>NC_064616.1:470221959-479419459 GCF_023898315.1 Schistocerca nitens
GTCCGCCGGCAGAGAAGACGCCTTGATTAATCGATTCGTATTCCGAGTGATACGCTGCGTCGGATCTGCACTTAGTTTTCGGTACGTCGTCGGATCTAATAGGTCTCGGATCTTTTGCTCATAATCTTCGGTCTTCATTACGACGGTCGCATTCCCCTTATCGGCAGGCAGTACCAATATACTCTTGTCGGCGTTGAGATTCTTAATGGCTTGTTCCTCTTCTTTCTTCAGGTTGCAAGCTGGTGGTTTTGCTCGGCGCAGTATCCTGGCTGTTTCAGTGCGTATTTCCTCTGCCCTTTCACAAGGAAGGGTCCGAATGGCTGCTTCGGTGTTGGCAATGATGTCCTCCATAGGTATGGTTCTCGGGATGATAGCGAAATTCCCTCCTTTTTGAAGGACTGACACTTCCTCTTCGGTCAATTGTCGTTCAGTGAGGTTGACCACTGTGTGTGACATGTCGGGAATCGCCTTGTCGGTCTGCTTCCGGCATCTTTCAAACTTTTTCTTTTGCCGCTCGGTGCAGCGCTCGAGTTCGTTCTGCATGCTCCTGTGAGTGATGCTGTCGATCTTGTCCCAGTCGTCTCGATGCATTCTGCTACTTAGTTGATAGAAAATGTCCAGAAGTTCCTGATCCGTTCTTGCCAAGTCTCTCCGTGTTGTATGTATTCGCTCACGAAGAAAAGCTCGTTCTATTCTCTCGTAGATACGATGTGCTTGGGCGGTGGTGAATAGGCGCTTGCATCTCAAGAACTTCGGTGTAGCACATTCATCTCGGCACCGTGACAGAAAGGCGAGAGAGGACATCAGTCGCGCTTTCTTCTTCCGTCGTTGGTCAAGGCGTCGGTACAATCTGCAAATCTCCTCCCCGTAGAGGCGTAATACAAAATTGTTAAGGCTTTCGTGGCCACTTGTTGACAAACTGCCTATTGGCTTCTGTCTCGGGTTCTTCGGCCGACGTTCATCTAATGATTTTTCTGACGTTTCGCCAGCACGAGTGGCTGGCATTGTCAAAGCTTCACCCTCCATTGCCGGTGGTGAACTGGAGGCGAGCTCGCGGCCGCAGACTATATGTACCTGGCGCGCCAACGTCCGAGGGCTTCTCCGCGGTCATTTCCGGTGCGGTTCTCCTCTTGCTACCTGCGACGGTCGTTCGCTGCAGTACGGGAAGCCAGGATCCGTTTACCTTAAGGCTTTCCTCTTTCTTGTTGAAACTGTTCGCGTGTTTTTGGATTTCTACAGCTTCTCTGAACAAGCGCGTGTGATAGTGCTTCTCTACAGCCAGAACTTCCGTGTCGGCGAATTTTATTACGTGGTCGGTCTCATTCAGTGCGTGTTCTGCCACGGCCGATTTCTCCACCTGCCCCAACCTGCAATGTCGCTTATGCTCTTTGATCCTGGTGTTAATGGATCGTCCAGTCATTCCGACATAAACTTTTCCGCATGTGCAAGGTATACGGTATATTCCCGACATTGCAAGTGGGTCTCTTTTCTCCTTCGCCGATCTAAGACACTCTTTGATCTTCCTTGTCGGTTTGAAAATCGTCTTTACGCCGTGTTTGCGCAATATACGGCCGATTCTGTCCGTCACTCTGGGAATGTATGGCAGAAAGGCCGTACCCGACATTTCTTTTTCTGGTTCCTTACTTCGCCGAGTGTTTGGCTCTGTTACACTTCTAATGTAATTTGTGGAGTACCCATTGCTCCTCAGAACAGTTTCCAGGTGTTGCATTTCTCGTTTGAGGTGTTGAGGCTCACATATTCGTCCTGCTCTCGTTACGAGCGTACTAATCATGCCTCTTTTCTGGCTCGGGTGGTGGTTTGACAGTTTGTGGAGGTATCGGTCCGTGTGTGTCGGTTTTCGATACACGCTGTGTCCCAGGTTTTCGCCGTCCCTTGTGACCAGCACATCTAGAAATGGCAGTTTCCTGTCCTTTTCTACCTCCATGGTAAATGTTATGTTGGCATGGAGGCTGTTCAAGTGTCTCAGGAATTCACCGAGCTGTTCTTCACCATGGCTCCACACCACGAAAGTATCATCGACGTACCTGTACCACACCTTAGGTTTGCAGGTCGCCGAGTCCAGTGCCTGTGCTTCGAATTGTTCCATGAAGAAGTTGGCCACCACTGGACTGAGAGGACTACCCATGGCGACGCCTTCCAGCTGTTCGTAGAAATCGCCATTCCACGTGAAATAGCTCGTGGTGAGACATGCATGGAAGAGCTTTTTGATGTCTTGCGGGAACATGGAACCGATGTGCTCCAGAGCGTCGCTGAGTGGCACTTTCGTAAATAACGAAACAACATCAAAACTGACCAGGATGTCGTTTGGCGCAAGTTTCAGTTTCTTCAGCTTCTCAATGAAATGTCCTGAGTCCTTAATGTATGTGTCGGTCTTTCCCACGTGTGGCTGTAGCAGAGAGGCCAAGTGTTTCGCCAGTTTATACGTTGGTGAGCCAGGAGCGCTAACGATCGGTCTCAGTGGAACGTTGTTCTTATGGATCTTGGGTAATCCATACAGCCGAGGTGGTAGGGCTTCTGTGTTGCGCAGGTTTCTCTGTATGTCCGCCGGCAGAGAAGACGCCTTGATTAATCGATTCGTATTCCGAGTGATACGCTGCGTCGGATCTGCACTTAGTTTTCGGTACGTCGTCGGATCTAATAGGTCTCGGATCTTTTGCTCATAATCTTCGGTCTTCATTACGACGGTCGCATTCCCCTTATCGGCAGGCAGTACCAATATACTCTTGTCGGCGTTGAGATTCTTAATGGCTTGTTCCTCTTCTTTCTTCAGGTTGCAAGCTGGTGGTTTTGCTCGGCGCAGTATCCTGGCTGTTTCAGTGCGTATTTCCTCTGCCCTTTCACAAGGAAGGGTCCGAATGGCTGCTTCGGTGTTGGCAATGATGTCCTCCATAGGTATGGTTCTCGGGATGATAGCGAAATTCCCTCCTTTTTGAAGGACTGACACTTCCTCTTCGGTCAATTGTCGTTCAGTGAGGTTGACCACTGTGTGTGACATGTCGGGAATCGCCTTGTCGGTCTGCTTCCGGCATCTTTCAAACTTTTTCTTTTGCCGCTCGGTGCAGCGCTCGAGTTCGTTCTGCATGCTCCTGTGAGTGATGCTGTCGATCTTGTCCCAGTCGTCTCGATGCATTCTGCTACTTAGTTGATAGAAAATGTCCAGAAGTTCCTGATCCGTTCTTGCCAAGTCTCTCCGTGTTGTATGTATTCGCTCACGAAGAAAAGCTCGTTCCATTCTCTCGTAGATACGATGTGCTTGGGCGGTGGTGAATAGGCGCTTGCATCTCAAGAACTTCGGTGTAGCACATTCATCTCGGCACCGTGACAGAAAGGCGAGAGAGGACATCAGTCGCGCTTTCTTCTTCCGTCGTTGGTCAAGGCGTCGGTACAATCTGCAAATCTCCTCCCCGTAGAGGCGTAATACAAAATTGTTAAGGCTTTCGTGGCCACTTGTTGACAAACTGCCTATTGGCTTCTGTCTCGGGTTCTTCGGCCGACGTTCATCTAATGATTTTTCTGACGTTTCGCCAGCACGAGTGGCTGGCATTGTCAAAGCTTCACCCTCCATTGCCGGTGGTGAACTGGAGGCGAGCTCGCGGCCGCAGACTATATGTACCTGGCGCGCCAACGTCCGAGGGCTTCTCCGCGGTCATTTCCGGTGCGGTTCTCCTCTTGCTACCTGCGACGGTCGTTCGCTGCAGTACGGGAAGCCAGGATCCGTTTACCTTAAGGCTTTCCTCTTTCTTGTTGAAACTGTTCGCGTGTTTTTGGATTTCTACAGCTTCTCTGAACAAGCGCGTGTGATAGTGCTTCTCTACAGCCAGAACTTCCGTGTCGGCGAATTTTATTACGTGGTCGGTCTCATTCAGTGCGTGTTCTGCCACGGCCGATTTCTCCACCTGCCCCAACCTGCAATGTCGCTTATGCTCTTTGATCCTGGTGTTAATGGATCGTCCAGTCATTCCGACATAAACTTTTCCGCATGTGCAAGGTATACGGTATATTCCCGACATTGCAAGTGGGTCTCTTTTCTCCTTCGCCGATCTAAGACACTCTTTGATCTTCCTTGTCGGTTTGAAAATCGTCTTTACGCCGTGTTTGCGCAATATACGGCCGATTCTGTCCGTCACTCTGGGAATGTATGGCAGAAAGGCCGTACCCGACATTTCTTTTTCTGGTTCCTTACTTCGCCGAGTGTTTGGCTCTGTTACACTTCTAATGTAATTTGTGGAGTACCCATTGCTCCTCAGAACAGTTTCCAGGTGTTGCATTTCTCGTTTGAGGTGTTGAGGCTCACATATTCGTCCTGCTCTCGTTACGAGCGTACTAATCATGCCTCTTTTCTGGCTCGGGTGGTGGTTTGACAGTTTGTGGAGGTATCGGTCCGTGTGTGTCGGTTTTCGATACACGCTGTGTCCCAGGTTTTCGCCGTCCCTTGTGACCAGCACATCTAGAAATGGCAGTTTCCTGTCCTTTTCTACCTCCATGGTAAATGTTATGTTGGCATGGAGGCTGTTCAAGTGTCTCAGGAATTCACCGAGCTGTTCTTCACCATGGCTCCACACCACGAAAGTATCATCGACGTACCTGTACCACACCTTAGGTTTGCAAGTCGCCGAGTCCAGTGCCTGTGCTTCGAATTGTTCCATGAAGAAGTTGGCCACCACTGGACTGAGAGGACTACCCATGGCGACGCCTTCCAGCTGTTCGTAGAAATCGCCATTCCACGTGAAATAGCTCGTGGTGAGACATGCATGGAAGAGCTTTTTGATGTCTTGCGGGAACATGGAACCGATGTGCTCCAGAGCGTCGCTGAGTGGCACTTTCGTAAATAACGAAACAACATCAAAACTGACCAGGATGTCGTTTGGCGCAAGTTTCAGTTTCTTCAGCTTCTCAATGAAATGTCCTGAGTCCTTAATGTATGTGTCGGTCTTTCCCACGTGTGGCTGTAGCAGAGAGGCCAAGTGTTTCGCCAGTTTATACGTTGGTGAGCCAGGAGCGCTAACGATCGGTCTCAGTGGAACGTTGTTCTTATGGATCTTGGGTAATCCATACAGCCGAGGTGGTAGGGCTTCTGTGTTGCGCAGGTTTCTCTGTATGTCCGCCGGCAGAGAAGACGCCTTGATTAATCGATTCGTATTCCGAGTGATACGCTGCGTCGGATCTGCACTTAGTTTTCGGTACGTCGTCGGATCTAATAGGTCTCGGATCTTTTGCTCATAATCTTCGGTCTTCATTACGACGGTCGCATTCCCCTTATCGGCAGGCAGTACCAATATACTCTTGTCGGCGTTGAGATTCTTAATGGCTTGTTCCTCTTCTTTCTTCAGGTTGCAAGCTGGTGGTTTTGCTCGGCGCAGTATCCTGGCTGTTTCAGTGCGTATTTCCTCTGCCCTTTCACAAGGAAGGGTCCGAATGGCTGCTTCGGTGTTGGCAATGATGTCCTCCATAGGTATGGTTCTCGGGATGATAGCGAAATTCCCTCCTTTTTGAAGGACTGACACTTCCTCTTCGGTCAATTGTCGTTCAGTGAGGTTGACCACTGTGTGTGACATGTCGGGAATCGCCTTGTCGGTCTGCTTCCGGCATCTTTCAAACTTTTTCTTTTGCCGCTCGGTGCAGCGCTCGAGTTCGTTCTGCATGCTCCTGTGAGTGATGCTGTCGATCTTGTCCCAGTCGTCTCGATGCATTCTGCTACTTAGTTGATAGAAAATGTCCAGAAGTTCCTGATCCGTTCTTGCCAAGTCTCTCCGTGTTGTATGTATTCGCTCACGAAGAAAAGCTCGTTCCATTCTCTCGTAGATACGATGTGCTTGGGCGGTGGTGAATAGGCGCTTGCATCTCAAGAACTTCGGTGTAGCACATTCATCTCGGCACCGTGACAGAAAGGCGAGAGAGGACATCAGTCGCGCTTTCTTCTTCCGTCGTTGGTCAAGGCGTCGGTACAATCTGCAAATCTCCTCCCCGTAGAGGCGTAATACAAAATTGTTAAGGCTTTCGTGGCCACTTGTTGACAAACTGCCTATTGGCTTCTGTCTCGGGTTCTTCGGCCGACGTTCATCTAATGATTTTTCTGACGTTTCGCCAGCACGAGTGGCTGGCATTGTCAAAGCTTCACCCTCCATTGCCGGTGGTGAACTGGAGGCGAGCTCGCGGCCGCAGACTATATGTACCTGGCGCGCCAACGTCCGAGGGCTTCTCCGCGGTCATTTCCGGTGCGGTTCTCCTCTTGCTACCTGCGACGGTCGTTCGCTGCAGTACGGGAAGCCAGGATCCGTGTACCTTAAGGCTTTCCTCTTTCTTGTTGAAACTGTTCGCGTGTTTTTGGATTTCTACAGCTTCTCTGAACAAGCGCGTGTGATAGTGCTTCTCTACAGCCAGAACTTCCGTGTCGGCGAATTTTATTACGTGGTCGGTCTCATTCAGTGCGTGTTCTGCCACGGCCGATTTCTCCACCTGCCCCAACCTACAATGTCGCTTATGCTCTTTGATCCTGGTGTTAATGGATCGTCCAGTCATTCCGACATAAACTTTTCCGCATGTGCAAGGTATACGGTATATTCCCGACATTGCAAGTGGGTCTCTTTTCTCCTTCGCCGATCTAAGACACTCTTTGATCTTCCTTGTCGGTTTGAAAATCGTCTTTACGCCGTGTTTGCGCAATATACGGCCGATTCTGTCCGTCACTCTGGGAATGTATGGCAGAAAGGCCGTACCCGACATTTCTTTTTCTGGTTCCTTACTTCGCCGAGTGTTTGGCTCTGTTACACTTCTAATGTAATTTGTGGAGTACCCATTGCTCCTCAGAACAGTTTCCAGGTGTTGCATTTCTCGTTTGAGGTGTTGAGGCTCACATATTCGTCCTGCTCTCGTTACGAGCGTACTAATCATGCCTCTTTTCTGGCTCGGGTGGTGGTTTGACAGTTTGTGGAGGTATCGGTCCGTGTGTGTCGGTTTTCGATACACGCTGTGTCCCAGGTTTTCGCCGTCCCTTGTGACCAGCACATCTAGAAATGGCAGTTTCCTGTCCTTTTCTACCTCCATGGTAAATGTTATGTTGGCATGGAGGCTGTTCAAGTGTCTCAGGAATTCACCGAGCTGTTCTTCACCATGGCTCCACACCACGAAAGTATCATCGACGTACCTGTACCACACCTTAGGTTTGCAAGTCGCCGAGTCCAGTGCCTGTGCTTCGAATTGTTCCATGAAGAAGTTAGCCACCACTGGACTGAGAGGACTACCCATGGCGACGCCTTCCAGCTGTTCGTAGAAATCGCCATTCCACGTGAAATAGCTCGTGGTGAGACATGCATGGAAGAGCTTTTTGATGTCTTGCGGGAACATGGAACCGATGTACTCCAGAGCGTCGCTGAGTGGCACTTTCGTAAATAACGAAACAACATCAAAACTGACCAGGATGTCGTTTGGCGCAAGTTTCAGTTTCTTCAGCTTCTCAATGAAATGTCCTGAGTCCTTAATGTATGTGTCGGTCTTTCCCACGTGTGGCTGTAGCAGAGAGGCCAAGTGTTTCGCCAGTTTATACGTTGGTGAGCCAGGAGCGCTAACGATCGGTCTCAGTGGAACGTTGTTCTTATGGATCTTGGGTAATCCATACAGCCGAGGTGGTAGGGCTTCTGTGTTGCGCAGGTTTCTCTGTATGTCCGCCGGCAGAGAAGACGCCTTGATTAATCGATTCGTATTCCGAGTGATACGCTGCGTCGGATCTGCACTTAGTTTTCGGTACGTCGTCGGATCTAATAGGTCTCGGATCTTTTGCTCATAATCTTCGGTCTTCATTACGACGGTCGCATTCCCCTTATCGGCAGGCAGTACCAATATACTCTTGTCGGCGTTGAGATTCTTAATGGCTTGTTCCTCTTCTTTCTTCAGGTTGCAAGCTGGTGGTTTTGCTCGGCGCAGTATCCTGGCTGTTTCAGTGCGTATTTCCTCTGCCCTTTCACAAGGAAGGGTCCGAATGGCTGCTTCGGTGTTGGCAATGATGTCCTCCATAGGTATGGTTCTCGGGATGATAGCGAAATTCCCTCCTTTTTGAAGGACTGACACTTCCTCTTCGGTCAATTGTCGTTCAGTGAGGTTGACCACTGTGTGTGACATGTCGGGAATCGCCTTGTCGGTCTGCTTCCGGCATCTTTCAAACTTTTTCTTTTGCCGCTCGGTGCAGCGCTCGAGTTCGTTCTGCATGCTCCTGTGAGTGATGCTGTCGATCTTGTCCCAGTCGTCTCGATGCATTCTGCTACTTAGTTGATAGAAAATGTCCAGAAGTTCCTGATCCGTTCTTGCCAAGTCTCTCCGTGTTGTATGTATTCGCTCACGAAGAAAAGCTCGTTCCATTCTCTCGTAGATACGATGTGCTTGGGCGGTGGTGAATAGGCGCTTGCATCTCAAGAACTTCGGTGTAGCACATTCATCTCGGCACCGTGACAGAAAGGCGAGAGAGGACATCAGTCGCGCTTTCTTCTTCCGTCGTTGGTCAAGGCGTCGGTACAATCTGCAAATCTCCTCCCCGTAGAGGCGTAATACAAAATTGTTAAGGCTTTCGTGGCCACTTGTTGACAAACTGCCTATTGGCTTCTGTCTCGGGTTCTTCGGCCGACGTTCATCTAATGATTTTTCTGACGTTTCGCCAGCACGAGTGGCTGGCATTGTCAAAGCTTCACCCTCCATTGCCGGTGGTGAACTGGAGGCGAGCTCGCGGCCGCAGACTATATGTACCTGGCGCGCCAACGTCCGAGGGCTTCTCCGCGGTCATTTCCGGTGCGGTTCTCCTCTTGCTACCTGCGACGGTCGTTCGCTGCAGTACGGGAAGCCAGGATCCGTTTACCTTAAGGCTTTCCTCTTTCTTGTTGAAACTGTTCGCGTGTTTTTTGGATTTCTACAGCTTCTCTGAACAAGCGCGTGTGATAGTGCTTCTCTACAGCCAGAACTTCCGTGTCGGCGAATTTTATTACGTGGTCGGTCTCATTCAGTGCGTGTTCTGCCACGGCCGATTTCTCCACCTGCCCCAACCTGCAATGTCGCTTATGCTCTTTGATCCTGGTGTTAATGGATCGTCCAGTCATTCCGACATAAACTTTTCCGCATGTGCAAGGTATACGGTATATTCCCGACATTGCAAGTGGGTCTCTTTTCTCCTTCGCCGATCTAAGACACTCTTTGATCTTCCTTGTCGGTTTGAAAATCGTCTTTACGCCGTGTTTGCGCAATATACGGCCGATTCTGTCCGTCACTCTGGGAATGTATGGCAGAAAGGCCGTACCCGACATTTCTTTTTCTGGTTCCTTACTTCGCCGAGTGTTTGGCTCTGTTACACTTCTAATGTAATTTGTGGAGTACCCATTGCTCCTCAGAACAGTTTCCAGGTGTTGCATTTCTCGTTTGAGGTGTTGAGGCTCACATATTCGTCCTGCTCTCGTTACGAGCGTACTAATCATGCCTCTTTTCTGGCTCGGGTGGTGGTTTGACAGTTTGTGGAGGTATCGGTCCGTGTGTGTCGGTTTTCGATACACGCTGTGTCCCAAGTTTTCGCCGTCCCTTGTGACCAGCACATCTAGAAATGGCAGTTTCCTGTCCTTTTCTACCTCCATGGTAAATGTTATGTTGGCATGGAGGCTGTTCAAGTGTCTCAGGAATTCACCGAGCTGTTCGTCACCATGGCTCCACACCACGAAAGTATCATCGACGTACCTGTACCACACCTTAGGTTTGCAAGTCGCCGAGTCCAGTGCCTTGGCAAGAACGGATCAGGAACTTCTGGACATTTTCTATCAACTAAGTAGCAGAATGCATCGAGACGACTGGGACAAGATCGACAGCATCACTCACAGGAGCATGCAGAACGAACTCGAGCGCTGCACCGAGCGGCAAAAGAAAAAGTTTGAAAGATGCCGGAAGCAGACCGACAAGGCGATTCCCGACATGTCACACACAGTGGTCAACCTCACTGAACGACAATTGACCGAAGAGGAAGTGTCAGTCCTTCAAAAAGGAGGGAATTTCGCTATCATCCCGAGAACCATACCTATGGAGGACATCATTGCCAACACCTAAGCAGCCATTCGGACCCTTCCTTGTGAAAGGGCAGAGGAAATACGCACTGAAACAGCCAGGATACTGCGCCGAGCAAAACCACCAGCTTGCAACCTGAAGAAAGAAGAGGAACAAGCCATTAAGAATCTCAACGCCGACAAGAGTATATTGGTACTGCCTGCCGATAAGGGGAATGCGACCGTCGTAATGAAGACCGAAGATTATGAGCAAAAGATCCGAGACCTATTAGATCCGACGACGTACCGAAAACTAAGTGCAGATCCGACGCAGCGTATCACTCGGAATACGAATCGATTAATCAAGGCGTCTTCTCTGCCGGCGGACATACAGAGAAACCTGCGCAACACAGAAGCCCTACCACCTCGGCTGTATGGATTACCCAAGATCCATAAGAACAACGTTCCACTGAGACCGATCGTTAGCGCTCCTGGCTCACCAACGTATAAACTGGCGAAACACTTGGCCTCTCTGCTACAGCCACACGTGGGAAAGACCGACACATACATTAAGGACTCAGGACATTTCATTGAGAAGCTGAAGAAACTGAAACTTGCGCCAAACGACATCCTGGTCAGTTTTGATGTTGTTTCGTTATTTACGAAAGTGCCACTCAGCGACGCTCTGGAGCACATCGGTTCCATGTTCCCGCAAGACATCAAAAAGCTCTTCCATGCATGTCTCACCACGAGCTATTTCACGTGGAATGGCGATTTCTACGAACAGCTGGAAGGCGTCGCCATGGGTAGTCCTCTCAGTCCAGTGGTGGCCAACTTCTTCATGGAACAATTCGAAGCACAGGCACTGGACTCGGCGACTTGCAAACCTAAGGTGTGGTACAGGTACGTCGATGATACTTTCGTGGTGTGGAGCCATGGTGAAGAACAGCTCGGTGAATTCCTGAGACACTTGAACAGCCTCCATGCCAACATAACATTTACCATGGAGGTAGAAAAGGACAGGAAACTGCCATTTCTAGATGTGCTGGTCACAAGGGACGGCGAAAACCTGGGACACAGCGTGTATCGAAAACCGACACACACGGACCGATACCTCCACAAACTGTCAAACCACCACCCGAGCCAGAAAAGAGGCATGATTAGTACGCTCGTAACGAGAGCAGGACGAATATGTGAGCCTCAACACCTCAAACGAGAAATGCAACACCTGGAAACTGTTCTGAGGAGCAATGGGTACTCCACAAATTACATTAGAAGTGTAACAGAGCCAAACACTCGGCGAAGTAAGGAACCAGAAAAAGAAATGTCGGGTACGGCCTTTCTGCCATACATTCCCAGAGTGACGGACAGAATCGGCCGTATATTGCGCAAACACGGCGTAAAGACGATTTTCAAACCGACAAGGAAGATCAAAGAGTGTCTTAGATCGGCGAAGGAGAAAAGAGACCCACTTGCAATGTCGGGAATATACCGTATACCTTGCACATGCGGAAAAGTTTATGTCGGAATGACTGGACGATCCATTAACACCAGGATCAAAGAGCATAAGCGACATTGCAGGTTGGGGCAGGTGGAGAAATCGGCCGTGGCAGAACACGCACTGAATGAGACCGACCACGTAATAAAATTCGCCGACACGGAAGTTCTGGCTGTAGAGAAGCACTATCACACGCGCTTGTTCAGAGAAGCTGTAGAAATCCAAAAACACGCGAACAGTTTCAACAAGAAAGAGGAAAGCCTTAAGGTAAACGGATCCTGGCTTCCCGTACTGCAGCGAACGACCGTCGCAGGTAGCAAGAGGAGAACCGCACCGGAAATGACCGCGGAGAAGCCCTCGGACGTTGGCGCGCCAGGTACATATAGTCTGCGGCCGCGAGCTCGCCTCCAGTTCACCACCGGCAATGGAGGGTGAAGCTTTGACAATGCCAGCCACTCGTGCTGGCGAAACGTCAGAAAAATCATTAGATGAACGTCGGCCGAAGAACCCGAGACAGAAGCCAATAGGCAGTTTGTCAACAAGTGGCCACGAAAGCCTTAACAATTTTGTATTACGCCTCTACGGGGAGGAGATTTGCAGATTGTACCGACGCCTTGACCAACGACGGAAGAAGAAAGCGCGACTGATGTCCTCTCTCGCCTTTCTGTCACGGTGCCGAGATGAATGTGCTACACCGAAGTTCTTGAGATGCAAGCGCCTATTCACCACCGCCCAAGCACATCGTATCTACGAGAGAATGGAACGAGCTTTTCTTCGTGAGCGAATACATACAACACGGAGAGACTTGGCAAGAACGGATCAGGAACTTCTGGACATTTTCTATCAACTAAGTAGCAGAATGCATCGAGACGACTGGGACAAGATCGACAGCATCACTCACAGGAGCATGCAGAACGAACTCGAGCGCTGCACCGAGCGGCAAAAGAAAAAGTTTGAAAGATGCCGGAAGCAGACCGACAAGGCGATTCCCGACATGTCACACACAGTGGTCAACCTCACTGAACGACAATTGACCGAAGAGGAAGTGTCAGTCCTTCAAAAAGGAGGGAATTTCGCTATCATCCCGAGAACCATACCTATGGAGGACATCATTGCCAACACCGAAGCAGCCATTCGGACCCTTCCTTGTGAAAGGGCAGAGGAAATACGCACTGAAACAGCCAGGATACTGCGCCGAGCAAAACCACCAGCTTGCAACCTGAAGAAAGAAGAGGAACAAGCCATTAAGAATCTCAACGCCGACAAGAGTATATTGGTACTGCCTGCCGATAAGGGGAATGCGACCGTCGTAATGAAGACCGAAGATTATGAGCAAAAGATCCGAGACCTATTAGATCCGACGACGTACCGAAAACTAAGTGCAGATCCGACGCAGCGTATCACTCGGAATACGAATCGATTAATCAAGGCGTCTTCTCTGCCGGCGGACATACAGAGAAACCTGCGCAACACAGAAGCCCTACCACCTCGGCTGTATGGATTACCCAAGATCCATAAGAACAACGTTCCACTGAGACCGATCGTTAGCGCTCCTGGCTCACCAACGTATAAACTGGCGAAACACTTGGCCTCTCTGCTACAGCCACACGTGGGAAAGACCGACACATACATTAAGGACTCAGGACATTTCATTGAGAAGCTGAAGAAACTGAAACTTGCGCCAAACGACATCCTGGTCAGTTTTGATGTTGTTTCGTTATTTACGAAAGTGCCACTCAGCGACGCTCTGGAGCACATCGGTTCCATGTTCCCGCAAGACATCAAAAAGCTCTTCCATGCATGTCTCACCACGAGCTATTTCACGTGGAATGGCGATTTCTACGAACAGCTGGAAGGCGTCGCCATGGGTAGTCCTCTCAGTCCAGTGGTGGCCAACTTCTTCATGGAACAATTCGAAGCACAGGCACTGGACTCGGCGACCTGCAAACCTAAGGTGTGGTACAGGTACGTCGATGATACTTTCGTGGTGTGGAGCCATGGTGAAGAACAGCTCGGTGAATTCCTGAGACACTTGAACAGCCTCCATGCCAACATAACATTTACCATGGAGGTAGAAAAGGACAGGAAACTGCCATTTCTAGATGTGCTGGTCACAAGGGACGGCGAAAACCTGGGACACAGCGTGTATCGAAAACCGACACACACGGACCGATACCTCCACAAACTGTCAAACCACCACCCGAGCCAGAAAAGAGGCATGATTAGTACGCTCGTAACGAGAGCAGGACGAATATGTGAGCCTCAACACCTCAAACGAGAAATGCAACACCTGGAAACTGTTCTGAGGAGCAATGGGTACTCCACAAATTACATTAGAAGTGTAACAGAGCCAAACACTCGGCGAAGTAAGGAACCAGAAAAAGAAATGTCGGGTACGGCCTTTCTGCCATACATTCCCAGAGTGACGGACAGAATCGGCCGTATATTGCGCAAACACGGCGTAAAGACGATTTTCAAACCGACAAGGAAGATCAAAGAGTGTCTTAGATCGGCGAAGGAGAAAAGAGACCCACTTGCAATGTCGGGAATATACCGTATACCTTGCACATGCGGAAAAGTTTATGTCGGAATGACTGGACGATCCATTAACACCAGGATCAAAGAGCATAAGCGACATTGCAGGTTGGGGCAGGTGGAGAAATCGGCCGTGGCAGAACACGCACTGAATGAGACCGACCACGTAATAAAATTCGCCGACACGGAAGTTCTGGCTGTAGAGAAGCACTATCACACGCGCTTGTTCAGAGAAGCTGTAGAAATCCAAAAACACGCGAACAGTTTCAACAAGAAAGAGGAAAGCCTTAAGGTAAACGGATCCTGGCTTCCCGTACTGCAGCGAACGACCGTCGCAGGTAGCAAGAGGAGAACCGCACCGGAAATGACCGCGGAGAAGCCCTCGGACGTTGGCGCGCCAGGTACATATAGTCTGCGGCCGCGAGCTCGCCTCCAGTTCACCACCGGCAATGGAGGGTGAAGCTTTGACAATGCCAGCCACTCGTGCTGGCGAAACGTCAGAAAAATCATTAGATGAACGTCGGCCGAAGAACCCGAGACAGAAGCCAATAGGCAGTTTGTCAACAAGTGGCCACGAAAGCCTTAACAATTTTGTATTACGCCTCTACGGGGAGGAGATTTGCAGATTGTACCGACGCCTTGACCAACGACGGAAGAAGAAAGCGCGACTGATGTCCTCTCTCGCCTTTCTGTCACGGTGCCGAGATGAATGTGCTACACCGAAGTTCTTGAGATGCAAGCGCCTATTCACCACCGCCCAAGCACATCGTATCTACGAGAGAATAGAACGAGCTTTTCTTCGTGAGCGAATACATACAACACGGAGAGACTTGGCAAGAACGGATCAGGAACTTCTGGACATTTTCTATCAACTAAGTAGCAGAATGCATCGAGACGACTGGGACAAGATCGACAGCATCACTCACAGGAGCATGCAGAACGAACTCGAGCGCTGCACCGAGCGGCAAAAGAAAAAGTTTGAAAGATGCCGGAAGCAGACCGACAAGGCGATTCCCGACATGTCACACACAGTGGTCAACCTCACTGAACGACAATTGACCGAAGAGGAAGTGTCAGTCCTTCAAAAAGGAGGGAATTTCGCTATCATCCCGAGAACCATACCTATGGAGGACATCATTGCCAACACCGAAGCAGCCATTCGGACCCTTCCTTGTGAAAGGGCAGAGGAAATACGCACTGAAACAGCCAGGATACTGCGCCGAGCAAAACCACCAGCTTGCAACCTGAAGAAAGAAGAGGAACAAGCCATTAAGAATCTCAACGCCGACAAGAGTATATTGGTACTGCCTGCCGATAAGGGGAATGCGACCGTCGTAATGAAGACCGAAGATTATGAGCAAAAGATCCGAGACCTATTAGATCCGACGACGTACCGAAAACTAAGTGCAGATCCGACGCAGCGTATCACTCGGAATACGAATCGATTAATCAAGGCGTCTTCTCTGCCGGCGGACATACAGAGAAACCTGCGCAACACAGAAGCCCTACCACCTCGGCTGTATGGATTACCCAAGATCCATAAGAACAACGTTCCACTGAGACCGATCGTTAGCGCTCCTGGCTCACCAACGTATAAACTGGCGAAACACTTGGCCTCTCTGCTACAGCCACACGTGGGAAAGACCGACACATACATTAAGGACTCAGGACATTTCATTGAGAAGCTGAAGAAACTGAAACTTGCGCCAAACGACATCCTGGTCAGTTTTGATGTTGTTTCGTTATTTACGAAAGTGCCACTCAGCGACGCTCTGGAGCACATCGGTTCCATGTTCCCGCAAGACATCAAAAAGCTCTTCCATGCATGTCTCACCACGAGCTATTTCACGTGGAATGGCGATTTCTACGAACAGCTGGAAGGCGTCGCCATGGGTAGTCCTCTCAGTCCAGTGGTGGCCAACTTCTTCATGGAACAATTCGAAGCACAGGCACTGGACTCGGCGACTTGCAAACCTAAGGTGTGGTACAGGTACGTCGATGATACTTTCGTGGTGTGGAGCCATGGTGAAGAACAGCTCGGTGAATTCCTGAGACACTTGAACAGCCTCCATGCCAACATAACATTTACCATGGAGGTAGAAAAGGACAGGAAACTGCCATTTCTAGATGTGCTGGTCACAAGGGACGGCGAAAACCTGGGACACAGCGTGTATCGAAAACCGACACACACGGACCGATACCTCCACAAACTGTCAAACCACCACCCGAGCCAGAAAAGAGGCATGATTAGTACGCTCGTAACGAGAGCAGGACGAATATGTGAGCCTCAACACCTCAAACGAGAAATGCAACACCTGGAAACTGTTCTGAGGAGCAATGGGTACTCCACAAATTACATTAGAAGTGTAACAGAGCCAAACACTCGGCGAAGTAAGGAACCAGAAAAAGAAATGTCGGGTACGGCCTTTCTGCCATACATTCCCAGAGTGACGGACAGAATCGGCCGTATATTGCGCAAACACGGCGTAAAGACGATTTTCAAACCGACAAGGAAGATCAAAGAGTGTCTTAGATCGGCGAAGGAGAAAAGAGACCCACTTGCAATGTCGGGAATATACCGTATACCTTGCACATGCGGAAAAGTTTATGTCGGAATGACTGGACGATCCATTAACACCAGGATCAAAGAGCATAAGCGACATTGCAGGTTGGGGCAGGTGGAGAAATCGGCCGTGGCAGAACACGCACTGAATGAGACCGACCACGTAATAAAATTCGCCGACACGGAAGTTCTGGCTGTAGAGAAGCACTATCACACGCGCTTGTTCAGAGAAGCTGTAGAAATCCAAAAACACGCGAACAGTTTCAACAAGAAAGAGGAAAGCCTTAAGGTAAACGGATCCTGGCTTCCCGTACTGCAGCGAACGACCGTCGCAGGTAGCAAGAGGAGAACCGCACCGGAAATGACCGCGGAGAAGCCCTCGGACGTTGGCGCGCCAGGTACATATAGTCTGCGGCCGCGAGCTCGCCTCCAGTTCACCACCGGCAATAGAGGGTGAAGCTTTGACAATGCCAGCCACTCGTGCTGGCGAAACGTCAGAAAAATCATTAGATGAACGTCGGCCGAAGAACCCGAGACAGAAGCCAATAGGCAGTTTGTCAACAAGTGGCCACGAAAGCCTTAACAATTTTGTATTACGCCTCTACGGGGAGGAGATTTGCAGATTGTACCGACGCCTTGACCAACGACGGAAGAAGAAAGCGCGACTGATGTCCTCTCTCGCCTTTCTGTCACGGTGCCGAGATGAATGTGCTACACCGAAGTTCTTGAGATGCAAGCGCCTATTCACCACCGCCCAAGCACATCGTATCTACGAGAGAATGGAACGAGCTTTTCTTCGTGAGCGAATACATACAACACGGAGAGACTTGGCAAGAACGGATCAGGAACTTCTGGACATTTTCTATCAACTAAGTAGCAGAATGCATCGAGACGACTGGGACAAGATCGACAGCATCACTCACAGGAGCATGCAGAACGAACTCGAGCGCTGCACCGAGCGGCAAAAGAAAAAGTTTGAAAGATGCCGGAAGCAGACCGACAAGGCGATTCCCGACATGTCACACACAGTGGTCAACCTCACTGAACGACAATTGACCGAAGAGGAAGTGTCAGTCCTTCAAAAAGGAGGGAATTTCGCTATCATCCCGAGAACCATACCTATGGAGGACATCATTGCCAACACCGAAGCAGCCATTCGGACCCTTCCTTGTGAAAGGGCAGAGGAAATACGCACTGAAACAGCCAGGATACTGCGCCGAGCAAAACCACCAGCTTGCAACCTGAAGAAAGAAGAGGAACAAGCCATTAAGAATCTCAACGCCGACAAGAGTATATTGGTACTGCCTGCCGATAAGGGGAATGCGACCGTCGTAATGAAGACCGAAGATTATGAGCAAAAGATCCGAGACCTATTAGATCCGACGACGTACCGAAAACTAAGTGCAGATCCGACGCAGCGTATCACTCGGAATACGAATCGATTAATCAAGGCGTCTTCTCTGCCGGCGGACATACAGAGAAACCTGCGCAACACAGAAGCCCTACCACCTCGGCTGTATGGATTACCCAAGATCCATAAGAACAACGTTCCACTGAGACCGATCGTTAGCGCTCCTGGCTCACCAACGTATAAACTGGCGAAACACTTGGCCTCTCTGCTACAGCCACACGTGGGAAAGACCGACACATACATTAAGGACTCAGGACATTTCATTGAGAAGCTGAAGAAACTGAAACTTGCGCCAAACGACATCCTGGTCAGTTTTGATGTTGTTTCGTTATTTACGAAAGTGCCACTCAGCGACGCTCTGGAGCACATCGGTTCCATGTTCCCGCAAGACATCAAAAAGCTCTTCCATGCATGTCTCACCACGAGCTATTTCACGTGGAATGGCGATTTCTACGAACAGCTGGAAGGCGTCGCCATGGGTAGTCCTCTCAGTCCAGTGGTGGCCAACTTCTTCATGGAACAATTCGAAGCACAGGCACTGGACTCGGCGACTTGCAAACCTAAGGTGTGGTACAGGTACGTCGATGATACTTTCGTGGTGTGGAGCCATGGTGAAGAACAGCTCGGTGAATTCCTGAGACACTTGAACAGCCTCCATGCCAACATAACATTTACCATGGAGGTAGAAAAGGACAGGAAACTGCCATTTCTAGATGTGCTGGTCACAAGGGACGGCGAAAACCTGGGACACAGCGTGTATCGAAAACCGACACACACGGACCGATACCTCCACAAACTGTCAAACCACCACCCGAGCCAGAAAAGAGGCATGATTAGTACGCTCGTAACGAGAGCAGGACGAATATGTGAGCCTCAACACCTCAAACGAAAAATGCAACACCTGGAAACTGTTCTGAGGAGCAATGGGTACTCCACAAATTACATTAGAAGTGTAACAGAGCCAAACACTCGGCGAAGTAAGGAACCAGAAAAAGAAATGTCGGGTACGGCCTTTCTGCCATACATTCCCAGAGTGATGGACAGAATCGGCCGTATATTGCGCAAACACGGCGTAAAGACGATTTTCAAACCGACAAGGAAGATCAAAGAGTGTCTTAGATCGGCGAAGGAGAAAAGAGACCCACTTGCAATGTCGGGAATATACCGTATACCTTGCACATGCGGAAAAGTTTATGTCGGAATGACTGGACGATCCATTAACACCAGGATCAAAGAGCATAAGCGACATTGCAGGTTGGGGCAGGTGGAGAAATCGGCCGTGGCAGAACACGCACTGAATGAGACCGACCACGTAATAAAATTCGCCGACACGGAAGTTCTGGCTGTAGAGAAGCACTATCACACGCGCTTGTTCAGAGAAGCTGTAGAAATCCAAAAACACGCGAACAGTTTCAACAAGAAAGAGGAAAGCCTTAAGGTAAACGGATCCTGGCTTCCCGTACTGCAGCGAACGACCGTCGCAGGTAGCAAGAGGAGAACCGCACCGGAAATGACCGCGGAGAAGCCCTCGGACGTTGGCGCGCCAGGTACATATAGTCTGCGGCCGCGAGCTCGCCTCCAGTTCACCACCGGCAATGGAGGGTGAAGCTTTGACAATGCCAGCCACTCGTGCTGGCGAAACGTCAGAAAAATCATTAGATGAACGTCGGCCGAAGAACCCGAGACAGAAGCCAATAGGCAGTTTGTCAACAAGTGGCCACGAAAGCCTTAACAATTTTGTATTACGCCTCTACGGGGAGGAGATTTGCAGATTGTACCGACGCCTTGACCAACGACGGAAGAAGAAAGCGCGACTGATGTCCTCTCTCGCCTTTCTGTCACGGTGCCGAGATGAATGTGCTACACCGAAGTTCTTGAGATGCAAGCGCCTATTCACCACCGCCCAAGCACATCGTATCTACGAGAGAATGGAACGAGCTTTTCTTCGTGAGCGAATACATACAACACGGAGAGACTTGGCAAGAACGGATCAGGAACTTCTGGACATTTTCTATCAACTAAGTAGCAGAATGCATCGAGACGACTGGGACAAGATCGACAGCATCACTCACAGGAGCATGCAGAACGAACTCGAGCGCTGCACCGAGCGGCAAAAGAAAAAGTTTGAAAGATGCCGGAAGCAGACCGACAAGGCGATTCCCGACATGTCACACACAGTGGTCAACCTCACTGAACGACAATTGACCGAAGAGGAAGTGTCAGTCCTTCAAAAAGGAGGGAATTTCGCTATCATCCCGAGAACCATACCTATGGAGGACATCATTGCCAACACCGAAGCAGCCATTCGGACCCTTCCTTGTGAAAGGGCAGAGGAAATACGCACTGAAACAGCCAGGATACTGCGCCGAGCAAAACCACCAGCTTGCAACCTGAAGAAAGAAGAGGAACAAGCCATTAAGAATCTCAACGCCGACAAGAGTATATTGGTACTGCCTGCCGATAAGGGGAATGCGACCGTCGTAATGAAGACCGAAGATTATGAGCAAAAGATCCGAGACCTATTAGATCCGACGACGTACCGAAAACTAAGTGCAGATCCGACGCAGCGTATCACTCGGAATACGAATCGATTAATCAAGGCGTCTTCTCTGCCGGCGGACATACAGAGAAACCTGCGCAACACAGAAGCCCTACCACCTCGGCTGTATGGATTACCCAAGATCCATAAGAACAACGTTCCACTGAGACCGATCGTTAGCGCTCCTGGCTCACCAACGTATAAACTGGCGAAACACTTGGCCTCTCTGCTACAGCCACACGTGGGAAAGACCGACACATACATTAAGGACTCAGGACATTTCATTGAGAAGCTGAAGAAACTGAAACTTGCGCCAAACGACATCCTGGTCAGTTTTGATGTTGTTTCGTTATTTACGAAAGTGCCACTCAGCGACGCTCTGGAGCACATCGGTTCCATGTTCCCGCAAGACATCAAAAAGCTCTTCCATGCATGTCTCACCACGAGCTATTTCACGTGGAATGGCGATTTCTACGAACAGCTGGAAGGCGTCGCCATGGGTAGTCCTCTCAGTCCAGTGGTGGCCAACTTCTTCATGGAACAATTCGAAGCACAGGCACTGGACTCGGCGACTTGCAAACCTAAGGTGTGGTACAGGTACGTCGATGATACTTTCGTGGTGTGGAGCCATGGTGAAGAACAGCTCGGTGAATTCCTGAGACACTTGAACAGCCTCCATGCCAACATAACATTTACCATGGAGGTAGAAAAGGACAGGAAACTGCCTGGTCACAAGGGACGGCGAAAACCTGGGACACAGCGTGTATCGAAAACCGACACACACGGACCGATACCTCCACAAACTGTCAAACCACCACCCGAGCCAGAAAAGAGGCATGATTAGTACGCTCGTAACGAGAGCAGGACGAATATGTGAGCCTCAACACCTCAAACGAGAAATGCAACACCTGGAAACTGTTCTGAGGAGCAATGGGTACTCCACAAATTACATTAGAAGTGTAACAGAGCCAAACACTCGGCGAAGTAAGGAACCAGAAAAAGAAATGTCGGGTACGGCCTTTCTGCCATACATTCCCAGAGTGACGGACAGAATCGGCCGTATATTGCGCAAACACGGCGTAAAGACGATTTTCAAACCGACAAGGAAGATCAAAGAGTGTCTTAGATCGGCGAAGGAGAAAAGAGACCCACTTGCAATGTCGGGAATATACCGTATACCTTGCACATGCGGAAAAGTTTATGTCGGAATGACTGGACGATCCATTAACACCAGGATCAAAGAGCATAAGCGACATTGCAGGTTGGGGCAGGTGGAGAAATCGGCCGTGGCAGAACACGCACTGAATGAGACCGACCACGTAATAAAATTCGCCGACACGGAAGTTCTGGCTGTAGAGAAGCACTATCACACGCGCTTGTTCAGAGAAGCTGTAGAAATCCAAAAACACGCGAACAGTTTCAACAAGAAAGAGGAATGCCTTAAGGTAAACGGATCCTGGCTTCCCGTACTGCAGCGAACGACCGTCGCAGGTAGCAAGAGGAGAACCGCACCGGAAATGACCGCGGAGAAGCCCTCGGACGTTGGCGCGCCAGGTACATATAGTCTGCGGCCGCGAGCTCGCCTCCAGTTCACCACCGGCAATGGAGGGTGAAGCTTTGACAATGCCAGCCACTCGTGCTGGCGAAACGTCAGAAAAATCATTAGATGAACGTCGGCCGAAGAACCCGAGACAGAAGCCAATAGGCAGTTTGTCAACAAGTGGCCACGAAAGCCTTAACAATTTTGTATTACGCCTCTACGGGGAGGAGATTTGCAGATTGTACCGACGCCTTGACCAACGACGGAAGAAGAAAGCGCGACTGATGTCCTCTCTCGCCTTTCTGTCACGGTGCCGAGATGAATGTGCTACACCGAAGTTCTTGAGATGCAAGCGCCTATTCACCACCGCCCAAGCACATCGTATCTACGAGAGAATGGAACGAGCTTTTTTTCGTGAGCGAATACATACAACACGGAGAGACTTGGCAAGAACGGATCAGGAACTTCTGGACATTTTCTATCAACTAAGTAGCAGAATGCATCGAGACGACTGGGACAAGATCGACAGCATCACTCACAGGAGCATGCAGAACGAACTCGAGCGCTGCACCGAGCGGCAAAAGAAAAAGTTTGAAAGATGCCGGAAGCAGACCGACAAGGCGATTCCCGACATGTCACACACAGTGGTCAACCTCACTGAACGACAATTGACCGAAGAGGAAGTGTCAGTCCTTCAAAAAGGAGGGAATTTCGCTATCATCCCGAGAACCATACCTATGGAGGACATCATTGCCAACACCGAAGCAGCCATTCGGACCCTTCCTTGTGAAAGGGCAGAGGAAATACGCACTGAAACAGCCAGGATACTGCGCCGAGCAAAACCACCAGCTTGCAACCTGAAGAAAGAAGAGGAACAAGCCATTAAGAATCTCAACGCCGACAAGAGTATATTGGTACTGCCTGCCGATAAGGGGAATGCGACCGTCGTAATGAAGACCGAAGATTATGAGCAAAAGATCCGAGACCTATTAGATCCGACGACGTACCGAAAACTAAGTGCAGATCCGACGCAGCGTATCACTCGGAATACGAATCGATTAATCAAGGCGTCTTCTCTGCCGGCGGACATACAGAGAAACCTGCGCAACACAGAAGCCCTACCACCTCGGCTGTATGGATTACCCAAGATCCATAAAAACAACGTTCCACTGAGACCGATCGTTAGCGCTCCTGGCTCACCAACGTATAAACTGGCGAAACACTTGGCCTCTCTGCTACAGCCACACGTGGGAAAGACCGACACATACATTAAGGACTCAGGACATTTCATTGAGAAGCTGAAGAAACTGAAACTTGCGCCAAACGACATCCTGGTCAGTTTTGATGTTGTTTCGTTATTTACGAAAGTGCCACTCAGCGACGCTCTGGAGCACATCGGTTCCATGTTCCCGCAAGACATCAAAAAGCTCTTCCATGCATGTCTCACCACGAGCTATTTCACGTGGAATGGCGATTTCTACGAACAGCTGGAAGGCGTCGCCATGGGTAGTCCTCTCAGTCCAGTGGTGGCCAACTTCTTCATGGAACAATTCGAAGCACAGGCACTGGACTCGGCGACTTGCAAACCTAAGGTGTGGTACAGGTACGTCGATGATACTTTCGTGGTGTGGAGCCATGGTGAAGAACAGCTCGGTGAATTCCTGAGACACTTGAACAGCCTCCATGCCAACATAACATTTACCATAGAGATAGAAAAGGACAGGAAACTGCCATTTCTAGATGTGCTGGTCACAAGGGACGGCGAAAACCTGGGACACAGCGTGTATCGAAAACCGACACACACGGACCGATACCTCCACAAACTGTCAAACCACCACCCGAGCCAGAAAAGAGGCATGATTAGTACGCTCGTAACGAGAGCAGGACGAATATGTGAGCCTCAACACCTCAAACGAGAAATGCAACACCTGGAAACTGTTCTGAGGAGCAATGGGTACTCCACAAATTACATTAGAAGTGTAACAGAGCCAAACACTCGGCGAAGTAAGGAACCAGAAAAAGAAATGTCGGGTACGGCCTTTCTGCCATACATTCCCAGAGTGACGGACAGAATCGGCCGTATATTGCGCAAACACGGCGTAAAGACGATTTTCAAACCGACAAGGAAGATCAAAGAGTGTCTTAGATCGGCGAAGGAGAAAAGAGACCCACTTGCAATGTCGGGAATATACCGTATACCTTGCACATGCGGAAAAGTTTATGTCGGAATGACTGGACGATCCATTAACACCAGGATCAAAGAGCATAAGCGACATTGCAGGTTGGGGCAGGTGGAGAAATCGGCCGTGGCAGAACACGCACTGAATGAGACCGACCACGTAATAAAATTCGCCGACACGGAAGTTCTGGCTGTAGAGAAGCACTATCACACGCGCTTGTTCAGAGAAGCTGTAGAAATCCAAAAACACGCGAACAGTTTCAACAAGAAAGAGGAAAGCCTTAAGGTAAACGGATCCTGGCTTCCCGTACTGCAGCGAACGACCGTCGCAGGTAGCAAGAGGAGAACCGCACCGGAAATGACCGCGGAGAAGCCCTCGGACGTTGGCGCGCCAGGTACATATAGTCTGCGGCCGCGAGCTCGCCTCCAGTTCACCACCGGCAATGGAGGGTGAAGCTTTGACAATGCCAGCCACTCGTGCTGGCGAAACGTCAGAAAAATCATTAGATGAACGTCGGCCGAAGAACCCGAGACAGAAGCCAATAGGCAGTTTGTCAACAAGTGGCCACGAAAGCCTTAACAATTTTGTATTACGCCTCTACGGGGAGGAGATTTGCAGATTGTACCGACGCCTTGACCAACGACGGAAGAAGAAAGCGCGACTGATGTCCTCTCTCGCCTTTCTGTCACGGTGCCGAGATGAATGTGCTACACCGAAGTTCTTGAGATGCAAGCGCCTATTCACCACCGCCCAAGCACATCGTATCTACGAGAGAATGGAACGAGCTTTTCTTCGTGAGCGAATACATACAACACGGAGAGACTTGGCAAGAACGGATCAGGAACTTCTGGACATTTTCTATCAACTAAGTAGCAGAATGCATCGAGACGACTGGGACAAGATCGACAGCATCACTCACAGGAGCATGCAGAACGAACTCGAGCGCTGCACCGAGCGGCAAAAGAAAAAGTTTGAAAGATGCCGGAAGCAGACCGACAAGGCGATTCCCGACATGTCACACACAGTGGTCAACCTCACTGAACGACAATTGACCGAAGAGGAAGTGTCAGTCCTTCAAAAAGGAGGGAATTTCGCTATCATCCCGAGAACCATACCTATGGAGGACATCATTGCCAACACCGAAGCAGCCATTCGGACCCTTCCTTGTGTGAAAGGGCAGAGGAAATACGCACTGAAACAGCCAGGATACTGCGCCGAGCAAAACCACCAGCTTGCAACCTGAAGAAAGAAGAGGAACAAGCCATTAAGAATCTCAACGCCGACAAGAGTATATTGGTACTGCCTGCCGATAAGGGGAATGCGACCGTCGTAATGAAGACCGAAGATTATGAGCAAAAGATCCGAGACCTATTAGATCCGACGACGTACCGAAAACTAAGTGCAGATCCGACGCAGCGTATCACTCGGAATACGAATCGATTAATCAAGGCGTCTTCTCTGCCGGCGGACATACAGAGAAACCTGCGCAACACAGAAGCCCTACCACCTCGGCTGTATGGATTACCCAAGATCCATAAGAACAACGTTCCACTGAGACCGATCGTTAGCGCTCCTGGCTCACCAACGTATAAACTGGCGAAACACTTGGCCTCTCTGCTACAGCCACACGTGGGAAAGACCGACACATACATTAAGGACTCAGGACATTTCATTGAGAAGCTGAAGAAACTGAAACTTGCGCCAAACGACATCCTGGTCAGTTTTGATGTTGTTTCGTTATTTACGAAAGTGCCACTCAGCGACGCTCTGGAGCACATCGGTTCCATGTTCCCGCAAGGCATCAAAAAGCTCTTCCATGCATGTCTCACCACGAGCTATTTCACGTGGAATGGCGATTTCTACGAACAGCTGGAAGGCGTCGCCATGGGTAGTCCTCTCAGTCCAGTGGTGGCCAACTTCTTCATGGAACAATTCGAAGCACAGGCACTGGACTCGGCGACTTGCAAACCTAAGGTGTGGTACAGGTACGTCGATGATACTTTCGTGGTGTGGAGCCATGGTGAAGAACAGCTCGGTGAATTCCTGAGACACTTGAACAGCCTCCATGCCAACATAACATTTACCATGGAGGTAGAAAAGGACAGGAAACTGCCATTTCTAGATGTGCTGGTCACAAGGGACGGCGAAAACCTGGGACACAGCGTGTATCGAAAACCGACACACACGGACCGATACCTCCACAAACTGTCAAACCACCACCCGAGCCAGAAAAGAGGCATGATTAGTACGCTCGTAACGAGAGCAGGACGAATATGTGAGCCTCAACACCTCAAACGAGAAATGCAACACCTGGAAACTGTTCTGAAGAGCAATGGGTACTCCACAAATTACATTAGAAGTGTAACAGAGCCAAACACTCGGCGAAGTAAGGAACCAGAAAAAGAAATGTCGGGTACGGCCTTTCTGCCATACATTCCCAGAGTGACGGACAGAATCGGCCGTATATTGCGCAAACACGGCGTAAAGACGATTTTCAAACCGACAAGGAAGATCAAAGAGTGTCTTAGATCGGCGAAGGAGAAAAGAGACCCACTTGCAATGTCGGGAATATACCGTATACCTTGCACATGCGGAAAAGTTTATGTCGGAGTGACTGGACGATCCATTAACACCAGGATCAAAGAGCATAAGCGACATTGCAGGTTGGGGCAGGTGGAGAAATCGGCCGTGGCAGAACACGCACTGAATGAGACCGACCACGTAATAAAATTCGCCGACACGGAAGTTCTGGCTGTAGAGAAGCACTATCACACGCGCTTGTTCAGAGAAGCTGTAGAAATCCAAAAACACGCGAACAGTTTCAACAAGAAAGAGGAAAGCCTTAAGGTAAACGGATCCTGGCTTCCCGTACTGCAGCGAACGACCGTCGCAGGTAGCAAGAGGAGAACCGCACCGGAAATGACCGCGGAGAAGCCCTCGGACGTTGGCGCGCCAGGTACATATAGTCTGCGGCCGCGAGCTCGCCTCCAGTTCACCACCGGCAATGGAGGGTGAAGCTTTGACAATGCCAGCCACTCGTGCTGGCGAAACGTCAGAAAAATCATTAGATGAACGTCGGCCGAAGAACCCGAGACAGAAGCCAATAGGCAGTTTGTCAACAAGTGGCCACGAAAGCCTTAACAATTTTGTATTACGCCTCTACGGGGAGGAGATTTGCAGATTGTACCGACGCCTTGACCAACGACGGAAGAAGAAAGCGCGACTGATGTCCTCTCTCGCCTTTCTGTCACGGTGCCGAGATGAATGTGCTACACCGAAGTTCTTGAGATGCAAGCGCCTATTCACCACCGCCCAAGCACATCGTATCTACGAGAGAATGGAACGAGCTTTTCTTCGTGAGCGAATACATACAACACGGAGAGACTTGGCAAGAACGGATCAGGAACTTCTGGACATTTTCTATCAACTAAGTAGCAGAATGCATCGAGACGACTGGGACAAGATCGACAGCATCACTCACAGGAGCATGCAGAACGAACTCGAGCGCTGCACCGAGCGGCAAAAGAAAAAGTTTGAAAGATGCCGGAAGCAGACCGACAAGGCGATTCCCGACATGTCACACACAGTGGTCAACCTCACTGAACGACAATTGACCGAAGAGGAAGTGTCAGTCCTTCAAAAAGGAGGGAATTTCGCTATCATCCCGAGAACCATACCTATGGAGGACATCATTGCCAACACCGAAGCAGCCATTCGGACCCTTCCTTGTGAAAGGGCAGAGGAAATACGCACTGAAACAGCCAGGATACTGCGCCGAGCAAAACCACCAGCTTGCAACCTGAAGAAAGAAGAGGAACAAGCCATTAAGAATCTCAACGCCGACAAGAGTATATTGGTACTGCCTGCCGATAAGGGGAATGCGACCGTCGTAATGAAGACCGAAGATTATGAGCAAAAGATCCGAGACCTATTAGATCCGACGACGTACCGAAAACTAAGTGCAGATCCGACGCAGCGTATCACTCGGAATACGAATCGATTAATCAAGGCGTCTTCTCTGCCGGCGGACATACAGAGAAACCTGCGCAACACAGAAGCCCTACCACCTCGGCTGTATGGATTACCCAAGATCCATAAGAACAACGTTCCACTGAGACCGATCGTTAGCGCTCCTGGCTCACCAACGTATAAACTGGCGAAACACTTGGCCTCTCTGCTACAGCCACACGTGGGAAAGACCGACACATACATTAAGGACTCAGGACATTTCATTGAGAAGCTGAAGAAACTGAAACTTGCGCCAAACGACATCCTGGTCAGTTTTGATGTTGTTTCGTTATTTACGAAAGTGCCACTCAGCGACGCTCTGGAGCACATCGGTTCCATGTTCCCGCAAGACATCAAAAAGCTCTTCCATGCATGTCTCACCACGAGCTATTTCACGTGGAATGGCGATTTCTACGAACAGCTGGAAGGCGTCGCCATGGGTAGTCCTCTCAGTCCAGTGGTGGCCAACTTCTTCATGGAACAATTCGAAGCACAGGCACTGGACTCGGCGACTTGCAAACCTAAGGTGTGGTACAGGTACGTCGATGATACTTTCGTGGTGTGGAGCCATGGTGAAGAACAGCTCGGTGAATTCCTGAGACACTTGAACAGCCTCCATGCCAACATAACATTTACCATGGAGGTAGAAAAGGACAGGAAACTGCCATTTCTAGATGTGCTGGTCACAAGGGACGGCGAAAACCTGGGACACAGCGTGTATCGAAAACCGACACACACGGACCGATACCTCCACAAACTGTCAAACCACCACCCGAGCCAGAAAAGAGGCATGATTAGTACGCTCGTAACGAGAGCAGGACGAATATGTGAGCCTCAACACCTCAAACGAGAAATGCAACACCTGGAAACTGTTCTGAGGAGCAATGGGTACTCCACAAATTACATTAGAAGTGTAACAGAGCCAAACACTCGGTGAAGTAAGGAACCAGAAAAAGAAATGTCGGGTACGGCCTTTCTGCCATACATTCCCAGAGTGACGGACAGAATCGGCCGTATATTGCGCAAACACGGCGTAAAGACGATTTTCAAACCGACAAGGAAGATCAAAGAGTGTCTTAGATCGGCGAAGGAGAAAAGAGACCCACTTGCAATGTCGGGAATATACCGTATACCTTGCACATGCGGAAAAGTTTATGTCGGAATGACTGGACGATCCATTAACACCAGGATCAAAGAGCATAAGCGACATTGCAGGTTGGGGCAGGTGGAGAAATCGGCCGTGGCAGAACACGCACTGAATGAGACCGACCACGTAATAAAATTCGCCGACACGGAAGTTCTGGCTGTAGAGAAGCACTATCACACGCGCTTGTTCAGAGAAGCTGTAGAAATCCAAAAACACGCGAACAGTTTCAACAAGAAAGAGGAAAGCCTTAAGGTAAACGGATCCTGGCTTCCCGTACTGCAGCGAACGACCGTCGCAGGTAGCAAGAGGTGAACCGCACCGGAAATGACCGCGGAGAAGCCCTCGGACGTTGGCGCGCCAGGTACATATAGTCTGCGGCCGCGAGCTCGCCTCCAGTTCACCACCGGCAATGGAGGGTGAAGCTTTGACAATGCCAGCCACTCGTGCTGGCGAAACGTCAGAAAAATCATTAGATGAACGTCGGCCGAAGAACCCGAGACAGAAGCCAATAGGCAGTTTGTCAACAAGTGGCCACGAAAGCCTTAACAATTTTGTATTACGCCTCTACGGGGAGGAGATTTGCAGATTGTACCGACGCCTTGACCAACGACGGAAGAAGAAAGCGCGACTGATGTCCTCTCTCGCCTTTCTGTCACGGTGCCGAGATGAATGTGCTACACCGAAGTTCTTGAGATGCAAGCGCCTATTCACCACCGCCCAAGCACATCGTATCTACGAGAGAATGGAACGAGCTTTTCTTCGTGAGCGAATACATACAACACGGAGAGACTTGGCAAGAACGGATCAGGAACTTCTGGACATTTTCTATCAACTAAGTAGCAGAATGCATCGAGACGACTGGGACAAGATCGACAGCATCACTCACAGGAGCATGCAGAACGAACTCGAGCGCTGCACCGAGCGGCAAAAGAAAAAGTTTGAAAGATGCCGGAAGCAGACCGACAAGGCGATTCCCGACATGTCACACACAGTGGTCAACCTCACTGAACGACAATTGACCGAAGAGGAAGTGTCAGTCCTTCAAAAAGGAGGGAATTTCGCTATCATCCCGAGAACCATACCTATGGAGGACATCATTGCCAACACCGAAGCAGCCATTCGGACCCTTCCTTGTGAAAGGGCAGAGGAAATACGCACTGAAACAGCCAGGATACTGCGCCGAGCAAAACCACCAGCTTGCAACCTGAAGAAAGAAGAGGAACAAGCCATTAAGAATCTCAACGCCGACAAGAGTATATTGGTACTGCCTGCCGATAAGGGGAATGCGACCGTCGTAATGAAGACCGAAGATTATGAGCAAAAGATCCGAGACCTATTAGATCCGACGACGTACCGAAAACTAAGTGCAGATCCGACGCAGCGTATCACTCGGAATACGAATCGATTAATCAAGGCGTCTTCTCTGCCGGCGGACATACAGAGAAACCTGCGCAACACAGAAGCCCTACCACCTCGGCTGTATGGATTACCCAAGATCCATAAGAACAACGTTCCACTGAGACCGATCGTTAGCGCTCCTGGCTCACCAACGTATAAACTGGCGAAACACTTGGCCTCTCTGCTACAGCCACACGTGGGAAAGACCGACACATACATTAAGGACTCAGGACATTTCATTGAGAAGCTGAAGAAACTGAAACTTGCGCCAAACGACATCCTGGTCAGTTTTGATGTTGTTTCGTTATTTACGAAAGTGCCACTCAGCGACGCTCTGGAGCACATCGGTTCCATGTTCCCGCAAGACATCAAAAAGCTCTTCCATGCATGTCTCACCACGAGCTATTTCACGTGGAATGGCGATTTCTACGAACAGCTGGAAGGCGTCGCCATGGGTAGTCCTCTCAGTCCAGTGGTGGCCAACTTCTTCATGGAACAATTCGAAGCACAGGCACTGGACTCGGCGACTTGCAAACCTAAGGTGTGGTACAGGTACGTCGATGATACTTTCGTGGTGTGGAGCCATGGTGAAGAACAGCTCGGTGAATTCCTGAGACACTTGAACAGCCTCCATGCCAACATAACATTTACCATGGAGGTAGAAAAGGACAGGAAACTGCCATTTCTAGATGTGCTGGTCACAAGGGACGGCGAAAACCTGGGACACAGCGTGTATCGAAAACCGACACACACGGACCGATACCTCCACAAACTGTCAAACCACCACCCGAGCCAGAAAAGAGGCATGATTAGTACGCTCGTAACGAGAGCAGGACGAATATGTGAGCCTCAACACCTCAAACGAGAAATGCAACACCTGGAAACTGTTCTGAGGAGCAATGGGTACTCCACAAATTACATTAGAAGTGTAACAGAGCCAAACACTCGGTGAAGTAAGGAACCAGAAAAAGAAATGTCGGGTACGGCCTTTCTGCCATACATTCCCAGAGTGACGGACAGAATCGGCCGTATATTGCGCAAACACGGCGTAAAGACGATTTTCAAACCGACAAGGAAGATCAAAGAGTGTCTTAGATCGGCGAAGGAGAAAAGAGACCCACTTGCAATGTCGGGAATATACCGTATACCTTGCACATGCGGAAAAGTTTATGTCGGAATGACTGGACGATCCATTAACACCAGGATCAAAGAGCATAAGCGACATTGCAGGTTGGGGCAGGTGGAGAAATCGGCCGTGGCAGAACACGCACTGAATGAGACCGACCACGTAATAAAATTCGCCGACACGGAAGTTCTGGCTGTAGAGAAGCACTATCACACGCGCTTGTTCAGAGAAGCTGTAGAAATCCAAAAACACGCGAACAGTTTCAACAAGAAAGAGGAAAGCCTTAAGGTAAACGGATCCTGGCTTCCCGTACTGCAGCGAACGACCGTCGCAGGTAGCAAGAGGTGAACCGCACCGGAAATGACCGCGGAGAAGCCCTCGGACGTTGGCGCGCCAGGTACATATAGTCTGCGGCCGCGAGCTCGCCTCCAGTTCACCACCGGCAATGGAGGGTGAAGCTTTGACAATGCCAGCCACTCGTGCTGGCGAAACGTCAGAAAAATCATTAGATGAACGTCGGCCGAAGAACCCGAGACAGAAGCCAATAGGCAGTTTGTCAACAAGTGGCCACGAAAGCCTTAACAATTTTGTATTACGCCTCTACGGGGAGGAGATTTGCAGATTGTACCGACGCCTTGACCAACGACGGAAGAAGAAAGCGCGACTGATGTCCTCTCTCGCCTTTCTGTCACGGTGCCGAGATGAATGTGCTACACCGAAGTTCTTGAGATGCAAGCGCCTATTCACCACCGCCCAAGCACATCGTATCTACGAGAGAATGGAACGAGCTTTTCTTCGTGAGCGAATACATACAACACGGAGAGACTTGGCAAGAACGGATCAGGAACTTCTGGACATTTTCTATCAACTAAGTAGCAGAATGCATCGAGACGACTGGGACAAGATCGACAGCATCACTCACAGGAGCATGCAGAACGAACTCGAGCGCTGCACCGAGCGGCAAAAGAAAAAGTTTGAAAGATGCCGGAAGCAGACCGACAAGGCGATTCCCGACATGTCACACACAGTGGTCAACCTCACTGAACGACAATTGACCGAAGAGGAAGTGTCAGTCCTTCAAAAAGGAGGGAATTTCGCTATCATCCCGAGAACCATACCTATGGAGGACATCATTGCCAACACCGAAGCAGCCATTCGGACCCTTCCTTGTGAAAGGGCAGAGGAAATACGCACTGAAACAGCCAGGATACTGCGCCGAGCAAAACCACCAGCTTGCAACCTGAAGAAAGAAGAGGAACAAGCCATTAAGAATCTCAACGCCGACAAGAGTATATTGGTACTGCCTGCCGATAAGGGGAATGCGACCGTCGTAATGAAGACCGAAGATTATGAGCAAAAGATCCGAGACCTATTAGATCCGACGACGTACCGAAAACTAAGTGCAGATCCGACGCAGCGTATCACTCGGAATACGAATCGATTAATCAAGGCGTCTTCTCTGCCGGCGGACATACAGAGAAACCTGCGCAACACAGAAGCCCTACCACCTCGGCTGTATGGATTACCCAAGATCCATAAGAACAACGTTCCACTGAGACCGATCGTTAGCGCTCCTGGCTCACCAACGTATAAACTGGCGAAACACTTGGCCTCTCTGCTACAGCCACACGTGGGAAAGACCGACACATACATTAAGGACTCAGGACATTTCATTGAGAAGCTGAAGAAACTGAAACTTGCGCCAAACGACATCCTGGTCAGTTTTGATGTTGTTTCGTTATTTACGAAAGTGCCACTCAGCGACGCTCTGGAGCACATCGGTTCCATGTTCCCGCAAGACATCAAAAAGCTCTTCCATGCATGTCTCACCACGAGCTATTTCACGTGGAATGGCGATTTCTACGAACAGCTGGAAGGCGTCGCCATGGGTAGTCCTCTCAGTCCAGTGGTGGCCAACTTCTTCATGGAACAATTCGAAGCACAGGCACTGGACTCGGCGACTTGCAAACCTAAGGTGTGGTACAGGTACGTCGATGATACTTTCGTGGTGTGGAGCCATGGTGAAGAACAGCTCGGTGAATTCCTGAGACACTTGAACAGCCTCCATGCCAACATAACATTTACCATGGAGGTAGAAAAGGACAGGAAACTGCCATTTCTAGATGTGCTGGTCACAAGGGACGGCGAAAACCTGGGACACAGCGTGTATCGAAAACCGACACACACGGACCGATACCTCCACAAACTGTCAAACCACCACCCGAGCCAGAAAAGAGGCATGATTAGTACGCTCGTAACGAGAGCAGGACGAATATGTGAGCCTCAACACCTCAAACGAGAAATGCAACACCTGGAAACTGTTCTGAGGAGCAATGGGTACTCCACAAATTACATTAGAAGTGTAACAGAGCCAAACACTCGGCGAAGTAAGGAACCAGAAAAAGAAATGTCGGGTACGGCCTTTCTGCCATACATTCCCAGAGTGACGGACAGAATCGGCCGTATATTGCGCAAACACGGCGTAAAGACGATTTTCAAACCGACAAGGAAGATCAAAGAGTGTCTTAGATCGGCGAAGGAGAAAAGAGACCCACTTGCAATGTCGGGAATATACCGTATACCTTGCACATGCGGAAAAGTTTATGTCGGAATGACTGGACGATCCATTAACACCAGGATCAAAGAGCATAAGCGACATTGCAGGTTGGGGCAGGTGGAGAAATCGGCCGTGGCAGAACACGCACTGAATGAGACCGACCACGTAATAAAATTCGCCGACACGGAAGTTCTGGCTGTAGAGAAGCACTATCACACGCGCTTGTTCAGAGAAGCTGTAGAAATCCAAAAACACGCGAACAGTTTCAACAAGAAAGAGGAAAGCCTTAAGGTAAACGGATCCTGGCTTCCCGTACTGCAGCGAACGACCGTCGCAGGTAGCAAGAGGAGAACCGCACCGGAAATGACCGCGGAGAAGCCCTCGGACGTTGGCGCGCCAGGTACATATAGTCTGCGGCCGCGAGCTCGCCTCCAGTTCACCACCGGCAATGGAGGGTGAAGCTTTGACAATGCCAGCCACTCGTGCTGGCGAAACGTCAGAAAAATCATTAGATGAACGTCGGCCGAAGAACCCGAGACAGAAGCCAATAGGCAGTTTGTCAACAAGTGGCCACGAAAGCCTTAACAATTTTGTATTACGCCTCTACGGGGAGGAGATTTGCAGATTGTACCGACGCCTTGACCAACGACGGAAGAAGAAAGCGCGACTGATGTCCTCTCTCGCCTTTCTGTCACGGTGCCGAGATGAATGTGCTACACCGAAGTTCTTGAGATGCAAGCGCCTATTCACCACCGCCCAAGCACATCGTATCTACGAGAGAATGGAACGAGCTTTTCTTCGTGAGCGAATACATACAACACGGAGAGACTTGGCAAGAACGGATCAGGAACTTCTGGACATTTTCTATCAACTAAGTAGCAGAATGCATCGAGACGACTGGGACAAGATCGACAGCATCACTCACAGGAGCATGCAGAACGAACTCGAGCGCTGCACCGAGCGGCAAAAGAAAAAGTTTGAAAGATGCCGGAAGCAGACCGACAAGGCGATTCCCGACATGTCACACACAGTGGTCAACCTCACTGAACGACAATTGACCGAAGAGGAAGTGTCAGTCCTTCAAAAAGGAGGGAATTTCGCTATCATCCCGAGAACCATACCTATGGAGGACATCATTGCCAACACCGAAGCAGCCATTCGGACCCTTCCTTGTGAAAGGGCAGAGGAAATACGCACTGAAACAGCCAGGATACTGCGCCGAGCAAAACCACCAGCTTGCAACCTGAAGAAAGAAGAGGAACAAGCCATTAAGAATCTCAACGCCGACAAGAGTATATTGGTACTGCCTGCCGATAAGGGGAATGCGACCGTCGTAATGAAGACCGAAGATTATGAGCAAAAGATCCGAGACCTATTAGATCCGACGACGTACCGAAAACTAAGTGCAGATCCGACGCAGCGTATCACTCGGAATACGAATCGATTAATCAAGGCGTCTTCTCTGCCGGCGGACATACAGAGAAACCTGCGCAACACAGAAGCCCTACCACCTCGGCTGTATGGATTACCCAAGATCCATAAGAACAACGTTCCACTGAGACCGATCGTTAGCGCTCCTGGCTCACCAACGTATAAACTGGCGAAACACTTGGCCTCTCTGCTACAGCCACACGTGGGAAAGACCGACACATACATTAAGGACTCAGGACATTTCATTGAGAAGCTGAAGAAACTGAAACTTGCGCCAAACGACATCCTGGTCAGTTTTGATGTTGTTTCGTTATTTACGAAAGTGCCACTCAGCGACGCTCTGGAGTACATCGGTTCCATGTTCCCGCAAGACATCAAAAAGCTCTTCCATGCATGTCTCACCACGAGCTATTTCACGTGGAATGGCGATTTCTACGAACAGCTGGAAGGCGTCGCCATGGGTAGTCCTCTCAGTCCAGTGGTGGCCAACTTCTTCATGGAACAATTCGAAGCACAGGCACTGGACTCGGCGACTTGCAAACCTAAGGTGTGGTACAGGTACGTCGATGATACTTTCGTGGTGTGGAGCCATGGTGAAGAACAGCTCGGTGAATTCCTGAGACACTTGAACAGCCTCCATGCCAACATAACATTTACCATGGAGGTAGAAAAGGACAGGAAACTGCCATTTCTAGATGTGCTGGTCACAAGGGACGGCGAAAACCTGGGACACAGCGTGTATCGAAAACCGACACACACGGACCGATACCTCCACAAACTGTCAAACCACCACCCGAGCCAGAAAAGAGGCATGATTAGTACGCTCGTAACGAGAGCAGGACGAATATGTGAGCCTCAACACCTCAAACGAGAAATGCAACACCTGGAAACTGTTCTGAGGAGCAATGGGTACTCCACAAATTACATTAGAAGTGTAACAGAGCCAAACACTCGGCGAAGTAAGGAACCAGAAAAAGAAATGTCGGGTACGGCCTTTCTGCCATACATTCCCAGAGTGACGGACAGAATCGGCCGTATATTGCGCAAACACGGCGTAAAGACGATTTTCAAACCGACAAGGAAGATCAAAGAGTGTCTTAGATCGGCGAAGGAGAAAAGAGACCCACTTGCAATGTCGGGAATATACCGTATACCTTGCACATGCGGAAAAGTTTATGTCGGAATGACTGGACGATCCATTAACACCAGGATCAAAGAGCATAAGCGACATTGCAGGTTGGGGCAGGTGGAGAAATCGGCCGTGGCAGAACACGCACTGAATGAGACCGACCACGTAATAAAATTCGCCGACACGGAAGTTCTGGCTGTAGAGAAGCACTATCACACGCGCTTGTTCAGAGAAGCTGTAGAAATCCAAAAACACGCGAACAGTTTCAACAAGAAAGAGGAAAGCCTTAAGGTAAACGGATCCTGGCTTCCCGTACTGCAGCGAACGACCGTCGCAGGTAGCAAGAGGAGAACCGCACCGGAAATGACCGCGGAGAAGCCCTCGGACGTTGGCGCGCCAGGTACATATAGTCTGCGGCCGCGAGCTCGCCTCCAGTTCACCACCGGCAATGGAGGGTGAAGCTTTGACAATGCCAGCCACTCGTGCTGGCGAAACGTCAGAAAAATCATTAGATGAACGTCGGCCGAAGAACCCGAGACAGAAGCCAATAGGCAGTTTGTCAACAAGTGGCCACGAAAGCCTTAACAATTTTGTATTACGCCTCTACGGGGAGGAGATTTGCAGATTGTACCGACGCCTTGACCAACGACGGAAGAAGAAAGCGCGACTGATGTCCTCTCTCGCCTTTCTGTCACGGTGCCGAGATGAATGTGCTACACCGAAGTTCTTGAGATGCAAGCGCCTATTCACCACCGCCCAAGCACATCGTATCTACGAGAGAATAGAACGAGCTTTTCTTCGTGAGCGAATACATACAACACGGAGAGACTTGGCAAGAACGGATCAGGAACTTCTGGACATTTTCTATCAACTAAGTAGCAGAATGCATCGAGACGACTGGGACAAGATCGACAGCATCACTCACAGGAGCATGCAGAACGAACTCGAGCGCTGCACCGAGCGGCAAAAGAAAAAGTTTGAAAGATGCCGGAAGCAGACCGACAAGGCGATTCCCGACATGTCACACACAGTGGTCAACCTCACTGAACGACAATTGACCGAAGAGGAAGTGTCAGTCCTTCAAAAAGGAGGGAATTTCGCTATCATCCCGAGAACCATACCTATGGAGGACATCATTGCCAACACCGAAGCAGCCATTCGGACCCTTCCTTGTGAAAGGGCAGAGGAAATACGCACTGAAACAGCCAGGATACTGCGCCGAGCAAAACCACCAGCTTGCAACCTGAAGAAAGAAGAGGAACAAGCCATTAAGAATCTCAACGCCGACAAGAGTATATTGGTACTGCCTGCCGATAAGGGGAATGCGACCGTCGTAATGAAGACCGAAGATTATGAGCAAAAGATCCGAGACCTATTAGATCCGACGACGTACCGAAAACTAAGTGCAGATCCGACGCAGCGTATCACTCGGAATACGAATCGATTAATCAAGGCGTCTTCTCTGCCGGCGGACATACAGAGAAACCTGCGCAACACAGAAGCCCTACCACCTCGGCTGTATGGATTACCCAAGATCCATAAGAACAACGTTCCACTGAGACCGATCGTTAGCGCTCCTGGCTCACCAACGTATAAACTGGCGAAACACTTGGCCTCTCTGCTACAGCCACACGTGGGAAAGACCGACACATACATTAAGGACTCAGGACATTTCATTGAGAAGCTGAAGAAACTGAAACTTGCGCCAAACGACATCCTGGTCAGTTTTGATGTTGTTTCGTTATTTACGAAAGTGCCACTCAGCGACGCTCTGGAGCACATCGGTTCCATGTTCCCGCAAGACATCAAAAAGCTCTTCCATGCATGTCTCACCACGAGCTATTTCACGTGGAATGGCGATTTCTACGAACAGCTGGAAGGCGTCGCCATGGGTAGTCCTCTCAGTCCAGTGGTGGCCAACTTCTTCATGGAACAATTCGAAGCACAGGCACTGGACTCGGCGACTTGCAAACCTAAGGTGTGGTACAGGTACGTCGATGATACTTTCGTGGTGTGGAGCCATGGTGAAGAACAGCTCGGTGAATTCCTGAGACACTTGAACAGCCTCCATGCCAACATAACATTTACCATGGAGGTAGAAAAGGACAGGAAACTGCCATTTCTAGATGTGCTGGTCACAAGGGACGGCGAAAACCTGGGACACAGCGTGTATCGAAAACCGACACACACGGACCGATACCTCCACAAACTGTCAAACCACCACCCGAGCCAGAAAAGAGGCATGATTAGTACGCTCGTAACGAGAGCAGGACGAATATGTGAGCCTCAACACCTCAAACGAGAAATGCAACACCTGGAAACTGTTCTGAGGAGCAATGGGTACTCCACAAATTACATTAGAAGTGTAACAGAGCCAAACACTCGGCGAAGTAAGGAACCAGAAAAAGAAATGTCGGGTACGGCCTTTCTGCCATACATTCCCAGAGTGACGGACAGAATCGGCCGTATATTGCGCAAACACGGCGTAAAGACGATTTTCAAACCGACAAGGAAGATCAAAGAGTGTCTTAGATCGGCGAAGGAGAAAAGAGACCCACTTGCAATGTCGGGAATATACCGTATACCTTGCACATGCGGAAAAGTTTATGTCGGAATGACTGGACGATCCATTAACACCAGGATCAAAGAGCATAAGCGACATTGCAGGTTGGGGCAGGTGGAGAAATCGGCCGTGGCAGAACACGCACTGAATGAGACCGACCACGTAATAAAATTCGCCGACACGGAAGTTCTGGCTGTAGAGAAGCACTATCACACGCGCTTGTTCAGAGAAGCTGTAGAAATCCAAAAACACGCGAACAGTTTCAACAAGAAAGAGGAAAGCCTTAAGGTAAACGGATCCTGGCTTCCCGTACTGCAGCGAACGACCGTCGCAGGTAGCAAGAGGAGAACCGCACCGGAAATGACCGCGGAGAAGCCCTCGGACGTTGGCGCGCCAGGTACATATAGTCTGCGGCCGCGAGCTCGCCTCCAGTTCACCACCGGCAATAGAGGGTGAAGCTTTGACAATGCCAGCCACTCGTGCTGGCGAAACGTCAGAAAAATCATTAGATGAACGTCGGCCGAAGAACCCGAGACAGAAGCCAATAGGCAGTTTGTCAACAAGTGGCCACGAAAGCCTTAACAATTTTGTATTACGCCTCTACGGGGAGGAGATTTGCAGATTGTACCGACGCCTTGACCAACGACGGAAGAAGAAAGCGCGACTGATGTCCTCTCTCGCCTTTCTGTCACGGTGCCGAGATGAATGTGCTACACCGAAGTTCTTGAGATGCAAGCGCCTATTCACCACCGCCCAAGCACATCGTATCTACGAGAGAATGGAACGAGCTTTTCTTCGTGAGCGAATACATACAACACGGAGAGACTTGGCAAGAACGGATCAGGAACTTCTGGACATTTTCTATCAACTAAGTAGCAGAATGCATCGAGACGACTGGGACAAGATCGACAGCATCACTCACAGGAGCATGCAGAACGAACTCGAGCGCTGCACCGAGCGGCAAAAGAAAAAGTTTGAAAGATGCCGGAAGCAGACCGACAAGGCGATTCCCGACATGTCACACACAGTGGTCAACCTCACTGAACGACAATTGACCGAAGAGGAAGTGTCAGTCCTTCAAAAAGGAGGGAATTTCGCTATCATCCCGAGAACCATACCTATGGAGGACATCATTGCCAACACCGAAGCAGCCATTCGGACCCTTCCTTGTGAAAGGGCAGAGGAAATACGCACTGAAACAGCCAGGATACTGCGCCGAGCAAAACCACCAGCTTGCAACCTGAAGAAAGAAGAGGAACAAGCCATTAAGAATCTCAACGCCGACAAGAGTATATTGGTACTGCCTGCCGATAAGGGGAATGCGACCGTCGTAATGAAGACCGAAGATTATGAGCAAAAGATCCGAGACCTATTAGATCCGACGACGTACCGAAAACTAAGTGCAGATCCGACGCAGCGTATCACTCGGAATACGAATCGATTAATCAAGGCGTCTTCTCTGCCGGCGGACATACAGAGAAACCTGCGCAACACAGAAGCCCTACCACCTCGGCTGTATGGATTACCCAAGATCCATAAGAACAACGTTCCACTGAGACCGATCGTTAGCGCTCCTGGCTCACCAACGTATAAACTGGCGAAACACTTGGCCTCTCTGCTACAGCCACACGTGGGAAAGACCGACACATACATTAAGGACTCAGGACATTTCATTGAGAAGCTGAAGAAACTGAAACTTGCGCCAAACGACATCCTGGTCAGTTTTGATGTTGTTTCGTTATTTACGAAAGTGCCACTCAGCGACGCTCTGGAGCACATCGGTTCCATGTTCCCGCAAGACATCAAAAAGCTCTTCCATGCATGTCTCACCACGAGCTATTTCACGTGGAATGGCGATTTCTACGAACAGCTGGAAGGCGTCGCCATGGGTAGTCCTCTCAGTCCAGTGGTGGCCAACTTCTTCATGGAACAATTCGAAGCACAGGCACTGGACTCGGCGACTTGCAAACCTAAGGTGTGGTACAGGTACGTCGATGATACTTTCGTGGTGTGGAGCCATGGTGAAGAACAGCTCGGTGAATTCCTGAGACACTTGAACAGCCTCCATGCCAACATAACATTTACCATGGAGGTAGAAAAGGACAGGAAACTGCCATTTCTAGATGTGCTGGTCACAAGGGACGGCGAAAACCTGGGACACAGCGTGTATCGAAAACCGACACACACGGACCGATACCTCCACAAACTGTCAAACCACCACCCGAGCCAGAAAAGAGGCATGATTAGTACGCTCGTAACGAGAGCAGGACGAATATGTGAGCCTCAACACCTCAAACGAAAAATGCAACACCTGGAAACTGTTCTGAGGAGCAATGGGTACTCCACAAATTACATTAGAAGTGTAACAGAGCCAAACACTCGGCGAAGTAAGGAACCAGAAAAAGAAATGTCGGGTACGGCCTTTCTGCCATACATTCCCAGAGTGATGGACAGAATCGGCCGTATATTGCGCAAACACGGCGTAAAGACGATTTTCAAACCGACAAGGAAGATCAAAGAGTGTCTTAGATCGGCGAAGGAGAAAAGAGACCCACTTGCAATGTCGGGAATATACCGTATACCTTGCACATGCGGAAAAGTTTATGTCGGAATGACTGGACGATCCATTAACACCAGGATCAAAGAGCATAAGCGACATTGCAGGTTGGGGCAGGTGGAGAAATCGGCCGTGGCAGAACACGCACTGAATGAGACCGACCACGTAATAAAATTCGCCGACACGGAAGTTCTGGCTGTAGAGAAGCACTATCACACGCGCTTGTTCAGAGAAGCTGTAGAAATCCAAAAACACGCGAACAGTTTCAACAAGAAAGAGGAAAGCCTTAAGGTAAACGGATCCTGGCTTCCCGTACTGCAGCGAACGACCGTCGCAGGTAGCAAGAGGAGAACCGCACCGGAAATGACCGCGGAGAAGCCCTCGGACGTTGGCGCGCCAGGTACATATAGTCTGCGGCCGCGAGCTCGCCTCCAGTTCACCACCGGCAATGGAGGGTGAAGCTTTGACAATGCCAGCCACTCGTGCTGGCGAAACGTCAGAAAAATCATTAGATGAACGTCGGCCGAAGAACCCGAGACAGAAGCCAATAGGCAGTTTGTCAACAAGTGGCCACGAAAGCCTTAACAATTTTGTATTACGCCTCTACGGGGAGGAGATTTGCAGATTGTACCGACGCCTTGACCAACGACGGAAGAAGAAAGCGCGACTGATGTCCTCTCTCGCCTTTCTGTCACGGTGCCGAGATGAATGTGCTACACCGAAGTTCTTGAGATGCAAGCGCCTATTCACCACCGCCCAAGCACATCGTATCTACGAGAGAATGGAACGAGCTTTTCTTCGTGAGCGAATACATACAACACGGAGAGACTTGGCAAGAACGGATCAGGAACTTCTGGACATTTTCTATCAACTAAGTAGCAGAATGCATCGAGACGACTGGGACAAGATCGACAGCATCACTCACAGGAGCATGCAGAACGAACTCGAGCGCTGCACCGAGCGGCAAAAGAAAAAGTTTGAAAGATGCCGGAAGCAGACCGACAAGGCGATTCCCGACATGTCACACACAGTGGTCAACCTCACTGAACGACAATTGACCGAAGAGGAAGTGTCAGTCCTTCAAAAAGGAGGGAATTTCGCTATCATCCCGAGAACCATACCTATGGAGGACATCATTGCCAACACCGAAGCAGCCATTCGGACCCTTCCTTGTGAAAGGGCAGAGGAAATACGCACTGAAACAGCCAGGATACTGCGCCGAGCAAAACCACCAGCTTGCAACCTGAAGAAAGAAGAGGAACAAGCCATTAAGAATCTCAACGCCGACAAGAGTATATTGGTACTGCCTGCCGATAAGGGGAATGCGACCGTCGTAATGAAGACCGAAGATTATGAGCAAAAGATCCGAGACCTATTAGATCCGACGACGTACCGAAAACTAAGTGCAGATCCGACGCAGCGTATCACTCGGAATACGAATCGATTAATCAAGGCGTCTTCTCTGCCGGCGGACATACAGAGAAACCTGCGCAACACAGAAGCCCTACCACCTCGGCTGTATGGATTACCCAAGATCCATAAGAACAACGTTCCACTGAGACCGATCGTTAGCGCTCCTGGCTCACCAACGTATAAACTGGCGAAACACTTGGCCTCTCTGCTACAGCCACACGTGGGAAAGACCGACACATACATTAAGGACTCAGGACATTTCATTGAGAAGCTGAAGAAACTGAAACTTGCGCCAAACGACATCCTGGTCAGTTTTGATGTTGTTTCGTTATTTACGAAAGTGCCACTCAGCGACGCTCTGGAGCACATCGGTTCCATGTTCCCGCAAGACATCAAAAAGCTCTTCCATGCATGTCTCACCACGAGCTATTTCACGTGGAATGGCGATTTCTACGAACAGCTGGAAGGCGTCGCCATGGGTAGTCCTCTCAGTCCAGTGGTGGCCAACTTCTTCATGGAACAATTCGAAGCACAGGCACTGGACTCGGCGACTTGCAAACCTAAGGTGTGGTACAGGTACGTCGATGATACTTTCGTGGTGTGGAGCCATGGTGAAGAACAGCTCGGTGAATTCCTGAGACACTTGAACAGCCTCCATGCCAACATAACATTTACCATGGAGGTAGAAAAGGACAGGAAACTGCCTGGTCACAAGGGACGGCGAAAACCTGGGACACAGCGTGTATCGAAAACCGACACACACGGACCGATACCTCCACAAACTGTCAAACCACCACCCGAGCCAGAAAAGAGGCATGATTAGTACGCTCGTAACGAGAGCAGGACGAATATGTGAGCCTCAACACCTCAAACGAGAAATGCAACACCTGGAAACTGTTCTGAGGAGCAATGGGTACTCCACAAATTACATTAGAAGTGTAACAGAGCCAAACACTCGGCGAAGTAAGGAACCAGAAAAAGAAATGTCGGGTACGGCCTTTCTGCCATACATTCCCAGAGTGACGGACAGAATCGGCCGTATATTGCGCAAACACGGCGTAAAGACGATTTTCAAACCGACAAGGAAGATCAAAGAGTGTCTTAGATCGGCGAAGGAGAAAAGAGACCCACTTGCAATGTCGGGAATATACCGTATACCTTGCACATGCGGAAAAGTTTATGTCGGAATGACTGGACGATCCATTAACACCAGGATCAAAGAGCATAAGCGACATTGCAGGTTGGGGCAGGTGGAGAAATCGGCCGTGGCAGAACACGCACTGAATGAGACCGACCACGTAATAAAATTCGCCGACACGGAAGTTCTGGCTGTAGAGAAGCACTATCACACGCGCTTGTTCAGAGAAGCTGTAGAAATCCAAAAACACGCGAACAGTTTCAACAAGAAAGAGGAATGCCTTAAGGTAAACGGATCCTGGCTTCCCGTACTGCAGCGAACGACCGTCGCAGGTAGCAAGAGGAGAACCGCACCGGAAATGACCGCGGAGAAGCCCTCGGACGTTGGCGCGCCAGGTACATATAGTCTGCGGCCGCGAGCTCGCCTCCAGTTCACCACCGGCAATGGAGGGTGAAGCTTTGACAATGCCAGCCACTCGTGCTGGCGAAACGTCAGAAAAATCATTAGATGAACGTCGGCCGAAGAACCCGAGACAGAAGCCAATAGGCAGTTTGTCAACAAGTGGCCACGAAAGCCTTAACAATTTTGTATTACGCCTCTACGGGGAGGAGATTTGCAGATTGTACCGACGCCTTGACCAACGACGGAAGAAGAAAGCGCGACTGATGTCCTCTCTCGCCTTTCTGTCACGGTGCCGAGATGAATGTGCTACACCGAAGTTCTTGAGATGCAAGCGCCTATTCACCACCGCCCAAGCACATCGTATCTACGAGAGAATGGAACGAGCTTTTTTTCGTGAGCGAATACATACAACACGGAGAGACTTGGCAAGAACGGATCAGGAACTTCTGGACATTTTCTATCAACTAAGTAGCAGAATGCATCGAGACGACTGGGACAAGATCGACAGCATCACTCACAGGAGCATGCAGAACGAACTCGAGCGCTGCACCGAGCGGCAAAAGAAAAAGTTTGAAAGATGCCGGAAGCAGACCGACAAGGCGATTCCCGACATGTCACACACAGTGGTCAACCTCACTGAACGACAATTGACCGAAGAGGAAGTGTCAGTCCTTCAAAAAGGAGGGAATTTCGCTATCATCCCGAGAACCATACCTATGGAGGACATCATTGCCAACACCGAAGCAGCCATTCGGACCCTTCCTTGTGAAAGGGCAGAGGAAATACGCACTGAAACAGCCAGGATACTGCGCCGAGCAAAACCACCAGCTTGCAACCTGAAGAAAGAAGAGGAACAAGCCATTAAGAATCTCAACGCCGACAAGAGTATATTGGTACTGCCTGCCGATAAGGGGAATGCGACCGTCGTAATGAAGACCGAAGATTATGAGCAAAAGATCCGAGACCTATTAGATCCGACGACGTACCGAAAACTAAGTGCAGATCCGACGCAGCGTATCACTCGGAATACGAATCGATTAATCAAGGCGTCTTCTCTGCCGGCGGACATACAGAGAAACCTGCGCAACACAGAAGCCCTACCACCTCGGCTGTATGGATTACCCAAGATCCATAAAAACAACGTTCCACTGAGACCGATCGTTAGCGCTCCTGGCTCACCAACGTATAAACTGGCGAAACACTTGGCCTCTCTGCTACAGCCACACGTGGGAAAGACCGACACATACATTAAGGACTCAGGACATTTCATTGAGAAGCTGAAGAAACTGAAACTTGCGCCAAACGACATCCTGGTCAGTTTTGATGTTGTTTCGTTATTTACGAAAGTGCCACTCAGCGACGCTCTGGAGCACATCGGTTCCATGTTCCCGCAAGACATCAAAAAGCTCTTCCATGCATGTCTCACCACGAGCTATTTCACGTGGAATGGCGATTTCTACGAACAGCTGGAAGGCGTCGCCATGGGTAGTCCTCTCAGTCCAGTGGTGGCCAACTTCTTCATGGAACAATTCGAAGCACAGGCACTGGACTCGGCGACTTGCAAACCTAAGGTGTGGTACAGGTACGTCGATGATACTTTCGTGGTGTGGAGCCATGGTGAAGAACAGCTCGGTGAATTCCTGAGACACTTGAACAGCCTCCATGCCAACATAACATTTACCATAGAGATAGAAAAGGACAGGAAACTGCCATTTCTAGATGTGCTGGTCACAAGGGACGGCGAAAACCTGGGACACAGCGTGTATCGAAAACCGACACACACGGACCGATACCTCCACAAACTGTCAAACCACCACCCGAGCCAGAAAAGAGGCATGATTAGTACGCTCGTAACGAGAGCAGGACGAATATGTGAGCCTCAACACCTCAAACGAGAAATGCAACACCTGGAAACTGTTCTGAGGAGCAATGGGTACTCCACAAATTACATTAGAAGTGTAACAGAGCCAAACACTCGGCGAAGTAAGGAACCAGAAAAAGAAATGTCGGGTACGGCCTTTCTGCCATACATTCCCAGAGTGACGGACAGAATCGGCCGTATATTGCGCAAACACGGCGTAAAGACGATTTTCAAACCGACAAGGAAGATCAAAGAGTGTCTTAGATCGGCGAAGGAGAAAAGAGACCCACTTGCAATGTCGGGAATATACCGTATACCTTGCACATGCGGAAAAGTTTATGTCGGAATGACTGGACGATCCATTAACACCAGGATCAAAGAGCATAAGCGACATTGCAGGTTGGGGCAGGTGGAGAAATCGGCCGTGGCAGAACACGCACTGAATGAGACCGACCACGTAATAAAATTCGCCGACACGGAAGTTCTGGCTGTAGAGAAGCACTATCACACGCGCTTGTTCAGAGAAGCTGTAGAAATCCAAAAACACGCGAACAGTTTCAACAAGAAAGAGGAAAGCCTTAAGGTAAACGGATCCTGGCTTCCCGTACTGCAGCGAACGACCGTCGCAGGTAGCAAGAGGAGAACCGCACCGGAAATGACCGCGGAGAAGCCCTCGGACGTTGGCGCGCCAGGTACATATAGTCTGCGGCCGCGAGCTCGCCTCCAGTTCACCACCGGCAATGGAGGGTGAAGCTTTGACAATGCCAGCCACTCGTGCTGGCGAAACGTCAGAAAAATCATTAGATGAACGTCGGCCGAAGAACCCGAGACAGAAGCCAATAGGCAGTTTGTCAACAAGTGGCCACGAAAGCCTTAACAATTTTGTATTACGCCTCTACGGGGAGGAGATTTGCAGATTGTACCGACGCCTTGACCAACGACGGAAGAAGAAAGCGCGACTGATGTCCTCTCTCGCCTTTCTGTCACGGTGCCGAGATGAATGTGCTACACCGAAGTTCTTGAGATGCAAGCGCCTATTCACCACCGCCCAAGCACATCGTATCTACGAGAGAATGGAACGAGCTTTTCTTCGTGAGCGAATACATACAACACGGAGAGACTTGGCAAGAACGGATCAGGAACTTCTGGACATTTTCTATCAACTAAGTAGCAGAATGCATCGAGACGACTGGGACAAGATCGACAGCATCACTCACAGGAGCATGCAGAACGAACTCGAGCGCTGCACCGAGCGGCAAAAGAAAAAGTTTGAAAGATGCCGGAAGCAGACCGACAAGGCGATTCCCGACATGTCACACACAGTGGTCAACCTCACTGAACGACAATTGACCGAAGAGGAAGTGTCAGTCCTTCAAAAAGGAGGGAATTTCGCTATCATCCCGAGAACCATACCTATGGAGGACATCATTGCCAACACCGAAGCAGCCATTCGGACCCTTCCTTGTGTGAAAGGGCAGAGGAAATACGCACTGAAACAGCCAGGATACTGCGCCGAGCAAAACCACCAGCTTGCAACCTGAAGAAAGAAGAGGAACAAGCCATTAAGAATCTCAACGCCGACAAGAGTATATTGGTACTGCCTGCCGATAAGGGGAATGCGACCGTCGTAATGAAGACCGAAGATTATGAGCAAAAGATCCGAGACCTATTAGATCCGACGACGTACCGAAAACTAAGTGCAGATCCGACGCAGCGTATCACTCGGAATACGAATCGATTAATCAAGGCGTCTTCTCTGCCGGCGGACATACAGAGAAACCTGCGCAACACAGAAGCCCTACCACCTCGGCTGTATGGATTACCCAAGATCCATAAGAACAACGTTCCACTGAGACCGATCGTTAGCGCTCCTGGCTCACCAACGTATAAACTGGCGAAACACTTGGCCTCTCTGCTACAGCCACACGTGGGAAAGACCGACACATACATTAAGGACTCAGGACATTTCATTGAGAAGCTGAAGAAACTGAAACTTGCGCCAAACGACATCCTGGTCAGTTTTGATGTTGTTTCGTTATTTACGAAAGTGCCACTCAGCGACGCTCTGGAGCACATCGGTTCCATGTTCCCGCAAGGCATCAAAAAGCTCTTCCATGCATGTCTCACCACGAGCTATTTCACGTGGAATGGCGATTTCTACGAACAGCTGGAAGGCGTCGCCATGGGTAGTCCTCTCAGTCCAGTGGTGGCCAACTTCTTCATGGAACAATTCGAAGCACAGGCACTGGACTCGGCGACTTGCAAACCTAAGGTGTGGTACAGGTACGTCGATGATACTTTCGTGGTGTGGAGCCATGGTGAAGAACAGCTCGGTGAATTCCTGAGACACTTGAACAGCCTCCATGCCAACATAACATTTACCATGGAGGTAGAAAAGGACAGGAAACTGCCATTTCTAGATGTGCTGGTCACAAGGGACGGCGAAAACCTGGGACACAGCGTGTATCGAAAACCGACACACACGGACCGATACCTCCACAAACTGTCAAACCACCACCCGAGCCAGAAAAGAGGCATGATTAGTACGCTCGTAACGAGAGCAGGACGAATATGTGAGCCTCAACACCTCAAACGAGAAATGCAACACCTGGAAACTGTTCTGAAGAGCAATGGGTACTCCACAAATTACATTAGAAGTGTAACAGAGCCAAACACTCGGCGAAGTAAGGAACCAGAAAAAGAAATGTCGGGTACGGCCTTTCTGCCATACATTCCCAGAGTGACGGACAGAATCGGCCGTATATTGCGCAAACACGGCGTAAAGACGATTTTCAAACCGACAAGGAAGATCAAAGAGTGTCTTAGATCGGCGAAGGAGAAAAGAGACCCACTTGCAATGTCGGGAATATACCGTATACCTTGCACATGCGGAAAAGTTTATGTCGGAGTGACTGGACGATCCATTAACACCAGGATCAAAGAGCATAAGCGACATTGCAGGTTGGGGCAGGTGGAGAAATCGGCCGTGGCAGAACACGCACTGAATGAGACCGACCACGTAATAAAATTCGCCGACACGGAAGTTCTGGCTGTAGAGAAGCACTATCACACGCGCTTGTTCAGAGAAGCTGTAGAAATCCAAAAACACGCGAACAGTTTCAACAAGAAAGAGGAAAGCCTTAAGGTAAACGGATCCTGGCTTCCCGTACTGCAGCGAACGACCGTCGCAGGTAGCAAGAGGAGAACCGCACCGGAAATGACCGCGGAGAAGCCCTCGGACGTTGGCGCGCCAGGTACATATAGTCTGCGGCCGCGAGCTCGCCTCCAGTTCACCACCGGCAATGGAGGGTGAAGCTTTGACAATGCCAGCCACTCGTGCTGGCGAAACGTCAGAAAAATCATTAGATGAACGTCGGCCGAAGAACCCGAGACAGAAGCCAATAGGCAGTTTGTCAACAAGTGGCCACGAAAGCCTTAACAATTTTGTATTACGCCTCTACGGGGAGGAGATTTGCAGATTGTACCGACGCCTTGACCAACGACGGAAGAAGAAAGCGCGACTGATGTCCTCTCTCGCCTTTCTGTCACGGTGCCGAGATGAATGTGCTACACCGAAGTTCTTGAGATGCAAGCGCCTATTCACCACCGCCCAAGCACATCGTATCTACGAGAGAATGGAACGAGCTTTTCTTCGTGAGCGAATACATACAACACGGAGAGACTTGGCAAGAACGGATCAGGAACTTCTGGACATTTTCTATCAACTAAGTAGCAGAATGCATCGAGACGACTGGGACAAGATCGACAGCATCACTCACAGGAGCATGCAGAACGAACTCGAGCGCTGCACCGAGCGGCAAAAGAAAAAGTTTGAAAGATGCCGGAAGCAGACCGACAAGGCGATTCCCGACATGTCACACACAGTGGTCAACCTCACTGAACGACAATTGACCGAAGAGGAAGTGTCAGTCCTTCAAAAAGGAGGGAATTTCGCTATCATCCCGAGAACCATACCTATGGAGGACATCATTGCCAACACCGAAGCAGCCATTCGGACCCTTCCTTGTGAAAGGGCAGAGGAAATACGCACTGAAACAGCCAGGATACTGCGCCGAGCAAAACCACCAGCTTGCAACCTGAAGAAAGAAGAGGAACAAGCCATTAAGAATCTCAACGCCGACAAGAGTATATTGGTACTGCCTGCCGATAAGGGGAATGCGACCGTCGTAATGAAGACCGAAGATTATGAGCAAAAGATCCGAGACCTATTAGATCCGACGACGTACCGAAAACTAAGTGCAGATCCGACGCAGCGTATCACTCGGAATACGAATCGATTAATCAAGGCGTCTTCTCTGCCGGCGGACATACAGAGAAACCTGCGCAACACAGAAGCCCTACCACCTCGGCTGTATGGATTACCCAAGATCCATAAGAACAACGTTCCACTGAGACCGATCGTTAGCGCTCCTGGCTCACCAACGTATAAACTGGCGAAACACTTGGCCTCTCTGCTACAGCCACACGTGGGAAAGACCGACACATACATTAAGGACTCAGGACATTTCATTGAGAAGCTGAAGAAACTGAAACTTGCGCCAAACGACATCCTGGTCAGTTTTGATGTTGTTTCGTTATTTACGAAAGTGCCACTCAGCGACGCTCTGGAGCACATCGGTTCCATGTTCCCGCAAGACATCAAAAAGCTCTTCCATGCATGTCTCACCACGAGCTATTTCACGTGGAATGGCGATTTCTACGAACAGCTGGAAGGCGTCGCCATGGGTAGTCCTCTCAGTCCAGTGGTGGCCAACTTCTTCATGGAACAATTCGAAGCACAGGCACTGGACTCGGCGACTTGCAAACCTAAGGTGTGGTACAGGTACGTCGATGATACTTTCGTGGTGTGGAGCCATGGTGAAGAACAGCTCGGTGAATTCCTGAGACACTTGAACAGCCTCCATGCCAACATAACATTTACCATGGAGGTAGAAAAGGACAGGAAACTGCCATTTCTAGATGTGCTGGTCACAAGGGACGGCGAAAACCTGGGACACAGCGTGTATCGAAAACCGACACACACGGACCGATACCTCCACAAACTGTCAAACCACCACCCGAGCCAGAAAAGAGGCATGATTAGTACGCTCGTAACGAGAGCAGGACGAATATGTGAGCCTCAACACCTCAAACGAGAAATGCAACACCTGGAAACTGTTCTGAGGAGCAATGGGTACTCCACAAATTACATTAGAAGTGTAACAGAGCCAAACACTCGGTGAAGTAAGGAACCAGAAAAAGAAATGTCGGGTACGGCCTTTCTGCCATACATTCCCAGAGTGACGGACAGAATCGGCCGTATATTGCGCAAACACGGCGTAAAGACGATTTTCAAACCGACAAGGAAGATCAAAGAGTGTCTTAGATCGGCGAAGGAGAAAAGAGACCCACTTGCAATGTCGGGAATATACCGTATACCTTGCACATGCGGAAAAGTTTATGTCGGAATGACTGGACGATCCATTAACACCAGGATCAAAGAGCATAAGCGACATTGCAGGTTGGGGCAGGTGGAGAAATCGGCCGTGGCAGAACACGCACTGAATGAGACCGACCACGTAATAAAATTCGCCGACACGGAAGTTCTGGCTGTAGAGAAGCACTATCACACGCGCTTGTTCAGAGAAGCTGTAGAAATCCAAAAACACGCGAACAGTTTCAACAAGAAAGAGGAAAGCCTTAAGGTAAACGGATCCTGGCTTCCCGTACTGCAGCGAACGACCGTCGCAGGTAGCAAGAGGTGAACCGCACCGGAAATGACCGCGGAGAAGCCCTCGGACGTTGGCGCGCCAGGTACATATAGTCTGCGGCCGCGAGCTCGCCTCCAGTTCACCACCGGCAATGGAGGGTGAAGCTTTGACAATGCCAGCCACTCGTGCTGGCGAAACGTCAGAAAAATCATTAGATGAACGTCGGCCGAAGAACCCGAGACAGAAGCCAATAGGCAGTTTGTCAACAAGTGGCCACGAAAGCCTTAACAATTTTGTATTACGCCTCTACGGGGAGGAGATTTGCAGATTGTACCGACGCCTTGACCAACGACGGAAGAAGAAAGCGCGACTGATGTCCTCTCTCGCCTTTCTGTCACGGTGCCGAGATGAATGTGCTACACCGAAGTTCTTGAGATGCAAGCGCCTATTCACCACCGCCCAAGCACATCGTATCTACGAGAGAATGGAACGAGCTTTTCTTCGTGAGCGAATACATACAACACGGAGAGACTTGGCAAGAACGGATCAGGAACTTCTGGACATTTTCTATCAACTAAGTAGCAGAATGCATCGAGACGACTGGGACAAGATCGACAGCATCACTCACAGGAGCATGCAGAACGAACTCGAGCGCTGCACCGAGCGGCAAAAGAAAAAGTTTGAAAGATGCCGGAAGCAGACCGACAAGGCGATTCCCGACATGTCACACACAGTGGTCAACCTCACTGAACGACAATTGACCGAAGAGGAAGTGTCAGTCCTTCAAAAAGGAGGGAATTTCGCTATCATCCCGAGAACCATACCTATGGAGGACATCATTGCCAACACCGAAGCAGCCATTCGGACCCTTCCTTGTGAAAGGGCAGAGGAAATACGCACTGAAACAGCCAGGATACTGCGCCGAGCAAAACCACCAGCTTGCAACCTGAAGAAAGAAGAGGAACAAGCCATTAAGAATCTCAACGCCGACAAGAGTATATTGGTACTGCCTGCCGATAAGGGGAATGCGACCGTCGTAATGAAGACCGAAGATTATGAGCAAAAGATCCGAGACCTATTAGATCCGACGACGTACCGAAAACTAAGTGCAGATCCGACGCAGCGTATCACTCGGAATACGAATCGATTAATCAAGGCGTCTTCTCTGCCGGCGGACATACAGAGAAACCTGCGCAACACAGAAGCCCTACCACCTCGGCTGTATGGATTACCCAAGATCCATAAGAACAACGTTCCACTGAGACCGATCGTTAGCGCTCCTGGCTCACCAACGTATAAACTGGCGAAACACTTGGCCTCTCTGCTACAGCCACACGTGGGAAAGACCGACACATACATTAAGGACTCAGGACATTTCATTGAGAAGCTGAAGAAACTGAAACTTGCGCCAAACGACATCCTGGTCAGTTTTGATGTTGTTTCGTTATTTACGAAAGTGCCACTCAGCGACGCTCTGGAGCACATCGGTTCCATGTTCCCGCAAGACATCAAAAAGCTCTTCCATGCATGTCTCACCACGAGCTATTTCACGTGGAATGGCGATTTCTACGAACAGCTGGAAGGCGTCGCCATGGGTAGTCCTCTCAGTCCAGTGGTGGCCAACTTCTTCATGGAACAATTCGAAGCACAGGCACTGGACTCGGCGACTTGCAAACCTAAGGTGTGGTACAGGTACGTCGATGATACTTTCGTGGTGTGGAGCCATGGTGAAGAACAGCTCGGTGAATTCCTGAGACACTTGAACAGCCTCCATGCCAACATAACATTTACCATGGAGGTAGAAAAGGACAGGAAACTGCCATTTCTAGATGTGCTGGTCACAAGGGACGGCGAAAACCTGGGACACAGCGTGTATCGAAAACCGACACACACGGACCGATACCTCCACAAACTGTCAAACCACCACCCGAGCCAGAAAAGAGGCATGATTAGTACGCTCGTAACGAGAGCAGGACGAATATGTGAGCCTCAACACCTCAAACGAGAAATGCAACACCTGGAAACTGTTCTGAGGAGCAATGGGTACTCCACAAATTACATTAGAAGTGTAACAGAGCCAAACACTCGGTGAAGTAAGGAACCAGAAAAAGAAATGTCGGGTACGGCCTTTCTGCCATACATTCCCAGAGTGACGGACAGAATCGGCCGTATATTGCGCAAACACGGCGTAAAGACGATTTTCAAACCGACAAGGAAGATCAAAGAGTGTCTTAGATCGGCGAAGGAGAAAAGAGACCCACTTGCAATGTCGGGAATATACCGTATACCTTGCACATGCGGAAAAGTTTATGTCGGAATGACTGGACGATCCATTAACACCAGGATCAAAGAGCATAAGCGACATTGCAGGTTGGGGCAGGTGGAGAAATCGGCCGTGGCAGAACACGCACTGAATGAGACCGACCACGTAATAAAATTCGCCGACACGGAAGTTCTGGCTGTAGAGAAGCACTATCACACGCGCTTGTTCAGAGAAGCTGTAGAAATCCAAAAACACGCGAACAGTTTCAACAAGAAAGAGGAAAGCCTTAAGGTAAACGGATCCTGGCTTCCCGTACTGCAGCGAACGACCGTCGCAGGTAGCAAGAGGTGAACCGCACCGGAAATGACCGCGGAGAAGCCCTCGGACGTTGGCGCGCCAGGTACATATAGTCTGCGGCCGCGAGCTCGCCTCCAGTTCACCACCGGCAATGGAGGGTGAAGCTTTGACAATGCCAGCCACTCGTGCTGGCGAAACGTCAGAAAAATCATTAGATGAACGTCGGCCGAAGAACCCGAGACAGAAGCCAATAGGCAGTTTGTCAACAAGTGGCCACGAAAGCCTTAACAATTTTGTATTACGCCTCTACGGGGAGGAGATTTGCAGATTGTACCGACGCCTTGACCAACGACGGAAGAAGAAAGCGCGACTGATGTCCTCTCTCGCCTTTCTGTCACGGTGCCGAGATGAATGTGCTACACCGAAGTTCTTGAGATGCAAGCGCCTATTCACCACCGCCCAAGCACATCGTATCTACGAGAGAATGGAACGAGCTTTTCTTCGTGAGCGAATACATACAACACGGAGAGACTTGGCAAGAACGGATCAGGAACTTCTGGACATTTTCTATCAACTAAGTAGCAGAATGCATCGAGACGACTGGGACAAGATCGACAGCATCACTCACAGGAGCATGCAGAACGAACTCGAGCGCTGCACCGAGCGGCAAAAGAAAAAGTTTGAAAGATGCCGGAAGCAGACCGACAAGGCGATTCCCGACATGTCACACACAGTGGTCAACCTCACTGAACGACAATTGACCGAAGAGGAAGTGTCAGTCCTTCAAAAAGGAGGGAATTTCGCTATCATCCCGAGAACCATACCTATGGAGGACATCATTGCCAACACCGAAGCAGCCATTCGGACCCTTCCTTGTGAAAGGGCAGAGGAAATACGCACTGAAACAGCCAGGATACTGCGCCGAGCAAAACCACCAGCTTGCAACCTGAAGAAAGAAGAGGAACAAGCCATTAAGAATCTCAACGCCGACAAGAGTATATTGGTACTGCCTGCCGATAAGGGGAATGCGACCGTCGTAATGAAGACCGAAGATTATGAGCAAAAGATCCGAGACCTATTAGATCCGACGACGTACCGAAAACTAAGTGCAGATCCGACGCAGCGTATCACTCGGAATACGAATCGATTAATCAAGGCGTCTTCTCTGCCGGCGGACATACAGAGAAACCTGCGCAACACAGAAGCCCTACCACCTCGGCTGTATGGATTACCCAAGATCCATAAGAACAACGTTCCACTGAGACCGATCGTTAGCGCTCCTGGCTCACCAACGTATAAACTGGCGAAACACTTGGCCTCTCTGCTACAGCCACACGTGGGAAAGACCGACACATACATTAAGGACTCAGGACATTTCATTGAGAAGCTGAAGAAACTGAAACTTGCGCCAAACGACATCCTGGTCAGTTTTGATGTTGTTTCGTTATTTACGAAAGTGCCACTCAGCGACGCTCTGGAGCACATCGGTTCCATGTTCCCGCAAGACATCAAAAAGCTCTTCCATGCATGTCTCACCACGAGCTATTTCACGTGGAATGGCGATTTCTACGAACAGCTGGAAGGCGTCGCCATGGGTAGTCCTCTCAGTCCAGTGGTGGCCAACTTCTTCATGGAACAATTCGAAGCACAGGCACTGGACTCGGCGACTTGCAAACCTAAGGTGTGGTACAGGTACGTCGATGATACTTTCGTGGTGTGGAGCCATGGTGAAGAACAGCTCGGTGAATTCCTGAGACACTTGAACAGCCTCCATGCCAACATAACATTTACCATGGAGGTAGAAAAGGACAGGAAACTGCCATTTCTAGATGTGCTGGTCACAAGGGACGGCGAAAACCTGGGACACAGCGTGTATCGAAAACCGACACACACGGACCGATACCTCCACAAACTGTCAAACCACCACCCGAGCCAGAAAAGAGGCATGATTAGTACGCTCGTAACGAGAGCAGGACGAATATGTGAGCCTCAACACCTCAAACGAGAAATGCAACACCTGGAAACTGTTCTGAGGAGCAATGGGTACTCCACAAATTACATTAGAAGTGTAACAGAGCCAAACACTCGGCGAAGTAAGGAACCAGAAAAAGAAATGTCGGGTACGGCCTTTCTGCCATACATTCCCAGAGTGACGGACAGAATCGGCCGTATATTGCGCAAACACGGCGTAAAGACGATTTTCAAACCGACAAGGAAGATCAAAGAGTGTCTTAGATCGGCGAAGGAGAAAAGAGACCCACTTGCAATGTCGGGAATATACCGTATACCTTGCACATGCGGAAAAGTTTATGTCGGAATGACTGGACGATCCATTAACACCAGGATCAAAGAGCATAAGCGACATTGCAGGTTGGGGCAGGTGGAGAAATCGGCCGTGGCAGAACACGCACTGAATGAGACCGACCACGTAATAAAATTCGCCGACACGGAAGTTCTGGCTGTAGAGAAGCACTATCACACGCGCTTGTTCAGAGAAGCTGTAGAAATCCAAAAACACGCGAACAGTTTCAACAAGAAAGAGGAAAGCCTTAAGGTAAACGGATCCTGGCTTCCCGTACTGCAGCGAACGACCGTCGCAGGTAGCAAGAGGAGAACCGCACCGGAAATGACCGCGGAGAAGCCCTCGGACGTTGGCGCGCCAGGTACATATAGTCTGCGGCCGCGAGCTCGCCTCCAGTTCACCACCGGCAATGGAGGGTGAAGCTTTGACAATGCCAGCCACTCGTGCTGGCGAAACGTCAGAAAAATCATTAGATGAACGTCGGCCGAAGAACCCGAGACAGAAGCCAATAGGCAGTTTGTCAACAAGTGGCCACGAAAGCCTTAACAATTTTGTATTACGCCTCTACGGGGAGGAGATTTGCAGATTGTACCGACGCCTTGACCAACGACGGAAGAAGAAAGCGCGACTGATGTCCTCTCTCGCCTTTCTGTCACGGTGCCGAGATGAATGTGCTACACCGAAGTTCTTGAGATGCAAGCGCCTATTCACCACCGCCCAAGCACATCGTATCTACGAGAGAATGGAACGAGCTTTTCTTCGTGAGCGAATACATACAACACGGAGAGACTTGGCAAGAACGGATCAGGAACTTCTGGACATTTTCTATCAACTAAGTAGCAGAATGCATCGAGACGACTGGGACAAGATCGACAGCATCACTCACAGGAGCATGCAGAACGAACTCGAGCGCTGCACCGAGCGGCAAAAGAAAAAGTTTGAAAGATGCCGGAAGCAGACCGACAAGGCGATTCCCGACATGTCACACACAGTGGTCAACCTCACTGAACGACAATTGACCGAAGAGGAAGTGTCAGTCCTTCAAAAAGGAGGGAATTTCGCTATCATCCCGAGAACCATACCTATGGAGGACATCATTGCCAACACCGAAGCAGCCATTCGGACCCTTCCTTGTGAAAGGGCAGAGGAAATACGCACTGAAACAGCCAGGATACTGCGCCGAGCAAAACCACCAGCTTGCAACCTGAAGAAAGAAGAGGAACAAGCCATTAAGAATCTCAACGCCGACAAGAGTATATTGGTACTGCCTGCCGATAAGGGGAATGCGACCGTCGTAATGAAGACCGAAGATTATGAGCAAAAGATCCGAGACCTATTAGATCCGACGACGTACCGAAAACTAAGTGCAGATCCGACGCAGCGTATCACTCGGAATACGAATCGATTAATCAAGGCGTCTTCTCTGCCGGCGGACATACAGAGAAACCTGCGCAACACAGAAGCCCTACCACCTCGGCTGTATGGATTACCCAAGATCCATAAGAACAACGTTCCACTGAGACCGATCGTTAGCGCTCCTGGCTCACCAACGTATAAACTGGCGAAACACTTGGCCTCTCTGCTACAGCCACACGTGGGAAAGACCGACACATACATTAAGGACTCAGGACATTTCATTGAGAAGCTGAAGAAACTGAAACTTGCGCCAAACGACATCCTGGTCAGTTTTGATGTTGTTTCGTTATTTACGAAAGTGCCACTCAGCGACGCTCTGGAGCACATCGGTTCCATGTTCCCGCAAGACATCAAAAAGCTCTTCCATGCATGTCTCACCACGAGCTATTTCACGTGGAATGGCGATTTCTACGAACAGCTGGAAGGCGTCGCCATGGGTAGTCCTCTCAGTCCAGTGGTGGCCAACTTCTTCATGGAACAATTCGAAGCACAGGCACTGGACTCGGCGACTTGCAAACCTAAGGTGTGGTACAGGTACGTCGATGATACTTTCGTGGTGTGGAGCCATGGTGAAGAACAGCTCGGTGAATTCCTGAGACACTTGAACAGCCTCCATGCCAACATAACATTTACCATGGAGGTAGAAAAGGACAGGAAACTGCCATTTCTAGATGTGCTGGTCACAAGGGACGGCGAAAACCTGGGACACAGCGTGTATCGAAAACCGACACACACGGACCGATACCTCCACAAACTGTCAAACCACCACCCGAGCCAGAAAAGAGGCATGATTAGTACGCTCGTAACGAGAGCAGGACGAATATGTGAGCCTCAACACCTCAAACGAGAAATGCAACACCTGGAAACTGTTCTGAGGAGCAATGGGTACTCCACAAATTACATTAGAAGTGTAACAGAGCCAAACACTCGGTGAAGTAAGGAACCAGAAAAAGAAATGTCGGGTACGGCCTTTCTGCCATACATTCCCAGAGTGACGGACAGAATCGGCCGTATATTGCGCAAACACGGCGTAAAGACGATTTTCAAACCGACAAGGAAGATCAAAGAGTGTCTTAGATCGGCGAAGGAGAAAAGAGACCCACTTGCAATGTCGGGAATATACCGTATACCTTGCACATGCGGAAAAGTTTATGTCGGAATGACTGGACGATCCATTAACACCAGGATCAAAGAGCATAAGCGACATTGCAGGTTGGGGCAGGTGGAGAAATCGGCCGTGGCAGAACACGCACTGAATGAGACCGACCACGTAATAAAATTCGCCGACACGGAAGTTCTGGCTGTAGAGAAGCACTATCACACGCGCTTGTTCAGAGAAGCTGTAGAAATCCAAAAACACGCGAACAGTTTCAACAAGAAAGAGGAAAGCCTTAAGGTAAACGGATCCTGGCTTCCCGTACTGCAGCGAACGACCGTCGCAGGTAGCAAGAGGTGAACCGCACCGGAAATGACCGCGGAGAAGCCCTCGGACGTTGGCGCGCCAGGTACATATAGTCTGCGGCCGCGAGCTCGCCTCCAGTTCACCACCGGCAATGGAGGGTGAAGCTTTGACAATGCCAGCCACTCGTGCTGGCGAAACGTCAGAAAAATCATTAGATGAACGTCGGCCGAAGAACCCGAGACAGAAGCCAATAGGCAGTTTGTCAACAAGTGGCCACGAAAGCCTTAACAATTTTGTATTACGCCTCTACGGGGAGGAGATTTGCAGATTGTACCGACGCCTTGACCAACGACGGAAGAAGAAAGCGCGACTGATGTCCTCTCTCGCCTTTCTGTCACGGTGCCGAGATGAATGTGCTACACCGAAGTTCTTGAGATGCAAGCGCCTATTCACCACCGCCCAAGCACATCGTATCTACGAGAGAATGGAACGAGCTTTTCTTCGTGAGCGAATACATACAACACGGAGAGACTTGGCAAGAACGGATCAGGAACTTCTGGACATTTTCTATCAACTAAGTAGCAGAATGCATCGAGACGACTGGGACAAGATCGACAGCATCACTCACAGGAGCATGCAGAACGAACTCGAGCGCTGCACCGAGCGGCAAAAGAAAAAGTTTGAAAGATGCCGGAAGCAGACCGACAAGGCGATTCCCGACATGTCACACACAGTGGTCAACCTCACTGAACGACAATTGACCGAAGAGGAAGTGTCAGTCCTTCAAAAAGGAGGGAATTTCGCTATCATCCCGAGAACCATACCTATGGAGGACATCATTGCCAACACCGAAGCAGCCATTCGGACCCTTCCTTGTGAAAGGGCAGAGGAAATACGCACTGAAACAGCCAGGATACTGCGCCGAGCAAAACCACCAGCTTGCAACCTGAAGAAAGAAGAGGAACAAGCCATTAAGAATCTCAACGCCGACAAGAGTATATTGGTACTGCCTGCCGATAAGGGGAATGCGACCGTCGTAATGAAGACCGAAGATTATGAGCAAAAGATCCGAGACCTATTAGATCCGACGACGTACCGAAAACTAAGTGCAGATCCGACGCAGCGTATCACTCGGAATACGAATCGATTAATCAAGGCGTCTTCTCTGCCGGCGGACATACAGAGAAACCTGCGCAACACAGAAGCCCTACCACCTCGGCTGTATGGATTACCCAAGATCCATAAGAACAACGTTCCACTGAGACCGATCGTTAGCGCTCCTGGCTCACCAACGTATAAACTGGCGAAACACTTGGCCTCTCTGCTACAGCCACACGTGGGAAAGACCGACACATACATTAAGGACTCAGGACATTTCATTGAGAAGCTGAAGAAACTGAAACTTGCGCCAAACGACATCCTGGTCAGTTTTGATGTTGTTTCGTTATTTACGAAAGTGCCACTCAGCGACGCTCTGGAGCACATCGGTTCCATGTTCCCGCAAGACATCAAAAAGCTCTTCCATGCATGTCTCACCACGAGCTATTTCACGTGGAATGGCGATTTCTACGAACAGCTGGAAGGCGTCGCCATGGGTAGTCCTCTCAGTCCAGTGGTGGCCAACTTCTTCATGGAACAATTCGAAGCACAGGCACTGGACTCGGCGACTTGCAAACCTAAGGTGTGGTACAGGTACGTCGATGATACTTTCGTGGTGTGGAGCCATGGTGAAGAACAGCTCGGTGAATTCCTGAGACACTTGAACAGCCTCCATGCCAACATAACATTTACCATGGAGGTAGAAAAGGACAGGAAACTGCCATTTCTAGATGTGCTGGTCACAAGGGACGGCGAAAACCTGGGACACAGCGTGTATCGAAAACCGACACACACGGACCGATACCTCCACAAACTGTCAAACCACCACCCGAGCCAGAAAAGAGGCATGATTAGTACGCTCGTAACGAGAGCAGGACGAATATGTGAGCCTCAACACCTCAAACGAGAAATGCAACACCTGGAAACTGTTCTGAGGAGCAATGGGTACTCCACAAATTACATTAGAAGTGTAACAGAGCCAAACACTCGGCGAAGTAAGGAACCAGAAAAAGAAATGTCGGGTACGGCCTTTCTGCCATACATTCCCAGAGTGACGGACAGAATCGGCCGTATATTGCGCAAACACGGCGTAAAGACGATTTTCAAACCGACAAGGAAGATCAAAGAGTGTCTTAGATCGGCGAAGGAGAAAAGAGACCCACTTGCAATGTCGGGAATATACCGTATACCTTGCACATGCGGAAAAGTTTATGTCGGAATGACTGGACGATCCATTAACACCAGGATCAAAGAGCATAAGCGACATTGCAGGTTGGGGCAGGTGGAGAAATCGGCCGTGGCAGAACACGCACTGAATGAGACCGACCACGTAATAAAATTCGCCGACACGGAAGTTCTGGCTGTAGAGAAGCACTATCACACGCGCTTGTTCAGAGAAGCTGTAGAAATCCAAAAACACGCGAACAGTTTCAACAAGAAAGAGGAAAGCCTTAAGGTAAACGGATCCTGGCTTCCCGTACTGCAGCGAACGACCGTCGCAGGTAGCAAGAGGAGAACCGCACCGGAAATGACCGCGGAGAAGCCCTCGGACGTTGGCGCGCCAGGTACATATAGTCTGCGGCCGCGAGCTCGCCTCCAGTTCACCACCGGCAATGGAGGGTGAAGCTTTGACAATGCCAGCCACTCGTGCTGGCGAAACGTCAGAAAAATCATTAGATGAACGTCGGCCGAAGAACCCGAGACAGAAGCCAATAGGCAGTTTGTCAACAAGTGGCCACGAAAGCCTTAACAATTTTGTATTACGCCTCTACGGGGAGGAGATTTGCAGATTGTACCGACGCCTTGACCAACGACGGAAGAAGAAAGCGCGACTGATGTCCTCTCTCGCCTTTCTGTCACGGTGCCGAGATGAATGTGCTACACCGAAGTTCTTGAGATGCAAGCGCCTATTCACCACCGCCCAAGCACATCGTATCTACGAGAGAATGGAACGAGCTTTTCTTCGTGAGCGAATACATACAACACGGAGAGACTTGGCAAGAACGGATCAGGAACTTCTGGACATTTTCTATCAACTAAGTAGCAGAATGCATCGAGACGACTGGGACAAGATCGACAGCATCACTCACAGGAGCATGCAGAACGAACTCGAGCGCTGCACCGAGCGGCAAAAGAAAAAGTTTGAAAGATGCCGGAAGCAGACCGACAAGGCGATTCCCGACATGTCACACACAGTGGTCAACCTCACTGAACGACAATTGACCGAAGAGGAAGTGTCAGTCCTTCAAAAAGGAGGGAATTTCGCTATCATCCCGAGAACCATACCTATGGACGACATCATTGCCAACACCGAAGCAGCCATTCGGACCCTTCCTTGTGAAAGGGCAGAGGAAATACGCACTGAAACAGCCAGGATACTGCGCCGAGCAAAACCACCAGCTTGCAACCTGAAGAAAGAAGAGGAACAAGCCATTAAGAATCTCAACGCCGACAAGAGTATATTGGTACTGCCTGCCGATAAGGGGAATGCGACCGTCGTAATGAAGACCGAAGATTATGAGCAAAAGATCCGAGACCTATTAGATCCGACGACGTACCGAAAACTAAGTGCAGATCCGACGCAGCGTATCACTCGGAATACGAATCGATTAATCAAGGCGTCTTCTCTGCCGGCGGACATACAGAGAAACCTGCGCAACACAGAAGCCCTACCACCTCGGCTGTATGGATTACCCAAGATCCATAAGAACAACGTTCCACTGAGACCGATCGTTAGCGCTCCTGGCTCACCAACGTATAAACTGGCGAAACACTTGGCCTCTCTGCTACAGCCACACGTGGGAAAGACCGACACATACATTAAGGACTCAGGACATTTCATTGAGAAGCTGAAGAAACTGAAACTTGCGCCAAACGACATCCTGGTCAGTTTTGATGTTGTTTCGTTATTTACGAAAGTGCCACTCAGCGACGCTCTGGAGCACATCGGTTCCATGTTCCCGCAAGACATCAAAAAGCTCTTCCATGCATGTCTCACCACGAGCTATTTCACGTGGAATGGCGATTTCTACGAACAGCTGGAAGGCGTCGCCATGGGTAGTCCTCTCAGTCCAGTGGTGGCCAACTTCTTCATGGAACAATTCGAAGCACAGGCACTGGACTCGGCGACTTGCAAACCTAAGGTGTGGTACAGGTACGTCGATGATACTTTCGTGGTGTGGAGCCATGGTGAAGAACAGCTCGGTGAATTCCTGAGACACTTGAACAGCCTCCATGCCAACATAACATTTACCATGGAGGTAGAAAAGGACAGGAAACTGCCATTTCTAGATGTGCTGGTCACAAGGGACGGCGAAAACCTGGGACACAGCGTGTATCGAAAACCGACACACACGGACCGATACCTCCACAAACTGTCAAACCACCACCCGAGCCAGAAAAGAGGCATGATTAGTACGCTCGTAACGAGAGCAGGACGAATATGTGAGCCTCAACACCTCAAACGAGAAATGCAACACCTGGAAACTGTTCTGAGGAGCAATGGGTACTCCACAAATTACATTAGAAGTGTAACAGAGCCAAACACTCGGCGAAGTAAGGAACCAGAAAAAGAAATGTCGGGTACGGCCTTTCTGCCATACATTCCCAGAGTGACGGACAGAATCGGCCGTATATTGCGCAAACACGGCGTAAAGACGATTTTCAAACCGACAAGGAAGATCAAAGAGTGTCTTAGATCGGCGAAGGAGAAAAGAGACCCACTTGCAATGTCGGGAATATACCGTATACCTTGCACATGCGGAAAAGTTTATGTCGGAATGACTGGACGATCCATTAACACCAGGATCAAAGAGCATAAGCGACATTGCAGGTTGGGGCAGGTGGAGAAATCGGCCGTGGCAGAACACGCACTGAATGAGACCGACCACGTAATAAAATTCGCCGACACGGAAGTTCTGGCTGTAGAGAAGCACTATCACACGCGCTTGTTCAGAGAAGCTGTAGAAATCCAAAAACACGCGAACAGTTTCAACAAGAAAGAGGAAAGCCTTAAGGTAAACGGATCCTGGCTTCCCGTACTGCAGCGAACGACCGTCGCAGGTAGCAAGAGGAGAACCGCACCGGAAATGACCGCGGAGAAGCCCTCGGACGTTGGCGCGCCAGGTACATATAGTCTGCGGCCGCGAGCTCGCCTCCAGTTCACCACCGGCAATGGAGGGTGAAGCTTTGACAATGCCAGCCACTCGTGCTGGCGAAACGTCAGAAAAATCATTAGATGAACGTCGGCCGAAGAACCCGAGACAGAAGCCAATAGGCAGTTTGTCAACAAGTGGCCACGAAAGCCTTAACAATTTTGTATTACGCCTCTACGGGGAGGAGATTTGCAGATTGTACCGACGCCTTGACCAACGACGGAAGAAGAAAGCGCGACTGATGTCCTCTCTCGCCTTTCTGTCACGGTGCCGAGATGAATGTGCTACACCGAAGTTCTTGAGATGCAAGCGCCTATTCACCACCGCCCAAGCACATCGTATCTACGAGAGAATGGAACGAGCTTTTCTTCGTGAGCGAATACATACAACACGGAGAGACTTGGCAAGAACGGATCAGGAACTTCTGGACATTTTCTATCAACTAAGTAGCAGAATGCATCGAGACGACTGGGACAAGATCGACAGCATCACTCACAGGAGCATGCAGAACGAACTCGAGCGCTGCACCGAGCGGCAAAAGAAAAAGTTTGAAAGATGCCGGAAGCAGACCGACAAGGCGATTCCCGACATGTCACACACAGTGGTCAACCTCACTGAACGACAATTGACCGAAGAGGAAGTGTCAGTCCTTCAAAAAGGAGGGAATTTCGCTATCATCCCGAGAACCATACCTATGGACGACATCATTGCCAACACCGAAGCAGCCATTCGGACCCTTCCATGTGAAAGGGCAGAGGAAATACGCACTGAAACAGCCAGGATACTGCGCCGAGCAAAACCACCAGCTTGCAACCTGAAGAAAGAAGAGGAACAAGCCATTAAGAATCTCAACGCCGACAAGAGTATATTGGTACTGCCTGCCGATAAGGGGAATGCGACCGTCGTAATGAAGACCGAAGATTATGAGCAAAAGATCCGAGACCTATTAGATCCGACGACGTACCGAAAACTAAGTGCAGATCCGACGCAGCGTATCACTCGGAATACGAATCGATTAATCAGGGCGTCTTCTCTGCCGGCGGACATACAGAGAAACCTGCGCAACACAGAAGCCCTACCACCTCGGCTGTATGGATTACCCAAGATCCATAAGAACAACGTTCCACTGAGACCGATCGTTAGCGCTCCTGGCTCACCAACGTATAAACTGGCGAAACACTTGGCCTCTCTGCTACAGCCACACGTGGGAAAGACCGACACATACATTAAGGACTCAGGACATTTCATTGAGAAGCTGAAGAAACTGAAACTTGCGCCAAACGACATCCTGGTCAGTTTTGATGTTGTTTCGTTATTTACGAAAGTGCCACTCAGCGACGCTCTGGAGCACATCGGTTCCATGTTCCCGCAAGACATCAAAAAGCTCTTCCATGCATGTCTCACCACGAGCTATTTCACGTGGAATGGCGATTTCTACGAACAGCTGGAAGGCGTCGCCATGGGTAGTCCTCTCAGTCCAGTGGTGGCCAACTTCTTCATGGAACAATTCGAAGCACAGGCACTGGACTCGGCGACTTGCAAACCTAAGGTGTGGTACAGGTACGTCGATGATACTTTCGTGGTGTGGAGCCATGGTGAAGAACAGCTCGGTGAATTCCTGAGACACTTGAACAGCCTCCATGCCAACATAACATTTACCATGGAGGTAGAAAAGGACAGGAAACTGCCATTTCTAGATGTGCTGGTCACAAGGGACGGCGAAAACCTGGGACACAGCGTGTATCGAAAACCGACACACACGGACCGATACCTCCACAAACTGTCAAACCACCACCCGAGCCAGAAAAGAGGCATGATTAGTACGCTCGTAACGAGAGCAGGACGAATATGTGAGCCTCAACACCTCAAACGAGAAATGCAACACCTGGAAACTGTTCTGAGGAGCAATGGGTACTCCACAAATTACATTAGAAGTGTAACAGAGCCAAACACTCGGCGAAGTAAGGAACCAGAAAAAGAAATGTCGGGTACGGCCTTTCTGCCATACATTCCCAGAGTGACGGACAGAATCGGCCGTATATTGCGCAAACACGGCGTAAAGACGATTTTCAAACCGACAAGGAAGATCAAAGAGTGTCTTAGATCGGCGAAGGAGAAAAGAGACCCACTTGCAATGTCGGGAATATACCGTATACCTTGCACATGCGGAAAAGTTTATGTCGGAATGACTGGACGATCCATTAACACCAGGATCAAAGAGCATAAGCGACATTGCAGGTTGGGGCAGGTGGAGAAATCGGCCGTGGCAGAACACGCACTGAATGAGACCGACCACGTAATAAAATTCGCCGACACGGAAGTTCTGGCTGTAGAGAAGCACTATCACACGCGCTTGTTCAGAGAAGCTGTAGAAATCCAAAAACACGCGAACAGTTTCAACAAGAAAGAGGAAAGCCTTAAGGTAAACGGATCCTGGCTTCCCGTACTGCAGCGAACGACCGTCGCAGGTAGCAAGAGGAGAACCGCACCGGAAATGACCGCGGAGAAGCCCTCGGACGTTGGCGCGCCAGGTACATATAGTCTGCGGCCGCGAGCTCGCCTCCAGTTCACCACCGGCAATGGAGGGTGAAGCTTTGACAATGCCAGCCACTCGTGCTGGCGAAACGTCAGAAAAATCATTAGATGAACGTCGGCCGAAGAACCCGAGACAGAAGCCAATAGGCAGTTTGTCAACAAGTGGCCACGAAAGCCTTAACAATTTTGTATTACGCCTCTACGGGGAGGAGATTTGCAGATTGTACCGACGCCTTGACCAACGACGGAAGAAGAAAGCGCGACTGATGTCCTCTCTCGCCTTTCTGTCACGGTGCCGAGATGAATGTGCTACACCGAAGTTCTTGAGATGCAAGCGCCTATTCACCACCGCCCAAGCACATCGTATCTACGAGAGAATGGAACGAGCTTTTCTTCGTGAGCGAATACATACAACACGGAGAGACTTGGCAAGAACGGATCAGGAACTTCTGGACATTTTCTATCAACTAAGTAGCAGAATGCATCGAGACGACTGGGACAAGATCGACAGCATCACTCACAGGAGCATGCAGAACGAACTCGAGCGCTGCACCGAGCGGCAAAAGAAAAAGTTTGAAAGATGCCGGAAGCAGACCGACAAGGCGATTCCCGACATGTCACACACAGTGGTCAACCTCACTGAACGACAATTGACCGAAGAGGAAGTGTCAGTCCTTCAAAAAGGAGGGAATTTCGCTATCATCCCGAGAACCATACCTATGGAGGACATCATTGCCAACACCGAAGCAGCCATTCGGACCCTTCCTTGTGAAAGGGCAGAGGAAATACGCACTGAAACAGCCAGGATACTGCGCCGAGCAAAACCACCAGCTTGCAACCTGAAGAAAGAAGAGGAACAAGCCATTAAGAATCTCAACGCCGACAAGAGTATATTGGTACTGCCTGCCGATAAGGGGAATGCGACCGTCGTAATGAAGACCGAAGATTATGAGCAAAAGATCCGAGACCTATTAGATCCGACGACGTACCGAAAACTAAGTGCAGATCCGACGCAGCGTATCACTCGGAATACGAATCGATTAATCAAGGCGTCTTCTCTGCCGGCGGACATACAGAGAAACCTGCGCAACACAGAAGCCCTACCACCTCGGCTGTATGGATTACCCAAGATCCATAAGAACAACGTTCCACTGAGACCGATCGTTAGCGCTCCTGGCTCACCAACGTATAAACTGGCGAAACACTTGGCCTCTCTGCTACAGCCACACGTGGGAAAGACCGACACATACATTAAGGACTCAGGACATTTCATTGAGAAGCTGAAGAAACTGAAACTTGCGCCAAACGACATCCTGGTCAGTTTTGATGTTGTTTCGTTATTTACGAAAGTGCCACTCAGCGACGCTCTGGAGCACATCGGTTCCATGTTCCCGCAAGACATCAAAAAGCTCTTCCATGCATGTCTCACCACGAGCTATTTCACGTGGAATGGCGATTTCTACGAACAGCTGGAAGGCGTCGCCATGGGTAGTCCTCTCAGTCCAGTGGTGGCCAACTTCTTCATGGAACAATTCGAAGCACAGGCACTGGACTCGGCGACTTGCAAACCTAAGGTGTGGTACAGGTACGTCGATGATACTTTCGTGGTGTGGAGCCATGGTGAAGAACAGCTCGGTGAATTCCTGAGACACTTGAACAGCCTCCATGCCAACATAACATTTACCATGGAGGTAGAAAAGGACAGGAAACTGCCATTTCTAGATGTGCTGGTCACAAGGGACGGCGAAAACCTGGGACACAGCGTGTATCGAAAACCGACACACACGGACCGATACCTCCACAAACTGTCAAACCACCACCCGAGCCAGAAAAGAGGCATGATTAGTACGCTCGTAACGAGAGCAGGACGAATATGTGAGCCTCAACACCTCAAACGAGAAATGCAACACCTGGAAACTGTTCTGAGGAGCCATGGGTACTCCACAAATTACATTAGAAGTGTAACAGAGCCAAACACTCGGCGAAGTAAGGAACCAGAAAAAGAAATGTCGGGTACGGCCTTTCTGCCATACATTCCCAGAGTGACGGACAGAATCGGCCGTATATTGCGCAAACACGGCGTAAAGACGATTTTCAAACCGACAAGGAAGATCAAAGAGTGTCTTAGATCGGCGAAGGAGAAAAGAGACCCACTTGCAATGTCGGGAATATACCGTATACCTTGCACATGCGGAAAAGTTTATGTCGGAATGACTGGACGATCCATTAACACCAGGATCAAAGAGCATAAGCGACATTGCAGGTTGGGGCAGGTGGAGAAATCGGCCGTGGCAGAACACGCACTGAATGAGACCGACCACGTAATAAAATTCGCCGACACGGAAGTTCTGGCTGTAGAGAAGCACTATCACACGCGCTTGTTCAGAGAAGCTGTAGAAATCCAAAAACACGCGAACAGTTTCAACAAGAAAGAGGAAAGCCTTAAGGTAAACGGATCCTGGCTTCCCGTACTGCAGCGAACGACCGTCGCAGGTAGCAAGAGGAGAACCGCACCGGAAATGACCGCGGAGAAGCCCTCGGACGTTGGCGCGCCAGGTACATATAGTCTGCGGCCGCGAGCTCGCCTCCAGTTCACCACCGGCAATGGAGGGTGAAGCTTTGACAATGCCAGCCACTCGTGCTGGCGAAACGTCAGAAAAATCATTAGATGAACGTCGGCCGAAGAACCCGAGACAGAAGCCAATAGGCAGTTTGTCAACAAGTGGCCACGAAAGCCTTAACAATTTTGAATTATCTGTTAGTCTGGAGTGATTTCTTATGCAGAAACGAATCTACTGTAGTTTCCGTTTTTTGGAGTATAACTCCCATACACTAAATAAACTGAGTGACCAAAACTCACGGGAAGGATTGTCTCATCCAAAGATGTGCCACTACGCTTGAATGTTGTGGCTGGAGTGAAGTATGGCGTGAATATAGACACGATGTCTGAACAGGCAGATTTCTAGTGAACTTAGCACCGACTTTGAACATGCGATGATAAACGATGCAATACACGTGGGTCATAGCATATCAGAGATTACACAATAATTAGGGTTCCGAAGGTCAACAGTATCTAGTGTGTATCTTTAACATAGCAAAGACATTGTTTCCACGCGCGTAAAACGCCGCGCTGTGTGACCACAAATGTTTGACGAATTGATGTAGCGTCGCCTTCGCAGATCATGAACGGTCGATGATCAGTTGTTATACTGTGACTCAGTTAGTCACGGATTTCAATTTATGGCGTCAGAAACATGTTTCTATCATGACTGTAACGAGACAAATGAACCACATAGACTCCAAGAGTCGCCGAGCGAGTCGCACCCATTTACCATGCAATGTCCACCCCGATAGCTCAATGGTCAGCGTGACGGACTGCCGTTCTAAGGGGCCCGGCTTCGATTCCCGGCTGGGTCGGGGATTTCCTCCGCTCAAGGACTTGGTGTTGTGTTGTCTTCATTGTCATTTCATCCCCATCCGGCGCGCAGATCGCCCAGTGTGGCGTTGAATGTAATAAGACCTGCACCAAACGCGCATTTCCATTACCATGCAACGACTTTTGGTCATTCATTGTACAGGGCGGTTACAAATAAACTATTCGGCAGGGCTCCCACGAAAAAATGAGTGACGGTAGGACAATAGAACTTAGTCTAAACATATGTACAAACGTGCCGAAAAGAAAGAATAAACCATTGAAAGAAACAGATTTTAATTTCCACGTGAGAGAGTAACATTTGTTAACTGCGTACCATGTTTACGTTCTGGGTTACAAACGTTTCTCAGCGTGACTACCCTCTATATTAACTACGGGCTGGAAGTTTGTACGGATATCATTTCACAATTGTTAGCAGCACTTTTCGAACGGTGGCCCATGGAATGCTCAGCTGTCGTGACACAGGTCGTGTACTACTTGAAGATCGCACACTGCGTTCAGCATTCTCGTCCAAGGCAAGTATAGCTTCTTCAACAATTAGTGGTGCAATTGGCCGTCGGCCTGTCCCAGGACCAATTCCCAAATTTTCAGTTAATTCTAACTTCCGAATCATGTTGTTCAACCCCGCTGCGGAAAGAGGACCTCTCTGCATTCCTTTAATGTGTCGATACTCGCGAAGAGCAGCAGCGTTGCTGCTATTGTTTCATAAAACAGCGTTACGAGTAAAGCCCTGTTCATTTTGTCTAGACCTAAATTGATTGTCTGCAACTGTAATGTACACTGATGCTTGTTTTCAACCCTAATTCGCCGCACCAGTACCGCCGCCTAACGGCAAGTCATTACACTAACACTACCAACAACTCAAATCCTGCAGCGCACAGTCTATGAACATCATTACTATCAAGTTGGCTACCCATTCGGTAAACAGTTTTCCGTCTACACTGGCTCAAATAGTGAAAGAGTAATAATAACCGTCCTGTATACAGAGATCTATTTCTCTCTTCTCCTGTTTTTTTTTTTTTTCCTGTGTACAGAGATCTAGCTCTTCTGCACACGCCCCACACCATTAACAGCCTCCACCAGCTTGAACAGTCCCCTGCTGACATGCAGGGTCCATGGACTCATGAGGGTGCCTACATAACCGTACACGTCCATCCACTCGATTCAATTTCAAACGAGACTCGTCCGACCGGGCTTCATGATTCCATTCATCAACAGTCCAATATCGGTGTTGACGCGTCCAGGCAAGGCGTAAAGATTTGTGTCATGCAGTCATCAAGGGTACTCGAGTGGGCCTTCGGCTCCGAAAGTCCATATCGATGGTGTTTCGTTGAATGTTTCGCACGCTGACATTTGTTGATGGCCCAGCATTGAAATCTGCAGCAGTTTGCGGAAGGATTGCACTTCCCTCACGTTGAACGATTCTCTTCAGTCGTCGTTGGTGCCGTTCTTGCAGGATCTTTCTCCGGCCTCAGCGATATTCGAGATTTGATGCTTTACCCGATTCCTGATATTCACGGTAAACTCGTGAAATGGTCGTACGGGACAATCCCCTCTTCATCGCTACCTCGGAGATGCAGTATCCCATCGCTCGTGCACCGACTATAACACCACGTCCACACTCACATAAATCTCGTATTTTAATACGCATGCCTATACCAGTTTCTTTGGCGCTTGAGTGTAGATCGTCTTCAAACTTTAAATGTCTCCATTTGTGACTTGTATCGTCTCCACGCTTCACCAATGGAGACATTTCTAATCTGAAAATGGTCTATTGTTCCGATTTTTGTCACGATTGTGTTCCGGCCGCGAGTGTTAAGGTCGATATTGGCCTCGCCAGAGATACTGGGGCGCCGAGTTGGTGGCGAGTGGCCCTCTGGCGACGAGGAGTGGAGGATTAGACAGTACCGAGCGAGAAGGACAGAACGGTAGAGTGTTGGGGTCCGGATGGTCCGAATTGTGCCTTTAATAATTTTGGCACTCTGTGGTTGTGGACTGATGGTGAAACCGAGACGCTTGGGAATTCAACGCTGCTGTGGAACGAAAAGCCGTGGGCTCTGCAATTGTATGGACGCAATTACGGCGACCTGTGGCCGATGTCGTTTGTGGGTGTTTTGCCACGGCAGATAAACAAGACAGCATGGGCCCAACCTGAACACGCTGTGCTGTAGCACGTTCGCCCACAATAAGGATGTCATGATACTGGAGAAGAAAGTAGTGGAATACGGTACGTGTATTAACCGTCAGTGACTTCTGCGGTGTTAGTTTGCTTATCTGTGTGGAGATTGAACAGTAACTGTCACTTTTCAAAGGAACGGATGAGTGTGTAAAAGTGTGGCCAATGCCGGATGGGCGTTGTCATAAAGTTATTATATTTCTTCTTTGTGAACATAATTTTGTTATCAGGATTACTCATTGGATAGATTTGAAATTCAGTTCTGCGCTGTAGTTCAGCGGGTTATAAATACTGGAATTTACCATATCTACTAACTGTGAGTTTTGTATATGTTTTCATACCTGCGTGTTAAATGAAAGTTAATTTTGAAGTTTGAAAGGTACCTTTGTACCATTACGATTCTGTAAGATTTTATTTGGAAGTGATGTTTGCTACTGTTATTGCCGTAATTGCGTCCATTCAATTGCAGAGCCCACGGCTTTTCGTTCCACAGCAGCGTTGAATTCCCAAGCGTCTCGGTTTCACCATCAGTCCACAACCACAGAGTGCCAAAATTATTAAAGGCACAATTCGGACCATCCGGACCCCAACACTCTACCGTTCTGTCCTTCTCGCTCGGTACTGTCTAATCCTCTACTCCTCGTCGCCAGAGGGCCACTCGCCACCAACTCGGCGCCCCAGTATCTCTGGCGAGGCCAATATCGACCTTAACACTCGCGGCCGGAACACAATCGTGACAAAAATCGGAACAATAGACCATTTTCAGATTAGAAATGTCTCCATTGGTGAAGCGTGGAGACGATACAAGTCACAAATGGAGACATTTAAAGTTTGAAGACGATCTACACTCAAGCGCCAAAGAAACTAGTATAGGCATGCGTATTAAAATACGAGATTTATGTGAGTGTGGACGTGGTGTTATAGTCGGTGCACGAGCGATGGGATACTTCATCTCCGAGGTACCGATGAAGAGGGGATTGTCCCGTACGACCATTTCACGAGTTTACCGTGAATATCAGGAATCGGGTAAAGCATCAAATCTCGAATATCGCTGAGGCCGGAGAAAGATCCTGCAAGAACGGCACCAACGACGACTGAAGAGAATCGTTCAACGTGAGGGAAGTGCAATCCTTCCGCAAACTGCTGCAGATTTCAATGCTGGGCCATCAACAAATGTCAGCGTGCGAAACATTCAACGAAACATCATCGATATGGACTTTCGGAGCCGAAGGCCCACTCGAGTACCCTTGATGACTGCATGACACAAATCTTTACGCCTTGCCTGGACGCGTCAACACCGATATTGGACTGTTGATGAATGGAATCATGAAGCCCGGTCGGACGAGTCTCGTTTGAAATTGAATCGAGTGGATGGACGTGTACGGTTATGTAGGCACCCTCATGAGTCCATGGACCCTGCATGTCAGCAGGGGACTGTTCAAGCTGGTGGAGGCTGTTAATGGTGTGGGGCGCGCGCAGTTGGAGTGATAGGGGACCCCTGATACGTCTAGATACCACTCTCACAGGTGACACATACGTAAGCATCCTTTCTGATCACCTGTATCCGTTCATGTCCTTTGTCCATTCCGACGGACTTGGGCAATTCCAGTAGGATAATGAGATACCCCACATATCCATAATTGCTACAGAGTGGCTCCAGGAACACTCTTCTGAGTTCAAACACTTCCGCTGTCCACCAGACTCCCCAGACATGAACATTGTTGAGCATATCTGCGCTGCCTTGCAGCGTGCTGTTCAGAAGAAATCTCCACCCTCTCGTACACTTACGGATTTATGGACAGCCCTGCAGGATTCATGGTGTCAGTTCCCTCCAGCACTTCTTCAGACACTAGACGACTCCATGACACATCGTGTTGAGGCACATTTACGTGCTTGCGGGACCCTACACGATATTAGGTATGTGTACCAGTTTCTTTGGCTATTCAGTGTATGTACGACTGAAATCGGTTACCATACCATAAAAGCAAACGCCATTTATGATTTGGACCGATTGTTATTTCTTATATAACATTCGCGTTTCTCAAAGGAAAAGTGTTCTATAAAGCAAGCTTTCCGATTTAGGTTTCCGCTGTGGTCCTTGACTACTGGAAGGTATTCCATAGTTCCTCACTGTCGAGTAATGAAGAAAATACGAGTTTACGTGATAATGGGCCAGGTTTGTGGTGTGCAAAGGAAGGAAAGGAGGAGGATAGGCGTTGAATGATCTGTCGACGAAGGGGTTATTAGAGATGGAGCACAGCCTCGAATAGAGGAAGAAAATCGGGCATGGTCCGGTCAAAAGAACCATGCTGGCATTCGCCTCAAACGATTTAGAGAAACAACGTGTAACCAAATTCTGGATGGCTGTCGGAGATTTGAATTTCAGTGTTGTCGACAACACGTGCATTGTTTAAACAGTGCGATCAGTTATTGTGATTATAGTTAACAGTTCGTACCAGAAAAAACTCAGCACATCGTACTTACAGGGAGAAATTTTCAAATGTGAAAGTAGTTGCGAGAGTATCCCAACCGAACTTCATAGCTCTGCCACTGTTCGGAATATTTTGAAATGATCTGTCACATACCTCGGGAAGCTTCATGAGGCTGTTCGCGGAGGCTGCTGCCGTACGTAGAAAAGTGCAACGTTAAAAAAATAGTAGCGAGTTGCCGTAAAACGGGAAGAAGATCGACGCTCGGTGCAGACTAACATTTGATCCTCAGCATAAACAAATCTAACTTATTTCGCACAGACAGAAACTTCGATTCTTACTACAGTATGATTCGTTGATGTGGATTTAGTGGAGCTGAAATCAATAAAATGCAGTAGTACGAAACGAAATCACGTAAAATTCGTACAAAAAGGCTCAACATGCAATGATCATGACAATTTGAGTATCTCTTGGAGGTATGCTCAAACAGCCCCATGGTTTACAAAACGACAGACGGACAACCCCAATGAGAACAAATATGCAGCCAAGAAATGGAGAAATACACGGAGGAACATTAAGAAATATATCCTTCATCCAGACTTAGTTCAGCTTGGTACGATGCCGTCAGTGAGGTTATTCGTACAGGAGAAAACTGTACAACATCTAGCTAAGACCAGCTCCATATTGTCAAAAGAGCAATCTAGTAGAAACGTTAACACATATACTACATTGCAGTGATTATACCCAGGTATAGAGGAGCACAAAAATAACTAGCTTCCATTCACGGGACGTCAGAAACTGTAATAAAACTTCAATGTGTACTGGAAATGGACTTGCAGCTTTATCCACAAGCAAAGAACAATAGCTACACTCTCCGATAAAAAGTATCCGGACACCCCTACGTCGTGCGGAACTGACCGCTAGATGTCACGAGAAACTAACGTGCGAGTATAAAAGGAGGCGCGGAGTATTCTGTTGTCAGTCCCATCCCGTGGACCAAGACTGCAGTTTACCTCGCCGTCAAGCTAGACCAGCGCCTCTCGTGCGGCCCTCACATTCTTTGGATTATGGAGAGGACTATAGGGCGCTTCCGCGCTCTACACCCTCTGCTGAACCCGGAGTCGAGCCTGCCTCCACACCACCGAATTACGCTGTACCTCACACTTGTACGGCCAGTGCTGGAGTACGCGGCCGTGGTGTGGGGCAATGCCGCTGACTCCAACACAGCCGCCCTGCAGAGGGTCCAAAACAGAGCGCTTAAGCTCACCCTGCGCCTACCCAGGACTTACTCCACGCAACAACTGCATGAAGACACCGGCATTCTGCTGCTGACGGACCGCTTCCGGTCCACAACACGCAAGTTCTACGAGAAAGCAGTTTAATCCCAAAACAGGCTCATCAGGGACCTGGGCCATCAACCACACCACCGGCCAACAACACGTTGGCCGGACTTGCTGCGAGAGTGATCAGCTTCCCAGAAGACTCAGGACACACCAAAATCACCATTTAGGACCCTCGTACTGTTAGGTCGCAACTCCCAATCCCATCAGGTGCTGCAGGAACAGCACACTATGCTCAGGCTACTATGCTGTGTCTGCGTCTGTTGTCAGTACAGAAGCAGAATGGATCGGTCAAGAGAGCTCAGTTACTTCATTGGGTATCATCCGAGTAACAAATCCATCAGTGGCGTTTAAACCCCTCTAAACCAGCCCAAGTCGACTGTTGACTGGGAAGCGCAAACGTACAGGAACGACCATAGCTAACCCAATACCAGGTAGATCTCATTTACTGGAGCCCTCGAGCACTTCGGAGGGTGGATGTAACAAACCGCATTATATCAGCAGAAGGGATCACTAAAGGTGCTATCAGCGGTCCAGGTACCACATTGACTGTGCGTAGTGAATTAAAAGGAATGGGGTACAATGGTAGAGCAGCTCCCCATAAGCCTAACACTTCTGTGGTCTGCGCTAAGCGGCGCTTGAGGAGGTGGAACTCAACAATGAATGACTGGAAACGACTGATTTGGAGTGATGAATCACGCTATACCGCGTGGTAATCCGACGGAAGGATTTGGGTTTGGCAAACGCCGGGAGAATGTTACCTGTCATGTGTAGAGCCAACAGTCAAGTGCGGAGGAGGTGGTGTTACGTTATTGTGGTGTGTTTCGTGGTTACGGTGTGGCCTCTTCATAGCGCTCAAGAAAACACTAATTTCGTAAGGATATGAGGACATTTTACAGCACTGCATACGGCGTACAGTAGAGGAACAGTTCAGAGACGATGATTGATTGTATCAGCATGAAAATGCACCCTGTCACAAAGTAGCATCAGTGAGGCAATGGTTTGTGTACAGTAAAATTCCTGAAATGGCGTGGCCTGCTCATAGCCCCGATCTTAATCCATGGAACACCTGTGGTACGCGTTAGGATATTGACTTCGATACAGACCCCAGCGGCCAACATCACTTATTTCTCTGGTTTCCGCTCTTGAGAAAGAGTGGGCAGCTACTCCTCCATAGACATTCAGACACCCCATTGAAAGTGTCCCCAGCAGAGTTCAAATCATAACAAAGGCGAACAGTGAACACATCACATAGTTACGTCCACTACTAAGTGTCCAGATACTCTTCATCAGACAGCTTATAACCGGCGAATACGTGTATTGCATGCTCACGAATAAAACGACAGCATTACGGAATTACCGGCAGTATCTAACCGAAGAGAACTGAAATTAATATGCATTATTTTCGGCAGGCGGTGCTCCACAGCTCGTAGATATTTGAAAAAGTCATGATTTCCGCACTCATCTGCTGATAAAATCTTTATTTAAACAATCCGTCGGTCGAGTGACCATCATCATGTTTTTAAAAGCATTTACAGCACCACATGAGGTGAATATCAAATCGTTAATGTCAGAGAATAAAACCATGAATTTGCCACTGTTGTCACATCTTAATAAAAATTACTTCGTCAGTATATAAATAATGCTAGGTAGTGCAGCCTTTCAGGTTACATCAGCAATCGGTGTTAATGCTGTGAACGGATGCATACCACATAGCATCCGCTTTATCAGCAGCTCAAGGCGGTAATCACGACCTTTTTCAAATAATATGCATTAGTAATTTGTCTGAGTTCTGAAATAAATGTGCGAGCGCTATCCACTCGTCATCATAATTAACAGCCTTGCACAGTATGCAACGTTCCACTCAAAATGTGGCCACTGCGCACAACGAAAAAACCATGACATTGAAACCACACTATAGTGTATTCCTGACCATGTTTGATTAAACAAAACAAACTCTTTTAGAACAAGCCTTGAAGACCCAGCGGTATCGACCGACCTCCGTGTCATCCACAGCCCAGAGGCGTCACTAGATGCGAGTATGAGGGCCACGAGGTCAGCACATCGCTATCCCGGCAGGTGTCAGTTTTCAGGACCAGAGCGGCTAGTTCAAAATCAAGTAGCTCCTCAACTGGCCTGACAGGGACTGAGTGCACCCCGCTTGCCAATAGCACATGGAAGACCCGGGTGGTCACAAAAAAAAAAAAAAAAAAAAAAAAAAAAAAAAAAAAAAGTTCAAATGGCTCTAACAAAGAGGGAGGCCGCCAATTGTGAAATTCAGATATGATTCATACTGCGCATAATAAAAGCTCATGGCCAGAGGTGTAATGTGGCAAAGCACCAAGATGCACTTCTCAGCCGTTGTCGAGAAAATCGACAGTTAAAAGAAACCGTTGCGGTGAAATACTCTCTACGATTAATAATTTTCTACAGCGTCGTGGCGCAGCGGTAAGCACTCGGGTTCGTAATCCGAAGGTCACCGGATCGAATCTCGCGCAATGCTTTTTTTTTGTAATTCAAAGATATATATATATATATATATATATATATATATATATATATATATATATATATATATATATATATATATATGAATTACAAAAAACTAATATTAAAAAAAAATTGCATGGCGCGAGATTCGATCCAGCGACCTTCGTATTACGAACCCGAGCGCTTACCGCTGCGCCACTAATATTAAAAAAAAATTGCATGGCGCGAGATTCGATCCAGCGACCTTCGTATTACGAACCCGAGCGCTTACCGCTGTGCCACGACGCTGTAGAAACTTATTAATCGTAGAGAGTATTTCACCGCAACGGTTTCTTTTAACTGTCGATTTTCTCGACAACGGCTTTGCCACATTGCACCTCTGGCCATGAGCTTTTATTATGCGCAGTATGAATCGAATCTGAATTTCACAATTGGCGGCCTCCCCTTGTAAGCACTATGGGACTTAACATCTGAGGTCATCAGTCCCCTAGACTTAGAACTGCTTAAACCTAACTAACCTAAGGACATCACTCACACATCCATGCCCGAGGCTGGATTCGAACCTGCGACCGCAGCAGATGTGTGGTTCCGGGCTGAAGCGCCTAGAACCGCTCGGCCACGGAGGGCCCGCGTGGTCACCCATCCAAGTGCTAGCTAAGACCGACAGCGCTCAACTTCAGCGATGTAACGAGAATGGATGTTACCAGTGCGGCAAGACTTCGGCGTACTTCTTAAGTAAGGCTCGCCTAATCAAGGGAGATGGTATAGGAAGTAGGGTTCATAAATGAAAGTCAATGTCACATTTACCGACATTTATTCAAATGCAAAATCAACATGAAATCTTATTGCAATGTCACTCTTAACAAACATAAACACAGAAAACTAACATGAAGAACTTAAGCTAGTAATATGGGACATTGACAACGTTAGGAAGACTGAATGGAGAACAGAATCAGAGTTCCTCATAGGCACAACTCGCGTTTTCAAATAAATAAGAGAAATAACACAATGAAGTTCATATCCAAGATGCTCAAAAGAACCAGTTAAATGCGAACTGTCCAGAGTGCGAAAGCTCAAACATGAAACTAAGGCTTCATGATTTTAGCAAAAAGCGACACGTACATCATCAAACCGCACAGTCAGCACCGGACAAAATGCAGGAAGGCATCATAAGTATTCAAAGTTCTCCGTTTCCAGTCCATATTCTGTTGGAGGGTCGACAGCATGTCCGTAACCAATGTGATGAACGTGAAAGTGCCTCGATGTATGAAAATATAGAGGAATGCTGAAAAAGTGTCCCTGATGGGAGGTGCAAATCCTCGTAAAAGATTTATTAAGTTGCATGTCTGGAAATTACACGTGCCAGGTTAAACATCAAAGTCTGCTCTCAGATCCAGTGGCAATGAAAACAGGAGTTAAGCAAGTCTGCATGCTCTCACTGATACTATTTAACATAGTACTGAATCTTGTAATGACACAAGCAATGGATAAAACGAGAGGAATAAAACTAAGCAATGGAGCACATCTAGAAGACCTAGATCTTGCACATGACCTTTGCGTTTTATCCCACAGCCTCAACGACGTGAAAAAGAAACTAAAAGATCTGAAATCTGCGGCGAAGAAAATCCGTTTGAAAATTAATGCCCAAAAAACAAAAGACATGCGGGCATAACGATACCGCACAGCTTAAGCATGGGAGCCAGGTAATCAATAGGGTGGATAAGTTTAGCTACCTTGGAAGCATGATTACATCATATGGTGGTGCAATAGAGGACTTTAATAGCCGCATCAACAAAGCCAAAGGCGCTTTTGCACATCTCAGCTCTGTCTGGAGGTCGAAGGAAATAATATTGAGTACCAAACTGCGGATATTTGGAAGTAATGTAAAATATGTGTTTCTGTATGGCTGTGAAACATGGAAAGTGACAATGCAGCGAATCCATCAGCTGCGTACATTCAACAGCATATTCCCGAGGAACATCCTGGGGGTATGGTGGCCAAATACCATGCCTAACGAAACACTCTGGGAAAGAACCAGCCAGAAGCTAACTGAGCTGCAAATAAGAACCAGGATATGGAGATGGTTTGGACATACACTTAGGAGACCAAGGAAGCACCTTACTGGATCCCGCAGAGACGACGAAGACGAGGCAGACCCAAAATGACGTGGAGGCTATCAGTTGAAGCAGAAGGTCAACAGCAAGCAATAGTACGGGAAGAAGTGAAAATACTAGCAGAAGACAGAACAAGATGGCGATCCTTTGTTGCAGCCCTATGCTCCACATAAGGAGCTAAAGGAATTAATCATAATAAACAAATAAATGAGTTGGTACCGAGTTTGAACGTCTTTGACTATTGGTTGATATAGGACACATAGTGTCGAGTAGTAGAAGCAATACACAGGACTGGAAAGATAGAAATACTGTTGACATGGTACAAAATTTCTCACGTTTCACGGGAACGAGAAGGTGGAATTCTTCTTGACTTCCAAGCTGAATAGACACTTGCTACATTTCAAGTGGACACTTAGTGGTAAGGCACCCTTGCGATCGCGCAGAAGGAATTAATGCCTGGAAAGCCAACAATAGAATATGGCGAGCAGGCCCTGGGAACCATCCCAGACTGCCACCCAACTTGAGGCAAGCTTTTCTGCTGCAAACGACGGTAAACACGGGTTCTCCGGAAACTGATTTCTTACGCGAGAACCTTTCAGTCACCACCTACCAGTTTGCACTACCAACTTTTATTTATGAAATAAATGTAACTGAATTGAAAGAAGATCGTGAAGCGATCTGTACCAGTTATGTTACAGTAGTAACAGTAAAATCAAGGAAGAGTTTAAGTGTATGGATTTAAATGAAGAAATTTGTTATTGTTATTGTTATTATTATTGTTGTTATTATTATCATTAACAGGCGCTTAGTTTCTCGCCAAACCACAGTAATGCAGATTATTTGCAAACAAAGAACAAACACGATTAAAGACCTTATTAATGTTCACATGTCCTGAAGAGTTTTAGTTTGTATTTTCTGGTGAACTATTTAGTTTGAGCAGTAAGTCATTCATTCACTTTGAGATTTACGTACAAAAGAGACAACACCAAGCAGGAAAATTATGGTTTATAAAGATCCTTATTTCACCTCTTAAAAAAGCGTTTTTGTTCTGGAAGGTAAAAAGATCTCAACAGGAAATTTCCAGTTTAATTATGCTCGTGTTTCCAACATCCAGGACACATCACATGGATGGCAGCATTGCTAACGACAGGTAAAAGAATTGAGAAATAAAATTAGTGAACGCCTGGGTAAGAGTGCTTGTGTGTGATCACGTTGAACGTTTAGCATTTGTGAAAGTATTTGATTCATACCGTTTCATGTTGCTGCATATCATGCATCTGGTCCTTACTGACTCAATTTTTATTTTTATTCATCTGATAAAAGCGAAATGTCGTGCTGACTTGTACACAAAATTTTAACGGTGAGTTGATAGCGACAACAAAATCAACATCGGCCTGTTAAAAGTTGTTAAACAATAAGAACAGAATGGAAGATTTTGAAGTAAAGAAAGTTGCTGGCTGGAGACCTCCAGGCTCTAAAGCTCTTCAACGAAAGACCTTCATAATGAAGCAATGCACTCGAGCTATGCAAGTCCAAGTAATGCTTCTCTCAGAGTGATTCAGCGCAGCGAGTTCAAGGCTACTGAGGCATCGATCGTGACGAACCCATCTGACGGTTTCAGTCGAGCTGATATGACGCTAGTGTGCCACAGGACATTTCTCCTTTCTGCGTGAGCAAGTGCAAGTAACTGCTGCAAAATTTCAACTTCATTTCGTGGACTTAACATAGTTGCACATGAACTAATTACCAATTCATGCGTAACTGCTGCGTTTCACAATTTGTCTTAAGAATTCATACATAGGTCTGTCACTACGATTTTTTCCCTTTACCAATCCTTCATAGGCGTCCGCAAGGGTTGGGGAGGGGGATGAGCGTGAGGCACTTTCCTTGCTCCCTCCTGGAATCTTGGTGCAGGCTTTTTCTTCATTACAGAACTCTTACGAGTTTCTAGTACTAATTGTCTGCGAATCACCTAAGCTGCAGATTTACACTGCAGAGCACAGTGCGATATACTGTGACATTAACAACCATTATACACTGAGGTGACAAAAGTCATCTAATATCGTGTTTCACCTCGTTTTACCCGGCGTACTGCTGCAACTCGACGTGGCATGGACTCAACAAGTCGTTGGAAGTCCTATGCAAAAATATTGAGCCATGCTGCCTTTACAGCCGTACATAACAGCGAAAGTGTTGCCGATGCAGGATTTTACCACAAATTGACCTCTCGATTATGTTCCATAAATGTTAGCTGGGACTAATGTCGGGTGGTCCAGGTGGCCAGTTCATTCGCTCGAAATGTCCAGAATCTTCTTCAAACCAGTCGCGAACAATTGTGGCACGTGACATGGAGCACTGTCGTCCATAAAAATTCCGTCGTTCTTTGGGAACATGAACTTCGTGAATGGCTGCAAATGGTCTCCAAATAGCCGAACATAATCGTTTCCAGTCAATGACCGGTTCAGCCGGACCAGAGAACCTCGTCCATTCCACGTAAACACAGCCCACACCTTTATGGAGCTTCCACCAGCTTGCACAGTGTCTTGTTGACCATCTGGGTCCATGACTTCGTGGGGTCTGCGTCACACTCGAACCTTACCATCAGCTCTTACGATCTGGGATCGGGACTCATCAGACCAGTCCACCGTTTCTCTGTAGTCTAGGGTCAAACATTTGGTCACAAGCCCAGGAGAGGCTCTGCAAGTGATGTCGTGCTGATAGCAAAGAACTTCTGCTGTCATAGTCTATTAACGACATATTTCGCTGCACTGTCCTAACGAATACGTTCATCGTACGTCCCACATTGATTTCTGCGGTTATTTCACGCAGTGCTGCTTATCTGTTAGCACTGACAACTCTACACAACCGCCGCTGCTCTCGGTCGTTAAGTGAAAGCCGTCGGCCACTGCGTTGTCCGTTGTGAGAGGTAATCCTGCAATTTGATACTCTCAGCACACCCTTGACAGTGTGGATGTCGCAATATTGAATTCCCTAACGACTTTCGGAACAGAATGTCCCATGCCTCTCATTGCAACTACCAAGCCGCTTTCAAAGTGTGTTAATTCCCACCGTGCGGCAATAATCACGCGGGAAATCTTTTCACATCAATCACCTGAATACAAATGATAGCTCTGCCAATGCACCACCCTTTTAAACTTTATGTAGGCGATATTACTGTATATGTGCATATCACTATCCCCTGAGTTTTGTCACCTCGGCGTATATTATTTAGGTTTTAGTCACGCTGTTGACGGTATTTATGCCCATTCCTTGGTGCGGCGCCGGTTTCAACGCTGTTCTGAAGTCGACGAGCATGAAAAACTTTCCAGAATAATGCCGAAATAGTGCCCTCAGTCGTTTCTTCGTGACATCTTCGAACAGCCCGTATCGAGCCATAGAAAGGGAGCAGTCCAATACCGTGATACGTGCAGTCCTCGCAAAATACAAACATGGAAGCACTATACGTGTCCAACACCTGTCTCCAGTTCTGCCAAGGGCGTCCCGCTCCTTTGCTGCAAAACAGAATCACAACGGTAGTTTATTATTCGTCCATGAACAAAGAAGACCCGAGATGGCTTGCTGTTTTCACATTCAGTTTTATATAGAAGAGACAATGTAGTGGGGTCTGAAAAAAACTGTCATGTAAGTGTATGCATACATTTTAATGTATGGGCGCAAATACAGTGTGTCCCATTTATCTTGACCACCCTCAATAACTGTTTGTCCAGATGCAAATTACAAAATGTTTCAAGCAAATGTTCTTTAGCCGTCAGCATGATTTCCTTCGTTGTAGCTTTGTTTTTTACAAATATATGAACAGCGGTATGTCTTTTTTAAATGGCACCCAGTATTTTTTATTCGGTAATTCATTTCCTTTCCTAAAGACCTATTCAAAAAGTATCACAGTGTACCATTCACTGAAATACAACGTTATTAATTACATAACACAATACTGACTTTGAGCCCGGAATCACAAACACGTCCACTTGCTGGAGTTGTCGGAAAACAAATGAAAACCAAGTAAAAACATAACACAAAATTGACTTTGACTCTCCTGTACCATTTCCCAGGAGTAAACATTCAAAGACGCTCATAGTGATGACACTGGACACCGATACATTGGTGCACTCGATGAGTGAAAGAATTATTTACTGTTTCCAGTGTTGACTGCTCAAGAGAATTACAAGCAAGCACAATACGTTCCTGCATGTCCTCTGGAGTTGCTGTAATATCGCGATAGACAACGTCTTTAATGCATCCCCAAAGAAAAACGTCCAGAGGATTTAAATCAGGAGACCTAGCAGGCCAAGTAACTGTTCTTCATACACCAATCCATCTGGCAGGATAACTTCGGCTCAGAACACGACTTGCATACAAGGCATTATGTGCTGGACATCCATCGTGTTGATACCACATAAGCATTCCGGTTCTTAGCGGCACTTCATCCAGAAGAGGAGGAAGAATTCGTCTGAGGAAGTTGGCATACGCTGTGCCGTTTAGACTACCATTGATGAAACAAGGGCCAATGATTGTAGTACCAAGCATTGCACACCAGACATTAACTTTCCACTGACGCTGCTGTTCCACCTATCTAAGCCATCGTGGGTTGTCGCTGGACCAATAATGCATGTTCCTAGTATTTACCTGTCCTTTGTTTGAGAAGAAACATTCATCGGTAAATACAACATTGGAGAAGATGTTCGGGTTGGCGAGGATTTGCTGCTGTGCCCACTGACAGAACTGTACACTGTGGAAATCATTCCCATGCAGTTCTTGATGTAGATGTACATGGTAAGTATGGAACCGGTGACGTGTAAGAATACGATGTACACTAGTTTTAGGAATGCCAGTCTCGTGTTCAAGCTGTCGTGTACTCACATGTGGATTCATAGCAACGAAAGCGAGAACAGTAACTTCGGCAGCTTCGTCTGTGCGAGTGCTAGGACGATTGCATTGTTGTGGGTTTAAACTTCCCGTTTCCTGAAGCGTCGCAACAAGACGAGAAAACATCCGTCGGGAAGGTGGGTTCTTGTAAAGTACAGTTCCGCTGCCTGCGTAGCATTTCGCCCACATTAAACAACAACAACAACAACAATAAAAGAAACGTTTTGTCGATGCAGTTTGTAGGAAGGACAGCCTTTACTGTATGCCTACTCTACACAACAGTATTTAAAAGGACTAAACTACTGTACTAAATGTACGCGTACATAAGGAAACAGTACTGCAATTACTGTTCTGCCAACTAGCATTCCCCATAGATGAGTAGCATTTCTACCTTCTCTTCGTTGGTGTACATTCTACTCACACAACTCTTCAACTGACGATGGTTGACAGAATGACGGATGTGCATTCTACTTATGTTTACGTTTGTCCTCTGTCAACGTCAGCACGTGGATGTGTTCAATTACCCCGAGTACCTGCACTAAGCGCTGGGAGCGTCAACGTTAGTGTTGCGTTATGTAATTAATAACGTTGTGTTTCAGTGAATGGTACACTGTGATACATTTTTGAATAGGTCTTTAGGAGAGGAAATGAATTACCGAATAAAAAATACAGGGTGCCATTTAAAAAAGTCATACCGCTTTTCATACCTTTGTAAAAAACAAAAGTTAGCTGAAAAAAGAAAATAGTATTTTCTGCGCTAGAAGATGGAGGAAAAAAAGTGAAATTTCAAGATCGAGAAGTTGTCCTTTCTAGGGACTGGGTCCCTCTCTATTTTTATGGGGGGGGTAACATAGCGTCGCATTCACTCAAAGAGCCATTATGCAGTCCAGTTGGCACAATAATCCGACAAACTGGAGAGACGAGGACTGCCTTGGTTCAGTCCTAGGCTTTTGAAAGTAGATTCCATCGGCCAATAGAGGATGTTTTTGGGAGATTTCCCACATTCATCTTGTCATATGGAGCTACATTTTAACACAAAAAAATTTAGCTTTTAAAACAAAATTTATCCAACTTTAGTTAATCCAATCAAAATTAAAAAATAGAAAGCAGGAAAGTGATGCAATAACTATATTAACGTCATAAGATATGAAGTCCAGCAAGCAAAGTGTAGACGTCATAAAAGTCAATCACACCTTTTTTTCCAATGTTACGTCCCGTTTCTTCACTTCAGGAATTTCAATGATGCATTTTTATTGGTAAATTTTATTGACACGCAACACGATTTTCTTAGTCGTTCTGACTTCTTTTCGATTTACAATTTTTTTCATTTTCATTATCAACGTTATGGGAATTATGAATAACTTTTTGTGAATGTTTTGCTGTTCCTAAATCTTCCCTTTACTATTAACGACAAGGTTGAAATTGCTTATCGAGTGCCTTTGCTTCTCTTAAAACTAAACTAGTCCTCTTTTAGTCTGATTTAAAGTTTCCCACCCATCCTTTGATAAGCCGGCCGCAGTGGTCGAGTGGTTCTAGGCGCTTCAGTCTAGAACCTCGATCCCGCTAACGTCGCAGGTTCGAATCCTGCCTCGGGCATGGATGTGTGTGGTGTCCTTAGGTTAAGTAGTTCTAAGTTCTAGGGGACTGATGACCTCAGATGTTAAGGCCCAAAGTGCTCACAGCCATTTGAACCCCCCATCCTTTGATACAGTACTCATGTATTTTTGATGCTCGTGATACTCGACTGATGTTTCCGTAATTTTCACATATATCGGCCTTTGCTTTCGTCAAAATTGGAATTTATTTACTTTATTCTAAATTTTATTAAAAGCTCGTGGTTTACAATGTGTTTAAAAATTGATATATTGCGTCTTCCTTTTGAAGCCTATCGCTAGTTTTTTTATTGGTTGTATTTGTGTACTTATCCCGCTGACAGCAGCCTTTATGTCAGTTATAGCCCAACTGCAGTTATGACGATAGTTGAGCGCTGAAGGAATACCGGAACAAATTTAAGTCGCACATAACTTCAGAGAGAAACCTTTGGCGAAAGCGGCTTTTATTTGCAGTTCGCGTAACGAAAGAGTGATCGTGTTAATGTAACACTAAACAGTCTTAAACGGAAATGTCACGAGCCTTGGGCACCATCTGTGTGCCGAAAACTTAGTATACTGCAATGCAGCGACGCACTTGATTCTACACCACTCTTATAAAACTAACTATTGCAGCGACACACTTGATTCTACACCCCTCTTATAAAACTAACTATTGTTCGTATTTAACTGTTAATAACACTAGTTGTAGTGAGTATAATCATTGCTACGAATCACAGAACAAGACACAAACTATTTTAAATTATCTCCATCAAAGTATGCACAAAAACATGTAAAGAAAAAAAGTAAAAATTTATTGAATCACTTTTTCGTAGACAGTATTCAGCGAACGCACGCTTATTCACACCTGCGATTTCAGTGAAATATCTCAGCAAAAGAAACAGATACTTCAGATGGCTCTGAGCACTATGCGACTTAACTGCTGAGGTCATCAGTCGCCTAGAACTTAGAACTAATTAAACATAACTAACCTAAGGACATCACACACATCCATGCCCGAGGTAGGATTCGAACCTGCGACCGTACCGGTCGCTCGGCTCCAGGCTGTAGCGCCTAGAACCGCACGGCCACTCCGACCGGCTATGCAAAAGAAACATAGTCGCCACTAATGCATTTCTTTCACATGCTCACAGTTATACATCGCTGAACACATAAAATGGTAATCAAAATGAACAACGCCAACTACGTAAATGCAATTTAGAAACCTAAAAGAAATCTTCATTGCAAATACCAGCTGCCAGGTGAAATGTAACACGATTCTGGTCAATAATTTTTCAGCCATAAGTCATGCAGCAACCTTCTAATATCGGAATCTTTGGATGTGTACTTTAACTATGGAAACAATAATGAATCATATTTTTTACTCTTTTTACTATTATCCAGAACAGAGGAACAGACTTCAGGCAGGGACAAAATAATTCACGCGGAAGCACAAAGTTAATGTTCGCTGCATTCACTGTACTGGATGTTCCAGGAAGAACATGCATCATTGAGGGATATTAAGGGGCTCCGGAAAGGCTCAAAATCATGAAAAGTTCAATTTTTACTTTTTTGCGTTTTCTGAATCTGCAGACTATTACCTTTTAATAGATATATAATTTATTCAATTCCGAAGACTACAACTATTTTTAAATTTTTTTTGAAATGTGTTCTACATTGGCGTGACCCACTGTGGCGCTGTTAAACTGCTGTCAAATGGTGTTATTATTAACGTCCGTGTTCATCAGGTACATTTTAGTGATGTGAGATAAAGTATGTGTTGTGGCTAACCTGTGATGGTTGAATATATATCGCTGGTGTGATTGTCGATTGTTTCATGTTTATTTACTCTGTCGTTATCTCGAAAATATTCGTAATTAATTCTGTTTCTTGAGTCTCTGTTTCGTTGAAGTATAATAATGAGTAAAAGTAAAGTTATTAGAAATCCTCTGAAGGCTTTTAAGAAAAGGAGAAATGTTGGAAAGCCAAAGGTATGTGTTATTAGTGTAAACAATAAAGACGATGAAAATCCCCAACATAGCTTGTGTCCCAAAGAAGAAGACAGTTGGTGTAAATGTAACAAAGGATTGCTAACTGGTGAAGTGTACACTCATAAGCATAGTCTGCCTCATGCAATAATGGAGGTGATAAAACCTATTTTCAGAGACTTAGCAGCACCTGAACTGTCGAAAAAGTGTATTCACGGAAAAACTCAAAACCCCAATGAAAGTGTAAATAGTGTTATATGGTCGAGAATCCCCAAGACTGTATTTGTTGGAATAGAAACACTTCACTTTGGTGTGTATGATGCTGTTGCGACTTTCAATGATGGCAACATTGTAAGGTGCAAGGTATTTAGAAATATGGGAATGAAGATAGGTTCTAACATGGTACGAGCGATGCTTGCTTTAGACAAGGAACGCCTTCGGGCTGCAGGCAGGGCTGTAAAGAGTCTAGAAATACAAGCAAGAGTAAACAGGAGGAGGAACAAGAGGAAGCTGGAGGAGGAGTTTGCAGAGGATGAAGATAATCCATCCTATGGACCTGGAATGCACTAAAAAGTTAATCCAATCTTTGTCGCTCGATTCCCAAAACTTTTATTTTCTCATACTAATTACATGTTTTCTAAGGATCTTCCAAACATATTTGTTTCAAACTTTCAGTAAATGTTACACAGTACCTTCTGCATAATTTAACACAGCCTTTTTCCATAAAACTGTATATTTTTGAATACATAAATAAAAAATTGCAAAAAAAATGTTGTGAATTTTCATTACAATTGAAAAAAAATCATCTTTAATAACTGAACTAAAATTTTGTAAAATCCCTGTGTTAAGTTGTAGCCCATATTCCCATAAATAATCTGTAAAAAGTTCAACTTCCTACCTCAAATACTTTGTGAGGAAAGATGTAATTTATAAGCGTTATTTCAACATTCCAAGTATAGGGCGTTCCGGAGCCCCTTAAAGGAACAGTCAGTCATTCGAATCACAGAAGTCCAGTAAACATGAGCAGTAAAATGCATACCATGCAGTAGCAGTTGAGGGTATATAAAGCATGATGAGGGGATGCAGAAAACACTGCAGTTGTTGTAATGCAGAAATGGAGTGATTTATCTGACGTCCAATACAGCATAATCATTTTCTTTCGGGCCAATAGTGAAAGTATTTCCGAATGTCTAAGTTTGTAAACTGTTTGCGTGCCGCCGTGGTTTAAGTATACCGTGTATGGCAAAATGGCACTGCCCAGAACCGAAGCCGAGGTAATTTGGTGCACCACGGGCCAGAGGTGAACGACGGCTGAGGAGAGATGTACTGGTGAATAGACGTGCAACTGTTGAGCAACTGACAGACCGAATGAACCAAACGGCTACCAACAGTGTCTGCTCAACGAGCGTTCAGCGAACGTTGCTGCGTATGGACCTCCGCAGCACGTGTCTGGTTCTTGCGCCCATGCTGACTACTGTTCACTGGCGACGAAGGCTGGAATTTGCGTGCCAGTACCGTAACTGGACTTCCACTGAGTGGCAACACACGTTTTTTTTTTTTTTCAGATGACGTTGGCCATTGGCGTGTACGACGTGAAACGTCTGAAAGCAAACAGTCGTCGGAAGGACCCAGGTCAGAGGAGGAAGCGTTATGGTCACGGGAATGTTTTCGCTGTATTCCCTGCCTGATCTCGCCATTCTGGCACGCTGGATCAACGCAAGTATGTATCTATCATTGCACGCCGTTTATTTCTCCTCGGCACGATGGCATTTAGCAGCAGGACAGTGCGACGTGTTACAAAGCTCTCAGTATACGTGCGTGGTTCAAATAGAACCTGGATGAGTTTACCGTACTCGCCTGTCTACCAGACTCCCCGTATTTAAACCTAATCGAGAATCTGTGGGATCACCTCGATTGTGTGATGGATCCTCGACCGAGAGGCTGGCGCAGCCGTCCAAGGCACTGGAGTCGACATGGTTCCACACCCCTGCCGTCATCTTTCAGAACCTCACTGACTCTTCCTGCACGTCTCCCAGCGGTCCGTGCTGTAAAAAGTGGTTAGTCAGCCTTATGACGTGTGGTCACATTAATGTGACTGGACAATTTGCACATAGCTTATAAGATATGCATTTTAGAGTCCATATTTACTATCCTTTATTGTATGATTATATGATAGCGGAACAAACACTGGTAACAGTTACTTCTGTAAAATATCTGGGGGTATGCGTGCGGAACGATTTGAAGTGGAATGATCATATAAAATTAATTGTTGGTAAGGTGGGTACCAGGTTGAGATTGATTGGGAGAGTCCTTAGAAAATGTAGTCCATCAACAAAGGAGGTGGCTTACAAAACACTCGTTCGACCTATACTTGAGTATTGCTCATCAGTGTGGGATCCGTACCAGATCGGGTTGACGGAGGAGATAGAGAAGATCCAAAGAAGAGCGGCGCGTTTCGTCACAGGGTTATTTAGTAAGCGTGATAGCGTTACGGAGATGTTTAGAAAACTCGAGTGGCAGACTCTGCAAGAGAGGCGCTCTGCATCGCGGTGTAGCTTGCTGTCCAGGTTTCGAGAGGGTGCGTTTCTGGATGAGGTATCGAATATATTGCTTCCTCCTACTTATACCTCCCGAGGAGATCACGAATGTAAACTTAGAGAGATTCGAGAGCGCACGGAGGCTTTCTGGCAGGCGTTCTTCCCGCGAACCATACGCGACTGGAACAGGAAAGGGAGGTAATGACAGTGGCACGCAAAGTGCCTTCCGCCACACACCGTTGGGTGGCTTGCGGAGTGTAGATGTAAATGTACTCTTGCTTGTAGTGATCGTTCCCATCATATCCCTGAATACTGACCATTCCTCTTGGAACACCTTGTATTCTGATATTAAGCATGTATGAAGTTGCTGCGTGGTCAATTTACGAACAGGGCAGCCGCTAACCGAAATACAGCACTCCGCAGGCATATTACGGTAGATGCTGAGTTTACAGTTTGTTTCTATATTCTCATAACAAGGAAACATACGTATCGAAGAACATTTAAATACTGTAATTTTCAACAGGATAATTTCACAGTTTGTAAATAGTTACACGTGCAGTGAACATATGGCACCACCGACTTGTTAGATATCACATTCACACAGTTTGTAAAGGCAATAGAAATATCATTTCTGTGTGAAACCACAGTATTGCAAAGCTTGCTTAGCGTGGGATCGGCAAAGTTTACGCCTAACGCATATGATGCTGTTACCGCGCCGCTACGGAGTCAAAAAATGGTTCAAATGGCTCTGAGCACTATGGGACTCAACTGCTGAGGTCATTAGTCCCCTAGAACTTAGAACTAGTTAAACCTAACTAACCTAAGGACATCACAAACATCCATGCCCGAGGCAGGATTCGAACCTGCGACCGTAGCGGTCTTGCAGTTCCAGACTGCAGCGCCTTTAACCGCACGGCCACTTCGGCCGGCTGCTACGGAGTCAACCACCAGCAGGCGCTGCCCTTGCTCCAGAATGTTCGTTACTCGCCGCAAGATCGATGAGTGGCGCTCTACATATCCAGCTCGTACTGAGGCGTTCAGGCAATCGTTTTTCCCTCGCGCGATCCGCGAGTGGAACAGATGGAGGGGGGGGGGGGGGGAGGAAATATGACTTTGGCGCAAATTCTGCCCTCCGCCACACACCGCTTCGTGGCTAGCGGAGTGTATATGTAGATGTAGATGTAAATAGAGATCGCCGCCGAAGACCACTCCATCAAACTAGCTAACCGTATTCACTACGCCTCCTTATACAGGGGATAGGCAAAATAATGTGAACACCTTTTACTTACTTGGAATAGTTTACTAATAAGGGGTTGGACCCCCACTTGACCGTAATACAGCTACGATTCTTCTTGGAATGCTGGCATACAATGACTGTATAGTCTCCAGTGGAATGTTATCCACTTTTAGATCAAAACCTCTTTTGACTCCTTTAGTGACGAGGAAGGCGGAAATCTGCTCCGGAGTCTGCGCTCCAATACCACCAACAGGGATTCTATAATGTTCGAGTCCGGGGATTGTGCTGGCCATAGAAGACGCTGCAGTTCAGTTGCATGCTCCTCATACCACGATTGTACTGTCCTGGCTGTGCGAATGTGTGCCTTATCGTCCTGAAATATGGCATTATTGTTGGGAAACAACATCTGGATCATGAGGTGCACCTGATCACCTAAAATCTTCACATAATCGTTGGCTGTAACACGGCCATTGGGAGTAATGATGGAACCAGCAGAATACCATGATATGGCTGCCCACACTATAATACTTCCACCTCCATTCTTAACTGTTAGAATCAAGCAATCCGGATTGTAGGCTTCTTTTGGCGTTCTCCAGACGTAAACCCGTTCCGATGTTGGAAATAACGAAAACGTTGACTTGTCGGACCATATGACGTGTTTCCTCTGATCAGCCGTCCAGGATTTATGCTTCATCATGTTTTAGGCTTCTTTTCGTTGGTTGTCGTCACTAACGGTTTCGGTATAACAGCTCGTCCATGAAAATTCGCTTTATGGAATTCTCGGCGGACAGTGTCGGTAGATACGGGGCTCAAAGATGGCTATTGAACTCTGCAGTCACGTTAGCCGCCATAGTTTTGTGTTGTTTTGACACAATTCGTGTTAGCGTACGACGATCTCTGTCAGTTAGTTTTGATCTGCGCCCACTATTACGTTTACACGAGGATGTCTTTCCATGTTTTGTGTAGGCTGCATGAACTTTGAAACAGTTGCTCTTGAAACATTCAATAAGTTGTTACATCATTATCGATTGTAAGTAGGTCATATAGTGTTATTATATGTATGTAACTATGAAGTGATTGTTCTGTACTAGTTAAGATCTTTGAATTGTCAGAGGGAAAGTGGATGTTTATGATGTATATATTGTAAAGATTTAATAATGTTTAAAAATAATGGAACTTTATAATATATGTATGCTCGTAAAAGAGAAGTTGTACTTTGAATACTGGTTCATACTTGGGAAGTTGAATTATATAAAGGAAAAGGTGTAGGTAACCCCCTCCGCCACGGAAGGGGCTTGGCGCACGATAAAAGGTGGATTTGGTGGTCAATCTGGGCGGTAAGAGAGAGAGCACATTACGCAATCAGTGGCCAGCAGTTGTACAGTCAACACCGTAGGCGCCAAGTGAGGCTTCGGAAGCCGATTTATGTTTAAATTGCCTCGGATGTGATTTCGGCTGTAATGTGGTGCTCTTGTATTATGGAATGGCTCTGAAATGATTAATACGTCGCCAAGAAGAAATTTGAAAAGAGCCTTAAACTGCAAGAGGTGAGTCCAGATAGCCGCCACGTGCTTGCCACCACTATTGCGCCACTGCTCCGCCAACTTCAGGAAATCAGATATGCATCTTAGTATGGATCAGTATGTTTGTGTGTGTGCTTTTTCAGTAATAATTAAAGTGATAAAAACATGTGTGTGAATTTTGAAATTGTTCTGATCATAAAACCGTTTTAGGGTCCTATCTTAAACGTGCAAAAGGCCGAGTATCCTGTTTCTGAATAACCATTGAATTGTTTCTAGTTTGAATGTGCCAAAGTTTCAGTGTTAAAGTGTATAAATGTTACTAGTTAAACCATATGCTTCACAGATAATGAAAAAGGGACATAATTTTACTTACAGTAAATTTGAATTTGCCTTGACTATTACCATAAACTAATTTCTGAAGTTTTATTTGAGAATAACATTAGAATAAATTGCTATATAGTGTTGAAATATAAACAAATTCAAGTGGGGTTAGAAATCCACATTAGTGTAATGCAATTTGTCTCTGAAATAGTTACAGAATTTGCCTGTAGAGTAAAGGACAGTTTATGGACCCCACTATATTCTTCTCTATAATGATAAAGTTAAACTAAATACAGCTTTTGCTAAAGGAATCTGAACTATTTCCATAAAAGAGAGAGTATCAAAAAGTCTTGGTACAGTGTTTTGTTGTTGCATTTGTGATGTTGCGAGGTGCCGGGGCTAGCAGTGTATTTATCACTAAATTCTACTAGAATCCACATATGTAAATCATGCTCTAAGCCCCCCCTATTCTAACTCCGACTTTTGCTGTTGCACAAGGATAAAAAAATACGCGAACAAACTCTAATCAACCCTGCCAGTGGAGTAGAAGAGAGTTTGGCACCTGCAATAATTTAATTTGATAAATAAGTTAAATAAACAAAGGTTTCATTAGCATAGTGAGGAATGATAGGGTTGCTCTATCGATTAACAGAATGAAAGTTCTGTCCAAAATAACAATATGATTTATTAAGACTAAACACAAATTAATAAACAAAAACACATGAATTCTAATTTATGATACATTAAATTGGCTCGAATTGGAGACTCATACAAACACTGTAAAGGTGAAGTTGTCCCTAAACTAGATCGTGAGGTTTAAGACGAAGTGGTATGTGGAGCCAATTCCTTGCCACGCAAATCTCAAGAGAGATACACCGCTAACCCAACAGTAATTGCTGCTACTCAAGACAGAACAAAGTTAGAAAAAGACGAACAGGCGCGCTCTGCTGAGCTCTGATTATCACCTAGGAAAATCCCTGTCTGCCGGTGCTGCGGACATACATTACCGTCTTCTTGACTGCCAGGACACGATCTGGAGTACCGGAGCCGTTGGCTGGTTGCTTCGACGTCCTCGACCGAAAGGCGACTGCCGACTACCAAGAGCACCCGTACAGGCCGAACACACAACATTCCCGCCCCCACGACAGTGGCCGTGGTTACGTTCCAATCAGCAACTCGAAAACCGGCGGAAATTCCACTCCATTGCCGGAGCACTACCATTCCACCAATGGAGATTCTTGGCGCCAATTTCTGTGCTGATTTTGCTACGTCACGGAGCTATGCCCTGAGCAAGCCAATCACAGTTACTATTTTGCAGAAAGCGCGGGAATTTTCCCGCCACAGCTGCCTGGGTACATAAGTCATTCCCACGCCTCGCTGGTAGCCCGCCCGAAAGTGTTTTCGCTAAGCTTCTGCGAAGCAACGGAACCTCCAGCCCAGCCGCCACTTCCGCCTCCCGCGGGCGCGTCTCCTGACAATGTCGGCGTCCGGAAAGCATTCACTCGACCCCCCACACCTGTCGGCCTACCCTTTCAAAGTCAGAAGAGCCCGCCTGTCACTGGACCACCCGGGTGGCGAGAGACGCTGCATGGGAAGTCCGCGTGTGAAGGAATAGCAACCCTCCACCACATGCAACTAGAGAGGAGAATCGTAAGATAGAAATATGAGAGGGGGCTCATGCCACCTCTCAATGTTTGTGTGTTAGTTAAACCTTGTCATGCTTCACATAGTCTCGTGATGTGTTTGATAACTTTTTGGTTTTGAATTGGTTAATGGTTGAGATGATGATTATTATTAACAGGAGTCAAGTACCATTTATCTTTCTGTGACTGCTAATTTATGCGAATGATAACTACTGCTAATCACTGTTCACTTCGTCCGGTAGCTGTGTGTGTTTACAAAGAGAGAAATAATTAGAGTCCTTTTTGCAAAATTATAATTAAATTCTTTGAACTTAAGTTTCCCGTCTTATTATGCCTAATTAGGCTGGTGACCGTTTATTATTTCATTCACGATAAACTTTCACTACTTTCATTATTTCCAAAATTAAAGTCTTTCTACTAACTGCCATTTATACGAAATTCATGTCCAACACCCTCTGTCCATTAGGTAAATACGCGGTCAAACATTATAGGCTGTCTTGGTTACTGGTGCTCCAGCTAATCGGACCCCCACAAGCTGGAACTCTGTCTGGTCTTTCATTGCTCGTCGACCTCGGCCTCGAAATGCAAATACGAAGTGAGCACTATTCGCCGGCCGCTGGTGGCCGAGCGGTTCTAGGCGCTACAGTCTGGAACCGCGCGACCACTACGGTCGAAGATTCGAATCCTGCCTCGGGCATGGGTGTGTGAGATGTCCTTAGGTCAGTTAGGTGTAAGTAGTTCTAAGTTCTAGGGGACTGATGACCCATAGTGCTCAAAGCCATTTTTTGAGCACTACTTGTAAACAACCTGCACTGATGCGTAGTCCGTACTGAACACGCACAGTCCAGCGAGACACGTGCCTTAACTGCGTTGTTGACCGTCCAACACAACCATCCCATTACTACCACTGTTCACATTATTTTGCCTATCCCTTGTAGTTAAGTCGGCGCACGGAGTGATGCGAGCAGAAAGCACGACGGATCTTGGAAGTCTGCCATAGACGCCTCCACCACAGTCATCAGTTGATAGAAGCGATTAGTCAGTGAACCAAGAACAGTGTCCAGTTAGACGAACAACTGTAAATGCGACAGAGGAAGTTAAGTCTTTATCTCTGCTAGCTTGGCTGCATGGCAGTACTGTAAATAAAAGCGTGTGAATTTTATCCAAGAAACTGTGTTTGTGATACCCGTTAGACAGCTGAATATCATTTTCAGAAATTTGTTTTCCTTACATTTGAATCTATCACCGCAGTTTTCAAGAGATGTGTGGGAGTGGGTTGATTGTTCCACATGAGCACTATCGGACTGGACACACATGCGCGCCGTTCCCAGGCAGTCGTCCAAATTACGAACTGCTTCTTTCTCATCCTGCAGTATCAGGTGGGGATACACCTCGACGCACTGTCTAATCTTTCCAGTAAGGAGTTCGATGGGTCCACGGTGGTAGTGTTGGAGAAAAGATTAAATTTTGCTCCCACTCCAAGAAGACTTCCTGTTACAGAATTTATCTGCTTTGTAGAGCATGCGGGACACAGCCTCCCTAAATACCAGCCGGAAGAAATAAGGCAAGAAGTGTTCCGTACATTGCGTCAGGCAGAAGTCTTCCACGGAGAGAGCAGCTATTCGTTCCCTTAGGAATGATGATGAAGTAATAGTTGCACCAGCTGACAAGGGAAATGCCACAACTGTTTTGACACAAGACGATTACGTCTTCAAGTGGATTCACTACCTAACGAACTGGCTTACATAAGATTATGTAGCGACTTCAAAGAAAGAAATACGAGTTTCACTTTTGAAACAGGGCATGTTGTCGGAAGATTTACGCAAGAAACTTCATCCTGGTGCCGCCATTCCATCTAGGTTGTGTGATGTACTAAAGATACATAAGGGAGGGTTCCCTTACGCAGCGTAGTTAATAATTTGGGTGCACCCTCTTACAACCTGCCGAAGTAATTAATATCTGTTCTTAACCCACATGTTGGCAAGTGTGTACACCATATCTCCAGTTCGGTGGATTTAATCCGACGGTTGTAATCTTTAATGCCGGGTTCTTCGGATTTGCTAATGAGTTTTGATGTGGTATCTCTATTTACACGAGTCGTTTTGGAAGAGTCCTTATGTCTGATAGCTGAAAAACTAGATGAAAAATTCGTGAAACCTTGTCGTCAAGTGCTGACTTCTACGTATTTTTCATTTAATGGCAGCATTTATTTAGCAGAATGACGGAGTGGCTATAGGTAGTCCTTTATCGTCCATCGTCACCAATTTATTCATGGAGGACTTCAAGGATAGGACGCTGAGGACTTCAGAATTGCAACCAACGTGCTCCTGGAGATACACTGATGCGTTTTTTGTCTGGAGACACTGACTTCATGCTCTCAACAGATTTTGGACCGCTTCAGCTATCTGTATCTCAGTGTTAAATTTATGATGGGAGTCGGAAGTAATGGGAGATTTCGACTTTGACCGTCACCGTTTGCAAAAGACACGATGGTATTCTGGGCCATAGTATTCACCGAAAGCCGACACACATCGATCAGTATCTTTTCGGTAAGAGCCGCCATCCACATTATCAACATAGCGGCGTTCTTAGGGCTCTGGTACGGAGAGTATATACCATTTCCGACGGTGACAATTCAACCTTGGAACTTCCACATTTGAGGCTGTGTTTAAGGAAAGTGGGTATTCTGAGAAGCAGATTCACTGGGCTGTGAAGTTAGGACCATCCCCAAAGATGCATGAAGAGGAGTATAGATCAGTGGCCTTTATTCCTTATTGTGGAGGCATATCGCTCACGATTGGAAGAATTTTATGAAGTATTAAGAGTGTGTTTAGTACACCTTCCAAGATTAGAGCATTACTCGGCTCTGACAAAGATGATCTGAGACTTAGGAAGCATAGTCAATATAAAATTCCGTGTCATTATGGGAAGTCTTTATCGGCCGTTCGATTCGCACAGTTCAGGAGAGGTACGTGGAACATCGCCGTCACATGAGGCTACAACAGCCTGAAAAATCAGCGGCAGGAGAACATTGCTTAAACGAGGGACACGGGATGAAATTTGACGAGACTGTGATTGTTCCCGGTACTTCTGGTTTTAGAACAGTGTATTTAAATGGTCTAAATGTTGCGCGCCGCATTTTCACACAATAACAACATACCTGGTAGACGGGGGAAGAACACAGACAGTTCTGTGGCCTCGATCCGTCTGACATAACAGGAATCATGTCAACTGCATACGTGAAAGCTCTGCTGAAGGCATGTACTGAGGGTGCACCGGCCTTAGGTACCTGTGTGTCAACTGGAAAACGAGGCTGCTTGGCTGACAGATACCTGAAGGGGCGGAGGGTATTGCGCCTGATGCACCCTGGTGCACACAGGTATCCCTGAGAGTGCTTTTGTTCGTCTGTTTGTATTTGTGTGCTCTCCAACTCAATTATCTCTTACATGATTACACAATTCCATTCAGTAATTTTTTGTCTTTTTATACGTGAATAAAGCATGATTCCCTCCATTAGGAAAGAGCCTATCTACTAGAGCCCAAAGCGGCGAACTGATTGGATTTTCGGTTTTCTGGAAGACTCTTCTCTGGGGCTGTTATCATACCACACCCTCAAGGTATAGCAGCAAAAAATTCACATTCACATTACTTGCCGGCCGCGGTGGTCTCGCGGTTCTAGGCGCTCCGTCTGGAACCGCGCGACTGCTACGGTCGCAGGTTCGAATCCTGCCTCGGGCATGGATGTGTGTGATGTCCTTAGGTTAGTTAGGTTTAAGTAGTTCTAAGTTCTAGGGGACTGATGACCACAGATGTTAAGTCCCATAGTGCTCAGAGCCATTTTTTTTTCACATTACTTAAAGAATATGAGACAGTTGAGGTTAAGGAGTAATTCATAAACTTTGGGAAGTAATCTTTCTTTATTTATTTCCGCTAACTTTCATCCTTTCTAGTATGGGGTCCGCTTTTCAATGATTTTATTATTTAACTTTGAGGCTGGACGCCCTTTCTGACCCCACAGCCGTCAAAGTAACCTAAGGGAAGGAAGTTGTGGGCGCTGTCTATCTGTGAAAAGTGAAAATTTGGTTCCGTGTGCTACCGTATTTTACCCGTTTGTGTGCCGTACTGTCTGAGGCGGAAAATGGGGACCACTCCAGCATTTGCCTAAACGAACGTGGGAAACAGCCTAAAAACCACTCTCGGGATAGCCGGTGCGCCGAATGGGGTCGTTAGTACACCGCGCGGAATTGATCATCTCCCTGTCTCACAAGCTAGTTCACTTTGCGTTACGCTATCTGAGCAGGTAGAAAGCATGTAATTAATGAGTGTGCAAATCGGCATATCAGTTTATCAGTGACGCAAGGTCGGCCGATAGACAATAAATAGGTAATGATGATACATAGGTTTAGAGGAGGTTTTTGTGAGTCGTCATCTAGTTCCATTAGAAAGACTGAACTCGTAACCACGGCAAAAACTCTGTGCTTGGCGAACAAATCGTAGGATATGAATTGTAACGACGAAAGCTCAATAAATAAACGTGTTACCTCTACACAAACAAATTAAAACTCCATAACATAAAAAATTACGACAAGCTCTAGATTGCGTAGTAGACCCAAAGCTACTAGTATAAATATCCAACAGCTTCATGTGAGAAGGAAAATAAACAAATAAACTCACTGAAGATAGCACAAAAAGTGTTGAAACATGTCTGGGTGGAAACAAAACTACAAAGGTGTCTCGCATGAGGCGGAATTCCTCACCAATTTTCTTAGCGAGCACGGAAATAGGAAGAACTACAATATTCAAATGATGATTAGAAAGACTGACGTTTCCATTTAAAGCAAGGCGTAGGAACATGCGCGCTTTCACGTTCAGGGATACACGTACAAGGTCAAGCTGGCTATTATGAGACTGTAGCTTAACGTCGCGAGTGGCCCTTCCAGTAGAGGGAGAAATTAATAGTTTTTACTGCTGTTGCAGTTGATCCGCACGTTAGCTCCCGCGCAGTTGTACGAGGAAGTGGCATGAGTCAGGCAAGCGTCCTACACATTCTCTATCGACATAGGTTCTATCCATGTCACATCTCTATCCAGCAAGAGCAGCATGGAAATGATTATGAGAATCGTGTTAACTTCTGCACATGGACTTTAAGACTGGATACTCCAGACGTATCATGTATCTTCTTTAATGATGTAACCACATTTACCAATCATGGCCCGGTAAACCGCCAAAATATGCATTACTGGTCTGTTGACAGTCCCCGTTGGCTTCGTCAGGTGTAACTTCAGCGTCCATGGAGTGTATACGTGAGGTGTGTGATAGTGAACCATTAGCTTAGAGGCTTGTTTTTCATAGACGGAATACTAAACACGCACAAGTATCGAGCCTCCTAACACACAATCTTCCACGATGGATGCTAGACGACGTTTCTCTGCAGACGAGCAGGAGTCTCTGATACTAGCATGATAGCAGTCTGGCTCGTAGTGCACGAAGTATTGCAGCATGTCTTTACGAATTGTTTCCAAATCGATGGAGTGGACGGTCCGTTTCCCAGAGCCAACTCCTGAGGACATTTTTCTGCGAAGAAAACTGAAAGACGCTGTCTACAAGGACATACCGATTACATCCGATGATATGCAATACGTATTACTGCAGCCTGTTCGGACATCTAAGCTGATATGACAGCAAGTGAGCAGCAGTCGTTCCATGCCAGACTGGAAGCGTGTGTTCCCGCTTCCGGTGGTCATTTTGGACTTACACTGTAATGATCAGTTTTCTCGTTAGTGGTTAGATTTTTGGCAACATTTTACAGGTGCTGCGGAAGGTAGAGGGAAGCAACTGGTACCCCGCTTAACAGTCAGAGTCTTTTAAACAGGGGCGTATTCGTCTTTCTTGTGCACCGATAGGAGCATTTTCCCGCTGGTTCCCTTCTTTTCCCTGCCACAGCAGGGCATGTCACTCGTATGAAAATAATCTTATGGGCCAGCAAAATTTTGGTAATTTATTTCTGTGAGACTGAAAAAACGAAAAACTAATTTTATACATCTGTTATGGCCATTTGCTACTTCTTACGGCTTCTCCAGTACTTGTTAGCAGCAGACACAGTGGCTGCGCCAAAGACTGAGACGGCGTGGAGTTTTACAATTATTTATTGAAATTTTCCTTACAATTTCTCCCTCGTCGTCGCTGCCCAGCCTGAGGATCCCCCCGCGTGGCTGCTGCTGTGTAGATTCTCCGACAATGCGCGCCGCCGATCGCACTCAGAGCCTCAGGCCACCAGTGCTCCGCTAAGTCAGTGTGCCCTGTGGTTGAGGTCAACTCGTCGCCGTTCGGCAGCCGCGTCGCCGTGAGGTCAGCTGCCGACGCCTGCTGTACCGGCGGCTGGGAAGCCGTCAGTCGCGATATCCGCGAGGCCCCGTCATGGACGGACCACGCGGAGTGGCCGGGTTGTCGTGAAGTCCGGGCGTCAGTCCCCGGCGGCGCCTGTGACCAAGATCGCACTGCGGCCGGTTCTGTTGGAAGTTCTCGATGTATTTAGTCAGCCATGGTGCCGACCGAACTCGGGCCGACCCCCAGAGCTGAAGTTGACATCTGGCGGCGAATGGATGACTCCTGCGAGTTGGAACAGACTTCCAGAATCGTCTCCTACGAAGATTGAACATTCTGACACGGACCACGTCCGTCCTCAGATCCGAACTGCTTCCTAATGGCTTCTGTCCGTTGCTGCCTGCGCTCCACTATCTATATCCGGCAGGAGGACGTTTTTTACCCTCAGTGGTAGCTTCTTGTTATTACTCCCGCAGTATATTGCAGCGTAACTTAGCGTGCTGGCCTCACTTCTCCTTACTCAGCACTCTCCAGGCTTCGCTTGGCGCTCGGTCTGTGTGCGTCCTTGCGTCAGCTTGTTGGTAGACTGCAACTGTCAGCAAGGCTATCTGTGCCGCGCTTACTTCGCAACGCTTCGATTGCCGGCTGCCTCTGTTTTGCCATTCTCCATTGCGTGAAGCAACGCTTACTACATGTAGCCGCAACACTGCCTCCTCCTAAAAATTAAGTTCGTCCCTGAATTTACCCTATACATTAACTCTAGTTCTATACTATATTCCACTTCTTCCCTATATACATCCAGGTTGCCCTGACTCATGCCCTACTGGTAATGCATTCTACAGGAATCTCATGGAGCGGTCTTGCATTAACATGCTGAATCCTCCGTTTTAATAAGACATATACCACACCGATAAATACAGTCAACACGGTAATAGTACTGGTTGAAATACCAGCGGTCACTACGTTACGTTTCCGCCTGGTATCGTACTCCTCCACATGCCTTAATAATTGCTGCGTTGAAATTTGACCTTTCTCTGAATCTACTAGTTTATCTATCGTTTGCAATAGTGTAGCATCCAAGGTGTTGTTAATGTATGTCAAATTTTCTCCTGGAGCGATACTGAATGACGCATCTGGCCAGTACAACGTCAGATGCGTATCTTGGTGACTCCCGTGACTGTCGCTGGTAAGCTGAAACGATCCCCTACTATTTCACAATTTGTCCCATTGATTAGCAAACCACTGTCCCGTAATTCCATCTCCGTGGTTGCTGTCCAATTCCCATTGTCACAACACTTGGCTGATATCCTCTCCGTAGCGAATACAGAATACAACCAATGCCTCCCAACTTGCTGAAAATGTGGCGTAGACTTCACTATTATTCTCCGACACTCCGAAGCTTCTGCTTCTGTCCTAAATAACTGGATCTGACACGACCGCTTGCCCGTGAAAACAACCCGTGATGGACAAATGGAAACTGACTCCGTCAGAATCTACTCAACTGTAAACTCGAAATATTAGCATGAGTATCCCCCTCGTTAGAAATTAATAAAACCTCCTGTGTCCTGAACTGTACGCCCTTCCCCATGCACTCCCAACTGACCGGATAAGGATGCACTGTGTAACAGTGATACTGTCTCCCCACACTAGTTACTGGAAATCTAATCTCTATATACATCTTAACTAGATCCGTTGTTACCTTAATCCTAGACATATGATAAAAAAGTGACATACTCGCTTCAATTATCGGCACTACGTGCTCCACCCCCTCTGGAAACTCTCCCTCTGCCTGTTTCAGACTCCGTCTGAATTTTTCTGGTGACATCAACGTCACACTCACCTGCCCGTGCAATGCGTGATGTACTGCCTCTTGCAATTCATCCATCCTCACTCGTGCATCACCAATGCTGTTAACCAGTTCCCGCAGCAATTTAGCCATTTCCAGCTTCCTTTCCACTATATCAAATCGTGTTTGTACCTGTTCCAGATCCGTATTCAATAATTTCTGTGTTTGCTCTATATATGCTCGTAATCCTGTAGCCATACCACGCACCACGCGTGTCACATTCAACAACTCTGTACCTAATCCCCGTATCTCTGTTGTGTGTATATCCAATAACTTCCCTATGCTTTCCTCCCTGTCGCGAATAACTGTTAAAGAATTGTTCAAACCCTCAATATCGCCTCTATCCGCTGTTCCAAAAATTGTTTTCAGCAACTTCCCACCTTCATTCAACCAATCCTTCTTTACTCTCTTTCTCCTCCCTGGAATCATGCTCACGACTTGGCGCAGTTGTTCCCTTATTTCCTTACATGACCTATCCAAAGCCTTGTACTCTTCTTGCACGTCCCGTAATATTCCGTCCTTAGATGCAACCATTTCTCGATATCACCTGCTGTAGCTGCCGCATCTCGTTCCTTACCTGTAGGATATTGAGTGCCAGCCGAAGCGTCCACTCGTGATTCTTGAGGACCACATCCGGTTGTTTCTCGAACAACACCCCACTTCGCAACGGCATATCCGTACCTGGCCAGCTTGTGTCAGCTGCCGGAGGACTACGCCCCATACTGTCCACTTGTACTCCATCTTGCGTCACCTACAGAATGGAGAGAGAAGGAAAAAACTCCCATCACTACCCCTTAATACCAATAAAATAACCATAGTCCGTGCACAAAAATAATACACACATGGTAATTACTGCTAACTACACATCTCTCGAACGCAACTTATACTTAATACCCGGTTTACTGTCTGCTTCTGGCGCTTCTTTTCGCTTTTGCAACTGCTGCTTTTGCAACTTATTTTATTCAATCAGTTTCTTAACTTGCTCTGTCAATGCGACTGTGGCGTCACTTGTCCCGGTTGCATGTGTCTCTGGCATTTTCTGTGTGGTATACCTCACCTCACAAAAATAAAATTGTATTACCCAGAAGCAAGTTAATTCCTAGCACGTCTAATGGCAAGCCATCTAGACTTACCACATGCCCCGTTACATGACCATAGAAGCCACACACATCACAAGTGCTTGGTACAAATTTATCGCAAGCATCGACGTGACCTGTTAATCCACACACTACACATTTAGATGGTACTAAGTTAACGTGACTATCATTCCCACGAAACTGCGATAAGTCTACAAGGCTGCTAGGCCTTTCAAATGACACTCTCACATCCCTTAACGTTACCCTCGACACGTCTAGCTACACAGAAAACATAGAGAGAAGGCAGTTGCTGGACTCACCCTATTCGGTGTTTCTCGGTTGCTCCGCACGGTGCTAGTCAAAGTCGAGGCGAGGGTGCACCTGACACCACTTGTTACGACAGATGGCCACTTCTTACGGCTTCTGCAGTACTTGTTAGCAGCAGACACAGTGGCTGCGCCAAAGACGGAGACGGCGTGGAGTTTTACAATTATTTATTGAACTTTCTTTACAATTTCTCCCTCGTCGTCGCTGCCCAGCCCTGAGGATCCCTCCGTCTAGCTGCTGCTGTGTAGTTTCTCCGACAACGCGCGCCGCCGATCGCACCCGGAGCCTCAGGCCACCAGTGCTCCGCTGAAGCCAGGATGCCCTGTGGTTGAGATGAACTCGTCGCCGTTCGGCAGCCGCGTGGCCGTGAGGTCAGCTTATAACCCTACCGTCTGCCACTGCTATACCATAACCTTAAAGTAGGAGGCAAGTCGTGAAATAAAACTATCTTGTTAAAGCAATTATGGCATAACGCTACAGAGCAGTGTTACCCTCTGAGAGGAATTTTGTTACATTGACCGTGTTGTACCTAACGGAGGTGGCTTATCGGAAGTGAAAGTCAGAATTACGTAAATATTCAAACAGTAACAAATAATATTTTACCTAGCTGCACTGTTTAAAGAATAAAGAAAACGGTCGCCAGCCTAATTAGGCAAGAGAGTGATTAACATTCTTGTTTAAGAATGTTAGGTGTGAGTAACTTTAACGGACAAACACAACCTATATTTTGCCACACGCGAGTGCAATGAACTCTGACATCTGCATACGTTCACGGTAAGGTTGGAAGCTGACAGAGTGGAACAAACTATTTGCATAAATATAACAGATCACGAAAAACACTATTACTTTCAGGGCTTATTCAATTTAAATGGTTTTTATAACATTACTATTAATATTCACTGCAGAATCATAAATTGGACCTAGATTAAGTATTATTTTTCAAACACTTTCCTAATTGACACAGAATTATAAATGTTGTTCACTGCAAAATTATGAGCTGGTAACAGGTTAAGTCTCTCTCAGTTAAATATTTTACTATTTAAAATGAAAGTTAATTGGAATTCACTAACAGGTGAATATTTGAGCACACTAACACATCCAATAAGCTGATCCTTCACTGTACATCATTACAGTATTCCGTTACAGTGATAGCGCAATGTGGTGGCAACTGCGTGTTGGTAGGTGGATTTGCAGGCAGAATTGCTGGACTCTGTCCCTTCTCGGTGGCGATGATGGATACCAATTCCAGAATCGTTCCAGCTATTTATCCATCCATCCGAGGCATTGGAAAGTGGCAGAAAAAGGCCTCTGTCGGAACCAGCACAATATACAACTTTTACATGGCAGTGCACAGTTTGGTAGCTCGTCCCTGACTGACTCTTGGTTCCACCTTTTTTACGTAGGCCAACCACAATTTTCGTGCACTACTAAGTTCAGTTCCTTAGGGGAACCACACTGCCTCTTGCACACAAAATAACTAAGTTTCCTAAGTGAAGGTCAGCAGTTTACATAACAGCAAACAAACATTTTCAATAAAACAGAGCATTTGCATGTATTGGTAGTTCTACACAAAATTATTTAAACAAATTCCAAATATATACAGTAAGTTTTTGTCTCCCTCCAATTGGGACAAAGAATTTAAATGACGGATACACTACTTTGCATAGAATCAAATCATGACATCAAAGTTTGTATAAGGAAAGGAGTATACAATTTTGTGTTATCTATTCAATCAAACACATTTACAGAAGCTCAACGATATAACATTAAATAAAACAAAAGGCAAAATAAATCCATACAGCATTAGAGCTATGGTGTTACAAGCTGCCGACGCCTGCTGCACCGGCGGCTGGGAAGCCGTCAGTCGCGATGTCCGCGAGGCCCCGTCATGGACGCACCACGGGGCCGTGGGGCCGGGTTGCCGTGGAGTTCGGGCGTCAGTCCCCGGCGGCGCCTGTGACCAAGATCGCACTGCGGCCGGTCCTGCTGGAAGTTCTTGCTGTAGTTAGTCAGCCATGGTGCTGACCGAACTCGGGCCGACCCCCAGAGCTGAAGTTGACATCTGGTGGCGAACGGATGACTCCTGCCATCTGGAACAGACTTCCAGAATCGTCACCTACGAAGATTGAACATTCGGACACGGACCACGTCCGTCCTCAGATCCGAACTGCTTCCTAATGGCTTCTGTCCGTTGCTGCCTGCGCTCCACTATCTATATCCGGCAGGAGGACGTTTTTAACCTCAGTGGTAGCTTCTTGTTATTACTCCCGCAGTATACTGCAGCGTAACTTAGCGTGCTGGCCTCACTTCTCCGTACTCAGCACTCTCCAGGCTTCGCTTGGCGCTCGGTCTGTGTGCGTCCTTGCGTCAGCTTGTTGGTAGACTGCAACTGTCAGCAACGCTATCTGTGCCGCGCTTACTTCGCAACGCCTCGATCGCCGGCTGCCTCTGTTTTACCATTCTCCACTGCGTGAAGCAACGCTTACAACAAGTGGCCGCAACACTTCAGAACGGATTTTAGGGGAAAAAATGATGTTTATGCGTCAGTACTACAACATGGGGTTCCAGAGCTCTTGGTGATCTCAGAGACGCTTTACAGCATATTTCTCTGTGCTACGTCACTTTGTAAACTAAGTTATCGCCTCACACAGGATTTTACGTACGTCTTTTACGTGTGCAAGTAGGATAATTTTGAACCTCTGTAACTCGCAAACGACTCTGTTCGAGATAGAGATCTTAGGAACGGATGGTAAAAATTTCAGCCTCTTGCTGTGCATAGCCGTCTTGTAATCCACTGTTCGGTTTTGGCTAAATGATTTTTCTGCAGTTCATCGACAGAGGGTTAATCAAACCAGCTTAAGCTACTTCTCTACTGCTCCACTCTTGAACAGCGCGCGGAAATATCCAAAGCTTAAATCTTTCCGTGCGGGCTCTGATTTCTTTTAGTTTGTTATGATGATCATTTCTCCCTGTGTGGGTGGGCCCCAACAAAATATTCCAACACTCTGAAAAGAAAGTTGGTGATTGAACGTTTATGAGAAGATCTTGTCGCGACGAAAACGCCTTTGTTGTAATGATTGCCACCTCAGTCGCCTATCATACCTGTGGCACAGTTCACGATAATACATAACGAGCTGCCCTTCTTTGAAATTTTTCGATGTTCTCCATTAGTCCTATCTGACACGGATCCCACACCGCACAGCAGTACTGCAGAAGAGGACGGACAATGGACAAGCTTAAGGTAAGCAGTCTTTTTATTAGACATGTTACATTTTCTAAGTGTTATGTCAATAAATCGCAGTCTTGTTTGCTTTTCACCTGAACATTATCTATGTGATCGTTCCAATTTAAATTATTTGTAAATGTAAGTATTTAGTTGAGTTTACAGCCATTATAATTGTGTAATTTATCGTGTAACCGAAATTTAGCTGATTCCTTTTAGTAGTCATGGTAATGATTTCAAACTATTTTTTATTTAGACTGAATTGCCACTTTTTGCACCATACAGATATCTTGTCTACATCATTTTGCAGTTAGTTTTGATCATCTGATGACTTTACAAGACGGTAAATGACAGCATCATCTGCAGACAGTCTAAGAGGGCCGCTCCAATTGTGTCTTAAATAGTTTACATTCGTACACTGAAGGGCCAGAGAAACTGATACACCTGCCTAATACCGACTCTGCAGGAGAGACGCTCAGTAGCTCGGTACAGGCTTTTGTTGAAGTTTCGAGAACATACCTGCACCGAGGAGTGGCTAATGGTTCAAATGGCTCTGAGCACTATGCGACTTAACTTCTGAGGTCATCAGTCGCCTAGAACTTAGAACTAATTAAACCTAACTAACCTAAGGACATCCATGCCCGAGGCAGGATTCGAACCTGCGACCGTAGCGGTCGCTCGGCGCCAGACTGCAGCGCCTAGAACCGCACGGCCACTCCGGCCGGCCACCGAGGAGTCAAGCAGTTTATTGCTCCCTCCTACGTATATCTCGCGAAGAGACCATGAGGATAAAATCAGAAAGATTAGAGCCCACACAGAGGCATACCGACAATCTTTCTTTCCAGGAACAATACGAGACTGGAATAGAAGGGAGAACCGATAGAGGCACTCAAAGTACCCTCTGCCACACACCGTCAGGTGGCTTGCGGAACTTGGATGTAGGGGTCCCCGCGAGCACGCAGAAGTGCCGCAGTACGACGTGACACGTACTCGACTAATGTCTGAAGTAGTGATGGAGGGAATTGACACCATGAAGCCCACAGGGCTGTCCATAAATCCGTAAGAATGCGAGGGAGTGGAGATCCCTTCCAAACAACACGTTGCAAGGTATCCCAGATATGATCAATAATGTTCATGAATGGGGAGTGTTCCTGGAGCCACTTTGTAGCAATTCTGGGTGTGTTGGGTGTCGCATTGTCCTACTGGAATTGCTCAAGTCCGTCAGAGTGCACAATGCACATGAATGGATGCAGGTGATCAGACAGCATGCTTACGTACGTGTCACCTGTCAGAGACATATCTCCACATATCAGTGCTGCCATATCACTCCAACTGCAGACGCCCCACACCATTACAGAGCCTCCACCAGCTTGAACAGTTCCCTGCTGACATGCAGGGGCCACGGATTCACTAGGTTGTCTCCGTACGCGTACACGTCCATCCGCTCGATACAATTTGAAACAAGACTCGACCGACCAGGCAACATGTTTCCTGTCATCGACAGTTCAATGTTCAATGTCGGTGTTGACGGGCCCAGAGGGGGGGGGGGGGGGGGCGTAAAGCTATATGTCGTGCAGTTCAAAATGGCTCTGAGTACTATGGGACTTAACATCTGTGGTCATCAGTCCCCTAGAACGTAGAACTACTTAAACCTAACTAACCTAAGGAAATCACACACATCCATGCCCGAGGCAGGATTCGAACCTGCGACCGTAGCGGTCACGCGGTTCCAGACTGAAGCGCCTAGAATCGCCCGGCCACAGCGGCCGGCTGTCGTGCAGTCATCAAGGGTACACGAGGGGGCCTTCGGCTCCGAAAGCCCATATCGATTATGTTTCGTTGAATGGTTCGCACGCTGCCACTTGTTGATGGTACACCGTTGGAATCTGCAGCAAATTGTGGCAAGGCTACACTTCTGTCACGTTGAGCAATTCGATTCGGTCGTCGTTGGTCTCGTTCTTGTAGGATTTTTTTCCGGCCGCATAGATGTCGGAGACTTGATGTTTTACCGGATTCCTGATATTTACGGCACAATCATGAAATCGTCGTACGGAAAAATCCCCTCTTCATTGCTACCTCGAAGATGCAGTGTCCCATCGCTCGTGCGCCGCCTATACCACTACGTTCAAACTCTCTTATATCTTGATAAACTGCCATTGTAGTAGCAATAACCGATCTAACAACAGCTCCAGACACTTGTTGTCTTACATAGGCGCTGCCGATACTAGCGTCGTATTCTGCCTGTTTACATATCTCTGTATTTGAAAACGCATGCCTTCAACAGTTCCTTTGGCTCTTCAGTGTAGATCAGCAACAGCAGAGGGCCTATAACACTTCCTTGAGAACGCCAGATACTACTTCTATTTTACCCGATGGTTTTCCGTCGATTATGATTTCTGACAGGAAATCACAAATCCAGTCACACAACTGGGACGATACTCAGTAGGCACGCAATTTGATTAGAATTGGCTTGTGGGAAACGGTGTCGATAGCCTTCTGGAAATTTGAAAATGTCAAATCAATTTGACAACGTCTGTCGAAAGCACTCATTACTTCGTAAGAATAAAGAGGTAGCTGAGTTTCAGAACAACGATAATTTCCGAATCCGTGCTGACTGTTAGTCAATAAATCATTTTCTTCGAGGTAACTCGTAATGTTAGAGCGCAATAGACATTCCAAAATCCTACTGTAAATCGACGTTAGGGAAATGGGTCTCCAATTCAGTGGATTAGTCCTATTTCCTTTCTTCTGTATTGGAGGACATCAAAGAGAATTATCCCTTCAGAGTCCCAGAAGACCGTCGCCGTATCTTTACCGACAGAGGGTGCGGGTTTGAACATTTTCTTTGGAGGAGATGTGGTGTGCCGCCACTTCTTGGATTGCCGTTTTGTTTCAGGTTCAAAGTGCTGGACCCAAGTTTCATCGCTTGTGACGACGTTCGTGAAAAAATTGTCACGATCAGTCCTGTAACGCGCAAGCAATTCCGCATAGATGGTCCTTCGTTGCTCTTTATGGCCTTCTGTTAGGCGGCGGGGAATCCAGAGGGCACAAACTTGTGAGTACCCAGCTGGTGGACGAGTGTGTCAGCAGTACCAGCAAAGACGTCCAGTTGAGGAGCGAGGTGTCTGACTGTGATCCGTGTGTCATCTCGAATGAGAGTGCCCGCTCGTTTTAACATTGCAGGAGTTACGGCCATGTGCGGCCAGTCTGGACGCGGGAGATCGGACAGCTCTACGCGATCTTGTTGCGATGATGACAGACGCCTAGCCCAGCGACTCACCAAGCTTTTGTTCATTGCCAGGTCTCCGTAGACATTCTGCAGGCGCCTATGAATATCTTCGATGCTCTGTTTTTCCGTCAAAAATATCTCAGTACAGCTGTCTGATTGGAATGTATCTTCGTTACGGAAGGCTACGTATAGCGCCGCCACCAATTGGAACTTCATGAAACTGCAGAGGCTGAAGTGGGAATATTCCACAATGGCACACAAAAAATTCTGCAATTTTCAAGCGAAATTGGACGGGTAAAAAATGCCCCCTCGCACATTATGACGTTGTCTAAGTTCTTTGTGCTTGTTGCCACTATAGCTCTTAAATCAGCTGTATGACTTCTCAAATTTTCAGATTGATTCTTTTCTTCTAAATCCTAGTCGCGTGTGGCACATTAAAAATAGAGGTGACGTCAAATTATATTTGGGGGGGGGGGGGGGGAGCCCGCATCTCGTGGTCGTGCGGTAGCGTTCTCGCTTCCCACGCCCGGGTTCCCGGGTTCGATTCCCGGCGGGGTCAGGGATTTTCTCTGCCTCGTGATGGCTGGGTGTTGTGTGCTGTCCTTAGGTTAGTTAGGTTTAAGTAGTTCTAAGTTCTAGGGGACATGACCACAGCAGTTGAGTCCCATAGTGCTCAGAGCCATTTGAACCATTTTTTGGGGGAGGGGAGAGACAAATAAACTGCAATACAACCATCCCCTCCCCCGGCCCCCTCAGAACTGAAATTTGGATTCGCACAAATGTTTCTCAGAATAGATGATATAGTAGTCACTTCCTTTTTCTGCAGCATTCAACGGTCGAAAATGTATCGCGACACACACGGGAATTTCGATAACATCAGTTCAAGATAACGGGATAATGGGGAAACGAAGTGAGCATTACGTTTAAATTGTATCTAAAATATTTATATGTAGAATTTCGAAGCGAATTTGTCCCACACACGTGATATCACTCGTGCAGAAACGCAGTACTGGAATTCGGATTGTGTATTTCAGTAAACCTGTGAAATGCACCGATTATTCACTTAAGGTACTGCAGTCACCAAACTGGAGGTTCGTTTGAACATCACAGTGATTACTGTTCATAGGCCTATTGAAAGTGGTACATGTATACAAATGGTTCAAATGGCTCTGAGCACTATGGGACTTGACATCCGAGGTCATCAGTCCCCTAGAACTTAGAATTACTTAAACCTAACCAATCTAAGGACATCACACACATCCATGCCCGAGGCAGGATTCGAACCTGCGACCGTAGCGGTCGCGCGGTTCCTGACTGAAGCGTCTAGAACCGCTCGGCCACAGCGGCCGGCTTACAGGTATACACCGTTGCCTTCCTCGGCGCTTCAAACTGACTTTCCGAGAGCCATTTTAACGAGGAATCCGAACTGCGGTGCAACTCGGTACTTTTTCACATTAACCAGTATTGCCAGAGCTGAGAGAAGTAATAAATGGCAGATAAGAATCCATGGACGGGCCGGGAATCTAACCTAGGACTTCTGGATACATAAATAGGTACTTTACCATTCAGCCACGAAGCCACGCAATTATTCTCTCAGTTTTTGACACCTTCTACACTGACGAACCAACGATGAAACCTGTTTATTCAAATAAAAGCACCGAAAATCGCGGAACACAAAAAATCAAGTCTCCCGCATGAACCGAATTAAGAATAAATACAAATCATTGTGGAGAATTCCTGAATACATCTACATCAACATGTATACTCAGCAAGCCACCTTACGGCGTATGGCAGAGGGTACTTTGTATCCAGTGTGACCTTCCCCTTTTCCTACTCCAGTCGCACATGGTTCGTGGGGCGAAAGATTTCTGGAAACCCGCTGAGTGGGCTCGAATCTTCCCGATTTTATCTTTTTGGTCTTTCGGGAGATATATACATAGGAGATAGCAATATATTGGTTGACTATTCTAGAAGCGTACGCTCATGGAAAATAGTTCAAATGGCTCTGAGCACTATGCGACTTAACTTCTGAGGTCATCAGTCGCCTAGAACTTAGAACTACTTAAACCTAACTAACCTAAGGACATCACACACACCCATGCCCGAGGCAGGATTCGAACCTGCGACCGTAGCGGTCGCTCTGTTCCAGACTGTAGCGCCTAGAACCGCACGGCCACTCCGGCCGGCTTCGCTCATGGAATTTGAACAGTACACCACACTGTGCTGCAGAACACCTCTCTTGCAGCGTCTGCCATTGGAGTTGGTTGAACATCTGCGTGACTCTTTCGCACTGCTCCTTTTTGTATCTTCCCTATTTCCACTATTAATCCTATACTATTACAAGCACCACATAACTATTGCAATGGGAAGGGGAGAATGGAGAAGACACACACACACACACACAGAGAGAGAGAGAGAGAGAGAGATAGTAGAGCCAAAGTATTACAGTTGCAGCGATCTTAAAACGAGTGGGTCGGGAGCGGCTGGCGCTGCTTAACGCGCAACAAGTTGTCCATTGCCTTTGTCCCCATTAACGAGTCAAGGTCACCAGTGTCGAGCGCTGCAACCAGTCACTGTGCCTTAGCCTTTCAGCGGTTCAGCCTCATGGTAGCGTGAAAACTTGCCTGGTTGTACTCACGCTGCTGGGAGTTTTTTATGTGGCACTGTAGTCGTTAAGCAGTTAAACCAGCGTCGGTGTTAATGGCATGACTTTCCGCGAAGGGAGAAATCGTATTCAGTCTTTCTCCACGACGATTTTAAATCTACCTACTTTTTTCACGTGTTCTCCATTCAGTAGCGTTAAAGACTGCTTCAAATGGACGACAACACCTCATCAGCAGTTCACTGTTGTTACGTTTACAAGGGCTCCCAAATATGGTTTTTCGTAAATCAAGTTCCTAATACCGCTTCTGGTTGTTATTCTGGAAATGTGGGTTACGCTGGCTTCCACAATCATGTTGTGTTCCGTACACGAGCTATGCTGCATTTTAATCACGGATGGTTTGACGAGTTGCTACTTGCTTTTTAAAACTTTGATTCATGTGAACGATGCGATGCAGTGTCGATGAAGCGAAAGAAGTATTGGCGTGACCAAGTATTCTGCGTAGATGGCTAATATGTAAACTGTTCTGCCCATTCTCTATTTTAGTGGCAACGGCTATCGTACACAATGACTGGTGGTAAAACGCAAATTCTGTGCACAGCAATAACTGTGAGTCTTTACTCATTCCAAGTTTTCGAGCCATTGCTGGCCTGCAAAATGTTGGAGTAAAATAACCTTCCATCAATGACCACTTTGCTCTTTTTTCCACAAGCTGTGTGGTCTAGGCACGTTTAATAAATCAGCATTATTAGCGTGAATACGGTTTTTTTTTAATCCCTGCTTCAGCAATCGTCTCCTCCTCTCCCTCCTTCTCCTTCTCCTCCTTCTCTTCCACCTCCTTCCAAGTTTACCGATATCGATAAGGAAAACCTATTGCCTCTTCATCAAAGAAGCAGAGGTACAGACAACCTCACTTCACCGTGGTAACGAAACTGGAACAGTGATTTATAGGCACCATTCGTATATATTAATTGAATCTGCGAAAAACTAAAATCGACCGGGCAAGCAAGATCGATTGAGGTCTAACGTGTAATAATGGCAGCGCAAAGCGGTATCTGAAAGTCGAGTTTCCGAAGAAATTAATTAAATGTAGCACTAGGAACTCGTCAAAGAAACACTGGGTCTCTACAGGTATGTTCAAGAAGAGAAGGGAGAGCCACAAAATATCCAGAATAAGTACATCTCAGAAAAGAGACCACAACGTTTTGTGGTGATCGCTGGTTACTTAACTTATTAGGGCTTATAAAAAGGCGTAACGCCATTCCGTGGACTGACTATTCGTTTACGTCTAATAATGGAATTCTCATGTTACATCTCATGCTAAGAGGTCAGGGAAACACAGGGAAACAGTACCCACAAAGATTTTCAGCAGTTCGAGTAAATCAGAAAAATTTCCATCCTGGTTTCACTCATATCATGTGTGAATGGCCAAGCTAGTCACTTGGCATATACTTCACTGTGCCTCAAGTTTTCTAGCATCTTCATGAAGGTGCTGAGAACGTTGGAAAGTTGTGCTTCTTCATTACCCATCTGCAAGGAATAAAAGAAATGTATTTATAGAGACAGAGTAACTCGAAGTACATGTGCATTTTCAACGGCCTAAAATACTCAATAAAGAAGTTACTATCTCTTTAACTCTAAGTTTAAATGGCACCATCTTCAGAAAAATATGACTGCAGTGTGATCTTTCGTTCTTCACGTTGGTGACTTTTCGTGCCAAAGTCATTTTCAGCAGTGGGCGTATCCAAGAGAAGTGAAAACGCGACAGAAACATTAGACTGGCACAAATAAAAACGTCATTGGCGGATAAACTTACAAGATTAAGTAAATGTATAAGAAAGTAATAGCTTGGTGACACCATGCCACAAACGCATACATTTAACAGTTTTGAGATAGAAGGTCAACTAGATGAGAAAACATCGCTACTCGGGTAGAAAAGTCAACTGCATGACTTGATTTGCTTGTATCTGTTTTGGCCCCCGACACGCAACGTGACAGAGGTGGTTGAAAATCCAGTCGCTATGTTATTATACTACACCGTTGAGCAAAAACAATATGGCCACCGCCCACCGTAAGACTGGATGCCGCCTTGCAACTGCGATATATTGACACGGCAAGAAAAGTATATAAGCGGAACAGAGAAGAATGTGAAATCGTTCTAACGACGATATAGGCCACGAAAGTGGAAATCCACTGACACAAGCGACTGTAACAAAGATTGTTATGGCCTGGCGCCTGGGAAAGAGCATCTCGGAAACGGCGGAACTGGTCGACTCTTCGCGTGCTTCTTCCGTGACCATCGATAGAAAATGGTTGAAGGACAGTGAATCCCAGGAACAGGGGACAATGTTTTGGACGTCTACGCTTCATCACAGAATTCTAAGGTCTGATTCATGCTCGCTCTTTAAAGCATGATAAGCGACGACCTGTGGCAGATCTAACGATAGAGGACAATGATAGTCCAGGCGCAAGTATTTCGTAGCAGATGGTTCATCGAACACTGTTGACCATGGGGCTCCGCAACAGATGACCGTCACATTATACTATCTATGTCAACACAATGACACGATTGCAGTGGACACACGGTGATCACGATTGGATCGTGGATCAACAGAAACGTGTCACCTAGTCGAATGAATCAAGTTTTCTTTAAAAAAAAAAATATAGCAGAACGATGTCGTATTCGGATACGACGACGTCCAGGCGAACTGCTGCTTGAAACATACACCAAACTACGGACGCAGACTGGCAGAAGCAGTATTATGATATGGAAGAGATTCACCTGGGCTTCCATGGAACCTGTGGTAGTAATCGAAGGCACCACGATAGCTGTGGACCACACGAATTGCTTTGCAGAACACCAAAATACTTTCAAGCTCGATATCTGCCCCGTCTGCGATGACATCGTCCAACAGGATAATTGTTCGTGTCACAAGGCCAGAATTTTGCTACAGCAATTTAAGTAGCATGATACTGAACTTACGCTGATGTTTTGGCAACCAAAATCGCCTGATCTGACCCAGACGGAACACATCTAAGCCCACAAAACACTGGGCCGTAATTTACTAAAGGAATTGCTTACCTGTGCGTGGTCACATACCTCTGAAACCTATCACGGAACCGAGCGATGTGGAGCAAGGGCTAGGAAAGTGGACTTGCATCCGGGAGGGCAACGGTGCAAATCCTCATCTGACCACCCTGATTTCCCTAAACTGCTCCACGCAAATCCCGGCATGGTACCTTTGAAAGAGCAGGGCTGATTTCCTTCCTCCATGCTTGAAACGATCTGAGTTTGTGCTCGTTCTCTAATGACATCGACGTCGACGGAGTACAAGCATATCATAACTGCACCTGAAACGTAAATGGGGCTTAAACCTTTGCGGGAAGCATCGAGTTTCAATGCGGCTCCCACTTACCAAGACAACATACAACTCCGCAAATAAGTAGGCTGCTTAGGTTTTTATGTTGGTAACGTCACCAAGCGCTCTGTATGAAAATCACTGGATGTGCTGTGTGCAGTCTGTGGCTGGTGGGCATTGTTGAAATAGTCGCTACTGTAGTGTTTGGCAGTTGGCTGTTAACAGCGCGTAGCGGTGCGCAGTTGGAGGTGGATGTGGGGAGAGGGATGGCGGAGTTTTGAGAGCGGATGATCTGGACCTGTGTCCATCAGAGTCAGTAAATTTGTAAGACTGGATGTCATGAACTGCTATATATATTATGACTTTTGAACACTATTAAGGTAAATACATTGTCTGTTCTCTATCAAAATCTTTCATTTGCTAACTATGCCTATCAGTAGTTAGTGTCTTCAGTAGTTTGAATCTTTTATTTAGCTGGCAGTAGTGGCGCTCGCTGTATTGCAGTAGTTCGAGTAACGAAGATTTTTGTGAGGTAAGTGATTGATGAAAGGTATAGATTATTGTTAGTCAGGGCCATTCTTTTGTAGGGATATTTGAAAGTCAGACTGCGTTGCGCTAAAAATATTGTGTGTCAGTTTAGTGTTGATTAGAACAGGCAAAGAGCGAAATGTCTGAGTACGTTCAGTTCTGCTCAGCTGTTTGAAAATCAAATAACGTAAGGGGTTTACCAGCACAGTAATTCATTAATTTTTCGTAGGGGACGTTTCACGCCTATCCCTTGTCTGCAGGCCACCAAGTTTCAAATAGATGTGAACATTACTAAGGCTATGTGAGAAATAAGCTGTACCTGTCTGTACTTGATCTGAGAAGGAATCATAGGTAGATGTTACTTTCTGTTAGGTAGGCATTTATTGAGGGGCGCTAGTCAATTACAGGTCGGTCCTCCCCCCTTATTTGCTTTAGATATTAGTTCTCATTATTTTCGTATATTGCATTTCTGTTTCCTTGTATCAGTTAGCCTTATCTTTATCTGCAGCTTGTATTTGTCTCTTATAAACACAATTTTTTGTAATTGGTTTATGTCTGTAACTAATTCTGTTTCCTGGTTTACTTGGGCAGTATCTGGTGCGCACTCTAGGCCTTCTCCGGGTGCGCCCTTAGGGGTCCTTACTACTCGCTGATGCCAATTGGTGACAATATTCTTTTCTCCTGGGGCTGTTAACTTAGTATATGCGCGGGGTTTTGATCTGTAAGTTGTACCGCTCCCTCGTGGTTTCCTCCCTCCCCAGCACACAGAGAACACAACGCACAGGATCCTAGCCCCTAGTTTGATACTACACATACCAAATGACATTAAACACATTCATAATTTCTAGGCGTATTGTTGGTTTAATTACGTGCTTCTGAGATATTATCGTGAGAATAATTTTAATTTTCGACACAAGTTGCGGGATTATCATAAATTTCCATGTTGATTTTTATCAGAACTTTATGTTATTCGTCGTGTAAGAAGAAGAAGAAGAAGCGTCTACCAACGTATGTCGGAATTCAACAGAGACAGGGCCGTGATCTGTCGATACTGCGATTAATTTTTCCTGCGATATTGCTACTCATATTGGTCGGTATCCCACGACACTCACGCGAATATGGAATCCATGAGTTCGGAAGGGCCATACTCAACTCCATGTATGGTCATACTGGCCTTGGTCGAGAAGTATACCAGATGAGGGATACAGAGTGTTTAAAAGGTGTACTGTAGACCACCTACCCCAGTAAACTGATAGAGTGCTTTTCAACAATAAAACCTTTGAATGAGTGTCTCTAAACGGAGAAAGATATTTTAGAAGCCAGACACGAACTTCAATTTTGCTCGGCCTACGCCTTTTTACTCAGAGCAGATGACTGGATCAAAGGCAACACACATTTCATATACAAGTCGCAGAGTGCCTATTCTGTGATGCCTCTCAGTGGCATACCCAATAATAAAAGACTCCTAGCTTCGCAGGGAAGAATCCGCGAACATTTTGCCACTAACAAAAGCTGTTCATAATAATGTGATCTATCAGCCCTAGGCGTTTCACGTCAAGACTTTAAAATACCCTATATATGTTTTGCTCGGTCGATCAGGATCGTACAATCGCGCTACCCACCTTAAATCAGGACATAGGCTTGCTTGTAGCAAGACAGATGTACATATTACGACGACGTACCGCGGACTTTCAGGATGGCAACCATTGATGAGGCTTCCTTTGAAGCAATAGCAGAAATGCCAGGTGCCCCAACAATGGTGTACCCAACGACAACAATGGATACAGAATTTCCACCCCGTAGACTTTTCAGGCGAGTCCCAGTTCAGCGTACTATATGCGCATACTAAGTTGACACACGGCGCGGTGGCAGACCAGAGCGACCGTAAAGGCATTTCCCGTTTACGGTCGCTCCCAACAGCCAATGCCAATTTAATTTACGCGTATGAGAAAAGACATTGCCAGACTATATTCGTCATAATCACATAGCCCCAGTACCTGGCGTGGCGGTACTGGGTGCCATTGGGTATACAACATGATAAACTAAGGTTCGCATACTAGGTAATTCGGATCGAAGGCGTTATGCTCCTGACATGTTAGGGTCGGTGGCTATTGCCTTGTCATAGAGGTTTTCCCTAACATTGTCTTTCAAAAAGATCACTTAAGACGTTATATTGTCCATGGTGTCCTGAAGTACCTCGATACAGATGAGTATTCTATTGTTACCCTGTCGCGTCCCAAGCGTGAATGTTGCTTGCGAATGGGCGTCAGGGTCCGGGAATAAGGGAAATAGTTGGTTGGCCTAAGTGAGAGGGAGTCTTAATCTGACTATGTTGTTAAAATTCCGTTATTACAAAAGGTAAGGCTTCGAATAAGTACTAAAATGACAAACACTGTGAGTGTTTTACCACTTCTGTCTTTATTCAGAAAACACTATCAACTCCCGATATATTTTCTCTAAAGGAAATGTACCCACGAACAGTCCAAGTCCGTACACAAAGACGGCGACTAATTAGCACCGTTTCTTCTACTTAAAACGAAATTGTCAGTACCAACTGAGCCTGCACCCACAGTACGACATGCAGAAGTCCATAATTAAACGACGAGGATTCCATCAGCTCGCTGCAACTACTGCAATAACTTTGCTGGCTGTTCTCTTCTGTTGCATCTGCCGATACTACTACCAACTTCCTGCTCTGACTCTCGGAGCGCTCTGCTTCGGAGTTTTATTCATTTTCCTCTTCGTCCCGACAGTCCCTGACATGGCGTGTTGTCGAAGAGCCCTCACCATTTCGTTGGCTCTTTTTTGCACTATTCTTCTTCTGTCGTTAAATTATGTCTTCGGCCTGCTGCAGGCTCTTCAACACGTGTAGGTGCCTCTTGCAGAGCCTCACTCCCTTTATCCCTTCCTTACCCTCGCTCCTTGTCTGCAGATATATCACGCTTATTTTTACAGCTTATAGTTTTATCGCCACACGCAACCATCGCCGCCCTGGATCCTCTGGTCCGTATTTTTCTCCAATGCGTTTAGGAGCCTGACTTTTTATATAACCTCTCTCCAAGGTCTGGTTGTTATTGTGCATAGGTGACCAGTATCTATTATTTTGTAACTTTTCCTTGGCTATGCTCCGAACTCACAAGACTTGACCGTTTCCCTTGGATGCCACAGCCCTGGCCAGCACGTTGTCCAGACTTCTCATCCACTGAAGAAAAAAAACATCTGCTGATGAATTGCCCGGAGACCGCCACGCGACGCCTCTCCGGGCACCAGTATTGGTAAACACTGGTATAGAATTGAAGCAGCATGGAATGACGTCCTTGTACAATCATCCTAGCTCAGTTTCAGTCACTGCATAAATGGGTTGGAGCCATTGTTGCTGCCAGAAGTGGCAGCTCTTTGTACTAAATTTCACATCCTGTATTCCCAAAAGCAGCTATAAATTTAGCCGGCCGGTGTGGCCAAGCGGTTAAAGGCGCTTCAGTCTGGAACCGCGCGACAGCTACGGTCGCAGGTTCGAATCCTGCCTCGGGCATGGATGTGTGTGATGTCCTTAGGTTAGTTAGGTTTAAGTAGTTCTAAGTTCTAGGCGACTGATGACCTCAGATGTTAAGTCCCATAGCGCTCAGAGCCAGCTATAAATCTAATCCCGTATCGTTCTTATTACATTGTATAAACACAATAAGTAAGACCCTTAGCTGCCAACCTTCCTGCTGTTACAGCTTTTATAGCCAAAGGTATTTTAATAAATTTAGAACCTTTTAAATTGTATTTAATATTATCAGAAACAGGGAAATGAATGACAGGAACTATTAAGACACCAGATTTCTTCAGTAAGTGAGTCTATACACAGGGTGTTTCACAGTTCCTATTATACAGGTTTCTAGAGGTTGTAGAGGGGACATAGTAGATAAAATTTCGGTAAGGAACCCATGTCCGGAAATGTACCATTAGGATGTAAAATAAGTTTGAGGATTGGATCACTTTCAGATGTCCTGCTGCTCGGTACCCGCACAATCTGAGAAGAGGGCACCGTCGGCAGTCCTTGTTCTAATTATGACATCACATGCCATTAACGTCCCATTACAACAACGGTTGCGGAGAACCGATACGCTCGCATCTAGGCGGCTTGACTGTGGTACACCACGGACGTGCCGCTCTCTCAACTTTGAGGAGGAAGTCCTTCGTCACGTAGAAGAGAAGCTGACATGAGTGCTCGAAACACTGATACTGCCTCGGTCTCCTACAGAGCACACAGGTCAGAGCTCACTGTCTCCTCTGTGTGCGTACCGGAAGTGATCCGATTTTCCAACTTATTTTTCATGCAAACGACACATTTTCGGACATGGGTTCCCTATCAAAACTTTATCTACTAAGAGCCCTCTACAATTCCTGAAGCCTGTAATAAAAAATGTGAAACACCCTGTACAGAGGACTCCACGCACAATCGGGAGGCAAATGTAAAAACTAGTGTCAGCTGCAGATAATTATGTTGAAGAGAGAGCTATTGTAATAGCTTGTGGGCAGTTAAGAGCTTTTTGAAGTTAGAAAGGAGTGTAATTTCTCTGACATTTTAGGGAATATCGTTCCAAAGTATGGTTCCTGATTCAGAAAATGATTTTGAGAAGATTTCTGTGTTATGTAGTGTTACAGATAGGATTATGCTTTGTTAGGAGCGAGTATTTCTGTTATGCTGTTCGGACAAACGTTATAGATTTGAAGATAAATAAGATGAAGTTCAATGTCTGAGCAAACTTAGTGTAAAAAAAAGGCTACAATAATCTCTACACATATCCGCACGTAGCCACTGTAACTGTTCGTAGGCAGGAGTGATATTGTCGGAAAAACGAACGTTACAAATGTGCGACTGTAATTAAAAGAAACGGAGTTGAGTGGGACATGCAGCAGGGCGAATCGATGGTAGACTGACCAAAGAAATTTTACGCTGAACTCCAACAGGCAAGAAAAGACCGCCGAGATAACATTTACGAGGTGGGTAATTGACCCCAGCAAAAATGCGGGAGCAACAAGGATGAAGACCGCAACTCATGGAAAAGTGGATATCTTTATCCAGGATTGGATGATATACGGCTGTTGACGATCATCAGCAAACTAGTGTAATGTCGCAAACAATATAAAATTTAGAGCTTGCTCCTTCAAATTGTTGCCGTTCTCAGGAATGTGGGTGTGTACAAGGATCTAGAGGTAAGTCATTGAACACGAAGTCCCTTCGATAGGCAGGACGTTTGTGGCGCATCTAGTACTACGCCAGAGTCGTACTAAATTCAAATGGTGTTCCGTGCTAAGAAACGCGGCGAGAATTTCTTCTGACTGCAGCTGTGCGGGCGGGACAAGAAACAGCTCTTCTGGGATCATTTCGCCACTGCGCCGTGGCCTTGCCCGTTCCAACGATCGACGCGGGTTTGGATGTACTCATTGTTGGCAGTCTTTCGGCGACATCGAGAGCCTGGTACGGAACTTAAATACGTGATCTGTGATCCGTACAGAACTACTCTGTTGGTTTCAAGTAGTGGTCGACGGAACGGGGTAGGGAGAAGAGGAGGGGAGAGACAGTTTACTAGCCGTTTTGGGAGCAGATATCCATAAGAAATGCTCAACGTCTACAAATGAACATCCCTTCTGACTGCATACTCTGGTCGACGGAACGGGGTAGGGAGAAGAGGAGGGGAGAGACAGTTTACTAGCCGTTTTGGGAGCAGATATCCATAAGAAATGCTCAACGTCTACAAATGAACATCCCTTCTGACTGCATACTCTGGAATACGTCGCATCGTCTAGCATCCTTGCACAAAGGTGAAGTCCGTCATCAAAATTAGTGGGTGATAATGGTAAAGTCCGTCAGGTAGTCTATTAAACCTCCGATTCTTTAAAGACTCAAACTCACAAGTATAGAATAGATTCAAACGTATGATTACCTAACAAATGAGTTTATGTGTTAAACATTTGTCTCTGAGCATGTAAGGAGAAAAAGCTTAGGTAAGGTTTGAAATTATGCTTGAAGTTTGTTGGAAACCGCTATGCGCTCTGAAAAAAATGTGTTTCAATTCCTAAGGGACCAAACTGCTGAGGTCATCGGTCCTTAGACTTACACACTACTTAAACTAACTTATGGTAAAGACAAGACATACACCCATGCCCGAGGGAGGAATCGAACCTCCGGCGGGAGAGGCCGCGCATGTGCTCTCGTTATGAAACACTGGATGAATATAGTCCCGGATAATTTGCACTCCATTTTAAGCAAAAGCTACTTTTTTAAGCATCTCAGTGTTTATAACGTCATATGTCCTGAACTATGTGTCGAACGATGATATAATTAGCTGGTACATTCAGTGGTATATGCGGAAATTGTCTGCAAACTGTGTTGCAAGTAGAGTCAGTAGAAAAGAAATAATAAATTAAAACGTTATGTCTGATGCTAAAATTTCAATTCATTAACAGCAAAAATGTAGTAAGTGATAAACTTTTTTCGCTTCGTCATTTTTTTGGGGGGGGGGGGTAACGAGATAGAGTTTTGTAAAAGTTTGAAATTATGTGTAAAGTTTGTTGGAAGCCGCTAAGTGCTTTCATTCTGAAATACCGGAGGAATAACTCACGGGTATTTGTGGGCAATCAGTTACGCAGCCTCAAAACAAACATACAGTTTCTAACTGTATTACTTGTCCTCTTCTGTTAAGCTTTTAATGTCAGATTATAACTATTAATGAATAGTTTATGACAGCACTTAGATTTTTAAATTTGGCCAATAGTTAGGCGAAATATTAAAAACAAAATTTATGTAGTGCCTGGAAACGGCTGGATAGGCAGTCTCCAATTGGAATTCGTTCCGGGGTAGTGGTTTGAAAATATACTAACGACTCTCCGTGGAAGAGATTTTTTTTCACATATTTTTTATTACAGCCTTATAGATCGTTTCTCACATCCTCTTTTGAAAAAATCCCAGTCTTGCAAAAAACATTCTTAAATGCGATTTCATTCTAATGTTACGTATGTTACTCACTTCTCTCTGGGTCTTCCTTTTCCTCCTCTCTCCTTTGGCTATCAAGCTATCAGGCATCATCCAACTGGGAACTAATTACATGTGGGGTCCCACAAGGTTCCAATTTGGGCCCTTACTTTTTCTTGTGTATATCAATGACCTTTCATCAGTAACATTACCAGATGCCAAGTTCGTTTTGTTTGCCGATGATACAAACATTGCAATAATTAACAAATCAAGTGTAGTCTTAGAAAGATCAGTCAATAAAATATTTGTGGACATTAATCACTGGTTCCTAGCCAATTCCTTGTCACTAAACTTTGAAAAAACACACTACATGCAGTTCAGAACTTGTAAGGGGTGTCCCACGAGTATATGTCTTACATACGATGACGAGAAGATAGAAGAAGTGGACAGTGTTAAATTCTTGGGATTACAGCTAGATAATAAATTCAACTGGGAGGAGCACATTGCAGAACTGCTGAAGCGTCTTAACAAATCTCTGTTTGCAATGCGAATTTTGTCAGACATAGGGGATATAAAAATGATAAAGCTGGCATACTATGCTTACTTTCATTCCATAATGTCATATGGGATTTTTTGGGGGGTAATTCATTAAGCCAAGCTAAAGTTTTCCGGGCACAAAAACGTGCAGTAAGAGTTAATATGTGGTGTGAACTCAAGAACATCCTGCAGAAGCCTGTTTAGGGAAATAGGGATACTAGCTACTGCTCCCCAATATATTTATTCCTTAATGAAATTTGTCATTAAAAATATATCACTTATTCAAACCAACAGCTCAATTCATGGAATCAATACTAGAAATAAGAATAATCTTCACAAGGATTTAAAGTCACTTAGTCTTGTACAAAAAGGTGTGCATTATTCAGGAACACACATTTTCAATAACTTGCCAGCAGCCATAAAAAGCTTAACAACCAATAAAATACACTTTAAGAGAAGCCTAAAGGATTTATTAGTAGCCAACTCCTTCTACTCCATTGATGAATTTCTCAGTAAAACCAACTGATTTGTATATATATAACTTCTCCACAATTTCAGTGCAGTAATGTGTTCATTGTATATATATATATATATATATATATATATATATATATATATATATATGTGTGTGTGTGTGTGTGTGTGTGTGTGTGTGTGTGTAAGTACAATTTAACTTCTGCACCTTTTCAGTGCAGTAATGTGTTCATTGTAAATAAGTATTGTAGTAGTTGTATTGCATGTTTATTACCTTATAAATAAATAAATAAACTTTTTTATTTTAAATTCAGTGCATTAGTATTTGTAAAATGACTCTTTCGTATAGTGTTCATTAAAAAATGACGATCATTCCACTTGGGACCTGTGGAATTGTACATTAGCTTATTTGTTTTAGTTATAAATATTTGTCATGTATTGTTGTTTTTCTGACATGTTCCACATCCTGGAGGACCTCCTCACTACGGATCAATTGGAATGAAAGTATATCTAATCTAATCTAATCTAAACTATAGTTCCCATATCTTCCTGGCCAACGATATTGCCTGAAGTGGCCATACCAGTCCAACCTACACTCCTCTATTTATCGAGGTATATCTTTCTCTACACACATTAGCCTTTTTGTTTCTTCATTAACCTTCTTTTCTAAGGAGAAATCCTCGATTGTTGAGAATAAGAGATTTACGTGTACAAAAAGAGTCTGTAAGCTATTTACTGTGCGTGGCGGTAGGTAGTTCCTATCAATATTAGTTAGCCATTCCCTTTCCTATAACATTCCTGTGCTGAGCAATAGAAAAATGATTATCTTTAAGCATTTGTATGTACCCTGAATCTCTTACCTCATTATCATAATTTCTGCAGGGTGGAGGTTTCAGAACTGTTACACTGTCTACCTAAGTAGCAGTTCCCTCGAGTCTCACACTAACGCTTCGCAAGGACAAAGTTTCCCACGATCCTAACTTACTCAGATCTTCCATCTGCTTCACTTGATAAAGATCCGAACACTGAACAGCATTCTAAGACTACAAACACTTGATACGTGTACGCAATTTCCATAACAATATCTTAATGGCATTCAGCCGCTCGTCATACAGTCAGCCTTCTAACTGTATCGGACAGCCACTAATTTTCTGTAAGAATACATTACACTTCAATCACAACTGTTCTACAACATTTTCTTTGTAATTGCGTCACAGTAAAAACAGACACCCTTGAGCCTTACAGTTACAGGACACTCACTCACACACACACACACACACACACACACACACACACACAGTAACAGCGTATTTGGATACGCTACCACGCCTGCAATGGGACTCGAATCCTGAACCTTCAGGAAACAGCGACATTACTGACAGAGTGTTGAAGACGAATTATTAATTTCACAGAACCCCCACAAAAAGACTTTCATCTGCTTCCCCTACCACAGACGAAGCAAGATTAGGGTTTAAAGTCCAATCGATGGGGAGATCTTTAGAAAAGTAGTGCAGTCACAAATTGTGGAAGGATGAGCATCTGTCTCAAGTGATTTAGGAAAACCATGGAAAACCAAAATTCGGAAGGCCATTAAACACAAGACATGCTCTTTGTTTAATAGAAATTGTTAAATGTTAACAGCTTTTCAGTGCTACATTAAGAGAAACAGACACTGCCAACCCCTACGCCCGTACTTCCGTACCTCCTTTAACCCCTACACCCCTATCCCCCTTACCCACTACCCATACCCCTGCCCTCTACCCCCCCCCCCCCCCCCAGCCACACACACACACACAAACTGTCTTCAGCAAGCTAAATATAGGCTTTTATTCTGAGACATTTGCATTGTGTGGCCTTTGTCACTGACTTCATTCTTTATTTATAATTTCTATACTGTTGCAGGGCACTAGTTGTGATGCTTTATAGGCTTGCCCTGTAGCTGATCTCAGCCATTGTTAGCAGTACATATACTACATGATAACAAAAGCAGACTGTACTGTTCCCTATGGTCTGCTTGTCATACACAAAAGAACAGATGACTTATATACAGGGCGTCCCAGAAATGTTGCAACAAACTTAGTTAGGTTTAAGTAGTTCTAATTCTAGGGGACTGATGACCTCAGATGTTAAGTTCCATAGTGCTTAGAGCCATTTAAACCATTTTACGCTGACGGACCGAAGGCGGAACGTCTTGCAATGTTGTTTGTTATTCAGTGATCACGACTGATTGCCACAATCGCCAGTGAAGAAGATGAAGCTAGCTGCCGCGTGGAAAAGTCTTGGCGCCTATGAATGTCATGCTCTTTTGTCTCGGTGGTTAACGGTTTCAGACACAGGTTTCCATCCAAAGTTTGTTTTTCTCACGCATCGCTCTAAAATCTCCAACGACTTTCGGTATACAAGAGAAATATGAACTCAAGACAAACCCGTTTCCGTAACCACCATAAGTTCCAACGTTATCACCTGCCGCTACATCAGGCACTCGGAGGATATCATTTCGAAATACGTATAGAAATTTGTTGGTTCGCCTTGCATCACTTGGGACACAACACTAGGTTTTTCCAACGTGTGCTCTTTACCAGCGAAGCATCGTTTACGAAAAACGGTAATGTAAATACAATACAATACATACAATACTGGCCAGCTGAAAAGCCGTGCTGGTTTCGTCAGATACAACAACAGCGACCTTGAGGCGTGAACCTATAGTGCACCATCACAGGAAATTCCAGTGTGTGACCTTTTTTCATCCCAGGAATTTTAAATGGAAATACGTATGCACACTTTCTTACGAACTTTCTGTCAGTTCTCCCACAAAAGGTACTACTGGATAAGCGACAGTGTATGTAGTTCCAACAGGACGATTGCTCAGCTCACTCTTCCCTTGTTTCAACGCTAATACTGAATGAAAAATTTCCTGACCACTGGATAGGACGGAATGCTGCAGTACAATGACTGGACAGGAATCTTGATTTGACTTCTCTCAATTTATTTCTATGCGGAACACTGGAAAATGCAGTCTATCATGCAGCTCCAACTACGCCAGACGATACGCGCCGTCGAACTGCCACAGAATGCAACGCCGTATCATCTAAAGTACTCTCATCTGTTCATGTATTTCTCGGACGGTGATTGTAAATGTGTGTGGCAGTCGACGGAAAACAATTTGAGCACATATTTAAGTGTATAACTACGTTTCGTTAAAAACATTATTTATTTTGTGGGTGACATGTTTTCAGTCGTTCTGAATGAACTGTTTAGTTTATTTAAAGTGTATTTCGGCTAGTTACAAGTTCGTGTAGTATTTATAGACACATTTGTCCGACAGCAAGTGGTTTACTTTGAGAAGCATTCAGGCGTCTCCTAGCAAAGACATGTCAGTTTTAATCCATATCTAAGAGAGTTAATACAGTACTTTTCTAACTTCCCTTGAATAGGGCTGTTATCGTTATGAAATATGAATGACCGATGCTTCTGCTTCGGCTTTGACAAGTAAGCAGCAACAGGAAGCGCTTAAAAGTAAAACTGCCTGACGCAACTGTAGCTGTTTCCACAAAAACTTGGCAATGTGCATACATTTGAAATAGTTTTCCTAAGCCTTGTCTGATACACTGGACGCTAGCATATGTCATAGTATCACATACAAAACTCATAGCTGACCCTGTATCTATGTCGTACAGGAAGTGAGGTTTTATTTTACAAGCGTATACTTTTATTGCTGCATTTAACGGTGGAGCCTCGCTGAGAACACTGCTTGGGGGTGTTGACATAGCAACAGCTGACTCCGGTCACACTGCTTTCCCATTTTAGTACATTTCTCGGATTCCTTTGCGATGAGTTTCAACCTCAACAATAACAGGCATTACATCAGATCACTCGTCTTTTCAAACGCTTGCGGAAGCCGTTTAAGAATGTAATATATCATTATATTTAAAAAATCATACGTGCTTCAATATCACGATCGATAAATGTGTTAACACTCTTTACTACATATCAAAGTACATGCCCCTTAGCGTACTATCATTTCGATATCTGAAACGGTTCCCGAAATGTGAGGGATGTTACGCCTTAGTGACTCTCCAAGTACGAGTATATACAGGGTAGCAGTTACTGGACTACGTGAAAACAAACGTAAATTATTTACAAAGTAGGGAGTGACACACTTTATTCAACACGTAAACGTCAAAACAGATATTCGAACTTAGATTAATGCCTGCCGCCATTGGCGATGATGTGGCGCAGACGAATAGCGAAATTCTGCATGACCCGCTGAAGTGTCGGAACATGTCGATGACCTCCAGAATGGCTGTTTTCTGATCAACTGTGGTTTTGGGGGTATTGCTGTACAACTTGTCTTTAATATAGCCCCACAAAAAGAAATCGCATGTGTCCATGTCCGAAGAATATGGCAGCCAATCGAGGCCCATGTCAGTGACCTCTGGGTAGCCCAGAGCCAGATTGCGGTTCCCAAAGTGCTCCTCCAGGACATCAAACAGTCTCCTGCTTCGATGAGGTCGAGCTCTGTCTGGCATGAACCACATCTTGTCGAAATCAGGGTCACTTTGGATAATGGGGATAAAATCATCTTCCAAAACCTTCACGTACCGTTCGGTTGTAACCGTGCCATCAAGGAATATCGCACCGATTATTTCGTGACTGGACACTGCACGCCACACAGTCACCTGTCGAGGGTGAAGAGACTTCTCGATCGCGAAATGCTAATTCTGTCCCCCAAATGCGCCAACTTTGCTAATTGACGAACCCATCCAGAAGAAAGTGGGCAAAATCGCTAAACCAAACCATGCAGTCCCTACTAATTCCTATCACGCCCCGCGGCCAGCCGTGCAGTTTGAACGTCCTAAAGTAAATCGTTCAGAAGTAATGACGATTTTACTTCATATAGTTCAATAAATGTCACCGTGTAGGTCGTAAACACACTCAAGTTCAAATCAGAAAACAGGGTCGTCAGTGAAGTGCAACGTTTAGAAATAAAGGCACATGTACTATGAACACAGCCAGAACGGAACTCTTGGACGGAGAGCTCTACTGTTTACACAAATATCGAATATTCCAGAATCTACTATTTACACACACATCGGATGTCGTAAAATATACAAATATTGTAAACATATGATATTTCAAGGACCTTCCAGGAATGATAAATACTAAGTAAGACATAAGTATATACATACATACAATTAAGACGAGGACAGTCAATGATCACTTCAGTGCGGTGCACACCACGCTGTAACTCTTACGGGAATCGGCGAAATGCCGCGAGTAATGAGGATGCTGGCCAAGGGGAACTACATTAGTAGTGTGTGGATAAGTTGAGAATTTGGGTCTGACGCAGACGTGCTAGTATAGCACGTGCAGTTGCGATGACCATTGTGTCCGTATGGCTTATTGGTCAGAGCATCTGCCTATCAATCGAATCCCAGTCCGGCGTAAATTTTCATCCTTCCTCATTGATTTAAATCAACACCCAATTGCAGCCAACGTCTGTAATTCCTTTGTGTCTTAACACATAACTGCTGGTGGTCGGATTTGAAGTACCGAGCCGTAGCCCGCCAGCCGGCGACGTTCCACTGCCAGCTCCACAGCTCAGGGTAATTTACAAGGTGTCCCTCATAAGAGTCGTTAGCCGCATTTTTTCTCCTGTTTCAGCAGATATTTGCGATTTCATTTGTACAATGTCTACCTGCAGACATCGCAGACAGATACTGCTCATCGTGTCTTTCATACGACGCCCAGTGCCAACGCAAAGCGTGGGTTTGTTTCCCGGTACGAACATGATTTTTAAAGCGAGATTTTTCGTGCACATTCGAAGAGTGGTCCCAAATTATTCAAGGGCGGTTTTCGTTTTATCGATAATTATTACCAGGGAGATTAAAACACCCAGCAGTGAATGAGCTGCGCCCTGGCCTTCACTGGCTGCTGCGCCGTGCAGCAGCACTGCTCAGTCGCTGCTGGAGTACTGCTTAATTTCCGTGTTCCTACGTCCCTGTTAATACAAGTGGATAAGACGAATACCGCACTAGGATAATAAACACAGAATCAAAAGGAACTCAGCCACACCATGCGTTGGCATCTCACATGCAAATATCCCAAACACCTGGTTAAAAAAAGTGGTCAATACTCGAAGCAGCCTGTTCTTTAAGCAGTAAATAATGCTGTTCCTTACTTCCTGCAATTCTAAAATATCTACCTGCAATTCAGCTATCAATAAGCAAACGTTTCTATGTGGTGTTTAATATTACATTAGCTCTCTAACATCCCGAACTATCCTGAAAACATTAGCAGTACCACCCATTACACCATCCGAACACCACTGAGTGTACTATATGACTCAAAGTAACATACGGTCACAATACTAAATGATAAAATAATCACCGCTCTCACTAGACACGCTGCTGCCTATGGTTTAGCTGCGAATTCCGGATAACGATCGATACAATTACTCATAAAACAATGTTACTGTAAAACATATTTCAACAACTGTTCGAGACGTGATTTACTTTGCGATTAATTAGTCATCATTATTTCCCCCAACATAGCACTACATTACCTGGACTACATATTAATGTTGTAGGTGACGGTTTTATCTCTTCTCTCTTAGACCTGATGAAAACAAAATACCGAAAACACTTTTAACTGGAATTATACTACTGAAAACAGTAAGATGTACCCAATTTATCCCGTGTTGTTGTTGTTGTGGTCTTCAGTCCAGAGACTGGTTTGATGCAGCTCTCCATACTACTCTGTCCTGTGCAAGCCTCTTCATCTCCGCCGGCCGGTGTGGCCGAGCGGTTCTAGACGCTTCAGTCTGCAACCGCGCGACCGCTACGGTTGCAGGTTCGAATCCTGCCTTGAACCAACCAACCTCTTCATCTCCGAGTAAACACTGCAACCTACATCCTTCTGTATCTGCTTAGTATGTTCATCTCTTGGTCTCCCTCTACGATTTTTGCCCCTCACGCTTCCCTCCACTGGTAAATTGGTGATCCCTTGATGCCTCAGAACGTGTCCTACCAACCGATCCCATCTTCTAGTCAAGTTGTGTAACAAAATCCTCTTCTCCCCAATTCTATACAGTACCTCCTCATTAGTTATGTGATCTACCAACCCAATCTTCAGCATTCGTCTGTAACACCACATTTCAAAAGCTTCTATTCTCTTCTTGTCTACAAATTTCTCTTCTTCCCATATACACACATCAAATAAAGTTTTGCATCACCTCGGTTCCGAGAGTTCCGGGACCTGTACAGAAAATTGGAATAGAGATCTACATTAACAACGTTTCCGCCCATTTCATTGATCCTGTAAACCACACATTGCATGTTGTACTACCATACAGCGTGACCTTCAGAGGTGTGGTCCAGTACCCCTCATACCCAGTAGCACGTCCTCTTGCATTTATGCATACCTGTATTCGTCGTGGCATACTATCCACAAGTTCATGAGGGCACTGTTGGTCCAGATTGTCCCACTCCTCCAAGGCGATTCGGCGTAGGTCCCTCAGAATGGTTGGTGGGCCAGATCGTCCATTAACAGACAGCCCTTTGCAACCTACCCCTTGCATGTTCGACAGTGTTCATGTCTGGAGAACATGCTGTCCACAGATGTGCACGATGGGTGCGCGAATTGTCGTCCATGAAGACGAATGCCTCGCCAATATGCTATAGATATGGTTGCACTACCGGCCGGATGATGGAATTCACGTATCGTACAGCCGTTACGGCGCCTTCCATGACCACCAGCGGCGTACGTTGGCCTCACATAATGCCACCCCAAACATCAAGGAACCTCCACCTTGCTGCACTCGCTGGACAGTGTGTCTAAGGCGTTCAGCCTGACCGGGTTGCCTCCAAACACATCTTCAATGATTGTCTGGTTGAAGGCATATGCGATACTCATCGGTGAAGAGAATGTCATGCCAATCCTGAGCGGTCCATTCGGTATGTTTTTGGGTCCATCCGTACCGCGCTGCATAATGTCGTAGTTGCAAAGATGGACCTCGCCATGGACGTCAGGAGTGAAGTTGCGCATCATGCATCGTGCACAGTTTGAGTCGTAACACGACGTCCTGTGGTTTCACGAAAAGCATTATTCAATATGGTGGCGTTGATGCCAGGGTCCCTCTGAGCCATAATCCTAAGGTAGCGGTCATCCACTGCTGTAGCAGCCCTTGGGCGGCTGAGCGAGGCAAGTCATCGACAGTTCCTGTCTCTCTGTATCTTCTCCATGTCCGAACAACATCGCTTTGGTTTACTCCGAGACGCTTGGACACTTCCCTTGTAGAGAGCCCTTCCTGGCACAAAGTAAAAATGCGGACGCAATCGAACAGTGGTATTGATTGTCTAGGCATGGCTGAACTACAGACAACACGATCCGTGTACCTCTTTTCTGGTGGAATGACTGGAACTGATCGGCTGTCGGACCCCTTCCGTCTAGTAGGCCCTGCTCATGCATGGTTGTTTACATCTTTGGGCGGTGTTAGTGACATCTCTGAACAGTCAAAGGGACTGTGTCTGTGATACAATATCGACAGTGAACGTCTACCTTCAGGAGTTCTGGGAACCAGGGTGATGCAAAACTTCTTTTGATGTGTGTATAGTTATTTTCCTCTTCTTTTTCTTCTTCTTCTTCTTCGTCCAGTTGGAGCGGTCTTCGCTTTTTGGATCAGTGCAAGCTAATTCCTGTGGCCCAAGGCCCCTTTTACACGTACGACTTTGTTTCAATTGACGACTCGAGACAAGTGCGTCTCCTGCAGCGCCCCTGGCGTTTTATTCCCGTACAAAGTCTTTGCTGCTCTGACTGGTAAAAAAAAAAAAAAAAAATGTGTGTGAAATATTATGGAACGTAACTGCGAAGGTCATCAGTCCCTAAGCTTACACACTACTTAACCTAAATTATCCTAAGGACAAACACACACACCCATGCCCGAGAGTGGACTCGAACTCCCGCCGGGACCAGCCGCAAAGTCCATGACTGCAGCGCCTAAGACCGCTCGGTTAATCCCGCGCGGCTCTGACTGGTCATTTTCATTTACACGTCAGCGCCAAAATTACCGATGTTGTGAGAGCTGTCTGCCGTGCAGCTTGGCATCTGAATGGTGGAAGTGATGTTGCGAGCGACTTTACTTTTTGCGGAAGTTCTTGTCAAAAGTCGTGCGGTAAACTGTTCATACTGCAGAGAACTGAAAGAACAGGAACACTGTCACCCAAACTTTCATAATATACACATCTATTAACTCGAGAAAACATGTACCTACAAACATATCAGATAATATGTAGAACGCAGTAAATAGTGCCTTTTTGCTTTATCTTCGTACTTTTTCCTTTCAAATATTTTGTCTGTCTTGTAGGAGACCACTATTACGGAAAAATACAATGTCATTGTGCAACTGTGTCATATGCCACGAAAACAAAGCAAAGAACATAATAAAGATTAAGAAGACGCGGAAGCACAAGTTCCATTTCTATAATAGGAATGAGCTCCACCAGAATAGGTTATGACCTCCGATGTTAGCAGACGCTGCTTTAGTCCCTTGTAAGTGCGTATGCGCAATGTGTAGCAGTCTCGAAAATTTAGAACTCCGCGCTCGGCGCAGTCTATAGACCACTGACGTCATAAACACACTCGCGTCGTGGCTCGTTGCTGATTAACACGCAGGCACGAAAGGCGCACGCACTTCGAGTAGTAAGTTTTGACCAGAAAGTCGCTAGTGTAAAACGGGCTTAACCCTTCCTGTAGGACCGAGCGAGGTGGCGCAGTGGTTAGCACACTGGACTCGCATTCGGGAGGACGACGGTTCAATCCCACGTCCAGCCATGCTGATTTAGGTTTACCGTGATTTTCCTAAATGGCTTCAGGCAAATGCCGGGATGGTTCATTTGAAAGGGCACGGCCGACTTCCTTCCCTAATCCGATGAGATCGATGACCTCGCTGTTTGGTCTCCTCCCCCAAACAACCCGCTCCCCCCCCCCCTTTTACTGTGGATTTAGGCTTCTTGATCTTAGATCTGCGTTTATGGTGTATATCCACCGTAATTTAGGTCTTCTACGTTGTCTCTGGCCATCGACAGTGGGACGATAGGCTGAGATGACGACGAAAGCAGGTGGTACCTGTATAATGTGCCTATACCACCAAATCTCCATTCTTGCATATTTTCGTGGATTGGTACCAATTCAGAGAGTTGTCAGATCCTTGCATTGTTTATGTGGCCGAACAGGGAAATGTCGAATGATCTTCTCAGTATTCGCAATTCCCTTGACATGTGGTGAGTATTCAGCGCTTTTGGGGTGCGGTCCAACACTCGGTATCGTACAATACAACTGGGCTCACCACTGTGCGGTAAATCTTTGATTTTAGGTGGTTAGGCATTTTCTTATCACAAAGAATACCAGTGGCATCTCTGAATCGCATTTTGGTCGCTTTGATTCTTGCTTGCAAGTCCACATTCACATAGCCGTCAATATACAGCCGAAAATATGTCCACCTTGGTAAGAGGAGCTCCATTGTTTTGTAGAGTTCCGGGAGATGGAATCGTTTCGAGGTACTCCGTCTTGTGGATGTTTAAATGGGGGCCAAGTCTTTGTAGACGATCATACCATGTTTTGACTTGAGTTTCAAAATACTTCCCGGTATCCGGCACAAGCATCACACCCTCAGCAACTTCTGCAAGTGGGCGTTATGGTATCTATTACTTTCCTGTTACCAATTAGATTACCATCCTCCACTGACCAACACCGCAAATCGACTCCAAACTCAAAATTCAACTAACTTATCCTTAAAAAAATTCTGATGATTGGTACGAACTATACTATTTAACAATACTGGATTGTGTGTTATGGCCATCTGTTGATTCTGCAGCTGCTAGCTTCGATACAGTGGGTGTTCTTTAGCATCCACGACGCGTACTCCTGCATTTTTCAGTTCAGACGAGTTGGCAGCACGGTTGAATAAGCACTATTTAGATAAGACATTATTGCTACGATAAAGTCTGGCGTGACAATTTGACATATAGACACATTACATAAACTCCCACGCAACATTGTTATGTGAAGATAACAGATTACTTACTGCAAAACCGGCTGCTAAATGCTTACCTACCCACCTCTGTGGCCGACGTTGCTAACGCCCGCTTTCGCGGTAGTGCTCGGCCCGGATGTAAGCCGATTTGAATCCTGATAATGGAAACACATTATCACTGTCAGTATTTGGCCGGCGAGGGGAGGAGAGGTGGAAGTGTAAATTTCCTGATCGCAGCAGTTTGCACCCATGTCATACCAAACCTCTCCGCAGTGTCTCATGAAGTGAGGTCACGTGACACTGTTGACGTTGATCCGTCCGTCGGATGGAGAAGTGAAGCTTGGCGGCCTCTTTGGTGTATTCGCGAGGAGCAGGCTATGTGCCCACACCAGGTTTCACCCTCTCCCTTCTCTCATCATGACCATCATCATCATCATCATCATCATCATCATCATCACACAACAAAAAACATTGCACTACACTCTACACAGACACAGACAAGATACATGCAGCATTACAAAAAGTTGCAATGGAGGATGTTGCAAATAAAAAAACTGTTTACATCGAGCGTACGCTTTCAGGTGCAAAAATATAAAGCTGGACTACTGCAGCGGTCTGTCATTTCGTTACCGATCTTCTCACTTTAAATACATGACATCCCCTTACATCAGAGTGTCGGTCTAGCACAATATGCAGATGACCCAGCGCTTAATATGTCAGACCGGCTACACTATGCAAACATCTCAAAACTACAAAGAGAGATTGCACCTGCCATATCTTGGTGCATAAAAAACGAAATACAATGAAATTCAGACAAAACAACAGTAGTATATTTTTCAAAAAGAAAGGTCCACAGCAGACACTAAATCTTCTAATACAAGACACAATCATCCCGTGGTCAGAATCTGTTATATACTTGGGTGTCACACTAGGTCCTTGAAACAGCACAGCAGAGACAAGTCAAGTGAAAGAAGTGCACGTAAATAGCCAGAGCACTTACGCCATTCTTTCTTAGGGCAGATCTTGCAACAAGAACAGAACTTCGTCTCTGCAAAGGCTGGTTCAAATGGCTCTGAGCACTATGGGACTCAACTGCTGTGGTTATCAGTCCCCCAGAACTGAGAACTACTTAAACCTAACTAACCTAAGGACATCACACACATCCATGCCCGAGGCAGGATTCGAACCTGCGACCGTAGCAGTCCCACGGTTCCGGACTGCGCGCCTAGAACCGCGAGACCACCGCGGCCGGCCTCTCTGCAAAGGGCCAGTACTTTCTGACATATTACATGGATATAACGTACGAGGTATAGCATAAAAATCCATCTGATCCGATTAAAACTAATCCAAAATAAGGCACTTAGGTGGATTCTACTTTTCCCTCCCTGGGAACCTGCAGCAGAAATACATGCAGCTCTGCATATAGCGACACTGGAAACAGAAATCAGAATCATGGCGACAAAGGTTTGTAGCAAAGATAGACTTCTACGAGATTCACTGAAGCGCCAAACAAACTCGTATAGGCATACGTATTCAAATACAGAGATATGTTCAGGTAGAATATGGCGCTGGGGTCAGCAACGCCTATATAAGACAACGAGTGTCTGGCGCAGTTGTTAGATCGGTTACTGCCGCTACAATTGCAGGTTATCAAAATTTTATTGAGTTTGAAGGTGGTGTTATAGTCCGCGCACGAGCGATGGTACACAGCATCTGCGAGGTAGCGATGAAGTTTAGATTTTCCCGTAAGACCATTTCACGAGTGTACCGTGAATATCAGGAATCCGGTAAAACATCAAATGTCCGGCATCGCTGCGGCCAGAAAAAGATCCTGCAAGAAAGAGACCAACGACGACGGAAGAGAATCGTTCAACGTGACAAAAGTGCAACCGCAAATTGCTGCAGATTTCAGTGCTAGGTCAGTGTGCGAACCATTCAACGAAATATCATCGGTAAAGGCTTTCGGAGCCGAAGGCCCACTCGTGTACCCTAGATGACTGCACGAAACGAAGCTTTCCGCTTCGCCTGGGCCCGTCAACACTTGATTGTTGATGACTGGAAATATGTTGCCTGATCGGAAGAGTCTCGTTTCAAATTGTAACGAGCGGATGGATGTGTACTGATATGGAGACAACCTCATGAATCCGGGGATCCTACATGTCAGCAGGGGACTGTTCAAGCTTGTGGAGGCTCTGTAATGGTGTAGGGCGAGTGCAGTTGGAGTGATGTGGGACCCCTGACACGTCTAGATACGACTCAGGTGACACGTAAGCATCCTGTCTGATCACCCCTCATCGATTCATGTCCATTGTGCACTTCGATGGACTTGGGAAATTCCAGTAGGACAATGCGACACCCCACAAGTTCAGAATTGCTGCAGAGTGGCTCGAGGCACACTCTACTGAATTTAAATATTTCCGCTGGCCACCAAAGTTAGCAGACATGAACATTGTTGAGCATATCTAGGATGCCTTACAATGTGTTGTTCAGAAAAGATCTCCACCTCCTCGTACTCTTACCGATTTCTGTGCAGCGCTGCATGATTCATGGTGTCAATTCCCTCCAACAGAACTTCAGACGTTAATCGAGTCCACACCACGTCGTGTTACGGCACTTCTGCTTGCCTGTGGGGGCCCTACACGATATTAGGCAAGCGTACCAGTTTCTTTGGCTCTTCGGTGTATAATACCAGCGCAGCATTATTTTTACTGCCATGTACTGCAACCAAATCACAGATTTAAAGCGACAGCAACATCAGGAAACCAAGCTGATGGAACAGAACAAAGAGAACTGTGTGACAAGAAACCGGCGGTGTTTAGGTAGAGAGGGACCTTGCTGGGACTCATCATTTGCTTCCACAAGTAAATGTTAAAAAATAGAAACGTAAAAATCTAGCTTAACCTCAATATTGTCAAAACGTGCAAACCGCTGGAACAGCAGAAACACACAAAGCAACAAGAGAAGGAATGTGGTTGCAGACCACCTGAATTCCTTCGTGCCTGGTACCTTCCCCGTGCTTCGTGCTGCAGTGGTTTGAGAAGTATGGTAGTGAACTCAAGTTGATGTGTCGTATACCAATTTTACATGAACTCCAGTTGATGTGTCGGATACCAATTTTACCTGATCTGAACCCGACAAAACGCACCCTATACCAACAGCAGTCCATAATTTACGGAAATTGTGTGAGCTGTATGTAGACATCTGGTGCCACCTAATTCCGGAAACTTATCAAGGACTTGTCGGATCCATGTCACGCAGGATCACTGCTGTAATGCGTTCCAGATGGGGACCAACACGCTATTAGGCAGGTGGTGATAACGTTTCGGCTTTTCTGTGTAAGTAGTCATTCTTCCAATACTGCATTCGTGAGTGGTGTGAAAAAAAAGCTGTTCATACATGTTACGTAAGTAAAGCTGTCCTCACCCTGAAGGTTGGTGTGCAAACCACTTTGTTTTACCAAGGGCTGTCTCGCATTCGGGAGGACAGAAGTTCTCATTTCCGATCGGCTATCTTGATATAAGTTTTCATTGCTTTCCTTAACTTCTCCATCTTTCTTCCAATCCAAAGCTGTGTTTCGCCCCTAACATAGTCGTTGATTCCCATAAAGACAGTCTACTAGCGATGTACCTAGCTACTAATTACATGAAATAGGTTAAAATGTTCTAGTTCCAAGCTGATAATAGGCTCCAGAAACGTACTACAGATTTCACAGGTTCCACATTGGCCGCCTACTACAATGAAGCCGGCCAAACAGTTCGTATTACTGCAGCACTTCACTCCAAATTCTCCCTCATGCTACCCACATTCGTTTTGACACTACAAAAATGGTGCTGTGCAATATTGTTACTTTTGTCTCTTCTAGAAAAAAAAGTCCCGCAAGTAGCTAGCTTCTTTTATTCCTTGTTGACAACCATACACAACTACATAGTAAAGTAAATGTAAAACTTGTGTGCTTTCTATTGTATGAAGGATATGCATAATAAGTGAGTATAGGGCTGCAGTCAAGAGCGCTCAATACACTTGGAGCTGCAAACGAGAAACGGCTTCAGCGTTGGGTCGGTGGCGCTGCTTGAGGAAGCGCGACGACTGTAGTCAGTAGTCAGCCCCTCTGCGGAACGGCTGTGATGCAACGCTCCGGGGGTATGAATACCTCACAGGTGCGCTAATAATATCATGGCAGATTACGGCTATCTGTGCCTAATGGCTTGCCAGACGTAACTCTGAGGCTGTCTATTACAGAGTGTGGGGCAGCAACATTTACTATCCGTTTTCCTACCATAGTGACCATTCTCGCCACAAGAGCCTGTAAATTAGGTACATAAGCAAGTAGAAAATAGTCCTAGCTCTGTTACTTGCAATTTGCAGTCCGCTTATCCACGTTTCTGTTCGCCGTAGCTGAAAAATAAATTTCTGCTCACTACTTTAAGGAAATGAAGGAGTAATAACGAAAAATTAAAAGATCACTGTGTATAACTACTACATATATTCAGAGTTCTATAGTTTGCCATGCACAGCTTGCTTACAGACTACATAAATGCTAATGAGCTCCCCAGCACTCGGCACAGTTTCGAATGTAAATCTCCTCAAAGCTCCATCACGTATAAATTCCTTTTCTGAGACGCTTTGTTTGAGTAATTCTCAAGACAGTTTAGCTCGCCTAAGAGTAGAAAGTTTTAATACTCCACTCGCCACGCAGATTATAAAAGAAAAAAAATGGGCAGCACATGAAACACACTTCATCAAAACAGATGAGGTATTCAACAACTTGCAGCCCACACGAAATTTCAGTTTCTAACAGTTCTAATAAAGTGAGATTTTTAAATTTCTTGCAATCCCTGAAAGTGTGTCTGTACACAGCCGTGAGACGCTTGTGTTAATCGTTGCTGCTAATATCACTATACGGTCCATTCTCAATCTGGGCCACTGACTTATTTACAGATGGTGACACATTATTGACAAAAACCAATGAGCTAATGAACTCTTAGTGCTATACTTGCGCACCATTGATACAGTAAATTTCTAATAACTTTCCCAAATGGAACTGCACTGACTTTCTAATTTTTCCTACCATAGACCCTAGTTTAAGGAACATTTAATTTCAATTTCATTTCTATATCTTTTTAAATATAGTTGGTATTATTTTTTAAATGGAACTTTAAGTGGTCTCTACCCTCTGAACTGCCCATTCAGTCGTCGTCGTACCATTTTTATATTCCATAAATTTTGTTAAAAAACTTGGTACATTGGGTTTATACTCTAGATAGGATATGGTGCTGCAACCTCAATATTCTAACTTGCCTAAATGGTAGGTAATCTGTTATGTTTTTATTACAGTCGAAAATTTACATTTCTTTCAAAGACTTGAAAATTATTACATGTAACTTTACAGAACGTTTCTACATCATAATTTTATAACAAATTATAGATACTATCAAAATTTTTGCTATGTATCTTTAATCCGTGCTGTATGCAAAATTTCGTAAAAGATCGCTTTCTTAGCATACTGTTTATCAAATGACATTCAAACTCTGTATTTCTTACTTCTATATACTTCTACACCATTCTACTAGCAAATTACATATTTTACCTTTTGCATTGGTATAACAGTATGACAGCCGCACGAACGAGCAGAGATGAGCACTGGGATTGACCTTGAAGGTCTCTCTCTCCAATGGTTCAAATGGCTCTGAGTACTATGGGACTTAACTTCTTTGGTCATCAGTCCCCTACAACTTAGAATTACTTAAACCTAACTAACCTAAGGACATCACACACCTCCATGCCCGAGGCAGGATTCGAACCTGCGACCGTAGCGGTCGCGCGGTTCCAGACTGTAGCGCCTAGAACCGCTCGGCCACTCCGGCCGCCGTCTCTCTCTCTCTCTCTCTCTCTCTCTCTCTCTCTCTTTCTCTATCTCTCTCTCTCTCTCTCTGTCTCTAGCCAGCTAAAGCGCCGACTCCCCCACAAAGAGCAAGGCATGAACGGTAGGAGTTGTTACAAATGGCTCTGAGCACTATGGGACTTAACATCTGAGGTCATCAGTCCCCTAGAACTTAGAACTACTTAAACCTAACTAACCTAAGGACATTACACACATCCATGCCCCAGGCAGGATTCGAACCTGCGACCGTAGCAGTCGCGCGGTTCCGGACTGAAGCGCCTAGAACCGCTCGGCTACAACGGCCGGCCAGGAGTGGTTACAGTAATTCAAATTTCATTCTATTAAAAATTTTTCTTAGTCCAGTGCGGAACGTGTTATTTGATGAATAGGTGCGACTAAGGAACAGTGTGGTTTTAATAGTGCTGTTAAAAATCAAAAAGTCTAAAGAGCGATTTGTTATTGTTGTCATCTTCAGTCTTCATGCAGCTGTGTATACGACACTATCCTGTGCAAGCCTTTTCACCTCAAAATACACTGACGGGAAAAATTCGTAACATCATGAAGGAGTTGTGCGACATAAAAGAAAGTTGGTAGGCGTGTTTCTAAATCTGAAAGACGAAGTCAGTTCAAATTTCGTGTCAGTTGCATTAAATACACGCTGAAACGGTAGTGAGTGTTACTCACCTTTGAGACTGGACGTGAAAGTTTTATGTTAGTCAAGAATGGCTTTAAAGCGACAAAGAAGCCATTATCAGCATCTCACTGAGTTTAAACGAAACCACGTAAAAGGGATACGAGAAGCTGGATGTCCCTTCTGCGATATTGTAGGCTTGGCAGAAATGTAGCCGCTCGACATGATTGCTGGCAGCGGATGTTACGGGAATGTACACGTTCGCAAGAAGACCGGGCTCCGGACGGCCACGTGACTACCGAGAGGGAAGTCCATCCTCTGGCGCGTCTTACTGGATCTGCATCAGCAATCTGAGAAACTGTTGGCACCACAGTGACACAACGAACTGTTACAAATCTGTTACTTCAAGGACAGCAGCGAACCAGACGCCCCGTAGCGGGTGTCAGGCGAGAGCTCGTTGGAGGGCAGGGTGGAGGTCTGTTGCATTTTCTGATGACAGCTGGTCCTGCCTCGCCGTGAGTTGATTACAAAGAGGCCAGTTGAGAGCCTGAAATCAATCTGCTGCGTGCTAGACACACTGGACCTACTTCTGAAGGTATGGACTGGAGCGCGATTTCGAATGACAGCGGAAGTATTCTCGTGGTTATCCACGCAGCCTGATTGCAAATTTGTACGTCAGTCTGGTGATTCTGCATGTTGTGCTGTCATTAACGAACAGCATTCCACGGATCGTTTTCCAACAGGATAACGCTCGTCCACAAATCGCTGTTGTAGCCCAGCATTCCCTACAGCGTGTCGACGCGTTTTTTGCGTGCTAGATCACTAGATCTGTTCCCAATCGAGTACATATGGGACATCATCGGATGACAACTCCAGCGTCATCCACAACCAGCAGTAGCAGTCCCTGTGTTGACTGCCCACGTGCAAAAGGCACGGCACTCTATCCCAAAAACTGACATCCGGCACCTGTACAACACAATGAATTCAAGTCTGCATGCTTGCTTTCAACATTCTGGGGGTTACACCAGTTGTTAATGTACCAGCACTTCACATTTACAAGGATTTATATCGCGCTTACATTATCCTATGATCTTGCAAAGGTAATCACTTAAATACACTCCTGGAAACGGAAAAAAGAACACATTGACACCGGTGTGTCAGACCCACCATACTTGCTCCGGACACTGCGAGAGGGCTGTACAAGCAATGATCACACGCACGGCACAGCGGACACACCAGGAACCGCGGTGTTGGCCGCCGAATGGCGCTAGCTGCGCAGCATTTGTGCACCGCCGCCGTCAGTGTCAGCCAGTTTGCCGTGGCATACGGAGCTCCATCGCAGTCTTTAACACTGGTAGCATGCCGCGACAGCGTGAACATGAACCGTATGTGCAGTTGACGGACTTTGAGCGAGGGCGTATAGTGGGCATGCGGGAGGCCGGGTGGACATACCGCCGAATTGCTCAACACGTGGGGCGTGAGGTCTCCACAGTACATCGATGTTGTCGCCAGTGGTCGGCGGAAGGTGCACGTGCCCGTCGACCTGGGACCGGACCGCAGCGACGCACGGATGCACGCCAAGACCGTAGAATCCTACGCAGTGCCGTAGAGGACCGCACCGCCACTTCCCAGCAAATTAGGGAGACACTGTTGCCCCTGGGGTATTGGCGAGGACCATTCGCAACCGTCTCCATGAAGCTGGGCTACGGTCCCGCACACCGTTAGGCCGTCTTCCGCTCACGCCCCAACATCGTGCAGCCCGCCTCCAGTGGTGTCGCGACAGGCGTGAATGGAGGGACGAATGGAGACGTGTCGTCTTCAGCGATGAGAGTCGCTTCTGCCTTGGTGCCAATGATGGTCGTATGCGTGTTTGGCGCCGTGCAGGTGAGCGCCACAATCAGGACTGCATACGACCGAGGCACACAGGGCCAACACCCGGCATCATGGTGTGGGGAGCGATCTCCTACACTGGCCGTACACCACTGGTGATCGTCGAGGGGACACTGAATAGTGCACGGTACATCCAAACCGTCATCGAACCCATCGTTCTACCATTCCTAGACCGGCAAGGGAACTTGCTGTTCCAACAGGACAATGCACGTCCGCATGTATCCCGTGCCACCCAACGTGCTCTAGAAGGTGTAAGTCAACTACCCTGGCCAGCAAGATCTCCGGATCTGTCCCACATTGAGCATGTTTGGGACTGGATGAAGCGTCGTCTCACGCGGTCTGGACGTCCAGCACGAACGCTGGTCCAACTGAGGCGCCAGGTGGAAATGGCATGGCAAGCCGTTCCACAGGACTACATCCAGCATCTCTACGATCGGCTCCATGGGAGAATAGCAGCCTGCATTGCTGCGAAAGGTGGATATACACTGTACTAGTGCCGACATTGTGCATGCTCTGTTGCCTGTGTCTATGTGCCTGTGGTTCTGTCAGTGTGATCATGTGATGTATCTGACCCCAGGAATGTGTCAATAAAGTTTCCCCTTCCTGGGACAATGAATTCACGGTGTTCTTATTTCAATTTCCAGGAGTGTATGTTACCTAGACACATGTATTCTCGAAATATCATTACTGTGTGTTAATATTATTTTTTGGTGTTGTGATTTTTTCCGTCAGTGTAATTACTGCAACCTACATCCATTTGAATCAGTTTACTGAATTCGTCTCTTTCTCTCTACCAAAAAATTTTACCCCGACACTACCTTGCTATACTAAAATGATGTCTCTTCGATGTCTCAGAATTTGTCCTATCAACTGATCACTTCTCTTAGTCAAAATACACCGCAAATTTCTTTTCCCCCATTCCCATTCGGTACTTCCTCATTATGGCAACTGAAGAAAACTTCACAAGTTAAGATCGCTAAAAAGCATTTTATATGCTGCAAGTGTCGACAGAGCTGTGCTGTCATCGAATCTTATGCTTTCAAACATAACGACAGCATAGCTCTATCGAAACCGGCGATGCAATAAAATGCTTTTTCAGTGATCTTGGCTTGTGAAGGGTTCTTCAGTTACAGGTCGCCCCAAACTTTGCATTTCAGGAATACATAACTTGATCTACCTGTTGCGCTCCAGCTGCTTTACTTGGCATGGCTAAATTCAAGTAATGACGTGACCCACAATTAACACAAGAAGCTCCAAGGAGGCAGGTCAGATAGAGGCCGGCCTGGTGCGCTTACACTTTATAAGGAAATACATCTGGTATTGCAAGTAGTACTGCCCGAGTCTCGGGGCATTGGCACAAATTCCGGCCCCGACGGCTACGCCAGAGCCGTAATATCAATGACACAGCAGAAAGGCAGAAAGTGATGTGTCGTTGGTGACCTGATTACTACGCGAATGAGGCGTGCCTTTGCTGCAGCTTACATGATGGGAAACAGTACCTTGGTGGTGGGCTGGTTGGTTGATTTGGGGAGAGGACCAAACAGGGAAGTCATCGGTCCCATCGTGTTAGGGAAGGATGAGGAAGGAAATCGGCCGTGCCATTTCAAATCAACCATCCTGGCATCTGCCTAAAGCGATTTAAGGAAATCACGGAAAACCTAAATGAGGATAGCCGGATGCGGTTTTGAACCGTCCTTCTCGCGAATGCGAGTCCGGTGTGCTAACAATTGCACCACCTTGCTCGGTCAGTGCCTTGGCAAAATAGATACGAGTGAAGCCTGCATCAATGCTACTCATTTTAGACAGGCAGTATTCAGCTGCCAGTTTCGAGGGCAGGTCTACCCCAGTCTCCAAGCCTAAATGGACAAGCTGTCGTCGCCAGGTGGTATCTTCAGTAGTTGTGGTCTACGGTCTGCACACAGTCTGAATGCTGCGCGCTTAGCGCCTTCCAACTGGCGGGCCACCTGCTGGCTAACGTTCGGCCACTGCTGGCCGCCTACCCTGGTTCAAGATCAGACCATCTATTTACCTGATCGTCACCACCTGCCGCTGATCCTCGCCCTGTGTGGAAAAACACTGTCACTGTCCGCCACCGCCTGTGCAGGTACACGTCACCGTTGTGAGCCGCCATCGACGATGCTGGAGACCTCGGTTTGACTCTGCACACCCCAGTGCACCTCGCTCTAAGCTGCGTAGCAGGCCTGTTGCCACGGCTGCCCGCACTGCCATCCGCTCCCCGCCTAGGGCCGAGTCAGTCCACAGCTGCCATGCCGAAGGCATCTGTGTGCTGGACGCCACACTATGCCTATGACCTTACTTAAGCACGTTGCACAGTTGGAGTCCATCCCTCAGCTTGGGGGGCGTTCGGCGCCTTCTACGACCGTCACGACTGCTGTAGTTTGTTGCGGAATAAAAAGAATGTTTAACATTGCTGTTTTCATGATGGAACGTCGTAAAATCATCTGGTAACCAACCCACCCACGCCTGGAGTGGTGAACTGCAAGCCGCCCTGACCACTAACAGCTCAGCTCCACCAGCCACTGCAGAGATTGTCCGCCCGCTTCCCCTACAGACTGAGTCAGAAGTATTGCTGCCACCGGCGGCTGGCTCGAGGACGACCTCTCCAGCCACAGCTCGCAGCGTCAAGAACACTCTGGGGTTAGTGCGCTGACGCTGTTTGGCTCTTTTTATGTGTAAGCGTCGTGGAGAGTCAGTGGTCTTCTTCCACATGTTTAATTCTGTTTTCATACTGCAGTGTGTAGCATTATGTTCAGACGATGATTTGAGGATATGCACTGTGAATTTTGAGGGGAATGTATGTTGATATGCGCCAGTTAGTATGGGCAATGCTAATTATGAGCAAGGTGTTCTGTTTTGAAATATGTAAAGTCATGAGCACCACTCAGGCGGAGAACAAGCGTTTTGATAGTGTTAAGTGTATTTCTCGTCATCCTATTTTGTTTTCCTGTTGTGTTTCTATGATAAATACTGCATAACGCCAGGGTCGAAATTACGAGTGATGACAATTCAAGAAGCGACCGAATCTTTGATAGAGCAGGTAGCTCGGTGGAAGGAAGACAATGCAGACCTGCATAAACTCGTAGATGCTTTGAAAGCAGACAGCGCGGAGATTCATAGGCAACTAGTTGCTATGAGAGAAGATAGGGCATCGTCCAGTTTTTACACTTCGTTCATCAGATTCAGCTACCGCCAGTTTGGTTTACCCCTTTTCGGGTGAGACAGCGGAGGATGTGTTGGCATTTACAGATTACCTAGTAGCAGCCGAAGGACCAAGCTTCTGGAGAGATGAGGAGATACACATGACCAAATTGCTCTTAACAGGTGAAGCAAAGACTTACGTTATCTATCACTAAGACTTAAGAAATGCGTTTACATTCGAGTACCTTAAAGGGGGTCTCATGCAGCGCTATAAGAAACTAGACAGTTCTAGATTCTTTCGTGAACAGTTTCACGGGGTGCTGCTGGGGCGAAATGAATCAGTGGAAAGTTTGTCAACAGAATAAGAAAGATTAATGCTAATATCTATGAGCTGACAGGGACTGACAAAACGAACAAAGTTATTGTTCAGGAAGTGGAGCATAGGACACTGAATACATTCATAAGGTGGATAGATACAAAAAACCCGAAGACCTAGTTGTTGTCATGATGGTACCCACAGAGCTCGGAAGTAGACATAGCGATGGGAGTATGGGATAAAATAAGTGTCTTCTGTGCTGATACAAAGTGTCACAGATGTGGATGTTCGGGCCATTTTCAGAGGCAGTGTCGCCAGCCATAGTGAACAAAATGTGGAGTGACTGGGCAGTGAGAGAAAGATTGTAGAAATAAGAAGCGAAATGGGCAGGAGAGAAGTAATCGATCGTTAAATACCAAATGAAACTCCAAATCCGCCGGCCAGTTTTCCTGTAAGTTTCAGTGCTACGAAGATATATGCAGGCGCAGAGAGTTGCATAATTGGGGGAATAGATGGTAAGAGGCATGGATTTTTATTAGACACAGGGGCTCATGTGACTGTGGCAAGTCTGGACTTCTTGAGTAAGAGACATGTAAACCCTCCACATCATATGTTACGTGGAGTAGGATATAAAGATGTAGAATCACTAGGTTCAGCGATGTTGGATTTCAGGCTGGGGCGAAATAATCGTGGGAGAATCTGGAAGTTGTGCCACGTGTAGGTGAGGGACACTGTCCAATCCTAGGCTTAGACTTCCTATATAAGTGTCATCCTAAATTTGATCTTACGAGACGTGCGGAGCAACTCGGGAGAACACCGTGCCAGTTGGGAGAGACTGTTGCCAACGATGTACTGTCACCAGGTTCATCTAATATGACAGACAAACTAATTAAAATGTGGGCAAAAACATTAAGGCTCAAGTCGCGTGGTAATGAGTGCCTCCAGGGTTACGACATAGAGTAGTGTCGAAAGTGGGCAACCTTTCCTCATGGAGTGACGAGATGGACAATCGTCTCGCCACACTGCGATTTACCTGAATCAGGGATTGGGCGCTGCCATGCAGGTACTAGTTGACAGCAACAAAGGGGTTGGAAAACCCATTGGGCCCATTGTGGAGAACAGGAAACGATGCCGCACCTTGTCGAATGCGCCGTCAGAATCAATGAAAACCACCGCAGCACGGAGTCTGCACGGCCTTGCCAGTGCGATTAAATCGCGCCATTCCCCTGTGGCGGTTTGTCTATTAACTGAAACACCCGGAGTTGCCTGTTCTTGGGATAGAATACAAGGAAGTATCTTCCGGCAACGCGTCGCCAGGAATCGTGCAAAAATTTTATAGTATGCGTCAAGCAGAGTTAGGGCATGGTGAGATGCTGTTGTCGCTCGCGGTGCCGGTTTATGGGTGAGTATAATAATTCGCGTGACAAAGGCTGACGGTATAGCGTTGTCCGTCGTCAGTTCTTGAAACACTGTCGTCCACTGCGACGTCACTAGCCCAAGGATGGCGCGATAAAATTCTATCGGCAATCCGTCGACGCCAGATGACTTATTCAAAGCACCTCTGTTGATTGCATCGTGGACCTTGTCACGCGTAACCGGCTCCGTCAGCTCGTCCGCCCAGTCGCTGGCGAGGCTGCGTTTCACGTGTGGTAATACAACCGTTTCAGCACGGGCGTTTGTAGGTGCTTCTTGGTACATCGTGTGGTATTGGTCTGCAAAGGAATTGACGATTTCTGCCTGACAAGTGACGTGCTGGGCTCGACAGATGTAGATCTTGGGGAAGTCGTTGTCGTCGTTGTTGCCCATCGGAAGCAGTATGATGCATGGTGGGGTGTTCCTGACGCCTGGTCCTCACCACCGCTCCCTGGCGTCTACGGCGTGTCAGTGTCACGATTTGTGTCTTAATCCTGCTGCATTCACTGTGGGCTTCAGCGGTGGGCGGCTGGGCGTCCAGGTCGCAGAGAAAGGCGTAGAAATAGTCGACGTGTGACGGTGTCACGCAGCTACTTCTTTGCCTTACTGAATCAAAGTACGTCGAATGGCAGGTTTGGCACATTCCTGCCACCAAGTCAAGGTTGTACAGTAATTAGACAAGCGACATTTACAGAGGACCGTGCAGGTGGGTGGTGTTTAACTTCCGCGTTGCATATGCGCCAGACCATTTGTTGCAGGTGGAGAATATTGCAGATGTAGGCACAGTGGCCCGAAAAGGCAAAGGATCAACGTTCTGCACCTTGGAGTGCGGGTGTGAGTTCCCTAGAGGCGTAAATCATGTCAAGACGGCTCGCGGAGTGATTCGTCTGGTAAGTATGTCTAGCTGCGCCGCCGTGCCTTGCCGAACTTCCCAGGTGTCGCGAAGCAACAGATCACGGACGACAAAGAGCAGTTCTTAGCATGTGTTGTAGTAAATCATATGATCCTTAGGGTGCAGGAGACAATTAAAATCACCTCCAAGCAAGTAATGGTCACAGCGCCCAAGAAATAAAGGGGCGATTTCTTCTGAGTAGAAGCGTGCTCTGTCGTGTTTGTAGGTGGAGCCTGACGGAGCGTAAATGTTGATAACACGCGTCTCCACGACGGTGACAGCCACGACTCTGGCTACGCCACGTATCAGGAGATCATCAGGGAGGGGATAAGTATTATAGTCCCCGGCATCGGAAGTGTGGCCAAATGTACGTCATGTAGTAGTGCGATGTCGACGTCCAGTGCTCGTGTCATTTTTCGCACCAGTTGAATTTTCACTCGGGACCTAATGTTGTTCTAATGATAATCGTCGCCGCTCGTTGTGGCCGAGCGGTTCTAGACGCTTCAGTCCGGAACCGCGCGACTACTACGGTCGCAGGTTCGAATCCTGACTGGGACATGGATATGGGTGATATCCTTAGGTTAGTTAGGTTTACGTTGTTCTTCTAAGTTTTTTTTTCTAATCGTCGCTATTGGGTACGATGGAGAACTCCATCAGCAGGGGGTGAAGAGGGGCGAGACAGCGGCGAGCCCTGTCGTACGCCACCTCACCGCATTTACGTCGGCGTAACTAGGTCTCTGTCTGGGATAACTCCGTCCCCAGCGTGCGGTTCGGGTCGTCGTCAACGCAGCTCCGCGCCATAGATGGCGTTGCCGTTGTGGTGTTCATATGTTCCACCTCGTGCGCAGCCGTGGCAGCCGTAACGGTGGAGCCAGCGGACTAGGTACCGGCGCAGTCAGTTCTTGTGTCGTACTATAGTCATTCTTGACGTCGTGCGGATTCTCCGAGGCCTCGTCAGGACAGACGGCCTCTGGAGCCTCAGGGGGAGGTGAGTTGTCTCGTTCTGAGACCCTACCTCTTGCACCGTTTAGGTGGAAGTTTTGCGCCTCCGTCCCTATGTGTCGGAAGATGGGAGGGAGTCACGGAAGTCCGGGGGACGATAAGCGACGTGACTTCCATATCATCAGCCGGGAGGGGGTCGGCAGTCGTCGCTGTTGGTAGTGAAGCAGGAGTCGCATGAGTTTGTGGCCGTGATGCGTCGACACTCGCGTTATCCGTGGCAGGTCGAAGGGACGCTGGTACGTGGTCCGACTACGACGGTCGACGGGAGGAAACGCCAGGGTAGCAGCCGGAAGTTGGGTGATGCGATGCTCAAGACACTCAGACTTGAGGTGGCCTTCTTTGCCGCACCCAGAACAGGTTGATTCAAATGGCTCTGAGCACTATGAGACTTAACTTCTGAGGTCATCAGTCCCCTAGAACTTAGAACTACTTAAACCTAACTAGCCTAAGGACATCACACACACCCATGCCCGAGGCAGGATTCGGACCTCTGACCGTAGCGGCCGTGCGGTTCCAGACTGTTGCGCCTAGAACCGCTCGGCCACTCTGACCGGCCCAGAACAGGGTGGCCGTCTTTTATAACTACAACGCGGCACCAGTTGATTTGTAGATAAGACAGAACATGGCAACAGACATCGATGGTGATCTGTCGTAACCCGTTAAGAATGGGGTACGTTTGTAACTGCGCCGCCGGCCGCGGTGGTCTCGCGGTTCTAGGCGCGCAGTCCGGAACCGTGCGACTGCTACGGTCGCAGGTTCGAATCCTGCCTCGGGCATGGATGTGTGTGATGTCCTTAGGTTAGTTAGGTTTAAGTAGTTCTAAGTTCTAGGGGACTGATAACCACAGCAGTTGAGTCCCATAGTGCTCAGAGCCATTTTTTTGTAACTGCGCCCAGCGTGACCATGTACAGTACCATAGGGGCGGACAGCCGGGATGACTTCTTCCGCTGGCAGCTCAAGCGGTAGTTCAAAAACTAGTATAGTGCACATGCCCAAGCCCACATTATCGACTGTGACCGAACCGACATTGCCATCGGTGTGGCACGAAGCATTCGGTTCGCGCACTGCGTCATTGACGACTTTCACGTACACCGTACTGCTCAAGACGGACAAATGCACGCCCAAAATGTCGGAAGCTGGTACGTAGCATAGGAAGCATACTGCTTCCAAAACTTTTGGTGTAATCACTGCTGAAGGTGAATCTTAATGGGGATTTTTGAAACCACTTGCCCATCGTTCTAGTACACGTAAGCGACACGTAAATGACGGCCGCTGAAAGTAAACAAGAGCGAGAGCTCGCGGGCTGCCCAGGCGGAAATACACAGCACGTCTGCACTTCACGGCTGCCGGCCGCTGTGGCCGCGCGGTTCTAGACGCTTCAGTCCGGAACCGCGCTGCTGCTACGGTTGCAGGATCGATTGCTGCCTCGGGCATGGCTGTGTTAGGTTAGTTAGGTTTAAGTAGTTATAAGTTCTAGGGGACTGATGACCTCAGATGTTAAGTCCCATAGTGCTTAGAGCCATTTGAACCATTTTTTGAACTTCACGGCTGCTAAAGCCGGACTGTTACCATGTAGTTGCATCAACCACTGCGTCATCCGGGCACACTATTTGTCGCAAATGCGCAGACTATCTCGGTACGTTCCTCGCCGCCCTTCACTGCCAGCTAGTGCATCTTATCTGCAGACGCAGCCCATGTCGTCCATGTTCGCTAATTTTAGACTCCAGATGGAGATCGAAAGCAAATGTGCATCAGCACTGGAGGTTGTGGATTCATTGCCCATCGAGGTGAATCAATTATACGAATGCGTGGTGTCTGTTCTTTCGTGCGTGTCTGTAAGAACAGACACCATGCATTCGTATGAAGCCGGAGCCCTCGTAGGTGGTGTTTCATTACTTAATTCTGTAGAGTGTTCACTTCAAAGATGTTCTTCTGAAAACACTGATTCAGAACTTCGACGCTGTTCGAGTTAAAGGTAAAGCAGCGAACTCATAATTCTACATTGTCTCGGTGCACAAACCTAATCACGTAAAACTAAAAATAAGGACTGAGTAACTTCCGTTAATTTACTGAAATCAAATCAGTGAAATAGCTCTGACATAACATGATATCAATTAAATTCATTCAGGAAAGGATGACCCTGCAATGAGTACGTCTTGACAAATGAACATTTTGGGCCCGACTGGAATTCGAACCGGGATCTCTTGTTTATAAAGAGTAGTGGCCCTTCAGGCTATCCGAGTAACCCATCATGACTGACTCGATACTGGCCTAGACGACACGTTGCTTTCTAGAATTCGCCCGTGTAACGCCCCAGACGCCTGAAACGCCCGCCTTACACACTTTTTATGGGTAGTATTTGTTTACATATTCCATATGATTAGATAAGGTCCTTTAGGCTCTCTCTTACATCTAACCAGTTATCCTTAGTGAGTCAACATTACATTTATTAGTATTGCACATGAGCAATATATAACAATAACATTAATGTAAGGATAGTGATTATAAACAGGGTGAAGAAAAATTTTGTCACGAAATTTTAATCCTGGATAGGTGATGCCAGTAGGAACCAAAATTGCTAATGTTGTGTAGGCCGACAACACACCAATTTTAAACTAGAGAAACCTGACGCCACGTGCTCCGGTTGGCCGTGGGATTGCCCTGTTGCCGTTCGTCGGTTGACGGGCAGCGTTGTGGTTGTCGGTTCACACAAAGAAACGTCCCTCGCCCTGTCGCTGGCCCAACGTGATACACATACGTGTCGAATAGGTCTTGCTGTTCGTCTCCACCTCACGTCAGAGGGATCCACATGTAAGCTTCGCTTCGGAGCACACATGCGTCACCTGCGATTTAGTCGTACAGTAAGGATGGCGGTATAGTATTCGTTTGAAGAACAACGAGATACGGTTTTTGTTCATGGACCAGCCGACGGTAATGCGCATGAAGCTCGACAGTTGTATGAGGAACGGTACCGAGCAAGACGCCACCCACACCCGCAAAAGTTTACAGCAATTCACCGGCAACTTGGCGAAACAGGCTCGTTAGCGGGATATCATGGTGATGCTGAAAGATCTCCAACATGACGGGACGCTGCATTTGAAGAGACTGTTCTCGAGCGCTTCGAGGAAGCACCTACGACAAGTACTCGAGCGGTTGGACATGACATGAGGGACCATGATGGTTTGGTTTGTGGGGCGTTCAACTGCGCGATTATCAGTGCCCATACAAATTCCCAACCTCTGCTCAGTCCAATCTCGCCACTTTCACGAATGATGATGAAATGATGAGGACGACACAGACACCCAGTCATTTCGAGGCAGGTGAAAATCCCTGACCCCGCCAGGAATCGAAGCTCGGGAAGCGAGAACGCGACTGCGAGACCACGACCTGCGGACATGACATGAGGGCCACTCATCGGTTAGTGTGGGAGATTTTGAGGGAAGACGGCCAGCATCCATTTAGTTTCCACATTGTCCAAGACCTAAATCCTTTGGCGGTCTATGAACACAAGGTAGGGTTTTGCCGGTGGTTTCTGCGACGTGTTATACGGGATCTCGACATCCCCGTCATTGTGTTGTTTACCGGCGAGTGCACCTTCCATCGGGTTGGCCTTTACAACACTCGAAACGTTCATTACTGGACAAGGGGAAATCCTCAATCACGTACGTCCACGGACACCAGGCACGACTTTCGCTCAACATTTGGGCAGGCATTGTTGGTGACCATTTGATTAGGTCAGTCCGTCTACCTCCTCGACTTACCTTCACTTTTTGCAAGAAACTCTACCCGTCCTGCTGGAAGATGTTCCCCTGGACATACGGAGGCATGTGGTTGCAGCATGATGGGGTGCCCGCACATAACAGTCGTGCTGTGCTCAGATATTTAAATGAACTTTTCGACGCCCGGGTAATTGGCAGAGGTGCTCGTAGGACATCTCCAGATCTCACGCCACCGGACTTTCTCCTGTGGGGATTCTTCAAGGTTCTAGCTCACCCACCCTGACGCGAACCACCTAGAAACGAAGAGGAATTAATGGATCGCATCCAACATGCCGCCACTCACATCAAAGCAATGCCAGGAATCTTTGAAAGAGTTTGGCAAAACACCGTTCGACGTTACCAAGATTGTGTCGCGTCAGAGAGTCGGCAGTTCGAGCACCTGCTTTAAGTAAACAATGTCCTAGCTACAAAAAAGGTTCTTTTCAGGGCCGACACAATTTGTAAAAGACTTTCTGTATGTGAACTAACAGCTGTTGGCGGCTTTGTTCCCGGTACGTCTTTTCATGAAACTACAACGGATGTGTCGGGACCCCGGCGGATTCGCCCCCAGGCTCCCTGAGTGGAAGGCTGGCGCGCTACCAACGAGCGTACTGGCCACCTTGGATACAGTGCGATCTCCGACAGGCAAAGCATTCGCGGTCATGCGTTGTCCAGAGCATCCGACAACAGGGCAATCCCGCGGCCAATCGGAGCACGTGGCGCCAAGTTTCCGTAGTTTAAAAATAGTGCGTTGTCGACCTACACAACATTAGTAATTTTGGTTCCCACTAACATCAGCTATCCACGGTTAAAATCTCGTGACACTATTTTTCTCCACTCTGTATATGACCCGCCCAAATAGCAGAACCCGTTAACGCGTTGCTTCCGGGATACGGGGAGACGAGCCACCCCGCAAGGAATCCGCCTCGCGGATTAACGACGAAGGCTGGTGAGCCATTCAGCCTGGATGTGGTTTGTAGGTGGTTTCCCACATCCAGCTAGACAAGTAACGAACCGGTTCCCACGTCCCGTGTCAGATATACGTTACATAAACATTTAGAGAAACATTCTCACATTTGAATGTGAGATTGTTCTAGACGCAGACAGATGGGGTGCACAACTTCCATCCCATAGACAGCATATGTACAGACAGAGAGAGAGAGAGAGGCCAGTGCTCTTTAGACCATAGATAATATGCACAGGGGCTGCCATTTTTTTGCCAAAACTTGCGCATGAAATACTCTCGCCTGTTGACTACACAAGACATTGATTTGACGCTCACATGACAGCAGAAATTATATCTTGTTATTTAGTATATGACTACTACACATTTCATATGGAGTACATTAAAGTGTATTAGTCATTTATTACAACGTTCCGGAACAAATGGAAATCGATCAGGAAAACAAAAAGAGTTTCAACTGTATTATGTCAGACGTTCTGAAGCGATTTCAGAGTTTGATATTAATTGTTAAATTCGGCAGCCTCTCAGCTTTATACAGCTTTTTCCTTCCCAGCTACTATATTTTAGGTTAGATCACTGTGGAACTGGAAACTGTTTTATACCGGAAAAATCCAGAAGACATACTTCTGTAATGATGTTTAGAAACGCTAAAGATTTTCGAAAAACTTCTGTAGTTACAGATACTTGCATTTTCATGTGAATAATAACAAAACATAAAAAAATTATAAGCCAGGATTTGTGAACTGATATTTCAATTCGATAAATGCAATTCAAATATAAGTAAAAAATAATAATAATTTGGTGACAGCGAAAATGAAACTACCGACAGCAGGGTTTGTAATCTTCAATGCTACTTACTGAACTACACGCCACATTACGACTGACAGACGTAGTGTTCTGTAAATAATAGTGCCCAGAAATTTTCGAAATCGATTTTTTCTTCCCAATACAAGAATTCTGTAGACTGGTATATTATACACTGAAACAGGTTTGCTACACTCTTCAAAACAATAAACATACTCCAGAAAGCACTGCAACCTACGAATCGAGAGAGACCAATGGCAAAAAAATGGCGTCGCAATTAATCAGCCAGTCACGTGTAATTTCACCGATGGCCACTCTCTCTCTGTACGTAGGCTCTCTACCGTCCCAGGGAGAGTGGTGGCGTCAGGAGGAGCATCCGGCCATCAACTGCGGTACCACCAACATCGCCTCAACTCACGAGACTATGCCAATGCTATAAGTCCCAGGAGGAACAACCCGCGTCCAGTCATGCTGATATAGGTTTTCCGTGATTTCCCTAAATCGCTTCAGGCAAATGCCGGGATGGTTCCTGTGAAGGGGCACGGCCGATTTCTTTCCCCATCCTTCCCTAATCCGAGCTTGTGCTCTGTCTCTAATGACCTAGACGTCGACGGGACGATAAAACACTACTCTCCTCCTCCTCCCAGGAGGAATAGTCAGTGTTTAGGGCCATGACAGGAACTATCATTCGAAGCAAAAGAGTCTAATACGCATCGGCTCTAAAATGCATACCTTAAGAGCTATGAGCACTTGTTCATCTTCGCTGATGTGTGATACATCTCGTCTACTCAGCAACTACACATAGCTCGTATGGCATGAATTTTAGAGTTCATGTGTACCAGACAATTTTCTCTTGCTTTGGTCCATACTTCTTTCTTCCAAAATACGGAAAGCAAAGAAAGTGCAGCAGAAGGGATTTGTCTTACAGTATCTAAGATAAAGACGTGCTTATAGGTCTTAAGGTACGCATTTTAGAGCCCATGTTTGCTAGAATTCTTTGCTGCCAATGATTGTTCCTGTAATATCACTGAATATTGACTATTCCTCCTAGGATACTACATACACAGACATAATGGATCTATGAAATTTAAGAAATGTTAGTCTTATTAACACTGTATTAAGCTGTTCGCTCTTTAGTCTTGTCGAATGTGGGTATTTACATCTAACAGAGATATTATTGGGGATATCACTGTCGATAATAAATTGACTGGTCAGAGGAAGACAGAGAATTAATATCGTACTGGCAGATGATATGAATAGAAGAAAACAATCATAGATAGTGATGAAAAAAACATGGATAGTTTGCAGTTTGACGGAGATAATGGTTCGCTGGTTGGATAGAAGGAAAATAGCTGGGAAATGCCGAGAGGGAATACACGCCACTAAAACACATAAAGGTTTGTATGTTGTATTGTATTCTGCCTGTTAACCGGGAGCCTAGAGGCTCCGTCCCCGCCGCAGCCGCAGTAGTCCACAACCCCACGACGACTACCGCAGTCCACTTCACCCCTCCGCTGCCCCACACCGAACCACTCTTTCAGGGTTATTGTGCGGTTCGGCCCCCGGTTGACCCCCACAAGGGAACGTCTCACACCAGACGAGTGTAACCCCTACGTTTGCGTGGTAGAGTAATGGTGGTGTACGCGTACGTAGAGAACTTGTTTGCGCAGCAATCGCCGACATAGTTTAGCTGAGGCGGAATAAGGGGAATAAGCCCGCAGTCGAGAGACAGATGGAAAACCGCTTAAAAACCATCCACAGACTGGCCAGCTCACCGGACCTCGATACAAGTCCGCCGGGCGGATTCGTGCCGGTGACCAGGCGCTCCTTCCCGCCCGGAAAGCCGTGCGTTAGACCGCACATAAAGGTTTAATCTACTCTTAAATGTATTATGATTTTTTAATAACGCGCAGGTTGCAGGGTAGCTAGTTCCACAGTCGTATGGCTGAAATGGAGAAAGAGATGGAGAAGACTTTCGTCTTCTACAAAGGTACAGCCGAGATGTTGGAGGTATCCAGTCTGGTACAGCAGTTATGAATTCATGATACGGACTTGACGTTACCTCGGAGATGCTGTGTCCCATCGCTCGTGCGCTGACTGTAACACCACGTTCAAACTCACTTGAATCTTAATAACATGTCATTCTAGCAGCAGTAACCGATCTAACTACTGCGCCAGACACGCGTTGTCTTATATAGGCGTTGCTGACCGCTGCGCCGTATTCTACCTGTGTACATATCTCTGAAATTGAATACTCATGTCTGTACCAGTTTATTTGGTGCTTCAGTGTACCTTGCGTACGCGATACTAGTTCCATCTAAATATGTGCATATCGTTATCGCACGACGTTTGTCACCTCAGAGTACACCTGGCTACTCTGTAGTCAAGTTGGATCGATAGCGCAACCTGTTGGCATGCGCAGCAGGCTGATCGGGTCCCGTGAAACTCGCCAGCCTTGCGGAATCGTAAGATTCCCTGCTTTAACTACTGTGCTACAGTAAACGTATACCCTTACCTTGAGCTGCTTTAAAGGTTGCGGCGGGGACATGGGCAGAAAGGCCGGAAGTAGAACTTCTACATCGCTGATTTTAATCTACACACATCAAAAAAAGTTTTGCATCACCTCGGTTCCGAGAGTTCCGGAACCTGTACAGAAAACTGGAATAGAGATCAACATAAACATCATTTCCGCCCTTTTTATTGCTCATAAAAACCATACATTGCATGTTGTACCACCATACAGCGAGACCTTCAAATGTAGCGGTCCAGACTGCTGTACACACCGGTACCTCTAATTCCCAGTACCACGTCCCCTTGCATTGATGTATACCTGTCTTCGTGGTGGCATACTATCTACAAGTTCATCAAGGCACTGTTTGTCCAGATTGTGCCAATCCTCAACGGCGATATGGCGGAGATCCCTCAGAGTAGTTGGTGGGTCGCATTGTCCATAAGTAGCCCTTTTCAATCTATGCCAGGCATGTTCGATAGGTTTCATGTCTGGAGAACCTGATGGCCACTGTAGTCGACCGACATCGTTTTCCTGGAAAAAGTCATTCACAAGATGTGCACGATGGGGGCGCGAATTGTCGTTCATGAAGACGAATGCCTCGCCAATATGCTGTCGATACGGTTGCACTATCGGTAGGAGGATGGCATTCACGTATCGTACAGCACCTTCCATGACCACGAGCGGCGGACGTCGACCCCACACAATGCCATCCCAAAACAGCAGGGAACCTCCACCTTGCTCCACTCGCTGGACAGTAAGTCTAAGGCGTTCAGCCTGACCGGATTGCCTCCAAACACGTCTGCGACTATTCTCTGGTTGAAGGCATTGCGACACTCATCGGTGAAGAGAACGTGATGCCAATCCTGAGCGATCAATTCGGCATGTTGTTTGGCGCATCTGTATCGCGCTGCATAGTGTCGTGGTTGCACACATGGACCTCGCCATGGATGTCGGGAGTGAAGTTGCGCATCATGCAGACTATTGCGCACAGTTTGAGTCGTAACACGAAGTCCTGTGGCTGCACGAAAAGCATTATTCAACATGGTGGCGCTGCTGCCAGGGTTCCTCCGAGCCATAATCCGTAGGTAGCGGTCATCCACTGCAGTAGTAGCTCTTGGGCTGCCTGAGCGAGGCACGTCATCGACAGTTCCTGTCACTCTGTATATCCTCCATGTCCGAACAACATCGCTTTGATTCACTACGAGACGCCTGGACACTTCCCTTTATGAGAGCCCTTCCTGGCACAAAGTAACAATGCGGACGCGATCGAACCGCGTTATTGACCGTCTATTGGTAGAACTACAGACAACACGAGCCGTGTACCTCCTTCCTCGTGGAATGACTGGAACTGATCGGCTGTCGGACTCCTTCCGTCTAATAGGGGCTGCTAATGCATGATTGTTTACATCTTTTGGGCGGGTTTAGTGACATCTTTGAACAGTCAAAGGGATTGTGTCTGTGGTACAAGATCCACTGTCAACGTCTGTCTTCAGGAGTTCCGGGAACCGGGGTAATGTGAAACTTCTTTTTGATGTGTGTACTTTTCTACGTGATACCCACGAATATTAAGGCATTTATCGTATCGTCAACCAGCTTTTGAATACACTTCTCGTAGAAATCTGCCGTCTGAGCGTAACTCCCGATACTTCAAACGTTTTGTAACAACTTCATAAAGCGCACTTCTTGTCACTTAAGGAAATTCATCACTAGACAGCAGACTTTCAGTTAAAAACCTATCCTTTTCCTGCGTTCCTAGTTGCAAATGAACTTGTAGTGAGGCGTTTCATGGCTATCTAAGCTTAAAACCGTTAATTATATAGCATCCAAAAAGCCTATTTCGACGTTAACGCCTGTTTTTGCCTATTTCAGCTTTAAAATCCTAAAAGGTACATACACGAGGGGAAACTTAAAGCTGCCTAGCCACTGTAGTAGAAAAAATTTAAAAAAAGAAAAAAGAACACCGCACTCTTTAGTTACACTCTCTCTGTAGGAAAGTGAGGCCGTTTTCAAATTTTTGTTATCCGCTCGCCAAACAAAACTAGTACGGACTGTACTGATGGACGCATGAAGTGTTAAGATGTTCATCGTTCAAAATGCATTGTAGTTTCAATGCGCGAATAGTTCGACAGAAGAAAATGCCGAAAACTGTTAGTTGAAAGTCTAGTCATATTAGACTGTGGCTACCAGAGTTTCCCCACTATACAACAGATGGAAAAATTATATTCTACCAAGCATGCAATGTTTTTATGTTATGTTTTTATGCTTCTTAGGTTTTCTTTCCCTTTCAGAATTGCAAATTTTTCCTCACATCTTTCGACACCAGAGCGTTTGTGAAGCAGAGTATTTTATAAACATAGTTTAAAATTATACTAAGAGACACCTCGACTCAGCTGTTTACTTTGATTATCGTTTTTAAGTAGCAGAGTTCAATTTTGATATAAATGAAAAGTAAACAATGTGAAAATGTGACACCTGTAAGACAAAGCTTAAATGTTTTGAAAATGATGCACCAAGTATTGATTTTTTTTTTAAGTTCCAAGTTATGAGAAAAATCTATTCAGTAACAGGACAGTTGGAAAACTAAAATCGCTAATTTGTATCGTATGGTTTTTTATTTTATTTTGATAAAATTAAGTACCGGGGTCGCTTAACGATACCAAATGCCTTATATACTCACTTCTATATAGCATCTCGTTTTTTTTTCGTATTAGTTTCGAATGATAAAATGTCACACTTACCAGATGGAGCGTTACGTAAGGCAAATGTTGAACTAAATCAAAATTGAAGCAAACACTTTTAACAAAGACATCTGATAAACCCAACAAAAGGAACCAACTCTACAGTTGACTTGTGTTATGGTATTGTGGCAGCAAACATCCCCTTTCGAAAACTAGAAAATCCTATTTTCAAAGCTTTTCTTGAGAAGTACTACCATCGGTCTGTTTTTCATTTTCCTTATTTTTAATGAATAATAGTATGTTCATATGTCAAGTTTGTGTATTTTACATAATTTTTAGTTTTTCTGCAGAATGGTTTTAGGGCCTATTTCAGGTTTTATATAGCTTAAATGAGGTACCGAAAGAGCCAATTTTAGGCACCTAAAATGCACTCTTAACGACCTAAAAATCCGCGGTCTATTCACCACATAACGTCAAGATCGGAAATCTTTTAAAGACAGTCGTACGAATGTGAATGATGAGGAACGAAGTGGGCGACCTTCAGTCATTATTGACAGTTTGGTGCAGGAAGTTGCTGAAAAAGTGAGAGAGTACAAACAATTAAAGATTTCTACGTTAGATAATGAGTTTCTTCAAGATCAAGAGGTGTGCTTTATTTATTTTTTACAGAACGTTTAAATGATCGAAAGCTATGCTCAGGAGGCAGATTCTTAGAGGTCGGTAGCTAAAACCTGGTTGTACGGTACGATAAGTGCCCTGGTATTGGTGAGAATGATGTAGAAAAGTGGATTACAGCACAAGCTTTAGTATGAAAATAAAATTGCTATGAAAATTCTACTGGTTCCATTTTTATTTCAAAACGTGGCCACATATGTATGCTTTTCCTTAGAAAGTGACAGTCAGAACTAGCAGATAACCTTGGGAATTTAATGCAGCTCCCCTCGTCTAATTTGAGACATATTAAAAATGTTAAAAACATAATGATTTAATGATAAGAATATTAAAAAAAATGATTTTACAGACCACATACGCAGTTCGTCAGTCACCGCCAGTACAGATCCTAAGTAGAAGAAGTAATGTTAACTTTTCATGATTCAGTGAAAGGTGTGAAACCAGTGCAATGTCATAATACAACATTGACGAAATAATAAAGCGATTGCGCGTATAAAATGAGTTTAAAACATTTGTAATTCTAAAATTAGTTATGACTAGGTAGGAATAAGGTGAGAATATTATTCTAATTTTTTCAGAATTTAAAAAAAATTTAAACCGTACTTGTTTTCTTATGATTACATGAATCGTAAACCTGAGCAGAAAAATACAAGTGGTCCTCATGTCCAAAGTCGGAATTTATGTTTTTATCTGGTTTCCATGTACCTTTCCACTACTCCACATTTCAATGTGTCCTGTCCAGTTAATTGCTATCTACACTCTATTTCCGTTAACGTACGCCTTTAAGGCAGATGTACATTTTCGACTCACAGGCGTATCCGTTCGTCTTAGGTAAACCAGTGCGGAGCTGGGGCAACGCCGTACGTCCTGGAGAGTTAGACTGAATGATGCTCTTGTGATTATATTAGGCGTGAAGTGGTGGAGCAGCCGGGACAACAAGGACTAATGTGCCGCATTCAGCCCGCGCCCTGTGTTGGTACCCTATGTGCCGTCAGCACCTTCGTGCGTACCACAACTGCTTTAAACGCAATAGCGATTTGTTGGTGGGTAAGGTCATTCTGAATTCCTTCGATCCGCTCCTTCAAGTTTCAAGATACATGTTGCACAGTTAGAATCACAGAATTCCTCGGGGAACATCCTTTTCTCGCAAGGGAATATCATCAACTCGACCTCATATTTAGAGAGAGAAAAGCACATCTGCAGGATATCGGGTCCAGCGACCGATGCCGCGCAAAAATTTGGGTCATAATTCTGATACCACGCAGTACCTTCTGAAAGTACAACTTTTATACTTTCGCCCATACCAGTTGTTTATCAATCGCTCCGCCACACTGCAGCCCGCTAATGCCCCAGCGCGAATTACTGCAAAGCGGAGTGACAACCGGAGCCCACCTATTGGCTGGATGTCGAAGACGAGGGAAAAGTAAGAGGGAGGTGAACACATGTGCAAAACGTGTTCTGAAATCTAGTGCGAGAACACATGTTATTCTAGACTGAAAATAGTAGGTAACGTTGTTGTTGTGGTCTTCAGTCTGAAGACTGGTTTGGTTTAGTTCTCCACGCTATGTGCAAGCCTCTTCACTTCCGAATATCTACTGCTACTACATTCTTTAGAACCTGCTGATTGTATTCATATCTTGGTGTCACTCTACAATTTTTACCCCCCAACACTTCCCTCCAGTATCAAATTGGTAATCCCTTGATGTCTCAGAGTGTGTCATATCAACCGATCCCATCTTTTAGTCAAGTTATAACACAAGTCTTTTTTTTCTCCGTAATTCTATAGAGCATGTTCTCAGTGGTTACATGATCTACCCATCCAAACTTCAGCATTGTTCTGCAGCACCATATTTCAACAGTTTCTATTCTCTTCTCGTCTGAACGGTTTTTCGTCCACGTTTCACTCCCATACACTGCTACACTCCAGACAGATATCTTCATTAAAGACTTCCTAACACTTAAGTCGGTGTGACGTTAACAAATTTCTCTTCTTCAGAAACGCTTTTCCTGCCACTGCCAGACTACATTTTATATCTTGTTTGCTTCAGTCATAATTAGTTATTTTACTGCCAAAACAGCAAAACTCATCTACTACTTTCAGTGTCTCATTTCGTAATTTAATTCCCTCAGCATCGCCTGTTTTAATTAGACTATATTCCATTAACCTAGTTTTGCTTTTGATGATGTTCGTCTTATGTCCTCCTTTCAAAACACTGTTATTCCGTTCAGCTGCTCTTCCAAGTCTTTTGCTGACAGAATCACAATGTTGTCAGCAAATCTCAATGTTTTTATTTCTTCTCTTTGAACTTTAAATTCTTTTCCAAATTTTCTTTGGTTTTCTTTACAGTGTAATAATTCCGTAAAGTTAGGGTTAGTCTACAACCTGTCACACTCCCTTCTCAATCACTGCTTCCCTTGTTTCCCCATCGACCCTTATAACTGCTGTGTGGTTTCTGTACAAGTTGAATAAACTCTTTCGCTGCCTGTATTTTACTCCTGCTAGATCCAGAATTTCAGAGAGTGTATTATTTGCCTTTCCTTGACGTATCTTCTAAGATACATCATAGGGTGAGCATTGCCTCAGGTGTCTCTACGTTTCTCCCTAACTCAAAGTGATATTCGTGAGGTTGACTTCCACCAGTTTTTTCCATTCTTCTGTAGATAATTCGTGTCAGAATTTTGCAGTCCTGACTTATTAAATTGACAGTTACGTAATACTCACACTTGTCAGCGCCTGCTTTCTTTGGAAACGGTATTACATTTTTCTTGAAGGCTGAGGGTATTGCTCCTGTCTCATACATCGAGTATTGGTTGGTTGGTTAGTTGGTTGACCTGGTGGAAGGGGACCAAACAGCGAGGTCGTCAGTCCCATTGGATTAGGGAAGGATGGGAAGGAAGTCGGCCGTGCCCTTTCAAAGGAACCATCCTGACATTTGCCTGATGCGATTTACGGAAATCACAGAAAACCGAAGTCAAGATGGCGGATGCAGATTTGAACCATCGTCCTCCCCAACGCGAGTCCAGTGTGTTAACCACTGTGCCACCTCTCTCGGTATCAAATTCTTCCTGCAGTATTATATCTCCAACTTCATCATCTACTATGACAGTTCCCTTTTCATGATACTGCCTTTAATTTAATTTCGATTGTATAGCCCTTCTATATACTACTTCCACCTTTCAGCTTTCCCTTCTTCACTTAGTACTGATTTTTTTATCTGAACTCTTGATATTCGTACATCTACACTTCTTTGCTCCAAACGTGTCTTTAATATTTCCATAGACAGTATATATCTTTCCCCTACTTCTACATGCTTCAGTTTCCTTACATTTCAGCTCTAACCATTCCTGCTTAGCCATTTTGCATTTCCAGTCAATCTCATTTTTTCGACATTTGTATTTTCTCTTATCATTAATTAAATCCAATATCTCCTGTGATACCCAATGTTATCTAACTACTAGAGCTTGTCTTTTTACCTGTTTGATCTCTGCGTCTTTGCTGCCTTCACTGTTCCACCTCTGTAAGCTACCTGTTCGCCTTTTGCTATATTCCCTGCTCAATTTCCATCATAAGCTACCTGTTCGCCTTTTGCTATATTCCCTGCTCAATTTCCATCAGTCGTTACCTAATGTTCCCTCTGAGACTTTCAACAACCCCTGTTTCTTTCAACTTATCCCGTTATGGCTATCTGTACCGCTGAGGCACACAAGCCACCCCATCTCAGCAAGGTCCACATTTCGCAGGGGGAGGCAGTGTTATGAGTACATAGTATGTCAATCTCTCATGTTCAATATAATTTTAACAATATTTTCTTATCGATATTCTGCAACTATATCTGTTTCTCAAAATGAAAATAAATAAACCTAAGCAATTTAAGAATCATTATGAAATGTAGTTAATGATTTTCAATTTACAAATCAGTCGTGTCAACCACGTTGAAGAAAAGTGCATCCCCTGCAAATGTACTTCACTTTAACAGCACCAACTTTAAAATCCAAATAAAACAAAGTACAACAGCGATGTTAATAATTGAAGAGCACTATGCTGCTTCTTTCACACTGCTTTTGTGAATCTCAACATAAAAATGTTGAAACGAAAGACATTTCTTGCACCAACTACAGGTAACAAACCAAATACTTTGTCACAATGGACAAAGCATGTCACCAATGTTTAAACAGTATTTCACAAACCTTTTACTACCGTCAGTACTTCGCGCTCCGGCATTTGGGTACGATTTGCTGCATCCTCGCTGCTGACACCTCGCAGCTAGCTGCTGGCACATCGCCGATAGCGTTGTTACATTTAACCTGCAGCCTCGCTGCTCGCTGCCAGCCGGGAGTAATTTCCCTGCAGCTGTTCACATATCGAGCGGAGTGCTAGCAGCGTCAAACGCGGCACTGCTGGAGTGACCTCGAAGCAACCAATCACGGCTCAAGTTTCAGGACGTATGGCGATGGTCGCAGTGTGAAACACAAACCATCTTGATATCTTCGCCTGGAGAGGACCGGGGTGGGCAGCGATGTTGTCTTCCTTCCAAAGATTTCACAGAGCATCTCTGTTACATTTTCGTAAATCCTTTATCGAAGGGAAACCATCCATAAGTTCCCGAAGAATTCTATATTTTCTTACAGTCTGATAATGAAAAATGAATGAAAAAAGCTTGTTAATATATCTTGAGTATCATGGCGTATTAGTGCACGACTATTTTCGACTTTGCATGTGCTCTTCGCACGTCACAGATTTCATCATAGTGACCAGCACTATTTCCGTGGACAAGTAGTTTATTACAGCCAGGACTCTTGCGCTCCTCTGCAAACTATCATTCTCGAAGTTTCACATAAAAGCAATGATACAGGTCATGCAAATTTTCGGGACTTACCAAATACACAGCCGCCGGGCAATAAATTGCAACACCATGAAGGCAGCATACAACAAACGCCAAATTTTCGTAGAGTCGCCCACGCACAGAATTTCCATAGGAATATCAGCTATTACTTATTCCAATGAAAATCAAATTCCTTGTAGATGCAATTTTTTATTTTATGTTGATGTTTATCTCATTTACAGGGTTTCTCTCCTATGAGTTGTCAGGCTCATTTCTCTGGTGTTTCGGCAGATATTTGTCATTTTCTTTGTGCGAGTCAACCGTAACAAATGCTGCTCATGACGTCTTTCATGAGGAACCCAGTGTCGACGAAAAGCGTCGACTTACTCACCGCTACAAAGGAAATTACGTACCTTCACGTCGCAATTTTACGTGCCATTTTGATAGAGCAGTTCCAAATTACTCCAGTGCGACATTCGTTTTATATGTATGAATTAATACGGCCAGTAAAAAACGAAGAATAACCAGTACTCCACCGGCCGTTGTGGCCGAGCGGTTCTAGGCGTTTCAGTCCGGAATCGCGCTGCTGCTACGGTCGCAACCATGGATGTGTGTGATATCCTTAGGTTAGTTAGGTTTAAGTAGTTCTAAGTTCTAGGGGACTGATGACCTCAGGTGTTAAGTCCCATAGTGCTCAGATCCATTTGAACCAGTACTCCAGCAGATGCACCACCAACTCGGCCGACGCTGATTGCTATCGTTATGCAACAGCGCTGCTCAGTCGCTGCTTGAGTACTGGTTCTCCATCGTCTTTTGCTGTCCCCGTTTAATCATATCGATACTAAGAATATCGCACTAGACTAATTTGGGATCGCTCTATCGAACAGAAAAGTAAAATTCTTCTTTTAAAATAATTTTGTTTGTAACAATAAACGAAAAATCGGTTTCCGTCGACATTGGGTCTCGCGTGAAATATGTTTCGAGCGGTATTTGTTTCAGCTGGCCACAGCTACATATTGCAAAATCGAAATTGCAAATATCTGCCGAAAAATTAGAGAAAATGAAGGTGACGAGTGTTGAGAGGGATACGTGGTATGCACTATCGATTTCAAGACAATATCATCTCATCATCCTCAGGTACCTGTTGGGCGTGCTTCACGACTCGAATGCCGTAAGTACTGTAAATGTCCTTGCAATAAGGGAGGCGCGTATAATGCGTCTGCCACACAGTTGGATAAATCGTGTCGAACACCCTCTACTCTCTGCTCTGATGGTGGGACATTTCTAACTTTGTCTCAGCATGTTGGTATCCGATTTCATTAACAGCTTGCTTTCTGGGTCTATCTAGGTAAATGGAAACATGTGAACGGGCATTATGTTTCCAGGTTGTTTCCACCACACCTCAGAAGTTTCGCTCGGGGGCTCTTTACATATTCCCCATACAATCACGATATCTCCCGATGCGGTTTCCATACTTTTGCAGCCCTGAAGAACGACATTCGTGCCGGTCAATTTGCTTCAGACAAACAGTTGCACGCCAGTGTACAATGATGGTTCAGTAGGCAGCCGCAAACATTTTACCATGAATGCGCCTACGACCTTCTCTCATAGTGAGAGAAATGTATTAACAGTCATGGCGATTATTTTTTAAATAATGAGCAATTTACTTACTTCGTTCGATCTGTCTCGTTCTGAAAGCACCTTATATTTAAACTTTTATCCGTATTTGTTTATATTTGCATTTTCCTTCACACTACCACTGATATTCGTGCCATACGAAATAGTAATCATAAAACACAAAGAAGATATTTCTTTGCTATTATTTAATTAACTAAGAACTTTACTGCATGACCGATATAATTGCTTTGCAGGTTATACATGACAATTATACTTATATTACAATACAAAATGTAATTCAACTGATCTTCCACGCCGGCCGAAGTGGCCGTGCGGTTAAAGGCGCTGCAGTCTGGAACCGCAAGACCGCTACGGTCGCAGGTTCGAATCCTGCCTCGGGCATGGATGTTTGTGATGTCCTTAGGTTAGTTAGGTTTACCTAGTTCTAAGTTCTAGGGGACTAATGACCTCAGAAGTTGAGTCCCATAGTGCTCAGAGCCATTTGATTTTTTGATCTTCCACTCGCCAGAAATTTAATTTAATGCCAACATTTTTAAACTGCAATTTCTTCTCTAGTTATAATGTATTCTTTCTTTATTCTGTCCCGTAACATCATTAATAATCTTTCATAAATCGCCAGAGACACTTGATGTCAGTGAGCAAATTAACATGGAGTTATTTTTCTCAACGCTTCACTTACCCATCTTTTTCTTTTGTTACTGTTTTTTGCTACCGCAAAACTGGGTAACTTTTCACTCAGATATTACCTTGAGACAACAGTGTCCGCGAGCCAGCTTGTTATTCTTACATATTGTAACTCGGGTCAACATTCAATATATAACTCTGATGCGGTGTATTCTTCCATAGTGCTGCCATTAGTGTTGGAAGCAACAAGTGCGTGTGTTACACATGAGTTGATCAAAAAGCGATTTTGTTTGTAGATGAGAGAACATGTTTGTAGGTTTCTTGGAAATTTTAATCTACTGGCGGCAACTTTGATGAGCTGACTAACTGAAGCTAAGTTGATGTAAACAAGTTATACACCTACATCTACATCTATACTCCGCGAGGCAACTTGCAGTATGTGGCAAAGGGTACTTAGTCACTTCCCCCTTTGCTATTCCAGCCGCAAACGGTCTCGCGTGGAGAACAACTGCCGGCATTAATCTTAATGGTTTTTTCGCGAGATATGCATAGGAGGAAGCATTTTGCTTGTTGACTCTTCTAGGAACGTACGCTCTCGGGACTTTAGCAGTAAACCACAATGTGATTCAGAGTGCCTCTTCTGCAGCGTCTACCACTCGAGTTGGTCGACCATTTCTGTGACGCTTTCGTGCTTACTAAATGAAACTGTAACGAAACGCGCTGCTGTTCATTTGATCCTCTCTGTTTCTTCAATCAATCCTATTTGGTACGGATACCATGCTGACGAGCGATGTTCAAGTATTGGTCGAACGAGGGTTTTGTAAGCAACATCTTTTGATGGACTACATTTCCTGAGGATTCATCCAATGAATATCGGACTGGCATCAGCCTTTCCTGCGATTAGTTTTATGTAGTCATTACACTTTAAATCGCCCCCCACGCATATTACTACACATATCAAAAAAGTCTTGCATCATCACAGTTCCCAGAACTCCTGAAGATAGACGTTGACTGTGGACGTTGTATCACAGACACAGTCCCTGTGATTGTTCAGAGATGTCACTAAACCCGCCCAAAGATGTAAACAACCATGTATGTGCAGCGCCTATTAGATGGAGGGGGTCCGACAGCCGATCAGTTCCAGTCATTCCACGAGGAAGGAGGTACACGGCTCGTGTTATCTGTAGTTCAGCCATGCCTAGACGGTCAGTACCGCGGTTCAATCGCGTCCACATTGTTACTTTGTGCCCGGAAGGGCTCTCTACAAGGGAAGTGTCCAAGCGTCTCGGAGTGAACCAAAGCGATGTTGTTCGGACATGGAGGACATACGGAGGGAGAGGAACTGTCGATGACATGCCTACTACTGCAGTGGATGACCGCTGCCTATGGATTTTGGCTCGGGGGAAACCTATCAGTAAAGCCACCATGTTGAATAATGCTTTTTGTGCAGCCACAGGACGTCGTGTTACGACTCAAACTGTGCGCAATAGCCTACATGATGCGCAACTGCACTCCCGACGTCCATGGCGAGATTCACCTTTGCAACCACGATACCATACAGCGCAGCACAGATGGGCGCAACAACATGCCGAATGGTCCGCTCAGGATTAGCATCACGTTCTCTTCACCGATGAGTGTCGCATATGCCATCAACCCAGTCAGGTTGAACGCCTGAGTCACACGGTCCAGCGAGTGCAGAAAGGTGGAGGTTCCCTCCTGTTTTGGGGTGGCATTATGTGGGGCCTACGTGCGCCGCTGGTGGTTCAAAAATGGTTCAAATGACTCTGAGAACTGTGGGACTTAACATCTATGGTCATCAGTCCCCTAGAACTTAGAACTACTTAACATAACTAACCTAAGGACATCACACAACACCCAGTCATCATGAGGCCGCTGGTGGTCATGGAACGCGCCGTAACGGCTGTACGATACGTGAATGTCATCCCCCGACCGATAGTGCAAACATATCGGCAGCATATGGGCGAGGCATTCTTCTTCATGGACGACAATTCGCGCCTCCGTTGTGCACATCTTGTGAATGTCTTCCTTCAGGATAACGACATCCCTCGATTAGAATGGCCAGCATGTTCTCCAGACATGAACCCTATCGACATGCCTGGGATAGATTGACAAGGACTGTTTATGGACGACGTGACCCACCAACCAATCTGAGGGGTCTAAGCCGAATCGCCGTTGGGTAATGGGACAATCGTGAAAAACAGTGCCTTGATGAACTTGTGGGTAATATGCCATGACGAATACAGGCATGTATCAATGCAAGAGAACGTGGGAATTAGAGGTACCGGTGCGTACAGCAAACTGGACCACCACCTCTGAAGGTCTCGCTGTATGGTGGTACAACATGCAATGCGTAGTTGTCATGAGCAATAAAGGGCGGAAATGATGTTCATGTTGATTTCTATTCCGATTTTCTGTACAGGTTCCGGAACTCTCGGAACCGAGGTGATGAAAAACTTTTTTTGGTGTGAGTAGATATATTATGGAACCAATTGCTTCCATTGATTGTTCTGCAGTCGTGTAATCATACAGTAATGGCACTTTCTATCTATGTATCAGAAGTACGTTACAATTGATTATGTTGAGGCTCAATTCCCACTCCCAGCACCAAGTTTAGATCCTCTGGAGGTCTTCCTTCACTTCGTTACAATTTTCTGGCGTTGCCACTTCCCTGTGTACAACAGCATCATCCGCGAAAAGCCTCATAGAACTTCCCATGTTGTCTACCATGCCATTTACATATATTGTGGATAGTAACGGACCTATAACACTCCCTTGGGATACGCCCGAAGTCACTTTTATGTGTGAAGGCTTTTCTCCATTGAAAATGACGTGCTGTGTTCTGTTTGCTAGAAATTTTTCAATTCAATCACACAGTTGGTCTGATATTCCATGTGCTCGTACTTTGTTCGTTAGGGGGAAGTATCGAACGAAGTTAAGGAACACGGTATCTATCTGGATGCCGGCATCCACCGCCTTCTTTGTCACGTGGACAAATAGAGCGAGTTGTTGTTTTCGGAAACCATGTCGATTCCTACAGAGCACATTTTAGATATCCGGTAGTTTCATAATAGGCAAGCATAAAACGTGCTCGTAAGTTCTACAACCGACCAACGTCAAAGCATAGGATTATGTTTTATTGTTACACACTAAGAAAGACCAGGCCTATAGGTTTGTGCGTCTGTTCGACAACCCTCTTTGAAAACGGGGATGACCTGCGATTTTCTCCAATCGTCAGGAACACTTCTCTCCTCCAGAGATCTACGGTACCGTGCAGCTAGATGAGGCAAGTTCTTTCGAATACTCTATGTAGAATAGTACTGGCATCCCGTCAGGTCCAGCGGCATTCCTTATGTTGAGCGATTTCAATATGTTTTCTATACCATGGTCACTTATTTAGGTATCAGCCATTTTTTTTTTGTTCCTTCAACGATTTAAAGGAGGCACTACAGTGCGATCTTCCACTGCGAAACAGTTTTCGAAAAAGATGTTTAGTATTTCCGTTTCAGTGCCATTATCGTCACAAAGCGTCTCGACAGATGCCTTAGAATCGTTTACTGATTTAAAATAAAATCAAAGTTTCTTAGGAGTTTTCTATTAAGTCGGTAGACAGAATCTTACATTCGAATTCGTTGAACACTTGATGCATGGGTTTCCTTACGCTAATTTTGACTCAGTTCCATTTTTGTTTGTCTGTGAGGCTTTGGTCACATTTAAATTTGCAGTGATGACTCTTTGCTTTTGTTGTATCTTATTTCTGATACAACCAAAGAAGGAGATTTTACTCGTCGTTACCCTTAACTGTTTATAGAGCGCTGAAGGAGAGACTATGAGAGGAGAACGAGGAGAACACTGAAAAACTAATAATGATTAGTGAGAAGAACACACATATTTATTGACGGATACTCATTTTTGTACAGATCGGCTCAGGCTGCAGATCCTGAAGTTCAACTACTATTCCAGAAGCTAAGACTGGATATAAGCTGTTATCGTCGCACTAGAATTTACACTGAAGACAGGCTGGTGTGGACTCTCTAGAAGCAGACGATGCAGCACGAAGTACACAAGCAGAAGGCGGTTTTCTCGGTAGCCAAGCTGACCTGGAACTGCCCCCCTCGCTGCGCTGGCCCACATCGCTTCTCTGAAGGTGGCACCGCTGCGGCTTCGTGGTGCGGAAGTCGCTGTGCTATACGCCGTCCTTGGAGAGGACTGTCGACCTATCGATGTCTATGGTGCTACCTGGAGGTGCCTGCTGTGCTTACTTATGGCACCACACTCCTCCCACACTCCTCCCTCTCCCCTCCCACCCCTCCCCCAAATCTCCTGGCCGTGGCGGCATATGGTTGCGCTGCGAACTGACGACAAGGGTGGAGATCTGGGTGCAGGAGCAGCAGATGGGACGAAAATCGGGACTGAAGCCGGTGACAAGTTCCCTTCCGCGCAACGGCATGCGCCCTGAGCCACCACGGGAATACCTCGCAAACTGCAGGGAGGGCGTACGCCTAGATGCAGGGCCGGAGTCTCGGATTCTGGAGGACCGCCCTCGGAGAGAAAGGCGGCAGGGCGCAGAGGCGTCGCCCACAGCGACATGGGCTGCTACTTTGATGGCATCGGGGATGAGGGCTTGTCCACCTTCATGGGAAGTGCCTCGGATTGAGATGCCGTCTGGTTCGCGGCGGACGACCGCCGCCCTTGCTCCTGGCTGCATGGTGAATCTGTAAAACAAAATGCAGCAGCAGGATCACGGAATCTCAGAGGACGAACCTGGTTCTGATGTCTTTTGAGCAGTGTAGGACAAGAAACCAAGAACATGTTGCGTCCAAGGACACGCGAAATGGTCCCCTGTTGCCATCACTGTCCGGGCCATAAGGTCCTGAACAGTACTTCGTCCTGGATCTAGAAATAAGAATCTCTGTACTGACTGGTACTCCTCGTTGGTGGGTGCAGCAGATGAAGCATGGTGCGACGCCAGTGGCCGTGAAGGAGTTCGGCTAGGGAAGGTCCATCTCGAGGCATCGCGCGGTAGGTGGACAGGAACAGTTGCAAGGCCTGCTCCCTTGAGTGAGTTCCACGAAATTTACTCATCTGCTCCTTGAATATTCTCACGAAACTTTCAGCTTCACCATTTGATTGCAGGTGGAACGGTGCTGTGGTCATACGTTCAATACCGTTGGCTGTGAAAAATCGTTCAAATTCCTGTGAGGTGAACTGTGGTCCATTGTCATACGGCCGCCCGAAGTGGCCGAGCAGTTCTAGGTGCTACAGTCTGGAACCGCGCGACCGCTACGGTCGCAGGTTCGAATCCTGCCTCGGGCATGGGATGGATGTGTGTGCTGTCCTTAGGTTAGGTAGGTTTAAGTAGTTATAAGTTCTAGGGGACTGATGACCTTAAAAGTTAAGTCCCATAGTGCTCAGAGCCATTATCAGACACTAACACTTCCGGTAAGCCCTTGATGCAAAAATAGAAACAAGTGTTCTGATAGTAGTGGCCAACGTCGTAGATGTCATCAGAGCCGCAAAGGAAAAACGACTAAAGGTGGCTGGCCATTGTGGCGTGCGGTTCTAGGCGCTTCATTCCGGAACCGTTCTGCTGCTACGGTCGCAAGTTTGAATCCTGCCTCGGGCATGGATGTGTGTGGTGTCCTTAGGTTAGTTAGGTTCAAGTGGTTCTAAGTCTCAGGGACTGATGACCTCAGATGTTAAGTCCTATAGTGCTTAGAGCCATTTGAACCATTTGACTAAAGACGTCCTCTACAGTAACCCATCCTGTGTTCCAGAAAGGTCCAGGAAAATCAGTGTGGATGCGTTTCCACGGACCGACTGCTGGGGCGTGGTCAGTCAGAAAAGATTTGAGGTAGAGTGACCTGTTGCTCCATGCAAGCGGCGCAGAGTGAGGTCACGTCTTCAGTGTGGGCGCCCATCCCTGGCCAAGGACAATAGTGCCGAGCAAACTGCTTTGTCGTCACAGTACCCCAGAGTCCCTGATGCAACAGCCTTAAAACATCCTGCTGAAGGATGCGTAGGTTCATGACCCAGGCCTGGTCATTCTTAGTGTGTAACAATAAAACACGATCGTGTACTGACAAGGCTTGACGGCGAGCGAAGTATCGACGTACTCCAGCTGAACACTGTCTTTCACTCTTCCTGGACACGCTGTGCACGTGTAATTCAGCACAATGCTTAAATCAGCATCCGCAGCTGTCTCCTGTGCTATTCGACGAAAGTCCATTGGAAAATTGTGATCTGCGGAAGTGTCAAGAGCGTCTATCTGACAACATGATGCCTCAAAGATGTCCAACTGATCATCATTGTCCACAGTTAGCATTGAAAAAAAACATGGCGTTGAAGCGCTGAGCCGTAGGGCGATATAAGATTTCATAGTTGTAGCTCGACAGCAATAAACCCCATCGTTGAAATTTCTGTACCATGTGTGGCGGAACAGGCTTGGTTGGGTGGAAGACTGAACTGAGTGGCTTATGATCCGTGACCAAGTAGAACTTCCTCCCATATACGTAATGATGAAACTTGGTTACCGCTTAAATGAACGCCAATGCTTTTTTTTTCAGTCTGACTAATTTACCTGAGTCTTAATCAGTAGTTTGGAGGCAAGTCCGTTGATCAGACGCGATGCGACAGAACGGCGCCTAGGCCAATAGAAGAAGTATCAACCGCTAACACCACTGGTTTAGACTCATCTGAATGTATGAGGCACGTTTACTAAATAGCGCCTGTTTCAATTGAGCAAAAGCCAACTGACATTCCCTGGTCCATGCAAACGGACCATCCTTACACTGTTAACTTGTAAAGTGTATCTACAATCTGAGAGGCGTGAGGAATGAATTTGAAGTAATAGTTCAGTTTGCCTAACACTGCTTGCAGTTCCTTTAGATTTTTAGCAGCCGGCAAATCTTTTATTGCTCGCAGATCAGTCTGGGTGAGGTGAATACCCTGCACATTAATGACATGTCCCAGATATTCTGTTTCCGTCTGGAAAACAGAGCACTTGTCTTTACTACACTTGAGACCTGCTGATAACAGTACTTGACAAAGGCACTCGAGATTGGCTAAATGTTCTTCTGCAGAATGTCTAGACACGACAATGTCATCCAGGTAATTTGAGCAAGAAGACACCTTGGTAGTCACTTGTTCTAAAAAGTGTGGAAAGGTCTCCGGTGCTGAGGCATAACCGAAGAGCAGGCGTTGAAATTCGGATAATCCGAGATGAGTGTTAATAACCAAACATAATCTGTCTATCAGTTCCTACATCTACATCTACATCTGCAATTCACATTTAAGTGCCTGGCAGAGGGTTCATCGAACCACAATCATACTATCTCTCTACCATTCCACTCCCGAACAGAGCGCGGGAAAAACGAACACCTAAACCTTTCTATTCGAGCTCTGATTTCTCTTATTTTATTTTGACGATCATTCCTACCTATGTAAGTTGGACTCAACAAAATATTTTCGAATTCGGAAGAGAAAGTTGGTGACTGAAATTTCGTAAATAGATCTCGCCGCGACGAAAAACGTCTTTGCTTTAATGACTTCCATCCCAACTCGCGTATCATATCTGCCACACTCTCTCCCCTATTACGTGATAATACAAAACGAGCTGCCCATTTTTGCACCCTTCCGATGTCCTCCGTCAATCCCACCTGGTAAGGATCCCACACCCAGCAGCAATATTCTAACAGAGGACGATCGAGTGTAGTGTAAGCTGTCTCTTTAGTGGACTTGTTGCATCTTCTAAGTGTCCTGCCAATGAAACGCAACCTTTGGCTCGCCTTCCCCACAATATTATCTATGTGGTCTTTCCAACTGAAGTGGTTCGTAATTTTAACACCCAGGTATTTAGTTGAATTGACAGCCTTGAGAATTGTACTATTTATCGAGCAATCGAATTCCAACGGATTTCTTTTGGAACTCATGTGGATCACCTCACACTTTTCGTTATTTAGCGTCAACTGACACCTGCCACACCATACAGCAATCTTTTCTAAATCGCTTTGCAACTGATACTGGTCTTCGGATGACCATACTAGACGGTAAATTATAGCATCATCTGCGAACAACCTAAGAGAACTGCTCAGATTGTCACCCACGTCATTTATATAGATCAGGAACAGCAGAGGTCCCAGGACGCTTCCCTGGGGAACACCTGAGATCACTTCAGTTTTACTCGATGATTTGCCGTCTATTACTACGAACTGCGACCTTCCTGACAGGAAATCACGGATCCAGTCGCACAACTGAGACGATACCCCATAGGCCCTCCCTTCCTCCGGGAGGGGCAAAGGGTACGTGTTTATCACTGTCTGAAAGTTCACATTAGACTTAAAATTGACACACAGTCAAGATGTCCTGAAGATTTGCGAGGGATGACTAAAGGGGAAGACCACTGATTTGCACTGAGCGGCTTTATGAACCCATCAGGTTGTCATTGCCATAACTGTTTAGCTACGTGTTTCCTAATGGCAATGGGCGCTTGTCTAGCTCGACAAAACTTTGATTGTGCATTTGTACATTTGAACAACGCATGAGCTAAAAAACTGTTCGGACAACCGAGACCGTCGCTAAAAAGTTCACTAAATTTTCCACACAGAGCTTTCAGCTTGTCTGTATGCACATCTGTTGAGGTCTGCAACGCTGACTTGTCGATGGATAATCCGGAATGTCAAAAGAATCTAAGCCAAAAATATTCTGTGAAAATTTGGTGGAAAGCACTGTAAATACAACTGCCCTCGTTACACCTTGAAAAGTAGCTGACATACCGAAGGTTCGTAAAACTGGAATTTCCTGTTCGTTATAAGCTGACAACACATGTGTAGCTGGACTCAGTATTAGTGAACCTAATCGTTCATAAATAAGTTGTTCAGAAGTGTGACTGAAGCACCATTGTTCAATTGCAATTTGACATCTTTCTTAGCTACACTAAAAGTATATAACACCTCGTCCCGAAAACGTTCCGCATCTATGAGAGAACTATCACTTCTTGCCTGTTGTTGTGGGCTGCTACAATGCATGACAGGTGAAGTGTACAATGATTTGTAGTGGACTTGCGTCTGCTTCGGTGTGATTTGTTTTGCATATGAAAATCACCCGACTGGTGTTTGCTAAGTTTTGTACTTGGACGACCTTTCACAACATTTACTACAGCCACCGGGCTGCACTGTTCCGTGGCTGGCTGTGCCGTGACAACATTATTGGTTTTGTGGCATGTTGCCTGGAAATTTGCCGTCTACGCAGCTTTTTCGTGCACACTGACTGAACATGACCTTTTGTGTTGCAAAAATAACAAATAGGGTCACGACTTGGGCACTAAGAACGTTTATGGCGACTAAAGCACTTTGAGAAAGACTTTGCTATGTTTTTCTGTCTACCGGCATTCTGCCGGCGCGTCATGGCACTGTTTATCCCTGCGAAGCCCACGAGAAAGACAGGCCGCGGCACGTACGTCACGAAGGTAGTCCTGAATTCGCTCGCTCGCTCAGCTCAGCAGACAAAATGCGTTTCTGAACCTGTTAAATCGCACCTGGGCGTGTAAGTACCAACGATAATTGCATCTTCCACTGGAATCTGCTATTATGAAGTCTTACTGATTTACAGTACTGCAACAAAATTTAATTTAAGATCAGTACTGGATATAAATGGTATAACGGCTTGTCTATAGCACTTCGTCTCTTCTGCTTAACAGTACTCATTACATGCTGGAAGTGGTGCCTTATGCAACTGATAATCATTTTAGCATGATTTTATTTTATTGTACGCCAGTACAACCGTAACAAATTATAAGTAGGCCCATGGACTTCCCATCATTATAGGACTAATAACAGTAAGATTTCATAATAGCGGATTCCAGTAGAAGATTCAGTTTTAGTTTGTACGGACACTCCTAGTTACGAGTTAACAGGCGTCGAAACGAAGTTTGTCTGCTGATTTGAGCGAGCGAGAGAGCGCAGGACTACCTTCGTGATGTACGCACCACGGCCTGTTTTTCTCGTAGGCCTCGTTGTCTCTGTACGTGACGTCACACGCTGTGTCAAACGGCCTGGCGGGCACGGGACTGTTTACGTTCTACAGCACTACCAACACTGTCACTATGTCATTAGTTAATAGTTGACATTTGCATCTCACACTTTGCTAAATCGCAAGTGTCAAAAATGGCTGTGAGCACTATGGGACTTAACTTCTGAGGTCATCAGTCCCCTAGAACTTAGAACTACTTAAACCTAACTTACCTAAGGACATCTCACACGTCCATGCCCGAGGCAGGATTCGAACCTACGACCGTAGCGGTCACGCGGTTTCAGACTGTAGCGCCTAGAACCGCTCGGCCACTCCGGCCTGCTCGCAAGTGTCCTGAGCCTCAATTAACTGTAACACTGTATCTAAAGAAGGTTCTCGTTCTTTCAAAATAGCAGCACCAATTCTATTATCACAAATATATTTATTTATAGCGTCACGCAGCATGACATGACGTTATGATTGTCCACAACGACCCAAAAATTTGAAATGCCTATTTAAACTTTGTAATTAAGTTATCCACTGTTTATGAGTTCGACTTGGTGCCCGCTGAAGGCGGAAAAACTTGAACCTTGTAGCAGCCACGACTGTTTGTTTATTAAAGTAAGTCGTTAACTAGATAACTAAAGTCTCAAACGCTAACTGTTCTGGTTGTCTGCAAGGAAACAATTTCACTATGAGCCTGTAAAGGTCCGCGCTCACTATGGAAAGAAAAAATGCTTTGTTCTTCGTACCTTGCAATTCGTATGCGTCCATATGACTCATAAGCTGATCCAGTCCTCATGCTGTTTGTTGAAACTGCGGAATCGTGGAATGGCTGTGGCTAAGGCTGCTGTGCTGCTCGAAGACTCCGCTGTTGTTGTTGTTGTTAGCCGCGTCACGGCTTGCAGCAACTGCTGGATTTGCTAGCCCTGTAACTGAATAACACACACTAGAGAACCGTCTTGTTACGCAGAAGCCATGCATGTAAGGATTCTGGATTAGACGCCACACACAAAATAACACTCCACTCAGTAGTAGTGTCCGTCCACACACAAATGTACTAGATATATAGAAATGGCAAGAAATAAATAACAAGTAACAAGGTTCGGCAAAGATAAAAATGAATCCTGTAACTTGGGCAGATCCTATCCCATCCTCGTCGCCAGCTGTTGTATCGTGCTTTTGATACAACCACAGAAGGAGGTTTTACTCGTAGCCCCCCCCCCCCCCCACTCAACAACTACACTCATGCTCATAAATTAAGGATAACTACACAATGTGGTTCCACACAACGTGGCACTACAAAAAACTGGCGCTAATAGCATAGGCACATAGGGAACACACACAACACAGATCTGTAATGCGACGGTATTGGTGATAAGTTGAGAAAACCGTCCCGAAACACATGTGCTACAAAATGCCACTGTTTCCTGCGCATGTACCGCACATCATTATGGGATACGATCACCATGCACACGTACACAGGCCGCACAACGGGTTGGCATGCTCTGGATCAGGTGGTCGAGCAGCTGCTGGGGTATAGCCTCCCATTCTTGCGTCAGTCCCTGTCGGAGTGTCCTAGGGTTCAAATGGTTCAAATGGCTCTGAGCACTATGGGACTCAACTGCTGAGGTCATTAGTCCCCTAGAACTTAGAACTAGTTAAACCTAACTAACCTAAGGACATCACAAACATCCATGCCCGAGGCAGGATTCGAAACTGCGACCGTAGCGGTCTTGCGGTTCCAGACTGCAGCGCCTTTAACCGCACGGTCACGTCGGCCGGCGGAATGTCCTAGGGGTTTGAAGACGTGCAGCGATACGTCCACCGAGAACATCCCGGACGTGCTCGATGGGGTTTAAGTCTGGAGAACAGGCAGGCCACTCCATTCGTCTGATATCTTCTGTTTCAGGGTTCTCTTCCATGATGGCAGCTCGGTGGTTCCGTGCGTTATCATCCAACAGGAGGAAGGTGGGACTCACTGCACCCCTGAAAAGGCGGACATACTGGTGTAAAATGACGTTCCGATACACCTGACCTGTTACAGTTCCTCTGTCAAAGACATGCAGGAGTGTACGTGCACCAATCATAATCCCACCGCCGGCCGCGGTGGCCGTGCGGTTCTAGGCACTTCAGTCCGGTGAGAGGCACCCACATGCCTTGCTCATTCTGTGGCATCAAGCAGTCAGGCCTGCAAAATGAGTGGTCTGCCAAGCGAGTGGATTCATTCTTATTTATCGAGTAACATGAACTCTCGTACTCACAATTAAGTTTCAAATTATCCTCCTGTAAAAATAATACGCAACGGAAACGCACATCTGACTATCAGTAATTTACAGAACTCTGAGTGTTCACTACGCACTGACAATACCACATTTTCTTTTTTTATTTAACGGCTTTTATCAACACGTGGCCATCGCACTGAATATGAGTGGCGCACACATTATAAATTCTGGATATCATGACAACATACAATTCGAAGGAAAAGGCCACCAATCTTTTTCTTTTCACTATCTTATTTATTCCGATAAATTCTATAACCTAAACACACAAATTCTATAACCTACAACAATAACACATGAGAAATTCCACCCAGTGGGCATGGCTTTACATTGGTGAATCTCTATCTTCTGGTCTCGTAACTATTTAACGCTACAGTGCACTTTCTGGATAGGATGGTGGATCTTTTATTATTTCTCACACTTCGACTCTCACAATCATCATCACGAAACTTTCCTCCAGACCGAGCAGTACAAAAAGGAACACGCATAACCCACTACCTCTGAAACTACCTTGCTACTCTCCCATGAAAACCACACATACTTAAATTACATGACATACACCACACTACAATATGAAATACAACACAGGGAATAGTCAGAACATTATCACTTTCCGCTTTCCCACTTCAATTAATATTTATCCCAGTTTCACACAACACTGCCCCACTTCGTAATTCTACTTTCCTACTATGAACTCTGGAGATATATGCACGTCTTCCTGTGCAATGCAAGCCAAGTGGCGTTGCTGGATAGACGGCTGACTCACCTTGCTTCTCTCTCAGAGTGTTATAGTCTGAATCAAGCGTCACACGGAAACATACACTCCTGGAAATTGAAATAAGAACACCGTGAATTCATTGTCCCAGGAAGGGGAAACTTTATTGACACATTCCTGGGGTCAGATACATCACATGATCACACTGACAGAACCACAGACACATAGACACAGGCAACAGAGCATGCACAATGTCGGCACTAGTACAGTGTATATCCACCTTTCGCAGCAATGCAGGCTGCTATTCTCCCATGGAGACGATCGTAGAGATGCTGGATGTAGTCCTGTGGAACGGCTTGCCATGCCATTTCCACCTGGCGCCTCAGTTGGACCAGCGTTCGTGCTGGACGTGCAGACCGCGTGAGACGACGCTTCATCCAGTCCCAAACATGCTCAATGGGGGACAGATCCGGAGATCTTGCTGGCCAGGGTAGTTGACTTACACCTTCTAGAGCACGTTGGGTGGCACGGGATACATGCGGACGTGCATTGTCCTGTTGGAACAGCAAGTTCCCTTGCCGGTCTAGGAATGGTAGAACGATGGGTTCGATGACGGTTTGGATGTACCGTGCACTATTCAGTGTCCCCTCGACGATCACCAGTGGTGTACGGCCAGTGTAGGAGATCGCTCCCCACACCATGATGCCGGGTGTTGGCCCTGTGTGCCTCGGTCGTATGCAGTCCTGATTGTGGCGCTCACCTGCACGGCGCCAAACACGCATACGACCATCATTGGCACCAAGGCAGAAGCGACTCTCATCGCTGAAGACGACACGTCTCCATTCGTCCCTCCATTCACGCCTGTCGCGACACCACTGGAGACGGGCTGCACGATGTTGGGGCGTGAGCGGAAGACGGCCTAACGGTGTGCGGGACCGTAGCCCAGCTTCATGGAGACGGTTGCGAATGGTCCTCGCCGATACCCCAGGAGCAACAGTGTCCCTAATTTGCTGGGAAGTGGCGGTGCGGTCCCCTACGGCACTGCGTAGGATCCTACGGTCTTGGCGTGCATCCGTGCGTCGCTGCGGTCCGGTCCCAGGTCGACGGGCACGTGCACCTTCCGCCGACCACTGGCGACATCATCGATGTACTGTGGAGACCTCACGCCCCACGTGTTGAGCAATTCGGCGGTACGTCCACCCGGCCTCCCGCATGCCCACTATACGCCCTCGCTCAAAGTCCGTCAACTGCACATACGGTTCACGTCCACGCTGTCGCGGCATGCTACCAGTGTTAAAGACTGCGATGGAGCTCCGTATGCCACGGCAAACTGGCTGACACTGACGGCGGCGGTGCACAAGTGCTGCGCAGCTAGCGCCATTCGACGGCCAACACCGCGGTTCCTGGTGTGTCCGCTGTGCCGTGCGTGTGATCATTGCTTGTACAGCCCTCTCGCAGTGTCCGGAGCAAGTATGGTGGGTCTGACACACCGGTGTCAATGTGTTCTTTTTTCCATTTCCAGGAGTGTATCTCGCAAAGTAATATTAAGAACATATTCATCACACATGCGAGTCCTCAACTGATACCATGGACGAGTACTTCTCTTTATCCTTTGTCTCATACACAGACTGAGACTCACACAGTACTCACCATGTGGAAGTATTCGTCTCTAATTTCAAGTCCTGCACACGCCATTTCTTAAATATTTCAACTTATAGTACACACGCTAGTAATTCAGCTTAATTTAAGCACATGGAAGTATTTCAACTTATTGCTACACGTGGTTTCATTGTGACCGTTGGTTACTTCCGAAGATTACTACGGTCCCATTAATATTACCTGCCTGACATTTAATTCTCCCCACAAAAGTTCCTGAAATAGAGAAATTATTATTTCAAACCACTCTTAAATATTCCACATGCATACCATGTCTCCACTCTTTCGTCATTACGAAGCACACCTAAGACAGGTCTTAACAGCACAAGATCCAGCGGCAGAGTGCTGAAACATGGCCGTTCTTCAGGTCCTCTCGCACCTCTGCTGAAGTGGGGGAGCACCTTTCTACCATATTGGTCAGCCGCATTTCAGGCGCTCAAACCTCAGGTAAATTTCATCTCTTTGGTCCCACCAAAGGTGGCCAAAGGATCGTCTCAAAGATGCTCATATATTCACATTCACTATCTGCGGTTAGAAAGAAGACCATACATTCATTCATTTCACAGATCTCACCAAACTGGATGTAGGGATTTATTTTGTGGGAGTGCACATGTGATCAATTAAATAAATAAATTGTCATTCTTTCCCACACTGGTATCCGGCTTCGCTGTATTAATTGAAATTGAGTTTCTTTACAAAAAAATGTGTTGTTCTGACAAAAATAATGAAGTCTGTTGTACCTATTTTCAATGTCGGGCGGTACTGTACCCTTTCACCGGAACCGCGTGGCTGCTACGGTCGCAGGTTCGAATCCTGCCTCGGGCATTGATGTGTGTGATGTTCTTAGGTTAGTTAGGTTTAAGTAGTTCTAAGTTCTAGGGGACTGATGACCTCAGATGTTGAGTCCCATAGTGCTCAGAGCCTTTTGAGCCATAATCCCACCTCACACCATCAAACCACAACCTCCACACAGGTCCCTTTCAAGGACATTAAGGGATTGGTATCTGGTGCCTGGTTCACGTCAGATGAAAACCCGGCGAGAATCACTGTTCAGACTATACCTGGACTCATCCGTGAAAATAACCTGGGACCACTGTCGCAATTACCATGTACTGTGTTCTTGACACCAGGCTTTACGGGCTCTCCTGTGACCAGGGGCCAGTGGAATGCACCTTGCAGGTCTCCAGGCGAATAAACCATGTCTGTTCAGTCGTCTGTAGACTGTGTGTCTGGAGACAACTGTTCCAGTGGCTGCGGATGGTCCCGAACAAGGCTACCTGCAGTACTCAGTGGCCGTCTGCGTGGCCGTACTGTAGCGCCTGGACACGTATCCTGTTTGCTGGAATCGTTGCCATAATCTTGAGATCACACTTTGTGGCACACGGGATTTTCTCTGCCTCGTGATGGCTGGGTGTTGTGTGCTGTCCTTAGGTTAGTTAGGTTTAAGTAGTTCTAAGTTCTAGGGGACTTATGACCACAGCAGTTGAGTCCCATAGTGCTCAGAGCCATTTGAACCATTTGGCACACGGAGGGCCCATGCCACGACCTGCTGTGTTTGACCAGTCTCCAGTCGCCCTAGTATCCTACCCCTATAACGTCATCAGTATGTGTTTTTTGAGCCACTTTCAACTCACAGTCGTTATTAGCACGTCTGAAAATGCCTACACACTTAGTCGCTGCACCGTACTCTGACAAGCACCAACACACCTCTGTGTATGTGGACTGCTGCCAGCACCACCGTGCGACGACTGCAGGTCAAATGCACAGCATGGTCATACCCTGAGGTGTTGCTAAAACACTCCCAGTCTTAAATTTTTGCGCAAGCAGTTTTGCACAAGTTTTCCGTGAACTATGCTTCACATAACACTCGACAATAAACACGCGCTGTCTTATCGTGAACACCATTTTCATTTGCACTCAACTGGACACTAAACACGTCTGCTCCTCAGACTCATTCAGACGTAATGACACAGCGAAGTACTGGGGACAGAGCATGTGGGAGGTGTGCATGCGCGGACCTGTGACAACAACTGATTACTACATCGAAATCAACGTCTCCATGAGTTTCTGTGGTAGGCTGTTCCCATGTACGTTAACAGCGGTGAATTCCAAGAGAGTCTCATTGAAAGGGTACAGTACCGCCCGACATTGAAAATAGGTATAACATACTTCATTATTTTTGTCAGAACAACACATTTTTTTGTAAAATAACTCAATTTCAATTAATACAGCGAAGCCGGATACCGGTGTGGGAAAGAATGACAATTTATTTATTTAATTTATCACATGTGCACTCCCACAAAATAAATCCCTACATCCAGTTTGGTGAGATCTGTGAAATGAATGAATGTATGGTCGTCTGCTAACCGCAGATAGTGAATGTGAATATATGATCATCTTTGAGACGATCCTTTGGCCACCTTTGGTGGGACCAAAGAGATGAAATTTACATGAGCTTTGAGCGCCTGAAATGTGGCTGACCAATATGGTAGCAAGGTGCTCCCCCACTTCGACAGAGCTGTGAGAGAACCTGGAGAACGGCCATGTTTCAGCACTCTGCCGCTGGATCTTGTGCTGTTAAGACCTGTTTTAGTTGTGTTCCGTAATGACAAAAGAGTGGAGACATGGTATGCATGTGGAATATTTAAGAGTAGTTTGAAATAATAATTTCTCTATTTCAGGAACTTTTGTGGGGAGAATTAAATGTCAGGCAGGTAATATTAATGGGATTGTAGTAATCTTCGGAAGTGACCAACGGTCACAATGAAACCATGTGTAGCAATAAGTTGAAAAACTTCCGTGTGCTTAAGTTAAGCTGAATTACTAGCGTGTGTACAATAAGTTGAAATATTAAAGAAATAGCGTGAGTACCATAAGTTGAAATATTTAAGAAATGGCGTGTGCAGGACTTGAAATTAGAGACGAGTACTTCCACGTGGTGAGTACTGTGTGAGTCTCAAACTGTGTATGAGACAAAAGATAAAGAGGAGTACTCGTCCATGGTATCAGTTGAGGACTCGCGTGTGTGATGAATACGTTCTTAATATTACTTTGCGTGATATGATTCTGTGTGATGCTAGATTCAAACTCTGAGAGAGAAGCAAGGTGAGTCGACCGTCTATCCAGCAACGCCACTTGGCTTGCATTGCACAGGAAGACGTGCATGTATCTCCAGAGCTCATAGTAGGAAAATAGAATTACAAAGTGGGGCAGTGTCGTGTGAAACTGGGATAAATATCAATTGAAGTGGGAAAGCTGAAAGTGATAATGTACTGACTATTCCCGGTATAGTATTTCATATTGTAGTGTGGTGTATGTCATGTAATTTGGGTATGTGTGGTTTGCATGGGAGAGTAGCGAGGTAGTTTCAAAAGATTAGTGGGTTATGCTTGTTCCTTCTGTACCGCTCGATCTGGAGGAAAGTTTCGTGATGATGATTGTGAGAGTCGAAGTGTGAGATATAATAAAAGATCCACCATCCTATCCAGAAAGTGCACTGTAGCGTTAAATAATTACGAGACCATAATAAAGAGATTCACCAATATAAAGCCATGCCCACTGGGTGGAATTTCTCATGTGTTATTGTTGTAGGTTATAGAATTTGTGTGTTTAGATTATAGAATTTATCGGAATAAATAAGATAGTGAAAAGGAAAAGATTGGTGGACTTTTCCTTTGAATTGTATGTTGTCATCATGTCCCGAATTTATAATGTGTGCGCCATTCATATTCAGTGCGGTGGCCACGTGTTGATAAAAGCCGTTAAATAAAAGACAAAAAGAAAATGTGGTATTGCCAGTGCGTAGTGAACAGTCAGAGTTCTGTAAATCACTGATAGTCAGATATGCGTTTCCGTTGCGTATTATTCATACAGGAGGATAATTTGTAAGTTAATTGTGAGTACGAGAGTTCATGTTACTCGATAAATAAGAATGAATCCACTCGCTTGGCAGACCACTCATCTTGCAGGCCTGACTGCTTGATGCCACAATATGAGCAAGGCACGTGGGTGCCTCTCATAATTTCGACCCTGCCAGGATATTTTGCTGTTAGGGTTTGCTGTTAAGATTTTTTTTTTATTTTTTGATGGAATATATTGTGATAGCGCTAAGAAGTAAAATTTTTTCTGTTTGCAATTTCTTTCTGGATTGGTGAGGATCTTTTATTTTTTTATGTAATTAATTGCTATATCGTCCAAGGCTGGAAGATCGTTGTATATTTGTTTTGCGTAATGTCCGTAGTAACTAGGTCGCAGTCGAAAAGTGTAGCCACCATGGATAATAGCGATTCTGGGGTGAACGTAGCAGTGCAGCAGGAAGTAGGTGTCGACCATGGGCTAATGAGCGGGAACGGCAAACACTCGGAAGGGGCTGAATTGTTCAGTGGACCGCTGCTAGGTGATCCTTTATGCGGCGGGCTTTGTCCACAATCGGGGGCTTTTCCCGACGACGCGGGCGAGCCGGGACTAGGTCAGGTATGCAGTGAAAGTGCAGCTACCCTTGGCGAAGCTACGGTTTCTCAGGCAAACGAGGTGGGCGCACCAAAAGTAGCAAATGACAATGTGCTACTGCAGTTTTTACAGAGGATGGATAGAGATAATAAGGAAAGATTGGAAGCGATGGATAAAGGTAATAAGGAGAGAGATAGGGAGTTTAAGGAAATATTGGACGCGATGGATAGAGATAATAAGGAAAGATTGGAAGCGATGGATAGAGATAATAAGGAGAGAGATAGGGAGACTAAGGAAAGATTGGACGCAAATAAGGAAAGATTGGAGGCAATGGATAAGGGAAATAAAGAGGCAATGAGGAAGCTACACACAGTTATCGATGAGCGTCTGCCCGCAGTTAATAATCGGTTAGATGAGGGGGAGAAGAATCTGGGTGCGTTGAAGCAAGTATGTGATGCCGTGAAAGAAAAAGCTAATAATTTGGAGGTACGTATATTTGCAATAGAGAGTGATACTACTGAACGTAGGGACGTGTTGCCGGACGAGTGAATCAAAGAGGTAGTGGTCAGAATGAATACGATTAGTGCAGATGTAGAAAAGCTCAGTATAAGAGACGAGACAGGTTCTGACAGTACGCAGCGAGAGGTTTATGCCGACCAGGAGGAGATACAATCACTATTACAGTTTAAAGAGGCACAATTAGAAACCAATAGGAAACATAGGGAAGAACTAGCACAGTTACAATTAGCGTGCAGAAGCGAAGGTGAAACACCACCAGGTAGACTGCAGAGGGAGAGTGAGATAAATTAAAAAAACGAAAATAAACAGAAAGAGGAAGACGAATTCACAGAGTCAGAAGAACGGTTGTGTCGGATAAAACAAGTGGCAGACCCAACTGGGTATAGTCCAAGGCTGTCTCAATTTCAAGATTCATTACCTTCATCGTGGGGACCGCTCCTCAAAATGAAGTTTGTGTGTGACCATTTGAGGGACGAGGCTAAAGCGAAAATGCAGGAAGTTATTAAAGACTGTAGTAGCTATTTGAATGAATTCTGGTCGAAAAGTAAGCAGGTCCAGGTTAAGCAAAGCATATTGATGATGCCAAATTGTAACGAAGGTGGTATAAGGGATTCAATGTCGTGCTATCAGCAAATGCTGAGACGAAATAGGTATTTGGATGTGCCATGCGAAACTGGGGAGCTCATTAGGATCTGTATAACGAAGTTGCCAGTGAAATTGCGCAGAGATATAGTGATAGCAGGCAGAGGCTTACACGATTCTTCGTCATTTCAGCACTTGTTACAGGAACTTGGTAATGAGAGCAACATCGTAAACGCGGAGCCACGACTCATAGGTCAGACAGAGTAGAGGATAGGAACGGCAGAAACTATCAGAATGACAGGAGAGCATGGAATCCTGGCATTTCTTTCTTGTCGTAATATAGATTGATGGATAGGAGAAACTAATCCAACATATCAGCCCTTAGCATCTTGCCTTACAACACATGCCGCTGGCACTGAAAATTGTCTATGTAGCAGACATACTCTACTGATACGTAGGAGTGCAAATACCATGCTTCTGATCACAGAATAAAACACCAGTAATGGCATCTGTTAGGCTGGTATCTCAGAGCAAAATTTGCAAATTGTTATTTGGAACACTAAAGTAAAAGGACTGTTTCCTCAAAGACCAGTTGCTAAAAAAAAATGTTATGTAGTAATGCCAATGAGTCCAGTTTAATTAGTGCGATTTGACTATGGCAGGTGCTTAACACGTAATGTAAAAGGTCAACATTGTGACCGAAGTTTTTAGATTAGCTGCCATCTGATCGGTAGTATGTCATTGTCATAGTGACAGTTATAATAAAGTGCTGCGTATGGTTGTTCGAAATCCGGTGTTAGGGGAAGAGGCCACTAGCACCTAAGTTTCTAACACTTGGGCTGCCCATTTCTCCCAGCTTGTATATTCTCTGCACACATTTAATTTTCATGTAAGCACAGATTCCTAACTAGCAATTTCTTTGCTGTGTATAGTGGACCATTCAGAGTGAGGCGGATCGTCCATGAAAATACTGTACTGATTGAGACGATCAAGGGAAAACAATCTCGTGGGCTTCATCACATTTCTAACATCAAATTATGGAAAAGTTAAGGATAGATCGAAAGTAGGCAATTTATGGTAGATAGTCAGTGTATTTATTTGTGGTGTGTAACGTTGTGCAGTGGCAAATCGAACATAACAATTTTCAGGCGGGATGTCAGGAAGTATGACGGAATAGACTGGTCGAATGAGTCATGAACAGGAGTCGACAGAGTGGTGTATGTACGTATTTTTTGTCATATGAATAAGGATCAAGCAGAAACGACGTGATGATTAATGAGTGGACAAAGATGGTAGATAGAGAAGCGACGTGATAAATAGTAGTGGATAAAGGTGATATTTAAGGAGAGAAGCGACGTGAAGCAGTGTGATTAATAAAGAGAGATTCGACGTGATGAAACAGTGGTAAATAAAGGTGAGTAGAACTAATAATGTGGAGATGTCTTAGAGGTATGTTACAGAGAGGCCTGTGTATGCTGCAATAGAGATTGATGCCAATGGCGAAGGAAGACCAGGAAATGATGGAGTAATGGACGGACGGAGAGCCGAAATACGAATGAAGAGATGAGGACACCTGCACAACGTGAAAGCACATAAAGGGAGTATGAGATCCAGATGGTGAACGTTGTGGAATACTGACGTAAGATGTAATATAAGTGTAAATCTAATTCTTACCATAACATTTGCTATATGAAAAAAATAATTTTTGTTGTTGTTGTTGTTGAAGCCTGGTACCAGTATAACTGATCAAAACGGTACTAAGAATGTGTACAGTTATTTTGCAGGATGAATAATTTGTGTATTTTTTGTTCTTAGATGAAATGTCGCAATTCTAAGTTGATATTTAGCAGGATGAATAATCGGTAAAGTGAATGCGGAGGTAAGCCGATGGAGAGAGGTGCCAGAGTGAAAGGACGAATTCAGAGACTGGAAAGCTATCTCCGAAGCAGCTTCATGTGTTATGTGGTTGAGTATAAGGGAGCAAAGGTATGGTATGTTGTTGTGAGTGTGGTGGTGTTAAGGTTAGCTGATTTCTAGACCTATTCTGTTAGTGTATTAATGGATTGAATGAGAAGGAAAATGTGATGTCTGGTGAGTGAGAGTCGTAGAATTTAGTGTGATCAATGCGCACACTCCTGTAAAGGGGATGCTACCGATCCATAACTAAAACATTATTGTGTTTTATTGTTTGATTGGGATGAACCTCGATGGCAGGTCAGGATCTAACATGTGGATGGTACATACGTGTCCTAGAAATGTTGTTATATATAATAAACTGTAAAATATGTAAAGAGATACTAATTTCAGTCTGTCACAAGCACAAAGGTGCATTGTATGTTGTAGATTTAGAGTCACCAGTTTCTAAAATGTTTATTGTGTTAGGATGTTAAAGTAGTTTACTATTTAATAACATGTGGTAGATAATCGTGAGCTGTGTAGATTATTTCTTATTTTTTTCTTAGAACACTTTCAAGGGGTATTAATTTCAGTCTGTCACAAGCACAAAGGTTCACTGTATATTGTAGTTTTAGAATAAACAGTTTCTAATATTTTCACTGTGATAGGATGTTAGAGTAGCCTTCTATTTGATATTGTAATTATGAGCTGTATAGATTGTTTCTTATTCCTTTTGTTTTTTTTTAAACTTTCATGTTTTGTATGAGGGACGACAGGTACAATCAATAGCACAAGTGTGGGCTGTATATAGAATAGAGATAAATGTTGATGTTGTATGTGTAGAAAACTAGGGTGTATGATTTTATGTTTTTTTTAGAACAAAGATTCTTTTATTACCAATGTATCTAATAGATCATACATGTAATCAATGAGTATTTAAATACTGTAAGAATATCCTTTTGTCTGTAATGTTGCGAGATGCACGGAAGGGTCTGACTGATTGGGTGTCGTAGCGCTGAGGGGCTACACCGAACGCGGCCGTACCACATAAGCCAAGCAGACGTCGGCAACAGAGCCGGTGCGCTCCCCACTCCACTGCTGGTCGGGGTACACTCCACGCGCCTGCTACAGCAGGTCAACGGCGTGGGGCGACACGCACGTACCACTGGCCATTCATAAGTTCCGCCACCCTTACGACTTGGGAAAGTATCCCGCGGAGGCAACAGCGGGTGGTTTCTTCTGCTCAACGGCTCGAGCTCGAGCGGCGGCGCCACGGCAGAATGATCGACGCACGGCAGAGCCCGGCGGGCATTTTTTACCAGCAACTATTAACTAGTACTGGACTGTGGGGCCGTGAAACAAGACGACTGCTCGTATGTCTCCATAAGTTGGAAAGTGAAGGACTGGTGTTTCCACGTTATGAGTGGTGAAAAAGATTTTGTCTTTAGCAGACAGGACGATCGTTTTGTTTTGTCTTGACCACTGAACGCTGCGATCCATAAACTTTTGGCAGTGACTTGTTAAGTGTGCTTTGTGAATTGCATGTGGGACGCTTGGTATACTTAAAGAGGACAGTTGTCGTTTGGTGACTAATTATTGTATGAACGCAAGAAACTAAAGTGGGACATTGACATTTGCATTTGTAGTAGGAGACATTTCTTTAATTGGTGCAGGAATAGGTGCTGTTTGTTGGAACTTACGACTTTTAATTACACCATGAACTGAAAGGACAGAACCGTGGGTAATAGTAGTTGTAGGGCCATTTTTGGACGACCAGATTCGTGTGGATGGTACTCTGAGAGTGACTATGACATTTGTGTTTAATGTGAGATACAGTTTACTGTTCAGTGCGTGTTCAAAATGCCGATTTGAGTGACTTAAAGACTTTCGTCCGGGTAACCATGGAGAGCTTTGACACCGAGACAGTGTTTCTAGGGAACCTGTCAGCAACTTTTTTGACCCCAAGAAAATCACAGAATGAAATGATTCCGTGTGACTCGCAAGATAGGGAATAATGTATTTGTACTTGTAATTGTGTCAGTTTTTTATATGTTTCATTCCTGAAGGGACAGCAAGTGTAATTGTATTTCATTAACATTTGTGTTTAGAATAGTTAGTGTTTTTTTTTTTGTTTGTTCTTGGTTATCAAGTTCACGTAGCATGTTTATTAGGATATTTGGTACAATGATGCTTTAATTATTAGCCAGTGGCGTAATACTAACGTAGCAGCTCTTGTTGCATTGGTCAGTAAAGTTGTCACAGGGGACAAGAGTTTGCATTGCACAACAAATATCGGAATTAACTGATGCATTTTGATGTCGTGGACAGTAATAATCTTGTTGGTGTGTTGACTGAAGCCACTTATTTGCATTATCACAGTGGTGATATTTCACATTAAAGTGTAACGAAGGCTAGTCAAAATGCAGGTTCTTGTCGTCCAAATATGTAACAACAGAGAAATGAGCAGTAGAGTAAGATACGAGAGCTACTGGTGGATTCAAGCACTTATTGCTATACTATTTACTGCATGTATTGATCAGAGTTGATGAACTGACTGGCTCAGCAGCAGGTATTTGTACTGGTGGACAAGGATAAGGTTAAACTCACAGTCGAGTAGTGGTGGCAATTGCTTAGGTGATGATAGTTAATGAGGTATGACATGATTTCTTAGACGAACTATATTACGTAACCAGTATGTAACTTTTGGTATATTTCATTGTTTTTCTTCTCATTTTTATTTCTCTGTGCGTTTGATGTATATTTTAGAGTAATGGTATGGAGCCTGACATTCTACATGTAACTAGTGTACGCAATGTTTTTCTTTTGTTGATTTTGTTTTGTATTTAGACTTTGCTGTGTAAAGGGTTTTACCCCGCAATTTATGAATGTCAGATTACTTGCTCTGTGTTTGGACGGTGAGCTATTTAAAATTTCATGAGTACAATTAGTAATTTTTATTTGTTTTAGAATTATTGAAGTTTGGATTAGTCCTAAAAATAACGGAGATCCCGGTAACTAAGCCAATTTTTATCTCACCATTATTTTTTATTTGTATGATGTGATGTTTTATTTGTCATTTGGATTGTTATAAATATGTATGTGTACGTTACTCCGGATTGTGGAGAGTACAATAACGCAACAACTGTGTCAATATTTTGGTAAAGTAACAGCATTTGGCCGTCTATTTGACGTCACCAGGGGCTAAGGTCTCCTCCTGGTTATTTTGATGACTTGCTACGTTTGTTCTAACACAGTTTTCTTCAAAAATTTTCGGAACGACCCTCGCATTGCAAGGATAGTACCATGCCATTTTTTTCTGCATCTGTAGCCGGTGGTGAAAGGGTACAGTACCGCCCGACATTGAAAATAGGTACAACAGACTTCATTATTTTTGTCAGAACAACACATTTTTTTTGTAAAATAACTCAATTTCCAATAATACAGCGAAGCAGTGTGGGAAAGAATGACAATTTATTTATTTAATTGATTACATGTTCACTCCCACAAAATAAATCCCTACATCCAGTTTGGTGAGATCTGTGAAATGAATGAATGTATGGTCGTCTGCTAACTGCAGATAGTGAATGTGAATATATGATCATCTTTGAGACGATCCTTTGGCCACCTTTGGTGGGACCAAAGAGATGAAATTTACCTGAGCTTTGAGCACCTGAAATGTGGCTGACCAATATGGTAGCAAGGTGCTCCCCCACTTCGACAGAGCTGTGAGAGAACCTGGAGAACGGCCATATTTCAGCACTCTGCCGCTGGATCTTGTGCTGTTAAGACCTGTTTTAGTTGTGCTCCGTAATGACAAAAGAGTGGAGACATGGTATGCATGTGGAATATTTAAGAGTAATTTGAAATAATAATTTCTCTATTTCAGGAACTTTTGTGGGGAGAATTAAATGTCAGGCAGGTAATATTAATGGGATTGTAGTAATCTTCGGAAGTGACCAACGGTCACAATGAAACCATGTGTAGCAATAAGTTGAAAAACTTCCGTGTGCTTAAGTTAAGCTGAATTACTAGCGTGTGTACAATAAGTTGAAATATTAAAGAAATAGCGTGTGTACCATAAGTTGAAATATTTAAGAAATGGCGTGTGCAGGACTTGAAATTAGAGACGAGTACTTCCACGTGGTGAGTACTGTGTGAGTCTCAAACTGTGTATGAGACAAAAGATAAAGACAAGTACTCGTCCATGGTATCAGTTGAGGTCTCGCGTGTGTGATGAATACGTTCTTAATATTACTTTGCGTGATATGATTCCGTGTGACGCTAGATTCAAACTCTGAGAGAGAAGCAAGGTGAGTCGACCGTCTATCCAGCAACTCCACTTGGCTTGCATTGCACAGGAAAAATGGTTCAAATGGCTCTGAGCACTATGGGACTCAACTGCTGTGGTCATAAGTCCCCTAGAACTTAGAACTACTTAAACCTAACTAACCTAAGGACAGCACACAACACCCAGCCATCACGAGGCAGAGAAAATCCCTGACCCCGCCGGGAATCGAACCCGGGAACATTGCGCAGGAAGACGTGCATGTATCTCCAGAACTCATAGTAGGAAAATAGAATTACGAAGTGGGGCAGTGTCGTGTGAAACTGGGATAAATATTAATTGAATTGGGAAAGCTGAAAGTGATAATGTTGTGACTATTCCCTGTGTAGTATTTCATATTGTAGTGTGGTGTATGTCATGTAATTTGGGTATGTGTGGTTTGCATGGGAGAGTAGCGAGGTAGTTTCAAAAGATTAGTGGGTTATGCTTGTTCCTTCTGTACCGCTCGATCTGGAGGAAAGTTTCGTAATGATGATTGTGAGAGTCGAAGTTGAGATATAATAAAAGATCCACCATCCTATCCAGAAAGTGCACTGTAGCGTTAAATAATAACGAGACCATAATATAGAGATTCACCAATGTAAAGCCATGCCCACTGGGTGGAATTTCTCATGTGTTATTGTTGTAGGTTATAGAATTTGTGTGTTTAGGTTATAGAATTTATCGGAATAAATAAGATAGTGAAAAGAAAAAGATTGGTGGCCTTTTCCTTCGAATTGTATGTTGTCATCATGTCCCGAATTTATAATGTGTGCGCCGTTCATATTCAGTGCGGTGGCCACGTGTTGATAAAAGCCGTTAAATAAAAGAGAAAAAGAAAATGTGGTATTGCCAGTGCGTAGTGAACAGTCAGAGTTCAGTAAATCACTGATAGTCAGATATGCGTTTCCGTTGCGTATTATTCATACAGGAGGATAATTTGTAAGTTAATTGTGAGTACGAGAGTTCATGTTACTCGATAAATAAGAATGAATCCACTCGCTTGGCAGACCACTCATCTTGCAGGCCTGACTGCTTGATGCCACAGAATGAGCAAGGCACGTGGGTGCCTCTCATCATAAATACTATCTTGGCCAGGTTTATACAGTCCATCCTGTACTTTTCTTATCGCGTCATGTGCCCGTAACACCAAGAGGCGGAATTAATTCCTTCTCGCTGTGAGCAGTGGTCATAAAGATTTCCCTCTTCAGTGCCTTTATGTTCATTCTCTAGTCTTATCTTGAGGGATATGGTCCCTCAGTGGCAGAAGTGCTACTGGAATCCGTAATGACGGCACTCTGCGCCATTCTAGATATCGGCTCATACGGTTGTATGACACTTCATTTGAGAGTTTAGCCACAGTAGCGTAAGCGGTCTCAAAACTGCTCGAGGAAGGCAACGAGTAACCACTTAGTTCTTTATATGTAAATCGAAGATGTAGAGGGGAATAAAAAAAAGGAAAGGGAGGGGATCACTGCTGTCAGCTGCATTGGAGCATTGCGTCCTGGACGTGGTCCAGAACGAAGATTATCCTGGCTAAGTAACTTGAAAGGTTTACATATAATGGAAATGGCAGTTTTCTTTGGCATCTTTGCCATTATGAGCGTGTTTGGATGCCTAAAAACTTGTATGAAATGTTTCTCTTTATTGGTAGTAAAAGACAGAGAGTAAGTCGGCTGTGGAGAGAAAGGGTGTTGTCAGGTGAGTGTTGGATTGTTGGTGAGTGAAGAGTTTGGTGTTGAATAGACGACTAATTTTTTTTTTTATGCTTCCTGATATGATTGAGGATAGAGGATAATATTGAGATGATTCCATACAGTGACAACACGTCTGGAAAAAGGTAATATGAATAGAGTTTTTATTCGCTGCGAGTGCTAACCATGAAGTACTGTTTTGTAAAGATTGGCCGGCCGGGGTGGCCGAGCGGTTCTAGCCGCAACAGTCCGGAGACGCGTGACCGCTACGGTCGCGGGTTCGAATCCTGCCTCGGGCATGGATGTCTGTGATGCCCTTAGGTTAGTTAGGTTTAAGTAGTTCTAAGTTCTAGGGGACTGATGACCTCAGAAGTTAAGTCCCATAGTGCTCAGAACCATTTGAACCATTTGTAAACATTGCATTCTGAGCAACAGTATTTACATTTGATATCCAGGACGAGTTATTATTCGTCACCTCCCACTTTCAGGTAAAAGTTGGAAGTATTTTATAATAAAAGAAAAGAGTAAATTTTGTAACTTAAATTCTGTTGGCTTGAGTCAGTTTTCACCGTTTATGATAATGTAAATGTAGATCATAGTGTCATGTTAATACGATCCACTTCCTTGTTATTAAAAGGATCTCAGTGTAATTTCAATTTAAAAAATCCTTTAATTTATTTGGAAACATTTCGCTAGGTTTATTCTGAGTAGCCGGCCGCTGTGGACGAGCAGTTCTAGGCGCTTCAGTCCGGAATCGCGCTGCTGCTACTGTCGCAGGTTCGAATCCTCCCTCGAGCATGGATGTGTGTGATGTCCTTAGGTTAGTTAGGTTTAAGTATTTCTAAGTCTAGGGGACTGATGACCTCAGATGTTAAGTCCCATAGTGCTTAGAGCCATTTGAACCATTTTTTATTTTTTTATTTTGAGAGTTTGAATTCAGATCGTAACATTACTTGCACTTTCGCGTGGACAGCTAGCTACATGTTTGAAAAGGCAGTAAAATTCTCATTTGACAAAATAGTTAAAAAACAAATACTAAGGCAGTTAAAACTGCAGTGACTTATTACGCAGGTAAGGAGACAGAACGGAGCTGAATTATTCTTTTCAGGTAAGAATCAGTGGTAGGGCCTAAGCGAACCTTGTGAGATGGAATTAGGAAAGTGTATTTATTTGTAAAATTGCCACATAATTCAGTAAGTGCATTTCTCTAACAGGCAGAGTTTCAATACGCGACAATTTGTGTGTTGTAATTGTTTGTTTAGGAAGCCGTTTTGCATATTATTGACTTCCATTCTTTGTATTCAGTTTCATTTACAGATAGTCAAATTCAGTTTAGAGTAACTGGCACCACACACATTGAAAGTAATTTACACATTTATGTTTGTGCTCAAAAGTGGGGTAGCAAAGGCTATTCTAGATGAGAACAGACGGGAAACACTGTAATCGTAATTTAGTATACTTGGTTTCACATTGCTAGTAACGCACTTTGACACTGTATTTTGTAGAAACATTAAAATAAAAGTTCATACTATTGCTAAAGTATGCAAGGAATACAGTAATGGTAATAAGAAACTTTCTTAAGTACATGGTTTTGTCACTCACTGTTACCAAGTTTCAATAGATTTGTTTCACACTTAAGCTAGTGATTTGGATCTAGCATAAAATCGTGATTCAGAGAAGTTACGGACAAATAACAGATGATGCTACTGATCACTAGTGTTCTCGGAGGGCGAGGTATTTGAAGAAGAAGAAGAAGAAGAAAAGAAGAAATGTAGCTTGTTTTGTATGCTTCATTTGCCGAAAGTATTGTTTTGATATTTTGAGCGTTTGTGAAATACGTGGTTTACGTGAGACATCTCTACTGTAGATGCAGAGATAAATGACGCTGCGCTTTGCTGTCTCGAGCTCCGTGAAGGAGACGATGTTAGTGCAGTGCCGTTAAGTAATCGAAGTCTAGGCAATACAAGTCTATAAATACATCTGAGTTCCGCAGTCGCTGTGGAACTCTGAGCTGCTGAAATGGTAAAGGCCGTTTCCTCCGACGTTGAGAAAATGTGGGGACCAGTGCGAAAGTTATACGAGAGCCTCGATGCCCGCCCGCCCAGACGCTCGTGTCGTCCGTGACTGGCGCGTCAATCGACCTTGAAGGCCGTGGGGAGCCGGCCAGTCGCATGCCACGTCTGGCGACGGGCGCAATTTCTCAGCGCTTCGGACGTGGCTGTGCTCCAACTCGTGAATAAAAGTAGCTTCGGAACAGCCGTCTTTTCTCGTCCGTACTGGCGGCAGGTGTGTACCGTAGAGCATGTTTCTTTTCTTGCTGAAGGTCAAGAATAGTGCCGCAGTTTAGGATCTATAGAGCCCTAGGTTGATCTTCTAGTGCAGGCTACAGCATGGAAAATGTTGTGATAACTAACCTGCAAAAATAGAAGTTTAGAGCGAGTTTCGAATCAATGGCATATACAGCAACAATTCCGTTTTATTATTTAATTCTACAAAAATTTGATTTACATTCCATTATTTAATGATCTGTTGATGTTAAAAACTCAAAAAAGTTGAACTCATTTATGTATTCAACACGAGAATCATCTTGCTGGGGTTGTTTGCGAACTAAATTTGGGTTTTTAACTTAAAATAGCGGCTCTCTATGAGTATGGCGACATAAATGTTTGCTCGAATCCTGTTTTATGTAAAGAAAGTGTGAGAACAGATGAGACTGAAACATAGAAAAGGTATTGGAAACAGTGAATACAATCGCAGTGGAAAAAGAACACCCACCTGAGATACACAACGGGGTGAAATATGTAAGTGCAATGACATATACAACCACTTCTGGCGAAAAAGTATTTCAGAAATACGCAAATTTCTTTATGACTACTTTACAATAACATGCTATCAAAACAATAAAAAGGCATAAAAACAATCTCTTTTCACAAGTAATGTAGTTTCAGATGATCAACCGAAACAAATTTAAAAAATGTACATGTTTTTGCTTTTAGGCCTAAAATAGAAAAACAACTATGAAATTTGTATAATATTTTACATAAATAAATCAAGACCCACGGAAGACATCACATAGATGTGAAACATGTCTGGCCAAATAAAAACAGGAAGAAGTTGTGTTTAGTTTAAAAACCCACTAAAAATTGTATTCAAGACAATGTATTACTTGGTGCGTTTCCCGAGAGAGCAATTTCCCATGACAGTAGTTGCAGAAAAGGTTCTGAATGTGAGCAGGGAATGGCCAATGACAGAGCCATGATTTTGCTTCTGATTCTGATTGTCCTAGAGGTCTTTATGTTGGACCATTTCATGGAGCGGTTTGGAGTTGGTGAAATAGAGGAGTAGGTCGGAGCCCTCGTGGGCTGGAGAAGTTGTGTCCCCTCTGGGGCGGAGGTGGCTTTTTCAGTTCGTATATTAGAAATCGGGAGTGGATAATCCTTAGTAATAGACGATGTTACTTTTTCGATGAGGAAAGCCCTGAGATCATTCGAAAGCGTGTTCCTGTGTGCTGGTATCTAATTCGGCTTTGGCTGTTTCTTGATTCTCTCCGCAGTTGTTGACCTTGTTCCGTAAATAGCAGCCTCAGAACAAAGCGTGGAGACATTAGCTAGTTGGAGGGGTTGTTGAATGAATGTGACGGACTTGGCTAAGGTTGATTCGTGTCAATAAATTTCATTTATTTTCGCAAAAATTTGAAGAGTGGTGTTTCTTGGTGCGACTCTGTCCCTACTGTGTTCCTATTTCGTGACTGTGGCGCGATTATCGTTAAGAGTTGCTAGAGGCCAGTTCGAGGAGGTGAACGTACTCCAAACCAGTGGTCGGACTTCGTAACCTTACCAGAAAGTAACTGGGTAGCAATAGGGGTCTTATTGATTCTTTAGATGTGAAGTTTAACCCTCGCATGCGCGTCAACGCGAGACTGGCGACCCATATCTTACAAGTGGACCGAGCCTATTCGTCATTATCGATTTCGTCCAAATTTGCGGCACGTACGTAGCTTCGCCAAAGATGAATTTGACGTAAGTGGGAGCTCCACACGGCCAAGCATTTAGAAGAATTTTATTAAATTTTTTTTTCCGCAGGCAGGGCGAGGCATCAGGCATTTATAATGAAGCGCCATAGAAACTGGTATAGGCATGCGTATTCAAATACAGATATATGTAGACAGGCAGAATACGACGCTGCGGTCAGCAACGCCTATATAAGACAACAAGTGTTTGGAGCATCATTTTTGTTTTCAGTGTAAGTAAGGTATAAATTTAAAATAAAAAGAAAGGTTTCCTCACCGGGACTATGTCCCATGACCCTCTGGTTATCGTTCTGTATTCTTTCCGCTGCCTGGAAGGTACACTAACACAAATGGTTCACATCTCGCCCAACCCGCGCCAGAAATGCTATTTTTTTTCTAAACACTTGGCCTCTGGAGCTCCCACTTCTATCAGTTTCATTTCTGGTCAAACTCTGCATATACCATAAACTTGGACGATATCGATGATGACGAATAGGCGCGATCCCCTTGTCCGATTGAATTTTGCATGTGTAGCAGTGCACAGAGTTAATCCGGGATGGTCATTAAACGATTCCGACCAAGTCCGGGGAGCAGTACGTGCCGTGTTTTATCTCTCACGGCGCACTTCACCAGGGGTGTGTGGTTTCTGGCTGCGGCTGCTACTGCGTTTTTGCGCGACGCCACGCAAGCTCCGAAGAAAGGACGGGGGCAACCAGGATGTTCGAGCGATTGGAGTCCCAATAAAAGAAATGAAACTCTAGTTCCACGATTAAGGTCATCATTTAATATCAGCCAGAGAGATTTTGCACCTTGGCTCTGTATCTGAGGTCAGACGCAGGGAAAAAAAGTTGTGCTGCACTATTGTCTGGAAATCCTTTAAAACAATCTTGTAGCAGAGAAAGATGCGAACGAAACAAAGGAGAATGAGAATTCTTTGAAACCGAAAAGATGTGAGGAGAAAGACAATGTGAAGAAGGAGAACTGCTTAGAAATCCGCCTCAGCAACGTTCAACGAAAATTAACTGAAGGCTTAAATGATGAAGACAGCACAAATTGCCTGTAATATTTCGAAAAATATTCAGTCGGTTCGTTATGAAAACTGGAACAAGTGCCTACGATATGCAGTGCGCGCTCATGAACAGCGCACGGCTATTGGTGAGGACGAAAATATCGGTTTATGTGAAAAATGTGCCTCTTTCTCACGATAGTAATAATGAATTTTTTCCTTAAATAATAAGATAATTAAACTGTGTGATTATTTTTTTTTACACTCAATATGTCATATGTATAGTAAATAACATATTTTCTTTAAAGATAAAACTGGTTTTCACCACTTATTTATCCGTGTTTAGCTTTATGGCCGGTATGCTCCACCCCGTCTTTTTACCCATTTGGATACTTTGCGAATTACTGATTGCGTAGGCATTTGCCTTGCATCCGAAAAAATTCAGGCACGTAGATGGATAGTCTGTACACTCTGTGATTTTGAAGTTTCTAGATCGATTGCGACCTAGGAAAAAAAACACCAAATTTTAGGATGGCGGTTATTTGCATCTCTGTTACAAACATATTCTGAAGTTAGGACAATTTCTACATCAGTTTCAGATGTACAATAACAACATTTAAAAGCACACATGGAGTATTTAGTGAAAATGTCTACAGCTATATTTTCAGATTGTAAATACTTTTGGAATACTATTTTTGTATCTGATCGGTATGACAACGCCCTAAAATCATCCTGTGAGCACAAATTGGAATACTCTAGCCAGTGGTTGTTCGACTCCAGAAGCCAGCGAGCAGAATCCCGGAAGAGGAAAACAATCCTGACGTTCGTGATGTTTCAGTGACTCCACGGGAAGCAGACAGTCCGAACACCATGCAGAGATGTGCGCAGACAAAATCACAAACGAGTCCAGAGCGAAACATTGAACAACACGCACGCAGAACAAAGCGCACAGCACGATGCAAAAGCCAGGTCCGAGTTGGTCAATATCAGCGTAAGAACTGACGGGCTCAGCAAATAAATACCTGGGTTAGCAGTTCTACCCATACAACGATCTGCGCATGCTTTCCGTGGCAGTTTGCCGCACTGCCCTGCAGCGAGACCCACGCGGGCTCAACTGCGTCCACGTCACATATCCGCTGGCAGGGAAACTAAATCCCTCCCCCTGAAAGGCTGTAGGGCCGTAGTCGGCCGGGTTTCTGCCGCGCCCTCCGTCGCAAAAATGGAGTGGGTGCGGGTCTGTCACAAAATTTGTCAATGCCGATGCAGCTGAGTCTGCCGGAAAGGAAGGCTGCGGAGACTGGAATAACATCTGGTCCACTGGCATCAGCGGGCACGGGAACTCATTTATGGGCGAAAAAAGAACGGATAGCACCGGTTTCATATCCGTAGGCTCCACATCATGAGTCGCGGGAGCGATCACCGTCGGTGCTATAGTCCACAGACGAAAGTAGGTTGGCTGCGTGCGTTTTGTAGCTGGTAGCGGGCGTGCACACTGCCGCAAGCGGGAGTCTCCTGCCGAAAAAACGCTGTGACCGAACCCATCGCCAGCTGACACGGAGACAGCAGCGTCACAGATCCAACAGATCATGGAAGAATCAGATTAGAATGGCGGATCATCTACTCCCAACCAACATCCACCACAAACTGTTGCCGACCTTTGGGGCTCACCACCAGGCCAGGCAGCCACCTCTGCCGTAGGCCGAAAGACCGGACCCCAACAACAGCCTCACGAAGAAAATGCAAGAGACCATGAGAGTCCAGGCAATGGCAGTCAGGTTGCAACAAATATAGGAGACTCTTGGGCTGGTGTCAGTGCAAACGTTCTGCTGAACTGCACCCATTAACCAGTGTCTCCCAAAAATATGGTTCAAATTGCTCTGAGCACTATGGGACTTAACTTCTGAGGTCATCAGTCCCCTAGAACTTAGAACTACTTAAACCTAACTAACCTAAGGGCATCACACACACCCATGCCCGAGGCAGGATTCAAACCTGCAATCGTAGCGGTCGCGCGGTTCCAGATTTTAGCGCCTAGAACCGCTCGGCCACCCCGGCCGGCAGTGTCTCCCACTACGTGGCTAGAAAACTGGACACTGTATCACTGTGGGGAGATGCAGACATGGACTTTTCGTTTGGGTCTTAAACGTAAACACGAAGCTCTCCACCTCTAAGTTAGAGGCTGGGTAAAGGTACGTTGTCCAAGACGCGACGCACACTAGCGATTGCGACGGGTCGCTACGTGACGTCAGAAGTTGCCTGCTGGCGCATGCGCAGTTCGAGTTTGGGATGCGACGCGCGACTGTTGCGGCAGCTGTCGCAGCACTGCACCAGTGAGCAGTGTTGCGACGGAAGTCGCACGACACAAAGACGTACGGCTGCCAGAAAGATGTCGAGCCAGTCAAGGAAAACTGAAATGAGCCACTCACAGGATGTGATGCTCTGTGAGCTGGTCTCGCAACATCCTTGCCTTTACGATTCGAAGAACCCTAAATAGAGACACTATGTTCAGAGACAGAATTTGGGAAGAAATTGGTGCACATTTGAAACTGGCAGGTGAGTGAAATATATAATATTTTCCCATTAATGCAAATTTTTGAGGCCTGTTATGAAAATCATATAATCCATGCAGATGTAGAATTAGAATGATGAAAATGAACTTGAAGGTCAATTTTCGCATCACTCTTTTTTGTGACGATAAAAATTGAAAACGGCAAGTACATTACAAAATGAACAATCTAAAGTACAACGAGAAAGTTACATTTTACAATACCTTCACTTAGAAAGTAAATGGTAGATTGGTGTCTTGATGATACCTTCTAGTTGTGAAAAACCACCACCAGATTGTTGTACAGCTTTCTGTAATCAATAGACGTTCGTTTTTGAGGAAGGCGTTTCTCAACAGATTGCGCAAACAGTTTGCTGCAATAAGTAATTTGTCACACTCACTTCAATTCATTGGTAGAAGATGGTGCTCAAAAAACTTGTGCCAAAAGTGCACTACTGTTTTACAAGGCCCTTCTGGTCTGACACAGTTCACAATTGAAATTCGTCTTTTGTAAATCCTGGAGTCATCTTTTGAGTGCAGCTTGGCAAGATTAAATGTTCATGTCATCCATAACGATGTATGCTGTCAGAATATAAGAATATGGAAGTTCATTTGGATGGGAATAAAGAGTCAGTCGGCTATGAAAGTTGCCTTAGCTTGTTCCAAAAGTTTCTGCATGGGAGAAACTGACAAGTATAATTTGGGGAAATTTTGTGAACAAGCACGGACATTATTTCTTCCACATTTCTGCTAGTGTATACTGTAGACGTTCAGAATGAAAATTCTAGAAATGTTTAAGGTGTAACCCTATCTTGTTGTCAAGAACTTGAAACAATGCAATGACGCTAGCGTGCGCTTATTGTTAATAAACTTATCTTTCATTGGAATTTTAGGTTAAATGTGCAAAAACACATGGAGGAATATTCGGGACTCGTATCAGAGAAATAAACGAGAAAGAAAGCTTGGAACAGGTTCAGATGCCTCAGCAAAACCAAGAAAATGGGTTCTGCTTGATCACTTGACTTTAAGAAACCTACATTTCGTGGCATTTTAAATGAAATTGTCAAGAGCATATGGAGAAATATTAAAAACTCATACCGGAGAAATATATGACATAAAATGGTTTCATTAGGTCGAAATGTGTCAGCGAAACAAAACAAATGTATTCTCTATCGTGTGATGACCACACGATTCTCGTTGCGCGTCGACAGAACTGGCGGCTAGTCGCGACGCTCCCGGAGATATATGAGCCCAAATCTCGGAAACGGAGATCGATATCATTCTGATCTCAACTTTAAAAACAATTTCGATATGTTAGCTTCTTTTCATCGGCAACGATGTATGACCTAACGTGAACCATACGTAAAGTAGCCAGCGACCACATTTTTCACTGTACACAATTCAAATTTTATGCAGTAGGTTACTTGTAAATTAAGTATCGGAATAACTGTGACGAATATCGGAAAAATAGACACCTCATTATCAAGCTGTGATGTGAAACTGTAAGATACGCAAACATCAATTTTTTGTGCCTTTTACTTTCCTCACAATTGATAGAGAAGTAATATACAACGAAAAAAACACGCAAAACCGGAAGAGATACTTTTCAATTTTTTAAAGTAAAAGGAGAATCTGTATCGAAAAAGTAACTCTGGGAGCCGATGTAACTTTGTTGCATTAACATACAGTATTTTTTACAGCAAGAAAATCGGAATTCTTATTTTTCTTATGTATTTGAATCCGCCGCCGCCGACCGGAGCTTGGGAAACGGCGACGACTCCAGTCGTGTTGCGGCCGTGTCGCCGTCTGCCAGGGTGAAAAAAGAGGAGGGGGCAGCGTCGCAGTCGCAGCCAACTGTCGCGTCTTGCACAACGTAACTTAAAACGGAGCAGCAGTCAGATGCTGAATACCATTCCAAATGCAAAATGTCTCAAACTCTCACAGTACAATTTGATGACTATTATTGGGTCTGGAGGCAGCCCTCGATATCAAAAATGACTCAAAACACACGAACTGTTGTTTTAGATGCCATGGACGACAGTTTGGCAACATACAGGAAATTGGGCAGCGCATCTGCTAGCAACAGCCAATGCTTCCCAAAAACAGGCCAGCAAAGTCCGCGTCCACTTTGCCCAAGGGTGCTCCAAGGTGAGAACTGATGCAGCAGTGCAACCTTGTTCTGTACATTGACCACACAATACCCCAAAAGATGTTCAATACACTGATCAGTCGCAAGCTAGTAGACGTGATGCCGCACCAAAGATTTCATATTACACATACCTCAGTGTGACACATGAAGCAACTGGAGTATGTGAGAATGCAACGTTGAAGGGACAAACATTCGACAGCTTTGCTCCTCTGTGGAAAGCGTTAGGAGCCCCTGAACAACTTTGAGTTGGGCACATGGTACGAAAAACGTACGTCACACCGAATCCGTTCTCGGAGGATGCTCAGGTCACGCAGTCTGGACTGCTGAAACGATTTTCTGGAGAAGCAGGTCGGCAGTCGTGCTGGCAGCGACTTCTCGTGCCATCAAAGGAAAATCAAGAAGTTTCTGCTGCGAGGTATCGCCCGAGGTATCCCGCTGTCGATCGAACTCTGGGTAAAGACCCACTGGCTACCACAGTAGGCATGTTGGACAGTGGACCGGTAAAGAAAGTCATAGCAATAATAGCTGATAAAGGATGCCCGTCTCTGCAGTCGTTGGGCAGTCCTACGCAATAGCTTAGAACTAGGGCTGAATAATGAAATCAGTGGCTTCTAATGGGTGATAAATAGTGTTGTGTTGGCAGAAGAGCCAACACTGTGTTACTAGACGAGGCCGAAATGCGCGCGTTTTAGCTCACGCAGGCTTGCGTGAGGAGAGAAGAACTATACTGACGTGATGTCTGGAACATGACAAGGAATTAGAATTCAGAAAGCGGACATAATTAGTTTGATACTTAACTTTAATCCATTAATGATGACCGTCGCTCTTGACGGTACATGATTCACAATATTTTCTGTTCAGATTATAGTAACTGAATATGGCGCCTTGCTAGGTCGTAGCAAATGACGTAGCTGAAGGCTATACTAAACTGTCGTCTCGGCAAATGAGAGCGTATGTAGACAGTGAACCATCGCTAGCAAAGTCGGCTGTACAACTGGGCCTAGTGCTATGGAGTCTAGACTAGTAATTACATGGGTGACCGTAAGTATACGCCGCTCGCTGTTGACAATTTTGCCTTTGTGTGGCAGGAGAGGTGGTAGCGTAAAGTCACTGACCATCAGTCTTTTCCGGCACAGTAGCTCAGGGCGTTCGGTCAGAGGGCTGGCGTTCCTTTGGATTAAATTCCATACCTCCCCACAGTGTCTCATGATGTGAGGTCACGTGACACAGTTGATGGTAATACGTCCGTCGGATGGGGACCTTAAGGTTGGCAGCCCCTTGGTGCTATTCGAGAAGAGTAGGCTATGTGTAGCCATTCTCTCATCATCATCCAACACATACATGTCACCACTCTAAACACACAACTATTACTGTCAGCTACACTCAACAGTCACAGTTAAACAACACCAAAAGCTCACACTTCACCAAAGAAAGATGCCTTCTGGCTGCGAAGGATAGGAAACGTCTTTCCAGTTTAGGCAGCTGAACCTGCCCTTCGAGGTCTCCCACCCAATCACGCCACACGATTTTAGTTTACAGAAGAATCTTGGAATATACTACAACCCCGTATGTATCACTTGCATAAGGGCCACGATAACAAGATTATAAGCATTTCGCACAACGAATTCATTTCTGTCCTCTTGCGTTTTCCCATATAAAGAAAGTAAAATAATCTTTATAAATAGCAAATAAAATCAGTGTTTAATACCAGTTCCAAATTTCGTCCCCGGGACGAAAATCGGAACTGCACGGGGGACTAAATTACGAACATTCCCAGATTTATTATATTGGCCGCTACAGAAACACAGGCCAAACCCTTGACTATAACGATTACGCACAGGAAACTACAACACACATCTGAAATACAGCCCAACATGTGAACACAAATCAGTGCTCAAACTTGGAACTGCAGGCTGTTAATTTGACTAACTCACCTCAGCATAGAAAAATGAATTCTTTCGTACATGCCAACTATACGTTCTCCATATAATAAGTCTTCTCAACAGTAGCGGACACGCATGTACGCGCAGCATAACATTTGTTACCATCTGTGGAAACCGAAAATTCCTAGGGGGACGAGATGAGGAGCGGGGACGATATTAGGGCCCCATGCCCTACTAATTACAGCGCGCACAGTGTCTTAAACATTCTTACCTCGCTCCATACGCAGATACATCGGGAACAAACCTTAACATGTGAAACAATAGGAAAAAGCATCTGCTATGCACTGCACAGTCGCTTGCAGCGCATGGATTTAGATACACATTAGAGACGTGGCGCAAACTCGGAATGGAGAAAGGAAATAGGCTGTGATGCTTCCAAAGTAACAATACAGGCATCATGGAAAACATAAATGTGGATGGTGATCCGACAGGGATTTGAACCACCATTGTCTCGAATATACATCCAGTGTGCAAACAACGACGTCACTTCGCTCGCTGTTTCCACGTGAAAACGGGACTGCAGAGATACAGATGAGAAGCCAATCTCAGCAAGGCAGGGAATGTCAGCTGACGAAGAGAACACGGCAAGTGCCATAACCCAGAAACTTCGCTCAATGGAAGAAGAGTCAAAATAAGCGACCACGTGTCTCGGTTTATTCGTAGACCCTGGACCATTTCTGAGAAAACGGCCGCCACAGCTTTCGACGTTACTTAGATGCCTTCAAGCGCGCAGTAAGCGTATCCCAACTGGTAGCATAGTAGCTACTGTCACGTTTGAAACCCGATTAGTTTCTATTTATTTATTTATTTTTTCATTTATCTACCCACGCCCGTAGAAGGTTATTATATGAATGTTTCCTATTAAGTCAGTGGATACAAGAGCGTTATATTAATTGTCAAATTACAACTGGGATCCACAATTAGTGTCACACATTTTTTACATACGTGTTATGGTATTTTCAGGGGTTACGATCTTTTTAAACTCTAATATTCTTATATTTCATTCTTATATCAGTTCTTAGTTCTTATATATTATTCTTAAATTTATTCTTCAGGAAGTTTTACTGCATTTCCTTGGATGATACCGACCGAAGTAAATTTCGAAACATAGCAGTTCCGAACAGTACCAGCAGCGCGCGAAAGCAGGTTTGCCACAGCTACATTCGTCCGGATGAGTCTTACTCGGCAAAGAAACGTCGTTAACTTGCTGAAGATTTCATGCGTCGGTAATAATTTCGCGGCAAACCAAGCAATACGGACCATTTCTCCGATAACTGACGCTTGCAGCTGATTATAAATCAAGATACACCACAGGTATTTTGCCGAAAACAATTTCAAATAATTTTTTCATTCATTTATTGTCTTTTTACTTCATTCACTATACAATTAGTAGAAGAAGAAGGACAACGTTATTACAGTATACAATGGAAAACACTCATGTTACGTTCTGTCGACATGGATTGATAAATGGAAACAAAAATAGAGAGAATAATAATCGGGTTTCGAACACAGGACGTAAAGGTGTGAAACCGCGACGCTAGCCGCTGTACCATCGCTTCAGTTGAACTACACTCGCGTCCAGAATTAAAGCAACAAACGGAAACTTTCCAAGTTTGCGTTTATTTTGCCACAAAACGGTATAAGTAGAAACAATGTAAAGAATACGGAACATTAACAACGTAACATGCATTACAGTAGACAAAAATGTTCTTAGTTTTTTCCAACTTAGCGGATTTGCGCACACATCGTGATAACTACCTAATGTGCTCAGTATGGGGTGCGACCCCCTGTGGCACCAATACAGGCCTGACAACGACAGGGCATATTGTGAATGAAGTCATCAATCCCATGTTGAGGTAATAATGCCCAATCTTCTTTCAGAGCTGCTCGGAAGTCTTGGAGAGTGGTTGATGGGTGATGAATTGTGCAACCCGTCTTCCTAGTGCATCCCACACATGCTCTATGCCGGGATTCAAATCAGGAGAGAGAGTAAGCCACACCATGCGCGCAGTATCTTCCGTTTCCAAGAAAATATCAACCAACCATGCTCCATGACGTCGAGCATTCTTGTCCATCAATACGACGTTCGGACTCACAACAACCGCACGTGATGTCCCACGATCTCTTCACGATACCTGACAGCAATTAAACCTTGCCGATTCACCCGTACAGCTTCATGAGTAAGTGTTTGAGTGGTCAACACAATCTCTGTCCACACCTTTAGGGATCTTCCTCGATATCGGCCTCTTTCCTTAGCGTTTGGATCCCTAAATCTTGTTCCATGTTCCCTCCACATGCGGATCCGCCGAGAATCACTCTCCAGACAAAATCGGGACTCATCTGTGAAAAGAACATCAGCCCACTGTTTGAACGTCCAGGCGGCACGTCGACAACTCCACTCTAGATATTCCCTTCTGTGAAGATGTGCCAGAGGTACATATATAGCATGTCTCCAACAATAAAAGCCACTCTGCTGAAGCCTTCTATACACCATTCGCCTCAATACAACACGTCCAGTGGATTATGCGAGGTCAGATGCCAGTTGGCATGCACTACTAAGGTGGTGCCGGCCGCCGTGGTCGAGCGGTTCTAGGCGCTTTAGTCCGGAATCGCGCTGCTGCTACGGACGCACGTTCGATTCCTGCCTTGGGCATGGATGTGTGTGAGGTTAGTCAGGTTTAAGTAGTTCTAAATCTAGGGGACTGATGACCTCAGATCTTAAGTCCCATAGCGCTCAGAGCCATTTGATCCATTTGAACTAAGGTGGTACCGTTATGCCCGTACAGACAAATAAAGGTCCTCTCTTCCTCATGTCACATGTGAACGACCCTGCCCTGGTCTTCAGGATACAGTTTCGGCCTTTATCAAGTGTCGCCACATCCGAGAAACAACAGAACGATTCACATTAAGCCATCAGGCCACATTAGCTTGCGACCATCCTGCTTCCATTCTTCCTGTGACCCTCCACTGCAAGAAGTCTGGTAGGCGTCTTCTCCTCGCGACACTGCACCGTCTGTGGCTGTGTACGCAGAGACTGCGGACGTGGGACTACCTGGCAAACATTACCGCGTTTGATAGGTGCCTTGATATCATCGTTGGCGCGGTTGTCAGTTGACCGGAATGCCATCTTCTGTGCAGAACACTATCATACAGACATCTGTTGACAGTTTGTATGATTATATCGTGTATTAGACACAGGATGGGGAAAGAACGGTTTGTTGCTATAATGTTGGACATCAGTGTAGTTACCCACATTACCCGCTAAACCGCGCATAAAGTAACTAGAAAACGGTGACTGTCGTTTTCTCAGGAACGGTCGTGTATCTATGGATAAGCCGAGACATGTGTTCGCTTATTATGACCCCTCTTCCACCGAGCGAAGTTTCCGGAAAATCGGTTTATGGCATTGCAGTGGTCTCCTAGTCAGTATTTCAGAGAAAGACCTCATATTTGGTTTTAAGGTGGCAGTGAGACTACGATAAAATGTAGCTTGGAAACGTGGAAAAGGAGACGTGGCCTTTACAGTGATACAGCCTCGGGTGTACATACAAAACATTCATAAAAGTTTTACTCGCAGGAAATCTAGGTAACAATTTCAAGAGAGAACTTCATCACAAAAGTTTCTGGAAGCAATTATTAGTGTTATGGGCACGTCGTAAGGAGAATGCCGAGAAAAGGGTATTCGCTTCATCTCCTGTTACTAGGGAAGAAAAACAAAGCAGACAAATTACTGCGACACTTTACGACCCGGTCTGTGCCGGATCGCTGCGTATTTCCATGCAGACGGCGACCGAGGGTGCCAGAGTTTACAGCTTATTCTTTCAGTCCTACGAAGCGGCGGCGTTGTTACGCGAACAATCTCGCCAACGTAATAATACGTTTAGAGACATTTGTTTTACTGCGAGGTTAAAAGAATACAACTAATACGACTTCCTGCTCCGTCGCTAATGACCTCGTTGTCGACGGGACGTTGGTGCATGATTATCTCTGACACTAAAGGTCTAAACCAGACAGTGTGACCAGTCGAGCAGGCTTTGTATATTTACGTACATATTTGATTAGAGAAACTAGGATTTCCTCAAAAAAATATTAATGGCGGAGAAAGACAGTCCTTGAAGAAATGAAATAATTTAAAAATGAGGGGCAGTGGTTAGCATATTGGATTATCAGATGGAAGGACGATGGTTCAAATCCCCATCCGGCCATCCAGATTTAGATTTTCCGTGGTTTCCCTAAATCTCTTCAGGCAAATGCTCGGATTGTCCCCTTGGCAAGGATTCCTGCACATGCCACAATGGTTCCTTTGAAAGGGCCAGGCCGATTTCCTTCCCTAATACGACTTCCTGCTCCGTCGCTAATGACCTCGTTGTCGACGGGACGTTAAACACTAATCTCCTCCTCCCCCTCCTCCTCCTCTTCCTCCCTTGGAAAAGGAACTACTGATTTCCTTCCCTACCCTTTCCTAATCCCTCTCTAATGACCTCGGTGTCGACGAGACGTTAATCTCCAGTCTTTCTTTTCTCTTCAGAGGGTGGATTACTGAACTGACTGAAGTGTCAAAAAGGGTATTTCTTCTATCTATGATTATTAATGATTTATTTGTGAAACTGTGACCTATACAGCTGCACATTAAACAGGGAAGACAGCTGATGAAATCCGCGCAAACCATAGAGTATGCAAAAACTTCCATTACGAACGAAAAAAAGTCACCAACTCATATTACTGTTTTGGTGAGAGATATTATATCTCTTAAAAAAAATAATGTAACTATTTATTTTGAGGAAACACTCGCCTAGTAAATTTGTTTGTCCTTTGATTTATCGTGATCTGTTACTGATTTTTAGTGGAGTTAGTTTTTACTTTTAGCTTTCAAAAAAAATACAAAAGAGATATAATAAGCAAAATAATGAATTTCGTAGGTTGCCAATTACGTATTATATCTGGTTTTATCGAGCGCCAGGCTCCCTACAAATTACTGTAAATGCAATAGCTTAGTATTACTCAGCTCCAGTTCACTATCACAGAAAATAGACAAGTTTTAATAAAATTATTTCACTGGATTACTTCAATTAATCTCACTGAATATTTTAACATAATTTCTTCCGCTCCGGCTATCAGACATTGTGCTGTGAAAAAATATTTTTAAATGTACCGCGTAATGGCGGCTAATTGTTAACAGTCAGAGATCACTGTTACTCGCTCCTCAGCAGCTGGAAACATGCTAAATAATTTTCATTAAATATTCTTTTCATAAGATAAAAGTGGCGTAGGTTCTTGAAATAACACACAGAGATCACTTTATACTAATATATTCTTACTAGGACACAGTTTACACCATTAAATATTTGCAATTACGTTACGACAGAAACAAATGCTAGCGCAGCACAATAGCTTGCGTACCTTATTCCAGCTAACACCAGAACGAACAGAACAAAACAGACTAGACAGAAGAATGAGCACCGCATTGCACTTTATACTCTTACAAAGATAATCACACTACAATCTCATACGACAAAAATGTCTTTTCTGCATTCATCGATCCACATTGTATATTCTTACAGCTAGTGCTACTACCCTTCGCAGACAAATCAATGCTTGCAATTCATCTTGAGTCACATACAGTCATTCCCATTCATGTCTCACCTCGATAATGGTGAATATTGCAAAAGGGACACTACAGCGACCATAGACAATTGATTCTAGCGTGCAGGAGTGTACTTTAACATCATATCCAGGCAGCGCAAAGGATTTCATCACACTGACCGCAGATGCAGCTGACTGGACTGAGAAATTAAGTTTAATATTATAAGCGAGTTTCCATTAAATTATTGTATCATACATTTTATATACCACCTGTTAGTCGCAGTTGCGCTCCCATATCAGTAGTTTTCTTAAGACGAGTGAAGGCGAGTGAGTAAGCGATTGTGTGTTCAATAACATCAAATGCTCACTCGTGTCAGCCAGTTCGGGCAAGCACAGCTCTTGTGCGCCCACTCTCTCCCCCATTCCAAGTGCCCCAACGCATGACACAGCGGCACCCATCTATGCGTCGTGCTATTGAAGTAACTATATGTTATACAACGTGTACATTAAGAAACAATTTTAATAATTTTTTAACGTGTTTTATGTTCACTGTGTAACATGACAGCCTATTGTAAAGGGAAGAGACACTTTATTCAGTCAGAAAAACACGACCGCAGACGCACAGGCGGCGGATAAGATCGGGTCATATTCCTGTTGACAGCTGAAATCAGCTTGACAGGAGCACGTGGAGGGCCAGTTTCACACTACGCTGCACAGATGGGGTGGTCTATGGACTCCTATCGGTCGCTAAGGTAACCGCGCGACCTGGAAAACCCGTCCGTTGGGCAGCACAATGGCTGCTCGTTTCTCATGGCCGCTTTTTGTGTCCAATCCCAAAATTAAAAACTGTCGAACCATATGTGTCACTGAAGAGCCAGTAGGCTCATTTCAAGCGGAAAAGTGGACGATTAGGTGTGTTAAGACGCGCTTTCGACATCCACGTTAGTTTATAAGTTACTGTAAGTTAAATGTTGTAAAAGTGAATATCTCGGTAATGCATTATGTGATTGCAAAAACGAGAGGTCTACGGATAAGTCTCGTAGATCTGTATCGGACTGTGATAGTAGATTTACTGAAATGAATTACATATTTAAATGAGACGCCCAAAAGTGGATTTAGCGCAATTAAAAAGAGTTTTTCTTACTAAATAAAAAGAGAAACATTAAAAGTAGCGGCAGTACTGTAAACTTTAGATGTATAGGAAATTATTTACTGTATAATTTAAATTGTTTGTTAATATTTACACTTTTAAATATGAAAATGGAGGAAAGCCATAGAAATTATGGGTTACAATTAATCTACGGCTGATTAAAGAAAACTGATAACAGTATCATATTTCTCAGAAAATTTCGACGTGATTTGCTGTATCGTATGTGTATAAAAGGTTAAACCTAAGAATTTCAGCAATTTTCATTTTCAGTAGTTTAACTGACTTCAGTGGCGCTTGGCCGAGGTTTCGTGGGTAAATAGCGGCATTTTGGAGGAGAGCTTATGTTCGGATGCCGTTGGAGGTGGTCAGGCTGTGTTAGTCTGTGTTTCAAGAAAGTTTTATTTGATGAGTGATGAAACAACCGTTAGTTCGCGTATGTGAATTGTTCAGAGTTTCTATTTTTGGACATAGATTTTTTTTTTTTTGGTATTTGATGGTCTTCTTTTTCGGGTTACGTGTGACAAAAGCCCCACTTAGAAGGTTTCAGTGTGTAGCCATTGTGGAATTTATGGTTTGTGATACTGTGGAACTTCAACGGTTTTCTAGAGGTAACTCATACAATTAATAGTGGTTTATTCAACTGTCTCTAAGATCTTGATAGACTCGGTAGGGCTCTGAAATTAATTTATTGTGCACTGCGACTTTCAATTTTTCTATGTTCTTATTGGAGAAAAAACTTTAAAAAAGAAGTGAGTGCGTACATAATTTTTGCATAGCAAATTCTGCCTGCATTTATATAAAATGAGCCTGCCGGGGTGGCCGAGCGGTTCTAGGCGCTACAGTCTGGAACCGCGCGACCGCTACGGTCGCAGGTTCGAATCCTGCCTCGGTCATGGATGTGTGTGATGTTCTTAGGTTAGTTAGGTCTATGTAGTTCTAAGTTCTAGGGGACTGATGACCGCAGAAGTTAAGTCCCATAGTGCTCAGAGCCATTTGAACCATTTTTATATAAAATGCTTTTGTGAAGTATTGGATACAATTCGAAGAATGTGAGCTGGCGTCCCATATACTAAACGTAGCTAAACTTGTAAGTCTAACGACATTCACGGGGACCCACTGAAGTGTTTGTGCTGTGTAATGTGCGGGTAAATCTTTTTGTGCAGTAGCACGTGGGGCACCGAACCGATATGGAACTTGTGGACAGGTTAGAATTTTGATTTTCGGTGAGTTGACGGGAGAGATTGTATTTTATTTCGTCATTCACACCACATGCACATTCCAGTCCAACCTGTATGGTCGCAACTGTTGTAAAAAAAATATGTTTCATTTCCCACTTTACTCTCTTAGGCAGCTGGTCCTGGCGGAGGTTCGAGTCCTCCCTCGGGCATGGGTGTGTGTGTTCCTCCTTAGGATGATTTAGGTTAAATAGTGTGTAAGCTTAGGGACTGATGCCCTCAGCAATTAGGTCCCATAAGATTTCACACACATTTGAACATTTTTTACTCTCTTAGGGATTGATTTCTTTCTAAAGTAGCGTATATTCTTCTCTCCATACCAAACAGACAAACACACTTTCGCATTTACTTCTACAATATTAGCATGGATTTGCAGTCTTTGTTTTACCATTGTTTTATACTGATGTGACAATAGTCATGGGATAACGATATCCACGAACACAAATGGCGGTAGAATCGCGTACACAGATTAAAGGCCACTGCATTGGCGGTGTTTTATTTAAACTCGGGTGATTCATGTGAAAAGGTTTCCGACGTAATTATGGCCACACGACGCGATTTTACAGACTTGTTAGAGCTACACGCATAGGATATTCCATTTCGGAAATCGTTAGGGAATTCAATATTACGATATCCACAGTGTCAAGAGTGTGCCGAGAACACCAAATTTCAGTCATTACCTCTCACCACGGACAACACAGGGGCCGACGGCCTTCACTTAACGACCGAGAACAGCGGCGTTTTTGTAGAGTTGTCAGTGTTAACAGACAAGCAACACCGCGTGAAATAAATCGTGGTCTGATCCGATGAGTCCCGATTTAAAGTGGTAAGAGTTAATGGTAAGGTTCGAGAGTGGCGCAGACCCCACAAGGTGATGGATCCAAGTTGTCAGCAATGCACTGTGCAAGATGGTGTTGGCCCCATAATGGTGTGCGCTGTGTTTACATGGAATGGGCTGTGTCCTCTGGTCGAACTGAACCGATCATTCACTGGAAATGATTATGTTCGGCTACCTGGAGACCATTTCTGCCATTCATGGACTTCATGTTCCCAAACAATGGTGGAATTATTATGGATAACAATGAGTCATGTCACCGGGTTAAAATCATATGCGATTGGTTTGAAGAACATTCTTGCCAATTCGAGCGAATGATTTGGCCCCACAGATCCCCGGACATGAATTCCATCGAATAACTATGGGACATATTCGAGAGGTCATTTCGTGCACAAAATCCTGCATCGGCAATACTTCCACTATTATGGACGGCTATCGAGGCAGCATGGCTCAATATTTATGCACGGGACTTCCATCGACTTGTTGAATAGATGCCAGGTCGAGCTGTTCCACTACGCCAGGCAAAAGGAGATCCGACACGATATTAGAAGATATCCCACGCCTTTTGTTACCTCAATGTAAAGTTAGCGCTCTCCAAGAAACGATTGCGCGGAAATGTTGAACAATCAGCGTGACGATCTATCTATTGTACTACTTATAGGAAAACAGTTACGGTCCTGTGAAGGAGAAGCATAAGGCCTATTTTCTATCTACTAAAAAAGTAAAGGGGATTCTGAGCCCGGTTAACGATAGTCTCTGACTCGGGCTTTCTGGAATTAATGAGACTAGTTGTGAATAAGGAATCAAGAACATCGGTCTGTATCAAAATGCACTAATGCTCCGTCAGGTGTTACGACTATTTTTAATGCACTCAAAAATTTGATATTAGTAATGACAACTGTATTTATTAATTTTATATTGCCTTAAATGTTTCAGGCTTATGTCTTTCTCAAAGGTTCTTTGAGAGAAATATATGAAAGGAAAAAAGGAAGGAAGACTGGGTTTAACCTCCTGTCGACATCGACGTCATTAGAGACGGAGTACAAGCTCGGATTGTGTCAAGGATGAGGAGGGAAATCGGCCGTGACCTTTCAAAGGAACCTACCCGGCATTTGCCTGAAGCGATTTAGAGAAAGCACGGATGCCGAAAGCGAATTTGAACCGTCATCCTCCCAAATGCGAGTCCAGTGTGCTAACCACTGAGCCACCTCGCTCGGTAATACGTGAAAGTTACCAGGGAAAAGAAAGGTCATCAGTGAAAAAGCATTGGTACATTTACGTAAAATGTATACCGTAAAATCGGAAGAAGCAAGCACTCAGAGTATTTTGTCGATGTTTCTTCACTGAATGCTATCTTCTTGCGTACTAAGATGTACTTTTTACGACATTGTAAGAATGTTTTTTCAATGCTACCCTTTCATGTATCTCTCTTGTAAAGCCTTCCAGACAGGCGTAAGGCCGTAAAGCGTAAGGCAATATAAAACTAATAAATACAGTTGTCAATACTAATATCAAATTAATAAATGCAGTGGTCAAGACTAATGTCAATTTTTTGAGTGCATCGATCTATCTTTTTCTTGCCTTTTTTCCTTCCATACCACCGTAATCCTTCCAACCCGTTCTTTCGCTCTCTGGTTATGTCTTCGTCAGTGAGCTTCTCCACAATATTAAAAAAATCTGGGATGTACTCTCAGTACTTTGCCTTTTAATTATCTGATATCCTTTGTAAGTGGAATTAATAAAGACAAGGAGTATTTCTCCGTAAAGTAAATTAAATTCAACACATCCTAATCAAATTAAAATCCTTATTGTTAGTCTTATAACTTTGTCTTCAAGTGGAATAAAACTACACATCACCATAGCTAGTAGATTATAATGTTTTCTCTTCCATTAAGACAAATAATACCTTCTAAAGATGAAAAAATTTAAAAAGAAAGAAAATGTATAAATTAAAGTCCTGTTGACAAGTTGAGTTTCATAACTAAATTTTTGTGAGAAAACTCAGTATAGTTGATGAAAACCTTAGAAGAATAGGAAATGTAAACGGTAACTGAGTCTTATAGCTAAATATCAGTTAGCATTTAGTCTTAGATTGTTAACCTAAAAGAGCTCCTAGGCTTAGATGAATCTTCATAAGGATACATTAATGATGAAGCTCTCTCATTTTAGAAATCAGTTGAAAAAGTTTCTTTAGGGTACTATGATTGCCATTCATCTTTGTTTTTGGTTTTATATGATTGCTTGGATGTATGGTTCATATCTTGTTCCAAGTCTCGGATTTATAAATATTTTTCATCTATCTTTCCTAAGGTGGTCCTGGAAACTTTTGCATCTTGTTCCATTATGCCTTACTGCATATGACATGTAATTACAAATTAACCCTGTTACTGTTCACTTTTCTGAACAGAAAGGCTAGAAGGTATAATTGAATCAGCTTCCATTCCGGTATGTCTTGTGGCTGCTCATGTAGCACATTAGAGCATTGATTCTTTCCCGATTTCCAAATGTCTATGATTTTCAAATATCAAACTTTTCTGCATTATGACGGTATCTCTCATATGGCAGTGCTGACAGTACGGATTCTGCTCTAGATTAATCCTGTACTGTTGCTCTGCGGTGGATAAGATATCGTGGATGAAGATGCGTACGTCAGAGCGTATGTCCGAAGTTATACACCAAACTGTGCTGGTGTAAGCTGTCGCCAGCACACCGGTCGCCAAAGATGTAGCGCGAAGATCGATAGTAGTCTCTGGATCAAGCATGTCTATCACGAGAGAGAGCAGAGACACGCCGACAAGCAACACCAACACCCTCTCGACAGCATGTATTTAGGCCGCCACCGCCACTGCTGCCTCCCTCCAGTCTTCCAGTTTGGCGTCTGTCAGATACTCACAGATCGGCTCAGTTCACATCGCAGGTTACGACAGTACATAGCGACCAGATTACCTTCTATAGTAGTGAGATTAAAGTCAGTAGTAGCAATATTACCAGTACTGTCTGCAAGAGTATTATCACTGATGTGCATGTACCATGAACATGCTAATGCTAATTTGTGGAAGTTTCCTATGGGACAAAACTGCTGACGTCATTGGTCCCTAGGCTAAACACTACTTAATCTAATTTAAACTAACTTACGCTAAGGACAACATACACACCCGTGCTCGAGGGAAGGCTCGAACCTCCAACTGGTGGAGCCGTGCGAAACGTGGCAAGGCGTCTCAGACCGCCGGCTACCCCGCGCGGCCCACGAACATGGATTCTATGCAAGCTAAGTAGCTGCTTTTATTTAAATAAACAACCGTATTAATCCATGTGTGTATTTGTGTCGTAGAAAGAGGATACTGGGCACCGTTAACAGCGTCCTCTCCCTTGCTTCCTTACAGTACAAAACTCTCCACAGACAGAGGGACTTCTGCATGTAGGTTTCTGATATTTTAAATTTAATGTTCAGTGTCACTAGTTTACCTGATGATAGCCCGCCTGCTTAGCTGGGTGGTACCGTGCATGCATCCCATGCAAGCGGGCCCGGTTTCGATTTCCGGCCGGGTTGGAGATTTTCTTCGCTCGTGGAGTGGGTGTTGTGTTGTCTTCATCATCATTTCGTCCTCATTCCGGCGCGCGAGTCGCCCAATGTGGCGTCGAATGAAATAAGACTTGCAATTGGAGGCCGAACTTCCCCGAATAGGGGCCTCCCGGCCAACGATGCCATACGCTCATTTCCATATTTTTACCTGATGATAAAATTTCGGTAATCCTTTTTCTAAAGTGACTTTTTCCTGTTTCCATTTTTTCTACAACACGTCGAACATTTTTAAAGAAAGTGAAATATCCTTTGGTACTGGCACAGTTTCTTCAGACACGCCCAATGTATCCTTGAAAAGTTTTGCCCTATCCAAAGGACCGGTGAATGTGTGAAGCAGAGGCTTGCGCCGCGTGAGCAGCAATCCCACCCCGCCGCTCGCTATCGCCTCGTCCTACATGCAGTCCGATACGACCGTGGCGCAGCGCGAGTAGCCGAGCGATCCACCGAGAAGCGGTGCGATACAGCTACTCTCTCCTACAAGAGCGCCCACACATGTGGCGGATGATTGCAATACACGAGCAAAATGAGTTTCTCTATTTTCTTGCTGTAAAAAATACTGCAAGTTAAGGAGGCAAACCTACATCAACTGCTGGAGTTACTTTTTCGGTAGAGATTCCACTTTTCGTCTAAAAAAAACCACTTATTTCGGTTTTGAGACTTTTCTTCACTATATAATATTCGTCATTCAATTCTGAGGAAACTAACTGGCAACTGAGCAGCTCAGTCGTGGACAGTTATTGGAAGTAGACGCGTCATTCTGCCGATGGCACTCTCGCCGATTCACCACAGTTAATCCATTATGGACAGACGAAGACTTTTTTTAATGGAAAACTCTTATCTTAAATTTGACATAGTGAAGAAACATTGTCAACAAAAAACGCGTATGACTAATATTATTTGTATGAGGAACTGAAGTGTCGCCCTTTGCTGTTCAAGAAATATGCCAACTCGCTCTTTCTTTCAGAATTTAAAAATCTTCTATTGCCATAATCGACGTACAACTTTTTAAAACTAATCGACAACATTGTTGACAAAACACAAGACAGAGCTAACAGAAAATGACTTTAGGAAAACAGCACAATGTTTTGGGGCAGATGGCAATTCCCTAACTGTCTTGGAAGTGTTGATGGGGAACACATTCACAGTAAGAAACCGAATAAATCTGGTTCCATGTATTATCGCTAAAAATCCTTCTTTTCGAGTGGATTATTAGCTGTCACTGATGCAAATTATTGGTTTGTTATGGTGAAACTAGGCTCCTACGGAAAAGAGAATTACGTAGGTGGTATTGATGGAATGCCCCTTCTCACATGAAACAGAAATGGAAAGACTAAAAATAGCTGAAAAATATTTTTTGTCAGGACTGAGAACCAAGTGTTCATATGTTTTCCTAGACGATGCAGCATTTCCTCTAAAGGAATATTTAATCAAGTATTTTACAGAAAGACTATGATCTGTCTAGGGCAAGAGTGGTCGGATCATATCTTTCTGAAACATGTGTTTTTAAATTAAATACTGCACATATCGAGCCAGCTAGTGCGTCATACTCTCCATATTAATAAAGTTCTTTCGGTAAAGTGTTATTCACAGGCGAGCTCCCACTTCCGGATCCATCCTACATCTTTGCCACAAGACTGCAAATTTCCTTGTTATTTTCCTGCGTAAAAAGCTTTTGCTTCCACAAAAACATTACGAAGTCAGATTCTCATAGACAATTAAGTGATGAAAGATGCACATTTAATTACAGATTAGATGGAGGAAGCAGGTATATAAAATGTTCTTTCGGTATGTTAGTGTAGTAGGGGCACAAACTATGTTCTGGCACACTTTTGATATCAAATTGATATGCAAATTAATTAAATTGTGACAACTGATTGATTTATGCCCTTCAACTGTTATTCTGTTAAGTCGTTTTTTATGTAACCTCTCCCCCTCCCTTAAGCTATTGTTCTGTTAATTGATGTATGACATCCTGGGGGTTGATTTTTTACCCTATGGGGATAACCTGTCCTTCTGAGAAACCCCTCAACCCACCCCCATCCGGATCCTCGTCCCCTATCCCCCAGAGGAAATACCCACGCTGATACAAGCACACCTTTAATTGACTAATTAATCAAAACGGCTCTGAGCACTATGCGACTCGACTGCTTAGGTCATCAGTCGCCTAGAACTTAGAACTAATTAAACCTAACTAACCTAAGGACATCACACACATCCATGCCCGAGGCAGGATTCGAACCTGCGGCCGTAGCGGTCGCTCGGTTCCAGACTGTAGCGCCTTGAACCGCACGGCCACTCCGGCCGGCCTAATTAATCAAATCGATAAATTAATTAACCCTGCCCCCTCTGTGATTGGCTGTATAAAACGATTGTTGGAATTTCAAATTTCGGTGTGAATTTATGATGTCACGGTTGCAGAATTCCGAACCACTACAGGTCTGGTGCCGGCCGGTGTGGCCAAGCGGTTCTAGGCACTTCAGTCTGGAACCGCGCGACCGCTACGGTCGCAGGTTCGAATCCTGCCTCGGGCATGGATGTGTGTTATGTCCTTAGGTTAGTTAGGTTTAAGTAGTTCTAAGTTCTAGGGCATTGATAACTTCGGATGTTAATTCCCATAGTGCTCTGAGCCAGTTGAATTTTTGAACAGGTCTGTTAAGTGTATTTCATAAAGCACTATAGAATTCTTAAATTAGCTCTCTCAGCTACACCAGGACGAAGGAGAAGGGGAAATGGTCTTCCACCTGGTAGGATAGTAACAACAACAAATACCACTCCAACACAGAGTGCACTGAATTGTATTCAGAACCACTAAACCACGATCCTTGTAGTTATCATGGCTAGATGCCCGAGATTGCTGAAAATAGTCATACATGCAGGCCACTCACCACCCAGATATCCACACGCAGTACGCCTGTCCCCTCATGCACCATCAGTGTTAACGCTCAGAGGATGATGAAAACTATGGACGAGATCACAGCCACACTCATGGACGAGTGTCTCAGCGATCGTGCCTGGTCTGTAGTCCGACTTGGCGTGCCGGAGAGGAGTGCTCAGTTATGGAGTGTGTCCAAGATGACCGGAGTGATACGAATTCGAATGGTGTGAATACGTTCAGCACAAACGCTTGGCAGGGTTCGATACTAAATCGTCTCAAATATTGGAGAATACATGCAACACACACAATTGCAGAGACAGCCCAATGCATACTGAGTATTACTTCAATATTCAGCTATCCAGAGAGGGGCGCGAGGGCCGCCACTGGAAGTTGTATCCGCAGCTGGGGGCAGGAACCAACTACCTGTCCAGCTGGAACTTTTCTTTGTGTCTCCCACTCGCTACACCTGAAGCTGGAAATGTCAATTTGTTCTGGTCACCAGCTACCTCTGCCATAAGCCTCACACGCTAAACAGTGTATTCCTAAGACACCAGCCACATATTTATCACTGCAATTACAATTAAATACTACGATTGCAGCCCAAATCTGGTGACACTTGACAATGATCGAAGTACTTGGAATACCTCCCCCTGAAGGCTGTGAGTCTAGAAATATCAATATCTGCTTCCTTCTCATGACTGAACATAACTTTCTACATAAAACTTTTCGTCCCCCTTACAGCTATCCATGCACTGAAATTACAGTTTTCCAAGTCAAATCCACACCCCCTTATGACCGAACATAGTTATTTTCCTTGCACATGGCGGTCACTGGCCACAGTAACTTTATATTCCAACATATACTTTATAATCCTGCTGATCACAGCGAATCTATCACACATCCCCTACTCACTATGATACTTCACCAATTATTGTATGCTGATGACACCAAACAACAATGAGAGAAAATTAGCGATCGGTGGATATGCTCCATTTGTTTTCTTGCGAGTGGTACCAGTGTGTCTTAGGAAGAGAGACGTAATCGTCTTATAAGAGAGCAGGTATTAAAAACACGATTGCACCGACCCTGCAAAAAAAGCTGTCTTCCTTTATCGGTATACACAAGTATCGCTAATTATATCCACGTAAAAACCATACATGCTTTATAAATCGAGGTATGGTACTGCTTCCGAATGAAGTGGCGTTTCACATAAATATCACGACATGAATATAGACGGTGATCACTGGCTGTGTATTAACAGAACGAAAGTGCGAGTACACATCGCCAGCGGTTTAAGCTCGTAATAAAATCAACCTTCACACCGAATTTGGAAAGTGAATCGATAAGGAACGTCGTATTAAGCAGATATTTTCTGCTCCCTCATGCCGCTGGTAGATATTTCCCGCACTTGTAACGCCGGAAATGCATATCCTCCTATTCCTCCTATTTCCATCTATTGTACTGTAAGTTTTTTCCTTATTTTGTTACCTGAATATATGACATTTCTGTGCCTTTATATATTGTAATTGTTTTACTATATATATATATATATATATATATATATATATATATATATATATATGCATTTATAACTCCGCCTAAGCCGGTCCTAAGCCCGGTTGTAAAAGGAGGAGGGGGAGGAGTAACACCTCGTAAAAAAACCTTGGTTCACCTGGCCCGGGTGATAGTACCTTGTGAGGGTCCCTTGCCAGGGATACGGCGAAGACCTCAACGGTAGTGAAGACGGAGATGAAGATCATCGGTACGGCGGAACTGGCGGAAGAGGCAAGCATTATCAACAAGATAAAGCATATTGAAAAGCCCAGACACGTCTGTGTGGCAACCACCGGTACTCTGGCCAGCGTCTGTTCACCATGTGAGGTGCGGCTGAACACCAAGCTCCAGGAACTAACAATCCCTGGTTCTAACTACCCAGCATTAGCTGGAACTTAATTACAAGCAGTATGATTCGTACAAGTAAAATTAATATTACCCCAGGTGGCCAATCCACTCGCCCTGTGGCGACAACCAAGCTATCGGATTCTGGGGAGCTTGGGCTCGTACGACAGAGAAAGTCGGAGTTCTCTAGTAAACGTCCACGAAAGTCCCATACATTTATTGGCACTTTTAACATTCAGACACTAATTCAGACAGGCAAACTTCATAATCTTACAACAGAACTCAACAAACAGAAAATTCAAATCCTTGCTCTCCAAGAGACCAGATTCACTGATTCAGAAACAATAGACTACAACAATTACCGTATCTTTAAAAGTAAAAGAGACAAGAAAATTGGCAAAGGAGCTGCAATATTTGGCATGGCTTTTATTGTAAATAAGGACACCCTTGACTCTGTTATAGACATAAATCAAATCAGTAACAGACTAATGACCATGCGAATCAAGCACACCAACAAAATATATACATTTATTAATGTTCATGCACCTACCAACATTGCCAACAAAAAAGAACCGGAGAAGACAGAAAAATTTTGGGAAAAACTCGAAACTGAAATGTCCAAAATTCCAGAGGAGGATGTAAAAATTCTTCTAGGGGATTTCAACGCGAAAATTGGCAAAGAGAGGAAATATAAAAAAACAGTCGGTAATTACCCTGCACACAAATTCACAAACAAGAACGGCATGAGACTCATCGAGTTATGTCAGCAAAACAACCTAAAAATCGTGACAACATCACTTCGAAAAGACCCCAAGAAACAAAAAACATGGAGATCACCAAACCTTCAGCTTGGTGAATTTCAAATAGACCATGTTGCGATCTCCTATGACTTCCAGAAAGAAATACACGACGTTCAAGTCCGCAGAGGGGCAAATATAGATTCTGACCACTACCTTACCAGAGTTAAAATTAAATTCACTCCAAAAAGGAAACGCCAAAGGAAATCACCACTAATTCCCAAATTTGACTTGAAAAATATCAAGGAATCAGAAATTACAGAAGCATGCGATAAACAACCAACAAACAACTGGAAAGATTTCCGAACGAAAATTATACAGAAAGCAAGAGATTTGATTCCGTTAAAGAAAATATCCAAACATCCATGGTGGAATTCGAATTGTGATAACGCATTAGAAGAGAGACAACAAGCCTTTTTAAATTACAATTGTGACAAATCAGAAACCACACAACAAACATTTTTCAAAGTGAGAAAACAAACAGCTAAAATACTTAGACAAACTAAAAGAAAATACCTTAATGAACAGCTAAATACAATTGAAGAAAACTTTAAGAACCACAACACTCAAGATTTTTATAAAATATTCGCAAATCAAATCAAAGGATACACTCCACAAAATCTCTGCTTCCGGAAACAGAATGGAAAATTGGCACTAACTAACAAAGAAAATTGCCAAGAACTAGCTAAATATTTCTCACAACTCCTAAATTGCCCACAACCAAGTACAAGATTCCCCAGATTACAACCAGAACACACGAATGAGACTTCACTACCACCATCTCAAGAAGAAATTTATAGTCACATTAGAAAACTCAAAAATAATAAATCATCGGGAGAAGATGGAATTGTAGCTGAACTACTGAAAAACCTTGGTCCAAATTCGTTAAAAGAGATCACTAGCATCATCCAAGAAATTTGGCAGACAGAAAATATCCCAGAGGAGTGGAAGTGTGCACTAATTCACCCATTGCACAAAAAGGGAGAGAGATCAGACGTAAACAACTACAGAGGCATTTCACTTTTACCAGTTACCTACAAAATTCTATCTGCATGTCTCCTAAAGAGGGCACAAGAACAACTAGAACATACAATTTCAGACTACCAAGCAGGCTTTCGTCCTAATAGATCATGCCCGGAACAGATATTCAACCTTAAAACTATTTTAAAGATTAAAGCAATCAGGTCAAAACCAATAATCTGCACATTCGTTGATTTCAAAAAGGCATACGATTCCATAGACAGACAGTCTCTATGTCACATTCTCGAAGAACGAGGCCTAGACACTAAAACCCGAAAACTAATTGAACAAACACTAACAGAAACCAAATCAAAAATTAAATTCAGAGGGGAAATTTCGGAACCATTCTCAATTAAAACAGGAGTAAGACAAGGAGATGGGATCTCACCACTATTATTCAATATAGTTTTGGACAAAGTTATGAAAGAGTGGGAAGTAACACTAAGGAAACAAAGCTTGTGGAAGCCAATTGAACTAGGAAGAGGTAAAGGAAAATTGAACATCCCTTATTTAGCGTTTGCAGATGACTTGGCAATTATAACTGACAGTGAAGAAACAGCAGTAAAACAAATTGAGACACTTAAAGAATGTGCTGAGAAGGTTGGCCTGCAAATCTCCTTTGAGAAGACAGAATTCATCTGCTCAAAATTAGATATTTCGAAACTAAAAACAAAGTATGGTGAAATAACTAGAGTCAAGCACTTTAAGTATCTCGGTGAAGTTATTGAACCAACAGGACTTGAGAAAATAGCACAAAAAAACCGATTACAGAAAATCAAGAAAGCATTCGGACTTATTCAAAATATATATAACAAGAAATGTCTATCAAAAGGCACTAAAATCAGACACTACAACACAGTCATCAAACCAACAGTCACATATGCAAGTGAAACACTCTCCCTGAATAGAAAATTAGATTTACACGAAATTAAGAAAGTAGAGAGAAAAATTATTAGAAAAATCCTAGGACCACGATACACACAAGATGGATACAGGCTGCAGACTACCGAGACAACCGAAAAAATATCAAACATCGAGGCAGATATCAGGAAGAGGCGGATGAAGTTTTATGGACATATAGACAGATTACCTGGAAACAGGTTAACTAAACGTCTATTGGACTATATGACATCACTTAAGGCAACAATACCCTGGGTAACTGAAGTTAAGAAGGATTTGAAAAAGGCAAAAATTGACATAACAAACACATCAGACCGGGATACATTCAGAAGAAAAATCGACAAGTGGAAGTTTACTCCAGAGACGGAATCTAAACCTTTCCGACCAAAGTGGACCGAAGAAAGGAAGAAGGCCTTTGGGGAGGCAATGAAGAAATACTGGGAAAATAAGAAGAACATTAAGAAATGTTAATCACCTGCTTATCGTTCTCCCATGGGGACATTCGCTAATAATAATAATAATATATATGCATTTATGTCGATGTATAATTGGTTTGTTTCGTAAATATTATTTGTATTTTTACGCTGGGTCTTGCCTAGGGAAAACTGCTATCGAACGATTGCATCGATAGGTCGTGTGAAGAATCAAAGTATGTAGGATCTTTGGTAGTGTGAACTCTGCCGCGTGGAGCGCGGGCAGAGCAGTTGGGGTCTGGCTGGAGTAGCGAGTGGAGCAGGTGTGTGGTGTGACGCTCCCGCGAGTTGCCGCGCTTTCGGGGTTTGGCAGCATGTAATTGCGCTCGACTCGCGATGATAGTTTCTGACATGGTGTCGCGGACGGGAAGCATTAGCTGGCGCACATCAAGAGCCCGTTTCGCCTGGTGACCGTGTCGAGAAGAAGGCCCGCCAACATCCAGCTTCTGCAACAGCGACGGCCGACAATGAGTGACTGTCTCCACCTGCTCGATCGACGGCTTCAAACCTTCAATCAACCAACAAGGAAGACTAAAAGCACGTAAAGTTTCAGAACTGTATGGCAGACCTCAGCTTTTCAAATTGTTCCATTTGCCTCGCAAAATTACAGCAACTCAGCATGAACCTTTGTTGCTCATTGTCCCAATTGCATTACCAAGCAGGGTCCCTTCCTTTTCCGAAATGAAACCGAGTGTCGTTGAAATTCAGACGCCAGCATTAAAGTACTATCATTGCATTTCATTACTTTAGTTTCCAAGTGCAGTTAAAGCATAGCTGGCTACAATAGTTAGATTACACAAGCACAAATTAAGAGTGCGAGTTTTGTTAGCATATTTTAGCTTACCTGTGACTGCAGCTCAGCTTGGTACGTACTAAATTTTACTATTGTTAATTATTCAGAATCATTTAATTCAAGTTCAAGGTTAAATCTCTTGTTTCTAAATTGCGTAGAGTCAAGTTGCTTTTGAAATGATTGTTGAGGTAGTCCAAGACTAACCGTATTCTGCTGGATTTCGATGTGCTTCAGAAAGAAAGCTCACTATTAACTTCAGTCACTAAATTAACTTTCGATTTTCCGGTTTTATTAATTCTTCTGCTAAATTAAGTCAGAGTGTAGCGAAATTTATTACTTCTGACAAACTTTCAGTTTTCACACTACACGTGTCAACCTTCAGTTGCCACGCTTCTAGTGCTAATTATATGTGTAATAACCTTTCTTTTTCAGTTACTATAGTAATTGTCCTTAGGACTGGCGACCGTGATTTCCCCCAAATCTCAAATATCTAATTACCGCTAGTTAATTGTTGACGTAACGGCCGCACATTTACTTTCTTTATTAACTTTACCCCTTTTCAAAATTAATTTCCACCAGTTTCATTTGCATTTTTCCTTTCATTTAGATGTAACCCTTTCCTCCCTCTTTACCAACAGATTAACTTCGGTGACGATTGCTTTCCCAAATTTCCCATTAGGTACACGCGGTTTAACTTTTCACTGTCATTAAGGTCGATAAGTGAGGGGGAGGTTACACACTAACGAACAGTATTTGTAAGCCATTCTGTATCGATACCATGTAACAGTGTAACAGAGGTTCTGTGACACAATCACGGGGCTATAGGCAAGGGAGGATGATGTTTCATTGAGAATGATGTCATGTAGTAGATGGTATGCTATGTACGGAATCACATAAAAATGCAGCTCTAGATTGAGGTCATAAGAAATTTACTAAACCCTATGACCAATACACTGGCTTTTCAGATATATAGTGGTACGCTTTCTGGTAGAAATACTGTCTACGATTTGGAGTCAAGTCTTTGCATTCAATCTTACACTTACGTTGGATCCTATGGATATGACTTTTAATGATTACAGTCACTGGTGATTCACATTCGTGGCACTCTCTTATCTCGAAACGGGTCACCTTTTTCGAATCTACCTGCTGAGGACCCCATACAGCAAAACTCCAGCGTGGTTTTAGACAGACTCTCTGCATCTTGTAACTGTTGACCAGTGTTTGTCCCGCACTCCCAGCAGCTTTGTCCATGTGATCGTTCCAGGCTAAGCTGGAACAGAACAGAAGTCAGAGTATGCTGTATCTACCACCTTCTGTATCCAGTGGAGAAACAGGATGAGCTGAGTTAATGAGACAGGATCGTGTCTTAATCACTCGGTGGAAATAGGAACATATTTTCATACCTCTGCCAACCGTGTACATTGTGTAAGACCAGCACCAAAAGAAACTTTCTTTTGCAACACTACGTAGTAAGAAGACAGTAGAAGCAGTTTCAATTGTGTTTCTTACCAGAAAATTAGAAACAATCCATATCATACTGGAGCTGGAAGAAGGACCAAGATTTTGCGTCTCTCAGGATGCATTCAGTTTGTCATCCAAACATTCTCTCCCTCCTCATTATTTTCTACCATCCAAGAGACAAAAGCTACAAAATACAAAGACTTCCCTAACATCACCTGATAGAGAACTCAATAAGATATTACTGTGTGCCTCTTTTCCAATACATCGAAAACAAATACCATCTGCATGCTGACATCGAATATATGTGGCGACCCTATTAAGTATACAGGAACTGGTCCATTCTAGCATATGGCGAGTGACTGAAGCCACTTGCACTGGCCAGTGTAAAGTTTCGTCACCCGTATTATATGTGGATCATACCCCACAGACTATCGATCGGATGAGAGTATCCCTGTGTTGTTCTTTCATAAGCAGTTTTATACATTGTTTTTTTTCTGTAACACATCCAAGCAGTATATGAGTACAGGTTGGTACACCATCATACATTTTGTTTTCCACCACGACTTTGAGGCCGGACACTGTGGCCGAGCCGTTCTAGGTGCTTCATTCTGGAACCACGCTGCTGTTATGGTTACAGGTTCGAATCCTGCATCGGGCATGGATGTGTGCGATGTCCTTAGGTTAGTTAGGTTTAAGTAGTTCTATGTCTAGAGGAATGATTACCTCAGATGTTAAGTCCCATAGTGCTTAGAGCCATTTGGACCAATTTTAACGACTTTGAGGTGTGTATCAGGTGCTAAACTGACAATAACACGTTTTTATCCATTGGCTCTCACAGGAATCTGGACATTGCATGCTGGAAACTATGCTATTCCCACAACCCACAGGATGGTTGAATTAAAAGACTGAGGCTTTGTTTCTTATTGACAAAAATGTGGAGAACATCACAACATATGGAAACTTGAAGAGTTTGTGGCTTTGTGGAGCATTTCCAAACAGCTGTGTGAAGGCGGTGACCTCTACATTTAATGTCATCTGCAACAATGATAGGGTAGTAGATCTCTAGATGTTCCATTTTGAAGAGACCAAGAATATTGATTCCTCATATTGCAGCCATGCACGCAATTAGCTAAAGAGCGTTATATTACCAGCTGGGGCAATGTAATTTACACTATGTGATCAAAAGTATCCAGATACCCTCAAAAACATACGTTTTTCATATTAGGTGCACTGTGCTGCCACCTACTGCCAGGTACTCCATATCAAGGACCTCAGTAGTCATTAGGCATCGTGAGAGAGCAGAATCGAGCGCTCCACAGAACTCGCGGACTTCGAATGTGGTCAGGTGATTGGGTGTCACTTTTGTCATACGTCTGTACGCGAGATTTCCACACTGCTAAACATCCCTAGGTTCACTGTTTCCGATGTGACAGTGAAGTGGAAACGTGAAGGGATATGTAAAGCAAGAAAGCGTACAGGCCGACTTCGTCTATTGACTAACAGTTGAAGAGGGTTGTAATGTGTAATAGGCAGACATTATCCATAAGGCATCAGAATCCACTGTAAGTACTATGACAGTTATGTGGGAGGTGAGAAAACTTGGATTTCATGGTCGAGCGGCTGCTCATAAGCCACACATCACGTCGGTAAATGCCAAACGACGCCTCGCTTGGTGAAAGAAGTGTAAACATTGGGTGATTGAACAGTGGAAAAACGTTGTGTGGAGTGATGAATCACGGTACACAATGTGGCGATCCGATGGCAGGGTGTGTGTATGGCGAATGCCCGTGAACGTCATCTGCCTGCGCGTGTAGTGCCAACAGTAAAATTCGGCGGCGGTGGTGTTACGGTGTGGTCGTGTTTTCATGGAGGGTGCTTGCACCCCTTGTTGTTTTGCGTGGCACTATCACAGCACAGGCCTACATTGATGTTTTAAGCACCTTCTTGCTTCCCACTGTTGAAGAGCAATTCGGGGATGGCGATTGCATCTTTCAATACGATAAAGCACCTGTTCATAATGCATGGCCTGTGGCGGAGTGGTTACACGACAATAACATCCCTGTAATGGACTGGCCTGCACGGAGTCCTGACCTGAATCTTATAGAACACCTTTGGGATGTTTCGTGCCAGTTCTCACTGGCCGACATCGATACCCCTCCTCAGTACAGTATTTCGTGAAGAATGGGCTGCCATTCCCCAAGAAACCTTCCAGCACCTGACTGAACTCATGCCTGCGAGAGTGGAAGCTGTCATCAACGCTAAGTGTGGGCCAACACCATAGTGAATTCCAGCATTAGCGATGGAGGGCACCAAGAACTTGTAAGTCATTTTCAGACAGGTGTCCCAATACCTTACAGAACAATTGCTGCATGGTATTTAACAACATCACTATATGTCTATTGAGGTAAAGAGATACAAGCAGGTTGACTGCTGTCTTTGATACTTTCCTGGAAAAGAGAGCCATCTGCCTCTAAATTGACATGGATCTGTGTTAAAGGATGATAGAAAGTAGATGGAGTGATCTGTTTTGAGCGGTTGTTACACGGTATGATTTAACAGTAAACTGATTACACATTCTAGAGACCGGGAGATGTTGCGGCAGGTCATGTATCACACATTTAACCATTTTCTTCCGTTTTTCTCTTGGGGCACATCAGTTGTGTGGTATAATTTGCGTTTAGCTCGTGTTCTGTGTGCGACTTAGAGCACGGTCTACCTGCAATCGTTAACAGCAAATCTCTCCATACTACAGTCAGCAGAGGACTTCCAACGCATTTGTGCTGAATCATGTCCATCGATGGAAAAGCTGTTTCAACGCTGTCCTCTAGACAAACGAAGATGCATGTGAAATACTCCATTTGTCTGCCATTTCTTTTGGACACAAAAAAAATGGTTCAAATGGCTCTGAGCACTATGTGACTTAACATCTGTGGTCATCAGTCCCCTAGAACTTAGAACTACTTAAACCTAACTAATCTAAGGACATCACACACATCCATGCCCGAGGCAGGATTCGAACCTGCGACCGTAGCGGTCACGCGGTTCCAGACTGAAGCGCCTAGAACCGCACGGCCACACCGGCCGGCCTTTTGGACATAAATCGCGTCTTCAGTTTCATAACTGCAGTGATTCTAAGTTAGTGACTGGGGTTTGTGAGGTACTGCAAATACTATGTATACATTTGCTTGACAGTTGTCCTGTTAATGGAGTTAGTGCAGCATGGTGTGATTTAACATGCCAAACCCCGTTGCTACGTGTTTGTCTGTTTCCATGTAAGATGCATTTTCCATTGCTGACAATCATTTTATAGGACTGTGGCGAGCATAGCATTATTTCTGAACCATAATTGCGTGTGAACAGCGGACGCTATACTCCTCTGGAAAGCTATATTGCGCATTTATCACAAAGAATCTATGTTTATCTTTGGTGTAGAAGGAAGTAGTTTTATCATCTTAAAGTTTGTCACCATAGTGAGTGGGACAAAAAACTTGCATGGTGGATGTATGTCAGATATTGGACATATATGTCCTGCATTAGAGTGTTAAGAGCATTGCCCTCCACATGACTAATATTTCGGAAACGACATGGCTTTAACGTTATAGTGTGTACAAGTACAGAACCGCGTAGCCTTAGGAGTGGGTGAATTTATGCTCTACGATTATTTCTCTCTTGTCAATACATTCTTGGTACTGACCACAGACACTAGAACAATATTTTAGAATTGATAGCAGGGTCGATTTACTTAAAACGCTTCAAACTTTGTCTGCCTGGAGCTCCATCATGCATAAACGACTAGTTTCGTCTTAACCGTCTGTTATATCACGACAACACTCACATATCTACTATACACCGATAAGGGATGCTGACCTCGTCGACATGCAAGAATCTAGAGAGAGATCTTGTGCACTTGGATGTGAGCCGTGAGTAAGATTGGTGCAGAACTGTCTTCGCTGAACAGCAGGTATCGACGCAACTCGCTCTGTTCCTTCACGAGACGTGGAACGTAGTGGGTCAAGTTCAAATGGCTCTGAGCACTATGGGACTTAACATCTGTGGTCATCAGTCCCCTAGACCTTACAACTACTTAAACCTAACTAACCTACGGACATCACAAACATCCATGCCCGAGGCAGGATTCGAACCTGCGACCGTAGCAGTCGCGCGGTTCCGGACTGCGCGTCTAGAACCGCTAGACCACCGCGGCCGGCAGTGGGTCAAGTACTCTCCTACTTCTGGTCAGTTGCAAATTACATCGGCGACAATGCTGCAGGGAGGGTTGGTCAAAGACAATGCGGGGAAATCTTTCAATCTCCAACTTTATCCTACAAATGCGAGAATACTCTGTGCCTCCCATCCATTTAGGGAGAGATGGGCAATCGTAATTGTAAATTCCGCACTATGATCGAAGCACTAGAAATATGTAGATAATCTAACTGCATCGGTATAGGACGCTGTCCGGTATACATTGCTGTATATGTCCGAGAATCAACCATGAACGGACGTACTGCACAGTCATCTATCGACATTCGGAATCTAGTATATGGTACATACAAAGTAGTGGACGTGCGATGATACAGAAATTGGGAAGGATGGTACCCTGCCGTTGGTCGGTGTTAAAATTGCGGAAAAACTGGTAATATGTTATTGATTTCTCTACCGGGTGAAGTTAGCGAAGTTCTCAGAGTTCGTTCGTTTCTTCTGTTTGATGGTATATAATAATGAGGAGAGAGAGAATGTTTGGGTGACAGACTGAATGCATCCTGAGAGACGCAGATCTCCTTCAGAGTGCATCACCTGTATGTAGTTTGGAAACGCACCGCAATGTAATAGCAAAATCCTCATCCGTCTTCCAGTTCCTGTATTATATGGAGTCTTACTAATTTTCCTGATAAGAAGCGCACCCGCTACTGCTCATACTGTCTTTTCTACGACCTCGTGTGGCAGGAGAAAGCTTCATGCTGGCCTTACGCACTGTACACTGTACACCAAGCGGTCGGAACACGGTTCTGTCTCATTAACTCAGCTCATCTTGTTTTTCTCCAGTGGATGCACAAGCTGGTAGGTATAGCGCACTTGGACTTCTGCTCAGTTCCGACTTAAATTGGAACAATCACATGGACAAAGGTGAAGGGAGAGCGGGGCAGAGACTAAGGAACAGTTATAAGATACAGAGAGACTGCCTAAATCAACGCTGGACTTTTGCTGTATGGGGTCCTCAGCAGGTAGATTCGAAAAAAGGTGACCCGTTTTGAGATAAGAGAGTGCCACGAATGTGAATCACCAGTGGCTGTAATAATTAAAAGTCATATCCATAGGATCCAACGCAAGTGTAAGATTGAATGGAAAGACTTGACTCCAAATCGTAGACAGTATTTCTACCAGAAAGCGTAACATTATATATATGAAAAGCCAGTGTATTGGTCATTGGGTTTAGTAAATTTCTTATGACCTCAATCTAGCGCTGCATTTTTTATGTGATTCCGTACATAGCATACCATCTACTACATGACATCATTCTCAATCAAACATCATCCTCCCTTGCCTATAGCCCCGTGATTGTATCACAGAACCTCTGTTACACTGTCACATGGTATCGATACAGAATGGCTTACAAATACTGTTCGTTAGTGTGGGAAATATCTACCAGCGGCAAGAGGGAGTTAAAAATATCTGCTTAATACGACGTTCCTTATCGAATCACTTTCCAAATTCGGTGTGAAGTTTGATTTTATTTCGAGCTTAAACCGCTGGCGACATGCACCAGCACTTTCAGTCTGTTAATACACACCCCGCGATCACCGTCTATATTCAATGTCGTGGTGTTTGTGTTAAAGACCACTTTATTGGGAAGCAATACTGTACCTCGATTTATAAAGCTGTTTTTAACATGGATATCGTTAGCGGTACTTGGGTATGCTTGTAGAAGCAAGACCGCTTTTTATGCAAGATGACAGTAACATGGTCGCTGCGATCATGTTTTTAATAGCTGGTCGCTTATAAGACGATTACATCTCTCTTCCTAAGACACTGGTTTCACTCGCAAGAACACAAAAGGAGCATGTCCACCGATCGCTAATTTTCACTCATTATTGTTTGGTGTCACCAGCATTCAGTTATAAGTGAAGTTTTATACTTAGTATGGGATGTGTAATAGATTCGGTGTGATCAGCAGGATTGTAAATTATGTGTTGGGATGTAAAGTTACTGGGGCCAATGTTCCTATATGTGCAAAGAAAGTAACTATATCCACTCGTAAGGGAGCTATGGACTTCACGTGCAAATCTGCGATTTCAGTGCATCGAAAGCCGTAAGGGGGACGAAAGATTTTATATGGAAAGTTATGTTCAGTCACAGATATTGACATTTGCAGAGCCACAGCCTTCAGGAGGAGGCAGTTCCGATACTTCACTCATTGTCGAATGTCACTGGGTTGGGACTGCAGTTGTAATATTTAATATTAATTACAGTGATAAATGTGTGACTGGTTTCCTAGAATGACACCGTGTGGCATGTGGCGCTCATGGCGGAAGTACCCGGTGGCCGGAACGAATTGACATTTCCTGCTTAAGGCTGTGGCGAGCGGTGGCCACAAAGAAAAGTTCCAGCTGGCCAGCTAGTCGGTCCTGCACGCAGCTGTGGGGTCAGCACCCAGTGGCGGCTCTCTGGATAGCTGAAGAGTGGACTGCTACTCAGCATGCGTTGGGCTGTCTCCGCAATTGCGCGTTTCCATGTAGTATCTGATTTTTACGTAGGTATTTGAGACGATTCAATAACGATCTCTGTCAAGTCTTCGTGATGGATGTATTGATAACATCCCAATTCCTACCACTCGCGTGATCCTGGACACACTCCATGGCCAAACGGTCTTCTCCAGCGGACCGAGTCCAGCTACAGACTGGGTGCAACCGCTGAGACGCGCGTCCAAGACTGCGGCTGCAGTCGTGGCAGCAGTTTCCTCTGGCCTTTGTAATTTGGCACTGGCGTTGCTTGAGGGGACGTGTGTGCTGCGTGTGGACACCTGGGTGGTGAGTGGGCTGCATGTATGAGTGTTTTCAGCGATCTCAGGTATCTGGCCGTGACATCTACACTCATACTCATAAATTAAGGATAATGCAGATACATGGTGAAAAAACGGTCTGGTGGGTGGTTTGCAGGTTTAAATCACCTCGCGGTATGACCATGCGGTGCATTTGACCTGCGGTCGTCGCACGGTGGCGCTGGCAGCAGTCCACATACACAGAGGTGTGTTGGTGCATGTCAGAGTACAGTGCAGACACTAAGTGTGCAGACGCTTTCAGACGTGCTAATGGTGACTGTGTGTTGGAAATGGCTCAAAGAACACATATTGATGACGTTATGAGGGGTAGAATACTAGGACGGCTGGAGGCTGGTCAAACACAGCACGTCGTAGCATGGGCCCTCCCAGTGCCACAAAGTGTGATCTCAAGATTATGGCAACGATCCCAGCAGACAGGAAACGTGTCCAGGTGCTACAGTACGGGACGTCCACAGTGTACAACACCACAGATGGCCACGGAGTACTGCAGGTAGCCTTGCTTGGGACCTTACTGCAGCCACTGGAACTGCTGTCTCCAGACACACAGTCTACAGACGACTGAACAGACATGGTTTATTCGCCTGGAGACCTGCAAGGTGCATTCCACTGACCCCTGGTCACAGGAGAGCCCGTAAAGCCTGGTGTCAAGAACACAGTACATGGTCATTGGAACAGTGGTCCCAGGTTATGTTCACGGACGAGTCCAGGTTTAGTCCGAACAGTGATTCTTGCCGGTTTTTCATCTGGCGTGGACCAGGAACCAGGTACCAACCCCTTAATGTCCTTGAAAGGGACCTGTATGGAGGTCGTGGTTTGATGGTGTGGGGTGGGGTTATGATTGGTGCACGTAAACCACTGCATGTCTTTGACAGAGGAACTGTAACAGGTCAGGTGTATCGGGACGTCATTTTGCGCCAGTATGTCCGCCTTTTGAGGGGTGCAGTGGGTCCCACCTTCCTCCTGATGGATGATAACGCACGGCCCCATCAAGCTGATGTCGTGGAGGAGTACCTTGAAAAAGAAGATGTTAGGCGAATGGAGTAGCCTGTCTGTTCTCCAGACCTAAACCTCATCGAGCACGTATGGGATGCTCTCGGCCGACGTATCGCTGCACGTTTCACACCCCTAGGACACTTCAGTAGCTCCGACAGGCACTGGTGCAAGAACGGAAGGCTATACCCCAACAGCTGTTCGACCACCTGATAGAGAGCATGCCAACCCATTGTGCGGCCTGTGTAAGTGTGCATTGTGATCATATCCCATATTGATGTCGGGATACATGCGCAGTAAACAGTGGCGTTTTGTAGCACATGTGTTTCGGGGCGGTTTTCTCAACGTACAACCAATACCGTGGACTTACAGATCTGTGTCGTGTGTGTTCCCTATGTGCCTATGCTATTAGTGCCAGTTTTGTGTAGTGCCACGTTGTGTGGCACCACATTCTGCAGTTATCCTTAATTTATGAGCATGAGTGTACTAGGATCGTGGTTTGGTGTTTCTCAAAAAATTTCAGTGCGCTCTCGCAATGGTATTTGTTGTTGTTATCATCCTATCTTGCGATAGATGCTTTCCTCCTCTATCTTCGTCCTGGTGTAGCTGAGAGAACAAATTTAGGAATTCTATAGTGCTTTATAGAATACACTTACCACACCTGTAATGCTCGGGAATTCCGCAATCGTGATGGTATAAATTCACAACGAAATTTGAAATTCCATCTATCATTTTATACAGCCAATCGCTACATCAAATTCCCTCCAGGTCAATTTATTGTTTGCAATACTGGTACTACAAGCACACACATCAATCCAACCCCTCCGCAGATTGTTTAAGAACACAGCATGCAATTGATCTGAAATTTGAAATTCTCAGCCATCTCCAGTGTAATGTATTTCCTACCAAACGATGCAACTGTGTCAGTATCCACCAATAGGAGACAAGGGAAAAAGTCTAGAAGTGTATGGAAACTGGGCAGCTGCAAGATCGAATCCCTGCAAATACACCAGTCCCAGTAATCACCAATATGATGAAAGCAGAAACTGTCTGTACACAAAGGGTATCGATTTAATTAATTAGTCAATCAACCTGATAGATGGAGGGAATATTTGCAAGACATCCACACCTGTGACTTACGAGGTATAACAAAAGAGGGGTTAGTGCTGCACATGACCAATGCTCTTCACTGGGCAGGAAGCAGCCATTTGAGAGAGAGAGACAGAGATAGACAGAGAGAGAGAGAGGGAGCATGTGTTTCGACAGAAATTTCTCAGGTATCAATATCAAAGAGTTTCCGTCACCTGTATCAAAGAGTTGCCGTCACCTGATGCCTTGTCTGACTGGAAGTAACTGGAGGGAAACGTCCCCTGCTGGTGGTATTGTGAGCCAGCTCAGTCAGTATCTGTACAGCAGGGTGACCACATAGAGCAGCTGCTTCCACTGACCTGGTATGGAAGGTGTGTGTTTGGGAGCAGCATATGCAGGTGCTGCAACCAGAAGTAGCCACTTGAGGTCTCAAATGACACCGCCACGAACAAAGGGGACTGGCGTTGTGGGGTGACCTGGGTGTCGGACGGTCACAAGAGAATGAGTGCAGTATTCTGAGACACTATGGTCTGCTGGTTTGGGCAGGTTGGATGGAATTCTCCGAAGCAGTGGCACGCAACAGGAAGTAGCCACTTGGGTTGTGCTAATACCGTGAGACGGCGGGTGGTGCGGCGGGCCGACAGCGGACACGGGGCCCTACTGGGTCTAGTGCTGCCTCTCACAACACCAGCTTGTGGTGCAGTCCGGCGAAGCGGTCAGCGCGTTTGCGCGCAATGGCCCGCCCGACACATCAGCCCTGAAGTGGGTGCAAAGACACTACCGAAAGATTTTTAATAGTGTAACTATGTGTGGTAAGTTATGTTGATATCGATTTCGTGATGGTATTCCTTGCGTGATCCGAGAAGAAAGTGATCTATTTAATTACGTCTTTTCGATGTATTTTACAAGACCTGCATCTTCCGGAACATCTGTGAATGATGAGCTTATCCCACCAAATGAAAGACATCCAGCCCCTACGAACTGAATTTTATAAATAAACAGTATATCCTTTGCTTTGTAATTGACATGGATTTGAATTTTTTGTCATGAGATCCTTCCTCTCAAGTACAGACTGAGTCCTTTTTCCACCAATTTTTAGATGGGGGAGGGGAGGGGAGGGCGGGCGGAGTAGGGAATGTGGGGTGGGAGGTGAGGACTGAGACGTTTCCAACAAGAGGAGGGGATAATTATCTTATCGATTTAATTAATTAGTCAATTAATTTGTTACCAAATCTGTATTTGTATCAGCGAAGGGATTTCCCAGAGTGGTGGGAAGAGGAGGGGGAGGGGGAAGGGGAGGGGGAGTTTTTTGGAAGGACAGATTATCCCTAGGGTGTCATAAATCAATACTCAGAGGGTCATAACTCAATTAACAGAAGAATAGGTTCAGAGGAGGTCGAGAGGAAGGGGTTACATGAAAAACCACTTAGCAGAACAATAGGTTAATGTCATAAACCAATCAGGTGTCACAATTTAATTAATTTGCATGTCACTTACGATATCAAAATTGTGCCAGAATTTGGTTTGTCCCCAACTCTTTTATGTCCCCATTGCTCTTTTCAGCACCATTGTCGTAAATATATACTCCACAAGACCAACAGAACGAATATTGAACTCAGGATCATTTCTTACTCGCCTGGATACAGTGGTAATCGCAAAACAAAAGTAGAAAGTCTCATAAACAGTCATTGTATAAAGCAGATGCACCGCGCCAAAGTGCAACACGTCACATTCATGTGTATTCTGTGAGCGATATGGGGTGTCAGACGACGAGGTTACGTCACTCCTGTAGTATCAGCCGCATTAGACTGTGTGTGTCAGCTGAAGTTTCAGTCTGGGTGCAAGCCACGTGACACACCAATTCAGTAACTGTCTAACGGCATCGCTTACACCGCATGCTGCCGCGGCGGTTTCACATTTTTTATGTGGCTGCTACTGTGAGCTGCTCTTTACGGTAGCTCCATTCATTTCATTCGTAAAATGAAACGTGCAGGCTATATCACTTTTAAAGGACCTATCAATGTTGATGTTAAATTCCAGTGATATGAAGGTGGAAGTGGCACTGTAAGCAGAACATAAAAAAGTGCATGTAGAATCACGAACACGAAATTGTACTTGCTGATGGCTGTACCTTTTTTACTACATGGCAGTGAAAGCTTGGTTATGAAGAGAAAAGATTACAGCCACGTTCAGGTGCCTGAAATGAAATTTTTACGAGCAGTGAAACGTTACACTAACAAGGAAACGACAAGTGCCATAACCTGATTTACCAGAAACTTCTCTCAGTGGAAGAGGAGTCAAAACAAGTACGTGTCTCGGCGTATCGGTAGATACTGGACTGTTTCTGAGAAAACGACGGTAACAGTTAACGACGTAGTTTAGACGCCTTTTAACGTGTCACAATTTCAGCAGAAATGGTGGCACAGTGGCTAGTGTCGCGGCACTACACTGTCGCACCCTGTATTCGAATCCCGATTATTACTTTTATTTTTGTTTTTCATCTATTTACCCATGTCCTTACAAGGTTACAACACGTTTGTTTCTTATCAAGTTTGGAGATACAAGGTCTTTATATTAATTGTACAATGCAACTGGCTTTCAAAATAAGTGTCATACATTTATTATATACTATATACGAGGCTAAGTCAAATGAAAACCTTAAATATTTTTTTAATATTATTTATTGTACAGAAGTGGTACAAAGCTGTATCACTTTTCAACATAATCTCCCCCACGCTCAATGCAAGTCCTCCAGCGCTTACAAAGTGCATAAATTCCCTTAGAAAGAAATTCTTTTGGTAGTTCGCACAACCACTCATGCACCGCGTGGCGTACCTCTTCATCAGAACGGAACTTCTTTCCTCCCATTGCGTCTTTGAGTGGTCCAAACATATGGAAATTACGTGGGGCAAGGTCTGGTGAGTATGGTGGATGAAGAAGATACTCAAAATGCAGGTCTGTGGTTTTTGCAACTGTTTAACGGGCAGTGTGTGGCCTTGCATTGTCATGTTGCAAAAGGACACCTGCTGACAGCAATCCACGTCGCTTTGATTTGATTGCAGGCCGCAGATGATTTTTTAGGAGATCTGTGTATGATGCACTGGTGACAGTGCTCCCTCTACGCATGTAATGCTCCAAAATAACGCATTTTTGGCCCAAAAGAGAGTCAGCATAACCTTCCATGCTGATGGTTCTGTTCGATACTTCTTTGGTTTTGGTGATGAGGAATGGCGCCATTCCTTGCTCGCTCTCTTCGTTTCTGGTTGGCGGAAGTGAACCCAGGTTTCGTCCCCAGTAACGATTCTTGCAAGGAAGTCATCACCTTCTCGTTCAAAGCGCCGAAGAAGTTCTTCACAAGCATCAACACGTCGTTCACTCATTTCAGGAGTCAGCTGCCGTGGCACCCATCTTGCAGACACTTTGTGAAACTGCAGCACATCATGCACAATGTGGTGTGCTGACCCATGACTAATCTGTAAACATGCTGCAATGTCATTCAGTGTCACTCGGCGGTTTTCCTTCACCATGGCTTCAACTGCTGCAATGTTCTTTGGAGTCACAACTCGTTGTGCCTGACCTGGACGAGGAGCATCTTCCACTGAAGTCACATCATTTGCGAACTTCCTACTCCATTCGTAGACTTGATGCTGCGACAAACATGCATCACCGTACTGAACCTTCATTCGTCGATGAATTTTAATAGGATTCACACCTTCACTAAGCAAAAACCGAATAACAAAACGTTGTTCCTCCCTGGTGCAAGTCGCAAGTGGGGCGGCCATCTTTATACTGATACTGCGACGATATGTGGGCATCTGCACTATGCTGCCACCTACAGGCCATTCTGCACGCTGTTTGTAGCACGCTTACCAACTTACAGGATAACGGCGCGAAATTTCGATTTGTTATTACAAATTTATGGTTTTCATTTGACTCACAATGGTATATGATACTTTCAGGGGTTACAATCTTTTTAGATTCTCATATTCTTATGTTTCATTCTGGTATCAATACTTATATTAATTTTTATATTTTATTGTTACGTTTATTCTTCAGGAAAATTTGATGCGTCCCCTTGAATGATACCGATCATAGGAACACTCGAAACATAGAAATTCCGAACACTACGAGAATCGCGAGAAGGTAAGTTTGCCGCAGTGACATGTCTTCATATGAATCTTACTCGGGAAAGAAACGCCTTCAACATTGCCGAAGATTTCTCACTTTGGCAATAATTTCGCGGCAAACCACGCATAGCTCATCACTTTACCGAAAACTAGCGCTTGCAGCTGGTTATGAATCAAAATACAGTACAGGAATTTCACAGAAAGCAATTTCAAACACTTTTCTCATTCATTTACTGTCTTTTTTTCTTTTGTATTTATTCACCAGAGATACAATTAGAAGACGAATAAGCACAGAGTTGTTTCAATATACAGTGCATTGGGAAACATTCGTGTAGCAATCTTCTACTGATATGGGTAGATAGATGAAAAACAAAAATAAAAGTAATAATCGTGTTTCAAACACGGGGTGCAAAAAGCGTGAAACCGTGATGCAAGCCAATGTGCCGACACTTCAGTTGAATTATTTACATGATAAAAGGCACATAAATACCTCGAAAACTCTGGCCGTCGTTTTCTCAGAAACGGTCGTGTTTCTATGGATAAGCCGTGACCCGTGTTTGCTTATTTAGACCCTTCTTCCACGGAGCGAAGTTCCTGGAAAATCGGATTATGGTATTTGCCGAGTTCTCCTCTTAAGTTGGACTGGATTTCTAATGAAAACATAAGACACGAACTGTATATTTTTGTAGTAAATGACAGACTAGAAGAACAAAAACAGAAATGGAAGGAACATATGGGACGCACAAAAGAAACGAGGATTCTAAAGATGGCCTTACAATACAAACCCAGAGGAAAGATGGAACTAATTCTTCCACCGCCTTCTTTTTGGAGTGGAGTTTCGCCTGATTTTGTGTAGCCCACATAACGTAACTTTCTTCCAGGTGTTTCCTCCGCGACAAAGTTCGCCTCGAGCCCAGGGATATTTTAGGCATCGACCTTTCTTGCAGTCTGATTTATCAAACTGATAAATTAATTAACCCTGTTCCCTCTTGGATTGGCTGTATAAAATGATTGTTGGAATTTCAAATTTCGGTGTGTCATGGTAGAAGAATTCCAAACCACTACAGGTATGGTAAGTGTATTTTATAAAGAACTACAGAATTCTTAAATTAGTTCTCCCTGCTACACCAGGACGAAGAAGGGGAAAGGGTCTTCCACCTGGTAGGATAGTAACGACAACAAATACCACTGCAAGACAGAGTGCACTGAATTGTATTGAGAACCACTAAACCACGATCCTAGTAGTTGTCATGGCTAGATGCCTGCGATTGTAGAAAATAGTGATACATGCAGGCCACTCACCTCCCAGATATCCACACGCAGTACGCCTGTCCCCTCATGCACCATCAGTGCTAACGCTCAGAGGCTGCAGGAAACTATCATCGCGATCACAGCCACAGTCATGGACGAGTGTCTCAGCGATCGCACCTGGTCTGCAGCCCGACTCGGCCTGCCGAAGAGGAGTGCCCAGTCATGGAGTGTGTCCAAGATGACTTGAGTGACTGGAATATGAATGGTATGAATACGTTCAGCTCAAGTGCTTGGAGGGGATCGATACTGAATCGTCTCAAATATCCAAGAAAAATTTGGAGAATACATGCAACACACACAATGGCAGAGACAGTCCAATGCATACTGAGTATTAGTTCAACATTCAGCTATCCAGAGAGAACCGCAAGGGCCGCCACTGGGAGTTGTCCCCACAGCTGTGGGCAGGAACCAACTACCTGGCCAGCTGGAACTTTTCTTTTTGCCCCCCACTCGCTAAGGCCTTAAGCCAGAAATGTCAATTTGTTCTGGTCACCAGTTATCTCTGCCACAAGCCCCACACGCTAAACAGTGTAGTCCCAAGAAACCAGCCACATATTTATCACTGTAATTACAATTAAATACTACGATTGCATCCCCAATCTGGTGACACTTGACTGACGCAGGCAACGATGTTGAAGTGATTTTCCAAAACTCTATGTGAGTGGCAGCATCAGTCATCTCAAAGTAGTGCTCGAAAAGTGCTTTAGTATATAGCTTCGTAAATACAGAAACCATCTGCTGGTTCGTAGGCTGGAGTAACAGAGTGGTTCTGGGGGGCAGAAACTGGATCTCGATGAATTGAAATTCTTCAAGGAGATGATCTTGTGGGCCTCGAGAATGGGCAGGAGTGTTGTCCATAACAAGGAAGATATGGAGTGGCAGACTGATCTCAAGTAAATATTTTTTCACCGAAGAACCAGACACTCCATTGAGTGTCACCCAAGCATTGTTGTTGGACCTGCAGATCACATTTAACCTGCTCTTCTGCACTTTACACTTCTTGACGGCTCGTGGATTTCCTGAATGGTAAACAAGCAGTGGTTCAATTTTCAAATCGCTGCTTGCATTGGGACAGAATAGCAGTGTGAGACGGTCTTTCATTGGCTTGTGAGTGGGCAATACATTCTCCTCTTCTGTTATAAAGGTGAGCTTCCGCATCTTTTTCCAGAATAGGCCCGTCTCGTCTTAATTAAAAATCTGTTGCGGCAGATAACTCTCAGAGCCTCAGAGTCTACGAGCATCTTGAAGTTGCTTATGAAGTTGTTACTGCCTTTGTATGGGAACTGGTTGCTTCGCCGTGCCCCGCAACGCTTATAAGTGAGCAGGTGTTAAAAACACGATCGCAGCGACCCTGCAAAAAATGCGGTCTTGCTTCTATCGGCATACACAAGTATCACTAATTATATCCACCTTAAAAACTATACGTGCTTTATAAATCGAGGTATGGTATTGTTTCCGAATGAACTATCACCAGTAGTGTGGTATGTGTCAAAATGACAAGCGGCGCCGTCTTTTTTTTTATGACGTAGTGTCCACAAATTCCAGCGGTCTCAGTTTCAAACTCGCAGGTGGACACCTAGGAGCGGACACCGTCAATCATGCAGGACTCGGATTACGCTCTCTGTGGGTCTTCGAGATTCGCTTTGAAGTGCCACCTGACGTTATCATTGCTGCCTAACAACGACACAGGAAAGTGCTCGAGCACGTAGCCGAAAAATGGAATACCTTCACAACATATCCGGCACTTAACGGAGTCAGGCAAGTTAAGATGGAGCCAATTAACACGTACCGTCATGTACCAACAATGGCGACTGCACAGCAATAATGAAATATGACAATCAGCCACGCATGTGTTGCAGATGTGGCCAGGAAGCTCACGTCAGATCGGCGTGTCTCCAACGACGCCTTACACAACTCCCACTGTGCGATTAGTCGCAGGATCATGCGACCACTTCCCTCCCCAACACTAACGCTGCGGCAGTGAGGCCAGAATCTTCGCCTGACGGACTCTCTCTCCCGAGACGTCAAGTTCCGACGCCACACCAAGGACAGAGATGAACAATGAAGTGCCGGAGCCGTAGCAACAGCCTGGTGTCATTCGACAGCAGTCGCTGCCGACCCTGGTTTTTGGTGCCATGGACGTAGATGATAAGACTGTGGCGACGTCAGCTTTCCTTTCGGAGGGAGATGTAACGGCAACTCACCACCTGCATTTCGATTCTGAGTCACATGCCCGAATGCAACACGCTTCGCGGAAATATAAAACGCGACGTCGGGGAAAACGACTGCAATAGCAGGAAGTGGTGGTTGTACCACAGCTCACTTCGCACATTAGTAGCTGATGGTGATCTTGCACAGAGGAGACGGAATTCAGGTAGATAGAATTGCGACCATCAGTATCAACAACATATGCACCCGTCCTAAATTACGGTTGTTCCAGGACATGTTAAACGCGCTGTTGACGTCGGCATAGCCTTCCGCCAATAGGTCAGTACTTTTCCCGTACACGTACGTTTATAATGCATTTACGTCCCACGCTTCGCCCACTGACAGCGGCGTCGGGGTGCACACCAAGGGGGAACTAAAGGCTGATGTCGTGTTTTACATCCGCAGTCGCTTGTATCTAGTGCAAATTTTTTGTCTGAGATAAATTTGAAGGTGAAAGCCGTGTTACGACTTGATTTTCTAAGACATAACCATGTCATGCTGCATTTGAAGGAGAAGTTTGCACAGGTGAATTTGAAGAACGAGAAGATCAAATTAAATTTCTTAGTTATTGCATTAACGTTGGTTGAAGGAAGTCATTCTTTAGGCCTGCTTGTCACCGAAAACGAAGAGGGAATGACGTTACAGAAGGTAGAGGAACAAACAAAAGAAGCAATAGGCGAAGTTAGCCGTGAACCAACAAGACGTGGTGAGGAAGTTCAAACAGGTGATTCGACGGAAGATCTGACTCCATCTCAAATCATCGAAAGTAGTGAAACAGATGATTTAGAAGATGACGAAGAATAGAAAGATCTGTGGACCAGTGGATAAGAACAGGAACGGACAGAATACATAGGATACAACGTAACAGAAGAGGATTATCCAATTTTTAACTTGAGAGGTTTTGTTGACGCTGCGTTAAACGCATCAGAAGGGGAAGAGGGCACGAGTGAGGATGAGGACGTCTCAGACGCTGGAAAATGCTCAGATGTGCTACTGATAGGAACAGAGGGGAATGGGAAGAGCTGCGAGGAAGCAGCAGATAAAGTTTATGCAAATGATCTGCGGGGAAAGGGGGGTAACCTATTCGATGGAAATAACTAGACAATAAATACGCATGGGGAATTTCAGGAAGCTAAAGAAGATTATTGAGATCACTCTAAACGAATATTGTGTAGTGACATGTGAGAAGGATTACATAAAACGCTTACTGAATAAGAGGTATATAGCCGGCCGGTGTGGCCGAGTGGTTCTAGGCGCGTCAGTCTGGAACCGCGCGACCGCTACGGTCGCAGGTTCGAATCCTGCCTCGGGCATGGATGTGTGTGATGTCCTTAGGTTAGTTAGGTTTGAGTAGTTCTAAGTTCTAGGGGACTGATGACCTCAGATGTTAAGTCCCATAGTGCTCAGAGCCATTTGAACCATTTTAAGAGATATTATAGATTACCCACCTTTTAGACGGAAACGACAGCAGGAAATTGTAAAATTAACGTTGGAGAGAAGGGAAAGGGGAGCAAAATCAGAAAGGATCTATACATGAGACAAAGCTTATTGTGGGCAACAAAGTTTTATTACGATAAAGGAAGAGTTGATTTTTAGGCAGCAATTTCTTTTATGTACTTTGTGGATACTGTAATGGTTCTTTATTTACGTGACCATTACGGCACTCCAACCCCAGTTCTCGATACCAGTAATATCGTACTACTTTTCTGCGAAGTAACAGACATATTTTTGTGACAATATTCACATTTGGTTTTATTAATGTATAAGTACTCCGATGTATCGATATATTACAGTGATATGGTTCTTGTGTGTATTCATTTCTGTGAGATTGTCATAATCATTTACTTACTTGTAACCGTTTTGGCGCGAATGCGCACAGAGCAGTCTTTGTTTCACTTTGCAGAAGTTAAGTTGTTATTTCGCTTTGTAAAAGAACAGTCAAGTCTTGTGTTTGGTTAAAGTGGAAATTAAATATATGAAGGTTGATACAAAACTGTCTTCTTGATGATGTGACAATTAAGAAGAAGTATATGTGAATTTACAAGACGTTTAATAAAAATGTGGATCGTGAACACCAAGTCAAAACTTATTTCTACCATACCGTTGTTCTAATCTGGTATTGTTTGATCATTAAGAATTTCCTGAAAAACGCATTTGTTAGGTCTTCAAATAATGCTAAAATACAGATCGGGACCTTCTAGCAGTCAAAGTGGAATCACCCTAGAATCAACAAGATGAGCCATAACAACTTCGACGAAATCTACGTGGGAATCCATTCAAGATAAGTGACAAAATTAATGACTTTTTTACAGTGACTTCATTATTTCCATTCTGACGATACCATCCACAGTCAATAACCTTGTTGTTGCCCGATAAAGCGAACATATGCTGCGTGAGCAACATTATTAATCTGATTTCTAACTTACTTTGCAAGTGGTGTTGTTGTTAGAATACCACAAGAGGAAAGGGGAGCAAAATCAGGAAGGATCGATATGAGAGACAAAGCTTATTGTGGGCAACAAAGTTTTATTACGATAAAGGAAGAGTTGACTTTTAGGCAGCAAATTCTTTTATGTACTTTGTGGATACCAGGTGCGGAAGATTGTGCATCACAGCGTCGTAGAATTAGAATCCCTACGAAGTCGCAAATCAATTGGAAATCATTTCACATGTCAAGACATTTAGAGAATGAGAAAACGAGAAATGACACGATATCCAGTGTCAGATATGTTGTAAGATGATGTAGTAATAATGTGAACAACTTCTATGTAAGAGTACCACAGAACAAGTCCAAGTGTCATCACGAGAAGTCAGGCAGGTAGTGTAGGAGGTACTGAGACGAGAAGCATTAAATGTATCATTAGTAGTAGTCGCTCATTGATGAAGATGTGCATAGTGGTTGAGGTTTCTTTTTTTATATGTTTGCCAGATGCGGAGCAGCACTGAATAAGAAACCATGGAGCTTGATAACTTGAATTTATGTGAGTGATATTAGATAGTAATGAGATGACGAGAGTTTGAGGACAGCAGACATAAAGGAATACAGCACTGTGAAGATTTTGCAGATGTGAAGGAACACTGCGATGTGAGGGTAGCTGTGAGTTAAACAATACGCCGATTTACATGAGTATTTGCTGGTTTGAATAGACTATGATGTGATTATTTCTGTGAAAGACTTCAGTTAATATTAGTGTATAGCAGAAGAAGATTAGCTTCAGTTTCTTCCAATTCTTTCATGATTACATTGTCGGAGATTGTTTTTCTCTGTGTGCCTTCGCTACTTAAAATCTTTGACGAACCAATTGAAATAATGTTAACTTCTTCATAGCGATAGTCAGTTATTGTCCGATGATGGCCTTGTAAGCCCAAAGTCACTCCACAAAATAAATAAATGTTGTAGAACATCAACAGTTCGTGTTTTCGTTGTTAATCAGGATAGTAACTATGTTCCCTGATAGCGTTATCTGATTTTGTGGTTGCCAACGAACACTAAAAAATTTTATTTGCGATTTTGCAATGTTCATATGTCGTTTAATTGGATTTGATACGTATTGTTGTGAAATTCGACACAAAAATGCGATTTCAAGTATATCTTGTTAGTGTAAGTATCATACAGTATCAGATTTGAAATTTTATTGAAACAGTTTTCGGTCTTCCTGACAAAATATTCTGCAGAAGCCTTTTCCTCAGAAGTGTTCCACATGAAGTCAACAGAAAAGGGAAAAAGATAGAGCTGTTGGCAAAAGAGCATCAAAGTTAGCACAGACTTCTTGATAATATTTGATGAATAGGAATCACTTTTATGGGTCTTCTTGGCATTATTTGGCCTCACAGGGTATGGTCTATTTTGACCGGATGTAACATTTTGATACAGTTTCCACCCGGTTCTTCTCGTAGTAGACATTGCACTATTTTTGTCTAGGTCACGCATTGTAGTTGGAAACTATTGATTTTCCATTGACAAGGCAAACTGCCCCAGTCAAGAAACATAAAAATCTGTGTGCTTTATGGTGCGATGTAAATATCCACAGTAAGTGGCATTCACCACATAAAAGACTACACTTCAGATAAAACGTAGTGTCGCGACTGTAAAAGGGAAACTGAAATTCTTAGAAGTGAAATTAAGCTTCTATACAAATCCGGATTCTTTCTGTGTTCGCTTTTCATACAAGGTTCCTGAATGTGACTTTTATTTTTTTCAAATCAGCGCTGTCTCTACATTGTTCCTGTTTCAGGAACTACAGTTTAAAATTGATATTGTACTTCCTTTACTATTTGTGATGCACACTACTCTGTCTAGTCATCCTTAATATCTAAATACGCAGTTATAAAAACTATCAGTATTCCCTCTCATCATCATCAATAGTTTTCTGCTATATTATCAGGCCATTTGTGTCGTCATTTCTTGCGATGCCTTGCTTCCTTGATAACGTTGCTGTATGTGCTGCTGCCCACCACATCATCGAGGATCTGATAGGTCTTCCTCTCTCGCCTCCTCTTTCCTTCCAAATACCCTTCTAATTTATAAGCCCTTCAGCCTTTCTTTATGTACACTGAAGAGCCAAAGAAACTGTTACATCTGCCTAATATTGTGTATGGCCCCCGCGAGCATGCAGGACTGCCACAACACGACGTGGCATGGACTCGACCAAATTCTGAAGTAGTGCTGGAGGGAACTGACACTATGAATCCTGCACGGCTGCCCATAAATCCGTGAGCGTACGAGAAAGTGAAGATCTCTTCTGAACAGCACGTTGCAAGGCATCCCAGATATGCTCAATAATGTTCATGTCTGGGGAGTTTGGTGGCCAGTGAAAGTGTTTAAACTCATAAGAGTGTTCCTGGAGCCACTCTGTAGCAATTCTGGACGTGTGGGATGTCGCATTGCCCTGCTGGAATCCCCCAAGTCCGTCGGAATGCACAATGGACATGAACTGACGCAGGTGATCAGACAGGATGCTTACGTACGTGTCACCTGTCGGAGTCATATCTAGATGTATCAGGGGTCACATCTCACCCCAACTGCACACGCCCCACTCCATTACAGAGTCTCCACCAGATTGAACAGTTCCCTACTGACATGCAGGGTCCATGGATTCATGAGGTTGTATCCCTACCCGTACACGTCGATCCGCTCGATACAATTTGAAACGAGACTCGTCCGGCCTGGCAACATGTTTCCAGTCATCAACAGTCCAATGTCGGTGTTGACAGGCCCAGGCGTAAAGGTTTGTGTGGTGCAGTCATCAAGGGTACACGAGTGGGCCTTCGGCTCCGAAAGACCTACGATGATGTTTCGCTGAATGGTTCTCACGTTGACACTTGTTGATGGTCCAGCATTGAAATCTGAGGCAATTTTCGGAAGGGTTGCGATTGCGTTAAGCTGAATGATTCTCTTCAGTCGTCGTTGGTCCCGTTCTTGGAGGATCTGTTTCCGGCCGCAGCGATGTCGGAAAATTTGATGTTCTACCGGATCCCTGATATTCACAGTAGACTCGTGAAATGGTCATACGGGAAAATTCCCACTTCATCGCAACCTCGGACATGCTGTGTCCCATCGCTCGTGCGCCGACTATAACACCACGGTCAAACTCACTTAAATTTTGATAACCTGCCATTGTAGCAGCAGCAACCGATCTTACAACTGCGCCAGACACTTGTTGTCTTATATAGGCGTTGAGGACCGCAGCGTAGTATTCTATCTGTTCACGTATCTCTGTATTTGAATACACGTGCCTATACCAGTTTCTTTGGCGCTTCTGTGTATGTCCAATCCAGTTTCGTTTTCTTTTTCTTTTAATTACATCCAGAAATTGTCTTTGTTGTCGCACTTTTCTGAGAACATCTCCATTTTTCACTCTACAGATCCTACTTTTTCTTGCCATTCTCCACCATGTCCACATTTGAAAAGCCTACACCCTTGCTCTGTCTTTCTTCCTCAATGTCTACGTTTCAGCACCATACTCGAGCACGCTCCATACAAAATATTTTAGTAGCCTTTTCTTCAAATCTTTGTCCGCATTTCTGAAGAAAATGTCGCTTGTCTTATAAAATGCCACGTTAGCCATTGCTATTCTGGTATTAATTTTTCTGCCGCTCTTCCACTCGGTTTCTATCCTACTTTTGAGGTATTTAATGTTTTCAAAGGTTTTAGTACTTCTCCATTCAGCATTATCTTTACCTTTTTATTTCCTCCTATTGCAGTCACTTTTTTTTTAATTTGCATTGTTTTTCATTCCGTTTCCTTTGGCTTCAATGGTATCACTATACCCTGTAATATTTTTCACCTATTGTTAGGAGGACCATGTCGTCTGAAAACCTCAAACACCATATTCTTCTTCCTCCAGCCTTTACCCTTTGTCATGGCAGTGGTCAATCATATTTTCTAAATATAGGTTGAAAAGTATAGGAGGCAGACAGCTGCCTTGTCTTAGTCCTTTTTCTTGTTCTATCCAGTTGGTACTTTCTCCTCTCCCTTTCACTGGCCGTTTTCGATTTAAATGCAATGAGTTTATAAGTCGTCTGCCGGCCGGAGTGGCCGAGCGGTTCTAGGCGCTACAGCCTGGAACCGCGCGACCGCTACGGTCGCAGGTTCGAATCCTGCCTCGGGCATGGATATGTGTGATGTCCTTAGGGTAGTTAGGTTTAAGTAGTTCTAAGTTCTATGGGACTTATGACCTCAGAAGTTAAGTCCTATAGTGCTCAGAGCCATTTGAACCATATAAGTCGTCTGGTTTTCCAGTCCACTCTCTTTTCCCTGATGATCGTTGCAAGCTTATGCCAAGCCACCTTATCAAAGATCGTTTCCAGGTTTTCACAGCACATACGCTCATGTTCAGGAAAAAAAACAGGAGACCCTGAACGACTAGAGACTGTTCTGCAGAAATGATTAGCTTTTGAACCATGTCTAAGCGCGGGTCCAAGATCAAAATCGAAATCGCGGCGCAGCACCACCTACCGGAAAAATGTGCTGCAGCTCTCGTTGTCGTTATAAACAGAAAGTAATGGATCAGCGTGACTTGAGCACAGAAGACGTACAGGATGCCTCGCAGAAGTACCCGCGAACCGTTTGAAAGAAGGCGCCCTATTCGCATTAGAGAATGTGATGCATCCATCCGGGAAACTGCTGCTCGTGTGGGACGAAGTTTTTCGGCTGTGCAACGGGTGTGTGCAGAATTGTTCACGGAAGGCCGTTGACCACGACGAGATGGGTCAGGTCGCACCACCCAGACCACCCGCCGAGAAGATCGACACCTCATCCGAATGGCATTGCAGGACATCTGCGTTCTCCTTGGCTCTGGAGCAACACTGGAACAGCCTAACACATTGTACACTATCAGGGGTGACTGTCTGCCGCCGTCTGTTGCGGCATGGGTTACCTGTGCGTCGTGCACTTCTCCTTCTACTTTTGGCGAATGTGCATAAAATGGCATTAGATAGTGTTTTCGGACGAATCCAGGTTTAGTTTGTTTGAAAATGGTGGCCACATTTTGGTTCACCGCAGACAGGGTGAGCGGCATCACAGTGACTGCATTCGAGAACGACATGCAGCGCCAAATCAAGGCCATATGGTGTGGGGTGCTATTGGGTAAAACCATAAACCGCAGTTGGTGTGTGAATGATATACTGCGATCCGTAGCCGTACCCTTTCTTCACAACACCGTAGACGCCATTTTTCAGCAAGACAATGCGCGATCACATGTTGCTGCACGAACACGTGCCTACTTGGTATCACAGGATGTCAGCGTTTAGCCCTGGCCCGCCAGAATACTAGACTTGTTGCCAACAAAAATGTGTGGGGTATGGTGAAATGACGGGTGCAGCACTGTGACCCAGTGTCAGCCACCACAGACGAACTTTGCAACCAGGTGAATGCTGCATGGATGGCTGTACCACTGGACGCCATTTGCACCTTATACACGTCGATGCCATCACGCATGGAACAAATAATCATGGTCAATGACGGATCCTGCGCCTACTAAGCAACAGGACACATGCTGAACCGAGTCGACTGAAATGCCAATCATTCCTGTGGAACATACCAATTTACATGTCCTGTGAAGATGAACGTCCTGTTTCTAGTAGTTCAAGGTGTTCTGCCTTTTTTTTACATGAGTATACATAGGTTTCTTCCCTTTTCAATTAATCTCTGTCCCAAAATTCGCAAGGGTCCTATTACGTCTCTTGTGCCTGTATTCCGTCAAAAACCAAATTGCTCTTCAGCCAGATTCTCCTACATTACCTTTTCCAGTCTCTTACTAACGATTCTCAACATAACTTTGGCTTATATGGCATGAGGCTAATTGTTCTGTGCTAACTGCATCCCTTGGTTCCTTGTTGTGTTGGTATTGAAATCATTACTGTTGTCAGAAATTCCTCTGGTCATTCACCACTGGCCGGTCGATGTGGCCGAGCGGTTCTAGGAGCTACAGTCTGGAACCGCGCGACCGCTATGGTCGCAGGTTCGAATCCTGCCTCGGGCATGGATGTGTGTGACGTCCTTAGGCTAGTTAGGTTTAAGTAATTCTAAGTTATAGGGTAACTGATGACCTCAGATGTTAAGTCCCATAGTGCTCAGAGCCATTTGAACCATTTTCCACTGTCATATATTTTATTACATAACCTCAATATTTCCCTTACTCCTTCTTGGTTCAAACGTTTTAATATTTCTCCTGCTATTGTGTCTGTATCTACTGCTATCGCATTTTTTATTGCAGCTTTCGACTGTTTACTTCTTCCATTATGATTATTGGTTGTTTGTCGTAATCATTTGCACTCGTCACGGATTCAAGTACCACAGTTGGTGATTTGTGGTCTCTGTCATATATCTCATTTCACTAATCTGCCCATCTGTGCAGGATGTCCTCGCGATTTTTATAAACTACATTTTCGTCTTTACTGAGAATTTCCATAATAATATTGGTCTGTTTTGCTCCCATGTTGTAGTTTTTACTCAGTTAGACAGTAAATCATATCTCCCTTTCTTCTCCAGTTGATTTAGTTTCTATACTGATGGAAAAAAGCCACAACACCAAAAAATAATCAATGTAGAGAAATGAAGTTTTGGGAATACATTTGTCTAGGTAACATATTTAAGTGGTTAACGTTGCAAAATCATAGATTAATGTAATCGCAAGGTAAGCCGTTGCAAGCGTGAAATGCTGGTACATTAATAACCGGTGTAACCGGCAGAATGTTGAATGCAAGCATGCAAAGGTGCATGCATTGTGTTGTACAGGTGCCGAATGTCAGTTTGTGGGATGGCATTCCATGCTTTCTGCACTTAGTTGGTCTATACAGGGACGTTTAATGCTGGTTGTGGATGACACTGGAGTTGTCTTCCGATGGTGTCCCATATGTGCTCGATTGGAGACAGATCTGGTGATCGAGCAGACCAAGGCAACCTGTCGATACTCTGTAGAGCGTGTTGGGTTACGACTGTGGTATGTGTGCGAGCGTTATCCTGTTGGTAAACACCCCCTGGAATGCTGTTCATGAATGGCGGGATAACAGGTCGAATCAACAAAAAATGGCTCTGAGCACTATGGGACTTAACTGCTGTGGTCATTAGTCCCCTAGAACTTAGAACTACTTAAACCTAACTAACCTAAGGACATCACACACATCCATGCCCGAGGCAGGATTCGAACCTGCGACCGTAGCGGTCGCGTGGCTCCAGACTGTAGCGCCTAGAACCGCTCGGCCATTCTGGCCGGCTCGAATCAACAGACTGACGTACAAATTTGCAGTCAGGGTGCGTGGGATAACAAGGAGAGAGCTCCTGCTCTTATGAGCAATCGCGCCCCAGACCATAACTCCAGGTATAAGTCCATTGTGTCTAGCACGCACAGAGGTTGGTTGCACGCCGTCAACTGGCCTCCCACTAATCAACACACGGCCATCACTGGCACCGAAGCAGAAGTAGCTTTCACCAGAAAACACAACAGGCCTCCACCCTCCGACGAGCTCTTGCTTGACACCACGGAAATCGCAAATGGCGGTGGTTTGGGGTCAGCGAAATGCACGATACAGGTGTTTTGCCTCGGAGCTGTATTTGAGGTAACCAATTTGTAATAGTTCGGTGTGTCACTGGTGCCAACTGTTGCTCAGACTGCTGCTGCAGATGCAGTAAGATGCGCCAGAGCCGTATGCCGGACATGATGGTCTTCCCTCTCGGTAGTGCTACGTGATCGTCCAGAGCCCGGTCTTCTTGCGACCGTACGTTCTCGTAACCACCACTGCCAGCAATCATGTACAGTGGCGACATTCCTGCCAAGTATTTCTGCAGTATTGCAGAAGGAACAGATTTCTTGAATAACATCAACTCACCACGTCCAATCTCAGAGGTAACTAACGCTCGCGACCGGTACAGCGTGTATTTAAAGCAAATCTGATTTGCATCCTCGTAGTGGCGCTACTAGCGCAACTTTCAGGCGACTGGCACGAAATTTGAACAGACGTCACCTTTCATATGGAGGAACAATCCTGCCAACCTTAGTTTATATCGCGCAACTCTGTCTTGGAGTTGCAACTTGTTCCCGTCAGCGTATATTTATCCTTTCGTGATTTCCAAGTGTACATCCTCCTCCTGTGACTCTTGAACCAAGTATTTGTTATTACCAGCTGTCTTTCACAGCCGAAGTCAGTAAACCGTTCACCTCTGTCGTACCTCCTCCTTCCAAGGCCATAGTTGCCTACTATAGTTCCCTCCTTCTCTTCTACCACTATGGCATCGTCCATTATTATTTTGGAGCATCCATGATTATCATCCATTATTTTCTCTGTGATGTATATTTAGTTTACAGCCGGCCGTGGTGGCCATGCGGTTCTAGGCGCTGTCGTCCGGAACCGCACGACTACTACGGTCGCAGGTTCGAATCCTGCCTCGGGCATGGATGTTTGTGACGTCCTTAGGTTATTTAGGTTTAAGTGGTTCTGAGTTCTAGGGGACTGATGACCTCAGATGTTAAGTCCCATAGTGCTCAGAGCCATTTGAACCATTTTATATTTCGTTTACGAACTGGTCGTCAAGTTATCAAGTTGGCATATACGCCTGGATAACAAATATATCTTTTTGTACTCCTTTCAGCATTACACCAATAGCCCTGTCACTTGCAAAATCTATAGTTTCTATACATTTTGCCAAATGTTTTGTCGTTCTATTCCTTCCTTTTGTTTGTCCTCTTCAGTAGTATATTACGTATTCGTCTGATTGCAGTCTCCATTTCCATACCATCTTACCTCAGAAATTCCTAATAGGTTTATCTTGTACTTTTCCATGACTTTTTTAAGGTTTTCTAGTTTCCATGCTTTAACAGTGTTCTGACATCCCTGATACCAGTCCTTGTTTTGATATTGCGCCCCCTTTCACTCCACACCTACATATATACTCTGCAAGACACTGTGCAGTTTATGGTGGAGGGTACTTTTTGCCTTTATTGGTGGTTTTCCACCCTATTCCATCCATGGAATATATATGACGGCTATTTTTTTTTCAACAACCGGTCGGATGCAGAAGGATAACCACAGTGAAAATCCAGTGAAGCTTTGTACAAGTGTGTTCGGCAGTGTCTCTAGTACTCCCGTCTATCGCGTCACGTCGCACTTTTCAATTCTGAGCACACAGTGAGAGTGTAAAGATGCCTAGAAAACAGCGTGTCCCGCCAACTGTGAAGTACAGCTGAGGGGTTTCACCAGATTTCATGCTGCCCACAAAACGTAACAGCCATGCGTTTCCTTCTTCATGACAGTTCTCGGCAGCAAACAGTAGGTGCAACGAAGACGCTTCTCAGTGGTTTCGATTGGAAGTCTTTTATCACCCACCATACAGTCCGGACTTTGCTCTCTCTGACATCCATCTCTTCGCACACATGAACCACTGGTTATGAGGACAGCATTTTGGCATAGACAAAGAGCTGCAGACCGGCGTAGGGAATTGACGGAAATCACACTCAGCTGCCTTGTATGATGAGAGTATTGGGAAGTTGGTGTCACGTTACGACAAATGTCAACATTGAAGCGGCTGCTATATGGAGAAGGAACTGGAAGGTGTAGGTAAATGTCGCAAATAAAACATTTCTGATTTTCGCTGTGGTTTCTATTTCACGACCGATCGTATTTGGAAACAAGGAACCCTCGTGGATACATAGTGTCTGTCTTAAGAGTCGTTAGGCGCTCTTTCTCTGGTATTTCGGCTGATATCTGCAATTTCTTGTTTGCAATGAGTGTCTGGAGTCAGTCCAAGCAAACACCACTCATCATGCCTTCCATGCGACGCCCAAGTCGAGTCCAGTTTCACGCTGAAAAACTGAAATGGCAAATATCTGCTGAAACTCTTGAGAAAATTCGCATGACGACCCTTAGGAGAGACACCCTGTGTATACAGCGTGTTTGTTTTAATCTGAGACAACTAAATATAGGGAAAACGATGCATCGCACGAAATAAAATATTCTACGTGAGAAGTTAATATTAGTAAAGGGAACATCGGTCTGTCCTACAACTGACCACCTTCTACATATACGTCTACATCCATACTCCGCAAGCCACCTGACGGTGTGTGACGGAAGGTACTTTGTGTACCTCTATCAGTTCTCCCTTCTATTCCAGTCTCGTATTGTTCGTGGAAAGAAAGATTGTCGGTATGCCTCTGTGTGGGCTCTAATGTCTCTGGTTTTATCCTCATGGTCTCTTCGTGAGATATACGTAGGAGGGAGCAATATACTGCTTGACTCCTCGGTGAAGGTATGTTCTCGAAACTTCAACAAAAGCCCGTACCGAGCTACTGAGCGTCTCTCCTGCAAAGTCTTCCACTGGAGTTTATCTATCATCTCCGTAACGCTTTCGCGATCACTAAATGATCCTGTATCGAAGCGCGCTGCTCTCCGTAGGGTCTTCTCTATCTCCTCTATCAACCCTATCTGGTACGGATTCCACACTGGTGAGCAATAATCAAGCAGTGGGCGAAAAAGTGTACTGTAACCTACTTTGTTTTCGGATTGCATTTCCTTAGGATTCTTCCAATGAATCTCAGTCTGGCATCTGCTTTACCGACGATCAACTTTATATGATCATTCCATTTTAAATCACTCCTAATGCCTACTCCCAGATAATTTATGGAATTAACTGCTTCCAGTTGCTGACCTGCTATATTGTAGCTAAATGATAAAGGATCTTTCTTTCTATGTATTCGCAGCACATTACACTTGTCTACATTGAGGTTCAATTGCCATTCCCTGCACCATGGCCGGCCGGAGTGGCTGAGTGGTTAAAGGCGCTACAGTCCGGAACCGCACGACCGCTGCGGTCGCAGGTTCGAATCCTGCCTCGGGCATGGATGTGTGTGATGTCCTTAGGTTAGTTAGGTTTAAGTAGTTCTAAGTTCTAGGGGACTTATGACCACAGCAGTTGAGTCCCATAGTGCTCAGAGCCATTTGAACCATTTGAACCCTGCACCATGTGTCAATTCGTTGCAGATCCTCCTGCATTTCAGTACAATTTTCCATTGTTACAACCTCTCTATATACTACAGCGTCATCCGCAAAAAGCCTCAGTGAACTTCCGACGTTATCCACAAGGTTTTTTATGTATATTGTGAATAGCAACGGTCCTACGATACTCCCCTGCGGCACACCTGAAATCACTCTTACTTCGGAAGACTTCTCTACATTGAGAATGACATGCTGCGTTCTGTTATCTAGGAACTCTTCAATCCAATCACACAATTGGTCTAATAGTCCATATGCTCTTACTTTGTTCATTAAACGACTGTGGGGAACTGTATCGAACGCCTTGCGGAAGTCAAGAAACACGGCATCTACCAGGGAACCCGTATCTATGGCCCTCTGAGTCTCGTGGACGAATAGCGTGAGGTGGGTTTCACACGATCGTCTTTTTCGAAAACCATGCTGATTCCTACAGAGTAAATTTCTAGTCTCCAGGAAAGTCATTATACTCGAACATAATACGTGTTCCAAAATTCTACAACTGATCGACGGTAGAGATATAGGTCTATAGTTCTGCACATCTGTTCGACGTCCCTTCTTGAAAACGGGGATGACCTGTGCCCTTTTCCAATCCTTTGGAACGCTACGCTCTTCTAGCGACCTACGGTACATCGCTGCAAGAAGGGGGGCAAGTTTATTCGCGTACTCTGTGTAAAATCGAACTGGTATCCCATCAGGTCCAGCGGCCTTTCCTCTTTTGAGCGATTTTAATTGTTTCTCTATCCCTCTGTCATCTATTTCGATATCTACCATTTTGTCATCTGTGCGACAATCTAGAGAAGGAACTACAGTGCAGTCTTCCTCTGTGAAACAGCTTGGGAAAAAGACATTTAGTATTTCGGCCTTTAGTCTGTCATCCTCTGTTTCAGTACCATTTTGTTCACAGAGTGTCTGGACATTTTGTTATGATACACCTACCGCTTTGGCGTAAGACCAAAATTTCTTAGGATTTTCTGCCAAGTCAGTACATAGAACTTTACTTTCGAATTCATTGAACGCCTCTCGGATAGCCCTCCTCATACTACATTTCGCTTCGCGTAATTTTTGTTTGTCTGCAAGGCTTTGGCTATGTTTATGTTTGCTGTGAAGTTCCTTTTGCTTCCGCAGCAGTTTTCTAGCTCGGTGGTTGTACCACGGTGGCTCTTTTCCGTTTCTTACGATCTTGCTTGGCACATACTCATCTAATGCATATAGTACGATGGTTTTGAACATTGTCCTGACCACCCCTCCTGTGTCGGAGGGATCAACTTTGTACTTTCAGATGGGAGCCCCCTCATTTTTATCGCATATTCGTATTCTGTAACAGAAAATAAGTACGGCCTACTCAAACCATTGTTGGTAGATGGCGCTGTAATCGACAAATATCAAGTGTGCTTGTATTTGCAATTAAGAACTGAAACATTTGACTCTACATGATATTCACAATGTAAACGTAAACCATTGTATTGTAATGGTTAATATTTATGTTCAAAAGTTCCTTGAGTGTTGCAAACCTGACTGTACAGTACAATATGGTTAGCTGTTTCAATGTCTCGTTACAAATTACGTTTAGCGTAATCTAAGAACATCGACGTGAATGTAAGTTTTCTGGTTCCTTCAGGATGCTTCGTATCGTTGGTCCACTTGCGTCTCACCGTTGGGTTGATTGATTTCGCTGGGCCCCCTTGCCTCTCACAACTAGGCTGCTTGATTTCGGTGAGTCCCCTTGGGATGCTTTATTTCAGTGAGTGGTCTTGCCTCTCGTCACTGGGATGCTTGATTTAGGTTATAATCCATGGCATGTGAGGCTGTCACTGTCACTTCACGACCATGCTACCTTATTGCAATGGTAGCGACTTATTTTCCGCCCGTAGCCGCGTAACGACCAGCGCGAGAGTTACGGCGGTTGGATGAAAACTCACATCGAAATCACCCACGCTGAGGGCGGCGTTCGAGGGCGACCACCGAAATCAAGTATTTCTACGGTTTGTGGACTTATCATAATCAACCCTGTAGGGAACAGAAAACTACGTTGTCATACAAGTAGCTCATTTGCCAGAAATGTCAACGTCCATCCATATTATTGTACTGTAGAATTACATTTGCAACATTCAGGTAACGTTTGAACACCACTATCAACCGTTAAAGCACAAAGGTTTACATTTAAATCATAATTGAAATGCAGCATCAAATGCAATGGGTCTTAACCGCAAAAATAGGCACACTTGATATTTGTCGATTATAGCTCCATCTAACATAAGTGGAAAACAGTGATTTGAGTAAACTGTATATATAGGGCGAAGAAAAAATGCTACACTTGGTAGTCGGCACGCCATTCCTCATTCCAATTGAAGACTAAAGTGTAGCTAACCAAAACTGGTGCCGCCAATAGGTTTAATAGAAATGCGATAAAAAGAAAGAGGGTTGGGCAATGCTGTAACTGCGTGCAACATGGCCGAGAGCAGGTAGCATGAACTCTGGGCTGTGCCGCAGCTGTCCCACTAGCATCTAATGTCGTCGAACTGACATGTCAAAAAATGGTTCAAATGGCTCTGAGCACTATGGGACTTAACATCTGAGGTCATCAGTCCCCTAGAACTCAGAACTACTTAAACCTAACTAACCTAAGGACATCACACACATCCATGCCCGAAAAAAAATGGTTCAAATGGCTCTGAGCACTATGGGACTCAACTTCTGAGGTCATTAGTCCCCTAGAACTTAGAACTAGTTAAACCTAACTAACCTACGGACGTCACAAACATCCATGCCCGAGGCAGGATTCGAACCGGCGACCGTAGCGGTCTTGCGGTTCCAGACTGCAGCGCCTTTAACCGCACGGCCACTTCGGCCGGCTCCATACCCGAGGCAGGATTCGAACCTGCGACCGTAGCGGTTGTGCGGTTCCAGACTGAAGCGCCTAGAACCGCTCGGCCACACCGGCCGGCAATTGACATGTCCTACCGTGCACTGGAGCGTAGCATTGCACACTGTCAACGCGGTAACGCTAGATTCAGACGTACGTTCGACCTGTACTTGACGGCGAACAGAAAACAAATTACTCGAGAGAGACTCCATGTAGTGGACTGACAAGGCAGCCAGTCCACAGTGAAGTAGCCGAAAGGGCATGCGTCAACTCACGCCGTCTGGCGTTAAGTCTGGAACAGGATTCGTAATGAATGCAATAAAGAAAAGAACGTAGCTACTAGAAAACTTAACTTTTATATCGTCCTTTGGTATACAGCATTCTTGATGATACAAGTGAGACTATCTTGAGATACATGCAATGGTACAAATGGCGCCTTGCTAGGTCGTAGCCATTAACTTAGCTGAAGGCTATTCTAACTGTCTCTCGGCAAATGAGAGAAAGGCTTCGTCAGTGTAGTCGCTAGCAACGTCGTCGTACAACTGGGGCGAGTGCTAGTCAGTCTCTCTAGACCTGCCGTGTGGTGGCGCTCGGTCTGCGATCACACAGTGGCGACACGCGGGTCCGACATGTACTAATGGACCGCGGCCGATTTAAGCTACCACCTAGCAAGTGTGGTGTCTGGCGGTGACACCACATTCCTCCCCCGCAAATCGGCGAACGGTCGTGTGATAAGGCTTCCGCCCGCCGTGGGGAGGACCCCATGTTGGCGTATGCGATGGGGTGGGGAGCCTAACAACAGGCGAGGCTGTGCCACCCGCACCCGGCCATTCGGTCCGAGGGGAGCTAGGAAACGCCTGAAAACCTAGTCCAGGGTGCACGTCAACATGCGGTGTATGCGCCCGTAATGAGACAGGAGGGGCCGAAGGGTCGACCTCCATGTGGTAGGGGCACCCGACGGGCGAAGACGACATCTGGTCCGGAGCGGGCAAGAGTTCCATGGCGGAGGACAGCTGGTCACGGGAAGCGATCGGCGGCGCGTGACCCAGGGAGGCGCTGGGCGGCTGCAGCGAAGCGTCCACTGCGGGCGGCGCCGGCGGGAGAACAGGCGGCGGCGGCGGCGGCGGCGGCGGCATGTCGCCACTAGGCAATAGGGAAGGCAGCGTCGGTAACACCTGGGGATGAGGCGAGCCAGTAGATGGGTCCCCAGGGCGCTGACCGGACGGCACCGTCGCTGAAAGCAGACGGGGAGCGGCAGAACCCAGGCGACGACAGAGGCGCAGCTGATTGAGATGCCGACGCACCTCACCAGAGGTCCCCAAAACCAAATACATCGCGCGGCCGAGGCAGCGAAGAATGCGCCCTGCGAGCCAACGCCGTGAACCTCAATAGTTGCGATAGAAGACAACGTCGCCAGGAGCAAAAGCAGGAGTCTGCCGCTGCACAGGAACCTGATGCGGCGGATGCAGCAAAGACATCAAGGTTCGATGAGGACGACCGTGGAGCAACTCAGCCGGCGAGCGACCATCGCGGGGCTGAGAGCGAGACGAGGACAAAAAGAGCAATAACGCGTCCTCCCGAGAATGCGACTCTTTCAACTTCAACATCTGTGACTTGAAAGTCCGGACCAATCGTTCAGTGGCACCGTTTGACTGTGGCGAAAACGGCGCGGATGTCAGATGTTGAATACCATTGGCATTGCAGAATGACTGAAATTCGGCAGACATGAATTGTGGGCCATTGTCGGAAACAATAGTCTGAGTCACTGATAGGACCTGATTGACGATAGACAAGTTAAACAATTGAAATAAATCTAAACCAAACAAGTTCACTGCAGTAGAAGAACGAAGAACGTAAAAGGACACAAGTTTTGTTTGTCCCTTGTATGTGGCAAGAAGAGTGCACTGTCCTAATACAGGGATAGATTGTCCGGAATAACTATTTAACCTAACATGTGCGTCACGCAATGGAGGTTTGCCCAGTTGTTTGTACGTGTCGTGATTGAGTAGTGAAACTGCAGCACTGGTATCGAGCTGGAATGGGATCACTTTGCCTGCAAAGTCCAAGTCTACAAAAAGTTTATTGTCCTGCTGACGACAAGAGCGACTGTTTTGTGCAACGTGAACAGACACTGGTACAGAATCACGTGCGACGTGACGGGATTTGCGTCGACGGCGACGCACACTCTTTGTGGGACGAACACAGTCACTGTTAGCGAGAGGAACACTGGGCGGAGTGGCAGTAACTACATGAATGTCCATGGGTGAAGGTTCCCGAGCCTGTGTGTCCTTGATTCGATTCCGGCGCGAAGCAAACGGCCTGGAATGGTTGTGATTTTCTGATCTGAGCTTTTTCTGGCAAACACTTTGAACATGCCCTTTCTTATTACAGAAAAAGCAAATAGCTTGGCGTGACGGGCAATTCTCACGCGAATGTCTAGTTGCACACCGCGGGCATGATTTCACTGCATTTGCTTGCTTGCGCAGGACACGTGGCTGCGCGGACGTGCGCAAGGGCAGGTTAGCGTTCCGTGCAGCGGGCCCGGCTGGCCGGTTAATGTGACACACGGCTGGCGAAGTTGCAAATGAGTCCTGAGCAAAGTCAAGTGTGTCTTGCCTATCTAAAATGTCTATCACTTGTTGAAGGTAGGGATTGACGAGTTTCAAAATCTGTTCCCGTATGCGAACATCAGAAACGTTCTGTGCTATTGCATCACACACCATAGTATTTGAATAAGGGAGGCCACAGTCACATTCAAATGCACAATCCCTAGTAAGTCCTTGCAAAGTTGCAACCCACTCCCTATTAGTCTGACCGGCCGTACGTTTTGTACGAAAGAACGCATACCTTTTGGCAACGACATTTACTATTTCCTTGAAATAGGCATCTAAAGCAGACAAAATTTCTTCGTATGACAGAGTTGCTACGTCGCGTCGGGGAAACAATTTCACTATCACACGGTAGGTGGGCACACCTACACACGAAAGCAAAAACGGCTGCCGCTCATTACCTTGAATTCTGTATGCGGCGAGATGAAATCCAAATTGTCGTGACCATTCCGGCCATGTCTCGTTGGCCGCCTCGTAGGGCCTAAATTGAGGTGCAACAGCATGGTGTGGCTGCGGTAGCGATGAAGCGGCGGCGGCCGCATCGTTTTGCAGCGCACGTTGACCCTGGACGAGCTGTCCAAGGGCATCCAATAACGCCTGCGTCTGCTGATTCTGCAAGCGATAAAATTCGGACAGTACATCTGGAGAATGTGGCGAAGCCATGACACAAACAAATTAGTGCAATACGAACGCTAAAGTCCCTTTTTAGACTCGTCGCCAATGTAGTGGACTGACAAGGCAGCCAGTCCACAGTGAAGTAGCCGAAAGGGCACACGTCAACTCACACCGTCTGGCGTTAAGTCTGGAACAGGATTCGTAATGAATGCAATAAAGAAAAGAACGTAGCTACTAGAACACTTAACTTTTATATCGTCCTTTGGTATACAGCATTCTTGATGATACAAGTGAGACTATCTTGAGATACATGCAATGGTACAAATGGCGCCTTGCTAGGTCGTAGCCATTAACTTAGCTGAAGGCTATTCTAACTGTCTCTCGGCAAATGAGAGAAAGGCTTCGTCAGTGTAGTCGCTAGCAACGTCGTCGTACAACTGGGGCGAGTGCTAGTCAGTCTCTCTAGACCTGCCGTGTGGTGGCGCTCGGTCTGCGATCACACAGTGGCGACACGCGGGTCCGACATGTACTAATGGACCGCGGCCGATTTAAGCTACCACCTAGCAAGTGTGGTGTCTGGCGGTGACACCACACTCCATACAATCTATCTTGCGGATTCGCCTCTATGTGTGAACTGCAGCGTCCAGGATACAGACGGTCACCGGCTACATTGAGGGCCGGCGGAAGAGAACTGGTGTTTTGTGCGCCAAATTTTCGCTCTCTTTTTACGGATGTCACCCACTTAAGTCGATTTCCGTGCTCTCCTCTACCCGGACGCTGTTTATTACCCGAGGACGAAACACAACTGTCTCGTGGATCAGAGGTCATGCGACTCAATATTTATTTTGAGTTGTGTCATAGAACTCATTGGTTTTGTAACTATTTAAACGATCGTCATTGTGCTGTTGTGAAGAACCCTAAGTGCAGTCGATATCTTTCGAACTTCTTGTGGAACATCTTTCACTATCCGCCCCGTAGTTGGATTATTCATCGCAGGATGTAAATTTGATAAATTCACACAAGGAGACGAACGGATAATGATACCTACACTTTATAAGAAGACATGCCATGAAAATGGAGTGACGGCATCCGTGGAGTATCGACGCCGCATGTATGTGTTACAGAAGTGTAGCTTTGTGTTTAGTTTCCTTTTTCTTTTTCAGAGACAATTCATGGATAAGGCGGGTTTAATTTTTTGTCAATAAATAAATGAATATTCTCCTGTGGCTATGTACCCCTTCCATATGTTTCTGTTTGGCGACAGAGACATCGTGGACAGGCCTCGTACAATGACCCCTACCCACTTTGTCCCTGAGACCATTCCTTCTAATCCTTTATCCTATTAAAAATAGCTCAGTGAGACTAGGCCATACTATGGGGAACAGATATTCAGACACGCTGATATTCCAATCGTGTTCGCCCCAAACGTCTTTTTTTTCAGTTAAAGCATCAAGTAATACCCAATTTACACCTCCACATTGCGGTAGCTTGTGTATTTCTTTCCTTTACTGTTACCGTTATTGAAACATTAAGACATAACATGAACGTCTTACAGAGGTGAACGAACACTTTGTTTCGTCTGTAACACAAATAAAACCAACAGAAAATAATAATGGATACAGTAGCATTTTCTGTATCCAAAGAGGTGCAAAAGTCACAACAAGTGGGGCACACAAGATCGCACATCATGATACCCACAATAATTCCATTCTGTACCTTTGACGTCCAGGCATACCTTCACAGCGCCAGTATGTACGCGTATGAGCGATGTTGACTTTAGAGAATTGTTCAAAGTGACCACCTAGCATCTGCAATCACTTTGCCACTCGCTGGATCATACTATGCTGGACCCTACGCAACACACCTACAACTACCACTGCCGAAGCGGCTTGCACGCAAGCTATTACGTCGTGTACGTCCATGGCGGTTTAAAATAAACTTGTTGCTTCAAGTGTCCCCACAAATATAAAGCTAGTGGATTAAGGTCAAGGAAACATGGAGGGCAGAGCATTGAACCTTCATGGTCAATCCGTTACCCTGGAAACACTTCATTTTAACAGTTATGCACTTTCATTCCAAAGTGCGGCGGTGTACTTTCATGCTGAAACCATAGCTGTCACCGAATATCAAGTACAACGTTTTCTAATGCGTCAGGAGAAGTATTGCAAAGAAATATACGATACAGGGAGCATTTATCTTTTCTGGCAATAGGTAAGGGCCCAAAAGCACCCCTCCCATGATTACAGCCCACAGGTTTATGTCAAAGTCAAGTTCACGGTAACATGCAAAAATGGTTCAAATGGATCTGAGAACTATGGGACTTAACATCTGAGGTCATCAGTCCCCTAGCACTTAGAACTACTGAAACCTAACTAACCTAAGGACATCACACACATCCATGCCCGAGGCAGAATTCGAACCTGCGACCGTCGTGGTCGCGCGGTTCCAGACTGAAGCGCCTAGAACCTTTCGGCCACACCGGCCGGCGGTAATATGCAGGTTGTGTTGCGACTAATAATGACAGTTGTGGAGACTGACAATACCTTGATAAGTGAAGCTAGATCCGTCAGTACATATCACGTTGTTTATAAAATGTGCGTTATCTTCCACTTCGTGCGCCAACTATTCACAAAACTGTATTCATCGAATGCAGTCTTCAGACTGCTGGTGCTGAGTTAACATGTAATGTTATGGGTGCAGTTGTTGATCGTGCAACAACCAGTCTTTGAGATATCTGGGGTCTTCATCTACATTGATACTCCACACTCCACCTTACGGAACCTGGTGGAAGGTACGCCGTACCACTACTAGTCATTTCCTCTCGCGTTCCACTCGCAAACGGAACGAGGGAAAAACGATTGTGTATATGCCTCCGTATGAGCCCTAATTTCTCGAATCTTATCTTCGCGGTCCTTTTGGAGGCAACAGAATCGTTCTGCAGCCAGCTTCAAATGCCGGTTCTATATATTTTCTCAATAGTGTTCCTCGAAAGTAATGTCGCCTTCTCTCCAAAGATTTCCATTTGATCTCAAAAGCATATTCTTAACACTTGCGTGTTGTTCGAAACTACCCGTAACAAATCTAGCGTCCTACCTCTGAATTGCGTCGATGTCTTCCTTTAATCTGACCTAGTACGGATCCCAAACACTCGAGCAGTACTCCAGAATAGGCCGCGCTCAGTTTCCTTTACACATGAACCACACTTTCATATAATTCTCCCAATAAACCGAAGTCGACCATTCGCCTTTCGTACCACAGTCCTCGCATGACCGTTCTATTTCATATTGCTTTGCAGCGTTACGACCAGGCATTTAAACGGCGGGACTGTGTCAAGCAGGACACTGCTAATGCTGACTCGGAACGTTACAGGTTTGTGTTTCCTGCTCATCCGCATTAACGTACCTTTTTTTCAATTAGCTGGCCGGAGTGGCCGAGCGGTTCTAGGCGCTACAGGCTGGAACCGCGCGACCGTTACGGTCGCAGTTTCGAATCCTGCCTCGGGCATGGATGTGTGTGATGTCCTTAGGTTAGTTAGGTTTAAGTAGTTCTAAGTTCTAGGGGACTGATGACCTCAGCAGTTAAGTTCCATAGTGCTCAGAGCCATTTGAACCATTTTTTTTTCAATTAGAACTAGCTGCCATTCATCAACCAACTAGAAATTTTGTCTAAATCGTCTTGTATCCTCCTACAGTCAGTCAACATCGACACACAACAGCATCAACAGCAAAAAACTGCAGATTGCTGGCCACCCTTTCCACCAAATCATTTATGTATACAGAGAATAATAGTGGTCCTATGACACTTCCCTGGGACGCTCTTGACGATATCTTGGCGCTGACGAACACTCGCCGTCGAGGACAACATAATGCTTTGCATAGCTTAAGAAGTCTTCGAACCACTCACATGTCTGTGAACATATACCATATGCTCATACCTTCTTTAACAGTCTGCAGTGGGGTACCATGTCAAACGTTTTACAGAAATCTAGAAATATGGAATCTGCCTGTTGGCCTTCATCCACAGTTTGCAGTATATCATGTGAGAAAATGGCAAGCTGAGTTTCGCATGAGCGATGTTTTCTAAAACGACGCTGATTCGTGAACATAAGCTTCTCGGTCTCAAGAAAATTTGTTATATTCGAATTGAGAATATGTACAAGGATTCTGCAGCAAACCGATGCTAGGGCAATATCACGCGTACTTCGCTGAGGTGATTGGTGAACAATTTCAAGAATCGTGACCTCTGTTTGTGAAGTACGTCTGGTCTTTGGATGACATCTGCCCATTACCTACGGACAAAGATTACCAGTTTCCCCAAGGCATTGTTCAAGGCAGTAAAAAACATTCCTGTCAGGATGGCGCTTTTTAGGATACGATGCGGCATACGCACTAGCACCTTGGTTGTCTGATGCACCCATCACCAAAAGCATATCAACGTATTCATCGTTTGTATGCTCCATCGGGAAGCCGCCCTATATGAACTTGACGAGACCGATTATGGTAGCGCACCGCGCGGTTAGTACATACACGTATACAGTTTAATGTGTCCCACTGTCATGGTTCAAATTGCTCTGAGCACTATGGGACTTAACTTCTGAGGTCATCAGTCCCCTAGAACTTAGAACTACTTAAACCTACCTAACCTAAGGACATCACACACGTCCATGCCAAAGGCAGGATTCGAACCTGCGACCGCAGCGGTCGCGCAGTTCCAGACTAGACTGTAGCGCCTAGAACCGCTCGGTCACCCCAGCCGGCCCCACTGTCATGTGGTAGGCCATTGTTTTGTGAGAAAATGATGTCCTGTTTATGGACGACGAGAACTAGGAAACGGACGTCTAAAACATAAAAAAGGAGCTTGACGAGCATTATAATCACAGCTCCATGGTGGACGTGAGTTTGATGTGCCAGCAGTCTACTCACTGAGTCACAACGGCTGGTATGGTAGTGCAGGATGTATACGTCCCTTATTACATTCCAATGTGCTGCACGGTGGGACAGTGTTGCCAGTTTCTCGTTTTCATACATGTGTTGTCAAAACGCATCTTACTTTGTTAGCTAATCTTATTTTGATACCTGGTACTTAATTTGGATAATGAATCGTTTGCCGACCTCCAACAGTGACATGTTTTCTTCACCCTGTATATATCGTGACTTTACTAAATGGGGACGAGTTGCAGGAAATTATCTCTGAGAAGATAAGGAGCAGTGGAGACAACGGGTGTTGAACACCGTGGAATATGATCCCTGGAAGACCACCAGGCAATTGGGCTGCCAGCATTAGTTGCAAAATTTGTACCGAACAGGCAGACAAGAAAGCGATCTAATAAAAATGTGTTAAAGAATGAAGTACCAGAACAGAAAGATTAAACGAAAAGAAACTTCACGGGTTGCGAGGGTATGTGATATTATATCTGTGATTACAAAATCAAGTCAAATGTAGAAAGAACTTGGTGGTATGGGTCCACTTATCAGTATGACGCTGCGGTCTTTCTGGTCTGCGTGGGTGCAACGATTCTGTTGAGAAGGGTGTCATACAGCCTTTGCAGCCTCTCGTGAGGCAACGTGGCCCACAGTCGTTGAAACTGGTCCTTGATATCGTGGATACTGTCGCTGGGACATAGTTGACGACAGAGCTGGTTTCACACGCGTGGATCTGGGGATCTTGCTGACTTGGAACACCTCAAAATTTCGCACCAGTTCATAGAGACATGTGCCATGTCCTGCATCGTCCTGTTGAAAAATGGCATTTAGAATCTGTCGCATGAGAGATCACACACGAGGATTCTGGATGTCCCCAACGTACCACTTTGTCGGCCGTCATGAACTGAAGTCGTACCTGATGGCCCCTCGCCCATGACGCCAGGTGTAACATTGCTGTGCCTCTCCGAAACATTGACGAGAAAGGGATCTATGAAGAAAATGATTCAGTAGCGTAAAAAAATTATGCCATAACATGCTGTGTTACCTTGTCCTGATGAAAATAGTTCTAAGAGATGTACTTTCCGTATCTTTGACCGTGAATTTCGATTATCTAAGCTCAAAAGAACACGTTTTACTTTCAAACGTACAGAAGGCAACCACGTCAGAGTTCGGCAACAAACACCAAAACAACATAAAACATGAAGAGTCCCATAAATAAAATCGTAAATAATTCAGGATGAACCCTCTGTGAGGCCCGTAAGTGTCATTTATAGAAGATCCATGTAGATGTTAATGTAGGAAATGGCTATAATTCTGTTGCGCTAAACTGTACGAACCAATTAAACTCCCACTTTGTCATGAGTATTGGAGTTTTACAGAGGGTGAGCGCTTGTCGTTGTAGCTTACGAGTATTATTCTGTAGTCGATACGCTGCGGCGTCAGTGGCGTCGCTGTGATGCTAGCTGCGTAATTATTGTAGCTCCATCAGCCACAAAATTCCAACGTATTTGTCCTCCTGCTTGGAATATGATTCTCCAGGTGGTAATATCGTCATTCGTAACATTCCTTCGTTCTCAGACAAGTTAGACGTAGTTGTTGCTGTATAAATCCACGTTCATAAATGTACGATTACAACGTACTTTACACTCACGTTTTTGCTTCTAACGTCTCGCATACAGTTTTAAAACAGTATGAAACACACTTTCATTCGCCTATCGCGAAGTTACGGTCCATGTGCTTTTAGCAAGCACGGCCACGAATTCACAGTTCTGGCGAAAACAGTACCACAGGTCATAAACTGTTTAAAAGTCTCCTCGGCGACAGTTATGTTTCAACGCGCGTGGCAGCTCGTTAAGTTGCACTGAAGATAATAAATGCAAAGTACATTAGTTCATGCAACTCAGTTATGTGCCAAGCAGTTCGGCTCTAACTTCAACATTTACAGTCCATTTGTGTAGGCATTGTCACTTCTGTTTGTAGTACTCAATAAAGCTCACAATATTCACAGCGTAACATTTCGTTTCATAACGCCCACGTCGAGATTTCGTTTATACCGTGACCGGCAAAATAAGAAGGCGGCCATAAATTTTCATGTGCATCTGTCTAACACGATTACACAATACATGCGCGCACGCCACGACACTGAACACCAACTGAATGTCACTATTCTACTGCCAGTTATCGATATCGCTCTCGCATCACAATTCATATTTCAGTATTGTATATTACATTTGGTTTTACAAAACGTATATCACAAAGGCACCACAAAGAAGATCATACGTTAACAGTTTCATATAGTCCATTAAAAAAGACTCATACAGCAATATTACTAAAGTTAAACAGTTACACTACTGGCCATTAAACTTGCTACACCACGAAGATGACGTGCTACAGACGCGAAATTTAACCGACAGCAAGAAGATGCGGTGATATGCAAATGATTAGCTTTTCAGAGCATTCACACAAGGTTGGCGCCGGTGGCGACACTTACAACGAGCTGACATGAGGAAAGTTTCCAACCGATTTCTCTTATACAAACAGCAGATGACCGCCGTTGCCTGGTGAAACGTTGTTGTGATGCCTCGTCTAAGGAGGAGAAATGCGTACCATCACGTTTCCGACTTTGATAAAGGTCGGATTGTAGCCTATCGCGATTGCGGTTTATCGTATCGAGACATTGCTGCTCGCGATAGTCGAGATCCAATGACTGTTAGCAGAATATGGAATCGGTGGGTGTAAGGGGGGGGGGGGGTTATACGGAACGCCGTGCTGGATCCCAACGGCCTCGTATCACTAGCAGTCGAGATGACAGGCATCTTATCCGCATGGCTGTAACGAATAGTGCAGCCACGTCTCGATCCCTGAGTCAACAGATGGGGACGTCTGCAAGACAACAACCATCTGCACGAACAGTTCGACGACGTTTACAGCAGCATGGACTATCAGCTCGGAGACCATGACTGCGGTTACCCTTGACACTGCATCACAGACAGGAGCGCCTCCGATGGTGTACTCAACGACGAACCTGGATGCACGAATGGCAAAACGTCATTTTTTCGGATGAATCCATGTTCTGTTTACAGCATCATGATTGTCGTATCCGTGTTTGGCGACATCGCGGTGAACGCACATTGGAAGCGTGTATTCGTCATCGCCATACTGGCGTATCACCCGGCGTGATGGTATGGGGCGCCATTGGTTACACGTCTCGGTCACCTCTTGTTCGGATTGACGGCACTTTGAACAGTGGACGTTACATTTCAGATGTGTTACGACCCGTGGCTGTACCCTTCATTCGACCCCTGCGAAACCCTGCATTGCAGCAGGATAATGCACGACTGCATGTTACAGGTCCTGTACGGGCCTTTCTGGATACAGAAAATATTCGACTGCTGCCCTGGCCAGCATATTCTCCAGATCTCCCACCCATTGAAAACGTCTGGTCTATGGTAGCCAAGCAACTGGCTCGTCACAATACGCCAGTCACTACTCTTGATGAACTGTTGTATCGTGTTGAAGCTGCATGGGCAGCTGTACCTGTACACGCTATCCAAGCTCTGTGTGACTCAATGCCCAGGCGTATCAAGACCGTTATTACGGTTAGAGGTGGTTGTTTTGGGTACTGATTTCTCAGGATATATGCACCCAAATTGCGTGAAAATGTAATCACATGTCAGTCCTAGTATAATATATTTGTTCCATGAATATCCGTTTTTCATCTGCATTTCTTCTTGGTGTAGCAATTTTAATGGCCAGTAGTGTACATTCCGTACTGCAGAACAAAACAAGAAATATTCTAAACCGTCAATGGTATTTAAACGAAATCTCTCCCCAGTTCGCTGCTGTACTCGACGACGATGGTCACTCATGGCAGAGAAGAGCCACGACTCATCTTTGAATAAAATGCGGCGCCATTCATCAGCAGTCCGGCAGCTATTTATGTAGTAGTGTTAACGACAACCGACGCATAAAACTGTAAGTCCTTAATCCGGCTGCTGCTAGTCTCTGATAAATGGTGGATGGAATCCTTACTGTTACTGCGTAAAGTCAAGCGCCGGCACGCCAGTCGGGCACGAGAGAGCAGGGAGGGCTTGAAGAAGACGTCGGCCAATTGCACACTGACTGACCCCTCCCCAGAACGACAAAGTGACAGCAGCGGCCTCTATGCGAAAAGAACATAAGCGCCGGGCCGAGCAGCTTGAATACTAGCAACTAGATAGAAGCGTCAAAGCTCAATCTAGGAATTCTTATACTGAAGAACACTGATTGCATTGCATTTCGCCATTTGCTTGCGACGTATCTATGTATTTCTCAAAGTTAAGTATTGTCAGTTACTTTTCGTAGGAAAACTCTATAATACGATTTCTTTGAATTTTGTCTAGCGACCCGAGAAAACAAGTTTCCCAGACACCCCATATTCGACAGTTAGGCAGGATTCAACAACTTACCTCGTCCTCAGATGGCATATGCAGATGTGTAAGAGTTAAAATGTGCTTGGTCCACGATAAGGCGATTCTCTCTTGGTGTGGCCGGACGTGGTTGACCAGAACCTTGAAGACGAGTATGCCTGGCCTCCCATTCCCATGAAGCCGAACATCGGGCCACTGTCACTTCCACATCCTCCATATTTTTGGATATTGTACAAGCTGACCAGTTGGAGAAAAGGAGACCCCTTAATGAGACCTTTGCAAATCCTGTTAAATGTTGGTAACAATGTCTCATATGAGAGTGCAGCAGCTCCCTTTAATTCACAGCGATCACTCAAGGTGGAAGTCCCTTATGTATCCTATCAGTTCTAGCAGTTCTGCTAAGCAGAAATAATCCTACTGCAAGCCTTTGGTCTTCTTACCTGTCTCAGAGAATTCTAACTTTAATCGCTTACATACTGCCGATGGTGTATACATTTACCAAATTATATTTACATATGGTCTATATCTGCATCTATATCTACATATACGCCGTTGCGGTGTGTGGTGGAGGGTACTTTGTGTACCACTGTCACATCCCACATTTTCTGTTCCAGTCATGTATGGTTCGTGAGTAGATATTGCCTGACAGTACTGGTGCAAAAAGCACATTTTTAAAAATAGCCTGTTTTATTAATTAATCAATTTAATTACTCAAATGAGAAATACCGATATATTATTTAATTAATTAATTATAATTATTTATTCTTTAATATTTCCAAATATAAAACTGAGATTTTAGTTTTTCTGTATCCCTTAGTTAGAAATTTACCTATACCAACAAAATAAATTATCATTTATTTAAAATTGTATTAAAATTTTGTCTTTATAAATAAGATCCACCAAACCTCATCTATCTATACCCACAAACGAATATTTAATTTATTTAAAAATATAAAAATCTAATAAAACTTTTTCTTCAGAAGTAACTACTACCAAATCTGGTTCATCCAGACAAACGAACGAAATTTTCAAAGAAACATTTCACCTGTAAAAGTTTTGAATAAAATTGCAAAAATTATTGTAAAGAAAAACGAGCATCAAGTTATTCTGATTTAGAAACTTATTGTAAAAAAATGTTATTCAATTGTAACATTGATTGATTATAATTTCGAAAATTTAATATAAGGAATTATAAAAACTGTATTCAACAACATGCGAAATTTATAGAAGTAAAATTATTGATTATATTAAAAAGGTAAATCCATTCAGTCTATTTTTATGGGATGAAATATCATATCATTATGAACTGCCTGAAAATTTTATGAGATAATTTCAAGATAAATTAAATTGGAAAATGTATCAAAAAATCAAAAATCACGAGAAGATTTTATGAGAGAATTTCAAGAAAAACTAGATTGGCAAGTTATATCATGTTGACAGAAAATGTCTGAAAACTTCATTAGAGAATTTCAACATAAATTGGAGTAGAGAATACTTATGAAGATATCAAAAATATTAGAGACAAATGAAATTGGGATTTAGTGTCTTATGTTATTTGGTGATAATGCACACAACAGCTGGATCGATACAAAATAAAATTATTTTGTGAACATCTGGTAAAGGTATTTCGAAATTTAGTTTAATATTATAAAAAAACATCTTCTAGGTTAATTTTATCATTATACAATTGTTCTTATGAATAATTATTCAAAATATTGAAAAAATTTCAACAACAAACAATATCGAATCATTCTTTTTATTCTTTGAAATAAATCTATTGAATTAGGTACATATCTAATTTTTAAAAGTTCTTCAAGTTTTGGATGTCTATTTCTTAAAATATTTAGTTGTTTGTGAATATTTTAAGTTGTGATGAATAACATAATGATGATAAGTAGATTTATTACCGTATTATCTTAAAATAACAGAAGTAGGTCTTAAATTTTCATCATTTTTGTAGTTCTATCAAATTGATCATCTGTTTCTTTTATATAATTAGCCTTAAATTTATTTAGATATTTTAAATGATTCACTTGACCTGTATAGATTTTTTACACTAACTCCTATTTTCTCAACATGTTACCAGACTGATGGTAAAACGTCCTCATAAATCCATTCTTGTAAAATTTCTACTAACTGCATTTTGGACTTCGTGATATAAAATATAATCCTGGTTCATCTATAAATTTTGTATATGAATGTAAGTCTAATGGGTGGGTACCCCTTACTTCATTATTTTTCAAATATGTTTGCATTTAAGATTATTATTTAAAGCTCTTCTAGAAATCGAATATTCTAAAATGCCAGAATTATCTTTTGCATTCAACTACGGATATTTTTCTCAGCAATTATCATTTACATTTGCTTCTCATTATATATATATATATATATATATATATATATATATATATATATATATATATATATATATATATATCGTTTTTAAGTTCTAAAAATTATTCTGTTCCTATATAATAAAATTCGTTAAATTTTTATTTATATACTTTTAAGAAATTTCTTTCTTTATAAATAGAAATTAAAAATAGTTTTTTGTCTATTGAGTAATCAAGAAAGAGACATTCATAAGGAAATAAAAATTACAATAAGGAATTCACCTTCAAAAATGGGTTGTATTGATTGAGTAAAAAAGAGCCAAACAGACCATAGAGAAAATAAATTTCAACTTATAAGAAACTTATCAGTCACTGGAATATAAAACATTTACTTGTGAAAATTGTAAAAAGAAGTTAAAAATTCTTCTAACTATATTCATCGATGTGACTGAGAAAAAAAATCTGTCGCTCATCAAAAACAGACAAAATTGAACGTTTTTGTGGAAAATTCGTTTGTAAAATATATACAAAAACACTTTAAAAATTGCTTTATAAGATAAAAATGGTTAAAAACTAATTAATTAGCTTTCATTTTATATTTAGTTTTGGTTAACCTTAATTTATTTTGTTAATTGTAACTTATTATTATTTACATTGACTATATGGTAATGTATTTATTCCACCCTGTACTATAATTTGTTTATTATCATCAGAACTTAAAGTAATTATTTACATTCAGCTTTATACAATTTGTGTTTAAATGATCTAACTAAATTCATTCTTGTATTTTCTTTTATTCTATAATGTAAACAATTTTTATAAACATCAAATGTCATTTCATTTTTTACAACGTGATTTTCTACTTTATAATCACACATTTTCGATTGTACACTAATGTCTTCTAACATAATTTTTCCGCAACTTTCAAATTCCTTGTTTACTCATTAAAATTTATAAATATCATCTCTAGAATATTCACTTCTGTCAAATGCGATTATCATTGATTTCATATGGTTGTGAAAATCGTCCGTTTATATATTGAAAATAAATCCTCTATCCATATAACATAAATCAATATATTTTCACTATATTTTCGATTCATTACACTATAATGAAAACCTATGTTTATATTTTCAGATTATATTAAATACTCATTCCAATGTAAATAGGTTTATTTAATCTTACTGCTGTTTTCTTTGTAAGAACTGCTGAAAGTACAGTAAAATGTTCATTATTTTGTTTTGAAGCATAATATGTCTATTGTTTTGGTTTTGTTATCATTAAATGTTCTGTCTGGGTCTAATATTTTCCACAATGTTTCCAAAAACAGGGCTATTCTTTAGTTTATAAAAATATTTATCAAATTCATTATCTACATGTTACTGTATTAAAATCAGTATATTTTTTCAAACAATCTCATTTCTCAAATGATAAGATTCTATGAATGTTTGTTAATTATAATCAAAGTTTAAAAACATTGTATAAGATTTCCGTAATGTAAAACTTATTTTTTATTACGTTATGTTGTTAATAATTTATGACCTTTTGGTGCTAATGATAAATCCTTGTGTTTATCACATAATTTTTGTTGATATTCTAAATTGACTTCTATAATATAATCATAAGTACTACTGTATGTTTTTCTGAGTGTTTTCACAATTTTACAATTTTCTAAATGTAGACCTTTGAAATTTTTAAATGGTAAAAATTGAGACTTTGCCCAACCATTTGAGTCGAAGTACGCAATATAATTTGATAGTTTTGCTAGCTCAAACTTTTATATATATTTATTGTTTGATTCCAGTGATCTTTTAATAGTTTGTGAAATGGCTCCTTGAACTCCTTTTTCAATAAATAAAATCATGTTATAATCTTTTAATAATGATAATTTAATTTTTGTCATTTTTATTATAGATTCCAAAGATTATCCTGGTGTTGTAAAATATCAATCAGGATCGAAGTTTTAAGATGTAATACATGTATCTTCAAAAATATCTGCCAACATTAAAACATCAGACATAATATTAAATCCAATTGTTCATTTCTGAAATATTTTTCTGTCTCTCTAAATTGTTCTTTTTTAAGATTAAAAGACAGTTTATTCACACTTGAGGCCATAAATATAAACATATCCAAAAATTTTAATGTTAATCTGTCTCCAACCATTTTACTAAAAGATATGTATTTTTGGTAATTATTTCGAATAGTGACAATATTTTGATTATCTATTCCCAATACATTGATAAGTCAATGGACATTATACTTTGGTATTTATGAATATAAATAGGAATAAAATTTGGATTTTGATAATTAAGATGACAATTTTCATGTGCAACCCCTTGGTATTTTCCTCTTAAATGACTATAATCTGTTATTTTTCCCTTGTTTAGTAAATTCCTCTTCACCAATAAAATAAGTTTTTGAATTTTTAAAACTTATCTTATTTTCTTTAGTCGTCATAATTGGTTCATTACGATCATATATTACTTTAATTATTATAAATAGTTGTTTTAACATTTCAAACAATTTTTTGATACATCTTTGACAATATATGGAACAGAATTTCTATAAAACCATTAGAATAATTAGTAAATTAAAATGACGTATCTTTCTGTTATATATTAATATAAGCATTTTCATGATGTAGTTGACAAGGGTTAACAGCTTTTAAAAGACATTATAAATCTGTATAAATTGCAAAAGGCTATCATTATGAATGATCATAACTATGAAATATAATTTTTTCACTTGTTTGGGCGATTCTACTTTTACTTCTTTATGAACCTTACAATCGTTTTCATAATTGACTATTTCTCTTGCGATTAAAAATATCTTAAATATATTCCATAGGGACAAATTTGATGTCCATTTTTAATTGTTTGTAAATTAATTAATCTAGATAAATTTCTTATCTATACTGAGAATTAATTTCTTTTCGAATAAAATGAAGATTAACATTACTTCCTTGTTTACTTTTTGTATGGTAAACTGTATATACAACAAAATTTTCATCATGAGCATAAATGGTAATGGATATATTTGACTGTTTTTCCGATTTGATAATTGGTAAATTTAACAGAAAAATCAATTTTTCTTTTTCAAAAATTTATAATGGAATAATTTTATATTTTGTAACGGTTTATCCACTATGATCTGCTGGATATCAAGCTGATTTAATTTAATAAATAAAACTTTTTTGATCTTCAATTTTAACATTAATTATAGCTCTATTGTCTGTAATTTCTTTTGGAAGATCGATATAATAAAAAAAAGAAACTGGTTTGCGTTTATTACACTTAATTCTAAGCTATTCATAAAAAGGAAGACCAACCAGCCTTTTCCTTTATATTTCTTCCATTTAAGTTAACAGTTTATTTATTGATTTTTGGTAATAATTTTCTAAATCAGTTGTGATTAATAAAAATGTTTTAAAATTAGATTATTGCATTTTCTCTTGATATTTAAAATATTAATAAAATTTCATATTAGCTTAAGTCATTCTTCTTTGCATAAAATATTATTAATTTCAGTTATCACTTTTTCTCTAATCTGATGAGAAAATACTTGTGATTCAACAATACTATGATTATCAGTAACTTCATAAGTCATTATTCTAGATGGAGAAGTTTTTCTGTTAATTCATTTAGATGGTAAATTGTCATCTTCTAGGAAATTGTAAACTGAAAATTTTCTGATAGTTACTTTTGCTTAGTTTCTTGATATTTATGTATTACAAACATTTGAAAAACAAAAACTGTCATTATTAACCTCAGATATTTTGATAAGTTCGATTAATAATTGTTTATTAAGTTTAGAATAATTTTCTAACGTTTTTGTTATACAGAATTGATGACATTCTTTTGAAGGTTTTTATTATACAATTAATAATCGTTACTGTTAATGCTGTCATGGAGATTTATAAGAATTTTTCTGTATTAAGTTGGGAATGACTGTTTAAGTTTTTTGTCTTACAAACTAAATTGTTACAAGTTTTGTAATAGTTTTATATCTTCTCTTCTTTCAGATAAAACAGTCTACAAATTCTAAGTGATGTAATCTAGATGTTTTGCTCTATCTTTAAGACTTTATATCTACAGATAAAAATTTTATGAGTGATTTTCATTATTACTAACCCAACTATTATGTGAATTATCTAATCCTAAACAATAAATATACCTTATATTATTTTATATTTGAAACTTTTTCAGTGAGACATAGATCTGAAAAATTCAATTCAGTGTTTCTTGTACAAAAAAATTTCCTATTATTTTTTCATCATGTTAATATTTTAATTTAAATGTGATTAGATTTGAATGAATAACATCTTCAATTAAATAAATTTCTTTTGACAAATTTACTACATATCCTTTCAGTTTACATATTCTTACCTTACCACCTATTCTATATTTAGTTTAAGTATTTGTTTCATAAACAGTTATAAGGAAATTTTGTTCATTTTCTTTGCTACATCATTTGGTTTCATTTTTATTGTTGAATGGTTTGTCTTATTATATTCATCAACATGATTTTTAACTAAATCAGACAATTTAGAAATTCCTTGTAAATCAAATTTTTATCCAAATATTTTCTGTAAATATTCTGAAAAATCTTTCAAGTAGACATGCTATTAATTCAGAAAATGTTGAATAATGATTAATATTTAACATTTTTATTAATTCTTGAAATTATTTATCATATATCTCTTTACCATTGTCTGTTTATTTTTTTTTGTTTTTCTTAACTCAAGTACTTTTCTCAACAGATTAACCGTATATCCACCTGTTTTATCAAATAGCCCAACCTTATTTATATAAATAGCAATGACAATTACTTGTAAGTCTCATACAAATCATGTATTCCGAAAGTAGTATCGGTTTCCCTTTAAAAATTTTGTGTCATTGTATTTATGCAATTCATAATTAATTTATTCTCGAATATTAATAATTGTCCTCCATTAGCTAAATTTTTTTTGATGAATTACCTTTTTTGGATTTAAAAATGAACAAAGACATTCACATCTTTGTTTTACATATTATGTATATTCTATGAAGATTATGTGTGTCAGTAAATTCTTTACATTCAAAAGAGTAGATTTGATAATTGTGAACGACTAAACGATTGTCCATCGATACAGAATTAAAAATAATTAAATTGTAAATTATTTCACCAAATATAACTAACTTGACCTGTACAGGAACAGTTTTTACTGTACATTTTTAGTCTTATAATGTAGAAATATGTTTTGTGTACCATTATAGATTGATTATTATTATTTATTTCAAATAGCTTCTAAAATGCCCTTACTATAATATCACAGTTATCAAAGTTCACATCTTTGTTTATATTTTTACCAACAACAATAATTCATTAAGTCTAAAATCTTATTCAAAATTATGTTTTTTTTCTATCCAGTTATAAAAGTAAATTCAATTATTTGTGTATCATGTACTATGTTTTCTACTCTATGACATCCATCTAAGGCGAATAGAAAATTTGTTTTCATGCTTTTCATATTTTCATCAAGATTAGTTATAGTGTTATCGTTGTCGCTATGAAGTTGATTCATTATTTCATTAAAAATATGTTTTATAGACATGATCATTGATCATTTTTAAATATCAGTTCCTTCATTCTTCATAACAAGATTTCTTAATTCTCCTTTATAGACATAGTTATTCAGCTCTGAAAAATACTTGTATATTCATGTTTTCTGATACATTTCTTTAATTCATCTTTATTCACATAGTTACTCAGTTGTGTTAAAATATTTGTATGTTCATCTTTTGAGTTAAGACTTTTTATTTGTTTTTCTAAGTAGTGTTTACTAACTACATCTTTTTTATCGATTGGGTCATTCACACTCACTGCTGATATACCAAGACAACTAGTAACTCTCTTATTAGTATTAAAAATTTCTCTCAATTCACTATATTCGTTAATTATATTGTTTATTTTTGGATCTAGTGGTGAGTGAAAACTCTGTGTGTCTTTAATTTTTTTAATGGCTATAATTAAGGATTTATTTATTAATCTATGAATGATTGAATATTTTTAATTTTTGATTCTAACGATTTTGAGGACTCTGATATTGGTTGCATTTTTCATTGATTTTTGAATCTATTGACAACTGAATACCTTTAATTTTGAATTGGTAATTCTTAATTTTTGATTGAAAATCTTCAAACTTTAAAATTATTCTCTTCTTAATTTTTGATTCTTACATGTTTAGGTAATTCTTTATCAATTTTTGGCTCTAATGTTGGGAAGTCTTTGATTTTTAAATTCACCACTGTTTTTACATTATAACTACTTTCAAAATATGTGTCTTTATTATATTGAAAATATCTTCTGGCTTAAAAATATTTGATAATAATTGTAAGACAATTGAACACAAATGACCACAAATAATTTCATTTAAATTTTCTATTGTCTCAATGTTATAGTGCAAGTTATTTTCTCCTAATTAATTTATTAGTTATTTTGGCTTTTCAAAGTTTTTGATTTACAATAACAAATCCAGTGAGTACAATAATTGTCATAAGTGTCTAAAGTAACTTTTCCACATTCTATTTTTTAGAATTTAGCAGGAAATTCATCAATCATGAATTCACCACGAAAATGTTTCATTTTTAATTGGTTTATAAGTTTTTCTCTATTAACAATTGATAAAGGCTTATTATCCTCCTTTACTATTGCTTCAAAAATTTTTTGCTTCTTATAATCCAACGCCAGCTTTCTTTTCTATTACAGGTTTCTGTCCTTATTGTTCTTCTATTTCTTTATCATTTTTTGTTTTTCATGAAGTGAATTTGCAAATGCTGCTGCATACGAGGTAATGTACCAATTCCACGCAATGTAGCAAGTGAAACTGGTAAAAATTGAACTCAGTGTTTTGTATCTTTTTATCATTAAATATTCAAACATCTGTTTTACAGCAAGAATGCCTAATGTAATAAGCAAATTTCCAGCAATTGTCATAACCCTTTTTGTTTTTTGGTTATGAGTTAAAATTACCAATAATATTCAGTTGTTCATTATTTAATTTAGCTTTGATATTTTTGGTCTTAATTGGGCAGTTGGATGTTTAGTATTGCCTACACTAAAATTATCCATTTATATACATAAAAAAATTATTAATATTTTTACAAACCCCAACCTTTATCATCAACATTTAATCCGATTCGTAATTTTCGTTTTCCATATATTATTCCTCAACTGCAGTTGCTACTAATTTTTGACCAAATGTAGAATTGTTAGAATGCCTTCTTTGTTTTCTTTTTAGTTGAAGGTCTTTATGTGCTTTGTGTCTTTCTTCTAAGTCTTTATTATCTCAATAAGCAATATCATGTTATTACAAGCTTCATTCAATGGATTTATTGCTTGTTCACCTCTAGCTAATCTTCCCTTTAGTTTTGTTCCAATGAATTTGTAACCTCTTTGATCCAAATATATTTGATTGGTTTCTCTGTATATTTTTGTGTGAATGCTTCACCTATTTTTCATCAGCATGTGAATGTAGAACTGAATCTAAATTTACTTGTAATTTTTTGTAAAATAAACATCGACAGTTAAATTTATCAAATATTTTTATTTATAATTTTCACTTGATTTTACTCTATTCGACTTATTATCAGAATATAATGCTCCTGAATTAAATAAAATGCCAGTTTAATCTATCAAATCGGATGCAGTACATAGTGCTTTTACATCATCCACAGCTACATGTTTTTTTAGTTAAAAGATACATTAATCCATTAGTTCCTTTGCTTTTTCTTTGCCCAATTATTAAATTATCACCTTCACATTTTACTGGTTATTTTGCAAAATATTTAAATGTACATACAGTTATAATTTAAAAACTTTATCTTCACAATGATTAATATAATCTAACATTCATTCACTTATATTTATTTTTTAATTCAGTGATTCTTCTGCATTTTTACTTTTTTCTATCTTAAATTTCTTCTTCATATTTATTAAATAAATTCTGTATTTCTGAGTAACTTAATGTATAATCTCTTTTATCACTTTCATAGTGTTTAATTGTTAGGATCTCGTTAAATTCTTCTCCACATTGCATATTGTTGATTACAAGGAACTATTTTTTCAACTTTTCAATAGCTTTCAACGTATTATTACCTAGTTCTTAGATTCCTTGTTTAGCTTGTTAAGTTGCATCGATAATTGATTATCTCCTTTTTTAAATTTTATCCATCTTTCGGACATATTTGATAATCATATTCGTATATAATACTCATCATTTATGTTCAACATCTATGTTCAATGCTTACATTTATTGTTTATGTTTAGTATTCAAAAACATCTTAATCTTCTCTGTATACATGCCATATTTAATTTATCTTGTCATGTCTAACATGCTAAAACCGATATCATCTTTATTGCAACATTTACTACATATTTCTTTAAAATCATTAAACTTTAAGTCAGTCCCAACGAACGGATAATAAAGATTATTGAAAATTGTATTTTCTTGCCTGTAAAATTTTAATGAATTTAAATTAACTCTAAGTTATTGTTTTGATATTTTTAATACGTTTCCATTAATATAAATCTTCATGTCGACCTTAACTAAAATATTCACAAGCTACATCTTGATTTCCAAGAAAGAAATAGTAAAATACTACATCTGATTAATATTCATATTCATCAAATGGAATAATTCCATCATTATTTTCAATAAAATAGTAATTTTTCATTAATTTCATTTTCAATTTTTCAAACTTTTTCATAAATTGTTGCTATTTCGGTTCATCAAAGCTTTTAGACTAAACATGGAAATGATTAATTTCATTCGAATTTATCAATTTTGGAGCTAGAATATAATTATAATCATTAGTGTAGCTTTACTGCAATTGCTTGGTCCTATTATTGGACATAGAATAGAACATTACAAATGTTTACATGTCTATTTATTAACTTTTGCAGTAATTCTTGTATTTGGATTCTAATCAGTCTTTATTAAATGAAAATTTTATTTAAAAAATGGTTTGCGTATTTCAGTTGAGTGATAATTCATTTGTTCTTAAGAACAGACTAAGTGTACCAATAAGAAAACATATTTTATTGTTATATTAGTTGGTTTTTATGCAAATTATTTAACTCCAAAAATTACATAAAGAACTTATTAATTATGCACTAACAAAGAAACGATAGAAATACCTTTTGGCCAATACAGTTTGAAAAATTTGGAATTTTATTTTTAAATGGATAACCCTAATATCAACATTAAAGCACATATAATTGTAAACAGAGATGTTGTTCATAATAATGTTAAATCACTCATAGGCAAGGAATATTGTATTGACAAATTTTAGGATTATTATTAAAGGTATTGAAAAAACAATTGTTAACAGTCTTCCTAAAATTATTCTATTTGAATTAATAAATTTAAATTTTAATCTAGCTGATGGAATGTTATTAAACATACTGATCATTTTCATAGGGAAGCTACTAATATTGTTTGCTTTAAATCAAATGAGGTATTTGGAAGACCAGTATTTTATGAACCAAGTTAGCCTTTATATATTCCAATTTTTGTTAGTATTAAAAATTTAGTTATCACTATAACTGTTGAAAATGAATATTTGATTGACTTTAATAGATATTGTGTAACAGTAATTTTAAATTTGACTTAATAAAATTTTTTCTTAATAAAACCGGAATAAAATCGATTTTTACTCATTTCCTGTTTATTGGAAAATGTAATATAATTTAAATATTCCAAACAAGGAAATGGAAATTGATACTAATATTCATGGTGGATGGATTCATCCAAATCATTCACAAGTTTATATGAATTTAAGTATTACTGGAACTGATGGGACAGGTTATGGAACATATGGTGAAAAACCAATAAAAAATTAATCAGTCATTATTTGGCTTAACTATTTGGCGTTATTACAACTAAAAAAGGAACACCATTGTGTCTAGAATAGAACACTCATTTATTACTTCATCCATTCTTGTTCGCTTGACTTCATTTCTGTCAAAATAATTAACTATGGAAGGGCATATTCTTGAGAATGGAAAACTTAAAAACAAGCAATAGAAGTACTATATCCATTAGAATTATTTTAAAGATTTTATAGAAATAATTTGGAAAGGAGATTTAACAGTAATTTTCACTTAGACTTCTAGTTCAAACGATTGATTTCTTTGATGGGCTGATAAAAATTGAAATAAAAGATACAATTCCAAAAGAAAGAAAAATTCTTGTAGTAACACTGAAATTCGTGTTCCAGTTGTTAAATATGAACTGTAGTGTCCACATGAACTAGAACAAGAAAGACTGAAAAACCCAAAATTCCAGTTGCTTTCTTTGAACCACAAACAATAGAGATTGCTGGATTAAATGGAAAAAGAAATCTTGTACTATAAGTTACTAATTATTATAATTCAGCTGAATTTTATATGTCTCACGTTATTTTTGTTGTTTTCCAAACTAATCAAAAAATAAGCAGTTAATAGATTCTTCATTATTGGATTATGCTTAATTACAAAATAGCTATGTAAAGAATGGAAGAAACAAAGTTTTTCCTCAAGAATTATGGAATCTTGAACCACCGAATAACTTATGAAAAGCTTATAATGTTTTAGAGATTTTAAACAAATAATACAGTAAATAACGATGTCAATGAATGTCCATTCAATTTCGTTGAAAGTTATGCTATCTATGTCATAAATATGACTAGATCAATGAATTTTTTGACTACTGTAAAAACGACAATGAAATCATGTGCTCTTTTTATAAAAACATACCAAATTATACAACTGCATATGTTTCGTAAAAAAATTTAACTGATGATTCATTACACAGACTTGTTGCTGAAATTTTTTAAGATGGAAATTTAGTAGTAATTTTCAACTTCAAAAAATTTGAATATCTAAATTTTTCTATATAAATTATACAAAACAAAGTGGACATGAGCGACAGCTAGTAAGTGAAAGTATCAGTTATAGTAATGGCTATGGGAAGTGTTCGCTATCTTAACAGAATTCAAAAAAGTAAATCTTACAAAAATTCAAAAGTTGATATTTTGATAACTAAATATGGTTCACTGTTGTATTACTTTTAGATGATAAATATAAAATTACCCATCCTGATCATTATATTTAAATCTTTCCACAAAACAATGATAAATTAGAGAAAACTGTTTTATTGAATTTCATATAGCAAGGTATAAAGATAAATCGGTCCATGTTATTGAATTCAAATAAACTTTAGAATATTTGAATTTTTTTAAATTTGTAACTGAATGTAAGCTAATAAAATTTAGTTTGTTGAATATCAAAAACTACAAGTGGTAGAGAACTTCAAGTACCTGGGAAGCATGATTGAAAGTAAGGGAGGAAACGCAATGGAAATAAATGAAAGGTGCAGAAAAGCAGGGCAGTTCTACAAATGCATTAGGGGGCTTATTTGGAGCAAGGAGGTGCCACAGAAATCCAAGGGAATTATATACCGAACCTACTTTGTCTCCATATTGGCATACGGAAGTGAGACATGGGTAATGCACAAAAGCGACAAAAGTAGAATACAGGCTAGTGAAATGAAGTTCCAGAGGAGCAGGTTGAGTGTAACAAGACGAGACAGATTGCGGAATGTGTATGTGAGGGAAAGACTAAAGGAGGAACCAGTACAGGACAGGATAGAAAAATCAAGACTGCAGTGGTATGGACACATGAAGAGAATGGATGAGGGAAGAATTCCAAAGAGGATGTTTGATCTGCAACTGGAGGGGAAGAGGCCCAGAGGAGGACCAAGAGATAGATGGGTGAAGGGAGTGAAGGAATGTGTGACGAGAAGAGGAGAGAACTGGACGAAGGTGGAAGAGGGGGAATGGTGGAAAGACAGAACATGATGGAGAGGCTTGTGTTCCCGACAGACCCAGCCAGTGGCTGGAAACTGTCCAAGATGATGATGATGATGATGATGATGAATATCAAAAACGTAAGTAAATAAATTTATTTTTTAATTAAATAAAAATTTATTCATGAGTATCGATAAATTTTTAACTGGGGGATAGAGCAAAACTAAAATATTGGATTATGTCATGGAATTTTTCAGAAAATGCGCTTCTTGAGCCAGAACCGGCATCTCTGTGACACTTTTGCACTTACTAAATGAACCTGCAATGAATCGTACTGCTCTTCTTTAGACATTCTCTTTTTACTCTCTCAATCCTATCTGTTACAGATCCCAGACTGACCAGCAATATGCAAGTATTGGTCGAACGAATTTTTTTTAGGCTGCTTCCTTCGTTGATGTAGTACATTTCCTGAGGAGTCTTCCAATTCATCTCAGCCTAGCATCTGCCTTACCCGCAGTTGATTTTAGGTGGTCACTGCACTTTGAATCGCTCCATACGCATACTCCTAGATATTTTATGGAAGTAACGATTTCCAGCGATTGCTCTGATATCGTGTAATCGTACAATAATGGGTCTTTCTGTCTATGTATACACAAACATTACATTTGTTTACATTGAGGAGCAATTGCAACTCCCTGTACCAAGCGTCGCTCCTCTCCAGGTTTTCTTGCATTTCACTACAGTTTTCTAGCCTCGTGACTTCTCTGTATACAACAGCTTCATCCACGAGAAGTCTCATGGAACTTTCGACCTTATCTACTAGTTCATTTATATATACTGTGAAATGCAATGGTCATACAACACTCCTGTGCGATACGCCAGCAGCTCGTTTTACGTCTGAAGACTTCTCTCTGTTGAGAATGACATGATGTGTTCTGTATGCTAGAACCTCGTCTGTCCAGTCACACTGCTGGTCTGATATTCCACACGCTCGTATTTTGTCGATTAGGCGGCGGTATGGAACTGTATCTAGTGCCTTTCAGAGGTCAAGGAACACAGAATCTAGCTGGACGCCTGTATCTTCAGTTTTCTGTGCCTCGTGGGCGAACAGGCAAGTTAATTTTCACACGATCGTTGTTTTAGGAACCCATGTCCGTTCCTACAGAGGAGATTTTCTGTCTCCAAAAATGTCATAACATGCGAGCATAAAACATGTTCCAAAATTATACAACAGGCTGACTTCAGAGATGTACTCGTAGGCCTACAATTTTGTGCGTCTGTTCGACGACCCTTCATGAAAACGGGAAAGCCGTGTGCTTTCTTCCAGTCACTAGAAACGCTTCACTCCTCAAGAGACCTACTGCACACAGTTGCTGGAAGAGTGGCAACTTCTTTCGCATACTCTATGTATAATGGAATTTTTATCTCGCCAGTTGCACTGTCCATTCCTCTGATTTTCTGTCGTTTGATAAATTATTTCGTGTACGTCATTTTATCGTTTGTGCGACGATTTAAAGGAGGGGCTACAGCGTGATCTTGTGTGAAACAGTTTTTGAAAAAGACGTTTAGTATTTCGGCCTGTTCTGTGCCATTCTTTGTTATAGCGCCATTACGGTCACAGAGTGTCTGGAGATATGCCTTCACTCCCTTTGTTGATTTGAAATAAGACCACAACTTTTTAGGATTTCCCTCAACCTTAATTTCGTATTGGTTGAGCGCTTCACGCATAGCTCTCCTTTCGCTAATTTTGGCTTCGTTTCATTTATGTTTATCTCTGAGGCTTTGGCTTCGTTTATATTTGCAGTGAAGTTCTCTTTGCCTCCGTAGCAGCTTCCTAACACGGTTGTCTAACCACGGTGAGTTTTGTCCATCCCCCACAATTTTGCTCTGGACATATTTGTCTAAAGCCCTTAAACGATGTCCATTGATGTTCAACATTGTCAGTGCTAGAGTTGAAATTTTCATCATGACCTGTCAGGTAATCTGAAAACTGTCTCTTTTCGCTCTTGCTAAACAGAAAGATAATCCTGCCTTCCTTTGTATTCCTATATATAGCCGTATTCAGTGATTCTGTATCATCTACATCTACGTCTGTATCTACATAAATACCCCACAAGCCATCGTAAGATGCGTGGTGGAGGGTACCCTGTACCGCTACTAGTCAGTACCTTTCCTGTTTTACTCGCAAGTAGAGAGAGGGAAAAAAGATTCTCTATATTCCTCCGTATGAGCCCTGATTTCTCATATCTTATATTCGTGGTCCTCCCGTGCATTGTATGTTGGCACCAGTAGAATCGTTTGGCAGTCAGCTTCAAATACCGGTTCTCAAATTTTTCTCAATAGTGGTTCTCGGAAAGAACGTCGCCTTCCCTCCAGGGATCCTCATTTCGGTTCCCGAAGCATCTCCGTACACTTACGTGTTTTTCGAACCTGCCGGTAACAAATCTAGTAGCCCGCATCTGAACTGCTTGGATGTCTTCCTTCAGTCTGACCTGGTATGGATCCAAACACCGGAGCAGTACTCAAGAATAGGTCGCACTAGCAGTCTATATGCGGTCTTCCTTACAGGTGAACCACTGTTTCCTAAAATTCTCCCAGTAAACCGAAGTCGACTATTCGCATTCCCTATCACAGGTCTCACATGCCCGTTCCATTTCATATCGCTTGGCAACTTTAAGCCCAGGTGCTTAAACGACTTGACTGTGCCAAGGAGGACACTACGAATACTGTATCCGAACATTACAGGTTTGTTCTTCCTATTCATCCGCATTAACTTACATTTTTCCGCATTTAAAGCTATCTGCCATTCATCACACCAACTAGAAATTTTGTCTAAGTCGTCTTGTATCTTCCTACAGTGAATCAACTTCGATACCTTACCGTACACCACAGCATCATCAGCAAACAATCGCAGCTTGCTCCCCACTCTGACCACCAGATGGTTTATGTGTATAGAGGACAACAGTGGTCCTATGACGTTTCCCTGGGGCACTCCCGAGAGTAGTCTTGTCTCTGATGAGCACCCGCCGTCGAGGACGACATCCTGGGTTCTATTACTTAAGGAGTCCTCGAGTCACTCTCATATCTGTGAACTTTTTCCATATGCTGTTACCTTCGTTAACAGCTTGCGATGGAGCACCCTGTCAAATACTTTCTGGAAAACTAGAAATAAGGAATCTGCCTTTTGCCATTCATCCATAATTTGCAGTATATCATGTGAGAAAAGGGCAAGTTGAGTTTCGCACGAGAGATGCTTTCTAAAACCATGGTGATTCAGCCTTATGATATTGAATTCCACTTCTACGCTGAGTCGAAAAATTCTGTTTGTCACCAGTATGTCTAAGATGTTATCTATGCGAGTCAGTTCTCTGATTAATTGTTCGAGGTAATTTTCGGATAATGCTCATAGAACAATTTCACGTGATTCTCTGTCCCTCCTACTCGTCCTAATCTCTTCAGTCTCCCAGTCTATAGTTCGTAAGTTAAAATCTCTACCTAACAAGTGTCTTTCGGATTGCCTTTTGTCAAGCAGTGTGTTGGACGCTGTTCATAACAGACAAAAGTGGCTGAGAAGCTGTGCAAGTGTGGGAAACGAGCACCGAATAGGCAGAGTGAAAGTCCAGTCAAGGTGTGTTTAAAGACTAATGGAAGCTCATATAGTTATTCAAATAAGGAAAACTAAATTTTCTCACATGTGTTTAGGTACGTTTTTAACGCATAAAATTTTCAAAAAACTATTCAGATGCTGCATACCGGCGAAAGTGTGTGGGCTTAGATTCAGGAGAGCAGGGAATGAAAGACTAATCGCTATGAAAGTAAATAAAAAATTACTGAACAATAATATTGTGGTGTCACCGCTAGACACCACACTTGCTAGGTGGTAACTTAAATCGGCCGCGGTCCTGTAGTACATGTCGGACCCGCGTGTCGCCACTGTGTAATCGCAAACCTAGCGCCACCACATGGCAGGTCACAAGACACGGACTAGACCTCGCCCCAGTTGTACGGACTACATAGCTTGCGACCAGACGTACGAAGCTTTCCTCTCATTTGCCGAGAGACAGATTGAATAGCCTTCAGCTTAGTCCATAGCTACTACCTAGCAAGGCGCCATTTGTATCAGTGCTTATAGCGTACTAATATTCAAGAGAGATGTATTCCAACAAGAGAATAAAGTTAAGTATTATAAAACTACGTACTTTTCTTTAGTGCATTAATAAGTCTCCTGTTCCAGTACTTCAAGCCCGTCTGCGTTAGTTTAGCGTGCACCTAGCTACCTCATTGTGTCTAGACAGTATGAACTAGACACAACAAATATCAACAACAACAATAAAGGCAACCTAATCGAAATTCCGCTACCTGGCATCTGTGAAATTAAAATCTGTGCTTGGTAATTCATATGTGCGAGTGCGGGTGTCGACAGTTATTACGCTCGCTTATCTTTTCTTAGAGAATTGTATGCCTTCCCTAGCCGGCCAATAGAGGACATGGCCGGGAAAGGCAATTTAAGCGGCTCCGCCGGCGAGGAGAAAAGAGTTGCAGACGGCAGTGACTACGGACAGTTTTCCTCGTGGCTGTTGGCTGGTCACAACGCCGGGAGTTAGCTTGGCCGGTGGTCGTATGTAGGCCGCGCGGCATACCTGGATCGACATTTGTGTTGATTTTCAAGCGCGACTGGTTATATGGAATCGTCTCTAAGAAAGGAAGGTAACCTCTACTTAGCAATGTTGGTCAACTTGTGTAGCGAATGTGGGCGGAGATGATAGATAGACTCCAGTGGAAGACTCTGCAAGAGAGACGCTCAGTAGCTCGGTACGGGCTTTTGTTGAATTTTCGAGAACATACCTTCACCGAGGAGTCAAGCAGTTGCTCCTGCTGTTTCAGCAGCGCGGTCTCGGTCTTAAGCGCTTTGCCACGGTTCGGGTGGTCCACTCCCCCCCCCCCCTCCCGCCCCTTCGTCGGAGGTTCAAGTCCTCCCTCGAGCATGGGTGTGCGTAAGTTAGTTTAAGTTAGATTAAGTAGTAAGCCTAGGGACCGATGACCTCAACAATTTGGTGCCAAAGGAACTTACCACAAATTAAAAAATTAGATGACCGTGAGGATAAAATCGGAGAGATTAGAGCCCACACAGAGGCATACCGACTATCTTTCTTTCCACGAACAATACCACACTAGAATAGAAGGGAGAACCGATTGAGGTACTCAAGGTACCCTCCGCCACACACCGTCAGGTGGCTTGCGGAGTATAGATGTAGATGTAAATGTAGACTGGTAGTTACCGAGAAAGATTGCACAGTGAGCAGTTTGTGAATGTTACACTCCCTGTGTTGTCGAAGGTGGGTAACGAGGCTGATTTGTAATGTTCGACATGTCAGACACTTGTAGTTGGCGTAACCAGAATAACAGTTGATTCACTTTCAGTATCGAGTGGATAAAGCAAAAAATAATGCTGCTGTTCATCTATCCTGATAGTACTATTTTCTTCTGGGCAGAGTTAATAAGATTTACGTGTAGCAGCTGGATATAATGTGCGTCCCCTGATTTGCCGTCGGCCGGTGTGGCCGAGCGGTTCTAGGCGCTTCAGTCTGGAACCGCGCGACCGCTACGGTCGCAGGTTCGAATCCTGCCTCGGGCATGGATGTGTGTGATGTCCTTAGGTTTAAGTAGTTCTAAGTTCTAGGGGACTGATGACCTCAGAAGTTAAGTCCCATAGTGCTCAGAGCCATTTGATCCCTGATTTGCCGTCCTAATTATATAGAATTTAATAGTGTATATTTTCAGCGCGCATTTAATTGCGTTTTATGTTTTGTATTACTGGTTTCTGTGTATCTGGGCTGTAATTACTGGCCGGTCGGAGAGGCCGAGCGGTTCTAGGCGCTACAATCTGGAACCGCGCGACCCTTAAGGTCGCAGGTTCGAAACCTTCATCGGGCATGGATGTGTGTGATGTCCATAGGTTAGTTAGGTTTAAGTAGTTCTAAGTTCTTGGGGACTGATGACCTCAGAAGTTAAGTCCCATAGTGCTCAGAGCCATTTGAACCATTTTTTGTAATTACTGTTGTTTTGATGGTCGGCCGTTCAACCGCAGTTAATCTGATGATACTAGAGCGGATAAGCTCGTGAAAGACTATTGGCTGGGAATTGTCATCAATAAGCAAAAGCAGTCTTTGGTGGCTAGGTTTTGAGCGACCTTGCAGTTGAAGTAAAATTAATTTTAATATTTTCTCTTGTTTATGACAGGCATTGAACATTCAATTCGCTGAAACTTAGCATTACGCGAGCTATGGTATTTCTATTTTATTTCTCACGATCATAACATAATATCTGAACGCCGTAAGGTGGCTTCTGTGCAATTCGAGTTATCTCGTATTTCAGTGGCATTGTTTTTCATGTGTATTTCTTTCAAAATAGTATTCCTTGCACATTTGTTATTGAATAACAATGGCTTCTATTTAATTAAGAACTGATCAGTCCTTGTGTTTCCTTTTAATCTGCTTGTATGTTTGTTAAATGGTTTGATATTATGGATGCATTTTGCCTAAAAACTTTATAAGTGTATTATTCTCTAAATGAATAACTCGCCATCTGCGCAATCTTACCGAACAGTGACTGTATATAAATTTCACTGGATTCTGGTTCCTGATGGCCGTCTGCGAATTCTGTTATCCTGTTTTTGAATTATCTTCAGTTATTTTCAAATGGGTATCTGATTGCAAGAGGCGACTATTGGGAGGGCGTAAGTAGAGTTGCTTCTGTGTCAGGATGCACTCTCCCAGTTCGCTCCTTGACAGTTTTCCTTGGAAGGATGTTTAGTGATCTGTCGTCGCCGGTAGGTACAGTGAAAGAAGATTCAGAATTAGTCATTTATTTCTATAAAAATACAGGTGGCGTATTTTCTCGTAGTTGGTATCGTCTGCCAACGCCCGCTGAGAAATCGTGTCGTAAGCGGCCTTCAGCCCACTCAAGGCAGCTGACACCGCACGCTTCGTTCCAGTCGGCTGCTGCACTGGCGGTTCGCCGCTTGTGGTGGCCCCGGCGCCGGCTGTACTGCGACGCCGCACCAGTGAATGATAGCGGCGTGTGATGTGAACTAACACACAACGACTTGGGAGGTACTCTGTCCCCTCCTGCTCACCACCCTTCTCCTTCATCCGTCCTACCGCGATGACGGTTGCCGTGTAGGAGTCCAGGTAGGCCCCGATCAGTCTCTCGGAATGTCAGGAACGATGTGGTCCTGATCCTGGCGAGAAGGAAGGACATCCAGGTCCTCCCATCTGCGACAGAGCCAGACTGGGGTGTTGAACTCTGCGACTGGTGATTATGGCGAGTTAGCCAACTGTCCTAGTAGCGGCTGTTGTCAGCAGCGTGCAGGAAATCTACAAAAGACTTTGCCAGACATCACTTCGCTGCAACCATCGATCCGTCTGACTGTCTGCCTTACGAGCTAAACTGCTGGGGTATTTATGGACCGAAGTAGTGGTTAATTTTTACCCGACATCATTCGTCATGACCGCATAGGGCTTGCCTTTCCGAAGCTATCAACGGTTTTGCCGTGATTGCTTAACGACCTCTTTTTTGGTATGGAATTGGTTCGTAAAAGCTCTTGGTACCGTTTATTGCATTCGCGTATTCTTTCTTTCTTCACATAACGAAGGTGACGTGACCCTGTTTGGCTGCTCTAACCCATTACATTCTGCTAAAATCTGCTGCCTGGCTCGCCAGGAACTTCGATATTGTGTTATGCCCTGACCCAGTCTCTATGGCGAAATGTTTACATTGCGCGACCGGCTCGTGTCGACATTGCCGTAATGTAGAGAGATAGCTCCCCTCTGGGTCTTTGAAAATTTTACCCATTTTACTGCTCTATACAAGGTTGGCAACAACACAATGATTTCTTGATTAAATTTCTTTTGTAACCTTTGTTAAAAAGCTTCCTGTTAAAATTTTGGCATTTTCTTTAGTAATTTAAAAAAATGTATCTATTGATCTTTTGATTGAAACTATTGTAACTCTTTGTTAAACAACTATCAATAAAATAGTTTACAATATTCCTGGAAAAGAAATTTCTGTCAGGCTGTTTCAGCAGCGCGGTCTCGGTCTTAAGCGCTTTGCCACGGTTCGGGTGGTCCACTCCCCCCCCCCCCACCCCACCCCTTCGTCGGAGGTTCAAGTCCTCCCTCGAGCATGGGTGTGCGTAAGTTAGTTTAAGTTAGATTAAGTAGTAAGCCTAGGGACCGATGACCTCAACAATTTGGTGCCATAGGAACTTACCACAAATTAAAAAATTAGATGCAATCAGGCTGTTTCCTTCTCATTTCTTCTCAACCCCTTCCACCTTATCAGCAACATTCGATGCCATGTTGTATGGTAACTTGCTTGGCATACTGTTCACAAGCTGGTTAAGACGTTTGCTGTTCGAGTCTGTTCCACTCCTGTTTCTCAGTTAATTGCATGTATCAGGAGGGTCCTTGCGATGACAAAGTGAGCGTTTCATATGATCTCAAGTATGCTCAGTCGGATTCACGTCCACATTTGTTGCAGACGATTCTGTTCGGTTGATTTCTGACTCCTGGTGGGCTGACGAAGCAGGTGCCGTTTGCTTGCGATTTATCATCTTGAGAAACGAACCCATCGCCGAAATTTTGGCTTTAGGTCTCCATAACAGATTGTAGGATTCTGTCTCGATATCACATTGCTCCCAGTTACCTCTAATGGTTCCGTTGAAAAGGACGTGGCTGATTTCCTTTCCCAATCTTCCCCAACTCCCCAACCCGTTTTTAATGTCTAGCCGTCGGAAACGCTCGACCCAATTTTCCTTTATTTTCATTTAGTTGGATGAGCATCACCGTGACGCTTTGGCGCTTACTAAGCGAACTTGTCATTAAACGTATTGCTCTTCTTTGGAGGAAGTAAAGTTTTGGTAGACTTTGGTAGGAACGTACGGTCTCGGCTCATAAACTTAAGGAACACCTTCCAGAACTTCACTTTGGTACTGATGAAACAGTGCAAGGAGAGGAGAATCTGTGGCTCCCTCAATAAAGTCAATCATTTTACAGTGATAGTATCAACAAAATGGTCTCTTTTAGGAGAAATGTGTTCGTCGCCTGAGGTAAAAATGTTGAGAAATAAATATGTATACATGAAGAACATAAATGTAGATCGTTATACAGTTTGTTTTATTTAAAAAGCCATAAGAGCTTTCACATAAAAAATTCGGAGGCAATAATTTCCAGCACCCCCTCCTATGTTTTGAAAGATCGTGGGCATATACCACTTTCTTGGGTTACTCCCGAAGTTACTTACATGTCTGAATATTTCTCACCGTTAAGAATTCGTACTGCGAAATATTTCGAAAATCATACGTGCTATTTGAGTCAAGAGGATAATGCTAAACTTTTTGAGCGGTTACATTTGGAAGAAAAAAAATTGAGAAAGAAAAGAAAGGGGAGGATGGGACTGAAACTAAAAGCAATTCTATTGGAGGTAACAAAATGTCAAAATTATCAAAAAATGAAGTGAATATTAAAAAACAGGGAAGAGTGGTTACAGTGACAAGCAAGGCCATTACAAGTTAGTAAGTGATGAAGCTTTGTTTTGGGTATTAGCGTGTACATAATTCATTGACGATATTTTGTTTTAATGACCCAAATGAGTTATGAGAGCAAAAAGGATGATTGTGCAGTTTGCCGAAGGACGCTAAACCAGATCATATAGGGTATCAAAATAAACTTGTGACCAGATTGAGGATTTCTGGTTAGGGAGGATGCACAATCTTATATTGGACTGCGAATCATCGACAGATGTGGAAGTAACTTCAGGTGTGCTCCGTAGATGTTTTGGGACACTTACTGTTCATATTGTACATTAGTGATCTGGGAAACAATATTAATAGTAACTTCAAATTTCCAGATGTGTCAGTTATCCGTAATGAAGTGCCTTATGGGGAAAGCTACACAATTATCCAGGCAGATCTTCACAAAACCAAAAAAAGTAGTATCCTATGACTACAATATTCAAAAGTCACAACCAGAATCCGTCAATTTACACAAATATCTGGGTGGAGTACGAAATGGAAGAATTAAGTTGTAGGTAAAGCAGGTACCAGAATTTGCTTCGGTGGTATGATACTGGCAAAAGGCAATAGGTCTACAATGTATATTGCTTACAATACACTAGTGCGACAAAACATAGAATACTGCTCATCTGTGTGGGACCCATAACAAATATGACTAACAGAAGATACTGGACGTATAGAAAGACGGGCAGAACAAACAGCCAAACGTTTGTTTGACTCACCGGAGGGATCCACGGAAATGCTCAAAAATCTGAGCTTTCAGACGACTGAAGACAAACGTCAGCTATCCACTGAAAACGTGCTTACAAAAAATTTCGAGAAACAGTACTGTGTTAGGAGTCTACGAATATACAGGGTGAGTCACCTAACATTACCGCTGGATATATTTCTTAAACCACATCCAATACTGACGAATCGATTCCACAGACCGAACGTGAGGAGAGGGGCTAGTGTAATTGGTTAATACAAACCATAAAAAATGCACGGAAGTATGTTTTTTAACACAAACCTACGTTTTTTTAAATGGAACCCCGTTAGTTTTGTTAGCACATCTGAACATATAAACAAATACGTAATCAGTGCCGTTTGTTGCATTGTAAAATGTTAATTACATCCGGAGATATTGTAACCTAAAGTTGACGCTTGAGTACCACTCCTCCACTGTTCGATCGTGTGTATCGGAGAGCACCGAATTACGTAGGGATCTAGAGGGAACGGTGATGGACCTTAGGTACAGAAGAGACTGGAACAGCACATTACGTCCACATGCTAACACCTTTTTATTGGTCTTTTTCACTGACGCACATGTACATTACCATGAGGGGTGAGGTACACGTATACACGTGGTTTCCGTTTTCAATTACGGAGTGGAATAGAGTGTGTCCCGACATGTCAGGCCAATAGATGTTCAATGTGGTGGCCATCATTTGCTGCACACAATTGCAGTCTCTGGCGTAATGAATGTCGTACACGCCGCAGTACATCTGGTGTAATGTCGCCGCAGGCTGCCACAATGCGTTGTTTCATATCCTCTGGGGTTGTAGGCACATCACGGTACACATTCTCCTTTAACGTACCACACAGAAAGAAGTCCAGTGTAAGATCAGGAGAACGGGCTGGCCTATTTATGCGTCCTCCACGTCCTATGAAACGCCCGTCGAACATCCTGTCAAGGGTCAGCCTAGTGTTAATTGCGGAATGTGCAGGTGCACCATCATGCTGATACCACATACGTCGACACGTTTCCAGTGGGACATTTTCGAGCAACGTTGGCAGATCATTCTGTAGAAACGCGATGTATGTTGCAGCTGTTTGGGCCCCTGCAATGAAGTGAGGACCAGTGAGGTGCTCGCCAGTGATTCCGCACCATACATTTACAGTCCACGGTCGCTGTCACTCTACCTGTCTGAGCCAGCGAGGATTGTCCACGGACCAGTAATGCATGTTCCGTAAATTCACTGCCCCGTCGTTTGTGAAACCCTCTTCATCGGTAAACAGGTAGAACTGCAACGAATGGTTCAAATGGCTCTGAGCACTATGGGACTTAACATCTTAGGTCATCAGTCCCCTAGAACTTAGAACTACTTAAACCTAACTACACAATTATCCAGGCAGATCTTCACAAAACCAAAAATGTAGTATCCTATGACTACAATATTCAAAACTCACAACCAGAATCTTCACAAAACCAAAAAAAGTAGTATCCTATGACTACAATATTCAAAAGTCACAACCAGAATCCGTCAATTTACAATTCGAACCTGCGACCGCAGCAGTCGCGCGGTTCCGGACTGCGCGCCTAGAACCGCGAGACCACCGCGGCCGGCGAACTGCAACGCATTCTCTGTTAATGCCCATTGACAGAATTGCACTCGATGATTAAAGTCATCACCATGTAATTGCTGATGTAGCGACACATGCAATGGGTGAAAGCGCTGACGATGCAGTATGCGCATGACACTGCTCGCCGACCGTGGCCCGTGTTTGTTACAACACGCTACTGAACGTCGGAGGTTTCAAGCGTCAACTTTAGGTTACAATATCTCCGGATGTAATTAACATTTTACAATGCAACAAACGGCACTGATTACGTATTTGTTTATATGTTCAGATGTGCTAACAAAACTAACGTGGTTCCATTTAAAAAAACGTAGCTTTGTGTTAAAAAACATACTTCCGTGCATTTTTGTATGGTTTGTATTAAACAATTACACTAGCCCCTCTCCTCACATTCGGTCTGTGGAATCGGTTCGTCAGTATTTGATGTGGTTCACGAAATGTATCCAGCGGTAACGTTAGGTGACTCACCCTGTATAGAGTGTCTCAAAACGCTGTTGACATTTGAAATATCAGTACTTCACGGAATAATATAGACGCAGAGATCAAAGTTGATACGTGCTTGAAATAACTGGGGTTTAATTGAAATCAAAGAAAATTGCACAAAATGACGAACAGATGGAGCTCCATATGACACAAAAGCAATAATAATCATAAAAAATGATTTTTAGCAAACACGACGTTCTTGAACATTTGTTATAGTGCTCAACATGGCGACTTAAATTCATCAATAATATTTGTAGTCGAGGGACAATGTTGTAAAGGGCACTGTACAGCATCTCAGTAGGTATGGGGAGAAACTGCCATCCGTTGTTGTCTTTTAGCACCCCTAATGATCGCAGTAGACTTGAGACTTCAGGTAACCGCACGACCAATAATCACACGGACTGAGGTCTGGGGACCCAGGAGACCAAGGATGACAGCAGTGGTGGCTCAACACACGATCCTTGGCAAACGATGTGCGCAAGAGAGCTTTCACACGTGTACCAATATTTTCATTTCCTCGAAGAAAAAGGGTCCGATCACGATTGATGTGGTAAATCCACACTACACGTGACTTCCTCGTCATGCAATGGGGCTTCCACGACGGTTGCAGGATTTCGGTAGATCGAATTCTGCAGTCCTGGGTGTTTGGAGACCAACGCAGTGTGAAATGTGCTTCGATGGTTCCCGACACGTTAGTCAACCAATCGTTATCTTCCCCCATTTTTTGAAGTGCCCACTCCGTAAATGCTCTCCGTGTCACAAAATCGACGTCTAACAGTTCATGATGACGCTGATTTTGTACGGATAGCATTGGAGGCTACGCCTTAGTACTCTCTAAACAGTAGTACGAGGAATGCCGGCGCGACGTGCGACTTCACGAACTCTGACTTCACTATGTGGAGATGAACCCTATGAAGTCCCCGTTTCTTCCTGAACTGTCCGAGCAGTAGTAGCACTTCTGATAGTAAATCTTCACTAACATTGCCTTTTCTGATAAATTCAACATATCGCGATTGCTGGCACAACTGACTCTCTTTCTCACTACACCTCATTTTATACACGATTCTCTTGCGATGTCACTGGCGTTTTTCTGTCCAGCACCTTCTGTTCCCGCGTCTTGCACTCGTTTTCGGTTTCAATAAAACCCCAGGTCATTTCAGGCATGTGTGTCAATACGCACCTCTCTCCTACGTTATTCCGTGAATCTGTGAATTTTCAAATGTAAATTTACTTCTGGGTCACCCTATACTATAGGCTCCTAGGTAGATCTCCCATAGGGAGCAGAAAGACCAATGACTAAACACAGCGGCCACAGAAGCATTTATGCAGCCATTTGTCTTGCTCTCCATACCTGAAACACAAAAGTAGTAAGTCATAGTAGGAGGTACAACGAAAGGCGAAAAGATTGCCCAGCCCCAATAACATAGGAGTCCCAGAACAGAGCATTGCGCATGCCCAAGTTCAGAAGTGCCAATGTTCACAAATTTAGCGGTCTGTGGAGCTTCAGCTTGGTGTTTAAATCGTCAAATAGAAGTAATATAATAGTTAATATACAGTATACGTCGAGATTAATTGCAGTTTAACACGTCGTATCATGTCTCTTGAAAATCAGTATTCGAGCACGTAGAAACGGTTGTGGAGTATAAGAACTCCACGTCGGTAGAATTACAACGACGACCAGTGTTTCACATCTGTTTCAGTGGCTAAGTGGACAGGCTGACGGTTTATGAACATAAAGAACGACTGTTAGAATGTAACTATAGTCAACTGTCATTTCTTTTTATTTAGAACTGTGTAGGTAATTTTTTAAACCTTAATTAGCTACAAATAGTGCAGTTGTAGGCTTTTCTAGGTTCCACATTCTTTCAGAAGATTCCATTTTATAATGGTCTAATCTTTAAACAAACGGACAAATGGTCATATTAAAAATATTGAAAATGGATGTATTTATTTGTAATTACTTCGACCGCCGCCTGGTGTCCCTATAGTATTCGGCTAAGAGAAACGAATCAGCCGGTTGGAATGCCATAGGTCTGCTTGAAAATGGCTGATGTGAATGTCCGCGAGCCAGTAATTGCTCTTCTTGAAAATTGTGTTAGTGCATCTGAGGCAGGACGTCGTTATGGTGTTTATGCTTCCAAATAAGGACATAACTTAGACGATGTAGAGATATGGTGAGGTAGTGAGATGTCCAATACCTGGAAGACCGAGTCACTACACGGAGACTTGATGATGAATTGGCCAGGTCGGTACAGAACGCTTCTTTTTCAAGCATCTGGAACTAAGGTGAGCTTCACATTTCACGGGCTCTTCGAGATCTCCTCTCAGAAGATTAAAGGACCATGGAATCAGATCCCGTCGCTCTTATCAAAGAACAGTTGTCTGACGAACAAGCCGTGTATAGACTAGCAATTGTGAGTTCCTAGGAAGATGTCGACTGGGGGAAAGTCATGTTCTCCGACGAGTGCGCAACTGAGTCCACGAGCAGAGGTCCTTCTTATGTTTACCGTTCAGATGGGCAACGATGTGACGCGCTCTTCGTGGCCACACGCACTAGAAGCGGAGGCATAAGTGTGAAGTGCTAGGGCTGCATGTCTTAGATGGGTGCAAGAACTTCTTCAGAACGTGTCCAAGGCCAGTTCAGTTCAGCATGCTAAGAACATTTTCTAGAAAATCCAATCATACCTGGAGCTCGACTCTAGTACCCAGAAGGACGTCTCACTTACCAACATGATAATCATCCATCACACACTAGGATTAGGATTCAGAGCTGATTTCAAAGGGGGGAAGAATATTATTCAGTGCCTTCCGTGACCTCCAAAGCCACCTGACCTGAATTCCATAGAGCTTGTACAGGGCCAACTTAAGAAGACTCTGCGCGACAATTGAGCACACCCTCCTCCGGGAACTGTGAGTGCCCTATGGGATTTGATTCATTCTTCATGGGACAGAATTGCCATGAATGAGGGCTTTTTCCATAGACTTGTCAATTCTATGCCTCGAAGGCTCCAAGCTTCTCTCGATGTCAATGGCACGTGAACAAAATACTGAAGCTATACGTAGTCTACTCTTCATTTTATTTTATTTCTTTTTTCTGTAAAAGGCCTATATAGTTACTAGGTCAACAATATTAATTTCAAAATACAAATCTGCTTGATACTGTATTATTTGTATTTTTATAGAAGGTCAGATAAATATCACCCTCGAAGGGAGATTATTTTTATTTTTATGGGAGGTCAGGTAAATATTACCTTCCAAGGAAGTTTATTTTTAGACATGAAATTTACAAACCATAATTGGTTATTTACTGAAGAGAATATTGATAAAAGTAAATAAAGAAAATATAATTTAATGACAAAATGTAAATACAGCACGAAACATTTACGACGCAATGAAAAAAGGAGTTGCGATGAGACCCGATCCGACGCATACTATAAGTAGCAATACACTAACCTGACACGCTACCGATCTCTTCTGTTTTACGTAACTGTCAAATACGTCTACTGTAGTTGAAGAACAAATATTAAACTGTAAACAATAGATACTGGAAGGTACATCCACTCGCTCGTGTAAGTCGCGCGTAAGGACTTAGAAAAATATACCAATCAGCTGAAATGTTTCTCTTAGCTGAAAACTATAAAAACATCAGGTAGCAGTCGAAGTAATAACAAATAAATACATCCATTTTCAATATTTATACTCTGACCATTTGTCTGTTTCTTTAAATACAAGATTATTACAAAATAGAATCTTTTGAAAGAATGTGGAACCTAGAAAAGCCTACAACTGTACTATTTGTAGCTAATTAAGGTTTAAAACATTACCTACGCATATCTAGATAAAAAGAAATAACAGTTCACTTCAGTTACATTCTAACGGTCGTTCTTTACGTTCGTAAACCGTCAGCCTGTCCACTCAGCCATTGAAACAGATGTGAAACGCTCGTCGTTGTAGTAATTCTACCGACGTGGAGTTCTGATACTCCAACCGTTTCTACATGCTCGAACAAGGATTTTCAAAAGAAATGATACGACGCTAAATTTCAATGAATCTCGACATATACTGTATCCTAACTATCATACTGCTTCCTTTTGGCGATTTGAACACCAAGCTGAAGCTCCACAGACCGCTAAAGTTGTGAATACTGGCACTTCTGAACTTGGGCATGCGCCATGCTCTGTTCTTGGACACCAAATTACGGGCTGGGCAATCTTTTTGACTCTCAATGTGCAATGGGAAGTACACTGTGCTATGCATTTACAATTGTATTATATTTCTAGGTACAGGAAATATGCTCTGTAGGAATCAACGATTGTGTGAAACCAAGCTCGCTCTGTTCGTCCACGAGACCAACAAGATGGCAGATACCGACGTCCACCAGGATGCTATGTTCTTTGACTTCCGAAAAGCCTTGGATACAGTTCCGCACGGCCGACTATTAAACAAAGTACGAGCGTATGGAATATCAGACCAACTGTGTGACTGGGCTGAAGAGTTTCTAGGCAACACAACACAGCATGTCATTCTCTGTGGAGAAAAAGTTTTAGAAATATCTTCGGGCGTACCCCAAATGACTGTCACAGGTTCACTACTGTTCGAATTATACATAAATGACATGGCCAGTGTGGTGTTTGTCAGCCCCCATCTGGCACGTCTCCGAGTGACGGATAGGGGAATAGCAGATATGCAGGGCAGATGGGAAATAAAATACGTGGACCAAAATGACAGCCGAAATTCATGCTTCGTCCGACTTGGAACAAGCGGCAATGTGGCCAGCGTCTGCTCACGAGGAGTTGCGGCTATAAACGTGCTCTAGGAACTCACAGTCATTGGTTTTTCACCAATAGCAAATGCTAGAAAATTAATAACAAGCAAACATGATTCCTACAAGTAAAGAAAGAATTGCCCCAGGTGGACGACCACCCACTCTAAAGTGGCAACGAAGCATTCGGATTCTGGGGAACTTCCTGTGGTAAATTTACACGAAAAACACACATCTACAGTATCACCTTCAACATTCAGACATTCATTCGAGCAGGAAAACTGCGGAATCTCACAACAGAACGCAGGAAGCAGAAAATCCTATTTCTCGCCCTGCAAGAAAAGAGCTTCACGGACTCAGCAACGAAATTATAGAATCTTAAAAAGTAGAACAGAAAAGAAAATTGGCAAAGAAGCAGCACTATTCTGCATGGTCTTCATTGTGTAAAAGACGTGAAACACATCAACAATTGACATATGACCTGAAAAATCAAACACATAGACAAAAACTACACCTTGATTAACGTATACGCACCAGCAAATAGTGACAATAGAAAAGAGCCCGAGAAAATAGAAAGGTTCTGGGAAGAACTTGGAACAGATATAGCCAGAATTCCAAAGGTGATGTGAAAATTCTACTGGGTGATACTGATGTCAAAACTGGCAGGGAACGCGAATACAAGAGGACAGTGGGAGATTACCCTGCTCACAACGTCATCAATAAGAATGGCAGATGATTTGTTGAATTACGATAACGATCTAAAAATTACATCAACCCAACATAGGAAACAGCAGAAAAAACAAATACCATGGCGAACACCGATCTATTATTTAGGAGATTTCCAGACTGATAATGTGGCAATTTCGTACGACTACCAAAAAAGAAATTCACGATGTGCAAGTATACAGAGATGCAAAAATCGATTCAGATCATTATTTAGTCAGAATCGAAATTAAATTCACACCCAAAAGAAAATTCAAAAGCAAAACATTGGTGATTCCAAAATTTGATATACACGAAATCAAAGACTACAAAATAACTGAAAAATAAGACCTGATTCCTCTGCACGAAAAACCAAAACACCCTTGGTACAATCATGAATGTGAAAATGCACTAGAAGAAAGAAAAAGCATTTCAAAATTACAACTGCAACAATTCAGTAGAAACAAAGTCGAAATTCCTCGAAGTTCACTAAAAAACATCCAAGATTTTATGACAAAATTAACGAAAACATGTCAATGACCATTTGGAGTCAACTGAAGACAACTTCCAAAATTACAACATACACGATTTCCACAAGACCTTTGCGAACCAAATCAAAGGGCACTCACTACAGAACTTCTTGGTACATTAGCCTTGATAAATCAAGAAAATTGCCAAGAACTAACCACACATTTTTCACAGCTTTTAAATTGTTCGGAACCCAAAGAGAGATTCCCGAAAGGGCATCCAGAAATCACAACAGAAGGTTCGGCACCACCAACAAAAGAAGAAGTTTATTCACATGCCAAGAAACTTAAAAACAACAAAGCACGGAACTATCGCTTAACTCTACAAAAAATTAGGCTCAAACTTACTCAAAAAAATTACACAAGTAATCCGAAACATTTGACAAACCGATAAAATCCCGGACGACTGGAAGATTGCTCTAATCAATCTCCTACATAAAAAAGGCAACAAGTCAGATGTAAACAATTATATAGGAATCTCCCTCTTAGCGCTCACTTACAAAATTCTATCAGCTTGTGTATTGAATAGAGCACAAAAGAAATTAGATCCCAAATTAGTAGACTATCAATCAGAATTCAGACCGAGCAAGTCATGCCTAGAACAAATTTTTAACTTCAAAATGCGAGCCTTCAGACGAAAACCTCTAGTACGTAAATCTGAAGATGTCAAAAAAGCTTACGTCTCGGTAGACAGGCCTTCATTATTCAAAGTTTAGAAGAGAGAGGACTAGATCCCAAAACACGAAAACTAATAAAACAAACACTAACTGGCACTAAACCGGAAGTAAAATTTATGGGAGAAATCTCAGAAACCTCTGACGTTCAAAAAGGTACAAGACAAAGAGATAGACTCTCTCCTATTCCGGTCAACGTCGACGTAGGCAAGGCTATGGAACAATGGGAGAAAGAACTCAAGCAACATGGGTTTTGGAAGCCAATTCTAAGGGGCTTTCCCAAAAACAGCCTCTACATTCCATACCTTGCGTTTGTGGACGACCTGGTGATACTTGCAGAAGACGAAGAGGCGATCTTCAAACAGCTCGCAAAACTTGAAGAATGTGCAAAAAAAGTAGGGGTACAAATCTCATTCGAGAAAACTGAATTCTTGTGTTTAAAGACAGAAATCGCGAACCTAAAAACAAAATACTGTAAAATCAACATGGTACTGTACTTTAAATACCTCGGAGAATTCATCGAACCGACAGGCCATGAAAAAAATCTCACAACAAAATCTTCTCCAAAAGTTCAAAAAAGCATTAGGGTTAGTCCAAAACCTCTACAACAAAAAATTCATGTCAAGACAAACAAAAATTTGGCCCTAAAACACAGTCACAAAATCAACAGTCCTCTACGCAAGCGAAACACCGACGCATAGAAGAAAACACGCACTTGAAGAAATCAAAAAAGAAGAGAGAAAGACCATTAGAAAAATTTTAAGAGCAAGACCTACCCAAGACGGCAACAAGCTAGAATCAATCAAAGCAACACAAAAATTTTCTAACATCGAAACTGGGATTAAGAAAAGGCGAAAGAAATTCTGTGGTCATCTCAACAGACGACTAGAAAAATTATTAACAAGAAGGTATTCAACAGCTTGGCTATACGAAATTGTAAAGGACCCCCAGAACGCAAACATAAGACCAACCGACATTTCAGAAAGAGACATCTTCAGACATAAAGCAGTTCAAAATGGTTCAAATGGCTCTGAGCACTATGGGACCTAACTTCTGAGGTCATCAGTCCCCTAGATCTTAGAACTACTTGAACCTAACTAACCTAAGGACATCACACACATCCGTGCCCGAGGCAGGATTCAAACCTGCGACCGCAGCGGTCGCGCGGTTCCAGACTGTAGCGCCTAGAACCGCTCGGCCACTTCCATAAAGCATTCAAATGGGAAGTTGCACCAGAGCAACCAAAACAAAAACAGTACAGACCAAAGTGGCAGGGAGAAGATAAACAAGCCTTCTCGGAAAGAATGAAAGCCTAATGGAAGAACAAGAAGAAACTGAAAGAAAGTTGACAGATATTTGCTTAACGGCTCCCATTTACTGGGTGAAGTCGATAATAATAATACTAATAATAATAAGAATAATAACGCTAATCATAATAAATTACAGCAACGCGCAATGGCCGCGTGGTTTGAGGCGCCATGTCACGGATTACGCGGCCTCTCCCGCCGGAGGTTCGAGTCCTCCCTCGGGCATGGGTGTTTGTGTGTTGTTCTTATAAGGGAACCTCCCCATCACACCCCCCTCAGATTTAGTTATAAGTTGGCACAGTGGATAGGTCTTGAAAAACTGAACACAGATCAATCGAGAAAACAGGAAGAAGTTGTGTGGAACTATGAAAAAAAGAAGCAAAATATAAAAACTGAGTAGTCCATGTGCAAGATAGGTCACATCCAGGATACTGTTAGCTCAGGAGCGCCGTGGTCCCGTGGTTAGCGTGAGCAGCGACCGAACAAGAAGTCCTTAGTTTAAGTCTTCCCTTGAGTGAAAAGTTTAATTTTTTATTTTCACACAATTATTATCTGTCCGTCCGTCCGTCCGATGCGAGGTAACTGCGCAGTAGTATGGGGACGTTGTATGAAAACGTTAAAAACGTATGTTTTGACAGAGCACAGGGAAAAATGTGCGACTGTGAAACTGTTGCATTCATTTGTTGCAGTTTATGTGACAAACTCTTATGTTTTCATCACTATTTTGGGAGTGATTATCACATCCACAAGAAAACCTAAATCGGGCAAGGTAGAAGAATCTTTTACCCATTCGCCAAGTGTACAAGTTAGGTGGGTCGACAACATATTCCTGTCATGTGACGCACATGCCCTCACCAGTGTCGTATAGAATATATCAAACGTGATTTCCTGTGGAGGAATCGGTTGACCTATGACCTTGCGATCAAATGTTTTCGTTTCCCATTGGAGAGACACGTCCTTTCGTCTACTAATCGCACGGTTTTGCGGTGCGGTCGCAAAACACAGACACTAAACTTATTACAGTGAACAGAGACATCAATGAACGAACGGACAGATCATAACTTTGCGAAAATAAAGATAGTAAATTTTTCATTTTTTTAAGGAGGTGGGGGAGGGCTGGGAAGGCAAAGCGATCAGGGGTCGTAACCCGAGGCCGGGTCACAGTGTCCCCCTCGTCCGTCAAGGAATCAAGGAATCAGGGATGGGAAGGGGAAATCTTTTGTGGGAATCATTATTTATTTATTTATTTTTATTTACTGTTTTTGATACATTCTTAATGTGGTTTTACTTTATACCACAACAAAAATAAATATATCTAGCACCGCATCGTGCTCTGAGAAAAAGAAAACAATATCTCGGCACGTTCCTACACCGAGGTAAAGTATATGGGGAAAACGAAAAAAAAGTGCTTCATACAGGGTGCAGAAGGGTGTGTCGCTACTCTCCTTACGCTTCATCATCCAGGTACGTCTTCACGAGAATCGAACTTAGTCATGTCAGCTCACTAAATGGGTATCTTCTCCTACCTGCTGATGATCCAGCTGCGTGGAGGGTCGCGTAGGGCACTCCCTAAGTAATTAGAAAAATACTGTCTGTATTTTGGGTTCCGTACGATCTTGCAATGACGTTCTTGTAGGTAGTTCCAAAAGTCGAATACATCTTTAGGTCCATCGTGAAATAAGTAGTGTACCGCATGCGCACGGATCCACGTGACAGCGTTGGTCTTGGCGCGCGGGAAATACTGTTGATCCGGAAATAGTAGAAACCGAGGTGTAATGTGTTCCGGAGTCACTCGTAGAAAATACGACAAAATTTGTCGCACCAAGCGCCATACGTCTTCTGCCGCGCCACATGTGAGACGGTGTTCGTCCGTGTCTGGTATCCCGCAGTCTACGCAGAGAGGCGATTCCGCCATGTTTATCTTGTGGAGGCGTGATCGGGTGATCTGTTTACCATTGACTGTGATGTACCATGTGGATCGGACGGCTGTGTCCAGTGTAACCGCGTGAATCGTCTTCCACACCACCTTCCAATTAACCTGAGGGCTTTTGGTCTCCACGATGTTTGGTGGGCGCCTCTGCTGTAGGAACATGATATATATCCCGCGCCGACGCCTGTTTCGCCGGTGGTACTGCAATACGGACATAGCTGTGTTCAATGTAAAAGTTCCCGAAGTAGTAGAAGGGTGGGGGCATGTCTTGCGTCGTCAGTGGGGGCATAAGGGAGGGCGGAGCTAAGGACTCCAACAGCAAACTTGTCAAACTTTCCGGGTGGTGGCGCCACAGCTTGAAGTGTCAGCTGACATACAGGGCCACAGCTCTGTCGTGGACATGGACGAGACCAAGACCTCCCCTTTCTGGGGGAAGAGTCAGTGACTCATAACTGACTTTGAAGAGCATGCCTGTACTGACGTAGGCTCCGAATGCCGCTAATAGACGTCGAGCCATCAGTAACGGTATTGGAAGAACACGTGCAATGTGTGGAAGGTGCGATGCGAGGTAAACATTGACGAAGTGTGTCCTTTGAAGAATGTCGAGGGTCCGTAGACGAAGGTTGAAGATCTGGACCCGAATTTGTTGTAATAAGAGGCGGTAGTTAAGAGCCGCAGTGCGCCGTATGTCGTCGTGAAACTCTATTCCGAGACATTTGATAGTTCCACGAAGCTGTAGGGGTTCGACACACGCTGGGGTCAACCCATCTCCTATGGCCATGGCGACCGATTTGGCGACGTTGAGACAGCTGCCGGAAGCCACACCGTACGTGGTAATCCATTCTAGTGCTCTGTTGACATCGTCGCGATTGCGGAACACGAGAACCAGGTCGTCTGCATATGCTGTACAGCGAAATGTGACGTCACGTAGGGGAAGACAGGTGAGGCGTTGACGGAGGCCACAGAGGAGCGGTTCCAGTGCCAGAGCATATAATAACGTCGACAAGGGGCAGCCTTGACGCACGGAGCGGAAAATCGGGAGGGACTGCGAGAGACGCCCGTTAACGAGCATTTTGGAAGTCGCCCCTCGGAGGAGGCGCATCACGACGTCTGTGAATTGCTGTGGGTACTGTATGTGCTGGAGAACGGACGTTAGGTACGCGTGATCCACTAGATCAAAAGCTTGGCTAAAATCTAGTGTTGCCAGCACTCCCGGGATGCGGCGTGCCCTGACTAGGGCTATTAAGTCATGGTATCGACGCAGTGCTGTGTGGATGTTGTTGATAACCCCTAGGGAAGTCTGATCTGGCGAGATGACGTAAGGGAGGGTCGGTCGTAGACGGTTTGCTAATAGTCTGGTGACTATCTTCATGTCGCAGTTGACGAGTGTCAGCGGGCGGTAATCTTGTATTCGAGCCCCACCTTTAGGTTTGTGAACCGGTATAATTATACCTTCTACGAAGGTCGCAGAGAGCGGCACCACTGGAAAGTTCTATAAAACTCCACAGGGAGCCCGTCGGGGCCAGAATTCTTATTCGCCGCTCCTTTACCGATGGCGTCGATAACTTCGTCTTCCGTAATGTCGTTCAATAATTCAGTTTGTAAATCCTGTGGGACAATGCCGTAAACCAATTGTGAGACTGCTGTCACCGTCGTCGGGTCGGAACATTGAGCAGAATAAAGTCGTGCGTAATAGTCGAAGAAGGCCACGCGTTGTGTGGCGTGATGACGGCCGTCCTCAGTGGTGATGGCATGTATCACCGCCCGTCTTCGCAGTGTACGTTCTCGGATGACGTGGTACATGGTGGGTCGTTCCGTTGCGAGTCTGTCTTGTGTTCGCGCTCGGACGATCGTCCCTTCGAGGTGTCGGCGCATATGGGCTACGATCTGTGCTTTCGCAATCTGAACTGCCAACTGTCGTTCCGGTGTGGGTGGCAAGGAGGCGCATTCGCGAGGGACGGTGAAATAAAAATCAAGCATCTGCCGCCTCCAAGCAGCAGTCTCTCGACCATACGTAATAAAGGTTCGCCGTAGGGCCGGCTTGGTGCAGGTTAACCACCAACTAATCGACGTAGGACACGTTGGGAGGCGGCGGACGCACAAACTCCACGTGTCTTCGATGGTGGGCCGACAATCTGGAGAAGCGAGATGAGCAAGGTTTAATTTCCAGGGATGTCGGCTGCGCCACACCCGTTGGCGACGAAGGGTGACGGTACATATACAGGCATCGTGATCAGAAAAGGCTACTGGCCACACCTCCGCGTCACTCACCGTTGCCGCGAGAGAACGGGAGACGTAAATCCTATCGATGCGACTAGACGAGTGACTCGTGAAATGGGTGTATCCCGGTCTATTTCCTCGGACATGTTCCCATGTATCTACCAGCTGCAGATCGCCGATGAGTGTCCCAAGTTCGGGGCACAGTGAATGGCGTGGCAGCTGATCTTTAGGTGCTTGGGTGCAATTGAAATCGCCCCCTAATATCAAGTCATCGTGCCTGCCCTGAAAAAGCGGTGCTATTCCTTCTGTGAAGAAGAGCGATCGGTCACGACGGCGATTGGTTCCGGAAGGGGCGTACACATTGATAAACCGGACGCCTTGCACCGTTACGGCCATTCCTCTAGCGTCGGGGAGATATCATACCCCCTCCGCCTCGAGGCCCTCTCTGAGGAGAATTGCGACTCCACTGTTAGTTGGCGAGGCGTGGGACACATGAGCCGTATAACCATACATACCCGGGAAATCGGCGACGAAGACTTCTTGGAGAAAGACAATGTCAACGTCTGCTGCATTGAGCATGTCTTGGAGCAGCGACAACTTCGTACGTGTCCGAATGGTGTTAATGTTGATGGTCGTTAAGCGATAGGTCTGTAGATCGTCTCCTGCGGTGGGGGCCGCCGTCAGTGTCGCCGTAAAAGGTGGGGCCTGTGATCTGCTGGCCGCGTCCGCGCCGTCATCTGTTGCTAGTCGGGAGGGGCCGAGGTGTGGGAGGAGAGACCTCTCTCCTCATCCACCACAGCGGCCGTAGAATCGTCTTCAATGTCATCCGCCCAAGGTCCGTAAGTTAACGGTGGCTGCAGTAGAACACTTGTGGGCTGAGTGACTATGGGTGAATCCGCAGTTGTTTCCGGTTGTAATGGCGGGCGCTGTGCTGGCCATCCGTTTGTCCGAGAGAGCGTAATCGGGTTTGTCAAAATCAGACAAAGTGACAGGTGAGGGCGATCTCGTGTCATCCATTTTCCTCGTCGTTTCGTCGGCCGTCCGGTCGTCAACTGGAGAAGACGTCCGCTGGAGGCAATAGTCTGAGGGTGTGCGACGTCGCTTTTTATGTTTTCTCGGTGAACTTTGTTTGCGGACGTGGGTTTCTGTGTCCGAAAGAGTTTGTGGTTCCCGTATAGTATCCCCCTAAGGTAGAAAGGCAGAGGTCGGTACAACCCTAGGTCGAGTTCCATTCTCTCGTCCGAATCTTCATGTGGAGTCGATGGGCGGCGTTCTTCAACCTCTGCAGACACCGTAATGGTGTTGGTCAATCCAGGACCGGCGACAGGTGCGCATTCTAACGCTTCCTGTCTTCCGGGGGGCTTGTCGTCTGTCATGACGGTCGATCGTGTCACCTCTGCGTAATTGAGGGGGAGGGCCGTGAGCGAAGGAGGTGGTGTCGTGTCATGCAATGGAAGTTGTGTAACCCGACGATGAATACACGCCGAGCGCACATGACCCTCCTGGCCGCAACCAGAACAAGTACGAGGTTGTCCGTCGTACATTACTATTGCTCGACAGCCACCTATGACTAAGTAGGACGCCACATGTTTCTTTAATTCAATTTTCACTTGTCGGACGCCGTTGAGGACCTGGTACGTCTCGAAGGCGTTCCATTTTTCGGCCACGTGGCTAATTACCGTCCCATAAGGGCGGAAAGCTGAGGTAACGACGTCCGGTGGTACTTCAAAAGGGAGTTCGAAGACTCTTAGTGTGCGTAATCCTAGTCCAGCATGGTCAACAGTAACCTCTCCGATGTGACCATCGGAGTGTTTGAACTTGAGAGTGTTCGCGCATCTGTTCACAACTGCGTGACATAACTCGTCATCGACCATCTTGACGTAAACGACGCTACTTGTGATGGATAGGTGGATACCGATGATGTGCTGTGTTGGTATTTGAACTTCGTCACGGATGAATCGTTCAAAGGCTCGTGGTCGTGCGTAGTCGGGCTGGAAGCTGATCTTGATGGTAGCTTTTCTGTACGAATGAGCCATGGCGACTCAGTGTTAACGGACGCGAGTATTAGCTGCGGCGAGGAAGTAAACAAACTACGGGCGCTCGCGACTCTGTGGACGGGACGTAAACTAGACGTCCTCGCCGCTCACCGGCCGAAAGCAGGTTGATCACTCGAGGGAAGTCTTGAACCAAGGACCTCTCGTTCCGCAGCTTCTCACGCTAACCACGGGACCACGGCGCTCGTGCTTACGCATGGACTACTCAATTTGTATATTTTGTTTATTGTTTTCATAGTTCCACGCAACTTCTTCCTGTTTTTTCGATTGACCTGTGTTCAGTTTTTCAAGGCCTATCCACTGTGCCAACTTATAACTAAATCTGAGGGGGGTGCGATGGGGAGGTTCCCTTGTTAGCATAAGTTAGTTTAAGTAGTGTGTAAGTCTAGGGACCGATGACCTCAGCAGTTTGGTTCTTCAGCAATTCACACATACACATTTTGAATAAATTACATAGTAGATAATATCGGAAGTTCCAAGCGGCTTGTTGTGGATGATTCTGTTTTATACAGGAAAGTCGGAAGGTGTGAAAATTGTAGCGAAATGCAGGAATACCTGAACAGGATCGACACTTGATGCAGAGAGTGGCAATTGATCTTCAACATAACGAAATGTGCCTTATTGAGAATACAGAGACGGAAAGACCCATTACACGCTGATAACACAATTACAAAACTAAGCAGTCACGTCCATAAAATATGTAGGAGTATGCGCACGCAGCGATACAAAGTGGAACGACCACACAAAACTAATTGCAGGAAAGGCAGGTGCCAGGCTGAGAATCATTGGAAGAGTCCTCAGGAAATATTGTCCGTCAACAAAGTAGGTAACTTACAGAGCCCCCTTTCCACCAAGACTTGAATGTTGCTCGTCGCTGTGGGATTCGTACCACACTGGATTGATAGAGAAACTCAGAGAAGATCAAAAGATGAGCAGCAAGTTTCGTTACAGGTTTATTTAGTATGCAGGACAGCGTCACGTAGACTATCAACCAACTCCAGTGGCAGACGCTGCAAGAGAGGCATTCTGCATCACGATGTGGCTTACTGTTAAATTTCCGAGAACGTACTTTTCTAGAAAAATCAACAAATATATTGCTATACTTGAAAGGAGAGACAGCATTGGTCGTATATTTTTGTTTACTATCGCAAAATCGATTTTCGGTCACTTAGTGACCATCTTCAGTGCTGTAATATATAACTTAAATTAGTAAGCACTGGTGTCAATAAGCTTACGGCGATCACATAGAGTATCGATTTTCGGTCACTTAGTGACCATCTTCAGTGCTGTAATATATAACTTAAATTAGTAAGCACTGGTGTCAATAAGCTTACGGCGATCACATAGACTCTATGTGATCGCCGTAAGCTTATTGACACCAGTGCTTACTAATTTAAGTTATATATTACAGCACTGAAGATGGTCACTAAGTGACCGAAAATCGATTTTGCGATAATAACCAAAAATATACGACCAGTGCTGTCTCTCCTTTCAAGTATACCCATTATCTGGTCGTAGTGCACAGGACACTAAGGAGTCGCCAATCAATAAATATATTGCTTCCTCCTACTTGTATCTCGCGCAAAAGCCATGAAGATAAAATTGGAGAGCTTCGCGCTCTCACGGAAGCTTACCGGCAATCTTTCTTTCCACGAACCAACTCGCGACTGGCTCAGCAGGGAAGATACAATGGTACACGAAGTACCCTCCATCAAAAATTGTAACGTGTCTTGCGGAGTGTATAAAATATGTAGATGCAAATGCGCATAATAAACATTTGTTTAAACCACGTTCACGTTTTAATTGCTGCATACAACTGCAGACAACACTGAATTCGTCACGTGGGATCTCGCAGAGGCTGTAACGAGCAACAGTGTCAAAAGAATTATGTTCGCTTTGAATTTAGCTGCAGGTGCACGGCGACGGGCGCGCACCTGCGGTGACCTCGAAGAGCATGTAAAGGCGCGGAGCGTTGTCTTGGCAACCGTGCGACCACCCGGCCTCTCGCAGCACACACCGGCTTATCTCCCGCGCGCAGATTAACGTCACTGTATCGTGTTAACTCAATTCACGCCTCTTATCAACTTCCTTTAAACTTGCGCTGGCTTACATCGGTCCGCGAAAACGTCGGCAGTATTCAGTAAGCCAAATACGGTTTCTGCGCAAATTCTTTCCAGCACACTATGATAGCTGGTCAGCAAAATATCTTCAGCACACAATGTTCTTAACAATGTCAGTGCATTTATTCCTTTAACAAGTTAGATAGATGCCATTCAGGTTTATGTCCAGTTACAGACTGGCTACTTCATAATCAACAACAGCCACTCCTCTCAGTAAACGGTTTAGCCTCTGTATGTACGGATTCCAGGTACGTCTGCGACTTCTTCTTCCATGAGCGACGGTCTTGGACGATATTCAGTCAGCTAACTCCACGTCTTTGTTGCATTGTTCTGGCGATCTTCCTCCTGGTCTGTCTCTATCTCCTGGACTCCATTCCAGCAGCGTCTTTGTCCACTGTTCATCATTTCTTCTGACAACATAGCCCGCGCACTGCCATTTCATAGTGGATGTTGTCACCTGGATGTCTTTGACGTCAGTATTTAATCTGCTGTCTTCTGCCCCCCCCCTTTTTTTTTCCTTGTACATCCCAACATAGACCTTTGCATGCGTCGCTGTGCAGTTCTAAGTTTCCGTCTTGTATATTCATGAAGTGTCCATGTCTCACAGCAATAAGCCAACACGGGAAGAACATACTGATCAAACTATTTGTTTTCAGTTTTACTGTCATGTTTGACCTGAAGATAAGTGAATGCCTTGCAAATATTCAACAGCCTAGTTTGATGCCTCGAAAGATTTCAGATCTTATGCCTCCAGCCGTATTTAGAAGCTGGCCATGATTGATGTATTTCTTCTCTAACAGGGTCCAGTAGTGTATTTTTTGGTTGTACGTTTCCTACCGTGCTCCATTTGTTTACACATAACTTTCGCCTTGGAAAGGTTTATGTTCAGTCCCACTGCTAACGCTCCAAGACGTGACCCGATACCAAAGTCTGTAGTTCTTCAAGATTGTTTGTCAGTAGTACAATGCCATCTGTAAACCTCAAGTTATTAAGTCTCTTCCCATTAATTCTAATTCCTTCTCCTTCGAGTTCAGTTTAAACACTGCCATTTTCAGGACTGCAGAGAATAGCTTGGGAGCAATAGGGTCACCTTGTTTCATTCCTCTGTGAATTAGAAACTCGTGGGTTGGTTCCTTTACACTAACAAAAGCTGTAGCAGTTTCGCATATATGGTACAGTATTTTCACAGACCACCTCTACCTCCCGTTCGATTAAGGTTTGCACGACAGTAGGATGGTTAACTGAATAAAAAATAGTTCAAAATTTACAAAAGCTATTCACAAAGGCACCCGGTGTTCGTTTACTCTGCTTATCACTTCCCGGAGAATCAAATAAAAAGATCGTAGTATATCATCTCACCTGTTATACATTTACTATTTCTCGATAAAGCGAACCACAGTTCGGCCGTAGCGGAATCAACATGGTCATATTCCAGATCAAAGTACAGGGATGGAAAAAATATGGAAACATCGCGATAAACGCATGCTTGAACAAATTCAGATGCTAGATACACTATGTGATCAAAACTATCCGGACACCTGGCTGGCCGGCCGAAGTGGCCGTGCGGTTAAAGGCGCTGCAGTCTGGAACCGCAAGACTGCTACGGTCGCAGGTTCGAATCCTGCCTCGGGCATGGATGTTTGTGATGTCCTTAGGTTAGTTAGGTTTAACTAGTTCTAAGTTCTAGGGGACTAATGACCTCAGAAGTTGAGTCCCATAGTGCTCAGAGCCATTTGAACACCTGGCTGAAAGTTCGTGGCGCCCTCCATCGGTAAGGCTGGAATTCAATATGGTGTTGGCCCACTCTTAGCCTTGATGACAGCTTCCACTCTCGCAGGCATACGTTCAGTCAGGTGTTGGAAGGTTTCTTGAGAAATGGCAGCCCATTCTTCACGGAGTGCTGTACTGAGGAGAGATATTGATGTCGGTAGTTGAGGCTTGGCACCAAGTCGGCGTTCCAAAACATCGCAAAGGTGTTCTGTAGGACTCAGGTCAGGACTCTGTGCAGGCCAGTCCATTACAGCGATGTTATTGTCGTGTAACCACTCCACCACAGGCCGTGCATTATGAACAGATGCTCGATCGTGTTGAAAGATGCAGTCGCCATCCCCGAATTGCTCTTCAACAGTGGGAAGCAAGAAGATGCCTCCGGATTTTACTGTTGGCACTACACGCTGGCAGCTGACGTTCACCGGGCATTCGCCATACTCAGGCCCTGTCATCGGATCGCCACATTGCATACCGTGATTCTTCACTCCACAGAACGTTTTTCCACTGTTCAATCGTCCAATGTTTACACTCCTTACAGCAAGCGAGGCGTTGTTTGGCATTTACCGGCATAATGTGTGGCTTATGAACAGCCGCTCGACCATGAAATCCAAGAGTTCTCACCTCCCGCCTAACTTTCATAGCACTCGCAGTGGGCCCTGATGCGGTATGGAATTCCTGTGTGATGGTCTGGATAGATGTCCGCCTATTACACATTACAACCCTCTTCAACTGTCGGCGGTCTCTGTCAGTCAACAGACGAGGTCGGACGGGGAAAGACCACAGCCTCCCACAAAATTACCGACCCATCAGCCTTCTGAGCTCGCTCAGTAAGATTGTTGAGAAGGTGATTCTCAAACGCATCACCAGGCACTGCATAACAAATGACATCCTGAGACCGGAGCAATTCGGCTTCAGGAATCACCACTCCACAACACAACAACTCCTACCGGTCGTTGAACGTAAAACACATGGCTTCAACATAAACAAAGCTACAGGGGCAGTGTTCCTGGACATCGAAAAGGCTTTCGACCGTCTATGGCACAACGGCCTCATCCGCAAACTCAGCGACGCGGGATTCCCCGACGGGCTGCTGCGTCTAATACACTCATACCTCACAGACAGGAGTTTCAACACTGACGTGCAGGGAAAACAATCAACACGACACGGTATACACGCGGGAGTACCCCAGGGAAGCATCCTAGGGCCCCTACTGTTTAACCTCTACATAAACGATCTCCCAACCACACACAACACAATGATGGCAATCTACGCGGATGACACAGCCATCCTTGCGCAAGATTGGAAACCATCAAACATTACGTCACGCCTACAGACTGCACTCAGAGTGGCTGAGCCTTGGTTGGGAGAAATGGCGTGTTAGAGTAAACGTCGACAAGTGCGAAGCCGTTCTGTTCACTAGAAGACCGAAGCAACTGCGCAAACACCACTACTACAGACCAATAACTCTACATGCACGTCCAATACGTTTCCGCGAGAAAGTCAAATACCTCGGTGTCTGGCTGGACCGGAAATTACTCTGGGGGGACCACATACAACACATGACCAACCGAGCTAGCGCGAGGCTCAAACAGCTCTATCCTATGCTCAACAGGCGTAGCACACTGAACAGAAGGGTGTCGAGGTCCATGTACATGACACTTATCCGACCCCTGATGACGTACGCAGCTCCTGTCTGGGGATACGCTGCGCCGACACGCCTGCGCCGTCTGCAGCTCATACAAAACAAAGTACTCAAAATCATAAGCAATGCTCCACGATACACACGCATCGCGGACCTTCACCAGGAATACCGACTTGATACTCTCACGGAGGTAATCCACAAACTCACCACAAGACTATACAGAAACTCCAGACATTCTCAGAACCCGTTTATTCTGAATCTGGGGAACTATGACCACAACCATAGATGGAAACACAAAAGACCAAAAGACATACTTGTAAGGACATAACATCTATGGCCAAGCATACGGAAACATAACGGCACAGGCGAGCCCCTGTTAATCAGACGCATTTACTGGATATCCAGTTGAAATACACTGCCGAATAACTGGCACCACACAGGGAAGCCGTACCGTACACTGCATGCAAACAAGCTCCACACATCCCCCACACAGTGAGATGATCTATGGCTGATCTCCCACTACTGTATAACGATCTTGATTGTTCCAGGAATGTAGCAGCTGCAGCAACTGGGACACATCGCCATCGCTTGTCACGGTAGTGATGCATGATACCTATACTAACAAATCCAACCTTGCATGAGCTATCGCAGCTAGTAAGCCACTACTGCTCTTACTACCCATCCCACTGTCGCAGAGGTTTTTTTCCCACGGCACGAGACATGGCACTTTTTTCCCTCTGCTCTTCAAATCGCTACCCGCTCTCGCGTTTCGTCCACTATCTATCACCTGATGGACCGTGTTAATGCGTAGCCTTACCCAGACGCACGGACAACATCACAGCCCAGCATCCTGTGATCCACTTACTAGATAACTAACATGTTTACGGAGGTGACAGTAGAACTTTTGGTTTGGTCACCACGTTGGTGCGGGCGTGGAGGGGCCCCATCTCTATTTTAGACGAGGTCGGCCTGTACGTTTTTGTGCTGTACGAGTCCCTTCACATTTCCACATCACTATCACATCGGAAACAGTGGACCTAGGGTTGTTTAGTGGTGTGGAGATCTCGCGTACACATGTATGACACAAGTGACACCCAATCACCTGTCCACGTTCGAAGTCCGTGAGTTCCGTGGTTCGTCCTATTTTGCTGTCTCACGATGTCTAAAGACTAATGAGGTCGTTGATATGGAGTACCTGGCTGTAGGTGGCAGCACAATGCACCTAATATGAAAAACGTATGTTTTTGGGGGTGTCCGGATACTTTTGATCACATAGTGTAAGCCTGGACGTTGCGCCGTAGTATTTGACCACGAATGGCAGCTGTACAGTGCCCTCAATATGTAGTAAATGTCAGTTGTGATCAGAACAGTGTTCTGTGTAGTTGTGAGTGCATTATGTCGGAGCCAACTCAATTCGAACATGGGCAGACTGCTGGTGCTTGTATGGTGGGTCCTTCTGTCACCAAGGTAGCCAATGAGTCTGGTGTTTCAAGAGGCACCGTATCGGAGATTTATACTACAAGCGAGGAAAGCGGAAAAACATCATCGGCCAAGCCACAACGCGAGTGATCGTGACGGGCGGTCATGGAAGAAGATTGTGACGACAAATAAGAGGACTTGAGCTGTAAACATCACTGCAGTAATGAATGTCACACTCGCAGACATTGTCAGCACTAAAACAACACGGCTATAGGCGATTCCAAGTTGTCGTCGTCGCTGATACGGAAGGCACGTGAAGACAGAGTGTGGAGTACTTTAAAGAGGACATTGAAGGCAAATGGGTATGATAGTTACTCAGTCGACAGGGCTTTTAGGCGGAATATTTATAACGCTAATAAGAATGACGGTTACCGTTCGTTTCTGGAGTCACTGACCGCATAAGCAGAATTCTAAAGTAAAATGGTATTCATACATCTTTCTTTAGTCAAAACAAAATAAAAGATTTTTTCTGACGGAAAACGGACGGCTCAAAAATGGCTCTGAGCACTGTGGGACTTAACTTCTGAGGTCATCAGTCCCCCAGAACTTAGAACTACTTAAACCTAACTAACCTAAGGACATCACACACATCCATGCCTGAGGCAGGATTCGAACCTGCGACCGTAGCGGTCGCGCGGTTCCAGACTGTAGCGCCTAGAACGGCTAGACCACTCCGGCCGGCGGAAAACGGATGCACCTGATTGCCTCCACAATGCAGGCGTCTATCAAGTGACATGTGGCTGCGGCAAAGTGTATATAGGCGAAACGGGAAGAACTGTTAAGGAAGGCATTTAGGAAGACGAACGGCACATGCGGCTGAAACAAAGTGCAAAATCGGCAGTAGCGGAACATCATGAGAACTGTGGCTCTGACATAGATTTTAATAACGTACGTGTACTGGCTAAGGAAACAAATATTTATAGAAAAAAGGTCCAAGAAGCGGTTGAAATTTCCAAGAATACATCTAATTTCGATACAGAGGACGGCTATAGGCTTCCGGCATCGCGGCTCCATGCTATCAAGGAAGTGAATACGCAGCAGCGGTGTGCGGGCGACATAAACAACGTGCTGCAAGTCACCTCGGCGGACAATAGTATTTTGGGTAAACATTCCCCCTATCTTGCTCTGTCCGTTTCGAATCTAGCCAATGATGACGACCAACCAATAACAGCAGCAGGAATTTCAACCAATAACCCTTCTCCAGCGTAAGTGTGGAATAGTGCCTTTCTGTCCAATGAAGATACGCCGCCAATGGTATCCACAGGTGATTAGCCAACAACGCACCTTCTTCTGCATCAGAGTGGGAACATTAGCCTACGACAATGGCCCACCAATGGTAACCATATTAAGTTTAACCAATACTATCACTTCTCCAGCACGAACGCGAAATAACTCCCCTTTGTAAGAGTACGCGACACTCGTCTCTGACAGTGTTCCAGCAGTAGTGTACACCAGAATATCCTGAGGAAGATCCCAGCACAGGGGCCGAAACGTCAATCATTTTAGAAGAAATATGACGCGGTCTAATAACTCAGAAAATTTTAACTTCACATGTCGATGTGTTTTCAACGTATTGTTTTTAGATCTGGAAAGCGAACCAAAGTTGTAAACACGTTTTATTGCGGACCACAGACAACATTTTATAACAATAAAACGTCCTGAAGTAAATACGTACTTTCTAGTAACTACACAAACAGATTTTAAATATATTTAACTTAATGTTATAATTGAGTAAGCCGATGATGTGTAAACTGCGGAAGGAGGGACACGATGCTCTGCCAAGTGGAATTCAAGTACCTACCGTGAAGAAGTAGAAGCAATGTTCACACAACATATATCCCTTTCGTGACAGGAGTAAGTGTCCTAGACAATTCCGCAGCTCGTGGTCTCGCTGTCGCGTTCTCGCTTCCCGAGCACGGGGTCCCGGATTCGGTTCCCAGCGGTGTCAGGGATTTTCACCTGCCTCGAGATGACTGGGTGTTTGTGTTGTCTTCATCATTTCATCATCATTCATGAATGTGGCGAGACTGGACTGAGCAAAAGGTTGGTTTTTCTACGGGCGCTGATAACCGCGCAGTTGAGCGCCCAACAAACTAAAACATTATCATCATCCTTCTACACAGCAGTTTCTGCTGTATTGCCAGTAACAGAAGGTAACAACTGTGGGAAAAACTGACAGCCTTTTTTTTTTTGTGCTCAGAACTGATCTTCAGGTCTAGCAAAACTGCGTGGAAAAAATAGTCTATCTATGGGATAAATGTGTGCGAACTTGAGCACATAATTTCAAATACTAAATTCTTAAGAAAAAAAATAAAGCAGCAGAATTAAAGCAGCCATAGGTTTATTCGGACACGTTACATTGTGAATAAATATTGTAACAGAAATATTGCGCTAGAAATATTGTCAAATGAAACTTCCAGTCAGTGTTTAGTTGTTGTGCTATGCATGGTTTTAGTGATACATCTCTTCCTTCGTAAGAATACTTGATTGTACGCTATTACTATCTGACTCATCTCCCTGTTTTCCGTGGGCCGGTGTTTTATTCGCTTTACCGGGTAATATGTCTTGGTGGGATGTTGGAACTGCAGACAGGGGCCGCAATATTGAATTCCGCACTGAAAAATGTAATCACGTACGAGAATATTGCCATGCCAGTGTTTTGAACCTTCTTCAGTTTTGACGCGGCCACATTCAATGGCACAATGACAACCAGTTCTGCCTGCATTCAGATACTACTATAGGAAAAAAGAAATAAATCTTTACTTGTATATCTTGAAACCAGTAACAAAATTTTGACAATTCTACTTGTGAGATAAGTAAAGTGAAACTGAAGTGCCTGTGGTTCATATCTATTAGTCGTGGGCGGTATACGGTAAACAGAGCGTTCATTACATGCGTTGTCAATCTATCCCTAACAACAGAAATACTGGAATTATATAGGTGTTACGCGACCGTTTTAACCAAACTGTCCTGTAACTTGTGCAAGACCTGTAAGAGAGAGCAAACTTAAATCGGAATAAATTAATTTGTCCGTATAATGAAATATGAATTAGTACTAGTGACTGCCAACACGTAGCTGCTTAGATTTTGATTTCATTTGTTGAATTGCTTGCGCGGCTAAGGTGGAGCACCACAAAATATAACTAATATAGAGAGCGAACAAAATCAGGCACAGAATAAAGAGGAAGTTTCAGAAGTTGAGTTTAGGAAAGAATAAGATGTAGAAATTGCACGAGTAACGGAGACGTCCAAAGTAACAGGCCACGAAGACGCGACATAGTGATGTCACTCGCGAGCCCACACCTCAACAACAGGTAGCATTCTGTCCACAAAGTTTCTTAACTGAAGTATTCAAGAAAAAAGAGGAAAGATTTGCGGAAAGCGAGAAAAAAAGAGACGTGCTATCTGAATGAGAAGCAGTTTGAGAATATAAATAAAGAGATAGAAGAAGGGGCCGGCCGGTGTAGCCGTGCGGTTCTAGGTGCTTCAGTCTGGAACCGCGTGACCGCTACGGTCGCAGGTTCGAATCCTGCCTCGGGCATGGATGTGTGTGATGTCCTTATGTTAGTTAGGTTTAAGTAGTTCTAAGTTCTAGGGGACTGATGACCACAGATGATAAGTCCAATAGTGCTCAGAGCCATTTGAACCATTTTTGAACAGAAGGAGTTGGGGCAGTAGATAAGGATCTCGACGCTCACATAAATAATTGCGAGGAACAAATTAAATTGTTAAATAAAAAGATTAATGATCAGGTTACCGGAGTACAGAAGCAGTGTCGAAGAAAGTAGATGAGCGGGTACAATATTTTGATATGAAGATAGACACGTTGACGCTAAATGCAGAAGGAACTACGGATAGTTTAAGGAAACACATTAACATGACCTCTCAGAACATCGAAACAATCAAAACCTGAAAGGGAGAAGTTGGTGAAGAAGCAAAAGTTGTCCAGTTGTCCACAGAACGTTGACTGATAGAAGTATACGTTAAGCAAAGTCATAGAGCAAGTCGCACTGCTAACCACCACCATCGTGCAGTTATCAACACACAATGAAATAATGGTACCAGTAAACCTACGGGGTCACAAAGATATTAGAGACTTAGAACAATTCAAGGAGACGCTGTCCCACATCAACCGAAGGAACAGGGAAACGTTAGATGCGCTAATCAAAGGAAAAGAAAGCAATGGAAACTTGACCAATAACGAAAGAGAAAACGAGATGAATAGAAGCAAAGGAGAGAAAAGTCAAGAAGAAGAAGAGTTGAAAGAACTTTCGGACAGATAATGATGCAATGGGTCAGTGCTGGCACATTGAGTACCACCGATAAACTGAACTACAACCGTTTGAATTTTATCATGCGATGTGGATGAGGAAGGGTTTAGAAGTACACCGAACCGCTTGCACCTATAGATTTGGATGGAGCATTTTCTAGAACCATTACCGAGATTCTGGCCACATGTTTTAAAGATAGACTTTGTCTGCGCACACATCAGAGAAGAGATAGCCGCAAGAATAAAGGTGGTTACAGTGTGTGTATGACGTACGAAAAGTTCATATGCACATTCCCCAGTGAATACTGGTCTAAAGCGAAGCAGGACCAAGTCAAGTTGGGAATACAAATAATGGATCATTATGTAGAATCGAGGTGGCAGGACCAGTACAATATTCCAAGGAGATGGTCTACAGGAACCAGGTCTTAGACGAACCATATGAGAAAGCAGAATTAATTCGAATTTGTTTGACAAAGCTACCACTTCAGATACAGTGGGAAAGCATGCAAGATGAACAAGGATTCCAACACTTATTGCAAGAATTAAGATGTGCTCGAAGTACAGAAGCAAGGGAACTTGTGCACTTCATACAGACACATTTTCCACTACAAAACTAACAACAGAAGAATCAAAACTGGAGAGTGAGACACCCACCAAGAAGAAATGGAATTGGATGGGATAGTCGGAATGATCATAGATGATGGAGACCACAGTATCAAACAGATCATAGCAGAAACAATTAGAGATGAAATGATCAGCAAGATGAGATAGTAGAAGTATGTGGGTAAAACCCAAGATATAATCAGAGGATCGAAGAACGAGGGAATAATCGAAGTAGATGACCAGCAACAGAGGCTCCGACTTTGCAATTAGTAACGAGAAGTCTTTCAGGAGCCGTCTTCGTAAAATGCGACAAATTAAAAGAAATACTAGCGATAAGTATGAAAATATTTATAGTAGAATGGAGGACATTGCATATCCTATAACTAAGTGTGAAAATGGGTGAGAATGTGGTACAGTGTACACTCGACTCTGAGAGCCAAATGTCAGTGACAATTAAGAAAGTCTATGACTCATGTCATAGAGAAAAGAAGCGCCTTTGTTTAAAATTCATGGTGTGAATGGAAATACGAGGCACAGTGAACGGGAAATGTGCAGAGGCCAAGCAAGGTCAGGAAACTTAGTGAAGCCACTCATGGGAAAAAATTGTATTTTTGTCGATAAACTAGTGGGACGTGAGAGATATTAACAAGAGAAGAATAAAGAAAAAGAGAGATTGTAGGTTACCCACCTGTAAGACATAAAGGCCACCAAGAAATTTCAAAATCAGCGCTGGAGAGGATGAACGCAAAAGCAAAGAAGAGGAACGAAAATCAAAGAGGACAAAAAAGAGGTTAAGCTTGCTGTAGGCGACAAAGTTTTACTACGATCGCGGAGACGATCTAAGAAGAAAAGATATCTGAGCAGCAAGTTCTTTTCTGTATTTTCTGGACCTTACCATGTGTGGAAAACAGTTCTTTTCGTTCATTGCGACATCGTAGAATTCCAAACGTTACAAAGCAGTGTACCAATTGGAAAACAGGATATTTCGCATGTCAAGATGTTCAAGGAATGAGAAGTTTTGTAGAAACGAATGGAGGCGATATACAGCCTCAGGTCTGTTGCAAGAAGATGCATTAATAATATGAAGATATGCCATGAAAATGTAAGAGATCATGAGCTTATTAAAGAAAACTTTTCCATACAACAAGTCCAATTATCATCAAGTGAAGTCAAGAAGATGGTGTATGAGATACCGAAAAAAAGGTATATTAAACTAGTAATTGACTGTAGTTGCCCATTGGTGAAGATGTGCGTATTTGTTAAACGTTATTACTTCACGTGTCCACCAGATGTGAAGGAGCACTGAACAAGAAGCCATGGACATTGATGATTAGGATTTATGTGAATGACATGTTATGTAGATCTGAGATGATGAGAGCTTGAGCAAATCAGAAGTGAAGGAACGTTGCGCTGAGAGAATATAGTTGATGATTAAAACAATATGCCGATTTAAACGCTAGTTTGATAAGAGTACGACAAGGTAATTTTTTGTGGATCTCCATGTACTGTTAACAGGGCAGATAGCCGAACTTTTGTGGAAAGACCATGACGAAAGGAAAGAAATAAAAGATGATAAAAGTGTGAACTTGACATGACCTAGGAAACAAAAGAGTGAGGTAATAATAGAACATAAATCAAAGATGGTCAGACCACAAACCACATCAAAATGTCAAACAGCATACACAACGGTAAGAGTAAGAGAAAATAAAAGGTGAGAGTGAACCACTGAATAGAATAAGGTATAATTTAAGAGGACTTCGTGTTATAACTTTCATGTATAGGTATAGAACCATATTATCTATGTGCTTATGTTCCAGACAGACAATCGCCTCAGTTTAGAGAACCAACAGTAAGATATAAATAGAATTCATAAGATGGAACGTGATGAAAGAATGGAAAATCTAACTCATCGGATGAATGGTAGAAAATGAGGATAAAAGAAGAAGGGTAGGATGGTAAGGTTGTAGAACGTAGAGGGTGGACACAGCAGATGTGGGTTTATGGATATTAGTAGTTAAAAGCACACTAGTAACAGTGAGTTGTCTACAAGGTATCAGTAGACTTCTCTGGAATAACCAGTAGTGAATGTGCATGTAGTAAACAAACAAATCAATGACATATGAAACGTTATAAACCTCAAGTGAATTCCCAATAGAAACAAAATCCGGAAAGAAGTACTGATGCAATTATTATTATTATTATTATGTAAATTTATACATGAAAGGATGAGTTCAAAAAATTTTAAGTACTAGAAATGAAGTTCTGATGTAACTGTCATTATGCAAATTTAAACATGGAAGGAAAAGTTTTTTAACTCTATGTGTTATACAATGATATAATTTTGCAAGTACTTGCAGTGGTATATGTGATACTTTCTGCAAAATGTTTAGTGAATCGAATTAGTAGTAAAGAAGTAGAACCGTGATAAGCGAAAACTTTTCTCCTTTCTTCATATGGTGGCTGATGTCAGCGAGAAAAAGTCTCGTAAGGGTTTAAAAATATTGTGTAAAGTGGGTTGCAAGTCACTAAGGGCTCTCACTCTCAAATACTGGATGAATATAATAAGCCTATTTGCAAGTCGTGAGCTAAGCTCCTTTTACACTTTCCCCCCCTCCCCTCCTCCTTTGAGAGGTAGGTGATGTTTACCCTTGAAATCTATCAAGTGGCTTAGGAGATGACTTGGAACATACATTCACTTTTATAATATGCATGTATGTCTCACGCAGGAGTGACTAGTGCTAATTTCTAATTGACAAAAATGGTAAAAGAATATACGCCCAAAATTTAAGACCTTATGTTATGCCCATCTGCAAGATCCTAGAGTATATATTTAGCTCGAACAATATGGCTACCTTGGAGGAATATAAGCTTTTCTCAAAGAATCAGTACGGGTACAGGAAAAACCTCATAGGTGAAATATAGCTTGCTTTATTCTTGCACGATATCCTGCAAGTAAGTGGATACAGGTGAACGGCTAGTCTACATATTCCGCGATCTCCGACGAACGTTTGACATGTACCACACAGTCGAATAATAATCCAGACACATTCACACATAGTTTCTTCATAGATTAGTACGAGGAATTTTCGAGTAAGGAAACTCAGTCATGACACAAAACACTGTATGTTCATCAGAAACCAAAGCCATGTCAAGTGTGTTCCAAGTAAGTATAAGAGAGCAATTAATATTCCCAGTAGGCATGACCAAGTTACCGTATAGGATCAACAACACTGTCAGATAGGTCACTAACGATTCTGCTGTCCCCAGGAAGGTGTCATTGTTGCACTATCGTATGGAGATGAAGAGTGAAAAATTCCACTAAAAGCAGATAAATGCAAGATAATGGCCATAACAAAGTGAAGGAACCTGATGGTATCCGATTTTGAGATTAATGGTGAACGTATAGAGTCCGTCACATCAATAAATTACAGGGTGTTTTCAGAAACGTGTTATATGTTCCTACAGGAGGAAGTGTTTGTCAAAACTAGAAGAAGAATTCCTATAATGATATGTCTAGAAACCAATACCCTTTGAGAAACAAGCAGTTGAAGATCCACAATTTTAATTACAGATGAGGCAGGATTCATAGGAGGTGGCATAGTAAATTACCACCATGAAAGTACGGGCAGCTGCAAACGCTTGAGCAGTCAGGAAGATCAGGTTTCAGGATAGTTTCGGTATCAACATAGGGGCATGAACTGTCAATGACAGACTCAAGGAACCGGCCGTTGTGGCCGAGCGGTTCTAGGCACTTCAGTCCGGAGCCGCGCTGCTGCTACGGTCGCAGGTTCGAATCCTGCCTCGGGCATGGATGTGTGTGATGACCTTAGGTTAGTTAGGTTTAAGTAGATCTAAGTCTAGGGGACTGATGATCTCAGGTGTTAAGTCCCACAGTGCTCAGAGCCATTTGAATCATTTAGACTCATAGAGCCATACACTTAACCCAATAGATTAGCAGGTGCTGTGTATCAACGATTTCTGCAGATGATCCGCTGGCGTGGCGTCTCCATTCACTAGGGCTGAATCCGTTGGATTTCCGCCTGTGGGGACATTTAAAGACATTGGTGTATGCCCAACCCATCGCCAATGAGCAGACGGTGCACGGGCATGTGATTACTATTGCACCCACTATGCGGGATATATGAGGCAGACGAAATATTCTGTGATTTTAAGAAGAATGCAATAAATTCAATGCTAAAAAAGGCACTAGCTGGCAGATGTGGATATTACCAAACTATCAGCTTAATAAGTCATAGCTGCAAAATATGACATCAATTATTTATGGATAAACATGAGATCACTTGAGACAATACTAACCCTAAGATTTATCTTAGAACATACTGTTGTACCACAGCTTTGCCTGGGGCAATGAACTGTTCCTGCATAGATCAACAGAGTGATTAACATAGAAAAATGTAATGTATTGCGAATACATAGAAAGAAGGATCCTTTATTGTATGATTATATGATAGCGGAACAAACACTGGTAGCAGTTACTTCTGTAAAATATCTGGGAGTATGCGTACGGAACGATTTGAAGTTGAATGATCATATAAAATTAATTGTTGGTAAGGCGGGTGCCAGGTTGAGATTCACTGGAAGAGTCCTTAGAAAATGTAGTCCGTCAACAAAGGAGGTGGCTTACAAAACACTAGTTCGATCTATACTTGAGTATTGCTCATCAGTGTGGGATCCATACCAGGTCGGGTTGACAGAGGAGATATAGAAGATCCAAAGAAGTGCGGCGCGTTTCGTCACAGGGTTATTTGGTAAGCGTGATAGCGTTACGGAGATGCTTAGCAAACGCAAGTGGCAGACTCTGCAAGAGAGGCGACCTGCATCGCGGTGTAGCTTGCTGTCCAGGTTTCGAGAGGGTGCGTTTCTGGATGAGGTATAGAATATATTGCTTCCCCCCATTTATACCTCCCGAGGAGATCACGAATGTAAAATTAAAGAGATTCGAGCGCGCACGGAGGCTTTCCGGCAGTCGTTCTTCCCGCGAACTATACGCGACTGGAACAGGAAAGGACGGTAATGACAGTGGCACGTAAAGTGCCCTCCACCACGCACCGTTGGGTGGCTTGCAGAGTATAAATGTAGATGTAGATGTAGATGTAGATGAAGTCATAGGTGGAGAAGTGCCTGTCAGCCTGATGGACAAGCGCTATGGAGCAAGGGGACATATTCAGGATGCAAGAACACATATTCAGGACGTTGACACTGCTGAATACACCAGCCAGCATCTCTTACATCTGAAGTTTTGACATCTTACAGCTACAGCAGGGCTTCTGAAGCTGCCGACTAGACAGAAAAATCTGACAAATTGATGTCATCGTTGCCCAGCGGCGATGTCCTCCTGCGCTAACCAGTCGTGGTTTCTGGGATGGGAGTCCTTCCTTTGGAGAAACACTAGCCAGCTGGCTCATCTATATACCACCAAAACCTGGCCCTCATTCGCAGATTGTGCTCAGTATTGTTTAGGCGTGTATGGTATGAGGCAGGCAGCTGCTACCAATAGACTTTACTATCAGTAGCTGCAGGCTTCCACCTGAGCTAAAGACTGTATTTGGTCAACTTGGTGCCATCGAACTATGGAGTCACCTGCTGGGTGTCAACCCTCTGCTGACGGCCACCATCCTGGTCATCTGTGGGTTCGAGTCTGGGCCACCTAGTTTTCTAGCTGGACTGTCATTGTCAACCAGCACACACAGGCCCACATTCCTGCTGTCCAGTGCCCAGAAGGGGTGCATGCCATTGTCTTCAGCCATACCGGGAGCCACTATAGGAGTGGCCATGCTGCCTGCGCTGTTCTCTGCCACCCATCACTGACAAGACGCCATCTTACGTCACCTCTCTATAACCGTGCTGAAATCAGCACATTCGATCAGCAGCATGCACCACATTCCTTGTGAGCTACTGCTGATATCCTCCAGCGACCGTCGCCAGAGGGCAGTGACCAGCAGGCAGTGGCCTCCTCTCTACCTACCATTCTGTCTCTGTAACTGTCATAGGCAAAAGAGTTTCTTAAGCAGGGATGTTTTACAGATGGTCCGCCGTACGATTCTAATCATCAGCAACACTGCAGCCGTGTCCTGTTAAGGGAACTGTGCCCCATCCTGTCATATCAGTAGCCCAATCCACCCACCACAATAAGGGTCACGTAGTGACCTCTCAAGTTTAGTGTCAGAAGATTCTGGTGACAGCAGTAGTCACTAGTATATCAGTGGCTGCTATTCGTGGTGAGCACCCTCCAGCTGCGACGTCAGCACCAGCTCCAGGTTACGGTTTCTGCAGCACAGAGTGGTGAGTCTACTTGCTATTTTTATGTCTCTCTGGGGAGAACAGATTTTCATAGGAAACTAAAGGTGCGATTTGTAAAAGCCAACCTAGTTCTATTCAGAGGTAACTCCAAAGAGGACTATAACAGGATACGACCAGTAAGATGCACACAGTGAATTCGTCAGGTCAGAAATCGCCTTGTACACAGTCAGCACCTGTTACACGCGGTATGTTCCGATGCTATGGGCAAAAAGTACATTGGTGTTCAGAGTCAAACTGGTTAATGATTCACCACAAAGACTAGAACTTCTTCTATTGCTATTTTTGAGTGCCTGTTGTTGTGTCAACGTTAGACACCACGCCAGAGGTTGCGATAATCGATAGCGGTCCAGCACTTGCAACCTTCCTGGACTCGCTGGCGCTTGCAGCGCCTCCGTATGGCATGGACAGAGACTTGCAGATCGCACCGGTCGAGTCAGCTACAGGTCGTGAGCGAAGTCAGAATAGAGTAGCCTTCAGCTCGCTAGGTTCGTAGCCTCTAGTTCGCGCATGTATTACGCACGTAATACCAGAATTGTGTTGTCTTGCTTTTTGTATAGTCCAGTTAATGTTTGTTAATTAGTCATTTGTATTCAAGAAAGATAGTTGTTATTATTTATGTTCCTGGAGTGCAGTAGCAGGACAAAGTTAAGTAAAAGTTATTCACTAAAGTATTCCAGTACTAATTATTACAGAATGTTTTAGATTCCTACAACCCTCCCACTCGTGCTAGCCTCTATCATCCCACTGCAAATCCCAGGGGTACAGATCGAAAGCATCCTGCATTTGTGTGAGGATGTGGAAGGATGGGATTGTGAAGACACTTCAGTTCAGTGGAACTCTTACAAAAACTGTGTAACATTCTTTATGATTTACATGAATTTTGTCTTTTTGGGGGCTGCAGCGTATTTCAATGTTCGTGTATGTTCCCCCATCGCGGAGCCTCCTTTCCCTTGCCCGATGTGAATGGCTGACTGCATGTACATTTTCCTTTGCTTCCTCATTTATCGTGAAAATGGCTTCGCCAAACGCCGAGCAGCTACGCTAGCAGATCTTGTTTATGTACAGACGCAGCAGACAAATGCCTTAAATGCAGGCACCGAGGTCCTTGCTACAAGTTCTCGCTCCGCCACGACAACCGCCGCCTGCTGCTGTTCCCCCTCCGCCGCCACAACAGCCAGTGCCGCAATTTCGCCCGTTCGACGCCACCGGTGAATCGTGGAGGGATACAAGGCTCAACTGCAGCACCACCTCCACGCATTCAACATAACTGGTAAACGTCGTCTCCACTATTTCTTATCTGGAGTGGGAGTAGCCACCTGCAGAGTGTTGTGTTACTTATATCCACGAACCTTTCTAGACGACCTAACGTTCGAAGAAGTTATAGCAAAACTGGACAAATACAGGGTGTCCGAAAAGTCTTTCCCTGATTACATAAATTGATAACTCAGGCTGGAAGTAAGATACAAATATGAAACTGGTGTCTAATTGTTTACAAACTATCAAAGTTTTTTTCACACATCAGTAAACTTCCACATGAGCACCCTTGGTAGCACGTAGCACATCTAGGCGATATTCGATTTCCGTCCACACATTAGCCAACATCACTGGAGGGATCGATACCCGTTGCCACAGGGTATCAAGATCCCATACACGTGTTCGGTAGACCTCGTCCTTGACATAACTCCATAAAAAGAAGTCTAATGGGGCTATGTCAGGAGAGCGTGGAGGCCAAACCGTTGGCCCATCACGACCAATCCATCGCCCAGGAAAGGTCATATCGAGATAGGCACGGACGTCCAAACCCCAATGAGGCGGTCCACTGTCTTGCTGAAACAAGGCATCGGGGTGATACTGAAGCAGCTCAGGAACAGCATACAGTTGCAAGATGTCCAGATACACTGCAGATGTGATGGTAGCCTCAGCGAAGAAGAATGGCCCGATAATTCGATCGTGCAATAGCGCACACCAAACATTCACCTTGGTTCAAATGGCTCTGAGCACTATGGAACTTAACATCTGAGGTCATAAGTCCCCTAGAACTTAGAACTACTTAAACCTAACTAACCTAAGGACAGCACACACATCCATGCCCGAGGCAGGATTCGAACCTGCGACCGTAGCAGCAGCGCGGTTCCGGACTGAAGCGCCTAGAACCGCAAGGCCACCGCGGCCGGCCTGAGATAACCATCATCGTCCTCAATACGTGATAGCATTTCGACCGCAAAGCCATATCGACGTGTACTGTCATTGGGCAACAAGGCCAGAGCGATTTGCACTTTGTATGCACGAAACAATAAACGTTTGTGTAAAATGTCACGGAGAGAGCTTTTTGGCATCTGTAAATCACTTGAGGCCCTGCGCACCGATTTCTTCGGACTTCGCAGAAAAGACTGCCTTACAGCTTCCACCCTGTCTGCTGAGGTTCTTGGTCGACCAGACCTCTGAAGGTCAGCAACCGATCCTGTGTTTTTGAACCTCTCATACCAGGCTTTAATGCTCTTGACATCAGGTGGATTCCTTCCAAATGTGGTCTGGAAGTGTCTCTGAACTGTGGTTGGTGATCGTGTCTCGTGGTACCACAGGACACACTGTGCCTTCTCCTGATTGGTTAACATGGCTTCTTGGGCACTACACCTCATCCACTACTTACGTACTGCGAACCTAAAACAGAACAAAACTTTGATAGTTGTAAACAATTCGACACACGTTTCATATTTGTATCTTACTTCTAGCCTGAGTTATCAATTTATGTAATCAGGGAAAGTCTTTTCGGACACCCTGTACTTCGCAGACACTATCAGTGTGGTCGCACAGAGATTTAAATTTTTCCGAACCTCCCGTAATCAGTTTCAATCGAACAGGGAGTGGGCAGCGGAACTGCATGGACTGTGCGTGACTGCAATTTTTCTTGCTCGTGTGGAATTGTCAAAGCCCTCCCTGGAACAAGTGATAGACATTGTTGAAAGACAGGACACATTCGATTTTTCAGCAAAATCCTTTGAATCGCCGCCCGGAGTCTGTGGCATTAGTTCGCCGTCTGCTCGCCGTGCGCTCAGACCTACACGTGGCCAAGTTTCTGCGCATGCTGCTCGCGCATCGGTCCCAGGCCGCCAGCGTAAACAACTCTCGTCCGCTGTGCGGTCGTGTCCTAATTCCCACCGCAAGCATTCGCGTCAATCCTGCCCCTCCAAGAACGCTACTTGCTATTTTTGTAATAAAAAAGGACACGTCCAGTCTGTATGTTTGAAACGCGAACGTTCAAATCAGCCTTCCGTTTCCCAGAACAGTATCTCCCGGAACGGTTCTCAGGTCAAAACCAAATTTAAAGAGGCTGTACCTACGGACGTTAATGTCGTTTCTGCTCCACAAGTGAACTTCGCCGTACCGAATTGTGACTTGCCCGGATTCGATTCTGAACTTTGTCAGTTGCGCACGCAACGTACGCTGCGCACGCGACGCTAGCCTCGGTCGCGACGTGCCCGTTTTGCTCATCAGGATGCTGAAGTGCATGTAGCCACGAGTTCTGACATTTTTTCACGACGTCAGAACAAACTTTTTGTTGATTTGCTTATCCACAGCCGGCCCGAGTGGCCGTGCGGTTCTAGGCGCTACAGTCTGGAACCGCGTGACCGCTACGGTCGCAGGTTCGAATCCTGCCTCGGGCATGGATGTGTGTGATGTCCTTAGGTTAGTTAGGTTTAAGTAGTTCTAAGTTCTAGGGGACTGATGACCACAGCAGTTAAGTCCCATAGTGCTCAGAGCCATTTGAACCATTTTTTGCTTATACACGGACGCCCAAATACTTTCCTACTAGATACTGCAGCTGTCGTTCCTCTTATTAACAAGGAAACGTATCATTTGCTTGGAAGCCCTCCCTTGTATGAAGCCAATGTGTCGCTTGCAACATACAGTGGTCATGACATCCCGGTATTAGGACTGTGTAGCTTGCCAGCGACATACCGTGGACAAACGCAAGTGTTAACTGTGCACGTTTTTCATTCCCGTAATTCTGTCAATATCTTCGGCTTGGACGCCTTCGATGTGTTTTCGTTAACAGTGCGTGTTCAAGTACTGTCCATCACCTCAAGTGTGTCAACGACCAACATCGAAGCCTTGTGTAACGAATTTGCAGACTTGTTCTCGCCGGGTTTAGGCTGCGCGAAGAATTTTCAAGCTCATGTCGAGTTAAAAGAAGCTACATGGCCGAAGTTTTACCGTTCGCGCCCAGTCCCACACGCGCTGAGTGACAGTGTTGCATAAACCTTGCGTGATCTGGAAAAAACAAGATGTAATACAACATATTTCAGCATCACGGAGGCTTTCCGGCAATCGTTCTTCCCGCGAACCATGCGCGACTGGAACAGGAAAGCGAGGTATAAGACAGTGGCACGTAAAGTGCCCTCCGCCACACACCGTTGGGTGGCTTGCGGAGTATGAATGTAGATGTAGATGTAGATCATAGTGGGCTTCACCACTTGTTATCTTAACAAACCCTCCCGGAAAGTTGCGACTGTCTGTGGATTACAAGGCCACAGTCAACCTACAAACTGTTATAGCAACATTTCCATTGCCTCGCCAGGAAGACTTGTTTGATCGGTTGGGAACCGGAAAACTTTTTTACAAGATAGATTTGCAGGATGTCTATCTTCAACTACCACTTGATGAAGAAACCCAAAAGTTCTTGGAAGTGAATACTTACCTCTGGTTGTACAAATACAAACGCCTTCCTTTCGGATGTGCTTATGCCCCAGCCATATTTCACAGTTATCTACAAACTCTTTGGGCATCGGTACCCTCTTGCCTTAACTATTTAGATGACATTGTCGTGTCTGAATTGACACCGACGGACCATTTACAAAACTTGCGCCGATCGGAGCGGCCGTGCGGTTCTAGGCACTACAGTCTGGAGCCGAGCGACCGCTACGGTCGCAGGTTCGAATCCCGCCTCGGGCATGGATGTGTGTGATGTCCTTAGATTAGTTAGGTTTAATTAGTTCTAAGTTCTAGTTGACTGATGACCTCAGAAGTTAAGTCACATAGTGCTCAGAGCTATTTGAACCATTTGAACAAAACTTGCGTCATCTCTTTCAAGTGCTTTGGGACGGTGGACTGAAAATAAACAGAGACAAGTGCACCTTCTTCGCGAGTGAACTGACTTATCTTGGACATATAATCAATTCTCAGGGCATACACGCATCGCCGGAACATTTGCGAGCCATCGCCGATTTGCCAGCTCCAACGACGGTAAAGGAACCTGCAAGCGATGTTCAAAAAATTTTGTTCAAATGGCTCTGAGCACTATGGGACTTAACATCTGAGGTCATCAGTCCCCTAGAACTCAGAACTACTTAAACCTAACTAACCTAAGGACATCACACACACCCATGCCCGAGGCAGGATTCGAACCTGTGACCGTAGCGGTCACGCGGTTCCAGACTGAAGCGCCTAGAACCGCTCGGCCACACCGGCCGGCAAGCGATGTTAGGCAAGATCAGTTACTACCACCGCCTCTTCTCCGCAGCTCCTATTCATCGTCTTCGACGGAAAAACGTTCCGTTTGCTCGATCACCAGAATGTGACAAGGCTTTCCAGAAACTGAAAAAAAATGGTTAAATGGCTCTAAGCACTATGTGACTTAACGTCTGAGGTCATCAGTGCCCTAGAACTTAGAACTACTTAAACCTAATTAACCTAAGGATATCACACACATCCATGCCCGAGGCAGGATTCGAACCTGCGACCGTAGCGGTCTCGCGGTTCCAGACTGAAGCACCTAGAACCGCATGGCCACACCGGCCGGCCCAGAAGCTGAAAGCAGCGTTGTTATCTAGTACTTGTTTAACATCCTTTGATCCTCAGAAACCATTAGTTCTCATGGTTGATGCTTCTCATTTTGGGATCGGAGCGGTTCTTGCCCATAAAACCGGTTCTCGCGATCGTCCAATTGCTTTTGCATCTAAATTGCTCTCATTTGCTCAGAAAAATTATTCTCAGATCGAGAAGGAAGCTTTAGCTGTCATTTTTGGTGTGACAAAATTCCATAATTTCTTGTATGGTCGCAAGTTTATTCTCATCACCGACCATACACCATTGACTTCGTTGTTTCACCCATCGAAGCCCGTACCTCCACGTACGGCGCCAAAATTGATTCGGTGGTCATCGTTTCTTTCTCAGTACCGTTACGACATACTCCATCCGTCTACTACTCAGTACGGTAACGCTGACGCGTTATCTCGTCTTCCCATTTCCGAATAAACAACCTTTTATGAATCTGATCAGGCTTGTATGTTTATTGATTTACAAAACGATGATGTGATCGATGGTTTTCCGCCCGACTACCGTCGCGTAGCGGCTGCTACTCCTGCCGATTCTTCTCTTATAAGGGAATGGTCAGACTTTTCATGTCGAAACCTGTGTTGCTTTTTTTACCACTGTGAGTTAACATTGCAAGAAGTCTGTATGCAGAATTTTAGCTGCTGACATGACCTGGAAGTATGTAAATAATTTTATAAAGTAAGACATTATTGTCGCATGGTTTCCGCGCTTATAACTGCCTCTTGTACAACCCTGACCTCGCTCGCTACGTTATACCAACGCCATCTAGGGACAAGGTGGTGTTAGCTAATCGCCGCTCTCTTGCCACAGTAGTGACAGTAGTGAGAGAGCTGATTCCCCCTGTGAAAGCGATCGTATGATAATTAAACATTCGTTGACAAATATGGCTGATATTTTATCTACAACATTTTTTCCAAATAGCTATGAAATAGACACAAATAAATATACGGTTTAGAACACGTCCAAATTTTATTTCTTGTAATTACCGCAAAAATGCGAAATATTAATACAATGTTCAAAACATAGGTTTTTTGTGCACCAAGAACATACAAGCAAAGACGACATATGACAGCACTGCGAATCACAGACGTTGTTAGATGTCCGTAGACAAAACTGGGCTGGTGTTAGGAATGAATCAGGCCTAGTATCAGTATATTTCGAGGAGTGCCACGCATATTTAATCAAATTCTGAAAGCGTGGGGAGGAAAATCGATAATGTACTACTGATTGCAGCTTGAGAATATTGTCACTGTGATAGACAGAAAATTGCAGTGATCTGCACACAATAATTTTCTCTGTTAGTTTTCTGTAAAATGCCTTCCACTGACGGAAAAATTCTCTGTCTAAAGGTTGAATTACGTTCGTCGTGCCGGGTGGGATCTGAAGTATCTCTACTTCTTTGTCAGGGTGGGCTCGAAATACAGCTTTTAATGAATCAGACCTTTTATGACCTGATCACGAATCTAGAAGGAGAAGAGATTTGTTCCCGCAGATCGGAAGAAAAGCATGACGCATGAAAAGTGTAACGTTTTCATTTCCCATTTTTCCAGACTTCGATGCGTCTACCACAAGAGTGTTTGCGTAGAACATTGTTCTTTTGACACGTGGTCCAAAACCTCCAGTTTGTTCTTGAAGGCACATATATAGTTTAGGAAGCAATGAACCATCCAGACTAATTATGGGCACTATAGTGTATGAATGGGTGAGTGCAGTCGTGGACTGCGCAATCGTCTCAATATGTTTTTCCCCTTTGAATGACAGTGTTCTTTTCGCACACATTTGTTTTTTAAAACCTGACAGATCGGCATTGTACACGTACGATTCACTAAAAATAGCGATCTTATTTTTTGCATTCGTAAGAAAAGCTTCTATCATTTCGATTTGTGTCACTTCATTTTCCGACCTGTTTCTCCATACAAATTTTGTTATTTTTCTTGCCATAATTTTATGTGATCTTTTGAAGCGACTAATCCAACTTTGAGAAGCTGTAAATTCTTTAGCTCCTATCGCGTTGGCAATCTCTAACGCCCAATCACGCAAAGTTGTATCGCTGACACTAAATAACTGTTGTCTGGCATCGGTAAATAGCTCTAAAAGTCGCGCATTTATCTCCGTCGCAATTTCCAGTCGACTCTTACGTCGTCCAGCGACTTCCTTTTTCCATATATAGAATTCAAGTTCAGAACGGACAAAGCGATACTTATTTTGAACAGTACTGACACGTAGGGGTTTCTTACCAGTTTCGTTCAACCAATACGTCACCGCTTTTTGTTTGTCTGATAAGGTAATTGTAGTTGCTGGTGTTGCTTTCGGAGATAATTGATGATGGTACGTGGCACTATCACTCGAAGATTCATCATGAGTGCAACTCTAGTCGGTGGCTTCGCCGTCTGTAGATTCATAGTCTGCAATATCGAGTGTTTCAGTTGTTTCTAGCCACATGTCTGAGCCATTTACGTGCTCGTCTAGAAGTTTAACAACCATGTCGCACAACACATAGTCTTCACGCGTGTTTTCTGTTGATTGCTTCATTTGACGTCTGTGGTATATCTCCATGGAAAGCAGCAAAACATTTACAGGGTTCGCCATCACCTGTGAGGGGAGATTGAATGTTCACCGTAAAGTGGCTTGCGGAGTATAGATGAACATGTACAGAACATCTTTCACATCTCTAACCAGTTTCAGGACGGTATGTTTCAAAATACGTACCAGAAATTAAAAGGACGTGCATGCCACAGAAACGAATATTCGTTTCCCCTTTCCACCAAAACCGTGCAGCGATATTCCTCTTTAGTGAACGCCGCGATAAGACGGCCGCACTTCCAGACCATGCGCACAACGCTCGCGACTCGCTATTTCCAGGGGTGGCCAGCCGTCACTGCAAGCGCCAAGCAGGAAACACAGCCGTGTTCGTGATTTTTTTTTTGGGTGACTTCCTGTTCATGACAGCAGCTACAATTTTGCATACGGACCTATTGCACAGTTAAATAACAGTGCTAAAAAAAGCAATACATGTTTCGGCATGACAAGTCTGACCATTCCTTTGTTAGACTTGTTTTGCCATACATCGCTGCGCTATGGCCTTCTTCTAGTTCACGGATTTCAGATCCTGCTGCTCGCCATTTCTTTGCACACCGACAGCGGTTATTTGTGCAACGTGGTGTTCTTTTGCTCCGCACGGAGAATGATCAGTCCCATGTTGTCGTTACACGTTCTTTGCAACCCGCTGTGTTGCGCTTGCTACATCGAGGTCATTGGGGTTTTGTAGGGACGAAACAGTTAGCTCGCCTTCATTGTACCTGGTTTGGAATCGATGCTGACATTAACAGGCTTTGTTCTTCTTGCACGGCGTGTGCTGCCAATCAATCTGCTCCGCCACAGACATTTTTCTCTTGGCCCCGTGCCACCGCACCTTGGCAACGCATGCATTTAGATTTTGTTGGTCCATTTAGGAGCGCACGATGGTTGATTGTCATCGATTGGTATAGCAATTTTCCCTTCATGGCGCAGATGCCATCAACGACTTCATCAGCAACGATCCGTGCCTTGACTTCAATTTTTTGCATTGAAGGTTTGCCTCCATTATCGTTACCGACAATGGACCCCAGTTTGTCTCTTCAGCGTTCGAGAATTTTTGTGACTCGCAAGGTGTTCAGTATGTCACTTCTGCTCCGTTCTCGCCTCAGTCGAACGGTGCTGCTGAACGTTTCGTTCGCACATTTAAGACGCAAATATCTAATTTGCGCGAGTCGCATTCTCGGGAAGCCGCACTACTACTGTTTTTGGCCTCTTATCGGTCACAGCCACACTCCTGCTCGCCACCGGCTGAATTGTTACACGGTCGTCCGCATCGGACATTGATGCATTTGCTACATCCACTGAACCGTGTGTCTGCGCCACGACCTATTCCCAAGTTTTTGCCCGACGACTTTGTATCTTTTCGCAACGATCGCGGCACTCGCCGCTGGTTACAAGGTCTGGTTCATCGCCGCCTTGGCAACGCCTTGTACGTCGTTTCTGGCCCATCTGGAGAGGTGCGCCGGCATCCGAACCAAATGCGCCTTGTGCGCCGAGGAGTCTCTGCCGCTAGTCGTATGATTTCAGACCCCGTGCCGCGAGTCGACGCGCCTGCGCGGTTCCGCAGTGCCGCGCCGAAGCCGCCCGTAGTTGGGTCATCGCAACGGCGGCAGGATGATTCCTTGGGCCCATCGCGGATGACAGTGGGTGGGCCTCCAGATAGTGACGCCATGGTGACCTCCATCCTCACTGTTCGGCCTGGCCCCATGGACTACCATATCGTATCTTGTGTATGGTAGAGCCGCTGGTTCACAATGCCACATTGGCTGCATCATACTGTTTTGTATGTAGAAGCATAGTATGCATGTTAGAAGTGAATAGAGAATATGTGGTTCCTATTAGTGTCGATCATTTCGGAGCTGTTGAAAACGTTTTGGGAAAAGGGTTATTAGTGGCCAATTTGGATGTTCCAGATGAGAACGATTGAGACTGGTCAGCTGTAGACCTCTGCCATAAACAAGCCATCATTACAGTTGTATTGTGCGAGAAAGATTAGCATTTGAAGGCAGAGGATAGGATACCCATGGAGGAGCTATTTATAAAGTCCTAGTGGGCAACTGCTGGCAACACCCCCAACACAGCACAGAATCTCGACTGGGGGCAAATAACTTGTGTACATAAAACTGTACAGAATACCTCACCATTTGAAACCAATAATGTAATTATGTACCAGTTTATCAATCAACTATTGGTTCAAATGGCTCTGAGCACTATGGGACTCAACTGCTGTGGTCATCAGTCCCCTAGAACTTAGAACTACTTAAACCTAACTAACCTAAGGACATCACACACATCCATGCCCGAGGCAGGATTCGAACCTGCGACCGTAGCAGTCGCACGGTTCCGGACTGCGCGCCTAGAACCGCGAGACCACCGCGGCCGGCAATCAACTATTGAATGATGGTGTTAATGAAGAGTGTAATAGACCCTAGGGAGAATTGGTTGTCATTATACTCAAAAAAACGTTGAATGCGACAAAAAAGTGCAGGTTGTTGCGAATATTGCTATTGAAATGCTTAAATTCTACAACAGTTATGGATGAATATTCAATGCCAATATTATGGTACCGTTAGATAACTTACGGCAATGCAAGTACTTTTCCGCCTTCGATCTAAGAAGTTGAAAGTAGTACCGGATGACTGACCAAAGACCACATTTACAATTCCATGGGGCATTACCAATACTGACAGATACCGTATGGTCTAAAGAATGGCCTGGCCATACTTCAGTGATCACTAAATGGCTTATTGAGAAGGCTGAAGTTGCATCAGTGCATGGTTTGCTTCGATGACATTGCCGTCTTTTCCAAGGAAACGATGAATCGCACGCAATACCTAGAAGAAGTGTTCAAAAGGTTGCATATGATGTGCTTAAAGTTGAGTATCAAGAAGTGACACTCTGTCTTGTCAGAAGTAAACTATCTAGGCCATGTGATTAGCAAAGATGGTGTAAAGACTAATCCAAGGTTGATATCTGCAGAGCATGATTTATCACCAGTGCAGACTACAATACAGCTACAGTCATTATTGGGAGCCTTCAATTAGCATTAAAAAAAATTTTATGGATTTATTGATGTTGCCAGACTTGACATATTTTTTTTTTTAAAAAAGGATGTAAAATTCCAGTGAATGCCTGAACGTCAAGCCACATTCTAGAAATTAAAGGAGGCACTAACAACTAGCCCTGTATGAATATTTCCAAACTATGAAAAGGAATTTATAGTGTCCTGTGATGCAAGCAACCAGGTGATAGGATGCATTGTAAGCCAGGAAGTGGAAGAAAAAGAGCACCCACTGACATACACATCAAGAAACTTAAATAAAGCCAAAAAAATTACTCAGCAGTGGAAAAGGGTACCACTTAATATACAGTGTTACGTTAGGTTTTACACAGTTAGCCAGATATTCAATGTTATAACTGACCATACAACATTAAAATGGCTATTAGGGTTGAAATATCGTCCGCACATGTTGACTTGTGGCTAATGAAGTTAAGCGTATTTGGTTTTAAGGTAATCCACAACTCAGACAAGAAGCATGATAACACAGATGGGCTGAGCAAAAAGATTGGCGTCAGATTGCTATTTTGTCAAAGCCTTGCAGAACGACAGATCACTGATGCAGGCTGCCACCAGTCCAAGACACAACCGCATTTCACCATGCACAATAGATTGCTACGTAGGACGACTAAACTTTGGATGCACATCATGGAGCCTGGAGTGCTACAAGTGGAGGTATTGAAAGAAGCCATGAGCATGTGTTATCATGAAACAGAGATTGCAAGACAATATATCGTAGGATGGCTGCATGACATCATAGACAGGATGTTTACCAGTCTGTGAGAAATTTGGTGCCACGTACACAACATTCTTGTTTAATCAATCAACAAATACCACTTAATAGATTACCAGAAGCATCCTAACCATTGGAAATGGTAGGGATGGACAGTTTGGGTCCAGTTAGTCAAACACTGCCGAATAATCGCTACATGTTAACTATCATAGACGATTTTCTACAATGCATCATGACAGTTGCCATTCCAAATCAGTAGTCGAGTACAGTAGCACAATCATTCACGAATAACTGGTTATCGAAGTATGTAGGCCCTGACACATTAATTATTTGTAGGACACCAACTTCAAATTGGAACTAATCAAATAGCTATGTTGCCTGTTACGAAGCCACAAGTCAGAACCAGTCCCTTGTACCCACGAGTTAATGGAAGGACTGATGCATTCACTGAACCATCGGTAAAATTATAAGCTATTTTGTAAACAGTCATCAAAATGAATGGAGCATTTACCTACACTCCTGGAAATTGAAATAAGAACACCGTGAATTCATTGTCCCAGGAAGGGGAAACTTTATTGACACATTCCTGGGGTCAGATACATCACATGATCACACTGACAGAACCACAGGCACATAGACACAGGCAACAGAGCATGCACAATGTCGGCACTAGTACAGTGTATATCCACCTTTCGCAGCAATGCAGGCTGCTATTCTCCCATGGAGACGATCGTAGAGATGCTGGATGTAGTCCTGTGGAACGGCTTGCCATGCCATTTCCACCTGGCGCCTCAGTTGGACCAGCGTTCGTGCTGGACGTGCAGACCGCGTGAGACGACGCTTCATCCAGTCCCAAACATGCTCAATGGGGGACAGATCCGGAGATCTTGCTGGCCAGGGTAGTTGACTTACACCTTCTAGAACACGTTGGGTGGCACGGGATACATGCGGACGTGCATTGTCCTGTCGGAACAGCAAGTTCCCTTGCCGGTCTAGGAATGGTAGAGCGATGGGTTCGATGACGGTTTGGATGTACCGTGCACTATTCAGTGTCCCCTCGACGAACACCAGTGGTGTACGGCCAGTGTAGGAGATCGCTCCCCACACCATGATGCCGGGTGTTGGCCCTGTGTGCCTCGGTCGTATGCAGCCCTGATTGTGGCGCTCACCTGCACGGCGCCAAACACGCATACGACCATCATTGGCACCAAGGCAGAAGCGACTCTCATCGCTGAAGACGACACGTCTCCATTCGTCCCTCCATTCACGCCTGTCGCGACACCACTGGAGGCGGGCTGCACGATGTTGGGGCGTGAGCGGAAGACGGCCTAACGGTGTGCGGGACCGTAGCCCAGCTTCATGGAGACGGTTGCGAATGGTCCTCGCCGATACCCCAGGAGCAACAGTGTCCCTAATTTGCTGGGAAGTGGCGGTGCGGTCCCCTACGGCACTGCGTAGGATCCTACGGTCTTGGCGTGCATCCGTGCGTCGCTGCGGTCCGGTCCCAGGTCGACGGGCACGTGCACCTTCCGCCGACCACTGGCGACAACATCGATGTACTGTGGAGACCTCACGCCCCACGTGTTGAGCAATTCGGCGGTACGTCCACCCGGCCTCCCGCATGCCCACTATACGCCCTCGCTCAAAGTCCGTCAACTGCACATACGGTTCACGTCCACGCTGTCGCGGCATGCTACCAGTGTTAAAGACTGCGATGGGGCTCCGTATGCCACGGCAAACTGGCTGACACTGACGGCGGCGGTGCACAAATGCTGCGCAGCTAGCGCCATTCGACGGCCAACACCACGGTTCCTGGTGTGTCCGCTGTGCCGTGCGTGTGATCATTGCTTGTACAGCCCTCTCGCAGTGTCCGGAGCAAGTATGGTGGGTCTGACACACCGGTGTCAATGTGTTCTTTTTTCCATTTCCAGGAGTGTATGTTGTGCCTGCATAAAATTCAAAGGTGCAGAACAGTGTTGGGCTGTTGCTATACAAGATGTGTATGGAAGGGAGATGCCTTCATCTTTTGAAGTTATTAAACCTAAAATAAGGAAGAACGGCGAACTGATAAAAAATTTAGTGAAAATTAACAAGGAATCCCTTGAGTGCGAGGTCACAAGTTCAATCTTTCGTAAGGCTCATTTGAAAGTATCAACAATTATGACAGGAGAAATACTAGCTGCTAGCGACTCACGAATGTCTGGGAGGTTCAGAAGTCAGTCTTCTATGGAATGTATGTATTAAACTTCACAAAATGGACGTCGTCTGCATTCAAGGAATGTTCAAAACAAACCATTAACTTGCACCATGAACAACGAATGAAAAATGGAGTTACACAATGATCAGAAAGGTTCGCACCATCAAGGTCGAAGGCGAACTCCTTGGAAGTTACAAATTGTGCAGGACGTTCAGCTAGATACCCACTCTTAAAGAACGCATATAGAACTATATTGTTTTAACTAGGCGATGAGAACTGACGTGAAACAGTCTGTCGTGGAGCTTATCGTGAACCTGGCTTCCCTTTAAAGTGTCGCAGCAGATAGTGCTATAATATATTTTATAGGCACGGAAAAAACAAACATGCAGAAGCTGAATTTGTGCTGTGGTCCCAGGTGGTATGAATTGCAATGTCACACACTTTTCAGGATGGATAGCTTGCTTGATAGAAGTATGATCTTTATATGCGGACTGGGAATCAAGCAAACGCAAGTTATTTTGATCAGCTGTTAGCCAAAAGCAGTGCTCATACCACAGTTGTAGTTTTCTTACGCCCATTTTTCCACTCTTTTTTGCTGCGATGTAAATATTCCCTACCGTCATTGCAAGGTCACGCACACAAAAAGAATCATAGGGACATAGCACCTCCAGTTTCTCGCAGCAGCCGGCCGAAGTGGCCGTGCGGTTAAAGGCGCTGCAGCCTGGAACCGCGAGACCGCTACGGTCGCAGGTTCGAATCCTGCCTCGGGCATGGATGTTTGTGATGTCATTAGGTTAGTTAGGTTTAACTAGTTCTAAGTTATAGGGGACTAATGACCTCAGCAGTTGAGTCCCATAGTGCTCAGAACCATTTGAACCATTTTTTTTCTCGCAGCACAATAAATAACTTTCCAGCCAATTTACCATCCAGATTAACAGTCGGCATAATTGTATACGAGTGCGTTAAGGCATTGATGTCAGTTAATCTTGGTACTACTATCTTGGTACCTTTGATTTCTAGGGCTCCTTTCATATGCATTTCTTCTTCAAATCCCGACTGGTCGGAGTTGAATACAAATACCTTACTGAACGATGGAATAAAGTTATTTACCTCATCTACAAATTTTCGGGCCGATTCCGTAGTCTGCTGTGCATCATCAAGTTGACTCTTCGTTTCAAATTTCGTTATCTTACGGCTTCCAATTCTGCAGCACCGTTTGAAGTTATGCAACCATCCACTGCTTCCCATGAAATCACTGCGGTCTACTTCGCGCACAGTTTGATAATGTAGTTGGTCGCTATCATGCACATCCTGTAAATAATACCAAGCATTCTCAAAACGCGCAAACACCAGTTTTTGTAACAAATGCGCCTTGCCCTCCGTTGAATATCCGTAGCTTTTCTTAAGCACGACACGGTCATATTGCTACGCACTTATTCGATATCTGTTGATAACTGTTCTTTGCTATGTTGCGGATGATATTCCATGTATGTCATTACGTTTAGTACCCGCTCCTTGGACAACGATTGTCCTTTAGTACGTTGGAGACGGGATCTATGCCTCTCTGTCCAACAAGGATGATGAACTACATGGTTCGACGCCTGTTTCAATATTACTTTCACTTGTTAACCAGGTATCGTCCTCATTCTATTCCTCAAGTACAGTCAAGCGTATACGACAGTACACCTTCCACTGGCTCATCTTGCAGAAACGCTAATATTACATCTGCCACTTCTTTCTCACTCTGCGAAGTTCCTTGGGTTCCTTTCTGACGAAATGTCAACTTGGGCAACTGTTGTTGCTCTGCTTTGTATCAATACCACTAGCACTCTAGCAATGTTGCGAGTTACTCGTCGACTAAGCAGTTCAACTACGCTCCGTAGCCTCATGCTGTGCCCACCGTTGGATACCTCCAGCTCGGCTCCTTGTTGCTATTAGCAACCAATATCGTGGTTGCGTGGTAGACAATGTGTGGGGCTTCGAATGCCGTAAACATCATTGGCCTTTTGCGACCTCGCACTCAAGGGGTACCTTGTAAGTGATGTATGGAAGTGAAAGAAAAAGGCAGATACTAAGGCACTCAGATGGCAACAGGAAATGGGACAGTGTACTGTTAAGTTGCTAGAATATAGGGCTGGCCCATAATACCGAAAGTAAAAATGAAGGAATTTATGACATGGTATCAAGGCCCGTACCAAATTATAGAAACGATGTCTCCAGTAAACATTACGTTACAGTTGCGAACGCCGACCACCGTTGTCCACGTGGGGCACAGTAAAACTTTTAAAGGTGCTCTGAATGGTTTACCACAATTACTTGGAAAGAGAATAGGGGACAAGAGGGAAAGGAAGTGATCAGAAGCTAGGTCAGAGCCCACAGCGAGCTACCTTATGCACTCACGTTGCGCCAATAAGTAACATGGCTTACGAAATATATGGTGTAGCTTTGTGGTAAGCCGTGCTGTGTTAATATAGTCGTCTTATTTGTTGGGGTTATTTTGTTTCGTTAGCTAGTAGTGATTTGTGTTTTTGTCTCATATATGATTCAATAACAGGCTTGTTCAGTAGTTCAGCAGTACAATTTGTAAGTGGACCAAGGGTACGCTAACGTAACAGAATGAGTTGTGTGATTGTTTGTGTGTGACAATGGTCCATGGGAGTCTGGTCTTTCGAAGGGTGTGAGAGAGAGAGAGAGAGAGAGAGAGAGAGAGAGAGAGAAGTGGATTCCTTTTCCTCGGCTGGCCTCACCGCTGAGGACAACACAACAGAATGATGAGACTGACGTTACAGGGTAGTGGGTTATTTATTAACGGTACTATATATTATATAGCAGCAACTACTTTTCGCCTCCCAACTACTGTCACTGGTACCATTGTAATGACTCTGACACAGCTCTCATTGTACTGGCCAGAACAACCATTGGAGGTGTTGCCACATCAGAACCTAACTTCCCTAAACAACACTTTGAAGGTTGACTTTCTCTATTCCCTGGATGAACATAGAGCTACTCAGAACGGACGCATTACCACTGAGCAGATGCTCCAGCGTATACGGCAGTACCATGATAAGCAGTGCAGTAGTCATAGCAATGAGTATCTCAGTATCTGGTACCATTGTGGTTCTGACTCCACTTTGCATAATCTGTACTACGTCAAGTGGAAAACCTGAACAGTTCAACTTCCAGTGCACCAAGTACACACAGTGATAATATTAGGAAATTGCACTGAAGTTAGTTAACAGCTACTGAACTATGTGGTTTACACTGCATTGGCGTAAAGTAAGGAGAAGCGGAGAGGACTGTATTTTTAGTGCAACACGTGAAATATATGTTAAGACCTTTTAAGTAAAGAAATATAAACATTTCACAATCTGAAGAGGGATTTTTCAAAGAGAATGAATAGTGTTTCACCATGGCTTTGCTGGGAACAATGAACTGATGAACTGCTCGTTTGTCGATCAGCACAATGAAGTCCTAAGGGCAGAAATGCCGGTCAGCCTAATGGCCAGGCACGATGGAGCAAGAAAGCGTATTGAAGTTTGCAAGAACACTCATTCAGTACACTGATGCTGTGAAATATAGCTGCCAGTGCTTCTGAAGGCCAAAGTCGTGACATCTTACAGGTCCAGCAGGGCTTGTGGAGGAGCTGACTAAACAGGAAAATGAAGTCATCGTTATACAACAGCGATGCCTGTCCGCTTCAGCCTGTTATTGTGGGGACGCAGCTTGTTCGAGAAACACTAACCAGCTGTCTCACACATGTACCACTCAAACCAGACCCTCGTTATGACGCTGTACTCAATAGTCTCCAGATGTGTACTGTGTGCCGTGACGCAGTCGGTGCCAGCTGACAACTACGAAAAGAAGACCAATCACAGTCTCAGATAAAGCAGCCAGCTCTCGCCGATAAACTTTACCTTCAATAGCTACAGGCCTCTGCCTGAGCTACTCGTTGTATTCCGTCAACTTTGCGTCGTCGTAACGTAGAATCACTTGCTGGGTGACTACCTTTTGCTGACGGCCACCTCTCTGGGTAACCTAGCTGTGCAGCTATGCCGTCACTGTCCGCCTCCCAGTGTGGGCCTAAATTGTTGCTGCCCAAAGCGCAGAGCAGGCGCACGCCATCTCCTTCAATTATGCCGGGAGCTGCGGGGTAGCTCTGTGCGGTCCGGTGTGTTGTATGGTGCCGCTACGCAAGTGGCCAAGCAGCTAGAGTTATTCTGTCACCCGTCGCCGATATCGCGCTGCCTTGCATCAGCTCTCTACGGTTACGCTCACAGCAGCTGTTGTGAAGGAAGCAGGGCTGAAATACACTTAGTGAAAAGTTATCAACAACTTTTCCAAAATTACACTGCAGTTATAAGAGTCAAAGGACATGAAAGCCAGGCAGTAGCTTAGAGTGGGACAGGTTATGAGCAACAATCAAAGTAATTCAAGAGTTATGGATTGCGATCGAATTAAGCCAGGCGATGTTGAGGGAATTAGGTTAGGAAATGACCGAATAATTAATAAAGAGATACTGAATCGAATTGTGGAAACAAGACATTTATGACGTCACGTGACTATAAAAAAGAATCGGTTGACTGTACATCCCTGAAGCATTAAGGCATCGTCAATTTAGTACTGGAGGGAATTGTGGAGAGTAAAAACTGTAGAGGGAAACCAAGGGTTGAATGAAGTAAACAGGTAAAAATGTATGTAGGCTGCAGTATTTAGGCAGATATGAAGGGACCAGTACAGGACAGGCTAAAGTGGAGAGCTGCATCAGACCAGTATTCGAACTGAAGACCACAACAGCAACAGCTGTACCACGGTAGGACGGAAAATTCTAAGATTCTGTTAGACACGGCGGAGAGCTTGAAATACCCATTAAAGGAAAGAGATAAGATGAACATAAATCAAAGTAAAATGAACGTACTGCAGCGTTATCGATGCCGAGGAAATTAAATTAAGAAATGAGACGCCAAAAGTAATAGACAAATTTGGTAGTGGTTGGTGAAATAACTGACGATGGAAGAAGTAAAGAAGTAAGAAATGCATACTTTCAGTAGCAAGAAAAGCTTCTCAGGAAAGGAGGAAAATGGCGAAGTCGAATATAAATTTTTGTGTAGAGGAGTGATTTTGGGAAAATATTTGTCTGGAGCGTACCTTCTATGGACCACAGACAGCACAGACAAGAAGAGTATAGGACGTTTTAAAATGTGGTGCTACAGAAGAATGCTGAAGATTAGATGGGTATATCGAGTAACTAATGAAGACGTACTGAATCGCTTCTAGATAAAAAGACGTTTAGGCGTAAGTCGGCTAAAATAAGGGATTGATTGGTGGGACTCAATCTAAGACATCAAGAAATAGTTAATTTAGTGAAACTTCTGGCAGATTAAGACTGTGTACCGGACAGTGATTCGTACTCGGGACCTTTGCCTTTCGCGGACAAGTGTTCTACCATCTGAGCTACCCAAGCGTGGGGCATGAGTCGTGCATGGGTAGCTCAGATGGCCAGTCTGCTTTCGGCAGGTGAGTGGGGAGGACGCCTTGCTTACGTCCCATCCGCAGAGTCGCGAGCGCGCGTAGTTTGTTTACGTCCTTGCCGCAGCTAGTACTCGCGTCCGTTGACATTGAGTCGTTATGGCTCATTCGTACAGAAAAGCTACCATCAAGATCAGCTTCCAGTCCGATCACGCAAGATCACGAGCCTTTGAAATCGAACGATTCATCCCTGACGAAGTTCAAATACCACCACAGCACATCATCGGTATCCACGTGTCTATCACAAGTAGCGTCGTTTACGTCTCGATGACGAGTCACGTCACGCTATTGTGAGCAGATGTTAGAACACTCTCAAGTTCCAACACTCCGATGGTCACATCGGGGTGGTTACCATTGACCATACTGGACTAGGATTACGTACACTAAGAGTCTTGGAACTCCCGTTCGAAGTGCTGCCGGACGTAGTTACCGAAGCTTTCCGTTCGTATGGGACGGTAATTAGCCACGTGGCCGAAAAATGGAACACCTTCGAGACATAGCAGGTCCTCAACGGCGTCCGGCAAGTCAAAATTGAGTTAAAGAATCGTAATGTACGTTGGACAGCCTCGTACTTGCTCTGGTTGCGGCCAGGAGAGTCATGTACGCTCGACGTGTATTCGACGTCGGGTCACACAAATCCCATTAGGTGACGCGGCACCACCTCCTACGCTCATGGCCCTCCCCCTCAATTATGCAGGGGTGGCACGATCGACCGTCATGGCAGACTTAGACCACTTGCAAGACAGGAAGCATTAGGATGCACACCCATCGCAAGTCCTGGATTGACCAACACCATTACGGAGTCCACACAGATTGCAGAAAGCCGCCCATCGACTCCACAAGAAGATTCGGACGAAAGAATGGAACTCGACTCTAGGGTAGTACTGACCTCCGCTTTTCTGCCTGAGGGGGGTGAGATGCGGGAACCACACACTCTTTCGGACACAACACCCACGTCCGGAAACAAAGGTCACCGAGGAAACATAAAAAGTGACGTCGCACACCCTTAGACGATTGCCTCCAGAGGAGGTCTTCTACAGATGACGACCGGACGAGAAAAATGTATGACACAGGATCACCGTCAACAGTCACTTTCTCTGATTTCGACACACCCGTTTCCTCTCCCTCGAATGAAGCCACTAGCACAGCGCCCGCCACTGGTACACAGCCAGAAACAGCTGCGGATTCACCCCTGGTCACTCAGCCACTCAGCTCACAACTGTTCTCCCGCAGGTTATTAACTTACGGACCTTGCGCGGACAGCATTGAAGACGATTGGACGCCCACTGTGGTGGATGAAGAGAGGAGTCTCTCCTCCCACACCTCGGCCACCCCCGAGTAGCAACAGATGACGGCGCGGACGCGGCCTGCAGATTACAGGCCGGTGACGCTGACGGAGGCCCCCATTGCAGGAGACGATCTACAGACCTATCACCTAGCGACCAACAACATTAAAACCATTCGGACAGGTACAAAGCTGTCTCTGCTCCGAGACATAAACATTGCAGCAGACGTTGCCATTGTCTTTCTCCAAGAAGCCTTCGTCAACTGCCGGCCAGTGTGGCCGAGCGGTTCTAGGCGCTTCAGTCTGGAACCGCGCGACCGCTACGGTCGCAGGTTTGAATCCTGCCTCGGGCATGGATGTGTCTGAGGTCCTTAGGTTAGTTAGGTTTAAGTAGTTCTAAGTTCTAGGGTACTGATGACCTCAGATGTTAAGTCCCATAGTACTCAGAGCCATATACTCTTCGTCACCGTTTTCCCGGGTATGTGTGATTATACGGCTCATGTATCTCACGCCTCGCCAACGAACAATGGGGTCACAGTTCTTCTCACGGAGGGCCTCGAGGCAGACGAAGTACGACATCTCCCCCACGCTAGAGGAATGGCCGTAACGGTGCTAGACGTCCAGTTTATCAATGTGTATGCCCCTTCCGGAACGAATCGCCGTCACGACCAATCGCTCTTCTTTGCAGAAGGAGTAGCACCGTTTTTTCAGAGCAGGCACGATGACTGCGTATTATGGAGCGATTTCAATAACACCCAAACACCTACAAATCAGCTGCCACGCCATTCACCGTGCCCCGAACTTGGAACACTCATCAGTGATCTCCAGCTGGTAGATACATGTGAACAAGTCCGGGGAAATCGACCGGGATACACTTATTTCAAGAGTCACTCGTCTAGTCTCGTTGATAGAGCTTACGTCTCCCGTTCTCTTGGAGCAACAGTGAGCGACGCGGAGGAGTGGCCAATAGCCTTTTCTGATCACGAGGCCTATATACGTGCCGTAACCCTTCGTCGCCAACGGGTGTGGCGCAGCCGACTTCCCTGGAAATTAAACCTTAATCATCTCGCTTCCCCGGACTGTCGACGCGGCATCAAGGACACCTGGAGTTCGTGTGTCCGCTGCCCCCCGACGTATCCTACATCGATCAGTTGGTGGTTAAACTGCCGCAAGCCGGCTCTGCGGAGAATCTTTATTACGTATGGTCGTGAGAGCGCTGCTTGGAGGCGGCAGACCATTACGCACGACTTTATTCTCCTCAACGTTCCGACCTGACAACGGTGACAGGAGTCTCACGACTAGTTTACGGCACTGTCCCATTGGATTTACAAACTGAATTACGGAAGACGAAGTTATCGACGCCATAGGTAAAGGAGTGGCGAACAAGTCTCCTGGCCCCGACGGGCTCCCTGTGGAGTTTTATAGAACTTTCCAGTATTTACTTTCCCGAGTTGACAGACATCTGTCCGGAGCCTATGTCGTCCGCGGTGCCGCTCCCCGCGGCTTTCGTAGAAGGAATAATCATACCGTTTCACAGGTGGGGTTCGAATACATGATTACCGGCCGCTAACACTCGTCAACTGCGACATGAAGATATTTGTGGTGTCACCGCCAAACACCACACTTGAAGCTAGGTGGTAGCCTTTAACTCGGTCGCGTTCCGTTAGTATACGTCGGACCCGCGTGTCGCCACTATCAGTAATTGCAAACCGAGCGCCGCCACACGGCGGGTCTACAGAGACTTCCTAGCACTCGCCCCAGTTGTACAACCGACTTTGCTAGCGATGGTTCACTGACAAAATACGCTCTCATTTGCCGAGACGATAGTTTAGCATAGCCTTCAGCTATGTCATTTGCTACGACCTAGCAAGGCGCCATTATCAGTTACTATTGATATTGATTCATGTACCGTCCAGACCGACGTTCACCATTAATGGATTAAAGTTAAGTATTCCACCAGCTACGTCCGTTTTTCTAAATTCTAATTTCCTTGTCCTGTTCCAGACCTCACGCCAGCCTGCGTGAGCCTGCCTTTCGGCCTCCTCTAGTAACACGGTGTTGGCTCTCCTGCCAACCAAAACAATATTCACCAGACTATTAGCAAACCGTATACGACCGACCCTGCCTCACGTCATCTCACCAGATCAGGCTTCCCTAGGGGGTATCAATAGCACCCACACAGCACTGTGTCGATACCGTGACATACTAGCCCTAGCAAGGGTACGCCGCATCCCGGGAGCGCTGGCATTATTAGATTTTAGCCAAGCTTTCGACCAAGTGGATCACGCGTGCCTAACGTCCGTTCTCCAACTCCTGCAGTAGGTAAAGGAGCGGCGAACAAGACTCAGTCACATACGTCGTGATGCACCTCCTCGGAGGAGCGACTTCCAAGGTGCTCGTTAACGGGCGTCTCACGCATATCCTCCCGATTTTCAGATCGATGCGTCAAGACTGCCCCCTGTCTACCTTACACTACACTCTGGCACTGGACTCTCCTCACGTGACGTTACATTTGGCTGTACGGCATATGCAGACGACCTGGTTCTCGAGCTCCGCAATCGCGACGATGGAACCAACGCCCTAGAACGGATCACCACATACGGTGTGGCTTCCGGTAGCTGTCTCAACGTCACCAAATCGGTCGCCATGACCATAGGAGACGGGTTGACCCCAGCGTGTGTCGACCCCCTACAGCTTAGTGGCACTATCAAATGTCTCGGAATAGAGTTTCACGACGACATACGTCGCACTGCGGCCCATAATTACCGCCGCTTATTACAACGGATTCGGGCCCAGATCTCCAACCTTCGTCTGCGGCCCTAGACATTCTTCAACGGACACACTTCGTCAATGTTTACCTCGCATCGGGCCTTCCACACATAGCGCGTGACCTTCCAATACCGTTACTGATGGCTCGACGTCTATTAGCGGCATTCGGAGCCTACGTCAGTATAGGCATGATCTTCAAAGTCAGTTATGAGTCGCTGACATTACCCCCAGAAAAGGGAGGTCTTGGCCTAGTCCATGTCCACGACAGAGCGGTGTCCCTGTTTGTCAGCTCGCACATTAAGCTGTGGCGCCACCAGGTTTGCTGCTGGAGTTCTTAGCTCTGTCCTCTCTTATGCCTCCACTGACGACGCAAGACAAACCCCACCCTTCTACTACTTCGAGCACTTTTACATTGAACAAAGTTACGTACGTATCGCAATATCACTGACGAAACAGGCGTCGGCGCGGGATATATATCGCGTCCTACAGCAGAGGCGCCCACCAAACATCGTGGAGGCCAAAAACCGCCGGCCGTGGTGGCCGAGCGGTTCTAGGCGCTTCAGTCTGGAACCGCGCGACCGCTACGGTCGCAGGTTCGAATCCTACCTCGGGCATGGATGTGTGTGATGTCCTTAGGTTAGTTAGGTTTAAGTAGTTCTAAGTTCTAGGGGACTGATGACCTGAGATGTTAAGTCCCATAATGCTCAGAGCCATTTGAACCATTTAGCCAAAAACCTTCAGGTTAGTTGGAAGGTGGTGTGGCGGGCGAAACACGCGGTTACACTGGCTACAGACGTCCGATCCACAAGGTACATCACAGTCAACGGTAAACAAATCTCACGATCACGCCTCCAGGACTAGATAAATATGGAGGACTCACTTGTATGTGCAGACTGTGGAGTACCGGACACGGACGAACACTGTCTCTCATGTGGCGCGGCAGAAGACGTATGGCACTTGTTGCAACCAATTTTGTTGTATTTTCTACGACTGACTCCGGAACATATCACACCTCGGCTTCTACTATTTCCGGATAAACAATATTTCCCGCGCACCAAAACCAACGCAGTCACGTGGGTCCGTCGGCATGTGGTACAATGCTTACTTCACGATGGATCTAAAGATGTATTGGGCTTCTGGAACTACCTACAAGAACGTCATTGAAAGATTTTACGGAACCCAAAATATGGACAGTATTTTTTCTAATTACTTAGGGAGTGCCCTACGCAACCCTCCACGCAGCTGGATCAACAGGTAGGAGAAGAGACCCATTGACTGAGCTGATGAGGACATGTCCGATTATCGGTGGAATAACATACGACGTGCGTGAAGACGTACTTGGATGATGAAGCTTAAGGAGAGTAGCGACACACCATTCTGTTTCGTGTACGAAGCACATTTTTCGTTTCGCCATATACAGGTATATTACCTCGGTGTAGGAAAGTGCCGAGATATTTGTTTTGTTTACTCAGAGCACGACGCAGTGCTAGGTATATTTATTTTCGGTGTGGTGTAAAGTAAATACAGATTACAAGTGTACTTAAAAAATAAATAAATAAATAAAATTGAAGAAAAAAATAAAAAATAATTAAAAAAAGAAAATTTCCCACAACTGATTTCCCCTCACCATACCTTGACGGGCGATGGGGACACTGTGGCCAGGCTTCGGGATTACGACCCCTGCCCGCTCTGCCCTCCCCACCCTCTATTCCACTTTAAAAAAATGGTAGAGCACTTGCCCGTGAAAGGCAAACGTCCCGAGATCGAGGCTCGGTCCAGATGTAGCGGATTCTATTGAATGTAAAGAGCAGTAGCTATGCAGGTATGAAAGTAATTCCTACGTACACAACAGGCTTGTAACTAATACTTTCGTTTATTTATATTTGTGTGTTTTTGTTGCCATTATTTCATGTTGAAATCTCGTTTAGGAGACAGAAAAATATGAGAGGGACCACCTGCCACCCTTCCCCCTCCTTCCTCTCTAGATCTACAGTAAAAGTTTGTGTAGAGCCCAGTTAATTATTTTTGAAATGTTGATGGTCTTAAAATTATGAGTTGCAGTAATTTACCTAAACTATAGCAGTTTAAGTATCCTCACATACGAATCGTTATCTGTACAGAGCAAAGACTCATATAAATTCAGTGAAAATAACTGGAGCTCATGTTAGGATAATAGCTCAGTAACTACCTTAAAATTACAGCTTATTAGTAGTTCAGTTTGAGGACCACCCTATGTCAAACTGATTAGTACCTTTCCCCTGTTAAAAGACATAATGTAATTATAATGTTTCATTACAAACAGTCAATGTACGTTAGTGTAAAGTAGTTTACTGTCATAGTTACTTAGCCAGAAGCTGATTAATTCTTGAGCTTTGACATCGCTATTGCAAGCTATCGTTTTCTTGTCCGATTGCAAAATAAAGTTCTTATTGAAGTAAAGTTTAATTGAGCAGCTGTGTTATCTTTTGCTATACATATGACTGAAATTACTTTTGTGTTATTTAAGTTGGTGACCGTCTTCATTGTGCACGATCACATCACTGTTTTTTCAACTACATACCGTTGGTTCGACACCCACTCAAATAACTTTTTCTTCTTTCAGTACTTAGCTCAGCACACGATCATGGTAAATTGAAAATCACTGTAAAGAGGTAGCATTTTACGGTGGAATTACTTACGTTATTATTCCCCTTTAGTGTTATAATAGGACCATTATTTTTCACAATATACAGGGTGATTTTTTCCACCGTGTAGAAACTCTACGGATTGCTCGGTGAGAGGACACGGAACAAAAAAGGTCTTATGAACCTATACCCGAAATGCATGGTTTCCATGCTAGAAACCATTTATCCACTCATTCTTTGTTACAGAGACTGTGGTCTAATACGCGCTGTACCATGCAGCCACAGTTACAGTATGCATAGACCGCCGGAGTGGCCGAGCGGTTCTAGGCGCTTCAGCCTGGAACCGCGCGACCGCTACGGTCGCAGGTTCGAATCCTGCCTCGGGCATGGATGTGTGTGCTGTCCTTATGTTAGTTAGGGTTAAGTAGTTCTAAGTTCTAGGGGACTGATGACCTCAGATGTTAAGTCCCATAGTGCTCAGAGCCATTTTTTTACAGTATGCATAGTTTCCTCCTAGAGGGTGGTACCCTACTCATCCTCATACGTCATGCCCTAGCGCTCTCTCCTGCCATAGTAATTGGTAACGTTCCGATTCACTTCTCTTGCTGACTCATCTTGTAGTGAATGTGATACAGCGTTTTACACCATGGTTCGAATCGAGAGCTTGCCAACATGGTGTTTACTTACGGAAAGGCAAATTCCAATGGGCGGCGGGCAGAAAGGTCGTATCAGAAGACCTATCCCCAGATCATTCAATGTTTGCATCTGTGTTTCGCCGTTTGTCTGAGACAGGGTCGTTTCAGGAAGCAGGAAATCATGAAGGACGTGCCCGAAATGTTCGGACACCAGACTTGGAGGAAAATGTGATAAACACTCTGGAAGACGACCGCCGTGTCAGAACCAGGCAGTTGGCCCGCCGGACGACCGAGTGGGACATTCTCCATGATAGTTGTTACTACCCTTATCATTTACAGCCTGTGCAGGGTTTACTAGCGACAGACTTTCCACATCGGGAGCTGTTTTGTCACTGGTTTCTTCACCATGCAATCATGATTCAGGGATTTGTGTCATCCATCCTATTCAGATGAGGCCACCTTTACGCGGAGTAGTATCTTCAACTTTCATAAGTCATCTGTGGGATAGTATGCAGTATCTCCATGGTATGGTGACAGTGAATCATCAGTATCAGTGCAGCCGGAATGTGTGCGCCGGGACAATTGGCGACCGTATTTTGGGACCAGTCTTCCTTCCACGTCGCCTAACAGGCCGGAACTATCGGCGTTTCTTGCGGTTGACTTTGTCTCCCCTGCTGGTAATGGTGCCAATGACGATTCGAAGGGTTATGTGGCTGCTACATGATGGTGCTCCAGCCCACTTCGCCGTTAATGTTCGGAGGCATCTCAATCGTGTCTTCCCTGGTCGATGGATCGGACGAGGGGTTCCAGTTGCGTGGCCTGCTCGTTCATCGGATCTCAACCCGCGCGATTTCTGGTTATGAGGCCATCTCAAAAGTATCATGTATGCAGAGCCCGTTCCAGATGTGGATACAATGGATCAGCATATTCATGCTGCCTTTCACATTGTTCGGCTGCAGCCTGGCCAATTTGAACGTGTGAGACAGAACAGAACGGCACGTACACGCATGAGTTGAGGCACATGGAAACCATTATCAGCGCATACTGTGGCTGTGGTTGCATGGTACAGCGTGTATTAGACTGCAGTCTCTGTAACAATGTATGATTGAATAAATGTTCTCTAGCATGGAAACCATGCATTTCCGGACATAAGTTCATTAGACTTTTTTGTTCCATATCCTCTCATCGATCAATCCCTAGAGTTTGTATATAGTGAAAAAAATCACCCCGTATATTAATGACCTAGAACAGTGCTTCCCAGACCATGGTCCGCGACACCTTTGAGGGCCGCGGGCAGTGTGGCACTGGGCCTTGAAGGCTTTTCGAGAGTCGAAGACAAGATAAAAATTATCGAGAGCTTCGGGAGTCTCAGTCGTCAAGATCAGAGAGTACAGAATGAAATAAGAGTTGAAATGCTTGTCACTGTACCACTTTTGTTTACTCGGAAAGAGTAAATTAAAAGAAGTTGTTAAGACGGATTGCCAGTATATCTTCTTAAATGCTGAAAATTACGAATATCGTGTACTCTAGGCGGCTGGAAGTGTACACCCTACAGACTGTGCTACACGCCTGGCGCGCGGCCTTGGCTGGCTGCGTAACATGCCACAATAAGATTGTAATTTGTCGATGTGGCAGTTTCTCGGACACAGTTGTCCTCAAGAACTACGCGCTTGAATTTTCTCATTCAATATCCAGAGACAACAAGAAAGAAGGAAGGGAAATTAGTGTTTTACGCCCCGTCCACGGTTAAGATTATCAGATATGGGGTTTTGCTCGGATTTCTTGTTACTGAGGGGAAGGAAGTGGCCATGGCCCTTTTAAAGAACTATCCCAGAATTTGCATGTATGGTCGAAAATCTACGTCTGAATGGTCGACCCAAGAATTGAACCAGGGTCTCTCGAATGCGAGATGAGGGTGCTACCACAACACCGCCCCGCCTAGTTTCCGTGGAGATAATGCCGAATTAGTATTCACAGAGTTTTCTTCATATTGCCTAATAATAGAATTTTGTGCAGGTTTGTAGAACAAATACTGAGACCTGGAAAAAAAACCGTTTACATTCGTGGCGTTTAGGAACATACACTCCTGGAAATTGAAATAAGAACACCGTGAATTCATTGTCCCAGGAAGGGGAAACTTTATTGACACATTCCTGGGGTCAGATACATCACATGATCACACTGACAGAACCACAGGCACATAGACACAGGCAACAGAGCATGCACAATGTCGGCACTAGTACAGTGTATATCCACCTTTCGCAGCAATGCAGGCTGCTATTCTCCCATGGAGACGATCGTAGAGATGCTGGATGTAGTCCTGTGGAACGGCTTGCCATGCCATTTCCACCTGGCGCCTCAGTTGGACCAGCGTTCGTGCTGGACGTGCAACCGCGTGAGACGACGCTTCATCCATTCCCAAACATGCTCAATGGGGGACAGATCCGGAGATCTTGCTGGCCAGGGTAGTTGACTTACACCTTCTAGAGCACGTTGGGTGGCACGGGATACATGCGGACGTGCATTGTCCTGTTGGAACAGCAAGTTCCCTTGCCGGTCTAGGAATGGTAGAACGATGGGTTCGATGACGGTTTGGATGTACCGTGCACTATTCAGTGTCCCCTCGACGATCACCAGTGGTGTACGGCCAGTGTAGGAGATCGCTCCCCACACCATGATGCCGGGTGTTGGCCCTGTGTGCCTCGGTCGTATGCAGTCCTGATTGTGGCGCTCACCTGCACGGCGCCAAACACGCATACGACCATCATTGGCACCAAGGCAGAAGCGACTCTCATCGCTGAAGACGACACGTCTCCATTCGTCCCTCCATTCACGCCTGTCGCGACACCACTGGAGGCGGGCTGCACGATGTTGGGGCGTGAGCGGAAGACGGCCTAACGGTGTGCGGGACCGTAGCCCAGCTTCATGGAGACGGTTGCGAATGGTTCTCGCCGATACCCCAGGAGCAACAGTGTCCCTAATTTGCTGGGAAGTGGCGGTGCGGTCCCCTACGGCACTGCGTAGGATCCTACGGTCTTGGCGTGCATCCGTGCGTCGCTGCGGTCCGGTCCCAGGTCGACGGACACGTGCACCTTCCGCCGACCACTGGCGACAATATCGATGTACTGTGGAGACCTCACGCCCCACGTGTTGAGCAATTCGGCGGTACGTCCACCCGGCCTCCCGCATGCCCACTATACGCCCTCGCTTAAAGTCCGTCAACTGCACATACGGTTCACGTCCACGCTGTCGCGGCATGCTACCAGTGTTAAAGACTGCGATGGAGCTCCGTATGCCACGGCAAACTGGCTGACACTGACGGCGGCGGTGCACAAATGCTGCGCAGCTAGCGCCATTCGACGGCCAACACCGCGGTTCCTGGTGTGTCCGCTGTGCCGTGCGTGTGATCATTGCTTGTACAGCCCTCTCGCAGTGTCCGGAGCAAGTATGGTGGGTCGGACACACCGGTGTCAATGTGTTCTTTTTTCCATTTCCAGGAGTGTATTAGGTAGCGCATGCGTACCGATGTAGACGCGATGCTGACTCATTGCGGCAAAGCCGATCGCGGGTGCGACATTGATCACTCACAGAGCAGAGTCCACTTGCGGCACGTTGCCGATAACATCTTGGCTGATAAAGCGTTAGCCATTCGCGACACAAAGATTCCGGAATTGGAAAGCGTGCTGCCGCATTGGTCGTTATAGAAATGCGGCTGAAACTGAAGTTTAGTGCTATGATTGTATGAAAGAAACATTTCAGATTTAAGAAACATTGTCATTGCAGCTCATTACTCTACAATAAAATGAGATAAGAGACAATTGTCCAGAAGGTTATGTACTATGTGTTGTGATATTATCCATTTGCTGCTGCAGAGAGAGTTTTTAGGATGGGATACAATGGAACCAAGAACGTAACACCAGTAGCACAGCTTTAAAAAGGAGAGCTATTACCACTTATCATCTTGCTTTCTAGTCTCGACGTAACTCGCGTAATATCTGGTGGAGTGCCTAAGACGGCATGAGTCGTGTAGCTTACACTAGACAAGCCACTAACACCACGCGAGAACACTTTCATAATCAGAAGTGACGCGAACGACATAAGCTTCAAAGTAGACTGGTGAGGAGAACACGGCAAATTTTCCCAGAAACTTCGCTCAGTGAAAAGGAATCAAGTAAGGGAACATGTGTCTCGGCTCATCCGTAGTTATTCGACCGTTTCCGAGAGAACGACCGTCAAAGTTTACGACATAACTGAGATGCCTTTTAGCGGATGATGACGTCAGCTCAGCTGGTGGCACAGTTGTAAGCAACGCGGCCTCTCATTTCGTTTATCTGCAGATGTCCGTAAAAAGTTACTTCATGAATGTTTCTTATCAAGTTAGGCGATACAAGGGCAATGAATCACCTGTAAAATTACAGCTGCTTTTCACAATAAGTGTCATACATTAATAATGTAATATACACTATTGGCCATTGAAATTACTACACCAAGAAGAAATGCAGATGATAAACGGGTATTCATTGGACAAATATATTATACTAGAATTGACATGTGATTACATTTTCACGCAATTTGGGTACATAGATCCTGAGAAATCAGTACCCAGAACAACTACCTCTGGCCGTAATAACGGCCAAGATACGCCTGGGCATTGAGTCAAACAGAGCTTGGATGGCGTTTACAGGTACAGCAACCCATGCACCTTCAACACGATACCACAGTTCATCAAGAGTAGCGACTGGCGTATTGTGACGAGCCAGATGTTCGGCCACCATTGACCAGACGTTTTCAATTGGTGAGAGATCTGGAGAATCTGCTGCCCAGGCCAGCAGTCAAACATTTTCTGTATCCAGAAAGGCCCATACAGGACCTGCAACGTGCGGTCGTGCATTAACCCACCGATTCCATATTCTGCTAACAGTCATTGGATCTCGACCAACGCGAGCAGCAATGTCGCGATACGATAAACCGCAATCGCGATTGGCTACAATCCGATCTTTATCAAAGTCGGAATCCTGATGGTATGCGTTTCTCCTCTTTACAGGAGGCATCACAACAACGTTTCACCAGGCAACGCCGGTCAACTGCTGTTTGTGTATGAGAAATCGGTTGGAAACTTTCCTCATGTCAGCACGTTGTAGTTGTCGCCACCATCGCCAACCTTGTGTGAATGCTGTAAAAAGCTAATCATTTGCATATCACAGCATCTTCTTCCTGTCGGTTAAATTTCGCGTCTGCAGCATGTCATCTCTGTGGTGTAGCAATTTTAATGGCCAGTTGTGTATGTGTAATGGTATACTCAGGGGTTCCAATCTTTTTAAAGTCTCATATTCTTATATTTCATTCTTATGTCAGTTTTTAATTCTTATATCCTATTGTTATGTTTATTCTTCAGGAAGATTTGGTGCATTCCCTTGGCTGATACCGGTCGTCTAAATATTTGAAACACAGAAATTGCGAACAATACTAGAACTGCGCGAAAGAAGGTTTGCCACCGAAACATTTCTTCACATGAAAAAGAAATGTCGTCAGCACTGCTGAGGATTTCACGCCTTGGCAACAATTTCGAGGCAAATCAAGCGTAAAGGACCAATTTTTTTAAAGAAATGGCCTTTTCAATTGATTATGAATCAAGATCTACGACAGGAATGTCACCGAAAATAATTTCAAATAATTTTTCCCTTCTTTTATTGTCTATTTTTCCATTTAAATTTTTTCAAATGTGTGAAATCTTATGGGACTTAACTGCTAGGGTCATCAGTCCCTAAGCTTACACACTACTTAACCTAAATTATCCTATGGACAAACTCACACACCCATGCCCGAGGGAGGACTCGAACCTCCGCCGGGACCAACCGCACAGTCCATGACTGCAGCGCCTGAGACCGCTCGGCTAATCCCGCGCGGCCCATTTTAATTCATTGACCTTGCAGTTAGTAAACAAATAACGACAACGTTATTTCACAATACATCGGAAAAGATTCGTGTAGTAATTTAATATGGACAAGGTAAGATAAATGAAAAATAAAAATAAAAAAAGAATAATGTTCGTGTTTCGAACACGTGGCGCAAAAATGTGGAGCTGCGACATTAGCCACTGTGCCACTACTTCGGTTGATCTATTTACTAGCTAAAAGGCACATAAAGTACCTCTTAAACTTCAACCGTCGTTTTCTCAGAAACGGCCGAGTATCTACGGATACATTAAACGTTTACTTGAAAAGTCGAAGAGTGGGGTTTCACTGGACATGTAACCTGACGACATTTTAGTTATTGCTGTTACGCTGTCTTCGTTATTACTGTTAGACTGTCTCCAGGTTACATGAATTTCTGAAGACAGGTTTACATGCACCAAAACCATGGTCAAAGGTTTATTAATACCATCTTTTGTTGCAGCTGGTTGGCTGCTTTGGATTCATTTATCCATTATGGTAAAATTTACCCTCTTCTTGAAAAATGCTGTTCTAGGGGCTGATGCTAATATACTGTTCAATGGGGAGAGCTTTAATTCATCTTGCTTTCAGTATTTAATTTAGTAAATAAAATAAGTAGCTATGTTTTAATCTATTTATCTTAACACTATTTTACATCTAAGTTCTAGACACTGGATAATGATGGAATTCCAACATGACGACCTATTGGCATATGGGGAAGTGGATATTTATTTAGAACATGCAGTCTCATTTAATTATCAATCAGGATCAACAGGCAAAATAGTCATTTGAGTAATACTGAGCTACATAAGCACTATAACTCCTTGTGTTACTGACCTGGGTGTAGCTGATAGAACACCATTGGATCTCTTGCTTGTGGATAATCATCCACACGAGAACACCACACACGTTTGAAGTACTCTAGTTCTGCCATGTGGCGTAGCTGTAAGGCCTTAATTTCTCGTTGTTGCCTAAAAATTAAGAAAGAGAAGAAGCTCATGTTTTATTTTTTGGAATGATTCCACAAGGAATTACAAAATGAGGACTGTACTGATCTGTTTAATACAATACAATGTTGAAGTGTTATTCACTGATGTTATTGACAACTTTACAGCCTTTGAGCTTGTGGTTTAGGCACTCAACAAAGAGACTAAATATTATTTTCTAATGAATGACAACCATCAATTGTATAGTGGAATGAGGACAATGAAAATTTGCACCGGACCGGGACTCGATTCCGCATTTCCCGCTTATCGCGAGCGGTCGCCTTACCATTAGGCTATCCGAGCACGGTCCACAGCGAGACCCATACTTCAATATGTCACCAACTATGTGTCTACATCCTGCACTCGTACTCTCGATATGTACACACATCAAAAAAGGCTTTGCATCACCCCACTTCCCAAAACTCCTGAAGATAAACGTTGACTGTGGATATTGTATCACAGACACAGTCCTTTTGACTTTTCAGAGATGCCACTAAATCCGCCCAAAGATATAAACATTCATGTGGGAGCAGCGCCTGTTAGACGGAGGGGTTCAAGAGCCGATCAGTTCCAGTCATTCCACCAGGAAGGAGGTACACGGCTCGTTTTGTCTGTCGTTCAACCATGCCTAGACGGTCAACACCACGTATCCATCGCGTCCGCATTGTTACTTTGTGCCTCAACAAGGGAAGTGTCCAGGCGTCTCGGAGTGAACCGAAGCGACGTTGTTCGGACACGGAGGAGATAATACACAGGAACTGTCGATGACTTACCTCGCTCAGGCCGCTCAAGAGAGCAGTGGATGACCGCTACCTACGGATTACGGCTCGGAGAAACCCTGACAGCAACGCCACCATGTTGAATAATGTTTTTCGCGCAGCCACAGGACGTCGTGTTACGACTCAAACTGCACGCAACCATTTCTACAATCCAGGAACAAGAACCAGATTTAACTTATTTTTATCAAGAAAAAGTGAACTAAAATCCCGAAAAGATACTCTACTGGTCATTAAAATTGCTACACCACGAAGATGACGTGCTACAGACGCGAAATTTAACCGACAGGAAGAAGATGCTGTGATATGCAAATGATTAGCTTTTCAGAGCATTCACACAAAGTTGCCGCCGGTGGAGACACCTACAGCGTGCTGACATGAGGAAAGTTTCCAACCGATTTCTCATACACAAACAGAAGGTGACCGGCGTTGCCTGGTGAAACGTTGTTGTGATGCCTCGTGTAAAGAGGAGAAACGCGTACCATCAGGATTCCGACTTTGATAAAGGTCGGATTGTAGCCTATCACGATTGCGGTTTATCGTATCGCGACATTGCTGCTCGCGTTGGTCGAGATCCAGTGACTGTTAGCAGAATATGGAATCGGTGGGTTCTGGTGGGTAATACGGAACGCCGTGATGGATCCCAACGGCCTCGTATCACTAGCAGTCGAGATGACAGGCATCTTCTCCGCAAGGTTGTAACGGATCGTGCAGCCACGTCTCGATCCCTGAGTCAACAGATGGGGACGTTTGCAAGACAACAACCATCTGCACGAACAGTTCGACGACGTTTGCAGCAGCACGGACTATCAGCTCGGAGACCATGGCTGGTGTTATCCTTGACGCTGCATCACAGACAGGAGCGCCTGCGATGGTGTACTTAACGACGAGCCTGAGTGCACGAATGGCAAAACGTCATTTTTCCGTATGAATCCAGGTTCTGTTTACAGCATCATGATGGTCGCATCCGTGATTGGCGACATCGCCGCGAAGGCACATTGGAAGCGTGTATTCGGCTTCGCCATACTGGCGTATCACCCGGCGTGATGGTATGGGGTGCCATTGGTTACACGTCTCGGTCACCTCTTGTTCGCATTGACGGCACTTTGAACAGTGGACGTTACATTTCAGATGTGTTACGACCCGTGGCTCTGCCGTTCATTCGATCCCTGAGAAAACCTACATTTCAGCAGGATAACGCACGACCGCATGTTGCAGATCCTGTACGGGCCTTTCTGGATACAGAAAATGTTAGACTGCTGCCCTGGGCAGCAGATTCTCCAGATCTCTCACCAATTGAAAACGTCTGGTCAATGGTGGCCGAGCAACTGGCTCGTCACAATACGCCAGTCGCTACTCTTGATGAACAATGGTATCGTGTTGAAGCTGCATCGACTATCAGCTCGGAGACCATGGCTGCGATTACCCTTGACGCTGCGTCACAGACAGGAGCGCCTGCGATGGTGTACTCAACGACGAACCTGGGTGCACGAATGGCAAACGTCATTTTTTCGCCATCCAAGGTCTGTTTGACTCAATGCCGAGGCGTATCAAGGTCATTATTACGGCCAGAGGTGGTTGTTCTGGGTACTGATTTCTCAGTATCTATGTCCCCAAACTGCGTGAAAATGTAATCACATGTCAGTTATAGTATAATATACACTCCTGGAAATGGAAAAAAGAACACATTGACACCGGTGTGTCAGACCCACCATACTTGCTCCGGACACTGCGAGAGGGCTGTACAAGCAATGATCACACGCACGGCACAGCGGACACACCAGGAACCGCGGTGTTGGCCGTCGAATGGCGCTAGCTGCGCAGCATTTGTGCACCGCCGCCGTCAGTGTCAGCCAGTTTGCCGTGGCATACGGAGCTCCATCGCAGTCTTCAACACTGGTAGCATGCCGCGACAGCGTGGACGTGAACCGTATGTGCAGTTGACGGACTTTAAGCGAGGGCGTATAGTGGGCATGCGGGAGGCCGGGTGGACGTACCGCCGAATTGCTCAACACGTGGGGCGTGAGGTCTCCACAGTACATCGATATTGTCGCCAGTGGTCGGCGGAAGGTGCACGTGCCCGTCGACCTGGGACCGGACCGCAGCGACGCACGGATGCACGCCAAGACCGTAGGATCCTACGCAGTGCCGTAGGGGACCGCACCGCCACTTCCCAGCAAATTAGGGACACTGTTGCTCCTGGGGTATCGGCGAGGACCATTCGCAACCGTCTCCATGAAGCTGGGCTACGGTCCCGCACACCGTTAGGCCGTCTTCCGCTCACGCCCCAACATCGTGCAGCCCGCCTCCAGTGGTGTCGCGACAGGCGTGAATGGAGGGACGAATGGAGACGTGTCGTCTTCAGCGATGAGAGTCGCTTCTGCCTTGGTGCCAATGATGGTCGTATGCGTGTTTGGCGCCGTGCAGGTGAGCGCCACAATCAGGACTGCATACGACCGAGGCACACAGGGCCAACACCCGGCATCATGGTGTGGGGAGCGATCTCCTACACTGGCCGTACACCACTGGTGATCGTCGAGGGGACACTGAATAGTGCACGGTACATCCAAACCGTCATCGAACCCATCGTTCTACCATTCCTAGACCGGCAAGGGAACTTGCTGTTCCAACAGGACAATGCACGTCCGCATGTATCCCGTGCCACCCAACGTGCTCTAGAAGGTGTAAGTCAACTACCCTGGCCAGCAAGATCTCCGGATCTCTCCCCCATTGAACATGTTTGGGAATGGATGAAGCGTCGTCTCACGCGGTCTGCACGTCCAGCACGAACGCTGGTCCAACCGAGGCGCCAGGTGGAAATGGCATGGCAAGCCGTTCCGCAGGACTACATCCAGCATCTCTACGATCGTCTCCATGGGAGAATAGCAGCCTGCATTGCTGCGAAAGGTGGATATACACTGTACTAGTGCCGACATTGTGCATGCTCTGTTGCCTGTGTCTATGTGCCTGTGGTTCTGTCAGTGTGATCATGTGATGTATCTGACCCCAGGAATGTGTCAATATAGTTTCCCCTTCCTGGGACAATGAATTCACGGTGTTCTTATTTCAATTTCCAGGAGTGTATTTGTCCAGTGAATACCCGTTTATCATCTGCATTTCTTTTTGGTGTAGCAATTTTAATGGCCAGTAGCGTATTTTCTTCCATGGAATAAATCGGTATAAGAAAACGGCCAAGAAGGTTACACGTATATTCCACAGGCCATCTTTCACAGAAACGAAAGACGCCGCTCTTCTTTGGATATGCTATAGTTGTAGAGTTCCAGTCGCGAAGAATGCGTGGGAAGAACGTCTGCTGGGAAGCCTCTGTATGAGCTCGATTATATCTAATTTTACCTTTATAGTCTTGTCACGAGACATATATAAGAGGAATTAATATGTTGTCCGATCCTTCGATAAATTTACTCTCTCGGACGTTTAACAGTAAACCGCTCCATGTTGCACAATATGTGTCTTTTAGTGATTGACTGTGTCGCTTTTACGATTGCAAAACAAACTAGAGCGACACGTGTACCCTTCTTTCAACTTTCCTTATCAGTCTTGCATGTTAAGAGCATCAAACTTTGATCCAGTACTTAAGTATCAGTCGAACGAGGTTTTTCTAGGTTACATCTATTGTGAGCTGCTACACTTACTGAGGGTTCTTCCACTGAATTCCAGTCTGGCAGCTGCCTTACCTAGCATTAACTTTATGCTGTCATTTAATTTTAAATCTATTCTTACACATTCCCCCGTACACTGTACTGTCCGGCAGTCGTGTTTATTTATATAAAATCGGTAAATTTTGTTTGTGTTGATGGTGGAACACCAATTCCAGAGCCGAGTGGCGAACATCTGCTGGTCTTCCTGCAGTTCGCTACTATTTTCTAGCGTCGTCATTTCTCTGAATACAACAGTACAGGGGCAAATGTGGATTCAGATCTCAATTTATTGGTAGGAACTGCAGATTAAAACTAAAGAAATTTAGCAATGATGCTCGCCTATTTTTCCTTTTCCTCCTTTTGCTAGTATAAGGTTTCATTATTTACTACCCACAGAGTACCCGAAATTTGAAAAATACTTTCTTGGTATTCTCACATCCTACACTGTTGAATGTGAATGTGAATGTTTAATGTACGAACATTGTGATGAAGTATTACCCATTTGTAAACGTCGGAAGTCCATGCAGCTGTTTGTGGATGTGCCCCTAGAAATGTTTTACAGCTTAAAATCTGTATTGACTGTCTGATCCTACCAATGCCTCCAAGTATGTTTCATGAACACAGTCTTTAGCAAAACTCATCAACTACTCGATAACTCGATTCAGTCGAGTCGACTGACAAAAGAAACGAACGAATAGTGTGCGGGCTGACTGGCTGGGGCTGCGTGGGTGGCAATGCGGGCGGCCCCGCAAGATGAAGTAATCGGAACATTTTCAACATATTTCTGTTGGAGTTCAATAGAAGGGTGTCAGCAGCGGAGGTAGCCAGAAACATTTGCGCCGTGTATGAGGATAATACTATTGGATAGAGCACGGCGAGAAAATCGTTTTCTCGTTTTAAGTAGGATTGTTATGACGTTAGAGACTGTTCACATCCAGGAAGACCTTCGGCGTTTGATGAAACTCGTTTAACGCATTAATCCACAATGATACACGTCAGTGCACTTGAGAATTGGCAAATGTGATGAACTGTCATCATTTCACCATCGTGCGACATTTGCATGCAATGGAGAAGGTTCAAAAATGGAATGTGTGGGTACCGCATGCTCTAAGCCAAAATCACAAAAATCAGCTGGCAGCCATATGTGCATCTCTGCTTGCTCATGATCAGTTGGCTTGTGAACAGCACCGACCATTCTACCCTGATCGTTACTGTTGACGAGAAACGGTGTCTGCATCCTGAGTGTGGTTTTTATGTGGTTTCCCACGCTCGTTTAGGCAAATGCTGTGCTGGTCCCCAATTTCCGCTTCAGAAAATACGATAAACGAACAGTTAAAATACGATGACACACAGCACAAAGTTTACACAATTCATTGACAGGGGACGCTCACGAGTTCTCTGTGCTAGGTAACTAACGACTGCGATGGCTGAAGGACTTCCGGAAGCAACGTTAAATGAGATAAATTTTCAAAATCTGTAGCACAGCAGCCCCCTTACTAGTCGCGACTGACGCTCAGAAGAAGAAGATAATGTAGAATTTTTGGAGAAGAGTTATATGCTTCCTCAACGTGAAAGACTCGCGGGAAATTTGAACAAATTTCTGTGGCAGACGCTACCAAAGAGACGCTGTACTTTTTCGTGAGGCGTGCTGTTAAAATTTCAAGAGCGAATGTTCCAAAAAGAAAAAAAAGAAGTTAGATCGATGTACCGGGTTGTTGTAAGTAAAGTGCAGATACTCACGAAGGTTCAGTGTAGGCTGTAATTACCATATGGCGGCGAAATTTGCAAGATATTCTAAGCATTAATACGGGACCGATTTACGCTGAAAAAAAAAATTGATTCCAATTTTGGCCACCAGGCATAACCTGGTGTTGTACACCAACGTCTCCGATGCTCATATTGGACAAATTGTGTAGATAGTTGTTAACAATAAAATCAACATTATGCCTTTCTCACTTGTTTGACTTTTTCTGTCCACGTCTCGTTCCTAATCCATTTGATATGGAAACATTTCTATACGGCTTTCTTGCATTCAGAACGCCAGATTTGCACCTAGTGGCGAAAATTGGAACCGATTTTTTTTTCAGCGTAAATCGGTTCTACATTAACGTATTAGAACATCTACTACTAAGTTTCGCTGCCATACGAGAATTACAGCCCACAGTCGACCTCCGTGAGTAGCTGCACTTCATTTGCATCCACCCGGTATTATCCTCGGAATACTTCGCGACTGTTACAAGGAGGAGGCATATGTTATTGCCATACAACGTACCTTCCGCCATTCAGCGTAAAGTGGATTGTAGGATATAAATGTAAATGTAAATTTACATTTGGCCATGGAGCTACCTATCCATAGGGATCATTAGGTTCAATTGAAGCCCAAACTCTCCCTGTAAAATGCAAATATTCTGGAAATAATTCCTTTCTTAATTGAAAATTTCATGTTTCCCTATGAAAACCATATTTCAGTAGTTGCGAAAGTCACATTTCTATTTTTCATTTTAAATTTATCTCCAAGTTTTAGGCGTGTATGCGAGATTATTAGCGTGCTGGGAAGAAATGGTGTTGCACATACAGCACGATCCTGTGCACTCGTCATATCTAAGGTTCCTCAGTTACACTGCTAACACGGTTCAAATTAATTGCTTTCCTCGAGTACTTCGCACACCTGAAGACCACCGAGCCTTAAAACGAGCGAGTCCAGACGTTGGCTGTGTAACAAAGGAATTACGACGCCGGTCGTAAACATCGTGGCGGCGAGGCAGAGGTGCGGTGCGGTGCGAGGCGAGGCGCAGCTGGTTGCCAAGGCAACGCCAGCTGCCAGCCGCTGACCTACTTCCCGGCCCAGCGGCGCTCTTCCCTGCTGCGGTAGATTGCAACCATTTCAACAGCTGTTTACATTCCTGCCCATATTGGCTGTCTGAAACCTCTTCACCGGTGGCTAACAGTGGAACTAACGGCGCGAACTTTTAAGACAAGCACACGTGAAAGAAGCATTCAGACCTCTTGGCTACATATAGGAGCAGTCTTTTCGATTGTGTCACCAATGAGAGTGAGGTTAGCGGTTGTGATGCTTAACAGGTTTTATTGTCCATCTAGATTGCATTTATTTTTAACATTATGAACGGTTCCGGTTCCAAATGAACTACCTTCAGTTCTTCAGAGTGCTTACTATGAATCTCGGGCAAGAGAGTTTTTCTTTATTAAATTATTAAAAATATACGATTTCTCCGAGTTCCATTTGAACACGACGCGCTGGTAGCACAAGGAATGTCAAAGTGAAGGAAACAAACGCGATTTACACGATCAGGACGCTGTATTTCTTTACAGTTGGTATCAGTGCGCTGCAGCCTAAATTGAAATGTCACCTATAACGGAGACGAGCAGTTTGCAAAGTTAATCAAGCGTATACTGAAACCACGGGAGCACCATCTGCATGAAATATAGGAACTGTTTGTAAACCAGCTGAATATCTGAAGCTGATTCACGTGCAAACGGTCATATTTTTAAAAATAAACGCAGTTTATACGGAAAATAAAATCTGTTGTATAGCAAGTGATTGCCGATTTATTCCTAAGAACATATTTCAGTTTTTGCAACGAAGATCATAATACTGTTGCACGAAAAGCATAATGCCATTGCACTAAAGGCAAAAATGTCAATTCGAAAGTTAAGGGAATCTTTCTGTATGTTCGAATCGATAGTCTTCAGAACCTACTTAAAAGAAGAACTAAGAACATTTAGTTCAGATTCAACAAACGTAAAATAATTGTAGTTAAAGATAAAAGACGTTACAAATTGTGGTAAAGATAAATACGTGCCAAGTAAAGTAATAAAAGACAGCGAAAAATGGTACCATTCGAAGACTGTCGTGAAAGCAAAAAGTGGCTGCAGGAAAACTGATAGTGAATAGCTGTGTGTGCCACCTCTAATAATTCTCGCTGTCAGATCCAGGCGGAAGATGGATATAAAGTCAATGAACGGATCCATTCAGTCTCTCGTGAATCACTCTGGTGCTGAAACAGAAAATAGCTGACAAAAATGATAGATTAATTTCTTCATTTAGAAATGGATTTACCACCTTACTAATGATTCACAGTCGCACAAACTCACAGCTGGAAGATGTTGATACAAGTACCCCCGGTACTGAAAGCAACTGAGACAACATAAAACATAACACACACTAGACCATAATCGAATTTCATTCAGATTTTATAAGAGGTGATAGAAAAGTTTCCGTTTGAGGGTGTTGCTGGAGCGTATACTCAATGTAGCCCGACTTCGATGCGGGTGTATAAGCACCGAGTAGAAGTATTGGATTGGACTGATTTGGGGGAAGAGACCAAACAGCGAAATCATCGGTCTCGTCGGATTAGGGAAGGATGGGGAAGGACGTCGGCCGTGCCCCGGGAAAGGAACCATCTCGGCATTTGCCTGAAGCGATTTAGGGAAATCACAGAAAACCTAAATCAGGATAGCCTGACGTGGGATTGAACCGTCGTCCTCCCGAATGCGAGTCCAGTGTGCTAACCACTGCGCCACCTCGCTCGTCACCGAGTAGTATGCAAGCGATTGGTGTGGCATTCGTGTGTTTCCGACGTGCGAGAGGTAAATGAGGAAACGTGAACTATGGTGACGTTATTACCAAATGTGTCCAAACGGAACCAATGCGCTGTTATTCTTGTTTTTGGCTGCCGAAGGACAAACATATCCATCGGAGAATGAAGAATGTGTACGGGGTTTGGTCGCGATTCGTCACAAGACGGTGGTCAATCTGGGAGGCCAGCCATACCTGCCCCATAGTCCTAACGTCTCTCCATCTGATTATCACGCCTTCGATTCCTTAAAAAAGGCCTTGAAGGTTCGACGATTCCAGTCGGACGAGAATGTGCAGCAGGCAGTTACGGAGTTCTTCACGCGGGAGAACATGGTGTATTAACAAACGGGTATCTTCAACCTGGCGCGTTGGCGGGATGAGTGCCTCAGTGCTCACGGTGATTTTGCCTGATTGGCACACCGATTCTGGACTGTACAGCCTTCGAACGGAAACTTTTTGGTCGTCCCTTACGAAGTGAATATGCTGCTGAACTCCCCCCTTTCTCTACACAGGGTGAACTTGAACTCCACCGAAAAATTACAGAGATTGTTCAGACATATGTTCTGTGTATTTTGATATTAGAGGCCCGTAGGCAGTGTAATTGTAATTTATTCGCTTTGTTACCCCAATTGCCTTTGTTTCTGTGAAGACACCCTCAAAACAGTGCAGAAGCCTATAATATGCAATCAGCAAAATGTACAACATAAAATACATAGTAATGCGACAACCGTCAGATGCAAAATACAGTGATGTTGCGGTCGCTGCAGCAACAGCTGATCACAGAATCGTTGTGCCGCTCTTCCGTTGTAGTCAGTGAGCCCACGCACAAGAAGCATACCGACCAGTTCTTCAACGTTAACCTATCGATACTACTGTGCACCACTGTTAACTTACATCTAATACTGCGACAGAAACAAACCCAAGACACGTTGTCTGCAGCAGATACCATGAGTGAGTGAAAGTTTGTTTCGAAACAAGAGACATAGCACATACCGTTGACATCTGCACTGTTGTGCAGAATTTTTTAAATCCATCTCCGCAGCCGAGGTCGTTATCACACGCCTGTGCGGTAGCTCTCGACTCGGAGATAAGCTGGTTCGTATCCTGGTGCTAGAAAATTTACGCTGACTGTATTTTGACATCAAGGGGAGGACAAGATAGTGGCATAAAATTCTTGACCACCACTCTTTGCTCCGTTGTCCTGGATTAAAGTTTCTTCGCAGTGTGAGTAACGGCATGTGACACTGTTCATGGTGATCCGTCCGTCCGACAGGGACATTAAGCTTGGCGGCCTCTTGATACTGTTCGAAGGAGCAGGCTACGTGCCGTCACAAACCTGATGCTACAATGTACAAGCCCTCATAACAACCATCGAAATGACAGATAAACATTTGACACTTCATAAAAGGTCGAAGAAGAAAGGCAACGCCAAACCGCCTCCCATTAGGACCTTGCCCAGAACGACGATGCGGTTTTCCTACCTTCATTTTAGTATGGCACTACTTTGACATGCTGATATTTACATTGCAATACATGTTATAACCATAAATGGGCCATGGGTTACTTATACTGAAATACTCAGAAAATATCCCCGAATAACCGCCGAAATTTTGTCGGCTGCGTTCAGGTCTACTCTATGTCGAGCACGGTGGCTTCCCTGGTAAGTTGCTGTCAAAATATAAAGCTAAGAGGGGCAGTTCAATTACCTGCCTGTTCGTGCTGATGTAGGTTTTCCGTGAATGTCTTCTAGCAAGTACTGGAACCGATTCTTAAAACTGGCCACAGCACTTTCACTCTCCACTCTTGTCCAATGGAGATAATGCTCCATCTTTACTGACTGATCTCAGTTTTTTTGTGTCCAGTCCCGATTTGAAATCTTATTTGTTAACGGAACTAGACTTATTAACTGCGTCAGCGAAAATCAAACAGATCAAAAACAAAGCAGGGTCGTTGTAAGCGTAGCAGTATAACAGTGGACTGAGCACTTCTCGCAGCACAAAACAAGTGCCGATCCTGCTGCTTCTTACTAACGTAAGGGGAAGTGCTGAACTTCCAGCTGTAGGCGGAGGTCAAGCGCGTACCTCTAATAGTAACTACCGTTACTGTGAAACATCAGGAATAGTGAATGTGGTGGGCATTAATTATTAGTCCTAGTGCCGACGCTATCCGGGGGCTGGCTTGCATGCGTGTTGACGGCGCCGCCCATGTGATATGCCGGTCTTGCGAATAGCAATGACGGTTTTCGTGCCAGAGACTTGGAGCATCTCTGAGTATCCACTGGTATCGATCTGTCGATGCCTGCTGTACGCGGGGATACTAAAACGTTGATAACTTCCTACTGAGCGAAATGCCACATTGGTTAGACTACCAATATCGCAATCGGTGCATCCAAATTTAGGTTTTCTTTCGATCTCCCTAAATGAATAAAAGGCGAATACCACAGGGGTTCTTTTTAAAAGGCGTCTGCCAATTTCTTTCCCATCCACTTCCCATCCAAGTTTTCGCTCCACCTACAATGATCATATCGTCAGACCCCTAATCTTTCTATTCTACTTTCTTACGTTCCTTTCCATCGAAAGATTCTGCGTTGGATTAATTACTACATAATATCTGTATTGTAGGTAAAGCACATACATACAATTTTTGGCTGTATGGGGAAAATTAATGGAATAGTATGGGTGAGCGCATGCGCTCAACAGAATAGTTGGTCGGTAGGAAAGTCGTGCACCTCGCAGAAAAATCACAAAACCCCGTCCACCCTCTTTTCAATGAACTACGAACAAGCAGTTGTGCAACTATCGGCCGACAGCCGTACACTGAGCTACGTTCACCCGCAGTTGTTCAGTCATGTTTTAATGTTCTAAATGCTTGGTCACATTCCTTTTAAAGATCGTAAGACGATGCAGACATGCCGAAGAAATGTCAATTTCAGAACACATTTCTCCAGGGAACTGAAGGCTGAATTAATTAAATCACAAGAGGACATAAATAAACGACAAAAGTACATATGTCTTGTAAAGGGACTGGCAGGTTGACCCTCAACATAAACACACATAACGTATTGCTCATAAAGACGGATATTGTGTGACTACACAAGAGCTGAACTGTAACTGGATGCAGTCACATCCATAAATATCTGGGAGTATGTGAAGGACGAGATTTAAAGTGGAAGGACTGCATAAAACAAATCATAGGAAAGGCCGATGCCAGGCTGAGATTCGTTGAAAGAATCCTCTGGACGTTTAGTCCACCCACCAAGAAGGTAGCTTACAAAACCCTCGTTGGACATATATTTGGCTGCTGCTAGTCAGTCTCACCAGATGGGATTTATTGATGAAACAGGGAAGGTAAAAAGAAGAGCAGCGCGTTTCGTCACAAGTTCGTGTAGTAAGCACGTTGTCGTCACGGATATGCTCACCCAACTCCAGGAGCAGACGCTGCCAGTGAGGCGTTATGCGTCATGATGTCTCTCGAACTCCGAGAGAATACGTTCCCTAAAGAGTCAACCAATCTACTGCTTGTGCCAATTTATACTTTGCGGAAAGACCTTGAAGGCAAGATCAGAGAGGTACTAGCTCACACGAAGTTTTACCAACAATCGTTCTTAGCCTTCATCATTCGCTTCTGGAACGGGAAAGGAATGTATTGAAAGTCATACGCAAAGTATCCTCTGGTACACACCAAAAAGTGGCTTGCGGAGTACAGATATAGATTAAGATGCACATGTAGATGTAGAAGAAGTTGCTGTTGGTGAAAGAAACATATTTCAAATGAACTTGAGAAGGAAAGTGACTAATTTCAGCCCTTCACTACAATGTGTTATACTCGACTTGTCACTGTTTCGATGTGTTTAACTAATAAAAAGTCCCACTTAGCTGGTGATTGCAGAGCTCTTTCATCTTACGATGCCGCGCAGGGTAGCCGCCAGGTCTAGGGCGCTTTGTCACGGTCCGCGCGACTCTCCTCGTCGGACGTTCGAGTCCTCCCTCGGGCATGGGTGTGTGTTTCGTCCTTAGCGTAAGTTAGTTTAAGTTAGATTGAGTAGTGTGAAAGCTTATGGACCGATGACCTCAGTTGTTTGGTCCCATAAGACCTTACCATGAATTTCCGAATTTCATCTTACGACGTTGTATGTATGAATCAATTTTATTCATAGTCTGTCCATTCATTCCAATAAAACACCGAAAACTTTTTTGAATATTTCTTTGGATTGGAATAATTCACGTGTAAATTTCTGTTTCTTAATCTACCGCTGATAATTGGGATGTACACAGTATCCCCTCATTTTCTTTTATTATGCTCAATACTGGGGCTACCTTATTTTGGAATGTAGAAAAAAAATGGCTCTGAGCACTATGGGACTTAACTTCTGAGGTCATCAGTCCCGTAGAACATAGAACTACTTAAACCTAACTAACCTAAGGACATCACACACATCCATGCCCGAGGCAGGATTCGAACCTGCGACCGTAGCGGTCGCGCGGTTCCAGACAGAAGCGCCTAGAACCACTCGGCCACCCTGCCGGCGAATGCAGAAAAGACGATACTTTCCATTAATAATGAAAATTATGACACTTTCATATTTTAGAATTAAAAGAAAGAGGACACGCTATTCAGTAGCCACTGAACGACCATTAATTATACATTAAAAATGCAAAAGTGATCAAATGAGCGCAGTTTACTATCACAAATGGTCTCCACGTTCTACTTTCCAGGAATCCTTTCTGTACTAGCATCTAATGAATATGGAGACCTAGAAAAGAAAGGAAAAAATTGGTAATTCTCATACATGTGACACAGGTTTTTCCAAACATCCCGAATACTACAGTAGCAATATTTACAATGAGAACCACTGACTGTTCATGTACTGTTGTCGGGTGATCTTTGATGGGGTCAGGTATTGTGCTCAATGGTGCCGATAATCTCATGTGATAGAAATGACACGAGAAATTATTAATGTTTTCTAAAGGTTATTAAAGAGACGTTCGTATTCGAATATTGTGTGTGTTTGTAACAATGAACATCAAATTAAATTGAGGCTGTTACAGGGTCTGTCCCAGAAGTTCCCGGAATGATTTTTGGTAGTTGGCAACTCTGACTGGCGGGGCAAAGATTCGGGCGGAGACGTTGGAGGGGGATCTAAGCTTCGAAACGAGATCGGTGGCAGTCGCCTGCGGGCAACTGTTGAGGCAGTGTCACGCACGGCGCAGAAGTAACTACTGCACCTTCATCGACCAAAAAATAGACCAGTTTTTGGCGAAGCATTGTGAAATCAAGTTCTGTGTGAAACTGGGGAAAAATTGGGTGGAGACGCTCTAAATGCGTTGAAACAACGCCATACTTTCATGTGGCACAAGACATTCCGGGAAGGTCGGGTGTTCGTCAACGACGACGAACGCTCGGGACGCCGATCGACAACACAAATGGGCGACTCGGTACAAAATGTGCGTGAAGTTGTGGACAAGGACCGACAATTAAGTGATCGGATGATTGCTGAGGAGTAAAAAAAAAAAAAAAAGTTTACCGCGTTTTAACTGAGGATCTTCAAATGAGGAAAGTCTGCGCGGAAATGGTGCCAAAAGTGCTGACGAGTGAGATGAAGGAGCAGCGATTGTTGAAGTGCCAGGATTTGCGTGAGAGCTACGGAGCAGACCCACAGTTTTTGAACACAGTGATCACAGGGGGCGAGACGTAGATTTTTGAGTGTGATCCCGAAAAAAAGCGTCAGAGTAGCGAGTGGCACACCAAGGAGTCTCCTCGCCACGAAAAAGCAAGGATGAGCAAATCGTGAATCAGAGCAATGCTCATTGTGTTTTGTGACAGAAGAAATGTTACAGTGAGTTTGTGCCACAAGGGCAAACAGTCAAAAGGAGTTTTACTGTGAAGTGCTCAAACGGTTGTTTACTGTGAAGTGTTCAAGCAGTTGCACAACAGGGTTCGATGCGTCTGAAAATAATTTCGTGACAATTGGATTATGCACGATGACAACGCGTCATGCCACACCGCGCTCATTATCTCCGAGTTGCTGGCCAAAACGGGTGTGGCGGCGCTGCACCAGCTGCCGTACAGCCCTGATCTAGCACCATTATTTTTGTTCTCAAGGATCAAAAGAATCCTGAAAGGAACTCGGCATGTGAGGCTGCAGGCAATAGAAGCAACTTCGACGATCACACGAAAGGAGATTCCCGTTGAAAACTTCAGTGACTGGGTGAAGCATTGGCAATGGTGCATTAAAGCAGGGAGAGAATGAGGGAATTACAGTTTGCCTGAGATATATGAGTCTCAACTTTATCTTTGATAATGACAGATGCTGAAGAAATGAATTAAAAGTTGCGCCACAGCCTGTACTTAAACCCAGGTCTCCCGCTTATTATGCAAATATGCTAACCGTTACACCGCCATAGCACTATTCAGAACAATGCTTCATAGACTTCCCTAGTTGAGGATCCTCATTAACAAGAACTTCAATTCACGCCTTCGCAGTGGGCTAGAATAGTCCGTGCAGGTGTATTGTCCATACTGCTACAGTGGTTAAAGGATTAGCGCATCTGCCTAGTAAGCAAGAAACCTCTGTCCAAGTTCCGGTTGTAGCACAAATTTTAATTCATTTCTTCTCTCATTATGGAAGGTAAAGTTGATACTCATATGTCTCAAGAAAACAGTAATTCCATCAGATCAATAGATCACCTATGCCTGATGTACAGGCAGGATTTCCCCATTATGTACAGAGCTGGGGTGCTATTCCTCTACCGGAGAGCCTCGGCAATAGTGACAGTTTAAGAAGGGGAAAACAGGCCGAAGGCGTGATTTGGAGTTTGTGTTAAGGAGGGCACTGGAATGGGGTAGTCCATGCAGGTGTGTTATCTTTACTGCCATGGTGGTTCAAATGTTCAAATGTGTGTGAATTCCTAAGGGACCAAACTGCTAAGGTCATCGGTCCCTAGACTTACAAACTACTTGAACTAACTTATGCTAAGAACAACACACACCAATGCCCGAGGGAGGACTCGAACCTCCGACGGGAGCGGCCGCGCAGTCCGTGACAAGACGCCATAAACCGCGCGGCCACACCGCGTGGCGCCATGGTAGTGTAGTGGTTAGCACATTTGTCAAGTAAGCACGAGACTTCAGTTCGAGTCCTGGCCCTGGCACAAATTTTAATTAATTTCTTCAGCTTCTATCACTATCCATGCGGGTGAATACGTCTAAAAGTTCTGAAAAGATTGTAAACTGATATTGAATAAATGATTTTAAAAAATTCATTCTGGGAACTTTTGGGACAGACCTGTATAACAATTGTTGTTAGGTCGTAGGAGCTGGAAGTGTCAGCATCCAACACGAGGTCTTCCAATTTTTGCAGCCAAGTACACATCAGAACAATGGGCACAGCTTGCGAAACGTAATATAGCGTCATGCCCTTCAGTCAGTTGACAGCGTTCGTTTTGGCAGTGGGAAGAAACAGTATCTGGGCATAGGAGTTCGTGCAGCGTGGTAGACTCTGGCTTTCGCCGCAACAGGAGCACCAGCATACGTTGTATAAGATCCCAGCAGCTACCCGTCACAGCACATGGCAAACTGTACGCGTCCAAGTTGACGATTGCGCACTGTAGGCACAAAGGGTCATCCGTAAGATGGATGGACTAGAGGCGCTGGCATGTGGCTAATTTGCCGTTCACCATCACGTACCACAAGTAACGAGTGTACACGGGAAGGCATGGGGTGTGGACGGCCCGCCACCCCCTGGTCCAGCAGGTTGTTCGGTGTTGCTGTTCAACATTGTTGTAGGGTTGTCGTACTTCATAGATGCGGTAATAGTCTCTCGTGTTCGGCGCCCTCATCGCCGGTAGATCCTCTGTCAGCTCGACCAGGAAATCTCGGATGTGGGAGAGAGATGGAGCTATATGGCCCACAGCGACCGGCGGTCGAAAATCTCGGGGCACGACGATCTCAAGCAGCATTCCCACCAAGCTGGTGCTGGCCGTGGTCCATGCGAGTAGCGTCGGCCGCATGTATAACGCCCACGAGCGATTGTGTACATTAGTCAACCCCAGGCCTGCTGCCAGCGGAGGCCTTGCTAAAGTAGTGTAGCGGACTTTGAACATGTGGCATGCGCTCACAAAATTTGCGTACGCTGGCTGGAAAAAATAGGTCATGGTGACCGTTAGGGGAAAAGTTTGGGCTAAATAATTAAGTTTGGACGCTAGGTAAGTGTTGACGTAATGCGTCCGGAGAATCATATCCATGTTGCGGAATAGTCTGTCACGGAGCACAGCAAGTGTCTGTTTGCAATTGCTGGCGATATGTGGCTGTCGGAGTTCGGTGAACTGTACTGGAGAACGTCACTCCCAATGCTTTCAGTGTTGGAACCTTCTTGAAGGGGATCACTGTCGGGCAGAGAAGGACTCTCCCGACATCCATGTACGTCATCTTGCACATGTTGACGACGCTGCCTGATGCCGCGCCATAGCGACACAACCACTGAAGTGTCGCTTGGATTTCTTCGCCCGACCGCGCCAAGTGCACCACGTCGTCAGCAAAGGTCTAATATTCTGCATGGTGTCTGTTTGTTCTAAGTCGTGTCTCCCTACCACATTCGCGCAACGACGCTCTGAGCGTGTTTTTTAGGGAATTGACTAGTTTGAACCTGGGACCTGTTGCTGGTAAGGAGACGCCAGACCACACATGACATGAAGAGTTTAGAAGAGTTCAGTGAGACTAGCGATGATATAAACAAATACTTAATGAGTTCAGCGTCAGTTCCACTGCATTCCCTGTAAAAGAATCTTAATACTAACTAAATTTAGTGGAAGGGGTTCAAGGCTTTCCTATTTTTAGTTAGCTGGTAAAATAACGTCGAAAAAACAGTTAAGTTTACCATTGGAAATTTTATTCTACTCACAAAACATTCTTTATAAATTGCACTATTGAGCCCGCATCTCGTGGTCGTGCGGTAGCGTTCTCGCTTCCCACGCCCGGGTTCCCGGGTTCGATTCCCGGCGGGGTCATGGATTTTCTCTGCCTCGTGATGGCTGGGTGTTGTGTGCTGTCCTTAGGTTAGTTAGGTTTAAGTAGTTCTAAGTTCTAGGGGACTTATGACCACAGCAGTTGAGTCCCATAGTGCTCAGAGCCATTTCAAAAATGGTTCAAATGGCTCTGAGCACTATGGGACTCAACATCTTAGGTCATAAGTCCCCTAGAACTTAGAACTACTTAAACCTAACTAACCTAAGGACATCACACACACCCATGCCCGAGGCAGGATTCGAACCTGCGACCGTAGCAGTCCCGCGGTTCCGGACTGCAGCGCCAGAACCGCTAGACCACCGCGGCCGGCGCTCAGAGCCATTTTTTTGCACTATTGATAAAAGGAAATATTTTAATACAGGATGATAAAAACCAACTGCGTTCAACAAAAATGTGAACGAATATTCCCTGAATGGGTTTCCAAGTTCTACAATGGATCGAAGGATGACCTATGCCATATCACATCTATAATCTAGGTTTAAATTAAGTTTCACAAAAGGGAAAACTATCAAATTGGTCCACAGTGACCCTCAATTATCTTTAATTACTTATCTAACTTGTCGTAAATTACAGTAGCTGATGTGGCTTCTCAATAATTATATAACAGAAAAATCATCGCGTTTCAGATTTTTACTTCAAGTAGCAAATGTGAACATCATGAGATTTAATTGACGATCGACACTAGTATTACGTAAAAAGGGGGTGTAACAGATGAGACTTCTGCAGTTCTGAGTGAAGCTTTATGCGCTGTTATGCGGCATCGCATACGTTCATTACCTTGACGTTGGTTAGGCAGTGTCAGGGGGCGGCGGGCGGCGCAGCTCCATACAGCTCGCCGTCTCGGAAGCAACTCTCTCCTAACTTCTCCTTACTACAATTTACCGAAGTTGGTTTAAAAAAAACTATCTGGCTGTGTTTACATCTGACCAATCAGGGTCTCAATGTTAACCTTAAGCTCCGCCTACAAAAATTCTGTCTATCCAATGGGAAACGTTATACTTTTCGTGGTGGGGCAATGTTTTTAACGTTTGCAACGTAACAGAGACGCGAAAAAGTCTCACGCTAAAACTTGCAGCTGGTGTGGCCCTTTTAGTGTTATCGTAAGATCTATACTGTTCTTCTGGAGGGCTCTATCTTTTAACATGGGCTGGGACGTGGTACTGGTGGTCGGCAGGCGATGTGGGTGTCCATCCCTTATCATAGGGCCTTCTAGCTTAACACGGTTCTGCTCTCGGCTTCTCGTTTCTCCCCTCGGAACTGCGTCTGTTTCACGGTGGGAAGGTATGACATGCATTTAGGCGGTATTCCATTTGCTCACTCGTTGATCGTATTACTTTGGTTAATTTAATGTCAGGATTTATTCGGAGCTATGTGACATACTGCCGGACTTGCTTATCATGTCAGGGTTTTCGTGGAAGGTGTTGGATTTGCCTGACACATTACAAAAGCACCACATCGGAAGGTCACACCTCGAATGCAGATGCCTTCCAGTCATTGGCGAAGGCCGTGCAGCGTGGCTTCGAGGGCCGCCGTGAATAAGACTCCTGATAAGGGACATCCCATCCGCACCAACCTTCCAAGAGTGATGTGGTTGGTCTGGTGGCCGTTGAGCATAATCCGAAATCGCGCCCCGTGAATTAAACGTAGGATCACCTTTGTTGATTCCTGTGAGAGGCCCATGCACTCAAGCGCAGCGCGAAGGAAACCATGGTCGATACGATCAAAGGCCTGTTTAAAATCGAGGGCGACAAGGGCGCCTCGGAGGCGGCAAGCCACCGTCAGCGCCGTCACGGCGAAGTAGACACCAAGTGCCCTGTGAATGTTGTTGTCGCCACCTAAACATGTCTGGTCAGGTTGGATCATGTGCCCGTCTGTGACCTGAAGACGTGTGCCAATGATAAGAGCGAAAAGTTTGTAATCCGCGTTCAGAAGCTTAAGGGGACCATAGTCGTGACAACGGTGAGAACCTCTAGGTTTTGTAAATGGTATCATGACGCCTTCGAGGAAATCCACGGGAACGGTAAAATCTTCATGGAGGAGGTCTTGAAACATCTGAATCCACTGAGCGCCCATTTGAGGATAGAAGGAGCGGTAGAATTCGTTCGGTAAGCCTTCTGGTCCCAGTGATTTGTTCGGGCCGCCGAGGCAAAGACCGCTGTTAAGTCTTCAGTAGTTATGGGAGCCAGCAGGGCGTCGTCCTGGGCCACTACTCTGGGGCAGGCAAATCATGCAGGATGCCTTCTACTGAACAACACATTGTTCAGGACATATGATGTCATAAACACTGAGATTCGTGGAAAACTGCTGCATCGTGCATGAAGTTTAAAATCGTTGCTTATTTGCTACTAATGCTATTCGTAACACATTTCGCAGGCAGTACCCATATATGATGCTGAAGGTATCTACAAAAATATATCATTGTACAACACATAGCTCAAGAGAGATGACGCCAAATACTGAGACCTCTGAAAAACTGTCTTTAATGCATGACGTCTTAATTTATTGCTTCTTTACTACTCACTCTATTCGCAACACATTTTGCAGACTGTGTCCACATACACCACTGAATGTACCTACAAAAGTATAGAACTGTAAGACACATCGTTCAGGATATGTGATGTGATGACAATGAAACTGCAGGGTGACACTCGCTAGAGATACAAGTGATCTATGTGTACAAATACGTATGAAATAAGTTAAATACTTGTGAAGAAAGTGTGACGTGCGTGTATGTGGGCAAAGCCATGCGTAAAAAGATTCTCCTAAGTCCTTGGATCTATTTAAACAAAATTTGATACACATATTACTTATTATCTGGAAAGAAATACTGTAGGGGTGTAGGTTATAATGTGGAGAGAGAAGGGAGACGGAGGAGAGGGGCAGACAGAGAGGGTGAATGAGGAGATGGGTGGAGATAGTAGGAGGAGGAGATAGACATACAGGGAGGGGGGATGGATAGAGAAAGGTAAGAGGAGGAGATGGACACAGCGATGGGAGAGCAGCAGATGGATGGACGAAGGAAAGAGGAGGAGACAAACAGAGGCAAAGGGGAGGGAAGAGATGGGCAGGCAGAGGGGGGTGGAGGAGATGGACTGAGAGAGGGGGAAGGAGGATATGAACAGCAAGAGGGGGAATAAGATATGGACAAAGAGAGTAGGAGGAGGAAATGAACAGAGTGTACGGGAGGGGGAGACAGAAGTGAGAGGAGAAGGATGAAACGGACAGAGAGAGGGGAAAGAGGAGATGGACAAAGAGAGAAGCAAGACGAACACAGGGGTGAGCAGATTTAGAGAGAAGATGAGGTGGACAAAGAGAGCAGCAAGACGAACATAGGGGTGAGTAGATTTAGAGTTGAGCAGATAGACAGGGGGACCAGTTGGACAGAGGGGGAAAAGTAAATAGACAGAGTGACTGAGGGGATTAGCAGATGGACAGAGAGAGGGGCAGGAAGAGATGCACAGAGAGTGAGGAATGGAAGAGTGGGCAGGAGAGAGTGATGGAGGAAATGGACAGAGAGGGTGATAAAGGAAGAGGGACAGAGAGAGGGGGTGAAGTAGCTGGACTAATAGAAGACTGGAATAAATACATACCCGGGCAATGCCAGGTATTCAGCTGGTAAGTGTGGGTTATTTGCAAGACACTCCACAGCTGTCTAATGAACAACAAACCACTGTTAAGGAAGGTAAGCTCTACAAAAAAAATTTCTTTGACTATCGTTAACCAGGAGCAAACGGCAAGAGACAAATAATAATGTATGTAACAGGGTATTTAGCTGTTTTCCGGAAATTGACTTAAATGATTAATTACGTTATTTTATGCTTCTAACATGCTTTTTTCCTCTTGAACTTCAGTATTCTTTTATAAAAACGGAAATGCAATTCAAATAACATGAAAGCCCTCTAAAACGCTCCATTCGACTCATGTGATGCTTGTGACGTCACTGGCTAGCTCGCTGCTCCTACTGTCATGTCGCTAATTCACAGCGATGCCTTGTTTTGGAATTTACGGTTCGGAAATTGGGTTACAAATGGTGTGTAGACATCAGACCGCCTTCAGCCGCGACATGCAGATGACGGCACGGTAGCTCAGCGTGTTCGGTCAGAGGATCAGCTGCCCTCTGTGTTAAAAAAACTGAGTTAATGGATCAACGACGAACTGAAACGGGTGTCTTACGAAGTCAGCCCAGAGCAGCTGCAACGGACTAAAAAAAAAAAGAAGAAAATGAGATTAAAAAAAAGCAGCGCTCCGCACTTTTGTTCGTTAACTCGCTGTGCGAGGTACTGCGTTCGTTGTTGTGATTTAGAGCTCTCACTAGATAGGGCGTTTTACCGCCAGGTCACTGTGAAACTCACGTTCGACGATTACTACGCGCGTTCAAAGGTTTACAATCGAACGATTTTAGAGAGACGACATGCATCGATTCCCGCGAACTGATAGGCATCGATCTGTCTATCACATCCAGTATAGTATATCTCAAGATAAAAAACGAAGAGGCGTGTGACAACCTAGCCCGGCGTTCCACCAACGGCTACCGCTTTTGTCCTAGTGACGGCAACGTCAGCACGGTAACCGTGGACCACGCGGCTACAGGGGTAGGTGCTGTGCGCGTATTCGAACTGCTGTACGCAGACCCGGCCGTGCTCGTCACTGACGCGTTACGGCCGTATGGCACCGTTCTAAGCTACATGGAAGAGAAGTGGAACATTTTTGAAACCTATCACGTTCTTAATAGCGTCCGACAGGTACGCATAGAACTCCGCAAATACATGCCGTCGTGCGAGTTCATCGGCGGTTGCCGAGCCTTCTATTTATAACGGACAAGCAAAGACGTGTGCCAACTCTCGACAGAAAGCCTACGTCCGATCGAACTGCCTCCATCGCCACCTTGTCCAGGTGCCACGTGCGGAACCAGAACATACAGAGGTGCCGATCGCGTTACCGCATACGCACGTGGAAGCGGTGCGGCCGGTGTGCACACACGCTGCGCCCCTGACGCAACCACACGCGACCGCGAGCTCAGCCGCCGATGACGCCGAGACGGTCGCGCCGCACGAGATGCACTAGAAGGACACAACGCCGTCACCACCACCACCGTCGTCGTACCAGGAGCGTCGGCTCCGGACGCCGGCCACATGGCCGAAAGTACTGATCCCAGCCCTCCGACGGGGACGGACACGTGGTCCCGGAAACAACGGTCGCTGAAGCGTCATAAGAAACGCCGCCTCTCGGCGGAAGACGACCAACGGGGCGGAGACAGGGACCAAGCTGACGACACAGTCTCCGACTGGTCGTTGCCAACAGCCTCTATCACTACCGCTCAAAGACATGGTTCAAATGGCTCTGAGCACTATGGGACCTAACATCTGATGTCATCAGTCCCCTAGAACTTAGAACTACTTAAACCTAACTAACCTAAGGACATCACACACATCTACGCCCAAGGCAGGACTCGAACCTGCGACGTAGCGGTCGCGCGGTTCCAGACTGAAGCGCCTAGAACCGCTCGGTCACTCCGGCCGGCCCAGTGACATGCATCCGACGCCACGGACAGGACGGCGGCCTCGCCCACCCCAGACGTCCCCATGACCGACGCCCGTCAGGACAAGTGTCGTAGGACCGTTGCTATTCACAATATATATAAATGACCTTGTGGATAACATCGGAAGTTAACTGAGGCTTTTTGCGGATGATGCTGTAGTATATCGAGAGGTTGTAACAATAGAAAATTGTACTGAAATGAAGGAGGATCTGCAACGAATTGACACATGGTGCAGGGAATGGCAATTGAATCTCAATGTAGACAAGTGTAATGTGCTGCGAATACCTAGAAACAAAGATCCTTTATCATTCAGCTACAGTATAGCAGGTCAGCAACTGGAAGCAGTTAATTCCATAAATTAGCTGGGAGTAGGCTTTAGGAGTGATTTAAAATGGAATGATCATATAAAGTTGATCGGCGGTAAAGCAGATGCCATACTGAGATTCATTGGAAGAATCCTAAGGAAATGCAATCCGAAAACAAAAGGAAGTAGGTTACAGTACACTTGTTCGCCCACTGCTTGAATATTGCTCAGCTGTGTGGGATCCGTACCAGATAGGGTTCATAGAAGAGATAGAGTAGATCCAACGGAGAGCAGCGCGCTTCGTTACAGAATCATTTAGTAATCGCGAAAGCGTTACGGAGACGATAGATAAACTCCAGTGGAAGACTCTGCAGGAGAGACGCACAGGAGCTCGGTACGGACTTTTGTTGAAGTTTCGAGAACGTACTTTCACCGAGGAGTCAAGCAGAATATTTTTCCCACCTACGTATATCTCACGAAGAGACCATGAAGATAAAATTAGAGTGATTAGAGCCCACACAGAGGCATACCGACAATCTTTCTTTCCACGAACAATACGACCGAGCGAGGTGGCGCAGTGGTTAGCACACTGGACTCACATTCGGGAGGACGACGGTTCAATCCCGTCTCCGGCCATCCTGATTTAGGTTTTCCGTGATTTCCCTAAAATCGTTTCAGGCAAATGCCGGGATGGTCCCTTTGAAAGGGCACGGCCTATTTTCTTCCCAATCCTTCCCTAACCCGAGCTTGCGCTCCGTCTCTAATGACCTCGTTGTCGACGGGACGTTAAACACTAACCACCATCACCACCACCACGAATAATAAGAGACTGGAATTAAAGGGAGAACCGATAGAGGTACTCAAAGTACCCTCCATCACACACCGTCAGGTGGCTTGCGGAGTATCGATGTAGATGTAGAAACACCAGGCGATGGAGCCCATTGCCATCGACGACACACCGTCACCAATCCCTTCCCCTCTCGGGTGCTGGCCGATCTGTGTGGCCGAGTGGTCCTAGGCGCTTCAGTCCGGACCCGCGCTGCTGCTACGGCCGCAGGTTAGAATCCTGCCTCGGGCATGGATGTGTGTGGTGTCCTTAGGTTAGTTACGTTTAAGTAGTTCTAAGTCTAGGGGACTGATGACCTCAGGTGTTAAGTCCTATAGTACTTACAGTCATTTGAACCATTTTGATTGGGGTGCTGAAATGGAGGCAGAAGACGCACCAGACGCCGTTGACGCTCCTCCGCTGCAAGGGGCTGGCGCCTCACTTGCAGAGAGCCTAACACCCGCAAAAAGGGCCGCGCTATACATGCTTGCCACTAGGATGGGCGGCCAAGCGGCCCCATTACCACTGGTGGGCTGCCATTTACACATACATACTCCACATTAAGATGTCCCGATCCGAACGAGTTGGCACAGTGATTAGCACACTGGACTCGCATTCGGAAGGACGACGGTTCAAACCCGCGTCCGGCCATCCAGATTAGGTTCTCCGTGATTTCCTTAAATCGCTACACGCAAATGCCGGCATGGTTCCTTTGAAAGCGCACGGCTCACTTCCTTCCCCATCCTTCCCCAATCCGCTGGGACCGACGACATCGCTGTTTCGTCCCTTCCATCGAATCAACGAACCAATCCTTCCGTGTGGCATCAGAACGCGCATGTTCCATGGCAAACTCTGGTCGGTGGACCGGGATATCATCCTCCTTCAAGAAGTCCACCCAGGTCTGCAGTTGAACATTTATGGGTACACGGCCTACAGCATCCCATCCACCGACAGAGCCGGCGGAACCGCCATCCTCCTACGCGACGGTATCGAGGCATTGGACGTCACGTAAGAATGGAAAGGCATGATTGCTAAGGATCGTATGACTGTAGACAGGAGGAATATTAGTCAAAAAATAATGGTAAGTCAACAGAATGGCAACAAGATGCATTACCTGATTCGGTTCACCAACACAACGTGTTGCACATGCAGAGATTGTATAACCTTTTTAAAATGTCTATCTAGCTCCTACAGTGTAAGAAGTAGTAGCGACAAACATAATAGCAATGCATTCATTACCTGGCTGGGCCCTTACTGCAGTTGCTAGAAAGACAAATCAGGAAGTATTCATCCATCTGTAATTATTATTATTGTTATGTGTGTATGATGTTATACTGAGGATATCGTTGTTATTATTACAGTGCAAGCAAAGCTACAGCTGTACAGCTTATAGAAGTCTTCTACACATTACAGTAGCCATGTGGTGGTGATATGTTGAATAATGCTTTTCGTGCAGCCACAGGACGTCGTGTTACGACTCAAACTGTACGCAATGGGCTGCATGATGCGCAACTTCACCCCCGACGTCCATGGCGAGGCCCACCTTTGCAAACCACGACTCATGCAGCGCGGTATAGATGGGCCCAACGACATGATGAATGGACCGCTCACGATTCGCATCACGTTCTCTTCACCGATGAGTGTTGCATATAACTTCAACCAGACAATCGTCGGAGACTTGTTTGGAGGTAACATGGTCAAGCTAAATGCCTTAGACACACTGCCCAGCGAGTGCAGCAAGGTGGAGGTTCCCTGCTGTTTTGTGGTGGCATTACGTGGGGTCGACGTACGCCGCTCGTGGTCATGGAAGGCGCCGCATCGGCTTTACGATACGTGAATGCCATCCTCCGACCGATAGTGCAACCATATCGGTAGCATATTAACTAGGCATTCGTCTTCATGGACGACAGTTCGCGCCCCCATCGTGCACATCTTGTGAATGACTTCCTTCAGGGTAACGTCATCGCTCGACTAGAGTGGCCAGCATTTTGTCCAGACATGAACCCTATCGAACGTGACTGGAATAGATTGAAAAGAGCTATTTATGGACGACGTGACCCACCAACCACTCTGAGGGATCTACGCCGAATCGTCGTTGAGGAGTGGAACAATCTGAACCAACAGTGTCTTGATGAACTTGTGGTTAGTATGCCACGATGAATACAGGCATGCATCAATGCAAGCGTACGTACTACTGGGTATTAGATGTACTGGTGTCTACAGCAATCTGGACCACCACCTGTGCCGGCCGGGGTGGCCGAGCGGTTCTAGGCGCTACAGTCTGGAACCGCGCGACCGCTACGGTCGCAGGTTCGAATCCTGCCTCGGGCATGGATGTGTGTGATGTCCTTAGGTTAGTTAGTTTTAAGTAGTTCTAAGTTCTAGGGGACTGATGACCTCAGAAGTTAAGTCCCACAGTGCTCAGAGCCGTCTGAACCATTTTTGAACCACCACCTCTGAAGGTCTCGCTGTATTGTGGTACAACATGCAACGTATGGTTTCCATGAGCAGTAAAAAGGACGGAAATTATGTTTATGTTGATCCTTATTCCAATTTTTTGTACAGGTTCCGGAACTCTCGGGAACCAAGGTGATGCAAAACTTTTCTTGATGTGTGTATTTGTCAATCCATTTATCATCAGAAGTAGTGATAACTACTTCGTTTTGCTATGGGAAAACGATTTTTTGTGTTCAGTATCGAAAAATTTTGAAAATACTTGCAGTTCAATAATCGGACTGTAGAGTTCTGGAAATATTGAAACAGTCTGATATTCGATACCAGGGTCTAAAGTGTTCACAGCTGGAGGAATACAATTATTTAGGAGGTCCCCAGTCAAACCTTCTCTCCCTATAAGTCTTTTTTTAAGTTTTCAAAAACCGTTTCCCTTCTGAACCCCGATGCAATCCACCATACATTGTGTTACAATTATCTGCTGCAAATACTATACGTTTATCATGGAGCCCCTTAATCTGAAGAGCACTCTTTAAAAACGAAGAGATAGTTTCTGCAGTCTCAATAAGTAGCTGACCTAATTCAAACTACGATCAAACAGTGACTGGGACGTCTGTGGGCAATGTCATGAAACTTTATCTGTTGGGTCGAGAGCGGTGAAAAAAGAATGTGAACCGTCGCTGGGAGAGGAGTGGTGCGGGGGAGATAATTTCCAGCGTCTTGCTTAGCACTGACAATAGAAGCCCGGTTCTCACTTCTTAACGATCACCTATCGTGAAACAAGTTACACAGCATAGTAACAAGGTTCCGAGAAAGGGCAGTGTAGAAACCTTTATGTTCAAATGTGGTACTTGTTTGCAGTAGCGAATATGAAGCTAAAATAAGCTTGTAGTAACACTGTTAGATCATTAAAGTTGGCAGTGTGCGTTACAGCACGAAGTTTAGCGGCACGTAACGATCATAACAATGCATGCCACGGCCATAACGTTGCACGCAGACTTTAACAACCTCTTGTTACATAATGCTGTTTTCCCAACGTCAGCGCTGAAAATTTGTCGTGTAATGTCTCTCTGAACTAAAACGAATCAAAATTCCGCACATTTTAACAAATTTTAAAATTCCTTCCGTTCGCAAATTTCAGGGACCAGGAAGAGGACACGTCAGAAAAATCCGGACGTTTGATAGCCTTACTTTATACGCTACTGGCCATTAAAATTGCTACACCACGAAGATGACGTGCTACAGACGAGAAATTTAACCGACAGGAAGAAGATGCTGTGATATGCAAATTACTAGTTTTTCAGAGCATTCACACAAGGTTGGCGCCGGTGGCGGCACCTACAACGTGCTGACATGAGGAAAGTTTCCAACCGATTTCTCATACACAAACAGCAGTTGACCGGCGTTGCCTGGCGAAACGTTGTTGTGATGCCTCGTGTAAGGAGGAGAAATGCGACTTTGATAAAGGTCGGATGTAGCGTATCGCGATAGCGGTTTATCGTATCGCTACATTGTTGCTCGCGTTGGTCTAGATCTAATGACTGTTAGCAGAATATGGAATCGGTGGGTTCAGAAGGGTAATACGGAACGCCGTGCTGGATACCAATGGCCTCGTATCACTAGCAGTCGAGATGACAGGCATCTTATCCACATGGCTGTAACGGATCGTGCAGCCACGTCTCGATTCCTGAGTCAACAGATGGGGACGTTTGCAAGACTACAACCGTCTGCACGAACAGTTCGACGACGTTTGCAGCAGCATGGACCATCAGCTCGGAGACCACGGCTGCGGTTATCCTTGACGCTGCATCACAGACAGGAGCGCCTGCGATGGTGTTCTCAACGACGAACCTGGTTGCACGAATGGCAAAACGTCATTTTTTCGGATGAATCCAGGTTCTGTTTGCAGCATCATGATGGTCGCATCCGTGTTTGGCGACATCGCGATGAACGCACATTGGAAGCGTGTATTCGTCATCGCCATACTGGCGTATCACCCGGCGTGATGGTATGGGGTGCCATTGGTTACACGTCTCGGTCACCTCTTGTTCGCATTGACGGCACTTTGAAGAGTGGACGTTTCATTTCAGATGTGTTACGACCCTTGGCTCTACCCTGTATTCGATCCCTGCGAAAACCTACTTTTCAGCAGGATAACGCACGACCGCATGTTGCTGATCCTGTACAGGCCTTCCTGGATACACAAAATGTTCGACTGCTGCCCTGGGCAGCAGATTCTCCAGATCTCTCACCAATTGAAAACGTCTGTTCAATGGTGGCCGAGCAGGAGCAACTGGCTCGTCACAATACGCCAGTCACTACTCTTGATGAACTGTGGTATCGTGTTGAAGCTGCATGGGCAGCTGTACCTGTACACGCCATCCACGTTCTGTTTGACTCAATGCCCAGGCATAAGGCCGTTATTATGGCCAGAGGTGGTTGTTCTGGGTACTGATTTCTCAGGATCTGTGCATCCAAATTGCGTGAAAATGTAATCACATGTCAGTTCTAGTATAATATATTTGTCCAATGAATACCCGTTTATCATCTGCATTTCTTTTTGGTGTAGCAATTTTAAAGGCTAGTGGTCTACAAGCCAAGAATAGGCGAGTGCTTTTCTGTTAATTCGTTGGTAGGGTGTAGCGTGAGTAGGAAGTACTCACACTGAAGGTGTTTACAAACTTCGAATCGAACGGGTTATGAGGTGTTCGCAAGAAAATATCTCGCATTACACCCTAACTGCTCAGCATGGTGAATGCACGCGCTCTAAATTGTTGACGTGTTCGCGAGAAGTTTGGCTCGCAGAATGCTTATTCGAAGGTCTTCACTTCACCTTTTCTCGTCGAGCGTCTCATGAATCGTTCATTAGCACGTTTCTCGCAAGTGTGTAGGTACATTGAGGCTAGGTGTCCACTGGACGCGTGAATATGTTATAGACCGTCGCACGGTGTAGTGCATCACGTTATCGCACGACAGTACCACGGCCTCTACGAGCGATGTCGTCCAACTAGGTCAGTGGAGTCGGCATTTTAGGTAGTGAGGTTGTCCACATTACTTTTTGTATACGCAATGGACAAACCACGGTTTGCAGGAAGAAGAATCAAAAGATGAAAGCAAGACTGTATGAGTACGATATCTTATGCTGTGAGATACTTACGTTAAACAAAATACTGTGATTGGACACTGCAGAGGAAAATAGCAATGGTTTTACAAGACGACTAAGTCCCCCATTACCTAAAATTACATAAGTAGATCGCTTACGTAAACGTACAGAATGACAATTATTGAACTATATTAAATTAAACCGTCATAACTTCTGAACAGTTTGCGTTAGGACGTTAAAATTCTACGGTTGGCCGCGGGGCATGGTGGGAATTAGTATGCGCACACGCATGCGACTTGTTGTTGTCGGCCACTTTCATGTGGATGGGTTCGCCAATAAGCAGAATTGGCGCATTTGGGTGACTGAGATACTGCGTTTCGCGATCGAGAAGTCTCTTCACCATCAACGGGTGACTGTGTGGTGTGCAATGTACAGTCACGGAATATTCGGTGCGATATCCCTTGATATCACGGTGACTACCGAAGGGTATATGAAGGTTTTGGAAGTTTAGTTCAACCCCATTATCCAAAGTGACCCTGATTTCGACAGGATGTGGTTCATGCAATACGGAACTCGACCCCATCGAAGCCAGAGAGTGTTTGATCTCCTGGGGGAGCACTTTGGGGACCACATTCTAGCTCTGCGTTGCCCAGAGGCCACTGCCATGGGCCTCGATTGGCCGCGATATTGTCCGGACCTGAACACATGCGACACCTTTTTGTGGTGCTATATTAAAGACAAGATGTACAGCAATAACCCCAAAACCATTGCTGAGCTGCAAACCGCCATTCAGGAGGTCATAGACAACATCGATGTTCCGCCGCTTCAACAGGACACGCAGAATTTCGCTATTCGTCTGCGCCACATCATCTCCAATGATGGCAGAAATATCAAACATCTCATAAGCTAAATCCAAATATCTGTAGTGACGTTTACATGTTGAATGAAGCACGTGCACGCCGCAGTTTGTAACTAATTTATGTTTTTTAACGTAGTTCAATAATTGTCACCCTGTATTAATTAACTTTTAGTTTACTCTTCATTTTTGTCATTACAAAGTTCATCTGTTATTTAAGGGTCTAGAAGCAAATGGGATTTAGCGTAAACTTGTCAGATTCCTTCAGAAGTGGTGAAACGATCTAACAAACTACTTGGCAGTGAATCTCCGCTCGCATATACAGGGTGAGTCACCTAACATTACCGCTGGATATATTTCGTAAACCACATCAAATACTGACGAATCGATTCCACAGACCGAACGTAAGGAGAGGGGCTAGTGTAATTGGTAAATACAAACCATAAAAAATGTACGGAAGTATGTTTTTTAACACAAACCTACGTTTTTTTTTAAATGGAACCCCGTTAGTTTTGTTAGCACATCTGAACATATAAACAAATACGTAATCAGTGCCGTTTGTTGCATTGTAAAATGTTAATTACATCCGGAGATATTGTAACCTGAAGTTGACGCTTGAGTACCACTCCTCCGCTGTTGGATCGTGTGTATCGGAGAGCACCGAATTACGTAGGGATCCAAAGGGAACGGTGATGGACCTTAGGTACAGAAGAGACTGGAATAGCACATTACATCCACATGCTAACACCTTTTTATCGGTCTTTTTCACTGACGCACATGTACATTACCATGAGGGGTGAGGTACACGTACAAACGTGGTTTCCGTTTTCAATTACGAAGTGGAATAGAGTGTGTCCCGACATGTCAGGCCAATAGATGTTCAATGTGATGGCCATCATTTGCTGCACACAATTGCAATCTCTGGCGTAATGAATGTCGTACACGCCGCAGTACATCTGGTGTAACGTCGCCGCAGGCTGCCACAATACGTTGTTTCATATCCTCTGGGGTTGTAGGCACATCACGGTACACATTCTCCTTTAACGTACCCCACAGAAAGAAGTCCAGAGGTGTAAGATCAGGAGAACGGGCTGGCCATTTTATGCGTCCTCCACGTCCTATGAAACGCCTGTCGAACATCCTGTCAAGGGTCAGCCTAGTGTTAATTGCGGAATGTGCAGGTGCACCAGAATGCTGATACCACATACGTCGACGCGTTTCCAGTGGGACATTTTCGAGCAACGTTGGCACATCATTCTGTAGAAACGCGATGTATGTTGCAGCTGTTTGGGCCCCTGCAATGAAGTGAGGACCAATGAGGTGGTCGCCAATGATTCCGCACCATACGTTTACAGTCCACGGTCGCTGTCGCTCTACCTGTCTGAGCCAGCGAGGATTGTCCACGGACCAGTAATGCATGTTCCGTAGATTCACTGCCCCGTGGTTTGTGAAACCCGCTTCATTGGTAAACAGGTAGAACTGCAACGCATTCTCTGTTAATGCCCATTGACAGAATTGCACTCGATGATTAAAGTCATCACCATGTAATTGCTGATGTAGCGACACATGAAACGGGTGAAAGCGGTGACGATGCAGTATGCGCATGACACTACTTTGACTCAGTCCACCGGCTCTCGCAATGTCCCGTGTACTCATGTGTGGGTTCATGGCAACAGCAGCTAACACACCAACTGCACCCGCTTCTCCTGTGACGGGCCTGTTACGGACCCGTTTGCGTGCTACGACCATACCTGTTGCATACAGTTGGCGGTAGATGTTTTGCAATGTGCGGCACGTTGGATGCTCTCTGTCCGGGTACCGTTCTGCATACACCCTGCAGGCTTCAGCTGCATTTCGTCGACACTCGCCATAGATGACTATCATCTCCGCCTTTTCAGAGTTCGAATAGACCATGGTCACAGTTCCTACAACACTACACTATCACAGACGTCTGGTAACACGGTGTACTACAGTTGGTCTGTCCGGGTACCGTTCTGCATACACCCTGCAGGCTTCAGCTGCATTTCGTCGACACTCGCCATAGATGAGTATCATCTCCGCCTTTTCAGAGTTCGAATACACCATGGTCACAGTTCCTACAACACTACACTATCACAGACGTCTGGTAACACGGTGTACTAAAGTTGGTCTGCGTGCGGAGACGAATGCAGAATAACAATAGCAGCAAGCGCTACATGCGGACACTGCGACAGCTAGACCAAACCACAGCAGTGCACTACAGCCACACTCGTAAACACGGTCGTCATTGTAAACAAGTCCCTGCAGATGCTGCTCGCCGACCGTGGCCCGTGTTTGTTACAACACGCAACTGAACGTCGGAGGTTTCAAGCGTCAACTTTAGGTGTGTGTGTGTGTGTGTGTTGATCAACTTTAGGTTACAATATCTCCGGATGTAATTAACATTTTACAATGCAACAAACGGCACTGATTACGTATTTGTTTACATGTTCGGATGTGCTAACAAAACTAACGTGGTTCCATTTAAGAAAACGTAGGTTTGTGTTAAAAAACATACCTCCGTGCATTTTTGTATGGTTTGTATTAAACAATTACACTAGCCCCTCTCCTCACGTTAGGTCTGTGGAATCGGTTCGCCAGTATTTGATGTGGTTTACGAAATACACTCCTGGAAATGGAAAAAAGAACACATTGACACCGGTGTGTCAGACCCACCATACTTGCTCCGGACACTGCGAGAGGGCTGTACAAGCAATGATCACACGCACGGCACAGCGGACACACCAGGAACCGCCGTGTTGGCCGTCGAATGGCGCTAGCTGCGCAGCATTTGTGCACCGCCGCCGTCAGTGTCAGCCAGTTTGCCGTGGCATACGGAGCTCCATCGCTAATCTTTAACACTGGTAGCATGCCGCGACAGCGTGGACGTGAACCGTATGTGCAGTTGACGGACTTTGAGCGAGGGCGTATAGTGGGCATGCGGGAGCCCGGGTGGACGTACCGCCGAATTGCTCAACACGTGGGGCGTGAGGTCTCCACAGTACATCGATGTTGTCGCCAGTGGTCGGCGGAAGGTGCACGTGTCCGTCGACCTGGGACCGGACCGCAGCGACGCACGGATGCACGCCAAGACCGTAGGATCCTACGCAGTGCCGTAGGGGACCGCACCGCCACTTCCCAGCAAATTAGGGACACTGTTGCTCCTGGGGTATCGGCGAGGACCATTCGCAACCGTCACCATGAAGCTGGGCTACGGTCCCGCACACCGTTAGGCCGTCTTCCGCTCACGCCCCAACATCGTGCAGCCCGCCTCCAGTGGTGTCGCGACAGGCGTGAATGGAGGGACGAATGGAGACGTGTCGTCTTCAGCGATGAGAGACGCTTCTGCCTTGGTGCCAATGATGGTCGTATGCGTGTTTGGCGCCGTGCAGGTGAGCGCCACAATCAGGACTGCATACGACCGAGGCACACAGGGCCAACACCCGGCATCATGGTGTGGGGAGCTATCTCCTACACTGGCCGTACACCACTGGTGATCGTCGAGGGGACACTGAATAGTGCACGGTACATCCAAACCGTCATCGAACCCATCGTTCTACCATTCCTAGACCGGCAAGGGAACTTGCTGTTCCAACAGGACAATGCACGTCCGCATGTATCCCGTGCCACCCAACGTGCTCTAGAAGGTGTAAGTCAACTACCCTGGCCAGCAAGATCTCCGGATCTGTCCCCCATTGAGCATGTTTGGGACTGGATGAAGCGTCGTCTCACGCGGTCTGCACGTCCAGCACGAACGCTGGTCCAACTGAGGCGCCAGGTGGAAATGGCATGGCAAGCCGTTCCACAGGACTACATCCAGCATCTCTACGATCGTCTCCATGGGAGAATAGCAGCCTGCATTGCTGCGAAAGGTGGATATACACTGTACTAGTGCCGACATTGTGCATGCTCTGTTGCCTGTGTCTATGTGCCTGTGGTTCTGTCAGTGTGATCATGTGATGTATCTGACCCCAGGAATGTGTCAATAAAGTTTCCCCTTCCTGGGACAATGAATTCACGGTGTTCTTATTTCAATTTCCAGGAGTGTATATCCAGCGGTAACGTTAGGTGACTCACCCTGTATGTCTTTAGGTTTGACATATTACACTAGCTCGCACCACCTTCTGCCTTAATTAATTTCTACTGAGTTTAGTTTACTGGAGAGGGAAAGGGAACTCGACAGACTATACCTGCTCCTTGACATCAGCAAGAACTGTTACAGAAATAGTTCTTTAAACTTACGGCCTGCTAAAAAGAAAAGTCAGTCACGCAGAGGACATGATCGGATGTCGATATAACTTCCTACACATACGCACCATCGGCGGGTATGTAAATTATAGGAGTTGCAATTCTTTGTGACAAGTAGAACGACCAGCAGTGTATATTACTGTTTTTCGTGTTGTAGGGTACATAGGGAGTGTCAGAGTCAGATGCTGAGTGGACACTGGGAAGGACAACTAGACGCCATGTAACCGTCTGAGACAGCGTTATCAGCACCTGACAGAGTGAGAAAAGGATTTCATTTTCGGTCTCCATTTAAATGGCTAGTCAAACAGCGCAATGTCCAAGTTTGTGGGCCATTCGGATGTGACAGTGACCCGATATTGGGCTGCATGGGAACGTGAGGGCAGGCATACTAATCGTCAAGGTTTTGGTCGACCACATCTGACCACCACAAGAGACGATCGTCGGATTGCGCATCAAACACATTGTAACCTCTTCGCATCTGCGCCTGCCATGATGGAGCAGGTAATGGACGCCCTGTGTCATCCCACACCATTGGCCGATGACTAGCAGCAGCTGGACTAGGGAATTACTGTTCCGTGCGAAGGCCGTCGTTAACATCACATCACAAACGGGTCCCGTGACTGGGAAGGACGATCTGCAATTGAATGGTATCACACTGTGTTCAGCGAAAGAATCGCCGTTCAGAACGATCCAGGATCATCATTTTCGGCAACTGTGGCAGCGACCTCGGCAGAGGCCCCAGTCTTCCAATGTTTTACAGAGGCGCAGCGGTCTTATTCCTAGCTTCATGGTGTGAAGAGCCGTCGCGTGTGACATCCGGTCACTGCGGGTAGAGACTGAAGGAACTCTAAAAGCAGAACTGTATGTCACGGACACCCTACGACCTCACGTGTTACCTCTCGTGGGACAATAGTATGGTACTACCTTTCAACAGGATAATGCTGGTTAACAACCGGTACGTGTCTCCATGAACTGTCTCCGTGAGTGGAGACATTATCGTGACCAGCAGGATTCCCAGATCTGCCCCAATAGAACACATGTGAGACCAGCCCAGACGTTCACTCTGTCCCGGTACCAATATCCAGCATATCAAACACCAGTTACAACACAAATGGGCCAGCTTGCCTCAGCCAAGTATATAGTGGCTTCATGACACCTTTCCCAAACCAATAAGTACACGCATCGAGGCTACAGAGGGTGTAATTAAACTAGTAAGTAGGCTCATAAAATTCGATTTTGGAATCACTGAAATAACACCACATGCCGTCTCAATCCATAAAGTTTGATTTCGTTTCCTCCTGCCATTCTGGGCGCTTCACTTTTTTTATCAGGCAGTGTCTAACACAAAACGCTTTTAAGAATTTGGGAGAAACTAGGGAAAATCTCATTTATCATCCATATTCGTCATTAAACACTTATATGTCCCTTGCAGTTCCACTGCTACTTCGTCCTACAACTTGAAAGTAACATTCCTCATGTGATACTGAGGGATTTTTGGCCCCACAACTAATTTTCGTGCTTGCAGCGGGCTTCTTGCAGTCCATCTCTGTGTCGGGCGTCTGGCTCGCAAAATTTAACTTCATTTGAAGTTTTTGCACGGTCGCATGACAATGCACGACAAGGGACGATAGATTCGCCCGCAGTAGTAGTGCTCCCATTCCCCTGCACGTGTTTGTTTTAACTGCACACTGTCGTGCGAAATCATAGGACATATTGTCGCAAGGTTCCGCACCCAGTGGACATTAGGCAACTAACTGGCTGTGTGCACACCCTTCTAGATAAATAGTTTAGTCGGACAGAAATCGCGGAAGCGGAGCAATCGGGTGTATGCGCCCCGTGCTGAATAACTTTCAACAGAAGACAATAGATACATATAGACTCTACATGTCCCTCTATCTGCAGTGCTGAGCTTCGAAAACAACAGCTAAGTCACAAAAAGGATGGAATAAGCCCGAGTGCCTGTCATTACGCACTGTGTTAAGTCGAGCTTACTGTCACAGTTTTTCGAATTTATAGCTGAAATCAAGTATGAATTTTGAGAATAGAGTGGCATGTTGTGTTCGTGTTATATATGGAGCATCACAGTTAACGAAACTTCTGCGGAATCCCCTATACTAATGCAATGGCTATTGCTTAAACATTTGGTCAGGAGAAAGCGGAAGGAACTAAATTGCAAACATTGAACATACGGTTCGCTCTACTTTTCCTAAGCGCCCTTATTACCTTTCGTGCAGTGAATCCCCTCCCTGGTTATACTGTTCATCATTTGGTTAAATATTCACACACGACTGTAGAACATCATATTATATTGATAGATGATAATGAGGTCCCATACTCCGAGGAGCGTAAGGGACGATGCGGGAGACCCGCACCGCTGTATTACACCAGGTCCTAGTGGAGGTGGTTTGCCATTGCCTTCCTCCGACCGTAATGGGGATGAATAATGATGATGATGATGATGAAGAAGACGACACAACAACACCCAGTCATCTCGAGGCAGGAAAAATCCCTGACCCTGCCGGGAATCGAACCCGGGACCCCGTGTGAGGGAAGCGAGAACGCTACCGCAAGACCACAAGCTGCGGACGTATTGATAGAATGCATGTTGTTTTCAAACGTATCCCCAAAAGTATCCGTAAAATGTTTAAAAAAATAAACAGAAATGACATCCGCCTTTATCCATGACTTTCTGGTTTTCCCCAAAACACAGACTTATGTTTTACAATTTGTATTAACCCAATAGAGATACTAAAAGCAATGTTAAGGCAAGACACAAAATATATTGCAAAAGGAACATTCTTAAGAAAACTGTCTAAGTGAGTCAGGTAATATTAAGATTTTGTCGTCTTACAATTTTCCCCAATTTTCTTTACAATTATATCGATAAAAGTACAGGTAAAATGCATTTAACTGTCCGATTCAAATCACACGTCTTGATTATTTCTCTGAACTGCTGCTTTCCTCTTTCTCTTTAGTTGCTAAACGTTAAGAAAAATTAAAATCTGATGACAACGCAGTTAACTTCACTTTTCTTCCGATACCAAGGTCTTAGTGTGAAAAAAGTCAGTTAAAAAGTGATTATGTAAACTGAAGGTGGACGGGGAAGACAGAAGAGGAAAGCAATGGAACTGCATCGGGACTTTATACGGAATCGGCGGCGACCAGTGAAAATGTGTGCCACACCGGGACTCGAACCGGGGTCTTCTGCTTACTAGGCTATCGCGTTCTTTTCCTATTTTGTTGTTGATTGTTCGTTGCATCTGGTCTGAGGAGACTTCACTAGACACCCGTTCAAGTTCATCGTTGATTCCTATACTCAGTCTTTTCTCTTAGAGAAGGCAGCCAGCCCTCTGAACGAACACGCTGAGCTACCGTGGTGTTAGGCGCTGCGCGATGCGGACACAGCAGTGCAAATGCACGGACTACGGACTACCTCGGCACGCTCCCCCACCTAGCGCTGCCTCTCCGCAATCCCCGTCCACGTCCTCCATGTTCGCTAATTTTAGATTCGGTCGGAGGTGGAATGATATTGTGCATCCGCAACTGAGGTTGTGGAGTCATTGCCCATCGAGGCGAATCCAGGGACTGCGGATAGGTGGCCTTAGATGGAGCGTGCCGAGAGAGTCCGTGTATTTGCGGTAAACACTGTGTCAAGATAGTGCAGTGGTTGACGCAACTGCCTAGTGAGTAGGAGGTCCTGCGTTCGAGTCCCGGTCCGAAAGAGCAGACACCACGCATTCATATATCTGATTCGCCTACGTGGGCAACGAATCCACCTTCTTCAGTGCTGATGCACAAATACGTCCGACTTTTCATAAGATATGCGTTAAAATGTGAAGCGCTGGAACATTTTACCCATCACATATCAATGACAATTTTTTCTACTATCCATTCCCTGTTTGTTGAGATGTGACAAACTGCTGCATATTAACACCCTCTGGAAGGAGTATTTATCATTAATTTTGCAGTCTGGCAACACGTTTGTAAGAGACTTATACTACCTCGTCCCATGTAGGTACACACTGCAAAAGAACCCAATTGTAGTCTGAAAGCCGGCCGGAGTGGCCGTGCGGTTCTAGGCGCTACAGTCTGGAGCCGAACGACCGCTACGGTCGCAGGTTCGAATCCTGCCTCGGGCATGGCTGTGTGTGATGTCATTAGGTTAGTTATGTTTAATTAGTTCTAAGTTCTAGGCGACTGATGACCTCAGAAGTTAAGTCGCATAGTGCTCAGAGCCATTTGAACCATTTTGTAGTCTGAAAAGACGTTAACTGAGCCGTCCACTGCACTGCCGTGTTGATATCGAATTCTCCTCTCAGCTACTTTGTGGCTGAAATGTAGACTTCTGAACGAGCGAGGTGGAGCAGTGGTTAGCACAATGGACTCGCATTCGGGAGGACGACAGTTCAAACCTGCATCCAGTCAACCTGATTTAGGTTTTCTGTGAGTTCCCTAAATCGCTTCAGGCAAATTCCAGGATGGTTACTTTGATAGGGCACGGCCTGTTTCCTTCCCAATCCTCTCTCATCCTCGTGACTTGACCTCTTAGCAACAAATAATCCTGAGTTAATAACGAGCATCAAAACCGATTCAGGGATTAGTGAACACAGGGTTGTCGTAGCGAGATTGAATATTGTAATCCCCAAATCCTCGAAAAATAAGCGAAAAATATACCTATTAAAAAAAGCAGATAAAAATTCACTTGACGCCTTCCTGAGAGACAATCTCCACTCATTCCAAATTAATAATGTAAGTGTAGATCAGATGTGGCTTAAATTCAAAGGAATAGTATCGCCAGCAATTGAGAGGTTTATAGCAAATAAACTAACAAACGACGGAACTGATCCTGCTTGGTACACAAAACGGGTTAGAAAACAACAGAAACAACGAAACAAACATGCCAAATTTAAACACACGCAAAATCCCGAAGATTGGCGGTCCTTTACAGAAGCTCGAAACTTGGCGGGGAGTTCAATGCGAGACGTCTATAACAGTTTTCACAACGAAACTTTGTCTCGAAACGTGGCAAAAATCCAAAGAGATTTTGGTCGTATGTGAAGTATGTTTGCGGCAAGAAACAATCAAAGCCTTCTCTGGGCGATAGCAATGGAGATACTGAAAGGGTACAGTACCGCCCAACATTGAAAATAGGTACGAAATACTTCATTATTCTTGTCAGAACAACACATTTTTTGTGTAAAAGTAACTCAATTTCAATTAATACAGCGAAGCCGGATACCAGTGTGGGAAAGAATGACAATTTATTTATTTAATTGATCACATGTGCACTCCCTCAAAATAAATCCCTACATCCAGTTTGGTGAGATCTGTGAAATGAATGAATGTATGGTCGTCTGCTAACCACAGATAGTGAATGGGAATATATGATCATCTTTGAGTCGAACCTTTGGTGAGACCAAAGAGATGAAAATTTTACCAGAGCTTTGAGCGCCTGAAATGTGGCTGACCAATAAGGTAGCAAGGTGCTTCTCCCACTTCGACAGAGGTGCGAGAGAACCGGAATACGGCCATGTTTCAGCACTCTGCCGCTGGACCTTCTGCTGTAAAGACCTGTTTTTTGTTGTGCTCCGTAATGAAAGAGTGGAGGCATGGTATGCATGTGGAATATTTAAGAGTAGTTAGAATTAATAATTTCTCTATCTCAGGAACTTTTGTGGGGAGAATTAAGTGTCAGGCAGGTAATATTAAGGGGATTGTAGTAAACCAACGGTCACAATGAAACCACGTGTAGTTATAGGTTGAGATACTTCCGTGTGCTTAAGTTAAGCTGAATTACTAGCGTGTGTACAATAAGCTGAAATATTTAAGAAATAGCGTGTGTATCATAAGTTGAAATATTTAAGAAATATCATTCCGTGTGACGCTAGATTTAAACTCTGAGAGAGAATCAAGGTGAGTCGGCCGTCTATCCAGCAACGCCACTTGGCTTGCATTGCACACGAAGACGTGCGTTTATCTCCAGAGTTCACAGTAGGAAAGTAGAATTACAAAGTGGGGCAGTGTCGTGTGAAACTGGGATAAATATTGATTGAAGTGGGAAAGCGGAAAGTGATAATGTTGTAACCATTCTTTGTGTAGTATTTCATATTGTTGTGTGGTGTATGTGATGTAATTTGGGTATGTGCGGTTTGGATGGGGGAGTAGCAAGGTAGTTTCGAAAGATTTGTGGGTTATGCTTGTTCCTTCTGTATCGCTCGATCTGGAGGAAAGTTTCGTGAGGATGATTGTGAGAGTCGAAGCGTGAGATATAATAAAAGATCCACCATCCTATCCAGAAAGTGCACTGTTGCGGTAAATAAATTACGAGACCATAATATAGAGATTCACTAATGTAAAGCCATGCCCACTGGGCGGAATTTCTCATGTGATATTGTTGTAGGTTGTAGAATTTGTGTGTTTAGGAATAAATCAGATAGTGAAAAGAAAGAGATTGGTGGCCTTTTTCATTAAATTGTATGTTGTCATAATGTCCCGAATTTATATAAAAGCCGTTAAATAAAAGACAAAAAGTAAATGTGGTATTGCCAGTGCGTAGTGTACAGTCAGATTTCTATAAATCACTGATAGTCAGATGCGTGTTTCCGTTGCGTAGTATTCATACAGGAGGATAATTTGTAACTAAATAGTAAGATACGAGAATTCATGTTACTCGATAAATTAAGGAAGAATCCACTCGCTTGGCAAACCACTCATCTTGCAGGCCTGACTGCTTGATGCCACTGTATGAGCAAGGCAAGTGGGTGCCTCTCATAATTTCGACCCTGCCAGGATTCCGTTTTTTTTTGCCACGATAATTTTGTTACCAGGATATCTTTGTCAGGATATTTTTTCTAGATTATTTTGCTGTTAAGGGTTTTTTTATGGAATGTATTGTGATAGCGCTAAGAAGTAAAATTTTTTCTGTTTGCAATTTCTTTCTGAATTGGTGAGGATCTTTTATTTTTTTTTTATGTAATTAATTGCTATATCGTTCAAGGCTGGAAGATTGTGGTATAATTTTTTTTGTGTAATGTCCGTAGTAACTAGGTCGCAGTCGAAAAACGTAGCCACAATGGAGAATAGCGATTCTGGGGTGAACGTAGCAGTGCAGCAGGAAGTAGCTGTTGACCATGGGTTAATGAGCGAGAAAGACAAACACTCCGAAGAGGCTGTATTGTTCAGTGGACCGCTGCAAGGGGATCCTTTATGCGGCGGGCTTTGTCCACAAACGCGGGCTTTTCCCGACGCCGCGGGCTCGGAACTAGGTCAGGTATTCAGTGAAAGTGAAGCTACCCTTGGCGAGGCTACGGTTTCTCAGGCGAACGAGGTGAGCGCGTCGAAAGTAGCAATACTGCAGTTTTTACAGAGGATGGACGAAAGATTAGAAGCGATGGATAGAGATAATAAGGAGAGAGATAGGGAGACTAAGGAGAGACATAGGGAGTTTATGGAAATGGTGGATGCGATGTGTAGAGGTAATAAGGAAAGATGGGAAGCAATGGATAAAGATAGTGAGGAAAGTATGGAGGCATTGGATAAGGGAAATAAAGAGGCACAATTAGAAATAAGTAGGAAACATAGTGAAGAACTAGCACAGTTGCAATTAGCGTGCAGTAGCGAAGGTGACACACCAACAGGTAGATTGCAGAGGGAGAGTGAGATAAACTCAAAAAGCGAAAATAGGCAGAAAGAGCAAGACGAATACAGAGAGTCAGAAGAACGGTTGTGTCGGATAAAACAGGTGGCAGACCCAACTGGGTATAGTCCAAGGCTGTCTCAGTTTCAAGATTCATTACCTTCATCGAGGGGACTGCTCCTCAAAACGAAGTTTGTGTATAACCATTTGAGGGACGAAGCTAGAGCGAAAATGCAGGAAGACATTAAAGACTGTAGTAGCTATTTAAATGAATTCTGGCCGAAAAGTAAGCAGGACCAGGTTACGCTAAGCATATTGATGATGCCAAACCGTAACGAAGGTGGTATAAGAGATCCAGTGTCGTGCTATCAGGAAATGCTGAGACGAAATAGGTATTTGGATGTGCCATACGAACCTGGGGAGCTCTTTAGGATCTGTATAACGAAGTTGCCAGTGAAATTGTGCAGAGATATAGCGATAGCAGGCAGCGGCTTAGACGATTCTGCGTCATTTCAGCGCTTCTTACAGGAACTGGGTAATGAAAGCAAGATTGTGAACGGAAACGCGACTCATAGGTCAGTTAGTGTCGAGGATAGGAACGGCAGAAACTATCAGAATGACAGGAGAGCGTGGAATCCTGGCATTTCTTTCTTGTCGTAGTAGATTGAAGAATTTGTGTAAACTAATCCAACATATCAGCCCTTAGCATCTTGCCTTAAAACACATGCAGCTGGCACTGAAAATTGTCTATGTAGCAGACATACTCTACTGATATGTAGGAACGCAAATACCATACTTCTGAACAGAGAATATAATGAAGTGCTGTGTATGGTTGTTCGGAATCTGGTGTTAGTGAAAGAGGCCACTAGCACCTAAGTTTCTAACACTTGGGCTGCCCAATTCTCCCAGCTTGTATATTCTCGGCACACATTTAATTTTCGTGTAAGCACAGATTCCTAACTAGCGAATTCTTTATTGTGTATAGTGGACCATTCAGAGTGAGGCGGATTGTCCATTAAAATGCTGTACTGATTGAGACGATCAAGGGAAAACAGTCTCGTGGGCTTCATCACATTTCTAACATGAAATTATGGAAAAGTTAAGGATAGATCGAAAGTAGGCAATTTATGGTAGATAGTCAGTGTATTTATTTGTGTTGTGTAACGTTGTGCAGGGTCAAATCGAACATAAGGATTTTCAGGCGGGATATCAGGAAGTATGACGGAATAGACTGGTCGAATGAGTCATGAACAGGAGTCGACAGAGTGGTGTATGTACGTATTTTTTGTCGTATGAATAAGGATCAAGCAGAAACGACGTGATGATTAATGAGTGGATAAAGATGGTAGATAGAGAAGCGACGTGATAAATAGTAGTGGATAAAGGTGATATGTAAGGAAAGAAGCGACGTGAAGCAGTGTGATTAATAAAGAGAGATTCGACGTGATGAAACAGTGGTAAATAACGGTGAGTGGAATTAATAATGTGGAGATGTCTTAGATGTATGTTACAGAGAGGCCTGTGTATGCTGCAATAGAGATTGATGCCAATGGCGAAGGAAGACCAGGAAATGATGGAGTAATGGACGGACGGAGAGCCGAAATACGAATGAAGAGACGAGGACAACTGCACAATGTGTAAGGACATAAAGGGAGTATGAGATCCAGATGGTGAACGTTGTGGAATACTGACGTAAGATGTAATATAAGTGTAGATCTAATTCTTAGCATAACATTTGCGATTTGGCAAAAATAATATTTTTTGTTGTTGTTGAAGCCTGGTACCAGTATAACTAATCAAAACGGTACCAAGAATGTGTACAGTTATTTTGCAGGTTAAATAATTTGTGTATTTTTTTTGTTCTTAGATGAAATGTCGCAATTCTAAGTTGGTGTTTAGCAGAATGATTAATGGGTAAAGCGAATGCGGAGGTAAGCCGATGGAGAGAGGTGCCAGAGTGAAAGGACGAATTCGGAGACGGGAAAGCTATCTCCGAAGCAGCTTCATGTGTTATGTGGATGAGTATAAGGGAGCAAAGGTATGGTATGTGGTCGTGAGTGTGGTGGTTTTAAGGTTAGCTGACTTCTAGACCTATTCTGTTAGTGTATCAATGGATTGAATGAGAGGGAAAATTTGATGTCTGGTAAGTGAGAGTCGTAGAGTAGTGTGACCAATGCGCACACTCCTGTGAAGGGGATGCTACCGATCTGTAAACTAAAACATTATTATGTATTGTTTGATTGGGATGAACCTCGATGGCAGGTCAGGATCTGACATCATGTGGATGGTTCATACGTGTCCCAGAAATGTTGTTATATATAATAAAAGGTAAAATATGTAAAGAGATACTAATTCCAGTCTGTCACAAGCACAAAGGTGCATTGTATGTTGTAGATTTAGAGTCATCAGTTTCTAAAATGTTTGTTGTGTTAGGATGTTAAAGTAGTTTACTGTTTAATAACATGTGGTAGGTAATTGTGAACTGTGTAGATTATTTCTTATTTTTTTTTGTTAGAACACTTTAAAGGGGTATTAATTTCAGTCTGTCACAAGCACAAAACTTCACGGTATATTGTAGTTTAGAATAAACTGTTTCTAATATTTTCGCTGTGATGGAATGTTAGAGTAGCCTACTATTTGATATTGTAATTATGAGCAGTATAGATTGCTTATTATTCCTTTTGTTTTATTTTACACTTTCATGTTTTGTATGAGGGACGACAGGCACAATGAATAGTACAAGTGTGGACGGTGTATAGAAAAGAGATAAATGTTGGTGTTGTATGTGTAGAAAACTAGGGTGTATAATTTTATGTTTTTTAGAACAAAGATTCTTTTATTACCAATGTAGCTAAGAGATCATACACGTAATCAATGAGTATTTAAATAATGTAAGAATATCCTTTTGTCTGTAATGTTGCGAGATGCACGGAAGGCTCAGACTGATTGGGTGTCGTAACGCCCATACCGCTAGCGGGCCGAGCTGACGTTGCCATGGCGACGGGTGACAGAGCCACGGCACTCCCCACTCCACTGCCGGTCGAGGTACACTCCACGCGCCCGCTACAGCAGGTCAACGGCCTGGGGCGACACGCACGTACCACTGGCCGTTCATGAGTTCCGCCACCCTTACGACTGGGGAAAGTATCCCGCAGAGGCAACAGCGGGTGGTTTCTTCTGCTCAACGGCGCGCGCAGAGGCGCCACAGCAGAATGGACGATGCGCGGCAGAGCCCGGCGGGCATTTGTTACCAGCAACTATTAACTAGTACTGGACTGTGGAGCCGTGAAACAAGATGACTGCTTGTATGTCTCCATAAGGTGGAAAGTGAGGGACTGGTGTTTCCACGTTGTGAGTGGTGGAAAAGATTTTGTCTTTAGCAGAGAGGACGATCGTTTTGTTTTGCCTCGACCACTGAATGGTGGGATCCATAAACTTTTGGCAGTGACTTGTTAAGTGTGCTTTGTGAATTGCATGTGGGACACTTGGTATACTTAGAGGACAGTTGTCGTTTGGTGAACAATTATTGTATGAAGGCAAGAAACTAGAGTGGGACATTGACATTTGCGTCTGTAGTAGGAGACATTTCTTGAATTGGCGCGGGAATAAGTGCTGTTTGTTGAAACTTACGACTTTTAATTACACCATGAACTGAAAGGACAGAACCGTGGGTAATAGTAGTTTGTAGGGCCATTTTTCTGGACGACCAGATTCGTGTGGATGGTGCGCTGAGAGTGACTATGACATTTGTGTTTAATGTGAGATACAGTTTACTGTTCAGTGCGTGTTCAAAATGCCGATTTGAGTGACTCAAAGACTTTCGTCTGGGTAACCAAGGGAGAGCTTTGACACCGAGACAGTGTTTCTAGGAAAACTATCAGCAAATTTTTGACGCCAAGAAAATCACAGAATGAAATGTTTCCGTGTGACTCGCAAGATAGGGGATAATGTTTTTGTAATTGTGTAAATGTTTTTTTATATGTTTCATTCCTGAAGGGACAGCAAGTGTAATTGTATTTCATTAACATTTGTGTTTAGAATAGTTAGTGTTAGTTTTTTGTTTGTTCTGGGTTATCAAGTTCACGTAGCATGTTTATTAGAATATTTGGTACAATGATGCTTTAACTATTAGCCAGTGCCGTAATACTAACGTAGCGGCTCTTGTAGCATTGATCAGTAAGGTTGTCACAGGGGAGAAGAGTTTGCATTGCACAACAGATATCGGAATTAATTGATGCATTTTGATGTCGTGCATAGTAATAATCTTGTTGGTGTTTTGACTGAAGCCACTTATTTTTATTATCACAGTGGTGACATTTCACATTAAAGTGTAACGAAGGTTAGTCGAAATGCAAGTTCTTGTCGTCTATATGTGTGACAACAGAGAAATGAACAGTAGAGTAAGATAAGAGAGCTACTGGTGGATTCAAGCACTTATTGCTAAACTATTTACTGCGTGTATTGATCAAAGTTGATGGACTGACTAGCTCAGCAGCAGGTATTTGTACTGGTGGATGAGGATAAGGTTAAACTCACTGTCGAGTAGTTGTGGCAATTGCTTAGGTGATGATAGTTAATGAGGTATGGCATGATGTCTTATATTTCATTGTTTTTCTTCTCAGTTTTATTTCTCTGTAGGTTTGAGGTACACTTTAGAGTAATGGTATGGAGCCTGACATTCTACGTGTAACTAGTGTACGAAATTTTTTTTCTTTTGTTGATTTTGTTTTGTATTTAGACATTGCTGTGTAAAGATTATTACAACGCAATTTATGAATGTCAGATTACTTGTTCTGTGTTTGGACGGTGAGCTATTTAAAATTTCATGAGTACAATTAGTATTTTTTTATTTGTTTTAGAATTATTGAAATTCGGATTACTCATAAAAATAACGAAGGTCCCAGTAACTAAAGCAAATTTTTATCTCAACATTATTTTTTTATTTGTATGATCTGATGTTTTATTTGTCATTTGGATTGTTGTAAATATGTATGTGTACGTTACTCCGGATTGTGGAGAGTACAATAATGCAACAACTGTCAATATTTTGGTAAAGTAACAATATTTGGTCGTCTATTTGAGGTCACCAGGGGCTAAGGTCTCCTCCTGGGTATTTTGATGACTTGCTACGTTTGTTCTAATACAGTTTTCTTAAAAAAAAAATGTTCGGAACTACCCTCGCATTGCAAGGATAGTACCGTGCCATTTTTTTCTGCATGGGTAGCCGGTGGTGAAAGGGTACAGTACCGCCCAACATTGAAAATAGGTACGAAATACTTCATTATTCTTGTCAGAACAACACATTTTTTGTGTAAAAGTAACTCAATTTCAATTAATACAGCGAAGCCGGATACCAGTGTGGGAAAGAATGACAATTTATTTATTTAATTGATCACATGTGCACTCCCTCAAAATAAATCCCTACATCCAGTTTGGTGAGATCTGTGAAATGAATGAATGTATGGTCGTCTGCTAACCACAGATAGTGAATGGGAATATATGATCATCTTTGAGTCGAACCTTTGGTGAGACCAAAGAGATGAAAATTTTACCAGAGCTTTGAGCGCCTGAAATGTGGCTGACCAATAAGGTAGCAAGGTGCTTCTCCCACTTCGACAGAGGTGCGAGAGAACCGGAATACGGCCATGTTTCAGCACTCTGCCGCTGGACCTTCTGCTGTAAAGACCTGTTTTTTGTTGTGCTCCGTAATGAAAGAGTGGAGGCATGGTATGCATGTGGAATATTTAAGAGTAGTTAGAATTAATAATTTCTCTATCTCAGGAACTTTTGTGGGGAGAATTAAGTGTCAGGCAGGTAATATTAAGGGGATTGTAGTAAACCAACGGTCACAATGAAACCACGTGTAGTTATAAGTTGAGATACTTCCGTGTGCTTAAGTTAAGCTGAATTACTAGCGTGTGTACAATAAGCTGAAATATTTAAGAAATAGCGTGTGTATCATAAGTTGAAATATTTAAGAAATATCATTCCGTGTGACGCTAGATTTAAACTCTGAGAGAGAATCAAGGTGAGTCGGCCGTCTATCCAGCAACGCCACTTGGCTTGCATTGCACACGAAGACGTGCGTTTATCTCCAGAGTTCACAGTAGGAAAGTAGAATTACAAAGTGGGGCAGTGTCGTGTGAAACTGGGATAAATATTGATTGAAGTGGGAAAGCGGAAAGTGATAATGTTGTAACCATTCTTTGTGTAGTATTTCATATTGTTGTGTGGTGTATGTGATGTAATTTGGGTATGTGCGGTTTGGATGGGGAAGTAGCAAGGTAGTTTCGAAAGATTTGTGGGTTATGCTTGTTCCTTCTGTATCGCTCGATCTGGAGGAAAGTTTCGTGAGGATGATTGTGAGAGTCGAAGCGTGAGATATAATAAAAGATCCACCATCCTATCCAGAAAGTGCACTGTTGCGGTAAATAAATTACGAGACCATAATATAGAGATTCACTAATGTAAAGCCATGCCCACTGGGCGGAATTTCTCATGTGATATTGTTGTAGGTTGTAGAATTTGTGTGTTTAGGAATAAATCAGATAGTGAAAAGAAAGAGATTGGTGGCCTTTTTCATTAAATTGTATGTTGTCATAATGTCCCGAATTTATATAAAAGCCGTTAAATAAAAGACAAAAAGTAAATGTGGTATTGCCAGTGCGTAGTGTACAGTCAGAGTTCTATAAATCACTGATAGTCAGATGCGTGTTTCCGTTGCGTAGTATTCATACAGGAGGATAATTTGTAACTAAATAGTAAGATACGAGAATTCATGTTACTCGATAAATTAAGGAAGAATCCACTCGCTTGGCAAACCACTCATCTTGCAGGCCTGACTGCTTGATGCCACTGTATGAGCAAGGCAAGTGGGTGCCTCTCAATACTATCGATGACAGTGCTGCCAAAGCAGAGTTAGTAAACACAGCCTTCCGAAATGCATTCACAGAAGAAGACGAAGTAAATATTCCAGAATTAGAATCAAGAACAGCTGCCAACATGAGTGTAGTAGAAGTAAATATCCTCGGAGTAGTGAAGCAACTTAAATCACTTAATACAAGCAAGTCTTCTGGTCGAGACTATATACCAATCAGGTTCCTTTCGGATTATGCTGATGCATTAGCTCCATACTTAACAATCATATACAACCGTTCACTCGACGAAAGATCCGTACCCAAAGACTGGAAAGTTGCACCGGTTACACCAATATTCAAAAAGGTAGTAGGAGTAATCCATTAAATTACAGGCCCATATCGTTCACGTCGATATGCAGTAGGATTTTAGAACATATATTGCGTTCGAACATTATGAATTACCTCGAAGGAAACGGTCTATTGACACACAACATGGCTTTTGAAAACATCGTTCCTGTGAAACACAACTAGCTCTTTATTCACATGAAGTGTTGAGTGCTATTGACAAGGCATTTCAGGTCGATTCCGTATTTCTGGATTTCCGGAAGGCTTTTGACACTGTACCACACAAGCGGATGGTAGTGAAATTGCGTGCATATGGAATATCGTCTCAGTTATGTGACTGGATTTGTGATTTCCTGTCATAGAGTTCACAGTTCGTAGTAACTGACGGAAAGTCATCGAGTAAAACAGAAGTGATTTCCGGCGTTCCCCAAGGTAGTGCTATAGGCCCTTTGATGTTCCTTATATATACACTGCTGGCCACCGTAAATGCAACACCAAGAAAGACAAGAGGTAGCACAACAAAATTTATTTTGTAGATAACATGTTGACCAAGTATCAAATGATTACGTTTACAGACGTCTGTGACATGTGGTTCCTGCCAGAATCAGTAGCCAGAGTAGCCGCCATTGTTGGAGATCACCGCTGCCACACGTCTCGGCATTGAGTCAAAGAGATGTTGGATGTGTTCCTGGGGTACAGCAGCCCAAGCAGCTTCCACACGTTGCCAAAGATCATCTGGTGTGGCAGCTGGGGATGTAATCTGGGTCACTCGTTGAGCAACCATGGACCACATGTTTTCTATCGGCGAAAGATCCGGAGAGCGAGCCGGCCAGGGAAGCAATTCAATCTGGTTATTGACGAAGAACCTTTGGACAATGCGTGCCACGTGTGGTCGCGCATTATCCTGTTGAAATATGCCTGTGGCCGAGCCCTGAAGGTAAGGAAGGACAACTGGCTCCAGCACCTCGGATATGTAGCGCCGGCTATTTAAAGTACCGGCAATGCGTACTAGAGGCGTGCGAGAGTAATATCCAATACCGCCCCATACCATAATACCCGGTGCAAGACCAGTGTGGCGGTGCATAATGCAGCTGTCCAGCATCCTCTCTCCACGGTGTCACCACACTCGAATCTGACCATCGTGGTGCTGCAGACAGAAGCGTGCCTCGTCAGTAAAGACAACGTCATTCCATTCTGCCGTCCACATCCGTCTGTCATCACACCATTGGCGACGGAGACGTCTGTGGTTCTGCGTCAATGGTAGACGAAGCAATGGACGTCTTGCGGACAGACCACTCTGCTGTAAACGGCGTCGAATGGTACGCGCAGACACTGGATGATGCGTTACAGACGCAATGTGCTGTGCTATGGTTCGGGATGTCACTGAGCGATCCGTCACTGCCATGCGCACAATTTGCCTATCAGCACGTGCAGTGGTGCACCGAGGTGAATGCGATCGACCACGTCGGTCCGTCGTACCCTCCTGCATCCAATGGTCACATATCCGCATTACAGTTGTTTGGTTTCGTCCAACACGACTAGCGATTTCTCTGTATGATAATCCACAATCTCGGTAAGCCACTATCCTTCCTCTTTCGAACTCGGATACTTGATCAAAAGATGTTCGCTGTTGTCTACGATGCATAACTGATCGTCTTGTGAAACAACCACAAGGTAAATACACGTTCCGAACGTACACTCGTCGAAATCGCCAAGCCTTAAATGGCGCTATGAGGTGGCGCCACAGGCGCGCGTGATGTGCGTCTGCGCTGAAATTCTAATCAGTTGCATATCTCATCGCTGCAAACTCATGGTGTAAATTTCACTCGATTCGGATGCTTCCTTCAGGGTGTTGCATTTACGGTGGCCAGCAGTGTATAAACGATCTGGGAGACAATCTGACCAGTCGTCTTCGGTTGCTTGCGGACGACGCTGTCGTTTATCGACTAATATAGTCATCAGAAGATCAAAACAAACTGCAAAACGATATAGATGAAATATCGGAATGGTGCGAAAAGTGGTAGTTGAGCCTAAATAACGAAAAGTGTGAGGTCATCCACATGAGTGCTAAAAGGAACTCGTTAAACTTCGGTTACACGATAAATCAGTCTAATCTAAATGCCGTAAATTCAACTAAATACCTAGGTATTACAATTACGAACGACTTAAATTGGAAGGAACACACAGATAATGTTGTGGAGAAGGCTAACCAAAGACTGCGTTTTATTGGCAGGACACTTAGAAAATGTAACAGACCTACTAAGGAGACTGCCTACACTACGCTTGTCCGTCCTCTTTTAGAATACTGCTGCGCGGTGTGGGATCCTTACCAGATAGGACTGACGTAGGACATCGAAAAAGTTCAAAGAAAGGCAGCACGTTTTGTATTATCGCGAAATATGGGACAGAGTGTCACAGAAATGATAGAGGATTTGGGCTGGACATCATTTAGAGAAAGGCGTTTTTCGTTGCGACGGAATCTTCTCACGATATTTCAGTCAGTCCTCCGAATCCGAAAATATTTTGTTGACACCGACCTACATAGGGAGGAACAATCACCACGATAAAATAAGGGAAATCGGAGCTCGTACGGAAAGATACAGATGTTCATTCTTTCCGCGCGCTGTACGAGATTGGAATAAGAGAGAATTGTGAATGTGGTACGATGAACCCTCTACCTGGCACTTAAATGTGATTTGCAGAGTATCCATGTAGATGTAAATGTAGATGTAGATGGGACCGATGACCTTGCTGTTTGGTCCCCTCCCCCAAATCAGCCAACCAAGCATCTAGACTTCTACGTAACAACAACAAAATAGCAGCGACCTGCGTTTGTGTAAGCAAAACTTTAAAAACGTAGTTTGGATGTTTTTAATGGGCGCCATACGAGCCGCACTGCTCTGCTCATGTTTCAGCCACACGTGTCACTGAAGGTCGCGTACACAAGATGGCAAAAGCTGCCCGTGTAGCGGTGCCGTATTCACGAAGGCTGTGTATGACTCACGGCTCCACAGCGCTGGCTTCGCTCCAGCTTTAGTGGCTGCGTTGATGTTCGCTGCAGGCCAACTTTTACGCTGGCTGCTGTTAGCTTTTTTACTACCGCCTTGCTTCTGACGGCTGCCTTCACGATACAGCGCGGTATATACGAGGCGCAGAGTGCAGGCTGCGTGTGAGTGGGATTCGCTGTCAGCCTGCCTAACGCCGAATCGATGTTTTTGCGCTCTCTCGCTTCTCGCACCAACCGCTTACACCAAGTTCTCCGTTCTCTTGCTGCGATAACTATTCACATTAGCTACATCACAGCCAGCTGCAACGGACCCATTGCTAGAATTCAGGAACCCAGAGGTAGCTGGGAGCTTACCTGCGGGAAAACGATAACTAAATTGGTCGTAATGCATGCGAACGCGATACACCAACGTCCGTGAAACCTGCAATACCGAGAGTGGTACAGACTTTGTGTTCCATTTAACAAAGGTAACAACGTGTACCGTGTAACTTCATTTCACGTGGACATGACCCGTGACATTAAAGGCTTCTGACTGATATTATTCTAGAGTGAGCGTTAAAAACATGATTCGGTTTATGAAAACTTCAAATCTATATTTATCTGTCGGATGTAATTTTGAAACTCAGTGCAGCAATGCTCTTCTGTAACTACTTATCTGATATTACGTTTCCGCTGGAAAAAAGAGGGCATTAGCGTTTGTTGATATAAATATTGCTGGCCTAAGAGAGAGCGGGACATGGTTTTGCGGGGCGGGGGGTGCGTGGTGGGGAGTGGTGGGGGGGGGGGGGGGTGCGACAACAAGTACACTCCGTTTCAAAACATTACTCAGACTTCGTAAAGGAAATTGTGCATATCACTGCTTGTTGGTCTTAAGGACGAAGGTACTACTTACCAGTAATGTTTCTTATTGACTGCTGTATGTATGCTAAATTATGTAGCAAATATTTCATCTTCGAACTATGATTTCGTCAGCAATATCAGTACTGTCCATTGTCGTATTCATGCAGTATGAATATCTTCGGAATGAGCATTCAGATGCGCAGAACAGTATTTTTGTCTCCAACATACTTTGCCTCCATAATTACAATTACATGACGGCGTAGCGTAAGGTTTGCGCGTATACACACTGCAGATTTTGATGTCGTGGTATCTCTGGTACAAATAGATATCGTTCAGAAGTATCTCGAATTTTGTACACGAAATTAACAGGCATTATCTTTTTACATTCTACACTCCTGGAAATTGAAATAAGAACACCGTGAATTCATTGTCCCAGGAAGGGGAAATTTTATTGACACATTCCTGGGGTCAGATACATCACATGATCACACTGACAGAACCACAGGCACATAGACACAGGCAACAGAGCATGCACAATGTCGGCACTAGTACAGTGTATATCCAACTTTCGCAGCAATGCAGGCTGCTATTCTCCCATTGAGACGATCGTAGAGATGCTGGATGTAGTCCTGTGGAACGGCTTGCCATGCCATTTCCACCTGGCGCCTCAGTTGGACCAGCGTTCGTGCTGGACGTGCAGACCGCGTGAGACGACGCTTCATCCAGTCCCAAACATGCTCACTGGGGGACAGATCCGGAGATCTTGCTGGCCAGGGTAGTTGACTTACACCTTCTAGAGCACGTTGGGTGGCACGGGATACATGCCGACGTGCATTGTCCTGTTGGAACAGCAAGTTCCCTTGCCGGTCTAGGAATGGTAGAACGATGGGTTCGATGACGGTTTGGATGTACCGTGCACTATTCAGTGTCCCCTCGACGATCACCAGTGGTGTACGGCCAGTGTAGGAGATCGCTCCCCACACCATGATGCCGGGTGTTGGCCCTGTGTGCCTCGGTCGTATGCAGTCCTGATTGTGGCGCTCACCTGCACGGCGCCAAACACGCATACGACCATCATTGGCACCAAGGCAGAAGCGACTCTCATCGCTGAAGACGACACGTCTCCATTCGTCCCTCCATTCACGCCTGTTCAAATGGTTCAAATGGCTCTGAGCACTATGGGACTCAACTTCTGTGGTCATTAGTCCCCTAGAACTTAGAACTAGTTAAACCTAACTAACCTACGGACATCACAAACATCCATGCCCGAGGCAGGATTCGAACCTGCGACCGTAGCGTTCACGCCTGTCGCGACACCATTGGAGGCGGGCTGCACGATGTTGGGGCGTGAGCGGAAGACGGCCTAACGGTGTGCGGGACCGTAGCCCAGCTTCATGGAGACGGTTGCGAATGGTCCTCGGCGATACCCCAGGAGCAACAGTGTCCCTAATTTGCTGGGAAGTGGCGGTGCGGTCCCCTACGGCACTGCGTAGGATCCTACGGTCTTGGCGTGCATCCGTGCGTCGCTGTGGTCCGGTGCCAGGTCGACGGGCACGTGCACCTTCCGCCGACCACTGGCGACAACATCGATGTACTGTGGAGACCTCACGCCCCACGTGTTGAGCAATTCGGCGGTACGTCCACCCGGCCTCCCGCATGCCCACTATACGCCCTCGCTCAAAGTCCGTCACCTGCACATACGGTTCACGTCCACGCTGTCGCGGCATGCTACCAGTGTTAAAGACTGCGATGGAGCTCCGTATGCCACGGCAAACTGGCTGACACTGACAGCGGCGGTGCACAAATGCTGCGCAGCTAGCGCCATTCGACGGCCAACACCGCGGTTCCTGGTGTGTCCGCTGTGCCGTGCGTGTGATCATTGCTTGTACAGCCCTCTCGCAGTGTCCGGAGCAAGTATGGTGGGTCTGACACACCGGTGTCAATGTGTTCTTTTTTCCATTTCCAGGAGTGTATATCTGCTGTTAACTTGGATTAAGGTTTTGAAGATATGAGCCAGATAGATCATTTCGCTTGTTTGCGACTAGGGTCACGGCTCAGGTTCCAGTATTTTTTATTATGGGGAAAGAAAGAACAATCGAGGCTGCCTTTTGGGTTTTGTACTGCAATCTATGGCACTGCCAAGTCTCTGCAAAGGTGGCACTGCGTAATGATTTCCTAGTACGCCAAAGGAAAACTGTTACAAAAATCCTCGAATTTCGAGTTATGACGTGCAGTGAAGAAGCGATTTATTATACTTTTAATTATTTTTAGTGATGAAATTTTTCCGTTTCCACACTCTCGTACAATCCTTTTAATCTCTGTTCTTCGTTAAGGAAACTAAAATATTAATTGCACATAGCTGTTCTCTGTGTCATAGGTAGAATTAGTACAGTTTCCTACCGCCACTTTTTGAAAACAAGCACAATGGAAAAATTTTCAAACTTTCGTTTGTAAATATTCTCCGCAGGTGAACATTGCTCTCCTAACTTTATGGACATGCAATCACATAAATCAGCTCTACAATATTAAGTCATTATTATAATGTATCTCGGTATTTTTCAACACATAAAGCGCCTCTTATTAATTTTGTTGTAGTCTTCACTCAGAATCCATCATGTCTCAGGATTTTTGTTTGTTTGACCAAGAGAAAAGATTTTTAAGCTAGATTTAAAATTTGTTTTGCTCCCTGTCGGACATTTTATGTTATTGGGTAAATGATGAAGGAGTTTTGTTGCTGCATATTGAACTCCTTTCTAAGCCACTGGCAGCTTTAAGGGGCTCCGGAAAGGCTCAAAATCATGAAAAGTTCAATTGTTACTTTTTTTGCGTTTTCTGAATCTGCAGACTATTACCTTCTAATAGATATATAATTTATTAAATTCCGAAGACTACGACTATTTTTAAATTTTTTTTGAAATGTGTTCTACATGGCGTGACCCACTGTGGCGCTGTTAAACTGCTGTCAAATGGTGTTATTATTAACGTCCGTGTTCATCAGGTACATTTTAGTGATGTGAGATAAAGTATGTGTTGTGGCTAACCTGTGATGGTTCAATATATATCGCTGGTGTGATTGTCGATTGTTTCATGTTTATTTACTCTGTCGTTATCTCGAAAATATTCGTAATTAATTCTGTTTCTTGAGTCTCTGTTTTGTTGAAGTATAATAATGAGTGAAAGTAAAGTTATTAGAAATCCTCTGAAGGCTTTTAAGAAAAGGAGAAATGTTGGAAAGCCGAAGGTATTTAGAAATATGGGAATGAAGATAGGTTCTAACATGGTACGAGCGATGCTTGCTTTAGACAGGGGCTGCAGACAGGGCTGTAAAGAGTCTAGAAATACAAGCAAGAGTAAACAGGAGGAGGAACAAGAGGAAGCTGGAGAAGGAGTTTGCAGAGGATGAAGATAATCCATCCTATGGACCTGGAATGCACTAAAAAGTTAATCCAATCTTTGTCACTCGATTCCCAAAACTTTTATTTTCTCATACTAATTACATGTTTTCTAAGGATCTTCCAAACATATTTGTTTCAAACTTTCAGCAAATGTTACACAGTACCTTCTGCATGATTTAACACAGCCTTTTTCCAAAAAAACTATATTTTTGAATATATAAATAAAAAATTGCAAAAAAATGTTGTGAATTTTCATTACAATGAAAAAAATCATCTTTAATAACTGAACTAAGATTTTGTAAAATCCCTGTGTTAAGTTGTAGCCCATATTCCAATAAATAATCTGTAAAAAGTTCAACCTCCTACCTCAAATACTTTGTGAGGAAAAATGTAATTTATAAGCGTTATTTTAACATCGCAAGTATAGGGCGTTCCGGAGCCCCTTAATAATGGGTAAGAAACGTCGTTTTTCCCTCTATTATTGTAGGTAAGGACATCACTGTTCTTCTCAAATTATGATGGATTACATACGGCAAATTTCATTAGCGAATATATGTATTGTGACAGCACAGTTAAGATGTCTAACTCCTCCAAGATGTACGTACACGACGTGAACACCACAAATTATTCTTACTGCTCACTTTTGTGCAATCAGTCCTTTCTTTCCAAGTGATGAGTTACTCTAGAAAATTATTCATAAGACATTATTGAGTGAAAATATACAAAATATGTCAGCACGTTGATTCGTTTGTTTCCGAGACCAGTAACTATAAAAACAGCAAAAGTAGCTAAAATTAATTGTTTTAAAAGCTCATTAATACGCTACTTCCAGTCCAAGTTTTCATTAATATGTATCCCCGAAAATTTGAAGCATTTTACCCTATTTACTGGTTCCTGCTCATGTGCTACATCAATTGAAGGGCTTATTTCAATAGTGGTAAAAGTCCATTTTTGTTCATTCTGGGATACACAGTCCTAAAGTAAAAAGAACGCTGAAAAATCTGCAGTTGAGATACCAGAAATATTCAAGTATATATACTTGAATATTGAATATATACTCGAATATTCAGGTATATATACTCAAAGGTTACAGTACCGCCCGACATTGAAAATAGGTACAAAATACTTCATTATTTTTGTCAGAACATAACTTTTTTTTGTAAAATAACTCAATTTCAATTAATACAGCGAAGCCGGATACCAGTGTGGGAAAGAATGACAATTTATTTATTTAACTGATCACATGTGCACTCCCACAAAATAAATCCCTACATCCAGTTTGGTGAGATCTGTGAAATGAATGAATGTATGGTCGTCTGCTAACCGCAGATAGTGAATGTCAATATATGATCATCTTTGAGACGATCCTTTGGCCACCTTTGGTGGGACCAAAGAGATGAAATTTACCTGAGCTTTGCGTGCCTGAAATGCGGCTGACCAATACGGTAGCAAGGTGCTCCCCCACTTCGGCAGAGGTGTGAGAGGACCTGAAGAACGGCCATGTTTCGGCACTCTGCCGCTGGATCTTGTGCTGTTAAGACCTGTCTTAGTTGTGCTCTGTAAAGACAAAAGAGTGGAGACATGGTATGCATGTGGAATATTTAAGAGTAGTTTGAAATAATAATTTCTCTATTTCAGGAACTTTTGTGGGGAGAATTAAATGTCAGGCAGGTAATATTAATGGGATCGTAGTAATCTTCGGAAGTGACCAACGGTCACAATGAAACCACGTGTAGCAATAAGTTGAAATACTTCCGTGTGCTTAAGTTAAGCTGAATTACTAGCGTGTGTACTATAAGTTGGAAATATTTAAGAAATGGCGTGTGCAGGACTTGAAATTAGAGGCGAATACTTCCACGTGGTGAGTACTGTGTGAGTCTCAATCTGTGTATGAGACAAAGGATAAAGAGAAGTACTCGTCCATGGTATCAGTTGAGGACTCGTGTGTGTGATGAATATGTTCTTAATATTACTTTGCGAGATATGTTTCCGTGTGACGCTTGATTCAAACTATAACACTCTGAGAGAGAAACAAGGTGAGTCAACCGTCTATCCAGCAACGCCACTTGGCTTGCATTGCACAGGAAGACGTGCATATATCTCCAGAGTTCATAGTAGGAAAGTAGAATTACGAAGTGGGGCAGTGTCGTGTGAAACTGGGATATATATTAAATGAAGTGGGAAAGCTGAAAGTGATAATGTTGTGACTATTCCCTTTGTAGTATTTCATATTGTAGTGTGGTGTATGTCATGTAATTTAAGTATGTGTGGCTTGCATGGGAGAGTAGCAAGGTAGTTTCAGAGGTAGTGGGTTATGCGTGTTCCTTTTGTACTGCTCGGTCTGGAGGAAAGTTTCGTGATGATGATTGTGAGAATCGAAGTGTGAGAAATAATAAAAGATCCACCATCCTATCCAGAAAGTGCACTGTAGCGTTAAATAATTACGAGACCATAAGATAGAGATTCACCAATGTAAAGCCATGCCCACTGGGCGGAATTTCTCATGTGTTATTGTTGTAGGTTATAGAATTTGTGTGTTTATGTTATAGAATTTATCGGAATAAATAAGATAGTGAAAAGAAAAAAGATTGGTGGCCCTTTCCTTCGAATTGTATGTTGTCGTGATATCCAGAATTTATAATGTGTGCGCCACTCATATTCAGTGCGATGGCCACGTGTTGATAAAAGCCGTTAAATAAAAAAAAAAAAAGGAAAATGTGGTATTGCCAGTGCGTAGTGAACAGTCAGAGTTCCGTAAATTACTGATAGTCAGATGTGCGTTTCCGTTGCGTATTATTCATACAGGGGGATAATTTGTAACTTAATTGTGAGTACGAGGGTTCATGTTACTCGATAAATAAGAATAAATCCACTCGCTTGGCAGACCACTCATCTTGCAGGCCTGACTGCTTGATGCCACAGTATGAGCAAGGCATGTGGGTGCCTCTCAATACTTGAATATTTCTGGTAGCTCAACTGCAGATTTTTCAGCCTCTTTTTAGTTTAGGACTCTGTATCTCAGAATGAACAAAAATGGACTTGTACCACTATTGAAATAAGCCCTTCAATTGTTGGTATACACTATTTGTTGAACGCAACTGGATATAGTTTTTTTTTTTTCAAAATTTAGGGAGAGTCCATTCACTGAGAGCCACTTTATAGTTCTTTGGAAAATCTCTTATGTTGCTATCTCTCTAAAGGCATTAAAAAAAAGCACCAATTCTGCTCGTTGAGATTTAAGTGGTAGGCCATTCACATATACAGGGTGTCCCATTTATCTTGCTCACCCAGAATAACTTTTTTCTGGTGCATTAAATGAAAAATTGATTCAACCAGGTTCTTTTTAACTTCATTGGATAGTTCTTGCTGAAGGTATATGTTTTATGTATCCTCACTGATATAAGAGACACGGGGTAGAGGTTGACTTATTTAAATCTAACCATGTATATTTCATTCAAGAATAGACCTACCCTCTCCAAGAGCTATTCAAAAATGTATCACACTGTAGCATTTTTGTCAATAAAACGTGGATGTATAAACGAGCTGTTTACTGCCTTGATTGTACACATTATGTACCCATTGTAGTGCTGTAGTATAGGTTTGGGTTTTGTCCATGATTTCCGACTCATGTAAACACAGGCACAACCCCTCCTCCTCCTCCCCCCCCCCCCCCCCCCCCGCCCACTGCATACCAGTGTAGTTGTGGATCAGGGTAGATTAGTTGGTAGTATACATTGCGAGGACAATTTTTGTTTGTAGAGGCGTATGATATACACGCATGACGATAAAGTAGAAACGCTGCTGATCTACAGAGAAAATATATTGACGGGAAATAATTTAGAAACTTTTATGTTCGATACTGTTAGAGAGCATAATGATTATTACGGTATTGTGTCTGTCTTGTACTCTACTGTACATACCTGTACTGTAATTTGATGTCGGCGGCCGAAATTATGTTCAGGCACAACTACTGTACAGCAGACGATTCCTTGACAAGCCATCACCTTCTCGCTGGAAGTTTCGCCGTTTTATTTCTCGTCTACGTGAAACGGAAAGTTTAAATGTAAGACCTTTAAATCGTCGTAGAATATGAGCAGACGAAGCTGTTGACATCGCTGCGTTCGCTGCGTAGTCGTGAATTCTCAAGTCAGCACACGACGAATCCAACATGAAGTTGGTGTCTCTAAATCAAGTGCACATCACACTCTGCAACGTCATACATTCCATCGTCACCATGTTTGTTTACACAAAGAACTTCTTGGAAATGACTTCAACAACAGGGTTCAATTTTGTCAGTGGTTCTAGGCGCTTCAGTCCGGAACCGCGCTGCTGCTACGGTCGCAGGTTCGAATCCTGCCTCGGGCATGGATGTGTGTGATGTCCTTAGGTTAGTTAGGTTCAAGTAGTTCTAAGTCTAGGTGACTGATGGCCCCAGATGTTAAGTCCCACAGTGCTTAGAGCCATTTTTTGTCAGTGGGCTCATCAACAACTTCTGACTAATCCTAATTTCTTCTCAGATGTTCTTCTTATCGACCAGACGCCATTCTCTAACAGAGGAAGTCCACATCGCCGAACTGTGTTGCTGCTGACAACAGTGTCCCATGTCTACGGTACATCAAATCTTTGAAGGGAATAATAAATTTTAAAACCGTATCCGATCAATCATCATGAGAGAAATAATAATTCACGTCTCGACGACGCACAGTGGTTCAGAACGGCCTAATCCCTGGCCAAAACTCGAAAAGTGAGAATAATAGTTTCAAAATTTCCAATTTCAGGTTTTTGGTTCAAAATGGTTCAAATGGCTCTAAGCGCTATGGGACTTAACATCTTAGGTCATCAGTCCCCTAGAACTTAGAACTACTTAAACCTAACTAACCTAAGGACATCACACACATCCATGCCCGAGGCAGGATTCGAACCTGCGACCGTAGCAGTCGCACGGTTCCGGACTGAGCGCCTAGAACCGCGAGACCACCGCGGCCGGCTTAGGTTTTTGGGGTCCCTGATTACGAATTTGATATCAAAATTATGAAATTCAAAATGGCAGACATTTGGGAAAAATTATCACTTCATCGGTCCGAAAATTTTCACCATTGGGCTTTCGGAGTCGCTGATTACGAATTTGATATTAGATTCATGACATTTGAAATTCCAAAATGAAAAACAATTTTGTAGAATATGTAAATTTCTATTTTATTTACGTACCTAATTCCATACAATACATAGGATTAATTAAAAATCATAATCTGGGTCAGATGGATCCGTCCCACATTTTATTTAAAATCTCTATTCAAATGCTACACCGTTGCAATAATATACCGCACTTATCTCCACAATACTTTAGAAAGAGACAGAAAACATTTACGAAAAACCCTCCATACCTGTAACATTTCAAGCTTTAGGTATAAAAAGTTGAGGGGAGAATATCGCCATTAGCCACAGTGCGTAATGCGCACGGCAGCGTGCACGGTAATACTAAAATCGATATTATTCAAAATGGGCAACTTTCGAGCAGCTGATACTTGAAAATTTCATTAATAGATAGTTCAATAAACATGTCTCTGTCAATGCCAGCGTTAAAATGTGTTAAAAATTTTTTGTATCGACAGAAATGAATTTCTAAAGAAGCGAAACAACATGATAATCACGACTACCTTTAGCATAACGTTTCATAAATAACAACAAACATTTTCGAAAATTAAAGTACATAAAATATTTCTATATACCTCCATCAACATTTTCCATTTTGGAAAATAGGAATCGGACTCCTCGTTGCAAAATTCTGTATGATTTTCTGAAGCATTGTATAACTGGGCACTGAAGCGTCGCGCGTGTGTTTCTACGAGAGGCAACTTACGACTGTCGCAGGGAAGCAGGTATACTATATTGTGACCTCTGCTTATACGATCTGAATGCCCCATACGAGAATCCATTCCATACACATCGATCTTTCAACCTTCATTTCTCGACTTCTGGCCAGGGAATCGGCCGTTCTGAACCACCGTGCGACGTGGCGTTCACTGCTCCGCAGATTTAGTCTGCGTGACGTCAGGAGGTGAGAACGTGAGAACAGCTGACAAGACGTGAAGCACAATATTTCTCGTAATGACAATTGTCTAAAGACAAGTTCATTGAAGCTGCTTGCAATAATTACCATTTACTGCGATTTGTACTGTATTATAAGTAACAATTTAATACACAACAAAATTAACTTCAAGCACAAATCGAAATCACTGGAAATATCGGACTTTTGACGAATTTATCTGGCCGCATTCTCGCGTGTTATTAGAGTATACAACATGCTGGGAGAACCTTAATTTCTCCTTGGGCAATATGTTGAACGTTATATTCTGCATAATTCATAGGATACAAAGTCCTAATCAGTAAAGGCTAGGAAGTTCTCATTATTATGTATGCAACTGATATGTTGACAAACACATTTTTTAAACCACGAGTATTTAAAACTAAGACATATTATTAGTTTACTTTGATCCAAAGTCTACATCGTAATACCATCGTCACTGCTATTAAGTCTGTTTCCGAACCATCTGATTGTGAGTTTACGATGATGGTTCAAGGCTTACATCCACCATCACTTCCCTGTCAGATTTTTCTTTCTGAAGCTTTTCAGCATCCGGATAGACTACGCCCACGTTAAAGGGAGGACGTTGTCTGTTACCTCACCCACAAGTAATTCAGTGTCTGTTATGTTGAATGTTTTTTTTTTCTCCCACATAGCCTTTACCCTTTGCCCATATTAATTCCATGGAGCTGTTCTGACAGTGATACGCGGGTAAACGCAAAACTGTGTGACCGCATTCACGAGCAAAGAAGTCAAATTTTTACGTTTTGTCGCGAGACTTGTATAAATTAAATAGATGCAGGAGATCGTCACTGGTTTATACTGTGCGAAATATTTGTATTTTTAAGCCAGAAAAAAAATCCGTTTTTCTGGTGTTTGTACTTGGTGCTTTCTCTGTAACAGTTGAATTATAACTGGCAATGACCGACTTCAAATGGTTCAAATGGCTCTGAGCACTATGGGACGTAACTTCTGAGGTCATCAGTCCCCCAGAACTTAGAACTACTTAAACCTAACTAACCTAAGGATATCACACACATCCATGCCCGAGGCAGGATTCGAACCTGAGACCGTAGCGGTCTCGCGGTTCCAGACTGTAGCGACTAGAACCGCTCGGCCACCCCGGCCGGCTGACCGACTTCGAGGCAAGATAAGACAAGAATTGTGAACCACGTCACAAAACTGACAGAGTTCATTTCCGAATGGTAGTCACTGCTGTTTTTCTTACAGCTAAATACAGGTTTACTCTCAGGAACAAAACCAGAAGAAGAGCAGAGAACATTTTCTACTCCTACACCTACATCCGCAAGCCACCGTACGGTGCGTGGCGGATGGTACCCTGTACCATTACTAGACATTTCTTTTCCTGTTCCACTCGCAAATAGAGCGAGAGAAAAACGACTATCTATATGCCTTTATATGATACCTAATTTTTATATCTTATCTTCGTGGTCCTTAGGCGCAATGTGTGTTGGCAGCAGTAGAATCGTGTGGCAGTCAGCTTCAGATTTCGGTTTTCTAAATTGCCTCAATAGTGTGTCTCGGAAAGAACGTCGCCTTCCCTTCATGGATTCCCATTTGAGTTTCCGAAGCATTTTCGTAACACTTACATGTTGTTCGAACCTACCGATAACATATCCAGCAACCCGCCTCTGCATTGCTTCGATGTCTTCCTTCAGTCCGACCTGGTACGGATACCGAACACTCGAGCAGTACTCAAAAATACACTCCTGGAAATGGAAAAAAGAACACATTGACACCGGTGTGTCAGACCCACCATACTTGCTCCGGACACTGCGAGAGGGCTGTACAAGCAATGATCACACGCACGGCACAGCGGACACACCAGGAACCGCGGTGTTGGCCGTCGAATGGCGCTAGCTGCGCAGCATTTGTGCACCGCCGCCGTCAGTGTCAGCCAGTTTGCCGTGGCATACGGAGCTCCATCGCAGTCTTTAACACTGGTAGCATGCCGCGACAGCGTGGACGTGAACCGTATGTGCAGTTGACGGACTTTGAGCGAGGGCGTATAGTGGGCATGCGGGAGGCCGGGTGGACGTACCGCCGAATTGCTCAACACGTGGGGCGTGAGGTCTCCACAGTACATCGATGTTGTCGCCAGTGGTCGGCGGAAGGTGCACGTGCCCGTCGACCTGGCACCGGACCGCAGCGACGCACGGATGCACGCCAAGACCGTAGGATCCTACGCAGTGCCGTAGGGGACCGCACCGCCACTTCCCAGCAAATTAGGGACACTGTTGCTCTTGGGGTATCGGCGAGGACCATTCGCAACCGTCTCCATGAAGCTGGGCTACGGTCCCGCACACCGTTAGGCCGTCTTCCGCTCACGCCCCAACATCGTGCAGCCCGCCTCCAGTGGTGTCGCGACAGGCGTGAATGGAGGGACGAATGGAGACGTGTCGTCTTCAGCGATGAGAGTCGCTTCTGCCTTGGTGCCAATGATGGTCGTATGCGTGTTTGGCGCCGTGCAGGTGAGCGCCACAATCAGGACTGCATACGACCGAGGCACACAGGGCCAACACCCGGCATCATGGTGTGGGGAGCTATCTCCTACACTGGCCGTACACCACTGGTGATCGTCGAGGGGACACTGAATAGTGCACGGTACATCCAAACCGTCATCGAACCCATCGTTCTACCATTCCTAGACCGGCAAGGGAACTTGCTGTTCCAACAGGACAATGCACGTCGGCATGTATCCCGTGCCACCCAACGTGCTCTAGAAGGTGTAAGTCAACTACCCTGGCCAGCAAGATCTCCGGATCCGTCCCCCATTGAGCATGTTTGGGACTGGATGAAGCGTCGTCTCACGCGGTCTGCACGTCCAGCACGAACGCTGGTCCAACTGAGGCGCAAGGTGGAAATGGCATGGCAAGCCGTTCCACAGGACTACATCCAGCATCTCTACGATCGTCTCAATGGGAGAATAGCAGCCTGCATTGCTGCGAAAGGTGGATATACACTGTAGTAGTGCCGACATTGTGCATGCTCTGTTGCCTGTGTCTATGTGCCTGTGGTTCTGTCAGTGTGATCATGTGATGTATCTGACCCCAGGAATGTGTCAATAAAGTTTCCCCTTCCTGGGACAATGAATTCACGGTGTTCTTATTTCAATTTCCAGGAGTGTAGGTCGCACCAGCGTCCTATATGTGGTCTCCTTTAGGGATGAATCACTCTTTCCAAAAATTCTCCCGATAAACCGAAGTCGACCATTCGCCTCTCTACCACAGTTCTCACCTGATCGTTCCATCCCACATCGCTTTGTAACGTTACGCCCAGATATTGAAAGGACTTGATGTGTCAGGCAGGACACTAGGGTGATCTACCTACTCACACTTTTCCACATTTAGGGCTAGCTGCAATTCAACACACCAATTGGAAATTTTGTCTAAGTCATCTTGTATCTACCTACAGTCACTCAACTCCGACACCTTACCGTACACCATGGCATAATCAGCAAACAATCGAAGTTGGCTGCCCACCCTGTCCGCCAAATCATTTATATGTACAGAGAACAACAGCAGTCCTATCACACTTAAGTGGGGCACTCTTGACGGTGCCCTTGTTTCTGATGAACACTCACCGCCGAGGACAACATACGGGGTTCTATTATTTAAGATGTCTTCGAGACACTCGCATGTCTGTGAGCTTATTCCATATGCTCGTACCTTCGTTAACAGCCTGCAATGAACTTGTCTTTAGACAATTGTCATTACGAGAAATATTGTGCTTTCCGGGAATCTAGAACTTTAAAACCATCAGTACCATGACTCATTTTCCAGCAGCTCTTTCTGGAATGATTCCAGGACCTGTTGAAGTACCTCCTCCTCTTGTATCGTGGATCTCGGAATGTAGTTCGTACGGCATCTATGTCACTTCTTTGAACTAAACTCTCTCTTCTTATCATATCTGGAACCAACGTAATAAAATTCTTTATATTGATGAAGGGCTTACCTTTGAAGCCAATTTTGTCCTGCATAACTATAACAAGTTTTCGTGATGTCGGGTATTCACCATTCACAGAGAGCAGTTTAAGACATCGTTGTTAAAACCATCCATTTGTGTTATTGGTTTCTTGCGAATTCGATACTTTCCCGACGACATGAAACCAACTTTTTCTACTGTTCCTACAGCCCTGACAATCTCGTTTACAATTCTGTTTACAGTTCTCTTGCCGACACCACAAGCTTCTTCAGTCCGTTCCTGTGTCTACAAATGTCAACAGTAGGAAACCTGCTTCTAAATTCACGTTTGAAAAAGTTATAAATGAGGGAAATAATACACCTCGCCTGCGTGTGAACCATTTCACGTTTATTGCCATCACATGAATTTTTTTAATCGCACTAAAACATTTACAGATACAAATTCGCAGCTACAAGGAAAAACAAAAAACAAAAAAAAACACAAAAACTGACAGTTGAATGAATAATTCGTTTGTTGCGAAGTACGGCAACAGTGCAGCATCCAAGAGCGAGATTCTCTCCGTCTAGCTGCTAGCCGCTGGGAGAGAGAATGATTATTATTGGCTCTCAGCAGCTAATACAGGGGGGACGCGCAGAACGGCTGAAAATTCGGCCCCCTTCCTACATGAGGTGCTCTTTAGTTTCGTGGATACGATGGTACAGTGTGATACATTTTTGAATACTTCTTGGAGAGGGTGAGTGTATTCTTGAAGGAAATGTAATTGGTTCCATTTTAAAAAAATTAACCTTTACCACGTATCTCCTACATCTGTGGGAATACATAAAATGTATACCTTCAGCAAGAACTAATAAATTATGTTAAAAAACACTGGTTGAAACAATTTTTCATCTAATGCATCAGAAAAAAGTTATTTTAGGTGAAAAAGACAAATGGGATACCCAGCATAAGGAATAGGAGTGGACGCAAAATTGAGTCCTGTGGGTGTCGCGTTGTGATTTCTCCCTAATCTCTAATTTTTTTATCTTTCCAACATTGTTTGAACTGTTCAGCACAACCTTTTGCATTCTGTTTGTTGAATATGACTCAGACTACTTGTTTGTAAAGCCATCAGTTCCATAAAATTTCAGTTTTTCTAAGAGAGTAAAATGAACTACACAATCAGTGCCTTGGAAATATCGCAAAAATTATTTAGGTTGTACCAAAAAATTATTTTTTCCCCAATTCGATTCAGTACCACCCAGTTAGTTACTCGATCTTCCTTTTCTATAATATTATTTTCAAGTTCATTTTCCTTGTGCATCCCTTCTGTATATATCCTCCATCTTTCAGCTTTGCCTTCTTTGCCTATCGTTAGCACTGACTTGCCATCTGAGCTTCTGATACTCCTACAACTGCTTCTCTTTCCTCCAAAATCCACTTTAATTTTCCTGTATACGGCATAAGTCTTTCTCCTACGTATGCATGGGCTTCTACATACTTCCAAAGGAGGAAAAACTGAAGGGGGAAGGAATACATAGAAGGGCTATACAAGTGTTCAAATGTTCAAATGTGTGTGAAATCTTATGGGACTCAACTGCTAAGGTCATCAGTCCCTAAGCTTACACACTACTTAACCTAAATTATCCTAAGGACAAACACATATACCCATGCCCGAGGCAGGACTCGAACCTCCACCGGGACCAGCCGTACAGTCCATGACTGCAGCGCTTTAGACCGCTCGGATAATCCCACGCGGCCTATACAAGTGAATTTAACTTGGAGACGATATTATAGAAGCAGAAGAGGAAGTAAACGAAATGAGATGGCAGATATAATACTAAGAGAAGACTTTCACAGAGCACTGAAAGACGTAAGTCGAAACAAGGCTCCTGAAGCAAACGACATTCCCGCAGATCCTGAAATGAAAAAACTATTCCAAGTGGTATGCACCATAGAAGGAGGTCGTAAACAGTCTGAAAAGCTTGTAAAGGGTGTTGTACGGTAGATTGTGCAGAGAAATAATTAGAATGAAATTTTCACTCTACAGCGGAGTGTGCGCTGATATGAAATTCCTGGCAGATTGAAGCTGTGTGCCGGACCGAGACTCGAATTCGGGACCTTTGCCTTTCGCAGACAAGGCTGTGGCTAAGCCATGTCTCCGCAATATTCTTTCTTCCAGGAGTGCTAGTTCTGCAAGGTACGCAGGAGAGCTTCTGCAAAGTTTGGAAGGTAGGAGACGAGGTAATGACGGAATTAAAGCTGTGAGGAGGAGGGGGCCTGAGTCGTGATTGGGTAGCTCAGTTCAAAAATGGCTCTGAGCACTATGGGACTCAACTGCTGTGGTCATAAGTCCCCTAGAACTTAGAACTACTTAAACCTAACTAACCTAAGGACAGCACACAACACCCAGCCATCACGAGGCAGAGAAAATCCCTGACCCCGCCGGGAATCGAACCCGGGGTAGCTCAGTTGGTAGAGCACTTGCCCGCAAAGGCAAAGGTCCCGAGTTCGAGTCTCGGTCCGGCATACAGTTTCAATCTTCCAGGAAGTTTCAGAGAAATAATTGTTAAGTAAAAATTCGTCACGTTGCGCCGTTTCCGAGTTAATTAGCATTGCAGTTACCGAGTCAGTATGTAGCGCATGCAAATGCAAGCGGCCTGACAGATTTGGTGTCGCCGAAGGCGTCCTCCGTTTAGTTTTCTAAAACCGAATAAGGAGCGATACAAATGTTGGACATGGGACGGTAGTAAGAATCGAGCCCCATTCAAAGGCTGAACAGTCTCGAGCGCTGTCATGTACTCTACGGGAACAAATGGTTCAAATGGCTCTAAGCACTATGGGACTTAACACCTGAGGTCATCAGTCCCCTAGACTTAGAACTACTTAAACCTAACTAGCCTAAGGGCATCACACACATCCATCCCCGAGGCAGGATTCGAACCAGCGACCGCAGCAGCAGCGCGGTTCCAGACTAAAGTGCCTAGAACCGCTCGGCCGCAGAGGCCGGTGCTATGGTAAACACTGACGCTTAATGTATCTGGCGTGCCGCTTGAAATTACGCACGCAGCGGTCTTATTGGCTAACTTCAATGCTAATTAAGCAGGAAACGGCACAACATATCGAATTTTTTCCCAGCGAAACCTACCCTGCTTTTCAGACCGTTTCTGACAACCATGTATATGAGACAGAAGAAATACTCTCTGATTTTAAGAAAAATATAATAATTCTTATTCTGTAGAAGTCAGGTGTTGACAGACGTGAATACTACCGAACTGTCGTTGTAATAAGTCATGCTTACAAAATACTGACACCAATTATTTACAGAAGAATGGAAAAACTGGTAAAAGCCGACGTTGGGGAAAATAAGTTTGGTATACAATGAAAAGTAGGAACACGTGACGCAATACTGAGCTTATGATTTATCTTAGAAGATAGGTTAAAGAAAGGCACATCTACGTTTATAGCTTTTGCAAATTTATAGAAAGCTGTCGAAAATGTAGACTGGAATATAGTCACTGATGTTTTGAAGGTAGCAGGGATAAAATCCACGGAGCGAATGGTTATTTTCAATTTCACAGAATCCTTATTGCAGGTGTAAGGTAGATCTGAATGCGGCAGGACGACGGTTCAAATCCGCGACCAAGCATCCAGATTTATATTTTCCGCGATTTCTCTAAATATGGCAAATTCTGGACGGTTTCTTTGAAACGGCACTGCCGAATTTCGTTCCCCATTCCGTCCTTCTGCTCCGTCTCTAATGACCTCGAACTCGAAGGGACGTTAAACCTTAATCTTCCTTTATCTACAATTTTAAGAATCGCAAGAAAGCAGTGGTTGAGAAGGGAATGAGACAGAGCTGTAGCCTGTAGCCATGGTCGTCCGCAGAACGTTTTCTCGGGTGGGTGAACGGCTGGGGAGCGGGTGGGGGGGGAGCGGCAAGACTCTAAAACTGCCATTTTATCTAAATAAATTGGTCACTTTAGAGACGTGTAATGCCTTAAGAACAGTAGTTGACACAAAAAACTTATTACAGCCCAGAAAATTGGTGGTTATCCAATCAGTATATGAATAAAACCTCTGTACTCAGTCCATGAGGGGGGGGGGAATTTTATATATATATATATATATATATATATATATATATGTATATATATAAACCTGCCTCCCTCTCTGTCCGTCTCTATTTCCCCAAAATCGCTTCAGGCAAATGCCAGGGTGGTTCCTTTGGAAGAGCACAGCTGACTTCCTTCACCATCCTTCCACAATCGGACGGGACCGATGACCTCGCTGTCTGTTCCCTTCCCCCAAATCAACCAACCAACCAACTCTCTCGCTCTCTCCTGTTCAGCTCATCAACCACCCACTCTGTCCATCTCCTCCTGCCCCACTCTCTGCCCCTCTGCTCGTCCCTCTCTCTATATCCATCTACTCCTTTCCTCTCTCGCCAACCATCTACTCCTCCCACCTCTCTCTGTCAATCTGCGCCTCCCTCCTCAGTTCATCTCCCTCTCACTCCTCTGTCCATCTCCTCCTACCCACTCAGTCTGCACCTCGCCCCCTCCAAGTCCTTTCCTTCTCCCCCCTCTTTCTTTTCCTTTCTCCTAACCTCTCTCTCTGTGTCGATCTCCTCCTCCCTCTATCTGTGTCCATTTTCTCATCCCTCTCTCTCTCTCATTCTCCTCCTCTACCTGCTCTCTGTCCATCTCTTCCTCTTCCTTGTCTCTATCCATCTCCCCGTCCTTCCTTTCTCTGTCCATCTGCTCCTTCCCCCTCATCCCATCTTCTCCTCCCTCAAAGTCCATCTCTTCCTTCCCCTCTCTCTCCACCTCACTCTCGAAGTCCGTCTCCTGCTCCGTCTCTTCTCTGTTCATTTTCGCTTCTCTCCTTTTCTCTGTCCATCTCCTCCTCCTTCCCCCACCCCCTCCCCCACTGTTTGTGTCCATATCCTCCTTCCGCCTCTCTTCCTCTGTCTATCCATCTCCTGCCCCCTTCTCTCCCTAAAAGTCATCACCACCATCCCAATATGTGGTTGCTGGATCTTATCCCACAGTATTTTTTTCCAGATATTAAATAATATTTTACCAAGTTTTGTTGAAATCCATTCAGAGGTTTGGGAAGAGCTTTTTACCCGTGAATTGGCCCACAGCACACATGTCACAAATATAGTTCGCACGTATGTAATATATTTCACACATATCTGTACATATATTTCACCTTTATCTCTAGAGCATTTCGCCCTATAGTTTAGTTTTCGCATAGCTCAGAGTTTGACGTCATATATCCTGAAATTTGTGTTGTAAAATGATATAATTTTCCAGGTACCTGTAGTGGTATATGTTACTAATAGAATTAGAATTAGTAGTAAAGAAGTAATAAATTAAAACTTCATGAATGGTGCGGCAGTTTTTCACGCATCTCAGTGTTTATGACGTAATATCTCATGCACTATGTGTCGTACAAAGATACATTTTTCAAGGTACATTCAGTGGTATACCTGAATATTTTCTGTAAAACATGTTGCAAATAGAATAAGTAGTAAAAAAGTGATAAATTAAAAGATCAAGCCTGAAGTGGCAGTTTCATTGCATGAACAGCAGCAATGTAGTAAGCGATATACTTTCTTCCTTTCATAATTTTTTTGGGGCGGAGGGGTGGGGTATCAGCGAGAAAAAGCCTCGTAAATGTTCATAATTATGTGTAAAGTTGGTTGCAAGTCACTAATTGCTCTCATTCTCGAGTAGTCTATGAACAGAGTTTGGCTATTTGCGCGTCGTGAGCTACGATCCATCTTCACCCTCCCCCCCTCCCCCCTCCCACCCCTTTGGGAGATAGGTGGTTCTTATTCTCACTGTGGTTCTTTTCAAACAGAAAATGATATATGTACCGAATTTTGTTTGAAATAGATACAGTGATTTAGGAGCAGATGAGGAACATCCGTACACACATACACTCATTTTTATGATGTGGATACATTTCAAATATTATTTCAATCTGTTACGTACATCTTGTATCTTTAGAGTATATACGAAGCTTTGACAGGCGTAATTGGATAGTATTCTGTATTGCCAACAATCGAGAAAGTACAAACGAATGCCATCTTTGTTGCCGGCCGCTGTGACCGAGCGGTTCTGGGCGCTGCAGTCTGGAACCGCGCGACTGTTACGGTCGCAGGTTCGAATCCTGCCTCGGGCATGGACGTGTGTGATGTCCTTAGGTTAGTTAGGTTTAAGTAGTTCTAAGTTCTAGGGGACTGATGACCTCAGATGTTAAGTCCCATAGTGCTCAGAGCCATTGAACCATTGGCATCGTTGTTAGTTTGTCATGTAGGTGGTTTTTGGAAGAATCAGCAAACATAAAGTTGTATTTAAGATAATTAAATTAGCGCTGCACCTCAACCGCAGCCCATGTGTGTTTTGGTGAATATAAGGGTTAGCTTTGGCAGTTGTCATTGTGCGTTGACGTTTTTTTCTGTACTGACATTTGAAAAAAGAAGAGGAACAAGTGATCTTGCTGATATCTTTGTAGATTCTCTCTGGCTTGGTGCGGGAATCCGAATAATTGTTGGATGCTAAAAAAAAATCTGGTAAGGTAAGCAACAAGACCACAAATACTTTTGTACATTTTCACATAGAATATGAAGAAAATATGGAAAAACATGGAAAATGTAGAAAAATTATGAAAATTACGGAAAAAATATGTGAAATGTAGAAAAAATTGTGATACAAAACGAGAATACAGGTACCAAATCACCACACATACACTTAGAAAAAAATCGTAATACAGTGAGAATAACCGGAATTTGCGGTAGAAGCTGTAGGACTTTAAGTAACTTTAAGTAACCATAGTAGAGAGATGATACAACATACAAGTGCTTTAATAGTGGAAAGACAGGACATTCTAGAGACATGGTGTAAAGACCAAACTGTCATATTCCTCTACACGTGGGCTGTACTGCTTCAGAAATAGGGACGTCGGGAAAAATTAGGAGAGAAGTGCTGGGAACCCTTTAGAGGAAACATGAAACCCCTATGGCTATGCCATATAAAGTAGAGTCGGCTAACGTTAAAATCTAGTAGGTTAAGTGCCTGGACTATTGCATCAGCTTCTTATAGATGATTATCACCTTATGGATACAACGCAAGTCTTTGTTGAAATTTTTTAACAAAATGGAAATGTGTGACTACCTAACATTAAACAACAACTTATTCGTACAAAAGGAAGACTACCAGGTAAGCGATAATTTTCTTCAAAATCCTCGTGTAGTTGTTTTAGCATATATGAGTGTTGGCTTTCACATTGTCTGTTGACAGAAGTTTTTTTTCTGGGTACGCATTTCGAAGAAGAGGAAGAAGTGGTCTTGTAGACACTTCATAGAATCTTTGATTTGGTTGGGGAAGTCGAATCACTTTTTGATGCTAAAGGAGCCTGGTAGGGTAGTAAATAAGACCACAAACATTCTCGTGATTTGCACATAGGATACTGAGAAAATATGGACTTAGGAACCCCGTATTCGGAGTTTGTTGTCCTCAAACGCTTCTCGTCCCTTGTCTGCTTCGAATTAGGCCCTACGTCTGTACTGGAGCATCGCGTGAACATGTGCAGTACTGTGGCATGTTTTTCAGAGAGGAATGATGGAATTATTGAACTCAGGGCAATTATTTTATCACAGCCTGTCCAGATAATGAATGGAAAACAAGGAAGCATTTTTTGGCATAAAGTACCTACTTGAGGCAGTGTGAGTTTACTTTGAAGGTACTAAATGTTTGGTTTTGTGTCTATAGCAGTGTCCTTAAATTAGACATTTTAATAGCTTTGTGCTGGTACTTGTTCAACTAATTCGAAACACTGTGCGGGCTTTCAAAACAATAAATGATGAAAGGATGTGGTGGTGGTGTGGCCCCCAGCTACATACTCTCCGACTCAGAGTTGCAATATTAAAAGATTTGGCTGGTTTCGATGTCTAGGAGCTTGGATACGTAGTTGCCGCATTACGGGCCAAATACTGCTGAGTCTACAGTATACAATATGAATATACACATCAATCGAATGGTCGAAGGTTCCTATCACTCGACAATTGCAAATATAACGTAGAAATTTATAAATGAAACACTGAAATTAAATAAAATCTGCAGGTACTATCATAACGACTTTAAATGATGACTACGATAACAGAAGTACTTTTGAGAATGTGGTATATTTCTACAAAACACTTATTGGTGTCGATGGTCCAGCAATTAAATAAAATATAAGTTGAATAACATGGAAACAATAGTTTCATACTTCACGTAATTAGTTATGGAAATACAGCTCGCGAGACATTCACTTCTAAACGCACACTACGTCTTCACCAGTGTGCGATTTGCAGGGGGGGGGATTCCCCCCCCCCCTCTGCATCAGACAATCCCCTCCTCTGGTTTTAGTTTATGCGTCCCAACCTGGGATGTTTATTTCCCAAGCACTGGAGTAAAACTTTACATATAATTTAAATTTGTGGAGCCGAATACTGAAAGTTTTTAAGAAGTCTTACTATTAATACTATTAATATGTTTCAGTTTTCTATCATCAGAATAAGTACAGCTTTTCACAAATGTGCCTCTACTTTTTGAGTTCCCCTCGTATACCTGTATGTAGAGTATTTTGTAAATAAGCTTTACCTATAATGCACTTTTAAAGATATAACAAGGGATGGCTTTTCTGATAGTGCATACGCGTGAATAGTGAGTTTCGGCTTAACATTTATTTATAAATAGCTGTTTAGCCATGCGTAACGCCACGGTCCAAGCTAGTAACATATATAATCCTAATAACCCCCGAAGACATCCCCCCCACTGGTAAAAGCACAAATCGTACCCTGGTCTTCACTGCAGAAGCCACGGAAATCTCACAAGTGCATCTCGCGAGATATTCACTTCGAAACGCACACTACGTCTTCACTGTAGAAGCCACGGAAATCTCACAAGTGCATCTCGCGAGATATTCACTTCGAAACGCACACTACGTCTTCACTGTAGAAGCCACGGAAATCTCCCAAGTGCACGAGTCGGCACTCCAAAGTATTTCTACGTGCCGCGACCACACGCAAAACGGCTCCACACTCTCCAAGTCTCTGCCGACGCTGCGTCCGTCGCGCCGTCGAGTCCAGCACTTCCCGTATCCTGTCCCGTACCCTACAGCACTCCCGTACTGCCAGGACTACTTCGTGTGCTCTCCGGAAACGATGCTCCTCCCCAACCTCCATACGTCTCTCTTTGTAACGAGCGCTGTGACTTGCTAGAGCGCTCCCGCCATGTCTTCAAGCCAATGCACACTCACAAACATAAAACACTTCTGAAATACTGGATTTACATTTAAATAACTTGAAATTAAATAAATATTCCTATGGCTGGACTATAAACACGCTCTAACACACATTAGATACATAAACAAATTAAATAAACATACATCAAAGGAATAGAACAAAAGGTAAGCCAGTAGCCTAATGTCTCCTTGCTTTCTAAAACACAGTAAATATTTAACCAATTTCTTCATAAATAGTATGTATCTGATATAAACAAAGACATAGATGAATAAATACATTTATAAGCATGCTGCTACCGTTTTTTCGTGTAACTGTGGAGTACTTATGATCTGACGCGATCGATAGTAATCGGCCGCTTTGACCTCCAATAACTCATGTACAATTCAAGTTACATGCTTGTAATTTATACCAATGTAGGTTTACACTGATAGCTTTCTAAAGACACGTCTCTCGACAAAATCGGACGAAGCGTTTAGATTTTGGAAATTCGTTGCTGGGTGTTACTTGTATAATTTACCTTCAGATACTAAACTTTAAACTAATAAAGATATTGAAAATCTCATTACACCATCAGAATCGTCGTGCAAATAATAGTAATGTACATGTTTCTTTTTGAGGTATCATGATTCATCTGGCTACTATTAATTTCTATCCGAACTGTGAAATGTCTGCCATTATGGTTTCACAAAGCGTCGTCTTTGGCACTCCCGGCATAGAGCGTCACCAAGGAATTCGAATCCACGTGCTCGATGGACCACGTGCTGCGGCCGTTGTGAGGCACAACGCGGATGCTAACCAGCTCGGCCCAGCCGCGCGACCCGAGCGGTGGCCGCCAACTCTGAATGTAGAATATTTCAAGGTCACCGCAACTCGCCCGTTACCTCACAACTGCAAGAAGGTGAAATACGAGACAGTGACAGCTGAAGGATATGTTGCTAATATATTAAAGCAGATAACTTACCTCTGGTGCTATCATGCAAGAAGTATGAATTTTACGTTAACCTTTCCCACTTGTGGTACTCTTTGTTAACTAACTACTGACAATTCCCTAGCTAAACCTACCAAAAAGGCCAAATTGCCAATCCACCAGTAAAAGAACTACGACTACAAATAACAGTTCTCTGTACATATCTTCACACTTCAAATACAGTCTCTAGAATGAATTCGTCACACTACTGCATCTTGCAGAATAAAAATTATTTGAATACTGCCTACTAATTGTACTAACATGGCACACAGTAGCCTTAAAGTTGTTGCATGATCCTATCATGATCCGATACAATCTGAAGGTTCATACTAACACTTAGTTTTTATACTGTTCTAATTATTCTGGCATGAGGTTCAATTCAGACACACGCAAAGAAACCTGAACTGATGACTGGACATCAGTACCAATTTAGCAAAGTCAGGAGTGCATCTACAAATGGATATACTTTAGAGAAACTAGTGAAAATATGACCACACGTGTTACACTGGAATTGGCTGGGAGGAAACTTAGCACAGTTGTGGGAATTCATTACTTATTTCAGGCATATAGTGAAATAAATGAATGTGATTGAGATACTGGCAATTATGCGGTATAACAGCTGTGCACTATGTTTTATTTCGAGAAATATTATTTGTAAAAGCCTCTTGAAGAAACATTTGCTTGTTTTCTATGGTGCTGATAATCACTGAGTTGTTAGGTTTCATGCGAATGCAAACCACAAGAATTTCCGAGCCTTACGTTCTTACGTATGCAACGAGCCATCATCTAGGGATCACCTCACAATGATACAGGATTTCTCTTCGTAATACAATGAAAAGAAATGACTGATACTCAAAATTTCCATACACACACAATATACACTCCTGGAAATTGAAATAAGAACACCGTGAATTCATTGTCCCAGGAAGGGGAAACTTTATTGACACATTCCTGGGGTCAGATACATCACATGATCACACTGACAGAACCACAGGCACATAGACACAGGCAACAGAGCATGCACAATGTCGGCACTACTACAGTGTATATCCACCTTTCGCAGCAATGCAGGCTGCTATTCTCCCATGGAGACGATCGTAGAGATGCTGGATGTAGTCCTGTGGAACGGCTTGCCATGCCATTTCCACCTGGCGCCTCAGTTGAACCAGCTTTCGTGCTGGACGTGCAGACCGCGTGAGACGACGCGTCATCCAGTCCCAAACATGCTCAATGGGGGACAGATCCGGAGATCTTGCTGGCCAGGGTAGTTGACTTACACCCTCTAGAGCACGTTGGGTGGCACGGGATACATGCGGACGTGCATTGTCCTGTTGGAACAGCAAGTTCCCTTGCCTGTCTAGGAATGGTAGAACGATGGGTTCGATGACAGTTTGGATGTACCGTGCACTATTCAGTGTCCCCTCGACGATCACCAGTGGTGTACGGCCAGTGTAGGAGATCGCTCCCCACACCATGATGCCGGGTGTTGGCCCTGTGTGCCTCGGTCGTATGCAGTCCTGATTGTGGCGCTCATCTGCACGGCGCCAAACACGCATACGACCATCATTGGCACCAAGGCAGAAGCGACTCTCATCGCTGAAGACGACACGTCTCCATTCGTCCCTCCATTCACGCCTGTCGCGACACCACTGGAGGCGGGCTGCACGATGTTGGGGCGTGAGCGGAAGACGGCCTAACGGTGTGCGGGACCTTAGCCCAGCTTCATGGAGACGGTTGCGAATGGTCCTCGCCGATACCCCAGGAGCAACAGTGTCCCTAATTTGCTGGGAAGTGGCGGTGCGGTCCCCTACGGCACTGCGTAGGATCCTACGGTCTTGGCGTGCATCCGTGCGTCGCTGCGGTCCGGTCCCAGGTCGACGGGCACGTGCACCTTCCGCCGACCACTGGCGACAACATCGATGTACTGTGGAGACCTCACGCCCCACGTGTTGAGCAATTCGGCGGTACGTCCACCCGGCCTCCCGCATGCCCACTATACGCCCTCGCTCAAAGTCCGTCAGCTGCACATACGGTTCACGTCCACGCTGTCGCGGCATGCTACCAGTGTTTAAGACTGCGATGGAGCTCCGTATGCCACGGCAAACTGGCTGACACTGACGGCGGCGGTGCACAAATGCTGCGCAGCTAGCGCCATTCGACGGCCAACACCGCGGTTCCTGGTGTGTCCGCTGTGCCGTGCGTGTGATCATTGCTTGTACAGCCCTCTCGCAGTGTCCGGAGCAAGTATGGTGGGTCTGACACACCGGTGTCAATGTGTTCTTTTTTCCATTTCCAGGAGTGTATAAAGTTCATTTGTATTAAAACATTACAATTATACCGTGAGGTATGAACCGTAAACACGAAAATGCCGCTAACACGGCTACTGTAACAGCTTCGAAAACGAAGCAGTAAACGTGGATAACGTGGAGATTATCCTCGCTACAACTCAGCTACGTGCATGTGCGAATGTTGCAGCTTGAGAGGCCCAGAAAAATTTTTCAGGGCAGCTTCTGGTTACATGCTACCCGCTGCTCAAACAGCTGACTGCCACACTCAAGTAGCCACAATCGGGTGAAGACGCCACGCAAACGCGGCTTCAGCTCTGCACTTGCTCGCAAGAGCACTGGCGGCTGCTCAAACGAACGTGAGGTGGGAGCAGCAGAACGTGAGGTGGGAGCAGCAGAGCATGTGTCGTGATATTGTGGTCGCTGTTCTTGGTTGGGGTAAGAGGTGGTAAAAGCTTGTATGGCCTGTCGGCCGTGTGTGTATTGAATTATAATCGTGGAGTGTCGCTATACTGACCATAGTCATTTCAATAATCGGTTTACAAATTGATATAGCATGTTCATTGTAAATCAGCAATTAGTTTTTACACTGAACGTTGCTGTTGGTGAACTGATATTGAGACAGATTCACGTGCTGGTGCACTGCACAATGCCACGTGTCGAACGTTGCCTGTGTGCGGTCTGGTCCCGCTGACTGCGCCATATCAAATCACATTTGTCTCACAGTATAACACAGTAGCCTCTATACGGCCACCATTCAATATGACGTGTTTTCTTGACTCATATAAAATTGAAATTTAATATTATACTGTTAAAGTACATCCTTGACCTTACGAAATTTCCCTGCTTCATCTTGTTTAATATTTCATATTTGGTAATAAATGTTCATTAAACATTCCTTAGGCTAGACTTTCATGATTTAAAAGATTTCCTTAGGGCACAATCCAGCAGTGCACAGCCAGAACCCCCAAGACGAGTAGTCGATCCATAAATTTAGTATATGGTTGTGTGCTCTCCCATCTGGTGATTGGAGAACAACAAATTAGTTCATCTGGCGATTAATTTCACTTTATAATATTGTTAACATTAACCCAACCTGGTATGTTGCAGCAGTTTCGTCTTATCGGGGAGTAATTAGTTGTAGTCCGTTAAATTACAGCCACTTGTAGTACTGCTTAGTCATATAGTGCCTATAGTAGTCAGTGACTTTATACAGGGTGTTTCAAAAATGACCGGTATATTTGAAACGGCAATAAAAACTAAACGAGCAGCGATAGAAATACACCGTTTGTTGCAATATGCTTGGGACAACAGTACATTTTCAGGCAGACAAACTTTCGAAATTACAGTAGTTACAATTTTCAACAACAGATGGCGCTGCGGTCTGGGAAACTCTATAGTACGATATTTTCCACATATCCACCATGCGTAGCAATAATATGGCGTAGTCTCTGAATGAAATTCCCCGAAACCTTTGACAACGTGTCTGGCGGAATGGCTTCACATGCAGATGAGATGTACTGCTTCAGCTGTTCAATTGTTTCTGGATTCTGGCGGTACACCTGGTCTTCCAAGTGTCCCCACAGAAAGAAGTCACAGGGGTTCATGTCTGGCGAATAGGGAGGCCAATCCACGCCGCCTCCTGTATGTTTCGGATAGCCCAAAGCAATCACACGATCATCGAAATATTCATTCAGGAAATTAAAGACGTCGGCCGTGCGATGTGGCCGGGCACCATCTTGCATAAACCACGAGGTGTGCGCAGTGTCGTCTAAGGCAGTTTGCACCGTCACAAATTCACGAAGAATGTCCAGATAGCATGATGCAGTAATCGTTTCGGATCTGAAAAATGGGCCAATGATTCCTTTGGAAGACATGGCGGCCCAGACCAGTACTTTTTGAGGATGCAGGGACGATGGGACTGCAACATGGGGCTTTTCGGTTCCCCATATGCGCCAGTTCTGTTTATTGACGAAGCCGTCCAGGTAAAAATAAGCTTCGTCAGTAAACCAAATGCTGCCCATATGCATATCGCCGTCATCAATCCTGTGCACTATATCGTTAGCGAATGTCTCTCGTGCAGCAATGGTAGCGGCGCTGAGGGGTTGCCGCGTTTGAATTTTGTATGGATAGAGGTGTAAACTCTGGCGCATGAGACGATACGTGGACGTTGGCGTCATTTGGACCGCAGCTGCAACACGGCGAACGGAAACCCGAGGCCGCTGTTGGATCACCTGCTGCACTAGCTGCGCGTTGCCCTCTGTGGTTGCCGTACGCGGTCGCCCTACCTTTCCAACACGTTCATCCGTCACGTTCCCAGTCCGTTGAAATTTTTCAAACAGATCCTTTATTGTATCACTTTTCGGTCCTTTGGTTACATTAAACCTCCGTTGAAAACTTCGTCTTGTTGCAACAACACTGTGTTCTAGGCGGTGGAATTCCAACACCAGAAAAATCCTCTGTTCTAAGGAATAAACCATGTTGTCTACAGCACACTTGCACGTTGTGAACAGCACACGCTTACAGCAGAAAGACGACGTACAGAATGGCGCACCCACAGACTACGTTGTCTTCTATATCTTCCACATCACTTGCAGCGCCATCTGTTGTTGAAAATTGTAACTACTGTAATTTCGAAAGTTTGTCCGCCTTAAAATGTACTGTTGTCCCAAGCATATTGCAACAAACGGTGTATTTCTATCGCTGCTCGTTTAGTTTTTATTGCCGTTTCAAATATACCGGTCATTTTTGAAACACCCTGTATATCACCACTTTCTACTTCCCTTGATTATTTATCACAGGAACAGGTTCTTTCAAACTGGAGAAGAAAGTTTTGTAATCTTCGATGATGGATTGCTCAACAACAGCCGGCCGAGCGGTTCTAGGCGCTTCAAGAGAACATTTGCACTGAAATGAGGATTGACACATTGTTGGATGAACCATTCGCAGAAGTGTACCTGTGGAGGCCAATCAGCTGCGCATAGTGCCTGCACACGTTGTACATGGTACGGAAACAACTGGTTCTCCCGTAGCACTCTCCATACAGTGACGTGGCCAACGTTACCTTGTACAGCAGCAACTTCTCTGACGCTGACATTAGGGTTATCGTCAACTGCACGAAGAATTGCCTCGTCCATTGCAGGTGTCCTCGTCGTTCTAGGTCTTCCCCAGTCGCGAGTCATAGGCTGGAATGTTCCGTGCTCTCTAAGACGCCGATCAATTGCTTCGAACGTCTTCCTGTCGGGACACCTTCGTTCTGGAAATCTGTCTCGATACAGACGTACCGCGCCACGGCTATTGCCCCGTGCTAATCCATACATCAAATGGGCATCTGCCAACTCCGCATTTGTAAACATTGCACTGACTGCAAAACCACGTTCGTGATGAACACTAACCTGTTGATGCTACGTACTGATGTGCTTGATGCTAGTACTGTAGAGCAATCAGTCGCATGTCAACACAAGCACCGAAGTCAACATTACCTTTCTTCAATTGGGCCAACTGGCGGTGAATCGAGGAAGTACAGTACATACTGACGAAACTAAAATGAGCTCTAACATGGAAATTAAGCGTTTCTGGACACATGTCCACATAACATCTTTTCTTTAGTTGTGTGTGAGGAATGTTTCCTGGAAGTTTGGCCCTACCTTTTTGTAACACCCTGTATATTAGAAAGGCTCAATAACATTGAAATCTGGTGACTTTGGTGGCCATGGGAGTTGCGAAAATTCATCCTCATGTTAACAAAATCAGTGCTGGAGGATGTGAGCTGCGTGAACATGGGCCCTGTCGTCTTGGATAACAGCATCACCACTGGGGAACAAACATTATACCATGAGATGGACCTGATCAGACAAACTGGTCCCATAATCCTTAATAGTAATACAGCCCTGCAGATTAACTGTGGACTCAATGAGTACTGCCAAAATCATCACCGAACCCCCTCTATGTCTCAGTCTTGGAACGAAAGTCGGCCCGAAGTTGGAAACAGTGTGGAACAAGACTCATCTGACCAATTGGCTTCCTCCCATTGCTCCACAGTATAAGTTTTATGGCTTCGCACCACATTCTCGTCTTTCTGGCCGTTTGCGTCACTGACGAATGTTTTGGAGTTCCAGCTCGTCCTGCAGTTCCCTGATAATAGAGCTCCCGGGGTGTTGTTTTGGTGCTGACGAGGCTCGCGAGTGTGACATTCAGTTCTGCAGTGACTTTTGCAGCTGCCATCCTCTCATTTTTCGTCATAGTCCTCTTCAGCGAGCGTCTGTCACGATTACGCAGCACATACTTCTGTCGGCATCGTGACAGCGGATGTCTCTCCGCTTTTCTCGAATGCGGTACAAATCTACGAAACAGTGTCTCTTGAAACACCACACACTTCGGCTCCGTTCGTTACGAAAGCACCCACCACACGAGCCCCAACAATTCGTCCGCGCTCGAATTTAGTTAGCTCCGACATCATGCACTCACAACTACAGAGAACGCTGACCACGACTGACAATTACGAAGTAGTAATGGCATTGTACAGGTGCCTTTCGCGGTCAAATACAACAGCTCAAGCTGCATACTTGGCTAACATCTGCCCTTATGTTCAAGCATGCATTTCACTCTGTATTCCATAGTTCTGTCCAACCCCTTGCGGGCTTTCAAATTAATAATGAAATGGTGTGGTGAGGTGTGTGGTGGGTCTCAACTACGTACCCTCCGACTCAGAGTTGAGATATTAAAAGTTTTGACTGGTTTCGTTGTCTAGGGTCTGGGATATGTAGTTGCTGCATTACAAGCCAAATACTGCTGAGTCTGCAGCATACAATATGAATACACACATGAATCGAATGGTCAAAGGTTCCTATCACTCGGCAATTGCGAATTAATATAGAAATTTATAAATGACAGATTGAAATAAAATTCTGTAGGTACTATCTTAGCGACTTTAAATGATGAGTACGATAGAAGAAGTACTTTTGAGGACACGGTACATTTCTGCAAACCACTTACTGGTGTCGATGGTCCAGCAGTTAAATAAAATATAAGTTGAATAACAGGGAAACAATAGATTCCTACTTCACGTAATTAGTTATGAGCAGCAACATAGCGCCGGCCGGGGTGGCCGAGCGGTTCTAGGCGCTTCAGTCTGGAACCGCGCGACGGCTACGGTCACAGGTTCGAATCCTGTCTCGGGCATGGATGTGTGTGATGTCCTTAGGTTAGTTAGGTTTAAGTAGTTCTAAGTTCTAGGGCACTGATAACCACAGCAGTTAAGTCCCATAGTGCTCAGAGCCAGCCAATCATGCTGCTACCGTGTTTTCGTGTAGTAGTAATCAGCCACTTTGACCTCCAATAACCCATGTACTATTTAAGTTACATGCCTATAATTCATACCAATTTAGGTTTACACTAACAGCTTTCTAAAGACACGTAGATCGATGTAATCGGATGAACCGTTTAGATTTTAGAAATACGTTGTTGGGTGTTACTTGTATAATTTATCTTAAGATACTAAACTTTAAACTAATAAATATGTTGAAAATCTCATTACACCATCAGAATCGTCGTGCAAATAATGGTAATGTACATGTTTCTTTTTGAGGTATCATGATTCATCTGGCTACTATTAATTTCTATACGAACTGTGAAATGTCTGCCATTAACGTTTCACAAAGTCCGCCATCTTTGACACTCCCAGCGTGTCTCCTTCATCGACACAGCGTCACAACGGAATTCCCAGCCACGCGGATGGACCATGTTCTGGGGATACCCCTCTCGTCTGGCTAACATTCCGGCTAACATTCCGGCTAATCTAGCAATGAATGCACGAAAAGTTCTGTGGAGGTAGGCTTACAGATGCATAGACCGATGTTATTTTGCGTTAAGTTGCAACTGAAGCCATTAATTTCAAAACGACACACCTTTCGTCACTATATCAGCTACTGGAGTCAGTGTATTCATTACACGCTAGGCGAATCATTGACAGTGAGAACAGTACAAAATTTTCAATGTGGGGGCATTTTATAAAGGGAGTGACATTCATAACAGCACAGGTACTTGACCTAGTGCTCTTCTAATTGTCAGCAGAGCTGATGCACTTCATGCTGTTGAATTTCAAAACCGCACATGTTCAACCTTATTTGTTCACGCGCCGTTGCTGTCTGGCGGAAAAACAGACTGCAGCACTGAGTGTATATGTATTTCTGAGATGCGGTTGGTGTTGGAGTAATAATGTTATGGTCCCTTTTTTAGGAAGCTTTAGTATGAATGCCTGTAATAGTTGTGCAGAAGACGCACCAGTTCCAATACCGAAAATCAAATCCGTAGTCGTTTAGGAAGACCTCCTCAAAAGTTCAAAAATGGCTCTGAGCACTATGGGACTTAACTTCTGAGGTCATCAGTCCCCTAGAACTTATCCCGGGTTCGATTCCCGGCGGGGTCAGGGATTTTCTCTGCCTCGTGATGACTGGGTGTTGTGTGATGTCCTTAGGTTAGTTAGGTTTAAGTAGTTCTAAGTTCTAGGCGGCTGATGACCATAGATGTTAAGTCCCATAGTGCTCAGAGCCATTTGAACCAACCCCTAGAACTTAGAACTAGTTAAACCTAACTAACTAAGGACATCACACACATCCATGCCCGAGGCAGGATTCGAACCTGCGTCCGTAGCGGTCACGCGGTTCCAGACTGTAGCGCCTAGAACCGATCGGCCACACCGGCCGGCTCCTTAAAAGTCTGCGAATTTCAGGTCAGCCTCGCGTAATCTCGTCTGGGAAATCTATGCCAGAGAGAACTACTGTACGTAAGTTTTAAGTTTATTAAAACAGATATTTTATGTCATTTAATGAAAAGGGTAAATTCCAATTAAGTTAACCATTTCCTATAACACTACTTCAGTTCTCGGAGATATCACTGACAATATCTCTGATCTTTAGTTTTAGGTGCAAGCACAAGTACATGTCGAATATTTGGAACTTCAAAGAACTTCCTGATTACACAGTAGAACACTAGGGGTTCCAAGAATGCACTAATACGTACCTTTCAAGGTTGATATCTGTTTCTATGTCAACAAGAGAGAGAAGAATCGCGAAAAACTCATTCATCTATTTCGCTATCGGATAAAGCCTACGATATTTTTAAAAAATCATTCGGGGTAATTCTACTTAGTGGCTTGTTCTTGACTTCAGGTAAAGATATGGGATAATGAAAATATTGCCTTTGACCTTGCCTGGTATTTCCGCTTCCCGGCTTAGGCGTATTGCGTCTCTACTTAATGAAGGAATATTTATTCCCACTAACAGACGTGTTGGTAAGAGAGAAATCTGGTGCAAGGGAGACGATTTAAAAGCTGAAATGACAGAGCGCATCGAATTTTACCTTCAGAATGGCTCATTGTTTTAAAAGCGGGAAAGGCGAGATATCTCAATGCAGACCTCACCGTGAAAATTATGTGGAAGATGTACGTATAGAAGTAAGAATCTGAGTAATATATGTGTATGGAATCACCAGGAACAGCTGGTATGTAGCCTCACCTATGGATACTTTCTAGCTTCTACAAGGAAAACTTTAACTGTCTTTTTGGCCACCCATGGATAGATACAGATGCTGAACAGAAATATGGAAACACCAAAACACAATAGTTTACCATGCCTAATATGGTGTAGGAAACATGTTGGTATTCAAAGTACATTGGTTAGCACAATGGACTCGCATTTGGGAGGACAACGGTTCAGACCCGCGTCCGACCATCCTGATTTAGGTTTTCTGTGATTTCCCTAAATCACTTCAAGGAAATGCCGGGGTTGTTCCTTTGAAAGGGCACGGCCGACTTCCTTCCCCATCATTCCCTAATCCGTTGGGACCGATGATCTCGCTGTTTGGTCCCCACCACCAAATCAACCAACCAACCATTCAAAGTTTCTTCTTGTCCTCTCGAAATGTATAAATACAGGTCTGTGTGGTTTTCAAGGGAATCTTCCTGAAAATAGTGGCAGGTTCAGGTAAAGATGATAGAGACAGATAGTGATCACGCACGCTTATCAGCAAGATACAGGGTGTTACAAAAAGATACGGCCAAACTTTCAGGAAACATTCCTCACACACAAAGAAAGAAAATATGTTATGTGGACATGTGTCCGGAAACGCTTACTTTCCATGTTAGAGCTCATTTTATTACTTCTCTTCAAATCACATTAATCAAGGAATGGAAACACACAGCAACAGAACGTACCAGCGTGACTTCAAATACTTTGTTAGAGGAAATGTTCAAAATGTCCTCCGTTAGCGAGGATACATGCATCCACTTCGACTGCAGGAACTCCATCGTGCATGAACCACATGTTGTGTCGTATTTGTAAAGGCACATGTTCTAGCAGCACAGGTAGAGTATCCCGTATGTAATCATGATAACGTGCTCCATTGAGCGTAGGTGGAAAAACATGGGGCCCAATCAAGACATCACCAACAATGCATGCCCAAACGTTCACAGAAAATCTGTGTTGATGACGTGATTGCCCAATTGCGTGCGGATTCTCGTCAGCCCACACATGTTGATTGTGAAAATAATAAATGAATGAAATAAGGTTTGTGTGATGGCCCTCAACTACGTACCCACCGACTCAGAGTTGCAATATTAATAATTTTGGCTGGTTTCGTTGTCTAGGGGCTGGAATACGTAGTTGCCGCATTACTGCTGAGTCTACAGTATACGATAAGAATACACAGATGAATCGAATAGTCGAAGGTTTCTATCACTCGGCAATTGCGAATTATGAATGTAACATATAAATTTACAAATGAAAGATTGAAATTAAATAAAATCTGCAGGTACTATCTTAATGACTTTAAATGACGACTACGATAGTAAAAGTACTTTTTAGAATACGGTATATTTCTGCAAAACACATATTGGTGTCGATGGTCCAGCAATTAAATATAACATAAGTTGAATAACAGGGAAACAATAGTTTCCTACTTCACGTAATTAGTTATGAACAACAACACAGCTTGTGAGATCTTCACTTCTAAACGCACACTACGTCTCCACTGTAGAAGCCACGGAAATCTCACAAGTGCACAAGTCGGCACTCCAAAGTATTTCTATGTGCCGCGACCACGCGTAAACCGCTCCACACTCTCCAAGTCTCTCCGCCGACTCCGCGTCCGTCGAGCCGTCGCGCCCAGCCCTCCCCGTGTCCTGTCTCGTACTCTTCTCCCACTTCCATCGAGTCTCCCCATTCACGAGCGCTGTGATTGGCTAGAGCGCTCCCGCCATATCTTGAAGCCAATGCACACTCATAAACATAAGACACTTTCGAAATACTTTATTTATGTTTAAATAACTTGAAATTAAATAAATATTCCTACGGCCGGACCATAAAAACACTCTAACATACATTATTAAATACATAAACAAATTAAATAAACATATATCAAAGGAATAGCAACGAAAGGTAGGCCAGTAGCCTAATGTCTCTGTGCTTTCTAAAACACAGTAAATAACTGACCAATTTCTTCGTGAATAGCATATATTCGATATAAACAAAGACATAGATGAATAAACATATTTATAAGCATGCTGCTACCGTTTTCTCGTGTAACTGTGGAGTACTTATGGCCTGGGTTCTAAGTTCTAGGGGACTGATGACATCAGATGTTAAGTTCCATAGTGCTCAGAGCCATTTGAACCATTTTTGATCGATAGTAATCGGCCACTTTGACCTGCAATAACTCATGTACGATTCATGTTACATGCCTGTAATTTATACCAATTTAGGTTTACACTAATAGCTTTCTAAAGACACGTCTCTCGACAAAATCGGACGAAGCGTTTAGATTTTGGAAATTCGTTGCTGGGTGTTACTTGTATAATTTACCTTCAGATACTAAACTTTAAACTAATAAAGATATTGAAAATCTCATTACACCATCAGAATCGTCGTGCAAATAATAGTAATGTACATGTTTCTTTTTGAGGTATCATGATTCATCTGGCTGCTATTAATTTCTATACGACCTGTGAAATGTCTGCCATTAAGGTTTCACAAAGTCCGCCATCTTTGACACTCCCAGCGTGTCTCCTTCACCGACACAGCGTCACAACGGAATTTGACCCTCCCGGCGCACAGTGTCACCAAGGAATTCGAAGCCACGTGCTCGATGGACCGCGTGCTCCGGCCGTTCTGAGGCACCACGCGCTTGCAAACGAGCCGTGCCTTGCCGAGCGGCCCGGGCGGTGTCCGCCAACTCTGAACGTAGAATATTTCCAGGGCGCCACGACTCGCCCGTTACCTCACACTGTCGTTTAGCAGGATCTCTTGTAATAGGATTTTGCAATACTAATAATAAGTAAATATTTATAGCGCCACGAACGAGCCTTTGAGTACATTGTGCACCGACACCATTCTCGAGTGCCACACTATGCTGGGATTTGCAGAAAATGCCCCTGTTCCCTCAGGCTACCGAGAAACTATTATCGCAGCTTCTGGGCAGTTGGACATATCTTTCGAATATGCACACGCTTCAATGACTTCAGGGCTCTCTTGGACCGCACTTAGCAGGAGGGAGGACCAGGAGAAGTTGATGAGCAGGGTAAGATGAATAATCACTTAGTCTAATTTCAGACTCTAGACAACATTATCATACGGATACTAGTAACAGTGAGGCGCTAAAAACTTGTACAGTGAAACCGCGGCCACCAGTTCAGTATACATATAACAACTGCTGTGTACATTCCTCGATGTGTTATTATTTTCGGGAAGTTCAAAATAAGTTGTTGTGGAATAATCAATTAGACATTTTGTTAATTTTTATTTTATTAGTTTTTAGACGACTAAACAGACAATATTCCGAACGGCCGTCCGCCTACTTAGCTGAGTGGTAATGTGCTGTGCTACCATGCAGCGGGTGCAGGTTCGATTCACGGCCGCATTGGAGATTTTCTACGCCCGTGGACTGGGTGTTGTGCTGTCCTCATCATCACCGACGCGCAAGTCGCCTACTGCGGCGTCACCTGTGGTAAGATTTGCATCCGGCGGCCCAACTTCCCCTGAAGGGGCCTCACGGCCAACAATGTTACACGATAATTTTTTACTGAACAGCCAGAACACTATGACCTATGCCCATCGCGACGTTGGATACCGCCTGGTTGCGTTGCAGGCACGTGACGCGATAACAAAAAAGTAAACAGAGTAGTCACGGATGGGGGTTCACGCAAGCGAAGATATGGGCTGTCAGTGAGAAAATCACTTGAGATAAGCGACTTTCTAAAAGGACAGATTATTATTACGCAGACGGAGGCTTGTCTGCCCTGTAAAGTAGCGTGGACGGTGATCTGTGGCATCTCTGCCGAAAGAGCACAATGCTGGTGCACGCACAAGTGGTTCGAAGCACACCCTTCCTTGTACATTGTTGAATATGGAGCTCTGCAGCAGACCACCCCTACATATGCACATCTTGATCTAACGACATCGTCAATTACGATTGCAGCGGGCACGGGATCATCGGAATTCGACCTTCGATCAATGGAAACTCGTCGGCTCTTCGGGGAAGTCACATTTTGGTACCTAGGTCGATGGTCGTCTCCACAAACGCCGTCATCGAGGTGAACTATGTTCGAAACGTGCAGTGCGCCACGGACGCAGGCTGGTGGGAGCCGTATTATGCTATGGAAGACATTCTCCTGCGCTTGCATGGGACCTGTGGTTGCAGTCGAAGACGCGCTGACAGCTGCGAACCAACTGCATCCGTTCATGCTTGGTGTCTTTCCCACTGCGATTTCATCCGGCAGCAGTGTAATTGTCCCTGTCTCTTAGCCAGAACGGTGGATTGAGGAGCATTTTAGTGAACTCACATTGATGTTTCGGCGACCAAATTCGCTGGATGTAAATCCTATGGATCCCATCTTGGTTGCCGGCCGAAGTGGCCGTGCGGTTAAAGGCGCTGCAGTCTGGAACCGCAAGACCGCTACAGTCGCAGGTTCGAATCCCCCCTCGGGCATGGATGTTTGTGATGTCCTTAGGTTAGTTAGGTTTAACTAGTTCTAAGTTCTAGGGGACTAATGACCTCAGCAGTTGAGTCCCATAGTGCTCAGAGCCATTTGAACCATTTTTGAACCCATCTTGGTCGCTATCGGGCGCCGTGACCGCGTACGCAAATCAGCGGCCCGTTATTTACGTGAGTTACGTGACCTGTGCATAGATATCTACTGCCTCATACCTCAAAAACTGTCGGATCCCTGATACGCAGAATCAGTGATGTATTTCGTACCAAAGACGGATAAACAAGCATTTAAGCAAGTAGTCATAATGTTTTGGCTCATCAGTGTATGCGTTTCACAGTCACTATTTATTCATGTGTAATCCAAGCTAAACCTACACCAAAATTCAAACACTTTTAACAAGTCTACTGGGGAATAAGTTTATCTTATTTTATTTATGGTCTTTGGACAAGATCCATATCGATATTTCCATTAGGTTGTAAATATAGTCTATTAAAGAAATCATAATACGGGTGGAGGGGGTAGAAAGTGGACGAAAATAGATCGAAGGGAGGCGGTTTCTAAGGGCAAAGGGAAAAAAGTGCCAAGACAAGCGCCAAGGGAAAAAAACCTCTGAGATGGTTGGGACAGGTAGTAAGAGCAGTAGCGGACTTGCAAGGGTAAGTTACGTTAGTGGTGGGTACCATGCAGCTCGATACCGTGACAGAGCCAGTGCTCGTGTTAGTAAGATAGATCCAATGTGGCAGTGCAGTGCGCTGCTGTGAGCCCTTTTGCTGTGCTGTGTCAGTGGTGACTTGGCGCAACGTCAGGCTGATGTCAGCCGGTGGCAGCTCGCTGGTGTTCCGCCTCTTCTGTTACTGCGTGGCGCAGTTTTTCTGCAGCTAGTCTTCGAGCAGGGCTGTCTGGTTAGAGAGCTGCGCTGCGGTCTCTTTGGTGAGCTCCATGCCGGCTTCTCGCGCTTTCGCGATGGGTACTGCTTTCTTGTCACCCCCGTCGCCGTTGTCGATGGGACGAAAGGTTTCTTCATGATGCCCTTCTCCTGCGTCGCTGCTGGAGCAGGCACCCTTATAACGGTCGCCTTCTTGGCGAGGGCCATCTGCGGTGGTGCAGGAACGGTCGCCAGGGTTGGCACCCCTGCGGCTGGTCTGTGGCCGAGGGCGACCGCTAGGTGCAGTTGTCAAGTCCATGCGCAAGATAAGCAACATCAAGGACGCTGTAAACTCTGGAGCGCCGTGGTCCCGTGGTTAGCGTGAGCAGCTGCGGAACGAGAGGTCCTTGGTTCAAGTCTTCCCTCGGGTGAAAAGTTTACTTTCTTTATTTTCGCTAAGTTATGATCTGTCCGTTCGTTCACTGACGTCTCTGTTCACTGTAATGAGTTTAGTGTCCGCGTTTTGCGGCCGCACCGCAAAACCGTGCGATTACTAGACGAAAGGACGTGCCTCTCCAATGGGAACCGAAAACATTTGATCGCAAGGTCATAGGTCAACCGATTCCTCCACAGGAAAACACGTCTGATACATTCTATACGACACTGGTGACGGCATGTGCGTCACATCACAGGAATATGTTGTTGACCCACCTACCTTGTACACTTGGCGAATGGGTAAAAAGATTCTTCTACCTTGCCCGATTTAGGTTTTCTTGTGGATGTGATAATCACTCACAAAAAAGTGATGAAAACATAAGAGTTTGTCACATCAACTGAAAATAAAAAATTAAACTTTACACTCGATGGAAGACTTGAACCAAGGACCTCTCGCTCCGCAGCTACTCACGCTAACCACAGGACCACGGCGCTCCTAAGCTACGAGTATCCTTGATGTTGCCAGTCTTTCACATGGACTACTCAGTTTGTATATTTTGCTTGTTTTTTCATAGTTCCACACAACTTCTTCCTGTTTTCTCGATTTATCTGTGTTCAGTTTTTCAAGGCCTATCCACGGCTTCAATTTATAACTAAATCTGAGGGGGGTGCGATGGGGATGTTCCCTTCTCAGCAGCCCGAGCAGCTACAACGTGGCCATCTCTGCCGCTATGACGGCTTTAAGGGTCGCTGTTGCCTCCTCTACGACAGTGCTTATGTCGTCGCTCGGCTTGCTCTGGGACGGGAGGTGCTTCCCGACCGACCGCCTTCGGCTGGTCTTCCCTGCTGTCGGTGAAGGGAGTTGTTTCCGTGCTTTAACTTTGCTGCGACGTCGTCATCCTCTGCGTCGTTGCGGCCGCGGCCACCACCCCGCTTTCGGGCCGGCTGTGGCTCGAGAAAACCGGACAGCCAAGCCCAGCTGGCGATGTGTGGCCCGCCACACCGAGCGCAATTCGGCGAAATTGCTCTGCTGCGGTCGCAGGTGCGGTGTTTGGCAGACCACTCTACACACTGCGCTGTGTAGCGGAAAACTTGGCCACATGGCCCTCGCAATGGCACTTGTAGCACTGGGGCTGAAGGTTCATCCCAGTCGGTAGAGCTTCCACTGTCACGGGGAAGCCCAGCAGCTTCCGCAGAGAGATGATGTCGCTTGCGTCGTCTGCCGTTTGAACCGTTATGGCAAACAGCGGCGACATCCTCCTGTTGGTCCGGTTATGCAGCCTTACAGCTACATTACCGCACCCAGCACGGAGCAGCCCTTCGCAGACTGCTCCTTCATCACAGCACCAAGGCGGACCTCTCAGAAGCGCCTCGGTCGTCCTCTCTCTCTTCTCTGCGGAGTCGTCTTCTCTCATGCCGGTAGCGCATCGGCGATATGGGCGGCCACAGCGCTCTCGATTGCCCTGTGGACGACCGTGCTCGTTGCTTGGACGCAGAATGGTGAGTCTGAGTCAACAGATTCGAAGATCATTTCGTGCCTGGAGCAGCTCGACATCGTGTCGAACAGCGCTGTCCACCTGATACCTCTGCATTCAATGTACAAGGGTGGGGGGCGGGGGGGCAAGTGTGAAACTCTTCCTCGCGGTTCTTCTTGTATCGATTGGCAGTCTCCGTGAGCTGCACGACCGACGGTCCTTTGGTGGTGATGGCTTTCTTCTGCCTGTTTTTTTTGTCCATGCTGTGGGGTGGAAAAGCACAACAAATTCTTCGTTGTGATAACTTGCTATATTCGCTACTACCACAGCAAGACACTCCTTTACGAGCGGCCGTAGCGCGCGGCAGCAGCGGTGCGCTCGCCTCACTGCCTCAGGGTAAACTCAAAGCACCGATACTATATATGTCCTCCTCCGCACCACAAGCGTACAGCGAAGAGTCATAGGTTGTGGGTGACAGAGGTGCAGTCGGAACCATCCATGGTTAGAGTGAAGGCGGAACATGCTGACAAGGAACTTTCTCTGGTGTATGTACATCTACATATATACTCCGCTAGCCACCAAGCGTGTGTGGCGGAGGGCACAATACGCGCCAAAGTCATATTTCCACACATCTGTTCCACTCGCGGATCGCGCGAGGGAAAAACGACTGTCTGAACGCCTCAGTGCGAGCTCTAATTTCCCTTATCTTTGAATGGTGGTCATTGCGCGATTTGAAAGTTGGTGGTAATAATACTTGCTCTACATTCTCGGCGAAGATCGGATTTCGGAATTTAGTGAGCAGCCCCTTCCGTTTAGCGCGCCGTCTATCAGCAAGTGTGTCCCACTTCAAATTTTCTGTGAGATTTGTAACGTTCTCGCGATAGCTAAATGTACCGGTCACGAATCTTGCCGCTCGTCTTTGGACCTTCTCATTCTCTTTAATCAGACCCAACTGGTAAGGGTCCCATACAGACGAACAATATCCTAAGACTGGACGAACTAACATATTGTAAGCTATATCCCTTGTTTAAGGACTGCATCGCTTCAGGATTCTACAAATAAACCGCAATCTAGAGTTCGCCTTGCCCGTTACTTGTGTAATCTGATCATTCCATTTGAGATCATTTCGAATAGTCATACCCAGATACTTGACGGATGTTACCGCTTCCAAAGACTGGGCATTTATTTTGTACTCGTACATTAATGGGGATTTTCGCCTTGTTATACGCAGTAGGTTACGCTTACTGATATTGAGAGATAACTGCCAGTCATTACACCACGCAATTATTTTCTGCAAATCCTCATTGATTTGTTCACAACTTTCGTGTGATACTATTTTCATGTACACTACAGCATCATCGGCAAACAGTCTAACGCCGCTGTCAATACCATCAACCAGATCGTTATGTGAATCGTAAAAAAGAGCAGATCTATTACACTGCCCTGGGGCACACCTGAAGTTACGCTTGTTTCAGTCGAAGTCACCCCGTTCAGGACGACATACTGCTCCCTCTCTGTTAGAAAACTATCTATCCAACCGCATATACCATCGGATAGGCCGTAAGCGCGCACTTTTTGGAGCAAGCGACAGTGCGGAACTGAGTCGAACGCCTTTCGAAAGTCGAGAAATATGGCATCAACCTGGGAGCCGGTATCTATAGCCTGTTCTATATCATGTACAAAGAGGGCCAGCTGTGTCTCGCATGACCGCTGATTCCTAAAACCGTGCTGGTTTCTGTAGATGAGCTTCTCAGAGTCTAGAAAGGTCGTTATGTCTGAACACAGAATATGTTCCATGATTTTACAACAGATCGATGTCAGTGAAATTGGCCGGTAATTATGTGCATCCGATTTTCTACCCTTTTTATAGATTGCTATGAGCTGGACCTTCTTCCAATCCCGTCAGCCATCCTTGCGTTTTTTGATACAAAATGCGCCACTTATTGTTCCATAAGATTCTGATTTGCCACCGCAAATCTTCGAAAACGTCTGCTTAATGAACATGTTCGTATGTTTTTGTAAACTGGTGATGACACTCGTAACGGGGGTGTCGACAATTTCATTGCTGTGATGGTTAAAATTCCCCTCGGTGTTGCACTGCGCCGTGACGTAAAGCGCTTTAATTATAAACTGTAAAACCAAAGTTTCGACCGTATTACAACGGCCTTCCTTTCATTGCTCCTGATACTGTGACAAAGGAGCGGCTAGCCCTCTAAGAGTTGTATGACCGCTGAGTATTTGATTGAGCAGTTAGTGGTCGGCAAGTTGCCATTCTGTGACTCGGCTCGTGAAGTCAGGCGTGACCCTGCCGAGCTTGGCCGGGCAGTTGCGGCAAACCGTGAGCAGACAGCGGCTGGCCGGAAGGCTACAGGAAACGGACAGCGTGGCTGGCTCTGAGCACTATGGGACTTAACTGCTGAGGTCATCAGTCCCCTAGAACTTAGAACTACTTAAACCTAACTAACCTAAGGACGTCACGCACATCCATGCCCGAGGCAGGATTCGAACCTGCGACCGTAGCGGTCGCGCGGTTCCAGACTGTAGCGCCTAGAACCGCTCGGGCACTTAGGCCGGCCGGACAGCGTGGAAATCCCAAATGGAAAGGGGAAAGAGTATGTGGCGGAGTGCTAGTCGAGGTGAGCCAAGTGACTGAGTATAAAATAAACGCTGATATATTGACTGAAGAAACCAAAATGGCCTACAGCTGTGTCACAGAAGATCTAAAGACAGCTTTTCAGTCACAGCAGTGCGACGAGCTCACTGAAAATTAAATCAATTTTATAAACATATTATTGACAAAAGCTATTAACATTTGAAGTGTCCGCGGCTCGTAGTCTTGCGGTAGCGTTATCGCTTCCCGTGCGCGGGGTAACGGGTTCGGTTCCCGGCGGGGTCAGGGACTTTCTCTGCCTCGAGATGACTGGGTGTGGTGTGTCTTTCACCATCATTTCATCCTCATTCACTCGCAAGTCTCCGTAGTGGCGTTAAAGAACTTGTGGAGCGGCGGCCGAACCGCCCCGCGAGGGGTCTCCCGGCCACCACTGCCATACGCTCATTATTATTATTAACATTTGAAGTTATTATCGTTTATAAGATCCATAACTAATTATGCAGACACGCAATGTATAAATAAGATACGTCACTTTAATGCTTTTGACACAAGCAATGAACAGAACAAGTCACTTTTATTAATAAAAAATAGTTGAATAGTTCTAAGCAATTCACAAAATAATATAAGGAAGTGTGCAAAATTTCTCCATATGAACACAACTGATTTACAGCAGCATGCGAGTCACCCGATTAACTTCTATGTCTATTTAGCGATTTTTCGAAGTTTTAATCCGTGTAAACTTGTCATTTTGAGTAGCTTAGGATTGTAGTATCAAGCTGAGTGAAGTCATAGTTTTGAGTTGCTTAACTTCAGTTATTAAGGTTAGTTATTATTGCTAGATTTAGGTCAGAAATTAACCAAGAATATTTAATTTATATTATTATGAAAGGATACAGTACCGCCCGACATTGAAAATAGGTATAACATTCTTCGTTATTCTTGTCATTACAACATATTTTTTCTAATAATAACTCAATTTCCATTAATACAGCGAAGCCGGATACCAGTGTGGGAAAGAATGACGATTTATTTATTTAACTGATCACATGTGCACTCCCACAAAATAAATCCCTACATCCAGTTTGGTGAGATCTGTGAAATGAATGAATGTATGGTCGTCTGCTAACCGTAGATAGTTGGCTCAAATGGCTCTGAGCACTATGGGACTCAACTGCTGAGGTCATTAGTCCCCTAGAACTTAGAACTAGTTAAACCTAACTAACCTAAGGACATCACAAACATCCATGCCCGAGGCAGGATTCGAACCTGCGACCGTAGCGGTCTCGCGGTTCCAGACTGCAGCGCCTTTAACTGCACGGCTACTTCGGCCGACTAACCGTAGATAGTGAATGTGAATAGATGATCATCTTTGAGACGATCCTTTGGCCACCTTTGGTGGGACCAAAGAGATGAAATTTACCTGAACTTTGAACGCCTGAAATGTGGCTGACCAATACGGTAGCAAGGTGCTCCCCCACTTCGGCAGAGGTGCGAGAGGACCTGAAGAACGGCCATGTTTCAGCACTCTGCCGCTGGATCTTGTGCTGTTAAGACCTGTCTTAGGTGTGCTCCGTAAAGACAAAAGAGTGGAGACATGGTATGCATGTGGAATATTTAAGACTAGTTTGAAATAATAATTTCTCTATTTCAGGAACTTTTGTGGGGAGAATTAAATGTCAGGCAGGTAATATTAATGGGATTGTAGTAATCTTCGGAAGTGACCAACGATCACAATGAAACCACGTGTAGCAATAAGTTGCAATACTTCCGTGTGCTTAAGTTAAGCTGAATTACTAGCGTGTGTACTATAAGTTGAAATATTTAAGAAATAGCGTGTGCAGGACTTGAAATTAGAGGCGAGTACTTCCACGTGGTGAGTACTGTGTGAGTCTCGATCTGTGTATGAGACAAAGGATAAAGAGAAGTACTCATCCATGGTATCAGTTGAGGACTCGTGTGTGTGATGAATATGTTCTTAATATTACTTTGCGTGATATGTTTCCGTGTGACGCTTGATTCAAACTATAATACTCTGAGAGAGAAGCAAGGTGAGTCAACCGTCTATCCAGAAACGCCACTTGGCTTGCATTGCACAGGAAGACGTGCATATATCTCCAGAGTTCATAGTAGGAAAGTAGAATTACGAAGTGGGGCAGTGTCGTGTGAAACTGGGATAAATATTAATTGAAGTGGGAAAGCTGAAAGTGATAATATTGTGACTATTCCCTGTGTTGTATTTCGTGTTGTAGTGTGGTGTATGTCATGTAATTTAAGTATGTGTGGTTTGCATGGGAGAGTAGCAAGGTAGTTTCAGAGGTAGTGGGTTATGCGTGTTCCTTTTGTACCGCTCGGTCTGGAGAAAAGTTTCGTGATGATGACTGTGAGAGTCGAACTGTGAGATATAATAAAAGATGCACCATCCTATCCAGAAAGTGCACTGTAGCGTTAAATAATTACCATAAGATAGAGATTGACCAATGTAAAGCCATGCCCACTGGGCGGAATTTCTCATGTGTTATTGTTGTAGGTTATAGAATTTGTGTGTTTAGGTTATAGAATTTATCGGAATAAATAAGATAGTGAAAAGAAAAAGATTGGTGGCCTTTTCCTTCGAATTGTATGTTGTCATGATATCCAGAATTTATAATGTGTGCGCCACTCATATTCAGTGCGATAGCCAGGTGTTGATAAAAGCCGTTAAATAAAAAAAGAAAATGTGGTACTGCCAGTGTGTAGTGAACAGTCAGAGTTCTGTAAATTACTGATAGTCAGATGTGCGTTTCCGTTGCGTATTATTCATATAGGAGGATAATTTGTAACTTAATTGTGAGTACGAGAGTTCATGTTACTCGATAAATAAGAATGAATCCACTCGCTTGGCAGACCACTCATCTTGCAGGCCTGACTGCTTGATGCCACAGTATGAGCAAGGCATGTGGGTGCCTCTCAATTAAATGTCTCAATATTATATTTTCTCCAATTTTCCTGAATGGTGTAAGTTAATGTAGTGAATAGCATAGTAGTTATATGACTGTGCTTTTAAGTACACATGCACAGCAAGACAAGTGGTCTCTTGTCAGTGAGCAGTTGGTTTGCCAATCGCTTTGGAAGAATTGCACATCAAGAGCACAACTTGGATTCACATGCATTCTTTTGAATTTAGAATATTTCAAGAAAAGTAGATTAGGGTTTAACGCCCCATCTAAATTGAGGCCATTAGAAACAGAGCACAAATTTGGATTGTTTCAAGAATGGGGAAGGAAATGGGCCGTGCCCTTTTCACAAGAACCATTCCAGCATCTGTCAGGAGCTGTTTAGGGAAATCACAGACAATGGAAACGTAAATCACAGGCAGTGTCTTCTCATACTGGCAGCTTCCCAGAGGCAGCGTTGCCACCCCGCATTTTCTCTGTGCCACAGCTTCTCCGTGCTACTGTCTCTGTGCCACACCATATCCACATCGTAGTCCCCATGCCACAGCATATCGGCATCACAGTCTCCATGATGCAGCAAACCCAGGCAGCAGTCTCTACATCACTGTCTCAGCACCACTGCATCTTCACTCCAGAGTGTCTGTTCACCACTGCACCCCACACCACATCATCTCCATACTGCCACATCTCCACGCCACAGTGTCTCCTTGCCACAGTGCCTCCTATCAGTCATGTCTCGTTGTTGCTCTGTCCCCTCGTTGCTTATGTCTGCACGCAGCTGCATGTCCGTCCCGCCACATCTCCACAAGACCGCATATTCACACCGCCACATTTCCATGCCACCGCATCTGCACTGCAGCATATCCTTGCTGTAGCATCTCCATGTTGCATCATCTCCACACTGAAGCATTTCCATGCTGTGTCATCTCCGCACCACAGATGGCGATCTTATGCATTGGGATTGGGAACATCAGTGGACCAGACTCAGAGCAGCAGGGGCAGCGCACTAGAAATTTAATTTAAGTAAAGCCACAGTTGAATTGTAATTTTCGTTCTGACCATCATCCATGGCCAACTAAATCAAGATATCGCCAAGTAAATGTGGGTCATAGGCTGGAAGTAGTGCTGTAGGCAACCCTAGGATGCAAAGTGAAAAGACAGATAGGGAATATTAGTGTGATTAGGAAATCAAATGAGATTGATTATGATTATGTTGGCTGATTATGGTAATAACTTCAGGAAAATAAAATCAAACTTCGGGAGCATGGAACCTACATTTGAAAAGATAAATACAAAAATAGGGGAAATGAAATTTGGATTTGGGAGTAATCTTTAAAATTTTGAATCAAAGCTTGGGGATTAGATAAATGCTGTGAGCAGCAAGTCTGATCAATAGGAAATCAAATTAACAAAATTGAAAGTAAAATTTAGATTAATGCCAAATTGGTATTGGGGTTATTCATAGGGTTGTTGAAGTAGATAAAGGGTTAACAGACAAAACGGGAGCTGTGCAAAGTGATCCTGTGGGACAGTTTGAGTCGCAAGAGCGAAAATGTAAGATGTTTGATGTACAAATGAATGCAGAGTTCAAGTCCATAAAAGTAGAAGTATCTAAATGTAATAAAGGGATAAGAAGGAATCGAAAAGAATTAGAACTAGAATTAAATTTTTGAAAGAGACTGTGTCTAATGAAGCAGCAGAGTATGGAAATTTAATAACAGGGTATCCTATCAGGCGAGGGTTCTGTACCAAATATTTCAGTGGAGTGAATAAATATCATGCAGTGGATATACTGGCTGCATAAAAGGATAATTTTGTAGCTGGAATGGGTGAGATTGCTAACATTAAATTTGTAGAGAGGCCATTGGAAGGGGGAGCTCAGGTGTAGGCTAATTAGTCTGCTGAGCAGCCTGTTGGTTTCAAAACATTTGAAATTATGGTCTTGAATAAATATTGAAGGCAGGATAAGCAGCTGAGATTGCAGAAGGTTTTTTTTTTTTTTTTTTTTTTTTTTTGTAGGAACCTGTATGTACAAGAATTGAAATGAAATCGTGGGGGACTTTTGTGTTAGGGAGTTAAATTCATTTGGACAGGCAGTTGTCTGTGCTTACGGAAATTTCAACTTTCAAGAGGAGACTGCCAAAATCTTTTCAATGGGAACTCATCTATAGCTCAACAGATTATGGGGAACAATTACTCAATATCATTGAGAAACTGGATAGGGCTCTATGTTGTAGACCGAAAGTTGTTGGACATGGAGAGAATGACAGGAATCAGGACAAGGGCAGCTACAACAATAACAATAATTTTAATGGGAAGCAACGGATGGAGAAATGAGAGGAATGGACACAGTAATCAGGGTATGGACTGGAGAAACAGGCATCAGTTGAAAGACAGAAATTTTGGGAGAAGAATGGATAATTGTGAGCAAAGAAATGATGATGATGAAAGGTAAAGTCTAAGACATATTGGTCAAGCTGGTGCTAACATTCAAGGCAGAGAGTCCAGAAACTAATTGATCTCTCACTTAAGGGCCACATGGTGGCTAGTAACTAAACTATGTGTAGGACCATCCAGGATTACAATAAAATGATAAATTATTACAAAAAGAGAAGTTCATAAATCAGTATAGAAATGGGGTGGCTGAACCAGAAAATATTGGAAACAGTGTGAGTTTAGCTTCACTTAAAATTACTGAGATACCTGAAACAGTGGCATTAACTTTGTTCAAAACAAAAACAGGTGTTAATATGGAACTGTGTACAAGGTAATTAGTAGCAGTGGAATTAATTGTAAAGAAGTAATGTGTACAGATACAATGGTGAATGATGAAGAGAATTCTATAAATATTGTGTGTGAGACTATTAAATGAAGAGTATGTGTTATTATTGACATTGTTTATAGTAATGATTCAGTAGATTATGAAATAAATGTTAATGATATGCCTTTACCAATGAGTGTACATGGTAACTGAAGTTGTTGTAATGATCAATTATTAAAAAATTCATAATGTGTATCAAAAAACTTCGCAGTCTATAACAGCTTTTTAAGTTTCTATATGTGCAATGCCCTTGCACTTCCTTTGGCTAAGTTCTTTGACCATAGCCTACATGTTTCTGTGTGAGCAACATCTTTACACCTGCTATGTCTAAGTTCTTTGACCATACCTCACATGGATGTGTGTGAACATATTGTATTTTCACGATTGCACATCGTAATAGTGAAATATGCAGCTAAACTTTATAAAACTGAAATATGGACGTGAAAATAATAATAAGTCTGCAACTAAGTGAAAAAACTGTCATCACAGCGTAACTATAATAATGATGCTTCATCTTTATGTAAGTACAGATATTTTTCGACAAATGCTGCCTTCTCACTTACAATTGTCCCACTTGTATCTGTTTAGTCACTAGCAAATAATTTTTTTGTATTTATACAGTGATCTCCAGCAATATAAACATGTACATGAATTTATAAACACCTGATGATGGGCGCAAGCCCGAAACCGGTCGTGTGACAAATTAATAACCTTTTATTGTGACTGGTAGCGAAAAACTTTTTCTACAACCCAATAATGAAAACGTTTTTGATCAGGATTGTCCCAAAGAAAAAGTGAAAATACCTGTATTTTATGGAATGTGAACATATGGCTCTGAATGAGGATGTTAATTGCAATTGGATGAGGAAAAAGTGAATGGGTGTATTATGATAAGATCTATTAATTTTTAATACAAAAGGATTGGTATAAGTTAAAGTTTAAAGTTTCCAGAGAGCTGCGGGAATTATGTGGGGGCAAGATATTGAGGAAATATTTAGTGATTTGTTTAAAGGGAATACAGAAACTGAATGTGAAAAAATGGTTATACAATGAAGACAGAAAGTAGGGAAGAAACTGAAGCGGATTTGTTGAAGGAAACAGAATTAAAGAGGGCATTTATTGAAAATTTGCAGCCACTTATTGATGCTAAAGTGGGAAATACAAAGAATATTGCATTATTTTAGTCAGATTCTAATGTGTCAGCAGTGTCTGAATCTTTCTGGTAGCAAATAAGATGCAGGGAGGTGATGGAGCTATCTGTAACTCGTGTAAAAAGAAAGGAGACACAGCAACTGAGTCATGTAGTAAAACCAGCTGTAAGGGAAGTTTTGTTATATTGAAGATTCAGGAACATTATTTTAGTGTAAATTGTTTTGTAATACCTGGTTTGACTATGAACATCGTCTTAGGGATAGATTTTCTGTACAAGTTGTAAGTGGCGTGAATAAAAGGACGCTATGTGCAAGAAGCATGAAGCGCCCTTTGAATGTATCCTGATAGCTAAAAGAGCCACGCGCACTTTGAATAAGAAAATGCTATTTGACACTGAAATCAATATAAAAGATAGGGTCGCCACCAACTCTAGCCACACGACAAAGAAGAGGTAGCACTGATTCGGAAAATTACTTAATTTATTAATAAGAAAAACTCACAAAAGAACATTCATTGTAAAGTTATTGATAAAGAATGGGATGTAGTTATTAATATGATCCAGGCATTCTTCCCGTGAATCAAATATTGAGTAAAGTAAATAGGGCGTGAACACCATGCGTAAGTGCAGCCTGCAGCAAGATTCGTGAAAACACGATCTATTCCAGAGCATTTGTTTCAGATAAAAAAAGGGACACTAATCACTACACCTGTGCACATGGAAACGCTATAGGTGGGCCAACAAGGAAAACTACAAGGTAAAATGGCGAAGGTAACGGCGACGTAACATCGGTACACAAGATAAGATTGAAGGCAAAATTATTTATTCCTTAAAACATTGATGTAGTGCATCTATAGACTGCTGTTGCATGCTAACTATGTACAATTGCTTGTGAAATACTATACGTTTCATAACAGACTCGCGTGCCCACTCGGTCCGCGGAGACAATTTCTATGGACCGTGGCCAAATTTTAATCACATGAGACAAAGAAAATTCACAAATACACAAAAATTACCAAGATCCGGACAAGATTAGAAGCATACACACACAGTTGTAGGCACATAAACATTCACATTGAACCGAGGGCACTTCAACATATGCAACTCCTTTGTGCTGCGTTCCTCTCACGGATCAAAGTCAAGACTGCATTGGGAATCAAACTGAAAGTCTACAAAAGCCTTGCATTCCCTGCTGCAACCCAGCAAGTAAATCTTTATAAGACGAAATTCGAGACCAAAAGCTAAAAGCTCCCCTCTCTATGTGACAACGCGCCACGCGGTCAGTCCAACTCACCCTTCTCCGACTGGAGCACAGCTGTGTACGCTTCCCGTACCGGCGGCAGACTGCCTCCCGCTCCTCCAGCCTCTTCCACGCTCCGCGTGGACCGGAAAAACCCAGGATGCCATTTCCGCCACCAACCTAACGCAGGTGGATTTCTCACAAGTAGCGGAAACCTCTTTGCCGACTTGACCACTACGAGAGTTGGCAATGAAAGGTGGCTACAGGACCCTTTCAAAGTATGATTTTAATATTGTTGTGGGAGGTAGAATTTTGGTGTTTGATCTGGGGATACAGAAAAAAAATTAAATTTAAAATAGAATTTGAAGGGGTCAAATGATGGCTCACTTGCAAAGGGAAAATGAAGAGAATGAAGTCCACAGAGTCAATATATAATAAGTAAGATGAGATGGATAATTTATCAAAGGAATGGAAATTATACCCTACTGAATTATTACTTAAATACAAGAATGTGTTTTCTGATATGCCCGGGGGTTAGTAGATTTTGAATATTCCTTAAGAGTATTACCACATGAAGAATTTAAGGTCAAGCCTTTTCCCATTCCTATGGCTCAGAAGGAAGCAGTAAGGGCCAGAATAAAAAGACATACTTAGCTTGGAAAGAATGCAGGAGTATGTCATTCTCAATAATATAGGTAATAGCAAGGAAGCACCTGGCTGCTTGTGACAGATATAAAAAGAAAGCATAGCAAAGTAACTATAAGCGGGTGCTAGTAAGTCTTTGGTTGTTCCTAGATAAAACTGATATAGATTAACTCTGATATTTTGTCATTAAATCTTGTTCTTTACATTATATGTGATAGGAATTGTGTAGCACTAACATTGGCTTCTATTTTTCCGTGCATGTTTGAAGTAAACACTGCGCAATAAAATAGAGAATTCATAGTGAAGGGAAACTTGGCCAAACAAATTTTTGGTGATATGTATGGTATACTGGGTGGTAACTGCCCTTCCTACTTCACAATCAAGAACTGGGTTGCTGCGTTTAAAATAGGGTATTTCAGCACTGAAGACGAAGAGTGTTCTGGAAGGCCAAATCAAATCACATTTCCACAGACTGTGGCGACAGCAGAGATCATGAACATATCCCGTGAACGTGTCAGTCATAGTATTGATGAGATTTCCAACATGTGAAAGCTCTCAGCCGAATAGGTTCCCGAGCATCTCAGTGCAAAATAAAAGCATGAACAAGCGGCTGTTTCACAGTCGATTCTGGTCCAGTTTCTCTGGGATCTTGAGGAATTTTTGAATCACCTCATGACTATGAATGAAACATGGATATACACTTATGATCCAGAGACCAAAAAACAGTCCTAAGAATGAAGGCATAGGTTCTCCACGTCCAAATAAGTTCAAAACTTAAAGATCAGGAGACAAGCTCCTCGAATCCGTCTTTTGGGATAAAGATGGAATCTAACTTAGGGACTACTTACAAAATGCTGAAACCATTATGGCAAAGTACTAAGTCGAACTTCGCGATAAACTGAAACTACAATTGGTTTCCAGATGTCCAGGAAAACTGAGAAAAGAAGTTTTGTTTCTGCAAAACAATATCCAATATCATAATGGATATCTAGAAGTACAGAATTCACGCATTTGGCGATCGGAAAACCCACATCCGCTGCACGAACCCTCTTCGTAGGAACAAAAATTGGGTATTTGGTGTGCAGTGCCACGTATTTGAAGCTTTATCATGACACAGTAAACAGTGTGCAACTATTTGAAAACACTATACCTAAAGATCATCTACAGTACACGTGGTTTCAGCAGCATATTCTTACGACACATCAGATAAGAACCTCAAGATTTTCTTGGATCAGTGTTTTCATAAATAAGTAATTTCGAAGAAGTTGTGGCCCCCCCAATCTCTTGGCTTAACTATAAATCACCTTTCTTTGTGGTATGTTTTAAGAACGTTGTTTACGAATCTCATTCTCACACTACTCCCGAACTGCAGAAAGAAATGAAACGATGTGTTGCTGCAATCGCTCAAGAAACATTACAACATGGATTTAAGAATATGTAACGTCGTATTAAGTTACGTGAATCGCATAATGAAGACCCCTTTGAACAATTTTTGGAACTTAGTCGCTCTCTACAGTTCTTCTGGGTGTTGAACCTGTGTGTAGATTCATGGCTTCCATTCCGGAGCACAAGGTGACTCGGTATTGACTGACGTTACTCGTGGCTGCCAGGACTTACGTTTTCTCAAATAAAATCTTAGGTCTTCCTGGTTACAAAGCGTGTTCCGCTACTGCTGGATTATCTGTTTCCCTTCTCCAGCAGTTACCGTTGTACTCTTCTATTCTTTATTCTGCCATTCTTACACAGTCCACGGCTAGACAAAATTCTATGCACTCCTGCTTTCTCCAGCAGTTAACGAGTATCCTTCACCGACTTCAGATGCCCAACAATCTTATTTGTGGATTTATGTATTACGATAGTATTCAGTTTCTCTAAGACCTTGCCTATACGATCACTGGCATCCTTCGTGAAGGTTTAGATGACCTTAGATTCAGAAGATATCTCAACGCCACTGTGGCCGCTTCGTAACCGTCGTAGTTGGGAAGGAAACGTTGGGTTATTTAAACGATCGCATTAGAACAGACGTGACATCCCCGTGAATCTTCGTAATTTTAAACTTTCCGTCCGTGAAAGTTTGCATTTTACAATTAGTTCACAATATTGCGTTACTTTCTGGACAGCCTGTAGATTAAACTGAATGAATACTGGATACGAGCATATCAGCAGCCTCCTGAGCTTCTGCTCGCGAGAAAGAAGCCTGTGGTCCCTGGTGCCCCTAGCTTCGGGGATCGCAGCAGCTACCTGCCTCGAACAGAATCATTTCGTCGACGTCTCTGAAAACAGGAAATCCAATTGGCGACGCGTCAGGTTCAGGAGATTGTGGCGAGCTCTCCCCATAGGGCCCTGAGGCAATTTCTTATCGGCTGCGAGGCGGCGTCTGCTGCGTGTCACGGCGTTCTTTTGAAACCTCCTGAGATTTCAGAGAACTGCCTGCCGACTCCCATCATCTGAAAGGCGTTATCTTCTGTTCTGCAACATCGACCTCATGAGGTTGTGGCGCACCTCTTCTTACCCACCAGTGAGCGTTACTCTTAGCTTGTTGTGCTTATCCATTACGGATATTTTAGAACCGTGACTGTATATTGAATGTAAATAAGTTATACAAAACTGCAACCAGTCACTTTTTTGAATAATTAAGTTTTATTCCGTGAACCGGTTTTAGAACCTTTTCAGGTTCATCTTCAGTTGCTTTCATGAAGTTACATCAGTATTGCTAGCATAATGCTGGGTGCCAGCTCTATGACAGAAAAATGGAACACACTTTCATGTATCGCCATGACTATAGCTTATCTGTCAATATGGATGTAAATTTAGTTTTTTACTTACTGTGACAGTATAGGCGGCTTTTCTCGGTTAGTGTCCATCTGTCTGCCTCCATTTTGATGTCCAGTTCTTATATCACTACACACACTTCCACACAAACTATATTAATTTACACTCTGACAGCGAGACTTTTCCAGCATCCATCATGCACTTTACAACTGTTGCTTGTAACAAAGATCTTGACAGAAAGATATGGCATAGGCCTACTTTGCACAGAGGTGTAATTTGTTGTTCTTTACATGTATTAAAGTCGATGTAACGGCAAATATTTTAATCAGACTAGCGATAACATACAAACAGAAATAAGATATCAGATCACCTGAAGTTTGTTCTTGTAGTAATTTGTTTCTTTATTTTATTTTGTGCTCTCGTGTTATCGCCAGTGCCGGCCGCGGTGGTCTAGCGGTTCTAGGCGCTCAGTCCGGAACCGCGCGACTGCTACGGTCGCAGGTTCGAATCCTGCCTCGGGCATGGATGTGTGTGATGTCCTTAGGTTAGTTAGGTTTAAGTAGTTCTAAGTTCTAGGGGACTGATGACCACAGATGTTAAGTCCCATAGTGCTCAGGGCCATTTCAACCATTTGTTATCGCCAGTCTGATTAAAATATTTGCCCTTACATCGATTTTAATACATGTAAAGAAGAACAAATTACATCTTTGTGCAAAGTAGACCTATGGCATATCTTTCTGTCAAGATCTTTGTTACAAGCAACAGTTGTAAAGCGCATGGTGGATGCTGGAAAAGTCTCGCTGTCAGACTGCAAATTAATATAGTTTTTGTGGAAGTGTGTGTAGTGATATAACAACTGGACATCAAAAGCCAGCCGGAGTGGCCGAGCGGTTCTAGGCGCTACAGTCTGGAACCGCGCGACCGCTACGCCCGCAGGTTCGAATCCTGCCTCGGGCATGAATGTGTGTGATGTCCTTAGGTTAGTTAGGTTTAAGTAGTTCTAAGTTCAAGGGGACTGATGACCTCAGAAGTTAAGACCCATAGTGCTCAGAGCCATTTGAACCATTTGTACATCAAAATGGAGGCAGGCAGATGGACACTAACCGAAAAAAGCCGCCTATACTGTCGCAGTAAGTAAAAAATTAATTTACATCCATATCGACAGATAAGCTATAGTCATAGCGATACATTAAAGTGTGTTCCACCTTTATGCTAGCAATAATGATGTAACTTCCTGAAACCATCTGAAGATGAACCTGAAAGGTTCGAAAACCGGTTCATGGAATAAAATATAATTATTCAAAAAAGTGACTGGTTGCAGTTTTGTGTAACTTATTTACATTTTTAGTTTGTTTACTGTTGGCAATCGACTTCATTTCCTTCTTGCTAAGGTTTTTCGCCCATGAGATATTACTTTTCGCCCATGGGATATTAAAGTAATCAGAATTTAGATTTCTCAATCAGCTATTCTGGACAAGCAAAGAGATGGAACACAAACTGGAAGAAGAATAAGACTCCTTAACTGAGTTAATGAAATAACCGTGTTTTTTGCAGTCTGGACAAAGTTTATCTGTTCATGTAACACTAAATGGATAAGTGGCACCAAACCATATGCAATAGTGCAAAAAGTATTACTTCCGGACATATTTTGATAGGAACCTTTTTGTTCCTTTTCCTGTCAGGAAGCATCTGAAGTTCGTCCACTTAATATTCACTCTGTATAGTTGAGATTTAAAACCAATAGGTATATAGAAATAATAGAGATGGCAATTGTTCAGTTGTCTTAAAAATTTAAGACTGTCTGTGGCAACTGAGAAATTTTCTTTCAGCTCACTCCGTCAGGTCTCGGAATTGTTACTTGTGGCCTGTTCAGTTACGTTCGTTCTGCTCGGGATACAGGAGAATGAAGTGTCTGTGGGATTTGTTCCAATGCTTCTCAATCTTAATGCCATAAGATACACTGATGAACAATTAAAATCAATACACCCCCTTAAAAGTCTGTAGAACACTCTTTCACTGTGGCGGCAGCAATGGTGCTTTATGGGTTAGATTCAATGGTGCACAAAAAACATTAAGGAACCTATCTAATCTATGACTGCACAATTCATGCTTACTGCTCCAAAGATTGGACCAAGGCATGCACATATCTTTCAGAAACTTCCCATATGTGCTCAACACGTCTGAGGTTATGTGACATGTGATGAAAAGTGGCAAGCCATTTGGCCTGTATGTTTTCACAATTATTCAGTTTCGTAATGAGATTGGAATGAAGTAGAATAGACAGGCGATAATATGAGATTAATTACAGGAACGGTTTATTTGCGTGACAGTGGTTGGTCAAGCCAGTTTTTATTTTTCTAAAGAACACCCCAAATAACTTGGGGCCGGTAACTTCTTCTGAATCTGGAAGCGAACCAACGCTGAGGACGGACTAACGGCACAGATCCCCAGGTGAGCCTCGCAGAGAACTGCAGCGCAGAAAGCAGGCAACTGACCTTCTCCCACGTCGGGGTGTATTGCCAACTCAGGGCTACGAAACAGCTTTTGCTTCATGGAGCGAAATAGCGGTACGACTGAAGTAAGGCATCCACGGTATGTCAAAGTCGTCCCTGTGATAAATTCTGCCGAGTGTCTGAATTCTTTCGCAAACTGCCAACAGAGATAACGGGTTTGAGGAGAGATAGGAGTCCAGCCCTTTAGTTTTCTAGCATACTGTGTAGGGAGGCTGGCTATTTTAACACAAGGCACGGATTAGTCATTTGCTCTGTGACGTCAGATGGCTGTAGGAGATTTGTTTAACGTATGATTGGCTCTCATAACTCATGGTGGGAAGTAATGGGAAGACAGTTTTAGAACAAACCAGAAAGATCATTGTATTCTAGGGCGCCAGGCAGTACAGATCTTTGCGCGGAGCGGAACAGACCAGTTTGTACACGGCTTCATCAAGTACCGCGCTGGATTACTAGCAACAGCAGGGTACATTAGGAGATCTTCGCAAGTGCTGTACTGGTTCACCACTAGTCACCTCGACATCGCTCAGTTCATATGGCGTCGAATATTATGGTGACATGGATGCAGAATCAGTATGTTAGGGAAGTTCAATTACTGGAATCTCATCAGCAGATATGGCCATCAGATCCTCCCCGCCGGCCGGGGTGGCCGAGCGGTTCTAGGCGCTACAGTCTGGAACCGTGCGACCGCTACGGTCGCAGGTTCGAATCCTGCCTCGGGCATGGATGTGTGTGACGTCCTTAGGTTAGTTAGGTTTAAGTAGTTCTAAGTTCTAGGGGACTGATGTGTGTGACGTCCTTAGGTTAGTTAGGTTTAAGTAGTTCTAAGTTCTAGGGGACTGATGACCTCAGAGGTTAAGTCCCACAGTGCTCAGAGCCATTTGAACCATTAGATCCTCCCGTGTTATGGTCGGACGTCATCGACTGGAAACTTAACGTCGAGTAAGCCTGCTCACACGTTCCCATTCTGTCAAACAGTCCACCATCGGGTCACTGTCACACCCAGATGCCTCACATATCTGAATATTGCATGATTCGACAAACTGGCCAAATGGAGACCCGTAGTCAGGCCTTTTTCAAACTCTGGCATCTCCGCGCCTTTCACAGTGATCAACCAACATCTGGCTGACGCTGACGCTGAAAAGACGAGTCTATCCTTGGCTCGAGGTGGTGCAGTTTAGACAATTGTCATTCCTGCGGTTCCTGTAAAAGAAAGAAAGATATAATACCACTCTTGTTGATTGATCCTAGCTGGTGTAACCTGGAAAAGAGAAAGACACACTCTGGTGGTCAACATCTGGCGCTTTTCACGCCCCTCATATACCCTACCAGGCCTGGTAACCACACTAAACACGAACAACACAAATGACGTCTCATGGCCGTTCTACGTCTACATCAACATCTACAGGGATACTCTACAAATCACACTTAAGTGCCTGGCAGAGGGTTCATCGGACCACCTTGACAATATTTCTTAATTATTCCAGTCTCGAACAGCGCGCGGAAGAAACGAACACCTCTATATTTCCGTGCGAGCTCTGATTCCTCTTTTTTATAAATATGATCGTTTCTCCCTACGTGGGTTGGCGTCAGCAAAATATTTTCGAATTCAGAGGAGAAGGTTGGTGTTGAACTTTTGTAAGAAGATTCCGCTGCAACGAAACACGCCTATGTTTTTATGATGTTCACCCAAAATCCTGTATCATGTCAATAACACCCTCCCCCCTATATAATACAAATCGTGCTGCTCTTCTCTGAACTTTCTCGATGTACTTCGTTAATCCTCTCTTGTAAGGAGCGCAGACCGTGCAGCAGTACTCGAAAAGAGGACGGACAAGCGTAGTGTAAGCAGTCTCTTTAGTAGATATTTTACATTTTCTAAGTGTCCTGCCAATAATAAGCAGTCTCTGGTTTGTCTTCCTCACAACATTTTCTACGTGTTCTTTCCAATTTAAGTTGTCCATAATAGTTATTCCTACGTATTTAGTTGAATTTATGGCCTTTACATTTGAATGATTTTCGTGTAACCGAAGTTTAACTGATTCCTTTTGCACTCATGTGGATCACCTCAAACTTTTCATTACTTACGGTCAACTGCCAATTTTCTCAACATGCAGATATCTTTTCTAAATCGTTTTAAGAGGGGTCTTCTAAATCATTTGTATAGATAAGGAGCAGCAGAGGGCCTGTAACACTACCTCGGGGAACGCCAGAAATCACTTCTGTTTTACTCGATGACTTTCTGTCAAATACTACGAACCACGAATCCAGTCACATAGCTGAGACGATATTCCATAAGCACGTAATTTCACGACTTCACTACTTCCGTCGAAAAATCATAACAGCTATGATAAATAACTGAGTCCCGTCAGTTCTTGTTGTTTCCCTACACACTACCAGCGGACTTTAGGGAGATACTGGTGATGTTAGATTTCGACATTTGGATCGGTGTTTCCCACTTACTTGCCTGAAAAACTGAGTGAGTGTCCCTCCGACGCTGCTGGAGTCACTGACGAGGGCATCAACGAGTCGACGACAGGGTTCGGCGTCGACTGTTAGGTGAGGCCACAGTACAGCGAATCACTCACTAGTTTAATCGCTAGTCAGTACAGCCGGAGAGAAGCCATATCATGCAGAGCTGTCTTGCTATATGCAGCACAGGATATATATATATATATATATATATATATATATATATATATATATATATATATATAATGAAGAGCCAAAGAAACTGGTACGCGTGCCTAATATCGTCTTGGGCCCCTGCACGCACGTAGAAGTGCCGCAACACGACGTGGCATGGGCTCGACTAATGTCTGAAGTAGCACTGGAGGGAAATGACACCATGAATCCTGCAGGGCTGTCCATAAATCCGTAAGAGAACGAGAGGGTGGAGATCTCTTCTGAAAAGCACGTCGCAAGACATCCCAGATATGCTCAATAATGTTCAGGTCTGGGTAGTTTGGTGGCAAGCGGAAGTGTCTAAACTCAGAAGAGTGTTCCTGGAGCTACTCTGTAGCAATTCTGAATGTGTGGGGTATCGCATCGTCCTGCTGTAATCGCCCAAGTCCGTCGGAATGCACAATGGACATGAATGGATTCAGGTGATCAGACACGATGCTTATGTACGTGTCAACTGTGAGAGTCGTATCTAGACGTATCAGGGGTCCCATATCACTGCAACTGCGCACCCCCCACACCATTACAGAGCATCCACAAGCTTGAACAATCCCCTGCTGACATGCAGGGTCCATGGATTCATGAGGTTGCCTCCACACCCGTACACGTTCATCCGCTCGATACAATTTGAAACGAGACTCGTCCACGCAGACAGTCATCAACAGCCCAACGTCGATGTTGCCGGGCCCAGGCGGGGCATAAATTTTTATGTCGTCCAGTCATCAAGGGTACACGAGTGGGCCTTCGGCTCAGAAAGCCCATATCGATGAGTTTTCGTTGAATGGATCGCACGCAGACACTTGTTGATGGCCCAACACTGAAGTCTGCAGCAATTTGCGAAAGGGTTGCACTTGTGTCACGTTGAACGATTCTCTTCAGTCGTCGTTGGTCCCGTTCTTACATGACCTTTTTTCGGCCACAGCAATGTCGGAGGTTTGATGTTTTACCGGATTCCTGATACTCGTGAAATGGTCTTATAGGAAATTCCCCACTTCATCGCTGACTCGGATCTGTGTCCCATCGTTAGTGCGCCGATTATAACACCATGTTCAAACTCACTCACAACTGCGCCAGACAGTTGTTGTGTTATGTAGCCGTTGTCGACCGCAGCGCCGCATTCTGCCTGTTTACATATCCCTATATTTGAATACTCATGCCTATACCAGTTTCTTTGGCGCTTCAGTGTATACGTCTGCCAAGGTTTTTCACTGGTGGACGATGGAAGAGCCTACTGCACAATCACGCCAATCTGCGTCAGCAGCCAGACTGGGGAATTACTGTCCCATACATAGGTGGTAGTTAACACCAAAACACAAATGGCTGAGTCTGAAGTGGTTCCGTGACAGGGAATCACGGGTTTCTCATGAATGACATTAGATTCAATGACCATTGCGCCGAGTATTATACTAAAGATTATTTGAAGATGTAGAAAGGACCACATTTCAAGCCTATAGAATAGCAAGACTCAGCATTAACAAAATACGATAATCACTCCAACTAAACAACCTGGCGACACAGATATTACCTTGCTACAAGAAGTGACAGACTTATAACTAGAACAAGTAAAAGAATATAATGTCACAACAAATTCCTGAATGTGGAGGAGATATGGGAGCTGCAATCCCCACCAAGGAACGGATCCTCCTAAAATCTACAGAAAAACTCCCAAACAGCAGTGACATTGCCGGAACCGTCAGCAACACAAGGACTATCAATATTTACGCACCATCCGAAAATAACAAGCAGAAAACATCGGAATTCTTTAAAACAAAAATAGTTTCCTTATCCAGAAAATATCAGCAGCACGTACGCCTTGCAGGAGATTTCAATTACATCCTAAAACAAAAGGACCAAACATCTCATTTCACTGAATAAACGGAAATAATTCAGGAATTACATTTAAAGGAAACGTGGGAACTAAAACATGGTAAGTTACCTAGATTTACCCAAGTAACCAACCACTAAGTCAGCAGCATAGACAGAATTTATGTCTCAAATGGCCTAAAATATCGAGTCTTTCTACTTGAAATCTGGCAAGTAATCTTTTGCGACTATGCCTCATATACAGTCACAATAAATATGGACGAACGGGAGATGTACCGTGCAAAAGGAGTTTGGAAATTCAACGTTGCACATCTGCAAGACGCAGAATGACGAGAGGCTTCTTTGACGACCTGGCCAGAATGTAAAAACAAATGTACGACCTATAGCTCAGCAATAGCTCGTAAACCTATAGCTCAGCAATCCCTCCATGAACCTGGGCATTCCCGTCGGTGGGGTGGCTTGCGTGCCTCAGGGACACAGATAGACATAGTGTAGGTACAGGCACAACGGAGGGGTATCTGTTGAGAGGCCAGGAAAACGTGTGGTTCCTGAAGAGAAGCAGCAGCCTTTTCAGTAGTTGCAGCGGAAATAGTATGAGTGATTGACTGATCTGGCATTGTAACATCAACCAAAACGGTATCGCTGTACTGGTACTGCGAACGGCTGAAAGCAATGGGAAACTACAGCCGTAATTTACCTGAGGTAGGGTTACATGATGATGGGGTCCTCTTGGGTAAAATGTTCCGAAGGTAAAATAGTCCCCATTCGGATATTCGGGCAGGGACCACTCGTGGGGATGTCGTCACCAGAAGAAACAAAACCGGTGTTCTACAGATCCGAGAGTGGAATGTGAGATTCCTTAATCGGGCAGGGAGGTTAGAAAATTTAAAAAGAGAAGCGGATACGTTGAGGTTATATATAGCGGGAATTAGTGAAGATCGGTGGCAAGAGGAACAGGCCTTCCGGTCAGGTGGATATAGGGTTATAAATACAAAGTCAAATAGGGGCTATGCACGAGCGAGTTTGATAGTGAATAAGAAAATAGGAATGTGGGTAAGCTACTATGAACAGCGTAGTGAACGCATTATCGCAGCCAAGATGGACACGAAGTCCACGCCTACCACAGTAGTACAAGTTCATATGCCAACTAGCTTCGCAGATGATGAAGAGATAGAAGAAATGTGTGATGAGATAAAATAAATTATTCAGATAGTTTAAGGAGATGACAATTTAACTGTAATGAGGGTCTCGAATTCGATGGTAATAAAAGGAAGAGAAGGAAAAATAGTAGTTGAATATGGACTGGGGAAAAGAATGAAAGAGGAAGCCACCTGGCAGAATTTTGCACTGAGCATAATTTAACCATCGCTGACACTTGGTTTAAGAGCCATGAAAGAAGCATGAATCCGTGGAAGAGATCTGAAGACACTGGAAGGTTTCAAATTGATTATATAATGGTAAGACATAGATTTCGGAATCAGATTTTAAATTGTAAAACATTTTCAGGGGCAGATATGGACTCTGACCCCAGTTTATCGATTATGAACTGTGAATATCAAGAGCTCAGATGGCAACCCAGTTCTAAGCAAAGAAGGGAAGGCAGAAAGGTGGAAGGAGTATATAGAGGGTTTATACAAGGGCGATGTACTTGAGGACAGTATTATGGAAATGGAAGAGTATGTAGATGAAGATGAAATGGGAGATAAGATACTGCGTGAAGAGTTTGACAGAACACTGAAAGACCTGAGTCGAAACAAGGCCCCGGGAGTAGACAACATTCCATTAGAACTACTGATGGCCTTGGGAGAGCCAGTCATGACAAAACTCTACCATCTGGTGAGCAAGATGTATGAGACAGGCGAAATACCCCCAGACTTCAAGAAGAATATAATAATTCCAATACCAAAGAAAGCAGGTGTTGACAGATGTGAAAATTACCGAACTATCAGTTTAATAAGTCACAGCTGCAAAATACTAACGCGAATTCTTTACAGACGAATGGAAAAACTGGTAGAAGCGGACCTCGGGGAAGATCAGTTTGGATTCCGTAGAAATGTTGGAACACGTGAGGCAATACGGACCTTACGACTTATCTTAGAAGAAAGATTAAGAAAAGGCAAACCTACGTTTCTAGCATTTGTAGACTTAGAGAAAGCTTTTGACAACGTTAACTGGAATACTCTCTTTCAAATTCTGAAGGTAGCAGGGGTAAAATACAGGGAGCGAAAGGCTATTTACAATTTGTACAGAAACCAGATGGCAGTTATAAGAGTCGAGGGGCATGAAAGGGAAGCAGTGGTTGGGAAAGGAGTGAGACAGGGTTGTAGCCTCTCCCCGATGTTATTCAATCTGTATATTGAGCAAGCAGTAAAGGAAACAAAAGAAAAATTCGGAGTAGGTATTAAAATTCATGGAGAAGAAGTAAAAACTTTGAGGTTCGCCGATGACATTGTAATTCTGTCAGAGACAGCAAAGGACTTGGAAGAGCAGTTGAACGGAATGGACAGTGTCTTGAAAGGAGGATATAAGATGAACATCAACAAAAGCAAAACGAGGATAATGGAATGTAGTCAAATTAAATCGGGTGATGCTGAGGGGATTAGATTAGGAAATTAGACACTTAAAGTAGTAAAGGAGTTTTGCTATTTAGGGAGCAAAATAACTGATGATGGTCGAAGTAGAGAGGATATAAAATGTAGACTGGCAATGGCAAGGAAATCGTTTCTGAAGAAGAGAAATTTGTTAACATCGAGTATAGATTTAAGTGTCAGGAAGTCGTTTCTGAAAGTATTTGTATGGAGTGGAGCCATGTATGGAAGTGAAACATGGACGATAAATAGTTTGGACAAGAAGAGAATAGAAGCTTTCGAAATGTGGTGCTACAGAAGAATGCTGAAGATAAGGTGGGTAGATCACGTAACTAATGAGGAGGTATTGAATAGGATTGGGGAGAAGAGACGTTTGTGGCACAACTTGACTAGAAGAAGGGATCGGTTGGTAGGACATGTTTTGAGGCATCAAGGGATCACAAATTTAGCATTGGAGGGCAGCGTGGAGGGTAAAAATCGTAGAGGGAGACCTAGAAATCAATACACTAAGCAGATTCAGAAGGGTGTAGGTTGCAGTAGGTACTGGGAGATGAAGACGCTTGCACAGGATAGAGTAGCATGGAGAGCTGCATCAAACCAGTCTCCGGACTGAAGACCACAACAACAACAGATTAAAACTGAAGAAATTGGAAAAGGTAGTAAATAATTAAAGAAAGGAGAAAATACAAAAATGAAACTGGTGAAAGCGGCAACTGTGGTGCTGGCAGAAGAGCCAACACCGTGTTAATAGAGGAGGCCGAAATGCACGCCATTTAGCTCATCCAGGCTGGCGTGAGGAGGGAAGAACTATACTGATGTGAGGTTTGGAACATGACAAGGAATTAGAATTCAGAAAGCGGACGTAATTAGTTTGATACTTAACTTTAATCCATTAATCATGAACGTCGCTCTTGACGGTACATGAGTCACAATATTATCTGTTCAGAAGACATAGTAACTGAATATGGCTCCCTGTTAGGTCGTAGCAAATGACGTAGCTGAAGGCTATGCCAAACTGTCGTCTCTGCAAATGAGAGCGTATGTAGACAGTGAACCATCGCTAGCAAAGTCGGCTGTGAAACTGGGGCGAGTGCTAGGGAGTCTCTCTAGACCTGCCGTGTGGCGGCGCTCGGTGTGCAATCACTGATAGTGGCGACACGCGGGTCCGACGTATACTAACGGACCGCGGCCGATTTAAAGGCTACCTCCTAGCAAGTGTGGTGTCTGGCGGTGACACCACAGCAACAAACTCTTAAGAAATGAGATTGACAGGAAGTTCAAAATGGCTAAGCAGGAATGGCAAGAGTAGAAATGTAAGGATTTAGAACCATATTTCACTAGGGAAAAGACAGATACTTTCTACAGGAAAATTAAAGAGGTCTTTGAGGAAAAGAGAAGCAGCTGTATGAATATCAACAGCTCAGATGGGAAACCACTTCTAAACAAAGAAGGGAAAGCTGAAAGGTGGAAGGAGTATATAGAGGACAATGAAGACAACATCACAGACATGGAAGAGGACGTAGATGAAGATGAACTGGGAGATATGACACTGTGAAAAGAATTTCATACAGCTCTGAAAGACCTAAGTCGAAAGAAGGCCCTACGAGCAGAAGATATTCCGTCAGAAATACTGGTAGTCTTGGGAGAGCCAGCCACGGCAAAACGGGTGAGCAAGATGTATGAGACAGGCGAAATAACCTTAGACTTCAAGAACAATGTAATAATTCCAATTCCAAAGAAAGCAGTTATTGATAGGTGTGAGTATTACCGAACTGTCAGTTTCATATGTCATGGTCAGAAAATTGTATTGTATTGTATTGTATGTTAACCGGGGACCTGGAAACGACGGAGTGGCTCCGTCCCCGCTGCAGCCGCAGTGGTCCACAACCCCACGACGACTACCGCAGTCCACTTTACCCCTCCGCCACCCACACCGAACCCAGGGTTATTGTGCGGTTCGGCCCCATGTGGACCGACCCCCCCCCCTCCCCCCCAGGGAACGTCTCACACCAGACGAGCGTAACCCCTATGAGACAGGAATGTAGTCGACCCTGATAGGTAATGGAAACCAAAGAAAATATGGAGTAGGAATTAAAGTTAAGGGAGCAGAAAAAAATCTTTAAGGTTTGCCGAAGTCATTATACACTCCTGGAAATTGAAATAAGAACACCGTGAATTCATTGTCCCAGGAAGGGGAAACTTTATTGACACATTCCTGGGGTCAGATACATCACATGATCACACTGACAGAACCACAGGCACATAGACACAGGCAACAGAGCATGCACAATGTCGGCACTAGTACAGTGTATATCCACCTTTCGCAGCAATGCAGGCTGCTATTCTCCCATGGAGACGATCGTAGAGATGCTGGATGTAGTCCTGTGGAACGGCTTGCCATGCCATTTCCACCTGGCGCCACAGTTGGACCAGCGTTCGTGCTGGACGTGCAGACCGCGTGAGACGACGCTTCATCCAGTCCCAAACATGCTCAATGGGGGACAGATCCGGAGATCTTGCTGGCCAGGGTAGTTGACATACACCGTCTAGAGCACGTTGGGTGGCACGGGATACATGCGGACGTGCATTGTCCTGTTGGAACAGCAAGTTCCCTTGCCGGTCTAGGAATGGTAGAACGATGGGTTCGATGACGGTTTGGATGTACCGTGCACTATTCAGTGTCCCCTCGACGATCACCAGTGGTGTACGGCCAGTGTAGGAGATCGCTCCCCACACCATGATGCCGGGTGTTGGCCCTGTGTGCCTCGGTCGTATGCAGTCCTGATTGTGGCGCTCACCTGCACGGCGCCAAACACGCATACGACCATCATTGGCACCAAGGCAGAAGCGACTCTCATCGCTGAAGACGACACGTCTCCATTCGTCCCTCCATTCACGCCTGTCGCGACACCACTGGAGGCGTGCTGCAGGATGTTGGGGCGTGAGCGGAAGACGGCCTAACGGTGTGCGGGACCGTAGCCCAGCTTCATGGAGACGGTTGCGAATGGTCCTCGCCGATACCCCAGGAGCAACAATGTCCCTAATTTGCTGGGAAGTGGCGGTGCGGTCCCCTATGGCACTGCGTGGGATCCTACGGTCTTGGCGTGCATCCGTGCGTCGCTGCGGTCCGATCCCAGGTCGACGGGCACGTGCACCTTCCGCCGACCACTGGCGACAACATCGATGTACTGTGGAGACCTCACGCCCCACGTGTTGAGCAATTCGGCGGTACGTCCACCCGGCCTCCCGCATGCCCACTATACGCCCTCGCTCAAAGTCCGTCAACTGCACATACGGTTCACGTCCACGCTGTCGCGGCATGCTACCAGTGTTAAAGACTGCGATGGAGCTCCGTATGCCACGGCAAACTGGCTGACACTGACTGCGGCGGTGCACAAATGCTGCGCAGCTAGCGCCATTCGACGGCCAACACCGCGGTTCCTGGTGTGTCCGCTGTGCCGTGCGTGTGATCATTGCTTGTACAGCCCTCTCGCAGTGTCCGGAGCAAGTATGGTGGGTCTGACACACCGGTGTCAATGTGTTCTTTTTTCCATTTCCAGGAGTGTAGTTCTGTCACAGATGGAAAAGGACTTGTAAGAGCAGGTGAACGGAATGGACAGTGTCTTGAAAGGAGGGTATAAGATGAGCATCAACAGACGCAACGCAAAGATAATGGAATGTTGTCGAATTAAACCAGGTGATGCTAAGGGAATTAGTTGAGGAAACGAGACACTTAAAGTAGTAGATGAGTTTTGCTATTGGGACAGCAAAATAACTGATGATGACTGAAGTAGAAATGGTTCAAATGGCTCTGAGCACTATGGGACTTAACTTCTGAGGTCATCAGTCCCCAAGAACTTAGAACTACTTAAACCTAAATAACCTATGGACATCACACACATCCATGCCCGAGGCAGGATTCGAACCTGCGACCGTAGCGGTCGCGCAGTTCCAGACTGTAGCGCCTAGAACTGCTCGACCACCTCAGCCGGCGACTGAAGTAGATATAAAATGTAGATTTGTAACGGCAAGAAAAGCGTTTCTGAAGAAGAGAAGTTTGTTATCATCGAATATAGATTTAAGTGTTAGAAAGTCTTTTCTGAAGGTGTTCGTCTGAATTTTGGCCATGTGTGGAAGTGAAACATATACGATAAACAATTTAGACAAAAAGAATGTGGTGGTGCACAAGAATGTTGAAGATTATATTGGTAGATCACGTAACTACTGAACAAAATTAGGGAGACAAAAAAGTCTGTGGTAAAACTTGACCAAAAGAAGGGATCGGTTGATAGGACACATTATAAAACATCAAGAGAGCACCAGTTTAGCATTGGAGGGAAATTTGGCGGGGGGGGGGGGGGGGTTAGAAATCGTAGGGGCAAACCAAGAGATGAATACACGAGTAGTAAGCAGGTTCAGAAGGCTGTAGGTTGCTGTAGTTACTCAGAGGTGAAGAGGCTTGCACAGGATAGAGTAGCACGGAGAGCTGCGTAAAACCAGTCTTTGGACTGAAGACCACAACAATAATAGCTCTGCAATAATACGATGGCTTAAATGTTCTAAACCAAAAATACGGAAGATGCTCACGACCCACCCGAGAGAAGCTACTGATCAAAGCGCTCAGCAAAAATAATAAGAAACTTCCAACGACGGCTGAGAGCTTAGCAAAAAGAGAATTTAACAACAGAAACTGACGAAGGAGAAGTGGCAGCAACGATCGAACAAAGCCCCAAAAGAGAATCCCCCGCACCAGACGGAATACCCACAGAATTTTACTACATTTTCTCATTACAAATGAAGAATAATCTTTATGGGTACAGAGGTAACAAAACGACCTGAACAGTAAAATATATCCAAGGAATTTCTAGAAGGGATAATGGTCTTAATTCCTAAAATCCCAGGCAGTAAAATAATTGAGAATCTAAGGCCAGTTATCTTATTGAACTCCGATTATAAAATAATGGTGCTGATCCTCGCACAAACATTCAAAACGTAAATGGACACGTTAACAGCGCAGTATCAAACGAGTGTCAGTAAGCGTAGGAAACTTCTTCAAAACATAAACGATTATAGAGATATAATAGCAACTGCCGAAGCCTGTAAAATTCGTTGTACAACTGCTTCTTTAGACTTTGAAAAAGCATTTGATAAGATTCAAAGTGGTTCAAATGCCTCTGAGCACTATGGGACTTAACATCTGAGGTCATCTGTCCCCTAGAACTTAGAACTACTTAAACATAACTAACCTAAGGACAACACACACACCCATGCCCGAGGCAGGATTCGAACCTGCGACCGTAGCAGTCGCGCGGTTCCGGACTGACGCGCCTAGAACCGCTTGGCAACAGCGGCCGGCTGATACGGTAAACAATCATTACTTACATAAGATCATCCAGGATATAGACTTTCCACCTCAGTTTATCAACTTAATAAAAAACGTATTAAGTAATGGTGTAACAAAAGGAACTGTTAACGGACAGCTAAATAATGAAATCAAGATGCAAAGCCTTCTGAGACAAGGACGACCAGTATCAATGGCGCTCTTCGCTATTACGATCAAACCTTTAGTTGCCGCTTTGACAGAACAGCTGTAAGGTAGGTTGTTTGGTCAAAAGTGTAATGGAAGTAGATGAAGTCCTACAAATCGTACACAAATGTGAGCAAGCATCTGAAACTAGAATAAATTTTAAAAAGCCTTCATGAATATAGTGAGAGGAATCCAAATGCAGATTAAGAGGCATTTAGCGAAGTCAAGAAAACTGAAATACCTTGGCATGAACTTTACAAGTAACATACATCACACCATTGCCGTAAACTACAAGCAGCTACTAACAAACATAAGGACATCTATACAGAAACATAGTCACGGCCAATTAGACGAGATCCTGAAACTAATTTTCTTCAATATCAAATAGAAAGCAAAGTTAATTGTGTGGCACAGTTTCTGCCACTGCCCCCAACAACAGCAAAGCGATTCATGCCTGTGATAGGATACTTCGTGAATGAAGGCCACATATTCAGACTCAAATATGATGCACTAACGATCGCTACTCGCTACGGAGGACTAAATGTTACTGACCTTTGCAATAAATCTAAAGCTTTGTATGTGTGAATGTAAAATGACACCAAATAGTCTAACGCCACTTTTGTTAAACGAGATAGTCCAACGCAGTTTTAAACCTCCAATAAATGTCCAGCACCTACCAGACGACTCTTCCATCTGCAACATTTTCTAAGCGATTGCAGCTACGTATAACTCAGAAATCAGGAAATGAAAATGAAACACATCAAAGAAGTATACAGAAAGTGAATGGCAAGCAAAAATAGGAATAACGTTGAACTAAAATTGCCACATATCGACTTGTCAGCGCGTTCTGGTCGAATATCTGTAATCTTAATCCAGCAGCAGTGAGATCGGTTTGGTAGGTAGCAGTCAACAGAAAACTACCTACAAATTGCAAGACCCACTAGATAAAACTGGTAGATTCACCAGGATGTCCCACTTGCTACTTAAAACGGTAATGAGGAACAGAGACTTGTGCGTGAAAATGTGGAACACATTTAGTATATTTCCGGACAGAAACTTCCAATTATCAACAGAACTTCTCCAAACGCTACAAAACCGTCATATTTACTAAACCAGGCGAAATACCATACTCGACCACTAAGAAAAGCGCAGTCAACTGGATGAAAGGGTAGACAATGTATTGTATTTTAAAAGAAAGGAACAAAAGTGAGGAAGGTTAATGGATACATCTAAGAACGGAACGAAAGAAGACGTCGAGATGGCCCCATGTTTGAGACCCAATTCGGCACACAGTTTCAATCTGCCAAGAAATTTAAAATCAGCGCATACTCCGTTGCAGAGTGAAAATTCATTCTGGAAATAATTCCCCTGTCTGTGGCTGAGCCATGTCTCTGCAATTGCCGGCCGCGGTGGTCTAGCGGTTCTAGGCGCTCAGTCCGGAACCGCGCGACTGCTACGGTCGCAGGTTCGAATCCTGCCTCGGGCATGGTTGTTTGTGATGTCCTTAGGTTAGTTAGGTTTAAGTAGTTCTAAGTTCTAGGGGTCTAATGACCACAGATGTTAAGTCCCATAGTGATCAGAGCCATTTGAACCATTTCTCTGCAATTTCCTTGCTTCTAAGAGTTCTTACCCACAAGGTATGCAGGAGTACATCTGCGAAGTTTGGATAGTAGGACATGAGGTACTGAAGGGAGTAAGGCTCTGAGGGGCAGGGGGGGGGGGAGGGGGGAGGCGGCGGTCGTTAGTCGCACTTCGTTAGCTCGACCGGTAGGGCACTTGCCTGAGAAAGGCAAAGTTCCCAGGTTCGATTGCCCGTCTGGCACACAGCTTTAACGTGCCAGGAAGTTTCAGTCTGCTGATACTTGAACCATGTTTGGCATAACAGGTTCAAAAATGGTTCAAATGGCTCTGAGCACTATGGGACTTAACATCTGAGGTCATCAGTCCCCTAGACTTAGAACTACTTAAACCTAACCAACCTAAAGACATCACACACATCCATGCCCGAGGCAGGATTCGAACCTGCGACCACAGTAGCAGCGCGGTTCCGGACCGAAGCGCCTAGAACCGCTCGACCACAGCGGCCGGCTGTCGTCGCCTCCATGAGGTTGAAATTTAGTACGTTTCATTCGGTATCATACCTTCTTTCACGGATACTTTTTGGGAGAAAACTTCTGATTTTTTAACATAACATGATGCCCGGGCTAAACGTGTCGTTCTTGAGTTAATAAAGGACATTGAGCAACCTACAACATTTTTTTTTTTAAATAGCAGGGCTCCTGTTCTGATATCTTTACCTTCTGCTCTTACAGATCCATCCCTAGTGATTGGTACCGAGCCGGCCGAAGTGGCGGAGCGGTTCTAGGCGCTACAGTCTGGAACCGCACGAATGCTACGGTCGCAGGTTCGAATCCTGCCTGGGGCATGGATGTGTGTGATGTCTTTAGGTTAGTTAGGTTTAAGTAGTTCTAAGTTCTAGGGGACATGACCTCAGAAATTAAGTCCCATAGTGCTCAGGGCCATCTGAACCGGCCATCTGGTACCGAGTAGCTGATAGCATCAGTCATGTTGCCCAACGTAGGTCCTGGGGAAGCTCCAAATGAAACCACATCTTGTTGTAGCCGCTGCACATCCAGTTGCTGTCGATGATGTCCAGTGGGTCGTCGAAGTCATCACCCCATTCTTCGTCACATACATGGTCGCTATTGTCTTCACTGAGAGGAAATACAAATGATATAGTTTGTTACATGTAACCGTACCAAGCGTAAAACCAGAATCCACACACAATAACGAATCTTCAGGCGTCACAGGGAAGAGCGACTTTGGAGCACAACCTCCGCATCAGCGATCGTACTATTATGTGCTAACGCCGCTTCCTGATGTCAGTATTACGATCCAGGGTTGTGGTCGCATTGTAATCGGGAACTCAAGTGAAGTGTGAGAGTGAATGTTCCAGTGCACGCCTGAAGGAGTCAGTGATACAGTGTTATCTGTAAATACATTTATTGGTCGAGTCTACAAAAGTTCAGCTGACTCTTCAACACTGCGGGCTGCATCCGAGCTCGGAGAGCACTTGCCACGAAGGAATGCTGACGCCTCGTCAGCGCGTCATGACGTCGCTACCGCAGGTAGGTACCTCGGCTGCTTACAGTGCTGGAGACTGTGGTGGAAGAGGCAGGTGCGTCCGCCAGACGTACTACAGTGTAGGTTCAGCCACCACCTCAGCGCTCTCGATGAGAGCCCCATAATGTGCTCAGGTAGGGCCTGCCGACTGTCGTCAAGGCTGCCCGTTGTCAAGCACAGAGGCCCCACGCACCCTGGATAGACCAATACTGCAGCAGATGTTCACGAGTCAGCCAGGAGGTTTACAATGACGCGTTTCGACTGGTCGGTGTGAAGATGGTAGCTTGTACACTGAGGTGACAAAAGTCTCCTAATATCGTGTCGGATCTCCTTTTGCCTAGCATTGTGCAGCAACTCGATATGGCATGGACTCAAAAAGTCGTTAGAAGTCCCCTACAGAAATATTGAGCCATGCTGCCTCTATAGCCGTCAATAACAGTCAAAAGTATTGCCAGTGTAGGGTTTTGTGTACAAACTGACCTCTAGATTATGTTCCACAAATGTTCGATGGGATTCTTGTTGAACAATCCAGTGGCCAAAACATTTGCTGGACTTGTCTAGAATGTTCTTCAGAGAAATTGCGAACAATTGCGGCCCAGTGACATAGTACATAGTACTCAGGGGAATATCCGATCTGTGGGTATTATGGGTCTGGCAAACCCAGGTCCCCAGCTGTTAGTAGCCTTGTTTCCGATTTTCTGCTTTCAGTGCTACTATCTATCTATTACTACTATATATCTGTCAGTATAAATGAGGATCTCTTACTATATTATGCGTGCTGTATGAATATTTTAAGATAGGAGAACTCTGAGAAAGGAATGAGTAAGTTTAGAATCTTGAAAACAGGATGCGATAATACGATTGTTTAACCAATGGCTTTCCACTATGCGATGATATGTTAATATTGATGATATGTCTTTTTTGTTCTTTATAGTAAAGTGCTGTCTGTGGATTTCGTAAGTAGATTGATTCCCTTCAAGGTGAAAGAAGAATTGTGGTTTGTGTAATTTACGTGGCCCTGAAATATTATTGTGGTAGTCAAATGACGAGCAGTTTTCCAGCAAATGGAGAATGGAACAGAAATATGGATCCTTTTTGTAGTCTTGATTGATGTTGAGCCAGAGCCTGAAAAATTATTCTGCGTTAATACTTGTCCTAGAAAAGTGACGTTTATGTGTTTTGCTGATGCTCTGAGCATTACAGCTTACTGTTTTCGCTGGTGTGGAATGCACTGCAGCCTGTATGAGTTGAACTGAAGAAATTTCCCCCTTGAAGGTAGAGGAAGATTAAATAATTTTGATTATGGGACCGAAGGAAAGTTTGGTTTAAGGTAATAAGGATGAAGCAAAACATTTGTCATTTAAACTACAAGAGGATTCGGATCTTTCGTGTCAGTTGTAAGTTCGATAGGATGTTAAGATGAAACTGTTTTACAGAATAGAGGAGACCACAATTTTGCCATTCATGAGAAATGAATCCAGAATAACCGCCACAGGGGAAATAACTGATTTGGAAGCGAAAGGTAACTTAAAGAAGGAACGAAATGGGAGAAAAATGGGTAAGAAAATGTATTATAACCTGTATGATGAAAATATTTTTACCCTTCTCAGAGTCATCTGTGTGATTAATTCTTGTGATAACGTAATTTTAGATGAAATTGTCTTACTGTTTTATGTATAAACATATGAGTATGATAAATGTATAACTGCGAGTCTCTTATCTGGTGTGTCAACTGGTATCAATGTTTTGGCGTGTAAATAACCATTGTTCTTTAAACTATGCATGTTCAAGGAAAGTTTCTCCATATTTATCATGTGACAAGACATATGCCGTGAGCGTCAAGAAGAGGACGAATTAGGACAATGTTGTAGTGGTATAAACACTCTGTTGAAGTAGCATTAAAGTAGCTTGTTGGATTAACTAGTAGTGGATTGAAGTAAAATTTTGAGTAATTCATGTTTATGGGTAGTTAGTTTGTAGAATAGACAACAGGTGTTCATGTGCGTGTGTAAGTAACATGTGAACCCTATGCTGTCCTGACCCATACTTGCACAAGGCATAATCCTATTCATTTTAGTGAATTAATCAGTAGCGTTTGATTTATTAAAACGGAAGTGAATTGTTTAAATTTGAAGCATACCACATTGGTGATGTGGATTTAGATATTATATTGTCAGTTCATTTAACTTTTATTTTTATACTATCAAGTAATTTCACTTTAATTTTTTATATATTGTCAAGTCATTTAACTTTTATTTTTATATTGTCAATTCATGTAACTTTTTTATTTGCAAAAATAATTAAGTCTCACTTTCGTTCTTAAAAATTGTGAAAGACAATACTGAGCAGTATTATGTATAACATTTTGTAATCACATAACTACAGTATGATGAACAATTACTGTGAATGCAGTTGAGAACGTGAAAGTGAACCAGCTAAACTCTTACGAGACAGCGGGAGCAGCGAGGAGGAGGACTAGTTGTAAACAGGCGGGTTTCCCAGCAGGACACACTGTCAGCCGGGTCACTTCTGGAGTGCGCTCGATAACAAAAGAAGGGTGCGGGGCAAACACTTTCCCTTGCACCCGGAGCTAATGGCCGGCCGCACCAGTGCGACCCTTCGTGGAGGTGATGACCTGAGATGGCCGAGCGGTCCACCGCGTGGAAATCCATCTGCTGGCAACGCACCACATGCACGCGACCGTGACGAGACGGCCGCGGTGAAATGACATAAGACAGGGGATAAAGGGGTGTGGAGCCTTTTGACAGGTACTGTTCAGAGAAACTTGCAGACGTCAACGACGCCTATCAAAATTTCCTGACGGAAGCCCATTGTCAAGCGACAGTAAATCAAGGTTCGGTGTTCTCTGATTGCTAAGGATGGCACAAAGAAGAGCCACTAAGTGTCATTCTTGCCCAGGAATATCAAACCGGCGAGCCAATTGAGGATAACTGAAGAATTTAACAACACAAAGGCCGTGGAGCCTTTTGACACGTACTGTCCAGAGAAATTGGCAGACTTCAACGACGCCTATCAACATTTCCTGGCGGATGCCCACTGTCAAGCGACAGTAAATCATGGTTCGATGCTCTCTGGTCGCTAAGGGTGGCACAAAGAAAAGCCATTAAGTGTCATCCTTGCCCAGTAAAATCAACCTGGCGAGTCAAACGAGGATTCCGCACGAATTTGACAACACCAACATGGAACCAAATCGAGATGTACGTGATACGGGCCACTAAGAGAAACTGCCTGAAATTTGGTATTCTCAGCACACTCTTGACACGGTGGATCGTGGAATATTGGATTCCCTAATGATTTCCAAAATGGAATGTCCCGTGTGTCTAGCTCCAAATACTATTCCGCATTCAAAGTCTGTTAATTCCTGTCGTGCGACCATAATCATGTCGCAAACCTTTTCACATGAGTCACCTGAGTACAAACGACAGCTCTGCCACTGCACTGTGCGGGCATTCCAAAAGATATGAAATGAGATGATGGCCCTCAAGTACGTAACCTCGGACTCAGTGTTGAAATATTAAAAGTTTTGGCTGGTTTCGTTGTCTAGGGGCTGGGATACGTAGTTGCCGCAATACAAGCCAAGTACTGCTGCGTCTACAGTATACAATATGAATACACACATGAATCGAATGGTCGAAGTTCCTATCATTCGGAAAATGAGAATTTTCAACGTAACATAGTCGTATATATATATATGAAAGATTGCAATTAAATAAAATCTTTAGGTACTATCTTAATGACTTTAAATGATGAGTACGATAGTAGAAGTACTTTTGAGAATGTGGTATATTTCTGCAAAACACTTATTGGTGTCGATGGTCCAGCAATTAAATAAAATATAAGTTGAATAACAGGGAAACAATAGCTTCCTACTGCACGTAATTAGTTATGAACAACAACATAGCTCGCGAGATATTCACTTCTAAATGCATACTACGTCTCCACTGTAGAAACCACCTAAATCTCACAAGTTCACAAGTCGGCACTCCAAAGTATTTCTATTAGCAGCGACCACGCGCAAACCGCTGCTCACTCCCCAAGCCTCTGTCGCGACTCGCACGACCGAGCGCCGTCACATCCAGCACTCCTCGTGTCTTGTGCGATGATCCCCCGGGAAGCACTGTCCCGAACTCCCCCCGCGTCCTCTCCGGAAACGATGCTCCTCCCCAACCTCCATACATCTCTCTTAGTAACGAGTGCTATGATTGGCTAGAGCGCTCCCTCCGTGTCTCCAAGCCAACGTACACTCACAAACGTATTGAAACACATACGAAATACTAGGTTTACATTTAAATAACTTGAAATTAAATAAATATTCCTACTACTGGTCCATAAACGCGCTCTAACACACATTATTAAATACATAAACAAATTAAATAGACGCAAATAAAAGGAATAGCAATGAAAGGTAGGCCAGTAGCCTAATGTCTCTGTGCTTACTAAACACAGTAAATATTTAACCAATTTCTTCATGAATAGTATATATAGGATATAAAAAAAGACATAGACGAATAAATATATTTATAAGCATGCTGCTACCGTTTTCTCGTGTCACTGTGGAGTACTTATGGCCTGACGCGATTAGTAGTAATCGGCCACTTTGACCTCCAATAACTTATGTACTATTCAAGTACATATTGGTAATTCATACCAATTTAGGTTTACACTAATAGCTTTCTAAAGACACATAGATCGAAGAAATCAGATGAACCGTTTAGATTTTGGAAATTCGTTTCTGCGTTTACTTGTATAATTTACAGTCACATACTAAAATTTAAACTAATAAAGATATTGAAAATCTGATTACACTATCAGAATCGTCGTGAAAATAATAGTAATGTACGTGTTCCTTTTTGAGGTATCATGATTCATCTGGCTACTTTTGATTTCTATACGAACTGTGAAATGTATGCCATTAACGTTTCACAAAGTCCTCCATCTTTGGCACTCCCAGCGTGTCTCCTTCATCGACACAGCGTCACAACGGAATTCCCAGCCACGCGGCTGGACCATGCGTTGGGGCTACCACGGCTAACGTTCGGCACTACGTATTTGCTGCCGGGCCCGGATGACCGAGCGGCCCCTGTGGCCATGCCAGCTCCGAACTTAAAATATTTTCAGGGCGTCACAATTCGCCTGTTACCTCACAACTGCCATTTTACAGCTTGTGTACGCTATACTACCGCCATCTGCGTATATACATATCGCTGTCCCATGAGTTTTGTCACCTCAGTGTAGACAATCTGCGATGACGCAGAGGAGGAGGAGGGCTGGCTGCTCATCTGTCCCCTCATCTGCGATGACCCAGTAGGCACCAGTGACAGGCCACGGCTGTGGTACTCATCAGCTTAGGCTGCCTCGGTGTTGCAGTCAGTTCGCAATGTCTGTGGCATTGGTGGTACACCATGTTGACATAATGATTGGCACATCAGTTCAGCTCCAACCTACTCCCTTCCAAGCTCGCCTGACGGAACTTTAAAAAAAATTTTAAGCCTGCACAGTAAAATTATTCTACTGTGCATCATTCCTCCCTCATTCCAAAAAAAAAAAATCGTTTACAATTTTGCATCTGCTTAGCTCCTACAGTATTTCATAAAGCTAATTGCATAACTGTGCTTGGTGCAAACTCCATTGCTCTCAAAACTTGGTTACATAGATTGTGTCCTTATTGTGTATCATCATTCAAATGTTAGCGACTTGTTTTTACAGTTGTGCTCGGTTATTGTTATTATTTACAATTCCATCATCCTATGTTTCGGTTTATGCTAGTTAACCACTGAACAGGTATCTGATGTGCTGGTAGATCTGGCAGATGTATACACATACGCCAGAGACAAAAGTAAAGCCTAAGAAATTTATGAGATCAGGATTCAGGGTGTTATTCAAGTAAGTCAAATTTTGGGTTGGCAGTACCTCATACAATGCAGAATGAGTGAACTGGAGTGCAGTTGTTCCCATTAGTGTAGCTGGGAGGTGGAAGTTTGTCCCGGCTATCTCACATGTCGTACTGCTCATCAAAATATCACTATCTCGTAACACAAATTTTACGTGCCCTCCCTTGAAACAATTCATAATTACAGTTTCTGGCCAGAAACTGAATATAATCAGTGTGTTCCCACCTTTTGAAAATGCGGCCACGGCATTCCGTTGCCTTTGTTCTCCCTAGAAAGAGTTGCATCTTGTATGTCTGTACGTCAGTCTGCTCTTCCTTGGTTGGATAAATAGCGATCTTCTCCCACACACAATGACGTATCTCGCTCAGTGGCATAAGAGCGTGAGCTTCTCCATCTTCGAAACTATGAGCACTTCTCTCGTCTTTACTTTATTGTCACTTGCCAATTTACTAGATAAGGATGAACTATGTAACTGACTGGGTGTTGTGTGCTGGCCTTAGGTTAGTTAGGTTTAAGTAGTTCTAAGTTCTAGGGGACTGATGACCATAGATGTTAAGTCCCATAGTGCTCAGAGCCATTTGAACCATTTTTTTGAACTATGTAACGTCATTATTGCACATTCATCCCTACCATTGTTAGTCGACCTAGCATGTATAACTTCGCTCTGTCTGTTATATCTTCCACATTTCCTGGGTGGTAAAACTTGGCTAAGTTTCTCTCCGACACTTCTGCTACATGCCATAGGTCCACAAGAAATTATTTCTTTGCTAGTTGCAACAGCTGTTGCGACAGGAGTAATACAGAACCTAACTGCTTGTTTACTGCCTTGGTTAGTAAAACATGGCTAAGTTTAACTCCGACATTTCTGCTGCATGCCGTAGTTCCGCAGGAACTTCTTTCCCTGCTAGTTGCAAGAACTGTTGCGACGGCAGTAATACAGAACCTAAATGCTCGTTTACTGCCTCTTGGGTGATAAAACGTGGCTGCATTTCTCCCGTAGCTCCGCAGGAAATTCTTTCTTTGTTAGTTGCAAGAATTATTGCGACGGTAATAATACAGAACCTAACTGCTTGTTTACTGCCTCCTGTAATGACCCCAGCTCAATTCTTCCACCGCTGAGCTGCTCTGCTAACACTCGTAAGATTCTAGGTACCGCTAGTTTGCTGTCGAGTATGCACAGTTGTTTCCACATTTCTCCTGAATCACTGCTCTCTGTCTTCGGTGTATCCTTGGTTCAAATGGTTGAAATGGCTCTGAGCACTATGGGACTCAACTGCTGTGGTCATCAGTCCCCTAGAACTTAGAACTACTTAAACCTAACTAACCTAAGGACATCACACACAGCCATGCCCGAGGCAGGATTCGAACCTGCGACCGTAGCAGTCGCACGGTTCCGGACTGCGCGCCTAGAACCGCGAGACCACCGCGGCCCGCCTGTATCCTTGGTGTATTGGGCTAACCCCGCCGCGTGGTTCACTCACGTACCATCTTGGTGTTGTTCAGAATGCCTTGCTCTAAGTTTGTCAATTGCATCTTATGCCATCTTGTTATAGCTTTGGTAGTGTCTGCCAGTGTTTGCACTTGCCTAACTGTGTTATTCAGCTCCTGGCTATCCAAATACCACCTTCAAGATTTTCCCTCTTGCGTCTGACTACCCTCTTTTCCTACGAAACAATGTCCATTGCACAGTGTCAGTGATTTCCATCAACTGAGTTCTCAGCGTCTCATTTGCTAGCTTCAGTTCCTGGAACTGACGGTACACCTTGGTGAGAATTTTATTACTTGCTTCCTTATGCTATTCTATGAATATTCCCTGCAATCTACGGACTTCATTTCTTATCCCCCACACATCAGTGGTATCCTCACTGTCCAAAGGTGACTCCTCAGCAACACATCCGGTTGCTGAGAAAATAACAGACCTGCTTCCAGTGGTTGAACATGAACTCTGCATTCCTTCTCTGTTGATCCTGTGCAGCGATATCAGAATAATGACAATCCATCCAGTTTTACGTGGTGATGCGCCACCTAAGGAAAGAAATTTGCATCATCTCTTCCCTTCTTCGAAATCTCGTACACATGGGACAAAAACGCAAAAATTCATAGACATAACACAATTATACATAAATATTACTATTTGTTGCGTGACCCTCATGCATACGTCTGCTATGCACGTCCTGCCTGTTTACTGGTATATGCTTCCGAATATTCCCAGTTATTTTGGTACCTTCCACTCCATTATTGGGACTTGCGGAAATGTACCTACCATACCACTGAACAGTTTAACACGACTCACATGGAGGATAAACGTTGTGGTTGGAAACTGTATTTTCACAGATGCTGGAGAACTCATCTCAATGACCTGATAAGAACGCTGAAACTTCGTCAAAAATTTCTTCGTTTTTCCTTTAAGTGTGTAGGGGCTGGTAACTAGTACCCACAGATTCACGCAATACTGTGGTAATTTTGAATGATGTATGGACTGTTCTTCCGCACGTTTTACTGTCTGACATACCTCCTGTATTATTTTAGCAAATTTCTTAACAAGTTCAAAGTCTGGTCCTAACTTAGGGATAAAGTCATCAAAGTGGGATGGCATTTTCCTACCATGCACCACCATAAAAAGCGAAAGGCCGGTGCCGGTATGCAGTTTAGAGTGATACACACAAACTACGCGTTGCAAATATGCATCCCAATCCACATGACTACTGCTAACACACTAATTCAACATTTTAGAAACTGTCTTACGCACTTGCTGTCTTCCGCCATTAGTCTGTGGAGGGAATGAGACTGTTCATAATTTCCAACTATGTAGAGTAGTATATGACATTGTCATGTAGAGGAAGGTGTAAGTAGATGAAAGACGAACACTAACTTCACTTAACGAAGGTTTTTTCAGCACTTGCAGATACAAGAGCACGCAGCGAACTCCCTCCGGCCAGAACCCATACGGTATATATACAGCTACAGAACATTCCATTACAATGATTCTTGACATTTGTGGATACTTCTAGAATGTACTCGAAACGAAGATAGAAATTAAAATGCTTCCGTGCAGGTGGGTTCTGAACTTACGACCCTCCAGGTAACAATCTAGTGTCATAACCACTACACTACAGCGACTGCGCTACTCCGCTTCTTCAGCGACATTGCTCTCTCCTTAAGAGAAGAGCGTCTCGGTGTTACGTCGTCCTAGTCCGGGAACGAGTTATCGATCCTGCATACTCCGACTCCCGATTACTGATATTCGCCCTGGCGGTGATCTTCTTAGAACTTCCCTTGCTGCTTCGTTCTTCGTTATCTTTTCGCTTGTTGCCTGTCACTGGAGCTTCGAATTTACCCTGGGTTTCAGGATCCTTCCTTATAGGGCTTCATTCGAAGGACGTGGACCACATCTCTAATCTATCGTCGTCTTGTGTCGGGGTCGAAATCTTCACCTTCATAAGTGACATCAGACAACTGTCTTATAACCTTATAACGTCCAAAGTAGCGCCTGAGGAGCTTCTCAGAGAGACCAACCTTGCGAACAGGACGAGGTCACCAGGCTGGTAGACAACAGGGCGGTGGCTCGAGTCATACCTTTGGCGAACGTATTCTTGAGCCTGCAGCGTGCGGAGTCCAGCTAACTGGCGAGTTTCCTCAGCTCTGGTTAACACCTGGCTGATGTAGTCGTCGTCCACGTCATCAGGATGTAACGGAAACACAGTGTCCATCGTCGTCGTCGCCTCATGAAAGGTAGCACCTCATCCCTGTTGTTCTGCTCACCATTGACGAACATTGATAGCATGTCGGCCAAAGTCTTATTGAGGCGTTCAGCAAGCCCGTTAGTTTGCGGATGGTAGGCAGCCGTCATGTGATGAGTAATGTTGCACCGACGGTTTATCTCTGTCACAAGATTCGATTGAAAATCTTTTCCTCCATCCGTAATTAACGACCTTGGAGCACCGTGTTTCAATACAATGTCTTCTACGATGAATTTGGCTACCTCGAATGCTGCGGCTGTTTTCACGGCTTTTGTAATGGCATAGCGCGTCAAATAGTCAGTGCAAACAATAATCCATCTATTGCCACTGACAGACGTTGGAAATCGTCAGAGGAGGTCAATCCCAACACGCTGGAAAGGCGTTTCGGTTGGTGGAATTGGTATGAGTCGGCCAGGTCGCACTGTAGAGAGTGCCAGAAGAGAAAGTCAGTTCCTCAGAAATGAGGAACTGCCTTTCTCTTCTGGCACTCTCGACAGTGCGACACATAGTGACGGACACTCCTAAATAAACCTGGCCAGAAAAATCTCTTGTGGATCCTATCGTATGTCTTAATAAGTCCTAAATGTCCGGCCTCAGGTGTGTCATGGAATTTCTGTAAAATATCTAAGCGCATGCGTTTAGGGATCACTGGTAGACACCCCTTTCCAAACGGATCAAAGTTTTTCTTGCAAAGTAATCCATTAACTACCTTAAATTGTCCTTTCACATCCTCTGACCGATTTAAGGCAAGCACAATTTGAGATATCTTGGCGTCCTTCTTCTCCTCAGCAGAGAGATCCTGCAGTGCAGCGAGACAGTCACTATCTTCATAAAAGTCTTGATGGTCTTGCACAATGTTTCTTAAGAGACAGGCGGCATCTTGGTGTCTTCTTGCACTTTTGCACACTATGGTAATGGCATTCTCTTGAAGACGTAGTGCCCACCTGGCAAGTCGTCCTGTTGGATCCTCACGACCTATCAACCAACAAAGTGAATGATGGTCTGTAACAACTGTGAATGGCCTTCCATAGAGATAATGTCGAAATTTTCACATGGCCCAGATTACAGCAAGACATTCTCTTTCTGTAGTTGAGTAGTTTCTCTCGGCTTTTGTAAATGTCCCAGAAGCATAGGCTATAACCTTTTCTTTTCAATCCGAAATCTGCACCAGAACAGCACCGATTCCATACCCACTGGCATCTGCGTGTAGTTCTGTAGGTGATCTCTCATCATACAGACCAAGTACAGGGTCAGTCGTCAGGGCTTTTCGCAGCACATCGAAAGAATTTTGTCGAGCACCACCCCAGATAAATTTAGCATCGGCTTTTAACAACTCTTAGAGTGGCCAGGCTTTGATAAAAAAGTCTTTGATAAAACGACGGTAATAAGAACACAATCCGATGAAGCTTCTCACATCTCTAATACTTATAGGAATAGGAAATTCCGTTACAGCTCTCACCTTTTCTGGGTCTGGCCGCACACCTTCAAAAAAATGGTTCAAATGGCTCTGAGCACTATGGGACTTAACATCTGAGGTCATCAGTCCCCTAGAACTAAGAACTACTTAAACCTAACTAACCTAAGGACATCACACACATCCATGCCCGAGGCCGCATTCGAACCTGCGACCGTAGCGGTCGCGCGGTTCCAGACTGAAGCGCCTAGAACCGCTCGGCTACACCGGTCGGCCGCACACCTTCGTTTTACACAAGGTGCCCAAGTATTTTGATTCATTTTGCTCCAAAGAGACACTTTCTTGGATTAAGTTTCAGTCAGTTTTGTTGGAGAAACTTAAGAACGGCCCTCAGTATTTTTGTGTGTTCATCAAATGTCTCTGAGAACACTATAATGTCATCTAAATAACAAAGACACATCGTCCACTTCAGGTGCCTTAGAAGATTATCCATCATTCGTTCAAAAGTTGCTGGTGCATTACACAAACCAAACGGCATTACCTGAAGCTCATACAGGCCCTCACGTGTGAGGAACGCAGTTTCCTCACCATCAGCCTCATCTACTTCGCTTTGCCAGTATCCCGAGTACATGTTCATGGTTGAGAAAAACTTAGCCCCCTTCAGACAATCTAGTGTATCATCAATTCGTGGAAGAGGGTAAACGTCCTGTTTAGTTATATTATTAAGCTTCCTACACAAAAGCGCCAACTACCATCCTTCTTCCTGACGAGAACCACTGGTGACGACCATGGGCTCTGCGAGGGCTGAATGATGTCATTCTTCATTATTTTCTCTGCCTCGTCGTGAATTATTCAACGTTCCGTTACTGACACACAGTATGCTCTCTGGTTTATTGGTTGATGGTCTCCAGTGCTAATCCAGTGCTTCACCGTCGATTTGTGTAATTTGCTCTTCACCTGTGGATTGAAGCATTCAGATAACTCTTGAAGAATGGCAAGTAGATTATTTTGCTTAGTGAGATCTGGTGATAGTCGAGGTTTCTATGACTCTCAGTTGTTGTGCAATTAATGGCTCAGCGTTTGCTACGCACATGCGTCTTGGAAGGATCTGCGGTTCTGGGCGACAGTACGTACGAGTCTTCTGATGTTGCTACTTTCTTGTAGACAACCGTGTCATCTGCAAATAGCCTCACGGAGCTACCGATGTTGTCAACTAAGTCATTTATGTATATTGTAAACAATAAAGGTCCTATCACGCTTCCTTGCGGTACTCCCGAAATTACCTCTACATTCTTCAATGGTATGCTTCTCTCACATCTACATCTACATCTACATCTATACTCCGCGAGCCACCTTACGGTGTGTGGCGGAGGGTACTTATTGTACCACTATCTGATCCCCCCTTCCCTGTTCCATTCACGAATTGTGCGTGGGAAGAACGACTGCTTGTAAGTCTCCGTATTTGCTCTAATTTCTCGGATCTTTTCGTTGTGATCATTACGCGAGATATATGTGGGCGGTAGTAATATGTTGCCCATCTCTTCCCGGAATGTGCTCTCTCGTAATTTCGATAATAAACCTCTCCGTATTGCGTAACGCCTATGAAACGTCCACTTTTGAAAAATTATACACGACTGTGCTTAACCGGACACACAATATTTTTAGCGCAACGCAATCTGACTTTCAAAATTCCCTACAAAAGAATGGCCCTGACTAACATTAAACTATACCTTTCACAAATCACTTACCTCACAAAAATCTTCGCTGCTCAAGCTACTGCAATACAGCGAGCGCCACTACTGCCAGCTAAATAAAAGATTCAAACTATGGAAGGCACTAACTACTGATAGGGATAGTTAGCAAGTGAAAGATATTAATAGAGAACAAAGAATGTATTTACCTTGATATCATCATATATATAGCAGTTCATGACAAATTACAAAACTCCGCCATCTCTCTCCCCACATCCACCACTGCTGGCGGCTCACCTCCAACTGCCCAACGCTACGCGCTGTTCACAGCCAGCTGCCTAACACTACAATGGCGAGTATTACAACAATGCAAAGCAGCCACAGGCTGCACACAGCACAGCCAGTGATTTTCAAACAGAGGTGGCGTTAACAATAAAAAAACCTAAACAGCCTACTTACACGCCTTTCTTGAAGTGTCCGCCACTGGAGCTTGTTCAGCATCTCCGTAACGCTCTCGCGCTGACTAAATGTCCCCATTCGAATCGCGCTGCTTTTCGCTGGATCATGTCTATCTCTTCTATTAATCCAACCTGGTAAGGGTCCCATACTGATGAGCAATACTCAAGAATCGGACGAACAAGCGTTTTGTAAGCTACTTCTTTCGTCGATGAGTCACATTTTCTTAGAATTCTTCCTATGAATCTCAACCTGGCGCCTGCTTTTCCCACTATTTGTTTTATGTGATCATTCCACTTCAGATCGCTCCGGATAGTAACTCCTAAGTATTTTACGGTCGTTACCGCTTCCAATGATTTACCACCTATGGCATAATCGTACTGGAATGGATTTCTGCCCCTATGTATGCGCATTATATTACATTTATCTACGTTTAGGGAAAGCTGCCAGCTGTCGCACCATTCATTAATCCTCTGCAGGTCTTCCTGGAGTACGTATGAGTCTTCTGATGTTGCTACTTTCTTGTAGACAACCGTGTCATCTGCAAATAGCCTCACGGAGCTACCGATGTTGTCAACTAAGTCATTTATGTATATTGTAAACAATAAAGGTCCTATCACGCTTCCTTGCGGTACTCCCGAAATTACCTCTACATCTGCAGATTTTGACCGTTAAGAATGACATGTTGTGTTCTTTCTTCTAGGAAATCCTGAATCCAATCACAAACCTGGTCCGATATTCCGTAAGCTCGTATTTTTTTCACTAAACGTAAGTGCGGAACCGTATCAAATGCCTTCCTGAAGTCCAGGAATACGGCATCAATCTGCTCGCCAGTGTCTACGGCACTGTGAATTTCTTGGACAAATAGGGCGAGCTGAGTTTCACATGATCTCTGTTTGCGGAATCCATGTTGGTTATGATGAAGGAGATTTGTATTATCTAAGAACGTCATAATACGAGAACATTCCACTACAAGATGCATGGCATTACTCATGACAGCTATCTTTCTAGCACTGACTGCAGGAATGATCAATTCATCACAAGTTCCAATACCTAGCGCCTACACCAGAATAATTTCACGTAAAGGAAGGTGTAAGTAGACGAATGGCGCGGAACGAACTGCCTCCGGCCAGAACACATACGGTATATATACAGCTACAGAACATTCGAGTACAATGATTCTTGACATTTGTGGATACTTCTAGAATGTACTCGAACCGAAGATAGAAATCAGATTATGTCCTATTAATAAGTCCCAGAATATCAAGTCAAACCATCTGAAAGGATTTAAATCCGTTTGATGGTCTTTCTAAAGGAATTTTTGATAACTAAGATTGGCTCTTTGAGTGCAAGGCACACAGTACTTCTCATATTCTTTAAAATCATGTTTCTGTGGTCACTTCCAAAGTCTTTCTGCTGTCCATCAGTCGGCATTCTCAATGACCTGACAAGGCATGGTGATGCACTTGATGCAGCACTTCGTTCTTCAGCATCACCATAACCACTATGAGAAGTCTGCATTTCGGTGTTCTGGAGAGCAAGCTCTCACGTGTCACGAATTATGGCTGTAACCTGAGTACCTCACAGTCCTTTTTGGTCGCTTGTGCTCTCTTACACTCCATCAGACTCTTGCCTAGTGCCTCTGACACTCCAGTTTTCCTACTTACGGTACTTGTATTTACATGCTTCCTCCCAGTTTGTGGACTACCTCATAATCGAACTCACTGAGTTTGAGTGCCCATCTCGTTGACCTGCTTGCAAGATTTCAGTGAAGCATGGTTCGTGATGATCTTAAGCTTCCATCCATATAAATAATAGTGAAAGTATACTATCCCATATACTAATGCTAACACCTCCTTTTCAGTTGCCTTGAAGCGTGTGCTACTGGATGACTGGATGTTCCTGTCTATCAATGTTCTGGCTTAAAACACAACCAACCACACCATTGCTAGCATCACAAAAGAGAATAAATTCCTTCTCAAAATCAGGAAAAACTAGTACTGGATCAGAAACGAATGCTGCCTTCATTGTCTCAAATGCAGTTTGACGTGCAGCTGACCAGTAGAATTTCACATCCTCCCTTAAAAAATTATTCATGGATTCCACAACCTGTGCAAAATCGTTTACGAATCTGCATAAACCCCAAAATAGATGTCCAAATCCATAATGCAAGTTTTTGGCTTTAACCCCTCGTAGAACTCCATCCAGTAACCTACTGAATGTGGGTGGCGCATTTTTCAGTCCAAACAGCACATTGTTTTATACTGACAATGCTCCCATAGGACTGTAAAAGTGGTCTTTGGTCTGTCTTCCAAAAGTACCTCCAACTGGTGGTACCCACCCGATACACTCATTGTTATAATGCACCAGTGCAGTCCTAGCTTGTCTAATGTTTCCATACTATTAGGGATCAGATATGTATCTCTCACAGTCTTCACACTTAAGTAGCGACACTCGGCACAGGACCTGTACAGCCTGGTACTATTTGTTGACGTTTTTGGTACGACGAAAATATTCGTGCTCCACAGATTATCACTGTTTTGTATAATAGTATCAGCTAACTGCTGATCTTGAAAGGGTACAGTACCGCCCGACATTGAAAATAGGTACAACATACTTCATTATTTTTGTCAGAACAACACATTTTTTTTCTAATAATAACTCAATTTCAATTAATACAGCGAAGCCGGATACCAGTGTGGGAAAGAATGACAATTTATTTATTTAATTGATCACATGTGCACTCCCACAAAGTAAATCCCTACATCCAGTTTGGTGAGATCTGTGAAATAAATGAATGTATGGTCGTCTGCTAACTGCAGATAGTGAATGTGAATATATGATCATCTTTGAGACGATCCTTTGGCCACCTTTGGTGGGACCAAAGAGATGAAATTTACCTGAGCTTTGAGCGCCTGAAATGTGGCTGACCAATACGGTAGCATGGTCTTCCCCCACCTCGACAGAGGTGCGAGATGACCTAAAGAACGGCCATGTTTCAGCACTCTGCCGCTGGATCTTGTGCTGTTAAGACCTGTTTTAGTTGTGCTCTGTAAAGACAAAAGAGTGGAGACATGGTATGCATGTGAAATATTTAAAAGTAGTTTGAAATAATAATTTCTCTATTTCAGGAACTTTTGTGGGGAGAATTAAATGTCAGGCAGGTAATATTAATGGGATCGTAGTAATCTTCGGAAGTGACCAACGGTCACAATGAAACCACGTGTAGCAATAAGTTGAAATACTTCCGTGTGCTTAAGTTAAGCTGAATTACTAGCGTGTGTACAATAAGTTGAAATATTTAAGAAATAGCGTGTGTACCATAAGTTGAAATATTTAAGAAATGGCGTGTGCAGGACTTGAAATTAGAGACGAGTACTTCCACGTGGTGAGTACTGTGTGAGTCTCAATCTGTGTATGAGACAAAGGATAAAGAGAAGTACTCGTCCATGGTATCAGTTGAGGACTCGCGTGTGTGATGAATACGTTCTTAATATTACTTTGCGTGATATGATTCCGTGTGACGCTAGATTCAAACTCTGAGAGAGAAGCAAGGTGAGTCGGCCGTCTATCCAGCAACGCCACTTGGCTTGCATTGCACAGGAAGACGTGCATATATCTCCAGAGTTCATAGTAGGAAAGTAGAATTACGAAGTGGGGCAGTGTCGTGTGAAACTGGGATAAATATTAATTGAAGTGGGAAAGCTGAAAGTGATAGTGTTGTGACTATTTAGTGTTTTGTATTTCATATTGTAGTGTGATGTATGTCATGTAATTTGGGTATGTGTGGTTTGCATGGGAGAGTAGCAAGGTAGTTTCAAAAGATTAGTGGGTTATGCTTCTTCCTTCTGTACTGCTCGGTCTGGAGGATGGTTTCGTGATGATGATTGTGAGAGTCGAAGTGTGAGATATAATAAAAGATCCACCATCCTATCCAGAAAGTGCACTGTAGCGTTAAATAATTACGAGACCATAATATAGAGATTCACCAATGTAAAGCCATGCCCACTGGGCGGAATTTCTCATGTGTTACTGTTGTAGGTTATACAATTTGTGTGTTTAGGTTAGAGAATTTGTCGGAATAAATAAGATAGTGAAAAGAAAAAGATTGGTGGACTTTTCCTTCGAATTGTATGTTGTCATAATGTCCCGATTTATAATGTGTGCGCCATTCATATTCAGTGCGGTGGCCACGTGTTGACAAAAGCCATTAAATAAAAAAAAAGAAAGAAAATGTGGTATTGCCAGTGCGTAGTGTACAGTCAGAGTTTTGTAAATTACTGATAGTCAGATGCGTGTTTCCGTTGCGTATTAATCATATAGGAGGATAACTTGTAACTTAAGTGTGAGTACCAGAGTTCATGTTACTCGATAAATAAGAATGAATCCACTCGCTTGGCAGACCACTCATCTTGCAGGCCTGACTGCTTGATGCCACAGTATGAGCAAGGCATGTGGGTGCCTCTCAATCTATATACTGTTCCATTATAGGTAGAAGGTGTCTCACTATGCAGTATGACTTCCAGTAAATCGGTGCATTGTTATTTGCAGGTATACAGTGTTTGGTAAATGGTGTCGTTGGTAAAGGAACCTTCATATTAAATAAATCTATGAACTGTAGTAACAAAGCCTCCATTGCCTGCCGATCACTGCCTTGCAAGTGACCCACATTTCCTCATATTGTTGCTGTATCGACGGTTTGCTTGCAGCTCTGGTCATCCTCTGACGTGTCAACGTCTTCCTCGTCTAAAACCTCGAATGTAGCTATCACCAGACCCTTCGACAAACTAACCACATCCTTACCAAAGTTATCCAGACTTACAGGAGCTATAAGTTCACAATCAATATTACTCATGCACACTACACGGTTAGTTCCTATAGTAAAACTGAGCGATGTTGTACCCAATGACTCTACAATGTTATCATCCCCTTCATGCTACCTGTAAGTGTGTGATGATGATGATGATGTTTAGTTTGTGGGGCGCTCAACTGCTTGGTCATCAGCGCCCATACAAAGTCCCAATTCTTACACAGTCCATTTTTTTTTAATCCAATCTAGACGCTGTCACAAATGATGAAAATGAAATGATAAGGACAACAGAAACACCCAGTCCCTGGCAGAGAAAATCCTCAACACGGCCGGGAATCAACCCCGGGACTCCATGATCGAGGGGTAGCAACGCTAGACACTAGACCACCCTGTAAGTGGGGGAAGCCCAATCTCCTCCTCCTATGAGGTCCAGACTGACGACTGACATGTGCGCACCTGTATCCACCGGCAATTTTTGTTCCTTGCCTTTTACATAGTCTGACAAGCAACAATCTTACATGTTGTTGGGATTGATCTCTGATGGCTGAAGCACTGCCATTTGTGTTTAACAGTTGCTTCCGTTGCCATTTCTTCCTTTTCCCATGTTTTCCACATTCCTGTGCTTGGTATACCACTCGGCCACACTTGTAACATTCAAGCTGCTGGCACTGCTACCGTACACGACCTGTCTGCATCTATAATATTTTATCCCCTCAGAGAAAACATGATGATCCATACATGCTTTAGTAGCAGTGTCGATTTCCCCTAGTTGCGTCGCGACCGTAAGAGCCACAACTGAATCCGCTGTATTTCTCATTCTCTACTCTATGTGACACCTCTGCAGGAATACCACATAATAAAACATCTAAAGCCCTATTTTCGGCTTCCTGGAGCAAGACTGTACCCGCTCCCGTGTATTGCGTGAGCTGGTATGTCTGTGAAATGACCCTTCGGATACTATCTGAAAAGGTCTCTACCAACTCCTCATGCTTCTGCGTTATGGTGTTCAATTATTTCCGAAAAAACTTGTTCTTTTTTTGTCTCTGATAATGTTGTCTTAACCCATCAGGCAGCTGCTTGAATGTCTCCACTTTGCTCAGGACTTCGTGGAACAACACAAAGATCTTCGCTTCGCCTGTTAATTGCAAATTAGCTACATGGAGAACAATCCCATCTGGACAGCCACTCATTGTGGCGGTAGCCCCAATATTATCAGTAAATGCAGTTACATCTTCTGCTGAATTACTAGGAAAAGTATTACTAGCGCAGCTGCCGTAGGATCGAAAGAAGAAGGTGAGGGTACACACACTACTGTCATGGCTTCACCAGACCCCGACTAAAATTTCCTCTACATGCCTACATAACTCTTCCTTTCCTGCCGTCGCTGTGAGTTTAACCCTGATAGAAACTGCACCTGTTCCATCAACACAGCAACACTCTCACCCGTGGTAGCAGAACACGTGTCAGGCATCCTGCTTAACTTACTACTCCTGTTTACAATTAAACAGAAAAAACTGTACCCGAATACATCAACACTAACTACACACTAATCGTTACGGCGTATCATCGCGCATTGCAGTTCAGAACAATCTTCTGCCACATGCAAAAATCGCCTACAAAAATCGCCTTTGACAATGACACACCAACAGGCTTCTCTGGTTTAACAAATGACACCTTGAGGGTGCTACTCATATCCCTATGAACTGACATGGCCCACAGTAACACAAACACACTCCAAAGAAGGCATTTAATGTACTGGTGCTGCTATACAGCGCTGAAGACATAGCTTCACTGTCACCGACGTCTTGAGCTGGCAGCCACTCTGACACCAATGTTACGTGTATGCACCACTCCCTGATGTCGGTGTTACAACCTGAGGCTGGAGTCGCGTTGTGATCAGGAAGTACAGCAAAGTGTAAGGGTGAGTGGTCCAGTGTACCCACAGATGCATACGGTGGTATAGTGTCAGCTGTAAATACATTTACTGGTTGAGTAAAGTTTACAGAAGTTTAGCTTCTACAATGCAGATGCGTGGGGCGTATGTGCCGTGAAGGAATGCTGATGCCTTATCAGCACATCGTTACGTAGCTGCCACAGGTCAGTGTCTCGGCTGTCGGGCTAAGTATGCACCATCCACCTGACGTGCTATGGTGACCTACATCAGCTACCAAATGGTTCAAATGGCTCTGAGCACTATGGGACTTAACCTCTGAGGTCATAAGTCCCCTAGAACTTAGAACTACTTAAACCTAACTAACCTAAGGACAGCACACACATCCACGCCCGAGTCAGGATTCGAACCTGAGACAGTAGCGGTCGCGTGGTTCCAGACTGTAGCGCCTAGAACCGCTCTGCCACACCGGCCTGCTCAGCTACCACCTCAGCATTGTCGATGATCGCTCCGTCATGCGTTCAGGTGGAGTCTGCCGACTGGGTCAAGGATGCCCGTTGTTAAAGTCCCTGGTCACCCAGCGCGAACGCGCCTCAACTAGTCGGTGAGAAGATGGCAACTTGCGGATCATCCACGATAACCCAGAGGAGAAGGAGGACTGGCTGCTCAGAGTCTTCTCATCTACGATGACCCAGTAGGCAGCACTGGCAGACCACGATTGTGGTATGCATCAAGTATGGCTGCCTCGGTGTTGAAGTCAGCAAGCAGGGACCAGGTTGGCCATAATCGAACAACTCGTGGTGGTTTCAATGTAACTCATTAGCCTGTCGTTCTCTCTGACTCTCCGAAACGGCAGAATAGCAGCACGGCAGAATGTGATTTCGTGCTCCGAAAGCTACGTTATTTAAGGGGCTCCGGAACGCCCTATACTTGCAATGTTAAAATAACGCTTATAAATTACATCTTTCCTCACAAAGTATTTGAGGTAGGAAGTTGAACTTTTTACAGATTATTTATTGGAATATGGGCTACAACTTAACACAGGGATTTTACAAAATTTTAGTTCAGTTATTAAAGATGATTTTTTTTCAATTGTAATGAAAATTCACAACATTTTTTTGCAATTTTTTATTTATATATTCAAAAATATACAGTTTTTTGGAAAAAGGCTGTGTTAAATTATGCAGAAGGTACTGTGTAACATTTACTGAAAGTTTGAAACAAATATGTTTGGAAGATCCTTAGAAAACATGTAATTAGTATGAGAAAATAAAAGTTTTGGGAATCGAGCGACAAAGATTGGATTAACTTTTTAGTGCATTCCAGGTCCATAGGATGGATTATCTTCATCCTCTGCAAACTCCTCCTCCAGCTTCCTCTTGTTCCTCCTCCTGTTTACTCTTGCTTGTATTTCTAGACTCTTTACAGCCCTGTCTGCTGCCCGAAGGCGTTCCTTGCCTAAAGCAAGCATCGCTCGTACCATGTTAGAACCTATCTTCATTCCCATATTTCTAAATACCTTGCACCTTACAATGTTGCCATCATTGAAAGTCGCAACAGCATCATACACACCAAAGTGAAGTGTTTCTATTCCAACAAATACAGTCTTGGGGATTCTCGACCGTATAACACTATTTACACTTTCATTGGGGTTTTGAGTTTTTCCGTGAATACACTTTTTCAACAGTTCAGGTGCTGCTAAGTCTCTGAAAATAGGTTTTATCACCTCCATTATTGCATAATATTGCATAATAACACCATTTGACAGCAGTTTAACAGCGCCACAGTGGGTCACGCCCATGTAGAACACATTTCAAAAAAAATTTAAAAATAGTTGTAGTCTTCGGAATTGAATAAATTATATATCTATTAAAAGTTAATAGTCTGCAGATTCAGAAAACGCAAAAAAGTAAAAATTGAACTTTTCATGATTTTGAGCCTTTCCGGAGCTCCTTAAAGGAGCCGTGCTCCCGCCTAAGACGCAGTGGCTCTGAGTATAAGAGTGTATTTGACCCATTTATCAGACCCTTCAGAACTCATTGTTTCCCTTTCGTAATTTCAGTAACGATCCTAGGTTGTCGAGCTTTATATTCCTGTCGGCGTTGGATCGTTAGCGGTGCTGGGGCATAGAGTTAACGTAGTGTTACCTCAAGTGTCTTGTGAGCTAGTACGGCGGTCCTAGCATTCCTGCGTGTCCCGTTCTCGATGTCTGCACTGTGTGTACTCTGTATGCCTACCTCGTGGAGTCATTCCAGACGTGGAACAGGTGCTTCTGGATGCCAAAAAGCGCACAGGGTATAGCCAGCTGCAGGTGGTGGCTCACGTCGGTACTAATGATGTGTATCACTTTGGATCGGAAGAGATTCCCTCTGGTTTCGGGCGGCCAGCTCAAATGGTAAAGACTGCCAGTGTTGCTTGTGAGATGAAAGCATAGCACACCATCTGTAGCATCGTTGACAGAACAGACTATGATCATTTGGTGCAGAACCGAGTGGAGGGTCTGAAACAGAGGCTCAGACGGTTTTGCGACCGTTTAGGTTGCAAATTTCTCGACTTGCGCTGTAGGGTGGTGGGTTTCTGGGTTCCAGCTGATAGGTCAGAGCTCCATTACACACATGAAGTGGCAGTACTGGTAGCGGGAGCTGTTTGGAGAGTATTGGGCAGCTTTCTTAAAACCTGATTGTCTACGGGAATCTTCAGAATGGGCGTCAGTCTAAATGAGTGCAGGGTAAACACAGGACGAGGATAGATCTAACAACAATCGCTATTGTAATTGTATACTGTCGTAGCTGTGCTGGAAAAGACCGGAGTTCCAAGCTCTAATAGAAGGCACTGAGTTCAAATCGTTACACATACTTAAAGCTGGCTAAACCGGTGATAAGTTCACTCGAAATCTTTAGAAAGGACCTAATCATCTTCAGAAAGGATAGACCGAATACAGTTGGTAGTGGAGTGTTTACTGCTGTCAAGAGCAGCATACCGTATAGTGAAACTGAAGGAGATAGTTCGTGTGATTTAGTGTGGGTCGGGGCTATATTTGACAACCGGAATAAATAATTGGTCCGTTTTACCGACCCCCTAACTCACATAATACAGTTGCTGAAGAGTTCAAAGAAAACTTGAGTCTCATTTCAATTAGGTACCCCACTCATACAGTCACTTCACTCACTTCAGTCTACCCTCGACATGTTGGCAAAAAGAAAACATGCTTGCCGGCCGGAGTGGCCCAGCGGTTCTAGGCGCTACAGTTCGGAACCGCGTGACCGCTACGGTCGCAGGTTCGAATCCTGCCTCGGGCATGGATGTGTGTGATGTCCTTAGGTTAGTTAGATTTAAGTGGTTCTAAGTTCTAGGGGACTGATGACCTCAGAAGTTAAGTCCCATAGTGCTCAGAGCCATTTGAACCATTTTTAAAACATGCTTAATGTCGGTGATAGGCATAAGTCGTCGTTCTAAATCGTACTGAATGCTTTCTCCGAAAATTATTTTGAAAATTTAGTTCAGGAGCGCACTTGCAATGTAAATCGTTGCAAAAATATGCTTAACCTCTCAGCAAAAAATAATCCTGAGCAAATAGGGAGCATCATGGCGGATACAGGGCTTAGTGAGCACAACATCGTTGTAGCAAGACTGAATACCGCGACACCCTAACCCATCAAAAATAAACGCACAATACATCTGCTTAAAAAAGTGGATAAAAATTCGCTTGACACTCCGCTAATAGATAGTTTCCACACCTTCCAATATGACTACCTAAGCGTATACCGGATGTGGTTTTAATCCAGAGAAATAGTATCGACGGCATTTGAGAGGTATATACCAAATAAATTAACAACAGATAGTAATGATCCACAATGATACATACAAAAGATGAGAAGACTGCTACAGAAGCAACGAAAACTGCATGCCAAATTTGATAGATCGCAAAATCCCCAGTAATGGCGAAGTTGTACACAAGCTGGAAATTTAGCATGAACTTCAAGGCGAGATGCTTTTAATAGTTCCCTCAGTAAAATTCTGTCATAAAATAAAGCAGACAACCCAAAGAGATTCTGATCATATGTAAAGTACACCAGCAGCAAGACGCAATAAGCACCTTCACTGCGCGAAGCAGTGGCAATGCCAATAAAACAGAGCTACTAAACACAGTTTCTGAAATTCCTTCAGCAAAGAAGACGAATCAAATATTCCAGAATTCGAATCAAGATCAATTGGCAACATGAGTAACTTAGACACACATATAGTCCGTCGCCTTAAATAACTTAATAAAGGTAAGACTTCCGGTCTAGATGTATACCAGCTACGTTCCTTACAGAGTATGCTGATACAGTCACTCTGTCTTTAGCAGTCATACACAACCATTAACTCATTGAAAGACAGGAAAGTTGCACAAGTCACACCAATATTCTAGACAGAAAATAGGAGTGATCCTCTGAATTACAGCTGCATACGACTGACGTCGATTTGCAGTGAGATTGTGGAACATATTCTGTGTTCGAACATTATGAACTATCTCGAAGAAAACGATTTATTGACAGATAGCCAACACGGATGTCGTTCTTGTGAAACACAACTACCTCTTTATTCTCAAGAAATAACGAGTGCTGTCGATAGGGGATGTCAACTTGATTCCATATTTTTCGTTTTCCAGAAGTTTTTTGACGCCATTCCTCACAAGAGACTTCTAATCAAATTGCGTGCCTACAGAGTACCGTCTCAGTTCTGCGACTAGATTCGTGATTTTCTGTTATAAATTTCGCAGTTCGTAGTAACTGACGGAAAGTTATCGAGTAAAACAGAAGTAATATCTGGCGTTGCCACGAGGAATTGTTATAGGACCTCTGATGTTCCCCAGCTGTATAAACGGTTTAGGCGCCACTCTGAGCATCCATCTTAGATTGTTTCCAGATGATGCTGTCATCTACCGTCTTGTAAAGTGATCAGACGATCAAAAACAATTGTAAAACGTGACACTGCAGTGCTGTGTTGTTAAGAAAAATGATGCATGGCCTCGTTCTTTTTAACAACGGCACTGCAGTATCGTATTCATTCGCCGGCACTAGGCAGTGACTTTCAATCAAAAAATGCTCTTCCTTGTGTAGGAATTACATAATGTGTGTACGGGCAGAGGTTGTGACACAAGAACATATGGAAGTTTGGGTCTGGCGGTAAATCGTGCTCGGATAGCCAGAGTGGTTAACACGACCGCTCGCGAAAAACGGGTAATCCGGATGGAAGTCCCGGTCCGACACAAATTTTCTCTGTCGTCATTCCCTTATACATCTGAAGGTTGTTAGTATTTGCAACTGCACTTTATGCAATTGTAAAATGATTTAGACAAGTTATCTGTATGGTGCGAAAAGAGGTAATTGACTGTAAAAAATGAAAAGGGTGAAGTTATCCGCGTGAGTACTAGAAGGAACCCGCTAAATTTCAGTTACACGGTAAATCACACAAATCTAAAGGGCGCCAATTCAGCTAAATACTTAGGTACTACAATTAAGAATAACTTAACCTGGAGTGATTAGAGGGATAATGTTGTGGGGAAAGCAAACCAAAGACTGCTATTTGGTGGCAGAACACTTATAAAATGCAACAGGTCTACTAAAGAGACTGCGTACACTACGCTTGTCCGTCCTCTTCTGTAGTACTACTGCGCGGTAAGGGACCAGAGTCAGATAAAATTGACATAAGACACCCAAAAAGTTCAAAAAAGAGAAGTTCGTTTTGTATTATCGCGAAATAGGGGAGAGAGTGCCATGGATATGATAACGGATCGGAATGGCAGTCATTAGAACAAAGACGTTTTTCGTTCTGGCAGGACCTTCTCATGAAATTTCATTCATCAACTTTTCCTCCGAAGGCGAAAATATTTTGTTGGCAGCCACCTTCATAAGGAGAAAAATCGCAATAAAATAAGACAAATCAGACCACGCACGGAAAGATTTAACTGTTCTACACTACTGGCCATTAAAATTGCTACGCCAAGAAGAAATGCAGATGATAAACGGGTATTCATTGGACAAATATATTATACTAAAACTGACATGTGATTACATTTCCACGCAATTTGGGTGCATAGATCCTGAGAAATCAGTACCAAGAACAACCACCTCTGGCCGTAATAACGGCCTTGATACGTCTGGGCATTGAGTCAAACAGAGCTGGGATGGCGTGTACAGGTACAGCTGCCCATGCAACTTCAACACGATACTGCAGTTCATCAAGAGTAGTGACTGGCGTATTGTGACGAGCCAGTTGCTCGGCCACCATTGACCAGACGTTTTCAATTGGTGAGAGATCTGGAGAATGTGCTGGCCAGGGCAGCAGTCTAATATTTTCCGTATCCAGAAAGGCCCGTACAGGACCTGCAACATGCGGTCGTGCATTATCTTGCTGAAATGTGGGGTTTCGCAGGGATCGAATGAAGGGTAGAGCCACGGGTCGTAACACATCTGAAATGTAACGTACACTGTTCAGAGTGCCGTCAATGCGAACAAGAGGTGACCGAGACGCGTAACCAATGGTACCCCATACCATCACGCCGAGTGATACCCCAGTATGGCGATGACGAATACACGCTTCCAATGTGCGTTCACTGCGATGTCGCCAAACACGGATGCGACCATCATGATGCTGTAAACAGAATCTGTATTCATCCGAAAACATGACGTTTTGCCATTCGTGCACCCAGGTTCGTCGTTGAGTACACCATCGCAGGCGATCCTGTCTGTGATGCAGCGTCAAGGGTAACCGCAGCCATGGTCTCCGAGCTGATAGCCCATGCTGCTGCAAACGTCGAACTGTTCGTGCAGATGGTTGCTGTCTTGCAAACGTCCCCACCTGTTGACTCAGGCATCGAGACGTGCCTGCACGATACGTTACAGCCATGCGGATAAGATACCTGTCATCTCGACTGCTAGTGATACGAGGCCGTTGGGATCCAGCACGTCGTTCCGTATTACCCTCCTGAACCCACCGATTCCATATTCTGCTAACAGTCATTGTATCTCGACCAACGCCAGCAGCAATGTCGCGATACGATAAACCGCAATCGCGATAGGCTACAATCCGACCTTTATCAAAGTCGGAAACGTGATGGTACGCATTTCTCCTCCTTAGGCGAGGTATCAAAACAACGTTTCACCAGGCAACGCCGGTCAATTGATGTTTGTCTATGAGAAATCGTTTGGAAACGTTCCTCATGTCAGCACGTTGTAGGTGTCGCCACCGGCGCCAACCTTGTGTGAATGCTCTGAAAAGCTAATCATTTGCATATCACGGCATTTTCTTCTTGTCGGTTAAATTTCGCGTCTGTAGCACGTCATCTTCGTGGTGTAGTAATTTTAATGGCCAGTTGTGTATTTTCTCGGCCGCCGTTCGAGAGTGGAACGGTGGAGAAGCAGCATGAAGCTGGTACCGCGAACCCTGTGCCAGGCATTAAACTGTGAGTGTCAGAGTAATCAAGTTTATGTAGATATAGATTCTGCATTGGCTGTTTGTCATATTGACATATCGATTGGCACGTCAGTTCACGTTCAACCTATTCTGTTCCGAGCTCGCCTGATGGAAATATAATAAAAAAAGCCTGCACAATAAAGTTTTTCTGCTGTGCAGCAGTACTGAACCAGTGAACTGTGATGCCAACACTCCTACGGAAACGCTGTGCGTCGGGCAGGTGCGTTTGAGCTGTTAATATGCCAGCACGGGCGAGCTCATAAAGATAATCGGCGCACGAGCTTGCTGTATTGATTCGCTACGCCCACCTGTTGCCCGGGACGCAACCGACGTCCGGGCCTGCTGCCCGCGCGGGGGTGGTTAACAGACTTCTGACAACTGCTTTTACCTCAGTGCCTCTCATCAAGAGCGATTCGCACTGGGACTCAAAACTGCGTCTCTGACTTAAACGCACAGCAGCTTTCTAAATATTATGCGGTATATGGAACACCGTTGTAAATTATCCCCAACGTTAATTAGATTGGAATCCATATAATTCCGGTGTGCGCAGCGAACTTTGAATATAGACAATAGTGAAAAGAACAGCAATCGATCGCGAAATCCGTCATTTTATTGCAGCAAATCTTGATTTCAAGTCATATGATCATCTTCAGTTTCAGTTTATATAAGAACAGATGATGTTAGTCCAAAGCGTCACGTTGTAAACGGTATTGGTTGATGTAGAGCATACAGGTGTCTATACTGAGCTGACAGAAGTCATGGGATAGCGATATACACATATATAGATAGCGTTAGTATGGGATACACAAGCTATAAAAGGGCAGTGCGTTGGTGAAGCTGTCATTTGTTCTCATGTGATTTATGTGAAAAGGTAATATATCTCGCCACGGTCAACCCAGTGGCCGATGGCCATCGCTTAACGACCGAGAGCAACGACGTTTCTGTACAGTTGTCACTGCTAACAGACAAGTAACACTGCGGGAAATGGCCGCAGAAATGACTGTGGGACGTACGACGAACGCATCCGTTAGGACAGTGTGGCGAAATTTGGTGTTGATGGGCTATGGCAGCAAACTGATCTGAATGTCTTTGCTAAGAGAACGACGTTACATGCTGCACGTCACTTGGGCTCGTTACCATACCGGTTGGACCATAGATAACTCCGCGGTGGACGTGCGTTTCTAGGCACTTCAGTCCGGAACCGCGTGACTGCTTCGGTCGCAGGTTCGAATCCTGCCTCGGGCATGGATGTGTGTGATGTCCTTAGGATAGTTAGGTTTAAATAGTTCTAAGTTCTAGGGGACTGATGACCTCAGATGTTGAGTCCCATAGTGCTCAGAGCCATTTTGAACCTAGGTAACTGGAAAACCGTGGACTGATCAGATGGGTCCCGATTTCAGTTGGGAAGAGCTCATGGCAGGTTTCGAGTGCAGCGGAAACCCCATGAAGTCTTGGAGCCAAGCTGTCAACAAGGCACTGTGCAATCTGGTAGTGGCTCAATAACGATGCTGACTGTCCAAAAATGACTCAAATGGCGTTAAGCGCTATGGGACTTAACATCTGAGGACATCAGTTCCCTAGACTTAGAACTACTTAAACCTAACTAACCTAAGGACATCACACACATCCATGTCCGAGGCAGGATTCGAACCTGCGGCCGCAGCAGCCGCGTGGTTCCGGACCGAAGCGCCTAGAACCGCTCGACCAGAGCGGCCTTCGTGCGGACTTTGTTTACATGCAATGGACTGCGTCCTCTGGTCCAATCGAACCGTTGGTTACCTGGAAATGGTTACGTTCGGCTACTTGGAGACCATTTCCAGTCATTCATAGACGTCATGCTCCCAAACGACGATGGAATTTTCATGGATGTGAATACACTATGTCACCGAGCCACATTTGTTCGCGATTGGTTTGAAGAACATCCCGGACATTTCGAGCGAATGATTTGGCCACGCAGATCGTCGGACATGAATCTCATCGAACATTTATGTGACATAATCGAGAGGTCAGTTCGTGCACAAAATCCTGCATCGGCAACACTTTCGCAATTATGAACGGCTGGAGAGACAGCATGGCTCAATGTTTCTGCAGCGGAATTCCAGCGACTTGTTGAGTTCGCGCAGAATGAGCTGCTGCACTAGGCCGCGCAAAAGGAGGTCCGGCACGATATTAGGAGGTATCCTATGACTTTCGTGGCCTCGCTGTGATATAAACTCTATGTTAGACTCATGTTAGACTTCTATATACACCACATGAATAATTATTGTTTACAACGCGATACCTTGGAGTAACTGCTCCTGTTCAAAATGGTTCAAATGGCTTCAAGCACTATGGGACTCAACATCTGAGGTCATTAGTCCCCTAGACTTAGAACTACCTTGGAGTAACGTCACCTGTTCAAAATGGTTCAACTGACTCCATGTACTATGGGACTTAACATCTGTGGTCATCAGTTCCCTAGACTTAAAACTACCTTGGAGTAACGTCACCTGCTCAAAATGGTTCAAATGGCTCCAAGCACTATGGGACTTAACATCTGAGGACATCAGTCCCCTAGACTTAGAACTACTTAAACCTAACTAACCTAAGGGCATCACACACATCCATGCCCGAGGCAAGGTTCGAACTTGCGACCGTAGCAGCAGAGCGGTTCCGGACTGAAGCGCCTAGAACCACTAGGCCACAGAGGTCGGCTACGTCACCTGTTGTTACAGTATATGCACTGATGATGACTATGTAATAGCTGAAATCTACATCTTCTGTAATAAAACAACGGATTTAGCGCTCGATTGCAGTTCAATTTTCCATTGCCTATTCCTAATGTTCTCGTCCAAACAGTATCGCATGCACGACATATGTTTGGTGGTTCATGCCAAGATTTTAACAGGCATCCGCGATACTTATTTCGTACTGAGCACGTCATAAGAAACGACTAAAAGTATAAGCTGACATGTCAGAGTCAGTCACGCGAGATATAACTCATCTTTCATTTCGTGAACGGGCCAGGTTCTAGAAACGAAGTTTTCGGCAAATGTAGTATGTAGAGGAGCACGAGCTAGCTGTATTGATTTGCAACGCCCACCTGTTGGCCGGGACGCAGCAGACGTCCGGGCCCGCCGACAGCTGCATTTACTTTAGCGCTTCTCATCAGGCGCAATTCGCTCTGGGCCTCAAAACAGCGTCTCTGAGTTGAACGCACAGCAGCTTTCTAAATATTATGCCGTATATGGAACAAATGGCCCTGAGCACTATGGGACTTAACATATGAGGTCATCAGTACCCTAGAACTTAGAACTACTTAAACCTAACTAACCTAAGGACATCACACACATCCATGCCCGAGGCAGGATTCGAACCTGCGACCATAGCAGTCGCGCGGTTCCAGACTGAAGCGCCTAGAACCGCATGGCCACCGCGGCCGGCGTATATGAAACACCATTGTAAATTATCCCTAACGTTAATTAGACAGGAATCCATATAATTCCGGTGTGTGCTATGATCTTTGAATATAGACAATACTGAAAAGAACAGCAATCGATCGCGAAATCCGTCATTTTATTGCAGCAAATCTAGATTTCAACTGTCATATGATCATCTTCAGTATATGTAATAACAGAAGACGTTAGTCCAAAGCGTCACGTTGTAAACGGTATTGGTTGATGTAGAGCATACAGGTGTCTATACTGAGCTGACAGAAGTCATGGGATAGCGATATACACATATACAGATAGTGTTACTATGGGATATACAAGGTATAAAAGGGCAGTGCGTTGGCGGAGCTGTCATTTGTACTCATGTGATTTATGTGAAAAGGTAATATATCTCGCCACGGTCAACCCAGTGGCCGATGGCCTTCTCTTAACGACCGAGAGCAACGACGTTTCTGTACAGTTGTCAGCACTGCGAGAAATGACCGCAAAAATGACTGTGGTACGTACGACGTACATATCAGTTAGGACAATGTGGCGAAATTTGGCGTTGACGGGCTATGGCAGCAAACAACTGACGTGAGTGTCTTTGCAAACAGCACGACGTCGCCTGCAGCACCTCACCTGGGCTCGTTACCATAACGGTTGGACCCTAGATAACTGGAAAACCGTGGCCTGGTCACATGGGTTCCGATTTCAGTTGGGAAGAGCTCATGGCAGGTTTTGAGTGTAGCGGAGACCCCATGGAATCTTGGACTCAAGATGTCGCCGGCCGCTGTGGCAGAGCGGTTCTAGGCGCCTCAGTCCGGTATCATACTACTGTTACAATCGCAAGTTCGAATTCTGCCTCGGGCATGGATGTGTGTGATGTCCGTAGGTTAGTTATGTTTAAGTAGTTCTAAGTCTAGGGGACTGATGACCTCAGATGTTGAGTCCCCAAGTGTTTAGAGACATTTGAATCATTTTTAAACCCAAGTTGTCAACAAGGCACTGTACAAGCTGGTGGTGACTCCATAACGGTACGGACTGTGTTTACATAGAATGGACTGCGTTCTTTGGTCTACCCGAAGCGTTGGTTGACTGGAAATGGTTATCATTTCCGGTCATTCATGGACGTCATGCTCCCAAACGACGATGGAATTTTCATTGACGTCAATACACTATTTCACCGAGCCACATTTGTTCGCGATTGGTTTGAAGAACATCCCGGACATTTCGAGCGAATGATTTGGTCACCCAGATCGTCGGACATGAATCTCGTCGAACATTTATGTTACATAATCGAGAGGTCAGTTCGTGCACAAAATCCTGCATCGGCAACACTTTCGCAAGATTTTATCATGCGTGCGCGATACTTATTGATCACGTCATAAGAAACGACTAAAAGTATAAGCGCACATGTCAGAGTGAGTCACGCGAGATGTAACTCATCTTTCATTTCGTGATCGGTCCAGGCTCTAGAAACCATGTTTGCGGCTAATGATAGTATGTAGAGGAGCACGAGCTAGCTGTATTGATTTGCAACGCCCACCTGTTGGCCGGGACGCAGCAGACGTCCGGGCCCGCCGACAGCTGCATTTACTTTAGCGCTTCTCATCAGGTGTAATTCGCTCTGGGCCTCAAAACAGCGTCTCTGAGTTGAACGCACTGCAGCTTTCTAAATATTGTGCAGTATATTGGGCACCATTGTGAATTACTCCAAATGTTCTTGCCTAAAGAGCACCGCATGTACGCTATTTGTGTGGTGGTTCAGCACAAGATGTTATCGCGCCTTAACGACCCTCATTTCGTGCTGACCACTTCACAAGTAACTACTCAAATTCTAAGCTCACGTATACAGAGTGAATCGGGTGAGATGTAACACATATTGCATTTCGTGAATGGTCTATGACGTCGAAGCGAAGTTTCCGGCGAATGACAGTACGCCGAGGCGCAATAGCTCGCTGTATTGATTTGAACCGCCCACCTGTTGGCCGGGGCGCAGCCGTCGTCCGGGCTTGCTTCCAGCGGAGGGCCGGTGGGCAGACTTCTGACAACTGCTTTTACTTCAGCGCTTATCATCAGGAGCGATTCGCTCTGAAACACAAAGCAGCGTTTCGGCAAATGGTTGTACTCATAGGTCATTAACTTTTTGACGTGTTTAATCTTCGGTAACTTTCGTATCAACCGAGATCTTGAATTAATTACTTTGTAATGCCATTTGATGGCCCCTGGAAAAACTAGTACGGTTATATAACGCTTGTTGGCGTCGAAACTTTTTGGCAAAAATATGCCAGAAGAGTGCTAGAAATGAAAGCTAGTATAATCAGAATCAGCTATTGTGGTGTAAAATCCGCCTTGTGGGGCTCTCCTGCCAGGCTCACAAGGAGACAGCACGAGCGTGGGGTCGGGGATTTGTCCGAAATTTTGTGTGGTGAAAGAGGACCCCTAACACCTCACGTGGTTAAAATATTAGGACGCACTACCCGGAAAATCCCGGGAAAAATCGATCCAAAATTTCTTAGGTGCCTTATGAGTATAAAATGTTAGTCCATTGCCGAGCCGCCGTCTGGCCTAGATGTTTAGGGCTCGGACCCTTACGCTAGAGGTCTCGGGTTCTATTCCTCCCATGGCACTTTTTTTTCTTCTGTTTCATTTTCTTTTGTTATTCCACCAATTATTCAGAAAGTTACCTTAACCAACATTACCTTTAACAAATTAGGTACATTATTGAATAAAAATTATTTTCTTTTTGTCCAACAAGACAATTCATGGCGGTGGGTTTTCCATTTTTCATTGTAAAGTATATAAGGAAAATCATTGGGTTTTTAATCAGAATGACAAATTCGATTGGGAAACATTCAATTTTTATACATATAATAATTATAAACAAGAACCGCAGTGGTAATTATCGTAAAAACAAACAAAGCAATAATTTTTGCGGCACATTTCGCAACATTGCTGTAGCACACACACACACACACAGCGCGGCGCGGGTTCGGCACACCTCGAGGTGAAAAGAAGCGTGCTGTGCAAGCAAGATGCGGCGAACAAGTGATAGATAGAACCGCTAATCATATCGCACTTCGGCAAGAACCGTGACACAACTCAAAAATCCAGTACTTGAGAAAAATCGATTTAAAGAATTCTACAAAATCTTTACTGAGATAGTATAAGCGTCCTTTAAATTTCAAGTAAGTAATTTTGGTAGTAAATTCCATTATAATATTAACTGAATTTTTCGTCGGTGCTTGGCAAAACATTTAATATTAATTCCATTATAGTCTATACAACAGCAATATGGACATGTAGTTCTGTATTCACCGAATAAGAGATGTTATCAGGTAATTATAAATTAATTCTTTGAGTTGAGTCACTTTTATTGATCTTCTAAAAACTTTTTGTTTTTACCCAACATTTAATGCTTTTGCCACTTTTTCATCCCGGTGTAAGTAGATGAATGACAAACACTAATTTCACTTAACGAAGGTTTTTTCAGCACTTGCACATACAAGAGCGCGGAGCGAACTGCCTCCGGCCAGAACACATACGGTATATAGAGAACATTCCAGTACAATGATTCTTGCCATTTGTGGATATTTCTAGAATGTACTCGAACCGAATATAGAAATCAAAATTTTTCAGTTCAGGTGAGTTTTGAACTGAAGACCCTCCATGCAAACAATTTAGTATAATAACCACTAAACCACCGCGACTGCGCTACTCGCCCTGTTCTACAAAACTAGGACTTAGTTGAAATGAAATATGAAAAACAAGTTTAAATTGATGTGTGAGAAAAATACGAAATGCTAAATTGTAGTTTATGAAAATTAATACAATTTAATGAGGAACACTGTTTAGGTTCAATTTAAGGAACATGATTTACGAAGACATAGAATCATAAATAGGCTTGTATAATGTAGGAATACTTTTCACCGAGAAAAGGGATTCAGTATGAACTTTCTTCATGAGAGAAATTTTTGTTTTCCTTGTACGCTATAACGCACGAAATTTCGTAACATTTACAATAGCTGTACTCGTCAAACGCATATCTGAAGTGTATTTTAATGTAAGATAGAGACACTGTATAAACACAGACATCGTAATAATCAGTGATACTAAAAATTACGTTGAACTTACTTTACACAAACTTGCCTTAAACACGAAAAGTTTCACAGATCAGAATGTAACGCTGAAGTGGCAATGTTCTTGCCATGGCGAATCATGAATTAGCTTTCAAGGAAACTGACACAACTGCTCTGGAGTGGACAAATTGAGAGATAGAGATGTGTCGTTTACCGTGCATGTCGGGACACTTTACACGTATTTTTCAATTACAAAAACTAAAAATCGCTATTTTTTGACTTGTGTCACTATTGTTGCTGGGGTGCGATATTATAACAGATACTAATACAAACTCATCGCTTTGCATCAGCAAAGAAACACATGATAGAGACTTAGAGCTGCAAAATTTAGTGCAGGAACTAGATTCAAAACTCATAACTAAACAGATATCTGAACCCTACCACATATCACAACTGAGCTGGTACTTCCTCAAATGTTGACGTAACCACAACAAATCGGAACGTCTACAGTGTGACGGCAAGTTAGTGAACATAACGTTATACACTTTGTTCTGACAGATGCAGTCAGAAACAGTGCAGATCAATTATTAATAAAAAGAGTACTCAACTCAAAAAGGAGAAACTGGGATCTTCTGTGGTCCTCAATTAGACTTCGTCGTACAACCGCCACGGATCCGACACTGATGAGATGGCACAAAATTATAATTTATGATGAACAGACGCAGATCAAAGGGGAAGCGGGGATGGAAAGAGTTAGTCATCGAGGTCACGACCCCCTCTCCCAAGCAACGTTTTACTAAAAGTGTTTGTAGTTTTACATATATTAATATACAAATTTTGCAGCTACCTTTCAGAGAATAAGAACTAGGAGTCTCAAAAATGACAAGAAATTGAAAAAATTAAAAGCTTCGTTTACTACAGAATAGTTTTCATTTACATTCCTGAGGCTTAGTCAACATGGAGTGGCTCGCGTCTTGACACTGCAGAAAACATTCTAGTCAGGGAGAGGCGCCCATTCAGAGACTGGCCATAACAGCTGCTAACAACAAATCTGACTCGCTTCGTGAGTATCGGCAAAAAAAACAGGAACTCGAGGGAAGACAAGACAAAGGAGAAAGATGCTTCGCTAGGAAAAATAACACAAAATCTGATTTTCACTAACTTAGGTGGAAACGACTTAAAGAAGCAGTATTCTCCCTCGTATGTTCCCTTAGTAGTCCACAAATCTGTGTTCGCAGTCTGAGAGCTAAGTGAAATACTGATAAAGATGAGTATGCACGTCGATTCCATATCGTGTAAATTGTGAAGCTGCCAAAGTTTTGAAACTTTGTTACTATTATAGCTCATAAGCCAACTGTATGACACAGCTACTTTCAAATGTTTTGACAAATGCTATGGATCGTAGTTATTTCAAAGTTATGAGGAAGGGATGTACTACATACCACGGTAAACAATCATATAAAATGCGTTAATAAAACAATAATAATACATCGTTATTAGCTTAGCACTCGCTGCTTCGCCTGTGTAGACTGTATAGTCTGCATAGATTTTTTTTTGTTTTTTTGTTATTTAATGGAATTTTTACGTTGTTCACAAATTGCAACACCTTGTAAGCTTTTCACAATAATTAACACCATATAAACATGGTATTTTCCGAATGTATGTCTGAGCAAAACTCGATTCTTGTAGCTGGGGTCCAAAATTTTTGTTAATCATACCTTCTGCGTTCTTGAGGAGATACTTCCATAGAAATTTTCACCCCCTAACAAATATTTCTTTGTATCTAACCGAGAAGTGAAATATCAGTTATCATAAATTTAAACCTAAATTTTTTTACAATATAACGAAATATTTTTTTAAAAATTTCACCTCCTATTGCACTCCCTTAGTAGTAGAAACACTGAAACACGTCTTTTTTTTTAAATTTCTAACCGAGAAGTGGAATAACAGTTGTCATAGATGTAGCCTTAAAAATCCTTTAGTAGTTTACTAGTAATTATTTATTTTCAAAAAGACTTTCACCCACTATTTTACCTCCTTAGTGGTTGAATTTCCAAAAATTCTGAAACGTATATTTTTTATTTACTGACTGTGACACCAAATACTAGTTTTCGTAGTTCTAGCTTCAAAATTCCCTTAATAGCGGCATAATTTCAAAATCCTTTCATCCCCTATTTCACCCCTTAGGAGTGGAATTTCGGACAATCCCTTCTTAAACGACGCCTACAGTATAAGATCCACACCCTTTCCCAACTCCAAGTTTCTATCCTTAGCGGTTTGGGCTGAGCGATGATGAGTCAGTCCGTCAGTCATTAAGTCAAGACGTTACCTTTTACTGCATATACAGGGTGAGTCACCTAACATTACCGCTGGATATATTTCGTAAACCACATCAAATACTGACGAACCGATTCCACAGACCGAACGTGAGGAGAGGGGCTAGTGTAATTGGTTAATACAAACCATACAAAAATGCACGGAAGTATGTCTTTAACACAAACCTACGTTTTTTTAAATGGAACCCCGTTAGTTTTGTTAGCACATCTGAACATATAAACAAATACGTAATCAGTGACGTTTGTTGCATTGTAAAATGTTAATTACATCCGGAGATATTGTAACCTAAAGTTGACGCTTGAGTACAACTCCTCCGCTGTTCGATCGTGTGTATCGGAGAGCACCGAATTACGTAGGGATCCAAAGGGAACGGTGATGGAACTTAGGCACAGAAGAGACTGGAACAGCACATTACATCCACATGCTAACACCTTTTTATTGGTCTTTTTCACTGACGCACATGTACATTACCATGAGGGGTGAGGTACACGTACACACGTGGTTTCCGTTTTCAATTACGGAGTGGAATAGAGTGTGTCCCGACATGTCAGGCCAATAGATGTTCAATGTGGTGGCCATCATTTGCTGCACACAATTGCAATCTCTGGCGTAATGAATGTCGTACACGCCGCAGTACATCTGGTGTAATGTCGCCGCAGGCTGCCACAATACGTTGTTTCATATCCTCTGGGGTTGTAGGCACATCACGGTACACATTCTCCTTTAACGTACCCCACAGAAAGAAGTGCAGAGGAGTAAGATCAGGAAAACGGGCTGGCCAATTTATGCGTCCTCCACGTCCTATGAAACGCCCGTCGAACATCCCGTCAAGGGTCAGCCGAGTGTTAATTGCGGAATGTGCAGGTGCACCATCATGCTGATACCACATACGTCGACGCGTTTCCAGTGGGACATTTTCGAGCAACGTTGGCACATCATTCTGTAGAAACGCGATGTATGTTGCAGCTGTTTGGGCCTCTGCAATGAAGTGAGGACCAATGAGGTGGTCGCCAATGATTCCGCACCATACATTTACAGTCCACGGTCGCTGTCGCTCTACCTGTCTGAGCTAGCGAGTATTGTCCACGGACCAGTAATGCATGTTCCGTAGATTCACTGCCCCGTGGTTTGTGAAACCCGCTTCATTGGTAAACAGGTAGAACTGCAACGCATTCTCTGTTACTGCCCATTGACAGAATTGCACTCGATGATTAAGGTCATCACCATATAATTGCTGATGTAGCGACAAATGAAACGGGTGAAAGCGGTGACGATGCAGTATGCGCATGACACTACTTTGACTCAGTCCACAGGCTCTCGCAATGTCCCGTGTACTCATGTGTGGGTTCATGGCAACAGCAGCTAACACACCAACTGCACCCGCTTCTCCTGTGACGGGCCTGTTACGGACCCGTTTGCGTGCTACGACCATACCTGTTGCATACAGTTGGCGGTAGATGTTTTGCAATGTGCGGCACGTTGGATGCTCTCTGTCCGGGTACCGTTCTGCATACACCCTGCAGGCTTCAGCTGCATTTCGTCGACACTCGCCATAGATGACTATCATCTCCGCCTTTTCAGAGTTCGAATACACCATGGTCACAGTTCCTACAACACTACACTATCACAGACGTCTGGTAACACGGTGTACTACAGTTGGTCTGCGTGCGGAGACGAATGCAGAATAACAATAGCAGCAAGAGCTACATGCGGACACTGCGACAGCTAGACCAAACCACAACAGTGCACTACAGCCACACTCGTAAACACGGTCGTCATCGTAAACATGTCCCTGCAGATGCTGCTCGCTGACCGTGGCCCGTGTTTGTTACAACACGCAACTGAACGTCGGAGGTTTCAAGCGTCAACTTTAGGTGTGTGTGTGTGTGTTGATCAACTTTAGGTTACAATATCTCCGGATGTAATTAACATTTTACAATTCAACAAACGTCACTGATTACGTATTTGTTTATATGTTCGGATGTGCTAACAAAACTAACGTGGTTCCATTTAATAAAACGTAGGTTTGTATTAAAAAACATATCTCCGTGCATTTTTGTATGGTTTGTATTAAACAATTACACTAGCCCCTGTCCTCACGTTCGGTCTGTGGAATCGGTTCGTCAGTATTTGATGTGGTTTACGAAATATATCCAGCGGTAACGTTAGGTGACTCACCCTGTATAGAGATCAAGAACCGAACTCCAGATCCACGTCTGTGTGATACAGTTTACGAGTTATGGAATTTAGTGACGATGGAATGCAGTTCGAAGGTAAGCCCGAATATAAACCATCTTGCTTCATGGTTCATATTGTTTCATTTGCAGAGAATTCGTCTTTATGATCAATATGGTAAATTACCCAACATTTGTGAATGTTGAAACAGTTCTTGAATGACTATCGAATGATTATTTTCGTGGAGCAAAATTCCTGGTGAATGTGCTACCGGATGACTTGAACTTAACAGAGAATCGTTGGATGAAAGATACTGTAGTTCTGAAATGTTGTTTGATAAATTTGGAGAACCTATATTCGAAGAAAACTGTGCAAGCACTATGCTACCACAATCGAATATCTCGCGCAAGGATCAGGAGAATAAGGTGAGACAGATTTGGGCGCGAGGAGAGGCATTCACACATTCATTTTTCCGTCTTTCAATACGTGAATCGAATTTGACAGAAAATATTGGTACTATGCACCCTCCGCCATACACTGTACGTTGACTTGCGAAGTACATTATGTAGATTTAGATGTTTACATATCGATTCATACGAAACTTTTCAGTCTCGAAATTGCCTTCTTTCTTGTAAATGACAATATAATGCACTACCTGGCAAAAAAAAAAAGGGTACAACACCCAAAAGGAAAGCAAGAAACGCAATGAAACTTCGCTGGCTGAGAGGGTATGTAGTGTTATTTCACCGATTAACAAAGTCGAGTCAAACTGACAGATAATTTTACAGTATTTCCTTACTTATCAGCATTACATTGCAGTCGCTTTCACATGACTGCATCCGCTGATTCAGTTGGGAAGGCAGTCAAAATGTCGTTGTATCCTCTCCAGAGGCAAGCTGCCCACAACTGTTGTAACTGATCTTTGAAATCCTGGATGCTGCACCGGGATGGAGTTGATGTCCGGGCTGGTCGTGTAAGTGTTCTATCGGGGACAAGCGGAATCTTGGTGGCTACGGGAATACATCAACATCATGCAGAGTGTTCATAGGGACACGTGGCATGTATGGACGAGTATCGCCCTGTTGAAAATGGCACCACAGTGCTGTCGCATGAGACGTAACACATGAGTAGGGATTGAAGAGTAAAAAACTAAAGTCTTTTCTCATTACCAACACTCCACTTGTGCCGCGTGGGGTAGCCGCGCCGTCTGTGGGCAGCTTGCCACGGTTCGCGCGGCTTCCCCCGTCGGAGGTTCGAGTCCTCAATCGGGCATGGGTGTGTGTGTTGTCCTTAGCGTAAGTTACTTTAAGTTAGATTAAGTTGTGTGTAAACCTAGGGACCGATGACCTCAGCAGTTTGGTCCCATAGGAACTTACCACAAATTTTCAAAACTTCATTTTTATCAACAAATAGTGCAAAGTATGAGAATACTAGAAGCAAAAGCAACCTCTATAAAGACTTGAGGACTTATTATTAGGCATAAAAGCGTCAGATACAGCGGTACCCTGCATATAACATGGTGTCAGCACGTATTAAATGTATTGCGCGTGATATGGTAGAGTTTTAAGACTGAATAAAAGAAACATCTGTTGCGAAACCCGTTAGAACATCTTAACATATGCTCTAAAAATTATTTTTTTGATTGTTTTATCATCAATATTAGCATTTAAATATAATGAAATCTTACGACGGTAAGTCATTTCACTGTACTGTAGTTAAATAAAATGTACATAATAGACTTTTTTCCATTACCCAAACGCTCCTCACCATTGAATCCATGTAATATGGCAGTATGACTACGTGTTTCTAGGACAGTAACTTGTTTAAAAGTGTACGATTTTTTTCGCTTCTTCGATCTCTCTTACTGTAGCCTCAGCAGGTACCCAGCACTATTTCTCCGAAGTTCAGAGCATATTCCTAGAATAATCATAACTGCCCCAACCGATGCAGTACTACTTGCAACCATGAACTCTAACAATCGACTTTACTGACTGTGAATCCAAATACTAGTTTTCGTAGTTCTAGCTACAAAATTCCCTTAATAGCGGCATACTTTCAAAAAGCCTTTCATCCCCTTTTGAGCTTTCCTGGAGTCATTACTTTCAGCTCGCGCTTCGTCCCACAGTGCAAACCTTTCCCAAAGAGTCACCGGTCTGCGACACAGTGCCTGCTTACACGTCTCCACATGTACAAGCAACAGTCTTACTCGGAACTGATGTCGTTAAGGACTACTCACAAATTCTGAGCTGACGCTAGGTAGCATCCGAAACGAAAATAACATCGATTGCTTCTCGAGGAAATGTAACTATCTCTGATGTTCACAATATACATAAGCGATTTATCAGATAGAGTCAGCAAAACAGTCACATAGTTCATTGACGACATTCTGTACAGGAAGCGACCTTGAACGAACGTAAGGAAATGCAGAAAGACTGAGACAAAATTTCCGCTTCGTATGACGGAAAACCCAATAATATCCGATGACAAGATTGGTGGGGAAATCCTGGAGAATTTCGCATCGTACAAGTATTCAGGGGAAAAGCGACCTGAAATGGAACGAACACGTAAAATTAGTGATAGGGACGGCACGTGGAACTCTTAGTTTTGTTGGAAGGGCTCTGAGGAACTGCAATGCATCTGCAAAGGAAATCCTATACAAGACGTTAGCGTGAACACTTACACAGAGTTGTTATAGCATTTCGAGTCATTTTGAAGCAGTCATTATAGCAGAAGGATCTTAACAGGTCGGTGTAGACTATATAAAAACTCAACAGATCTAAACTTAAATATGAATTTTCGAATAAATGAGATGTTCCTCTCGCGAATTATAGAGAACTAGTACTCGAAGAGACCCGAATGACATACCTGCTGCATGGCTAATAGACGTAAATTTTAGTGATTCGTTATGGAGTAACAGCTGTAGCATACAATGTCCGTCCAAAATATTCCGAGAGTGATTTTAGTCCCCTGCAGTAACTGATGTGGTATCCTTAACTAACTATTGTAAACAGCAATTATGCATTCGACCAGTCAGTTGGGGGCAGGTAGCGTCAAGCAGTGGGCACCTGGTCGTAGTGTGTCAACTCTGTCGTGTCACAAATCGCAATGGGGCAACTGTTACGGCGTAAAGTAAGCGCCGGCACGCCCATATGGAACGATAAAGGAGAGAAGGCTGTGAGGAAAAGTCAGTCAATCGCACAGTGACAGACCCCCTTCCAGGACGACAACGAGACAGCAGCGGCCCCTAGGTGAAGAGGACATTCGTACCGCGCCCGACTGGTGGCAGCCCACTTGGATAGCAGCGTCAACGTTAGGCACTTCGATAGCAGTGTCAACGATAGTTCCTTCTCCAAGTTGTCGCACAGATGACAAAATGGTAGATATCGAAATAGACGACAGAGGGATAGAGAAACAATTAAAATCGCTCAAAAGAGGAAAGGCCGCTGGACCTGATGGGATACCACTTCGATTTTACACAGAGTATGCGAAGGAACTTGCCCCCCTTCTTGCAGCGATGTACCGTAGGTCTCTAGAAGAGCGTAGCGTTCCAAAGGATTGGAAAAGGGCATAGGTCATCCCCGTTTTCAAGAAGGGACGTCGAACAGATGTGCAGAACTATAGACCTATATCTCTAACGTCGATCAGTTGTAGAATTTTGGAACACGTATTATGTTCGAGTATAATGACTTTTCTGGAGACTAGAAATCTACTCTGTAGGAATCAGCATGGGTTTCGAAAAAGACGGTGGTGTGAAACCCAGCTCGCGCTATTCGTCCACGAGACTCAGAGGGCCATAGACACAGGTTCCCAGGTAGATGTCGTGTTTCTTGACTTCCGCAAGGCATTCGATATAGTTCCCCACAGTCGTTTAATGAACAAAGTAAGAGCATATGGACTATCAGACAAATTGTGTGATTGGATTGAAGAGTTACTAGATAACAGAACGCAGCATGTCATTCTCAATGGAGAGAAGTCTTCCGAAGTAAGACTGATTTCAGGTGTGCCGCAGGGGAGTGTCGTAGGACCGTTGCTATTCACAATATACATAAATGACCTTCTGGATGACATGGGAAGTTCACTGAGGCTTTTTGCGGATGATGCTGTGGTATATATATTTTGTATGCCGCCCTTTGCTTGCGGAACATTTATCAAAGAAATGTGTGTGAAATCTTATGGGACTCAACTGCTAAGGTCATCAGTCCCTAAGCTTACACACTACTTAACCTAAATTATCCTAAGGACAAACACATACCCATGCCCGAGGGAGGACTCGAACCTTCGCCGGGACCAGCCGCTCAGTCCATGAGTGCAGCGTTTAAGACCGCTCGGCTAATCCTGCGCGGCGAAAATTTATCAAAGTCAAGTATTTGCAGTTTTCTTATTGTTATAAAACTCATTAATACGAGTTGTTTGATTGTTTGTCTAGCGAACCGAGTGGGTGAACTGAACATCTGAAAATCAAGTGTTAAGTTCAAATGGTTCAAATGGCTCTGAGCACTATGGGACTCAACTGCTGAGGTCATTAGTCCCCTAGAACTTAGAACTAGTTAAACCTACCTAACCTAAGGACATCACAAACATCCATGCCCGAGGCAGGATTCGAACCTGCGACCGTAGCGGTCTTGTGGTTCCAGACTGCAGCGCCTTTAACCGCACGGCCACTTCGGCCGGCATGTTAAGTTCAAAAATGGTTCAAATGGCTCTGAGCACTATGGGACTCAACATCTTAGGTCATAAGTCCCCTAGAACTTAGAACTACTTAAACCTAACTAACCTAAGGACATCACACACACCCATGCCCGAGGCAGGATTCGAACCTGCGACCGTAGCAGTCCCGCGGTCAAGTGTTAAGTCCTTCTGCAAAACGTTCTCAAGAAGAGAAAACCTTGAGCAAAGTTTGTCCCGCACGCCTTGACTCCCGAACAAAAACAACGAAGCGTGGACGCCTGCCGCGACTTGGTTCAATGTAAAACGCAGACATCTCTTGTCTGCCAAAAATTGTCACGTGTGATGAGACTTGGTGTTATCAATATGAAACTACTACATAACTACAAAGTGCAGAAATTCATATGAGGGTGAACGCTTTGACAACATAACTGACATTCAAGCGAGTATAACACGTGAATTGAACAACATCCCAAAGGACTTTCCTGAAAGTTTCACATGGTTGTTTGAACGTTCTGTACGTTGCACTCAGGTGAGGCGAGACTATGTAGAACACCTGTGGCATTAAAACCTCTATTTTTTTTTGTTAATCCAGCCTTGAAATTTTTAAATTGACATCCAAAATAAAAAAAATGGTTCAAATGGCTCTGAGCACTATGGGACTTAATATCTGAGGTCATCAGTCGCCTAGATTTAGAACTACTTAAACCTAACTAACCTAAGAACATCACACACATCCATGCCCGAGGCAGGATTCGAACCTGCGATCGTAGCAGTCGCGCGGTTCCAGACTGACGTGCCTAGAACCACTCGGCCACAACGGCCGTCAATTGACATCCATCCAGTCACCTATTTTGCTCATCTTTGGTACGATTTTAGCACGGAAAATGCTGCTCTAGTACGATACGCTTCTCAAGCAATTTCAAGTAACCAAAATTTAAAGTATTTTGCGATCCTGTTGAACAGAATATGACGGCACCGTTGAGCAACCTGTACAGCGTTCAAGTGTCCTTATTTTCCTTATGTTCTTCAGGCAAACACTTATATCATTCCATCGAAACGGTTTTTTCTCAGGAACAAACAATAATAATATGGAAATTACAGTGGTACATTCGCGGCGAGATATAATCCAGGCGTTACAAAAAATAGTAATGAAATGAACAATTACTCATCGATACATGCTTGCGTTTTTTAAAAAGTTATCGCAATAAAGTCATTACACTTATATATAATCCTGGGTCATTATTGATAGATCGACTACATTTGGGTTTATATCTATAGTATAAGTATGGAAATAAAGTATAGTTTTGTTCCAAGCTCATTTTATGATTGCTGCTTACTAATATGCATATTTCATTTTTAATAATGATAATGGAAAACACACACCATTAGCATTTAAAAGGAACAAACGTTCAAAAATACTTTTTGGCGTAAACCATGCAATACACTTGTGAATATATCGATAAATAAATGTTAATTTCATCACTACTCCTTATTACACCTCGATTATATCTCGCCACGAATGCACCACAATGATTATGATTATTGTTCCTTTCCGAAGAGTACGATTCGCTGTAAAGCTGCAAGTTTTTCGAGTAATTCTAGAAAAAAAGGCAATGAGGAGACTCCATATATGATGAGGTGACAAAAGTCGTGGGACAGCGATATGTACATACACAAATTGCGGTAGTATCGCACACACAAGGTATGAAAGGGCAGTGCATTGGTGGAGCTGCCATTTGTACTCAGGTGATTCCTGTCAGAAGGTTTACGACCTGATCACGGCCGCACGACGGGAATTAACAGGCTTTGAACGAGAAATTGTAGTCGGAGCTAGAAGCATGGGACAATCCATTTCGGAAATCGTTATGGAATATTCCGATTTCCACTGTGTCAGGAGTGCGCCGAGAATACCAAATTTCGGGCATCACCTCTCACCACGGACAACGCAGTGACCGACGCCTTCACTTGACGACCGAGTGCAGTGGCGTTTGCGAAAAGTTGCCAGTGCTATCAGTCAAGCAGCTCTTCGTGAATTAACCGTAGTAATCAATGTGGGGCGTAAAATGAACGTGTCTGTTATGACAGTGCGGCGAAATGTTGCGTTAATGGTCTACGGCAAAAGACGAGCGTCGCGTCTGCTGCGACATCACTGGGTTCTTGACCATATTGGTTGCAACCTCGACGACTGGGCAACTTTCACCTGGTCAAATGAGTCCTGATTTCAGTTGGTAAGACCTGATGTTAGGGTTCGAGTGTGGCGCAGACCGCCCGAAGCCATGAACCCAAGTTGTCAACAAGGCACTGTGCAAGCTGGTGGTGGCTCCATAATGTTGTGGTCTGGGTCCTCTGGTACAACTGAACAACGTGGACTCGAAGTGGTTATGTTCCGTTACTTGGAGACCATTTGCAGCCATTCATGGCCTTCATGTTTCCAAACATGTCACTGGGTCACAAATATTCGCGACTGGTTTTAAGATCTTTCTGGGCAATTCGAGTGAAAGATTTGGCCACCCAGATCGTCCGACATGAATCCCATCGAACATTTATAGGACATAATCGAGAGGTCACTTCCTGCACGATAGCCTGTACCGGTAACGCGTTCATACACTACTGGCCATTAAAATTGCTACACCACGAAGATGACGTGCTACAGACGCGAAATTTAACCGACAGGAAGAAGATGCTGTGATAAGCAAATGATTAGCTTTTCAGAGCATCCACACAACGTGCCGACATGACGAAAGTTTCCAACCGATTTCTCATACACAAACAGCAGTTGACCGGCGTTGCCTGGTGAAACGTTGTTGTGGTGCCTCGTGTAAGGAGGAGAAATGCGTACCATCACGTTTCTGACTTTGATATAGGTCGGACTGAAGACTATCACGATTGCGGTTTATCGTATCGCTACATTGCTGCTCGCGTTGATCGAGATCCAATGACTGTTAGCAGAATATGGAATCGGTAGGTTCAGGAGGGTGATACGGAACGCCGTGCTGGATCCCAACGGCCTCGTATCAGTCGAGATGACAGGCATCTTATCCGCATGGCTGTAACGGATCGTGCAGCCACGTCTCGATCCATGAGTCAACAGATGGGGACGTTTGCAAGACAACAACCATCTGCGCGACAATTCGACGACGTTTGCAGCACCATGGACTATCAGCTCGGAGACCATGGCTCCGGTTACCCTTGACGCTGCATCACAGACAGGAGCGCCTGCGATGGTGTACTCAACGACGAACCTGGGTCCACGAATGGCAAAACATCATTTTTTCGGATGAATCCAGGTTCTGTTTACAGCATCATGATGGTCGCATCCGTGTTTGGCGACATCGCGGTGAACCCACATTGGAAGCGTGTATTCGTCATCGCCATACTGGCGTATCACCCGGCGTGATGGTATGGGGTGACATTGGTTAACCGTCACGGTCACCTCTTGTTCGCATTGACGGCACTTTGAACAGTGGACGTTACATTTCAGATGTGTTACGACCCGTGGCTCTACCCTTCATTCCATCCCTGCGAAACCCTACATTTCAGCAGGATAATGCACGATCGCATGTTGCAGGTCCTGTACGGGTCTTTCTGGATGCAGAAAATGTTCGACTGCTGCCCTGGCCAGCACATTCTCCAGATCTCTCAGCAATTGAAAACGTCTGGTGAATGGTGGCCGAGCAACTGGCTAGTCACAATACGCCAGTCACTACTCTTGATGAACTGTGGTATCGTGTTGAAGCTGCATGGGCAGCTGTACCTGTACACGCCATCCCAGCTCTCTTTGACTCAATGCCCAGGCGTATCAATGCCGTTATTACGGCCAGAGGTGGTTCTTCTGGGTACTGATTTCTCAGGATCTATGCACCCAAATTGCGTGAAAATGTAATCACATGTCAGTTTTAGTATAATATAGTTGTCCAATGAATACTCGTTTATCATCTGTATTTCTTCTTGGTGTAGCAATTTTAGTGGTCAGTAGTGTAATTATGGACTGCTATAGAGCCAGCTTCGCTCAATATTTCTGCAGGGGCCTTCCAACGACCTGCTCAGTCCAAGCCACGTCGATTTGCTTCCCTACTACGGGCAGTAGGACGTCCGACACGATATTTGGAGGTATCCCATTACTTTTGTTACCTCAGCGTAGTCCAGCGGCTTTGCAGGCAGCGCCAAGGCCACTGCTCGACGGTTGGCGCCCTCATACGTCATTCAACAAAAAGCAAAACTTTGAATCTCGATTCCTCGAGAACGCCTGAGATGCACATCGTACTAGAGAAACATTGTTACATTCAGGTATCCGCTACATCCGTGCCGGAGTTGAGGATAATTCGTGAAACGTTGGTTGAATGTCTTCCCTGTCGGTTCGAAAGGCGACCCAGTGAGGGGTCTCCCCCGAGAAAAAGATATATTCGTCAGCAGAGCTCGCATCTTGCAAAGCCAAGGAGTCATACGTATGAGTTTAATGGAGTCTGAAGAAAGCCCGAACATGTGATGTATACTGACTAGTAGCGAGTGTACCAAGAACAATTTCTCAGGTAATCTCAAAACTATTTCGTCATTCACTCCGGTGTTAACAAGAGCTGCCCGTCCTCAAACTAACAGGCTTACAGAACGTCTTAATAAAACATTGGCTGACATGCTATCCATGCACGTCAATGTCGAGCAGAACAACTGGCATGAGATGTTACCCTTCGTGACGTTCGCCTACTGCACCAAGATGCCGACTGTCATTCAAGAAATCCAGTGAAAGATGTTATGCGACATCCGCATACAACCACTGACAAAACGATGACGATGAAGCAAATCGAAAGACGAAGAACCAAGTATCACTATATTATAGTGCATAAAGTGTTGGACTCTCAAATAAAGGGTCATGAATTCGAGACCCACCGTCAACTCAGGGTAAATTCGAAGATCCAGCACGCCTCAAGAAGCTGAAAAGCAACGAAAGCTGTAACGGCGACATAAGTTGTACGAAGTATCAAGCCAAAGCGAGCACCAGCCAGTATGCTTTCACTGCGGACGACCGGGACATTTTGTGCGCTACTGCTGGGAAAGGTGGCGGGTCTTAATGATGCTCGTGCCAGGAGGCTGCAAGCCGAAGTACGCTGCATTCCAGAGTGTGATAGACTGAGAATCTGGGTCAGACGGAAAGCGGGTCCGGATGACCGAGACGATTAAGGCAACCGTTCTAGAGAAGCGCCGGTCCGGCAAAAGGTCTGAACTTTCGCCGTTGTATTACCACAACGTCCAAGGCGGCTGGAAGCCACGAGTTTCCCACCCATTCTCTCCCCTTCGCTCCCCGTCGAAAAGAGAGAGGAGAGAGAGAGAGAGCAGACCTCAGCCGACGGCAACCCGAAGACGAGAGGAAGAACGCCAAGCTATCACAAATTATTATACTTCCCAGTCCCTTTCAGTTCAGACTTTGTATGTGTCCTTGCTCTCTTCTCAACAGGTTTCAGACACGGCTGTCTGAAGTTCATGATGTTGGCTTTGGTGACATTTTAATGTGTTCTGCATCCGACCCTTCAGCGACACGTTGTCGTTAGTGATGTTCGTTAAAGGCTCAAATTTACGAAGGAATAGTATCTGGACGAACTGTTTAAATGTGTTTTCTTTACAAGTCGACTTTTTAACGAACGATATTTACATTAGACCGATTAAAAGCGTAATATCTGTCAGCGTGAACTGCAAAAAAAACGGAAGTTAATCATGGTATAAAAGAAAAACTATTCATTGTCCGGGGACATAATGCTAATACCGTTTAGCACCGCCTCCAGCCTTCATAACGGCCTCAATTTGGCGAGTAAGAGTGTCTGCGGGTTTCTTCGGATATTCTATATCCAGCTGAAGCCTCTCGCTGATTAGATCCTGCAGAGGTAACAAATTGCGTGGACATTGATTGCTGTATTTCATTCGCTCTTCGAAATTCTTGCAGATACTTTATATGGGGTGAAAATATTGAAGAGAAGGCAACACTTGGCGTCATCGAGAATGTCCAAACAAACGTCTTGGTTCATATTCATGAATTGGCCCAAGCCATTATACCAAAACAATCCCAAAAATATCTCAGAATCACCTCGGGCCTGAACTAAGCCTCCAAACACTGCGGATTTAAAGCTGCAATTTGGCGGCTACCATCATTTGAACAGAGGCAATAGCGGGACTCTTCAGAACACACTGCAAGATGGCAAGAACTATGCCCCTTACATGAAGTCATTAAATATCACCTAACTACCGTTGAGCGAACAGTAGGGCTGAACAAAATGACTGACAAGGCACAATGCATCTTGTAGAGGGTATAGTATGCACGTAGTGGAATAATTAATGCCGGGTGATGGTTTTAAAGTAATTCACATGACATGAAATCTTTGTGGAAACGAGTCGATTTACTGGACGCTAGTTTACCCCAGGGAAGTATTTAGAATTGACTGTGGCCGGCTGGGGGAGCAGATAAGGGAAGCGACAATAGGCAGCTTAGGGTGGCTCAAGCTCTGAGAAAGCGGTAACGGTGTGCGGCCTCCAGCCACCTTAAGATGAGTGACAGTGAGTGAGTGGTTGACCCCGACTCCATGCTGGTGTACCAGGAAACAGACGGAGAACTTGTACGCCTATTAATAAATGTCCGTTGTCCCGTTTTCTGTGAAACATGCGAGAAAGCCACGCAAAGCTATGGTGGAGCGGTCAACAGAGGTCAAAATATGAGTGTCTGTGACAATAGCAACTTCATGCTGAATTCACGGTCCGCAGAGTCTGAAGTAAATCAGGTGAAGAGCGACAGAATGAAATACGCCGGCCTCCGATGGGAACGTAGGACCAAGGAATTTCTAGTACTCTCCTGGGAGTCAAAATTCCGGAAAACTTGGTGTTTGTGCAGACGCTAACCTTGATGGGTGGCCTGGGGGGAGCTAAATAGAAGAAGTTGAGAGGAAGGGAAATTTTTCGGGAATTTGTTCACTTCCCAGAGCAGGCATTGGTCAGTGCTGGGAAGCGACGCATAATTAACGCGACTTGCGCTGCAATTGGCGTAAGTGATTTTGCTGGAGGGGAAGCCGAGGCGAAGAACGGACTGGCAGAAGTCTCAGTAGAGGTCTTCCGTTCCCAGCTTGCCTAGAGTGCAGACGTGGCGTTCTTTACTCAGCTTGCCTGAGAAAGAGTGAGCATCTCTGCAGTTTAGGACTTAGCAAACGGAACAATTGAGCTTGGAGATAGGAAGTTTTGGTTCAGCTATGTACTGAGCAAGATAGCTAGGAGTGAGAAGACGAGCGTAGCTTCCCGGCGGGGTCGGGGATTTTCTCTGCCTCGTGATGACTGGGTGTTGTGTGATGTCCTTAGGTTAGTTAGGTTTAAGTAGTTCTAAGTCTAGGGGACTGATGACCATAGATGTTAAGTCCCATAGTGCTCAGAGCCATTTGAACCATTTGAACCAACGAGCGCAGCCTTGCAGCACCACGAGGTCAGCCAACGTCCGCACAAGAACATCGCTCCGCCACGCTGTATTCGGTGATATTGCGCCCGCTCCAGCCATTGATTAATTTGCTGGATCACGTCGGCAAAGTTTCCACGAGGGTTTCATGGGCCGTGTATTGTAGAATTCTTCTCGCACTTTGCATTACGCTTGGGTCAGTCGACAGGAATTACTTTTGATTTATCGCGCTTTACTCCACGCAAACGCAATTTATTACCACTGCCTGTTAGGAGAGTCATGTAATGTGATGATTGAAGGTCGTGAATTAAAATAAATCTGTCCTAATCGACTGCATCTGTTTTCAGTCAAGTAGTTGAAATCCCAAGTCACTTTCTTAATTTATTTTATGTTCATCATTTGCATCTGGTGTTCAATAGCTGAATATAACATCAATGTCCACCCCTTTTTAATTAAAAGGGATCAATTCTGAATCAATTAATGTCAACACTGCCACTGCAGTTCAATGAGGAGTCACAGGGCCTTATTACTTTCTTTGCGTGGTTCGACATTGCGGCAGTTTTGCACTCTCTGTTGATCTGTTAGTCAATTACCTGGGGTGAACACACTCCAAAACCAGATAAGTGACGGGTGGGGTGTTACAAAATCACACGCCACCAGACAGTTGCCATCCGGTTCATGTACTGCTTGGCCCACTCAAGACGAGCGACTTTATGATCACTGTGACTAATAGCCCGCCTGCCGCGGTGGCCGAGCGGTTCTAGGCGCTTAAGTCCGGAACCACGCGACTACTACGGTCGCAGGTTCGAATCCTGCCTCGGTCGTGGATGTGTGTGATGTTCTTAGGTTAGTTAGGTTTAAGTAGTTCTAAGTTCTAGGAGACTGATGACCTCAGATGTTAAGTCCCATAGAGCTCAGAGCCATTTCAACCATTTAAACTAATAGCCCTTTGCGAAGCACCCACTCCAAATGTGTGCTGGACACAGATCGCTTCGCAAAGTTTGCCCAGAAACCGGTTGAAATGGACCTGCATTCACTGACACCAGAAAGTCTTGTCAATTTTAAAACCAATTGTCACTGAAAGGGGGTGAGGCTCGTCTCCGGCCCCAGTTAGTTAGGATCTTTCAGCGTCAGCTGTTCTCACGCCGTGTTACATAGCTGCGAGCTGCGAATGGTACACCATTCCTTGTGGACGCAATGGACAGTGCACTTAGTTACATCAAAATCAAACATCCTGATTCAGGGTTAGGTAATGGGCACGTCCAAACACGATATTTCCTTTCTGCCATTCTGTCACGTCTTGACTTCCACACATCTTACTGCGCTGATTCCACAAAGCCGACTGGCACGTACACACCACTTCTCTCCATCACTTACGTCAGCGGCGGAGTGTCACCTCATCGCCTGGTACTAGTTCTACGGCGCCTACAGCACTTCAGAGTGACAAGTATGTGTTTTTTTTCTTTTTTTTTAAATGGGGTGACAAATATTTTGTTTGGCGAGCTACTTTGAACATGCGTTGTAAAAGCAAACCGAAAACAAAACGGAAGTGAAGATATATTAATACGAGTATAATGTCTACATCTACCAGGGGCGTTCAATAAGTAATGCAACACATTTTTTTCTGAAAGCAGGTTGGTTTTATTCAGGATTCCAATACGGCCGTATTATTCCAAGGCCCCATTTTAACATAATCTCCTTTCAATATGACGGACTTAGGCCACCTTACTGGGAGGGCTTGTATGTCCGCATGGTACATTTTACTGGTTCACGTCGCAGCCAACGTCTTGTTGCATCGGAAACCTCCCCATCATCCACGTTCTGTTTCCCGCGGAGTGCATCCTTCACTGGGCCAAACAGAAGTAAGTCGGAAGGTTCAAATGGCTCTGAGCACTATGCGACTTAACTTCTGAGGTCATCAGTCGCCTAGAACTTAGAACTAATTAAACTTAACTAACCCAAGGACATCACACACATCCATGCCCGAGGCAGGATTCGAACCTGCGACCGTAGCGGTCGCTCGGCTCCAGACTGTAGCGCCTAGAACCGCACGGCTACTCCGGGCGGCGAAGTCGGAAGGTGCGAGATCCGAGCTGAGGGGTGGATGAGGAACAACAGTCCAGTGACGTTTTGTGAGCTCCTCTCGGGTACGCTGTCTTGTGTGAGGCCTTGCGTTCGTCATGGAGAAGACAAGGTAATTTCCATTTTTGTAGCGACGAACACGCTGAAGTCGTTTCTTCAGTTTCATTGCACGAGTCACAGCTGTGTGTGGCCGGCCGCTCGTGGGAGATCGGAGAGATTTGCGTGACCTTGTTGTGATGATGACACACGCCTCGCCCAACGATTCACTGTGCTTTTGTTCACTGCCAGATCTCCGTAGACGTTCTGTAAGCGCCTATGAATATCTGCGATGCTCTTGTTTTCTGCCAAAAGACACTCAATGACGACAGGTCTCTGCTTGAAACGCACTTCCGTTACTGAAGCCATTTTGAAGGTTACTTACAGCGCCGCCACCTATTGAAACTTCACGAAACTATAGGGGCTGAAGCGGGAATATTCGACCGAAATTAGCAGAGAAAAAATGTGTTGCATTACTTGTTGAACGCCCCTCGGATATTTACACATTCCACGAGCTACTGTATGTTTCTGGCGGAGAGTGCATAGTATACCAGTAGTATTCGCTTCCACCCCCCCCCCCCCCTTTTTCCTACTCCGTTCTGTAGTGGTAGCAGTGAAGAAACACTGTCAATACCTCTCTGTAAGTGCCCAAAATAACCTCGTTAAGGCGTCATGGTCATTGCTCAAGATGTCAGCCCAAAAAGTATCGAGACCGGATTAATAAATAATAGAAAAAAGTTAAGATGGTGGCCTTAATGCTTCAGGGTTCTGCATAGTGTCCCACCCACTTGAGTACAGCGCACAGATGATGATAGTTGGTTTGTGAACGCTCAACTGTGCGGTCATCAGCGCCCGAACGCACAGAGCGTCCATGCGACCAGGCGAAGCTGTCAGAAATTTCCTATGGGATGGTGTGCACCTCGCGCGTCACATTCACTTAAATTTCAGTTACGTCGACAAAGCGCTGACCCTTCATGAGAATTTCTGCACTTTGCCCTTTTGTGATAGGTTAGTATTCATAACACCGAGTCTCGTCACCCGTGATGATGTTTTTCCAGAAAAGAAATGTCGGCGTTTTGCATTTCAGTCAAGTCGCGGTAGGCGTCCGCGTGCCATTCTTTTTGCCCGGGAGTCATGGTGTGCGGGACAAACCTCGCACATACTGTGCTCTTCTTCGAAACATTCTGGAGAATTCTCGAGCACTTGATTTAGAGATGCTGCTCCAATGTGAATTGTGATACAACAACGTCGACACACTTTAGCCGCACGTCCTCTACTTCACACTTCCAGCTCACAACTGACTGGTCTGGTGCACATTACTTGTTTACAGTTGTTAGTCAAGCAGCCACCTTAGTTACTGCGCAGAAGTCGCTTATAAACTAGCAATGAGATCAGTCCCGGAACTTTATGGACAGATGGTGTATGTTGGGGGTAACGTTGTTGGCTCTTTTTGGAAGGTGGGATGTCGGAATTTTATGAGTAAATCTTTCCACGAAGCACAACTTCTTTCTTCCAGTGTCTCCCACCCAAGTTTGTTGAGAATCTCTGTGGCATTCTCATGCTGACCAAACCAACCCATGACGAGTCTTGCATCTCTTCAGTCCATCTCGTCTATATTTTCCTTTAATTCAAGAGAAATGAATCCATGTTGAATAAAATTTTTCGAGATCTGCGACGGCATTACTAAATTTATAGAATAATTTCTTTCTCGCCTTCAGTCACTTTTATTTACCAACAATTATTGGCACGATTCGTTTCCGTAACATACTGCCATCGACAAGTGATTTACAGTTACTCGTCGGCTACATTGGGTTGGAGTGTGATGAGGTGTGTTTGCTTAGAGTGCCAGTGCAATTATGTGCCGAAATTTGTCACTGACCAGAAAGATTTATTTAATTTTCTGTGCACAATTAAGTGCATTGTATGGCTGTATGTTTAAATAACCTCAGTGATGTTTCTACTTGCATTATTCCTGATTGGAGTGATAGTGCTTTTTCACAGGGTATTGTTGTTGTTGTGGTCTTCAGTCCTGAGACTGGTTTGATGCAGCTCTCCATGCTACTCTATCCTGTGCAAGGTTCTTCATCTCCCGGTACTTACTGCAACCTACACCCTTCTGAATCTGCTTAGTGTATTCATCTCTTGGTCTCCCTCTACAACTTTTACCCTCCACGCTGCCCTCCAATGCTAAATTGGTGATCCCTTGATGCCTCAGAACATGTCCTACCAATCGATCACTTCTTCTAGTCAAGTTGTGCCACAAACTTCTCTTCTCCCCAATCCTATTCAATACTCCTCACCGAGCGAGGTGGCGCAGTGGTTACCACACTGGACTCGCATTCGGAAGGACGACGGTTCAATCCCGCGTCCGACCATCCTGATTTAGGTTTTCCGTGATTTCCCTAAATCGCTCCAGGCAAATGCCGGGATGGTTCCTTTGAAAGGGCACGGCCGACTTCCTTCCCCATCCTTCCCTAACCCTATGAGACCGATAACCTCGCTGTTTGGTCTCTTCCCCCAAACAACCAACCAACCAACCAATATCTCCTCATTAGTTATGTGATCTACCCATCTAATCTTCAGCATTCTTCTGTAGCACCACATTTCGAAAGCTTCTATTCTCTTCTTGTCCAAACTATTTATCGTTCATGTTTCACTTCCATACATGGCTACACTCCATACAAATACTTTCAGAAATGGCTCCCTGACACTTAAATCTATACTCGATGTTAACAAATTTCTCTTCTTCAGAAACGCTTTCCTTGCCATTGCCAGTCTACATTTTCTATCCTCTCTACTTCGACCATCATCAGTTATTTTGCTCCCCAAATAGTAGAACTCCTTTACTACTTTAAGTGTCTCATTTCCTAATCTAATTCTCTCAGCATCACCCGACTTAATTCGACTACATTCCATTGCCCTCGTTTTGCTTTTGTTGATGTTCATCTTATATCCTCCTTTCAAGACACTGTCCATTCAGTTCGACTGCTCTTCCAAGTCCTTTACTGTCTATGACAGAATTACAATGTCATCGGCGAACCTCAAAGTTTTTATTTCTTCTCCATGGATTTTAATACCTACTCCGAATTTTGCTTTTGTTTCCTTTACTGCTTGCTCAATATACAGATTGAATAACATCGGGGAGAGGCTACAACCCTGTCTCATTCCCTTCCCAACCACTGCTTCCCTTTCATGCCCCTCGACTCTTATAACTTCCATCTGGTTCCTGTACAAATTGTAAATAGCCTTTCGTTCCCTGTATTTTACCCTTGCCACCTTTAGAATTTCAAAGAGAATATTCTAGTCAACATTGTCAAAAGCTTTCTCTAAGTCTACAAATGCTAGAAACATAGGTTTGCCTTTCCTTAATCTTTCTTCTAAGATAAGTCGTAAGGTCAGTACTGCCTCACGTGTTCCAACATTTCTACGGAACCCAAAGTGATCTTCCCCGGGGTCGACTTCTACCAGTTTTTCCATTCGTCTGTAAAGAATTCGCGTTAGTATTTTGCTTTTCTCCAAAGGTCTCTTTAATTTTCCTGTAGGCAGTGTCTATCTTACCCCTAGTGAGATAAGCCTCTACCATCCATACATTTGTCCTCTAGCCATCCCTGCTTAGCCATTTTGCACTTCCTGTCGATCTCATTTTTGAGACGTTTGTATTCCTTTTTGCCTGATTCATTTACTGCATTTTTATATTTTCTCCTTTCATCAGTTAAATTCAATATTTCTTCTGTTACCCAAGGATTTCTACTAGCCCTCGTCTTTTTACCTACTTGATCCTCTGCTGCCTTCACTACTTCATCCCTCAGAGCTACCCATTCTTCTTGTACTGTATTTCTTTCCCCCATTCCTGTTAATTGTTCCCTTATGTTCTTCCTGAAACTCTGTACAACCTCTGGTTTAGTCAGTTTATCCAGGTCCCATCTCCTTAAATTCCCACCTTTTTGCAGTTTCTTCAGTTTTAATCTACAGTTCATAACCAATAGATTGTGGTCAGAGTCCACATCTGCCCCTGGAAATGTCTTACAGTTTATAACCTGGTTCCTAAATCTCAGTCTTGCCATTATTTAATCTATCTGATACTTTCTAGTATCTCCAGGATTCTTCCATGAATACAACCTTCTTTTATGATTCTTGAACCAAGTGTTAGCTATATATATATATATATAAAGGGTATATTCAACAAATATGTACGCTGTCTGATCAAATATATCTTGAAACCCTTACATAATTTAGAGCTGACAACTAAATTTCACTAGAGGTGAACCCGTCAGTATAAAAGGAGGCAGGGAGTATTCTGTTGTCAGCAGAGAAGCAGTAACAGAAGAACGGATCGGCCAGGAGAGCTCAGCGACTTCGACTGTGGACTAGTCAGTGAATGTTGCCGAAGTAACAAGTCCGTCCGAGAGATTTCAAACCTTATAAGGTTGGCCAAGTCGGCTGTTTTTCAAGATATACTGAAGTGGAAACGCGAGGGAACAACTATATCTAAACCAACACCAGGCAGACCTCACGTACTAACAGACGTGGACCATCGAACACTCTGGAGGGTGGCTGTAAAAATCACATGAAATAAACGAAAGGAATCACTCGTGACTTCCAAAGTGCTATCAGCAGACCAGCTAGTCCAATGACAGTATGTGGGGAATGAAAAAGAATGAGGTGCAATGCTCGACCAATTTTTCAATATCTCTGTCGGTCCGTTAGGGCCTGGGGTGACATCGGCTGGTACGTATTTCTTGATTCAAAAAACTTTACGTACAGTCGTATATTTTGGTTTATTTTATTTTATATCTCAAATGCTACCAGTTTCGGCAACTCAATATTGCCATCTTCAGGCCCCATGCGCTATAATCGTATTAACAATTCAAGAGAAATGACACCCGTTCATAGATAGGAATCTGTTGCATAACGATCGGATTACGATTCCAGTTTTATGGCACCCTTCGATAAGATTGTTAATACGATAATAGCATATGGGGCCTGAAGATGGCAATAATGATCTGCCGAAACTGGTAGCATTTGAGATATAAAATAAAATAAACCAAAACATATGGCTGTTGGTAAAGTTTTTTGAATCAAGAAATTCCTCAATAAGTCACACATTTCTGTAGTTAATGTTTGACAATATTCGTTAATGTGTAAAGAGCGACGCCACTGGAAGGTGGATGACTGGAAACGAGTAATTTGGAGAGGTGAATAATGCTGTACCCCGTGGCAATCCGATGAAAGAGTTTTAGTTTGGAAAATGAATGGAAAACGTTACCTGCCATTACGTGCAATGTCAACAGTGAGTACGTTGCGGTATGGCGGTATTCTTCGGGGTTAGCTTGTGGGTCCCTTATTGTGTAAGGTGGCTATAATTTCGCACCTTACAAGAACTGATCCACATACTTTGCCGTGATCTACAAACACAATTAGGTATCATGTGATATATGAATATATAAAGGAGACTGACATTGTCACGTACGTCTTGTAAATGCTTACTGCATTGTTAATGCTTACTGCATGAAAGGTGATGGAGTGGCTTTATTATGAAAACGGCGTAATGGACACTTTTTGATCAGATAAAGTACTTAATCTGATTCAGATACCAGTCTGTATACCATGCACTACTCATCGTAATTTGCATTCGTATCGCGTTTCTAATCATGTTTCCTTCCTGCACATGTCTTCGTCATCTGCGCATGGCATCTTAGGGGTGATTTGCTAGGTCACTTGTATACAGTATGTTTCAAGTATACTTTTACAGACTTTGGGGACAGGTTCTTTACACCAAATCAAGAAAAAAGTTCATATACATATTCCCGAAAATCTTTCATTTTCGAGTTTGTGATGAAATACGAAACTCAGTGCCTTTCCAGGTACAACCCAACAACTTCGCTTATCTATCTATGCACCCGTTTGACTCATTGCGTCCTAGATGTCTGCAACGTGTCGATTGTGTACATGTACTACAGACTGTCTGGTAGGTCTATATGTTCTCCCAGCACGTCTTACAAGTGCTTTCTATAGGAACTTCATACAGAACACCATCCAAGATCTACTAGAGGATGTCTCCCTGCAAGTAAGATGACACATTTAGATTATGCACAATGGAGCTCCAGCACATTTCAGTCTCACTGTTTGCGATGCACTAACTCGTATCTACCATGAAATATGGATAGGTAGAGGAGGGCCAATTCCATGGCCTGCAGTTTCCCCGACCTCAGTCCTTTCGATTATTATCTCTGGAGGTTACTTAAGCTATTATTGATCTATGCAGCAGGTCACCCGGATACAGAAACTCTTCATCGACGTGTCATCGAAGCCTGCGAAACCATTTGAAACTGTTAGAGAGTATCTGAAAGGGTGCGACACTCCATGATTCGACGATTCCATGCGTGTTTAGGAGCAAGAGGAGGTCATTTGAAGCATTTATTATGAGTTTATATGTTGGTGTACTCGAGTCGTCCAAATTGAAACTTTCATTCATAACTCTAAAAATTATTATTTTCGGAAATACGTTTATGTGAACTTCTTTCCTTGTTTTTGTGTAATGGCTCAAATGTCTCTCAGCACTATGGGACTTAATTTCTAAGGTCATCAGTCTCCTAGAACTTAGAACTACTTAAACCTAACGAACCTAAGGACATCACACACATCCATGCCCGAGGCAGGATTCGAACCTGAGACCGTAGCGGTCGCGGGGTTCCAGACTGTAGCGCCTAGAACCGCTCGGCCACCCCGGCCGGATTTTGTGTAATGAACCTGTCCCCAAAGTTTGTAGCCGGCCGCGGTGGTCTCGCGGTTCTAGGCGGGCAGTCCGGAACCGTGCGACTGCTACGGTCGCAGGTTCGAATCCTGCCTCGGGCATGGATGTGTGTGATGTCCTTAGGTTAGTTAGGTTTAAGTAGTTCTAAGTTCTAGGGGACTGATGACCAAAGCAGTTGAGTCCCATAGTGCTCAGAGCCATTTGAACACAAAGTTTGTAAAACTCTTTTGAAACACAGGAGCGGCCCTATCAAACTACCATGAGGAGCGGCGCAAGCAGACGATACCCACCCATCAAGAACGGCATTTGAGTTCTCTTTGTTAATAAGTCTTACGTTCAATAGCGTATCTGTTCGAATATTCCGTATGCATGCATTTCGTTTTCTAGGCGACGATGCGGAACTGTATCGAAGGCTTCCTGGAAGACAAGAAGTATGTAACCTACACGAGCCCGCCGTCTATTGCTTTCTGAATATCATAAAGTGACAGGGAAAGCTAAGTGCCACATGATTAATGTTTGCGGAAACCATGGTGGTTATTACATATAAATTGTGTGGTGACGGTACTCATGATTCCAGATACTACAGCACCACAATCGATAAGCCGCATTCGAAACACTCGTAGCGCAGCAGCTACATGGGTCGGCAGTCCGAATTATACCGAAGTCCGCCAGGAGCCGCAGCTGCCAACCCATGGGCATTACGTTTTTTGATGGCGATTAGTCGATACCTCGTTAAATACCGCAGCACTGGGCTACGGCGGACAGTTCTCTTCATGCGCGGAGTCGTATACAGTAGAGATAGGCAAAGTCGTTCATCCTTGGGAACTAGTTCACTGGTGATCGCTCTTTTTTGGGAACCGTTCATTTTTACTCGTTCACCGTGCATTGTGTTTGGTATATGGTTCTTACGAAAAATTGAAAATTAGTAGCATAGCTGACTGAAGATGGAAGGCGCCAAGAGAGGGACTTGCCTCCACCCTGGAGTACAGAGTTTTTATTCATAACAGAATTCTCACACACTTGTAATTTTCGTGATTCTCGTTTAGCCAACTGTAGCGTTATGTGGCTGATCGCAGTGAAATAATACACTCCTGGAAATGGAAAAAAGAACACATTGACACCGGTGTGTCAGACCTACCATACTTGCTCCGGACACTGCGAGAGGGCTGTACAAGCAATGATCACACGCACGGCACAGCGGACACACCAGGAACCGCGGTGTTGGCCGTCGAATGGCGCTAGCTGCGCAGCATTTGTGCACCGCCGCCGTCAGTGTCAGCCAGTTTGCCGTGGCATACGGAGCTCCATCGCAGTCTTTAACACTGGTAGCATGCCGCGACAGCGTGGACGTGAACCGTATGTGCAGTTGACGGACTTTGAGCGAGGGCGTATAGTGGGCATGCGGGAGGCCGGGTGGACGTACCGCCGAATTGCTCAACACGTGGGGCGTGAGGTCTCCACAGTACATCGATGTTGTCGCCAGTGGTCGGCGGAAGGTGCACGTGCCCGTCGACCTGGGACCGGACCGCAGCGACGCACGGATGCACGCCAAGACCGTAGGATTCTACGCAGTGCCGTAGGGGACCGCACCGCCACTTCCCAGCAAATTAGGGACACTGTTGCTCCTGGGGTATCGGCGAGGACCATTCGCAACCGTCTCCATGGAGCTGGGCTACGGTCCCGCACACCGTTAGGCCGTCTTCTGCCCACGCCCCAACATCGTGCAGCCCGCCTCCAGTGGTGTCGCGACAGGCGTGAATGGAGGGACGTTTGGAGACGTGTCGTCTTCAGCGATGAGGGTCGCTTCTGCCTTGGTGCCAATGATGGTCGTATGCGTGTTTGGCGCCGTGCAGGTGAGCGCCACAATCAGGACTGCATACGACCGAGGCACACAGGGCCAACACCCGGCATCATGGTGTGGGGAGCGATCTTCTACACTGGCCGTACACCACTGGTGATCGTCGAGGGGACACTGAATAGTGCACGGTACATCCAAACCGTCATCGAACCCATCGTTCTACCATTCCTAGACCGGCAAGGGAATTTGCTGTTCCAACAGGACAATGCACGTCCGCATGTATCCCGTGCCACCCAACGTGCTCTAGAAGGTGTAAGTCAACTACCCTGGCCAGCAAGATCTCCGGATCTGTCCCCCATTGAGCATGTTTGGGACTGGATGAAGCGTCGTCTCACGCGGTCTGCACGTCCAGCACGAACGCTGGTCCAACTGAGGCGCCAGGTGGAAATGGCATGGCAAGCCGTTCCACAGGACTACATCCAGCATCTCTACGATCGTCTCCATGGGAGAATAGCGGCCTGCATTGCTGCGAAAGGTGGATATACACTGTACTAGTGCCGACATTGTGCATGCTCTGTTGCCTGTGTCTATGTGCCTGTGGTTCTGTCAGTGTGATCATGTGATGTATCTGACCCCAGGAATGTGTCAATAACGTTTCCCCTTCCTGGGACAATGAATTCACGGTGTTCTTATTTCAATTTCCAGGAGTGTATAAGCTGGCGCACGAAAAACCGGCCCCGAGTACAGACTGCCCGCCAATTACGCACGATTTGTTGACCGCTACGAGCAGAATAGATAAACATGTAATAATTAGGAGTGAAGAAATAACAAATAAGCTAATGGAAGCAACGATTCGTAAGCGACAATGAGCAGCCCGGTACTTGGGGCCGATTTTTCGTGCGCCACTCTGTGCCACTGAAATAATATTGTAAGAGTTATCATATTCTGTTTACAAAATGTGACACCATACACTCGACTACGAAGCGCGGGCTTCATTCGGTTGTAAGTCGGTCTGCCTTCCGTAGCAATGAACATGCTCTTTTTCCTTGGATCAAAAAAAAAGACGGAAAACGGTCACTCGTATATGCAGTGTCGACGTCTTTACATGTGTAATAACAAAAAATCTTGCCTTTTTACAGGTATTTCTTCTGCTGTTTATCGAAATAGTGAAGTAAATGATACGCCTTTTGTTACCTGAAAAGATGTATGAATTACATACCACGTAATTTTTATGTAATTTACTTAATTATAAAATACATTTTAAATACCGGTCGTAGATGCTGAATAAAATACGAAAAAAAACAGAAGTTCAGAATTCAAAAAAGGTTAGAAACAGATCTAAAATGGGCGTGCGAAGCGAACGAAACAAACTACAACTCGATACTGAACTATGAGCAGTGGCAGTGGAACTGCGACGAGTGGCCAAGTGAAGAAGGACGAGTCCGGCCGAGCGAGACCGAGACCGAGACAGACGGGAACAGGACCGAGGCTGGTACGAGACCGGCCGACGTGCCGTTGCGGGAACGAGACCTCAAAGTGAACTATGAAAGACCGTTCCCTAGAATTCGTTCCTCGCTCGTTCCGTTCATCTTAGTGGTTGGTTGGTTGGTTTTGGGGAAGGAGACCAGACAGCGTGGTCATCGGTCTCATCGGATTAGGGAAGGATGGGGAAGGAAGTCGGCCGTGCCCTTTCAGAGGAACCATCCCGGCATTTGCCTGGAGTGATTTAGGGAAATCACGGAAAACCTAAATCAGGATGGCCGGACGCGGGATTGAACCGTCGTCCTCCCGAATGCGAGTCCAGTGTGTTCATCTTAGTGAACCGTTCCTTTGGACACGTTAGTTCGCGAACGACCCATCTCTAGTGTACAGCCTCCAGTTAGCGCCGAGTCTACAAACCACAGTGTTCGTCCGTCGTCTCTGAGACTTAGGCTCCTTAGGCATCGTAGGCCAGCTCTCGTCTCTACCTAGGCATCACTCAGAGGCACAATGGCAGGACTTTAATATTTTAGAGGATTTGTAATTATTGTGCTGGACAGTTCACAAGAAGAAGCAACTTAATAGTTGAGTATTTCTTCATATTTAATAAATATCATTTGCTTACTAAAAATTGAGAATTTTTGTGATTGAAGACTACCTACGCCATCCTCCTGCATTCCTAATAAATTGTTCTGTCGTCTGCAGTGTTGTCTTCTCTGACAGTTCCAAACAAATAAATTATGGAAGCTATTTTGTGATTATACATATTCGTTTTTGCCTGCACGATCAGCTTTCATTTTCAAGCTTGTCAACAGTTTGGGAGGATCATCTGCAGACTTGAAAGGAGCGCTAAATAAGAATGTAAGCGTATTATTTGCCTACATTCGCGGATATCGAGACACGCTATGGGTATCACGCTGCTGTTGTAAGTCAATTGTTGTTGTTCTGATTTTCAGTTCGACGACTGCTTTGATGCCACCTTTGCATGCTAGTCTCTTTATTTCTGCATAATTACTACAGCCTACGCCAATTTGGACATATTTACTGTTGTCAAAGCTAATTGCATTGCCGCAGTTCCCGTGAGAACATCGAAATTATGGGCAGTCGGGCTTGGCTAGCACTTGGATGGGGTGACCATCTGGGTCTGTTGAGCGCTGTTGGAAAACGGGGTGCATTCAGCCGTTGTTAGGCCAACTGAGGAGCTACTTGACTGAGAAGTAGCGGCACCGGTCACGAAAACTAACAACGAACGAGCTGACCACATATCAGCAGCCAGTGACGCCTATCGGTTGAGGATGATACGGCGGTCGGTCGGTAGCGTTGGCCTTCTTCGGATGAAGAGAGAGAGTATTATAGTCAAACCTTAGTTTCCATCTATAATGCTCACACTTCCTGCCGTTAAGAATTGACGATCACTTGATGCCCCAAGATACTACTTCATATCAACCGACCTACTCCCTGTACCTTAAATTTCTTTTTTTCTCAATTCCATTAGTACCTGTTCACTAATTCCGCTATCTATCCATCCAGCCTTCAGCATTCTTCTGTAGCAGCAGATTTCAAGAGCTTCTGTTACATTCTTGTCTGAATTGTTTATCGTTCACGTTTCACTTCGCTACAAAGCTACGCCCGAGACAACTACGTATAGAAAAATCTTCCAAACACATTTATATTCGATTTTAACAATTTTCTCTTCTTCATAAATGCTTTTTTTATTAGGTTGGTGCATAAGTTCAAAATGGTTCAAATGGCTCTGAGCACTATGCGACTTAACTTCTGAGGTCATCAGTCGCCTCGAACTTAGAACTAATTAAACCTAACTAACCTAAGGACATCACACACATCCATGCCCGAGGCAGGATTCGAGTCTGCGACCGTAGCGGTCGCTCGGCTCCAGACTATAGCGCCTAGAACCGCACGGTCACTCTGGCCGGCGGTGCATAAGCCCACAGCTCCACTCACAATCCCCGAATGACAAAATAACAATGTTTAAACTCAAATAACAACAGTGAACTACAAACAAAAATGGCAACCGGAATACCAACAAGGAAAACAAAAACGCAACGAACTTACACACCAACGTAATAGCTCCATCAAAAAATACACAAAGTCAGTCCCATAATTCGGCAGCTATAAATGTAAAAAACTACTTTCGAACGTCAGTAAGTTTGCAATATTATCCGCTATAACTTACATAAAACCGCACTTCATGTATATACTCGTTCTATACACAGGGTCATTCAACTAAGATGTTCACATCAAATATTTCCGAACCGTTTAAGATACCGTAAATTTGTTTACACTCAGATGAAAGATGCATTGTGAAAAATTCCCCACTAAACAACATACAGTCTCTTTTCACAGCTATATTAATTGCAGAGATATCGTTGTCAGTTTCGCTGTTTCTAATGAAATTATACAAATATGTGCTGCAATTATCGTAGCTATAAAACAGAAGAACTCAATGGCGTTTCATTCTTAAAAAACAGATTAGTAGTTTCGGAGTTGTTACAGTATTTATAACTTATGATTTATCTGTTGAACATTAACTCAGTTTCTTTCTTATGTTGAAGTTCGTGATTTAATAGCCGAATAAGGAAATACGTCAAGTCTGATAAAAAGGAAACAGTGTTGCACTACCTGTATAAAAGTGGCACAGTAGAAATTCAACTTTCATTCTGTCTGTGTCTTTCAAGTGTGTCGAGTGCTGTTTAGTTTGAAACAACAAACCAAGAGAATCTAGGTACGCTACTTCATTACGGACAATGCAGAAGGAACGCGAAGAGAACAGTTAAGTTGTTCGCACAGACGGATCCTGACAGACAAGGTCCAACAAAAAAGACAATTCAGCGAATGTGCAATTTTTTTACTGGAAGGGCACTGGAATACCACGCTGAGGGTAAGGAACAAGCCAGCAACGAGCGAAGCGAACGAAGTAAGTAGATGTTGTGGCAGCAGTTGCGCATGATCCACATGTTAGCTGCACAGAAATTAAGAGTGTCTCTGCTATAAGTTAGCCCAGCATTGTTGACATTTTGTAGGCAAACAGCTTTCATCCGTATCATGTATCACTTCACCAACAGACTACCCGGCGAGATTGCAAAAGACGCGTGGAATTCCTATACTCGGTTTTGATACGTGAGGATAGTAAGCTCTTTGTTCAAAGAAATCTCTTTACTGACGAAGCTACCTCTTCAAGTCATGAAAAGCTGAATGTAAGAAACATGCATTGTAAATAAATATGCGATTTATGCTTTTATCTTGATATTAAACTCATGACGCGAAGTGACAACTTCAGAATCTTTATATCTCAGTTACCTATTTCACTAATCTATTCAAATTTTGACGTGCACCTTGCTCTCAAGACTCCGGCTGAAGCAAGAGCAGAATTGATACCGTACTTAACTCGTGAATCATCCTTAGCTGTCAAGTCCTTTACCTTCTAGTTCGTGTGTCGTTCGGACCACATGTAGCCTGTGTGATTAGTATCAATTTTAAATTAAACTTTTCTCCACCATTCCGCTTTTGTATCATACTTCCGCAAGCCACCGCATGTGTGCGGCGGAAGGTGCTCTTGTACCACTAACGGATCCCCTCTACCGTATTCCACTCGCGAATGGCGTCTGGGAAGATTGATTGTCGGTAAGCCTCTGTATTGGCTCTAATTCTTCGTAGTGATCATTACGCGATATGTATGTGGGAGGAAGTAATATGTTGTCCGATTCTTCCTGGAAAGTACTCTCCCGAAATTTCAATAGTAAACTACTCCGTGGCGCACAACGCCTCTTTTGTATCGTCTGCCACTGGTGTTGGTTGAGCATCTCTGTGACGCTCGAGCGAGGTGGCGCAGTGGTTATCACACTGGACTCGCTTTCGGGAGGACGACGGTTCAAACCCGCTTCCGGCCATCCGGATTTAGGCTTTCCGTGATTTTCCTAAATCTCTTCAGGCAAAGGCCAGGATGGTTCCTTTGAAACGGTCCGTTCCATTTCCTTCCCTAATCCGGGCCTGTGCTCCGTCTCTAATGACCCCGTTGTCGACGGGATGTTAAACATTAATTTCCTCTCCTCCCTGTGATGCTCTCTCGCCGACTAAACGGTTCCATGACGAAGCGCGCCGCTCTTAGTTGGATGTTCTCTATCGCTTCTATCAGTCCTATGTGGAAAGGATCTCATATTGACGTACATTAATCAAAAATCGGTCGAACAAGCGATTTGTAAGCCAATTCCTACGTGGATGAGTTACATCTACATCTACGTGATTACTCTGCTATTCACATAAAGAGCCTGGCAGAGGGTTCAATGAACCACCTTTAAGCTGTCTCTCTACCGTTCCACGCTCGAACGGCACGCGGGAAAAACGAGCACTTAAATTTTTCTCTGCGAGCCCTGATTTCTCTTATTTTATCGTGATCATCATTTCTCCCTATGTAGGTGGGTGCCAACAGAACGTTTTCGCAATCGGAGGAGAAAACTGGTGATTGAAATTTCATGATAAGTTCCCGTCGCAACGAAAAACGTTCTTGTTTTAATGATTGCCACTCCAATTCACGTATCGAGTCTGTGACACTATCTCCCCTATATCGCGGTAATACAAAACGAGCTGCCCTTCTTTGTACTTTTTCGATGTCATCCGTCAGTCCCATCTGATGCGGATCCCACACCGCACAGCAATACTCCAGAATATGGCGGACAAGCGTGGTGTAAGCAGTCTCTTTAGTAGACCTGTTGCACCTTCTAAGTGTTCTGCCCACGAATCGCAGTCTTTGGTTTGCTCTTCCCACAATATTATCTATGTGATCGTTCCAATTTAGGTTATTTGTAATTGTAATCCCTAAGTATTTAATTGAATTTAGAGTCTTCAGATTTGTGTGACTTATCACGTAATCGAAATTTAGCTGATTTCTTTTAGTACTCATGTGAATAACTTCGCACTTTTCCTTATTCAGGGTCAATTGCCACTTTTCGCACCATACAGATATCTTATCTAAATCATTTTGCAAGTCTTTTTGATCATCTGATGACTTAACAAGACGGTAAATGACAGCATCATCTGCAAACAATCTAAGGCGGCTACTCAGATTGTCTCCTATGTCGTTAATATAGATCAGGAACAATAGAGGGCCTATAACACCTCCTTGGGGGACGCCGGATATTACTTCTGTTTTACTCGATGACTTTCCGTCTATTACTACGAACCGTGACCTTTCTGACAGGAAATCACGAATCCAGTCGCACAACTGAGGCGATGCTCCTAAGGCACGCAGTTTGGTTAGAAGAACGGTTGTGAGGAACGGTGTCGAAAGCCTTCTGGAATCTAAAAATATGGAATCAATTTGACATCCCCTGTCGATAGCACTTGTTTGCTTAAGATTCTTCCTATAAGCCCTGCTACATGTTTTGTGTGGTCATTCCACGGTCTGCATAGTTACTCCTAGATATTTCACAGTAGAGAATGTATGAAGACTATCATCTGCGTCAAACTGGAGACCCCCATCAACCTACTGCGACAGTTTCTTACAAGCTACAACATGCATAAGACATCAATCGGTTTCGTGTTCAAAACCGACAAATTCTTTGTTCTAAATGTTTTAATCTCTCCAAAACTACTAATCGGATTTGCAGAGTGCAACGTCGTTGAATTCGTCACTTTCAGAACTACGATACTAGCAGCAGAAATTACTAAAGCTTCATTTGAGTGAGCTACATTGATACTCATGACTTTGTAATTAATTTAGCTACAAAAAGAGACTTTACGCCATTTAGCAAGGGCTTTTTCATAATAAATTCGTGTGAAAACAGAATTACGATATCTCAAACGGTTCAGGATATATATGAAGTGAACTGCTTAGCAGACTCTCCCTGAATATTTTTTAAGCTGCTTCATCCTGCTTGTTGATCTGGATATGGATGGTGACGGAGTCGACCGCTGGTCTTCCGGGATACGAGAAAATTTTGCTCTCTACAATGACGCGTAGCTATTTGAGTGCGCCAGAACGGAGGCGCAGAAATATCGCGGCGCGTGCTTAGTGCCGAGAATAAGAGCGCTTGGCAGCGAGAGACTAACAGCGGGCAGAGGCCCAGGAGATAAGCCCACCACTCACAGCACAAATCGCCGCTTCCGCTCGTATCTCGTGCAGCACCCGAGCCACTTATTCACTACTTAAAAGACTGGCCTCACGCCGCAATGTCATTTCTTCCCGATACAGGTTAGCAGTAGACCTTGTACGTAACTAAATGTAATATATTGCGCAAATATAGGTGAATGATGATGATGATGATTAGTGGTTTAGGTTGCTAAAGGCGAGGCCAACAACTCTCTTGCTTGAGCCGGCCACTGTGGATGATAAGTTCTAGGCCCTTCAGTCCGGAACCGCGCCTCTGCTACAGTCGCAGGTTCGACTCTTGCCTCGGGCATGGATGTGGGCGAGATTCCTTAGCAGCTGCTTCAGCGAGTTCATTTCCCGGTAGTTCTATGTGGCCTGGAATCTAGTAAAAAATTATTTTCGCATTCTACCTCTCCAAGAGAAAGAGAGCGTCCTGGACTTCTTGCACTATCCGATCTACTAGATACATCTGACCAATAGCAAGAAGGGCACTTTGGGAATCTGAACAGATAAGGACTACCTGCCACGATAGCGTCTGATCTGCTTCTGTGCCCTCAGGACACCAAATAATTCCGCATAATAAGATGCTCTGGAAGCCCCATAATAAACTGCCGTGGGAGCCCCATCTGAGGACAATGTCGGGGAACAGGATGAGGTAGCCGATAAAATTCCCATCCGTGTGAACATTAATAAAATCCATGTGGCGTAACAACATATCGTTAAATTTAATTTTAAAAATATAGTCTGGGGTACAAGTCATCCTGTACTCAGTCAGTTCGAAAAATAATCTAGGCCTCTTTAGTTGCCAGGGGATCCCCTACTCCAAATGGTTCAAATGGCTCTAAGCACTATGAGACTTAACATCTGAGGTCATAAGTTCCCTAGACTTAGAACTACTTAAACCTAATTAACCTAAAGACGGCACACACATCCATGCCCGATGCAGGATTCGAACCTGCGACCGTAGCAGCAGCGCGGTTCCGGGCTAAAGCGCCTAGAACCGCACGGTCACAACGGCCGGCTCCCCTCCGCCAGCACTGGCTCTGAATCTCAGTTAGACAGGCGAAAAGATCCACTACTTTTTGATGACACTATTGCAGAAAAATAGTAACTACTGTTAAAAACCTACGAGTAATCATCCGTAGCGACCAAAGTGAAATGAGCACCTCAAAACAAAGAGTAGAAAAAGAACATGCCAGCTGAGGTGCAGTGGGAGAATCTTAGCGAAATTTAAATCATCCTCTATAGACGTGCCTTCCAAAACACGTTTTAGACCGATTCTGAGTATTGTCCACTAGTCTGGGATCCTTATCAAATAGAAGAGATGTAGAAGATCCGACGAAAAGCGGCGTTTTATGTCTCTCATTCGGTTTACTCAGAGCGAGAGCGTTACGGAGCAACAAACTTCAGTGGCGGCCGCCACAAGAGTGATGCTGTGTATCACGGAGACTTTTGCTGTTGAGATAGTACGTTCCATGAAGTTTCGTGCACCATGAGACTTCCTTCCACATATGTCTAGTGAAATGACCACGATGAGGAAATCAGAGAAACTGGCGGTCACACGGAGTTTTTGGGACAATCATTGTTCCCACACGCCGTTACTGAATGGATTAGGAAGTCGTGGAAAAGATAGTGGCACCAAGGGCACTCTCCACCACACACCAAGAGATGACTTGAAGAATATAGACGTAGATGTATCATAATTAAGACTGAAAACCGATATAGGTGAAAGTATATCACGTTCCAGTGAACACCGCTCCCAAAATGAAACGTTTGCGAGGCATCGGCGAATATGTAGTTAAGAGCCATCGCTGACGTCGGTATGAAATATTGTTCTGGTTAGCAGAAATGTATCAGAAGCGTAAACTATTCCATTAAGCCCGCATCTGATTTGGTTCAGACTTCACCCATGACCCACGACTAGGGTATATGTTACGTGCATGGTGGGGCACCGGTAGATTTTACTGCTGTTGTAAGACGGAGTTTAATGCTCTGTAGCGAAGTGGAAGGGCTCGAATGTTTACTGGCCTCGTTGCATCTACATCCATACTCCACAAGACGCTGTGTGGCGGAGGGTACCTTGAGTACCTCTATCGGTTTTCCCTTCTATTCCAGTCTCGTATTGTTCGTGGAAAGAAAAATTGTCGGTATGCCACTGTGTGGGCTCTAATCTCTCTGATTTTATCTTCATGGTCTCTTCGCCAGATATATGTAGGAGGGAGTAATATACTCCTTGACTCCTCGGTCAAGGTGTGTTCTCGAAACTTCAACAAAAGCCCCTACCGAGCTACTGAGCGTCTCTCTTGCAGAGTCTTCCACTGGATTTTATCTATCATCTCCATAACGCTTTCGCGATTACTAATTGATCCAGTGACGAAGCGCGATGCTCTCCGTTGGATCTTCTCTATCTCTTCTATCAACCCTATCTGGTACGGATTCCACGCCGGTGAGCAGTATTCAAGCAGTGGGCGAACAAGTGTTCTGTAGCCTACTTCCTTTGTTTTCGGATTGCATTTCCTTAGGTTTCTTCCAATTAATCTCAGTCTGGCATCTGCTTTACCGACGATCATTCCATTTTAAATCACTCCTAATGCCCACTCCCAGATAATTTATGGAATTAACTGCTTCCAGTTGCTGACCTGCTATATTGTAGCTAAATGATGAAAGATCTTTCTTTCTATGTATTCGCAGCACGTTACACTTGTCTACATTGAGATTCAATTACCACTCCCTGCACCATGCGTCAATTCGTTGCAGATTCTCCTGCATTTCAGTACAATTTTCCATTGTTACAACCTCTCGATATACTACAGCATTATCCACAAAAAGCCTCAGTGAACTTCCGATGTTATCCACAAGGTCATTTATATATATTGTGAATAGCAACGGACCTACGACACTCCCCTGCGGCATACCTGAAATCAGTCTTACTTCGGAAGACTTCTCTCCATTGAGAATGACATGCTGCGTTCTGTTATCTAGTAACTCTTCAATCCAATGACACAATTTGTCTGATAGGCCATATGCTCTTTGTTCATTAAACGACTGTGGGGAACTGTATCAAATGCCTCGTGGAAGTCAAGAAACACGGCATCTACCTGGGAACCCGTGTCTATCGCATCGCCCTCTGAGTCTCGTAGACGAATAGCGCGAGCTGGGTTTCACGTTATCGTCTTTTTCGAAACCCATACTGATTCCTACAGAGTAGATTTCTAGTCTTCAGAAAAGTTATTATACTCGAACATAATGCAGGTTGTGAAGACGATGTAGAATGGTTGCCAGAGCAACAGATACAAAGAACCAGTGGTCGGCCGTCGTGGGACCAGAGAGGCAGTTAGAAATAGCATGTTTATTGAACAGGGTTCGTACAGCAGTTGAAGGCGTAGACATGCTGTGGTCAGTGCTCTGTGGTGCGGCCTGACCCTGGACGGTGGTGCTCGCTTAGCTCATCACGCGGCAGCAGGAGGCAGCCATTGCACAGCGTCGCCAGGCCGGAAAGGTGCTCACTGGTCTAGAAGGCAAGTCAGTTACTCTGTGCGTGTAAAGCTGCGTCAGGTCGGACAGGCGACAAGCACGACACGGCAGAAAACTCCGAAAGAAGCCGGTCCCGCCGTCTGGTGCCAATCGCGTCCAGTTATTAGTCTAAGGTGCGTCTGGTGCAGGACGCACCCGGGCACAGCAGCGAATAAAGGACACAGGATGCAGAATCAGTGACCCGCGGATGTAAACCTGCAGTACCAGAGTGCATACACGCAGGGCAGGCAAAGGCTTGGCAGCAAGTTGGTTCAAATGGCTCTGAGCACTATGTGACTTAACATCTGAGGTCATCAGTCCCCTAGGACTTAGAACTACTTAAACCTAACTAACCAAAGGACATCACACACATCCATGCCCGAGGCAGGATTCGAACCTGCGACAGTAGCGATCACGCAGTTCCAGACTGACGCGCCTAGAACCGCACGGCCACACCGGCCGGTGGCAGCAAGTCAGGGGCTAGTGTCATCTGAGCATGGGCCGCAAATTCCAGCTGGAAGACACCAACTCAGCTCCCAGCAGCATCAGGACTAGACGCATCGATACCCGCCGATAGTAGAGGCAACGTCTAATACACTACTGGCCATTAAAATTGCTACGCCAAGAAGAAATGCAGATGATAAACGGGCATTCATTGGACAAATATATTATACTAGAACTGACATGTGATTACATTTTCACGCAATTTGGGTGCATACAGCCTGAGAAATCAGCACCCAGAACAACCACCTCTGGCCGTAATAACGGCCTTGATACGCCTGGGCATTGAGTCAAACAAAGCTTGGATGGCGTGTACAGGTACAGCTGCCCATGCAGCTTCTACACGATACCACAGTTCATCAAGAGTAGTGACTGGCGTATTGTGACGAGCCAGTTGCTCGGCCACCATTCACCAGACGTTTTCAATTGGTGAGAGATCTGGAGAATGTGCTGGCCAGGGCAGCAGTCGAACATTTTCTGTATCCAGAAGGCCTGTACAGGACCTGCAACATGCGGTCGTACATGATCCTGCTGAAATGTAGTGTCTCACAGGGATCGAATGAAGGATAAGGTCACGGGTCGTAACAAATCTGAAATGTAACGTCCACTGTTCAATGTGCCGTCAATGCGAACAGGAGGTGACCGAGACGTGTAACCAATGGCACCCCATACCATCACGCCGGGTGATACACCAGTATGGCGATGACAAATACACGCTTCCAATGTGCGTTCACCGCCGCTTCCAATGTGCGTTCACCGCGATGTCGCCAAACACGGATGCGACCATCATGATGCTGTAAACAGAACCTGGATTCATCCGAGAAAATGACGTTTTGCCATTCGTGCACCCAGGTTCGTCGTTGAGTACACCATCGCAGGCGCTCCTGTCTGTGATGCAGCGTCAAGGGTAACCGCAGCCTTGATCTCCGAACTGATAGTCCATGCTGCTGCAAACGTCGTCGAACTGCCCGTGCAGGTGGTTGTTGTCTTACAAACGTCCCCATGTGTTGACTGAGGGGTCGAGACGTGCCTGCAGGATCCGCTTTACCCATGCGGATAAGATGCTTGTCATCTCGACTGCTAGTGAGTGATACGAGGCCGTTGGGATCCAGCACGGCGTTCCGTATTACGCTCCTGAACCCACCGATTCCATATTATGCTAACAGTCATTGGATCGCGACCAACGCGAGCAGCAATGTCGCGATACGATAAACCGCAATCGCGAGAGGCTACAATCCGACCTTTATCAATGTCGGAAACGTGATGGTACGCATTTCTCCTGCTTACACGAGGCATCACAACAACGGTTCACCAGGCCACGCCGGTCAACTGCTGTTTGTGTATGAGAAATCGGTTGGAAACTTTCCTCATGTTAGCACGTTGTAGGTGTTGCCACCGGCGCCAACCTTGTGTGAATGCTCTAAAAAGCTAATCATTTGCATATCACAGCATCTTCTTCCAATAGACCATATTACCCCCCACTATTTTCGCTATAAAAACCTACTTTTCAACATAATCTTTGTTCTATGTGACGGCCTTACGCTACCTTTTCGGGAGGGTCTGTATGTCCGCATGGTACCACTCCCGTGGTCGACATCGGACTCAATATCTTGCTGCATCAATAACCTCCCCGTCACCCACGTACTGCTTACCGCGAAGTGTCTCCTCCATTGAGCAGACGAAATGGAATTCAGAAGACGAGGAACGCAGCGGACCAGCAATATTGAGTACCTCAACTACACTCCTGGAAATGGAAAAAAGAACACATTGACACCGGTGTGTCAGACCCACCATACTTGCTCCTGACACTGCGAGAGGGCTGTACAAGCAATGATCACACGCACGGCACAGCGGACACACCAGGAACCGCGGTGTTGGCCGTCGAATGGCGCTAGCTGCGCAGCATTTGTGCACCGCCGCCGTCAGTGTCAGCCAGTTTGCCGTGGCATACGGAGCTCCATCGCAGTCTTTAACACTGGTAGCATGCCGCGACAGCGTGGACGTGAACCGTATGTGCAGTTGACGGACTTTGAGCGAGGGCGTATAGTGGGCATGCGGGAGGCCGGGTGGACGTACCACCGAATTGCTCAACACGTGGGGCGTGAGGTCTCCACAGTACATCGATGTTGTCGCCAGTGGTCGGCGGAAGGTGCACGTGCCCGTCGACCTGGGACCGGACCGCAGCGACGCACGGATGCACGCCAAGACCGTAGGATCCCACGCAGTGCCATAGGGGACCGCACCGCCACTTCCCAGCAAATTAGGGACACTGTTGCTCCTGGGGTATCGGCGAGGACCATTCGCAACCGTCTCCATGAAGCTGGGCTACGGTCCCGCACACCGTTAGGCCGTCTTCCGCTCACGCCCCAACATCGTGCAGCCCGCCTCCAGTGGTGTCGCGACAGGCGTGAATGGAGGGACGAATGGAGACGTGTCGTCTTCAGCGATGAGAGTCGCTTCTGCCTTGGTGCCAATGATGGTCGTATGCGTGTTTGGCGCCGTGCAGGTGAGCGCCACAATCAGGACTGCATACGACCGAGGCACACAGGGCCAACACCCGGCATCATGGTGTGGGGAGCGATCTCCTACACTGGCCGTACACCACTGGTGATCGTCGAGGGGACACTGAATAGTGCACGGTACATCCAAACCGTCATCGAACCCATCGTTCTACCATTCCTAGACCGGCAAGGGAACTTGCTGTTCCAACAGGACAATGCACGTCCGCATGTATCCCGTGCCACCCAACGTGCTCTAGAAGGTGTAAGTCAACTACCCTGGCCAGCAAGATCTCCGGATCTGTCCCCCATTGAGCATGTTTGGGACTGGATGAAGCGTCGTCTCACGCGGTCTGCACGTCCAGCACGAACGCTGGTCCAACTGAGGCGCCAGGTGGGAATGGCATGGCAAGCCGTTCCACAGGACTACATCCAGCATCTCTACGATCGTCTCCATGGGAGAATAGCAGCCTGCATTGCTGCGAAAGGTGGATATACACTGTACTAGTGCCGACATTGTGCATGCTCTGTTGCCTGTGTCTATGTGCCTGTGGTTCTGTCAGTGTGATCATGTGATGTATCTGACCCCAGGAATGTGTCAATAAAGTTTCCCCTTCCTGGGACAATGAATTCACGGTGTTCTTATTTCAATTTCCAGGAGTGTAGTAGACCGAGCAAAGTGGCGCAGTGGCTAGCCCACTGGACTCGCATTCGGGAAGACTACGGCTTAATCCCGCGTCCGGCTATCCTGATTTAGGTTTTCCGTGATTTCCCTAAATCGCTCCAGGCAAATGCTGGGATGGTTCCTTTGAAAGGGCACGGCCGACTTCCTTCCCCGTCCTTCCCTAATCCGATGAGACCAATGACCCCGCTATCTGGTCTCCTTCCCCAAACAACCCATCCCAACTAGTAGACAAGTATGTCTGCACTACCAACAATCACCCAGTTGTGCAGCGAGGTGTTTGAATGTGATCCGTCGATCACCTTGAATGAGAGTGTCCGTGCGTGTCAACATCGCGGGAGTCACAGCCGACACGCAGGAAACCGAAAAGGTTTGACCTTCTTGCGATGATGACAGATGCCTCGCTAACGACTGACCGTGCTTTTGTCCATTGCCAGGTTCCCGCAGACATTCTGCAAGCGCCTATGAATATCTGCGATGCTCTGGTTTTTCACCAAAACAAACTCAGTGACAGCTCTTTGCTTGGAATGCGCCCCCGTTACAGTCGCCATTTTTAAGACTGCGTATAGCTTGGAATGCACCCCCGTTACAGCCGCCATTTTTAAGACTGCGTATAGCGCCGCCGCCCACCGGAACTTATGAAACTATTGGGGCTGAAGAGGGAATATTCCACGATGTCCCTCAGCAAATTCCAAATTTTTTCACCTGAAATTGGCCGAGAAAAAAAAATTGTTGCGTTACTTATTGAAAACACCTCGTATATACAAGTGCTCTATTGAAGATGGAGGAACATATTTTTCTCAATTAAGGACATTCTTCTCCATAATACTGTTGCAAAGCGATGCTGTTTCCGCGTGCACTAATAAATTTCCGAAGCTATTGCTCGACACAGATGGTAAAAGAACCAAGTTCAACTCAGAGCGTGTGTGACAACCGTAACTAGAGCACACGAAGAGTGTCAGTACTGCAATAGCAGGGCAACGCCCGTACCTCAGTGCTTCACAGCGAGAAGGAGCAGAAACGCTGCACTCACAAGGGAACCTCCCCATCGCACCCCCCCTCAGATTTAGTTATAAGTTGGCACAGTGGATAGGCCTTGAAAAACTGAACACAGATCAATCGAGAAAACAAGAAGAAGTTGTGTGGAACTGTGAAAAAAAAAAAAAGCAAAATATACAAACAGAGTAGTCCATGCGGAACATAGGCAACATCAAGGATAATGTGAGCTCATGAGCGCCGTGGTCCCGTGGTTAACGTGAGCAGCTGCGGAACGAATGGTCCTTGGTTCAAATCCTCCCTCGAGTGAAAAGTTTACTTTCTTTATTTCCGCAAAGTTATGATCTGTACGTTCGTTCATTGACGTCTCTGTTCACTGTAATAAGTTTAGTATCTGTGTTTTGCGACCGCACCGCAAAACCGTCCGACTAGTGATTAGCACATTCACAAGAAAACCTAAATCGGGCAAGGTATAAGAATCTTTTTACCCATTCGCCAAGTGTGCAAGTTAGTCGGATCGACAACATATTCCTGTCATGTAACGCACATGCCGTCACCAGTGTCGTGCAGAATATATCAGACGTGTTTTCCTGTGGAGGAATCGGTTGACCTATGACCTTGCGATCAAATGCTTTCGGTTCTCATTTGAGAGGCACGTCCTTTCGTCTACTAATCGCACGATTTTGGGGTGCGGTTGCAAAACACAGACACTAAACTTATTACAGCGAACAGAGACATCAATGAACGAACGGACAGATCATAACTTTGCGAAAATAAAAAAAAGTAAACTTTTCACTCGAGGGAAGACTTCGACCAAGGACCTCTTCTACCGCAGCTTCACGCTAAACACGGGACCACGGCGCTCCTGAGCTCAGACTATCCTTGATGTTGCCTATGTTGCGCATGGACTACTCAGTTTGTATATTTTGCTTATGTTTTTCATAGTTCCACACAACTTCTTCCTGTTTTCTCGATTGATCTGTGTTCAGTTTTTCAAGGCCTATCCACTGTGCCAACTTATAACTAAATCTGAGGGGGGTGCGATGGGGAGGTTCCCTTGTCAGAACATCGTTCTTCAACCTCTTCAATACCGAGTTATAACGTGCAACATCTGAGCTCCCCCGGTCCAAAGCGCGCTAATACTGAAGATAAATGCAGAAGCAAGGAAAACCGTCTGTACTTGAAACATCACACTACGGACAGGATCGCTGACATCTCTGTTTAACTCGAGAGCAAGTGGCCCCTAATCTGCTACAAGGACGTGATAACTGACTTTAAATACCCCAATTTCGGAAAGCTCGTCCTCCGTGTGTCTGTTCATTCCGTTACCATCACCGATCCCTACGGAATGACAGTTTCCCTAGTTACAGGTTAGCGCAGCTCGCGAACATTGATGTGCTGCTTGCCGCCAGCGTCAAGACTTCAACTACGAGACTGCAGCCTGCCGGCTGTGGGTGGATTTCGTTGCTCCACCTCATCGCTCCTGATTGCTCTCGTAGAAGGCGCAGACCTACGGCACAGCTGGTGAAGGGCCTAGACAACCGACTGCAAGCTGCCACCCATCTTCTACATCTACATCTACGTGTATACTCCGCTAGCCACCAAGCGGTGTGTGGCGGAGGGCACAATTCGCACCAGTCATATTTCCCCCCGTTTGTTTCGCTCGCGGATCGCGCGACGGAAAAGCGACTGTCTGAACGCCTCAGTACGAGCTCTAATTTCCCTTATCTTCGAATGGGGATCATTGCGCAATTTGAAAGTTGATGGTGATAATATATGCTCTACATCCTCGGCGAAGATCGGATTTCGGAATTTAGTGAGCAGCCCCTTCCGCTTAGCGCGCCGTCTATCTTCAAGTGTGTCCCACTTCAAACTTTCTATGAGATTTGTGACGCTCTCGCGATGGCTAAATCTACCAGTCACGAATCTTGCCGCTCTTCTTTGGACCTTCTCAATCTCTTGAATCAGACCCAAATGATAAAGGTCCCATACAGACGAGCAATACTCTAAGACTGGAGGAACTAACGTATTATAAGCTATTTCCTTTGTTGAAGGACTGCATCGGGATTCTACCAATAAACCGCAATCTAGACTTCGCCTTACCCATTAGTTGGGTAATTTGATCATTCCAAATAAAATGGTTCAAATGGCTCTGAGCACTATGGGACTCAACTTCTCAGGTCATTAGTCCCCTAGAACTTAGAACTACTTAAACCTAACTAACCTAAGGACATCACACACATCCATGCCCGAGGTAGGATTCGAACCTGCGACCGTAGTGGTCGCACGATTCCAGACTGTAGCGCCTAGAACCGCTCGGCCACTTCGGCCAGCGGTGCTGTTCAAGAACAGTTCAAAAAATGGTTCAAATGGCTCTGAGCACTATGGGACTTAACTACTGAGGTCATCAGTCCCCTAGAACTTAGAACTACTTAAACCTAACTAATCTAAGGACATCACACACATCCATGCCCGAGGTAGGATTCGAACCTGCGACCGTAGTGGTCGCACGGTTCCAGACTGTAGCGCCTAGAGCCGCTCGGCCACCACGGCCGGCCAAGAACAGTTGCTGAATATCATGAATAACAATCTAAATGACAAGATTATGTTTGTAGTGTGCGGAGACGTATGAGGGGAAACGTTGACGTAATAGGCGCTCGGTGCTACCAACAGAATCTGCGGCGTATAGCTTCACCATGCAATTTTGACGCTACAACTGCTACGTCACTGTCGTTGGCAGAAATGAAAAAAACCGGAAAGTCAGCATGAAGTGTTTCGGACAAAACCGATATGGGACGAAATCAAACAGACGGACCCATCGGACACCTTTTATTGTTAACACTTACAAGCAGTTACCATTGTTAGCAAAGTGGTTATCACCAAGCGTTCTTTCAATTCTTGATCAGAGGGGGATAGGCAGGCTGCTAGTTTGATGTTGTACAGAAAATCTGAGGGCCGATGTGGCCGAGCGGTTCCAGACGCTTCAGTCTGGAAACGCGCGACCGCTACGATCGCAGGTTCGAATCCTGCCTCGGGCATATATGTGTGTGATGTCCTTAGGTTAGTTAGGTTTAAGTAGTTCTAAGTTCTAGGGGAGATGAATACACTAAGCAGATTCAGAAGGATGTAGGCTGCAGTAGGTACTGGGAGGCATGGAGAGCTGCATCAAACCAGTCTCAGGACTGAAGACCACAACAACAACAACAACAACAAGTTCTAGGGGACTGATGACCTCAGATGTTAATTCCCATAGTGCTCAGAGCCATTTGAACAGAAAATCTAATAATAAATCGATACTTACATGTACTGATCTAAAACTGGAAGTATACGCACAATGTGCAGCCGATACTTTTATAGGCAGGTACGTCAATATTTCTTCTGTCGATATGTTGTTTTCTCCATGTACCGGAGCCGATAACGATATTTTTTCTAAATATCGATATATCGGATTTCCTACACCTTTTATATTTTTAAAAGTATTAAAAGTCCTAGCGTTCAGCATTTCTCGCCAACGCCCAGGCGAGCAGCCTCACCTGTTTTATGAGCACCGGAAAAGAGAATATTCATTGCACCTGCCTGCGATCTCGCTGCTTCCGTCGCCTCCGTCATCAATCACGCAACTAGTGTTCGTGTGGCGCGCCGCCTCCATGAGTCGTTAGTGACATCAAATTGTAATCCGGCTTCGATCGTCTATGCCCTATGGTGTCTCTGTGCGAGGGAGACACGTATTGGCTCTTCTGTGTGTCGCCCTCTGCAGCAGTAGAGACACCGATCGATGTGCAGTCGCTATACAAGCCGCCGTTGACCGGTGCATGTCTCAGGTAGATGCCGTGTTTCTTGACTGCCGCAAGGCGTTTGATACAGTTCCCCACAGTCGTTTAATGAACAAAGTAACAGCATATGGACTATCAGACCAATTGTGTGATTGGATTGAAGAGTTCCTAGATAACAGAACGCAGCATGTCATTCTCAATGGAGAGAAGTCTTCTGAGGTGCCGGCCGAAGTGGCCGTGCGGTTAAAGGCGCTGCAGCCTGGAACCGCAAGACCGCTACGGTCGCAGGTTCGAATCCTGCCTCGGGCATGGATGTTTGTGATGTCCTTAGGTTAGTTAGGTTTAACTAGTTCTAAGTTCTAGGGGACTAATGACCTCAGCAGTTGAGTCCCATAGTGCTCAGAGCCATTTCTTCCGAAGTAAGAGTCATTTCAGGTGTGCCGCAGGGGAGTGTCGAAGGACCGTTGCTATTCACGATATACGTAAATGACCTTGTGGATAACATCGGAAATTCACTGAGACTTTTGCGGATGATGCTGTAGTATATCGAGAGGTTGTATCGATGGAAAATTGTACTGAAATGCAGGAGGATCTGCAGCGAATTGACGCATGGTGCAGGGAATGGCAATTGAATTTCAATGTAGACAAGTGTAATGTGCTGCGAATACATAGAAAGAAAGATCCCTTATCATTTAGCTACAATATAGCAGGTCAGCAACTGGAAGCAGTTAATTCCATAAATTATCTGGGAGTAGGCATTAGGAGTGATTAAAAATGGAATGATCATATAAAGTTGATCGTCGGTAAAGCAGATGCCAGACTCAGATTCATTGGAAGAATCCCAAGGAAATGCAATCCGAAAACAAAGGAAGTAGGTTACAGTACACTTGTTCGCCCACTGCTTGAATATTGCTCACCAGTGTGGGATCCGTACCAGATAGGGTTGATAGAAGAGATAGAGGAAATCCAACGGAGAGCAGCGCGCTTCGTTACAGGATCATTTAGTAATCGCGAAAGCGTTACGGAGATGATAGATAAACTACAGCGGAAGACTGCAGGAGAGACGCTCAGTAGTAGCTCGGTAGGGGCTTTTGTTGAAGTTTCGTGAACATTCCTTCACCGGGGAGTCAAGCAGTATATTGCTCTTTCCTACGTATAACTCGCGAAGAGACCATGAGGATAAAATCAGAGAGATTAGAGCCCACACAGAGGCATACCGACAATCTTTCTTTCCACGAACAATACGAGACTGGAATAGAAGGGAGAACCGATAGAGGTACTCAAAGTACCCTCCGCCTTGCGGAGTATGGATGTAGATGTAGATGTAGATGTAGATGCGTCGTCGGTGACGTCGAAATGTGATGCGCGTTCGACCGTGTGTGATATATCCACGCAAGACACGAAATGGCTCTTCCGTGTGTCGCCCGCGCCAGCAGATACATCGGTCGAGGTGCAGTCGCCCGTTGACATAAGTCGCCATTAAGCGGCACACCCGCTTGGCACAGAGCGCGCCGTTTTTGCGTGGGCTTTTCTGCCAGTTGACGTCCCCTCCTGCGGCTTGCGTACACAGGCCCTGCCGTAGGCCTCAGCTCGGCAGGTAGCCACGACCCTTTAGTCTGCCGCCTTCGTTCGGTCATGTTAAGCAGTTGGGCAGGGGGGTGGGGGCGGTGGACGAGCGGCCCCTTCTTGCAGGTCTGCTTTTGTCGCCGGTGCTATTAGCGCACTTGGGAAATCCGGAGTTAGCTGCAGATGCTGCAGATACAATGCTCTTAACCGCAGAACCTCCGGCAGATGCTGCGAGCTCACGAAGCTCATTTCAAACTGCACTGAGAAACATCTGACGATAACATCAAATAGGCAATACAGAATTTACAAAGGAAATTTATTCTACTGACTTGAAAGAAATACGTGAGAAACTACCTCAAAAAATTTCTTTACAAGGTTGGCCTTCTTAATAAAACGAAATGAAAGAAATAAAAAATCTTATATGAATAAATTATAAAGCTTTCAAAAATATTTCCACGTGAAAAGGAAATGAATTTACTTCTCACAAGGTTACTCGTATGAGCGAGATGTTACCGAGATTCATATATAAGCTCTTTTATCATTAGTGGAGTGAGACTCAAAATTTAGACAATAAAGTGAATTTTTACATAGTATAGATAAAACATCTTATTTGTATTGATAATGTGGTCAGGATATGTCTTGTACAAGATTTGGTAAGGAAATGAAGGGGATTCGGTGTCGCTGCTACCTACAAACACAGAGCGTTATTTACCACTAACTACATTCCCACACACAACGATTTACAGAATTAGGACAATTTACTATAAACAGATGTAACCACTACGATGCCCACATATAAACAAAGAGAAAAACCTTTATTTTTTGATATCTAATGCCAGTGCTACCGTGGTTTGTTTGACAGTTCTTTGTGTTGTACAAGTCTGCTGGTTTATGGAAAACTGCTGAAACATGTGTATTAAAACGTCTCGCAAAGATTATGGTTATTCAGGTACACACAAAAAATAATTCATACACGTCATACATGAAGTCTTACTGAGATTATGTACCACACTGACATTAAGCAACTTACAGAAAAAAAGTGGAAATGAAAAGCACTTTACACTAAAACAAACAAATGAAAGACTGGCAATATACACTGAAGCGCCAAAGAAACTGGTATAGACATGCGTATTCAAATGCTGAGATATGTAAACAGGCAGAATACGGCGCTGCGGTCGGTAACGCCTACATAAGACAAGGGTCTGGCACTGTTGTTAGATCGATTACTGCTGCTACAATGGTAGGTTATCAAGATTGAGTCTGAATGCGGTGTTATAGTCAGCGCACAAGCGATGGTACACAGCGTCTCCGAGGTAGCGATGAAGCGGGAATTTTCCCGTACGATCATTTCACGAGTGTACCGTGAATATCAGGAATCCGGCCAAAACATTAAATCTCCGATCCTACAAGAACGGGACCAACGACAACTGAAGAGAATCGTTCAAAGTGACATAACTGCAACACTTCGGCAAATTGCGGAAGATTTCAATGGTGGGCCATCAACAAGTGTTAGCGTGGAAACCATTCAATGAAACGTCATCGATATGGGCTTTCGCAGCCAAAGGCACACTCGTCTACCCTCGATGACTGGACGACACAAAGCCATATGCCTCACCTGGACCAGTCAACACCGACATTGGACTGTTGATGACTGGAAACATATTGTCTGGTCGTGCGAGTCTCGTTTCAAATTGTATCGAACGGACGGAAGTGTACGGGTATGGAAATAGCCTCATGAATACGTGGAACCTGCATGTCAGAATGGGACTTTTCAAGATGGTCGAGGCCCTTTAATGGTGTGGCGTGTGCAGTTGGAGTAATATAGGACCCCCGATACGTCTAGATGCGATTCTGACAGGTGACACGTACATAAGCATCCTGTCTGATCACCTGCATCCATTCATGTCTATTGTGCATGAGGCAATTCCAGCAGGGCAATGCGACACCCCAAACGTCCAGAATTGCTACAGAGTGGCTCCAGGAACACTTTTCTGAGTGTAAACACTTCTGCTGGCCACCAATTTCCTCAGACATTAACATTATTGAGCATATCTGGGATGCCTTGCAGCGTGCTATTCGGAAGAGATCTCCACGCCCTCGTACTATTATGGATTTATGGACAGCCCTGCAGGATTCATGGTGTCAGTTCCCTCCAGCACTACTTCAGACATTAGTCGAGTCCATGCTACTTCGTGTAGCTGCACTACTGCGTGGTCGCGGGGGCCCTACAAGATATGAAGCAGGTGTACCAGTTTCTTTGACTCTTCAGTGAAGAGCCAAAGAATATATATAGCTTATGTCCTATTCCGAATGGCTTCCGAGACAGAACACATTTAATATCATTTTGGTACGGTTTTCTTGAGTAAATCGAAAACCGAACCCTCCAGCGAAAACGTGTAGAAGTTCATAATTAAACTATATTAAATTTCCTATTCATTTTTTTCTCTAGAACTAATGGTTTGTATGAAGAGACCGCGAGAATGTTGAAAAACTCGCTCGATACGCATGCGCTGTAGCTTACGTTGTTTTTGTAGGCTAATTTGAAAATGGTTCAAATGGCTCTAAGCACTATGGGACTTAACATCTCAGGTCGTAAGTCCCCTAGACTTAGAACTATTTAAACCTAACCTAAGGACATCACACACATCCATGTCCGAGGCAGGATTCGAACCTGCGACCGTAGCAGCAGCGCGGTTCCGGTCTGAAGCGCCTAGAACCGCACGGTCGCAAGGACCCGGGTGGCTAATTTGAGGCAGTTTCCCGACTTGATAGACCACAACTGTCCCGTATCAAACAGCTCGTCTCAATTTGCTCTACACTGCTGTGGTACATTGTAAACAGTGAGAATGTTTGATAGTACAGAAAATAAATAACAATGAATATTAAATGTGTTCAATCTAGGAAACCATTCGTAGTAGGGCATAAGTCCATATGAAACTTTTTATTCAGTATCACTAATTATCACCCCTCAAAGCATGTACCTTTCAAAAATAGTTCAAATGGCTCTGAGCACTATGGGCCTTAACATCTGAGGTCATCAGTCCCCTAGAACTTAGAACTACTTAAACCTAACTAACCTATGGACATCACACACATCCATGCCCGAGGCAGGATTCGTACCCGGCGACCGTAGCGGTCGCGCGGTTCCAGACTGTAGCGCCTAGAACCGCTCGACCACGTCGGCCGGCCATTTACCTTTCCTCCTGGTTCACCCTGTATACGAGCACTATTATACACGAAGATTAAATTATTCGTTAATTACCACATTCACTGCCATATTTGCTGCACTGCTCACTCAATAAATGGTTTAATATTTGAAATGTGATGGAGGCCTTTCGACTTTCGTGTCCGTAGCATCTCCACTTCCAGTGCATTTCCGTGTGGGATACGTTTCACGCGATGTGGACCACTGTACAAATTGAAAAATTCTTGCACAAGGCAAATCGCTTGTTGGACTGTTTATGGTTCCGGATGCAGACCTTTTGCCCAATATGAAAGCAATTTTTTTTTTATTTCCTTTTCGTAAGCTTTGATTCTTGCCTCGGCTGCACGTTTAATGTTTCGCCTTGCAAAGTCCACAGTTTGAGTACTCCTCAAGCTCTTTCTTGGCGGCTCCATATTTTTGAGTACCAAAAACAGAAGGGACCATAGTCACCCCGTTCTGCTACTCATTCAGTATGACCTGAAATTGGTGTATATGCGTGTCCCACGACCTGTGGTCACCATTGCAGTATATACTACAAAGTTTCCCGATTTCCTTCATCCAGCGTGTGCTAGGATTAGAGGAAGCACGGTATAGTGAGATATACGCTGGTTTAATTTTTTTCCTGGACAGCATACGCTACCAGAACTTCGACCTAAACTGAGGTCCGTTATCAGAGATAACCTAGCTCTAGCAGGAAATGATTGGAGAATGCAGCTGCAACTGCCTTGCCCGTGGCTTTGCGTAGTGGGGTCGGGCACACAAATGCCGATGTTAGCTCCACTGCGACAAAGACATACTTAAAACCTGCCCTACAGCGTACTAGAGGACCGAAAATACCCACTGCAGCTAGATCTCGGAGTTTACCTCGGAATGATGGGATGCAGAAGTGGAGCATACGACTCCGTGGGCGGTTTCGCTTGTTGACAGGGGCTGCATGCTCTAATTACTTTCTGAATACGACGTAGCACATCGTAAAGTAGCAGGTTTCCCGCAGCTTTAGGAAACATTTACGTGTCCCTAAGTGCCGTAGCTTAAGTGCACGTAGCAAACCAGTTTATTCACGAGTTCCTCCGGGATTACTAGGAGCCACCTGGAGTCATCCGCGTCTCGTCGTTCAAACAAGATCCCGTTTCGAAATAAATATCTCTGTTGTGCCATTTCTCCTTTATGTTTCTCAGTACATTGTCCTTATCCTGCTCGTGTCCAACTTTACGCAAGTATGTGGACACGATGTATTGGAAAGCACGTTCTTCAAGTATAAAACGCTGAATGTGTTTTTTCGAAGCTCGTCCTCTTTCGCATTGTCTAAACCTATGCGCATGCGCGACAGCGTGTCTGCGATCATCTTCTTTTCGCCAGGAATATACTCAGTAGTAAAATCAAATTCTTAGAGAAATATAATCCAGTGGGACAATCTCCCGTACGGCAGTTCTGTGCTATTTAAAAATTGCAGAGCACGGTGGTCCGTGAACACACTAGTCGTTCGGCCAAACAAAAAATACCGAAATTTCTTGAATGCCCAGACGATTGCAAGTTCCTCGAGTTCCGTGAAAGAGTAGTTTTTCTCCGAGCGCGAGAGCACTCTACTGCCAGAGGAAATTGTCTTCCAAGAAGACGGGTCATCCTCACCGTCTGTTTGAAAGAGAAGTGCGCGCAAGCAAGACAAAGAACTGACCGTCGTGAGACCAAATCCCTTCGTCGAATCAGGAAGTGACAGAAACCGTGCATTGGTTAGTCCATTCTTTATCTTGTTAAATTTCTCATGTGCCTCCTGGTCCCAATCCCACAAGGTGTTTTTGTCGGCGATGCGCACTCCGCTATCGCTGCAGTTTTCTCAGGGACCGGTCGTATTCCATAGGACGAAACCATATGCCCCAGGAACTTTATTTCCTTCTGTCCAAGCTGAGCCTCTGAAACGAATATGCCATGCGCAATGGAGCTTTGGATGAGCAATGCGTTTGAAGTACGTGTTCGTAAACTGTTTATGTTTCATAACGAAGTATCGAATGACGCACCAAAGTTGGTGGAGCCACCTTTACAAGATAACGCAGATTCCTGTTTTTTAAATTTATTGTAACATGGCCCCTAGCTGCCCAGTTATTTGGCCAACTACGTTGTTATTTACTATCTTAACGAACTACAGAAATACGGACATGTAAATAATAACTGGCCGGTGTGGCCGAGCGGTTCTAGGCGCTTCAGTCCGGAATCGCGCTGCTGCTGTGGTCGCAGGTTCGAGTCGTGCCTCGGGTATGGATGTGTGTGATGTCCTTAGGTTAGTTAGGTTTAAGTAGTTCTAAGTTCTAAGGGACTGATGACCTCAGATGTTAAGTCCCATAGTGCTCAGAGCCATTTGAACCATATCCCTCCAAAATTACTACCACTAATTACAGATTAGAACAGCTTTTCACTTTTGTCCTTTCTCTATATACCCTTGGCAATTTTAAACTTCTCTCCTTTCCAAATATGCGGAAGCAACGACCGTAACGTTCTACCGTACCAACGCCAATCAGTCTCACTAGAATCACACTCCTCTTCCATATACCAATTCCTACAAACTTCATTACACAAACTATACCCATCCATAATGTTTAACTCAGCCCTCTCCAAATTTTCTGTTAGTTCTTCCACACATTTCGCTGATTCACTACGCACAGGATGCACAACTTTACTGTTTTTCCCCTCCAAAATATCGACACTTGCAGCTTCAGCAAAATTACACATCAATTCACTGTTAAACACTTTATCTTCCTGAAATAATACATCGATGCCTAAGCCATCGTCATCATAAATATTCATCTCAGCAACCTTATCTGGTGATACACCTTTAAATAACTACATAAATTCACATCAGAAACCGTAGTTTCCTTCGTCGACAAATTAACTTTACGTGAATCGTACAAAACTTTATCCTCCGCCGCTACTTTACACATATTGCTGCTACCGTGTCGTACAATTTTGGGACTTCCAGACATGCCAAATTCTGCTGTGATCGGACAAAAATCAGCGCACACTGCCATTTCTACACACTTTTCATCCAGATTAACCCCCGATCCTACATACATTCTCACATTCATACTCTGACAAACGTTTTAGATCCACCCATTCATCAATAGGTTTCGTTTCGCCGTCATTCGTGACTAGAAATGCGTAAATTCCTTCCTCTAAAGTATCAATACCAGTAGCTTTTACATCATTACATAAATTACTGCACCGATACATTTTTAACTTCAACAGCTGGCGAGACCAATGCTAAGCCTCCCTTGGTAACATTGATTCTTTCCGCCGAAACACAATCACCCTCACTTGCAGCTGGAGAGACCAAAGCTACGCCGCCTTCACTAACGTCGACGCTTTTCGCCGACTCACAAATACTTGCTACAACAACACCGTCCTTACTGCAGTTGCTACTCTTTGCTAATACCTCTTCAGAACTCTCCACACAACTTGCTTTCACAAAATTCATCTCCTCTTTAACTCCTTTTTGAACCCCTGAATCTTCCCATTCATCACCATTCACGCACACATTCATTACACATTCATAACTTACATCATTCCCCGCAAATTTATTCCTATTACTTTTACTTAAATCTCTCACAAATCTATGCTTCCGCCGTTCGCACCTGCTTTTATTGAAAGAGCCACCTGTATAGCCTTTGTCTTTAACATACTCCATATTACGTATTGGTTGCCTTTCTCCAAACCTATCAACATTCCTATCATTATCATTATCTCCAGTCCTTTTCATCGCCTGTTCAGATCGCTATACCCGGACCTGAGATGTGGCGAACATCAGTTTCCCGACCGGTTGTTACGTGATTGCATTTCGAGCGAATTTCCCTCGTCAAATCTGCGTTCTTTACTTGGGTCCCGTTTCTGGAAGGTACCACTCCTGTTCGTTCTCTGACCATTCTGCTCATTCCAGCTACTATCTCCCTGTGAATTCCTTTGATTCCTCTCATGATTATTATTTTGGTGATGGTTATCAGGATTCTCATTTTGATAACTTCCATCCGGTTTGCTCTGAGGTTTGAACTTCAAAGCCCTCTCTAATTTTTCTACAAATTCTAGAAATTCGTCCACTGAATCACATGGACTATGGACAAGATCCCAATGCAAATTTTAGGGTAATCGCCTTTTTAACGCGATGGTTTCCAAAGGATGTATCACATGCAATAGCTTGCCAAGTTCGCGCCTGCAAAAATCTCTCATCGTCCCATTACCGTACCTGTAACTCGGCCCGTTTAAAAATTCGTTTTGGATCCGCTTCTGCTTTGCCTCGCTCCCAAATTTATTTAAAAAACACATTTCGAACTCTTCAAACGATTCGCACGAACTACCCAAGACTGTGGGTCTCCCTCCAAATGCCGTTTAACGTATTTCATTTTCGCTTCGTCCGACATGCCAAGAACAAAAGCGTCCCTACACACAGCCAAGAAATGTACTGGGTGATATCTTTCGTCATCTGTGTAACATTTCACGGATCTGATATTTGCCCAAGGGATATTTGTAATCGGCGTGGCCTGTTGGAAGGCTAACGAATTTAAATCACTTTTCATCTGTCGCATTTGTTTTTTAAATTCATTTACACTCGTGATACTGGACTCTATTTTATCTTTAATTTTGCCCACTTCTTTCCCTCCCTCACCTACACGGTGACAATTTCACTAACTGCTAAATTTATACCACGTTTATGAGCATCTTGAACTTTTATACCCCTATATACCTTGCCCCCAAGTTCTGTCTGTATCTTATCCATTTTTTCCCTAAGATCTTTTTCCACTGATTCGATTTTAGATTTTACTATTGCAACTTCGTCTGTAATTTTCCCCATATCCACTCGGACACATTTTAATTTATCATCAATTGCTTTTTCAAGATTACCCATAATTTTTTCAACTTCCTCTTTCACAGCGAAATCTATTTCAGTTCACATTGTACCCATATCAGTCCGAATTGTATCCGTAACTGTTTGAATTGCGCTGATATTATTTGCCATTGTATTCATGTTCTTTACCATTGTACTGATACTATTTCCCATTGTATTTACATTATTTCCCAATCCCTGGATTATTTGCATTAGCTGAGACATCATATCTCCCCCACATTCATTCCCCTTGCCTGAATTCCTACTAACAAGGGAACCTCCCCATCGCACCCCCCTCAGATTTAGTTATAAGTTGGCACAGGGATAGGCCTTGAAAAACTGAACGCAGATCAATCGAGAAAACAGGAAGAAGTTGTGTGGAACTATGATAAAAATAAGCAAAATATACAAACTGAGTAGTCCATGCGCAAGGTGGGCAACATCAAGGAACCTCTTGGCTTACGAGCACCGTGGTCCCGTGGTTAGTGTGAGCAGCTGAGGAACGACAGGTCCTTGGTTCAAATTTTCTCTCGGGTGAAAATTTTAATTTTTTATTTTCAGATAATTATCAAAGTTCAGGCACTCACACATAATCAACTTCGCTCTCAAACATTCCAGGACATGTTCAGATTTGCTTGGACATATACAGAATTTGACGGTCTACGCACGGAAACATTTGAAAACGTAAAAAAACATATGTTTTGACAGAGCACAGGGAAAACTGTGCGACTCTGAAACTGTTGCATTCATTTGATGCAGTTTATGTGACAAACTCTTATGTTTTCATCACTTTTTTTGGAGTGATTATCACATCCACAAGAAAACCTAAATCGGGCAAGGTAGAAGAATCTTTTTACCCATTCGCCAAGTGTGGAAGTTAGGTGGGTCAACAACATATTCCTGTCATGTGACGCACATGCCGTCACCAGTGTCGTAAAGAATATATCAGACGTGTTTTCCTGTGGAGGAATCGGTTGACCTATGACCTTGCGATCAAATGTTTTCGGTTCCTATTGGAGAGGCACGTCCTTTCGTCTACTAATCGCACGGTTTTGCGGTGCGGTCGCAAAACACAGACACTAAACTTATTACAGTGAACAGAGACGTCAATGAATGAACGGACAGATCGTAACTTTGCGAAAATAAAGAAAGTAAAATTTTCACTCGAGGGAGGACTCGATCCAAGGACCTTTCGTTCCGCAGTTGCTCACTCTAACCACGAGACCATGGGGCTCATCAGCTAACATTCTCCTTTATGTTGCCTATCTTGCACATGGACTACTCAGTTTGTATATTTTGCTTATTTTTTTATAGTTCCACACAACTTCTTCCTGTTTTCTCGATTGATTTGTGTTCAGTTTTTCAAGGCCTATCCACTGTGTCAATTTATAACTAAATCTGAGGGGGGTGCGATGGGGAGGTTCCCTTGTAAGTACAATTTCACGCTCTCATTTCGGACTAACGAGCTCACTTCCGTTTTCAGAATTACACATATTAGGTGACTGTTTTATATCCGTGGGATATATAAGTGGAACTTGAACATCAGAGTCAAATACTATCTCACTATTTGAGCATGCACTTCTGATCTCAGATGGTTCCTTGTGCCATTGTGATGCCGACGGTTGTAGTGGAAGTCGACACTGAAGACTGCCCTGGAGTACTCGAAGACACTGCCGTCATATTGCTGTTGATCTGCGTCCGCCACTGGAGAAGTCGCCTGATGTAGTTGTAGCTGCTGCCGGTTACCGCGTGTTCCAACCGTCCCCGATACAGTTGTCCGTTAAACGCGCTAACCGCTGCTGTTCCCTGCACTCAACTTATTTAGGCATTGAGCCCCCACGCAAAAATCCTTTAAAGTGATAGATTAGGACCTCTATCGACACTATGCGTTAGGTGTGAAATTTACTGTGTAATTTCACTATTTCCAGAAACCAACTTGCGGAAACGATCTCACACTATATTTTTTGAGAGGTTCACTCTGCAGACATCTCTACTGGTTTTGCAAAGGTTTTTACACTTCGCATAGTACGCTGAATAACAGAGAGCAAAGGAAATACCACTTTGCAGGGCACAAATCCTGGACAAGCCCCCAATTGCGACCTTTCAGTTAATAAATGATGTGATGGTGTGTGGCCCTCAACTACGTACCTGACTCAGTGTAGAAATATTAGAAGTTTTGGCTGGTTTCGTTGTCTATGGGCTGGGATACGTAGTTGACCCATTACAAGCCAAGTACTGCTGAGTCTACACAATACAATATGAATAGACACATGAATCGAATAGTCGAAGGTTCCTATCACTCGGCAATTGCGAATTTTTAATGCAACATAGTAATTTATAAATGAAAGATTGCAATTAAATAAAATCTGCAGGTACTATCTTAACGACTTTAAATGATGAGTACGATAGCATAAGTACTTTTTGGAATGCCGTTTATTACTGCAAAACACTTATTTGTTTCGATGGTCCAGCAATTAAAAAAAATTTAAGTTGAATAACAGCGAAACAATAGATTCCTATTTCACGTAATTAGTTATGAACAACAACATAGCTCGCAAGATATTCACTACTAAACGCATACTACGTCTTCACTGCAGAAGCCACGAAAATCTCACAAGTGCACAAATTGGTACTATGAAATATTTCTATCTCCCGTTACCACGCGCAAAACTGCTCCACTCTCTGTCTTTCCTGCGTCGCACCGTACTGTCCAGGACTCTCTCCTGTCCTCTCCCATACTCTTCTGTGCCGTACTGTTCCTCATGCCGCACTGTCCAGCACTGCCTCCCCCACTTCCATACAGTCTTTCCATACGCTCTTTTTGGAATGATCGCTGTGATTGGCTACAGCGCTCCCGCCCTGTCTCTAAGCCAACGCACACTCACGAACATAATGAAACACATTCTAAATACTGGATTTACATTTAAATAACTTGAAATTAAATAAATATCACTACAACTGGACCATAAACACGCTCTAACACACATTATTAAATACATAAACAGATTAAATAAACATATATCAAAGGAATTGAATAGAAGTAAGCCAGTAGCGTTGCGCTACTCTGTGGTTTATAAAACACAGCAAATAATTGACCAGTTTCTTCATGAATAGGATATAGCGGATATAAACGAAGGCATAGATGAATAAATATAGTTATAAGCATGCTGTTACCGTTTTTTTCGTGTAACTGTGGAGTACTTATGGCCTGACGCGATCCATAGTAATCGGCCACTTTGACCTCCTATAACTCATGTACTATTCAAGTTACATGCCTGTAATTTATACCAATTTAGGTTTACACTAATAGCTTTCTAAAGACACGTCGATCGACAAAATCGGATGAACCATTTAGATTTTGGAAATTCGTTGTAGGGTGTTACTTTTATAATGTATCGTCAGATACTAAACTTGAAACTAATACATATATTGAAAATCTGATTACACCGTCAGAATCGTTGTGTAAATAATGGTAATGTACATGTTCCTTTTTGAGGTATCATCTGGCTACTATTAATTTCCATACGAACTGTGAAATGTCTGCCGTTTCACAAAGTCCGCCATCGTTGGCACTCTCGGCATACAAGTCTCTTTTATCGACACAGAGTGACCACGGAATTCCCAGCCACGTGGCCGATGGGCCACGTGGTCCGGCCGTTGTGCGGCATCAAACGGTCGCTAACGAGCCGCGGCTTGCCGAACGGCCCCAGCGGTGGCCGCCAACTCTGAACTTCGAATATTTTCAGGGCGCCGCAACTCGCCCTTTACCTCACAGCTTGTATTATGTCCTGTACAACATGTTTTCTCATTTCTACACTGATACGATTAATGGCATTCACATGCGTTTTTTCGAATCTAGAATTCGGCCCATATTTAATCCATTGAGCTCTTTAACATCGATTTCTGATTCATAGTTGTCAAAAGGCTGATTCTCTTTTGCAACAATTCAGACAGTGCGGAAGATTCTTGCTATAACTTCTTTCTCTTTTGATACGGGTTTCAAACAAACGTTTTCCAATGTTCTTGATGGGACTCTGCTAAATTTTTTACACCTGCTCCGTGCGTGGCACAGTCTTTATGATCAAATATCTTTTCTTCTTAGCGCTGTTTGTTGCTAGGCTCGATTTTCCCCAAAAGTAATGAGATAACATCCAGTCCATTGCTTAAATATTTTCATACCATTCTTTTTTTCAGCGTCCAGAGATCTAACTTTTCGGCAAATCTCAAAGCCCAATTTTTGTTGTGTACATTAAGCCTACTGTATATCTTATAAAAGTCTCTCTCTTGTTCAAAAATTCAACAGCCTGTCCACTGTTTGTCACCTTCTTCTAAGTCCTCAATGGAAGAAAATGAAGTGACATTGGATTAAACAGGCAATGGTGACTCCGTTTGAACTGTTTCCACTGGCTGCGGCCGGCATTTTTCAGCTTCTTTGTATGGTTTTTGTTTTTTTAGGTATTTTTACTGAAATAACTAGTTATTTCATTCATTGTACACGACGGACGAAAGCTGTGCGCACTTTGATTTTACAAGTTTACTCTAGAGAACTTAAAATGGTTCAAATGGCTCTGAGCACTATGGGACTTAACATCTGCGGTCATCAGTCCCCTAGAACTTAGAACTTCTTAAACCTAACTAACCTAAGAACATCACACACATCCCTGACCGAGGCAGGATTAGAACCTGCGACCGTAGCAGTCGCGCGGTTCTGGACTGAAGTCTAGAGAACTGAGCAAGCACAACAGAACAGTGGCAGGTAGAGCAGGTACTTAACACACGGAATAGATTGACTGGCTGACATATCGCAGTTTAGCGCAGCCCGTGCAGAGTGGTAGACCAGGAAGGAAGGGGGAAGAAGAGTCAGCTGGGCATGCAGCCATCTCCCACTGCCCGCCACTGCATAAGTCTAGATAAGTACAGTCTAGTCCCGCACCAAACAGGTATAGTTTCACATAACTTCAACTGCAGCGAACGTTCTATCGTACCACATTTCAAAATTGGCGGTTCTGATTTTTTTTCGTTAGAAGCACCAGTGCGGCGTACCGGTGCGTACTTTCACAAAGCCCTAAACTATAACCGTCTACTTTCTACAACGTACCACAATGGTGTAGGGGACGTCGAAACGTACAGTTTGACATTAGAGACTTGTAAACCAGGGAAAATTCTGAAACTGGCCTACAAAGCCACCCAAACTACAGTTCACGCGCACTACGTGAAATTTTTAATATCCTCTCTCCCTCCTACACCACTGGCTTCGTTAACATTAGTAAGTAAACGAACATGTGTTGGGTTGTTACATAAGTTAGTAGCGTTTTTCCATAAGTTTAATAAACACAACAGGTACACACAACAGAGACTTTAGTCATGAGTAATATATTCTCCTTCACTATTTAAAACAGTCTGCCAATCCTGGGTATCTTTTCCATTCCGCGACTGCAGAAATCACGTAGTTTAGAGGTGAAAAACTCGTCGAGCCCTGTTCGAAATGCATTTTCAAAAATGGTTCAAATGGCTCTGAGCACTATGGGACTCAACTGCTGAGGTCATTAGTCCCCTAGAACTTAGAACTAGTTAAACCTAACTAACCTAAGGACATCACAAACATCCATGCCCGAGGCAGGATTCGAACCTGCGACCGTAGCGGTCTTGCGGTTCCAGACTGCAGCGCCTTTAACCGCACGGCCACTTCGGCCGGCGAAATGCATTTTCTTCCGGAAAGGAAGTTCCTTGAAGATTATTCGATAGAGATCGGAAACGGTGAAAATCTGAGGGCGCAAGATCAGGTGAATGAGGATGGGTACGGAGTGACTTCCCCATCCCAACATCTGTACGGTGTTTTTGTCAGTCTAGCAGAATGCGTGCGGGCGTTATCGTTCTTGGATTGCGTCTGCGAGGCATCTCAGTTGTCGGCCAAAATGTCAGCAGTGATGGTTACACCTCGAGATTAAAACAATTTTAGGGCTCACTGGTTTCTATCGCAAATCTGCAAACATTCAGGCACTCGATCCTCATGCGTTGCTGGGATTAACTAAAAAGAATGCCACTTGTGTATGGGCCAAAGAGTGTGGAGAAGAGTTTCAAAAGATCAAAGACGAATTATGTAACAGTATCGTGTTAGCCCACCTGAATTTAAATGAGCCATTCTGCATTTTTGCAGACAGTTCGGAATACTGTTAAGGGGCTGATCTTTGCCAGTTTATTGAAAATAATGGGAAAATAGAAAAGAAGACGATATGTTTTGCCAGTAGAGTATTGAATAAATGGGAAAGAAATTTGGAAATATGTGGCAAGGTCTTATGGGACCAAACTGCTGAGGTCATCGGTCCCTAAGCCTACACACTACGTAATCTAACTTAAATTTACTTACGCTATGGACAATACACACACACACGTGCGAGGGAAATGGGTTCAAATGGTTCAAATGGCTCTAAGCATTATGGGACTTAACATCTGAGGTCATCAGTCCCCTAGACTTAGAACTACTTAAACCTAACTAACCTAAGGACATCACTCTTATCTATGCCCGATGCAGGATTCGAACCTGCGACCGTAGCAGCAGCGCAGTTCTGGACTGAAGCGTCTAGAACCGCTCGTCCACAGTGGCCGGCAGGGAAATGGGAAAGAGAACATTCTGTCACAGAAAAGGGGGCTTTGATAGTAGTCTTTGATTTCAAGAAATTTAGATATTATACCACGAGCAGAAACGTTAAGGTTTAAACGGATCATTAAGCATTATCTTTCCATATGGATTGCAGATTGAGCCACAACAGATTGACCGGATAGGCGATTGCTCTCCAGGAGTATTATAAATGATACTGTGTAGCAAGAAGTTCATGATGTAATGAGAACTTAGTTAAAGTTTTTTGATAGCATTAAGATGAGAAAGTTTATGTTTAGCATTAGTACGTCAATGGTTTTGGTTAATTGGGGTGATATTTTAGGAACAACAATTTCCTAGTTTTTTTAAAGAATTTCCACGAATAAGAGAGTAGGGGTGCTACTGAGGGGTTGGAAACTTCAATTTTTTTTCAAATTTGGGGCAATTTTTAATTTCCAAACTTGTTAGTTGTCTTCGAGAACAGGCCAGTTTTGGAAATCAAAGAAGGAGGGGGATGTGTGATATTCCTGGCTGTGGTCGCATGTATTTTATTTTGCTAGAAGCTCGCTCGATGTAGTTGGATACACGTGAAGTAACATATGGTACAATAGTGAAGTGAGGTAGAAGTGACAGATGGTAAAGTATGTACCAGTCCCGCCGTGGGAGTGTCCGCCAGTTGTACTGAACTTGCTTCTGATTGGTCGGCACATTCAGGTGCTAGGCGCCAAAACGCCTAACTTCTCTTATTAATGATTTAAGACGACAGGTCCGTGGAAAGAACGGTTAGAGACTCTTATTCATCCTCTCCATACCTCTCCAGTTTCCAGGTCTGGCTTCCAATATTGTCACCAGTAACGATACAGAATAGTAATGGTCAGTGGTGTTCACAAGCCAACTGATGGCGAGTAAGCAAAGATGCTGATTTTTGTGATTTTGGCTTAGAGCACGCGGTACTGTGCAGATGTTGCACTATGGTGGAATGATCACAGTTCATTACATCTGCCAGTACTCTATTACACTGACGTATATCATTGTGGATTAATGTGGTAAACGATCTTGATCATACCCCGAAGGTCTTGCTGAACGTTGAGAGTCACTAATGTCGAAACGATCCTCCTTAAAACGAGAAAACCGACTTCTTGCCGTGGTCTGTCCATTGGCATTATACCCATACACAGCGCAAATGTTTCGGGCTACCTCCGCTGCTGTCACCCCTCTATTGAACTCAGATAGAAGAATACACTGATGAGCCAAAACAATATCACCACCTACTTAAAAGCGTGTTGGTCCACTTTTGAAACGCAATTCAGCAGTGATTCTACGTGCCATGAGTTCAACAAGTATTTGATAGGTTTCCAGAGGTTTGTAGTAGCACCAGATGCCTACGTACAGATCACACACTTCCCATAATTTACGAGCGGTTGGTTTGTGGGCGCGGATGGCGTCCCAGTTGGGTTTCATTGGATTCAGATAAACCGAATTTTATGGCCAAGACGTCAACGTGAGTTCACTATCATGCTCCTCAAACCACTGCAGCACTATTCTGGCCTTGCAGCAGTGACAGTTCAAAATGGTTCAAATGGCTCTAAGCACTATGGGACTCAACTGCTGAGGTCATTAGTCCCCTAGAACTTAGAACTAGTTAAACCTAACTAACCTAAGGACATCACAAACATCCATGCCCGAGGCAGGATTCGAACCTGCGACCGTAGCGGTCTTGCGGTTCCAGATTGCAGCGCCTTTAACCGCACGGCCACTTCGGCCGGCCGCAGTGACAGTTATCCTGCTGGAAGTGCCATCGCTGTTGAGGAAGAAATCAAGTATAAGGGGTTACAGGTGGTCTGTAATAATGTTCACGTAGTCCAGAGCTGTCACGGTGCCTTCGATTACTACCGCAGGTCCCATGGAAGCCCAGCTGAATGTCCTCTGTAACATAATACCGCTTCTACCGGCCTGCGTCCATGGCGATCTGCGTGTTTCGAGCAGCCATTCGCCTGGATGACGGCGTATCTGGACACGACTATCGACCTGGTTTAACAATAAAAAGGATTCATCCAACCAGACGACACGATTCCGTTGGTTCGCGGTCCAATCTCGACGAACCCGTGCTCACTGTAATCATAATTGTGGGATGATGTTGGGTCAACAAGGGAACATGTAGGGGTCCTCTGTTGCGGAACACCATCTTCAATACTGTGCGCTGAACGGTTTAAAAAAAAAAAAAGTTTCAAATGGCTCTGAGCACTATGGGACTTAACTTCTGAGGTCATCAGTCCCCTAGAACTTAGAACTACTTAAACCTAACTAACCTAAGGATATCACACATATCCATGCCCGAGGCACGATTCGAACTTGCGACCGTAGCGGTTGCGCGGTTCCAGGCTGTAGCGTCTAGAACCGCTCGGCCACAGCGGCCGACAGCTCATCAGTGTATGTCGGAAATATTCTGATTTCTCCATTTGAGATAGTTTCCCGACATGATAGACCACAAGTGTCCCGTATCAGACTGTTCGTCTCAACTTGCTCGACACTACTGTGGTACATTGTAAACCTCGAACTTGCCTACAAAAACTACGTAACCCACAGCGCATGCGCGCCGAGCGAGTTATTCAACATTCTCGCGCTCTCTTCGCACAAACCATTAGCTCTAGAGAAAAAAATGAACAGGACCTTTTTTGTAGGAAATTTAATATAGTTTAATTTCGTACTGCGACACGTTTTCGCTGTAAGATGCGGTTTTCGAGTTATTCAATAAAAATGTGCAAAAGTGATATTAAATGTGTTCTATCTCGGAAACCATTCGGAATAGGGCATACGTCCATATGAAGTTTTTTGTTCAGAATCACTAATACTATCACCCCTCAGTGCTTGTACCTTACCTCCTGACTCACGCTGTGTATATAGGTTAGATTTCTTTTATGTTTATTCAAATTAACAAACTATCACGACATAACCGATGTTACACACAATAATTCTGACAGCATCAACTAAAAGACCACATCCACTGTCGCAAGGATAAAGTTCACTTGCATTTTGATATATTATTTTTAAATTTTTTATTGTCCGACGCAAATTTACCACATAAACGAAGTTCAAGCAACCACTTGATTCAGCGTGAAGATGTGGATCGGATGAGGCATTTGGATTTATTGTAACATTTAATATGTAGAAACTAGAATTTTTCTATACAGGGTGGTCCATTGATAGTGACCGGGCCAAATATCTCACGAAATAAGCATCAAACGAAAAAACTAAAAAGAACGAAACTCGTCTAGCTTGAAGGTAGAAACCAGATGGCGCTATGGTTGGCCGGCTAAACGGCGCTGCCATAGGTCAAACGGATATCAACTGCGTTTTTTAAAATAGGAACCCCCATTTTTATTGCATATTCGTGTATTACGTAAAGAAATATGAATGTTTTAGTTGGACCACTTTTTCGCTTTGTGATAGATAGCGCTGTAATAGTCACAAACGTATAAGTACATGGTATCACGTAACATTCCTCATCTCCGGCGGTACCTCGAAAAAGTACCTCCCTTCGATAACGGCATAGCCACTTATCGATGTGTTAGGTGTTCCAGGACCAGCCAGCCAGCGATCCAGCCCAGCAGCCTCTGCGGTCGCCTCCCGCCAGCGGCAGTGGAGTGGGGCTTCGGCCCCAGTTGGCGTTTCATCCGTCTTCTTCTGTCTTCGTCTGTCTTTGTAAGTTCCTTGTTTTCTTCTTTAGTTTTGTCCTGTCCTGTTCTTTTCCTCCTTTTCCCATTGAAATCATGACAACCCTAACCACCACTACCACCACCACCGCCATTGTATACACCTCTCCCTCCGCCGCCACCACCACAATTACGTGGTGTGCCCAATCGCCCCCCCCCCTCATTCCATCCCCTCACTTCTCACCCTCCCTTCTCCTTCGCTCTTCGCAGCCCCATCCCCTGCTCCTTCTTCCCGCACCTCCTCCTCTGATCCCTTCCCTCCACACCCTCACCCTGTTCCGGTGGCCCAGAGGGCCACGGCCCACGCCCTGCTCTCGCCGTCACCATCGTCATCGTCTTCGCCATCGCCATCGCCATCGTCTTCACTGTCACCATCCCCGTCTACGACGCCAGCTCCAGCATACACGCCAGGACCTGCCATCTCCCACCATCTCCCAGTTGGTCCTGTCCCACACACCTCCTCTCACCCTTCAGTCGCTGGTAAGTGCCCCAGCAGCACCCCTGCCTCCTCTGCTCCCAAAATGTCATAGCCCCATCCTCCGTCCTCCTCCCCCCCCCCCCAGGATGCCAAGGATGTTTCCCCATCTGTCCAATCTGTCACCTCCGCTACCTCCTCCTCCTCTTCTTCCTCCTCCTCCTTCTCCTCCCCCTCCTCCTACAAATACCTCCTCTCCCATCCTGATCCCTCCTTCCTCGAGGTCCAGAACCTCATGCTACTGCTCCTCCAACACTATCCCGAAGCTCCCATCTCCCTCCTCACTCCTCGTTGAGACTCTGCTCTCATCACCTCCCTTAGCCCCACGCTTCACTCAGACATCCTCTCCCAAATTCCCATCATCCGCTTTGGCCCCAATGCCTCCCTCTACCCTGCTCCTTCCCCTTCCCCATCCCGCCAACCCCAAGCCCCACGTCGCCAGCCGAACCTCACCACCGTGATCACTCGGCTTAGTCCGACGATCACAGAGGAGGAGGTGCTGGCGGAGCTTAAGGCACATCCCTACCTAGACGTCCATGCGGTGCGTCAGATCTTCAATCCTGCTGGCCCCACCCACGTTATGCAGGTGTTTTCTGAGCACGCCCCCTCCATCGACCTTCTCCTGAAGGAGGGTGCCTTTCCGTTCCATCGCCAATACAAAGTCGAACCCTCCCATTCCCCTCCTCAGTCCATACGCTGCCAGAGGTGCCTGCGCTACAATGCACACCAAACATCAGAGTGCCACAAGGCCCCCGTCTGCCCGCACTGCAATAGGCGCACTTCCTCAGGCAGTGTCCCAACCTCCAGTCTCCTCCCTCCTGCAACACCTGCAACCTCCCGCATCCCACCTACTCCCAGAAATGCAAGCCCCCCCCCCCCCCACAACTCTTGAACTCACTGTCCCTGTCCGCCCTCTGGACGCCCCCACCCCTCCTGGCAGCTCCCTCTGTCCCCCCCCCCCACTGCTGAGGAGGACATCATCAGGTTTGTCACCATTGTCCTCCAGAACATCCACCCGTTCCAGCGCTCCCACACCCTCCAGCAGGTATTCCTCGCCGCCCGATCCATCTTCCACCTTCACACTTATGCCACCAATTCGCACAACCAGGCCCACTTCAACTTCTCCTGTCTCGACACCCTTGTCTAAATCCCTGTCATGGCGCGACAGCACCGTATTTTGTTTAACAACATCTGCTCCCTATCCACCAACAAGAACCTCCTCATGCATACCCTCACGACCCACTGTGTGGATGCCTTCCTCTTATACAAAACCTTTCTACAGCCCCAGAATACCATCCACTCTTCGCCCTACCTCCTCCACTGCTCCGATAATCCCCTCCCGATAGCATGTGGCGGAGTGGCCATCGGCCACCACTGCCAGATCCCATTTCAGCTCCAACCCCTCCTTCCTGACCCCACAGAACACCTGATCGTTAGTCTCTTCTTCCCTGGCCTCACCATTACCTGCGCCACCACCTATGTCCGTCCTAACGCCCCTGTTCCTTTTGACTTCCTTTCCCACATAGACCGCACCTTTTCCTCCTACATGATCGCCGCTGACCTCAACATCCATAGTCGTTCCGCCGCCCAGTTATGGCGGTGGCATCGGTTCCTCTCCTCCCTCCAAGGCGACCTCGTTCCCATTCCCCAGCACACCTGCCCTGAATCCAATACCACTCTGGATGACGTCCGCTCCTCACCCAACCTCGTTGGCTGCATAGCGGTGGATGTCCTTGACCCTATTGGTAGTGACCATCTCCCTGTCCTCCTCACCATTTCAGACGGTCGTCGCCCCCATCCTGATCCTCGCATCGACCCTCCCCCAAAATACATCCATGTTTATTCCCGTGTCGGCTGGGATGCCTACCGGGATACCCTCCCTACCCAGGTCGATAGCTACCCCCTCACCTACCACCACCCTAATGATGTTACCCAGGCCGCCTCCTTTCTCCAGCAGACCTTGTCTGAGGCCATAGAGGCCCACATCTCTACCGTCGCCATCCACCCGCACCATCCCACTGTACCCCAACAGGCTGTCCTCCTCCTCCGTGAATCGCGCCATCTCTACCGTGCCTTCCTTCACATGCATGACCCGGACGCAGTACGACGCCACCGGCAACTACAAAGACATGTCTGGAACTTGCTCGCGGCTAAGAAACGCCGGGACTGGCGACAGACATGCACCCGTCTTAATGCTACACTTCCTATCAACTCGTCCAAGTACTGGTCTGTGTTCCGCCGCCTTCCCGAATCTAAAGCCCCCCCCCCATACTACCATCTCCTTCATGATGACCAACCCTTCACTGACAACCTTAGTAAGGCCAATCACTTTGCTTCCTACCTGTCCGATATCTTTACCCTCCCTGACGATCCCCAGTTCGATTACTCCCTCTTCCCAGATGTCCGCGATCGAACTGACACCTCTGTCCCTCCCCTTGCCCCTGGCTTCCAGTACTTGGACAACATTAGACCCAGCAAACTCAATGCCGCCATCACTACTCAAGATATCATCACTACACTCCGCACGAAACGCAACACCGCTCCCGGTGACGATCGTGTTACCTATCGCCACCTCCGTGAAGTTCCCGCCTCCTTCCTCTCCATCCTGGCCATACTATATAATGTGGTGTTGTCCACCGGCAACTACCCCGGCCTGTGGGAAACCTCCTGTATCCTGATGTTCCTGCCGGCCGTGGTGGTCTAGCGGTTCTAGGCGCTCAGTCAGGAACCGCGCGACTGCTACGGTCGCAAGTTCGAATCCTGCCTTGGGCATGGATGTGTGTGATGTCCTTAGGTTAGTTAGGTTTAAGTAGTTCTAAGTTCTAGGGGACTTATGACCACAGATGTTGAGTCCCATAGTGCTCAGAGCCATTTGAACCATTTGAACCTGATGTTCCTCAAATCCGACAAACCGCCGTCCGCTGTCTCCTCCTACCGTCCCATCGGCCTTACCTCGGTCTTCAGCATGGTTCTGGAATCCATCCTTACCCGACGCATCCACCAGCATCTCCGCCAGCACCGCCTCCTTCCTGTTACCCAGCGTGGCTTTCGACCGTTCTTCTCTGCCGATGACCTTCTCCTTCACCTCACTCATCTCATCTCCGAACACCTCAACTCCTGTTGCTCCGCCATCTTCCTCTCCCTCGACCTTGAACGCGCCTATGACCGTGTGTGGCATTCTGGTCTCCTCTTCAAGCTCCAAACCTTCGCCCTTCCTATCACCTACGTCTGCCTGATTGGGTCCTTTCTTTCCCAACATCCTTCCTCTGTCACCATCCATAACACGGATTCCTACACCTTCTACCCCTCCGCCTGTGTGTCCCAAGGTTCCATGCTCTCCCCTCTTCTATATATTTTGTATATGGTGGACATGCCGTCGCCTTCACCCCCCATCCACCTTCTCCAGTACGCTGATGACTCCGCCTTCCTTGCCTTGCCCTCGCCCCCACCCTGCAACGCTCCCAACACCTTCTCCAATCCCATCTTGACCAGTTCACTGCTTGGTGTAATCAGTGGTTACTCATGGTCAATCCTTCCAAGACCCAGGCGACCACTGTAGGCAAAACCATCCCTTCCTTCCATCTCCTCGACTTCTATCTCACCATTTATGGCCGTCCTATCGCCCTCACCCCCACCCTTAAGTACCTTGGCGTCACCCTTGACCGTCGCCTCTCCTGGACCCCCATATCCGGACAGTCCAAGCCAAGGCACGGTACCAACTCCATCCCCTCAAGCTCCGGTCTGGCCGCACATGGGGTCTGGATCCCTCCACCATCCAACACACCTACAAATCCCTTATCTGCCCTATCCTCTGCTATGCTCATCCCGCCTGGATCTCTGCCCCTCCTACCTTTTAAAAATCCCTTCAAATCCTAGAACGCCATGCGCTCCGCCTCGCCTATGCGGATCCTCTATGACCTTATTCCGTTCCCGCACCTCCTTCCTTTCCTCGAACGGATACAGATCCTCTACACCTCCCCCAAACTTGATCCCCATCTCCCACTTGTCTCTCCCATCCTCTCCGACCCCTGTCCGCTGCTGCGCCTGAATTCTCATATCCCCCTGCTCTCCATCTCTCCACTCTCCATACCCTCGCCCAAGGTGGCTTCCACCAACTTCCCCTCCCTGATGATGTCCTCATCCCCTCCATCTACCCCTCCTACCAACTTTGATCCTCTTCTACTGCACCCTGTGTTTTCTCCTGAAGGCACCTTCTCTCCCTTATCTCCCACCTCCCTTCCTCCCTCCCTCCATCCCCCGGGCTTCCCCTACCCCCCTACCTTCTTTCCTCCTCCTCCCATCTCCACTGTCACTGGCATCTACACACTTCCCTCTATCTCCTCCCCCTCCCCCCCTTTTCCCCTTTTGGCAGGTCCCCGGACTCGTACACGTATAGTGAACTTTCGCGCACCAGAGATCATCTCCTAGTGTTTGTGTGTGTCGTCGTGTTCGTGTTCAAGTGTTCCAGTGTTACTCGTTTGTGCTCCAACGTTCGCGTGTGCCATCTGTCATCTCTGTGCGTGTCCACGTGTCTGAACGTGTTTATTTTGGACTCTGCGCCCGTGAACGGCTCTGTGTGTTTTAATTTTGTATGTCTACGTTTGTATATCCACCCTGTCCGTTCTGCGATTGTCTTCTATTGTATCATTAGTTATATCTGTGGCCGAAAAGCGGCGTAATATGTCACTGCTGGCCTACCTGTATCAGGTGTGAAATTAACAATAAAGAAAAAAAATAACATTCCTCCAGTGCGGACGGTATTTGCTTCGTGATACATTACCCGTGTTAAAATGGACCGTTTACCAATTGCGGAAAAGGTCGATATCGTGTTGATGTATGGCTATTGTGATCAAAATGCCCAACGGGCGTGTGCTATGTATGCTGCTCGGTATCCTGGACGACATCATCCAAGTGTCCGGACCGTTCGCCGGACAGTTACGTTATTTAAGGAAACAGGAAGTGTTCAGCCACATGTGAAACGTCAACCACGACCTGCAACAAATGATGATGTCCAAGTAGGTGTTTTAGCTGCTGTCGCGGCTAATCCGCACATCAGTAGCAGACAAACTGCGCGAGAATCGGGAATCTCAAAAACGTCGGTGTTGAGAATGCTTCATCAACATCGATTGCAGCCGTACCATATTTCTGTTCACCAGGAATTGCATGGCGACGACTTTGAACGTCGTGTACAGTTCTGCCACTGGGCACAAGAGAAATTACGGGACGATGACAGATTTTTTGCACGCGTTCTATTTAGCGACGAAGCGTCATTCACCAACAGCGGTAACGTAAACCGGCATAATATGCACTATTGGGCAACGGAAAATCCACGATGTCTGCAACAAGTGGAACATCAGCGACCTTGGCGGGTTAATGTATGGTACGGCATTATGGGAGGAAGGATAATTGGCCCCATTTTATCGATGGCAATCTAAATGGTGCAGTGTATGCTGATTTCCTACGTAATGTGCTACCGATGTTACTACAACATGTTTCACTGCATGACAGAATGGCGATGTACTTCCAACAAGATGGATGTCCGGCACATAGCTCGCGTGCGGTTGAAGCGGTATTGAATAGCATGTTTCATGACAGGTGGATTGGTCGTCGAAGCACCATACCATGGCCCGCATGGTCACCGGATCTGACGTCACCGGATTTCTTTCTGTGGGGAAAGTTGAAGGATATTTGCTATCGTGATTCACCGACAACGCCTGACAGCATGCGTCCGCGCATTGTCAATGCTTGTGCGAACATTACGGAAGGCGAACTACTCGCTGCTGAGAGGAATGTCGTTACACGTATTGCCAAATGCATTGAGGTTGACGGACATCACTTTGAGCATTTATTGCATTAATGTGGTATTTACAGATAATCACGCTGTAACAGCATGCATTCTCAGATACGATAAATTCACAAAGGTACATATATCACATTGGAACAATCGAAATAAAATGTTCAAATGTACCTACGTTTTCTGTATTTTAATTTAAAAAACCTACCTGTTACCAACTAAAATTATGAGCCGTATGTTTGTGACTATTACAGCGCCATCTATCAACAAGCGAAAAAAGTGGTCCAACTAAAACATTCATATTTCTTTACGTACTACGCGAATAGGTAATAAAAAATGGGGGTTTCTATTTTTAAAAAACGCAGTTGACCTATGGCATCGCCATCTAGCGGGCCAACCATAGCGCCATCTGGTTTCCCCCTTCAAGCTAGACAAGTTTCGTTCTTTGTAGTTTTTTTCGTTTGACGCTTATTACGTGAGATATTTGGCCCGGTCACGAAACCAAACAGTAGAACTGGCCGTTGCGGGAACTAACTAGAGCACGTGACTAAGCACAATCAGGTTCTAGTTCAACGTAGCACGTGTTGTTACCTCGCAATGTAAGCACGGAAAGTGATCGCAGACGAAAAATTTGGAAATTTGTGGTTAGTTCCTATGGGACCAAACTGCTAAGGTCATCGGTCCCTGGGCTTACACACTACTTAAATTAACTTAAGCTAATTTAAGCGAAGGACAATACACACACCCATACCCGAGGGAGGACTCTAACCTGTGACGGGGGTAGCCGTGCGAACCGAGGCAAGTCGCCCAAGACCTTGCGGCTACCACGCGCGGCTTGTGATCGCAAATAATGCCTTTATGGCCAGCCATAATAACCTACTGTTAACGTTATTAAATTTGTTGGCGATGAGAAGGGCAAAGCAGTGACATTGCCGGTGAAAGTGACGAAACGATGCAAGTAAAACTTAAGTGAGTCAGAGGTATGCAATTTATGGAAGGAGGGACAGGATGACGAGAGTAATGGGATTCAGGTAACTCCGCCAAAGCAGAAGCTCAATTCACACAAATATTTCAATGATAATTTCGATAAAAGTGTTGTTAAGCAGAAATTTCTCCGATAGTATGGACAATACAACGATCACCATCTTGCAAAAAGTTCACAGATTTCGTCACACTGAACTGGGCTTCGAGGCTAGCAAACAAACTGTTCTCTTTACAGGATTAAGTTGTAAAAGGCGCCCGAATAAAAATCTCGTTGTGTGCGAACGAAAGAATGTACTTGCAAACAGGGCATACTAAAATACATTTTTTACAGAAAAATAAAGCATCGGAATTGAAGTGGCCGCTGGTTTATTTACACGAAACCTGTATTCATATTCATTGTACTGAAATAATTGTTGTAAAGTGACAATTTGGAACAAGTACTGTCAGACAAAAGCGGCAGCAACGTTTCATTGTTGTACGTGCAGCCTTTTATATAAGTAAATTTTGGATTCTCATACACAAACAAATATTTTTTAAATGCTTAGAGACGAGGAAAAACTAATTTTTGGTGTTAATTAAGGAGCACTAACCTTCTTCTGTTTATTCCACTGACAAAGTTTTGAGAGAAAATTGTTCCCCTCCTGCTTGCCGCCATATCACGTAGAGCAAAAACCTGTAGAATTGATCAGGAATATTGAGAGGAATGCGGTACGTAGTCGTAATTGTTGGTCATCTCATATCGCAACTGAAAAAACAGCGTTGATGCTTTTGCTTCTAATAAGCCTCTGGACTCAACGCCACTTCAGAGACTCCTTCAGTTTCTCTTCTTGTATATCGAAGTACTTTCTGAGTGAACCTCCTTCCAGACCTTTCCACCAGAAAGAAATCTGGAGCGGTTGCCTGGAATCGACGTTTGTCATCAGTCTTCTGACTGGTTTGATGCGTTCCGCCACGAATTCCTGTCCTGTGCAAACCTCTTCATCTCAGAGTAGCACTTGCAACCTACGTCCTCAATTATTTGCTAGATGTATCCCAATCTCTGTCCTTCTCTACCGTTTTTGCCCTCTACAGCTCCCTCTAATACCATGGAAGTCATTGCCTGATGTCTTAACAGATGTCTTGTCATCCTGTCCCTTCTCCTTTCAGATTCTGCGGAGAAGCTCCCCATTCCTTACCTTATCAGTCCACTTAATTTTCATCACTGTAGTACCACATCTCAAATGCTTCGATTCTCTTCTGTTGTGGTTTTTCATGTCCAGACCATGTTTCACTACCACCCAATTCTGTGCTCCAAACAAATATTTTCACAAATTTCTTTCTCAAATTAAGGCCTACATTTGATACTAGTAGATTTCTCTCTTGGCCAGTAACACCCTTTTTGCCAGTGCTATTCTGCTTTTGATGTCCTCGTTGCTCCGTCCGCTATTGGTTACTTTGCTACTTAGGTAGTAGAATTCCTTAACTTCATCTACTTCGTGACCATCAGTCCTGATGTTAAGTTTCCCACTGTTCTCATTTCTATCACTACTCATTACTTTCGTATTTCTTCGATTTAGTCTCAATCCACATTCTGTACTCATTAGACTGTTCATTCTATTCAGCAGATCGTGTAATTCTTATTCACTTTCGCTGAGGATAGCAGTCATCAGCGAATCGTATCATTGATATCCTTTCACCTCGAATTTTAATTCCACTCCTGAATCTTTCTTTTATTTCCATAATTGCTTCTTCGATGTACAGATTGAACAGTGATGGCGATTGAACAGTAGGGGCGAAAGACTACATCCCCGTCTCACACCCTTTTTAAACTGAGCACTTCTTTCTTGGTCATCCACTCTTATTAACTTAAAATCATTTATTGTTCTGATACACAATTAACTACAGCGTTGTACATACGTTTATGCAAAGATTAACCATAATCAACACATCGATCCTTGCACTAAGCAAGGAATAATCAATTACAAAATGAATAAACAACAAAAGAAAATACCAGTAAACAATTTGCATCCATGCGTACATAATTAAAAAGAGCCATTGATTTTAACTTCTTATCGCTGAACACTGTGTTATGTATTATCTGAAATGCGTTTAGGTCTAAAGTAGAGAAATTAAGCAGCAGAATTACAACTGACACAAAACATACGTTTTTCCTAAAATAAGAATTTCATGTGAAATACAAAAAGTGAACTTGTAATATTTACGCAGAAGATTTTGCAGTCAAGGCAGCCAAAGTCTGGATATATCGTTTTGGAGATAAGACTGCTTCTGCTGTAAATACTTTATTCATAAGCACGACCGGTTTCGCAGCATTGTACGAGCTACAGCATCAGTTACAATCACCGCAAGAGCTCGCAATGGATATGTAATCACAAGCGGCTTGTCAAAGCGGATATGTGATGCTTATGTCAATGATTTCGATGATTTGTTCGAATTTGCTGAAAATGAAAGTGATTTGTCCAAATTTTTGTTAATTAAGCCATATGCGTCATAAAACATGCAATTCCAGCTTAAAAAAATAAAAGTAAAATTATAGATGTCACATTAGCATTTATTGATACTGGAAGGCCGAAAGAAAGCAGTATGTCACATCAAAACGCCGTGTAATGTGTATTGGAGGAGAAATATTTAGACGGACGAGGAACTGAAAATATAACTTAATAAATCGGGCAGATTCGAACAAAGAGTTACTGTTATCGTCAGCGACTGAAACACAATATGACGAATCAACGGACACAGTTGAAAAAGACAGCGATATAAAAGGATAAGACAATTTTACTATACTACCAGTGATTTGTCGTCAGCATCAAAAGTGAGATAAACTCTACGTCTTGTTTCTGCGTAGCGTCTGACAGTGTCCTACCTGGAAGAAAGCTAGAGTGTACCTTGTTACTACCTCCACAGTCTGCTCCTCGGATGTAAACACGACGAAGCGCCCACCCTGCCCAGGTCTTGAGTTCGGTTTGCCAGGTAATAACTAAGTTTCACGTTTACGAGCAGCGGAACTGGCAAGGGCGGCCTTCGTGTTTTAAAACTCGCACGTGAAGAGGTAGGGTTACCTGAGATGAGAAAAGTTGAGATAACATTGATCTGTAAAAAGTTCCACACCAACCAGGGCGGGAGGCACTTCTGCGAAGATCCTGAGGCCAGGGGAGTTACGATTTCGTTCTTGGAACGTGCGATTCTGCGAGATTGAGTTACGGACGCTATTTCGGTTTGAGAGGCGTGTCGACCGCCCAGTCCTGAGAAACTGTTCCAACACTTGGGAAGTTTCACGGGAGTCCGTTATCTTAGTATAAATTCCAATGCAGTCAACACATGTACTTTCCCGTGCGTTATCAAGATACAGACTTTCATTTATTTTACAAAGTTCAGGTAGGGATTTTATTTCATTTTCTGAGCTGAAATATGTTGGCTAATTCGTACTTCGGATTTTAGCTTAAATTCTAGTCAAGTTGGACATTTTAGAAGACTAGTAAAAGCCTATGATGCCGTTCAATGGTTTGGCTGCTTGGTGATAACAGAAGTCATCCATTCTAATTAAGTTACTTTTAACTTAAACGACACCATCTGAATGCTCTTTGGTTAAAAATGAACTGTTGTTCAAGCTAATTACCGTGTTGAAGAACATTAGTTCGATCTTTAATATCACGTTCCTAATACACTATTCAAAATAGAAAAAATTGTCATTCTTGCGAAACCCTGTAATTGTCTCCCACTCCGAAGCATAAGTTTGAATTTTGGCTCAAAGTTACCTATAACCTTATTCTGCAATGGTGCAAAAGCGTATCACCTTCGGATTCGGCAACGCTTCAAACAGCAAGGCGTCGACAGATGCACAAAAATAGACCGTAGCTCAGAAATTCATGTGAGGTGTAAGGTGGGTTAATGATATCACATTAGCTCCAAATTTCGCCACAATTCTACCCAACGTCATACCGCACGAGTCACATGTTTGGAAGTTTGTCGCACTTCCTCTTCAAACATTTGACCCCGCCTTTTGACGCCTCTGCTATGGAGGTCAGAACCTCGACATCCAGCCTTGGAATCACGCGATTTTTTTTTTCGGTTAGCCGAGAAACATGTTTCAGATACACCGCCCCTCAGAATCGGCAGGAGAAGACCTCAGGTGGTGGTATAAAGAACGTAAATGAAACCACCACTTCCTTCGGGGCGTTGATCCCCACACATTTCGCCGGTCGACGACGACAATTCGACACTCCACCCCCCCCCCCCCCCCCCCCGGACGTTTCAGTCCAACTCTAACGGCATCGTGGGGTTGCAACCCCATTGAACGTGATCTGGCTACTTTGGTGTTTAGTAGAACAGCAATTTTTTACTCTGGTATACAGCGTGGGACCACTGAGGACCATTCAAAAGTATTCGACGAAATTTGACGTGATTCGAAATATCACATAGAGTTTATGGTTTTTCAAACCCTCCTCCTTCACGCTCTCCTGTGGCGTGATCAGAGAGGAATGTAACATTGAGACGTGCTTGAATAAAACGTCAAAGGGTACCCCTATGACTCCCCAGTCCGGCTATACCCTCGGTGCCATCCACACACCTTTGTAGAGTACGTTAAAAATAACCTGCCAAAGACTTCGACACCCTTTCAGCTCAGTGGTGCTTCGTGGCTGCTCTGGTGTCTGAACGCAGGCAACCCCTTCGATGCCCCTCCTAAGAGGTGTCAAAGGTGTTGCCTGCCTTCAGACGCTAGAGCAACTTCGAGGCATCTCTCAGCTGTTGGATTCTCGGAGTCTCTTAAGGTACATTTTTTACGTACTCTACAAAGGTGTAAGCGTGGCACCGAGGGTTTTGCCGAAATGGGGAGTCATAGCCCGAAACAGGAGTGCTGAAAAAGGGTAAAAACCTTTTGCTGCTTCAGGTCACGTCAAATTTCGTCGAATGCTTTTGAATGGCCCCTTGCGGTTCCAGTCTGTATACCAGAGCAAAATACTGAGGTTACACCGTGTACCAAAGTTGTCAGATCATGTTCAATGGTGTTGCAGCCCCGCCATAACTTTAGAATAGGATTGAATCGTCCGGGCGGTACCAGCAGTGTCGAACGTTGTCAAGAATGTCGTACACTCACTGAACAGCGAATTCTTGGTTTTGGCTGCGAAATGTGTTGGAATCAACGAGCCAAAGGAAGTGGTGGTTGCACTGATGTCCTTTATGCCACTGCTTGAGGGCTTTTCGTGTCGATTCTGAGAGGCGGTCAATTTGAAATATTTTCCTCGGCCAACAATAAGAAAATCGAGTGATTCCAACGCTGGATATCACGGTTCTGACCTCTATAGCAGAGGCGTCAAAAGAAGGGGTGAAATATTGTAAAAGGTGGTGTGACGACCTTCCAGTCGTGTGACACGTGGACGGTAGCGTTGGACAGAATTGTGGCGAAATTTGGTACTAATGCGACATCAATAATCCACCTTGCACTTCACATGAACTTCTGAGCTGTGACCTGTTTTTGTGTATATGTCGATACTTTTCTGTTTGGAGCGTCGTCAAGCCCGAGGGTGATGTCGCAGGGCGATACGCTTTTGCACCATTACAGAGGAACGTTATAGGTATCTTTGAACCGAATTTCAAACTTATGCTTTGCAATGAGAAACGATTACATGGTTTCGCAAGATTGACAACTTTTTTATCTTGCGTTGTGTATGTCTCCGGAATATCTTTTCTTCCGGGAGTGTTAGCCTTGCAAGTTTTGCAGGAGAGCTTCTGTGAAGTTTGGAACGTATGATACGAGATACTGGCGGAAGTGAAGCTGTGAGGAGGGATTGTGAGTCGTGCTTGGGCAGCTCAGACTGTAGAACACTTGCATGCGAAAATAAAGGTCCCGAGATCGAGTCTTGGTCCGACACACTTTTAATCTGTAAAGAAGTTACATAGAAAATAGTAAGATAACAAAGTAAGCTTAGTAATGCACAGCTATGTCATAATCAAAACCATGCTCTCTCTCTCTCTCTCTCTCTCTCTCACACACACACACACACACACACACATACACACACACACACACACACACACACACACACACACACACACACACACACTCACACTCCATTTAAACATCTATCCCTCAATCCTTTCCCCCCGCCACTCCACCCCCCACCAGCCCCCATATATATATATATATATATATATATATATATATATATATATATATATATATATATATATATGACATCGCACCCCAGACCATAACTCTAGGTGTAGGTCCAGTGTGTCTAGCACGCAGATAAGTTGGTTGCACGCCCTCAACTTGCATGCTTCTAAACAAAACACGGCCACCACTGGCACAGAGGCAGAACCAGTTTTCATCAGAAAACACTACAGACCTTGACTCTGCCCTCCAATGGGCTCTCACTTCCCACCACTGACTCGGAGCTGTTTTTGAAGTAACCGATTTTTAACGGTTCGTTGTGTGACTGCCGCGCGAGATTAGCCGAGCGCTGCAGTCATCGACTGTGCGGCTCGTCCCGGGGGAGGTTCGAGTCATCCCTCGGGCATGGGTGTGTGTGTTTGTCCTTAGAATAATTTAGGTTAAATAGTGTGTAAGCTTAGGGACTGATGACCTTAGCAGTTAAGTCCCATACGATTTCACATACATTTGAACATTTGAAAGTTGTGTGACTGTGGTACTAATTGTTGCTCAAATTGCTGCTGCAGATGCAGTACGATACGCCAGAGCCAAACGCCGAATACTATGCTGTTTTCAGAATGAGAGGTAGAGCACTTGCCCGCGAAAGGCAAAGGTCTCGACTTCGAGTCTCGGTCCGGTACACTGTTTTAATCTGCCACGAAGTTTCATATCAGAGCACACTCCGCTGCAGAGTGGAAATCTCATTCTGGGAACATCCCACAGGCTGTGGCTAAGCCATGTCTCCGCAGTATCCTTTCTTGCAGGTATGCTAGTTCTGCAAGTTTCGCTGGAGAGCTTCTGTGAAGTTTGGAAGGTAGGAGACGAGATACTGTCAGAAGTAAAGCTGTGACGACAGGGCGTGAGTCGTGCTTGGTAGCTCAGATGGTAGGGCTCTTGCCCGCCAAAGGCAAAGGTCCCGAGTTCGAGTCTCGGTCCGGCACACAGTTTTAATCTGCCAGGAAGTTTGACTGATGAGCACAGATGTTAAGTCCCACAGTGCTCAGAGCCATTTGAACCATTTTTTTGGCAGGAAGTTTCATATAAGCGCTCACTCCACTATGCTGTTCCCTCTCAGTTGTGCCACGTGGCCGTCCGGAGCCCGGTCTTCTTGCGACCGTGCATTCTCGTGGCCACTATTCTCGCAATCACGTACAGTGGTTACATTCCTGCCAAGTCTTTCTGCAGTATCGCAGAAGGAACAGCCAGCTTGTCGTAGCGCTATTGCACGACCTCTTTCAAACTTAGTGACGTGCTAATAACGGCGTCTCTGTCGCCTTAGAGGCATTCTTGACTCATCACGTCCAGTTCAAATGTAACTAACGCTTACAGTCGTGTATTCAAAGCAAACCCGATTCGCATCCTCATAGTGGCGCTATTAGCGCCACTCTTATGCGACTGGCACGAAATTTTAACAGATATCGTCTTTCAGACGTAAAAAAACGCCTACAACTTTCTTTTATGTCGCACATCTCCTCCTTCATATTGTGATCTTTTTTGCGTCAGTGTATATTACCAGTGTAACATGATAATAAACAGAAAAAATGTTTTATAAATTTGTCACTGTTAGCAACATAATTTTTTTATATTTTACTTCCATTTACGGCTTCTAATACGCTACAGTTGCTTACTTAAATGTCTCAAAGGTATGTTTTGTAAACACGATAAAAAAAGAATTTGTGACCACTGCAGATGATTATATTTTCGTCCATCTTTGTAATTAAACACCTGCACAATAAAGGGAGACATTTTCTCATACATATTTTCTACAACCGATCACTAGCCGCTGGCATGAGAGGCATCCGTTTCGACACCCTTAGATTCTGCATGGGCCAGCAAGCGCTACGTGAGTGACATAGCGCGACTCAGCTCAGAGCTGTCGAAATCTTTTCCTGTCACACCGGCCCCTACTAGTCAGTGACTGTCTATTTTTAAAGTGCTAAAGTGCTCAACGAATGTTTGCAGGTTGAACTGATGGTGTTACTGAACTGGGGGAGAGATGGGTCTTAGAGGGACACTTTGTCGTTTCGTTTACACACGTATCAATGTCGCATCCCTCCTCCCCCCCCCCCTCAAACCCCTTCTTTGTGCCCACGCTATGGAAGCGCGTAACAAGAGGACTGGAAAAATATAAACAGCATTTGCTACTTCCGATCACGTTGAGTGCCGAGTAAAACTGTGAGGGACGGGAAAAACCCACCGTGGTTCAACAACAAAGTTAGGAAACTACTGCGAAAGCAAAGAGAGCTTCACTCCAAGTTTAAACGCAGCCAAAACCTCTCAAATAGAAGCTAAACGATGTCAAAGTTAGCGTAAAGAGGGCTATGCGTGAAGCGTTCAGTGAATTCGAAAGTAAAATTCTATGTACCGACTTGACACAAAATCCTAGGAAGTTCTGGTCTTACGTTAAATCAGTAAGTGGCTCGAAACAGCATATCCAGACACTCCGGTATGATGATGGCATTGAAACAGAGGATGACACGCGTAAAGCTGTTTCACAGAGGAATACCGCACTGCAGTTCCTTCTCTAAATCCTCGCACTAACGACAAAATCGCTGACATCGAAATAAGTGTTCAAGGAATAAAAAAGCAACTGGAATCACTCAACAAGGGAAAGTCCACTGGACCTGGCGGGATACCAATTCGATTCAACACAGAGTACGCGAAAGAACTTGCCCCCCTTCTAACAGCCGTGTACCACAAATCTGTAAGAGAACGGAAGGTTCCAAACGATGGTGAAAGAGCACAGGAAGTCCCAGTCTTCAAGAAGGGTCGTCGAGCAGATGCGCAAAACTATAGACCTATATCTCTAACATCGATCTGTTGTAGAATTTTAGAACATGGTTTTTGCTCGCATATTATGTCATTTCTGGAAACCCAGAATCTACTCCGTAGGAATCAACATGGATTCCGGAAACAGCGATCGTGTGAGAGGCAACTCGCTTTATTTGTTCATGAGACCCAGAAAATATTAGATACAGGCTCCCAGGTAGATGCCATTTTCCTTGACTTCCGGAAGGCGTTCGATACAGTTCAGCACTGTCGCCTGATAAACAAAGTAAGAGGCTACGGGATATCAGACCAGCTGTGTGGCTGGACTGAAGAGTTTTTAGCAACCAGAACACAAAAAAAAATGGTTCAAATGGCTCTGAGCGCTATGGGACTCAACATCTTAGGTCATAAGTCCCCTAGAACTTAGAACTACTTAAACCTAACTAACCTAAGGACATCACACACACCCATGCCCAAGGCAGGATTCGAACCTGCGACCGTAGCAGTCCCGCGGTTCCGGACTGCAGCGCCAGAACCGCTAGACCACCGCGGCCGGCTAACCAGAACACAGCACGTTGTTCTCAATGGAGAGACGTCTACAGACGTTAAAGTAACCTCTGGCGTGCCACAGGGGAGTGTTAGGAGACCATTGCTTTTCACAATATATATAAATGACCTAGTAGATAGTGTCGGAAATTCCATGCGGCTTTTCGCTGATGATGCTGTAGTATACAGACAGGTTGCAGCATTAGAAAATTGCAGCGAAATGCAGGAAGATCTGCAGCGGATAGGCATTTGGTGCAGGGAGTGGCAACTGACCCTTAACATAGACAAATGCAATGTATTGCGAATACAAGAAGAAAGAAGGATCCTTTATTGTATGATTATATGATAGCGGAACAAACACTGGTAGCAGTTACTTCTGTAAAATATCTGGGAGTATGCGTGCGGAACGATTTGAAGTGGAATGATCATATGAAACTTATCGTTGGTAAGGTGGGTGCCAGGTTGAGATTCATTGGGAGAGTCCTTAGAAAATGTAGTCCATCAACAAAGAAGGTGGCTTACAAAACACTCGTTCGACTTATACTTGAGTATTGCTCTTCAGTGTGGGATCCGTACCAGGTCGGGTTGACACAGGAGATAGAGAAGATCCAAAGAAGAGCGGCGCGTTTCGTCACAGGGTTATTTGGTAACCGTGATAGCGTTACGGAGATGTTTAGCAAACTCAAGTGGCAGACTCTGCAAGAGAGGCGCTCTGCATCGCGGTGTAGCTTGCTGTCCAGGTTTCGAGAGGGTGCGTTTCTGGATGAGGTATCGAATATATTGCTTCCCCCTACTTATACCTCTCGAGGAGATCACGAATGTAAAATTAGAGAGATTCGAGCGTGTACGGAGGCTTTCCGGCTGTCGTTCTTCCCGCGAACCATACGCGTCTGGAACAGGAAAGGCAGGTAATGACAGTGGCGTGTAAAGTGCCCTCCGCCACACACCGTTGGGTGGCTTGCGGTATATGAATGTAGATGTTGATGTAGAATTTCGTCGAATGTCCTTGAACGGGTCCCAATGACTACATCTCGTACACTAGGAAAAAACTGCGGGACTGTAGACCCACGACGTCCTTAGAGAAGGGTTCAGTCGTTCAGAGAACGTCATCAGTTCGAACGTCGTCAAGACCGTCGTCCGCATGCTCACCGCACTGCGAAATGTAGTTTTCGACCACGAAATGCGTGGGAATCAACGCCCCAAGGGAAGGTGTGGTTTCACTGACGTCCTTTATGCCACTCCCTGTGGCCTTTTCGTGTCGATTCGGAGCGGCGGTGTATCTGAAATATTTTCCTCGGCCACCAATAAGAAAACCGCATGATTTCAACACTGGCCGTCGCAGTTCAGACCTCCACCACGGAGGCGTCAAAAGACAATTGACCGAAGAGGGAGTGTCTGTTCTTCAAAAAGGAGGGAATTTCGCTATCGTCCCGAGAACTATACCTATGGAGGACATCATTGCCAACACCGAAGCAGCCATTCGGACCCTTCATTGTGAAAGGGCAGAGGAAATACGCACGGAAACAGCCAGGATACTGCGCCGAGCAAAACCACCAGCTTGCAACCTGAAGAAAGAAGAGGTACAAGCCATTAAGAATCTCAACGCCGACAAGAGTATATTGGTACTGCCTGCCGATAAGGGGAATGCGACCGTCGTAATGAAGACCGAAGATTATGAGCAAAAGATCCGAGACCTATTAGATCCGACGACATACCGAAAACTAAGCGCAGATCCGACGCAGCGTATCACTCGGAATACGAATCGATTAATCAAGGCGTCTTCTCTGCTGGCGGACACAGAGAAACCTGCGCAACACGGAAGCCCTACCACCTCGGCTGTATGGATTACCCAAGATCCATAAGAACAACGTTCCACTGAGACCGATCGTTAGCGCTCCTGGCTCACCAACGTATAAACTGGCAAAGCACTTGGCCTCTCTGCTCCAGCCACACGTGGGGAAGACCGACACATACATTAAGGACTCAGGACATTTCATTGAGAAGCTGAAGAAACTGAAACTTGCACCAAACGACATCCTGGTCAGCTTTGATGTTGTTTCGTTATTTACGAAAGTGCCACTCAGTGACGCTCTGGAGCACATCGGTTCCATTTTACCGCAAGACATCAAAAAGCTCTTCCATGCATGTCTCACCACGAGCTATTTCACGTGGAATGGCGATTTCTACGAACAGCTGGAAGGCGTCGCCATGGGTAGTCCTCTCAGTCCAGTGGTGGCCAACTTCTTCATGGAGCAATTCGAAGCACAGGCACTGGACTCGGCGACTTGCAAACCTAAGGTGTGGTACAGGTACGTCGATGATACTTTCGTGGTGTGGAACCATGGTGAAGAACAGCTCGGTGACTTCCTAAGACACTTGAACAGCCTCCATGCCAACATAACATTTACCATGGAAGTAGAAAAGGACAAGAAACTGCCATTTCTAGATGTGCTGGTCACAAGGGAAGGCGAAAACCTGGGACACAGCGTGTATCGAAAACCGACACACACGGACCGATACCTGCACAAACTGTCAAACCACCACCCGAGCCAGAAAAGAGGCATGATTAGTACGCTCGTAACGAGAGCAGGACGAATATGTGAGCCGCAACACCTCAAACGAGAAATGCAACACCTGGAAACGGTTCTGAGGAGCAATGGGTACTCCACAAATTACATTAGAAGTGTAACAGAGCCAAATACTCGGCGAAGTAAGGAACCAGAAAAAGAAATGTCGGGTACGGCCTTTCTGCCATACATTCCCAGACTGACGGACGGAATCGGCCGTATATTGCGCAAACATGGCGTAAAGACGATTTTCAAACCGACAAGGAAGATCAAAGAGTGTCTTAGATCGGCGAAGGAGAAAAGAGACCCACTTGCAATGTCGGGAATATACCGTATACCATGCACATGCGGAAAAGTTTATGTCGGAATGACTGGACGATCCATTAACACCAGGATCAAAGAGCATAAGCGACATTGCAGGTTGGGGCAGGTGGAGAAATCGGCCGTGGCAGAGCACGCACTGAATGAGACCGACCACGTAATAAAATTCGCCGACACAGAAGTTCTGGCTGTAGAGAAGCACTATCACACGCGCTTGTTCAAAGAAGCTGTAGAAATACAAAAACACGCGAACAGTTTCAACAAGAAAGAGGAAAGTCTTAAGGTAAACGGATCCTGGCTTCCCGTACTGCAGCGAACGACCGTCGCAGGTAGCAAGAGGAGAACCGCACCGGAAATGACCGCGGAGAAGCCCTCGGACGTTGGCGCGCCAGGTACATATAGTCTGCGGCCGCGAGCTCGGCTCCAGTTCACCACCGGCAATGGAGGGTGAAGCTTTGACAATGCCAGCCACTCGTGCTGGCGAAACGTCAGAAAAATCATTAGATGAACGTCGGCCGAAGAACCCGAGACTGAAGCCAATAGGCAGTTTGTCATATAAATTTTTCCCACATACCTCACACAATTTCTGTATTGGTCTTGAGCAGGTCGTTATCTATATTGTTATACGTGTATTGCGTCGTACTTCTGGTTTATATTTTGGGTGAAGTGTATTTATGTCTTTTGGGGACTTAAACTTTTTTTTCTGTTGTGTGGGTAACTTTTTTTTTACTACTACATGTGACAATCTATTTCGTGTTAGGAAATACGTGTGATGATTATTTCATTGTATTAGTTTTGCGTGCGACAAATACTTTTGTTTTTGCGTTTGTAAAATGTATTTTGGAGAAGCAATTTGCATGGGAAATTTTCTCAACCTTAGTATTTCATTCGAATGTTTTATTGCGAGATGGACAAGCACAATCGTTCAAGAAGCTGCACGAAAAGGAAAGAATTAGAAGCTGGTGAAACTGTAGCTAGCATGTCAAGAGAGGAGGCTTCAGACGTAGAACTTGATGTTGTAAAAAAGAATCTGGTCACCTTCAGTGGCGGACAGGGAAGGTCGCGTGAGAAAACAACTTTCGCTGAAGCGTCACAAGAGAAGGCGCCGAACCGTCTCGGGCCAAGATGAGAAGTAACAGGCCAAAGACGAGGCCACTATAGATCCAGATGACACCCACGAAACCAACATCACCGAAAGGGACGATGCGAGCACGGTGACATCTACTGGTGCGCTTGCGCCCGTCCCCCCACAGCACTGTGAGGAGGCTGAACAATCTAATGGACTTAGCTCTGCCAAACCTCATCACGAACCGCTACTCCATCTGAGGAGGACGAATGGACGATACAGCAGTGCCAGCCTCCACGGCGTGAGACAAAGAGGAGGTCGAGGATCAGGACCTGTTCTGAGGCACTGCGTCGTCGGCGCCGCTCCACTAACCATACTCTCTCCCGACCCCTTGGGGGCGAGTGGGGCGAAGTTCCTACATGACGCCTGCGTCCTTCCGCCTCTAGTGGTCTGCCCCTATCGGATAGCAATGGTCATAGGTGAAAATGCACCTTAAGCGGGAGATGTTCTGGGCTTCTGATATTGATTTCGTCCTCCTGCAGGAAGTTCACATGGCCAGTCTCCCATGGGAGAAGAGTGGCCATTTATGTCTGTGAAGGGACTCCTGTCGCCGATGCCAACTTTCTTCAGCTAGTGACATGGCACTCACTACCATGGGGACATGCTTCATTGATGCCTACCCCCTCCCCTCTCCCCCCCCCTCCCCGATCGAGCATTGGAACCGCGCGACCGCTACGGTCGCAGGTTCGAATCCTGCCTCGGGCATGGATGTGTGTGATGTCCTTAGGTTAGTTATGTTTAAGTAGTTCTAAGTTCTAGGGGACTGATGACCTCAAAAGTTATGTCCCATAGTGCTCAGAGCCATTTGAACCATCGGGCATCGCCCAACGACACAAAAGAACCTAGTTTTATTCTGAAGACATCACCCCTCCTGTTTTTATGATAATACCAACACTGCCAGGTAGGAGGTAATTTCAACTGCTTTCTGTACCTGAAAGAATAGGCTTATCACTAAACAATGGGCCAGGACTATATTTAGTGGTGAAGGAGCTTGTGCTCCACGATACCTGGGAAGTCTAACATGTTGGCTGTTCTGGCTATACAAATCTTAAAAGCCATTCTGCAAGCCGACTTGACAGGATATGTCTCACAGGATCTTACATCTTCGATATGAGACGCTGAAGGCTGGCTGCTGGCCTTTACCGATCATTGTCCTTACATATACACGACCCTCCTTCCGTTCCGATCTGTATTGTGCAGTCGTGCGCCTTGGAAACTTCTCATCTGCATGACCCAGTTTGTCACCAGTAAGTTCGTGCGACACGGGCAGCCTGTGAATAATGCCTCCCCTGCTTGACGTTGACATGGTGGGCGGATTGCACCGAGGAAATGACCTAACTAAATAGCATTGTAACGCTATCAATTTCCACTATGTGATCCTCCAAGATCTGGACGCCAAGCCGGGCAAACAGATGGAACAGTACAGAAATAACATGAGAATAACTGCGCTGGCACGCCACAAATTTCAGGGTGTTATGTACAAACGCGACGCCATGACCAGGAGTAATCAGAAATTCCAGCCATGCATCACATGGTGTCCCAACGAACGATGGCGTCGTCGACAGTTCATCGGCACTCTGGTCACATCACATGATCCATGGGTGATCAATCAGAATGACATTGTTAACGTGTTTGTCAAATTCCACCGAGGTACTTACAGAGAAGAGAATGCTGACACTGGTACTGCTGCAATATATCTTGCATCCTCCCACCACATGCAGGTGGACACTTCAACAGTGGCTGTCACTCGAGACAAAGTCGAAGATGCAATCGATAAGAGTGCATCAACAGATCGCCTGTCATCGACGCGACTGAGTTTTACCGAGCCTTCAGGTGCCTCATAGCATTGCGGTGGACGACTATGTTTTAAGAACTGGTGACATCTGACCAAGTAGTCTCGCGCACATTTGTGGAGGGCATCCTCATTCCACTCCAAAAATAATTCCGCTGTTCGACGGTCACAAATTGTCGACCACTCGGCCTACTCAATACGATTAGATCTTCAACTGCTTATTGGCAATGCATCTCTCAACAATACTCCCTCACATCCTTTCGCCAGAGCAAATGATGCCTGGGTCACAAATTAACGTACAACTGCCACAGGTGAATGCTGCGATTTAATTTTGATGGCGGCGACCTGCAGACTCGGTGCAGCTGTTGTTGCTATAGATTTCGGTAGAGCTTCCAATAAAATACGTCACCATTTCCTCTTTTCACTGACAGCCCACGTGGACATCCTATTTCTCTTCACCTATGTCCTCTGACGCCTTTTTAGTGATGTCAGTTCCCGAGTCTATGCCAATGTACGTTTGGCAGGGCTGGCCACTCAGTTCAACAAAGTGTGCCCCTCCCTCCCCCTTCCACCACCCTCCTGTATGCTATTGCCCTAGAGCCCCTCACAGGGGGCCAGTCGACCAAGCTCTCCAGCCTTATCCTTCGCCAACATACCTTTCATTGCCGGGCATACGCTAACGACCTCCTACTCCTCATGCGCTCAGGCTCCGAGATTCGAGTAGTCCTCCAATTAATTACGGGTTATGGGGCTGCTGCAGGCAGTGTCATGAATGTGGCCAAATCTGCGATGTTCATTGGACAAGGTCACCAGGAAGGTGAAGTGGCACCCTGCCGCAAGTGTGGACTTTCCAGTAGCTGGGCGTTACCTTTACCACCAACATCACACGCACAGCAGAGACGAATTTACGTCGCCCATTACACATTATCCGAAACGACGTACGCCAGAAACTTCTGCACAGCCAAGGCACCCTTCAGTGCATTGAGTTCCTTAACCGTTAAGTGGCGTCAAAATTGGTCCATGTAGCACAATGGCTGATACCCTATGGTTAGTTCCATGTTTAAAGTGCACTATGAGCCTCTTACCCTCCCCTCACCGGATGGTGGCCTCGGACTTGTGAACATTCGGATGCCAGACGCGGCCTTATGTATGAGTAATATGAGGAAACAATAGATAGGATGGAGCACATCCCTAACGTGCAGCTTGCTTGAGCTCCTCCTTCCTGCGTCCACGTCGCCACCAGCGTCTGTCAGCCACATCACCCCTCATCTGTCTCACATTTCAGCCTTATCCTTCGACTACAGTTATCCACATACCAACCTCCCAGACATGCATCCGCCTTGAGCTAAGGATTTTTACACCGAACTATTGCGCTGCGTTCCCTGTAAGGTACTAGAGACCACGTACCCCTCCTTCTGGTGGTCTGTAATATGGCGTAACATTCACCAGACCTACCTTCCTACCAACGTCCGGGCATTGTAGTATCACATAGTCAACAGGAAATTTGCCACAAAACAGCAATTGCACAACATCGGTTTGTCAGATTCCCCTCTTCGTTTCCTGCCAGCAACTCGACACTGATGACCACCCTCTCACCTGCGCCTCTTCACACGACATCTGGCGATTCGTGCAGTCAGTGACTGCCTGCTACATCCGGGTGCCACCGGATGCGATCGAACCGCGAATGTTTCTATATCCAGAGGAAAAATATTTTCCTGCCGCCAAATATCATGCCCTTACGTGGGTAATGGGTGGGCAGTCAGTTACCCTTTCTGTGAAGGAGTAAAAATCCACCTCGGCTGTTTACGAACAGCTCATACAGCGCTCGAACACACACCACATTACTGACTTTCATTTGCCAACTATCTTCAAGCGGTCTTTGTTACATCCTCACTTAATTCATTGGGAAGTACCGGGAACTAAGGGGACCTATCCCCCACCCCCTCCATCCCACCCCCCACGGCAGTGTCTGAGTTTCAGCCGCCTATGATCGATTCTACCCCCGACCTCCACGGTTGAGAGTGCGTGTCGTATACGCACAGATTTGTCTTTTTTTTTTTCTTTTCGTTTTCCTTCACCCCTCTTCTGTCTCCTGGTACTAACCCCCTACCGGCTCTTATCCGCGACAGACATAGGCTTGAAAGGGTACAGTACCGCCCAACATTGAGAATAGGTACGAAATTCTGTCAGAACAACACATTTTTTTTGTAAAAGTAACTCAATAATTTCAATTAATACAGCGAAGCCGGATACCAGTGTGGGAAAGAATGACAATTTATTTATTTAATTGATCACATGTGCACTTCCTCAACATAAATCCTTACATCCAGTTTGGTGAGATCTGTGTGGTGTAAATGAATGAATGTATGGTCGTCTGCTAACCACAGATAGTGAATCGACATGAGCATCTTTGAGTCGATCCTTTGGCTACCTTTGGTGAGACCAAAGAGATGGAAGTTACCAGAGCTTTGAGCGTCTGAAATGGGGCTGACCAATAAGGTAGCAAGGTGCTTCTCCCACTTCGAGAGAGGTGCGAGAGAACGAAAAGACGGCCATGTTTCAGACTCGGCACTCTGGCGCTGAACCTTCTGCTGTGAAGACCTGTTTTTTGTTGTGCTCCGTAATGAAAGCGTGGAGGCATGGTATGGATGTGGAATACTTAAGAGTAGTTAGAACTAATCATTTCTCTTTCCTAGGATCTTTTGTGGGGAAAATTACAAAGTGAGGCAGGTAATTTTAAAGGGATTATAGTAAACCAGCGGTCACAAAGGGACCACGTGTAGTTATAAGTTGAGATACTAGCGTGGGTACAATAAGCTGAAATATTTAAGAATTAATATCGTGTGTACCATAAGCTGAAATATTTGAGAATTAATAGCGTGTGTACAATAAGCTGATATATTTAAGAATTGCGTGTGTATCATAAATTGAAGTATTTAAGAAATATCATTCCGTGTGACGCTGAATTTAAACTCTGAGAGAAAATCAAGGTGAGTCGGCCGTTTTTCCAGCAACGCCACTTGGCTTGCATTGCACAGGAAGACGAGCGTTTATCTCCAGAGTTCACAGTAGGAAACTGGAATTACAAATTGGGGCAGTGTCGAGTGAAACTGGGTTAAATATTGATTGAAGTGGGAAAGCGGAAAATGATGAAGTTGTAACGGTTTTTGTGTATTATTTCAGATTGTTGTATTGGGTATGTCTTGTAATTTGAATATGTGTGTTTTGCATGGGAGTAGCAAGGTAGTTTCGGAAGATTTTGTGGGTATGCCTGTTCCTTCTGCATCGCTCGATCTGGAGGAATGTTTCTGGAGAATGATTGTGAGAAGCGAAGTGTGAGGTATAATAAAAGATCCACCATCCGATCCAGGGAGTGCACAGTTGTGGTAGATAGATTACGAGACCGTAGTATGGAAATTCTCTTATGATATTGTCGTAGGTTGTAGAATTTGTGTGCTAATGAATAAATCAAATAGTGAAAAGAAAGAGATTAGTGGCCTATTTCATTAAATTGTATGTTATCATAATGTCCCGAATTTGTATAAAAACCGTTAAATCAAAGACAAAAAGTAAGTGTGGTATTGCCAGTGCGTAGTGTGCAGACAGAGTTCTATAGTCAGATGCGTGTTTCCGTTGCGTATTATTCATGCAGGAGGATAATTTATAACAAAATCGTAAGATACGAGAATTCATGTTGCTAATCCACTCGCTTGGCAAACCACCCATCTTGCAGGCCTGACTGCTTGATGCCACAGTATGAGAAAGGCAAGTGGGTGCCTCTCATAATTTCGACCCTGCCAGGATTATTTTATTGGTTAGGATATTTTGCTGCCAGGATTCCGTTTTTGTCACGATAATTTTGTTGCCAGGATTATTTCTTGTTAGGATATTTTGTTGCCAGGATTCCGTTTTTTGCCACGATAATTTTGTTACCAGGATATTTTGTTGCCAGGATGATTTGGCCAGGATATATTTTGCCAGGGTATTTTGCCAGGATTCTGCTGTTAGGGTTTGGTGTTAAGATTTTTTTTATGGAATGTATTGTGATAGCGCTAAGAAGTAAAAATTTTTTTTGTTGGCAATTTCTTTCTGGATTGGTGAGGATCTTTTATGTTTTTTACGTAATTCTTGCTACTTCATCTAAGGTTGGAAGATCGTTGTATAATTTTTTTTGCGCAATGTCCGTAGTAACTAGGTCGCAGTCTAAAAGTGTAGTCACCATGGGGAATAGCGATTCTGGCGTGAACGTAGCAGTGCAGCAGGAAGTAGCTGTTGACCATGTGTTAACGAGCGAGAAAGACAAACACTCGGAAGGGGTTGAATTGTTCACTGGACCGCTCCTGGGTGATCCTTTATGCGGTGGGCTTTGTCTACAAATGCGGGCCTTTCCTGACGACGCGGGCGAGCCGAGATTAGGACAGGTATGCAGTGAAAGTGCAGCTACCCTTAGCGAAGCTACGGTTTCTCAGGCGCACGAGGTGAGCGCGTCGACAGTAGCAAATAACGATGTGATACTGCAGTTGTTACAGAGGATGGATAGAGATAATAAAGAGAGAGATAGGGAGAATAAGGAAAGAGATAGGGAGAATAAGGAACGATTTGAAGCAACTAAGAAAAAATTGGAAGCAAATACGAAAAAATTGGAGGCAATGGATAAGGGAAATAAAGAGGCAATGAGGAAGCTACACACAGTTATCGATGAGCGTCTGTGCGCAGTTAATAATCGGTTAGACGAGGGGGAGAAGAATCTGGGCGTGTTGAAGCAAGTATGTGACGCCGTGAAAGAAAAAGTCAATAATTTGGAGGGACGAATAAGTGCAATAGAGAGCGATATTACAGAACGTAGGGACGTGTTGCCGGATGAGCGAATCAAAGAGATAGTGGAGGACTTACTTGCAGATAAACAAGGGGCATTAGACAGCGTGGAAGCTCAAGTCACTCGGCAGGAAGTGGCGCTAAATAAATGCAGGGATGAAGTTGCGGAGGTATTGGCCAGAATGAATACGATTAGCGCAGATGTAGAAAAGATTAGTATAAGAGGCGAAACGGGCTCTGACAGTACGCAGCGAGAGGTTTATGCCGACCAGGAGGAGATACAATCACTATTACAGTTTAAAGAGGCACAATTAGAAACAAATAGGAAACATAGGGAAGAACTAGCACAGTTGCAATTAGCGTGCAGTAGCGGAGGTGACACACCACCAGATAGATTGCAGAGGGAGAGTGAGATAAATTCAAAAAAAGAAAATAGGCAGAAAGTAGAAGACGAACTCAGAGAGTTGGAAGAACGGTTGTGTCGGATAAAACAGGTGGCAAACCCAACTGGGTGTAGCTCAAGGTCGGAAAACATAAATGCGGAAGAAGAATGTAGGAGGCACTTCGTGTCGGTACAAAAGTTCACTTGCTTTCCGGATCCTGATAACTATCAACATCCATGTCTGTGGCTGTCTCAATTTCAAGATTCATTACCTGAATCGTGGGGACCGCTCCTCAAAATGAAGTTTGTGTGTAACCATTTGAGGGACGAGGCTAGAGCACAAATGCAGGAAGTTATTAAAGACTGTAGTAGCTACAAGATATTTTGTGACAAGTTTTTAAATGACTTCTGGCCGAAAAGTAAGCAGGACCAGGTTAAGCAAAGCATATTGATGATGCCAAATTGTAACGAAGGTAGTATAAGAGATCCAGTTGCGTGCTATCAGGAAATGCTGAGACGAAATAGGTATTTGGATGTGCCATACCAACCTGGGGAGCTCATTAGGATCTGTATAACGAAGTTGCCAGTGAGATTGCGCAGAGATATAGTGATAGCAAGCAGAGGCTTAGACGATTCTGCGTCATTTCAGCACTTGTTACAGGAACTGGGTAATGAGAAGAACATCGTGAACGGAGACACAACTCATAGGTCAGACAGAGTCGAGGATAGGAACGGCAGAAACTATCAGAATGGCAGGAGAGCAGGGAATCAGAGGAATGACGGGAATGGAAGATGGCGAGGAAATAGGGGGCAGAGTTCATGGGAATATCGACCGTCAAACCGGGAAAATAGAAGATGGGACAGAGATGGAAGAAGGGAAAATCAAAATGATGGGCGAAGAGAGGATAGGCAGTCATTGCGTTACGATCAAGGGAAAACAATCTCGTGGGCTTCATCACATTTCTAACATCAAACGATGGAAAAATTAAGGATAGATCTAAAGTAGGCGATTTATGGTAGATAGTCAGTGTATTTATTTGTGGTGTGTAACGTTGTGCAGGGTCAGATCGAACATAAGAATTTTCAGGCGGGATGTCAGGAAGTATGACGGAATAGACTGGTCAAATGAGTCATGAACAGGAGTCGACAGAGTGGTGTATGTACGTGTTTTTTTGTCGTATGAATAAGGATCAAGCAGAAACGACGTGATGATTAATGAGTGAATAAAGATGGTAGATAGAGAAGCGACGTGATAAATAGTAGTGGATAAAGGTGAATTTTTGAGGAGAGAATCGACGTGAAGCAGTGTGAATGATGAAGGGAGATTCGACGTGATGAAGCAGCGGTAAAATAAAGGTGAGTAGAATTGAATAATGTGGAGATGTCTAGGTGTATGTTACAGAGAGGCCTGTGTATGCTGCAATAGAGATTGATGCCAATGGCGAAGGAAGACCAGGAAATGATGGAGTAATGGACGGACGGAGAGCCGAAATACGAATGAAGAGATGAGGACAACTGCACAATGTGAAAGGACGTAAAGGGAGTATGAGACCCAGATGGTGAACGTTGTGGAATACTGACGAAAGATGTAATGTAGGTGTAGATCTAATTCTTAGCATAACAATTGCGATTTGAGAAAAATATTTTTTGTTGTTGTTGAAGCCTCGTACCAGTATAACTAATCAAAACGGTACCAAGAATGTGTACAGCTATTTTTTGCAGGATGAATAATTTGTGTATTTTTTGTTCTTAGATGAAATGTCGCAATTCTAGGTTGATATTAGCATAAAGTGAATGCAGAGGTAAGCCGATGGAGAGAGGTGCCAGAGTGAAAGGACGAATTCGGAGACTGGAAAGCTATCTCCGAAACAGCTTCATGTGTTATGTGGTTGAGTATAAGGGAGCAAAGGTATGGTATGTTGTAGTGAGTGTGGTGGTGTTAAGGTTAACTGACTTCTAAACCTATTCTGTTAGTGTGTTAATGGAATGAATGAGAGGGAAAATGTGATGTCTGGTGAGTGAGAGTCGTAGAGTAGTGTGATCAATGCGCACACTCCTGAAAAGGGGATGCTACCGATCCATAACTAAAAGATTATTGTGTTTTATTGTTTGTTGGGATGAACCTTGATGTGAGGTCAGGATCTGTCATACGTGTCCTAGAAACGTTGTTATATATAATGAAATGTAAAGTATGTGAAGAGATACGAATTTTCAGTCTGTCACAAGCACAGAGGTGCATTATATGTTGTAGATTTAAAGTCACCAGTTTCTAAAATGTTTATTGTGTTAGGATGTTAAAGTAGTTTACTATTTAATAACATGTGGTAGGTAATTGAGAGTTGTGTAGATTATTTTCTCATTTTTTTGTTAGAACACTTTCAAGGGATTTTAATTTCAGTGTGTCATAAGCACAAAAGGTTCATTGTATATTGTAGCGTGAGAATCAACAGTTTCTAATATTTTTCACTGTGATAGGATGTTAGAGTAGTTTACTATTTTGTGTTGTAATTATGAGTTGTATAGATTGTTTCTTATTCATTTTGTTCTTTATTTTACACCTTCATGTTTTGTATGAGGGACGACAGGTACAAAGAATAGCACGAGTGTGGGCTATCTATAGAAAAAGGATAGATAAATGTATGTTGTCTGTGTAGAAAACTAGGGTGTATAATTTTATGTTCTTTTTAGAACAAAGATTCTTTTGTTACCAATGTAGCTAATAGATAATACATGTAATCAATGAGTATTTAAATGCTGTATATCCTTTTGTCTGTAATGTTGCGAGATGCACGGAAGATCTGGCTAATTGGGTGTCGTAACGCCCATACCGCTAACGGGCCGAGCTGACGTCACCACGACGACAGGCGACACAGCCGCGGCACTCCCCACTCCATTGTCGGGACGAGGTACACTCCACGCGCCCGCTACAGCAGGTCAACGGCCTGGGGCGACACGCACGTATCACTGGCCATTCATGAGTTCCGCCACCCTTACGACTGGGGAAGGTATCCCGCGGAGGCAACAGCGGGTGGTTTCTTCTGCTCAACGGCGCGCGCAGCGACGCTACTGCTGAATGGACGAGGCGCGACAGAGCCCGGCGAGCATTTTTTACCTGCAGCTATTAACTTGTACTGGACTGTGGAGCCGTGAAACAAGATGACTGCGACTTTCCATAAGGTGGAAAGTGAAGGACTGGTGTTTCCACATTGTGAGAGGTGGAAAAGATGTTGTCCTTAGCAGACAGGACGATTGTTTTGTTTTGTCTTGACCACTGAATGGTGGGATCCATAAACTTTTGGCAGTGACTTGTTAAGTGTGCTTTGTGAATTGCATGTGGGACACTTGGTATACTTAGAGGACAGTTGTCGTTTGGTGAACAATTAGAGTGGGACATTGACATTTGCGTCTGTAGTAGGAGACATTTCTTGGATTGGCGCGGGAATAAGTGCTGTTTGTTGAAACTTACGACTTTTAATTACACCATGAACTGAAAGGACAGAACCGTGGGTAATAGTAGTTGTAGGGCCATTTTTTTGGACGAACAGATTCGTGTGGATGGTACTCTGAGAGTGACTATGACATTTGTGCTTAATGAGAGATACAGTTTACTGTTCAGTGCGTGTTCAAAATGCCGAATTGAGTGACTCAAAGACTTTCGTCCGGGTAACCATGGGAGAGCTTTGACACCGAGACAGTGGTTCTAGGAAAATTATCAGCAACTTTTTGACCCCAAGAAAATCACAGAATGAAATGTTTCCGTGTGACTCGCAAGATAGGGAATAATGTATTTGTAATTGTGTAAATGTTTTTTTTTTATATGTTTCATTCCTGAAGGGACAGCAAGCGTAATTGTATTTTATTAATAATTGTGTTTAGAATAGTTAGTGTTTGTTTTTTGGTTTGTTCTGGGTTATCAAGTTCACGTAGCATGTGTATTAGAATATTTGGTACAATGATGCTTTAACTATTAGCCAGTGGCGTAATACTAACGTAGCGGCCCTTGTAGCATTTATCAGTAAGGTTGTCACAGGGGAGAAGAATTTGCATTGCACAACAAATATCGGAATTAACTGATGTATTTTGATGTCGTGCATAGTAATAATCTTGTTGGTGTTTTGACTGAAGCCACTTATTTCTATTATCACAGTGGTGATATTTCACATTAAAGTGTAACGAAGGCTAGTCGAAATGCAAGTTCTTGTCGTCTATATGTGTGACAACAGAGAAATGAACAGTAGAGTAAGATAAGAGAGCTACTGGTGGATTCAAGCACTTATTGATAAACTATTTATTGCGAGTATTGATCAAAGTTGATGGACTGACTAGCTCAGCGGCAGGTATTTGCACTGATGGATATAGGATAAGGTTAAACTCACTGTCGAGTAGCTGTGGCAATTGTTTAGGTGATGATAGTTAATGAGGTGTGACATGATGTCTTAGACGAACTATATTACGTAACCAGTATGTAACTTGTGGAATATTTTATTGTTTTTCTTCTCAGTTTTTATTTCTCTGTAGGTTTGAGGTATATTTTAGAGTAATGGTATGGAGCCTGACATTCTACGTGTAACTAGTGTACGAATTTTTTTTCTTTTGTTGATTTTGTTTTGTATTTAGACTTTGCTATGTAAGGGTTTTTACAGCGCAATTTATGAATGTCAGATTACTTGCTCTGTGTTTGGACGGTGAGCCATTTAAAATTTCATGAGTAACGAAGATCCCAGTAACTAAAGCAAATTTTTATCTCAATATTATTTTTTCATTTCTATGATGTGATGTTTTATTTGTCATGTGGATTGTTATATATTTGTATGTGTACGTTACTCCGGATTGTGGAGAGTACAATATAATTTGATCGTCTATTTGAGGTCACCAGGGGCTAAGGTCTCCTCCTGGTTATTTTGATGAATTGCTACGTTTGTTTTAATACAGTTTTCTTAAAAAAATGTTCGGAACTACCCTCGCATTGCAAGGATAGTACCGTGCCATTTTTTTCTGCATGGGTAGCCGGTGATGAAAGGGTACAGTACCGCCCAACATTGAGAATAGGTACGAAATTCTGTCAGAACAACACATTTTTTTTGTAAAAGTAACTCAATAATTTCAATTAATACAGCGAAGCCGGATACCAGTGTGGGAAAGAATGACAATTTATTTATTTAATTGATCACATGTGCACTTCCTCAACATAAATCCTTACATCCAGTTTGGTGAGATCTGTGTGGTGTAAATGAATGAATGTATGGTCGTCTGCTAACCACAGATAGTGAATCGACATGAGCATCTTTGAGTCGATCCTTTGGCTACCTTTGGTGAGACCAAAGAGATGGAAGTTACCAGAGCTTTGAGCGTCTGAAATGGGGCTGACCAATAAGGTAGCAAGGTGCTTCTCCCACTTCGAGAGAGGTGCGAGAGAACGAAAAGACGGCCATGTTTCAGACTCGGCACTCTGGCGCTGAACCTTCTGCTGTGAAGACCTGTTTTTTGTTGTGCTCCGTAATGAAAGCGTGGAGGCATGGTATGGATGTGGAATACTTAAGAGTAGTTAGAACTAATCATTTCTCTTTCCTAGGATCTTTTGTGGGGAAAATTACAAAGTGAGGCAGGTAATTTTAAAGGGATTATAGTAAACCAACGGTCACAAAGGGACCACGTGTAGTTATAAGTTGAGATACTAGCGTGGGTACAATAAGCTGAAATATTTAAGAATTAATATCGTGTGTACCATAAGCTGAAATATTTGAGAATTAATAGCGTGTGTACAATAAGCTGATATATTTAAGAATTGCGTGTGTATCATAAATTGAAGTATTTAAGAAATATCATTCCGTGTGACGCTGAATTTAAACTCTGAGAGAAAATCAAGGTGAGTCGGCCGTTTTTCCAGCAACGCCACTTGGCTTGCATTGCACAGGAAGACGAGCGTTTATCTCCAGAGTTCACAGTAGGAAACTGGAATTACAAATTGGGGCAGTGTCGAGTGAAACTGGGTTAAATATTGATTGAAGTGGGAAAGCGGAAAATGATGAAGTTGTAACGGTTTTTGTGTATTATTTCAGATTGTTGTATTGGGTATGTCTTGTAATTTGAATATGTGTGTTTTGCATGGGAGTAGCAAGGTAGTTTCGGAAGATTTTGTGGGTATGCCTGTTCCTTCTGCATCGCTCGATCTGGAGGAATGTTTCTGGAGAATGATTGTGAGAAGCGAAGTGTGAGGTATAATAAAAGATCCACCATCCGATCCAGGGAGTGCACAGTTGTGGTAGATAGATTACGAGACCGTAGTATGGAAATTCTCTTATGATATTGTCGTAGGTTGTAGAATTTGTGTGCTAATGAATAAATCAAATAGTGAAAAGAAAGAGATTAGTGGCCTATTTCATTAAATTGTATGTTATCATAATGTCCCGAATTTGTATAAAAACCGTTAAATCAAAGACAAAAAGTAAGTGTGGTATTGCCAGTGCGTAGTGTGCAGACAGAGTTCTATAGTCAGATGCGTGTTTCCGTTGCGTATTATTCATGCAGGAGGATAATTTATAACAAAATCGTAAGATACGAGAATTCATGTTGCTAATCCACTCGCTTGGCAAACCACCCATCTTGCAGGCCTGACTGCTTGATGCCACAGTATGAGAAAGGCAAGTGGGTGCCTCTCAGGCTTGCCGCATAGTAACGTCATGCTCTCCCTTCATCTTCTCTCCTTGTTCTGCAATCCGGACTTTTGTACACGCAAGCCCATCCGTGTGTAGTCTCCCTGGGTACTTCGATACAGGCACCCCGACCCTTTTCAGTCCTTTGTCCATTCTTTCTACCTACGCTCTGCACTGAGGTTGACTCCTCACCCGTGGTCGAGTTGGAGATCATTCTAAAGTCTGGCAGGCAGCGAAAAACTTTCCGAGGGGCCGATCCTAGGGCCTCCCCGTTTCATTTGACGATCAGATCTCGGGCGTTATCTGTGGCTTACGATATCTCTGATGCAGTCGTCCATCCTGTTCCAGAGGAAGCTTCTCGGCGCTCAAGGTCTGGGTGTTCGCAGAGGATGGGTTTGCTGGTAGTTGGGAGCTCCAACATCAGGCGCGTAATGGGGCCCCTTAGGAATATGGCTGCCAAGGAGGCGAAGGAAGCCAGTGTGCACTTCGTGTGCATACCGGGGGAGTCATTCCGCATGTGGAAAGGCTGCTTCGGATGCCACGAAGAGTACAGAGTGTAGCCAACTACGGGTGGTGGCTCATGTCGGTACAAATGAAGTGTGTCGCTTTGGATCGGAGGAGATTCTCTCTGGTTTCGGGCGACTAGCAGAAATGGTAAATACTGCCAGTCTTGCATACGAGATTAAGGCGGAGCTCACCATCTGCAGCATCGTCGGTAGAACCGACTGAGTTCCTTTGGTGCAGAGCCGAATAGAGGGTCTGAATCAGAGGCTCAGGCGGTTTTGTGACCGTGTAGGCTGGAGATTCCTTGACTTGAGCCATCGGGTGGTGGGTTTCCGGGTCCCGCTTAATAGGTCAGGAGTCCAATACACACAAGAAGCGGTTACACGGGTAGCGGGGGCTGTGTGGAAGGGACTGGGCGGTTTTTTACGTTAGAGGGCCTCAGGGAACCACAGAAAGGGCGTCCGTCTAAAAGGGTACAGGTAAAACACAATAAGTTAGTTGTAGAAACTATCGGTATTGTAGTTGTAGATTGTCGTAGCTGTGTTGGGAAAGAACCAGAACTCCAAGCCCTAATAGAAAGCACTGAAGCTCAAATAGTTATAGGTACAGAAATCTGGCAAAAGCAGGAAATAAGCTCAGCAGAAATTTTTTCTAACGATCTAACAGTGTTCAGAAAGGATAGAATAAATACAATTGGTGGTGGAGTATTTATTGCTGTCAGAAGTAGTTTGCCTTGTAGTGACATTGAAGTAGATAATTCCTGCGAAATAGTATGGGTAGAGGTTATACTTGACAATCGGACTAAACTATTAATTGCCTCCTTCTACCGACCGCCCCGACTCAGAAGATATAGTTGCTGAACAGTTCAAAGAAAACTTGAGTCTCATTTCAAATAGGTACCACACTCATACAATTATAGTCGGTCGTGACTTTAATCTACCCTCGATGTGCTGGAAAAATTACACGTTTAAAGCCGGCGGCAGGCATAAAACGTCATCCGAAAGTTTACTGAATGCTTTCTCAGAAAATTATTTTGAACAATTAGCTCATGAGCCCGTCGAAGCGTAAATAGTTGCGAAAGCATACTTGACCTCTTGGCAAATAGTGAGTAGCGTGACGAATCAGGGATTAGGGACCACAAGGCAGTTGCTGCTAGGCTGAATACCATAACACCTACAACCATCATAAAGAAACGCAAAGTATATCTATTTAAAAAAAGCTGATAAAAATGATCTTAACGCCTTTTTAAGAGACAGTCTGCAGTCCTTCCGATCTGATCATGTAAGGATACAAAAGTTGTCGAATGATTTCAAAGAGATAGTATCGACAGCAATTGAGAGACATATATCACATAAATTAATAAGTGACTGTACGGATCCCCGATGGTACACAAAACGGGTCAGATCGCTGTTGCAGAAGTAGCGCAAAAAGCATGCCAAATTTAAAAGAACGCAAAATGTCCAAGATCGTCAAAGTTTCGCAGAAGTTCGAAATACAGTGCGTACTTCAATGCGAGATGCTTTCAGTACCTTGCACAACGAAATTCTGTCTCGAAATCTGGCAGAAAACCCAAAGAGATTCTGGTCATACATGAAGCACACCAGTGGCAAGACGCAATCAGTGCCTCCACTGCGCGATAACAACGGTGAAGTCACTGATGATAGTGCCACTAAAGCAGAGTTACTAAACACGATTTTGAATTCCAATCAAGAACAACTGCCAAGATGAGAAACATAGAAATAGATATCCTCGGTGTGGCAAAGCAGCTTAAATCACTTAATAAAAGCAAGGCTTCCGGTCCAGATTGTATACCAGTCAGGTTCCTTTTAGAGTATGCTGATACAATCGGTCCATATTTAGAAATTATATACAACCACTTGCTCACAGAAAGATCCGTACCCAAAGACTGGAAAATTGCTCAAGTCACACCAATACCCAAAAAGGGAAGTAGGAGTAATCCGTTGTATTACAGGCCCATATCACTAACGTCGATTTGCAGTAGGGTTTTGGAACATATACTGTATTCGAACATTATGAAGTACCTCGAAGAAAACGATTTATTGACACGTATTCAGCACGGATTCAGAAAATATCGTCCTTACGAAACACAACTAAGCCGGCCGGAGTGGCCGTGCGGTTCTAGGCGCTCCAGTCTGGAACCGAGCGACCGCTACGGTAGCAGGTTCGAATCCTGCCTCGGGCATGCATGTGTGTGATGTCCTTAGGTTAGTTAGGTTTAATTATTTCTAAGTTCTATGCGACTGATGACCACAGAAGTTAAGTCCCATAGTGCTCAGAGCCATTTGAACCATTTGAAACACAACTAGCTCTTTATACTCATGATGTAATGAGTGCTATCGACAGGGAATGTCAAATTGATTCCATATTTTTAGAATACCAGAAGGCTTTCGACACCGTTCCTCACAACCGTCTTCTAACCAAACTGCGTGCCTATGGAATATCGCCTCAGTTGTGCGACTTTATTCGTAATTTCCTGTCAGAAAGATCACAGTTCGTAGTATTAGACGGAAAGTCGTAGAGTAGCAAGGAAGTGTTATAGGCCCTCTTTTGTTCCTGATCTATATTAACGACATAGGAGACAATCTCAGTAGCCGTCTTAGATTGTTTGCAGATGATGCTGTCGTTTACCGTCTTGTAAAGTCATCAGATGACCAAAACGAATTGCAAAATGATTTAGATAATATATGTAAGGTGCGAAAAGTGGCAATTGACCCTGAATAAGGAAAAGTGTGAAGTTATTCACATGAATACTAAAAGAAATCAGTTAAATTTCGATTACGTGATAAGTCACACAAATCTGAAGGCTGTAACTTCAAATAAATACTTGAGGATTACAATTACAAATACCCTAAATTGGAACGATCACATAGATAATGTTGTGGGTAGAGCCAACCAAAGACAGAGATTCATTGGCAGAAGACTTAGAAGGTGCAACAGGTCTACTAAAGAGACTGCTTACACCACGCTTGTCCGCCCTATTCTGGAGTATTGCTGTGCGGTGAGGGATCCGTATCAGATGGGACTGACGGATGACATCAAAGAAGTACAAAGAAGAGCAGCTCATTTTGTATTATCGCGAAGTAGGGGAGACAGTGCCACAGACATGGAGTTTTTCGTTGCGATGGGATCTTCTCATGAAATTTCAATCACCGGTTTTCTCCTCCGATTGCGAAAACATTCTGTTGGCAGCCACCTACATCGGGTGAAGTAATCATGAAGATAAAATAAGAGAAGTGAGAAATCAGGGCACGCACAGAAAAATTTAAGTACTCGTTTTTCCCCCGCGCGCCGGCCGCTGTGGCCGAGCGGTTCTAGGTGCTTCCCGCCGGAACCACGTTGCTGCTACCGTCGCAGTTTCGAATCCTACCTCGGGCATGGATGTGTGTGATGTCCTTAGGGACTGATGACCTCAGGTGTTGAGTCCCATAGTGCCTAGACCCATTTTTTTTTCCCGCGCGCAGTTCGAGAGTGGAACGGTAGAGAGACAGCCTGAAGGTGGTTCATTGAACCCTCTGCCAGGCACTTTATTGTGAATAGCAGAGTAATCACGTAGATGTAGATGTAGACATAGATAATAATAGTAAGAAAATACAACAAAAGAATAAACAAAAAACAAAATAAAATACAAAAGTAAGAAGCTTTACACTTCAGTTGATTCCCATGTCTCCTATTTTGCTATGCCACTCTGGCTCGGTGGTGGTGAGTGGGACAATGTCAAATGGCTTTGAGCACTATGGGACTTAATATCTGAGGTCATCAGTCCCCTAGAACTTAGAACTACTTAAACCTAACTAACCTAAGGACATCACACACATCCATGCCCGAAGCAGGATTCGAACCAGTGCCCGTAGCGGTCACGCGGTTCCAGACTGAAGCGCCTGGAACCGCTCGGCCACATCAGTCGGCGGGACAGTGTCCACTGATTTTATCACAACAAGTGGTATATTAGTATGTATCACATGAAAACGAACAGATATAATTTCCCTGAACATGTACACCTGTCGTCAACTGCGAAATCCCTCATACTTGCAGTTTGGTAGGGTACCCGGAACTGCTTTGTATTTGGACGCTTCAGTCCGCAGACGCCCGCATCTCGTGGTCGTGCGGTAGCGTTCTCGCTTCCGACGCCCGGGTTCCCGGGTTCGATTCCCGGCGGGGTCAGGGATTTTCTCTGCCTCGTGATGGCTGGGTGTTGTGTGCTGTCCTTAGGTTAGTTAGGTTTAAGTAGTTCTAAGTTCTAGGGGACTTATGACCACAGCAGTTGAGTCCCATAGTGCTCAGAGCCATTTGAAGTCCGCAGACACAGAGACAGGCCCCATTCGGCAGTTGACTTTCGTAGCGGTGCGAATAGCGTATGTGCGAAGTTTTTGAAAATCACAAATTTTACATTTTTACTGCACAAACAGAGATGACTCGCTGTTCTTTGACTACTGCAGATGATGAATGATTCAGTGCATAATGCACTTACAAAACGTCAGTTAAAAGATGCCTTCGTATACTGTGATTGGGGAGTCATCTTTAACAAGCGGACCTTTATAATTCAGAATCACTAGCAACGATTTCTGCAGACGTAATGGCGATTGGAGAAGAACTCTATTGGTTTGAAATGATAGGAGAAAAGATACTTATTACTGAAGAAGACCTCATTCATTTCGACGAAGGTGATACAGAAGGCCTATTCCGCGAAGCTGAAGATTTTTCCAACGATGAGGTTTATACCTCCATTCTTGCAGAAAAAATAAATTTTATGATTTTCTGAAAGATCACTCACTCGTTCTTGCTACACTAGCAAAGTCTCACCGCTATGCAAGGCAAGTGCCGAAAGGGGTCTCTTTATCTGTTCGTCAAAGCAGCTCTGGGCATCTTAACCGATAGAGGCACGACCCAACCACCTCAACACAATCAAGAGGCGTGCATGGTCCCCAGCAAATGAGTTGTGCATCGCGGTGCTGTCAAAGATGGAGCTCAGGAGATCAAAAATGGTTCAAATGGCTCTAAGCACTATGGGACTTAACATCTGATGTCATCAGTCCCCTGGACTTAGAACTACGTAAACCTAACTAACCTAAGGACGTCACACACATCCATGCCCGAGGCAGGATTCGAACCTGCGACCGTAGCAGCCGCGTGGTTCCGGACTGAAGCCCCTAGAACGGCTCGGACACCGCGGCCGGCCAGCTGAGGAGATCCGCTCACGTCATCTCAGCTGACTGCTGCAACATGACACTTGGCATACTATCACAAGGTACGATGAAGATATTCGCTGCATTCCAATGGGCGTAATAGAGAATTAATGCGTGCCACCCTTACGCAGGTGCCAGTTCTTTGATGGGAGCATCCTGCACATGATGTTGCCTCCCATCTGCTGTACCTAGATGTGCCATCATGTCCTACAGTATGGCTGAGTATGGAAGGTTATGAGGGTCAACACAAGCCACGTCAAGGTTCTTCTGTAGACTGTCAGAGGCAGGAAGGTCTCTTGGGTCGCAGATGAACACACTTGGGTCATCGCTAACTGCTGCATCGAGCTTTCCCATAACTCTTCAAGGATCCTAAATGAAGATCCTTAGACGTGTCGGTACTTGCTATCAGACACACACCTGCAATGAAGTATTGTGTCCAATCAACACACGTTGTGCCAGCCGTAGACGTGAGTTTTCAATCTACGACTCAGTTCTTATTTCTTAATTACGAAAAACTGACCATAAGTGAGGTTCGAATTGGATAAGTACTTACCTGTATTTGTTACTTCTTGATAAAGCCGTGGGCCGCCAGCCATGTATTTGTGTCTCCGCAACTCAGAAACAGGGCTGACGCATAAAAGATTAGGTTCACGACGAAATAGCTTCTTAAAATAATGGATGCAATTTAGTCTTGCAGATCCTTATCGCTGAAATAAAGAAAATCCGGAGATCTTCCTACAGCTCGTCTCGTAAAATCAGTATGGTCCCAAAAGTCGTAATTTTCGTGAAAGAAAACGCTGTCGCTTTCATATCGATCTTTAAATGTTCTCTCTGGTATCAACAACTACTTTTTTTTCAATTTTCACACAACTCTGGATTATCATAACTGGATAGTTCGTTTTGCCAATTTAAACAAATATCTTCGATTAACGTGAGCGTTCCCATAATACAATTCAGCTTACCTGCAGTCACAACTGTACTTAATTACGAGTCGTAATCAGAGATATTACACTGACGGAAAAAAAATCGCAGCAGCAAAAGGAGTTATTCGACATAAACGAAAGTTGGTAGGCGTGTTTCTACATCTGAAAGATGTCAATTCAATTTTCACGCCAGTCACATAAAAATGGCGCTAGTAGAGCCACCATCACGTTGCAAATCACGTTTGCTTTAAGTGTGCGCTATAAATCTCGTAAGCGTTAGTTACCTTTGAGACTGGACGTGGTGAATTGATGATAGTCAAGAATGCCTTTAAGGCGACGAAGACGCCGTTATCAACACGTCACTGAGTTTGACCGAGGTCGTATAATGGGGCTACGAGAAGCTGTATGTTCCTTCTGCTATATTGCAGAAAGGCTTGGCAGCAATGTAGCCACTGTACATGATTGCTGGCAGTGGCGGTCACGAGAACGAACGGTCGCAAGAAGACTGGACTCCGGGCGACCACGTGGCACTACCGAGAGGGGAGATCATCCAGTTCGGCGTATGGCTCTGGCGCATCGTACTGTATCTGCAGCAGCAGTTTGAGCAGCAGTTGACACCCCAGTTACAAATGGTTCAAATGGCTCTGAGCACTATGGGACTCAACTGCTGTGGTTATAAGTCCCCTAGAACTTAGAACTACTTAAACCTAACTAACCTAAGGACAGCACACAACACCCAGCCATCACGAGGCAGAGAAAATCCCTGACCCCGCCGGGAATCGAACCCGGGAACCCGGGCGTGGGAAGCGAGAACGCTACCGCACGACCACGAGATGCGGGCACACCCCAGTTACACAACGAACTGTTTCAAATCGTTTACTTCAAGAACAGCTCCGAGCCAGATACCCTGTAGCGAATATTCCACTAACCCCAAACCACCGCCATTTGCGACTTCAGGCCGCGCGGGATTAGCCGAGTGGTCTGAGGTGCTGCAGTCATGGACTGTGCGGTTGGTCCTGGTGGAGGTTCGAGTCCTCCCTCGGGCATGGGTGTGTGTGTTTGTACTTAGGATAATTTAGGTTAAGTAGTGTGTAAGCTTAGGGACGGATGACCTTGGCAGTTAAGTCCCATAAGGTTTCACACGCATTTTTTTTCGACTTCAGTGGGATCAAGAGAGAGCTCATTGGAGGGCAGGGCGCATGTCTGTTCTGTCTTCTGGTGAAAGCCTGTTTTGCCTCAGTGTCGGTGATAAACGTGTATTGGTTAGATGGAGGCCAGTTGAGGGCTTGTAATCGACCGACCTGTGTGGTAAACGTACATACATTTCGCCTAAGGACCGCTCTATTAAAAACACGATCACACACAAAATGGTTCAAATCGCTCTGAGCACTGTGGGACTTAACATCTGCGGTCATCAGTCCCCTAGAACTTAGAACTACTTAAACCTAACTAACCTAAGGACATCACACACATCCATGCCCGAGGCAGGATTCGAACCAGCGACCATAGCAGTCGCGCGGTTCCGGACTGAGCGACTAGAACCGCTCGGCCACCGCGGCCGGCTATCCCACGCACCCTGACTGCAAATTTTTTCGTCAGTGTGGTGATTCGACCTGTTGTGCTGCCATTCATGAACAGTATTCCAGGGGGTGTTTTCCATAGGATAACGCTCGCCCACATACCTTTTGTAACTCAACGTGCTCTACAGACGTTCGACATGTTACCTTGGCCTGCGAACAGCATTAACCGTCCCTGTACTGAATGACCAAGTGCAACAGGCATTAAATTCTATCCCACAAACTGACATCCGGCAACTGTACAACTAAGTGCATGAACGTTTGCATGCTTGCATTCAACATTTTGGCGGTTACACCGGTTATTAATGTACCATAATTTCATATTTGCAATACTTATCTTGTGCTTTTATAAACCAGTGATCTTGCAATGCTAATCAGTTAAAGATGTTACATAGACAAATGTATTTCTAAAATTTCATTACTTTACATTAATTATTTTTTCGCGTTGCGATTTTTCTTACTCCAGTGTAACACTCGTACAAGTTCAGTATCACACGTATTGGTATTGCCGCTCTAGAGTGATTAAAAAGACCTTTCAATTTCGGGCAATGTGTCTAGCGATCGCTGAAGAGCTTTTCGGCATTCATAACTGTCAATGAAGACCATTACACGTAAGCCTCAAATGGTTCAAATGGCTCTGAGCACTATGCGACTCAACTTCAGAGGTCATCAGTCGCCTAGAACTTAGAACTAATTAAACCTAACTAACCTAAGGACATCACACACATCCATGCCCGAGGCAGGATTCGAACCTGCGACCGTAGCGGTCACGCGGTTCCAGACTGAAGCGCCTTTAACCGCACGGCCACACCGGCCGGCCACGTAAGCCTCAATTTGAGAGGTGGCATGAGCCCCCTCTCATATTCCTATCTTACGATTCTCCTCTCTAGTTGCATGCGGTGGAGGTTCCGTTGTTCCTTCACACGCGGACTTCCCATGTAGCGTCTCTCGCCACCCGGGTGGTCCAGTGACAGGCGGGCTCTTCTCACTTTGAAAGGGTAGGCTGACAGGTGTGGGGGCCGAGTGAATACTCTCCGGACGCCGACATTGTCAGGAGACGCGGCCGCGAAAGCCGGAAGTGGCGGCTGGGCTGGTGGTTCCGTTGCTTCGCAGAAGCTTAGCGAAAACACTTTCTGGCGGGCTACCAGCGAGGCGTGGGAATGACTTATGTACCCAGGCAGCTCTGGCGGGAAAATTACCGCGCTTTCTGCATATAGTAACTGTGATTGGCTTGCTCAGGGCATAGCTCCGTGACGGGGCAAAATCAGCACAGAAATTGGCGCCAAGAATCTCCATTGGTGGAATGGTAGTGCTCCGGCAATGGAGTGGAATTTCCGCCGGTTTTCGTGTTGCTGATTGGAACGTAACCACGGCCACTGTCGTGGGGGTGGGAATGTTGTGTGTTCGGCCTGTACGGGTGCTCTGGGGAGTCAGCAGTCGCCTTTCGGTCGAGGACGTTGAAGCAGCCAGCCCTCGCCTGCGGTACGCCAGATCGTGTTCTGGGAGATAAGAAGACTGTTGGTAATGTACATCCGCAGCACCGGCAGATAGGGATTTTCCTAGGTGATAATCAGAGCTCAGCAGAGCGCGCCTGTTCATCCTTTTCTAACTTTGTTCAGTTTCGAGTAACAGCAATTACCATTGGGTTAGCTGTGTGTCTCTCTTGAGATTTGAGTGGAAAGGAATTGGCTCCACATACCACTTCGTCTTAAACCTCACGATCTAAGTTAGGGACAACTTCACCTTTATAGTGTTTGTATGAATCTCCAATTTTAGCCAATTTGATGTTTTATAAATTTGCTGTGTTTCTTTTACTATTCTGTGTTTAATTTTAATAAATCATATTGTTAGTTTGAACAGAACTTTCATTCTGTTAATCAATAGAGCAACCCTATCATTCCTCACTATGCTAATGAAACCTTTGTTTATTTAACTTATGTATCAAATTAAATTACTGCAGGTGCCAAACTCTCTTCTACTCCACTAGCAGGGTTGATTAGAGTCAGTTCGCGTATTTTTTTTATCCTTGTGCAACAGCAAAAGTCGGAGTTAGAATAGGGGGGGGCTTAGAGCATGATTTACACATGTGGATTCTAGTAGAATTTAGTGATAAATACACTACTAGCCCCGGCACCTCGTATAATATGGCGACCCTTGGCCTCGGATCTTTCCTGTGAATCTCTGATAAACAAACAGGATTCTTAGTAGGAACATTCAATTTTTTTTCTCTCTATTTTTTAATGATTAATACCCAAGTTTTTTTTGGTAGTTCCGCGTTTAGTTTTAAGTAGCGGCGCATGACTACAGTTTTTGTTTTCAGTGTATATATTTTTTGTTCATTGTTTTTTTTGTGTTTCGCTGATGTGGTGTCTGTACCGCATCGCACTTTGTCGGATTTGTGTGCGGTTTCTGTACCACATCAAATTGTGTTTGTGATTACAGCGTTGGAACGGCGTTGTTGAAATTTTATGTCTATGTGAAAAAATATTGGGAGTAGATGATTTTATTGTGAATTTTAGATAAATTTTGTTTCTCATGAATGATCACGAGAAGTAAGACACGACTATTATCGATCGAAGCTAAAACAAAAGAGGATAGAATAATGGATAAGGGGCAGTTTACTGACGAGGATAGGTTCAGAGATGAGATGGGCACATTTTTAGCAGGGCAGGACGCCAGGGTCATTGATGAGAAAGGTGACTTGGACGCGATCTCAGAGCAGCGTTGCGGCCGTGATTATGATAGTGAAGTAGAGGATGAAACAGAGACAGGCACACAGGTCGAGACGGTAGCAGAAATTTATAATCAAACGAACGAGAGCAGACAGGGGCTAGCTCGGCCACGTCAGAGCTCTAGCGCCCAGGTGTCCAGAGTTACATCTCCCACGTTTGAAGAGGATCAAAAAGATGACGTAAACCCAATACTGAGCTTCCTACGATCCATGAAAGAAGAAGATGAGAAACAGCGTAAGAAGGACACTCAGACTATAATTTCGCATATAGGGGAAATTCGTGGGGAATTATTAACAATAAAGAAAGAATGTGGAGAAGCAAAACAAATGTCAATGGTAGCACAAAAAGTAGCAGGCCTAGCCAAAACTGCAGCAACAGGGGCAATGAAAATCGCAAGAGTAACTCTTAAACTCGCAGGGCGCTTGCGACGTGCGACACAAGTCCACTCGAAATCCCTAGCGGCCTTAAAGACTCAAGGTAATATTGCGGTTACGAACATCACGAAACGAATGAAAGAAGTAGAGAGTCGGATAGCAAAACTAGAGCGAAATGGGCACACGAGCACTGCGCGTTCGGATACCAATGATGGAGCACACAGGATTGTGTCTCCGAGGAAAAGCCCGCCGTGCTCTAGCCCAGTGACAGCGTGCGGAACAAACAATGCACACGCAGAAACAGCGAGTAATAGCTCCAATAATTGCAGCCCACTTAGAAGAGTGAATGCTGAATGCCACTTCCACTGTGATACAGACGTAGCACATCACAGTTATCAGCAAGATAGATCAGGACACTCCGCAGACGTGCAAGTATCGGAAACGTCTGACAACACCAGTGCGAGGATCGGACAGAATTTTGATCACAATCACTTCCTGTCGATACTCAAATTCCAGAAGTTCAAAGATAATGGAGGGTCGATGCATCCGAAGAGCTGGGTGATGCAATTTACTAATTCATTACCGTCGTCATGGCCAACCCAGGCCAAATTAGAATTCATGTGTGGACACATCGAAGGCCAAGCCGCGGAAAAGATGCGGGGCGTGGCAGCGACGTGTCGGACTTATCAGGAATTTGTTGGTGCATTCCTGCGGACCTACTGGTCAAAGGAAACGCAAGACAGGATTAAAGAGGAAATAATATTTTGTCCTGAACTGGAAGTGTCCGGGCATAAGAGCGCAACCAAATTTTTTGATGATTTACTCAAGAAGAATCAGTTTTTAGATAGTCCATACAGCAACGGAGAAATTATTAAATTTTGCTTTTCGAAATTGCCAGTTAGGTATCAACAGACACTTGTCGGGAAGTGTGGATCTGACATAGATGCATTCAAGAGTCTACTGCGCGAACTCGAAGTAGTCTTCGATAAACAAGACGCAAAGGACAGGAAGAAGGCGCTAAATAACAAATACCACGGGCCAGCAAGGGAAGACGACAACAGATCGCATAATCGCACTGGTCAGTTAGGAAACCAGGGTTACCGAGATCAAGGTTACGCTATTCAAGTTTATGGAAACCAGAGACACGGAAACCAGAACGTCAGGGAACAGGGTCAATCCAGACAAGCAATCTGGGACAGGAGGAATGACGAACGGCAAAGCGACCGTAATTGGAGGGAGCGAAATCAAGGACAACAGGAGAACCAGGAGATTGAAATTAGACCTCCAAATCCTAATGCACGTCAGAGGAGGGGGAGTCTAAGAAGGGATTGACGCTAGTCCATAGGACTCCACCACTTCTCTCACATAAAGGTGTTCGTAGAATAGTAGTAGTGTAAGAAATGTACATAGTAGAATAGGCAAAGATATGAACCTTTTTTCGGGGAACAATAATCGTTACATTAATAGATTAAGATTGTTAAAGTATTAACACGCTGCGTTGTCTTGCATAAGAATTTACTGCTGCTATCCTCTTTTTGTTTATGTTCGCGATCTCCAATGTCGATGGAGTAGGAGACACTACCTTTTCATGAGCAATGTTTTTGTCCCTTCCTATCTGGTGTCCATGTTGAGGGATAATGATGAGTGACGAGATGTCGCACAAACGGGCGCATACAAGAACGTGCTCTTAGAAGCGTTCTGAGAAGTCGTGATACGCTCCATAGCGGCCACAACCAGTTCGTGAGTCGTTCATACCAATGCTTGCAGGCACGCGTCAGTGCACTGCAAGATTGTGGTATATTGCGTGATTTCGAGGGTGAATATGGGCAGTATAGTTTTTGCAGAGCTGCGCCGGTATCGTTGTCTTGCAAGTCGGGGTGAACCTGTGAGCATTTGACTCTAATGGTGCCCTAGACGAGAGAAATGAGGACATAAAAGCCTACCATGCTAATGTGCTGGTTGGGGATTTAGCGTGCTGCTCGTTTTTGTCACAGATGAATCACCAAGGAATTGTACTTGGATATTCGTGACATACTGTGTAGCTGGCGTGTGTTGGGTGTCTGAATCCTCAACAGGAACCAGTCCTGGCTTGGTCATATTACATTGCTTCTGGAAAGGTGTGCTTTGATCGCAGAAAACCGCTTCACATAGAGAAGGAAGTTGCAACTATAAATTTATTGTCGTGTATAGCCATGGCTAACCCAGTCTCTGGAGTTTCAGTGAGGCGTAATGAAAACTCGGAGGTCATGTCGTACGGCGCGCACATCACTGACGTCAATAGCGGCGAGCAGCAAGACATCTCAGCGTAACAGGAACTATGTAAGGGTATTGTATAAGGTCACCAAACCACAGACCCGAGATGGAGGGACGACGGGCGAGCGAAAGTAGCGTAGTTGCATGTTCTTTATAGCACAGTCAAACTTAGACCTGCATAACAACATAATTTAATTAAAAGACGTAGAATGTAGATCGTTGGGATATGGTAGTTAATTCTTGAAGCATGTCTACTGTCGATCTATATAATTAATAGTAATATTAGTGCGGGCCCGTACATTTAGTTGTTCATCCATTACAAAGCATCAGTTATCACACACCATGTACATACTGAGATCGGTCTCTACACATATATCAAAATAAATTATTTCCATGTCTAGATTAGATGTTATAATGATTGCCATAGATTAATAACTATAAAAGTAAAATAAGAGTGTCTGAAATGACAGACCATCAATGTATCACTATGTAAATTTATTATAACATAGAAGGTCATGGGAAAAAGTTAGGCTTAAGATTTTTGTCAGAACTGTGCAGATGACGGGTATCGTGGCTATGCAGAGGCCAGCCAGCGCAAAAACAAGAGGTCTTGGGCTACCTGCTAGAGGGCGAGCGTCCCGTCCTACACGCTGACAGTCACCCGGCTGCCTACCTGAGGGATTACACGGGACCCTCGCCCCGCCACAAGCGAAAGTGGGGCTGGCCGTTGACCCTGACACGCGACAGCCTGCTAGCTCTCCGGACGCGGCAGCCGCTTGGAGGGATTCCCTGCGGCAGACCACGTTGTCGTGAGTACACGAAGAAGATCACATATCGTGTCAGAACCTGCGCCTCATATGCCTCAGGACAGAAAGGGACGCTCTATACTCACCTGTTTGGGTTTTTACAACTCACTAGCATTGGCCGATCTGCATACACAAAGCAGCATCGTGCCACACTAACAAATGTATGGTCTCATGTCTTACTTCTCCTCTCTATTAGAGAGCAGTTTTTAACAATAGTCGCTCCTAGTTCGATCCTGTATGGATGACCTCACACACTTGTGGAGTCACTCCACGTGCCATCATCCCTCGTCGAACTGCAATATTGGGAAACGTAAAGTTCTGTCCAGCGAGAGAAGAGACCTAGACTAGCGATGTATCCCAACAAGGAGATCTCAGAGACAATTAATCGACGTGAGGAGAACCTATCACTGTGTCTTCCTACCGTACTGCCGTGATCATATGCGTGGGTCTGACTACAATCTCAACAGCGTACTGCAGACACTCCAGAACTCCCTATTGCTGTTGCCACAACGTAGCAACTACACCCGACGTTTAGCCTTATGTGATGTCAGTACGGTGGAATTTGTGAAGTGCCACGGATATTTCTAACAATGTGATTTAGTGCCTCATTCTCAGCACAGTCGTGAACTTTGTGCAATGTGCACGCACAATTTGATGCCCCATGAACCTTGTTTTTTTTGTTTTTCTTAAATTTCTTTCTCTTATGTTGTTTCTGTAATGTATGTTATACCTTGTATGCGTTTGTGTTTTACACTGTAATTCTTATTACAGATTACTGTATTGTTCTCTACATCATGTTTTTTTTTGTATTTTGTGTTTATTGTTGTGTGTATGCTAACAGTGTGCCTGAAGTCCCCATAAACTGAAGCAGATACCACCACTGTCATTGTGAATGGACCATCAGTTCAGGGAACATTTTGTAAAGGTTATTCTTGCTGCAGGGAGACAGAATGAATCGGAGGTTGTAACTAGATTCGGAAAACTCACAAAGAGATTGTTAACTTCAATATTACCATGTGTGAGTGAGGTCAGGTTAGTTTAATGATTAAAATTGTTGTAACATCTTGGGCATTTAATTGCGGAGCACTCCAACTCTGATTGTAAAGAATAAACTGCTCCATATTTGGCTCAGATGCCCGGGCCATGTTTAGAGCGTGAATGTCTGCGTGAATCGGTGTTTGGAAGGGGCTCCCTGGGTATGGATGTGTGATGTGAGTGTTAGTGTTCCATATTAAGAAGGTGAAGTTGGCTACATCATAAATAATCCTCCCTCTATGAGCTGCATTTTTCAGTTGCAGTGATTTTCTTTATAGAGTGCGGCATGTGGAGTCACTTTGTAAGATTGTTCTTGGGCGATTGACTCACTACCTTGCTCCTAAGTGAGCCAACCGCTCACCAATTACAATCTAAAATGGCGTAGGGGCAATGAGAGGTGGCATGAGCCCCCTCTCATATTCCTATCTTACGATTCTCCTCTCTAGTTGCATGCGGTGGAGGTTCCGTTGTTCCTTCACACGCGGACTTCCCATGTAGCGTCTCTCGCCACCCGGGTGGTCCAGTGACAGGCGGGCTCTTCTCACTTTGAAAGGGTAGGCTGACAGGTGTGGGGGCCGAGTGAATACTCTCCGGACGCCGACATTGTCAGGAGACGCGGCCGCGAAAGCCGGAAGTGGCGGCTGGGCTGGTGGTTCCGTTGCTTCGCAGAAGCTTAGCGAAAACACTTTCTGGCGGGCTACCAGCGAGGCGTGGGAATGACTTATGTACCCAGGCAGCTCTGGCGGGAAAATTACCGCGCTTTCTGCATATAGTAACTGTGATTGGCTTGCTCAGGGCATAGCTCCGTGACGGGGCAAAATCAGCACAGAAATTGGCGCCAAGAATCTCCATTGGTGGAATGGTAGTGCTCCGGCAATGGAGTGGAATTTCCGCCGGTTTTCGTGTTGCTGATTGGAACGTAACCACGGCCACTGTCGTGGGGGTGGGAATGTTGTGTGTTCGGCCTGTACGGGTGCTCTGGGGAGTCAGCAGTCGCCTTTCGGTCGAGGACGTTGAAGCAGCCAGCCCTCGCCTGCGGTACGCCAGATCGTGTTCTGGGAGATAAGAAGACTGTTGGTAATGTACATCCGCAGCACCGGCAGATAGGGATTTTCCTAGGTGATAATCAGAGCTCAGCAGAGCGCGCCTGTTCATCCTTTTCTAACTTTGTTCAGTTTCGAGTAACAGCAATTACCATTGGGTTAGCTGTGTGTCTCTCTTGAGATTTGAGTGGAAAGGAATTGGCTCCACATACCACTTCGTCTTAAACCTCACGATCTAAGTTAGGGACAACTTCACCTTTATAGTGTTTGTATGAATCTCCAATTTTAGCCAATTTGATGTTTTATAAATTTGCTGTGTTTCTTTTACTATTCTGTGTTTAATTTTAATAAATCATATTGTTAGTTTGAACAGAACTTTCATTCTGTTAATCAATAGAGCAACCCTATCATTCCTCACTATGCTAATGAAACCTTTGTTTATTTAACTTATGTATCAAATTAAATTACTGCAGGTGCCAAACTCTCTTCTACTCCACTAGCAGGGTTGATTAGAGTCAGTTCGCGTATTTTTTTTATCCTTGTGCAACAGCAAAAGTCGGAGTTAGAATAGGGGGGGCTTAGAGCATGATTTACACATGTGGATTCTAGTAGAATTTAGTGATAAATACACTACTAGCCCCGGCACCTCGCAAATTAACACTTTCCAGAAGTACTGATTGGTATTGCAATCTCGATAAAAATACTTTACGAACTGTCTGTTGAATGTTCAGTGTCACAAGCTATCTCGATTGTTCCGCCTTAGAATTCACAGTTTAAGTAAAGCCCGCGATTCCACATTACGTTCTGAAACTCATCAACGGCACTGTCGAATAAATGTTTCTAGTCATAGATATTACTGTAAATAACAACCACCTTTTCTCGTTTTTACATTAATGACATATTATTCTCCTTTTCTGAAACTCGAATTATCTTCGTATGTTGAATGAACTTGCAATCAGTTTGAAGGATTAATCAGTCCTGAATATGCAGTCTCAAATCATTGAACTTTTCGGTTTGGAGCCCGATAATTTGGGAATATTCTTGAGAAATCATTTGAAGTGCTTTAGCTTTATTATCAGTTGAGAGCAGACGTGCTATTTCAAGTGCGGCCGCCCTTGGAGCGCCGGACTACTTGCCCGCGGGCGCTGTTAGGCAGCAGTTTCCCCTCCTCCACTGCTTTCCGCTGCGACTGCCCGCCGTAGCGGCCGGCAGAAACTGCCAGCCGTAACTGCCGACCGTCACTGCCGGAGTACTTCGTTGAAACTGCCCACCGCAGCGGCCACGCCACTCAGTGTGTTGCCTCTGTGAAAGGACTGCGCACGCCAGTTCGCAACATGGACGCTAATACCATTCCAGATTTTTGGTGGACAAGGAAGAAGAGGAAGAGGAAATCTTAATAATGTTTACAAGATCTTGCTCTAACAGCATTTTCAAAACACAGAAAAGTGAAGTAATTTATGTTAACTTATTAATCGACCACTTCTGAATCGATGAAAGGAGGTTCAGAAATTTTTTTAGGCTTAATCCATCTCAGTTCGATTGTTTTTAAAGCCTGGTGAAAGAATATGTAGCAGGAACAGTTACCAGTGCAGAGCAAACTCCAATAGATGCTAATGAAACAATGGCAGTGACTTTACAGTAAGTAGCTGTATAAAAACGTACGTATTCATCAACATCGGTTTAAAGTGGGTAATTTTGCGCTTCTGTGAAATAAGACAAAATTCTATGAAAATAGTAGGTTTATATGGAAATGACTCAGTGCTTCTACAGTTTGTTGTTTGTTTTTTCATTATTTTTACCTTGTTTTTACATTATGGTTTGGTGTGTACGGGTCGTCTGGGTAGAACGGCTCGCACACGTGATATTAGGTTTAGGTGCTCCAAGATGGACGGAGGAAACTGTGACAGCAAACAAATTAGTGACACACAAATATACACTTTATTGCGCTGCGATGCTTAACTATAGTTGTACAGCAACTCGCTGCATGTACTTGCACACAGATACAACCAAGCAGTTGCCTGTCAATGCGTTCGTTACTGAATACAATGTCAATAAGACTATGTCCGCCGTGGGTGCCACACTGTCAGTCACTGTGCTAAACACTTGTCCTTATGTGACGGCTATAGGCAATGCCACTTGCAAACTAAGTCTCGCATGCTGATCTCCTCTAGGAACTGCAGCTACGAACAGCAACCCTGGAACTCCATACTGGAACTGTCGTACGCCAACGCCGAACATGAACCCCTGTTGCTGCCTGTGACCAATGCTCATCACGACGCGGAAGTCCATGGCGGCGCGGAGATTCCTGATTGGGTCGCGCTCGTGGTTGTGTAGGGAAGCAGCCTACTCACGCCATATAGAATTCATATGCTTTCCATTCTGTACCAGCCTAGACCGCTCTAACTAGCTATGACGTCACGAATGTTGTGCAGTACCTTAAAAGTGAAGTAAATGATCTGAAAGGTTAATAGCATGTCAGGAGTGATGCTAAAATAATAATGTGTTGAGTTTCAGTTTAGTAACTTTAACAGTTTTCGAAATTTGGACGTTTTACATAAAAATCATCGGCGCAACGGAAAGGAGCTAGAAACTTCAAAATTCATATTCGGATTCCTTTTTCATTGTAATTTAATGGAAACAGCATGCTGGATCTCACAAAGTAATATTTTGGTTGAAAATCATGATTTTCTGTTTTTGTGTCCTAAAAGTACGGAAGCAAGATAGATTAAGTAAGTGATTAGATAATGCTAGGATGTTTAGATTTAGGTAGAATGGAGATACGCTATAATAAAAAAGATGTGAGAAGTTTCCAAAATGTAGCTATAAAACTACAGCTGTAACGTCTCTCCAAAGGGCAAGTTCAGAGCTTATGTATTGTGTGCAGTGCAACTAAAATAATTCTCTCGCCAAAAGTATTTAACCTAGCCACGTCAGAATTTTATTACAGATACTTACCTGTGTGCTGATAGCATAATTAAATTGAGAGCTTTATTGGCCTTCAGCGAATGAAGCAATTAACTATTTAATAAATTGAAGTGGTGATTTACTAGCCCGAGCGGCTAGTCAGGAAGCCAAATGTCGGCTGCGCCTTCGGCAGTCCCCACCGCGGCTATATAAATAAAAGCGCTGGGGTAAAGTGTTAATTGCGGAACGACCTCAGTGAATGAATGAATGGTTCGAATGGCTCTGAGCACTTTGGGACTTCACAGCTATGGTCATCAGTCCCCTAGAACTTAGAACTCCTTAAACCTAACTAACCTAAGGACAGCACACAACACCCAGTCATCACGAGGCAGAGAAAATCCCTGACCCCGTCGGGAATCGAACCCGGGAACCCGGGCGCGGGAAGCGAGAACGCTACCGCACGACCACGAGCTGCGGACAACTTCAGTGATTTATTCTCAGTTTACTTATGTCGTATTTTCACGTGTCGCCGCAGGACAGACCTTCTACCATTACTAGCGTGGCATTTGATGAGTATTAACATCACATTTTGGCGAGCATTCACTCTGAACATTTACATTGATAACGATTATTGAACAGTTTCGTTATCTGGGGACAACAGGATCCGCGCAATAGACTCCGAACAGCTCTGATAGTACAATAGCTGATAGTAGCATTACTTGGGTAAACATTTGTCTGAAACTTTACGCTTTATCGTTTTCTAAATATAGTGAAATTTGTTACAGTAAACAGCATTTTCTGTGAATCCCAGACATCATCCTAAATCCTCAGAATAATGAACTTCAGTGATCAATAACTTTATTGGCTCACATGGGTTCACATGGCTCTGAGCACTATGGGACTCAACTGCCGTGGTCATAAGTCCCCTAGAACTTAGAACTACTTAAACCTAACTAACCTAAGGACAACACACAACACCCAGCCATCACGAGGCAGAGAAAATTCCTGACCCCGCCGGGAATCGAACCCGGGAACCCGGGCGTGGAAAGCGAGAACGCTACCGCACGACCACGAGATGCGGGCAATAACTTTATTACTCCATCATAGTGGGCACAGTGAAATTTAATTACAGGCATCACGTTTCTGCTAATCACTTTCTGGTTGCCAACATTGTAGTTAGAGAGCCTGTGTTGAGAACGGCAACAATAGAAAAATTCTCCACGCGCCGCCCCACAGTTGGCGGCGAACTTCAAAGCGGCTACAGTCGGAAACTGTCGCCATTGGTGTCCATTGGCGAGGGCACAACATTATTAGTAATTATTTTCAAAAGTGGTAACAGCGACACCTGCCTCTGATTAGACGTTTATTAGTGGGGTGAAAGTGTACCCATCGTCTCCAACCGACGAAGCATCTAACGGTTGTGAAGTTCATTCGAGCGCAGATGGAGGGGAAGAAGAGCTGGAAAGATTGATGGTGACAGCTGGGGAACAAGAGATGATTACGAAGAGCATTCAAGTCACGTAACATAACTTAAAATGTTAATATCCGATTTATTTATGAGGTGACATGGCAGTTTCCTAATGGACACAGCGATGCTTCTCATAAATAGTCCCACATCATCGTGGGGCTCCTACTTCTCAGCCAAGTGCTGCAGCAATTCCAGCAGCTGTTGGTCTCTTTTGTTGACCGAATCCCAATGGGTTTTCCTCGATCTGCGAACTGAGAAGGAAGAGTTGGCAGTAACTGTGTCACCAGAGGACAAGGAAGCAATGGCTTGTGGAGTGTCACGCCTTGTTTTATCAGCATTTTGTCCCTCTTCATCAGATGGCAGTCCTTCAACATTTGTTGCATTCTGCAGCGGGACACTACAAAAAGAGGGCCGCTCCCTTTATACATCTCTCAAAAAAGTTTGTATAAGGATACGGTGTCCTGGAAAGAGTGGATCTCTTTACTGGAATTACAAAGGCTACTTATCAATAGTACCGGGTTATTACAAATGATTGAAGCGATTTCACAGCTCTACAATATCTTTATTATTTGAGATATTTTCAAAATGCTTTGCACACACATACAAAAACTCAAAAAGTTTTTTTAGGCATTCACAAATGTTCGATATGTGCCCCTTTAGTGATTCGGCAGACATCAAGCCGATAATCAAGTTCCTCCCACACTCGGCGCAGCATGTCCCCATCAATGAGTTCGAAAGCATCGTTGATGCGAGCTCGCAGTTCTGGCACGTTTCTTGGCAGAGGAGGTTTAAACACTGAATCTTTCACATAACCCCACAGAAAGAAATCGCATGGGGTTAAGTTGGGAGAGAGTGGAGGCCATGACATGAATTGCTGATCATGGTCTCCACCACGACCGATCCATCGGTTTTCCAATCTCCTGTTTAAGAAATGCCGAACATCATGGTGGAAGTGCGGTGGAGCACCATCCTGTTGAAAGATGAAGTCGGCGCTGTCGGTCTCCAGTTGTGGCATGAGCCAATTTTCCGCGGGCTACGCGTGAAACTTGCCCGCACGCATTCAACCGTTTCTTCGCTCACTGCAGGCCGACCCGTTGATTTCCCCCTACAGAGGCATCCAGAAGCTTTAAACTGCGTATCCCATCGCCGAATGGAGTTAGCAGTTGGTGGATCTTTGTTGAACTTCGTCCTGAAGTGTCGCTGCACTGTTATCTCTGACTGATGTGAGTGCATTTCAAGCACGACATACGCTTTCTCGGCTCCTGTCGCCATTTTGTCTCACTGCGCTCTCGAGCGCTCTGACGGCAGAAACCTGAAGTGCGGCTTCAGCCGAACAAAACTTTATGAGTTTTTCTACGTATCTGTAGTGTGTCGTGACCATATGTCAATGAATGGAGCTACAGTGAATTTATGAAATCGCTTCAATCATTTTTAATAGCCCTGTACTTCTGGCATTGACTGATTCGAACTGTAAATTCGTTGCGATAAACGTCAGTTCATACGGTAAGAAAGGAGAAAGTGACATATTTAATAACTCGGTAATGGGGACGATTTTGAGCACATGAAGAGCTTCCGCCGGCCGGTGTGGCCGAGCGGTTCTAGGCGCATCAGTCTGGAACCGCGCGACCGCTACGGTCTCAGGTTCGAATCCTGCCTCGGGCATGGATGTGTGTCACGTCCTTAGGTTAGTTAGGTTTAAGTAGTTCTAAGTTCTAGGGGACTGATGACCTCAGATGTTAAGTCCCATAGTTCTCAGAGCCATTTGAACCATCTTGAAGAGCTTCCATTGACTGAAATCAAGGTCCCATTTGTTATAGTTGGTGACGAGGCATTCCGCTTGTAAAAGCATATTCTTAAGCTTTACACTCGCTCGGTTTTCCAGCAAGATAAATCAAAAGCTACCTTCAACTATAAATTGTCACGAGCACGCCGAGATTCTGAAAATGCTTTTGGGCTTTTGTGTCAGCTATCTCGGGTGTTTTACGCAAATGTGTACCTACAATCTAACACATGATAAACTCGTTACAGATGATTGCTGTCTACATAGTCTCCTCGAGGTTGCCATTTAGAGATAGAGGACGATCTTCTCATGAACTTTACCATGATGTGAGTTTACCGCAGAACATTACCCTTTGCCTCAGACAGGGGGATTCTACCAAGGTGAAGGGTTTCAAGTACGAGATACATTCAAGAATTACTTCTTTGAAGTGACAAACCAATTATTACTACGGGGAAAAGAACTAAGACTCTAATAAAGGAAATAACTTACTGTTGCTGATCATAACTACTATTGTCGTAGTTTTTTGGCGACAGAAAGCAGGAAGGTATTGTTCTAGCTTCAATTTTGTAAAATTACGTGTCAGAGTAGCAGAAAAAATATAAATATAAAAATGTGTATATGCAAAAAAAACCTACCACCTTTTTTCATTTCTTCTCCTACATTCATCCACACTTTACCCTTCGTCACCACATTACTGAACTCCATATGCTTATGATCATACAATATAGAATGTCAGCTCACGTACTCCACTGACTGGTCTTCGTCGTCACTGTGAAAACCTTTCTTCGACATTGCGCGTCGTAAATTACTACAGTTGCCACAGACCAAGCTGTCGCGGCCCGGCTGCAGACTGCTTCCGCAGCGGCGGAGAGCCGGCGGTCGCGATGACGTCACGACCGTTGACTGCCGAGCAGTTACAGCGATGTATGGTCCGTTGCTAGGCATGTAGCCAACTGCCCGCGTTTATTGCCGGCCGTAGTGCCTGAACGTCGCTCGTTTAGTTACTGCTGCGCGCGGCCAGACAGACCTGGTTACTTCATGTCGGCGGTGTTGAAGTACCGGGTGATCAAAACGTCAGTATAAATTTGAAAACCTAATAAACCACGGAATAATGTAGATAGAGAGGTAAAAATTGACACACATGCTTGGAATGACATGGGGTTTTATTATAACCAAAGAAAAACAAAGTTCACAAAATGTCCGACAGATGGCGCTGGACAGCAAAACGTCAGTGACTGCGCATGACAATCGTGTATAAAAGGAGCTGTAATGAGAGAAAGAAACACCTACAAATCCCTCATCTGTCCTATCCTCTGTTATGCCAGCGTTGCCTGGATCTCCGCCCCCACCCGCTTTTACAAGGCCCTCCAAATCCTTGAGCGCCATGCGCTCCGCCTTGCCTTCCGTATCCGCCTTCCTTCCCCCACACGGCTCCTGTATGAACTGATCCCCTTCCCCCACCTCCTCCTGTTCCTCCAACATCTCCGCATCCTTTACATTGTTCGCAGGCTTGATCCCCCCCACCCTCTGGTTTCCTCCTTCCTCTCCACCCCCCGCCCGTTGCCGTGCCTCTATCGCTGTATCCCTCCCTCTCTCCACCTCCACACCCTCCATCTCCTTCATCAGGGCAATTTCCAACGCCTCCCCCTCCCGGATGATGAACTTCGCCGTGACATCTACCCTTCCTTCCAACTATAACCTGGCCTTGTTCCCCCCCCCTCTCCCCAGGGCCCCCTTTTCCTCTTTCCTCCTTCTCCCAGAGCGGCTTTTCCTCCGTCCCCCCCCCTCCCCTGAGACCCTGCACCCCATACTTGCCTCTCTCCTTCCCACATCCCTCCCTACCTGGCCCTCTTCCGCGCACCCCCCGCTCACCTCCCCCATCTCTTCCCCTCCCTCCCTTCTTCAGGTCTCCCTCATCTCCTAGCGCCTGGCAGATCCTCTGTATTGCTCTTCATCAGTGTGCCACATCAGTGTTGTTTAGTGCTGTTTCTCGTGTGCGTCAAGAGGTGTGCTTTTAATTGTGTCCTGCCTTGAGGTTCGCCGTCAATGTTACGTTATGTGCTATGCCATCCGTCGCTACCTTTATGCTCCAGTCATACTGTGCCTTGTGTTCTTTTAACCGTCGCAGTGTGTGGCTTTTTGTGTGTGCTACTTTTAAACAGTTTTTTTGTTTTTTTATCTCCATTTTACAGTCACCCCGTTTTTTGTCTATTTTCTTCCATTATGTTCCCCTTTTTTATATCTATGTTCACCTTATTCTCTCCTTTGCTGTTTTTAAATGTCTTCTATTGTTTTGTTCTATGTCTTTCGGCTGAAGAGCAGCGCCTATGCTGCTGCCAGCCCGCCCCGATGGGGAATTGAAATACAATAAAGGAAAAAAAAAAGAGAAAGAATCAGTTCCTTGAAAGGATACGGATCCTGTACCCTTCCCGTAAACTCGATCCTCCTCACCCACTTGTCTCGCCCATCCTCACCCACCCCCGCCCGATGCCGCGCCTGTATTCCCATGTCCCACCCGGTCTCCATCTCTCCACCCTCCTTACCCTCTCCCAAGGTGACTTCCGCGAGCTCCCCCTCCCTGATGATGTCCTCCTCCCCTACATATACCCCTCATATCAACTTTTATCCTTCCCCCCACTTCCTGTGTCTTTTCCTTTAGGCACCCTCCCTCCCTTCTCTCTCCTTTTCCCCCCATCAACCCTTCCTCCACCCCTCTTCCCCCGGGCTTCCCCTCCCCCTTCCACCCTTCCCCCTATCTCCCCTGCCCGTGGCATCTCTGCTCTGCCCTCTCCCTCTCCCACCCCCCCCCTCCTCCTCTCTTGGCAGGTTCCCGGACTCTTACACGCTTAGTGAACATTCGCACACCGGAGATCAACGCCTCGTGTTTCTGTGTATGCCGTCGTTTTGTGCTTCAGTGGTTCAGTGTTATTCGTTTTGTGCACCTACGTTCGCGTGTGACAATTTTCGTCTATGTATGTGTCGAAGTGTCTGAACAAATTTTATCTTGGACTCTACGCCCGTGAATGGCTCCATGTATTTTAAAAAGTGTTTGTCTCCGTTTATATGTCCACCATGTTTTTCTCTAATTGTCTTCATTTGTCACTTTTGTGTTTCTCTATGGCCAAAGAGCGGCGTAGTATGCTGCTGCTGGCCTGCCTGTAAACAGGTTTAAAACTAACAATAAAGAAGAAAAAAAAAGAGAGAGAGAATCAGATGCGCCAGCAGTCCCAGCATGTTGACGTTACCTGAAAAGGTGCTTTTAGTGAAGCTGTATTATCTGAATGGGGAATGTGCTAGTTCAGCATTACGATCCTATCACCATAGGAAGGGGATTCGAACGGGTAAAGGTCCGTTGACAAATGCAGCTGTGGCGAGAATGATTTCGAAGATAGAAGCCACGGGTTGTTTAGACGATAGACCCTGGCGTAATGCTTCTGAGACAGTTCGGGAAGAAATGGATACTGTAGCGGGTTCCAAACACTACTGTTTGGTTGACACTTAGGCGTACCCTCCGATGCTATTCGTACAAAATCCATCGGCATCATGAACTGTTACCTGGCGATTTAGTGAAGCGGAGGGCATTTGAGATGTGGGCGTTTCAAAACATGGCGGAAGATGACGATTGGTTCAGTAACGTGTTGTGGACCGACGAAGCTCATTTCACGCTCCGAGGGTCTGTCAACGCCCACAACTCCAGAATTTGGGCTACCAAAAATCCTAGAACTGTCGTGCAAACTCCATTGCACGACAAGAAAGTCACGGTATGGGTTGGATTTACCACATGTACCGTTATCGGACCTTTTTTCTTCGAGGAAATGCGTGATTCTGGTTTTGTAACTGCTGCCGTGATGGGTGAGAGGCAAGCCTATATGTTGCAGAATCGCATCATTCCCAGCCTGGCTGATAAACACCTGCTGGAACGTACGATGTTTATGCAGGATGGCGCTCCACCCGATATTGCTAGACGCGTGAAAGATGTCTTGAGCGCGTCGTTTGGTGATGATCGTGTGCTCAGCCGCCACTTTCGTCATACTTGGCCTCCCATGTCCCCAGAACTCAGTCCGTGCGATTATTGGCTTTGGGGTTACCTGAAGTCGCAAGTGTATCGTGATCGACCGATATCTCTAGGGATGCTGAAAGACAACATCCGACGCCAATGCCTCACCATACCTCCGGGCATGCTTTACAGTGTTGTTCACAACATTATTCCTCGACTACAGCTATTGTTGAGGGATGATGGTGGTCATATAGAGCATTTCCTGTAAAGAACATCATCTTTGCTTTGTCTTACTTTGTTATGTTAATTATTGCTATTCTGATCAGATGAAGCGCCATCTGTCGGACATTTTTTGAACTTTGTATTTTTTTTTTTTTGTTCTAATAAAACCCCATGTCATTCCAAGCATGTGTGTCAATTTGTACTTCTCTATCTACATTATTCTGTGATTTATTCAGTTTTCAAATTTATACTGACTTTTTGATCACCCAGTATCTTTAGCGTTTTTCGGAAGACAAAATTAATGAGAGAGAAGTGTCTGACTTGGAGTTACGATCCTCAAAACGAAAATTGGTGGAATCCCTACATGTCAAGCCGCATTGGTAATCTGATCACTTTTTTATTGAAACACATACCGGCCCTTAGTGTCTTAGTGTCTGTGTGGAAGAAGTACAACGTGAAGCTGGGTTTCCTATTCCTTCATGAGAAGTTCGTGATCACTTTGGATACTTAGGAAAGGAATAATAAAACAGAAGAGAGAGAAAGAAGAAAGTTCATGTACACTGAAGAGCCACAGAAACTGGTGCACATGCCTAATATCGTGTGGGGCCCCTACGAGCACGCAGATGTGCCACTGCACGACGTGGCATGGACTCGACGTATGTCTGAAGTAGTTCTGGAGGGTACTGACACGATGAATCCTGCATGGCTGTCCATAACTCCGTAAGAGTACGAGGGGTTATAGATCTCTTCTGAACAACACGCTGCAAGGCATCCCAGATAGCTCAATAATGTTCATGCCTGGGTAGTCTGGTTGCCAGCGGAAGAGTTTAAACTCAGAAGAATGTTCCTGGAGCAGTTCTGGACGTGTGGGGTGTCGAATTGTCCTGATGGAATTTCCCAAATCCGTCGGAATGTACAATGGACATGAATGGATGCAGGTGATCAGACAAGATGCTTGCGTACGTGTCACCTGTCAGAGTCGTTTCTAGACGTATCAGGTGTCCCATATCACTCCAACTGCACACACTCCACACGATTACAGAGCCTCCACCAGCTTGAACAGTACCCTGCTGACATGCAGGCTCCATGTATGTATTCATGAGGTTGTCTCCATACCCATACACGTTCATCGGCTCGATACAATTTGAAACAAGCCTTATCCGACCAGGCAACATGTTTCAAGTCATCAACACTCCATCTTCGGTCTTGACGGGCCCAGGAGAGCTGTAAAGCTTTGTATCGTAAAGTCATCAAGGATACACGAGCGGGCCTTCGGCTCCGAAAGGCCACATCGATGATGTTTCGTTGAACGGTTCGCGCGTTGACGTTTGTAGATGGCCAAGCATTGAAATCTGCAGCAATTTGAGGAAGGGCTGCACTTGTGTCACGTTGAACGATTGTCTTCAGTCGTCGTTAGTCCCGTTCTTGCAGGATCTTTATCCGGCCACAGCGATGTCCGAGATTTGCTGTTTTACCGGATTCTTGATATTCACGATACTCTCGTGAAATTGTCGTACGTTAAAATCCCCTCTTCATCGCTACCTCGAAGATGCTGTGTCCCGTCGCTCCTGTGCCGACTATAACACCAAGTTCAAACTCACTGAAATCGTGATAACCTGCCATTGTAGCAGCAATACCCGATCTAACAACTGCGCCAGACACTTGTCTTATATAGGCGTTGCCGACCACAGCGCCGTATTCTGCCTGTTTACATATCTCTGTATTTAAATAGTCAGGCCTACACCAGTTTCTCTGGCGCTTCAGTGTAGATACACGTCATTCCTTGAAAATGTTGCTATTATTTATAAAGCATTATGCCGGTTTGCCCTCTATTTTACTTCCTCCTTCTAACGTATTTACAGGAAGAGAAATATATCATCCACAGTGGTGGTGCATTGAGTGTGACATATCACACAGCTCTTAAAGTAGCCAAGATAGTGGGTCTCTTCAGCGATGGAGAATTTGTTAAAGAGTATTTTGTTGCTGCCGCAACAGTCTTATGTCCAGCGACTCTTTCGGTTTTCGAAACAGTTCCTCTTTCACGGAGAATAGTTTGCAGACGCATCGAAGAAATGGCAAACGACGTGGAAATGCAAGTAAAACACAAGACTAAAAATTTTTTTTCTGTGGCTCTGGAAGAAAGCTTGGATGTAACGAATGTTGCTCAGCTTGCTGTATTTGAGAGAGGTGTTGACGCCGAGTTTAATTTCACGGAGAGACTCCTTGATTTAATGACAGTGAACGGTACTACTGCCGACGAAGTATTGTCTTGCTTGGGAAACATTGTTGACATATATGAGCTTAGGCCCGCCAGGCTAGCCGTGCGGTCTAGGTCACTGCTTCCCGAGAATCCGCCCGGCGGGTTAGTTTCGAGGTCCGGTGTGCCGGCCAGCCTGCGGATGGTTTTTAAGGCGGTTTTCCATCTGCCTCGGCGAATGCGGGCTAGTTCCGCTTATTACGCCTCAGTTACACTATGTCGGCGATTGCTGCGCAAAAACTATCTCCACGTACGCGTACACCATAATTACTTCAAATGGTTCAAATGGCTCTGAGCACTATGGGACTTAACATCTGAGGTCATCAGTCCCCTAGAACTTAGAACTACTTAAACCTAACTAACATAAGAACGTCACACACATCCATGCCCGAGGCAGGATTCGAACCTGCGACCGTAGTGGTTGCACGGTTCCAGACTGAAGTGCTTAGAACCGCTCGGCCACACCGGCTGGCATGCAAATGGTTCAAATGGCTCTAAGCACTATGGGACTTAACATCTGAGGTCATCAGTCGCCTAGACTTAGAACTACTTAAACGTAACTAACCTAAGGACATCACACACATCTATGCGGGAGGCAAGATTCGAACCTGCGACCGTAAGTTCAATACATACATACATACTTACATATGAGCATTGTTGGGAAATACTTTCACTGATTGCAACAGATGGAGCTCGTACAATGATTGGTCAAAAGTCTTGTGTCGTTACTTTGATAAAGAACAAGATGAAATTAAGTTGGTATCCAGATGGAAATACCAGCGATGCACTGCGTCCTGCATCGCATTAATATGCTGGCAAAATGTGCCAAAATAAGTGGCGTCATTTTCGACATTGTAACACAGTTAAGTGACTGAGGTCACACGGTTTGGGACACCGGCTTTTTAAATCGTTTCTGGTAGATCTGCGGTGTAATTACGGCGATGTACCGTATTTTTGTGAAGTATGCTGGTTAAGTCTAGGTGTTGTTTTAGGATGTTTTTCCCGATTATGTCAAGACATAGCATTAGTCATGGACATGAAAGGAACACAGTAAAAAAGTTTGATGACCTCCATTGGATATTAAATCTTGCATTTCTAACTGACCTTGAAAACAACTGAATGTCTTGAGAACAGTTTTGCTGGGTAGACATATCCTAATTACCGATGTTTTTTACAGCGGCATTAGGTTTTAAAAGGGAATTGCTGTTGTGGATAAAGCAACTTTCAGAAACGTCATTTGCGCACTTTTCGAATGTTGTACTAGTTATAAACGAAATAAATTCTGAAAAGGAGACGTTGAGCGAACATTTTGATGAACTTGTTACGGTGTTACAGGCTTTGTTACAAAACTTCGATAGTAGATTTAGTGACATAAATCGATTTGAACTTTATTTTAGTGTTTTAGCAACTCATTTTGCAGGGGACGTTGAAAGTGCGCTTCTTACGTAGTCGTGTACTCAGGACAAGTTTCATGCAGCAGAAAATGTTGAAACCTTTTACAAAACCTTCCCTCGTGAAGAGCTGCGCAGTTGTTAAAATTAAGAAAATCTAATCTTACGATTACTATTTAAAAAATCAAATGTGTGTGAAATCTTATGGGACTTAACTGCTGAGCTCATCAGTCCCTAAGCTTACACACTACTTAACCTAAATTATCCTAAGGACAAACACACACACCCATGCCCGAGGGAGGACTCGAACCTCCGCCGGGACCAGCCGCACAGTCCGTGACTGCAGCGCCTAAGACCGCCCGGCTAAACCCGCGCGGCTCTTACGATTACTGTGGCTGACCGCTTATTTGGTGTAGCAATACGTTTGATGACAAGTAATCTAACTCTAAACATTGAGATGCTGGTGAAAAAACATTTGAAGACAAAGATAGAGTGATGAAAATAGATGTTTCTTCCTTTTTCATAAGTAGTAGGCCAGGTCCAAACTTGACATTTTTCGGTAAGATTACATGGATTACGTAAATAGTTGTTTAATTAAAAAAAATCACGTGTTCTTTGCTTATTTCTTTAAATCTGTGTAGTATTTGTGACCAGCAACTTAAGTCGACGAGAGTGGTATTTATTCTCTTTCTCTTGACCATTGTAACGCGTCCCAACCTCACCCTCCGTTCTCCGCTGAACTGAACGACAGAATTTAAAACGTTTCGTACGGCTTGTAATTGCTGTCAGCCTACGCAATGTATTGCTTTGCGTGCTGGAGTAGGCCTACTCATTAAAGCATTACGCAGTGAAAAGATTATTCTTTATTTTTTTCTTTGTCGCTGTGGTGCGCCTCTATCGAACTGCAAACGGTCTACTTCTTATATAGTCTGCTGGTGTAATCTGAACGAAACTGGAACGATACATTCAAGCTCAGAAAAAAGTGGAACATGAAGTACAAGCTGGTCGCAGAGGGAAAAGAAAATCAAAAACAAATTTTCTTCCGGCGACAAACATAGGAAAACAACACTGCTATATTACAACCTAATAATTTATGTGGAAAGCCTTATGTGACGGGATGTCGCATAGAAGTGTGCACACCAGTGTTAATTCGTTTACTTCATGACACGACACAATTTTTATACGCTATTATTACTTTTTCATCGGGTAACACTTTTCGGTAACATAGGATTGGTCTATAAGGCTACACTTCTGCAAATACTATGCACATGTTATATTGTATAGTAAATATTTATTGCATCGTTGTACTGCAATAGCCGGCCAGTGTGGCCGAGCGGTTCTAGGCGCTTCAGTCCGGAACCGCGCTGCTGCTACGGTCGCAGGTTCGAATCCTGCTTCGGGCATGGATGTGTGTGATGTCCTTAGGTTAGTTAGGTTTAAGTAGTTCTAAGTTCTAGGGGACTGATGACCTCAGAAGTTAAGTCCCATAGTGCTCAAAATGGCTTCAAATGGCTCTGAGCACTATGGGACTTAACATCTATGGTGATCAGTCCCCTAGAACTTAGAACTACTTAAACCTAACTAACCTAAGGACAGCACACAACACCCAGCCATCACGAGGCAGAGAAAATCCCTGACCCCGCCGGGAATCGAACCCGGGAACCCGGGCGTGGGAAGCGAGAACGCTACCGCACGACCACGAGATGCGGGCCATAGTGCTCAGAGCCATTTTTTTTTTTTGTACTGTAATAATTACATCGCAAAGAATACTAACGTGACTACAAACTCGAGCGCTAGCTATCGTTCGTATATTCTCAGTTTTCAGTCCTGTTAGCGAGTAAGAGATCGCGAGATGCACGTGCATCGTCCCCACGTGGCGATACCCGAGTCCACAATTCCTGTGGCTGGCTTGCGGGCAGCCCACGCGCCCAGCGCTGTTATAAAGCGAGACAGATGGCATGAAACACACACATTTTAATGTTCACAGTCTGAGCATCTCTACAGAAGTGGTTACATCATATTTCATCGTTTATTTCGGCATCTTAAGAATATGATAATAATATCGGTAAATTTTCCAAGGCGTTCTCCCTTCGCGTCGGCTGGCTGTCGGCTCGACGTCAGTATCGACCGGCTCTGGACGGGGTCATGACGGCAGCACCCCTATAGAATAACTTACCGCCCTCGTGGTAGTCGCATGAAACAAAACAAATAAATACACTTTTCTTAGGTGAAACAACACGGAAATCTATTACAACTACAACTAACATAAATTACCTAAATAACTCAGCTGATGTCACACAGAATAAATAACGACACAGAGTTTCACGGCCCTTTTAGAAACTCTACAAAGTGGAGTTCAGAGAGCAACGAATACGAAGTAAAATCTGTATTTGTTTCCCTTAAGACAGTAATGATGATTCCTTATTTGTAGTGGTTTTTATTAACGTTTTTTTTTTTCTATGTGTGTGTTTGATGAACTTTAGTCAGTCTGTTTACTTAGGAGAAGAAGAACTTCTTAGCCTCGATCGCTATAAAAAACTTTACTGTAGATAACCGGTTTCGGTAAAACTAAGTTACCATCTTCAGATCTACAATAAAATTACAAGAGTGCTACAAACTGTTGCACAGATAATGCAGCGTTACCCACAGAAGAACCAAATGACAACGTAGCTTCATAAAGGTTATTACAAATATCTTGTGCCAGCTACACACAAAATCTTTCTAGGTACATAAAAAATGAAATGAGTGGTGCCTTTGCACGTCAAAATTAAAATTACTATGTACATCGCAATTCACCAAAACATCGTTCCCATAACATTACATGGCTACCAGTGCGCTATAAGACTGTCAATAGCCAATGCATGAGACGAACTGACCACAAGCACAACAGGTGTCGCTGCAGTACATATATTCTATCAGCAAAAGTCATATACGTAATTTAAAAACAACCATGTTCCAAAAATACAGATACAAAAAAATTCCGAAATGTTTATTTTTTTAAACCTTCGTCGCTAGTTTTGTAAAGGCCTCGTCGTTGCTGCTGCGGACGCCGAGTTGCCACTGTTGTGACAGTAGGTCGAATTTGTGAGTTCGTGGAATGGCTTCTGATGCAGTACTCCGCTAAGACAATTTCTCCCTGCCATTATTACACAGATATGCCCCAGGGTCAGGTAACAGGATTGGGGAACGAAGGTTCTACAACACTCCAAAAATGAGTTTAAAGGGTTTACTTTTCTTTGTGACTTTTCGAATAATGAAGTCTGCAACACTGCGTGTAATATAACACAAAAAAGGCCCTCAATGGCTAAGTGCAAATAATCGTAGGTAAACTTCACAATACATAGCAAATGTAATTTGCAATAACAGTCTGTTCACTTCTAAGAGTTCACTAAACGACGTTGCCTATCTGAGTCAGCCCTGGACGATGGTCTACAACCAAGTGGACGAGAACTGCTCTTCCATCTTCCGAGTAGGCTTCCGTCCGTTGTCGTCCGGTCATTGGCGGATTGTACTTGGCCGGCAATTGTCTGAGGCGAAGTCGATATCTTCATCCTCAATTCCCCCGTGGCGCTGATGGAACTCGCGCACGTCGCGAGTCTCTATGGCACTGGCACCAACTCACGTCCTTGCGCCTGTGGTGCTTTTGCCCTGGCTGTGTCTTGTTCGGACAACACAGCATTTATAAAATATTTTTTAAGATTTCTTCGTGACAGAATACTGTAAAGAAACCCTGTACACCATAGTTATGATTCTTGCGTTATATCATAATAAAACTGCAATTACCTTACTTTGACAGTATCGCTAAGTAAGCGGCAAACATAGTTACAAAAGAAAAAAAAGCTTTCTAAATTTATTATAAGAAACAACATAAGTTAGGCTGTATGCTAAAAAATTTATTTAGTAAATTATTAAAATCAAACTACAGCGGTGCTCAATCCAACATCTGAAGCTAGGGCAATCAATCTGAGAAGTATACCATTATAGTGCAACGCATCATATTTAGTGCACCAGAAGCTTAAGAGAAGTGATACCTTATATGAGGGCCACGAATACTATGTAGGATACCAACGGAAAACCGTCAAAAGTAATCACATTCCGCATCTTAGATTGGGTACATGGACATGTGTAGAAAAAGAATATTGAACATGAGAAACCAAAACGCAATCCTGACTCACAAACCTACGAAAGCTCATTCATTACATTATACTAATATAAGTTACAGACTAATATGTAACTTAATGCCACGGAATATAGTAAGTAATGTAGCCAACCATCTGTCTTCATATGTTAATGTACAAAAAGTTTATCCATTGTGGATAGAAACTTGAGTAACCTATAGAATACGCCACAGACCCGGAAAACGCCAAAATAATTAATAAATGAGTACTTAGAGGTTTCCATTAATAAATTGTTTTATTAGACCATCGTAAGTCGAGGGCTACATGCAGCAGCATGCAGTGTAATGTACTGAAGAACTAACCATACTAGACACATAGCACGTGTATGCAACATGATAATACCACCTTCTCTCTTAAGAGTAGAAGACCATAACTTTGCTAGATATCTATATATGAAATACATCATCACCTATGCAACATATATACCGCTACGTAGCTCGTTGTCTATGTTCGAACCGTTGTACAAAAAAAAAAAAAGAAAAAAATTTGAAGGAGTATTAGCAAAGTATGAGACAGCCAACTGCCTAAACAGCAGCGTATGTTAACTTCTATCTTCACAGTGAGATTCAATAGGATATTAAGAGATATTCAATAAATTCCCGTTTATACAGCAGTGCAGCTCAATGCCTACGTTCCCCAACGAAGAGTTGGAACTATTACAGAACAGACAAACTCAATCTAAGACACAATGACAACCTAGCATCTGTCTGCAATAGTCCTCTGCCTAAACGGTATAAAGTAGACGATCATATACACACTAACGTAGCTCGAAGACTTCGTCAAGCCATTGTCCAATAGTTCCTAAGCCGGCCGAAGTGGCCGTGCGGTTAAAGGCGCTGCTGTCTGGAACCGCAGGACCGCTACGGTCGCAGGTTCGAATCCTGCCTCGGGCATGGATGTTTGTGCTGTCCTTAGGTTAGTTAGGTTTAATTAGTTCTAAGTTCTAGGGGACTAATGACCTCAGCAGTTGAGTCCCATAGTGCTCAGAGCCATTTGAACCAATAGTTCCTGAAGGTTCAAATGGTTCAAATGGCTCTGAGCACTATGGGACTCAACTGCTGAGGTCATTAGTCCCCTAGAACTTAGAACTAGTTAAACCTAACTAACCTAAGGACATCACAAACATCCATGCCCGAGGCAGGATTCGAACCTGCGACCGTAGCGGTCTTGCGGTTCCAGACTGCAGCGCCTTTAACCGCACGGCCACTTCGGCCGGCTAAAAATGGTTCAAATGGCTCTGAGCACTATGGGACTCAACTGCTGTGGTCATAAGTCCCCTAGAACTTAGAACTACTTAAACCTAACTAACCTAAGGACAGCACACAACACCCAGCCATCACGAGGCAGAGAAAATCCCTGACCCCGCCGGGAATCGAACCCGGGAACCCGGGCGTGGGAAGCGAGAACGCTCCCGCACGAGTTCCTGAAGGATTAAAGGTTAGGATCTAAAACATTTCCACTTTCTAGCAGCTGAATAGCATCTTCCGTCCGAAGAGTAGACGGCCAAAGCTTCGCTAAATATCTATATATGAAGTATGTCAACACTTAGACGACATACCCACCGCTACGTAGCCCTAAGTCTACGTTCAAACCACGCTAGATAACTAGCACCCGTATGCAATAGAATGATACTATCTCCTGTCTGAAGAGTAGACAGCCAAAGCTTTGCTAGATATCTACCTATGAAATATATGGTACATCATTATTATTCTACAACGACCGGTGGAGGAGCATTAACTAAATAAGAGCACCTGTATGCCACAAGATATTACGATTCACTAACAACAAAGTGGAAGACCATACATTCGCCTGACATTTACATGTAAAGAATATCAACACTTACAAGTCATGTACAATGCTACGTAGATCGAGGTCTATGTTCGAAACCATTATATCACAGGGAGCGAAACTAGCTAAAATCTTGTATATTAAGAGGAAATTGAGTAAATTGGGATGGAGTATTACACAATAACACCGTCCGAACAGGCCGTCAAGGCCCAACGGTACCCATCGGCCGCCGTGTCATCCTCAGCACTTAACCGTTACCGCATGCGGTTACGAAGAGGCATGGGGTCAACACACGCTCTCCCGGCCGTTGTCAGTGTTCGTGACCGGTGCCGCTACTTCTCAATCAAGTATCTCCTCAACTGGGCGCACAAGGTCTGAGTGCACTCCGCAGTCGGCGGACCCGGACGGTGACCCATCAAAGTGCTAACCAAGCCCGATAACGCTTACCTTTGGTGATCAGGTGGAACTGGTGTTACCACTGCCGCAAGGCCGTTGTCCATCAAATATAGATCAGTATGACTGAATTACAACCGATTCGGCAAAGTATCAGATCTACCCTAAACAAATATTTGATTGCACAAATGAAGCCGGAGGTCTAACATGGGGAGTCCACGACGTTGGGAATCACAGACTTTCTTCAAACTTTATTCACCTTTAGAAGGCCATTAAAACGGCATAATGTACAACTATTAAGGTGCACTACTCTGGCAATTCGAAAAAATCGCAAGAGAAGTTTTATGTATCTGTTATGTGCTGTACGTATCTATGCGTAGTGCTTGATGTTTGAGTTCGTGGTGGTCGAAGTCGGCCTTTGGCCGTGGTGAGGCGCACACGCCTTGTTTGCGCCTCGCCTGTTGTGCTGCTTGCTAGGGAGCGCGCGTTTGTTTACATCCGCGTAGCGGCTTGTTTCCGAGTCCGACTTGATTGATCATCATGGCGTTTTCTTACCGCCAAGTGACGAATTTATTTTTACGTTATATCACGAGCAACCGAAGGCGTATGAGGTTGAACGTTTTATACGGGAAGAAATGCGTCTCCCGCCACAAAATGTTCTCTGAATACCTTTTTCGATCCTCTGTACTACTGTGTACAGAAAGCTGGCGAATGACGAGCTGTGCGCCGACGTTGTGGGGCGTCACGCTAACGATCTCAAGTGCCGATACTCTGATGGACATATACCGATTGTCGTGCGTTGATCACGCTAGTTTTGGCCCCGAACGTTGCGGATTTTCGAACTCCCGTTTGAAGCACCGTCGGACGTTCTGGTGGCCGCTTTTAAATTTTACGACAACGTCGTCAGTCACGTGGCTGAAACGTGGAAGACGTTCGAAACGTCCTCAATGGCATTCGTCGGATAAAAACTGAACTACGGAAACACGTTCCTTCCTATTTGGTTGCCGGCCGGTGTGGCCGAGCGGTTCTAGGCGCTTCAGTCCGGAACCGCGCGACCGCTACGGTCTCAGGTTCGAATCCTGCCTCGGGCATGGATGTGTGCGATGTCCTTAGGTTAGTTAGGTTTAAGTAGTTCTAAGTTCTAGGGGGGTGATGACCTCAGATGTTAAGTCCCATAGTGCTCAGAGCCATCTGAACCATTTGAACCTACTTGGTTATTGCCGACTGCAGGGATGTCGTCATGTACGTTGGCCAGCCGCGCACTTGTTGAGGTTGTGGCCAGGAAGGCCTTGTCCATTCTGAATGTCTCCGACGTAGACTGGTTCAGTCGCCGATCGGAGACGTCGCTCCTCCTGCGGCTCCCACTGTGTTACCTCTGTCTTACGCGTCTGTGGCGGTGCTGCCTGCTACGCCCCCTCTGAATCGGTCGGTACCGGTGTCGGCTCCTCTCGAAGACGCGATGGACGTTTCGCCTGTCTCTCCTACACCCCTGCCGGAGGCACTACAAATGTACGACGACTATCAGTAGGCACAAGCTGTTTGTCTTGACCCCATGGTTGTTGATCATGGAGCTGTACCTACCTCCGCCTTTCTGCCATCTGGCCCCATGTCGGACGATAGCCACCCGCCATCCGGAAGTAACGGTCGCCGAGGAAGCAGAAGAGACAACGCCACACCCCTTCTGATGATTGCATCCGTCGGAGGATTGCATAGGTTAACGACCCTGCTACTGATGGTGCGCTATTCTCTGATGGCCTGACATTTGACGACGCGACATCCTTCCCTGCCTCCATCTCCACTCAGCGTTCACCACTGGACATCGACCTTCCCCCACCTGCGTCTGATGCGGTTACTTCCGTTTCTGCGTATGACGCTACCTGTGGGCGCACCTCTGATAATGTTCCACTGAACCGGCGCAGTGACACGTCTGTCTCCTGGGCGAACGGCGTCGGTGTTGAGGATGGACATTCCAGAAGTGTACAGAACGATGGACACCCCTTGGTGGGATAGGCTCCCTGGCCATCAAAGTGATGTGCCCTTCCATGGGGACCTAACAGGGAGTTCCCTGTGATTCCCACATGTTTGAATCACCTGTCCTCCTGGCAATGGCAGCTTTCCAGACTTATCGCATAGCCACGGTCAATGTCAACACTATTCGCGTACCCCACAAACTGGCTTTACTCCATGACATGCTGTAAGCTGCGGACGTTGACGTAGCTCTCCTTCAGGAGGTGCATGTTGCGACTTTCTGTGCTCCCCGTGGTTTTACTGCACATGTCTCTCATGCTTCCCCTACTAGTAATGGGGTGGCGATCCTCTTACGCGATGGTAACCTAGCTGAATGCAGTTGCCTATCTCTCTGATACCAGACGTATGGCTCTCACGTTTAGTGGCGTCAGGATCGTCAAGTGGCGTCAGGATCGTCAATGTCTATGCCCCATCTGGTTCGGGTCGCCGCTGTGAACGTTCCACCTTCTTCTCAGAGACAGTCGCGCCTCTCTTCCTGGGTCGGCAGTATGCATTAATCATGGGAGGCGATTTCAACTGCAACCAAGCACCGAAAGACCAGCTACCACATCACTCTCCGTGCCCGGTGCTAGCGACAATTCTCCAGCACTTCAGACTAGAGGATTCTTGGGAGCATGTTCATGGCGATCGTTCGGGGTTTACGCATTTCACTAGCCATTCTTCCAGCCGACTCGATCGTGTTTACCTCTCCCGCGATATTGTCAGTGGGGTGCAGACTGCTGACGTCTGGCCTACCGCTTTCTCTGACAATGACGCATATACCGACGCCACAAATCTCTGCCGCCAAAGGGTGTGGTGCGGCTGTGGACCATGGAAGCTAAACACGATCCACCTTACTTCACCCTACTGCCGGCACCTCATCGGGACCACGTGGACAGCTTGTCGTCGACGCCGTGATGTCTGTCACTCTGCCCTGTCTTGGTGGGTGGTCTGTGCAAAGCCTGCTCTCCGCAAGGTCATGATTGGCTACGGAAGGAAGGTTGCGGCGTGGCGGCGACGGACTCGGGAATTCTGTTTCACCCTACTCCGAGAATGTACTATGATGCCATATTCGCCAGAGCACCAGGCGATGGCGAATCGTGCCAAGGCACAGCTCACGTCCCTCTCTCGCCGCCACCTTGAAGTAGCCATGGTCAGGGTGCGCACACACCATGGGTTAGCGCAAGAGCGTCCGTCTACGTATCATATCATAACGGAACGACTCCATCGTCGGAGGAATTTAATTAATGTTCTTACAACTGATGATGGGCAGTGTTTTGATACCGAACGGGACATCGGGTCTGCCCTCCATGCACATTATGTTACGCTGTACTCTGAACAATGTCAGTGCCCTGCTAATATTACGACGGTCTCCAGACTCTCCTCTGGCTCGGTTCCCGCGATGCGACGATGGATCTGATTGCTAACGTCACGGTGGACGAAGTTCATGGCGCTATCCAGGTGGGTTCTATGAACAGGTCGCCTGGTCCTGATGGTCTCCCACTGGAGTTTTATCGGACATTTCGTCCAATTCTGACTCTAGTGTGGACAGAAATTTGTCAAGACCTTAAGTTACCTTTCGTGGCGATTCCAGACGTTTTCCTATATGGTTTCCTCATTCCTATCCACAAGCCTCGGGGTACCTCACGGATATGCGATTACCGCCCTTGACGTTACTCAACAGCGATACAAAGATTTTACCCAGCTGTTGGCTGAGCGGTTTAAACGGACAGCTCGGTACGTGGTTTCCGTTGATCAAACTTCTTTGGGAGGTACCAATAACATCCGCACTGCCCTCTGCCGCTATCGACACATAACTGCTCTTGCTCACGCTCGTCGTATGCCTGGACTTTTGGCAGCTCTTGACTTCAGCCAGGCGTTCGATCTAGTCGATCCCGACTTCCTGGAAGGGGTGCTCCGCAATATGGGCTACCCTGATACTACCGTCGATGTCGTAAAGCGTCTCCTTCGTGGAGCTACGTCTCGTGTACTCTACAATGACCGCCTTACTCCTCCCATCTCTATCCGTCGATCAGTGCGTCAAGGCTGCCCGGTCTCTGCACTGTTGTATGCCTTCACCATGCTATGCGGCCTCCGTCAACGACTCTCTGGGATGTCTCTCGGTGGCCATGTATTCAGCTCCACTGCATATGCCTACGACCTCGTCACCATTCTTCGTAGCGATGGTGAGGTCCGAGAGTCAGTGGCATGGGTCACCACCTACGGCAAAGATTCTGGTAGCTGCCTTAACGTCCGCAAATCGAGCGCCATGGCTGTAGGTGCGGGACTTCCTGTGGACAGTGCTGCTCCTTTGTGTGTAGCTGATACTCTCCGATGCTTAGGACTCGATTTCGTTTCCTTGAACTGAGCCACGTACGTACTGTGATACTGCCGGCGCAATTGACATACACGAAGGCGGTCTATGGTTTTCTTCAGCAGCACAGGTCACCGAATGTGGATGAAGCTTCCCCACGTGGACTGGCGTGCCGCTTGGCGATCGGTGTGCGCTCCTTACCTTGACACTGACGTCCAGTCTGCATGGTACTCTACTGTCAATGGGATGCAAGTATGCCAGTCACGCCTTCACAGGATTCATCTCGCAGACACCCCGTTGTATGTCGACTGTGACGTTATGGACACAGAGGAGCACCGCCTGGTATGCAGATCGGCGAGAGGTGTCTGTTTCTTGGTGCGACACATGTTCTCTCTAATTATCCATACGACTCCTAATCAGATACCTACTCAACTGCTCCTCTTTCCCGACGCGGGATACTTACCGCAACCAAATCCAACTTTGTGAGTTGGATTTGTGGAGACGCAACACACTACTTGTTCGCTGATGGCGAGAAATGAGTCCTCGACTTTTGGCAGTTCCTTAATGAACTCTGCAGGCTTTCAAATAACTACGCACCCTCTGACTCAGAGTTGCAGTTTTAAAAGTTTTGGCTGGTTTCGTTGTCAAGGGGCTGGGATATGTAGTTGCCGAGTTACAGGCCAAATACTGCTGAGTCTACAGTATACGATAAGAATACACACATGAATCGATTGGTCGAAGGTTTCTATCACTCGTCAATTGCGAATTATGAAAGTAACATATAAATTTATAAATGAAAGATTTCAATTAAATAAAATCTGCAGGTACTATCTTAACGACTTTAAATGATGAGTACGATAGTAGAAGTACTTTTGAGAATGCAGTATATTTCTGCAAAACACTTATTGGTGTCGATGGTCCAGCAATTAAATAAAATATATGTTGAATAACAGGGAAACAATAGATTCCTACAGCACGTAATTAGTTATGAAAAACAACACAGGTCGCGAGATATTCACTTCTAAACGCATACTACGTCTTCACTGTAGAAGCCACGGAAATCTCACAAGTGCACAAGTCGGCACTCCAAAGTATTTCTATCTGCCGCGACCACGCGCAAACCGCTCCACACTCTCCAAGTCTCTCCCTCGACTGTCCGTCCTTCGCGCCGTCGCGTCCAGCACTTCCGCGTCCTGTGCCGTACTGTCCAGAACTCTTCACCCGAACTCGCTTCCATCCAGTCTCACCATTCACGAGCGCTGTGATTGGCTTGAGCGCTCGCGCCGTGTCTTCATGCCACAAACATAATGAAACATACGAAATTCTGGGGTTACATTTAAATAACTTGAAATTAAATAAATATTCCTACGGCTGGACCATAAACACGCTCTAACACACATTATTAGATACATAAAAAAATTAAATAAACATATATCAAAGGAATAGAACAAAAGGTAGGCTAGTAGCCTAATGTCTCTGTGCTTTCTGAAACACAGTAAATATTTAACCAATAGTATATATCGGATATAAACAAAGACATAGATGAATAAGTATATTTATAAGCATGCTGCTACCGTTTTGCCGTGTAACTGTGGAGTACCTATGGCCTGACGCGATCGATAGTAATCGGCCACTTTGACCTCCTATAACTCATGTACTATTCAAGTTACATGCCTGTAATTTATACCAATTTAGGTTTATACTAATGGCTCTCTAAAGACACATCGATCGACTCAATCGGATGAAGCGTTTACATTTTGGAAATACGTTGCTGGGTGTTACTTGTCTAATTTACAGTGAAATACTAAATTTTAAATTAATAAAGATATTGAAAATATGATTATACCATCAGAATAGTCGTGCAAATAATAGTAATGTACGTGTTTCTTTTTGAGGTATCATGATTCATCTGGCTACTATTAATTTCTATACGAACTGGGATTTGTCTGCCATTATGGCTTCACAAAGAGCGCCATCTTTGGCTCTCCTGGCTCACAGCGTCACCAAGGAATTCGAAGCCACGTCCTCGATGGACCACGTGCTCCGGCCGTTCTGAGGCACCACGCGGATGCTAACCAGCTCGGCCCTGCTGCGCGGCCCGAGTGGTGGCCGCCAACTCTGAACGTAGAATATTTCCAGGGCGCCACAACTCGCCCGTTACCTCACAACTCCACGGTGCAGTTGTCTGCAATCCCAAATATAGATAATTTTACTCCAATTTCCTCACCAGTGTCTTCCTTGACCCACCCCAGATCCGAGGTGTTCCTGTCATGAAAAGTTGATCCCCGTCTCTTCCACTTTTAGAACCGATACATTCACTAGTGATCGGAATGTTCATCTCGGAAAAATTATACGTTTGATAGTCTTGCTGCGCCCTCCTCCTCACGTGACGCCGGTTTCCTAATATTCACGGTGGTATGAATGACAAAAATAAGTAAATAAATAAAAACCCCTGCCCACTTTGCCCCTACCCCTACCTTAGGGTGCCGGGTAGGTTCCTTTCAAAAACAAAACAAAAAAAAGGTTAGAATCACCGGTCATAATTGGTTTGCATCCGAACTGTCGGAATAAAGACAAATTTCTCAAAATATCAACGAGGCGTATTTTCCCTTAGAAACTCTGATCATTCCCTGTAAACGAGGGAAAATTGCATTCATTCGAAGCAGTAGATGCCGTTTCAGTTTATGTGTTAAATGTCTGTATGACAAATACCATCCTGAAACGTGTGCTGTCGAGAACACATACGACGAGTAACTGTACATTGTGGGTCTGGTACATTGTGATTTGCTGTATTAATGAATAACGTCATTCGCGTCATTATTTATCGAGGTTTGACTTCGGCTTTATAAGCCTGTCCCTTGTCCTTGAAAATTTAATTAAAAATAGTAAGTAGTCAAATAAGATATGAAATTCACTACAACTTCATGAAAATGCACGTGGGTTTCTTTCACTATTTTTCCTCTCAAATGCCATATAAATTAAATAATGTGACCAGTGCCGAAAAAAATATAGATCTGAATATAAACGTTAGGAGGATTCGAACCATCATCTCGTCCTCGACCCTGCAACTACGCGCCAACGGTGACCACATGACCACACTGAGTGCTTACGAATGGCACCTTCGCACTTGCGCAACAGGTACACAATAGCCTCTCCTTTTAAGTTCAAGGTCCAAGTGACAAAAACCATTTTGTAGCTGATGAACAGTTCATACAGAACTGCGGAACTAATACATGTAGCAAAATACAGTTGAGAACAGACACTAATTTATAGAACATCATGAAATATTCTGAAGAAATTGTTGTCACAAAAATCTAACTGATCGTTAAGAACATTTTCTACGTATCGTTTTCTGTGGTTGTACTGTGTATCTACACGCTTCCTAAAATATCAAATTTCTTGCCTTCAGGGGCGTTGTGTAAGACCTTCAAATTGTGATCAATACTGGTAATATTACGCTTAAGTTCTAGGAGATGTTTTGCAAAAGCAGTTTTGTTATGTGTGCAAGTGTGCTCTCTATATCTCGCAAAAAACGACTGGCCAATTTATCCCATATACACACATCAAAATAAGTTTTGTATCACCCCGGTTCCCAGAATTCCTGGAGATAGATGTTGACTGTGGATATTATATCACAGACACAGTCCCTTTGACTGTTCAGATATGTCACTAAACCCTCCCAAAGAAGTAAACAACCATACATGAGCAGGGGACCGAAAGCCGATCCGTTCCAGTCATTCCACCAGGAAGGAGGAACACGGCTCGTGTTGTCTATAGTTCAAAAAAAATTCCATCGCGTCCGCATTGTTACTTTGTGCCAGGAAGGGCTCTCAACAAGGGAAGTGTCCAGGCGTCTCGGAGTGAACCAAAGCGATGTCGTTCGGACATGCAGGAGATACAGGGAGAGAGGATCTGTCAATGACATGCCTCGCTCAGGCCGTCTAAGGGCTACTACTGCAGTGGGTGACCGCTACCTTCGGATTATGGTTGGGTGGAACCCTGACAGCAAGGCCACCATGTTGAATAATGCTTCTCGTGCAGCCACAGGACGTCGTGTCACGACTCACTGTGCGCAATAGGTTGCATGATGCGCGACTTCACTCCCGACGTCCATGGCGAGATCCATCTCTGCAAACCACGTCACCATGCAGCGCGGTACAGATGGGCCCAACAACATGCCAAATGGATTGCTCAGGATTGGCATCACGTTCTCTTCGCCGGTGAGTGTCGCATATGCCTTCAACCATGCAATAGTCGGAGACGTGTTTGGAGGCAACCCGGTTAGGCTGAACGCCTTAGACACACTGTCCAGCGAGTGCAGCAAGGTGGAGGTTCCCTGATGTTTTGGGGTGGCATTATGTGGGGCCGACGTACGCCGCTGTTGGCCATGGAAGGCGCCGTAACGGCTGTACGATACGTGAATGCCATCCTCCAACCGCTAGCGCAACCATATCGGCAACATATTCTCGAGGCATTCGTCTTCATTGACGATAGTTCGCGCACCCATCGTGCACATCCTGTGAATTAGTTCCTTCAGGATAACGACATCGCTCGACAAGAGTGGCCAGCATGTTCTCCAGACATGAACCCTATCGAACATGCCTGGCATAGATTTGAAAGGGCTATTTACGGACGACGTGATCCGCCAACCACTCTGAGAGATCTACGCCAAATCGCCGTTGAGAAGTGGGACAATCTGGATCAACAGTGCCTTGATGAACTTGTGGATAGTATGCAACGACGAATACAGGCATACATCAATGCAATAGGACGTGCTACTGCGTATTAGAGGTACCGTTGTGTACAGCAATCTGGACCTACACCTCTGAAGGTCTCGCTGTATGGTAGTACAACATGCAATGTGTGGTTTTCATGAGCAATAAAGACGGCGGAAATGATGTTTATGTTGATCTCTATTCCAATTTTCTGTACAGGTTCAGGAACTCTCGGAACCGAGGTGATGCAAAACTTTTTTTAGTGTGTGTAGAACCTATTTGCATTGCCGACAATCGAGTTTATATAGACGCAGTCTCTTATATTAGATTTTGTGTTTGATTGTTATTATTATTATTATTATTATTAGTAGTAGTAGTAGTAGTAGTATTCTCGTGTCAGAAACATACGTAGGTGCCACTGTTAAATTGTCACATAGTCTTTGCAAAAAATTTAGCCACTACCAGTCCATTTTCTGTCGCTTGATGGAGGTGTTCTGCAATACAGAAGGCTGGACACACGCGACATTGAAACATGTACTGGACAGTCAGGACTTCTCCACAGCCACACTTAACGTTGTTTTCTGTACTGTAGCCCCATCTTGCCAGAACAAACCTTAATCTACCCACTCATGATCTCAGCCTACTCAAATATTTCAAAGTCATCCATTCCTCGTTATGTTCTGGATGCAGAGTTTCAGAAACTCTTTTCCAACCAAAGCGAAGGGAGGTCTTATCACTCCAAAGTTGCACCCTGGCATTTTCAGCAGCGGTAGTAAGTACCGCTGATGATCTAAGGATGCCCTTCCTTGACTTCAGTCACTGCGAATACGGTTTATGCCCATGCAGGGGATGGATTTATTCTTGTTCCATTTTCTTACGTTCCTTGTTCGCCGCAGTTTCTCTTGTAATTGGAGGTGATGCTATTCCTGCAAGGTGATAATCCATGCGATAGGAGTAGATTTCAAACAACCTGTTATAGTTCTGCAGGTGTCGTTGAGAGTTACGTCTACCTGTTTGGCATCTGATGATTTATACCAAACAGAACAAGTATACTATTCTGCATAAGAGGGTAATGCAAATGCAGAGGTTCGGATGGTTTCAGGTTGACTGCCGCACTGTGATCCAGCCAATTTTCTTAACAGATTGTTTCTGGTGGAAACTTTCAACTTGCAATTCTTGCAGTGTGTCTTGAAAGTGAGAGATCTGTCCAGCGTCACTCCTAGGTACTTTGGAGAGTAGCAATATCGTAACTCAACTCCTGAGCATACTATCATCAACTAACGAGTAGCTTCCCTATTTCTCAAATGAAAAGCACACACTTGAGTTCAAAAATGGCTCTGAGCACTATGGGACTAAACTGCAGTGGTAATCAGTGCCCTAGAACTTAGAACTACTTAAACCTAACCAACCTAAGGACATCACTTGAAAGGGTACAGTACCGCCCGACATTGAAAATAGGTACAAAATACTTCATTATTTTTGTCAGAACAACACATTTTTTGTGTAAAAATAACTCAATTTCAATTAATGCAGCGAAGCCGGATACCAGTGTGGGAAAGAATGACAATTTATTTATTTAATTCATCGCATGTGCACTCCCACAAAGTAAATCCCTACATCCAGTTTGGTGAGATCTGTGAAATGAATGAATGTATGGTCGTCTGCTAACCGCAGATAGTGAATGTGGATATATGATCATCTTTGAGTCGATCCTTTGGCCACCTTTGGTGGGACCAAAGAGACGAAAGGTATCAGAGCTTTGAGCGCCTGAAATGTGGCTGACCAATACGATAGCAAGGTGCTTCCCCCACCTCGACAGAGGTTCGAGATGACCTACAGAACGGCCATATTTCAGCACTCTGCCGCTGGATCTTCTGCCGTTAAGACCTGTTTTTGTTGTGCTCCGTAATGACGAAAGAGTGGAGGTATGGTATGCATGTGGAATATTTAAGAGTAGTTTGAATTAATAATTTCTCTATCTCAGGAACTTTTGTGGGGAGAATTAAATGTCAGGCAGGTAATATTAAGGGGATTGTAGTAATCTTCGGAAGTGACCAACGGTCACAATGAAACCACGTGTAGCTATAAGTTGAGATACTTCCGTGTGCTTAAGTTAAGCTGAATTACTAGCGTGTGTACAATAAGTTGAAATATTTAAGAAATAGCGTGTGTATCATAAGTTGAAGTATTTAAGAAATTACGTGTGCAGGACTTGAAATTAGAGACGAGTACTTCCACGTGGTGAGTACTGTGAGAGTCTCAATCTGTGTATGAGACAAAGGACAAAGAGAAGTACTCGTCCATGGTATCAGTTGAGGACTCGCGTGTGTGCTTAATATTAAACTGCATGATATGATTCCGTGTGACGCTAGATTTAAACTCTGAGAGAGAATCAAGGTGAGTCGGCCGTCTATCCAGCAACGCCACTTGGCTTGCATTGCACAGGAAGACGTGCATTTATCTCCAGAGTTCACAGTAGGAAAGTAGAATTACAAAGTGGGGCAGTGTCGTGTGAAACTGGGATAAATATTGATTGAAGTGGGAAAGCTGAAAGTGATAATGTTGTAACCATTCTTTGTGTAGTATTTCACATTGTTGTGTGGTGTATGTCATGTAATTTGGGGATGTGTCGTTTGCATGGGGGAGTAGCAAGGTAGTTTCAAAAGATTTGTGGGTTATGCTTGTTCCTTCTGTATCGCTCGGTTCGGAGGAAAGTTTCGTGATGATGATTGTGAGAGTCGAAGTGTGAGGTATAATAAAAGATCCACCATCCTATCCAGAAAGTGCACTGTAGCGTTAAATAAATTACGAGACCATAATATAGAGATTCACTAATGTAAAGCCAGGCCCACTGGGCGGAATAATAAGGAGAGAGATAGGGAGAATAAGGAAAGAGATAGGGAGAGAGATAGGGAGAATAAGGAAAGATTTGAAGCAACTAAGGAAAAATTGGAGGCAATGGATAAGGGAAATAAAGAGGCAATGAGGAAGCTACACACAGTTATCGATGAGCGTCTGCCTGCAGTTAATAATCGGTTAGATGAGGGGGAGAAGAATCTGGGTGCGTTGAAGGAAGTATGTGACGCCGTGAAAGAAAAAGCAAATAATTTGGAGGTACAAGCATTTGCAGTAGAGAGTGATACTACTGAGCGTATGGACGTGTTGCCGGATGAGCAAATCAAAGAGGTAGTGGTCAGAATGAATACGAGTAGTGCAGATGCAGAAAAGATCAGTACAAGAGGCGAGACAGGTTCTGACAGTACGCAGCGAGAGGTTTATGCCGACCAGGAGGAGATACAATCACCATTACAGTTTAAAGAGGCACAATTAGAAATAAGTAGGAGACATAGTGAAGAACTAGCACAGTTGCAATTAGCGTGCAGTAGCGAAGGTGACACACCACCAGGTAGATTGCAGAGAGAGAGTGAGATAAACTCAAAAAGCGAAAATAGGCAGAAAGAGGAAGACGAATTCAGAGAGTCAGAAGAACGGTTGTGTCGGATAAAACAGGTGGCAAACCCAACTGGGTATAGTCCAAGGTCGGAAAACATAAATGCGGAAGAAGAATGTAGGAGGCACTTCGTGTCGGTACAAACGTACACTTGCTTTCCGGATCCTGATAATTACCAACATCCATGCCTGTGGCTGTCTCAATTTCAAGATTAATTACCTGAATCGTGGGGACCGCTCCTCAAAATGAAGTTTGTGTGTAACCATTTGAGGGACGAGGCTAGAGCGAAAATGCAGGAAGTTATTAAAGACTGTAGTAGCTACAAGATGTTTTGTGACAAGTTTTTAAATGAATTCTGGTCGAAAAGTAAGCAGGACCAGGTTAAGCAAAGCATATTGATGATGCCAAATTGTAACGAAGGTGGTATAAGAGATCCAGTGTCGTGCTATCAGGAAATGCTGAGACGAAACAGGTATTTGGATGTGCCATACGAAACTGGGGAGCTCATTAGGATCTGTATAACGAAGTTGCCAGTGAGATTGCGCAGAGATATAGTGATAGCAGGCAGAGGCTTGAACGATTCTGCGTCATTTCAGCACTTCTTACAGGAACTGGGTAATGAAAGCAACATTGTGAACGGAGACACGACTCATAGGCCACATAGTGTCGATGATAGGAACGGCAGAAACTATCAGAATGACAGGAGAGCATGGAATCCAGGCATTTATTTCTTGTCATAATGGATTGAAGGAGAGGAGAAACTAATCCAACATATCAGCCCTTAATATCTTGCTTTAAAACACATGCAGCTGGCACTGGAAATTGTCTATGTAGCAGACAAACTCTACTAATATGTAGGAATGCGAATACCATACTTCTGAACAGAGAATAAAACACCAGTAATGGCATCTGTTAGGCTGGTCTCTCAGAGCAAAATTTGCAAAGTTTTATATGGAACACTAAAGTAAAAGTACTGTTTCCTCAAAGAAACCAGTTGCTAAAATGTTTTGTAATAATGCCAATGAGTCCAGTTTAATTAGTGTGACTTGACTATTGCAGGTACTTAACACGTAATGTAAAAAAAGTCAACATTGTGGTCAGTATGGAATAGGGTACGTTAAAACTGCTGTTACAGGTAACATCTGTAATGTGATCGAAGTTTTTTTTAAATTAGATACCATCTGATGTCATTGTCGTGGTGACAGTTATAATGAAGTGCTGTGTATGGTTGTTCGGAATCTGGTGTTAGTGAAAGAGGCAACTAGCACCTAAGTTTCTAACACTTGGGCTGCCCGTTTCTCCCAGCTTGTATATTCTCTGCACACATTTAATTTTCATGTAAGCTTAGATTCCTAACTTGCAAATTCTTTACTGTGTATAGTGGACCATTCAGAGTGAGGCGGATTGTCCATGAAAATGCTGTACTGATTGAGACGATCAAGGGAAAACAATCTCGTGGGCTTCATCACATTTCTAACATCAAATTATGGAAAAGTTAAGGATAGATTGAAAGTAGGGAATTTATGGTAGATAGTCAGTGTATTTATTTGTGGTGTGTAACGTTGTGCAGGGTCAAATCGAACATAAGAATTTTCAGGCGGGATGTCAGGAAGTATGACGGAATAGACTGGTCGAATGAGTCATGAACAGGAGTCGACAGAGTGGTGTATGTACGTATTTTTTGTCATATGAATAAGGATCAAGCAGAAACGACGTGATGATTAATGAGTGGATAAAGATGGTAGATAGAGAAGTGACGTGATAAATAGTAGTGGATAAAGGTGATATATAAGGAGAGAAGCGACGTGGAGCAGTGTGATTAATAAAGAGAGATTCGACGTGATGAAACAGTGGTAAATAAAGGTGAGTAGAATTGAATAATGTGGAGATGTCTTAGATGTATGTTACAGAGAGGCCTGTGTATGCTGCAATAGAGATTGATGCCAATGGCGAAGGAAGACCAGGAATTGATGGAGTAATGGACGGACGGAGAGCCGAAATACGAATGAAGAGATGAGGACAACTGCACAATGTGAAAGGACATAAAGGGAGTATGAGATCCGGATGGTGAACGTTGTGGAATACTGACGTAAGATGTAATATAAGTGTAGATCTAATTCTTAGCACAACATTTGCGATTTGGCAAAAATAATATTTTTTGTTGTTGTTGGAGCCTGGTACCAGTATAACTAATCAAAACGGTACCAATAATGTGTACTGTTATTTTGCAGGTTGAATAATTTGTGTATTTTTGTTCTTAGATGAAATGTCGCAATTCTAAAGTGATATTTAGCAGGAGCTTTGATCAGTTCTCCACCGATTCAGAGCCTGAGTGGCAAGAGCAAGGTCATCAGCACACAAGAAACTCCTGATGTTTGGGGCTATAGGTTAGTCGTTTGTATATATATTGAATAGGGTTGGAGCCAACTCGCTTCCCTGGGGAAGCTCGTTCTTCTGTTGTCTCCATCGACTGCGCTGCCCCTGAAAGTCAGCGAAGAACCTGTAGTTTTACAGAATTTCTGCGCTGAACCTACTTTGGCTAAAATCCTTGGTCGTATTGTGTACCTTGAGCAACAGTAGCTGGTGGTTGACAGTGTTTGATGAACTTCACTCAGTCCGCCTATTTCATGTTTTTTCTGTGTGTTGCTTTATTGCATCGGCATTTAACCGTATAGTTAAATTGTATCGAGTATTTTTGGGTCCATCCGACTGATGACTAAATTAAATAAATTTTTTATAAATGATTTGACGCCGTGTAGTGGTCCAAGATAAAAGACTTTGACATCCATCAATTCGAGGCCATGATATAAATTGATGTATCTTTGCGTTCAACTTATACTCTAGATAATGATAACTTTTATTTTGAAAAACAGGAGAGGAACTCCGCCTCATGCAAGACACTGTTTTATAGTTTTGTTTTTACCCAGACATGTTTTAGCAATTTTGTGCTTTCTTCAGTGAGTTTATCTGTTTACTTTCCTTCTGCAGAATTGTTGTTGCATGTTAACCTCTCGTATGGGTTATATAAACTTTTGACACAAAATTTTTACGTCTGTAAGAGGAGTCCTGCCCTGCATGTACCGCAGTTAATATGAATGTGCGTGTGCGTGTGCTCTGATAAATCCATTCTTTTACTTATCCAACATATTTCCAATGTTCTGAGTTATAGCACGTAAAGTGCATACTGTATTGTGTAATGAATATCAGGAACCAGTATTCCCTTCTGATTATGAGTATCATTTAATATTTGTTATGTTTTGCATAATCTAACCAGAAAATAAATGTTCAGTTATTTCTCAACTGTGATCCTAAAGTTATTTCGCGCAATCCAACCCAACTTTCCAGTCTGGGCCTCTTCAAATTTAAGTGGTAGCGGTGGGAGAATGCTTGTTATGTTAATTAGATGTATGAAAAGTGGTCCTGGTTATCTGACACAATTAAATCGTTGCCCTCCAAAATAATGATCGAGAAATACGCTAAATTAAACAAAAACCACAATTAACTCTGTTTATTACATTAAAGCGCACAATAAATGGTTTGACAAACATTAACCGTGATAAGCTAATTCCTTGGCACGCCTGTAGACGAGATCTGGAATGCGATTTAAATGTGACTATCAGGATAAAACAATTATGTTTGCAGGAGTCGAACCTTGATTGCCAAAGGTAAATGCTGAAAAACAGAAACCCCTACAGGACGGTATGTGATTGCATCTTTGTCCGGATTTGAAAGCATATTGAACCTTCAGCTACAGGAAATTCTCAGAATGAAACTTGAAATTGCTGAAAATTGGTAAGACTGACTCAGTTTTCCCAACAATTCCTCTCGATGTTGCGGCTCGCTCTCACAATGTTAATCTGTAGGTGGAAGCTGAAGTGTCTGCAAAACCTATCATTGAGTAGAATTACCAACAACTTACATCTGTGTCTGAGTTCAAATCAGCCAGAGAAATGTCTAAAAGTCACCTACTTATCAAGTCTGCTTGAGGTAGAGCCTGGATGCAGAGAAGCCTGGCTGTAAGGAGACTCAGCTGGAGAGACACCTGGTTGATGAGTGAATTTGGGCTGTCTGCTTCCTACAAGGAAGACTCATGTCTCTAGTTTTTCTGTTGTCATGTAACATTGATTGGCTGAACAATAGACATTCTGAGCGCCGAATAGTGAAATTTGGCTTTTGTCTTAAAAGACACTGGCCTACTTCCTGTACTTTCGTTTCAGGTCGTTGACCAGTAACGAGCTTCGTAACATTGGGTACTGGAAAAAAAAGTGTCCTACTATCTTCCTGTCTCTGTCTATGGCCAATGAGGATGAATCACTGTAAGCTCAACCATTTCTCTCTCTCTCCCACTTTTAACTCATTTATGTTACCCAATCATAGCGTTTTCACATTGTGTTAAACATTTTGCCTTGGGGTGCCTGAGACCTGTGACGGTGCCCCAGGTCTTCAAAGGCATCATAAATAGTGCTGTTCCCCATTCCACTCCCAGATGTTGTCTATATCGGTCTGTATATTTCGAAGAAGTCCTGCTTTCTACTGTTCTGTCCACAAAAGCGTTCTTCCGTGTCTCTGCCATAAACGGCACGTACCCCTCTACCACACACAGCTCGTTAAAAACAAGACTCCAGTGCCCTGGCACCACGGGAGATACAATCTCTTTTGTGAATTTTAGGGTCCGGTGCTGATGGACGGCTTCCTCAAACCACGGGCCAGTCTGAACTGGCGTTCGGCTTTTGCCGGTGTCAGAGTCTCTTCCAAGAACTCTCCATGGCCGGTCCCCTGCCAGCTATTATGAGCCTGCTGCACTCCTCTCGCTCACAGCCCCATGCAAGATGCTTTCATAAAGGTTTCTTATTTACGTAGTTCAGTATGAAAAATTAATCTACGTTAGTTAAGTACTGACAAACACTGGTACTGACACACATGTCATTTATCTGTAAGGATTAATTATTCCATTTTAGAGTTGTCTCTTTCATTTTACCTTTAAATCAGTTATAGGAGATTTTCAGAAAAATGGTCGCGTAACAAAAGATTGTCGCTTAACAGCCCCCTCAGTAGCATTTTTATAGTTTTTCATATTTCATGTGATTAATACAACAGGCTGAGAAATAAAGGTGGAAGAATAGGCCACTATAACAAGGAAAACGCAGAAATGATAGCGGAAGCATTCAACAAGCTCCTGAATTGTGATTAACCTGGAAAGCTTTTAACGATAGACACAAGCACCCCTGTAAAAACCAAACCAGAAAATATACACCCACCTCCAGTACAAGAAATACAAACTGCACTTAAAGAAATGAGAAACTACAAAGCATGTAGTGTAAATCAAGTGTTTGCGGAAATGTGGAAGTGTGCTGGTAAAACAAGTCAGACATCTTCACATATCATTTTACAAAAAAAAAATTGGGCAACAGAAAAATATCCAGAAGAATGGTTCAAATGGCTCTGAGCACTATGGGACTTAACATCTATGGTCATCAGTACCCTAGAACTTAAACTACTTAAACCTAACGACATCACACAACACCCAGTCATCACGAGGCAGAGAAAATCTCTGATCCCGCCGGGAATCGAACCCGGGAACCCGGACGCGGGAAGCGAGAAGCGAGAACGCTACCACACGACCACGAGCTGCGGACCAGAAGAATGGTACTCAGTTATAATTAACCCACTTCATGAGAAAGGAGACAAAAGACATCCAGACTACTATAGAGGTATCTCGCACTTGGACTGAACCTACAAGATTTTTTCCAATGTTTTACACAATAGGATCAAAGAACAATTGGATAAGGACCTGGGGGAATATTAAGGAGGCTGCTGACCAAACAAATAATTACTCCGAAACTAATCATGGCTTATTACAGCAAACGAAACAAGCTTCTCTCAATTACATTTACACATTTTAAGAAAGCTTATGACTCTATACATAGACCATCACTGCTAAAAATTTTGAGACATTTTGGTCTCCACCCAAAATTGTATTAAACTGATAGAATTTACCTTAACAAATACAAATTCGAAACTAAGTTCAGACAGGAACTTTCTGGACCATTCTCAATAAAAACTGGTTTAAGGCAGCGAGCGGCCTATCACCACTTCTTTTTAATTGTGCTCTTAAATATATAATGAGGGAATGGTACAAGAACAATCCAAAGAACACTAAGGTTGGAATACAACAATATGACATAAAGTTGAACTGTTTAGGACTTGCTGATAATTTCGCTCTTCTCGCCCACAACATTCAAGAAACAAACAACAAATACAATCATTACAGGAAATATCCCGGAGTATTGGCGTTAAAATATGTTTTGAAAAACAGAAATAATACTAACGGAACGTCACTGCCAGAAAAATTAGAATTGGAGGACACAACATAAAAACTGCTGAAAAGTTTAAGTATTGGGGAGAAATAATAACACACAACCTGAATTAGAAACCATCATAGCAGAGTAGAATAAACGAACTGATTAAAATACATCGTGCTACCAAGAACACATATAACAAAAAATATCTCTCAATAACTACAAAACTGGAACACTACAAAACAGTCACACAGCCGCAAACAACGTATGCTAGAGAAACTATATTTGAAACAACCAACACTGCAGCAACAGACAGATTACTGAAAATATTTCATTACTGTCGTACGACAGTCACTTGAGCACGAACAACTGCTACAATTCCGCGCTGCATTGATAATGACCTGACACAGGTCGAAATCTGATCTGCGTTGTGACTACAAATGTCATATTAAAGCAACTTAAGTACAGTGTCAAAGCCTTCCAGAAATCCAGAAACACGGAATCAATTTGAAATATCTTGTCAATAGCACTCAACACTTCGTGCGAGTAAAGAGCTACTTGTTTTTCCCAAGAACGATGTTTTCTAAATGCGTGTCGACTGGGTGCTCCCAGTAGCTTAGGCCTACGAAACTATACGGAGGTCGTGCGGTAGCGTTCTCGCTTCCCACGCTCGGGTTCCCGGGTTCGATTCCCGGCGGGGTCAGGGATTTTCTCTGCCTCGTGATGGCTGGGTGTTGTGTGATGTCCTTAGGTTAGTTAGGTTTAAGTAGTTCTAGGTTCTAGGGGACTGATGACCATAGATGTTTAGTCCCATAGTGCTCAGAGCCATTTGAACCAGCCAACTATACGGAAACGAAGGCTGTCAGCGAGGGCACTGCCTGACTGACGGTGATAACACATCCGCTGCTGTAGGACTGGCGTAAATCAACGGTTGAGGAGGCTCTGGTTGGGAAACCCACGATACAAAACTAATTGGTTGGAAGTCCCGTTTTACCTGAGGCACACACAGAAGGGTCGTAAACACCCCGGTCGGAAAGCCCTCGTAACGGGAGTAGTGTTATAGACTCTCTCAAAGCAGTATTTTGTCTTTCAATCAAGGGAGTGGCAAAACGTTCAAATAGGTCTTTACACAGTCCTTAGCTTTTTCTGCCAGTCACGCAGATGTGTTTTCATTTTACTGTGTAAGGCTATGAGAGAAGAAATGTTTTGTTTGACCACCAACTCTTTAGACCAGATATCGCGTTTTCTCTTCTTTTTGCCCCACCGTCACAAGAGCTAACGAAGCGATCGTGTCGTCAGAACTGGTCATATCGGTTATATAAATTGTGCAAGCATGCTTCAATTGCTTGGGGCGAGGACGATTTGCGCATGCTTGCGCTAAATGCTTGCCGATGCATAACTCTCAAGTCTGCAGTACTGTGTGTGGTGACTTCTGCGTGGCCGCCAAGAGGATTTGGTTTCCAGTATGCTGGTCAGAAAGCGAAACCACTAAAAAGGTGAATCGACTCTCACAAAGGCTTTATAAAGTTTATAATTTAAAACATCAAACAGCCCCAAGTATGACTTACAAAAGTTTACTTAAATCAAACCTTCATCGGTTTCATACTTATTACAAATCCGTCTTCAGATTGCTCTTATTCATTTTATTTCTTTCCTGCTGGGTCTCGTATTGTAACTGTTATTAATTTTGTCCACTAAGACAAACAAAAAAATTTTCGTTCGTAATTCGGTGTATTTACGAGAGTTTTGTTTTTTCTCTTTCTTTCTGACCTTCTCAGAAACTTACATGAAATGACTTTCAAGTTCATAAACATAAAAAGAGGCGAAAATTTCCGTGGTGTATATTCCTGTACAACTAACTCATCGTTTATTTGTGAAGGAATTAAGGAAGATTGGGATTAACGTCCCGTCGACATTGAGGTCATTAGAGACGGAGCACAAGCTCGGATTGTGTCAAGGATGGGGAAGGGAATCGGCCATGCTCTTTCAAAGGAACCATCACGGTATCTGCCTGGAACCATTTACGAAAATCATGGAATACCTGAATCAGTACATAGCCGGACGCGGGTTGGAACCGTCGACCTTCTGCATGCGAGTCCAGTGTACTAACCACTGGGCCACCTCGCTCTGTTCGTTCCAAGATGCTACTCCAGGCGGGTGTAAAATGAATGAGCGCAACGGAAAATACTGAACGCGAAAATGAAGGTTTGGTCCTGTTTGACCGCCTCCTGAAGCAGATCTTAATGGTGATATTATATCCTCGCTCTTGCTCTTTAACGTATAAATTACAACATAACCATAAATGAATGATTAAGGGAACTAGTAACTACTAAATGATAAATGCTGTTTCCGCTTATACATTTATTGTAGATTAAAACCCCTTTATATTACAAATGTTTATATATCAATGTCCAATGCACTTAAAGAGATACAAATTAAATTCCCAACTAATACGATTGATCAGTTGCCCAAATCTGCCCCTTTTTATGGCTGCGCGATCTAATATAAGTAACGCGAGAGGACTGACATCATCTACGTACCAAACACTAGATGACACTACTTTCAAAGATCATCTAAAAGTGGTGTGCAACCTCAGTGGAAATAAATTTTTTTATGATCACACCTGTTTAGCCTTATAGCCCTAATAAGCCGAAGCAATTAGCAATATGTACTGCATCCGGTGCATCGGAGTGACGGTTTTCGTACACGTCTGCGGCGATGGAAGAACTCCAGCCACAAAATATTAAAAAAACTCATTCAAACACTAGGATGGCATAAGACAGTCCGCTGACTAGTATAATCAAATACTGTCTTCTCCTCTCTATGTTCTACAGACGAAAAACGCGAACTCCCAGCCACAAGGACGGAGTTTAGGTAACGTCTCAACGTGAGTATAGGCAGAAGTGCTCTCAAACACTGAACGCTACGTACTCAACGACGACTCCCTACCCGGAGGCGAAGTCCAGAATCGTATAAGTTTCAACAGTACAGTGCCTAACCGTTCCTACTATAAAATCTCCTGAGAGCAAAGACAGCAAGTCCGTCTGGACCAACAAATGCTGATACTGAGCGACCGTCAAACTCGGGCGCTCAAAACGGAAGACTTCTCTCCACCACTGGCTTCTCAGCAAAGCTCGGCTCCCCTCCCTCGTTACTCAGAACGCGTATCATATTCTCGAAATCACGGAATATTTTCCCTCTTTACAGATTCTTCCAAATGCCGACCAACCATATTTTAGTCTTTTGTCGTCCAGCACGGAAAGTTTGCGAGGTAATACCGATACTCATACAATGGTACGCTTCTCACAAGGGAACCTCCCCATCGCACCCCCCTCAGATTTAGTTATAAGTTGGCACAGTGGATAGGCCTTGAAAAACTGAACACAGATCAATCGAGAAAACAGGAAGAAGTTATGTGGAACTATGAAAAAATAAGCAAAATATACAAACTGAGTAGTCCATGCGCAAGATAGGCAACATCATGGCTAGTGTGAACACAGGAGCGCCGTGGTCCCGTGGTTAGCGTGAGCAGCTGCGGAATAAGAGGTCCTTGGTTTAACTCCCCCCTCGAGTGAAAAGTTTAAATTTTTATTTTCAGACAATTATCAAAGTTCAGGCACTCACACATAATCAAATTCGCTCTCCAATATTCCAGGACATGTTCAGATTTCCTTGGACATATGCAGGATTTGATGGTCTACACACGGAAAAATTTGAAAACGTTAAAAACATATGTTCTGACAGAGCACAGGGAAAACTGTGCGACCGTGAAATTGTTGCATTCATTTGCTGCAATTTATGTGACAAACTCTTATGTTTTCATCACTTTTTTGGGAGTGATTATCACATCCACTAGAAAACCTAAATCGGGCAAGGTAGAAGAATCTTTTTACCCATTCGCCAAGTGTACAAGTTAGGTGGGTCGACAACATATTGCTGTCATGTGACGCACATGCCGTCACCATTGTCGTATAGAATATATCACACGTGTTTTCCTGTGGAGGAATCGGTTGACCTATGACCTTGCGATCAAATTTTTTCGGTTCCCATTGGAGAGGCACGTCCTTTCGTCTACTAATCGCACGGTTTTGCGGTGCGGTCGCAAAACACAGACACTAAACTTATTACAGTGAACAGAGACGTCAATGAACGAATGGACAGATCATAACTTTGCAAAAATAAAGAAACTAACCTTTTCACTCGAGGGAAGACTTGAACCAAGGACTTCTCGTTCCGCAGCTGCTCACGCTAACCACGGGACCACGGCGCTCCTGTGTTCAAATTAGGCATGATGTTGCCTATCTTACGCATGGACTACTCAGTTTGTATATTTTGCTTATTTTTTCATAGTTCCACACAACTTCTTCCTGTTTTCTTGATTGATCTGTGTTCAGTTTTTCAACTGTGCCAACTTATAACTAAATCTGAGGGGGGTGCGATGGGGAGGTTCCCTTGTCAGAGTAGAAATCCTCAGAAATAACCCAGCCTGCGATTTCCTAGGTAACGCTTCGTCATTCCTCTCTGCTGCGTCCAAGATGTTCAGAGTTTCCGAAGTATTATCCGGTTATCCTTCCGGCCTCACTACAGTACTGGCCAGCCGCCGCTGTATTGTGCTTCAGCGCTCAGGTGCCCCTACCGTCCCTTCCGTCTTGGTTTCTTCCTGTGTCAAGCAGGACCAACACACCTGTGCGTGCTTTTCCACCCAGGGCTTGGGTTACGCTTGCCGTTTCATTTCCACTGACGTTCCAACCTCTAGTAGTACAGGCAGTCATTCATTACGCCGTTTTGATAATAAAGACACTCCGTCACCTTTCTTGCAATAAGCGTTAACAAATATTTGTAAGGTGTATGTGAGAATGTCAGTCTTCTTTAAATATTCCTACAACCTACCAAATGATATCTAATTCCGGTTTTAAATCACGGCAAAGTATGTAGATGAGTGCTTGTAAGGTACAAAATTACAGCCACCTTACATCGTCTGCTTCTGTTATACATTTTAAAGTTTCCACATTTTGGTACGTGCATTACGTGAGTGCTGTTATGATCTCGATAAATTAAGTGAACACACACCACTCTACGTTTTATGGCAGCACACACGCCCAACATTTACAAAACGTGGCTCAGTTTCAAACAACAAAAAATTACAAAATTGTTGAGGCTTTCGTGGCCGCTTGTTGACAAACTGCCTATTGGCTTCTGTCTCGGGTTCTTCGGCCGACGTTCATCTAATGATTTTTCTGACGTTTCGCCAGCACGAGTGGCTGGCATTGTCAAAGCTTCACCCTCCATTGCCGGTGGTGAACTTTTTTTTTTTTTTTTTTCATTCCTGCTCCTTACGGGAGGAGGCGGGCACATGGAGAACCTAATGTTCTTTGGTGCCTTAGCTTATCTTATGTACTGCTGTTGGGGCACAATTTATTATATCAGTTGGGATTTTTCCTGTATGATCTTATATTTTCTTGGCTAGTGAGAGGATGTTAAGACCCTGGCATTCGCCCAAGTGCAGGAGGGAAACCTCTCGAAAACCTCCGCAAGGGTCATTGTGATTGATGTTGTTCGATGTGTTTCTGCCTTTGTTGATTAATTGTGGCTTTCATCTTCTGTCAAATGCTTTAGTATTTCAGTTGCGATGTTTTGAGTTGACTCACTTTCTATTGCCATGCACTCTTTGATTATTTTCGGTGGGAATGGGTGTTTATGCTGTGGGTAATTAAATTCTGTAGGCACGTAGTTCAAGAGATCTGTTGTTAGAGTTTTGTTTGTTGTCCTGTTGTTGCCAATTCTTGCTGTCAGCGTGATCCATCTGCGTTTTATGGGGATAACTTTGGTGGTTTGGTATACAGTTTCATTGGCAAGAACGGATCAGGAACTTCTGGACCTTTTCTATCAACTAAGTAGCAGAATGCATCGAGACGACTGGGACAAGATTGACAGCATCACTCACAGGAGCATGCAGAACGAACTCGAGCGCTGCACCGATCGACAGAAGAAAAAGTTTGAAAGATGCCGGAAGCACACCGACAAGGCGACTCCCGACATGTCACACACAGTGGTCAACCTCACTGAACGACAATTGACCGAAGAGGAAGTGTCTGTTCTTCAAAAAGGAGGGAATTTCGCTATCATCCCGAGAACTATACCTATGGAGGACATCATTGCCAACACCGAAGCAGCCATTCGTACCCTTCCTTGTGAAAGGGCAGAGGAAATACGCACGGAAACAGCCAGGATACTGCGCCGAGCAAAACCACCAGCTTGCAACCTGAAGAAAGAAGAGGTACAAGCCATTAAGAATCTCAACGCCGACAAGAGTATATTGGTACTGCCTGCCGATAAGGGGAATGCGACCGTCGTAATGAAGACCGAAGATTATGAGCAAAAGATCCGAGGCCTATTAGATCCGACGACGTACCGAAAACTAAGCGCAGATCCGACGCAACGTATCACACGGAATACGAATCGATTAATCAAGGCGTCTTCTCTGCCGGCGGACATACAGAGAAACCTGCGCAACACAGAAGCCCTACCACCTCGGCTGTATGGATTACCCAAGATCCATAAGAACAACGTTCCACTGAGACCGATCGTTAGCGCTCCTGGATCACCGACATATAAACTGGCAAAACACTTGGCCTCTCTGCTCCAGCCACACGTGGGGAAGACCGACACATACATTAAGGACTCAGGACATTTCATTGAGAAGCTGAAGAAACTGAAACTTGCACCAAACGACATCCTGGTCAGCTTTGATGTTGTTTCGTTATTTACGAAAGTGCCACTCAGTGACGCTCTGGAGCACATCGGTTCCATTTTTCCGCTAGACATCAGAAAGCTCTTCCATGCATGTCTCACCACGAGCTATTTCACGTGGAATGGCGATTTCTACGAACAGCTGGAAGGCGTCGCCATGGTAGTCCTCTCAGTCCAGTGGTGGCCAACTTCTTCATGGAACAATTCGAAGCACAGGCACTGGACTCGGCGACTTGCAAACCTAAGGTGTGGTACAGGTACGTCGATGATACTTTCGTGGTGTGGAGCCATGGTGAAGAACAGCTCAGTGACTTCCTAAGACACTTGAACAGCCTCCATGCCAACATAACATTTACCATGGAAGTAGAAAAGGACAAGAAACTGCCATTTCTAGATGTTCTGGTCACAAGGGACGGCGAAGATCTGGGACACAGCGTGTATCGAAAACCGACTCACACGGACCGATACCTGCACAAACTGTCAAACCACCACCCGAGCCAGAAAAGAGGCATGATTAGTACGCTCGTAACGAGAGCAGGACGAATTTGTGAGCCGCAACACCTCAAACGAGAAATGCAACACCTGGAAACTGTCCTGAGGAGCAATGGTTACTCCACAAATTATATTAGAAGTGTAACAGAGCCCAAACCTCGGCGAAGTAAGGAACCGGAAAAAGAATTGTCGGGTACGGCCTTTCTGCCATACATTCCCAGAGTGACGGACAGAATCGGCCGTATATTGCGCAAACATGGCGTAAAGACGATTTTCAAACCGACAAGGAAGATCAAAGAGTTTCTTAGATCGGCGAAGGAGAAAAGAGACCCACTTGCAATGTCGGGAATATACCGCATACCATGCACATGCGGAAAAGTTTATGTCGGAATGACTGGACGATCCATTAACACCAGGATCAAAGAGCATAAGCGACATTGCAGGTTGGGGCAGGTGGAGAAATCGGCCGTGGCAGAGCACGCACTGAATGAGACCGACCATGTAATAAAATTCGCCGACACGGAAGTTCTGGCTGTAGAGAAGCACTATCACACGCGCTTGTTCAGAGAAGCTGTAGAAATACAAAAACACGCGAACAGTTTGAACAAGAAAGAGGAAAGCCTTAAGGTCAACGGATCCTGGCTTCCCGTACTGCAGCGAACGACCGTCGCAGGTAGCAAGAGGAGAACCGCACCGGAAATGACCGCGGAGAAGCCCTCGGACGTTGGCGCGCCAGGTACATATAGCCTGCGCCCGCGAGCTCGGCTCCAGTTCACCACCGGCAATGGAGGGTGAAGCTTTGACAATGCCAGCCACTCGTTCTGGCGAAACGTCAGAAAAATCATTAGATGAACGTCGGCCGAAGAACCCGAGACAGAAGCCAATAGGCAGTTTGTCAACAAAAAATTACTTTAAAAGTCGCTATAGTAATGAAGTTAATAAGTTACTGAAGCTCTATAGGGTACAAGCGTACAGTAAAATACATTTTTTGTGGAGCGACTAAACTAATTTAAAGGTCGGAAAGAGAAGTAAAATTTGTAGGATAAATTCTAGTTGGGCATTCTTTTGAGTGGCTAAAATTAAATAAACAGATATTATATACAATTAATGAAATTTTTGTGGGTGTGAACTATCTAATCAGATCTCATACATATTACACTGTAATCAGATAACATATTTGTACATTGGCATTCTTCTGAATGGCTAAAATTACATAAACAGATATTATATATAAACAAGGAAATTTTTATGGGTGTGAATTATCTCATCAGATCTTATACATATTACATTGTAAACAGATAACATATCTGTACACTGAACGGAACCAGCAGTGAACATCAGCATTAGATAGCCTACATTATGTAATGTACAAGGGCATACTAAAACATTTTTTTACTCCTTTGTTAAAAACTGTGTATAAACATCAAATCTAAGGTTAAATTCTACATTCTAAACAGCATTACGATATACACCGAAGCGCAAAGAAAATGATATAGGCGTGCATATTCAAATACAGAGATACGTAAACAGGCAGAATAAGGCACTGCGATCAGCAACGCCTACATAAGACAAGTGTCTGGCGCAGTTGTTAGAACGGTTACTGCTGCTACAATGGCAGGTTATTAAGATTTAAGTGAGTTTGAACGTGGTGTTATAATCGGCGCACGAGCGATGGGCCACAGCATCTCCGAGGTAGCGATGAAGCTGGGATATTCTCGTACGACCATTTCATGATGTATCGCGATTATCAGGAATCCGGTAAAACATCAAATCTCCGACATCGCCACGGCCGGAAAAAGATCCTGCAAGAACGGGACCAACGACGACTGAAGAGAATTGTTCAACGTGACAGAAGATTTGCTGGGATTTCAGTGCTGGGTCATTAGCAAGTGTCAGCATGCGAACCATTCCACGAAACATCATTGATATGGGCTTTCGGAGCCGAAGGCCCACACGTGTACTCTTGATGACTGCACGACACGAAGTTTTATGCCTCGCTTGGGGTCGTCAACACTGACATTGGACTGTTGATTACTGGAAACATGTTGCCTGGTCGGACGAGTCTCGTTTCAAATTGTATCCAACGGATGGACATGTACGGGTATGAAGACAACCTCATGAATCCATGGACCCTGCATGTCAGCAGGGGACTGTTCAACCTCGTGGAGGCTCTGTAATGGTATGGGGCGTGTGCAGTTGGAGTTATATGGGACCCCTGATACATTTAGATATGGCTCTGACAGCTGACACGTACGTAAGCATCCTGTCTGATCACGTGCATCCATTCATGTCCATTGTGCATTCTGACGGACTTCTGCGATTCCAGCACGACAATGCGACATCCCACACATCCGGAATTGCTACAGAGTGGCTTCAGGTACACTCTTTTGAGTTTAAACACTTCCGCTGACCACCAGACTCCCCAGACATGAACATTATTAAGCATATCTGGCATGCCTTGCAACGTGCTCTCTCCACCCCGTCGTACTCTAACGGATTTATGGACAGCTCTGCACGATTCATGGTGTCAATTTCCTCCAGCACTACTTCAGACATTAGTTGAGTCCATGCCACGTCGTGTTGCGGCACTTATGTGTACTCACGGGGGCGCTACGCGGTATTAGGCAGGTGTACCAGTTTCTTTGGCTCTTCAGTATATTTGACAGATTAGCCAGTCGTTGTGTAAAACGTAAGCTGTAATGCTTGTACAATGAACCAATAGTAAATATGGACATTAGATGACCGACACTGTAGATTGAATCTAAAGTAGCCTCCTACATTATAAGTAGCAATATGATATATTTCACTGATTGGCCAGTTGTAATGTAAGAAATTAGCTGCAATGTTTTTATACATCCAACTGTGAATATCATATAAATATGAATTTTAAAATCAAACCATAGAGTTCCCTGGATTACCACAAAAAATTTTGAATTTTACACCTTCCATACTTCTTCAACCTATGTAACGAAGATTAATGTTGTAGGGTTTAACTCACTGCCAACAAAACAAAACAAAAAAAATCCGAGTGGGCAAGGAATGTGGGAGGAAATCGACTGTGTGTTTTTCGAGGGAAACACCCCCGCATTTGGCTTCAGCAATTAGTAGAAATCACGGAAAGCCTAAATCTGCGTGGCCGAAAATGGATTTGAACCGGAGTCCTCCCTAATACACGTCTCGTGTCTTAATCACATCACCAACTCGCTCCTTGTGTCGACCAAATTCTGAGACGCGATGGGCCTGCACTGCTCTGAATGGTTTCAAGCAGAAATTTATTCAAGATGGCGAAAGATCCTAAAATAGCCAATTTATTATATATCTGGTTCGAGGAATTTTGGACCATGTCATGCTTCGAAAACTAGATTTGAAAGGAACTGAAGAAAACTTTTTGTATCTCAAGCGTTGATAGTTATCCGTTGAATACCTTTTGAGGATAGATTACACTGGCACTTAAAAGGTAGCGTATTTCATTAAAGTACATGTTTTTACATTATTATTAAGAATATGGACGCCACCTTTTTGATATGACTGTCTTTTGACACAACAGACAGTAAAGAGGACAGAAGTGGTTTGTTTTGATTTAATGCGGCAGTCTGCGCGCTGCAGCGCATTCTCTGGCCGCGCGCGGCTCTGAAGCTTGACAAAAGGGGTCAGGCACGTGTGGCGTTGCACCTCACGGCTGTGGGCGGCGCACGTGGAGCTGTCAAAAGCGCTGAGGTAAGGACGTGATGTCACGTGCGCAGGTGCAGTGGCACAAAGGGCAGGCAACAAATGAACACGATTTCGCATATGAAACGCAAACCACAAAACTTACAGCAGAGTATGAAAACAAATTCGAGAGTTCAGCGAGACCATTCTTTTAATATATAGTCTGACTGTGAAAGTTATTAGGCCAAGAAGAAATTTGTAACGATTTTTCACACTATATTTAAAAATAATTACAATAATTTAACGCCGGCCGAAGTGGCCGAGCGGTTCTAGGCGCTACAGTCTGGAACCGCGCGACCGCTACGGTCGCAGGTTCGAATCCTGCCTCGGGCATGGATGTTTGTGATGTCCTTAGGTTAGTTAGGTTTAAGTAGTTCTAAGTTCTAGGGGACTGATGACCTCAGAAGTTAAGTCCCATGGTGCTCAGAGCCATTTGAACCATTTGAACCATAATAATCTAACCACAGAACACATCGATCTACTATATGAAAGCGCTCATTGATACGAATCGTGTGAACTAGCTACTTAATTAGCCAATCAAAGGCGACTGAATCAAATGTTTAATTAAAGTCAGCATAAATAATTGTGCGAAACAGCTACACGAATATCGTGGATAACGTAAGTACACGTCAGAAACAACATTTAGTCCGTAAGTTACGAGGCGCGATTTTAAGTAAGTACCGTTTTGAAATTAAAAAAGACGTGCTAAGATATCTCAATAATTTTATTTTTACATGAAAGCCTGTACCTTAATCTACTTTTCAACATAATTTCCGTCAATACTGAGGCATTTGTCATAACGTTGTACCAGTTTTTGAATACCCTCCTCATAGAAGTCTGCCGCCTGACTTGTTAACCACTGCATCACCACTGTTTTGACTTCGTCATCGTCTCGAAGACGCTGACCGCCCAGGTGTTTCTTCAAGTGCAGGAACAGATGGTAGTCACTGGGCGCAAGATCGGGGTTGTACGCAGGATGATCTAGAGTTTCCCATCGAAAAGATGTGATGAGATCTTTGGTCTGATTCGCCACATGCGGACGGGCATTGTCTTGCAGCAAAACGATGCCCATGCTCAACTTCCATGGACTGTTGCTTTGATTCTGGTGGGACGTAGGCCACCCATGTTTCATCACCCGTAACAATTTGGCTTAAGAAATCATCACCGTCATAGTGCTACCGATCAAGGAAAGTCAATGCACTGTCTAAACGTTTGGTTTTGTGCACATCCGTCAACATTTTCGGTACCCAACGTGCGCACAATTTTCGGTAATTCAAGTGCTCGGTCACAATACCATACAAAACACTATGAGAAACATTAGGAAAGTCATCCCGGAAGGAGGAAATCTGAAAGTGTCTGTTTTCTCTCACCTTATTGTCCGCTTGCTGCACCAAACTTTCATTAACGACCGAAGGACGCCCACTCCGTTGTTCATCATGCGCATTTGTGCGGCCATCGTTAAGTGCTCTCACCCACTATCTTACCATTCCATCACTCATAATGTTTTTTTCTCCGTAAACTGCACAGATCTCACGATGAATATCGATCGCTTTTAGGCCTTTAGCATTAAGAAATCTTATAACAGCTCGTACTTCACAGTCGGCGGGACTCAACGATTATCGGAGGCATGTTAAACACTCAGCACACAACGTAAACAAGGAAGAATCAGACTGTAATGGCGTAAGTGCATAGATTAAGGTACAGGCTTCCGTGTAAAAATAAAACTATTGAGATATCTTAGCACGTCTATTTTTAAATTTCAAAACGGTACTTACTTTAAAAAAAAACACGCCTCGCATATATGTTTAATTGCCAGTTTAATCAATTAATTTTGTTGTTTTTTTCTTTATTTAAATGTTCTTAATGATACATAAATTTGGATAGCAGCAGTGAAGAGAAGACTGATGTGCCAACTGAGTGGATATTGTAAATGCTCGGGCCACAGTTAAAGAAAACTACATATTTTTCTCATCATATGAAATGTGCAGTCACTTTAGTTAAAACGGTGGGCGAACTATGCATCCAAAAATTTATGGTAATATATAATTTTAATCGGCATTTCAGCACGCATCTCCCGACATCTCTAGCTTTAACACAGCGTGTGTCAAAAGTTGTATTTCGGACTGGTGAAATCGTTTTGCTTTTTAGCGGTCGTCGTGACGCAGTTGGCGAGGCAGGATCTATGCTTCTCTGGGCGGTGATTTAGGTGCCCGATTTTACGGACTTGCTACGAAACATCAGCAACTTGACATTATATTTTAAGGAGAAAAAAGCACACTAACAAAGTATCAGCACCAGCAGTCGATCACGAGCGAAAATTTGGGCCATTATTCTGATAGTATGCAGTTATGTCCTTCTAAAAGTGCAGTGCACCATCTGGCAGTTTCTACTCCACACTGTAGGCACTTAATACCCGAGCGCAAGTACTGTACACTGAAGTGACAAAGGGGTTTGTGGAAAACTACTTTGACATTGATAACATGCTTCGTTCATTGTGTGAAAGTCTACGGCTTCTAACTCGTAGCGGATGCCACAGATTTCTTTGCTTTGAACATTTTAATGTTTTGATTCACAAATGAAATGTAAATGGATGAAACGAATGAGTATGTCGTTAAAGAAGTTGCATAGCGCTAGTTAGTTATTAACATCGCTCTTGTGTTTTACGTCCTTTCCTTCAGTTCAACATCCCGCTAATAAGAGAACTATGATTGTCACTAGAATGTACAGTACTTCGCTCTCTGGTATGAAGCGGCTGCAGTGGGACGGAGCGAGTGACAAACAAATTTTGCGCTGAAGTTTAATAGCTGTACCTTCAGAAGTACAAAACTGCATTCTGTCAGAATTATGGCCCAAATTCTGGGTCTGTTATCGTGTATGTGTGCCTTTTCCCCCTTAAAATATGAAGTCAAGTTGATATTCCCTTGTTAGAAGATTTCGCGAAGGTAGATGCGAGAACTTAGAACAGTTCTGCTGCGGGTTTGACTCCTTAACTTTTCAGAGTTGACACTTTAATATTTTTCTTATGTCGGCACTTAAAATAACGTCGTCGGGTGTCGTATGGAAGTTACATTTGTCACGAGTTGTGCCGGTCTGGATTTAGAATATTACGGGATTTTTGACACTTGCATTTTACGGCAAGCTGAAAAAGAGAGGAGGAGAGAGAGCGGGTGATATATACGTGCGTATCATAAACCCTTTCTCTCGAAAATTTCTCTCCGTCATACCTCCCCTGTGTTACCACAGATGACGTGTAACTGATCTCATTTGTACTAAGACTGCAGTACACGCGAGGTGCCTATGTGCTTCCACCGCCCTGAGTGGAATGTGTAAATTCTATTAAATGTTCATCAACCTGCAGTCTTCTACATTTGTCCCCTGCGCAGAAAACAGCACGAAAGTAGTGAATCTTGAGGCTGTAAGAAACTCTTAGCGTGGAATAGATATTATATGCATAATTAAATTTCCAATTACTTTGTTTATATGGGATGCCACTCGCTTTATATTGGTAGAACACAAGAAACTGCACTATTACATTCCACTTTAGATTCACAAATAATTTTCATTCTTCAACAAAATAATGAACTGCGTATTTCCGTAATTATTGTCACGCTATTTTCAGCTACATATCCAAATAACCATAAACTGCTAATAAAGCCTTAACTGACACACAGCGGCAGACACATACTAGTCCTCCGACATTGCCGAACCAGCTCTGATCGTACACCCGTACCACTTCGCCCGTCATTCAAGTAACACGCGATCCGAAGATTGCCGAAGTGCTTCGTCTGCCTATTCGTTTAGCAGTTGTTTATTTTTCTGCTGGTTATTAATACTTCTGAAATAATAGAATGACGGCACGCTATTGAAAGATGCCTTAATTTGAAATGCAAGTACATACACTGTTTAGTATGTCTAATATTAATAACAGAAGATTATCATTTTCGCGCACAACTTCCGAACGCAGCAACCATTCGCAAAAAAAGGACCACAATTTAGGCAGTCTTTCTCACGATACTCGTACTGAACAAACCACCTGTCATCGGTGCCACATTGCGTCACCTTCCCACTGCTGCCTTCTCAACTCCTCAAAGAAGAGTTTCTTGTACCTGAATATGATGGCTGCAAAGCCAGAAATATTACAGTTTTTTATTAGCAATTTACAGTGCTTTTCTAACCACTGTATGGGGACACAAGTCACTTTGGGTTTAACAAGCTACAGCGGCGAGGTTTTCAAATGGCTCTGAGCACTATGGGACTTAACATCTGTAGTCATTAGTCCCCTAGAACTTAGAACTACTTAAACCTAACTTACCTAAGGACATCACACACATCCATGCCCGAGGCAGGATGCGAACCTGCGACCGTAGCGCGGTTCCGGACTACGCGCCGAGAACCGCTAGACCACCGCGGCCGGCGGCGAGGTTTTCATCAGGTTGCTGTTTATTACGTGCAAGTAATGAATTAGCAGTGAACATGTTTTAACCTTAAACTCTTTTTTGGGGAATATTATTTACAAGCAGAAATTAAATAAAAATTTTATTGAGAAAGCGACGAGTGCAACCACAAACCATACAATGCAGAGGCCAGCTAAAGACCTTTACGGATGGTTACAACACGTGATTTTCATTACCATACCGTCGCAGTCTCAGATTATATACCCATATAATTACATCCACGAATATTGACACGTTGTTGTGCAGATTTGCCAACTGAACTGCAAAATTCGTACCTCTACGGATGAATATTGCACTGTGTTGCACCAACGTTCTTGCAAAATTTATTTTGCACTGCATACAATTTGAGAAGAGTGCAACTCCTGAAGAGATCATCTTGAAATTTCACACCTTTTTCACTTTTCTACGAGAGGCGTTCAGTAACTAATGGAGCAATTCTTTTCTCGGAAAATTTCGGTTGAAAAAAGGCGAAATTTGTTATGTGATGGCTGGATATTCCCGCTTCAGCCCCTATGGTTTCATGAAATTCCGATAGGTGGCGGCCTATACGTAGCCATCAAAATGGCGTCTGTAACGGAGGTGCGCTCCTAGCAGAGAATTGCCATTGTTTCTTTTGGCGAAAAACCAGAGCCTCTTAGATATTTATAGGTGCTTACAGAATGTCTACGGAGACCTGGTGGTGAAACACAGCACGGCGAGTCGTTGGGAGAAGCGTTCATCGTCGCCGTAACAAGGTCGGGCAAACCTGTCCAGTCTCATGAGTGTCGGCCCGCTGCTCACAGGTGTGACTGCTGCGATGTGGGAAGTGCCGACAGTCTCATTCGATGTGATCGACGGATCACAGTCAGATACCTGGCTGCTCAACTGGACGTCTCTGCTGGTAGCGATGGCACACTCGTTGGGGTACTCAAATGTGTGTGCTCGCTTGGTTCCTCGCTACCCAACAGAACACCATAAGGAGCAACAAGGACCATCTATGTGGAATTGCTTCCCATTTACGAAACTGATTGTGACAATTTTTTGTTGAACATTGTCACAGGCGATGAAAAATGGGTTCATCGCTTCGAACCGGAAACAAAACGGCAATCCATAGAGTGGCGCCACACCGCCTCCCCTCCGACGAAAAAGTTCAAAGGCGGACCCTCAAGTTCAAAGGCGGCACCTCAGCCGGTAAAGTCATGGCGATGGTTTGCTGGGACTCTGAAAAGGTTATTTTGTTTGATGTCCTCCCTCGTGGTGCAACGATCAATTCTGAAGTGCATTGTGCTACATTCAGGATACTGAAGAAACGTCTCCAGCGTGTTCGTCGCCAGAAAAACGCAAACGAATTTTCCTTCTCCATATCAATGCAGGGCTTCACACAAGTCCGCTCACCCGAAAGGAGCTCCTTCTGACGTCCATCGGTGTAGTCCAATGAAGGGTGGACTCCACGGGAAGACGTACACGGATGACGGAGAGACTGTTGATGCAACACATGCAGCAGGACGTTGGCTCCAATGTAGACCAGTAGAGTGGTACCACGGGGGCATACAGGCCCTCCCAGTAAAGTGGCGTGAGGCCGTCGCACTGAAAGGAGATTATGTTGAAAAATTGGATTTTGTAGCCAGAAGAGTGAGGAATAATATGGTGTATTGGAATCCTGAATAGCACCAACCTGCTTTCAGAAAAAAGTGTTGCATTACTTATTGAACGTCCTCATAGCTCAGTAAATGGTATTTCTTCTTTTAGTTGACGCATTTGTCTCCATAGATGAAGTACAGGTGACATTTCTACAGTGTGGCACAACAATTTTTTTTTCAGAGTGTACAATTACTACAGTTTAGCCTGAATTGCATGGTGAGCCCTCTTTGTCCTCAGACAAATGGTAAACTACTATTTGACTAAGCTGTGCAACTGGTGCAGGAATTCTCCTATTGGAAATTGGGGGCAGATATAGTTTGTACTTTGTGCTGACTGTTGGAACTGATACTCAATAACAGTTGTGCAGGAAGCACACTACTGGCCATTAAAATTGCTACACCAAGAAGAAATGCAGGTGATAAACGGGTACTAGAACTGACATGTGATTACATTTACACGCAGTTTGGGTGAATAGATCCTGAGAAATCAGTACCCAGAACAACCACCTCTGGCCGTAATAACGGCCTTGATACGCCTGGGCATTGAGTCAAACAGAGCTTGGATGGCGTGTACAGGCACAGCTGCCCATGCAGCTTCAACACGATACCACAGTTCATCAAGAGTAGTGACTGGCGTATTGTGACGAGCCAGTTGCTCGGCCACCATTGACCAGACGTTTTCAATTGGCGAGAGATCTGGTCGTGCATTATCCTGCTGAAATTTAGGGTTTCGCAGGGATCGAATGAAGGGTAGAGCCACGGGTCGCAACACATCTGAAATGTAACGTCCACTATTCAAAGTGCCGTCAATGCGAACAAGAGGTGACCGAGACGTGTAACCAGTGGCACCCCATACCATCACGCCGGGTGATACGCCAGTATGGCGATGACGAATACACGCTTCCAATGTGCGTTCACCGCGATGCCGACAAACACAGATGCGACCATCATGATGCTGTAAACAGAACCTGAATTCATCCGAAAAAGTGACGTTATGCCATTCGTGCACCCAGGTTCGTCGTTGAGTACACAATCGCAGGCGCTCCTGTCTGTGATGTAGCGTCGAGGGTAACCGCAGCCATGGTCTCCGATGCTACTGAAAACGTCGTCGAATTGTTCGTGCAGAGGGTTGTTGTCTTGCAAACGTCCCCATCTGTTGACTCAGGGATCGAGACGTGGCTGTACGATCCGTTACAGCCATGCGGATAAGATGCCTGTCATCTCGACTGCTAGTGATATGAGGCCATTGGGATCAAGTACGGCGTTCCGTATTACCTTCCTGAACCCACCGATTCCATATTCTGCTAACAGTCATTGGGTCTCGACCAACGCGAGCAGCAATGTCGCGATACGATAAACCGCAATCGCGGTAGGCTACAATCTGACTTTTATCAAAGTCGGAAACGTGATGGTACGCATTTATCCTTCTTACACGAGGCTTACAAAGGATGGGGCCCCTCCACGCCCACACCAACGTGGTGACCAAACCAAAAGTTCTACTGTCACCTCCGTAAACATGTTAGTTTTTGAATCAGGCGTCACAGGATGCGGGCTGTGATGTTATCCATGCGTCTGGGTAGGATTACTCATTAACATGGTCCATCAGGAGATAGAAGTGGTCGAAAACGATTGAAGGGTAGCGGTTGTAAGGGCAGAGGAAAAAAAGTGCCAAGGCCAGCGCCAAGGGAAAAAAACCTCTGCGACAGCAGGACGGGTAGTAAGGGCAGTAGCGGCTTGCTAGCTGCGACAGAGCATGCAAGGTGAGGAAAGGTTAGCGTGAGGTATCGTGCATCGTTACCTATGTGCCGCGTCTTCGTTAGCTGGGTCAGTCCGGGTGCTGCGGCTGGGCTCGCTTGTAGTCTCCTGGGCCGGCCGCAGTGGCTTCCTCCCTGTAACATAAAGAGTTCGACGCGGCAACGCATGCGTTGCTGTTAGGCCCTCTGCTGCGCCTTGTCGTCAGTGACTTGGTGACTTGGTGCAGCTTCATCAGGCTGGTGCAGAACGGCGGCGATCGGCTACCGTTCAGCGTCCTCCTCTACTGCACGGCGCAGGCCTTCTGCACTGTAGCTTCGAACAGCTCCGCTTGTTCAGTGAGCTGCGCCGCTTCAGCGTCGGAGAAATGCACGCCGTTCGCTCTCGCTGTCGCGATGATGGCTGCCTTTTTGTCTTCTCGGTCCCTTGGAGGGGCCGCTCCCGCAGCGGTCGGCGTCGCCACCGGTTCCGCAGGGGCGGCGGTTTTCTTCTTCGCACCTTTCACCTGCGGTGCTGCTGGGACAACCGCTGGGATAGGCGCGCGAACGTCCTTCTGCGAGGTCGCAGGAGTGTTCGCAGGTACGACTGCGCTGAGGCCTCGGGCGAAGACTACTCGCAGTTGCCTCAAGGCCTCTTCCTTCTCTGCAGCCACGGCGGCTGCGAAGGCAGCCCTCTCCGCCGCCATGACGGCTTTGAGGGCTGCTGTGGCCTCCTTCACGACGGTGCCGAGTTCGAGGTCACATCTCTTCACGGGAGAGCGAGCTGCGTCCTGGCTGCCCGTTTCCGAGGGGTCGTCCCTGCCCCTGGCAGGTGGATCTGCTACTGCGCCGTCCCTCAGCTGCGCCGGGCTGTTCTGCGCCCTACGCCGTTTCCGACGTCGTCTTCGCTTCTGCCGCTGCGTCGGTGCGGCCGCGGCCGCCTCGCCGCCCCCGGCACGGCTGCGGCTGCGGCTGGAGAAAGCTGTACAACCGCGCCAACTGGCGACGTGCGGGCCGCCACACCGGACACAAGTCGGCAGAGCGTTGCTGCCGCGGTCGCAGGCGCGGCTGTCGTGCTCGCCTGAGCACTTAACGCACCGCGCCGCGTTGCGGCAATACTTCGCAACATGGCCCTCGCCCTGGCACCTGAAGCACTGGGGCTGAGGGTCCGTGGCGTGTGAAGTTAGCACCCCTTTTTCGAGAAATATACATTTTTTTCACAGTTCTTGTTAGATGTGCCATAGTTCTAGAGTTCTTTGCACAAAATTTCAATAGTTGTGCAAAATGTAACGAAGAAAACAACAATACTCGAAAAAATTTTCGTATCGAAAACGTTCTTTGGCAATTTCCGCAAAATGTAAATAAGTACAAGAGTTCTGAGCACAGTTCTGAACAGAGCTCCAAGAGTTCTTTCGAAAATCCAAGTAACATTTTTTTTTGTGCAGCTAATAGTTTACGAGATAATTGCAATTTAAGGAGAAAATCTTTTCACTTACTGTGAAGTTGGCACCCTTTTTTTCAGAAATTTATATTATTTTCAGAGTTCTTGATAGATATGCCATAGTTCTAGAGTTCTTTGTACAAAATTTGAATAGTTCTGCAGAATTTAGCGACGAAAACAATATTCGAAAAAATTTTCGTATCGAAAACATTCTTCGTCAATTTTCGCAAATTATAAATAAGTACAACAGTTCTCAGCACAGTTCTGAACAGAACTACAAGAGTTCTATCGAAAACCCAAGTAACATTTTTTTGTGCAGCTAATAGCTTACGAGATAATTGCAATTTAAGGAGAAAATCTTTTCACTTACTGTGAAGTTGGCACCCTTTTTTTCAGAAATAGATACTTTTTTCAGATTTCTTGATAGATATGCCATAGTTCTAGAGTTCTTTGTACAAAATTTCAACAGTTCTGCAGAATTTAGCGACGAAAACAATATTCGAAAAAATTTTCGTATCGAAAACATTCTTCGTCAATTTTCGCAAATTATAAATAAGTACAACAGTTCTGAGCACAGTTCTGAACAGAACTCCAAGAGTTCTATCGAAAACCCAATTAACATTTTTTTGTGAAGCTAATAGTTCACGAGATAATTGCAATTTAAGGAGAAAATCTTTTCACTTACTGTGAAGTTGGCACCCTTTTTTTCAGAAATAGATACTTTTTTCAGATTTCTTGATAGATATGCCATAGTTCTAGAGTTCTTTGTACAAAATTTGAATAGTTCTGCAGAATTTAGCGACGAAAACAATATTCGAAAAAATTTTCGTATCGAAAACATTCTTCGTCAATTTTCGCAAATTATAAATAAGTACAACAGTTCTGAGCACAGTTCTGAACAGAACTCCAAGAGTTCTATCGAAAACCCAAGTAACATTTTTTGTGCAGCTAATAGTTCACGAGATAATTGCAATTTAAGGAGAAAATCTTTTCACTTACTGTGAAGTTGGCACCCTTTTTTCAGAAATGTATACTTTTTTCAGATTTCTTGGTAGATATGCCATAGTTCTAGAGTTCTTTGTACAAAATTTCAATAGTTCTGCAGAATTTGGCGAGGAAAACAATATTCGAAAAAATTTTAGTATCGAAAACATTCTTCGTCAATTTTCGCAAATTGTAAATAAGTACAACAGTTCTGAGCACAGTTCTGAACAGAACTCCAAGAGTTCTATCGAAAACCCAAGTAACATTTTTTTTGTGAAGCTAACAGCTTACGAGATAATTGCAATTTAAGGAGAAAATATTTTCACTTATTGTGAAGTTGGCATCCTTTTTTTCAGAAATGTATATTTCTTTCACAGTTCTTGACAGGTATGCCATAGTTCTAGAGTTCTTTGTAAAAAATTTCAATAGTTCTGCAGAATTTAGCGAAGAAAACAACAATACTCGAAACAATTTTTCTATCGAAAACATTTTTTGTCAATTTTCGCAAAAATTAAACTTGTACAACAGTTCTGAGGACAGTTCTGAACAGAACCCCAAGAGCTCTATTGAAAATCCTAATAACATTTTTCTATGGCGATAATAGTTTGTGATAAATTGATTTAATGTGGGACACACTTTCTCTACAGAAAATATAAATATATTCGTACAACAGTTCTGATGACAGTTCTGGACACCACGTGAAGAGTTCTATCGAAATTCCTAGTAGAATTTTTTAGTGCAGGTAATAGTTTAAGAGGTAATTGCAACTTAATTAAGAACCCCATAAGAGCTCCCACTGTGAAGCTGGCACCCTTTTTTTCAGAAATATATATTTTTTTCAGAGTTCTTGATAGATAAGTCATAGTTATAGAGTTCTCTGTACAAAATTTCAATAGTTCTGCAGAATCTAGCGAAGAAGACAACATTGTTTAACATAGCTGATTCAGGAACCCTTTCCTTCTGATACAATTCTTACTGTTGCCACAATAAATCACTTGTGCATAGATTCCAACTGTACTGATCATTACAAAAATACAACCATTGACCAGCGGCGCACATTTCTTGCAGCGTTGTACAAAGCATTCGGCTTATCCGCTGTGAAAATACCACACTTAACGCTATTGTAAAATTTACGGTGGATGGCTTCCGTTTATCTACAATGTCAGCATCTATCGAATTATCTTCATGCAAACGTGATGCCTGGATCACTCACTTCCCCTTTTTAGTTACGGAGGAAACTAGAGTTCAGTCTTGTGGAAGCCAAAAAAGGAAATGTGGGCAGCCCTTCTTTTGCTGATAGCAAATTCTAGAGAAATCTCCACGCTTGTTTTTCTTCATCATGCCAACAAAAGAAAAATTCTCCCTTCATAGCTCTATTATCATTCCAGTGCTAGTAAACCAGTTGTCCGCTTTCACATTTCGACCTAACTGATATATAGGTTTACACAGTCACAGAACAACATCAAAATGTTTATTGCTCAGTTGGTAAATCCTTCTGGTTGCAACACAGCGTATATTTCCAAATTGTACAGGTAAAATACTTAAGAATCCACACTTAAGAATCCATACTCGTTTGTTTTGATTGATACATATTGGCGAAAACTGTACCTTCCACAGAATCCTTCCAGCTTCTTGTCTACTGTAACATTTTCTCCAAGGGTGTAAGATTTGTGGTAGTTGCGTACAAACACAGTAAATATTTCCCGAATAGCTGTTAGCTTGTCTAATTGTCTCCTTTCATCACGAATAGCGCGACTGTAAAATCTATGGCTCTCCAGAATAAATTTGAAACGTTTTATGTTCATTTGCGAGGTGAAATTTTTCAATGCCATCACCATCAGTTCCACACAGATCTTCCAGGCTTTATCTGTTACTTTTGTTAACAACAATTAAAAACAAGAGACTGATGAAGGCTTTCAATTCAATATCATCTATTGATTTTACCCCTCTCTCACGCTGAAATGAGGCTTTGATGCTCTCAAAATTCTGATTGGAATACAAAACTACAATAGACAAATATCGTTATCTATGAGGTAATTAGAGCATCACAAATGCTGCTTTGGCTGCACCTATTGGTACAGGTAAATTTCGAATAATATTATGCTCTTCGAACAATATGCTTTGGATTTCTTCAACATTATCTAGTACTTCCCACTTACAATAATAAAATTCCTATAAAATAACGCAACCAGGCGCAGTGTATTAATCTGAAATTTGACATTCAGACAGCGGACACTGACGATTAAACAGTTCAAACAGAATTTAAGTGCAGTTTACATTCTGGATTAGCTTTGTACTACTTACTACGTTGATAAACAAATAAATTAATCGCTAAAACGAAATACGAAAGGGCACAGTGGATAAAAACGAGCAATCGGCTCATATCTCATCAAGAGAGCATTAGCGTCGATACTGAATCATACAACAATGAAAGGCATACATGAAGTGTATATTTTTAGAATCAGGAAGAACCAGATGAATTTTATTACGTAAAACAGTAATTATTTTGAGCTCTCATGACATCCAGGACCCACTAACAGCTAAAAATATGCCAAGGACCCTCATGGATGAAAGTTATGTGGCAACATCACCAGCCGCTAGGATACATAAAATCATGTGCTGTGTGTAACGAATAAATTTGAAATTGCTGTCGTTAATATTGTTGCAAACATTTGTTCTAGTGAGAAAGGAAGTGTGGAAGTTTGATGAGTTACACTACAGCGAGAGTTAAAAGTCTTTACAATGTATAGAAATGTAAGTATATTTACTGAATATATCGTACAAACGAACTAAGTAGTATGTTTAAATCCTAATTCAATACATGACTGATAGAGGTGTTATAATGTTGAGGGGATACAGTATTAAAGTTAATAAGAAGTTCAAAATTTGTAAATAAGAACCCCGTTTATTTGGTCCTCAGTAATCCGGATTTCCGGTTTATCCGGATTCATATTTTGTGTCCCTTGGTATTTTTCTCTTTTTTTCTTATAACACGAAGATGTGTAGTCGGTGATGTACATAGGCTGCTTATCACTAGGCCGGTAATTTAGTCTAGTACTGAGTGATAAGGAACTCGGAGTGTGTGAATGACATTGTTTCTCAAGTTGTTGTTGTTGTGGTCTTCAGTCCTGAGACTGGTTTGATGCAGCTCTCCATGCTACTCTATCCTGTGCAAGCTTCTTCATCTCCCAGTACCTGCTGCAACCTACATCCTTCTGAATCTGCTTAGTGTATTGATCTCTTGGTCTCCCTCTACGATTTTTACCCTCCACGCTGCCCTCCAATGCTAAATTTGTGATCCCTTGATGCCTCAAAACATGTCCTACCAACCGATCCCTTCTTCTAGTCAAGTTGTGCCACAAACTTCTCTTCTCCCCAATCCTATTCAATACCTCCTCATTAGTTACGCGATCTACCCACCTTATCTTCAGCATTCTTCTGTAGCACCACATTTCGAAACCTTCTATTCTCTTCTTGTCCAAACTGGTTATCGTCCATGTTTCACTTCCATACATGGCTACACTCCATACAAATACTTTCAGAAACGACTTCCTGACACTTAAATCTATACTCGATGTTAACAAATTTCTCTTCTTCAGAAACGATTTCCTTGCCATTGCCAGTGTACATTTTATATCCTCTCTACTTCGACCATCATCAGTTATTTTACTCCCTAAATAGCAAAACTCCTTTACTACTTTCAGTGTCTCATTTCCTAATCTAATCCCCTCAGCATCACCCGATTTAATTTCACTACATTCCATTATCCTCGTTTTGCTTTTGTTGATGTTCATCTTATATCCTCCTTTCAAGACACTATCCATTCCGTTCAACTGCTCTTCCAAGTCCTTTGCTGTCTCTGACAGAATTACAATGTCATCGGCGAACCGCAAAGTTTTTACTTCTTCTCCATGAATTTTAATACCTACTCCGAATTTTTCTTTTGTTTCCTTTACTGCTTGCTCAATATACAGATTGAATAACATCGGGGAGAGGCTACAACCCTGTCTCACTCCTTTCCCAACCACTGCTTCCCTTTCGTGCCCCTCGACTCTTATAACTGCCATCTGGTTTCTGTACAAATTGTAAATAGCCTTTCGCTCCCTGTATTTTACCCCTGCCACCTTCATAATTTGAAAGAGATTATTCCAGTTAACGTTGTCAAAAGCTTTCTCTAAGTCTACAAATGCTAGAAACGTAGGTTTGCCTTTCCTTAATCTTTCTTCTAACATAAGTCGTAAGGTTAGTATTGCCTCACGTGTTCCAACATTTCTACGGAATCCAAACTGATCTTCCCCGAGGTCCGCTTCTACCAGTTTTTCCATTCGTCTGTAAAGAATTCGCGTTAGTATTTTGCAGCTGTGACTTATTAAACTGATAGTTCGGTAATTTTCACATCTGTCAACACCTGCTTTCTTTGGTATTGGAATTATTATATTCTTCTTGAAGTCTGTGGGTATTTCGCCTGTCTCATACATCTTGCTCACCAGATGGTAGAGTTTTGTCATGACTGGCTCTCCCAAGGCCATCAGTAGTTCTAATGGAATGTTGTCTACTCCCGGGGCCTTGTTTCGACTCAGGTCTTGCAGTGCTCTGTCAAACTCTTCACGCAGTATCTTATCTCCCATTTCATCTTCATTTACATCCTCTTCCATTCCCCATTCCCATAATATTGTCCTCAAGTACATCGCCCTTGTATAAACCCTCTATATACTCCTTCCACCTTTCTGCCTTCCCTTCTTTGCTTAGAACTGGGTTGCCATCTGAGCTCTTGATATTCATACAAGTGGTTTTCTTCTCTCCAAAGGTCTCTTTAATTTTCCTGTAGGCAGTATCTATCTTACCCCTAGTGAGACAAGCCTCTACATCCTTACATTTGTCCTCTAGCCATCCCTGCTTAGCCATTTTGCACTTTCTGTCGATCTCATTTTTGAGACGTTTGTATTCCCTTTTGCCTGCTTCATTTACTGCATTTTTATATTTTCTCCTTTCATCAGTTAAATTCAATATTTCTTGTTACCCAAGGATTTCTATTAGACCTCGCCTTTTTACCTACTTGATCCTCTGCTGCCTTCACTACTTCATCCCTCAGAGCTACCCATTCTTCTTCTACTGTATTTCTTTCCCCCATTCCTGTCAATTGTTCCCTTATGCTCTCCCTGAAACTCTCTACAACCTCTGGTTCTTTCAGTTTATCCAGGTCCAATCTCCTTAAATTCCCACCTTTTTGCAGTTTCTTCAGTTTCAATCTGCAGTTCATAACCAATAGATTGTGGTCTGAATCCACATCTGCCCCTGGAAATGTCTTACAATTTAAAACCTGGTTCCTAAATCTCTGTCTTACCATTATATAATCTATCTGATACCTATTAGTATCTCCAGGATTCTTCCAGGTATACAACCTTCGTTTATGATTCTTGAACCAAGTGTTAGCTATGATTAAGTTATGCTCTGTGCAAAATTCTACAAGGCGGCTTCCTCTTTCATTTCTTCCCCCCAATCCATATTCACCTACTATGTTTCCTTCTCTCCCTTTTCCTACTGACGAATTCCAGTCACCCATTACTATTAAATTTTCGTCTCCCTTCACTACCTGAATAATTTCTTTTATCTCGTCATACATTTCATCAATTTCTTCATCATCTGCAGAGCTAGTTGGCATATAAACTTGTACTACTGTAGTAGGCATGGGCTTTGTGTCTATCTCGGCCACAATAATGCGTTCACTATGCTGTTTGTAGTAGCTAACCCGCACTCCTATTTTTTTATTCATTATTAAACCTACTCCTGCATTACCCCTATTTGATTTTGTATTTATAAATCTGTAATCACCTGACCAAAAGTCTTGTTCCTCCTGCCACCGAACTTCACTAATTCCCACTATATCTAACTTTAACCTATCCATTTCCCTTTTTAAATTTTCTAACCTACCTGCCCGATTAAGGGATCTGACATTCCACGCTCCGATCCGTAGAATGCCAGTTTTCTTTCTCCTGATAACGACGTCCTCTTGAGTAGTCCCCACCCGGAGATCCGAATGGGGGACTATTTTACTTCCGGAATATTTTACCCAAGAGGACGCCATCATCATTTAATCATACAGTTATGCTGCATGTCCTCGGGAAAAATTACGGCTGTAGTTTCCCGTTGCTTTCAGCCGTTCGCAGTACCAGCACAGCAAGGCCGTTTTGGTTAATGTTACAAGGCCAGATCAGTCAATCATCCAGACTGTTGCCCCTGCAACTACTGAAAAGGCTGCTGCCCCTCTTCAGGAACCACATGTTTGTCTGGCCTCTCAACAGATACCCCTCCTTTGTGGTTGCACCTACGGTACGGCCATCTGTATCGCTGAGGCACGCAAGCCTCCCCACCAACGGCAAGGTCCATGGTTCATGGGGGAAGGTTTCTCAAATATTGTACATTAATATAACGGTGTATTGATGCCCATCAAGTAAGTTGCATAGTAACCACGCCAACAGCACTCCACCACAGCTCATTGTACCTCTGGTGCGATTCTCGACAGGTGTGACACCATCTGGTTAGTGGCGCGTGTGAATGTATCTGCTCTCTCAGCCATCTGTTTGTTTTGCACTGACGAGCTTTCTCTCCTTGAATTATCTAAGCGTGCACATCCCACGCTTCCACCTACAATTACTACAGTCAGTCTTACGAAGGTGTACTGGCATTTGCATAGTGCTGAACATTTAGACTTTTTGTATTTAGTAGAATATACATCCGGGTTTTCGATTTTCGGTTTTCCAAAATAAAAGTGAGAATTTACGATCGTACTCACAGCTGTACTTCCAGCAGTACTTCATCTCCTGCGTTCCCAAATGGTTCAAATGGCTCTGAGCACTATGGGACTCAACTGCTGAGGTCATTAGTCCCCTAGAACTTAGAACTAGTTAAACCTAACTAACCTAAGGACATCACAAACATCCATGCCCGAGGCAGGATTCGAACCTGCGACCGTAGCGGTCTTGCGGTTCCAGACTGCAGCGCCTTTAACCGCACGGCCACTTCGGCCGGCCTGCGTTCCCAATTTCGTAGAAGTTGTCCTACGAAAATTGCAGAAGAAGCACTCCTGGACGAAAGGATATTGTGACAATATTCTTTCGCCACAGCCTGGGGTTAGAGACCCGGTCCGGCACACAGTTTTTATCTGCCAGTAAGTTTCACATCGGCGCACACCCACTGCTGAGTGAACACACAATCTATTTCATAATCTACTGGCACCATAAAAATGTTATGAGGGTTTTTAAAAGAACTCTTTCGGTGCTATCCAGAACTGTCAGCAAAAGGGTTGTGTCAATTTATTATAATGTAGACCAAGCGGGTCTCTCGAAAATGCTATTATCTCATTAACTGTTATCCCCACAAAAAATGTTATTACAGGTGTCGGTAGAACTCTTAGGGTCGTATTAAGAAATGTCATCAGATCTTTTGTACGAATTTATTACTTTTACATGACAAAAGTGAACCCCACATTAATTATCTCATATAATGTCATCGTCACAAATAATGTTATTATAGTTTTTGGTATAACTCTGTGGGTGATATTCAGAACTGTCATCAGAACTATTCTACGAATTTTGCTATATTAGATAAAGTGAGTATCAGATTAAAACAATTATTGTATATACTATTATCGCCACAAAAATGTTCTTACCATTTTCAATACAACTCTTCCGGTGCTATACAGAACTGCCAACAGAACTGTTATACAAATTTATTTTTTCCAAACTAACTAATAATTTTTTACCATACGAAAATTTTGCCGAGTTATAATTTTCTCCCCGAAATTCTGTAGAACTATTCGTGTTTTGAGCAGGGAAATCTAGAACTATTGCATATATATCAAGAACTGTGAAAAAAATTTATATTTATCGTAAAAGGGGTTCAAACTTCACGGGAAATGCTCATAAGCATTCCTTAATAAAGGCAGTTACTACGTAAACAATTACCTGCACAGAATATGTTACTAGTATTTTCGATAGAACTGTTACAATGCTATCCAGAGCTGGCATCAGAGCATACGAACAGACATTTTTTTCTTTTTTTGAGTAAGTGTGCCCCACAATTAATCAGTTACCATACAAACTATTATAACCACAAAAAATGTTATTATGATTATCGATAGAAGTCTTGAGGTGTTAACCAGAACTGTTCATCAAAACTGTTGAACGAATTTACTTTTTCTGTGGAGAAAGTGGGTCTAACATCAAAGCAGTTACCGTATAAACTATCATCGCCACAAAAAGATATTATTAGGATTTTCGATAGAGCTCTTGGTGTTCTGTTCAGAACTGTTGTACGAATTTACTTTTTGCGAAAATGGACAAAGAATGTATTCGATACGAAAAATTTTTCGAGTATTGTTTTTTTCGCTAAATTCTGCAGAACTATTCAAATTTTGTACAAATAACTCTAGAACTATGACATTTCTATCAAGAACTCTGAAAAAATATATATTTCTGAAGAAAAGGATTCCAACTTCACAGTAAGTGAAGAGGTTCCCTCCTTAAATTGCAATTATCTCGTAACGTGTTAGCTGCACAAAAAATTATAATTGGGATATTCGATAGAACTATTGGGGTTCTGTTCAGAACTGCCCTCAGAACTGTTGTCCGAATTTACTTTTTGCGAAAATTAATAACGAATGTTTGCTATACGAAATTTTTTCCAGTATTGTTGTTTTCTTCGTTAAATTCTGCAGAACTATTGAAATTTTGTACAGAGAACTCTATAACTATGACTTATCTATCAAGAACTCTGAAAAAAAATATATTTCTGAAAAAAATGGTGCCAACTTCACAGTAAGTGAAATGATTTTCTCATTAAAATGCAATTATCTCGTAAAATATTAGCTGCAGTAAAAATGTTACTTGGATTTTCGAAAGAACTCTTGAAGCTCTGTTCAGAACTGTGCTCAGAACTCTTGTACTTGTTTACATTTTGCGGAAATTGCCAAAGAATGTTTTCGATACGAAAATTTTTCGAGTATTGTTGTTTTCTTCACTAAATTCTGCGGAACTATTGAAATTTTGTACAGAGAACTCTATAACTATGACTTATCTATCAAGAACTCTGAAAAAAAATATATTTCTGAAAAAAAGGGTGCCAGCTTCACAGTAGGAGCTCTTATGGAATTCTTAATTAAGTTGCAATTACCTCTTAAACTATTACCTGCACAAAAAGATTTCACTAGGATTTTCGATAGAACTCTTCACGTGGTGTCCAGAACTGTCATCAGAACTGTTGTGCGAATATATTTATATTTTCTGTAGAGAAAGTGTGTCCCATATTAAATCTATTTATCTCAAACCATTATCGCCATAGAAAAATGTTGTTGGGATTTTCGATAGAGCTCTTGGGGTTCTGTTCATAACTGTCCTCAGAACTGTTGTACAAGTTTAATTTTTGCGAAAATTGACAAAAAATGTTTTCGATACGAAAATTTTTTCGAATATTGTTGTTTTCTTCGCTAAATTCTGCAGAACTATTGAAATTTTGTACAAAGAACTCTAGAACTATGCCATATCTATCAAGAACTCTGAAAAAATATATATTTCTGAAAAAAAGAGTGCCAACTTCACAGTAAGTGAAAAGATTTTCTCATTAAAATGCAATTATCTCGTAAACTATTAGCTGCACAAAAAAAAATGTTACTTGGATTTTCGAAAGAACTCTTGGAGCTCTGTTCAGAACTGTGCTCAGAACTCTTGTACTTATTTACATTTTGCGGAAATTGCCAAAGAACGTTTTCGATACGAAAATTTTTTCGAGTATTGTTGTTTTCGTCGCTAAATTCTGCAGAACTATTGAAATTTTGTACATAGAACTCTAGAACTATGCTACATCTATCAAGAACTGTGAAAAAAATGTATATTTCTTGAAAAAGGGGTGCTAACTTCACACGACTGTCGGGAGAGCCTCTGTCGTAACCGGGAAGCCCAGCAACTTCCGCAAGTCGAAGATGTCGCTCCCGCCGTCGACCGTTTGCACGGTCACGGCATAGAGCGGCGCTCTCTTCCTGTTGGTCCGGTTGTGCAACCTTGCGGTTGCATTACCAAACCCGGCTTCCAGCAGCCCTTCCCGGACCGCTGCCTCATCACAGCACCAAGGTAACCCCCTGAGGAGTGCCTCGGTCGGCTTCATCCTTCCTACGGAAGGTGCCTTCTCACGCTCCGGCGGCGCGTCTACAATGTGGTCGGCCACTGCGACCTTGATCGCCCTGTGGTCGGCCACGTTTGCAGCTCGAACGCAGATCAGCGAGTCTGTATCGACAGACTCGCAGACCACCTCGTTCCGAGCGCAATTCGTCATGGTGTCGAACAGCGCTGTCCACCCGCCTTTGCACTTGACGTACAAAGGGGGGACAGGCCGCGACTCCTCTTCTCGGGAGTTCCTTGCATGGTCTGCAGACTCAGTGAGTTGCACAACCGAAGGACCCTTCGTAGCGGCAGGTTTCCTCTGCGCACCCTTCTTTCCCATGCTGCGAGGCGCGCGGAACACGATAATCTGCACGCGTTGTAAAAACAACGCACGACAATTTGCTCTCCGCGGCGCCCACAGCACAGAAACCTCTTCACGAGCTCTCAACGGCCGAGTAAGCGTAGCGCGCAACGGCAGCGATGCGCTCGCCTCGCCAGCTCAGGCCGCTCCAGCTTACACGAGGCATCACAACAACGTTTCACCAAGCAACGCCGTTCAACTGCTGTTTGTGTATGAGAAATCGGTTGGAAACTTTCCTCATGTCAACACGTTGTAGGTGTCGCCACCGGCACCAATCTTGTGTGAATGCTCTGAAAAGCTAATCATTTGCGTATCACAGCATCTTCTTCCTGTCGGTTAAATTTCGCGTCTGTAGCACGTCATCTTCGTGGTGTAGCAATTTTAATGACCAGTAGTGTAGCAAATAAATGATTCAGGATCCTTGTTCTGCAATGTTACTATCCGTCACAACTACAAATCACTGCTGCCACAAGGAAACGACATAATTTCCCATGAACAGCCTGTCTGCCTGACGTGTCCTCTTGCTTCTGGTTGCTTGTTAGTAACACTAAAACTACAGTTTAGACAATTTATTTCTAAAAATGCTTAGGAATTGTAAAATTGAATAAATGCTTAGAAAATGTATTATTAATAAATCTGTAACTCAGATCTCAGAAGGGGCAGTGCCCCTCCTCCTCTATCCAGGGTCAGCCACGGCGGGCCAAACTGCAGGCGGGCAGCGTGCGGGCCGGTGCTCAGCCTGTCTCTGCTTTGCTCGCTCCTTCTGGGAAGTACTAGGAACAGCGCGACATTTCACTGCGGTATGACATGTTTGGATCAGTGCGACAGAATCATGGTATCACTGCTGTGCACCCTTCACTATTTCTTCGTAGTATAAAATGGTTCAAATGGCTCGAAGCACTATGGTACTTAACATCTGAGGTTTATCAGTCCACCTAGACTTAGAACTAACTAAACCTAACTAACCTAAGGACATCACACACATCCATGACCGAGGCAGGATTCGAACCCGCGACTGTAGCAGCAGCGCGGTTTCGGTCTGAAGCGCCTAGAACCGCTCCGCCACAGCGGCCGGCCGTAGTATAAAGGAAGTTCACAGGTCCAGTGGCTGTTTTCAAAGAAATAGGCAGTCTCTCGATCTGTGGTCAGAAGCCTTTGCAAATGAATGGGGACAAATGAAGAGAAGGACAAAAATAACAGATAAACTGTTGCATAATCGACAGGTGCCAAAAATTGGCTGTGGAACAATATGACAACTGCTGCAGAACGAAATATAAAGAACTAGTTGACGATGAAAGATCAAACAGTTAGAATGGCTGACAGACGAGATTCGCTGGTCTGCACATCAAGAACTGCTTTGTGATAAATTTTCGATCACGGAGCACGTGATGGTGGTGGTGGTGATTAGTGTTTAACGTCCCGTCGACAACGAGGCCATTAGAGACGGAGCGCAAGCTCGGGTTAGGGAAGGATTGGGAAGGAAATCGGCCGTGCCCTTTCAAAGGAACCATCCCGGCATTTGCCTGAAACGATTTAGGGAAATCACGGAAAACCTAAATCAGGATGGCTGGAGACGGGATTGAACCGTCGTCCTCCCGAATGCGAGTCCAGTGTGCTAAGAGCACGTGATGGAGTTGATGGTACGAACAGTACATTTTCTGCAGTTACACACATTATTCCACTATCAATTGCAACAGTTATCGATGGAATTGAACGAAGCGTATGGTGACTTTATATATTACTGCAAAGTTCGTTGCTTAGTCAAGGGTCATCCCTGGAACAATTTATCGATTTAAAACTCGCTATTTTCAGTTTATGAAGGAAAAAGTGTCTGTTGGTACCTAACTGGCAATTTGGAAAAGCTAAATTTAATGATTTCTCCGTTGCTATATGGACTATCTAAAAATTGATTCTTCTTGAGTAAATCATCAAGAAATTTGGTTGCGCTCCTATTCCCGGACACTTCCAGTTCAGGACAAAATATTATTTCCTCTTTAATCCTGTCTTGCGTTTCCTTTGACCAGTAGGTCCGCAGGAATGCGCCAACAAATTCCTGATAAGTCCGGCGTCACTGCCACACCCCGCATCTTTTCCGCGGCTTGGCCTTCGATGTGTCCACACATGAATTCTAATTTTGCCTGGGTTGGCCATGATGCCGGTAATGAATTTGTAAACTGCATCACCCAGCTCTTCGGATGCATCGACCCTCCATTTTCTTTGAACTTCTGGAATTTTAGTATCGACAGGAAGTGATTGTGATCAAAATCCTGTCTGATCCTCGCACTGGTGTTGTCAGTCGCTTCCGATACTTGCACGTCTGCTGAGTGTCCTGTTCTAGCTTGCTGATAACTGTGATGTGCTACCTCTGTATCACAGTGGAAGTGGCAATCAGAATTCACTCTCCTAATTGGGCTATAATTATTGGAGCTATTACTCGCTGTTTCTGCGTGTGCATTGTTAGTTCCGCACTCGGTCATTGGGCTAGAGCACGGCGGGCTTTTCCTCGGAGACACAATTCTGTGTATTCCATCATTGGTATCCGAACGCGCAGTGCTCGTGTGCCCGTTTTGCTCTAGTTTTGCTATCCGACTCTCTACTTCTTCCATTCGTTTCGTGGTGTTCGCAACCGCGATATTACCCTGAGTTTTTAAGAACGCTAGGGATTTTGAGTGGGATTGTGTTGTACGTCGCAAGCGCCCTGCGAGTTTAGAAGTTGCTTCCGCGACTTTCATTGCCCCTATTGCTGCCGTTTTGGCTAGGCCTGCTACTTTTTGTGCAGCCATTGACATTTGTTTTACTTCTCCACATTCTTTCTTTATTGTTAGTAATTCCCCACGAATTTCCCCTATATGCGAAATTATTGCCTCAGTGTCCTTCTTACGCTGTTCGCCAGCTTCTTCCTTCTCCTTTTTACGTTGTTTCTCCTCTTCTTCCTTCTCCCTCTTACGTTGTTTCTCATCTTCTTCCTTCTCCTTCTTACGTTGTTCGTCAGCTTCTTCTTTCATTGATCGTAGGAAGCTCAGTATTGGGTTTACGTCATCTTTTTGATCCTCTTCAAACGTGGGAGATGTAACTCTGGACACCTGGGCGCTAGAGCTCTGACGTGGCCGAGCTGGCCCCTGTCTGCTCTCGTTCGTTTGATTATAAACTTCTGCTACCGTCTCGACCTGTGTGCGTGTCTCTGTTTCATCCTCTACTTCACTATCATAATCACGGCCGCAACGCTGCTCTAAGATCGCGTCCAAATCACCTTCCTCATCAATGACCCTGGCGTCCTGTCCTGCTAAAAATGTGCCCATCTCATCTCCGAACCTATTCCCGTCAGTAAACTGCCCCTTATCCATACGGCAGAAAACAAAAACTGTAATCATGCGTCGCTACTTAAAACTAAACGCGGAACTACCAGAAAAAAACTCTTTTGTTTTAGCTTCGCTCGATAATAGTCGTGCCTTACTTCTCGTTATCATTCATGAAAAACAAATTTATCTAAAATGCACAAAAAAATTAATCTACTCCATATATTTTTACACATAAACATAAAATTTCAACAACGCCGCTCCAACGCTGTAATTATACGCACGATTTGTTGTGGTACAGAAACCGCACACAAACCCGACAAAGTGTGATGTGGTACAGACACACCATCAAAGGAACACAAAAAAAAACAATGAACAAAAAATATATATATATACACTAAAAACAAAAACTGTAATCATGCGTCGCTACTTAAAACTAAACGCGGAACTACCAGAAAAACACTTGGGTATTAATCAATTAAAAAATTAAGCAAAAAAAATTCTGAGTGTCCCTACTAATATTACTGTTTGCTTATCAGAAGATTCCAGGAAAGATCCGAGGCTAAGGGTCACCATTTTATGCGAGGTGCCGGGGCTAGCAGTGTATTTAACACTAAATTCTTCTAGAATCTACATATGTAAATGATGCTCTAAGCCCCCCTATTCTAACTCCGACTTTTGCTGCTGCACATGGATTAAAAAGATACGCGAACTGACTGTAATCAACCCTACAAGTGGAGTAGAAGAGTTTGGCACCTGCAATACTTTAATTTGATAAATAAGTTAAATAAAGGAATGTTTCATTAACGTAGTGAGAAATGATGGGGTTGCTCTACCGATTAACAGAATGAAAGTTCTGTCCAAAATAACAATATGATTTATTAAGACTAAACACAAAATAATAAACAAAAACACATGAAACATTTACAATACATCAAATTGGCTCAAATTGGATACTCAAACAAACGCTGTGAAGGTGAAGTTGTCCCTAAACTCGATTGTGACTTTTATGACAAAGTGGTATGTGGAGCCAATTCCTTGCCACTCAAATCCTAAGAGAGACACACCGCTAACCCAACATTAATTGCTGCTACATTAGTGAGAAATCAGACAATGAACACCCAAGATAGAACAAAGTTAGAAAAGACGAACAGGCGCGCTCTGCTGAGCTCTGATTATCTCCTAGCAAAAATGCCTGCTTTGCCGGTGCTGTGGACGTACATTACCAAGCTGTCTTCTTAGCTGCAAGGACACGATCTGGCGTACAGCGATGGCTGGTTGCTTCAACGTCCCGTCGTGGTGGTGATAATGTCGCGAGTATAGCCCGAAACAAATTATCCTGGCCTGGTTGTTCCAGACTAAAGACTTCCTAGCAATACAAATGTGCCTCTGAGGGAGACGAAGAAGGCTCGCCACACAATCACTGACGGTACAGTGATTGATTTTAACAAGCGAAGTCACCCAGTAACTCCAATACAGTCAACATTAGCCAAAACTGTTCAAGACAGACAACATAGGCCTCTTGTACACAGAACGCTCAATTGCCAACTGTACTCGGAAAGTTACGTTGAAGTCGAAACTTCAGCAACTTCGTCAAACAGTTACAATTAAATAAAAGTATATTAGACAGCCACCGGAAGGCAGGCTGACCCGCACAGTGAGAGCTCAGTCTTGTAACCTACTTCAACCGAAAGGCGAGAGCCGACTGCCCTAGAGCACCCGTGCAGGCCCAACACAGAACATTCCCGCCCCCACGACAGTGGCCGTGGTTAAACGTTCCAATCAGCAACTCGAAAACCGGCGGAAAATTCCACTCTATTGCCGGAGCACTACCATTCCACCAATGGAGATTCTTGGCGCCAATTTCTGCGCCGATTTTTGCTACGTCACGGAGCTATGTCCTGAGCAAGCCAATAACAGTTACTATACGGCAGAAAACGCGGGAATTTGCGCGCCAAGGCTGCTTGGGAACACAAGTCATTCCCACGCCTCGCTGGTAGCCCGCCAGAAAGTGTTTTCGCTAAGTTTCTTCGAAGTAACGGAACCTCTAGCCCAGCCGCTACTTCAGGCCCCTCCGAACGTGTCTTTTGACAATGTCGGCGTCTGGAAACCATTCACTCGACTCCCTCACACCCGTCGGCTTACCCTTTCAAGATCGGCAGAGCCCGTCTGTCACCGGACCACCTGGGTGACGAGAGACGCTGCGTGGGAAGTCCGCGTGTGAAGGAATAGCAACTTTTCACCGCGTGCAATTAGAGACGAAAATCGTAAGATAGAAATATGAGAGGGGGCTCATGCCACCTCTCACATTTAAAAGGAAAATCGCATTGTGGAAGAAACAAATACCAACAAAATTTCCTTAGGCTCAGTAGTGTCAAAGAAAATGGAAAGTTTGAAGAATTCATTGTGTCCTTGAAAGAGTTAGAAGAATAATTTTCTCAACGTTTTGAGCCGATCTTACATATGTTTTTTCGAGTTTGTTTCTAGACCATTTGCCATTTCCGTTGAAAGCAACCTTGAGCATGAGCAGATGGAACTGATTGATTTGCAGTGTAATTCCAATTTAAGAGACAAATTCTGTTACGTTAAAACTGTCCATGATATCTACTTTGTTTTCCTCAAGAAAAATTTCCACTACTTCATAATGATGCTACAAACGTAATAAAATATTTCAGTCAACCTATGTGTGTAACTAAATAAGTGACGATTACGTCGCAGCCTGAGTGCGAAAGTCCGTGAAATTGGCCGTGTCTGTTGGTATGCCGACAGCTTGTTCTAGAAGAAAATAATATACAGGGTGAAGAGAAATTCACGCACTCGGGCTTCGCAGCGCGACTCCTCACATGCCAGCGACAAAAAAATGTCCCTCACAAAATGCGTCCGGCTAGTACATCCAGCAGAAAAAGAACGTTAAAGAGTGGCAATCTGGCAACACTGTAACCACATGTATGGTAAGTACCTATGTCATGACGTAAACTTGTTCTGTACAATTGGTGCAGTGAACAGAGTTTTGGATTAGCATGCATTGCTCGAGGGTTCGATCCTGGGTTTAAGAATGTTTTTATTTGATAAATGTAGTCCAAGTGGTACGGTACCTGTCATCTTAATCGTCAACAGCGATTGCAGTGGGTTCTCTGGAAAACATTTGCACTTATATATGACAATCGTAGAAATGGAACATTGGTCAGCTTTGAAAGATGCTCTTTCCACGTCGTGGGCTCGGATTTATTCGCACCACTTCCTCAACTAGAAGCGAAACCTGTTTTCTTTGTACCCTCCTCTAATGGTCACATAGATTAGTACCAACTATTAGTTTTGCCTCGTTCAGGTCCATTACATTTCGTTAGGACCTTACATTGCCAGTAGAACTAGCAACGTGCTTTGCGAATAATGTCCAAACTCGGTTACTATTTGTTTGTGTTATCACTGTGGTCCCATTAATTGTTTCAACTGTCTATTTCTTATTTGTCTAACTATGTATTTGTTGCGTTCAGCGTTACAGAATGTTGTAAATTTAGGATACATGTGACCTAAGAAAGGGTGTATATAACACTATGAAATGTCAGAATGAAATTAGCAAATAAATAAAATGCGACCTAGACCAGTATCGAACCCTAGATCTCCTCCATTCTAACCCAAAACTCTATCCACTGCACCAACTGTACAGCATGATTAACATATGCTGACACAGGAAGTTACCATACGTGTTGTTACAATGTTGCCAGATTGCCACTCTTTAACGTCTTTTTTTCTGCCGGATATACTCGCCAGACGAAATTTTGTGAGAGGCATTTTTTTATCGCTGGCATGTGAGGAGTCGCACGAATTTCGCTTCACCCTGTATTATATCTTCAGTGCGCAAAAAATAATTAAAAAATAATGAAAATTTGTTTTTTTGGGATCTATGTTGTTGGGCAATATGAAATCTAGTTGTATGTAGTGCAACTACATTGCCGTCTAAATGTGGTGCTTTTGCAGTTTCACTCTGTTCCCCGTCCTCAATCTCAGACAGTGTGGCATGCCGGTGGGAGAAGTGTGCAACCAGGTAGACAGCTACAATGCGCAGTCAAGAACACAGCTTTCACGCTAAATTTTTGACAGTCCTTGCTTTATCATCTCTCCTCTCGTGCAGAGGACCATGGCTTCAAGAAAATGCCGGCGTAGTTTTTTTAACAAAGCAGTTGCCGCATTACTTCATCATCCTTGCCCAGCTGAGCTACTGTACTACTGTGCTGTCTTTAATGACCTTGACGTCGACAAAATGTTAACTCTAAGCTACCATCCTTTGGTTTTGCTGACGATGAAAATGCAAAACATTCATATACAGTAACAACAATCTTTTAATGCCCCATCGTTTATTAGAGATGGTGTGATACCCCAGCTTTTATACGAGTGAGGACAGAATGCTGCAGTAGCTCTTGTTTGAGGAATTTTGGAAAACACAGAAATACACAAATCGTAATCAATATCGTCGAACCAGTATGTAAGTGCTGTTCCTCAACAATTCGATTGCAGATATTTACCACCCCCTTCTCTTATCCTGACCCTTCCCCTTGTCCTATTTGGAGTGTCGAAGCTACAGAAGTAGACACGACGGGATGGCCCTCCTGTGATACGTGTCGCACAATGGCGCGTTTGTGCGGCTGGTTCTCTATACGACTCATTTTCCACCCCCTGCACTTCCCACTACGTTCCTAAATCACTTATGGCGAATGAGGAAATTTTGTTCGTGAGATCCATAAGGCAGTAGCTAACAGAGCCCATAGTGATTCCGTCTCCCTTGAAATCTGAAAGGTGATCGATACAGTTGCGAAGCGTCGCCCATAGTCGAGTCGGCTTAAGAAGTTCGTTGTGCGCCGGATGCAGCGACTTCGCGTGCTTACCTCAACCAATCACGTTATTTAGTTTTGTAGACATCTCTTAGACAACGCTTCAGTGTTGTCGCACCTATAAAGAAGACTGTTGTTTTCACCTTCAGTCTTTAGCGCTACGCAACTGAAAGCCAACATCGGCGCTGCTAAATGTCGTGTAACTTCTTATGCTGACTCATCTGCAGCGAATAGTACATGTAGTACATGCACTGATCGGCCAGGACATTATGACCACCCACCTACTATCGATATAAGCCCGTCCAGGAGACAGCAAAAAAATGGTTCAAATGGCTCTGAGCATTATGCGACTTAACTTCTCAGGTCATCAGTCGCCTAGAACTTAGAACTAATTAAACCTAAGGACATCACACACATTCATGCTCGAGGCAGGATTCGAACCTGCGACCGTAGCGAGGAAATGAAATGAAATATCGTGTGGCTAGGGCCTCCCGTCGGGTAGACCGTTCACCTGGTGCAGGTCTTTCGAGTTGACACCATTTTGGCGACCTGCGCGTCGATGGGGATGAAATGATGATGATGACAACACAACACCCAGTCCCTGAGCGGAGAAAATCTCCGACCCAGCCGGGAATCGAACCCGGGACCTTAGGATTGACATTCCGTCACGCTGACCATTCAGCTACCGGGGCCGGACCGTAGCGAGGAGACAGCAGCACCACCTGGCGAGGAACGAGTGACAGTCAGACACACGCACGGTGCATGTAGATTAGTGAGCGTGCTGTCCGTGTGTAGAATGGAGAAGACTAGCGATTTATCTGAGTTTGACCGAGGGCAGTCTGTGATGGCTCGGAGGCTCGGCACGAGCATTTCGGAAACTGTAAGACCTGTCGGGTGTTCGAGGAGTGCTATGGTGAGTGTCTTCAACACGTGGCGAAACCAAGGTGAAACAACGTCCAGACGTCGTGGGGTTTGGTAGCCACTTGTCTTTATAGACGGCGGATGTCGTAGGCTGGGCAAACAGGTAAAACAGGAAAGCTGGCGAACTGTGGCGGAACTAACATCAGACCTTAATGCTGGGCAGAGTTCAAGTGTATCTGAACACGCAGTGCACCGAATACTCCTAACGATGGGCCTCCGCAGCCGACGACCCATTCATGTGGCAACGTTAACGCCACGGCATCGGCGACTACGACTGAAAGGAGCACGTGACGATCAGCTCTAGATGTTGGTGCAGTGGCAGAGCATTGCATGGTCTGATGAATCCCGATACCTTCTTCGTTATGCCAATGGAATGGTGCGAATCCGTCGTCTTCCAAAGGAACAGCTCCTTAACGCCTGAATTTCGGAACGGAGACAATCTGGCGGCGGCTCCATTATGCTCTGAGGGACATTCGCATGGGCATCCATGGATCCAGTGGAGCTGGTGCAAGGCACCATGACGGCCAAGGAGTATCGTACACTGGTTGCAGACCACGTACACTGCTTCATGACGATCATGTTTCCCGACGGCAGTGACATTTTCCAACGAGATAATGCGATGTCACAAGGCCAGAAGAGTGGCCACAGAGTGGCTCGAGGAACACAGTGGCGAGCTCCAGCTGATCTGCCGGCTCCCCAACGCGCCAGATCTGAACCAGATCGAACACATCTGCAATGCGATTCAACGTGGTGTTGGAACTCATTGCTCCCTACCCAGAATGTAAGGGAATTAGGTAACGTGTGTGCAGATGTGGTGCCGACTCCCTTCAGCGACGTACCAAACCATCATTGCTCCCGTGTCACGACGCGTTGCCGCTCTTATCCGTGCCAAAGGAGGACATACTGGCTATTAGGTAGGCAGTCACAATGTTCCGGCCGATCAGTGTATTTGTGTATCGATAGTAGTCTCAAAATTAGTTGTACGAAGAGGAGTACGAATAGAGGATAATTGGTTAAGAGGTCGTTAGTAGTTTTCTGGCTGTAACAAGTGCTTGACTGGAGTGGTTTCATGGTGGAACCAGTAGTTCTGCAATGAGAGAAGTATGTTAATGGTAGTCACTCAAGCAGTGCTACAGAGAGTAGTTCAAGTGGTTGGGTAACTGATTAAGATGGCAGTAGCAGTTTTCTAGTGGTAGGAGGTAGTTCGGTTTTTCTTTCTTTTCTGTTGGAGCGTTAGTTTCTTGTAGCATTGGCAAATAGCAAGAAGTGGGTGTAAGGGGCAATCAAAATAAAACGAGACAGATGGAAAAAGTAAGTAAACTGCTTACTACTTCAAAAGTAATCACCATAATTGTTGATTCACTTATCCCACTGTGAGACGAGACGGCCAGTCCCTTCTACATCTACATCCATACTCCGCAAGCCACCTGACGGTGTGTGGCGGAGGGTACTTTGAGTATCTCTATCGGTTCTCCCTTCTATTCCAGTCTCGTATTGTTCATGGAAAGAAGGAGTGTCGGTATGCCTCTGTGTGGGCTCTAATCTCCCTGATTTTATCCTCATGGTCTCCTCGCGAGATATACGTAGGAGGGAGAAATATACTGCTTTACTCCTCGGTGATGGTATGTTCTCGAAACTTCAACAAAAGCCTGCACCGAGCTACTGAGCGTCTCTCCTGCAGAGTCTTCCATTGGAGCTTATCTATCATCTCCGTAACACTTTTGCGATTACTAAATGATCCTGTAACGAAGCGCGCTGCTCTCCGTTGGATCTTCTCTATCTCTTCTATCAACCCTGTCTGGTACTAATCCCATACCGGTGAGCATTATTCAAGCAGTGGGCGAACAAGTGTACTGTAACCTACTTCCTTTGTTTTCGGATTGCATTTCCTTAGGATTCTTCCAATGAATCTCAGTCTGGCATCCGCTTTACCGACGCTTAAACTTTATATGATCATTCCATTTTAAATCACTCCTAATGCCTACTCCCAGATAATTTATGGAATTAACTGCTTCCAGTCGCTGACCTGCTATATTGTAGCTAAATGATAAGGGACCTTTCTTTCTATGGGAAAATGTTTGCGGTTGCTTATAGAAACATTATTGTACCCAGACGTGCACCTTTTCATCCAACGCAAAGCGACGGCCACGCGTGTCTTTCTTCAGGCCTCCAAAAATATGGAAATCGCATAGGGAGAGATCGGGACTAAATGGAGTATGTGTAAGGGTTCCCTGCGAAACTTCTGCACCACAGTCGAAACAACAGGCACGCCAGCGCCGGGAAAGTGTGTCATCAAGTCGAAACCCTCAGGAATGTTGACGGACGGCAACATTCTGTTGCAGGAAAATGCCCGCCCACATGTTGCCAATGTTGTTTCGACTACGCTGTAGACGTTTCATTGGGAAGCCCTTACACCTCGTCCACACAGCCCCAATCTTTCCCTACGCGGTTTTCATATTTTTGGAGACCTGAAGAAAGACATTCGTGGATGTCGATTTGCTTCGGACGAGGAGGTGCACGCCTAGGTACAATCATGGTTACAGAGGCAACCGCAAACGTTTTGCCGAGAAGGCATTTCTCGTCTTGACTCACAGTGGTATAAATGTATTAACACTTATGATGATTACTTTTGAAATAATAAACAGTTTATTTACTTTTTTTTATGTCTGGTTTTCATTTGACTGCTCCTTCTATTATACACACTTTCCCTGATAGACAAGTAAGTGGGTTTTATGCCTATTTTAACTATTCAAACAGTAGTCAGTAATTATAAAGTATAAATAAATAAAAACACCGAAATTTGCTTTGGAGAGTATAGATGTATTCTCTTCAGTCACGAAATATCTTCGATAGAATATGTTACTTATTCTTACGAAGGTAAGCAGCGCCTAACGCTGGATGTCCTGTGACATCCGTATCCTCACAAATTATAAAAATGTATGTATTTACGTCTCCCCCCCCCCCCCCCCCCAACATGAACCATGGGCCTTGCTGTTGGTGGGGAGGCTTGCGTGCCTCAGCGATACAGATAGCCGTTCAGTAGGTGCAACCACAACGGAGGGGTATCTGTTGAGAGGCCAGACAAACGTGTGGTTCCTGAAGAGGGGCAGCAGCCTTTTCAGTAGTTGCAAGGGCAACAGTCTGGATGATTGACTTATCTGGCCTTGTAACAATAACCAAAACGGCCTTGCTGTGCTGGTACCGCGAACGGCTGAGAGCAAGGGGAAACTACAGCCGTAATTTTTCCCGAGGACATGCAGCATAACTGTATGATTAAATGATGATGGCGTCCTCTTGGGTAAAATATTCCGGAGGTAAAATAGTCCCCCATTCGGATCTCCGGGCGGGGACTACTCAAGAGGACGTCGTTATCAGGAGAAAGAAAACTGGCGTTCTACGGGTCGGAGCGTGGAATGTCAGATCCCTTAATCGGGCAGGTAGGTTAGAAAATTTAAAAAAGGAAATGGATAGGTTAAAGTTAGATATAGTGGGAATTAGTGAAGTTCGGTGGCAGGAGGAACAAGACTTTTCGTCAGGTGAATACAGGGTTATAAACACAAAATCAAATAGGGGTAATGCAGGAGTAGCTTTAATAATGAATAGGAACATAGGAATGCGGGTAAGCTACTACAAACAGCATAGTGAACACATTATTGTGGCCAAGATAGATACGAAGCCCACACCTACTACAGTAGTACAAGTTTATATGCCAACTAGCTCTGCAGATGACGAAGAAATTGAAGAAATGTATGATGAAATAAAAGAAATTATTCAGATAGTGAAGGGAGACGAAAATTTAATAGTCATGGGTGACTGGAATTCGAGTGTAGGAAAAGGGAGAGAAGAAACATAGTAGGTGAATATGGATTGGGGCTAAGAAATGAAAGAGGAAGCCGCCTGGTAGAATTTAACACTTTGTTTAAGAATCATAAAAGAAGGTTGTATACATGGAAGAACCCTGGAGATACTAAAAGGTATCAGATAGATTATATAATGGTAAGACAGAGATTTAGGAACCAGGTTTTAAATTGTAAGACATTTCCAGGGGCAGATGTGGATTCTGACCACAATCTATTGGTTATGACCTGTAGATTAAAACTGAAGAAACTGCAAAAATGTGGGAATTTAATGAGATGGGACCTGGATAAACTGAAAGAACCAGAGGTTGTACAGAGCTGCAGGGGGAGCTTAAGGGAACAATTGACAGGAATGGGGGAAAGAAATACAGTAGAAGAAGAATGGGTAGCTCTGAGGGATGAAGTAGTGAAGGCAGCAGAGGATCAAGTAGGTAAAAAGACGAGGTCTAGTAGAAATACTTGGGTAACAGAAGAAATATTGAATTTAATTGATGAAAGGAGAAAATATAAAAATGCAGTAAATGAAGCAGTCAAAAAGGAATACAAACGTCTCAAAAATGAGATCGACAGGAAGTGCAAAATGGCTAAGCAGGGATGGCTAGAGGACAAATGTAAGGATGTAGAGGCTTATCTCACTAGGGGTAAGATAGATACTGCCTACAGGAAAATTAAAGAGACCTTTGGAGATAAGAGAACGACTTGTATGAATATCAAGAGCTCAGATGGAAACCCAGTTCTAAGCAAGGAAGGGAAAGCAGAAAGGTGGAAGGAGTATATAGAGGGTCTATACAAGGGCGATGTACTTGAGGACAATATTATGGAAATGGAAGAGGATGTAAATGAAGATGAAATGGGAGATACGATAATGCGTGAAAAGTTTGACAGAGAACTGAAAGACCTGAGTGGAAACAAGGCCCCCGGAGTAGACAACATTCCACTGGAACTACTGACGGCCTTGGGAGAGCCAGTCCTGACAAAACTCTACTATCTGGTGAGCAAGATGCATGAAACAGGCGAAATACCCTCAGACTTCAAGAAGAATATAATAATTCCAATCCCAAAGAAAGCAGGTGTTGATAGATGTGAAAATTACCGAACTATCAGTTTAATAAGTCACAGCTGCAAAATACTAACACGAATTCTTTACAGACGAATGGAAAAACTAATAGAAGCCAACCTCGGGGAAGATCAGTTTGGATTCCGTAGAAACACTGGAACACGTGTGGCAATACTGACCTTACGACTTATCTTAGAAGAAAGATTAAGGAAAGGCAAACCTACGTTTCTAGCATTTGTAGACTTAGAGAAAGCTTTTGACAATGTTGACTGGAATACTCTCTTTCAAATTCTGAACGTGGCAGGGTTAAAATACAGGGAGCGAAAGGCTATTTACAATTTGTACAGAAACCAGATGGCAGTTATAAGAGTCGAGGGACATGAAAGGGAAGCAGTGGTTGGGAAGGGAGTAAGACAGGGTTGTAGCCTCTCCCCGATGTTATTCAATCTGTAGATTGAGCAAGCAGTAAAGGAAACAAAAGAAAAATTCGGAGTAGGTATTAAAAGCCATGGAGAAGAAATAAAAACTGTGAGGTTCGCCGATGACATTGTAATTCTGTCAGAGACAGCAAAGGACTTGGAAGAGCAGTTGAATGGAATGGACAGTGTCTTGAAAGGAGGATATAAGATGAACATCAACAAAAGCAAAACGAGGATAATGGACTGTAGTCGAATTAAGTCGGGTGATGCTGATGGAATTAGATTAGGAAATGAGACACTTAAAGTAGTAAAGGAGTTTTGCTATTTGGGGAGCGAAATAACTGATGATGGTCGAAGTAGAGAGGATATAAAATGTAGACTGGCAATGGCAAGGAAAGCGTTTCTGAAGAAGAGAAATTTGTTAACATCGAGTATAGATTTAAGTGTCAGGAAGTCATTTCTGAAAGTATTTGTATGGAGTGTAGCCATGTATGGAAGTGAAACATGGACGATAAATAGTTTGGACAAGAAGAGAATAGAAGCTTTCGAAATGTGGTGCTACAGAAGAATGCTGAAGATTAGATGGGTAGATCACATAACTCTTCCCCCATGAACCATGGACCTTGCCGTTGGTGGGGAGGCTTGCGTGCCTCAGCGATACAGATGGCCGTACCGAAGGAGCAACCACAACGGAGGGGTATCTGTTGAGAGGCCAGACAAACATGTGGTTCCTGAAGAGGGGCAGCAGCCTTTTCAGTAGTTGCAGGGGCAACAGTCTGGATGATTGACTGATCTGGCCTTGTAACATTAACCAAAACGGCCTTGCTGTGCTGGTACTGCGAACGGCTGAAAGCAAGGGGAAACTACAGCCGTAATTTTTCCCGAGGACATGCAGCATAACTGTATGATTAAATGATGATGGCGTCCTCTTGGGTAAAATATTCCGGAGGTAAAATAGTCCCCCATTCGGATCTCCGGGCGGGGGCTACTCAAGAGGACGTCGTTATCAGGAGAAAGAAAACTGGCATTCTACGGATCGGAGCGTGGAATGTCAGATCCATTAATCGGGCAGGTAGGTTAGAAAATTTAAAAAGGGAAATGGATAGGTTAAAGTTAGGTATAGTGGGAATTAGTGAAGTTCGGTGGCAGGAGGAACAAGACTTTTGGTCAGGTGATTACAGATTTATAAATACAAAATCAAATAGGGGTAATGCAGGAGTAGGTTTAATAATGAATAAAAAAAATAGGAGTGCGGGTTAGCTACTACAAACAGCATAGTGAACACATTATTGTGGCCAAGATAGACACAAAGCCCATGCCTACTACAGTAGTACAAGTTTATATGCCAACTAGCTCTGCAGATGATGAAGAAATTGATGAAATGTATGACGAGATAAAAGAAATTATTCAGGTAGTGAAGGGAGACAAAATTTTAATAGTCATGGGTGACTGGAATTCGTCGGTAGCAAAAGGGAGCGAAGGAAACATAGTAGGTGAATATGGATTGGGGGGAAGAAATGAAAGAGGAATCCGCCTTGTAGAATTTTGCACAGAGCATAACTTAATCATAGCTAACACTTGGTGGAAATACAGAAGCGTCCGATCTTACCCGTCGGCTTTGACCCATGACGTCACAAATACCGCGGAAACGACCATAAACAACAATTCCAATATGGCGGATATAAAAACATCGAATACGTATTGTAAACACTGAAATACACAAGTTTCACAAAAAGCCTAATGACTGTAACGGGACAAGCGTGGGAAATTGGGGGTTTTTGGGTGGGGAGAAACTAAATATACACAAATGTAGCCACCGACCGCCATACAAAACCACGCAAAACAACGAAATAAATCAACATCACAAAACTGACCAAATACCAAAAAACACATTCCTATCCAGAATCGGACACTTCCCTTGACCTATATAGCTCAACAGAACCTACCGATCACATCCCCGAATACGAAACTAAAAAACCAACACTTCCCTTACACCTACATACATCTACAACAACTCCCGATCACATAAATTACGATCGAACACTTCCTACATACATCTACAACAAGTCCCGATCACATAAATTACGATCGAACACTTCCGTTGACCTATATAGCTCAACAGAACCTACCGATCACATCCCCCAATAGAAAACTAAGAAACGAAAGCTTCCCTTACACCAACATACATCGGCAGTTATGCAGTGTAGCAGGTAGGGAAAAAATTTTTCATTTCTTTTCAAAATTTGATCATCATGTGTCGTTATGCGGTGGGGGGAGTCTGCAGTGCCCCCCCCATCCTCCCACAGGCTTCATTAGTGTCAAATCAATATTTTCGAATCATAGGCGGCCGCTGCCGCGGCCGCATTCCAAAAAAAAAACTCCCAACCTAACCTCAAGTGGGCTACGCTACAGATCAATATGTTCATCAAATTGCTTCATATTACGTATACATGTTCTTTAAACAAGAGTACATCAAACCATGTATTAGGTTTTCGAAATTTCGATATTTCACAAATGTTAAACAATTTTTTTCAAAATTTGATCATCATGTGTCGTTATGCGGTGGGGGGAGTCTGCAGTGCCCCCCCCCCCCATCCTCCCACAGGCTTCATTAGTGTCAAATCAATATTTTCGAATCATAGGCGGCCGCTGCCGCGGCCGCATTCCAAAAAAAAACTCCCAACCTAACCTCAAGTGGGCTACGCTACAGATCAATATGTTCATCAAATTGCTTCATATTACGTATACATGTTCTTTAAACAAGAGTACATCAAACCATGTATTAGGTTTTCGAAATTTCGATATTTCACAAATGTTAAACAATTTTTCCGTAAATTTAAAAAAAATTTAAAACAATTTTTTTTGCTGTAAATAATTGACTGGGGCGAAAATAAATATCGTATTCGTAATCAGCGTATCAAATTTGACTGTAATCGATCAAATTTAAAAAAAAAATGAAAAATTTTTTCCGTACCTGCTAAACTGCATAAGTGCCCATACATCTACAACAGCTCCCGATCACATAAATTACGATCGAAGACAAGTGGTACTCGAGGCGAGGCAGGGGGGGGCTGCGCCCCCCCTGACCCCCCCCCCCCCCCCCCCCGCCAGAAAAAAACTCCCAACCTAACCTCATATTCAGGGCTACGCTACAGATCAATGTGTAGGTCCCTTACGTCACGGGTCAAAGCCGACGCGTGAGATCGGATGTTTCCAACCTATACCCAATACACAAAACATACATAAATAACAAAAAAAAACGGAACTTACCTCAAAAAAGTTCCAGCCCCACAAACTAGATTGGCCACCACAATCACACACAAATGCACACACGCACGCACGCACGCACGCGCGCACACACACATACACACACACACACACACACACACACACACACACACACACACACCAACGAAAAAATACTGAACTAAAATAAAAAGCCAACCCACCCAAACGTCAACCCCCTCCCCCACAACTCCAAAATAAAAAACCCACAAACATATACCAAATACAAAAAAAAAAAAAAACATCTCAATCACACACTACAACTCAACAGAAATGTCAACAAAATAGATGCTCCACAACGAAAAGAAAATACACACACACTCCCGCTACCCCCCACCTTAACAAACACTATACAACAAAATAAACCACCCACCCCACCCTGAACCACAGCCACCCACCCACCTACCCAGCCCACCCTAACTAACCACTTTCGGCCTATACATTTTACCCACAGCCCTTAAAAAAACCCGAAAAATGCAATAGCCCTCTGGGACACTCTTCCGCCAACTGTACTCATCTAAATGAGACTGAAGGTTGGAAGAGCGTCTCTTCCCCCTCCCAAGAACTGACTTAACCGCCCCCCACATCCCCTCAATTGTGTTAGTGCAAGCCCCAGTATCATAATTCTTAAACTCTAGACTGTGGTTCACTACTAAATGATTAAATCCCCTCTCACCCAACCCCCTATAAGAAGAAAACGCATCTGAAACTACTGTGGACCCTGGCTCCACATACTCCTCAATTAACCCCACTAATTCAGCCTTCGACCGCCCCTCCACAACCCTAAAAACACATTCACTACCCCCACCCCCCTGAACAACAGCCCCCCACACCCAAAGACCAGCCACAGACTTCCCCCTCCCATATTTCCTTTTACCAAACTGCGACTCGTCCACCTCCACAAGCACCCCATGCCCACCCAACTTACCCCTGTACTTAATAAATTCCGAACACACTTCACGACAAAAGGAATACCAGTCTAAAATAGTCCTCTCACTCACACCAGTCTCAAACGCGCAAAAACTCTGTGCGCAACTATAACAAAAATAATATGTAATAAGCACAATCTCACGCATGGCCAATCTAGACTTCTCGAACCAGGTACCACGCCTTATAGAACGCCATACGCCATCTTTCCGGCAACACCACATGTATCCGTCCCTGGTCCGAGAGGCCGGAACTTTAACCAATTTCATCGCCTCACGGCAAAGAGAACACTTCACAACTTCGGCGATTAAACCGAATAGTTGTAGAAACTTGATAACTTCTAACGGTGTCTCGCCCATCATCGCCCTCAACCGAACACTATTAAGGCGGTCTTTCATATCCATTCCTGAACAAAAAACCACAACCAAATACACTCAATAACAAACTCACCCGACGTACAGCAATGAGCATTAAATTAACCATTAACTCACTAATACAAATTCCGCTTCAAATCCAACACCTGAGCAACAGCAAACTGACCCCACCACACGAAACAAACGAAACAAACGAAAACCACGAACACACCACCAGAGAGCACCACAAACAAAAACAAGACATCTACAAACACGCCACAATCGCAAACCAAACTCCGCGCCGTAATGACGTCACACACCACAACACGCTTACGTCACGGGTCAAAGCCGACGAGTAAGATCGGACCTTTCTGTTGACCCCACTTGGTTCAAGAATCAGAAAAGAAGGTTGTATACCTGGAAGAATCCTGGAGATACTAATAGGTATCAGATAGATTATATAATGGTAAGACAGAGATTTAGGAACCAGGTTTTAAATTGTAAGACATTTCCAGGGGCAGATGTGGATTCTGACCACAATCTATTGGTTATGAACTGTAGATTGAAACTGAAGAAACTGCAAAAAGGTGGGAATTTAAGGAGATGGGACCTGGATAAACTGAAAGAACCAGAGGTTGTAGAGAGTTTCAGGGAGAGCATAAGGGAACAATTGACAGGAATGGGGGAAAGAAATACAGTAGAAGAAGAATAGGTAGCTCTGATGGATGAAGTAGTGAAGGCAGCAGAGGATCAAGTAGGTAAAAAGACGAGGGCTAATAGAAATCCTTGGGTAACAGAAGAAATATTGAATTTAATTGATGAAAGGAGAAAATATAAAAAAGCTTTCGAAATGTGGTGCTACAGAAGAATGCTGAAGATAAGGTGGGTAGATCACGTAACTAATGAGGAGGTATTGAATAGGATTGGGGAGAAGAGAAGTTTGTGGCACAACTTGACTAGAAGAAGGGATCGGTTGGTAGGACATGTTTTGAGGCATCAAGGGATCACAAATTTAGCATTGGAGGGCAGCGTGGAGGGTAAAAATCGTAGAGGGAGACCAAGAGATCAATACACTAAGCAGATTCAGAAGGATGTAGGTTGCAGTAGGTACTGGGAGATGAAGAAGCTTGCACAGGATAGAGTAGCATGGAGAGCTGCATCAAACCAGTCTCAGGACTGAAGACCACAACAACAACAACAACATCACATAACTAATGAGGAAGTACTGAATAGGATTGGGGAGAAGAGAAGTCTGTGGCACAACTTGACCAGAAGACGGGATCGGTTGGTAGGACATGTTCTGAGGCATCAAGGGATCACCAATTTAGTATTGGAGGGCAGCGTGGAGGGTAAAAATCGTAGAGGGAGACCAAGAGATGAATACACTATGCAGATTCAGAAAGATGTAGGTTGCAGTAGGTACTGGGAGATGAAGAAGCTTGCACAGGATAGAGTAGCATGGAGAGCTGCATCAAACCAGTCTCAGGACTGAAGACCACAACAACAACAACATGTATTTACGTTCCATATATGCTCCTACAATACCGGACCGATTTCAGTCGAACTTGGTACACATATCATTTACTGTCTGGAATGAATTACTGTGGGGGTAAAAACCACCCACCTATCACAGGGGTAGGAGTAGGGGTGAAAAAGCAGAGTAGCACACGACGCGAGAGTACCCATACTTCAGTCTTCAGTATTTGAGAATGAGAGCACTTACAGACTTGCAATAAAATTCATACATAATTTCAAACCTTTACGAAACATTTTGTCGCTGACGATCCCCACACAATGATGAAAGGAAAGAAGTTTACCGCTTACTATCTTTTAGCTGTTCATGCAGTAAAACTGCCACGTGAAGCACGAGGCTTTAATTTATTACTTCTTTACGACTAATTCTGCAGGCAGGCAGTATTCACGTGTACCACTGAATGTACCAGACAATTTTCATCATTGTATGGCACACTGAATGTGTGGAAAACTACCGCATCATGCAAGACGTTCAACTTTATTACTTCGTTACTACCACTTCTATTCGCAACACATTTCGACGACCGTATCCACATTTGCGGCTGAATGAACTTACAAAAGCATATCATTGCACGGTACATAGATCAGGAGATACGACGTCAAATTCTGGAAAGCGAGGAGAAACTGCTGCATCACGCATCACGTATTAATTTATTACTTATTTACTACTAACTCTGTTCGCAAGACATATGCTGCTGGATGTACGTAGAAAACTATATCATTGTACGACATGTAGTTCAGGAGATAAGACGTCATAAACAATGAGATACGTGAGAATCCGTCACATCAGGCATGAACTTTTAATTTATTACTTCTTTACTGCTAAGTCTATTCCCAACACATTTCGCAGACAGTAGGCACATATACCACTGAACTGCAGGAAATGATTTGCTGGAAATACAGGTGAAGTACGTGTACAAATACCGAAATATGTTAAATATATGTGAAATATATTTTACATGTGGGTATGCGAGCAAATCCACAGGTAGAAACCTGGTCCTAAGCCCCAGGAACGTTTTAAGTCAAATTTGGTTCACATATTACTTACAGTCTGGAAAGAAATACTTTATGGGTGAGAACAACCAGCCTCCTATTGGGGTGAGTGTGATAACGTGGAGAGAAAGGAAAGGACGAGGAGGTGGATAGACAGCGACGGGGGATGAGGAGATAGGCACAGATAGGTGGAGGAGGGGATGAACAAATATAGGGGAGGAGGAAATGAACAGAGAGAGGGGGAGAGAAAGCGATGAGCAGAGAAGGGAAACAGGAGGAAATGGACAGAGACAGGTGGAGGGGAGTTAGGTTTAGAGATGGAGGAGGAGGAGATGAACAGACAAAGGGGGAGGAGAAAATGGACAGAGAGAGGGGGAGAGGACGAGATGGTCATAGAAAAGAAGGCGAGGAGATGACGAGGGAGAGGGGGGAGGATGAGATGGACTCAGAGAGGGCAGAAGAAGAAATAGACAGAGACACGGGAATGCGCAGATTGACAAAGAGAGGGCGAAGAGGAGATGTGTAAAACCCCTTTCTAAATAATTTCTTTTCCGTTTGTGAGTATCTATATGTGAACGTTATTATATGTAAATGCTTGAGTAATAGAAGAAAACACAGCCTTCAAACTTTTTAGAGAGCAGCTAGGAGAAGCCTGGCTGTTCACATTTGTCGTTCTAATTCCAGCTATCGCAATGTACAGGGGATGGGCAAAATAATGTGAACAGTGGTAGTAATGGGATGGTTGTGTTTGACGGTCAACAACGCGGGTAAGGCACATGTCGGGCTGGACTGTGCGTTTTCAATACTGACTAGGCACAAGTGCAGGTTGTCTACGAGTAGTGCACACTTCGGATTTGCATTCGGAGGCCGAGGTCGACGTGCAATGAAAGATGTAACAGAGTTCCAAAGAGGGCAGATTGTGGGGGCCCTATCAGCTGGAGCATCAGTAACCAAGACAGCCAACTTATTGAATGTTTCAAGAGTGGCTGTTTCATCAGTCACGGCAGCCTAGACAAAACATGGAAAGACATCAACGTGTAAACGCAATAGTGGGCGCAAATCTAAACTAAATGACAGAGATCATCGTACGCTAGCACGAATTGTCTCAAAACAACACAAAACTACAGCGGCTAAAGTGACTGCAGAGCTCAATAGCGATCTTCGAGACCCCGTATCTATCGACACTGTCCGCCGAAACTACATAAAGCGAATTTTCATGGACGAGCTGCTATACCGAAACCAATGCAAAGAAGCGTAAAACATGGTGTCCGGGGCACAAACCCTGGGCGACTGATCAGTGCAAACACGTCATATGATCCGACCAATCAACGTTTCCGTTATTTCCAACATCGGGCCGGGTTTACTTCTGGAGAACGCCAAAAGAAACCTACAGTCCTGGTTGCTAGACTGCAACGGTTAAGCATGGGGGGGGAAGTGTAATGTTGTGGGCAGCTATACCATGGTATTCTGCTCGTCCCATCATTACCCTCAAAGGCCGTGTTACATCCAACGATTATGTGAACACTTTAGGTGATCGGGTGCACCCCATGATTCAAACGTTGCTCCCCAACAATGATGCCATATTTCAGGACGATAATGCACCCATTCACACAGTCAGGACAGTACAATCGTGGTATGATGAGCAGGCAACTGAACTGCAGCCGTCTTCCCTGGCCAGCACAGTCCCCGGACTTTGACATTATCGAACCCTTTTTGGCGGTAATGGAGCGTAGACTCCGGAGCAGATTTCCGCCTCCCTCGTCTCAGGAGTTGGAAGAGGTTCTGATCGAAAAGTGGCATAACATTCCACTGGAGACTATGCAATCATTATATGCCAGTATTCCAAGAAGAATCGCAGCTGTTTTACGAGCAGATGGGGATCCAACCCCTTATTAATAAACCACTACCAACTAAGTACAGGTATTCACATTATTTTGCCTATCCCCTATAAGTGTCGCCGGCTGTAGCTGTAAATGAATTCCTAATACATGAGCTTATTTTGAGCTATTTTTATGCGTTTCTTTCTTGTTAGTCCGCCAGATCACAAGTTTATGTGAATATTTATCGTATTACGAGTTCTATTTTTCGTCATTTCTAACAGGAAAGGCGCAACACTTCCGTTTGGCACCGATTCACTAATCTGCATTGTTCATTTCTACGTATTGCATTCATTCCGAGAAGAAGTCCGAGTTTTTCAAACCAATCATACAGCATACAGCGATTACCAAATCGAAATATGCAGAGTAATTTTTTTTTTTTTGTTTTAATTCAGTCGGTCAATGTCCTCTGTTGCGCCTCTTGCAACACCCGTATGGAATTACAGTCTTTATTCTCGTAAAAACATTTTGAAATAGTTGAGTTGGTGTAGGTGGAAGCCAACGAACAGATGGAATTAGAGGGACGAGGATGAGATGAACAGAGGGGGAAGAAGCAGATGGACGGAGCGGGGAGAATTAAATTGACAAAGAGGGGGGATGAGAAGATAGAGAGAGAGGGGCAGAAAGACATGGAATGAGAGTGAGGGGGTGGAACAGGTGGACAGAGAGAGGGGGTGGTGGAGATAGACGGAGAGAGGGGAAAGGAGAAGATGGACTGATAAATGATTGGAATAAATAAATAAATACTAGGGAAACGCCGCTTACTCAGCTAGTTTAATATAAAAATCACATCTTCGCTGTTTCTGTTTTATTGTGCATTTGCTATGAAACAATGTGTTACAAAGGTAAATAAATAAGTCATGATGCTTCTCTATGTAAATAAGCAAATTAACTGTACTGTTATCAACTCATAAATGTATGAAGAGATCAGCTGCGCTTTAAATAGGAATTTAACGCTTTCCCGGAAGCATTTTTGTAGCGACTACGTCAAGTATTAGTATTTTGATCAATTAGCAATTTTAAACTTTTGATAATTTTATTTTTGTGATTTAGAACCAAAACTTATGGTTGTAAGCATTCTTCCCTCTGTAACCGTCGAGCGGGTGCACCGATTTTCATAACAAAGGAGATCGCACGGCACACTTTGTACACATGTAGAGAATAGCTGTCTTTTATGTTACCAAGGTAAACGAGTGAACAAAATTACAGTTTAAACTTATTTTAATTAAATAAAGATAAAATAAGATAAAACTGTATGAGCTAAATCACTATTTAACTAAACAATAATAAAATAAACCTTTCATTGTTTCACACTCTTGCCGCACCCAAGTGTTACCGTGCAGTAATGACCCACTGGAAACATTAAACAACACAGTTGCATCCCCTGTCAAACGTTTATTTGATTATAAATTATCTCGTAGATAACTGCCTCATTGTGTTTTTGTGTTGCACGGACCGAACAATTTTTCTCCCCTAGCTTGTTGTTTAGTTTATATTACTGCTGCTCACTTGTGCAAATGACAACACAACTTACTACTCTTTTTACTGACGCAATAATGAAGGAATAGGTACGGGTTCACAATTATAAAATAGCAATATTACTCTTGATTGGGGCACTTCATACACAGGCGCGCCTGCTGGAGGGTTAAGCATCTGAAGAAGCCGACTGGTTACAAGTCGGATTTGAAAATTTGTCGATTTCTGCTCGTTCACACCAACGCAACAATGCTCAGTAAGTCACAATACTGTAGAAACGAAACAATATGTTGCCAATAGAAAGTGACAACAGTAGATCTCACGGCAAACTGAAACTGATTGTTGTTGCAGTTTTTACACACCTGACACAGCGGACTTCCACAAAATGTCACGCACGACAGAGATGGTAAGACATATTCCCATTAGTGTAGTAAGACAATTAAATCGACGGTATGTATGCTTCCTGCAGTTCACGACAATAAATATTAATGTTGTGAAAAGTATACTTCCCACGTGTGGCGGAAAAATTACCTTGGTGGTAAGCATACTTTCCACTGGCCTTTAAAACAATGGTATTTGATTGAATATATACTTCCTACGGCCCCTGAAAGGGACAGGAGACATTTCACGACAGGTTAAAAGCTGCATTTCACAACATACCTCCCCCCACGAACCATAGACCTTACCGTTGGTGGGGAGGCTTGCGTGCCTCAGCGATACAGATAGCCGTACCGTAGGTGCAACCACAATGGAGGGGTATCTGTTGAGAGGCGAGACAAACGTATGGTTCCTGAAGAGGGGCAGCAGCCTTTTCAGTAGTTGGAGGGGCAACAGTCTGGATGATTGACTGATCTGGCCTTGTACCACTAACCAAAACGTCCTTGCTGTGCTGGTACTGCGAACGGCTGAGAGCAAGGGGAAACTACGGCCGTAATTTTTCCCGAGGGCATGCAGCTTTACTGTATGGATAAATGATGATGGCGTCCTCTTGGGTAAAATATTCCGGAGGTAAAATAGTCCCCCATTCGGATCTCCGGGCAGGGACTACTCAGGAGGACGTCGTTATCAGGAGAAAGAAAACTGGCGTTCCACGGATCGGAGCGTGGAATGTCAGATCCCTTAATCGGGCAGGTAGGTTAGAAAATTTAAAAAGCGAAATGGATAGGTTAAAGTTGGATACAGTAGGAATTAGTGAAGTTCGGTGGCAGGAGGAACAAGACTTTTGGTCAGGTGAATACAGGGTTATAAATACAAAATCAAATAGGGGTAACGCAGGAGTAGGTTTAATAATGAATAAAACAATAGGAATGCGAGTAAGCTACTACAAACAGCACAGCGAACGCATTGTTGTGGCAAAGATAGACACGAAGCCCACGCCTACGACAGTGGTACAAGTCTATATGCCAACTAGCTCTGCAGATGACGAAGACATTGAAGAAATGTATGATGAAATAAAATAAATTATTCAGATAGTGAAGGGAGACGAAAATTTAATAGTCATGGGTGACTGGAATTCGGTAGTAGGAAAAGGGAGAGAAGAAAACATAGTAGGTGAATATGGATTGGGGGTAATAATGAAAGAGGAAGCCGCCTGGTGGAATTTTGCACAGAGCACAACTTAATCATAGCTAACACTTGGTTTAAGAATCATAAAAGAAGGTTGTATACATGGAAAAAGACTGGAGATACTAAAAGGTATCAGATAGATTGTACAATGGTAAGACAGAGATTTAGGAACCAGGTTTCAAATTGTAAGACATTTCCAGGTGCAGATGTGGACTCTGACCACAATCTATAGGTTATGAACTGTAGATTAAAAGTGAAGAAACTGCAAAAAGGTGGGAATTTAAGGAGATGGGACCTGGATAAACTGAAAATATAAAAGAGCAGTAAATGAAGCAGACAAAAAGGAATACAAACGTCTCAAAAATGAGATCGACAGGAAGTGCAAAATGGCTAAGCAGGGATGGCTTTAGGACAAATGTAAGGATGTAGAGGCTTATCTCACTAGGGGTAAGATAGATACTGCCTACAGGAAAATTAAAGAGACCTTTCGAGAAAAGAGAACGACTTGTATGAATATAAAGAGCTCAGATGGGAACCCAGTTCTAAGCAAAGAAGGGAAAGCAGAAAGGTGGAAGGAGTATATAGAGGGTTTATACAAGGGCGATGTACTTGAGGGCTATGTTATAGAAATGGAAGAGGATGTAGATGAAGATGAAATGGGAGATAAGATACTGCGTGAAGAGGTGGATAGAGCACTGGAAGACCTAAGTCGAAACAAGGCCCCGTGAGTAGACAACATTCCATCAGAACTACTGACAGCCTCGGGAGAGCCAGACCTCACAAAACTCTACCATCTAGTGAGCAAAATGTATGAGACAGGCAAAATACCCTCAGACTTCAAGAAGAATATTATAATTCCAATCCCAAAGAAAGCAGGCGTTGATAGATGTGAAAATTACCGAACTATCAGTTTAATAAGTCACGGCTGCAAAATACTAACGCGAATTCTTTACAGACGAATGGAAAAACTGGTAGAAGCCGACCTTGGGGAAGATTAGTTTGGATTCCGTAGAAATATGGGAACACGTGAGGCAATACTGACCTTACGACTTATTTTAGAAGCTAGATTAAGGAAAGGCAAACCTACGTTTCTAGCATTTGTAGACTTAGAGAAAGCTTTTGACAATGTTGACTGGAATACTCTCTTTCAAATTCTGAAGGTGGCAGGTGTAAAATACAGGGAGCGAAAAGCTATTTACAATTTGTACAGAAACCAGATGGCAGTTATAAGAGTCGAGGGACATGAAAGGGAATCAATGGTTGGGAAGGTGAGACAGAGTTGTAGCCTCTCCCCAATGTTATTCAATCTGTATATTGAGCAAGCAGTAAAGGAAACAAGAGAAAAATTTGGAGTAGGTATTAAAATCCATGGAGAAGAAATAAAAACTGTGAGGTTTGCCGATGACATTGTAATTCTATCTGAGACAGCAAAGGACTTGGAAGAGCAGTTGAAAGGAATGGACAGTGTCTTGAAAGGAGGATATAAGATGAACATCAACAAAAGAAAAACGAGGATAATGGAATGTAGTCGAATTAAGTCGGGTGATGCTGACGGAATTAGGTTAGAAAACGAGACACTTAAAGTAGTAAAGGAGTTTTGCTATTTGAGGAGCAAAATAACTGATGATGGTCGAAGTAGAGCGGATATAAAATGTAGACTGGCAATGGCAAGGAAAGCGTTTCTGAAGAAGAGAAATTTGTTAACATCGAGTATTGATTTGAGTGTCAGGAAGTCGTTTCTGAAGGTATATGCATGGAGTGTAGCCATGTATGGAAGTGAAACATGGACGATAACTAGCTTGGACAAGAAGAGAATAGAAGCTTTCGAAATGTGGTGCTACAGAAGAATGCTGAATATTAGATGGGTAGATCACATAACTAATGAGGAGGTACTGAATAGTATTGGGGAGAAGAGGAGTTTGTGGCACAACTTGACTAGAAGAAGGGATCGGTTGGTAGGACATGTTCTGAGGCATCAAGGGATCACCAATTTAGTATTGGAGGGCAGCGTGGAGGGTAAAAATCGTAGAGGGAGACCAAGAGATGAGTACACCAAGCAGATTCAGAGGGATGTAGGCTGCAGTACGTACTGGGAGATGAAGAAGCTTGCACAGGATAGAGTAGCGTGGAGAACTGCATCAAACCAGTCTCAGCACTGAAGACCACAACAACAACATTCACAACATACTCAAACTACAGCTAGTGCAACAAACTACCGCTTGATATGAATTCCAGAAAGAATTAAGGGATTGTTGAGATATTTTTGCTAAGATCAGTTTTATTGTAACAAAGATACGTGTTATCTTTTCAACTTGTCAGATTGAGAATTTCAAGAAATATTCCACCGACAAAATTTTGAAAACCAGTCCTTGCATGATGGCTAAAATATTTCACTACTGTACACTACCGGACAAGGATTGACCATACTGACATTAAAATGAAAAATACCATAATATCCTTTCCGTCCAAGCTATCTTTCTAAAATAAGTTGTGTGTGTAAATGGAACATGAGATAAATAAAATAAGGCGATTGATTAGCTCTTCTTTTTGCTCTTACAAAATTATAAAAACTTCAGACCGAAAGAGACTAATAGAAAAGTGAGAGCTTCTCGCTTCTAATGTATCGATTTTTTCCTGAGATCGACTCCAGTGAGTGACACCTTACTGCGCATTTGAAGAGGTTTGGTGTATCAAAGTTAGAACTGTGTGTTAAGATGGCGTTTGTAAGTAGTATTTAGATGCAATATTCCCAGTGTATGTAACCATTTATTTCTTCTAATTTTAAAAATTCCGCTGTTAAATTTCATCCTTCGGATCTGTCTATCAGTATATAAGTCGGTTATCAGTACATAAGTGATGCTTGTATTTTTATTTCGTTTTACTTATAATAACAATATTCTCTTGTTATGCTTCCAGAGGTTAACTTTTACGCGCGGGTTTAGGCGCCATTTGACTCTACGTACACTGTTTACGCTGCTACAGTCTGCCATGATGGTGTGTGTAATTACTTCTGAAATTCTGTGCATTGTGTGCCTGTCTGCATGTTTTTTAACAAGAGCATTTCTTAGTTCACTTTTACGGATTGAAGATAATTTTAAGGTAAGTGCCATTTAATTTAAATTAAATTAAATCAGTAAAGAATAGGCATCGAAAATTTCGGCTTGCCACTTTACGTTTCCTGTTGTTAACCTTGTCTCTTAGCTCATCACTCGAAGTTCCATTGTGATTCCTTTAGAGAATGCCTTATAGCTTGGTTTAATATGTATGCTAGAGTCTATAATCGCAACGAAAGAGCGTACCGGTTGCACATCGAGGAGCTTGTCATTTATCATTAATTCATTAGCCAGTAGTACTAGTATTTACTCCTGGTGGATAGAGAATGTATTATCGCCGTAATATGCGGAAAGAATTAAAAATAATGTGCGTGTGCTTGTTACAATGGTTATATTATCACGGCATGATGCAACATTTGGATGAAGAAATGTGCTCAAAACGCTACGTCTGAAGGCTATTTAACTCTCGTTATAAATCAGGTATAATGTAACGATCTTACCTTTTGCCAAATTACGCGATGTGTACATGTTTGTCGGTCGCGGATAGGTCTCTTGTGACGGTTGCCGCGTCTTTGATCTAAGCCACTGACAGTGCCGCTCGAAAGCCAAACATGGCGGGAGCGCGTTGGACTGTAGATGGGTGGCGTATGTCGTAGAATGACCACCAATGAATCGAATGTTCTATTGTAGCATGTGAAAGAACAATTCTCGATTTGAGTTAATGGCTCCATGTGACGATATATTTCGCCAAAATCGAGTATAGGAAAACGTACTCAACTTCGACCATAGAAACAGCAGAACCGCTTTTCAGGCACGGAAATGAGTAGTCCCCATTTAACGAACACTAGGTGATGCGACAAGCGTGCGAACTGGTTTGTGAAAGACTGAGAGACATGTTACTCTCCCGTTTTCATGTGTTTTTTTAATGTATGTGAAAGTTACGTAGTGGAGCCCCTTTTCATTTATTGTAGTTTATGAACGATGTATGTGCATAATACGCAACTAAATACTTATCGGTTTTCAGAATTTATTTGCAATTTTATTTTTATGACGAAAATTGCGATAAAGAGCGGTTGTAGGCGCTACAGTCTGGAACCGCGCGACCGTTACGGTCGCAGGTTCGAATCCTGCCTCGGGCATGGATGTGTGTGATGTCCTTAGGTTAGTTAGGTTTAAGTAGTTCTAAGTTCTAGGGGACTGATGGCCTCAGCAGTTAACTCCCGTAGTGCCCAGAGCCAATTTTTTTGCGATAAAGATGATAAAGAACCCTCATTATGACGCCAACGTAAACATCAGGCTACGCTACATATCAGTCTCTTACCACAACCTTTGTTTCGTATTCACATCCGTTGGCTTCTCCATCTCACAACCAAATTTTACCATCCAACCAGCCTAGGCCTCGGACTGTACTGCAGATCAGTCTGTTACCACAACCTAAATGTAACATTCGTATTTGTGGCTCACCAACTCACTGTTTGTCACCTTTCAGTCAACCTAGACCTCGGGCTACAACAGATCAGTCTGTAACCACAACCTTGCTTTCGCATTCACTTTCGTTGACGTCAGCAGTGCACAACCAAACTGTCACGTTCTAACCTACCCTAGATCTCGATGTACGCTACAAATCAGTCTATCACTATCATAATGTGGCCCTAATATACGCATCAGAGATTTCTCTGTTGTGTAATACAATGTTTCTGAATTTATTCAGACTAGACACTGCCTTAGGGGAACACAGTGGCTTTTGGAAGTTTTATATCATAATTTTTAATCTCTGTTTACTCAGATGGTATCACCACTGATTTCGACTTATTATTTATGTTACCGTCAGACGATCTACTTAAAAAGAAAGAAATAGGACAGTAAAATATTAGGAACCAAAATCACGAATCAAATTAACTTCAATACTCATCTGTATTTAGTTGTGTGTAGAAGCTGGTTTCGTTTGTAAATTATTTTCGTAATATTTTACTATCCCCCTTTCCTTTCTTTTTAAACAGATCGTCTGTTGATGACTTGTAAGAAGTCGAAACCGGTAGTGATACCATTTGAGGCTAAAATAGAGTGAACTGTCACTAATTTGGAATTAGCTATAATTCGGACTGGATTTTTATCGCGGAGTGAAACTCTGCCTTATTGTAGTGGACATCGTTCGTGCCAGGCTCATTTATTGTAAAATGTTGACTGCATACCGTCGCTTCCCATTTGTTTCACTTGTGGCCGATAACGAGCGACGTATGTATCATTGTATGTCACAATGACGCAACAAAGTCAAAGTCTGCTCATTTCGCTTGCTGAAGTTGATAGCTGTGTTACATTCTGTCACCATAATCACTTAAAGGTGTATGAAACTGTCGTACAATACAAAGCACTAATCAAGATGAATCTTAGGAGAACGTATATAAATCATTAAGTTTAGAAGATAAAATGGCGTTGCTTGATAAAATCTAAACCTGTGCTTCTGCCCAGAGTGTTATCACAGAGTTTGGCATTGCTGAGTCAACTTTTTTACGATATTAAGAAAAGTCGCAAGAGAACAAGGGGAGCTACCCAGAAACTAACCCCCAAAGATAATGCTGTGTACCTTGCTACAAAAAACAACGCTCTGTCGCACTTCCTGTAAGAGGAATAGAAGTAAAGGTTGAAAGCTTTGCGTATATTTTAGAATCCATTTTTAAAATTCTGGATCTCAGTCATTCGGATTGGGACTCGCCCGCGCCTTCCTCTCCTCCAAAATTAGTCTGAATTTGTGAGACTGCACTAGATAAATTTTTTAAAAAAGATCTTAATATAGTTGCAATTTCAGTTGCGCAAAGGAAGTTTAACCGTATAACTCACGTGAATAGTAGGATCTCCGTTCCAAATATATGCATGCATCAGGAGTAAACTGAAACGATTTTCGCAAAAGGAAACTTATCTGTATTTATCGGAAAGTGTAGGAATCGAATATCGCAAAAAAACTTTACATCTGGAGTGGAGGCTACTATACACAATATGAACCACAAAAAATCATGTTCTTTCAAAGGCAGACATAACATCACATTTAGAGATCTTGGTAGCACTTTCACTACAATTATTTTTAGTTATTAATCGAATATGCACTTCAGCATGATACTGCTTTCGGCATTAGCCGTCTTCAGGTCAATTCTTCCCACTTATCAATACAAAACGTGCCCAGTCGTAAGTTTTTTCTTTACAGCATGTACATGTCACAACTTTTAAATACATTTTGTATCGAGCTGTTAAAGAATAAACTGATGTGAAGATAGAGAACGCCGAAACCAGTAATCGTAATAAAGCCCATATGCGATTAACAATTGGAAATAATTGTAGGAAAAAGCATGTTTGTTGCTAAATAATCGATGCTGGTACCGTAAAGTAAACTTTAGTCATGTAGTTCCAGTCAAGTCTACAATACACAGTTATGCATATACACATGTATCAGGAGTAAATCGAAGCGGCTGTTACAACACGACACTATCCTTCTTCAAGTAGCTAACGGACATTATCGGGTCATAGTATCCTCAGCTGAGTTTAGAACAGTGAAACGAGCTTCAGGAATTTCACGATCCAGTCCCGCTATCTCCAAAAATATCAGCAGCATCAGGCGCTGTATTGCCTCCATATCTGGAAACAAGAAAATACTTATAACTCGGGCAGTGTGTGGTATTGGCCTCCCTCGAAACTTTGGCTGTAGTAATACACTGAACTGTAGCGGAGCCCGAAGTCTAGTTAGCTTGGATGGATTACGAATGCAAAATAAAGGCTGTAACAACAGACTGATCTGTAGTGTAGCCTGATAACTGTGTACGTTCGCGCCACATTTAACGCACTTTTCGTTATAAAAACAAAAACTGGAAGGGTAAATTCAGAATATTACATAACGGACAATCCTACCACGAATATTTTTATGCATGTTATGGACATATGTCGTACATAAACTACGAAAAATTCAAGGAAGGTCCACTAGATAACTTTTACCGATAACTCCACGAAATCTTAGAATTACTGCCGAAACACAAAAAGTATTTTTGCGATACACAGCAAAAAATTAAAAAGAAATTTGTTTAAATTGCCGAAAACACTTAAAGAATAATGCTATAGGTAGGATCGCAAACTGCTTTTGACATAAAATAACTGAACCAATCATAAAGCAAGGTTCACATGTCGTTATAAAGACTGTATTTAATGTGGAGTAAAGATGCTGTAAACGATGAATATAGATTCTGGAAGGTTTGATGAATTGTTCCCATATAAGACTTTCATTCCCTTTGCAATTCACGCCTCCTGCCAAGTAATATTTCACTAGATGGTGCAGAAGCTTAGCAAGTAATATTTCACTAGATGGTGCAGAAGCTTAGCAAGTAATATTTCACTAGATGGTGCAGAAGCCTAGCAAGTAATATTTCACTAGATGGTGCAGAAGACGTGTAGTATTCTCCGGTTATTGTTTTATCCTTTGCAGATCAATCAATAACGACAATCCCATTTGCTGTTCAGAAATCACTGCTGTGAACATTTGTGGCAGTTGAAATGGACTTAGCCGTTTCCTACATAGCTCCTACCTGCTGCTTTGATTGCTATTTCGCTTCTGCAGTGAAGTGGGAAGATGCACAGAAAGAAACTGGGGCATTACTCTCTTAGAAACGCTTAAAACAGCGCTGAAAAATTCGAAGTTGCATTAGCTCACGGTCTGCATTCGACAAAAATGTGTCATTTATGTTACTCAAATCTTTCTCACTGTTAGAGTTTTTTGCATTGTCTCCAACTGAGGAATGCGTTTGAACTTACATTGAACTTATTTTAATTCAGACAGTCTCTCTTAATCGGTTCACTGTGTTTCTTCGTATGTTCTTCTACTCACCCTGTATTTTGTCGAGGGTGCGTCGTAGCAAATCTATTATGAAAACTGTGTTCTGAATGTTTTTTCTAGCTTGAAAGATTCTTTAATGTTTGCCAGTCTCCTTTACGCCTTCAAGAATTTCTGTTAGCCAGTTGTATTGGTGCATCACTGTAAAGCTAAGGTCAGAATTTTCTTGGTGAGCATGTTGCTATTCATTGTACGTAAGTGACCATAAAATTGTAACTGCCATTTACTTTTTGTATATGACCTCTTTTTCTTTTTTAGGTTAATAGAGTTCCTTTGATTTCTTCTTCTTCCAAAATGTATTTTAGTTTCTTGGTCTCAGGATTGTCTTTGCAAATTTTCTGTCGTGTTTTTCTGTGCTTATGATTTGAGACTGTCGCCGATTATTATAGTTTAAGACTGATATAGTAATTCTGGTGGTTTTGCGTTTCACTAAGGATCCTTTGCCCCAGGTGTGTGTGTGTGTTCTTTGTAGTTTTACAATTCTTACTTGGTTAGCTTTCCTGTCGGACCATTACGACGTTGTCACATCGCTCTCTGCGGCTGTAGAAAATCGCTTCGAAGGCCCTGTCTCCGACCAAAACGAAGAGAAAAATCTCAAATTCACGTATGGTATAGATCCCCATAGTGTCTCGAAGCATGTCAAAAATTTGTTCTTAATGAGGCCAAGAGTTACGTTTGTTTTTTGTAAAGTGAATGAAATTTTCCCATTCAAACTTAACACATCGTATCTCGAAAACTGTTGAGCACACGACAATACTTTTTTCCGTTGATTACTAAAATACCTCGCTAGTCTACGAATCTTTTCAAAGTTGTGTATTGCATTTGTGTTTCCTTGCTGTAGCAGTATGTCGTTTGACCTGAGCCCAGATGAGTTGAATTGGATTGAAATGCCAATGTTAGGGACACAATCTGATCAGTTTATGTCTGTATTTTTATTTATTTATTTATCGCAGTTTCTTCCACAGGATTAAGAGGTTACTGGCTTGTGTTGCGACTCAAGTTCTAATACTTCTGTTCTTTTCAAGCGACTGTCAACCAGCATGTACCATTAATAATTTTTGACCACAAATAGATTTTATAGCGGAATCCAAAATTTTTCACAATTTGTAGCAAGGACGATTTACCACCCTGAAACATGTCCACTGCCACAAGAATGGCATGTAGCTTTTTTAAGTGTCGGATGCTCATTCGCCAAACAATAATGCGACAAATCGCATCTCTGTGAAAAAAAGTCGACATTTGTGACCGCTCTCTCGAGGTGTCTGCTCTACCCAGTCATCATCAGTTTAGATTACTCGCCTAATTCTTCTTTCTTGAATTTCTCCTTGCTGATTCTTATTACTGATCGGTCGCTGATTTTTAGAGTAACTGCAGTTGCCCATCGCTTTCTCCGAATGACATAAAGCCCCGCCTGCATCTCTCTCTCTCTCTCTCTCTCTCTCTCTCTCTCTCTCTCTAAATATTCATTTAAGGAACACATAACACATTAATTTAAACTACTGACTGATTATAATCACCCCTTGTTCGACTATCTTTGAGAGTACCCGAGGAGTGTGGAGCCTTGGGTATACCTCCTTTCAACTACCTGCATAATACATCGTGACGGAGACGACGTTAAAAGGCACGCGACGAACCTGGCACAATTACGACTCACTGAAGAGTGGCTGCCGGCTGGTACAATGCTTTATACAAGGCAACGCAGCGGAAAGTGGCAACACAGTGTGAGCCCACTGTTCCAGGCTCCCATTGTGGTATTGGTGGCGGGAGCCCACCAGTCCGCTACCTGTCGAGTGCACAATGAGGCAGAAAAACTATAACAATATAAGATATCGAAGTTCAGTTCTGCATTTCTGTTTTCTTCGAGAACAGTACACAACAACGAATTTCTCCAAATTTTCTACACTTGCATTCATGCATTTGTCTGACAGAAAATTTATACGTAGAAAATGACCTTTCTACACCACGAGTAGTGACAAGTGCGTACGTAAGTGAAGCAACTTCTGACAAAGTCAGATCAGGTTGAAAATGTTTTGCATTTTCGCTACAAATTTCTCCTTTTTTTGTTTCAACTTCATGTTGTTGTTGTTGTGGTCTTCACTCCTGAGACTGGTTTGATGCAGCTCTCCATGTTACTCTATCCTGTGCAAGGTTCTTCATCTCCCAGTACCTACTACAACGTACATTCTTCTGAATCTACTTAGTGTATTTATCTCTTGCTCTCCCTCTACAATTTTTACCCTCCACGCTGCCCTCCAATACTAAATTGGTGATCCCTTGATGCCTCAGAACATGTCCTACCAACCGATCCCTTCCTCTAGTCAAGTTGTGCCACAAACTCCTCTTCTCCCCACTTCTATTCAATACTTCCTCATTAGCTATGTGATCTACCCATCTAATCTTCAGCATTCTTCTGTAGCACCACATTTCGAAAGCTTCTATTCTCTTCTTGTCCAAACTCTTTATCGTCCGTGTTTCACTTCCATACATGGCTACACTCCATAAAAATACTTTCAGAAACGACTTACCGACACTTAAATCTATACTCGATGTTAACAAATTTCTCTTCTTCAGAAACGCTTTCCTTGCCATTGCCAGTCTACATTTTATATCCTCTCTACTTCGACCATCATCAGTTATTTTTCTCCCCAAATAGCAAAACTCCTTTACTACTTTAAGTGTCTCATTTCCTAATCTAATACCCTCAGCATCACCCGATTTAATTCGACTACATTCCATTATTTTCGTTATGCTTTTGTTGATGTTCATCTTATATCCTCCTTTCGAGACCACGTCCATTCCGTTCAGCTGCTCTTCCAGGTCCTTTGCTGTCTCTGACAGAATTACAATGTCATCGGCAAACCTCAAAGTTTTTATTTCTTCTCCATGGATTTTAATTCCTACTCCAAATTTTTCTTTCCTTTCCTTTACTGCTTGTTCAATACACAGATGGAATAACATCGGAGAGAGGCTACAACCCTGTCTCACTCCCTTCCCAACCAATGCTTCCCTTTCATGCCCCTCGACTCTTATAACTGCCATCTGATTTCTGTACAAATCGTAAATAGCCTTTCGCTCCCTGTATTTTACCCCTGCCACCTTCAGAATTTGAAAGAGAATATTCCAGTCAACATTGTCAAAATATTTCTCTATGTAAACAAATGCTAGAAACGTAGGTTTGCCTTTCCTTAATCTATTTTCTAAGATAAGCCGTAGGGTCAGTATTGCCTCACGTGTTCCAACATTTCTACGAAATCCAAACTTATCTTCCCCGAGGTCGGCTTCTACCAGTTTTTCCATTCGTCTGTAAAGAATTCGTGTTAGTATTTTGCAGCAGTGGCTTATTAAACTGATAGCTCGGTAATTTTCACATCTATCAACACCTGCTTTCTTTGGGATTGGAATTATTATATTCTTCTTGAAGTCTGAGAGTATTTCGCTTGTCTCATACATCTTGCTCACCAGATGGTAGAAGACTCAAAAAACATGATCTGACCCTGTAACTTTGTTCAGCTTATCTTTTGTCGCAACACCTACTTCCCCATAAACGGCTGAAAAGATTTTTCAAAGTCTTTAGAAATTGTCACAGACTCCACCAGTGGTAGACCTGTGGCTTTCAACTTTGTTATTGCCGCAGGCAAATACTCAAAATTTCATTTGATGTATAGCTAGTCGTGCTTCAAATCTGTTTTTTTGACTGCCACTTGCGCGTCTTAATGCTAGCTGCATCGATAGCTTCTGAAGTTCCTGCGATCATAAACGGAAAAAATCAATTATTGGGCAGTAACTTTAGGCTTTCCAATAACATAAAGGAAACAGATATTATTTTCAGAAAATTTGCGGAAATTTACGATCTCTTAACGACACATCTTGATCGAAATTGTTACGGTAAAAGATGGCAGGATAACAAACGTTGCAGGATATCTCTAAATGTGGGCAACACATGCAGGTGCTTTCAAGGATACCTTCAGTAGGAAAAAAGTCAGCATATGATTTAATTAATGCTGGCAGAATTATAAAACACCTTTCTATTTTATGCGTCTATTTAAGCTCTTTGAGGAGGATATTTGCGTATTCATAGTGTCATATTTTAGACATACTGTTTCAGCTGCACGATGTAACGCATGAGTTAAACATGTAGCGAGCTTTAAGTTAGGAATGTTTTAATTGATTTCCCGGTCTTCATTTTATAACAACAATAGGATCATTTCTATTTAAATTTATTGTCTGCATTTACAACTGTAAATGTTTTAGCAAAATCCAAGTGCTTGGTTTGTTGGTAGAGAGAAGCAGCACATGGGCTTTCGAACGGCAAGGAATGGTTTGGGAGATTCAGTTGCCATCACTTCGTGCAATGTTGATAACATCCGCTTCGCGTCGATCTTCCCCTATAATAGAAAAGTCACATGGAACTGGGAAGTAGCGAAGTAACGCGAAAACGCGTAATAAAGAAGCTCATGTGCAAATATTTTACTTTTCTAAGTAATGAATATGGAGTTAAATTAAGCTTGTGTAAAGACTTAACAAACACAGTACTGTTAGATAAGATAGGTAGTAATCCGCCAACATCCACCAATCGAAACAGTGGCACCTGGGCGTACTGAAATGTTCACATGCTATACAAATGTTTTTCTGTTTACAATTGCATGCGTATTCCCTCATCAAGGAAATTGGCGATCGTAGAGTGGTTTGCTTTTCGCAAAGCTTCGCAGCACACTATAAGAGGTTGTTCCGGTCCACCCTCACTTAATTTTCCATCTGTAAAGTTTGCTACATTTTGACCTATACAGTCAGTATTTTCGTCAACAGAGGCCCGTATGTTTGTGGTTTCCAAGTCCTTTCGAATTTGATGCAACGTCTAACTGACAAAATAACAGTTAATATGAAAGCTAAGGCGAGTTTAAGATCATCCAGTTCGCAGATATTCTTACAAGAATTTTATAATATAAAATTGCTGCAGTTCCCTGACGCAACATATTTTTTCATATTTTGGATGGATACACGTAGAAACTGATATCAAGTACTTTTTCACATACTGTGCATATGATACCATGTTTTATGTAGTTTTCTAAAAATGATCTGATTGTGGGATTTGTCAGTTTTACATATAGTATGTTCGCTCCTGCCAAAGCAGCACATAAAGCCACAGAAAATACATTTTGTACTCTCTTCGTTGATATGGCACTTATAATGATTGCACACCTTGCGCTTTTCTATCTTTCCGTATTCTCATCTTTGCTGAATGGTATGCAGAAGTTACATGCTAATATACTTGAAACTTTTTTGAAAATTTGATCTGCAAAGGAAATATAGCCCATATCAGCATTATTGTTTTTACGCGTGCATTTTCTAGAGTTAGGAAGGTTTAAAGAAAATGGCTTAATATGCTGTACAAGTGGTTAGGAAAAATATTCTTTACAATACGCTATTGCATGGTAGGACAGCCGAGAGCGCTACCGCGCTGCTTCCTGAACTCGGGTAGGCGCGCCGGCCCCGGATCGAATCCGCCCGGCGGATTAACGACGACGGCCGGTGTGTCAGCCAGCCTGGATGTGGTTTTTAGGCGGTTTTCCACATCCTCCTAGGTGGTCCCCACGTTCCGCCTCAGTTACTAGACTCGCAGACATTTGAAACACATTCACACTATTTCACGATTTGGACTAGACGCAGACGGCTGGAATACAAATTCCGTCCGGGGGGGGTATGGGGTGGCGGCAGGAAAGGCATCGGGCCATCCCTTAAATTTCACCATGGCAAAACCTGCCGACTCTGCGCACAATGCGGGATAAAGGCAGTAGCAAAAGAAAGAAAGAAAGAACGCTATTGCCTGGTAATAATAAGGTAAATACACAACTACCTAAACCCTTATTGCAATTCCCAATAAATGACAGCACTATTCGTTCTCAGAAATTGGTTTCACTCGATCCACTTTGACACAGTGGCTCTTTTTGCATTCCTAAAAGGAGCCGTAACTTTATACTTCGACACAAACGTATCACGTACGCACTTTCATAAGAAATAATTTCGTGATGTGTTGTTGCTGTATTTTACAGACAGTTCTACAAAGCAAGGTCCGGCTCACAACTGCTTAAATTTTTCGCTTCTAAAATAATAATTGGTGTCCAGTCTCTAAATTTCATATTGAGCTCACCTCAGAGGCGACTGCGGTGAGAGGGTAAGGAGCGGGGGAGAAAAGCAGTCCAGAGCTTGTAACATGCTTTTCGTGCGCATTGCTGAAGTACAATGGAGAAGCGACTAGCCGGACTAATGGTTGCCTTAAGCCATTCGGATAATCGAAAATCTGGATAATTGCACGTACGAAGAAAAGCTTCTTTTCTATTATTAACTATAGAAAGACAACCTACGTTGTCATATGATTTCTTTCTAGGATTAATATGTAACGTTAGGTGTTTATTCAAAACAACAAAAACAAATTAAGCATATTAAACCAACAAAAATCAATGTTTATTGAGAGATTAGAGAGACATTTTCGTACGTACATATATATTTTCTTAAAATTAATAAAATACTGCAACCTTAATCACGAAATACCTAACAAAAGTCACATAGGACAGACACTATAGTTTAATTTTGTTTAAAATATTTGGTAAGTGTCATTTGACTTAAACAGTTTTTTCTCTTCAATGCTGTTACGTCACAAATTCGTTTTAATTGTAGTAAACTCACGGTACCACACGCAGTTTTTCGAAGCATTTTAAAGCTGTTTTCATGGCTTGAAATGCTTCCACATGAGATAGTCCTGCATCATTTTCTGCATGTAAGTTTTCTTCTGTTTCATCTTCTTGCATTTCCTCTGTTCGTTTGCTTGCAATATGTTTTTAACAATTTCGTCATCCGACATAATCTGAAAGCCTTGATCGTTGCTGTCACAAGTGAGCCGTTCTTTCGTATCATCGGCATCACATTCCAGGCATATTTGCATGTTTGTCATTAGCTCATCTGTGTCCTGCAATATAGAATCATCGGTGTCAGTTATTGAGTTTTTGTGCTCCCGTTTTAGTATTCTGTTCCAGGCTTGGTTCACAGTCATTTTTTCGTTCATATCCCCCTACCCCTCATCTACAACCATGTAACAATACTCCTTTATATTCGTGTGTTTCAAAAATGACAAAAAGACTTCTACGGTGTCTTCAACAGGTAACATTCTACGTAAAAGGTATTTGCTATAATGTCGTTTTAATGTTTTAGTAATACTTTCGTCCACTGGTTGAAGCAAGGATGTCACATTAGGAGGCAAGAATTTTGCTGTAAACATTCCATTTCCTCTCTTTAAAATTCAGCTGAAGCATGGGATGTTGCATTATCCATTAAAAGTAGGACGTTTCCTTGTTGATCAATTTCGTTTTATATTTTTTTTTTTGTTTTTTACCATAGGGATAAAGGTGTTGTCATCCTAGTCATTGAATATTTCGGTGTTCATCCATGCGCTTTTTTGGTTTTAAGAAATTAAGGGAACTCTAATTTTTTTAAGTATCTGCGGGTTTCGGATTTCCCGATGAGAAGCAAAGGCATTTTATGGGTCCCGTTAGCATCTGTGCAGTCTAATATTGTTACTCGTTTTCTATTAGTTTTATATCCTGGAGCTGAATTCTCTCGTCGACAAGCTAAAGATTTTGTGGATAATGATTTCCAATTTAAACAGGTTTCATCAACTTTGTAAACGAAGTCCAAGTCATAGTCATTTTTCTCTAATTCTTTTTTTGAAATCATCTTAAAAAGAATTTGCTACATCTACATCAGCTGACATTTCTGCGCCTTTTATTTCCAATTCGCGAATTCCATGACGAGATTTAAATCTATACAACCATCCGTTACTTACCACAAGCGATTTATTCCAAATGTTTTTAATTAACTATAACGTCTTTTGGCGGAGCAAAGGACCAAATATCGGTTTCCCAGTTGATCGTATTTGTAGAAACCAACAGTACGAAGCATCTTCCGAAATTAATTTTTCGGTTTCCTCATCACTTCTCGATTTTTACTCCCGTCTTCATGCTCAAATTTGTAGGTGTAATTCGAAATTAAATCCCTGTTCTCTTTAATCTCGCTTGTCGTAGAAGTACCTACACCATACTTATCAGCTAACTCAACAACCAGTTTCTCACTTTTTTACCAGTCAATAATGTTTGTTTAATGTTTGAGCGATAATACCTCTCTCTTGCGCTTTGACATGTTTAAGCACAGACGAAACACGGCGCAGCAATTGACAATTGTCTAATTCAAACAATAATGAAACGCGCGCTGTCTAAATCAAACAATAATAAAATGCGCGCGCGGGCTACAGAGCGCGCGGGGCGCGGTCGGGTAGTACGAGCGCATGTCCGTGCACGAAAGGACTACATATACACTATCAAGATATTTGCTCCCGGTTGATAATCGCGAAGCCGGATAACTGAGGTCCGGATAACCGAGTCTCCACTATACAATAATTCGTACCACTCCCCGTAGATATCAAGGAGTGGCAGCAGTGAGAGAGGGCACCAAGTATATTGGCTTCTACCTACATCTACCGACTCGAACTAGGGCACTTGAGGTCAATATGAAATTTATAGACTGTAACAAAATCCGAAAAATCACTCAAGTCATTTTTACATAATTAATTTTAAAAAATCAAGAAAAGGTAGTATCATGCAAGTTATTGTATTAATATACACACCGAAGCAACGAAAATCATAAAGTATGTCGTACAAATCTCTAAATTCATACCATTTTATAGAAAATAATCCCCTGATTATGCACTTACTCCCAAATGAACAAAACATGCACACATGCTTTTGCATTGATATCCGTGCTCCAGTCATCAGCGTATGCTAGGCACTCAAGATGAATTTTGTTTTAGAGACATCTGGCAGTACCCTTCTAATCAAGTTGTTATTTTCTAATCATTTTCTCCAGACACAAACGTAACAGTAATGAAGATAAGCCATCCCCCTGTTTAATTCTATATCTTTATATCGAAAGATGCAGAAAGTTGTCTCAGAAACTAAACTTCTGGTGTCACATGCGAAAACTGGGGTTGAATGGAAAGAGGAACCTGGTAGGACAGGAAAAGATGGAGAGGCTTCGTAGAATTCCACAACCTGTATAGTTAATCTGATCGGTACCATTCTTTTAGCAAGCCCATAAAATTTTAGTCTACCTTTTTTCATACGTGAATAAATGTCAGTACACTTCCTGATTTCTTTATTTGTCCTTAGTCTGTATATTCGTGCTTAAATATAATTTGGGCCCAGATTTTCCAGATTACTTTTCGTTCTCTCATTTGGGTTTCTTGAATGTCTCTCTTTCTGTTTGAAATGAGTGTTTCAGCCCGTAAAGACATTTCAGTTTGGTGAATGTATTGTGTCTCAGTTTTCCATAGTTTGAAATGCAGTCCTTGTAGATATCTTTTGTAAGCACGACGGTTGTTTTCCATTGTCTCGCTATATGTTGCATACCAGCTGGAATAGTTTTGTCATGATGTGTTCCCCCAAGGATCTTAGTAATTCTGAGGGAATGTGGTCTGTTCTGGGGTACCTTATTTCGACTTTGGTCTTTTAGTGCTATGTGCTACAAAATATTTTAAAGGCCAAGATTATGTTTAATACACACATCAAAAAAAGTTTTGCGTCACCTCGGTTGTGAGAGTTCCGGAACCTGTACAGAAAATTGAAATACAGATCAACATAAACAACATTCCCGCCCTTTTTATTGCTCATGAAAACCACGCATTGCATGTCGTACGACCATACAGCGAGACCTTCAGAGGTGGTGGTCCAGATTACTGTGCACACCGGTACCTCTAATACCTGTATTTGTCGTGGCACACTATCCACAAGTTCATCAAGGCACTGTTGGTCCAGATTGTCCCACTCTTCAACGGCTATTCGGTATAGATCCCTCAGAGTGGTTGGTGGGTCACGTCGTCCATAAACTGCACTTTTCAATCTGTCTCAGGCGTGTTCGATAGGGTTCATGTCTGGAGAACATGCTTGGCACTCCAGTCGAGCGATGTCGTTATCCTGAAGGAAGTCATTCACAAGATGTGCACGATGGGGGCGCGAATTGTCGTCCATGAAGACGAATGCCTCGCCAATATGCTGCCGATATGCTAATGGGTGTCATTACACTCTTCCCCTCGCTTCCCGAGCACGGGTTCCCGGGTTCGATTCCCGGCGGGGTCAGGGATTTTCTCTGCCTCGTGATGGCTGGGTGTTGTGTGCTGTCCTTAGGTTATTTAGGTTTAAGTAGTTCTAAGTTCTAGGGGACTGATGACCATAGCTGTTAAGTCCCATAGTGCTCAGAGCCATTTGAACCACTCTTCCCAAAATAAAAAAAGTATTTTAGTAAAAGCGTTTGTATTTTTACATACGTAAATTTCTAAATTGCTCTGTTACTTTTCGAGAATAAAGTAATATAAAAACTAAGAGTTTGGAAAATGGCAAGAAATTCTAGAAAATTACAAACTACATTTCAGTTTCTTGTCTACGTGAATGGGCTGGCATGCACTCCTGGCCGCATGCGGGAAACATCCTAGCCAGATAAAGACACCTATTCACAGGCTGACAATACCAGACTACCTGCTGCCAACAACGAATCCGACAGGTGCGTGAGTTCACAGAAAGTAGAGTAAGCCGAAGAAAAGAATCACAGAAAGATCGCCTTCCGCAACGTAGGTGGAAACTACTGAAAGAAATATCGTTTCCTTCATTTAGACGTTAGAGCAGTAATGTTCTGCGGACCTGTGTTCATGATAGTAATGCTACGTGAAATACTGATGATGTTGAAAGCACACATTGATTTAATATAACGTAAATTTTGATGTCAGAACTGTGAGAGTCTGTTGTTATCATAGTTCTTAAATCTTATTGGGGCACACCTACGCAGGGAGAATAAATCATCACAATAAAATAAGAGAAATTAAATCTCTCACGGAAAAGATTTAAGAGTTCGTTTTAACGCGCGCTGTTCAAGAGTGGATCGGTAGAGAAGAAGCTTAAAGGTGGTTCGATGAACTCTCTGCCTGACACTTAATTGCGAATTGCAGAGTAATCATGGAGACGTAGATATACAGAATCGCGTGACACATGTACTTCTAAAATTTTTGGACAGATGCTTTCCAAATACTGTATTCTTCTGAAATGGAATTTCTTGAAAGTCATACTAAAGCGATGTACTCTGTAAAGAACTTATTATATTAAAATATTTTGAACGTATTGATGTTTTTATTGTTGTTATCATCGTAAGCATCAGTAGCGACAGGTTAGATTTGGGGGAAGGGGGAGACTGTAAGAAATCGTACATTCTCCCCCCACCCCTTACCTTTCAAGAATCGAACCGTGACACCTTGCCTGAGCCACTAACAACTCACGTGTGGAAGCAAACAGCACAGCCGGACCCATTTAAAAGGGAAATTGCTATAGGGCGCGACCTCATGTTATTATACAAAGCAGAAATAATCAGTTCTGTCATACTGCTGGGCACAGTGAATAATTCAGATGAAGGATGATTCATGGTGAAAGCACCGTTTCGGTTTCAAGTGCGTCTGTGTGAACTCGTGACTGGAGAAAGTTGCCGTTACCAGAGGAGCAGCGTGGAAGCCGTGGAATGTGTGCAACAGGTTGAGGAAATCAGTACACAACCCAGCTGGCGAGAGCGAACATGACCGCGACTTTCTAAAGGGTATCTAGTTGTACACCCTGGGCAGCACTTCATAACTATTTATTTCCCTCGGGCACATAACCCATCTTCAGTGGCGTCTGATATATAGGATGAACACCAAATGCATGCATACCTATAGCGATAACACAAGAACACTTCGTACACACTAAAGAAGAAAAAAGCACGTCTAGATCGAATGAGCCGGCCGCGGTGGCCGAGCGCTTCTAGGCGCTTCAGTCCGGAACCGCGCGACTGCTCCTGCCTCGGGCATGGATGTGTGTGATTTCCTTAGGTTAGTTAGGTTTAAGTAGTTCTAAGTTCTAGGGGACTGATGACCTCAGATGTTAAGTCCCAGAGTGCTCAGAGCCATTTGAACCATCTTTACATCGAATGACCTGCCTGTCAAGTATAAAATCTTTAGGACGATTATAAATAATGTCGATCTATAAACAGAGAACCCCGAAAAATGTGAAAACTATAATTGTAACATTATACATAACCATGGATACATGACCGGAATAGGGTCCATTATCTCGAGCTAAAAGTACATGTTGTAAAACTGCGCTACGCTAAACAGAATGACAGTGGCCATCTCTCTAATAATCTTTCATTTATAATCATCACACAGATTTTACTCCTGATGGCACATAGTTTGATCTAGACGTGCGCGGTATGTAAGTAGTCTTTCTTTATACTTTAGTGTATACAAAGTGTCCTTATGTTATCGACATATATATGCATTTATTTGTTGTTTATCGACTGTATCAAATATCAGTCATGATTGCCTGCATTCCCAAACACAGGTCTGGCAAAGAAATACTTTTGAAATGCAACCCATGGTGTACAACAAGACGGCCTTTATCAAATACATACAAGCTGCGTAGCACTCGGCGTACAAGATTTTCACGTTCGCTACTATTGTACAGATTGTTTCAGACCTTGCCAGCCTACATCACTCCGCAAGCATTTGTGTGTTGCCTAGTGGAGGGTAATTCATATCAATATTATCTATTTTGTGTCCTATTCCATTCGCTTATTGAGAGAGGAAAAAGTAACGACTATCTGTACGCCTCTGTGCGCACCCTAACCTATTATATTTTCATCATGATCACCATCTCATACGATGGTGCAGAACCATACTCGTTCTCTACGTTTATCCAGTAATGTTTCGCGAGAACAACGTCGCGTTTCTTCCCAAGATTTCCATTTAGTCTCCCTGAGCATCTCTGTTCCACTACCACCATAAAATCTTTAAAATGAAGAATATCTAGTGGTTATGATAAAATACCAACAAAGTTAATTAAAGAGTTTTCTTCTGGGTTTAGTGAGATGTTTAGTTATTTCTGCAACCGGTCATTTATAAGTGAATCATTTTCCGCTTGGTTGAAATATATTGAAGTTAAATCTCTGTTTAGAAAAGGAGACGTAGGAATACCGTCAAATTTCCGTCCAATTCCACTATTGCCAGAGCAAGCAGTGGCTGGCTCTGAGCTCTATGGGACTTAACATCTATGGTCATCAGTCCCCTAGAACTTAGAACTACTTAAACCTAACTAACCTAAGGACATCACACACAACACCCAGCCATCACGAGGCAGAGAAAATCCCTGACCCCGCCGGGAATCGAACCCGGGAACCCGGGCGTGGGAAGCGAGAACGCTACCGCACGACCACGAGATGCGGGCAGCAAGCAGTGGAAACATGCGACTTCACCACCTCCAAAGAAATCAAAGGCCGTGCACACTAGTTCTGGTAAGATTATGATGTCCTTTTTTTACCACAAGGGCCCACTGCTTGTCGAGTTGCTGGAACGGGGAACCACAATCAGTGCCTAGCGCTATCGAGCCGTTTTACAGAACCTTAGACGATCCATCAAGTCGAAACGCCGAGATATGTTGTGCAATGGTGTTATCCTCCTGCATGATAATGCCAGCTCACGCACAGCCAATGCGTTGAAGACGACATTGCAGCAGTTTCGGTGAGAAACGCTGGAACATCCACCGTACAAAAATTCAAATGGCTCTAACTTCTGAGGTCATCAGTTCCCTAGAACTTAGAACTACTTAAACCTAAATAACCTAAGGACATCACACACATCCATGCCCGAGGCGGGATTCCAGACTGTAGCGCCTAGAACCGCTCGGTCACTACGGCCGGCTCCCGACCTTTCACCGTGTGACTTTCATGTGTTTGGACCTCTAAAACAAGCTATTCGCGGACATCGATTGGCAGCGGACGACGAATTGCGTGATTGTGTCCAGGCCTGGATCCGACAGCAGCCTACTAGCTTCTTCAAGGATGGAATCGACCGGCTACTGTCGCAATGGGATAAATGTGCCAACAGTTCTGGCGACTATTTTTGAGTATGCGTACTGTGTATAACTACGTCTTTGAGTTAGTAAAATCGTTACCGTTACTAAATACTAGTGATCGGGTTTAATTTGAATGCCCCTTATATACTGCACACAGGGAAAGCGGTAAAACACCATCCGCTAAGTCACAACGTGGACGATCGTGTGTGTCGAGTGGTTGTGACAGACGATCATTGAAGAGGATTCTGACGAAAAATACTTCGCTTACTTTCATGGGATCATTTTTTGGGACAAGTCATCAAGCCAAACTAAAGTTCTCAGAGTCCAAAAACTTGTTAACGAATGATTTGTGATGTGAACTCAAGAACGTCTTGCGGAGGCCTTTTCAAGGAACTGGAAACACTAAGGCCGTCTGCACAAGGACTATAAAGGAGCGCATCGGACAGAGGAGCTAAATCGGCCACTGACTGCCGACTCACTGGCAACGTAGTCTCGTACACGTCGCAACTCTTAAATGAGAACTTGCAGTTGTCGTGTGCGAGAGTGGAAGAGACGGAGTATTGCCTGTCGCACCCGAGCATCATTTGGTTACACTCGGCGTGCCAAGTTCAGATTAAGCTCAGAGGAAGATGTGGTTATATATTACTGTTACACACGATGAAAATTCAGGATTCATTCGTACATCCAAAGTAACATAAACTGTGGGCTGTATGTAGCAGCAAAGGAGCTACAACGATCAGATCCAAAATTCGTAGCTTTTTATAGAATGACGAAACCGTGCCACAGTGGTTTGGCACAGTCGGTTTCTTCCGCCATAGATTACGTAAGATGTACTTTTCGTTCCAATAGTGAAGAGATCCTGCAGGATGCAGAACAAGTCTGAAAAACGAGAATACACAGCAAAAAATTACAAACAACAGCAAATATTCTTGTGTTTTTATGGAACAATCAGTACGCCAGGAAAGCTTTAAACATCACATGCTTGTGTACCTTCCGCAGATTCCAATTGAGTTGGTCCTCATGGATGCGGAATAAGGGAAAAAAAGCCTTAAATATTTTTCATTTAAAAGGTTGTAAATAACTTGTCATAGAATATGTAAACGTTCAGTACACTAAGGTGCATATGATAATTCTTCGACTATTGTAGCCATGCATCATCAAATTGAAACATAATTCTACAACACTTATTTACAGTGATCGCATTACTGCACTGAATTTGTACCGAAGTCAGATTGTACTAATAGCCTACTCACATTATTTGATATTATTAGTAACGTTTACACATCAGTCGGTTCTACCTCGAAATTCATCAGTTGAGTAGAACGAGTTGGCGACCACAATTTAATGCTTTAGGGTCCTCATAAACTGAAGTTTATTAGTGATTCAGCTTTTATGGCTGCATAACACAGCGTCATTTTTATTTTGAAAATCCAACTGTCTTGGAATTTATGCAAAATGTAACAAAATTCGCTCTACAGACTTTGAGGACAGGGTCCTTACACCAAACCCAGAAAAAAATGTCTGGCAAAGATGGGCTCTAAAGTGCATACATTAAGAGATATGAGCACTTTTTCATCTTCGATACTGTAAACCATATCTCTTTTACTGCAAGCTCTTTGCTTTCCATATTTTGGGAGGAGGTAGTATGGACCAAAATGAAAAACTTCCAGTAAACAAGGACTCTAAAATGCATTCCTTAAGAGCTATGAGTAGTTATTGAATAGAAGAGATATGTTTCGCAGCAGCGAAGATGAGCAAGTGCTCATATCTTTTAAATTACGCATTTTAGAGCCCATACTAAACATGAAATTTTTTTCATGTTTTGGTCCATACTGCCTCCTTCCAAAGTACGAAAAGCAAAGAGCTTGCTGGAGAACAGCTGTGTTTCACAGGATCGAATATGAACAAGTGTTCCTAGTTCATCAAGTTTACTAGACATTTTTTCTTCCTTTGTTGCAAGGAACCTGTCCTCAGAGTCTGTAAAGGGAATTTAGTTACACTCTGTATGCGTGGAAATGCAGTGATTATAGTTTGTGCTCATTAAATCTATGTGAAAACCACTATGTTTACACGTATGGGAGATTTGTTGCTTTTCTGACGTTTTCCAGCAGTTTTAGCTGTTCGTTTCCACTTGAAAATTTAGTTTTACAGAACGGAACAAGCTGCTGGTCAAACAAAAGAATATTTCCGGTACGATGTACATTTTTTGTACATTTTCGTCTAGTGACATGTTGGAAATTTTATTTTAAACAATAAATATACAGTATACTACACGTCATATGAAATTTTCCCACTTCACTCTATGCTTTCTGTCAAAACCCTCCTGCAGTAGCGTGGTAGCTTGTAATTAAATAAAATGGAATGTCATTCCACTTCCCGTACAAAACTAGTATGCGCAACCTGCTTGTTCATTTTCAAATTAAACCAGTACAGAGCTGTGTTCGAGGACACGACGGAACGCATATCGCTTGGCAACGCGGACACCGACTCGCTTGCAACTATTTGGCAACGCTTTTGCAAGCGATTTACTGGTGAGTCACTCTGCAGTCGCGCCATATGTGGAGCCCTCTTCACACAAGTGAAGTGATCCGCAATCGGCCTGTTACCAGCTCACGTCGGCAACGCGTTTCATTTGAGTCGCTCCGTGTGCTGCGGGCCTAGCTAATTCTTCAATGGTTGAAATGGCCCTGAGCACTATGGGACTTAACACATTTGAGTCGCTCCGTGTGCTGCGGGCCTAGCTAATTCTTCAATGGTTGAAATGGCCCTGAGCACTATGGGACTTAACATCTGAGGTCATCAGTCCCCTAGAACTTAGAACTACTTAAACCTGGCTAACCTAAGGACATCACACACATCCATACCCGAGGCAGGATTCGAACCTGCAACCGTAGCGGTCGCACTGTGCCAGACTGAAGCGCCTAGAACCGCTCGGCCACAGCGGCCGGCAACTAATTCTTCCCAATACTTTTATTCCTTAGTGAAATTTGTCAGCTCATTTCTGGAATCAACACTAAAATAAGAACAACCTTCTCAAAGATTTAAGTTCCCTTAAATGTAATTATGTGAGCTCATAATGGGGGGGGGGGGGGGGGCGGCTGAAGTGGCCGTGCGGTTCTAGGCGCTGCAGTCTGGAACCGCGACACCGCTACGGTCGCAGGTTCGAATCCTGCCTCGGTCATGGATGTGTGTGATGTCCTTAGGTTAGTTAGGTTTAACTAGTTCTAAGTTCTAGGGACTAATGACCTCAGAAGTTGAGTCCCATAGTGCTCAGAGCCATTTGAACCATTCATAATGGGGGAAGGAGGGTCAAGGAAAAGTCGCCAAATCTTATCTAAAGGGGGGAGGGGAGAATGCCGGCCGAAGTGGCCGTGCGGTTAAAGGCGCTGCAGTCTGGAACCGCAAGACCGCTACGGTCGCAGGTTCGAATCCTGCCTCGGGCATGGATGTTTGTGATGTCCTTAGGTTAGTTAGGTTTAACTAGTTCTAAGTTCTAGGGGACTAATGACCTCAGCAGTTGAGTCCCATAGTGCTCAGAGCCATTTGAACCATTTTGAGGGGAGAATGAAAATCTCGTATCCCACACAATGACGTCATGATTTGGAGAGGGTTGGGTTTCTGGAATCGCTGCTCCCTCAGACCTTTCACCAGGTCGTCCACCGACACGTTGGTGTTGATCTGTTCATGGAGTAACACTTTCTATATACGTCAGTGTGTGATTGTTACTTAGCACTGTTCGTACATTGTATTTACCAACCGACGAAGAAATTCAGTGAGCGTTTGAGATGTTGAGATACTGTATAATCACTAGAGTTTTGAACTGCCAGTGATATTACAGACAGACATATATCAAAAAATTATGTCATGGCTGAATAATCATTAAATTGTGGTGGCTTTCTGATTCATGTCCGTACTTTGCAAATCCTGGGTTAACTCGACAGTTACCACACGCGGAAGAAATGCTATTTAAATTCCTAAACGTATCAACAGTTTTAATAGAAAAGAATGAAAGCTTTGCAATAAACGCTACATACATTACACCAAATTTCTGTAATTGTATATGCAACATCTTACTACGAGGACTGTTTTTTTCCCTCCGATCGGTCGCAAAATGAAAACCGAAGAGAAAATTAAAAATGATTTATCTGCAATATTTAGCAACACCTTCCAGCTACTTTTCTATGTAGTCGCTGCTCCGACTTAGACATTTGTCGAAGCGTGGTACCAACTTTCCGATGCCCTCGTTAGTGAAGGCAGTTGGTTGAGATTACCGCCCAATTTCCTATGCTGTTCTGCAGGTCGTTATCTGGGCCGAAATGCTGTCCTCATAGCCAGTGGTTCATGTGAGCGAAAGGATGAAAATCAGAGGGAGCCATATCCGGGTTGTATAGTGGGTGCATGAACACTTCCCATCGAAAACGGTGCAGAAGAGTCTTTGTGGTCCCTGCAGTGTGGGGCCTAGAACTGTCATGAAGAAGAAAACCCACGACAGTTACGTTATGTGGACAGCATGAAATAAATCCCTCAGCAGGACTTCGCACTTGGCGGGAGACACTATTTTCTAGACATATTTATGTGCTCATTGTAAGCTCAGTGTTGAGAAGTACGACGTGACGCGATAGACGGCGTACTAAAGACATTTAGCAACACATCTGCTCAAAGCATCGCCGGATTTTCACGGTGATTTTAATTTCGCCACCGATCGAAACTCCGTCTGAAAGAGCCTGTGAAGGCCCCACGGTGACATTCTCAGCGGATAGACGTCACTGGATGCGGATATGGAGCGGCAAGTGGTCAGGAAACCGCTCTCCTGGCCGTTGTGCCGGCCATTGTGGCCAAGCGGCTCTAGGCGCTTCAGCGCGGAACCACGCGACTGCTACGATCGCAGGTTCGAATCCTGCATCGGGCATGGATGTGTGTGATGCTCTTAGGTTAGTTAGGTTTAAATAGTTCTAAGTTCTAGGGGACAGATGACCTCAGATGTTAAGTCCCATAGTGCTCAGAGCCATTTGAACCTGGCTGTTGTCAGTTTTCGTCATCGGAGCCGCTACTTCTCAGTCAAGTTCCTTCTCAATTGACCTCACAAGGGCTGAGTGCTCCCCGCTTGCCAAGTGCGCTCGGTAGACCCGAACTGTCACTCATCCGAGTGCTAGACAAGCGCTTAACTTCGGTGATGTGACGGGTACCGCTGTTTTAACAGTGCGGCAAGGCCGTTGGCCGACAAATCGGAGGTATCAATAGCAAGTAGATGCGGTGTGGCATTACGTGTGGAGTGGAAGTCACGCTTGTTCTGGTGTATAAAGTCTTCAAACAACTTATAGGAATACAGCCAGGTGATGTCTTCGACAACCGCCGATATTTCGGCAGTTGTTTGAACAATGCATATGACGCTTGCGGTTGGCCTTATTGAATAAGACTGGCCCGTAAAAGGCAAATGACAAGAGTTCGAGCCTCTGCGTGACGTGTGACTTCAATTAATTCCAAATAATTCTATAGTGATTTCATATCATTCACCTCTGCAACAATTCAGTTGTCAGGAAACTGAGTAACGACATTTAGGTTTAAAAATTGCCTTTGTTGCATATGCTCCAAAATTCTCTCCTTCTTCCCTCACAGTTTGTTCGCGTACTGTTCCTTCTATTAGCCGGCCGAAGTGGCCGTGCGGTTAAAGGCGCTGCAGTCTGGAACCGCAAGACCGCTACGGTCGCAGGTTCGAATCCTGCCTCGGGCATGGATGTTTGTGATGTCCTTAGGTTAGTTAGGTTTAACTAGTTCTAAGTTCTAGGGGACTAATGACCTCAGCAGTTGAGTCCCATAGTGCTCAGAGCCATTTGAACCATTTTTTGTTCCTTCTATTACACTTTTAATTCGTAATTCGTAGTTTACACACTCTCGCTGTCACGACATTGACGATTTTGTAACAATCATACGACTTATAACTACAAACAGTGCCATTTTTGGGATCTATAGCCCCTGATGCGAGAAATTTTGTGATAACTACCCCGCAAAAATAGCATTTTATAGCAAGTAAAGGTTAAAACCTACACCGCATCATTCATAATTTGTTAGTTAAGTGTGTAAAACACTATACAATTTATTGAATTAATTAGATCAAAAATGAAAAAAATTAACATCAGCACCTCTGTAAACAACTGCAGTAAAAAAAGAGATAGCACATTCCGCGCAGTATACCAGTTTTAAAAATAATGTGTTGTAAGTATAAGCAAAAATCTTTATTGGGTAAATGCAAAATAACAAAACGAACGTAACAAGGAAGCAAAATGTAGTCATATTTAAGTAAAATACAGTACTTTTCCAAAAAATGTGTGTTAAAAATGACAATTTTATTGTTTGGTTTGCGCCTACATTTCATACAAATGATGTTACCTTTAACTTTAAGCTGCCAGAATTTCGTTAACCATTCTTTTAAAAGTTTTAGCGATATCCCACTAGCAGTGCCACGCGTTTATATACAGGGTGTTACAAGAAGGTACGGCCAAACTTTCAGGAAACATTCCTCACACACAAAGAAAGAAAATATGTTATGTGGACATGTGTCTGGAAACGCTTACTTTCCGTGTTAGAGCTCATTTTATTACTTCGCTTCAAATCACATTAATCGTGGAATGGAAGCACACAGCAACAGAACGTACCAGCGTGACTTCAAACACTTTGTAACAGGAAATGTTCAAAATGTCCTCCGTTAGCGAGGATACATGCATCCAACCTCCGTCCCATGGAATCCCTGATGCGCTGATGCAGCCCTGGAGAATGGCGTATTGTATCACAGCCGTCCACAATACGACCACGAAGAGTCTCTACATTTGGTACAGGGGTTGCGTAGACAAGAGCTTTCAAATGCCCCCATAAATGAAAGTCAAGAGGGTTGAGGTCAGGAGAGCGTGGAGGCCATGGAATTGGCCCGCCTCTACCAATACATCGGTCACCGAATCTGTTGTTTAGAAGCGTGCGAACACTTCGACTGAAATGTGCAGGAGCTCCATTGTTCATGAACCACATGTTGTGTCGTACTTGTAAAGGCACATGTTCTAGCAGCACAGGTAGAGTATCCCGTATGAAATCATGATAACGTGCTCCATTGAGCGTAGGTGGACGAAACTGAAATATCTTTAAGATGGAAATTAAGCGTTTCCGGACACATGTCCACATAACATCTTTTTTTCATTTGTGTGTGAGGAATGTTTCCTGAAAGTTTGGCCGTACCTTTTTGTAACACCCTGTAGAGTGCCACTGGGAATCTGACGTGATGCTTTGAGTGGTGACTGCTGCTTGCCCCTCCAAAAGTTCAGCCGAATAATCCCATACCAAATAATTACGCCGATGTCTTTTATGATTCATGAAGGTCCGTATCACAGAATTAAAACGATGTCTTTTTTGTTTTAAATTTTTGTTGTGCGGGCTTCTAGGCTGCAGCCTAACACCGCCTGCGGGTAAATGCGGTCCAGGCAACAGCTGTTCTGTGGCAGGTGGACAGCCTCAGGAACAAAACAAGCGGCTTGTGTTACCCCCCGTTGTATTTCTGCAGATTTTTATTGCATTTGCTGCATGCTGTTTGACCTATTCATTTTGAAATTGTCTCTTTTTTTGTGAAATTTTGGTACTAATTATAGTTGCTTTCCACAACAATACACACCTTTCTTTTTTCACGGTATGCCAATTAATTTTGTTATTACTTTATTATGTTATGCTAGAGAATTTTATTGAAGTTCCAATCAGCTCGTCGCATTGGCGCAGGAGAATATCGATACTCTGAAATAGAGGGATATATCTTGATAAAGGTAAATAGACTCCATGATGTTGGCTCTACTGGTGCTGAAGCTTTTTGACTCACTTGTTTGAGACGAGTCGTGTTTCTCGGCGGTGCCGCAATGCTATGTAGAGGGGACTTGAAGTGTTGGTGTTTCAGCGGGTGGTTCGGATAGGATGTGTTTGTTGCAGAGACTACGAAGTGTTTCTCGCTAAAATGTAAATAATCGTGAATGATTAATGCTGTAATCACCAAAAATTGCCCTCATTTAAGATGGAATTGAGCGGTACGCCGTCGATTACCAAGGCCTTATGTTTCATTTGATTTGGCCTCAACCCGTTTGTCTTTAGATCCACCGTTTGTTTAGTTATGAAGCAAATAGTTTTATCATTAGTATACGCTAAATTATTTAGTTAACGTGAGTGTGCTGTCGGTGATAAAGTGTTAGCTGTCTCGCAACCTGAAACTAAGATTATCACTTTCACCTAATGTTATTATTGCTGAGAGACCTAAAGCCATAGAAAAAGTGAAGTCTTCTAACACTGGGTATACCATAACTGAACATAATGGAGAAAATCTGTCGGCTGTGCATGAGCAGAGCAGATGATTTGATTTCCATCTTCGAAACCACTGACGAATTTGACCGTACCGTTGCAAATAAAATATCAGCCTGTGTTGCCATAGAGGTCAGTATTAGACAGTTCGTTTGTTTATATTTTTTTAATCAATAATGTTTCTCGTAAATGTTTTCATAAGGGTTACAAGAGATAGCCGAATGTCCTCAACTAGCATGCCTGTGTTGTTTAATGTAAGGATTGTTTCCAAAGTATATTAGGTCTTTGCTGGCAGAATGATATCCATATTGTCAAAAGTAGTTGTTTTAGTGATGCTATACCGTTGGAAGAACCAATGTTTAAGACCTGTAGGTGTGCATATAGCTGAGTAACTTGTCATTTGTAATAATTAGTTTTTCCTTTGATAATTATTTAATGTATTAATTAGTTGTAAACATTTGTTGACTAAATATCATTACAACTTGTAGGCTGTGGAAGGTGATGGATTGCCATCTGAAATTTGTAAGGAATGTGCCTCGCTCTTGGATGTTATGTATAACTTCAAGGAAAAATGTCGGGCATCAGACTGGACACTTCGAAAGCTGAAAGCCAGAGTGACACATCATCGTGTATGTAAAACTGAATTTTTTGTTGTAGAAGTTATTCAAACCCTGTAGCATAATGGTTGCACCATGAAGTATGTTGTACAGAGTTATCACTTTTATAATTTTGTAAAACACTTTGTTTCATTAGCTCTTACAGATGCTTTTTATCACTGCAGTTATTCTTTTCATAGGAAGCTATATGCGGTCTCCATCTTTTGTTTAGATGTTATGCTATATGTATATAGGCCTACAGAATTACCATGCCAACAATGAATTGCTTATTGGTATTTTTAACGTGTAAAATCTCTGGCACATGTAATTTACTTTTACATAAATTGGTCTCTAGTCACCCCTAGCCATTTAAAGTGTGTTGTACCGTTATCTGTGCACTTTTATTTAGAGCAATGTTTGGGAATGCATATAACAAAATTGTTAGCATAGTGTGCATTGAGTATCTTGGGGCAGACATGTTCACTTTTGGTGAACTGTAGCCATCAACATTAACTTAGCAGTTGTTTAATTTATTTTTTATTGCCGCTTGGGGAGAGGTGAGACTTGATCCATTTTTTACATTTTATTTTTTAAAATGGCAGGTATAAACTTAAAAAAAAGTTAAATTTGTAATAAATATTCATTTTTAATTACTTCTGCCCCTCGTTTTAATTCAGTCCTTTGCCATTTAGTATCATAAAAATTTAAAAACTGAAGTTTTTGCAGAATGGATCAAGTCTCGCAATGTTGGGACATGGCATCCCTTTATTGAGAGACATGATTTGCCACTTTATTGTAATAAATAAAAGAAGTAATTCAGTATTCAAAGCAATTTTATTTTGTCAGTAAGATGTAAAAGATGGAACGGAGGCTCACTAACAAAAGTAATAAACATAAGAATTTTAGAAACAAATTTATCCATGGTCTTTAGAGGCATTGATTGAAGTGCAGTGTGTAGTGTACAAAACATGTTAAGAGATCTCCAAAAAGTCATGGAGTTAGTGATCTGATATATATAAGATGAAGTACATTCATACAAAGAAAAAGTATACTTCATGCGGTGATCAATAATGGTTGCCTGTGTTTGAAATATTTAAAATGACAAAATTATATATGAACATACTAATTATTGAATATTAATCCCTTTAATTTGCCACTGTTAAAAGTGAAACTGGCAGCTCTGTCATTCTTTAAAGAAAATACTGTTGATAAGAATCACTCATAGAATTTGGTTTCATTCAGTGTCGCACACATCTTCAGCTTCTGACCACTTGAACCGTTAGCCCTCTATCTGTCTCGCACATTTTGCGGTGAAATTCTCTTCATCAGGAACATTGATAATCTCTTGCACACAGTGTTTTTTTAAGGTAGCAATTATCCACTTTCCAGTGCCTGGTTCATCATTCAAAATTTCAGCAGAATCCCTACTACTCAAACTCCCGAAGTCCTTATCAGACACATGAAAACAGTTCTTCACTTTCAGAAGTTTGTACTTTAGGCATATTCTTTTGTTTCTTGTTTTATAAATTCAGTCTCGTACATCTTCCCACAAGTTTGTCTTTGTGCATTTCTTGCTCTGAGTGCTTCCTGGTCTTTGTGCATGTCTTGCTCTGAGTGCTTCCTCAAGTTTATATTGTACTGGACTGTTTGTTAGGATTGCTGTGGACACTTGTTTCCTTCCTTGTCTAGTTGTAGTGCGAGCTGCTGCCTTGTGGTGTCGGCTTTTTCAAAGGACCTGTATGCAGTAAGGCTAGGTCTAATTCTGTAAGATGAAGATGTTGATACTGAAACACTCTTCTGGAGGTTCACTGGCTTCCACAGATTCTAAGTGGTCTGTTGTGTATGCAGACAAAAATTCGTCATCTGTAAATACATCAGAGTTAAAGGACAATATGCCTGAAACCCGAAAACCACTCAACAACCAAAATAAGTCAGTTCAGTGAAAAATCTTAGTTTCCTTCTTACTAGATAGCAACAACAGTTAAACTCACAGCTTCAAACTACAACACTGAAAAATGTAGGGAAAGAAACAATAGCCTAATGACAACAGCAGACATTTTTAATGCCCTTAAATGGCCAAAGTAATGGGAGGAACAAGTCTCCCTACTGATAAGTCCCATACGTATTTCAAGGTTACACCCTTGTTATTAGGTGCCCCTGTAGTAAATTATATTTCATGCACTTCTATTAGACATATAGGCTTTTTCTCCATGTTTTCTTTATTTCCTCCGACCACTAGTTGATTCAGAGAAATTTAATATGGATCCAATTGGAATTACATGTTTGTTGTGTAAATTATGGTAAAAAATTTAATGCTATAAACAGGTTGACTCTACTGCCTTTATTATCAGGGGAAGTCTCTCAAGATGTGTGTTGAATAGATGATCATGGTCATACATAAGGGATTTGATAGCAGATTTCATTTTTGAAGTATTCAGGTATTTGTCATGACCATTTTAAAATTTCGTCTTACAGTATCTTGCCTACTGTATGATGTTGAAATGTAACACAAATTATTTGAGACACACATCGGTGTCAGTAATTTATTTGTCTAACACCACTTTATAATGACAGAGGATGTGTTGGATTAATAGAAGAAAAACAGGAATCGTATGTAGGGTGTCCCATGAGGAATGGTTAGTGCTCAGTGATATGACAGCAATGATCATGCAAAGCAAAAAAAGTCTAGTAAACATGGGCTCTAAAATGCATACCTTAACAGCTGTGAGCACAGAGTCATCATCGTTACTATGAAACCTCTCTCTTCATCTGAACAAGTGCGCATAGCTTTTAAGGTGTGTATTTTACATCACATGTTTACTAGACGTTTTTGCTTCAGATGATTGTTTGTGTCATTCCCCTGAATATGGGTCATTCCTCCTTGCATACCCAGTACACAGAAATTTGTGTAATGAGGAGAGGAGAGGACAGGACAGGTGGTCAACCAACCTAAGCATGCTTGATGTGATTTAGGTGAACCTAAATCAGAATGGCTGGTAGAGCATGAGCCTCTATCATCTCAAATTTGAGGCCTATGTATTAACAAATGCACTGTCCCAGTCACTTTACATAACAGATTACATACGTGTTTGGAATAGAAGCATAAAGAAAAAATTATGCACTGTTAATTTAGTCCTATTGCACTTGACACTGCACACAGCCCTGCTCACTTGGAGTTAACATTAGGACCATGAGCACACAACTGTGCCTCTTATCACCTTCCCTTCTGCCTGCCTGTAAAATGAATCTTTATCCCCGTTACGACAAATGAGAATTTAAACTCAGGAAAGTGATGAGACATTGTGTGCCATCAATGACCTTATTCCAGTTTGGATTCTGGAGATATGTAGGCAGTACTGACCCTAAGACTTACCTTAGAGGACAGATCAAAGAAAGGCAAGTGTGTCTTTATGGTATTTGAAGCCTTGGACACGGCTTTGGACATTATTGACTGAAATACTCTCTTCGAAATTCTTAAGGCAGCATGGATAAAATACAGGAAGCAACAGGTATAAAATACAGGGAGCAACAGGTTATATATAGCTTGTACACAAACAAGACAGAAGTTAGAAGAGTTGAGGGGCATGACTAGGAAAGCAGTGTTTGAGAAGGGAGAAACAGGATTGTAGCTTCTCTCTGATGTTATTCAATCTGTACATAAAGCACACAGTAAAAGAAACCAAAGAAAAATGTGGAGAATGAATTGAAGACCAGGGAGATGAAATAAAAAGCTTCGAAATTAGCCATTGAACTTGTAATTCTGTCAGAGACAGCAAACGACTTGGAGGAACAGTTGAATGGAATTGACAGTGTCTTAGGAGGAGGATATGAGATAAACACCCAGAAAACCAGAACATGTGTAATGGAAACACTGACGATGGCTGTATTAGAGAAGATATAAAATGTAGACTGCCACTGGAAAGAAAAGCATACCTGAAGAATGGAAATTTGTTAACATCAACTGTAAGTTTTAGTGCTTGGGAAGTATTTCCCAAAGATAGAGAGTAGGCTTGTACAGGAGTGAAACATAGACATAAGCAGTTCAAACAAAAAGAAAATAAAAACTTTTGAAATGTGATGGTATAGAAGAATGCTGAAGATTAGATGATATGCTCACATAACTAATTAGGAAGTACTAACTTGAATTGGGGAGAAAAGAAATTTGTGGCATAACTTCACTAAAAGAGGAAATAGAATGATTGATATACATTCTGAGATGTAAAGTGATCATAAAGTTAAATACCGGGATATATATTGTGAAAGGAAAATGCTGGTTTTGGTCCCCATTCATGTCCATTCAGACCAAGTGCTCTGCCTCCAATTACACTGTTCATATGAAACTGCGATCTTCCATAGTTCTTTTCAAATTTCTGATATTTTCAAGTGTGAAGGAGGATCTTTCATCTTCAGTACTTTTATTTTATTTATTTATTTTTTTTTTTTTTTTTCATCCACCAGGTCCAGAAGAATTTGGCGGTAGTCACAAGTCAGTTTCTCACCTGCTTGCAGGATAATCAATAAAAAAAAGTAGCCTACTTTTTAACTATAAAGAACACTGGTCATAACCGCAGCTGCAGATGAAATAGCTTCAGCCATAGTAACAAATCAACACGCAACTAGTATATTCTTTTTAAAACGACCCAGGGGTTGCACAGAAATTCTTTTTACATTTGCTTTTGGTCAGCATTCAATAAATTTGCGCTGTTTTCGTGTATCATATGTATATGAAGTTGTGGAATGCCCTGTATGTAAATCGTAGAGAGAAGCATTGGCATGTTTTAATTCAGTTGAGTGTGAACAATGCATAGGTTCCAAGTGTGTATAAATGAAAGAGAATTGTAGTTTAGTTACAACCAAATGAGGTGGTGGGTTTGCTAAGATTGCCTCAAATTCAGGAGGATGGATTCTCATTTGACCATCCTGATGTAGGTTTTCTGAGGTTTTCCTTCAGGAAAATTCTAGGATGAATCCTTCAATTAGGCCATAGCCTACCATCTCTCCTGTCCACATTACTTTGTTTTATCCATTTGACTCTCTCTCTCTCTCTCTCTCTCTCTCTCTCTCTCTCTCTCTCTCTTGAAAGAGTTGAGATCTAATGTCTTTTACCACCATCTGCTCACCTCTGTAGTACATGCGAAGACCAGAACTTCGGATTTTGAGTAAGAAAGTACAAGCACCTAATTAAATACAAAATGCGATGCAAGTTAGGAAAGCGTTCAATCCTGACTTTTGATTAACGTTGCTTAGATCTTAAAGTGCCCATAAGTCTTGTATTGTTGGACTTCGTTACTGAAATTTGCATTTTTACACCGACTGTGTATCTTCTGGAAACAAAATGTGATTTTAGCGTTTCCTAAGTACCAGAAGTAATATCCTGTAACTTACATATGAAGGGTCCAGGATAAGAATGAGCTAAGTCCAGGTTTAAAAAAAAATTACAGAACTTACAGTTCTATAAGATTGACATTTATTTTGCAAAATTGGAAACCTTAAGTAATATTCTGTAAATATATAACAATATTATTGCCTATTCATTCAAACTTTCATTGCTACTTGTGTAGAAGTGGAGTAAGAGTACCTTATTCAATGAGATATGTGGCTGAGTCCTTGAATTGAAGGTAGTGTAAGCATTGTTGTTTCCTTTATCACCTGAAACAAGAATCAAACTATATTTAAAAAGTAGTACAAGATTGTCTATTGTGAGAGCTTTAAAACACTTGGAAGACTGTCAGAATATTCTTGTGCTTCTAACTGACATTATTCCCCTCCCCCTTCAAAACCTTCGGTTACTCTTATGTCTCACAAGCGATAGATAGTATGTCTTAAAATGTGAACTAGAACATTTTAGAATGTGGTACTCTACCATAGTAAAAGTTAGGTAAGGTTTGGAGATAATATCACAATCTTACTGGTATAAGAAAACTTGGGCAAATCAAAACTGTAATGTGTTGGATTCTTCAGCTGGATGAGCTGATTTCTAAGCAGCAGTCTCCCGTGATCCATAACAAGTTTTCCTGAATCTTACAAGCCTTGGGTAAGTTCTGTCTATGAAGATACACCTCTACTTGTAGAAGAGCTTGAAGAATGCTGCCATTAAGAAAAAAAAAAGTTTCAGACGTAACTTCAATAACATTAAATGGAGAAAGCTTTGACCAAGCTGTTGTGAACATATCTATCCAATCTTTGGGAACTTCTTCGTAAGCTTTCTGGTTTTGTAAGTCCCATGTTTTTATCCCATTCCAAATAAGAATGTCCTCTTATTGGGATGTTACTTTTAGTGTGTCAAATTTTCTCTCTATTGTAACCAAATTCTGCAAAAATTGGATAAATATGTAGTTCTTACTTATATTGAGATTTTTCTCAGCCATGTCAATTGCAACAAAATGTATGATTCATAACTACCTTTTTTATCAACACATTCAGGATAAAGGAAAACATACTCTCTGCATTTGATAACCAGTGGATGTTGAAAGCATACATAGGTAGTTGCCATGTAGTGTAAGCAGAACTAGTTGTAGGCAGAGGCAGATTATGGCCGAAATGCATATATATGGCCTTATTTTCTGTGCTCTATCAGCTTTGTTTTCTCCCTCATTTCATAAAACATGTTAGCTTGCAAGTTGTGAAAAATCATTTAAAGTTTTTCAATTCTCCTGTTCAGTCTCAATACCTCTTATTTCTGCTCACTCAGTGCAGTTTTGTTTTTGCATTTCCAGCCATTATACTGTGTCTGTATATGTGTAATACGTACTACACTTACGTGTGGTGGTACTCAAGGGAAATATCAAAATTCCTGTTAGGTGTGTGTCTGTACAGGGTGTTTAGAAATTCCCATTACAAACTTCAAGGAGTTGTAGACGGGAGTGCCCTCAAACTGCATACTTGTAAGTGGCATTGTTAAATCTTCAAGCATGTTGTCAGTTTTCTCCCATTTCATGAGACATTAATCTTTTTGTTTACCTCGGATAAGAGACCATACTTCTTCCCCCCTTAGTTGGTGACCTTCCATACTTCCATTACAGGCACCTTCTATATCAGTGTTTCCACAAAACCGCAGCTATGTTAGTGCACTATATACTGACCTGCGCACCTAGCTTAATGTGCCAAGAATGACCGTAATTACAAACATATTTGACAACTGTTTGTCTGGGCTGCAACCTATATCATTATTTATTTTAAAGACCAGCACTTTATGGACTAAACCTTTTTCCCCCGTTTGATATGGCCTGAGCTCTTCGTCTCCCTGTTCAGCTTCTTTTCGAAGCTCATGTACTGTATAATAGCTATCTCTCTCCCTCCCTCCCTCTCTCTCACTCTCCCTCCCTCCCTCCTCACTATAAGTAGGGAATATCAGATCTGTTGAATACTTGCATATATACCAGTGAAAACTTAAAAATGGACTTTGCTCTTTCTTTTCCTGGACCCTTCGTATTTCATTTAGTTCTGTGGAAGGGCTGATTCTGAACATTGCCCATCCTTCCTGCACCCATTTCAAAATTGTAATGTATGTGTTGTTGTGGTCTTCAGTCCAAAGACTGGTTTGATGCAGCTCTCCATCCTACTCTATCTTGTGCAAGTCTCTTCATCTCCAAGTAGCTACTGCAACATACATCCTTCTGAATCTGCTTAGTATATTCATCACTGGGTCTCAGTTTAGGATTTTTACCCTCCACACTCCCCACCCTGGTTGCTAAATTGGTGATCCCTTGATGCCTCAGAATGTGTCCTACCAACCGATCCCTTCTTCTGGTCAGGTCGTGCCATAAATTTCTCTTCTCCCTAATTCTATTCAGTACCACCTCATTAGTTACATGATCTACCCATCTAATCTATAGCATTCTTCTGTAGCACCACATTTTACAAGCTTCTATTGTCTTCTTGTCTAGACTGTTTATCGTCCTTGTTTCAGTTCCATACATGGCAACACTCCATGCAAATACTTTCAGAAAGGACTTCCTAACACTTAAATCTATACTCGATATTAGCAAATTTCTCTTCTTCAGAAACGCTTGTCTGAAATGCTTTTCTTGCCATTGCCAGTTTGCATTTTATATCCTTACCGTATTTACTCGAATCTAAGCCGCACTTTTTTTCCGGTTTTTGTAATCCAAAAAACCGCCTGCGGCTTAGAATCGAGTGCAAAGCAAGCTGAAGTTCTGAAAAATGTTGATAGGTGCCGCCACAACTAACTTCTGCCGTCGAATATATGTAGCACTGCACAAGCATGCTTTGTGGGCACAAAGATAAATACTGCCGCCAAAACCTCTGCATCGGTAAATAAATTTAAAAAAAAGGTAGAAGATGAGCTTTTTTTTTTCTCCGCCCCGAGTTTCGACCACTGCATTTTCATACATTATCCAACGAAGTAAATACAAATTCCGTATTGTTCATCTTCGAATGTAGCAGAATTTCAATGTACTACGAAAATCCGACTGGCAAGACTGTTAGGGATGTTTGTCAATATGGCCAACTCTACGTTCCGAGTTTTTTCCTACCTGTGAGAAGAGATGGTTGCTAATAGGAACCTGATGAAATGTGAATCACATGCAGTATTCTCTTCACCATAAGAATAATACGAATATAAACATTTTGCCATGTATTCTTTCGTGTTTGTTGCTATCTCATTTAAATCCTGTCTGCGTAATAAACTACGAAACTAGAGTGAGACAACAGCAAACGCGGAAGAATATACGTATCGTGTCATGTTTATATTCGTATTATTCTTATGCCTACTAGTGATACAGTCAGAAATGAAGCACGGCAACTGACTAGATTTTAAATGTAAGATGACTAATTTCTGTGCAGAATTTGATGTACTAAAGAAGCGGCCGCAAAGATTTTCAAACGGAGGAAAATTTTCGCAAAACTATCGTTCAGAACATGTTCTATCATACGCATGTTCTATCATACGCATTTGGTTCTTGTTGATCATTATCAAAGAAAGCAGCAGTGTAAGCAACAACAAATAGCAGTCTCTTGCCATTGTTTCACTAATGAGACGATTCCTCTCTCTCTCTCTCTCTACGATTCCTCTCTCTCTCTCTCTCTTTTTTTTTTTTTTTTTTTTTTTTTTTTTTTTTTTTTTTTTTTTTTAAATAAAAGCGGCGGTAGCGCGCAGAAAAGCAAGTCATGCCGCGAGCGGCGACATGCCGTAAACACGCACTATCAAAATGCGACAAACAATGCATTACACAGTACAGTAATGCATTTTCAGCTTAGAGTGACGTAAACACCTATAACAAAGAAAACGGCACTTATCAGATCAAAGAGAAATAAGCAATCGATTCAAACCAGACGAAGCACGTGAAAAAGGAAGGGTACCCATATAAATACGGACGGAGCGCCTGACGCATAGCAATGGCTACCTGGTAAAGCTTAACTGCTAAGCTTACGACTAGAACCAAACTACTGTAGCTGTATCGTCTTTCATTCGACCTAAATTGTGTCTCATATTACAATGGACCAACTTCGTTTCGATTTGGAGGTGCGGCCTAAAACTTATCTCTCCCCTTGAATTTCGAGTCTCAAATTTCAGGTGCGGCTTAGATTCGGGAAATTTTTTTTCCCTTTATTTCGAGTCTCATTTTTCAGGTGCGGCTTAGATTCGAGTAAATACGGTACTTTGACTATCATCAGATATTTTGCTTCCCCAATAGCAAAACTCGTTTACTACTTTGTGTCATTTCCTAATCTAAATCCCTCAGCCTCACCTGATTTAATTATACTACATTCCATTTTCCTTATTTTGCTTTTGTTGGTGTTCATCTTATATTGTCCTTTGATGACACTGTCCATTCCATTCAGCTTATCTTCTAAGTCCTTTACTGTCTCTGACAGAATTGCAATGTCATCGGCAAACCTCAAAGTTTTTATTTCTCCTCCCCGGACTTTAATTCCTACTCCAAATTTTTCTTCTGTTTCCCTTACTGCTTGCTCAGTGTACAGATTGAATAATATTGAGGATAGGCTACAACCCTGTCTCACTCCCTTCCCAACCACAGCTTCCCTTTCATGCCCTCAACTCTTGTAACTGCCATCTGGTTTCTGTACAAATTGTAAATAGCCTTTAACTCCCTGTGTTTTACTCCTGCCACCTTTAGAATTTGAAAGAGAATATTCCAGTCAACATTATCAAATGTCTACTCTAAGTCTACAAATGCTATAAACATAGATTTGTCTTTCTGTAACTTACCTTTTATGATAAGTTGTAGGATCATATTGCCACGTTTGCTCCTACGTGTCTCCAGAATCTGATCTGATCTTCCCCGAAGTCAGCGTCTACAAGTTTCTCCATTCTTCTGTAAAGGATTCGTGTTAGTATTTTGCAGCCGTGACTTATTAATCTGATAGTTTGGTAATTTATACAACTGTCAGCACCTGATTTCCTTGGAATTGGAATTATTATATTCCTCTTAAAGTCTGAGAGTATTTTGCCTGTTTCATACAACTTGCTCACAAGATGGAAGAGTTTTGTCATGGCTAACCCTCCTCAGGCTATCAGTAGTTCTAATGGAATGTTGTCTGCTCCCAGGGCCTTGTTTTGACGTAAGTCTTTCAGTGCTTTGTCAAATTCTTCATGCAGTATTGTATCTCCCTTCTCATCTTCATCTACGTCCTCTTCCATTTCCAAAATATTACCCTGAAGTACATCTTGTATAGACACACTATATACTCCTTTCATCTTTCTGCTTTCCCTTGTTTGTTTAGGACTTGTTTTCCATCTGAACTCTTGATATTCATAGAGGTGGTTCTCTTTGCTCCAAAGGTCTTTCCAATTCTCCTAGAGGCAGCATCTGTCTTACCCCTAGTTATATATGCTTCTACATCCTTAAATTTGTCCTCTAGCCATCCCTTCCTAGTCATTTTGCACTTTCTGTGGATCTCATTTTTGAGATGTTTGTATTCCTTTTCACCTGCTTCATTTACTGCATTTCTGTATGTTCTCCTTTCATCAATTAAATTCAGTATCTCTTCTGTTACCAAAGGATTTCTACTAGTCCTCACCTTTTATGTTCTTGGTCCTCTGCTGCCTCCACTGTTTATCTCTCAAAGCTTCCCATTCTTCTTAGAGTATATTCCTTTCCCCTGTTCTTGTCAGTCATTCCCTAATGCTCCCTCTGAAATTTTCTAGAACCTCTGGTTCTTCCAGTTTATCCAAGACCCATCTCCTTAAATTCCTACATTTTTGCAGTTTCAATCTGTAGTTCATAACCAATAAATAGTGGTCAGAGTATACATCTGCTCCTGGAAATGTCCTACAGTTTAAAATGTCTTACAGTTTAAAATCTGATTCCAAAATATCCGTCTTACCATAATATAATCAGTCTGAAACCTTAAGTTGTCTCTTCCACATATACAACCTTCTTCCATGATTCCTAAACCAAGTGTTAGTTACGATTAAATTATGCTCTGTGCAAAATTCTCCCCGGCAGCTTCCTCTTTCATTCCTTTCTCCCCATCCATATTCACCTACTACTTTACCTTCTCTTCCTTTTCCTACTATCGAATTCCAGTCCTCTATGACTATTAAATTTTCGTCTCTCTGAACTATCTGAATAATTTCTTTTATCTCCTCATACATTTCCTCTATCTCCTCCTCATCTGCAGAGCTAGTTGTCATATAAACTTGTACTACTGTGGTGGGTGTGGGATTCGTGTCCAACTTGGCTGCAATAATGTGTTAACTATGGTTTTCATAGTAGCTTATCCACATTCCTATTTTTTATTCATTATTAAACCTACTCCTACATTACCTCTATTTGATTTTGTATTTATACCCTCTATTCACCTGGCCACAAGTCCTTACTTCTGGCTAATTTCGGAGATCAGTGACAGGGAGTTGGCCAGACCAGTGTTTATGATGCACATTTTAGCTCCTTAAATTTGACGCTATAATTTCTCAAGTTATATCAATTAAAACCCACATCCAGTTGATAACAAAGTCTGCTGATTGTGTCGTCACAACTTCAAGTGCATGGTGTTGGGAAGGTGAACCCTGTGAATTGAAATCTTATGGATAGTCATTGTCTGAAGGATGGAGAGAGCTGGGACCTACGAATATAAATCATTGTGATTGGCTTACAGGTGACAAAGTGGATCAATCATTCAAGAGTTGAACATAAGTTAGGGAATGTAGTGTGATATTTTATTTTGCTAGATTTATTATATTTTTTGGAAAATAAACTTTAAGATAACTCATTGTGGAACTTGCATTAATTTTGTTGCTGTTTACCTTAACAACATGTAAATTTAATAAATCTCACAATTTCAGCAATTTGTGGGCCCTGTATACAAGTTGATGAATGAAACAAATCCTGATGTAAATCTTGATGCAAGGCTGGCCAAGAATCTGATTGGATATCACAATGCTGCTCCTGCTGAGGGGCCTGAAACTTTCTTGGTGCAAAAGGGGCCTGAGGTGATAGCTATCACAGTCATTGATCCTAATGCACCTGGGGATTGTACAAAATCGAATACATCTGGTGGTTGGACTGACCCAATGAAACCGGCAAGTATCAATTTTTTATATGTCGCATTCTAATAGGGAAAACATTATTGAGTTATGAAGAAATATTGGTGAATGTTTATATGAAGAGCTGAATTAAATGCAGTGCATGTTCTACATATACCAGTGAAATCAAGATAACACATTCCAGTTGAGTGACAGTGACCGCTGCAGTCTTCCAGATGCCAGACAGCACAAATTAATTGAAGAAGATACTGTAATCTTAATGGAAAATTAGAGCAGTTACAAATATTTGTCAATCACCGTATAACTTTCTGGCATTGTTGGGTGCAAGAAGTTAATATAGTAGCAAATAAATGCATGTTTGAAACAAAGTATGTACTGAAACAGTCAGTCCAAAAGGTCTGTTGTGTGACAGCTGACAGTACTCTGGGAAATGACAGAAGTTTGTATTGAGGATTTTCTTGCATTGATAAGTAACGAAAAATCAAGAAATGACTCTAGCTTAAAAGAAGCAGAAGAAGGATAATTCACTTTTTGCATGTACACAAAACACTCTAACACCCAAACGTGTTTCACCGCAGTTGTGGCATCCTCTGGTTCCTTACTCCTTCATTTTTCTGAAATACATACATACATATATGCATATTATGTTTAGGTTAGGAAATGACTTACATCGGATTTTGTTGTTATTTAAATTACACGAAGGTGACAAGAGTCATGGGATACCTCCTATAATCATGTCGGACCTCCTTTTGTGGAGTGAAGTGCAGCAACTCAATGTGGCATGTACTAAAGTCGTTGCAGGTCCGCTGCAGAATATTGAGCCATGCTACCTCTATAGCTGTCCATAAATGCAAAAGTGTTGCTGGTGCAGGATTTTGTGCACAAACTGAGCTCTTGGGGGATCTGGGTTGCTAAATCATTCTCTCAAATTGCCCAGAATGTTCTCCAGATCAGTTGCAAACAATTGTAAAAGTGAAGTCAATGAACAGCTGCAAATGGTCTCAAAGTTGCCCATTGTAACTATTTTCAGTCAGTGATCAGTTCAGTTGGACCAAAGGAACCAGTCCCTTCCATGTAAGCACGTCCCACACCAATATGGAGCCATCATCAGCTTGCACAGAGCCTTGTTGCCTATTTGGGTCCACCGGTGTGTGAGGCCTGTGCGACAGCTCTTACCAACTGAAATTGGTCATGAACCCAGGAGAGGCACTGCAGGCGACATTGTGCTGTCAGCAAAGGCACTCACATCTGTCGTCTGCTGCCGCAGCCCATTAATTCCCCATTTCGTCATGGTATGCTAACGGGTATGTTTGTCTTATGTCCTATGTTGATTTCTGGGGTTATTTCATGCAGTGTTGCTTGTCTGTTAGCACACGTCAAAAACCATTTTACATTAATCACCTGAGTGCAAATGACAGCTTCACCAATGCACTGTTCTTTTATGCCTTGTTTAAATGATAATACCACCTTCTGGATGTGTGCGTATCACTATCCCATGACTTTAGTCACCTCAGTGTGTATATGCACTTTACTTTTTATTTTACCTTGTGTGTCCTGTGGCTGCCAACTGAAATCATCCGTAGGTCTAAATTATTAGTACACTATGTCGCCTATAAACATTGAGGGATATTAAAAAAATTGTCTGTATTGAATTTTTGTTTATATCTTTGAAATGTATGTTCAAAATAAAACTTGTGGCATATGCCCATTTTTGGTCTTACCATTGTAGTATTTGGCTAATCCTGAGCTGTGAGAAGTTTGTTTTTGTGGGCCAAACATGTTTTTGTTCAGTTAAGATGGACCTGTGGACATCAGTAAAAGTTTTCTGAAGCTTAGGTATGGCGGAGCATGGGAACTAAGCCCAAAGCTCCTGTATGACTGTCAGGAGGAGGATCTTAGCCATCCGCGTGTGCTAGTGCAAAAACTTTCACCCTTTTATTTGAAGTAACTCTTTGTAATGTCATGATCGTCTATCCACCTGATTCACAGTCACTTCGAAAATTTGCAGCTACAAATGTATTGTCACAGTTGTTGGATATGGGGGGGGGGGGGGAGATGATGCAGACAGATTAAAATATGCAATTGCTGAATCTTCTCATAAGAAATGTGAAATGTGACTAAAAAGACTCAAGTAATTATCATCCAATTGCTTTACTGACATTATTTTCCAAAATATTTGAAAAATTGTGCACAGTAGTAGTCTCAAAATTAAGTATAAACAGTTTATTTAATGTCTCATAGTTTGGATTCCAAAAGGATTGCTTCACTGACAATCCTGCTTATACGCTCACACTACAAGCCTTAAATAATAAAACATCACTTTTTTTTTTTACAAGGCATGTGATTATGGAGACCATGTTACACTCAGACAATGTGTGAATGACCTTCCACTTAACATTCAACAAGCAGAATTGGCATTTTTTGCAGGGGATAATAGTGTTGTTATAAATCCCTTTAGGAGGAAAGCAATATAATAGATTGTTAACAGTGTTTTTTAAATGATTATTGTATGGTTCTCTGAAAATGGTCTCTTCCTAAATTTTGAGAAAATACGCTGTATTCACTTCTGTACAACAAATAATACAGCATGCTTTTTTATTTCAGTCTCTGATCAAAATATGAATTCTTCAGGCAATGACCGGTTTCAGTCTGTATTGACCATCCTCAGATCTAAAATATATAAATACATACATCTAGTGAGCAGTGTGTCTTTTAACATACACTCCTGGAAATTGAAATAAGAACACCGTGAATTCATTGTCCCAGGAAGGGGAAACTTTATTGACACACTCCTGGGGTTAGATACATCACATGATCACACTGACAGAACCACAGGCACATAGACACAGGCAACAGAGCATGCACAATGTTGGCACTAGTACAGTGTATATCCACCTTTCGCAGCAATGCAGGCTGCTATTCTCCCATGGAGACGATCGTAGAGATGCTGGATGTAGTCCTGTGGAACGGCTTGCCATGCCATTTCCACCTGGCGCCTCAGTTGGACCAGCGTTTGTGCTGGACGTGCAGACCGCGTGAGACGACGCTTCATCCAGTCCCAAACATGCTCAATGGGGGACAGATCCGGAGATCTTACTGGCCAGGGTAGTTGACTTACACCTTCTAGAGCACGTTGGGTGGCACGGGATACATGCGGACGTGCATTGTCCTGTTGGAACAGCAAGTTCCCTTGCCGGTCTAGGAATGGTAGAACGATGGGTTCGATGACGGTTTGGATGTACCGTGCACTATTCAGTGTCCCCTCGACGATCACCGGTGGTGTACGGCCAGTGTAGGAGATCGCTCCCCACACCATGATGCCGGGTGTTGGCCCTGTGTGCCTCGGTCGTATGCAGTCCTGATTGTGACGCTCACCTGCACGGCGCCAAACACACATACGACCATCATTGGCACCAAGGCAGAAGCGACTCTCATCGCTGAAGACGACACGTCTCCATTCGTCCCTCCATTCACGCCTGTCGCGACACCACTGGAGGCGGGCTGCACGATGTTGGGGCGTGAGCGGAAGACTGCCTAACGGTGTGCGGGACCGTAGCCCAGCTTCATGGAGACAGTTGCGAATGGTCCTCGCCGATACCCCAGGAGCAACAGTGTCCCTAATTTGCTGGGAAGTGGCGGTGCGGTCCCCTACGGCACTGCGTAGGATCCTACGGTCTTGGCGTGCATCCGTGCGTCGCTGCGGTCCGGTCCCAGGTCGACGGGCACGTGCACCTTCCGCCGACCACTGGCGACAACATCGATGTACTGTGGAGACCTCACGCCCCACGTGTTGAGCAATTCAGCGGTACGTCCACCCGGCCTCCCGCATGCCCACTATACGCCCTTGCTCAAAGTCCGTCAACTGCACATACGGTTCACGTCCACGCTGTCGCGGCATGCTACCAGTGTTAAAGACTGCGATGGAGCTCCGTATGCCACGGCAAACTGGCTGACACTGACGGCGGCGGTGCACAAATGCTGCGCAGCTAGCGCCATTCGACGGCCAACACCGCGGGTTCTGGTGTGTCCGCTGTGCCGTGCGTGTGATCATTGCTTGTACAGCCCTCTCGCAGTGTCCGGAGCAAGTATGGTGGGTCTGACACACCGGTGTCAATGTGTTCTTTTTTCCATTTCCAGGAGTGTAAAACAGCAATATGTATCACAATATACTGTCATACAAACAGGGAAATGTACAGATAGAATATGGTATAACGTACCTTTTTACACCATGTCCTATAGTGATGCGGCCATAATGGCATCGTTAAAACATATAATCAGCATAGCATTGTCACATGGATCTAAAATATGGTGTAGAATAGGCCACATCGTTCACATAGTGATCATTGCCAACTAGCTACTGAAGTACAGTAGCATCCAGAAACCTGTTTGCCTACACCCTACCTAGATGTCGCTACTGTGGGCTCGCTTATATGTAGTCATCATTTGCGCAAAAACATAATCTGATAAAAACACATTAAATAAAATGCATGTAGCAGACTTATTAAAATTGATGACTATCATAGAAACCAATTGTGATACATTAAAAGATGAATGCAGTTGTTGTTGTTGTTGTTGTTGTTGTTGTGGTCTTCAGTCCTGAGACTGGTTTGATTCAGCTCTCCATGCTACTCTGTCCTGTGCAAGCTTCTTCATCTCCCAGTACCTACTGCAACCTACATCCTTCTGAATCTGCTTAGTGTATTGATCTCTTGGTCTCCCTCTACGGTTTTTACCCACCACGCTGCCCTCCAATGCTAAATTTGTGATCCCTTGATGCCTCAAAACATGTCCTACCAACCGATCCCTTCTTCTAGTCAAGTTGTGCCACAAACTTCTCTTCTCCCCAATCCTATTCAATACCTCCTCATTAGTTACGTGATCTACCCACCTTATCTTCAGCATTCTTCTGTAGCACCACATTTCGAAAGCTTCTATTCTCTTCTTGTCCAAACTAGTTATCGTCCATGTTTCACTTCCATACATGGCTACACTCCATACAAATACTTTCAGAAACGACGTCCTGACACTTAAATCTATACTCGATGTTAACAAATTTCTCTTCTTCAGAAACGATTTCGTTGCCATTGCCAGTGTACATTTTATATCCCCTCTACTTCGACCATCATCAGTTATTTTGCTCCTCAAATAGCAAAACTCCTTTACTACTTTAAGTGTCTCGTTTTCTAACCTAATTCCGTCAGCATCACCCGACTTAATTCGACTACATTCCATTATCCTCGTTTTGCTTTTGTTGATGTTCATCTTATATCCTCCTTTCAAGACACATCCATTCCGTTCAACTGCTCTTCCAAGTCCTTTGCTGTCTCTGACAGAATTACAATGTCATCGGCGAACCTCAAAATTTTTACTTCTTCTCCATGAATTTCTTTTGTTTCCTTTACTGCTTGCTCAATATACAGATTGAATAACATCGGGGAGAGGCTACAACCCTGTCTCACTCCTTTCCCAACCACTGCTTCCCTTTCATGCCCCTCGACTTTTATAACTGCCATCTGGTTTCTGTACAAATTGTAAATAGCCTTTCGCTCCCTGTATTTTACCCCTGCCACCTTCAGAATTTGAAAGAGAGTATTCCAGTTAACATTGTCAAAAGCATTTCCCTAAGTCTACAAATGCTAGAAACGTAGGTTTGCCTTTTCTTAATCTTTCTTCTAACATAAGTCGTAAGGTTAGTATTGCCTCACGTGTTCCAAAATTTCTATGGAATCCAAACTGATCTTCCCCGAGGTCCGCTTCTACCAGTTTTTCCATTCGTCTGTAAAGAATTTGCGTTAGTATTTTGCAGCTGTGACTTACTAAACTGATAGTTCGGTAATTTTCACATCTGTCAACACCTGCTTCTTTGGTATTGGAATTATTATATTCTTCTTGAAGTCTGAGGGTATTTCGCCTGTCTCATACATCTTGCTCACCGGATGGTAGAGTTTTGTCATGACTGGCTCTCCCAAGGCCATCAGTAGTTCTAATGGAATGTTGTCTACTCCCGGGGCCTTGTTTCGACTCAGGTCTTTCAGTGCTCTGTCAAACTCTTCATGCAGTATCTTATCTCCCATTTCATCTTCATCTACATCCTCTTCCTTTTCTATAATATTGTCCTCAAGTACATCGCCCTTGTATAAACCCTCTATATACTCCTTCCACCTTTCTGCCTTCCCTTCTTTGCTTAGAACTGGGTTGCCATCTGAGCTCTTGATATTCATACAAGTGGTTCTCTTTTCTCCAAAGATCTCTTTAATATTCCTCTAGGCAGTATCTATCTTAACCCTAGTGAGACAAGCCTCTACATCCTTACATTTGTCCTCGAGCCATCCCTGCTTAGCCATTTTGCACTTTCTGTCGATCTCATTTTTGAGACGTTTGTATTCCCTTTTGCCTGCTTCATTTACTGCATTTTTATATTTTCTCCTTTCATCAGTTAAATTCAATATTTCTTGTTACCCAAGGATTTCTATTAGACCTCGCCTTTTTACCTACTTGATCGTCTGCTGCCTTCACTACTTCATCCCTCAGAGCTACCCATTCTTCTTCTACTGTATTTCTTTCCCCCATTCCTGTCAATTGTTCCCTTATGCTCTCCCTGAAACTCTCTACAACCTCTGGTTCTTTCAGTTTATCCAGGTCCCATCTCCTTAAATTCCCATCTTTTTGCAGTTTCTTCAGTTTCAATCTGCAGTTCATAACCAATAGATTGTGGTCAGAATCCACATCTGCCCCTGGAAATGTCTTACAATTTAAAACCTGGTTCCTAAATCTCTGTCTTACCATTATATAATCTATCTGATACCTATTAGTATCTCCAGGATTCTTCCAGGTATACAACCTTCTTTTATGATTCTTGAACCAAGTGTTAGCTATGATTAAGTTATGCTCTGTGCAAAATTCTACAAGGCGGATTCCTCTTTCATTTCTTCCCCCCAATCCATATTCACCTACTATGTTTCCTTCTCTCCCTTTTCCTACTGACGAATTCCAGTCATCCATGACTATTAAATTTTCGTCTCCCTTCACTACCTGAATAATTTCTTTTATCTCGTCATACATTTCATCAATTTCTTCATCATCTGCAGAGCTAGTTGGCATATAAACTTGTACTACTGTAGTAGGCATGGGCTTCGTGTCTATCTTGGCCACAATAATGCGTTCGCTGTGCTGTTTGTAGTAGCTTACCCGCATTCCTTTTGTTTTATTCATTATTAAACCTACTCCTGCATTACCCTTATTTGATTTTGTATTTATAACCCTGTAATCACCTGACCAAAAGTCTTGTTCCTCCTGCCACCGAACTTCACTAATTCCCACTATATCTAACTTTAACCTATCCATTTCCCTTTTTAAATTTTCTAACCTACCTGCCCGATTAAGGGATCTGACATTCCACGCTCCGATCCGTAGAATGCCAGTTTTCTTTCTCCTGATAACGACGTCCTCTTGAGTAGTCCCCGCCCGCAGTTACCCATATAAAATTGTTAAAAGGAAATATATAAAGAGTATAGGCCCGACCCCCTTTTTTTATGGTGAATTTACGGTCAACAATTAATATAGCATAAATCATTGCCTGTGGAAACCTATAAATTGCTTATGAAAGATAAAATGTCTATATGACAGCTGAAAAAGAGACAGATCAATGAACAGTGCCCTCTGTTGGGTCGGCCGCTAGGATCTTATGCAGGTGCGCGCGGATCGTGAGAATTTAACCAATAGAGGACTTTACATACACCATGACATGTCTCCCACGGAAAACATTTAAACAACGTATAAGCATTCAATAAATAAAATTATATAATTTGGCTATACATTCCATGCGTAGGTAGGAGATAATCAGTTACAGGATTGGAGCAACTACTGTCTGGAAGTAAGGCAAATGCCTTCTGTTCTCAACATAACTCATTAAGTAAGGTTAGGTATAAATCTGCGAGGCATTATTTGGTTATCGTAGTATGTTACCAATAAAGCAAAGTAGGTGTTGGGTACAAAATCACTTTGTCCATTGAGCACACTAGGGGGCTCGTGCCTTTTGGCTTTGTAAATTTCCAACTCCTCCAACAAGTCGAGAGTGCGACCCTTCTGTGCCCTGTGTAAAATACGCATACAACTTTAGATATTGTCCACAGTGTGGCCGGTTTCTGCTAAATGCATTCCTAATGCAGTTTTGTTGTGTGCTTGCAAATTCATAATGTGATCAGAGACTGAAATAAAAAAGCATTTTACAGTATCGGATCACTGTTTGTATATGCTATTATGTCGCAGTTGGTGAAAATAGTACAACTGATGTAGCACATGAACAGGAATCAGTAAATAGGGTAGAATGCTCCAAAATTTTGGGTGTACATCACTTAAGTTTAGCTACTTTCGCTCTCCATATAATTGCTAGTCTTGGAAACAAATGAATCATCCTCATGTCATATTTACCATATTTACACTAAGTAATGTCTTATGGAATAATTTTCTGGAACAACTCTCATTCACAAAGTATAATTTGTTAAAAAGCAGGCAGTAAATTTGAGGAGAACAGTGATGTCCATGCCTACGACACAAAGGGGAAAAATGACCTTTGTTACCCATTATTAAGGTTGCCAGTGGCTTAGAAAGGAATTCAATGCGCAGCAAAAAAATTTAAAATCTATTGCTGAATAACATAAAATTTGACAAGAAGCAAGTTTTAAATACAACCTAAAATCATTTCTCATGGATATCTCATTCTATCCCCTGTAAGTTTTCTATTTAAAAACTGATAGCTCATTAAAAAAACTTGTTTTTAAGTGTAGTTGCATGAGTAGCACTTAAAAATGTGTTAATTAATGTTAACACTAATCCTGCATACATATCCTGTAAGCTGACTCATTCCACACCTTTCTGATAAAAGAATCATTCAAATTATCTATGGAACATGTAAGTAACAAACAAGCAATGAGAATGTCCAGTAATAGCATACTTCATGCTGCCTGGTGATTCTGCATCCCCCCTCCCCCGTCATCCCAGCAGACAATCACGCTCAAACAATAAAACACATAATTTTCAATCAAACTGTAGCTCATTTTTGTACCAAGCCCACCATAGCAGCAAAGTATAGTGAGGATAGTGAACTCCGCCCTCCTCAGGTAGTGCTGGCAAAGAGAGACGTTGATGCCAGTGTTTTGCACTTCATACTAATGGCTACTATCAAAATTGGCCTGTAGAGGTAACAAGCACTAAAATATTTACCAGAATTTTTCATCAGATGCTTAATATGGTCTGTTACATGGAAAAATGGAAGCTTTTTGAGTGTTGTGTGACTGACAAGAAAGCAGAATTTTATATTAACTATAGACATTGTGAGTTGTTGGCTGATCACTCATAATAACTGATGTCACAAACAAAAATAGCTATAATAATTCCTTTGACAGCAGTTTTGATGAGACCATTGTGACTCCAGTATTTCTCCTCAAGTAGGTGTAACTTACTGCTGTACTGTAACCTTTCTTAGTTTCCAGTATGAACTGCTTGATATTAACCAGTTGAAAGTTTATACTGTTCACAGTTGATAAAATCCAATTGATATTATGCTGCTGAGTACAACTTTTAATTTTGCACATTGTTGTTCTTCACTCAAGTTAAGAATTTTCTCACGAAATATGTGATGTCATCTATACCATTGCCAGTCACTGCTCCTTCACTGATGTTGATAGGGCCTTTTGTTATGAAATAAACACAATGGGATAAACCTATGTGGGCAGCTGTATGCTATTAACCCTCAGAGTCCCAGTTGTTTATGCCTCAAGCTACAATTTTATTCATTTTATTTCAAAGATAAACATGAACAAGTGATGGTATTAAAGCCCTAGTTTAGGGAGAATCGTTCTATAGGTACTGACCTCCATCAGTCAATTTGTTTCAAGTATTTTTTGAAAATTCTATGAACTATTAATGCACTTCAGCTCAACAATGTGGCTATTGTTAGTCATATATCTTTAATATTTCTCCTTTGCCCTCCTGCACCACCTAATGAGAAGTTGGGTTCCAATCTTATTTCTTGCAACCAGTTCCTCATTTGATGCTATATGTATGTTTGTGCACCACCGAGACAGCACGTGGTGCATTGTAAAACTAGTCATTCCCTTTCCTGTTCCACTTGCAAGTGGAATGAGGGAATAAAAACTGTGTATATGCCTCCATATGAACCCAAATTTCTCTTAACTTGTTTTCGCACTCCTTACACGATATGTACATCAGTGACATTGGAGACATTGTGCAGTCAGCTGCAAATGTCTGTGTCAAGCAGCACACCGTTAATACTGTATTCGAACTTTATAGGATTGTTTTACCTACTTGTCTGTATTATCAGCAGAGAGTTGCAGATTGCTGCTCACCCTATCCATCAGGTCATGTATGTGAACAGGAGCAGTGCTATCACACTTCCCTGAGACATTCTTGACGATACCCTTGTCTCTGATGAACACTACCTGCCCAGGACAATGGGGAACTATTACTTAAGAAGTCTTAGAGCTGCCTCTTCTGGAAATTTAGGGATATGAATCTTCTTGTTGCTCTTCATCCTTGGTTCACAGGATATTTTGCAAGAAAATGGTAAACCTAGAGTCACCTGACTGAAGGGAGGGGGGGGGGGGGCAGGTTTTGAAAGGAATACACCAAAATGGCTGGTGAACAGAGTAAAATGACTACTATACAACCAGATTGCATTTTTGAGTGCATTGGTAATCTAGGACTAGGTTAACTACATGCATTCCAAAGTAACCAAACAGTGTAAGAGACAATCGTGATTATGTAGTGGAATAGTGAAGGTCACTCAGTAATTGTCACTGCAACTATTAGTGAGTCCAGACCATTAGGTCTTGTTGAGCTAGTTGTGTACCCGTGGGATAAAGTGTAGTTACATGTAGGGGAATTAAATTTCAGTACATAGTTCATGATAAATCTGTGTGCTCTCACTACCTGTTTGTGATGAATAAAAGAAGTCATTCTGACAAATGTGTGTGTTGGTAACACACAATTGCCTACTGCTATAACACAGAGACTCTAACTGGATGTGGAACTTGTGATAATTATATTTATGCCAAATAGTTCTGTCAGTTGCTGCTTTGGTGTCAGATGTAGTGTGACTGCGGAGACACCATTGAAAAGGGTTGTGTTCAGTTACATTAAAGAGTCTCATTGGACGGGTGCACAGGAACTGCTGCAGTGCTTGTTTCACCACAGCTGCCACAGTGGAACCACAGCTTGAGGCATCTGGCTGTGCATTTCACTATGTTCTTTTGGAGAAGCTTAAATTTTGACTTTAGAGGTATGATAAGTGGTTCACTTCTTATTTAACTGGCAGCAATCAAAGGGCCATGTTAGATAGCTCATGCTGCCCACACAACGAATATTTTTCTGAATGAGGACAGTTTACTACTGGAATTCCACAGGTTTCATGTCAGGGCCACTCCTGTTCGTGCTGTATACTATCTTCCATCTTACACTCATAATGCAGAACTAGTGCTTTCTGCTGATGATGCAAATGTAGTAACCAAATCCAGAAGAGATGCAACAAGAGAACAAGCAATAAATGAAATACAATATTCAAAAGTATTGTTGTTTGATTCTCTGTAAATGCTGCACCATTTAACTTATTAAAAAAACTCGGTTCAGTCTGTTCTGTACAAGGCAAGATATTTCATCATCAATAACACAGTGTGGGGAATGGGTAGATGTAAAACTGATAGTTCAAAATTCCTGCTTGTACATATTGATCAGGGCTTAAATTGGAAATCTCATATTATAGAGACTGTCAAGTGATTGAGTTCACAAACATTTGCTCTATGTATAGTTACTAATTTTAGTGATGAAAGCATCATAAAAATGGTTTAATTTGAATATTTCCATTCTTTGATGCCATATGGAATATTTGCCTCGGGCAATTCTATGTGTTGATACAAAGTATTCATTACATGGAAACATGCTGTAAGGGAAGTATCTGCTGCCCATCCTCAAACTTAACATAGGTAGTTGTTCAAAAACTTAGGCATCTTTGGGACGAACCGGTGTCAGCTATGTGGCAGATCAGTTCAGCTAAAAATGCAATAACAGCTATTAAGTATGTTAAGGAAGAATGGAAACACATTCCACTTTCAGTACCAGAATTTAGTGGAATGGTTCCCTACTGTTGCTTTCAAAGTACACTTTCTGTTGTTGAAAACTTCAGTCCATAGATATGTCATCATCGAACAGTCTTTTTGCTGGTTTAAGATCTAAGTGTTTTAATTTTTAAAAACCTTTAGTTTCAGCTTTCCCCCCCCCCCCCCCCGCCCCCTTCGATCCTACAGCAACCCCTCGCCTCGTTACCACCAAAAAGTTACTTCTATGTGGATTAATATCGGCGTATCTGCTTGTAGGTAATACTTCGTGAGTTAGATGATGATTTATTATTCTCAGCTGTAATAAATACCTGATGAAACATTTTTAATGAGAGAGAGAGAGAAAAACCAATTAAATAGGAGAACCTCAGAAAATAAATTAAATAAAATAAAATGCTCCAGTTTCCTCATGAACATTAGGAGGGGCATGTCGTAACAGTATGGTAACAGGTAGAATAGAGTGACATGAAGGAAGGTGTAGGTGCAAGATCTGGTCAAATCTTTTTAAAGTAGATGAAATATCTTTTTTTTTTTTTTTTTTTTTTTTTAACACTATGTAAAACTGAAATTATATGTTGCGTTAAAATCCGAAGAGTGTAATTTTTGGATTAAAGTGTTTGTTGAATATGTTGTTGAACCTGTATCGCAAATGTAATTCATACAAATGATGATTTGATCTGATGTTCTGTGACCCTGTTGTGCATCCTTTTTCTTACTATGTCATAGCTGAATGTATGAAACTAGGCTGTCTTCTAGGGCAATATGATGAAATTTTTGTTTTGATCATTTGTGCTAATTAAAACTGCCAGACCAAGGCGTAAATCCATACTGTGGCCTTTGTCAGGCAGTGCAATGTCCAGTGATAAATTAAAACTCTGAGTTACATCACAAGGCACACATGGAACTTGCATTGATAATCCTATGCTTTCGAAAGAACAGAGAACTGGGTTTGTAGCTCAGTCTGCCATATAAATTTAATGAGTTGTAAATATGCTAGTGTACAGTTTTTGCCATTCCACAATGTATCACATGTTGTCAGTTGTTTCTGAAAATGTGCCCTAATTCATGTCTCTCCCCCCTCCCCCCCCCTGCCCCCCCCAATATTACCTTAAAATTTCCTTTAGTAGTTTATGTGAGTGAGTGGTTTGTAAACATACTGCAATACTGCAACCTGTATTTGCTGCTTCTTCAAGCCTAATGTTTTGCTTACATTGTTACAGCATGATATGCAGTCTTCAGTGGATGGCAGATCTCTTTATGGGGTGAGTAAGGACAGAGATTATGCTAGAGTTTTCTGGGATTTCGGACTCTAAGTAATTTCCCTTTAAGTAGTGTTTGTGTGAATGATGACTAAATCAGAAGTATTTCATTTTTAAATTGATGATTGTGGCTGTAATGTAAACTATGGAACAGTTCGGTTAGGTGTACTACTATACAGGATGAGACACTAACTATTGCCACCAAGAATAACTCCGAAAGTATGATAGTAGCTGAAAAGTTTGTAAATGAGATGCTATAGTTTGGTACTTACTTTCTGATAGCAGCTATAGAGATGAATCCAATGCTGTGTAACAGTAAGGTCTTTGTAGGTCAATGTAGATCAAAAAGGTGGCATGAACATTGTTACAGGTGTTCAGTGTGATGCCCATTGGTATTAATGTGGTGCTGCAATCTTCTTATCATGGATTGAATGAATGGTATTCCTTACCACTTTGGCACTTATCAAAGCACATGCTCTGACAGTTCTTGCATATCTTCAGGTGTAGATGGAACATCTTTATAAACAGTGTTTTATATGAATCCCCACAAGAAAAATCCAGAGGCGTCAAGTCTGGTGAATGAGCTGGCCCCGACACATCTGCTCCTCGTCCAATCCCACAGTTTGGGATCATGTTGATACCACATTCTGCTCCTTGTTCTTAAAGGTATTTCTTCCAATAACAGACCTAATGTTTATTGCAGGATTGTGGTGTACTCGATGTCTTTAAGATTTCCTTCAATGAAATAGGGGCCTATAATTCTGTCCTCCGGAATCCCACACCATACATTCACCAACCACAGTCTTTGGTGTGCAACTTGCCGCAGCCAATATGGATTTTCAGGTGCCCAATAATGCATGTTATGCAAATTAAGATTTCCATGGTTCATGAATGTAGTCTCGTCAGTAAATAAAATCAAATTAATAAATGTGTCATCCCTCTGTATGAGTTGATTCTTGGGGGAGTCTGATACGGTAAGGATGATATTTATGGTGATGCAGAACATGAACAACGCTACTCTAGCTTGTGCCAGATTCCCTTGCAATTTGACGCGAACTAACACAAGGATCTCGAACCACTTTGGCAAGAGTACCAATTTCCGTTTCCTTTGCCAGATACGTATCCGATATGTTAAAGATTCAGTTGTTCTCGGTTTATCATACACCTATTTGAATGTACGACGTGTAGGGTGAGTACGTTGAGGATATCTTTCAGCGTATAAATCTCTACCTCTAACTGAATTTCATTGGCATTCTCCGTAAATGAGAAGCATATCAACTTGTTCTTCGAAGTAATAAATCATTCACATTCGCTTGATTTTACGATACTAGTCCTACCATTCCTATTAATGTTGTATTGCGAAACAGTCGAATGGCATTTACATGTCAGTGGCACAGTAGATGGATACGCCGTATTTGGCGAATATTTAATACTAGCAAGATATATGAGAGAGAATTGCCAGAGAATGTGTTTTGATAAGTGCTGAAGTGATAAGGAATACCACTCAATCCATGATAAGAAGATTGCAGCACTGCATTGCTACCAATGGTCATCACTTCGAACACCTTCTGTAAATGGACGTTCATGCCACCTTTTTGACCTTCATTGACCTTACTGTTGCACATTATTGGATTTGTCTCGGTAGTTGCTATCAGAAAATAAGTACCAAACTATAGTATCCCATTTAAAAAAACAAAGTTGACCTTCATATTTCTGAAGTGACCCCACCTAGCAAAAAAAAAAAACATACCATATTATGGCCCTCGTTGTCCTATGCAACGTTTTCCCCACAAACTTCTCAGATACTATCATACTTTTGAAATTATTCTAGGTGGCAACAGTTAGTGACTTATGATGTATAAAGACAAGTCATTGTTTAAAGTTGTTAGCAAGAACCTTGAAAAGTTCCCGAGTTTTTAATTTTTACATGATACTCCAATAAACATTCAGACAGGCTTGCTATATATATATATATATATATATATATATATATATATATATATATATATATATATATATATATATATATACGAATCCCCACAAGAAAAATCCAGAGGCGTCAAGTCTGGTGAATGAGCTGGCCCCGACACATCTGCTCCTCGTCCAATCCCACAGTTTGGGATCATGTTGATACCACATATATATTTTAATGTTCGGGTTTTCTGTTTACACAAATTGAGAAAGAAAATGCTGTGCTCTGAAAAATGTGGCTTCATTTTCTTTCTCATAGTCTAGGTGGTCTCATAACTAGGAGGTGGAGTGAGCATGTGAGAACTGTGGTAGGGAAGGGGAATGGTAGCCTTCAGTTCATTGGGAGAATTCCCCATATTCCAGCGATCCCAACTGATTTACACACACACACACAGAGACAGAGAGAGAGAGAGAGAGAGAGAGAGAGAGAGAGAGAGATCGATCATGCAGTGACTGGAAAAAGACCGAATTTTTGTATGAAAAATTACGCTACATAATATAGACTTAAAGTGTTGAATAGTATAGATTCTCCTTTAGAGCTGTGACAAGCTAAGATCTGCAAAATTGATATTATTGATTCATTGTATAGATTTAACTCTTGATAAGAAGCATTTCATTAACAATTACTGATGATGTACACTATGTGATCAGAAGTATCCGGACACCTGGCTGAAAATTACTTAAAAGTTCGTTGCACCTCAATATGGTATTCTCCCACCCTTAGTCTTGATGACATATTCCACTCACAGGCATACATTCAGTAAGGTGCTTGAAGGTTTCTTGCGGAATGGCAGCCCATTCTTCAGAGTGCTCCACTGAGGAGAGGTATCGGTTGGTGAGGCCTGGCACGAACTCGGCGTTCCAAAACCCAAAGGTGTTGTATAGGATTCACGTCAGGACTCTGAGCAGGCCAATCCATTACAGGGCTGTTATTGTCGTGTAACCACTCCAGCACAGGCCGTGCATTATGAGCAGGTGCTCGGTCGTGTTGAAAGATGTGATCGCCATTCCCGAATTGCTCTTAAACGGTCGGAAGCAAGAGGGTGCTTAAAACATCAATGTGGGCCTGTGCTGTGATAGTGCCATGCAAAACAACAAGGGATGCAAGACCCCTCCATGAAACACAACCACCTCACCATAACACCACTGCCTCGGAATTTTACTGTTGGCACTACACATGCTAGCAGATGACGTTCACTGGGCATTCGCCATACCCACATCATGCCATCGGATCACCACATTGTGTACCGTGATTCGTCGATCCACACAACACTTTTCCACTGTTGTCCAATGTTTACCCACCTTACACCAAGCGAGGCATTGTTTGGTATTTATTGGCAGGATGTGTTGCTTACGAGCAGCCGCTCGACCATGAAATCCAAGTTTTATCACCTCCCGCCTAACTGTCATAGTACTTGCAGTGTATTCTGATACAGTTTGGAATTCCTGTGTGATGGTCTGGAGCAATGTCTGCCTATTGCACATTACGATCCTCTTCAACTGTCTGCTGTCTGTCAGTCAACAGACGTGGTTGCCTGTACGCTTTTGTGCTGTACGTTTCCACTTCGCTATCACATCAGAAAAAATCGACCTAGGGATGTTTAGGAGAGTGGAAATCTCGCGTAGAGGTGTATGACTCGGTGACACCCAATCAAGGAGACATAGTGGATAGCAAGTGCTTACCTTCAGGAGCTGATACTCTTATTACTGTCAATAGAATCAAGAAGGAAGGAAAGAAGATTAGAGTTTTAACTTGCCGTCGACAGAGAGATCATTAGAGGTGGAGCACAGGATGGACTGTTTAAGGATGAGGAAGGAAATGGGCTGTGCCCTTGAGAAGGAACCATCCCAGCATTTGCTTGGAACAATTTAGGGACATCACAAGAAACCTAAATGTGGAGGGCCAGATGGGGATTTGAACCATTGTACTCCCAAATGTGAGTCCAGCATGCTAACAACGGTGCCACCTCACTTATTCAGTAGATACACTTACGGTACAAAGTAGTAATCCTAGCTTTTGGACTTTGGGTGTGCCATTTCATGGTGGAAATAGGGGTAGAGAGTACAAGAGACAAAGATGAAGGAATTACATCAGATTATGTCATAACTTGGCACTGTACTCATTGTACAAGACTTGAGGATGAAAGTAACTTTTACATGTTGTCACTGCCAAATAACGTAGCTCAGTGAAACTTGGACTACGTGGAAAGAACTGCTACACTGTAGTACATGAGGTAATTGAAATAAATACGCAATGAGACAAGCAGAAGCAATTCCTGATGGTCTCCTGGTCATTACAGATGCCGGTACATGGTTCTTAATAGGGTGTGTGATCACCATGCACAGCAGTGCCTGTTCTGCATCATGCTCCCTTGCTGGTCGCAAGGTTGATGAGTTATTTTGGTAGGGTGTTGCATTCCTCGACCAGTGCAGTTGACGACTGATAGATGGTGGCTGATGCATGTAGGTGTGCTACAGTGCGTCTCCACAGTGTATCCCACAGGTGCTGGATGAGATTTAAATTGGGGGAATGGACAGCTGAGTCCATTCCGCAATGTTCAGTACAGTCTTATATTATCGTCCATAAAAATGAAAGCAAGTCTGAATGCACCCATAAAAAGATGGACATGAGGAAGGAGTACAATGCCACAATAACTTTGTGTGCCAAGTTACTGTATTCAGAGGTTTTGAAGTCAGTAGGTCTGTGTGTAATGGTGCCTCTCCATTGCTATCACACCTGGACCCCCAAAATGATAAAGTTCAACAATGATGGATGTACCCCCACATGGCAAGAGGTGGGAACACGTAATGCACCAAGGAAAATCGTCAAACAAGTTAGTTTTGGTGATCCAGTTGTTACGTTGTAGGAAGGCATAATGTTGACTGTGCATGTTGACTTCCAAATCCTTCCTCATGTGTATGCTTGCAGAACTGCATTTGATGCTGACTTCACTTTTGGGGAGGACAGTGCGTGACTACATCAAACAATGCTGATGCAGGATCTCTTGGAGCAAGAGAATATTTAGCAAATGGACTGGCCATGGTGATCACACACTCTGTTAAGAACTTTGTCCCTCTGCTTATAATGCCCAGGGGGACCATACTGAATCGTGGTGACTACGGTGTACAATGTCTGTTCAAAAAATTCCGGAACGTTGTCTAAAAAAATTTTCTACTTTTACCATTCACTTATTGTGTGCATGGTTTCCTTCGAAATATTCTCCTCCACAATTGATACACTGCTCACAACACCGTTTCCACTTCCAGAAACAGTCTTAATACATATCTTGCTGGATCATGCAAAGTATTGTCTGCAAATTTTCGTTTATGTCATCTATCATCTCCTTTCCATGGGGTTGTTGGCTTTCGAAATGGGAAAAAGTCTGCAGGGGCCAGGTCTGGATAGTACGCAGGATGAGGAAGCACAGCGATTTCATTTTTGTGCAGTAGTCGTGCACCAATGGAGATGAGTGTGGGGTGCATTGTCGTGATGCAAGAGCTATGAATTGTCTCGCCACATTTCAGACCTGTTTCCTTCTAACAGGATTTCATGACATGATCCAACAAAAATGTTTTGGACTGTCAGTCTTCAGTTGGCATGCACAATTTCGTTGATGTTCCTGACATGAGCGTTGAAGGGCATCCTGAATTAGGATCGTCTGTAACTTCTGTTCGCCATTTTTGAACCGTGTGAACTGTTTCTGACACTAAGTATACAGCTTAAGCACTCATCACCGTAGGCTTCCTACATCATTTGGTGTGACCATATAAAGGTTTTTGTGAGTTTCACGCAAAATTTAATGCAGATACATTGCTCTTGTAGCTCTGCCATCTCGAAATTCACAAACTGTGTGATGCAACATTCTGCTCAACACAGCAGTGAACAATAACTAGCAGGCACACAGCAATGAAACTTCCGGCAGTTACACATTAAACACGGGTGTGTGCAGGGATCCCAACCGCATTTCACTCCATGCACCATTGGTGTGAAATTATGAATGTTCCGAATTTTTTGAACAGACCTCATAATTATTGTCTGTGAATAAGTGTCATTTCTGTTTGTCTCGTTGCATATTTCTTTCAATTACCTTCTGTACTGTATCATAGCAGTTCTTTTTATGTATGATCTCAATTTCATTGGTTACTTAGCAGTAGCATATCATGTAAAAGTTAGTTTCATCCTCAACATTTGCTCACAAGTATACTGTCTTGACATAATATAAAATATCCTTCATCTTTGTCTCTCGCAATGACAAAATGTGTTCTCAGTATAGGCACTGAATGATCCGTTTCCTTAATTACAAGGTAATGAAAGGGAAAAAGTAAAGTGAATTAACTGTGTCTTAATACTTCTGCAACCCTTCCAGGCAGAGTCCTCACTACCCCACAATAGGACACTAATACACTGCTGGCCACCGTAAATGCAACACCCTGAAGGAAGCATCCGAATCAAGTGAAATTTAGACCATGGGTTTGCAGCGATGAGATATGCAACTGATTAGAATTTCAGCGCAGACGCACATCACGCGCGCCTGTGGCGCCACCTCATAGCGCCATTTAAGGCTTGGCGATTTCGACGAGTGTACGTTCGGCACGTGTGTTTACCTTGTGGTTGTTACACAAGATGATCAGTTATGCCTCGTAGACAATAGCGAACATCTTTTGATCAAGTATCAGAGTTCGACAGAGGAAGGATAGTGGCTTACCGAGATTGTGGAGTATCATACAGAGAAATCGCTAGTCATGTTGGACGAAACAAAACAACTGTAATGCGGATATGTGACCGTTGGATGCAGGAGGGTACGACGGACCGACGTGGTCGATCGCATTCACCTCGGTGCACCACTGCACGTGCTGATAGGCAAATTGTGCGCATGGCAGTGACGGATCGCTCAGTGACATCCCGAACCATAGCACAGCACATTGCGTCTGTAACGCATCATCCAGTGTCTGCGCGTACCATTCGACGCCGTTTACAGCAGAGTGGTCTGTCCGCAAGACGTCCATTGCTTCGTCTACCATTGACGCAGAACCACAGACGTCTCCGTCGCCAATGGTGTGATGACAGACGGATGTAGACGGCAGAATGGAATGACGTTGTTTTTACTGACGAGGCACGCTTCTGTCTGCAGCACCACAATGGCCGGATTCGAGTGTGGAGACACCGTGGAGAGAGGATGCTGGACAGCTGCATTATGCACCGCCACACTGGTCTTGCACCGGGTATTATGGTATGGGGCGATATTGGATATTACTCTCGCATGCCTCTAGTACGCATTGCCGGTACTTTAAAAAACTGGCGCTACATATCCGAGGTGCTGGAGCCAGTTGTCCCTCCTTACCTTCAGGGCTCGGCCACAGCCATATTTCAACAGGATAATGCGCGACCACACATGGCACGCATTGTCCAAAGGTTCTTCGTCAATAACCAGATTGAATTGCTTCCCTGGCCGGCTCGCTCTCCGGTACTTTCGCCGATAGAAAACATGTGGTCCGTGGTTGCTAAATGAGTGACCCAGATTACGTCCCCAGCTGCCACACCAGATGATCTTTGGCAACGTGTGGAAGCTGCTTGGGCTGCTGTACCCCAGGAACACATCCAACGTCTCTTTGACTCAATGCCGAGACGTGTGGCAGCGGTGATCTCCAACAATGGCGGCTACTCTGGCTACTGATTCTGGCAGGAACCACATGTCACAGACGTCTGTAAACGTAATCATTTGATACTTGGTCAACATGTTATCTACAAAATAAATCTTGTTGTGCTACCTCTTGTCTTTCTTGGTGTTGCATTTACGGTGGCCAGCAGTGTATAACCGTTGAGTGTCAAAGCCCCCCGCCACACACACACACACACACACACACACACACACACACACACACACACACACACACACACTCTTTCTCTCTCTCTCTGGCTGACATTAGTCCTGCAATACAGTGAAACCCCTTTTTTAATGCATCTTTGGGGACTAAAATATTTTTTTCTTAAATAGGGCTTTAGCTCAGTTACACTGAAGAAGTGATTCACAACTTGGACTGGTTTTAGGTTGTGTAAGTACACTTTAATCACAAGCTAATAACTAAAATATACTTAGCTCAAAATTAGCAGGTTTCCATTTTTAAGTAAGGTGTAAAATCACCATCCAGTGTCGTGATGTAAATAATTCACCCAGAAAGGAGGGCGTTGTGCTTGCTCAAGTGCTCCATTCAATTCATGATACAGCATTAACCTGATAGTTAAGAAAAACTCTAAAAACTTCTTTTTTAAAGAAGAGAAAAAAAAATTCTTGTTTACTGATTAGTGTGCTGACATCAGTTGTCACTCCAGTTGCTTTGATGTTGCACGACTTCACTCATCTGAAGAAAAATAGCTTGTAACACTATTAAGTCATTGCACAGTTGAAAATAATACCTGCAAATCAATCCTTCTGTTCTTTATTATTCTCCTCGTACCACCATTTTTAGGTTGTTCTTTCACCAAGAGCATCACGCATCTTGCATCCATCTGGTGTGTGAAAGAGTATCTTAAAAAGTCCTGAAACATTGCCTGTGGTAAAAGCATATGTGATTATTTTCTGTCCTTCAAGAAATCATCACATTTTGTTTCAACCATTGTGTACCAATGTGAGCATTTAAAAAACTTCAATATAGTCTGTTGAGTCACATAATTCAAAACAGCAACAAAGATGTTCATAGCTTGTAAAATGTTCATTTTGATTAATGTTTTTCTCCGCAGGGAATGGTAATTGAAATCATTGTGTTAATATTGTATTGATATCATGGCTCAATCTGTTTTTCTGTATTCTGAAATTTGAATCTGAAAGAAAAATGTTCAAAAGAGTTTCTTGACGTTAGTGCACAAATGAACTAGAAACATAACAATCTCACATCTGTACAAATGAAGTATAAACATAAAAATCTCACATCCTGTTCATGATGAAAAAGCAATCTGCCTATCCACAGTAACAAATGCTTAGGAGATACTGTTGTCTGAAGGTAAAAGAACCAGTAGCAAACCCTTATACAAGTTATGAAGTTCATCAAAAATGAAATTTAATAAACAAACTCAGTGGCAGTGAAGACACAGATGATGATTGTCTGTACAGCGGAACCAACAGAAGAGGCATAGCTGCTTATAGGGATAATATAAAGGCTACAAATTAAAATGCAAATGTCTGTACCCATATCAGGTGGCATTTAGTCATCACCAGTACCCCATGTGAGGGGCAGCTGAAATAACACTCTGGCACTTACAATCTTAGTTTCAAGTGTGAATTTGCACACATCAATTCCCCAAGAAGAATATCAGATAAGTTCTGCGTGGTGGGAATTTCTTCAAATGGAACTACTGCTGGAGGAAACCTAAAAAGGAAATCGACCATTGCAGAAAGTGGCACAACCTGGCCATTGGATTCTGAGGAGCCCAGAATAACACACAAAGTGAAGGACTCAATGTTCTGGAAGCCCTACAAGGAAACTAAGGACAAAATAGAAATACTTCCTTGGCACCTTACACATAAATTTACTTTTGAAAACAGGGAAACTGAAAAACTAAATGAAGTATTAGACAAATACCAAATAAAACTCGTGTCTCTTCAGGAAACTAAATACACTGATGAAGACATAAAATCTCAGCGACATAGGATTCTCAAAGGTAACAAAAACTGTCATTCCAATGGGAAAAGCCATTCCATATCTAGGAACAGGCTACATTGTAAACAGAATGACAGTAATTTCAGTCATAGATTATTATTTACCAAGTGAAAGATTAGATTGTTAATTTGTGAAGCGCAAATGAGTTGTACACCTTAATAAAGTGTCATGCTCCGATAAATGAGGAAGATAAGAGGCATCCAGAAAAAGTTGGAAGCTTCTGGGAATCACTGTAACATGAAATGTCAGTTTCCATCAAAGAATGTTAAAATTTTATTAGGGGACATCAATGTGCAGATTGAAAAAGAAAATAAGTTCTAAAAAACGGTTGGAGAGTATCCGTCACACAAAAGAACAAATAAAAATGGGTCAGACTAATAATACTATGCAGAGGCTTCGACCTCAAATTAATGTCCAAAAATTTCAAAAAACTGCTGAGGAAACAGAAAACTAGGCAATCACATAATACAAACATAGGAGAATTTCAAATTGAGCATGTAACAGTTGAAAAGAAATCGTGAACATAAAAGTTGGAACGGGTGCAAATATAGAAACTGATCACTATCTAACCACAATAAAAATGAAATTTATCCCGCATACAACGATTACAAGATAAGGGCATAGGATTCGTAAAATTTATGCTGAACCTCTGAATGCTGCTTCTAGATAATGGGGTCCTGGGTTAGGTTCCTGGACGGGTTGGGGAATTTCTCTACCTGGGGACTGGGTGTTTGGGTTGTCCTTATCATTTCATCATCATTTGTGGCAGTGGCTAGATTGGACTGTGTAAAAACTGAGACTTTCTACGGGCACTGATGATCGCGCAGTTGAGTGCCCCACAAACCAAATCTCATGAACCTCTGAAAGTGAAGAAACAGGAATTTTAGGAATGGCTAAATATAGACCTATAAGACTGGAAGAAAAATAAACCAAAATTAGTCAAAACAGCCCTTGAAACAGCATCACTCAAGATGCAAAAAGCACAGATGATGAAATGAACAGTGCGAACAAGTGTTACTGTTTACAAAACTGGCTTGGCAGTGAAGACTTTATGAGCATAAAACATCAAAGATTTCAAACGTCAAAATCAATAAGGGCAGTGAAAAAGGAGTTTGAAAGGAACCAGCTATCACTAATTCTGAGAGTTCCAAAAGGGCAATATCAGGAACTATTACAAAACTTTACAGAAAAAGGTTTCCAATCATACAAACCACATAACTTGTGCTTTAGAAATGAAAATAGAAAATTAGCCCTAAACAACCAAGAAGAATGAAATATTAACAAGTTATTTCAAGAAGCTGTTAAATTGTGAGGAACCAGGAGCAAAATTTCTAAAACAAAATACTTAGAACTTGCCTGCATGGTGGAAGTTCAACATATCAGTGGTGGAACAGTCACAAAGCTTCATAGAGTTTTTCAGAAAGTCTGGGAAGCAGAAGCTATACCAGAAGATTGGAAAGTAACATTAATTCACCCAGTCCACAAAAAAAGGAGATCAAATGGACCCAACGTCTATAGAGGGATTTCCCTCTTTCCAGTGATTTACAAAATTCTTTTAAAAGAATTATAAAAGAAGTTAGCAGAGTAGTAAGGATGATTCAGAAAAGGATGGTGCTGTGTGCAACAAACTTTAAATTTGAAATTTATAATCAGGTATAGAAGAATAAGAACCAAAACCATTTATATAAGATTTGTAGACTTCTAAAAAGCATTTGATTTGATTGACAGGGAAACATTGCTTAACACCTTAAATGAGTTTGGAGGTGACAGCAAATTTGTAGAGGTGACACATTAACAAATACAAACTGCAGAATTAAATTTTCAGATGAAACCACCAAGGCTTCTGAGAGATCAAAACTTGTTTAACTCAAAGAGATGGATTATCCCCACTGTCATTCAACTGTGTTCTAGAAAAGGTAATCAGGGAATAGAGGAAAATAGCAGAAGAAGACAGAATTTAAATCGTAAGTTGGAACAAAAATGGGATAATCAAATAATTGTTTGATGTTTACAGATGATCTTGCAATCTTAGCTGGATCTATAGAAGAATCCTGTACAAGACAAAGTGCCTAAAGCAGGTCTATGTGTATCATTTGGAAGAAAGAGAGAGAGAGAGAGAGAGAGAGAGAGGGTGGGGGGGGGGGGAGAGAGGCAGCATCAAAATGCGGGGAAACTTATAAGAATAAAAAGGGCTACAAAATTTAAATATTTTGGTGATGTAATTCAGCCAAGCTTTATACAAAGAAACTAACTTCAGCATGAGCAAGGAAAATCAAAGTGGCTCTTCAACAAACAAAAATAACAAGAAATCTTTATCCATAAGTGCAAAACTCCAAACTGTGACACTGTCATTAGGCCAGAATGCTTTCACTTTTTAGAATGCTTTTCGTTAAGTACAGCCAAAAAATTAGGTGAAATAGAAAAGAAGGAACGGAAAATAATCATCAGTCTTTGGACCAAAATATGACAATGAGAAAAGGAAATCAAGAAACAATAAAGTAGTTTATGAAAGAATAGAACAAATGTTAGCTACAACAAGAAGAGAAGAGTTGTATTCTATGGACATCTAGAAAGGCTAAATGAAAAAAGAACAACTCTTTTTAACTCTTTTGACAGAAACCCGAAAACATCAATGTGGATCAAAGAAACTAAAGCAGAGTACAGGGAAATGGAAGCAATGGAGGAAGAAATAGGAGAAAGAGAAAAGTTCAGAGCAAAAGTAAAATTTCAAGGGTTTCCAGAAGAAAACAGAGAAAGAGGGGTGTAATATGGACAGAAGGAAGAAGATAACAACACAGGCAAAGAATGAAAAACTGTAGAAAAGAAAGAAAGGAGAACAAAGAGAAGAGATAAGTTACTTAATTTTGTCCTCATTAGGTCAAACTAATTTTTAAAAAATCTGTTACTGTCGCCACAAAGTTACTTCAGAGTTGACAGTTCTGCTGGAGCATGTGGAGATACAGACTAGAGTTGACATGTCCCTCACGAAATGACAACTCAAACTCACAAACTGTTCCTGTTATTAATATGATATGCTGACAGTTCACAAAAATGCATTTCCTGATGTTATCAAATTTTCGTCATCTACTCCAAACTGAATTCTTTCGGAGTTTTCTAACACAACACAAGATAATTTCAGTTACATATGATGTACTATGGTCTGCTCACACGTCAAGCACTAAGTGGTCACTCGTATGATTTTGTAATGAGAAACAGATCACTAGATTTATAATGAACCTGTTATTAATTTTTCTGATTAACCTACTTACTTATGACATAACTAAGTGTAAGATTTGTGTGTGTTTACCGCAGCAAGGAAACATATCTTAAGTACGCCAACCATTTTGGGAGAAAGAACAGATATGATACAGAAAACTTGACTTCAGAATTGCAGCAGTTATATTGTAACCAGTAATAATTATTTTGCGTGATATGGACTGAATTCCTGAGAAGAATTTTATTTGGAGTCAGTTGCTGATGAACCATTCTTATCAAAATGTCAAAACTTACGAAAATATTTCATTATGTAGCTACTTACCATTGTAAATTGGGCGCTTCGGATATGCAGCTGTGTCTACCTATACTTAATTTGTGTGGTGATAAGGACGAAACTCCACTGACATCACTCCTGTTGCTATGCTAGATGCTTGAATATCACTGTAGAAGTATCACTGTAACTATTACTGTTGTTGTTTAAGGGAGAGGGAGGGGGAAAAAAAGTGCAACTGCCTTGAAAAAGACTTGATACCTTGGGGTGACCAACAAGTTGATGAGTGTTGGATTTTCCTTTCTGCAGTAATAATCATAAACATGACAACTATTCGCATGCTCAGCAGACAAATCTATGTTGGTAATCCATTTATCCATACTGGAGTTTTTTTTCTCGAGAGTGTTTTACCAGCTTTGTTTTATTTCTTGAACATTTCCGTGCAAATCTTTGCAGTAGTGTTTTCATTTGTGTTCAGAGCTGCAGCAAATCTGTCAATTACATAGCTAACCCAGAGCAGCGAGACACCATTTAACTTTTCAGTCTCTTGTCTGGACCTCGGATGGCAGTACATTGAACGAAAGATCAGTGCAGAGCAGAACTTTTCTACTTCATCCCAACGATGCTTCTGGAACTCAAATGGGAATCCCTAGTGGGAAGGCAACATTCCTTTCGAGGATTGCTGTTGGAAAAATATAGAGAGCAGGCAAGAGAAATCAGGGCTTGTACAGAGGCATGTAGAGTGTCATTTTTCCCTCACTCTGTTCGTAAGTGGAACAAGAAAATAAATGACCAGTAATGGTACAAGGTGCCTTCCGCCATGCACCATACGATGGCTTGTGGAGTATGTTTGTAGATGTAGAAAATTTGACAGCTTTGGGTGGTTGTTGCAGACACACACATCATGGGATTGGTGAAATGCAGTCCATGCCTCTTGCGTGAGCTTCCTCTGCGCCCTCCCCCTTTCCCGCCCCTTCTACTTGTCTCGTACCAGTCAATCATAAAGTAATTTTGAACACAGGCTATAGATATTTATTCCTTAAAAGCAGCTTTTTCTGAGGCCAGTGTTCGTTATGGATGATTTTCAGTAACATAGGTCCTGTGACAGTTTCACCGGGACCAACAGAAATACTTGTTCGAGGCACAAATTTATGCACAGTAGGTTCATTAATATAGGGTTTTACTGTACTTCAGGAGGAAATTATCTCACCCCGGTGCGTGCATGCGTGGTGGGTTTACTGTTACTGCTTCCACTGTGAGCAGAAGAATATATATGGATACTGTATTTTTTCAGTGGTATTGATTACTGATTTAGGTGATATAAATGTGTGTGATTATTTTCATACTAAGTGTAAAGAATAATGTGTTGTCGATCTTCATTTATGTAATTAGAAGTCAATATTACCCATAATGTTTCCATCATTCTGATAAATTTTTGTTAATGCTAGCCAAAAAAGTGTCAGTGTGTTTATCTTGTAGCTTGAAGCCTTGCTAAATCTAAGTAAAATAAATATTTGCTGCAATTCTCTTCCTCCAAATAATTCAGCTGGCTGAGCTCTTATAACATTGAATTCATGTTTAAATTATAATTTAGTTTTATAGATCACATATGTGCCCATAATGCCTGTAAGTTGATGTTTCTTCTTCTCATTAATATTGTGTTTTCTGTTGATATGCCACTCATTAATAAGAAATCCACATTTCTTAGTTTGATGCTGCAATTATCAGTTTTGAGATATGTAGCTCCAGAGAACTAAATTTCAGTACAGAACATAAAATGAATTGAAAAAAAAAAGCAATTTGCTTATTCAGCCAATGGATTTCGTGGTGGATTCTGTAAATAAAATCAGTAGAAGAGGATAAAAAAAAGGATATAATGGCAGTAATGTAACAAAATAAATGTAGTGCTGTGGTGCATTTGTGCACTGCAGGATCTAAGGCTCACTCTCAGATAAGAAAAGTTGGTGCTGCCCTAGAGCTGTCTTGAAATGTGACGCGTGTTGAGGGAAGGACTAATAGGTACCTCCATTGGCCAAGGAGCTAACAGAACCAGTCAGCAGTACCGATAGTATTCAGACTGTTTGTAAGAATTTGAAAATGGAACTGTAATTCTGTTTAGCTACATCTCCTCAAACACATTTAAATGAAGATAATTTGAATTAAATCATGATTTTTGCCATTTTCAGTCCGAATTGTTATTAAAAGAATTAGCTGTGATGAATTCCTGTCAAACCAGACTGATACTTAAACCTTAACATTGGAAGACAGTGCCTTGTTACCTCCTTGCCATTACCCTTGATGGCTGTTCTTTCCTGTAAAACACAGTGTTAAATGTGGAAGAGGCAGCAATGTTATCTGAGAGCTGAACTAGTGAAACTCTGTTTTACTACTTTCGTTCTGTTCTACACTCTTAAAACCATTTTCTTCTGTTGCATTATCAGGGAACTCCTGGCAGTTCTTCACCAGATCTCGCCGAGGGAGCTCCAATATTATTTGTCAATGAAGGTATCGACTCTGACGGACAGTTGGTAACAGAATTTGAACCAGTAAGTGCATTCCACCCTGAAGCTCTTCGGCGCAGACTCGAAAGAGATCTTCCGAAAAGTGAAAATGATATGCAACCGGCCTCAAAAAGTGAAACTGATACGCAACCAGCTTCAGAAAGTGAAACTGATATGCAGGCAGCTGCAGAGCAAAGATCAGAGCAAAGAAATTCTGCAGTTCACGTGTGCCGAGAATGTAAGGAACCATTTGGAACTGAAGAAGAAATGATTAATCATCTAAAGACTCATTATAGTTGTATAGATTGTGGTCAGACTTTTACAGAGGTTGACGAGTTGACCGAACATTGCAAAATGTTATGTGCAGCAGAACCTTGGAGTTGCAAAACATGTGGAATGACATTTAGCAGTAAAGACAAACTTCATAATCATTTACAAGTCCACACAGAGAAACCATATATCTGTGACGAGTGTCCATCATCATTTTCAAGAAAGGATGTTCTTGCAAGACATAAAGCTATTCATTCTGGGCGCCAGTTTATTCATGTTTGTGATGAGTGTTCTAGAGTATTTACGCGTGAAGAGGACATAAATTTGCACAAGCTGACCCATTCATTTTGTAAAGATTGTGGCGTTCAGTTTGCATCGAGTCAGGAATTGTCAGCGCACAAATTGTCGTGCCCAAATGTTAAACCTTGGCCTTGTGACTTATGTGATAAATCGTTTGTTTCAAAAGACAGACTTAATCGACACTTAAAAATACATTCTTCTGATAAACCGTATGTATGCGAAATTTGTTCAGCTGCATTTAATAGGAGAGATAAACTGACAAGACATAAAACAACACACAGTGGTGACAGACCTTATCAGTGTGAATATTGTGATCTTAGCTTCACCCGAAGAGACAAACTTGGAAGACATATGACCACTCACTTTAAATCTCAAGTTAATAATGAGGAAAACTTCAGTTAGGGGGAAGAAATTTATTTTCATGAGTTTTTTTCAGCTGAATAATTTCAAAACATTGTGACAGCTGCAGTTTTCAAACATGTTTCATCATTATCTCAAATTTTCGACGCGCAGGTCGCCTAAGTGGCGTCAACTCGAAAGACCTGCACCAGGCGAACGGTCTACCCGACGGGAGGCCCTAGCCACACGACATTTATTTATCTCGAATTTAAATTATATTCTGATTTTATTTATTTATTTTTTTCATTAATTTGTTCATTTCATCCTCCTTCGGTGTTATACATGAACATCATTTAGAAATGCCCTTGACATAAGATATGTATTTATAATTTGTCATTAATCATACAGGCAATTTTGCCTTGGAAACTGAATTATTGGGCATATAATGCTGTATGTTTTTCTGCAATTTTCCCTCCTGAACGTATGCCTCCACCAATTTTTGGCTTGAATTGATCATGTATGTAACATAAAAGTTTGTGAATTAATATTTAAAAAAGTTTTTGTTAGCCCTTAATTTAGAAGGGTAAAAACTTTCAAGCCTTTACATGGAAGGTACGATGACTCCCTTGTTGAACTGTCTGTAATAACATTAACCCCTAAACTTACTTTCTACTGTAGCTGAACAAACAAAGCACTGTTGTGATCATGACAAATAAGTTAGAGTAGTCAACATTTTCGGTAGCAGTGAGTCCAGTGGCTTTATGTCTCTGCTGTGTGACAGTAGACTAAAAATTACTCATATTTGAGTGAAAGCATTCTAGAAGCACTGAGATGGCTACCAACAAGGCACTTGACATTTCATGGAGAACGGGGCACACATGCTGCATTTAATAAAGAAGTTTTCTAGAAATAATTGATTTTCTAATGAGTATTATCTTGTTTATTTAGATGGCATTCGTATTTTGAGTCCAGGTGTTCATACAGAGATAGGGACTAAAAAATGAACCCCCAGATTATTTCAGGAAATGCATTATTATTTTAGTTGTCAGTTCCTAAAAACTAGTGTTTGTCTTTCGTACAGTGAAAATAATTTTTCAGTAGTGTTAGTGTGTAGATATGACAGAAGAAATCACTCCAAAACTAATACACATAGGAAGAAAGCAAAGCAAAGTCAAGTCATAGAACACGAATCACTGGGAGACCCTGAAGGAAAGGTGCAGGCACCTTTCTTATATGAAGTATAAGAGCTGTCTGTGTAAGTGTAGATGTTTAGTGTAGGTGACTGGAGTGAGTGAGCAAGTGTGTGTGTGTGTGTGTGTGTGTGTGTGTGTGTGTGTGTGTGTGTGTGTGTGTGAGGGGGGGGGAGAGAGAGAGAGAGAGAGAGAGAGAGAGAGAGAGAGAGAGAGAGAGAGAGAGATGGTGAAACCCGGAGCTGGCACATAGCCTACTCCTCTCGAAGAGCACCAAGAGGGCCACCGAGCGTAACGACCCCATCCGATGGACAGATCACCATCAACAGTGTTGCATGCTCTCACTTCATGAGACATTGAGGAGAGGTTTCGAATTCAATCCAGACCATTGGCACGAAGATTATTGACCAGGGACCTTACACCTCTACCCCTCCTATTGCCTCTGCTGCAAAGGCAAATGAAAATTTTCAATAGTGCGCAACATACCCAGATGGTCATCCATCTAAGTACTGGCCATGCCTGGTGGTGCTTAACTTCAGTGATCTGATGGGAAGAATGTGTATTATAGAAGTTTTACAGACGAGTGTCAACATACAATGTAATTACTGGATATCTTGACAACAGAGTCAGTATAAAAGAGGAATGGTAATGCTTTGAAGAATCTTCATTTCTTTAAATTCATGTAAGTACTTTCCTTTCCTTTGTTTTGAAGTTACTATGTTCATATTGAATCGGACTGAGTATAGTGTCATCTTAATTTTCACATGCTGTGGCATGTGAATCATTTCTGCTTCATTATAACAAAAACAAAGAAAAACTGCTACTTCTGGAAAGCATGTCATTTATTTATTCATCCAGGGATCATCTTAAAATGATAGAAGATTTGTCAAAATACAATGAAAATAGGAACCTCAAAAAATATAGATACACACAGAATATATAAGCACGCTTTGAGGATAGGACATGTGGTTGGCCATGGCCTTGATGAATGAACCATCCCAGCATTTGCCTGAAATGGTTTAGGAAAACCTTAATCAGAATGGCTGGAAAGAGGAAAAAATTCCCCAACCTTCTGAATATGATGTTAGCACTTCAACTACTGCACTGCCTCTTTCGGTTAGTCCCTATTGTGCAGTGTTTTCTTCATACATAATTTGCACAAGGTAAATTGCGATACGAAATTAGTTTCCTACTGTTTTTTTGCTTCTGTCTACACTGTCACTGCCTACTCTAAGGAAACCCACTGATGACTTCGGGACCACGAACATCCTGCTACGCCCCTTGCACTTCGTTCAATCCATCCGGAAAACTGATTCCAGGACCACAGACATGCTACCATATGTGATGCACATGTAGATGTAATCCCTTCAGTTTGCATAGAAAAGTGAGCCAGTATACCATTTTAAGCAATTCCCCATAATTGAGTCAGCAAGTAACATTGTGTGGCATGAAATGTTTAAAATTATGTTGGTTGCTTCTTTGTATGGTGTTTTGTCTCTTCGAAGCTGCAGCCAAGAGGAAAGTCATACAGTTGATCTAAGATGAATTTTCCTACATGGTTGCTTACGGTGAAACACAGACAGGCTGTTAAGACATCATGTTTATTCTAGAGTTGATGTCTTTTCAGCCAAATCCCGGTGATCTGGTGAAGGGGTATTCCCAAATGGGAATATTTTAGGTATTACCAATTGTGATATTTTCCTTACTAACAATGGAAATATATCAAAAACATTAGTTGGAACTTGGGAATTGAAACCATTTTTATTTTGTTTCTGGGACCCTATAGCCCAACCAAAAATGGGTCTCTTTCTTTTTTTTTGTGTGTGTGTGTGTGTGTGTGTGTGTGTGTGTGTGTGTGTGTGTGTCAGTCAGTAAGTATGTATAACAGAGTAAAGTTGACGACTTGTTCTACAACTGTGTCAGGATACCCAGGCATTGACTAATAACTGGTAGATCCAAGAGAGATCTGTGTTAGTTTTGTTTCCTATTTATGAATAAATCTATTAGTCGCCATCCTCTTTCCTATTTCTGATCACATTTTCTGTCTGGTACAAGAATATTCAAAATGGTACAGCATAAGAAAATGTTTGGAAGTGATTGAACTGGATTTGTAGTAAACCATGTGCCTTGTTCAGTACATGATAAATAAGTCTTGAGGTCTTGCTAATCCATGTGAGGTACCCCACCTCAAAATTAACAGAAACCATAAAAATTGCTAGAATAATTAACACATCTGATGCTAGAGACAGTGAAAATATAAATGTGAGATAAGTGTTGTATAGTAGAAATAAAGTTAAGAGGAATGAATTGGGGTCTACCCATCTAATATTAAAAATTAAATGTATATTTATGTACAATGTATGTATTGTGTAAATAGTAGCTGTATAAACCCTTTGTTTCTCTGAGAACTGCGTGCTATGTGGGGCTGTAATGTGTTAGTAAGCAAAACTGAATATATTAATTGTGATCGATGTGTACTAGATGTATTGATTTTGATTTTAATTGTCTGCAGTTATTATTTAGATTCTAAGTTTTTGTGTTGCAGTAGCTACATTTCAAAAAGGCAGCTGACTGATTTTTTTGTGATGTTGAAATATTTTCTGTTTGTTGGTGTACTTATATGTATTAGTTAGATCGTGATAAAGATTATGTACATTTTCATTTAGTGGTTGTTTCTTTCCCCTTCCTTACTTTTACTGTATGTGTTTTTTTTTTTTTTATTTTTTGAAAATGAAAATGAGTTACTACCGTAAGTATTTTTGTTGCAAAAATCAGCAGTTGCACAGTGATAAAATATTCTTCTCTTGATGAAGGATTTCTTGAACTATGTTGCATAGTTTTGTTTGTACAAAACTAAATCTACTTAAATTGAAATATTTCATTAATTTAATCTGGCTCTCTTTTCAGAAGTCTTATTTAGTGAGAAGATAATCTACTGCCCATTGTGTTGCTTTTGTTCTACCATAAAGTTTTGGTTTCATTTGGAAATTACAATTTGTCAGGCTTGGGTGTGCATATGAAGCTTTCCATATTCAGATATAAGTTATCTAATTAAATATTAATGCTGAAAGGTTGTATATAAAATGATAGTCTGAGAAATTTGCATGGAATTTGTGTTCTGCAATAGTGTGCTAAAGTTTGTCAATATTTTGGCTGGAGTCCACAGATTTATTTACTGATGTTTAGTACATAAAGGAGTAATAATAGGTATCAGTTTGATATCTGTATACTATTTTGTTTTGGGGTATGCAAGTAGTATTGTTGTTACTGCAGACTATTGGTAGTAGTTTCTATTTTTGTATGTAATCATATTAAAATTTATTCAAGCTAGGTTTACTGCACTGTCAGAGAGTTCATAAATTCTATGCGAGTGGGATGTCTGCCTTGAAATATCTATTATTTTTGTTGCTGGCAACTTTAAGCTCAGAGCATTGAATTTTCTCATGTCGTAATATAGTCCAGTCAACAAAGGAAAATTAAGAGGAAAAAAATTGTTAGTTTGAAGTATTTGTTCAGTGGTAGGAGGGAGTGCCATGAGCAGCATACCTAAAAATACTGATTGGTGGAGTGTGAGCAGGGTAAAGGCGGCGGGGAGGGGGGGGGGTTGGTTCCAAATGTCACCTTTGATGGTTTTCTGGAATAACTCGAAAACTGTGGCTTCTAGCGAAAATGATATTTAAACTATATTTCTTTTCTGGGACTAACAGTTTTCATGATGCAGAGGATGCAAAAATCACAGATTACCGAAACTAGTATTTTAATAGAACAACTATTTAATACAACAAATATTAAGTATTGAGGGATAAAAAATGCATTCTCAGTATGTGACAGAATGAGGAAGGGTGCGGGAGAGGGTAAAAGCATAAGGGAAGATAGGTCACCAGATTGTGGTCGTGCATTACTCTCCTTCATAGATACACAAACTAAACAGCAAGCAGATCATCCCCACATTCTCTACCCCCCTTATCACAAGAAGCAACTGTAGTGTGTGACAAAGTTATACCGACCCTTCCGCAGTGTGCTTTATCAATCACTGGCAACACAGTGAGCAGACATGCTGTGGAGTTGTTCATGTCCACAAAATATGTTATCATTACATTAAATACAGATGAGTTACTAGTAATATTAACACAAGAAATCTGTGTGGACAGACTCTACATAAATATCTGCGCACTGCTCTACACTACTAGAGGAAAAATTGATTCTTGTCATCCTGTATGGCAGCTGTAGCATTCTTGTGGGAAAGGCTGTTTTGCTCTTCACAAGTGCTCTCACTTCACAGTTTGTGGGCAGATTATACCTCCCCAGTATTTCCTGTCCAATTCTCTTACGTGAGTGGACAAAATAACTTCAGTGAGTTCATGTTTATATAATGGAGTTATTTTCAGTTTATTGAGTATTTAATTGCAATTGTTAATGTAATGTAAAAAAAGCTCAACAGCTGGAGCTGTCAGCTGTCTATCACACTGAAGAGACTTTTCACAGCGTGAAGGGTATCAAATGCTTCATCTCAGTCTCACCGTTTCCAACATCTGAAGAGGCACAGAGGGTTAAACTGGCTCCCTCTGCAACGGAGTAAGTCACCTGGGTGTTCTGGAACTTAGATACTTCATCATATGTCAAGCAACACATTACAGCAGATTATTGTTCTAGGTTTTAACATGATCAGTTCTGTTTCATCAGACATATTCACGTCCACCTTGGAAGATACACTGTGACTGTGTAGTAAATGGCTGTACTCATTGCAGCCCACTCTACAAGTGCCAGCAATTCCTGAATGGAGGATATTTATTGTTGTTTACCAGTAACTAAATGATGAGAGAAGTAACTTTCTGGCCAGTCATTAATTCACCACCAATCGGCTACAACACCATTACATGGCTTTATGACTTGCTGTCAATAATAGAGAGCAGCAAGGTGCCACATTTACCTATCCAGTCCCTTTCCCACCAACACTACATAGATCACTGACACCATTGCACTTAAAAAGTCAAACACTTCACATCCATTTTTCATAGGAACATATTTTATGTAAAGGCTCAGTTAACAACTTCTAATAAATGCTCACTTAAACTGAAAAAACATGGACTCAGTCAAGTTTTTGTCTGCATGCATAAAGGAAGTGGGAAGGAAACTCCAGGGAGGTGTAGTCGGTCTTGAAACTGAAAAATGAGCAGTGCTCATGGTGGGGAAGTTGCCTTTCCTGGAAGAATGCTATAGCTGCCATACAAGATGAGTAACAATCAATTTCCCATCTGGGAAATTTGCAGAGATTTATGTAGATTCTGTCCATATGCATTTCTTGTGTTAGTATTGTTAATAACTAATGTCTGTGTGCCATATGGTGTTAACACACTTTATGGAAAATAAGTACCCCCACAGCATGTCTGCATACAGTATTAAAATGCATATACATATGAAAATGTTAACTTACAATAATATCGGTCAATGACTTGATTTGTGCTGGAAAAATAAGTAATCTGGTCCCTTCAACCCCCACAAACCCACCAACCAAAAATAAGCATGGTAGAATGTAATTGGTATTACAGCAAGTTTGCTACTAGGAAAACATTTTTCTTGGCATTTTTTAAGGCAGTTAATATCGTATTTTACTTTCAGGTTTAGGAATGTTAGTCTGTGGACAATCTAAAATCAAATTAAGGGGTGACCTTTAGAAAATGGCTGTCTTTCAAATGAATGATAGTATGTTGATGCTACTTTTAATTTATTTGAAATCAAATGTTAACACATGCTGTGTGATTTACATGGTCATGTTGTCCAACTAGCAGCCAGTCTCACGAATACCATGTTGTGTTCAACTCTGTCAGAAGTTACTCGTAACATGGCCCAACAGACATTGCGCAATCAAATCTACCTCTCCTTTAAGGCCAGCTTCCAATTCCATTGAGCTTTGGTGTTTGTTGACATACACACACTCTCAGATAGCCTCAAAATAAAATGTCACGATGGGAAGTTTGGTGTGTTGATTACCACTGCGTGTCGCTGAAATGACAAATGAAGTGTCCTGGGAAACTGTCCCTACAACTGCCATGAATGCTTCTGCAGTGTATAATGTTGCACCATCCTATTGAAAATAAACACTCTTGTCTTTATTCATTCACTCTGCAATTCTGGCAGAAAGAACATGTTCAGAATGTGCAGATAACATCTGGAGTTCACGGTCACAGTTTCATTGTTATGAACCATGTAAGGCTTTTAAAGGTTCCACAAATGTTAGTTCCAGTTATTAACTGGCCAGATTAAGTGAAAATGCCACTCACTGCTCATAAACACCATTTCATTTGGGTCATTTCAAGATCACTTGCATACAAACAGCAAAGTATTCTCATTGAGGGCATTCCCTATCTTTGGTCAGGTGGAATGGCATCATTTGATGTAAATGGAATTTTAAATCCATGTGTGACACTTCTATGACAGAATTGTGGCTCATCTGTAAACAGAGTGTAGGTCAGTGTGCATGTTGCCTCAGACTCCTGATGATTGCATCTCCCACAGTGGTGATATTTTCAGCTGTTGACAAATCAGGACCAGGAAGCTTCTAAAGAATGTTTTATGTTATTTTAAAAGCTAGAACCGATTGTAGGATCATTTTGTGACTTGAAGATGTACAATTAAAAATAAGACACAATATCCATTGTGTTGCAAAGACATAGTCAACATTTAGGACAAATAGATCATATGCAAACACACAATGCTCTTTTTTTTTCTGAATAGTGGATAGTCCCGAAGTGAGTGACACGTGCTCCATCCCTCTCCCACAACTTAGAGCAGTGTACCAGCCAGTCTAAAACTTCTGTTTCCTGTAAATCACCCTGTACTTGCCATGCTTTAATCTTTGTTTCCAAACAAGATTTGTCACAACACATCTGACTACTATGTAGCAGTAGCTGATGAAGTCCTCAGTGAGGATGTCTTCAACATGTTCTGTGATACACGGTCCAGTTTGATGATGCCCTTTTGTTCTGACAAATAGTTTTCATTATGGCTTTGTGGAAGCAGATAAAGTTGCTGCAAAAATGATTCACAAGATGGATCGTCTCAAAGGCAGGATGCAACTAATGCATTCGACAGGTGTTCTACGACAGGTCTGCCCATGAAGAGGATGCACTACACTACTTACAAAGATACCAGTGCTAAGGAAGAGGATTTGGAGTATATATCAGCAGTCAAAACGTGTTAGAGGAAAATTCACGGGAACAATTCAGTTTGGAACTGTGTATCTGTTCATTGTATTTTTCGCTGCTGAACTTTTTTCCTTTCTTTTTCTGCTGTATCTTCACAAAATTTGAATATCAAAAATTTAATTTAAGAAACTTTAGCTTCAAAAATGAATTTTAGATTTCCAATACCTTAAAAGTACTCTACAGCATCCACACTATGTTGACTCTCCATACTGTGGATCTTCTGATCAGTAGAGGGGCACAGAAACAAAATGTTAAAAATTATAGCTCAGCTTTAAAAAACTCATTCCATGTGGCTCAATTTTATTGTTGTAACTTTGAGCTTTAGTGACATGTTTACGTAGTATACGGTTGACAAACGTTTTTGAGATCTCTCATTTTATAATTAATCTCAAGGATGATTGTTCTGAGCATGTAGTGTTAAGTTGTTAGTGTGTATGTCTAAGGGCATGAAGGTGCAGTGGTAGTTGTAACTGATACTGTTCCTAAGTACAGACAGTAGCACAACTATCATGTTGTTTGCAGGAGAACATACTTGAGCGTATTTTTTAAAATAGTTTTATTTAATTTTTATAAAAAACATCAGTTTCTCATTTTCTCAAGCTATAAAAATTTGCTTTTGTTCTTGTAGCATTTTCTGAGTTTTTGTTTGTATTATTTAGTATATTACAGAGAAGTGGGGGGGCTGTTAGCATAGGGTCTCTTTGTGCATGTACATTCATATAATCTCGAAGAGAACTGCATCTCAACAACTTACCTGATCATCTCATTTGCGGTAAAAAGGCCACAGAAGATCAGAAAGGCCACTGAAATAATGAAACCCCTGTCAAACAGTAAATGTAATAATAATAATTATACCAATTATATTATCAACTACAGGAGTCATACCACACAATATCCACCAGTACATGAACGCAATACAGCTACATCCAAACATATATATACAACTACAGAAATGTAACATATACCATACAGTTAAAAGGAAGTCACACTTGATCAAGCTCCGCGTCACTTTCATTTCGAACCAGACCTAAGGTCTGAGAAAGGAAAGAAATAATAATAATAATGATGACAAACTCTTACAGTCATTGATATCAGTGAGCAATGGGCAACAAAACTTGTCGAGTTACACACCTTGTGCTGTAATGAACATAACACTCAAAGGAGCAGGAAGCACTGATAGTCTTAGCAGCATTTTCCCAGCAGTAACTTCTACCAGATCATGCTGTGAGAACCAGTATAAATTATAATCATATACTTCCAGCTTGAAGCATTAAATCTGTCTCCCCCTCCACTTTTTCAAGATTAAAAGCATCCTTGACATCGGGTTGCAATGATACCACTTACGAGATCACAAGAGGAAGCCCGCCTGGGACTGTGGCCAAAGCATTGCTCGCTTGATTCATAGAAAGCCCATATACTTCTCTGTAGTAACTGTTCACACACCAACTACTTTTGTATTAGAACTTGCATAAAATATATTAACCAAATGCTATGAATGCAAAAAATATGTAAGTAAAATACCCAGTTTTAAAACCTGTTTTTCTCTAGAAATACTTTTTCCCCCTTTTCTACCAATGTTGCGAAACATTTTGAAATATTCTGAAACGAGTGCTGATTTACATTTGTACCATGGCTACAGATGTATTACTGTCCACTTCAGAAAAAGTGCATATAAGAGACAATGATTGTGCACATTTATTGCCACCCACAAAGAATGGAATTTAAAACTGCTTTTGATCCATCTTGTTTGCTCATGTTTTTTTCTAAGAAGTTGGCATCTGTTGAAGACTGAGCAATTTGTGTCTTGCTGAAACTTAGTGCATAAAAAAAGTAATATTTCTGAGAGCGGTCTGAAGCAATTTAATAGGCTGATGAAAACTTAGAGAAATGTGCACACAAGAAGAAAATGGCAATGTTGCTGCATAGGCATTGCAACCTTACATCTGAATATAGCAGTCTAGTACTGCGATAGTTCTGAAAACAAAGTTGCATGTGTGATACTGGAGTGATAGCTACCATCAGTAACAAAACACAAGGTTAGCTCATTGCATTATTTTTGTACATCTAACTAAATATGACTTCTTTATTGTACACACAGGATATTTGTCTATTTACTGTAGTGAAGTAAAATTTTGACAAAAGTATACCTCATTGGCATTTGTGTGCATTGCATGTTAATGACTATAATTTCAGCTGTTTATATTTCAATGGTGAAATAATCAGAATAAAGTTAAGGTCAGTTATTTCATTTTTATTTTAAAAATTATATTCTGTGAATAGCACACAGTGAGGAGTGTTAGTAGTAATTGAACAGAACAAAGCACACCAGGTCCACCAACTCCTGCCAGCTTGCAAGGCCACGACACCAGTCAACTTTCAGAAGAGTGAACAAGATGCAAATGAGCAGCAGCTGAACTAAGTCGCATCACATCTGTTAGGGAACATTCCGGTCTTACTCCTGATTTGGAAACCTACTTAAATAGGGACATCTTTGTATAAATGATCATTGTGAATGTTTCACAAACTAATGAGGCATATGTAAAGGACATATCATGACTGTCAACTTACTCAGAGTGATCTGATGTACTGCAACATTTTGAATTATGTAACTCATTTCTGGTTTAAAATTAAAGCTGCCTTTTGTAATCTTCTCAATTAATTTTGTTGTTGTGATTTTGTATTAATGGCAGTTGCTTTCATCCAAATAAAGGAAGAATGTTATTGGAATTGTATGACTACCTCCTTGTGTTCCTTTTTACCCACTATATATCCATAGTGTTCCTGAGTAATAGAGTTTATGAATGTTGAAGATAACCCTCAATTTCACTGGGAGATACTTATTTGCATGATGTCACTAAAAACTTTCAACAAAAGTATAAATTGTATAACCATAACATACAGTCACTCAATATATTAATTTCAGCAGGTGGCAGTCTACCAATCTTATTTATGCTTTTAGGATTGCAGCAGCAGTTGGTATTCACTTCCAAGAAAAATATTTACACTACCACTCTTCAGTTAGTTCCTCAACATTCATACAGAATGCAGTGTGATTCCTACATAAGTTGTGATCTGCAACTGGGCTGTCAATTTCTGTGCATCCATCAATAGCTACACATTTGACACTAGAAACATTTACATCTACATGAATACTTTGCTTGAAATGGCTCTTTTTAAAAAAATAAATGCACAGAGTACAATATAGCTAGGACTGTGCTTGTGAGCAGACACAAGAAGAATTGACTCGTCTGTAAACACCTGGGAGCCACATTTGTCATGGTCAACATGCTTCTGTCTGCTGCTCAAAGCTGCAGTGACATCAGGGTGTGAGTAATGAGACTTGCGACATTTTTGGTGCTCTCAGAATCCCAGGGCCGATGACCGTAGCAGTCTGGTCCCTTTAATTCCCCAAACCAACCAATCAGAATCCCATGGTGACTTGGTTGTCACTACGTATTCAGATTGGCAACATCTGACTGGTTCTTCCTCACTCAAGAGTGAGTGGCAGACGGTGGTGTGTTCGTATGTACTAGGCGAAAGAGGGAATGTGTCACACTGCTGGCTCCTTACGCATTAGAAAGAGGTGCAAGGTGTTACCCAGTGCTGATAATACTTCTGAGCCAGCATGGGATCCCTGTCCTGTTGGGCCAGTGGCATATTTTCCTGCCCAGTCTGGACAAGTACAGAGGGCAGGTATGCTAGTCATGGGGAGCTCTAACATTAGGTGGGTGATGGATCCCCTCAGGGAAATAGGAAAATAGCATACAGGGCTGGAAACAATGCCAGTGTGTGTTTGGTATGTTTGCCTGGGGCTGTCACCCCTGACGTGGAGCAGGCTCTGCCAGTGGCTATTGAATGCACTTGTTGCAACTGGCTGCAAATAGTGGCACATATTGGCACGAGTGACACCTGCTGCTGGGGTTCTGAGGCCATCCTTGGCTTCCTTCGGTAGATGGCTGATTTGGTGAAGGCAATTAGCATTGCATTTGGGGTGCGGACTAAGTTCATTATTTGTAGCATCTTACCCAGGGTCGACCCTTGTGTCTGGTTTGCAACAGAGTGGAAAGTCTAAACCATAGGCTCAGTTGACTCTGTGACAATACTGGAAGTGAATTTCTCGACCTTCACTATTGGGTGGAGAATTGTAGGGTTTCTCTTAATAGTTTAGTCATGCATTACACGCAGGAAGGGGCTACTAGGGCAGCAGAGTATGTGTGGTGTTCACATGGGTTAGATAAACCCCCACTTGGGATCAGAGACGTATTGCCTGCCAAAATCGAAGTTCTGTCAGCCACAGTTTCCTTAGGGAATGCTTATCCTCACAGATCAGATATAGAAAAAGTTGATATATTAGTAAACTGCAGGAGCGTCTAAATCTGTTTGAAATTGGTTTTGATCTTCTGGTACCTACTAGGTGGTAAATGACAGCATCACCTGCAAACGGTATAAGAGGGCTGCTCAGATTGTCTCCTAAATCATTCATAGATAGTTGTATTATTTTTATCATTGACAGAAAGTCTTATTGAACTCTGATTGTTACTGAGGTGTTTGACTAAGAGTGAGTAAGATTACTTTTCAAGACTGTGCAGCATTAATCACAGAATTTTTTATGTGCAATAATAAATCTGGAGGGGGGAGGAGGAGAATGAGAAGTCAGATTACAATTGAACCCAGCGAAAAAAGCCTGTCAGTTTGCTTCAGTAATAGTGAAGGACTGTTTGAAATGATCATAACTAACACTAGCCGACTGTTACGCTAGGTTCCTTTTGAAGGTCTAGAGGAACATCAGTTGTTCACAATACACCAGGTACCCCAGGTAGTAAGCAACCGGACTCTCATTTGAGTGGACAACATTTCAGATCCCAGTTCAGCTATCCAGAGTTTTTCAATGATTTCCATAAATTGCCTAAGGCACATACTGGGATGGTTTCTTTGAAAGGGCATACCCAATTACCTTCCACAGTCTGAGCTTGTGGGCAGTCCCTAATGACTATGTTGTTAATGAGTGTTGAATGCTAGTCTCCCCTCAGTGTGTAGCATACCATGTGTACAGTAGAAGTGGGATTTTAATTGTTTCCATTAACTGATTAAGGTGAATGATTTTGTAATGAACAAGTGCAATTTTATTCACCATCGTTGTGCATTCTGACACTGTGCTCTGTTTTGAGTTACATCTGGGACATTAAACCTAATTTCCATGCTTCCTTGTTTATGATGATGTGTGTGTTACAGAAAATTTAATGCTGCTGTTGTAAAACTTTCATCAGTTTCTAAGTTCAGGGAAGAAGAGTACATTTCCTATTTTCTTCAGTCTGCATTGTTTAATTGTTTTGTTCGTAATGGATATATTAGACACTTCATCTACAAGTTCTGAAACAGTTATGCAATTTGTTTAGGTAAAACTACTCCACAGCTTGGTGCAGTTGAAACTGGTGGCTGCAGTGCAACTGGTGGAACAGTGCCTAGAGAGTGGGGGGAAAGGCATAAAGACCAAACTTACTTACACAGTGTATCACAAATTACAGTGTCCATGCATCTTTATTTAAATCCCCCAAGTGAAATGAGATTAAAGAGAGATTTTTGTGGACAAGCAAGCAAGAGGTGAAGAGTGGATTAAAAAAAAAAAACACACACAAACACACAGAAAGGCTGGTTAATGGATAGTGTAAATCATTTCTCCATCTATTATTATATTTATGAAGTTACTGTTGTTTTCAAACTGTGATTGATTGCTCTCAGAAAACTTCATTAGGGAGTAAATACACTGTGGACCTGTTGTCAGTATGCCCAACTGTTTAAAGAGAAGTCTGCGATAGTTTCTAGAGCAGGCACCAACACATTATCGTTATTATACACTTTCGTGCTACAAACATTACTCCACAATGACAAGTTATCCTAGGACGTGATGCCACAAGTGAATGAAAGCAGGAAAAGTAAGTCATCTTTTTTTTTTCATTCTTGTCTCCAAAATCCAATTTTATCCTTAATGCAAAAATTGCCGAGCTAAGATGTTTTAGATGATCTATAACATGTGACTGCCAGTTCAGGTTCTTATCAATATTAACACCCAAGAATTTAGAATATTCTGTTTCAGTTAGCAGATTACCCTCGCACATTATTTCTAATGGTGTGGTTAGGCTTTGTACAATAACAAATAGCTTATATTATGTTTTGTCTAAATTAAGTGATAGGCCATTTGTTAAATTTGAAGAAAACATGATTTACATTTTCAAGTGTTGAAGTTATTCCATTATGCTCAATTATAAATGTTGTATCGGCAGTAAAGAGAACTATTTCTGCTTGTAGGATGTATGATGGAAGGTCTTATATGTTACAAGAACGGATGCACCTGTGTCATTATGTACACTCCATGAGTTTCTTAATGGAACACACTGCAACCTTTTAGATAGACAGCATTAAAAACAGTTACCAGCAAGATCTTTAGTTACATAATATGTTAACTTCTTGAGGAGAATACATTCATGGGATTAGTGACATTACTGAAGCCCCATTCTACACTCACCAGACCTTTCCTCTTCCCAATATAAATGATATGCTTCAGGTGCCACTATGCAGTGTGCTACTGGAGCTTTACATGTGCATGGAACAAGAATTTTGGCTGAAGAAACCAGATCATGAGGATGGTACATACCTTTATACAAAAAATTCTCAACCTCAAGGCGTGCCATCAGCTTAAGGAGGTGGATGACTGTGCAAGGAAAATAGTTGTTAGTGGTAGAGCTCTGGGACACCTGCTACATCACAGTTGTAGTAAGCATCCTCAAGTATCTAATGCTGTGCTGTAGTCACTTCATAATCTCTAGCTTCTCATGGACATTAATTGGTTCTGTTTTTTCATTAATTTCCATCTGCATGGATGTACTGTATTGGAGTTGAAACACCCAATCATGAAAAAAGGCTCAAGTGGGTAACCCTCCATTGCACACTAAAGAATATAAACAGTGAAAGAGTACCTCTCTATCACAATAGTGAAGAGAGAGGAGAGGAGGGTAGATCAGAGAAACAATCCACATTTTACATCCAGAAAACCATATAAAGACTATGTAATGGTGCTTTAATTGAAATTTCTACCCAGCAGAAAGTAGAATGACTTCTGAAATGCAAGCAGTTGTATGAATATTCTCTTGTTTTCTAGGAACACAACGCACTTAGTTTCTACAAAGAATGTGTGAGGGAAGTGTTAGAGTTGTGAAATATGATGAGAATACTGAATTGGAAGCTGAAGTAAACATCTACCTTTACACGAGGCGTATTCAAAAAGTAAGGGTCGTTCATTTTGAACTGTCAACATTTAAATATAAGCAAAGTTGTGCAAGTGCAGTGCCATCTGTTGATTACTTATAAAGTCACAGAAGTCATTGGTTTGAGTTAGTAGTTGTCTGACAGCTGGTGAAAGTAAACAACAAGGGCTTAAAAAATTGTTGCTCCCACCATTCCCAAGGTGCATGTTGCAATTAAATTTCTGTATGCAAAAGAATCTATAGCTACTCAAACTTATCAGATGGTGTGCAAAGTTTTGGGCGTACAGTGTTATGAGTGAAGGGAAGGTTAGACAATGTTGTTGAGACTTCAAAAGTAGATCTAAAAGTATGTATGACAAAGAGCAGAGTGGTTCAGTTAGTATGTGTAATATTGAAACTGTGTAACATTGGTATCAAAAGCTGCAAAATAAAGGAACAATTGATGATTGTATTCTGCCTGATGAATTTATTCATATTGCACATTGTGTGCAAGGTGAATATCAGAAATACTTATCAACCAAAGATACAGCAAAGAATCTCAAGCAAAGATTTTGTGGAGCAGTATTGGCAAGATGGAGAAGATTTATTTTCACACACATGAATGCTGAGATGTGGAAATCCTTGATCAATGGAGAATGAAAACAACAGTCAATGCAGTGGCACCATTCAGCTCTGTAAAAACTAAACAATAAATCAAGCAATCATCTTGATTCATATAATGGTGGCTACCATTTTTGAGATAAGTGGGGCTTGTTTTGGTTGGTCTAATGGAAGGTGGGTCAGCAATTACAGCTAACATGTTCTGCAAAAATGCTCATCAAGCGGGGGTGTGACATCCAAAATCAATGGTACAGAAGTCAGTCACCTGGGATAGCTGTTCCCTCCATGACAGTCCATGTCCACTCACTGCAGAAATTGTCATCCACTGATCCTGCAATAACTGTTATCTCCTCTTGCACTTGAAGGAATCATTTAAAGATGGTGAACTCAGGACCTCTATTGTCAATTCTAAGGTGGAGAACTTCAATGCAAAGAGGTTGAAGAAGCTAGTGCTTTGATATGCATGGCAATTATGTGGAAAAGTGAAGTAGATTTTAAGGAAACAAAAACTACATATAAAAGCTTTTTTATATATATTTTTTGTACCAAACAGTACTTACTTTTCAAATATGTCCCATACTAACTTGTGATTCACATGTATTAAAAGAATATGTTAGGACATGCTTCCTTCATCTTAAAGTGTGGTGATATGTACCAAATTCCATCTGTCACTGAAGATGTTAATATTTCAGTCACATTGTACTCTCGTGCAATGGCTAGGTGGCTTTAGAGATGTGAATGGACCACTCACAAACCAGGAATGTGTACTCATTACTATCTTCTTGTGTGATCTACTTGGTGACCATATTGCTTGGAATTACAAAAGTTTATGAAACAGAACAAGCACCTACATTTGGGACATCTGTTGGGTCAATGACAAAAACCCAACATAGTTGACATATCCACTCAGAGAGATGCAAATAATGCCAGCATAAATACCTGTGCTTGAAAGTGATTTTGCTCAAAAGCCCACAACATAAAAAATGGAATATGCCAATGCAGCAGTAACCAAATTGCCAAAGGAAGGAAGAAGTGTTACACATAGGAGACCACTGACAGCAGCAGAAAAAAAACTCCAATTCAAATATCAGTACTCAAAAGAATAGCTCCAACACCATCAGCCAGTTGAACACTGTTTATGTCTAAAGAAGACTCATCTGCTGGGGCTGTAAAATTGGAAGTGTGTCTGAGGGCACCAAAGGATAACTTTGTTCCACCATATCTGTTGCAAATACTCCAAGTAGAGGGAGAAGGGAGACATAGAAAAATTTCACTGATCAGATGGCCTCCATATTACAGTAGAACATTAATGGGATCAGGATGCATGTAGGAAATGAGACTCCTGGCTCAGAGAAGATATGTGTTCTTGTATCTGCCAGAAACTTGTATACTTTGACATCCCTTTGCTAAAAGGCTACACTTTTCATGGAAAGCACACTTTCAGTGATGAGAGAGTAAATATGATGTGGCTTTCTTTATAAATGATTAATACTATTCCTTACCTTTGTGTCTACTAAGGTACAGACATTCATTGCAGCCATGCATGTTCCAAAGAAAGTGGTGGTGTGTTCACTTTACTTGCCCCTTTTTGGCACTCAGCAATGAGGCTCTGTGTTATCACACAGATCCATTGCCTGTTCCTCCTCTGAGGGAATTTTAATCCTTATCATGTACTGTGGGGCTTCACTACAACCTGGTCCTTGAGCTATGCTATCAAGAGCCTCTTTTTGTCAGAGTATCTGTGTCTTTTGAACCTGAAGCAGAGTGCACACTTCAGACCTGCTGTTGGGTCTCTGCCACTGACATCTTGATATGCTCTTGTGTCCTCAGCAACATTGCTTAATGGGGGAAGATCACTCAAGTGCAACTCATTGACTACTTCCCTGTTTAGATACATTAGATCAATGGAGCAGTATGTGAAAGAAACCCAGCAAAATGGGTATGCAGCAAAGTCAGCTGGATACATCAAGCATGAATAAATGGGTCACTTTACAGATATGATCTGTCAACCTACTGATACATAGATTCCAATGTCTTCAGGATTACTATGGAAATGTCTTATCATTTGGTGGAATCAGAAATGCCCTCTGCATTTGGACTGGAATGTAGTTTTGAATAAGTTTGAAAGATGGAAATAAGATTAGTGCTAATATGTCCCATTCACAAGAAGGTCATTTGAGATGGAACACAGGTTGTATTGGGGAAGGAAATCAACTGTGTCCTTTACATATTAACCATACCAGAATTCACATGAAGCAATGTAGGAAAACACAAATCTGAATGGTCAGACATGGATTTGACCTCTATTTCTCCCAATGTGCTCAGTTGCACAGATTGTAATACTGACCAGCTTCAATGAACATGCAGCCTTTCAAGTACAAAGAGCTAAAAGTCATCAAAATATTCAGAAGAGAAATAAGAGATGATGGTAAGAATTCCATAACTTTATCCTGTAAATTTGTTTATCTGCCAAAGCAGATAAGTGTGTAACAGAGGGCAGACAGGTGTATAATGAGAGATTACAGGAGAACAACTAGTGTTACAGAAATTTAAATAGGAAAGTCTTGCACAGAGAAGGATAAGAGCAACACTTGTGGGAATTTGCCAAGGAAACTTGGATGAGGATGCCTGGGAGGACACATGACTGGTCACTAGTGGGAGTATGTAAGGGAAGGAAAAACTGTCAGTACAAAATAGGTGTGAAATCATGGAACAACAATGGAGATAAATTCTCTACTAATGGAATATGTAAGGGAAGAAAAAACTGTAAGTACAAAATAAGTGTGATATCATGGAACAACAATGGCGTAAACAAGTAGAACAATTTACCAGGAGATATTCTCAGTCCATTCCCAGAAAGCATCGTTATATTTACATACACTGTTCGACAGTGGCAAAACACAAAATATTATGGACAATAGGGAAAGGGTTAATTTAGTTTTATAGTAAATTACTGTCTAAAAGGGATATAATGTGATTATATGATGTAAAATAGTGATGTTTACCAGTAGAGTTCAGATTTCATGTAATTATATATTCTGTTCCTTTATATGTAGTTACAAGAAAAACTAAAATGTTGACAAATTACACCAAAAGGGCCATTATTTCAAAGTTTTAAATTAAAATGTTTTGGGATAAAACACATATTTCACATTATACTACATAATTTTACATATTTTAATACTACTGCAGAATAATTCTACATTTTCAATACATAGCAAGAAAGGAACAACAATTTTAAGTTTTATTATTGTGTTTCTCATACTGTCATCGATTCGATTACACTCAAAGCTAAATTTCACAAGTTTGATCTGGACAACAATGAGTTGGTTAAATGCTCTCCTTTCTTGCTCCCAAACACTTTCCAATGTGTAACAGTCAGTTGCATTTTAGTTAACCATGGCACCAATTGCATCTTTGTTGTAATCAGAGCTGAAAAAGTTGATTTCTATTGACAGTGCTTTAATCACTGATGGTGAAATAGCCTTCTGCCAAACTTGTGATAAACATACGGGATGTATGATGAAATCTCAAACTGGCCAAGATTTTTGAATCAGTCTGCATATTAGGAATAAACAAAAGATTTCTTCAAAGAAACAGTCTCTTCTTACACAGTTGCAGGGACAGCCTACATCATTTAACAGTGAATTTTACAAAAAAACCATGTTTTGTATTGCTTGTGGGAAACGTGCCCTGGAACAAACTTCAAATACCCGAATTTAAGCATTTCTTACAGAAATACTGAAGTCGCAACATTCCCAACAAGTCCACTCTCAGGAAAGATTACACAGATTCTTGCTGTATGGGCATATTAAAAAAAAAAAAAAAAAAAAAAAAAATCAGGGCTGACATTGGCAAATCACTTATATGGATTTCTGCTGATGAGATGACGGATGCTGTAGGCCATTTCATTGCTAATCTAATTATGTGTAAGTTGGACTCTGAGGCTGCATCTAAATCATATTTAATTTATTGTAAACCATTGGAGGCAACAAATAGTTTAACAACTGATAGATTCATTAATGACGGACTTAAGTCACTTTGGCCAGATGGTGTAAAAGGAGAGAGGGTACTACTGATGTACGCAGATGCAGCTCCCGACATGTTGCTTAACGTATTTTATCCAAACTTAGTTTATTTATTTATTTATTATTTATTTGTCCCGTAGATCAAATCAGTACAATGGCTTGTACAACTGATATGGGTTAAGTCAATACAAATATACAGTTTACAGGAGTCTAAAACAGTAAACAAGAACACAGAAGAATGATTATTTTACATTACCTACAAATTATGTTACTTAAAGTTACAGCTTTACAGAGAATTGTTACATGATGTGACAAAATTGACTTAACAACATTCAGCTTTGATACATTATCATGCACTAAGACAACTTTGATTCCAAATATTCCTGGATGGTATAAAAGCAGTCTTTTATTAAAAGAGATTTCACTGTCTGTTTGAATTTATTTATTTCTTGGATTTCTTGTATAAAAGTTGGAAGATGGTTATATAATTTTATTCCCATGCACTTGACACCATCACTGTACAGTTTTGTTGAGTGGGGAAGTATTCTTAGAGAGGTTTTTAATCTTGTGTCATAATCGTGGTAATCCATATTTTTGCTAATTTTGTCGATACTTTTTTTGGTAAAGAATAATAATTCTAGTATGTATTGGCATGGGAGGGGCAAAATATTTAGTTTCTTAAATAATGGTTTACAAGTGGCTCTTTGTTTTTTGAATATCTTAATTGATTCAGAATTTTGGCCCCAGAAGATGATTCCGTAGTTAAGTACAGAGTGAAAGAGTGCATGGTACATTGTGGTTAGGGTACTTGTGTTAGTGACGTTCCTTATTGATCTAATCATGAAGCATACTGTACTAAGTTTTGTGCTGGTAACGTCAATGTGCCTTTTCCATGTGAGCGTATCAGTAATAGTGACCCCCAAAAATTTTATTTCATTTTCAAGTTTAACATTATTTTTTTCCAGTGATATAGTTGGTAGTAATGGATTTCTGTTTTGGGCAGTGTGGAAGGTTATTCCAATTGTCTTTTTTGCATTAAGAAGCAGCCTGTTACTTTGAAGCCATCGACTTATTTGATCTGTGGTCCTATCTATATTAGATTGGATAATTTGTTCGGGCGCAGATATGAGTACAGAGGTGTCATCAGCAAACAAAAGGGTTTTTGTGTCTGGTAGGCTGTGAGGAAGGTCATTTATGTAAAGTAAGAACAGCAAGGGGCCCAGGACGGAGCCTTGGGAAACGTCTTGCTTTATGGTATGTATGGAGGAATGTACAGTGCTAGCTGTACCTGAGAGCTTAGTTTCATTTAATTCGACATACTGCTGTCGATCTTCCAGATAGCTTTTAAACCAGTCATAGGCATTTCCTCTTATTCCATAGGAATGCATCTTTAGCAAAAGTATACTATGATTAACCATGTCGAAGGCCTTTGTTAGATCTAGGAAGATACCTATGGCTGGGAGTTTTTTGTCCACAAGCTCCAGTGCATGATCTAGAAATTCTTGTATTGCATCAGTTGTAGCTTTCTTACTTTGGAAGCCGAACTGAGCAGGTGACAGGATATTTTCTTTGTCTAGAAAGGACATGATTCTGGTGGCCATTATATATTCAAATACTTTACTAACAGTTGAAAGCAGTGCAATGGGTCGATAATTACTGAGATCCTCTTTGCTTCCTTTTTTGTGGACAGGTATAATTTTTGCAATTTTGAGCATACCAGGAAATGCACCATTCAGGAATGAGAAGTTTATTATGTGGGCTAGGGGTTTACTGATAAAGTTACTGCAATTATGAAGGAGGAAGCATGGAATTTTATCTTGTCCAGCAGATGATTTTTTTTAAAATTTTGCTATGAAGTGTCTTTTCTATTTCAATTTCAGATGTAGGCCTTAAAAATAGAGTCTCAGAGCATAAGTTTGGTTCTAGTTGTAAGGGACAGCTATTTTTAAGATGTTTAGCTAGGTTTTCTACTGTTTCTGTAAAGTAGTTATTGAATTCCTCTGCTGTTTATTTCCCACTGGAGACTAATTTTCCATTTATTTGTAAGCTAATATCACTTTGTAGTTGTTTTCCTCTATTAGTATTCATATTAATAAGTTGCCACATGCTTTTGCTCTTATTTGATGACAATTTGAGGTAGTTATAATTCTGCAGCTTTTTGGCTGCATTTACTATGTTCCTTAATATCTTTTTATATAGAGTAAAGTATGACTTAAATGCTTCACTACTGCCTAGTTTGGATTTGCTAATGTAAAAAAGTTCTCTTTTTCTTTGTTATGATCTAATGATTCCTGGGGTGATCCCGCTGGAGAGTATATTGCTTCCTCCTACATATATCTCGCGAGACTGGGATAGAAGGGAGAATCGATAGAGGTACTCAAGGTACCCTCCGCCACACACCGTCAGGTGGCTTGCAGAGTATGGATGTAGATGTAGATGTAGATTTATATGAAGACCATCCCAAATGAGCAACCACATGTACAAACACCAAGAAGCTGCACAGTTTGATATTGGACAATTGAGAGTTCCATACCTGCTGGTGTGTCATACTATTTCTCTCTCATGAATGGAACTCATCATAAACTGTCTGTAAGCAGTTAGTCCTCTTGAAATTTGCTTTGAGCATGACTTAGTGATACTTAATGTGGACCAAATTGCACTCCTTTTTCAGGGCAGGGATGTTTGCCACCATGGCTATCAAGACTCATTTTAGAAAGTTTTGGAGAGGAAAATATAGTGTTGTTCACTTCCGGTTTTTAAATCAGTGTGCCATATTATTTTGAATTAGCATTGCAGCTGTGTTGTTTACACGCCTGTGGGTCTAAACACTGCAACAGCTGCTCCATGTTTATCTCTGATTGAATTAAGATCTGATTGCTCATTTAATTTACTATGATGTTTGCACAATCACATCTGATTTTGAGGACATTAGTGCAGTTGAGATGTGACGGTCATGACATTTACATACTCTGACCCCAAGACTGCTTCATAAGCCATACAATGTATTTATGTACCAGAAGAGTGAGTCCACACCATCTCTGACACAATTTTTCCAATTCTACCCCCTAACAAAGGTAGGGAAAGGAGCAGAGGTGAATTATTGGGATAGCATATGCTACAAGCCGCATGCTGGCAGAAACCCCGTTCAGCAGTCTTCTATTTTTTGGGACAAAATTAACAGCTAGCAGTTTTGAATTGAAAATAATTACATTGTTTAGGACTAAGTGAGCATGACTGTGCACTGTTTTGGAAGATCTGGAAATAATATGTCAGGAACATAAAGGTACATGTATTTTTTAATGGTTGAAGACTACATTCAACATAAATATGTTTCATTAAACTACATCTTTCATATTACAAATTGGCTCTAGAATTTTTGTACATGTTCTGTTTCACTGTGGTCTGCTGTGCGTTGTTATGAACTTGCACCACACTATTATGGTAAGAAATCATTTGCTTTACATACCTGTAGTTAAAAAGAAGCTCACATAAAATCCTATGTTGATATGCAGTCAGATCAAACACTGCAGACTATTCAGAAAAATCGTCTGATAATCAGGATCTTCCAACACTCTGACTGCTATTTATTTTATAATGTAGCTCACTTAGCACTGTTTTTGCGGTCATATTTTATGTTACTGTAATTAATTTTGAGTTCGGCTAAAGTGTGCCTTTACAGCATGTTTATCTACCACAGTTCAAAGCATTTCTGTACGGTTTTCCAGCATGCTTTAACTTTTAACCCATTCAGATATGCAAGTGTGCTTATTCTCTCCTGCTGAATGTTGCAGTGTTAAGTTTCCAACTTACACCATTGACCACAACATAGATTATTCTCTCCTAACTGGCGTGTCATAACATTTTAATGTGTGATACAGAGCTATGAAGAGTCTCACATTATTCTATCCAGAGTTTTAAAAATCACTGCTGTATAATTCAACATATTTTACATTTTAATGAGAGTAATACTCTGAAAAACCAAAAAAACTGATACACCTGCTTAATATCGTGTAGGGCCACCCACGAGCACACAGAAGTGCCACAACACAATGTGGCATGGACTTGACTAATGTCTGAAGTAGTCCTGGAGGGAATTGACACCATGAATCCTGCAGGGCTGTCCATAAATCCGCAAGAGTATGAGCGGGTGGAGATCTCTTCTGAGCAGCATGTAACAAGGCGTCCCAGATATGCTCAACAATGTTCATGTCTGGGGAGTTTGGTGGCCAGCAGAAGTGTTTTAACTCAGAAGAGTGTTCCTGAAGCCAATATGAAGCAATTCTGGTTGTGTGGGGTGTCGCATTGTCCTGCTGGAATTGCCCAAGTTTGTAGGAATGCGCATAGGACATACCTGTCAGAGTCATGTCTAGATGTATCAGGGGTCCCATATCACTCCAACTGCACATGCTCCACACCATTAGAGAGCCTCCACATGTGGAACAGTCCCTTGCTGACATGCGGGGTCTTTGGATTCATGAGGTTGTCTGTATACCCATACACATCCATCCATTCAATACAATTTGAAGTGAGGCTCATCTGACCAGGCAACATGTTTCCAGGCATCAACAGTCCAATGTCTGTGTTGACGGACCCATGCGAGGCGTAAATTTTTGCGTTGTGCAGTCATCAAGGGTATACTAGTTGGTCTTTGGCTCTGAAAGCCCATATCAATGATGTTTCATTGAATGGTTTGCACGCTCAGCACTGGAATCTGCAGCAATTTGCAGAAGGGTTGCACTTCTGTCATGTTGAATGATTCTCTTCAGTCATCATTGGCCCCGTTCTTGCAAGATCTTTTTCCAGCCACAGCAATATTGGAGATTTGATGTTTTACCAGATTCCTGATATTCATGGCACACTCATAAAATGGTCATACAGGAAAATCCCCACTTCAACGCTACCTCTGAGATGGTGTGCGCCGACTATAACACAATGTTCAAACTCACTCAAACCTTGATAACCTGCCATTGTAGCAGCAGTAACCAATCGAACAACTGTGCCAGACACTTGGTGTCTTATATAGGTGCTACTGACTGCAGTGCTGTATTCTGCCTGTTTACATATCTCTGTATTTGAATACACATGCCTGTACCAGTTTCTTTGGCACTTCAGTGTAATTGATAATAATTTTAGCAAGTCAGCACCTGAAGTGGTGGGCAACTTCCAATTCTGTTTGGTGGTGATTTGAACCATGGTAGAAGTCTGAAGCAGTGCTTCTCATTTTGTGAAAATATAAATAATGGCATGCTGATCATGTGCTTAGTTTTGGTATATACATATAAGAAGTAGGTAGTGGTCCAAAAATTTTATTTCAGTTTGGTGATGAAGAGACTTGCTATTTGTAAATCATGATTCCTTTTCTTTCTACGTGAGTGGAGCTAGTAAAAGTCAACTGTGACAGGTATTTTAGTTTCTCAAGTGATGCTAATTTTGTTGCTGTGATAATGTTTCAAAAATCAGGGTGCATGCACCTGATAGTACTTACACTAGTGAAATAAAATTTTATTATATGCTATCTTAAATATTATATGGAGGCCAAATGATACATTTGAAAAAAATATGAGAATGTATTGATGAATAAGGACCCTTCGGTCCCAATGCTATGGGCCCCAGGTGATTTTAAAACAGCTCTGGGAAGGAGGGATCATTCTGCTTGGTACCAGGACATATGAATGAAATTGACTGATGAACATTTAAGCATGTTTGCAATGAATGTACTGTTCTCTTGTATGTCCTAATCTCACTGTGGAGTTACAAGACCATGAGATGATTGGAGCAAGAGTGCTTGGAAGGCAGACACGATGTTCTACAGTCAGTGAAATCCACCACACATTTGTGGCACACGTCACTCGAGCCACCTGGATGGAAAGAAATGTTTCTCAGTCACCTTGCGACACTACAAAGAATCCATTGTGCACCCATGGCTTCCTTCTTATGGGAACACATACCAGCTTCTTGTGCTTGTGATGTGCACATTTCAGTATGCCACATTTTAATGAAGTGTGTTGCATTTTCTGACAAGATGGAAGCTTCCGTATTACCTGCTATTTCGTATTAGTGAGACAAATGTAATGTGTTTGCATTTTAGAAGTCTCTGAATTGGCAGAACGCCTTCATAAACTTTCAGAGAGAAGATTTTAATAATTTGTAAGTGATCAGCCAATCACAGTGTATTATATATTACTTTGGAATATTGTTCTACTAAACTTATTATGACTGATGATTTGAAACTGTAAATGTGACCATTTGAAAACTGTTGGCTGAAGTGGCCTATGTATGAAGCGTACTTCAGTGTCGACATTTCCAACACTAGGTAAACAGTGAGGGAAAGCAAAGATGAACAACAGTAAACCATTGTCAGCTTTATCTGAAAAGCACTAAACAGAGGAAATAAGAAGAGATATTTGATGGCTCTGCATTTTGAATGATGTACTGCATTTGCATTGGGTAAATTTATACTGATGACATTATAGATTATGCCACATTAAGGTGGTAAGTGTTTTCTTTTCTACAAAGCTATGTAAAAGGAGTGTGAAAATGGACAATACAATAGTTCTTTGTTATTTTAATCAATTTCACATCTCAGGAATACCAATTATATTTTCTGTACAGCATATACAGTATTATTTCTTCTGTTGATAAGCAGTGAATGACAGGTATTATATGCAATGAACTGAATCCTGCCTCGGGCATGGATGTGTGTGATGTCCTTAGGTTAGTTAGGTTTAACTAGTTCTAAGTTCTAGGGGACTAATGACCTCAGAAGTTGAGTCTCATAGTGCTCAGAGCCATTTGAACTAGCTACCAAAATTTGAGCTATTAGTGTGGCAGATGCTTCATGACTAGAGACCTCATGTCTTCCAACTTATAATGCAAAGGGAAAATTAATAAATGAAGTGAAATTATAAAATTTCGGATGTGCACATTAATAACTTCAACAGGTGAATATTATTGAAAAAGGGCTTGAAAGACGCGAGATTTCTAAAATCTGTGAAGTTTTTTCTTAATGAAAAACTACTCATATAGGCCATTACCTTCAATTCAGTAGACAACAAGTAATTGGGGAATTGTATAATTACAGTGCATTTGTATAGTACACTTGCTTGCCTACAGCAAAATCCTGTTACAAACAGACATAACTTCAATACATGTAAAGTAGGGTTGGGAGCATCAGGACCTCTGCAATCAGCAAAACATAAGAACACAATCAGTGGGGCAGTAGATAATTATATAATGAAACAATTCTCTGTGAATGCAGTAAATTTGGATGCATTTGACTTTAGATGTAGCTATTGAGTCCAAACCCAATCTGATAATGTCAGCACTAGATATACAGGGTGAACATTAATAAAACCAACAAGCTGCAGGACTGGATTCCTGACTGGAAATGGAAGAAAAAAGGCCCTATGAACATATGTCTGGAAATGGACGGTGTGTGTGTGTGTGTGTGTGTGTGTGTGTGTGTGTGTGTGTGTGTGTGTGTGCCTGTGGGATTGCAGGTGACAGGGATAGTAGCTGTTGTCAAGCAGGATACACATAATCATACTTTGGCTTACCCATTTTGGCAGGTCACTTGCCTGGAGCTTGTACTAGGGTTTTTCTCAATATCCTGTAGAACCCGGTCATCCAAATCTGGTGTACGCACAGTCTGCCACCTCCCTGCATGTTCATCTGTCTGGAAGGATCCATGATCACACAGACATTCAAATAGGGCTTGAAACATTGTTTGATGTGGTTGGTGTCTGTAAGGATACTTGTTTCGGTATAGGTGTGCAGGCTCTCGACCCATTCCATCTGCTTGGCTGTACACAGACACCATCTCGGCTTGTTTCCAACATGAATACTGGACCATTCTGCTGCTTATGGTATACTGCATCAATCACACAGCTAATGAGGAACACATGGCATATGGTCAGAAGAACTGTCATCCATCAGTGCCATCTACCATGCCAATGATGCATTTCCAGACACATGTTCATAGGACCTCTCCTCCTCCATTTCCAGTCAGTAATACATCCCTGCAGTTTGTCAGTTTTATTAATGGTCCCCCTATACAGGAATGCCACATTGTTATGTTATGTTAACGGAAACCTAGAAATGATGGAGAGGCTTTGTCCCTGCCGCAGCTGCAGTGGTCTGCAACCCCACGACGACTACTGCAGTCCACTTCACCCCTCCGTCGCCCCAGGGTTATTGTGCGGTTCGGCCCCCAATGGACCCCCCAGTGAATGTCTCACACCAAACGAGTGTAACCCCTATGTTTGCGTGGTAGAGTAATGGTGGTGTATGCGTACGTGGAGAACTTGTTTGCGCAGCAATCACCGACATAGTGTAGCTGAGGCGGAATAAGGGGAACCAGCCCACATTTGCTGAGGCATATGGAAAACCGCCTAAAAACCATCCACAGACTGGCTGGCTCACCGGACCTCAACACAAATCTGCCGGGCGGATTCGTTCCGGGGACCAGTGCTCCTTCCCGCCTGGAAACACCACATTAGTGTGCAGAGGAGTTTGTGAGAAGTGAATTGAGCTGACTCCCATGAGTCTACATTAATTGATTAGGAAAGCAAATAGTCTATATAAGAAACTGTGGGTCAGAAGTAATGAAAAATATACATCATGCTTAGCAAACATAATGTGTCTGTTGCTATAGCCTACAGTTCTATCATCACCCTTCACATCAGCCCCCAAAAAAATATGCTTTATAAAAAGCAGACTCACCTGGACAACCACAGCATGCAAATGTACTCAATAAAACATTCAGAAGTAGATCATCAGGTTACATAGTCAAATAATATCTGTGCAACGTTAACTTCTATTTTTTTACTTTATCCAACAGAGAGGTATTTCAGTCATGCTTCACTATATATTTTATGTGTATAAATGTTGCAGCTGTTGTTGATCTGTTTGGTCCGAAGAGAGCCAGGCAAAGCAAGAATTGTGGACTAGTGTGGGTGGAGCTAATTATATTTCAAGTTTTGTATATGGCATTTAAGCCTGTATAATATTATACAGTCTGAGATGTCTAATATTGCTCTACAAAATAATCCATGGGCAAATGGAACACAGTGCAATGTGTTATCCACTTTGTAATTTTCTTTAATGCCTCTTTATGACGTGTGAACACATATAAGCTGTTTAATTTGTAGAATAAATATGTGATGGTTTTTTTGTCTTCAGACATCTTCATCGATTAAAACTGAACTGCATATATTTGTTCTGCTTTGTGTGCTCCATTTATTATGCTTAAAGAATACACTCTTAATCTGTAATCCCCCCAAGGCAGCATACAAACACTGTGTTTGTGTTCTGCCTCTCATCTCCCCCAGTTTCAGTGCAAATATTAGTATAACAACAGTTTTACTGACTTGATGCATACAGTGTGCCAATTTCCTCATAACCGATTGATATTTTTGGGAGAATGGAATGAGAAAGAGAGATAGTTTTAAGATCTTATGAAAATACTCGACTGGTTATGAGAAATAAGAGAGAGTTACTTGAGTAAGACTCATTTCAAATTAAATGTTATATTGTTATGATTGAAAAGAATATTAAAATTTTTATTTTGGCCACAGAAGAGATCCAAGTGCACTGGGTGTGCTTACACATCAGTAAAATGAGAGGACTGGAGTCCAAATACATCTGAAACTGCCATGGTTTATACTTTATTCTAGTTTCCAAAATCAGCCTAGTTTAATCTTAGAATGATTCCTTGAATAATGTTTTAACCAATTCCTTCACCATCATTATCAGATCTGAGACAGTAATATCTTTCTAATGACCTCACTTCCTCTGCGATGCTACAATTTAACTGACAGAAAATGCAGTATTTACGTACAGACACAGACCGCAAAGTTGTAACAATGATACATAAGCAGAGGCCTAAAACCAAAAAGGGAGTGGCATGGTATAAACACATGGGGCACCAACAGGACATTGCTTACTTTCTGCATATCATCTTACTTCTCAACAAATGTTTCAACATTTTTGTTTCCCCTGTATTTCAGTGTTCATAAATATGCAGTCAAATGCATTGTTGATAGCTTAGTTGAAATGCTTATGCGTACAACATATATATTAAAATGTACAGACAAGAATGCATGCCAATGAATTTAGTCACTTTTACCAGTAAAGATAGAATTAAAAATTATTTAAAATTGCTTTACTTATTTATTAATCATGTTATACAGGTGCAGTATAAGAACTTTCTGAAACCATTTCTAGAACATTGTGCTATGTGGAAGACAGAAAGCTTTGGAGATGGGGGTTAAAAGCATTTTAAATTAAATGCCCCAGTGGATGTCATAAATTGAGGAACATGTAAATCTGTGGAGTGAACATATTTTAGTTTGGTCAAAGAAGGGGAAGGGTGTTTGGGAAAACTTCATTTTGAGAATTCATAAATGGGAACATGCTGAAGAAGCTTCTGCTAGTGGAAGGTAGCTAACAAAAAATGGAAGGCAAAGACACTTGTCACTGAAGATGTAAATTAGAGTAAGTAAAGAAATATTCTTACTCATACAAGACTGACACATAAATCTTTTACATGATAAAGGACTTAGAACATAGAGGAAAAGTCGTCAAATGGAAAATAAAATGAAAGAATATGTACTTACTATCAGAAAAATTTCAAGTACTTGTTTTAAGTCCTAGAGGGTGCACAAAATAATATATGCTGTTTAAAATATGCCTGCCCACAATGTGTTTCAGTTAATTTGTGGAAAATAATAGTTCACAACAGATGTAGACTTAGTGACTGATCTGATAACCAGTAAGTGTTTCTTAAATGAACCTGTGGTGAAGTACATGTTGTTTTGGGTAATAACTGATAAGCAGCATCCCTTAATCATTCTAGCAAGGGGACCATTTTCTCTGCTAGGAAACTGCAGTGATATTTCGTTATATTGACCACTAGCTGAGAAACCCAGTATTGCCCAAGTATTTATTTATAGCTGTGCCTGAGACCTTGTACATGTGGAATATATTTTTGACTTATAAAGCTACTTTGTATACGTTTGAAGTAGTACAATTGGGGACATGAACAAAGAGCTTGTTTGCTTCACTAACATGGGAGAGAGCCACCATAGAGTTGGTCATGCAAAGAGCAACTGACAATAAGGTGCACACCAGCAGCATGCAGCATCTGGCCTTGTGCTTTTTTTTTTTATGGTCATGGCATAACATAAGCTCACTGGGAATCATACGTATTTAAAGCGAAATGGTGAACTGTTAAGAATAAGTGGGATTCCGAGTAAAAACACTTGCTGTCATGTGCCACTTCCTTTCAAATTTCTGCTACTATGATGTTACATTGGAGAGAAATAACTTGAAACCCTTGTGAGTGAAAGGCTCCAAGGAACAAGATAATGCTTGATGCTCTCAATCGGAGTTGTGTCGCACCTCACTTTTTGAAGGAGTTTTCAAAGAATGCATTAAAGAGTGATGTACTTGATCTGCAGCAAGTCTCACCTCACAATCTTCATTGGATTCTTGAGGCCGCACACTCCTCAGTCTTCTAGCTGTTGTGGCATATTCAGAAATACTTGACTGTTTTATAGGCATTTTTACTCATAAACAAAATGAAATCAAAATGTAATGAGTAGGCACCCAAATCCCACAGCAAACTTAATAATTTCGTTTTTCCTAGCGAAGAAATTAAACAAAACCTATCAAAGGAAGCAAAGCAATGTCTTAAAGTCTTTAATACACAGAACAAAAACATTAAATCTCTGTATCCTAGCCAAGTAAATTCACTGTTAGTTTGTGTTCATAAAGAACACAATTCTGTCACTAACATACACTTCTTAAAATACATGTGTCACTGACAAAAACTGAGAGCATCTTCTCTTGGTTCTTTGATATACTACAAAACTAACAGTGGCATATTTTGGTTATTTGATGAATTGCACCATTATAATTAAACATCTGAATTGCTAAGCTGAGCAGGTAATTTTAGACAAAACTTTAAATATATATATTTTTTTCCATGTTGCGATTTTGATTAAATAAAACCTATATGTCACCCCAAGCTACACTCAAGTTACCTATGAAAACCCCATGAAAATACGGCTGATAATTTTGGAGATAAATGTGTTCAAAGCAAACAGACAGTTATGCTGCTTTTACAGTTTTATCATTACTATAGATATCTATATAGAAGAAGATAGATGTTAACAAATTTCTGTTTATGAGAAATGCCTTTCCTGCTATTGCTAGATTGCATTTTGCATCCTCTGTCCATCTGCTCCTTTCTCCTACGTCCATCTCCTCCTTTCCCTCTCTTTGCCCATCTCCTACTCACCCTCTCTTGGTCCATCTCTTCCCTCTCTCTTCCTATCCATCTCCTCCTCTCACCTCTCACTGTTATTCTCCTCCTCCGTCCATTCTCTTCCATTTGCTCCTCTTTCCTTTCTCTGTCCATCTCCTCCTTTCCCCTCTCTCCACCCATCTTCTCCTCTCCCCACTCTCTGTTCATTTCACCATCCCCTTCTCTCTGTCCATCTCCTCCTCCCCCCATCTGTGACCATCTCCTCCTTCCTCCTCTCTGTCTGTCCATATCATCTTCCTCCCTTTTCTCTCCACGTTGTCACCCCCACCCTAATAGGAGGCTGGTGATTCTTACGCCAACAGTATTTCTTTCCATATAGTAACCAACATGTGTACCAAATTTCTTTGAATGGTAGTAACCTTTTTACCCATGCATTTGTCCACATACACACATGCCAAATGCATTTCACATGTATTTAATGTAGTGAGTTGTAGCAATTGTAGATTTACTTCTGGAGGAGGCTGAGCAGAGACTACAACATGTACGAAATGTTAGATCACGTTATTAAAACTTGAACAAGATAGAGTACTTAACTTGGAAACAATTCAGGTCAACAAGAATAGCACTATGTATATGTTGCTGCCGCTGAACAGTACAGAATTATAGGCATATCTCAATTTACAGTTGACTATAAACTTCAATAGACAGTTCTGGCTTCTAATACAACTGGCACTGCTGGATCTATGATCATACTGTTGTCGTAAGTGATGACTGACAAGTGGGATAAGCGGCGTTGTGCTCTGATATACATAAGAATCCAGTAGCAGTGGCATATGGAACCTCTTCAGGGCATGTCTGCACCGACATTTCCCATTTGTTGGTGCATCAGGCAGAGACTGTTCTTACTTGTAGTTCCATCATGAGATACCAACTTTAACATGGGACATCATTTTTTGGATGACAACACATTCCTTTCCCTCCCCTGCCCCCCTCCTCGTCCTCCTTAAACCTACACACGATTGTTGTGTAGTGGTGTGTCACATGATGACAGCAGGACGGGTGGGGGTGGGGGGGGGGGGTGGCAGGCCTGAATGGAAATGTTAATAAGGAGACAGGGAGTGTGACTTGCAACAGCCAATGACAGAACTCCAGGGCAGGGGTGCTATGATGGCTGTCCAGCTGTCCAGGGACTGTGTCTCCATTGAGTTTGGCTCTGGTAGCAGGACCATCGATGACTGCAGTGGTGGTACGACGTCAACCTCCACTGGCACCACTCTGGATGGTGCCAACTGTGACAGGTAGATGTACTGGGTCTTAATAGGTGATGGTACTGATCCCCAATGGTACACAAAATGGTCAGATGGCTGTTGCAGAAGCAACGAAAAACATATGCCAAATTTAAAAGAGCACAAAATCCAATATTGTCAAAGTTTTGCATAAGTTCAAAATATAGCACGTACTTCAATGTGAGATGCTTTTAATAATTTCCACAATGAAACTCTATCTTGGCATATGGCAGAAAACCCAAAGAGATTCTGGTCATATGTAAAGCACACCAGTGGCAAGACGCAGTCAACATCTTCACTACGCGATAACTACAGTGAAGTCACTGATGACAGTGCCACTAAAGCAGAAGTATTAAACATGGTTTTCCAAACTCCTTCACCAAATAAGATGAAGTAAATATCCCTGAATTCCAATAAAGAACAACTGCTGAGATGAGAAACATAGAAGTAGATATCCTCGGTGTAGCAAAGCAGCTTAAATCACTTAATAAGGGCAAGGCCTCTGGTCCAGATTGTATACCAGTCAGGTTCCTTTTAGAGTATGCTTATACAATAGCTCCATATTTAGCAATTGTATACAACTACTCGCTTACAGAAAGATCCATACCTAAAGACTGGAAAATTGCTCAAGGCACGCCAATACCCAAAAAGGGAAATAGGAGTAATCCGCTGAATTACAGGCCCATATCACTAACGTCGATTTGCAGTAGGGTTTTGGAACATATACTGTTTTTGAACATTATGAATTACCTGAAAGAAAACGATTTATTGACACATAGTCAGCACAGATTCAGAAAATATTGTTCTTGTGAAACAGAACTAGCTCTTTATACTCATGAAGTAATGAGTGCTATCGACAGGGGATGTCAAATTGATTCCATATTTTTAGAGTTCCATAAGGCTTTCAACACTGTTCCTCACAAGCGTCTTCTAACCAAACTGTGTGCCTATGGAATATTGCCTCAGTTGTATGACTGGATTCGTGATTTCTTGTCAGAAAGGTCACAATTCATAGTAATAGACGGAAAGTCATTGAGTAAAACAGAAGTAATATCCGGCATTCCCCAAGGAAGTGTAATAGGCCCTCTCTTGTTCCTGATCTATATTAACAACATAGCAGACAATCTGAGTAGCCCTCTTAGAATGTTTGCAGATGATGCTGTCATTTACCGTCTTGTAAAGTCATCAGATGACCAAAACGAATTGAAAAATGATTTAGATAAGACATCTGTATCGTGCAAAAAGTGGCAATTGACCCTGGATAAAGAAAAGTGTGACATTATTCACATGAGCTCTAAAAGAAATCCGCTAAATTTCAATTATGCGATAAGCCACACACATCTGAAGGCAATAAATTCAACTAAATACTTAGGGATTACAATTACAAAAATCCCAAATTAGAATGATCACGTAAATAATGTTGTGGGTAGAGCAAACCAAAGACGTGATTCATTGGCAGAACACTTAGAAGTTGTAACAGATCTACTAAAGAGACTGCTTACACCACGCTTTTCCGCCCTGTTCCGGAGTACTGCTGTGCGGTGTGGGATTCGCATCAGGTGGGACTGATGTATGACATCAAAAAGTTCAAAGAAGAGCGGCTCATGTATGTCACAGACATGATACATGGATTGGAGTGTCAATCATTAAAACAAAGGCGTTTTTCATTGCGACAGGATCTTCTCATGAAATTTCAATCACCAGTTTTCTCCGATTGTGAAAACATTCTGTTGGCACCCACCTACATAGGGAGAAATGATGATCACAATAAAATAAGAGAAATTAGGGTGTGTACAGAAAAATTGAAGTGCTCGCTTTTCCCCCGCACGGTTTGAGAGTGGAACGGTAGAGAGACACTTGAAGGTGGTTCATTGAACCCTCTGCCATGCACTTTATTGTGAATAACAGAGTAATCACGTAGATGTAGATGTAGACATAGATGAACCTGCTCATGTATAGCATGGGAGACAGACCAAGCACGATTGTGGTTGTTCACTCTCTTTAACAATATAATGTGCAATTCAAAATCCTTAGCCCTTCCTAAACCTGGTTCAAAAAGTTTACTGTACTTATTGCACAAGTGAGAAACATTAGTATGAGGCATTGAAATGCTGATTTGTTACACATTGTCTTGTATAAGCAGGCTGAAGAAATCAAACAAATCTAAATCAAAAATGTTTGCACTGTTTTTAGAACATACATGAAATGAAACACTCTTTGCAATATCACGAAAATTTGCTGGCAAACTGCATATACCAAGTACTGGTATTTCGTGCCTGTTATATGCAGACAAGACAGAAGTTAGCATCTCTAGTTGTGGTATACCTATCATTTCATAGGTGCTTTTACTGATGAGTGAAACATATGCACCCATATCTGACTGAAATTTAATTGTCTTTTGAACCTGAATGAAAAGTCTGTTTTGCTGCATGTGGTCTACAGAAGAAGAAAAGTGAACCTCTGCCAGTGTCAGCTGTAATGGAAGTGTCAACACTACATTCACTTCCTGAAAGCCACACTGAAGCCGTGTTCGCGAGCTGTGCCTGCCCTGGCTGCTTTGTAAACAGATTGTTTGGGTATGTCATTGCTTACCGCACCAGAAACAATTTGTGTCCTTACAAGGACAAGATTTTCTATCATGCCTTGAAGAACACTGAGGATAATACTTTCTCACCTTGTTCCTATGTACACCTCGTGTACCACATGACTACACTGTGGCTGAGCGGTTCTAAGTGATTTAGTCCAGAACCGCGCGACTGCTATGGTCGCAGATTCGAATCCTGCCTCGGGTATGGATGTGTGTGATGTCCTTAGGTTGGTTAGGTTTAAGTAGTTTTAAGTTCTAGGGGACTGATGACCTCAAATGTTAAGTCCCATAGTGCTAAGAGCCACATGACAGAAATGTTTTACCTTTACTTTCACTGTTAATCTGATCCCTGCCTTTATTCAATTCAACATTTGCATGAGACTAAGTAGCTTGTACACTATGAACCAGGAAAATACACAGAGCTTCAAAATCAACTTCAGTTGTGTCCACTGCACTTTTGAGACTCTACAATTGACAAAACTGTTTTCAGATCCAGATCTGGCAGTTTTAAGATAGCAGCATGAATTCATGTGGCAGACATGTTTTGTGTGTTTGCACTATGGCTTAGTCCACAAGAACAGTTGAACCTGCAATCTCTAGCCCTCTAAGTTCAGCAGTCCACTATTTCAGTAACTGTTAGGGGTGCTTCTTAAGACGAAAAATCTCACTGTAGCAACATGACCTTAGTTTGTAAATGTTCATCTGATTTACGAACGAGTTTCTCATCTTCAGGATGAGAGTCAGGTCACAGTTTTAAACATAGAAAGTTCATGTCAGCTGTAACCACCGACAAAAAGAAAACAGTGAGCACCATACCTTTGATGTTGTAGGCTGTGAAGTGGGCATCCAGTTGTGCATGATAATCAGACCAGTCCTTTTCTTTACTGTTAAACTGGTGAAACTTGGGAGCAGCAACCAGTTGAGGAGCTGCTTGTTGCACCAGTAAGGTTATCATTTGTCGGGTACTAAGCTGCAGCCGTTCAACCTGCTTCACAAGAAACTGAACAACGTCAGTTTCTCATTGGAGGTCAGACATGGTTAAACTCTTTATAGTAGACACAGTAGGAAACAGAATGCACAATGAATATTTTGGCCACTGTCTAGCAGAATGCTAAGAGGATGCACAAGGCAGACCAGGGAGGAATATGGATAGGAATAACCTGCACACATCCTTGTCGGCATTGGAGTGGGCTTGTAACAGTTCTAGATTTACTTCTGGAGGAGGCCAAGCAGATACCACATCACACACAAAATAATAGAACACTTTATTAAAATTTGAACAAAATACAGTACTTAACTTGAAATCAATCCAGATATACAGGAATGTCATTACTCATATGTTAGTGTTGCTGACTTTTAAAACTTATCACTTGGTTTGATACGGAATGATAGTCATATTGCAATGTACAGTTGACGGTAAATTTTGATAGACAGTTCTGGATTCTAATGCAACTCACACTACTGGATCTGAAGTAAGGCAATGCTGCTGTCATAAGCAATGATTAATGAGTGCACTGAGGAGTGCTGTGCTCTGACCTAAGTAAGCAACCAGCAGAAGTGACGTATGGAACCTCCTTAGGGTGTGTCTATGCTGACATCTTCCATTCTTTTCTCAGTCAGACAGTGTGTTTCCGTCATGACATACCAACTTTGACATGGAACCTCATTCTTCAGACACCACCACATTTTTTCACCTGTATGTCTAACGAATTTCACCCTACAGTTTCATTTTCACTGAGCTCAATGTTTATAATGAAGTATCGCCTGAACTCTGTTACACAATCATATAATTTTGCAGATACATCCAGTCCTGTAAGTGGCTGATGTCTGCAAAATGTGTTGTGAATAGAGTTAGTAGTAAAGAAGTAATAAATTAAAAGTCATGCTTCATGCGACAGGTTTACTGCATGAACAGCAAGTATGTAGTAAGCAATAAACATTTTTCTGTTTCATCATTTTGTGGGGGTTGTAAACAAGAAAACATACTGTAAAGGCTTGAAATTATGTGAAAAACTTTTTGCAAGTTTTTTAAATGCTCTCATCTCAAATACTGGATGAATAAAGTATGGGTATTTGCACATCATGGACTACACTGCTTTTCCACCCCCACCTCTACTGCCACTCCTTTGATTAGTAGGTGGTTCACAGTCCCACAGCAATTCTTTCCAGATGGTAAATGAAAAGTGTACCACGTTTTGTTGAAGTTGGTCCCCTGGTTTAGGAGGAAATGTGGAACACACATACATATATACACTGAGGTGGAAAAAGACGTGGGATTGTGACATGCACATATTCAGATGGCAGTAGTACTGTGTACACAACTTATAAAAGGACAGTGCATTGGTGGAGCTATCATTTGTTCTCAGGTGATGCATCTGAAATGTTTTCTGTCACGATTATGGCCATGCGATGGGAATTAGCAGACTTTGAATGTGGAATGATAGTTGGAGCTAGAAGCATGGGACATTCCATTTTGGAAATCAATAAGGAATTCAATATTCTGAGATCCACAATGTCAAGATTGTGCTGATAATACCAAATTTCAGGCATTACTTCTCACTATAGATAATGCAGTGGCTGATGGCCTTAGCTTAATGACCAAGAGTAGTGACGTTTTCATAGAGTTGTCAGTGCTAAAAGACCAGCAACACTGCGTAAAATAACCACAGAAATCAGTGTGGGACATATGATGAACATGTTCGTTAAGACAATACAGCAAAATTTGGCATTAATAGGCTATGGCAGTAAACTTTTGCTACTAGCACAACATTGCCTGCAGTGCCTCTCATGGGCTCATGATCAATCGGTTGTACCCTAGACAGCTAGAAAATCATTGCCTGGTCAGATGCAATCTGATTTCAGTTGGTGAGAGATAATGGTAGGGTTCAAGGGTAGTGCAGGCCCCACAAAGCTTTGGACCAAAGTTGTCAACAAGGCACTGTGCAAGCTGGTGGCGGCTCCATAATGATGTGAGCTATGTTTACATGGAATGGACTGGGTCCTCTGGTCCAACTGAACTGAGCATTGACTGGAAACAGTTATTTTCAGCTACTTGGAGACCATTTGAAGCCATTCATGGACTTCTCATTTCTGAACAACGATGTGATGTCACTGGGCCATAATTGTTCGCGATTGGTTTGAAGAACATTATGGACAATTTGAGTGAATGATTTGGTTACCTTGATTGCCCAACATGAATCCCACTGCACATTTATGGGACTTAATCGAGAAGTCACTTTGTGCACAACATCCCCCACTGGCAACTTTTTCAATTATGGATGGCTATAGTATTAGAATGCATCAACATTTCTGCAGGGGATGTCCAACGACTTGTTGGGTCCATGCCACATTGAGTTGCTGTGCTACACCGGGCAAAAGGAGGTACGACATGATATTAGGAGGTATCCCATGACTTTTGTTACCTCAATGTACGTACATACATTTTTATATGTGTATGGATTATTGGCTTTATTACACAATTCATTTCTATAAAATTCGTGTTGACTTATGGCGTAAAAATTACTGCTGAAGTACTCATTAATTATTTGAGTTGTATATTACACTGAAACTGTCTGACAAAACACACACACACACACACACACACACACACACACACACACAAATATATGGGATGTGCATCTTGATGGACATTTACATCATTGTCTTACATTTTGAGAAATTGCGTTGTGCTATCTCTGGTGACTTCAGATGGACTGTAATCCTTTAACTTTGAGTATTTACTGAAAGATACACAATGACAACAGCAAATTTCAAAGTAAGTTAAGACCTGCTGAGGCTGTTATTGTTTATATTAAGAAGCCTGTTGAGAATAATTAATAGACCAGGTAGGAATGTTATACAAGCAGAAACTATGGCATAATGCATACATTATCCTTCAGAAATATAATACAGAGCTTTATTTGACAGACTTCAGAAGTTTACATTTTATACTGATTCACAACAAACTCCAGCTTCGATATATTGTTATCTAATGAGATCTTTCATGAGAACTTATAATTTTTTTAGTTCATTGAAAGATTGTGTAGGCAGAAATTCCATTCATTTTTAGGTGCAGTGATACAATATGAAATTACCTCAACCAAAACGATACTGATTTGGATTTTGTGCTGTTTGTTTCTGCACTGATGGTTTCTGAACTCCCAGCTTTGAAGGCCTCACTGGCTTCAGTCGAAGATTTGCCTGATTTTTGCTGAAAAGAAAATTGTGATTAATACAAGGATTTTACTTTCAGCTAAGAAGAAAATAAGTGTATAGGATACATTGACATAAAATCCGAGCTAGCTGTATCCATTTGCTTGCCTGAGTATCTTATACATCAAGTGGTGCACACACCTACCATTTATTTCCCTTGATTCATTCCTGTATTAGAACTCAATTTTTTTCAGTACCTGTGATAAAAGAAGCATTTCAATTACCTGCATATTTAATTTGCCTCTTGTTACAGTGATGATTGCCATTTAAAATTTGAGAGATCGACCTGAGATTTCTGTTGTTTTAAAACGCCAAGAGGAATGTGAAGACATAATTATAGATTATGGGAAGAAGCAGACCAAGTCTATCTGCACTAGTTTTACAGTGTCTTTTTATGGTCTTGCTTGATTATGGGTGTGTTATACATGGATGTACCAGACCATTGCATCTGAAGATATAGGATGTAATCCAACATTAGGGAAACAGATTAGATTGGACATTGAGAACTAATTTGATTCCAGTCCTCTATACTTAGGCACTCAGTCAGGCATCAACTACAGATATTCAGACAAGCACACAGAGTGTACTTGTACTGAATGCATATGCAAACTGTAGCATTGCTTGTCCTTCCATATAACATCCACTCAGTAGTTATTTGCAAGCAAAGGGGATGGTGGGGTTAATTCATAAATCATTATTTTAGAGATGTGTGTGGTGAATATTATTGTTTAAACCAAGGCTAGTGTAAGGGCCTATCTTAAGTACTTAGGAGACCTAGAAAAATTTTAGATTTAAAAAAATTAGAAAGAGAAGAGCCTTTTAGATCAGGAACACACTTTCATGTCTAATATGCCAATGAATGCGAATCTAGATTAACCTTATTGTGTTTTGAGGCCCTACCTGCCTAATGAACTTACAGTTTTTAGTGCAGTCCTGAAAGCTGTTAGGCAAGGGACATGTGACTGATAGAAAACATTTTTAGGGGTATCCAGCAGATAAAATGGTTCAGAACACACAATTGCATTATTCTGCTCTAACAGTAAGGAAACTGGGTGTCATTGCATATTATAAACTCCAGCACACATACATGCAGCTAAGAAAAGCTGTGGCTGTTACAGACTTCAGCAATGTGCCAGTACCCTGCAGCAGCGTCATGCATCAGTATAAGGAAGAATGGTCATGAGTAAGGATAAACCTGCTACAGCCCCTGGAATCAACTATAAATGGCTATGGCATTCCTTCTTTCAGTCACTGAGAAGGGCCAAAGTAGCTTTGGCATTTGGTTATAGGACATTTATCTGTGACACATGGATTTTGATTGCACTTGGTAAACCAATCAAGTTTGTGGTGCCTGTGGCAAACACGGGATGTCAGACTTACAGGACTGGCCCTTTTTCCCAAAAATAGTGTGTCCAGTCATTTGTAGGTAAAATGTGTTGTAGGCAAACCAACATGGATTGAATGGTGAACTTTAAATTGCCTGGAAGCTGCTGGAAAATGGATAAAATGAGACCAATGTGGGAATTTAAAAGAAAATGTGGTACGACATTATTGATGTTGAATAGAGTACTGGCATTTTTGTGAAAAAAAATTTTTTTATCTTGTGCCAACGCCAACAGAATCATATAAAAACTTTTCCTGGCAATGTGCCATACTACTCATAGTACAGCTGAAGTGAGTGGAAGATATTGATACTAAGCAACATAACTTGTGTTGTCTCACTCATAGTGCCATTATTCATGTGGAACAAAAAGTGTTTCAGCAGTATATTGTCAGAGCTTTTTATGGCAGTCTTTATTGTGCTCGGAGATGGCATATTATAACAAAGGGGCATCTGATATGCTTATGACACTCTAAGAGTATAAGAATTACTAACAAGCAGAGGTGATTTATGCAGAGAGATATTGAGATTGTGCATGCCAACAGTACTGTAGACATGACTTTCCACTCATAAACACAAAGAATTTCTGGTAATATTCAGGTATGTGTGACAATTTGCAGCTAACTCGCAACCATAACAAGCCAGTAACATAATGTGCTAGATATGATGGAAGTGCAGAGATGCCTTCTGCAATAAATTTTGACCTACATCTTTTTATACAAAGAATAGTGCAGGATTTCAGAGATAGCAGAAGTTCTGTGTGGAGAAATCTACATGATGATGGTCCACATCCATAACACATTTATACTCATCAGACATTAAGTGAAAATTATTTCCAGTCTAGAATTATATTCTGCAGCTGATTTCTAAATCAGGTTCCCATTCGTCATGCTGAAGTTGAATATATTTTCTCCATTTTACACAACTTCCATACAATGTAAAGGTCATTATTCAGTTTGACATTATCAATTTGACACATTTTACCTGAAAGAAAACCCTCCCCCCCCCCCCCAAAAAAAAAGGGGGCAATAGTGTAGGTCTAAATTACCCTGAATGTTAAACTGTCATTTACTTCTTTAGTACTTTTAAGACTGAACTAGGATGAGTAGCAATAAATAAGAGGAATTTAACAAAATATTACAGTATGAGTGTTCATATGCAAAGTATCTTAAAAGCACTCACCAAGCAGTGACATTTTCAACGCCAACACATTCTCCAAATTCATCACTAAATGCGTAGCCATCAGCACATCGCTGTAGACGAGGCTTTCCATTCACACATACAAAGAATCTCTGGCAGTCTTCAGGACTGCGATAGAAACGTATGTCTTCACTGCCAATTGCTTCCTCTGGACACCGGAAACCAAGAAAAGCTAAGAAAGAAAGAAAAGCTGTTGTTAAATAATAACTGGTGACAGTACAGGATAAGAAGTCTCAATAAACTTTCTAATATGTAGGTTTATTGACAGACAATTACTTTCTCATCCATGTCTACAAAAATTGCAGTCCTATTGAGGATTATTATAAAAAATTAAGATCATGCTACATGTGATGAATGTTATTAAAACAAAATTAGGACTTACGAATCTTCCAAAATCTGCCATAAGAGCTTTTGCATCTTAATATGACTGAATCAGAGAGACAGATCTGCTCACAGGTACTTCCCACCTACCTACTGTGACCAAAGTTACTGGTAGTAACTGTCAAATTGGAACTAATGCTGTAGGTTCTGAGTGACTGTATCCTAGTCTGTAACACATCTGGTAATTGGCTGGGAACTCTAAACAATGTGGAACACTGCATTTTTTTCATGTGACATAGCATCATCAATGTTTAACAACAGTAACACTCCCCAACAACTGTGAGACAACCTTTTGTGTTTAGTGTGGCCACAATTAGTGGCAACAGCAGTTACCTGCTACACTTACTGGTCATATTTCTCAACAAAGAGAGGTGTTTCCAGTTCATGGATTATGTTTGCAGTTGGAGAAGGAAAAATATTTTAGCATTTAGTATGTTGTTGCCAAACCCTTTGGGTGAAGAGACCATAAAATTTTACTAGAGGTTACAAAATTAATGACTCCTACATTGTGTGACCAATGTCTCATCTCAATTGTAGATCACAAAAAACCACACTGAGAAATTTCCCCACAGGTATAAAAATAACTTTAGACTAGGCTTCATGCCATATGTATATAGGTTTATGTTGGATAAAATTAAGTGATAAATTATCTGAAAAATGTGTTGATGGATTTCTCCAGTGTTGCAATTTTTCCTCTGCCACAAGCAATACTAATTGAGGGACCCATATTTGACTAAGCCACACATGATTATGGTATTTTCTAACCAGTCCTACAGTTGGTTCCTGCAAATATTTTGAGTTCCATTCCTACACAGACCTACATTATAGACATAGAAAAACTCGTTTTACACTATTACAAACCATTGATAATGACTGACAAATACCAGATGTAACACACTCCTGTACAGAATATGAGCACTTTCACTTCCTTTCTATATACCTGCCTACTGCTTAGTGCCTCTTCTCCTTGGTAAGAAAGGACCTGTTCTCATATACCCATTAAAATGGAAACAACTTTTTGATGAACAGAAAAAACTACTTAACTCAGTTCACTTTTCATTCATAAATAACTCTCATTGTATTAGAAAATTGACAATATAGTAGCATATTTTTACAGGAAATATCAATAAAATACTTAGTCTACAATATGAGTAATAACATTATTATTTACTCTCAATTTGCAAACATCAAGCAAAAGCATTTTCAAGGAGTTTAGCCATTTTACAGAAACATTTCAGTACATTGTCTTTATAGTGGCATATAAGTTCCAGGGGTAATGCAGGAGTAGGTTTCATAATGAATAAAAAAATAGGAGTGCGGGTTACCTACTACAAGCAGCATAGTGAACACATTATTGTGGCCAAGATAGACACAAAGCCCATGCCTACTACAGTAGTACAAGTTTATATGCCAACTAGCTCTGCAGATGATGAAGAAATTGAAGAAACGTATGACGAGATAAAAGAAATTATTCAGGTGGTGAAGGGAGACGAAAATTTAATAGTCATGGGTGACTGGAATTCGTCAGTAGGAAAAGGGAGAGAAGGAAACATAGTAGGTGAATATGGATTGGGGGGAAGAAATGGAAGAGGAAGCCGCCTTGTAGAATTTTGCACAGAGCATAACTTAATCATAGCTAACACTTGGTTCAAGAATCATAAAAGAAGGTTGTATACCTGGAAGAATCCTGGAGATACTAAAAGGTATCAGATAGATTATATAATGGTAAGACAGAGATTTAGGAACCAGGTTTTAAATTGTAAGACATTTCCAGGGGCAGATGTGGATTCTGACCACAATCTATTGGTTATGAACTGCAGATTGAAACTGAAGAAACTGCAAAAAGGTGGGAATTTAAGGAGATGGGACCTGGATAAACTGAAAGAACCAGAGGTTGTAGAGAGTTTCAGGGAGAGCATAAGGGAACAATTGACAGGAATGGGGGAAAGAAATACAGTAGAAGAAGAATGGGTAGCTCTGAGGGATGAAGTAGTGAAGGCAGCAGACGATCAAGTAGGTAAAAAGGCGAGGTCTAATAGAAATCCTTGGGTAACAGAAGAAATATTGAATTTAATTGATGAAAGGAGAAAATATAAAAATGCAGTAAATGAAGCAGGCAAAAAGGAATACAAACGTCTCAAAAATGAGATCGACAGGAAGTGCAAAATGGTTAAGCAGGGATGGCTAGAAGACAAATATAAGGATATGAGGCTTGTCTCACTAGGGTTAAGATAGATACTGCCTACAGGAAAATTAAAGAGACCTTTGGAGAGAAGAGAACCACTTGTATGAATATCAAGAGCTCAGATGGCAACCCAGTTCTAAGCAAAGAAGGGAAGGCAGAAAGGTGGAAGGAGTATATAGAGGGTTTATACAAGGGCGATGTACTTGAGGACAATATTATGGAAATGGAAGAGGATGTAGACGAAGACGAAATGGGAGATAAGATACTGCGTGAAGAGTTTGACAGAGCACTGAAAGACCTGAGCCGAAACAAGGCCCCGGGAGTAGACAACATTCCATTAGAACTACTGATGGCCTTGGGAGAGCCAGTCATGACAAAACTCTACCATCTGGTGAGCAAGATGTATGAGACAGGCGAAATACCCTCAGACTTCAAGAAGAATATAATAATTCCAATCCCAAAGAAAGCAGGTGTTGACAGATGTGAAAATTACCGAACTATCAGTTTAATAAGTCACAGCTGCAAAATACTAACGCGAATTCTTTACAGACGAATGGAAAAATTGGTAGAAGCGGACCTCGGGGAAGATCAGTTTGGATTCCGTAGAAATGTTGGAACACGTGAGGCAATACTAACCTTACGACTTATGTTAGAAGAAAGATTAAGAAAAGGCAAACCTACGTTTCTAGCATTTGTAGACTTAGAGAAAGCTTTTGACAATGTTAACTGGAATACTCTCTTTCAAATTCTGAAGGTGGCAGGGGTAAAATACAGGGAGCGAAAGGCTATTTACAATTTGTACAGAAACCATATGGCAGTTATAAGAGTCGAGGGGCATGAAAGGGAAACAGTGGTTGGGAAAGGAGTGAGACAGGGTTGTAGCCTCTCCCCGATGTTATTCAATCTGTATATTGGACAAGCAGTAAAGGAAACAAAAGAAAAATTCGGAGTAGGTATTAAAATTCATGGAGAAGAAGTAAAAACTTTGAGGTTTGCCGATGACATTGTAATTCTGTCAGAGACAGCAAAGGACTTGGAAGAGCAGTTGAACGGAATGGACAGTGTCTTGAAAGAAGGATATAAGATGAACATCAACAAAAGCAAACGAGGATAATGGAATGTAGTCAAATTAAATCGGGTGATGCTGAGGGAATTAGATTAGGAAATGAGACACTTAAAGTAGTAAAGGAGTTTTGCTATTTAGGGAGTAAAATAACTGATGATGGTCGAAGTAGAGAGGATATAAAATGTAGACTGGCAATGGCAAGGAAAGCGTTTCTGAAGAAGAAAAATTTGTTAACATCGGGTATAGATTTAAGTGTCAGGAAGTCGTTTCTGAAAGTATTTGTATGGAGTGTAACCATGTATGGAAGTGAAACATGGACGATAACTAGTTTGGACAAGAAGAGAATAGAAGCTTTCGAAATGTGGTGCTACAGAAGAATCCTGAAGATAAGGTGGGTAGATCACGTAACTAATGAGGAGGTGTTGAATAGGATTGGGGAGAAGAGAAGTTTGTGGCACAACTTGACTAGAAGAAGGGATCGGTTGGTAGGACATGTTTTGAGGCATCAAGGGATCACAAATTTAGCATATTGAGGGCAGTGTGGAGGGTAAAAATCGTAGAGGTAGACCAAGAGATGAATACACTAAGCAGATTCAGAAGGATGTAGGCTGCAGTAGGTACTGGGAGATGAAGAAGATTGCACAGGATAGAGTAGCATGGAGAGCTGCATCAAACCAATCTCAGGACTGAAGACCACAACAACAACAACAACAAGTTCCAGATGAGCTGTAATACAGCCAATTTTTGTGAAAGATATTAAAATAAGTTACTCATAGGCATTGTGTTTTTCTTTGGAGTTTATAGAGTAATTATGTGATCACCTGTCAAAAGCCTGATTAACCACCTTTTACAGTGCAGACCACTGTGAGACATGCGGGAAGAGAGTCAAAGAGATTCTACAAGGTACTGATAGGGATGTGGAGTCCTGCAGACTCCAGTGCCATTGGGAAGATGATCTAGGTTTCTTGGTTGAGGATACGTAGCATCAACAGCCCAATCGAGGTCGTCACACAGATTCTCAATTGTATTTAAATATGGGGAGTTTGGTGGACAGAAGAATATGGTATACTCATCCTGGTGCTCTTCAAACCTTGCACATACATTGAAAATTGTGTAACTGGTTGCATTGTCCTACTGGTAGATACCATTGTGCCGAGGAAAAACAAGCTGCATGTACAAGTGGACATGGTCCCCAAGGATAGATACATACTTGTATCAATCCATTGTGCCTTCCAGAATGATGAAATTACTCAGGGAATGCCCTCCGGCCTGGACCCTTCGGATGATTTTTGTGGGGTATTTGCTTTCAGACATTTATGCCAACAGCCACCTGCTCTGATGGAGTATAAAACATGATTCATCTGAAAAGGCCACTTATCATCACTTAGTGGTCATCCAGTTGAAGTATTAGCATGCAAATTCTAACCTTCTATTTAAGCTAGCTTCCTATTTCTGCAGAGTAGATATGGATGGAGGAGGAGTTGCCACATTTATCAAAAAAAAAATGGTTCAAATGGCTCTGAGCACTATGGGACTCAACTGCTGAGGTCATTAGTCCCCTAGAACTTAGAACTAGTTAAACCTAACTAACCTAAGGACATCACAAACATCCATGCCCGAGGCAGGATTCGAACCTGCGACCGTAGTGGTCTTGCGGTTCCAGACTGCAGCGCCTTTAACCGCACGGCCACTTCGGCCGGCCACATTTATCAAAAACTGCCATAAATTCAAGAACATTGACATTAATAAATTCTGTTTAGAGCAGCATCTAGAAGCATGTGCAACAGAATAGAGTTCCATAACAGATCATATATAATAATAACCATTTACCGAGCACCTGCAGGAAATTATAATCTATTCTTAGATCATCTAGAAGCTCTTTTGGGTTATTTAACAGGAAGAAACAAAGAAATTTTGATTGCTGGTGACTTTAATACAGATTTTCTAATACAATCTTCCAGTAAACATTCACTGCAGTTAGTAATGTTGTCTTTCAATCTAACTCACACTGTAAACTTTCCAACTAGGATCACTAAATCCTCAAGGGCAGCCATTGATAACATTTTTATACACAAATCAAAGGAACAAAATAATATCATAAAACCTGTTATAAATGGACTATCAGATCATGACATGCAACTCCTTGTTTTAGATGTAAATTCTAAGCAGATTATCAAGACTGCTAAATCTGAGTACAGGAGAGTAGTCAATCAACCAAAAATTGAGTGTTTTAGAAAACAGCTCAAAGATATGAACTGGAAAGATGTTTATAGTGCTCATGACATGAATGAAAAATATAACACATTCATGAACAATGTCAGTACCATGTTTGAAAACTGTTTTCCTCTAAAAGTTCCTCAAATTAAACAGAAGTCTATAATAAAACCATGGATTACACAAGGAATAAAGATTTCCTGTAAGACAAAAAGGAAAATGTATCTGTCGACCAAGAATAGCTCCAATGCTGATGATTTAGCTAAATACAAGGAATACTGTAAAACATTTAAAAAAAAAAGTAATTCAGACGTCTAAACAAATGCACTACGAGAAGAAGACAGCAGTGTCAGGGAACAAAATAAAAACAATATGGGATATAGTGAAAGAGCAGACTGGTAGAACCAGAAAGGAACAGGAGCAAATAGCACTAAGGGTAGATGACACATTAGTAACTGATGGGCATAGTGTGGCAAATCTATTTAACAAGTACTTTATATCCGTTACTGATAGAATGGGACTTTCAGGATCAGTAAATAATGCCCTTGAATATCTGAAACTAGCCTTCACAAATAGCTTCAAGTACATGAATATATCACTCACTTCACCAAAAGAAATAACTTCCATAATAAAATCTTTAAAAACAAAGCATTCTAGTGGGTACGATGAAATATCAACAAAGTTAATTAAGGCATGTTCTTGTGAGTTTAGTACAATTCTAAGTTACTTGTGTAACCAGTCAATTATAACTGGGACATTTCCTGACTGGCTAAAATATGCAGATGTTAAGCCTCTATTCAAGAAAGGGGATAAAGAGAAACCATCAAGCTACAGACTGATTTCGCTTTTGCCAGCATTCTCAAAAATTTTAGAAAAAGTAATGTACAGGCAGCTGCTCAACCATCTGACCACAAATAACATATTATCAAGAACACAGTTTGGATTTCTGAAGGGTTCTGATATCGAGAAGGCTATTTACACCTACAGTGAAAATGTACTTAATTCATTAAATAACAAATTACAAGCAGCAGGTATTTTCTGTGATTTGTCAGAGGCATTTGATTGTGTGAAACACAACATCCTTTTAAGTAAATTAGAATTCTATGGTGTCACGGGCAGTGCTGCAAAATGGTTCAAGTCATACCTCACTAACAGGAAACAAAGGGTGTCAGTGCAAGGGACTAGTGAATTAAGTCATCATCAGAATGGGAAGAAATTACATGTGGTGTCCCACAAGGATCCATCTTAGGGCCATTGCTTTTTCTTGTGTACATTAATGATCTCTCATCAGTTACACTGCCAGAACCAGAGTTCGTTTTGTTTGCAGATGACACAAGTATTGCAATAAATAGTATGTCAAGTATAGTTCTAGAAAGATCTGCTAATGATATTTTCATGGATATTAATAAATGGTTTAAAGCCAACTCACTGACATTAAACTTGGAAAAGACTCACTATATGCAATTCAGAACCTGTAAGAGGTTTCCACCCAGCATATGCATAAAGTATGAAGAAGAGCAGATAGAAGAGGTTGACAGTCTTAAATTCCTGGGATTACAACTTGATAATAAATTCAGTTGGGAGGAGCACACCACAGAACTGCAGAAACGCTTTAACAAATCTGTATTTGCAATTCGAGTGTTAGGTGACATACGTGACATAAAAATGAAAAAGCTTGCATTTTTTGCCTACTTTCATTCCATAATGTCATATGGTATAATATTTTGGGGTAACTATTCAAGTCAAACAAAAGTTTTCAGAGTCCAAAAGCGTGTAATACGTATTATTTGTGGAGTAAATTCACGGACGTCCTGTAGAAACCTCTTCAAAGAACTGGGTATACTAACTACTGCCTCTCAGTATATTTACTCATTAATGAAATTTGTCCTAAATAATATATATCTTTTTCCAACAAACAGCTCAGTTCATACATACAATACCAGGAACAAAAATGATCTGCACAAGGACTTAAAAGCACTTACTTTTGTTCAAAAAGGGGTCCACTACTCAGGAACACTCATCTTCAATAATTTGCCAGTAAACATAAAAAATTTAGTTACAAATAAAGATCAGTTTAAAAGGAGCCTGAAAGACTTACTAGTGGCCAACTCCTTCTACTCCATTGACAAATTTTTTAATAGAAACAAATGATGCCGGTCTAGGAATGGTAGAATGATGGGTTCGATGACGGTTTGGATGTACCATGCACTATTCAGTGTCCCCTCGACGATCACCAGTGGTGTACGGCCAGTGTAGGAGATCGCTCCCCACACCATGATGCCGGGTGTTGGCCCTGTGTGCCTCGGTCGTATGCAGTCCTGATTGTGGCGCTCACCTGCACGGCGCCAAACATGCATACGACCATCATTGGCACCAAGGCAGAAGCGACTCTCATTGCTGAAGATGACACGTCTCCATTCGTCCCTCCATTCACGCCTGTCGCGACACCACTGGAGGCGGGCTGCACGATGTTGGGGCGTGAGCGGAAGACGGCCTAATGGTGTGCGGGACCGTAGCCCAGCTTCATGGAGACGGTTGCGAATGGTCCTCGCCGATACCCCAGGAGCAACAGTGTCCCTAATTTGCTGGGAAGTGGCGGTGCAGTCCCCTACGGCACTGCGTAGGATCCTATGGTCTTGGCGTGCATCCGTGCGTCACTGCGGTCCGGTCCCAGGTCGACGCGCACGTGCACCTTCCGCCGACCACTGGCGACAACCTCGATGTACTGTGGAGACCTCACGCCCCACGTGTTGAGCAATTCGGCGGTACGTCCACCCGGCCTCCCGCATGCCCACTATACGCCCTTGCTCAAAGTCCGTCAACTGCACATACGGTTCACGTCCACGCTGTCGCGGCATGCTACCAGTGTTAAAGACTGCGATGGAGCTCCGTATGCCACGGCAAACTGGCTGACACTGACGGCGGCGGTGCACAAATGCTGCACAGCTAGCGCCATTCGACGGCCAACACCGCGGTTCCTGGTGTGTCCGCTGTGCCGTGCGTGTGATCATTGCTTGTACAGCCCTCTCGCAGTGTCCGGAGCAAGTATGGTGGGTCTGACACACCGGTGTCAATGTGTTCTTTTTTCCATTTCCAGGAGTGTATCTTCATTCAAGATTGACAAAGATATGAAACATTACATCAAATATGATGCCTCCCTAATGTACACTCATTGAAACATAGAGGAGTGTAATATAAATGACTGAATTTGCCAACACGAAATTCAAATTGTTACCATAAAATACCTGGAGTTACAATAATGTCAGTTTGTAGACCACCAACAGTAAGACTGATGAGACCTCCCCTACCAGCTCTTAAGACAGAAAAAAACCCAAGTCATAGATGGCAGACTGAAACAGTTCCAGATACAAACACTGTTACAACTGACAGTTCCAGTCTACCAATTCCACACACAAGAAATGTCTTGCCTGATTTTCCACACAATCAGCATCAGCAAGTTATACTTAAAATTGGAAGTCAACTGCCCCTCATTAAAAGATGTTATTTTATAAAGGCACCTGAGAGTGTAAAAAAAAGAGTTAAGACTGGATAACATCAACAGTAAAAAATTATAACCACTTTCTACTATTCAACCACAATGTTACTGCACTTGGCCATTACAGGAAAATCATTGTGACATTACAGTAAACAAGTATAGAGATGACTGTGGAAAATGCATCACACTGTCAATGCTTTCAGGTCAGTTGTGCATATAGTATCAACCACGAACACATGCTTATTCACAACAAGCTGACCAAAGCACTCTCATTAACAGATGCAATAGTATTGTGGTCAACTAATAGGTGCCACAATTGCTGCAGCATAAAATAAATATTCCACACTGCTATAGAGAGGTGCACACTCCTTGTTGGAAGATACAGAAAATCTACAGAAGGAATATTTACAGACAAGTAACCCAGACATAGGAAAATAGATACAGCAGGCAATAAATGAGTCTTGGAAAGCTAGCTGTAAGAAAGTAACAGAAAATATAAACTTTGTTTCTTCTGTGACAATTGCGGACAGAAATGTCAATATTAAGCCAAGCACCTAATGTTACTCCATCTGAGTTAACTCACCATAACAGAAACCATACAGAGAATGTCTCACTTGGTCCACATTTAAAAAAAAAAGACCTTTAAGAAAGACTTAGAAGATATGTGCAAAGAACTAAAGGAAGCTGCAAATCTTAGCTCCAGCTCAAGCTGAAACTGAGGAAGGGTGCAGAAAACAATAGAATTTATCCTGAATTTACTAAACGTCTGGACCTGTGAGTTATAAAATAGTCCACATTTCTACTCTCACAATCCCACTGCCAGCAAAATCCCACAACAATTTAAAATATCTCAGCCACTAGCAGTTCTAAAACCAGTGAAACCAAGCAATAGCACCTTTGCATTGCTCAGTATATGCTATTACTATCAGAAGGGTTACTTTACAACAGAATATAGATGATTATTGACATCATAGAACTCCTGGAAAAGGCTGGGTTCAGATGAAACTGAAATAGTTATGAGCAAGTCTTAGCTGTAATTTCATTTTTTAAAAACAGACTTTCAAAGAGGCCAGAAAATGTCTGTCACATTTATTGATTTAACTGCTGTGTGGATAGATGGACCAGGTAGTGATAGTGGGAGGGGTTGGAAATAGTCTTGGATGGGACTGGGCATGTGACACCTGGATAAGATTGGTACTCCAACTCAGATTACTAATGTTGCTTTGTACAGCCATTCTGGGATTTTAATCAACGCCATCACGACAGCGCTGTGAGGCGAGCTAATATGCGACTTGAGAGGAAGCTAATGACTGCTGACAAAGCACACATTTCACTCGTGCCAGTTGAGGGTATCTATAGGTCCAGCTTTCGCATCTCGCAACTACCCTCCCGACCTGGTACAGAAGCAAATAACCAGAGCCACCTCCTCATCCCCTCGAACCCAGAATCCCCCACAGAAGAACCACAAAAGTGCCCCACTTGTGACAGGATACTTTCCGGGACTGGACCAGATTCTGAATGTGGCTCTCCAGCAGGGATACGACTTCCTCAAATCCTGCCCTGAAATGAGATCCATCCTTCATGAAATCCTCCCCACTCCACCAAGAGTGTCTTTCCGCCGTCCACCTAACCTTCGTAACCTGTTAGTTCATCCCTATGAAATCCCCAAACCACCTTCCCTACCCTCTGGCTCCTATCCTTGTAACTGCCCCCGGTGTAAAACCTGTCCCATGCACCCTCCCACCACCACCTACTCCAGTCCTGTAACCCGGAAGGTGTACACGATCAAAGGCAGAGCCACATGTGAAAGCACCCACGTGATTTACCAACTGACCTGCCTACACTGTGATGCATTCTATGTGGGAATTACCAGCAACAGACTGTCCATTCGCATGAATGGACACAGGCAGACAGTGTTTGTTGGTAATGAGGATCACCCTGTGGCTAAACATGCCTTGGTGCACGGCCAGCACATCTTGGCACAGTGTTACACCGTCTGGGTTATCTGGATACTTCCCACCAACACCAACCTATCCGAACTCCGGAGATGGGAACTTGCTCTTCAATATATCCTCTCTTCCCGTTACCCACGAGGCCTCAATCTCCGCTAATTTCAAGTTGCCGCCACTCATACCTCACCTGTCATTCAACATCATCTTTGCTTCTTCACTTCTGCCTCGACTGACATCTCTGCCCAAACTCTTTGTCTTTAAATATGTCTGCTTGTGAGATGTCTGCTTGTGTCTGTATATGTGTGGATGGATATGTGTGTGTGTGCGAGTGTATACCCGTCCTTTTTTCCCCCTAAGGTAAGTCTTTCCGCTCCCGGGATTGGAATGACTCCTTACCCTCTCCCCTAAAACCCACATCCTTTCGTCTTTCCCTCTCCTTCCCTCTTTCCTGATGAGGCAACAGTTTGTTGCGAAAGCTTGAATTTTGTGTGTGTGTTTGTGTTTGTTTGTGTGTCTATTGACCTGCCAGCGCTTTCGTTCGGTAAGTCACATCATCTTTGTTTTTATATATATATCTCTGTGTGTGTGTGTGTGTGTGTGTGTGTGTGTGTGTGTGTGTGTGTCTGTGTGTGTGTGTGTGCAGTCTTTTTCAATGTACCTGTCTGCCACTCCGTGCCTCCTGCATGTGGTGAGTAGCGATCTATCCTTTTCATTTCCTTGCCAGTATTATATTCAAGATCTAGCGCAGTAAATGAATGCTGCTATTTTCACTATGAGAATGATCTCTTCTGTCTCCAACTCTGAAACATGAATGCTTGTTTACTTTCCTTATTTTCACTCTATTATCTCATGTGGTGTTATATATGGGAACAACTCTGAGCACTCAGCAAGAATATCCTTAGCTCAGAAGCAAACAGTCAGACTGATCTTGATGTCAGTTCATGAACTTTGTGTAGGCCATTTTTCAGATGCCTTGGTATTCTAACTCTGCTGTACCTGTACATACATTCCACATGGGATTTTATTGTTGACAATATTGACTCATTCAGAAGAAACTGCAGCATTCATTCAGTGAACACTAGATACAAAAATAATATACACTCAGATAACAATTCGCCAAGCATTGTGCACTATTCAGAAGGTTTCATTTTCACACACCTGAAAAAATGAGTGATAAACCCTAAGTATTCAAATCTAAGTTGAAATTTTTCCTTGTGGCACACTCCTTCAATTCTACACAGGAGCTCCTCACTGCATTTGCAAACTTTTCTGTGTAATATGTTATTTAATCTTATACTCCTTGTTTTTTCGTGTTTTTTATTAATTCTTTAATTCTGTGTTAATAAATTTGCTAATCAGCCTTTGATAAAGTATTTACTTATTCACTGCATGACAAAGTAGCATTAGGTTTTATGGTTCATGGAACCGGAAAATAAATAAATAACTGCAGAAGTTAAAATAAACCATACACTGTGCTAAGATCACTCAACTATTGTAGACTATGTTTTAAATCACTAGTTGACAAACACAGTATGAAAACTTTTCAATAAATCATACAAAATAAAAATATCTGTGCCTCAATGATTGGTGTTGGTATGCCTTTTGTTCAACTTATTCACCAGTGACTTGTTGCTAACAATATCTCAAAAGTTTTGCTTGTCAGATTATACTGCTCTAGTAATATAAAGTAAGTCTTTTGAAGAAGAAGAAAAAGAAGAAGATTCACAGAGTATCTAGATTTGCTACATAAATATTAGAAACAGTGGAGACTTTATCTCAACACCAGTAAAATGGAGGGGTGCATATCCTGCCTAAATAAGAAGCTTACCAACATTAAACCTTTATACTGACTTTCACAGAGCACAGTTAAACCAAATACTCAATATCTAGGTGTAATGCCTGATCACTCTCTCACATTGCAGACTCATCTTGAAATAACCAAACGACAAATTGAAACTAGGAAAAACATTATCAGAAAGCATGTGTGGGATCTCAACAGTATTCACCAACCTACTACTTGCAATTTTACAGATTGCTGTATAGTTAATTGGATACTATTCGCTGAACAAGGTGTGGCCCAATTATACCACCTACAGGCAGCATGCTGCCAAGAAAAGTCTGGGACAATCTCAGCCGCATCAGAACCAGGCATGCAAGGTGCAAAGCATCCCTTTATAAATACAAGATCATACGCAGCCTTGAGACTGATTACGTCCAAATAGAGCAAATGGTAGACCATGTTATTCATGATTGCCCAATAAGAAAATTTTGTAGCTGTCATGTTGAAGTACGAGGGCAGTTCAATAAGTAATGCAACACATTTTTTTTCTGAAACAGGGGTTGTTTTATTCAGCATTGAAATACACCAGGTTATTCCCCAATCTTTTAGCTACACAACACTATTTTTCAACGTAATCTCCATTCAATGCTACGGCCTTACGCCACCTTGAAATGAGGGCCTGTATGCCTGCACGGTACCATTCCACTGGTCGATGTCGGAGCCAACGTCGTACTGCATCAATAACTTCTTCATCATCCGCGTAGTGCCTCCCACGGATTGCGTCCTTCATTGGGCCAAACATATGGAAATCCGACGGTGCGAGATCGGGGCTGTAGGGTGCATGAGGAAGAACAGTCCACTGAAGTTTTGTGAGCTCCTCTCGGGTGCGAAGACTTGTGTGAGGTCTTGCGTTGTCATGAAGAAGGAGAAGTTCGTTCAGATTTTTGTGCCTACGAACACGCAGAAGTCGTTTCTTCAATTTCTGAAGAGTAGCACAATACACTTCAGAGTTGATCGTTTGACCATGGGGAAGGACATCGAACAGAATAACCCCTTCAGCGTCCCAGAAGACTGTAACCATGACTTTACCAGCTGAGGGTATGGCTTTAAACTTTATCTTGGTAGGGGAGTGGGTGTGGCGCCACTCCATTGATTGCCGTTTTGTTTCAGGTTCGAAGTGATGAACCCATGTTTCATCGCCTGTAACAATCTTTGACAAGAAATTGTCACCCTCAGCCACATGACGAGCAAGCAATTCCGCACAGATGGTTCTCCTTTGCTCTTTATGGTGTTCGGTTAGACAACGAGGGACCCAGCGGGAACAAACCATTGAATATCCCAACTGGTGAACAATTGTGACAGCACTACCAACAGAGATGTCAAGTTGAGCACTGAGTTGTTTGATGGTGATCCGTCGATCATCTCGAACGAGTGTGTTCGCACGCTCCGCCATTGCAGGAGTCACAGCTGTGCACGGCCGGCCCGCACGCGGGAGATCAGACAGTCTTGCTTGACCTTGCGGCGATGATGACACACACTTTGCCCAACGACTCACCGTGCTTTTGTCCACTGCCAGATCACCGTAGACATTCTACAAGCGCCTATGAATATCTGAGATGCCCTGGTTTTCCGTCAAAAGAAACTCGATCACTGCCCGTTGTTTGCAACGCACATCTGTTACAGACGCCATTTTAACAGCTCCGTACAGCGCTGCCACCTGTCGGAAGGAAGTCAATGAAACTATACGAGACGAAGCGGGAATGTTTGAAAATATTCCACAAGAAATTTCCTGTATTTTCAAGCAAAATTGGCCGAGAAAAAAAATGTGTTGCATTACTTATTGAACTGCCCTCGTAAATCAGCTTGTGTTCCATAAATCAGTGTACTAATCTTTTGTTAATGAGAGACATAGAAATTACTTCCAGTTGGTTTCTCAAGATAACATGAAAGTATTTATAATGGTAAATGGACTGTGGAAAGATGGCGCCGAATGAAACTTTGTTCTGTAACGATGTCTCAGTTTCCTTAAAAAGTGATAGTGACGTGTGTAAAATCTGCGTAAAAAAGGTAAAGAGAGGTATCCTATGCATCCAGTGCAGGTCGTGGTATCACGACAAATGTGTTAAAGTGAATCTAAAATATATAAAAGACGAACATGACTGGACATGCCGTCAGTGCGTTGTGAGTGTCACGAAAAACGAGGTAATGGACACGATAAAATCAAAAGAAAAAGTAATAAGTGTGACTACAGAGGATTTAATGACTATAAATACGAAATATGAAGAACTTCGGCAGAAATATCAAGAACTGGAAACGAAATACAAAGAGATAGAGCGAGATCATCGTCTAGCACAAGACAGTGTTGTTAACCGTCGTTCTGCGCAAAAAACATGGCGTTTGCCGAAAAAAACAAACAAACAGACAGTGAGTACAGTTCCGGCGATACCGCTAGCAAATAAATTCACAGCACTAGACGAAGACTGTGATAAGACAAAGAACAATGACGAACAAAAATCAGTGACGAAACTTCCAATCGAGTGCGCAGCCAAGAAAACATCTAATACGAAAAATAAACCAGTGAACATCAAACGACGAGTTTTTGTACTTGGTGATAGCCACGCCAAGAAAATTGCCGAAAAAATAAATGAGTACAGTACGTTATTCACGGCAACAGGTATGACGAAACCCAGTGCACCTTTGACTGAGATAATTAAGAGCAGCAACTCACTTAATGAGCTATCTAAGAATGATGCCGTCATAATCATGGGTGGAAGTAATGATGTATACAGAAGTGAGAGTAAACATGCGACCCAGTGTTTAAAAACTACATTACTTGATCTGAAAGTTCCGAACATCTTAGTTACTAGTTTGCCTCACAGATACGACCTGCAAGACAATTCCATCGTAAATCTGGAGCTTGCAAAAGTAAACAGACAGTTCTGCAAAATATGCTAGTCCCAACAAAATGTAACATTTCTTGATCTTCCAGATGCAAGAGATTTGTTTACGAAACATGGACTACATTATAATAACGCTGGCAAGTCATACGTTGGCAAAATGCTAGCAAAATTAATACAAAAAGACGACGACGTTGCAAGAAAACCAATTGCTGTGCAACCAGTTTCGACCAAGGAAATGGATAAACGAAAAACAATTTCAAAATCGCAGCCACAGCGCCAGCTCAAAACAGGAACATCACGTCCAGAAGATGAGACGGTGCCAGAACCAGCCTCAGAACATATAGCAAAGACTGAAATTATCGTCAAGAAAACTGTACCTACTCATCATACAGATGCTCACACACAGGGAAACTGATGAAGGGGGCCAGTTCTATCCGAATTTGGCCCAATACAACGAATCCAGAACAAGCAGTCAACACTCAGGTGGACATTCCGTTACTTTATAGTCAAATTAGTTTTAAAGACCCTCTACCTAATAATATATGCAGTAGTAATTTCGTTATGCACTTGAACATAAGAGGTCTGTCTGAAGGAATGATCAGGAAGATTTATGATATAGAAATTTTGCTATAAAGTGTGAAACAATCTGAAAGTAATATGCCTTAATGAACATTGGCTAAAATCTGAAAATATCAGTCTCCTAAATAAACTTACAGGTTGTAAACTGGCTACCAGCTTTTGTAGGACCAATGGGTATGGAGGCTCTTGCATACTAGTTCATTCCACGGTAGACTATGATATCAGACAGAATTTTAGCCATCTGAATGAAGAAGGCACATTTGAAAGTTGTTGTATAGAACTTAAAGAGTATAACACACTAATTATCAACATATATCGCACCCCTGGGTACCATATAAGCTCTGTATTTTTAGATAAGTTTGATACATTGCTACATAAATTAAAATGTGAGAAACTGTACAAGAAAGTGGTTATATGTGCTGACTTCAACATAGATGTAAGGACTGATGACAAATTTTCTTCACACTTAAAGAACCTGGTAGCCACAAATGGGCTAAATCTCAATTTCGATCAGTATACAAGAATTACAGCAAGCTCTGCAACATGTATTGACAATATTGTAAATAGTTATAATTATTATGTAAAAGAAAAGTTTCTTCCAGATTTAGGAGTATCAGACCATAAAGCACTATTTGTATCACTACCGAAGCAAAATTCAGTCTGCACAACAAAAAGATGTAGGAATTTCAGTCAAGAAAATGTGGAAGTATTTTGCAAAAAACTAAGCCAAACCAAGTGGACAGTCAGCAAACACACTTCCACAAGTGACAATTACAATAACTTTTTAACTGAATTCTTGGGTATATTCAATGAATGCTTCCCTTTTGTAACAATGAGGACCAGGTCCCAAAAAAGTAGATCCTGGGTAACAAAAGGAATTAGAGTGTCTAGTGCTACTAAGAGGAAACTGCATATGGAGGCAAAAGTAAATCGAAGCCCTCAATTTCTTAAGTATGTAAGCACATACAAAAAACATTTGACAAAATAGTTAAACTAGCAAAACTTACTGCAAATAACGACTTCATTTCAAATGCAAAAAACAAATCAAAAGCTGTTTGGTCTGTTATAAGAAGTGAAGTTGGCAGTGAGGCAGAGAGAAAATGCCCTTCTAAAATAGTGATAAATGGTAGAGCTGTTACAGAACCCAGTGCCATTTGTGAATCATTCAATGACTTTTTCATAAACTGTAACAAATTTGGTGACTGTTCACCACCAAATACAAAGCCCAATATGACAGATAGCAATTGCACATGTTTTAAGTTTTCTCATGTTTCCATCTCAGATGTCATCAAAATCATAATGTCCCTAAAAAATTCAAAATCTGCGAGGTGGGATGAGGTCCCCATTGAAATAATAAAAATAGTCCGTCACAGTATTGCATATCCACTCTCTTTCATAATCAACCAATCATATGATGAGGGATGTTTCCCAGATCGATTAAAATATGCAGAAGCTTGGCCCATACATAAAAAAAGGCAAAAAAGGTGGATTGGGCAACTATAGGCCAATCTCACTGTTACCAATTTTCTCAAAAATATTTGAAAGAGCTGCATGTGATCAGATTGAAAATCACAATTCATCTAACAGCATTATCTTAGGCAATCAATATGGTTTCAGAAAAGGCCGCAGCACAATCCATGCAATAAATGAATTAGTCACAAAAGTCAGCAGATGTCTTGATGATAGAATGTGTGTGTCAGGCATCTTTTGTGACCTGTCCAAAGCCTTTGACATGGTAAATCATGACCTGCTTCTCCAAAAATTGGCATGCTATAATTTTCAAGGCAAATCTTTTAGCTGGATGTCATCATACTTGGCAAACAGAAAACAAAGAGTACTTATTAACATCAACGGCAAGAAATTTCTCTCTGGCTGGAAAAACACTCAATTAGATGTTCCACAAGGTTCAATATTAGGGCCACTGCTTTTTCTATATTATATTAATGATATGCCATGTCAGGTCCAGTCTGATACTATCCTCTATGCAGATGACTCAACAGCTGTAGTCTGTTGTAAAAATGAGGTAGATCTAATTCGTCATATTGAACAAACACTTGGGGAAGTGGAGGCATGGGTCAAAAACAATAACTTGACATTAAATTTTACAAAAACAGAAATTGTTCATTTTATCACAAAACAATCTGCACAGTCTATAAGTGAAATAAGGTATATGGACAAAAAGTTAGAGACTGCAGACTGTGTCAAATTCCTTGGCGTGTTAGTCAATAAAAACCTGTTATGGAGTCGCCATGTGGACAACATACTGGGTCGACTGAATAGCCTTGTATATATTATGAATATCTTGTATAGTATTACTGATTTAGCTGTAAGAAAAACTGTATATAATGCATATTTTGTTTCAGTCATTAGGTATAGTATAATTTTCTGGGGGTCTGAAAAAACAAATTTACTTAGAGCTTTTAGACTACAAAAAAGAATCCTCCGAGCAATGGTGGGAGCAAAATCAAAGCAACACTGCAAACCTTTATTTGTAAAACTGGATCTAATGAGCATTCCAAGCATATACATCTATGAAACTCTCACTTTCACGAAAAGAAACCCACAACTTTTTGAGGGCAACTTCTTCTTGCATCAATATGATACTAGACATAGAACGAGCTACATGTTACCTACCCACCATTTAAAATCATATGAAAAAACCCCATACTATATGGGCATGAAATTTGTAAATAAAATATGGAAAGATATGGATGACCCAAATGTAAAAGGTACCAAAAGAGACCTGGAAAAATATATGAAAGATAAATGTTACTATAGTGTAGAAGATTTCATGAATGGTAACAATGCATTATAATTGTAATTAAAATACCTCTTTGAAGATGTTACACCATGTATATTATTAGTTTATTGTCTATTTTTAGTATTGTTATATATAGTGTAAAACTGACAAGTCATCTATGTCACAATCTTTGATTGTATAAGGCATGTTATGTGATAATAAAAATTGAATTGAATTGAACTGAATTGAATGGGAGACACACAGAAATTACTTCCAGTTGGTTTCTCAAGATAACATGAAAGTATTTATAATGGGAGATTTCTGTTCCTGAATTAGACAACGCTTAGTGTGACTGCATGCATGTACAAGGTTTTGTTTTTAGCCTCAGTGTTCTAAACATGACTCCAACATTGACCTGTCCTGTTGTCCAAGACTGTACTTTATACTCTCAAGACTCTGAAATGAATTTTGATGGCAAAAACTCATGGAATACCTGGTACATTGTTTCCTATAGGAAGGGGACTGAAACTATCAAATTTACTGTAAAATACTTGACTTCTCCTTGGAAATGCCTCTCATATTTATCAAAATTGTGACACATGAACATACATTTTAAGTTTTAGTTGGTATCTTACAAGTTTTTACATACCCTCAGCATCACAATCTTTGACCTGATCTGGCCATTCACACCGTAGTAACTCAGGGTTGAATGCTAGACCTTCAGGACAGTCAAAAACAAAACCACGTCCTCCCACACAGTTCATAAATTGCCCACAATGTGAAGAGTCACCCATCTTATAGTATCCAAACTGGCGAGGACATCGTTCATTTGCTTGAGCAGGCTCTGCATACGAGAAAAGTAAAATTAAAGAAAGAAACATGTACATTATTTCATTCCTGATATTTCAATATAATTTAGTAAAACTAGCTGTAAGTAAATATTTTCTGTTACATTGATCAGATACAGTGTATTAACCTCGAGTGTCTTTATTATTACAGTCATGTATCATGTCAAGCGTAGTCATTAGGCTATAGTAACTTATTTAATGCTATAATTATACATTAAGTAAATGTACTTGCTAAGTGAATTAATATCCTATGCAGTTAAAATATCGGCACAAAGGAACTGCCTATATTACTTCCAAAAAAAAAAAATCTCTATGTCTTACAAGCTTTCACAAATCTTCCATTATAAAATAAAAGAATTTACTCTGAAACCATTTTTAATACTACATTCTAAATTGTTAAAGTTACGAGTTTCTGTATACTCACATATATCAGTAAACTGTTAGTCTAGTGTAGTAATTTATAGTAGAGTGTATTTGTGAAGTGTGGTGTCACCGCCAGACACCACACTTGCTAGGTGGTAACTTAAATCGGCCGCGGTCCTGTAGTACATGTCGGACCCGCGTGTCGCCACTGTGTAATCGCAAACCTAGCGCCACCACATGGCAGGTCACAAGACACGGACTAGACCTCGCCCCAGTTGTACGGACTACATAGCTTGCGACCAGACGTACGAAGCTTTCCTCTCATTTGCCGAGAGACAGAGTGAATAGCCTTCAGCTTAGTCCATAGCTACTACCTAGCAAGGCGCCATTTGTATCAGTGCTTATAGCTAACGAATATTCAAGAGAGATGTATTCCAAGGATTCATTAAAAGTTAAGTAACAAACCTATATGTACTTTTCTTCTTATTCATTAATAAGTCTCATGTTCCAGAACTTCAAGCCCGTCTGCGTTAGTTTAGCGTGCACCTAGCTACCTCATTGTGTCTATGCTTTCTGAAATAGACACAACATTATTTGGCGACGAGTAAAAGAGTTTGTATTAATTCGTTTGTGTCATGGCTTCGCCACAATCTCCAGATGTACTGTCCGAATTTTTTCGCTTGCAGAATCAGCAGACGCAGGCGTTATTGGAAGCCCTTGGACAGCTCGTCCAGGGTCAACGTGCGCTGCAAAACGATGCGGCAGCCGCCGCTTCTTCGCTACCGCTGCCACAAAACGCTGTTGCACCTCCATTTCGGCCATACGTGGCGGCCGACGAGACCTGGCAAGAGTGGTCTCGCCAGTTCAACTTTCACCTAGCAGCATACAGAATTCAAGGTAAAGAGCGGCAGCCGTTTTTGCTTTCTTGTGTCGGTGTGTCTACCTACCGTGTGATAGTGACATTGTTTCCCCGACGCGACGTAGCAACTCTGTCCTACGAAGAAATTTTGTCTGCTTTAGATGCCTATTTCAAAGAAACAGTTAATGTAGTTGCACGACGGTATACGTTCTTTCGTACAAAACGTACGGCCGGTCAGACTAATAGGGAGTGGGTTGCAACTTTGCAAGGACTTACTAGGGAGTGTGCCTTTGAATGTGACTGTGGCCTCTCTTATTCAGATACTATGGTGCGTGATGCAATAGCACAGAACGTTTCTGATGTTCGCATAAGGGAACAGATTTTGAAACTAGTTAATCCCTCCCTTCAACAAGTGATAGACATATTGGATAGGCAAGACACACTTGACTTTGCTCAGGACTCATTTGAAACTTCGCCAGCCGTGTGTCACATTAACCGGCCCGCCGGCCGCGCTGCCCGGGACGCTACACGGCCCTCGCGCCCGTCCGCACAGCAGCGGCAGCCTACCTTGCAAACACGTGCGCCGCGTAAGCAAGCAACTGCAGTGAAATCATGCCCGCGGTGTGCAACTAGACATTCGCGTGAAAATTGCCCGTCACGCCAAGCTATTTGCTTTTACTGTCACACGAAGGGACATGTTCAAAGTGTTTGCCAGAAAAAGTTCAGATCCGACAATCACAATAATTCCAGGCCTTTTGCTTTGCGCCGGAATCGACCCCAGGACAATCAGGCTCGTGGACCTTCGCCCATGGACATTCATGCAGTTCATTCCCACCCGTCCAGTGACACTTTAGCTAACAGTGGCTGTGTTCGTCCCACCACAAGTGTGCGTCGACGTCGCCGGAAATCCCGTAAAGTCGCAAGTGCTTCTGTACCTGTATCAGTTCAAATTGCACGTGACAGTCGCTCTTGTCGTCAGCAGGACAATAAACTTTTTGTGGACTTAGACTTTGAAGGCAAAGTGATACCATTCCAGCTCGATACCGGAGCTGCAGTTTCATTGATTAATCACGACACGTACAAACAACTGGGCAAACCGCCATTGCGTGCCGCAAATGTTAAGTTAACTAGTTACTCAGGACAGCATATACCTGTGTTAGGACAGTGCAGCCTTCTTGCAACATACAAGGGACAAACAAAACTTGTGTCATTTTACGTTCTTCGTTCTTCTACTGCAGTGAACTTGTTTGGTTTAGATTTGTTTCAATTGTTTAATTTGTCTATAGTAAATCAGGTCCTATCAGTGAATCAGACTGTGCCTTCCGCCAGTGTTTCTAGTCTTTGTGAAGAATTTGCAGACATTTTTGCACCGGGCCTTGGTTGCGCTAAGAACTATGAAGCGCATTTGGAACTGAAAGACAACGCGCAACCAAAATTTTTCAGAGCGCGCAATGTTCCGCACGCATTGCGTGATGAGGTCGCAAGAACATTAGCCGATTTAGAATCTCAAGGTGTAATTGAACGTGTGCAGGCTTCTCTCTGGGCCTCACCCTTAGTAATTTTGCCAAAACCTTCCGGTAAACTGAGACTTTGTGTGGACTTCAAGGCAACTGTGAATCCTCAACTTGTGACTGCTACTTTTCCTTTGCCCCGCCCGGAAGATCTTTTTGACAAACTGTGCCCGGGAAAATATTTTTCCAAATTGGACCTAGCAGATGCGTACTTGCAGATACCTGTGGACGAAGAATCCCAGCGCGTCTTGGTGGTAAACACGCATCTTGGCTTGTATCGCTTCAAAAGACTGCCATTCGGGTGTGCATCCGCCCCTGCTTTGTTTCAGCAATATTTACAAACTCTTTGTGCGTCGGTCCCTACTGCTGCGAACTATCTGGACGATATTGTGATCTCAGGAAAGACAGAAGCCGAACATTTGCAAAATCTCCGAACATTATTTCAGGTCTTGCGTCAGAATGGTCTTCGCTTGAGGAAGGACAAATGTGTGTTTTTTGCTCGGGACTTACCCTACCTGGGGCATGTCATAAATGCCCAAGGTATACATCCGAGTCCAGAGCACCTCCGTGCCATACAGGACTTACCTGCTCCGCAGAATTTGAAACAGCTACAGAGTGTGCTGGGTAAAATTAATTATTATAACAAATTTCTGCGAAATGCTTCTTCCATTTCAGCTCCGCTTCATCGCTTACGCCGTAAAGGTGTTCCGTTCGTCTGGACGACGGAATGCGAACGCGCCTTTCGCCAGTTGAAATCGGCGTTACTTTCAAATACTTGCCTTACGCCATTCGATCCCCGAAAACCTCTTTTGTTGATGGTAGATGCATCGGATTTCGGGATCGGTGCTGTGCTTGCGCACAAAGATGGCTCGCATGATCGCCCTATTGCCTTTGCGTCCAAATTGCTCTCATCTGCGCAAAGAAATTATTCACAGATAGAGAAAGAAGCTTTAGCTCTCGTGTTTGGTGTTACCAAGTTCCATGACTTCTTGTATGGTCGTCACTTTACCATCATCACGGACCACAAACCTTTGACATCGCTTTTTCATCCGAACAAGCCTGTACCTCCGCGTACAGCGCAGAAATTCATTCGCTGGTCACTTTTTCTCTCGCAGTACCGCTACGATATCTTGTATCGGTCCACTGCTAAGCACGGAAACGCTGATGCGTTGTCCCGTTTGCCAGTTGCTGAGGATAAAGCATTCGATTCTTCCGAACTTGCTTGCATGTTCATTGATTCAGAAACCAATGACGTGGTCGCATCGTTTCCGATTGATTTTCGTCGTGTAGCTACAGCCACTGCTGCTGACCCTGTCCTTGCTACTGTTTTGCGTTTTGTTGATACGCAATGGCCCTTGTCAAAGTCACGGATCGCGGATCCTTTGGTTCGCCGTTTTTTTGCTCACAAGGAGAGACTTTTTGTGCGACGTGGTGTTTTGTTGTTGCGTTCGGATAATGATCAATCCCGAGTCGTGGTCCCACGTTCGTTGCAGTCCTCTGTCTTAAAGCTTCTTCACCAAGGACATTGGGGTATAGTGCGTACGAAACAACTTGCTCGTCAGCACTGTACTTGGTTCGGAATCGATGCTGCGATTACAAATATGTGCTCCTCTTGTGTGGCGTGTGCCGAACAACACTCCGCACCGCCGCGGAAGTTCTTTGCATGGCCGAAAGCCACTTCCCCTTGGCAACGCTTGCACATTGATTTTGCTGGTCCATTCTGGAATGCTCGATGGTTGGTTGTGGTTGATGCTTTCAGTAATTTTCCTTTTGTTGTCCGGATGTCTTCCACGACGTCTTCTGCCACAATCCAAGCCTTGTCTGCTATCTTTTGCATTGAGGGTCTTCCGCAGACTATTGTTTCCGACAATGGCCCACAATTCATGTCCGCAGAATTTCAGTCATTCTGCAAGGCCAATGGTATTCAACATCTGACTTCCGCGCCGTTTTCGCCTCAGTCAAACGGTGCCGCTGAACGATTGGTCCGGACTTTCAAGTCACAGATGTTGAAATTGAAAGAGTCGCATTCTCGGGAGGACGCATTATTGCTCTTTTTGTCTTCGTATCGCTCTCAGCCCCGCGATGGTCGCTCGCCGGCTGAGTTGCTCCATCGTCGATCTCATCGCACCCTGATGTCTTTGCTGCATCCGCCGCATCAGGTTCCTGTGCAGCGGCAGACTCCGGTTTTTGCTCCTGGCGACGTTGTCTATTATCGCAACTATCGCGGTTCACGGCGTTGGCTCGCAGGGCGCATTCTTCGCTGCCTCGGCCGCGCGATGTATTTGGTTTTGGGGGCCTCTGGTGAGGTGCGTCGGCATCTCAATCAGCTGCGCCTCTGTCGTCGCCTGGGTTCTGCCGCTCCCCGTCTGCTTTCAGCGACGGAGCCGTCCGGTCAGCGCCTTGGGGACCCATCTACTGGCTCGCCTCATCCCCAGGTGTTACCAACGCTGCCTTCCATTTTGCCTCATGGCGTCGCGCCGCCGCCGCCGCAGCCGCCGCCGGCGCCGCCCGCAGCGGACGCTTCGCTGCAGCCGCCTGGCGCCTCCCTGGGTCACGCGACGCCGCTCGCTTCCCGTGACCAGCCGTCCTCCGCCATGGACCTCTTGCCCGCTCCGGACCAGATGTCGTCTTCGCCCGTCGGGTGCTCCGACCACATGGAGGTCGACCCTTCGGCCCCTCTTGTCTCCTTACGTGCGCATACACCTCATGTTGACGTGCACCCTGGACTAGGTTTGCAGGCGTTTCCTAGCTCCCCTCAGACCGAATGGCCGGGTGCGGGTGGCACAGCCTCGCCTGTTGTTAGGCTCCCCACCTCATCGCATACGTCAACATGGGGTCCTCCCCACGGCGGGCGGAAGCCTTATCTCACGACCGTTCGCCGATTTGCGGGGGAGGAATGTGGTGTCACCGCCAGACACCACACTTGCTAGGTGGTAACTTAAATCGGCCGCGGTCCTGTAGTACATGTCGGACCCGCGTGTCGCCACTGTGTAATCGCAAACCTAGCGCCACCACATGGCAGGTCACAAGACACGGACTAGACCTCGCCCCAGTTGTACGGACTACATAGCTTGCGACCAGACGTACGAAGCTTTCCTCTCATTTGCCGAGAGACAGAGTGAATAGCCTTCAGCTTAGTCCATAGCTACTACCTAGCAAGGCGCCATTTGTATCAGTGCTTATAGCTAACGAATATTCAAGAGAGATGTATTCCAAGGATTCATTAAAAGTTAAGTAACAAACCTATATGTACTTTTCTTCTTATTCATTAATAAGTCTCATGTTCCAGAACTTCAAGCCCGTCTGCGTTAGTTTAGCGTGCACCTAGCTACCTCATTGTGTCTATGCTTTCTGAAATAGACACAACATGAAGAACTAGTGTGTATGACATGGAAGCATTTAGTTTGATTCACGTCTCATTTCCTTTGTATTGTGGTGTGTGCTCCCCAATGTTTGCACCTGCCACTCAATCAGACAACACAAATGCTACAGCAGAAGACATGAGAACACACGCCAAACTGTTCGTATGTGTCAAGCATCCTAGCACAACATGAGTCAATCTCCAGCCACGTCTTTGGTGTAGGCGGGTTTTTTCCCAGCAGAAAGTGTGGCCAGAAGAATTTACACCATGACCAACACTTCGCGCATGAATGCTGAGCAAGTGATACCCCGGACACTGGCAGTGAGTGATCTGTGCAATGTACACTCCTGGAAATGGAAAAAAGAACACATTGACACCGGTGTGTCAGACCCACCATACTTGCTCCGGACACTGCGAGAGGGCTGTACAAGCAATGATCACACGCATGGCACAGCGGACACACCAGGAACCGCGGTGTTGGCCGTCGAATGGCGCTAGCTGCGCAGCATTTGTGCACTGCCGCCGTCAGTGTCAGCCAGTTTGCCGTGGCATACGGAGCTCCATCGCAGTCTTTAATACTGGTAGCATGCCGCGACAGCGTGGACGTGAACCTTATGTGCAGTTGACGGACTTTGAGCGAGGGCGTATAGTGGGCATGCGGGAGGCCGGGTGGACGTACCGCCGAATTGCTCAACACGTGGGGCGTGAGGTCTCCACAGTACATCGATGTTGTCGCCAGTGGCCGGCGGAAGGTGCACGTGCCCGTCGACCTGGGACCAGACCGCAGCGACGCACGGATGCACGCCAAGACCGTAGGATCCTACGCAGTGCCGTAGGGGACCGCACCGCCACTTCCCAGCAAATTAGGGACACTGTTGCTCCTGGGGTATCGGCGAGGACCATTCGCAACCGTCTCCATGAAGCAGGGCTACGGTCCTGCACACCGTTAGGCCGTCTTCCGCTCACGCCCCAACATCGTGCAGCCCGCCTCCAGTGGTGTCGCGACAGGCGTGAATGGAGGGACGAATGGAGACGTGTCGTCTTCAGCAATGAGAGTCGCTTCTGCCTTGGTGCCAATGATGGTCGTATGCGTGTTTGGCGCCGTGCAGGTGAGCGCCACAATCAGGACTGCATACGACCGAGGCACACAGGGCCAACACCCGGCATCATGGTGTGGGGAGCGATCTCCTACACTGGCCGTACACCACTGGTGATCGTCGAGGGCACACTGAATAGTGCACGGTACATCCAAACCGTCATCGAACCCATCGTTCTACCATTCCTAGACCGGCAAGGGAACTTGCTGTTCCAACAGGACAATGCACGTCCGCATGTATCCCGTGCCACCCAACGTGCTCTAGAAGGTGTAAGTCAACTACCCTGGCCAGCAAGATCTCCGGATCTGTCCCCCATTGAGCATGTTTGGGACTGGATGAAGCGTCGTCTCACGCGGTCTGCACGTCCAGCACGAACGCTGGTCCAACTGAGGCGCCAGGTGGAAATGGCATGGCAAGCCATTCCACAGGACTACATCCAGCATCTCTACGATCGTCTCCATGGGAGAATAGCAGCCTGCATTGCTGCGAAAGGTGGATATACACTGTACTAGTGCCGACATTGTGCATGCTCTGTTGCCTGTGTCTATGTGCCTGTGGTTCTGTCAGTGTGATCATGTGATGTATCTGACCCCAGGAATGTGTCAATAAAGTTTCCCTTTCCTGGGACAATGATTTCACGGTGTTCTTATTTCAATTTCCAGGAGTGTATAATTGAGTGACAATGGGACTTAATGGCTTGCTGCACTGTGCTCCCAGATAGATGTATGAGCACTCAGAAGACCATCCACAGGTAATTCAGTTTTGTGTGACTAAGCAGCATGAGTATTACAGGCTACTTACTTTATCATGGAGAACTAATGGGCCTACCTTATTTAAATATCAGGGCACGCACTGACCCCTTACCCTGACAGTTATTCCAGGTGCAACACCAGAAACTGCTTCTCAATTACTACCAACATTAATACTAGTGAGGACAGTAGTCCAGTGCCCTCCAGAGCATGCTAAATGGTGCAGCATATGCCCACATGAGTATGCTCATGAATCCTTATAAACTCTTCATAAGTCGCCTATCTATATGTGTGAAATAACATTGTCTCTATTAATGTCAGTTTGTGTGCACTGATAGTTAGCTGCATGCACCATGTATCTATTCTGTTATTACCTTTCACATTCACCTGAGAGTTTAGACTCGTGTGGTAAGAGACCCGAAGTACATTGTGATTTCGTATGTATATATAGATTTGATGTGTACACCCCTGCAGTGTGCAAACACCAGTGTGCATCTAGCCCACTACGGTAGATGGACATCCATGCTGTGAACCATTTAGTGTTGCTATGCTCATAGTATTAGACCCTGTTTTCTTTGTGTAGATGTAATCTGTATGTAAACGGTACCTCTATCTAATAATGCTGGGATCAAAATATTGTACTTCATGTTCTCCATGTATAGGTGTAAGTTCACTGAAAAAAAAATTGCGACACCAAGAAGGAGCTGTGTGATATGAACAAACAAAAGTTGGTAGGTATGTTATTACGTCTGAAATATGATGTCTATTCAAATTTTGCACCAGTCACATAAAAGTAGCACTAGTCTCACCCCTATGAGGATGCATATCAGGTTTGCTTTAAACAAACACTGTAATGGATGTGGTGAGTTGATGTTAGTCAAGAACGCCTTTAAGGTGACTAACGATGCCGTTTTCAGCACTTCACTGAGTTTGAACGAGGTTATGTAAAAGAGCTACGAGAAGCTGGATGTTCCTTCTATGATATTGCAGAGACACTTGGCAGGAATATAGCCACTGAACATGATTGCTGCAGTGGTGTACATGAGAATGTATGGTCACAAGAAGACTAGGCTCTGAATGGTTACATGGCACTACCGAGAAGGAAGACCATCATGTTTGGCGTATGACTGGCACATCATACTGCATCCGCAACAGCAATCTGAGCAGTAGTTGACACCATAGTGACACAATGAACTGTTACTAATTGTTTACGTCAAGGACAGTACTGAGACAGGTCCCCTGTAGCATGCATTCCACTGACCCCAAACCACCGGCATTTGCGGCTTCAGTGGTGTCGAGCAAGAGCTCATTGGAGGGCAGGGTGGAGATCTGTTGTGTTTTCTGATGAAACCTGATTCTGCCTCGCTGTGAGTTTTGGATAGAAGGAGGTTAGCTGAGGCCCTGCATCCAACCCGTCTGCAGGAGCACTCTCGTGGTTATACTAGTAATGTAACCCAACATGTTCTACATAGTGTCAACATGTTGCCTTGGCCTGCACGATCACCAGATCTGTCTCCAATCAAGCACACATGGAACGTCATTGGATGACAACTCTAGCATCATCGACAAACAGCATTAACTGTCCCTGTATTGATCGACCCACTGCAACAAGCATGGAACTCCATTCCACAAACTGACATCGGGCACCTGTTACAACATAATGCTTGCACATTTACGCATGTGTATTCAACAGTCTGGTGGTTACATTGGTTATTAATGTACCAGAATTTCACATTTGCAATGGCTTCTCTTGCACTTACATTAACCTATGATCTCGCAATGTTAATCACTTAAATACATTACCCAGACGAACATATTCCCGAAATTTTATTACTCTCCATTAATTGTTTACTGGTATTGTGATTTTTTTTCTTTTGCTGTATATGTATATGTCCCATGTAACATATGGGTTTTGGTTTCCTATCCTGAGAGAGTGAACATTTTATGTATGCATATTTTGGCTGTATGAGTGGTGAGATGTATCTGGCATGGACACAATAGCTGGACCATTGTGTACATTTGTCCATCTCTGCATATATGTATAATCTCCCATTGACAGATTGCCAATGACATTCTAGTATATTAATTTGTTGTATAACCTCCCTATAGTAGTTAGATTTCATTCCAATAAATGGACAATTTGCATGACAGTGGGTTTAAATTGTTTCCTCTCCTTCCATACCCAACATGGCTATACCCTAGCAGTCAGTTTATATGATAGTCACTAGCAATACAAGTGAGAAGACAGCTAATTCCCGCAGTGTGTTCATAATAACAGCCTTCAAACAATTCCAACTTTAAGCTTAAAAAACTAATGAATATAAATATACAAGAATAGTGAATGTGTCAATTTTTTTATTTGCAGAAGTGACAATAAATCTGAAATGGTTTATGAGGACAAATGTTTTCTCTGCATATCAGATTTTAACATTTTTTATTGAGCTTTGACAATATGCCACATTTAAAATGTTCCAAGAGATTTTTTGTGCAGGTGATTAGTTCATTAATCTCATTACAATCATCAGTGGCTGTTGTTAAATCATTTGCATGCAGTAAAAGTTCTCAATGTATTTTTGATGAAACATAATTTATGTGCTACAGGAGTTGTTATGACATAGTATTAATTACTGGGAAACATATATTTTATCCGTTTCAAATGTGAGTGCATGGCCTTCCATTTATGTCCTGCATTATTGCTTTGCATTTTATGTACTTTAACATAGCTTACAGATTCTGTTAAAAAGGTGCAGACTGTTTTCAAAAGAAGCTCATGGCTTCTTGCAGTGAAAGCTTTAATTGGTCAGAAAAGTTACTAGAGTTATCTTGCTGTTGACACACTTGCTTATTTTGTGACTACATCATTCACTGAATCTTTGTTCACGATCTAAAATAATGATATGTTTTAGTTTATCCTTCTGTGTGATTATCTATAGCTTTTCCAAATATTTAATGAAAGATTCATAATAGTTATTTGAGCCAATAGTTTTCTACATCACCCAGTCTGCCACTTTTATAAGCTGGTCATATTTCATAATATTTCAGTTAAGTAGGGTAAATGCCTTCTGCATCCTTTGAGTTTCATTTCACAATCACAGTTATCACATTGTTAATCTTCCCAGTATTTCCTCATGAGACACATAATGACCAGCAAGGATATTATGACCAACCATCTATTAATGTGTTTGTCATCTTTGGCACAAAAACCAACAGCAGTATGTTGTGGCATTGAGTGAAAGTCATTGGTACATAGTTGGAAGTAGATGGTACCAGATGCCCATGAACAGATCATATAATACCTTTAGATTCTCAGGAGATGATTCAAGAGCTGTAGACTAGTACTTAGCAGTATCCAGAAACATCCAGCTCGATTCATATACAGCTACATTGGAGGCAAAGACATCAGCTACATTTTGTCAGAATGATTATCCTACTTGAAAATCAAAGGGAGAGAGTGTGCATTCATAAAGGAACAAAATCAAGTTGTAATAATGTTTACATAGTTAACGGTCCACAGCCTCATTGCTTTTGGAACATGGTCGTTTCAGATAAGGCCTTTGTCAGGATTTGACAGGAAACACAATTCAAGGAATCAGGAAATTATTTTCCATTATTATATGGTTCAATGATGATACTTTGGTGACCAGTGCAATTGTAACTGATGTTGTCATTTAATCAACAAAGGCAAAAATGTTTGTTATGTGCTTGGAGACTACATTTGCAAGGATGTGGAGTGTATGTTGTGCAACAAAACATTAATTTTCTCAGATAACTAACTCTTTATTATTTATTACCCACTTTTCCCTAATCAGTATATTTTTGATAGACAATAATAAAGGCAATGAATTAACATCTACCAAGCCTCTGTTTTTATTATATTTTCTCCAGCCACCAGGTTGTCATTGTTCATTCCTTTTGAAAAGCAACTAAATTAGCAGCTTCCTTAGTTCTGTGCATTTGAAGTAAAGTGATTCCTTTGCATTGCACAGCATCTCATGTGACGTATCCATACTCAGTTTGTGCACTCAATATGAACTGTCGGTGGTTGTTCACAATGTTCTGGCAATACTGCATATTACTGATCCATGGACACTCAGCCACTACCCATAGATCATGGACCCAAGGCAGGTTCATCTCAGTTTATTGCTTCCCAAATATGTGCAGTGGGACTGAGATCAGGTAACCTGGTGTCACTCAAGTGCCTTCGTGTGGATGGAGTGTTCTTCAAACCATTATCACACAGTTCTGGGGTGACATGGCACAGTGTCTTGCTGTATTTTCAGGAAACTGTAGGTAATTTCATGGTTGCATATTAGTAAAATAGTAGGGTGTTATATCTTATGCCAATGGGAGACACAATGACAGAATTATAACAGGCACCAATGTAAAAGTCCTCCACATGAGAATACCTCCACCACTAGTGTTCCATATTGGCAGACCAGATTCTTCAACTTGTGTCATTTTTGAAATAAATACTCATACAGTGTCACATGCACCAATAAATATCACAACAGACAGTGATATTGACATACACCAGTATCACTATATATGCTTCAAGTGTGCAGTGGATATGTTCCTGTATCCGTGCTAATCTGTGAGACCTGTGACATTATGTGATCAGAAGTACATGTGTGGGACAGTGACTTCTGTACCCCATAATTGGATGCTACAGATACCCGTCAGTTCATTGTTGAGCCCTATCATCGAGACATTGCCACCTACAGCATTTGTCTTTGGTAGTGGCAGTTTTCCCTCAGATGATACATTTCCCTCAGTGATACATTCTCAATAAGTCAGCATATTGTTGAGCCCTATTATCGAGACGTTATCACCTATAGCATTTGTCTCTGGTGTTGGCAGTTTCCCCTCAGTTGTAAGATTAGTGATACATTCTCAACAAGCCAGCATGTGAAATGTCCTGTGCCAGCCTTCATAGCCTCAGAGATGGAGTGACCCATGTGTCAGGCACTCACACTTTGGCCAAAATCTAAGCAGTGATATTGAGTGCCTTGCTCCTTGTATGATCAATTGTCATGCTATGGCCAGTACAAGGTGTGATGATTTCCCACTGATGTGACATGCTGAAGCATTTGATATGCCATAGCAACAGGTGTACTTCCATTCGCACACAGCAGCTACCTCTAACTCAATTGCTGACAAATGTCTGCTATGGCAGAGTTCAGTCAGGCTGGTGATGATGTACAGCTCAGTCACATTAATGTGGCCACTGCCTATGTTTGATGTCTACGTGCAATAACCGCTCATAGACGACAGGTGGCAACACTAGCAGTGGAGGGTATGTAAAGTGGGGATGCACAAAACAGTGCAGTCATTGTTGTAATACAGAAAGGGAACGATTTATTTGACATCCAGAAGGGCATGATCATTGACTTTTGGCCCAGGGTGGAAGCATTGCCGAAATGACTAAGATTGTAAACTGTTTGTGTGCTGCTGTGGTTGAATTTACTGTGCATGGCAAAATGGCTCTGGACGTCCACTGAGTGGCGACAGGTAGTCCTTTCAGGTGAACTGCTTTTTATGTTCCATTACACAGATGGCCATTGGCATGTGTGGCGTGAAATGTCAGAAAGCAAACACCCCACAACCGGGACAGAGCGTTATGGTCTGGGGAATGTTTTTGCATGGCATTCTCTGAGTGATCTCATCATTTTGGAATGCACAGTGGATCAACACTAGTATGCATCTATCCTTGGGGATCATATCCACCACTACATGCAGCTCGTTTTTCCCTTGCACGATGACATCTACCAGCAGGACAAAGAAACATAATACACAGCTTGCAGTCTATGTGCATGGTTTGAAGAGCACTAGTATGAGTGTAGTGTACTCCTCTGGCCACCAAACTCCTTGGATTTAAGCCCAATCAAGAATCTGTGGGACCACCTCGATCACGCTATTGGCAACAGGGATGCTCAACCGAGAAAACTAACGCAGCTGGCCATGGCACTTGAGTCGGCATGGCTCCACATGCCTGTCAGTGCCTCCCAGAATGTCATGGACTCTTTCCCTGCACGTCTCACGCTGTAAAAGGTGGTTATTCAGGCTTTTGATGGGTGGTCATGTCAATGTGACTGGACAGTGTATATTCATGTAGAAGACGTTTATGTAAAATGAGAGGAGACATCTGGTACATTTACCACCATCCCATACAAGCGAATGAGACAGGGTAGTACTAGCAATCATATAGAGCAGATAGTTCCTCTGCAGCACCACTATGAAAACCTATTCATCCCACAGGACAGTGCACCATTCCATGTCTTCCATTTATATCAGAATGATGCGCTGAGCACCCTAAGGACAAGAGAGTGCAGATAACGGTTAGACAAAATGTTATAAATATCACTGAAAATCAGCAAAATCTTTTATTAGCAGGCTGTTGGTCCTCCCCTTACCTGAATTACAGCTTAGATCTGACAGTCACAACCTATGCACAGTGGGCAGAAAATGCTTACTCACTCCTTTGGCCAAACATTCACTTATTCAGGGAGCATGCTCGAAGGAGGCAATCAATATGGCAACTGTCTTCCAAAACAAGGTTCGATTGTATTCAGATCAGGGGACTGAGTAGCCAACACGAGGTGTTAACATTATCATCATCATCTTCTTCTTCTTCATTACACCAGTCTTCAACAACACCAGAAGTGTGCATGATAGCGTTGTCGTCTTGGTACACTACTTTCTCACGAGGGAACAAAGTCTGCAGCATTTGGTGAGGATAGTCGCTCAGAATATGACGTTATCCCAGTCTGTAACCCTCTCATAGACGACAACAAGTGAGCGACCTCCACGGTGCGACACTTTGTGCCCCACATTACTACTGACTTTCTGCCCTGCTTCGCAGTAGGCCGGAGACAGTCGATGTGACACGCTTCTCCTGGTGTTCTGCAGAAATACTTCCATTCGTCCACAAAAATGGGGACGGCGAGTTGAGTTGTCTGACCAGATGACATTTTCCCCATTGTCATTGTTACAGTTTGTGTTCTTGGGGCACCAAATTCGTCGTTTGAAGGGTTTGTGTGATGTAATCGACGGCTATGAGATAACCGTTATAGTGTACATGTTTGTTACATGTAGTTCAAACTCAAACACAACCAGACAAACAATCATGATTATTCTGGACTCTTCCTGATCGGCCTTATAAACGTTTTAACACTGAACTATAATTCACATTGTACTGCGATAAAGGTTAATAATGAACTAATGTGTGTAATTTATGCCCACTACGTGACACCCTTCAACACTATAGATGCATTTAATACACTACTGGCCATTAAAATTGCTACACCACGAAGATGACGTGATACAGACGCGAAATTTAACCGACAGGAAGAAGATGCTGTGATATGCAAATGATTAGCTTTTCAGAGCAGTCACACAAGGTTGGCGCCGGTAGCGACACCTGTCGTGCTGACATGAGGAAAGTTTCCAACCGATTTCTCATACACAAACAGCAATTGACCGACGTTGCCTGGTGAAACGTTGTGATGCCTCGTGTAAGGAGCAGAAATGCGTACCATCACGTTTCCGACTTTGATAAAGGTTGGATTGTAGCCTACCGCGATTGCGGTTTATCATATCGCGACATTGCTACTCGCGTTGGTCGAGATCCAATGACTGCTAGCAGAATATGGAATCGGTGGGTTCGGGAGGGTAATACGGAACGCCGTGCTGGATCCCAACGACCTCGTATCACTAGCAGTCGAAATGACAGGCATCTTATCCGCATGGCTGTAACGGATCGTGCAACTACGTCTCGATCCCTGAGCCAACTGATGGGGACGTTTTCAAGATAACAACCATCTGCACGAACAGTTCGACGACGTTTGCAGCAGCATGGACTATCAGCTTGGAGACCATGGCTGCGGTTACCCTTGACGCTGCATCAAAGACAGGAGCGCCTGCGATGGTGTACTCAACGACGAACCTGGGTGCACGAATGGCAAAACGTCATTTTTTCGGATGAATCCAGGTTCTGGATATCGAGCAAATGGAAGATGGGGACAGGATGGTACTCACGTGTCTGGGAACGGCCCTCACAGTCCACCTCGGGTGGGTACTGGCAGGGGTAGCTGAAGATTGAGGCCTTGGCGTTGAAGAGCAGCCCGTCATGATGGTCGCATCCGTGTTTGACGACATCGCGGTGAACGCAAATTGGAAGCGTGTATTCGTCATCGCCATACTGGCGTATCACCCGGCGTGATGGTATGGGGTGCCATTGGTTACACGTCTCGGTCACCTCTTGTTCGCACTGACGGCTCTTTGAACAGTGGACGTTACATTTTAGATGCGTCGCAATACGCCAGTCACTACTATTGATAAACTGTGGTATCGTGTTGAAGCTGCATGGGCAGCTTTACCTGCACACGCCATCCAATCTCTGTTTGACTCAATGCCCAGGCGTATCAAGGCCGTTATTACGGCCAGGGGTGGTTGTTCTAGGTACTGATTTCTCGGATGTATGCACCCAAATTGTGTGAAAATGTAAGCACATGTCAAATGGTTCAAATGGCTCTGAGCACTATGGGACTCAACTTCTGAGGTCATTAGTCCCCTAGAACTTAGAACTAGTTAAACCTAACTAACCTAAGGACATCAAGAACATCCATGTCCGAGGCAGGATTCGAACCTGCGACCGTAGCGGTCTTGCGGTTCCAGACTGCAGCGCCTTTAACCGCACGGCCACTTCGGCCGGCTAAGCACATGTTAGTTCTAGTATAATATATTTGTCCAATTAATACCGATTTATCATCTGCATTTCTTCTTGGTGTAGCAATTTTAATGTCCAGTAGTGTAACTTTGCGGGATGGCCAACTACAATTAATATTTGTACTTACATAGCATGTCAGGTACTCAGGCGATCGACATAAAGGGTGATTCATCTTGAACGAAATGAAACTTCAATAAATTCTGCAAGGCATTTCAAATGGCAACATTTACACAGACTTTCAGTGGAACGAAACGCCGACTTTAAGGGTTCGTAGGAAGGGCATTTTAACGTTGACGTTAATGGTGCGAGAATAGCGTCATCTGTTGTCATCGGAAGGTAACCTCGATCAGTATGTTACAGTAGTGGACTCTGTGTCGTCTTAATCCTTATTTTATTGTCTGTATTGGTTTGGTGACGTTGGGAAAGTTCCACGAGGACCTAAATCCTGTAAGTGTTGTTCCACGAAGGCAGACAAATATGTGAAAGCGAGAAAAGATATAGGAATCGAGCAAATGGAAGATGGGGACAGGATGGTACTCACGTGTCTGGGAACGGCCCTCACAGTCCACCTCGGGTGGGTACTGGCAGGGGTAGCTGAAGATTGAGGCCTTGGCGTTGAAGAGCAGCCCGTCCGGGCACAGTTGCTCGCTGGGCACGCCGTCCTCACACTGGATGTATGCGTCGCACTGCCCGCTCTTGGGGTAGCGGCCGTTTCTCTCCGGGCACGACAGCCCGCCCTGGCTGCTGCTCGACGTCCGAAACTGGCCCACGGACGCTGAAGTCAGTCAGTTAGTTAGCTAGTTAGTTACGTGTTCCGTAGATCATTTGAACAATTCTTTTATGAAAATGATGTGGAATGGGTCAGTTTAGAGAATATGCATACATGATTAGTATGAACATTAATGCACATATTTTGTAGTCCTGCTCATACACATAAAAAGAAGTTTTTATTTTTTTATAGGCTTACAGTTTATAAACAGAAATTCGACCAAGGATTAGTAGGAGAAATGAGTTTATGTTGGATTTAAAACTTACTTTGCTACCTGCCAGACATTTTACGTTATTGGGCAAATGATGAAAGATTTTTGTTGCTGCATGTTGAACATCTTTCTGAGCCACTGACAGTTTTAATCATAGGTAATGGAGATCATTTTTGCCTCTAGTGTTGTAAATATTGACATCACTGTTCTTCTCAGATTGTGACTGATTATTTATAACGAATTTCGTTAGTGAATATATATGTATCTACAGTGATGCTGCCGTTAAAACGGTCAACTCCTTGAATAGGTAGCTACATGACGATTGCGAGGGAACAAAACATATTAGTCTTTCTGCTCGCTTCTGTGAAATCAGTACTTCCATTCTGAGTGATGAATTACTCCAGAAAATTACTCCATAAGACATTACTGAGTGGAAATATCGAAAATATCTTAGGAAGTTAGTTTGTTTCCAAGATTAGCAATTATATGAAGAGCAAGGGTAGCTGAATTTCACTGTTTGAGAAGCTCAGTAATACGCTTTTTCCAGTTCAAATTTTCCTAAAAATGTGTAGGAGCATTCTACCCTATTTACTTATCCCTGTTCATTTGCTACATGTCCGCCCCCATAACTGAGTGGCCAGTGCGACGGAATGCCATGCAAAGGGGCCCGGGTTTGATTCCCAGCTGGGTTGGAGATTTTCTGCGCTCAGGGACTGGGTGTTGTATTGTCTTCGTCATCATCCCCATCGACAGGCAAGTCTCCGAAGTAGCGACACATCAAAAGACTTGCGCCAGGCGACAGGTGTACCCGATAGGAGGCCTTAGACACACGACATTTCATTTGCTACATAAATTATTGGTATGACTATAGTGTGTTTTCTCAAAATATAGGAAGGGCCAATTTTCAGAGAACCGGAAATGTGTAGGAGCATTCTACCCTATTTACTTATCCTTGTTCATTTGCTACATGTGCTACAGTAACAATATAATATATTACAAAAACCACAAAATATGGCATACTAGCTTTGTAAGCACTGAAATCAAGATGGTGGCTGCTTGACTTGCTTCTGTCAAGCAATTACAGCACAGGACATGTTATCTCGTCAGCTGACATCATCTCCCTGATTTAGGCACCTCTATAAATTCCCTTCACCTCTCTCTCTCTCTCTCTTTCTGTAATGCTTATTGTAATGAGGTAACAATATAATATACACTCCTGGAAATGGAAAAAAGAACACATTGACACCGGTGTGTCAGACCCACCATACTTGCTCCGGACACTGCGAGAGGGCTGTACAAGCAACGATCACACGCACGGCACAGCGGACACACCAGGAACCGCGGTGTTGGCCGTCGAATGGCGCCAGCTGCGCAGCATTTGTGCACCGCCGCCGTCAGTGTCAGCCAGTTTGCCGTGGCATACGGAGCTCCATCGCAGTCTTTAACACTGGTAGCATGCCGCGACAGCGTGGACGTGAACCGTATGTGCAGTTGACGGACATTGAGCGAGGGCGTATAGTGGGCATGCGGGAGGCCGGGTGGACGTACCGCCGAATTGCTCAACACGTGGGGCGTGAGGTCTCCACAGTACATCGATGTTGTCGCCAGTGGTCGGCGGAAGGTGCACGTGCCCGTCGACCTGGGACCGGACCGCAGCGACGCACGGATGCACGCCAAGACCGTAGGATCCTACGCAGTGCCGTAGGGGACCGCACCGCCACTTCCCAGCAAATTAGGGACACTGTTGCTCCTGGGGTATCGGCGAGGACCATTCGCAACCGTCTCCATGAAGCTGGGCTACGGTCCCGCACACCGTTAGGCCGTCTTCCGCTCACGCCCCAACATCGTGCAGCCCGCCTCCAGTGGTGTCGCGACAGACGTGAATGGAGGGACGAATGGAGACGTGTCGTCTTCAGCGATGAGAGTCGCTTCTGCCTTGGTGCCAATGATGGTCGTATGCGTGTTTGGCGCCGTGCAGGTGAGCGCCACAATCAGGACTGCATACGACCGAGGCACACAGGGCCAACACCCGGCATCATGGTGTGGGGAGCGATCTCCTACACTGGCAGTACACCACTGGTGATCGTCGAGGGGACACTGAATAGTGCACGGTACATCCAAACCGTCATCGAACCCATCGTTCTACCATTCCTAGACCGGCAAGGGAACTTGCTGTTCCAACAGGACAATGCACGTCCGCGTGTATCCCGTGCCACCCAACGTGCTCTAGAAGGTGTAAGTCAACTACCCTGGCCAGCAATATCTCTGGATCTGTCCCCCATTGAGCATGTTTGGGACTGGATGAAGCGTCGTCTCACGCGGTCTGCACGTCCAGCACGAACGCTGGTCCAACTGAGGCGCCAGGTGGAAATGGCATGGCAAGCCGTTCCACAGAACTACATCCAGCATCTCTACGATCGTCTCCATGGGAGAATAGCAGCCTGCATTGCTGCGAAAGGTGGATATACACTGTACTAGTGCCGACATTGTGCATGCTCTGTTGCCTGTGTCTATGTGCCTGTGGTTCTGTCAGTGTGATCATGTGATGTATCTGACCCCAGGAATGTGTCAATAAAGTTTCCCCTTCCTGGGACAATGAATTCACGGTGTTCTTATTTCAATTTCCAGGAGTGTATTACAGAGGCAGTGATAGAAATAAAGTTTTCCCCCATAGCTGGTACCTGTCACAACTTGCTGGAACAAGTCTCAACTTGCCCCAAAGATGTATCAAATTGCCCCGAAAATGTATCAGCTTGCCCTGAAAATGTATCAACTTGCCTAAAAAATGTACTATCTTGCTCAAAAAATTTATCTACTTGTCCCCAAAAATTTATCTGCTTGTCTCAGAAATGTATCAACTTGTCCCCAAAAAGTATCAGCTAGCCCCATAAATGTAACAACTTCCCCAAAAATGTGTTAGCTTGCCTCAAAAATGAATCAACTTGCCCCAAAAGTATTTTCAAAGGAAGTGCACAATGGCTCCAGAAAATAAAGTGAAGGACTCAGTAGTAAAGTTACCTATGAGAACCATAAGTCTTACCTAGATAAATAGTGATGAACTTACTCTATTGAGCCAAATCCTTGTCGATTGAACCAAGGCTGGTTAAGATGATGATGGTGCTGGGGCAAAATATGTTTCAACAGCTCCACCTTCCCAGAGGTTTTGGTGAACAATAATTATTTGATGTATCAAAAAATAGCATTTGCATTCTGATCATGTTGCTATGCATTCCAGGATGTATGGATGAACTGCTTTTTGCGTGCGTAACATGTTTTCATTGTTTATCCTGCTAATTCTCAGTGGGGAAGACCGACACATACATTAAGGACTCAGGACATTTCATTGAGAAGATGAAGAAACTGAATCTTGCACCAAACGACATCCTGGTCAGCTTTGATGTTGTTTCGTTATTTACGAAAGTGCCACTCAGTGACGCTCTGGAGCACATCGGTTCCATTTTACCGCAAGACATCAGAAAGCTCTTCCATGCATGTCTCACCACGAGCTATTTCACGTGGAATGGCGATTTCTACGAACAGCTGGAAGGCGTCGCCATGGGTAGTCCTCTCAGTCCAGTGGTGGCCAACTTCTTCATGGAACAATTCGAAGCACAGGCACTGGAATCGGCGACTTGCAAACCTAAGGTGTGGTACAGGTACGTCGATGATACTTTCGTGGTGTGGAGCCATGGTGAAGAACAGCTCGGTGACTTCCTAAGACACTTGAACAGCCTCCATGCCAACATAACATTTACCATGGTAGTAGAAAAGGACAAGAAACTGCCATTTCTAGATGTGCTGGTCACAAGGGACGGCGAAAACCTGGGACACAGCGTGTATCGAAAACCGACACACACGGACCGATACCTGCACAAACTGTCAAACCACCACCCGAGCCAGAAAAGGGGCATCATTAGTACGCTCGTAACGAGAGCAGGACGAATATGTGAGCAGCAACATCTCAAACGAGAAATGCAACACCTGGAAACTGTCCTGAGGAGCAATGGGTACTCTACAAGCCATATTAGAAGTGTAATAGAGCCAAACACTCGGCGAAGTAAGGAACCAGAAAGAGAAATGTCGGGTACGGCCTTTCTGCCATACATTCCCAGAGTGACGGACAGAATCGGCCGTATATTGCGCAAACATGGCGTAAAGACGATTTTCAAACCGACAAGGAAGATCAAAGAGTGTCCTAGATCGGCAAAGGAGAAAAGAGACCCACTTGCAATTTCGGGAGTATACCGTATACCATGCACATGCGGAAAAGTTTATGTCGGAATGACTGGACGATCCATTAACACCAGGATCAAAGAGCATAAGCGAAGCTGCAGGCTGGGGCAGGTGGAGAAATCGGCCGTGGCAGAGCACACACTGAATGAGACCGACCACGTAATAAAATTCGCCGACACGGAAGTTCTGGCTGTAGAGAAGCACTATCACACGCGCTTGTTCAGAGAAGCTGTAGAAATACAAAAACATGCGAACAGTTTGAACAAGAAAGAGGAAAGCCTTAAGGTAAACGGATCCTGGCTTCCCGTACTGCAGCGAACGACCGCCGCAGGTAGCAAGAGGAGAACCGCACCGGAAATGACCGCGGAGAAGCCCTCGGACGTTGGCGCGCCAGGTACATATAGTCTGCGGCCGCGAGCTCCACAAGACTATACAGAAACTCCAGACATTCGCAGAACCCGTTTATTCTGAATCTGGGGAACTACGACCACAACCGTAGATGGAAACATAAAAGACCAAAAGACATACTTGCAAGGACATAACATCTATGGCCAAGCATACGCAAACATAACGGCACAGACGAGCCCCTGTTAATCAGACGCATTTACTGGATATCCAGCTGAAATACACTGCCGAATAACTGGCACCACACAGGGAAGCCGTACCGTACACTGCATGCAAACAAGCTCCACACATCCCCCACACAGTGAGATGATCTATGGCCGATCTCCCACTACTGTATAACGATCTTGATTGTTCCAGGAATGTAGCAGCTGCAGCGACTGGGACACATCGCCATCGCTTGTCACGGTAATGATGCATGATACCTATACTAACAAATCCAACCTTGCATGAGCTATCGCAGCTAGTAAGCCACTACTGCTCTTACTACCCATCCCACTGTCGCAGAGGTTTTCTTCCCACGGCACGAGCCATGGCACTTTTTTCCCTCTGCTCTTCAAATCGCTACCCTCAGTCGCGTTTCGTCCACTATCTATCACCTGATGGACCGTGTTAATGCGTAGCCTTACCCAGACGCACGGACAACATCACAGCCCAGCATCCTGTGATCCACTTACTAGATAACTAACATGTTTCCGGAGGTGACAGTAGAACTTTTGGTTTGGTCACCACGTTGGTGCGTCGTGGAGGGGCCCCATCTCTCATTAAGAGCTCGGCTCGAGTTCACCACCGGCAATGGAGGGCGAAGCTTTGACAATGCCAGCCACTCGTGCTGGCGAAACGTCAGAAAAATCATTAGATGAACGTCGGCCGAATAACCCGAGACAGAAGCCAATAGGCAGTTTGTCAATAAAACTTTGTGATGTGCACAAAGTCCACCCCCCCCCCCCCCCACACACACACGCTAGTATGTAGTATGCCTTATGGGAATTGCGTTGGCACTGCTAGGGTAAAGTAACTGTTCCGTCTAGTCTTGTCTAATGGTAGAAACGGCCGTGGTCGCGACAGTTAATTTAGGTAATGATAACTTATTCTATGAAATGCTAATTTATGTAACCCTTTTAGAAACTTCCGATAGAAAAATCTCACTGAGAGACAGGGAGAAAACACCACAGAGAGTCCATAATTTTGTTGATGAATGCCATATCCAGCTGAAGCCAGTCATTGATGATTACATTAGGCAAAGCTACTAAATTGCGGGAACACTGATCGTATTGTTTCATCCGCTGTTCCAGATAATCACAGATATTTTATATGGGTTTAAGACTGGATGATTTAGTGGGCCAGTTGAAGTACTATAAAGTGCGTGAGTGTTCGTCAAACAAGTAACGTATGCTCGCAGCCCTGTGACCACGGCTGTTCCTATCTTGGAAGAAAGGAATGTCCATAGTGTACTCGTCATGAACCTACAGAGAGCGAGTCAGGAGGAAAGGTACTTGCTTTGAGGGGTGATATTATTGTTGATTCTGAACAAAAAACTTCAAAGAAACGTCTGCCCTTTTCTTTACTGTGTTCGACATACAGCAATTTGAAAATCACGGGCGTCACTTGCATGTTGTGGTTCGTGGAGGGGTTTACCAAACTGAATGACGAGTGATTGAATAATTAATTTGGCTGCCCGTTTTTCTTGTTCCCCAAATAACTGGCGATATTAAATCTCACCTGTGATCCTTCAGCTGTCCCGACCGCGGCCGACGTCAGGCTTCATCACGCCTTGCTGGGTTTCAGTGATTATGTCAATTGATAAAGAAAGAGACAATAGGGGGAATCCACAGACCAAGAAAGTAAACGGACAGATCTGGTATGATGTTGAATATATTTAAAAAAAATGGCTCTGAGCACTATGGGACTTAACTTCTAAGGTCATCAGTCCCCTAGAACTTAGAACTACTTAAACCTAACTAACCTAAGGACATCACACACATCCATGCCCGAGGCCGGATTCGAACCTGCGACCGTAGCGGCCACGCGGAATATATTTAGTCAAGGCAACCCGTTAAATGAGAGGTAGCCTATTACACGTGAATAACAGTTACTGCCCGCCAACAAAACAAAATTAAGAAACTGGCGAGACTCGTCCTGCTGCAGGTCAAGACACAGTAATAATCAAATAGTACAGATTACGGACATAATATTGAATGGTCAAACCACTGCATTAAGAGAGAGTGCGCCGAGAGATATCTGAAATTCTAAATCACAAGAACTGACGAGACCAGCCCAGACAGGGGCGGTTGAGATTGCTTTCACGGAAACATGATACGATTCCCGCACCGCCACCGACGAAAAAGAACTGAAATTCGAACTAAAAGCTACTTTAGCCTTCTAGTAATACGTCATATTGTTGCAATGCTGTATTAATTATATCAGGCGTCAGGAAATTATAATCTCTTCACGAGCCGGGACATGTTGTTAGGCAAGCCAGCAGGGATCCACAATTGCAGGGGAAAATTAATATGATATGATTTTAAATCGGCAGTTAATCAACTCGACTTGTAAACTACTTTCCTGATCAGGCCGTGATTTATGTCAATCGACTCGTAAACTAAAAACGAAGCTAAATCTCTTATCAGAGATATTGATTAGATTTTAATAGGTCACTCTCCCTTTGTCAGAAGACTACACTAGCTGCTACATTGCCCCCAGTGTTTCGTAGCTGGGTAACGCAATATATCGGTGCTGCAATGTCCTTCTTCACCAGCACTCACACGTGAATGCAGCCAAAGTGCATTAGGCTACGTAGTGTTGTCTTTAGTGATCATAGATTATTTTTCTGAAACCACACGTCCCCCCCCCCCCCCCCCACATACTCATTGACTTAGTGAGTCTGCTGCTGTAACTGAAATAATTGATTTTCCGGTTTTTATTCCTATTATTTCCTGCAATAAACGTAAAAATCGAACAAAGACTCAAAAATTTTGACTCACTTAGTTTCAAGATACATAGCGTCAAAATATTAAATTAAAATGGCAAGTAAAAAAAAAAAAAAAAGAACTTAGACCGTCCAACATGCGCTACTTTTCTGTAAAAGTGACAAGTGTTTGAATACTACAAAAAATCACCAGTATCCTCCTATTGATTCTGTTTTTTTGAAAATTTGCTTAAAAATCACGTTGTAATCAGAGATCATACCACTATTTGGACATTACGAATAGTCAGTTCTATAGTGTGAAAACTGAGGTGAAGAACTCTATTTTTCGTGTTCATTTGTCCGTTTTCAAGGGCTACAAACAGATAGAGGCACAGAGAGAATATCAGCTACTTTCTATTTTTATTATATACAATGAATGAATTCAAATAACTTACGGGAATGTAGCTTGGTGACGTCGTCGAAAACAGACGATGTTTCGACAGGAACAGACCCTGCTATTTTCAAGGCAGAATTTCAGCATGTAAGCGCTATTCAGGCGAATTTAAAACCTCGGTTTTCAGAGAAAACCCATTCCCGTAAGTTATTTGAAGAGTGTATACGCCGGGAGGAACTAAGGTCGCACGTGTGAATTGTTGTTAAGTTTTTAATTTATTGCTGTTGCCATTATTTTCTTCCTCTTCTATTATTTCATAGAAATGGCAGACTCTTTAATCTTTCAAAGCAAATGAAGCATTGTACTTCATTGTTACGTCACTTCGTAAAAATATTTCCGGACTAGGATTGGTGCCATTCTGCAGTAAACGACACGTGCGGCGACGACAGCGAGAAACTACCGTATAGACGCAGTGGGGAAAGCCTTTCACACTACACGTACACACGTGCCGTAAACCACGACACACGGCAACAGGGACGTGATTGTCTCAGCAATGCTGAACCAGTTCTTATGATTTGTGGTTGTTGCTCGTTTCTATCGGCACTGTTATTAAAATAGCACTGATCGTTTCTGTAATAACGGAATATCTCAAACCAAAGCAAATTTTATGAACAAAAATTGCTCCTATTTTATTTTAAAACGAAAAACTTTAGCATTGCTGCTATGGCTGATTGATACTTCGGTTTTTTTACTCGGTTATTAGCAAAAAATAAAACCCACATGTTATAACCGAGACCAAACAAATACCGAAAAATACCGGTTATTCAGAACTAAAATACCGGATCGGTTTTAACCATACCTTCACAATCAGCGCAGTAAGATGTGAAGACGTAACATAATGGAAGAACGGAGCCATCGTATTTGCACGTGCCAATGACCACTCCGTGAATTAAGGTCTCCGATTGGTTGGTGTATGAATACGGACTGTCAAATGTGTCTGCAAGGGGAACAATGTAACATGACGTAAGGATCTCTGCCGCTTATGGAAGTAGTTATTCGGCTTGGCATCGATTGCTAGAGTTGGTGAATGTACTCCTGAGGGATATCATGCCACATTCTGTCCAATTAGCACGATAGATCGTCAAAATCTCGAACTAGTTGGAGGACCCTGCCCACAATGCTCCGAACGTTCTCAATTGGGGAGAAATCTGACGACCTTGCTGGCCAATGTAGGGTTTGGCAAGAACGAAGACAAGCAGTAGAAACTCACGCTGATATGCGGGCGGGCATTATCTTGCTGAAATATAAGCCCAGTGCCATTAAGGGCAACAAAACGGGGCGTAGAATATTGTCGACGTACCGCTGTACTGTAAGGGTGACGCAGCTAACAACCAAAGAAGTCCTGCTATGCAAAGAAATGGCACCCCAGACCTACTACGTAAGTGTGCATTTATGAATTGTTATGCCATTAAAAGCTGTCGATGTGCAAGACGTTTATACGTGTTTGTACTAGTACTTGCATTAAAGAAACGTAGTTGTTGCAATATTTCAAAGAACTAGTGTTCCCATTCTTGTAATTATTAGAAGGAACGTTTAAGCTAAAATGTTTCTTCGGGTTGTGAAAGGCAAGGCTTCCGTTAACAAAACGTTTGTAGAAATAGAACTCATCGCTTCGACGCATATTCATAGATATTAGAATAAACATCAGTCTAGTTTTAAGTGTATCTTGTTTGAACAATTGTGACCATAAAAACAGCCATAGTCTGACTGATCGGACTACAGCCCAATATAAAGTTGAAAGAGTTTGTTCTGAGCCACTTCATCAACTCGCGAAGTGCGACTGGTTGTTTTCTACGGAAATACCTTCAAACTACTTAGGAGACATAATACGAAGTTTAGACAAATTGTCCAGTCGATACATTCCATTTCTAAATAAAATGATGGAAATTTTTTGGAAATTTGTGGTAAGGTCTTATGGGACCAAACTGCTGAGGTAATCGGTCCCTAAGCGAACGTATTACTTAATCTAACTTAAACTAACTTACGCTAAGGACAACACACACACCCCTGCCCGAGGGAGGACTCGAACCTCCAACGGGGGCAGCCGCCCGGACCGTGACAAGACGCCTAAGGCCGCGCGGCTACCCCGAGTGGCTAAAATGATGGAAATTCAGAACTATCTAGAATTACATTTAAGTTCAAGAGCAAAAAGTGTTCTCTGATGATATTGTTGTGCGACTGATAGCGGTTGTATTTTGTGAACTCGATGTGGATGTGAGAAAGTTTGGTACATACGCCGAGAAACAGAAAATGAGGCTAATTGCGATGACAGTTCTTTAACACAGACGTGTTATGTTCCCGATTGAAATCTTCTAAATCTTTCATTAGGTATTAAAAAGTGCTCTTATGCATCACGAAAAGTTATTCATGGTTTCTCAAAGTATTTTCATCATATGAACGATAATTTTACAGAAACAGATCTTTACGACTGGAAGTTAATTGTAAGTCTACAGAAGCGAAATCATTTGAAACTGCCAAAAGGATTTAACTGCACCAAAATTATGTAATCGCTCAAAGCCACATAAGTTTGAATTGTGATGGAAAAAAGGCCATAAAAACACTCCTTCCGTACGCAAAGTTCACATGCGGCAGTAGCAAGAAGAACAGCCTCATGCTTTAGTGTTGTGGAACACCGTAAAAGCGAGATAGCGATTTTCTAGAAATGTTATTCAGCGTTTGAATATTTTACGACCTCGAAATTTCTTGAGCAAGAATTCAGGAAAATGTCACGGTCGTAGGCTCTGCAAGTGAAACAGCAATAAATTCACACCAGAAAGCCGCGGTCGCTTCTTCGTGTGTTTTACTGGACTGGTTGGAGGTTGACACAAAAATTTACACAAGTCGCTTTCTTTCCTGCGGTGCCGCAGGCAATAAAGTCGGCTAAGGGAATCCATCGCGGGCACCTATTAAGGGCTACTGCGCGCCGTAGCTCGAGTCGTTTACACGGTTTATCCCGCGCAGCAAACTGGGCCATAAACACCTCACAGTCCATAAGCCAGCAGCTGTAAATGTCACCCCACTGTGTCCGCCACAGATAGAGATTCTCGTCTGCAGAAATGGCCGAAAGTCGCCGTATCAGTGTTGCTCTGCCGCAGGAAAACACGTTGAGGGTTCTTTTTTTGCCTCTGATGATGATGATAACGATGATTGATGATGATGATTAGTATACTTCAATCCGAAGACTGGTTTGAAAAACCTTTCCATGCTAGTCTAACCAGTGGAAGTGTCTTCATCTCTGCATAACTACTGTGACGTACATCGTGCTCAACCTGCTTACTGTATTCGAGTCTTGGTATCCCCTACAATTTTTGCACCCCACACTTCCTTCCAGTACCAGACTGACGATCCCTTGATGCTTCAGGATGTGTCCTGTCAACGGATATCTTCCTTTAGTTAGGTTATACCATAAATTTCGTTATCTCGCAATTCACAAATGTACCTTTTCATTAGTTAATCTATCTGCCCATCTACACTACTGGCCATCAAAATTGCTACACCAGGAAGATGACGTGCTACAGACGCGAAATTTAACCGACAGGAAGAAGAGGCTGTGATATGCAAATGATTAGCTTTTCAGAGCATTCACAGAAGGTTGAGCCGGTGGCGACACCTACAACGTCCTGACATGAGGAAAGTTTCCTACCGATTTCTCACACACAAACAGCAGTTGATCGGCGTTGCCTGGTGAAACGTTGTTGTGATGCCTCGTGTAAGGATGAGAAATGCGTACCATCACGTTTCCGACTTTGATAAAGATCGGATTGTAGCCTATCGCGATTGCGGTTTATCGTATCGCGACATTGCTGCTCGCGTTGCTCGAGATCCAATGACTGCTAGCAGAATATGGAATCGGTGGGTTCAGGAGGGTAATACGGAACGCCGTGCTAGATCCCAACGGCCGCGTATCACTAGCAGTCGAAATGACAGGCATCTTATCCGCATGGCTGTAACGGATCGTGCAGCCACGCCTCGATCCCTTAGTCAGCAGATGGGGACGTTTGCAAGACAACAACCATCTGCACGAACAGTTCAACCACGTTTGCAGCAGCGTGGACTATCAGCTCGGAGACCATGGCTGCGGTTACCCTTGACGCTGCATCACAGACAGGAGCGCCTGCCATGGTGTACTCAATGACGAACCTGGGTGCACGAATGGCAAAACGTCATTTTTTCGGATGAATCCAGGTTCTGTTTACAGCATCATGATGGTCTCATCCGTGTTTGGCGACATAGCAGTGAACGCACATTGGAATCGTGTATTCGTCATCGCCATACTGGCGTATCACCCGGCGTGATGGTATGGGGTTGCCATTGGTTACAGGTCTCGGTCACCTCTTATTCGCATTGACGGCACTTTGAACAGTGGACGTTACATTTCAGATGTGTTACGACCCGTTGCTCTACCCATTATTCGATCCCTGCGAAACCCTACATTTCAGAAGGATAATGCACGACCGCATGTTGCAGGTCCAGTACAGGCCTTTCTGGTTCAAAATGGCTCTGAGCACTATGGGACTCAACTTCTGAGGTCATTAGTCCCCTAGAACTTAGAACTAGTTAAGCCTAACTAACCTAAGGACATCACACACATCCATGCCCGAGGCAGTATTCGAACCTGCGACCGTAGCTGTCTCGCGGTTCCAGACTGCAGCGCCTAGAACCGCACGGCCACCCTTTCTGGATACAGACAATGTTCGACTGCTGCCCTGGCCAGCACATTCTCCAGATCTCTCACCAATTGAAAAGTCTGGTCAATGGTGGCCGAGTAACTGGCTCATCACAATACGCCAGTCACTACTGTTGATGTTCTGTGGTATGGTGTTGAAGCTGCATGGGCAGCTGTACCCGTACACGCCATCCAAGTTCTGTTTGACTCAATGCCCAGGCGTATCAAGGCTGTTATTATGGTCAGAGGTGGTTGTTCTGGGTACTGATTTCTCAGGATCTGTGCATCCAAACTGTGTGAAAATGTAATCACATGTCAGTTCTAGTATAATATATTTGTCCAATGAATACCCGTTTATCACCTGCATTTCTTCTTGGTGTAGCAATTTTAACGGCCAGCAGTGTAATTTTCAGCATTCTTCTGTAGCACTTTCAAAAGCCTCTATCGTATCTTGTTTAAACTGTTTGTCGTTCACGTTCCAGTTGCCTATAAGGTTATACTACACACAAATGCAGTATGTGATCAAAAGTATTCGGATACCTCAAAAAACATACGTTTTTTCATATTAGGTGCATTGTGCTGCCACCTACTGCCAGGTATTCCGTGTCAGCGACCTCAGTGGTTATTAGACATTGTGAGAGAGCAGAATGGGGCGCTCCACGGAACTCACGAAGTTCGAACGTGGTCAGGTGATTGGGTGTCACTAGTCTCATATGTCTGTACGCGAAATTTCCACACTTCTAAACATCCCTAGGTCCACTTTTTCCGATGTGATAGTGAAGTGGAAACGTGAAGGGACACCTACAGCACAAAAGCGTTCAGGCCGACCTCGCCTGTTGACTGACAGAGACCACCGACAGTTGAAGAGGGTCGTAATGTGTAATAGGCAGACATCTTTGCAGACCATCACACAGGAATTCCAAACTGCATCAGGATACACTGCAAGTACTTTGACAGTTAGGCGGGAGGTGAGAAAACTTGGATTTCATGGTCGAGTGGCTGTTCATAAGCCACACATCACGCCGGTAAATGCCAAACGACGCCTCGCTTGCTGTAAGGAGTGTAAACATTGAACGACTGAAAAGTGGAAAAACGTTCTGTGGAGTGAAGAATCACGGTACACAATGTGGCGATCCGATGGCAGGATGTGTGTATGGCGAATGCCCGGTGAACGTCATCTGTCAGCGTGTGTAGTGCCAACAGTAAGATTCGGAGGCGGTGGTTAAGTTGAAGAGCAATTCGGGGAAGGCGACTGCATCTTTCAACATGATCGAGCACCTGTTCATAATGCACGGCCCGTGGCGGAGTGGTTACACAACAATGACATCCCTGTAGTTGACTGGCCTGATTAGATTAGATCAGTTTTTCGTTCCATAGATCCGTGCTGAGGAGATAAAAAAAAAAAAGGTTCAAATGGCTCTGAGCACTATGGGACTTAACATCTGTAGTCATCAGTCCCCTAGAACTTAGAACTACTTAAACCTAACTAACCTAAGGACATCACACACATCCATGCCCGAGGCAGGATTCGAACCTGCGACCGTAGCAGTCGCGCAGTTCCGGACTGAGCGCCTAGAACCGCTAGACCACAGCGGCCGTCCTGAGGAGATCCTCGTGGATGTGGAACATGTAATTTTTTAAGGCTCAAATAACAATACCAATAGTATGAATATATAAAATACATCATTTGTTTCTAATAAAAAAATTCGTCAATCGAGTAGAAGGAGTTGGCCACTAGTAAGTCTTTCAGGCTCCTTTTAAACTGATCTTTATTTCTAACTAAATTTTTTATCTTTGCTGGCAAATTATTGAAGATTAGTGTTCTTCAGTAGTGGACCCCATTTTGAACTAATGTAAGTGCTTTTAATTCCTTGTGGATATCATTTTTGTTCCTGGTATTGTATGTATGAACTGAGCTGTTTGTTGGAAAAAGAGATATATTATTTAGGACAAATTTCATTAAGGAGTAAATGTACTGAGAAGGGCCGGCCGAAGTGGCCGTGCGGTTAAAGGCGCTGCAGTCTGGAACCGCAAGACCGCTACGGTCGCAGGTTCGAATCCTGCCTCGGGCATGGATGTTTGTGATGTCCTTAGGTTAGTTAGGTGTAACTAGTTCTAAGTTCTAGGGGACTAATGACCTCAGCAGTTGAGTCCCATAGTGCTCAGAGCCATTTGAACCATTTTGTACTCAGAGGCAGTAGTTAGTATACCCAGATCTTTGAAGAGGTTTCAACTGGACGTCCGTGAATTTACTCCACAAATAATACGTATTATACGCTTTTGGACTCTGAAAACTTTTGTTTGACTTGAATAGTTACCCCAAAATATTATACCATATGACATTATGGAATGAAAGTAGGCAAAGAATGCAAGCTTTTTCATTTTTATGTCACGTATGTCACCTAACACTCGAATTGCAAATACAGATTTGTTAAAGCGTTTCTGCAGTTCTGTGGTGTGCTCCTCCCAACTGAATTTATTATCAAGTTGTAATCCCAGGAATTTAAGACTGTCAACCTCTTCTATCTGCTCTTCTTCATACTTTATGCATATGCTGGGTGGAAACCTCTTACAGGTTCTGAATTGCATATAGTGAGTCTTTTCCAAGTTTAATGTCAGTGAGTTGGCTTTAAACCATTTATTAATATCCATGAAAATATCATTAGCAGATCTTTCTAGAACTACACTCGACATACTATTTATTGCAATACTTGTGTCATCTGCAAACAAAACGAACTCTGGTTCTGGCAGTGTAACTGATGAGAGATCATTAATGTACACAAGAAAAAGCAATGGCGCTAAGATGGATCCTTGTGGGACACCACATGTAATTTCTTCCCATTCTGATGATGACTGATGACTTAATTCACTAGTTCCTTGCACTGACACCCTTTGTTTCCTGTTAGCGAGGTATGACTTGAACAATTTTGCAGCACTGCCCGTGACACCATAAAATTCTAATTTATTTAAAAGGATGTTGTGGTTCATACAGTCAAATGCCTTTGACAAATCACAGAAAATACCTGCTGCTTGCAATTTGTTATTTAATGAATTAAGTACATTTTCACTGTAGGTGTAAACAGCCTTCTCGATATCAGAACCCTTCAGAAATCCAAACTGTGTTCTTGATAACATGTTATTTGTGGTCAGATGGTTGGGAAGCTGCCTGTACATTACTTTTACTAAAATTTTTGAGAATCCTGGCAAAAGTGAAATCGATCTGTAGTTTGATGGTATCTCTTTATCCCCTTTCTTGAATAGAGGCTTAAAATTTGCATATTTTAGCCAGTCAGGAAATGTCCCAGTTATAATTGACTGGTTACACAAGTAACTTAGAATTGTACTAAACTCACAAGAACATGCCTTTATTAACTTTGTTGCTATTTCATCGTAACCACTAGAATGCTTTGTTTTTAAAGATTTTATTATGGAAGTTAATTCTTTTGGTGAAGTGAGTGACATATTCACGTAGCTGAAGCTATTTGTAAAGTCTAGTTTCAGATACTCAAGGGCATTATTTACTGATCCTGACAATCCCATTCTATCAGTAACGGATATAAAGTACTTGTTAAATAGATTTGCCACACTATGCCCATCGGTTACTAATGTGTCATCTACCCTTAATGCTATTTGCTCCTGTTCCTTTCTGATTCCACCAGTCTCCTCTTTCACTATATCCCATACTGTTTTTATTTTGTTCCCTGACATTTCTATCTTCTTCTCGTAGTGCATTTGTTTAGATGTCTGAATTACTTTTTTAATTTTTTACATTATTCCTTGTATTTAGCTAAATCATCAGCTTTGGAGCTATTCTTGGTCGACAGATACATTTTGCTTTTTGTCTTACAGGAAATCTTTATTCCTTGTGTAATCCATGGTTTTATTATAGACTTCTGTTGAATTTGAATAACTTATAGAGGAAAACAGTTTACAAACATGGTACTGACATTGTTCATGAAAAAAATGGTTCAAATGGCTCTGAGCACTATGCGACTTAACTTCTGAGGTCATCAGTCGCCTAGAACTTGGAACTAATTAAACCTAACTAACCTAAGGACATCACACACATCCATGCCCGAGGCAGGATTCGAACCTACGACCGTAGCGGTCGCTCAACTCCAGACTGTAGCGCCCAGAAGCGCACGGCCACTCCGGCTGGCCCATTGTTCATGAATGTGTTATGTTTTTCATTTCTGTCATGAGCACTATAAACATCTTCCCAGTTCATATCTTTGAGCAGTTTTCTAAAACACTCAATTTTTGATTGATTGACTACTCTCTTGTACTCAGATTTAGCAGTCTTGATAATCTGCGTAGAATTTACATCTAAAACAAGGAGCTGCATGTCATGATCTGATAGTCCATTTATTACAGGTTTTATGATATGATTTTGTTCCTTTGATTTGTCTATTTAAATGTTATCAATGGCCGTCCTTGAGGATTTAGTGATCCTAGTTGGAAAGTTTACAGTGTGCTACGGTCGCAGGTTCGAATCCTGCCTCGGGCATGGATGTGTGTGATGTCCTTAGGTTAATTAGGTTTAAGTAGTTCTAAGTTCTAGGGGACTAATAACCACAGCAGTTGAGTCCCATAGTGCTCAGGGCCATTTGAACCAAAGTTTACAGTGTGAGTTAGATTGAAAGACATTACTAACTGCAGTAAATGTTTACTGGAAGATTGCATTAGACAATCTGTATTAAAGTCACCAGTAATCAAAATTTCTTTGTTTCTTCCTGTTAAATAAACCAAAAGAGCTTCTAGATGATTTATGAATAGACTATAATTTCCTGCAGGTGCTCGGTAAATAGTTACTATTATATAGGATCTGTTATCTTGATGCTGCTTCTAGATGCTGCTCTAAACAGAATTTATTAATGTCAATGTTCTTGAATTTATGGCAGTTTTTAATAAATGTGGCAACTCCTCCCCCATCCATATCTACTCTGCAGAAGTAGGAAGCTAGCTTAAATCCTGAAATGTCTAACATATCTATACCAGTGGTCACTTGATGTTCAGAGAGGCAGATTATGTCAATTTGGTTAGATGAATTCATTTCATCAATACAAATGAGTAGTTCATCAACTTTATTCCTGAGTCCTGAAATGTTCTGGTGTAATAAAGATAACTGATACTGCATACTAATGGGATTGTAACTGCTTTGGCGAATATGAACTGGCAGTTTCTGATTACTTTCTGTTAAACATTGTTTAAATGGAGGCTGTATGCTAAAATCTGACTCCTGTTCATCTGTTTTCTCAAACTGAGTGTGTCCGCCAATCTCTCTTAAAACTCGTTCTCTTTCCCACTTCCATATCCTAAAAAAGGTATCGCTCTGGCCGGCCGGAGTGGCCGTGCGGTTCTAGGCGCTTCAGTCTGGAACCGAGCGACCGCTACGGTCGCAGGTTCGAATCCTGCTTCGGGCATGGATGTGTGTGATGTCCTTAGGTTAGTTAGGTTTAATTAGTTCTAAGTTCTAGGCGACTGATGACCTCAGAAGTTAAGTCGCTTAGTGCTCAGAGCCATTTGGATCCCTCTGACACCTGTGACCACTGGTATTTTACCACTTGTGACAGTGTCCCCCCTTAAGTTTTCTGCAACCAACCCAGACAGTTTTCCCTTCCCTCTCCTACTGAGGTGAAGGCCATGCCTAGTGTAGTCCCACCTATCGATAGCATCCACAGGAATCAAACCGAGATGGGACCCTATATCCGTCCTAAGCAGCCACTCCAACTCCAAGTTCACCCTCCCGACGGAAGAATTCAAATGAGGCCGATCATGGCGTCTCAACACAGACACAAATCCCACACTCGTATGCTTCGTTGCTGATGCTATCTTCACCAGGTCACTCTCTATGGAATATTCAGAGTCTCTGTCAATGCTACTTCCCGGACCACCCACTATAACCGCGACATCCTCCGTTGTGAAATCCTTGCATAAAGAACCTAAATCCTCTGTTACCTGACCCAGATCTGCACTAGGCTTGAAAAAGTTTGTGACCTTTTACTCTGGACCTAGATTTTCCTGCAGTAGTTGGCCAACCCCTCTACCATGGGAGCCTGCATAGAGTGCTGACCTGAATCCTCTATTACACCTTTGGAATGTTTTGGAACGCCGCTTTGTTGCCAGGCCTCACCGACCGACAGCGACACCTCTCCTCAGTGCAGCACTCCGTGAATAATGGGCTGCCATTCCCCAAGAAACCTTCCAGCACCTGATTGTACGTATGCCTGCGAGAGTGGAAGCTGACATCAAGGCTAAGTGTGGGCCAACACCATTTTGAATTCCAGCATTACCGATGGAGGACGCCACGAACTTGTAAGTCATTTTCAGCCAGGTGTCCGGATACTTTTGATCACATTGTGTACTTCTAGAAAAGACCTCCTGACGCTTAAATTTAGGCTACAACTAAACAGATTTATCTTTTTCAGGAATACTTTTCTCGCTACTGCCAGTCTATATCTAATGCCCTCACTACTCCACCATCACGAGTTATTTTGCTATCCAAATAGAGAAAACTCATTCACTACATTTAGTGGCCCATTACCTAACCTATCCCTCTCAACATCGCCTAATGTAATTCGAATACATTCCATTGCCTTTGTTTTACTATTGTTGACGTTCATCTTATAACCTCTTTTCAGGACACTGTCCATTGCGTTCAACTGCCCCTTCAAGTCCCTTGCTGTCTCTGACGGAATTACTGCGTCAGCAGCAAACCTTTTTTTGTTTCTTTTCACTGAACTATAATTCCCTTTCTAGTTTTCTCCTTGGTTTCTTTCACAGCTTGCCAAATGTACAGATTGCATAATATTGAGTATAGGCTACAACAATGTCTCATTACTTCTCAATCACTGCTTCGCTTTCAGTTCTCTCAAATCTTATAAATACGGTCTGGTTCCTGTACAGATAGTGAATAACCTTTCGTTTCCCGTATTTTATCCCAAATTAGCTTCAGAATTCGAAAGAGAGTGCACTGAGGTGACTCATGGTATACCTTCTAACATCGTGTTGGACTTCCTTTTGCCCGGTGTAGTGTAGCACCTCGTTCCACAAGTCGGAAGTTTCCTATAGATATATTGAGCCATGCTGCCTTTTTAGCTGCCCATAAATGCCAAAGTGTTGCCGGTGCAGGATATACTGCAAGACTGACCTCTCGATTATGTCCCAAGTCGGGCGATCTGGGTTGCCAAATCATTCGCTCGAGTTGTCCAGAAAGTTCTTCAAACCAATCACAAACAGTTGTGGTACAGTGACATGGTGCATTGTCTCCCATAAAAAGTCCATCATTGTTTGGGGACCTGAAGTTCATGAATGGCTGCAGATGGTCTCTAGGTAGCAGAACATAGCCATTTAGTCAGTGATCGGTTCAGTTGGATTAGAGGTCCAGTCCATTCCCTTGTAAACTCAGCCCACACCATTACGGAGTCGCTACCACCAGCTTGCATAGTGCATTGTTCGCAAGTTGGGTCCATGAATTCGCGGGGTCTGCACCACACTCGTACCCTACCATCAGCTCTTACCAACTGAAATAGGTACTCCTCTGACTAGGCCACGGTTTTGCAGTCGACTAAGGTCCAACCGATATGGTTGGATACGGTTGCGATGTCGCGCTCTTAGCAAAGGCGCTTGCGTCGGTCATCTGCTACCATGGACCATTAACTCAACATTTCGCCGCACTGCCCTAATGGATACGTTCGTCGTACGTCCCACATCGACTTCTGCGATTATTTCACGCAGTGTTGCTTGTCTGTTAGCACTGACAACGCCACGCAAACGTCGCTGCTCTCCGTCGTTAAGTGAAGTCGTCGGCCACTGTGTGAGTCTCGGCACTCTATTGACACTGTGGATCTCGGAATATTCAATTCCCTAACGATTTCCGAAATGGAATGTCCCATTCTTCTAGCTCCAACAATCACTCCACGTTCAAAGTCTGTTAATTAAAGTCGTGTGGCCATAATTACGTCGGACATCTTTCCGCATGAATCAAATGACAGCTCGGTCAATGCACTGGCCTCTTATACATTATGTAGCCATACTACCACCATCTTATATGTGCATATCGCTATCCCAGGACTTTCGTCACCTCAGTGTATAGCAGTTCAAAAAATGTTCAAATGTGTGTGAAATCTTATGGGACTTAACTGCTGATGTCATCAGTCCCTAAGCTTACACACTACTTAACCTAAAATTTCCTAAGGACAAACACACACACCCATGCCCGAGGGAGGACTCGAACCTCCGCCGGGACCAGCCGGACAGTCCATGACTGCAGCGCCCCAAACCGCTCGGCTAATCCCGCGCGGCAGTGTATACCAGTCTACTTTGTCAGAAGCTTTCTTTAAATCTACAAATTCTATAAACGTAGATATGTGTTTCAGTACTCTATGGCTCTGAGCACTATGGGACTCAACTGCTGAGGTCATTAGTCCCCTAGAACTTAGAACTAGTTAAACCTAACTAACCTAAGGACATCACAAACATCCATGCCCGAGGCAGGATTCGAACCTGCGACCGTAGCGGTCTTGCGGTTCCAGACTGCAGCGCCTTTAACCGCACGGCCACTTCGGCCAGTACTCTATGGTCTAAGGTAAGTCATAGGGTCTGTATTACCTCACATGTTTCTTCATTTCTCTGGAACCCTAACTGATCTTCCCCGAATTAAAAAGACTTTTTAGTAACGTTATCATGATAACTGAATTGTTTTGTATTATTATAGTGCATACTAAGTAGCAGTTTTTCGTTGATTTAGGGAACACATTAGATAACCATAAGAGATAAATAAATCAACAGCAGTATAGTTTCCTACATTACCTAAAACAGTCTTTCAGTGTTCGGATACTTTTTCAACTTCAGGTCTATAGTCAATACGTTAATACCACTTCGTCTCCTTCCAAGTTAAGTTGTGTTAGCAGACAGTGAAACTGTGCAATTTGGCATAATGATGAGAGGAGGGGTGACCCGCCAGGTTATCCCAGAGCGCTAATGCGCTGCTTCCTGGACTCGGGTATGCCCGCCGGCCCCGGATCGAATCCTCCCAACGGATTAACGACGAGGGCCGGTGTGCCGGCCAGCCTGGATGTGGTTTTTAGGCAGTTTTCGTCATCCCCTTAGGTGAATATCGCGCTGTTCCCCACGTCTCGCCTCAGTTACATGACCTGCAGACATTTGAGACACATTCGCACTAATTCATGATTGACACTAGACACAGACAGCTGGGGTACACTGTTTCCGTTCTGGGGGGTACGCGGTGCCGGCAGGTAGGGTATCCGGTCACCCCTTCAATTAACCATGCCAAATCCGATCGTAACCCTGCCAACCCTGCGAAAGCTGCGGGACAAGGCACAAGCAAAAGAAGAAGAAGAAGAAGAAGAAGATAAGGGGAGGGGTTCTCGCAAATACTCTTACTGACTGTACATTTCAGCTTTCGGATGGATAGGCTGCAGAAAGCCTCTTATTATGTGAAGTATCTCGTTGATAGCTTCATCCACCACTTTGGAGTGGTGGATGTAGCTCCCATACTTTTGAGACACTCACTAAACCAGTGACTTGGGCAGAGATTATTTGATCCTTAACTACTAATGTACTTAATTAGTAACAACACATCTTTTGCTGTTTTTTTTTTTTTTTTTTTTTTTTGGTTTTGTTTGGTTGAGAAGTTGTCTAGGAGGCTGAACGACACAGCATTGATTATTGACCATCTGTTGTGAAGATCATACTGTATCCTCATGTGACATACTACGGCTCTCTACAGGAACCTAGACGGTTGCACACCGTGTATGGTACACGAGCTTTCTGAGTATCGCACCAGATCTGTGACTGGATTGAAGACTGCCTTGAAGGTAGACCTCAACGCGTCGTTCTTAATGGACCAAAATAGACACATGTAAATATAATTTCGGGAATGCCTCCAAGGAAGTATAATAGGACCGTTACTGTTTACAATATACATTGAAGCCCCAAAGAAACTGTTGTAGCCATGCATATTCAAATACGGCGTGGCGGTCGGCAAGGCCTATATAAGACAACAAGTGTTTGACGCAGTTGTTCGATCGGTTTACTTTGCTACAATGGCAGCTTATCAACATTTAAGTGAGTTCGAACGTGGTATTTGGTCGGCGCACGATCGATGGGACACAGCATCTCCGAGGTAGCGATGAAGTGTGGATTTTTCCATACGACCATTTCACGACTGCACCGTGAATATCAGGAATGCGGTAAAACATCAAATCTCCGTCATCGCTGCCGCGAAAAAGATCCTGCAAGAACGGGACCAACGACGACTGAAGTGAATCGTTCAACGTGTCAGGAGTACAACCCTTCCGCAAATTTCTGGAAATTTGTGACTTCTGAAATTTTCCCGGCGTATTTCGTCTTCCAATAATTTCCGGGTATGCAGCCGGATCCCGTCGACATTCTGCCACGATATTTCGGCCCAGAGACGTCCGGCCATCATCAGGTGAGCACACAACTACTATGGAGCCCAGGTGCAGTCGCAGTATATATGCCGAATCTCGCGCATGCGAAATGTACTGGCATCCTACAGCGCATGCGTCAGTTGTTGACATGCGTGGCATAGCCGGGTTGTACGTGCTGCCCTCGGTGGTGAAAGTAAAAGATCAGCTAGTCATTGAGTATCGAATGACGTTGTCGATTCCGCTGTGATTTTATAATTTTAATAACAGGATTCCAATTTTTATCCAGCTGAAAGCCGTTGTCACGATTTATAAGATTATCGGCAAGACGTATTTCCACTGATTCTTTGATTACGGAATCCCAAAATCCGGAAACCGGAGCTAAACTTTTTGTTTCATTGTATTCCATTGAATGTCCCAAAGAAATACAGTGCTCTGCTACTGCCGATTTTGACGGTTGCCGCAGACGGGTGTATCGTTCATGTTCTGTGCATCGTTCATGGACAGTTCTTGTAATCTGGCCAATATATGCAGAGCCACATTCACAGGGAGTTTTGTAGACGCCTGCTTTCTTCAGTTGTAAATCGTCTTTAACGGATCCAACCAGAGCCCGGTTCTTTGCTGGTGGACGGAAGATAACCTTGATTTTATATTTCTTCAGTAATCGGCCTGTTTTCGACGACACATTCCCGGCGTATGGAAGGAGCGCAGTTGATTTAAAGTTGTCATCAGCGTCCTCAGTACGTTGCTTCTTGTCATGACAGTTGCGCATGGCCTTCCTTATTTGGCGTAAAGTGTAACCGTTCTCTTTAAAAACCTTCTCCAAGTGTTCTAATTCTGCGTGGAGGTTCTCATCATCCGATATTACATGCGCTCGATGTATTAAGGTACTGAGAACACCGGCTGTTTGTACTGGGTGATGACAGCTTGACGCCTGGAGATACAGATCTGTGTGAGTCGGTTTCCTGTACACAGAATGTCCTAATGACCCATAATTTTTACGGCGTACTAGCACGTCTAGAAATGGTAAAGTGCCATCTTTTTCAACCTCCATCGTGAATTTGATGTTGTCATGTAATGAGTTTAAGTGATGAAGGAATTTCTCCAGTTCCTGTCTGCCATGAGGCCATACAACAAAAGTATCATCTACGTACCGCCAGAAGACCGTAGGCTTTAAAACAGCAGACTCAAGTGCTTTCTCCTCAAAGACCTCCATAAAGAGATTAGCTACCACAGGGGACAAAGGGCTTCCCATGGCGACGCCGTCTGTTTGTTCAAAGAATTCGTCATTGAATAAAAAGTACGTTGAGGAGAGTATATGTTCAAACATGGCCGTCATTTCTGCACTGAATAAGTTGCCAATAATATGTAACGATTCCATTAAAGGCACTTTGGTAAAAAGTGAGACCACATCGAAGCTGACTAATAAATCCGAGCTGCTAAGCTTAACTTCCTTCAAACGACTGACAAAATCCTCGGAATTACGTATATGGTGGCAACACTTACCCACATACGGCTTTAGTAGTGAGGCCAGATATTTTGCTGTAGAATAGGTCGCAGCACCAATATTACTCACTATTAATCGTAGTGGAGCACCATCCTTGTGGGAAGACCATAGAGTCTTGGTGGTACTGCATTGTGTGGTCTCAATCCCTTGATAACTTGTTCAGGTAGAGAACAGTCGTTCAAAAGGGTAGCAGTTTTCCTTGATATTCGGCTTGTTGGGTCCTTTTCAATTCTGCGGTACGTAGAATCATTTAGCTGACTATATATCTTCTCGTTGTAGGCTTCTGGAAATTTCAATGCTGGGCCATCAACATTTGTCAGCCTGCGAACCATTCAACGAAACATCATCGATGTGGGCTTTTGGAGCCGAAGGCCCACTCGTGTACTCTTGATGACTGCACGACGCAAAGCTTTACGCCTCGCCTGGGCCCGTCAACACCGACATTGGACTGTTGGTGACTGGAAACACGTTGGTCGGATGAGTCTCGTTTCAAATTGTATCGAGTGGACGGTCGTGTACGGGTATGGAGACAACCTCATGAATCCAGGGGTCCTGCATGTTAGCAGTGGTCTGTTCAAACTGGTGGATTCTCTGTAATTATGTGGGGCGTGTGCAGTTGGAGTGATATGGGACACTTGGTATGTCTAGATACGATTGTGACAGGTAGCAATTATGTAAGCATCCTGTATGATCGCCTCCATCCACTTGTGCCCCTTGTGCATTCGGACGGACTTGGGCAATTCCAGCAGGACAATGCGACACCCCACATGTCTATAATAGCAACAGAGTGGCTCCAGGAACACTCTTCGGAATTTGAACACTTCCGATGGCCACCAAACTCCTCAGACATAAACATTATTGAGCATATCTGGGATGCCTTACAACGTGCTGTTCAGAAGAGATCTCCACCCTCTCCTACTCTTACGGATTTATGGGCAGCCCTGCAGGATTCATGGTGTCAATTCCATCCAGCAGTATTTTAGACGTTAGTCGAGTCCACTCCACGTCGTGTTGCGACACTTCTGCGTGCTGGCGGGAGCCCTACACGATGTTAGGCAGGTGTTTGACTCTTGAGTGTATGTTAGCGACGTAGTGGGTAACGTCGGAAGCTCTATAACGCTATTCGCAGACAGTGCTGTTGTCTATAGGAACATTTCAATGCCAGAATACTGTAGCGAAATGCAGAAAGACCTGCACAGGATCGACGATTGGTGCAAGGATTGGCGGTTGACCTTGAACATAAATAAATGTAATGCACTGTATATAAATAGTCGAGGAGATCCACTACCATTCGATGACACCATTGGAAATAAATTACTGGAAACAACAACTACTGTAAAACAGCTAAGAGTAAGCATCCATAGCGATCTAAGCCCGAATGGCCATATAACAGAAATTGTAGGAAATTCAGATAACACGTCAAGATTCATCCGCGAAAGAAGTGGCTTACAAGATACTTGTAAGGCTGATTCGTGAGTGTAGCTCATCATTATGAGGCCCTCACCGAACCGTATTAATAGAAGGGATACAGAAGATCCGATGAAGAACGGATCGTTTTATCACGGGGTCGCTAAGTGGGCGCGAGATGTTTTAAAAGTTCCAGTGGCAAACACTTCAAGAGAGGCGCTGTGCATCGCGGAGATGTTTACTATTGAAATGTCAAGAGTGAACAGTCGAAGAAGAGCCGCGTACGTACCACCTTCCTCCTACATACACGTCGTCAAATTACTAGACGAGAAAATGAGAGAATTTAGGGCTCATTCCGATAATCATACTTCCTATGTACCATTGTCGAATGGAACAGGGTGTGTGTGTGGGGGGGGGGGGGGGGGGAGGGGGGGGGATGGTGGCACCCCGTACTATTACCCTCCGTCACACATGGTTTGGTGTCTTGGGGAGTATAAATTTAGATGCAGATACAATGTACGTAGTTCTGTTTGTATGCATTATTCCCATATGATAGGAAAGTCATATTAACAGGACTGCACTTACTGCGATGTTAACTGAATTGACGTTATTTTAATTATTGTTTTATTATTAGATCTGTTTTCGTTATTACTATTATTATTGTCATTATTATATTGTTGTTATTATCTGTAACTAATTGTTTGCGCACTGCAATGTTAACTCTAAAGTGCGAACTGAAGGTTGACAGGTAAAATCGATGAAAAACATATAAATAAATAAATGGTTCAAATGGCTCTGAGCACTATGGGACTTAACAGCTATGGTCATCAGTCCCCTAGAACTTAGAACTACTTAAACCTAACTAACCTAAGGACATCACACAACACCCAGTCATCACGAGGCAGAGAAAATTCCTGACCCCGCCGGGAATCGAACCCGGGACCCCGTGCTCGGGAAGCGAGAACGCTACTGCGAGACCACGAGCTGCAGACTATAAATAAATAAAAATAAATGACACAGAAATCGTTATTGTTAAACTAGAGTGGTCTAAACACTTGAAGAATACAAGGATTTGGTGAATGGTAGATGCCCGTACAGTTCCGCTACTGGCAGCAGTGAGTCCTTATGATGGAAAGATCTCAACATTAAACAGAATTTTTTTTATAATTACATATATTTGTATTGACACAAATCTCGGACCTAGTATATTTTTGTGTCACATTGAAACATATATTGTTCCTGTTGTTTATAGAGGACCATTACTCGTAACTGTTTCGGAGATAATGAAATAACCAACTCAGTCTAACTTGTGTATATCTGAGAGGCTATTATCAATTCCTTTCGACTGTCCAGAGAGTGAAATTTGTCCTCTAAGTAAATCCTCTTTGAACTGATCTGTGAAAGATATTTATGATTCTCTGTATTTAAAGAGCAAAAAGTTAGGACATATAATTTCCAAAGTTATAAATTACTTGTAATTAGTATTTATTTGAACATGTCGTTAAAGACACTTAGTGAAATATTGCTTTTCTCTTTTAGATGTGCCTCTCGTTGTATGGTTAATAGTCCGTTGACGGTTTCTCCTGTCTTACCGTGGGTCTCTCATATCGACTAATCACCAGGCACTCACTTTCAACGAGATTGGGTTTTCGTCGATGTTATTTCTATCATAGAAATAAAATCGTACAGTTTAGAGAAACCAAATAAAATTTTTGTATACAGCGCGTGTCTTAAAGCAGCTCGTGATTCCTACACTAGAGGAAAAATGTATTACTAGCTACACTCATGGCTAAGTACGTCAAGGGGAGTTTCAATAAGACAATCGTTGGACATCTGTGGTTGCGCGCTGTACTGAATATGATAAAATAATAGAATAAGAACCACAATTATCTTGGTGATCATATACCGCAGAAGCGTGTATTTGACAGTCTCTTAGGAAAGAGAAGACCAATATTTGTCAGTGTACTACATATAAGGGAAAAAAGGAGCAGCAACCAAGGTAACAGTGAGGAAAACCATGACAAAAATACATCATGTTGTATGAAAAGATCACAATTTCAAGTGTAAATGATTGTAGTTTGTTTATTACAATGGCGGATATGGGCCCTCGTCTTACTATGATTCTCTTAAATGTACGTATCTGTGAGACGAGGAAACAGTAAAAAATGCGTTTCTGGGAAAGACAAATATTTTAACAACTAATACAAATTTCAGTGTTAGGAATTATTTTCTGAAAGTATTTTTCAGGAGTGTATACTTGTGCGGAAGTGAAACGTGGATGACAACCGGTAAACACAAGAGAGGATAGATGCTTTCGACATGTAGTGCTACAGCAGAATGCTTAAGATTAGATGGGTGGATCGCAACGGTGTACCCGGCGAGAGGGAGGGAGGGTATTTTTCTTCCCCCTCCCTCACACTCCCAGAAAGAAACCATTCGCAAAACGAACTCTCATCCTGCTGCACACACAAGTAAGGGTATAATTAAAGTTACAATTAAATGTCAGTTTCAAGAAAACTAGAACCTATAATGCATATTGACTATTAGAAAGTATACCGAGAACTATTTGACATATAAATCTGCAAAAATGATTCATCATTCACCGTGAAACTAGCATGAGTCCCCCTCCCCTTCCCCCCCTAGCTGTGATCATGGATACGCTCTCGGCAGAACGAATAACTAATGATGAGGTACCAGTCGAATCGGAAAGAAAAGAAATTTATCGCACAGTTTTCGTAAACAAATCTTCCTTCCGGTTTGTATGTAAACTCTCCAATATCGATTTTGGAAATTAGGTTTTAGCTGCAGGACTTCCTGTTTCACAATACTTACTGGCTCCCATGTCCATGTGTTAAAAGATTCCGTCTCCTTTTTAAAAATCTGGACTGCTCTGTTTGCAGAAACTTTTTATGCAACGAAGGAGAGTTATAAATATTAGACTGAGCAAGATGTGCATCTCTTATATTAAACTGAAGAGAAACAGCCATCGTACTGACTAAATCGGGAACCAAAACAGCTGATTTGCATAGGCCATTTGCATAGAAAACTGACGATCGGGAAACCGATATTTGACCAGGTCACCATAAACGATTCAGGCTTCAGCGTGTAAACTCGTCAACGAAACCTCGTTTCCAGCATTCAGTTTTCGTCTTCCGGAAATTTTCTTAGATAAAAATGTAGCGAACGTCAACTAGGGCAAAAGGCACGGCAGATTTACAAAATGTGTGAATTCCTAAGGGACCAAACCGCTGAGGTCATCGGTCCCTAGACTTACACACTACTTAAACTAACTTATGCTAAGAACAACACACACATCCATGCCCGATGATTCATCGGAGGAAATTATACTAACAAGGGAACCTCCCCATCGCATCCCCCTCAGCTTTAGTTATAAGTTGGCACAGTAGATAGGCCTTGAAAAATTGAACAAAGATCAATCGAGAAAACAGGAAGAAGTTGTGTGGAACTACGAAAAAAATAAGCAAAATATACAAACTGAGTAGTCCATGCGCAACAAAGGCAACATCCAGGTTAGTGTCAGCTCACGAGCGCCGTGGTCCCGTGGTCAGTGTGAATAGCTCGGAACGACAGATCCTTGGTTCAAGTATTCCCGCGAGTGAAAAATTTTAATTCTTTATTTTCAGTTTATGTGACAAACTCTTATGTTTTCATCACTTTTTCGGGAGCGATTATCACATCCACAAGAAAACCTAAATCGGGCAAGGTAGAAGAATCTTTTTACCCATTCGCCAAGTGTACTAGTTAGGTGGGTCGACAACATATTCCTGTCATGTGACGCACATGCCGTCACCAGTGTCGTATAGAATATATCAGACATGTTTTCCTGTGGAGGAAGCGGTTGCGATCAAATGTTTTCGGTCCTTTAGTCTACTAATCGCACGGTTTTGCAGTGCGGTCGCAAAACACAGACACTAAACTTATTACAGTGAACAGAGACGTCAGTGAACGAACGGACGGATTATAACTTTGCGAAAATAAAGAAACTAACATTTTCACTCGTGGGAAGACTTGAACCAATGACCTTTCGTTCCGTAGCTGCTCACGCTAACCACAGGACCACGGAGTTCCTGAGCTCGCATTATCCGTGATGTTGCCTATCTTGCACATGGACTACTCAGTTTGTATATTTTGCTCATTTTTTCATAGTTCCACACAACTTCTTCCTCTTTTCTCGATTGATCTGTGTTCAGTTTTTCAAGGCCTATCCACTGCGCCAACTTATAACTAAATCTGAGGGGGGTGCGATGGGGAGGTTCCCTTGTAAGAAATTAAGCGGAGAAATTGCGCAGCCGCGGCCAGTTCAAAGCCCAAGTGACTCAGGCTGCCGCTTGGGCCGCTAGGCTAAAAGTACAAAATTTGTACAGAGTGTTTCACAATTATTAGCAAAAACCATCTATTTCCATGCTCACTATACTTAGCTTTATTTTGAAAGGTCCTACCAAGAGCCTATGGACAGGATGGTGGAGGAGGGCAAGTGATGTGTTGCTTCTGTGGAAAAATGACGGCCGTAGGGGGGAGGGGGTCAAAGGTCAGTAGACAATAAATAAGGCATTTGTGTGGAAAAATATTCTCGAACCAGCCCTTTAACAATCAAAACCAAAGAGCACTCCACAGTACACACTGACGGAAAAATTTCACATCAATAAGGAGTTGGGCGACGTAAAAGAAAGTTGGTAGGCGTGTTTATACATCTGAAAGATGATGTCTATTGAAATTTCGCGCCAGCCGCATAAGAGTGACAGTAGTGCCTACGGAGTATCGCCTCAGTTGTGCGACTGGATTCGTGATTTCCTGTCAGAAATGTCACAGTTCGTAGTAATAGACGGAAAGTCATCGAGTAAAACAGAAGTAATATCCGGCGTTCCCCAAGGAAGTGTTATAGGCATTCTATTGTTCCTGATCTATATTAACGACATAGGAGACAATCTGAGTAGCCGTCTTAGATTGTTTGCAGATGATGCTGTCATTTACCGTCTTGTAAAGTCCTCAGATGATCAAAACGACTTGCAAAATGATTTAGATAAGATATCTGAATGGTGGGAAAAGTGGCAATTGACCCTGAATAAAGAAAAGTGTGAAGTTATTCACATGAGTACTAAAAGAAATCAGCTAAATTTAGATTACGCGATAAGTCACACAAATCTGAAGGCTGTAAATTCAACTAAACACTTAGGGACTACAATTACAAATAACGTAAATTGGAACGATCGCATTGATAATATTGTGGGTAGAGCAAACCAAAGACTGCGATTGATTGGCAGAACACTTAGAAGGTGCAACAGGTCTACTAAAGAGACTGCTTACATCACGCTTGTCCACCCTATTATGGAGTATTGCGGTGCGGTGTGGGATCCGCACGAGGTGGGACTGACGGATGACATCGAAAAAGTATAAGTAAGGGCAGCTCGTTTTGTATTATCGCGAAATAGGGGAGATAGTGTCACTGATATGATACGTGAATTGGAGTGGCAATCATTAAAACAAAGGCGTTTTTCGTTGCGACGGGATCTTCTCATGAAATTTCAATCACCAGTTTTCTCCTACGATTGCGAAAACATTCTGTTGGCACCCACCTACATAGGGAGAAATTATGATCACGATAAAATAAGAGAAATCAGGGCTCGCACAGAAAAATTTAAGTGCTCGTTTTTCCCGCGTGCCGTTGGAGAGTGGAACGGTAGAGAGACAGCTTGAAGGTGGTTCATTGAACCCTCTGCCAGGTACTTTATTGCAAATAGCAGAGTAATCACTTAGATGTAGATGTAGTGGCGCCATTATGAGGATGCAAATCAGATTTGCTTTAAATACACGCTGTACCGGTCGCGAGCGTTAGTTACCTATGATGTTAATCAAGAATGCCGTCAAGGCGACAAAGACGCCATTATCACTAGCTCACTGAGTTTGAACGATGTCGTGTAATAGGGCTACGAGAAGCTGTACGTTTCTTCTGCGATCCAGCAGAAAAACATGTCAGGAATGTAGCCGCCATACATGATTGCTGGCAGCGACGATCACGAGAATATACGGCCGAAAGAAGACCGGACTTTCGGGCGGCCACGTAGCAATACCGAGAGGGAAGACCAATGTCTCTGGCGTAAGGCTGTGGCACATCGTGCTGCATCTGCAGCACCAATCTGAGCAGCGGTTAGCGCCACAGTGGCATAACGAACTGTTACAAATCGGTTACATGAAGTGCCAAGCGAGAGCTGATTGGAGGGCAGGGTGGAGGTCTGTTTTGTTTTCCGATGAAAGCTGGTTCTCCCTCGGTGCCAGTGATGGCCGTGCGTTGGTTGGAAGGAGGCCTGCAACCAATCTGTCTTCATGCTAGACATACTTGACCTACACCTGCAGTCTGGGTGCGATTTCATCTACACATATACTCTGCTAGCCACCAAGCGGTGTGTGGCGATGGGCACAATTCGCGCCAAAGTCATATTTCCCCCCTTCTGTTTCACTCGCGGATCGCGCGAGGGAAAAACGACTGTCTGAACGCCTCAGTACGAGCTCTTATTTCCCTTATCTTTGAATGGTGATCATTGTACGATTTGAAAGTTGGTGGTAAAATTATATGCTTTACATCCTCGGTGAAGATCGGATTTGGGAATTTAGTGAGCAGCCCCTTCTGTTTAGCGCGCCGTCTATCTTCAGTGTGTCCCACTTCAAACTTTCTATGAGATTTGTAACGCTTTAGCGATGGCTAAATGAACCAGTCACGAATCTTGCCGCTCTTCTTTGGACCTTCTCAATCTATTGAATCAGATCCAACTGGTAAGGGTCCCATACAGACGAACAATACTCCGAGACTGGACGAAGTAACGTATTGTAAGCTATTTCCTTTGTTGAAGGACTACATCGCTTCAGGATTCTATCAATAAACCGCAATCTAGAGTTCGCGTTACCCGTTACTTGTGTAATCTGATCATGCCATTTGAGATCATTTCGAATAATGACACCCAGATGCTAGACGGACGTTACCGCTTCCAAAGACTGGGCATTTATTTTGTATTCGTACATTAATGGGGATTTTCGCCTTGTTATACGCAGTAGGTTACGCTTACTGATATTGAGAGATAACTGCCAGTCATTACACCACGCATTTATTTTCTGCAAATCCTTATTGATTTGTTCACAACTTTCGTCTGATGCTACTTTCCTGTTGACTACAGCATCATCATTCGGCAGCAGGAACACTCTCGTGGTTGTCTCACGCAGCCTGACTGCAAATCTGTACGTCAGTTTGGTGAATCGGCGTGTTGTGCCTCCATTCATGTACAGCATTCGATAGGGTGTTTTCCATCAGGATAGCGCTCCCCGAAATACCGCTGTTATAACTCAATATGCACTACTTGACTTGGCCTGTTTGATCACCAGACCTGTCTCCAGTCGAGCACATGTGAGACATCATCGGACGACAACTCCAGCGTCATCCACAAACAACATTAACCGTCCCTGTGCTGACCGATCAAGTGCAACAGGCATGGAACTCTGTTCCATAGACTGACATCCGGCACTTGTACAACACAATGCATGCACGTTTGCGTGCTTGCACTCAACATTCTGGCGGCTACACCGGTTATTAGTGTAGCAACATTTCATATTTGCAATTGCTTACTTTGCGATTACATTAATCTGTGGTCTTACAATGTCCATGACTTAATTACTTTACCTAGACAAATGTATTCCAGGAATTTAATTACCTTACATTAATTCTCTTTTGGGATTTCGATTTCTTTCCGTCATTATATAAACGTGCTCTGATGTATTAAATAGGAAGATCCATGAGGCTATTCGTGGATGGTGCTGTTGTATACAGCAAAGTCACAGCGCTAGAAAACTTCAACGCTATGCAGGAATACCTGCAGATGATCGACGTTTGGTGCAAAGACCCTCACCATCAACAAATGGAACGTATTGAGCACAAACAGGTGGAGAGACGCGTTGTATGACTACACCATTGCTGAACCATGACTGGAGGCAGGCTCATCCTTTAAATATGTGGGAGTATTCGTACAGAGCAATTTAAAGCGGAACGAGCGCATAAAACTAATCGTAGGAAAGACAGAGGCCGGACTGAGATTGGAAGAATCCACAGAAAGAATCCCACGGAGGAGGTAGCTTACAAAACGCAAGTTCTTTCAGTACTTGAATATTGCTCGTTAGTCTGGGACCCTTACCAGATAGGACTGAGAGAGGAAATAGAGAAGATCCATGTTAGAGCAGCTATCTCAGCCACAGGTTCCTTTAGTAACAGCGAAATCGTCACGGATATGCCTTTTCAACTACAGTAGCAGACGCTATAAGAGAGGTGGTGTGATTCTCGCAGTGGTACATTGTTAAAATTCTGTTCCTGTTGAGTTACCCAATATGTTGCTCCCTCTTGTGTACATTTCGCCAAAATACAGTGAGGACAAACCAAGAGAAATCCAAGCTCACTCCCCTTACCAAGAATCGCTGTTTCCACAGACCGTTCGTGACTAGAACAGAAGAGGGGGGAAGTGACAGTGGTACACAGAGCACCCTCCACTACGCACAGTAAGGTGGCATAGGTGCACATAATTAGTCCTTCTCACGTAATTCAAGTATAGAATTTAGGAACTATGGAATTCTTCCGTCTAGCATTCTGTAAAAATATAAATTATCAAAAAACGAAAGTTCATAGATTTCCATATGTCTGCTCTAAGTCGCTTGTCTGTTTTTCTTTTTTTCGTAAATATGTTGGCGCTAGCTGTATCTTTTCCACGATGGAATTCTCGCTTTCTTTAGCTGTTTGTAACACAATCATCACACGAAATTTCTTTGTGTAGAATTGCTAACAAAACCACCGGCAACAAGTAACTGCCACCTACAGATACTATCCGGTTATGCGAAGTATTTCTCTTTTTGCAGTGATCGCACGGGTACTACTCGTAAATGTATCAGGCTAGCTGCGGCACAATGGTTAAAGAGCATACCTCGCGAATACAACGCGGCAACCTCCATACTTGGGCACTAGCCAGCGGGGCAGTATGCAGGTCACTAGCGAAAAAAAAAAGGTTCAAATGGCTCTAAGCACTATGGGACTTAACATCTGAGGTCATCAGTCCCCTAGACTTAGAACTATTTAAACCGATCTAACCTAAGGACATCACACACATCCATACCCGAGGTAGGATTCGAACCTGCGACCGTATTAGCAGCGTGGTTCCGTATTGAAGCGCCTAGAACAACTCGGCCACAGCGGCCGACGCCACTAGTGAGTTTCTTCGTCTAAGCTCTGACCAGTCGCTATAATTTATGGTTTGCCAACGCTTCACCGCCATCGTTAGAGCTATAAACACGCTGCTAGGTAAGTGTTCCTTATGGAATTACTCATGAGCGTAGTATGAGTGTGGCAACTCCGTAACTTGCAAGCAGTACGCGTTTTAGAGTCCTAAACAGTGTGAATCTGATCCTCAGGATCGTGTTTTCGATGCCAGGTAATGGTAGCATCATTTCTCCACTGCACGTTCCCCGATATTGTGTAACCATGCAGTGTGTGCTCGATACCATTGGTCCCTCGTCGTTATTTGCTCTCATCTGGCACCAGTATGTTATTTACGTGTTGCAGATTCTTTCGGTCTGCATTGTATAGCAAGTAGAGCGTGAAGCACTCCCAGATACGAGCTGAGTGCAGCGCGCAGCATTGTCTGCGGTCGAGAAGCTGCTGCGAGGTCAGCTTCAGAGGCCGACCAAGGACGGAGCACTCTGCCTTCGACCAGGTGCGTGAGCTGGGCATGCCTCAAGGACGCGCTCGAACGGCCACCCACAGGTGCCACTGTACGGCAGCATCGCGCAGTGCTAACACATTTCACTCGCAACTGGAAGGACTGCGGTTCAAATTCACAACCACACTTGGGTTTACCGTGATTTCCATATACAACTTACAGCAAATTCCGGGACGGTTCCATTCCCAAACAGACATAATATCCTCTTCGTCGACAGGAACTGAATCACTAATCTCCTTTTTCGATCCTTGGGCGCTTCGTTGAAACTACTCTCCACTGGTCACATTGCATATTTTACACTGAGGTCATAATAGTCGTGAGATAGTGTAGTATCGCGTACGCCAGACGTAAAAAGGCCGTGCATTGACGGAGCTGCCATTTGTACTCTGGTGATTCATGTGAAAAGGTTTCCGACTTGATTACGTCCGCACGACGGGAATTAATAGACTCTGAACACGAATGGAAGTAGGAGCTAGACACATGGGCGTTCCATTTCGGAAATCGTTAAGGAATTCAATATTCCGAGATTCACAGTATCAAGAGTATGCCGAGAATACCAAATGCCAGGCATTACCTCTCACCACAGGCAACACAGTGGCTGACGGCTTTCACTTAACGACCGAGAACGGCGGCGTTTGCGGAGGGTTATCAGTGCTAACAAAGAAGAAACAATGCGTGAAATAACCTCAGAAATCAATATGGGACGAACGGCGAACGTATCTGTTAGGACAGTGCGCCGAAATGTAGCGTTTTAATGCTACATTTCGGCGCACTGTCCTAATGGATACGCTCATCGTTCGCCCTACATTGATTTCTGCGGTTGTTTCATGCATTGTTGCTTGCCTGTTAGCACTGATAACCCTACGTAAACGCCGCCGCTTTCGGTCGTTAAGTGAAAGCCGTGAGCTATGGCAGCAGACGACCGACGGGGGTGTCTTTACTAACAGCGCGACACCGCCTGGAGCGCCTCTCCTGGTCTCGTGACCATAATGGTCGGACCTTAGGCGGCTGGAAAACCTACATCTACATCTACATACATACTCCGCAATCCACCATACGGTGCGTGGCGGAGGGTACCTCGTACCACAACTAGCATCTTCTCTCCCTGTTCCACTCCCAAACAGAACGAGGGAAAAATGACCGCCTATATGCCTCTGTACGAGCCCTAATCTCTCTTATCTTGTCTTGGTGTTCTTTCCGCGAAATGTAAGTTGGCGGCAGTAAAATTGTACTGCAGTCAGCCTCAAATGCTGGTTCTCTAAATTTCCTCAGTAGCGATTCACGAAAAGAACGCCTCCTTTCCTCTAGAGCGCCCACCCGAGTTCCTGAAGCATTTCCGTAACGCTCGCGTGATGATCAAACCTATATAGCGGCCCGCCTCTGAATTGCTTCTATGTCCTCCCTCAATCCGACCTGATAGGGATCCCAAACGCTCGAGTAGTACACAAGAATAGGTCGTATTAGTAATTTATAAGCGGTCTCCTTTACAGATGAACCACATCTTCCCAAAATTCTGCCAATGAACCGGAGACGACTATCCGCCTTCCCCACAACTGCCATTACCTTGGCCTGGTCAGATGAGTACGGATTTCAGTTGGTAAGAACTGATGGTAGGATTCGAGTGTTGTGCAGAACCCACGTAGCCATGGTACCAAGTCGTAAATGATGCATCTGTGCAAGCTATTGGTGGCTCCATAATGGTGTGGGCTGTGCTTACATGGAATGGAGTGTGAGCTGTGCTTACATGGAATGGACTGCGTCTTCTGGTGCAATTGAATCCATCATTGCCAGGAAATGGATATGCTCAGCTGCTTGGAGACCATTTACAGTCATTCCCAAAGAACGATGCGTCATTTCACCGGACCACAATTGTTTGCGAATGGTTTGAAGAACATTGCAGTCAATTTGAGCGAATGATTTGCCCAGCCAGATCGCCCGAGGCGAATCACACAGAACATTTATAAGACATTGCGAGGTGCCGGGGCTAGTAGTGTATTTATCACTAAATTCTACTAGAATCCACATGTGTAAATCATGCTCTAAGCCCCCCCTATTCTAACTCCGACTTTTGCTGTTGCACAAGGATAAAACAAATACGCGAACTGACTCTAATCAACCCTGCTAGTGGAGTAGAAGAGAGTTTGGCACCTGCAATAATTTAATTTGATAAATGAGTTAAATAAACAAAGGTTTCATTAGCATAGTGAGGAATGATAGGGTTGCTCTATTGATTAACAGAAAGAAAGTTCTGTCCAAAATAACAATATGATTTATTAAGATTAAACGCAGAATAGTAAAAGAGACACAGGAAATATAAAACATCAAATTGGCTAAAATTGGAGATTCATACAAACACAGTAAAGGTGAAGTTGTCCCTAACTTAGATCGTGAGGTTTAAGACGAAGTGGTATGTGGAGCCAATTCCTTTCCACTCAAATCTCAAGAGAGACACACAGCTAACCCAATAGTAATTGCTGCTACTAGAAACTGAACAAAGTTAGAAAAGGATGAACAGGCGCGCTCTGCTGAGCTCTGATTATCACCTAGGAAAATCCCTATCTGCCGGTGCTGCGGACGTACATTACCAACAGTCTTCTTATCTCCCAGAACACGATCTGGCGTACCGCAGGCGAGGGCTGGTTGCTCCGACGTCCTCGACCGAAAGGCGACTGCCGACTCGTCAGAGCACCCGTACAGGCCGAACACCGAACATTCCCGCCCCCACGACAGTGGCCGTGGTTACGTTCCAATCAGCAACTCGAAAACCGGCGGAAATTCCACTCCATTGCCGGAGCACTACCATTCCACCAATGGAGATTCTTGGCGCCAATTTCTGTGCTGATTTTGCAGAAAGTGCGGGAATTTTCCCGCCACAACTGCGTGGGTACACAAGTCATTCCCACGCCTCGCTGGTAGCCCGCCAGAAAGTGTTTTCGCAAAGTTTCTCTGAAGTAACGGAACCTCTAGCCCAGCCGCTACTTCACACCCCAGCGGGCGTGTCTCTTGACAATGTCGGCGTCTGAAAAGCATTCACTCGACTGCCTCACACACGTCGGCTTAACTCTCTCCAGTTCCACAGACCCCGCCTGTCACCGGCCCACCCGGGTGACGAGAGACGCTGCGTGGGAAGTACGCGTGTTAAGGAAAAGCAACCCTCCACCGCATGCAACTAGAGAGGAGAATCGTAAGATAGAAATATGAGAGGGGGCTCATGCCACCTCTCAACATAATCGAGAGCTCAGTTTGGGCGCAAAATCCTGCACCGGCAACACTTTCGCAATTATGAACGGCTATAGAGGCTCACTATAGTAGTAAGTATCCCATGACCTTCATCATTTCAGTGTATACAGTCAATTAATAATGCCAGGTTTCCATTTTGAAAAAGGAGACGAGGTAAATTCAAAACCGGCTCGTATAGCTTAATGCGCAGCTAGACTGAAAGGGAAGCCGGAGGCGGATCGAATCCGAAGGCGCATTAACGACCGTTGGTCTGGTACACCGGGCAGTCTGTGTGTGGTTTTATGCTGTTTTACACGGTCATTTAGGCAGATTCTGGGCTTGCCCACAATCCATTCCTCAGAAAATGATACCGGTACACAAACCATTAACACGCACAGGTCAAGGTTAACACGATTCACAGACAGATGACGTACACGACTTTCCTTCCTTATGTTAGCTTATCTGAGTGTAGATACCAACGGCACCCGGCCACGAGGTTAAAAAACAATTTAACAAAATGTAATAAAATTTGCCGACTAATGGAGACAGAGAGAAACTCTAGGAAAGACACTAAGCAAACTGAAAATGAATGACTGAGTCTGTGCAAATTGTAAACGAATAACTGTGTACAGTTGGATTTGAAAGTTTCTGAGACAAATACAAAAGCTGCGTCCATTTTAAAAATTACCCCAAAACAGTAAACATTGTTGTAAATTATAAATTAATACACCAGTACGTATACATAAGCTTCCGCGAGTTCTTCCTCTTGGGCAGAATCTTTTTGTTGAGTGTGACTTTGTCTGTCTGTGTGTGTGTGTGTGTGTGTGTGTGTGTGTGTGTGTGTGAGGGTGTGTGTGTGGTGGGTTCTTTACTTCAATACATTGCGTTTCTACCAGCGTTACGTAATGACTTTAGAAAGTAAGTTATACATGTCGTCCCACAGTAAGACCATTGCGCAACCAGAGTGTCACCGTGTCAGGAGAGAGTACATATTCCGGGTGTCCTACAGACACAGTCGGGCTGTGGTACGGATAACAGGTGCATGATAGTGTGCGATTGAAATGGTGCGGCAACTGAAAACGTACTCCAAATTTGAAGTACGCGTGTCAGTACCATTCTTGTGGGCGAAACGTCGAAATTGCACGTTAAAAATGTGAATGTCGTGTGACTAGGGCGTCCCGTCGAGTAGGCCGTTCGCCGGTTGCGAGTCTTTCGATTTGACGCCACTTTGGCGACTTGCGCGTCGATGGGGAGGGGATGAAGATGATTAGGACAACACAACACCCAGTCCCTGAGCGGAGAAAAATCTCCGACCCAGCCGGGAATCGAAGCAAGGTCCTTAGGAGTGGCATTCTGTCGCGCTGCCTGCAAGGCAGACAATTGCACGTTGATTTACCGTGAAATTATGGTGGTATGTGGACCAAATGTAATGTCCCGTACAGCCGTAGCGAAATGGTGACAACAGTTTGACTAAGTTCGCACGGACGTATGCGATGCTGATTGAGAAGTCTATATCTTGCACAATGCGATTTCCATCTTTTCGGCAAATTGAAAACACATTTGGGAGTAAAGAGATTTTTCAGCGGTGATAACGTTCACACAGCGGTTCTCAAATGGCTTCCGTTACCAAGGAGCACACTTCTATCGCCGAGAAACTGAACGATTGGTAGAGTGTTCCGACCTTTGTTTACACACGCTTGGTGAGTCTGTTGCACGTCCGCCGTCTTAGCTGAGTGGTAGCCGGCGCGGTAGCTCAGCGTTTTCGGTCAGAGGGTTAGCTGCCTTCTGTAATAACAAACGGAGTGACTGCATCAACGACGAACTTGGACGGGTGTTATGGGACGTCCACAGCGAACAAATAGAACGAACAATAACTAACAAAATTAAATAAAAAAAGTGGTCAGCGCGTTTGAATGCACTGCAGCGGACTTGGGTTCGATTCCCGGAGAGGGCGGAGATTTTCTCAGTTCGGGGACTGGATGTTGTGTTGTCCTCATCATCGTTTAATTATCATCGATACGCATGTCGCCTATCGTGACGTCAACTGAAAAGACTTGAAATTCGGTGGCCGAACTTCCCCAGGCCATCAATGTCATGCGACCATTTCATTTATGTATGTTGGAAGATAGTGTCGTGTATGTGTCACTTTGAAGTAAAGTGCAGCACTCACTGAAAGTTAAATGGTCTGCCATAATAATGTGCAACTTACTTTATGAAGTCCCCTCGTGTAGTACTACCGTCGCCAGTAGTATGAATTTTTCGACATCCCGGTAGCTTGAATCAAATGTGACCATTATTTAATTATTCATCGTTGTGAGGAATTTACGTGTAAATCTATACTCAGCAAACTGCTCAAAATTGCGCGGCAGAGGGTACTTCCCTAGCCTTTGGTGTAGGTTCTCAAACCTTGATTACTTTATAAACTAATCGTACAATAGTTGTAGAATAATTTCTGATCAACTTGTCTAACGCCAAGTGCTGGTACTGCAAAAAGCGAAGGTTTTCGAAAATTACTGTAGGTTCCACGTTGCTTTCACGTCTTAATTATGAACATGGGAATATTAACGTTTTAAGTATTCTTAAATCTCTGTTTAAACGGTAGATAGGGCAGTAGTGGCTAAATTTACTTTGTGACGGCTAAATTACGACAGACAATGGCCAAATAAGTAAGTAAAAATATAACAATCGGTGCCCTCTTCTTTTACTGCCACTCATAAAATTTCCTCGTACTCATCCCAGAAACCGAAAGAAAAGGAACTGTAGTATTTAACGTTCTGTTGACGACGAGACAAGTAAGAGACAGAACGCAAGTTCATTTTGTACAGGGATGAGAAGAGAATCGGCCGTGTGCCTTCTCAAAGAAACCAACCCGCATTCGCCTAACATTACTATTATTGTGCCGTTTGTATGTAAAATGGTACTGTTCCTTTTCTTTTCTCTTTTCCATCACATGTTAGTAATGGAAGTATACTACGCCACAAGCGATAGTGCGGATGAGATTTTCTGCTACAATTTAGCAAATGAAAGTAGCCTGCAAGTCAGCATCCTCTGTACAAATCAGTATCCACGTCCCAGAATACCATCTGACCATATGATAAGTTAGTCGGTCGGTTTGCCAGCGTCTTAAGGACGCGGGTGCAGCGCCCCAAAAGGCAAACAGTGAAAGAATTTGCTCAGTTCGTATGCCTGAAATGGAGTAACGTGGGCTGAATTTAGAGGACGAAAATCACGGAACCTATGTGCAGCGTTTGGCAGCAGCGGAATGCGTGAGGCATTCTTTTGTCTCAGCGCACTTCATGAACAATTGCTGTATGCATAGCATATTCAGCGCACCTCAAGACCGTCGTGGTAGATTGCAGTTCTCTTGCAAAAGCATAACGCAGATACATTATTTACAACTAAGATTTTATTTATATATGAAAATGGTATCTGTTCTTTCGGACGTTAAGGCTCACCGGCCATTTGACCATCTTCTTCTGTGCGGATGCACAAACAGTGTCTGAACTCTTACGGGAATCTGAAGTAAAGCCGCGGGTAATGAGTATAATGGGGTGGGGCACTATGAATATAGTGCGGGATAATAAGTTACGAATGTGGGTCTCACGGGAGGCGTGCCAGAGATAAGTCCCTGCAGCCGCTCTATCCTCTGTGCCCTCGGTGGCTTATATGGAACCGGCACGGTAGCTCAGCGTGTTCGGTAATAAAAAACTGAGTGAACGGATCAACGACGAACCCGAACTGGGGTCATCGGACGTCCGCCCCGAACGAACTCAACAAACAATATAGAAAAAAATGAGATAAAAAGGGATGGACAGAGCGTCTGCCATGTAAGCAGGAGATCCCGGGTTCGGGTCCCGGTCGGGGCACACGTTTTCAGCTGTCCCCGTTGACTTATATCAACGCCTGTATGCAGCTAAGGGTATTCATTTCATTGTAAGATTCTATTTATTGACAAGGCGGGGTTCACAAGAGATCGTGTTGCGAGTTTTCGAGATCATAATGCGTGGGCTAATGAAAATTCCCATGGAATTTCAGAAAGAGGGCATCAGCTCCGTTTTTCAATCAATGTAAGAGGCGAACGCTCTTAGCAATAGATTAATAATGCTTTATTTTCTAGCGCAGAGATTAAATGGTGCACAATATAAGGACTTCTCATTAATTTATTTCCTACCTTGCTGTAGCATGTGCCCTGTTAGGGAAAACTATAGATATAGTTCATGCACGATGCCGCATCAGCACATTTACGCAGCAATGTGCGTGAACATTTGGCACTGACATTTCAAGACCACTGGATTTGTCGAGGAAGCAGCACACTTTGATCTTCTCCTTCAACAGACCTCAAATTATTTATGTGAAAACTCTGAAAGCTTTTTAAATAAAACAAAAGTCATTAACATTCTACATCTTTACTCTATATTATTACAAATTTATTTCTCAACGGCGTCGCCTCGACGACGAACACATTTCTCCCACTGAGAGACCAGTTTGTTGATACCGTCGCTGTAGAATGATTGATTTTGTAGACGGAGCCTCAACCTCAGTTCCGTTCTCACCACTTTATCACTATGAAAGTGAAGTCTTCGAAGGTGTTCTTTAAGTTTTGGAAGCAGATGAAAATTGGATGGGACCAAGGCAGATGGATGATGATCGATGACAGCGAACCCAAGGCTTCGGATTGTTGCAGATGTCGCGGCGCTCGTGTGTGGACTGGCATTGTCATGCTGTGGGAATTGCAGAAAGAGGGCATCAGCTCCGTTTTTCAATCAATGTATTTTTTTTTCTTTATTGTGATTTCATTCCCCTGCCCCTTATGGGCAGGGGACGGCTGTCAGCGGCACAATCCGCCGCTCTTCAGCTGAGAGACATGACAACTAAAACAAGAATAAAATGATACATACATAAGGAGATAAAAAAGGGGAACATAAAACAGAGTAAGGGGAGAAAATGGAGGTAAAAAGACATGGACATGTAGACGTTCATGGGGGTCAGTTAAAAAAAAGTCACCAGAAAGTTAAAAAACACAGTTGGCGATTCTTGAAACACAGAGAAGACACTAAATGCGAATGCACAGGTTAAAAGTTGGCCACAGCATTAAAAACACTCCGAAACAACACACTTAAAACCCACTTGGAGCACACACGACGAAGAGTAAAATTACCAGGTGGGACCTGCCGAGGGAAAGGTCAGACAGGATGGAAAAGGAGGGGAGAGCATGGGGCAGCTGAGGAAGTGGCGGGATGAAGAGAGGAGGGACAACCGTGGGTTCACGAAGAGGCAGAAGAGGCAGGAGACACGTGGGGCGGGAAAGGAAAAGGGAAGACAGGGCAGGAGGGAGCACAGAGACACTGAAAGGAGGCACAAGAGATGGAGGGGGAGTAGGAGGGGAAAGCCGCTCAGGAGGAGGGAGGGGGAGGAGAGGGAGCCCTGAGGAGGAGGCAGGAAGAGGGGGTTAGAGTTGGTAGGAAGGGTAGACGTCAGGGCGAAGCTCATCATCTGGGAGGGGTAGATGGTGGAAGTTGTGTTGGGAAAGGAGATGGAGGGTGTGGAGATGGAGAGAGGGAGGGACACAACGGTAAAGGCGCGGCAACTGGTTGGGAGTGGAGAGGATGGGAGACACCAGGGGGTGAGGGGGATCAAGGCGGCGGACAATATATAGTGTGCGGATGTGTTCAAGGAAAAGGAGAAGGTGGGGGAAGGGGATGAGGTCGTAGAGGATGCACATGGGGGACGGAAGGCGGATGCGGAAGGCGAGGCGGAGTGCATGGCGTTCGAGGATTTGGAGGGCTTTATAGAACCGGGGAGGGGCGGAAATCCAAGCGATGAGGCATAACAAAGGATGGGGCGGATCATGGATTTGTAGGTGTGAAGGATGGTGGAAGGATGCAGACCCCACGTCCGGCCGGACAGGAGTTTCAGGAGGCGGAGTTCAATCAATGTAAGAGGCGAATGCTCTTAGCAATAGATTAATGGAGCTTTATGTTCTAGTGCAGAGATTAAATGGGGCACAATATGAGGACTACTCATTAACGTATTTCCTACCTAGCTCTAGCATGTGCCCTGTTAGCGAAAACTATAGATATAGTTCGTGCACGATGCCGCTCCACGTGCTCCATGTGCGGATGAACTCTTCGAATTCGAAACTCGATTACAGCACGCTGTTTCACACTCACCGATATAGTTACGTTACACACTGCCATGTAACACGCTATAATTCGAAGCCCTCTAGCGGCAAAGGAGTGCTAATATGTAGACGTGAAGAATAAAGATGTAGAACGTCAATAACATTTGTTTTATACAAAAATCTTTAAGAATTTTCACACAAAAAAATTCAGAGGCATTACTTTTTTAGCACGCACTCGTACCTAGCGTAGAGCCAGAATCAACTCGAACATGTGGTTATGATCGACGAGTCTCACTTCTGTTTGTGGCAGTCAGATTAACACCAATGTGTCTGTGGACGACCTGAGGAAAAGGTCACAGGAAGCAGCGATTCTAGAGACCGAAACCTCTTCAACTCCCGGAATCGTGCTGTGGGAGCTATTGAATAACACAGGAGTGATTTGGTAATTGTTGAAGGATAGCAGACTTCTTGCCAGTATGTGGCAGGGATGGTAATCCTGTTTCCATACCCCTCATGGCCAGATTACCAAATTGTATGTTACAGTAGGATAGCGCAAGACTACACAAACCGAAAAGCATTTGACACGGTGTCCACTGCAGATTGTTAACGAAGGTGCGAGCGTACGGAATAGGTTACCAGATATGTGAGTGGCTCGATGACTTCTCAAGTAACAGAACCCAGTATGTTGTCATCGACGGCGAGTGTTCATCAGAGACAAGGATTCGTCAGGAGTGCCCCAGGGAAGTGTGATAGGACCACTGTCATTTTCTATATACATAAATAATCTGGCGAACAGGATGAGCAGGAATCTGCGGCTCTTTGCTGACGATGCTGTGGTGTATGGGGATGTACCGTCGTTGAGTGCGTGTACGAGGATACAAGATGACTTAGACAAAAATTCTAGTTGGTCTGTTGAGTGACACGTGGCTCTAAATGTAGAAAAATATAAGTTAATGCAAATGAGTAGCAAACCCGTAATGTTCGGATACTGCACTTGTAGTTTCATGCTTGACACAGTCATGTCGTTTAAATATCTAGGTGTAACATTGGAAACCGGTATGAAATGGAAGGAGCACGTAAGGATTATGGTAGTGAAGGCGAGTGGTCGACAGTTCTAGGAAAGTGTGGTTCATCTGTAAAGGAGACCGGATATAGGAAGCTAGCGTGAGCTATTCTCGAGTACTGCTCTAGTGTTTGGGATCTGCACCAGATCAGATTAAAGGAAGAGATCGAAGCAATTCAGACGCGACGTTCTTTTCGAGCACACTATTGAGAAAATTTAGAGAACCGGAATTTGGAGCTGACTGCAAAACGATTCTACTGCTGCCAACGTACATTTCGCCTAAGAACCACGAATATAACGTAATTAGGGCTTTTACAGAGGCATATAGACAGTCATCCTTTCCATCGCTTCGTTTGCGAGTGGAAGAGGAAAGGAAATGACTAACAGTGGTACAGGGCACCCTCTGCCACGCACCGTACGGTGGCTTGCGGCGTATGTATGTAGATGTAGAATGCTTTGAGGAATGTACAAACCATGAATGACCTGCCCAGTCACCTGATAAAGTATACATTGACTCGATCCAGAAGTGACACAGCATGTGTTACAGGCATGGCAAGAAATTGCTCAAGATGACGTACGGAGGCTGTTTGCTTCCACATAACAGCGAATACAAGAGTGTATTCGTCCGCATTGGGATCACATCTCATACTAATGCTGATGATTGTCCTCAGCTCCGAATAGAATGAAAGTTTCATCATTTAATACTCGTTATGTGAGATCAACTCCCCAAACAATGATGAATGTTAGATTCGTGCTTCATGGTGGAACACATACCATTTCCAACAGGTGTGTACGAGAACCATGAGCAAAAGTCAGTAACGTAATGGCTCTGGCTCTCTGGAATGAAGAAGGGTAGGCCTGGAATCCTGCGAAAGGATGTGGCAGTTTCTCCTCGCGCCACGCAGGTGTCAGCACAAAAGAAGCGCTTCGGGATGCGTTGTAGCCTCCGGCAGGAAAGCAGAGACTTACGTAAGGCCAAATGCCAAGGACACACACACTGAGAAAGTTCGTCTGCGAGCCCACTGGCAAAATTATTGAGCAGCTCCCCGTCCGGAACAAGACTGCCAGCGCTTCTGCCGCCCCCGTTTAAATTTCTGCTTGTCGCGTGACACATACCTGTGTTCGCTGTGCTATTCTTGGCTGGTCTCTCGCGGAGACAAACTACAGGTCTGAGTCATATAGCTGCTGCGCGTGGACGACCTTAAAAGGTTATGGCAATGATCCAGAAGGACGGCACCACATTCCTCGGCAGAACTTCGCTCCTGGGAATAGTCTTGTTTTTCGGGCCGATGTTGTCAAGCGACTTGTAGCTCATCAATCTCTGCGGATGCAGTTTCGCAATCTTGTACCTGACGTTAAGCTTCTACTGAGGAATTTCTCCGGTGAAAACAGCGCTATTTCGCAAGGCCGAATTCGAGGAGAGGACGACCTTTAGGAGATAGTTGTCTTTTACTCTACAAGTAAGGTCTGGGAGACTTGGCAGATTCCGGCTTTCCAACGTTGTCCTTTATGATCACTATAGCACAGTTTCAGTGACTGCCCAATAGTTGTCCAGCATAAATGCATGGAAGCAGGAGATGAAATATTGGTGATGGCTTTAAGAGCTCTTGGACAATACTTCCGCGAATAGAGGTTTCAACATAGCCCGTCCAAACCAGAGTTCACATTTTCCCCCTTAAACAACAAACTGGCGAACAACAAATTTGTAGCTCATTTTGAGGACACCGTTCTCCCCTGCAATGAAACTCCAACATACCGCTATCTGACTCTTGACAGAATTTTAACCTATAGAAAACTTCTAACGAAGGCTACCGCCAAACTCCGAACCAAAAAATGGTTCAAATGGCTCTGAGCACTATGGGACTCAACTGCTGTGGTCATAAGTCCCCTAGAACTTAGAACTACTTAAACCTAACTAACCTAAGGACAGCACACAACACCCAGCCATCACGAGGCAGAGAAAATCCCTGACCCCACCGGGAATCGAACCCGGGAACCCGGGCGTGGGAAGCGAGAACGCTACCGCACGACCACGAGATGCGGGCAACTCCGAACCCATTTCCCGTTGCATCTAAGACTGATGTGCGGGAGAACGACTGTTGGTACGCTTCTGTATGGACTGTAATTTCTCACATTTTACCGAAATGGTCAGCTCGCGAAACGTGTATAATAGGAAGCAATACGTTGGTTAACTCTTGTTGGACTTGTAACGCCGGAAATGCATATCCTCCTATTTCTACCTATTGCACTGCAAATTTTTTTCCTTATTTTGTTACCTGAAGATATAACATTTCTGTGTCTTTGTATATTGTAATTGTTTTACTGTTTGTATATATATGCATTTATGTCAATGTGTAATTGGTTTGTTTTGTGAATATTATTTGTATTTATACGCTGGGTCTGGCCTAGGGAAAACTATGCTATCGAACGAATACATCGATAGGTCGTGTGGAGAACCAAAGTGTTTACGATCTTTGAGAGTGTTAACTCTGTCGCGTGGAGCGCGGGAAGAGGGAGTCTGGCTGGGGTAGGGCGGTGGAGCAGGTGTGTTGTGTGACGCTCCCGCGAGTTGCCGCGCTTTCGGGGTTTGGCAGCATGTAATTGCGCTCGAATTGCTATGATAGTTTCTGACACGGTGTCGCGGACGGGAAGCATTAGCTGGCGCATACCAAGAGCCCGTTTCGGCTGGAGACCGTGTCGAGAAGAAGGCGCGCCAACATCCAGCTTCTGCAACAGCGGCGGCCGATAATGAGTGGCTGTCGCCACCTCCTCGATCGACGACTTCAAATCTTCAATCAACCAACAAGGAAGACTGGAAGCACGTAAAGTTTTAGAACTGTATGGCAGACCTCAGCTTTTCAAACTGTTCAAATCACAAGATTACAGCAACGTAGCATGAACCTTTGTTGCTCATTGTCCCAATTGCATTACCAAGCAGGGTCCCTTCCTTTTCCGAAATGAACCCGAGTGTCGTTGAAATTCATACGCCAGCATTAAAGTAATATCATTCCATTTCACTGCTTTAATTTCAAAGTTCAGTTAAAGTATTCATAGCTGGCTACAATATTTAGATTACAAAAGCACAAATTAAGAGTGCGAGGTTTGTTACCATATTTTAGCTTACCTGTGACTGCAGCTCAGCTTGGTACGTACTAAATTTTACTGTTGTTAATTGTTCAGAATCATTTAATTCAAGTTCAAAGTTAAATCTCTTATTTCTAAATTGCGTAGATTCAAGTAGCTTTTGAAATGATTGTTGAGGTAGCCCAAGACTAACAGTATTTTACTAAATTTCGATGTGCTTCAGAAACAAAGCTCAATATTAATTTCAGTCACTGAATTAACTTTCAATTTTCAGGTTTTATTAATTCTTTTGCAAAATTAAGTCAGAGTGTAGCGAAATTTATTACTTCTGACAAACTTTCAGTTTTTACACTACACGTGTCAACCTTCAGTTGCCACGCTTCTAGTGCTAAATATATGTGTAATAACCTTTCTTTTTCAGTTACTATAGTAATTGTCCATAGGACTGGCGACCGTAATTTCCCCCAAATCTCAAATATCTAATTACCGTTAGTTAATTGTTAACGTAACGGCCGCACATTTACTTTCTTTATTAACTTTACCCCTTTTCAAAATTAATTTCCACCAGTTTCATTTGCATTTTTCCTTTCATTTAGATGTAACCCTTTCCTCCCTCTTTACCGACAGATTAACTTCGGTGACGATTGCTTTTCCCAAATTTCCATTAGGTACACGTGGTTTAATTTTTCACTGTCATTAAGGTCGATAAGTGAGGGGGAGGTTACAGACTGACACATTCGGAAATTTAACAGTAAATCACTCTGTGTTGCATAGCATCTGTCAATGAAGTCGGATGAACCTCTTCGTGCCACTCTCGCGATTACTAAGCGAATACAGGACAAAATGTGCTGATTTTGTTTCGACCGCCTCTAACGTATCCATTAAGCCTTTGCGATAAGGGTCACAGACTGCCGATCAAATCTGAAGAATATGTCGATAGAGGGCTTTGTAAGCTACCTACTTTGAGGGTGAATTATATTTCCTGAGGCTTTTTCCCGTGAGACTTAGTCTGCCATTTACAGTCCTTTCCTGCGTCTTGTTTTAAGGGGCCCTTCCGCTTTAAATCGCTTCTAATACGGTATACTTGATATTTGAAAGTGGCATCTGTTTACAGTAATTAGTTCTCAGTCGTGTAATCAGACAGTAACTGGTAATTAAGCCTATTATGAACAATATGTTTAAGAATTGCCGTTCAAAATGGTTCAAATGGCTCTGAGCACTATGGGATTTAACATCGGAGGTCATCAGTCCCCTAGAACTTAGAACTACTTAAACCTCACTAACCTAAGGACATCACACATATCCATGCCCGAGCCAGGATTCGAACCTGCGACCGTAGCAGTCGCACGGTTCCGGACTGAAGCGCCTAGAACCGCTCGGCCACACCGGCTGGCGTTGCCGTTCCTACAACCAGTTTTATGTGGTCCTTTTAACTTTACGTTGTCCAGAACGTATTCGGCTAAACAGGGTTACAACTTCCAGTAATGGATCGCCAATCGTGTTAATGATAAGCAATGTGTCTGAGACCACATATATGAAGTACGTTACGTTTGATTACGTTGTGGACCAACTGTAAGCTCCTACATCAACCGTCGCTCCTCTCCAGATCTTCCTACATTTCATTACAATTTTCTGGGGTTGCGACTTTCATATATTTTCACAGCATCGTCCTTAAAAATCCTCATGGAGCATCCAAGGTAGCAGAGCGTCTGTATGTAATGTGATCAGTACCGACTGTAAAACAGTCCCTTGCGGTACAGCAAATTTTGTACTGTTGGCATTCACAGCTGTAGAACTGTATCGTGACGAAAAAGACCGCTTCAGCTGTAAGACAAATATTTATTTATGATGCAGCTAGTTTCATCGCCTTAGAGCCACGTATTCAGGGCTACATCTGTGTGTAAATCAGAGCAAAACGTATAAAGATCTAGTTTCGGTTAAATTGTATTTGAATAATACACGAAAATATATAAGAAAATTATGTACTCACGTTTACTTGACAGTTACTTCAGTTACAGCATTGTGATAAAAATATTCAACCGTCAACAGGTCGACAGTCCAAGTTAAAATACGGCAGAATGCAGTGAACATTATCCCGATATAGGAAATATAGAATAAGGGTAACACTGTAAAATTGTGGTACACCTGAAGCTACTGTCATAGTTCGCTATTTTCTGTGATTTCCCTATACTACGTGACCTGAATGCTCTTCAATAGGTCCATGGAGTATTTTACATCTGTATCTATATCTACATCTATCTCTATATGATTTCTCTACAATACACACTTAAATGCTTGGCAGAAAGTTCATAGAACCTCTTTTACGTTATTTCTCTAACGTTCCACCCTCTAATAGCGCTTGGGAAAAATGAACACCTAAAGCTTTCCGCGGGAACTTTGATGTCCCTTATTTTATCCCGATGGCCGTCCCCCCCTATGTAAGTTGAGGTCAACATAAGTTTTTCGCTTTCGGAAGAGCTAGGTGGTGATCAAAACTTCGCGAAAATATCTCGCCGCAACGAGACACGCCTACACCACAGCTCATTTACCACATTCGTAACACTCTCTTCCCTATCCCTCTATAATGCAAAACGGGCTGCCCTTTTCCGAACTTTTTTTTACTGTGGAACAGTAATTTAACGTTTTTTTAGTAGTCTTGTGGAGGACCTCACACTTTTTTTTTTCAGGGTGAATTGCCACTTTTCCACACCATGGAGATATCGTACGTAAATCGTTTTGTAATTCGCATTGATCTTCTGATGAGTTTATTAGACGGTGAACGACAGAATCAGCAACGAACAGTCTAAGAGAGCTGCTCACATCTTCTCCTAAATCGTTACTATAGATTAATAGTAGCAGGTGGCCTATAACGTTTGCTAGGGGAATCCCCATATATCACTTCTGTTTCATTCAGTTACTACAAACTGTGATCCTTCTGGCAGGAAAACACGAATTCAGTTGCATAACTAACACGATACTCTATACGCACATATACTGTCTGATCAAACGTATCCACACACACACACACACACACACACACACACACACACACATTTATATAGGGTGCGTCCACTCTTCGCATTTATGACGCTCTGCTCGGGCACTACCAATGAGGTGTCTGAATGTCTGTGGAGGAATGGCTGCCCATTCTTCCCCAAGAGCCTAAACCAGAGAAAGTGGGGATGTTGGATACTGGGTTCTGGAGCTAAGCTGACGCCCTAACTCATCCAAAAAGTGTTTCATTGTGTTCAGATAGTGACACTGGGCAGGCCAGTCCATTTCAGACAAATGCCGTTCTATGACACGGTGCGTTGTCATGCTGATGCAAATGTTCATCACCTCCGAACTATTCATCTACTGTATGAAGTACACAGTGCTGTAAAATGTGTTCGTATCCCTCCGCGTTTAGCGTTTTCTTAAGCGCAATAATGGGACTACCCCCTAAACAGGAAAAACATGTCCTACCGAAACACCACCTCCTCTCTATTTCACCGTTGGCACTACGCATGAGAGCAGTAACATTCTCCAGGAGTCTGTCATTCAGTCGGTTTCCTACAGAGTGCAGCGTGATTCAGCACTACAAATCACTCGTATCCAGTCATTCACTGTCCAGTAGCATCACTCTTTGCACCACATTTGAATTCTGAAATGTGTGGCTTATGAGAAGCTGTTCGGCCGCTGTACTCAATTTTTTTTAACTCCCTATGCACAGTCACTGTGCCAGCTGGACTGCCTGTAACAACCTGGAACTCACGAGTGGGTCCTGCCGCTAATTGTATGCCATTTTTTACGATGCTAATGCGTCCGTCAGTACATGAGCTCTGCCTGGTCTAGGTTTAGCTGATCTTGTTCCTTCGCGTTCCACAGTTACATCATCAACAATCGACTTGGTTTGAAATGTCTTTCCTGAGCGACCAATTCTGCTGATACTCCTTCTCTACTGACAACACAGTACCCCTTCCTGCTCTTATACTTTGTATAGGAGTGTCCGGATACTTGCGATCAGGTAGTGTAATTATGTCGTTGTCAATGTTCAAGTGTGGTAATCTTCTACCATTAAGGAACTCACAGGCAGAGAGACTTTATACTACACTGGGGCGCCAAAGAAACTGGTATAGATATGCGTATTCAAATACGAGAGGTATGTAAACAGAGGTATGTAAAGAGGCAGAACATGGCATTGCGGTCGGCAGCGCCTATATAACAACTGGCGCAGTTGTTAGATCGGTTACTGCTGCTACAATAGCAGGTTATCAAGATTTAAGTGAGTACGAACGTGGTGTTATAATCGGCGCACGAGCGATGGGACACAGGATATTCGAGGTAGCTGTGAAGTGGAGATTTTCCCGTACGAACATTTCACGAGTGTACTTTGAATATCAGGAATCCGGTAAAACATCAAATCTCCGACATCGCTCGGCCAGATAAAGATCCTGAAAGAACGGGGCCAACGACGACTGAAGAGAATAGTTCAGCGTGACAGAAGTGATGTCAACAAAATATCATCGATATAGGCTTTCGAAGGCGAAGGCCCTCTCGTGTACCCTTGATGACTGCACGACACAAAGCTTTACACCTCGCCTGGGCCCGTCAACACCGAAATTGAAATGTTGATGACTGGAAACATGTTGCCTGGTTGGACGAGTCTCGTTTAAAATTGCATCGAGCGGATGAACGTGTACGGGTATGGAGACAACCTCATGAATCCATGGACCCTGAATGTCAGCAGTGGACTGTTCAAGCTGGTGGAGGCTCTGTGATGGTGTGGGACGTGTGCAGTTGGTGTGATATGGGACTCCCGATACGTATAGATACGACTCTGACCCCTGACACGTACGTAAGAATCTTGTCTGATCACCTGTACCCATTCATGTCCATTGTGCATTCCGAAGGACTCCGGCAATTCCAGCAGGACAATACGACACCCCACACGTCCAGAATTGCTGCAAAGTGGCTTCAGAAACACTTTTTCGAGTTTAAACACTTCCGCTGGCCACCAAACTCCCCAGACATGAACATTATTGAGCATACTCATGGTTAATGTGCTATGAGAGTTGTCGCAGAAGATGTCTAACATGGAAATAAAGTGTTTCAGGACTGACGTCCTCATATCAGATCACCGGACAAAATATTAGTCACCTACCTCCCCCCCCCCTGCCCCCCAATAAGAGAGCACGCTGTTCTCTTTGGAGCATTGTAGATGGCGTAGAACTGATATATTTTGGCCATGAGTCCCCCAAAGCTAAGGTAAGACTTGGCAGTGAAGTGCTGTGTATGTTTCAGTTGGCTGTATGGAATCAGAAGAATAAGACTGGCCGACCTGGAGACGTCACAGAAAGGAGCTACCGTGTTTGGCCGTAGCTATGAACACGGCGTGTGTGATGTCCGATTTGTTTGTGTATCGACGCGGAATATCCAACGTGTCTACAAGGAGTGGTATTTAATCTGTCGTTATGTAACACGGCATAAGAACAGTTGCAAAAAGATCCTAATCGGTAGGGAAAAGAATAGAATGTCAGGTCTTGCCAATGACAGTCGGTTTCAGACCCGACAGGAAATTACACTGTCAGAGAATGGAAATCCATCTTCAGTAGCTTCCGAGTGAAGAATGCAAAGAGAACTGATTGCAGTGGACATTTGGAATCGCGTGCCTCTCGAAAGGCTATTGCTCAGAGAGGTACAAATAGCTACACGTATTGAATGGGCCAAATAACACAAAAAACTGAATAGGCGTTTTGTGTGGTCCGACGGGCGCGATTTTTATGCAAGAATGAGACGCACTCACAGGTGCGGCTAGGTTTTGGTGTACCATGAACTTGGAGAAAGTTTTCACTACGAAAACCAATCAGTGTACACCAGGATAACCGTGGGTAAACGGCATTGCTTTCACGACTCACAGAGAAATGAGCCGTGTCTGAACTTGCTTCTAGTCACGCCGATTATGTAACGAAAAGTTCATCACCACTCAAAGGTTCTCGCAGTGGAAAATACGTCTCTTGTTTGGTCAGAGAGACTGTCGAAATTCATTAGCATGTCATCGGTTTCAGCAAGGAAGAGAAAGCCGCAGTGTAAATAGAGAGCCGGCCGACGTGGCCGAGCGGTTCTAGGCGCTACAGTCTGGAACCGCGTGACCGCTACGGTCGCAGGTTCGAATCCTGCCTCGGGCATGGCTGTGTGTGATGTCCTTAGGTTAGTTAGGTTTAAGTAGTTCTACGTTCTAGGGGACTGATGACCTCAGATGTTAAGTCCCATAGTGCTCAGAGCCATTTGAACCATTTTTTGTAAATAGAGAGAGAATTCATGCCACGTCTACTTACATACGAAGAGTGAGTCGCGTTAGACGTAACACCCATTTTACTTCGTGAATGGTTCGTTATATCGACACGTCGTTTGCTGCAAATGATAGTGGGCAGCGTGACGCAACTTTTTGCATGTTTCACTGTCGTAACTCTGGTATCAATCAAGATATTGAAACAAGTATGGTTTTCTTAAACGAACGATATGCCGGGTGGTTACACGTAATTAATGTATAGCTACTCTCAGAGGTTCAGTGTGGACTGTAATTATCGTATGGCAGCGAAGCCTGGTAGATATTGTAATGGGTTAATGCGGAACCGATTTTCCCTAGTAAAAATTAGTTCCAGTCTTGGTCACCAGAGGCAAATCTGGCGCTGTAAATGTAAGAAAGCTATACAGAAATATATCCATGTATAATGTATTAAGAACGCGACATGGGCGGAAAAGGTCAAACGAGTGAGAAAAGCATAACGACGATCTTACTATTAACCGCTGCTTCCACAATTTGTTCAGTGTGAGCACCGGAGACGTCGACGAGATGCTGCATCCATAAAACGACGTAATCAATAGTTCTCGCAACAGTTCCGGTGGAATCTGAGCAACGTGTTCCTATATACTGGCCTTCAGATCAGGTAGAGACCGAACGTGTCCCTGGTGAACTGATTCTTTGAGATATCTCCAGAGCCAAAAATCAGATGGATTCAGATCAGATGATCTCGCAGGCCATGCATGTGGTAAACCTCTGGAAATAACACATTCGTCTAAGTTTGCATTAACCAGATCTCTCACTGGACGAGCGACATGATGTGTTGCCCCATCTTGTATGAAAACAATGGTCTCAACACTGTTGAGCTCTTCCAAAGCAGAATCACATGCTTTACAACGAGCTCTCGATAACGTGCAGATGTCAGGTACGTGTACACCTGATAGGTACTGTGGATCTACTTGCTTCAAGTGGAATGTCTCTCCATGCACAAAACGTGATTTAACAGTATCCCAAATTCGACAGTTCTGTGTATTCACTGCACGCTGTGGTATAAAATATGCCTCGTCTCTCCATTGGATATAGCTCGGCCACATGTGCGGTTACCGGTGTAAAATAGACCGTAAGACTTTCCATACTCTTGACCATGTAATCTGGAATTGTCGTGACATTGCACAAGCACTAGCACTGCCCGGGGCACGTGCTTCATGGTCACTTACAGAAACAGCAAGCTCGTCAATAACTTACACCGGAGACAAACCAAGTTCGCCCGTGTTTTCTAATTTCATTATTATCTTCTTTAAACCATTTAATGACATCGGACTCTCCTTAGACCTTTCAGTCGGCTGTACCCTTTCAATGCAGCTCTATAATTCCTATCGTTCGCATAAAGCAGTTCCATTAAAAGCGCAGGGTATCTCTTCTCGATAGCCATACTGTTCATTCACGTTGTGGCTTGTTAAATGACAGCGTGGATATCATACCGTCATACAAACAGTGTACAGCGACAGATCACCTGTTGGCCAAAACTGGAAGTAATTTTTTTCAGTGTCAATCGGTTCCGCATTAACGCATTAGCATAACTACAATGTTTCGCTGTCATACGATAATTACATCCCACTCTGAACCTCTGCGAGTAGCTGCACTTTAATTATAACCGCCCGGTAATTGCTTTAACGGAGTTGAAATCTCTTGAGAAGACGAGTACAGTGATATAACGCTTGTTAACGCGTCGACTGCGGGACGCATGGTAATGGATGTTTCATGGCAAGGCCACGGCGTCAGCTACGAAACTGTGCTGTGGCCGGCGGCAGGCACAACGCTTCCGGAGCAATGCTTCGCTATGGCCGCCGGTAGCACTCAACGTTTATGCTGGAGTTTAAACTTTTCGTAAAAGTATCCCAGAAATGTGTTGAAGTTGAAAGGCAGGACAGCCGGAATCGGGAGCTCTGGTGCTATGCTCGATTGAAGAAACCACACTAACTTCAGTATGTCGGTTGATGCAAGAGGTAAGACAACTAAACATACAACCTAATTACTTGCTCCTCTACCATTAGGCGATATCCTCGTTTCGACATCTCGAACCGTTCACGGAATAAAAGGGGTGTTACGTCTTAAGTGACTCAACCTGTGTAGTCAGCAAGCACACTGTTTAGTGCATCGCGGAGAGCATTTCGTCCAATATCAGCAGCTTTATGTCTGATTCCATTCGTTTATTTTGTGTGGGAACAATGACTGTCTGCCTCTGTGAGAGCCATAATCGTTCTCGTCTTTTTCTCATGATCTGTACGCGAGATACACTATGCCGCACGGTCTTTATCGAATGCTGGTTCTCTAAATTTACCCAACGGCATTTCACGAACATAACGTCGTCTCTCCACCAAAGATTTTCTTTTAAGTTTCCCGAAAACCTCTGTTATATTCTCGTATGGGCAATAGCGAGCTGTTACAATCCTAGGAGTGCGTCTCCGAATTCATTCGATATCAGCTGTCGTGCCTACGTTATGAGGATTCCAAACGGTTTGTAGGGAACCTGAATTGCAGTAAGAAACCGGCAAATTACGTCATTATCGGTGAGGAAATACTGCTATGAGAATAGGGGCTCAACTGAGTGCTTTGTGATCAGGAAATAATAGTAGGAAACACACAATATTTATCGAGTAAACAAGCAGGCGTGTATCTAGGGGAGATAAGTGAAAGTTTCTTAAAGTCCCTCCGACAAATCTAAATCACCGCCACTTTTAACATGCCACAGATGCCTACAATTACAGCAATAATAACAATAAAATATATAACATATTTTAATATAACAATAATTTGTTTAGCCAGTGAGTACATCAATTTAGCATAACTTCCAAGAAATTCCGTTTAAAAAAAGTAGAGCACCTGAAAAGCATTCGCCGAAATATTTTAGATATTTTAGAAGTACTTAGGTTACGCAAATGACTATATCAGCAACAGACTTTCAGGATTTTGACATCAGAACTTACGCGTTATCAAATACATGTGTGCGTTCATCATTACTAGTATTTCACTTAACATTTCTATTAGAACACAGGTCTGCCGCCCTTGTTCCGGAAGTCGCTCCTTCGTAAGTTTTTTCTTAGTGGGGCGAGGGTTCTTTCCCTTTATGTTACTCTACTTCCTTTAGTTTTCCCGTCCTACCTGTGGACCCTCGAATCGTGTCGGATTTGTTGCCCGCAAGGTACGGTCAGCGTACTAAATGGCGCCATTATCTGGCTGGAATCTTCATAGCAGGTCAGGACATGAGCCCATGACTGTAGGCAAGAAACTGTAAAATAGCTTGTAATTTTCTAAAATTTCTTGCCGTTTTCCAAACTCTTAGTTTATGCCATTTTATTCTCCGAAAGTTACCTGATAAACTTTTTATTTTATTTTTATTACATTTAGCCCCACACACGTTGTGCTTGTCTAGCGCTCTTTGCACTGTAGCCCTCCAAGTGTGCATTTGTCAGTTAAATTGACGATGATGATGTGTGGTTTGCGGGGCCCTCAACTGCGTGGTCATCAGCGCCTGTACAAAGTTCTAATTTTTTCACACTCCAATTTTTTACGCAGTCCAGTCTAGCCACTATCACGAATGATGAGATGATGATGATGAACTGATGAGGACAACACCAACACCCAGTCCACAGGCAGAGAAAATCCCCAACCCGGCCGGGAATCGAACCCGGGACCTGATGATCCAGCGGCAGCAACGCTAGCCACTAGACCACGAGCTGCGGACAGTTTAATTGACTAGTGCATGTTGATGAACCTTCTGCTAAACGATCGAACACCGTCTCCTCGAAGTCTGCTGTGCGAAAAATTCTTTCACATAAACTGTGTCCAGCTCTCTGCGGCCCGAACGGCGTAAGTTTCTATCCACGGCCATATTTTTTTTTTCAGTGAGGAAGCGAGCGAGTTGGCGCAGTGGTAAGAAACTGGACACACAGTTCCTACGACCAGAGTTTGATTCCACGTCTCATCATCCTGATTTAACTTCTCCATAGTTGTCCTAAATCACATATGACGAACGCGGGAATGGTTACTTTGAAAATAACACGGTTAATTCCATCACCATCTTCCAAGAATCTGCGCTTTTGCTCTGTTTCTGATAATCTCATTGTCCTCCTTCCTTTCTTCCAATTAGGCCGCCTCCTACGGCGAAACTCCTCTCTCTTTAGTCCTTTAGTGTTCCGGGCATTACACCCTGGTGCTTCACACATGAAATGCTTGTCTGCAGTTTTTTGTAACGAGTAATGTCCCTGTACGGCTGCTTGTTCTGTACCTTGTAAACCTTCGTTAACTCTACCGTGGACACATAATATAGGAGTTACAGAGTGCCTCAAAAAGATTCATCCAAATTCACGGGACTGCAGTGAGCCAAAATATTGACCCCTGCTTAACAGCGTGCTGGTCCACATTTAGAAGGCAGTATAGCAACTATTGTGAGCGACATGGATGCAACACGTACTTGGTAGGTTTTCGGAGGTATGTGGCATCAGATGTCTAACCCCCGGTCACGTAACTTCTGTAAATTACGGACCACTGGTTCGAGCGCTCGGAGCTGGCGTCTGACAACGTTCCAGATGTGTTCCATTGTGTTCATATCAGGTGAATTTGATGGCCAACATATCAGGGTGATTTCTCTATCATGCTCCTCAAATCACTTTAGCACGATTCTGGCCTTATGACTCAGAGAGTTAAACTGCTGGAAAATGTCATCACTGTTGGGGAAGACGTGAAGCACGAAGTGGATGCAGGTGGTCCGCTGTAATGTTCACGTAGTCCGCAGCTATGATGGTGACTTCGGTTATTACTCAGGTCCCATGGAAGCCCATGGGAATCTCCCCCATAGCACAATACTGTTCCCATCGGCCAGAGCCCGTGTCGCGGTGCATGTTTCGAGCAGCCGTTCACCCAAATGACGGCGTATCCGCACACCAACACCAATTTGGTATGACAAGAAACTTTATTAAACCGACTAGGCGACACGTTTCCATTGATCGTCATCAAATCGTAACTGACGGTGTCGCTGGATCAACGTGGGGATACGTTGGCGTCACCTGCTGCAGAGCCCCATATTCAACAATGTGCTCTAAACGATGTGCTCCAAACCGCTTGGGCCTGCATCAGAATTGTACTATATTGTCAAATCTGCCACAAATCGCACTCTATTATCCTTTATAGAGCGGACAAGACCCGTACCATAGCGTTCTGTTATGAGGTGTGGACATCCGAAGTGTTGTCGCCTACTCATGGCTTCAGCGCCCTTCAACCACTGTCCCACAGATGCTCATGACAGCGGCATGCGAACAGACGACCAGCTTCGCCGTTTCCGACATGCTCGTTCACAGGCGCCGGATCATAACGGTATGTCCTTAGTCAAAGTCGCTTATGTCAGCGGATTTCCTCAGTTGCGGGCCGTGTCTTCCCTAGAATGACTCCCCGTTCGTCTCTACTCCTCTTATATACTTACTGCTTCACGTGCCCGTAACTCCATCAAGTGGCATTGAATCTCGTGATGGACAGTGGTCATAATGTTTTGGCAGATCACTATATGTGCTATCGCAGAGATTAAACGGGCTACATTACTTTAGATATATGTCTTCCACATAAATGAAGACAGAAATTTAGGGCACATTTTAACTTATGCATCGAAACTGAATGTTACTTCGGCGTCAGTCATAAATTGCCAGTGTATATTGTTGTCTGTGGGTACAGCTCTCTCGCACGCTCGTTCATTTCTCACTGTGTGTAGAGTCATGATGGCGGTAACCCAGCAACAAAAGGCCTTTCGCCTTCTCCGTTTCAACAGGTGCAATTCAATTACAATCGTGTCGCGTTATTTTCTTCGTGAGTATGGCATTGCATCCCAGGCACTCAAGATGGCCTGCTATAGCGTTATGTGATTTATTTATTTTTGTGTACGTTTGTGAAAGATTCCGTCTCTCTGCCAAGTCTTGCAACAACTTCGCGAACTGCAGTGCCGCATAGCAGCAGCAGTCAATTCAGTAACTCCAGACATACTCGCAAAAGTATGGAACGAGTCTCACTGTCATCTAGGCACTTGTGTGTCCGTTGGACGGCATATTGAACATTTGTGAAAGGTAAACGGAAACTTTGGTCATTTACACACTTATAACAGGTACCTCAAGGTTCTTTTGTGCATGCGTGTAAAAGATATACCCATCTCAAACAGAAAGAAAACTTCCTAGTCCTGTGTATAAGATAAAATCTACCAAATTTTCTACCTTCACTCTTGTAGAAGCTACAGGCTTATGAAATCAGATTCAATTTTTCGAAACGCTCAGCAGTGTACTATGTGTTATTTTTCAAGATGACACCACCAAAGTTAACGCGGAAGGCAGCTTTTTTATTTTATAATTTTTATTTATTTTTTACAGTGTACAAGCATGTGCCTCACACACATTGCTCGTACCGCCTGACATACTCATTTCTGACCATGGATTCCTCATCTCAAAATACTCAGTTTCTGAACCTCTGATTTCTGCATGATTTTCGCTCCAAAGGTTCGGGACAACCTCTATAGCCTCTGGCCATGGGCTCTCTTCCAGTCCACCACAGTGACGAAGCGTTAGTCTTGGACAATGCCAGCTACCTACACTAGCGAAGCTATGAAAAAGCCACTATCTACCGTCTGTCCAGCATCGAGAAACCAAGGTCAACTGGGTACACAACATGTTAGTATTTCCCAACCCTGCAGTTCTCAGGATACACTCCGCTAGTCACCTTACGATTTGTGGCGAAGGGTACGTCTGGCAACACTGTTCCTTTCCCCATTCCCTGTTCCATTCGCAAATGACGCACAGTAAGAGTGACTTATGGTATACCTCTGTCTTATAACTAATTTCTTTGGTTTTCTCGTTGTGGTCATTTCACGAGACTTATGTGGGAAGAAGTGATATGTTGCCGACCCTTCCCGGAACTTACTCTTTCAGAATTTCGATAATAAACGTCTCCGCGACAAAAACAACGCCTTTCTTGTAGCGTTTGCCACTGGAGTTTGTTGAACAAACCTGTAACGCTCGTGCACCGACTAAACGAACCCGTGACGAAACGAACCGCTCTTCATTGAATCTTCTGTATCTCTTCTATTAATCCTGTGTGGTAAGGCTCCCAGACTCATGAGCAAAACTCAACAAGCGGTCTCGCAACTGTTTTGCAAGCCACTTACTTCGCGAGTGAATTATTTTCTTAAGATTTTTCCATTAATTCTCAGCGTGGCATCTGCTTTTCATACTATTGGTTTTATGTGGTCATTCCAATTTAGGTCGCTCTGGATGGTTACTGCTGCTGATGCTGAGTAAGTGTTTAAGGAAACCAAACAGCTAAGGTAATCAGTCTCCTATCCCCCCCCCCCCCCTGCCCCCAGGACAGAAGCAGTGTAAACAATCTGTCTGCGTATAGAGTAAATTCTCTGTGCAAGTGTGACAAAGTATTCTAAATGTTTGTGTAGCGCGTATCTGAGGCGTTACATGGGAACCAGCCCGGTATTCACCATGTGGGCTGTGGTAAATAGCCTAAAAGCCACATCACGCTGACCGGGACACAGACGCCTCGTCGTTAGTCTGCCGCGTGGATTCGATCCGCGGCCGACATTCCTCACCGTCCCGGAAGCAGTCGTGTTAATACGCGCGGTTATTACTGTTACGTATTTTACTTTGGTTACTATTCCAGTCTTTGTCACCTATAGTGTAACCGCAAGGGTCCGCAGCTCGTGGTCGTGCGGTAGCGTTCTCGCTTCCCACGCCCGGGTTCCCGGGTTCGATTCCCGGCGGGGTTAGGGATTTTCTCTGCCTCGTGATGACTGGGTGTTGTGTGATGTCCTTAGGTTAGTTCGGTTTAAGTAGTTCTAAGTTCTAGGGGACTGATGACCATAGATGTTAAGTCCCATAGTGCTCAGAGCCATTTGAACCATTTTTTTTTAAGCGCAAGGTAGTGGATTTTTTCGCCTGTTTATTCGCAGTACGTTACGCTTATTTATGTTTAGGGTTAACTGCCACTCCCTGCACCTGTCATCAATCCTCTGCAGGTTTTCCTGCAGTTGGCTACATTCTTCTGACGCTTCTAACTTCTTACAGACAACCACATTATATGCAAACAGCCTCGTGGATGGTTCAAATGGCTCTGAGCACTATGGGACTTAACATCTGAGATCATCAGTTCCCTATAACTTAGAACTACTCAAACCTAACTAACCTAAGGACATCACACACATCCATGCTCGAGGCAGGATTCGAACCTGCGACCGTAGCAGTCGCGCGGTTCCAGACTGAAGCGCCTAGAACCGCTCGGCCACCACGGCCGGCAGCCTCGTGGACGTTACCCACTAGATCATTTATATATTTTGTCAATAGCAACGCTCCTATCGCACTGAGTTGGGGTACTCCGATTTTACTGCCGATTTTATTCCGTTAAGAGTGACGTTTTGAGCTCTAGCTGCAAGGATGTCTGAATCCAGACACAAATCTGGTCCGATATTCGTTAAGCTCGTATTTTGTTCATTAACTGGTGCAATATAATAGACAATATAAATTAACTAGGAGACTTCAGAACAGAACATATAGTAAATACATAAATTTTGCCTTGACAGGTTTACTTCCAGCATTTTACTGGCGATGAGAGGATCCTTACGACGAAAATGTAATCCACACAAAGATCCCAAAACGGGAGCCAATAGACACGATGACACGAAATGGCCTCATAGGCTTAAGAGATTTTACTATTGAAACAGATTATATTGTACTGAGACCAGCCTTTCTTTATGAGATCACAGCGAGCGATGAGATTAGCGATAAATTTAACATGAAAATGCGAGACCACAGTGCAGACCAAGTGATGTTATTCTACTAATGTGGGAGTATTATAACACACGACGGACAAAGTAAGGAGGACATAAAAAGCCTGTTAGCACAAGTAAAGAGGGTATGTCCGGCCAAAAAAAGTCTACTAGTATGAAACATCGGTCTTGAAAGGAAGAAATTTCTGAGAATGTACGTTTGGAGCACAGCAATGTATAGAAGTGAGCAATGGAACTCTCGGGAAACAAGGAAAGAAGAGAATGTAAATGTTTGAGATGCAGTGCTGTAGAAGGATGTTGAAAATTATGTGGACTGATAAGGTAAGAAATGTGGAGGTTCTCTGTAGACTCGGCTAGGAGAGGAATAAGTGGAAAACATTGACACGAAGAAGGTACAAGATTACAGAATATGTGTTAAAACATCAAGGAATAAATTCGATTGTACTTGAGGGAGCTGTAGAGCGTAAAAACTGTGGGTGACAGAAACTGTGATATATTCAACAAATAACTGAAGACGTCGGGTGCAAGCATTATACTGAGTTGGAGAGGTTGACGCAGGAGAGGACTTTGCGGCGGGCCGCATCGAACTAGATGACTGATGACAGGAGTAAAAGTGAGCGACATGGCCCAACGGTTTAAACATCAGGAGGACACGTGGTTCAAACCCCTTGCGGTCATCAGGTTTCAGTTTTTCCGTATTTTCCCTGAACCAGTTAAGGCGAATGTCGAGATGGTTCCTTTGAAAAGGACACAGTCACATTCCTTAATCCTTTCCCAATATGAGGTCGTCGTCGACAAAACTCCAGTCCCCAGCCTTCCACTCATACTTTTGCGCCACTTCATTTTATTCACAATCTCTTTGGTAAGCAGGCCTATTACTGAAGACGCTTCGAAGCCTTTACTACGAGCTAGAGCAGATATTGTCCTAGTGAGAGAAAAAAAAATGTGGGTTTAATCTTCCATTTTTCATTTGGATTTTCAAAATTCGACTAACGCTTGTGGTAGAAGTGACTGTACATGCACGATTAATGTATCTCAGGTTCTGAAAGAACTCTGTTGATTTTCTGTGGAAGTGGTTAGCGTTCATGAGGGAAATTCGAAGAGCAGAAATCGACTATCCCATATTTACATCCTATATAGTCATCGCAAGACGTTGCATCAAAATTTCTCGAAATTACGTTCAGGTACCATAGGCTGAGTTACCGCAGAGAAATTTCTCTATCACCGATGACATCCTTTAACAGTAACCAGCAAGAACACAGTAACTCAGTTATTCGTGTGAACAGGCGCATCTCCATTTCTCGAGCGTTATTCAACATTTCAGGTAAACAGTAAATCGGTATAGTAGCAAACGTTAGTGAACTTCAGTAATTGTCTCAACTGAACTACCTCAGTGAAATGGAACTAAGCAGAAATGCTCCGACAAGTCTACTGCTGACGGAACGTAATTACAAATACTAACACAGATTCTGCTAGAAGCGCCATACGGCAAGATTTGATTGCAGTAACACCCAGAAATGCAATCCAGAAACGTGTGGAATCCTTATATTTCCAATATTATAACTTCATTTTGGAATGGTTGTGCTGTACCATTTAGGGTGGATGGTGGGGCTGTCTCGTAATGAGTAATCTAGCCTTTCCATCTTTAACCGGCACAATGTAAACAGGCTCTTAAAACAAATAGTTCACATCTAAAGCTATACTCTGTATGCCACCTAATGACATGTGGCGAAGGGTACTTTGTGTACTACGATCACTTCTCCCCTTTTGTATTCTAGTCGCGAATGGTCCACGGAAAGAATGGTTGTTGGTAAACCTTCGTACGAGCTGCAATCTCTGTAACCCAAACTTCATGGTCTGGCTCCGAAATATATTAGCAGTATGTTGGTGGACTCTTCTAGGAACGGATGCCCTCAGAATTTCGACGGAAAACACCACCGTGATGCATAACGCCGCTCATGAAGTGTCTGTCAGTATAGTTAGATGAACGTCTCCGCGCTACTTTCACTTTTACTAAATGAACTGTTCTACTTTGGATACTCTCTACATCCGCTGTCAATCCTATCTCCTACGTATCCCAGATAGAAAGCCTAATTATAATCCCAGTGCCAACCGAAATCTGTTACCCGTCTTCCTCCTCCGCTGTGATAGACGCTGCTAAATCACATTAATCCGACGGCAACATATCCGAATGCAGCCTATTAGAACCGTAATGTACTCATCGCCATAACTTGGCCAGTAAACTCATAATCACCAACAGCCACTTGACATCCACTCTTCCATGGATTGTATTCAGCTACATGCATCCATGCCGCAGAGTGGAGTGGAGTGGTGGTCCCGACCCCCCCCCCCCCCATTAACATTTAAATTAAAAGCACTTACCTTTTTACATGTATCAGTTTCCCAAACAACTTTCGAAAAATAAAGCAGCATGAAAACTAAGTACTAGAAAACTGTAAGCTATGTTTTACAGAGGATAATTTCCAGTTTATTGACCACGTGGATGGGTTTGCGTCTTGACGGCCTGCAGAGAACATTCCAGTCGGATAAAGATATCCACTCATAGGCTAACTGTTCTTGCTGACAACAACGAATCCGACACGATTCGAGTGTCCACAGGAAGTGGCGTACATGAAGATAGAAAAGGGAAGCACAACACTCCCTACCCTCACCACCACCTCTAAGAGAAAAAATCACACACACACACACACACACACACACACACACACACATACACACACACACACAGAGAGAGAGAGAGAGAGAGAGAGAGAGAGAGAGACTTTCCCAACGTATATGGAAATGACAAAAGAAACAGCATTTCCCTCCTTTATGCACTTGCATAATCATAGTCTCCAGATCTGTGTTCTGTGTGAAACAGTGATAACGGTGAACCCATGTTTCGATTTTACATGATGTAAATTTTGATGCTGCCAAAATTGCTAGAGTTGGTTGCTGTTCTAGTTCTTAAATCAAGTGCGTAACACATATACCTTTGCATGAATGCTTTTCAAATGCTGTGGTTCTCTGAACGGAAACTTCCTGAAAGTTATACTAGACAGAGGTGACAAAAGTCATGGGGTACTTCCTAATAACGTGTCGAACATCCTTTTGCCCAGTGCAGTGCAGCAACTCGATGTGGCATGGACTCAGCAAGTCGTTGGAAGTTCCCAAAAGAAATATTGAGTCATGCTGCCTCTATAGCCGTCTCTAATTGCGAAAGTGTTGCTGGCGTAAGATATGGGCACGAAATGATCTCTCGATTATGTCCCAGAAATGTTCCATGGGATTAACGTCGGGCGATCTGGATGGCCAAATCATTCGCTCGAACTGTCCGGAATGTTCTTGAAACCAATCGCGAAACACTGTGGCCTGGTGACACGATACATTGTCATCCATAAAAATTCCATCGTTGTTTGGGGACATGAGGTCCATCAATGGCTACAGATGGTCTCCAAATAGCCTAATAGAACCGAGTGCCCAGTCCATGCAATGTAAACACAACCCATACCATTACGGAGCCAACACCAGTTTGCATAGTGCCTTGTTGATAACTTGGGCCCATGGCTTTGTGGGTTCCGCGCCACACTCGAACACTGTCTTCAGCTCCTACCAACTGAAATCGCCACTCTTCTGACCAGACCACGGATTTCCGTCGTCTAGGGTCATACCGATATGTTCACGAGCCCAAGAGAGGCTCTGCAAGAGATGTCGTGTTGGTAGCAAAGGCAGTCGCGTCGGTCGCCTGCTGCCATAGCCCATTAGGGCCAAATCCCGTCGCACTATCCTAACGGATACGTTCAACGTACGTCCCACATGGATTTCAGTGTTGCTTGTCTGTTAGCACTGAGAACTCTAATAAACGCTGCTCTCGATCGTTATGTGAAGGCTGTCGACCACTACGTTGTCCGTGGTGAGAGGTAATGCCTGAAATGTGGTATTCTCGCCACACTCTTGACAGTGTGGATCTCGGAATATTGAATTCCCTAACGATTTCTGAAATTGATTGTAGCTCCAACTACCATTCCGCGTTCAAAATCTGTTAATTCCCGTCGTTCGGCCATAATTACGTCGGAAACTTTTTCTCGTGAATCACCTGAGTACAAATGATAGCTCCGCCAGTGCCCTTTTATACCCTGTGTACACGATTCTACCGCCGTCCGTATATGCGCGTATCGCCATCCCACGACTTTTGTCACCTCAGTGTAAAGCTATCTACTAAGAACTGATGTATAAAAACTTTTACTATTAATATAGTGTATATACTTTATTATCATTATCACTATCGTAAGCATCTAAAAGTGGGTTTGACAGTGAGTTCCCCCTAGAACCAAACCTTGGATCCGCATCTTCCTCTGCATCTTCCCACCTTTATCGTCTTGGTTTTACCTTATCAATTGGAATCCAGAGAATAACCTGTCAGCCTTTCGCCTGGCTACAGGTCCCACATCCTCCATTTGATTTTCTAACAGTCATAACTAAGTATTCCACCTCAGTCTGTGCCCTGTTCCACTTTTCTGTTTTCCTGTATCTCCTCATAGTACCCAACACACATATCGCCATTGCCCGCTGAGCAGCCCTACTTTTTAGGATGGTTTTCGCATTTAAAGTCCTTGTCTCAAACATGTAGCACATCATCTAGTGTTAGAAGATGGCAGTGGTTAACAGCCTCCACAAGGACCCTGCCATGATAGCAAAGCTGTATCTCACATTCTCCCAAAATCTCATTATGTACCACATTCTTTTCCTTTCCTTGCATTTTCAACAAACATGTAACGTTACCTGCTTAATAGAGCTTTGATCCGCTTTTGGAACGCAGTGCAGTAGGTATTTTGTGTAGCATGGATTCGACAAGTCCTTGGTAGGTCTCCTGAGGTATGTGACACTAGATGTCTACGAATAGGTCACGCAATTTCTTAACTTACGGTACGGTGGCTGATGCCCGCGAGGCTGCGCGCAACAGCGTCCCGGATATGTTCCATCTGTTCGAGATCAGGTGAATGCGGTCGGCAAGAGAGTTCACGATCACACTCTTCAAACCACCGTAGTGCGCTTCTGGCCTTATTACACGTACAGTTACGTTGCTGGAAGAAGCCACCGCCGTTGGGGAAGTTGTGATTCATTTGACCAGGTAACACAGTTCCGTTGATCCACGGTTTTCGTCTGCCGCAGAGCCCCATGGTCAGTGATGTGCGGTGAACGGCGCGCTCTGAAACACTTGTGCCTACCCAAGCATTGTTCTCTGTCGTCTGATCTGAAATAGATCGTCGCCTATCCTGCTTTACAGTGCAGCCAAGTCTGCGACTTGTATGTTCTGTGCTGGAGCGTTGTCGTCCAACATCTTGTCGCCTACTCGTGTGTTCATCTCCATCTCTAATGACACTCATGTCGATGGGACGTTAAACCCAATCTTCCTTCCTTTTTTCGTGGTTTCATCGTTCAGCAACCCTTCCTCCTAGATGCTCTCGGCAGTAGCGCTTCGCTGTTTCCGAGATGCTCGATCCCAGGTGCCGGCCCATAACAACCTGCTCTTTGCCACGTCGCTTATGTCAGTGTTGCCTGGTCGGATGAATCGCGTCTTCCCCAATGGCGGTGGCTTCTTCCAGCGTCACGTGACCCGAGATGCCATCAGGCGGCATTCACACTCGCGGTCGGCAGTGATCATAACGTTTTCGGTCATCACTGTATTTTGTATACTGAATCGAATTGACGAGAAAATAATTTATGACACAAGTTGAGTAAAAGAAGGTATTGGTTGATAGGACACATCCTAAGACGTGAAGGTATCATCAATTCGGGATTGACGTGAAGTGGGCGGTGTAAAAACTGTAAGGGTGAATCAAAGTTTGGTTATAGTAAGAAAGTTCAAGTGAATGTGTGCTGCGCAGTAGTAATGCAGCAATTAAGAGACTAGAGTAGACTAGCATGGAGAGCAGTACCAAAGTAGTTTTCCTGATGAAAACCACAGCAACAACAACAACAATAACAAAAGGTATGACGCATTTCCACACGCAGAATAAACTGTTCATTCTTCAGATGGGTGTACACTTTAATAAAATAGATTTATTTAAGTAGTTAATTCCGTGTTCCATAAATCACTGGCATAATTCTTGTTAATATGATGTAAAAGCAGTCGGTTTACAGGCTAAGAATACACGATTCGTTTCTCGGTATGAATACATGCTGCTTATTTACAGAAGGTTATGAGGGGTACATAGTGGCTTAAATATAAGAGAACTGCACGTATTTCTATTGAAATTACTCTTGATACTAGTGAAAAATACTTGAACTTAACAACAAATGTAAACGTCATAGTCGTTTGGATTACATATGCTACCATTTTTATTATAAACATGTTTACGTAATAGAAAGAGGCATTAAAGAAAACGATTTCAGTTTAGAATTAAATTTACCTTGCTATCTGATAGGAGTTTTATTGAATTGCGCATATTATCGAAGATTTTTGTGGTTTTGTGTCGAATACCTTTCTGAACCACTGGCAGCTTTAACGATGAGTTATATTTTCTTCTGCTGTTGTAGCTGTCGACATTACTTTAATTTGTAAATTGCGATGGATCCTAAATACTGTGAAAGTGCGGATGGAATGCTTAAAAGACGCCTTGGTGAACACTACATGTTATCTCAATGCTCGATTTGTGCAATTAATATTTTATTTGTAAGAGATGAAATACTCTAGAAAATTATGCCACATAAAACATTAAAGAGTGAAATTATCATAAGCTATTGATTTATTTGTGTATGAAACTAGCAGTAGTGTGAAGACGAACATTTGTTGAATGTTGCTGGAGAAGCCGGTTGACATTGTTCCTCCAGTTCATGAGTCCATCAATATGTACATCAAAAAATATGGAAAGCCACAACTCAATTCACTGACCAGTTGTTGACGTTATTCCATTTCTGGCCACGAAATGAATATTCTGTGTTTAATTCAGAAATAAATAGGGGTTTTGGAAAATATTACTAACAAGTATTTATATTGTTGTCTCTCAGACAGAGGTACCGGTAATCATAAACTTTGTCATCTACGACAAAAAATTAAATGTTATTCACCTATATAAGGAAAGGGAATGTATCTGAACTTGAGCGCTGTCGGACTCTATTTGCGATTTATTTTCTCACAGTCACTAAAGTATTTTTTCACTTCACCATTGTTTAAATTATTTAGAATCACTTTAACATTCTTTTTACAAAGTACGATCGAAACCAGTTGTTTGTAAGAGTATTATTATCCATTCAGTCAGATGATCAGGAGAAAATTACAAAAAATCACCTGATGTATTTTGTTCTTTAAGGTTTTGAGTCGAGCAATACTTTAGAAAGCGTAAGTGTGATGTACTACGTAAACTGCTTCTACTCACCTGTGGATTACAGCTGTCTACCGGACTGGGAGTCCAATGCGGAATTTTGCTTTTCGCAGCACCGCACTACCGACTGGGCCATCTCAGAACCTCTTAGGACTACGGGCTGTGTGGAGTTTGTAATTTTAGAGAGAGGTACTAGCAGAAACGAAATTTCCGGTCGGGTCGAGAGGCGTGTCTGCGTAAGACGAAAGTCTCTCTTTGAGTTCATACTGGAACACGATTTTATCCGCTATCAAGCTTCATACTGTCGCATGTTCCCCGTGTAACATTAGCAGAGGAATATTTCAATACGTTCTAAACGTTTGCCTTGAGGTAATATGTGTAAAATTATTAGTTTTCTGGTACATGTTCACACAACACAGATCTGGTCCATGCAGTGTATTTATTTGCTCAACCGATTTCATCTACTTGGCTTCTAACGACTAGTTAAGTGTGTGGCCTTGATGACAACTAGCTTTCTACATCCAGGTAGCAAACACTCTCCCACACAGAGAATATGAGCGTCCAAGTTAGTTGTATCCGAGGTCATGCTGTTGGATGTTGCGCCACATATCACAGATCGCACAACTGTTCTTTTCTTTTTTTACGCCGTTGGGTTTCTTCGTAGAAAACAGTATACATACACGTTTATTCAAGCAGTATATGTATACTGTATATCAATCCTTTCTAGCAAAAGATCATTTCAATATGCCAAAAATGTGAAATATCTAACCGTACAGAAAGAGACTCGCAGTAGAAGGTGTTCCAGGAGGAGCCGTAAATATATTACGAGGTGGCAGTACAGACTAATTCGAACAAAAAATTCCATTTGACGTGTGTCCAATTTTTATTGACTACATTGATACAGCTGTTTGACTGTAACCCAAACAAACACTCATATAAGGCGTTAAGAAAAGGAAATTGATTAAGTTCAATGTTCATTTTCATAACTTCCACCCCCCCCCCCCCCCGTCTTCAAATAACTTTCGAACATTATTGGCAACAAAACGTGTAGTTCTCCTGAGATCATCTTGACTTTTTTTTTATTACGGCAGCACTATTCATAATACGAACGATCAATTCGTCTCTTTGTTTACTTTGTCTTCGTAGACTTCGCCGTTCAGCCATTCCCACATGCAAAAATCTGAAGGGGTGACTTTCGTGGACCTGGTTAGCCAAGAAACGATAACTTTATCTGCTGATCCCATTAATACTGTTTATTGGTGAAACCACATTCACTTGCAACGGTATCAATAATACTTGTAAACACATCGTTGATCCAACAGAAATGCCTTTGGGGAGATACATTTTCAAATGTCAATGTGTTGTGTGGTCTTATTCCTCTTCTTTTTCTTTTCCTTTGCCCGCAGTTACGCGCGTCGGCACGTTAATTATCGCAGCTGGCATTGTTAATAACAACGGGTGGCTGGTTGCCCTTCCTGTCGCCACGCATATCCCCTCCCTCCCCCTTCTGAGACGGAATTTGTGTACCGCAACTGCTTGCCTCTAGTGCTGTCCATGCAAACGTTTGCGAATCCTGTAACAGAGACGGGAAGTGGGTACCAACCCAGTATTCTTGTAGTCGGATGTGGAAAACCTCCTAAAATCACATCAACATCAACTCTGGCCGGGACACCAGCACTCGAAGTTAATACTCCGGGCGGATTCGATCTGGGGCCGGCGCGTCTTCCCGAATCCCGTAAGCGGCATGCTCACACACACGGCTGTCCGGGGGTATGTGTTGCGGGCTATTATATACAATCAGTTAATTGAGCCTGTTGTGTTACCACATCGTCTTACAAGGCCTCGTTATTTTTAGACTTTCTTGAAATTTACCTTCCAGAATTACTGTAAGGTGATACTTTGGTTACACGAACGGGTATTTTCTTCTGGAATGACGAGGTCCTCGCACATTCTAGTCGTCAGCTCGTACATCAATTAAACTTAGCATTCCCCGTAAGACAGATCGACAGAAATGGTCACATTTCTTCGACACTAATATCCCCAGACCTTACTTATTTACATTTTTACCTGCAGGAATTGTTGAAAGGGGATGTCTAGAAAGAAAAAGTAAACGCAAGAGACGAATTGATCGTCCGAATTATGAATAACCTGCCGTCATGAAAGAGTGCCAAGACGACTCCAGAAGAGCATAATCGGTAGGACCACGGTTGAAGTCCCTGCCTGCCCTTATTCTCTCCGCGATTTCCCTAAATCGCTCCAGGCAAATGCCGGGATGGTTCCTCTGAAACGGTGCTGCCGATTTCCTTCCCCGCCCTTCTCTAATACGAGCTTGTCTTCGTCTCTAAGGATTTCGTTGTCGACGGGACGTTAAACAGGAACCTTCGTTCGTTCGTTCCTTCCTTCCGCCTCCGCAGCTGTGCAGTCATCGCGTCTGACTACCAGGCAGGGGTCCAGGTTCGATCCCCGGCCGGATCGGAGGTTTCAGCCGCTCGGAGACTGGGTGTTATGTTGTTGTTGATCATTTCATCATCATCGACGCGCAAGTCGCCGAGGTGGTGTCAAATAAAAAGACTTGCACCAGACGACCGAACAATCCCGGGTGGGGACTCCCGGCCAATAATGCCATATGATCATTTCACTTCATTTCCTTCCTTCTTTCAGAAGAGCACGACGTGCAGTTGCCAAAGCGACAAGAAAGTACATTGAAGTCAGAGGTTTTTTTATTGGAATTAGTGTACATTGTTACCTCCTAAAATGTACTATTCCTCCTGCTACATCTGTATACATCAACGCCAAACAAAGCTAGTATCACTCACGTGGAGACGATCACTGTTGAACGTTGCGGAGAGTAAAAACTAACGCGAGAGGCGAAAGGAAGATTCCGAAATGGCTGTCTGGAGTTACCAGAATCGGCAGAATTCGAAATGAGAAAGTATGAGTATGATTAAAAGTTACTGAAATGTTCAAAAAGTCTGGTAGAGAAGACTCTAGTAGCATGAACAGGTCACGAGAAGAGACCCATAGAGACCTTGCGGCCATAGCGCAACTGCACTATGTCATCAAAAGTATCCGGACACTCCGAAAGATATACGTTTTTCATATTAGGTGCATTCTGGTGCCACCTACTGCCAGGTACTCCATATCATCGACCTCAGCAGTCATTAGACATCATAAGAGAGCAGAATGGGACGCTCCACGGAACTCACGGACTTCAAACGTGGTCAGGTGATTGGGTGTCACTTGTGTCATTGCCGGCCGGTGTGGCCGTGCGGTCTAGGCGCTACAGTCTGGAACCGCGTGACCGCTACAGTCGCAGGTTCGAATCCTGCCTCGGGCATGGATGTGTGTGAAGTCCTTAGGTTAGGTAGGTTTAAGTAGTTCTAAGTTTTAGGGGACTGATGACCACAGATGTTAAGTCCCATAGTGCTCAGAGCCATTTGAACCATTTGAACTTGTGTCATTCTGTATCGTGTGTAGTGCCCACAGAAAAATTTGGAGGCGGTGGTGTTACGGTGTGGTCGTGTTTTTCATGGAGGCGGCTTGCAACTCTTGTTGTTCTGCGTGGCACTATCACAGCACAGACCTAAATTGATGTTTTAAACACCTTGCTTCCCACTGTTGAAGGGCAATTCGGGGATGGCGACTGCGTCTTTCAACACGACCGAGCACCTGTTCATAATGCACGGCCTGTGCCGAAGTGGTTACACGACAGTAACATCCCTGTAATGGACTGGCCTGCACAGAGTCCTGACCTGAATCCTATAGAACACCTTTGAGATGTTTTCGAACGCCGACTTCGTGCCAGGCCTCACCGACCGAGATCGATACGTCACCTCAGTGCAGCACTCCCTGAAGGATGGGCTACCATTCCCCAAGAAACTTTCCAGCACCTGACTGAACGTATGCCTGCGAGAGTGGAAGCTGTCATCAAGGCTAAGGGTGGGTTCAAAAATGGCTCTGAGCACTATGGGACTTAACTGCTGAGGTCATCAGTCCCCTAGAACTTAGAACTACTTAAACCTAACTAACCTAAGGACATCACACACATCCATGCCCGAGGCAGGATTCGAACCTGCGACCGTAGCGGTCGCGCGGTTCCAGACAGTAGCGCCTAGAACCGCACGGCCACTCGGGCCGGCGCTATGGGTGGGCCAACACCGTACTGAATTCCAGCATTACCGATGGAGGGCACCAGGAACTTGTAAGTCCTTTTCAGCTAGGTGTCCCAATACTTTTGATCACATAGTGTACCAGCGGCCCCACGGCTTACGCGCTACATATTTGTTAATTTGTCATCCCCTCGATGATTTCTCCCCTCTCCTACAAAAGTACCTCATTGCTTTTTTCTGCACGGATTCAGCAAATTTTATTGTTTTGTAATTACGTTTTATAAAAATTATGTATTATTGAGAAATATTACGATTAAAGTAAAAGTGTAGTCATCTCTAGAATCAGTTTTAACATCACAGTGCTTTCCTGGCCTGGCTCTGTTGGTGACGGTATGCCGTTGCGTTCTTTCGACTTTTGAATTTACTTATCCAGTTACAGGGGAAGCTGCAATTTAACGTGGACTTATAGCAACGGTTCAACTTGGAAGTTTCCACAATAACGAACAATGACATAGGTGAAAGAAATGTTCAGTGGCAGATGAAAATTACGTGACTGACCGGGAATCGGCCCCAGACCTTTCTATTCGTAATAGTGGTACTTAACCACCGACCTATCGAGAAATGAGCTATATTAATGAAGAATACTGTACAGAGCAAATTAATTGTATCACTGCAGTAAGTAAAGATCTATGTATAATTCTTCATGACAGCTGTGAATACTGAATTTTATGTTATGTGTGATAAACAAAACAAAGAACAAATTTTATTCGCTTTACACTACGTCTAGTGTGTGAAAGAAACAGGGGTCTGTAATCGACTGCTCACGACATAGGAACTGAAAATTGTTGTATAAGTATTGACGGATATTTTCTAATGTTTACATGATTAAAAATTCAAAATGTTGAACTCACTATAACATTTCGATGAAAAAATATCAATAGTTTGTTATGAGCCTTAGAGGAAAATATCTCTTTCCAGGAATTGTGTTTTAATTATAATTTTACTCCCCATGCATTAAATTTCAGCAAAGTAAACTAATTTTTTGTCTTTGAACACAGGTTTTTAAATATTTGCCATATTCTGTGGACAAGATAACAAAATTGCATAGTTTTCTTTCATCCACGCTCGATCTTAAATGGTTTTTAATCACTTTAAGGTATCGAAACTACGTACACAAGATGCTATATTCATTGGCATTGTTGTAAATATCCGCAAAGCTGTTAAGATGTTTGGATAAAGAACTTTTAACACGTACTTCAACAAAAAAGAAATTTAAAATACCAAATGAGTCAAAGATTTTTGTCAGCACTTTCGCCTGGAAGTTTCATGCGGCTACTTTCTCAACTAGCATTAGTTAGCACTTGGCTCCTGTCTGTGCTCTGGGCCAAGGCCGATCTCACCACCCACTCGGTACGGCCCAGGAAGAAGTGGAACGATTGTGTTCGGGAGGTTTGGAGGTATAAAAAATGATAAAGGGTGACACCCTGGAGCTGGTTAAATGGAAGAAATTTCTCAAAAACGGAAACTCTGCCTAAGGTGGGAAAACATACAGCAATAGCAGCAGCGGCGGAAGAAGAAGAAGAAGAAGGAAAAAAGATGAATAAGAAGAGGATAAAAGAGATGGCTGTTTCGGGGCAGTGGTAGTGGTCATCAAAGAATTACAGTGAAATTGTCATCATTAGATGATACAGCAACATGACTTCTTACGACAAGAATACTCATACGATTACACACGAGTATGCAAAAGAACTTGCTACTATTCCAGAAGAAACCTGTCGTAGGTCGCTGGAGGAACGAAGCGTTCTTAGCGATTGTAGAAATGCGCTTTCCATAAGGGTCGTCGAACAGACACACACGTCTATAGGCCTAAATCACTTATGTAAGCCAGGTCCGGAATTTTGGAACATTTTCATATTCGCGTATTACGTCTTTTCTGGAGACCTAAAATCCCCTCTCTGTGGATCAACACTGATTCGGCAAACAACGACTGTGTGAAATCCATCTCGCACAGAGTGCACATGGGGGTTTTTTAGGTTAGAGAATTCCCTCTCTAGGCCCGACAAGACGCCTCCTGAGACGCGGCAAGGTAGGAGTAGGCAAAATGCAACAGGGAATAACAATATTAATGTGCTAATAGTAAACTGCAGGAGCGTCTATAGAAAGGTCCCAGAACTGCTCTCGTTAATAAACGGTCACAACGCCCATATAATACTAGGGACAGAAAGTTGGCTGAAACCAGATGTAAACAGTAATGAAATCCTAAACTCAGATTGGAATGTATACCGCAGAGACAGGCTGGACAGTGAAGGGGGAGGCGTGTTTATACCGATAAGAAGTGCAATAGTATCGAAGGAAATTGACGGAGATCCGAAATGTGAAATAATTTGGGTGAAGGTCACGGTTAAAGCAGGCCCAGACATGGTATTTGGATGTCTCTATAGGCCCCCTGGCTCAGCAGCTGTTGTGGCTGAGCACCTGAAGTATAATTTGGATAATATTTCGAGTAGATTTCCCCACCATGTTATAGTTCTGGGCGGATATTTAAATTTGCCAGATATAGACTGGGAGACTCAAACGTTCATAACGGGTGGCAGGGACAAGGAATCCAGTGAAATATTTTTAAGTGCTTTATCTGAAAACTACCTTGAGCAGTTAAACAGAGAACCGACTCGTGGCCATAACATATTAGACCTTCTGGTGACAAACAGACCCGAACTATTTGAAACAGTTAACGCAGAACAGGGAATCAGCGATCATAAAGCGGTTACGGCATCGATGATTTCAGCTGTAAATAAAAATATTAAAAAAGGTAGGAAGATTTTTCTGTTTAGCAAAAGAGACAAAAGGCAGATTACAGAGTACCTGACGGCTCAACACAAAAGTTTTGTCTCAAGTACAGATAGTGTTGAGGATCAGTGGACAAAGTTCAAAACCATCGTACAATATGCGTTACATGAGTATGTGCCAAGCAAGACCGTAAGAGATGGAAAAGAGCCACCGTGGTACAACAACCGAGTTAGAAAACTGCTGCGGAAGCAAAGGGAACTTCACAGCAAACATAAACATAGCCTAAGCCTTGCAGACAAACAAAAATTACGCGAAGCGAAATGTAGTGTGTGGAGGGCGATGCGAGAGGCGTTCAATGAATTCGAAAGTAAAGTTCTATGTACTGACTTGGCAGAAAATCCTAAGGAATTTTGGTCTTATGTCAAAGCGGTAGGTGGATCAAAACAAAATGTCCAGACACTCTGTGACCAAAATGGTACTGAAACAGAGGATGACAGACTAAAGGCCGAAATACTAAATGTCTTTTTCCAAAGCTGTTTCACATAGGAAGAGTGCTCTGTAGTTCCTTCTCTAGATTGTCGCACAGATGACAAAATGGTAGATATCGAAATAAATGACAGAGGGATAGAAAAACAATTAAAATCGCTCAAAAGAGGAAAGGCCGCCGGACCTGATGGGATACCAGTTCGATTTTACACAGAGTACGCGAAGGAACTTGCATCCCTTCTTGCAGCAGTGTACCGTAGGTCTCTAGAACAGCGTAGAGTTCCAAAGGATCGGAAAAGGGCACAGGTCATCCCAGTTTTCAAGAAGGGACGTCGAACAGATGTGCAGAACTATAGACCTATATCTCTAACGTCGATCAGTTGTAGAATTTTGGAACACGTATTATGTTAGAGTATAATGACTTTTTTTGGAGACTAGAAATCTACTCTGTAGGAATCAGCATGGGTTTCGAAAAAGACGGTCGTGCGAAACCCAGCTCGCGCTATTCGTCCACGAGACTCAGAGGGCCATTGACACGGGTTCACAGGTAGATGCTGTGTTTCTTGACTTCTGCAAGGCGTTCGATACAGTTCCCCACAGTCGTTTAATGAACAAAGTAAGAGCATATGGACTATCAGAGCAATTGTGTGATTGGATTGAAGAGTTCCTTAATAACAGAACGCAGCATGTCATTCTCAATGGAGAGAAGTCTTCCGAAGTAAGAGTGATTTCAGGTGTGCCGCAGGGTAGTGTCATAGGACCGTTGCTATTCACAATATACATAAATGACCTTGTGGATGACATCGGAAGTTCACTGAGGCTTTTTGCAGATGATGCTGTGGTGTATCGAGAGGTTGTAACAATGGAAAATTGTACTGAAATGCAGGAGGATCTGCAGCGAATTGACTCATGGTGCAGGGAATGACAATTGAATCTCAATGTAGACAAGTGTAATGTGCTGCGAATACATAGAAAGAAAGATCCCTTACCATTTAGCTACAGTATAGCAGGTCAGCAACTGGAAGCAGTTAATTCCATAAATTATCGAGGAGTAGGCATTAGGAGTGATTTAAAATGGAATGATCATATAAAGTTGATTGTCGGTAAAGCAGATGCCAGACTGAGATTCACTGGAAGAATCCTAAGGAAATTCAATCCGAAAACAAAGGAAGTAGGATACAGTGCGCTTGTTCGCCCACTACTTGAATACTGCTCAGCAGTGTGGGATCCGTACCAGGTAGGGTTGATAGAAGAGATAGAGAAGATCCAACGGAGAGCAGCGCGCTTCGTTACAGGATCATTTAGTAATCGCGAAAGCCTTACGGAGATGATAGATAAACTCCAGTGGAAGACTCTGCAGGAGAGACTCTCAGTAGCTCGGTACGGGCTTTTGTTAAAGTTTCGAGAACATACCTTCACCGAAGAGTCAAGCAGTATATTGCTCCCTCCTACGTATATCTCGCGAAGAGACCATGAGGATAAAATCAGAGAGATTAGAGCCCACACAGAAGCATACCGACAATCCTTCTTTCCACGAACGATACGAGACTGGAATAGAAGGGAGAACCGATAGAGGTACTCAGGGTACCCTCCGCCACACACCGTCAGGTGGCTTGCAGAGTATGGATGTAGATGTAGATGTAGAAGGCTGTTAGTACGGGTGCCTCGGCTGATGCTGTGTTCCTTGACTTCTGCACGCCGTTCGATACGCTTCGGCACTGTCGTTTAATGGACCAAATATGAGCGTACGGAATATCAGGCAAACATTATTATTAGATTTAAGAGTTCCTACGAAATAGAGCTCAGTATGTTATTCGTAACGGAGAGAAATCTTCGGACTTAAGGGAACCTTCGGGCGTACCTCGAGGGAGTGTTACAGGACCAGTACTGTTACAATATGTATAAATGATCTAGTGGTAACGTCGAAAACTCCATAAAGCTGTTCGCGAATAATGCTGTTGTATATAGGGAAGTCGCAAATCCAAAAAAAATTTTACGAACTGCAGAGGACTTTCATTTAGTGCAGAGATTGGCTGTTGACCCTCAGCTTAAACAATATAACGTACTGAGCATAAATAGGCTGAAAGACTCGTTATCGTATGATTATACGATGACTGAACAGTCGCTACAAGCGGTCACACCCATTACAGATGTGGGAGCATGCGCGGAACGATCAGATAAAGTTAATCGCAGGGAAGCCAAAGGCCAGAATGAGAATCATTGGAAGAAAGGTAGCTTACAAATCCCTCGCTCCACCGATACTTAAGTATTGCTGTCAGTCTGTCACCGTTACCGGATTAGATAAATAGAAGAAGTAGAGAAAATCTAGAGAAGAGCATCGCTTTTTGTTAGTGGTTCGTTTGGAAAGAGCGAAAGCGTCACCAGTGTGCCCATACAGCTCCAATAGCAGAGGCCAGAGGGGCGTTGTACGTCTCTGAGCGGTGCACTACTACATCTACATCTACATCTACATTTATACTCCGCAAGCCACCCAGCGGTGTGTGGCGGAGGGCACTTTACGTGCCACTATCATTACCTCCCTCTCCTGTTCCAGTCGCGTATGGTTCGCGGGAAGAACGACTGCCGGAAAGCCTCCGTGCGCGCTCGAATCTCTCTAATTTTACATTCGTGGTCTCCTCGGGAGAAGCAATATATTCGATACCTCATCCAGAAACGCACCCTCTCGAAACCTTGACAGCAAGCTACACCGCGATGCAGAGCGCCACTCTTGCAGAGTCTGCCACTTGAGTTTGCTAAACATCTCCGTAACGCTATCACGCTTACCAAATAACCCTGTGACGAAACGCGCCACTCTTCTTTGGATCTTCTCTATCTCCTCTGTCAACCCGACCTGGTACGGATCCCACACTGACGAGCAATACTCAAGTATAGGTCGAACGAGTGAGAGAAGAGTTAATCGATATAATGGTCCCTCCTCCGTATATCTCGGCAAAAGAGCACGACCGTCATACTACTGAGATTCGAGCTCACTCGGAGGCTTATCAACAATCGTGCCTTCCACGAACCACTCGCATCTGGTATAGGAAAAGTGGGAAGTGACAGCGTTACACCAAGTACTCTCCGCCACACACCCTGAGTTGGCCTGCGGTGTACAGATTATGTGCAGATAATATGCTTGTTAATGAGGGCAGCAACACGAGAAGAGAGAAGGAGCAGTGAGACAGTACCTTGGGCGCAGAAGGCGAGGCAGATGAGCGCGGCGTACAGCATGGCTGGTGTCCGTGTGTGCCGCGGATGGTCGGCTGCGCTTACTTAACACGGCGGCCCCCTGCTGCGCACCTGCAAACATGACGCAGCGCCGGCCAACCTCTCACCTCGCCGACCCTCTCCCCACCACACACACACAAATTGATGCCCCTCCATTCCTTACGTCTGCACACCGACACACGCACACACACACACACACACACACGGTTGCCAAAATAAATGGTTGCACTCGCGTTATTGTCCGCAGCTGCTGCTGTTCGTCAATATAGTCAAAAGAAAAATAGTTTGTAGTACGCTAAGTGCTCAGTTACGTACTACCTGCACACAAATGAAACAAGGAACTATTTGTAGCGAAGTTCTAATAACACTAAATCTACACTACTGGCAATTAAAATTGCTACACCAAGAAGGAATATAGATGATAAACGGATATTCATTGTCGTCGTACAACAGTTTACAAAAATACAGAAAACATTGAACTAACGACATCAGGAGACAAGAAGAATCGCATTCCAGTGAAGAGTGTTGCAGCCCACGCCCTAATCGATGGACCTTGTGTATTTCTTGGATGTTCTCTTAATTTTAGCTTGGATATAAACGATACTTTCTCACATGGAAATGGGTGGTTTACTGTTGCCATAGTGAGAGGTGGTAGTGGAGTTTCTAGTGTACCTGGACTTGAAAGTTTTAATGATACAGATGTAATAGCCTATCGCACCTATCATATGTTTGAAATTGCTAATAAAGACTTTGGTAAATCTGCTTATGATTCTACTTCTCCACTTGTATACACGTAACAAAAGAATAAAAAAAAAGATACTGGCAGAAGTAAAGCTGTGAGGACCGGGCGTGAGTCGTGCTTCGGTAGCTCAGATGGTAGAGCACTCGCCCGCGAAAGGCAAAGGTCCCGAGTTCGAGTCTCGCTCGGGCACACAGCCAGGAAGTTTCATGTGGTTGAAAACTGACAGGTCCTCTAAACGGGTCCGAAGTGCATTACAAATCAGGGATTGCTATCCAGGTAGCTTACTGAGTGTTGGGTGCACACAAGGCGTTTTTAGCTAGGGCGACTCACCATCTCGTCCCGATAATATTAGTTGTAGGAGACCCCAGAGTAGTAATGTAAGACTTAGAAATGCTTCCCCCCCCCCCCAAATACATGAAACGATAAGAATTTTGGTGATTATCTGTCGGAGCATTCACGTGAAAGTTCCAGAGTTTCAAACAGCCCTAAAAGAGCAATGGAGCTGATAATACTAGGTGCAAAAATCTGGAGAAAGGAATTAAAGTTCCACGTGTGAATGTTTTTCAAGAGTCAGTATCAAGGGTGGACATAAATTTATAATTGTGTCTTCTGTCGACCATCAGACTCATTCCCAGATGTAATCCAAAACCTTACAGAAACTCTCGGCTCACTAATACGCATATTCCCCAATCACACTGTCGTCATTGAAGGAGATTTTAACCATCTGTCAAACGCTTGGAATAATTACAGTTTTGTAAGTTGTCGACGTAACAAGACTTCATGTGAAATAAATCTAAATACTTTCTCTGAAAACTAATTGGAACAAATAGCACAAATATCATGAGCTCTTTGAGAATGTCCATATTGGAACTGGTATCTGTGACCATGACACAGTTTTAGCAACAATTATTACTTAAACACAAAGGGAAACAAAAACAATCAAAAGGAGTTACATGTTCAGGTTGCTGGATAAAGAGGTGGTCATGTCATATCCCAAAGGGGACCTGAAATCGTTTGCCTCTGGGCAGGATCATGTAGAAGAAATGTGGCTAAGAACTGAAGGAATGCGTCACCAAGCACTGGATAGATAGAAAAACAAGATGGATGTATTGTAGTAAGACAGTTCATGTTGACAGAGTGCTCTCCTTCGTATACAGTCAAAGTAAAGAAACTTTTAATGAAACAGAAACTACTGCGTAATTGGTGTAGAACAAATCATAACACTACAGACATGAGGTGCTGAATGAAACACGTTCGCTCTCAAAAGGAGGAGGCATGAAGTCGTCAATTACTTCCATAGCAGAATCTTATTGAATGATTTCTCACTAAAACCAAGACAATTCTGATCATACTTACAGGCTGTCAAAAGCATCAGAGTTGGTGTTCTGATACTCAAGGTTGACTGAGCAACCTGATGTGTCCGCCGAAGGCAGCGCAGGAAAAATAACCAGGTATACAATGAATATGAAGAGTACTGTAACACACACAAACTATCTTCTCTGATGGGAAGTAGTATAGAACACAATAATTAAAAACAAATAACTTCTTGAATATTGAAAGAACAATAATAATATTTGAAGACTGAAGGCCTTAAAATGTCACAGTAAATTGAAAGTTCCAAAATCCAATACATATGCACGTAGCACGCCACAGTCAACGTCCAGAAGGAATGTGCAAAAGGTGCAAAAGTTAAGTCCGCCATATTGCCGATGAAAACCAAAGACAAAAATGGTTCAAATGGCTCTGAGCACTATGGGACTTAACATATGTGGTCATCAGTCCCCTAGAACTTAGAACTACTTAAACCTAACTAACCTAAGGACATCACACACATCCATGCCCGAGGCAGGATTCGAACCTGCGACCGTAGCAGTCGCGCGGTTCCAAAGACAAATATCACAAAGTCCAGTCGCTGGTTTCGGCACTGGAGGCCATGTGTCTTTGGTGTAGAGGCCACGAAGGGTGTAGGTCCATAGCTGTCAGCTCCTGGAGGCGAAAGTCGACTTGGATGGCTTCGTGGAAGATAAAAGGTCCAAGAGGCGAGAGTTAACTCACGTCAACACTCACTGGCGTTGGCACTGTTGTAGTATGCGGAGTAGCTGAGGACCCCTCCAGGGACCTGGCTACAGTCTGTCACAGAGTGGTGTCCAGGATGGTCATTATGGAGGACTCCGCTTCTGGAACAAACACTGATGCTCAGTGAGGTAAAAATTTGTTAATGTGTGTATGGCATGCTGTGCCATCTTGAAGCGTCACCTCAGCCGTGGCTTGGCCCAGAAAATTGGAACTGACTACAGGAAACCAATGCTGGCAGCCTTTTGTGAGGACACCACGCAGGATAAGGGAGAAATTGTCGCAGCTGGACTACTGACATAAGGGGTATGCGCTGGTTGGATGGAAACAGATTATTGTAACCAGTGTGGTATGCTGTCGAATTTTTCTGCTGGGATTGACTCATCCTAGGGAGTGGAACAATAAGGAGACAGAAAGAGCATAGGGCCTCAGCCAAAGCATGATGGTGATGGAGCTTGGACACCCAGCTAGGTGCTTGATGACCACAACTTCCCAGTGCCCGACATGCAATCCAGGCTAGACATGCTGCTGGAGGGCCACTGGGATCACGACCCTGGCATGGCCGTTGTTAACCTGGAGCAGGAGCACATCATTGGGGTGGAGAGCACGTTCTGATGATATGAGTAGGCCAGGACCCCCAGGTGTCACAGATGCTTGCGGTCTGGTTGCCATCTGCGTCTTATCAAGCAAAGCATCTCGTGGAGCACTGGATACTTGACATTATGGCATGTGACGGGTTTAGCGTCCAATGGAAGGTTGGCCATAGATACTGCAGTGGCCAAGCAAACTTCAGGAGTTGCATAAAAGACAGAATTCTGGCCCAGGGGCATATGTGAGAGGAAGTCTGCATGAGTGTGTTGGGTTGCTCAACAGTGCTGAAAGTCACAATTATAACTTGAAAGAAACAGGGCCCACTGCTGGATGCAGCTTGCTATTTTGGTCAGGTTATTTGCCAACAGTTTGAAAATAGGGAGAAAGGGCATGAAATGGCGGCTATAGACAAAGCCATGAAACTTTTTTAGGCCAAATATGATTGATAGGGTTTCTTTTTCTACTTGACTGTAGTTATGATATGCAGCAGACAGTGTCTTAGACACAAACGCGACTGGTCGCTCCACCCCATCAATTACATGTTAGAAGATTGTCCCTAATCTATAGTCTCATCATCAGTTACCAAGATTAGGGTGTTGGTGAGGTCATATACCATGATGCACGTAGGTGAAGGAGGGCCTGTTTGAACTCCTGGAAGGCTTTATCATGTGGTGTGGTCCATTGCCAGCAAATGTTTTTGCTTGAGAGGCAATAAAGACAAAATTTGTCTTTATTGCATTTGTGGTTGGCCTATTGGAGGACTGTGAACATTGTGTGCAGGTTGTTAGCCAAGTTGTGTTTGTCCTTGCCTGCGAAAAGAATATAATGTAAATAATTCAGCCTGCCTAGCATACTGCAGGTGAGGTGCTCGAGGTAGCGCTGAAAAACGGTTAGACTGATACAATCCAAAAGGAGTATTCATCACAAAGAAGCATCTGGAATCATTGGTCAACGGAAGCTGGAGATATTCATTTTGATAAACATTTTTCCACCTGTGAAGTGGGTCATTATGTCCTATATCTTGAGAACAGGATAAGCATCTAAGACAGTGTGGGCATTATTGGTTACCTTGAAGTCTCTGCAAATGAACAATGCGCCACTTGTTTTATCTGTGATGACAATGGGGCAACAGGAGTGAGAATACTCTCATCCTGCAACCGCTGTAGCTCCAGACGAAATTCGTCTCTTAGCAAGAAGGGAACAATTCTGGCTTTGCAGAAATTTGGCGTGGCTGATAGGAGAAGAGCCATAAGTGCTTTGAAATCTTTGATACGTGAGGAGGAATGGATGAACACTGAGCTAACCTTGGAAAAGAGATCTCTCAGGGAGGGTTTGCCACCCAGTGACTCGACAGTTGGCGCAGTCACGTATTTCTAAGCCAAGAACGTTGAACAGATCCAGACCCAAGAGATTGATGGCTCCAGGAGCCTCAAAGTCCAAAGTTCTGGCTGTACTGAACTTGGGCTGTAAATTTTCCATTGACTCTAATGCTGTAACTATGCAGCGGAGTGTCCATAGGTTGAAGGGGAGGGGACCCAATGCGTTAATAGGATTACCAATCTATGATGGTCACGGAGGACCCCATGTATCTGCGGCTTGATGGGTAAGTTGTTGATGGCTACTGTGAGCTATAGACTTTCCTCTGAGTAATACTTGAATGTTGCTCATCATTATGGGATCTATACTGGATAGGACTGTTAGAGGAAATAGAGAAGATTCATAGACGAGCTGCGCGATTCGTTACAGGTTCGTGCAATAAGCACGAAAGCACCGCCGTGATGATCAACCAACTCCAGAGGCAGACGCTGCAAGAGAGGAATTCGCCATCACGGTGTGGCTCACTGTTAAAGTTCTGAGAGCGTACGTCCTAAGAAGATACAAAAAATATATGTCTTCTTCATACACATATCTCGCGAAAATGGTTCAAATGGCTCTGAGCACTATGGGACTTAATATCTGAGGTCATCAGTCCCCTAGGAACCACTTAAATCTAACTAACCTAAGGACATCACACACATCCATGCCCGAGGCAGGATTCGAACCTACGACTGTAACGGTCGCGCAGTACGAGACTGAAGCGCATAGAACCGCTCGACCACAACGGCCGGCATCTCGAGGAAAGACCATGAAGATAAAACTGGAGAGATTCGAGCCTACCCAGAGGCTTACCAGCAATAGTTCTTCCCGCGAACTGTTCGTGACTGGATTAGGAATGAGGGGAAGTGACAGTGGTACACAAAGTACTCCTTGTAATACATCACAATATGACTTCCAGAGTATAGATGTGGATGTAGATACAGAGTCAGGAATCACAGACAGGATGCAGGATATGTCCGAGAACAGCTACAACCCATCATCCACCCCTGCGTCCGATGGGACCATACTTGCACCGTTGACATTCGTTTTGACCACTGCTTGGCACACTTCAGCCCTATGTCCAGAATTCATACAAGGGGTGCACTTAGCGAGCTGGTACTGGCAGTGGCTTCTCTGATAACTAATTAAACACTGGCTGGAGGTAGGGAGTTGTTGAGGGTGGCGACTGGGTGCTGAGTCCTTCTCTATATTGTGTGAATACGTGACTGGAGCTGAGGGCAGCGTGTTGGTCAGGCGGCGAGCTCTTGTGATGGTTCCTGCATGGTGGCTGATGATCTGAGAGACTGTTGAAAATATCTGATAATGGGGAGACATATTTCTATGGAAGGGTCCTTCAATTTAAGGAGATTCCTGCGTACACCTTCATCGGGAGCATGCACGTGAATCGTGTCCCAGACCAAGGGAGCCACATATGATTGCCTACACCGAAGATTACCACATTGGGAACGATAGTCACAAAATAAACCCGGGAGATGGACGATCCGTTGGTGGTCAGGCAGTCCATTACGTTTATGGCAGCTGAAACACTTGTAGCATGCTGCTGCCACATGCACATGAGAGTCAAAGTATTCTAACAAAGTGGACTTCAACCTCTCCTAGGGTAGAGTAGGGAAACCACTCCCGGGATGTTGCAGATGCTGCTAAATTTCTGGGCCCACGTGTGTCAGATAGAAGGCACATTGTTGGGTATCACCTGTGATGCTATGGTCTTAGAAGTGCTGTTCCATGCATATGTTTTAGTTCGCCCATGGCCCAACCATTTTGTTGAGCTGCTGGAAAGGCGGGGCAGTTTATGGCGGGTCATGGCCCATCGAACATAGGCCGGTGTGAGGTGGAGTGTACACCATTAAGTTAAGTAGTGGTTTTGTACATATGTACTGTTTGCGTTTTCTTTTCTTTTTCGTTTATAAATGTATAGTATGGTGTTCTTTTAATCATTGACAAAGGTCTTCTTAGGCACTTGTGGGTTTTATTGTTGTTCTGAAGAAGGTGTAGTTATCTACATCGAAACCTCGGTTAACACTTAACACTAGGTGCTTTTTTCGCAATCGAGGCGGGTTTTTAGTTTTTTAATATCCACAGCAAGTACTATGACAGTTAAGCGGTAGGTGAGAAAACTTGGATTTCATGGTCGAGTGGCTGCTCATAAGCCACACATCACGCCGGTAAATGCCAAACGACGCGTCGCTTGGTATAAGGAACGTAAACGTTGGACGACTGAACAGTGGAAAAACGTTGTGTGGAGTGACGAGTCACGGTACACAACGTGGTGATCCGATGGCAGGGTGTGGGTATGGCCAATACCCGGTGAACATCTGCCAGTGTAGTGCCAACAGTAAAATTCGGAGGTGGTGGTGTTATGGTGTGGTTGTGTTTTTCATGGAGGGGGCTTGCAACCCTTGTTGTTTTGCGTAGCGCTATCACAGCACAGACATACATTGATGTTTTAAACACCTTCTTGCTTCCCACTGTTGAAGGGCAATTCGGGGATGGCGATTGCATCTTTCGACACGATCGAGGACCTGTTCGAAGCGGGACTAATCACTGAAGCTAATTCTTCCCCAGTCAATAAGATTCCAGGCACCGATGGAGTGGTGGACTGGGGTGCCATTTCTTTTCATAGAAGGACCCCTCCAATTGTCATCCACGACACCCTTAAAGCACAGCGGTACGTTGGAAATATTCTACGCACCGTTTCTTTGCCCTTCATGGGCTTACACTTCAGCAACATAATGCCTGCCCACACATGGTGAGAGTTTCTGCTGCTTGTCTTAGTGCTCCCAAAACCCTTCATTGACCAACAAGAAAGCCAGATCTCCCCCATGTTGAGAACGTTTGGAGCATTATGGGCAGGACTCTACAGTCAGCTCGGGATTTTGACGATCTATCGCGCCAGTTCGACAGAATGTGGCACGATATCCCTTAGGAAGACATCCAGCAACTTTATCAATCAATGCCAAGCCGAATAACTGCTTGGATAAGGGCCAGAGCTGGAGCAACGCGTCATTGACTGGCTCATTTTGTGAAGCTCTTTCTCTTGAATAAACAATCTAATTTTTCTGAAGTTGTACCCATTTGTTTGATTGTACATATGCGTCACATCTACCGATTTCCGTCACATTCGAATAATACCTTCGCCGTGAGTCGGCTTTTTTTTTGTCTTAGAGCGTATAAATGGATGAGAGCCTTGCTGGAAACACTGTTGCACCATAGCTGACGTCAGCAAGGTTTCGCAACTTCACAATAATGGGAGCTGTTCTAAGCAAAGCGGACTTGGATTTATGCAGCATGAGTCAGAAGGCATATTTATACGCTTCTCAGATGCAACAAACTATATGCTAGGGATTGAACTGAGGAGAGGAACATCGAACTTCTATTCACTGCACTATTTTCCTAAGGGCAAGAAATAATGTAATATTGCAGTGCAGATACTGTGAAGTTTGTCCTAATAAGTGCCTAGCAGAAAGATTTTATTTTTATTGTGAGAAAAAGAAAGTTAGGCTGAAAGGGTACAGTACCGCCCGACATTGAAAATAGGTACAACATTCTTCGTTATTCTTGTCAGTACAACATAATTTTTCTAATAATAACTCAATTTCAATTAATACAGCGAAGCCGGATACCAGTGTGGGAAAGTGACCGAAAATCGATTTTGCTGACAATAAAACAACAAACTACGGCCAATGCTGATTTTCCTTCCAATTCTATCCACTGTCTTTTTTATTTATTTAATTGATCAAATGTGCACTTCCACAAAATAAATCCCTACATCCAGTTTGGTGAGATCTGTGAAATGAATGAATGTATGGTCGTCTGCTAACCGCAGATAGTGAATGTGAGTATATGATCATTTTTGAGACGGTCATTTGGTCACCTTTGGTGGAACCAAAGAGATGAAATTTACCTGAGCTTTGAGCGCCTGAAATGTGGCTGACCAATACGGTAACCTGGTGCGCCCCCACCTCGACAGAGGTGCGAGATGACCTGAAGAACGGCCATGTTTCAGCACTCTGCCGCTGGATCTAGTGTTGGTAAGACCTGTCGTAGGTGTGTTCCGTAAAAACAAAAGAGTGGAGACATGGTATGCATGTGAAATACTTAAAGAGTGGTTTGGAATAATAATTTCTCTATTTCAGGAACTTTTGTGGGGAGAATTAAATGTCAGGCAGGTAATATAAAGGGGATCGTAGTTATCTTCGGAAGTGACCAACGGTCAGAATGAAACCAGGTGTAGCAATAAGTTGAAATACTTCCGAGTGCTTAAGTTAAGCTGAATTACTAGCGTGTGTACTATAAGTTGGAAATATTTAAGAAATGGCGTGTGCAGGACTTGAAATTAGAGACGAGTACTTCCACGTGGTGAGTACTGTGTGAGTCTCAATCTGTGTATGAGACAAAGGATAAAGAGAAGTACTCGTCCATGGTATCAGTTGAGGACTCGCGTGTGTGATGAATATGTTCTTAATATTACTTTGCGTGTTATGTTTCCGTGTGACGCTTGATTCAAACTATAATACTCTGAGAGACAAACAAGGTGAGTCAGCCGTCTATCCAGCAACGCCACTTGGCTTGCATTGCACAGGAAGACGTGCATATATCCTCCAGAGTTCGCAGTAGGAAAGAAAAGTTACGAAGTGGGGCAGTGTCGTGTGAAACTGGGATGAATTTTAATTGAAGTGGGAAAGCTGAAAGTGATGTGATTATAACGTTGTGACTAATCCTTGTTTCGTATTGTATGTTGTCAGTGTGAAATTTAAGTATGTGTGTTTGGCATGGGAGAGTAACAAGATAGTTTCAGAGGCAGTGGGTTATGCATGTTCCTTTTTGTACCACTCGATCTGGAGGAAAATTTCGTGATGATGGGTTTGAGTGTCGAAGTGTGAGATATAGCAAAAGATCCACCATCCTATCCAGAAAGTGCACTGTAGCGTTAAATAATTACGAGACCATAAGATAGAGAATCACCAATGTGAAGCCATGCCCACTGGGCGGAATTTCTCATGTGTTATTGTTGTAGGTTATAGAATTTGTGTGTTTAGGTTATAGAATTTATCGGAATAAATAAGATAGTGAAAAGAAAAAGATTGGTGGCCTTTTCCATCGAATTGTATGTTGTCATGATATCCAGAATTTATAATGTGTGCGCCATTCATATTCAGTGGGATGGCCACGTGTTGATCAAAGCCGTTGAATAAGAACGAAAATGTGGTATTGCCAGTGCGTAGTGAACAATCAGAGTTGTGTAAATTTTTAATAGTCAGATGTGCGTTATCCGTTTCCGTTGGTTAATATTCAAACAGGAGAATAATTTGTAACTTAATTGTAAGTACTAGCGCTCATGTTACTTGATAAATAAAAAATGAATCCACTCGCTTGACAGACCACTCATCTTGCAGGCCTGACTGCTTGATGCCACAGTATGAGCAAGGCATGTGGGTGCCTCTCAATGCGAAAGAAACTGACATGAATGTGTTTATTTAAATACACTTTTGCAGCAAAATATCAAGGTTTTAAAAGTGTGCTGATATTTTATTAGCACATCATAGAAATAAAATCTCAGATTGTTGTACCTGCAGTCGAAGTACAAGTGCAGCCAGATATCATGTACCTACTGAGGTGCACAAGGCACGCCTTTAAATTTTTATTCGATTGTATTTTCCGGAAGCTTTACAGTCTTGAGTGTCAATACATTTGCTCTCTGACTGTTAAAGCCATTAAAATGAAACGTCGTACATGTGGTTAAGATATGATGCAAAATGCTGTGCGAAAAATATTTTCTGAAGTAGTTTTAAACTGATTTACTTCCCTAATTTGAGTAAATCTGAGTGAATTGTTTTTCGGGAACCTGATTTTTTAAAAATATAACGTTCAAAATAATATCAGTGTTGATTTCATATTGGCTTGCCTGTGTATAAAATTTGACCAAATTTATCTTTATATAGTTCATATGTACGTCCCTGCTATCCTTAAATACCTTACACAGTATAATTATTGAAAAAGTAAAACTGCACAGCAACATACCAGCTCTTTTCTGGCGCTTTTTTGTAGACACATTTAGATTATTTTGTTTCGGAGAGTTGGTAACGCTCTGGTTATGTTTTTCAGTCGGTGCTTTTTTTCAGTTGTCACTCTAGTGTAATTGAGATCCATGAACCACAAAACTCATAAAATGCACAAGCTGTTAGAATTGAAGCGTCTTCGTGGCTTTGAAGAATTTAAAGTGACAAATGTAGAGGCGTTCTCTTCATTCCGTCTCATCCTGTCTTCAGAAAATTGTTGGATATCAGGATCGAATTAAAGGAGACCATAATGATATTCTTACATTCGTTAGAAACACCTTAATTCTGGAATGTTTCGTTGACGAAAATGACAACTACAGAAAAGACGAGTCCTAGAAGATTTTTGGTTCATCGTCCAATAGAGACAATGTGACCTTCTGTTATCAGCAGAAAACTGTGCTACCATCAAACGAGAAACATGGAAAGTTTTCAAGATTAGAAATAGGGAAATGGACCGATTTACTAACTGATAAAATTCATGAACCTCAGAAATTATTCAGTGTGTCTCATCTTTCAAATACATGAAAGCAAACGAAAGTTCAAGTTCCAAATACTTCTTGAAGATCAAAGGGAGATGTACAGTATGCGGAGCCACTTTCGAAAGAATTGCTCCTAAAAAAACAAAGAAGAACCACAGTATTTTTCTGAACTGCGAAATTCTTCAGAAGTATTCAAATTTTGCACAGAGAACTCTGGAACATGCCTATGAAGAGAACTCTGGAACATGCCTATGAAGAACTCTGAAAAAAAGAAGTATATTTCTTGAAAGTCGAGTGCCAACTTCACCAGTAGTGAAAATGTGTTCCTCATTGTTAGAGCTATCTCATAAACTATTATGTGCACAAAAAATGTCATTAAGGTTTTCTCTGGAACTGTTGCGGAGCTATTCAAATTTGTGATCATAAATTTTTTTTCTCAAATTGGCAAATAATTTTTTTACGAAATTAATATTTTCCCGAGTACTATAGCTTTCTTCATGAAATTCTGCAGAACTATTCAAATTTTGTTCGGATGAATCTAGAACTACAGCATATCTGTCAATAACTCTGAAAAAATGTATATTTCTCGAAAGTCTGTTGCCAACTTCGCCAGATCCCAGCATCCGGCCACAGTGGAAGGAGGTCTTTCTTCGACCTGGAGCTGATGGGCCAATATTTAGCCAATCCTCCTAAATGGATTATAACCAGAGCCTGCTTGGCTGGCTTACAGGGACAGTAATTTTCCCGTGACAACCAGTGTTTCCCTCATCCATGCAAAAAGAGTTCCTAAGTACTGCCACAACGCAGCACCTTACAGAGGCGCTGTAATCAGAAGCAGCAAGTGGTCAATGTGAATCCTGCATTCTACTCCTGATTCAGATCATCTGGAAGGCTTAAATGTTAAATAATTCCGTGGAGCGGCTTTGGGACTCGCGAAATTGAGGAGTCGCTCTGCGGCGTTCGTAGGGCTGAGGTAGCAAATCGTGGCCCTTTGGGCCGGAGTTTATATTTCTCAATGATTATAATTTCGGAAGTCTGCAGCTAGTTATCCTGTTTGATCAGTGTGTTTACTTTTCCAGTACTGAAACCATACAAAGCATTCGAAAGTGTGTTCCTGTGCGGGCCGTCGAATTCCGTTTAGGCACTTTCCCGTTTTTCTAGGCGAGTGTTACATATTAGTGCGCGTAGATTTGTTCGGCATAAACAAGCCTCAGAGTATAAAGTGGAGCCGTTAGCTAACTGCAGGTGCCGCTGGATAAAGGTGTCAGACTTGGGTAAGATTAATCCGTGTCAATAAATTTCATTAGTTTCCATGAAAATTTGATAGTGATAATTTTGTGTGATTCTTTCTGTACTGACTTTGAAGTGTTCTTTTGTACTGTTGTTGTGTTTATCGGCGAGAGCTGCCAGTTGGAAGAAGGGTGTGTATTGAACTCTTAGCGGTGAACCTTTCAAACCCAACTGTCAGACCTCGGAATCTTTCCTGGGAGTTGTTGGATAGCTACAATGTTTTTTATTACCGTAAACCGGGCTTACTTGGCTCCAGTTTTTACACGTTTCTGATACATGCTCCTGTAAAACCATAATTATAAAAGACTAGTACTGGTAAATGAATTGTCTTAATCAACAACTTCTTTACCTCCTATTTGTGACAATTATTACCTTATTTGTGCAATTCACGATTTTAAAAAGACAAAGCAAAATTGGGTTCAAGTAGCCCTTAGGTTGGGTTACTTGAACCAATATTCTACTTCCTATGCAGATGCGTTATAAAAATTCGTGTGGTTCAAGTATGACTAGGGTCTTTAAGTAACACTTAGATAGGCATTTACAAAATAGTTTTATTCGGAAAATTCTTTTAACAACACAATAAAACAATAGAAAAGTAGGGTTGTGAAACAAATTACAGAACCATAAACGACTTTAAACATGATCTTTCACTGTTGGAATAAAAATGAGGCCCTTTTGGAAAGATTTGGAGGATTAATCTTCTTCTTAATTACGCACCCTTTATAATGTAGATTGTCTTTTCATTCAGGCCACTTCCAGAATTTTTTTGTTTGGTGCATACACTCGACGAAAGCTCCGTTGTCGTCTGTGCTTTTCACATTGACAGGAAATTCAATATTCTCCCATAAAACGATTAAAAATTGCCTGCTTCCTATGTCTGTTTACGACTACTCTCTTTTGAACCACTGTCTTTTTTTTGATTGGCGACTCCATGGCGTGTTGTGTGCACCACGACCAAATAGTGGATAGAATTGGAAGGAAAATCAGCATTGGCCGTATTTTGTTGTTTGAGTTTATGTGATCGCTCTAAGCTTGTGGTTATAGCTTGATACCAGTGCCTAACAATTTTAGTCGTATATTACAGCACTGAGGATGGTCACTAAGTGACCGAAAATCGATTTTGCTGACAATAAAACAACAAAATACGGCCAATGCTGATTTTCCTTCCAATTCTATCCACTGTCTTTTTCCTTCTTACTTTTTCCACTGTGCACCTCAGCTTGTTCGTTCATAGACCTCCTGGTAGATGGCAGATAAAGGTCCTCAAGTCACATGCTTCATCCTCACTGCTAAGAGAACTGAATCATTTTCTCCTGATGATTGGAGGCTGATATCATCAGCATATTCTAATGTTAACTTACTGTCGTCTTATGGTTGACCTAATGACTTTGGGAACTACGTCGAATATTTCAATAAACCGGCACCTGAAGCGGCTTAAATCACTTTAACATTTTGCGTATAAGTAACCTCCCCCTAGCGTCCAAGTAAACCTGATTTACAGTAATGACTCGGAAGTTGTGAGAAGTTTAAACCAGTCTCCCGGATCAGAGAGAGGCTAACGACCCATACTTATACTGATTTTACATATGTACCAGAGCAGAGAATTAATCCGGGCTAGTCAATAAACACTTCCGATTTATCCCGTAGTTTGTCTCGCGCGCCGCACATCGCTACGAGTGCGTGGTTTCCGGCCGCGACTGCGAGTATAATTCCGCGCGACGCTGAGGAAGCTCCGACAACGGACGACAGGAAAGATTCAGCGAGCTTTCTAATTTCTAACAGCTGGCCTCCACTGTCTCGGGGAAGCGTGTGCCAAATTTGGTTGTGCTTGAAGTAATTCACCTGTCACCTCTAACAAACTTGAAACCATGGGCGGTCTGCTATAGTCGTAACCACTATTTTCCTGTGGTCTCTCCAGAATTTTAATAATTATCGCCTCCAATATCGCTTCGTCTTATTTTTTTAATGGAGTGCTATTAAGTAGGTGTGTTACAAGCGGTAGTGATAGAGCAAAATAAATTTTCTCTTACCTGAATTTTGATGATCTTGTCTGTTTGAAGGCCATGCATCAATCATCAGTGCCACTGTATCGATCAGCATACTACAAGCTGATGCGGCTCAGATTGAAGCTCTCCCATATTTATTTTGGAAAACATCCTGTTAAAAGTAATTGTTATTAACTGATCGGCAGAAGAGTAGCGCACGGTGCTAGTTTCAGTCCTCTCAAAGGCACGTCCATTAATTACGTGAGGGTTTTTCTTTAAAATTTGGATCCTCCCTTCCCCTTGGTGACATGTGGGACACCCACTCCCTCCCCCTCACATGAGGTTTACCCGCAATTTCTTTAAAGTTTTTAAAGTTTTTTTAATAAAACCACATTTTATTTATAAAGCCTGTTAAGTAGTGTTTTCATCACGTGATTAAAAACGCCTTATTTTAAACATGCCAACTCTGAGCAGTATTCAGACGGATGGATAGAGACAGACAGAGATTGATAAACAGGCTACATGAAAATAGTATTAACCATTCTGACGGATCCCTAGAAAACTGACCTTTTATTGGTATATTATATACATTAAATGTCACTCAACCTTTACTTACACTGCAGATGAAAGACAACGTTGTTTGTATCTTCCTTTGAACTGTATGAATCTCTTCATTTATCTCTTCACTTATATGATCTCTAAGAGAATTCGTTCCAAAAATGATCAACTACTTGCTCGCACTCGTGTTTCGACTTGTCCACATACCGCTTAACATATGCATTGTAAAAGTTTTGGTACAAATTCGTGCTGAACACAATAACATTGGCTTTATACACTCATCAGCCAGAACGTTATGACCACCTACCTAATAGCCGGTGTGTCCACTTGTGGCACGAATAACAGCGGCGACGCGTCGTGGCATGCATGCAATGAGGCCTTGGTAGGCCGCTGGAGGGAGTTGCTACCACACCTGCACGCACAAGTCACCTTATTCTCGTAAATTCCGAGGAGGGGGACTATGTACTCTGACGGCACGTTCAATCACATCCCAGATGTGTTCGTTCGGGTTCAGATGTAGCGAGTTAGGGGACCACCACATCAATTGGAACTCGCCACTGTTCCTCGAACCACTCCAGCTCACTCCTGGCCTTGTGACATGGCGCATTATCTTGTTGAAAAATGCCACTGCCGTCGGGAAACTTGATCGTCATGAAGGGGTGTACATGGTCTGCAACCAGTATACGATACCATTTGGATCTACTAGACCCAAGGATGCCCAAGTGAATGTTCCCCAGAGCATAATGGAGCCGCTGCCAGCTTGTCTCCGAACCGCAGTACAGGTGTCAATGAGCTGTTCTCCTGGAAGACTACGGATTCGCTTCCTCCCATCAGCATGATGAAGAAGGTATCGGGATTCGTCAGACCACTCAACGCTCTGCCACTGCACCAACATCCACTGCCGATAGTCATGTGCACATTTCAGTCGTAGTTGCCGTTATCGTGGTGTTAACATGCATGGATCGTCAGTTGCGGAGGCCGATTGTTTGGAGAGTTCGATGCACTGTGTTCAGACACACTTGTACTCTGGCCAGCATTAAATTCTGATGCTAGTTCTGCCACAGTTCGCCACCTGTCCTCTTTTACCAGTCTTCCCAGTCTATGACGTGTGACGTATTAATGAAGGGTAGCCGCACAACCCCACGACGTCTGGACGTGGATTCACCATGGTTTCGCCACATGTTGAAGACACTCATCACACCACTCTTCGAACACCCGACAAATCGTGCATTCTACACACGGACAGCACGCTCACTGATACTACACAGGTGTACAAAATTCAAGTAACAACGGAAATTTTGAAAGGATGCGTTCATTTTGCCACAAAACAGTATAAGTAGGTGATAGAAAAGTAGAAACAACGTAATGAATACAGAACGTAAACATCTGCAACATACATAACAGTAGGCGAAAATGTTCTACGTTTTTTTCCAACTTAACAGATTTGCACACGTATTGCGACAACTGGTTAATGTTCTCACTATGGGGTGTCACAAGCTCTGGCAGCAATGCAGGCCTGACAACGACAAAGCATGATGCGAATAACGTCATCAATGTCATGTTGAGGCAATAATGCCCTTTCTTCCTGCGAAGCTGCTCGCAAGTCTTGCAGAGTGGTTGGTGGATGTTACCGTTCTGCTATCCATCTCTATAGTGCATCCCAGACATGCGCTATGGAATTCGAATCGGAAGAGCGCGAAGGCCACGCCATACGTGCAGCATCTTCCGGTTCCAAGAAAACAACTACTCGTTCCCAATGAGGTCGAGCGCTACGAAGTCTGGGTGGAAAGCACCTCGCAACAACCATACATGAACTCCTAAGACCACGTCACGATATCTGACAGCAGTTAAACCTTTCCGTTTCACCTGTACAATTTCACGAAGAGGTGTTCAGGTGCTCAAGACAATGCCTGCCCACAACATTATCGATTCTCCTCGATATCGATCTCTTTCCACAATTTTCAGGGTTCGAAATCGTGTTCAGACGCGAATCTGTCGAAACGTAATCTCCAAACCAAATCGGGAATCATCTGTGGAAAGAATATTGGCCCACTCTTCGACTGTCCATGTGGCATGTTGACGACTCCAACCCAGAGGTTCCCTTCTGTGAAAACGCGTGAGAGGCACACATACAGCAAGTCTCCGACAGTAAAAGACACTCTGTCGAAGCTTTCTCTGCATCGTTTGCCCCGATACAACCTGTCCAGTGGATACTGCGAGATTAGATGCCAGATGCTGCGTAGTACCAAGGCGACACCGTCTTGCATCTACAGCCAGGTAACGGTCCTCTCCCTCTGGTGTCGCAAGTGGTCGGCCGTGCCCTGGTCTTCGAGGAACAGTTTCGGTCTCTATAAACTGTTGCCACATCCGAGAAACGACAGAACGATTCACGTTAAGCTATTGGGCCACATCTGTTGGCGACTGTCCTGCTTCCATTCTTCCTACGGCCCTCCATTGTAGAGTGACTGGTAGGCGTCTCCTCTGTGGCACACTGTACCGTGTGTGACTGTGTGCACAGCGATTGTGGATGTGGGACTACACGGCAAACACTATTCCGTTTGATAGGTGCCCTGACGTCATCGTTGACGTGGTTTTCCGTTGACCGAAATGCTATCTTCCGCGCAGAATGTGATCGGACGGACATCTCTTGACAGTCTGTATGATTATATAGTGAATTAGACACAGGACTGGGAAACAGCGTTTTGTTGCTCTAATTTTGGACACCATTGTACATGCACCATGCGTGTGTCTGACAAGCAGTCATTCCTCGCCAGGTGACTCTGCTATCGCCTGGACGGGTTTACATCGCTAGCAGGTCGGCGGTATAATGTTCTAGCTGATCAGTGTATCGGTGTTTGCGTTGCAGCTATTTCGACAGGTGTGGTAGAGACCACTTGTGCGGCATTTGTTTCAAATAGCGGAATCTTGGGTATGCACACGAGTAAAGCTTTCAGTTCAGTTCACAGAGGTCACGAAGACTGATGGGCACTTCAATATTGCCTACGCTCGGTATTAATTATGTAAAACAGAATGTTCTTTGTTATAATAAAGTACACTGAGGTGCCAAAAGTCGTGAGATACCACTTAATGTCGTGTCGGTCCCCTTTTTGTCCGGCGTAGTGCAGCAACTCGATGTGGCATGGGCTCAAAAAGTCGTTGGAAGTCCCCTGCTGAAATGTTGAGCCATGCTGCCTCTATAGCCGCCCGTAACTGCGAAAGTAATGGCTGTGCAGCTTGCTGTATGTGAACTGACCTCTCAATTCTGTTTCATAAATGTTCGATGGGAGTCATGTCGGGTGATCTGGATAGCAAAATAATTCGCACGAATTGTCCAAAATGCTCTTCAAACAAATCGCCAACAATTGTGGTCTCGTGACACGGTGCATTACTATCCATAAAAATTCCATTTTTTTTTTTTTTTTGGAAGCACGAAATCCACGAATGTCTGCAAATGGTCTCCAAGTAGCCGAACATAACTGAGGACTCAGTCCATTCCAAGTAAACACAGGCCACATTATTATGGAGCCACCACCAGCTTTCACAGTGCCGTGTTGACCATCTGGGTCCATGGATTCATGGGGCCTGCGCCGCACTTGAACCCTGTCATCAGCTCTTACTAACTCAGATCGGTACTCACCTGACCAGACGACGATTTCCCAGTCGTCTAGGGTCCAACTGATAAGACCACGAGTCCAGGAGAGGGGCTGCAGGCGATGTTGTGCTATTAGTAAAGGCACTCGCGTCGGTCGACTGCTGCCATAGCCCACGAACGCTACATTTCGTCGTTCTGTCCTAATGGATACGATCGTTGTACGTCCCACATTGATTTCTGCTGTTGTTTCACTCAGTGCTGCTTGTCTGTTAGCACTAACAACTCTGTGCAAACGCCGCTGCTCTTGGTCGTTAAGTGAAGGCCGTTGGCCACAGAGTTGTCCGTGGTGAGAGGTAATTCCTGAAATTTGGTATTCTCGGCTCACTCTTGACACTGATGGATCGCGGAATACTGAATTCCCTATTGATTTCCGAAATGGAATGTTCCATTCGTCTAACTCCAACTATCATTCCGCATTGAAAGTCTGTCAGTTCCCGCCGTGCACCATAATCACGTTGGAAATCCTTTCACATGAATCACCTGAGCACAAATGACAGATCCGCCAATGCACTGACCTTTTGCACCTTGTGTAAGCGGTACCACCGCCGTCTGTGTATGTGCATATCGCCATCCCATGACGTTTGTCACCTCACTGTGTGTTCATTGAATTGAAAACCCACCGAGCGAGGTGGCGCAGTGGTTAGCACATTGGAATCGCATTCGGGAGGACGACGGTTCAATCCCTCGTCCGGCCATCCTGATTTAGGTTTTCCGTGATTTCCCTAAATCGCTTCAGGCAAATTCCGGGATAGTTCCTTTGAAAGGGCACGGCCGACTTCCTTCCCCATCCTTCCCTAATACGATGAGACCGATGACTTCGCAGTTTTGTCTCCTCTCCCCAAATCAACCAACCAACCAACCAATTGAAAAGCTGACGTGAGATTTTCATTGTCCCCCCCCCCCTCTTCAATTGAGTTTTGTGATTTTGCCAGACCTCTCCTCCACCCCCTCCCCCTGCCACCCCACCCCACCCCACCTGACGTAATTAAAGGACGTTCCTCAGCGCCCGTTTCGTGTGTAGACCCGAACTGAATACAGCCAGAGGCAGCAGGCTAGCAGGGTAAACCTCCGGCCTCTCTGCCCATCACTCTGCGTGAGCCGACGTGCGTATTTCGCAGGCGTCGCCTCCACACTGTCTTCACTGCTCCAACCCGTTTCTTGTGTTGTGTCGCGACAACCTAACACTTTGCGCTATTATAAAAGAAGCTGGTGTCCAGAATTAAAGCAACTAACGGAAATTTTCGAAGGTTGCGTTTAATTTGCCACAAAACAATACAGGCAGGCGATAGTAAAGTAGAAACAATGTAAAGAATACAGAACGTAAACAACTGTAACATGCATAACGGTAGACAAAAATTTTCTTCGTTTTTTCCTTCTTTACCGATTTTCGCACACATTCAGACAAGTGCTTAATGTGCTCAGTATGGGGTGCGGCCTTCTCTTGCAGCAATACGGGCTGACAACAACGGGGCATACTGTGAATGGTGTCATCAATCTCCTGTTGAGGCAATAACGCCCAGACTTCCCGCAGAGCTGCTCGCAAGTCGTGGAGAGTGGCTGGCGGATGATGACGTGATGCAACCCGTCTCCATGGTGCACATAAGGTCCCAAGATTTCGTCACGATACCTGATAGCAGTTAAACCTTGCTGATTCATCCGTACAATTTCATGAAAGGCTGTTTAAGTGGTCAACATAATCCCTGCCCACATTATTAGGGATCCTCGTCGATATCAGTCTCTTTCCGCAATGTTTGTGTCGCGAAATCCTATTCCACGTACCCTCCAGATGCGAATATGTCGAGAATCAATCTCCAGACCAAATCGGGACTCATCTGTCAGAAGAATATTGGCCCACTGTTCGACCGTCCAGGTGGCATGTTGACGACTCCACTCTAGACGTTCCCTCCTGTGAAGACGCATGGGAGGATAGGTACACACAGCAGGTCTCCGACAATAAAGGCCACTCTCCCGAAGCCATCTGTACACCGTTTGCCTCGATACAACACGTCCAGTGGATGCTGCGAGGTCAGATGCCATTTGCCGTGTAGTACTAATGTGGTACCGTCGTGCCCTTACAGCCAAATAAAGGTCCTCTCTTTCTGATGTCACATGTTGTCGGCCCTGTCCTGGTCTTCAGAGTACAGCTTCAGCCTCTATAAATTGTCGCCACATTCGAGAAACAACAGAACGATTCACATCAAGCCATCGAACCACATCAGTTTGCGACTCACCTGCTTTCATTCTTCTTATGGCCCTCCACCATACAGAGTCTGGTAGGCGTTTCCTCTATGGCATGCTGCACCGTATCTTCCCGTGTAGATAGCGACTGTGAGTGTGGGACTACCCAGTAAACACTCCCCCTTTTGATAGTTGCCCTGACATTATCGTTGGCGTGGTTTTCCGTTGACCGGAATGCCATCTGCCGTGCAGAACACAATCGTATGGACATCTGTTGACAGATTGTATGGTTATAACGTGAATTAGACACAGGACGGGGAACAGCGGTTTGTTGCTTTAATTTTGGACACCTGTGTACTTTAATGAGTAATATTACTTGATTTTCAAATTTTCAATGGATTCACCCTGCAAAAGAGTAATGCCTTTAATTCTGTTAATGTATGCTTGATTTTTACTGTATCCACGAATCCAGGTTCGTCTATCTGAACCACTGCCAGCTTTAGTTTAAATGCTTTATTCTTCTATAACTATGTCCTCTCGTTCGTACGTGATGACTCATTCATAGTAGCATCATTTAAAACTAAATCCAATGGAAATAATAAATTTTCGGAGCGTTATGATGGGATTCTTGATGTCAACTTCTGTGCAACAAAAGTTGTGAAGGTTTTGCAAAGTTGGTATTTCTTTCTATTGTTCGTAATATTGCTGAAGTTGTTGCCCAATAACACATTTATCCATGAGAGTCCGCAGAATTATTTCAAATGCTGCAAAATTCTGAAATAAGTATTTTTCTATGGAACTGATTCGGTTAATTAGAAAACATGCGCTACCCCGGGAATAAAATTTGACAAGAGATGCGTAAAACTTATTATACCTCAAACGATTGATACTTATGTAACAATACACTCCAATACAGAAAAAGGCGCACCACGAAGTAATTACCCAAATGAGTCGGAAATCGGTAGATGTGATGCACTTGTACAGATAAACAAATGATTACAATTTCAGAACAACTGGATGATTGTTCAAGAGAAAGAACTTCACAAATTGAGCAAGTAAATAAAGCGTTGCTCTACCTTTGGCCCTTATGCAAACAGTTATTCGGTTTGGCATTGATTGATAAATTTTTTGGGCGGCCTCCTGAGGGGTATCATGCGAGATTATGTCCAAGTGGCGCGTGATATCCTCAAAATCCCAAAGTGGTTGGAGGGACCTGCCCATAAAGCTCCAACCGTTCTCAATTGGAGAAAGATTCGATTACCTTGCTGGCCAAGGTAGGGTTTGGCAAGCACGAAGACATGCAGAATAAACTCTCGTCGTATACGGACTGGCATTATCTTGCTGAAATGTAAGCCCAAAATGGCTCACCATGACTATTCCTCTCTCAATAGCGCACGTCTGCATATATTGTTCACGCGCGTGTCTACGAGGCATATTCACCGTCCATCTGAGTACACGGAATGAAGTTCGCAAAGACTTGAGGCCCTGGTATCGACATGTCCCCTGTTTACCATCCTTGCGAGGTGCTCGATGAAACTGAGCTGCAGTGTCACACATTCATCCATCGGTCGCCAAAGTTTACAATTTTGCATTTTCCGCCAATATCTGTGTGAATATCAATTCGTGACAAATTTGCATAACTCCTACATGGTGTGTCGTATTTCCTGTGTTTTTGAGAGAGATTTCTTTGATATGTTAATAATAGGCTTTTTAAACTATAGGGTAAGGTTAGCATCAGTGGACCAGATGACTTTTGTCTCGAATTGAAGGAAATGCAATGTTTCAAAACCTGTGAAACCCAATGTCAGAATTCTTCAGGCAACGTACATTGCAGTGTATAACGGTTATTCCTAAAATACGTTTAGTATCATCAAGAAAAATGTTGAATTATTTTCCGTAAGTGTCCATTCGTGGATTCACGTTTCCATTAATGGACCAGTTGAAGTATATGAATGTAACATTATATGTATATCCGAAATTTCGTGGTTAAACACCACTTATTCGCATGTACAGGGGTTATGCGTATTTGGATACGGCTGCGCAATATAAGTAAGAAAATAGAAGGATGATTAAGTGGAAATTAATTTTAATATGTTGATTCTGAATATAAAATAAAATGTATTAGACTAATATTGAAATGCAGTACAATTATAAATTGACATTATTATGAAATTAAGTGGAATTTAGGCTACTTCATAAAATAATTGCCATTGCGTATAATTGTGGACGAACTATGAGGCAGTTCGAACTCTTTTTCCATAACACAGGGATACAGTCTATCTGCAATTAAAACAAATATATCTTTTAGTATTCTTTCGAACTCCAGTGCTGTTTTCATGCATCCATTTATACACACCATGCACTGAAGCATGTCTTCCACTGATCGATTTTGACACAGTTCGCAAAACCAGTCACCGGTGTTGATACTTTTCACTTGTTTCGTTTGACTCACTATAGACAGCTTTCTCTTTAAGTCAGCGAAATGTTTAGTGCTACGTCCCAGTTCATCCTTGTATGGAGAACTTGTTAATATTAAATTGTTGTGGGTTTGTTCTTGACCTGGGCTTCAGTGTCGTGTCAGCTTTGGCTACAGGAGAATTGTCTGCTAAAGGAACAGCCAAGCGACTGGATCCAGCAGCATTTTTTTCGATGTCCTTTGCAGTTGTTGGTGGTCTTGTTGATGTTTATAAGCATGATGTTGAACCTAACGTCCCTTCAATTACTGTTGGTTGTGGTGGTGCCGTCTCTGCCATTACTGGTAACTCTTCATTGCGTGGATCGAACTCAACTGCAGGCAGGAACCAGTGTATAGCAATATAGCAGTATTGTAGTGCTAAGTATAATTATCCACTGTTTTTGACTCAACTTACTAGAATAACTTTAAAGCGCTAGAATAATTTAATATAATTTGTTCATTACGTAATTGCAGTTATCGTTTACAACATGCAATATTTGTACTTTAAATTATATTTATGTACCTATCAGAGGAACAGGAATGGCTCTTGCACGTATTTGTTACCAGTAAAATAAATAAATCTTAAACTTTTTTTTACGGATGATATCCGTAAATAATTTTACGGCGTTCCCACGAATGGACCAGTGGATCATGAGTGCTAACGGAGGTTCAATCGTGGCATCGCTGTAACGTCCCCTATGCACGCCATTAGTTAGGAAGTTGCAGAAAATAGTACAAATATAAATACATCCATGAAAAGTAGGTAAGATTCACTTACCAGTGGTATACACCACGCAGACCTGGATAATCGATGTTATCGCCATACACAATCAAATTTGAAGCAGACGCTATATCAAATAACACAGTTTTCTCCATGAATTTACATCAGGTCTTCACTGTAACCTATAACTTTCAAACTAAGGTGGTGGCATGTTTCCCAGCTGGCAAGTCGGTTCAGCATAGATAAATGGCAGCAGCTATTGAACAAACAAAAATACAGCGATGGTCCATCCATGGAACCGCTCCGTTGATGGCAACCTTACGCTACATGCAGTGTGCAACTTTTATGTTTATTAATATGAATATGGGTGCCACATTTTTGATTGAACGATGTAAAATTTCATCCTCATATGATTAAATCCTGCGTATCCGACGAAATACGAAATAAAGCTTGAAAAGGTTCATAAAATTTAATTACGGTCACGTAACATGGTATGAAACGACAGTTAAATGTCTGAAACACGAATAAGTCGAGGTTTGACAAAATCCTTATGAATATTAACAAAAATAGCCAGCATTAATACTCCTCGAAGTGAAGAAACAGGTTAGAAATTTTGGGAAAGACTTATTAGATCTGATGTAATCTATGTTACTTTCTTTGCTTACAAAAGACTTTCGATCACATTCATTGCTTCATTTTATCAGTTTCATGTTTACTAGTATTGGATACTTACTTGCATAACTAAAACTGAACAACATGTGTTTTGAAAACTATATTTTTTGGTTTGTGAAGAAAATTGATGTCTACAACCTATAACCGACTACATGAACGTGAGAAATTTTCCAAATCCACCGTCAGATTGGACAGTAGAACCGACTTTTAACAGCCAAGGACTGAAACAAGACAGTCCGCGTCTCTCCAACTTCTCCCACTATTGTGGGGGCAAGCCAACTGGACTGCAGATTTCCTAGTAGTAGTAGTACCAGTAGTTTCATTTACCCGTAGATATCTTTTACAAGGATATTGGACATGTCTTAGTAATACAATTTAAGAACAGCAAAAATAAAATAGTTCACATATACAGACATTTACAGACTTGCAGGTCTAGAATGAAAAGGTTGGGACACATAGTCAGCGTACAAGTACTACACACACTATCAGCGAATGTCAGGATAATTTTGTGTACAGCAACTTGCCATTTGATACCATGAAAAAGTGAGTCAGCATCCCTCAATAACGAGTGAGATATTGAGCTCAGGAAGAGGATATTGCATAGCTCTGAGAGTAAGATTTATCAGTATTATGTAGCATGTGAGATGTTTTACTATCGTTAGTATAATTTGTGTTACCTTTTTCACCAAACCCCTTCTGTGTGTTGTCTAAGTAATCCTTCAATGTACAGAGTATTTGGGTTAACAGGTACTTTTTAACTACCTTTTTAAATAAGTTTGTTTTAGCAATCTTTAATCTTGGTAATTTATAGTATAGTTTTATTCCTTGATAGAAAATGCTGTTTTAAGTTTTATGTTTAGTCTTTCTTGGTAAACGTAAGTTCAGTTTAGATCATGTTCCACGGTCATGGACAGACCTGTTTGTGCAGTACTTGCCAATGCATGAATGCATTTGCCGATGTGTTACACCTCATACAGCTGAGAATTCCTGGTGACGGCACCTTTTTTATTTCGAAAATTTAGACTTTTTCCTCTGTTCTAGATCATAAAATGGAATTTTCTGTTTCGATTGAAGCATTTAGCCTTGTAGATTAAGACAGACGGGCTGTGTCCTTCAGAGTCTACTGAAACAGCTCTACCACGTTAACATGAATGTAGAATTTGTAAGACATGACGGTTCTTTTCTGACCACTGATGGGCGCTTAATTACTATTGAGATTTCGTTGCGCAAGAAGGAGAGGGGGCGTTTTTGAGGAAGCTGGAGCGAATGGCAGGCACGTATACTGCTGCCACGATTATACTGTGCTGAAATGCAGGGCATTTTATCGGTCCTTCTCTTCATCTCGAAAAGAACTGTACGAGGAAAAGACAGAGTCAGAGAATAGAGTGTTGCCAATATTTCAGTACTGTTCTGTAATGGATCACGTCCGTCTTTACTGGAGAACAGCGCCACAGCGCCGAAACTGCTACCGTGCCAAAGAATCAGAATCATTTCTCGTGAACGCCATGAAACAAAAAAAATACCAGGACAGGTACAGTTAGTCAAATGATAATCTGTAGTTGAGCAGCGTCGCAAGCAGTGATTGCAAGAAACTCGAGAGAATTCTGCAATGGATATAAAAAGCACGGACTCCAGAAGGAGCAAGTGCCCTCTCCTATCCCTTCTCTTCCACCCCCACCCCCACTCCTTGCGGATGCCTATGCATTTATACATATCTTCAAGAGGATATTGATTGTGTGCACTTTGCTCCTTTTCCGTTAGCGTCACTTGAATCCCACTCCGCTCGACATCATGTGTCTCCTTTCGTAGTTTGCAAATCATCGACTTACTCAGCTTCACAATTTTGCTTGTAGATTCCGTCGCACTCTCCGACTGCACAGACACTCTCCTTCTCGTCATCTATAAATTGCCGGCCGGGGTGGCCGAGCGGTTCTAGGCGCTACAGTCTGGAACCGCGCGACCACTACGGTCGCAGGTTCGAATCCTGCCTCGGTCATGGATGTGTTTGATGTCCTTAGGTTAGATAGGTTTAAGTAGTTCTAAGTTGTAGGGGACTGATGACTTCAGAAGTTAAGTCCCATAGTGCTCAGAGCCATTTGAACCATTTGAACCATCTATAAATTCAGTTACGTTAACCGCGAGCCGTGGCGCCTGCCTGCAAAGACATTCGAGTTAATTCTCTTTAGGGCTGGGCTAAGGTTCGTTTTGACGATTAATATTTCAAGTACACTCCTGGAAATGGAAAAAAGAACACATTGACACCGGTGTGTCAGACCCACCATACTTGCTCCGGACACTGCGAGAGGGCTGTACAAGCAATGATCACACGCACGGCACAGCGGACACACCAGGAACCGCGGTGTTGGCTGTCGAATGGCGCTAGCTGCGCAGCATTTGTGCACCGCCGCCGTCAGTGTCAGCCAGTTTGCCGTGGCATACGGAGCTCCATCGCAGTCTTTAACACTGGTAGCATGCCGCGACAGCGTGGACGTGAACCGTATGTGCAGTTGACGGACTTTGAGCGAGGGCGTATAGTGGGCATGCGGGAGGCCAGGTGGACGTACCGCCGAATTGCTCAACACGTGGGGCGTGAGGTCTCCACAGTACATCGATGTTGTCGCCAGTGGTCGGCGGAAGGTGCACGTGCCCGTCGACCTGGGACCGGACCGCAGCGACCCACGGATGCACGCCAAGACCGTAGGATCCTACGCAGTGCCGTAGGGGACCGCACCGCCACTTCCCAGCAAATTAGGGACACTGTTGCTCCTGGGGTATCGGCGAGGGCCATTCGCAACCGTCTCCATGAAGCTGGGCTACGGTCCCGCACACCGTTAGGCCGTCTTCCGCTCACGCCCCAACATCGTGCAGCCCGCCTCCAGTGGTGTCGCGACAGGCGTGAATGGAGGGACGAACGGAGACGTGTCGTCTTCAGCGATGAGAGTCGCTTCTGCCTTGGTGCCAATGATGGTCGTATGCGTGTTTGGCGCCGTGCAGGTGAGCGCCACAATCAGGACTGCATACGACCGAGGCACACAGGGCCAACACCCGGCATCATGGTGTGGGGAGCGATCTCCTACACTGGCCGTACACCACTGGTGATCGTCGAGGGGACACTGAATAGTGCACGGTACATCCAAACCGTCATCGAACCCATCGTTCTACCATTCCTAGACCGGCAAGGGAACTTGCTGTTCCAACAGGACAATGCACGTCCGCATGTATCCCGTGCCACCCAACGTGCTCTAGAAGGTGTAAGTCAACTACCCTGGCCAGCAAGATCTCCGGATCTGTCCCCCATTGAGCATGTTTGGGACTGGATGAAGCGTCGTCTCACGCGGTCTGCACGTCCAGCACGAACGCTGGTCCAACTGAGGCGCCAGGTGGAAATGGCATGGCAAGCCGTTCCACAGGACTACATCCAGCATCTCTACGATCGTCTCCATGGGAGAATAGCAGCCTGCATTGCTGCGAAAGGTGGATATACACTGTACTAGTGCCGACATTGTGCATGCTCTGTTGCCTGTGTCTATGTGCCTGTGGTTCTGTCAGTGTGATCATGTGATGTATCTGACCCCAGGAATGAGTCAATAAAGTTTCCCCTTCCTGGGACAATGAATTCACGGTGTTCTTATTTCAATTTCCAGGAGTGTATATATGTGGTTCCTGTTCTTTCGCACATCTCGGAAAGAACAGACACCATCTTGTATCCTGCAGCCTTTATATGACAATTAATCAAAGAAATAATGACATTGTCTGCTAGTGGGCATTGAATTAAATCAATGGGAAAGTTGAAAATTTGTGCTGGACCGGGACTCGAACCCGGATTTTTCCGTTTCTTGAACGGTCACATTGACAGCCTCGTCTGTTCAGACACGGTCCTTGATCGACGGAAATTCTCAAGTATCCACATACTACTGACGTAGTGCCTCTGCCCATTACCTATACTACGCGAACCGCTCGCTAACTCCCGTCGGACGTCAGGCTTGTCTGTGCATCTGCGCTGAAAGGATCATTGACCGTCTCGCCCTGGTTGTATGTATGTGGTGTCTGCTCTATCGGACACGTTAACATGTTGATGATGTCAGTGTCTCGTCAGGGATTGGTTGGGCTGGTCAAGTGGACTACCTCCTCCTTCGCCGTAGGTTACATCAAACATCACTCAGCATCACTGTTTTAAGCCAGCCAATATACAAGGTGATTCCGTGATGATGTTACAAATTTTCAGGGATGATGGAGAAGGGAAAACGTTTCCATTTGAGATGAGGAACCTTGGTCCGAAAACGACCGAGTCGAAAGTTATAAGCGAAAATCTTTCTGATACCTTTGACTGTGGGATACATGTACCAGTACTGTTGTTACAAAGACTGCAATGTAGGAAACTTTCAAAGGCTGTGGTATAGACCAAAACAAGAAAAAAGTTTAGTAAAATTGGGCTCTTCTAAAATGGATCCCTTAAGAGCTTTGAGCACTTTTCGAGCCCATATATACTAGATATTTTTTTCTCGTTTTGGTCCGTACTATCACCTCTGAAAGTTTCTCACCCTAAAATCTAAGCAACAACAATAAGGATACATATATTTCAATGTCAGAGGTAGGGGAACGAATTTCGCTTATAACTTTCGACTTGGTCGTTTCCAGACAAGGGTCCCCTATCTCAAACTGATAAATTTACACTTCTTTATCATCCCTGAAAGTTTCGAACTTCATCACGTAATCGCTTTGACGCATTAAAGGATAGCTCTAACATCTCATCCAGTAATTATGAAGTGTGAAGTGCTAAACACTCTTCTGGATTACACAATATTAAATCGATCCCCAAATTCTTCAGAGGTTTCCATAAATTATAAAATCTATCCGAAATCATCACAATAACAAAGAGACTTCGGATGTATGAATGGCCTTATCGCACCTGCACGTCTCCTGTCCCAACGTTGTACTTGGAATTTAGTGTAAAGACTAGCAGGGACCTCAGCTTAATAGCCAGATTGTACCTCCGTGAAAAATGTAGCGAAGATCTCCATAGTTATATACACTGATAGGTCAAGAGTCGTATAAGAAGGTAAAGCTGAGTGTGCTTTCTTATGCCCTATAACGGGTCATGACGAACGGTAAAAGCTTCCATCATCAGGTTCTTCTTATACAGCGGAAGCAGCTTGAAGGCCACCAAGTACTCTTTAAGGCAGAACGACGGAAAGATTTTAATTATTTAGGATTTAAAAAGTATCCTCAGTGCCATAAACAGCAGCAGCTGAAGAAAGCACAGTAGCCAGCTGGTTATCGACATAGCCGACGAAGTAAGGGAATGTTGTTGAAAAAATAAATGTTTAATATATTTTGGATAAAAATGCTCCCAGGCATTTTATACAATACCTCAGCAGACCAGTTGGCCAAGGAAGCTACTGTACCTGGAGCTTACACTGATATCCACGTCCCATTCCTCCACTTCTTACATCAAGTAAAAATGGCAGTCAGATCCCAATAGGAAGAGGAATGAAGAAAGATTAGAAGTAAAGAAGAGAAAGTATTATGGAAGGGCTCAGCCCCACACCGATTGCTTACCTGGGTTTCATAAGATGACAGTACTCCGCAGAGCTATCTGTACAAGCACACGAATGAGATTCAGTCACAGGAACTTACTTGCTCATTTGTATCGCTGCAAACCAAGAAGTTCTGATACTTGTGATGATGATAGTAATTCAAACGAAGTTTATATCCATTTAGTTTTAGCTTGTTCCAAGTTCAGTGACATAGAGAATTGTGCATGTCAGAATTAAGGAATGTTAGAGTACCTTTCTCTCACATGTGTTAGTGATCTTCAAACGAAGAATAATATCGCAGTTTCCCTAGATGCGTAATGAGATTTATTTTAGTTAGCAACTTTAAAATCTGATCACACACCTGTAGAGAAGGTGCAATCACCATTTAAGTGGTTAATTAAAAAACTCATTGTATCTCTTTGTAAACCTGTTTGTTAATTTTTCTGTACAGAAAAATTTAATTATTACTTCTGTGTTTAGAGATTAAGAAGCTTTTCCTTTTTTGCTGTAGCGAATAAACATTGTTTAATTATTTTAAAGTAATAAGTTCGTCCCTACTTTAAAAAATTAAATCTTTGTAACTATTGATGGCTAAATGTGTAATTGTTGATGGTTAAATAATATAATTGTTGATGGATGAACAGTGTCATCATTGAAGGCTAAACAGTGTAACTGTTGATGTTATATGGTGTCCTCACGCTGAACGCCAAATAAAAAAATGGTTTGTTTAACCACTGAGCCACTTCCCTCAGTAAGGCTCCGTCGTTGTGTCAACAGTTTGGTTAGGTTTCTTTCCATGTGAAGCTCCGCCAGTATGTCAAACATCTCTTCCATCTGCCGCTCGGGAACGCAACCTTCAAAGAGACGAGCTTTCACTCCGGCCATTAGCTACCCTCGACCGTCCGCAAACAGGTTGCTCAAAAATATCAGTAATACTGCAGCAGGAAAGTATCCCGCTGGATTTTTTGGTGTCTTGACAAGAACCAGTCTCTGCAGTCGAGGTATATTCTGGAATTAACAGAAGTAGGGTCACTGAAATTTTTACGTGCAGAGGCTGGAGGCATTGCACAGACGCGAAAGTGTGTGACGTTCCAGCTGAAAGGCCATCGCTACTTCGTCCTGTCGCACCTGCTAGCCTCGAGGATGTTCCTGTCACAGGTACTAACCTTTTCTATCTGGAGAAATACTGGAGTGTTTCTCACCTCTAAACGCTACAGTGAGCGTAAAAGGATATGTACAAAAAAACCAACAAAATCACGACGCAAAGGTAATCTTTGGTCAGGGACCTGACGATATTTTATACACATGTTTACCAATTTCCTGAAAAATTTCTGGTATTTGTTTAATTAACGTAAACAAACTAGGGCTTCAGGCCCTCTCTTACAGCGAACCAGGTTTTTACACATTCAGTATTTTTTCCATAATATTTACTTAAGAAATGACGATACTTTTAATGTGGTAAGTAGTAATAAAATGGTATTAATACAATTAAAAATTATTTTAATGTATGTTGTGATAATTTTAATAACAGTATTGACTAAGAATAAATGACTTTAATACGAGTGGTACACGGTTGCTAAAACTGCTACTGCCAATAATAATGATAATAATAGAACCAAAATGACAACATACTGATAGAACTTGCTAAGCACACAACATGATGCTGAAATCCACAGCCTTTAAAAAGCTACCAAGAAAACAGATTCACGGATTTCATCAAACCCACACCTAGGCGAACTGCAACTCGATCACTTGACAATCAGACGGAATTTCCATAAAGAAATACGAAATGTTAAAGTCTTTAGAGGAACCATCCCGTATTCTGACCACTGCCTTTCGAAAATAAAACTCAGAACCGTCCACAAAAGAAAAAAACTAGTCCAACAACCTCAAAATCAGAAAATACGGCCCAGAAAAGATAGTAAATTCAAAAGAGTTTCCTCTCGCAACTGAACACATGTTAAACCAAAACTGCGATCAAGCAAAAGAAAACCTGGTAACTAAAGCCGAACAACTAGCTCCCATTACCAAAGCCAAAATACATACCTTGTGGTCAAATGAATATAACAGACTCCTTGAACTAAGAAGAAAAGCAGGGCAACAGTATCAGTCACATAAAAACGAACATATTAGCCAAATGTCTTAACTGTAAGAAAATTAGTGAACAGAAATCTCAAAATAATCAAATAAGCACAAGAAGACTAACTCCTCTTTCAGATCAACGAAGACTTCATCAAAAACAACGCAAGGAACTTCTATAAGACATTTAAACAAAAAATAACCAAATCCAGCCCATCGACCCTACAACTCCAGCAACTGAAATATTGCCACAATAACAGGGATCATTGCAAAATATTGGCAGAATATTTTATAAACCTCCACATCTGTCAACAAGGCAAACCAAAAATGGACTTCAGCACCTCAACAACAAACAACCACGACTCTGAAGCACACACCATCGAGGAACTATAACAAGAGCTGTTAAGCCTCGGTAGGAAACCAAATCAAGCTGAACTTGGGAAAAATATCAAAAAAATGCCACAGAGTCTCTCCAAAACATCTTAGAACAAATCTGGATAAATGAGAGAAGCCCAGATGAACTGAAGATGGCCATCCAGCCACTCCATACGAAAGAGTCCGAGAAAAAACTCCAACAAATACAGAGGGGTCTCACTTTTTGACATAATATGCAAGACGTTCTCTGAAGTCCTACTAAACAGGGCATAACCCAAATTAAACTGAAACGTCCCCTTTTTAAAAATTTATATACGACTGTGCTTAAACTGACACAATATTTTTAGCGCAACGCAATCTGACTTTCAAAAATCCCTACAAAAAAATGGCCCTGACTAACATTAACCTACGCGTTTCACAAATCGCTTTCCTCACAAAAATCTTGGTTACTGGAACTACTGCAATACAGCAAGCGCCACTACTGCCAGCTAAATAAAAGATTCAAACTACGGAAGGCACTAACTACTGATAGGCATAGTTAGCAAATGAAAGATTTTGATAGAGAACAAACAATGTATTTACCTTAATAGTCATCAAAAGTCATAATATATATAGGAGTTCATAACATCCATTCTTACAAATATCAAAACTCCGCCATTTCTCTCCCCACATCCACCACTGCTGGCGGCTCACCTCCAACTGCGCAACGCTATGCGCTGTTCACATCCAGCTGCCGCTGCCCAACATTACAATGGCAGACAACAATGCAAACTAGCCACAGACTGCACACAGCACACCCAGTGATTTTCATACAGAGCGCTATGTAACGTTGTCAATAAGAAAACATAAACAGCCTGCTTACATAGCCCCCATGCTCCCCACAAAAAATTTTACAAATTGTTTTGGGCAGTGGCCAATAATGATTTGATAAAAATTTTTCATAATAACAATAACAAAGAAATCAAAGGCACACACTTATTGATACAATGTTGGTCAAAAGCTAAAATTTTCTCACAGTCCATAAAGACAGTCCTGATCATTCATCACAGTAACATTGCAGTGTTTTTCTCAAAGTCTGAGCAATAAAAGAAAATGCACATGGAAGTAGTGGATTTCCATGCAGTCTTGAAGAAGTAGTGTTGTCCTTCCAACAGAAAGACAGTGCTGATTCTTGACATGCTGCCAGATAATGGGCCACAACAGACCAAACCCACAGCAGAGTCATTCGACGTTTTGAAGAATATTGGTAGGTAGGTCATCACAGAGTAGACCCACTGTAGTCCTGGTAGAGAGTATGCTATTGGTGGGCCACCAGAGGTGCAGACCCACTGTAGTCCTTGTAGAAATAATGGTATTGGTGAGTCATCAAAGGTGTAGACCCACCGTAGTCCTTGTAGAAATAACGGTATTGGTGGGTCATCAAAGATGCAGATCCACTGTAGCCCTTGTAGAGATGGCCAGCAGCCATCTGCTGCGACTGTGCAGGTGCACAATCACCCTCGAAGAGTCTTGCAGACAATATAGCAAGTCCATAACCACCACTTGTGCACTCACAAAGTTTTTGGAATTGTCCTTAGACCCAGCAATGCTGTTATCCAGTCCCTTGCTGAATTTTTAACACACGTGCAAACACTAACAGTCCCTACTTCTCACAAATTGTCCATATACTATGACCAACAGAAACGTGTGCAGTGAAATGGAACTTGACAAGTTACTTAATTTGATGAACTGGTGTCAATTACAATTGTATAACATAAGAATACAATTACAAAGGTACAAAATACATCATTAAAGAACATAACTATACAGATAACATTTGTAGTACAGGCTTTACAAAAGAATCGAAATAACATATACATCAGTGTTACAGGAATTATGACATAAGTAAATACATAAAAGATCAGAATAATTATTGAAACATCAACTTCACACATGAGCATTAAAACAGAACAGAATAAATAATGTTTACACATCTTTACAAAGAAAATAACATATTATCAATGCCAATTATATTTGAGGATAACAGTATTCCTCATCATAGTGAATGTAGCTTAGTATTAGAAGAAGAAAAAATTCTATGAAACTACACAGAGAGAGGAAGAAAACAAATGCACAAGGGTACACAAACACATAGTGGGATAACACAAAAGGAAAGGACAGGGTTTGTTTTCAGTGTAACATTTGGTACTGCAGTCCAACCCAAAACTTCATTCCATAGATCTTTCGTCTTATTTCCACATTTGTTTCCACCAAAAAAATCCTATTCAAGCATGCTTTCTGTATATATATGTTCACATATTTCTTACCTCATTATTTATTTTCCATTATCTTACTTCATCATTTATTTCCAAGAAAATCCTACCTAAACCTGTTGCCCCTAAACGCTACTTTTTTTGGTTCATATCCTCTTTCAAAATACTGTATTGGCCAAACCATTTTCTTATAGCTTCTCAATGTATTTCTTCCAATTCATCACAACTTGTTCTCTTATATGGCCTACCTCATCTTAAGCTAACTTAAATCTACTGAGCTCAGATGCTAAACTAAGGGACGAAGCAATGCAGCAGCACAAAACAATTAACACAAACAGCAATGATATATGCCTGGCAAACAGCAGCAGCAAATGAAATAACTTATATCTAAACATGACATAGCTCAAGCAGAAAAAATATTACATTAAAGGCAACAATGCAGATAAGGGAAATGTCTGTTCACATCTTAATATCTATGTAATTAAAGTGGTGCACCACAACTTATTCTACAAAAGAAATTACCAAGTACTTGGAAAGAAAATTCTGTATGCAATTCCTGTGAAGGGAAATTTTTTTTGTGCTCCTTCGTTTTTTTATTCCATCATAAAGTTACTGTTTACTGGATCTGTAGGCATAAAATATTTATATTAGTACATCTATTAAATTTTATTTTAACCAATGCTGCAGTGCAGCTAGAAACTAGATATTAAAGAAAATGAGTAAATAAATACATAAAGCAAGCCATATGGCATTTCTCTCAACTAGCAAGACAATAGCCGTGAAATATTTCTCATCGTTTCATTAGGCATTTTAGGAAATATCATAAATTAAGAGCTCCACAGTATAATCATATGTTTTCAAGTTTGAAGGTGTCGTATTTACGATGCTTTCTACAAAGGAATGTCAATAGCGAGGATAATGGCCTCCCTTTTTTTTTCTACCTGTGCCTCTGAAAAGGCACACACTAATGGCTTTTTCTCCAGGCTTCTGACACAGCTGGGTGACCACGACGCATTACGTGCAGGTGGTCACTTAACTTTCTTATGGAAATATTTACGACAGCAGTTTCCGCTACAGTGGCAGTCTCATATAAAAATTTCACAGGTTGAGAATTTGCGTTGCAAATCTGTAGAAACAAAATCCTATAAATATAACAGTGTCCAAAAAATTTTCGCCGGCATTGTGATACATTTACGCATTTACACACATTTCATAACTCTTAAAGTACGATTCTTGGTTTCCAACATCCTTTTTTCACAAGTCAGAGTCCCTAACCACTATTCATTACTCCTTAGCTTATTACACATATAAATATTCGTCAACACTTCTTCAATATTTCATCATAACAGATACGTAGCATAATCAAATTCCTCATATAGCATCAGCTTATTGACCATAAACATACCGCAACAGCATAATACACATAGTCATCGTAATAATATCATAACACCCCAGTCAAATCTCAAAAACGTCGTAGCTTTCTGCAATAATTTCAAAACCTAAAAAAAATTCTCTGCTCATTTCAATAGTGTCATCTACCTCAAACGTACTTTAAAATCATGCTCCCTTACCAAATACATCATTGAAAGCTCTCATAGTACCACAATGGTTCCGAAAAAGTATGAACAGTTCACAAAGTACAGACAAAATACAATTTCGTAAGTGTGAAGTTATCCAACGGTGTAATTACGTAAACATCTGTCACTGCCGCAGTAAAAAAGTTTGTCTCTCTCAGTTAAATGATCAGATAGCTGTGTAATTCTGTGTTAGAGAAATAAGGTACCGATGTGTAAAGTTGTATAAGCAAATACCTTATTAGCTAGGGCTCCTTGTGCTCGCCAAACACATGGTACACAAAGTAAGCGTGTACCCCTCTGAGGATTAATGTAATTATACCCTCAGGTGTTACAGATTACAGCAATGGAATGAAATGTATCATGGAAAACTTTCTTTGTAATTCAAAAATCTTGAAAAATAAATGGCTTAAGTACAAAATTAATCTCTCAAATGCGTCTCCTGTAGCGCTAAATGTGCGTCTTGCTGTAAGATAATTCTGTGGAAGTGTCGTAGTTATCGTCCTCTGTAAGCAAAGTTCTGCTGAAGTCAATATACTTACCTCATCATAAACGAAAGTGAAATGCTTTGCGTATGGATACCGTAGTTATTACGTACCTTACCGTGATCAAGAAACCACTATAATGTAGCATATTGTTGTGCTACGAAAAAGGCTGTCTCATTGTAGCTATACCACAAAAGTTACTACTAAAACATGTTTTACTTTCCAGAATAATACAGAAAAACTGTGCAGAAATAAAACAGAAACACTGCAAAAGCAACATCGTATATTGTCACTCATTAGTAGCGTCGTGATAAAATCGTGTAGCTGTCACATAAACTAACCACTGTGTCATCTGGTATCTCACAGAAAGTACTTTAAATCCAGAATGTATTTTCAAGTAAACCAAAATGTTGCATTAAAATCTCATTAGCAGTACTGGTAAATGTTCTAAGTATGTAAGCCTTATAGTCGTTACGTAATCGTGCAACTAACACGCAAGAATGTACACACACAACGACACTGTGACGTCTGTTCACTATAACAATGCATTCGTAATTTCTGTTTAAATAAGTTCTCTTGGTTCTTGATTGGATATTTAACTTCAAACATTGTTGCATATTAACAGATTCTAAGTCTGACAAAGCATACTAGTAATGTAAAGTGAAAAGTTATAAGGCAAAGACAAAGTTAAAAAGCAGATTATTTTTCAATAAACGGTTTTACATGTGAAATGTGGTGTAAACCTTTACTCTTCCTAGTATGCAGAGTTTCAACTTCAACGCAATTATCATGCGGTATACGTCGGTAAGGAATACTGGAATTTTTCTCAAGGTTAGCGTTTACGTTATTTTTCTCTGAGCCAGCCGGCGCACGCGGCTGCCTGCGGTGCGAGTCATTGTCTCTTTATTGGCGCGCGCCGTTATTGGGATTAGGAGACCGAACTTCTACAAATTCACCTTGCCGAGAAGGCCCTGCCCTGTTTGAAGCTCGCCAGTTCTGATGCAATTCAGCTCTGTCGTTACGAATATATCGTCTGTCGTCATGTCGGTAGGTTCCGTAGTTTCTTCCTTGTCCGTCATGTGGTGGAGAATTTCTCCCTGAATCGTAACTGTGCGCCGAACTGTTGCGTCTGAAGTTATTCTGTCTCCCTTGATAATAATTGTTTTGGTTCCCATATTGTCTGTTTCTATGGTAATCTCTGTCGTATTCATTACTACGGAAATGCGATCTTTCTCTGTGACTATTATTCTGCCAACGGTTGTCATACGGATGGTGTCTGTTTTGGTCACGATTTGTGTTGTGAGAATAGCCTTGTCGTGTCCAGTTATTATTTCTTTCGTCGCGGAATTGTGACGGATGTGACCTGTAATTGTTGTGTTCCTGTTTCCGCATTCCGCGATTGTCAGTGTCAATTTCTAATTCTTGTAAGAGTCTCTGAAAAGCTTCAATGTCGTCTTTGCAACGTCCTGCCAAAATAATATGTCGTAAATGTTCAGGCAATTTGATTAAGCAAATGCGGATGAGTTCTGAGGGGCTGTATTGGTTTGACAGGTACTGATTCTTGTGCAACATGTCTTCAAAATATTTCACAAGACTGGAAAATTCAGATTGTTCGAAATGTTTCATCATTATGATGCTATGTTTTACTCGGTCTTGTGTAGCTTGAGACCAATATGCTGAGAGGAAGGCATGATAAAATTCTCCTTCACTGTGACAATCGTGAATGACTGATCGCATTCTTACAGCTGGTTCATTCTCTAAATAGCCACACATAAATTCTAATCTGTGCTCTAATGACCAGTTGGGAAGAAAACAATGAGAGAACTGATGGAGCCACGCTTGTGGATGAATGTCGTTGCCAGAATTCTTAAACGTTTTGAATTTACGTGTAGTAATGAACAGCTTATAGTCAAAATCATCATGTCGGCGAGTCGCATGTCGGTCATTGTTACGTCGTGTCGGCGGTTCAATTTCAAAATTCGGTGCACATTGCCAATTTCTTTCATAACTTCAGAAATGCCCTGTGTTATTATTTTGTGGCTGTTCCGTATTTCTATGTCCCTCTTCCCGTATTGGGGCGCGAGTGTCCTCTGAAATACGTAATTCTTGTATTACCTGTGTCAGCTGATCTTGTACTTCCCGGATTTCTCTTTTGTACTGTGTATTGATTTGATTTTGATTTTGTTTGAATTTTCTAATTTGTTCGCACTCTTCTGTGTCATTAAAGACTACCGGTTTTGTGTCATTCAGATTATCATCTACCTTCGTAGATAAATTATTTAGCTGATCCGAAAGTTCAACTACTTTCTCTGATAATGAACTAATTTCCTCCATGTGTCTTTCTGAACCAATTTTCGGAGTATCTACTGTGTCCTTTAAGTTTTCCTGAGTTTTTGCAAGTTGCGTAACCAAATCGGTAGATGCAACTGAGTCAATTTTAGCTTGCAAGGTCTCATGATTTTCATGAACAATAGTTTGCAGTTCTTTTATGGCTGCTTCGTGATTCTGTAATGCATTTTCATGACGCGAAAAAATAGGTTGGAAATGCTCACAAATTTGTGTTTTTATGTCATTACAGACTTTTTGACATTTCGATTCGATGTTATGTAACTCAGTAGTTAAATCTTCACGTGTTTGTTCAAGTGTGGTGTCTAACTTTTGAAGATTTTGTTCCATTGTGCCTAACTTTTTAAGATTTTATTCCACTGTGTCTAACTGTTGCTATGTTTGTCTCTGGTGTTGTTCCATTGTGTCTAACTTTTGAAGATTTTGTTCCATTGTGTCTAACTGTTGCTGTGTTTGTCTCTGGTGTTGTTCCATTGTGTCTAACTTTTGAAGCTTTTGTCCCATTTGTTGCATTAATTGTAATGACAATGCACTGGTGTCTGAAACATGTTCCTCAGTGCTTTTCGGCAGTGAATTTGCACCGGCAACATTCACATTTTGACGAGCAGAAAATGTGTCTTGACTTATTTGAGAAAACGGTGAGGACCCAAAACCTGAATCTACAGTATTTGCGAGATTGTGTCGTGTCATTTCGGATTCCTGAGGCGAGCTGTTGCCGACCGATCGATCGATAATGCTTCCCTGTTCACTAATTGTTTCGCTGTCTACGCCATTATTTGCCGCCCGCTCCATTTCCCTATGCACAATTACCAAATTACTACTTTGAACATTAGTTAATTCATTACACGGTGGCGCTAACACACTGCTTTCGTCTTCACTGTCATTTCTCAGTTTACTTTGGAGCCTAGTATTACGTTTTTCACACGCCATTATTGTCACAATATTTCACACGACAACACAGAAAAACACAATTTGAAGAGCAAAAATAAGAGAACACATTAACATAGTAGTGAAAATAATATCTAGTTAATTGCAGCTGCGAAATACTTGCTGCAAATCTACATGCGTGCCACACCTGTTTTACTGTACAACAGCGAAAGACTGCAACTACAAAGGAAATTCTCTCTATAATTACGCGCTAGCAATAAACAATAGCTACACTAATTACACAAACTACAAGAAAAAAATCAGAAGATTCCAGTGAGGTATCCTGGCAGGGTCGCCATATGAAACGTCCCCTTTTTAAAAATTTATATACGACTGTGCTTAAACTGACACAATATTTTTAGTGCAACGCAATCTGACTTTCAAAAATCGCTACAAAAAAATGGCCCTGACTAACATTAACCTATGCGTTTCACAAATCGCTTACCTCACAAAAATCTTGGTTACTGGAACTACTGCAATACAGCGAACGCCACTACTGCCAGCTAAATAAAAGATTCAAACTACGGAAGGCACTAACTACTGATAGGCATAGTTAGCAAATGAAAGATTTTGATAGAGAACAAACAATGTATTTACCTTAATAGTCATCAAAAGTCATAATATATATAGGAGTTCATAACATCCATTCTTACAAATATCAAAACTCCGCCATTTCTCTCCCCACATCCACCACTGCTGGCGGCTCATCTCCAACTGCGCAACGCTATGCGCTGTTCACATCCAGCTGCCGCTGCCCAACACTACAATGGCAGACAACAATGCAAACTAGCCACAGACTGCACACAGCACACCCAATGATCTTCATACAGAGCGCTATGTAACATTGCCAATAAGAAAACATAAACAGCCTACTTACAAAACTATCAACTTGGAGAGCACCAAGCCGGTTTCAGAAAAGGAAGACCCTGCCCAGAACAAATCCTGAACGTCAAAAACCTTATGGCCTAACAAAAATCAAGAGCAAAATCGTATGTCGTCACTTTAATTGACTTTTCATAGACCAGTAATACCTCAGCTCTGTACTGAAAGAAATAAACGTAGGCGCAAAGTCACTAACCTAATCAGAGAGACCTTTGCCAACACTTATTCCAAAGTTAAATTCATGAGAGAACTCTCCGACCCTTTTGAGATAACGACTGGTGTACAGCAAGGAGAGGGATTCTTCCTATTGCTATTTAGCTGCGTCCTAGAAAAAGTAGTTAGTGAGAGGAACACTGTAGTATCAGACTCGGAACAAAAACAAAAGCATCAAAGCCAACTTCCTAGCCTTTCCCGACGACATGGCCCTACTAGTCGAGACCTGGGAAGAAGCCAAAGAACTGATGCTCTAACTACAAAAACAATTCGAAAGAATAGATCTCAAAATTTCCTTCTAAAAGACCAAAATACTGACAAACATAAAAACCTCACAGAAACGTCTTAAAGTGGGAGAACAAGAAACAAATCGTCAGAGAATGCAAATTCTTTGGAGAATGGATCAGCTAGAATAACACCGAGAAAAAGGCAATGGAATTTGGAAGAAATAAAGTTGAAAACTGGCCTTGCATGTCACGAAAAACACATATATTAAAAAATTCATGTCATGGAATGCAGCAATATGAGACTATAACACGGCTCTAAATGGTTCAAATGGCTCTGAGCACTATGGGACTTAACATCTTAGGTCATCAGTCCCCTAGAACTTAGAACTACTTAAACCTAACTAACCTAAGGACATCACACACATCCATGCTCGAGGCAGGATTTGAACCTGCGACCGTAGCATTCCCACGGTTCCGGACTGAAGCGCCCAGAACCGTACGGCCACCGCGGCCGGCCTATAACACGGTAATCAACCTGGAATCCCTATACACAACCAAAGCACTGTCAATCACCAACCGTGGCCCAGTTGAAAGGCTGGAGGTCAAAGAAAGGTAGATATTAAGAAGAAAGGTAGACTCCAAATTCCGTGACAACAAACTAAACTATAACAGAAAGAAAACCTTTGCTACACGACCGAAGAGCTCTTGGACATAGTGACGAAAAGAAGAACTGTTTCTTATGTGTACATCCTCAGTATAACCCAAATAGACTAAAACCAAAAAATATTTTGACTACCTTCGCAACAAAAACACCAAATCAATTTGGTTGAAGGTAATGCAGAATGACATAAAAGAACTCCAAATCACAGAAAATGTCCTCACAGATAAAACTGCACAAAAAATAATGACAGACAACAAAGAGAGGTTCCAGGTGAAAATCAAAGCTAAAAGAACGAACCAGACCTCGGCAGAAGAAAGGTAAGCAATACTAGAAACGGACAGAACATAAAAAACCGACTGATCTAACGTATTCCAAAGTCGGGCGAAACGAAAGAAGGAGAAGAACCGACACAAAATATATTTATGGGTGTATAAAAATATTTTCTGATATGGGGAGTATATATGGAGAGAAATTTAGATAGACTGTAACAGCTAAGAGAATTTGGAAATAAGTAAGATGTGGTTGGAAAGAAGAGTACTTAGCTGCGGTGGGTTAACAAGTGTGTTCAAGAACCAGACAGACGTTATTTCTGTTTTAGTAGATGTGCCATTTAATGGCTTTTGAAGCTGGAGATGATATTCAGTTCTCTGCTATAATCAACTAAGCCATTTCAGAGTCGGATTCCTGCTGCCGTAGAGGACTTTGAGTAAACGGCGGAATACTGGAGTGGGACAGAAAGGATTTTGCCTTGATGGGAACGAGTATTTACGTAGTGTTGTCAGTCAGTGCGTTAGGTGGAGAAGAGACAGCATGGACTGCATATGTTGATGAGGCAGTAAAGGAGACAGAGTTCGTGGAGGTATGTACCGTCTATGTAACTAAATGAAGGCAGTTTGTTGCCATACGCGTTTCGTTTCATTTATTTGGGAAGCATCGTCAGTGGCCTGAAATTCATGTTTCTTTTTATACATACAATTAACGTATTATGTGAAGGATATAATATGCTGATATATTAAATTATGCCAGAAATCGGCCAGCTGGAGTATGAAGACCAACAAGTACATCTCCAGGACACATTCATGTGTTAACAACGCTGGAACGATAACACCGAACGATACGTTCGCAACACGGAACTTGTGCTACAAAAGTTGCTTCTAACCTAAAAAGCAAGAGAAAAACGCGAAAAGTGTAATATATCAGCATATTATATCTATCACATAATATGTTTATTGTATGTATAAAAAGAAATATGTATTTTAGGCCACTGATGATGCTACCCAAATACATGAAGCGAAACGCGTATGGCAACAAACAAACTGCCTTCATTTGGTTGCATAGACGGTACATACCTCCACGAATTTAGAGCAACTAAGGGAAAGATGGAAAATAGATAAAAATGAGGAGACAGAGTGTATGGAAATCTTAGTGTTTGTCTGCACGTAATCATGACAGCTTTGCATAAGATGGTGAAATGTGGTCAAAAAGCCGAACGTCACAGGTATTGATGGGAGCTAAAATGCGCTCGGTACCAGATTAAAAAAAAAAAAAAGAGAAAGAAACTCGTGAGAAAGCTACACGACGAATGTCAGTGCAGTTTGAGACGGATTCATTGTCATTGTTAAATTTTTTGTGTACGTATGGTTTATGAAACTTTATCTTCACATATATGTTTTACATGGAGGAAATCACCGTCCATGTAGGCAGACCAACAATGTTGGTAAATGTTTGCATGATACTCTAACGACAGATTTTCAAAGACTGGCTGAATCCATTCGTACAAAGAAGGTGCTATGAAACGCTGTCTGAGAGTTATTTAATATGGACACGTTACACAACCAAGACTACTCTTACTGTGAAATATTTGGTGACTGACAACAGCAACCAGTCAGTTTCGATAACATTTATTTATGCCATTAGCTGTTTCGAGCGTCAAATATCATCTTTAGGTGGTACGCAGTCCTGCGTATGAAAAGATGTACATGGTGTGACGCCACAGCTTGAAACCGATCATGGATGTCTACTGCCTTCTCTCAACTCCTGCCATTCAATCAAAATACGTCGTAGAGAAGTTCTCGATATGTGATAAGAGAGCCAGGATGAACATTATATATGGTGATTCACATACGCTGTTCACCTTAAATATTTCTTGATCCGTTTAAGATGCCGTAATTCCGTTTGCACCCAGATGACTTTTACTGATGTCACTAAACGTCTCTTGTAAAAGTAATGCTTGCTTCCAGCATGCTGGATGGCAGTAGGCAGCAACTTGCTCTGAGGTGACAAAAATTCATAGCGATATGCACATATACAGATGGCGGTAGTATTCTAAGTTATAAAAGGGCAGTGCACTGTCGGAGCTATCATTTGTATTCAGGTGATTCAAGTGAAAAGGTTTCCGACGTGATTATGGCCACACGACGGGAATTAACAGGCTTTGAACGCGAGATTGTAGTAGGAGCTAGAAGCATGGGATATTCCATTTCGGAAATCGTTAGGGAATTCAATATTCCGGATCCACAGTGTCAAGAGTGTGCCGAGGGTAACACATTTCAGGCATTACCTCTCACCACGGACAAAGCAGTGGCTGACGGCTTTCACTTACCGACCGAGAGCAGCGGCATTTGCGTAGATTTGTCAGTGCTGACAGGCAGGCAGCACTGCGGAAAATAACCACAGAAATCGACGTGGGACATACGACGAACGTATCGGTTAGGAAAGTGCGTCCAAGTCTGGCGCTAATGGGCTATGCTAGCAGACGACCGACGCGAGTACCTTTGCTAACAGCATGACATCGCCTGCAGTGCCTCTCCTGGGCTCGTGGCCATATCGGTTGGACCCTTGACGACTGGAAAACCGAAGCTTGATCAGACGAGTCCCGATTTCAGTTGGTAAGAGCTAATGGCAGGGTTCAAGCGTGGCGCAGACCCGACGAAGCCATAGACCCGGGTTGTCAAGAAAGCACTGTGCAAATTGGTTTTGACCCCATAATGGCGTGGGCTCTGTTTACATGGAATGGTCTGGGTCCTCTGGTCCAATTGGATCGATCGGTGACTGGAAATGGTTATATTCGACTACTTGGAAACCATATGCAGCCATTCTTGGACTTCATTTTCTCAAACAACGGTGGAATTTTTATGGATGACAATGCGCCATGTCACCAGGCCACCATTGTTCGCAATTGGTTTGAAGAACGTGCTGGACAATTCGAGCGAATGATTTGGCCACCCAGATCGCCCGACATGAATCCCATGGAACGTTTATGGGACAGAATCGTGCACAAAATCCTGTACCGGCAACACTTCCGCCATTACGGACGGCTATATTGGCAGCGTGGCTCAGCCTTTCTCAGCAGACTTTCAACGATTTCTTGAGTCCATTCCCTATCAAGTTGCTGCACTATGGCGGGAAAACGAGGTCCAATGCTATATAAGAGGTATCTCACGACTTATGGCATCTCATCGGAATATAATTCAATAAATTTACAAAACCGTTAAAGTTGCACAGAATTTTGTATTTAAATGGTTATTTGTAGTTCATTATCAAAGAATCCTGTAGAACAGAGTGTTCCGTGTTACAGTTACGTGTAAAATAATGAAGCCTACCAAAGTACAAGTACATATGACAAGATGATTACATACCATATAAGTCCTACAATAACAACAGAATGTGTGTACGCTGACCATATTGCTTGTATGAGTGACTGAGTGCAATATACAATTTGCATACGACTGTCCAGTGCTGCATACAGCAAAACATCGTCAGGTAAACTGAAGTAGGGGGCGCCGAAGGGAGTGAACCACAAGGAGATTGCTTGTTCTGTTTTATACGATTACAAAATAACGATCACATGTTACCTTAAATAATATCAATTGTAGCCTGACATTAATACACAGTCACAATAAAAAAGATGCATATACAAAGAAGATCTTGCGAACGCACACACGTTACACCTCGTAGCGCCGTGAGTGGTCAGTCAGTATAACACTAAAATGACTGTAGCGTACATAACGGTACAGATTACAAATTTTTTATACATATAAAGTGAAAAATCCAAGTCACAATATATAAGGCAGCATGCATTTACAGGATTTTATGAAATTATACGCTTCATACACTATGTGATCAAAAGTATCCGGACACCTAGCTGCAAATGACTGTGGCGTGGCGCTTTCCATTGGTAATGGTGGAATTCAATATGGTGTTGGTCCACCCTTAGCCTTGATGTCATCTTCCACTCTCGCAGGCATACGTTCAATCAGGTGCTGGAAGGTTTCTTGGGGAATGGCAACCCACTCTTCACGGAGTGCCGCGCTGAGGAGAGGTATCGATGTCGGTCGGTGAGGCCTGGCACGAAGTCGGCGTTCCAAAACATCCCAAAGGTCTTCTATAGGATTCAGGTCAGGGCTCTGTGAAGGCCAGTCCATTACAGGGATGTTACTGTCGTGTAACCACTGCGCCAGAGGCCGTGCATTATGAACAGGTGCTCGATCGTGTTGAAAGATGCTATCGCCATCTCCGAATTTCTCTTCAACAGTGGGAAGCAAGAAGGTGCTTGAAACATCAATGTAGGCCTGTGCTGTGATAGTGCCACGCAAAATAACAAGGGGTGCAAACCCCTCCATGAAAACAACGTCCACACCATAACACCACCGCCTCCGAATTTTACTGTTGACCATACACACGCTGGCAGATGACGTTCACCGGGCATTCGCCGTATCCACATCCCGCCATGGGATATCCACATTCTGTACCGTGATTTGTCACTCCACACAACGTTTCCCCACGCTTCAACCGTCCAATGCTTACGCTCCTTACACCAAGCGAGTCATCGTTTGGCATTTACTGGCGTGATACGTGGCTTGTGAGCAGCCACTCGACCATGAAATCCAAGTTTTCTCACCTCCCGCCTAACTTGCAGTGGATCCTGATGCAATTTGGAATTCCTGTGTGATGGTCTGGATCGATGTCTGCCTATTACACATTACGACCGTCTTCAACTGTCGGCGGTCTCTGTCTGTCAACAGACGAGGTCAGCCCTTACCCTTTTGTGCTGTATGTGTCCCTTCACGTTTCCACTTCACTATCACATCAAAAACAGAGGACCTAGGGATGTTTAGGAGTGTGGAAATCTTGCGTACAGACGTATGACACAAGTGACACCCAATCATCTGACCAAATTCGAAATCCGTGAGTTCCGCGGAGCGCCCCATTCTGCTCTCTCACGATGTCTAATGACTACAGAGGTTGCTGATATGGTGTACCTGGCAGTAGGTGGCAGCACAATGCACCTAATATGAAAAACGTATGTTTTTTGTTGTGTCCGGATACTTTTGATCACATAGTGTACCTTGCAGCGCCACGCACATGCGTTCATAAAATCCTTTTTGTACACGCTACCTTTTATATTGTGACTTGGATATTTCAGTTTTTATGTGTAAAAAAATTGAATTCTGCTCCATTATGTACGCTACAGTCATTTTGGTGTTGTACTTACTCGCCATTGGCAACGCTACGACACGTGACGTGCATGCCTTCGCAAGATTTTTTGGTATATGCATCTTTCATATGACCACTGTGTTTTAACATCATGCTAAAATTGTTATTATTTAAGGTCAAATGTAACCGTTGTGTCGTAATTTTGTAAAATAGAACCACCAATCTCACCGTGACGCACTCCCTTCATCTCTCCCTATCTCGGCTTTTCTGACGATGTTCAGTACTCACATAACATTGTTTTGCTGGACGGTCGTACGCAAATCGTACCCTGCACTTAGCCACTCATACAAGCAATTTGGCCAGCGTACACACATTAAGATGTTATGGTAGGGCTTACACTGGGGTGAAAAAAGTCGTGAGATAGTGATATGCAAATGTACGGATGGCGGTAGTATCGCTTACAAAAGGTATAAAAGAGCAATGCAATGGCCGAGCTCTCATTTGTACTCAGGTGACTCACGCGAAAAGGTATCCGACGTGATTATAGCCGCACGACGGGAATTAACAGGCTTTGAACGTGGAATGGTAGTTGGAACTGGATGCATGGGACATTCCATTTCGAAAATCTTTAGGGAATCCAATATTCCGAGATAAAGCCGCTGTACCAGCTGGAAGAACTCCTTGCAGCCGGAACATTTGTCGTCGGCGGAAATCCCCGAAGCCCTCCTACCGCAACAAAGTAATATTGTATTAGTCGTTTTCAATATATTTTCTATCAGAATACATAGGACAATTGCAAAATATAATGTTCTCACGAAATAGTGACGTACTGAAACAAATGCCATTTTCTTCGCCCACAAGAGCGAGCACCGAAAATAGATTTTTGAAGGTATCGCAAAATGGCTACGTACGCTGATAGAGAATTCGGTTCAGAATATCGGCATCAGATTCCCACCAAAATCATGTGTATCATTCTCAAGTTATGTTTCTCGCCAGTCTGAAAAATACGATTTCGAGGGAAACGCGTTTATAGTGTTGGGTTACATTTTTTGTAGTTGTAAAGGAAGCAAAAGAAAAATTCGGAGTAGGTATTAAAATCCATGGAGAAGAAATAAAAACTTTGAGGTTCACCGATGACATTGTAATTCTGTCAGAGACAGCAGAGGACATGGAAGAGCAATTGATCGGAATGGACAGTGTCTTGAAAGGAGGATATAAGATGAACATCAACAAAAGCAAAACGAGGATAATGGAATGTGGTCGAATTAAGTCGGGTGATGCTGAGGGAATTAGATTAGGAAATGAGACACTTAAAGTAGTAAAGGACTTTTGATATTTGGGGAGCAAAATAACTGATGATGGTCGAAGTAGAGAGGATATAAAATGTAGACTGGCTATGGCAAGGAAATCGTTTCTGAAGAAGAGAAATTTGTTAACATCGAGTATAGATTTAAGTGTCACGAAGTCGTTTCTGAAAGTATTTGTATGGAGTGTAGCCATGTATGGAAGTGAAACACGGACGATAAATAGTTTGGACAAGAAGAGAATAGAAGCTTTCGAAATGTGGTGCTACAGAAGAATGCTGAAGATTAGATGGGTAGATCACATAACTAATGAGGAGGTATTGAATAGAATTGGGGAGAAGAGGAGTTTGTGGCACAACTTGACAAGAAGAAGGGACCGGTTGGTAGGACATGTTCTGAGGCATCAAGGGATCACAAATTTAGCATTGGAGGGCAGCGTGGTGGGTAAAAATCGTAGAGGGCGACCAAGAGATGAATACACTAAACAGATTCAGAAGGATGTAGGTTGCAGTAAGTACTGGGAGATGAAGAAGCTTGCACAGGATAGAGTAGCATGGAGAGCTGCATCAAACCAGTCTCAGGACTGAAGACCACAACAACAACAACGTTCAACTTACCTTTAAACAGCGAACCCTGGGCCATACCTCTATGCTTCCAAATCTAAACTGAGGTCGTGCTCCATCTTCGTAAGAATGGTGGCCCTGCGGATCTCTTTGGCAGCTTCTGTCATCAGCTGCGTTCGAGACGCTTTTCGTCCGCTTTTGTGCAGAAGATGTTTAACAGACTGGTGTGATGGAAGTTCAAGCGCGTACATAACTCCCATGATGTCTGTTAGGCCGTCGTTGAAATTACATGTCCATTATTTTTTCCAGCTGTGAATAGTTTTCGGAGACACTTTTTCAAAAATCGCCTTATAACTCGATAACAAGGCGAATTTTGGATGAACACTACCATAAAGTAGACATTCCAGAGAACATTTTAAACAAAAAAATATTTTTTTTTTAATTTCAAAGATGACTACCCTATTAAGTACATAAAATGGCGGTGAAAAATATGAACTGAAATCAGAGATCATGACAGTTGGGAAAATCATGTAGAGTACAAAGAAATAGACTTAAAATGAAGACGGCTTTGAAACTACACATGAGCGTGCAACGCTTATGGGAAAACAGATACTCAGATACACACAATGTGACGCACCACCAGCTCTTCTAGAGGAAGTACAATTTGAAATATGTGGATGTTGTTTGTACCAGCATGACGTGTGCCACTGAGCAGGTGTCGCAGGACGATGGTTCAAAGCCTACTCCATCCATCCAGAATTCTGTCATTTACCTAAGTCGTCTAAGGTGAATTCCAGGCTGGTTCCTTTGAAAGGGCACGGGCGGTTCTCTTCTTGTACTGTGTCTCTAATGGCCTCTTCGCCAACGAGACGTTAAACCCTAATATTTCTTATTTCAGAGCGACGAGTTCCCGCTCACTACAGGCTTGTGGCTAGAAAAGCCCTCAGCCGATTCCTTCTCGGACGCTTGACAGAATATAAAAGCTTCAGACTGCACATTCACCTAGTGTGAGACCAATGGACTTCTTTCTCAGTAGTAAATTCAAAGTGATGTCCATGCATAAGTTCTGATGACCAAAAAAGATTTAAAACGTTTCATTGTTGCAGCATTTGTAATGATATCGAATGAATCTTTTCGTATTCTATGCGTATTGCAGCAGGCCGGTGGGACTTCGAACACTTGTTGATATAAATTGAAGGATTAAAATCTCGGGCGTATCCGCGCAACTCAGGAAAGGAGTCCTAGGAAATCGACAAAATGAGCAAACAATGAAATTATATCCCACAACCTAAGAATGGCGAGTTCTGAAATTCCGTGTGAAATAGAATCCGTAAGAAACTATAGTTACTACAAGGATTGCGATTTGACCACCAGACCTGAAATTAAGAGTTTTGCACTACATTTCTAGAGGACACGCAGAAGGCCAAATTTTCTGAACGATTAATTTTTCGCACTGCTCCAATTTTCATATTTCTGGCACTGGTAATCATCGTAAAGTTAAACTTAGAGCCAGTGAAAATTCTGTGGCTGTTATTAAACACTAAAGAGAATCGCCATAGGTTAGCGCCTTCTGTACCATTTCTATAAGCAAAGTTTATGTTCCTTTGTTTCTTACTGAGGACATTGTCGCAGGACTCTAGTATCTTTACATGCTAGAAAACTGGCTGTTTCCCTAATTTCAAGGTGATTCACGTAACTTCATCATCATGCAAGATGGAAGCCAGCCTTACTTCTCCAGCCACGTCCGACATTCGCTGGATAAAACCATTCCAGGACGTTGAATTTGCAAAGGAGAAGCACAGAATCAATTTCGTCGTCGGTGGCCGCCCTGCGAAAGGTTCAAATGGCTCTGAGCACTATGGGACTTAATATCTGAGATCATCAGTCCCATAGAACTTAGAACTACTTAAACCTAACTAACCTAAGGACATCACACACATCCATGCCCGAGGCAGAATTCGAACCTGCGACCGTAGCGGTGGTGCGGTTCCAGACTGCGGCGCCTAGAACCGCTCGGCCACACCGGCCGGCCCTCCCCGCGTATATTATCTATAGAGGCACATAAACGTTAGCGTTTTTGTCCCACCCACGAATGCTGCGTTTCAAGACCTGCGCCATCGAATTGTTGCAGCTGCTAATTCCATAGCTAGAGACGGCTCATTCTTGTGTGGCAAGAAATGAGTTACTGTCTTGACGTTGGTCGTATAACATATGGTCCTTAAATTGAGTACATAACCATCTGAATCTGGAAGTATGAACCTTTTTCTGACCAGGAAGGCCTGAATTGTGCTTCTAGCCCTTTGAGTAACCCTGTGCACGCACATCCCCGATGGGCACCTAATATAAATACAGTAAGTGGCCAACAGTCATGGAAAAGCACTTGGATACTGAAGCAAAAGCAGTGCATTTGTCTCGGTATAGTCCTGCTAGAAATGGATTCCTGACACCCATATTCATATCGGCTGCGATCTGACACATAACAGACCGTCGATCACCCGTATAGACTGTCGGATCAAAAGTAATCAGCCACCCCCATTTAATGCGCAATTGACCTCTAGACGTCACAAGAGGTGCGCCCGTCATTGTAAAACGAGATGGGGAGTATCATGAAGTCAGTAGAAATGTCGTAACAGCAAAATCGGTCGGTTCACTTCAAAAGTGGACTAGTCACGGGATTCATCTGAGTGACAAATCCACAAGGGATATTGCAATCCTTTCAAAGGTGCCCAAGAAACTGTTGGTTATGTGACCGTAAAGTTGAAACTCGAAGGAACAACCAGAGCTAAAACAAGGTGAGGCGGACCTCACGTACTGACGGACAGGGACCGCAGAGCATTGCGATGCGTGGATGTAAAGCATTGCATGAAATCAACAGGAGGAATCAGTTGTAATTTCCAAAGCACTGCCAGCAGTCCAGTGAACACGATGCCTGTGCACACGGAGTTAAAAGGATTAAGAACAATGGTCGAAGTGTCATATCAAACCAGTTGTAACTTATGGAAGTGGAACATAGACACTAATAGGTACTGATGAGCAGCAGCTCAGGATATTTGAACCCAGGGTTCTGCGCAAGATCTATGGAGCAGTTCAGGATAACGATGATTCCTGGAGATCTAGAACGAACACAGCTGAGTCAAATTTTAAAAAGTAAGAGAACAGCTTGTCTTGGACGTGTTCTTAGGACGTATACTGGAAGAACAATTGCAAAGGTTTTTTAGTGGAGGCCAGCTGGAAGAGGATAGAGAGGAAAGCTACGAAAACGGTGGACAGACGGTGTGGAAGAAGATATAAAATCTCTCGGCGTCAGAGGATGGCGGAGGACCGCGCTAGAGAGGGCAGAATGGAAGAAACTTGTTGAGGAGGCTAAGACCCACGCAGGGTTGTAACGCCAGGAGAAGAAGAAGCTCGTCATAAGCCACACATTTCCGAAATAACTGCTAAACAACGCTTAAGGTGGTGTAAAGGGCGACGCCACTAGAATGGTTCAAATGGCTCTGAGCACTATGGGACTTAACATCTGGGGTCATCAGTCCCCTAGACGTAGAACTACTTAAACCTAACCAACCTAAGGACACCACACACATCCATGTCCGAGGCAGGATTCGAACCTGCGACCGTAGCGGTCGCCAGGTTCCAGACTGAAGAGCCTAGAACCGTTCGGTTACACCGGCCTGCGAAGCCACTAAACAGAAATTGATTGGAAAGGAGTGATGAATCACGCTATACTCCGTGGGAATTTAATGAAAGGATTTTGTTTGGCGAATGCTTGGAGAAATTTACCTTCCTTTTTGTGTTTTGTCAGTAGTGAAGTGTGGTATTACGGTATGTGGGTGCTTTTCGTGGTTATGGTGGTGGTGGTGGTTAGTGTTTAACGTCCCGTCGACAACGAGGTCATTAGAGACGGAGCGCAAGCTCGGGTGAGGGAAGGATTGGGAAGGAAATCGGCCGTGCCCTTTCAAAGGAACCATCCCGGCATTTGCCTGAAACGATTTAGGGAAATCACGGAAAACCTAAATCAGGATGGCCGGAGACGGGATTGAACCGTCGTCCTCCCGAATGCGAGTCCAGTGTGCTAACCACTGCGCCACCTCGCTCGGTGGTTATGGTATGGTCCATTATAGCGCTTAAGAAAATGCTAAATGCAGAAAGATATTAACACGATTAACAGCATACAGTAGAGTTCGGAGACCATGATTGTCTCAGCATGAAAATGTACCCTGTCATGAAGCATGATCTGCAGGGCAATGTTTTGTGGACGATAATATTCCTGAAAGGGGCTGGCCTGCCCAGAGTCCCAATCTGAACTCAATGGCACACCTTTAAGATTGGTTAGATCGTCGATTTCACTGCAGATCCCACCCAACGACAAACATCACTACCTTCTCTGGTTTCGGCTTGAGAAAGAATGCGGTACCATTCCTATATAGACGTTCAGACACCTTATTGAAAGTGTCCTGAGCAGAGTTCAAGCAATCGTCAATTAGTATATGCCCGAATACTTTTTATCAGATACTGTGGTTCTGTTGCCCGCAGCTCGTGGTCGTGTGGTAGCGTTCTCGCTTCCCACGCCCGGGTTCCCGGGTTCGATTCCCGGCGGGGTCAGGGATTTTCTCTGCCTCGTGATGGCTGGGTGTTGTGTGATGTCCTTAGGTTAGTTAGGTTTAAGTAGTTCTAAGTTCTAGGGGACTGATGACCGTAGATGTTAAGTCCCATAGTGCTCAGAGCCATTTTTTGTGGTTCTGTTTAGGTGACGTGACGTCAATTCATCAAATATTTGTAGTCGTCCTGTGCGGATTACGTATGTAGCAACACTGTCTCTGCAGTATTGAAGATCCACCCTAAACCCTGTTGGCCTCAGAACTCCGAATCCTTGTGTGATCTCCGATACGCTGTAACCAATGACTCTTGCACCGGGTATCATGTTACGTTCAAAGTCGCTTAACTCACCACGTGCTGCTACGTTCACTACACACCTGTCTGTAACAGACTGCTCAGTTATTGTGTCTGATATTGTGTCTATACTGGCGCCGTACGCAGCACCTAGCTGAAATATTTAAGCGTCATACAAGGCCTATCTTCATACGTGTTTTTTATATTTATTTGCTAGCATTTGGTATCTTCAAACGTTCTCCTGTCTTTTACCCATTCATTTCACTGTTGATCAGCATTGCTGTCGAGAGGGAAGTGTGTGTCTTATACAGAAATCCGACCTGTTACCACGAGCTGCCGAGAGTAAGTAAGCGTCTATAACACCACCAATATCTTCTACTGCCGATGCTAGAATAAGCTTTCTCTGTGGCCAGAGTGGAAAATGTCGCTGCATGCTAGAAGCGGCTACAGACGAGTACCTCAACAGTGTACTTTGAATGGAAACGCACTTCGCCAACTGTAAAATGCTAGAAATTCGCTAACCACTTCAAAGTCTCCCTCCAGACAAAAACAAAAGTTACGCCAGCTTATATTCATAAACACCTTCCTTAGTATGGAGAAACATTATTTGCTGTCTTTCATAGAGCGTGCGAGTCAATACAAGTGGTTGCGCAGTTACTACGCTGTGAGATCTACGTATAAATTTAGCACCTTGCATCATGTTTGTTTCGCGACGACTTTGTTGCATAATAAAGTAGACGTAGGGACCAGTTATAGAATGAGGAAAATATTAATGCTGCGGTACCATATGACTGCCTGAGGAGAAAAAAATGATCATAGTTGATGCGCCGTACGAGGGTGGTCATAAACTTTTAATCATCACCTGAAAAATATCGTGATGCAATAAAATTTTAATTTGTTTTCAGGCACATGTCTGTCTCCTTCTTCTTCTTCTTCTTCCTGAAACTTTTCTATTAATGCAGGTCGTTCACAGAGCCTCTTCCCAGCTTCTCTTTTTCTCCCATGGTCTATCACTGAGCATCTCCTTCGATTGAAATCCTCTTCGGTTCACATCATCCTTCACCTGGTCTCTCCATCTTGTTCGAGGTCTTTCAATTGGTCTTCGTCCAGATTCTGTCCATTCTGGGTCTCTTCTTGGAAATCTTTCTTGGCCAATTATTTTAACATGGCCAATTCATTTAAGCTTATTTCTCTCCATAGTTTCTTTCAGTAAATTGATCTGAAGAGTGTTTAGTATTGTCTCATTCCTTATCCTGTCCCTTCTCGTCTTATTTAGGATCCCCCGTAGAAAGCTCATGCCTGTAATCCTGATAAACACTGAAGTCCTTGTATCGCCGTAGCATGGCGATAGAGGGACTAACACAAAGTGGCGTATCTCATTAATAAAGTAAAGTATCGTGCGGTAGTTCATTTCCTGAATTTGAATCCTTGCTGAGTTGGTGGAAGGGTATCAAAATCGAGGAGATAGATGAAAAAGTGAAAATCAGTCCTGGACCAGTTTTCAACATCTTTCACGACATATATCATGGGCAGGGTCTCGCACGAGACTGTTCCCATGCATTTAAAAACCCCACCAAACAGAGACAGCACGAGTTGGTGGAAGGGTATCAAAATCGAGGAGATAGATGAAAAAGTGAAAATCAGTCCTGGACCAGTTTTCAACATCTTTCACGACATATATCATGGGCAGGGTCTCGCACGAGACTGTTCCCATGCATTTAAAAAGCCCACCAAACAGAGACAGCACGAGACTGTTCCCATGCATTTAAAAAGCCCACCAAACCGAGACAGCGTCGGAAACGTTGCTGCTGAGTCACACTAATCCAAAATACTTGTTTTAGCCTGCTAATCACCATGAACGAGTGCTGAGTGTGTTACTATGGCACAGAGAAAATGGAGCAAAACAAGCAGAAGAAACATGTGGATTCATAATGGCCGATAAAGATGAGGACCCAACCGCCATTGAGCAAAGGGATGCTGACAAGGGAAGTCTCTCGGCCCGAACAAGAATTCAGTGTTGTAATTGTATTTAGAAGCTTTACGTACCACTTTCATTACGACAGTGAAAGCATTCGATTGAGTTACTCTTAGTTTGCCCATTATCGGACTTTCAAAATGTAATATGAGATTCCTGAACACAATATGCAAAATCACAATAGGAACATTTGGTGAAAGCTGTATCTGAAAAATCCTCAGAATCACAATCTTGAGCTGCAAAATCAAATGCCATTTGAATTACATTTTTTAATTCAGCAGCATGTGCAGGAGTATTATACTCAACCTCCAGGAATACTGAAGCATAGAGTGATGCACTGGAGCAGACAGCTGGTTGTGAATAATAGAGTGCCTTTTCATTACGAAAATTACATTTCCTAATTTATTTCTAAGTCACTACAGAGGATCCTTACAGTGTCTGTTATCCTTCTTGCGTATATTTTATATTACCGGAAAAAACATACATCCAAAGACTGTACGTATTTTGTTGTTTTTGGCGGAATGATCATGCACTCAATGTCTTTATCCGAAAATGAATCATTTATTATCGTTGTGTCCTTGTGGGCACCCCAACAATCACAAAGATGTATACATTTCTGGTTATTTACAACATTTTCATTAACATACACAAAAAATGATTTGAAACGGTCTGCTTATATTTTCCCACTTGTGCTGTCCTCCAAATGTGTGTCTCATGGAAGATTTTCTTCAATAATTTTTTTTTACTTTCGGACCGAAAATTTTATCCTCAAAACAAATATACGGATTTTTTTTGTTACATGTCCATTTATTTACAGTTCAACGTCTATTGTACAAGTTGTGTTGTGTGCAGACTGGACCAAGGCAACTGTTAACTTTTTCCCCTCTTTTTAGGTAGTGTCGCACCAGAAGTTAGCTCATAGTTTAACTAACTTTAATCCGCGTTCCAAATGCAGTGTGGCTGTGTCTGAGAACTTGCAGTTTTCTTGTTTACTTTTTCAACAAAACAGCACCTATTAGACGGAGGGGGTCCGAGAGCCGATCAGTTCCAGTCATTCTACCAGGAAGGAGGTACACGGCTCGTGTTGTCTGTAGTTCAACCATGCCTAGACTGTCAGTACCGCGGTTCGATCGCGTCCGCATTGTTACTTTGCGCCACGAATGGCTCACAACAAGGGAAGTGTCCAGACGTCTCGCTCTGACATGGAGGAGATACAGAGAGACAGGAACTGTCGATGACATGCCTCGCTCAGGCCGTCCAAGGGCTACTACTGCAGTGGATGACCGCTACCTATGGATTATGGCTCGGAAGAACCCTGAGAGCAACGCCACCATGTTGAATAATGCTTTTCGTGTAGCCACAGGACGTCGTGCCACGTCTCAACCTGTGCGCAATGGCTGCATGATGCGCAATTTCACTCCCGACGTCCATGATGAGGTCGATTTTTGCAACCACGACACCATGCAGCGCGCTACAGATGGGCCCAGCAACATGCCGAATGGACCGTTCAGGATTGGCATCACGTTCTCTTCACCGATGAGTATCGCATATGCCTTCAACCAGACAATCGTCGGAGATGTGTTTGGAGGCAACCCAGTCAGGCTGAACGCCATAGACACACTGTCCAGCGAGTGCAGCAAGGTGGAGGTTCCCTGATGTTTTGGGGTGGCAGTACGTGAGGCCAACGTACACCGCTGGTGGTCATGGAAGGCGCCGTAACGGCTGTACGATACGTGAATGCCATCCTCCGAGTGATAGTGCAACCATATCGGCAGCATATGGGCGAGGCATTCGTCTTCATGGACAACAATCCGCGCCCCCATCGTGCACATCTTGTGAATGAGTTCCTTCAGGATAACGACATCGCTCGACTAGAGTGGCCAGCATGTTTCCCAGACATGAACCCTATGGAATATGCCTGTGATTGAAAAGGGCTGTTTATGGACGTCGTGATCCACCAAACAATCTGAGGGATCTACGCCGAATCGCCGTTGAGGAGTGGGACAATCTGGACCAACAGTGCCTTGATGAACTTGTGGATAGTATGCCACGACGAATACAGGCATGCATCGATACAACAGGACTTACTACTGGGTATTTGAGGTGCCGGTGTGTACAGAAATGTGGACCACCACCTCTGAAGGTCTCGCTGTATGGTAGTACAACATGCAATGTGTGGTTTTCATGAGCAATAAGAAAGGCGGAAATAATGTTGATCTCTATTCCAATTTTCTGTACAGGTTCAGGAACTCTCGGAGCCGAGATGATGCAAAACTGCTTTTGATGTGTGTAGATGGATGCCTCTTCAGTACATCGCAGCTTTACAGAGGTGTCTGATAATCATTGTAAATACGTTCAACATGTTCTTTCGAAAATTTTGTTAAAATACTAACGGTATTGTATTTATTTTCTTGTGAAGGTTCATAGTCAGCAGAACTGTTAGCTTCTCTTTAAGGAGTACTGTTTCCACCACTGCCACTAGCATCACTTTCTTGAAAATTATTAATCGCGTTAACGTCTGTAAAGTCGTTTCCTTCATCCATTTTCCTACGCAGTGTAACTTCAGTTGGACAGTCAAATGAATATTCGTGTTTCTGGATAATCAGATCCCCTTAAAACATTGCAAAAGTATCATCATCTTGTTCTACAACGTACTCTGTTGGACAACGCCTTCTTAACTTGGAAATGAAAATATTTAAGACGTTCAAAACATTAATGGTTTTGTTCATTTTTGCTGGATATATATGACAATGCTGACACACATGTGCTAAACACGTCAACTACTTGCTGAGGTAACTGATTTGCTGGAGTGCTAAGCTCCCTCTCCCATCCTCCAAAACTGCTAACGCTGTTGTGTACAAACCAAGAGCAACACACTTAACCAGGCTCACAGGCATGGTTAGAAATGTGAGAGGAGTGTGTGTACAAATGTTTAAATACAAATTCCTGTTCGAACTGAGAGACGTCCATCGTGAGGGCTTTTTTTGTGACTGCCATGGTGTGGTGCTAATAGATTATGCTCGTAAGGGGTAAACTGTCTCAGGAGCATACTACCGAAACCTCCCGACGAGCTTAGAGAGGCTGTCACTACAAAGCGTCGTGAGAAGCTGTCCAAGGTGGAGTTTCTGCTCCACGACTACGGCCCATCTCATTCGTCACAGGACACAGTTACATATGCTACTCTTTTGTGCTATCTTATTTTGCCTCACCCTCCGTATTTTGCTGACGTGGCAGCCCTTGACTTCTCCCGCTTTCTTCGGATGAAGAAACCACTGCGTGTCAGATATGAAGATAACGTGACTTCCGAGGTGGAACGTGTCCTGAACAGACTTCTAGAAACAAGGTCTCCACCATGTCATCCATCACTGCAAAAAATATATTGCATTGAACTATAAATATGTAGAGAAGGAGTAAGTACCACCATCACATGCGTCTCACTGATTTTGAACAGCTTTGGGAGAATCACTCTCAAGACATAAGACTCGTTATGCGATGTCGGAAACGCAAACTTGACTGTGGAATGGTCGCTTCTGAATCTGATGATAGAAGAAATTTCCATTGCCAGTATTTAGCTGGGAAGGGGAGTGGAGATGGTGGCGTACAGTTCCTGATGATTAGACTTTGCGTAATGTGCTCTATTAAATTCTACACTTTTCTTCAGTATTTATCGACTCGTGAAATGTGCCTCTGTTGAAAGTGATATTTCTATTGGATGGGGACACTAACCCCTTCCACTCCCCCCACTTTTCGTGCTGCTCGAGAGAAGTAAGCTACGTGCCGGCGCTGGGTTTCACCCTTTCCCTTCGTTTCTCAATCATCAACAACGCAAGCGCAGCGCTATACTTGAAACACAATCGTCACAATTGCTTACACACTAAACATTCACACTAAGGCCACAATCCTTACACTTCACAGAAGCAATGTGCCAAACGGTTGCAAACGCATGGTCAGTCCCTAGTAAATACCAGACTAGTAATTACGTAAGACATTTACTATTCTCAAACCGACAAACCCTGTACATGTAATCCATCTAAATCCGAAATTCTATTTCTCATGTTTTCAAGAAAATTAAAATGCTGTTTCATGACGATGCACTACTGTAAGCATCAGACAGGCGAAATAGCCTCTGACTTCAACAAGAATGTAATAATTCGAATGTTAAAAAAGGTAGGTGTTGATAGTCATGGTTGCAAAATACATGTTAGGCTGAAAAAAGGCAAACCTACGGTTATAGCATTTGGCGATCTACAGAAAGATTTTGACAATGTTGACTGGAATACACTCACTGAAATTTTGAAGATGGTAGAGACAAAACACAGGAAGCGAAAGGTTATTTACAACTCTTACAGAAACCAGACTGCAATTATTGCAAGCGAAGAATGTGAGAGGAAAACAGTATGTGAGAACGGAGAGAGACAGGGTTGTAACCTACCCCTGATGTTATTAAATCTACACATTGAGGAATCGGTGAAGAAAACAAAGGAGAAATTTGGAAACGGAATTAAAGTTCAGATAGAAGAAATAAAATCTTTGAGGTTTGCTGATGGCATTGTAATTCTGTCAGAGACGGCGAATGGTTTGTAAGAGCATTTGAACATAGTGGATCCTGTTTTGAAAATGGGCGGTGAGATGAACACCAACAAAAGTGAAACAAAGGCAATAATGGAATGTAGTCGAATTAAATCACGAGATGCTGAGAGAGGGAGATTAGGGAATGAGACACTACACTAAAAGTAGTAGATGAGATTTTTTTATATGGGTGAAAACTAGCTGATGACGACCGAAGTATGGAGGATATAAAATGTAGACGCAGCAGCAATAAAAGTGTTTCCGAGACAGAAATTTGTTAACATAGACTGAAAATTTAAATGTTACGAAGTTTTTTTCTAAAGGTATTTGTCTGGAGTGTAGCCTTGTATGGGATTGAAGTGTGGACGACAAACGATTTAAACAAGAAGAGAACAGAACCTTTTGAAACGTACATTTGAAGAACAATGCTGAAGATTGGACTGGTAGATCGAATAATTAATCAGGAGGTAATGAATCAAAATGTGAAAAAAAAACACATTTATGACACGACCTCACTAAATGAAGGGATCGGTTGACAGGATGCATCTGGAGGCATCAAGGAATCGTGAGTTTATTAATGGAGGGAAATGTGGCGGGTGGTGAGGGGGGGGGGGCAGGAGGGTAAAAATTAAAGGGGAAACAAACGCTCGAATACAGTAAGTACATTCAATTGGATGTAGGTTGCAGTAGTTACACAGAGATGAAGCGTGGAAAGCTGCAGCAAACTAGTATTCGGACTAAAGACCACAACGACGACTACTCACAGATTTTCGGAAATAAAACTGATTTACAGTAAATGAAATTCCAGATCCACTGCAAATGTCCTTTAGCTTCAGTGGATTAAGAATATATCTTTCTGCATTTGCGAAGGAGTCAGAGTTTGATTCCCGACGAGGTCGGAGATTTTTCTCCGCTCGGGGACTGGGTGTTGCGTTGTCTTTACGTTCGTATTCATAACTGATATTAATATTGAAATAGGCTGAATGGACACTGACCGAAAGCCAATGAATTGAAAATGAAAACAGAAAAGAAAACTTGTACATAGCGTATTTCCACATTCCCGCTGCACTTTTTCAGGGCTTGCAGCGGGCCAGAGTACGTATCGTTTTGAATAGGAAATCACATGCGGAAATCTTTTCCACCGTACAGGAATTGACATATAAATTCAGTGGCCAAATGTCACGGGAAAGGTTGTCCCTTCTGGAGATGTGCCATTAATGACGCTTGAACGTTGCAGTTAAGTGCGGCGATTGACAAGAGTATAGACACTATAATATAGTGGCTTGGTTCTAAAAGGGCCAATGTCAATATTTGTCAAAACTGGTTTTATTGGTGTACGCCATATACGAGGGTTGTCCACTTGTCCAGAAAGTAAGTTCCGATCGGTCGCGAAATGGAAACCACAGTGAAAACCAGAAACGTTTTATTTGCAACAGTTAGGTACACCTTCCACCTACTTCTCTACATAGTGGCCGCTCCAACTTCGAGTGTTGTCGTAGTGTTGTATCAACTTTCCAATATCCTCGTCATGGAAAGCAACCGCCTGTGCTTTCGGCCAGTTATCTGCACTGGTCTGCAGCTCGTTGTCTGTGGAAAAATTTTGTCTTCATAGCCAGCGGTTCTTGTGAACAGAGATGAAACTGAGGGGGAGCCAATTACGGATTGTATTGTGGGTGATCAAACTCTTCTCATCGGAAACGCTGTAGGACCACCTTCATTGCCCCTGCAGTGTGCGGTCGAGAATTGGCATGAAGAAGGAACTGCTCGACAGTTGTGTTATGTGGGCTGCATGACACAGGCGAAATCTCTAACCAGGCCCTCATACTTGGCGGGAGACGCTATTCCCTATGCATCTTTACGTGCTCACTGTTCACTCAAAACTGAAAAGAGCGACGCGACACAATCGACGGGCATACTAGAGACACTGCCCAACACATCTGTGCAAAGCTTTACCGAATTTTCCCAGTGGTTTCCATTTCGCGACCGATCGGAACTTACTTTCTGGACAAGCCTCGTAGTTTTACGTGGTCTTCATAATGTTAAAACGACCAATGTCTAAGCCACATAGGATGAGAGATACTGGACTTTTAAGTTGTAAGCCCCAAAATGTTTTATCAAGTTTCCAATCAGCATAAAAGGGCCAATCTTGATATTGGCCCTTCCTCTTATTTTACATTTGTTGTAAGAAGGGCCAATGTCGACATTGGCCTTTTTTGCTGACAGATGGTTTCAACAATTGAAACATTGCTGCGACATTGGACTTACATCTGGCGAAAATACACAATAATAAGAGTTGTTCCTTTAACGATTCCCCTAACCATTTGGCGCATTGTTAGTGGGAGTCTAGACAGTCTTGGTGGGCACAAACGTCATGTTCCACAGAGACAATAAGGAAGAGCTTGAGGAACGAACTGCACCTGAAATATCACCACTGAAGACGTCACTTTGCCTTGAAGTTAAGTTTACTAAAATAAACTGGTATCAGGAGCATTTATTCCTAATTTTTCGAACAGAAGACCATAAATTGACTGGTATCTCTACCTAATGCCAATCTAAAATGTTATCAACCGCCTATTAAATTTATTTCATTTTTATTTTCTTTAAGGTCATCCCAGTAACAGACAGAAGGAAATGCATGTTCGTCATTATTGGCAGACGTGATTACAAGTTCTGATGAAGATTTATTTGAAGATTCTGATGAATATGTTCCAAGTGGTGGTGAAAGTAGTGATGAAAGCAATGACGGAGGGAATACAGCTGTACGAAAGACCGTTAAAGGATCTTCAAGGATTGAAGAAATTGATCCAATTCAACAGCAGCCTGGCAATAATACAACAAAGTTCAGCTGAAGGGGGAGGAATAAATATGATCCATAGGATTCATCCAGAAAAAGAAAGCGAACAAAAAATTATGGGAGAAAAATCGGAGGAAAGGACTGAAAACTGCAGGAAAGGAATATGTGACGTCGAAAGGAAAAGTTATATTTGCTAAAGTTCTGAAATCATTGTGAAAGTGCAGGAAAAATTGCGGAGGAAAAGTAAATGACGATGAGAGAGAGAAAATGTTCATAGAATATTGCAAATTGTACCCAGAAGCTCAAAATCAGTTCATAGCTAATCATGTGTCTCAGGAAAAGATAGATATGGAGCGTTTAAGGAACAAACCTGAAGGAACTGCAAGCAGGCTAAAATATTCCAGGGAGTACTTTCTTTACAGTCTTTCTTTACAGACTAATATAGAAGTATGTCAGAATATATTCCTTAGTACATTTTCCTTAACACAAAAGAAGGTAAGAATAATTGTGGAGAAAAGACGGGGCTGTGAAGGAGGAGTGTGTTCTGAAGATGGACGTGGTAAACATTCTAATCATACGATAGTTCCATCTGACGACATTGATTTAATAAATGAACACATTAAAATGTTTCCATCCTACGAAAGCCATTATTCTTGATCTCATTTCCTAAAAAATATTTATCTCCAGACTTGAGTAGTTCAGCTATGTACCGGCTCTATCAAGAACTTTGCGAAACCAAAGTTATGAAACAAAGAAGTGAAAATTGTTATGGAAGAGATTTTGTGAACTGTTTCAGTCTTAGCTTCCACAAACCGAAGACTGACACTTGTGCAAAATGTGACAAATACGTCATGTTGCTCAAGAATTGTACTGATAATGCTGAACGTTGTAAGGTTGAAGTGCAACGACAGCAACATTTGGATTTAGCCCAGGCTGCTTACGATCAGAAAGACAGTGATAAAAGGAAAGCTGAGCAGAATTCCAATGTAGTAACCCTGGCCTTTGATTTAAAGAAATGTCTACCCACTACTTTTCTACGCTGGGGTGTGGCTTTTTACAAAAGACAACTTTGGACTTCTAACTTCACCATCTATGTAAAGAGACATAAAGAATGTTCTCCAGTATGTTACATTTGGAATGAAACAGTCGCAGGAAGATGTGGCCAAGAAATAGCTTCTTGTCTATATGATTATTTGATGAAACTGGCCGAAGAAATTGTTAAGGTACACCTGTACAACGATTTGTGTACCGGACAAAACAGAAATATTTTTATTGCCACCATATTTCTGAGTGTATGGAAGAATTCATGATTCAGGGAAGACGTTTGGAAATCAACCACAAGTTTCTTGAAGTTGGATATACTCACTTGGAAGCTGACTCAATTCACGCAGTCATTGAGAAGGCATAGAGAACAACTGTTGCAGTAGAACTGACAAGAGACTGGGCCAAATTAATACGCATGGATCCCCGAAAGCCACCCATAACTGCAATAGAGCTGGAGCAAAAGGACTTCTACAACTTTAAAGACTTGATGAGAAGTCTTTATCTGTACAAGAAAATTAATATATAAGGGAATCCTATAGTTTGGAACAAGATAAAATGGATGAAGTATCACTCAGGTATGCCAGGAATTGTCTCCTACAAACACAGTTACTCCTCAGAAGAAACATTCAAGATAATAGATCTGAACAGAAAGAAAACTCGATGCCGCGCGGTATTAGTCGAGCGGTCTAGGGCGCTGCAGTCATGGACTGTGCGGCTAGTCCCGGAGGAGGTTCGAGTCCTCCCTCGGGCATGGGTGTGTGTGTTTGTCATTAGGATAATTTAGGTTAAGTAGTATGTAAGCTTAGGGACTGATAACCTTAGCAGTTACGTCCCATAAGATTTCACACACATTTGAACATTTTGAAAACTCGACGCTTATCTGTGCCAAAACTTGCACCTATTTCTGATGCCATCATACCCATTTCAGAAAAGAAATTAAAGGACTTAAGGGATCTCCTTCCGTACATCAATGCAAGCAGTCGTCCATTCTACATTGAGTTCATCAATCACGTGAGAGCCAATACACAGTCAGATGAAAGAGATAAACAGATACCTTACGAAGGGGAGGATGAGGGTGGTGATGATATTATCTGAGCGGACAGGTGTGTAGTGAGCATGGCAGCACGTCGTGGGTCAATCAGCATTGAAAGTGGGATGATAATCGGTGCAAGACGGATGGGCCATAGCATTTCGGAGGGTACACATCGATTCTGGTTTCCGAGGTCAACAGTATTCAGAAAGAATCTTCAGTGTAGCACAGACAATGTTTACACACGGTTAGACGGACGCACAGAACTGAAACAAATATTTCATTCCCGAATGAGATTTTCACTCTGCAGCGGAGCGTGCGCTGATATGAAACTTCCTGGCAGATTAAAACTGTGTGCCCGACCGAGACTCGAACTCGGGACCTTTGCCTTTCACGGGCAAGTGCTCTACCATCTGAGCTACGGAAGCACGACTCACGCCCGGTACTCACAGCCTTACTTCTGCCAGTATCTCGTCTCCTACCTTCCAAACGTCCCCCAGGCTGTGGCTAAGCCATGTCTCCGCAGTATCCTTCCTTTCAGGAGTGCTAGTTCTGCAAGGTTCGCAGGAGAGCTTCTGTAAAGTTTGGAAGGTAGGAGACGAGATACTGGCAGAAGTAAGGCTGTTAGTACCGGGCGTGAGTCGTGCTTCGGTAGCTCTGATGGTAGAGCACTTGCCCGCGAAAGGCAAAGGTCCCGAGTTCGAGTCTCGGTCGGGCACACAGTTTTAATCTGCCAGGAAGTTTCAAATATTTAATTGACAGAAGTCACTCCGCCTCGGGACAACTATATGGGGCGATCGATGGGGTAATATGACTCTCATTTATTTATTTATGCATTTACTTTACCTGGCAAGATTAGGGCCTTCAGGCCCTCTCTTACACCTAACCAGGCATACTCAGATTCAACAAATTTCAGTTTCTACAGAACATTAAGGACATATAACATGTTATACAGTACTTATGTTAAAGAAAAAAATAGACATTATAAACGTAGTACAATGATAATTATAACAATCAAAAAATAATTATAACAATCAAGAATAATAATAATAACAGTGACTATGTATATGAAAGTAAACATATTTTTCTTTTATGAATGTCAGTCCTATTGCTAGTTGGGAATTTTCTCGTTATATTCTTGCAGCTTGTGAGTTATTCTCATCAAGCAGAGTCATAAGACGATAGAATGGGGTGAAAGAGACATAGAAGAGGTAGATAGGTTAGAGGAAGAGAAATAGAGTGGTAAAATTCGAAGCTATGATGGAGAGGAGAAAGAAAGAGATGAGAGGGGCACAACAATGGTGGCTATACCGTCCCTAATATGTAAGTCTTGAGTTCCCTCTTGAATGTTGAGTGGTTCTGGATAAGACGCAGATCACAGGGGACCGCGTTCCATAGTCGTATGGCTGAGATGGAGAATGACACGGAGAAAGATTTTGTGTTATGTAAAGGTACAGCCAACATGCTAGACGTATCCGATCTGGTATTGCGGTTGTGGAATGATGATAGGTATTTAATGTGAGAAGATAAGTATTGGGGGCACCAGTGGCTAAGAAATCGATGAAGTAAGCACATCGTGTGGAGATCGCGTGCCTTATGTGGGCGTATCCAACCTAGCTGGGAGTATGAAGGACTTATATGATCATACAACCGTATATTGCATACGTATCTAACGCAAGCATTCATCACTAGCTCGAGGCATCTTGAATTTTCACTATTTGTGCCGTGTTGAACTACATCACAGTAGTAAAGATTAGGCAAGACTAGTGTTTGGACTAATTTTTGTTTAACATGAGTTGGAAATATTTTTCTAAATTTTTGAATTGCATGTAGGGAGGAGAGCGATTTCCGGCAAGCTGTGACTGTTTGTTCTTCCCAGTTTATGTGTTCATCCAAGATTATTCCAAGGTCTTTTACTGTGTTTTGGTATGGTAGTTGGGTACCATTGAGGAGTATTTGAGGGACTGTTTCGCGAAAGTACCGACTGATTAACTTTGGATGAGATATAAGTATGACCTGGGATTTCTTGGGGTTTAGTTTCAGACCTAGGTTCTGTGCCCATCGAGAAACAGAGCAAAGATCTGCGTTCATACTCGCTACTGCGTCAGCAATGTTCTTGGGGCTTGCACTTATGTACAGTTGGATGTCGTCGGCATGTAGATGGTAGCTGCAGGAGTGAATCACTGAAGAAATATCATTAATGTACAGTGAGAAGAGTAATGGACCAAGGACGGAGCCTTGGGGAACTCCAGAGCGCACGTTTTTCCATGATGAGTTTTCCGACCCACAAATGACTTTTTGACTTCTGTTTTTGAGGTAGCTGTCGAACCAGTGTATTGCGCTGTTTGAGAAATTCAGCTGCTTCATTTTAATTAGTAATATATCAATGTCAACTGTATCAAAAGCCTTACTAAAGTCAAGCAGTGTTAGGATGGTAGCTTCACGTCTGTCCATAGCATGTTTAATGTCATCAGTTACTTTGATTAATGCAGTTGCTGTACTATGATGCTTTCGAAAGCCTGACTGATATTTGTCGTGGATGTTATGAGTTTTGAGGTAATCCGTCAGCTGTTCATGGACGATGTATTCTAGGGCTTTAGATATTGCAGGTAGTATGCTGATCGGCCTGTAGTCACCAGGCGACGTAGGGTTGTCAGTCTTGGGTATAGGTTGAATTAAACTTTCCTTCCACTCAGTAGGATATGTACTACTGACAAGAGACAGGTTGAAGATGTCTGTGATAACTGGAGTAATAGTGTCTACGACGTTCTTAATCATGCCAATGCTCACTCCATCATTTCCTACTGCCTCGGAAGAGATTCTCATAATTGCCTTGTGTACTGTGCCGGTAGTGACATGTTTTAGGAAAAACTTGTGTCTCGAGAGATTGATATCTTGGGGCTGGTAATTTGTCGCTGCGTGGCAGTTTGCAGCTGTTGAGAAGAAATCGTTTAATTCTTCTGCAGACGCTTGATAAACAGCGTCAGCTCTTCGCTCCCCTATACCGAAACTGCGCAGCTTTTTCCACAGTGCAGCAGGTTTTGATATGCCGCATACGACAGAGCGGGCATGTCTGATTTTGGCATTCCTCACGCTTTGCTTGGTTCTATTCCGGAGTTTCCTATAAGCTTCGTACGCCTCGGGAGTTGGGTTACGTTTGAAGGCCCTATGTGCAGCATCACGTTTATTCATTAACTGGCGTAATGCAGTGGTGAGCCACGGAGCGGGAGCTCTCTTTACCTTGACAGTGCGTTGAGGAGCATGTTTATCATCTCATCACCGTCGGTTAAAATTTGGGCCGCAGGAATTCTTTGTTATCAGCAAAGTACGGAGATAATTCGGCACATTGGCTTCAGGACGATCGACGACAAATCCAGTGCCTTCCCATGTCCCAGTGTAAAACAATGTATTACACTTCTCCGTGTCTACTGGCAGAGACTGATAGTAGTTTACTGTCACTTTGGCAATTATTAAATTTATAAACATATAATTTAGCTTGTTTTGTATTATCGTGAAATAGAGGAGGAGTGACAAACATTAAAATAGAAGTGCTTTTCGTTCCGGCAAGATTTTTTCACAAAATTTGTGTCACCAAATTTCTCCTCCGAATTTTAAAAACACAGTGCCTGACAACAAAAGTGAAACACCCAGAAGACATGGTCGGAACTCATTTAACGACGTATACTTGCGCACCACCAGCAGGTAAGCAGGTAATTAGAGTTCTAAAACGGCCACCAGAGGTCATTGTTGTTATTCGACATCATAGTGTTGTTACCTGGCCTAGTAGGGTATATAAGATTCCTTCAACAAATCCACTACAGATTTACACATTCCTCAGTGTGATACTATCGTTTCGTCTCTAACACTCTAGATGTTTGTACTAGCATTGCATCCCCCACATAAATTTCAATGAACGATTCGATCATCAGTTTTTATATTTATATACGTTAACGCGATTAATAGTGGTCAAGATAGTGATGCTACTGGCAGTGGCGAGAACAGTACTCCTCAAAATACTGAAGATCGAGTCTTTCATTGAAATGTATGTGGGGGACGCTATGCTAGCACAAACATTAGATAGATTTCTGCTTATAGGAATGACATGTGGAGTTTAACATAACTGTTTACATCTAGAGTGTTAGAGATGAAACGGTAGTGTCACACTGAGGAATGTATAAATCTGTAGCGGACTTGTTGAAGGAATCACACCAGTGTTCGTCTGAAATGAGTTAGAAATCCTGCAGAGACGTCGAACATCCGTATCTGAGAATTATCTCACTGCACATCTTCTGTGATGCTTCTGGGTGTACAGTTCTGCCAGATGGTAATTTCGTAAACACTGGTCATATACGTCCGAGAAACAACCAATGGCTTGTGTCATGCAGAATCGCAAGTTGTGTGCACAAGGCTGACCAAAACGATATTAAGCAGTCATTCCTACTTCTGAGGACTGTCAGCGAAATGATGCATACAGCTACATTCTGAGAGAAAAAACAGACCACGGAGGAATTATTGGAATGGGACGGAAATCAATACTAAGATATACACATACATATACAGAAAAATTGGACGATTTATTCAAGAGAAAGAGGTTCACAAACTGAGCAAGTCTACAATGCATTGGTCCACCTCTGGCCCTTATGCAAGCAGTTATTCGGCTTGACATTGAAAAAGGGGTGTCGAATATCATCAACATACCACTTTGCCTGTAAGTGCTCCACGGATGACAACCGAAGCGGTCCTGCTACGAAAAGAAATGTCCCCCAAGACCATCACTGCTGTTTGTCGGGTCGTATGGTGGGCAACAGTTAAGTTGGTATCCCACCTCCATCTCGGGCGTCTCCAGACACGTCTTCAGCCATGAATCTCATTGACTGGAGTGGAATTGCCAACAGTGACAAGTCCCACTTCGAACTGAGCCCCGGGGACCAGAGGTGTCTGGTGAAGTGTAAGATGTCAAACAAATAACACACCTTACATTGTATTCCTGAAACAATTCCAGTTAACTCGATATGTCGCAAAACATAGTTACGTGAAGATGTACAAATTTTATTGCTAGGCAAAGCGAACAAACAAACCAATATTTCATTAATATAAACCACTAACACTTACACTAGTAATTGCACGCAAATAATTTCCCAGACCCGAGCTGCGAGATACAGTTCTGGGGGAAGTAGAAAATTTACAATGGCAGTGCCCATCCCACGTAGGCCGACAGCTTCACAGTGAGACATATAGCAGACATAATGAGACGCCGGAGCCACTGCGTAGGCCGCCGGCAAAAGCAGCCCTCGTCCTTACTTATAACGACGACCCTTTGGAAAGCTTTTATACAGGAACATGGCCAGATATGGATGATAAACGTCTGGAGAAACCCAACTCAGAACATTGGTGACTGACTGTAGCCACCTGTGTTAAAAACTTGCATGAAAGTAAAAGCTGTTTGTCTCAGTATCACATATCAGAAGTTAAGCTCTGCCCTATGAAAGAAACGACGCCTGTGATAGGCTACAAAAACTCTAGTGGGTGGAGTTACAACAAGTACGATTGCTCTGACTGGCAGAAAGAAAACGCGTGACCACCAGCTTTGATATAGGCAAATTGCAGACAGAGTAATTCGTGTCTTCTCTTGCAGAAAATCGTCGAGTGTTTGAGCAAGGTGGGTCTCGCCGCGCTGAGACGATTGCGAGAGACATTATGTGAACATTTGTTCACAGCCTCGTCTTAACACGTAAGTAGTTAAGCTGCAAAGGCTCCTAGTACATAAAATCACACCGAGCACTGACAGTTAATGTTTGCGAACGATTTGAGGGCAACGACGTACATGCTATTCCAGCCAAATAGTGTGTGCCATGTCAGTTAACTTAGCTAGGGAATAACTAGGAGTCTTGGCTTCACCAAAGACGTAGGAAATGTATCTGACTGGTGTTTAACATTCGAGAGAGATTTAGAACAGATTCTCATGTTCATAGCTCGCGCCGACAGCAACACTGCTGCCGTCGACGAAAGGTAAAATACACGCGCTCGCGCTACGCCAGCAAGTGATACTCCATTGACACTCAGAACTACGGTCGTCTCCGTCTCTCCTATTTTTTCGTACATTCAACCATGACCTGTAGTTAAACATATTCACGATTCCAGGGCTTAATTGAAGCAGAAACGTGAGATATCCCATTTAACGAAAAGAATTGAGCAGCCACTGTAGAGTGCTCTGTAATTTAAAGTTATTGAACTGTTTTAAATGTGTACTTCTTTCTGATTCTTTTTACCGACTCCATCCATTAATTGATTATTTTAATTGTGCATTTTTTCTTAATTGACATATCTGGCCCCAATTGTATTTAATTTGTTTGTATTTTTATCTGCCCTCAAACATGGTCATCAACCATCTTACCATTAAACAACCTTATAATAGTTAGGAACCTCGCTTCACAGTTGTGAACACCCAGTATCAATATTTTACCATCCTGTACATAATTTTGCTAGCATTTCTATGTCATGAAGTCATACTCAGGGCAAAGATAAACCTTAATAACGTAAATCTAAGATTTTTATTTTTGCTAATTTATAGATGCAGCTCATACACTCATTTGTGTTAGCGATAACGTTTCTTTTACAGGGAGTGTAGTGGAACCGACATTGAGATCATTGTCTGATTATATCACTGTCCATACACCTGCACTCTTCTGAACTCTGCATGCGTGAGATGGTATCTCCCTACCTTGCGGGCCGTAGGTTCAACACAAAATTCCTAAAACACTCACAGATAGTCCTTGCGCAACTGTGGTAGGAAGATAGATCAGGACCAGTCTCACACACGTTACAGAAGCCCTGGACAGTAGTGGGACACCAACCAGACTTTCGCCCGCCATATGGCCTGACAGCCAGAGGCAATGGTCTGGGGTGGCATTTATTTTTATAACAGGAACCATTTGGTTGTAATTCGCGGAACCCTTATGGCACAGCAATACGTTGACGATATTCTACATCGCGTTTTGTTCCACTTTATAGCAAGCAATCCTGGCTCTACATTTCAGCAAGATAATGCCCGCTCCCACATGGCGAGACTTTCTACTGCTTGTCCTCATGCTTGGCAAACACTGCCTTGGGCAGCAAGGTCTCTGGATCTCTCCCCAACCGAGAAAATTTATAGCATTAAGCGTAGGTCCTCTAACCAGCTCAATATTTTGACTGCATCCATTTTGGAAATTTGGAAATTTGTGGTAAGTTCTATGGGATCAAACTGCTGTCATCGGTCCCTAGGCTTACGCACTGCTTAATCTAACTTAAACTAACTTACGCTAGGGACAACACACACAGCCCTGCCCAAGGGAGGACTCGAACCTCCGACGGGGGTAGACGCGCGAACAGTGGTAAGGCGCCTTAGACCGCACGGCTACCCCGCGTGGCAACTGCATCCACACCTCCTGGTCAGCTATCTTGGATTCTGACATAATGTGTTCTAAATTTAGAACCATCCAGTTGAGTACCTGCAGGGTGACGTCGTGGTAATGCCTTTACACCACTCAGTGGTTTACTAAGTTGGAATGTCATATGGGGATATCATGTTAGAAATTCGAAAGGAGACTTCATTCTTGATGAGTAGTAAGGTGGATGCTACAGGTGAGTAGCGAAAAACGTAGAGTCCTATGTACAACATAAAACACTTATAATTTATGTGAGGAATCAGTTTAAATGCAGTGCCATCCCGGATATTAGATCACATCTGTTTATAGGAAGGATAGCTGGAGTTTTGACATTCAATCTGCATCAATAGCAAATTTCCATCACACCAAGCCATGTCTACAGCTAAAATCGGTGTTAGTTAAAAAAAAGTTATACTACCACCCATCAAAGAAGTGTGTGGGTCGCTATGGTACTGATGGCTGAGAATCCTACAGTTAGCTGGGAACCTATGGTAATCTGACTTCCTCACAGTGCCTACAGTCTGAATCTATTGAATCTACTATTACAAATGCAAGTATGGTTCCATACCAACAGAGCCAAAGCGATCAGAACATCTGTCTGAACAATTATAGCACATTTTCCTTTACAAGCACTCTTACAATTAATCAGAAATGAGAGGTGTGGTGCGCGATTTATGAAGTGTGTTGTGTATGATGTTAAAACTTTGATGCTGTCTTGCTCCAATATATTCTTGATGGGTAGTAGGCCCGCACACAACATATTCTGGAGAATGTCTTATATCACTGCTAGTCGGTCCTTTTTCCTATTCCACTTTTATACTGAGCAGTGGGAGAAGGAATATGTGCCTCTGATAGGTAACTTTAAGCGTTCTGTTGTGCTGAACCTGTTCGACTAACATTGTGCTACATGGATTGCTATGGAGAGACTCAGTCTATGGTAGTCATATCGTAAATACTCTTCGATTATGCTATCAAATATTTATTGGAACACAAAGTCATCGTTTCTGACTTCTGGTCAGTGTTAAATACATATTGTGCTGTGGTTTGGTGACTGGTTTTCGTGTTGAAATGTCATAAATGAGAAGGGAACAGACTATTACTATCGTAAGATTTTGCTGTTTCGTCACATACGTTTACCATCACTGACAATCATTTTACAGGGAATTATGTGAACATACCTGAATTTCCAAACTGTATTCACATATGAATTTCGTACACATTTGCTGTTAACACCTTCGTGAACCCGTAAATGGGTTGTGTCAGATAAAATCAATGTTGTATTTGGTGTCTAAAGTAGTAATTTCATCCTCTTAAGTTTGCGGTCGTAGTCTGTGAAACTTGCCAGTTAGGTGTATGTTTAAGGACTGTTGGATGGCGTTAAATCATTCTCAGCATTTTCCCATTGTGTGTGTTCTTCACACCCACCTTGTGTTTATATGTCTGATTATCAAGAAAGACGAAAAAATGGTCTACTGGTTCGAAAACTGCACTCCCCGTTAAAAATGTGACTTGAACATTCAGCTTCCAAGTTGCGGTAGTTTCGGGTCTGTGGTAGAAATGCGAATACCTTAACGTATTAAATCAAAGGATGGTACTACTATATGTCAGAATTACACCTGTTCTTTGAGTCTGAAGTGATAGGAGATATGTAAAATCTGTACTGTGTGAAATATTGAGTTGATTCATACAATGAAAGGACTATATCGCAAGCGCTAGTCGGCTTTTCAGTTTTGGAGAACGCCTTATGCCCTTTGTTGAGACAGGATAACAACATCATACATTCCTTCCATTTCAACCTATCAAGAGCTTGATTAATCGATGTAACACAGAATCGTGACACTGGAAAGAGATGGGCCAACGCAGCGAAATTTTTCCTGTGTTGAGTTCCGAGATGTTACACAATGAGCAAAATAAAGAATGTTTATGCGGGAGTTATGAAGGAACTGACGAGTTACTAGCAAATACCGTGTTGTTGTTAAAGGTAGGAGCTCACTCTGTTCGTTGACGACCCTGGATAGTGTAAGTTTCGATACGTTATTCGTTGATTTCACCATAAAATTGATGTGAAAATTCAACGACTTGCTGTATGTATAATGCCTGTCGCCATTTAAGAAGCCTATGGAGGCGGCAGATGTTAACTAAGTACTGTAAAAGTTCCGTGACATGACGCCAAAGTCGGCTGGCTCTGTCGTCTAGGTGTGAGTGGGTGGACGGACCACGTGCACTGGCACGCAGGTCGCTGGTCGTCAGCGGTAGTGTTTGCCAGCTCAGTCGTCTACACGCCAAAGTGTATGACTGATAATGTTTTTACTGAGTGCTGCCGCCTTCACGGCTGATAGCACTCTCGAGTTATTATGTTTATGTTCCCTCCTTCAGATGGAGATATCAGCCTGTGTCTGTGTCCCTGGGTGATGCTACTACAGTCATCTATCACTATGTGGCGCTGCACTCTATTGGTGGTGACAATTCAGTTTCTCATCCTGAAAAGTGATGTACGAGTATGGTTTAGAAGACCGCCCGGCTAGCCGCGCGGTCTGCAGCGCTGCTTCCCGAGAGGGAAGGCTTGCCGGTCCCTGGCAGCGGATTAGTGTCGAGGTCCACTGTGCCGGACAGCCTGTGGATAGTTTTTAAGGTGGTTTTCCATCTGCCTCGGCGAATGAGGGCTGGTTCCCCTTATTCCGCATCTGTTACACTATGTCGGCGATTGCTGCGAAAACACTGTCTCCACGTACGTGTATATGGTCATTACTCTACCACGCAAACATGTGGGGTACACACTCGTCTAGTACGAGACGTTCCAGGGGGAGGGGGTGGGGGTGGTGGGAGGTGGCGGAGGGGGGGGGGGCGCTAGTAGGGGGCCGAACTGCACAATAACCCTGGGTTCGGTGTGGGGTGGCGGTGGGGTGGGTGGACTGCTGTGGCCTGTTGAGGGGTTGTGAACCACTGAGGGCTACGGCGGGACAAAGCCTCTCCATCATTTATAGGTCCCTGGTTCAATACACAATATACACACAATGGCTTAGAACATTACTTTTGTAAGATGTCAATGTTTTTCATCATCTGTATTTACTGCGTTTCTGATGGACACGATTAAACTTGTCTATAAGTATAAGTGTGTTTCGTTCGCATGTTTGTGGGCTATTTTTTACCTACACCATCCACAAACTCGACTCCAACAATACTATTGTGACCCCCTCTCCTTTCCAGTCCTAGTGTTCTGCCATCCCTGTACCTATACATCCCACCAAACCTTGATCTGCAAGTGCTCCACGTCCTCTTCCAAAGAAATTTCAACGATCTCCCTCTCCTTGACCACGACATATATCGATCGCACCAACTCTGAATCCATCCTACTCTATCCACCCCTACAGAGCTCCCCCTCCCCGTTTCCTGTCGCCCCCTCCACCCCGTTTTCCCCTCCAATCTATAGCTCTCAATACCAGTTGCCCCTCTCTCCTTGTCCCCCATGGCTATCCCTCACTTGTCACCACCTTTTACCAGTCTTCTGTCCTCATCACCATCACTCTCCTATCTCCCTCAATACCCATCTTCTTTTCATCTACAATCCACCACCCAGGGCAGGTCCTTTCCCAGTTTCAGAGTATGTGCACAGTGCTCCATTTTTAATGGTCAGTATATCTTTTGTCTTGTTCAGTGTTTTTGAAGTGTTTATTGGTCTTCAAGAGTTTCTCAAGTATTTTTAACTGTGCTGTCTGTCCACATTTTTATCACTGCTTTTAAACAATCCCTGAAGACAGCATTATATTATTTATATTTCTCCCACTCTAATATAACCTTTTCAAATAATTTTAAATTCATAGTACATGTGTCTCATGGTTTTTTTGTTTGTTTTAGCATCTATGTTAGCGTTAAGATCTATTGGCAGAAGAGAGGGTTATTTATATTGCTGCCAGCCCATACTCCACCTACATGGGTAGAGGGGGAATAAAATAACAATAAAGGAAAAATGTTGGCTATGTTATTGTCGGTAAACAGCCACAGTACATCCCACAAAGTTATTTTTGTGGTAAATTTTGCAAGCAGAGTACCAATTTTTTTTTCTGCTTCAGAGCCTGCCCACATTGTCTACTGTCATGAGGATGAATATGCATTTTTTGATTTTCAATTTCCATCCAGAATGTGTGTATGTACATACATATGTATCTATGTAATTATTTATATACATATGCATGTGTTAGTTATAGATTATTGGTGCTTTCCAATAGCTGTGCCAGCATTCCTCTCTCATTCCCTATTGAGTAGACTTTTCGCAGGGATCGAATGAAGAGTAGAGCCACGGGTCGTAACACATCTGAAATGTAACGTCCACTGTTCAAAGTGCCGTTAATGCGAACAAGAGGTGACCGAGACGTGTAACCAGTGGCACCCCATACCATCACGCCGGGTGATACGCCTGTATGGCGATGACGAATACACGCTTCCAATTTGCGTTCACCGCGATGTCGCCAAACACGGATGCGACCATCACGATGCTGTAAACAGAACCTGGATTCATCCGAAAAAATGACGTTTTGCCATTCGTGCAGCCAGGTTCGTCGTTGAGTACACCATCGCAGGCGTTCCTGTCTGTGATGCAGCGTCAAGGGTAACCGAAGCCATGGTCTCCGAGCTGATAGTCCATGCTGCTGCAAACGTCGTCGAACTGTTCGTGCAGATGGTTGTTGTCTTGCAAACGTCCCCATCTGTTGACTCAGGGATCGAGACGTGACTGCACGATCCGTGACTGCTAGTGATACAGGGCCGTTGGGATCCAGCACGGCGTTCCGTATTACCCTCCTGAACCCACCGATTCCATATTCTGCTAACAGTCATTGGATCTCGACCAACGCGAGCAGCAATGTCGCGATACGATAAAACGCAATCGCGATAGGCTACAATCCGGCCTTTATCAAAGTCGGAAACGTGATGGTACGCATTTCTCCTCGTTACACGAGGCATCACAACAACGATTCACCAGGCAACGCCGGTCAACTGCTGTTTGTGTATGAGAAATCGGTTGGAAACTTTCCCCATGTGAGCACGTTGTACGTGTCGCCATTGGCGCCAACCTTGTGTGAATGCTCTGAAAAGCTAATCATTTGCATAACACAGCATCTTGTTCCTGTCGGTTAAATTTCGCGTCTGTAGCTCGCCACCTTCGTGGTGTAGCAATTTTAATGGCCAGTAGTGTATTTTATCAACGGAAATCCGTTTCTCGTATTCTCTATTGCAGCAACTTCTGCGAACGTATCCTCGATATGTTCAGTGTAAACAGTGGCTTCGTTGTAGCAAAAGATTCACCGTTAGTTGTGGAGCATACTAAGAACTGGGAAACCTGTCCACCTTCATTTCACCTTGCCTGATTCTCACTGCAAGCCGTGGTCGAAGACGGAAACGCCACGGTTGTGTAAGCCTCGTCACTGAAACTTATCTTTCTGTCTGTTCAGTTGGCCGTGTTGGCACGGCCACCGGTCTGGGTGAGTTTGACCTATTTCACTGCGGATCGTGCGCCCTGATGTCACTCTCTCCGATCGGAGGTTCACCCCATGCACTCCACCCCGCCTGGACAAAGGCTTTCTGGCTTAGTAGATTCGTCCTGAGTCATAGTGCCTCGGACTGGAAATGCACCTACTTCTCAGCATACACGAGTTGGCTTCAGCAATGTGATCCGTGCGTTGTCAGGCGGCTACAACCGCCAGGACACATAACGAACCCCCTTCTCCACGATAGATTGGCTATTGTGCTGGATTTTGGTTGAGAACATAAATCCGATCTAACAGTAGGTGAAGGGGATTACACAAAACGGTGGATGGATTATTTGGGAAAGGGGACATACAGTTTAACGTGGATTCTGCATCACATGTCATTCCTGACGACTCCTCACGTGAAGGCGACATTAAAGGCAGAGCGAAAATTTCCGTGGTGTTACCAATATTCGGTCCTTCAACCTCTCGCTTTTCAGGCAAGTACTTTACCACTAGATCACCAGATCCGGCACCAAGTTTGTTAACAGAAAGGATACAGAAGATTCAACAAATAGCGGCACGTTTCGTCAGGTCATCGTTCAGTCGGCGCGAAAGGCTTACGAAGATGCTCAACACACAGCAGTGGCAGACCTTACAAGAGAAGCGTTGTGTTTCACAAAGCGGATTACTCTGGAAGTTGCGAGAACGTACAGACCGGGAAGTGTTGGGCAACATATCACTTTTTCCCACGTACGTCTTGTGAAAAATGTCTACGACCAGAAAATCAGAGAAGTTGGATCTCATACGGAAGTTTATAGACAGTCGTTCTTCCCACTCACAACTCTCGAATGGAACAGGAAAGGGGTAAAATATTTTAGAACCGACCGCTATAACCGTAATGTGGCTTGTGCAGTACAGATGTAAATGTAGACTCGGGGTCTCAGACTAACCTAGCACATGTAGTGAACCATCGAGATCTGCTCGCCTTGCAGATACTTCTACCAGTCTCCGTGAGTCGTGAGCGGTAGTTAGACTGTTATGAATGAGGATGGCTGCCCTGTGCTATTATGTCTTCTGCAAGTTCATGCCACGGCGCGTCATCGCCGCGAGGTAGGTGTCTCTAATCATTTTGTTCAAGAGTCCCCTCGGCTCCAGTCCTTGGTGCAAAGTTTTTTCGCTGTGTATCAATGATATTTTATCTGTGCCACATCTTGTAACCACCGCTTACATGACGACGACATTCACTTGTATCAAATGCCAGCCTTAAGGACATTACTGCTGCTATATCAGTTATTCATGACGATCTTTGTTTGGTATCAGAATTTGCACAGAACCCTGGTATGAAAGTAAACCTAAGAAGTCACAGGTCATCCTCTTATCACCCCGAAAGTTTATCAGCGGACATTTTCGTGAAACATTTCTTCCAGTACTCCTTAGTAGTATGTAATTAGCCCATCAAAAATAGTACAAGATATCGGGATAATCTTGGATCAGAATCTGGATTGGGAAGAACAAACTGTCACAGCTTTCAGTAAATCTCTCTCCTACCCACAAGCAATCTGAAAAATTAGGAACATGTTTTTACATCAAATAGATAAAAACTTAGTTTAGTCTTTAGTCCCGCAAAATCTTTATTGTGATGTAGTTCAACATGGAACTAATAGTGAAAACACTAGATGACTCGAGCTAGCAATGAATGCTTGCGTGTGCAACATGGATCCGCCAGGGTAAACGACGTGATTTTCACACGCTCTGTTTTCTTCGCCGGTTTCTTAGTCACAGCTGTCGTCCGTTGCTCTCCACGTGTATCAAATACCCACCATTATTCCATAAGTGCTGTACCAGATCAGATGGGTCCAGCATCTGTGCTGTACTTATTGAAAACATTAAATCTTTCTCGATCTCCTTCTCCATTTGAACCGTACGACTCTGGAACAAACTATCCAGTAACCTGCATCTTATCCAGAACCAGACTGCATTCAATAGGAGATTAAAGCTTCATCTGTTATAATCGGCGTAGCTTCCCTCTCGCCATATCTCGGACCTTTTCCTTCTCTTCAACTGCAAAGTAGTATTTGTCACATTGTAAACACTCTTCCATGATTTTCTCATTCTTATCGACCTCTATTTTCTTTCTTACATTTCGTCTGCTATCCGTACCCTATAATTCCTCGTTCTTCCTCAGGCCAGCTGCCTTCTTCGTTACATTTGATTCCTTCGTTACTGCGGCCATAATTTTTTAGTAGATGTCATTACTCACATTCGACAAGAACGTATTGATTATATGAATGCGTGGTGTCTGTTCTTTCGCACACGTCCGAAAGAAGAGACACCGCGCATTCATATAACTGATTCACCTCAATGAGCAATGACTCCAAAAACCTTCAGTGAAGTGCCCATTTACGTTCGACCTCCAGTGGGAATCTAAAATTAGCGAGAATGGAGGACACGGACGAGGACTGCGAATAAGTGCCGCTAGGTGGGAACGTGAGTCGGTCAGGAAGCGTGCCGAGATAGTCCGCGCATTTGCGATAAACGCTGTCTGGGTGGCCCGATGGTTAACGCCGCTGCCTAGTAAGCAGGAGATCCCGGCTTCGAGTCCCAGTCATACATTTTCACTCATCGCCGCTGATTTCTCATCAAAGTCCCGATGCAGCTGATGTCATTAGTTCCTTCCCTTTCCTTTCTCCCCCCTCCGCCTTCAACTTACATAATAACAACGTACTGCTTAACACAATTTTAATAAGTTTAACATTTATGAAATTCCTCATGTTCATTACTATGCCTGTTATTGTTACTGTTATTATTTCCGTTATTGTTATGTACTGTTCATATACTACACATAATATTATCGAATCACTAAAGATGTCTGGTGAAATGTAACAGAGGGCCAGATGAAGTAAATGCGTGTTATTTTCGTGATCTTCAGTCCGAAGACAGGTTTGATGTAGGACTCCATGCTAGTCTGTCCTGTGCAAGCCTCTTCATCTCTGGGTAACTAGTCGATCTACATCTATCTGAACTCACTTAATGTAGTCAAACCTTCGTCTCAGTCTACAATTTTTAGTCCCAATACTGCCTCCCATTACCAAATTGACGATTCCCTTATGCCTTTCTCGCCATTTCTGATCAGTAGTATACCTTTTCATTAGTTATCCCATCCACCCATTTAATCTTCGGCGTTCTTCTGTAGCACAACAGTTCAAATGCTTATTTTCTCATTCTGTCTGATCAATTTTTTGTCCACATTTCAGTTCAATACGAGGCTACACTCCAGGCAAATGTCTTTAGAAAGTACTTGGTAACTCTTACATTTATATATATTTATGAAGATAGTATCTGTTCTTTCGGACATGTCCGAAAGAACAGATACCATCTTCATAAATATAAATAGTTAAGGCTCACCGGCCATTTGACCATCTTCTTCTGTGCGGATGCACAAACAGTGCCCAAACTCTTACGGGAATCGGCAAAAAGCCGCGAGTAATGAGTATAATGGTCAGGGGCACTATGAAGATAGTGCGGGACAATGAGTTGGGAATGTGGGTTTCACGGAAGGCGTACCAGAGATAAGTCGCTGTAGTCGCGCTATTCTCTGTGGCTCACATGGATATTGCCTCTGCTATGTAAGTAGGAGATCCCGGGTTCGAATCCCGGTCGGGACAAACATTTTCAACTGTCCCCGTTGACCTATATCAACACCTGTATGCAGTTAGGGGTATTCATTTGATTGTAATTTCATTCTTACATTTATGTTCAGTATTAACAAATTTGCTTTTCAGAAATGCTTTTCTTGCTATTGGTAGCGTGCATTTTGCATCTTCTCTATTTCCACCATCTTCGGTTACTTTGCTGCCCAAAAAGCAAAACTCATGCACTGCTTTCGTGTCTCATTTCACAATCTAATTCCCTCAGCGTGCAGGAATTAATAACTAAATACCGGGTGATGAAGAAGTCAGTATAAATTTGAAAACTGAATAAATCACGGAATAATGTAGATAGAGAGGTACAAACTGACACACATGCTTGGAATGACATAGGGTTTTATTAGAACCAAAAAAATACAAAAGTTCAAAAAATGTCCGACCGATGGCGCTTCATCTGATCAGAATAGCAATAATTAGCATAACAAAGTAAGACAAAGCAAAGACGATGTTCTTTACAGGAAATGCTCAACATGTCCACCATCATTCCTCAACAATAGCTGTAGTCGAGGAATAATGTTGTGAACAGCACTGTAAAGCATGTCCGGAATTATGGTGAGGCATTGGCGTCGGATGTTGTCTTTCAGCATCCGTAGAGATGTCGGTCGATCACGATACACTTGCGACTTCAGGTAACCCAAAAGTCAATAATCGCACGGACTGAGGTCTGGTGACCTGGGAGGCCAAACATGACGAAAGCGGCGGCTGAGCACACGATCATCACCAAACGACGCGCATCTGTCGGACATTTTGTGAACTTTGTTTTTTTTTTTTGTTCTAATAAAACCCCATGTCATTCCAAGCACGTGTGTCAATTTTTACCTCTCTTTCTACATTATTCCGTGGTTTATTAAGTTTTCAAATTTATACTGACTTTCTGATCACCCGGTATATTAAATTATTTACAACTTTGTTATCAAAAAAGTTATTCTGGAAAATATGTTCTGTTGGCAACCTTCAAAAGCGATGTAAAGCTTAAGCAGTAAAATGTGCTGTATGCTGCTTGTAGCGTTTGGAACACAAGTTGTAGTAAAAGATCATCAGATATTTGCTGGCAGCTCTCGCCATAGACTGCAGTCCGAATATACGTATCGCGAGTGCTATTCCGGAACGAATTTAATACAGCCTCTCCCGAACAGGATTTCTGCAGTTCCATTTATATGTTGCAGCAATTAACGTACAATAAATCCGCGATTTTCTTGTTGTCGCTGGAGGAGATAAATGCCTTGGCAGCGTTCCTGAACGTTACTTGGCCACATCTGCTCGATAGCATCTTCTTTACGACAGCCTTTTAAGCGTGTTTACTGCCTGTTAATAGCGCATTTTTCTCGAGTTGTCTCTGCAGTCGCAGACGAGCCGCAGACTACGGTGGATGCCGGTGGCAGCTCAAACATCTCCGTAACCTTACGCCTCCAGGCGACCTCTAAGGTCAATACTTAAGGTGTGGCAACGACGCGCACCAAACGTCTTTCTCACGTCTGGCGTTTGAGCTCTCAAATACAGAAACAAAGCTGCACGTCCGTTTATTAAACCATGAAGGAAGAAAGGAAGACTAGGGCTTAAAGTCTCTCGACGACAAGGTCTTTAGAGACGGAACACTAGCTCAGATTTAGGAAGGATTGGAAAGGAAATTGACTATGTTCTTTTCTACATTTGCATCTACATATATCTATATGCTTCCGTACGAGCCTTAATTTCTCTTTTCTTGTCTTCGCGATCCTTACGCGGATTGTACCTTGGAGGCACTAGAATAGTTCTGCTGTCAGCTGCAAATGCCGGTTCTCTAAATTTTCTCAATAGTGTTTCACGAAGAGAGCATCATCTGTCGTCCAGGGTTTCTCATTTGAATTCACGAAGAATTTCCGGAACACTCGCGTGATGATCGAACCTAGCGGTAACCAGTACTGCAGCACGCATGTGAATTAGTTTCATGTTTTTCTTTAATACGACCTGACACTCAAACAGTACTCAAGAACGGATGGCACAGGTGTTCTATACGCAAATTACTTTGCAGAAGAGATACAATTCCTCAGAACCCTCTCAATAAACCGAAGTTGACCATTCGCCTTTCCTATGAACTTTCTCACGTGCTTGTTGAATTTCATACCGCCTGACAGAGTTACGCCAAGATATTTAATCGACGCTACTGACTCAAGCAGCACATCATTTACACTGTATTCAAACATTACAGGATTGTTTTTCCTACTGATCTGCATTAACTTAATTTTTCCATATTTAAGGCAAGCTGAGATTCCTCACACAAAATTGAAATTCTACCTAAGGCATACTATACGCTTCTACAGTTACTCAACTGCGATAGTTTCCTGTATACTACAGCGTTACCAGCACTGTTCCCGTTTTCTTGTTCAGGTTCTTATGACTGCACTATCTTCACGGCGGCTCCCTATTAGCTGTTTGTGACTGTGCTGTACGAACTACTATCTACCTAACACCACAACGTTCTGAACGAAGTAAATAGGTGAACAAATTGGCATTTTTGAAATGAAACGTACATTGTGTATCACAGAGACATACTCTTAAAAATTCCTGCGAGATTGCATTACAAAAGTCAGGCAATAACTTTCCTCCTCCCACGTACATCTCACGAAATGACCACGTCAGGCAAATCAGAAAACTTCGAACTCACACCTCTTACTAGCAGTTGCTCCTTCCACGCACCATTGAATGGAATACGAAAAATTGATGGGAGAGAAGGGGCGGGGAGAGGGGTATTATAATAATAACGGGAGTACTATCCGCTATATGCCGTAAAGTGTTCGCATAAAGGGGCGACGAAAGGCCCAGGGATGGGGGGAAGTTATAGCGGTACCAAAAGTACTCTCCGCTCCACACTGTCACTGATCGGCAGAAAGAGGCAGCAAAGGCGGGGGAGTGGGGGGGGGGGTATCATAGGGGTTCCAGAAGTACCCTCCGCCACACATATGACGAGCTCGCAGAACAGGCCGGTAAACGGTTGGGGGAGAGGATTATGGTGTTACTAGAAGTATGCCACACACAGTATCTGGCTCACAGAAAGGGGTGGAAAAGGAGTAGGGGGTGGGAGGGAGTAGAAATTATAGAGATACCAGAAGTACCACCCATCACACACTATAACGGGATCACAGAGAGGGGCGGTAAGGAGGGGGGAGGAATTTAAATGTTTCCAGAAGTGCCCTCTGCCAGGCTTGCAGAAAGCAACACACAGGATCGGCGGAGGGCGAGGGATTACAGTATGAGGATGTGATGAAAATTAATGTCTCCAAATATTTTATGTCAAAATTCTTAAGCTTTTTAAATAAAACCTACGTTATTAACATTTCTTCACTCTTCATATTACATATTTCCACTGCTCTGCCGCAAGAGGGTTCAGGACTGAAGTGTGTAACAAGGCGGTGTATAACGTTACTATTTCGGTGCGTGAGAAACAGCGTGCTGTAATCGAGTTTCGAATTCGAAGAGTTCGTCCACACATGGAGCACCTTCTCCTCCTGCATGACAGCGACGTCTGCAACAATCTGATGCTTTGTGTTCACTGTTATCGATCATCCTCCATACAGTCCTGGCTTGGTCTCATCCTATTTCATCTTTTTTCAGATCTTAAGGAATAATTTCGAAGACTTCTCTTTGATAGTGATGAGGGTGTGCAAGCAGAGGTGAGGTTGTGGCTCCGTCAACGAAGTTAAACATTCTACAGTGATGCAATCAACAAACTGATCTCTCGTTGGGTGAAATAGGTTCTTCACCAGGGTGACTATGTTGAAAAAATATATTTAGACATAAAGAATAAAGATGTTGAATGTTGATAACGTTCGATTTATTTAGAAAAGCTTTAAGAGTTTTCATATTAAAAAATGTGGAGGCATCACTTCTCAGCACTCGTAGTAGTAGGAATACCCTCGTAGTAGTAGAAATACCCTCCACCACGCGTCATAATGACTTTGCAGAAAGGTGGAGGCAAAACGGTGGTACCAGAAGTGCCACTATGATTTTCCCTCCCCTACCCTTTTGCCTCCCCCTTTCTGTGACACACCATAACATACAGCAGAAAGGAGCAGCAAAGGGCTGTAGGGAGAGCAAGCATAGTGGAAGTTCAGTGGTGCCAGAAGAATCCTCCGCCACACACCATAATGGGTTCATTGAAAACAGGAGCGAATGGGAGGGGGGGGAGGGCTGGGGATTTATAATGGTAGCAGAAGTACCGTCTTTCACTCAACATGAGGGGTTCATTGAAAGGTGCCACAAAGTGGTGAGGGGAATGATAGTAGTAACACACAGTAATGGACTTGGAGAAAGAGGAGGAAAGGGGCTATGAGGGGAGTAATTATAGTGGTAGTTGAAGTATCCTCCGCCACACACTGTAAAGGCCTCGCAGAAAAGGGCAGTAAAGGGCCAATGAGGGTGGGGGAATTGTAGTTGTACCAGATGTGTACTCTGCCACAAACCATAAATGGACCTCGAAAAAGGGTGGCAAAGAGGTGTGGGGGAATTAAAATAGTTCCAAGAGTACAGTCTGCTACAGACTGTAATGTGATCAGAGAAAGGGGCACTTAAGGGCAGGGAGGGTGAATTTACAGTTATACGGTGAGTACCTTTCGTCACACACTGTAATGTACTTGAAGAAGGGACAGCAAAGGGAGGGATCGCTAATGGTACCAGTAGTACACCCCTCAAACACTCTAATGGGCTACAGAAAGAGGTGAAAAATGGGATGTGGTAGTTATAGTGGTACCAGAAGTACCATTCATTGCACACTATAATGGTCTTCCTGAAAGCGGCGGCAAAGATGCAAGGGGGAGGGGGCTGGGAAACTACAGTGGTGCCAGCGGCACCCTCTCCACCCCACGCTGTAACAGGCTCACAGAAAGAGGCCCCAAGGGAATCGTGAGGTACGGAGTACTATAGTGGTACCAGAAGAACCTCTGGCATGCGCCGTTATTTGGTCACAGAGAGGGTTGGCTATGTGAGGGGACGAGAATTTACAGTTATACTATGAGTACCCTCTGCCATACATCACAATCGACTTGCAGAAAGGAGCAGCATACGTGGGTTCTGGGAATTTATAGCGGTAGCAGGCGTAAGCAGCAGGTGTACCAGTTTGAGCACACATGACGGGTTGCCTACTTCAAGGGCAAGTAGACATTCAGGGGTACACCTATTGTTCTCTTTTGGTTGACAGGTGCTTAACCTACTTTACTGCTAAGACGATTATGACCCCCTGGGGCTAATCTGTCCTTTTGATTAATTGCTCCTTTACCTGTTTCTTGGTTAAGTAGTTTTCAAAGAAACCCCCACCCCTCCCTCTCCCCCCCTTCTTCACCCATCCTCCTCCTACTCCCCCATCCCTCTGGTAAATCCCCTCACCGATACAAGCACAATTTTGATATCAGTTTGACTAATTACTTCCCTATGCCTCTGGGAAACGCCCCAGCCCTCCCCCACACAGAAATTTGCTGGATAAAGACTCACTTGATGGGCCATTTGGGGGAAATCGATTGCAGTGTATGGATTATTGTTTAAACAATTTAGACAATGCATGGAATATTGTTTATTTAAACAATTTACGGGATACAAGGTGATTTATTGATTATTTAAACAATTGCCACGCTTTTTCATTCCGATCGCGTAAGGAAACACGTAATTACACTGTCACACACCACTTAAACATACCTGACAAACTTTCTCGCGTCTCGCTATGCGCGCGGGCTGCTAAGAGTCGGGACTTGCAGAAGGGATTTTGGAAAAGTCAGCGGGCTCGCCGCACCACTGCCGGCTGTCGGTCGCCGTCTCACGCGGTCTGTATGCGTGTACCAAACTGTCGGATACCAGTGCATGCGACAGACCTTTTTCTTCCATAGCAAATATCTGATTGGTATTCGATCCTAAAATACGGCTGAAGTTAATAAATAATTAATTTCCGGCCACACGATCGTGATGTAGGGAATATTAGGCGGACGCGGTAGCTATCCCACACACTCACAAATTGATGCTGTCACAAAGCTAGTAGCAGGCTGACTCGAAATACATTGAAAAAAAAAAACATCGTTGCATACAAAGAGAGAGGGAGGGAGAGAGAGGGAGAGAGAGAGAGAGAGAGAGAGAGAGAGAGAGAAAGGGAGAGCACTGTAGTTTCCTTTGCAGATGACATAGGAACTAGCATGGGATTTTTCATTCCGCCATGGGCTCTAAACTGGTCCAGCCTTCCTGGCCAACTTCCTTGTGCTGCATTTCACGAACTGCTTCAGGAGTTATTAAATTTGATACGGAATATCACATCTTGAAGATGTCACAAATGTTGCCTCAGAAGATGGCCATGGGAAATATTAATTAAATCGTTAACATAACGTTTAAACAATTTGCTTTACACAGTTTAAAACTACTCGAAATAAAAAAGATCGACACTGGACAGTTGTTTGTATGCCCAACCAACAGTGATATGTTTTTGACGAGAAATTTCATTAAATAAGCCAAACCTATTATTATTTGACGTCACGAGTGGAAGCAGAGATGTATGAAATGATAGTTGGAATTTCAAATCTCGATGTGAATTTATATCATCATTGTTATAGTGTTACCAACCACCACTGGTCTGATAAGTGTATTTTCTTTCTTAAACTATTCTGGTTCCCTCTGCTACGCCAGAACGAAGAAGGGAGGAGGAACGGGTCTACCACGTGATGGGATAGTAAAAACAACAACAACAATAAATACCTCTGCAAGACCGAGTCCACTGTGATGTATTGAGAAGCACTAAACACGACACACTTAAATCACAATCCAGTCCAGAGCAGTAGCTCCCATGGCTAGATGTCGGAGATCGCTGAAACACGTATATACCCCGTGCGCTCATGTCCTGAGGTCCACACTAAGTGCCCACCCCCTCATACGCCTCCAGCGCCAATGCTCGGAGGTCAGTGAAAAATATCACCGCAATCGCAGCCACAGCCGTGGACGCGCATGTATGCCAGAGTGGACCACCCCCGGCCATGGAGGGCATCCGCGGATGATGGAGTGCTAGAGATTCAGCACATATAGCTATTTTGAACCTTGTCTCACACAATACACACGTTCGCTTCTGTCGCGCTCACCCAGCACACTGGTCACTTTGTAAGAGGCGGGGGTTGTTTTGGATTATTCTTGAATTTAGAACAACTGTGTGAGGTGAAATGACAAGTTTAATGTCGCACTATTTCTCACCAAATTACAGCTTTTCACACAGTTTTCAACTCGCCAACATAAAAACAGCGCAATGGATAACACATCTTGCCAACACCAAAAAGTGAAATAAGTTCATACACAACACTGTTAAATATTAACTCTCTGAAAGAACATTAATCCTAAGCACAATATTATGAAAGTTTAATTGGAAGTTTCTGTATTTGCTGCTGTCTGCAAGGCCACTCTCTCCCACTGAAATTCCAACGAAACTAATCTGGCCTTTGCTGAACTTTCCAGCAGAAACTTTCCCTATGTTTCTCGTTATGCGAGAAAACGTGTACTCAGCCGTAGTCTGTAAAAGTGCCTCCCGGATGACAGGGTTCCGTACACACGCACCGTTACCACACTACATGGTCGAGTTAGCCGACACGGCTGATTCCCGCGCCATCCTGCAGATAAAGAGCGTTCTGCGGATGGACGTACGTGTAGAACTTTACGAACCACCCAACGTCCCCCAACAATGCAACAACTGCCAGCGATTCGGCCACTCGGCCCTCCGCTGCGGCCTGGCAACTCGCTGCCGCGGATGCGCTGGCAACCACAGATCCAACACTTGCACACAAACACAGCCAAACCAGCGACGCTGTGCCAACTGCGGTGGGCCCCATGCGGCAAACTTCAGACAGTGCAGCTCCTACAAACAGGCGCTGAAGCATAAACAAGACAAGAGCACACGACATACATACGACAGACAGGCATACGACATACAGACAAGCATACGACATACCACGCCCAAGGCCAGTAAGGAACGGCGTAACGTTTGCCACGGTTGCACGCCCTGGCGGAACGGCACGGGCTGCGGAACCTCAGCGCCCTACACACACACGTGAAACAACCGCTGCAACAGCCACACAACAGCCTCAGACAACACCTGAAACCCAGCAAGCATCGGTACCAACACCTATGCCCCCAAACAACACGACCCCACTCCCGGAAATCACGTGCTGTGAAGAAACGCACCATATACAGGAAAACACACCCACACAAGAACCCCCCGAACCCCAAGCCCAGAGGAGGAATAGACGTACACGCAAACACAGGGCGGGGAACACGAAATCACCACAACAGGCTACGCAGCAACAACAGAACAGCAACACACAGGGAAACAGTCAACAAGACACCGAGACTGTAACTCACACTACCATCCCCCTCACCACAGAAGTAACACAGGCGCCACAACCTCTGCCACGAAACACAAATGCCGCTCCTAACAACACACCAATACCCGCACAAGCGGCCGCTAACTCCACAACAGCACCTCTGGCTGCCACACCCAACACCAACACACCACCTGGGGGAATACTGGAAACACTATTCCCCCGACACACGACCGTTCAAATCCTTACCAAGGTGCTGACGGCCGTCACTACACTCATCACCCAGCTCATGAGCGCCGAACCCGGGCAATACTGGGCTGTCATACACACTGCCATCACAACACTCTTTCACACTCTTATATGAATAATATGCCACACCCGGCCTATAACGCAGACCCGCACACACTATCACGGATCCTGTTCTGGAATGCAGACTCGATCCACTACAAAAGGGCAGAATTTGCCGCGTTCATGGACCGCAAGGGAATCCTTGTCGCGCTACTGGGCGAGACTAAACTTAAACCGCACAAACAATTAAACTTTCCTGGCTACTGTGTCTATCGTACCGACCGACCGGGCGACACCGTGGCAGGTGGAACTGCAATCGTCATACACAAAGACATTGAGCACACAAACATAGAGCTCCCTGAACTGGAAAAAATCGAGGCTACGGCCGTCAGAGTCAAGTTCAACGGAGCCTACACCACACTGATATCGGTATACAACAGCCCTGTAGGCATTTCAACACGCGATATCAGCACATTACTCAACATTTCACCGCGAGTAATAGTCGCTGGAGATCTGGACGCAAAACACCCAGAATGGAATTCACGCATACGAAATCCCAACGGCAAAAAACTGTACGAACATTCACTAGGCAGAAACTGCATTATACTAGCGCCGACTGAACCGACGCACATTCCCTATCAGAGGGGACACAGGCCAGACGTGATAGACATGGCCCTCATCAAGGGCATTACAGCGACACTCAACGTTGCCGTTGAAAACGATCTGCCCTCAAACCACCAACCTGTAATACTATACAGTGAGGAAACACTGCAGCACATGGAACAACGCAAGATGGACTACGGGCGTGCGAATTGGACAATGTTCAAGCAAACGCTCGATAGCCACATCCCACCTATACACGAAATTAATGAAACAGCACAAATTGACGAGGCAGTAGAAACACTCACTAACGCCGTCCAGGACGCAATGGCAGGCACCATACCTGATCGCACCTCACAACAACGCAGTGCGGCCCTGCCCCAGGAAATCCTGGGCCTAATCTCAATGAGGAATCGCCTCAGGAGACAATGGCAGCGCACCGGGCTTCCGTACTTCAAACGGCACATTAACAGACTACAGGGCATCATACACGATAAAATACAAACACATAGAACACAACAGTGGAACCAAAAACTCGAAGGGCTGGACACCGCACGACCTGGCGTGTGGCAACTAGCCCGACACTTCACCAGGGAGAAAATATACACCCCAACGCTTCAAGGGCCTGACGGACCTGCATACTCAGCGGAAGAGAAAGCAGAACTAATGGCTCGAACACTCGCAGCGTCATTCACACCGAACCTGGTACCATCAGATCCAGTGTTCACACTTGCTACTGACCAAGAGGTTACACGCATTCTAGCCCAACCATCGCGCGACGACATTCGACATGCTAGCACAGCCGAAGTCTCCTGGGCTATAATGCATTCCGCTGCTAGGAAAGCCCCTGGTCATGATGGCATTCAAAACCGTGTCCTCCAGGAGTTCACGTATAAAGCAACTGAGTACCTAACACACATAACGAATGCATTACTAAAACACCAACACTTCCCCGCCTTTTGGAAGATGGCCAGGGTCCTGATGTTCAGGAAGCCGTGGAAAGACCACAGCCTCCCACAAAATTACCGACCCATCAGCCTTCTGAGCTCGCTCAGTAAGATTGTTGAGAAGGTGATTTTCAAACGCATCACTAGGCACTGCATAACAAATGACATCCTGAGACCGGAGCAATTCGGCTTCAGGAATCACCACTCCACAACACAACAACTCCTACGGGTCGTTGAACATATAACACATGGCTTCAACATAAACAAAGCTATAGGGGCAGTGTTCCTGGACATCGAAAAGGCTTTCGACCGTCTATGGCACAACGGCCTCATCCGCAACCTCAGCGACGCGGGGTTCCCCGACGGGCTGCTGCGTCTAATACACTCATACCTCACAGACAGGAGTTTCAACACTGACGTGCAGGGAAAAGAATCAACACGACACGGTATACACGCGGGAGTACCCCAGGGATGCATCCTAGGGCCCCTACTGTTTAACCTCTACATAAACGATCTCCTAACCACACACAACACAATGATGGCAATCTACGCGGATGACACAGCCATCCTTGCGCAAGATTGGAAACCATCAAACATTACGTCACGCCTACAGACTGCACTCAGAGTGGCCGAGCCTTGGTTGCAGAAATGGCGTGTTAGAGTAAACGTCGACAAGTGCGAAGCCGTTCTGTTCACTAGAAGACCGAAGCAACTGCGCAAACACCGCTACTGCAGACCAATAACTCTACATGCACGTCCAATACGTTTCCGCGAGAAAGTCAAATACCTCGGTGTCTGGCTGGACTGTAAATTACTCTGGGGGGACCACATACAACACATGACCAACCGAGCTAGCGCGAGGCTCAAACAGCTCTATCCTATGCTCAACAGGCGTAGCACACTGAACAGAAGGGTGTCGAGGTCCATGTACATGACACTTATTCGACCCCTGATGACGTACGCAGCTCCTGTCTGGGGATACGCTGCGCCTACACGCCTGCGCCGTCTGCAGCTCATACAAAACAAAGTACTAAAATTCATAAGCAATGCTCCACGATACACACGCATCGCGGACCTTCACCGGGAATACCGACTTGAGACTCTCACGGAGGTAATCCACAAACTCACCACAAGACTATACAGAAACTCCAGACACTCGCAGAACCCGTTTATTCTGAATCTGGGGAACTACGACCACAACCATAGATGGAAACATAAAAGACCAAAAGACATACTTGTAAGGACATAACATCTATGGCCAAGCATACGCAAACATAACGCCACAGGCGAGCCCCTGTTAATCAGACGCCATTACTGGATATCCAGCTGAAATACACTGTCGTATAACTGGCACCACACAGGGAAGCCGTACCGTACACTGCATGCAGACAAGCTCCACATATCCCCCACACAGTGAGATGATCTATGGCCGATCTCCCACTACTGTATAACGATCTTGATTGTTCCAGGAATGTAGCAGCTGCAGCAACTGGGACACATCGCCATCGCTTGTCACGGTAATGATGCATGATACCTATACTAACAAATCCAACCTTGCATGAGCTATCGCAGCTAGTAAGCCACTACTGCTCTTACTACCCATCCCACTGTCGCAGAGGTTTTTTTTCCCACGGCACGAGCCATGGCACTTTTTTTCCCTCTGCTCTTCAAATCGCTACCCTCACTCGCGTTTCGTCCACTATCTATCACCTGATGGACCGTGTTAATGCGTAGTCTTACCCAGACGCACGGACAACATCACAGCCCAGCATCCTGTGATCCACTTACTAGATAACTAACATGTTTTACGGAGGTGACAGTAGAACTTTTGGTTTGGTCACCACGTTGGTGCGGGCGTGGAGGGGCCCCATCTCTTTTTTTCAGCCGATGTCTTATTATGTGGCGATATACACGCGCATGGTTGGAGCAGCGTGCATATTATAGTGCCCACACAGTTCTCACGAGAACCATTAACTAATTTGGCTGGTTCGTTTCTCCACAGTTGGAGCTAAACGTTGCTACAGCTAATTTTTTAGCTGGAGTGCAGCCGCTGTGAACGCACTGTCCACACAAATTTCTTCTCTGCGTCATACGGAGCGTTAAGCGCTCCGTTCTGCACTTGACGCCAGTTCAGAGAATAGTCCCCGAAAATCTCTCCCTTGTCCTACTCCTGGCAGAACTGCCTCCGTCCACTTGAGTTCCTTTTTCACGTCACGGCTTCTTTCGACCAATAGGAGCGTTCCTCTTATTTTGCAGAAACTCTCTCTACCAATCGCAATGTCCCTTCTATCAAACTGCGTCCTGGGCCAGTTCTAGACGCCTAAAGTACATTGACCTTTCCATGTGTCACAGTCGCTGGACGATAATGCGTCCCTTGCTTTTGTTCGTATCCTGTTAGGATTCCGAAACGCTGCTTTCTAAAGCTTCTTCTCTGCCCTTGTGCAGACGCTTCCAGCTTGAATCACCTGGCCCAGGGTCACTGTCCTCCTTCCTGCAACCCCTTTAAGTGGGTTCCAGCATAACTCCTGCAGCGTGGCTTCGCTACGCTATTGTGGAGCTGGCTTTTCAAAACTAAAAGCGACTCGACTCGCGTTCCCTGTTATACCTTCCGCTCAAAGACATGCATTGTATAGGAATGGTGTGTTAATTACCGTTGATTGATTGTCATCCCTTTTTGCATTATATATTGATAGGTAAATGTTCTCATAACTGCCGATTTGCGTAAGGTGTCATCTTCACCTTCTCATTGCGATTTGTAAAGGTCTCATGTAAGGTGTGAATCTGACCATTTATTCTGCCACCTTAAAACTTTACTGACCCTCACTGCCGTGGGCAACATCAGACATGTCAGCACATTCTTTGTACCAGTCACAAGCTGAGCTTGTCCACAACCTCCAGTGGCCAAAGCCTTTGCAGCCAGCCGCATTGCACTGCAAAACAAGCAGCTTCAGCTTGGATGTATACAGAAGTACTAAACAATTTCATCCAGACACACACCCACCAACTTAAAAAATCCACTTTGCCCCATCCGAGGCAGCGATGTTTTTGACCATATACCTCGAATTTCTCACGTAATATGTAGATTTCTCCCTTTTAAAAGAGTTCTTTTCCAAAACAGAAGAAATTGAGGTATACATGCATTCTCTCTAAAGTATCGCTATGTGAAAATCCTGTAACAATATGGCATAGGCTACATTTCCTCCAAATATATTCTCATCAGCTGGGAAAAAATCCTTTTCTTGTCTGTTACATCATGCATCACAGGACTAGAATATGAAACTCATTTTTGGCTCATGACGGAGTGCTAAGATCTACTTCTATCACAGGACACCTACTCACTTTCGAACTCCCTTAAAGTAACGAAATTCCTCGCCATATACAAAGTCTTTTAAGGTAATATCACAGAGAAGTTATAAATGTCAGGTTTATACTACATATCACTTTATAAATTAGGTAATACATGTGATTTTATTATGATGGTCGTCCCTCCGTGCGTAGGTAATAGATTGAAATAATGGGAAAAGATATGGCCGCCACGAAAGAAACGCCTGTTTACCTTCCAAGTCAAGAATTACATCTGCTGTACCGTAGCAATCGCTTCCCCCTGCCAGGCGGCACATCAGGCTAATTAATTACGTTCATCATGAGAGTCACTTTGCATGGCGAGTAATTGTTTTCCAGCAGTCGTATTACATTCACCAGTCAGCTCATATGGGAATCCCTGGAGGGAAGACGATGTTCTTTTCGAGGAGCACTATTGAGAACCGACATCTGAAGCTGACCGCTGAAGGATTCTACCTCCAGCAACATACATTTCGCCTAAGGACCGCTCTATTAAAAACACGATCACACACAAAATGGTTCAAATGGCTCTGAGCACTATGGGACTTAACATCTATGGTCATCAGTCCCCTAGAACTTAGAACTACTTAAACCTAACTAACCTAAGGACATCACACACATCCATGCCCAAGGCAGGATTCTAACCTTCGACCGTAGCAGTCGCACGGCTCCCGACTGAGCGCCTAGAACCGCTAGACCACCGCGGCCGGCCGATCACACACACAAGAGTCGCTGATAGTGTTACGCTTTCTGGTAGGAATGCTGTCTGTGATTTGAAATCAAGTTTCCCCATTAAACCACATACTTGCATTGGTTCCTATGGAGACGTCTTTTAATGATTACAGCCACTGGTGTATCATATTCGTGACATGCTCATATCTCGAAACGGACCACCTTTTTCGAACCTATCTGCTAAGGATCCCATACATCAAAATGCCAGCGCAATTTTTTAAACAATCCCTCTGCGTCTTGTGACTGTTCCTCAGTCTCTGCCCCGCCCTCCATACACGTGTATCCATGTGATCATCCTAATTTAAGTCGGAACAGAGCAGAAGTCAGAGAGCACTATGTCTACCACCTTCTGTGTTCAGTGCGGAAACAGGGTGAGCTGAGTTCATGCGACAGGACCGTGTTTTGACCACTCGGTGGAAATGGGAACATGTCGCCCTCGCCAAACTAAACTTCCTCCTGTAACACGAGGTAGTGAAAAAAGACATTAAGAACAGTTCACCACCACAAGAAAGTGGGCCAGGAAGGCTGGGGCAGTCTAGAGCCCATGGCGGAACGAAATATCCCATGGAAGTTCCTATGTCATCCACAAAAAGCAAACGACAGCTCTCTCTCTCTCTCTCTCTCTCTCTCTCTCTCTCTCTCTCTCTCTTTGTATGCACCGATCTTTTTTTAAAGTGTATTTCGAGTCAGCCTGCTACTAGTATAGTGACACCATCAATTTGTGTGTGTGTGAAATAGCTACCGCTTCCGCCTTATATTCCCTACATCACGATCATGTGACCGGAAATTGATTGTTTATTAACTTGAGCAGTATTTCAGGATCGATTCCCAATCAGTTATTTGCTTCTGAAGGAAGGCGTCTCTCACATGGACTGGTACCTGACAGGTTGCCTCAAGCTTACCTATTACTTGCGACGGCAGCCGACAGCCGACAACGGTGCGGCGTTTCCAAAATCCCTCTGGCGCGTCCCCACTTATGGCGGCCTGCGCGCTTGAAGAGATGTGAGAAAATTTTTCAGGTATGTTTAAGATGTCTGTGACAGTGTAATTAGGTGCTTCCCTACACAATCGGAATGAAAAGCATCGTAATTGTTGAAATCTTCCATACATCGCCTTGTATCTCGTAAGCTGTTTAAATAAACAATACTCCACACATTGCCTAAATTGTTTAAACAATATTCCATGTACTGCAATCGATTTCCCTCCAAACGGCCAATAAATTGAGTCTTTTTCCCACCAATTTCCGGGTGGGGGCGGGCTGAGGGGTCTCCAAGACAGATATGGGTTAATTAATTGATCGATTTAATTAATTAGTCAATCAAATTGATATAAAAAGTGAGTTTGTATCGGGGAGGGGAGTACCCAGAGGATGGGGGTGTAGGAGGGGAAAGGGGAGGGATGGTGGTTTCTTGGAAAACCATTTAACCAAGCAGTAGGTTAAGGACCTATCAATCAAAATGACGAATTATCCACAGGGGGTCATAATCCTCTTAGCAGGTTAAGGACCTGTCAATCAAAAGGGAACACTAGGTTTGACCCTGCATGTGGAGAAAGCTGAAATCGTTAAAACTGAACAGAACCCTAGGGCCCTATGGATTCCCTGTCAGATTCTACACCCAATTTGTGGCTGAGATACCGCCTCTGTTAATTATAGTCGATCGTAGATCCCTCGAATAAAAAACGGTGCCCAGCAGCCGGAAGAAAGCACAGTTCACACTTGTCTACAAGAAGGGCAGCAGAAGTGATCCACAAATCTACCGTCCTGTATCCTTGATATCCATTTATTGTAGAATCTTATAACATATTTTGAGCTCAAACATAATGTGGTATCTCGAACAGAACGACCTCCTCTGCGGCAACCAACATGGATTTCGAAAACATAGATCATGTGAATCCTAACTCGCTCTTTTCTCGCATGATATCCTGTAACCCATGGATCACAGAAGTCAGGCAGTTGCAGTGATTCTCGCTTCCGAAAAGGATTTGACTCACTACCACAGCTGCACTTATAATCAAAAGTACGATCGTATGAGGTATCATACGAAATCTGTAACTGTATTGAGGATTTATTGTTGGGGAGGACGTAGCATGTCATCTCGTATGGAGAGTCATCGACAGAAGTGACAGTGGATGTGCATCAAGGCAAGTGTCTTAGTAGTAGTAGTAGTAGTAGTAGTAGCTATATTCATCCGTAGATCTCTTTTTTCAAGGATATAAGACATGTCAAAGTATTTACAAGTTTAGACCAATTTAAAATTAGCTAATTCGTATACACATACATTTACAGACTTCTAGTTAGAGACCAACATTAGACTTACTCTGGGTATACAATACTTTTTATGCGAATAATTGTTAAATAATGTAATGCCACACTGTTCCCTCATGGCTCACTATTAGTCACTGCCCACACTATACAAACATTGTTTCATAACACTTCACTCACTACACGTACCAACATACACACACACTGGTGATCTCAGGGCCATTTTCTGTACCGCAACTTCCCCTTTGTTATCCTGAAAAACTGAGTCAGCATCCCTCTATAATGAGTGAGATGTTGAGGAGCTCAGAAAGAGGAAGAGGTGTTAGTATCGTGCTATGCATAGATTGGGGTTAAGTATTTCTAGAAAAGGGAAAAAAACATAGTTTGAAGGTGTTATATGGAATGTTGGATGTTTTATAATCATTATTATTATTTATTTTTATAATATGCTTTTTACCAAACCCCCTACTCTATTTTATCAAAGCAATCCTTCAATATATAAAATGTATTGCATAACAGGTACTTTTTAGCTGCCTTTTTAAATAAGTGTATTTTTGCAATTTCTTTAATCTCTTTTGGTATTTTACTGTACAGTTTTATTCCTTGGTAGAAAATGCTGTTTGGGACCCTTTCAGTTCGTGTTGTACATTAATGATCTTTCGGGCAGTGATAATAGTAACCTCTGACTTTTCGCAGATGATGCAGCGATCCATGACAAAGTACAGTATGAACAAAGCTGTACAATTATTCAGTCAGACACTGATATGGTTTGAAAATTGTGCAAAGACTATCAACTTGCTTTAAATGTCCAGAAATGTAAAACTGTGCAGTTCACAAAACGTCGAAACATAGCAGTGGCGGACTAAGCTCGGGACGAAAAAACTAAATGAGGCCGCCCGGTCTACTTGAAAACTGATGTATTTATAGTGTACATTTCAAAACAATTGTTAATGTATATGCAACGGCTAAGAAAAACATCAAGTATTTATAATGTTTTTGCTCTCTAGTAATAGTAATATACAAATTTAAGGACTTAGGTGAGAAACGTAGAACCCGAAACAACATTTGCTACATCTACTATCTGGTAGAGTGCAAAGAAATAATAAAAATTAGAATAAGAAAATTACCTTAAAAAACTTCTACAACAATTACATCAGTTTCGTAACGTTAGTACGAGTTAGTAGTTATTATTGATATAATTAGAGTTATGTTTTGGTGCGTTTATTTTACTGACATTCTCGATAACGTCGTTGAAGCACGTAGCAGACTTCGGTTTAATGGTAGAACACTAGGGTAACGCAGTCAGTCTATAAAGGAGATTGCTTACAAACACTCATGCGACCCATACTAGAATATAGCTCAAGTGCGTGGGACCCGTACCAAATAGGACTTGCGGGGAATATTGAACGTATACAGAGATGGGCAGCACGAACTGTCACAGATTTGTTTGAGCTGCGGGAGAGCGTCACAGAGATGATGAAACAACTGAACTGGCAGACTATTGAAGACAGATGGAAACTATCCCGAGAAAGCCTACTAACAAAGGTTCAAGAACCGGCTTTAAATGATGACTCTAGGAACATACTACAACCCCCTACATATCGCTCCCATAGGGATCGTGGGGAAAAGATTAGATTAATTATAGCATGCACAGAGGCATTTAAACAATCATTCTTCACGCCCTCCATACGTAAATGGAACGGGGAAAGCCCAAATAATTGATACAATGGAATGTCCCTCTGCCATGCACTTGGCAGTGATTCGCAGAGTACAGATGCGTAGAATATACTACCTGGAAACCACTTGTTCAAAATTTTGGGAAGTAATTGTGTCGTGCGATTGTCTTAAGAACGATAATAGCATCACATTTTCACAACTTTGATAACATAATTTATACGGTATAAAATCGAAGTGTCAACTCGATTCCTACTATTTCAGTTAGGTGTGAGATTGTGAACGCAAGTCTGCAGATAGTGGCCATCTGAGAATGCTGATGGGAAAATGCTGAATCTTTCTGTCGCTTCCTCCTACGTTCTGGAAAATCAGTGTTTTTCCCTACTGTCTTGCCTTCCCTGAACTTCCTGTGATTTGCTGGGTTCAGCTGTGGACTCACGAACCGAGTCAAATTTGTTGTTGGCAAAGGGTATTCCAGCCTGTGAACTGGTACTTTTCCATGGCTGGGATGTTTTCTGCTGCCAGTCAGGGCAAAAACCAATCCACGTGAGCGAACCATCGGGAACATTATTGAAAAATACACTGTGCTAAACGAGGCGTGTTATTTTTTTTTTTAGGTTTTCTTCATTTTAGAGACTCTCAGTTGTCACCAAACTGTTTTCTCCTAAAGTTTGTTGAACATTTTGAAGATTAATATACGGCGTGTTAAAATATAAATGCTGTAAATAAAATGTTGTTTTGTGGAGGGAGGGCTCATGATGCCAAGAACCCCCACCACTTCCTTGGGTTCCGCGTCTGGTTTCGCTGTAAGGAGAACCTGAGTTTTATCGCTGTGGAGCCCTGTGTAATTGGGAGAACAGGTCAGCAAAACATTCCCGCTGAGTGCTGTCATAGCGCGGAATGCGTGCGTGGGGCATTCTGAAGGTGAAGTGCTTCCGAAACTGCTTTCCTTCTGCGGAAAGAAGAGCTCACCTGTGTGGAATGTGACTGCGAAAAGATGACAGTTTTACGTCCGGCTGTGGGTTTTACGGCAGAAGATCACGCGCCGCAAGGTCGGTGACTTCCTAGAAGCGATTCAGTTCGTACAAATCCTCAGCCGCAACGTATAACCCTTTTCTCACAACTTAATTAATAGCTTAAGCGTTTTGCCACCTTTTCCGTTAGTAGGCTCTGTAGTGTAATAGTTACTGATAACCTGGTCGTATGGCATTAACGAACGCGCAAGTTTGCGAGACAGGGAGGTGAGCCAAAGTTGTATCGAATCTGCACGATGAATTAACGGTCTTTGGTCTGGTAGCCTGGCCAAACTGCGTGTGCTTTTAGGTGGTTTCCCGCGCTCGATAAGGCAAATGCTTGGCTGTTCCCCAGTCCTCGCCCCATGGAATAGATATACAAACAGTTAAAATCAGCTAATACGCTGAACAAAGTTTACACTATTCACAGCCAGTCCGTAAAGACGATTTCCCTCCATTGGTTTTAAACGAAAACAGTGGGATCCGAACACAAAAGTTAAAATAAATTTGCAAAATCATGAAAACAGACCCTGGAGTGATATGATTCTACAAAAATCTTCGCTCGTTTCATAAATCCGAGGTCGATTGCGGCCAACGAGCTATTCCTATTCAGTTGCTTCAGAGGGAAGGCCCTTTTTTCATCATAACCTAAATTTTTCCATAATAAAACTTACTTCTGATGTAACCTGAGAGACATTTCCCGTTACAACATAAGATTACTTAAAATTCTATATCTCTATTCATAATTCGAATGTTCGTTTCTGGTTACCTTTTTAGAAATTATACCTAACACTACGAATATTTGTTGTAAGTCAGAACCATACCTTATCCACAGTCGGATAACAGATTTTGTGGGGATAGCTTTCGTGAACTAATCTTAAGATACGAGAAGTACAGTCGTCTTAATTTCGACACTTTCTTACAAAAGGCTTTTTAAATAACTGAGGTAGATTATTCGAAACACGAGATCATAATACCTCGATTGTGATAACTAGTTTTACTTAAAAGACTAGATTTTACTTACTGTTAACTAAGAACTTAAAACATCGCTACGATACACCGATAACTCTTGTAATAATTTGCTCAAACAGAATCAAATTTCAATTTCGTAATCGTCTGATCAAACGGAATCACTTGATATGGAGCACAAAAACTTTGACTCATTTTTATTTTGGCTTTTTTCTAGCAGTTTTTTTTTTAATTTTCAGCTCTGTCACTCAGATTCAATCAATAGATTTATGGGGAACTCCGAATGTCATTTGGATGTACTGAATTATCCATACAATTAGGCACCAATTCAAATTAAAATTAAATCAAACACAATTTGAATCAGAAGATGCACTCTAATTCTGGCACATATGTCGGTTGATGCCATAACAATGACATTACAAGCCACCGTGTTAAAAGTTGATCCGTCAGCTGGGGGTGACAGTCTTGGCACAATATCGATGGGAGTAGTAAGCAGATGCTTTGTCAGCCGCAGGTGTAGGGTAGGTGGGGGTAAAAGTACGCGCGGGGCAAGAGTATGCATGAAGTTTTTAGGTCCCCAAAGCAGAAGTTCACCGTTCACCCACCAGACGGCGCAACATCACCCCATCATCTCTCTTCTGAAACGTTGTGGCATTAGAATGCTTACAGTTACAGAAAATGCGGAAGTCACTTTTGTACGTCTTAGATGTAAAATTTGTATAATTTTGATTGCGTATTAGGTGAACCTAACTCTGTTTAGAAATTAGATAAAGTACGTACCGGAACTGGAGGCTATAAGCTTCCAATATCCACCTTGATCTCCATGTCTTCAGCTGTGTGTGATCTTTACATTGGTTCAAATGATTCAAATGGCTCTGAGCACCATTGGACTAACATCTGAGGTCATCAGTCCCCTAGACTTAGAACTACTTAAACCTAACTAACCTAAAGACATCACACACACCCATGCCCGAGGCAGGATTCGAACTTGCGACCGTAGCAGCAGCTCGGTTCCGAACTGAAGCGCCTAGAACCGCTCGGCCACCGCGGCCTGCGATCTTTACATTGCCGAAATGGAAATAGCAGTTTGGTGTAAATGTATGCAGGCCTGATCTGGTAGAAAATCGCAGTGGGTGGTTTTACCCATCAAGAAGCCGTTTGCTAACTTTTTCCAGATAACCTGTACTTTATTGACTTGTCAGTCTAGAGTACTCAAGCATTTTTTATTGGTGCTTGTTTACCTCGGATGCCCCATTATTCACCTTAGAGAACTTAGCACTAAAACTCAGCCCATATAAAACCCAAGCGGTCCTTGTTGGTCACTCTAACCTCATTAGCCCAAAACATCGGAAATCCATACCATCCCTAATCCTAAATGGAACAAATATCAACGTCTCTCCCTCAGCAAAGAGTTTAGGAGTAATAATAGATGGAAATCTAAATTGGACAGAGCACTGCAGTGTGCAAAAAAGCATCAGCATTCCTTCATGCCCTACAAAAATATAAAAAAACTCTTCCCTTTCGATCTGAAAAAGAAATTAGTACGAACGCTTATACTCCCAATCAGTGACTACAGCGATATTATCCTAGAAGGTCTGTCTCAGGATAATTCGCGACGTCTGGAATTGGTCATGAATGCCTGCGTCGAATATATCTGTGACGTTCGAATTTTTGATCACATTTCACGAGCATATGCACAACTGTCATGGCTGCGTACAGACAAACGCAGAGATTTCCATACACTCTGTCTCATTTACTGCCTTATAAATGTACACTGTCCCTCATATCTCTCCTCGTCCTTAACGCTCATGTCTGAACAACATGACAGAAACACGCGTTCCCATCATAATAAAATCCTCTCTGTTCCACTACATCTCCCAGTCACCTTCTTGAAGCCCTTTACAGTAGCAGGAACGCGACCCTGGAATAACTTCCCTCGTTATATTAGAGAACTTAAAAACATGTCCGGCTTCAAAAAACAGTTAATGATGTATTTACCTAAGCAACAGTAAAGTCTTCCACTGTACAAGAATGCACTTCACCCCATTACTTCCTTCTTTCCTACTAGATCTTCCTCAGTTCCCAGTGTTTTCTTAGCTGATGCGGCCTCCTTAAATCTCACTTCCCCAAAACTCGCTATACCAGTAAACATCTACGTTATATACTAATATATTAATGCACATCTGCACTAATCTTCATTACTACTGCCAATTTTTCTCATGTTTACCATTACTATTTCATTTTTTCTTTTACTTTTATTATTATTGCTTTTATCTTAATTTTATGTATAGCAGCTGTTGTAAAAATACTACCAGTGCTTACTTTACTATGTCTTAGTCATTACTCTTTATTCATTTTGTCACTAGATTAATCTGTTTTTCTTATTTCAAACTACTGTCATGATGTAACTATGATGTGTGAAATGCTGCAGAGGGCCTAATGGCCTTAATCTGATGAGGTTAAATAAATTAATTAATATTTCTTCTCTGTAGTTTAACAAATTTACCTATCTCTCAAACGCACTTCAAATATAATCACGTCCTCCATAGTGAAATGCTTTTTACAGAAACTGACCGAGAATATCAACTCGACAGCCATTAATAGAGTCCCTCTACCATGAAGCTCCTGGCCTTACTGAAAATGGGAGATCAACACAGCAAGCATCCAAAGTTGCCGGGCTTTCAAAGGCTGGTTTCAGAATATCTCTTAAAATCGGCAAAAGTAGTGAGCACCTCGGATGATTCGCAAAAAACGTTTTCAGTGGGGGAAGAACAAGCAATACCGCTGCACTGCATTCAGAAATGACTCTGAGCACTATTGGACTTAACATCATCAGTCCCCTAGACTTAGAATTACTTAAACCTAACTAACCTAAGGACATCACTCACATGCCCGAGGCAGGATTCAAACCTGCGACCGTAGCAGCAGCGCGGTTCCGGGCTGAAGAGCTTAGAACCGCTAGCCCACAGCGGCCGGCTTGCACTGTATTTCCCTCGATCAAAGTTTCTTCGGCGTTACTGTCATATCATTCCGACATTTACTTTATTTAATTCGCCGAAAAATAAAGAGTTCCTAATTGCTTTATCCATTATTTATTTTACACTACTGGCCATTAAAATTGCTACCCCAAGAAGAAATGCAGATGATAAACGCGTATTCATTCGACAAATATATTATACTAGAACTGACATGTGATTACATTACATTGCAATTTGGGTGCATAGATCCTGAGTAATCAGTACCCAGAACAGCCACCTCTGACCGTAATAACGGCCTTGATACACCTGGGCATTTAGTCAAACAGAGCTTGGATGGCGTGTATAGGTACAGTTGCCCATGCAGCTTCAACACGATACCACAGTTCATCAAGAGTAGTGACTAGCGTATTGTGACGAGCCAGTTGCTCGGCCACCATTGACCAGACGTTTTCAGTTGGTGAGAGATCTGGAGAATGTGCTGGCCAGGGCAACAGTCGAACGTTTTCTGTATCCAGAAAGGCCTGTACAGGACCTGCAACATGCGGTCGTGCATTATCCTGCTGAAATGTAGGGTTTCGCTGGGATCGAATGAAGAGTAGAGCCATGGGTCGTAACACATCTGAAATGTAACGTCCACTGTTCAAAGTGCCGTCAATGCGAACAAGAGGTGACCGAGACGTGTAACCAATGGCACCCCATACCATCACGCCGGTATGGCGATGACGAATACACGCTTCCAATGTGCGTTCACCGCGATGTCGCCAAACACGGATGCGACCATCATGATGCTGTAAACAGAACCTGGATTCATCCGTAAAAATGACGTTTTGCCATTCGTGCACCCAGGTTCGTCGTTGAGTACCCCATCGCAGGCGCTCCTGTCTGTGATACAGCGTCAGTGGTAACCGCAGCCATTGTCTCCGAGCTGATAGCCCATGCTGCTGCAAACGGCGTCGAACTGTTCGTGCAGATGGTTGTTGTCTTGCAAACGTCCCCATCTGTTGACTCAGGGATCGAGACGTGGCTGCACGATCCATTACAGCCTTGCGGATAAGATGCCTGTCATCTCGACTGCTGGTGATACGAGACCGTTGGGATACAGCACGGCGTTCCGTATTACCCTCCTGAACCCACCGATTCCATATTCTGCTAACAGTCATTGTATCTCGACCAACGCGATCAGCAATGTCGCGATACGATAAACCGCAATCGCGATAGGCTACAATCCGACCTTTATCAAAGTCGGAAACGTAATGGTACGCATTTCCCCTCCTTACAGGAGGCATCACAACAACGTTTCACCAGGCAACGGCGGTCCAACTGTTGTTTGTGTATGAGAAATCGGTTGGAAACTTTCCTCATGTCAGCACGTTGTAGGTGTCACCACCGGCGCCAATCTTGTGTGAATGCTAATAATTTGCATATCACAGCATCTTCTTCCTGTCGGTTAAATTTCACGTCTGTAGCACGTCATCTTCGTGGTGTAGCAATTTGAATGGCCAGTAGTGTATTTGTAATCATTTAAATTTTCTTCAGTTGGGGTAAAAGTACCCACTACGTGCTCTTGCCCCAGGCCAACATAATCTTACCCGAGAGCGTGGGGTAACAGTACGCAAATTATATTTAAAGGAAACTTCTGTTGGTCCCCAAATAATAACTAGATGACAATGAAACTTTTACACAGTGTCACTAAGATCTCAGACTAGGTGTTACATACGTCATTGACATATTACTGCAGCAAGTTACTTGAAAAGTATTTAGTGAAATCAAAAATGCCTAATTTTATCCCCACTTATCCTGAATATTTTCGAGATGACATGGAGCCAAATGAACATTCCGTAAAGTTTTTGTTTATTATATCCTTCTTCAAGTATCACTACAAACTTTAAATAATGCCGTTGGCCTGCAGGCTGACTCCAAATCCACTCCGAAACGGACGTCTTGATTCCCGTTAGCTGCCATCGTATTTATCCGACGGCGGTCTTATTGTTCCCATTAGCTGTACTCTTGTTTTTCCATAGCGTTCGTGTTGATTCCCATAAGCTATCAACAGTACCATAACATTTCCCTTCCTATTTTACACAGGCTTAGGACTGTCTACATGCAGTAGGTATGGTTCGAAACGTTTGGCTTTTTGATATTCTCATTATATAAGTACAGTAGAAACGAAATAGCCATTGTCAAGCAGAAGTAATAACTTTCCCGACTTTTTTGAGGTAGTTTTCTTCCTACTTCTCATTTTAGCGTAAGTTTCAATTTGAACACCCTTTAATGTCTCCAGCAGGTGGAATATGTTGGGATGAGAAGAGCAAAATTGAGCGCTCTATTTAGAGTGATATGCCTCACGTCAGTTAGTAGTCCGTTCAGAACTACATCTGAAATCGGCACACACAGTGAGTGGAAAGTCGCTGTCTGCAACAACAAAGGCACCAGGTAAATAATCGAAAATGTCATCCAGGTATTCATTGTTGGGTTTGTGGGGCATCAGGTCTTCAACAAAGCGATCTTCAGTTTGTTCAGGAGGCAGGAGAGGCAGTCCAAACAAAATTCTCAGAAACCTTCTGATTTCAGTTTCCTTGCAACTGCCTGGTGATGTGCCGTCTCAGAGTCAACGTATATAATGTTATTTGCAGTCAAGGAACAAGTTTCCTTATGTGTTTTATTTTTTTGTTTGGAGCAAAAGAAACAACAGTGGTAAATATTTTTTTTTATTTAGTCATGAATTATAAGTATTTGTAAATATTTGGTGGAACAGTTTGGGGCAACTCTTGAAAGTCCCATCTATAAATAAATTTCTCTACTCTTTCAAAAAATTCAAACTGCTTTTGCATGAGAAATACACAATTTTCTTCTCAGAGTCGTTCACAGATAAACAAAATTTCTCCCTTGTTTGGATGGAAAACAGTTCTCACCAGTGCTTCATGCTTCATGTAATTCTCGTAAGTTACTGGGTGTATTATGGAAGTTGGCGTAATCGAGTGGCACTAATATTTATCTTATTGGAACCATATTCTGAGTTGTGACAGTGTAAATATAACCATTACATAATTCGAGAGGTATAAGTTTGGAGATATGCTCACACAAATATGCTTCAGTCTTGCTCTTCACAATATTGCTGACTCTCTGCCGGTTTAATATACCAGAGTTAACCTTTACGTGATTACGATCTAATTGCGAACCAACAATACAATTAAAATTTAACTTCACAAAACACTTACATAGTCTCCTCGTACGCTTTTGTCTATCAAGGGGTGTGGACGAGCGGTTCTAGGCGCTTCAGTCTGGAACCGCGCGACCGCTACGGTCGCAGGTTCGAATCCTGCCTCGAGCATGGATGTGTGTGATGTCCTTAGGTTAGTTAGGTTTAAGTAGTTCTAAGTTCTAGGGAACTGATGACCTCAGATGTTAAGTCCCATAGGGCTCAGAGCCATTTGAACCATCTATCAAGGTCACTGACGAGACACTTACGGAAAGAGAATTTATAACCGTCTGTCACCAACAGTTTCTTGCCCTTTTCCCTTGTCATTATGTCGACCTCCACCGCTCACATACAGTGCTCTGACTACTGACAAGCCTGACTGACCCGTCTGTACAGCGGTGGAATGGAGTAGCAAAGCGCCGCCATCCGAAAGTTAGCGAAATCAACACGGATGTTATCGCTCGGCGAGCTTATCGAAAGTGGGAAGCAAGTCGTTCAATATTCGACGGCAGCAGCGGGCCTACAACCCTAGGAGTAAATACAACCAGCCAAGATAAGTTAATGCACTGTTGTTGGTTTGAGATTGTACATTATTAGTGGGGGTATGTATTAAAGCCATTTCAAATATAGCTCTCTTTATCAATTGAATGTCTCAACAGCCGGCCCGGATGACCGAGCAGTTCTAGGCGCTACAGTCTGGAACAGCGCGACCGCTACGGTCGCAGGTTCGAATCCTGCCTCGGGCATGGATGTGTGTGATGTCCTTAGGTTAGTTAGGTTTAAGTAGTTCTAAGTTCTAGGAGACTGATGACCTCAGATGTTAAGTCCCATAGTGCTCAGAGCCATTTGAACCATTTTTTGAATGTCTCAACATCTCGTGTTGTAAACTTCTGTATTGATCTGGCCGTGTTTTTGCTTGTGTATTACTGTTTAATGTACAAGGGTAATAACAAAAGTAAGGTCTCCTATTTTTTTATAAGTACAGAACTCTGTTTGTGTGGCAGTTGGATGTTACGGCCAAGTGCGAATTGCGCGCAGTTATTTGGTTTTTGAACACAAAGAGCACTGCGACGATTGAAATTCATCGTCAACTGACGGAAGTGCATGGTGAGTCGTGCATGGATGTCAAAAATGTTCGTTAAGAGAGTTTGCATTCTGCCGGTAAAGTCATGACAACCGTTTTTTTGGGATCGGAAAGGGGTATTGTTGGTCGAATTTATGCCCACTGGGACCACAATTAACGCTGACAGGTTCTAGACTCTGAAAAAACTCAAACGGCAATTCAGAACCGGAGAAGAGGAATGTTGAGCAAGGGCGTAAACATTCTCCATGACAACGCTCGCCCACACATGGCTCGACAAACCGTTGCTCTCCTGCAACAGTTTCAGTGGAACATAATCACCCACCCACCCTATAGTCCTGACTTGGCGCGCAGTGACTATCACCTGTTCCCTACGTTAAAAGAACATTTGGCCGGAAAGCGATTCAGCTCTGACGACGAGGTGAAAGAAGAGGTTCATAACTTTCTGAACAGCATGGCGGCGAGCAGGTATGACATGGGCACACAAAAACTGCCACAGCGTTACAAAAGTACATCGACTGAAATGGTGATTATGTCGAAAAATATCTGAATGTTCAAACTGTTCAAAAATGGTTCAAATGGCTCTGAGCACTATGTGACTTAACTTCTGAGGTCATCATTCGCCTAGAACTTAGAACTAATTAAACCTAACTAACCGAAGGACATTACACACATCCATGCCCGAGGCAGGATTCGAACCTGCGACCGTAGCGATCGCTCGGTTCCAGACTGTAGCGCCTAGAACCGCACGGCGTTCAAGCTGTAAACTGATATCAACCATTATAGAAATAAACAGGTCTATGTACTTATAAAAAATAGGAGACCTTACTTTTGGGATTACCCTCGTAGCTTCAGGATATGAGTTCATTGCATGCAATTAAAATGTATCCCCACTGTAAATTTTTCTTCCAGGTGTGGAATGAGCTGCCTGCCGTTTGTGTTCACTTGCAAGCTTCTTTGACTACGGACGAGAAACTTTAATCTGCTGCTTTCAGAGTAATAAACTTGAAAAACGTGTATAAGACTTTGGGGCACCTAACGTGCCTCGAGCACTATCCGTCTCAACACAGACTCCCACTCTATCGGCTTCAAAATAAATGACTTGCAGATTGACGACCTACACTGTCTGACAAAAAAGTGAAACACAAAGAAGAATCAAATGATGTCTGAGGAACTTAAGAAACACATATTTTTGGTGAGAATGGCCGTCAGCCAATGGAAAAGCAGAGAGTAGCGAAACACTTTTGGAGTCAAGAGACAAGGACACTTTTTCGAGTGAAGAGCTCAGGGGAAGGAGGTAGACTTGCTGTGGTAATGACTGGTATTCTATCATGTAGGTGATTCATTCTGGGTGGTGAACGGCCACTACCATACTTATAACTTCTGAAGGGACTTTATATTTCGAGAAGTCTGAATGTGCTCCAGCGAAGGACTCTAAATTTTTCCGCCTGTATTGCATAACTGGGGATAGACAGAATATGAGTTATTATTGTTTATATTGCATATGAAAATCTGTGAATCATCATGTTGAACTCTTAACTGTTTTGAGCTTGTGAATGTTTCGTGTATTTTGATTATGAAATAGACTTATTTTTCGCGTATCTTTGATGACTATTTAGTTTGGGGATTTTCCTTCGATTTTCATAATGCTCTCAACGTAACTCTACTGCATATGATAACAGTATTTCCTTTCTGTACTTTAAATGAATGTCGTAGGACCACATCCCATTTATCTGTAATGTCCATTCTTGAATAACCATTATTCAACATAATTCTCTGTCGTTTACATCAATTACAGACGTTAGAATAGAACCCTCGTTATTAAATTATTGATTTAACTTTATTTTGTGTTTTATTAACTCGTAATTCTAGCCTATGCATAGACTGTTTGATTGCAGGATCACTGCTACAGGTTATTTACTTGCAGAGAATTAATTGTGGAGCATGATATCAGATGTGCACAGCTCGACCGTATGACTATATCGAGCTATTCTTTTTAAACAGAGCCTTGCATAACCCAAATACCTAAAGTATTAGTAACTGCAGGTAAACACGCAACTGATTTGCTCATATGGTACGCTGTTTAGGAGAGCAACTCAGCAGCAGTACCCCAAAAGGTACAGTCGCAATATGTTACCTTACATGCGACAGTATCTTGGTGCCATTCCTCAATGTGACAATCGTTCTTCACACATGGCACGTATCTCTTTGAACTGTCTGAATGTTCTGGAAGTGTTCCTGTGGCCAGCTAGGTCCCCAAATGTGTCACCGATAAAACCTGTGTGGGACTCGCTTATGTGTTGGAACATCTCGAATGTCAACATCGTCCCAGTGGCAGTACCAGGTATATCAAGGACCATTAACAACAGTAGTGGTCCAGAGCTTACCTTAGGAGAAGATGTAATGGCTTTATGACACACACATCAGTGCATGCATCCACGTCAGAGGATGTGCAGCATCGTACTAATAAGTGGGTTGGTTCAAATGGCTCTGAGCACTATGGGACTCAACTGCTGTGGTCATAAGTCCCCTAGAACTTAGAACTACTTAAACCTAACTAACCTAAGGACAGCACACAACACCCAGCCATCACGAGGCAGAGAAAATCCCTGACCCCGCCGGGAATCGAACCCGGGAACCCGGGCGTGGGAAGCGAGAACGCTACCGCACGACCACGAGATGCGGGCTAATAAGTGGGCTCATACTGCCAAGTTCTTTGTAAATTTTACTCGATTTTGTAATCTCTGCAGTAACATGACATACATTCCCCCTCCCTTCCAAAAAAACCTGTGAAGTTTCATTTAATTTCCGCCTCACTTTCTGGATGCTTCGCATGTTCTGTCAGGCAGTGTATGTACTAATGATTGGGTTAATAGTTACTGATAGACGTTGATGTTATGTACAAGAATATCAGTGGGAGAAAAGATCCCCATTGACTGACCAACAAGTGTGAAGTACCACCTGAAACAGACTGTGAATCTTACAATCTTCATACTTGCTATCTACATTGCGCAACACAATTAAAGGGTCACTTTTTCGAAACCCTGTAATCTTCTCCCATTGGGAGGCAGAAATTTGAAATTTGGCTCAAAGGTGCCAACAACTTCCCTCTGTAATGGTGTAAAAGCGTAGCGCCCTCCGTTCTCACCCTCAGCCTCGACAAAACTTCAAACAGTAAGGTCTTTACATACGAAGTTAAGGGGCCACTTCTGCCACCGAATGTATCAGGATGACCAAATGTAGCGGGAAGAGGTAGAGGCACCATATTAAGACTCGTCCGAGCTTTCCAAGTGATTTATGTTTCCAACTACAATTCCGTGTTCCCCTCGGTCTGTGTCGAAGGGCCCCGCAATGCTGAGGAAGCACCGCAGAGGCCCGTGCAATGCAATGCTGTGTCGAGCCTTGTAACCCAGCGGAGTTGCGACGTCGTCCAGATGCCAGCAGTTGACCCGGCGGTCTGCGTCCCTGCCGACTCAAGCCGCTGGGTGTGAGCCGCAGGTGGCCAGCTGCGTACTTCTCGCCGGCATAGCTGAGACCGTGGCCACAACAATCGCCCACGATACGGTATCCAAATCTGCAGCCCTTGCCTCAGGATGCCTCAGACGTGTGTTGGATGCCAGTACGCCTGCCCGCAGTAGCTATGACCCCACGTCGGCCTCAGAGGTTCGAACCAGCGACCTGCCCTGGACAAGAACGCTGGCGCCCCATCTGCTGTTACGTGTAGCTGGTGGTGTGACAGGAGAGCTGCCACACTTGAATGCCTGGTTAGAAAACCAGCACCTATTTATACGCGTCTGTGAACCTCTGTTTTGCTAACGTGCTGCTCTGAGTCACGTACTCATAACACCCAGGTAGGCCAGTGGGCCCCTTCTGCCTGTAACTTGCGCCATGCAAACCGCTACATTTACTTTTTTCATCGGGTCTAGGGCCCTGTGGCCTCCCTTCTACTTCGCAACCACTGGTAGCGTAACTTACTGTCAACAGGCCCGCGCCTGTCTGTAACTTGTGCACTCCGAAATATTGCACCAAAACTGACTTTTCCTATCCCAAACGGTAGTGCCGCTACAGAAGAAAAGGCCAGAGATCAGAAGTTCATGTGACGTTTGAGGTGGGTTAATGATGTCCACTTGCACCAAATTCCACCATAATTCTGCCCAACGCTAGTGTGGACATATCGCACGATTGGAAGGGCGTCACAACCCCACTGACCGACATTTGATCCCTTCTCTTGACACCTCTACGATGGAGGTCAGAATCGCGACCCCAGCTTTCAAATCATGTTGTTTTCTTATGGGTGGCCGAAGAAAACATTTCAGACACACCGCCGCTCAGAAGTGACACGAAAAGGTCTTAGGGGAGGCATAAAGTGCGTCCGTGAGACCAGCCCTTCTCCTTGGGGTATTTATTCCCACATAATTCGCTGTTAAAAACGATCGTTCGTAGTGCAATGAACAACAGGACGATGTTCTTGGCAACCTTTGACATTGTTGGCATCTCCCGGATAATTCATCCGTTCTCTGAGGACATCGTAGTCCTGAACCGCACTGAACATCAGACCCCTTTGGAGTGTGCCGCGACCGCAATGTTTGCTCTGGTATACAGGATGGAACGACTATGGACTATACCCTAAGCAGCAAAAGATGTCTGTGAGTTTTCAGTATTCTTATTTCACGCCTTTCTGTGCCGTGATCACAAGAGAGGTGCAACATTTAAATGTGCAGGAATAAAATGGCAAAGGGTCTCTCTAACACTTTCAGTTCGGCAACGCCCTTGTTGCCATCTGTACACTTTTGTTGAACGTTTTTCAAGTGCCCAACAGAAGTGTATACGAGGCACGAAGGGTGTAACAAAACTGGGGGGGGGGGGGACGTCTTAGAGAGCCTTTGCTGGTTTATTCACACACATGTCAATGTCGCAAAGCCCCATGATTACGTCGCAGTTGTGGGTGCAAAGAAGGAATGCGGAATAAGCATAAACACCCAGATTTAACATGCGGCCATCAGGCGCTAGTTCAACGATGAAGCACCACTCAACTGAGGTTTGCTAAAATGGCTGCCTGTCACACCAGAGCCTAGGAATCAGTGGATGGCTGTCTTTGTATAAGGGCGTTTTTAAAGGCAAGACTCAAGTTTCACACGGAATTTGCAGTCTCCCCTCCACAACGGCCAAAGGCCGCTGGACAAGTCTGTACCAGTCTTCGAGCACTGTCTGTGTCCTGCTGGTAGTGAGGTTTCTGCTATTCGACAAAACCAAACTTAAGATGAGGCGCAGGTAACGCTCGCCTCCATTTCGCGATAACTCTACCTTCAACTTTCTATGTATCTAGGGTTGCCATAATTTCTGTCTCACAAATCGGAAAATTTCTCTCAAATTGGTTAAAAACGACATAATTTAGGAAGGAGAAATTGGGACAAAGCGGGCTACTTCTCGTATGCTTAAAAAGGTGAAAAAATGGAGAAAATTCTGCTTTTAATTCCGAACAGCCGCAGCTATACTAGAAATAAGGAAACTTCGAAAGATCACTGTGTATTTGTAAGACAGTGTCGGATACTATCAATTATTTCGCAATTGCTGTTGATTTTGTTACGCCCAGTGTTACATATTTGCGGTTTTGGAAACATTAAAAAATTTGGAGCTTGGCGTTAAAGTATAGTTCAAAGATATAATGATGTTTAACGGTACGGCAGCACACTGCTAATTTCGCTGCCGTAACTAACTGGTCCTGTTCCAATGAATTTGAAACAAAGTAGCTGTCCATTTCGTTAAGTGCTTCCAGAGTGCACGTTTGATTTGCACTTTACGTTAGCAAAATGATCCTTAATATCTGCTCTTCCCCATCATAACACGTACAAATTACACACTCTGCTTCATAGTCATGCCTCCTTCGTTTTATGAAGAACCATCATCTGAATGACTTTCTTCGAATGAACACTTCCTCTCCGGCATTCTGAGTTCACTTGAAACAATCAAACACCTTAATAACTAATTGTCCGCGATACGACTCAGAGAAACAGACAATCACGTTGCTGCAGAGCTTAAACTAAAGGGAGATAAGGGAAATTGATGGTGGGCCATCAATCTGGCATCGCACATTCGAGCCATGGTGCTTAACGCAGGGTTCATACTTTGAAATGAGGTCATTCCTCTTAAACACGTCAGGTAGAAAATAAAATCTGTGCGATATAAATCACATAGTAATAGTACAAGTTGTCTGGGGAACATGTAGTAATGAAAAGCGCTCACATGGCGAAGACTCCTAATCAGTTTCATATAAATATCCGAGAGCACATTACAAGCATTTCTTGATTTCACCAGCTTAAAAACGTTGTAAGCAGTAACATTCTCTTTTCCCAGTGAATCCGTAGACCTCAAGACAAATTGTCATAACGTATTGAGGAAGTCAGATCTCTAGAATATTTCTTCTAATGTGTGGCTACAGCTCTCTTCTTGAATAAGCAGAGTTGTGCAGTCACTGTTCCCCTTTAATATCGATAACTGAAGTATGATCACACTTTGCAGAATACACTTGTTACAACTCCTCAGATTCACTGTTAGAACTACGGCATTACCTTATTTACAAACATCCTACACACACTTGAAGTTGACTATCTGAATGACGATGGATTCATAGTGATTATTCAGTTATATACAGCTGGTGCGCTGAAAGGGACAAACAGAAGTCTATTGTACGATAGGAATCAAGCATTCTTTGCATTCAAGCCTATACGAGGTTCCTACATAACATGGTATTCCCTTTTAAAAATTCAGCTTCCGCACACACGTTATAGGATCTAAACAGGTCTGTATAATTAAGTCACCGCTTCTCGCACATGTAACAAACAAAATGTTTCTATGACACTCTAACAGGCTCTTCTGTTTTTTCGTAATAAACTTAATTTTGCTGGCTGCAACAACAGATCCATCTCGCGGTGATTCTCCTCCAGCTCCAAAGTGTTAAAGAGATACAGTGCTTAGCAACAGGAACTTAAAATGTGCTTAGACTCGATACACAAGTTTTGCAGCTTCTCCAGCTACTTCGTTGGCCCCTGAAAATTAACTCCAAATTGGCGTACTCTAAAATATATTGCACTCGCTATGATTTCTTAGTGTTGAGCAGAGGTCCCCAGACTTTTTTTTCTCGTAGACCACTTTCAAAGTTTTACTGTTTTCGGTAGACCCCCTGCTGCTACATTTCTACTATATTCTCAAACCTCCTAAAACATGTAACGGGCGAGTCCCACCCCTAAAATCGGAGTGGTAAAAATAAAAAGAAAAATAACACATTTTCTTGTGTCTTATTTATTAAAATAATACTTATGATTATATACTTAATATGATTAAAAATAAAAAATGATAACTTACTAACCAACAATCGACAAAACATCAACAATCAAATCTAAAATGCAAATAAGCAATTTAAAAAATAGTCATAATTTTAATGAGAGGGGATGTACTTGATGAACTGACAGCAAATTATCAATATTTGGCTTCAGTTTTGTAAGGAATAACCTCAAATCTCCCCGTTCTGTGATGTTCAATCTCTTCCCTTTTTTTTTGTCAATAGTTTGGTAACGACACTAAAACTTTTTTCTACAAGATATGACGAAGGGAACGCTACCAAAATTTTTATCTCAATTCCCCACAGCCCAGGATATTTGTTCGTGTATTTCTGCCTACAGCCAAAATGTCTGATACCCTATTTTTAAATCTCACCTTCCGCTCCTCATTGGTGCTAAGCTCAAGTAGCTCCTCTTGTAATACTACTTTCGCCACTTCCGTTTCATCAAATGGATTTATGATCCATGGTGGTATTTCCATCATGAGAATATCTTCATATCTATTTTTGAAGTCATCATGCAGGGTAATTATATGTCTGAATATCCTCATCAAGACATTCTGCCTGTGACAAGTTTGGAAACTGGGAGAATTCGGGCCGACTAACATTTTGCTTCATAAATTTCAATTTACCAAGAAAAGCCGAAATTGCACCCTTTGTTTTTATTAAATTTAGGCTGCTCCCTTGTAACTGCAAGTTAACGTCATTAAATTTGTTGAACAAATCTGTCAAGTACGCAATGTCTGCTTTAAATTCGATCAGATTTTCTTTTAAATTTTGATTTTTGGTTTCCAGAAATTCTGTAACTGATTCGGAAAGTGAGTAAAATATTGATAAACATGCACCTTTCGACAACCAGCATACTTCAGTATGTAAGAGCAATCGTTGGAAATCTTCATCATTTTCATCGCGCAATAGTGCAAATAAACGCGTATTCAACGCATTGCTTCTTATTTTTTTAACTGCGTTAATCACAAATTTTAGCGATTGGTGCAATTTATTACTCAAATTTTTCGCTACAAGGTGGTGTCGGTGTATGACACAGTGAATTGCAGTTAGTCCTGGTATCATTCTTTTAAGATGGCTTATAAACCCATGTTATCGCCCGAACATGGCAGGAGCTCTATGTGCTGCCACCGAAATAATGTTTGTAAATGGAATCGATTTTTTCTTAAAAAATCACTCAGGATATTAAATATTGATTCGCCTTTAATGCCCGTTTTAAAAGTTTTCGCGAGTAGCAGCTCTTCATGGATTTCTTCTTCCATAACAAATCGAACATATGCCAATAATAATGCTTCATTATCTGGTAAAGTCGACTCATCCAGTTGAATAGAAAAAGAGTGGTTTGCAAAGAATTACACAAGAAGCTATCAATATCAGAACGCCGGCCGCAGTGGCCGAGTGGTTCTAGGCGCTTCAGTCTGGAACCGCGCGACCGTTACGGTCGCAGGTTCGAATTCTGCCTCGAGCATGGATGTGTGTGATGTCCTTAGGTTAGTTAGGTTTAAGCAGTTCTAAGTTCTGGGGGACTGATGACCTCAGCTGTTAAGTCCCATAGTGCTCAGAGCCATTTGAACAAATATCAGAGCTCATTTCATCAATACGTCTTTGCACAGTGTTGTTACTTAAAGGAATTCTTGTGAGTACGTCAAATGGAGGTTTGTGCAGAATAGTTTTCAAAACCTCTTCAAGAGCGGGTAAAATTAACTTTTCTCCGATGGCGTGCGGTTTCCCAGATTTCGCTATAAGCAATGAGATAGTGTAAGATACCCGCAAGCCATCATCATTACTTTGAGATGTTGAAGCGAACATACTGTCCACGGTGGGTCTCTTTCCATATTTTTCCTTCAATGTTTGAAAGTGTTTCAAATCGTTACCTACTTCGCCAGGATGACACCTTCTTAGATGATCTTCGAGCTACGATGGTGTCACAGAGTCATTGTTCAAAACTTTGTTGCATAAAAGAGATATGGGCAATCTTTTGTCTGCCTTTCATGGAAGAAAATCGAATTTCAAATAATCAACACTGTATTGTCGACATTTCTTCATAGATTCAACCAATTTTCATGTAAAGAAAAAAATGATTGTTTTAGTAATCATGAGGTGATTTAAACAGGATAAGGCTATTTTAACAGAACAGAATTAATTATTGCAATGAAAAAACCAAAATACCAGCGTAAAAACTGTTCTTAATTATTAAAAGCAATAAACTGCTATGACCCATTGTTTAATCGTCGAAGGTTTAGCAGCCACGAGATTAAATAGCCGGTTTTTAATTAATTAGGAAAGAAAATATATAGCTAATTCACGAGACCAATGCGTTCGTCAACGTTGTCTCACATGTCAAAAAAGGGAGCGGAAGAATAAGGTGGGTCGCTCTCTTGTATCGCGATACACTCCACAGGTGGGATACACTCCACAGGTGGGATGGAAATAGTCCACCTGGCGGGGCATTCGTTAACTAGCTTAGTCTTTGCGTCTGCTAATAGCAGGAACATGCGTTACGTTGCACTTGTGCTTTAAAACCCATATAGAGGTTTTCACAAAAAGGCTGAACCTATTTTATGGTAATATAAAATATTTTTAGATTAATTACCTTTTAATAAATTTCCAAATATTTTTTGTCGTTTAGCATTAGCAGGTACGTGGACATTGAAATATGTGTAAACATGCAGGTCAATCATACATCTCCCCTTTAATGAATCGCCACTGTCACGTAAATAAATATTTTTATAATAAAAAGTACTAAAAGTTTAATCTTTCTTGGCTTTCTGTTCTTTTATAGAAGTATCGAATAATCGCTCCTCTCAGTATTTAATTTTTGTTACGTAGCTACTACACACAAATATAACAAATATAACATGATTACAATATAAAATAAAAATGTGAATAACAAATGGCAGGTACTTATTTTTTACGGCACTGGCAAACACTGACATCGATTCACTCACACTTTTATTCTCAAAATTCCGGAAACAAATTAGTAACGTTTTGTCCTTGGCATTCGTATTTATATTAGTGAAGCTTGCAAGCACAGCACAAGTCCCTTTGCACTAGAGATGGGCAAAGTCGTTCATCCTTGGGAACTAGCTCACTGGTGATCACTCTTTTTTTAGAACCGTTCATTTTACTCGTTCACCGTTCATTTTACTTGGTATATGGTTCTTAGGAAAAATTGAAAATTACTGGCATAGGTGAGTGAAGATGGAAGGCGCCAAGAGGGGAGTACAGAGCTTTTATTCATAACAGAATTCTCACACACTTGTAATTTTCGTGATTCTGCAAAACATCTCGTGTAGCCAACTGTAGCTGATCTCAGTGAAATAATATAGGGTGGCGCACGAAACACCGACCCCGAGTACAGACTGCTCGCCAATTACGCACGATTTATTGACCGCTACGAGCAGAATAGATAAACATGTAATAATTAGGCAGTGAAGAAATAACAAATAAGCTAAGGCAAACAACTTCGAAAGAATAGATGACGATTGGTAAGCGACAATGAGCAGTCTAGTACTCGGGACGGATTTTTCGTGCGCCACCCTGTACGGTATCACTGAAATAATATTGTAGGAGCTATCGTATTCTCTTTACAAAATGTGACACAAGACACTTGATTTCGAAGCGTGGGCTTCATTCGGTCGTAAGTCGGTCTGCCTTCCATAACAATGAACATGCTCTTTTATCTTGGATCAAAAAAAGAAGGAAAATGTCTACTCGTGTGTGGCGTGCCGACGTCCTTTCCATGTGTAATAACAAAAAAAAAAAATAAAATCTTGCCTTATTACAAGTATTTCTTCTGCTATTTATCAAATAGTGAAGTAAGCTGATACGCCGTCTTGTTACCTGAAAAGATGTATGTATTACATACCACGTAATTTTTATGTAATTTACGTAATTGTAAAATACATTTTAATTGCCCGTCGTGGACGCTGAATAGAATACAAAAAGAACCAGAAGTTCAGAGTTCAAAAAAGGTTTTAAACAGATCTAGAATGGGCTTGCGCAGCGAACGAAAGGAATAATAACTCGATACTGACCTAACTACAAGCAGTTAGCAGTGGAGCTGCGACGAGTGGCCACGCGAAGAAGGACGAGTCCGGCCGAGCGAGACCGAGAGCGAGACCGGCCGACGTGGCGTTGCGGGAACGAGACCGACCGTTTCCCGTTCCCGGGAATTATAAATAGAAAGCCGTGACCGAAGTGGACTATGAAAGACCGTTCCTTAGAATTCGTTCCTCGCTCTTTCCGTTCATCTTGGTGAACCGTTGTTCCTTTGGACCCGTTAGTTTGCGAACGACGCATCTCTACTTTGCACCTCTAAGCAAGCATTTCAGGCGAGCGGGCGGCACTTTGCAAGTCTCTACATGCGTTCTACTGAATATCGAATATTCGTGTTTTTACAAGTAGCAGTCGCTGACCTTAAAATGCACTAGGTACTCAAAAAAAATTAAGGTGGTTAAAAATGTTCGTGGACACCCACTTACAACTTGTGAACCCCCATTTTTTTTCACGCCAACGTGCACCCCATTCTGGTCTCCCATGGACCCCTGGGGGTCCACCTGGACTACTTTGGGACCCACAGGTGTCTTGTACCATAAGGGAACGAGGAAGAGGATGTCGTTATAGGTGGCCAGTATCCTCTTCCTACAACACAAATGCAAATGTGGATTAATACGGTTGTTTATTTACATGAACATTTATTTAACTGCAATGGAGCGCATGTGTTGCGGTACAAGCTCCTCAGTCCTTATGGAGAGAGTATGGGTAATCTTGCTATTACAAACTTTAGTCTAACTGCTGGGAAAGTGCAAGTCCTGCTATAGGCACAAGTATGGTCGCTATGCACTGTCGTAGCCTCTGCGAGTGGAAGACAGATGCCAAACTGCAAGTGTGAGTCACTGAGCCTTCTGGTCAGCGGTGGCGGCCTAGATACATGCTGTCGAGAGGGCGTTGGCGGCGTGTTGCTTTACGGTGTGTCTTTGGCCTCTCTCGTGAAAGGCGCGCTTGGTCCAGTGCCTGCTATCGATCTTCGCGCTACATCTTTGCCGACTGGTGTGCTGGCAACAGCTTACGCCAGCACATTCCTCGTCCCTCCACCCCCGTCCTCCACCTCCACCGAAATGCCGCACCGTTGTCATGTAGGGAGGTTGCGGAAGACATCGGAGGGTGTGTGGGAGAGGGTGGGGCGGGCGAGGGCTGGATGCTGGACTTGAAGATGAGCCGGGAACCGTGTCTGTGGAAGACAGTGTACTCGTACTGCAGACCCTACCCCAGCATCTAGCTTGTGAGGCAACAGGAAGATCTTTGGGAAAACTGCTGTCAGGGCACACGTCCAAGCCTGAGGGCGTGTCCTGAGGCGATGACGGCGACGGCGACGACGGGTCCTGGTCCATCGGGTCGGCGAGCGGGGACGGCGTGGGCGAGGGCGCATCGTCCATCCACTGCTGCCAGAGCGCCCTGGTGGCAACTGCGGGCAGCTGCAAAGGCCGCGCGGTCTCGTAAGGCCGTGAATCTGGGGGAAGAAAATCAGCAGAATCACAGGGCAAATGACACGCACGGATTTGATTCTGGTGGTGGTGGTGCTGCAAACCATCGGGACCTGTAATCAAGTACATAAAAGAGCCAATGCGTTCCTGGATCATGCCTCTTTCCCAGCGCCCACGGTTGCCATAAACCCTGAAAAGAACAAGATTGCGCTGCGCAAACCGATACTTGCGGACCATTGGCGGCGCCAGATGCTGCGGTGGGTGCAGCAAGTGTAGCAGCGTCCGATGGCGGTGGCCATGCAGAAGTTTCGCCGGTGATGGTCCATCTCGTGGGTTTGAGCGATAGGAGGCGAGAAAGACTTGCAGCGCCTGTTCCCGCGTGTGGGTGGTGTAAAGCTTGATCATCTGTTGTTTCAAAGTGAGTACGAAGTGTTCTGCTTATCCATTGGACTGGGGGTGAAACGGAGCACTTGTTAGATGACGAATGCCATTCGTTCATAAAACTGTTCAAAATCACAGGAAGTAAACTGTCGTCCATTATCCGACACAAGAACTTCTGGCAAACCTTCTGTGCAAAATATGGAGGACAACGCCTGAATAGTGCTACGTTATGTGGTAGAAGCCATAGGCATCGCGATTGGGAGCTTGCTAAAAAAGTCTACCACAATGAGCCAACGAGTGTTCCAAAATGGTCCTGTTAAGTCCGTGTACACTCGTTGCCATGGCGATCGAGTCTTAGGCCAAGCTGAGAATGACTGTGGCGGAGCGGATTGTTTTTTGGCGCATGCGCGACACTCTGATGCCATGTGTTCAATGTGGGCGTCCATGCCCTCCCAAGTACAGTGCCATCGCGCTAACGGTTAAGTATGAACAATTCCCCAATGTCTTTGGTGGAGCAATCGCAGCATATCCTTTTGCACTACTTTGGGAATAAGCACACGCGATTGTCTACTGTTGTTTTGAACTAGAATCATACCCTGTTGAAGTGAAAGGTTATGCCGACGTGCGAAATATCGGCTCACAACTGCGTTCTGGATACTGTTCGATGAACGAGGCCAGGACGTGCGAATTTAATGGAACAAAATCTTGAGATCTGGGTCTGATTCCGTGGCCGGTGTCATTTTTGTTTAGTGGAAGGGAAAAGATTCCAGCAATTCAGAGTCCTGCGCATCGATCTGGAAACAAGATGCGGCAGATGCATCAAAATCAGAGTGTGGGCCAATCGTAAGGCGAGACAGGGCGTCTGTATTGGCATGCTTTGTGGTAGGTCTCTGCAGAATTTCATACTGATTCTGCGAAAGCAACAAAGCCCAACGTTGCAATTTTTGAGCAGTGCGTGTAGGAACCGGCTTTGACGGATGAAACAAGGACTGCAAAGTCTAGGTCACTAAAAAGAACTTGCGACCATACAGATAGTGATGGAATTTGGTCACACCATACACAATAGCGAGAGTTTCTTTTTCAGTTTGAGAATAACTGCACTTAGTTTGAGAGAGCAAGTTTGAGACAAAAGCAACTGTTCCGTCTTGCGCACCAATTCTGTGCGAAAGCACAGCGCCGATTCCGTAGGAAGAAGCGTCGACGTGCAGAACTACTGGCTTGGCAGGGTCAAAATGTACTGACATCTGTCACTAAGCAAGGCATTTTTGAGTTCCTGAAATGCGCCGTGACACTCTTTGGCCCACACGAAATGCACATTTTTGCCACGCAAGCGATGCAATGGGGCCGCGATCTGAGCGGCATTCGGTATCAACCGAATGTAGTATGTCATCTTGCATAGTACGAACTGCAGTTGAGACATATTGCGAGCAACAGGGAGGTCATGCATTGCAAGCAAATGAGATTGGAGGGGGTACACCCCCTGACTCTTTATCACACGACCAAGTGCTGTAGCTCAGCTTGAAAAAAGTCACACTTTTTCGAGACGACATTTGAGTCCTTCATCTGACACTACTCGAAAAAGAGTACGCAAATTAGCAATGTGTTCCTCTGCTGTAGGACCTCAGACGACAATATCGTCAAGATAGTTGGCACAAAATGGCACATTCGCAGTCAGATGTTCCAATTGACGTTGAAATATGTTTGGTGCGGAAGCACGCGAAGGGCCAACGCAAGTACTTGAACAGTCCTAAGTGTGTATTTACAACAGACACTTTCTGTGATTCTTTATCCAACGGAATTTGCAAGTAGGAATCACGCAAATCTACCTTAGAAATGTAACGTCCTGCACGGAGCCTGTCAATGAGTTCCTCAGGGCGAGGTAACGGATAAGTGTCAACTACTGTCTGTGGGTTGACTGTGGACTTTAAGTCAACACAAATGCGAATGCGACCAGAAGGCTTCAAAACGAGAGGACTTTCCCATTGACTAGGTTTAATGGGAACAAGTACACCATTATTCTTTCAATTTACTGGCTATTTTGTCTCTTAAAGCAATTGGAACGGGTGGGCCCGAAAAAACTTAGGCTGTGTATTGTCTTTCAATGTAATTTTTCCATTCCTTCTGAAAATTGTTCAGGAAATTCTTGAAGCAAGCTAGCTACACTGTCTTTTGGATTTAAAGCAGCCACCGAAAGTACACTGTCTTGAGTGCTAAGTCCAAACATATCAAAGGCGTCTAAACCGAATACGTTCTCACTGTCTCTTTCTTTCAACACGGTAAAATTCACTGTCCCAGTGTGGGATTTGTAAGTGTCAGGCAAACTACACTGTCCAAGCATTGGAATTTCCCGCCCGTTGTAAGCAGTGAGATGCTTGCTAGATTTAGAAAGGCATGGTGAGCCTAACTGTTCGTACGTGGCACGATTAACAAAGTTACTGATGCACCTGTGTCTAACTGAAATTTCACACGACGGCCAGCAATGCGCACAGAGACAAATATTTTGTTAGAACGTCGTTGCACGGCACTAGGGCGAGAAGGAGGCACAACCTTAATCTTACTTTTATCAGAAGCCGCTGTAGGTTTTGAAAACACAGCGTTCACTGCATGTGCACGAGCCTGTTTTTTCTGGGAGCGGGCAAAATTGTCGGTTTTGTGCCGTTGCAAACAAACTGCTTGGACATGGCCTTTTTTACCACACGTGTAACACGTTGCGTTACGTGATGGGCAGTCCTGGCTTTTATGACGAGCAAAACATCGTGGGAAAGATTTCAGTAAATTCACAGGCCTGTTCACCTGTCAGACATAGGGGATATAAAACTGAAAAATCTGGCATATTATGCTTTCTTTCATTCCATAATGTCATATGGAATTATTTTTTGGGGTAATTCATCAAGCCAAGCTAAAGTTTTCCGGGCACAAGAACGTGCAGTAAGAGTTATATGTGGTGTGAACTGAAGAACATGCTGCAGAAGCCTGTTTAGGGAACTAGGGATACTAACTACTGCTTCCCAATATATTTATTCCTTAATGAAATTTGTCATTAAAAATATATCATTTTTTCAAACCAACAGCTCAGTTCATCGAATCAGTACTAGATATAAGAATAATCTTCACAAGGATTTAAAGCCATTTAGTCTTGTACAAAAAGGTGTGCATTATTCAGGAACACACATTTTCAATGATTTGCCAGCAGCCACAAAAAGCTTAACAACCAATGAAATTCAGTTTAAGAGAAGCCTAAAGGATTTATTGGTGGCCAACTACTTCTACTCCATTGATGAATTTCTCAGTAGAACCAACTGATTTGTGTGTGTGTATATATATAAGTACAATATAACTTCTGCACAATTTCAGTGCAGTAATCTGTTCATTGTAAATAAGTATTATAGTAGTTGTATTACACGTTTATTACCTTATAAATAAATAAATAAACTTTTTATTTTAAATTGACTGTATTAGTATTCGTAAAATGATTCTTTCATATAGTGTTCATTAAAAAATGACGATCATTCCACTTGGGACCTGTGGAATGGTACATTAGCTTATTTGTTTGAGTTGTAAATATTTGTCATGTATTGTTGTTTTTCTGACATATTCTACATCCTGGAGGACCCCCTCACTACGGATCAATTGGAATGACAGTGAATCTAATCTAATCTACGTGGCTGTGAGCGCGCTCGTTGTTGTGGATGCTTGGGGCGGTCCCGAGCAAGAGCCGACTCGACCCAACAAATCGGGGCCTGGTCTATTTATCGCCCACTATGGTACCCGTATCATATTGCTCCTAGATGTGCAATACTTGGGGAAGTGATGGATCAGAGTACATTAAGATCTGTTCCCGTATTCTACTATCGGGTACATTGAATGTTATTGCACTGCGGATCATTAAATGAATGTGAAAGTTGCCACAACTACACTTAAATTTACGCTTCCCAGTCATGCCCGTTTTTTATGTGTACCACTGGTGGTACGTCTGTTCCGGCCTTTTTTGCAGAACTGATATATAGCTGCAGCTACTTGGACTTGCTGGTCATAACATTGAGTTAATCCATCGATTACTTGGTCACAGCTGAGTTCGTCAGGAGACACGGTTGGGAATTGTTTCTGTATTAAACCTGAACACCGGGGACCCCGAAATAGAAGGGAATTAGTGTAACTCCATAGTACCTTGAACACGATCAACTTGACAGTGTGCTTGAAACTGAGTCGGGTATTCAATCCATTCCTCTTCTGCTTCGTTAAATTTCCGGAATGTTGGTATACGTGTCGGCGGCACTTGTTGGGCTCGTTGGTTGGTCGGTTGTGGTTGTGCGGCCGACGCAGCTTATGCAGCCAGTAGTTGTTGTACTGTCGTCATCACAATGGCCGTCTGTGGCTGAGGGGGAGGGGGGAGCAGGGGGTGAAGGAGGTGGGGAATTCATGGTGACCACAAATACGTTATATCAAAAGGAAAATGGCTCTGAGCACTATGGGACTTAACTTCTGAGGTCGTCAGTCCCCTAGAACTTAGAACTACTTAAACCTAAATAACCTAAGGTCATCACGCACATCCATGCCCGAGGCAGGATTCGAACCTGCGACCGTAGCGGTCGCACGGTTCCAGACTGTAGCGCCTAGAACCGTTCGGCCACCCTAGCCGGCTATCGAAAGGCAATCAAAGCTGCTGAAAAGAGAAATTTTATTAGTTCTGTGGCTCCTCTTCTGGAATACATGTAAAAAGACAGCAAAAAATTGGCATATAAGAACACATGAACACGACCACCCCTGCAAGCTAAAATACAAGAGAAGCAAGCAAAAGCTTCGGCCAAGTTGATTATCTTCGATCGCCACTGTAGTAACCTTGTCGTCACTGTAAGGAAGCAAGGGAGAGGATATTGTTATGAGTGTCCAGTATCCTCTTTTTACAACACAAATGAAGACTTGGATTAATACAGTTCTTTATTTACATGAGCATTTACTTAACTGGAATCGAGTCCATGTATTGTGGTACAAGCTCCTTGGCAGTAGCCCTCTTGCAGGCAGTATCGGTAATACTGTTATTACAAACTTTAGTCTCACTGCTGGGCATGTGCAAATCCCGCTATAGGGACTAATCTGGTCGCTATGCATTGTCGTAGCCTGTTATGAACTCAGCCCACTCTGCGAGTGAATGACAAATGCCAAAAAGGATGTGTGAGTCACTGAGCCCTCCGGGTTTTTTTTCCCTTTATTGTTATTTTAATACCTGAACAATCAGGTAGGCTGTCAGCGGCATGCTACGCCGCTCTTCAGCCATAGTGTTGACAATAACAGAACACAGAATGGAGAATCAGAATGAACACAGTGACGGGCAAAAAAAATAGTGGTCACAGATACACAAAAAACAAGGAGCTGTTCACACTCGACGATAACGACACTGAAAACACGTTGACACGATGCACAGAACACTGATGAATCCGATGGAACAAGTGAACGTAAAAGCGTGACGGCGGACACTAAAAACACAAAACGATGTCACACACACGAGACACTGATGGCGATGATCTCCAGCATGCGAAAGTCTACGTAGCGTGTGCGAGTCCGGGGACCTGCCAAGAGGGGAAGAAGGGTGAGGGGGGGGGGTGGAGAGGGTGGAGAGGGGAGAACAAAGATGCCAATGGCTGAGGAGATGGGAGGAGGAGTAGAGGGACAGGGGAGGGGAGGCCCGGGGGAGGAGTGGGAAGAAAGGGAGGAGGGAGGGAGGGTGCCCAAAGGAACAGACACAGGAAGAGGGAGGGAGGATCAAAGTTGGTAGGAGCGGTATATGGAGGGGAGGAGGACATCATCAGGGAGGGGGAGCCGGTGGAAGCCACCTTGGGAGAGGGTAAGGAGGGTGGAGAGATGGAGACCGGGTGGGACGTGGGAATACAGGCGCGGCAGCGGGTGGGGCCAGGAGAGGATGGGCGAGACAAGCGGGTGAGGAGGATCGAGTTTGCGGGAGGTGTACAGGATCCGTATCCTTTCAAGGAAAAGGAGGAGGTGGGGGAATGGAATGAGATCGTACAGGATCCGCATGGGGGAGAGGAGACAGATGCGATAGGCGAGGCGGAGAGCATGGCGTTCAAGGATTTGAAGGGATTTATAAAAGGTAGGGGGGCGGATATCCAGGTCAGATGGGCGTAACAAAGGATAGGGCGGATGAGGGATTTATAGGTTTGGAGTATGGTCGAGGGGTCCAGATCCCACATACGGCCGGAAAGGAGCTTGAGGAGACGGAGTCAGGAGCGTGCCTTGGCTTGGATTGTCCGGAGATGGCGGTCCAGGAGAGTCGACGGTCGAGGGTGACGCCAAGGTACTTAAGGGTGGGAGTGAGGGCGATAGGACGGCCATAGATGGTGAGATAGAGATCAAGGAGGCGGAAGGAAGGGGTGGTTTTGCCTACAATGATCGCCTGGGTTTTGGAGGGATTGATCTTGAGCAACCACTGGTTGCACCAAGCGATGAACTGGTCAAGATGGGATTGGAGAAGGTGTTGGGAGCGCTGCAGGGTGGGGGCAAGGGCAAGGAAGGCGGTGTCATCGGCAAACTGGAGTAGGTGGACGGGGGGGTGACGGCGGCGGATGTCCGCCGTATATAAAAGGTACAGAAGGGGATAGAGGACGGAACCTTGGGGCACAGTGGCGGAGGGAAAAAAGGTGTAGGAATCCGTGTTATGGATAGTGACGTAGGAAGGACGGTGGGAGAGAAAGGAGCCGATCAGACGGACGTAATTAATGGGAAGGGCGAAGGTTTGGAGCTTGAAGAGGAGACCGGAATGCCATACGCGGTCATAAGCACGTTCGAGGTCCAGGGAGAGGAAGATTGCGGAGCGACGGGAATTAAGCTGTTCGGAAAGGAGATGAGTGAGGTGAAGGAGAAGGTCGTCTGAAGAGAAGGATGGCCGAAAGCCACACTGGGTAACGGGAAGGAGGCGGTGCTGGCGGAGATGCTGGTGGATGCGGCGGGTGAGGATAGATTCCAGGACCTTGCTGAAGACCGAGGTAAGGCTGATGGGACGGTAGGAGGAGACGGCGGACGGCGGTTTACCAGGTTTAAGGAACATCAGGATACGGGCGGTTTTCCACAGGTTGGGGTAGTAACCGGTGGACAGGACTACATTGTAGAGCCTGGCCAGGGTGGAGAGGAAACAGACAGGAGCTTCACGAAGGTGACAGTAGGTGACACGATCGTGACCAGGAGCGGTGTTGCGTTTCATGCGGAGTGTAGCAATGAGATCCTGTGTAGTGATGGGGGCATTGAGTTCCGTGTGTGCAATGTTGTCCAAGTACTGGAAACCAGGAGCGAGGGGAGGGACAGAGGTGTCAGTTCGATCGCGGACGTCCGGGAAGAGGGAGTAATCGAACTGGGGATCATCGGGGATGGAAAAGATATCAGAGAGGTAAGAGGCAAAGTGATTGGCCTTAGTAAGGGTGTCAGGGAAGGGGTGATCATCATGGAGAAGAGGATAGTAGGGGGAGGGTTTAGTTCCGGTAAGGCGACGGAAGGCTGACCAGAACTTGGACGAGTTTATAGGTAGGGTAGCATTTAAACGGGTGCACGTCTCTCGCCAGTCCCGGCGTTTCTTAGCCGCGAGCAAATTTCGAATGTGTCGCTGGAGTTGCCGGTGGCGTCGTAGTGTGTCCAGGTCACGCGTGTGGAGGAAGGCACGGTAGAGACGGCGGGATTCACGGAGGAGGAGGACGGCCTGTGGGGGTAAGGTAGGACGGTGGGGGTGGATGGCGACAGTAGGGACGTGGGCCTCCACGGCCTCAGACAAGGTCTGCTGGAGAGCCCTCCGGTCAGCGGCGGCGGCCTAAATACATGCTGCCGAGAGGGCGTTGGCGACATATTGCTTGTCGGCGTGTGTCTGGCCTCTCTCGTGAGAGGCATGCTTGATACAGCGCCTACTATCGATCTTAGCGCTACATCTTTGCCTACTGGTGTGCTGATGACAGCTTACTTCGACACACTTGGAAATGAAGTCCCATGCTTCTTGACAGAGCCTTGGGGGAATGATGCGGGAGACCCGCACCGCCATTCTAGGCTAGGTCCTAATGGAGGTGGTTTGCCATTGCCTTCCTCTGACCATAGTGGGGATGAATGATGATGATGAAGATGACACAACAACACCCAGTCATCTCGGGCAGGTGAAAATCCCTAACCCCACCGGGAATCGAACCCAGGACCCCATGCTCGGAAAGTGAGAATTCTACCACGAGACCACAAGTGAAAGCACACTTAGTGAGGGGAAATGTGTATGATGTGGGTGGTGGGTAGGCCTATGATAGTTAGGCATGGAATGCACTGACACAAACCCCAACTTGGCGATCTGAATATATACACTCCTGGAAATGGAAAAAAGAACACATTGACACCGGTGTGTCAGACCCACCATACTTGCTCCGGACACTGCGAGAGGGCTGTACAAGCAATGATCACACACATGGCACAGCGGACACACCAGGAACCGCGGTGTTGGCCGTCGAATGGCGCTAGCTGCGCAGCATTTGTGCACCGCCGCCGTCAGTGTCAGCCAGTTTGCCGTGGCATACGGAGCTCCATCGCAGTCTTTAACACTGGTAGCATGCCGCGACAACGTGGACGTGAACCGTATGTGCAGTTGACGGACTTTGAGCGAGGGCGTATAGTGGGCATGCGGGAGGCCGGGTGGACGTACCGCCGAATTGCTCAACAAGTGGGGCGTGAGGCCTCCACAGTACATCGATGTTGTCGCCAGTGGTCGGCGGAAGGTGCACGTGCCCGTCGACCTGGGACCGGACCGCAGCGACGCACGGATGCACGCCAAGACCGTAGGATCCTACGCAGTGCCGTAGGGGACCGCACCGCCACTTCCCAGCAAATTAGGGACACTGTTGCTCCTGGGGTATCGGCGAGGACCATTCGCAACCGTCTCCATGAAGCTGGGCTACGGTCCCGCACACCGTTAGGCCGTCTTCCGCTCACGCCCCAACATCGTGCAGCCCGCCTCCAGTGGTGTCGCGACAGGCGTGAATGGAGGGACGAATGGAGACGTGTCGTCTTCAGCGATGAGAGTCGCTTCTGCCTTGGTGCCAATGATGGTCGTATGCGTGTTTGGCGCCGTGCAGGTGAGCGCCACAATCAGGACTGCATACGACCGAGGCACACAGGGCCAACACCCGCCATCATGGTGTGGGGAGCGATCTCCTACACTGGCCGTACACCACTGGTGATCGTCGAGGGGACACTGAATAGTGCACGGTACATCCAAACCGTCATCGAACCCATCGTTCTACCATTCCTAGACCGGCAAGGGAACTTGCTGTTCCAACAGGACAATGCACGTCCGCATGTATCCCGTGCCACCCAACGTGCTCTAGAAGGTGTAAGTCAACTACCCTGGCCAGCAAGATCTCCGGATCTGTCCCCCATTGAGCATGTTTGGGACTGGATGAAGCGTCGTCTCACGCGGTCTGCACGTCCAGCACGAACGCTGGTCCAACTGAGGCGCCAGGTGGAAATGGCATGGCAAGCCGTTCCACAGGACTACATCCAGCATCTCTACGATCGTCTCCATGGGAGAATAGCAGCCTGCATTGCTGCGAAAGGTGGATATACACTGTACTAGTGCTGACATTGTGCATGCTCTGTTGCCTGTGTCTATGTGCCTGTGGTTCTGTCAGTGTGATCATGTAATGTATCTGACCCCAGGAATGTGTCAATAAAGTTTCCCCTTCCTGGGACAATGAATTCACGGTGTTCTTATGTCAATTTCCAGAAGTGTATATAAGATTTGATAGCTGGATTTGCAAGTATCAAAAAATGAAAAGGAATTTGGGCAAGTGCCGAAATCGATAAAAAGAAAAGATGCTATGGCTTTTTACAGTTGTAAATACATAATTATGCATCGACAAATATGTGATGGCGGGAGGCTTTTTTGCTACTGGGCAGTGCGGAAACGATACGCAGCTGCTGCGAGTGTGGTTGTATTATAATTTTTTTGTACACCTATAAATGATAGAAAATTCTTATTCTGCTTAAACGTAAAGGTACTGTGGCTTATGTTCTGACATATCCCCAGACGTTTGTGGGAAGTACACAAACTACTGTTCATGTAAAAAAATTATGTATGTCTAGTCATAGAAGGTGAATTGTGATTTCAGCACATTGAGGAGTATACCCGAAAGTAAGAGGTGATAGATTCATTTTATAAACAGCTAAACAATATAGCACTGCAAGGGTTCAATGGATCTTGTATAGTGTACAAACAGGGTGTGCAATACGGTTGTGACAAAGAGGATCCAAAGAACGTCGCCACATCGGCTACTCTATGCATGTCCTCACGTTTTACTTGTTTCACTGTCGACTGCAATGTTGATTACAGTACATCAACCCATATCCGTGATGTATTTCCAACCCTTTCGTCTGTAGGAATTTCCAGAGAATGAAGTCAATAAAACTGTTCAAAACCTAAAAACTAAAAAGTCAGTAGTCTTAGATGAAGTACCAATGTGTGTACTGAAACCACGCATAGAGATTATACAAGGCCCCTTAAGAAGTATAATAAATGAATCCTACACATCAGGGACATTTCCAGAGCAGTTAAAACAGGCAAGAGTTTTACCTTTGCTCAAGAAAGGTAATGCAGAAGACAGAAAATTACCAGACCATTTCCCTGCTGTCACCATTCTCAAAAATAATGGAAGCAATTATAAAAGGTTAATGAATTACCTGAATAAATACAACCTTTTAAGTGAATCACACTTTGGTTTCCGAAGTGGCAAAAATATTGAGTCAGCCATGGTAGAATTCACAAAAGTTGTACTTGATGCTCTTGACAAAGAAGAGTGTGTCACAGAGTAGAGATAACACATACTTCAAATATATCTCAACATTTAGAGTACCACTTATCAGCATTTAAATATGTTAATATGGTCGTTCCGCAAGGTAACATATTAGGACCAATACTATTCCTTATATACATCAATGACTTCCCCAGTAGTGTTACTCATGGGGAAGAAATTCTCTTCGCTGATGACAGCAATATTATAGTCACTGAGAAAACAAGAGAACTCCTTGCAGATAAAGCAAATGAAGCTCTCAAGGAAGTTTATGATTGGTCAATAAGAAATAAAGTGACATTGAACATAAAGAAAACTAATGCTATGAATTTCAGTTTGAAGAGGGAAAATGACAATGTTAAATTAAATGTAGATGGCACCTCTATAGACTGTGTAACAAATGCATAATTTCTAGGAATGAATATTGATTCTCAGCTGAAGTGGTGTGGACACGCAAAGGCACTTGCAAACAGAATGTCATCAGCATGTTATGCCCTTAGAATCCTATCATCAGTATGTAACATGCAGTGTCAGAAAAGAGTCATAAGAATCATAACCAAAAATGGTAGTCGAGCTCATCGTAAAGATATGTTCAAAACACTGGGGATTTTAGCTGCTCTGTGTGAATACATTTTCCAGTCCGTTGTACACATCAAAAATAACATTGGTAATTACTGCCCAAACAGTTCTGTCCTTGAATGTGGAACAAGAGCTAGACTCAGTTTACATTTGCCAAGAAAAAATAAACATAAAACTCAAAACAGTATTTTCTACCAAGGAATAAAACTGTACAATAAATTACCAAAAGAGATAAAAGAAATTACAAAAAAATACACTTATTTAAAAAGGAAGCTAAAAAGTGCCTGTTATGCAATACATTTTTTACATTGAAGGATTACTTAGATAAAACAGAGTAGGGGTTTGGCAAAAAAATGTTATACAATTAAATAATAACAATGATTATGAAGCATCCAACATTCCACAGAATACCTTCACACTATGTTTTTTTCCTTTTTTCCCTTTTCTAGAAAAACTTACCACCAAGCTATGATTACGCAATATTAACACCTCTTCGGCTTTCTGAGCTCAACATCTTACCCATTATAGAGGGATACAGACTCAGTTTTTCAGGACAGCAAAGGGGAAGTTGTGGTACAGAAAATGGCCCAGAGATCACCAGTGTGTGTGTGTGTGTGTGTGTGTGTGTGTGTGTGTGTGTGTGGTGAGTGAAGTGTTATAAAACAACGTATGCATAGTGTGAGCAGTGACTGATGGTGAGATACGAGTGAACAGTGTGACATTATATTATTTAATAAGTTATTTGTAAAAAAAGTTATTGTATACCAGGAGTAAATCTAATGATTGTCTCTAACTAGAGGTCTGTAAATGTATGTGTATACGAGCTAGCTTATTTTAAATTGGTCTAAACGTGTAAATACCTTAACATGTCCTATATCCTTGTAAAAAGAGATCTACGGATGAATAAAGCTACTACTACTACTACTACTACTACTTCTACCAGTACATCAGCAGCAACAATCAAGTCCCCTCTGGAGTGAAAATAGCCGATAGCAGTTTACCTGGCATCATAGCTGCAGATGTTCCACATCCACGAGGATCTCCTCGGCACGGATCTATGGAACGAAAACTAATCTAATCTAATCTAATCTGTACACTCAGTCATCAGAAGATGCAGGAAGCCACACCTCAACAGCACAATATATCCAGACTCAGAAGAATTGAAGACCTACACATTATGACGTACAACGTCAATGGACTATTTTCTCAACTGTTAGTATTTCGACAAATTTTGGGAGACCAAAACGTCGATATATGCTTAGTGACTAAAACTCACCTGAAGCCCCGCATGAGAACAATCGTAGCTAACTATCAATGCTACAGGATTGTCAGCTGACTGCCGTTGGTGGCACAGCCATCTACATAATGACATCTTTTCGCCAATATGCCGCAACTGAACTAAAAGTACAGACGATTGAGGCAATGGCAGTAGTTGTTGAGGCCACTTCACGAATCCTTGCAGACGTAGCATCTTTTAGGCCACCTCGAGGACATCTCAGTAGAGATGATGCTCAGCAGCTGTTACAATGGAGAGGGAAAGAATTTGTGGCTGGTGATCTGAGCTATAAGCATGCAGAGTGGAACTCGATAACCATCAATCACCGTGGAAGGCGCATACTGCAAGACGCTGAGCAACTTACATCCTGATGTCCTTGATATAGACACCTCATAAGGCATCAACAACTTTATGAAAGCAGATGGCCTACCAGCCTTACCTTCCGACGATCTGCCTGTCATATTCAGGTTGGACATAGAGCCAATGAACACAGGCATCAAAAACACTCTTTGGTGGGCTAACTGGCGCAGTTCTCGCTACCATTTGTCACCCTCCCTGGCGTGGCCACTGGCTGTACATGGATACAGTGTGACGATTTTGTTGCTACTTTCAGCAGCACCGTTATTAAAGCCCTAACTGCTTCTACTCTGCTACCACGAAGATTAGAGCGCTTTATCCCCACTCCACCTCGGGAAAATCAAGAAATGAATAAGGAGCGCAATCGCCTCTGCAAAGATGGGCGTCTTATGAGACACCCCACTGCCGAGCGCAGAACTAATTTGCTTAGGACGCAAATAATAGAGGCGCTCTCCAATCTTAAGCACCAGTGACGGGCAGACAAACTTCCTCGCTACAACCTGATGCCTAAGCTTGGGACGTACTCAGAATTTTCACCAACGTAAGAACTCGAATACCGCCCAAGGGGATCGTAGCTGTGACACTTTACCGGTCTGAAGAAAAAATAAACTCCCTTGTTGATGTTTTTCAAGATAACTTCAGACCAGCTGAAGACCCCCAGGACCGACAACAAATGCACCGTGTTATGGAGAGTGACGCCACCTTCCTAGCAGGGAACAGAGAAGAAGACATACCACTGATCACTTCGGATGATAACTACATTAAAATCTAAAACGAGAAACGCCCGGGTTCCCGGGTTCGATTCCCGGCGGGGTCAGGGATTTTCTCTGCCTCGTGATGGCTGGGTGTTGTGTGCTGTCCTTAGGTTAGTTAGGTTTAAGTAGTTCTAAGTTCTAGGGGACTTATGACCACAGCAGTTGAGTCCCATAGTGCTCAGAGCCATTTGAACCATTTAAAACGAGAAAAATATGGTGCAACAAGCAGATCTCAAAGAATCAAGAGGTCGTATCATGACGTCGTCTCTCACCCAAGCCAGTTCAGATCGCTGCTAGTTCTTGTGTGTTGTGGTGTGTAATAGCGGATCCCAATACGTGTTTTGTGTGCGATAAAGCGTTTCAGCTAGGAAAAACTTTAAGCGCCGACATGAGGAAAGTGCTTGATATAGACCCAAATACGGAAAGCACGTTTAAGTGCTCCAAGGTTGAATGCAGCTTTTCGTTCAACATTTCGTATAGTTTGAGAAAACATGGTTGCAATGGAGAAAGAAAAGTTTGTTTTCCAACCACTGGATGGTAAACGCTTTCGTATAATAATTATTTGATGATGCGCAAGGAAAAAAGTTTCTGATAAAATTATAGAATTTCGAAGTAAAGTTTCTGGCAAAAGTCTAGAACTTCGCAAAAAATTTTTATGTATCAGTATGGCACTTCCAGGCACTGTAACACAACAAACAGAGAAGAAAAGGCCGTCCCAATTACAGTGAGTATAACAGATGTAATCTATTCAGCCAACAGCAATGTGACTCTTTCGTTACATACACACAGATTAATATACATAAAGTACGAAAATAAATAGAGCTATGGCTTCATATATAATTTTGATTCTGCTCTTTTTTCGTTAGTGATGTGGTTGGGGTGGGATGCAAGATGACGTCTTAAACTGATGTCGATGAAGCACTGACATACTGCTATTGTTCGCGAGAAATATGTGGCTCTTTTATTCCGAATATGTCATTGTTTCTATATCGAAATTTCCAAGGGTATGGTACGACTTGGACATTACAGTAGTACTTAATCCTTGAAAATTAAAGGGGCTGGAGACACTATGACAATGTCACTAGACAATCGTAAATTTTACTGCTACATATTTTATTCAAATGGAGTCATAATTTATAGTTTATGCATAGTGGGGCAAAGCCAGTAGTAGCACATTTTGTTAGTGGGGGTTGTATACATTGAGGTGCCAACTAGATTGATTTATGACACCCTCCCCCTCCCCTAAACCTATTGTTTTATTCATTGTTTGTGACCCTCTGGGGGTTGATTTATGAACCACTGTCCTTCTGAGAAATCCCCCTCCCACTCCACATCACCAACCCCCTGGGAAATCCCCTCACCCATACAAACACACTTTTGATGCCAAATTAATTGACTAATTAATCAAGCAGCGCGGGATTAGCCGAGCGGTCTAGGGCGCTGCAGTCATGGACTGTGCGGCTGGTCCCGGCGGAGGTTCGAGTCCTCCCTCGGGCATGGGTGTGTGTGTTTGTCCTTAGGATGATTTGGGTTAAGTAGTGTGTAAGCTTAGGGACTGACGGCCGTAGCAGTTAAGTCCAATAAGATTTCACACACATTTGAACATTTTCAGTTAATCAAATCGATAAATTAATTAACCCCTCCCCTCATGGAAAATTCTTCCAGAACCCCCCCCCCCCCCAGCTGCCTCACTCCCTTCTCCCCGCACAATCTGGAAATTGGCGGGAAAAGGACTCAGTCTGTGCTGGAGAGGAAGTATCTCGTGACAGGAAATTTAATTACATAGCAAACGATATAATGTTGTTTATAAAATTTGCAGGAGCTGGGTCTCTCTTGCTCGTCACTCTGTGCTGCTTCGCAAGGTGCTAGTCTTGTAAAATACATCGAAAAGACGTAATTAAACACACCACTTTTTTCCGATCATGTAACGAATACCATCACAAAATGGACGTCAACATAACTAACCACAGGTAATTACACTGTTCAAAATCTTTCACTCCCATCTTTGCACTGACTGCAGCGTGGGCGTGCCAACCACTTCCTGTATTCTAATCCCCAAACAAAGCGTCAGGTGATGGGAAGCCTCTGATTACTTTGCCAATAGGTAAGAGATGGTAGAAAGTACAAGCTTTCCTTTGCCACAAACATCAGACATGATGTCCTGCTCTGATTACAGTGCTACAGATAGGTGGTGGCAATAACATACCGTGGAAAAGCACTGCCTAACACGTATACCGCAAACAGACTCTATAAACACACACACTAACATTTGCAACAATTGCATAGTGCTTACCACACTTCGTTGGGACTGTTGCGGCAACACAACTGCTTCACACAATGTCTGGAAGCCTGGTGCCCAGGCCTGCGTACAACAGCATCCCCAAGTGACTCGGTGGGAACTGTTGACTTGTTATCATATCACGAAGAGTGATAAACAAACAAAATCAAATCAAGTTAGTGTCATCCCTTAGTAATTTGATACAAGATTCACTCCCTGCCTCTCTGTCTCCCTCTCCCTCACTATCTCCCTCTCTCTGTCTCAAGTGGTTGCTTCCTGTTTGTGTGAACCAATTTATGCAAACACACATATACCAAAATGTCCCCCCACCCCTCCTCCCTTCCATCTCCCTCCCCTACCCTCCTCGCCACTCATGTAGACCTGGTGTTGGTAGTCAGTTCATCACTTTGTTCTCACACTTCCACTACTATGGAAACCTGTAGTTAATGGAACAAAGACATTCAAAAACGAATAGGTAGCATCTGTCATGTGCTACACTAACCCTCCTTTGTCCTGGAAAAAAGTAGTGGATACCTGGTATTCCCGCAAAAGAGCGAGATTATTAACTGACGGTCATGAGTTGGGAGGAATGACTAGTAAGTCAGTTACCGGCAGTTGTTAAGTTGTGGAACTTCAGTTGCACCGACTATGTTGCGAAACTATGTGCACTGTAGCGCGCAGGTATGTAGCAGAATTGTGGATAACTATATTAGTGTAATGACAGCGACGGGCGAGCAAAATATTGTACTGAACCTTCAATTGTGTACTTCTATCGAAACGAACAGTGAGCAGTTGTTAAGTGTATACACTATGTGATCAAAAGTATCTGGTCACCTGGCTGAAAATGTCTTACAAGTTCGTGGCGCCCTCCAACGGTAATGCTGGAATCCAATATTGTGTCGGCCTACCCTTAGCCTTGATGACAGCTTCCACTCTAGCAGGCATACGTTCAATCAGGTGCTGGAAGGTTCCTTGAGGAATGGCAGCCCATTCTTCACGGAGTGCTGCACTGAGGAGTGGTATCGATGTCGGTCGGTGAGGTCTGGCACGAAGTCGGCGTTCCAAAACATGCCAAAGGTGTTCTATAGGATTCAGGTCAGGACTCTGTGCAGGCCAGTCCATTACAGAGATGTTACTGTCGTGTAACCACTCCGCCATAGGCCGTCCGTTATGAACAGGCGCTCGGTCGTGTTGAAAGATGCAATCGCCATTCCCGAATTGCTCTTCAACAGTGGGAAGCTAGAAGGTGCTTAAAACATCAGTGTAGGCCTGTGTTGTGATAGTGCCACGCAAAAAAACAAGGGATGCAAGCCCCCTCTATGAAAAACACGACCACTCCATAATACCACCCCCTGCGAATTTTAGTGTTGGCGCTACACACGTTGGCAGAGGATGTTCACCGGGCATTCGCCGTACCAACACCCTCCCATCGGATCGCCACACTGTGTACCGCGATTCGTCACTCCACACAGCGTTTTTCCAGTGTTTAATCATCCAATGTTTACGCTCCTTACACCGAGCGAGGCGTCGTTTGGCATCTACCGGCGTGATGTGCAGCTTACGAGCAGCCGCTCGACCATGAAATCCAAGTTTTCTCACCTTAACTGTCATAGTACTTGCAGTGGATCCTGATACAGTTCGGAATTCCTGTGTGATGGTCTGGATAGATGTCTGCCTATTACAGACGGCCGAAATGGCCGAGCTGTTCTGGGCGCTGCAGTCTGGAACCGAGCGACCGCTCCGGTCGCAGGTTCGAATCCTGCCTCGGGCATGGATGTGTGTGATGTCCTTAGGTTAGTTAGGTTTAATTAGTTCTAAGTTCTAGGCGACTGATGACCTCAGAAGTTAAGTCGCATAGTGCTCAGAGCCATTTGAACCATTTTTTGCCTATTACATATTCCCTCACTCTGTCAAATATATTTATTATTTTATTTTAGACGTCTAGTTCCGTAGGACCAAATTGAGGAGAATCTCTCCATCGTCATGGAGCGTGACAGTAGATGAAACAACAACATAAAAGTAATAACAGATAAAATAAAATGTTTATGAACCCAAAAAAAGACAAGCCCTAAGTTTAAGTAAAAGCAGTCAACAACATAATGCTTCTACATCCACATCTACGTGATTACTCTGCCAATCACAATAAAGTACCTGGCAGAGGGTCCAATGAACCACCTTCAAGCAGTCTCACTACCGTTCCACTCTCGAACGACGCGCGGGAAAAGCGAGCACTCAAATTTTTCTGTGCGAACCCTGATTTCTCTTATTTTATCGTGATGATCATTTCTCCCTATGTAGGTGGATGCCAACAGAATGTTTTCGCAATCGGAGGAGAAAACTGGTGGTTGAAGATTCATGAGAAGATCCCGTCGCAACGAAAAACGCCTTTGTTTTAATGATTGCCACTCCAATTCACGTATCCTGTCTGTGACACTATCTCCCCTATTTCGCGATAACACAAAACGAGCTGCTTTTTCGATGTCATCCGTCAGTCCCACTTGCTGCGGATCCCACACCGCACAGCAACACTCCAGAATAATGCGGACAAGCGTGGTGTAAGCAGTCTCTTTAGTGGACTTGTTGCACCTTCTAAGTGTTCTACCGATGAATCGCAGTCTTTGGTTTGCTCTACCCACAACATTATATATGATATCGTTCCAATTTAGGTTATTTGTAATTGTAATCCCTAAGTTCAAATGGTTCAAATGGCTCTGAGCACTATGGGACTCAACTGCTGTGGTTATCAGTCCCCTAGAACTTAGAACTACTTAAACCTAACGAACCTAAGGACATCACACACATCCATGCCCGAGGCAGGATTCGAACCTGCGACCGTAGCAGTCCCACGGTTCCAGACTGCAGCGCCTTTAACCGCACGACCACTTCGGCCGGCAATCCCTAAGTATTTAGTTGAATTTATAGCCTTCAGATTCGTGTGACTTATCGCGTAATCGAAATTTAGCGGATTTCTTTTACTTCTCATGTGAATAACTTCACACTTTTCTTTATTCATGGCCAAATGCCACTTTTCGCACCATACAGATGTCTTATCTAAATCATTTTGCAAACCGTTTTGGTCATCTGATGACTTTACAAGACGGTAAATGATAGCATCATCTGCAAACAATCTACGTCGGTTACTCAGATTGTCTCCTATATCGTTAATATAGATCACGAACAATAGAGGGCTATAATACTTCTTTGGGAAACGCCTGATATTACTTCTGTTTTACTCGATGACTTTCCGTCTATTACTACGAACTGTGACCTTTCTGTCAGGAAATCACGAATCCGGTCGCACAACTGAGGAGAGGTTCCATAGGCACGCAGTTTGGTTAGAAGACGCTTGTGAGTAACGGTATCGAAAGCTTTCTGGAAATCTAAAAATATGGAATCAATTTGACATCCCCTGTCGATAGCACTCATTCCTTCATGAGTATAAAGAGCAAGTTGAATTTCATAAGAACGATATTTTCTGAATCCGTGCTGATTATGTGTCAATAAATGGTTTTCTTCGAGGTACTTCATAATGTTCGAACGCAGTATATGTTCCAAAACACTACTGCAAATCGACATTAGTGACATGGGCCTGTAATTCAGCGGATTACTCCTACTTCTCTTTTTGGGTATTGGTGTGACTTGAGCAAATTTCCAGTCTTTATGTACGGATCTTTCTGTGAGCGAGCGGTTGTATATAATTGCCAAATGTGGAGCTATTGCATCAGCATACTCTGAAAGGAACCTGACTGGTATACAATCTGGACCGGAAGCCTTGCTTTTATTAAGTGATTAAGCAGCTTTGCGACACCAAGGATATCTTTTTCTATGTTTCTCATCTTGGCAGTTGTTCTGGAATTCAGGGATATTTACTTCGTCTTCTTTGGTGAAGGAGTTTCGGAAAACAGTGTTTAATAATTCTGCTTTAGTGGCACTGTCATCAGTGACTTCACCGTTGTTATTACGCAGTGAAGGTATAGATTGCGTCTTGCCACTGGTGTGCGTTATGTATGACCAGAATCTCTTTGGATTTTCTGCCAGATTTCGAGACAGAGTTTCGTTGTTGAAATTATTAAAAGCATCTCGCATTGAAGTACGCATTATATTTCGAACTTCTGCAAAACTTTGCCAATCTTCGGGATTTTGCGTTCTTTTAAATCGGGTATGCTTTTTTCGTTGTTTCTGCAACAGCAATCTGACCCGTTTTGTGTACCATGGGGGTCAGTACCACCACTTATTAATTTATGCGGTATATATCTCTCAATTACCGTCGATACTATCTCTTTGAAATTATTCCACATCGTTTCTACGCTTACATGATTAGATCGGAAGGAGTGAAGGCTGTCTCTTAAAAAGACGTTAAGAGCATTTTATCAGCTTTTTTTAAATAGATATACTTTGCGTTTCTTTTTGATAGTTGTGGCGTTGTGGTATTCAGCCTAGCAGCAACTGCCTTATGGCCGCTAATCCCTATATTCGTCACGATACTCCCTATTTGTCCAGAATTATTGATTGTTAAGAGGTCAAGTATGCTTTAGCAACCATCGAGTGGGCTCATGAGCTAATAGAAGGAGTGACCCATGAGGAAACTCTTCAGTTTCGAGTTGAAAGCGCGTGGATTACTGACAAGATTTTTTAATTCTTGTGGTAGCTTATTGAAAACGTATGCTGCAGTATAGTGCACACTCTTTTGCACAAGAGTCAGGGAAGTGCTATGCAAATGCAAATTGGATTTCTGCCTAGTATTGACTGAGTGAAAGCTGTTAATTCATGAGAATAAGCTGATATTGTTAACAAGAAACGACAGTAATGAATATATGTATTGAGAGGCCAATGCCAGAATACCCAGACTAGTGAACAGGAGTCAACAAGAGATTCGCGAACTTATACCACTAACTGCCCGAACTGCCCATTTCCGAGCCAAGAATATCCTTTGAGAATGGGAGGAGTTACTCCAAAATGTAATACCATGCGACATAAGCGAATGTAAATAGGCAAAGTAGACTATTTTTTGTGTCGAACAGTCACTTACTTCAGATACCATGCGAATAGTAAAAATGGCAGATTAAGTCTTTGAACAAGGTCCTGAACATGGGTTTTCCACTGTCTATCTCAACGCCTAGAAATCTGAACTGTTCAGTTTCACTAGACATATGCTCATTCGGTGAAATTAAAACGTCGGGTTTTGTTGAATTGTGTGTTAGAAACTGTAAAAATTGAGTCTTTCTGTGATTTAGCGTTAGTTTATTTTCTACAAGCCATGACTTTATGTCATAAACTGTACTGTTTGAAACAGAGCCAATGTTGCACACAACATCCTTTACTACCAAGCTAGTGTCATCGTCAAACAGAAATATTTTAAATGGTTCAAATGGCTCTGAGCACTATGGGACTCAACATCTTAGGTCATAAGTCCCCTAGAACTTAGAACTACTTAAACCTAACTAACCTAAGGACATCACACACACCCATGCCCGAGGCAGGATTCGAACCTGCGACCGTAGCAGTCCCGCGGTTCCGGACTGCAGCGCCAGAACCGCTAGACCACCGCGGCCGGCCAGAAAGAAATATTTTAGAATTACCTGTGATGCTAGAGGGCATGTCATTTATATATATATATAAGGATTCTCAACACTGTGAATAATTACCTTTTGTTAAAGTGAGAGATGAACCAATTATTCCATAATGGTCCAGCTTCTGGAGCAATTTGTGATCAACACAATCAAACGCCTTAGTTAAATCAAAAAGTATGCCTAGCGTTTAATCCATCCAGTACCTTACAGCCATCCAGTACCTCACAGAGAAAAGAGAATATAACATTTTCAGTTGTTAAACCACTTCTAAAGACGTACTGTACATTTGATAAAAAATTATGCGACATAAAATGATCAGTCATTCTTACATACACAGTCTTTTCAATAATTTTAGCAAACACTGATGGCATACAAACAGGTCCAAAATTGTCTACATTATCCCTTTCTATAAAACGGCTTTACTACTGTGTACTTTAATCATTGGGGAAACCGCTCATTCTTAAAGGAAAAATTACAAATGTGGTTAAGTACAGGACTAATATGTGCAAAAAAATGGCTCTGAGCACTATGGGACTTAACATCGATGGTTATCAGTCCCCTAGAACTTATAACTCCTTAAACCTAACGAACCTAAGGACACCACACAACACCCAGTCATCACGAGGCAGAGAAAATCCCTGACCCCGCCGGGAATCGAACCCGGGAACCCGGGCGCGGGAAGCGAGAACGCTACCGCACGACCACGAGCTGCGGACTTAATATGTGCAGTACGGTACTTTAACATTCTGGTGGGCACTCCATCATATCCGCAAGAGGCCTTAGTCTTCAGTGATTTAATTATTGACTGAATCTCCCCCTCGCGAGTATCACAGAGGAGTATGTCAGACATCAGTCTCAGAAAGGCATTTTGCAAAAGAGTTATACGATTCCCTGTAGAAACTAAGTTTTTATTTAATTCACCAGCAATGCTCAAAAAGTGATTGTTAAATACTGTACATCTATCTGACTTATCAGTAACAGACATACTTTTACTATGAACTGACTTTATGTCATCGACCTTGTGCTGCTGAGCAGACACTTCCTTTACAATTGACCATTTGGTTTTAATTTTCTCCTGCCAGTTAGCCATTCTATTTGCGTACCACATACTATTTGCCTTCCGTAACATTTTAAGCACCTTACAGTACTGTTTGAAATGGGCTACTGTAGCTTGATTGTGACTTCTTCTAACATTTTCATATAATTCCCACTTTATTCTACATAATATCTTTAGCCTGCTAGTCAGCCACCCAGGCTGCCTTTTACTGTTAGTACCATGTTTCGAACGTTCTAATGGAAAGCAACTCTCAAAGAGCATGAGAAATGTGTTGAGGAAAGCATTATATTTGTCATCTGTGTTATCGGCACTATAAACACCCTGCCACTCTTGTTCCTTAACAAGGTATAAAAACCTCTATACTGCCATTGGATTAGCTTTCCTACATAGTTTGTAATTATATATAAAATTTGTTTGAGTACAAAAGCCTTTTAGTGTTAAAATTTGTGTATCATGGTCTGAAAGGCCATTCACCCTTTTACTAACAGAATGTCCATCTAGTAATGAAGAATGACTAAAAATATTGTCTATGGCTGTGCTACTGTTCCCCTGCACCCTGGTTGAAAAAAACAGTCTGCACCAGATCATATGAGCTTAGGAGATCTACTGACATCCTTTTTCTTGCACATTCAAATACAAAATTAATATTGAAGTCACCACATATAACTAATTTTTGGTACTTTCTATAAAATGAACCAAGAACCCTCTCTAGCTTGAGCAGAAACGTTCTGAGGCCTGAGTTAGGGGACCTATAAACAACAACAATTTGAAGTTTAGTTTTACTAAATTCAACTGCCCCTGCACAACATTCAAACACCTCTTCAGTGCAGTGCTGTGATGCGTCTATGAACTCAAATACAATACTGTTTTTTAAGTACATGACCATTCCCCCACTCTGCAAAGAACTCCTTGAAAAACAGCCAGCTAATCTGTATCCTGGTAAAGGAAGCCTCTGAATTATCAAATTATTTAAGTGGTGCTCTGATATACCAATAATGTCAGATTTAACATCTATAGGCAGTTAACTAACTTTACCTCTAATACCTCTTATATTTTGCTGAAATATGTTAATCCCTTCTCGACTTGGATACCTGGCCTCCTCTGAAGGTGATTCTTCTGTTAGAAGGACTTCCTTTAAGCATGTATACCTATCAGCTGACTTCAGACAAAAGAGGTGCAACACTAACACCAACTACTACAGGAATTTTTCCATGAGTGATCCCACCACCACTCACTGCACTGGCAACTATAAGCTTTGCCAGCCTCCCCTTCCCATACCGATTGAGGTTCAGGCCATGCCTACCGAAACCTGATCTACTGATAGACTCAATTGACACCACTGCAATGTGAGCCATGCCCTCTGCCATCAGTGCCTTCTCCAGCCCCATGCTAACATGCCTAACAGCAGCATTAAGATGAGGCCGATAATGACACTGAAACAGCTGCATGAAGTGCACATTAGTGCCACCAGTTTGAGTAGCTATCTTTACCAGGTCATCGCCATCACATTCCCCATCCCTATCAAGACTATTCCCTGCTCCACCCACAATCACTACCTGATCCCTTTTCATAAAGTTCCTACATAACTCCCCTATGCTGGCAGTCACGTGAGCCAACCCTGTACTAGGCTTCACAATGCTGGTGATCTGGTACTCACTCCCCAACACTTAGCAGCAGAACCTTCTTCTTTCTGTCAAAATTTGCAATTGACTTAGGCTTCCTAACTGCTGAGGACTGCTGCATGTTTTCTACACCTACATCTACAAGATGCTCCTCTCCACTCAACTCTGACAGTTGGTCAAATCTATTGCTTATATACAAAGTACAACTGTCTGAATATCTCCTACTCCAAGCTGCCTTCTTACCAACTTCCAGTTCCCATTCCCCAGCATCCTTCACCCCACTCAACCTAACTACTTCCTTCTTTACGTTCTTGTAACTGCACCTGTAGGGCACAGATCTTACGCTCCTGCTCCTCTATCAATTTATTTCTGCTTCAGATTCTGCGTTCCCAGGATAGGATCTCGCTAGAATGCCCACTGGCTTCCCCTCTCCCCCCCCCCCCCCCCCAATGAAAATACTTTGAACAAATCCCACACTGTAACCCACTACTCGCAAACCTACGACAAAGGCCACACTTCTCACGCATGGTAAAATTTTAACAGTTACTGAAATAACTAAATGTCTACGTTACCTAAGTTCAATTACAACAGTAGAACTATTTAAAGAACTAAAAATAGTGGTCTAGAAATCCTCTCTCTACTAAGGAAGCGACAACTTTTATTAATACTATTAAATCACAACTAACTGACTGACTAATTAATTAAATCGATGCCCTTTGTCTGTGACCAGTTTTTCCTTGCATCCTATTGGTCGATACAACGACGGCTATATTTGGTGGCATTCGATCCCGCAACTACCCAATTCCAAACCCTACTCTTCCCCATTCCGGATTTTTTCCCTTGCCTCCTATTATTGGATACTGGTACAGTTAGGTCATTTGGTAGGAAGTCCATTACATTGGAGGAAGCTGAAAATTTCAACTCCACTGCATGCTATGTCCTTAAACAATTTGCGGGAGGGACTGGACAGATGTGTGCTCACAATACCACTACCGGAGACAATAAATTGATCAATCGGGAATTTGACATTGTGATTGGTTTTTAAAGCACTATAGAAATTCATAGTTGATTCTCTCTGCCACATTTGGGAGGAGGAGAAAGGGCCTGCTGTATGACAGAATAGAGAAAACAACAAACACCACCGCAAGACAGAGTCCACTGCAATGTATTGAGAAGCACTAAACACAACACACTTAATCAACAATCCAGTCCGTAGTAGTAGTTTTCATGCCTAGATGTCCGAAATCACTGAAACATTCACAGATCCTGCACACTCATGTCCTGGTGTCCACACACAGCGCCCCGGGTCAGATGCTATGCACCACTTGTTGCCACCACTGACGTGCATCCCAGCGATCACACCAAGTCTGCTGCTGGACTCGGCCCACCAGAGAGGGCCGCCCAGTCGTGGAGGGTGTCCAGGATGACCGGACTGGTTGGAATTTGGATGTTATCAATATGTCCAGCGTCAACACTTGCCATATTAAATCTTCTCAAATTTCCACATACAAATCAGAGAATGCTCACAACACACGCGATCACGAAGGCTGCCCAACACATGCTGAGTATTAGTTCACTGTTCACCCGACCAGAGAGTGCCACAGCCAGAACTTTTACCAACGGTTGCGGGCAACAACCGACTAGCCGGATAACTGGAACTTTTCTTTGTACCCGCCACTCGCGACACCATTAGGTCGCAAAAGTCAACTCGTTCCAGTCACCGGCTACCTCTGCCACACACCAGCATGCCAGGCAGAGTCGTCCTAGGAAACCCGCCACATAAATTATCGGTGTAATTACAGTTAAATATAACGATCGTAGCCCCAATCGACAATGATCGAAGCATTGGAAATACCTCCTCCTGAGGGCTGTGGTTCTGGGACGAATCTCACGTTGAAATATCAGTATCTATATGCTCCCGGTTGGCCGTGCGGTCTAACGCACGGCTTTCCGGGCGGGAAGGAGCGCCTGGTCCCCGGCACGAATCCGCCCGGCGGATTTGTGTCGAGGTCCGGTGAACCGGCCAGTCTGTGGATGGTTTTTAGGCGGTTTTCCATCTGCCTCGGCGAATGCGGGCTGGTTCCCCTTATTCCGCCTCAGCTACACTATGTTGGCGATTTCTGCGCAAACAAGTTCTCCACGTCCGCGTACACCACCATTACTCTACCACGCAAACATAGGGGGTACACTCGTCTGGTGTGTGACGTTCCCTGGGGGGGAGGCGGGGGGGCGGGGGCCGAACCGCACAATAACCCTGGGTTCGGTGTGGGGCGGCGGAGGGATGAAGGTAGTGGACTGCGGTAGTCGTCGTCGGGTTGTGGACCACTGCGGCTGCGGCGGGGACGGAGCCTCTCCGTCGTTTCTAGGTCCCCGCTTAACATACAATACAATATGCTCCTTATGACTGGACATAATTTTCCACGTAAAATATTTAACCCCCCCCCCTCTCTCTCACGGCTATTAATGCGCTGAAATCGCAATTTTACACATCAAATTCATATCCCCACCCCCCTTATGTCGGGATTTAGACATTTTCTTTCTACATGTCGGAACACTGAGCACAGCAACTTCACATCCCAACACATACTTTATAAGCCTGCTAGTCACAGCGAATCTATCACACATCCCCTACTAAGTACAGTACTTCGCCAATAATTGAATGCAGGTGACAACAAACAATATTGAGCGAAAATCCGAGATCGATGGACATGCTCCATTTGTTTTCCTTGCGAGTGGTATCTGTGTGTCTTAGGAAGAGAGGCGTAATCATCTTATAAGCAACCAGCTATTAAAAACACGATCGCAATGACAATGTTACTGTCACACTGCATTAAAAAAACTGTCTTGGTTCTACAGGTACATCCAATTATCGCTAACTGTATCCATGTCAAAAAAAAAAAATTATAGATGCTTTATAAATCGAATTATGATATTGTTTCCAAATGAAGTGATCTTCCATACAAATACTGCAACATTGAATATAGACAGTAATCGCGAGGTGTGTATTAATAGACCGAAAGGGCGGGTGCACGTCACCAGCGGTGTAAGCTCGTAATAAAATCACTGTTCTCGCCGAATTTAGAAAGTGATTCGGGTAAGCAACGTGGTATTAAACCAATATTTGTAACTCCCTCGTGCTGCTGCAAGATATTTCCCACTCTAACAAACAGTATTTGTAGCGCATTCTATCTCGATACTACACTCCTGGAAATTGAAATAAGAACACCGTGAATTCATTGTCCCAGGAAGGGGAAACTTTATTGACACATTCCTGGGGTCAGATACATCACATGATCACACTGACAGAACCACAGGCACATAGACACAGGCAACAGAGCATGCACAATGTCGGCACTAGTACAGTGTATATCCACCTTTCGCAGCAATGCAGGCTGCTATTCTCCCATGGAGACGATCGTAGAGATGCTGGATGTAGTCCTGTGGAACGGCTTGCCATGCCATTTCCACCTGGCGCCTCAGTTGGACCAGCGTTCGTGCTGGACGTGCAGACCGCGTGAGACGGCGCTTCATCCAGTCCCAAACATGCTCAATGGGGGACAGATCCGGAGATCTTGCTGGCCAGGCTAGTTGACTTACACCTTCTAGAGCACGTTGGGTGGCACGGGATACATGCGGACGTGCATTGTCCTGTTGGAACAGCAAGTTCCCTTGCCGGTCTAGGAATGGTAGAACGATGGGTTCGATGACGGTTTGGATGTACCGTGCAATATTCAGTGTCCCCTCGACGATCACCAGTGGTGTACGGCCAGTGTAGGAGATCGCTCCCCACACCATGATGCCGGGTGTTGGCCCTGTGTGCCTCGGTCGTATGCAGTCCTGATTGTGGCGCTCACCTGCACGGCGCCAAACACGCATACGACCATCATTGGCACCAAGGCAGAAGCGACTCTCATCGCTGAAGACGACACGTCTCCATTCGTCCCTCCATTCACGCCTGTCGCGACACCACTGGAGGCGGGCTGCACGATGTTGGGGCGTGAGCGGAAGACGGCCTAACGGTGTGCGGGACCGTAGCCCAGCTTCATGGAGACGGTTGCGAATGGTCCTCGCCGATACCCCAGGAGCAACAGTGTCCCTAATTTGCTGGGAAGTGGCGGTGCGGTCCCCTACGGCACTGCGTAGGATCCTACGGTCTTGGCGTGCATCCGTGCGTCGCTGCGGTCCGGTCCCAGGTCGACGGGCACGTGCACCTTCCGCCGACCACTGGCGACAACATCGATGTACTGTGGAGACCTCACGCCCCACGTGTTGAGCAATTCGGCGGTACGTCCACCCGGCCTCCCGCATGCCCACTATACGCCCTCGCTCAAAGTCCGTCAACTGCACATACGGTTCACGTCCACGCTGTCGCGGCATGCTACCAGTGTTAAAGACTGCGATGGAGCTCCGTATGCCACGGCAAACTGGCTGACACTGACGGCGGCGGTGCACAAATGCTGCGCAGCTAGCGCCATTCGACGGCCAACACCGCGGTTCCTGGTGTGTCCGCTGTGCCGTGCGTGTGATCATTGCTTGTACAGCCCTCTCGCAGTGTCCGGAGCAAGTATGGTGGGTCTGACACACCTGTGTCAATGTGTTCTTTTTTCCATTTCCAGGAGTGTATGTAGGCAGTGTAAGAGAGGTTCTGTGATACATCAATGAGATTATAGGTGTGGGACGACGATGGTTCATTGAGAATGATCACAAACAGTAGACGGTGTGCTATGTGTGGAATCACTTAAAAATGCAACGCTAGAGCTTCGTTATAAGAAATGTACAAAATCCTATGACCAATACACTGGCTTTTCAGATCTATAGTTTTACGCTTTCTGACAGAAATTCTGTCTGTGGTTTGGAATCAAGTCTCTCCATTCAACCACACACTTGTGTTGGATCCTTTGGAGATGTCCTTTAATGATTACAGCCACTGGTGAGTCAAATGGCTCTGAGCACTATGGGACTCAACATCTTAGGTCATAAGTCCCCTAGAACTACTTAAACCTAACTAACCCTAAGGACATCACACACACCCATGCCCGAGGCAGGATTCGAACCTGCGACCGTAGCAGTCCTGCGGTTCCTGACTGCAGCGCCAGAACCGCACTGGTGAGTCATTTTTGTGGCACTCTCATATCTCGAAACTAGTCACCTTCCTCGAACCTATCTGCTAAGCACCCCATACAGCAAAATTCCAGCGTAGTTCTTTTAGACAGTCCCTCTGCATCCACCTCAGTCTCTGCCCCGCCTTCTCTGCAGCTTTGGCCATGTTATTGGTCCAATTTAAAGCGGAACTGAGCGGAAGTCGGAGAGCGCTATGTCTAAGACATTCCGCATCCCGTAGAGAAACAGGGTGAGCTGAGTTAATGCGACAGGACTGTTTTGACCACTCGGTGGAAATGAGAACATGTTGTCGTAGATCTGCCAACCATGTACAATGTCTAAGATCAGCACCACACGAAGATTTCTCCTGCAACACGAGGTAGTAGAAAAGACAGTACGATCAGTAATGGTGGTGTTTCTTATCGGGAAAATTAGGAGGACTTCACATCATACAGAAATGGGAAGATGGACAAGGATGTTCCCACTACATTTTAGTGTGTTTCGAAACTACATACAGATACTGCAGTATGAAGGAGATCTGAGTCTCTTAGGCAGCATTCATGTCAGTCACCCAAACATTCCCTTCCTCCTCGTTGTTTTGCACCATCCACCAGAGAAAAACTATGATCTATAAAAACTTCGTTAAAGTCACCTGGTACAGAACTTGTTAAGGGGCTCCGGAACGCCCTATACTTGCAATGTTAAAATAACGCTTATAAATTACATCTTTCCTCACAAAGTATTTGAGGTAGGAAGTTGAACTTTTTACAGATTATTTATTGGAATATGGGCTACAACTTAACACAGGGATTTTACAAAATTTTAGTTCAGTTATTAAAGATGATTTTTTTCAATTGTAATGAAAATTCACAACATTTTTTTGCAATTTTTTATTTATATATTCAAAAATATACAGTTTTTTGGAAAAAGGCTGTGTTAAATTATGCAGAAGGTACTGTGTAACATTTACTGAAAGTTTGAAACAAATATGTTTGGAAGATCCTTAGAAAACATGTAATTAGTATGAGAAAATAAAAGTTTTGGGAATCGAGCGACAAAGATTGGATTAACTTTTTAGTGCATTCCAGGTCCATAGGATGGATTATCTTCATCCTCTGCAAACTCCTCCTCCAGCTTCCTCTTGCTCCTCCTCCTGTTTACTCTTGCTTGTATTTCTAGACACTTTACAGCCCTGTCTGCAGCCCGAAGGCGTTCCTTGTCTAAAGCAAGCATCGCTCGTACCATGTTAGAACCTATCTTCATTCCCATATTTCTAAATACCTTGCACCTTACAATGTTGCCATCATTGAAAGTCGCAACAGCATCATACACACCAAAGTGAAGTGTTTCTATTCCAACAAATACAGTCTTGGGGATTCTCGACCATATAACACTATTTACACTTTCATTGGGGTTTTGAGTTTTTCCGTGAATACACTTTTTCAACAGTTCAGGTGCTGCTAAGTCTCTGAAAATAGGTTTTATCACCTCCATTATTGCATGAGGCAGACTATGCTTATGAGTGTACACTTCACCAGTTAGCAATCCTTTATTATATTTACACCAACTGTCTTCTTCTTTGGGACACAAGCTATGTTGGGGATTTTCATCGTCTTTATTGTTTACAGTAATAACACATACCTTTGGCTTTCCAACATTTCTCCTTTTCTTAAAAGCCTTCAGAGGATTTCTAATAACTTTACTTTTACTCATTATTATACTTCAACAAAACAGAGACTCAAGAAACAGAATTAATTACGAATATTTTCGAGATAACGACAGAGTAAATAAACATGAAACAATCGACAATCACACCAGCGATATATATTGAACCATCACAGGTTAGCCACAACACATACTTTATCTCACATCACTAAAATGTACCTGATGAACACGGACGTTAATAATAACACCATTTGACAGCAGTTTAACAGCGCCACAGTGGGTCACGCCCATGTAGAACACATTTCAAAAAAATTTTAAAAATAGTTGTAGTCTTCGGAATTGAATAAATTATATATCTATTAAAAGGTAATAGTCTGCAGATCCAGAAAACGCAAAAAAGTAAAAATTGAACTTTTCATGATTTTGAGCCTTTCCGGAGCCCCTTAAGGTATTACCGCGTCCTTCTGATATATCGAAAACCAATATCATCTGTGTGTTGACACCAAGCATATGTGGCGATCCTATCAGATACACAGGTATTGGTCCATTAGAGCAATTGGCCAGTGATAGAAGTCACTTGCACACACCAATGTAAAGCTTCGCCGCCTGTACTGTAGGAGGACCATAAACCATAGACTATCAGTCTCAACATAGGGTCCCCGTGTTTTTCTTTCGTAAGCTGTTTGACACATTGTTTTTTTGCTGGTTCGCCAACACCTCAACCAGTAGCACAGCAGAATCCAATTCACTATGGAGACAGAAAAGAATGGGGTGCTGCCTTTCTTGACATGGAAGTTTACAGAAAGCCTGACCGTAAACTGGGCCATAGAGTATATAGGAAGCCAACCAGTACTGACAAGTACCTACATGCCTCTTCTCATCATCATCCTACGCAGAAGAAATCCGCCCTGCACACTTTAACCAAGAAGGCTCACAGGATCAGCGATAAGAAACATCTAAAAGGTGAACTTCAAAACCTCGGTTATGGGATGAAACTAACTATGGCGACAAAGAATGAAAGCAATAGAAGAGAGCACAAGGAAGCAAAAAACATCGTTCTATTACCATATATTCAAAGTGTGACTGAAGTGGTAAGTCAGACTCTCCGCCGAGCAGGCATCAAGCCGATTTTCCGAAGCAGCAAGCGCAGAATAAAAGCTGTTTTTTGCACAATGAAAGATGCAGTTGACAAACTACATGCTGCTGGAGTTTATGAAATCAGATGCAAATGTGGATTAGTGAATGCTGGCGAGATGGGGTGACCCATCAGCACACGGATATATGATCACGAAAAGATAAATCCGGCTAAGGAAGCACACGAAGTCCGAAGCGACAGAACACCAGGATGAGTGCTGCAAACAGATTGAGTCTGGTAAAGCTCGCGTACTGGCGAAACAGCATCTTACTTTCAGGAGGAAGATTAGAGACAATAGAAATAGCCAAACGATCCACCAACATGAACTGAGAAGACGGGTACTGACTTCCACCGTCTTGGCTGCTAGCAGTAACAGCACTATGGGAGGACAACTCACGTGAAGCAATACACATAGGCGCGCGGGACACGTCGGCGGCTGCAAGTATATATAGTACTGGCTGTTCTTGAAAGCAGGAAAATAACGCCACGTCACAACTGCCGCTTGGTTTTCCATTTGCCAGTTTCCACCAATCACAAGCTGTAATGCAAACACCAATCAAAAAGTCTGATTTCCACCAATGAAAAGAAATAATGAAAACACCAATAAAGAACTTACAACATCCTTCCCCTTCATCCTTAACAGCTTATCAGAATTACATAACAGCCACGTCTGCAGGTACATAAGAAACAAAGTTTTCTCATTCAGTAGTCTTTGGTTCCCTCGACCTCCAGAATGCCTATGACCATGTCTGGTATTCTCGGCTCCTCTTTAAACTCCAGATCTACGCCTTTCGTATCAGTTTCGTCCGTCTCGTTGCTTCCTTTCTCTCCCATTGTCCCTCCTATGTCTCCATCCACAATACCAACTCCCATATGTTTTATCCCACTGCGGGCGTGAACAAAGGCTGTGTCCTTTCCCCTCTTCTGTATCTCCTCTACATTACATCACATTTATCGTTTTCCATGGATCCCTTGGAGAGGAGTCTCTGGGATGTGGAAAGAATCAAAGATTTTTTTTTTTTTTGCTCAGATACATAGATATTGTACAATTCTAATGCAGACAGAGTTATGAGCTATAATCCTTGTGAAGGTATTCATCGATGGAGTAGAAGGAGTTGGCCAACAGGAAGTTCTTTAATTCACTCAGAAGCCGATCTTTATCACTTACAAGTTGATATGCTCTGGTAAGTTATTGAATATATGAGCACCCATGTATTTGACTCCTTTTTGTACTAATGTTAAGCTTTTATAGTCCTTGTACAGATTTCTTTTTGGTTCTGGTATTATAATCATGTTTTGCACTATTTTGTGTAAACAGAGACCTGCTGGAAATGACAAAGGACATCAGAGAGTATATGTACTGAGAAGCAGGTGTTAGAATATCACGTTTCATAATGAGGTCTCTGCATGATGGTCTAGGACTGACACCAGATATAATTCTAATGACTCGTTTCTTAATTTTGAAAATGTTCTCTTTGTGAGAGGAGTTTCCCCAAAAGATGATTCCATAACTCATTAGTGATTGGAAGTAGGCCAAATAAACTAACTTCTTCATTTTTAAATCACCTATTTCTGCTATCATGCGTACTGCAAATGTAGCTGAACTAAGGCGTTTCATTAAGTCTAGAGTGTGAGTTTTACAATTTAGGTTGTGGTCAATTTGTAGCCCTAAAAATTTGACACTATCTACAGCTTTTATTTCATTGTTTGAATACCTTACACTTACAGGGTCAGGTTTTCTTTGTGAGGTACTAAACTGTATGTACTGGTCTTGTCAAAACGCAGTGACAATCAATTTGCTGTGAACCAACCATTGATACTTACAAATGTTTCATTAGCAGACTGCTCAGTGAGATCACAGGTACTGTGTTTTATACCAATACTTGTATCAGCTGCAAATAAGAAAAAAATTGCATTTTGTGAGACTGCATATGGAAGGTCATTAATATATAATAGGAGCAACAAGGGACCTAAAATAGAGCCCTGGAGTACCCCTTGTATGATGGTTTCATATTTTGAATGACTATTGTTATATGGTAAGCCTGATACAAACACTCACCGTTTTCTATTAAAAAGATAGGATGAGAACCACGAGCCTGCTACTCCTGTTATCCCATAAAATTTTAACTTTTGTATAAGGATATCATGCTTAACACAATCAAAAGCTTTAGCCGGATCACAGAATATTCCAAGCGGTAATAACTTTTGATTTATTAATTCTAATATATTCTAATATATCAAAGTGAATACAGCTTGATCAGTTGACAATCCATTCCGAAATCCAAACTGACTGCAAATGAGAATATTTTTCTGTACTAAGTGTTTATAAAGTCTATTGTACATAACCCTATCAAACACTTTTGAAAATATTGCCAATAATGAAATGGGACAGAAGTTTTCCACTGATGATTTGTCTCCTTTTTTGTGTAATGGTTTGACAATAGCAAATTTAAGCCTATCTGGAAAAGTATTACTTTGGAATGATTCATTACATAACTCTGTATGTCACAAAGTTCTGAGGAGCAACATTTAATTATGGTAGTGCTGATTTCATCATAACCACTGGAACATTTGTTTTTAAGAGAGCTAATAATATTAGAAATCTCGTTCGGTGATTTAGGGTATAGTTTAACTTTGTCAAACTTCTGCAGAAGTGCATTTTTTAAATACACTCCTGGAAATGGAAAAAAGAATACATTGACACCGGTGTGTCAGACCCACCATACTTGCTCCGGACACTGCGAGAGGGCTGTACAAGCAATGATCACACGCACGGCACAGCGGACACACCAGGAACCGCGGTGTTGGCCGTCGAATGGCGCTAGCTGCGCAGCATTTGTGCACCGCCGCCGTCAGTGTCAGCCAGTTTGCCGTGGCATACGGAGCTCCATCGCAGTCTTTAACACTGGTAGCATGCCGCGACAGCGTGGACGTGAACCGTATGTGCAGTTGACGGACGTTGAGCGAGGGCGTATAGTGGGCATGCGGGAGGCCGGGTGGACGTACCGCCGAATTGCTCAACACGTGGGGCGTGAGGTCTCCACAGTACATCGATGTTGTCGCCAGTGGTCGGCGGAAGGTGCACGTGCCCGTCGACCTGGGACCGGACCGCAGCGACGCACGGATGCACGCCAAGACCGTAGGATCCTACGCAGTGCCGTAGGGGACCGCACCGCCACTTCCCAGCAAATTAGGGACACTGTTGCTCCTGGGGTATCGGCGAGGACCATTCGCAACCGTCTCCATGAAGCTGGGCTACGGTCCCGCACACCGTTAGGCCGTCTTCCGCTCACGCCCCAACATCGTGCAGCCCGCCTCCAGTGGTGTCGCGACAGGCGTGAATGGAGGGACGAATGGAGACGTGTCGTCTTCAGCGATGAGAGTCGCTTCTGCCTTGGTGCCAATGATGGTCGTATGCGTGTTTGGCGCCGTGCAGGTGAGCGCCACAATCAGGACTGCATACGACCGAGGCACACAGGGCCAACACCCGGCATCATGGTGTGGGGAGCGATCTCCTACACTGGCCGTACACCACTGGTAATCGTCGAGGGGACACTGAATAGTGCACGGTACATCCAAACCGTCATCGAACCCATCGTTCTACCATTCCTAGACCGGCAAGGGAACTTGCTGTTCCAACAGGACAATGCACGTCCGCATGTATCCCGTGCCACCCAACGTGCTCTAGAAGGTGTAAGTCAACTACCTGGCCAGCAAGATCTCCGGATCTGTCCCCCATTGAGCATGTTTGGGACTGGATGAAGCGTCGTCTCACGCGGTCTGCACGTCCAGCACGAACGCTGGTCCAACTGAGGCGCCAGGTGGAAATGGCATGGCAAGCCGTTCCACAGGACTACATCCAGCATCTCTACGATCGTCTCCATGGGAGAATAGCAGCCTGCATTGCTGCGAAAGGTGGATATACACTGTACTAGTGCCGACATTGTGCATGCTCTGTTGCCTGTGTCTATGTGCCTGTGGTTCTGTCAGTGTGATCATGTGATGTATCTGACCCCAGGAATGTGTCAATAAAGTTTCCCCTTCCTGGGACAATGAATTCACGGTGTTCTTATTTCAATTTCCAGGAGTGTATTTTAAGCTGTATTCTGAGGAGCTATGCAAACCTAAGTTGTCTGCTACTGAAAGGAGAAAGTTGATGAAAGTGTCTGCAATTTTGGAGGTATCTCTAATCAACTCATTATTTACATTTAACATAATTTCCTTATTTGCCTGATTAGTTTTTCCTGTTTCACTTTTTAATATCTTCCATATAGTTTTTATCATGTTATTAGAAGTATTTATTTTTTCTTGAAAATAATTACATTTTGAGGTTCTGATTACTTTGTCTAGAATTTTACAATGTAATTTGTAATGTGATTTAGCTCTGTAGTCATCGTTTTCCCTTGACATTAAGTACAGTCTTCTTTTTGTTTTGCAAGATACTTTCATTCTATTTGTAATCCAAGGTTTTGAAACATTTAATCTATTTGCTTTGATTACTTTCTTAGGGCAGCAGTTTTCAGTGTGGCCTATGACCGTATTAGAGAAATAGTTATATTTTTCATTTATCCAAGGTGAATTGCATACATCTTTCGAGTCTATATTTCTCAAACAGTTTTTTGTAACTTCAATTCATGTTTCATTTATTATTCATATAGTTTCCCACTTCCTGTTATTAGTTGAATCAGACCCCACTATATTAAATGTAAGCAACTGGGTATCATGATCTGAAAGGACATTAAATACTGGATTTATACTATAATTTGCTAGTGTGGTAGTATCTATGATAATGTTATCAATAGCAGTGCTGCGGTACCCATAACCCTAGTTGGGAACTGTACTAAGGGAATTAGATTATAAGAAGTGGTAAGAGACTCTAGTATGGATCTTGAGTAACTATCCTCCAGAAAATTTAAATTAAAATCTCCACTTAGTGTGAGTTCATTATTTTTAGAAGTTAAGAAATTTAATACTGCATCAAGCTGTTTAATGAATAGCTGGAAATTACCAGTTGGGGCCCTGTATATTGTGACTATATTTATTTTTCTTTTGTGTGTTTCTACTTGTGTGGCACATGCTTCAAATGTCAATGTTTTTATAAATGTGACCCTTTCTAATGTAAGTGGCAACTCCTCCTTTCTCCATCTCTTTTCTACAATACTTTGAAGCTAAGGTATACCCTTCCTGATTAAGCATTTCAGTTTCACTACCTAAATGACGTTCAGAAATACAAATAACACCAACAGGATTTGTAGACTGTAGCTCATCTAAACAGATCTGAAATTCATTAACTTTGTTTTTTAAACCTCTGATATTTTGATGTAGTAAATTTACTGTTACTTTTTTTGTCTTCACAAGTATTATGCTTAACATTTTCAGATACATCTTGTTTCAATATTGAATTTGTTGATAATGAGCTTAACCTAAAAAAAGAACTACTTCCACGAGTTGCAGTGTCCCCCCTTAAGGAATTTGCGATCAACCTAGCTAGTATATCCTTCCCTATTCTATTTAGATGCAGGCCATGAGAAGTGAAGACCCCCCCCCCTACCAATAGTGTCAACAGGAACAAACTCAATCCCTGTATACTGCACATATGCCCAAACCTCCCCCACCTGTTCATCTCCTCCATTATGCTTATGACACTGCCTTCCTGACCCTCTATCCCACCCTTCAATGGTCCCAACGTACCCTTCAAACACACCTTGACTAATTCACTGCCTGGTGCAACCAGTGGCTCCTTCGCATCAGCCCTTCCAAGACCCAGGCAATCATCATGGGTCGCACCACCGCCTCCTTCTGGCTCCAGGGTTTTTACCTTACCACTTATGGTCGTCCTATCAACCTCACTCCTACCCTGATATACCTTGGCCTCACCTTTGACTGAAACCTCACCTAGAACTCCATCTACTTGTGATCCAACACAAAGCCCACAGTAGACTCTGCTTCCTGAAACTCCTGTCTGGCTGGACGAGGACTTCCTCCTTCCACCATCCTTCACACCTAAAAATCCTTGGTCCATCCCCTCCCTTGTTATGTCAGCATCACTTGGATTTCTGCCCCACCCAAATTCTATAAAGCCCTCCAAATCCTTGAACGCCATGCAGTCCACCTTGCTTTCCATATCTGCTGTGGACTGATGAACTCAGATGTTCAGTCCCATAGTGCTTAGAGCCATTTGAACCATATTGGCCTCCCATCCCCCACACGGATCCCCTATGACCCCATCCCCTATCCATATCTCCTTTTCCTCAAACACATCTGCACCCTGTACATCATCTGCAGACTGAATCCCACCTACCTCCAGTGTCAACTATCCTCTTTATCCCCAGCCTGTTGCCGTGCTTTTACCATTGTGACCCGCCCTCTCTCCATGTCCATCTCCTTTACCAATGTACCTTCCAGTGCCTACCCCTCCCAGATGATGAACTTTGCCCTGATAATTACCCCTGATACCAACTCTAACCCCATCTTCCCCCTACCCCTTCTCAGGGCTCCCTCTCCCCTCCTTCTCCCTTCTCCTGAGCGATTTTTTCCTCCCCCCTATACCCTCTCCCTTTCCAGTGTACCCCTTCTACATCTCTGCACTCCCTCCTGACTTGCCTTCCCTCTCCCTTTCCCACCCTGCCCGTCTCCTGCCCCTTTGTGCTCCTCTGACCCCCTTTCTTTTCATCCCACCCCCTCCAGCCCCCCTCTCCCACTGCCCCCTCCTCTTCCCTCTTTTCCCATCTCTCAGGCCTCCCCTCCCTCGGTAGGTCCCTCCCTTCTCTCTCTAGAGTGTGTCATCAGTCTACCATTAAATCATGCCTCATTACAGCCCCTCTGAACTGATCATGCCAACTACTTTCTATCATCCCTCAAAGCAGATCAATGTCAGTTTAGAGGCAGATGGTTCCCCCTTACAAGGAAGCATCAAAGGCAGCAGTCAACTTGCATGTATCCCAATTACCTCGATAGACATACAGCTGAATGTTGTTAAAAGCTATGCAGCAAATGTTCTGTCAAGTTTTTGTCAGCTGACACTGCATGGTTGTGACTGGCAGAAGGTACAGAGAAGCACATTGTAGATACTGTTTGTTAGGGTTTAAAACAGCTAAATAGTTTTGCACAGGATCAAACACACGTTCCATTCTATAGTTGTATATTGCAGTCCCCCAGCTGGCAATACAACACCCTTTAGCTAAGGACACTTCGTAAAAATCTATAAGATGCTTGATGATAATTTTGAGGGCACATCTGGGCTTGTGATCCAACAAATATAAATTTATTACTCTATATTTGGTGGTCATCCACGTTAAAAAAATCTATTCCAGCTGCCTTACGACTGTCCATGGGAAATAACTGTTTCTCTGGTTAGTGGTGCTTCCATGTCAGCTTCTTCTCCTATTCTTCTTCTTGTCACATACTCGTTCCCATGTACAAGAATTTTCCTGCACCAAGCAGAAGACATGCAAGTACTCCCTCATTCCCTCTCAATTTCTCCACATTTTTTGAGTATTTTCCCTCAATTTATACGTATTTTCCATTAATTTTTGTAATTTTATCGATTTTGTGTCACTTCTACCCATGCAAAAATGACATAACATCTCGCCACGTATTCTACAATTGCTTGTAAATGTAGTGCAGTTAACTCTGCAGGAGAGACACTCAGTAGCTCGGTATGGGCTTTTGTTAAAGTTTCGTGAACATACCTTCACCGAAGAGTCAAGCAGTATATTGCTCCCTCCTACGTATATCTCACGAAGAGACCATGAGGATAAAATCAGAGAGATTAGAGCCCACACAGAAGCATACCAACAATCCTTCTTTCCACAAACAATACGAGACTGGAATAGAAGGGAGAACCGATAGAGGTACTCAAGGTACCCTCCGCCACATACCGTCAGGTGGCTTGCGGAGTATGTATGTAGATGTAGATGTATATGTAGAACACCCACCACAAATGCTTCATTTTTATGTATGTGAGTGTGCCTGTATTAGTTTCATGTGGGGATCCCCATGGCACAGTGCATGTTTGAGATAGGATCAGGATACAGCTAGTAGGTGGATCCACCATGCGTTACATCAGGGAGAAAGGTCAAGGGTGGATCCATCATGCGTTATGACCAGAGATAGAGCTCAGAGGTGAATCTGCCATGCTTTACTGCCTGTATAGTGTTCAAAAGTGGCTCCACCACATGTTATGATCGGGATACAGTTCAACGGTATATTCATTTTGCCTATGGCCATGAATAAGGTTTGGAGGTGAATACACCATGTGTTATGGCCAGAATAGGGTTCGAAGGTCAATCCACTTGCTATTAAGTCCATGGTGGTGTCTGAAGGTGGATTCACCACTGGTAGGTTCTGAGTATGGTCTGGAGTTCCCCACATGTAAAGTATATGTTGGAATGTAAAGTTACTAAGCTCAGAATTTTGATATGAGCAAAGAAAATGACTCTGTCCAGTCGTAAGGAAGGTATGGATTTGAAGTGGAAAATTGTGATTTCAGTGCATTGATAGCTGTAAAGGGGGGGGGGGGGGGGGGGTAAAAGATTTTATAAGGAAAATTATGTCCAGTCATAAGGAGCATGTAGACACTGATATTTCAACGTGAAATTCGTCCCAGAGCCACAGTCGTCAGCAGGAGGCATTTCCAATACTTCACTCACTGTCGAATATCAGCATATTAGGGCTACAATCATAATATTTAACTGTAATTACACTGATAAAGATGTGGCTGGTTTTCTAGGACAATTCCTCTTGACACACGGGTGCATGGCAGAGGTAGCCGGTGACCAGTGTGAATTGACATTTCTGGCTTAAGGGTGTCGTGAGTGACAGGAACAAAGAAAATTTCCAGGTAGCCAGCTAGTCTGTTGTTGCCTGCAGCTGTGGGGACAAGTCCTGGCTGTGGCACCCTCTGATCGGGTAACAGTGGATTAATACTCAGTTGTTTTGGGCAGCCTTCGTGATCGTGTGTGTTGCGAGAATTCTCCGATTTTTACGTGAAAATTTGAGAAGATTCAATATGGCAAGTGTTGGCATTGGATGAATTGATAACATCCAAATTCCAATCAGTCTGGTCATACTGGACACCCTCCACGATCAGGCGGCCCTCTTCAGTGGGCCGAGTCCAGCTGCAGTCTCAGAGGGACAGATTATCCCCAGGGAGTCATAAATCAACCCTCATGGGATCATAAATCAATTAACAGAATAATAGGTTAACGGGAGGGGAGAGGGTCATAAATCAATCAGGTTTGCCCCTGAATGTATGCAGTGTGCACTAACAAATTGTGCTACAACTAGTTCTGCCCTACTACTTTCATGCACTAGTTAATTACAATTATGATATCTCCTGCAATATGTCACATATGAAATAAGTACAAAATGTCCTGTTTGACATCCTATGTTGACAATTTTACTGCTCAAAATGTTGATGGAGACCACAGATTACACCATCTGCAATCGCAAAGTTTAGGAGGGTTTAGTAATCTAGGGTTAAATTGCTGGGAGTGAAGCAACGCCTTTTCATTCTCTGCTGTTACAAATAAATGGCTGTTGTTCTACAAACAGGTCACAATTTCCAGGAGTGTGGTTAAGCTGTTTGCGGCTGTATTTTCCGAATATCTCGTGGATTTTTTATGGTGTTGTTAGGCTGGGACATAAGTGCACAGCTTGAACTAGCAGAAAAAATCTGGTTGAGGTGGCAAAGTAATCTGTGGTGTAGCTATAGGTCTAGATTAGGTTGGAATGCAACAGTTTGGTTGTCAGTTGGCGAAGTCAAAGAGTATAAAAGCAAAATACCTGGTTGTGGATCTGAAGCATAGCCAGATCTCTAGATTAGGTTGGAATGCAACAATTTGGTTGTGAGTCGGCGAAACCAACAAATGTGAATGCAAAAAAACTGGTTCTGGTGACAGACTTACTTGTAGTGTTGCCAGAGGTCTAGGTTAGGTTAGAATACAACAGTTGAATTATGAATTGACGAAGCGCAATTTGAGACACGGAAATTCAAAACTGGCCATGGAATGGTAACAAACAGAGTGTTCGACGGAATTCAGTGAGGATCAAAAAAATTGTTACTTGAGCCCATTGAATTTCGAACGAAGGAAGTATTGTTCAGAGCAATAATAGAAAAGATCCTCCCCCATACGACGATCTTTAATCACTGCTTCAGTTTATACCACATTCTTGGTATTGAAGGTTTTCAGCGCCTTAGTGTGAACTATAATCTGAACTTTGTAGATGTGAAAGATCGTTCCGTTCACGCACAGAACGTGGAGAAGTGGCTGGACGTCACAGGTGCCGTCCCATCATATGACAGAAAGGTCAAACTTTTCGCGGATTACCTAGCTAAGTATATGTGCTGTCGAGCACATCGCCAGAAAGAAGTATTATATCATTTTTTTGTTCAAGCGGGTGAACTTTACCCGCCCGGTATACCTGTGATGCAATAATTCCTTCGAAGAATGTTGCAAGCACGACTACCGACTGCTATTCCGTGCCTTTCGGGGAAACTGGCGCCTTCAATTTCCTCAGCATTATAGGTGTGTTATAGCTTCGCTTTTCTTGGTTCTGTACATTACTTTCGAATATCTACTTTATTTGTGTTTCATGCTTAACATTTTCCCGTCGTTTTGGTGGTCGCGCATTGAAAATGTGATCATCATTATACGATTGGCTGATTACATAACGTGTAATGGGCTCTCATTCTGTGTTCTGATTGGCAAAGGAAATCACGTGTCCTATGACCAGTTTGTTTTACAAAAGCACATCGCATAGCGCAATCTCGGTTCCCGAAGCTATCGCGTTGTTATTTCGTGGATTTCGTATTTATACTTGCTTATTTCGCAAATATGCAGTTTCAATGCTATGGCGCATCATAGATCTATGCTACACTTCGTTCATAATAAGAATAAACCTGATGTAAACATTACCCCATGTATTCTTCCGCGTTTGCTCGAGTGTCATTGGATTTCGTTTCACGTGGAGCGGAAGCCAAGCTGTAAGCAGTACAGTCGAGTAAGAGCAGAACGATACGTTGTATGCTGTCCTACACAAACATAGACTAAGCGATAACGCGGAACAGCTTTACCGGCGCATTAAATTTTGATATCACTGGCCAGCCAGCAGTCCAACTAACCTGCAACGGTGTGAGCAGTTGCAGTTCAGACGTAAAAAGAGACGAGCAAAGAAACGATATAGCTTCGAATGTCATTTAATTATTAAAAAGAATGAAATAATATTGGCCAAAACTCAGCACTATCGCGCGCTTCTTAGCTGACCACACAGAAAGCATAAAATGCTCCCGTTCTCACCTTACATAATACACTAATTACGAATAAGAGTGATGAAAATTCCTAACTTAAACACAGCGCAATTTTTCTGAGCGAGCAGGGATTTCACCGTACTGTTGAATACTAAAGCCAATGAAGGTATTAATTACTGTCAGTCGTCAGGTAATCTCTTAGCTCCTACCTTAAGCGTATTCGAGAAATACGCTTCTGTTCTGGAAGTCATCTGCTACGTTGATAACGAGTCAAACAACAACAGAATCCACGAAGCCAACCAGGCGCCATATTTTCTCCTTTTATGATGTGTCATTCTGTTTCCCGCCAGCGATAAGCAGTGACATGTGAAAAAGCTGCTTGCTTTAGTTCCAGTACGTATAGCAGCTTAAGAGTCTTGTTATTTCTCGGACCAAATGCCTTAACTTGGCTCTGTTAGGTACATATTGTAATGGTACAGTGCCAAATGTAAAAATTTGTATGGTATGCTCGATGCTGTGAAAATGATTGTTCTCCATGTTTCTACGACACCTATCTGCCTCTGTGGTATAAAACACTGGACATACTCCAAAAAAGAGTATTTGGTTTTTCATTTTTGCCTTAAAAATTAAATTGTTATGTTTTCTTAATTTAAGCAACCTTTATTAACAGTCTTTCATAAAATATCGATAATTAAGAATTTATATTTGAAATGAAAACAGGAATTTCGCGTGCAATATGTAATTAAAAATAGGAAGACATAACTTATTCATAAAAATTATGATGAATTTTACAATTACGAGATATAGGTATTCCAAATGAAACAAGAAAAAAAAAATGACTCAGACAAAAGTTGAACCAGCAAATCACGAATTGCACCAAATTTGCAATCTGCTAAGCTACCTATACCGCTTTACGTACGTGATGAATTTGCGTCTCAATGCCGGCCGGGTGGCCGAGTGGTTCTAGGCGCTTCAGTCTGGAACCGCGCGACCGCTACGGTCGCAGGTTCGAATCCTGCCTCGGACATGGATGTGTGTGATGTCCTTGTGTTAGTTAGGTTTAAGTAGTTCTAAGTTCTAGGGGACTGATGACCTCAGAAGTTAAGTCCCATAGTGCTCAGAGCCATTTGAACCATTTTTTGCTTCTCAATTTTATGTAATACAGTCCCTCGAAAAACTTCAAACCCGATTGCTCTGTAAATTCATTAAAAACATTAAGAATAACCTATTTCTCGGCACTTTTTAAGCGTGTTCCACAAGCGTGTTTCACTGCGGAACAGTAAGCAGTCTCAGCCATTAACAGCGCGACAATCACAGCAGAATAGTGCAGATACTGTGACTGTACACGATTTTTTAAATAAAAGCTACCTAGTGAAAGTGTGATTACTAAATACGTTGATGGCTGTTAATACATTTGAGTATCTTACTGTTTAATTTAACGTAACTAGGTAACAACATATCTCATACACAAGTAGGATCTACTTCCAAAAGCGTAACAACACCAGTGTACGTGTGTAACGACTTTTGACCAATCATCATGTTTGTGTATGTTTACATTAAGTATATTAGTAAGTTGAACAGAGTATAGAGACGTCTTTTTTTCTCGGTAACTTGTGTTACAGTGCCTGAAAGTGCAATACCGATGTAGAAAAATTCTACCGAATTTCGTACTTTGTGCCTATAGTATTCTGATTCTATATTACACTACAAATTTTCTTTCAGTGTATCTTTATCGACTGTTTGTGTTAGCGGCCTATTTTCAGAAGAACTGGCTTCGACCTTGAAGTTGCAATCGTCGTAATCCACGACGGTTAATACAATTTTTTTTTGGCCAAAAGTTGTGTAGTAACAGTAGTCCTACTGCTCAAATTGCTTTCAGCAAACATGTTCATGCATCCAAAACTTTTGCATGTTCTGACTTATAAGAATGACCGTAGTTGGAATTTTTTTTTACTGTCAGTTTTACAGGTAGTTATGATTTAAAGTGACAGAATGCAGGCTTGTGAACAGTACAATCTGTTTTTGCATTGGATGTTTCTGACTTTGTGAAATGGAAAGCCAAGGAAGAGAAGACAGTAGCATTGTAACTTATGGGTGTGCCTAGCCTGCGATAGGTGGGACTAAAACCACATATATGTGTCATAGATCTGCGATAGTCAAGTCTCAATCAAAAGGCGAGAGGCTGCTGAAGTCGCAAGGCAATAACAAGATGGGAAGCCATGGCACTGCTGCCATGAACATCAGCCAAAATAAAAAGAGGAATTTTACTATTGTTTATTTCAAGACACATTTTAGCCACAAACGGAATGAATATTGTTTCTGTGCACCTAACCAGATATTAAAAGGAGTTCATTGCTGGTGAGTTTCAGCTTAACTTTAGAATAGATGTGTTGCTTGTTGTTCCTGCAGCAGTAGTTATACAGATACACTTAAAATTTGTTGTGAAAGTTTTTATAATTTTAAGGCTATTAAATTTAGTTGACTTGCTGTCTGGAATCAGCTGCAGGTCAAAGCAGTGTTTTGTATTACTCATAGAAATGGCATTTCTGAGTTTGTGTTCGCATAGTATAATGTTTGCATATTTGGACCAGGAATTCTACATAAGTTTTACAACTAATTTGCTGGTGGAAGCATAGCCAAGTGATATTTATCATATTGATTGGTGTTCCATATTATGGATTTCTCAAATAGTAAATTTAGGAAGTGGATCTTAGATTGTAAGTTATCCATTGTGTTGTTAATGCCATGTTCTTGGTGATATGAGTAGTTCTTATTTATTACCAATAGGACAAGTCTGAGAAGACAGTTTGAAATGACTACCTTATTGCTGCCTTGTAGGCCACTTGAATATGTTGTGGTAATGTATTTTGTGAGAACAGGTTAAATATTAGTAAAGCTTCAATAATAGATGTGCCTTAAATCTACTTAACTTCCCATCATTCAGTAGCTTCTCAGAAGACCTTATTCACATTTTAAGTTCTTCACCTGTCAAAAGATTCATCTTTTGTATTGTGCAAAATGCATTTAGGGCACTTCACTGCATTATACTTCTTTTGCCAATTTGTTCTCCATGTAGGCCTACTGAGGTGTGGTAAAATAAAACAGTGATACATCTTTCAGTTCATAGAGGACACCCAACTAGTGTGTATACTGGTAAATCTATAGCATCATATTCCAACCCAGTCCCAGCATAAACACAAACAAAAAGGGTTGTAACTTTTACTCCATAAATTATTTACATTCCACCAGTACTTCTCATTGCCAAATTAATCAACATATTAAATATATGTTAAATTACTGTAGTTCACTGTTTTTTATACAATTGTACAGATATACTGTTAGACAGTGCATCAAGCAATACATTGTGGTATTATTTTGTCCTGAAACTGTTTTTGACAGGTGACATTTTATGCAAGGAAGTACATAGTAACTATATTGCTGTGATTGTGTATGACGTTTTGTTTTAGTTGCCTGTGTCTTGTGGTGGTGATGAATTCGTCCACTCAGTTCATGTTCATTTCTATATTAGCCTTCCATTGTGTGTGGCTTTTTGAAGAGATAAGTAGTTGCTCCTTCATATTTGTGGCATTGTACCTCCCACTCTTTTTAACCAGAGGTATTTTCACAGTGACTGATAAGTCTTTAACTCTTGCTAGATTGTTGTTGTTACTACTACTACTACTACTACTACTACATACGTGAGGCATTTTAATGACAAGTACATCTGCTTCGCTAAATAAGGATTCATATGGCTTCAAATGAAGAAAATAAAAAATAGTGAAAAGTCGGCCTGAAAACATAGTTAATACACGGGTGGGAGTTGTTGTAACCCACATATTAATACATTTCCACTACTGCCACTGAAATGGCAAAATCACATTTGATTAGCACAACTTCTGTGGCTCCAGGCACCTTCACCAGAAGCTGCTGACCCTGGACATTGCCTTGGTCACCTGCAGCAGGATACCATGGGCCCCTGGGAGGCAAATACCCTTTATATTGTCATGCACTGGCCCCAGCTGACCTCTTTTGTGTTTGTATTGAACTGTCTGTTATGCTGTTGTACCAGGGCCAAATAAATAGTTTCTGGTTTCTCATAATAATTTTTTCTTATTGTGTTCAGAGATAGACGGTTGGTTGGTTGAGAGGGTGGAGGGGAGCAAACAGCGAGGTCATCGTTCCCATTGGATTAGGAAAGGAAGTTGACCATGCCTTTTCAAAGGAACTGTCCCAGTATTTGTCTTAATTGATTTAGGTAAATCACGGAAAACCTAAATCAGGATGGCTGGATGTGAGTTTGAACTGTCATCCTCTCGAATGCAAGTCCAGTGTGCTAACCACTGCACCACTTAGCTCAGTCAGAGTTAGAACAGGAGTTAAATCTATAGATATGATCCACCAATCTGAATACAGTTTCGAGATCACCCACCAAAACTTTACAATCATAAGAAATAATCACAATGATTTGGACACCATAGCATGTGTTACTCATCCAGATGTTTCAGTTTTTGCTGAGCACTGGTATCCTGGGGAAAAAAACTCTTACTATGCACCCATTAACAATTGTGTCTGCTCAACTTTCAGTGGGGAAATCAAGTCTTGTGGTGGTGTTTCAATATTTACAAAAAGTGGTAGTAATTACTATACCATATATGTAAGTTCTTTAAGTGTTGAAGGTGTCACTGGACTTTTTGTGATGAACTGTAGAGGGAAAAAGGAAACACACTATTGTGGTTATATACAGACCTCCAACTGCAAGTAGAGATATTTTTCTGCCTAATCTGTATCAACTGATTGTAGAGATAGATAATAAATAATCTAGGAAAAATGACTGGGTAAAAACTGTTCTGGAAAGTACTGACAGGGATGTGGAACTGTGCCGACTCCAGTGCCGTGTCCAGGCTGTGCTAGATGGAGTATCCATGGCACTTCCAGCTTGATTGAAGTGGTCTCACAGATTCTCAGTTGTGTTTAAATCCGGGGAGCTCAGTAGCCAGAGGAGTATGGTACTCATCCTGGTGCTCTTTGAACCACATCGTCATCGGAGCTGAATCGCTGGGACCATAATTAACGCTGACAGGTACTGTGAGACTCTGAAAAAACTCAAACAGGCAATTCAGAGCCGCAGAAGAGGAATGTTGAGCAAGGGCGTACACATTCTCCATGACAATGCTTGCCCACACATCACTCAGCAAACACTTGTTCTCCTGCAACAGTTTCAGTGGAACATAATCACCCACTCACCCGATAGTCCTGACTTGGCACCCAGTGACTATCACGTGTTCCCTAGGTTAAAAGAACATTTGGCCAGAAAACGATTCAGCTCCGACGACGAGGTGAAAGAAGAGGTTCATAACTTTCTGAACAGCATGGCGGCGAGCTGGTATGACATGGGCATACAAAATCTGCCACAGCGTCTACAAAAATGTATTGACAGAAATTGTGATTATGTCAAAAAATAGCTAAATGTTCAAGCTGTAAACTAATGTAAACCATTGTAGAAATAAACAGGTCTGTGTAATTATAAAAGGAAAAAATAGACCCTACTTTTGGGATTACCCTCGTAAATATGCAGAGCAAAAACTGCAACAATACCCATGTACTATGCACTGTGTATTATGCATTGATGTCATTCAGTAAACTGCAGAATGGGAGTATTGGGTGCTACAACACAAGCAACCCTTAAAAGCTTTTGAATTTACAGAAAAAGGCTGTAAGAATAATTTGTGGTCCAAAATCAACACACACACACACACACACACACACACACACAAAAAAAAAAAAATACATTGAATTCAGTCCCACCACTCCCCACTGCGAAATGTAAAGCTAAACTAAAAAGAATATTGATTGTCAACCCACATGACATACTAGATAAGTACCTCTGTTTTGCACAGAATAAAGGCAATTTCATGTAGGCTTCATTATGTATGTTAAATATCATTTAATATAAACACATAATCATGCAGTTTTAGTTTTAAGTTATTACTTAAATAACTAATCTAAAATAGCTCTTTGTTGCTAAGGTAAAATGCCCTCTTCCTTCAGATCAAGCCTCACCTATATTTAGTGATGTTTGTGGTACAATTTAAAACTTGTTTCATGCTATGTGGACACACACATACAATAATTCATGTAAGTAAAAGCATTACTAACAAGCTTTCTGGTATTTGTAAATTCATGTAATGGCTAAATGTGTACTTCTGTATCCTCATGCATGAACATACATGTTCACCTACTGCCATTTCTTTGTGCAAATGTAATGCCACTTCAGTCTAGGAAAGAGATCTGGTAAGGAGTATGATGGTAGCAGTCATACCCCAAACAAAACAAAAGTTGGTACAGTCATGAACTTACCTGCATCAAACACAACCACACTGTTCAACAACTCAGAGCACACCCTCTAAAATGTAATGAGATTACAATGTTAAAAACACTCAAACTAAACATACAACAAAATTTCCTGCTCTCCCCACCATACCTGATGTATGAGTTATACGTTAAATACATTAGGCCTGTTGACTTGCCATACATTTCTCACACAATAAAACACAAGTAAGTTAATGGGGAGATGAAAGTAAATTGAAGTAAAGATGCACTGGAAAATCACACACAGGAAATAAATTTTGTCTATTAACTGGAAAATATTCCCAAATCTTGCATATTACAGACACTACTGAGCTTTCTGTTTATGTGAATAATATATTTTCCTAAATACACACTGCCATAATATTTTACACACATTTTCAATAAAAATATTCTGGTTGCCAGCATCATTTCAAGGAGTAATAAATCTTACACGGTCCTGGCATGCCACTAAACGCGATAATAAACTGCAAAGTGAGAGTTTAAATTATTATTTTGAGAGTCCTCTGTAAAGTGATATGAATACTCGTAGTTAACTCATTTCACAGAATTTCTGGAAGTGCCTGTGACTCAGTTCTTCTTAGTATTTTAATGATTTGCATGAGTCGTCAACTACATATTTTTAAACTTGTCATGTAATAAATGCACTACAGATAGCAAAAAGCTGTAAAATGATTCAGTGTAAAAAATAAATAAATAAAAATGAAACAATGGCAGAACCATAAAGCAGAACAAATAAAGATGGGCTTTCCAAGAACAAGGTACCATTATTTCTGTGTTGGGAGGTATTTTTGTTTGTTGTCTCAAATGAAAAACAGCCCACAGTTGCACTAATTATGTTTAGAATAAACCTTGACCATGGTTTCTGCTATAATAATATAGCCTTCTTCAGAAGTCCTAAAAAGTGATCAAAATAACATCTAGACCAGTAATACAATCTATACATAAACTTCTAAAATTATGTATGTGATAACATATTACTTACATAAGCTTTTAAAAATGAAAAATGTCTTAACCCATCATTCTGCACCTAGATCAATAAAATAAAATAACTTCAACAGACGTAAGCCTGTTTAGATCATAAGTAAACCTATCTATGGCACCATATGTCCTCCGCCACTACATCTGTTATACTAGGCGCACGGTCGTCAGATGTGTACAGATGTAGTGGTGGAGGACATATGGTGCCATATGTAGGTTTACTTGTTTCGATACAGGCTTATGTCTGTTCAAGTTATTTTATTTTATTTTATTGATCTAGATGCAGCTGCTGGGCTAAGATATTTTTCATTTTTAAAAGCTTATGTAAGTAATATGTTATCTCATACGTAATTTTAGAAGTTTATGTATAGATTGTATTACTGGTTTACATCTTATTTTGATAACTTTTTAGGACTTCTGAAGATGGCTATATTATTATAGCAGAAACCATGGTCAAGGCTTAGAATAAACATAATTAGTGCAACTGTGGGCTGTTTATCATTCGAGACAATTTCGTAATGGTTGCTGGTGTTGCTGCCATGATGAAAATAATGATTTTTGTTTCATTTATTTGTAATAAATGCACAGGGAGATGTGATGGAGTGTAAAATTTTAATGGGTGAATCACCAGCATTGGTGTAATTGACTAAATGATAAGCAAGTGATAGTAGATAAACAATGACTAAATATTGTAACTGGAAAAAGAGTTGCTCTTTTGAGAAGCGGGATACTTAAGTTTTACTGATAAGTTATTGCAGCTTCTAAGCAAAGCACTGCTTTCGTATATTTGTTAACGGTGCTGTGCTTAGTTAAATCTGTAAAATGAAGTCGTGCAAGAGGCCTGCAACAATTATGAGTAACTGAGCTTGTTCCTATCACCACTTTAGGCTGCTAATAACAAGTGTCCAGTTGGTATGAAAACTTTCTTAATAACACATTTTCTGCATGGCCCATCTACAGAATATCTGTCAAAAAATATAAAAATTGCCATACAACCACAAATTGTGTAAGACACATTAAGAGCAAACATACTTAGGTGCATCAACAACCAAGTTTTTGGAGCAGAGAAAAATCATATTTCAGGCCACCGTGTCAAGTGTTATCTATCATAATACTATTGCTCAACTGATATTGTTACACCATTACAAAGTTAGCTATCATAATAAATCAATACGTAGCATGGTTGTGGTGGTGCTGGGATGTTGCATTAAATTGTGATGGACAATCATTAACAAAATCAACTATAAAACTGTAAAACATTAGTAAACCATGCTAAGGGGTTTCTTTCCTTTATGAAAACTAAGGGTCATAAAAGTGGGAAAGATCATACTTAAACAAAAGCACATCATTAATACATGTGATATGAGCAATGGATGAAGATAGGATAGGACGGGATGGAAAAGGAAGAGGGAGGGAAGGGGAAGGGGAAAGGGAAGGGAAGGGAAGGAAAGGAAAGGAAAGGAAAGGACAAGAGGGACATGGTGCGGGAGGAGTATGAAATAATCTTAGATTATGTAAATGAGAGCCAGCAATCTCTGTCATTGGCAAATTTAAAATGTGGAAGAGAGACCTACTGTAAGTCTGTTAGGTATTGCACAAACACATAATAAGCTGAAAATGAAATTTCTTTAAAGTGCATAAACATATTATTAAAGTAGTGCAGTCCTACATATATGTGCACGTAATATATTCAATATACTGTTGTCTACAGTCCATGAGTATATCAGGATAGGAAGAAGCATAGGTGAATGTGCACTGGAACAGGGAGGAGGATTGTGGGTGAGCATAGGGGATTCAGAAAATATGTCTTTATTGACTTATAATGCCACTGTACTAACAAAGTCATAGTACAATAAAAGATCTTAAAATTGCAAGCACCAAAAAAGCAATGAAGAGCAGCAATACTGTTACGCAGGCCTTAGGTGAGATCATGTATGTCATCATCAAACATTTGAAAATGACATGCATTTGAATATGCCAGAATAGCATTAAAATTACAGTATTGTATTTCAAATCTAATAAGAAACCATATATTCTATCAGTTAAACACAAATCACTCCACCTGGGTGATAAATCACATAAGTTTATTTTTATAATGATTACTTTTGGGATAAACAAGTAAGGGGAGGGGAGCAAGAAAAAGAAGGCAGGGGAATGATTGTGGATGATTAAAAGGGAAGTGTGCATGCATTGTCAAAGGAAGATGTAGGCTAAATGGAATGTGGACTAAAGTTGTGGGAGAAACGGTGGGATTGGGGGAGGGAGGTGTACGAAACAAGGGTATAAGGGAAACGTGCCTTCGTTTTGATTGTGGAACCACAGGCCAGACGAACACCCTGTTACTGTTCCTGGTATTGGTGGCTCTGAATGCCAACACTGATAGGTAACTGTAAATATCATCTTATAATGATTGGTATTGATAGTCAGTAGGTGCTGCATGCAGTAAGGTGATCTTTGTGAAACTGATGTAGCCAGTGGTTTTCAAATAAGATGGAGGCCTTTTTTCTTTCTCCCCTTGTTTTGATGTTGTTTAGTGTTGTTTTCTACATTTAATTACATTTTTTTCATGTACCATTGTTGAAATGCTATGTTTGTTCACATATCCAGCCAAGCATGAGATTTTTTACAATGTTTGCATTCTTTGCGATATTATCTAATCTATGTATTGGTGATCTATGTATTGGTGATCTATGCAAATTCCCATTTGAAAGTGTGGTTGCTATTAATTTGGATAATAAACTGCAATAAAAATTGTAATTATGCATTGGGATGTGTGGTACATAGTCTTGGCTTAATGTTGAGGTGTTATAGTAGATTACACCACATCACCCCTTGCCCTCCCCCTCACACCTTTATTTCCTATTTAGCTCATTTCTTCCCTTGCACACCCCTGTTCACCTTCCCATTCCTTGTGCACAATCTACCCTGCCCTCACCCCTCACCCCCCACCTCAACACATATTTCACCTGTGAAATTAGGTCAAAACTATCAAGGAAACCAAGACATGATACTGTTCAACCAAGCTTCGTGGGCTACACACAAATTGACTGCCCTTCTACAGTGCAACAATGAGTAAGATAGGTAGAGTTTAAATAGGCAAGCACCAGTCTTCTGGCCACCCAGGAAAACTAAAGAAATGTGACCTGTGAAAGATACACTCAGCCTCAGAGTACCAGGGATTTATAACATTTTTTGCAAGTGTGGCATCAATTAAGTAGGGCAGTCCATACAGACTTGTTAATTGCTGTGTTGAATAGTGTCATCTTGCGTACAGGAATATTAAAAACGGCAGTTTCTGATAACAGTCTAATGAATAGACACAAGATTATGTTTGTACAGATAAGGATTTTGGCACACACTTCCAACTGTTGGGTGTGTGTGATTATGTAATCAGTAGAAATTTGACTGTGTGGTCAAAACTCCAATAGAGACACTGGTAATGAACTTGCATATTTATTTGCTATTTTTTAGTTGTATCTAGATAAAAGAACAGACCAAATGTTGCACTAGTTAGTTATTTATGAATATAACACACAATAATATTATGAAAAGGAAAGTTGCCAATCAACATATAGCAGAGATGCTGAATCGCAGGCACAACAAAAAGACTGCCACATAAAAGCTTCTGGCTAGTAAAGCCAAACACACACACACACACACACACACACACACACACACACACACACTGACGAAGGCCTTACTAGCCGAAAGCTTATTTGTGACAGTCTTTTCTGTTGTGCCTATCTGCATTTCAGCATCTTCACTACATGGTGAGTGGTAACTTTCGTTTTCATAATATTGTTACATTCCATCCTGGATTTTTCATTGTTTGATATAACACACAATATTTTAACAATTGCTAATGAGTTAGAAGTACAGCAATCCATGGAAGCATGCACTTGAGAAAGAAAAATCACAGAGAAAAAACTTCTTTCCTGTTCCACTCACAAAAAAAAACCACTGTCTATGGGCCCCTCTGTATGTCCTAATGTCTATCATCGTATATTTGTGGTCCTTATGTGAAGTGTACATTGGTGGCAGTAAAATTGTTCTGCAGTTAGCCTCAGATGCTGGTTCTCTAAATTTTTTCAGTATTGCTCCTCAAAAAGGACACCACCTTCCCTCCAGAGATTTCAGTTCCTGAAGCATCTCCATGATACTTGCATGTTGTTCAAACCTACTGGTACAAATGTCACGTATAGATGCAGAGGATGTCATCTTAGCATATGCCATCTCCATGATGTAATTTAGCCAATCAGGTACCATCCACTGGGCATAAAAATGTGAGCCTCACCAGTTTTACGACAATCGGACTTAGTGCCTGATGATGGTGATGGAGACTTATCAAAAGCTTGGGACTTTATACAAATTAGACATGGCAAGTTGACAGAACTTTTTACCCATGTGAGTAAAGTTATTGTGTAAAAATGATAGCTGAGCATATTGCAGAAGCCTCTTCAGGGTCCTTGGGACACTTACATGTCAATATATTTATTCTCTACTGGTATTTCTTGCTAATAATAAATGTAATTTTATGATGATCACTGAAATGCACTAGCAAATTACTTTAAGTCAAAATAATTTCCATGTAGACTATGCATCTCTGCCTATGATTCAGAATTGAATTTTACATTCTGACTCAAAAGTAATTAATGGGTTACTGGTAGACCCCAGGCAGAAAATTGGAAATCCCAGGATAAAAAAATACAAAGTAAAGTATCTTATTAGACACTCCTCCTATAATTAATTATAATTAATCATAATGTTTGGATTCAAGGATGCATGTACTGGTTAACACTAAGGTTCATATAAAACAAATTTTAACTTTACTGTTATAAGTACAGCTTATGGTGCTCTGTAAAATTGTGAAATGTCACAGAAAAACTGCAGTTAAGTAAAAAATTATTTCTTGCTTTCAGGACTATTAATTCCTTTCCCTGGGAAGATATAGGTTTGGAAGATAGGGCATGAGGGGAAAGTCACATAGACCATCTATGTAGAACACTAATGTGACCCATTCATGAGTACTGCTCAAGTGTTGGAGATTCCCACCAGGTCAGATTAAATCAACACATTGAAGCAATTCAGAGGTGGGGTGCTAGATATGTTACCAGTAGCTTCAGTCAACATGTGAGTCTTACGAAGATGCTTTTTGAACTTGTATGAGATTCCCTGAAGGGAATGTTCTTTTCATGAAACACTACTGAGAAAATTTAGAGAACCAGCACTTGAAACTGATTGCAGAATGATTCTATTGCACCCAAAGTACATTTCATGTAAGAACCACAAAGATAAGAGAAATTAGGACTTGTATGAAGCATACAGAACTTACAGATTTATTTGAGAGGTTTTGTTCCACATTTAATTGTACCTGATACACTGTGATAATCAGTGACTTGCATCTATAACAGTCTTAATTGTTAGAGATCTATCAATAACTTATTCAGCTCTGTTTCTCAAAATGCCACATACAAATGAACTGGATTCTCAAAAACTAGATGTAGGAATATACGATTGGCGTATAGCTGTTTGTTTACGCAATAACAGTGATCAGAATTTGAGCACACAGGTGTGTGAACTAGAACATGATATTGGAACACACACACACACACACACACACACACACACACACACACACACACACACACACACACACAATATCTTGGTTGGTGTCACACACCTACCTGTAGCATAGTCTGAGGTTTACATTAGGTTGAAAGGTATAATTTTGTCATCAGTTGTGCAACATGACGAATGTAAATGAAAGGTTGTGGTAACAAACATGCGTGTGTTATACCCTAATATTTACGTTTGGGCAATATTTAACGCACTTTTCATAATCAAAATTAAAACTATGAGGTAAAGTCCGAAAACATATATTAGTCACTGAACAAGCATCCGACGAGAATTTTGCGAAAGAAAGAAATTGCCGCATTAGCTACTGCTGCTATAGGCGCAAAGACAAATTTGTAGTTAAGTGCTGCAAAGGCCCGAGTGGTATTACATTAGCAAGCAGCACTTTATATGTCGAAACACGTTGAGACACATTCTAATGAAGGCGTATTAGAATGGTTATGCAGTAAAATCACTATGCCAGACAACTAATAATTTGTAGTCAGTTCATTGGCTTCAATCACGTAACATACTAATGTGACACTGACTAGTCTGTCCTGCCCCCATAATCAAGATTATTCGCATGGTATGTTTTTTACGGTTATCATAAAGGACGCTCGATTTCGCACTTTGTATTGATTTGACGTTCCGAAATGACAGCTGTGGGCAGGTCTACATTTCAAGGCTTTGGGTAACAGGTGACTGACGTCACTTAAGTCAATAGAGTTGCTTACAGGTCACGTCAACAGGCTGCGGTGTCAGAATTTCAGCTTTAGTCTCTCTGATTACGTCATTACCAATTCTTCCGGGTCCGGGATTAACGCGATGCACTGTGCAGTAGACAAGATGATGTGCTGTGTGATCGGTAGATGTCAGGTGCAGCGCTGTACGTGCATAGCATCTATATTGACATCTACCGACGAGATCCCATAACATCTGGTCCATTGCATAACGCAGCCGTTTGATGGCAGTACAATCGGTATTCTTTGCGAAGGACTTATTTAAGGAATGCTGAAAGCAACTTTTGAAAAACCATACATTTCTCTATGCTTTTCCAAATTTCGTGCTAAGAGGTAAACATTGCCGATGCAACTGCAGATAGACGTTATCCGTGTGCAGCGGGAATGAATTCACTCACGGCAACTGTTCTAACGCTCTTAGTTATATAGGCATGCCCACAGCCGCTTGTGAATCACGTCGAACCAAACCCGGTACGTATCATTCATATTACTTTTTATTATTAATATTGTGACAATTTTGTATTGTAACAATATTGTAACTTGAGGTACTTTGTTCTAATTTTTGGAAGGCGCAATGCAAGATTTTTGCGCCTCATAATAATATTAACAAAGGATGTCCTATACAGCACCTACCTACTTGTTTGAATGTATTTGATGCTGTATGTGGGAGACGCAGACTGTGTTTATCCTGCACAGGTTATACAAACACTGGGGTCACAAAAGAATGTACACATACAATGTTTGGCAAACAATAGTCTAAAGCGCATACCTTAAGATATGTGCCCACCTCTTCATAATCGACGGCATCAGTGCAGGCGCGCAACTGTCTAGTGCGGCCCGGCAACGTGCGAGTGCGGGCGAGCAACACTGAAACGGCAGGTACCGCGCGGAGCCGGCGCTCCTAAGCACTCCTGAGCTACAGGCTGACAAGACCTTGTAAGATCTGTAGGATCATGTTCTATACTGACTTAGTGATTACACTTTTGATGCATTACTTCAAATAAGCTTCTACTGTATTGTGGTCATGTTTTAAAGTCTTGTTTCCTGTCTGACACCTATAGGGGTCACAGGCGTCATTCAAATGTTCGTGATTTGTTGATAATGTAACAAAAAATACAATTCAAACAAGCAACAAATCCACCGCAGTCAGGAAAAATTTGGATTCCAAATCGCAAATTCTTAAGAAGGAAAAAAGAAACTGGATTCATTTGAAATTATATTTACTTCAAATGCGCATTTTTAAGATTGACTCTGATAGAGGTCGTCAATTTAGTAGCATGTTTGCTCCTGGCATGAGAGAATTAGCCGTCTACATTTATCATATACGCCCAGGGGACGCCCGGATGTGTAGAAATTAGTAAGCGAAACACACCCTACGTGGAGGTTTCTCTCGTGTCCCCCATCACTTCAATTACGGTGCTATTAAAACAAATTTAGCACGACAAATTCTTTCGCAAAAAGCTGAAGTGAGCACTTTACAACGCAATAAGAAATAAGTCGACTTAACACAAAAGAAAACCTCATTTTCAGAGTACTTGTGAAAAAAAGTTCTAACCTTTCACGTCATAAAAAGAAACCATGCAATGTCAAAAGAAGTTCTCTTTGATAGTCGGAATTTCCCCGATATTATCGCGTTTTTGCTACTTATGGGAAATCATACAGCAGTTCAAGCAGTATTCAGGTTTGCCTTGTTCCGCGCACTTCTTACACCGCTTCCTCATAACTTGCTTCTTCCCTCCAGTAGCTTCCCGCTTTTGCACAACGTGTGTTTTTTTCTGATGTTTCTTGCTCACATTTCGTGGAGGTGGAAGGAAGTCCTTTATAATGTTCATTCTGTAAACGTACAACGTCATTTTATTTCCTGAGTATTTGTTGTACTAGAGAATTGAAAGCTAGCATGTCAATGACATGAAAGAATAGTTTTTTTCGACCAGCGGATAGTTTTTCGTTCACATAAATAATACGATAACATCTGATCTTGTTTATCAGTCCCAGACATACACGCATTGTACCTAATAATAGGCAAAGGTTTCGTGACTATTTCCTGGCGCGCATTCGTCACTTGCTGCATAACATTGAGATGTTCTGTGGAAATGTAGGAAACCTCTCGTCAATCCTCCCATTATCCAATCATAACCCCACTAGAATACCGCGCAATTGTCTTTCTCTCCCAGGTTTTGGCGACACAACGTCTTCGGCGGTCTATTTCCTATTTCATTTCAGAGTACCTGTGGAAAGTGTTTTTATGTTCAACAGAATTGTAGCTAAATGAAAACTGTTATAATAATTGTCCAAGTAAATGTGATGACCAACATGCAGCTTTTCTGCCATCAAATGCAACACGACCATTTCAGCGTGACCTTTTCCCCCCCATATCCCCACTACTTCCCGTGTACACAGCGCACTTATTTATGAAACCGTCTGGATTGTTGAGCATGTACATCTTAATGCCATATTTATTACGTTTGCTTTTTATGTATTGTCTAAATGACAATCTTCCCCTCCAAAGAATCATTGATTCATCTATTGATAAGTCTCTTCCCGGGTAAAACACTTGAGACATTCTCGTGTTAAAATAATCCAATATAGGTCGTATCTTATATAAACGTTCGTCTGGTTTCGGGTTTCCTGGAAGTGGATTTTTTGCAAAATGCACAGAGCGTAATACAGGGTGTATACGACCCGGGACAAGCGGGAGATCCGGGAAAAACCCGGCAATTTTTTAGAATTTCGGGAATTTTTCGTTGTTTTAGTTTTCAATTAAATCTTTGTAATTTTGACTGGTAAGAATCGATACTCTAACAAAGGATATTACTGTATCCCGCTACTGCAGAATAATACTGCAACAATAAAACGTGAGCGAGAAAACAAAACGAAAATAAACCATAAATTGCAAACGCTCGACGGAGAGGAGCTTGGGGGAGCGGGTGCTATCTTAGTATTGCCCCGGTTCGGAAATATCGTAGAGCCGAGGCTGATGCGCAGAGAAGTCTGAGTTATACTGGGGAAGTATGTAGTCTCCACGTGACCCGTGTTTACATGTAGTGATTTTGCTGTTTCCTCTTCTTTTGCTGCTCTCACGTCAAATGAAAACAAAATGGATTTCTGTGGCCGGGAGCTATCAAATGAATTAAAATATATTCACATGATTACGGAAGGCTAATATACGTTATTAGTTTCAAATTTTATTTTATTTCCACTTTTCTGACAGACATGCATTAATCGCCTTGTAGAACAATGAAGTTATTTTTGTCGGTTTACTAAATAAATTTGGTTTATATTAATATTTTACGCTGAGGCAGTCAATGTGTTTGAAACAAAGTGTTTAGTTCCACACTATTGGCTAATTTCAACTGCTCGCTGCATTTCAAGTGCACGTTTTCATCTTCTAGCACGTAAGGCATTATGCCATAATAAAGAATCAAAAATGAGTTAATACATTACTGGTACTCCAAGAAAATTCACATCCCGAAACCTAATTGAATACCAGGTCGAGGCCTACTTCTTTGGGAATCTGGACATATGAATGTGCTCTTTAAGTATGCGCTTTAAATGTGCCATTTTAGTATGCTTCACCAAATTCCGATGCTCTTGGAGTATCCTCTGATGTCTTTTTTTTCTTTTATGACATAATGTAAGATGATCTGATGTTTTACACGTACGAACATACGGGCTTCCTGCGTCATAGCAGCTGCCAAAGTGCGGTGGCGCCTGTTATCTGGAGCTCTCTGATGACTACTGAAACGAGCCTATTTCTAACAGGTCGCGGGAAAGTATTGCGAATGGTGGTTTGAAAAGCGTTACTTTCAAAGTACATTTCCTTTTACGCAAGTTGAACTATGTGCGACAATGTACGATGAATTTCTTACATCACAGAGCGTTTGATGACAAGCCATTTAGAAGTATTTAGAGCCCAGAAGAGCAGACATTCATGTCGTTATTATGAGCAAATTGATGTAGTGCTACGGGAAGCTCTCTCTCCTCTGCTGTAGCTAATTTATTTGTGGAAAACTTTGAGGACAAATCACTGGACTCGGCTAAGAATTTTACTGGGACAATTGTGTGATATGTCTTAAAGTGTAACACGGGCAAAATATATCAACATTATATGTGAAAGCTGCAAACTTCGTACACTCGTAGTACTCCATGAGGACGCAAGATAATTTCGTTCGTCAAATATATACCTGTGCTTGGCCATTTTTACCATGAAGCGGCGGCAGCCTAGTGGTTAGCGTTCAAGCCGCTAGATCGTTGGATCGAGTCCCGTTCGTCTGTTTTCTTTTATTTTCAACACAGTCGTTTTCTTTACTATTTATATTAAAATTGATATAATGGGGAAAATACGTGTAATCGGATGAACGTTTATTAAATTTACAATGTTATTTGGCAGTCTACTAATTATTATTATCACAAATAATGTAATATTATCGACTAGTAAACGACTAAACGCATAAAGTGATACTGAAAATGTATGCTTCTCCGTGATTTGAGAAATCCCTTATACCTGGAAGGAGCCCGAAACGACTTGTTACCTCAAAGTTTTGACCGGCACAGACAGCTTTCGAAAGATGTACAATTAATCGTCGCCTTCGACATTACGAATACAAGTGCAGGATGGTATTTTTCGTAAAAACACGGAAAACATAAAGTTAAACGGCACCAGCTGCATTGAATGAATGCTATGTTTCCGCATATGCAAGGTCTTTTGACGTTTTCCGTGGAAAAACAAACCTCGTTAACATTTTCAAAAACCTCTCTTTCAGACGATAATTTGGAGGAAAACCATGCATAACGCAGTATTTCCTTAAAAATAGATCCTGATAATTGGTTATGCAGTATCGAGTGTATTTTAATAGCGTCTTCCGAGAAGCAATTTATCGTTCTCTTTCGGTTAAATACGAACAGTATTGAAGACACGAACAAGCATACATGTTCGGTATCACTTTATTCGTTTGGTCGTTTACTAGTCGATAGTTATGAATATTATATTATTTGTGATAATAAAAATTAGTAGACTGCCAAATAACGTTGTAAATTTAATAAAAGTTCATCCGATTACACGTATTTTTCCCATTATATCAATTGTAATATAAATAGTAAAGAAAATGACTGTTTTGAAAATAAAAAAAAAAAAAGCTGACGAACGGATCTAGATCCAACGATGTAGCAGCTTGAACGCCAACCACTTAAAATTGTTCTATATTGTTCGTTGAATTTGTTCAGCGCGGACGTCCGATGACACCCATTCAGTTTGTTCGTTGATCCATCCGCTCAGTTTTTTTTTTACTGGAAAGGGTAGCTAACGCTATGACCGAACACGCTTGAGCTACCGTGCCGGCACCATGCGGGTGCAGCCGCATTACGGTAAAAATAGCAACGCACAGATATATTTGACTACCGAAATTATCTTGCGATTTTCTCAGTAACGCTTGAGAAGAACGCGCTGCTGCTAATCCGACAGTGAGCGGGGACGCGTATCAGCGCCAGCCGCACTGGCTCATAGCTTGTTGTGACGCTTATAAGCGTCAGCTGCAGCGAAAGTGTTAAGCACCCCACAAAGCAGACATCATCGTCACACTATCGAAGATGAGCAAGTACTCATACCTCTTGAGGTACGCATTAGAGCCCATGTTTACTAGACATTTTTACTTATTTCTGTGTAAGGAACCTGTCCCTAAAGTTGGTCAGAGTTTTTTTTGGACACACTGTATAATGGGTAATGTCAGAGATAGTATTTCTTCTATGCAAGAATTATTACTGACAGTTACAACAGCATAAAGCGTAGTTCATGCGACGACACTGGCTTGCGCCACTCGTTGCGTGAAACGATCTGCACGCAGATGGTTTCGTGTATGTCTGTAGACATGGCGCTACCAGTTTCGTCGTTCTACACCTACATCCATACTCCGCAAGCCACCTGACGGTGTGTGGCGGAGGGTACCTTGAGCACCTCTATCGGTTCTCCCTTCTATTCCGGTCTCGTATTGTTCGTGGAAAGGAGGATTGTCGGTATGCCTCTGTGTGGGCTGTAATCTCTCTGATTTTATCCTCATGGTCTATTCCCGAGATACACGTAGGAAGGAGCAATATACTGTTTGACTCCTCGGTGAAGGTATGTTCTCGAAACTTCAACAAAAGCCCGTACCGAGCTTCTGAGCGTCTCTCCTGCAGAGTCTTCCACTGGAGTTTATCTATCATCTCCGTAACGCTTTCGCGATTACTAAATGATCCTGTAACGAAGCGCGCTGCTCTCCGTTGGATCTTCTCTATCTCTTCTATCAACCCTATCTGGTACGGATCCCACACTGCTGAGCAGTATTCAAGTAGTGGGCGATCAAGCGCACTGTATCCTACTTCCTTTGTTTTCGGATTGCATTTCCTTAGGATTCTTCCAATGAATCTGTCTGGCATCTGCTTTACCGACGATCAGCTTTATATGATCATTCCATTTTAAATCACTCCTAATGCCTACTCCCAGATAATTTATGGAATTAACTGCTTCCAGTTGCTGACCTGCTATACTGTAGCTAAATGGTAAGGGATCTTTCTTTCTATGTGTTCGCAGCACATTACACTTGTCTACATTGAGATTCAATTGCCATTCCCTGCACCATGAGTCAATTCGCTGCAGATCCTTCTGCATTTCAGTACAATTTTCCATTGTTACAACCTCTCGATACACCACAGCATCATCTGCAAAAAGCCTCAGTGAACTTCCGATGTCATCCACAAGGTCATATATGTATATTGTGAATAGCAACGGTCCTATGACATTACCCTGCGGCACACCTGAAATCACTCTTACTTCGGAAGACTTCTCTCCATTGAGAATGACATGCTGCGTTCTGTTATCTCTAGGAACTCTTCAATCCAATCACACAATTGGTATGATAGTCCATATGCTCTTACTTTGTTCATTAAACGACTGTGGGGAACTCTATCCAACGCCTTGCGGAAGTCAAGAAACACGGCATTTACCTGGGAACCCATGTGGCCCTCTGAGTCTCGTGGACGAATAGCGCGAGCTGGGTTTCACACGATCGTCTTTTTCGAAACCCATGCTGATTGCTACAGAGTAGATTTCTACTCTCCAGAAAAGTCATTATACTCGAACATAATACGTGTTCCAAAACTCTACAACTGATCGACGTTAGAGATATAGGTCGATAGTTCTGCACATCTGTTCGTCGTTTTGTGATTGTTAAATGTAAATGAAACTTTCGGCAGACGTACGAGTTGTGGCGGAGTTAATGCTCGTTTGCATGAAACCGCTACACAAGACAGAAGATAAAAAAGTTAAAAACATGTTTGGATTTGTGACTGGATAAAGAAAAGGCGACAAATCAGTTGCTCAGCGACCTTGCTGAAAGAAATAGTACTGAAAGACGCTAGAAGCTATGTTAGTAAATTTCACTACTTCCATTTTTTTGGGAAGCACCGCTGTGATGTTTTAAACAAATTAATATTGACTACAGAATTCAGCTTCCCAGATTCCTGTAGCCTTTTCTCCCGTCAGCTATTTACCTTAAAAAATCGGCCAACTCGAACCACGGGATCTTACTGTTGTAGACGTGGGCTTGCCTGTATTTTTCTTAATTACTGTATGTAATCGTGATTGAATGAATTTTGCTGTGCAGCTTAGGTATTGTCTACCTATCCATGTTCAGATCGCGCATGACAGTCTCAAGCGCAGCAACAAGTCTCTTGCTTGTTTTTATAGCTACCATCTTTTCCCACAAACGCCTATGCATAGCATTGATACCCAAAAAGAGCGAACAATTTCCTCCGTTTCCCACTTCATATTTCAGTTTCTTCTTTACACTCTGCTGACATACCTAACATCAATACTCACGCAAGTCGCCAAAATTGGAACAAGCCGAAAAAGATTAGTTTCGTCAACGAGTTGCGCAGTGGCCGGTAGCGCATTTAGTGTTGTCGTGTAAACTACGATTAAGATAGCACAAATTTCATTCTTCTTTGTTGATGTAGTATTTTCGTCTGTAAATTCAAATATTGTTCAGGACCTAAGGTTAAGCCGTCGGTTCACGTTGAGAAGCTATTCTGTCATGTGAAACACAAAATAAGTTCTGCGATATTTCGGCAACGTGGCTCGTAAAGTAGAACCAGTAAGAAGCAAGAATGCTCTGTGTCAAATACAGATTGTTCCCGCTTAAGTTCAGACTTCATTCCATTGCAAGATGGCTGCCACGTGGACGAAAGAACAGATATGTTTTGATTGAAGCAATGAAACAACAGTCTCTGTATAACGTAAAAAGTAGGAGTTATTATAACACACATTGTTGTACTGAAGTTTTCTCTCGTGTTTTTTCTAAAGTGAAGCATGTTGGGCCTCGGTTGTGTTAGGCCTCAGTTGAGTAGCCCAAAGGATTGAAAACCGAGGTTATATGAGATGGGGAAGAGCAAAAAACAGGCTGTAAAAAAAAAAAGAGAGAGAAAAAAAAGGAAAAAAAATACCCGTTACCCCAATCTACTAACACTCCTGCGGGTTCGGGGGTTAGAATAGGCCCGCGGTATTCCTGCCTGTCGTAAGAGGCGACTAAAAGGAGTCTCCAACGTTTCAGCCTTAATGTGGTGGTCCCGTAAGGGGTTTGACCACTACATTTCAAAATTTTCTGTTAGTGTGTACCATTTGGGGAAGGACGCCTTATGTGGTGCATCATAAATCTATCTTGCCCTAAGATCTGGCACATTCGATACTGTCATGGAGTTGGACTTGCACCGAGCTTCCGGCCACATCGGCTGCAGTGTGTTCCGGGTAGCATACATTCTCTCCATTGTGCACTTCCATCTTCGCTCCCTATATAAATGGATATTAGACACCCGACATCCAACACGGTAGCCAGTCCGTTGTGGTGGGGCCGTCATGTACTCTCTTGGTGATAGTCCCCTGACAACACAGGGATTGCACTGCTGATAACTGAGCTGCTACCTCCACACGTATGCCGAGGAGTAGATGCCTATCTCTCTGGGGTATCAGGACTCCCGGCAAAGGCCATCCTGCCATTGGTCTTTGCTGTGGGTGGGTGGCGCCTGCGGGGAGGGCCCCTGGTCGGAGTGGGTGGCATCAGGGTGGATGACCCGCAATGAATCGTGGTACATCATCTCTCGCTGGTGGGCCTCGCAGTCCCTAAGCGATAGAGGTCTAATCTCAATGGCAAGAAATAAGATCCAAGATCATTTCCCTCCCTGGCCACTCCATTGGAGGAACGTATGGCTAAAGAAGGCAGTGAAGTTTATTCACCCCGGTACGTTGTCTGTACCCGAGTTGATGGTCAATCATTTATGTCGACGAAGCCTCAGTTTTTTGTGGAGCATTTAGAGGACAAGTTCGGGAGGTGGAGGGCTTGTCCAAAATGCGCTCTGGGTAAGTTCTAATCAAAACAGCATACTCTGCCCAGTCACGGAGGATGCTCGCTTGCGACAAGTTGGGGGATGTTTCAGTTACCATCACGCCCCATAAGAGTTTAAACATGGTCCAGGGTATTATATTCCACAGGGACCTTCTTCTGCAGGAGACGATAAACTGTGCGCCAACCTAGAACGACGAGGTGTTCACTTCGTCCGGCGCGTCCATCGGGGTCAGAGGGATAATCAGGTAGCCACCGGTCATCTTGCCCTTCGAGGGTGACGCCTTACCCGAAAAGGTCAAGGTTATGGTTTACCGCTGTGATGTGAAGCCATATATCCCTCCTCCGATGCGGTGTTTTAAATGCTGGAAGTTTGGGCATATGTCATCCCACTGTACTTCCGGTGTCACGTGTCGAGATTGTGGATGTCCTTTGCATCCCAATACTCCATGTGCCCCGCGTCCCATCTGTGTTAACTGCGGAGAACACCATTCCCCTTGCTCTCCGGACTGTAGGATTTTCCAGAAAGAGCAGAAGATAATGGAATATAAGACCCTGGACCGCCTGACCTTCACTGAGGCAAAGCAGAAATGAGAGACTCCATCCTGTGCCAATGACATCCACCTACGCCGCCGCTGCGACAACAGTTCTACCGTCTCCCGCTTCATCGCGTACAGTTAACTCTCTGATCCGTCGGAATCCACCTGCCCCCTTGATGGTGGGGGGCACTTCACTACCTCTCGCTCCTACTCCATCTACTTCAGGAGCAACACCCCCACAACCATCGGGGGCATCCGTTCCCACATCCCAGCCAGAGAAGCGTAAGTCTTCTTCGGCTCCTCTCGCCAGGAAGGGGACCCTTGGGGCCCTCCCTTCCCAGGTTCTGACCAGTGGAAAAGCGGATGCCCGCCAGTGGCTGAAGCAACCACAGGTCGCTGGTCGTAGGGCTTCACGGTCCTCGTCCGTCCCTGAGCCTGACCCAGTGAAGCCCTCCAAGCCAGAACCACCAAAGGCACAGCACGAAAAGCAGAAAAAGAAAAAGGCTCCCAAGAATCCAGACATTGTGGTGGCACCCATTCCACCGCTTCCTACAAGCTCAGCGTCTGAGGATGAGGCAGAGATTCTGGCGTCCTCTGAGGACCTAGATCTCGTTGGACCCTCGGACGCAATGGATGTCTCTCGCACAGGTACTCAATCGGTGACAGCGAGTGACCCAGTGGTGTAATCTGCCTCCCCAGTCCCTTCACGCCTTTCTCAGCCATGCATAATGTCATCCTCCAGTGCAACTGCAGCGGTTTCTTCCACCATCTTGCTGAGCTCCGACAACTTCTCAGCCTTCACCGTTTCCTCTGCATTGCCCTTCAAGAAACTTGGTTTCCGGTAATGCGAACACACGCCCTCCATGGCTATCGGGGTTATTATAGGAACCGGGCAGCTTATGAGAGGGTATCTGGTGGTGTCTGCATCTACGTCCTTCATTCCCTTCACAACAAGTCTGTCCCTCTCCAAACACCTTTAGAGGCTGTCGCTGTTCGGGTGTGGACGCCTCAGGCTGTTACTGTCTGCAGTCTGTATCTTCCACCGGATGGTGATGTCCCAAAGCATGTCCTGGCTGTGCTGATAGCCCAGTTGCCACCCCCTTTTCTGTTACTGGGCGACTTCAACGCCCATAACCCTCTGTGGGGTGGATCAGTGGCAACAGGCGGAAGCACCACCGTTGAGCATGTATTGGCACAGCTCGATCTTTCCCTTTTAAATGATGGTGTCTTCACACATTTCAGTGTGGCGCATGGCATGAAGACTTGTGAGGTAGTGACCACTTTCCGATCTTTCTGTCACTGCCACAGCTTCACACTTCTGGGCGCCCCTGCAGATGGGCTATGAATAAGGCTGACTGTGACTTGTTCTCCTCCATTGCCACTATTGAGCCTCTTTCTAATGGCGCCATTGATATGGTGGTTCACTTGGTCACCACCGGCATTGTTACCGCCACAGAATCTGCCATTCCCTGTTCTTCTGGGTCCCCTCGGGGGAGGACGTTGCCTTGGTGATCACCTGAGATCACTGAGGTGATGCTGGAGCGCCCGCCTGCGTTCTTTAATCGCAAGCGGCATCCCTCATTGGAACACCTCATCGCCTTTAAACAGCTCCATGTACGGGCCCTCCGCATCATTCGCCAACACAAGCAGGAGTGCTGGGAAAGGTATGTCTCCACCATTGGCCTCCATATATCTCCATCGCAGGTTTGGGCCAAGATTAAGTGCCTCTATGGCTATCAGAACTCCGTCAGTGTCCCTGCGCTTTCACTGAATGGAGCAGTTTGTACCGACACCGACACAGTTGCAGACTGCTTAGCAGAGCATTTTGCTCAGAGTTCCACTTCTGTGACTTACCCACTGGCCTTCCGCTCCATGAAAGAACGGTTGGAACGTCAGAGCCTTTCATTTCACATGTGCTACCCTGAATCCTACAATGTTCCGTTCAGCGAGTGGGAATTCCAAAGTGCCCTAGCTGCTTGCCCTGATACGGCTCCCGGGCCAGATCGCATCCACTGTCAGATGCTCAAACACCTCTAGGTGGACTAACAGCAACGCCTCCTAGACCTTTACAACCGTATCTGGGTTGGGGGTGAGTTCCCGTCGCAATGGCGGGAAAGCACTGTAATCCCTGGCAAGAACCCATTGGAGGTGAACAGCTACCGCCCCATTAGCCTCACCAACGTTCTTTGCAAGTTACTCGAATGCATGGTGAGCCGGCGGTTGAGTTGGGTACTCGAGTCTCGGGGCCTTCTGGCTCCGTCTCAGGGTGGGTTCCGTAAGGGCTGCTCTGTCACCGATAATCTGGTGAGTCTGGACCCTGCCATCCGTACGGCCTTTGCCCGCCGTCAGCACCTCGTCGCTGTCTTTTTTGACATGCAGAAGGCATATGATACGACATGGTGACGTCACATCCTCTCTACGCTTCATGGTTGGGGTCTTCGGGGTCCGCTGCCAATTTTCATACAAAATTTTCTGTCGCATCGTACCTACCGCATGCAAGTTGTGGCCTCCCATAGTTCCCCCCACCCCCAGCCCCCCAAGTTCAGGAGAATGGGGTACCACAGGAATCTGTCTTAAGTGTCTGCCTGTTTTTAATTTCAATTAATGGGCTCACTGCAGCGGTGGGAACGTCTGTCTCAGCTTCCTTGTATGATGACGACTTCTGCCTCTACTATAGCTCCATTGGCATTACAGCTGCTGAACCTCAGCTGCAGAGCACTATCTGCAAGGTGCAGTCTTGGGCTGTAGCGCATGGCTTCCAGTTTTCGGCCGCCAAGACCTGTGTTATGCATTTCTGCCAGCGGTGCACTGTTCACCCTGAGCCACGGCTTTGTCTTGACCGCGAAGCTCTTGCTGTGGAGGAAACACATTGGTTTTTGGGTGTGGTTTTTGATGCCCGGTTGACTTGGCTCCCTCACATTCGGCAGCTTAGACAGATGCGCTGGCGGCATCTTAATGCTCTGCGTTGCTTGAGCCACACCAGCTGGGGAGCCAACCCATCTACCCTCTTTCAGCTCTACCAGGCATTAATTCAGTCCCGTATGGATTATGGGAGTCTGGCTTATAGTTCAGGATCCCTTCTGCGTTGCGGGTGCTGGACTCCATCCTTCACAGCGGGATCCGACTTGCCACTGGACCTTTCCAGACCAGCCCTGTGAATAGCATACTTGTGGAGGCAGGTGTCCGTCCACTGCGGTTATGGTGCTAACGTTTACTGGCTGCTTATGCTACACACGTTTGTAGCTTGCCTGGGCATCCCAATTATCATCTCCTGTTCACTCAGTCTGTCGTCCATCTCCCAGAACATCGGCCCCGGTCGGGTTGTACGATCACAGTTTGCATCAGAGAGCTTCTCTCCGGGCTTGGGGTTTTCCCTGTTCCACCTCTTTTCCGGGCCCTTCTGCGTACACCCCTGTGGTGTGCGCCCCGCCCATGCCTTCGGCTCGAATTGGCACAGGGCCCGAAGGACTCGGTCCCTCCTGAGGCCTTCCGCCGTTGCTTTCTTTCCATCGTTGCCACGTATCAGGGCTCTGGTGTTGTCTACACTGACGGTTCGGTGGTTGCTGGTCGTGTTGGCTATGCTCTCACTCTGGGAAAAAGTTGCTTTGCAAGCCATCACGGGAAATTAACATCCCATTAACGAGTTTATGACGACATATGCAAACAGACTTGAACCTCTGTTACACGCACCACAAATCGTAAGTCCGCAGTTTTAACGTCAGTTCAACAATGAATTAAGAATTCAACATTTGCGTTAGTCCCGTTTTCTACCTTCTCCTCTTTCCTTAATGAATCACTGGCAACAATTGCAGTCGTTATTGTCTGAAGCAGCAAACTGAGGTGCAGATTGCCAGTCCACGCGCGTGCAATCTTGTGAATGTATTCTGTCATCAGCTCTTCTGTACGTAGTGTATTGCAGGTAAACAAGTTTTTTTCCTAGTAATATTACAAAATATAAATAATGACAACATTTGTCAAAGTTGTATATTTATTTCTTTACGTAGAAAATTTAGTTGTCCTCCTTGTTATATAGTTATGAACTTTTTCAATGACTGACATTGATTGCTGGAAGAAGTTTCACTTTTTAATATTTTCAGAAGAGTGGTGGATGATAAGCAGTTGTTGAAATGGCTGGATGAAGAGTTTGCTAACGAAGATTGTAGTGATGCAGAGTCAATCTTCAAAACTGATCACAATTCTGAAAGTGAGCAGTTTCTGGTCATAAATGACAATATCGATAAATTTGACTCACATGTTGGGAAAGGTGGTATGCAGTGCAGTCATCGACCTCTGATTCAAAACAGGTGAGTAAGAAAAGCTCATCATAATATTGTAAAGCATTTACTGGAAGTCATAGGTGCAGCAAAAAAACACAAAGTGTCCAATTGATTGTTTACAGCGTTTATTCAAAGATGATATCTTAGAAGAAATTGTTCACTGTACTAATATTTACATATCTACCATTCATTGTAAATAATCCAAAGAAAGGGATGCAGCAGACACTAACATTACAGAAATAAAGATATCTTTAGGACTCCTTTTTCGTTTCTTTACTAGGTCTTTGGGCTGCAGATGGTACTGGAATGGAGTACTTCAGACTTTCAGTGGGCATAAATCATTTCCATTTCTTGCTGACGGGCCTAAGATTTGATGACGTCAGAAACAGAGCTCACCAGAAGGAAACAGACAAATTAGCTGCTGTGTGAGTCTTGATCAATCAGTTTGATGAAAACTGCAAGAAATGTTACAGCTTATCAGAACAAATTACAGTGGATGTAATGCTGGATGCATTTTTGGGGAGATGCGGATTTATGCAAATCATTTAGAAATATACTGTAGAAAACAGATGGCTATCCTATATTTCTGTGATAACACACATAATGCAATTGTCAAAGACTGGTGAAATGCGTATCTGGCAGATAAGTAATATGTGATGATTAGTTCACATCAATCCCACTTGCGATTGACTTGGAAAATGACAAGCTGACAATGGTGGGAACAATTCGAAAGAATTAGAAAGTCCTCCATTTATGACAGTAGCAAAAGATCATCCTCTGGAATCTAGTATTTTTACATCTAGGAAGAGTATGACACTTGTTTCACATAAGCCTAAGAAAGACAAAGTTGTCCTGGCACTATCTATGTCACATGATGGCGACAGTATTGACACAGATTTGGAAAAGTCCAAGCCATAAATGGTTGACGAGACAAAATGTATGTATTCTGTGACAAGAATTACTAAAAGATGGACTTCTATAATTTTTTTCCTCTCTTTTGAATATTGCTGTAATCAATGGATATGTAATTTACAAGAGCATTTCAAACTCAATCGTTCCCAGAATACATTCTCCGAAAGTTCTTGCCAAAGAATTGTTGCATGATTATTTGTCAATGGAGGTAACTCAACTAAATACTCCGACAAGCATCAAAACTGTATTGTGGAAATTTTGGGTTTACCAAAACCAGAATTCACTCAAAGAGCTCCACAAGCAACTATTTGAGGACGATGCAACTCCTGTGATAGGAAGAAAAACAGGCCAACAAGATTTTGTTGCAAGCTGTACAGAAAATGTGTGTGCCTGGAACATGTCGCAGCATACCTGTGCAGTCAGTGTGGTGACAACTATGGTGAATGATTTGCCTGAAATACACAGTATGCCATAAAGTACCAATTTTCTGAAAAAATTGTGAACTTATTTCTGAAAATAGCTGTTGCTTAATATTCACTCACAAAAACAGGGAAAAAACAGAATGTTACGGTAATTTCAGTGATTATACCAAATGTTATTTTAGGTTTAGGGCTAAACTACAACTCAACCTATTTTTTTTTTATTTTTTTTTACAGTATTGATGCTCAAATACATAGTGTTTACGAATTCAGTGCTTTATTTATATTATCGACGTTCAAACAAATTATATTTCCTAACAAAACTATTAAAATTATTTGTCAAACCAGTAATAAATGTAATGCTGACTCAGTCCATATGCATGTAATTGTGTTAAAATGATTGCATGTGTAGTGGAGGGTTAAACCTAAAACCGTTCAGACCCTCGTTTGGGAATGAGCTGAGTGACCAATGCTGCAGTGAATATCACTTCACATCTGGAGGCGAATAATTTTGTGCCATTTATGATGGATCACACACACATCACCTGGAGTAAACAGTGGCAATCTGATGTACACCCTCCTCACATCACATCCATGCTGTTAAAATAACTTTTCGCATGAATGTAAGCGCTGTTAAGGGGATGTAATGGTGCTTTTAGAACAGCCTGTACAATGTAGAAAATAAAGAGGGAAGAGAGTATGACGAGTGGAGTAGGAACAGCTGATAAGTATTCAGCGTTCATCTACTGGATTATTAATAACTTAAGTGTGTACCGGTATTTGATAGTACATTGTAACCTGAAAATGAAGTGCACCATGTTTCATAACTCGTTTTTTTTTTATAATTTTTCAGGTATATATGCCAGCTTTGTTGTACTTTCAGAAGCTAGAATTTCTAAGCAAGCATTATACAGGGTGTTACAAAAAGGTACGGCCAAACGTTCAGGAAATATTCCTCACACACAAATAAAGAAAAAATGTTATGTGGACATGTATCCGGAAACACTTAATTTCCATGTTAGAGCTCATTTTAGTTTCGTCAGTATGTACTGTACTTCCTCGATTCACCGCCAGTTGGCCCAATTGAAGGAAGGTAATGTTGACTTCAGTGCTTGTATTGACATGCGACTCATTGCTCTACAGTACTAGCATCAAGCACATCAGTACGTAGCACCAATAGGTTAGTGTTCATCATGAACGTGGTTTTGCAGTCAGTGCAATGTTTACAAATGCGGAGTTGGCAGATACCCATTTGATGTATGGATTAGCACGGGGCAATAGCCGTGGCGTGGTACATTTGTATCGAGACAGATTTCCAGAATGAAGGTGTCGCTACAGGAAGACATTCGAAGCAATTGATCGGCGTCTTAGGGAGCACGGATATTCCACCCTATGACTCGCGACTGGGGAAGACCTAGAACAATGAGGACACCTGCAATGGACGAGGCAATTCTTCATGCAGTTGACGATAACCCTAATGTCAGCGTCATAGAATTTGCTGCTGTACAAGGTAACGTTGACCACGTCACTGTATGGAGAGTGCTACGGGAGAACCAGTTGTTTCCGTACCATGTACAGCGTGTGCAGGCACTATCAGCAGCTGATTGGCCTCCACGGGTACACTTCTGCGAATGGTTCATCCAACAATGTGTCAATCCTCATTTCAGTGCAAATGTTCTCTTTACGGATGAGGCTTCATTCCAATGTGATCAAATTGTAGATTTTCACAATAAACATGTGTGGGCTAACGAGAATCCGCATGCAGTTGTGCAGTCACGTCATCAACACAGATTTTCTGTGAACGTTTGGGCAGGCATTGTTGGTGATGTCTTGATTGGGCCCCATGTTCTTCCACCTACACTCAATGGATCACGTTATCATGATTTCATACGGGATACTCTACCTGTGCTGCTAGAACATGTGCCTTTACAAGTACGACACAACATGTGGTTCATGCACGATGGAGCTCCTGCACATTTCAGTCGAAGTGTTTGTACGCTTCCCAACAACAGATTTGGTGACTGATGGATTGGTAGAGGCGGACCAATTCTATGGCCTCCACGCTCTCCTGACCTCAACCCTCTTGACTTTCATTTATGGGGGCATTTGAAAGCTCTTGTCTACACAACCCCGGTACCAAATGTAGAGACTCTTCGTGCTCGTATTGTGGACGGCTGTGGTACAATACGCCATTCTCCAGGGATGCATCAACACATCACGGATTCCATGCAACGGAGGGTGGATGCATGTATCCTCGCTAACGGAGGACATTTTGATCATTTCCTGTAACAAAGTGTTTGAAATCATGCTGGTACGTTCTGTTGCTGTGTGTTTCCATTCCATGATTAATGTGATTTGAAGAGAAGTTATAAAATGAGCTCTAACATGGAAAGTAAGCATTTACGGACACATGTCCACATAACATATTTTCTTTCGTTGTGTGTGAGGAATGTTTAATGAAAGTTTGGCCATACCTTTTTGTAACACCCTGTATACCATGTAATGGTGTGACAATACCATTATCGTCATCCTGACCATCAATGGATCACAGGTACGGTTTTCAGGTTTGTACACATTTACTTGAAACCCATTTTGTCCTAGTGTTCGGTATTCTGAAAACCACTGTTAGTTGCATGGAAATATTTTTTTATTATTTTTGTTGTCATCTTCTAATTGCTGTTTATTTGTGGCCTTTCTAAATAAACATCTTGCTTAGTGTGTACCAGTACTTTGCTATGCATTCTACCAGCAGCACAATGGTTAAATTTACACAGTAACATCATAGACAGGGTTCCCATCTGTCCCGATATATCGGGACTGTCACTGTTATGGACCTTCTTGTCCCAACATCTCAACAAGACCTAATTTTGTCTTGATTTTGCAAAATACTGAACTTACGAGCTTGGCTCAAATACTAAAGTAATGCCATCTGTTAGTGCAACATGTAAATGCAGCCTCAGTTTTGTGTCAACAAGTTTATGTTGACAAGATCAGCTCACACATGGCATTGTATGTTGCGTATCCTGTATCGAAGATGCAAGTACCTTCAAGATCTAGCGCCATCATTCGAGAAAATACCAGACTTCTCCAGTAGTACAGGGCTGGAACTATATAAGCAGTGCCACACAGAAGAATTTGACAGTTCCCATTTGAAGAGTGATGTGATAAAATAATTCTTCCTAAACATAATATGAACAACAAGTGTAAGTTAGTAATGTTTGAAGTGTTTACTGTTGGGTTTATAGGGCGTGAGGTGTGTAGTGAGGTGTACTTAGATGACTGAAGTGTTATTGTCAACTGCTTACCATCTAATAAATGTATCTTATCAGATCATATGAAAATGCTAAGAATGGAAAGAGAAAGTGTCACTTTTCAGATGACTACACAAAAGTGTCGTCTTTTGTCAAGAAAGGATGTATGGATCAGGAAGCATTGTATAAGATTTGTAGCTGTTTCATCTCAGTAACTCAACGGAGGCAAGGCGGATGTGAGGCATCACAGCTCTATGAATCATACAAAGAGATTCACAGTGGAATTGACATCAAAGCCTACTTCTACATTCATGATTAAAAAAGAATTACTTGTTGCTGTTGCAGAGCTAACAACAGCTGTTGTCAAGCATCATCAATTCCATAGTACTCATGACTGTACTGTAAAACTGAATGCTGCTGACGACAAAGCCACCACAAAACAGTCTACAACAAGGACCAAAGCTACAGCAATAGTCAAAAATATTCTCACACCACACTGTGTGTCCGAATGCATAACACAGTTGCAAGGAGTTTCATTTTTCAGATTAGGCACCAACACATCAAATCACAAGACTGAAAAGATGTTTCCTTTAGTTGTTCGATACTTTACTGAAACTGACAAAGTCCAACTGAAGGCATTGTAGTTTGGTTAGCTGAATAATGAAACATTGGAGACAGCTGCAAAGTTTGGTCTAGACACTTTAAGACAACTGCAAATTCCATTAGACAAATTAATTGCTTTTGTGGAGACAATACCAATGCCAACTACGGAGTGCTTCATACACCGCCAGTGGAATTTGTTTCACCAAATTAAAAAATAACTAGGAAAAGTGTAGAAGGAATTGGATGCCCTGCCGATATTCTCCACAATACTATGTCAAGTACTGCTGGAGTCTTAGCTCTGCATATTGGATTTGCAGCTCGTGGTCTAGTGTCTAGCGTTGCTACCTCAGGATCGCGGGGTTCCGCGTTCAATTCCTGGCCGGGTTGGGGATTTTCTCTGCCTGGGGACTGGGTGTTTGTGTTGTCATAATCACCATCATCTGTGACAGTGGTTGGATTGGATTGTGGAAAAATTGGACTGTGTAAAAATTGGGACTTTGTACGTGCTGATGACTGTTCAGGGCCCCACAAACCAATCATCATCTCCACATTGGAATAATCGTCATGAATTTTTCAATATACATGGTAAGGACAGAGAAGCTGAAAGAGTTCTGCTTATACATTGATGTCAATCATCACTCTCTTCTATCTCACTCAAAAGCAAGATGGCTGTCATTAATGCCGCAGTTGAGAGAATTCTTAAGCTTTGGATTTAATAAATATATCAAGTATTTGGTTGGATGAAGCTATCTGAAACTCCAGTTTGGGTAATCATTGAAAATGCTGTTATGTACCTGACTAAAAATGGTGTGAAGATTTCAGGCGACAGTTGTTTTCAGGAATATATGTATATGAAGAGCTTTTTAGAAACTAAGGATGAGTTGGAAGAATGGAAGTCTAAACACTCTGTGGTTTACTTTCTTAAGAAAACTGAAAATCTTGAATGTAAATGCTAGCTGCCAAAATTATATGAGTATTTGTTTTCTGTTCGTGCACACAACACCATTGTGGAAAGAGTATTTTTGCTGATGTCAGCCCAGTGACTTGATCAAAGAAATTGACCGCTGCCAAGGACTGTGGAATCAATCTTACAGTGCCAGTTTAACTACTAGCTGACTTGCATGGAGTTTTATAAATATGGAAATGTAAAAAAGACTTGCTGAAAAAGGTGATATCTTCAGAAAAATGTGGTGTACCACCTACTTCTGCTGCAACAAGTTCCATGTAATTGTGTTCTAAATAAAAAGTAATTATATTAACTAAAATTTTTACTTCTGTCTTACACCTCCATCTCAGTGTCCATACAAGGTCCCACGTAGATATGGCAGCCCTATCCATACATAATATCTAATTAAAACATTTTGTAGCTTTAATTCAAAAAGAATGCAATAGTGAGGATGGGAACATTACTTTCTCGAGAAATTTCACCTTAAAATGTGAATCTGCACTTAGGTAAAAGTGAGGGCTTCATTTTCCTTTTCTACTGTGTGTGTGTGTGTGTGTGTTTCACAGGTAAATCTGCATAGTTCTCATTTTTACCTGTTAAGTGATACTGTCGTTAATTGCTGAATTTAATACTCGCCAGCAGCAGGAATGTACGGATTACTTCATAACCTAATATTAATTTGGACCTTCCATCTCCATACTTCTTAAAATCCAGATTGGATATCCTCCCAGGCAACATATGTTATCCTTCCACATGCATTTTTCCCTCTGTTGTTTCTATTGCTAATACTGCTTACTGTTAAAAGTGTACATTTATTGTCACATGCTTATAAAAAGCAATTTTTGTTTACACAAACACAAAACACAAAGCTAGATACTTTTATCTAAGTCATTGTTTTATATATTTCATATAGATGAAAGCTCAAATGAGAATGATGCTGTGGGACCTTCCACAGGTAGTGGAATACTTATCACAGGGCAGAGTGATATAGACTGTGCAGAAGAAACAGACTTGGTAGTTGAAGAACCGCCGCAAGCAACAACATTAAGTGCAAACAGAGAGAACAACATAAAGATATGCTACACCAAGGAAAAGAAAGTGAAGTGATAAAGGGAGCTATTCAAGTGCACTTCAGTTGATTGCTGAAAGACTGCAGATACATTTGTTAAAGATTTGGGTGTAGAAATGAAAGCCATTAAAAGCCATGAAATGAGGATGGATTAACTGCAAATACTAAAACTTATGTATGATGCTGTAGTCAGTCAATAACATGCAAATTTCATATGCTTTTTGGTTTTATTCTTCCTTGGAAGTACACAAAATCCTTATTACCTTCTGAGAGATAAGAGTGTATTCATATAATGCTTGGCTTTTCAAAATGACTGTCAGCAGTAGTAATGTACTTTTGTACTGTCAAATTGCATTAAATCTTGTCACTCAGAAGAACTGTGTGGTATGGTGTGGGTTTTGTCATATCTTGATCATTATTAATGAGTACAGCTGCATCAAGACATACTTTCTTGTATTTGTCCATCACTGGTGTCAGTTGCACTATAAAACTTCAAGTGATACATCTTAAACTAATATTAAGAAATGATGTATCATTTAGGTACCATATGTATGGGACCTGCACAAGTGAAATAAGATAGCTGCATGATTTGTGTACGTACACGCAACAGTATTGTTGGCAGTGTAGTTTTTGAAAGGTAAATCAGTACACAAGTGAAATAAATTGTGGCTCTAAGATTTGTGTGTATTCGCTCAACTCCCAGTTACTGTGTAGATTTTAAAAGGGAGAAAGGCTACTGTAATTTACGTTAGTTGCTAGTGTATTATAGAAACATCAGTGAGTATGGTTGTTATACATTTCAAACCCACTTCTCAACACTGTTGCACATGAATTGCTTTGAAGTCATAAGTGATTACTTGCAGATTTCAGCCTCAGTACTATACATTAGATACTCATTTTGTACATGAGTAACATCAGTACCTAGAGGCAGTATCCAGCCTTCTGTTTTTGTAATCTTCATAACCAGTGGCAACAAATAATTAATAATGCTGTTATTATTATCAGCATGTGCAACTGTAAATAACTGTTAACACAATACATAGTAAAACAATGATAAACTTAAGATTCTGAATGCTGCTAAGAAGTTCTTTTTGTCTTGCACTGCAAAAGAAGTACATGTAACTTTAACCCAAGACACTACTGCCTGTCTATATACTGGTTGGTTAGTTACTTGCATGTTCCACGGAATATTTGTACAACAAATTATGATCTAGAACAAATCTTTTTGCATACACATTACAAATTCATTTTTAAATATGGCTACATGCTGAATATTTATAAAGTTTGTTTTTAAGTAGTTACAGATGAGAGTTAGTAATACCCACTCACTATCTTTTACACATTACTGTGGTAGAAATTCTTCTATAGTATAGGAGTTAAAGAAAACTTTAGTTTGGTTTCAAATTTTACTTTACTGTCTGTTGGACATCTTACATCGCTGGGTAAGTATCACAAATTTTTGTTGCAGCGTTGTTCACCCCTTTTTTGTACCAAAGAGAAAATTAGTGAACGACATTTTTCTTCTTCTACTGTAATTATGTACATCTCAGTTCCTTTCGAAGTACAGTTCACTATTTACAATAAACTTCATGAGTGATTAAATATACTCTGAAGCAGTAGTCAGAATGCCAAACTCCTTAAACAGATGCTTACAAAAAGATAGCAGGTGTGCACCAGATATTACACACCATTGAGTTAACTTAGAATTATTCCATATGACATAATTGAATGAAAATATATCAAATTACTGATTTGTCTATCCCCAAGATGTGCAATGATTCTAAGTGCAAATGTAGCTGAACTAAGAAAACTTGTAAAATTAAGTCTGATTAATATGCAAATTAATGTCAATGAGTATTTACATACCACAGTGTAACAATTTTTGAAGAGTAATTCAATGTTCCTGGTAAATTACTTACGTTGGTCAAGAATAAGATGGGGTCAAGTACTACAAAATCTTCGAAGACTCAGAAAATAACATCAGGAATATTTGGCTTGTTTGTTTCTAACCGAGCAGAGTTCTTGAGCTCGTATATTTCTCAAATCTATTTCATGAAATATGTTAGTATTAACTGTTGCACTATTTCCTAATACTGTTAGGAATGTTACTGTAGGGAGCAAACCATTGCTGGACATCACTATGTGCCTTTGATTAATAGTATTACAGGCAGAATAAATATTGAAACTACTACCTACTATGATGTAACAGTTATTTATATTTCTCTTCTCTATAACTATGAGTGAAAGTACAGCTGCTAGACTGCTGAAGGTCAATCACAGCTTCCAAATACACTCCTGGAAATTGAAATAAGAACACCGTGAATTCATTGTCCCAGGAAGGGGAAACTTTATTGACACATTCCTGGGGTCAGATACATCACATGATCACACTGACAGAACCACAGGCACATAGACAGGCAACAGAGCATGCACAATGTCGGCACTAGTACAGTGTATATCCACCTTTCGCAGCAATGCAGGCTGCTATTCTCCCATGGAGACGATCGTAGAGATGCTGGATGTAGTCCTGTGGAACGGCTTGCCATGCCATTTCCACCTGGCGCCTCAGTTGGACCAGCGTTCGTGCTGGACGTGCAGACCGCGTGAGACGACGCTTCATCCAGTCCCAAACATGCTCAATGGGGGACAGATCCGGAGATCTTGCTGGCCAGGGTAGTTGACTTACACCTTCTAGAGCACGTTGGGTGGCACAGGATACATGCGGACGTGCATTGTCCTGTTGGAACAGCAAGTTCCCTTGCCGGTCTAGGAATGGTAGAACGATGGGTTCGATGACGGTTTGGATGTACCGTGCACTATTCAGTGTCCCCTCGACGATCACCAGTGGTGTACGGCCAGTGTAGGAGATTGCTCCCCACACCATGATGCCGGGTGTTGGCCCTGTGTGCCTCGGTCGTATGCAGTCCTGATTGTGGCGCTCACCTGCACGGCGCCAAACACGCATACGACCATAATTGGCACCAGGGCAGAAGCGACTCTCATCGCTGAAGACGACACGTCTCCATTCGTCCCTCCATTCACGCCTGTCGCGACACCACTGGAGGCGGGCTGCACGATGTTGGGGCGTGAGCGGAAGACGGCCTAACGGTGTGCGGGACCGTAGCCGAGCTTCATGGAGACGGTTGCGAATGGTCCTCGCCGATACCCCAGGAGCAACAGTGTCCCTAATTTGCTGGGAAGTGGTGGTGCGGTCCCCTATGGCACTGCGTAGGATCCTACGGTCTTGGCGTGCATCCGTGCGTCGCTGCGGTCCGGTCCCAGGTCGACGGGCACGTGCACCTTCCGCCGACCACTGGCGACAACATCGATGTACTGTGGAGACCCACGCCCCACGTGTTGAGCAATTCGGCGGTACGTCCACCCGGCCTCCCGCATGCCCACTATACGCCCTCGCTCAAAATCCGTCAACTGCACATACGGTTCACGTCCACGCTGTCGCGGCATGCTACCAGTGTTAAAGACTGCGATGGAGCTCCGTATGCCACGGCAAACTGGCTGACACTGACGGCGGCGGTGCCCAAATGCTGTGCAGCTAGCGCCATTCGACGGCCAACACCGCGGTTCCTGGTGTGTCCGCTGTGCCGTGCGTGTGATCATTGCTTGTACAGCCCTCTCGCAGTGTCCGGAGCAAGTATGGTGGGTCTGACACACCGGTGTCAATGTGTTCTTTTTTCCATTTCCAGGAGTGTATGTTCCTTCACAGCATGGAAAGAGCACTGGCAGTATTTACTCTGTCAACCATTTCTCATAGTAACTGCTGTAAATCTTTACTGTTATGGAAAACAGTAAAATTTAATTTGTTTCCAGTGCCCACAAAAAACAACTTTTGTGACATGTATTGTGTGTGAAAAAGTACACTAAGCTATAGATTACAACTTATTCGCACAACAGATGTTCAGTACAAAATGCAGAATAGAAACACTGGATGATTTACAAAAAAATTATTCACATCCAAATTTGTACTAAAATATATCACATAGAGATCTGCACTGTTTATCAAAACTCAACTGTAGTCACCACCTCTCAGCATCAATGGACTCTTCTTGCCATGGGACTACAGTTACGGAACTGAAATACATTTTACACTGGACTCGCATTCGGGAGGACGACGGTTCAATCCCGTCTCCAGCCATCCTGATTTAGGTTTTCTGTGATTTCCCTAAATCGTTTCAGGCAAATGCCGGGATGGTTCCTTTGAAAGGGCACGGCCGATTTCCTTCCCCATCCTTCCCTAACCCGAGCTTGCGCTCCGTCTCTAATGACCCCGTAGTCGACGGGACGTTAAACAACACTAACCTAACCTAACCTGAAATACATTTTGAAGTTATCTCTGGCTTTCAAATCACCTGCAGCTGCATGCCTTCCATGTTGTCTTGGTATCCTTTCCAGCTCTATATTAACAGATATGCTATGTGTGTCTCCTGGAACATATCCTCAGACTCTGCTCCAAGATAAAATTGTGCTGAACACAGAAAGTTCTTATGATTGTGTCAACCTTATTTGGAGCTAAATGAATGGGGTTTAGCAGAATACCAAACTTATTGGACATTATGCCGAAAGCATCCTCCACAACTCTTCAGGCTCTACTTAATCTGTAATTCAACACCTTTTGTTCTTTTCACAATCCTCTCTCTGGATAGGATTTCATCATATATGGTTTGAGAGCAAAAGTGTCATCTGTCACAAACATATACAGCAGGTTAGGTCCGCCAAAACACTCCACTTTCTCAGGAGGTGGCAAATTCATGTTACTGCTCTGTAATGCCTCTGACAGTTTGCTTTGGTTAAAAGTTGCCCCCTTGTTAACTCTACCACTGGCACTGATGTTTGTATATAAGAACCTGTTATGTGTGTCAATGACTGCCAGCAGCACATTGCAGATGGTACCTTTGTAACCTCTGAAGTAGGCACCTGCTGATCTTGGTGCACTTAAGTCAACCTTTTTACTGTCAACTGCACCTATACAATGGGAGAACTGCCACAATAAATTAAATGAATGCGCTACGTGCTTTCATTCGTTAGCTCGTTTGGAATCTGAAAAAAATATTTACATTACGAATAAACATAATTAGTGGACATCTTGTGAAGTCCCATCTTAGAACCCAGATGAGTAATAGAAAAATGTTAATTTGTAAATAACTTAAACAAAACAGTTCTCAACAAGCAAAATGAATCCGTCTGTTAAGAATAGCTCTTCCATGCAATGCCAAAACACAACATAATGTCCCCTTTCATTAGTCATTCACTTTAGAGCTACCAATCTTTTTCCAAAGCACACAGTCTCTGACAGATAACATTAATTACACTTTTTGCACCACTTAGTGGTATGTGTTACAGACAACTGGTCTAGGTACTGAAATACAGCATGTAGTGCTGTGAGCACACAAATGTGCAAGTTGCTACTGTAGAGGTGCCGTATGGGGGGGGGGGGGTCATGTATTTATATTTAGATTACATGTGGCACCCATTTTAAAACTGGAGAAGATCTGATCACATATAGTGAAGATAAATATTTCAAATTAGCAGCCATTTAACTAACCAAGCAAGACAACCATGGGAAGTTAATCTGTGCATGTACGGATCATGCACTCATAATGCGGACACTTTCTTCAATATGTTAATTAGAGAGTCCAGCCTCAAAAAATGACATAATGTATGTACACATCAATATTAGCACAAGTGTTAATGGTAAAAGTAGTAAATACTTCCAAAACACTCCGAAATTAGTAAATACTTCCTAAACATTCTCAACACTTTTGACATGGCAAAAAGATAAACACTGCAACTAGGGTATCTAAAAGTTTAGTGTTATTCTTAGGCAGACAAAACTATAAAGGGTTTATAGAAAGAATTTGGTACCTCTGATTATTACTGTCAGCCAATTAAGTTAAAGACAGGCTTGGTAAAACTGACAGCCTACAAAAGGATCTCCTCATAAATTCTATTACGACACTGGCAGATCAAATGGGAATGTATTGTATATGGAAAACAATGGAGATTTATCTTGATCAAACTATTTTTGAGGAGACATTTCCAAAAGTAGTTACTTCTTCAACAGTAGTGGTTAAGGAAAACAAATGGGTAACTGCAGGTATTCGGTAATTTTCCGTAGCTGTATAATTCTTAACTTCTTTACAGAAGAACTTCACTATTTGACATTTCCTAGATTACTATCACAGGTTCAAAAGATACACTGGAGTTACTGGTACTGCCTGATGCACAAAACAATCTTTCAATGACAAAATGTTGTAAAATGCGGAACATAATATTTGTGTGGGATGTTATAAGACATACAGCTGGAAAACTCACACCTGGACATAACATACAAATCAAAGACACAAGTAAAGTAACAGAAAATTCTCAGGAATTGGTAAATTTTGTAAACCAATATTTCTCAGAGTTGCAGGAAAAACCTTATGGATTGTGTTGTTGGATTGCAGGATCCAATGATGTACACTATACACCATATAATAAGTATGATTTTATTGATCTGAAGCACATATATAAGTATCTAGTTGATTCCTGGTGCACACGTGTTTATAGTTTCACACTGAGACGACAGAATGCTGCCAAAGAGTATGGAAAACAAAGATGTTGGTACGTGACTTGGTCGATAGTCGCCACAGTAGCCACCCCCCCCCCCCCGCCCCCCTAGAGTGTGGAGCACAAAGACAAATATGAGGGCACACATGTAAAAGAAGCATCCAGGGGGGATAGGGTGTTTAAACAGAAACAATACATCACATTAATAAATGAAATCCTCCAGCCAGCAAAGAGGGCAGATGGTCCTGCCCGGCTGGGCGAATCCTTGTTCCGCAGTGTAGGAATACGGGGAGGGGATGGTGGATTGTGAGGTGCCAGGGTAGCGAACCTGAATGCCTGTTTTGGTACGAAGTACTTTGACTGTTGACAGGTCACTAGCAACAGGCAAGGAGATAGACTGGAGAAGGTGAATGTGGGTCAAGTTGTTTTTGCCGAAGCTGGCTCGTTTGTAGAATACAAACATATTGTTAGGACACACAACAAACAACACTTTAGAATGACAAATTAAATCAGTGTTGACATTAACTGCCACTTCCATAGAGGAGGTGACAGAATCTCCACACGAATCATCATCGGCAACGTCACATGTTCTGAGGCTGGCCCCTGATACATCACTAAATCCTAACAGGGAGAGGCGGGGGCCTGCCTGTAGGAGAGGGAGTCATCACATGCGTCACTCTGTAGGGTGATGTCACATGCACCTGTTGCACTGTCACACGACTGGGAGTAGGTAACGTCATGTGTGTGGGAATGGTCGTCATTCACCTGCGAACTGTCGGTAGATACCTCTCGTGTGAGGTGGATGTAGCAGGAGGTGGGGTCCAACTGGGTGTGGTATCAAGCAGTTCTCCGAGAGACCATACCAGTCAGAGGTGTCAGACAGAGACAGTTTTAGGTGTGCCGTTAATGAGCATTTCAAACTTGCCGTTATGCCACTAGATGGCTTTGTGCGGGCCCAAGTATGGCGGGCTGAGAGCCAGTCAGAGGTGTCATCGCGCACCATGACGCGAGTGCACGATGCTAAGTCCATATGCAGGAATACGGGTGGAAGCGAGTGTGGACGAGGAGGGGGCGAGGGAATGTTAGTATCAGCTGCTTAACACAGCCAACAAAAGTCGAGTCTCAGATTTGATCCGGAGGGAGTGAAGGCTCAACTAACTCTGCTGGGAGTGTGAGATGGGTTCTCCGTATAGTACTTCTGAAAGAGACATGCCAAGGTGGTCTTTGTACATGGCCCAAACACCTAAAATGACCCATGGTAGATCATCAGCCCACTCGCCTCCATGGCACATCAGTGAAGCTTTGAGCATTTGGTGTCAGTGTTCGACAAGCCTGTTGGTATGCTGTTGTCCTAAATCGTTTCACCCCGCAAAGTTCACAAAGCTGCTGGAACAAGGCAAACTTGAACTGACAGCCCTGGTCAGTGGTGATAGGAGTCGGCCAGCCAAAGCGCGAGATCCACATTAACAAAAGGGTTGGGCCACCACATCGGCTGTGATGGTAGTGAGAGGAATTATCTTCACCCAGAGGGTAAACCTTTCTGTGGCAGACAGTATGTAATGAAAGGGGCTCAAGGGCAGTAGAGGCCTGATGATATTAATGTGTATGTGTTGAAATCTTTGGTTTGCCACGTCAAATGTACTCATGGGGGGCTGTACATGACATCCTATTTTGCACGCTGACAACCTACACATACTCACACCCAACTGCAACATTGTTTTATCACCCCGAGCCAAACTAAACATTCGGATACCAGACGCGCAGTGGCACATATGCCAGGGTGTGCCAAGTCATGAATACTGTTAAATATGTTCCAGTGGAGAGGTGCGGGATCAATGGACATATGCGTCCTGTTGAAATGTCGCACCAGATAGGTTACGAGAACCTGGGAAGTTTCTGTAACTGGAGTTTGATTCCTATTTTAGTATCGGAGCACAATGGAGAAAGTTCAGAGCATCTGTTTGCAATCTACGGAGTTCGCTGAGGTCCAGTTGTCTGCCCCTCTAATGTAACATATGTCGGTCATAAACTGGCATATGAGGTCCATATGATGGAAACGCCTTGGGGGTGAGCCCTTGCCTGGATTGCGGAAAGCATATACGAGTGGTTCATGGTCAGTAAATTCCACAAAATGGCGACCTTCAGGATCGGCTTGGAAATGTTTTATAGTGGCATATATAGCAAATAGTTCCCAGTCAAAGGTCAACCATTTGTGTTGAGAAGTAGACAATTTGTGGGAGAAAAATCTGAACGGCTGTACAACAGAAGCCACAGATTGCTGAATGGGGTGGGCGAGCATAATGGCTGTCTGTAAGGCTGACCTGAGGTTATCAAATGTACGTCACCTGTCTGGAGTCCACGTGACTGCCTGAGACCCTGTAGTGTTGTTGCCTGCAAGAGGGTGGTGGTGTGGGGAATGTGTTTGTGGTAGTAATTTACAGTTCCTATGAAGCCGCGGAGGCCCTGAAAGTCTTTTGGCAAAGGTACAATACTAATAGCCTCAACCCATTCAGGTAGGGGGCAGATGCCATTGGCAGAAACCACGTGGCCCAAGAAAGTGACACTAGTGTGGCTAAGTTATGACTTAGCATTGTTCATCGTGAGACCGTTTGCTTTTAAGAGTTGTAACACTATATCTAAATGGAGTTAATGTTCCTCGAGTGAGGAAGGAAAAATTAACAAGTCATCCAGATACGCAAATGCAAAGTCTGTGCAGCACTTTTAAGGCTGAATGACATGAACAGATACACGACCAATCCGAATGGGCAGTTTTTTCAGCCTCCTCGGGTGCCATTGGCAGTTGGTGGTACGTCTCATGACAGTTGATTACACTGAAAATTTGTGCCCTGTGCAGTTGGGAAGCAAAACCTTGAATATTGTGGATCGGATAATTATCTAAAATTGTTCTCGTGTTAAGCATTAAACAGTCTCCGCAGAGACGGAAAGTGTCATCTTTCTTCGCCACCAAATAAATGGGTGACAACCAGCTACTAAAAGAAGGTCGAATAGTTTTACTGTCTAAAAGTTCCTGAATAATCACTTTGGCACTTTTTCTGAGTTTAAATGACTAACCTTTGCATGCACCAGTGGACCTTCCATGGTATTGATTCTATGGACAGTACCGTTGTTGATCGCAAACACTGACGGGGATGATGGACCTGCACTCGATGAAGTATGACAAACCTGTATTGCACACATTTGTGTGTCCCAGGTCAGCAGCAGTGAGCAGTGACGGCGATCCACTAGTAGTCCCTGTCATGGAGCTCGGTGGGGTACTCGGTGGTGGGGTGAACGCAGCTTCTGTCCGGCAGTAGAAAAGTCACGCGGCATTGGCGGCGGGTGCGAGGAGGTGGTGCAGGGGATGTGGGCATGGCCATGAGTCACAACTAGGCGACCTGCTTACAAGCATCCGTGAGCTTGGCCTGCACGGCGGCGATGCGTAAGCGAAGGGCTTCATTGTTGTCCTGAAGCTCATCATTGTGTGATTTAAGAGAGACCACTGCAATGGTGGTTTCAGCTAGCTCGCACATTAGAGTGGCACTCTTGGATGAGAGGAAAGAAATATCGGAACTCGTGGTACAGTCCACCGAGTTAAAGATGAATGTACCTCATTGTAGGTTAGGTGAAAGAGCATGGGCTAAGAGGAAATCTACACTGAGCATGGGTTCATCCCCATCGATGATAATGAAATTCCACTGTAAGGGAGTGTTAATCTCCTGCAGTTGAAGGCTTAAATTAGTTATATCATGAGATTGTATCAAAGAATTATTGGCAGCTCGCAGTGGGGGACAAGACTGATGATCGAATTTAATTTATGACACTGACCTCGGTCCCTGTGTCGACTAGAAATGAAAGACAAGACACTGCGTCTTTCACATACAAGAGTCCTGGAGTGTGAGGGGAAGAAGTATTAAGAAACAGGCATCTGTCAGATGTAACATGGCCCGTAATGCCTGAGTAGGGTCATGGGATTAGTTTGGGAACACGCATGGGGGACGACATTTCTTAGCCCCGTTGCTAAAGCAGGAATGGAAATAACACCAAGCAGAGTGGTGTGTAGTGTCGTTCGTCAAGCAGCCTGAGGCCAAAGTGGCAGTGGAGGCAGTCCTGTTTGTAGATTCCTGCGATGGCAGCACTACATTAGAGCTGGTAGGTGAGGAGTTACGACAGCGGCTGCGTGGCAATGTTGGGTTCGCGCGCATGCACGGAGTGACTCATGTGCACTCTGTACTGAACTCAACAATGGAAACTGCAGTACAGGCATGTCAACCCCTGGGGTCTGAGGCCCCCCGGGGGGAGGGGGGGGGGGCTGCTGGCAGGATGTTGTAAACCTAGTCTGAGATCTTCAGTTTAACATCCAGTGGGGCCAAAGTTAGATGGAGAAGGTGGATTTCAACTTCCGGAGGAAGTTTGAGCAACCAGATGGTCCAAAACATAGTGTGCGGCATATGATGTGTGTCAATCATAATGCTGAAATGATGCCAGAGCTTCAATGGGGATCTGGAACCCAGCAACTCGTGACTGATGATGAGACGGATAGCTTCCTCTATAGATCTGGACAGGCAATCGAGGATGGTGCTTCGAGTGAATGCATATTTGTCTGTAGCAGGAGGCGAAGCCACAATATCACAGATCAAGTCCAGTTCATGATGGAGGTGACACAGTAAGCGAAGGAATTTAGAGTTGCCATCAGCAATACCATGTAGCTTCAGGATGTGGTTGACCAAGGCAAACCATGTGCGTTGGTGGTCCTTGCGAAGGGGCAGTAGCTTAGGCCAACAGATGGGAATGTCTTGGCATAACGGTTTGTCGGATACTGCCACTCCCTGACCATAGCTCTGCAGCGTAACGGGCTCAGGTGCAGTAGTGGTGTACCAGTTCATGACACTTCCAGTGGCACGCTGCATGGTAGGCGATCCTGGCTTGACCGTGCTCAAGAAATCAACAAGTCGGACATTCGACGGAGTGACACCAACAGGTGTAGAGTGAAGTGGCATGGAAAAGTTGACCGATGTATGGAAAATGACAGAGTACAGTTTCTGGGCCCCTCCCCTACAGGTGCATTACATTTGTTGAAATCACCTAATGTTTGTGGAACACACATGGCAGGAACGCCATGTGCCATCGGAAACACTCGTAAAGCAGACACTGATAGTGAGGGAGGGGGGGGGGGGGGGGACTGGTGCAAAATTCAGAGTTCTGGGATGAACATGATATTTCCTGTCCTGAGTGTCCAGTTTCATTTGTAGCGCCATTGGCCCGGGTGGAAAGTTCACACTGGCACTAGGGAAATTTGTAAAAGTAGTCGCTGGTGTTTGAGCACATTGTGTCAGCTGTTGCTGAGCACTCGCTGCACGTGGAAAATTCACATTCGACATAAAATATTCGCATGCGAAGTTTTGTGCATGAAAAATGTTCTGTTTGTATGGAACACTGCCACACATCAGCTGATTCGTGTAGGATAATGACAAATTATTGTTTGTACCTGATAACTGGCACTCGTGGCTGTGGAAATGTAGAAACGCTGTCCTGTAGAGTACAGCTAGTCAGTGTGTTCAGAAACTGTGTTGAACTACTGTGAACACAAAGTGGATAACTGAAAAACAATGCTGGGGTGTCTGTTGGAAAACCTAGTTGGCTCGTGTGCGGTGTAGTGAGTGGCGAGCAGTCCGTTGTGTACTGTGTGATGGAATGAGAGTTCTTTGTAGCACTCGCGAATAAATTCAGGGTCACAAATATGGGTTTAGTATTGTTTGCTTTCAGGATCTAATGATGTACACTATACACCATACAATAAGTATGATTTTATTGATCTGAAGCACATTTATAAGTATCTGGTTGATTCCCAGTACACACGTTTCACATCGAGACAACAGACTGCACCCAAAGAGCTTGGAAAACAAAGATGTTGATATGTGACTTGGACAATAGTCATCACTACCTAAAATCTCAAAACAGCATTTTCTGTCAGGGAATAGAATTGTAAGATACATTACACAAGGAGATGAGAAAGATTTATAAAATACACCTTTTTGAAGAGGCAGTTAAAATATACTTCATGAGTAATGCATACTATGCAATTAACAATCACAGCAGTAGTTCATAACAAAAGGAGGCAAATAATATTCATTGTTACTTTACATGTTCACAGTATATTTCTCTCTCAGAAAATTATGTACCATGGCCTAAAGTGTATGACAGTAATGTACTCCCAAGCTCAACATGTCATTCATAATGGGGGGTTGCCAACTCAATTTTTCAGGTGAACATGAAGAGGTACGTGGGGCATAGTTGAATGTTTGCAGGCACGGAACCACTTTTCTGAACAAATGGGAGGGAGTGCATGGAGCAACATGTGTTTGGTTTATGAGTTATTAGTTGGTGTACATAGAGCATGGAGTGATAAACTACTTTTCATATTATAAGTTATCTGATAAAAAGTGTGCATTATCGAAAGAATGTTGTGCAGTTGGTACCAACCTAATGATGCCATGCAGTTGTTGAGACACTGACCTCATATGTGGGAGGATGGAGTAAGCTATGTCCAACCATCCTGGTTTAGGTTTTCTTAAATCATTTTGAGCAAATGTTAGGATGATTCCTTCAGCAAGGCCACAGCTCTCCTGTTCTCATAAAAACATAATTACATATTTTCTGTGTATGTAAATTTGAGCTATTTTTTTATTTTATAACGATGATAAATACTATTTTATTGAGAAATGATCACAATAAATAAATTAATACATAGAATTGATTATCACCAAAATCAAACAGCCCTTTGTACTAATACAGTATGCTTCCTGCTGCACCCAAAACTAGGTAATAAGATTACCATAGCCAGTTATGACAGAAGATACACTGACGATTAAGAACAGAGCACCATGCACTTTCACTAAAACTGGAAAAGGACCTGCCCTGGGATCATGGATTCTAGATGGAAAGAAGGGTGTGTATGGAGGAAGATGGGGGAGTGGTGGTGATGAGGATGGAGACTGGTAAGATGGAGACTGACAGGAGTGGCAGTGGGGGACAAGGACAGAGAGGCAACTGGTATTGGGAACTACAAATTGGAGAGTAAGAGGGGTTGGGGGTAAGAGGAAAGGGGAAAAGAATGGGGTGTGGTAGAGGCAGAGGAAGAGCACGGAGCCTTGGAGGGAGGGTGGTGGGGTGGATAGGATAGGATGGATTCAGAGTTGGTAGGACGAGTATATGTTGGGGCGGAGTTTGTGGTCCGGGAGAGGGAGACCGTTAAAATTTATTTGGGAAGGGAAGTGGAGGATGTGCAATAGAAGGGTTGGTGATATGTGTGGGTAGAGGTATGGCAGCATAGTAGGATTGGAAAGGAGAGGGGATACAACACGATTGTTGGTGTAGAGTTTACAGATGCGTAGGTTATTTGAAGGTGTTCAGTGTGCGTGAGGAGAGGTGGGAATTTGATGAGTTGGTAAAGGATCCTTGTGGGGAAAGGTAAGCGGTTGCAGAAAGCAAGGCAGAGAGTGTGGTGTTTGAGGATTTGGAAGGTATTACATAACTTAGGAGAGACAGAGATCTGTGCAACATTTGCATAGCAAAGGATGGAGCAGATCAGGGATTTATACATGTGAAGGACAGTGGAGGGGTGTAGTCCCCATGTTCGGCCCGGTAGTAGTTCTAGTCAGTTGTGGGCTTTCTGTTGAATGGTTATTAGGTGAGGTTTCCATGTTAGATGTCAGTTGAATGTTAGTCCAAGGTATTTTAGTGTGTAAGTTAGCTGGATGGGACGGTCATAAATGGTGAGGTACAAGTCATCTAGACGGAAAGTACAGGTGGTGCAACCCGTAATTATTGCCTGGGTTTTGGAGGGTTTAATCTTAAGGAGCCATTGGTTACACCAGGAGGTAAACTGATTGAGATGGATTTGGAGGGATCACTGGCATTTCTGGAGTGTAGGATAGGGGACAAGAAAAGCAGTGTCATCAGCATACTGAAGGTGGCTTGTGTACATCGGCAGTGTATAAGAGGTAAAGGAGAAGGGAGAGAACAGAAGCTTGGGCCACTCCTCCACTGGGGTGGAAGATACAGGAATTGGTGACATAGGATGGGTGATAGGAGAGGAAGGATGGAATAAGGTGGACATAGTTGAATGGAAGTGCATAAGCCTGGAGTTTCAAAAGGAGACTGGAATGCCATGAGTGGTTGTATGCTTTCTATAGGGCAAGGGAGATAAAGATGGCAGATTTACAGTTGTTGAGGTGTTGGGATATGAGATGGATGAGTTTCAGGAGTTGATCATCAGCAGAAAAGGAAGGGCAGAAAGCATACTGGGTAATAAGAAGCAGATGGCAGTGGATGCATTGGGAGAAGATGGATTCAAAGACATTGCTAAACACTAAGGTGAGGCAGATGGGGCAGTAGAAGGAGACATTGGTGGGAGGTTAGTTTTGTTTAAGGAAAAATGGGATTTTGGAGGCTTTCGACAGGTCGAGATAGTAGCCTGTGGAGAGGATAGTGGTATAAAAGGTTGCAAAGGTTATGAGAAAGGAGATAAGGTGGCAATAGGTAATATGGTCATGACCAGGATTTGTGTTACATTTTTGGTGAAGAACTTATTTTATGTCCTTGGGATGTTTCATTCTGTTTCTAGTATGTTGTTCAAGTATGGGAAACTGGGAGCCAGGGGTGGGACTGTAGTATCTGTGCATTCATGGACAGTAGGGAACTGAGAGTAGTCAAAATTAGGTTCATCAGGAATGGAGAATATGTCAAAGAGAAAGGATGCAAAGTGACTGGATTTGCACAGGTCGTCAGGTAAGGGAAAAGTGCTGTGAAGTATTGGGTTGTGAGGGATGAGATGGGTGCCAGTAAGTCAGTGGAATGCCTTTCAGTTCTTGGAAGAGGTAACTGGGAGTGTAGCATTGAGTCTATTGCATGCCTGTGCCAGTCCCAGCATTTTTTTGGCATTGAGTAAATTTCTAATACGAAGATTGGAACTTTAATAGTGGCAACTATTTATTTTCAAAGTTTTACTGACCTTCAAAGTAGTCACCAGCATTGTGTATAACCTGTTGCCAGTGATGTGGAAGGTTACTCTTAGCAGTGCCAGTTGTGTTGACAGTTTGAGCGGCGCGGTCTATTGCCCGACGAATTTGTAGCATTTCTGAAGCAAATTCCGTGAAGTGTTTCCTTCATTTTAGAAATTGAGTTGCACTCATGAGGGCTTAAGTCAGGGCAGTGCAGTAGGTGGTATAGCACTTAGCAGCCCCATCAGTCAAACAAATCAGTAACAGCTTGAACTGTATGTGCTAGTCATAGGCTGTGTTCCAAAAATGAATAGAAGTGATGACACTTTCTGCAAGACCTGACCATCACTTTGCAGGACAATGCTCAAACACGTACAGTGCAAGCTGTTACTGATTTGTTTGACTAATGGGGCTGGTAAGTGCTATACCACCTACAGCACTCTCCTGACTTAAGCCCATGTAAGTTCAACTCGATTTCTAAACTGAAGGAAACACTTCACGGCATTAGTTTCAGAACTGCTACAAATTTGTCGGGCAATAGACCACCCCACTCAAACTGTCAACACAACTGGCACTGCTAATAGTATCCTACGACTTCCACATCACTTGCAATACACAATGCTGGTGACTACTTTGAAGGTCAGTAAAACTTTGAAACACATATCTATTTTTTATGAGCTGTAAATAAATAGTTGCCACTATTAAAGTTCCAACTCTCGTATGTTGCTGTGTTTACCAGAGGCATGTGAATGTATCCTGGTCACAAGTCCAGAGGAAGGAGTGATGTAAGTAATAGGATGCAGGGAGAAAGAGTATGACTTGTGGTGGGATAGTGGGGTGATTGTGATATGAGCAGAAATAGCATCTGACAAGATCTGTTGCAGGAAGGCTGTGGCATGGGGAATATCATCAGGTTGCCAGAAGGTTAGGAGGTGGCTTACAATCTAGGTATCTATGGATTAGCAACAGACATTCCAGTTGGCATGGGAGTAGTTGTGGACAACTCTTGGATGGAGATCGGGATGGGTTGCATGGGAATGGGGTAGTGCGTAGGATATGGTGATGAGGAGAGGTACACGGTAACTTCCAATTGGATCAAAAACTTCTGCTGTGAGGTGTCAAAGGAGGTTGGGAGATGCTAGGTTGACATCTGGGAGGGTGTTGCTTCCAGGAAAGGTGTGCTGTGAGATGGGGACAATGTCACAGTGGAGAGATTTGGTAAACTGACAGTACTGTTGGAATTCCGCAGGGGATCCACTATGTATGCTGACGTCAGTGGCAATAATATTGGTGGAAATGGTATGGTCAAAGTGGGTAAGGAAATCATAGAGGATGGGATTGGTAGGTTGGATGTAGATGGCAGCACAGGTAACAGTGACTTTTTTAAAAGAAGAAGCTAAGGATAAGGTTCAAATGGCTCTGAGCACTATGGGACTTAACATCTATGGTCATCAGTCCCCTAGAACTTAGAACCACTTAAACCTGTCTAACCTAAGGACATCACACAACACCCAGTCATCACGAGGCAGAGAAAATCCCTGACCCCGCCGGGAATCGAACCCAGGAACCCGGACGTGGGAAGTGAGAACGCTACTGCACGACCACGAGCTAAGGATAAGGTGTTTGGTGGGATTGTTGAGTAAGGGTTGTAGCCGAGCATGGATTTTCCTGTGATTGCCAATTGCTATTCTACCTCTAGCCAGGGGGAGAAGGTTATCAGTGTGGTAGAGGATGTAGGGAGATGTATGTATGGTGTGGTGTGGTTAGGGGAACGTTTCATTAAGGATGAAGGTATCGGTGTTGTGGTGGGACAGGGTATACATAAAAAAGGGGTTTTTGGCAGGTAGGGAGTGGATGTTGCAATATACAATGCAGTAGTGCTGTCATGCCATGATGAGAGGCTATGAAGTGGATTGTGGGCTTAGGGATGGAGAGGTTTATACCAGGATGTTGAGATGGGTGAAAACAATGTGGACCTAGTTTTGGGAGTATGTGGCTGAGTGGGCAGCAAGGGACATTTGTTGAAAGATGTGGGGTCATTGGTAGGGGTAGACATTTTGGAGGATGATGGAAGGGAAACAGATGATGTCCTCAGGGGGGTGGGGGTGGAGAGAATTGTTGGGATGGATGGGATGGGCAATAGGGCAGGCAGGCCCATCAGTTAATTCAAGTTTGGTGGGTAGGGTTTGACCTTGCACTTGGTGGAGGAAGTGGGCTGAGCATCACTGTAGGTGGAGGGGGGGGGGGTGAGCCTAGGTTGATACATTGCTTGAAGAAGTGGAACTGCCTGCAATGGGGGCAGGTGGGAAAATTCTTGCAATCAGCAGTAAGGTGGTCATTATATAAGAGGCATTTTTGGTATCAGTAGGATTGGTGGGGGAGGGGGAGGGATTTGGAGGGTTCAACCTAGTGACAGCAGTTGTAGATGAGGGCTGCCTCTGTGAAGAGTGATAAATGGTGGGAGCATGCTCTATGAATACTCATATGAGGAATGTGAGACTAGTAGGCAGTTTGTATCTCTATGGAAGGATGGTAACTAAGTTCTGTGACGACCTCCTCTGCTGTGATCTCAGTGTCAAGCTTCGTGATCATGTCAATGAGGGGGTGGGGGGGTGGGAGGGGACAGCAAGGAGGATGGCATTGTTTGGATGGAGGGAGGGGATGTTGAAGGGTGTGAGAGCGGCATGAGAACCAAAGGCAACATTGGGGAGTTTGAGGAGAAGGTCTGTGTGGAAATTGGGATTATTGGGTTTGTTGAGGACTGAGTCTTTGCAGGCGATGATTTGGGTAGTAGGAAAAGTGGGGAACATAGTTTCTGATTTTTAGGGTGAGGGATTTGGCGTTGAGGAACTGAGGGTCAGAGCGGGATATTAGGAAAGTGTGGACAGTTGGCGGGAGAGGGTACAGGGAAGGGAGCAGTGTTCATGTGTTCGGTGGGGTCTTGGTTGGTTTGAGGTTTTCTGGTGACTGTGGAATAGGGTAGGGATTGAGGAATTGGAGAGGGTGAGATATGGTGCTGGACGGGTCCATCCAATGGGCTTGAGTCAGTGTGGCTACTGGTGGATGGTGTTGTGGCATCTGGTGTAGCGATGGTGGCACATCAAGATGTACCTCATGCAGGTGTTGTAGGGGCAGGGGTGAGAGTAGTGGAGGTGGGTGTGGTGTTGTGGGGAGGGGAGGGGAGGGTAGGCTGCCAGTGCGACTGTGGATGGGGAAGAAACTGTGGGGAGGGGAGGGAGGACATATGGTGGTTGGCCAGATGAAGTGTTCCATGTAGTGGTGGTGGGAGCAGAGGGATGGTGGTTTAAGTGATGGAGGTGGCTGGAGTGTCCATTGTGGCTCAAAGGAAGCAGGGTACAGAAGGTTGATGATAATTACCAGTGGTGGAGCATCACCAGGATGATGGGGGATGACAGCAGCAACATCTGGTGTGATGTACTGACTGTAGAGGAGGATGGCAGCAGCAGTGGTGAAGATGAAGATGGAGGCATTGGTGGTGTGTAGACTGTGGTGCTGACGATGACAGTTACAGCAATGGCAATGAAAGGTGGCAGAGAGACAAATGCTGCAGTGGTGGCTGCTGCAATGATTGGAAGACAGCTGAACATGACAAAAACAAGAAAATGATGACATGTGAGCCGTGGTGTGGCTGGCGCCAGTGTTCTCGCACTTAGAATGGCATCGCTGCCATCGATTATAGGGGTGGTTAACGGAGAGATAAAAGAGACAGTGGAGTGGATATTCACAGGGTCGGATGTGGCTTGTTGACGTTTACTGTGAGGCCTATGGTACGACGCCTGTACGCTATGGGGAGGGTCAGCGAGAGATCCCGGCAGTGACATAATGGGACCTCGGGTTTGGTACCGTGGTGGTGCACTGTTGTGTTTTGGGGCTTTTCTGCTGCGAGGGCATGTATAGGTTCTTGTTACTGGCCATTGAAATTGAAATGTGTCTATGGCGTGACAGAGAAAATGTGTGATGCTCTCTGCTGTTGCATGTGAAAACGCTTCGTCTGCCTTGTGTCTGTGCAGGAAATTATGTGAAGTAAATAGCTGATACCACGGCGACGTCTTGCTCTCATGCGTTGTTGGATATATTTCGGAATTACTGAATGGTGAAGATATCCCACGTGTAAAGCAAATGAAGCCATTTGCGCCATACTAAGGTACAGTTTTATTCTGCTTAAATCTGTGTCAGTTATATGTGTATTTATATGCCCTTCTTTAGTTGCAGAAGGTATAGAAGTGTGTAAACTGGGAGTTATTTGAAAAGGGATGTAAAATTGAAACCCTTCCAAAAGTGAATACACTCACTCTGTATTACTAAAGGTGCCTTTCGATACCAGCACCTACCTTGAGTAATAAGTGTTATTCGGAGGTTGTAATGGTACTGTAAGTAATTATTATACATAAAATTGTTTATTCTGATTATACTAAATTGGAGATGTAAGGTCGGTTGTGTGCTGCTGTAAATTGCTATTGTCTCCTCTGTGTGGCAGTCTAGCATTGTCAGTGACTTCAATCATTATTCCTGTCATATTTCGAGTTTTGTATTTGCGGGTTTGCTTAAGCTGACACTGTTAAGTTGAGTTGTAAGACCTATAAACAAGCAAGTCAAACTGAGTGTTCTCTGAGCTCAAGACGATATTCTATTACGTGGTACCTTAGTTTGTTATCGATTAGAAGTATTTTACGTGTTATTAATATTCTGCTGTTTGCTTTGTCTAAAGAGGAGCTAGTTCTGTGAAGTAGTTATTTATATTTTATTAGTGTGTTACGTGTTGTGCCGTTTCATGTTAATTGTTTTTAAGAAGCTACAAATGACTCTGTGTATGTTGCAGGTAGCTGAAACTGACATGTCCACGGGGCTCGCGTCCTGACGGGGTTGATAATGTGCCTTTTTACTATGGCACATCCGGCTATCCTCCTTCAGTACATTTGTCTTGCTTATATCGTTACTACGTTTGTCGAGTGGAATTAGGGCTTACAGTAATCACCTTATATGTTGAAGTTAACTATCTCCCTTACAAGGGCTCGAACCTTTGTGGATATAATTGTATTCTCATCTGTAAATATTGATAGTGTTATTCATTTGTTCTCGTCACATGTATGATTATTAATCTTGTTATATTTAATGTCAGTAAAATGTAAGTGTCAGCGAAGTCTGTATTGGGATGTTGTATTCTCCTCTTGTGGAAACAAATTTAAGTGATTTTATTCCTTTTTTAAGTAGCTTTTAGATGCGTACATTTTGCCTCCATGTTTGGAGTTTTTATGGCTTCCACTTTAATTAAAATTACAATAAAGATAAATTTGGCAACAGAGGGTTTTGTGTATTTATTAGTTGCTAAGTGGATCCTAAGTTAAGTGCGGAAACCCTACCAGCATGCAAAGAGATTATGCGCACATACAGAAGACAGTCTTGATGACACAAGCAAACTACGTATATGATGAACACACAAATGCAAAGTCTAGGAGGGGGGGGGGGGCAGCTAACAGGCTATGCACAACAAGAGTAGCAACAAATGAAACTAGAGATAGAAGACTGCTAGTTGGTTGGTGCTGATGTGATGAACACATCTTATTCAATTGGATCCATTTTCACTTTTAACTTTGTGTGCTTCTTGAGCCAAGCAGACAGCTAATGGTTTATGCACCAGATAAAATCAACAACTGCCACTAGAGGATGCTGAGAGTGCAAAATCATGTTAACCACCTCATTCCATGTGCCGACATCACTGTCTCTCCTGATGTGAAATTTCCTGTGTGCATCCACATCAATGTTGGCTGCCTCATTCTGTGTGCCAATGGCATTATACTAGAGCAGGTCCTTCTGGTGCCTAGTGACAGAAAACTGCCTCTTTTAAATATCAGCATTCTGGCATGAGGATATAAATGTTTTTAAATGTGCACTTACTGTGTTTCATTTTACCTTTTATTATTACTTTTGTTAACTACCAGTGCAAGGTGTCATATCTCTTGTATATCTAAAAACTTACATTCTATTTCACCCCTTAAAATGTTTTATATTCTATGTAAATATCTTCCCTATTGACTTCTTGTTTCTTTTTCATATAACTAAATTTTTACTGTCAATAGCTCCTCCCCCCCCCCCCCCTTCATTTGAGGTGTGAAGGGGTGAAAATAAAGAGGTTAACTGACAGTACCTTGTTTCCATGTTAACTGTCTTACTTACCGTGATGGACACTTATCAGTCAAGACAAAGAGAAAGAGTGCTGCCATTTTGATGAATACACCTTGTGCCCAAGTATGGTTTTCCTCAACATACACCATCTCATCAAAAGTTTCTGGGCATCCATTAGCAGACATCACTTTTGGGACAGTGATCAACGAAATGATTTCACCCTTTGTCCTTATGATGACTTGAACTTTGCAGGGAACACTTTCAATGAGGTGTCTGACTGTCCATGGAGGAATGGCAACCCATTCTTCCTCAGAAGCTGAAACCAGACAAGATAGGTTGCTGGTTGCCAGGGTGTGGAGCGAAGCTGACATTCTAACTCATCACAAAGATGTTCCACTGGGTTAAGGTCAGGGCTCTGGGCAGGCCACAAACCATTGCCTCATAAATATTGCATTGTAACGGGGTGCATTGTCGTGCTGATACAAACAATCATCGTCTCCTAAATGTATGTTCCTCTATTGTACACGGTACACAGTGCTGTAAAATGTGTTCCTAACCTTCCACATTTAGAGTATTCTTAAGTACAATAATGGGACCACACCCTAACTATGAAAAAAAAACACTCCTATACCATAACACCACCTCCTCTGTATTTCACTGTTAGCACTACACACGATGGCAGCTAACATTCTCCAAACACTGGCCAAACCCAAACCCTTCCATCAGATTGTCACAGGGCATAGTGTAATTCAGTACTCCAAGTCACTCATTTTCAGCCATCCACTATTCAGTGTCATTACTCTTTACACCACCTCAAGCATCACTTAACACTGACAACAGAAATGTGCCAGCCATTGTACCCATTCTTTCCAACTCCCTATGCACAGTTTTTTGTCATAAATGGACTGATGGTAGCACTTTAGAACTCACGAGTGATTCCTTCTCCTGATTTCATGCAATTTTTTTTATAACCACCCTCCGTAGTGCTCGACAAACCCTGTTTGCCAATACAAGAGATATGTCTGGTCTTGGTTTAGCTGTGGTTCTCCATCACATTTTTACTTGACATTCACATCACCAATAATCAATTTTGGCAGCTTTAGAAGTATTGTAACGTCCCTGATGCATCTGCTACTCAGGTGATATCCAATTGTGAGGTGCCTGTTGAGCTGTTTAGTATACCTCTAAGATGCTATAAGTCCAATACCTGGTGACTTACAGAGAAGGGAAGCTCCCCATAAGATCAAGCAGATTTAAGGGAAATAATATTGCAAAGTGGATAATGCCTTACAAAATCAAAATTACTAGTGGAGGTCCAATTAAGCATGAAAGTATGGGTACCACACCTCACATGGATAAGCATATTAATGAAGCAACTCATTGAACTGGAAAAGGAAACTAGCAGTCACTACAACAGTTTGCTTTACTGCCATCAAACAAAATGATTTACCCACTGACTCAAGAATATAAACATTTAATGAGTTGACAAGAGAATGTAAATAAAAACTGTAGCTCTGGCACAGGTGGGTATAATATGGAACTATATCATGAATACAACCAGACTGCAAAAATAGGTAGACATTAAAGTAAGATCCCCAGGAAAACAAGAATGAACGCCAGTAATTATGCCAAAGGGTATGATCAGTGCAACTAGCTGGCTATGAATGTTAAATCTGTGCAAGAAAACCCTGATGCAAACTAACTAACTTTGCATCCCCCTAACCTCAGTGGCTAAAGTGGCAGCTTGTGCTTGCTACTTTTAATTGGTGTGAGTGTGGGAGATTTGCTGTAGGGGCTAGAGTCCAGCTCAGTCTCTATAATTGCTCTGAGAGATCTCTCTCTGCAAATGTCTCTCACAGCTCCCTAAAGTGAAGTGCATTCTCAACGGCATCTCTGAAGCAAGTGTACCCTCTGAGGTCCTGCATCAAGTGTGTACTTTGCCATTGCTGTAGCAAGCGTGTGTTGACTTTACTCTGTGAAACTTAGCTGGTTCTGGCAGCACCGGAATATCGCTACCCAATTGCAGCAGACATTGCAAGTTTCAACGAATAATAAGCCTACAGTCTAAGTAGTAATTAGTAATTTAAAGGTTCTCAGTCCTGGCTTTGAACCCCACCACTGCTTAAATTTTGGATAAAAATCATCATTAACAACGACTGAATATTGCCGGCCTAAGAAGTCACCCTCATTCAGCCAACAGCCTTGTCGAAGAGGGCGGAGGAGCTGACAGAGGTTGAGAGCACTCTCTTGCACCTGGGGTGGGAAACTGCCCCTAAATATGGAAGAATCAGTAATGATAAACGGCATGAGGATGCAGAAGGCAACAGAAACCACTGCATTAAAGACACATAATGTGGAAACAGGAAATGGGGCCTGTAATTGAAAAGTTTCGTGATGACTTCTCCATTGGCAAAAGATTACAGAATAGTCCCCCATTCAGATCTTCAGGAGGGGACTACCTAGGGGGAAGTGACCGTGAGGAAAAGATTTAATAACCAATGAAAGTATAATTCTAAAACCTGGGGCATGGAATGCCGGAAGTTTTGACATAGTAGGGAAGCTAGAAAATCTGAAAAGGGAAATTTTAAGGCTCAATCTAGATATAGTGGGTGTCAGTGAAGTGAAATGGAAAGAAGACAAGGATTTCTGGTTAGATGGGTATAGAATAATATCAACAGCACCAGAAAATGGTATAACTGAAGTAGCGTTCATTATGAGTTGGAAGGTAGGGCAGAGAGTGAGTTACTGTGAAAAGTTCAGTGATAGGGTTGTTCTCATTGGAACTGATAGCAAACCAACAATGATAACAGCAGTTTAGGTATACATGTCAAAGTAGATGAAGTGATAGGGCAAGTATACAAGGATATTGAAAGGGTAATTCAGTACATAAAGGGAGATGAAAATCTGATAGTCATGGGGACTGGAATGGACTGGACTGTTCCAGGGCATAGATGGACTCCTGAATTGTCACTACCAAAGGATAGCAGGGGTAGCACTGGTCGATAGCTTGTAGGCTCCTCAAGGAGTCAGTGCATAGATGAAACGACTCTCCAGGGCATGAACGGATGTGCTCAAAGCCCCCAGCTCTGCAGTGAAAACACTGCAGCCATTGGGCAAGGAATGCTGTTCAATATGTCCTCCATGGACATATGTGAAGCCATCGTGACCATCAGCCATCGAGCCATCGATGTAAACCATGTCATGGCCTTGGTACATGTCAAGAATCAAGAGAAAGTGACAGCGGTGAGCCGCAGGGTGAACCGAGTCCTTTGGGCCATGTGAAAGGTCCAGGTGAAGCCACGGCCTAGGTGTACTCCATGGAGGTGTATGCGAATGGACCTTGAGTATAGGTGGTAAAGGCAAGGACTCCAGTTCAGGTAGAAGGGATGGGACATGAACTGCAGTTGTAAGCCCTGACATGGGCCGCCGATATGGGAGGTGAACCGCCGTGGGTGGGAAAAGGATACGGTAATTCAGATGCACAGGAGAACTACGAACATGTGCAACATAACTGGCGAGCAGTTGTGCATGCCTGACCTGCAATGGAGGGACTCCAGCCTCCACCAGGACACTGGAGACAGATTGCTATAAAAATGATAGGTACTAATTAAAACCAAAACAGGAAAATGAAAACCTGGGTGCTAATAAGGCCCAAAAAAAGGAAAATGAAAATCTGTGTCTTAATTATATCCCAAAAAAGAAAAGCTGTGCATTAATTATATCCATAAATATAGAGAAAACTGGGTATCAACTAAACCCAAGAAAAAAAATCAACACAAATTGCACAGAAATTATGGATCATTTACACTAATCTTTATTCACAATCATAAGAAATGGTCCTCATCCATCACTTGAGATGAAATTATGAATAGGCTCTTTGGTATTTCTGAACACTGTAATTAGAAGTGAAATAACACAAATCCACCTTTCTTTTGTTCTTTAGAATACTTTATTAGATAAGAGTGATGGTACTTGGCTCACTATCCACTGGTCTGATTATCATGAACACTGGATGATCATAAGCTGTTTCTCATTTAGGACCCCCATAACCTTTCTCCATTTATTCCTTGCAGGTAAGCTTTCCTCCTTAAATTCCGATTTAACATGCTTCTAGCTTTTTACATCTATTGTGTTATCCCCTCAATAGAATCTCTTCCTCTTTCACTTCACTTTCTCTCTACATTCTGCATGATAACTTTTTGAATAATACTTTCTTTTATCCTCAGCATGTTTCTTCTCATTCTCAGGTTCTTATATAGTCTGCAATATTTAATGCATTCATACTTCATTGTTTTTCTTTCTCAAGCAATGTTCACCTTTTTTGTCTATTCTCCTTTCAAATATCATTCTCATACCTATTTTCAATTTTATTCTACCTCCCTCGACATGCATTTATATTTGGTTGAAACCATTGCTGTTACTATAGCCCTGCTAATTTGAAAATCTTCTTCTCACTTCATTTTTCTTTCTGAGTACAGATCTCCATTAGCTCTTTTCTTTACTCCTCACTTAACAATTACATTACCTACACACTTCTTTTATCACCTGCAGTCAGTACTCCTTCTCTCGCGGTTTTTTGTTGAATCCTGGTATAGATACTACAGTTCAAGACAACCAACATATTTATATAGTAGTAGTAAGGTTGACGGATTTCAGTTAAAAAAAATAAAAGAAATAAAACTGTAAACAGCTCGGAAAGTCATATTTGCCAGATATGTTCATTTAAGTGGTGGACCCCCTGATTCCTTATATTATCCATTCCTTCTCCCCCTATCAATTAGTTGTTTGTAAATCTCTGTTTTTGGATTTTCAAGCTAAAACTTGGAAAACTTTTCTTGCCATTCAACCAAACTCTTGTCTCCTAACTGAACTGTAAAAAATTTTTCATTGCGTCTTTACTATTCTCCCCATTCTGACAGTTAGTCTTTATTTTTTTCTGTTTCAATTGTTCTGTTACTGTTTTAAAGAGTCGAAGTCTTTTTTCTTATAAAACACTTTAGATTTCAAATTTTTGTTTCCATCACAAGTTACCCTTTGGTCTTCTTCTGATCCTCATACTTCTTCATCATGGTCCCTGCTGTACTGGGACCATCATAACATGCAAGTCCAGTGGATTGCAGAAGAGCTGGTCCACAGACAGGCCTGCAGATTCTTCAGGAACTATGTAAAAAAATTCACAGATGATGACAACAACACCAGGTTGTTTTCATGGGAAATTACAGCATCGGTCATAATGACAAATGGTTCTCAATTCACCTACAGGTTGCACGCCATCACCACTAGGATGCATGGCAAATTTGGCACTACTTGCTTCTGCTGTGTCACATTCCAGCAAGTGGGCTGTGTCATAGCCATCCATCTGAGCATATTTAAACAGTAGCACAGCCTCAGCAAGCCACTTACAACCTCTGCACCAACTTTGTCATAATGCTGTTGCAGCCACATTGAGCAGCCAGCCATAGCTTCAACAATTTTGGCCTCTGTGGTCCCTTGAAGCAGGACTTCGTCCCTACTGATATATCAACTTTAGTGATTGCGGTTGGACACCAGTCCTGTTGTGGTCCATCTGGAATTAGAATCGTTCCATTCACACGTGACAGTGATAGTGCTCCACACTGTTCTTAATATTTCCACATTTTTCAAACTCGAGGGACAGTCATTCAAAATACAGATTCAGTAGAAAAGATCTTTTTGTTCAGTTATCAGACAATTAGCTACATCATTGGATTTTATGTTAATCAATAGTTTTATGTTTATTAAAATAAAGTAGTTCTTGTTTTATATCTACGTGGGAGCTTTGTCTTGTTTCTGAAGCTCATGTAATGTCACAACAGTACCTGAATTAGCTTCAAAATTGTGACTGTATTCTTAAAGCATGAAATCTCTCCTGTCTCATCATCTATAGGTTCAGTGTTTATCCCGGGGTTGTCAATGCAGCCTTCAATTGCAGACTGATGATAATTAGTATCTTCTACTCTTCTGCCACAACATCTTGCTTAGTTTCTTCTCATTCTCAATCTGCTTTCCCTCTCACCTGCTAACCACTTTCTTTCTGAGGTCTCTTCACTTTTGTTTCCTATTGAATCAGCTTCCCTATTCACTAACTTCAGCCAAAATATTTATCTCCATGGGTTGTGTATCTTAATATTGCATTAACACTCACATTATGTTTCAACTAATATTTCTCCTCTGACGAATTGTTGGTTTCCATTTCTTTATCTGAGTCACTACTATCTACATTACCTTCTTCCCCTTTTTGTATGTTAGTCAACATCTCACCCCCCCCCCCCTTCCCCATCATATCTGTTCTTAAATACTTCACCCTTCTCTTTGTTTTGCTCTAGTGATCCTTCAAAAATTTCCTGTTCTTCTCTGTTTGAGCCTGGGTTATCCACTTTCTCATTCATCGTTAACTCACGGAGTTCCATCACTTTCCCTTCTGCTAGTGTAGAACTTGCCAGGTCATTGTGAAACTCACCCATTTCCAGTACTTTACACACCTTTGGTAACTCTCATATCTGCAAGCACCTGGCTGTCCAATCCTCCTATTTCCACAATAATGTATCCTTGAGGATCAAGCTGAATTTACTTGTTATTTGTGGCTCACTACTAGCATCATATATTATTGTGTAGTAGCCCCATTTGGGCATAGACTCTACAGGTTCATTTTTATCATTTTGCTGGTAACTTATTCCTGGATAACAGATTAATTTGGGGAAGACTTTTTCATAGGGTGGCTAGTTGCACTCCACTTCTGGTTGACTCTTCTCTGAGGCAATATTTTGTTTACCTGGCCTTTCAGTGGGTCTGTAAATGAAAACTACAGCCTCTGCCTCTGCTGTTAACTTTTTCTGCTACCTTAGTCTGAATACCTAAATGGCTTTTTTGGTGCCCTTGTTTGTCTATGATTATGGAATCTTTTTGAGTCTTATGTTTCAGATCAATACCAAAAGTCTGCTTCAACTACTCAACTTAAAAGGTCTGTCTGAAGGAAGATCAAGGTTTTATATTCCAACAACATTGAGGTCATTAGAGATGGAGCACAAGCTCAGATTGTTCAAAAAAGGTGAAAGGAAATTGGCTGTGCCCTTTCAGAGGAATCTTTGCCTGACAAAATTTATTACAATCACAGAATACTTAAATCTGGATGGCTGGACAAGGATCTGAACCATTGTCTTCCTGAATGTGAGTCCAGTGTGCCACCAACTGTGCCATTTCCTCAACAATGTCTCAAGGCTACTACCAAAAATATTCACAATTTTCTGCACTTCCCTGGGAAGTTTGTGGCTTAATTAATCCATAATATCCTCCTCTTCCATGGTTGGATCTAGGTATTCTAATTTACCTTCACAAAAAGCCTTTTATCACCTCTTGGGAATTAGTATAGTTTTGGCCAATATTTAGCTATGAACTTGGTGTCAAATTTTTCAAAGCTTGTACACTTGTCAAAGGATTTAATGGCCCATCCACATGCATACCCTAAAAGCAGCTGCAATATTACAGACTCATACACTAAAAATCGATATGCTGCAGAATTCTTGAAAATATTTTTAAGATCAGCTATAAGAAATTCCCTTTGGAAAGAAAAGATTCCGTCCACAAATAAGTATGGATTTAGAAATTACCTCTCATACAAAACTCAGCTTGCACTTTTCTTGCACAGTAAACCATGGATAAAGGGTCAACAGGCAGATTCCGTATTCACAGATTTCCTCAAAGGGTTTGATATAGTGTCCCACAGCAGACTGTTAATGATGGTCCAAGCATACAGAATAGGTTCTCAGATATGTGAGTGGTCTATGACCTCTTAAATAACAGAAATCAGCATCTTGTCCTTCACAGAAAGTGTTCAGAGAGAAGGGTATTGTCAGGAATGGCCCAGAGGAAATGTGTTAAGACCACTCTTGTTTCTATAAAAATATAGATGATCTCATGGATAGGTGAGCAGCAATCTGCAACTGCTTGCTGATGATGCTGTGGTACACAGGAAGGATACAAGATGAATTAGACAGAATTTCTGTTAGGTGTGATGAATGACAGCTTGCTCTAAACATAGAGAAAATGTAAGGTAATGCACATGAGTAGGAAAAACAATCCTGTAATGTTCAAATACAGTATCGGTGGTGTGCCATTTGGCACAGACAAGTTGAGTAAATATCTAGGTGTATCATTGCAATGTGATATGAAATGGAAAAAGGTTCCAAAGATGGTAGCAGGGAGGCATATAGTTGATTTGCACTTATTGGGAGAGTTTTAGGAATGTGTAGCTCATCTACAAAGGAGACCAAATTTAGAGCACTTGTGACCCATTTTTGAGTACTGTTGGAGTCTTTGGCATCCCAAAGCAGGTCTGATTAAGGGAAGACATCAAAGCAATTAAGAGATATGCCACTAGATTTGTTACTAGCAGTACTGACCAACACATGTTACGAAAACGCTTTGTGAACTCAAATGGGAATTCCTGCAGAGAAGACAAGTTTTCTTTTACTTTTCTTTTTTTCCCCCTTTTTCACAAAATGCTATTAATAAAATGTAGAGAACCAGTATTTGGAGTTGACTGCAGTACAATTCTACTGCTGCCAATGTACATTTCACATACAGACCATGAAGACAGGAGAAACTAGGGCTCATACAGAGGCATATAGACAGTGATTGTTCCCTTGCTCCACTTGCAAGTGGAATAGGAATGAAAATGACTAGCAGTGGTAGACGGTACCCTTCACCATACACGATATCGTGGCTTGCACAGTATGTACATACATATAGATGTGCCATTGTAATACAGTCATGTTCTGTCATTCCCTTCATAAGCTTTTTCTTACATTCATCAATGAAGTCTAAAGGATGCACTTCACCTGTGGGATTGAACTTTTTATCGAAGAGAAACAAGACTACTGCAGCAAGAAGTTGGACTGAATTTACTAGCCCTTTGCTTCATTCTTTGCTCAAGATAATTAATCTTTTCTTGTATCCCTTCATGAATCCTTACCAAATTTTCACATCTTTCTTTTATCTGAACTCCGTGAAATACACTATCCTCAGTCCATGAACCAACTTGGTCATTAATTTTAATAACTTCTTCACTCACATTACCATCAAACTGTTCACATTTTTCTGTTATTTCTCCCTTAAACTCCTCTAATTTACTACCAAATTTCTTGATGAGATTTTCTGTTCATAATCAGCCACTTTGTCCATATGCTCTTTCAATTCTTTGTTTGATAGTGTCATACTTTGCAATATTTATTGTCAATATTCCTTGGCAAATTTTTGAACATGTCACGGTTTGACTTATTCACTGTCCTCATGTCTTCCTGCATGATTATCATCATATTAATTATCTGACTTAACCTGTCATCTTGTGCATTACTCACTTCAGGTTTTACTAGGTCTAATGTGTATTCCACTTCTGCTCCCCCTCTCAACTGTAAATGAGCACCATCTTCATCTCTATTCATGTCTGAATTTCCAACATGTCCACTCAAATGCTCTTTCTGCATGTCCTCTTTAGTATTTGGTTGCTTGTCATCACCAGATTTGTCCCAGTCTTCTTTTACCATGCATGCCGTGTTTGTATTGTCCCCTCCTTTCAGGAATCCCCATCTTGTCTTCCCCCTTATCACCTTTGTGTTTTCTGTCTAGCACTGTTCTCACCTCACACATCCCCTTCCATTTTTGATGTAAAAAACTTAATTTTAAAAGAAAAAATAGATCCCTCGTCAATTTCAAAATATCTTTATTTAATTTATTTATACAATTAATTCAAATCTATACATTATCCCACACAGAAAATTACATTTATTACCATTTTTTGTTGGGTTTTAGACAATCAAAAGAATGTTCAGTTGGTGAGCTGGAAGTACAATGAAACAAATGTGGTAACTTCAGATATAACTAGACATGAAAGATGAAGAAATTTAAATGAATGTTTACATACTACCGATTAGATATTATCTGGTTATTCTGAACAGTTCTACGGTAAACAATAGCATATTAACTTTCGTATGTAAATTTAGTTACATACTGCAGACTACTCTTAATATTTTAATTTTGATTACAATGTTACATATCTAACTTCTTAATGAACATTTTCCTCTCAACATTTCAAGGCCATTGCAAAATATAATATTTGTCTTTTACCATTCAGTCTTAAGAAATAGAAAAATACATTTATGTATTACTGTGGCTCTGTAGTCAATAACATTTCTCCACATAATTTAAAAAGCATTGCGGTAGCATTTTATATGAATGCTAAAGAAAACAATAGATAATAAAAAATTGAATGACACACTGAGTGGAGAAGACTTGAAATAATGAATAAATATTTCACAACCAAAAATTTTTCATTAAAAGTTTTACTGTTTTTATTTTTTTCAAGACTTGTATTTGATTACATAAGTTGGCTAATCAGTGTTTATTAAGTCCTGCAGTCATACTTAACAATCTATTTCCCCCTCTGAACTTATTATTTCTGCCAAGAAGTTATAAAAACAAATGTACTGTAGCTCACTTTTATTCTGTTGTGAATGTATTCATGAACATAAATTCAGCATTGTGTTCAGGGAACATGTGACATCAATGAAATGTGAAAAATTTAATAAAAGATTATCTTAATTAAATTTTGATATTATCATTACATTTCCTCATATTTGTGCAGAAAATTTTATTATTTTGTGTGAATGAATATTTAATAAAGTTAATTAACTGCTCTCCATGTATTGATTATCACACAGTAATCAAACGTAACTCGGCACAAACAACACATTCAACTGTGTGGTGAATATTTTACTGCAGAACGTGCTGAGACAACACAAACATCTGTTCTCTACACCCATATCACACAAAAGAGCTTTTTTAATAATAAAATAAGTATTTTCACTTTCTGGATTTTTCTAGATCAGTCCGGTATGTAGAACCTACGGTTTATAATGTTTCCCATTGCAACGTATGACGGTCTCTCCATTTTATTACATTAGAATAAGAATGGAAAGGTTACTGATCATGCAGAGCTCTAAATGCATTATTTCTTAATATAAACATTCACATGCATAAAAGTATTTTATTACCATATTTTCTTAATATAAACATTGACACGCATGGAAGTATTTTATTACCCTACTTTCTGGATACAAACATTCACATGCATGAAAGTATTTTTATTACCCTGATTTCAGGCATTTATAAATACTTGTTGAGTTTGGCTGGAATCTCTCTCTCTCTCTCTCTCTCTCTCTCTCTCTCTCTCTCTCACACACACACACACACACACACACACACGCACGCACACACACACAACTTCAGTCTCTTTGCAGCTTCTCTCCACATCTACATTTCTATACTACTCTATGCCCTCTCCACACATCAATGTATGGTTACATCAATTAATGAAATTAAACTGTAAAACACCTATCACACACAAAGCCCTTAATAACATAGTAATTTCAACACTGTGAGCTAAGTTGCCTACAAGGAAGGAAGCACAAACATTAATATACATTCAGATATATACAAAATGTCATGAAGTAAAGCTGCAGGTTTGCTATGTTTAGCACAATAATTTAATTCCATCACATAGTCTTGACTTAAATCATCAGTTTTTTAACTGAAGTTGTGAATGTCAATACTTTCCCACTAATGTTGTTCTGTCATACATAAACATTAAAATTGTGGTTACAGATGAGATCATGAAGATATGCTTTTGTTGTTACCGTCCAACCAACTCCATTAAAGTTCAAAAGCACTCTCTCTTTATTACATATCCTTGTTTTTTATATTCTGCAGCAGTAGTTCTGTTGATGAGGTATGGACATCCAACATTAGCTCACGAGTTCTCTCCACAAGTGATCCCACATCTTCTTTGTTCAGTCCTGTAGTGTCTATTGGTGGAAGGATGGTTATGACAGCTTTTCCTGCAATAAAGAAGTTACTTAAACATATCATTCCTTTTTAAAAATTTTATGATTAGTGGTGAACAGAAAACCTAATTGCTAGATTTTATACACAATTTTTCAATGGAAGTGTCCTATGAGATCACTCATGAAAATATGTTCATATGATACTCTCAAAATGCCCGTTTGTTATTTACCTACATAACTGAAATGAATATGTGCATACCTCTAGTGAACTTCAGTATTAATTTTTGGAGAGGAAATTAAAGCAGAGGCAGAATATATTACTATCAGGGGTTCTATTCAGGAGGGGAGGGGGAGGGGGAAGGAAATTTTAGAATGTATGTTCTATCATCAACATCTTTGTAGGGGTGCGATGATAGAAATGCCTACATTCCCTCCAGGTTTTTCTTTCTTATGTTTAGTATGCAGACATCCAGTCTGTGGAAGACTTTCTGCAAAAAGTCACGCTCAAGCTCATCCATATGGGTTGACCCTCATGTTACTTCCACTGATGAAAAATCTGGAAACTTGTATCTATATATGGTTTCAGTAAATTGTTCTTTGGAAGGGGAGGGGTTTATGGCCCACTCCCCTCCCCATCACCCTTGAATCCACATGTGGAAGGAAGTGTGAGGAATGGCAGCTTGCTCTTAATGTAGAAAATGCAAGTTAATGCAGATGAGTAGGGAAAACAAGCTTGTAATGTTCAAATACAGTATTAGTAGCATACTGCTTGACAAAGACAAATCAATACAATATCAAGGCATAAGAGTGCAAAACAATATGAAATTGAAATAGCACATAAGGACGGCAGTGGGTGAGGCCAATCGTCGATAACAGTTCATTGGTAGAATTTTAGAAAAGTGTACCTTATCTACACTGATGGAAAAAAAATCACAACCTGAGAAAATAATTAACATAGAGTAATGAAATTTTTGGAATACATTTGCCTAGGCAACATATTTAAGTGGTTAACATTGAAAAATCACAGGTTAGTGTATGCATGAAAAAGTCACTGCAAATGTGAAATGCTGGTACATTAATAACTGGTGTAACCACCAGAATATTGAATGCAAGCATGCAAATGTGCATGCATTGTATTGTATCGTACAGGTTCCAGATGTTGGATGTGAGATGTCAGTTTGTGCGCTGGAGTTTCATGCGTGTTTCACTCGGATGGTCAATTCAGGCACGGTTGATGCTGTTTGTTGATGATGTCCCACATGTGCTCAACTGGAGACGGATCTGTTGACCAAGGATTCCAAGGCAAAATGTTGACACACTGTACAGCATGTTGTCACAACAACAGTGTGTGGGCGAGTGTTATCTTGTTGGAAAACATCCTCTGAAATGAAGTCCATGAATGATAACACAACAGGTAGAATCACTTGACTGACGTACAGATTTGCAGTCACAGTAGATAGGATACCCATGAGAGTGCTCCTGCAGTCATAAAATCAAACACCAGACCATAACTCCAGTTATAGGCCCAGTGTGTGTAGCATGCAGATAAGTTGTAGGTCCAGTGGGTGTAAGATGCAGACAGGTTGGTTGCAGTTCTTCAGCTCCTTCTACAAACACACAGCCATCACTGCACTGAGGCAGAACCAGCTTTCATCAGAAAACCCAATGGACCTTCAGCCTGACCTCCACTGAGCTCTCGCTTGACACCAAGGAAGTTGCAAATGGGGGCAGTTTGGGGCCAGTGGAATGCACACTACAGGGCATATGGCTCAGAGCTGTCTTTGAAGTATGTGATTTGTAACAGTCTGTTGTGTCACTGTGATTCCAACAGCAACTCAAATTTCTGCTGTAGATGCAGTATGATATGCCACAGTCATATGCTGAACATGATGACCTTCCCTCTTGGCAGTGCCACAAGGATATCCGGAGCCCAGCCTTCTTGTGACCATACTTTCTTGTGACCACCACTGGCCTGCAACCACATACAGTGGCTCCCAAGTCTTTCTGACATATCAGAGAAGAAATATCCAGCTTCATGTAGCCCTATTACATCATCTTGTTCAAACTCAGTGAGGTGATGATAATAACATCTTTGTTGCCCCAAAGGTATTCTTGACTAACATCAGCTGACCATGTTCAATCTGAAAGTGGACTAACACTCAAAACTGTTACAGCATGTATTTAAAGTAAACCTAATTTGCATCCTCATAGTGGCAATACTAAAGCCACTCTTGTGCAACTGACATGAAATTTAAATAAGTATCATCTTTCAAATTTAGAAACATGCTTACCAACTTTTGTTTATGTTGCACAGCTCCTTCTTAGTGTTACATTCCTTTTTTTCCCTTTTTTCCTGGCAGTGGATAAACGAGACCACAAACAGAACACTAGGGAGACCCATTTTTGAGTGCTGCACGACTACTTGGGATCCCCACAAGCTTAGATTAAAGGAAGACTTTGAAGTAATTCAGAGGCATGATGCTAGATTTGTTACCAGCAGGTTCCATCAACACACAAATACTACACAAATGCTTCTTCAACTCAAATGGGAATCTGTGGAGGGAAGACAACATTCTTTTAGTGAAACACTGTGGAGGAAATTTAGAGAACAGGCTTTGAAGGTTACTACAATACAGTTCTACTGCTGCCAATCTACATTCCATGTAAGGGCTGCAAAGATTGTTCGGTTGGTTTGTATGAGGGAGGGGACCAAACAGCAAGGTCATCGGTCCCATCGGATTGTGGAAAGATGATGAAGGAAGTCGGCTGTGCCATTTCAAAGGAACCATCCTGCCGTTATTACCTGAAGTGATTTAGGGAAATCACAGAAAACCTAATTGAGGATGGCCGGACACAGGTTTGAACTGTCATCCTCCCGAATGCTAGTCCAGTGTGCTAACCAATGTGCCACCTTGCCCGGTGGCCACAAAGAGAAGATAAGAGAAATCATGGTTCATACAAAGACAAACAGACTTCATCAGGTTACCTTCCATTAGGAAAGTTGGTGCACTCAGTGACTGTGATATTATTTATGAATTATAGAGCACAGCAATCAGTCGTCCTTTTTTTGTAGGTTTTATTTGGCAAATCCAGATTTCAACTAGTGCCTAGCCATTATCAATGCTAAAAGTACAAGAAGTACATAGTCAGGCTATACTATAAAAAGTTACAGCTCACGGCATAACCTATATAGCTTATACATTAGATTACATTCCGCTATTTTCTAGTCTCGATACATGTCAGTTCCCTATTGTTCAGGCATCAGTCACAGTTCTTTGAATACTACTTTATAAAGAAGGTAGGCAGAAATGTGAAGTGGTCATGATAATGACATCAGGGCTATGTTTGTGAGAAAACAAGTGCTGAGTGATAGCTTATATCGGTTACATTTTGAACTTGCCAATGTACTTTTGCCTTTAACCTACGACACAGTGCTACATGGTGATAGGAACACAGTGGATAACGTGGTACAGAAAGCAGAGCAAAGACATCATAATAAGATTCTGAGATTGGAAAACAGGGCGACAATGAGTAATGATGATTGTGTATCAAAGTTCAACTTCTTCCCAAGAGTGTTGAATTTAACTAACATTATTTTTGATCAGAGTGAAATGGAAATCCTTAGTAAGGGTATGAAGTTTAATGTAGTTAAGAAAGTGGATTGTAGGGCTATAAAAGACATGTGGTCTATACTAAGTGTGCCACTGACTCACTGAGAGTGCCAAAACTTGATCAGAATAAGATTTGTTTAGCAATTAATAATATTATGGCGAATGAGGTTAATGAACCTGTCCCCAATTCTATAGAGGAGAAAAGACTGGTTCAAACTATCAATTCTAAGCTTTCTGAAAGTGACGCCATAGTAACTAAGGGAGACAAAGGGGGAACAATTGTGATCATTGCAAAAGATGTCTATACCGCAAAAACTAAAATTCTTTGAAGATAATAATATTAAGAAAATCGATAACGTCCAAAGCTCACAAGAAACTGCTTGATCAGTTAAAAACCTGCAGTGAGATAATATCACCAAGAGAGGTACAGAGACTAAAGGTTATGAACACCCTGGCACCCACACTCAGGACACAAATAAAGGTACATAAAGAAGGCTATCCAATATGCCCGGTGGTAGATGGTAGTAGTAGTCTTTTCCATAAAGTGGCTGGAAAATGCCTGCAGTCACTCAAAACTCATTATAAATTCTATAACCATTTTCCATTAAAAATAGTATTGAAGTTATCAAAAAAATTAGAAATACACCAATAACTAATGAAATGAAATTTGTTTTTCTCAATATCGTCAACTTATACACAAACATATCTATTGATAAAACTGTGCAGGTCATTCAGCATAATTTAATGGAACAAAACAAGCTTTCCATGAGGGAAGTAGATGAATTCATTGGGCTACTTACCATAATTTTGAAATTTAAATACTTTAAATTTAACAGGGACATTTATTCCCAACACGACAGTCTCAGTACAGAGAGCTCAATATCTGGAATGCTCGCTGACATCTTTATCAATTACACTAGAAAACAGACCCTTTTCTAAAAATCCTTTGTTGGCAGACAAAATTGTATACTACTTTAGGTACGTAGATGACACACTGCTGCTAATACAGGGTAACGATGATGTCATCAACACTACAGAAGCCAAATTTAATAACTAGCATGAAATGATTAAATTTGTGTGTGAAACTGAAACAAATAAATCTATTACTTTTCTAGATCTATCAATTCGGAATGAAAATGGTAGGCACACATTTGGTATCTTTCACAAAACGACTTGTACTGATAGCATTGTGGATTTCACTTCAAACCACCCAGTTCAACATGATAAGACATTTTTCAATTTTGCTATCAATCAAGTGTTCAAAATTCCATTGTCAAAAGGTGAACATGATGATGAAATGGCAACAATAAGGCACATTGCAAAAGTGAATAACTATCCACATGATTTTGTAGGTACTATACAGGGTGAGTCACCTAACATTACCGCTGGATATATTTCGTAAACCACATCAAATACTGACGAATCGATTCCACAGACCAAACGTGAGGAGAGGGGCTAGTGTAATTGGTTAATACAAACCATAAAAAAATGCACGGAAGTATGTTTTTTAACACAAACCTACGTTTTTTTAAATGGAACCCCATTAGTTTTGTTAGCACATCTGAACATATAAACAAATACGTAATCAGTGCCATTTGTTGCATTGTAAAATGTTAATTACATCCGGAGATATTGTAACCTAAAGTTGACACTTGAGTACCACTCCTCTGCTGTTCGATCGTGTGTATCGGAGAGCACCAAATTACGTAGGGATCCAAAGGGAACGGTGATGGACCTTAGGTACAGAAGAGACTGGAACAGCACATTACGTCCACATGCTAACACCTTTTTATTGGTCTTTTTCACTGACGCACATGTACATTACCATGAGGGGTGAGGTACATGTTCGACGGGCGTTTCATATGACGTGGAGGACGCATAAATTGGCCAGCCCATTCTCCTGATCTTACACCTCTGGACTTCTTTCTGTGGGGTACGTTAAAGGAGAATGTGTACCGTGATGTGCCTACAACCCCAGAGGATATGAAACAACGTATTGTGGCAGCCTGCGTTGACATTACACCAGATTGCAATTGTGTGCAGCAAATGATGGCCACCACATTGAACATCTATTGGCCTGACATGTTGGGACACATTCTATTCCACTCCGTAATTGAAAACGGAAACCTCGTGTGTACGTGTACCTCACCCCTCATGGTAATGTACATGTGCGTCAGTGAAAAAGACCAATAAAAAGGTGTTAGCATGTGGACCTAAGGTCCATCACCATTCCCTTTGGATCCCTACGTAATTCGGTGCTCTCCAATACACACGATCGAACAGCGCAGGAGTGGTACTCAAGCGTCAACTTTAGGTTACAATATCTCCGGATGTAATTAACATTTTACAATGCAACAAACGGCACTGATTACGTATTTGTTTATATGTTCAGATGTGCTAACAAAACTAATGGGGTTCCATTTAAAAAAAATGTATGTTTGTGTTAAGAAACATACTTCCGTGCATTTTTTTATGGTTTGTATTAACCAATTACACTAGCCCCTCTCCTCACGTTCGGTCTGTGGAATCGATTCGTCAGTATTTGATGTGGTTTACGAAATATATCCACCGGTAACGTTAGGTGACTCACCCTGTATACAAGAACACAGCTAATAAATACAAAAATAGGACGACACTTTAAAATAATATGGCTTCTAAAGAAAATACTAAGTTTGTTAGTTTACCTTACAATGGAAAAATGAGTACAAGTATAGCAACTATCTTTAGAAAGTACAATGTGAAAGTTTATTTTGAAACAAAAAATAAGTTAGGATGTATTTTGCAACACACTGTAGATACAAAGAACATATTTCATGCTTCTGGAGTTTATAAAATTCATTGCCTGGGCTGTAAGGTCTGTTATGTTGGCCAAACAGGAAGGAGGCTGGAAACTAGGTTTGGGGAACACGTCACATTGGGCAGAAAGGATACCAGGGAGAAATAAAGTACGGCTGCTCATTTACTTACAACAAAACATAAGGTGCCGACTCTGACATCTAATGTGAGATTGCTACATAAACGTGAGAAGGGCAGGTTTCTCGACCTCCTAGAAGAGCTGGAGATCTTTTGCCATCACAAGAATGCCGACAACAACCTGATTCATGATTTGGTCATTATGAAAAATGCACTCTTCTGGGAATTGTTTGGAAACTTGTTGCTAGGAAACAGTATAAGGTTTGACCTAGAGGGAACAAAGTAGCTCCTGCCATCTTGCCAATATGTAGCAGCCATTAGCATAATACTGTACGAGTATGATGGTTATAACATTGAACCTACAGCACTTTCCCCATGGCATGTTAGTTTAGATGCATATACATTGTTAATAACAGCAATTCAGTGTACTGATTTTATTGTATTTATAATTAAAATGTGGTTGAAGTGACACAGAGGCTAGCACTCTCTACATCTGTAATGGAATGCCAAATCACACCAACCATCCATCTTGCTAACATTTGGCACCATCTACAAACAACTCAGTTAATACTAGGAACAACATATCTATTATGATGATTAAATAAAGAGAAAAATAATACAAAGATAACAACATTTAAATCAGATCAATTCTAATAGTTACATGTAGCATGTGCCTCCTTGTGTCTTGTAAATAAATTTTAAAAAAAGCTTTTACCCATCTGAAATAACATATGTGTTTAAAGAATAAAAAACAAATAACTAACAAGGAGTGAACCTGGAAATTTCATTATATTTTCTATGTTTATTGGCAAATGTGGAAATAAGTCAGTCAGCAATTTAAAGAATTTTACTTATGTTTTATTTTGTGTAATTCCCATGCACATTGGAAGTTTTTTACTTTCCTTTGAATGTTATATATTACGTATTTCATATAGAGGGCACCATACAACCAATCAATGTGTTCTCCACACAGCCTACCTTCTTTATACAGTAGTATTCAAAGAACTGTGACTGATGTACAAATAACAGGAAATTGACATGTATTGAGACTAGAAAATAGTGGTATGTAATCTAATGTATAAACTATATAGGTTATGCTGTGAGTTTTAACTTTTTATAGTATAGCTTGACCATGCACTTCTTGTATTTTTAGCATTGATAATGGCCAGGCACGAGCCAAAATCTGGATCTGCCAAATGAAACCTACAAAAAAGGATGACTGATTGCTGCAATCTATAATTCATAAACAAATAGACTTGCTTTTCTCTCACCCCATTTGCAAGTGGAACAGAAAATGACTAGTAGTGGTACAAGGTACCCTCCACTATGCACCATATGGTGGTTGGCAGAGATGCCAATAAAACTAAATGGTAGCGAGAGGAGAAAAAGCAGAGAAAATCTATAGCTGAAACAAGCTTACTATTCTAGCTGCCCCTGTACAAGTTCATCATGATAATTGGAAATTCATTGTAGCTCAATGTGTAGTGACAGGAAATAACTGTCATAGGAAACAGGTAAATAAAGAAGTTTCTGTGACTGAAACAGCTTGGGTCAGTAATGAGCTACTTGTCACCTACAATTTATTTGGTGCAAACTATTAAAAGAGAAACTATGCAGCTAAGTGAACCTAGTAGCTATTATGAAATGAGGCCATTGTACCAGAAACTGAAATTACAGAACATGAGTCTGCGAATTATTTGAAGACATGACACTGGCCAAATAGGATCAATATAATTTGTGTTGCAAACATGACCGATGAAGTATGTGGCAGCATATTCCTCCAAGACCTCAGACTCTTTTTCATGGTACTTTACATTCTGATTAATGAACTTTCTGTGCCATTGTAAACTGATTATTGGTCACTTCTTTGGCAGTGAACACTATTCAGTACTACTGATATCTTTTCCTGAGGAGATGACATCAAAATGCAGAACATGGTATTCCATGAGCATTCAAGGGGATTAAAAATTATTCTGCATCTGCAGCTGTAAAGGTTGAAAGAATGTGATTCCTCACCACTGAACATTTCATTTGCTCACATCAAGTATCAAAGACCACACATAGAATCAAATAAAGGAGAACTTAATGAGGCACACAAATAAAGCAACAACAGAAGGGAAGCAAGAAATGCAAGTGAATAAAGAAAATATGACCAACAATTAAGCCAGAGAAACTCACTGACGTGTTGATGATAAAGAAATAGAGGAAAGGAGGGTCTCGCAGTATAGTTATGATGAATTGTTCTCTGATGAAAATAGGAAAATAGCATGCTTGTTAGCTGGCTCTTCGCCTCCACATTCTATAGCCTCTTGCCTCACAGCCACCTATAATAATGCCCCATGACCATACTTATCCAGTACCCAGACTCTCTTTCCAGCAGTCTCCCGTTCCTCTGTCCTGTCCCCCCTCGAAATCCACTACCAGGCACAGGTGCTGATGGCTGCCTATGTCTCTCCCTCCAAGCCTCAGCCACTCTTTCCCAGCTCTCTCCCCCACCCCCACCTTTCCAGCCTCAACCACTCTTCCCCAACTCTCTCTCCCATCCACCACCTTTCTGTCCTCACCCACTCCACCCATCGTGTGTATGAGTGTTTTGCCCTTTACTCCTTAAATTATATTATTATATAAGTTGGATATTATTCTCGCCTGTTAAAAGTTCATGCTTGTGACATCATTTTGGTAAGAAGTTTTTTTGTTACACATGGACCATAAGCAATGGCATATCATGGTTTCACATTATGGAAAGGATCTGGAAATTGGGAAGATTGAAGAAAAAAATGACATGTTTTCAAATACCAAAGAAAACCACATCTACAAACATTCACAATTGTTTCATATGTGAAACAATAATCCATTAAGATTGGTGAAGACACTTTGTTCTGTGACTTTATAATCACATTAAAGGTATCCTTTAACAGTGGGCTTATCAACCATAGAAGACGTATTGAAGGAGATAAGAATGCCACAACATTACATGGTTATAGATCTGTTGCATACATATTACTTACTAGGACAAGAGGAGGGATAGAAATAAGCATGAAAGAGAATAGATGACATTTTGAAAACTAAATTCATCATACATGAAGTCTAAAACAAATTAGATGTGAAGTATTATCATTGAGTGAGATGATGAGCAAGATTTGTAGGCCAGTAATTAACTATTATACTTAAACAGATAATTTTTAAGAATAGAAATAATCAGTCATCAGCTGCACAATTTTTATTAAATTAACTTCTTGACTAGTTTTGACAAATTAATTTGCCATCCTCAGAAGATCATACAATTAAGCTTACATCAGAAAGCAACTGCCAAGCAAACTCTGGACAATGGAGTCCTACAAAAACAAAAATTTAGTGACTACCATGGCTGGATCACAATTAACAGCTGATTAAAAACCATAAGTACAGTAAAATAAAGATAAACATACAATTATTACAAAATTTTACATAATACTGTCAAGCAGTTAAAAAGTAACATAAAAATGTGAAGATGTGGTGACCAAAAAAACTTTGTATTATAAGTAAAATATTAAACCACCATGAGACATATGATGAGCAACAAGAGCCTGATAGTTTGACTATGAAAGATTTTACATATATAAGAATGTGTTCGTGTGCCTAAAAGCTTTCGAAGACTAAGACAAATGAGGGTGCTTGTGTCTATAACTTAAGTCAAACAAAACATAACATCAGTCTTCAAGAAATGGAACACCTTTAAGACCTTACATCACATGCTAATGAAGTGTATAAATTTATATACGAAAGTGACATAGCTTGTACAAAGGGCTGAAGAATGGGTACAATGATCAGGTTTACTGAATAATCAACTGATTGTGGTGCCGTGAGCTGACAGAGAAGTGGTTCCACATTGAACTTTCCAGTATCTTGAAATAGAGGCTGACCGCTGGATACAAGTTTTCAGTGGCACAAGTAAGTGGGCGCACCTTGGCTGACAGTGGTTGTAAAAAGGGAAGTCCTAAATGCTCAACAATGAACAAGCTGCAAGATTTTGATAAACTTGAATACAAAGCTGAAACTGAAAAATAACTTTATGTTCCTCCATCATGTGATAATCAAATATGGAAATTTGAATGTCTTACTGCAATTCTGATGTAGAGCCAAAAGTATTAAATAACCTAGCAATATGGCCTTGTTTCACATGGGTATGTATCACCAGATGACTTGTCTAGCAAAGTGGTAATTTTACTTATGGGCCACTGCATAAAGTTATTATTAAACTCCAGAGAACAGCATTAGGTTGCTCAATATCATTACTTCCATACAACTTAAATGATGCTACACCTGCACGTACATTTACTCCCTGCAAAAAATTGTGAACTGCACGGCTGAGGGTTCATCCCCCTGTACCAGTTATTAGGGCTTTTTCATATTCCATCACATACTGAGTGAACAAAAAATGATTATTTAAATTCCTCTGTGTGTGTTGTAATTAATCTAATCTTATCCTCATGATCCCTGTGGGAGCGATAATATATTCCTAGATTAGTCATTCAAATCCAGTTCTTGAAACTTTCTCAGTAGGCTTTCTCAGGATAGTTTCTATCTATCTTCCAGGTCAGTTCTTTCAACATCTCAGTAACACTCTCCTCTGACTATTTGTGCTGCCCTTCTCTGTGTATCCATTGCTAGTCCAGTTTGGTATGGGTCCCACACACTTGAACAATTTTCTAGGTCATGTTGCATGAGTGATTTGTAAGCAATCTCCTTTATAGATTGATTGTGTTTCCCTAGTATTCTACCAATAATCTGAAGTCTGTTACCTTGCTCCCCACAACTGGGCCTACAGATCATTCCACTTTGTGGCCCTCCAAGTTATTACACCACATACTTTTAGAGTTTACAGGTTCCATTTGTGATTCACTAACACTATATTCATAAGGTACTAAGTTTTTTTTTTCATTTTGTGAAGTACACAATTTTACAATTTTGAATATTTCAAACAAGCTGCTAATCATTGCACCATTTTGGAATATTATCAAAGTCTGGCTGAATATTTGTACACCTTTGTTAAGACTGTATTTCATTGTAGATAATTGCATCCTCTGCAAAAAGTGTGGGGTTACTGTTAATATTGTCTACAAGATCATTAATATACAACAAGAACAGCAAGGGACCCAACACACTTCCCTGTGGTACACCTGAAGTTATTCTACATCTGTCGCTGACTCCTCCAGTCAAGATAACATACTGTGCATCCTCCCCACCAATAAATCCTCAGTGCAGTCAGTGATTTAAGCAGCATACACTAGGAAATTTCTCAGGAGGTACAGAATTATCTTTTCCATATTTAGTTTCCATTTAGAGTCACATGTCATGGCAATGATGGAGACAGCAAGCTACCATGCCATCCAGTCCAGCATGCATCAACATTAGTGAAACATATATCAAACCCCCTTCAGCAGTTTCTGATTTGAGCCTGAATGCACAAACAGAAATGGTGTTGGGGGAGTTTAATTTATAATATGTTTAGAACAAAAAGATATGTACAGATGTACATGTTCTGGTAATGATAATTTCTTGTGGCTCAATGGCCTTCACTTCATGTCCATAGTGGGCAATATGGACTTGATCCATAAAGTTGTGCAGGCAGCCGAAAATGTACAAACCCCAGAACACAACATGAAAATAGGTCACATAACCATGACAATGGCATTTCGGAGCCAGTGGAGAACTGTTGCTGATGCAGGGAGCAGCAAAGATCTAAAGACACCCTTGACTGTGCAAGCAGCATATCACACTGCTAATGATGTCATCATATTAATCAAAGTGAAGATAACTGACACGATGGAAGTGACTCTAATTTCCCTGCACATAGATGGCAGCAGTGGCACAAAAATAAATATGAGCCAGGCTGTCAAAGTAATGAACACAGGCCGGAGCAATGGTCTTAGAGCCATGAACCAAGAGTGACGTATATGAGCCAGTCTATTAGCCATCAAAATCCCTACAGTTGTAACTGAGATTAGTGTTCCAATACAGACAGAAAAATGTGGTGGCGTGTGGATGACTTCAAGGAGTTCTACAATTCACTGCTAGATGGAAATGGCAGATGCCTTGACTTCATCTGCTCTTATTCCTGTTGCGATTACTGATAAGATATGATGGAAGTTTGCAAAGAACAAAATGATGAAGCAGCCCATAGGGCTGCTGTTATGTAAATCTTCCACTGTTCTATGTAATGCTTCAATGGATATTTTATGGGACCTCAGAACCTCATCTCAAACAATGAAAGTGGATTCCTGGATGAATTTATGAGTATTACTTTGCTGTAAAATATTAGAGACAGTTTAGGTGCTGTCAGCATAAAATTTCAAGGGACATTTGAATGTAGAATGAGGAGGTTGTAAACAACCTGTGATGTTCATTCCAATGTGGTGTGGTAGTTGGGTATCCTTACATCTATCACCATTAGATGGAAAAGGAATAATTTTCACAGCAGCAGGGGACTTGGATTCATCATAGTTCAAGTTAGCATGAAACATTTATAAATTATATACAAAAACCATCCTATTAAATCAGTCTACCTATTAACAAATCCAGATCAAAACCACTACAGTAGCCCCTGAGATTATCCCTAACATACAGACCAAAGCAAGCAAGTGACTTCATTTTACATATTTAGAGATGAATGCTCTAATGACAGAAATTTACTATTGACAATATTAAAATATATCTAAGATGATGCTGTGCAGATAACATTATGCCAATACTGAATATGCCTGTGAAAAAACTGTTTATGTGATGGATTACTGTGAGAGAGAATTTTATCACTAACTTCATTACCAGGAGTAGTGGAACGGAAATGAGTCGCAATATACAGTAAGCTTCATGATGGCAGCTAGCAGGACACAGTCAGTCTTTGTCACTAGGCCTGTCCAGTTGACAATACCGCTGGGAGATGGCCACAATGTGAATGATGTAAGGTATCATCAAATAACATCTCATCTCAGCAACCTACTCTGATGAGCCAAAACATTATTATCACCTGCTCAAAGGAATGTTGGTTCATCTTTAGAATGCAGTAGAGCAACAATTCTGCATAGCATGGGTTCAACAAGTCATTGATTGGTTTACAGAGATATGTGGCATCAGATGTTTAACCACAGGTTTCACAATTTCTGTAAATTATGGGCCTGTGGTTTGTAGGTGTAGGGCTGGCGCCTTATAACATCAAAGATGTGTTCCATCAGGTACAGATCAGATGAATTTGGTGGCCAAGACATCAACATGAGTTCACTATCATGCTCCTTAAAACCCTGTAGCACAATTCTGGCCTTGTAACAGACAGTTATGCTGCTGGAAGATGGCATTGCTGTAATGGAAAACATCACACATAAACGAACACATATGGTTCACAGTAATGTTTACACAGTACAAAGTGTCATGGTGCCTTAGATTACTGCCACAGATCCCATGAAAACCCAGATTAATGTCCCCCATAGCATAATATTACCTACTGATCTGCATTCATGGCACAGTGCATGTTTTGAGCATCATACCAGCATATCTGGACATGACCATTGACCTGGTGTAACTAGAGACAAGATTCATCTGACCAGGCAACATATTTCCGTTAATCCATGGTCCATTCTTGGTGATCACGTGTCCACTGCAATTGTAACTGACGATGTGATTGGATCAATATGGGAACATGTAGGGACTGTCTTCTGAAAAATCCAATGCGCAACAATGTGTGCTGAATAGTGTGCTCTAGAAGACTTGTGCCTCCACCAGTATTGCATTCTGTTGTCAGATTAGCCACAGATCACTACACATCATGTTTTACAGAGTGGGCAAGCCTCCGACCTCCACAAACTGTGATGAGATGTGGATGTCCAAAATCTTTTTGCATCCTCATAGTTTCATCATCTTCCAACTGCTTTCCATAAATACCCACAAGAATAGCATGTGAGTAGTCAACAAGCTTCAGCACTTTTGAATGAACATCTCAAAGTTGGCAGGCCATAACAATCTGCAATTTGTCAAAGTACTTTATGTCAGTGAATTTCCCAATATGCCACCTATATCAACACTACAATGATTTCCTATTCCTCTCTGCTCCACCTATATACTTTCCTTAATGCATGGTGTGCATGCAGTGTCACCAGGCAACATTTAATCTCACAATGGGCACAGGTCATGATGTTTTGTCTTATAAGTGCAATTCTGATATGTATATGAGTGGAACTCCTTGGGAATAAAGTTCCGCAGACACATGGTGGTTTTATTGCATTATATGTTTTCTGACCTTAAACAAATGGGATGCATTCCTAGGTCTTGGTTCAACATCATTCTTACATTTATTCAGAAACCCTAAAGTTAACAATGTGCACCCTTCCTGAATGCCTTCAAGATTGTTTTCATTTGAATGTTGCCTCAATGGTGTTTCAGCCCACAGAAGGATGATTTATTGAACAGGAATGGAACCACATTTAACACATCGGAAGATGTTATAAACACTCTTTATGTCTTGATCACTGATTTCTTCTGCTCTATAAATATTTCAACAACAAAATCAAAATTTTTAGGTGGCAAATTCATTGAATTAATGAAAAACTACAGTGCTACATGCCACTCAAGCTACATTCCATTTTATAAAGTTATGGTACACATTATGTAGATCTAAAAGACACTGCATTTAGATAATCTGGCATATGCAGTACACATTTAGTCGACAATACTAGAAGCAGAACTCCACAGAGTTTTGTTACATCCTACAACTATACAAACTGTCAGGCTTCTGTAGTTAACGAGTTTACATAGTTACCTGGATTAAAAATTTTCTCCTTTGACTCAAGGAAATAATAGCGTGTCACAACAACTGGCTGAACAGGTGTCTGAGAAGCAATGGCAACATGGAAAGCACCCTTCTTGAAGGGCAGCAATGTAGGTCCATTGTTTCTTGTACCTTCAGGAAACATGCACAGTTTCATCTGAAAGAATAAACATCAGTTTAATAAAAACAGTTCTTTTATTGTTAGCTGGCAAGATATGCTTGAGGACTCCTTTTCTCAGAGCACACACTTGTGAAGAAAACAAACAAACTATAAAATGTTCCATGTTTAAATAGTAAATTGGAAAATGGAAACATGAAAGTGGCTATGAAGTGTCACAAGTTACAGTTCTAGTCTCAATACATTTGAGTCAGAACAGGAGCAGAAGCATATTTTTTTCTGAAACAGGATCAATCAGAGGAGGTTTGTCAGTTATGCAAATGGAAATGCATAATTTTTACTACGTATCCTGTAAGAACAACTATCCTATCACAAAAAGAAGACTTCTAAGAAACAGGAAAAAGAAGTGTTGGAGTTGGACTGATGGAAAATTAGTTCCAACAAGAAGATTTGGAGAAAAATTGAAAGTCCCCTTGCAACTCGTACTGCTTTTTTAAAACAATTTTTTTTTTTTTTTTGTCCTGATATGAGCTAATTTTTCTTTCACCAACAAGATAGGAATCTCAAAGATTCCAAAGTCAGCTATTCATCATAAGAATGTCAGTTCTTCATTAGCATTTCCTTTGGACCTGCTTGTGCTGTTCATTTGCAGAAATTAAGTAGACACTCCAATTATCTCACAATATCTGTTTTAACCTTTCAGTGTTATTCATTTATTCGTTCATTCATCCAGATATCACTTCACAATGATATAGGATTTGTCATCATATTGCAATGAGAATAAATAGCTATAATATACTTACACAAAAAATATATAAGTATGTTTTACAGGGATAGGTAGGGTCGCTAACTTCTTACAGAGAAAATATGGAAGCTAGGAAAACCCTACAAAATAAACATTTCAAACAACATTTTCTGTAAAGAACAGTTGGAATATATTTAAAATGTGCATGCATGTTTTATTTCATGTTATTGCTTGTACTGATTAACAGACTTTGCTTGTTTTCGCAATGATTAATTCCATTTTACATATGTAAATAATTCACTACAATTAAAATTAAAATTCACAGCTACTTGCAGATCTGCTTTTATAAGGTCAGTGGTACATTTGCTGTGCACCTCTGTCCATTTATGGTTCATTAGGCAAAAAATTCTTTCTGCTCAGCATTTGAACCACGAACGATTAATACACACCCAACTACTTTCAACAAATTAGTAACCTGAACATTTTTGGTTCTCCTGGTATAGAAAAGTTCACCCTACTTTTTGTTTGCATTGTCTTCCATGGACATGCTTCACTTTGAAATATCCTTTGTGTTACAAAATTCATCGCACAAAGAACCTACATCATCTATTTGAACTGAATCAATTATTTCTTCAAAATTCTTAAATTTCAGCTCAGAACTTAGAAAAAGGACTCGATTGGCATTGGTGGACTCTATTGGAACTGGCAATTGATCATTAGATTTGAAACTCTCATATTAAAACAAGAAATCACAAACTCCGAATCTGGCCAGAACAATGCTCACTTCCTCTGGCTTATGATAATGTGGTCTTTCCTTCAGTTTCTAGGTCACTGGCTAGCTGAGCAGACTCTTAACATAAGCTCTCTTGCCAGGTTACTCATCTACTTGTTCACCATAGACCCAGAGATAATAGGGAAAGCTGTAGTGTGTGAGGCAAAATAAATTGTTTTGATTATCATTGCAGAAGTTAGAAAAATGTGAGATAAATTTGAAGTAATACTGGACACAGGACCTAACAAGAATATAGCCAAAATATAGGATTTTCTGGGAAATATGGGATATTTGGCAACACTAGGGATATGACAGGTGGTCTGTCAGGGTCTTGCCTAAGGAACCATACCAGCACCTGCCTGAAATGATTTTGGTAAACCACAGAAAACCTATCAGGATTGTCAGACACAGTAAATCCCATCTTCCAAATATGAAGTCAGTTTCTTAATAACTGCACTACCATACCATATTTGGTTGGTCATACTGTGCAATGTTCTACTGATCACATACAGTTTGAACCAGGTAACTTTTGATATAAAACACAATTTTGCACTGTACCACCGTACACACTATGGATTGCTACTGGTGAATTAAGGATGATGAACATGCACATCTTCCTGTACTCCCTTCAGTCCATCTGGAAAACTGAGTCAGCATCTGCCCTGATGAATATGTTGAGATCAGGGGTGTCACTGCTATCATGCACTGTATATCTTGGCACATCTGCATGTAAAAGCATTATGCTCTGATCATGTAATGTGACATGAGTGCTGCAGATGCCCTATTTCATAGTTAACACCTAGTCTGAGTTCTCTAAGCAAATTTTAATTGTGTATTACTTATGCATTACTTACAAAATATGTTTCAGCCGCATTTTTAAGTACATGTATGTAAGTAATCTTTTTCCAGTTCCTTGAGAAAAGTATTACACAATTTTATTCCCTGACAGAAAATGCAATTTTGAGATTTTTTTTTTGTTTTTCCTTGATAAACACACGTCCAACGTGGCTCTAGCTCCACGACCATGTACAAAACTACTAGTGAAATGCTAACTAATGTTTTCACTGATATTCACAACAGATTGATAAATGTACTCACATAGTGCAACAAGCATACACAGGTATTTAAATAGTTTTTTACAATGAGCCTGACAACTACTTTTAGTTATTATTCCTGCCACTCTTGTCTGCAGTTTGTGACTTTCATATGGAGGAAAGAATCCAACAGCTATGAAATGAGTGCTCATAGGACTAATATGTCACCAAAAGACACTGGCTGTTACAAACTGATGACAGAACCCTAAGAGCTTAACATGCTGATGACATTATTTCTGTCAGTACCTTTATGTATTCATTCCATGTCAATTCATAATCAATACTCACCCTATAAACTTTGTGTTTGTTACATAATCTATAGGTTTATCAAATGCTTAATATGACAGAGTTGTTGTCACCCTTTTTGTTGAAGTGCACACTATTTGCATGATTTCTGTTCAGTGAGAGTAGATAAGGAGTTGTTCTTCAGCTCTGTAATTTTTATGGCACATGAAGAACTTCAGTCTAAAACTGAAATGCTAGTAAATGTACTTCATAAACAGAACTAATAATAGTAATAAATACAGTAATCTATAATGATCAGATACATTGTTTTTTTTTACAAAACTCACAAGTTAGTTGTAATTCATACTCTAACAGGATTTAAGAGTAATATACAAAGAACATTGGAATGTTAATTTCATCTATTCAAACATGTTCCCCAGAGTACCAAGGCAATTTTTGTGTCCTGTATAAAAAAAAGCACAGAATCTGGAATCACTCTTAAAATACTAGAATGAAATTTTCACTTTACAGCAGAGTGTGCGCTGATATGAAACTTCCTGGTAGATTAAAACTGTGTGCCGGACCGAGACTCGAACTCGGGACCTTTGCCTTTTGCGGGCAAGCACTCTACGAGTTCGAGTCTCGGTTCGGCACATAGTTTTAATCTACCAGGAAGTTTCATATCAGCGCACACTCTGCTGTAGAGTGAAAATTTCATTCTAGAAACATCCCCCAGGCTGTGGCTAAGCCATGTCTCCACAATATCCTTTCAGGAGTGCTAGTTCTGCATGGTTCACAGGAGAGCTTCTGTAAAGTTTGGAAGGTAGGAGACGAGGTACTGGTGGAATTGAAGCTGTGAGGACAGGGCGTGAGTTGTGCTTGGGTAGCTCAGCCAGTAGAGCGCTTGCCCGCGAAAGGCACAGGTCCTGAGTTCGAGTCTCGGTCTGGCACACAGTTTTAATCAGCCAGGAAGTTTCACTCTTAAAATGTTTCACACATTTTTACATATCTGGTGAATTTGCAACCCTAGAAGGCAGTTTGCAATGTAAAAACAATAACAAAATGTATACTAAATTTAAGTGTAATGAATGCACTCTGTCCAACATTTTCTTCACTGCGTTGATTCTGTCTCTGAAACACAGTACTGGAAGGTTTGCCAAGTACCCCTTATTGTATTCCCAAGCTGCCACCTGCAAAACGCCAACAACCCTACAGGTGTCTACCACAGGTTGCCACACTAGCCAACTAGCTGCACTGTCCTCAGGAGGACTACAGAACCAATCTGGCATCAACTAAACCTCCACTGCTGCCACAATACCATTGCTGTCAGCTTTACTGCTAGCAGCACCCTTATGACACAAAACAGTGCTTCAATCACTGGCACCACTTCACTTTTGTTATATCACGTGCCTGCTGAATACTGTGCTGGTACCCTTCTGCTGGATGGGTATTTGGAGTGCCATCCAGCCAGTCTACGGCCAGTACACACTCTGAGCTTACACCAATTGCATCTAGCAACCCATCAATCAGAGTTCTTGCTCAGCTCAAGTGCACACTCAGGGCTCATGCCAGCCACACTTAGCAGCCCATCAATTGGAGTTCACAATCGAGCCCTCACCTCCCTGGAATTCATCTCAATCGTCCTCAAGTTACTGCCTTGCTGGTCCTCAGTCTCAATCATCCTTGGGCCACTGCCTCACTGGACTTCATCTTCAAGCGTCCGAGAGCTCACCGTGTTGGTGTACTTCCAGCCACGAGCTGCCTTCTTTTCACCAACAGCCTCACAGACATAGTCTATTCAGAAAATTCCCATGCAGTGTAAGTGATAAATTTCATTCATCAACACCTCAATGCAACATCAGTTACTGACTTTTACTGATTAAATTTAGAAGGCATAAGTGTGAATATCATTATGCAGTAGGGTGTAAATTTATTGTTAATACTACAGTCCGCAGATTCTATGATGTATTTTGGTTATGCTAATGTGTATCCCAACTCAAACAACATCTCTAGAAGTTCTCCTTCTATCTGGTATCTATAGAACACAATGAATGGGTGAATGAATGGATTTCAACTGTGTTAGGAATGAAACATCTCTTGTACAAAGACATGCTGAAAAGTAATGCCTCCAAATTTTTTATGTGAAAACTCCTAAGGCTTTTCAAATAAAACAAATGTTATTAACATTTTACATCTTTATTCTTCATGTCTACATATTTTCAACCCTCTGCCACTAGGGGGCTCCAAATTGTAGCATGGCAGTGTGTAACATAACTATATAAGTGTGTGAGAAACAGTGTGCTGCAATTGAGTTTCAAATTCAAAGAGTCTCTCTGAACATGGAACACCCCCTCCTTTAGCATGACAATGACAGACTGAACACAAGTGCTGTGACATCTGCAAGAATATGGAACCTTGGGCTCACTGTCATCGATCAACCTCCATACAATCATGACTTGGCTCCATCCAATTTTCATCTGTTTCCAAAATGTAAAGGACACCTTCAAGGACTTCACTTTGATAGTGATGAAGTGGTGCAAGCAGAGGTGCAGTTGTGGCTCCATCAACAAAGTTAAACACTGTATAGCAACAGTATCAACAAAATGATATCTCATGGGGAGAAGTGTGTTCACAACCAGGATGACTATGTTGAGAAATCAATATGTAGATATGAAGAATAAAGATGTAGACTGTTAATATAATTCATTGTATTTGAAAAGTATTTACTAGTTTTCACATAAAAATTGAAAGACATTACTTTTTGGCATACTCTCATACAACCTAGCCACATTTTAAGATGTAAAGGAGGCATACAGTCTGAATGGAAAAAAGACACATTATGGAGTCCCACAAGGATCTATCATTTGTCCCCTATTTCTCATATAGGTTATTGATCTACCTCTGTCTATGATCAAAGCAAGTAAATTAATAATGCTTTCTGATAATACAAGCACTGTAACAGACAACAAAGGATCCACTACTGTAGCCAAGAGGCTAATGGCAAAAAGTTGCTTCCAGAAGTTCGGCATTGCTTCACTGTAAATCTGCCAGCTATAAACCTCAGTGAACCCATCTACATCCATTTCCATTATGACCACATGGAAATGGTACCATACTTTTTTCTGATAGCCTTGTGATGTCAGCTATTTCATAAATTTTTAATCAGTCATAATCCAATACCATATCAATTAATTTCTTGATGTTTTCACCTGTGGTTGATGTTTTGGCATCTCCTTCACACAGATTATGTCGAAGAAGTAGAGGCATAATTAAACTGAGTTTTCCATTTTTTACCTACTGAAAATCATTGACAGTTAAGAAGCAGTCATCTTACAAACCTCCTCCAATTTCAGATAATTTCTGTTTGTAATAAACTTCTCAAAAAAAAAAAAAAAATTGTGAATGTACAGTATTTGATTATCCATTTGGACAAAATTTACACAACATGATTATTTTATAAATGTAGTGCTTGAGAAACACTGTATGTTATTGTGGAACATGTACCAATACAACAAATACAAAATTTCCCTGATATGATATTGGTGCCTTCAGTACCACATTGTTAGTACCGTATAGGAAAGCTGTTGGTGTTAGGGCAGCTGCAGCTGAAGTTACTGTTATTGGTTCTGTTGGTTATGATGACTACTTGTCTAAATACAGAAAAATTACAGATACAACCTATTTCATTGTTATATTTGCTCTTTGAATTATGGATCATCTCAAGACTGCTGGATGCGGAGGGAAATTGACAACGTCCATTTCCAAAGATGCATCCTGGCATTCCATACAAATAAATACGTACCTTTCCATTTTTTATGGTGTCTGCAGTGCTGTTTATTGCTGCCTGTGCTTGTTCAACATTCAGTCTATTGATGTAGATGGTTCCCCACAACCAGGCAGCGAGTCCAAAAGGCCACAGGTAAAAAACTTCTTTCTTTGAAATAACAGTGCATCGTTTCAGCTTTGGCCACAGCTCAGCAAGTACTGCAAAGGATCACAAACAATTTTAATAAATACTTATACAGGGCTGTTAAGCAATGGTACACACTAACACATTGAAAAATACAGATAAATTTCGATACATAATCTTCAAAAAATATATTAGCATTATTAAATTTAGAACTTTATTTACATGCATATTGTATAAAAATATGGACTTTGTTCAAGACAGTGCATTACTACACACCATAAATATATCACGTTACAGGAGAAATAGTATCTATTTTAGGAGGTTGTTATACAGGCTAGTTTCAACAACATATACCACATAACATGTGTCCAATTTTTATTGAGTACAGAGATACAGCTTTTGGAATGTAACAGAGAGAAGTTTTCATTTTGTGTGTTGTTACTCTCGTTGTTATGGGCTTATTTGTCGATTGTCAGTTTTGTAGTTCAAGTTGTGAAGCTGTGCTTGAGTTTACATAATTGAATTGGGATGCAATTCTGGTTGGTTGGGCAGCTATACTGTATCATTAATGACAGAAGCTGAAAAAAATGCATTAAAATTTGTGGCACAGCCAGGACTTGAACCTAAGTCTCCTGATTACTAGGCCGATGTGCTAGCCATTACATCACCATATCATTGTGGCTACCACAGCTGCATGGACTACCTAAGTCCAGCGTCCTCCCTGACCCAAATTTCAATTCAGAACTTCAGCCCATTTTCCCATCTCATATCATCATTATTGCCAAGGCTCTCTGACACTGGGACAGCAACCAAGCTTTGTATGTAATGGGAAATCCTACCTGTACCTCAGGCATAGGTGATCTATTGACCTGACGGAATTAAATAGTGATGATTAGGTACTCCATGAAGCTGGGGAAGGTAGCTACAATGCTACAGTAGTGTAATGGCTAGCACATTTGCATAGTAAGAAGGAGACCCAGGTTCAAGTCCCAGCTGTGCCACAAATTTTAATTCATTTCTTTTGCTTCTACCAGTATCAAAGGTAAAGTTGAGTCTAATGTGTACCAAGGAAAATTTCATTCGATCAGATCAATATACTGCATCACTTCAACATGCTGCACATATTTACCAATACTGACTATGTCAGTATAGTATTACTGAAAGGGTTTTGTAATGCAAGCCCTGCTGCTGCTGATAAGTCTGCTTGTAGAGAATATGGTAGATGATTTCCTAACTACAGAATACTACACTGAAGAGTGTTTACTTGTGTTTTCATCAAACTGAATGAGACTGGTGCAGTACCCAGCATTTTAATCAACAAATGAGCAAAGTATGGATGGACCAGAAGACATTATTCAGTTGGTAGAATATTTTCCTTCAACAAGCACACATTGAACTGCACAGTTTCGACACATAACAGTGTTCCACATACAATAATATGGCAGACGTTACACATGAATAATAACCTCTAACCTTATCATTGACAGTGGATTCAACACCTTCCATAAGGAGACTAAAGTAAACAAAGAATTCTGTCATTGGTAAATTACAAATCAATCCAATTAATACTGTTTACTGATTAGGCCACTTTCACTCACGATGTTATCAGTAATGCTCTCTACTTACATCTGTGGTCTGATAGAAACAAACATACCTTTGTGGAGACATTTTCAGAATACTTTTCGGAAACATATGCTGTGGTATGACAGTCAGTCAGTTGACGGAGCCTGTTGTATTACCTTGTCTTACAGGGTGCTTTTATCTACACTTTCATGAAAATGAGCCTCTAACATTTTTGGAAGAGGTTCCTTTGGATAGAAAGATGTGAATGTTCTCTTAGCTCACTGGGGCCCCTTTACACATTCTAGGCATCAGGTGACCCATCAGTTATGCTTAACATTTTCCGGAAGATGGAACGACACAAACAGTCATCTTTCTTCGCAGGCTAAGTCTAGAAAGAAAAAGTAAACATAAACCAAGGGATGGATTGATCATCCAGATTATAATGACGCTGCCCTTGAGAAAGAACATCAAGATGACAGATGAAATACGCTTGGTGCTGCCAAGACAATCGGAAAGTGCACTGAAGTCAGAGGTGGAATTTTCCAGAGTTGGAATTTCTGAAAATCAACTTCGAACTTAATCATTTGCCTTTGCCTAACGTCTTCTATAGGTACTTATTTCAAATACATTCAAATAGCTGTATCTCTGTAAAAAATAAAAATTGGACATACGTTATATGGAATGTTTCATTTAAATTACTCTATACTACCACCACTTAAAATATCTGCTATTCCTCCTGAAACATGCTATAAAAGAACAGAAAGGCATCTTAGCATATGTAGTTGAAATCATTACTTTCTGGCATAGTAATGCATCATATTTTTCACTTCAGTATTTCTCATTTCTTTTATTTTCTTCTAAATTTGTTTCGGCTAGAGGGCCTATAGTACTTCTTATGGGAGCACCAGATATCACTTCTGTTTTACTCAATGACTGTCTGACAGTTACTACAAACTGTGACCTTTCTGACAGGTAATCATGAATCCAGTCCCACACCTGAGATGATACTCCATAGGCATGCAATTTGATTAGAAGTCACTTGTGAGGAATGGTATCAAAACCTTCTGGAAATCTAGAAATATGGAAACAATCTGAGATTCCCTGATAATAGCACTCATTAGTTTGTGTGACTAAGGAGTTAGCTATATTTCACAAGAACAATCTGTGTTGACTATGTATCAATAGTTTGTTTTCTTCAAAGTAATTGATGATGTTTGAATACAGTACATGTTCTAAAAATTCTACTGCAAATTGATACCTGGGACATTGAGCTGTAATGCAGCAGATTACTGCTATTTCCCTTCTTGTGTATTGGTATGACCTGTGCAACTTTCCAGTCTTTTTAAGTACGGATCTTTTGTTGAATTTGTAGTTGTTGAGGACTGCTAAATTTGGAGCTATTATATCAGCGTAATCAGAAAGGAACCTAATGATTCAAGTTGCTTCACTACATCATGGATATCTTTTTCTAAGTTATTCATGTTGGCAGTTGCTTTGACTTGACAGATTTTTCTCAGTGGGAGTATTAATTGTATACATCAGAAACTGATGCAGAATGAAAGTTCCAACTATTCCTTACCAAGTAAATCCAGACAACTTTGGTGGTTTATTACGACAACACACCCAGAGTCAGTGACAACATTGTCCAGCCCTCGAAGATGAAATTTAATGCCAAGGATTTTTGATATCTGCCTTGCACCCCATGCTGGTAACCTGGAACAAACATTTCAAGATTTATTTATGTTTTTTGCTTCATTTCAACATGTATAACAGTAACATGAGGGACATTAAATAGTAAGATCCTACAAGTGAAAATTAATACATACAGAATTTCAAGAATGAATAAACAAATAAATTATGTCAAAATAGAGGTATATTCAAAACCTGTGTTTGGAAATGAAGCGCACAGTACACTCATTGCAGAGCTCAGTGATCATGCCTTGCTGTTAGTATCTGCCACTTGCCCATTCCTACTACAATATCAACAGTCTTCTGGAAGAACATATCATACAGAATGGAATTCATACTTCATATTTGCACATAATTGCCATTCACTTCAAACATCCTTATCATCTTCAAACCATTGTCCACAAAGACAATATTTCAGATGCAAGAAGAGGCAACAGTCACAGGCTCTGAGACTGGGACTATAGGGTGGATTGACGGAAAATTCCCATCAGAAATGCGGAGTTTTCTCCTTGGCACAGGCAGCATTTTCAGTACCCATCTTGCAAAAGGTCTTCTGTGACAATCGTACAAACAGAGGTGTGCCCAACATGAGAAAGTCTCGAAATCATTGTCTAACCTGTTCTCTCATTGTGACTACTGAATCAAAACAATGACTTTTATGACTTCAGAAACAATCAATATATGCACTCATGCAACTGTTTTCTGAGGTTCAAACATTTAAATACAAGCAAATGGCCTTTACTTCATGAACATGCCTTGGACACTAATGTCCAAATGTGAAGCATGATCAAGCAATGAGAGCATATTTACTAAACAAGACATCAAAAGAGTTGTAGAACACTGCAGAACTTACAATTGGTGCACATCTCTGCCCAAAACACGCCACTGGAGAGGTTCTGAATCTGAAGCTACTGACTGCTAATAAATAAATAAAGACAGACTGGAAAACCTCTTCTACAACAACAAAAGAGCTAATGAAGGATGTGATCAATGGGAGCTACTATCCAAGTTTGAGATCAAGGTGGCTGATGTATACAGGGTGGTTCAAACCTTCTACTGGCTACGAGTCTCATTCATGACAAAGAACTAGGTTGAGGTCTGAAATAGGTGGCAGTTGATGGGCTACAATTCACATGATAGTGCACTCTAGACAAACTCTAAATGATTCAGATCAGAAGATCTCAGTGGCCAATTATCTGTGATAAATCCTTTCACTGGAACAGCACAATGCAGAGACATTAACTGAATCCCTCCCCCTACCAGTAAAAATGTGAAACTCCAACAAAATATGTCCCCACATCAGTGTACAACTACAATCATGTTATTCTTGTGATTGTAGTTACTCCCAACTTTCCTCCAGATGAATACAAGAAGACATAGGTGAGGTGATGGTAATGGTAATGTAAAACACTGCTTAGATAGAAAATTCTGAAATTAAAATGTGATGTTCCATCAGAAATGGCACCTCTGTTAGTTTCTACCTGTATTATAAAGGATAAATATGAACTGTGATGAAAATTGAACATGTTCAACTATTACATATGCTGCCATTTACTATTAAATTATGCACTGAGCTCATCTGGCAGAAACTAAAGAGTGCAGTGTAAAATTAAAATAATTTTTTCATGACCCATAAACCACAATTGCAATTCACAATTTAAAATTCTTCGTGAACAAAAGTCTCTCATGAAAGTTTCAGTCTCTCACCCGCTGCATAAAACATGGGCTCACTGTTGACACATGGCACATTGAACCCAAAGCTATCCAGATTCTGAATTTTGTGAATGTCTCACCACAAGCACAAGATATACAGTCTGCATTGTCCTTTGCACAAATTCCTTTCACAGCTGGTTCTGTCTGTGTTGAACTATCAGAAGATAGCCTCTCTATTCATTCTTACTCCCTAGAACTCTCATCTTCATTTCATTAGCTTTCCAAGAAGGGTCTTCATTTCCCAATCTGAGCAGTCATCTCTTTTGTATATCTATCTGACATTTTGCTGGTTGCTCACTGTTTCCACAGGTAGCTCCCTGAGTAGACCCCTTTTTCTTTTATAGTTTCTGTTCACTTTGTTTCTTGTCTAAGTAACACTAACACATTTTATTGGGCTAACTGATTAGGACAACAGCTGGAAGTGTTTTACAATCTCTCCCTGGTGTCTTAGGACTTGAGTGATGCGTCGCAACTTGATACAGACTATAAATATTGGTGGATCTGCTTTCTGCTCTTCCAGTCTCCACCCTCAGCTTTCTTTGGGTCACCTCCATTGCCAATTCCAAATGGCTGTAAGTCATCATTAACATCATCATCATCATCATCGTTGTCGATGTCATTGTAGTCATCATCCTGAAGTGCTTTGGCAACATCAACAACCTGTCCACTTCATGTTCAGTGGCAATGAAATCTGTCACACTAAAAGCACTCCTCTTTAGTGGATAAACAACCATATGTTTCAATCTACAGAACTATTACATACCTTTGTACATTTTTGCAGCATCATAAGTATTCATACCAACTGTTCTTAGTGCCTGTATAATCATTTCACTATAATGTGTCTTTAATGGGGATCATGGAAGTCCAATCCATGGGCTGTAGCCTATGGGTATTATGAAATGGCAAGCAGGGAATGGTCACATGATGATCTTTTGCTTTTACTACAAATCTATATTCTTAATATGAGAGTAATGTCCACTGTATATCAGCAGGACTGGAGATTGAGCTGTAGGTTTTGTATGCTCAGTTAAATGGGTAACAGAAGGTCAAAAAAGTTCATGGCATTCTCGTGGTTGAAACCAATGGTTTGAGCAAGTGATGTCCCTTTAGGCTTTCTTACTGAAAACTGATTCTTCTGCCTGTTCATAAACTGAGTGAACAATGCCTTTCTAGATGTGTCATTGCTGAATAAACTGAAGGTTCCATATCTTACTGCTAGTTGTCACGTCATTGTGACTGAGACGACAGAACATTTTTCCATCAATAGACAATATTCCACTAGTTCTCTTTCAGTTTCTTGGTTAAGAACAGTTTTTTTACAATTTTTCAGAGGTTTAAGTATTTAGATACACATACATCCTTTCTAAGCACCTTTCTAAAGAGAGCAGCTTTTGGTATATGTTATTAAAACATCTAGCTGCTTTATTTATGGTTTTAGTTTTATCCCTGATAGCCATTATTGCATTAACCATATCTTTGGGTTGCCATTTCTGTCAGGTTCCACTTTTTTAATAAACATATATTTCATGATGCATTGTGTTCTACATTCTTGAAGATCTCATCACAAATTAATCTAGGGAACTAGAATTATATTTCATTCAAGCTAATTTAATCGTGAATCATTACGTAAACTGAAGTGGGATCCAGTTTCGAATAGCGCATTCCTCTGTTCATTCATGGGCAAATATTTAGGATTTCAACTCCACGTTAAACATGTCCACACTTTCATACTCCCGAGTGACACATAGTGTCAGACAACTGGGTTTCTGCATGTTCTGATTTGGTCAAAACTGCCAACTTGCATCATTTACAGATATACTAATCATCTTTATTATAGTCTTAAGGGTAAAGGAGTCACATTTCCTTTGCAAGTGGACTCGTACAAGTGATATTTTCTTTTACACACATGAGGAAGTCCTTGGTAGCCAGGGGTGGGTGGAATAACATACAGACACTTTGGTTCAGAATTTCGCACTTTATTGTCACTATTACACATTGATCTGAAACAGTGCATGTTACCACAAAACACACAACTCAAGAAACAGATGGGAACTGCCAGGACAAAGATTGTTAGTTAAGGTTACAGATAAAAACATGTTTGTATGTTGCCACAATTGTTATGTTTGGCGGGAGTGGGGATGGCCATCGTCGGCGATGTGTGGGGCATGCAGATGCAGCTCAGTCGCAATGTCAAGGCTGTAGTACCGAAGTGAAGGTCCATGTCAGAAGGGCTGTTGGGTAGGGGAGGTTGGAGGCTGAGGTATTGGGGGGGGGGGGGGGGCAGTATCCTCCTTTGCTGTTAGCACACAAGCAGGTTTGAGCAAGTGGACAGATATTCTAGGTTTGTCTTTCACTTGAAGGTATCACATAGATTATATAATGGTAAGACAGAGATTTAGGAACCAGGTTTTAAATTGTAAGACATTTCCAGGGGCAGATGTGGAATCTGACTGCAATCTATTGGTTATGAACTGTAGATTAAAACTGAAGAAACTGCAGAAAGGTGGGAATTTAAGGAGATTGGACCTGGATAAACTGACTAAACCAGAAGATGTACAGAGTTTCAGGGAGAGCATAAGGGAACAATTGACACGAATGGGGGAAAGAAATACAGTAGAAGAAGAATTGGTAGCTCTGAGGGATGAAGTAGTGAAGGCAGCGGAGGATCAAGTAGGTAAAATGACGAGGGCTAGTAGAAATCCTTGGGTAACAGAAGAAATATTGAATTTAATTGATGAAAGGAGAAAATATAAAAATGCAGTAAATGAAGCAGGCAAAAAGGAATACAAATGTCTCAAAAATGAGATCGACAGGAAGTGCAAAATGGCTAAGCAGGGATAGCTAGAGGACAAATGTAAGGATGTAGAGGCTTATCTCACTAGGGGTAAGATAGATACTGCCTACAGGAAAATTAAAGACACCTTTGGAGAGAAGAGAACCACTTGTATGAATATCAAGAGCTCAGATGGCAACCCAGTTCTAAGCAAAGAAGGGAAGGCAGAAAGGTGGAAGGAGTATATAGAGGGTTTATACAAGAGCGATGTACTTGAGGACAATATTATGGAAATGGAAGAGGATGTAGATGAAGATGAAATGGGAGATACGATACTGCGTGAAGAGTTTGACAGAGCACTGAAAGACCTGAGTCGAAACAAGGCCCCGGGAGTAGACAACATTCCATTAGAACTACTGACGGCCTTGGGAGAGCGAGTCCTGACAAAACTCTACCATCTGGTGAGAAAGATGTATGAGACAGGTGAAATACCCTCAGACTTCAAGAAGAATATAATAATTCCAATTCCAAAGAAAGCAGGTGTTGACAGATGTGAAAATTACCGAACTATCAGTTTAATAAGTCACAGCTGCAAAATACTAACGTGAATTCTTTACAGACGAATGGAAAAACTGGTAGAAGCCGACCTCAGGGAAGATCAGTTTGGATTCTGAAGAAATATTGGAACACGTGAGGCAATACGGACCTTATGACTATCTTAGAAGAAAGATTAAGGAAAGGCAAACCTACGTTTCTAGCATTTGTAGACTTACAGAAATCTTTTGACAATGTTCACTGGAATACTCTCTTTCAAATTCTAAAGGTGGCAGGGGTAAAATACAGGAAGCAAAAGGCTATTTACAATTTGTACAGAAACCAGATGGCAGTTATAAGAGTCAAGGGGCATGAAAGAGAAGCAGTGGTTGAGAAGGGAGTGAGACAGGGTTGTAGCCTCTCCCCGATGTTATTCAATCTGTATATTGAGCAAGCAGTAAAGGAAACAAAAGAAAAATTTGAAGTAGGTATTAAAATTCATGGAGAAGAAATAAAAACTTTGAGGTTCGCTGATGACATTGTAATTCTGTCAGAGACAGCAAAGGCCTTGGAAGAGCAGTTGAACGGAATGAACAGTGTCTTGAAAGGAGGATATAAGATGAACATCAACAAAAGCAAAACGAGGATAATGGAATGTAGTCGAATTAAGTCAGGTGATGATGAGGGAATTAGATTAGGAAATGAGACACTTAAAGTAGTAAAGGAGTTTTGCTATTTGTGGAGCAAAATAGCTGATGATGGTCGAAGTAGAGAGGATATAAAATGTAGACTGGCAATGGCAAGGAAAGCCTTTCTGAAGAAGAAAAATTTGTTAACATCAAGTATAGAGTTAAATGTCAGGAAGTCGTTTCTGAAAGTATTTGTATGGTGTGTATCCATGTATGGAAGTGAAAGAAGAGAATAGAAGCTTTAGAAATGTGGTGCTACAGAAGAATGCTGAAGATTAGATGGGTAGATCACATAACTAATGAGGATGTATTGAACAGAATTGGGGAGAAGAGGAGTTTGTGGCACAACTTGACAAGAAGAAGGGACCGGTTGGTAGGACATGTTCTGAGGCATCAAGGGATCACAAATTTAGCCTTGGAGGGCAGTGTGGAGGGTAAAAATCGTAGAGGGAGACCAAGAGATGAATACACTAATCAGATTCAGAAGGATGTAGATTGCAGTAAGTACTGGGAGATGATGAAGTTTGCACAGGATAGAGTAGCATGGAGAGCTGCATCAAACCAGTCTCAGGACTGAAGACCACAACAACAACACAACTGATATTGTCTGTTCCCCCATTGGAGTGCTTTTTATAGGCCAGTGCATGGCTGCTGAAGTGTGGCCTGGACTGGCTGGGCACACAGCATGACTTGGGAGCAATCGCTTAGCTTCTTGTAGATGAAAATAGGTCATAAACTATATGTGTGAGATGGTGATGTGAGAGTGGTGGTAATATGAAGTTGGACAATCTGTACCTATGAAGGTAGTTCTGCTGGTGTTAATGGTGTGGAAGCACCTCCACTAGTGATGACTTAGGATTGTCTTTGTATGCAGGGCAGAGTGTTGTGCATTGGGTACCAAGGCACATTAATGTGCCTACAACCTCCAATGCCATATTTCCACTAATCCACTGTTCTGCGGGTGGTAGGCCATTGTGTGAAATCATGCTCACCCATAGCCTGCACAAGTTGGCAAAGAGGAGGAATTGGAATTGCTGACCATGATCAGTTGTGATAGATAGGGGAGACCAAATGGGAAATCCAGGTGTTTATGAAAGCCTATTTCATTGATTCACCTGTAATGTCTCGCAAAGAGATTACTTCTACCTAGCAAATCATGCAGCCAATGACCCATAGAACATATTTGTAACCTTTGGACTTGGGTGAAGGTAAATAAGTCCATGTGTACATGCTGGAAATATCCTTTTGGTACAGTAAACGTGTCCTGTAGGGAGAATGTGTGCTCTCTGATTTTGCTATGTTGGCAAGCAACACAGGGCTGCACCCATTTCCTGCAAACAAACATTCTGTACTGAGGCTTACAGCGAGGCAAACTGCGAGGACTGACAGATTGTGGAGGCTGTCAAAAATTAATTTCCTAAATGCCACTGGAATCGGTGGGCATAATCTGCCCTGTGAGGTGTCACAACATAGTTTAATGTTAGAGCTGGGTAACCTTATTTGTTCATGCCGTAGATGTTGGGGTTGTCTAAGAGTTCAGTTAAATCATTGTGTTGCTCTTATGCATCTGCCACGTCCTTCTGGTTGATTAATTTACTGAGGGCATGCAGGCAGGACACGAGTGCAACACAACATTTTCACCTCCCATTCACATGTTGGTTGTCTGTTGAGAATAATTGTGCTATGAAGTTTAGGTGCCTGAAGTGGAGGGGTGATATATCCATACTAGGATTGTGAATGGTACTTACCAAGGGACAGTTGGTTGGTTGGTTTGGGTTATAAAGGGACCAAACAACAGGGTCATCAGTCACCAATGGTCAGTGATGGGTGAAACATGTAGGGGGGAGGGGAGGGGTGGGCAACCCTCAATGTCCCACCTGAAATATTTTACCACCTTGCAGAATGTGAGTAGTTCATGGTTGTATGCTGACTACAGCCTTTAGGGTCCTTGTAATTTACACGAGGAAAAAACTTAAGGGTTGATGAACGCCATTCACTGATTGGTGTAGGACTGCACCAATTGCAGTGTCACTAGCATCAGCTATGATTGACAGGTAGGCCATTGGTTTGGAGTGAGGCAAAGTCACAGCCCTCTATAACAATTGTCTGATTGACATTAAAGTTTGTAACATTTATTCGAACCACGTTACAGTTAAGTCTCCTGTGGTATTGTTTCCAGATGGTTTCCACCATGGTTCGTAAAAGGTACCACAACTCCTAGTCTTCTTAATTCTTCCAAGTGAATAGTTTGAACTCTTTCTTGTTTGGGGTCTTGCATAGTCTTAGAGTCAAAGCTACTTTGGCTCCCTCAAATTTGCTGAATTTAGGTGGAGGCAAGATGTCACTGTGATAGTATATTACCCTAAATGACACAATGAAGTTGAGTACTTTGATGCACTGTCAAACGTGTTTTAAGAGGTGAATACTGATTCAGCAATAGTGAACCAGGTATGGTGCTGATCCGCTAAGAATTGAGGCAGTTTTGGAACTGTCAAAGGGAAGGGGTCTCTAAGGCACCAATTGACTAGATCCAGGGATATTGGCGTGCGAAACCGCACTGATCGTCCACGATGCAATAGTGAGACCGGAAGTGTTCTGGAGTGCTCAGTTAGCCGAGCTGTGCTGATAGGTAGACACGGATTTGGCGCCTAAGAACCGACGCTGTAGCATAAGTCCTGGTGGAGGGTTAAATAAGTGTTGTTGCACGTGATCACTGGGATCCAGCGGGAGGGTGGGGTCAGATCCAGCTGTCGTTCTGTAGAAGGTGAGCTGAGCTATCCACTTCAGGATGTGGCGAAGTTCCGTGTGCACACGTGGGAGAATGGAAACATTCACTTTTGGGTTCGATATGTTCTGAATCGTTCGTTGTGTTATGTAATCCATGGTACAGCAGTAATGGTAAACAACAGTCTGCTAATGTCTTAGGGCTTTTAACATGGCGGCACCAGCTTCAAAGCAACGTACAGCGTACGTCTGTGGCGCTAGCTCCTCTTATCATCCCTTCATGAGTAACACATTCTCTTTTTTAGAAGACATGTTCGATATTACAAATTATGAAAGGAACTAAGTGCACTGAAACAGAAGCCAATCCAGCGTTCTATTTTCTGTTCCCTGTTCTTGAGGCATGTGGGGGGAGGAGAATTTTTTGCTGTTGTCTCCTTCTCCCCCCCACCACAGATGCGTACGAATTTAATAAGAGTAACAATATATTAAATTAAATATTCTAGTACGATAATAATAATAGTTTCATAACTACGAAATATACAAAATATTTTAAACGTAATAATAATTTCTTTACATAAGTTAATAGTACACAGCTTTAGCATAAGGAATAAGAAACTACTTCAGAAAAATACCAATAAACCCTCGATTCTTCAAAGAATCGAACTTCCATGTATGAAACAGCTTAACACATTTGATTACTTTAGATATGAGTTAATACCGGTATGTTAAATATTTGACGTTAAAGCATGTAAGCGAGAAAGAGTTTACAAAATGTTTGACATTATGCGTGAAGTTTGTTGGAAGTCACTAAGTGGTCTCGTTATGAAACACTGGATAAATACAGTCTGGGTAAATTGCACTATATTTTAAGGAAAAACAAGTTTTTCATGCATCTCAATGTTTATAACGCAATATCTCCTGAATTACGCGTGGCACAACGATATACTTTTGCAGGTCCTTTTAGTGGTGTATGTACAGAAGTTATAAACTAAAACGTCGTGTCTTATGCTGAAATTTTACTGCCTGAACAGCGGAAATGTAGTAGATTTTTTGTTTCCTTTCATCATTCTGTGCGGGGGTGGGTTGGGGGGGGGGGGAGGAGGCAAAATACTGGAAGAATAATGTCCGGATATTTGCGTGCTGTCAGTAGTTACGTTGCCTCGAGGCAGACACACAGTTTGTTGCTCTAATGCTTGTCTTATTGTCTTAATCTTTCAACATAAGATTATGCTTCTTAATGTGTACATTATGACTGAATTTTAAATTTTTAAATTCGGTCAATTATTACGTGAAATATTGAAAATAATTTTTTTTGCTGCCCCTGGATGCTTTTCAATAGACAACTTGCAACTGGTATTGGGTTCTGGGATAGTCGCTTAGTAACACAAAGGGCATTTGAAATGCGTTTGTATGAAATCTGAGAAGTGCATGTGTCATGCAATTAATTTGATATCTAGATGACTATATGTAGCACAGCTGGGAAATAGTGCATCACTACGGCCCACCCCGCAATGACGTCATCGATGACGTCATGCAATGTTACCAGAATTCCCCCTCCCCTAAGACAAAGGCCAAATGCACCATGTATAAAATGGTGGGAAATTAAAAAATGGCAGGAAATTCAAAACAGCCAGGATTTTCCCCCAAATCCTGTGATTTTACTGTGGAATTAGGGACGTTGTCCTAGGTATAAACTGACAGGAGATTCCAAAGTTCCAGATAGTGCATTGTTCAGCTGGTGTGCAATTCGAAGGCATTCTGTATGACATCACAATCCAAGAAGACGATCCAATATGACAACCTAGGCATACTGGGACATCCTGTACATCACAATCCAAGATGGCGACCTTCGCATACGAGGAAGATCTCTATGACGTCACATTCCAAGTGACGACTTAGGCTTACTGAGACAGTATACATGGTTGACAGCTCACTTAAATCCAAGGTGGTGGACCTGGATGCAGGGTGTATACATGGACAAGGAAAAAAAAATTCCCGGATTTCCCGGTTAAAAATACACTTTCTCCCGGGTCAAAACACTTTTTCCGTGTTAAGCGACAGTATATATTCCCTGCGAAACTTATCGATCCTTTGAATGGTTATGGGTTTATACACGGCCGTTGAATTTTCCGGCCGGAAAATATCTTTGATGTGCAGCAACATGTACGCTGCGTATTTTCGTATTACGAAAGTATTCCATGGAATTCCACCAAACACTACATGTTATTTTCGAATCATTGAAATCGAGATTGCGATGCGCTTTTGTAAGCTAGTTATTGCTCATGTCACGTGATTTCGCCAGCCGATGACAGCGGATATTCAGAGCATAGGACACGTGATGTAATCAGCCAACAGCAACGTCACTGTTAAGTAGCACAAACACACAAACAGGGAAAGTTAATAGTTTAAATTAATATACATAGTGTTGCTACAAGAAAAGAAAAGCGTTCACATATAATATTGGTTCAAAAATGGTTCAAATGGCTCTGAGCACTATGGGACTCAACTGCTGTGGTCATAAGTCCCCTAGAACTTAGAACTACTTAAACCTAACTAACCTAAGGACATCACACACATCCATGCCCGAGGCAGGATTCGAACCTGCGACCGTAGCGGTCTCGCGGTTCCAGACTATATAATATTGGTCTCTGAGGTTAATAGGCTACAACAGAAGCTAAGCTTTCGCATATAATGTTGCTCTTTTTTGCGCGTGCGACACTAAGATATATCACACAAATTTGCCAGTAAAAGTTTTAATAATTACATAAATGTCTGATCTTCAGGGTTCGAAATTCTTCTAAATGGCTCGTCATCAAATAGTTGATTTTTAAATGAGAGTCAAACGCTCTATGATTTAATAAATTCATGGTACATTCTCGCACATAGTTCAACTTATGTAAAAGGATATTTACTTTGAAAGTAACGCTTTTCAAACCACCATTCGCAATAGTTTCGCGCAACCTCTTAGAAATAGGTTCATTTCCGCAGTTGCCAGAGAGCGCAGATAACAGGTGACATCACGCTTGCGCAGCTACCATGGCGTAGAAAGTCCGTATGTAAGTACGTGTAAAACATTGAAAGGTCATACATTATGTCATAAAAGAAACAAGACATCAGAGGATACTCCAAGAGCATCGGAATTTCGTGAACCATACTAAAATGTGCAAATTTAAAATGCACACTTAAAGTGCACATTCGTATATCCAGATTCCCAGTGAAGTAGACCTCGACCTTAAATTAAGCTTTTCAGTGTGGTTTTCGGGATGTAAATTTTCTTGGAGCACCAGTACTGTATTATATCATGTTTGGTTTTTTATTATGGTATAATGCCATACGTGCTAGAAGATGAAAACGTGCACTAATTAGTGAATGTGTTTTAATTCATTTGATAGCGCCTGGCCACAGATATCCGTTTTGTTTTCATTTGGCGTAAGAGTAAAGGGAGGAGAAACAGCAAAATCACTAAATGTAAACATGGCTCACGTGGAGTCTACCCACTAAACTCACACATATATGTGTTCGAGGAAATGTAAAACATGTTGTTTGGTCTAAGTGTGCCAAAGTGCAGTGCCATGCCTCTTTAGACAGCGTTCTTCTATCGCACGTCACTGTATTTCGTTCCGTGGAATTTAAACGTGTATATTTAGTAAAGAATGCCATCAAACTATATTCAGGACAGTGGAAATTGAAATGTCGTGTGGTGCCTCTCCTGCTCCCATTCGGACGGTTGACAGCCTGGCCCTCTTTCTTAAAAAAAAAAAACAAACTAGCGATTAATAGCGGATGGGATTATTTGTAGTCGTGAGAACAAGAACTCTTCAGAAAATATGCACTCTTTATTGCCTATTAGTTAATAATTTGCTGTTTTGTGTGACAAAAAATTAAATACAGGATACATAAAACCAATAAAGACAAGAGACAAGCAAGAAAGTACACATTTCTTCAATTCTTAGCTCCTTGCCTTCTTTTCTCTCTAATCTTGCTACAGCTTTACATGGCGTGGTTTCCTTTCTGCGAAAGAATCTATTACCGCATCAAAGTTCGTCAAACGTTTTGCTACATGAAAAATCGCAATGTCGTTATCTAATACTGAAAATGCTGTTAACACAAATATTACCCAAGACTGGTGTTGTTTCTCGATCTGATTCTGTCTATTTTGTCACTGTCTGCTACATAAAACAAAATAGGCCTTTCTAATATTGCAGCAATTTTGTAACACACACCAAATAAACGAGACTGTTTTGGCACAAATGGCCATTTTTATAACAAGACAGAACATAATTCACGAAGTACCATTATCAAATGCCTATTAGGCCTACTACAAACAAAAAGCTTAATGTTAGGAAACTATTTCATTCACACGCACCAGTTTTTCAAGCATGAGATCGAAAAGTAGTACTATGAAATTGTTATATAAATTTGGAATCGTCTTATTCTTCCATAATTTGTATAATGTCCCCGTTTCTTCTCCTTCTTGTCATCACCAATTGTGTAGCTATTCCTGTCACGGTCAAAATTTGTTCGCCGATTAACTTCACTAACCCTGCTAGAATCACAGGTTTAGTTATCCCACGATTATTTTCCGATTAGGTGTTGTTACATACTCGTACAACACGTTTTCCGCGTTACTTCCAGAATAGAATTCACGCGGCTGCTAGCTGGGGACTGTACAACTGGTCGTTACTAGTGTAGCCATCTGGCCAAAAATTTTCTGTCAAAATTTCATTTTCTTGGATACACCGATGAGACAATATGTAATCTTTCTCACCTGTTATTCCTGTTAGTCGTTTACGTCCATTCTGGTAGTCTGAATCTAAGGATTTCGCTAGTAATTATAACAACGCTGATCATTCGCAAACCCAATCAACCACATAATCAGACGGCAATTGGCATTCATCCGTTTGGCTTTACTGCGCTCAACTCGTGTAGCCCCGTCCCCTTTTGCTGGGAAAAGTTTATTTTTGGATGCGACGAGGATGTGTTCAAAAATGTTCAAAAACCAACAGGGTTGCGTTTCAGAATCATATGAATAATCGATAGACCAACGTGCGCTGGATTCTAAGCGCTTTGTGAAACAAGTTTTTTTCCCCACGCGAATATGAATTTGGCGCCCCCTTTTCCCGGTAGCATCTAGCTGCTTGCTGCGACTGCCTGCACAGCCAACAACCACATTCCTGTTGCCAGAAGCGGGACAATCTACTGCTCAAACGCGACTCAACTGCGCATGCGCACTAGTGCGCTCGTAACTGCTAAAACGAATCTCATGTAAACAGTTGTGATTTCACGCTCATCGGAGGCAAGCATAGTCTTCCTAAAGCCTTTGACACATTTTGCTGTTGGCACACGCTTGCATGAGCGCTGTGTGTCGTTGTTGTATATGGCACATTTCCTTTGCATTTAAGTTATTTTCGTTTTCTTCTCTCATTTATGTTTTATTGTTGAGTTATTCTGCAGTAGCGGGATACAGTAATATCCTTTGTCAGAGTACTGGTTCTTACCAGTGAATGTAAAAAAATTTAACTCAAAACTAAAACAAGGAAAAATCCCCGGAATTCTAAAAAATTCCAGGATTTTTCCCGGTTTTCTCCCGGATGAAAAAATTCCCGTGTTTTTCCCGGATCTCCCGGTTGCCCGGGTCGTATACACCCTGTGGATGTTCCAAGTGATCTGGCCAGTCACTGGTGTAGTGACTTCGGTGCTAAGGAAGACTGGTCGAAATACTAAAGCATATAACTGCCTGTAAAGAAGGGATTGCATTTGAAGGATGTTGTTATGTTGGCTGAAGTTCACATCGATGCCCAGAATCCATGTCGAGTTGGTAAACCTAAAGACAAAACCCCTGAATATGCTAAATCCAAATACCAGTGGTTTACAGTGTCTTGTTCCACAAGTTAGTATTGCAAAAACTGCAGTGTCTTCTTCTCCGTTCTCTTCATGTACTGACAGGCTTTTGTAAGCAAAAAATGAATCAACGATTAGAGTTATATAGGACTCAGTTCAGGAGTCTGTGCAGGCTAGTCCATTACAGGGATGGTATTGTCGTGTAACCACTCCGCCAAAGGCGGTGCATTATGAAGAGGTATTCGATAGTGTTGAAGGTTGCAATCGCCGTCCCCGAATTGCTCTTCAACAGTGGGAAGCAAGAAGGTGCTTAAAACATCGGTGTAGAACTGTGCTGTGATAGTGCCACGTGGAACAACAAGGAGTGTACACCCCCTCCGTGAAAAACACGACCACACTGTAACACCACAGCCTCCGAATTTTACTGTTGACACTACACAACCTGGCAGATGACGTTGACCGGGCATTCGCCATAATCACACCCTCGGATCGCCACATTGTGTACCGTGGTTCGTCAGTCCTCACAAATTTTTTCCACTGTTCAATCGTCCAATGTTTAAGCTCCTTACACTAAGCGAGGCGTCGTTTGGCATTTACCGGTGTGATGTGTGGCTTATGAGGAGCCGCTCGACTATGAAATCCAAGTTTTCTCATCTCCCGCCTAACTGTCATAGTACTTGCAGTGGACCCTGATGCGGTTTGGAATTCCTGTGTGATGTTCTGGATAGATGTCTGCCTATTACACATTACGACCCTCTTCAACCGTCGACGGTCTCTGTCAGTCAACAGACGAGATCGGCCTGTACGCTTTTGTGCTGTACGTGCTCCTTCACGTTTCCACCTCACTATCTCATCGGAGACAGTGGACCTAGGGATGTTTAGGAGTGTGGAAATCTCGCGTGCAGACGTATGACACAAGTGACACCCAATCACCTGACCACGTTCGAAGTCCGTGAGTTCCGCGGAGCGCCCAATTCTGCTCTCACACGATGTCTAATGACTAATGAGGTCGCCGATGGAGTACCTGGCAGTACGTGGCAGCAAAATGCACCTAATATGATAAAGGTTTTTTTTTTTTTGGAGGTGTCCGGGTACTTTTGATCACATAGAGTAGCTGTGCTTGTAGCGGGAAGAGGACGTAAGCGGCGGCAGCAACAGCAGTTGCAGCAACCTGTGGTGCAAATTATTGTATATAGGGCTGGTATCGGCATGGTGCTGATGGGAATATTTATGGTGGGGACCGCAGGAGCACCCGTCCTGCATTTTGTTTGTTTATAATATAGATATCATAGCTGTTCGTGTCCTATGCCACTGTACTATCCCAGTGGGCTGACGGCTAATTAGGGGAAACTATTTAAATGTGGAAGCATGGGATATCAATGTAATTTGGCGATGTCTTGTGTCTGACCTGCAGTGTTTTTTAACATATACACATTTGGGGAAACGTTCCTACATAAATACACTCATTTTTTTTAAATTTTCCACTGCTCTTACATATCCACAGCAATGCCATAGCGCACCGAGCGAGGTGGCGCAATGGTTAGCACACTGGTCTCGCATTCGGGAGGGAGACGGTTCAAACCCGTGTCCGGCCATCCTGCTTTATGTATTCCGTGATTTCCCTAATTCGCTTCAAGCAAATGCCGGGATGGTTCCTTTGAGACAACACGGCCGACTTCCCTCTCCGTCCTTCCCTAATCCGATAGGACCCTGACATCGCTGTTTAGTCCCCTCCCCCAAATTAACCAACCAACCAACCACCGTTCCTAATGTCTTAGCGCCAAGACTCCTCTTAGGCAGACATCTTTGATTGTGACGTAATAGTGTGTCATAAAATATAATAATTAAGACAGTGGTATTTTGTAAAAGCATCCGACGGCCATATTGAGCCTCATAAATTATAGTTGGCCGGTCGCGGTGGTCTCGCGGTTCTAGGCGTTCAGTCCGGAACCGAGCGACTGCTACGGTCGCAGGTTCGAATCCTGCCTCGGGCATGGATGTGTGTGATGTCCTTAGGTTGGTTAGGTTTAAGTGGTTCTAAGTTCTAGGGGACTGATGACCTCGGAAGTTAAGTCCCATAGTGGTCAGAGCCATTTGAACCATTTCGTACGGGACTATACATAATGGATGAACGAGTACAGGTCGTAGGCGTATGGTTGACTACATACGAAAGTTTGGGCCTGGCCATGAGTCGTGCACGGACAGCCAAATGGTAACGCGACCGCTCGCGATAAGCGGGATATCCGGGTTTGAGTCCCGGTCCGGCACAAATTTTCATTGTCGTCATTCCATTCTACAGCTGCGGGTTGTCCTTAATCGCAACTGCGAATACATTTAATGTCTTCCAGTTCAGGTTTGCGGCGTCTCCTTGGAGCACCACGAGTCACAACTGTTGACGGTGAAGGTACCCCTTTCTCGAAGCCGTTGCGTAATTGTGGCGAAAAGGATACGCGATGGAGTCGGACGTTGTGAATAACGATCTTGATGGAGGGGATGAGCACTCTTCCATTACCGTGAGCTTCGCCATACAGAAGGATCGTGTCGGTGTATTCTGCAAACGTGTACTCAACCACGTTGCTGTAACACTCACAGTCACGGGAATGGGGCTCGAACCAGGCCACAAAGGTACAACAGACGTCCAATGACATCAGCTGATCCAACTTAAACACCCCCACCCCCATCCTAACCATGCATAGCTAGCAAACGTTTTCGAGCGGCTGTAGCACAATCTACTATTTTGCGTTACAAAATTGCGTTCTCTTCCTTTTCATGCTATCGAATTCTAGTCCTCCATCACAATTAAATTTTCGTCTCCCTTAAGTATCTGAATAATTTCTTGTGTAACGCATTCTTTCAATCTCTTCGTCATTTGGTTGGCTTATAAAATTATACTACTGTGGTGGTGTTGGATTCGTGCTTGTTTTGGCTACGATAATGCGCTCGCTATATAGTTCATATTAACTTACCCGCATCCCATTTCCTAGTTCATTATTAGGACTACACTTGCATTACACGTTTCTGATATTGTGTTTATAGCCATATACTAACCTGACCAGAAATCCTGTTTTTCCTGTCACTGCACTATTGTAATTACCACTGTATTTAACTTCAGCCTAGCCATTTCACTTTTCGACGTTCCACGCTCCTACCCACATAATGTCAGTTTCGTGTTTCCTGATGAGAACACCCCCTGAGCTCATGACAAAACTTCGCTCAGAAATACGAATGGGGAACTTCTTTATCTCCAGATTATTTTTCCCAAGATCTTTTTATCTGTATGTAACCATACACTAGAGCTGCATGTCCGGGAAAAACAACGGCTGTATTTTCAGCACAGCAAAGTCGTGTTGCCCAGATTTAGAAAGCCAGATCAATCAATCATCCAGACTTTTTCCGCAGCAACTACTGAAAGACGGACTATCTTAGGAATCGCAAGTTAATTTGGCCTCTCCACAGATACTTCTGTTTTGCGGTTACACTTACGGTAAGACTGTTGTATTGCTGAGGCAGGCAAGCCATCCCACATCGGTAAGGTCCAGAGTACATTGGGGGCAACTAACAAAACTATAATCTGCGATACATAACGTTGCCATTGTACCATATTAAAGTGAAATGTGCCAGTACCTACCCGACTGTGCCAGTACCTACTCGTCTGTATTGTTTACAAGAGTAAACCAGTCTACATCTACATCCATACTCCGCAAGCCACCTGACGGTGTGTGGCGGAGGGTACCTTGAGTGCCTCTATCGGTTCTCCCTTCTATTCCAGTCTTGTATTGTTCGTGGAAAGAAAGATTGTCGGCATGCCCCTGTGTGGGCTGTAATCTCTCTGATTTTATCCTCATGGTCTCTTCGCGAGATATACGTATGAGGGAGCAATATACTGCTTGACTCCTCGGTGAAGGTATGTTCTCGAAATTTCAACAAAAGCCCGTACCGAGCTACTGAGAGTCTCTCCTGCAGAGTCTTCCACTAGAGTTTATCTAACACGTAACGCTTTCGCGATTGCTAAACGATCCTGTAACGAAGCGCGCTGCTCTCTGTTGGATCTTCTCATCTCTTCTATCAACCCTATCTGGTAAGGATCCCACACTGCTGAGCAGTATTCAAGCAGTGGGCGAACAAGCGTACTGTAACCTACTTCCTTTGTTTTCGGATTGCATTTCCTTAGCATTCTTCCAATGAATCTCAGTCTGGCATCTGCTTTACCGACGATCAACTTTATATGATCATTCCAATTTAAATCACTCCTAATGCGTACTCCGAGATAATTTATGGAATTAACTGCTTCCAGTTGCTGACCTGCTATATTGTAGCTAAATGATAAGGGATCTTTCTTTCTATGTATTCGCAGCCCATTACACTTGTCGACATTGAGATTTAACTGCCATTCCCTGCACCATGTGTCAATTCGCTGCAGATCCTCCTGCATTTCAGTACAATTTTCCATTGTTACAACCTCTCGATATACCACAGCATCATCCGCAAAAAGCCTCAGTGAACTTCCGATGTCATCCACAAGGTCATTTATGTATATTGTGAATAGCAACGGTCCTACGACACTCCCCTGCGGCACACCTGAAATCTATATAAGAATATACAGCCTACAGTTGCAGGTTAACTTTATCGTTTACCTAGGTTTCAGCGTTAGTAATAACGTCTTCTTCAGAACCTGCAACAAGTTAATATTATAATGCGCTAGTAAATTATATTAAATATGGTCATCCTACAGGATGCAACGTATAGTACTTACATAAATTATTATTTCAATGTTTGCCTAAAACAGGCCATGTCCTAAGTCAGCTTCATAAAACTTGATGCATAGCCATAAGGTTTTGTCACTTCTATTAAACCAACTGTAGAAATTCACTTTAAGCCTGTTGTATGGGCCTCGTAGTGTGACTAGAGACTGCGGACCGCGAGGGCTTCGCGGTCTGCCCCACAGAGGGCGGCGCGCATGCGCGAGACGTATAGAGTCAAACTTATTACGCACGCGTCAGATAACCTTTTTGCTATGAATTAATTTTATATTTTACTATTGTAAGTTAATTACAGTATCCAGCATGACTATTATTTACATTCTACTACAGAGCTTTCTAAACTGACCAACAGATCTCGTATGAATATCTGTTGGAAAAATTACCCGGAATTAGTGAACAACATCATATTTTATGCGAGATACTTGGATGACATTCTTCTACTGGTTAATAATTCTCCAGAAGGAATAGAGCAAATTTTCGCAACGTTTAACAGTCTACATGAAAAAATAAAATTCACACAAGAATTGGAATCAGCTGACAGATCACTAAATTATCTTGATTTAACATTGACTATTAAAGATGCTAAAATAGAGTTCAACATATTCCGGAAGGCAACTTATTCAGACAACATCATCCCGGCCGATTCAACCCAACCCCAAGCGCATAAAATGGCGTTTTTCTATTCTAGTATCCATCGGGCGATTTCTATTCCGTTGTCAGATGTCAACAGTGAGGCTGTTATATCATAAGAAAACGGGAAAAAGGACAACGACTTTAGTAAACACAAAAACTCAAACCCAAGATCAGACCAAGAAATGGTTGTCGGTTCCTTATATAGGTAATGTCTCCTACAAGATAGGGCGACTGTTGAAAAATTCAGGTTTTAAAATTTCCTACTCGACGAGTAATAGTTTAAAGCAAAATTTGGTTCATTCCCTTGAGAAAGACGGTGAAAAGTCAGCGAAATCAGGCGTATATAAGATTATGTGTGATGATTGCCCATGTTATTACATAGGTCAAACAGGCAGAGCTATAGCAGTAAGGTTTAAAGAACATCTTCCAATAAAGGGCGTAGGAACACGGGGGTCAGCCTTTGTGGAACATCTGGTGCAAATGGCTCATACACCTAAAACTTTACGTGACATAGAGCTACTACATCATGAAGTTAAGGGATATAGACTCGACACGCTTGAAGAACTACAAATTTATGCACACCTAATTACAGATAGAAGCAATTTACTGAACGATCAACTGTATCTAAAAAATAGGGCATACTTCGAAGGCTTCCAACCTATACTAGGTTTACAACAATTCATAATGCATGTGACCTTTTTTTTCCCATCGGGGCGGGCTGGCAGGAGCATATGCGCTGCTCTTCAGCCGAAAGACATAGAACAAACAATAGAAGACATTAAAAAAAAGGAGAGAATAATGTGAACATAGATATAAAAAAGCGGGAACATCATGGAAGGCAATAGATAAAAATCAGGGTGACGCTAAAATGGAGATAAAAAACTGTTTAAAAGTAGCACACCCAAAAAGCCACACACTGCGACAATTAAAAGAACACAAGGCACAGTATGACTGGACCATAAAAGGTATCGACAGATGGCGTAGCACAGAACAAACACCGACGGCGAACCTCAAGGCAGTACACACTTAAAATTACACCTCTTGACGCACAGGAGAAACATCACTAAACACAACACTGATGTGGCACACTGACGATGATCAAAACGGAGGATCTGCCAGGCGCAAGGAGATGAGGGAGACCGGAAGGAGGGAGGGAGGGAGGGAGGGAGGGGAAGAGAGGGGGGAGATGAGATGAGCGGGGGGCGCGCTGAAGAGGGCCTGGTAGGGAGGGATGTGGGAAGGAAAGAGGCAGGTATGGGGTGCATGGTCTCAGGGAGCGGGGGGGGGGGGGGGAAGAAGAAAAATTCGCTCTGGGAGAAGGAGGGGAGAGGAAAAAGGGGGCCCTGGGGAGGGGGGGGGAACAATGCCAGGTTATAGTTGGAAGGAAGGGTAGATGTCACAGGGAAGTTCGTCATCCGGGAGGGGGAAGCGTTGGAAATTGCCCTGATGAAGGAGGTGGAGGGTGTGGAGGTGGAGAGAGGGAGGGATACAGCGATAGAGGCGCGGCAACGGGCGGGGGATGGAGAGGAAGGAGGAAACCAGAGGGTGGGGGGGATCAAGCCTGCGGACAATGTAAAGGATGTGGAGATGTTGGAGGAACAGGGGGAGGTGGGGGAAGGAGATCAGTTCATACAGGAGCCGTGTGGGGGAAGGAAGGCGGATACAGAAGGCAAGGGGGAGTGCATGGCGTTCAAGGATTTGGAGGGCCTTGTAAAGGTGGGTGGGGGCGGAGATCCAGGCAATGCTGGCATAACATAGGATGGGACGGAGGAGGGATTTGTAGGTGTGGAGGATGGTTCAATCCCCATGTCCGGCCAGACAGTAGTTTCAGAAGGTGCAGGTGGGAATGGGCTTTCTGCTGGATGGTCTGGAGATGAGGGGTCCAGGTGAAGTGTCGGTCGAGGGTGAGGCCAAGGTATTTCAGGGTGGGGGTGAGCTGGATGGGACGACCATAAAGGGTGAGATAGAAATCATGGAGGCGAAAGGAGCGAGTTGTGCGGCCTATGATGATTGCCTGGGTTTTGGAGGGGTTGAACCACTAGTTACACCAAGTGGTGAACTGGTTAAGGTGGGTATGGAGGGTATGTTGGGACTGTGGAAGGGTAGGATAGAGAGCCAGGAAGGCAGTGGCATCAGCATACTGGAGAGGGTGGACTGGCGGGGGTGGCTTGGGCATATCAGCCATATACAAGAGATAAAGGAGAGGAGAGAGGACAGAACCCTGGGGGACGCCAGCCGTGGGATAAAAGATACGGGAGTTGGTGTTGTGGAGGGTGACATAGGAAGGACGGTGCGAGAGGAAGGAAGCTACCAGACGGACAAAATTGATAGGCAGGGCGTAGGTTTGGAGTTTAAAGAGGAGACCGGGATGCCATACACGGTCATAGGCATTTTGGAGGTCAAGGGATACAAAAATGGCGGCGCGACGGGAGTTGAGCTGGAGGGACAGAAGGTGAACGAGGTTGAGGAGTTGGTCTTCAGCAGAGAAGGAGGGTCAGAAGCCACACTGGGTAAGGGGGAGGAGGTGGTATTGAGCAAGGTGCTGATGGATTCAAAGACCTTACTGAAGATGGAGGTGAGGCAGATTGGACGATAGGAAGAGGCAGCAAAAGGGGGTTTGTTGGGTTTGAGGAATAAGAGGACGCAGGAGGTCTTCCACAGGTCAGGGTAGAAGCCAGTAGAGAGGATGACATTATAGAGATGGGCAAGGACAGTCAGGAAGGAATAGGGGCTTTCTCAAAGGTGACGGTAGGTGACACAGTCGTGACCAGGGGCCGTGTTGCATTTGGACCGGAGGATAAGTTTAATGTCTTGTGCTGTGATGGGAGTGTTTATGTCTGAGGTGGGCCAACTGCCCCAAGTACTGGAGACTAGGAGCAAGTGGAGTGACCGAGGCATCAGCACATTCCATGACGGTGGGGAAAAGAGAATAATCAAAGTGGGGATCATCGGGGATGGAGAAGACCTCAGAAAGGTTGGAAGCGAAGTGGCTGGCCTTACTGAGGTTGTCAGGAAGGGAGCGATCGTTATGGAGAAGGGGGTAGTGGGGAGCGGAAAGGTAACCAGTAAGGCGATGGAAGGCGGACCAGTACTTGGAGTAGTTGATAGGGAGGGTGGCGTTGAGTTGTGTGCAGGTCTGGCGCCAGTCTCGGCGTTTCGTTGCTGTAATAAGGTTTCGTACGTGTCGCTGTATTTGCCGGTGGCGTTGGAGTGTATCCCTGTCACGAGTGCGCAGGAAGGAGCGATAGAGGTGGTGGGATTCACAGAGGAGGAGAACAGCCCGCGGAGGGAGAGTGGGACGGTGTGGGTGGATGGTTTTAGTAGGAACATGGGCCTCCATGGCGTCAGTAACTACCTTCTGAAGGAAGGACGAGGCGTGGCTGGTGTCGTCAGGATGGCGATAGGTAAGAGGGTGGCTTTCGACCTGGGTGGAGATGGAGTCCCGGTAGGCATCCCCGTTGGCACGGTGATAGTCATGGACGACCTTGGGAGGGGGTGCAGGGTGCGGAGCCAGAGGGGGCCAGTGAGCAGACGTTATGGTGAGAAGGACTGGGAGGTGATTGCTACCTGTGGGGTCAAGGACGGCGACAGCGATACGCCCAAGGAGCTTGGCGAAGGCAATGACAACATCAGGGGTGGTGTCACTTTCAGGTTGGGTGTGCTGGGGAAGGGGAACAGGGTCTCCTTGGTTCGTGGAAAGGAACTGATGCCACCGCCGAAGGGCGGCAGGAGTGCGGCTATGGATGTTGAGGTCGGCGGCAATCACATAGGTGGAGAAGGTGCGGTCAATGTGCGAGATGAAGTCATAAGGAAGAGGAGCAGTGGAGCGGACATAGATGGTGGCACAGGTAATGGTGAGGAAGGGGAAGAAGACGCTAAGGATAAGGTGTTCAGTGGGGTCATTGAGGAGAGGTTGTGGCCGGACGGGGATATGCTTAAGGTGGCCAATCTCAACTCCACCCTGCGCACGACGACCAGGAGCGTCAGTGCGGTGGAGGATATAGAGAGAGGTGCGGATAGAATGGTGGGGCTAGAGAAAGGTTTCGTTCAAGAGAAAGGTGTCGACCTGGTGGTGGGAGAGGGTGTGCATGTGGAGGTATTTGTTGGAGCGGAAGGAGCGAATGTTCTGGAAGAGGATGCGATACTTGTGCCGCGCCATGGCGGGAAGGAGGGGGGGAAGAGGGGGAAGGGAAGAGACTTAAACTAGGGTGTCGAGGCAGGTGAAGGTGAAGTGGGCTCGGTTGTGGGAGTATGTGGCGAAGGTGTTCAGGTGGAAAACGGAGTGAGCGGCAAGGGAGATGTGTCGGAAGGTGTGGGGGCGCTGAAAAGGGTGAATGTTTTGTAGTACAACGGTAAGGAACCGGACGATGTCCTCGCCTGTGGCTGGTGGACGGAGGGAATTGTCGCGACAGACAGGGGGATCAGGGGGATCAATGGGACGAAATGGGACTGTAAGCTCAGGGGTGGCTGGAGGGGGTTTAGCTGTACACTTGTGGGAGTAGATGGGACGGGGGCCTTTGCAGGTATTACAGGAAGGAGGAGCAGCGAGGTTGGGGCAGTTCTTAAGAAAGTGGGAGGCCTTGCAATGGGGACAGGTGGGGGGGGGGGGGTTTGCAGTTTGGAGTCAGGTGGTCATTGTACATCAGGCACTGCTGGCAACGGTAGGATTGGGGAGGGGATTTGGAGCATTCGACAGGGTGGCGGCGGTGGTATATCAGGGCACCCTGGGTGAGGAGATGGTCAATGGATGGGGCGGACTCAGAGAATACCCGCACGAGGTAGGTGGGACCAGAGGCATTGTGGATACGGCGGGCAGAGCGGATTTCCAAGTCCGGGTGGGAGTTCAGTTCTACCAACACTTCATCCTCCGTGATCACCGGGCTGAGCTCGGTGATCACAGCGGTGTAGGTGGGGGAGCGACGGGGAGGCTGGGGCTGACGAGGAGTGGAAGCAGAAAGGAAGGGTGTCAGAGAGGCGTTGGGGCCAAACGTAGCTCATGGGAGTTTTTGCAGGAGGTCCGTGTGAAAGGATGGGGACGGGGACTCGATAAGGACCGAGTCCCTGCGGGGAACGAGTTGGGAGATGGGAGCACCAGGTAAGTACTTTCGTATCTCCACGGCGAGGGTACGAGCGTCTAGGAACTTAGGATCGGGAGTTGACAGGACAAAGGTGTGGAGGGTGGGAGCTGGGGTATGGGTGGCAGGAGGAGGGGTGGTGTCCGTGGAGATGACAGGAGGAGGGGGAGGAGGTGTTGACTTTTTGTGGGAAGTGGCGGCAGCAGAGTCGGTAATGACGCGCTTTTGGGGTTTTTTGGAGACCGGAGGCTGAGAGGAGTGGAGAGGGACGGGGAGGAGAGGGAGGTGGCGGGTGGCAGATCCCTGTGGCGTAGTGGAGGCGCCGGGAGAAGCAGCCAGTTTAGTGGTGGCGACGGTGGCTCGGCGCGACGCGATGCGAGCGGGATATGCAGACGACGAAGCGACGGGGTGGGTGAAAGAGGGGAAGCCGACCACCTGAGGGGTGGCAGCAGAGGCGGCAACAGAGGCGTAGTTGAGGGCGGGGGTAGTAGTGGGAGCTGTTGAGGGTGTGGAGGCTGGAGAAAGGGTGTAGAGGTGTGGGTATACAGCAGGGGAGGAAATAGGGGGACGATTAAGAGGGGGAAGGGGAGGGGAGGTGTAAGGAGGGAGGCCAGGAGCGGCACTCCAGGAAGTGACTATGGGAGAGATTATGGGAGTACTCATAGCAAACAAACGGCGACGGACAGACGGACGGGCAGCGGACGGCGGCGGCGCCAGCGGCTACGGCGACGGCGATGGACAGCGAGCAGGCAGGCGGACGGACGAACAGCTACAGCAGCAAGCGGCGGGCGGGCAGACAGACAGACCGACTGACAGACAGACACAATCTTCTAAGACGGAAATTCCACCCTGAGAGGAGCCCAGGCTTTGCAATCTAACGCTTTCGAAGGAGGGGATCCAACCCTCTAGATGATGCATGTGACCTCACAGTTTCTGTAATAATAGATCCTTTCCTACAGATGTTCATATGAGATTTGTTGGTCAGTTTCAAATGGTTCAAATGGCTCTGAGCACTATGGGACTCAACTGCGGAGGTCATTAGTCCCCTAGAACTTAGAACTAGTTAAACCTAACTAACCTAAGGACATCACAAACATCCATGCCCGAGGCAGGATTCGAACCTGCGACCGTAGCGGTCTTGCGGTTCCAGACTGCAGCGCCTTTAACCGCACGGCCACTTCGGCCGGCGTTGGTCAGTTTAGAAAGCTCTGTAGTAGAATGTAAATAGTAGTCATGCAGGATACTGTAATTAACTTACAATAGTAAAATATAAAATTAATTCATAGCAAAAAGGTTATCTGACGCATGCGTAATAAGTTTGACTCTATACGTCTCGCGCATGCGCGCCGCCCTCTGTGGGGCAGACCGCGAAGCCCTCGCGGTCCGCAGTCTCTAGTCACACTACGAGGCCCATACAACGGGCTTAAAGTGAATTTCTACAGTTGGTTTAATAGAAGTGACAAAACCTTATGGCTATGCATCAAGTTTTATGAAGCTGACTTAGGACATTGCCTGTTTTAGGCAAACATTGAAATAATAATTTATGTAAGTACTATACGTTGCATCCTGTAGGATGACCATATTTAATATAATTTACTAGCGCATTATAATATTAACTTGTTGCAGGTTCTGAATAAGACGTTATTACTAACGTTGAAACCTAGGTAAACGATAAAGTTAACCTGCAACTGTAGGCTGTATATTGTTATATAAACAATATCAGTTGCTGTCGCTGCATAAAAATGTTAAAAAAAACACCTGAAATCACGCTTACTTCGGAAGACTTCTCTCCATTGAGAATGACATGCTGCGTTTTGTTATCTAGGAAGTCTTCAATCCAATCACACAATTGGTCTGATAGTCGATATGCTCTTACTTTGTTCATTAAACGACTGTGGGGAACTGTATCCAACACCTTGCGGAAGTCAACAAACACGGCATCTCCTGTGAACCCGTGTCAATGGCCCTCTGAGTCTCGTGGACGAATAGCGCGAGCTGGGTTTCGCACGATCGTCTTTTTCTAAACCCATGCTGATTCCTACAGAGTAGATTTCTAGTCTCCAGAAAAGTCCAACTTAATAGCAAAACTTAAACACGCTACGTCACAGTGTAATACAGTAGTTTAGTAGCATACACATGGTTCGTACAGACAGCAAGGTAACTGCCAGCAGGTGACGTCTGTACCCTCCACCATGCATTGCGGACTGCGTATTTTAATGCAGACGTTCGAAAATGTACTCACAGTGCGTTGCGCCAGTCCCTCGGCCGGAAGAGCATGAGAGGAATGAAGACAGAGCCGAAGAAGAGGGAGAGCAGCAAGAAGACGGTGAACTTGACGTAGTAGCGGCACGAGTTGCTGACGTGCCACAGCAGCAGCAGTATGAGCACGGCCGCCGCTGCCAGCGCCACGTCCCCGGCCAGCATCATCGCTCCTGTAACAACGCAAACCGACCTCTCAGCGCTTTAAATTTTTTTGCCATTAGCGTTTTTGCGCGGAATAATCATAAACGAGTGTGAAAAACGGTTCTCTACAAATCATTCTGAACAGCGTAAACCACAAGGTACAGCCAAGTAAGCGATACTGCTTTTCTACATACATCAGTGAAGTCACTCTCCGCAAAATGTTGTTGATGCTTTTCTTTTTTACTACATGGAGACTGCAGGTACAGACCGGTCTGTAACGTAGCCCGAGGTTTACATTCGGTTGGAAGAGGGTAACGCCGGAGAAAAAATTAGTTACCTCAGGGGACATCATGGTAATACCGCGTAACACCGCCTAAAGCCTTCATAATGGTCTCATTTCGGCGGAGGAGGAAGTCCACAATTTTCTTGAGGTACTGAAACGTCCCCTTTGAAAAATAAATGAATTACTGTGCTGGTAAACCCCTTACGTTATTTGATTTTCAAACAGCTGGGCAGAACTGAACGTACTCAGACATTTCTCTCTTTACGTATTCTGATCAACACTAAACTGACACACAGTATTTTTAGCGCAGCGCAATCTGACTTTCAACAATCCCTACAAAAGAATGACCCTGACTAACAATAACCTATACCTTTCATGAATCACTTACCTCACAAAAATCTTCGTTACTCGAACTACTGCAATACAGCGAGCGCCAATACTGCCAGCTAAATGAAAGATTCTAACTACTGAAGGCACTAACTACTGATAGGCATAGTTAGCAAATGAAAGGTTTTGATAGAGAACAAACAATGTATTTACCTTAATAATGCTCAAAAGTCATTTTATATTTATATATCAGTTCATGATATCCAATATTACAAATTTACTCTTTCTGATGGACACACGTCCAGATCGTCCGCTCTCAAAATTCTGACATCTCTCTCCCCACATCCACCACTGCTGGCGGCTCACCTCCAGCTGCGCAACGCCACGCACTGTTCACATCCAGCTGCCCAACGCTACAACAGCGAATATTCCAACAATGCCAACCAGCCACAGACTGCACACAGGACAGTCAGTGATTTTCATACAGAGCGCTACGTGGCGTTACCAACATAAAAACCTAATCAGCCTACCAGATAAAGCCACTCACTGGTGGTAAGTTCCCACAGAGCTACCAAAGAGTGTAGACGTTGACTGTTACGTGTCACCACTTCCAATACTCCCCGACATTTTCTATAGGATCAAGATCTGGTAATTTCGGGGACCAACTGAGGTGCGAGAGGATATCTGAGCGATCGTCAAACCAGGAAGGTGTGCGTACATCCCTGTCAACATGTCTGCTGCTATCTTGATACTAGGGAGTACCGGCAGCATAATCATTATGAAGATGCAGAAGAAAGGGCAACACTTGGTCACTGAGAATGTTGAAGTAAACATCCTGGTTAACGGTCACAGTAACGTTAAAGAGTGGGCGTATGTCACTGTACGAAAAACGCCCTCAAAACACCACAGACCCCCTCCGGCCTGAACTACAACCACTGCACACTCTGGGTTCAACGCCTCATTCGGTCGTCGATGCACTCGCCACTTTGCATCACTTGTACAAAAACGCAAATCACTGGACCATATACACGTCTCCATTCAGTTACTGTCCACTTTACACTCGAAGGAAAAGACAAAGATATCACTTAAGAATTATCCAAATGGGACGGAAACTGGTGGATGTGATCTACTAGTACAGATAAAGGAATGATTACAATTTCAAAGAAACTGGATGATTTATTCGTGAGAAAAACCTTAAAAAACTGAATAAGTCAATAACGTGTTTGTCCGCCTCTGGCCCTTCTGCAAGCAGTTATTCGGTTTGGCACTGAATGACAGAGTTGTTAGATGTCCTCCCGAGGGATATCGTGCCAAATTCTGTGCAACTGGCGCGTTAGAACGTCAAAATCCCGAGATGTTTGGAGCGTCCAGGATATAATGCTCAAACGTTCTCGACTGGAGAATGATCCAGCCACCTTATTGGCTAAACTGGTGTTTGACAAGCACAACGACAAGCAGCAGAATCTCTCGCCGTGTGCTGGCGGGCATTACCTTGCTGAAATTTAAACTCTGGATGGCTTGCCACGAAGGACAATAAAACAGGGCGTAGAATGCCATCGACGTAAGGCTGTGCTGTAAGGGTGCCGCAAATGACCAACAAAGGGGTCCTGCTATGAAAAGAAATGGCAATCCCGACCATCAACCCTGGTTGCCTTGTGTATGGCAGGTAACAGGTTGGTATCTCACCACTGTCTGGGTCGTAGAAATGTCTCTGCTGGTCATCGGGGCTCAGTTCGAAGTGGGTCCCACCACTGAAGACAAGTCTACTTCAGTCAACGAAATTTCAGGCTGATGAAATGTTTGGAGACGTCCCAGACAGCAGTGGGATACCAACCTTTCGGCCCAGCAACCAGGAGTACTGGTCTGGAGTGCTATTTCTTTCCTCAGCAGGACCCCTTTGGTTGTCATACGCGACACCCTCACGACACAGCGGTACGTCGATGATATTCTCAGCCCAGTTTTGTTGCCACCCTGGGCTTATATTTCAGCAAGATAATGCCCGCCCGCACACAGCAAGAGTTCCTTATGCTCGTCTTCGTGCTTGTCAAATCCTACCTTGGCCAGGAAGGTCGCCGTTTCTGTTTGTTTGTTTTGCTTTAGGGCGCAAAAAACAACTGAGGTCATATGCGCCCAAGTCAAAACGAAGACAGAGAGGAGTTAAGAAACGACTATACATCAGTCCCAATTGAGACAATAGAAGACAGCTGAAATCAGGCACGTGGAAAAAGGGCTAAAAAACGACACCATACAGAAACGGGGGTCCAAAACTAAAAATTAAATGGCTTTCGCCGTATTACTTTGGCGGATAAAAAGTAAAACGCGGTCGACAGGTCGCGTGTCATTTGCTAAAACGGCCGATAACTCAGACGGCAAACTCAAACGGGAACGTAAGCGGTTAAAAAATGGGCAGTCCGTCAGGAAGTGGCCGACAGTTAAAACTTTGGCGCAATATGTACAAAGTGGTGGTGTAGCGTCACTTATCAAATGACGATGGCTAAAAAGGCAGTGCCCAATACACAGCCTACTTAAAATGACCTCCTCCAGGCGGGAGGGCCAAGAGGAGGTCGTCCGAGCCACTGGGAGAGGCTTAATAAGCCGCAGCTTATTCCCGTGAAGCGTGTACCATTGGCAATGCCAAAGGGCCACCACCTCCTTACAGACAGCAACACAGAGATCATCGGAGGGAATATAGGAACTCGCGGGCTGAGGTACGAGGAATGCAGCCTTGGCAGCAGTGTCAGCAGCCTCGTTTCCTGGCAGACCGACATGACCAGGAACCCACAGAAACATCAAAACACCAAGAGTGAGCAAGTGACAGTTTCCATGGACTCGCTGCACTAAGGGATGGGCGGTGTACAGCGCACATAGACTTTGAAGGGCGCTGAGTGAGTTTGAGCAGAGGACAGAATCGAAAAGGCTGTGTCGCCGGATGTACTCCGTGGCCCGATACAAGGCGAAGAGCTCAGCTGTAAATATTGAGCAGTGTGCCAGAAGACGATATCGAAAGACCCGGGTACCAATGACAAAGGCACACCCGACCCCACAGTCAGTCCGAGAGCCATCAGTGTATACGAAGGCACTATCGCGAAGTTCCATGCGAATGTCATGAAACTGAAGGCGATAGACCGAGGCTGGAGTAGTGTCCTTAGGAAGCGAATGAAGGCCAAAATTAACATGGGCCACTTCACGAAGCCAAGATGGTGAAGAGTTCACACCCACTGGGAAAGGTGCAGGTAATGTGAAGTTAAGCCGCCATGGCAAGTGCTGAAAGCGGACTCCAGGAGGTAACAGAGAAGAGGCACGCGCCCCATACTGGTGATCAAAGGAGTCACTGAAGGAGGGAGCATAAGATGGATGGCCACGCATGACAGACAAACGGCATGCATATCTACCGATGAGAACGTCACAGCGGTAAGACAGTGGTACTTCGGCAGCTTCTACATACAGACTCTCAACTGTGCTAGTGTAAAAGGCACCCGTGGCCAAACGGATGACACGACGGTGGATAGTGTTGAGACGCCGTAAGATGGATGGACGTGCAGACGCATAAAAATAGCACCCATAGTCGAGTTTCGAACAGACAAGGGACCGGTACAAAAAGAGGAGGGTCGTTCGATCGGCACCCCAGAAAGTACCATTGAGGACACGTATGACATTGATGAACCGCGTACAGCACGCTGTCAGGTAAGACACATGGGAGGACCAATAGAGTCTCTTATCGAGCATGAGCCCCAGGAATTTCGTAGTTTCAACGAACGGAAGGACAACAGGCCCAAGATGTAAAGATGGTGGGAGAAACCAGTTGCGCCGCCAGAAATTCATACAGACGGTTTTGTCAGTGAAAAAGTGAAAGCCACTGTCGATGCTCCAGGAGTAAAGACGATCAAAACACCGCTAAAGACGCCGCTCAGTGAGAAAGGTCCATGGAGAAGGGCAATAAATGGAAATCGTCAACAAAAAGGAAGCCGGATATGCCCTGCAGGAGAGGGTTAATGGCGATAGCAAAGAGGACGACACTCAGGACGGAACCCTGAGGCACACCGTTTTCCTGGATAAAGGTGCCGGCCGCGGTGGCCGTGCGGTTCTAGGCGCTCCAGTCCGGAGCCGCGCTGCTGCTACGGTCGCAGGTTCGAATCCTGCCTCGGGCATGGGTGTGTGTGATGTCCTTAGGTTAGTTAGGTTTAAGTAGTTCTAAGTTCTAGGGGACTGATGACCACAGCAGTTGAGTCCCATAGTGCTCAGAGCCATTTGAACCATTTTTTTGGATAAAGGTGTCCGACAAGGCAGAACCCACACGCACCTTGAAAACTCAGTCTTTTAAAATGCCTGAAGGAAACACGGCAGGCGACCACGGAAACCCCATGTGTAAAGAGTACGAAGGATACCATTTATCCAGCAGGTGTCATAGGCCACCTCCAAATCGAAAAACACGGCCACAGTCTGGGATTTCCGCAGGAAACCAATGACATGGGTGGACAAAGTAACGAGATGGTCAACTGCAGAAGACCGCACTCGAAATCCACACTGTGCATTCATCAATTAATTGTGAGACTCGAGCCACCATACCAGCCGTGCATGAATCATATTTCCATCACCTTGCAAACACAGCAGGTAAGAGAGATGGGGCGGTAGCTAGAAGGAAGGTTTTTGTCCTTACCAAGCTTAGGTATGGGTATGATGGTGGCTTCACGCCAGCGTCCGGGAAATGTGCACCCTGCCCAGATGCGGTTGTATGTGTTAAGCAGAAGGTGCTTGCCCGCAAAAGAAAGATACAGCAACATCTGAATGTGGATGGCGTCCGGCCCTGGGGCGGAGTACTTGGATAAACTGAGAGTATGATCCAGCTCCCTCATAGCAAAGGCGGCATTGTAGCACTCACGATTCGGAGAAGGGTATCGCCCGAGCCTCCTCCGCTGTTTCCGATGGGGGAAGGCAGGGTGATAGTGGGAAGAGCTCGAAACTTCTGCAAAATGGCGGCCCAAAGTGTTGGAGATAGCAACAGGGTCCACGAGGACATCGTCTGCTACTATCAGGTAGGAAATCGGGAATGTATCTTGGTCCCAGAGAGCCATCGGAGGTTGGCCCACACGTCAGAGGAGAGGGTGGAACTGTTAAAAGAACTAGTGAATGAAATCCAGCTAGTTTTTTTTTTTCTGTCCCGAAGAACGCGACGACACTTTGCATGCATCTGTTTATAATGAATGCAGTTCGCCATCGTAGGATCTACATCTACATCTACATGACTACTCTGCAATTCACATTTAAGTGCTTGGCAGAGGGTTCATCGAACCACAATCATACTATCTCTCTACCATTCCACTCCCGAACAGCGCGCGGGAAAAACGAACACCTAAACCTTTCCGTTCGAGCTCTGATTTCTCTTATTTTATTTAGATGATCATTCCTACCTATGTAGGTTGGGCTCAACAAAATATTTTCGCATTCGGAAGAGAAAGTTGGTGACTGAAATTTCGATGACGGTTAAAAACGCGGAGAGCACGTCTCCGTGCGCGAATTGCGTCGCGGCATGCCTCAGTCCACCAAGGGACTGGAACACGACGTGGTAAAGAGTTGGCGAAGCCATGGAAAGTGTCATAAAAACACGTTTATGATGGCAAACTGATCTGTAGCGTTACTCTGTAATTGCTATGGACTTATTCATTCCACGTTTTTGATGTGCTTAAAGGTGTTTATAACAAGACCGTCTCCACCCAAAGGCACCCTTATTGCCACGATGTTCCAGTATTTTTAGAGTGAAAATATGCCTGATAGTATAATCCACATACAATGGAATGAAAGTTGGTGTCCAGAAAGTGAATTCCACCGCGTCACCTCCCCTTGCCAACCATTTCTGCGGATAAAAACTTGTTCCATCACCGCAACTCGTATCAGCCATTTATAGGGTGACCTTTACGGTACTATCGTCCACTTGCAACCTCAGCTACTGTGAATGGTGTTTCAGATATACGGAGTAACTGCGAGAGACTTCTAATAGTTGTCAGCTTGGATAGGCTCTGACATGAATGTGGGAAAAAGACTTTAGCGTCAGAGAGGTAGTAATCTTTATATGGGTACTATGAAGTTTCAGAGACACACGTATTAGGGCTGTTACATGTCATATGTATTCACTGCTAAGTTACGAGTATCCCACGACACGGATATTACCGCTTCGTTACTGCCTGTAACATTTCATTGTTCGTACGTTTATTCCCCACTCGCAATTCGTGTCCGACTCGGGCCGATCGGTAGTTTTCGTATCCCTCCAGTTTCTTATTTTCAGTGGAGCAAGTCGTTCGCAACACACAGTGTCAAACACACTTTGTCCCTCGTTATTTTTTCTTTCTCCCATGCAATTCGTGTACGACCAGGAGGGATTGACAGCATTCGTACTCCGACAAATCATTTGTTTCACACGTTACGGAGGAGGGAGGAGATTCGTGTTTAACGTCTACATCTACATCCATACTCCGCAAGCCACCTGACGGTGTGTGGCGGAGGGTACCTTGAGTACCTCTAGCGGTTCTCCCTTATATTCCAGTCTCGCATTGTTCGTGGAAAGAAAGATTGTCGGTATACTTCTGTGTGGGCTCTAACCTCTCTGATTTTATCCACATGGTCTCTTCGCGAGATATACGTAGGAGGGAGCAATATACTGCTTGACTCCTTGGTGAAGGTATGTTCTCGAAACTTCAACAAAAGCCCGTACCGAGCTACTGAGCTTCTGGAGTTTATCCATCGTCTCCGTAACACTTTCGCGATTACTAAATGATCCTGTAACGAAGCGCGCTGCTCTCCATTGGATCTTCTCTCTCTCTTCTATCAACTCTATCTGGTACGGATCCCACACTGGTGAGCAGTATTCAAGCAGTGGGCGAACAAGTTTACTGTAACCTACTTCCTTTGTTTTCGGACTGCATTTCCTTAGTATTCTTCCAATGAATCTCAGCCTAGCATCTGCTTTACCGACGATCAACTTTATATGGTCATTCCATTCCCAGATAATTTATGGAATTAACTGCTTCCAGTTGCTGACCTGCTATATTGTAGCTAAATGATAAGGGATCTTTCTTTCTATATATTCGCAGCACATTACACTTTGCTACATTGAGATTCAGTTGCCATTCCCTGCACCATGCGTCAATTCGTTGCAGATCCTCCTGCATTTCAGTACAATTTTCCATTGTTACAACCTCTCGATATACTACAGCATCATCCGCAAAAAGCCTTAGTGAACTTCCGATGTTATCCACAAGGTCATTTATATATATTGTGAATAGCAACGGTCCTACGACACTCCCCTGCGGCACACCTGAAATCACTCTTACTTCCGAAGACTTTTCTCCATTGAGAATGACATTCTGCTTTCTGTTATCTAGGAACTCTTCAATCAAATCACACAATTGGTCTGATAGTCCATATGCTCTTACTTTGTTCATTAAACGACCGTGGGGAACTGTATCGAACGCCTTGCGGAAGTCAAGAAACACGGCATCTACCTGGGAACCCGTGTCTATGGCCCTCTGAGTCTCGTGGACGAATAGCGTGAGCTGGGTTTCACACAATCGTCTTTTTCGAAACCCATGCTGATTCCAACAGAGTAGATTTCTAGTCTCCAGAAAAGTCATTATACTCGAACATAATATGTGTTCCAAAATTCTACAGCAGATCGACGTTAGAGACATAGGTGTATAATTCTGCACATCTGTTCGACGTCCCTTCTTGAAAACGGGGATGACCTGTGCCCTTTTCGAATCTTTTGGAACGCTACGCTCTTCTAGAGACCTACGGTACACCGGTGCAAGAAGAGGGGCAAGTTCCTTCGCGTACTCTGTGTAAAATCGAACTGGTATCCCAACAGGTCCAGCGGCCTTTCCTCTTTTGAGCGATTTTAATTGTTTCTCTACCCCTCTATCGTCTATTTCGATATCTACCATTTTGTCATCTGTGTGACAATCTAGAGAGCGAACTACAGTGCAGTCTTCCTCTGTGAAACAGCTTTGGAAAAAGACATTTAGTATTTCGGCGTTTAGTCTGTCATCCTCTGTTTCAGTACCATTTTGGTCAGAGTGTCTGGACATTTTGTTTTGATCCACCTACCGCTTTGACATAAGAACAAAATTTCTTAGGATTTTCTGCCAAGTCAGTACATAGAACTTTGCTTTCGAATTCGTTGAACGTCTCTCGCATAGCCCTCCTCACACCACATTTCTTTTCGTGTAATTTTTGTTTGTCTGCAAGGCTTTGGCTATGTTAATGTTTGCTGTGAAGTTCCCTTTGCTTCCGTGGCAGTTTCATAGCTCGGTTGTTGTTCCACGGTAGCTCTTTTCCATCTCTTACGATCTTGCTCGGCACACCTAATGCATATTGTACGATGGTTTTGAACTTGGTCCACTGATCCTCAACACTATCTGTACTTGAGATAAAACTTTTGTGTTGAGCCGTCAAGTACTCTAAAATCTGCTTTTTGTCACATTTACTACACAGAAAAATCTTTCTACCTTTTTTAATATTTCTATTTACGGCTGAAATCACCGATGCTGTAACCGCTTTATGATCGCTGATGCCCTGTTCTGCGTTAATTGTTTCAAATAGTTCGGGTCTGTTTGTCACCAGAAAGTCTAATATGTTATCGCCACGAGTTGGTTCACTGTTTAACTGCTCAAGGTAGTTTTCAGATACTGCACATACAAAAATTTCACTGGATTCTTTGTCCCTGCCACCTGCTATAAACGTTTGAGTCTCCCAGGCTATATCTGGTAAATTAAAATCTCCACCCAAAACTATAACATGGTCAGGAAATCTACTCGAAATATTTTCCAAATTTTCCTTCAGGTGTTCTGCCTCAACAGCTGCTGAGTTAGGGGGCCTATAGAGAAATCGAATTACCATGTTTGAGCCTGCTTTAACCGTGACCTTAACCCAAATTATTTCACATTTCACATTTCCTTCGATACTATTGCACATTTTATCGCTATAAACACGCCCCCCCTTCACTGTCCCGCCTGTCTCTGCGGTATACATTCCAATCTGAGTTTAGAATTTAATTACTGTTTATATCTGGTTTCAGCCAACTTTCCGTCCCTAGTACTGTGTGGGCATTGTGACCGTTTATTAATGAGAGCACTTCTGAGACCTTTCTATAGACGCTCCTGCAGTTTACTATTGCCACGTTAATATTGTCATTCCCTGTTGCGTTTTGCCTACTGCTACCTTGTCGCGTCTCAGGAGGCGTCTTGTAGGGCCCAGGGAGGGAATTCTCTAACCTAAAAAACCCATATGTGCACTCCACACGTACTCCGCTACCCTTGTAGCCTCTTCCTGCATGTAGTGGTTCAAATGGCTCTGAGCACTATGGGACTTAACATCCGTGGTCATTAGTCCCCTAGAACTTAGAACTACTGAAACCTAACTAACCTAAGGACATCACACACATCCATGCCCGAGGCAGGATTCGAACCTGCGACCGTAGCGGTCGCGTGGCTCCGGACTGAGCGCCTAGAATCGCTAGACCACCGCGGCCGGCCTGCATGTAGTGCACGCCTGACCTATTCAGGGGGACCAACCGACAGCAAGGTTATTAGGGACAAGCTCGGACTACGGAGGATGAGGATGGAAGTCGGCCGTGCCCTTTTCAAAGTAACCATTCCGGCACTTGCCTGGAGCGATTTAGGGAAATCACGGAAAATCTAAATCTGGATGGCCGGACGCGTATTTGAACCGTCATCTTCCCGAATGCGAGTCCACTACGACACCTCGCCCGGTACACGCTAAGGTTTCCACCGAGTTCAATTCTTGCAACTTAAACTGTTACCATTAATACCAGGATAGCTATGGTGCCCGTCCTTCAGCTTGTACCACGTGGTTACAATTAAGGCTCACGCAGGTCCAGTGTGGGCTGTCATGATCGTATGGCTGCGAAACGTGGTAGAAATAGTAAAGCGTTAAAGCGGAACCGATTTACGCTAAAACAAAAAATTACTTCCAATTTTGACCACCAGGTGCAAATCTGACGCTATGAATGCGAGAAGGAAGTTTAGAAATGTTCCCATATGTGAAGGGTTAGGAACGGGACGTGGGCAGAAAAGGTCAAACAAGTGCGAAACGCAAAATGTTGATTAACCACCGCTTACGCAATTTGTTCAGTATGAGCACCGGATATCTCGGTGAGATGCTGTCCAGTGCCAGATTTGCACCTTGGAGACAAAATTTGAACTAATTATTTCCACTGTAAATCGGTTCTGCATTAACGGATCAGCGTATCTACCAAGTTTCGCTGCCATACGATAACTACAGCGCACACTGGACTTCCGCGAGAAGCTGCATTTTGATTATAACCACCCTATAGAAGAGAAAAATTTCTTCACGAAAGATAAACCGCTCAAACAGCTCATTCATGAGCAGTTATATCCATAACCTGCTAGAAGACCAAAAATGTATTTATATTTAGTAGTTAAATCAGTAATGACGTTCAGTAAGGAATGTAATGACTAAGAAAGACTTTGTACTGAGTATATTCCTTGGAAATGCCGAATACATACGATACAAAATTTATTGGTCGCTATTACAGTCCTAGTCCGTACGGCAATCAAGTATTAAGATTTCGATGAAAAACTAAATTATAACGTGTAATTTTTTAAAAAAATAGTTGGTTCCTCTTCTCTTCATACCTCGGATAAACTTTTTCAGAAAATCTAGGAGGGAATGTCTACACATATCTCTGTTCACTGTAAATACATCGATAAGAAGCTACAATTCCAACGCGTATGTTGTATCGTGCGTTACAAATGACGCAAATCCAGCAGATGTTTTCTCTTTACAAGGCTAACACAGCTCGGCGTAGATGCAAACACGTATCTAGGTCTCTGCCGATTACGGTCCTGTCGTGAATTAATGAAGTGTGATCTGAAATTGCTTTGTTTATAGTCAGCTGTTACGAGCAGCAAGCAACTAGATCACATTATCTGCTTCGCAGAATGTACGTGTCGACACATGTCTCTTATTGCACATTACACCAAATACATCGTCAATGTGGTAGAGTGTCCATGTAAAACATAGTGTGCCTTTTCTTTGTAGGCTTGTTAATCGCTCATATCACGAGAAGATGACCATAAAATGCCAAAATTTTCATTTTTTTTACCTACATCAGAAATGTAAGCAACTGGCACTGGCTAGACGATTCTGCTGTCATCTTTTCTAATTTGTTATATCGAACGAGACGGTTCGTCAGTGATACGAGATATTCAGGAGAAGTCGGTCTTTCACCGGCCTCCTCGTGTTTTCCTTGGCAGGGAGCTGGGATGGTGGATTTTGTTTTGAGCGACACCATCACAGAGTGATATCGCAATGATTATCCTTTTCCCTTCTCCAGAGGGAGGGGGCGGAGGGTATAGCTTTTTTTAATTCGCGTATTTAAAAACAAATTTTGAAAGATGAAAAGCATTCAGCTATCATTATTAAAACAGATATTTTTGTTGCAATCATAGCGATTTCCAAGGTGACAAGAAGGAAGAGTTTAACGTCTCGTCGACAACGAGGTCAGTAAAGACGTTGCGCAAGTTGGGATTGGTTAAGGATGGAAAAGGAAATCGGCCATGCCTTTTCAACGGACCCATCCCGGAATGTAGCTTAAGCGATTTAGGGAAATCAGGGGAGACCTAAATCTGGACGGCTGGATGGGGATCTGAACCGTCGTCTTTCAGAATGCGAGTCCTGTGCACTAAGCACTGCCGCACCTCGCTGTGTCCAAGGTGAAAGATGTGGCACTCATGATGATAATGACTCCTGTGTAGGTCTATGGGACCATGATGTTGGCAGGTCAGCTACAGAGGGCAATTTGTCGGGTGAGCTTTCCAAGGATGGGGGGAACAGAATCTGACTGGTTTTTCTGGTGGAGACACGGTGTAATAACAGCAGGAGATGCTGCACACAGTAAGGTGGGAATTGCACTACAAAAAGGCATCTAGGCAGGAATGTTTTCCAGAGAAATCTGGGAACACAGGAGGCAATACTGACCTTGCGACTTATCTTAGAAATAGGACTGAAGGAAGGCATATCTACTTTTACAGCATTTGTAGTTTAGAGAAAGTTTTAGACATTGTTGACTGGAACACTCTCCTTGTAGTTCTCGGTATAAAAGACAAGTGGCGAAAGGTTATCTACAACTTGTACAGAAACCTAACTGAAATTATAAGATTCGAAGGGCGTCAAAGGGAAGCAGTGGTTAAGAATGGAATGGAGCAGGGTTGTAGCCTATCCCAGATATTTAGTCTGCACAGTGAGCAAGCTGTGAAGGAAATCAGAGAGAACTTTAGAAGGGGATTTTAAGTTCAGGCAGACAAAATAAAAAGTTTACGGTTTGCTAATGACATTTTAGTTCTGTCAGTGACGACAATAAACTCGACACCCCAGATGAACGGAATGTCTGTCTTATGCGCGATGAATATCAATAAAATACGGTGCAGTGACCGACAGTGAAGTATCTCTGTTTCTGAGCGTTTATCGTGTCGCAGGGGGACCATTTTTTTCATGATTTGGTAAATTTATTTTCATCTTATCAGTGTGGCCGTATGCTGTCACTGAGGGAGGGAAATTACGTACGGGTCTGGCTTACCTCCCACTCTTACAAGCTAATGCTTTGCGCGTTAAGCTATACGAGCTCAGTTATCTATAAGGGGCAGTCAAATGAAAACGAGACGGATGGCACGAAAGTAAGTAAACGATTTATTGTTTCAAAAGTAATCGCCATAGCTGTCAATACATTTATCCCACTGTGGGACAAGACGATCAATGCCTTCAAGGAAAAACGTTTACGGTTGCCTACGCAATCATGATTGTATCCATGCGTGCACATTTTCGTCCGAAGCAAATCGACGGCGACGAATATCTGTCTTCATGGCTCCAAAAATGTGGAAATCGTACGGGGAGAAATCGGTTCAAATGGTTCAAATGGCTCTGAGCACTATGGGACTCAACATCTTAGGTCATAAGTCCCCTAGAACTTAGAACTACTTAAACCTAACTAACCTAAGGACATCACACACACCCATGCCCGAGGCAGGATTCGAACCTGCGACCGTAGCAGTCCTGCGGTTCCGTACTGCAGCCCCAGAACCGCACAGCCACCGCGGCCGGCTGGAGAAATCGGGACTGTATGGAAGACGTGTAAGGGCTTTCCAACAAAACTTCTGCAGCGTAGTCGAAACAACCTCGGCAACTTGTGTTTATTACACCATAAGACTATTCATGTTTCATAACAAATCAGTATACAACATAATATAGAATTCACACAGAACACACACATGCGATACACACTGAAATACCACCACATTCTCTTAACACGACTGTGCTAAATTAAATACCGCATTAAGAGTCCAAAGACAGCACCTTGTTACCGTAACAATGCTATGATAAACTCGTTTACTGTCTTATGTAAGAGTACACAGTTTTAGACTAGCAAGCAGGACACACAAAAAGGAAATCTTCATTTATTCGGCTAACGAATCAGTTCTTTCCTCTTATATTCATATTTAAAACGCATGAGGAATATACGGGCCATGTGTCCAATAGATTCACCATCGCTGTCACGTTAGGATTGGTGACAACATAGATTTTGAACAGATGGGCTGGGAAATTCTCTTGATGGCCTCTAATCCTAGTTAAACTTGCGATAAGACGACTTTTAAGGTTGTACTCGGTGAACACCCCAAAGCTTCACAGGAATTCGCAACATGATAGTGGCCTACTATTTGCGTTTAATAACACTAGAGCACAATTTTCTATTTACTGTAATACGCTCTTCGAATAAGTTATCATTAACAGATTCAGTTATCCTATTTGTCTCTCGAAAAATCAGTGTTTGTTTGAAAGCGGTAACCTCTGCTGTAAATAAGTAACTTTTAATGGTTGCGCGTGTTTGTGTAAGCCGCAGTGGTGGCATGGTGAGGGTGAAATATGGGGGGGGGGGATGGAGAGGAGAAGGTATAGAGAGAGAGAGAGAGAGAGAGAGAGAGAGAGAGAGAGAGAGAGAGAGAGACCGGGGAGAGGGGAAGAGGAGGAATAGGAGCAGGCACAAAGGGCAGGTCGAAGGTGTTATGAACGAAGTAGGGAGAGTTAATTAAAGCCTTTAGCCTCCACACTCAACGCTGTAGTTAGAGAGCTGTGCGGGATGCATTGTCTGACTTGTACAAACACGCAGAGCGGCACCGGATATGAACGTTGCACGGGCTTCTTGCTTACAAGCCAGAATAATTAAGCATGTGAATTGAGTTAATGTGCACTTGGCTTAGCTAAATGCTACCTGTGTGCGAATTATTCGAAGTATAAAGATAGTGGGCTTAAGGGAACTGAAGAGGGGCAATAGCTCATTATGCCAAAGTATAACCGCTCGAATCAATTATTACTTGTTTTCCTATTACCTGTAAGTTCAATGTACTGGTCACAAGTGCGGGTCCAGGTTCGGTTCAGTTTGGGATCATTGTTCGTGATTTAGAGTGATCTTCAACTGTCGGTTAGACCGTCAGCGAGAGCTGCTGTAGATAAGGCGTTGTTTGCGAATTATGTTTACGAGCTTCAAACAGGAACGAATTATTTGGAGTTATCTGTGTGGCTAGTATTTTACTTTCTTAATTTCTTGCATGTTTGTGTGCTTACCAGGCACAGTCTACCGCTCTAATAACAGTGTAGTGTAAAATATCCGTGCTAGTACCGACGCTTGTATGGAATGCCGTATCATATAGGCTTTTGTTTGTCTGTTTTGCTTGTATCGGGTCAGTGTCGGATTTCCCGTCGTCGAGGGAGTCCACTTTCCATTGCTGCAGCAGATAAGGCAAGTACACCGTTTGTTTCTGAATTATATTTACGAGCTTCAAACAGGAGCTATTTATTTGAGTGGATACTAGTTTACTTTTTTTAATTTCTTGCGTGTTTGTGTGCTTACCAGGCAGAGTCTAGCATTCTAATAACTGTGTAGTGTACAGTTTTGGAGTCTTTGGTATGGGTAGGGACTGACTGCTGTGTTCAGATGAGAGCTGAGTTGGTGCACAGCTCCAGACAGTGCTGGCTTTGGTCACACAGCTTGAGGCTGTTGCTAGCGGCCGTAACTGGGGGGGGAGGGGGGGTACGGACAAGAGGGGGGAGGGAGGATGTGGGGATCTGAGGAACGTCCAGCACGTCCCACGTACCAACCGATCGGTCCACTACTGTGACCACCTCGGGTACTGCCCGCATTGAAGTTGATCCCTCAACAGTGGTCGAGTGGGACGTCACTCCAACGAGAGTCAGGCAGCGACAGACTTTTCGGTGATCCGATCGGAGGGCCAACCCGGTTCGTCTGACGAGCAGGTTTCGGGCGCTATCTGTGTCTGACATAGTCCCTGAGCTAGATAAAGTCGCTTGCCCTGGTCCAGAGGAAATATCTCAGCCCGTGAGGTCTGAACATTCACAGAGGCTGGGTTTACTAAGAGTTGGGATCGCCAATGCTGGGTACATAATGGTGCCCCTTAGGGACATGGCTGCAAATGGGGGGAGGAATCCAGTGTGTATTCTGTGTGCATACTGGGAGGAGTCATTCCAGATATGGAAAGGGTGTTTCCGGATTCCATGAAGAACACAGGGGGCAGCCAATTGCAGGTGGTGGCTCATGTGGGAACTAACGATGTATGCCGCTTTGGATCTGAAGAGATTCTCTCTGGTTTCGGGCGGTTAGCAGAAGGAATAAAGACTGCCAGTATTACTTGCGAGATGAAGGCAGAGCTCGCCATCTGCAGCGTTGCCGACGGAACTCACTGTGGTTCTTCGATACTGAGCCGAGTGGAGGGTCTAAGTCAGAGGGTCAGACGGTTCTGAGATCGTGTAAGCTGCAGATTCCTCGACTTGGTAGTCAAAATGGTGGGCTTCAGGGTTGCGCTTAACATATCAGTGGTCCACTACACACACGAAGCGGCTACACGGGTAGAGGGGGCTGTATGGAGGAAACTGGGCAGTTTTTACAAAGGACCTAACCGTGTTCAGAAAGGATAGATTAAATACAGTTGGTGGTGGAGTGTTTATTGCTGTCAGAAGTAGTTTACCTTGTAGTAAAATCGAAGCGGATAGTTCCTGTGATATATTATGGATAGAGGTGATACTTGACAACTGTAATAAATTTATAATTGGTTCCTTTCACCCCCCCCCCCTCCGACTCAGGTGGTACAGTTTCTAAACAGTTCAAAGAAAACTTGAGTTTCATTTCAAATAGGTACCCCACTCGTACAGTTATAGTTGGTAGTGACTTCAATCTACCCTCGATGTGTTGGCGAAAATAGGCGTTTAAAGTCGGAAGTAGGCATAAAAATTCATGTGAAATCGTTGTGAATGTGTTCTCAGATAACTATTTTGAACAGTTAGTTCAAAAGCCCAATCGAAGTACAAATACACTCCTGGAAATGGAAAAAAGAACACATTGACACCGGTGTGTCAGACCCACCATACTTGCTCCGGACACTGCGAGAGGGCTGTACAAGCAATGATCACACGCACGGCACAGCGGACACACCAGGAACCGCGGCGTTGGCCGTCGAATGGCGCTAGCTGCGCAGCATTTGTGCACCGCCGCCGTCAGTGTCAGCCAGTTTGCCGTGGCATACGGAGCTCCATCGCAGTCTTTAACACTGGTAGCATGCCGCGACAGCGTGGACGTGAACCGTATGTGCAGTTGACGGACTTTGAGCGAGGGCGTATAGTGGGCATGCGGGAGGCCGGGTGGACGTACCGCCGAATTGCTCAACACGTGGGGCGTGAGGTCTCCACAGTACATCGATGTTGTCGCCAGTGGTCGGCGGAAGGTGCACGTGCCCGTCGACCTGGGACCGGACCGCAGCGACGCACGGATGCACGCCAAGACCGTAAGATCCTACGCAGTGCCGTAGGGGACCGCACCGCCACTTCCCAGCAAATTAGGGACACTGTCGCTCCTGGGGTATCGGCGAGGACCATTCGCAACCGTCTCCATGAAGCTGGGCTACGGTCCCGCACACCGTTAGGCCGTCTTCCGCTCACGCCCCAACATCGTGCAGCCCGCCTCCAGTGGTGTCGCGACAGGCGTGAATGGAGGGACGAATGGAGACGTGTCGTCTTCAGCGATGAGAGTCGCTTCTGCCTTGGTGCCAATGATGGTCGTATGCGTGTTTGGCGCCGTGCAGGTGAGCGCCACAATCAGGACTGCATACGACCAAGGCACACAGGGCCAACACCCGGCATCATGGTGTGGGGAGCGATCTCCTACACTGGCCGTACACCACTGGTGATCGTCGAGGGGACACTGAATAGTGCACGGTACATCCAAACCGTCATCGAACCCATCGTTCTACCATTCCTAGACCGGCAAGGGAACTTGCTGTTCCAACAGGACAATGCACGTCCGCATGTATCCCGTGCCACCCAACGTGCTCTAGAAGGTGTAAGTCAACTACCCTGGCCAGCAAGATCTCCGGATCTGTCCCCCATTGAGCATGTTTAGGGCTGGATGAAGCGTCGTCTCACGCGGTCTGCACGTCCAGCACGAACGCTGGTCCAACTGAGGCGCCAGGTGGAAATGGCATGGCAAGCCGTTCCACAGGACTACATCCAGCATCTCTACGATCGTCTCCATGGGAGAATAGCAGCCTGCATTACTGCGAAAGGTGGATATACACTGTACTAGTGCCGACATTGTGCATGCTCTGTTGCCTGTGTCTATGTGCCTGTGGTTCTGTCAGTGTGATCATGTGATGTATCTGACCCCAGGAATGTGTCAATAAAGTTTCCCCTTCCTGGGACAATGAATTCACGGTGTTCTTATTTCAATTTCCAGGAGTGTAATTGCTAAAACATACTTGATCTCTCAACAACAAATAATCCTGAGCAAATAGGGAACATAATGACAGCAAAACCATCAAAAATAAACGCAAAATACATCTATTTAAAAAAGCGGATAAAAATTCGCTTGAGTTGTTCTTAAGAGACAGTCTCAACTCCTTCCGATCTGAGTGCATAGGCCGGCCGAAGTGGCCGTGCGGTTAAAGGCGCTGCAGTCTGGAACCGCAAGACCGCCACGGTCGCAGGTTCGAATCCTGCCTCGGGCATGGATGTTTGTGATGTCCTTAGGTTAGTTAGGTTTAACTAGTTCTAAGTTCTAGGGGACTAATGACCTCAGCAGTTGAGTCCCATAGTGCTCAGAGCCATTTGAACCATTTGAGTGCATAAACACCGATCAAATGTGGTTTAAATACAAAGAAATAGCATCGACGGCTATTGAAAGACGTATACCAAATAAATTAATAAGAAGTTGTGCTGATTCCCTATGGTACACTAAGCACTTCAGAACACTTTTGCAGAACCAACGAAAAAAGCATACCAAATTTAAAAGAATCCAAAATCCTAAAGTTTGACGTAGTTTTACAGAAGCTCGAAAGTAGCGCGAACTTCAATGCCAGATGCTTTTAATACTCGTACTTTCCACAGCGAAATTCCGTCTCGAAATCTGGCAGAAAATCAAAAACGATTCTGATCGCATGTAAAGTACACCAACGGAATGACGCAATAAATACCTTCACTGAGCGATAAAAATGATGGCGATGTTACTGGTGACAGTGACACTACAGCAGAGTTACTAAACACGATTTTTCGAAACTCCTTCACCAAAGAAAACGAAGTAGATATTCCAGAATTAGAACCAAGAATAACTGCCAACATGAGTAACTTAGAAGTAGGTATCTTCGGTGTAGGAAAACAGCTTAAATTGCTCAAATCACTTAATAAAGACAAGGCCTCCGGTCCTGATTGTATACCAGTCAGGTTCCTTTCAGAATATGCTGATACAATAGCTCCATATTTAGCAACCATATACAACCGATCGCTGGTTGAAAGATCCGTACCTAAATACTGCAAAGTTGCAGAAATCACACCAATACCCAAGAAAGGAAATAAGGGTAATCTGCTAAATTACATACGCATCTCGCTAATGTCGATCTGCAGTAGTATTTTGGAAAATATACTGTGTTCGAACATAAGGAGTTGTCTGGAAGAAAACAATATATTGACCTCGCTTGACGCCACGGAAGCAATTTATGCAATCCTGCTCATCTGCGGTGCGCATTTTCCTGCAGACCTCTTTACTTCAGCGTCACACACCTTCTCTTTACAACAGTTTGTAAACACTAAACGTGTGAAGCTCGAACGGATTCAGAAAATATCGTTCTTGTGAAACGCTGCTACCTCTTTATTCTCGTGAAGTAATGAACGCTGTTGACAATGGTGTCAAATTGATTCCCCATTTTTAGATTTCCGGCAGGGTTTTGACACCGTTCCCCAAAAGCGACTTCTAATCAAACTGCGTGCCTATGGACTTTCGTCTCAGTTGTGTAACTGGATCCGTGATTTCCTGTCAGAGAGGTCACAGTTCGTAGTAACTGACGGAACGTCAGTAGGAAAATGCGCACCGCAGATGAGCAGGATTGCATAAATTGCTTCCGTGGCGTCAAGCAAAGTCACATTGGTGGCGCAATGCGACGCGCGAAATACATTACACGACGTACTGTTCCGCGGATTTAATTGGAAAAGTTTATTGGCGGACCCGTATTAATTGTCTGCACAACTCAATTACCAAGTCGATGTAAATAAATGTCGCCAGCCTCGCTTTGACCCGCGAGTCAGAGTTAAATATCACAACTCAAAAGTCCAAAAGTCAAAATTGAAAGTCCTATAGCTGCCTAACTACTTACAAGAAAGATTCAAAGATCCTACGACTACACCTGAATGGTTCATCGCTAACAGTTCAGTACACCGCCCTCAACTGGCTACTACTTCATCTGTTTACTTCTCTCATTCCCCAGTATTACTTGGAAGGTTCTATTTGACAACATATCATCAATGAGGTTGGTTATCTTCTTGCAGGGGACGGCACAGATTAATTTGTACATGAGCCCCCGTTTCCAAACTGTATCATATGCTGCTGTTAGGTCTATGAATGCTGCAGCTACTGTATGTTTCTTCTGGAACCCCGCCTCTATATATGTTGTCAGTGATAGGACTTGATCTGTACAGCAGCGATATGGACGGAATCCTGCTTGTTCGATAGGGATTTTTTTGAGTATAGTCTGGCCTATTCTGTTGAGGAGCAGTCTTTCTAGTAATTTATATACCATACTGAGTAGGGCAATTGGGCGGTAACTCTCTGGTCTATCGCCTGGTTTACCAGGTTTCAGGACTGCGATGATCTTTGCTCGTTTAAGTGAGGGAGGAATGTTACCCACTTGGAGAATGTCCGTAAAGAACTTAGCCAGCCATTGTTTTGTGTAGGCTCCGACATATATGAGGAACTCAGGGTGGATACCATCGAAACCCGAAGCTTTGCCTGATTTAACCTTCTTCAGGGCATCGGTAACCTCCTCGATGCGAATATCTGATGAATATTCTGAGTCCATTGCACGGGTCCTTTTTAATGTTTTTAAGTCTTTCTTCACTGGCTACTACTAACAGCCGTTGATAATCATCGTAACGATAAACGTGGAACACAGTTTAAGGTCAACAGCGCAAACGCCACTCAAAAGCAACATATTTAAATTTGAACAGAAAGAAATGATTTTTTTTGGTATCGATTAAACCCAGCCAAGTATGTCACTTTCATGCAACACCATCTCCAGCTAGCTAATGTCTCCACGCGCTGCTCTGAGCCCTTCTTACCACACTCATTAACCCGCAAACTCGCGGAGAAATTCGACGCCCACGCATGGTAACGCACTTTCGAAAACTTTGCACGTTTTCTGTATGGCAACAGTAACTTCGTTGATCACCACCTCCGATCTTCCGAAATGAGGAGAACTTAAACACAAACTCTGCCACAGCGGGATGGAATTCGCCACTTCATCCTCATGAGGCCTACAGGCCGACTCCCCGATTCTGCGTGCTCCAAGCTGCTCCACGAAATTATTCACGTCCACGGCTTTCAGCTAATCAGAATCAGGAGCAGAATATAAACACTGCATACTGCGCAAGCCACCTTCGGTACTTCTGGTACCATTACCTGTTTCACATCTTTAATGAAGTCGGGTAAATATGGGATTATTATTTGCAATTCTTCATATAATTCTTAACATTGGAAGTCACAGCTAACACCCACTCGCAAGACTGTGTATAAATCCTGACAGCCTTTTGATATACGATATTTTGGAGTAATTTTTAACGTGTGTTGATCATAGAGAAAACCATACTTGTTTTATACACCTAAACCATGAATCCACACTGCTCAATGGTGTTAAAAGATCTGTTTCGTATCGGCTTTTGGAAGACTGTATAGGTTCATCACTACTTTTCATAACCGAATATTCTTTTGTTTTTCGCTAAACTTTAACTTTTAAAATCTTTTGGCAGATCATAACTGCTTTCCTCAATAAATCGACGAGCGTCAGTAAGCATTGCTCGAACCCAATTTGTAGACATACTGTGATCCAGTCAGAAAACGGACGCAAATGTTCAAGTGCAGTACTCAAATGACTTTTACAGATGGCCATAATTTGTTTGTAACGTTAACTATCATAAATGAAATGATATGATAAATTCTAAGCCGAGCATTTCGTTCAAAACTGAATCACAATTACTGAGAGCGTCCGATTCTTCCATGTAATTGTTTAAGCTTTGAATGCATTCAACAAGATCACCAAATTGAAACAGAACGGACTTCACTGCCACTACTCTGCTTTTGCACATAGTGTCTGATAAAGGTTTCATAGTAAGTTTTAATTTCCCTAAAATCAATATCCAGCGTTGCTGGATCTTCAAAATGGCAAATAAAATTTCTGAATAAAACCAAAAAAATGTTTTTGTTGCCGCTGTATAATTAGTTGCGTCTACCAACGGCACATTCCAACTATAACACCCGCAGGGTGTAAAAAATGGCCTGGGATTTAAATTTAATGTTAGAGTCTTAACTCCACTTTCTACACCACAGTATGTGCTCCACTGTCATACCCTTGGCCACGACAGTTCTGAATTTCTAACCCATTTTTTTCTAGTTCTTCCAGTATCGCATTAGTTATATACTCTCCAGTCGTCTCATCGACGGATACAAATTCCACAAGGATTTCTTCTCTTGTGTCAGTTGATGTATTACGAAATCTTAACATAATTGACATTTGTTCAACTCGACTACAATCTCTAGTGCAGCCGAGTAAAATCGAATAATATTTTGCCTCTTTTACCCTACGAATCTCCTCATCAGTAACTGTTTTTGACATCAATGTGATCAATTAATTTTGAATCTGATGGCTTAGATGTTCAAAATGTTCAAATGTGTGTGAAATATTATGGGACTCAACTGCTAAGGTCATCAGTCCCTAATCTTACACACTACTTAACCTAAATTATCCTAAGGACAAACACACCCACCCATGCCCGAGGGAGGACTCGAACCTCCGCCGGGACCAGCCACACAGTCCATGACTTAGAAAATAGCGTGAAAGATTTTAGTCATTAATGCGTTTCATGTGTTCCCGTAATGTAGGATCATATTTAGGTATCAACCAAAACAAGTCTATGAAGTTAACATAATTCTCGCTGTCGTCGCCTGTATTGACAGACCTTCTGTGACCTCTAAATGCCGTATTATGAGAAGTTGAGAAATTAAAGATATCGGTTAATATCTGAAACCAATTGTGCCAGTGATTTGGGATTTATGAATTAGCCTTTCATTTTCTTGGTCGATTGTTTTTCCATTCTTTATACCTTTCTCCAATGTCACCCACTGGAACATAAATGCCATATGTTCCTTGATAATCTCATGTCTTTGTAAAATACTAGTTAAGTGCTTCCCGTCACAGCACCGACCCTGCACCATCTGAGTTTGTGAATTGCCGAACAGTCTGCATGGAGACAGAAAACTTTATTTTGGGAATTTGAATAAACCAACCAGCGGTGATGTTGAGTTTCACCATTATTTGGTTTTCCTGAGAAATGAAAATTAGAAAAGTGCCGTTGCGTCGACAGACTGCACAAATTATACAATCTGCTACACATTACACATGTCCGCAGTGAATTATCAGGAGAAGAAATGGACTCAAATAATGTAATGAATGTCAAATAAATTGACATTATGGTAAAGGTATATGTGTCGGGTGCTAAATTTAACAGCGTCCTACACTCACGAATTATGGCTAAAAATACACAAAATCTCATACGATTATGTTCTGGAGTAAAAAGTGTGACTTAAAAACGGCACATATCATCTAAATGTGTGCTGGTCGCGAGGTCTTGGCCCCTCGCCGCGGAGGATACTAGGAATGTTATTTGTCGGTAAAAGTCGGATGTCGTCGTTTTGGGAACAGTTCCCAACCTACGTGAGCTAGCAGCAGAGGGCGGTGCATTGTTACTGATGCGGTTTAGTATACCGTCACTCTTAGTGCTCATGAGTGAAGACCCTTCTATAAATTCTATGATGCCTAGTTACCCCTCATTACTAAATGTAACTCCATCTTCTGGGGGAGCATGGGACTACGGCAGTTCAATGTTCAATATAAAACAATATCAATCGCTGTTATATAGGTTTATTTCTAGGCAACCAGTTTCGACGTTACACTACGTCAGTCCGCAGCTCGTGGTCGTGCGGTAGCGTTCTCGCTTCCCGCGCCCGGGTTCCCGGCGGGGTCAGGGATTTTCTCTGCCTCGTGATGACTGGGTGTTGTGTGATGTCCTTAGGTTAGTTAGGTTTAAGTAGTTCTAAGTTCTAGGGGACTGATGACCATGGATGTTAAGTCCCATAGTGCTCAGAGCCATTTTACACTACGTCATCTCCAGGCCAAAACTGCTCCAATTCAGTAACCTTCGTGTTACAAATATGGCCATTACGAGACCAGTTAAAGGTACTACTGTATTTGCAACACGTAGGTTACTGTATTGGAGCAGTTTTGGCCTGGAGATGACGTAGTGTAACGTCAAAACTGGTTGCCTAGAAATAAACTTATATAACGGCGATTGGTATTGTTTTTATCGAACTCCTCATTACAGATGTCGGACGTCGTAGGCTGGGCAGACTGACGAAACAGGACAGGCGGCGAACTACGGCGGTACTAACATCAGACTTTAATGCTGGGCGTAGTACAAGTGTTTCTCAACACACAGTGCACCAGACACTGCTATTAACGATGGGCCTCCGCAGCCATCGACCCATGCATGTGCCAATATTAACACTACGACATCGGCAACTACGACTGAAATGGGCACGTGACCATCTGCACCAGACGTTGGAGCAGTAGCAGAGCACTGCATGGTCTGATGAATCCCGATACCTTCTTTATCATGGTGACGGGAGGGCGCGAATCCATCGTCTTCCAGAGGAACAGCTCCTTGACACCTGTTCTGCAGAAGCTGGCGGCGTTTCCGTTATGCTCTGGGGAACATTCACGTGGGATCCATGGCTCCAGTGGAGCTCGTGAAAGGCACCATGACGGAGAAGGAGTATTGTACACTGGTTGCAGACCACGTACACCCCTTCATGACGACCATGTGTCTCGACGGCAGTGGCATTTTTCATCACGATAATCGCCATGTCACAAGGCCACGGGTGTGATGAAGTGGTTCAAGTAACACAGTGGCAAGTTCCAATTTAAGTGCTGGTCCCTCAACCCGCCAGATCTGAAACCGAAGGAACACATCTGGAATGTGATTGAAAGTGGCGTCAGAGCTCATCGCCCCTCCACAGAATTTACGTGAATTAGATGACTTGTGTATGTAGATGTGGTGCCAGCTCCCTTCAGCGACCTACCAAGGCCTCACTGCTTCCATGCCACGACTCGTCGCCGCTGTTATCCGCGACAAAGGTGAACATACCGATTATTAGGTAGGTGGTCATAATGTTCTGGTTGATCAGTGTGCAGTACTGCTCCACATTTGAAGCTGACTGTCTTTGCAATATGCTTATGCGAATCCTTGTAATTTATACCACAGCTACACATCGGTACGAGACGGGCGCATCAGTGGGTTACCAGTCCTGGTTGACAAACGCTCCACACTTGCCCCTGAGCTAAGACGCCTTTTTTCCTAACAGACTATTTGCCCCTATTTCACACTTTTTGCTCCACAAAATATCAGCATAAGATTTTGCCGTCCCCATGACACCTGCAAAAAGGAAGAAACTTACGAAACTGCGTGTTTTGAGTCACGAAATAAAAAGATAAACATGGAAAGGAAAAGACAAAATCCACCACGGTAAACGGAAGGCACCGAACAACTGATTTATAAAAACAATGAACTATAAAATTAAGTATTCATAATATAAAAAGTACTGTAATCCCTTTTACCATTTACTGTCGTATGTGGTAGGTACACATTCTGCGACTTTACCTCCACACTGATATACTAAGGTACTTGGGCTATGCACGGCTCTGTTTAATAAGGGTGGCTCCATAAATTCGTAGGGTCGTGCCGTACACAGCTGCTTCATGCCCCGTAGCCAAACTCTTTCCAAATAATAACCTGTACCTGTGATGCTGCAGTCAAACGGTCTAAGCATTGGCTAGAATTACGAACAAATAAATAATAACACTCTGAATTTGATGTAGGTGACACCAGAGACCTTATGTTGAATACTGTGTATTCCAGTAAGTAAGCTCCAGTAAACGGAAAATGTTCCTACAATTACCAGTTATAAAACAGGTAGAAAGATAACCGTACTTAAATGCAATAAAGATGTGTTAAGTGTGTTACGAGAATGGTAACAGAATCCCCAAGCTAAATAGTCATTCAAGACGTGCGAAAAACGAAGTCATTTCCTGATCATAACAAACAGAATATTCGCCAGCTCAAAATAATTCTGAGTTCAGCATGACAATTTACTCGCGAGAGATAAAAAGTAAATACTCATGCTCTGTCTAGTTTTAATTCCGTAAAGCAAGTCGAAAAAAAGTTTCTGAAAGGGAACGCATTCAAATTTAGCGAAAGTTAAAGAATTTTAGCGGCTGTTCGACGCCCAGTATCTATCACCTACACGACTGAATACCACACGTTACCTCAGACAGGTCTCCTTCCAACCAGATCTCAACGTATAAAAGTGTGCTGGATCACTGACTTACGCGCACTACTGAAAAAGTGCCTGTTCTCACTTGACTCCAGTAGTGTTCGCCCACTGCCTGATTCTCATTGGCTGAAGGCCATCCCCACCAAAAATACATTGCTTTTGTGTTCTACAGACTTTATTTGACCCAACCTGACCACATTCTGTGCTAAACTAATAAATTACAACAACATTTAATAAAAAGAATGTTATACACATTAGGTCACACTCAGACCAATTACACGAAGTAAGTTTGCTCTTAATTAAATAAGCCAGCATTTTTGTGCCAGTGTGCTCATGTTAAATGACAGTAAAACGTTGTTAAATATGGGCTAAACAATTATTTAGGCCTGCCTGACAGAAGCGTCTTTTGGCACTCTTTTCAACTGTGGTGTCAGCTAATGTAGCCGACTGACCACTTTTAAATTACAATGGGTTTTAATATAAACTGTAATCTAAATTTAATAAGATTGCTGGCAACAATAGTAAAATATTCGTTACATAACTATCCAAGTATAATAAGATACAAGGCATTCAATGCTGCATTTAGTTGCTGTGGAAAATATGATGCTCTGACACAAATTTGCATTGCGAGAAAGATATAAAAATGTAATAAATCAATAATTAAAATAGATACAGATGTGTAGCTTTCAGGGATGAGAGTTACAGTGCTTTGCTACCATCAGAGACCTTGTTTCCTGAAATCTCACAAAGCGTTTGAAAGTTGTTAATTTTGAGATTTATGGAGAAAATATTCAGCCACTGCAAATTATTAACTTTTGTAGTTCACAAGATATTGAAAAATATTATTGTTTCACTGTATGCACCTCAAGTTTCTGACTACAGCTGTATTTTGACTTGCTTTACCATAGACCAGTGAGTTATTGAATTTATAAGAGTTTTAAGTAGCTATACCACAAACTGCCTTAAATGCCGCCATTACTGGTACATCTGCACTACTGCCATGTGAGCAACCACCGTCCAGATTCTTCGTGCTCTGCGATTACGCATATCCGGCCACACGTTGACCATCTTTGTACCTCGACCCCGCCGGGAGCGGCCAATCGGCCTACACGCCCCGCCGACTCACGCCCAGCCAAGCAAGAAAATTAACCTCTCCTCAGTGACAACCGTAGACACGCGAATAGCTCGCTTAAATAAGTGTGACGTTACAATTCGACGACAAAGGTAAAAAATAATAGCTTCGAAAGTAATTCTTTTTAACACACTTCTGATAGCTGTTTGATACAATAAATTGTATCATCCTGATTTTAAATTTAAGTTTATTTATTATTAATATTGTCAGTTTTAGGTACAAGTCAGCCGGTACGTGCGCACCGAAGCGTAAATTAGTATAATGGCTGAAGGGTCGAATTTTTTGCAACAATTTTGATTTTCTTTCTTTTACATCAACAGTTTAAGGAAACTGAAATCAGTAACACATAACAGACCAACTACAAGACATATTGAACGAACACACAGATCTTAAATCTCAATCTTTATTTTAATTTCAGTGAAATACTCGGAAAATAAAGCGGATAAATTCAAAGCGCAACGCACAGCCAAAGATGATGCACGCCAAAATAAAACCATAACGTCGCTGTTGTTGTACATCTCTGGAAACATGTCAAAGCGTCAATACAATATGTACGAGAACGTCATAATTTATGAAAAATTATCGAAAATAGAAGTAACAAATACATACACGTCAAATAGAAAACGCTTATCTAATAAATTAACAGCACCTATTTCGCTATAAACACAGACTATTACTTACGTACAGCAACCATAGATACAGGGTGGTCCATTGATAGTGACCGGGCCAAATATCTCACGAAATAAGCATCAGACGAAAAAACTAAAAAGAACGAAACTCGTCTAGCTTGAAGGGGGAAACCAGATGGCGCTATGGTTGGCCCGCTAGATGGCGCTGCCATAGGTCAAACGGATATCAACTGCGTTTTTATAAATAGGAACCCCCATTTTTTATTGCATATTCGTGTAATACGTAAATAAATATGACTGTTTTAGTTGGGCCACTTTTTTCGCTTTGTGATAGATGGCGCTGTAATAGTCACAAACGTATAAGTACGTGGTATTTGCTTCGTGATACATTACTCGTGTTATAATGGACCGTTTACCAATTGCGGAAAAGGTCGATATCGTGTTGATGTATGGCTATTGTGATCAAAATGCCCAACGGGCGTGTGCTATGTATGCTGCTTGGTATCCCTGACGACTTCATCCAAGTGTCCGGACCGTTCGCCGGATAGTTACGTTATTTAAGGAAACAGGAAGTGTTCAGCCACAAGTGAAACGTCAACCACGACCTGCAACAAATGATGATGCCCAAGTAGGTGTTTTAGCTGCTGTCGCGGCTAATTCGCACATCAGTAGCAGACAAATTCCGCGAGAATCGTGAATCTCAAAAGCGTCGTGTTGAGAATGCTACATCAACATCGATTGCACCCGTACCATATTTCTATGCACCAGGAATTGCATGGCGACGACTTTGAACGTCGTGTACAGTTCTGCCACTGGGCACAAGAGAAATTACGGGACGATGACATACTTTTTGCACGCATTCTATTTAGCGACGAAGCGTCATTCACCAACAGCGGTAACGTAAACCGGCATAATATGCACTATTGGGCAACGGAAAATCCACGATGGCTGCGACAAGTGGAACATCAGCGACCTTAGCGGGTTAATGTATGGTGCGGCATTATGGGAGGAAGGATAATTGGCCCCCACTTTATCGATGGCAATCTAGATGGTGCAATGTATGCTGATTTCCTACGTAATTTTCTACCGATGTTACTACAAGATGTTTCACTGCATGACAGAATGGCGATGTACTTCCAACATGATGGATGTCCGGCACATAGCCCGCGTGCGGTTGAAGCGGTATTGAATAGCATATTTCATGACCGGTGGATTGGTCGTCGTTGCACCATACTATGGCCCGCACGTTCACCGGATCTGACGTCCCCGGATTTCTTTCTGTGGGGAAAGTTGAAGGAGATTTGCTATCGTGATCCACCTCGCTGTTGAGAGGAATGTGGTTACACGTATTGCCAAATGCGTTGAGGTTGACGGACATCATCTTGAGCATTTACTGCATTAATGTGGTATTTACAGGTAATCACGCTGTAACAGCATGCGTTCTCAGAAATGGTAAGTTCACAAAGGCACATGTATCACATTGGAACAGCCGAAATAAAATGTTCAAACGTACCTACGTTCTGTACATTAATTTAAAAAAACCTACCTGTTACCAACTGTTCATCTAAAATTGTGAGCCATATGTTTGTGACTATTACAGCGCCATCTATCACAAAGCAAAAAAAGTGGCCCAACTAAAACATTCATATTTCTTTACGTACTACAGGAATATTTAATAAAATATGGGGGTTCCTATTTAAAAAAAAAAACTCAGTTGATATCCGTTTGACCTATGGCAGCGCCATCTAGCGGGCCAACCATAGCGCTATCTGGTTTCCCCCTTCAAGCTAGACAAGTTTCTTTCTTTGTAGTTTTTTCGTTTGACGCTTATTTCGTGAGATATTTGGCCCGGTCACGATCAGTGGACAACCTAGTATATGCGCAACCAAATAATATACATATCGCCTGAGTAACAGTACTTATACTTTATAAACATTTGACAATGTAGCTGCAAAATTATCTAATTACTGTCATAACAAATTAATTACCACCTTAATTCAGCAAATATAGAACGACAGTCAAAAAATAGTTGCCACGATGTTACATGTACCAGTATGCCAGTTCATCTAGACAATATATACGTAAATAGCTATCCATGCTCAATGTTGTATTATAACATAAAAATGTATTCTGAAAAATCACCCACACTGTACCGCTGGTCACTCGTTAATGGCAATTAGGCCGAAACAGATGTGTCGTGAATGTGAAAAAAATACAAATTAATATTAGACATCAGCGAGCCTGGGCACTTCTTATACGCATTTTACTTGCTGTCTTACACTGCGCTGCAGGCCCCATGGAACACCAACTGTGCAGCAGTCTTTGCTCCTATGATTCACCAATGGCTCGAACAAAAATAATTCGGTAGGCACGGCGTCAGATTCCAGGCTGGCGGTAGAAATGAGGCTTTCCATTTAGTGTAATTCCGAGTAATCACTAGTCGACGCTCATCTTCTTAAGTGAGCTCAAGTCCGACAGTTCTGGTGGCGAGATTAAAGCTCAGCCAGGCGATCTAATGGGCAGCCTCCCCTACCCAGACTCTGGAGGCCAGCGAACATATGTACGCTCATATGACACGGGACCTGCAAATTGGAGGCTTTTAACGGTCTTGAGTGAATTAGTCGGTAAAAGGTACTGACCAGATTAAATTACACTGCCCGGCACTTCTGGAGAGCAGTCGCACATGGAAGAGGGAGTGAGTGAGTGAGGGGGAGAGGGAGGGAGGGGGGTCGAGGTAGAAAGACGAGTTGAGGGGAAAATGACTAACCAATGAGAGACGTGGCCACGAATAGTAATGAAGCCATTCCAAACAAGTTTTTCGCTGATATCCTATACCAGCCCACCTTATTGGCGAAGTATGACTTTAGAGGGGTCAAATATCATTGGATTTGCCATGGTGCTAATCAGAACGCGATTCGTTTCCAATGATAGCACAGACAACTCCAGTAAAAATTCTATAGCGTTTTTAAATAGCGAAATTCTTGTCCACGTTCATATTCCACAGGGTGTAGCAAGACATGGAAAGGTAGAGATGGGAAAATACTGTATTTAATACCTTCCTGTGCAGTCGATGTACTACTAACGAAAGATATTTAAATACTACTAGCACACTTTACGAGCTGTTGTCAGTGTCCCGGCGGAGGTTCGAGTCCTCCCTCGGGCATGGGTGTGTATGTGTTTGTCCTTAGGATAATTTAGGTTATGTAATGTGTAAGCTTGGGGCTGATGACCTTAGCAGTCAAGTCCCATAAAATTTCACACACATTTGAACATTTTTTTGTTGTCAGTGTATTCTACCACGGATAATTTAGCTGCAGAGGACACTGACATTAAAATGCAAATTCGGAATAGTAAATATCTTCTAGGCTGCAAATACTGACTTGAATTACTTTTGGCATATCGTACCAATGTATACAGAGTAATAATTTCTAGATGAAGTTACTAAACAATACTTAACACACAAAATGTAAAAATGGCTCTGAGCACTATGGGACTTAACATCTATGGTCATCAGTCCCCTAGAACTTAGAACTACTTAAACCTAACTAACCTAAGGACATCACACAACACCCAGCCATCACGAGGCAGAGAAAATCCCTGACCCCGCCGGGAATCGAACCCGGGAACCCTGGCGTGGGAAGCGAGAACGCTACCGCACGACCACGAGATGCGGGCACACACAAAATGTACACTAGCAATGGTAAGAAAAGCGTTTCTGAAGAAGAGAAATTTGTTAACACCGAATATAGATAGGATAGGAGGTATTTTATGAAAATGGAGTGTAACCCTGTATGGAATTGAAACTTAGACGATAAACAGTTCAGACAAGGAGAGAATAGAAGCTTTTGAAATGCGCTGCTACAGAAGAATACTGAGTATTAGATGGGTTGATCATGTAACCAATGAAGATATACTGAATAGAATTGGAAAGAAACGAAATTTGTGGCAGAACTTGCCTAAAAGATGGGATCTGTTGGTAGGACACAGTCTGAGGCATCAAGGGATCACCAGATTAGTACTGGAGGGTAAAAATTGTAGTGGGAGACTAAAAGATGAATAAAAATGGTTCAAATGGCTCTGAGCACTATGGGACTCAACTGCTGTGGTCATAAGTCCCCTAGAACTTAGAACTACTTAAACCTAACTAACCTAAGGACATCACACACATCCATGCCCGAGGCAGGATTCGAACCTGCGACCGTAGCAGTCGCACGGTTCCGGACTGCGCGCCTAGAACCGCGAGACCACCGCGGCCGGCTAAAAGATGAATACAGTAAGCAGGTTCAAAAGGGTGAAGGTTGCAATAGTTATTCAGGGAATATGAAGCGAGCTCAGAATATAGAGTAGCGTGGAGAGCTGCATCAAACCAGTTTTCGGACTGAAGACGACGACAACTACAGTAACAACAACAAGGCCGGGTTAACTTATGTGGAGGAACGGGGCAAGAAAAAAATTTGTGGCCCCTGCTTACTTCATGTAGGGCTAATACATTTCTTTGAAAGAACAATAGGAAAATATTTATGGAATATTCCGTCGGCTCTTGGAGGAACATAGACATATTAATAACTTGAATGCAACGTATTAGTGTTCCGCAATAATATTTATTAGTTAGTTATGGGCCGGCTTTAGGCTTCTTAGGCCATCGTCAGGTAACAATGTTGAACAGATAGTCCACACAACTTCAGCGCGATTTCATAGCTGTACAAAGATGTGCGACATTTTATGACTATGTCGATACGAAACTGGCTTTTATGAAATCATTCTTTTAAAATTTTCATCGTTATATAAAACCACAACTAATCCAGTGGAATCAAAAAATATCAGGATGGCAACTGAAACATGCTTAAAGCAGAATTATTTCCAATTCCAGCAGTCTCTGTATAGTCAGTCAGATGGATCAGCAATGGGGTCCCCACTGAATCACTTATTAGCTGAAATGTTTATGTATAATTTTGAGCAAACATTTTTAGATAAAGAGCCTCTAAAGTTCTAAAATGCAATATTGGACAAGAGATGTCGATGATGCAGAGTGCTTATGAACGAGTACCACCAGACAATTAAATACATTTTTTCAACATTTGAATTTACACCACAGTAAAATCAAATTTACAATGGGGTTGGGACGAGACTATCAACTTTTTAGACCTCATCACTGACATCAATAACCAACAGCATTTATTTAAGATGTAAAAGAATGTAACCTCAGCAGACACAGTAATACCAGCCAGTTCCCAGCATCCCGTAACATATAAGCACACAGCTTTCCACTCCATGGTTCACAGCCTACTATCTGTACGCCAAACCAGACCAGATTTAGAAAATGAAAATTATTAAAGAAATAGCATACGGCAATGGTTATAATCCAACACTGATTGACAATACTCAGTAAAAAGAAGAGACAGAGGATAACAGCTCTCCTTTATCCACCTCCGAGAGCAGAAAACCAAACTGACAGCAAATCGGCCCTAATGGTATAAGTGGGTAGGACTTCACAGGCTCTTGCCAGGAAACTAAAGTTCAGGAAATACACTCCGGCTTTTTACACTAGGAATACTGGTGCCCACCTTCTGTTCAACAGCAAAGATAAGATTCCTCGTTCAGAACAGAGTGGAATTTATAGAATTTCCTGCAATCTGTGTCGACATTTATATATAGGTTAACTATGTAGGTCTATAACCACTAGACTGACTGAGCATGAAAGGACCTGGAGACTGAGAAAGAAAGAGTCTACCTTTCCTGAACTTGCTCTGAATGAATGTCATTCACACGATGTGAAATGTGTTCTCCATAAAGGAACTAAAGGGAGAAAACTAACCATTACTAGCCATTAATAAACACCAATAAAAGAATCCTGACCTGGTCCTCAATGTCCAAACACAGTTTCATTACTCATCCTTCTTAACGTAGCAGCTAGTTATTGTTCCTCTCACCATTGGCTAATAAGCTTGTTATAACTGTTCACACCCACATTTCATTGACGTCTTTCTTCCCCTCCCTTTATGTGGTCTGTTCATTACAGTCACCAGTATGTCCATATGACACAGTAGCCTGTGCCATTACTCACTTGTAGAACATTGCTGCTTTATACACTCACATAGCTTTAATATTTGAATATACTGTAACGTAAAATTTATTTGCTCAGTGTCCCTTTAGGTATTACTCCATGCTAAAATGACATATCTTTCTACAGCACTCTTTGTACAGCTATGAATTCTCGATGAAGTTGTGTGGACTATCTGTTCAAAATTACGCTATGTGACGATGGCCTAAGAAGCCGAAAGTCGGTTCATAACGAACTAGTAAATATTATTGTGGAACTTTAATACGTTTTATTCAAGTTATTAATACAACACGAAAAATAAGAGATTACATGACACACACACACACACAGAGAGAGAGAGAGAGAGAGAGAGAGAGAGAGAGAGAGAGAGAGAGAGTTACCCTGCTATACAGGGTGTTTCAGAAGTAATGGTCAATACTCAGGGATAGGACAGGAATGATCATTCGAAACAAAAAAGTCAAGTAAACATGGACTCTAAAACACATACCTTAACAGCTATGAGCAGTTCTTGATTTTCGATACTGACAAACAAATCTCTTCTACTGTAAGCTCTTTGCTTTCCATACACTCAAAAGTGGTAGTATTAATCGAAAAAAGAAAAAAATGTCCAGTAAACCTGTGGTCTAAAATGCATACTTTAATAGCTTTGAGAACTTGTTCATCTTCACTACTTTGAAACACAACTCTTCTAATGAACAAGTGCCCATAATTTTTAAGGTATGCAATTTAGGGCACGTGTTTATTGGACATTTTCTTCTTGTTTTGGTCCGTACTACCACTTCCGAAAATATGGAAAGCAAACTGTTTGCCGTAGAAGAGATTCATTACACAGATCATAGATAACGAATTGCTCATAGGTCTTAAGGTATGCGTTTTAGCACCCATGTTTACTTGACTTTTCTGTTTAGCATGATCATTCCCGTCATATCCCTGAATATGGATCGTCACTTCTAAAACACCCTGTATAAATGCAATAAATAAAAAATTAGTGCCCAGAATGAGATTTTCACTCTGCAGCGGAGTGTGCGCTGATATGAAACTTCCTGGCAGATTAAAACTGCCAGGAAGTTTCATATCAGCGCACACTCCGCTGCAGAGTGAAAATCTCATTCTGGAAACATCCCCCAGGCTGTGGCTAAGCCATGTCTCCGCTATATCCTTTCTTTCAGGAGTGCTAGTTCTGCAAGGTTCGCAGGAGAGCTTCTGTAAAGTTTGGAAGGTAGGAGACGAGATACTGGCAGAAGTAAAGCTGTGACTACCGGGCGTGAGTCGTGCTTCGGTAGCTCAGATGGTAGAGCACTTGCCCGCGAAAAGCAAAGGTCCCGAGTTCGAGTCTCGGTCGGGCACGCAGTTTTAATCTGCCAAGAAGTTTCAAAAAATTAGTGCCTCAAAAATTTATTTTCTCCGCTTCCGTCTTAGCGAAATCACATCCTGGAAGTCAAGAGAACTTGTCACTTCATGTTCAATTGTTACTGCGAGATCGTAAATATGTTCTTCTTAAATTGTAGCACGTAACGTGCTAATAAGGGAAATTGGGGAATCCTCTCTAAGCGTCACAATTCGCAAATGGTATTGAGAGGAAAATTCGGTAAGCTGTCATCACATCTGGAAAAACATCACCAAGATCATTTTCAACCATTAATTCATATAAAACGACTGGTGAAAGCTTAGCAGCCTTTCTTTGAAGGAACACTTCAAATATTCACTAAAATGAAGAATTTGACACCGAAAACTTTCTTCATCGAGATTACCTCGGTATTTTTCAACAATATTTTGACGTTTCTTTCAGTATATTGTTTATTAAAGGTAGTAAAAGATCGACTACTTTGTAGTACTTTTCTTCTCGCTTTTTTAGTTCTGCTTGTAGTTTACCAACAACTGCAATAAGTGCCACACGAAATTTGTCACGCCCGGTCAATTCTTTTGATTTTTCTCCAGCAGGGAATCTTCTTATTTTGCGTTTCGTTTCGTCGCTATTTTCTTGATACGTATGCTCACTTAAGCTCCCAACTTGGTTTTCATGTTCATCAAAATTTTCCCTAACATGGCTGAAAAACGGAATCAATTATCCCACTGCTTGACACCCTAATTAGCCCAGGATTTTGCAAAGGTTTGTTAGTTTTGTCTATTAGAGACAACACGTCATCCCAGAAAATACCCTATATTGCTGTCTCCCTTTCTTTCTTTTGTTTTTAGTTTTTTTCCGAAGCGATTCTGCCTCATTTCTTGTCGCTGTCTTTTCTTCTTTGTTCTGTCGAACAGCTGATATTGCTTCCTCACAGCACGAGAATCTAGTCTCGGACAATGTCGTAGGTCACCCATTATTCTTCACAAGAATGTGCCAGCGATGACGAGAAGCTACAAGAAAAAAAAAGGTATTATCGACGCAAAACTTGAAAAAAAAAAAGACTGGTTCTAACAATTACTCTGCTCTGTTTTGGACCCCGAGGTTTAACGAGCGCGCAACAATTTGCACATAAAAGGCTAATGAATTCAATTCCTGTATGTTTGCACTTAAACCTGAATATTTTCCACTCATGTTACTGGAATTCTCATAGGATTACAACCGAGTCTTCTATCCGAATATAGTATTTTCCAAAGAGATCTAGGATAAACTTCCTAAATCTTTCTCCCGTATGACCAAGTACGGGAATAAAACATCAAAATCTTTCATGAACTCTTCCCTCGGAACAGTATCTCACTACAGCGGCTTGTTGGTCTCCACCGTTGATTCTACTAGTACGTAGTATCCTGCTGTTTGAATTTCGCTACCTATTTTACGCAATACCTTATTTCCCATAAGGGCGATGAATTCTTCACATGCCGGCCGCTGTGGCAGAGCGGTTCTAGGCGCTTCAGTCCGGAACCGCGCTGCTGCTACCGTCGCAGGTTCGAATCCTGCCTCGGGCATGGATGTGTGTGATGTCCTTAGGTTAGTTAGGTTTAAGTAGTTCTAAGTCTAGGGGACTGATGACCTCAGATGTAAAGCCCCACAGTGCTTAGAGCCATCTGAATTCTTCACAAATAGTCTTGGACAAATATGACTGATGGCCACGACCTTTAGAGCCAAGCTCTTGGATGCGTTGTTTCACAAATCGATCAAAATGAGCAATTAGTTCAAGGGAACATAAATAGTTACCATTATTTGGGGCTCCAAAAATTTCGTTATCATAACGAAAAGCAAGTCCTCTTACTGCGAAATATTTAAGTTGTTCTACCATGCGCTGAAGCACTTCTGGCCAATAATTTTCGTCTGTTTTAATAATATGCTGCAGTTCACTGTCGATACGTCCCTCGAGTTGAAAATGGAGTACGCGTGTTGTAGAGGTCTATGCTGTCACTGAATAACTTAGAAAATACAAAATACATTTCCTGTAGATTCGGAATACGATAGCCACTTTATTACATCTTTTTAATTTTCCTTCCCATTTAGCAGTTTTCTAAAGAACAAGGTTTTGAGTGCATACGGTTTTTGTGATTTGTACACGTTCAGATTTACTTATATCATTTAAATTGTTCTCAAAGTAGTCTAAAAATTTCGCTAAACACTGTTCCACGAATTCGTTTTTCACATTTTTTTCATTTCTCCCCATCTTTCTCCAATGTTAGGAACTTCACTAATTCGCTGTCAAAACTGTCATCGGTTTCGGTTTTACGATCGCCTATTTCAACATTCGCATTAATCACCTCTCACTTACAAAATACTGCTCCACAACAATTTCAGATTCACCGGAACTTGTCAAACATTCCGTAGAAGTACACACAGTTGCAGGAAGTTCCGGTGCAGTACTAACTTCTCTAACGTTGCCAAGGGAGTACTCTTTCTTCGTAAAATAAAATTCACTATTGACAGTTTCTTCATAAACTATGGTGCTTCTTTCTACGCTTTTCTTTTGCTGGTAGCACTGGAAAATTTTTTCACGTGATAGGATTCCACTTCAGTCTTGAAAACCAGAAACGAAACTCATATTTGAGTTACACACTAACCTATTTAGAAAAGGCAATATCACTTCACATAGTACCACGCCACGTAGTAACAACAAATATACTGTACACTACAACACTTTAAACGATACTGCCACACGAATTAACAGTTCAGCTCTACAACAATAGACAAGCGATAAAAGCAGCGAGGGAAAGAGGCGAGGGGTGAATGTATCGCACAGCGCAGAAAAGTGTTGAAAGCAGTCCGCCTACATCTGTGGTCAAAAATTCTACCAGACTCCATGCTTACGGAGGTCATAAATAGACGGAACATGCTGACATGAAAGGAATATAATTATCCTATTGCGTAACTACGCAATGACTTACTTTTTCGCTGAATTGGGATTGGATATTTTGTAACTACATGAGACTGCATAACACTTCGGTTCAACGAGAAAATATGAATGACGATTACCACAGACTACATTCGATCTCCTTTTTTTAAAACTGATTTACGATAATTTATTATCGTAACAGTGAGGATCTGATGACACAGTCAACAGTCTTGACCGCAATGAAATATTTATTTGCAATGGTAGTGTCTTTTAAATTTTGATTCTTTATGGCGGATGTAAAAACGAAGAAATCTGTTCAATATTTTTGGTCATACTTTATCCTATGCTGATGATTGTTATCTTGAATGATTCTTATTTGACATCCAGTTGAGAATTCGATTCGATCAGAGTTGAGGCGCACCGCACCGTCCACCTGAAAGTCCGGGTCTATAACACACGTAAGCAGCCCCCCCCCCCCCCCTTCGCCCCGTCCCGTCCTAAATCCGGCCCTTAACAACAACATCTTTTAGTATTACCAGTTAAGGTCATCCTCAAACAGTATCAACCTCAGTTTTAAGGTTCCACTTGTACGTTAAGACTTTTACTGTCTTATAATGACAATAAAACTTAAACAACGAAATTATGTACATAATTTTATAGTAAAATTTACCGTATGAAATACGTTTTATTAACTGTAAATAATGTGTTAGAGAGGTTGTATATGACATGGTTTATAAACATTTGGTGTAGAAACAGAATAACAGAAAACTTAATAAATATATATCCGAACAAGCCTTTAATTCCAAGTTATTAAACAAGCAATTTTTCACAATGTTCTCACGTTGCAAGGAAGCTCCTCTATGATACTTTTTTCTTCGCGTCTTGCATTTTTTGCCGTCCCGAAAAGTATACAATAAATGTTCCATCAATAAATGTTGTGACACATGCATTCGTTAAATCTGGCGCATTTACGCATGGCTGAGAGGGCATTTCACTTCCCGACCAGAAAGAGCTACTTTGAAAGTGTTGCATCGCGCGGTTATAAAGAGCATTCTAATAAATATCACAGAAAATAAACAAAATCTATAGTAACAGTGAGGATCTGATGACACAGTCAACAGTCTTGACCGCAATGAAATATTTATTTGCAAAAGGTAGTGTCTTATAAATTTTGATTCTTTATGGTGTTGGACTTATATTTTGACTACCTTGACGAGTCTATGATATTTTGTGTCGTAGTGTTCCTATAATGTAACCTGTATTTCCATACATCAGATACTATATACGCCAATTTTACTTGTTATCTTGTTGGTTACTTTGTCGCAGTCATCTTGGGGACCTGACATACATTGCTACAGTTATCTTATTTGCGTACCGGTATTCTGCAACAGCTGCAGTCCGATTAAAATTGTCTGAGAGTTGACACTTCGCAAGTTGGAGCTGGTTTCTGCCACTCAGAGCGCTCAACGCCACGCCCCAACATTCGGCGTAGCCAGACTGATAGAACAAATTGTCGGTTCGCTTCCATTTTCTTGTCCGGCATTACTTCTTGGTGTGTCAAGATCCGGAAATATCATAGATCTGGCACTGTTATTTCGTATTTAATGACACATGATGCCCACACCAAAAACAACACACACACGTAACGATGCCAATGAAATACACACGTTTCATATACAGCAATAACGAAACACTATTGGATACTTCCGGATAAGACGCGTTTCAGCTAGCATCGGCTTACATTGGATAGCTTCGCGCGACACTGTGTTAAGCCGAATTTTTGAAGGCTGCAATTCATCGTTGTGACTCGGTCATCGCAGTCATATAGATAACCACTAAACACATTGTTGTTCTCCTCAGCAGTCGACGTTCGTGGAGCCACGACACCTACTCCATTCACTGCCACCGCCTGCCATCATAGGAACAATTTCTTCTTTTAATTTAGTTCTATATCACGTATTTTGTATGTTACTACTAGTATCAGACTAACCTCAATCTGTGCTTAATCAGTATATATTGTGTGAATATGGTCACTTCTGACCGAAACAGGTTACCACTGCAAATAAATTTCTTATTGCGATCAAGACTGTTTTTAATCAATTTCAAGGGGAGGTATACTATCTCTGGCTCGAAAAAAAACATGTTCTTTGAGATTTTTTTTCTTAGGATGTATTATAGATATCAACGTCAAATGTGGTCAAAATGTTTATTGATATTTCCTCTACAAACTGGAATTTTTTCGACCGGAAATATCGACGGGCAAAGGCGGAAGTGCCGTCGGAACGAAACAAAATTTCGATGTAGACCTCCACGCACGGTATGTCACAGGTCAGCCGGCTCGTCTGAAATCAAGATTGAGTAGACATTAGCGAAGTATATAAGATTCTTTAGGAGTTGTACCTCGCTTAAGTTATTTGGACCATAGGAAACAAAATGGCGGCCATTGAAAACAAAATAGCGTTTTTTCATCGATTTTCGACTTTGTCGGTCAAGTAAAAATATTTATAGTTGATGGATCGGAATAAAAGTGGTACAACTCCTAGACAATTTAGTTAGCTTCGTCGGAAACAAAGAATCATGCCAATCTGTTAAGTAGATTTGAAGTTACCATACCGCGCGATAAAAGAAAGTCATTTCGAGAAAAACGCTTTTGAAGTTTTTACTACATATAAATCAAGCATTATGCAACTTACGTCCAATCTGAAATTCCGGGTATATAAACTAGTCCTTCCTCTTCCTCACCGAGGGAGTTCTGCTCGATCTGGGCCATCCAGCGCTGCTCCAGAGCCGCTCGTACGGCCGGTGACAAGCGATTTTCGGCCGCTTCAGTCCGGTGGTCGTCCGAATGCTTGGCGAACTGCGTCGAATAGAGTCCCAGGGTGACGACCATCGTTGTCATGGTCTTGAGAATTGCTGAATACCCTTCGTTGAAGCTCCTCACTGCCAGGAAAGTCGCAATCTCCACAGCCTTCGCACCAGAATGCAAATGCTTGGGGGCTAACTTCCAAACACAAGCGTTCAAACTTTCATTTGAATTTTGTGTGTTTCCTCCCAAGCACCGGTACAATAACTCGTCCTCCGAAAGGGCCTCATAGATCGGATGAATTACTTTTTGAACTTCTTTGAATAGCGACTGGTCGTGTTGACATTCGTCCGGATGTCCGGTAGCCTCTGCAATGCGCCACTTGCACCAACTAGTTTCCCCAGCAGGACAATTTTGGTGTTGTGGGTAGTCATCTGTCGAACACTTGTGGAAATACTTTGCCAAAATTGCCTTCATCTGTCCCGCCGAATTGGAATGCCGGCGGATTGCCAAACCGTAGTACGTCGTAAGCTCCTTGATCACTTAATCAGTTTTAGTCATGGGCAAGCACATAGAATAATTTTTCGCGGCTACAAAGTCGAAATTCCCGAAAAAAAAAACTGGTGCGTGAAAAAAGGCCGATTTCACGCAGGTGCATTTTTTGTTCAACCACGAATAATGAACATTTCCGTTCCGTATTCGGAAAACCCGTTTCAGGGTTGGATTCTAAACACTTTTATGGATCCAAAAATGCAATTTAGAAAAAATCGATTTTTTGAACCAAATGACAGTAAACCTCCCCTTAAAAGTATTCTAGCTACAGCGCTGGTTTTCTCCGCGAGAAATGTTCGCTGATGTTACAGTCATATAACCGAAAAACTGTTGGTGCAACTTACTGAATTCCGATACTATTAAAAATTGGAAACATTATGACCACTGAGAAAAAAACCAGCCAGAAGGCAACTGAACTGCAAATAAGAAGCAGGAAGTGAAGATGGTTAGGACACACACTTAGGAGACCAAATGGACATATTACGAAGGAAGCACTTGATTGGATCCCGCAGAGACGGCGGAGATGACGCAGGCCCAAAATGAAGTGGAGACGATCAGTTGACGGACAGCAAGGAATAGGATGGGAAGAAGTGAAAATACTGGCAGAAGACAAAACAATATGGCGATCCTTTGTTGCAGGCCTATGCTCCGTAGGAGTTTTCTTTTTTTTACTTTATTGTTATTTTAAAACCTGTACAACAGGCAGGCTGTCAGCAGCATTCTACGCCGCTCTTCAGCCATAGAATACACAATGAGAAAAAACAGGAAGAATACACATAAGTTACAGAACGGTGGGCAATAAAACTGTAGACACATAAGGACAAACACGGAGCCGTTCACACTCGACGATAAACCACACGGCAAACTGTTGATACGACGCACAAACACTGAAGATGGCGATGGCACAGGTGAACGATGAAGTGCGAGGGTGAACACTGAACACTAAACACGACGGCACACACGAGACACTGATGGTGATGATCTCCGGGACGCGAAAGTCCACGTAGCGTGTGCGAGTCCAGGGACTTGCCAAGAAAGGAGGAGGGGGGGGGTGGGAGAGGGAGAGGGGAGAGCAGAGATGCCATGGGCAGAGGCTCCGTAGGAGGATTTAAAGGAATTAATAATAAATAAATGACCACTGGCCACAGCGAGAATGAATACCGCGTGATGGTGTTGCAGGCACATGGCGTGGTATAGAAAGTATACGAGGGGCGCTGAATAAGTAATGCGACTTTTTTTCTCGGTCAATTTCAGTTGAAAAATTGTGACATTTGTTCTGGAACATAGTGGAACAATTCCGCTTCAGCCCCCGTAGTTTCATGAAGTTTCGACAGGTGGCAGCTCTATACGTAGCCTTCAAAATGGCATCTGTAATGGAGCTGCGATCCAAGCAGCTGTCATAGAGCGTCGCAAATATTCACTGGCGCTTGCGGATTTTCTACGGAGATCTAGCAGCCAACAAAAGCACGGTGAGTCGTTGGACGAGGCGTCTGTCATAGTCGCAACAAGGTCGCGCAAACCTCTCCGATCTCACGCGTGCTGCCCGACCGCACACAGCTGTGACTCTTGCGGTGTTGAAACATGCGACACACTCATTCGAGGTGATCCAATCAAACACCTTGCTGCACAACTGGACGTCTTTGCTGGTAGAGCTGAGACACTCGTCCACCAGTTGGGGTACTCAAAGGTGTGTGACCGCTGGGTTCCTCCCCGCCGAATAAATAAAAGAGTAATGAGAAATGAAGGATGCACTCAGTGGGAAGCAGTACGTGGATAAAGGGGAGGTTATTAATGCAGTTAGGTGCTGCCTCCGACGCCGACCAGTAGTGTATCACGCGGACGTCAGGCCCTCACTGTAGGGTGGCGTAAGGCCGTCGCATTGAGCGGATATTATGTTGAAAAATACGGTTTTGTAGGCAAAAGAGTGGGGAAGACCATGGCATAATGGTATCCCGAGTAAACAAACCCGCTTTCAAGAAAAAAAGTTACGTTACTTAGTGAACGCCCCTCGTGTATAAGCACAGCAGAGACGAATTAGGAGTCATTCTAGCGACGATATGGGCCACTAAAGTGGAAATCCACTTGCGTAAGCGACTTTGACAAAAAGTTGAATGATACGGTCCGGCACCTACGAACGAGCACTTCGGAAACGGCGTCTGGTCGGCTGTTTGCGTGCTAATATCATGAGCATCTACTGAAAGTGGTTGAAAGACAGTGGAACCACGCGTAGGCGACAAGTTGTTAGACATCCACACCTCTTGACACAATGTGAAGGTCGGAAACATGTTGTTCTTGAAAGCAGAATAGGCGACGCTCTGTGAGACATCTGACGACAGAATACAATGCTAGTGCACCACAAGTGTTTCGAAGCACACCGTTAGCTGCACATTGTTGACCCTAAAACTCCGCAGCGCTCTACCCCTACTTTTCCTCATATTTAACCGAATGATGTAGGTAATTAAAATTGCAATGGCACGGTATCATCTAGATTGGACCGTGGATCAATCGAAACGTGCCGACCGGTCAGATGAATCACCTTTCTTATTACACAAAATCGATGGTCGAGTCTGGATACATCGTCATCCTGGCGAACAGCTACTTGAAACATGCACGGCTCGACGGACTCAGGTCGACGTGGACAGTATCATGCTACGAGGGACATTCACCTGGGCTTTCATGGGACCTGTGGTAGTAATCGAAGGAACCAAGAATGGTTAGGACTACATGCATATTATAGTGAACCACTTGCATCCCTTCATGCTTGATGTCTTCTCGACGGCGATAGAACCTTATAGCAGAATAACTGCCGTCTGAGAAGATCTGAATCAGGAGCATGACTGCCGGTGTAGAAAGACCAAATCATTCTACAGTAGTTTCAGGAGCATGGTAGTGAACTCACGTCGAAGTCTTTGCCACAAAATTCACCTAGTTTGAAACCTATGGAACACATCTGGGACGCTATGGGGTGCCCTGCTCTGTGCCCAAAACCAACGGACTTTTAGTTTACAGGAAATGCGTGACCTGTGCCTAGAGGTCTGGTGCCACATCCCTCTGGAAACCTACCACGGATTTCTTGAATCCATGCTACGCAGAATCGTTGCTGTATTGCCTTCCAAAGGTGGACCTACACCTTATTTAGCAGGTAGTCATAATGTTTTGGCTCATCAGTGTTATCCCATAGCTAAAAATCTTATCATTTCGATGGCAAATCGATAACCAACTCCAATAAGCACAGTCGGATAAAGTGCAATGGAGAATCATGCGCTGCTCTTCTCGGTATAATGAGTCCGTCGATGTTAGTTTCTTCTTTTGTCGTTGTACCGTTGTTGTTTTTTGTGTGTACGTGCGATATTACGATATGTTCAGCCAGCGCGGCAGCACACTCCAGGGAAGTGTTATTGTATGAAGAAGAGGATAACCAATGAGACGAAGAGCCAATCATTCTGCGTGATTGTCGTGGTTTGTTGAAAAGTATGCATGTTCCAACTATTTCGGGAGTTGCTTGGAGCGCGTGAAATCTACGAGTCGGTCTATTGTCCTGGATTTAGGAAGCAAGTCGTTGGTCTTCTCGGAGTAGGTGCTGTTTCATGCAACTATGGACGCATCAGACTAGCCTGTTCACACCACGTCTCTTCGCTTAGTACAGTTTCGAAAGGTTGAACTGTGGTTGTGAGATGCCATACGTAGTACAGGAAGTCCGAATACTGTATCAGAACTAGCAGTGATATAGATTATTAATGGCCAAAGCAAACTTCGTAAAGGATGTTATTGATAAAGTTTGAATGAGGAATCTGCTGAGAAGTAAAAACAACAAAAAACCTTTCGTGCACGCTTTTTAAAACATCGACATTTATTTTCTAGCGGTAATATGAATTCACCAAACAATATTTATAAGGCGACACAAATTGTGTATTTTCTAGTAAGTAACAAATAGGGTCAGAAACTACCGTATTTTTCTCCTCCTGTAGAGTCGACTTTCAACACTTAAAGAAAGCCGGCCGATGTGGCCGAGCGGTTCTAGGCGATTCAGTCCGGAACCGCGCGACTGCTACGGTCGCAGGTTCTAATCCTGCGTCGGGCATGGATGTGTGTGGTGTCCTTAGGTTAGTTAGGTTTAAGTAGTTCTAAGTTCTAGGGGACTGATGACCTCAGCTGTTAAGTCCCATAGTGCTCAGAGCCATTTGAACCATTTGAACTTAAAGAAAACGACTTTTCACAGTTAAAGAAATGTCACTTAATGTTCGTATTTATACCTAGTGTACGCTTGTCTCTGTCCAGTTATTGTAAAATCTGAATCATTTTTCGCTTACACAGATCTGGCCCCTCTTGCGCAATAATAATCAATAAAAAAGACCCAAGTCGTCGTGGAACATTTGCTTTGTGTCACAGAAAGAAAGCAAATTAATAAATTAAGAGTAAGAAGAAGTAAATGCACGAAATCCACTGATACGAATAGTCTGTGACACAGTTAGCCCCTCCACCCACTCGCTTCCACTTCCTCCCCTCGAACATCGACGCCAAAAGTTTCTTCCCGAGAAACCTTTACACGGACTTCTCTCGTTCTATCCCATCCCGTCCCGTTTCAGCGGCGTCCTGTGTGAGTGCGATCATTTGGAAAGCGTTGTGGAACGTTCTGTCCCGTTCCGTCCAGTATGAATCGATCTTTACTGGTTTCTGAAGTGGGACTTAGTGGACTACAGTGATCGCATCAGTTATTCTGTCAGTATGGAAAACTCTCAAGAATTCGCAAGTTCGTCCCCGCACGTGCACGTGGAGCTCTATCAGCTAGTCCGGTGCAGGCAACTGTCCGTGAGTGCTCACGTGACTGCTAGCACAGGTCCCACATTAGATCGAGGATCTGCTGGACGGAATGGAGAAAAGCAACTTGATAACAATGTCACAGCAGGGTAGGGGAGTCGGATATTCACCGTTGTGGAGTTAAGAGCATAAAACTACAGCTCATCAGCCACTAGCGTTTTGTAGCGTGTTCATCCAAATTAACTTGCCCCAGGACATATTTGTTATGCTAGAGACCACAGCCGCTAATCGAAATAGCTGGACAAAATGGTTTCATAGTTTCTGCTGAAGAGTTAAATCTACTTAGACTTTAAATTCCTATCCATGTCTGGTTACTTTAGACGCGAGTTTTCTATGCTGTGTACTGTAACATGACTATTAAATCAACTACGGTGTAAGTACCGTAATGCCATCAATTTTTTAAGATTATAAGTTGCATTGCAGTAAGATAGTCTGATTGTGGAATTGTAAGGTGCACTGCTGCTAATGATTAAATCTTAAAGTCACATATTTTAACGTTTTCCAACGTACATAGAGCATGAATGAACAGTTATTCCAATAAATACACTTGGTAAGTGAGTGTGAGCTAAGACAACGGTAAAAAGGAAAACAGAAATAAAATTTTAAATATTCTTTTTTGTTTACAGAAAATTCTCTAAATTCACTACAAGTGTAGTGGCGTACAACATGCGTAGTGTAACACAGAAGCAGCTTAAACGGACAAATCCGCTCTGCCAGACGCATTCAGACATGTTCGCCTCTCAGACAAATTTTCGAGGGCTCTTCATCGACTGGTGGTCGTTTTACTATCATAGCTTCACAACGGCTCGTATTCGACCTACGGCGACCTGAAAAATCTTGCTGGATACCACGTCTACCGCGCTCTGACATTAACAGCTTGTTTTCCTATACCCTACACAGCAGGAGGCGAATGACTGGTGAGGCATACGGACTTGGTGAAATGTAACATTAGTTAATAGACTGTATTTATTTCCTTTAAAGCGTGAAGTTAGTCTCCACCAACGATTCTTCTTTTTGTGTTGACAGAAACTTCTACGGAAGCTGCAAGAAACCAGTTGGTGACAGTGCCCTGTTTTCAGTTTCCCACTTCAGTCCAGGGATTCCTATACCTTTCTGAGAATAACGAGAGTGTAAGATCCCTCTTCTGCCTTTTTCGTAATACTACAGTTAATTCAATTTGAAGGTAATCAAGATCATTCGAAGAAAGACTACTTACAAACAAATCGTGAGTGTAGAACTGAGCCAGATAAGAAAGAAGACTGGGACACTCTCTCGATATTAAACAATATTTTTTATTTATTGACTAACCGGCTTTTCGACGCTCCGGGGTATCTTATGTGCTCAAGAGGCGAGAACCGGTTGGTGAACGAAAAAAATTGTGCCAAAATATCGAGAAGTATTTATTTATTTATTTTGTTTGAAAGTACTGCCAAGCGCTGACAGAAAGATCTATTAACTCCTTCAAATGTTTATTGACAGTTGATGTAGGCATGGGCCCTTTCTACAGTTTGCTTTAATATAACAGATTCTACGAAGAACTGCGCTTTACTGACCTGTAATTTCCGATTTCTTCTCACAGCATCTCTATTATTGATATTCTCATTTATGCCTGACGATACTGGAAGCAACAGTACTAGAAGAAAAAACCTCTTTCCTGTTATGCAGTATTACATTTATGTGCAGCTAATAATTGCAGATAAAATAATGTATTGGTAATAAATAGAAATTTAGTTAAACACAAAACAATAACAGATTTGTCCGAACTTAGTTGTTTTATAAACATTGTAAATGAAACGTTAATTTTAATTGACTTAATTAACGTTACAGTTAGTGATGTGTGATAAATGTATTTCAGATGTTCCTACACACTGTTGTAATCTCATCTGCAGTGCGGTGCATGTTATTAACAAATTCTGTGAGCTGTAGCGACTGCGTGCCTACGAAGCAATTTAGGTTAATCACTGATTCATCACGGTGACTGACTGCAAGAGTGTGCGAAATACGGACGGCAGCTGCACTGGGTGCTGTGGTCGATTAATGAAGCCTCCGTAATGGACTCCAGAAGCGTAAACATGATTAGCCCTGTGTAACTCGATGCCACGTTCAGCTTACATGGCTCCTGTCGCCTCGCTCTATAGGAATACGCCACCCTTTGTAACGATGTCATTACTGGTACGCAAAATTCGAGACAGGTTGTGCAAATTTCATATCACCTACTGGATGGTCCAAAGGTGAGGAACCACGTTTGTAAATCGAAAGCAGATGGATAAACAGAATTTTAAAGTCATTTAATATGAGATGGTTAGAGGGAAAACCTCTGAGGCTATTTTGGAAGTTCCGATCTTGGATACAACTAATAATTTCCAATTGGAAACAGGAAAGGGTGGGATCAAATGGTTCAAATGGCTCTGAGCACTATGGGACTTAACATCTGTGGTCATCAGTCCCCTAGAACTTAGAACTACTTAAACCTAACTAACCTAAGGACATCACACACATCCATGCCCGAGGCAGGATTCGAACCTGCGACCAAGGGTGGGATCGTGCGGCGTATCAGAAAGAAGAATACATCAGAAAAACAACAGTGCCTTCCATTTCAACATCGCTTTATTCATTCTCTAGTTACGGCTGATGTTCCTTCCTTGTAGATGATGTGAAAGCTGATGGCGTTATCACAAACCAAATGCAATGAGATCGTCCTGATTCCAGGAGAAGTGAGCACCCATTTTATCGCACAGGATTTGAACCAACGCCACCCACACAGACCACCAATTAAGCACAGTGCGGTGGTGAAACTTCACCCGAAATTCCATGAAACTGGCACTATCGCAGACAAACACAAACCTGAACAATAGAAAACGGCTACGGATAAAGCAACTTAAACCGTTGTTCTGGCTTCGTTCAGTAGTAGATAAGAGAGGAGTCTCCTCGCCCCACTAATGTCTTGATCAGCCAAAATTGTCACACAATCCCTGGCAATAACGTGACCGTGCACAGCTACCGTGTTGCCCATGAAATATATTGCTTGTTGTTGCTGTTGTGGCCTTCAGTACAGATATTGGTTTGATGCAGCTCTCGATACTACTATATCCTTTGCAAGCTTCATCATCTCCGAGTAACTACTGCAACCTACATCCTTCTGAATCTGTTTAGTGCATTCATCTCTTGGTCTCCCTCTACGATTTTTACCCTCCACGCTTCCCTCCAGTACTAAATTGGTGATCCCTTGACACCTCAGAACATGTCATACCAACCGATCACTTCTTCCAGTTAAGTTGTGCCACAAATTCCCCTTCTCCCCAATTCTAATCCCTTTCGTGCCCCTTGACTCTTATAACTGCCATCTGGTTTCTGTACAAATTGTAAATAGCCTGTCGCTCCCTGTATTTTACCCTGGCCACCTTCAGAATTTGAAAGAAAGTATTCCGGTCAACATTGTGAAAAGCTTTCTCTAAGTCTACAAATGCTAGAGACGTAGGTTTGGCTTTCCTTAATCTATCTTCTAAGGTAAGTCGTAGGGTCAGTATTGCCTCATGTGTTCCAACATTTCTATGGAATCCAAACTGATCTTCCCCGAGGTCGGCTTCTACCACTTTTTCCATTCGTCTGTAAAGAATTCGTGTTAGTCTTTTGCAGCCGTGACTTATTAAACTGATAGTTAGGTAATTTTCACACCTGTCAACACCTGCTTTCTTTGGGATTGGAATTACTATATTCTTCTTGAAGTCTGAGGGTATTTCGCTTGTCTCATAAATCTTGCTCCCCAGGTGGTAGAGTTTTGTCAGGGCTGGCTCTCCGAAGGCTATCAGTAGTTCTAACGGAATGTTGTCCACTCACGGGGCATTGTTTCGACTGTCAAATTCTTCACGCAGTATCATATGTACCATTTCATCTTCATCTGCGTCCTCTTCCATTTCCATAATATTGCCCTCAAGTACATCGCCCTTGTATAGAACCTCTACAAACTTCTTCCACCTTTCTGATTTCCCTTCTTTGCTTAGCACTGGTTTCCCATCTCAGCTCTTGACATTGCTATGGCTGTCTAAATCATCACCGAACCCCCGACTCTTATCGCGGTAGTAGTGCCGCAAACTCGGCCTGAAGTTGGAACAAGGCTAGTCCAACTAAACTACTTTCTTCCATTGCTCCATAGTCCAGGCTTTACGGCTTCGGCGCCACGTTCTCCCGTTACGGGCATTTTCATCACTGCTGTATGGTTTTCGAATTCGAGCTCGCCTTGCAACTCCCTGCTTCTGCAGCGCCCTTCATGTAGTTTCGGTGCTCACAGGGTTCGCGAGAGAGACATTCGGTACTGCTGTGACTTTTGCAGCTTTCGCCTTTTTTTCGTCCACCCCTCTTTAATATCTGACCGTGACCATCACTCAACACACACTTTCATCCGCTTTGTGACTTAGCGCATGATGTGTCTCCTCTTTCCCTGTCTTCTTTTTTTTCTATTCTTTTTCTTGTGCCGTTTTCTCTCATCACCGAGCAGTCGACATGGTTATTAAAGTGTGTGGTACGGTTAATATAAGAGATAACCGGATGCCCTTTTTATCGCCAACTTGTTCCCCTCGGGTCGGAATGTGTGTACCACAGCAGTCTGGGATGACGGATTCGATTCGGGGCTGACGCATCTCCCGTCCAGGAGGGGGCGCTTTAACACACACGGTTATCCAGGCAGTTCTTTAACGCTTTCCCTGTGTGCGATTATCTTCGATATGGTGCCTGTTGAAACACCAAACATTTCTGCTACCTTGTTACAACAGCGCAATCTGTAGGATTGGCGAGCATCTGCATATATGTTCAATCACGCGTTTCTCGCGGTGTTAACATATTTTTGTCCAATCCCTTTCAAAGTACGTGCTCTATGACAAATGTTTTAAACTGGTAGTGAGCGAGTATCGTTGCGGTTAACGTGCTATGCAGGGCACTGACGTATAGAGGTGTAGCATGTGACAGCGTTTCACTAGAAACAAAATTGTACTGTACGTACTGTTACATACAATCCCTGTTTCTCGTTTGCAAACATGACGGTGCTTTCAGGTCATCAATTAGTTATGCCATGGGATAAATTTGAAGAACTTATATTATTGACTAAGCCAAATAAAGATTTCGTTGGCAGTGTGGTGATCTGAAAAGAGGAGGAAGAACATGATAACGACGCAAAAGGAAGACTGTCGAGTGTTCCAATATGAACTTTCACTTTGCGGTGACGTGTGTGATGATTTGAAACTTCCTGACAGATTAATACGGTGTGTCGGACCGGGGCCTTTGCCTTTTACGGGCAAGTGCTCTACCGATTGAGCTATACTTTACTGATATTATACACATGGATGCTACGAAAGTCCCATTTCTTTTTCGGTAAGCTCATCGTGGATGAAACTGTACGAATACCTAAAGTTACAGAAATTCATGACAATAACCACGAAACTCAGCTCGAAGTTAATACACGGAAGCAATAACAACTGAAGTGCCTCTACTGTCCAGTTAAACCTGCAACCTCCCGACGTTAGGGAAAGCCAGTATTGTGGCGCCCTTGCTGATGACGTCTTGTGTAGCCACGCAAGTATATACTCCCGTGTTGCGCACCAAGGACGCATCATAGCGGCAAAGCTGAGAAACCACTGTCCCGCCGTGGGCGTGGAATTATAGATGAGGCGTACATCCCCGTTCTGACAGCGCGCAGCTTGAACTCTGCAGTATTTATGGCCACATTGTCTTCCTGCTCTCATTATCTTCCGGCAGAACCGGCATTGTTACGGAACAGGTTTCCTAAGAAAGCTAACAGCGAATACTCTACTTACTGTCTGGGAATTCATCAACTGACACCCTCTGTGTTCATATCATATAGGCAATGCGTCTTGGAAGTTTTGAGATAGACATATGATATGGCAGGGACTACGAAATCAGATTTTAAACTAAAAAACGTTTCCATGGGCAGATGTGGATTCTGGTCTTAATTTGTTGGTCATGAACTGCACACTGAAACTGAAGAAAATTCAAAACGATAAGAAACCGAGAGACGAAATCCGGAGAAACTGCAAGAACGGGAGTTTGTTGATAGTTTCATTGGGAAGATTAGCCAACGATGGACTGAATCAGAGAGAGCAATACAATAGAAAACAGAAGGATTGCTTTGAGAGATGAAATACAGAACGCACCAGAGGTTCAAATAGGCACAAACGCAAGGCTACTAAAAATTCTTGGATAAAACACCGAAAATGAATTGAACTGGCGAATCCAAAGTGAAATCGAAAATATAAATTCTTCATCCCCTTGTTTCGAAGAAGTCTATTGAAAAACTGAAAGGTTATTAAGCAAGAGTGGCCGAGCGGTTCTAGGCGCTTCAGTCCGGAACCGCGCAACTGTTACGGTCGCAGGTTCGAATCCTGCCTCGGGCATGGATGTGTGTGATGTCCTTAGGTTAGTTAGGTTTAAGTAGTTCTAAGTTCTAGGGGACTGATGACCTCAGATGTTAAGTAGCATAGTGCCCAGAGCCATTTGAACTCCCCCCCCCCCCGCCCTTTTTTTTAAAAAAAAATTAAGAAAGAAGACGGCATGTTGGTATAAATGTGGAATACAATATGTACAAACGTTTAAAGGATCCTACAAAACATAAAGATTTGAGATTCAGAAGAAATACCAGAAGTATAGGAATGTGCACTAATTCACCCTTTCTACGAAAAAGTCGATAACATAGTCCACTATTACAGGGGACTACCATTGCTCCAGTTAACTTACAAAATTCTTTCCGGTGCAATATGAACAAGGCCATAAAAACAAGTCGATCAAAGTATAGGGGAGTATCCCGGTTTCTGTGAAGGAAGATGATGTGTGGAACAAATCTACAGTCTCTATTCAGTAATGCGGCACTACACGATGACGGGGCAAACCTACGTTGTCACCTCTGTAGATTTTAAAAAGTTAACTATTCAACCAATCGACAGACCAGCGTTACCACCCCCCCCCCCACCCCCACGCACACACACTACATGAATTTGGAAGTGATATTGTGATAAACTAGGTTATTTGATTAAACAAGCCCTCACAAACACTAAATCAAAAGTTAAATTTCAAGATGAAACTTCTGAGCTATTTGAAATTAGACCACGACTCCGACAACAGAATCGACTCTCCTTTGTACTTACAAAAAGTGAAAGAGAGGGAGAGATAGAGATACCGCGAGATGGATTTTCGTGAGTATGATAAATTCCTTCCCTCAAAAATGTCCTCCCTTCATGCCTCCTTGCAGTAATTGCAGTACACGCGAGATACCTAGTTTCTTCCACCCACCACCCTGAGTAGAATGCATAAGTTTTGAATAATGTTCACCAACCAGCAGTCTTCTATAGTTGTAGTCACGTGTGCAGGAAACAGCACGTAGGTCGTGAATCCGTTGTCTTGAGGCTTTAATAAGCTCTTAGCGCGGAACTGGTATTGTAAAAATAATTAAATTTTTAATTACTTTGTTTATATGGGGTGCCGCTCGCCTTTTATTAGCAGAATACGAGAAACTGCACAATTATATTCCATTTTATGAATCACAAAAAATTTCCATTCTACACACTTTCACAGAGAATATAAAAAGTAATAAACTGCGTGTCTGCGTAATTACTATCAAACTGTTCTGAACCAGTCCAAATAATCAGAGACTGATAATTAAGCAATTCACCGATACCGTCCAAGGCAGGCAACATGTCTGTCCTCCGAGACTGCTGAACCAGCTATGATCATACAGCCGATCCATTTCACTCATTATTCAAGTCAGGCGCCATCCGAAGATCTCCGAAACGCTTCGTCTGCCTTTTCGTTTAGCAATTGCTTATTATTTTGCAGGTAATTAACACTTTTGGAATAATGGTATGATAGTCTGCTTTTGTATGAAATGCAAGTAAATTAACTGTTTACTTTTCTTAATATTAGCAGCAGAAGGTTATCATTTGGCACGCTATTTCCGAACGAGGAGGAAGACAATTCAGGCGGTCTTCCTCACGATTAGTGATGGGGAGCTCGTGAATGAGTCGTTCAAATGAACGCTTCACTCCAGTGAAGTGTGAACTAACCAGTCAATTTCAATGAACTGGTACTTCAAACTCTTCACAGATAGCACACTCCACACTTTTTTCTAGTTCACTCACTCTCTTCCCCTCTCCCCCTCCCACTACATCGCGCTACGTCACTCATCCTCCCTTCACTTCAGTCCTCCCTCTACTGCCTGTCGATGAATCGCGCGGTGTTTGTGGGGAACGATAGGTTTACGTGGGGGTTGGGGCGGTGAGGGGCGAGGGGAAGGCAGCGTCAGCTGCTACGTAACAGTGCTGGCATCATTACCCGTGACTATTTGTGCAGTTCTACTTCGCGTCTACGGGTAGCTTACCGTTGGCAGCGCTTGCAGACAAATGGATATTAAGGATACAAACGAAGAGGCTGGCTGTGTGAGCACGCACAGCCAACATGAAAATAAATGGTTTGTTAATAACACTGAAAGAGGGATTTTACCTGAAATCGTACGAATGACTACAGGTGACGGTTTACATTTTGAATCTGGAGGGTTATTATTCTCAACAAAAATAAAATCTACAGGAAAACTTCTGAATAATTACTTAACGTGGCTATATAGACTTTGTTCAAATGGCTCTGAGCACTATGGGACTCAACTTCTGAGGTCATTAGTCCCCTAGAACTTAGAACTACTTAAACCTAACTAACCTAAGGACCGCACGCACATCCATGCCCGATGCAGGATTCGAACCTGCGACCGTAGCGGTCTCGCGGTTCCAGACTGCAGCGCCTAGAACCGCACGGCCACTTCGGCCGGCCTATAGACTTTGTGACAGTGGTAAACATACTCATTCTATTTTGGATTAAATTTTAAAAGGAACATAAAATTGGACTGAATTTCGTTGGTAGCCCTAGTTTTCAGTCCATGAATACAACAAATAATGTTTCATTTGGCAGATAAAGACTTTTTTGGGCGCTTCATGAGAAAATGTCAAGCAAGATTAAATTTAATACCTTCTTTATATGTGACAGGCTTCTCTGTTTATATTTCCTTTGTCCCCTTTGACCATGCTCTATTTAAGTTAACTCAAACGCTGTAAGAGCGTAAAACGTTGCGTGCACGTTACTGCATAGTTCGGTCATCTGTTGGTAAAATTACGTAGTATTACGAAGCTTTATTGTACGAGCGAGGCGAAGCGAGCGTAGCCGCGGCTGAGCGGCGAACTGGGCAACTTCGCCAGGCTTCCGTACTTCATGAATGAACTACTTCATTTGAACGCTTCACGTCAAAGAGTGAAATCCGTGAAGTAGTTCACGGAAATGAACGAGTTCGACCCATCTCTACTCACGATACCCGTAGCGAACAAACCATCTGTCATCGGTATCTCACACCACATTATGTCATCTTCCCACTGCTGCATTCTGAACTGCTCTAAAGGCAGCTTCTTGTAGCTTAATATGATGGACCCACCGTATCCATCAGCACCTTGCTCAACACCACCTCCTACCCCTTACCCAGTGTGGCTTCCGACCCCCCTCCTCTGCTGAAGACCAACTCCACAACCTTGTTCACCTTCTGTCCCTCCAGCTCAACTCCCGTCGCTCCGCCATTTTTGTTTCCCTTGACCTCCAAAATGCCTATGACTGTGTATGGCATCCAGGTCTCCTCTTTAAACTCCAAACCTACGACCTGCCTATCAATTTTGTCCGTCTGGTCGCTTCCTTCCTCTCGCACCGTCCTTCCTATGTCACCCTCCACAACACCAACTCCCGTATCTTTTATCCCACGGCTGGCGTCCCCCAGGGTTCTGTCCTCTCCCCTCTCCTATATCTCTTGGATACAGCTGATATGCCCAAGCCACCCCCACCAGTCCACCTTCTCCAGTATGCTGATGACACCGCCTTCCTGACTCTCTATCCTACCCTTCAACGGTCTCAACGTACCCTCCAAACCCACCTTCACCAGTTCACCACTTGGTGTAACCAGTGGTTCCTCCGTCTCAACCCCTCCAAAACCCAGGCAATCATCATAGGCCACACAACTCGCTCCTTTTGCCTCCATGATTTTTACCTAACCCTTTATGGTCGTCCCATCCGGCTCACCCCCACGCTGAAATACCTTGGCCTCACCCTCAACCGACACCTCACCTGGACCCCTCATCTCCAGACCATCCAGCAGAAAGCCCATTCCCGCCTCCGCCTTCTGAAACTCCTGTCTGGCTGGACATGGGGATTGCATCCTTCTACCATCCTCCATACCTACAAATCCCTCATCTGTCCTATCCTGTGTTCTGCCAGCGTTGCCTGGATCTCTGCTCCCACCCACTTTTACAAGGCCCTCCAAATCCTTGAACGCCATGCGCTCCGCCTTGCCTTCTGTATCCGCCTTCCTTCCCCCACACGGCTCCTGTATGAACTGATCCCCTTCCCCCAACTCCTCCTGTTCCTCCAACATCTCCGCATCCTTTACATTGTCCGTAGGCTTGATCCTCCCTACCCTCGGGTTTCCTCCTTCCTCTCCACCCCCCCCCCCATTGCCGCGCCTCTATCGCTATATCCCTCCACCTCCACACCCTGCATCTCCTTCAGCAAGGCAATTTCCAACGCCTCCCCCTCCCGGATGACGAACTTCCCTGTGACATCTACCCTTCCTTCCAACTATAACCTGGCATTGTCCCCCCCCCCTCCCCAGGGCCCCCTTTTTCCTCTTCCCTCCTTCTCCCAGAGCGGATTTTCCTCCTTCCCCCGCTCCCCTGAAACCCAGCACCACATACTTGCCTCTTTCCTTCCCACATCCCTCCCTACCTGGCCCTCTTCAGCGCACCCCCCGCTCGTCTCCCCCATCTCTTCCCCTCCCTCCCTTCTTCCGGTCTCCCTCATCTCCTTGCGCCTGGCACATCCACTGTTTTGATCATCATCAGTGTGCCACGTCAGTGTTGTGTTTAGTGCTCTTTCTCCTGTGCGTCAAGAGGTGTGATTTTAATTGTGTACTACCTTGAGGTTCGCCGTTAGAGTTTATGTGCTACGCCATCCGTCGCTACCTTTTATGCTCCAGTCATACTGTGCCTTGTGTTCTTTTAATTGTCCCAGTGTGTGGCTTTTTGTGTGTGCTACTTTTAAACAGTTTTTTATCTCCATTTTACAGTCATCCTGTATTTGTCAATAGCCTTCCATGATGTTCCCCCTTTTTTTATATCTATGTTCACCATATTCTCTCCTTTGTTATTTTTAAATGTCTTCTATTGTTTGTTCTATGTCTTTCGGCTGAAGAGCAGCGCATATGCTGCTGCCAGCCTGCCCCGATGGGGAATTGAAATACAATAAAGAAAAAAAAATATGATGGAAGTACAGCAAGAAATATTACACACGCCTCTCCTTCTGCGATTTCTAAAAATTGGGATGTTCTCGGAGACAGCAATCAATTTTGGAAATAAGCAAATTTTTATAAATTTTTCAATTATCGTCTCTCAAGAGCCATACCATTCCATTACGCTTGTGATTTGTCATTGTTTTCCAAAAATTGAAGCTGTTATATTTTTTCATTCTCAAATTATTAATTTACCTTATAAGATCATACATTTAATTATTGTCTGGTTAGGAAAAGCTAACTGTTACCCTCAATGAATTTGTGCATAACCTTATATCACAAAATCATTAACCTATACTTACACATAATATACTAATTACATTAGCCTTTTCATGCACTACTGGCCTTTAAAATTGCTACACCACGAAGACGACGTGCTACAGACGCGAAATGTAACCGAAAGGAAGAAGATGCTGTAATATGCAAATGATTAGCTTTTCAGAACATTCACACAAGGTTGGCGCCGGTGGCGACACCTACAACGTGCTGACATGAGGAAAGTTTCCAACCGATTTCTCATACACAAACAGCAGGTGGACCGCCGTTGCCTGACGAAACGTTGTTGTGATGCCTCGTGTACGGAGGAGAGATGCGTACCATCACGTTTCCGACTTTGATAAAGGTCGGATTGTAGCCCATCGCGATTGCGGTTTATCGTATCCCGTCATTGCTGCTCGCGTTGGTCGAGATCAAATGACTGTTGGAAGAATATGGAATCGGTGGGTTCAGGAGGGTAATACGGAATGCAGTGCTGGATCCCAACGGCCTCGTATCACTAGCAGTCGAGATGACAGGCGTCTTATCCGCATGGCTGTAACGGATCGTGCAGCCACGTCTCGATCCCTGAACCAACAGATGGGGACGTTTGAAAGACAACAACCATCTGCACGAACAGTTGGACGACGTTTGCAGCAGCATGGACTATCAGCTCGGAGACCATGGCTGCAGTTACCCTTGACGCTGCATCACAGACCTGCGATGGTGTACTCCGACGAACCTGGATGCAAGGAAGGATAAAACGTCATTTTTTCGGATGAATCCAGGTTCTGTTTACAGCATCATGATGGTCGCATCCGTGTTTGCCGACATCGCGGTGAACGCACATTGGAAGCGTGTATTTCTCATTACCATACTGGCGTATCACCCGGCGCGATGGTATGGGGGGCCATACACGTCTAGGTCACCTCTTGTTCGCATTGACGGCACTTTGAACAGTGGACGTTACATTCAGATGTGTTACGACCCGTGGCTCTACCCTTCATTCGATCCCAGCGAAACCCTACATTTCAGCAGGATAATGCATGACCGCATGTTCCAGGTCCTGTACGGGCCTTTCTGGATACAGAAAATGTTCGACTGCTGCCCTGGCCAGCACATTCTCCAGATCTCTCACCAATTGAAAACGTCTGGTCCATGGTGGCCGAGCAACTGGCTCGTCACAATACGCCAGTCACTACTCTTGATGAACTGTGGTATCGTGTTGAAGCTGCATGGGCAGCTGTACCTGTACACGCGATCCAAGCTCTGTTTGACTCAATGCCCAGGCTTATCAAGGCCGTTATTACGGCCAGAGATGGTTGTTCTGGGTACTGATTTCTCAGGATCTATGCACCCAAACTGCGTGAAAATGTAATCACATGTCACTTCTAGTATAATATATTTGTCCAATTTATGATCTGTATTTCTTCTTGGTGTAGCAATTTTAATGGCCAGTAGTGTAAAAAAGATTTTTAAAGTAGCATTTTCTGCACCTCTATGTTTTTTTAGCCTTCTGTTAACTTAAAATCTATCATTTCTGCTAGAATACTCTACAGCATTCCACCATCTCCTGGCCAAGTTTCGATCACAAAATTTTATACTGCTGTTAAGCTACTATCGCCTCACTGCCGTCCATTAAATTCAACAAAATACTGCTCGTGAAGAATTTACATTGTTACTCAGTTTTGACACACTGCCGTTCGTTAAACTGACCAACTATTTGTCATCAAAACTTTCATTGCTATATAACTCCTATCGTCGCTTTACCGTTCTTTCAATTCGATGAAAAATTCTGTACAGTATTATGTCGGCACCATGCCGTTCTGCACTTAATACCTGAATGCGTCATAAAGACGTCCACTTCACATGGTAACAGTCAAAACAAACACCACACCTATCCATTTCACAAACACGTGGAGACTGAAGAACACTACGCTCTCATTTTTTACCAGTACATAAGCAAGCAGCCTCTAGACACTCGAAGGTTTCAGATAAATTACATAATGGTAAGACAGAGATTTAGGAACCAGGTTTTAAATTGTAAGACATTTCCAGGGGCAGATGTGGACTCTGACCACAATCTATTGGTTATGAACTGTAGATTAAAACTGAAGAAACTACAAAAAGGTGGAAATTTAAGGAGAGAAACACAGTAGAAGAAGAATGAGAGATGAAACAGTGAAGACAGCAGAGGAACAAGTAGGTAGAAATACGATGACTAGTAAAACTCCTTGGGTAACAGAAGAGATATTGAATTTAATTGATGAAAGGGAAAAATATAAAAATGCATTAAATGAAGCAGGCAAAACGGAATACAGACGTCTCAAAACTGAGATTGACAGAACGTGCAAAATGGCTAAGCAGGGATGGCTACAGAACAAATGTAAGGATGTAGAGGCATATATCTCTGGGCGTGAGGTAGATACTGCTGCAGGAAAATTAAAGAGACCTTCTGAGAGAAGAGAACCAGTTGTACGAGTATCAAGAGCTGAAATGGAAACCAGTTCTAAGCAAAGAAGGAAAGGCAGAAAGGTGGAAGGAAAATATACAGGGTCTACATAAAGGCGACGTACTCGAAGGCAATATTATGGAAATGGGACAGGACGTAAATGAAAATGAAATGGGAAATGTGATACTGCGTGAAGAATTTGACAGAGCACTGAAAGACATACACTCCTGGAAATGGAAAAAAGAACACATTGACACCGGTGTGTCAGACCCACCATACTTGCTCCGGACACTGCGAGAGGGCTGTACAAGCAATGATCACACGCACGGCACAGCGGACACACCAGGAACCGCGGTGTTGGTCGTCGAATGGCGCTAGCTGCGCAGCATTTGTGCACCGCCGCCGTCAGTGTCAGCCAGTTTGCCGTGGCATACGGAGCTCCATCGCAGTCTTTAACACTGGTAGCATGCCGCGACAGCGTGGACGTGAACCGTATGTGCAGTTGACGGACTTTGAGCGAGGGCGTATAGTGGGCATGCGGGAGGCCGGGTGGACGTACCGCCGAATTGCTCAACACGTGGGGCGTGAGGTCTCCACAGTACATCGATGTTGTCGCCAGTGGTCGGCGGAAGGTGCACGTGCCCGTCGACCTGGGACCGGACCGCAGCGACGCACGGATGCACGCCAAGACCGTAGGATCCTACGCAGTGCCGTAGGGGACCGCACCGCCACTTCCCAGCAAATTATGGACACTGTTGCTCCTGGGGTATCGGCGAGGACCATTCGCAACCGTCTCCATGAAGCTGGGCTACGGTCCCGCACACCGTTAGGCCGTCTTCCGCTCACGCCCCAACATCGTGCAGCCCGCCTCCAGTGGTGTCGCGACAGGCGTGAATGGAGGGACGAATGGAGACGTGTCGTCTTCAGCGATGAGAGTCGCTTCTGCCTTGGTGCCAATGATGGTCGTATGCGTGTTTGGCGCCGTGCAGGTGAGCGCCACAATCAGGACTGCATACGACCGAGGCACACAGGGCCAACACCCGGCATCATGGTGTGGGGAGCGATCTCCTACACTGGCCGTACACCACTGGTGATCGTCGAGGGGACACTGAATAGTGCACGGTACATCCAAACCGTCATCGAACCCATCGTTCTACCATTCCTAGACCGCCAAGGAACTTGCTGTTCCAACAGGACAATGCACGTCCGCATGTATCCCGTGCCAGCCAACGTGCTCTAGAAGGTGTAAGTCAACTACCCTGGCCAGCAAGATCTCCGGATCTGTCCCCCATTGAGCATGTTTGGGACTGGATGAAGCGTCGTCTCACGCGGTCTGCACGTCCAGCACGAACGCTGGTCCAACTGAGGCGCCAGGTGGAAATGGCATGGCAAGCCGTTCCACAGGACTACATCCAGCATCTCTACGATCGTCTTCATGGGAGAATAGCAGCCTGCATTGCTGCGAAAGGTGGATATACACTGTACTAGTGCCGACATTGTGCATGCTCTGTTGCCTGTGTCTATGTGCCTGTGGTTCTGTCAGTGTGATCATGTGATGTATCTGACCCCTGGAATGTGTCAATAAAGTTTCCCCTTCCTGGGACAATGAATTCACGGTGTTCTTATTTCAATTTCCAGGAGTGTAGGTTGAAACAAGGCCCAGGGAGTAGACAACATTCCATTCGAACTACTGACACAGAGTAGGAAGATGTATGAGATACGCGAAATACCCTCAGACGTAAAGAAGATTATATTAATTCCAATACCAAAGAAAGCAAGTGTTGACAGATGTGAAAATTACCTAACTATCAGTTTAATAAGTCACGGCTGCAAATGACTAACACGAAATCCCAGACATCTGTAGCATGTTGCACGAGGTCGTGCTGAAAAGTAATGCCTCCGAATTCTTTATTCTGTTCTCAATATCGTTTGAGGTATTACATGTCATGCGTACTACTTGGTCGGCTTCCTCCCTTCGCTGACGCTAAGTTGGAACCCTCTGCTGCAAGAGGGCTCCGAATTGTAGCCTAGAAATGTTGGAACACGCGAGGTAATACTGACCCTACGGCGTGTCTTAAAATATTGGTAAAGGAAAGACAAACCTACGTTTCTAGCATTTGTAGACTTAGAGAAAGCTTTTGACTGTGTTGACTGGAATACTCTCTTTCAGATTCTGAAGGTGGCAGAGGTAAAATACAGGGAGCGAAAGGCTATTTACAATTTGTACAGAAAGCAGATGACAGTTATAACAGTCGAGGGGCACGAAAGGGAGGAAGTGGTTGAGAAAGAAGTGAGACAGGGTTGTAGCTTATCTACGATGTTATTCAATCTGTATATTGAGCTAGCAGTAAAGGAAACAAAAGAAATATTCGGAGTAGGAATTAAAATCCAAGGAGAAGGAATAAAAACTTTGAGGTTCGCCGATGACATTGTAATTCTCTCAGAGACGGCAAAGGACCTGGGAAAGCAGTTGAACGGAATGGACAGTGTCTTGAAAGGATGATATAAGATGAACATCAACAAAAGCAAAACGAGGATAATGGAATGTAGTGGAATTAGATCAGGTGATGCTGAGGGAGTTAGATTAGGAAATGAGACACTTAGAGTAGTAGATGAGTTTTACTGTTTGGGGATCAAAATAACATGATGGTCGAAATAGAGAGGATATAAAATATAGAGTGGCAACGGCAAGGAAAGCGTTTCTGAAGAAGGGAAATTTGTTAACATAGAGTATAGATTTAACTGCCAGGATGTCTTTTCTAGAAGTATTTGCATGGAGTGTAGCCTTGTATGGAAGTGAAACATGGACGATAGATAGTTTGGACAAGAAGAGAATGGAAGCTTTCGAAATGTGGTGCTACAGAAGAATGCTGAAGATTAGATGGATAGATCACGTAACTTATGAGGAGGTGCTGAACAGAATTGGGGAGAAGAGGAATTTGTGGCACAACTTGGCTAGAAGAAGTGATCAGTTGGTAGAATACGTTCTGAGGCATCAAGGGATCACCAATTTAGTACTGGAGGGAATCGTGGAGGGCAAAAATCGTAGAGGGAGACCAAGAGATGAATATACTAAGCAGATTCAGAAGGATGTAGGTTGCAGTACTTACTCTGAGATGATGAAGCTTACACAGGATAGAGTAGCATGGAGAGCTGCATCAAACCAATCTCTGGACTAAAGACAACTACAACAAAACAACAACAACAACAACAAGGAACCCACAACAGAAATCTATATTGATCTTTATGTTGTCCATGATTGTGTTCTTGCATGGTGAAACTCCAGACATTGCCAGATGTTGTTGAGTCCAACAACTGTCACTCCATTCTCCCATCTACAACCTCAGGGTGCAGCTCCAGTACAGTTCCATGTTAACAATACATAATGCCTTAAATTAGTTTCCCAATAAGTTAACACAAATTCTAAATAAACATATTTTCATACACTATTACCCTATAAATACATAATACGTAATGTTTTGTTTTGATTTTAGCTGTCTATAAACAATGCCACAGTTTACATCCTACGATGAGAGTGGTTTGTCGTTGTTTCTGTTTTGATCACAGCTGTACTCAATGTTTGCATACAGCTCGGGAATTGCCCTTCGTACTCTTTTTAGCTCGGTGCTGGCTCTGTTACTACACACCCGCTTCATTAATGACTCGCGCCGCTACCCGGAGTCTCCTGTTATGCTCTTTAAATCTTACATATGGACACTTACAACTACGATTAACAGATACATTGAGAGAATCTTTTAGAATCTTCCTTCAAACATAGTGCACAAACACTTATTTACCAAATTGTTGCTTCATTCCACTGTACGAGGTATCACCTCGTCTGTATTTGGGTGTCATTGATGCTACAAGCCGTACTAGTGGAACTCTATTCGTGTAATGACTGTATTTTCTACAGACTTTCACATACGAGCATTATGTGACGCTGTAATCCGTAGGGGCTAATTATTTTATTCTTAGCTAGATCTTTATTCTATCTTCCTTTCATCTTTGAATCCATTTTGTGTCTTTACTCTCTATTATCATATTACGTTGCCTTCTATTTAAACCTTACTTACTATGTTGATGTCTTTTTGAGATTTTCATTTCAGTGTTGTGCCTTATGTCGACAATACGACTACTCCTTTGTACTTCATAAAACCGTTGTCGGAAACCACTTCGCCAATAAATACTGCTGAATGGCCGACTTACACATCATCTTTTGCCTTTCCTCCCTCACTCTTCATAAATGACTGACGGATTTTCCTCTCGCATAATCTGTAACTCTCCATTTACTCCGACCTGTTTGCATATATTCCTGCAAATGTCTGTTTTTCACTCGTGCTATGCAGATGTTTATTCTGTTGGGTCACTTTGTTTGTGTCATAGCGTCACTCTTTGTTATTGCATTCAGTGGGTGGAAATCTTAACCTTGATAGTGAAGGTTGTTAAAGAAGACAGATATAGTTCTGAATGAAAGAAGGGAAAGAACACCAGGAAAAAATGATGTGTGTTGTCGGTTAACTCGGGCACCTGGCAACCGCCAGTTACCTAGCAATACAAAGAACGTTATTGCCCCCTGAGGTTTAGTAGTCATAATACTTTTTTATGTCGACGATGTTGTAGACTCTTTTACTTCCTGTTTTAATATTGACTACCTCCGCTGCATTTCGTTGCTCTATACTAATGATTTTGTATGGTCCTTCGTGTATCTCAGAGAATTTTTTGATCTCTGAGTTTACTTTGGAAGACCTATGGCTTGACCTGATCAGTACCAATTCTTCTACTTGTTAAGTCCTTTTCTTAACCTGCTTCTTGTGTTTATTCTTTCTTTTAGCTACTTCTCTGACCCTAGCGAAGGCTAATTCCCTCTGAAATACCGCCTCTCTGTGGGTAAGTTACTTACTGTCTGTTCGGTTACACTAAGTACCTTTTCACCATTTAACATTTCTTGTCGTGCTATTTCCGTGGTAGAATTCGGCAATTCATTCATAATTCTTCCACGTAATTTATCCACTCATGATGTTTTCTAGAGCAGTATGTTTTAAGAAGCCTATTTAGTTCTCTCATGACTTTCACTCATACTTGACTGAGGATGGTATTTTGATATTTATATAGGTTTTATATCAAGATCCCTCAACACATTGTCCCAATACTCTGACATAAATTATAGTCTATTGCCGCAGATGATCCCATCTGGTTTACCTACCTTCATTATGTAGTGATCCTTGATTTTATTTGAAACCGACTTACCTGTAGCCTTTCCCCGTGCATACAGTTTCACATGTTTCGATAACATATCCAACAGAACGAAAAGATATTTGTACCCTCTCCGTGAGGTGGGAAGGGAACCATAGAGATTAACACATACCTTTCCAAGTATTATTGTTGGGATTGTGCTATGCATTTCCGCTTTGCTGCTAGAGTTTAACACTTTTGTTTTCTGACACTCATTACATTGCCTTTTATATTTGCTGTACCCTCTTTCCTAAATTATTAAAATAGCAACCTTCCTTAACTTTGCCCACACATTTCTTGGCAGCAAAATGAGCATATGTGAAATGTATGACCCACACGAGCCTCTGAATTTCATGTTCTGGCCAACAGACCTCCCACTGCTGTTTTTGTGGGTCTGTTGTAGATACAACAGACCTTTATTTATGACATAGTACTTCCTCACCTTATCATTCACTTTCCTACTCCAGTCATCTTTTATCATTTAAATAGTGTCATCCCCATTCTCCTTCCTCCTTATTTTTTAATATGCTCTTTTTCTTTCTTCGTGTTTTACTTTTTTTAGGTATAGCATGGAGACTTCTTTTCGCACTGAATCTTTAAAATCGGCTTTATCTATACCCAAATGCAATCTGGTATATGCATGAACAACTGTATTGCTTCCCTTGGCAAGTATTCTATTCAGAAATCATACTGCTGAAGCGCTCAAACCCATTTCGTTAATCTGTTATGACTTAGCCCACAATTAATCAGGAATGGCAGTGTCTTGTGGTCTTTAAGCACTTTTACTTTCCTCCCCATGACGTAGTATCTGAACTTCTTAAACACCCACACTACTACTAGCATTTCCTTTTCTGTTACCGAATAAGTTCTCTCCCATTTGTTTAGTACTCGACTGGCAAAGCCTATTGACTTTCTTTCCACTGTAGCTCCGTTTTCTATGAACGAAAAAGATGTGCTCCAACACATATTCTGAGCTGTCAGTAAAGTTGCAAAAAGGTACATTTATGTCAGGATGTGACAAAACAATACTATTAAATTTTATTTTTTAAAATTCTTGTTCGCACTCGTGGGTCCAGATCCATGTGGCATTCTTCTTCGTTAACTGAGTATGGCTTTCGCATTAAGTGCTTGATTGTTCGCAAATTTGCGATGGAATCCGATTAAACGGAAGAAGACTTTCATCTACTTTTAGTTCTTAGGTCCTGGACCGTTTCTTATAGCATTTAACTTTTCTAGGTCTGGCTTGATACCCCCAACTGATATATTATTCCCTAGAAATTTAATTTTCCCTTTTCCAAATTAGGATTTGTGCAAATTTACACAAATATTACTCTTCTCAAATTTAGATAAGATTAGATTCAACATGTCATTGTGTTCCATCTTTTTGCAGCAATCTACACCCTAAGTTCGTTCAATAGCTGCTCTCCCAGCACCTTATCTAACATACATATAAAAGCCAGATAACAATACTATAAATTGGTAACTTCGTCCCCCATAAACAAACTGAAGTAAATTTTCTACAGTTTTGTACTAGTGGGACCTGCCAGAAGTTGGCGGTCAAGTCTATATTGGTTAATATCTTGATGCCATTGAACTTCTGTACAAGCTCCTCTAGTGCCTCAGGCCTAGCAAATTGTGGTAAAATGACTGCGTTTAAGGCTCTAGCACCCAAAATTACATGCACTAAGCCATCTTTCTTTGGCACAATTGCAAGGGAACTGCAATAATTATTCTGAGATCGCTGGATAGGTCGCCATTCAATCATTTTCTTCATTTCTTTATCTAATACTTCTCTCTTCGCCAACGGAGTGGAATATAGTTTAAACCTAAACGGATCATGTGGTTTTACCTGGAAACCATATTCAAATTCCTTCATGTTGAAAATGGTTTTTCATGCTGTAGTAGTGTTTTTTTCCAACTTGCGTGCCTCTTCCTCAATTAATCAATTAATACTTCCGACTTCTTCTTTGATTCTAACCTCTATACTTACGTCTTCACCTAGGGCCACCCCCACGTACAAACACATGCTTTCTTCTGGTTCATAGTTCCAGTGCTTCTGTTCGCTTATAATCTGTACTTTTGCGTTATTACCTTTATTGTGTGTGGCCTCATTTCCACGAAATTTAAACACCTGTTGCTCCTGTTCTTCTCTTATCCTCATTACACCTTCTGAAAAATCCAGCATTACCCTATTAGCAATTAACCAATCTGTCCTCAAAATTAAATTGATGCAAAGTCCGTGAACCATCACAGCATTCACTGAGAATGTTCTACTTTGCATATTAAATATGCTTCTTTATCATTTTACTTCTAGACCCACACGCTCTAACCACTTTAAATTCTTGTACTGGTAACTATGGTGCATCTGTATAATTCTAATTGCTAGAGACAGCACTAATTTCGCTACCCGAATCTAGGATCGCAGTTGTTTTCATGTTTTGTGTTTCAGTTTCAATTGATAGTTGGTACACTTCCTTTAATTCCTGCCTATCTACTTCCATGAGTGCATTTTTTACTCCATCCAGTTCGTCACACCCTAAGAATCTTACTAATGATCCATTACATTCGGACGATCACAACTGGACCAGATCCGAACCATCGATTACTTTTCCGGCTCTGTACGATTCCTATCTCTTTCAGGAACATGTTCCCTATTTTGATTATTATAATATTCCCTGTTTCCACGATAATAACCTCCTCTTTTCGTAACCCTTTGAAATGTGCCTCTCCCTCTTCTGGACGGGATGGGACTGTGACGTGGTTGTCTGTTTTCCTTCCAGTCACCCCGTTCGTCATTTCGATTCGCACCTCTGTTATGGCTTTGCTCGCTATCATTACGGCTGTCTGTCCGCTACCTGTTCTTTCTCCAGGCGTCCGATAGTTGCCTGTCGCCGGACAGCGCGTCTAATTGTTCTAGCACATGCATTAGGTGACTTACATCACTTTTATTTACATTCATTTACTTCTGTTGCACTTGAAACATCCCCTTAGAAAATTTAATGAATTACTGTGCTGATAAACCTCTTACATTATTTGATTTTCAAACAGCTGAGCAGAACTGAACGTACTCAGACATTTCGCTCTTTACCTATTCTGATCAACACTAAACTGACACACAATATTTTTAGCGCAACGCAATCTGACTTTCAATAATCCCTACAAAAGAGTGGCCCTGACTAACATTAACCTACACCTTTCACAAATCACTTACCTCACAAAAATCTTCGTTACTCGAACTACTGCAATACAGCGAGCGCCAATATTGCCAGCTAAATAAAAGATTCTAACTACTGAAGGCACTAACTACTGATAGGCATAGTTAGCAAATGAAAGATTTTGATAGAGAACAAATAATGTATTTACCTCAATAGTGTTCAAAAGCCATAATATATATATATATATATATATATATATATATATATATATATATATATATCAGTTCATGACATCCAGTCTTACAAATTTACTCTCTCTGATGGACACGCGTCGAGATCGTCCGCTCTCAAAACTCCGCCATCTCACTCCCCACATCCACCACTGCTGGCGGCTCACCTCCAACTGCGCAATGCTACGCGCTGTTAACAGCCAACTGCCCAACACTACAATAGCGAATATTCCAACAATGCCAACCAGCCACAGACTGCACACAGTACAGCCAGTGATTTTCATACAGAGCGCTACGTGACGTTACCAATATAAAAACCTAAACAGCCTACTATGTACAGCCTACGTACACACTGATACTGGGAATTTAAGTATAATAATTTCTATTAGGTCAGATTCTCTTAATGTGTCGGTTAAGTATCACTTCTTTCACAGCAATGTTAGAAAAATTCTTTATCGTTGCTACAACCACTATTCATAAAGTTTCTGCCTTCAAAAATATCATTTATAACACTGTGCTAGTAGACCAGTCTTTATTAAAAAATGCTTGCACAAATTCTTTATACGTTTTACATGTGTTACTCGCCCCTGTTCCCTATGCTATTGCTTCTTCTTCTAACCTACTGGCCACGAATTTGATTTTTTGTTATTTTGTCAAGTTTTCAGGAATGATGTCATCAAATTGCTCAATGAAGGCTACTGAGGGTATAGTTCTCTTACTAGACAAATGATGAAATTTATACGCATTGCCGTAATTTGCTACGTAATTTACATGAACAACACCTTTCTTTCTTTCTTTCTTTCTTTCTTGTGTACACCGAATTGCCACTTTTTGTTTAACTTTACTTTCTACGAGTATTTTGCTTTGCACCTCAGAATATACGTTTTGCTCTATTTCTCTCTTTTTGCCCTGAATCACAACTGTGTTGCCTTTACAAGAGGATTCTACATGTGAAATATTACAACTAACTATTTCAAGGTCATTTTTGATACTTTGTAAATTATTCAACTGTATCTTATGTTTATCATTATATGCTTTTTGATAGCTTTGCTTTATTCCTGTCTTACATTACTAATTTAATTAACTATTGTTTCTGTTACTCCGTTTTGATGCTGAAAATACTTATATAACTTTTTGAGTCCATATTCAACCTCTGATTTATTTCTGACTTAGAAGCTTCTAATTTTTTATCCCATTCTTTTGTTGCATCATCTGTTTTCCTGGAACATCCCTCAGTTTTAGCTTCAAGATTTGTACTATTTTGTTCCAAAGCATTGAACTTGGCGTTAAGTTGAGCTATTCCTACATTAATTTCGTTCAACCGCTCCTTATTTTCTTTATGTGCTGTTCTTAAATCCTCCTTATTTTCGTTTCTTGCTTTTCTTAAGTCCTTCTTATTTTCTTTCTGTTCTTGCAAAATTAATTTTAGCATAGACCTTATATCCCGATCATCATCGTGAGTTGGCAAAGTGTCAGCTGCTGCTGTGCCATGACTTAAAGTTCATAACCCATCTGTTGGCTCATTCGGCCGGAGTGGCCGAGCGGTTCTAGGCGCTGCAGCCTGGAACCGCGTGACCGCTACGGTCGCAGGCATGGATGTGTGTGATGTCCTTAGGTTAGTTTGGTTTAAGTAGTTCTAAGTTCTAGAGGACTGATGACCACAGCAGTTAAGTCCCATAGTGCTCAGAGCCATTTTGTTGGCTCATTAATAATGTCGACGTCACAGTCATTTTCTGTAGCATCGTCATTCCAACGAATTATTTCATTTTGACTAGGTACTACACATCCTGGGTTTACATTACCACTGTTTGCCACAGGGTTCACATTTTCACTGTCTTCATTATCAGTTAACTCTACACTCCCAGTGAAAGCATTCATGTTTACTTCAGAATTCTCAATGAGATCATCATTAGTTATCGAATTTACTATTTCGGATTCATCAGAAAAAAGTTTGAATATAAGTTTTCACATGGATTATTTGTGACTAAATTTGACATACCATTAAACCCATGTCCGACTTCACCACCATTTATTTGTATGTGACCCACCGGATCGTCACAACTACTGTGGGATTGAACTCTTCTACTTCTACTTACACTAATCGACGTACTGCCGCTGATTCTCGTAGCTGTGGGCTGCACCACTGGCTGAAACTCCACTTTTGTGGTGTGCTCAAGCTGACACTTCAAACATGCCCTGCGCTGCACCTGTCGTCTGTGGCTGCCTCATGCTGATCTGCACGCTGCGCTGTTTCGTAGCATGAAGAACCCTGAAGTGGTGATTTATATCGTAATCCCATGGACCGCGCACACAGCGTTAAATTTCATTCTCGTAGAACTTCCCCTTCCTGATTTACAGCGATACCACTTTGAATGTGACGTAAAATTTGATTTTCCGGCATCAATTATTCAACTGAAGTTCAAAATCAGTTTAAAAACAATTCCAAGTCTAATTATAACAGTTCTTATCCAGGTCTCTGGTCATTTACAATTCACACGAATCACAGACCTTCCACAGATCACAGTTCCAAAGCACTTCGACTTCAAAGATTTCCCCACAAGGGAAGCAATGTACGGTAAGTGGAAAAGAGAGCGTGAGAGAGAAATATTGCGAGAGGGATTTTCGTTAGTACGATGGATCCCATTATGAATCACAAAAAATTTCCACTCTTCACACTATCACAGAGAATATACAAAATAATGAAATGCGCGTCTGCGTAATTACTATCAAACTATTCTTAATCAGTCCAAATAACCAGAGATTGCTAATTAAGTTCTTAACCGATACCGACTACAGCAGGAAACGTGTCTGCCCTCCCAGCTTGCCGAACCAGCTATGATCTTACAGCCGATCCACTTCACTCTGCTATCCACGTTAGGCGCGATCCGAATATCAAAATGCTTCGTTTGCCTCTTCGTTTAGCAATTGCTTTTTATTCTTCAGGTAATTAACACCTTTGAAATAATGGAATGGTAGCTTGCTATTGAGGGACACCTTTGCATGAAATGCAAGTAAATTCACTGTTTAGTTTTCCTAATATTAAGAAGATTATCATTTTGGCGCGCACCTTCCGAACGCAACAGCCAATCGTGGAGGAAGACCACAATTTAGGCGGTCTTTCTCACGATACCCGTAGCAAACAAACCATCTGTCATCTTCCCACCGCTGCCTTCTCAACTGCTCTAAGAAGAGCTTCTTGTAGCGGGTCAGTTGTTCCGGACGTGTGATTATAATGGAGAACAAAAGATCAAATAAAAGGATTTTCGAATACTTAAATAACAAAAAGAAAAAAAATATCATGGGATAAAAGACATTTAAAAAGACTTTGGGAAGATTAATATAACCCAGAAAAGTATTTAAAAAACAGAAAAATCCGGATTCAGAATAAAATAAACTAAAAGGTCTTCAAGAGAAAGAGCAGAAACGCAGAAGAATCTTCAAAAATGCCAGCAGAGCGAAAGAATGAAAAAAAGATGGAAGGACAGGAAGCACCTTGCTCGAAAGAACAGTTCCTTTTAATTATTTTACGTGGTCCACGTTTTGCAGTAGCCGACGCAAGAAGAAGAAGAAGAAGAAGAAGAAGAAGAAGCTGGCGAAAGGGGGCACGCGAAATGAAATACAGACTTCTAAAAATTAGATTGATAGAAACTGCAAAATGGCAAAGCAGAACTGGCTAGAGGTGGAACGAAAACTTGGAGAAACATGCATGACAGACTATGGCATAGATAGACGCCACCTACAGGAAAATTAAATAGATTTGTGGAGAAAAAAGCGCGCATAGTGAGCCAGTACGAATCAAAGAAGGGAATGCTGAATTGTGGAATATATACAAGGGCTACAGAAGGGAAACGAGCTTGTAAACAATAGACGAAAATGATTCAAATGGCTCTGAGCACTATGGTACTTAACTTCTGAGGTCATCAGTCCCCTAGAACTTAGAACAACTTAAACATAACTAACCAAAGGACATCACACACATCCATGCCCGAGGCAGAATTCGAACCTGCGACCGTAGCGGTCGCGCGGTTCCAGACTGTAGCGCCTAGAATCGCTCGGCCACCCCGGCCGGCGACGAAAAGGAGATGAGGTTTCGATACTGCGAGGGTAATTTGACAGGGGACTGCTAGAGCTAAGTCTAAACAAGGGCCCTGAGGTTGAAGACATTCCCTCATAATTAATGAGATCCTTGGGAGAACCAGCGATGAGAAAACTGTTCCACGTGGTGTGCAATATAGAAAGGGCGATCAAAAAGTTCCCGTTTGAGATCGTTGCTGCAGCGTATACGCAACGTAGCGCGACTCCGATGCCGGTATACAGGATGATCAGAAACTGTCTGAAAAGCTTTTAAGGTTGCGCTGAGAAATAATTGGTAAAAAAATTCGATTACTTTGCGTCATTTCCGAGTTAATTAGCACAGAGGTTCCCCAATCAGGCCGTTGTGCGCGCAAATTGAAGCAGCCCGTCAGGTGAAAGTGTCAGTTGATCTCCTAGCGTAGATGATGGCGCACGAGGCAGCTCAGCCTTTGACTCGGGTTCCGTTCTATGTCCGATTTTCGTATAGCTCTCGTGTTCGGTTTTAAGAAACCAAACGAAGGACACGAATGGCGACACCATGTCTGGTACGCAGCTTCAATGCCCATTAACTCGGAACGGTGCAATGAATCTATTTTTTTTTTTTTGGACAGCTATTTCTCAGCACAACATATCCTACAACGCCCTTACAAGATTTTCACACTATTTCTGACCACCTTGCATAAGCACCGATATGTAGGCAAGAGATTAGTGTGGCATTCGTGTCTTTCCAACGTGCGTCGGGTAAATGCAGAAACGTGATCTATAGCGAAGTTATTGCGAAATGCGTCCAAACAGGACCAAGGTGCGGTAATTCTTTTCTTGGCTGTCAAAGAACGAACACCGGTAGACATCTATCACAGAATGAAGAATGTGTATGGAACAGCATGTCTCTTGGAAACCACCAATGTGGTGGAGGAGGAGCAGGAGGAGATCAGTGTTAAACGTCCCGTCGACAATGAGGTCATTCGAGACGAAGCACAGGCTCATATTAGGGAAGGATGGGGAAGGAAATCGGCCGTGCCCTCGCAAAAGAGAATCCCGAAATTTGCCTGAAGCGATTTCGGGAAATGACAGAAAACCTAAATCAGGATGGCGGGTGTGAACAGTCGTCCTCCAGAATAAGAGTCCAGTGTGCTAACCAACCAATGTGGAACGGTGCGCCAAGTTCTGTGCTCGTCTCGATACGACACAGGACGCCAGTCAGTCTGTGAGATATCAGAAGTTACGCAAAGTCAACTGGGAGACACTCGAATACCCGCCCTATACTCCCGATCTCTCCCCATGCGATTAATACGACTTCGCTCCCTTAAAAAAAGCGTTGAAGATTCAACGATTCCTGCCGGACGAGGTCATGAAGCTCGCAGTTACGAACTTCATGTAGCAGGACAAAAAAAAATGGTTCAAATGGTTCTGAGCACTATGGGACTTAACATCTGTGATCATCAGTCCCCTAGAACTTAGAACTACTTAAACATAACTAACCTAAGGACATCACACACATCCATGCCCGAGGCAGGATTCGAACCTGCGACCGTAGCAGTGGCGCGGTTCCGGACAGCGCGCCTAGAACCGCTAGACCACCGCGGCCGGCTGTAGCAGGACACTGTGTTTTAAAAAAACGAGTATCTTCAACCTGGTGGGATTATTGCCTCAGTGCTCACAGCGACGTTGGCTGATAGGCATACCGATCCTGGCCTTCGAAAGGAAACTTTGTGATATCCCATATATGAGACAGTCGAAATACCCTCAGCCTTTAAGATCAATATGATGATAATACTGATTCCAAAAAATGCAGATGCTGAAGGGCGTATTACCGAACCGTCAGCCTAGAAAGTCAACTTGCAAAACACGGTGCTGAGTTTGATAATATTGTTTATTACTATAGGCCTATTTCGGCGTGATCGCCATCTTCAGATTATCTGTGAAAACTGCATAGTTTGGTACAATATTTCAAGTTTTTAAGTAGATAAGTTAACCTATTACTGAATTATCTTTTGCTACGTACATCAGATGGTCTTGATATCCATATGACATCGATGACTCAGTTGCTGTAAAACTGTAGCTCCTTTGATGCTGTTGGAGCTGTAGTATATGTTAAACTTTTTGCTGGAGCAGTTATTTATTTAGTTGTCGAATTATTGAGGTTTATTTCATAATGAAATGAAATGAAATGGCGTGTGACGGGTAGACCGTTCGCCTGGTGCAAGTCTTTCGATTTGACGCCACTTCGGCGACTTGCGCGTCGATGGGGATGAAATGGTGATGATTAGGACAACACAACACCCAGTCCCTGAGCGGAGAAAATCTCCGACCCAGCCGGGAATCGAACCCGGGCCCTTAGGATAGACATTCTGTCGCGCTGACCACTCAGCTACCGGGGGCGGACTATTTCATAATGACGCTTCGTGCAGCTGTATTGACAGTTGAGTCAACTATGCTACACAGTTACAGGCTGTTTGCTTCTTTGGTATTCTGTAGGTCATACCTTTGTTCTGATCAGCTATATAATATTGCTTGTATAATTCGTGTCTATGTGCTTCTACTGTCATGTAATACAATCCTGTTGTTTTTATGCAAATGGTTATCTTATGTAGTGTTTTGGTGCTCCAGGTTTCTGACAATTTCACGATGTTGTTTTCGTAAATGTTACCACGAAATTAAGAGTACCGACCGCTGTGATAGCGGTTAGTACCACCTTCCTGCTTGTGACGTGTTTCTGCTATCCCCTCCGATTTAAATAATGAATACCGCATTTACAGCGACATTTGTTTACAATATGACGTGAATCATGGAGAGTGGCCCTAGGGCAACTATCTTTCGGCGACGAACTGTTAAAAAGACATTTTATCACCTGAGGATGCGTCTTCTAGTGGCGCGAAACCGGTCGTGACTTAAAAAATATTCTACAGCCAGTGCGGATTATTTCTTTCGAAATTCAATTAATTAATACATCAGAAAGGCATGCGTTGGGATCTTGACACATGACGGTTCTCTGGCGGACCCAATAAGCACCTTCAATATATTACACGAAATTTATCACACGTGCCCGTAATCTGCATACACAGAGCATAATTTACACAATAGAAGTAACGTAAATGAATGAGGGAGTGAACACTTGTTCATCGTCAGGAACATTTATAGGAGACGATATTCATAAACACTTATTACACAGTACGATCCACAATCAAACAACAGGAAAAGCACCATATTCTCAAATACCAAAGGGGATATTCATTACTGTGACGGCTACGAGAAAAGGCTCTATCCTCACTGATGACTTGTAACCTCCGAAATCAATCCACGCGAGAAAGAATTAAACAAATGGCGAAAAAATAATCTTTAAAATCGGATAAATCCATCACACTGGCGGAAAGGATATACGAACGGATATTCATTAAGCGGGGAACAGTATTACGAAACGCGCTAAACTATATTTATTCGACATGCGGCGTACAACATGTGTTTGCGTACTAAGCGCAGGTGGACGACTAGATTCGAGATTATCTTCCATAGTAAAACGAGTCCACAAATATCACTGCACACACTACTACAGGTGAAAACAAGGGGCACGAATTTCTGTGATAGAAGAGAACAGAGGCAAAGCAGCGTAGTTGCAGAAGAACCTGCCACGAATATTCCAAATCATTAGTGAGAAGCTACTTTATTTGATGTGGGACTTCACAAAAAAGAAAAAGATAAGAGAGAGTAGATTTCATCAGCCAACTGTATGACAGGTACTCAAGTAAACGAGTGAACAATAATTGAATATTCCTACTCTGTACGACAGATTACAAACGTGTGGTGGAACATGAATAATTAAAAACCAGATTCTAGATAAATTCGACTCTTGCTGATTAGTATTGAAATATGAACGTGACGTACTGTAAATTTAACAAAACAGCCGAACAGGGAGACATAATCCTGGAATAAAAATAGTTACACCACGCTAAAAGCCAGACTAAATACGTCAATGCATGAAGCCTGAAGATAATGGAGAGAGAACTGCTTACCTCTGAATATGCGCGGGAAGGGTCGCGAGCGAGGGGAGACAGGTCACATACCCTAACGCGCAGCTAGACAAACTTTCTGACAAGGGAACCTCCCCATCGCACCCCCCTCAGATTTAGTTATAAGTTGGCACAGTGGATAGGCCTTGAAAAAATGAACACAGATCAATCGAGATAACCGGAAGAAGTTGTGTGGAACTATGAAAAAAATTAGTAAACTATACAAACTGAGTAGTCCATGCGAAGATAGGCAACATCAAGGACAATGGGTGTCACGGAGCGCCTTGGTCCCGTGGTTAGCGAGAGCAGCTACCAAACAAAAGGTCCTAGGTTCAAGTCTTCCCTCGAGCGAAAAGTTTAAATTTTTATTTTCAGTTTATGTGACAAACTCTTATGTTTTCATCACTTTTTTCGGAGTGATTATCACATCCACAAGAAAACCTAAATCGGGCAAGGTAGAAGAATCTTTTTACCCATTCGCTAAGTGTACAAGTTAGGTGGGTCGACAACATATTCCTGTCATGTGACGCACATGCTGTCACCAGTGTCGTATAGAATATATCAGATGTTTTCCTGTGGAGGAATCGGTTGACCTATGACCTTGCGATCAAATGTTTTCGGTTCCCATTGGAGAGGCACGTCCTTTCGTCTACTAATCGCACGGTTTCGCGGTGCGGTCACACAACACAGACACTAAACTTCTTACAGTGAACAGAGACGTCAATGAACGAACGGACAGATCATAACTTTGCGAAAATAAAGAACGTAAAATTTTCAGTTGAGGCAAGACTTGAACCAAGGACCTCTCGTTCCGCAGTTACTCACGCTAACCACGGGACCACGGCGCTCCTTTTGCTACTATTTCCTTGATGTTGCACATGTTGCGCATGAACTACTCAGTTTGTATATTTTACTAATTTTTTTCATAGTTCCACACAACTTCTTCCTGTTTTCTCGATTGATCTGTGTCCAGTTTTTCAAGGCCTATCCACTGGGCCAACTTATAACTAAATCTGAGGGGGGTGCGATGGGGATGTTCCCTTGTGAGTCCTACACAATGGCAACCACCCGTACAAACATTCTGGTTCCCCTCAAAGTTCGTAGTGTGTTCTTACGGACTCACTGCCTTTCCAACTGTGGGAAGCAGACTAGTACACGAGGGGGTGAACAGGAGACTAATCTGTGGCAATCTTTGGGAATTCTTACGCATTCATTCATGGCCAACGCGCCATGAAAAAAAAAAAAATGTTCAAATGGCTCTGAGCACTATGGGACTTAACTTCTCAGGTCATCAGTCCCCTGGAACTTAGAACTACTTAAACCTAACTAACCTAAGGACATCCATGCCCGAGGCAGGATTCGAACCTGCGACCGTAGCGGTCGCGCGGTTCCACACTGTAGCGCCTAGAACCGCTCAGCCACTCCGGCCGGCAACGCGCCATCATGGTGGCTTTCCCATACATACACACATGTTGGATGGCAAGGATATACGTGATATTTAGGTAAAACTGTATACCAACTCATTTCCAAAGGGCATTTCTACTGAGCAAGCTATCGGGGCTCTATCATAGTATACGGAGCGATCAAAGAGTTTCCGTTCAAAGGCCGTACAGTCGAGAATCCGTATGCTAATCAAGCAAAACCGCCATGAGCACTGCAGCAATAATCCCACTGACACATCAGGTTGAAGATGTCAGTTTAGTAAAATGAAATTACAATGAAATACATACCCCTAGCTGCATACAGGCGTTGATATAAGTCAACGGGAGACCCGCATTCCCAACTTATTGTCCCGCACTATATTCATAGTGCCCCTGCCCATTATAGTCATTGCCGGCCGGAGTGGCTGTGCGGTTCTAGGCGCTACAGTATGGAGCCGCGTGACCGCTACGGTCGCAGGTTCGAATCCTGCCTCGGGCATGGATGTGTGTGATGTCCTTAGGTTAGTTAGGTTTAAGTAGTTCTAAGTTCTAGGGGACTGATGACCACAGCAGTTAAGTCCCATAGTGCTCAGAGCCATTTGAACCATTATAGTCATTACTCGCGGCTTTTTGCCGATTCCCGTAAGAGATCGGACACTGTTTGTGCATCCGCACAGAATAAGATGGTCAAATGGCTGGTGAGCCATATATATAAGGCTCACCGCCCATTTGACAATTTTATTCTGTGCGGATGCACAAACAGTGCCCGATCTCTTACGAGAATCGGAAAAAAGCCGCGAGTAATGTGTATAATGGGAGGGGGCACTATTAATATAGTGCGGGACAATAAGTTGGAATTGTGGGTCTCACGGGAGGCTTGTCAGCGGTAAGTCCCTGCAGTCGCACTATCCTCTGTGTCCTCGGTGGCTCAGATGGATATAGCGTCTGCAATGTAAGCAGATCCTGGGTTCGAGTCCCGGTCGGGGCATACATTTTCAACTGTCCCCGTCGACTTATATCAACGCCTGTATGCAGCTAGGGGCATTCATTTCATTGTAATTTCATTCTAACGAGCTGCATGGTCACCGATATATAGTTTAGTAATACGCCGTCCCCCCCATGAACCATGGACCTTGCCGTCGGTGGGGAGGCTTGCGTGCCTCAGCGATACAGATGGCCGTACCGTAGGTGCAACCACAACGGTGGGGTATCTGTTGAGAGGCCAGACAAACATGTGGTTCCTGAAGAGGGGCAGCAGCCTTTTCAGTAGTTGCAGGGGCAACAGTCTGGATGATTGACTGATCTGGCCTTGTAACATTAACCAAAACGGCCTTGCTGTGCTGGTACTGCGAACGGCTGAAAGCAAGGGGAAACTACAGCCGTAATTTTTCCCGAGGACATGCAGCTTTACTGTATGGAAGAGCAGTTGAAAGGAATGGACAGTGTCTTGAAAGGAGGATATAAGATGAACATCAACAAAAGCAAAACGAGGATAATGGAATGTAGTCAAATTAAATCGGGTGATGCTGAGGGAATTAGATTAGGAAATGAGACACTTAAAGTAGTAAAGGAGTTTTGCTATTTAGGGAGTAAAATAACTGATGATGGTCGAAGTAGAGAGGATATAAAATGTAGACTGGCAATGGCAAGGAAAGCGTTTCTGAAGAAGAGAAATTTGTTAACATCGGGTATAGATTTAAGTGTCAGGAAGTCGTTTCTGAAAGTATTTGTATGGAGTGTAGCCATGTATGGAAGTGAAACATGGACGATAACTAGTTTGGACAAGAAGAGAATAGAAGCTTTCGAAATGTGGTGCTACAGAAGAATGCTGAAGATAAGGTGGGTAGATCACGTAACTAATGAGGAGGTATTGAATAGGATTGGGGAGAAGAGAAGTTTGTGGCACAACTTGACTAGAAGAAGGGATCGGTTGGTAGGACATGTTTCGAGGCACCAAGGGATCACAAATTTAGCATTGGAGGGCAGTGTGGAGGGTAAAAATCGTAGAGGGAGACCAAGAGATGAATACACTAAGCAGATTCAGAAGGATGTAGGCTGCAGTAGGTACTGGGAGTTGAAGAAGATTGCACAGGATAGAGTAGCATGGAGAGCTGCATCAAACCAGTCTCAGGACTGAAGACCACAACAACAACAACAACAACAACAACAACAACAATACGCCGTGTCCTGCTGCGTGAAGACGTCCGCAACTGCCTTCTGCACATCCTCGTCCGACGGGAATCTTCGACTCCTTAATGCGTTTTTGAAGGGACCGAATGCGTGATAATCGCATTGGATGAGGTTGGGACTATGGAGCGAGTGCTCAAGTGTCTCCCACTTGAGTTGGCCTAACTTCTGCGTTACATTTGCTACATGGGGACGTGCGTTATCATGAGTAGTAGCTCCACTTGTCGCACCATTCCACAACAGACATGCTGCCCTATACACATTCTTCAGTAGCCAATGGATGTCTACCGGTGTCTGTCCTTCAGCAGCCAAGAATAGAATAACAGTACGTTCGTCCTGTTTGGACGTATTTGGTAATAAATTCGCCACAGCTCATGTTTCTGAATTTACCACACGCACGCCAGAAAGAGACCGTTGCCACACTGAGCCCTTTACTTCATATCAGCGTCATATCAGCGCTTGTATACCCGAATCGGAGTCGCGCTACGTAGCATATACGCTCCAACTACGCCCTCAGAGGGAAATTTTTTGATCGTCCTTATATACATACACATACGAGTATACAGGGTGTCCCACTCATCTAGGCGCTCAGTCCGGAACCGCGCGACTGCTTCGGTCGCAGGTTCGAATCCCGCCTCGGGCATGGATGTGTGTGATGTCCTTAGGTTAGTTATGTTTAAGTAGTTCTAAGTTCTAGGGGACTGATGACCACAGATGTTAAGTCCCATAGTGCTCAGAGCCATTTGAACCATTTTTTTGTCCCACTCAAACCTCCCTGATTTCAAAGACCCAGGAAAAAAAGACACAGTAGACACGACAATGAAAAATGCACCACATTGAAGAGCATCTCAGAGAATTTATTTATTTATCATCAATACACCTCTACATGTGAGACATTTGCAGCACGAAGAATATCGAGTCTATATTCAATTTCTTGCCAAGTTCTTGGTAACATTATTGTTGCAATCGAATTAGTGATACAATGTCGCAACGTAGGAATATCGTCCGCTTTGGTCGCATACACGCGGTCCTTCACGAATCCCCACCTGATGTCACGTGAGTGTGGTGGCCAGGCATTGGGTCCTCCGCGTCCGATCCAACGACTTGCAAACAGATGTTGACCAATGCGGTGGAGCTCCATCTTGTTGAAAAACGATTTTGGGTTGTAAGTCTTGGATCTCAGGATACACAAACTGCTCCAACATGTCCAGACACATTGACTCATTCACTGTTTGTTCCGCAAAGAAGAACGGTCCAACAATCATGTCGTGCATTAGCCCGAACCAGTTTGGTTTGGGGCTATCACGAACATGTTGAATGACAATGTGCGGATTTGGCGAACGCCAAATCCGAACATTATGCCTATTAGCCGTTCCTGATAGATGGAAGGTTGCCTCACCTGAGAATAAACATCTTTCCAGGAGGCTGGCATCCATAACAATATGCTGCAGCACATCTGCATCAAATTATTGTAGGCGTGGTTTGTCGTTCGGCGTCAGATGTTGCAGAATTTGCACTTTGTAAGAAAACATACGAAGACGCTGGTGAAATACACGATGCAATGTTGATCGCGGTATATCAACTTGGCTAGATGCTTGACGAATTGACTTACGTGGGCTTCTGAGAAACGTTTGTCTGATGTCCTCCATTGTCTCTTCTGAAACTCCGTAACATGCACTGGCAGAATGTTTCAGAACACATCCTGTTGCCAGAAACTTTCTATACCATTCCTTAATTGTTTTCACATCAGGTGGATCACATTCATACACACGACGATAATTTCTTTGCACAGTTACCGGCGATTTTGTTTCTGCAAACCACACTACTGTTTGCGCGCGCTGCTGTGTAGTCGCCATTTTCACTTCATGAGACCATGCTGCACTCTGCCTACGATACTTGGCACTTCTGACGCGGGAATATAAATTCTTTGAGATTCTCTACAATGTGGTGCATTTTTCACTGTCGTATCTACTGTGGTTTTCTCTCCTGGGTCCTTGGAATCAGAGAGGTTTGAGTGGGACACTTTGCATGTTGTTTCAATGAAACTGTTTGCGTCTGTAGCTTACAAACTAATAGGCGATGGGAAAATTTATTGCGGTAGGTCAACATAAGGAACGTGAGACTTTCTGCGGAGCTATGACCACAGTTTATTATTTTCCAAAGAGTGACAGCAAAGAGATACAACTTTTTAAGCAGAACAATAATTGTTTCTATCATGCCTGCTATCATTTAAACTAGCTGTGTCCAAATCAATTTAAATCATCCAAATGGGTATTTGACGGCCCCGCCACAACGGACTGGCTACCGTGCTGGATATTGGGCGCAAAGGAATTCAATATTGTCATGGGAGCGACAGAGGACAGGAGACAACGGAAGAAGATGAAATACCCCGTCAAGTGTCCTCAGCCAAATAGTTGAATTGCAGGCGGAAATGCAAAGCCATGACAAGAGGTTCAGGAGATCGAATCTAAGGTAACTATGGATAACTCATGCACCACTACGGCGTCCTTCCCCATATGGCCCGCATTTCTTCAGAATTTGGAAAGTGGTATTTCGAACCATAAAATAGGACCTGAACTTATAAGGCCGAAAAGTGAGAGACTCGTTTTAGTCGCCTCTTACGACAGACAAGAATACCTCGGGCCTATTCTCCCCCAGACCCACAGGGGGGCGAGGAGTTTGGGTTCTCTCTTTGAACATGTGTGTCTAGACATGAGCGTCCATATGTGGATGCAGCACGATTGTCATTCAGCCCATTCTGCTCATGCTGTTTTAGAAGAACTGAACAACAGATTTCCTGGAAGATGATTGGGGCGCCGTTGTCCTCATGAGTGGCTCGCACGGTCGCTCGATTGATCACCAGTAGATTTCTTTTTGTGGTGATATCTAAAGAATCTTGTTTATGTCACTGAGCCCACAACCCCAGATGATCTAAAACGGCGCAGCATGTCGCTTCGTGACACCGGCCACGCAACATCTCGTCCGCAGTTCCTTTAGGTAGTGCATTGCGTTATTCATTGAGGGACATGGACACACATTTAAACACCTCATTTAAATCAACGTTCCGCCGCCAGAACATCCACCACCACACAGTTATGTATATGTACAGAGTGTGGTGTCCGCCCCTGAAATTTTGAAGGATTGTAGGTCCCAAACTAAACGTGACTTGTACACAGCTGGTTTCAATGATTCCAGTGCATGACAGAAACTACTACTGTTTCATTTAAAAATTTTCTCTCTTTGATGTAGCTCTTTTGAGAATAACACAATGAACTATGGTTCATAGCTCCGCTGAAACCGTGACGTTTCTTGCGTTGACCTACTACAATAAGTTTTCCCATCACCTATTACGTTTTAAGTTGCAGAGGGAACACTTTCACTAAAACACAAAAGGCCTGAAAGATCTGTATAGTGAAATGGATAGCGTCTTGAAAAGAGGCGATAAAATAAACATCAAAGAAAGTAAAACAAGGGTGATGGAATGTAGTCGAACTAAATCAGACTGCTGAGGGAAAACAAGCCCGAAATGAGAAACTAAAAGTGGTAGATGAGTTTCGATATTTGGACAGCAAAATAACTGTCGAAGGTCCAAGTGGAGAGCATATAAAATGCAGTCTGGAAACAGCATCAACAATGTTTCTGAAAAAGCAAAAAAATAATTATATCGGATATGAACTGAAGTGTTATGAAGTTCTTTCTGAAAGTATTTGTGTCGAATGAAATACTTCACGGAAAGGAAATGTGGACAATAAACAGTACACACTAGAAGAGAGTACAATCTTGTGAAATGTGGTAGAAAAAAAAAGCTGAATATTGGATGGGTCAACTGAACCTCAATGCTACAATATTTGACACAGGTTTCTATCGCATTTGTGAGGGTACTGTCGATGCTGTTTCAGTAACGACTGTACCCTTCCGCGCCACTGTCTCTTTGAGACAGTGAAGCTGATTCGGGGAATCACCATCATTATAGAACAGTGGTTCCCAATCTTTCTTAGACCACTGCTACTAAGTGCAATCAGACATTAGCTAGTACCCCTGCCCGCCGCCCCGCCGCTCCCCTCCCACCCACATTAGCACCAACTTTAGCACCTAACTAAGAAATAAAGACTTTTCTTGGAATACCTTTATTTTTAAAATGATGAAAGATTAAAGATAGTTAGTTTGTGTGTGTGTGTGTGTGTGTGTGTGTGTGTGTGTGTGTGTGTGTGTGTGTTTTAGAGTGAGTGACAAAGGAATTCATGGTGCGTCGCAAGTGCTACTCACATATTTTGGATCTTCTAAAGCGACTAGGTTCAGCAACTTTGCAATCAGAATAATTACCAGTTATGAGCATACAGAAATTACTAAGCTAACATACTTTGCATACTTTCACTCTCTGATGCCATACGGAATAATATTTTGGGGTAACTCAACATTTAGACAAAAAGTATTCACTGCTCAAAAGAAAGTGGTTAGAATAATGTGTGGGGTTCATAGTCGCCCATCTTGTAGGCATCTTTTTAAAAGATTGGGAATTCTTACAACAGCTTCACAGTACATTTACTCACTAAATGAAATTTGTTCTCAACAACATGGACTAGTTAAAAAACAACAGTGACATTCATGATTATAATACCAGGAAAAAGAAAGACTTACACTATCCTTTACTCAACCTATCTTTGGCACAGAAAGGGGTAAAATATGCTGCTATAAAAATTTTCGACAAATTACCAGATGAAATAGAGTGTCTGACAGACAGCAGTAATGGCTTCAAAAATAAACTGAAATCATATCTCCTTGACAACTCCTTCTATACTATAGATGAATTCTTCAATAGGAATAAATAAATCTATAAATATAGTATACGCATTTTGTGTCATTTAAGGGAATGGGGTAAATAATAGAAATATTAATCTTTAAGTCTGTATTGTATTAAAAAAAATTTATTTCATATTTGCATTGCTTGTGGACTTGACACATTCCACATCATAAAGGCTACCGTACCGTGCGACTGATCAATCGAACACGCTACCAACTAACTAACTATCTCACTAACAATTCCTTTTCAGATAAGAAAGCGAACTATCCGCAATGAGGGTAAACACTTGTTACAAAACGTACTTCCCCTGCATTACTCTTCTCCATTGCGGCACTTGGTTGACCCGCACATTGCAACACCATTTAAAATCAAACAGGTTCAGATACGTGCACTATACTTACAGTTTGTAAATCACTTGATTGCCGCACTTCTTACTTCTGAACTGGCAGAAAATGGACGACTTAAGGCTGTTAATGCTTTGTGGCTAAGCACTCTAGTAATAATAATAATAATAATAATAATAATAATAATAATAATAACACAGAGCACAGCACTATAGTAGCTGTTATGTAGTTACTGCTGTGTCGTACTCTCAATTAATTCATTTATCTGTCTCGAAGAGAGTAATGAAGCAATTTCTGGACTACTGCAGTTATTATCTACAACTTGGAAAAGACATTTTCTTGAGATATTTAGCATTTTTTTACGTATACGTCACACTTTTATCATCAGCGAGATACGGAACAAAGCACAACATATGCGTATAGTGGGTGGACTACTTAAAGAACTGCTACCTACACCGCGTTGATTCTGCTAACTGAGGAAAAGTAATTGTTGATAACTTGTATAATCAATATCAGAGACTACAAAACTGTGATAATAACAATGATCTTTTGACTGAAACAGAATTGAATCTTTTAATTTTCACCCTTCAGAAAATTAAATTTTACCCCTCAGAGGGCAATTACTCCCAGATTGGGAGCCACTGTTCTAGAAGCAGTGAGAGTTTTGGCGCCGGTCGTTATGCGGGACGCGGGAAGTCATTCTGGCTGTAGCGAGCGAAGTTATAAGACGGAACGATGGAGCGAATGCCTAATTACGAGGATTATAGCGGCAATGATTGTCTCTGCCTGTGTGAAAGTGCTTGTTAGTATGAAAGAGTTAGGGCAGATAGGGAATATAAGTGTGATATCATTTGCTTTAACAATAAAAAGATCGAGTTTCAATATTCAGTCTTTGTCTTAGTGATAATTACTTGGAAAGAACTAAAGATTTATGTTCAGGAGGTGGAAAGGAGTGAAAGGACATTTGGCACTCGGAACACGGTCAGAGCTAATTAGTTAGGCTCATGTTCCTGGGCGAAAGATTCCCCTTTTAGATGTCGTACTGAACTTGAGTCCGATTGCCTAATATAGGGAAGACAGCTTTTCCTTGCAAGAAGTAAGGGAAATTATTAAAATGACGGGGGGGAGGTGGAGGGCGGTTCTTACACATTGCACCTCAATAAAATTTATGTCTTCAACGTGTTTCCATGTGCTTGTGCTTACTGTCGCTGGATACTTACGGTATTCAGAGACCACTTCCGATTTTTCTGGTGTGGAAATATCTGGAACGTGACAAATCAAGCCCGCAGAGTAGGACAGTAAAATGGTAAGAACAACTGCTGCACTACGCCAAGGCCACAATTTTACCTATTTACTTGGCACGCGGCAACATCTAGTAACTGCAGAGGATCTAAGAGACTGGCGGTTCACCATCAATGGAACGTATAAATAGGAGGAAATATCCATTACTTTTCGATTACACTATTGGAGATATATCACTAGAAACTGTTCAAAAATGGTTCAAATGGCTCTAAGCACTATGGGACTTTACATCTGAGGTCATCAGCTCTCTAGACCTAGAACTACTTAAACCTAACTAACCTAAGGACATCACACACATCCATGCCCGAGGCAGGATTCGAACCTGCGAAAACAGCAGAAGCGCGGTTCCGGACTGAAGCGTCTAGAACCACTCCGCCCCAGCTGCCGGAACTAGAAACTGTAACGACCGTAAAATATATAGGAGTAATCGTAAGGAGCGACTCAAAATGGAATAACCACATAAAAATAGTTGTATGAAAAGCAGATCTCAGGCTTAGATTCAATGGAAGAATCCCAATGTAGATAGTGAATATTCTGTGTAATGTGAATTAGGATTTTAGATTTATTGACACTATTTTACTGCTTACCTTTGTATAAGACGCTTTCAGCTATCTGCTTACGGAGGAATATCCTGGAACAAAAGAGAATGTGTCAGATATTTATCACATTCATGAGGAATATTTGATGATAATAAACACTGAGCGTTACTGTAATTGCAGATGTGCTTGATGGCAGTGAAATTTCCGAAAAACAACGGGCGTTATCGCGTAGCGTTGGTAATTGGTAATCCGATTATAGGAAAGGTCACGCGATGTGCATAACTCGCTGACCTCAGCGTGACTGACAGGCAGCGCCCCCCCCCCCCCCAAATCCCTTCCGCCACCATTCCTACTCAAGCTAAAACGTGCGTTCGCTAGCGAGCGGTAATTTCGCTACATCATACTCTCCAACGGGCCATCTGTGTCGTGACATCACAATTCACTCTCTTCGGTCTCATCCCTCATTGGATTAGTGCCTATCCCCGTCTGTCAGATCCATTTTCGATTTGATGGATCGTGCAGGCTCCATGAAAAATGACAAAATCTAAAACAAACGCATTCTAATACTACTTCACGTTTCGCATCAGGTATATGACTTCCCTGATACGTACAGAAGGGACGTAATGCTTTGTGCTTGCTGGTTGAGGGGTAGAAGAGGGATGAAAAGAAGAAGAAGAAGAGGAGGAGGAGGAGGAGGAGAAGGAGGGATGAGTGGAAGCAATGTCGGAAATAGAGAGAAAGAGATGGCGGAACAGAGATAGCTGTGATAGCAGCGATGAAAATTTTCATCGCTTTCAAACTATTACATGACGATTCTGTATGCTACCACAGAAGCGCTGCAATGAACTTCCCGGGGCACCTTACGACGGTATGCGGATCAAAATCTTTGAAGGTTGGGTCACATTAGGCTAGTAATTTGGTCACGTGATGAATCATTTTGTAGCTGTATTAAAGGCGCAAATGACAAGTGGGCGAATGTACGTTTAAGCCGTTTTCTTTTTGGTAGTTAACTGTCGACTGCTGTGGAGTGCGGACTGCAAGATGATGAGAGCGAAGGACGAACCGAGAAATACATCTTACAGCAAAGTATATCCTGTAACAGGACGAGGAAGTCATTAAACACCTAATACAAAGAAAACGGGTACAAAATTGTTCTCCAAGAAACCTGCATCAAGCATTACATGTGCTTCTTACAGAACTCGCAGTTAATGACCAAAAAAATTCCTTGACACGCTGAGAATATAGAAAAGTTGCCTCATTTTTCTGTTCGAGAGTGTAATGTTACTTATCTAAGCAGCAACTAAACTGTAAGCTGTGTTGTACTTTCTTGTTACTAGCTACAGTTTCAGAACCTTAACACACCTCTTTCGACTAGTGACATCAACTGTTCCTGTTTTCGTTCGAGAAGTTCGTCATACTTAAAAATTAAAGAAATGGCTCTGAGCACTATGGGACTTAACAGCTGTGGTCATCAGTCCCCTAGAACTTAGAACTACTTAAACCTAACTAACCTAAGGACATCACACACATCCATGCCCGAGGCAGGATTCGAACCTGCGACCGTAGCAGTCGCGCGGTTCAGGACTGCGCGCCTAGAACCGCGAGACCACCGCGGCCGGCTTAAAAATTAAAGTGCCGAAGGTCTTAATCAGGTAACTGAATGAGAAATCATCTCGTACAGCTTTATATATTCACTTTAATAGCACATGACAAACATAATTTAACATAAAACAATATTATACAATGTACTGCGAAAATTAAAGCATATCAAGAAGAGACATGTTGGACATCGACCATTAATGTTGTGGTCTTCAGTCAGAGGACTGATTTTGCCGAATAATCTAAAAATTTTACACCATGCCAATAAAGGTCAAACGTTAAATGTTTTGGAAGAAACTCAGATAATGCATTGTAAGAATCGTCTCGCACATCACACATTACATGATCAGACTTAATTGAATCATTGCAATCTTCTCGCAAATTTCGACTGTCTAAATAGGATTACTTAGTTTTATTGATATTTTAGCATTACAATGCTATAATTTTTATGTTAGATATTTTCGCCCCATTTCCTGTTTCCTTTTGTTTTTCCCGCACTTACATATGGCTTAATTCCCTTTCATTATCATACAGTCACTTTTTCTATTTTCCTCCAGGCCTCTCTCTTCTTCACATTCCTTTTACATTTCTTACCTTGTTTAACTAAACGTTTTCATCCTTATTCTAAGGCGATATTACTGGTTGTGTTTCATGCCTTTTATTTTCTATACAGATTATTTCGTGTTCCATGTTGGATTATATTTTGCCATCCCCGTATTAATCAGCTATGTGAGGACGCTATCGAACTTTCTCCGTCGCGGTCATTCGCAGCATTCGTTGTTTGTGGTACGCTTTGCGTGGTGTCGCTTACTTCCTAGTCTGTGAGCGCTGGTCTTTCCGGTCGTTTTCTTGTCCCCGCGCGCTCAATGTAGCACCAGCCCTTGGTTCAAAAATGGTTCAAATGGCTCTGAGCACTATGGGACTCAACTGCTGAGGTCATTAGTCCCCTAGAACTTAGAACTAGTTAAACCTAACTAACCTAAGGACATCACAAACATCCATGCCCGAGGCAGGATTCGAACCTGCGACCGTAGCGGTCTTGCGGTTCCAGACTGCAGCGCCTTTAACCGCACGGCCACTTCGCACCAGCCCTCGCCTGCGTTTGTTGCGGATACGTGACTGCTGAGTTTAACATTCTGTTAAGTTCCTTAATATCTCCTGTCCGCAGCTCGTGGTCGTGCGGTAGCGTTCTCGCTTCCCGCGCCCGGGTTCCCGGGTTCGATTCCCGGCGGGGTCAGGGATTTTCCCTGCCTCGTGATGACTGGGTGTTGTGTGATGTCCTTAGGTTAGTTAGGTTTAAGTAGTTCTAAGTTCTAGGGGACTGATGATAACAGATGTCAAGTCCCATAGTGCTCAGAGCCATTTGAACCTTAATATCTCCCTTCTTCTCTTTTCAGCGTGTTATGCTTAGTCTGTTTCTCTCTATCTATTCTCACCTAATCTATCTTTATTGACTATTAATGCTCTATTTTTATTTTAGGTTTTCGTTTTTATCGTGGTTTTTCAAAAAAAAAATGGTTCAAATGGCTGTGAGCACTATGGGACTTAACATCTATGGTCATCAGTCCCCTAGAACTTAGAACTACTTAAACCTAACTAACCTAAGGACAGCACACAACACCCAGTCATCACGAGGCAGAAAAAATCCCTGACCCCGCCGGGAATCGAACCCGGGAACCCGGGCGTGGGAAGCGAGAACGCTACCGCACGACCACGAGCTGCGGACTACCGTGGTTTTTATTTGATTTGTTTTTCTGCCGGCCTACCACCGTATTCTACTGCCACACGAGTCTATTCCGCATTATGTTGCTCCCCCAGCGGTGAGTTTATCTAATCATACTCATCATTTTCTTTGGCCCTTTACCCGCTCCATCGCGGGGTCGGCCCTGCTGCTATGGATGTGGCGGTGTTTGTGTCATACGGTTGCCGGATGCCCTTCCTGTCGCCACCCCGAACCCCTGGGACTGAATTAGTGTACCGCAGCTGTCTGCGTCTAGTGTAAGCCATGAAGTAGTGCGAACGTATCCAAATATCTGCGAATCGTGTAACTGAGGCGGAACGTAGGGACCGCCCCAGTATTCACCTAGTGGGATGTGGACAACCGCTTAAAAACCACATCCAGGCTGGCCAGCATACCGGCCCTCGTCGTTAATCCGCCAGGCGGATTCGATCCGGGACCGGCGCGCCTACCCGAGTCCAGGAAGCAGTGCATTAGTGATCTCGGCTACCCTGGCGGGTAGTTTGTCTAATTATATTCCCGTTTTATTAATTACCTTCATTTTCATCCTACATTTTTAGACCCTATTAGTTCTCTTGACTTTTTTACTGTACGATCTCTTGCTATCCGATGTGGTGGACTCTATCGTTCTGCCGATTTTAATACCTTACAACCGTTCCTTCGACGTTTTATTTTGATACGGCTAAGAACGTTGGGTCGTCCATTTAACCCTGGTCTGGACTTCCCACGAATAAATTGTGAGTACTCTCATCCGTTATTTACCACACCCTTTTTCTAACTTGGTGTATAGATAATATTACGTATTTTATTTTTCCCCCATTTTTCTATCCAGATGGATATCTGAGAACGCAGCTATCAGCTGCAATGCCGGTCGTTTCAATAAATCATCATTTAACGGCTGATGCGATTTTTCACTCATCAATTCGAATTTCACGTAGATCTCTCGCTTCCGCGACATTGCTGCTCGCGTTGGATGGGATCGCACGACAGATACGCTATTCAGGAATCGATGTAATCAGAACAGACATTGCGGCATCCGGTATTCCAACGACACACACACCCAACCACCCAAGAGGGAAAACATTACGTTCTCTCGGCAGAGCAGTAGCGTACTGCCACGTTAATCACCTTTAGTCCAGGAATTGTTTGTTTGCAGTAAGACACGTATTCACACGGACAGTACGACGACGTATGGAGCTCCGTGGACTGACAGCACAGCGACCATTGTTATGGACACGATATTGCACTGCCTATGTTACTCTGGTTACGATGCAAAGTTCCTTTGGACATACATGCATGCATGAATTCGCAATTGCAAATAAGGACTACAGTCAGCTGTAGAATGAAATGACGACAGTGAAAATTTGTGATGGATCGTGACTCGAACCAGGATTTCTCGCTTATCGCGAGCGGTCGCCTTTCCATTTGGCTATCCGTGCACGACTCACGGCCACACCCAAACTTCCATACGTCGTCAACCATGCGTCTACGACCTGTACTCGTACATCCCTTATGCATATCGTACAGGTCAGACATGCGTGTCCATAGAACTTTGCATCGAAATCAGAATAACACAGTCACTGCAATATCGTATTTACCTGCCGATACCCGACAAGTGCCTTTCAAATACAACTTCTAACTGTTACGGGAATATACATAATGGATGTACGAGTACAGGTCGTAGACGCATGGTTGACAACATATGGAAGTTTTTGTCTGGCCGTGAGTCGTGCACTGATAGCCAAATGATGCCTGCATGGTAGCTCAGCGTGTTCGGTCAGAGAACTGGCTGCTTCTCTGTAATAAAAACTGAGCGAAAGGATCAATAACAAACTTCCACAAATGTCATGTCATGCCCGCTACGATCAAATACAACGACCAATAATGAACAAAATACAAAAAAAAAAAAAAAAAAAAATTAAAAAAAGTGGTAAGGCGATCGCTCGCGATGAGCGGGAAATCCGGGTTCGAGTCCCGGTCCGGCACAAATTATCGCTGCCGTCGTTCCATTCTACAGCTGGCGGTAGTCCTTATTCGCAACTGCGAATTCATTTGATGTGCATTGTTATGGATTCCCTTGGCGCGGCAGCAATATGAGGCGCGCCGACTGCGGTTCGCCCAACGACAACATTGGACACAGAACTGGCAGGTGCTGTGTACAGTGCAACGTTGGCCCTATCCCTGTGCTGAGGCTCCGAGGAGATCCAACGTTGCCAAATTGCATTCGTCATCGTCCTACAGGCCTAGCACCTGGCAGTACGGTAAGGGTTCCATCACATACACAACACGGTCATCTCTGCTTCGCACATTCGGGAGTCTGCACAGTAGTCGCTAAGGCTGGTTGCTGTAACCTACCTTCGAGGTCTCGGAGAATTTATCTTACATCGAGACTGCATTTTGCAAAACGTGTGTGTGTTGAGTTCTTAATGGACCAAACTGCAGAGGTCATCGGTCCCTAGGCTTACACACTACGTAAACTAACTTAAACTAACCTATGCTAAGAACAACACACACACACACACACACACACACACACACACACACATGACCGAGGGAGGAGTCGAACCTCCGGCGGGAGGAGCCGCGCAGTCAGTGACATGGCGCCTCTAACCGCGCGGCCACTCAGCGCGTCTCTGCATGTTGCGCATAGTCCCCTGACCTACCTGCGTGCAGAGAAAAAAAATCTAGTCAAGTGTAGCCGAGGGACTGTATTGCCAACACTCGCCAGCTACGACTGATTAAATCTGGTACAAAACCGAAGCAACATGGAAGAACGTACCCTACATGTCGTAGGGGGCACACTTTGACTCGAAACCCACCCGGTTTAGGGCTGTTGTTGCTGCCACAGGTGGCATCTCTGTGTATCACATACCAATTTATCTCTCTAACACGTAAGGTGAGTCTCCGAGATTCATTACAATAAGTTTTCTTTTTTACTAGCCATAAATATTTGTACTGCCGTTTCATCATTTAGCTACTCTCCTAGTATAATGTTTTGCTCATGTAAATGATAACCACTAACGTTTTATATTATTTTTAATACCTAAATTGATTTCTAAAAGTATTCATGCATTAATAAAATATCTGAGTCTCTCAAACTCATTTCCTATTTTTTCCCATTTCTTTGCCCGTGTTCATTTAGGCAGTAAATGAGTTCAAAACCTGACAACTGTGGAATAAAAATTTTCTGGATATGTGACTAAAATTTCTATCCACTGATACGGCTACCACAGGAAAAGGAAGGAAACGAAAGAGGCAAAAATATTGGTTTCAATGTGTCACTCGTCTTGCAACAGCCAATTTCGGTAGGTGCCAAAATATAAGAATGGATAATTTCTTCACATCTATGGATCTAGTAGATTTTCTACTACAATATGGGTTGACACTTGTAAGAGACGTTCGACAAAATAAGACATTTGTACCTAGAGAATTTTTGCCAGAAAAAAGCCTGGAGGGACATACTACAGGATTTGGTTTCACTAGCGATCTTATTATATTGTCATAGTTCCAAAAAAAGGGTAAAAGTGCAGTGCTACTTTTTACAATGCATCATACATTAAACATAATCACTGGAGATGTTTCTAAGCCTGGCGTGATAAGGTACTATAACAAGACGAAAGGAGAGATACACTCATTAGAACAGATGGTGCACACTACTCCTGAAAAAGGTAAACAAATAAGATGGTCCCTTGCATTATTCATCAACTCAGTCTATGTGGAGTTGCAGCGTATGTGGCATTACTGAATAAAAACACAAACTACCACGCCAAAAATATTTGGCATCATATTTTTCTTGCAGAAGTTGCATAAGATTTGGTTCAACCACATATCAAATGGTTGGTTCAAATGGCTCTGAGCACTATGGGACTTAACTGGCTCAAAAATGGCTCTGAGCACTATGGGACTTAACTGTTGAGGTCATCAGTCCCCTAGAACTTAGAACTACTTAAACCTAACTAACCTAAGGACATCACACACATCCATACCCGAGGCAGGATTCGAACCTGCGACCGTAGCTGTCGCGCGGTTCCAGACTGTAGCGCCTACAACCGCTCGCCCACCTCGGCCGGCCAACCACATATCAAACAAAGGCCAAAACTAGGTCTTCAGGAAACTTCTCTTCATTCTATGGAACGTGTTTCTAATGAACCTCATGCCCATTGTGCAGCTATAAAAGAAAAAACTCAAGCAAAGAAAAAACGTCGTTACATGTGCGATCCTAAAAAAAATAAGAAGGCAGAAAATTTTTCCTAGCACCTACAAAAGAAAAGTATGTGACGAGCATTCAACCTCTGTAGTGAAGTGCAACAATTGCTCTCTAACAATTACTCTCTGTCAAAACAAGACACGAAAACAGACGTTTTACAGGAATAACGTCTATCAACGTAATAAAACATTCATAACAGATATACAATAGCATTCTTCTAGGGTATATCTCTCAGTGAATTTTAGAAGAGTTGAGAGAGGACAAGTTACTCTCCAACCTATTTTTCGTATACGAAAATTATTAGAGATATTGTTACAACTTTACACACCTTGAGCGAGACTCCAGAAAGTTAACGGCCTGAGCAGACGTTTATGGAGCCTGGTAGGACGCTAAAAGCATGAGGTATTTTTATGGTTCTTTGTTCATAGAAACGGCATGTTGGAAGTCGAAAGCAATTGGCGGCGAGCCCATCCCTCAGTAAATCTTGCTGGTCAGGCCCACAGCCATACAGGGTAGACAGAGCAGCCCCTAGTCGAGACAGGTCTCCAGCAGGATACCTGCATTGGCGCCAGCCGAAGGCTGGGTTTGGGCCGACAGACAGAAGGGACACATCTTCACAGTGAAGTCATAAGCAAATAGGCCTACGACTCACTTCTATCGGTTGCCTCGGTTGTATAAGAAACTTCGGCATCTGAGAAACGTTTAGAGATAGAATCTTTATTACACTTCATAGCTAGGACTAACGTGCTCTAAGGCACAGGCGATTTAGATAAAGATCTTTAAGATTTTATCTGCTCACTTATTGCCACGGGAAGCGACGCGACTTCAGAGAAAAACATCTTCTCCCTCCGCAAAAAATTAAAAATAAAACAGTAATTGCCGGTTTCTTTTTTTCCAGAGACTCAGGTTTCTTAACTCTTGTGCTGGTTTGACATGAGTTGTGCTCTCGTGTAGGAGGGAGGATTTAGCGCCTTTAATGCCCTGTCATTGGCTCAAGACGGTGTGAAGTTGGTGTCGTTCATGCACTTTGAGGAAAAATGGAATTTTTATATCTGGAGAGGTGCGAGGCTCTTGGATTCTGGACTTAGGTCTGAAAGTGATTTTCTGGTCGAAGCTCTGGCATGTGTGGTTGGTACTTGGGACCTGTCCTGAGACTGACTTTACTTGCGAGCAGTTAGACTGGAGAGCCGGTGATGAAGTTCTTACTGTACTGACAGTGTGACTTCAAACGTCTCGGACTACTCGTTTGCCGAGGGCACACTTATTCGTTTTTGGTTTACCAGTCTTGACATTTGGTATGCTAATGTAGTTTCCAGGCAGCGGTTTGAGCAGCGGAAAGAGCACAGAAAGGTACTCCGAGCATCGTGGAGTCGAGCCCCTATGGGGACGTTCTGTCTATTTTCAATTTTTACTTACTTACACTGCAAATAAACCGAAATAATGCTCAATATACTGTATTTATTAATATTTTCATACAATGCGAAAGTTTGGGATTGCAAATAAATTTCCAGGTACGGATTGTAAGGCGTACACGAGAACTTCGTATACACGGATTATATACACTCCTGGAAATTGAAATAAGAACACCGTGAATTCATTGTCCCAGGAAGGGGAAACTTTATTGACACATTCCTGGGGTCAGATACATCACATGATCACACTGACAGAACCACAGGCACATAGACACAGGCAACAGAGCATGCACAATGTCGGCACTAGTACAGTGTATATCCACCTTTCGCAGCAATGCAGGCTGCTATTCTCCCATGAAGACGATCGTAGAAATGCTGGATGTAGTCCTGTGGAACGGCTTGCCATGCCATTTCCACCTGGCGCCTCAGTTGGACCAGCGTTCGTGCTGGACGTGCAGACCGCGTGAGACGACGCTTCATCCAGTCCCAAACATGCTCAATGGGGGACAGATCCGGAGATCTTGCTGGCCAGGGTAGTTGACTTACACCTTCTAGAGCACGTTGGGTGGCACGGGATACATGCGGACGTGCATTGTCCTGTTGGAACAGCAAGTTCCCTTGCCGGTCTAGGAATGGTAGAACGATGGGTTCGATGACGGTTTGGATGTACCGTGCACTATTCAGTGTCCCCTCGACGATCACCAGTGGTGTACGGCCAGTGTAGGAGATCGCTCCCCACACCATGATGCCGGGTGTTGGCCCTGTGTGCCTCGGTCGTATGCAGTCCTGATTGTGGCGCTCACCTGGACGGCGCCAAACACGCATACGACCATCATTGGCACCGAGGCAGAAGCGACTCTCATCGCTGAAGACGACACGTCTCCATTCGTCCCTCCATTCACGCCTGTCGCGACACCACTGGAGGCGGGCTGCACGATGTTGGGGCGTGAGCGGAAGACGGCCTAACGGTGTGCGGGACCGTAGCCCAGCTTCATGGAGACGGTTGCGAATGGTCCTCGCCGATACCCCAGGAGCAACAGTGTCCATAATTTGCTGGGAAGTGGCGGTGCGGTCCCCTACGGCACTGCGTAGGATCCTACGGTCTTGGCGTGCATCCGTGCGTCGCTGCGGTCCGGTCCCAGGTCGACGGGCACGTGCACCTTCCGCCGACCACTGGCGACAACATCGATGTACTGTGGAGACCTCACGCCCCACGTGTTGAGCAATTCGGCGGTACGTCCACCCGGCCTCCCGCATGCCCACTATACGCCCTCGCTCAAAGTCCGTCAACTGCACATACGATTCACGTCCACGCTGTCGCGGCATGCTACCAGTGTTAAAGACTGCGATGGAGCTCCGTATGCCACGGCAAACTGGCTGACACTGACGGCGGCGGTGCACAAATGCTGCGCAGCTAGCGCCATACGACGGCCAACACCGCGGTTCCTGGTGTGTCCGCTGTGCCGTGCGTGTGATCATTGCTTGTACAGCCCTCTCGCAGTGTCCGGAGCAAGTATGGTGGGTCTGACACACCGGTGTCAACGTGTTCTTTTTTCCATTTCCAGGAGTTTACATTTATTATTTTACAGCTGACGATTTACACGTACTGGGATGATATTCACCGTAAAACCAGAGGAAGAAGTAAATTTCTCGGTATCTTGCACGCGTTATAAATGCCGCATTTTTACAATTACGTGGTTGTTTTAAATTTTCTAAGAAAGGCAAACTTGGTTTACATTCATAAAAGGTCCTTTCTCATCCCACAATCTGGCAGCAAACCAGGCGTAACGTATTATTTCGCCCAATATTGGTGAGGCTAGCTGGTGATGTACAATGGAATTCTTTTGATGCAGTCTTCTCGGGAGGTGATTTCTCTCTGGGTGAGAAGTTTTGAAGATTTATGGTCAAATTATTTACCTGACGATAAAAACAAAAACCGCAGGTTTGCGCTAACGTAGCGCATTTGGAAAGGGGCATTTGCTTTAACACAGCACGACGGCAATCTTCCTCCATTTTGAAAATACAATATGTTGAACATTACTTCGGTTTATATGCGGTGTAAGAGAGGTAAAAATTTAAAGAAAAAAAAAGTTTCCAAATAGGAATTCGACCCCACAGCCTATGCCGTAACTTTGGATGATATAGGTGATGACGAGTACTTCTAATTACCTTGTTAGTCATAGGACAGTCCACTACAAATTAAAAGCCTTCATTAGTAATGGCATTCAGTAATGAAAGGAACCAACATTTTGTAATGACCGAGTCTCGGCATTACCAGATACATACGGCATAAAATGTAGTCGTTACTTTAACGGTTCTAAGGATAAGCAACAGAAAATATAGTAGAACCTGTTAGATAAAGAATCTCTATGCTGAAACTTCCTGGCAGATTAACACTGTGTGCCGGACCGAGACTCGAACTTGGGACTTCTGCATTTCGCGGGCAAGTGATCTACCGACTGAGCTACCCAAGCACGACTCACGCCCCGTCCCCACAGCTTTAATTCCGCCAGTACCTCGTCTCCTACCTTCCAAACTTCACAGAAGCTCTCCTCTCGGTCCGGCACACAGTTTTAATCTGCCAGGAAGTTTCATATCAGCGCACGCTCCGCTGTAGAGTGAAAATTTCATTCTAGAATCTCTATGCTGTTCATTTTTGAAACACAGTCTACGACCAGCTTAGAGACAGAAGTGATGACACTTTCTGCAGGACCTGACCATCATTTTGCAGGACAATGCTCAAGCACGTACAGTGCAAGCTGTTACTGATTCGTTTGACAGATGGGGCTGCTAAGTGCTATACCACCTACAGCACTCCCCTGACTTAAGCCCTCGTAAGTTCAACTCGATATCTAAACTGAAGGAAACACTTCACGGCATTCGCTTCAGAACTGCTACAAATTCGTCGGGCAACAGACCGCGCCGCTCGAGCTGACAACACAACTGGCACTGCTAAGAGTTCAAAATGGTTCAAATGGCTCAGAGCACTATGCGACTTAACTTCTGAGGTCATCGGTCGCCTAGAACTTAGAACTAATTAAACCTAACTAACCTAAGGACATCACACACATCCATGCCCGAGGCAGGATTCGAACCTGTGTCCGTAGCGGTCGCTCGGTTCCAGAACGTAGCGCCTAGAACCGCACGGCCACTCCGGCCGGCAATGCTAAGAATATCCTACGACTTCCACATCACTGGCAACGGGTTATACACAGTGCTGGTGACTACTCTGATGGTCAGTAAAACTTTGAAACACGTATCTATTTTGTACGACCTGTAAATAAATAGTTGCCACTATTAAAGTTCCAACCTTCGTAGTCAGAGTTATGCAATGAACTGTGCAGGACACTCTTCACGCTACGAAAACCAATTTCTAAATCTTAATTATTTTGAAATTTTACATGACGTGTTGTTGGTTGGTTAAGGGACTAAACAGCGAGGTCATCAGTCTCTTGACTCAGAGAGAGCCCATCTGGCGTTAATGATGCCAACCTGAAATTTGAATGGCATTGTGACAGTATGTAGAGAGGTAAAACAGAGGCACTGAAAGCAATATTGACGCTAAAGATAAATATTTTAAGGAGAGGTAAAATCACATGGATCGAGCCGGTATGCATGTCAGAGAGCAGACGAAGATCGCGACACGACTCATCTGTGGCGAGCGAAACCTCACCCACATATGACCCCTGTCAACTACGTCAATGGCTAAGGCAGTAAGGGAAAAAATAATGCCTTCTAGCGAAGAGATTCGTAACGGTGGAAGTGAGAAGGCTACAAATGTAATAAACATGAGTACGAACATAATAGTAAAGCAAGATGAGAGAAATAATGACGTGTTGTAAACAAGAGTTGAGGAACACCATACCTCCAGTTTCTTCCTGTTACAAAAATACCTTAAAGCAGAAACAATACGCAATCTAAGCAGTAAAAAATGTAGAAAGGAACATTTTAACCATTACTACTTCTTTTTTCTCTGTGCGGTACTTACTGTACCCTACAAACGTCTGCGGGAAACCTCTCGTCTGCGTGCACATGAACAAAAACCGCGAATGTGCACGTATGTCAATAATTGCAGTGCTGCTACTACAAATATGAACTCGTTGTTGTAACAGGTACATAAATTGTGCACAGAAGTATGTCTGTTTATTTTTTCCTATCACGATTGTGCGTCTGTGTATAGAGAAATGCTGGTATTGCTCTATTTACAGTGGTAGTGAAACAGCAGCGCTTAATTACCAGCAGTATTTAAGTACAGCTTATAGCATGTGGATTGGTCTTGCGTACCTGCTTCCCAAACAGCAGAAATATCTATGTAGTGGGCATTCACATACGTAGAAAAGTGTTTTTGTGGTCAAAAGACCCTATAAATGAAAGGCACGATATTTTGTATCTTCTACAGTATTAATCGGTTTTCAGCTTACAAGGCTATCATCGACCTATCATTGTCAAAAACGTTACTATTGAAATGAACGTTACACATCAAGAGTACACTGTGAATTCGTTAATGTGATATTGGGCAATAAAGTGGTAACGCAATTAAAAATTTTAAACAGTATATCAGTATAAAGGGAACAACTGAAGAAAACACTATCACTGAAGTAAAAAAAAAACAGTGCCTATATAATAGTTTCAATTTAATTAACAACCACAATAAAATAAAATTAACACGTTACAAGAGTACGCTCGAAGCTTTACGAGGTACTACATATGAAATGTGACCCATAAACAGAGTAACAGACAGAATTGACAGTTGCAACAACAGAATAAAAGACGTACACAGGCAATAAAAATGAAAGAAATAAATACAGGAAAAATTGAGATATGGCCCGATGGCTATAATCCCGTCATGACTGACCACATCTTTCTTAGGAAACGAAACCGAAATTATGTCCCTCCTCTATGCTCCCTCTGCTGTTCCTTGCAGTGTCTGCAGGAAGTGGTGTACAATCCCATTCCTAGGACAGGTATCACAGACTGTAGCAAAAACACTGACATCCTGGAACTACAAGATTTCCTGCTATTTTCAAACAGCAACGATAAGACCCAGTTACTAGCCAACAGTGGTGGCGTATACAGAATTACATGTTCTGATTGTAACATCTTTTACATTGGTCAACCAGAAAGACAGACCAACTCAATTGGCTGAAGATGCACGCAACCTGGGGTTGCAGTATTATGGTTCCACATTTGCTGAGAATGTACTGACTGAGCCGGCCGTGGTGGCCGAGCGGTTCTAGGCGCTACAGTCTGGAACCGCCCGACCGCTACGGCCGCAGGTTCGAATCCTACATCGGGCATGGGTGTGTGTGATGTCCTTAGGTTAGTCAGGTTTAAGTAGTTCTAAGTTGTTGGGGACTGATGACCTCAGAAGTTAAGTCCCATAGTGCTCAGAGCCATTTGAACCATGTTTTTGTACTGACTGAGGGCCACAGCTACCTGCCACAATCCAATGTCCTTCATTTAGCAAACAAAGGACAAAAACACAATCTATTAGAGGCCCTCATTTCAATAAACATCTGGTCCAAAGAGCTCATACTGCCTTTCACCTAAGCTTCACTTAATCCTCACTGTTTTGCAATCATTTCTATCTTTCACTTTGTTTCTGTATCACTTTCCGTATATATTAAATTTTCAAGCTACTCTTCAGGACTCTTAACAATTCCAATAAATTAAAACTGGTACGCCAAAAGTTAATACCGACTCCGCCCCCCCCCCCCGAACCTCCCCATCCCCTCCCTCCCCACTCACTTCGCACGGGGTAGCAGAAGTATCTATGGCTGGACGACTTGTCTGTAATAAATTGTATACACAATCTTTCGTGTGTGTCTTTTATCTATGATTGAAACGCATATTAACATCCCTACAGTATTTGTCGACCACAATATTATTGCACCTGGGAGTGGGGGCGCTTCGGTCTGCTTAACGTGAGTTCTTATTGTGATATTTAGTCAGGACTCTCTGAACCACTTAGTAGTAGGCCTATATTCACAAGTACCCTGAAAGCATTCAGAGTGCGACTTTTTTTTTATCACCACTACTTGGTTACCGTAACGTCACAAAGAAAAAACATGCGGTGGTGGAATTTAAATAATTATTGTACTAGCTCAGCATCTACCGTTGGCCGGGTTCAAAATGGTTCAGATGCCTCTAAGCACTATGCGACTTAACGTCTGAGGTCACTAGTCCCCTAGACTTAGAACTACTTAAACCTAACTAACATAAGGACAACACACACATCCATGCCCGAGGCAGGATTCGAACCTGCGACCGTAGCAGCTGCGTGGTTCCGGACTGAAGCTCCTAGAACCGCTCGGTCTCAGATGCCCGCCGTTGACCGGGTATGTCTTTATTCCCGTCTTCTATTAGTGCATCTTCTTCTCCTGTCTTTCTCTGGCCACCTCCTACCCCCTTTTATGACCCCCTCTCTCTCTCTCTCTCTCTCTCTCTCTCTCAGCACCTCCTTCACCCTCCACTCCCTGTCCATCCCCTGCTCCTCCTCTAAGACCATCCTGACCCTTAACATAGACAAATGTAACGTATTGCGAATACATAGAAAGAAGGATCCTTTATTGTATGATTATATGATAGCGGAACACACACTGGTAGAAGTTACTTCTGTAAAATATCTGGGAGTATGCGTGCGGAACGATTTGAAGTGGAATGATCATATAAAATTAATTGTTGGTAAGGCGGGTACCAGGTTGAGATTCATTGGGAGAGTCCTTAGAAAATGTAGTCCATCAACAAAGGAGGTGGCTTACAAAACACTCGTTCGACCTATACTTGAGTATTGCTCATCAGTGTGGGGTCCGTACCAGATCGGGTTGACGGAGGAGATAGAGAAGATCCAAAGAAGTGCGGCGCGTTTCGTCACAGGGTTGTTTGGTAACCGTGATAACGTTACGGAGATGTTTAGCAAACTCAAGTGGCAGACTCTGCAAGAGAGGCGCTCTGCATCGCGGTGTAGCTTGCTCGCCAGGTTTCGAGAGTGTGCGTTTCTAGATGAGGTATCGAATATATTGCTTCCCCCTACTTATACCTCCCGAGGAGATCACGAATGTAAAATTAGAGAGATTCGAGCGCGCACGGAGGCTTTCAGACAGTCGTTCTTCCCGCGAACCATACGCGACTGGAACAGAAAAGGGAGGTAATGACAGTGGCACGTAAAGTGCCCTCCGCCACACACCGTTGGGTGGCTTGCGGAGTATAAATGTAGATGTAGATGTAGATTTAGTTGTAGATCCCTTCCCCTCCCCTCCCTTTGGCCACTTCCTCGTCTTCCATTTCTGTGTCAATCTCCTCCCATCCCGGTTACTCTCCTTCACTACGCAATCATCCCCACCCTAATAGGAAGTTGGTGGCTCTCTGTCCCACAGCGTTCTTTTCCAGACTGTACCAGTGTACCAATTTTGGTTGAAATACAGGCAGGACTTTAGAAGATGGTTTTTACTCGCTGCTCTTCTCGGGGTTCGCACGAGTCACATATCTTTCACCTACATTTAACATATTTCAGACATATCTGTACACATCTTTCACCCGTATCTCTAGCGATTTTCGACCTGCAGCTGCATTATCATGCAGCTCAATGTTTATAACGCCGTAGCTCCTAAACTATGAGTCGTACAGCGATATAATTTTGCAGGTACATTCAGTGGCATATGTAGAAATATGTCAAGCGTAGAGTTAATAGTAAAAAAAGTAATAAATTTAAACGTCTTGCCTGATGCGACAGTTTTACTGCGTGAACAGTGAAAATGTAGTAAGCGATAAACTTTTTTCTTTTCACGATTTTGTTGGGATTGATAGGGAGGGAAAAGTCTCTTAAGGGTTTTAAATTGTGTGTAAAGTTTCTTGTAAGTCATTAAGTGGTCTCATTCTCAAATACTGGACGAATATAATCTGGCCATTTATATGCTCGTAATGAGCTACGCTACTTTTTCATCGCCGTCCCCACTAATTTGGTTCTTACCCACACAGTGGTTGTTTCCGGACAGTAAGTGATATGTGTACCAAGTTTTTTTGAAATCGATCTTGTGGTTTAGCAGCAAATGTGAACATACATACACTGGTTGATCAGAAACAGTCTGAAAAACTTGTAAGCTTGTTACAGGAGATGTTATACTGAGAAAGAATTTTTAAGAATAAAGTTCTATACGTTGTGCTTTTCCGAATTACGAGTTAGTTAGCATTGAAGTTGTTGTTGTTGTTCTTGTGGTCTTCAGTCCTGAGACTGGTTTGATGCAGCTCTCCATGCTACTCTATCCTGTGCAAGCTTCTTCATCTCCCAGTACCTACTGCAACCTACATGCTTCTGAATCTGCTTAATGTATTCATCTCTTGGTCTCCCCCTACGATTTTTACCCTCCACGCTGCCCTCCAATACTAAATTGGTGATCCCTTGATGCCTCAAAACATGTCCTACCAACCGATCCCTTCTTCTGGTCAAGTTGTGCCACAAACTCCTCCCCAATTCTATTCAGTACCTCCTCATTAGTTATGTGATCTACCCACTAATCTTCAGCATTCTTCTGTAGCACCACATTTCGAAAGCTTCTATTCTCTTCTTGTCCAAACTATTTACCGTCCATGTTTCACTTCCATACATGGCTACACTCCATACAAATACTTTCAGAAACGACTTCCTGACACTTAAATCTATACTCGATGTTAACAAATTTCTCTTCTTCAGAAACGATTTCCTTGCCATTGCCAGTCTACATTTTATATCCTCTCTACTTCGACCATCATCAGTTATTTTGCTCCCCAAATAGCAAAACTCCTTTACTACTTTAAGTGTCTCATTTCCTAATCTAATACCCTCAACATCACCCGACTTAATTCAACTACATTCCAATATCCTCGTTTTGCTTTTGTTGATGTTCATCTTATATCCTCCCTTCAAGACACCATCCATTCCGTTCAACTGCTCTTCCAAGTCCTTTGCTGTCTCTGACAGAATTACAATGTCATCGGCGAACCTCAAATTTTTTATTTCTTCTCCATGGCTTTTAATACCCACTCCGAATTTTTCTTTTGTTTCCTTTACTCCTTGCTCAATATACAGATTGAATAACATCGGGGAGAGGCTACAACCCTGTCTTACTCCCTTCCCAACCACTGCTTCCCTTTCATGTCCCTCGACTCTTATAACTGCCATCTGGTTTCTGTACAAATTGTAAATAGCCTTTCACTCCCTGTATTTTACCCCTGCCGCCTTTAGAATGTGAAAGAGAGTATTCCAAGTCAACATTGTCAAAAGCTTTCTCTAAGTCTACAAATGCTAGAAACGTAGGTTTGCCTTTTCTTAATCTTTCTTCTAAGATAAGTCGTAAGGTTAGTATTGCCTCACGTGTTCCAACATTTCTACGGAATCCAAACTGATCTTCCCCGAGGTCGGCTTCTACTAGTTTTTCCATTCGTCTGTAAAGAATTCACGTTAGTATTTTGCAACTGTGACTTATTAAACTGATAGTTCGGTAATTCTCACATCTGTCAACATCTGCTTTCTTTGGGATTGGAATTATTATATTCTTCTTGAAGTCTGAGGGTATTTCGCCTGTTTCATACATCTTGCTCACCAGATGGTAGAGTTTTGTCATGACTGACTCTCCCAAGGCCGTCAGTAGTTCCAATGGAATGTTGTCTACTCCGGGGGCCTTGTTTCGACTCAGGTCTTTCAGTGCTCTGTCAAACTCTTCACGCAGTATCGTATCTCCCATTTCATCTTCATCTACATCGTCTTCCATTTCCATAATATTGTCCTCAAGTACATCGCCCTTGTATAGACCCTCTATATACTCCTTCCACCTTTCTGCTTTCCCTTCTTTGCTTAGAACTGGGTTGCCATCTGAATTCTTAATGTTCATACAAGTGGTTCTCTTCTCTCCAAAGGTCTCTTTAATTTTCCTGTAGGCAGTATCTATCTTACCCCTAGTGAGATAAGCCTCTACATCCTTACATTTGTCCTCTAGCCATCTCTGCTTAGCCATTTTGCACTTTCTGTCGATCTCATTTTTGAGACATTTGTATTCCTTTTTGCCTGCTTCATTTACTGCATTTTTATATTTTCTCCTTTCATCAATTAAATTCAATATTTCTTCTGTTACCCAAGGATTTCTACTAGCCCTCGTCTTTTTACCTACTTGATCCTCTGCTGCCTTCACTACTTCATCCCTCAAAGCTACCCATTCTTCTTCTACTGTATTTCTTTCCCCCATTCCTGTCAATTGTTCCCTTATGCTCTCCCTGAAACTCTGTACAACCTCTGGTTCTTTCAGTTTATCCAGGTCCCATCTCCTTAAATTCCCACCTTTTTGCAGTTTCTTCAGTTTTAATCTACAGGTCAAAACCAATAGATTGTGGTCAGAGTCCACATCTGCCCCTGGAAATGTCTTACAATTTAAAACCTGGTTCCTAAATCTCTGTCTTACCATTATATAATCTATCTGATACCTTTTAGTATCTCCAGGGTTCTTCCATGTATACAACCTTCAATCATGATTCTTAAACCAAGTGTTAGCTATGATTAAGTTGTGCTCTGTGCAAAATTCTACCAGGCGGCTTCCTCTTTCATTTCTTAGCCCCAATCCATATTCACCTACTACGTTTCCTTCTCTCCCTTTTCCTACACTCGAATTCCAGTCACCCATGACTATTAAATTTTCGTCTCCCTTCACTATCTGAATAATTTCTTTTATTTCCTCATACATTTCTTCAATTTCTTCGTCATCTGCAGAGCTAGTTGGCATATAAACTTGTACTACTGTAGTAGGTGTGGGCTTCGTATCTATATTGGCCACAATAATGCGTTCACTATGCTGTTTGTAGTAGCTTACCCGCATTCCTATTTTCCTATTCATTATTAAACCTACTCCTGCATTACCCCTATTTGACTTTGTGTTTATAACCCTGTAGTCACCTGACCAGAAGTCTTGTTCCTCCTGCCACCGAACTTCACTAATTCCCACTATATCTAACTTTAACCTATCCATTTCCCTTTTCAAATTTTCTAACATACTTGCCCGATTAAGGGACCTGACATTCCACGCTCCGATCCGTAGAACGCCAGTTTTCTTTCTCCTGATAACGACATCCTCTTGAGTAGTCCCCGCCCGGAGATCCGAATGGGGGACTATTTTACCTCCGGAATATTTTACCCAAGAGGACGCCATCATCATTTAATCATACAGTAAAGCTGCATGCCCTCGGGAAAAATTACGGCCGTAGTTTCCCCTTGCTTTCAGCCGTTCGCAGTACCAGCACAGCAAGGCCGTTTTGGTTATCGTTAGAAGGCCAGATCAGTCAATCATCCAGACTGTTGCCCTTGCAAGTACTGAAAAGGCTGCTGCCCCTCTTCAGGAACCACACGTTTGTCTGGCCTCTCAACAGATACCCCTCCGTTGTGGTTGTACCTACGGTACGGCTATCTGTATCGCTGAGGCCCGCAAGCCTCCCCACCAACGGCAAGGTCCATGGTTCATGGGGCGGGGGGGGGGGGGGCTTTGAAGTTAGCTAATACAATTAGCTTGATACAATTAATGTCAGTTGTTCTCACTTCTGAAATATTATTATAACCCCCCCCCCCCGCTCTGTTTTTCTTTCCTTCCTTAGCGCTTCTCATTTTGGCACAAAAGCGGCAAATGATATCTGTTTGTCTCTGATTATTGTAAATATCAGTTACAATAATGATAGTAATTTAGAGTGTGTCCTTGGAGCACATGACAGTTAAAACGTTTTTTAAAAAGTTATCACACATCTTTATTAAACAAAGGTGGTCAAAGTTAACAATTACAACTAGTTTGTTAATTACCATGGCTGCGTGTGCGATTATTTGAACTGAGAAAATGTGTGTATTTCACCACTTTTTTTTACGAATTGTTCAAAAATTGCTTAGTTTAACTGTTTCAATCTATATTGCTTTTAATTCATTTAGAGTGTTGTAACACTTGAACGATCACGATGTACAAATGACGATTGAGCAATAGTCAACATTTAAGTGCCAATTTGAAAAATGTTATATTCAAATTGATCATCCAAAACTGAAATAAACAACACAAAAATGCACAAGGTACAAAATTCTGAAATTTTCTGACATTTGCATAGATAGCGTGACGTGTGTACTTGAATTTGTGAAGAAAGTGGATCCATTCTTGGTTGGATCTTTGAAACAGCAACTCACAATCCCGCTCCAGCTGCAGTCGACACCGATGTTTTGTCTTCATTAATGCAATTTCAGAAAATGCTGACTCGCGTTAAGTAAGCTGAGGGGAAGGACAACACGTCCAATGCCCTTCTTACTAGATATGGTATTCATTCCGAGTGTGCACCCAACAATTTTCACAATACTTTGACTTAAATTCATTTTGAAGTGTTCTATCACTTGAGAGTTCAATCAGCTCCTCCTGTTCTACTGTTGACAAGTGGTCTGTTATGGTGTTATCGAACGGATTGTGGATCAATTCATACTTAGATGAAGGTTTTGAAAATTTATTCTCGAATTGTTGACGAAAGTTTGAGAAGTGCACTATGTCAATTCTACTAATTTTATCTAAGTCCAACTCATTTTCCTCCACGAAATCATTCAGTCAGGAAAACATCTCGCGGTTACCCTTCTCCATCTGGGCTTTTCAAAGTACAAGTTTTCCTTTAAACGACAAGAACTTCCTCGCTTAGAAAGATGATGTCACTATTTCAGCCCTGAAGTGATACGGTAGGATCATTTAGTTTCTCAAAAAGGGCCAAATACCACAATGGTAGAAGCTACTTTTCATCCAGAAACAGAGAAACGAGTGTGGGACAGCTGTTGAATATGCAAGGACGAAGATCATCCTTCAATCCCACAACGCGACGAAGAGCCTTACCACGAGATGCATAAAGCCTCCGTGTGCAATAGAAGCGAATCATGAACAGAGTCCATCTCCTCGCAATGGGAAAACTGTCTACCGTCTAATAATTGTGCTTTCACCAAATTTACCACACTGACTGCACCTTTCAGCACTTCACTGAGTTCCGGTCGTATTACTTTAGAAGCCAATGTCTACCTGTGTATCATGTAATGTGTGAATTTTACAGAAGGAGAAACAACACACACACTTATCATGAACCCCTTTTTAGTTCCCGTAAATGCTGCCACCCATCGGTACAAGCACCAACACAAGTTGTCCATGACTGATTGTTGCCAAACCAAACAAGAATTCAAAAGAAGGGAGACATCTTCTCCTCTAGTCCTACCATTCAGAGCTCTACAAAATACAAAGTTCCCGTGCATTTCATTTTCATAACAGTAACGCACAAAAATAAGAAGCTGAGGGACATTGTCGATATCAGTACTGTCATCAAGTCGCAGGCCGAGTTTTGGGCTATCATGAAAACACGATAGCAACTGGTTTTACATGTCAATAACTATTGCATCCATACGACGAGCCACGGTGTTATCTGTGAGTGGTACCGACTTCAAACTCACATCAAAAATTTCCGCGTGGATGATTTCGCATATTTTGACGGCTGCGGGGAGAAGTAATTTCTCACCAATAATGTGTGATGATTCGCATTTTGCAATTAAATAGGAGACCTCTAGGGATTCTCTTATACCCAAACCTCCAGACTTGAAAGAATTAGATCGGTACCAAACGGTGTATGTCGAAAGAGTATCAACTAGAGCTCTAATATAGTTTGTTCTATGTGCTGTCGTCCAGCTGAACGTGCGTGAACGCTAAGTAAAAAGTAACAACTGACCTACGGAGCACAGGAAAAGCGTAACTGTGAACGTCTATCGTGCAGAGCTCCCGTAACGAAGTCGGTAGAGCATTAGTTTGTAGTATTAAGGGTCCTAGGTTTGAGCCCTGGTTATGCCAGTTTTTGTACTGCTGTACGTGTGAAACTGTTATATGGGACAACATGTTCCTACCATGTAAAAGAACTGTTCGGAGTTTGCGGCAATGTTCTATTAGCAGTTCATTTTTACTTCGTTCATTTGAAAGTAGCAAATCGAGTACTTTTGTAGTTTAACAGAATAAACATGATCTATCGGAACAGCCAATAGAATATTGCAATGGAATGATCTTCTTAATCTGCAGTCCCTCTCAGACAATCAATTGTGCCGGCCGTTGTGGCCGAGCGGTTCTAGGCTCTTCAGTCCGGAACCGCACGATCGCTACGGTCGCAGGTTCGAATCCTGCCTAGGGCATGGATGTGTGTGATGTCCTTAGGTTAGTTAGGTTTAAGTAGTTCTAAGTTCTAGGGGACTGATGACCTCAGAAGTTAAGTCCCATAGTGCTCAGAGCCATTTGAACCAATCAATTGTGTTCAAGTTTCTGTAATTGTCACCGTCATGGCTGGATAACAACTGAACTCGTTGATGAACCTAGACGCTTTGAAACATCCGACACAATTCTGTTTCAGACACAAGCTTCTATTCTGCAATCTACAGGGTGGACGCGCAAATATGGGAATCATAAAATCTGCTTGGTGAAGAAAGTAATTCGCTCCACACACTTCTTTGTACGCAACTACTATTGTGAAACCTTTCTTCCTCAATGAACAACACTGGGCGTGTGTGGTGGTGTTTGTATTGATTCCTGAAGGTTATGTACTTATTCTTATTGTTTTGTTTACTATTCTTATTATTATTTTTATTATGCTTATTATTTTCACTATTATTGTTGTTATTACTATTAATACTTCCTCACATATGATGCAGTTGTTTCTTTATTCTTCTGTTAATATTGTTTATGTTTATTCGTGAAGCTACAGATGTACTCTGTAGGCTTGCTACTTTCAAGTAAAGGAAGTTAAAGCAGACTGCTAATAGAACATTGTTATAAACGCCGAACAGTCCTTTTACAAGTCAGGAATGTCTTATCCTATATAACAGTTACACACATACTACAGTACAAAGACTGGCATGACTAGAGCTCGAACCCGGGACCCTTGCTGCGATACAACAACACTCGACCGACTTCCCCACGAGAGATTTACACGACAGATCCTCACTGTTACGCTCTTACTGTGCTCTGTAGATCAATAATTGCTACTTATTACTAGACCTCGGACTTTTAGATTCTAAAAATCTTAAATTAGGTACCTAAAATAGGTTCTATCACTAACAAAAATAGGTTATAAAAATCAGAAAATAGGTGACCAAAATCTGATATTTTATTGTCTAGAAAGATAAATAGATTGACAAAAATACACATTATGTTATTGTCCATGTTCATAGTTACAGTCACAGTAAATAACTAACACTTTCTCCAGATTTCCCGTTGAGAAACTGCATCTCTTGTCTGTCAATAGCGTCTTATATGCCGCGAATGAGCGTTCAACGTCAGCAGATGGCACCCGAGGATATTTAAATGACGGTATTAGGCGCAATGGGACCGCACACTCATGTTCTGTTGATTTACCTGATAAGATGTCAGCCACTATGCAGAGGGTGGCAAGGCGTTTTCTTTTCTTTTTTTTTTCTTTCTTTTTTTGCACTGTCTTTAGTTTCTCAGAAACTTTCATACCAACAGAACCTGAGACCAAGCTGATTTTTTCTGTCACCTCTTCTATCAATCGCAGTTTCGTGTAGACTGGTTTCCGTGAACATTCTAGAGCTTTAATAATAGGGACCAAAAATGCATAATAAGATTTTATGTATGCAATGTCGTTGGAAATTGTTGGTCTTTAGAAGTAGCTGAAGTAATGCTCACTGCCTCCTCCCGCAATTTAAGAACAACGTTCTTAATGTCTTCCAAATGCTCGCTGTAATATTCCACGGCCTCTAACCACGGTCCCCAGCGAGTAAGTATGGGTTTTGGTAGAAGTGGTACGCTGGAAAGTTCCTCTCGAAATAACTGGATTCTTGTAGGTGCTTTAATAGAAACCTTTTTGATAGTTTAAACCAGCTTATTTACAAGTGGAAATTCGAGACGTATCGTCTTAGCTGCACGATTCATGGCATGGGCAAGATATGTCATATGGAGCAAAGCTGAGTAAAACAGTTACAACAATTTAACAGAAGCAATCATTCATGCTGCTGCATCAGTGTAGATTACAAGTACTTTATTTCCATCTGGACTATTGGGGAAAAGTAATTTGAGGGTTTTATTAACAAAGTGAGGAACTGTTTGCTGGTTAGTCTTTTGTAGCTCCTTGCTGCAGATCAGATGAGGTATAGAGCGAGTGCCAGGATCTAAATTTCCAACAATCAGATTAGCCACATATCGACCTTGTCTGTCAGTTGTCACATCGACAGAGATCCACATCTATGAATCGCCTATATCTTCCCTTACGCTGCTCAATGTATTTGCATATAAACTATGTAAATAGTTCTTTCTCAGTGTGGATTCTGATGGAATGCTGCGATGACAGTATTTCTCTAGAAAACTTTTGAACTGGCTATTTTCAACTGCGTTTAATGGTATGTTTACTGCAACAATGGCTCGATACAGGTCAAGATGAAATTCGTTTTTGTTTGTTGCCTTCGGTCGTCGTCTGACTCACGATTGGCGTTTATGCAAGCAAGCAAACCAGTTATCATTCAATTTCTGTTTTCTAAGTAGCCAGGAAGACCAGAAGAGTACTTTTAGTCATACAAATTTTATTTGACTGGATTTTTAAAAATTAGAAACAGTCAGGTTATAACATGAAATTAGGTATTTTTAGAATTTTTAAAAATGAGGTACAGTCAGGTTCTAACATGAAATTAACTCCAGAATGAGATTTTCACTCTGCAGTGGAGTGTACGCTGATATGAAACTTCCTGACATTAAAACTGTGCGCCGGACCGAGACTCGAACTCGGGACCTTTGCCTTTCGCGGGAAAGTGCTCTACTATCTGAGCTACCTACGCTCCGTCCTCACAGGAAGGTAGGAGACGAGGTACTGGCAGAAGTACAGCTGTGAGGACGGGGCGTGAGTCGTGCTCAGATGGTAGAGCGCTTGCCCGCGAAAGGCAAAGGTCCCGAGTTCGAGTCTCGGTCCGGCACACAGTTTTAATCTGCCAGGAAGTTTCATGAAATTAGGTATTTTAGGTACTATAAAATTACAATTTTCGATAATATATTTGCGTAATTCTTAGCTGGGAAGACCACGGGAGAGTGTAAGTTACAAAAAAATTTATTTATTTGATTTTTTAAAATTTAGGTACCATCAGGTACTAACCTCAAAGTAGATATTTTTAGGTGCTATAAAACATCGGTCATAAATTGGCGTAATTCTTGTATGTTTAACTTTTATTGCCTTTATTTAATGAGGAACAAAATCGGTTTTTACGTGAAATCCGAGGTATGCTTATTACTAACCATTTACACACGTCTTCCTGGACGACAGCAAATGGAGCGAACTATATCGGAGTTTTCGTTATACTCTGTCGATTTACAACTTTTGGTACCTATCTGACTGTCTGGCATGTGGAGGTTTGGGTGTTAGTGCTCTCTTAGGAACTGATACCTGTTTTTTGAGGACTCTTAACATTTCCTTTTAATTGTTGCTCACCGATGGGTTTAGTTACATGGTTCGGATTTTTTTGTCTGCTGGTGTGTCTTTACTTTTATAGCCTTCAAAATCTCCACATGAAGAACGCAGCGTTATTTCCTCGTTATGCAACAGTAATCTACGTAACTTGATAGTTACGCACTTTGGTTTTGCATTCAGAACTAACGTCGCTGATTGGAACAGAGGAAGATGCGAAATAGGACTGTGCATTGATTAAATTCCAATCTTTTTCCTTATTAGAACTGCGTACTTGCGAAGGAGAAGAGAGACTCGGTGAATCACTTCCAAGGGATCTCTTCTATCAGAGCGAATCAGCCACTTACCCATGGGAATGGCGGAACTTGTACCACTTTATTTTAAATCCACCACTTTATTTTAAATCCGGTTAACTACTTCCACTGAAAACGCATTAGAATTCAACTTCTAGCTAATTCACTTTCTCTGTACGGTAGAAACTTGCTAAACCAACCTGGGTTCGTCTTATTCCCTGCATAGTCCGACCATCCAATTTCAATCCGACCATCCCATTTCCGGTGTTTGTTTACGTACAAGGGCTGCTGCTACAGTCAGTTCTGTCTATGTTCTTGTCTATGACTCACCTTCTGCTATATGGATCAGTAGGCAGTTGACCGTTTCTGGGTGCGGTAAATCGATCAGTTTCAGTATAAAATAACTTGTTTCTAACTCGATCAATAAGTGTTACTGTGCACGCATTTGTTTTATAAATTAATGACTGTGTTGTTCTTACATATTAAAGTGTGTAAAGCTAAATTATGGTACCAACTAGTATGACATACTGATGCTAAAAATGCATTTGATATAGCCATTCTGTACATCGAACAAAGCTCTACGTCTACCCCAACAGACATGCCGGAACTACGCGGCAAAATCAAATGCCGGAACATCGCGGCAAAATCAAGGTTGACACCAGCTAAGCAAAACAACATTGCAGAGTTTTTTCGTCTTGCTTAAGAACAGAAGATTTTATACCGTGTAATTTCTCATGTTTTAAATAGTTAAGCGCAAAACAGTTATGTGTCAACAAATCGTTCAAATGGCTAAGAGCACTATGGGACTTAACATCTGAGGTCATGTCCCCTAGAACTAAGAACTACTTAAACCTAACTAACCTAAGGACATCACACATATCCATCCCCGAGGCAGGATTCGAACCTGCTACCGTAGCGGTTACGCGGTTCCATAATGAAGCGCCTAGACCAGCTCGGCCACAACGGCCGGCTGTGTATCAACGCAGAAATGTAATAAGATATGTACAGATGTTAAACATTCACTCACAGTAAACAATATCTTACCTACGATAAGACGTATTTTACAGTACAGGCACAACTGTACATAACACTTTCGTGTAAGTTTTTTTTAGTGTGTCAGCGTTTTCTCTTCGTTTTCGTATAGTTTCAACATGGAACAATATTTCAGATAGTACTCCCAGTTTAAAATTAAAGTTGTACTGTACGTTATTGAAATTTTATAGGTCAATAAAAGTGTTCCTCTGATAATCCGACCTTTTTGTGTTCCGACCATGCTCTAGGTTCCGTAGGGGACGGATTAGTTTGGGTCTACTGTACTCGCTCCGGAGATCTGGCTGAAATCGAGTGGACTGTCACAATGGCCGTGATTAACTATCGGTCACAATGGCCGTGATTAACTATCTACATAACTGGACATTAAAATTGCTACACCAAGAAGAGATGCAAATGATAAACGGGTATTCATTGGATAAATATATTTTACTAGAACTGACATGTGATTACATTTTCACGCAATTTGGGTGCATAGATCCTGAGAAAACAGTACCCAGAACAACCACCTGTGGCCGTAATAACGGCCTTGATACGCCTGGGCATTGAGTCAAACAGAGCTTGGATCGCGTGTACATGTACAGCTGCCTATGCAGCTTCAACACCATACCTCAGTTCATGAAGAGTAGTGACTGGCGTATTGTGACAAGCCAGTTGCTCGGCCACCATTGACCAGACGTTTTCCATTGGTGAGAGATCTGGAGAATGTGCTGGCCACGGCAGCAGTCGAACATTCTCTGTATCCAGAAAGGCCCGTACAGGTCCTGCAACATGCGGTCGTGCATTATCCTGCTGAAACGTAAGGTTTCGCAGGGATCGAATGAAGGGTAAAGCCACGGGTCGTAACACATCTGAAATGTAACGTACACTGTTCAGAGTGCCGTGAATGCGAACAAGAGGTGACCGAGACGTGTAACAATGGCACCCCATATCATTACGCCGGGTGACACGCCAGTATGGCGATGACGAATACAAGCTTCCCACGTGCGTTCACCGCGATGTCGCCAAACACGGATGCGACCATCATGATGCTGTAAACAGAACCAGGATTCATCCGAAAAAAGGACGTTTTGCCATTCGTGCACCCAGGTTCGTCGTTGAGTACACCATCGCAGGCGCTCCTGTCTGTGATGCAGCGTCAAGGGTAACCGCAGCCATGGTCTCCGAGCTGATAGTCCATGCTGCTGCAAACGTCGTCCAACTGTTCGTGCAGATGGTTGTTGCCTTACAAACGTCCCCATCTGTTGACTCTATGATCGCGACGTGGCTGCACGATCCGTTACAGCCATGAGGTTAAGATGCGTGTCATCTCGACTGCTAGTGATACGAGGCCGTTGGGATCTAGCACGGCGTTCCGTATTACCCTCCTGAACCCACCGATTCCATATTCTGCTAACAGTCATTGGATCTCGACCAACGTGAGCAGCAATGTCGCGATACGATAAACTGCAATCGCGATAGGTTACACTCCGACCTTTATCAAAGTCGGAAACGTGATGGTACCATATCTCCTCTTTACACGAGGCATCACAACAACGTTTCACCAGGCAACGCCGGTCAATTGCTGTTTGTGTATGAGAAATCGGTTGGAAACTTTCCTCATGTCAGCACGTTGTAGGTGCCGCCACCGGCGCCAACCTTGTGTGAATGCTCTGAAAGGCTAATCAATTGCATATCACAGCATCTTCTGCTGTCAGTTAAATTTCGTGTTTGTAGCACGTCATCTTTATGGTGTAGCAATTTTAATGGCCAGTAGTGTATTTTTGCAGTCGGTCTTGCAAATAAGTGGCGGTCACATTGTCAGGTGGCTTATTATCATTCGTGGTTGTTAAATGTTTGGTAAGTAGCTAAACCGACAGCAATCGGTGACAAGGGCTGTGTGATGGAATATTTCTCGCCACTTAGTATTCCTGTCGACAGGATCTGCTGGTCGTTTCTTGTGAAATAAGACAGCAAAGTAACGATGGGGAAGCTTCTTAACTTGGTTCACGGAAACGAGAATCTGACGCTAGCAATATTTGTTCACCTGAAGTTTTTTTCTTACATAATGTGAAGTATAAATATTTCAATGCAAGTAGGCGCCCCCGTCTATTACTCTCTGTGGCCCCTCTGCGGTGTGCGCCCGCCACTTTGAAGACGGCTGGCGTAGATGATGGCGCAAGAGATTGCTCAGCCTTTGGTTCCGGTTCGCCCCTTGCTACTGCGCCATGTCCAATTTTTGTATCCCTCTTTTGTTCGGTTTGAGGAAAACAAATGAAGAACACGTCTGACAACATCGTCTCTGGAGGGCTGCTTGAATATGCGAGTGCAATGGCCTCATAGGCTAACTTCAATGCTAATTAACTCGAAAACGACGCATCGTATCAATTTTTTCCTTAACATTTATTTATCATCATAACCTACTCTGCAGCACCATAACAAGCTTTTCAGACAGCTTCTAATCACCTGTAAACACACATCCAATTTTATAATATTAGGTTGGTGCGAACGTTCACAGCGTTTTTCCGTAAGTTTCATAAACATAACAGATACACGTAACAGAGACTTTTGTCATCAATAACATATTCTCCTTCACTACTCAGAACAGTCTGCCAACGCTGGGCTAACTTTTCACTTCCGCGACTGTATAAATCACGTGGTTTTGAGGCGAAGAACTCGTCGAGCCATGTTCGGAGCGTATTTTCATCCGGAAAGGAAGTGCCTTGAAGATTATTCGATAGAGAGCGGAAAAGGTGAAAATCTGAGGGCGCAAGATCAGGTGACTAAGGTGGATGCGGAATGAATTCCAAACCCAACTCCTCTGCAGTGTTCTTTGTTAAGCTAGCAGAATGCACGCGGGCGTTATCGTGGAGTAGCATCACTTCTTCCTGGTCCTTGTTCTTAGGATTGCGTCTGCAAGACGTCTCAGTTGCTGAAAATAAACGCCAGCAATGATAATTACACCTAGCGGAAGCAATTCGTGGTACATCAACCGCCGATGTTCCATCAGGTGCGTAACGTCATTTGTGCACGCGCGCAGGTCTTTGTACGTGGAGTTGTTTGGGCTCAACTATTCCTTTCTTTTCCTTATGTTAGCATAAAGACACTATATTTCGTCACCAGTAACGATACAGGATAATAACGGTCCGCATTGTTCATAAGCCAATTTATGACGAGGACGCAAAGATACACATATGGCCACCAGCTGATTATTGTTATTTTGGCTTCGATCATGCAGTAGGTATACACCCGATTTTTGAACCTACCCTTTGCATACCAATGTCGCACGATGGTGGAATGATCACAATTTATCACATTTGCCAGTTCTCGAGTACACCGACGTGGAACATTGTGTACTATTGCGTATTACGATCTATATCAAACACTGAAGGTCTTCCTGAACGTGGGGAGTCACTAATGTCAAAACGATTCTCCTTAAAACGAGAAAACCGTTTTCTTGTTGTGCTTTGACCAATGGCGTTATCCTCATACACTGCGCTAATGTTTGTGGCTGCCTCCACTGCTGTCACCCCTCCACTGAATTCAAACGGAGGAATACTTTGGAATTGTTCCGGTATCTCCACCTGGCACTCCATTTTGTAGCGTCCACAGCTCAACTCACCATCTCCAAATGACAAAATAACAATATGTTAACTCAAACTGCAACAGTGAACTACAAATAAACACAATTACAATCAATAAATAAACCCATAGCAACCGGGATTCAAAATGCAAAACAAAAGAGTAACGAACTGATGCACCAACGTAACACATATGGATCTGAACACGAACGGTAACTGTGTAATGTCCTCAACACGCTGCAAGTGTCAGCCGTGGTCACAACAGTATTCTGCGCAGCTGTGAGAGCATTTTGTCGTAGACAAGTGAACTGACAGTGGGCAAATTATTGGTGCTCGTGGACTGCAACAGTGAACTACAAATAAACACAATTACAGTCAATAAATAAACCCATAGCAACCGAGATTCAAAATGCAAAACAAAAGAGTAACGAACTGATGCACCAACATAACACATATGGATCTGAACACGAACGGTAACTGTGTAATGTCCTCAACACGCTGCAAGTGTCAGCCGTGGTCACAACAGTATTCTGCGCAGCTGTGAGAGCATTTTGTCGTAGACAAGTGAACTGACAGTGGGCAAATTATTGGTGCTCGTGGACTGCAACAGTGAACTACAAATAAACACAATTACAATCAATAAATAAACCCATAGCAACCGAGATTCAAAATGCAAAACAAAAGAGTAACGAACTGATGCACCAACATAACACATATGGATCTGAACACGAACGGTAACTGTGTAATGTCGTCAACACGCTGCAAGTGTCAGCCGTGGTCACAACAGTATTCTGCGCAGCTGTGAGAGCATTTTGTCGTAGACAAGTGAACTGACAGTGGGCAAATTATTGGTGCTCGTGGACTGCAACAGTGAACTACAAATAAACACAATTACAATCAATAAATAAACCCATAGCAACCGGGATTCAAAATGCAAAACAAAAGAGTAACGAACTGATGCACCAACATAACACATATGGATCTGAACACGAACGGTAACTGTGTAATGTCCTCAACACGCTGCAAGTGTCAGCCGTGGTCACAACAGTATTCTGCGCAGCTGTGAGAGCATTTTGTCGTAGACAAGTGAACTGACAGTGGGCAAATTATTGGTGCTCGTGGACTGCAACAGTGAACTACAAATAAACACAATTACAATCAATAAATAAACCCATAGCAACCGGGATTCAAAATGCAAAACAAAAGAGTAACGAACTGATGCACCAACATAACACATATGGATCTGAACACGAACGGTAACTGTGTAATGTCCTCAACACGCTGCAAGTGTCAGCCGTGGTCACAACAGTATTCTGCGCAGCTGTGAGAGCATTTTGTCGTAGACAAGTGAACTGACAGTGGGCAAATTATTGGTGCTCGTGGACTGCAACAGTGAACTACAAATAAACACAATTACAGTCAATAAATAAACCCATAGCAACCGAGATTCAAAATGCAAAACAAAAGAGTAACGAACTGATGCACCAACATAACGCATATGGATCTGAACACGAACGGTAACTGTGTAATGTCCTCAACACGCTGCAAGTGTCAGCCGTGGTCACAACAGTATTCTGCGCAGCTGTGAGAGCATTTTGTCGTAGACAAGTGAACTGACAGTGGGCAAATTATTGGTGCTCGTGGACTGCAACAGTTAACTACAAATAAACACAATTACAGTCAATAAATAAACCCATAGCAACCGAGATTCAAAATGCAAAACAAAAGAGTAACGAACTGATGCACCAACATAACACATATGGATCTGAACACGAACGGTAACTGTGTAATGTCCTCAACACGCTGCAAGTGTCAGCCGTGGTCACAACAGTATTCTGCGCAGCTGTGAGAGCATTTTGTCGTAGACAAGTGAACTGACAGTGGGCAAATTATTGGTGCTCGTGGACTGCAACAGTGAACTACAAATAAACACAATTACAATCAATAAATAAACCCATAGCAACCGAGATTCAAAATGCAAAACAAAAGAGTAACGAACTGATGCACCAACATAACACATATGGATCTGAACACGAACGGTAACTGTGTAATGTCCTCAACACGCTGCAAGTGTCAGCCGTGGTCACAACAGTATTCTGCGCAGCTGTGAGAGCATTTTGTCGTAGACAAGTGAACTGACAGTGGGCAAATTATTGGTGCTCGTGGACTGCAACAGTGAATTACAAATAAACACAATTACAATCAATAAATAAACCCATAGCAACCGAGATTCAAAATGCAAAACAAAAGAGTAACGAACTGATGCACCAACATAACACATATGGATCTGAACACGAACGGTAACTGTGTAATGTCCTCAACACGCTGCAAGTGTCAGCCGTGGTCACAACAGTATTCTGCGCAGCTGTGAGAGCATTTTGTCGTAGACAAGTGAACTGACAGTGGGCAAATTATTGGTGCTCGTGGACTGCAACAGTGAACTACAAATAAACACAATTACAATCAATAAATAAACCCATAGCAACCGAGATTCAAAATGCAAAACAAAAGAGTAACGAACTGATGCACCAACATAACACATATGGATCTGAACACGAACGGTAACTGTGTAATGTCCTCAACACGCTGCAAGTGTCAGCCGTGGTCACAACAGTATTCTGCGCAGCTGTGAGAGCATTTTGTCGTAGACAAGTGAACTGACAGTGGGCAAATTATTGGTGCTCGTGGACTGCAACAGTGAATTACAAATAAACACAATTACAATCAATAAATAAACCCATAGCAACCGAGATTCAAAATGCAAAACAAAAGAGTAACGAACTGATGCACCAACATAACACATATGGATCTGAACACGAACGGTAACTGTGTAATGTCCTCAACACGCTGCAAGTGTCAGCCATGGTCACAACAGTATTCTGCGCAGCTGTGAGAGCATTTTGTCGTAGACAAGTGAACTGACAGTGGGCAAATTATTGGTGCTCGTGGACTGCAACAGTGAACTACAAATAAACACAATTACAATCAAGAAATAAACCCATAGCTACCGAGATTCAAAATGCAAAACAAAAGAGTAACGAACTGATGCACCAACATAACACATATGGATCTGAACACGAACGGTAACTGTGTAATGTCCTCAACACGCTGCAAGTGTCAGCCGTGGTCACAACAGTATTCTGCGCAGCTGTGAGAGCATTTTGTCGTAGACAAGTGAACTGACAGTGGGCAAATTATTGGTGCTCGTGGGTGCTTCAGTAACCATGGTAGCCGAAGCGTTTGGTGTTCCAAGAGGTACCGTATCGAGCAACCGAGCGAGGTGGCGCAGTGGTTAGCACACTGGACTCGCATTCGGGAGGACGACGGTTCAATCCCGTCTCCAGCCATCCTGATTTAGGTTTTCCGTGATTTCCCGAAATCGTTTCAGGCAAATGCCGGGATGGTTCCTTTGAAAGGGCACGGCCGATTTCCTTCCCAATCCTTCCCTAACCCGAGCTTGCGCTCCGTCTCTAATGATCTCGTTGTCGACGGGACGTTAAACACTAACCACCACCACCACGTATCGAGCATTTATAACGCATGCACGGTAAGCGGAAAAAACGTCAACTAAGTCACAACGAGGGAGAGAGTGTGTGTTGAGTGATCAAAACATTCCGAAGGAGCTCCATTAACAGGGAATTGCAGGGCAAGATGGAATTCCAAAACCACTGAACTGTGGTGCACAAGCTCGTCAATGAAAGGCAGCACGTTTTGTACTATCGCGAAATATGGGAGAGAGTGTCACAGAAATGATACAGGATTTGGGCTGGGCATCATTAAAAGAAAGGCGTTTTTCGTTGCGACGGATTGTTCTCACGAAATTCGAATCACAAACTTTCTCCTCCGAATGCGAAAATATTTTGTTGACACCGACCTACATAGGAAGGAACGACCACCACGATAAGATAAGGGAAATAAGAGCTTGTACAGAAAGATATAGGTGTTCATTCTTTTCACGCGCTATACGAGATTGGAATAATAGAGAACTGTGAAGGTCGTTCGATGAACCCTCTGCCAGACACTTAAATGTGATTTGCAGAGTATCCATGTAGATGTAGATACGTGGTGCAGAAACCATAAAACCTGGACGGTGGAGCACTGGAGGAAAGTCATTTAGTCGGATGAGTCTTGTTTGACACTGTTTCCAACTTAAGGCCGAGTTTATGACAGATGTGTGAAACATGCCGGGGGTTGGTTGGTTGGTTGTTTGAGGTTTAAGGGACCAAACATCGAGGTCATCAGTCCCTTGTTTCAAATATACACCATTCTGCTAACGGGACATCTCAGAAAAGTCTGAACAATAAAACGGAAAACAGGGAAAAACGTAAAAGGACAGTCACGTTGTCATTGGTAAAAACAAATGAGGGAAGTCGGCAAGAGAACGAACCCAACACTATGCTGAAGCAGCATAGGCAAGACCACCGGTGACTTAAAAGGTACAACTGCTATAATGCAGAAAATACGTATGGGAATAGAAAGACTAACCAAGCCTTAAAAAAAAGGGGGTAAAAAAGAGTAAAAGGGGAAGGAAAGAGGATTCCGGGCAGGGAGGTGAATCGGGAATCTCTGAACACTGCCTACAGTGGGAGACACCCAAACACTCACCGCCCTGCCCCAACACCAGAGAGAGTAAAAACCTTAAAACTGAGAATAAAAACCACTCTCCCGGAGGAAACCGAGAACCAGAGAGACCATCCGGGAATCGTCAGCCAACATCAAAGGTAAAGTGTGGGGGAGACTGTACTTAGCACGCAGAGCCAAAAGAAGGGGGCATTCAACCAAAATGTGGGCCACTGACTGGAAGGCTCCACAACCACATAGCGGGGGTGGCTCATCACGCAAAAGAAAACCATGGGTCAGCCTGGTATGGCCAATGCGGAGACGACACAGTGTGGTCGAGTCCTTTCTGGAGAGGCGAAAGGAAGAACGCCATGGGCCTGGTGTCACCTTAATTGCACGAAGTTTATTAGACAGTGGAGTAGCCTCCCAAGAATTGGCCCATGACTGTGCGAAGTGGGATTTGATGTGAAGCCGTAAATCCGCTGCAGGAGGGGTTACAGAAAACGGGGGGTAAGTAACTGCTCCCCCAGCCAAACGATCAGCGAGCTCATTTCCCGGGATACCCACATGGCCAGGGACCCATAGGAAGTCAATGGAACAAGCAGCACGGTGAATATCAGCGAGATGGTCATGGATGGCAGAGACCAAGGGATGGCGCGAAAAACACCGGTCAATAGCAATAAGGCCACTCATCGAGTCCGTACATAACAAAACGCGGTTGTGTTGGGATTGTTTAATAAAGATAAGGGCCCGGGAAATTGCCATCAATTCCGCAGTAAACACCCCACATGTAGGTGGCAGCAGATGATTTTCCGTTCCAACAGAGGACGTGAAGGCATACCCAACATGATCAGCAGATTTAGAGCCATCAGTGTAAGAAACAACAGCATCCCGAAACTCCCATAAAATTTGGCGGAAAAAGGAACGGAACACCACCGGGGGGATGGAATCTTTCGGACCGCGGCGGAGATCCATCCGAATTCGAGGTCGAGGAACTAACCAAGGAGGGGTGGAGGGGAGGGAGCGAGGAAGACAGGACAAAGAAGGAAGCTGAAAATCACGGTAAAGAGACGCAAGGCGCAGCCCAACCGATAAACCCGCCCGAGGGCGGGAGTCGGGTGGGCGACGTCCATGGTCTGGGAACAGGATAGAATAGGAGGGGTGAGTGGGAGAAGAACGGATAGTGAGGGCATAAGACACCAGAAGCTGGGACCGCCGAACAGAAAGGGGTGGGATCCCAGCTTCAACCAGGAGACTATCAACAGGGCTAGTAGGGAAGGCACCGGTGGCCAAACGGATACCACGATGGTGGACTGGATCCAGCACGTGCAGTGTGGAAGGAGCAGCTGAACCATAAACTTGACAACCATAGTCCAAACGAGACAGAACTAGAGCACGATAAAGACGGAGGAGGAGGGAACGGTCCGCACCCCAAGAGGAGTGGGCAAGGAAGCGAAGGACATTGAGTTTACGGAAACATCCTACCTTCAGGAGTCTGATATGGGGCAACCAAGTGAGCTTGTTGTCGAAAAGAAGACCCAGGAAACGAAACTGTGAAACCACAGGCAATCGTTGTGCAGCGAGATAGAGCTCTGGATCAGGGTGGACCGTAGTACGGCGACAGAAGTGGACCACCCGCGATTTTAAAGGAGAGAATTGAAACCCGTGTGAGAGGGTCCATGCAGAGGCACGCCGTATAGCCACCTGGAGCTGCCGTTCTGCAGATGCCATCGAGGAGGAACTAACCCAAATGCAGAAATCATCCACATACAGGGCAGGGGCGACCAAGGGACCGACAGAGGCCACAAGTCCATTGATAGCAATGAGGAAAAGAAGGACACTCAAGACAGAACCCTGTGGGATGCCCGTCTCCTGGGTCCGTGGAGAACTAAAAGCAGTACCAACTCGACCTCTGAATGACCGATGGATCAGGAACTGGCGGATAAAAGTCGGGAGTGGGCCCCGAAGACCCCACTGATGAAGGGTTAGTAAGATGTGATAGCGCCAGGCCGTGTCATAGGCCTTGCAAAGGTCAAAAAACACTGCAACCAAATGGCGGCGCTGGGAAAAAGCCTGATGAACTGCGGATTCCAAGCGAAGTAAATGATCGATTGGAGATCGTCCCTCTCGAAAGCCACACTGGTAAGGGGACAATAGATCCCGAGATTCGAGGACCCAAGTGAGCCGACGGGCTACCATCCGTTCAAGTAACTTACAAACAACATTGGTCAAACTAATTGGCCGATAGCTGTCAACAGATAGGGGGTTCTTACCAGGCTTAAGGACAGGAACCACAATGCTATCCCTCCACTGAGAAGGGAAGTCACCCTGGAGCCAGATACGGTTAAACACCCGAAGAAGATGTTGCCGTTGTGGAGCACTGAGATGTTGAAGCAGTTGGTTATGATTGGAATCTGGGCCAGGGGCCGTATCATGAGAAGAAGATAGAGCAGAAAGAAATTCCCATTCAGTAAAAGGTTCGTTATAAGATTCTGACTCACAAGTGGTGAAACATAAGGTGAGAGCTTCAGCCTGCTGTTTTTGATGAAGGAAAGCAGCGGGATAGGAGGCTGACGCCGATGCCACTGCAAAATGGGTCGCAAGATGTTCGGCGATAACTAATGGGTCCGTACAAATGCCATCTGGGAGCTGAAGGCCTGGTAGGGTGGACTGCCGATGGCAACCTTGGAGAGAACGAAGTGTAGCCCATACCCGTGACAGAGGGACAGTGGAACCAAGGGAAGAAACGAATCGTTCCCAACATATCCGCTTGCTCCGTTTGATTAAATAACGGGCTTTAGCGCGAAGGCGTTTAAAAGTAGTAAGGCTGGCTACGGATGGGTGCCTCTTGAAGTGTTGCAAAGCTCGACGGCGATCACGGATGGCAATGGCAATGGCCGGACTCCACCACGGGACTTGCCGGTGACGAAATAGTCCAGATGAGCGCGGGACAGCAACGTTAGCAGCGCGAACAATCGCGTCAGACACGTCACGTAGGACGTCATCAATACAACCCGACAAAGAGGGAGAAAACTCGACCTGTGCAGTGTATAGAGGCCAATCGGCGCGGTGGAAAGACCAACGAGGTAACCTGTCCATCGGGGAGCGCGAAGGGAGCGTGATAATCAACGGGAAATGGTCACTATCACAAAGGTCGTCGTGTGGCGACCAGTGTAATGAAGGGAGGAGAGAGGGAGAAGAAAGAGAAAGATCAATGGCAGAAAAGGTACCATGACCGGCACTGAAATGAGTAGCGGAGCCATCATTACGAAGGCACAGGTCGTGGTCTGCAATGAATTGGTCTATAAGAAGACCTCGTCTAGATGGAAAGGCACTGCCCCACAAAGGATGATGAGCATTAAAATCCCCAAGGAGGAGGAAGGGAGGAGGAAGTTGCTGAAGAAGGGTGGTTAAGGCAGCAGGTGTAAGAGCCCTGTCAGGAGGGAGATAAAGATTGCAAACGGTGACTGCAGAGTCTAAGTGGACCCTAACAGCAACCGCTTCCAATGTAGTTTGGAGAGGAATCCACGTGCAAGCAATGTCGGTACGGACCAACGTACAAACGCCACCAGAAGCCCGCAAGGGTCCGACCCGATTTCGACAGAAAACACGGAACCCACGGAGGGTCGGTGAGTGAGCATCAGTAAAATGAGATTCCTGGAGAACCACACAAGCTGCAGAGTAGGACGAAAGAAGGGATTTCAATTCCGGAAGGTGTCGATAGTAGCCATTACAATTCCATTGGAGAACCACAGAAAGATGGTTTAAATGAGGGCTGAACACGCTAAATCCAGTCATACTGCCGGGTCCCCACCCGTCACAGACAAGGAGGGGGCGACATCCATAAACGACAGGTCAGAATCCAGTTGTGAAGTCGGGGAAGGGACCTCCGGTGACACCAGAGGCTCTTTGTCCCGGGACTTATGTTTCTTCTTCTTTTCAGGCTGAGATCGAGGAGGGCTGTGTGGCATAAAGGAGCCAGCTGCAGCAAGATCAGGAACAGAAAGAGACCGGGCGACCTGGGGGCCGACATACCGCGGCTCTCGCGGTCGCCGCGCGGCAGCAGACCTTTGACCTGGAAGGTGCCGGGAAGGGGCATCCCGGGAGAGGCGCCCTTGACCGGCAGACGCCGAAGGAGTGGGACACTTCTCCGGCTGGGGAGGGGGAGCAGCACCCAGAGGAGAAGGTGTGGGAGCCGCAGGGGAGGGGGGGAGGAGTGGGGTCCGGGATGGGGGTAAGGAAGGGGGGGGAAGGGGGGAAGATGTAACCAAGGCGTAACTTGATGTCATGGACACAGGGTGCAGTCGTGCATATTTCTTACGGGCCTCTGTGTAGCTTAAACGATCGAGGGACTTATACTCTTGTATCTTTTTTTCTTTCTTATATACTGGGCAATCTGGTGAACGTGGAGAATGACTACCACGACAATTTACACATACAGGAGGGGGAACACAGGGACTCCCCTCATGGAGTGGACGTCCACAGTCACCACAGAGAGGGTCCTGGGAACAGCGAGAAGACATGTGGCCAAAACGCAAGCACTTAAAACACCGCATAGGAGGTGGGATGTACGGCTTCACATCACAGCGATAGACCATAATCTTAACTTTCTCAGGAAGGGTATCCCCTTCAAAGGCCAGGATAAAGGCACCAGTATCAATACGGTTATCTTTAGGACCCTTCTGAACACGCCGAACAAAGTGAACACCCCGCCGTGCGAGATTGTCCTGAAGTTCCTCATCAGTTTGAAGGATGAGGTCCCTGTGGAAAATCACACCTTGTACCATATTTAGAGACTGGTGAGGGGTAATAGACACAGGAATTGTGCCAAGATGGGTACAGGCACGAAGGGCCGCAGATTGGGCGGCTGAAGTAGTTTTAATCAGCAACGAACCCGACCGCATCTTGCTCAGGGAGTCCACTTCGCCAAACTTGTCTTCAATGTGTTCCACAAAGAATAAAGGCTTGACACTGGTGAAAGTATCTCCATCAGTCCTGGTGCAAACTAGATAACGGGGGAAAGGTTTTGCCCCTAGACGACGGGCCTGACCCTCTTCCCAGGGGGTAGCCATGGAAGGGAAGGCCGAAGGGGCAAGAGAAGCAGCACTTGAGGAATCAGTACCACGCAGAGAGACGGCCGCAGAACGGCCAGAGTTTTGGACCCGTATGCGTTTCATCTGCATAGCGTCCGCCCTGATACCACCCACTCCGATCAGGGGCTCTCCTCACGGGCGCCACCCAGCCACAGCAAGGGCCGTCTGGCACGGCGGCCATTGCTGGGAGTTCCGATGCTCCAGGATGACGAGCAACCACTCCAAGGCATGCATGAGGAGGTCACAGCTCAGGTATCAGAAGTGTGATCCCTGTGTGTTCAGGGGGCTCAACCAAAAGGGTACATAGCGACCCCACCACACGGGCTGGCTACCGTGCTGGCTATGCACCCTAGCATCAGACCACGACGTGAAAGAAAAGGTGGAATGTACTAGGAGGGCGCACGTCGGAGACACTAGGTAAGGTGCTCTTCCCCAAATGGCTCACACTACGGAAGAGAAATTTTGGAATGGAGGTCAAACCCCAGAGGGGGACCAAGGAATGCCAAAAAGAGGAGATAAGTACGCAACAAAGCCGGAGAGTAAAACCAACAGAACCAGGAGGATAGCGGGGCCAACATAAGCAAGGACACCAATAGAGAGAGAGGAGAGGGCGAGGGGAAAGGAGTATGGAGGGGAAAGGAGGGGAAGGGAAAGGAAATGCAGCCCGGGAGAGAAAGAAGGCTGCAATGGCTCGGGGCCCCGTGCTCGCCACGCACGTATCCACAAAAGAGTTGTGGACCCCCTGGGGGGAACATGCCGGGGGTCGGAGATAATTCTGGCAGCCACATTGTAGTATACTATGAGTCACATAGTTACTCTGCAAAATCGCATTACTGCCAAGGATTGTGTGGCCATTCTGGCTGATTAGATCCATTCTGTGGTACAATGTTCGTTCCCTAACGTCGATGCTGTGTTCCGAAACGACAGGGCACCTGTTACCACACCTCGCACCGTATAGGACTTGATTTGTGAACACGAGGATGAATTGTCGCATCTCACCCAGGAATCACAATCAATATTATTGAGTATTTGTGGTCTACTTTGGAGAGAAGGATCCGTGGTCGCTATCCACCTCTATCATCCTTACCTGAACTTGCCACTATTTTGCAGGAAGACCGTTACGAGATGACTAGAAGCTGTTTTGAATGCCAACAGTTCCCCTACACCGTTTTAGGTATGGTAAAGTGTAATTTTTCAGGTGTAAATATTTTTCCAGCGGCTGTATATGCACAGTAGAGTGATCCTCACACTATGTGATCAAAAACATCCGGACACCTGGCTTAAAATGGCATACAAGTTCGTGGCGCCCTCTATCGGTAAAGCTGGAATTCGATATAGTGTTGGCCCACCCTTAGCCTTGATGACAGCTTCCACTCTCGCACGCATACGTTCAAATGGTTCAAATGGCTCTAAGCACTACGGGACTCAACTGCTGAGGTCATTAGTCCCCTAGAACTTAGAACTAGTTAAACCGAACTAACCTAAGGACATCACAAACATCCATGCCCGAGGCAGGATTCGAACCTGCGACCGTAGCGGTCTTGCGGTTCCAGACTGCCCTGCGCTGTGATAGTGCCACGCAAAACAGAAAGGGGTGCAAGCCCCTTCCATGAAAAACACGACCACACCATAACACCACCGCCTCCGAATTTCACTGTTGGCACTACACACGCTGGCAGATAACGTTCACCGGCCATTCGCCATACCCACACCCTGCAATCGGATCGCCACATTGTCTACCGTGATTCGTCACTCCACACAACGTTTTTCCACTGTTCAGTCGTCCAATATTTGTGCTCCTTACAACAAGCGAGGCTTCGTTAGGCGTTTGCCGGCGTGATGTGTGGCTTATGAGCAGCCGCTCAACCATGAAATCCAAGTTTTCTCACCTCCCGCCTAACTGTCATAGTACTTGCAGTGGATCCTGATGCAGTTTGGAATTCCTGTGTGATGGTCTGGATAGATGTCTGCCTATTACACATTATGACCCCTTTCAACTGTCGGCGGTCAATGTCAGTCAACAGACGAGGTCGGGCTGTATTCTTTTGTGCTGTACGTGTCCCTTCACGTTTTCACTTCACTATCACGTCGGAATCAGTGGACCTAGGGATGATTAGGAATGTGGAAGTCTCGCGTACAGACGTATGACACAAGTGACATCCTATCACCTGACCACGTTCGAGGTCCGTGTGTTCCGCGGAGCGCCCCATTTTGCTTTCTCACCATGTCTAATGGCTACTGAGGTCGCTAATATGGAGTACCTGGCAGTAGGTGGCAGCACAATGCACCTAATATGAAAAAGTATGATTCTGTGGGTGTCCGGATACTTGTGATCACATAGCGTATTTTTCAAATTTCCTATTTCCTCGTACCCATAGCCTTGCTTTTTTCCTTTGTTTGAAGAATTTTAAGGCCTATTTTGTTGAAACTGAAGACGATAAACCAGTTTTACAGTGCCCGAGAAGTTGGGTCATACGTGTTCAGTACCACTGCTTATGCGTGTGCTCGACTGCTGTAACACTACCTCCAGTTGAACGCCGTTTCCCTTCAGTAACGTTCTGGCTGTTTATTTACACCATGGCGTGTAGTTTAAGTAGCAGTGACATAGTTATTTATTAATTCGGTGAAGTTAAGCAACTGATCAGTGATCCTAAATTACCGTCTAATCCACAGGTTTTGTTGGACTTATTTAATAACATACGAGAAGTGAAGTTGAATATCGGCGAATGTGCTAATTTAGTCGTACGTGAAAGTGTAATATTTTGGGAGCAAGAGCTCTACCTCATTGTGCAAAGAAACTTATAGACCAGCATTCAGATTCGCACCATCTACAGGTAAGTGCTCATAGAAAGATAAACTCACAAAGAGCGGGAGCGTACGCGGCAAAACAGAAAAGGGCGAGGATTAGTTACGAAAGAGGAATCAGAGATGCTGAAGGCTGACAACAGCTCACTGTTTTAGGTTAATGCTTTTGATATAAATATATTTAAGAATACTTGCAGAACATACATACGTTGATTTCAGTTATTTATGTCAACAGACAAATACACACATTTTAAGTCTTATTTAAGTGTGTAACTCCGTTGCGACATGCGCTCAAATCACTTGACAATTTTATGTAACCCCCATATAACACCAATGTAATATACACATATAGGCAATGTTTTTTAGTGGTTTCTTCTCTTTATTTACTGTTACTATTTTCAACTGCATTGCCCCTACACTGTCAAAGATGATATTTACTCTGTGTTCGTGCCTCACTGTTGACGTTTTCAATACTGTTCACGAATATTCTACCTTCTTTGACGATGATAGTTAAAGTCATAAGAAGGCCTTGTAAGCCGAAAAATGGCTAACAAAATAATTTAATACTGTAGACCACATATAATATTGGGATTTTCATTTATAATTATAAAGTTGTTCTACCAAGAAGCGAGGGAAGAATCAGTTAACATCAACAGATAGCCTGCAATTTTAAGGCCGCTGTAAACGATAAAAAATTGCGAAATCTGTCAAATTATTTGGTAGTGTGCGTCTGTGTTTGTCATACACAGTTCGTGTTTGAGAGAAATTTTGATTGACAGCCCATTTCGCAGGGTGTCGGACGTTGTTTATGTTGTTCCGCTATGTATGTTTAGCGAGAAATTTTTCTGGAAACTACAGTCAAAAGAGTATATGCATAATAAAGAAAAAGCAATGGCAATTACCAAAATTGTAAAAGTGTTGTGTCTTTCCCTACTATATATTTCGCAAAAATACATTAAGAAAAAAGAAATATTCCACGCACAACATACAAGCGGGAGTGCAATAAATACAAGTTGTAATCATCGGGTTATGTGAGTAATGTGTCCTGTAGTAGATTTTCATCTGTATATTTCTCAGTTATAAACATTGCCTGGCATGGCGTCTTGTTTTCTTTTTCTTGTTTATACACAGTCCTGACGTCAACTAGTATCAAAATAGCTGCTTCCAAAGTGCGGTTAAATCTGACAAACTTTTTGGTAGGTCTGAGCGCTTGTCTGACAATTCCGTTGACAGGAAACAGGAATCGTGACTTTGTGGTACTTACCTATGAAAAGTTACGTATTTCAGTTTGCAACTATTATTCTGTATTGCTGTTACTAATTAATAAATGCGTGAACACACGACAAATACGAGCAATATTAAAGTTTCGGTAACAGCACCATAATTAAACAAACAGTATTTTACTAAAGGCGAGTGAAAATTCTGCTTCGATGTTCGCGACATGCACGGCACGCCATTCTTGCTCCACAGATATTGCTACGCTATGCTGCCTACAACGAGTCTAAATTGGCTGCTTCGCAGCGACAGTTGTAACGGAAGTGCTGACGTAATGCTGACAGAAGCGCCGCCACGCTATCAATGCGGAAACGCCGTACTGACCTTGGCTGTGCAGCGATAGCCACGCCACAGCGGCATTTCAGCTGCAATATTCGTGAAGTACCACGACAGAGCGATCCGGTTGAAAGTAAACAACTCTTCCAACGTTTGCTTCAACGCTTCCTTCTATTCCACGTCCCACAAAAGAAAGTGAATATATAAGTCAAACTGCTGTCAACTGTCTTTCAAGTGCCGCTGAACAAAAATACAACAGAGTAATCTCGCGTAAAGAATCAAACAACTAGGAAACCGAGCGGAGTTGTACTTTGATTATGAGAGAAAAATAGACTACGCCCAAGCGGCGGTATTTCAGACAAATAACAATTAAAACAGAGGTTTTGATTGCAGGGACTGGAGGGCAGTGCCTGCGAAAAGCAGGTTCTGTGTTTGAGTGTTACACCTGCAAACAGTTTTAACTTGTAACAAATGTTGCACGCAGTGTACTCCTCAGTGAGGCGTCCGCAGCTCGTGGTCTAGTGGCTATCAATTATTATTCGGTCAGAGGGCTGGTTGGCCTCTGTAATAAAACACTGAGTGGAAGGATCAACAAGCGAACATGATCGGATGTCATGTGACGTCCGCAACGACCAAACACCACGATCAACAACGAACAAAATGAAAAAAAAAGTGGCTAGCGTTGCTACCTCTGGACCAAGGCGTCCCGGGTTCGATTCCCGGCCGGACTAGGGATTTTCTCTGCCCGGGGACTGGGTGTTTGTGTTATCATCATTATTTCATCATCACCTCATCATTCGTGACGGTGGCTAGATTGTACTATGAAAAAATTGAGACTTTGTACGGGTGCTGATGACCGCGCAGTTGATATGGTCGTTAAAACTATTTTAGTTTTATGCACGCAATTACTTCTTAATATGTTTGTTTGCATGGCCATCTTCCGCAGCGGCTGTTAAAATCAATTATTATTGGTTTCTCCGTCTTAAGCTTACTGCAATTAATTAAAGAGAATTTTATACCAGACGCGTTTCGCTTTTATTTACAAATCATTTTCTGTGGTTATTCTGCAAATATGGATACAGATGTTCGTACATTTTTGATTGTTTTGGCTTAAAAACAATATTTTTTTTACAAAGTTAGCGTGCAGTTTACTTACGGTGTTTCTGCCTCTAGTTCACATATTCTGAAACCACTGCTCCTTCTCTCTTTGTTGGCTCTGAGCACTATGGGACTTAACTTCTAAGGTCATCAGTCCCCTAGAACTTAGAACTACTTAAACCTAACTAACCTAAGGACATCACACACATCCATGCCCGAGGCAGGATTCGAACCTGCGACCGTAGCGGTCGCGCGGTTCCAGACTGTAGCGCCTAGAACCGCTTGGCCACCCAGGCCGGCAACCAAAAATGTACAAACATAAGTATCCGTATTTCCAGGATGACCACAGAAGATGCTTTGTAAACAAACGCGAAACGCGTCTGGTGTAAAATTCTCTTTAATTCAGTAAGCATAAAACAGAGAAACCAATAGTAACTGAACTACTACTTACCTTCTGTGTTACTTTCTCCTTGACGTCTCTGATATATCGGCTATGTTCCCTGTGCGGTTCCTTTAAAGCACACTTCACAGCAATTGTACAGTCGCCGATAGAAGATTAATTTTCTACCTCCGATTCGCCAAACGAATCCATATTCTGTCTGCCTGATCCCACTTCAGCAAACCAACAGCAACGAAACGTTCATTTCCGCAATAACGCTACTTAATTAATACTGTGTTCGTACCAGCTGGTCAAGAGCAGGCACTCGAACAGACTAGATCGCAGCAATTGATCACTGATCGCTTGCAATTCCACAGCACTCTGATGAATCGCATGCGACGGATCGTCCGTGTGTGGCAATATGGCTTTCTGGCCGCGACACATTTGTCCTATTTAGCGAGGTTATTTGCTCCGTGTAAGTGGATTTTCGCCCTATGGTTATTTGGAAAATAAACGCAGTTCGATGTCCTCTACCATGCTCTGACCTTATTTTAGGTTCCTCCCACTACACTTCATGACACTTGTTGACAAGCAAACACCTTCAAGTTCCGTAAAAAAATCTTACCGCTTGCCAAAATTATAGTTTATGGCAACTGAAATTGACACTATACTGCATTTCCAAGGCAATTGTGTACTTATATGTAATTCTGAACACTTCTAATCCGCGGTATATAGCCACATGGATCCTTCATGGTGCTGCAATCATCGTAAGCTCCAGTGCAGAATATTGCGATACAATCCTCGAATGATCAAACACGGAAACTTGAGGCCACTGAATTAGTGTCGATTTATTTTTTTTATTATAGGCATAAGTGCAGTTGTGTTCACTTGTAAAAATAACATCTATTCGACAACAGACTCTGCTAAGCCAGTCAAGAATAATTTCAGTATCGTCGCATTGTGTCTTACCTGTGTCTTACCTTTATTACCTTATTATCATAAGTAATTTTATTACGTTTCATCTTTCGAGAGAGAAATAATACCACTTTGATAAGGCATTACCTGGCGCTCCATTAAGCAAATACTTTGAGTAGCTCCAGAATTTCACCCTCTGACGTAAAGGACAGAACACAGCCTTCCACTTCGCGTCTCCCACCTTCGCTATGCTCAGTTCGCGTTAGAATTTCTACTTATTCAGTGAGCATGAACCATTCTGGACAGCGACGCTGAAGGCTACGTTACACTTAGAAAAGAATCTAAACCTGCGAACATCGATACTCATAAATTTCGCAGCGAGCAGCATTTAAAGCTTGTGCTGTGGAAGTAGAAACTCCTGCGATGTCACGCTACACTGGGCTCCAGCTGATGATTTTGAGTTATTGATGAAGCAACTAGGGGCAGTATTAAAGTTTTTAACTTCCAAACAGGCCGATGTATTATTAACTGGGCGTTTTAATTCGAATGTTTCAATTCTACAGCAATTCTGCAATTCTACAGCCATACCGAAGTTCCTTCTCATTTTATATAATCTAATTCTCCCTCTGGCTCATGTAGTAAGTAACTGTCTCTCATACGATCTACAGGTAGAGTTACAAAAACTGGCAGTGCTGCTATTCATAAATGTTCTGTAGAAACTGCAATTGTGAAAATACTTGTTTAGTTAAACTACAAGACTAATAGAAAAGGAATTACACACTTCAAAATTGCGAAATACTGACTGGACAGATATACACAGCACACACTATGTCATTGAAAAATATGTCGTCTCCTGTAACACAGTGCACAAGTTTCATATATTTCAATTCTGTTTTTTATTATTTTTCACATTGTGCTCGTATTTGTCGACATAAAAAGATCAACTAACAGTGTTGCTCAACATAGTTCATTTTCCATAGCAAAACTTCGTAACACGGTTGCGTTTGAAGTTCTGATTGAAACTGCTTGATAAATGCATCGTGTGTGGCCGGGTCGAAGCGAGCGATCGATTGCGCGGTATATCGCCATTGCTGCATCGTTTGTGTGCGGGTCCCTTAAACTCTGCTTTGAAGGATTCTGCCAGTCAGTGTAAAAAATATTCACATACTTAGGTATTTCGACTTAGGAATCTGTACAGAGATTAGTCACGTCCAATAGCCAATTACAAGTCGGAAATTCCAGATCGTGTGACGTTCATCCTTACGTGAATCACAAAACGTAGATAAGAAGAAGGACCCGCAGAGATTAAAGGAAGAAAATTCGTGAGTGATTTTTCACCAAAGATTTTACTTCTTATTGTTATTAAGAATTTACAGTCAATCTTCATGCTGCCAGGTGTTGAGTTCATTGCAGTCCAAGAAACACTTCACACTGATTCCGCCCTTCCGTAGTTGAAGTCGTTAACGTATGCATGAGCCGTGGCGCTTTATTCGTTAAGTAGCCAGTTCGATTTTCGGTGGTGGGAAAAAAATTGTGCTGAGTGAATCGTGTATAGCAGTCAGTGGTATTACACGCGCGTGGCAGTAGTGACGTGGATGCTGGCGAACGCGGAAGAGATGGAATCAAAATTGCTCACTCAGCAGCGACCAAAGCGTTAAACCAGGTGGCAGCACTTGCCTATTGTCAGGATGTAGGAAGTTGCGGGACGGTAAGGACAAATGAAAACAGAGCTCTACCGACAAAATAGGGGGGTTGTTCAGGGGCATTTTCTGAGTATTTTGATGTGGGGGAGCCGTTATTTTCGATGCCTCGTCATGGATTGATTATTGGTTATACAAATTTGTATTTTTGAAATTTTGTTAATTTATTTCTCAAAATAGGATTTTAGAATAAATTGGTGATACTGATTCTGGAGATTACGTTTATTTTGTTCCACCACGTCAGGATTTTTCATAAAATAAAGTCTCATAGGTCTATTTTAAATACTTAAGTAGCTGAAGCTCACAAATTAAAACAAAATTGTAAACAATGTCTGTTTCTTCGTAATTATTGTTTTAATTTTTAAGGCCTGTAATAAAAGTAATAAAAACAGTTCTCTCTGCAATATTATGATCACTTTATAACATTTAATTTTTAGACACTGTCCTTTTTGATTTCCTCGCAGAATCTTTGTCTTTGCTGTCCTTCTCCAACATACAACAGCCGGCCGGAGTGGCTGAGCTGTTCTAGGCGCTACAGTCTGGAACCGCGCGACCGCTACGGTCGCAGGTTCGAATCCTGCCTCGGGCATGGATGTGTGTGATGTCCTTAGGATAGTTAGGTTTAAGTAGTTCTAAGTTCTATGGGACTGATGACCTCAGAAGTTAAGTCCCATAGTGCTCAGAGCCATTTTTGATCCAACATACAACAGTCGGCCATCATAATTTCATTTTATCTTCCTTGGTACCTCTGCTCCATCTGCATAACATAACAGATTTTCAGGAAAATAGTCAATATCTGAAGGTAGGAAGTGGACTTTAAAACTCATATTATAGCCCTACATCTTGACATTTTCGAGCATTATATTGCCAATGTTTTTAGAATGTTGATGTTGACGTTATTCCCTTGAAAGTTTTCAGTATTAGATTTAAAGGCAGTTACTGTATTTTTCTCTGTAACACTCATCGTATTCTCAAATTCGTGACCTCTCATTAATTTGTGAATTTAAGGACTAATATTAATTCTGGTTTCAATTCTTCTTAACTGATGAAGGGAAAGTTTAAATAAAGGCAAATTGAAGCAGGATGCATCTTGTGGAAGAGTCCTTACAAACTGTTTCATCAAACCCAGTTTGATGTGGTGGAGGCAATAGTGTTTATGTTTGTGGTCCACAAGCTGTTCATGCAAGACTTTTTAGTCCCAGTACAAAATGTTTTCCGATATGGCCAAACTTTGCACTCCAATGCGCTTGCTTTGCCAAGATACCCAATCACATACAAGGTGTTCGGATATTACCGTTACAAACTTCTAGGACTTGTACAGGGGAGTGAGTACATAATTTTTTGAATAGGAACTCGTGTTCATGTTTAATTCAATCACTTCTGCTTGATGAACTGAATTGCCAGCCGCGGTGGTCTCGCGGTTCTAGGCGCTCAGTCCGGAACCGCGCGACTGCTACAGTCGCAGGTTCGAATCCTGCCTCGGGCATGGATGTGTGTGATGTCCTTAGGTTAGTGAGGTTTAAGTAGTTCTAAGTTGTAGAGGACTGATGACCACAGATGTTAAGTCCCATAGTGCTCAGAGCCATTTGATGAACTGAATTAGGTGTGACCCAAAACAATTATTCATTAACAATTCGAAAGGAAACATAACGAAACATCCATTTATAAAATTACGTGTTCACATTATTCCAAAACAAAAAAAAGAATCCAGCATACTGTACGTAGAGAACAGTAATGATTCATTACAACAGCGGCTCTATATAGGGACCACCAACGGTGTTACTGACATTCTAGCTACAAAGCATGCTCTGGTACACACTCTCCATACCATCTGGTGTCTCTTCAATTTGTAGTGCAGCAGCCAGAACTCGTGCCAATGGATCTTCCTCTGTTCTACAGGAGTCTCGTAATTTAAGCTTTGCATACCCCCTCCTCCCCCCCCCCCCCCCCACAAGAAGTAGTCCATAGCAGTACACGTCATCCTGTCTGCCCTACTGCATACTAGGAAAGCAACTCTGAGACTTTTCTCTTTCCCTCAGCAGACGTGGACGCGTTACACATCTGAATTGAAGCCGTCGCAGAACGGAAACTGTAAGTTCCCAGACGTGGGTTCCTATTCAAAATATCATGTACTCACTCCGCTTTACAGGCGCTACAAGTTCGTAACGGGAATTTCCACACATCCTGTGTAAAGCAGGGCATTTTTGTGTATCTACTTGTTTTCCTGATAAAATTCCTGTAAGTAAAAATAAAAGTAGATTCATGTAACTGTGAAAAAAACTGCATGTAATAGAAGAAAAGTAAGAGCAGTTTGGACATCAGCACAGAACGTAATTGGAGAACACATACTGCCGCAAGCTCTGCTGCCTGCAGAGTGGCGTAGTGGTTAACGTCACTGGCTGGCGCATTGTGGGCCACAGTTCAAACCCGACCGCCAGGAATGGTTTGTTATTTAGAATTTATCATTCCTGGAAAGTTCTTGAAACATGTTTGTAATATCTGCATACTCTGGAATATTCAATGTCTATATAAATACTTGCATCCTGGAATGTACGATGCTTGTATTAAGTAGCTGCTCTCTCCGTAAAGAAAGTCAGTTCTGTTCTGGTTGTACGTCGGTGTCAGGAATAAATGTGCTTTCAGTGCTACGTGTTACACAGGATGCTTATAAAAATTCGTGGCAGATTAAAACTGTGTGCAGACCAAGACTCGAACTAATACCTTTGCTTTCCGCGGGAAGTGTTCTACCAACTGAACTATCCAAGCACGACTCACTACGCGTCCTACAGTTTTACTTCCGAAAGTACCTTTAGAAGGTACGAGATGAGGTACCGGCGGAAGTAAAGCTGTGAGGATGGGTCATGAGCCGTGCTTGATTAGCTCAGTTGTTAGAGCACTTGCCACCGGAAGGCAAAGCTCCAGAGTTTCAGTCACGGTCGGGCACACAGTTTTAATCTGCCAGAAAGATTCCTGTCACTGCACAGTCATTCGGGGTGCTTATAATTAAATTTTCGGTACTTGAGACGGCCCCCATGACAAACGAGTGATCGTCGGACAATGAAACTTTGTGTAAACATTTGGAAGAATATGCGGAAGAGAAATAACGAATAAACCACTGAAAAAGAAAAAAAAGAAACACTTTTAATTTTCACAAGAGAGGGTAGCTGCGCATCATGTTTACATTCCAGGTTACAAACGTTGCTCAGTGCGATGACCATCTGCAGCCACACTATAGATTGTTCTACTGCTGCCCGAAACAACGGTAGACAACAGCTATAGTGACACTGCTTGAATATCGCACACTGCGTACAGCGTGGCAACAGTAACTTCAACAATTTGTGGCGCAATTGACCGGTGCCATCTCGTAGAAGCAGTTCCCAAATAATCAGCAAATTCGAACTTCCGAATCATGTTATTTAATTCTAATGCAGAAAGAGGACCTCTCCATATTCCTTCAACACGTTGATACTCGCGAGGGGCACCAGCACTTCTGCTGTTGTTTAGATAAAGCAACTTTACGAGTAAAGCCGTGCTCACCTTGTCCAGACCCATGTCGACTGCCTGCAACTGTAACGCACACTGATGCTTGTGCTTCAACCCTACGGTGTGTACCACTACCGGCGCCTAAAAAATGGCTCTGAGCACTATGGGACTTAACTTCTGAGGTCATCAGTCGCCTAGAACTTAGAACTACTTAAACCTATCTAACCTAAGGACATCACAGACATCCATGCCCTAGGCAGGATTCGAACCTGCGACCGTAGCGGTCGCGCGGTTCCAGACTGTAGCGCCTAGAACCGCTCGGCCACTCCGGCCGGTACCGGTGCCTAAAGGCAAGTCAATGTCACTGACACTTTTAACAACGCATATCCTGCAGCACACAGCCTGAACATCGTTCCTATAAATTTGGGTACCCACGCGATACATATTTTTCCGTCTACACTGGCTCAGGTAGCGAAAGTTTAATTATAATTACCGTGTACTTCCATGACGGCCCTGCCTTCGCATTGGGACTTGACAGTGGTTTCAACGTGACCGTATGTATTTCCAGTTATTTGATATCATGCAGACTGGTAATATCGTATGATATGGTGGACTGGGATACCCTAAAGAGTAGAAAGAAATGATAATTAAATCATGACCTTAAGCAGTCGACAGGCGGTGATAGATATCAACGGGGACAGTTGAAAATGTGTGCCCCGACCGGGACTCGAACCCGGGATCTCCTGCTTACATGGCAGACGCTCTATCCATCTGAGCCACCCAGGGCACAGAGCATAGAGCGACTGCAGCGACTTATCCCTTGCACGCTCCCCGTGAGATCCACATTCCCAACTTAATGTCCATACACTACATTTGTAGGGCCTCTGCCCATTACACTCATTACTCGCGGCAGACAATCTTCCTGAGTCCCGTAAGAGTTCGAGCAATGCGTGTGCATCCGTACCGAAGGAGGAGGTCAATGGCCGGTTAGCCTTAACTATATGAAGACGGTATCTGTTCTTTCATACCATCGGTGACCGTGCAGCTCTCTATAATGAGCGTGCAGTTGCTCTATGCTCTGTGCACTCGGTGGATAGAGCGTCTGCCATGTAAGCAGGAGATCCCGGGTTCGAGTCCCGGTCGGGACACACATTTTCAACTGTCCCAGTTGGTGTACATCAACGCCTGTCGACAGCTAAAGGTCTCGATTTAATTATCATTTCATTCTAGAGAGCTGCACAGTCACCGATGGTATCTGTTCTTTCGGACTCTCCTTAAATGCTCGTAACACCAAGGAGGTCGACGGGTTTCGCGTCCCCTCAGACAGACGAATTAACATTAACAGTGTCACATGCCCCCATTTCCTTTAACAGTGTGAAGAGGTTAGGAATTAAATCCAGTAGACTGGTGCCACTTCTGGTGATCAGGAAATTTACGCCACCACCTCTGCTCACCTTGCCGACCAAATACTGGAGCTAAACATTTCTTCCACCACCAGGATTCTAATCGGTCTACCTCTAGGTCGAGGAATGACGTAATTACGAATTATTCGGTTTGTTACCTCAATTACATTTGTTTCTGTGCAAACACCTTAACAGTATCGAAACAGACTGTTAAGATTCTCGAAACAGTTGTGTTCAGAGCTCATGCCACGCACTGACTACTAGTGCACGATCGTTACCAATCGTGTGTACTACACACATCCTCTTTCAGATACCTCGCACGGGCAGTACGTCCCACTCACTCATGGAAAGATGCGGTCTCTCATAGATGTCAATGTACATATGACGCCGGCCGCTATGACCGAGCGGTTCTGGGCGCTTCAGTCAGGTACCGCGCTGCTGCTACGGTCGCAGGTTCGAATCCTACCTCGGGCATGGATGTGTGTGATGTCCTTAGGTTTAAGTAGTTCTAAGTGTAGGAGACTGATGATCTCAGATGTTAAGTCCCATAGTGCTTAGAGCCTTTTGAACCATTTTTTTGTACACTTCACAACACAATTATTGGCAGCCGTCAGAATTCTAAGCCCAGCCACATGCACTCTATGGCAACATTCTAGGATGCGGAAGTGCCTGGAGGAAGTGTTGTCTTCCGCTTGAGCTGTACCAGTGGTTTATATGCCCGTGGTAGACTCAAAGTCGCGAGTTCGAGCACACTCATTCCTTTACTTGTCTAACACCATTTCAGCTGCCTGTTGAAGGTATCAGTCTGATGGAACCTCAAAGATAATTTGCTTCAATTTCTAACCGACCAGTAATAGCAACATCTCCCGCAAAAGAGCTCGTGGCTGTGTGAAGATAATGACGGTATGCTGGAGGGTTTCCACACGCCGCTTGACACCGGCAGCCGTCTGATCGGATGAAAGCGGCGCAGTGCATCTTGGGCACGTTTCTGTTCTCGCACTAGCAAGCGTAAAATTGTGCCTTATTGTAGCTTGATTTTCCGCGCGAAGTAACTTTAAAAACCCAAATGAACACCGTGCACTTACAAAAAATGCGTACCCTACTGTGAGTGTATTGATGGATTGACATTTTCTAATTTGAAGTTAGTATTTGTTTAGTAGTTTCGAATCGGATTTTCCGTACTTAAATCTTATGAAAGTTGTTTAAGCGTTACAAAGTAGAGTCGCAAGAAGAAAAGGTCAGAAATTTGCGACATATTGTTAGCTTTTAGTTTAACAGAGGGGTAGAGGCAGTAGAGGCTGTGTGAAACATTTGTGTCGTGTGTGAGGCGAGTGCTATCGGAAATATCACGTCAGAAAATGATCTTTTTGTTTCAAGAAAGATAGTTCTGGCATAAATGATTCTCCGCATTCGAGAAGTCTCGATAATAGACATACGTGATAAATTATCATCATTTGATATTTGTGCTACATTTACATTGAACGGTTCAGAAATCTGGTCTAGTACTGCACGGTCTAATACAATGCAACAGAAATCAAAGGGATGACTATTATTGCATTTTTATTCGATCATCATCAGTTCGCTCATTGAGTATTTCTTTGCACCATTGTTACTGATAGCACGTTATAACGTCTGTAAGTTAATTTCTTAAGAGGAAGTTATTGGGTGAGCCCTAAAAAAAAAACATCTCTCCGCGAGCAACTGGCAGTGTGAACAGATAAAATTTTGCATCTGGTGGCACAAAAACGGTGTTGCGTTGTACGAACTCCTCACGAAGGATGTGTCCATCATAGCTGGCGTTTGTTGGCAGTAATGCTCAATGGGTGAACTCACAATGTCCAAACAAAAATTCAGTAAGTCATCTTTTTCATTTTTGTTGCTTTGAATTAGAGCATCCAGTACTCCTACACCCAATCCTGAAATTTTGCTACTGAATGAAAATGTCGCACTAACGTTAAATGACCATACATATCAGTCTTGAGGTTCAAGTATGCGAAATCCAACATATAACTGCAAGACAAATAATGGAACTTGAAACCAGTAAATGAAATTGATAAATACACACTCAGCAATCTACACACGTTGTTAAACTGCACGGTGTTCACTTGGTTTGAGTGGACTTGAACTCGTGACTTTGCCTCTACATACGCTACGTTTACTACTAGACCGCAAACAGATACAGCACTGTAACATCTCGAGAGGATGACATTTTCTCCGGACACTTCCACATCCTACAGTGTTGCCAGATTGTGTAGATGGCCACACAGAATTCTGAGGGACGGTCAGTTTTTGTGTTATCAAGTCTACAGATACACAAGTACTGTGATGTGGCTGTCATTGGTGCGGGAACAGGTCAGTATAGTGTAGTTTTGCCACTCTTCCACTCACTGCACCGTACTTGGCCCTCACATCAATAAGGAGCTGTGCCGTCTCAGAAATCCATTTCCACGCGCAACTTCGAAAGGTAAAAGTCTTTGATGACAAGACTGATGACTTTTTTGTCGCTGCTACCTTCAAATTCGGTGGAACTTTAGGAACTTTTATTTCTCGTAGGTATTTAAAATAGTAATTATCCTACTTCGTCTAGGCTAATACCTATGTTTCAACATATTTGAAGTCCAAGATTTGTGTTCCGTGTAAGAATGCACTTTTTTACATGCAAAACAAGCCACTATATGTTTCCACTATATGTTTAATTTTCTCCTTGCCATAGAACACACACAAAAAAATTCTTCCAAATAGACGGTTTCAGTTTGGTTTCTTGCAGTAACGTGAAATCACCTTGTTTCACCTTTATAAAATTATGTCAGGGCGTTCATTTTATTAAAACGCTCTCACTAAAGTTTGCTCTGATGTACTCGTTTCGTGGTCACTCAGTTACTGCAGAGAGTTAACTGCAGGCAGCAGAATCTTGGCCGGACCTATCAGGTAGCCAGCGGCCGGAGGTTGTCATCCAAACCGCTTTTCACAGAGGGCACAGAAGGTAAGATCGCGGCAACGCAGTCACTAGGCGCAGCTAAAGCGATTGTAGCCAGAAAGTAATGACGGAAACAGACATATGCCTTACCTGGGCTTCCCAAAGATTCCAAAAATGCCCAAAGACTTCACGTTTTCGGCTAACGTTACAAGAGACGCATGACACCGATTCATGCTATCTCATTCATCGATCGCACATTTAACAATTTCACTGCACAATTTCAAGAAGAGCGTATAATATCGTTGATATTGTCCTTTAATTTTATACCACAAAGCCATTATTATTGCGAATATCCGCAACTGAGTAAACTTTTATCCGCAAGATAACAATTACTGCGAATATCTGCACTCATCTATATCTGTATCCAATCTCGAAAAAAAGATTGTATGTATCGCACTCACTCCCGGTCACGCGCAGCGGTGACTATAGTGAACTTTTAGTAACATCCATCACGTTTCATAATTGGTTTAACACGTCGAAAAAAGATTTTGACACATGGTATCACATAAAGAGAACAGTAATTTGGCGTGTGGTCAATATGCGAAACTTTCATATATATCACAACAGAAGTAACTATTCATTTTTTTAATATGGATTAACTATTTTTGAGGACTATTTGACAGCTGTTGAAAGCAGAAATTGTGTGCACGTACAACGAATTTGAAGAGATTACGCATTTATTTTTATACCGACAATGAGGTATTTCATAAGCTGTTGACCTGTCTTAGCCTCAGCTGCTTGTTTATTAAAAGACTACGATCATGATTCCGCCGCAGTTACAACGGGATTAGCATTTTAGTGAAGTTAAGCTGTATTAACTCTATCATGTTTTGGTAAAAGCAGCCGCATTTTACGTGGCAACAAGAGAAATATACACTCCTGGAAATTGAAATAAGAACACCGTGAATTCATTGTTCCCGGGAAGGGGAAACTTTATTGACACATTCCTGGGGTCAGATACATCACATCATCACACTGACAGAACCACAGGCACATAGACACAGGCAACAGAGCATGCACAATGTCGGCACTAGTACAGTGTATATCCACCTTTCGCAGCAATGCAGGCTGCTATTCTCCCATGGAGACGATCGTAGAGATGCTGGATGTAGTCCTGTGGAACGGCTTGCCATGCCATTTCCACCTGGCGCCTCAGTTGGACCAGCGTTCATGCTGGACGTGCAGACCGCGTGAGACGACGCTTCATCCAGTCCCAAACATGCTCAATGGGGGACAGATCCGGAGATCTTGCTGGCCAGGGTAGTTGACTTACACCTTCTAGAGCACGTTGGGTGGCACGGGATACATGCGGACGTGCATTGTCCTGTTGGAACAGCAAGTTCCCTTGCCGGTCTAGGAATGGTAGAACGATGGGTTCGATGACGGTTTAGATGTACCGTGCACTATTCAGTGTCCCCTCGACGATCACCAGTGGTGTACGGCCAGTGTAGGAGATCGCTCCCCACACCATGATGCCGGGTGTTGGCCCTGTGTGCCTCGGTCGTATGCAGTCCTGATTGTGGCGCTCACCTGCACGGCGCCAAACACGCATACGACCATCATTGGCACCAAGGCAGAAGCGACTCTCATCGCTGAAGACGACACGTCTCCATTCGTCCCTCCATTCACGCCTGTCGCGACACCACTGGAGGCGGGCTGCACGATGTTGGGGCGTGAGCGGAAGACGGCCTAACGGTGTGCGGGACCGTAGCCCAGCTTCATGGAGACGGTTGCGAATGGTCCTCGCCGATACCCCAGGAGCAACAGTGTCCCTAATTTGCTGGGAAGTGGCGGTGCGGTCCCCTACGGCACTGCGTAGGATCCTACGGTCTTGGCGTGCATCCGTGCGTCGCTGCGGTCCGGTCCCAGGTCGACGGGCACGTGCACCTTCCGCCGACCACTGGCGACAACATCGATGTACTGTGGAGACCTCACGCCCCACGTGTTGAGCAATTCGGCGGTACGTCCACCCGGCCTCCCGCATGCCCACTATACGCCCTCGCTCAAAGTCCGTCAACTGCACATACGGTTCACGTCCACGCTGTCGCGGCATGCTACCAGTGTTAAAGACTGCGATGGAGCTCCGTATGCCACGGCAAACTGGCTGACACTGACGGCGGCGGAGCACAAATGCTGCGCAGCTAGCGCCATTCGACGGCCAACACCGCGGTTCCTGGTGTGTCCGCTGTGCCGTGCGTGTGATCATTGCTTGTACAGCCCTCTCGCAGTGTCCGGAGCAAGTATGGTGGGTCTGACACACCGGTGTCAATGTGTTCTTTTTTCCATTTCCAGGAGTGTAGTTCTGAACTCGTCACAGACGAAACTCATTTGGAGAAAAAGTCTAAGGAATTTTCAACCCATACTTCAGAGATATGAGAAATACGACATAATTCACAAGAAATTGAGTACAGTTGTCGCAAGTGGCTCACAAAATAATAAAAAGCATGTTTTCATAATCTAAGTACGTTTTTAACACGCTTTTATTAGGTCCCTTTCTTGTCCGTATGTCTGTTTGGTACAAATTTTGCAAATGATATTAAACTAGCTTCCCAATGAGCTAGAGTCTTGAAATTTTAAAAATAACTGAGAACTGGATGACAGTGCAACATTAATTCGATATCCTGTCTGTCTGTTCCACTTGCTTCCCGTAGGCGTGTTTGGGAGAAGAGCTGATAATGCCCGACATCTTTCCTACCCTACAGGACTGGAGCGTTGTGTGGATAGTATCGAAATGCGTTCCAGACGGTGTGCGTCGAACTTTGACAGATGCCACACGGTAACGTTACATCTGCGAGCGCTAGTATCGCCTTTGCGGTGCTGGCATCACAGTGTCACAGGGTCATGTCCATTTAGAAAGCCAACTAGTGTTCACGGTTGCACTAAAGCGAGTGTGGCTCTACCTTCAGTTGTGTCTTTGCTGCACTCTCATAGCTTTCTCATTACACGCCGGTGGTTTGGTCTCAGATTTCGCCACACCTTGGGTTATCGCTTTTGGATTACTGGTTTGAGTTTTGTTATTCTGCCCTGCTGTCTCTACTGTCCGTTTTTCTCTTGGTGTTATTCTCCTGTTCACACTCGGCGACTAGCTGTTGACAGCCTCTGTCCAGTTGGCCGGTCTCTGCCCGTTCTTTGAGTTGCTCCTGATCCTCGTAACATTCCGGTCACTAGTTTGGACTAATAAAAAATCTTATAAAAGTGACACAAAACTATTTTATTTTTTGGGCACAATTAACCAGACTGATGTATAACTAGAAGGTAAGTGTAATACTATTCAGTTTCAGGTATGCTCAGATGAAAATATACTGAAACAAACCTGAAATTTAACACATGACGCTCTTAAAATCAAAATGTTCAAAATTCATTGAGAAATTTCACACACACAAGACTAAAAAGCAGTCAATAATTATTTACAAAGAAATAAAATTTTAATATAATAAATATTTAAATTGGACTAAAAAGTATAAAATAATTTTTCCATGTGCCCTACAGATTCCTAGACCCATACTAATATCCTGAAAATTTGTGACTCTGAATTTTTAATAGCTACGAAAATTTTCTTAAGATTTATAATGAAAATGTGAGGCACATGCAGTAGATAATATTGTTTATAAATAAATAAATCTTCCGCTACCAGTCACGATTTTTCTTTTTTTTGGTAGCGGAAGATTTAATTATTTATTTATAAGCAAACCTATTGTTTCTACAGTCGCAGGCTTTCAAAAACCATTTATAATGGATCAAATCACATTTTACAAGTGTTTTCATAACTATTAAAAATTCAGAATCTCAAATTTTCAGAACTACCTGTAAGGGGTTAGGAATCTGTTTGGGGCTAGGATCAATTATTTAATATTTTTAGTCCTACTTTATAGCGTGTTATATAATAAAATTATTTTTATTTAAATGATTTTTTTTGGATAGAACTATGCTGCTTTTTAGCTCCAGCACAGCAATTCCATTCAGTCACTATAACTATTTAATATTGTAATGTTGTTAAACACAATAATGACTTACAGTCCAGGTCAAAACAGATGATCAGTTTCTGCAGGGAAATATGAGATATTTAAACTGAGTGCGTTCAGTACTTCACTCTACAGAGGAATAGGAACGAAAAGTTGGTACGCTAATTTTTGTGAATTTTTTTCATGCTGCACATATCACTGAGGTGTAGAAAGAAAATCCTTTGGTAAATTTCAGTTTCAGTTCACTAGTACGTTACAGGATTCCTGTGCAGTTGCAACACGAGTAACGACGTCTTTTGGTCACACTAGTTGACCTTTTCTTCCTTAAAAGAAATGTCATCAGTGGCGAGTTTTGAGTAACACTTTTTCTTTTTATCATGATTCCTTTTCAATCTTTTTTCCAGAACGCAGTGGAGTTTACACAACTTCATTAACATGCCAATGCAGGTGTAACTGTGATACACTCTTGAGCATAGTGTATTATTAAATATGCAACTGAAGGCAAAACCGGTCAGTAGCTTATGAAGCAGCTCATTATCGGTAGAAAAATACACTTCTGCTGTTGCACACCCACAGCATTTGTCCTATCACAAGCTATCGATCGATAGTTCTTAAAAACACTATTCTACTGAAAAATCTGTAGTTATTTCTGTTACGATATATATGAAAGTTTTGCATAGTAAGCACATGCCAAAATACTCTTTTCTTTGTGTGGTAACATTTGCCAAAAACTTGTTTCGATATCTTGAATTGTTCATAGAATGATGTATATTATGAATAATTCACTATCACTGTTTCATTAAGTTCACTGGCGGACGGAAGTGAGTGTGACCCGTAAAATCGATTTCTCGAGACTGGACACAGGTATAGATCACCTCCCAAACGTAAATAAAAATTCATTTGTTACGAATACTTCTTCAGCAATGGCTGGCCTATAACATGCACCACTTGTACCAATCACTATTTTTCACTGCAAACTATTCGAATTTACGTCCGTGGCTTACTTAATTTGGAAGTATCAAAATAACTACGACCATTAATAAAAAGACAGGCAGTTCACCATGAAGCTAATGTATAAGGCTATGAGTAACGAAAGAATCACATTATTTTACTGAGCATTTTCTGTAAAATCATTTGAGAAATATTGCAGGGAAGCTGTGCCTCCGATTTGTTAACGCAGCACGTCAGCCACCCGCCGTGCTAATGCGAGCAAAGAATATTCCATTTCTTCTTACTAGCTGTCCGGTGCGTGTCTTCTGTGGTCGGTACTGGCACCCAACTGTCACTGTCTGCTGCCTCATTAGATAACATGAGGATTTTATTCATCCTGATCCAATCCCCCTCACACTCACATCTGTGGCGCACGAAACCTGCTGTCTTTGTGAGCACACACCCTGATGTGTGCGGTACCATTACAGGTTGCTGAAAGATCTCTGAATACAGATTCCGACCTGATTGTGATTTAAAATGATCTCCCCATGTACATCTGAACCGCCAGGAAAAAAATCAGTACACCCTTTTGCATGTTTCCAATTTACTCAAGGTTGCAACAGTGCATATGGAGTACATGAAATGTTTACTTTTATACACCAATAGCACAGGTGGTTCTGAGATACCAGGTAGCCACTCATGCTGACACAATCATATTAGTACGTGGTGCAGCCTCCATGGGCTGCAATGCAGGCATTTAGTCAATAGTACGGATGACGAATACTGTCCTGGGATACGTTACGCCATGATTGCTCGACCTGTCCACATAATTCTGCAAGAGTTGTTGGTTGACCAGTCGCGCGAGTCACTTCTCGTCCCTTCATATACCACACATGCTCCATTGGAGACAAGGCTGGAAATCGTGCTGGCCAGGGAAGTTAGTTGCTTCTTCACGTCTTGAAGAGCACGTTGAGTTTCACGGGTAGTGGAACATCAACATCATCATCATCTTCCTGTTGCAACAAGAGAAAAAGGACAGGTATAATAACATTCTGCACGTACCGAGCGCTAGTTAGTGTCCCCTCCAGAAGTAGCAAAGATGAAAGAGAGCTTTACCCTATCGCACCTCGGACCGTAATGCCGCCACTCGGACGGCCACAGTTTGACCCCTTTCAAACTCAATCAGCTGGCTGTAGGAAGCGCGACTCCGTCTCCGTGGTATGGTTGCCTGCTTGCATCACACTGAGCCTTCTGGCTTTCAGCGTTCCCTATAAAAGCGCAGACAAGGAAGGCGCTCTGGTAGCTATGCCAATACGCCATCTGTTGGTGGATGCCACTGAGACTATTATCAGTACATCCACTATTGTCCAGGTGGTGGTGGAGGGTACTTCTGGCACCACTATATTATTCCCTCCTTTCTTGCTCAATCCGGGAACACACACACTACTGGCCATTAAAATTGCCACAGCAAGAAGAAATGCAGATGATAAACGGGTATTCATTGGACAAATACATTATACTAGAACTGACATGTGACTACATTTTCACGCAATTTTGGTGCATAGATCCTGAGAAGTCAGTACCCAGAACAACCACTTCTGGCCCTAATAACGGCCTTGATACGCCTGGGCAATGAGTCAAACAGAGCTTGGATGGCATGTACAGGTACAGCAGCCCATGCAGCTTCAACACGATACCACACTTCATCAAGAGTAGTGACTGGCGTATTGTGACGAGCCAGTTGCTCGGGCACCATTGACCAGACGTTTTCAATTGGTCAGAGAACTGGAGAATTTGTTGACCATGGCAGCAGTCGAACATTTTCTGTATCCAGAAAGGCCCGTACAGGACCTGGAACATGCGGTCATGCATTATCCTGCTGAAATGTAGGGTTTCGCTGGGATCGAATGAAGGGTAGAGCCACGGGTCGTAACACATCTGAATGTAACGTCCACTGTTCAAAGTGCCGTCAATGCGAACAAGAGGTGACCGAGACGTGTAACCAATGGTACCTCATACCATCACGTGGCCAAACACGGATGCGACCATCATGATGCTGTAAACAGAACCAGGATTCATTCCAAAAAATGACGTTTAGTCATTCGTGCACCGAGGTTCGTCGTTTAGTATACCATCGCAGGCGCTCCTGTCTATGATGCAGCGTCAAGGGTAACCGAAGCCATGGTCTCCGAGCTGATAGTCCATGCTGCTGCAAACGTCGTCGAACTGTTCGTGCGGATGGTGGTTGTCTTGCAAACGTCCCCATCTGTTGACTCAGGGATCGAAACGTGGCTGCACGATCCGTTACAGCCATTCGGATAAGATGCCTGACATCTCGACTGGTAGTGATACGAGGCCGTTGGGATCCAGCTCGGCGTTCCGTATTACCCTCCTGAACCCACCGATTCCATATTCTGCTAACAATCATTGGATCTCGACCAACGTGAGCAGCTATGTCGCGATACGATAAACCGCAATCGCGATAGGCTACAATCCGACCTTTATCAAAGTCGGAAACGTGATGGTACGCATTTCTCCTCCTTACACGAGGCATCACAACAACGTTTCACAGGGCAAAGACGGTCAACTGCTGTTTGTGTATGAGAAATCGGTTGTAAACTTTCCTCATGTCAGCACGTTATAGGTGTCGCCACCGGCGCCAAACTTGTGTGAATGCTCTGAAAAGCTAATCATTTGCATATCACAGCATCTTCTTGCTGTCGGTTAAATTTCGCGTCTGTAGCACGTCATCTTCGTGGTGTAGCAATTTTAATGGCCAGTAGTGTATGATTGTTGGTAAACATGTGTATGGGCTCCAAACTCCTCTCATTTTCGCGTCGTGGTCGTTTCACGAGACATATATGGGAGGAAGTAATATTGTACTCAAAATTTTCTCCGAAATACACTCTCGTCATTTAGACTGTAAATTTCTGTATTCGTTATCACTGAAGCTTTGTGGAGCATCTACAACGGCTCACTCCGACTAAGGCTCGGTTTGCATGATTGGAATGGCAGCTGGATCCTACTATGCCACACAGGAAGATGTAATGGTCCACATTGGTCGGAACATCTGCAACTGTCGAATTTCGCTACTTGCCACCCACATTGGCCCCAGTGAGACAGAAATGATGGAGCAGCAGCTGCAATTCTTTGGACCATGAGACTCACTGGGTAGTACACACGTGCAGTATCTACATCTACATCTACATCCATACTCCGCTAGCCACCTGACGGTGTGTGGCGGAGGGTACCTTGAGTGTCTCTATCGGTTCTCCCTTCTATTCCAGTCTCGTACTGTTCGTGGAAAGAAGGATAGTCGGTATGCCTCTGTGTGGGCTCTAATCTCGCTGATTTTATCCTCATGGTCTCTTCGCGAGATATACGTAGGAGGGAGCAATATACTGCTTGACTCCTCGGTGAAGGTATGTTCTCGAAACTTCACCAAAATCCCGTACTGAGCTACTGAGCGTCTCTCCTGCAGAGTCTTCCACTGGAGTTTATCTATCATCTCCGTAACGCTTTCGCGATTACTAAATGATCCTGTAACGAAGCACGCTGCTCTCCGTTGGATCTTCTGTATCTCTTCAATCAACCCCATGTGGTACGGATCCCACACTGCTGAGCAGTATTCAAGCAGTGGGCGAACAAGCGTACTGTAACCTACTTCCTTTGTTTTCGGATTGCATTTCCTTAGGATTCTTCCAACGAATCTCAGTCTGGCAGCTGCTTTACCGACAATCAACTTTATATGATCATTCCATTTTAAATAACTGCTAATGCGTACTCCCAGATAATTTATGGAATTAACTGCTTCCAGTTGCTGACCTGCTATATTGTAGCTAAATGATAAGGGATCTTTCTTTCTATGTATTCGCAGCACATTACACTTGTCTACATTGAGATTCAATTGCCATTCCCTGCACCATGCGTCAATTCGCTGCAGATCCTCCTCCACTTCAGTACAACTTTCCATTGTTACAACCTCTTGATATACCACAGCATCATCCGCAAAAAGCCTCAGTTAACTCCCGATGTCATCCACAAGGTCATTTATGTATATTGTGAATAGCAACGGTCCTATGACACTCCCGTGCGGCACACCTGAAATCACTCTTACTTCGGAAGACTTCTCTCCATTGAGAATGACATTCTGCTTTCTGTTATCTAGGAACTCTTCAATCCAATCACACAATTGGTCTGATAGTCCATATGCTCTTACTTTGTTCATTAAACGACTGTGGGGAACTGCATCGAACGCCTTACGGAAGTCAAGAAACACGGCATCTACCTGGGAACCCGTGTCTATGGCCCTGTGAGTCTCGTGGACGAATAGCGCGAGCTGGGTTTCACACGATCGTCTTTTTCGAAACCCAAGCTGATTCCTACAGAGTAGATTTCTAGTCTCCAGAAAAGTCATTCTAGTCGAACATAATACGTGTTCCAAAATTCTACAACTGATCGACGTTAGAGATATAGGTCTATAGTTCTGCACATCTGTTCGACGTCCCTTCTTGAAAACGGGGATGACCTGTGCCCTTTTCCAATACTTTGGAATGCTACGCTCTTCTAGAGACCTACGGTACACCGCTGCAAGAAGGGGGGCAAGTTCCTTCGCGTACTCTGTGTAAAATCAAACTGGTATCCCATCAGGCCCAGCGGCCTTTCCGCATTTGAGCGATTTTAATTGTTTTTCTATCCCTCTGTCATCTATTTCGATATCTACCATTTTGTCATCTGTGCTACAATGTAGACAAGGAACTACAGTGCAGTTTCCCTCTGTGAAACAGCTTTGGGAAAAGACATTTAGTATTTCGGCCGTTAGTCTGTCATGCTCTGTTTCAGTACCATTTTGGTGACAGAGTGTCTGGACATTTTGTTTTGATCCACCTACCGCTTTGACGTAAGACCAAAGTTTCTTACGATTTTCTGCCAAGTCAGTACATAGAACTTTACTTTCGAATTCATTGAACGCCTTTCGCATCGCCCTCCTCACACTACATTTGGCTTCGCGTAATTTTTGTTTGTCTGCAAGGCTTTGGCTATTTTTATGTTTGCTGTGAAGTTCCCTTTGCTTCCGCAGCAGTTTTCTAACTCGGTTGTTGTACCACGGCGGCTCTTTTCCATCTCTTACGATCTTGCTTGGCACATACTCATCTAACACATATTGTACGATGGTTTTGAACTTTGTCCACTGATCCTCAACACTATCTGTACTTGAGACAAAACTTTTGTGTTGAGCCATCAGGTACTCTGAAATCTGCTTTTTGTCACTTTTGCTAAACAGAAAAATCTTCCTACCTTTTTTAATATTTCTATTTACGGCTGAAATCATCGATGCAGTAACCGCTTTATAATCGCTGATTCCCTGTTCTGCGTTAACTGTTTCAAATAGTTCGGGTCTGTTTGTCACCAGAAGGTCTAATATGTTATCACCACGAGTCGGTTCCACAAAGAGGGATCAGCTGATGGCAGTCTGTGCTGGGAGCGGGTTGGCCCACTGACAGCAGGCAGTGTTTCGTTATCCGTTCTGTGCTCACACGTTTCTTCCCAATGTGTCACCCAGCTATACAGGAAATCGCACCTTCAGTTTCTCAAGGCTGTGTTGATTGTGTTTCTGAGCTAACGGTATTTTCAGAACACTGAATTAAAATGAGTTAATTTATTTTTGTTTTTGTATGTCCACTCTGTTAATCTCATTTATACTTCACTGATATTTCTGATCTTGAAAAAAGGAAGCATCATGTAACTTTTCATTTAAATTCAGCAGAGGAAACGAAGTTGTTCATTTCTTGTCTTCATTAATTCTTTTTAAATTTTATACGGATATGTTATTAAAATAATAGTATATTATTATTAGCTGGGATGACTTTTCGATGAGGAAAAATACTAATATACTTGGATTCTCTTACCTTTAAGTTATACCCGGCATTTCCTTTTAAGGCGTAGCTAGTCTTGCGTTCCTGCTGTAATCCTTTTTCCAGCTTGTGAAGTAATTCAATTAAGCTCGAGAAAGACAATCTGAAGTAGCTGAAAAAATTTAATTTCTCTTCTTTTATCTCGTTGAATAAAAGCGCAAAACGCTTCTTGTAGTAACCGACTACTCACTACTGGATGTACGCAGTACTTTCGGTGTACTTTTCTACTTTCCAAAACTTTAAGCCATAACTACACCACTGCTGCACAGCGTCTAGCAACCACCGTGACTGTCATTTTTTTTAAAGGGAGGAAGGATGGAAGATTACAGTTTGAAGTCCTGTCGACATCCAAATCATTACAGACACACTACACGCTTGGAATGTTTCAAGGATTATGGAAATCAAAGGAAACGTAAATATGGACGGCTAGATTGAGGTATCTTCCTCCCAATACTGAGTTCCTTTCCCCTTTGGTTGCAGTCTACCTGCATGACCCCGTCACAGCTACGTAACAGAACACCAGTTACGAGTATATGGTGCCGGCCGAAGTGGCCGTGCGGTTAAAGGCGCTGCAGTCTGGAACCGCAAGACCGCTACGGTCGCAGGTTCGAATCCTGCCTCGGGCATGGATGTTTGTGATGTCCTTAGGTTAGTTAGGTTTAACTAGTTCTAAGTTCTAGGGGACTAATGACCTCAGCAGTTGAGTCCCATAGTGCTCAGAGCCATTTGAACCATTTGAGTATATGGTATAAGTTCAGAGATACGTGAGTGTCTGTAAGACTTCCTAAGTAATAGAACTCAGTATGTTGTCCTCGACAGCAAGTGTTCATCAGAGACAGGGGTATCATCAGGAGTGCCTCAGGGGAGTGTGATAGGACCGCTGTTGTTCTCTATACATACACTCCTGGAAATGGAAAAAAGAACACATTGACACCGGTGTGTCAGACCCACCATACTTGCTCCGGACACTGCGAGAGGACTGTACAAGCAATGATCACACGCACGGCACAGCGGACACACCAGGAACCGCGGTGTTGGCCGTCGAATGGCGCTAGCTGCGCAGCATTTGTGCACCGCCGCCGTCGGTGTCAGCCAGTTTGCCGTGGCATACGGAGCTCCATCGCAGTCTTTAACACTGGTAGCATGCCGCGACAGCGTGGACGTGAACCGTATGTGCAGTTGACGGACTTTGAGCGAGGGCGTATAGTGGGCATGCGGGAGACCGGGTGGACGTACCGCCGAATTGCTCAACACGTGGGGCGTGAGGTCTCCACAGTACATCGATGTTGTCGCCAGTGGTCGGCGGAAGGTGCACGTGCCCGTCGACCTGGGACCGGACCGCAGCGACGCACGGATGCACGCCAAGACCGTAGGATCCTACGCAGTGCCGTAGGGGACCGCACCGCCACTTCCCAGCAAATTAGGGACACTGTTGCTCCTGGGGTATCGGCGAGGACCATTCGCAACCGTCTCCATGAAGCTGGGCTACGGTCCCGCACACCGTTAGGCCGTCTTCCGCTCACGCCCCAACATCGTGCAGCCCGCCTCCAGTGGTGTCGCGACAGGCGTGAATGGAGGGACGAATGGAGACGTGTCGTCTTCAGCGATGAGAGTCGCTTCTGCCTTGGTGCCAATGATGGTCGTATGCGTGTTTGGCGCCGTGCAGGTGAGCGCCACAATCAGGACTGCATACGACCGAGGCACACAGGGCCAACACCCGGCATCATGGTGTGGGGAGCGATCTCCTACACTGGCCGTACACCACTGGTGATCGTCGAGGGGACACTGAATAGTGCACGGTACATCCAAACCGTCATCGAACCCATCTTTCTACCATTCCTAGACCGGCAAGGGAACTTGCTGTTCCAACAGGACAATGCACGTCCGCATGTATCCCGTGCCACCCAACGTGCTCTAAAAGGTGTAAGTCAACTACCCCGACCAGCAAGATCTCCGGATCTGTCCCCCATTGAGCATGTTAGGGATGGGATGAAGCGTCGTCTCACGCGGTCTGCACGTCCAGCACGAACGCTGGTCCAACTGAGGCGCCAGGTGGAAATGGCATGGCAAGCCGTTCCACAGGACTACATCCAGCATCTCTACGATCGTCTCCATGGGAGAATAGCAGCCTGCATTGCTGCGAAAGGTGGATATACACTGCACTAGTGCCGACATTGTGCATGCTCTGTTGCCTGTGTCTATGTGCCTGTGGTTCTGTCAGTGTGATCATGTGATGTATCTGACCCCAGGAATGTGTCAATAAAGTTTCCCCTTCCTGGGACAATGAATTCACGGTGTTCTTATTTCAATTTCCAGGAGTGTATAAATGTTTTGGCGGACGGGGCGGGCAGCAATCTGCGCCTGTTTGCTGATGAAGTACGGTAAGATGTCGAAGTTGAGTGAGTGTAGGAAGATTCAAGATGTCATAGAAAAAATTTCTAGTTGGTGTGATGTATGGCAGCTAGCTCTACATGTGGCAAAAATGTAAGTTAATGCGGATGAGTAGGAAAGCCAGACCTGTATTGTTCGGATGCAGCATTAGTGATGTACTGCATGACACAGTCACGACGTTTAAATGTCTGGTGGTAGCGTTGCAAAGCGATATGAAATGGAACAAGCATGTGGGGACTGTGGTAGGGAAGGCGAATGGTCTACTTCGGTTTACTGGGAGAATTTTGTGAACGTCTGGTTCATCTGTAAAGGAGACCGCATATAGGACGCTGGTGCGACCTATTCTTGAATACAGCTCGAGTGTTTGGGATCCCTACCAGGTAGGATTCAAGGACGACATCGAAGCAATTCAAAGGCGGGCTGCTAGATTTGTTACCGACAGGTTCGATCAACACGTACGCTATGTGATCAAAAGTATCCGGACACCCCCAAAATATAGTTTTTCATATTAGGTGCATTATGCTGCTACCTACTGCCAGGTACTCCATATCAGCGACCTCAGTAGTCATTAGACATCGTGAGAGAGCAGAATGGGGCACTCCGCGGAACTCACGGACTTCGAACGTGGTCATGTGATGGTTCAAATGGCTCTGAACACTATGGGCCTTAACATCTGAGGTCAGCAGTCCCCTAGACATAGAACTACCTAAACCTAACTGAAGTACATCACTTACATCCATGCCCGAGGCAGGATTCGAACCTGCGACCGTAGCAGCAACGTGGTTCCGGACTGACGCGCCTAGAACCACTCGGCTACAGCGGCCGGCGAGCGTGATCATGTGACTGGGTGTCACTTGTGTAATACGTCAGTACGCGAAATTTCCACACTCCTGAACATCCCTAGGTCCACTGTTTCCGATATGATAGTGAAGTGGAAACCTGAAAGGATACGCGCAGCACAAAAGTGTACAGGCCGACCTCGTCTGTTGACTGACAGAGACTGCCGATAGTAGAAGAGGGTCGTAGTGTGTAATAGGCAGACATTTATCCAGGCCATCACACAAGAACTCCAAACTGCATCAGGATCCACTGCAAGTACTATCACAGTTAGGCGGGAGGTGAGAAAACTTGGAGTTCATGGTCGAGCGGCTGCTCATAAGCGACACATTATGCCCATAAATGCCAAACGACGCCTCTCTTGGTGTAAGGAGCGTAAACATTGGACGACTGAACAGTGCCGGCCGAAGTGACCGTGCGGTTAAAGGCGCTGCAGTCTGGAACCGCGAGACCGCTACGGTCGCAGGTTCGAATCCTGCCTCGGGCATGGATGTTTGTGATGTCCTTAGGTTAGTTAGGTTTAACTAGTTCTAAGTTCTAGGGGACTAATGACCTCAGCAGTTGAGTCCCATAGTGCTCAGAGCCATTTGAACCATTTGAACTGAACAGTGGAAACACGTTGTGTGGAGTGACGAATCACAGTTCACAATGTGGCGATCCGATGGCAGGGTGTGGGTATGGCGAATGCCCGGCGAATGTCATCTGCCAGCGTGTGTAGTACCAACAGGAAAATTCGGAGGCGGTGGTGTTATGGTGTGGTCATGTTTTTTGTGGAGGAGGCTTGAACCCTTGTTGTTTTGCGTGGCACTATCACAGTACAGGCCTACATTGGTGTTTTAAGCACCTTCTTGCATCCCACTGTTGAAGAGCATTTCGAGGATGGCGATTGCATCTTTCAACACAATCGAGCATCTGTTCATAATGCACGGCCTGTAGCGGAGTGGTTACACGACAATGACCTCCTTGTAATGGAATGGCCTGCACAAAGTCCTGACCTGAACCCTGTAGAACACCTTTATTTGTAGCTGACTGCCGAATGATTTCACTGCCGCCAACATACACTGCGCCTAAGGAACACCTGAAGCTAAATTACGAAAAATTAGAACTAATTTGGAGGCATATATGCAGTCGTTTTTCCCTCGCTGTATTTGCGAGTGGAACGGGAAAAAGAAATGATTAGTAGTGGTAGAGGGCACCTCCCGCCACGCGCCGTACGGTGGCTTGCAGAGTCTCTATGTAGATGAAGATTGTAACACAATTTCTCACTGTACTGAAATGAACAGTTTATTTTTTGCACTTCTCTTGAATTTCTGTTGTCATTTAGTCGCAAGGTACTGTTACCAGATCGCTTTTACTTATCTGTTTTTTACAGTTGCTGAATGTTTCGTGAATGACAATAAAAAATTATGCATATAGTGTATAGCTAAAACTGCTGGTGGATCTGTGATTGTCTCTCTCTAGTTTCACAATTAAAATTCCTCTCAATACAATGCTAAAAACTTAAGAATGTGGCTTAACTGACTTCATAAACCACATACCTAGGAGAAACACGAGGCAAAAGTCTACATAGGACATAGCCATAGCCATAGCACACGTCATAGACCACGGCAGCCAACCGCGAATGTGTTATCAAGTATTTACTCAAGACTGGAAAGTTACAAGGCTTTATTTCTAGCCTTAAAAACAATATCACTATATTAGCTACATTCTGCACACAGCAAAGTATGACTTAAAATGCACTACATATGAACTGGCCGGCGACAGCGTTTTTTACTGTAAACGTTTCGAAATACGTTCAGTAGGTTGCGTTATTTAGAAGTATCATAACTATGAACAGTAGCAAAGAGAGAGTCAGGTCATCATCAATCTGCAATAAGAGACAAGATACAAAAAACCAATTTTTTAAAATTTTTTGTCCAATAGTTTTATCGAAATCGAATGAGAAGGATGGCACAGCAGAGAACATGCATGAATCCCAAAACAGCGATTTTTAACTTTTTACATGAAAAGTAAAAGTTTTACTAAGAAACATATTACAGAGCCATATGTAGCTTTGCTTCATTTGCATTAAACAAAGTTTTAAGAGCAGAGCTAATGACTTAATACGTATCTGGCTCTCCATATTCCATTTCGCAGCTCGCTGGATTGCTACAGATCTTCACGCCTCACTGCAGTAAATCTTTCGCTGCAGAAATAACCAGAAAGAATTATGCATATAATATATAGCTAACACTGCTGATGGATCTGCGCGTCACACAGACCATGCTTTCAACCCAAAACCTGACTCGGTCGAGAGGTCAGAAGAGGCAATATTTTCTCTCCCATCCCCCTAACCGTACAATTAACGAGTCGTGTCTATGACCAGTAAAATCAGACCTGAGCTTATATTTGTATTGTCCATCTTACAATAAAAGTAAGGATCTCCATGTAGTAATCCTTTACACAATTTGTTTCCATTGCGAAATTACCAGTCATATGCATATCAATATTCTGTTTACTACATTTGGTGCCCAATGTGGGGTGGCCTTCTTTATCAGTTTTGAGTTCACTATTACTACTCAATACAATACATTGTGTTGGCATAAGCTGTCACCAGCACACTGGTCGGCAAAGATGTAGTGAGAAGATCGATAGTAGGCGCTGAATCAAACGCGCCTATCACTAGAGAGGCCAGAGACATATTGCAAGCAACACCCCGACGACGCCCTCTCCACAGCATGTATTTAGGCCGCCGCTGCTGACTGGAGGGCTTCACTGACTCATACTCCAGTTTGGCGTCTTTCAGTTCAATCGCAAGGCAGGCTCAGTTCACGTCACAGGCTACAACAGTACATAGCGACCAAATTAGTGATTATAGAGGGACTTGTACAAACCAGCAGTGACACTAAGTTTGTAATAGCACGATTACCGATACTGACTGCAAGAGGACTATTACTCAAATGGATCTGAGCACTATGGGACTTAACATCTATGGTCATCAGTCCCCTAGAACTTAGAACTACTTAAACCTAACTAACCTAAGGACAGCACACAACACCCAGCCATCACGAGGCAGAGAAAATCCCTGACCCCGCCGGGAATCGAACCCGGGAACCCGGGCGTGGGAAGCGAGAACGCTACCGCACGACCACGAGATGCGGGCTGCAAGAGGACTATTACTAATGAGCTTGTACCACAAAACATGGACTGTATTCAAGTTAAGTATCCAGTTCATGTAAATAAAGAACCGTATTAATCTACGAATGCATTTTTGTTGTAGAAAGGGGATACCAGCCATCAATATCATCATCCTCTCCCTTGGTTCCTTGCGGTAGAAGACTAGTTTACGTTCAAGATCAGTTGTTTTTCTTTTATTAGTTTCATAATTCTTATTCTTTTATTCCTGCTGCCCTTGAATCCAAGTCCACGTACGTTCACAGATGTACAGTGATGAAAAACTTTACGTGAGGAGTCTGTACACAGCTAGAAAGTTAGCAGCTTGAAATTACAGGCATTTTGCCTTCTTTCCAGCTGGGTCTGCGGAAAGTCGCTAGAATATAATTTCTTTGTCAAAGAAGAAAGCGAATGGCTAATATCTCGTTGTACAGTACTTTCTCCAAAGAGGTTTGCTTTATCAGGCGCCAGCCCACTGCCAATTCAACGTAATCTGGTTCTCATAAGGAGAAAAATAAATTTAAGCGGTGGGAAAATTATGACTCGCATTACAGCCGCAGCAGCAGTGAAAGACTTGATTGCATAGTAAACGAGCGCCTGTCAGCGAAAGCTAAATATTTGCAGCTCTACTTTGCCGGAAAGATTTGCTTTGCCCACGGTGGCTATGTTCAACTACATTTACATTATTATTTTAAAACTCTGTTACACACTGAGTCTGCAGACAAATACTATCTTAAGAAATCACTTTCAAGAGAGAGTGGCGGCTTTTTCTTCTTGAAATTGAGGATCCCTTAACTCATCTTCAGTTATTCTATCGGTACGGCACCATTTAGCAGTGTGAAGACGTCAACCGAAAGACGTTACGGCTTCTGCGTCGTACTGAAAATTCAAATTAATAGTTACTGCTCAATGTATATCTCGTTTCATTACTTAATTTTTTGTTGTATTTTGTAAGTTCTTAGTGAATTTGTAATTACCGTTTTCTATTTTTGGTGACAACAATTTTTGTTTCGTAGGACACCATGAGACATGGAAACATCTTTTGAACAGTAACGCTCCAAAATCGGTTTGTTACTCGAAAGGTAAGTCGTGTAAACTTCTACGAAATATAGGCAAAAAGAGTATTTTCTTGTGTAATTATTTAAAATATGACTATTTCACAACGAACCTAACACTATACGCCCGAGGCACAGGCACCATGAAGATGGAGCACTACAGGCAAGGGGTCTTTTTACCTGTTAGCTTTCGCTCACGATTCCAAAAGCGTCGTTATTCTAACAGATCGTACCTGTAGCTCTCGTTAAATGTCAGATATCACATCGGTTTGTAGCAGAATTTAATTTTGATGGTTAGGTTCCATCTACATCTATACTCCACAAGCCACTCTGTGGTGTGTGACGTACACTACTTCTAGCACCATTGCGATTTCCATTCATACCTATTTCATTCTCTAATGGTATGTGGGTAGAACGGCTACATTTAGGCCTCGGCATGAGATCGAATTTCTCAGATTTCCTGTTCATGATAGTTCCGCGAGGTGTAACAGTTATCTACTGGCGTTTGCCAATGGACTTTGATCAGCTTCTCCGTGACGGTCTCGCACTTACAAATAAATCCGTGGCGAAACTCACTGCTCTGTTCATGAATACGTGGTCTGTTCTTTCGGACATGACCACGCAGAATCCGCAGCTGTGACACACTGTATGTACGGGGGTACGATTATTGAACTATATGGAAAGAAACGCAAATTAGTTACAAACTACGTATAAACGTCACTACAGATATTCGGATTGAGGTTATGACGTGTTCGATATGCCTGCCATCATTGGCGATGGTGTGACGCAGACGAGTAGCGAAATGCTGCATGACCCGCTGAAGTATCGGAACATGATGATGTGGATGACCTCCTGATTGTTGTTTCCAGCTCAGTAATGGTTTTAGGGTTATTACTGCACACCTTGTCTTTAATATAGCCCCACAAAAAGGGGTCGCATGTGCTCAGATCCGGACAATATGGCGGCCAATCGAGGCCCATGCCAGTGGCTTCTGGGTACCCCAGAGCCAGAATGCAGTCCCCAAGGTCCTCCAGGACATCAAACACTCTCCTGTTTCGATGGGGTCGAGCTCCGTCTTGCATGAACAACATCTTGTCGAAATCAGGGTCACTTTGGGCAATAGGGATCAGATCTTCTTCCAAAACTTTCAGGTACCGTTCGGTAGTCACCGGGCCATCAAGGAATATCGATTGTTCCGTGACTGGACGTTGCAGACCACGCAGTAATCCGTTGACGGGAAAGAGACTTCTCGATCGCGAAATGAGGATTCTCAGTCCACTAAATGCGCCAATTTCGCATATTGATGAACCCATTCAAGAGGAAGTGGGCTTCATCGCTAAACCAAACCATAATAATACTCATCACGCTCCGCGGCCAACCATGTAGTTTAAACGTCCTAATGCAAACCGTTCAGAAGTTATGAAGATTTTATTTCATATAGTTCAATAATTTTCACCCTGTAAGGTGGATAGGGGGAGAATCGAAAGGAAACGGAGGGTATCACCGCTCTCAGCTGCATCAGGATATTACGCGGAATAAGCGGCGACGAGTGACAATGTGTACCGGACCGGGATTCGAACCTGAGATATCCTGCTTACTAGGCAGCTGCGGTACCCACTGCGCCACCAGGGACATAGTGTTATCGCAGCTGCGCGGACCATCAACATTCCGATCGAGCGCCCCCTATCTGAAGTCCCTGTCCACTTCCTCCTAGCTCGCTATGAGATTCCCGCAGGAGGACGGGTGTATCTGTACATCTGCACAGAAGGAGGTGGATCCGTTGCCCACAGCTAGGCTTCATGAATTACAAGAATGCGCGGTGTCTTGAACTTCCGGATATCTGCCGTTCCTCAAGGTAGTGTTATAGGCCCTTTGCTGTTCCTTATCTATATAAACGATTTGGGAGACAATCTGAGCAGCCGGCTTTGGTTGTTTGCAGATGACGCTGTCGTTTATCGACTAATAAAGTCTTCAGAAGATCAAAACAAACTGCAAAAAGGTTTTGAAGAAATATCGGAATGGAGCGAAAAGTGGCAGTTGACCCTGAATAAAGAAAAGTGTGACGTTATCCACATGAGTGCTAAAAGGACCTCGTTAAACTTCGGTTACACGATAAATGAGTCTAATCTAAAAGCCGTAAATTCAACTAAATACCTAGGTATTACAATTACGAACAACTTAAATTGGAAGGAACTCATAGAAAATGTTGTGGGGAAGGCTAACCAAAGGCTGCGTTTTATTGGCAGGACACTTAGAAAATGTAACAGACCTACTAAGGAGACTGCCTACACTACGCTTGTCCGTCTTCTTTTAGAATACTGCTGCGCGGTGTGGGATCCTTACGAGAAAGGAATGACGGAGTACATCGAAAAAGTTCAAAGAAAGGCAGCACGTTTTGTATTATCGCGAAGTATGGGAGAGAGTGTCACAGAAATGATACAGGATTTGGGCTGGAAATTGTTAAAAGAAGGCGTTTTTCGTTGCGACGGAATATTCTCACGAAATTCCAATCACCCACTTTCTCCTCCGAATGCGAAAATATTTTGTTGACGCCGACCTACATAGGGAGGTATGATCACCACGAGAAAATAAGGGAAATCAGAGCTCGTACGGAAAGTTATAGGTGTTCATTCTTTCCGCGCGCTATACGAGATAGGAATAATAGAGATCTGTGAAGGTGGTTCGATGAACCCTCCGTCAGGCACTTAAATGTGATTTGCAGAATATCGATGTAGATGTAGATCTTCGTTCTACAGGAAGGTCATAATACACGAACATAAAACATGTTTCAAAATTCTGCAACAAATTCTCGTGAGCGATATATACCTCTAATTTTGAGCATCTTTACAAAGATGTTTCTTCCAGCTAACCTAGCAATCTCACCGTGAAGCGTTAAGATGCTTTGTTGTAACTTATCAGAGTGGCACTAACACTTCTACTCACTTGCTCTGCGTTCCTAAAGGCGCTGATTCACAATTGCTTGAAACCATTTTACGCTGTTAAATCGCTGTTCTCATTAGCAACTTCGTGCGTGAAAATTGGGGGCGTCCAATGTTTCCAGGCCGCGTGTCAAAGCGTAATTAATTGGCTCCCTGGACTCGGCGACAACTCCCGCCGACACAGCCAGCCCACCCGACAGCGACACCGCTCACTAGCAACCGAAGCGTGCACTTTCACAGCAGATAAAGGGACCATCAACGTCTATAGGCAACTTTAACGGTGTATGGCAAGCGTTAGTGCTGTGCTTGGGCACAACTACAATGGTTCGATCAGTGCACATCACACCTCGAGAAATCTCGCGCTCTGTTCGAGCTATAACTATCCCCGCGATCTAGCGATTGCCATTGGAAGTATCTCCACGACGTTTCTTGCCACTCTAGTTTTGTCTCGCAATCGCACTTACATTAGACGTAATCAGATCTAAATGGTTCAAATGGCTCTGAGCACTATGGGACTCAACTGCTGTGGTCATAAGTCCCCTAGAACTTAGAACTACTTAAACCTAACTAACCTAAGGACAGCACACAACACCCAGTCATCACGAGGCAGAGAAAATCCCTGACCCCGCCGTGAATCGAACCCGGGAACCCGGGCGTGGGAAGCGAGAACGCTACCGCACGACCACGAGATGCGGGCTGTAATCAGATCTATTCCATTTATTAGCGATTTAGTTCCTTATTCATTTTCTTTCCTGTTGTATCTTAATATTAACCTCTTGTTTATGTGGAATTTTTAACCTATTATTGTAATATCTAGACTCCACCCAAAACCAATTAAATTAATAGGTCTTACTATAACCAACACCAAATCGAAGGTTAAGTTTACAGGAGAAGTTTTTGAACCAATCGTTATAAAAACAGACTTAAGACAAGGTGACTGTCTATCACCATTACTGTTCAACTGTGCCCTGGAATACATAATGAGAGAATGGTCCAAGGATAACCCTAAGAACAGAAGAATTTCAAGTGCTAAAAAGAATGTAAGTTTGAACTGGGATTTGCTGATTATCTTGCTCTCCTAGTCAACAATGTTCAAGAAACCAGGCAACAAGTTAAATCATTATAAGAAATAGCACAAAAAATTGGTCTCAGAATATCATTTGAAAAAATCGAAGACTATGCTGACCGACCCACCACTTGCAAACAAAATTACAGCAGGAGAACACGAAAGCAAATTTATTTAGAAAAATGGTTCAAATGGCTCTGAGGACTATGGGACTTAACATCTATGGTCATCAGTCCCCTAGAACTTAGAACTACTTAAACCTAACTAACCTAAGGACATCACACACATCCATGCCCGAGGCAGGATTCGAACCTGCGACCGTAGCAGTCCCGCGGCTTCGGACTGAGCGCCTAGAACCGCTAGACCACCGCGGCCGGCCTTTATTTATAAATTTAAATATTTAGGTGAAATCGTTACTTGCAATCTAAATGAGAAACCACCATGGCAAAATAGAACCAAAAAACCTGAACAAAGCAAATTCCATTACCAAAAAAGACTATCCGTAGATGCAAAATTAAAACATTATAAAACAGTTACAAAGCCAGAAATACCGTAACTTACGCAGCTGAAACCGTCTTCAAAACAACTAATACAACAGAAATTGACAAAATACTAAAGACAGGAAGAAGAATAACTAGGACATGTTTAAATAAACAATATTAAGTAAATAGGTATTGGAGAATAGCTTCAAATGAAACAGTGTACAAGAAAATAGAACCAATAATGAGCACGGTCAGGAAGAAGTGTATCTCATTCTTTGGACATCTGATGAGAACACCGGAAAACAGAACTGGTAAGGGAATAATAGAAAAAGTGTGGAACTGGAAGAGCAATATTAAACGGAACACAGAAATTGAGGAAGATATGAGAGAACTCCAAATTACACTAAATGACCTAAGAAATAAAAAATAGAAAACCAGAATACTGCAAGACATGCAAAATAGGCTACAAATGAAGATAAAGAGCTACAGGAAGAGTGATCTCAGATGAAGAAAGAAAGAAAATACCTGAATGAATAAACAAGTATTGAGCAGACAGAAGAGCAAAACACCCTTCATAAATAATGAATTATAACAGTCCCCATACAACCACTGCAGTATTGAATTGTCTTATTGAATAATTATTGAACGGTATTGTATTATTGAATAACAATAACCTGTATAAACCTTTGTATAACTGACTAGAGTGGTCCTATGAAGGACATAAAATGAAATCCAAATAAAAATAAAATGCAATATATCAACACTGAATGAAATGCAAATTTGTTCAGATATAATAGAAGTTTTTACAGTGATAGATTTAATGCTGTTTCCACCTGTATTTTACGATACTTTCGAATTGTAAGTAGAGCTATTTCTTGTTGTTGGCGATAGCTCGTAATTTCTCGTGTACTGCTCGCACTCGTAGTGTGCTAGTCACATGTCACGCAGTTCTTCTAGCTGTGCTCGATACCATATAGAGCTATGTGGTGAATGGTGAAATATCGAGTCCCTTTGAGTGCGAGTATCGATTGCCCAACCACAGTGGAGGGTACTTCTGTTTCCAATATTATCTCCGTTCTTTCCTGTTTCATTCGCGAATGATGAGTGAGAAGTGTTCTGCAGTGGTGCCTCAATTATGCATTTACCACAATACTTACAACGTTATTCAGTTTCACTCAACTCATTTATTATTTTTTATTTTGTTAGATATAACAACGATACGTGTATATGGCACTTTGGATTTAACAACATGAAATTCAGCTGTAATGTTTTTCACGAATTTTTCTTTGTTCATGCTATGCAGCGCATCTAACGTTTTGTTCATTAAACACCACATTCTCTCTCTTCATCAATACGGAGATTATTACGCACCAGTTATCAGAAATGTGTGATGTTTAATACAACATGTTTTGGGACTATATTAAGCCATTAGCGAGTTCTATAACACAAGGAAAATACTTCCGATTACTACACAGACTAACATACGTGTAATGGCAATCTGTGTACACTGCCATATAGTATTACGTACCTTCAAATTAATATGCCATTATATGCACTCAAAAATAAAAAGCAACCTGCAATATGCATTTTCAAACATCGTTTCTGAGAATGTCAGGCACCATTTGTGAAACGTATGATATTTTTACCACAACATGTTTCGGGACAACGTTATCCCAGTATCAAGTGCTCTAAAATAACGAAACAAATCAAGACAGCGCAATCCTGTACGTACTGAAAACCACAAAAAATATTTATATCGTCCTGTAGTATACCATACTTTAAAACCTCTTTGATATTAAAGACCGCCAAAATTAAAAACCTAGCAGCATACATGAATTGTCAAACGTAAAAGTCTTCCTAGGTCATCACGTGTTGGGGCGTTATACTCTAAAGGCTCCGTTGTAACCTAAAGGTAGCCTCTTTCTCTTACCAAAGATAGTACTCTCGTGCAAGGCGTACGTCACAACCCCCAACGATGCTACTGACAATAATAAAATCTATAAACATTACATGTAAAGTCCTACTAAATTCTAAAAAAAGCGATACAAAACCCCAGAATGTCAAACGAAACACCTTTTAGCCGTATAATTTCCAAACTGTTATTTTATTGGGCAACCAATTTCGCCGATTTATTACGCCATCTTCAGGCCCCCTGACCGACATATAGAAAGATTCCAACCTCAGTTCCGGCCAAAATAGTGGCCAGCATTCAAAGACTGAACAGTTGGCAGATGATGTTTGGAGCGATCGCTGTATCAAGCAGACATCTACAGATACAAATCTTTGGATGCTGGCCACTATTTTGGCTGGAACCGAGGTTGGAATCTTTCTGTAAGTCGGTCAGGGTACCTGAAGATCGCGTAATAAATGCCGAAATTGGTAGAGAAATAAAATAACAGTTTGGAAATTAGACGGCTGAAAAGTGTTTCATTTGACATTCTGTACTGAACAGCCGAGTACCATAATTATCTCTGAAAAGATGGATATACAGAGAGTGCTATACCTCTGTCGCAACGTGTACATCCATTTACAATGACCAACAGAAAACAATGAGCCTAATGCTACTAATTCGATTTTGCTTCGCAAGAACATTGCTAAAATGAGCCAAGAAATGCCCCTTGGACACTTCTGTCTTCTCATTTAACACGTTGACGAATTCATTCCTAAAAGGCAAAAACTCTCCACTTCCTCTAAATTCGGTAACAGCCACCCTTTATCCGCAAAGCGCAATACTCTCGTGCTGTCTGTGATATTACCCAACAAATGCTGATGATTGTCGAGGTGCTTCGCCACCGCCATGGACCAGTCTTACCTTACTTTAAAGTTTCTCCCGTTTTTCGCACATACTTTATTCCGCAATCTCGATACTTTATACCATGAACACCTCCTTTCCCCATTCAGTTCTCCACTATGCTACTCTTGTGTTCAGCCTTTGCTCCAGTTTGTTGTCCGTCCTGAATGTAATTTTCACCCCTTTGTTGTTAAAAATCATGCCAGTTTATATGAAACAGTTCCCAACATTTAAAGAGCAAATAATGAAGATAATGACTCGTCGGCAGTGGCGAATCACTTCAAGGATCAACAGCATTCGTTGGGTAACATCACAGACAGCACAAGGGTATTGCACTTTGAGGATAAAGGGTGGTTGTTTTCAAATTTAGAAGAAATGGAGATTTTTTAGCTTTAGAAAGGATTGGATCAGCGTGTTAGATGAAAAGACAGAAGTGCCCAATGGACATTTTTGGGTTCACTTTATCGATGTTCTTAAGAAGCAGCCTCCAACTTATTCGAATTAGCGGCATTAGGTTCATCATTTATTGTTGGTCATTCAATGCGGTTGCATACTTTGCAACAAAGATGTCGTACTGGCTTTCTAGAATTTAGTAGGGCTTGACAAACAGTGTTCATAGACTTTATGAGAGAGAGTAGCATTGTTGTGGGTTATGGCATATACGTTGCAGAAAAGTAAAATCTTTAATCAGAGAAAACGGTTGCCTGTAGTTTACAGCTGAGCCTTGAGAGTATAACACGCCAGTATGAGATGTCCTAGGAAGAGTTTTATGTATGGCAATGCATGTTTGCGCTGATTTTTTTTACTTTTGACGGCACTTAATGGGACCGAAGTTTTAAGGTATTTTATACTACATGACGATATATATATTTTTATATGGTTGTCAGTACAGATAGTATTGCGTCGTACTGGTTGTTTTCTGTTTTGTGGCACTTGATAACGGGATAACGTAGCCCCGAAACATGTTGTGGTAAAATTAATAAAACGTTTGACAAGTGGTGCGTAGCATTCTCAGCACCAACTCATGAGACAATTGTACGATGGCTTCACAACAGATAAAATCGTCGAGCACGTAAGACTCTTCGTTTAATCGGGTGGTTATAATTGAACTTTACCTATTTAACACGTTGTAACACGGAAACTGATTACCGCACGTGGACCAAACTAGGTAGCATTAATGTCAAGGACATGGGGAAGAGAAATGATGTGGAATCAGGTCTACTGAAACATTTTTAATATGCTGCTACCGTACATCACGTCATTACATAGCGGTACCAATACTGCTGCAAAAGGGGCTCAATATGGCGCCCATCAGTGTCCAGAAGAGTCCGAAAGCGAAGGATTGCATTCTGCACAGCAGAACGAAGCACTTCCGTAGCTATGCTGGCTACCTCTCTTGATATGCTGCGCTTCAGATCAGCACATGTGTGAATGGTTCAAATGGCTCTGAGCACTACGGGACTTAACCTCTGAGGTCATCAGTCCCCTAGAACTTAGAACAACTACTTCAACCTAAATAACGTAAGGACATCACAGACATCCATGGCCGAGGCAGGATTCGAACCTGCAACCGTAGCGGTCGCGAGGTTCCGGACTGAAGCGCCTAGAACCGCTCGGCCACAACGGTCGACCGTGTGTGAATGTTCGCCTAGTAAACCCTGTCCTTCAGGTAGCCCCACAACCAGAAATCACAGGAAGTGAGACCCAGTGATCGTGCCGGTCAAGTATTTGGAAACAATCGGCTGATAATCTGATCGTTTCTAAATGTGTTTCGGAGACGCGGGTGTATGTCACGAGCAAACTGCGGCGGGGCCACATCTTGCATGAGAACTGTTGAGTTCAATGTGTCTCTTCGCTGTAGAGGGAGTATGACATGCTGGCGAAGCATATCGCAGTAACGTTGACCAGTCACACTGTACGTCATTTGTCCTTGAGCGCCAACCTGTTCAAAAACGAATGGGCCGATGATGAACGTAGCGTGCACCCACACCATACGCTGGAATATTCATCATACATAGGAACTTCATGCACAGTGACTGGAGATGAAGATCCCCACACTTTGCCCTTCTGTGTGGTCACCTCACCCGTCAGAGAAAAATGAGTTTCGTCTGTCCATAGGATGGTTCACGGCCAGATCTCGTGAACTTCAATCCTTGCGAAAAAGTGGAGAGCGAAGTCAACACGTCGTTGTGCGTCCTGCGGTGCAAGCTGCTGTACGGTATGGATCTTATACGGATACCATTTGAGAATAGTTCGAAGCACCTTCCGTACAGTGGATCACGGGATGTTCAACTATCGTGACACGGCACGCGCACTGCCTGACGATCGGGAATTGCGCGCAGCTTTGTCTGCCATGGCAGCAGCAATTTCATCATCGCTCGTCGGCCTCTTCCCGGATCGACGCCACATTCTCCAGTTGATTCGAACTTCATTATGCTCCGCACAGCAGGTGGAGAAAGAGGAACCTTCCGTGATCCTTTCAGCCGGCGATATTCTCGAAGTGCAGCTGCAGCTTTACTGTTGTTTTGAAAATAGTTTCACCAATAAGGTCCTGCTCCTTTTGTCCGAGCTTATGTTGACACGACGAGAATTGCCTGCGACTGGTCAGGCGTGTGAATCATGATGGCTGATCACGGCATCTGGTGGCCATAGTTGTAACTGGACGGTGGTGCTGTGACGCATGGAAATCATGCACCCCATACTCTGGACATTAATGCTACCAAGCCTGGTACTCATACGGTAATTAATTTCCGTGTTATAACATGTTAAATAGGGAAAGTTTAATTATAACTACCAGTATATATCATGGTGGCGCATAACACTCTCACAAAGTTCTGTTTACTACCAGAAGTCAATTACCAGTCACCTGCCAAAGATTATACTATCTAGTTACATATGTTGAGAATCAACAACGATGCAACGATACTGTTGCCGACAGTAATGTCATTGTATATTTGTGTCATGTTCAAAATGGATCTATGCACTATGGGACTTACATCTGAGCTCATCAGTCCCCTAGACTTAGCACTACTTAAACCCAAATAACCTAAGGACGTCACACACATCCATGCCCGAGGAAGGATTCGAACCTGCGACCGCAGCAGCACCGCGGTTCCGGACTGATGCGCATAGAACTGCTCGCCCACAGCGGCCGGCCTGTGAGTCATGCCACAGGAAATTAAAAAAAAAATATATCTTACACTGTATTACAGTGTTAGCATCTATAGAGGAATGAGAGAACACGATATTCACTGATATATCTTCACATATGCTCATTCCACGGTAAACAATCGAAATTCATGGCTACGTTTGATGCACACTCCTAAATGTCCTCACTGCGTACACAATTACGAACAGGAAAATTAAAACTCAATGACTACTAAGAAGATTAGACTGGTAGCTACTCTTCAGAAGATCAACGCTAAAGCGAGCCCAGAAATGGTCATTGGTCACTTCTGTCTTTTCGTTTAACTCGCACTGATATTGTGATACTGTTGCACGATGCCTTGCCGGCAGATACATTCTCTCTCTCTCTCTCTCTCTCTGATGTCATTTTACACTCGCAAGAAAAGGGGCAATAAAGTAACTGTACGACTCAGTGCTACCTTCTTGACTGACACTGTGTCAGGAATCACGTACGGCGGTTGGCTGAATGTAAGTACTGTGTAGTTACTGTAAAAAGAAAAAACGATCGGAAGTAACCAGAGATCGAGATTACCGACGGCTGGGTCAGCTAGAGTCCATTGTATTGGGAAAACCGTATCTGGGAGCCGATATAAATGCAGTAGGTGAGGAAGGTGCTAAGAAATGGCAAAGTGGGCGATCGCTAGCAGACGACTGTCGGTGCTTCTTTGTGTTTGCGCCGTGGTTGCGCAGGTGCCAAGCTTGGCGGAGGGCCGCTTGAATTTTTCATGAGCCGCCGTCCCCTCAACGTTGACAAAGCAACGCACTCTAAATGGCTACGCTTCAATGGGACTGCAGCGCAGCGTAAATTTCGCCCACTGGTCGCGCGTCGGGCAACGGCTTTCCTGCTTGCAACGCCGTTTATCGCCGCTTTTATCGCAGCCTCGTTCTCTCAACGCAGCCGTCAGCTCCGCACACCGTTCGATCCAAGTTTTCTTCTTTTATACTGAAATCAGTCTGCTTCCTGAACGAGCCCTCGTGATGCAGAGGGTTGAATTACTTCTGACGGGCGTTTCCCTCCGGGTTTCATGTGCCGCCCGTTTTCACTGTCGTGACCTTCAGTCTAAATACTGGTCTTATACAGTTCACGCTATTATTTTCTGTCAAAGCCTCTTCATCTCTGTCTGATTAACGCAACTGACGAGTCGAAACGATAATGTCACCTGCGTAATAGCGTGTGGTCCATCTTAGGGATGCAATACAGCAGCGATTCTGCGAAGCACTGTTCAACGAGTCCTAGGTAGGATTCTAGAGATATGTAGCACCCCACCTTTACACAAAGGTCACGAAATTCCCGCAAATTACGGGGAGATGGTATATGGGTTTAGAGCTGTGACCCAATAGCAAATGGTTCAAATGGCTCTGACCACTATGGGACTTAACTTCTGAGGTCATCAGTCCCCTAGAAGTTAGAACTACTTAAACCTAACTAACCTAACGACATCACACACATCCATGCCCGAGGCAGGATTCGAACCTGCAACCGTAGCGGTCTCGCGGTTCCAGACTGTAGTGCCTAGAACCGCTCGGCCACAACGGCCGGCGACCCAATAGCGTCTTACATGTGTTCCACTGGGTTCAAATCAGGGGAATTTGCTGGTCAAGACATCAACACTTCTCAAACTACTTTAGCACGATTCTGGCAACGGGCCACGACCAGTTATCTTGCTGGAAAACGCCATTGCCGTCTAGGAAGACATCGAGCACGAAGGGACGCAAGTGGGCCGAAGTAACATTCACCTAGTCCACAACTGTCATGGTACCTTTGATTAAAACAATGTATCCCATGGAAGTCCACGTGAATAGCATGATAATGCCTCAACCAGCCTGCGTCCATGGCGCGGTGCATATTTCGAGCAGCCACTTGCCTCCAGTGTGTTATATCCGAAAACGATGATCGACCTGGTGCAACAAGAAACGTCATTCTGTAGACCAGTGGACGCGTTTTCTTTGATCTCGATTATTTAGCAGAGATTTTCTTCTAGAAGTAGCACTTCTGCAATAATCTTTAGCCTGTTACTTAACATTTTGCCGTCCGGCGACACCACAGTGGTTGTTGTTGTTGTTGTTGTTGTTGTTGTGGTCTTCAGTCCTGAGACTGGTTTGATGCAGATCTCCATGCTACTCTATTCTGTGCAAGCTTCTTCATCTTCCAGTACCTACTGCAACCTGCACCCTTCTGAATCTGCTTGGTGTATTCATCGCTTGGTCTCCCTCTACGATTTTTACCCTCCACGCTGCCCTCCAATACTAAATTGGTGATCCCTTGATGCCTCAGAATATGTCCTACCAAGCGATCCCTTCTTCTAGTCAAGTTGTGCCACAAACTTCTCTTCTCCCCAATCCTATTCAATAACTCCTCATTAGTTATGTGATCTACCCATCTAATCTTCAGCATTGTTCTGTAGCACCACATTTCGAAAGCTTCTATTCTCTTCTTGTCCAAACTATTTATCGTCCATGTTTCACTTCCATACATGACTACACTCCATACAAATACTTTCAGAAACGAATTCCTGGCACTTAAATTTATACTCGATGTTAACAAATTTCTCTTCTTCAGAAACGCTTTCCTTGCCATTGCCAGTCTACATTTTATATCCTCTCTACTTCGACCATCATCAGTTATTTTGCTCCCCAAATAGCAAAACTCCTTTACTACTTTAAGTGTCTCATTTCCTAATCTAATACCCTCAGCATCACCCGACTTAATTCGACTACATTCCATTATCCTCGTTTTGCTTTTGTTGATGTTAATCTTATATCCTCCTTTCAAGACACTATCCATTCCGTTCAACTGCTCTTCCAATTCCTTTGCTGTCTCTGACAGAATTACAATGTCATCGGCGAACCTCAAAGTCTTTATTTCTTCTCCATGGATTTTAATACCTACTCCGAATTTTTCTTTTGTTTCCTTTACTGCTTGCGCAATATACAGATTGAATAACATCGGGGAGGGGCTACAACCCTGTCTCACTCCCTTCCCAACCACTGCTTCCCTTTCATGCCCCTCAACTACCACACCACTCGACACCACAGTGGTGTCGTGCGCGAAATAGCGGTCAACGGCCGGCGACACCACAGTGGTGTCCTGAGCATAGTATCGCGCAGTGGCCGGTGACAGCGCTTTAGTATCTTTTGCATTCTATTGGTGTTTTGTTTAGGTAACAATAAGTTACACACGTCAACAAATTTTTTGTTTTTATAAGTACTTGTGCACTTTAATCATGGCAGACAAAAGAGACGATATGATTATTTACGACGAATGCGCGTACGTCTTGTCTGACGTTACGGACGACTTGGCCGATTGGCAAGAAGACATTGGACATCAAAAACATGGAAGTGAAGCAGAAGCGTTGGAATACAGTGAAATACGACTACGAAGAATTCGGCGAGCGCTACGGTTGCCAACTGATTCGGATGAATCAGACGAAGAAGCCAGACTATGATTTACTATGGACCAATAATAAATTTGAAGGATCTCCGGTTCCACACATATTTCCCAACGATACACACACCATCGTGGATATCGTAGAATTATATATTGGGAACAATATATTTGAATATATTAGCAACGAAACCAACATGTACTACAGTAAAAATTGCAATAGAAGGAAAAAATGCCAAATTCGTCGACGTTATGGGACCCGAACTTAGAAAATGGTTTGGGCTTGGATCGATGATTACTGGTCAACGAATCCGTTGACAGACACACCGATATTTCGCAAAACGATATCCCGTAACCGATTCAGACAAATATTATAATTTTTATATTTTTCCGACAACAACAACAAACCAGATAATGCCGACCGGCTTTTCAAAATGCAATTCGTAATTGATTATTTTTCCAAAAAGTTTAAAGAAACGTTTAATCCAAGTCAAAACATCTCAAATGATGAAGGAATGATACCGTGGCGAGGATACTTAAATTTTAAAGTTTGCAATCCGTCGAAAATTACGAAATACGGCATACTCATTCGGATGCTGTGTGATTCGAGTACATTTCCTCATTCAAGATATATTCTGGCGCTGGACAACCTTTAGCAAAAACACTGATGGAACTACTGACACCTTCTTATGGAAAGTGGCATAACCTCTACATGGATAATTATTATAACAGTGTAGAAGTTGCAGAGAAGTTACTTGAAAAGAAAATTCGAGTTTGTGGAACGATACGGCAAAATAGAGGATTTCCGGAAAAATTAAAGCGCGCAAAAGTCGATGTGTTTGAAGCTTGTCATCAACGTAAAGGTGACAAGTGGCCGGCGACAAGACAAGTAATCGGAATTAGCGCTGCCGGCGCCAAGCGAATAAATTTGCACAAGACGTGCTGACGGCAAAGTGTTAATACATCTGAATATATTTTGTAGTCAATATTTAACATACTGAAACCTCTGTAATTTTAAGTTTTGCTGCGATCACTTTTTTTAACCAGTGACAACACTTTCGCTGCAAGCCAATCTTCTGGAATGCTAGTGTTCGCCAGCAAATATTGATCAGATGTAAAATTCTCAACTTAAGCAATAATCCACCATGTTTAATCAACTCTATATTAATCCTGTCGCGTCCTGGGCGTTACTGCATTTTTGTTTTTGAATTACATCTTCCATTTTTTGAAAGGTGATTAAATTTGTGTTAACATAATCAGTTATACCTTCATAATGACTACTTGTCTTTCGATTATACCAGAGATTCTTTTTATGTTCTGTGCATTGTTCATGACTTATTACGTTTATTTGTGTTGTGCCTTTCTAAGATCTATTCAAGTTTTTTAATATTTCTATAGCGAAGTCTTGCGTACCTTTTACATTATGCTCCATCTCTGCTACAATTTTATCCTAACTATCTCAATGAGTCTTTCTTATTACTGATTTTGCTTTATTTCTCATCAGTATGCAGTTTCGTCTTGTTTGTTCATTGGGAGATCGCAGAAAACACTCGTACGCTCTGTGTTTTTCTTTAGTTATATCTTCAATTTCTTTATTCCAAGCTTTAAGCCCCTTTTCCTTTGCTATTTACATTGCTTTCCTATTTTACTTGTTACTTTATTGGTACAGTATTTGATGTTTTCCCATTCTAAGTTCATATCGTTTTTTGTACGTGTGCTTATTAAACGGTGATTCAATCTCTGCTGGTAGAGTTTGAAAGTTGAAATATCTTTTAACAAACTTTCTTTAAAATGGGTTGATTTTTCTCAGACTAGACGATGAACGCTTGAGTCTATTTCACATGGTTGGTAGTGCTGTTTTGGGATAACCAAACAATGATCGCTTAAAATATGAGATCCTCCGAAAATTTTAATGTCTCACACTAAAGAAGAGACTCTTATTTGCTACAAATTATCTATAATTGATTTAGTTTCTCTGTTAGCCCACATGTACTTGTAAATGTCTTTCTTTATAAAAAACGTATTTGTTATTTTCAGCTTATTATGAATGTAGAAACTTATCAGGTTACCATTTGTATGTACATGTATCATTCTATTAAATCTTAAACACAGCTATTACCAACTCTGGCGTTCCATACTCCACACATTTAAATCATGTCTCATTTATTTATTCCATCATATATAAACTGGAGCTTTTCGAAATGGTCTCCTACAGTGCAGTTAACTCCAGTCACCGTTAGGTTCCTCAGTCTATTTTGAACCATACAGTCATTAATCTCTCATTGTGAAAGGTATATGACACAATTCTTTCCTTTCATTTTGAATCTATCATCCTGGGTACGCCATCCCGCGCACCAATCTGTTCAACAGCTGTGTACAAAAATATATAATCCTCCAAATTCGTAGTTATTCTCAATACCTTCTTTGTTTCTGTCACTACTGCAATAGCCGGCCGCGGTGGTCTCGCGGTTCTAGGCGCGCAGTCCGGAACCATGCGACTGCTACGGTCGCAGGTTCGAATCCTGCCTCAGGCATGGATGTGTGTGATGTCCTTAGGTTAGTTCGGTTTAAGTAGTTCTAAGTTCTAGGGGACTGATGACCACAGCAGTTGAGTCCCATAGTGCTCAGAGCCATTTGAAGCATTTGAACTACTGCAATATTAATCCTTTCCTTCTTCAATTCCCTCTTCAGTAAATTTCCTCTTGTTGTAAGACCTATGACATTCCAAGTCACAATATTAACCATATGCGCTATTCCAAATAGTTTGCCCTTGTCCTTGCTAAGTTTGTATCCTAACACTTGTAATACAGGTTAAAATATTTGTCTTTTAAGAAATATCTACCTCGCTGTTGCCGGTCTGCCTACATTTTAACCGAGCGAGGTGGCGCAGTGGCTAGCACACTGGACTCGCATTGGGGAGGACGACGGTTCAATCACGCGTCCGGCCATCCTGATTTAATTTTTCCGTGGTTTCCCTAAATCACTCAAGGCAAATGCTGGGATGGTACCTTTGAAAGGGCACGCCCGACTTCCTTCCCTGTCCTTCCCTAATCCGATGAGACCAATGACCTCGCTGTCTGGTCTCCTACCCCAAACAACCCAACAACCCAACCCTACATTTTATGTCCTCTCCACTTCGGCCACCATCAGATATCTTGCTATCCAAGCAGTAAAAATTGTCTACTAGTTTTAGTATCCTATTTCCTAAGATAACTACATCAGCATCACCTGACTTAATTTAAATGTGCTTCACTATTGTTGTTTTACCATTATGTAATGTTATAACCTCTTTTGAAGACACTATTCACTCCATCCAATTGATCTTCTGACGCCTCTGACATAATTTACAATGTCGTCACGAAAACTTAATTTTTTAGAATTTCTTCTCGCATAACTTTAATTTCCTTTACATACTTCTCTTTGGTTTTCTCTACTGTTTGCTCCACGTACAGATTGAATGAAATTGAGAATAGGCTACGACGCCGCGCGAGGTAGCCGCATGGTCTGAGGCGCCTTGTCACGGTCCGCGCGGCTACACCTGTGGGAGGTTCGAGTCCTCCCTCGGGCATGGGTGCATGTGTTGTTCTTAGGGTAAGTTAGTTTAAGTTAGATTAATTAGTGTGTAAGCTTAGGGACCGATGACCTCAGAAATTTGGTCCTATAAGATATTACCAGAAATTTCCAAAAACAGGCAACAACCTTGTCTCACTCCCGGTAACGGGAAGGTTATTGCGAAAAGGACTCTACCGGGTGATTTTTTCCACCTTGTACCAACACTAGGAAGTGATCGATAAGTTAGAGACCATTTATTCAAGTATACTTTGTTATAGAGACTGCGGTCTCACACGCGCTGTACCAAGCAGCCACAGTTGCAGTATGTGTTGAAAATGGTTTCAATGTACCTCAAGGCATGCGTGTACGCACCGTACCACGTTCTGTCTCACCTGTTCACATCGGCCACGCTGCATCCGAACAGTGTCAAAGGCAGTATGAACACGCTGCTAAAGCGTCTCTACAGCTGGAATGGGTTCTGCATACATGATACTTCTGAGACGTCCCCATAACCAGAAATTGTATGTGTTGACATCCTGTGAACGAGCACGCCACGCAATTGGACCCCCCCCCCCCCCCCATCCGATTCATCGACCAGGGAAGACACGACTGGGATGCGTCCGGAGGTTAACGGCGAAGTGGGCTGGAGCACCATCATGTAGCAGCCACATAACCCTTCGAATAATCAATGGCAGGGGAGGCAAAGTCACCTGAAAAAAACACCGATAGTTCCGGCATGTTAGGCGACGTGGAAGGAAGACTGGTCCTAAAACACGGTCACCAATTATCCCGGCCCACACATTCCGGCTGAATTGATGCTGATGATTAGCTGTCACCATACCATGGGCGTTCTGCATATTAGCCCTCAGACGACTGTTATGAAAGCTGAAGATACCACTCCACGTAAAAGTGGCCCTATCTGTGTCAACAAATCCCGGAATCGTGGTTACCATGTGAAGAAACCAGTGATAAAACTGCTCCAGATGTGGAACATTTGTCGCTAGTAAGCCCTGCACACGCTGTAAGCGATGATGGTAGTAACAATTGTCATCGAGAATGTTCCACAGTCGTCTGGCTTACCCTGTACTGGCGGGACAACTGCCCGGTACTGAGACGGCGGTCGCTTTCCATAGTGTTAATCACATTTTCCTCCAAGTCTAATTTCCGAACATTTCGGGTACGTCTTTCATGATTTCCTACTTCTTGAAACGGCTCAACACTGTTGCAAACATTGAATGCTGTGGTTATTGTCGGCGGGGATGGATCTCCAGATACAACCTTGCTGTCTGCAGCTCGTGGTCGTGCGGTAGCGTTCTCGCTTACCGCGCCCGGGTTCCCGGGTTCGATTCCCGGTGGGGTCAGGGATTTTCTCTGCCTCGTGATGACTGGGGGTTGTGTGATGTCCTAAGGTTAGTTAGGTTTAAGTAGTTCTAAGTTCTAGGGAACTGATGACCATAGATGTTAAGTCCCATAGTGCTCAGAGCCATTTGAACCATTTACAACCTTGCTGCCCGCCGCCATTTCGGTTTCCGTAAGTAAACACTATGTAGGCAAGCTCTCGAGTCGAATACGGAACCATTGTATACAACGCTGTATCATGTCCACTGCAAGGTGAGTCAGCAAGAGAAGTGAATCGGATACAACATTACGAATTACTCTGACAGGAGAGTGCGCTATGGCATGACTTATGGGGAACAGCACCATCCTCTAGGACGGAACCATGCATATTGTAACCGTGGCTGCATGGTGCAGCGCGTATTAGACCACAATCTCTGTAACAAAGTATGATTGAATAAATTGTCTCTAGCGTGGAAACCATGAATTTTGGGACATAAGTTCACTAGACTTTTTTGTTTCGTATCTTCTCATCGATCAATCACTAGAGCTTGTACACGGTGGAAAAAAATCACCCTGTATATTCTCATTGATTACTTGTGGCAGTACAGCAACCCTACCCGCAAGCTTAAAGGGGAAGAAACGTATCGGTAAGCTGCCCAGTCAACTGCGTTCATCTACTTTCGTTTTTGTTAGATACATGACCCCGAAACAGAGAGCATAGTGCCAGCACGTACCTTACTCATTTCACATAGTACCAAGTGGCCGACAGTCAGAGCAGCTTAAATAGTGATATCAATGCTCTCATTCCAAGACACACTGTGATAAAGTTTGGCGAAGAGCAGCGTGACCAAGAACTACATGTCACAGCCTCTCCTCCACTTGTTGTGGGCACCTATCTGAAGACTTGTCTGATGTAACTCTCCACGCTAATCTCTCCTGTCCCAGTTTCTTCATTTCTTCCTAACTTCTCCAACCTAAATCCATCTGATCTTGATGACTCTAATCACCCCTTTGCCTCCCTCTACAATTTTTAACCACCCCACACCCACTTCCCTCCATTGACAAACTGAGGTTTCTTTGACGCCTCAGGATGTTTCCTGTCAACCAATCCATTCTTTCGACATTGCATTGCCTCTGTTATTCTTCTGGGCATGCATGCATGCATGTATGCATGTCCAAAGGAACTTTGCATCGTGATCAGAATAACACAGGCACTTCACTATCCTATTTATCTGCCGATACCGGGAAAGCAACCTTCAAGTACAATGTCTGACCTGTAAGGGAATATACATAATGTATGTACGAGTACAGGTCTTAGACGCATGGTTGACAACATATGGAAGTTTGGGCCCGGGCGTGAGTTGTGCACGGATAGCCAAATGGTAAAACGACCGCTCAAGACAAGCGGGAAATCCGGGTTCGAGTCCCGATCCGGCAAAAAATTTCATTGTCGTCATTCCATTCTACAGCTGATGGTTGTCCTTACTTGCAATTGGGAATTCATGTAATGTAATCCAGTCTTTGGTCAGGCTGTGCCATAAATTTCTCTAAATACAAAAAAATCCGAAATTAGCTGCAAACTGGCGCTGAAATAAATCCAGTGTTAACATGTGAAAATTTGTGCAGGATCGAGACTCCAGCCTGGATTTCCAGCCTATCGCGAGCGGTCGCGTTAAGCTCTTCGGCTAGCCGAGCATGCTTTCCGTTCAACCCAAATTCCCTATGTCCCACATTACATACGTACTATCCCCTGTCCATTACCCTCATTGCTCGCAGTCTGATATTACTGCCGCAAGAGGTCGACATGTCCGAAAGAGCAGACACCACACATGTATGTATAAATTTCGTCTTCCCGAATTCGATTCAGTATCCTTTCATCAGTTTTTCGGTCTATACATCTAATATTCAACATTCTCATTTCAAAAGCTTCTGTTCTCTGCTCCATGAAATATTTATTTGTATTGTAGATCTGAATATGCTTTTTTTCATGGAGAGACCATTTCTGAAGAAAATTTGTGTCTCGTAGCTACTAGCAGCTTTGTAGAGTTCCATGTAACGGTTTTCTCACCTCCGCCTGCTTCCTCTATGCTCGATGAGAAACGTAGAATATTCTGCAGGTTTCCACACGCGGACCACCTCAGTGGCCTCACGTTTATGCAAGTTAAACACGGGTGGCGGTGTTGCTGTCGAAACTGTTGACATTTAACACCGTGGCTGCGCATCCGTTTCCGCTACCGAGGTCGCCAACGCACGCCACAGCGCAACCGAGCCAAAGTGAACTGAGGACCTCGCCATGTTGGCCGCATAAAGCCGTACTCACAAACAAATAGGCTGTAAACTGACTCGTTCCACAACACTTCTGTAAAGATCGTGCAAATTAATTACGGAACACTCAACCAGTTAAATGTAGTATAGACAGACGATCCACTGTCCCAGCAGGCATTCCACATTTTCGCATTTACGAAATCGTACAACCTATGGTGACACCATTTGTACAGCCTCTGTAATCCAAAATGCAGGGTTCCACTATGTACATCGCAGATGACGATCTGTAACTGTGACTGAAATTGGCGGTTTGTGTTGGTGTGAAACTTTTTGAATTTAATACCATTTAGTGTAGCATTTAACTTGTTTTCGAGCTCCTTCATGACCATTGTCATATGGAGGTATTACAGGTATGTTATTTACTAGGTCATGTACAGCCAGACGCTGGGGTGGTGGCGCTCAGAAAATAATAGAAATTTAGGCATAAGTTAAGAAAATGTGTAGGAAATGAAAAGATCAATAAACCATGGGGAGCGTGGAAAGTGTTACTGTATCTCCAAATACCATGTGCCTTTGATGTTACGGTCCGAGTACACTAACATTGGTCCATTTTGTTTTTGCTGTGTTGGCGAGTGTCATAAAAACTACCGTGCAGTGTGAGTGTTTCGATTTGCAGTGTGTGCTCCACCTGTTCTGCAAGTTGGTCTACACCTTCATTGCCCCTAATACTAACATGGTCTCGCACCGACTCAAGAGGAATCAGTTGATGCAGCTCCTTTATCCTGCTCAGACTTCTCTATATACAATATGTCAAGGGTTTTACAGCTATGCTTTCTGCTGCAATTGTAAGGGAGTGCGGGGAACTCGTCAAGTAATATATATTAGGATTTTGTCGACTTGTAAATCGACTGTGTAAAGGATAGCCTTGTTAATGGTGAACAACTTAGTAGCTAATACCACGGCTTTGTAGGTAAAAAAACAGATTGCCCCAACCGGTTTATTCATAACAAAGCTGCTCCTACAGGGCGCACGTACTTTCCACTGTACTGGATTTTTGACAGAACATCTGAACCCCAACATGTATGGGCCACATAACATACAGGGTGGCGCACGAAATGTGATACCATTTTGTTTTTGAATATAAACTTTATTGTCAATACAATCTGAAAGGAACATATACTACAATGAAGAGCCGTCCATGGAGATTTGTTCTAACTCAGCACATGCTCAATATGTCCACCATTTCGTTCCCTAACTTCCTTCAAACGAACACTGAAGTTGTTGATTACCCTACGGCACATGTCTTCCGTAATTTCACTGCAAGCTTGAAGAATAAGTCTTTTGAGCTCCATTAAATCACGTGGACGTTTCGGGAAAATTTTTTCCTTTAGGTACAAGAAAAAAGTCACATGGATTGAGGTCTGGACTATTGGGGGGCCAATTTTGTCTCTCATTGAAGCTACCTGGAAACCTGAGTGAAATGAGCCGCATGTAGAAATGCTTGTGTAAAAACTCCAACACAGTGTTTGGAGTATGTGGCCTTCCTCCATCTTGCATGAACCACTGCGTGTTGAAGGGCAAGGCAGTAGCAAGAAGCTCTGGAATGACGCTATTGCGAAGCATGCTCAAATAACGTTCGCTGTTCACAGTTTCTTCAAAGAAAAAGGGTCCACTAAGTCCGTGACTGGAAATTGCTGCCCACTCTGTAATCCTCGGAGCATAATGTTGTCGTTCATGAAGCACTTGTGGGTTTTCAGTGGCCCAAAAGCGTATATTTTGTTTGTTAACTACACCGTCTAAATGAAAATGTGCCTCATCTGAAAACCAAACGTTGTTGATCGTTTCTTCCCTATCCTCCGCCAACTGAGCAAACAATAGTCTCTGCTGCTTGTGTTCTTCAAATGGCTCTGAGCACTATGGGACTCAACTGCTGAGGTCATTAGTCCCCTAGAACTTAGAACTAGTTAAACCTAACTAACCTAAGGACATCACACACATCCATGCCCGAGGCAGGATTCGAACCTGCGACCGTAGCGGTCTCGCGGTTCCAGACTGCAGCGCCAAAACCGCGCGGCCACTTCGGCCGGCCTTGTGTTCTTCAGTGAGCTTCTGTGCACAGGTCATCTTGTATGGGTACATATGGAGGTCACTTTTAAGAATGCGTTGAACGGAGCATCTGGATATTCCCAGTTGCACTGCTGCCTTTCTACACGATTTTCCGGGACTTCTCTGTACAGCAATTCGTACCGCTTCAATATTCTCCGGCGAAGAAACAGGCTTAGGCCGAGGTCGATTTCGTTTCCAATACTGTTCCTTCCTGTACAAATTTATCGTACGACCTGTGGATGGTCTTCTTGCAAGGGACCCATCGTGTGTTAAACTGTTGTCGAAAACGCCTCTGAGTCACAACGAGGCTTTTCGTTTCATGAAATATTGACACAATTGCCGATCGTTGCTGTGTCGTCAGTCTTCCATTGTCAGCCATTGCTGCTTACTAGTCTCCTAGCGGCAGTATCGTGAATTACACGTCATTTCGTAACTCATTTGTTTTTCCAAGCTCTGCTGGTACTGCTGTAGACCCCAGCGGGATATCTAATGTGCGTCGTAAATTGTGAAAAAAAAAAATTGGTAACACATTTCGTGCGTTACCCTGCATTTTGTCCCTTAACAAATGAGGGAACAGCAAATTCCACTTGCAGGACGGATATGGATGTCGTTATCATATCGCCTTCACAAATATACAGATCTGCTGATTGTATACGGTCTAGAACCTTCCACTGTAACGTGGTAGAGGAGCCAGTCGGCTAACGTGTCAGTGGAAGACACGTACATTACGCCAGAGCTCGTTGATATGGTTTAACCACATGCCTAGATATTTAATGTAGTATATGCTAAAACATAATGATTCTTAATTAGCAAGAAATTTCCAACTGTGTCTATCCTGTGTGTAGTAAAGACTGCCATATTGCATTTATCGCCTACTAGATGCACATCTTTCTCTATTAATTCAGTTATCACAATGATGGTAGCACAACGTCGTTCGTTTTCTATGGTATAGAAAGGTAACAGAATAGCATCATAATTTACCACTCTCCCTCGTATACATTGGGGTGACAAAAGACATGGGATAGCGATATACACATATAGAAATGGCGGTAGTATCTCGTATACCAGGTTTAAAAGGGCAATGCATTGGTAGAGCTATCGTTTGTACTCAGATGATTCATGTGAAATATGTTTCCGACGTGATTACGGTCGCGCGAGGGGAGGTAACAGACTTTGAATATGGGATGATAGCTGGAGCTAGACGAATGGGACATTCCCATTTCGGAAATCGTTAGGGAGTTCAATATAACGAAATCTACAGTGTCAAGAGTGTTTAGAGATTACCAAATTTCAGATATTACTCCTCACCACGGACAACGCAGTGGCCAATGGCCTAAACTTAACGACCCTGAGCAGTGGCGTTTGCGTGGAGTTGTCAGTGCTAACAGAAAAGCAACACTGCGTGAAACAGCCGCAGAAATGAATGAGGAACGTATGTCGAACGTATCCGTTGGGACAGTGCGGCGAAGTTAGGCGCTAATGGGCTATGGCAGCAGACTACCGACGCGGGTGCCTTTGCAAACAGCACGACTTCGGCTGCAGCGCCTCTCCTGGGCTGGTGACAATATCGGTTGTCCCTTGTCTACTGGAAAACCGTGTCCTGATCAGATCAGTACCGATTTCAGATGGTAAGAGCTGGTGGTAGGTTTCGAGTGAGGCGCAGATACCACGAAGCCATGGACCTAAGTCGTCAGCAAGGTGCAATGAAAGCTTGGGGTGGCTCCATAATGGTGTTGGTTGTGTTTACATGGAATTGATTAGGCCCTCTGGATGTTCGGCTACCTGGAAGTCATTTTTCAGCCTTCATAAACGTCATGTCACCAGGCCACAACTGTTCAAGACAGGTTTGAAGAACATTCTGGACAATTCGAGCGAATAGTTTGGCCACCCAGATCGCCCGACATGAATCACATTTGACATTTATGATACATAATCGAGAGGTCAGTTCGGGACAAAATCCTGCACTGGTAACACTTTCGCAATTATGGACGGCTTTACAGGCAGCATGCCTCAATATCTCTGCGGGGGACTTCCAACGACTTGTTGAGTCCATGCCATTTCGAGTAGCTGCACTAAGTCGGTCAAAGGGAGGTCCGACACGATATTAGGAAGTATCCCATGTATTTTGTAACCTCAGTGTGTATGTTAAAAATTATTTAACGTAAACTAACTCCTTGGGGTACACCTTTATAGACAGTTATGGAAACCGCTTGCTCGATTATCTTAAGATCCTATGGTGCAGGAAATGCGAGCACCAATAGTCTATTTTCGGTAGTAGAACCAGATCAAGCAGGTCTTGTCGTAATACAGGAATGTCAATATTCCCATACTCATCCCTTAATCTAGAAAAATTGCAAATGTATACAGATTGCCGGAGAAGTGCACATCTGCAACAATGGTACATACTGTATCTGTTGTGCTGACATTTTTACTGTATCCAAAGAGATTATTGTTAAGTATTTTTTTACCTTCTTCCAACAACTCTACTCTATTTATGGTTATAATCTCGGAGGAACACGAAATTAAAAATGCTGAGCAGGTGTACTGAAACTATCTGCTCCCGGTTTTGGGACTGATATCATTATGATTACCCTCCACTGCTCCGTGACTTTGGTGTTTTGAAATATGTCTTTGGTAAGCTCGACAAAATTATTGAAATAAGTATTTGGTAAGCTCGACAAAATTATTGAAATAAGTCTTTGGTAAGGTCGATAACAGTAGTCTCCGTTTTCTAGTGGAGATTGAAAATAACAAATTTTGTCCGAACACGTGTTCCAGCAACCCATCTTTACAAAATTTTTGTCTATTGCTGCTAGGTGTAAATTCCAGTTGGAAGGTCGAAAGCTCAAGGATACTGTGTGGCACATAGGTAGGTACTAACAGCCTAATGATTTTGCACAGTCATTATTGTCGAAATCGGATTTCTTCAAATTTCACCCTTTCTCATATTTTCTGTACTTAGATATCCGTTCCAAACTCAGAAGCCGGCCCGAGTGGCCGAACGGTTCTAGGCGCTTCAGTCTGGCACCGCGCGACCGCTACGGTCGCAGGTTCGAATCCTGCCTCGGGAATGGATGTGTGTGATGTCCTTAGGTTAGTTAGGTTTAAGTAGTTCTAAGTTCTAGGGGACTGATGACCTCAGATGTTAAGTCCCATAGTGCTCAGAGCCATTTGAACCAAACTCAGAATAAAATTTTATCTAGTCTTCTACGTAGCATGTCATCATTTTTACAGTGATATCTTCCTGTATCCCTTGGTGAAATCCCCGTGTATCTCCTCCTCCTGCTGGAACAACGCGTTTGCCCTGCCACTGCTCTTTTTTTGTCAAAAATCGACCAGCAGTTGACCTCTATTATTTCTTTTTCCCCAGCGCGAAATTTCCAACAATTTTTCGTTCCCTCCAACTATTGTCTCTCACTGACCAATAATTACAACATCCTCTTTTCTTAAGTTACATACGTACATACTCCGCAAGCAACCATAAGTACCAAGGCTGAGGGTACCTTTCGAATTCCACTCTCAAATGGAGCGAGGGAAGAACGACTCTATACGCTTCCGTACGAGCACCAATTTTCCTCCGTCTTGTTTTTGTAATTCTTACCCGAGTTGTACGTTGTTGACATTAGAATCGTTCTGAAATCCGTCGCAAATGCCGGTTCTCAAAGCTTCTCAGTAGTGTTTGCGAAAAGAACATCGTCTTCTCTCCAGGGATTCCGATCTGAGATCGCAAGGCATTTTCGTTGTCTTCGCGTGTTTATAGAACCTATCGGTATCAAATCTAGGAGCACGCTACTAAACTGCCTCAACGTCCTCCTTTAATATGACCGGCTGAGAATCTCAAACACTCGCGCTGAACCCAGGAAAGTGTTCCGTAAGCGGCCTCCTTTATGGGTGAGCGACACTTTCCTAGAATTTTCCTAGTAAACCGAAGTTGAGCATTCGCCTTCCCTACAACCGACTTGACAGCTTATTCCACTTCATATGGATTCCCAAGGTTTACACCTAGACATTTAATGTAACTGACAGTAAAGCAGCACACCCGTAGTACTATATTCGAACATCACTGGGTTCTTTTCCTTTTCTGATTTCCACCACATTTAGAGTACGCTACCGATCATCACGGCAAATATAAATCCGATACGATACTTCAGTGCTTAGGTTATTCTGAATTGCGATGCAAAGGTCCTTTGGACACTGCATCGTAATTCAGAATTACTTTTCATCAAAATTCAGACTTATACAGACACTGCAATATCGTATTTATACACCGACACCGGGCAAGATGTTTCGAATAAAATGTCTCCTCTGTACGGGAATATACGTAATGGATTTACGAGTACAGGTTACTTTTCATCAAAATTCAGACTTATACAGACACTGCAATATCGTATTTATGCGCCGACACCGGGCAAGATGTTTCGAATAAAATGTCTCCCCTGTACGGGAATATACGTAATGGATTTACGAGTACAGGTTACAGTAACGTGGTTGACATATGGAAGTTTGGGTCCGCCTGTGAATCGTGCACGAATAGCCAAATGATAAGGCGACCGTTCGCGATAAGCGGGAAATTCGGGTTTGAGTCCCAGTCCGGCACAAATTTTCATTGTCCTCATTCCATTCTACAGCTGATGGTTGTCGATATTCGCAATTGCGAATACAATTAAATCCTGTTCAAATTATCCAGTACCATCCTACAACCAAAGACGATGCTTCTTCGTACGTATCAACAAACAATCGCAAATTCCTGCTCACCCTATTCGTCAGATCGTCTCCATCTAGAGAACACGCAACCCAAAAGGGCACTCCTGACGTTACCTTTGTCTCCGATAAACTCGAGCCGTCCTGGTACTATTACTCAAAAGGCCTTCGCGTCAACTCACTTATCTGAAAGCCAATTCCGTGTCTTGGAACCTTCGTTAACATCCTGTAGAATGGCACTGTGACAAATGCTTTCCGCGTATCTAGAAATATGAAACCTGCCTGTTGCCCTTCATCCATCGTACGCAGGATATCGTGCGTAATAAGGGCAAGCCGAGTTCTGCAAAAATCTGAGCTGATCTGTGAAACGAGGTTTTTCTCTCACGAAATTTTTTTTAATATCTGAACTTGTCACCGCCCAATACGTCTTTCCATTATTCATATACATGTTGTTCCAGAATGAAAGGTGAATATTTCAGGAGGTTCTAGTACTGACTAACTCGAGTAAAAAATTGCATGTAACTTGTATTCAATCTTTATTGGTTGCAGAGATACAGATGTTAGAATGTAACCCAACAGTCACCGAAAATGTTAAGCAAAGGCTAATAATCAAGTTCAAAGTTAATGGTAATAAAAATGGCTCTGAGCACTATGCGACTTAACTACTGAGGTCATCAGTCGCCTAGAACTTAGAACTAATTAAACCTAACTAACCTAAGGACATCACACACATCCATGCCCGAGGCTGGATTCGAACCTGCGACCGTAGCGTAATGGTAATAAATTCCACCTCCGCCTCCTCCGCTTTCAGAGCTCTTATTCTCTTGACAGCACCACGTATCGCTGTTCTGAGATCGTCTGACGAGCTCTTTTATGAAGGCAGCATTATTCATCGATTCGTCTCTTGGGTTCACTTTTTATTTTTAAACTTGGCCTTGCAACCATCCGCCACCAGCAAAAATCTAAAGAGGTAATAGTTGCCAAGAAACGTAACCCTTTACTGACAATCCATCTTCCCGTCATGTTGGATGAACAAACCTACAGTTGTAGCCAAAGGAACCTTTTCCAATAATTCTGGAAGCTCGTTTTCAAGGAAGTACAGATAACGTGACCCTGTAAAACGATGCGGTGACACAAAAGGTCTCATAAACAGAGTCTGTTGTGAAACTTCCTGGCAGATTAAGACTGTGTGCCGGACCGAGATTCGAACTCGGGACCTTTGCCTTTCGCGGGCAAGTACTCTACCAACTGAGCTACCCAAGCACGACTCACGCCCCGTCCTCACAGCTTTACTTCCGCCAGTACCTCATCTCCTACCTTCCAAACTTCACAGAAGCTCTCCCGCGAACCTTGCGAGAGATAGGAGGCGAGGTACCGGAGGAAGTAAAGCTGTGAGGACGTGGCGTGAAACGTGCTTGGGTAGCTCGGTTGGTAGAGCACTTGCCCGCGAAAGGCAAAAGTCCCGAGTTCGAGTATCGGTCAGGCACACAGTTTTAATCTGCCAGGAAGCTTCATATCAGCGCACACTCCGCTACAGAGTGAAAATTTCATTCTGATTTTGTTGTCTTATCGTACCACGCCACACATTTAAAGAGAAGCTTTCGTGTAAATGTGTCTCAACAAAATAGTGTGGCTTTTCGTCGGACCAACGATGTGAGTTACGAGTTTTACTGATATCGTCACAAGAGAAAGCAGAGTCGTTAAAGAAGGTTATTTATGGGCCTACTCAGAGATACTCAGTTTTCCAACAACAAAATTCCCTTCACCCATTTTTATATCGTTCCCGAAGGTGTTGAATCCGCTGTGAATGAAAAGGATAGCCGTGAATATGTGATGTTCATGATATTCTTGCACGTGTTTACCGACACATGTAGAAATAATGCGACTGTTTGTTAAAGGAATATATTCTAGCAACTGAATAATGTTTTCTAATTCATTCGTACTCTTATTCATTGCGCATTCAGATGAGGGATGACTGCTGGGGACTGCATCAGTGTTACGCAATTTAGTGGAAAAACGAGTAAACCCTCTTTAATCTGATTCTCTCCGGTTAGAAAATCGTCTACCATAGCCGCTAGAAGCTGCAGCGGCATTTCCGTTACAAAACCCATCACATATAGCATACTGGCATACTCAGCAACTGTAAATAGATGAGACATGCTTGTATCATACAGCAGAATAGACCAACAGTCACAATCACAGCCGAAAAATTCACTTATATAAACTTAAGCACTGCTTCAAAGCTTGAACTTGTAAACAAAAATGACAACAGCTACATGAATCCATAGCAACTGGACTATCAATGCGAGAAATGAAAATTTATTTTTTTAGCCTGCTGTATCTCCATAACCAATAAAAACTTAACATGGTTATATGGAATGTTTTATTCGAATTAACCTATTTCTCTGTCTTGCTATATGTAGCTGTCTGGTCCATTCAGACTCGCCGTGAGCCCAAGAACTGAAGTTAAGCACGCCAATTTCTTCTGTCCTACACTACTTCTAGAAGACTTTCCAGGTCGGAATCCACGACTTCTGTCGTGCCATTAATCCACCTCATTCCTTGCCACCCTCTTCCAGTTTGTGCCTTTGATCTTCCCCAGCGTTAAGGTATTTTCCAGGGAATCATGTCTCCTCATGATGTGCCTATTTGTTTTCTTACCAATCCACGGAACTTTAAGGTCTTCCATTCAACACCACAATTCAAAGAAGTCCATTCTACGACGCTGAATCTTTCTTATGATTCAGTTCTCACATCTGTACATCACACCTGGAAAGATGTCCACCCCCGGTAGCTGAGTGGTCAGCGCGACAGAATGTCTATCCTAAGGGCCCGGGTTCGATTCCCGCTCAGGGACTGGGTGTTGTGTTGTCCTAATCACTTGCAATTATGATAGACATCTCAGGTGCCTTCGACAACCTCTGGTGGCCGGCCTTGTTCAAGAGGCTCAGACACCTGCAGGTACCGGAGTCCCTGTATAATAGTTTCATGGACTACTGCAGAGACAGAACGGTCGTTTGGCAAATGGACAACCAGAAAGTGATTAAACGAATTACAAAGGCTGTCCACAAGGGTCGATCTGTGGCCCCATCTTCTGGGACATAGTTATAGAACCGCTCCTACAGATACTAGAGGAGCACATCCTGACAGATGGAGTTGTCGCTTATGCTGATGATCTGCTCGTCGTAGTTTCAGCAAACAACCGTGCCCAGCTAGAAGAAAGAGCCAATGGAACACTTAGGACAATAACCCAATGGTGCACAGATAATAAATTAAAGATAGCAGGAAACAAAACAACTTATACATTGCTAAAGGGTATCCTGCGCAGGAACCCAATAGTCAAACTCGGGGACACAAACATAAAAAGACTAGCAGTCACACGCTATCTAGGAGTATACATTGATGAACGATTGAACTTCCACGAACACATGCGAATATGCACAAACAAAGCAGAAAAGATACTACATAAACTGGCTAGGCTAAATTCGGAACAATTCAGACTACCCCTGTCAGTGACACGAACATACCGTTGCGCTCTCTTCGAGTCAGTACTATGCTTTGCTGCCAGTACGTGGGCCCACAGGTTAAATCTCTCAACCAACAGAACCATTGTACGTCGAGGCCAAAGAAGTGTTCTACTTCGACTAACAGGGGCATTCAACACAACATCAAATGACGCACTATGTGTCGTCATGGGAATCTTCCCCATAGATATCACCATCAGGTACCGCGCAGCAATGTACTGGCTTAGGATGGGGAGAATAGACCGGGTTCGGCAGATCACTGGTGTACCGATTGAGACAACACGCCAACTCAGAGCATGGCGAGTGGATACCTGGCAGAGCGAGTGGGCCAACAGCGATAAGGGCCGCCGTGTATACAACTTCTTCCCTGACATCCGGGAAAGACTAAAACTAAAACATATTGATCCCAGCCGCGGTATGGTACATTTCATCACAGAACATGGCCCTTATCCCACGCACCTGTACCGCATGAGTCTGCAGCAGACTAATAGATGCACATGCGGGGTAGAAGGTTCCCCTGAACATACTGTCTTCTTCTGCGGACAACGCACGAACATAAGACACACAGTACACATAAATCGCCTGAACACACAGAACGAACTATATGCCATAATACGCGACCCGGAAAGGTGGATTGAACTCAACAAACTAACGGACGAAATCTCGAAGATCCAGCAAATAGAATACTTGCGCAACAGACCCTACCGAAGGCAAGTCGGTCCAAACAGACGTCACGATGCCCAGGGGGACAGAGATATGATTAGCGCCACGGGTGATGAAGAAGAAACAGATTAGGGCACAAACACAGATATTGAAGCGTCCCAGCGCGGATGATCCATAGTGTCAACCAAGTCAAATTCAGAGAACAGAGTGGAACAACCGACAAGAGGTGCACAAGTTACACACAATCCTAAAAACAGATTGCACTTTATATGTAAATAGTTAACAGCATCTCCATGTCTAATAAGAGCTTAAAGCTTGGTACCTCTTCAAGGGACCTACGCCTTCCGTTAAGAGGCAGCGCACAGTCCGGATGGAAGGATCTTAATTGTGGTCCCTCTCTTTTGAGCCCAACCCGACGGATACCTATGGTAGATCGGGGAAAACCACCGTTCAGGCTGTGTTGCTGGCGGGGCCGGAAGGTGCTAACTGCCACACCACGTATCATTGTAAGTCTCATTGGCTCAGCGTGAACTGTTTGTACAACCAACCTACACAGCCTATACCTCAACCTCCACTACACTAATAACTTCTGATCTGAAGCTTGAAGTTAGGCACCTCTTCAAGGGACCTACGCCCCCTGGTAAGAGGCGGCGCACGTCCTGGATGGAAGGAGCTTAATTGTGGTTCCTCTCTTTTGAGCCCAACCCGACGGATACCTATGGTAGATCGGGGAAAACCACCGTTCAGGTCGTGTTGTCGGCGGGGCCGGGAGGTGCTTGCGCCTGATGTACTATACTAGGAGCCTTGTAGGCTCAACACAAACCGTTGGCGTCATTACCTTATTACTTTTACCACAAGTACCCTTTCATTAGCAACTTTGAGCCAAGCACAAAATCAGTTACCTCTCTATTGTATATCGTAAACAGTTTAGCAGGCTGGACATGGAGGTCTTAGTCTTAGTTTCTAGCTCTAACGTACTCTAACCTCTTATAGTTAAGTTAGTTTTTAGGATGGTAGATGTTAAAGGCATGGTGAGCGACGGCCAGCGTCTTGAGGGTCATTCCAAGACCCGGGCCGCCGCCCACAACCAGGTGACGGGCAATATTATACCTATCCCTTCTCTATTCAGCTCTCTCCCTTCCTTCATTCTAAATATTTAATTTCGTTTTGTATATTAATATCTTACTTGATTTTGTATTAGTTATAAGTTTTTCTAATGCTGCACAAAAAAATAAATATCAAATGGATGTAAACAAATACAGCCCGCCTCCACGTGGCGGGACACGGGCAACGGTGTGAGTGGGGACGGGAGCCGGGGTGGTGTTACTTCGTCACTCCGGACTCCGGACCCCGGACCCAGTCACAGCGGCTAAGTGGCAACATACGACCCACCATAAGAAATTAGACGGTGGGTCATAAAATATAAGCAGCTAGTGGAAAAAAAGTGTCCTAATCATCATCATTTCATCCCCACCGACGCGCAAGTCACCGAAGTGGCGTCAAATCGAAAGACTTGCACCCGGCGAACGGCCTACCCGACGGGAGGCCCTAGTCAGACGACCTGGAAAGATCATCGCCCTTACTATACAGATCTCTACTCCTTGAAACAAGGTTAGAGGTTTTGGAGATTGTCTTTCTACCGAGTAGAAACCGTCTCATGTTTCGTAGCTGTGTTTTCTCTCCTAAATGACATGAAATGATAAAGTGTAGTTATCATAATTTTCATTCCCTTGACATTCGGCATTAGTTCAACCTTTGCACTTCCTTCTTTCAGCTTCAGTAAAACGAACTGTTTTCCGCCTTCTGTAATCAGGATGATACAATGTTCAGTCACATTAATGGCAAAAGTCTGAGTAACTACCTTTTGCAGTGTGGGCCGCTGCGAGACGTGCAGGAGGAGTGTTACTGAGGGTCTGGTAGGTAGCGACAGATGTTCAAATGGTTCAAATGGCTCTGAGCACTATGGGACTTAACTTCCGAGGTCATCAGTCCCCTAGAACTTAGAACTAAATAAACCTAACTAACCTAAGGACATCACACACATCCATGCCTGAAGCAGGATTCGAACCTGCGACCGTAGAGGTCGCTCGGTTCCAGACTGTAGCGCCTAGAACCGCTCATCCACTCCGGCCGGCGCGACAGATGTGTGGTGCCATGCCGTGCCCAGTGCCGTGGTCAGCTGCGCTGACCTCCGATCGGGGTGGTCCCACTGATTCTCGATTGGGTTCAAATACAGGGAGTCTGGTGGCCAGGCGAGTACGGTAAACTCGCCCTGGTGCTCTTCGAGCCACGCACTTGCAGTACGAGCTGTATGACAAGTTGCATTGTCCTGCTGGCAGATGACATCGTGCCGAGGAAATACGAACTGCACGTAGGGGTGGACATGCTCCCCAAGGATAGACGCGTACTTGTGTTGATCCACTGTGACTTCCAGAATGACAACGTCACCCAGGGAATGCCAGGACAACATCCCCCAGGCCACAACACTCCCTCCTTCGGCCGGTCTGGACTCTTACGACGACTCCTGCAGAGCCATGTCCGGTGGGGCATAAAAAGTGATTCATCTGATAAGACCAACTGTTGGAAATCATTGGACGTCCATTTGCGGTACTGATGTCAAATTTCACCCTTCGTCACCAGTGAACAGCAGTCAGCATGCATGAACCAAACGCCTGCTGCAGAGGCCCATAGGCAGCAACGGTTGCTGATTGGTCGTTGAGAAACACTGTCGGTAACCCCTTGGTTATATGGGCGGTCAGCTGCTCAACAGTTGCACGTCTATTGACTCGTACACATCTCCGCAGCCGTCGTTCACCCCTGTCATCTATGGCCCGTGGTGCACCAAAGTTCCTCGACTCCGGTTCTGGATAGCGCCATTTCGCCATGCAGGGTATACTAACCACGGCAGCACGCGAACAGTTTATAAACTTAGTCGCTTCGGAAATGCTTCCACCCTTGGCCCGAAAGCCGATGGTCATACCCTTTTAGACATCAGATAAATACCTCCGTTTCCGCATTACGGCAAGGTCTGCACTGTTTCCCGCATCCCCCCAACACGCTTTATGATCCCTCCACTGCTAGTGCTGTCACCGGCCGTCTGTGAGTGGTTATTACATGCTGACGTCGACAATGGTTGAAATGGCTCTGAGCACTATGGGACTTAACATCTGAGGTCATCAGTCCCGTAGACTTAGAACTAACTAACCTAAGGACATCACACACATCCATGTCCGAGGCAGGATTCGAACCTGCGACAGTAGCAGCCGCGTGGTTCCGGACTGAAGCGCCCAGAACCGCTCGACACATTAATATTATATGCGTATCTAAGGGTATTTATATTTATCCCCGCTATTTTAAATCCAGTTTCTTCTCCATCTGACACGGCATTCCTGATACTGTATTCTACACACAGACTGAATATAATGGTGACAATATAAGCGTTGCCATAGGCTATTCTACTTCATACTAAAGGGTTTATTATTCTCCCTGTAATATTCTGTTATTTCCTCGACTTCTTAATTCAAGTTTCCCGTAGGGTTCGCAAGTAAACTTAAATAAGAATATATCAGCACGATATGTCTCACGTTTTACCAAGGTTATTCTGTCACTGCACTGGAAATAAATTTTTATTCACTTCCGATTGGAAGGAAAATGCCTGGAAAAAATGCGCGAGGAAGACTTAAGACTTCAGTAAAGCAGGGGGATAAAACAAGATTTGAAATTGATAACAGACTATGAACTGAAGTTTCATGCGGAAGATAGAGAGAAATGGAGAATGAGAATTGCTGTCAACCAGGCTACAATTTGAGAAGAAAAGAGGAAGTGATCATTTTAGCCCGAGTCGTTTTGTTCTTTGTGTCTTTCAAGTTTCTGTGTGTCGAATTCATTATAAATGTCTTGGTTGAGAGCCGTCGCCATGAAATCGTCCGAAAACATTCTGTAGTTCATCGTAGTTTCTGGTTGCAATACCTGCTCTCAGTCGACTTGTTCAGTGAGGCATCACCAAAGCCTGCTTACCGAACTGTACTCTCCAACTACGTGTATCGACGATGAAGGCCATCGTTAAGATCAGCTGCGTTAAAAATCCCACTTAAAGTTGCAGACAACCTCGTAGGTAGGGCAACTACAGCTATGAGTTTTTTGTGTGTCCATCCTTTTGTGAGAAGGTATTTGGGACGACGGCCGTTTACTATGATGAGAAAATAAAACGTCTACAGCCGTACTTATGATTTTATTTATTTTTTATGGCCAGTTTTGGCGCTTGAATTCGCCGTCTTCAAGCTGTAATTGATGCGGAATGGGTTGATAAATGGCATCGGTGGCCAGCATAACTGGATACGCAGATAATCTGAAAACTTAGATTAGTTCAGTATCGGTTGGGGTATTACATGTCATGATTATTACTCACGAGAAGAACATGGCACGTGCCATCACCCGATTTCCTAGAAAATTTGCTCAGTGGAACCATCAGCAGGAGATTTTAGTCACACGGCGGTCACTGGCTAGAGTGTCAGTGAGCGATGACCAATTCCATTTCTGTGATAATAGTGAAGCTGCTAGTGTACTATCGGGTGAGGATGGTTGTTAGTGATGTGGTACTCAATCGATAAAAGGTTGGAATATCGGATGTGACGAATAATGTGAGACGACGCCGACACACAAACGACGTACTGCACTGCCGAACATCACCGTCCGGGGCGTTGCATAACAGCGAGGCGCCAGCATACACTGCCATATCGATGACGGCCTGAAAGCGGATCGTACGGATTGGCCTTCCTCTAATTACTTCGTGCTTAAAGGATTTAAGGGTAGATAACTTTGGAAAGCTGACTAATTGAAAAAGGTAATTCAATATACTAAGTGCGATTGTATTCGCGACGGTGCTGGTTCGATTCTCACAAGTAACAGCTCTTTTATACTTAAATTCTTTATTGTGAAATGGCAATGTTAAGCAAGAAATATAGTATCTTTTTTAACAAAAATAAAATCTTTTATTTGTAATTACATATCACCCACAAACAAATTAAATTTTGATAATGATCTAAGGTGTGCCTATTGCTAAATTAAGAAAATTCTATACATCAACAATACAGTTCACAATTAAGAAATATATAAAAAAATTATGTCTTTCGCATTTTTGTGCCATACTTATATTATTGTCAATAATTGCTTTTTAAAACGATTAGTTACTAAAAATAACATGGTTTTATTTTCGTTAAAAATACGAGGCCATACTGGAAACTAATGCCTCCGAACTTTTTATTGTGTTTCAGTATCTGTTGGGGTATTACATGTCATGATTATTACTCACGAGGAGAACATGGCACGTGCCATCACCCAATTACCTAGAAAATTTGCGCAGTGTAAGAGAAGTCAAAATGAGCGAACACGTAGTTTCAAGGTTCTTTATGTGCCTTTTACCGCGCGATATCCTCAGAAGAATGGTGCCTCAGTGGTTAGCGACGCGGCTTCTTAATTTTGCGTCCCGTGTTCCAAATACGATTATTGTTCTTATTTATTTTTGTTGTTTTTATTTATGTAGAAACGTCCATATGTTACTACGATAATGTTTCTTATAAAAAAAATGTGTGTGAATTTCTAAGGGACCAGACAGCTTAGGTCATCGGTCCCTAGACTTACACACTACTTAAATTAACTTAAACTAACCTATGCTAAGAACAACACACACACACACACCCATGCCCGAGGGAGGGCTCGAACCTCCGGCGTGAGTGGGCGTTCAGTCCGTGACAAGATGCCTCAAACCGCGCGGCCACTCCGTGCGGCAATGTTTCTTATCAAATCATGGGATACAAGGGAGTTATATTAATTATTATTTATTATATGATATACGTGTGTATGGTATGTTGACGGCTTACAATCTTTTTAAATTATCAGATTCTGATATTTCATTCTATATCAATTCTCATATTAATTCCTATATTTTATATCTGCTTTAGTTAGCCCAGGGACGGCCAATATTTCTGCCCGCGAGCCATAACCGTGTCCGAGTGCCAAAGCGCTCAGCATCGCTTCGTATTTCTCCCACCGCAACAATACGCTGTCTGGGTGCAAGGAAGGGGAAGAGGGGCGAAACTGCGAACGCGCCGCATTTAAATGACAGTGTAGTCGCACTGCATACGACTTGGTTTTATATCTCACATTTCTCAACAACATAGGTCACAAACAAAACCAATTTTCAGCATTTTTAATTATTTTTTGGCGCGCTGAAGATAGAATATAATTTTTATCTTGTACAAACTGCTGGTATCCGGACAGACGCGGATAATTTCACAGAGTTTCGCACTCATGTTGCCACGTAATCTTGACTTGTTTAGTTTCATAACCCAAAAAAGGTCTTTCACACCAATATGTGCATCGAAATATTGTAGCATTTTTGTAACTTCAGTATGGAGCCGTGGAAAGTCTACCTGGGGAGAGAAATGTAAACGACCTGGACAGTTTTAACGTAAAAAGGTTTGACATAACTGAAATTACCCTGCAGGTAAATCACTTACATCTGCACATGCACAGGGGTGCTTTCAACCGAAACGGCAAACGCTCTCCAAAACAGCCCAGGAACAGATGTAAGACTCACAGAGTTCTCAAAATTTTTATAAAACTATCCTTGTAATTCTTTCTAGGTCAGAATTAATCTTCAAACCTCGCATTTTCTTAACGCCAGTTGCCTTAGGGGGACTGTTTTAGTCAGAATGTACCCCTTCTACGACGTAATTTTAATTTTCAATGCATCCCCATCAAGCTAGAAAGAAGTTACTAGCAATGTCTTACTGTGGGTAGTGTGCAGTTAAGACCACTTAGATTGCGAAGTCTCCATTCCTTTACGGATGTTCTAATTTTCGTTCCTGGACTCCTTTTTCCTTCGAAAACTGAAACAGTAGCGAGTTTTAAATCGAGAAATCGTTCCAGGTATACGCCTTAACTTAAATTACGTACTTTGCAGTAACATATGAAGCCGCCAAACTCTTCGTTGTTGCAACTGCCAATGGAATAATGAGTGTGAATTGAGAAATTTTACTATTCGTGCCATCAATTTCGTGTGCTCCAGGCCTGCCAATTTAGCACAAAGTGCTTTTTGATGTACAAAACGATGAATCCCGTCCGTCGATCTTTGTAAATTTTTTCTCGTTTTATTGTCATCTACGTCTTTAAAATCTTTCTGTGTGGTATTGCAATATCGTTGCACAGCAAATATGCACTCTCTCTCACTTAGGCGAATTAAGAATTCTCATCCCTTATCTTCTGTCATTCCCATTTATTTTAAAGGATTGCGACGATGATCGCTAGACTGTCTCCTTTCTGCAAATAGGCACTACACCACCGAACGTCCTTCATACCATGAACAAATAGCGAAGGTGAAACAGGACTGGCAGCACGATTCTGCCGAACTTAAGTGAGTTGTGCCGACCGAAAAATGCCGCACCACAGTTCTGAAGGATATGTCGCCCTGTTCCGGGCACTTCAGAGTAGGCTGAGCAAAGCTGAGTGGCAGGCCGGGCTTGGTCCGGCCGTGAATCGCACACGCTGCACGCGTGAACTTTGGCACGCAGCGGCCGCCCCTGGTGTTAGGCAGTATATACTCGTACTTCGTTACTGAAGCAGGAACATACATTCTAACTTGTAAAATAAATAAGATACCGTGTTTCTGAACTTTTTATATTAACCAGTGGGAATAACAATGTTTTTAATTTCTCCATGTCTTCAATGAAATTCAAAATTTTGTAGATTCCATACCAACGTAATACACTGATGAACGAGAATATTATGCCCAACTGCTTAACAGTCTCTCGGCCCACCTTTGGAACGCAATACAGCTGTGATGCTGCGTACAATGGCTTCGACAACTCCTTGGCAGATGCCCTGAGATATATGGCACAAATCACGCAATTCCCTTGAATTATGGGCCAGTTGTTTGCAGCAGTAGAGGAGACGCCCGATGGAATGGCAGATGTGTTCTATAAGGATCAGGTCAGGCGAATTTGGTGGCCAAGATATCAACGCGATCTCATTATCATGCTCTTCAAAACACTACACAGTTCTGTTGCTGGACGACTCCGTCGTTGTCGGAGGAAACGTGAAAAACGAAGGCATGCAGGTGGCCCTAAATCATGTTCACGTACTCGAACTTAACACGGTGCCTTCGATTACTACTATGGATTCCTTGAAAGGTCGTAGCATAATCTACGTCTACATCATACTCCGCAAGCCACCTAATGGTGTGTGGTGGAGGGTACCTTCGGTACCATTATCTGATCCCTCCGATCCTGTTCCACTCGCGAACAGTGCGTGGGAAGAATGACTGTCGTAAACCTCTATATTGGCTCTAATTTCTCGAATTTTCTCTTCGTGGTCAATACTCGAGATTTATGTGGGGGAAGTAATATGTTTTCTGAGTCCTGCTGAAAAGTGCTGTTCCGAAATTTCAGTAGTAAGTCTCTCCGTGATGCACAACGTCTCTCGTGTAACGTTTGCCAGTGGAGTTTATTTAGCCTCTCCGCTACGCTTTCTCGCCAGCTAAACTATCCCGTGACGAAACGCGCCGCTCTTCGTTGGATCTCCTCTATTTCCTCTATCAATCCTACCTGACAGGGATCCCAGATAGATGAACAATACACAAGAATCAGGCGAACAAGCGCCTCATAAGCCACTTCTTTTGTGGGTGAGTTACACTTCCTTAAGATTCTTCCGATGAATCTGAGTCTTGTGTCTGCTTTTCCCACTATCTGTTTTACATGGTCATTCCACTGAAGGTCGCTCTAGATAGTTACGCCTACATATTTTACGGCAGACGCTGTCTCCAGCTGTTTGTTATCAATAGTGCAGCTGTACAGTAGTGGATTTCTTTTCCTATGTATGCGCAATATGTTACGTTTATTTACGTTCAGGATCAACTGACAGAGCTTGCACCAATCATCAATTTTCTGCAGCTCGTTCTGCAAATTCTTACTATCTTCTGGCGTTGATACTTTGGTATAGACAACTGCATCATCTGCGAATAGCCTTAAAGAGCATCCGACGCTTTCTACTAGATCACTTATATATATTGTAAACAGCAACGGTCCTATCACACTCCCCTGTGGTACTTCGGATATTACCTTTACATCTGTTAAATCAGTTCCGTTAAGAGTGACGTGTTGAGTTCTATCTGCAACGAAGTCTTGAATCCAATCGCAGGTCTGCTCCGATACTCCTTAAGCTGGTATCTTTTTCATTGGACGGCAATGTGGGACGGCGGCAAATGCCTTGCTGAAGTCAAGGAACACGGCATCAGCCTGAGCGCCGTTGCCCACTGCGCTGTGGATCTCATGGAGGAACAGAGCGAGCTGCGTTTCGCAGAATATCTGTCTGCGGAATCCATGTTGATGTTTATAGAGATGTTCATTTTCCAAAAACGTCGTAATTCTTGAGCATAAAACATTTTCCATAATTCTACAACAGACTGACGTCAACGACATAGGTCTATAATTGTGTGGATCTGTCCTTACGGCCTTTCTTAAAAACGGGAATGACCTGCCTTTTTTCCAGTCGCATGATCTTTATAGAATCTTGTAGGTATCTCATTTGGTCCTGAAGCCTTTCCACTATTAAGCGATTGTAGCTGCTTTTCAATTCCGCTATCGGTTATCTCAATATCTGCCATTTCGACGTTCGCACAACGATTGAAAGAAGGGACAGTGTTACGATCTTCCTCGGTCAAACAACTTCAGAAGACCGAATTCAGTATTTCGGCGTTCTCTCTGCTATCTTCCGTTTAGGTGCCGGTGTGGTCCTTGAGAGAATGAATACATGATTTTGACCCCACTTTCTGATTTTAAATACGACCAAAATCTCTTAAGGTTTTTACTCAGGTCGGTTGACAACTTCTTACTTTCGAAATCATTGAACGCTTCTCTCATTGCTCTCCTTACGCTCATTTTCGCTTCGCTCTACTTTTGTTTATCAGTTAGGGTTTTACTTCTCTTGAATCTGAGATGAAGTGCTCTTTGTTTACGTAGTGCTTTCCTAACACGGCTATTAAACCATGGTGGATCTTTCCCATCCCTTAAAACCTTACGCGGAACATACTTGTCTAGGGCACATTGAACGATGCATTTGAATTTTTTCCATTTGTTCTCCACATCTTCGACCTCATCACCGAATATTTTATGCTGACGCTGAGATATTCTGAAATTTGTATCCTGTCACCCTTGCTGAGAAAATATATCTTCCTACCTTTCTTAACATTCCTTGTAGGACCCGTCGTCATAGATTCTGTCACAGCCTTATGATCACTGATACCTTCCTCTACGTTAACTGATTCGCTAAGTTCAGGTCTGTTCGTTTCCAGAAGGTCAACGACGTTACCCTCACGAGTTGGTTCTCTATCTGCTCAAGGTGATTTTCGGACAAGACATCCAGAACAGTGCCACACGATTCCCTGTCTGTGGCGCCAGTTTTGCGTAACACTCCCAATCTATACATGGCAAGTTGAGGTCACCCCCCATTACAACGACATGATCAAGAAAATTACTAATGATATTCTGCAAGCTCTATCTGAAGCGCTCTACCAGTACTGTCCCTACGGTCCTGCGTCCATGGCGCGTTGTATGTTTCGGGCAGCTGTTCTTCTGAATGACGACCGTCGTCCTGGTTTAGCAACAGACGTGATTCATTCACGCACACAACACGTTTCCTGTGCCCACAGCAATCGTAACTGGCGATGTCCATGAGACAAGGTGGAAACACGAAGGAGCAGAAGGACGAGGAGGAGGAGATTAGTATTTAAAGTCCCGTCGACAATCTAGAGCATTAGATATGGAGCACAAGCTCGCATTAGGGGAGGATTGGGAAGGAAACCGGTTGTGCCCTTTCAAAGGAACCATCCCGGCATTTGCCTGGAGCGATTTAGGGAAGTCACGGAAAATCGAAATCAGGATGGCCGGACGTAGATTTGAACCGCCGTCCTCCCGAATGCGAGTCCAGTGCACTAACCACGGTGTAACGTCACTTGGTGAAAAACGAAAGATCCGCTGCTGTGGAACCTAATGTCCAACAATGTGCACTAAACGGTGTGCTCCGAAAGAGTTGCGCCCACATCGGCATTGTACTCTGTCATCAGATCTGCCTAAGATCGCCGGTTATTCTGCTTTTCAGTGCGGGCAACAGCCTCTGACCTCCGAGTTCTGTAATGAGTCGTGACATTGTCGCATGTTCGTAGTTTCACTGTACTTCAACAACTCAACAGACAGCAGCACACACCAACAGGCGGCCAGCTTCGTCGTCCCCGAGATACTCGTTCCAAGGCGCCGGGACAAATCAATCTTCCCTCTGTCAAAGTCGCATATGTGAGCAGATTTCCCCGATTGCAGTCCGTATAGTCGCTAGAATGATTTCACATTCATCGCATTGACAAGAGGCGCACTCAAATGGAAACCTAACACTCGCCACAAGGGGCCAAGGAATGATTTAATTCTAAAGTAATCACCACACGTGTTAAGAAGTTTATGCCACCAGAAACGAGACGATCAATTTCTGTCTCATAGAATGCGATCGGCTGTTGATGGATCCACAACCGCACCCACTCTTGCACGTCCTCGTCCGACTGAAATCGACATCAAATGGTTCAAATGGTTCAAATGGCTCTGAGCACTATGGGACTCAACTGCTGAGGTTATTAGTCCCCTAGAACTTAGAACTAGTTAAACCTAACTAACCTAAGGACATCACAAACATCCATGCCCGAGGCAGGATTCGAACCTGCGACCGTAGCGGTCTTGCGGTTCCAGACTGCAGCGCCTTTAACCGCACGGCCACTTCGGCCGGCGAAATCGACATCCACGCGTGTCTCTCTTCTCGTCGCCAAATATCTGAAGATCATACGGTGAATGATCTGGGTTGTACCGAGGATGCTGCGGTGTTTCCCAACCAAATCGCTGAAGGGTAGCCTTCGTCCGACTGACAATACGAGGGCTGGCGCTATCGTGGAATAGGATGATTCAATCCAACAGCATTCCGACAGCCGGAAGGCAAACAGAAAACCAACAGTGGAAACATTCCGTATCTCTCCAGCCAAAGAAATTCAATGCTGTTCGCATTAAGTTGCGGTAAGATGATGACCCCCTCCTTTGGCTGCAGGGGCCCTCTGGTCTTCGAGCGTAGAACCAAAATCAGTGCGAAGCGCTATGAAGGCACTTTGTAGAAACTGCGACGCGTCAGTAAGTCAAAACGCCCAGCAATGTTGTCGGACGAAGTCATCTTGTTGCACGATAACGTGCGCACACTGCTAATCAGACAAAGACTACGCTTCAGCAATTTGGTTGGGAAACACTGTAACATCCTCCGTACGGCTTGGATCTTTCACTGCGGGATTTTCACATCTATGGCGACTTGAAGAAAGATACGTTTGGACGTCAGTTCCAGTTGGACCAGAACGTGCTAGATTGGGCGCTGTTGTCGATCCGTCAGAGGCCGACCGCTTTCTACGAAACATACATTGATCGTCTCGTCTCGCAGTGGCATAAGCGTCTTAACACGTGCGGTGATTACTTTTGAATTGAACCATTCCATGGTCCCAGTGTGGTGGGTGTTCGTTTTCATTTGACTGTCCCTTGTATTTCCCTTATCGCGTCACGTACCTGCAACGCCTCCAGGACAGGCGGCAATCAGCGTCGCCGTGGAAAATGGTTATGATATTTTGGCTCATCAGTGTATATCTATGTTCAAACTGTACGCCTAAGTGTGCCATAAAATTGGAGAGAGTTGTTTGGCCCTCGGAAAAATGAAAAATGTCACACGAGGAAAGACACTTCCTGTGCGAGTATCTCTCTTCGACTGCCCCTCTACCATCCTGACACAGTTCCTTTGAATGTAAGTAGGGGATCGCTAATATCTTCACGCTGATCCTTCCCTGTTAAACCTCCATTGTGATCATTGTTACTTTTGAAGGTAATTTCCAAGAATGATTGCCTATCGAAGTTGGAGGGCTCCAAACGATACATATCGAACGTGCGATAGTAAATCGATTATGGAAGTCTCGTGGCGCGCGTTACGAGTATGTTTCAAGTTGTTACTACAGCAACGACAAAAGAAAAGCGTTAGAGAAGCACTTGTAAATTCAAAGGAGACGACTTACCTTACTCGTCGTCGGTGTTATCGTCTTGTGATAGTCCGCGTGATGTATAAGCTACAGGGGCAATTTCTTTTTTCCCGTACCCATGGTAAAGTCTGCCAATATCGCGCAGTAATATCGGCAGAGTGTCGCATGCGTCGACTTTCCCCCTGCAAACGCAAGTTGTGGCAGTTAGGTACTGCAACAAGTACAGTTCGTCCATCTGTCCTGGACGCCCTTCTGTTTTTATGGTTGACTTGACAGACTTCCACAGCCGTTCTATATTCTGGGTATGGACACTGACGTCATCTGAAGAGACGAACTCCAAAGAGTGGTCCACGAATTCGTGGTCGAACCGTTCAGCTTTCAGAATGTGGTAAGACTGAAACCCGTCTGTGATGACTTTTGTTCCAGGCAGTATGAAATGTTTTATGAAACCTACTAAAGTCACCTTGTCTCGGGACAATATCCTCACAACGAAACACTTGCAGGACTCTTTTTCTATCCCATCGAAAACCCAAATATGATCTTCTTCACTTTTAGAAGGTCGTCCTCTCTCATTCTTTCGTCTAGCAATATGAGATTCGTCTACTTCTACTGTTTCATTCGGTCCACCAATAGGCACACTGCCATTTGTCACCATCACGTAGCATACTTCTCGGCAAAACCCGAAGTAGTCACACGCGGTATTTGCCGATAACTCAGTTTCTGATGCTGTGGCTTGCAACGTGTAATCTCGAATCCAACACGACACAAGAATTACGCTCGTCTGAATCGATACTTTGGAGGACTCGAACCACACATTTTTCCTGATGCTGGTTCGCTCTCCGCAAAGTCCGCAATGAAATTGCAACGGAATCTCAGTGTCCACACTCCTCTTACGAAGTTTTACAGACTTCAGAGCACCACAGTCAACACAGACCCTGCTTTCCTCGTCCGGCAGAAGTCCATATTTCCGGCAAAAAGTCAAACATTGTCTATGCTGGATATGCATGGAATTAGAGTTTTCCATGTGAAGCAATCCGCAGAAGAAACGTGAGAAGCAGCAGACATTACACTCGCTATCAAGAGAAACCGCGTCGATTTCCCAATGGAATCACCAACAATTACGACAGGGATGTAATGTACACGAACTGAGGAAACGACGCAAAACTGATAAAAATGACGATCGCAAATAATTGATCGTAACGCGCGCCACGAGACTTCCATAATAGATTTACTATCGCACTTTCGATATGCATCTTTTGGAGCCCTTCAACTTCGAAAGGCAATCATTCTTGGAAATTACCCTTTTGAAACGTACCGAGTGAACACTGGAGGACGACTTTCGTACATAACACACTAGCTAGCTCGCTACAACGCAGAGCATGCACTCATATGTTCATACTCATAGACCAGTATGTTGTTCTGCACACAGATTCTGCGTTCTAAGATATGCGCTAAAAAGACCTGGTTTAAGCGACATGAAAGGTAAAATTATACGTTCTGTGTCTCGCAACAAGCTTTTTGTCGTTGATTTGAACGTGGAACACATTTACTACTGTGCAACGGAGCGTGCTTGGCGAGGAATTTCCGTCTCAGCGGGTCGCGTCGATTCACAGGAGGGGCGAGTGAGCGTGCGAGCGAGAGAGAGAGAGAGAGAGAGAGAGAGAGAGAGAGAGAGAGCTCCGCGCTGCTGTTGGTAGCACTAGAAATATTAAAAATCTCTGCTTTGCCAAAGCAACGAAGCAAGGTCAGCTGCCCAGCGGGAATTCAAAGCTAAATGCCACTACTTGGCTCTAACTTCCATGAATTTTCAGTCCATTCAGCGCCTAATGAAAGTAGTTCTACAACGTCAGAGTCGACACACTTTTGCACGAAACGCTACTGATGGAAGAGTACGATGACGATGACGACGACGACGACGAGTACGAGGACAGAAAGAATGAGAAGAAAAAGAGGTTAGAGGGGAGAAAGGCTGGACACCATGTTGATGTCATTAGAGAGGGGGTATTCAGTATTTACTCGCGAGCTCTTGTAATCACAAGATTCGAAGGTCGTCGATAATAAGCAGTAGTTGGAAACACTCTGAGACAGGGTGTAAGAGGTGCTACTATCGATAGTGGTATGATGTAGTCGATCGCACTCCTTAGCATGGCTGATTCTCCGGAGCATTATGTGCTGAGTGCGTCTTTCCGGCATGAGGTACTGCCTTGTTTCGTTCAACAATAAACACGCGCTACAGTTCCAGCGTCTTTATGTGAGGCGAATGCAGTCTTTGTCCAGGTTTCGCGTCGGAAGGTCGTATGCACTGAGGTCGCACCAAAAATTTGGGCAGTTTGCGGATTTTGATAAACTATGTATGGAAGCTTTCCTTCGAATGGTAGGGCAACAGTCAGCGATTAACTCAACAAAAGAAGTAAATGGTATGACCTATCTGTTGTGGCTGCGCCCGCTTGTAATGTTTTGTGGTTCCTGACTGGATGAGGAGAGGGCGGTATGACAGATGGGTGGCCGGTTTCCTCTAACTACAACACAAAATGCACACGTAATTAAAATAAAATTTACTTAAGGAACCAGTTGAGTACTTAACTTCAATCTACATCTACATCGATACTCTGAAAATCACATTTAAGTGCCTGGCAGAGGGTTCATCGAACCAACTTCACAATTCTCTATTATTCCAATCTAGTATAGGGCGCGGAAAGAATGAACACCTATATCCTTCCGTACGAGCTCTGATTTCCCTTATTTTATCGCGGTGATCGTCCCTCTCTATGTAGGTCGGTGTCAACAAAATATTTTCGCATTTGGAGGAGACAGTTGGGTCCGCAGCTCGTGGTCGTGCGGTAGCGTTCTCGCTTCCCACGCCCGGGTTCCCGGGTTCGATTCCCGGCGGGGTCAGGAATTTTCTCTGCCTCGTGATGACTGGGTGTTGTGTGATGTCCTTAGGTTAGTTAGGTTTAAGTAGTTCTAAGTTCTAGGCGACTGATGACCATAGATGCTAAGTCCCATAGTGCTCAGAGCCATTTGAACCATTTGAGAAGGTTGGTGATTTGAATTTCGTGAGAAGATTCCGTCGTAACGAAAAACGCCTTTCTTTTAATGATTTTCAGCCCAAATTCTGTATCATTTCTGTGACACTCTCTCCCATATTTCGCGATAATACAAAACGTGCTGCATTTCTTTGAACTTTTTCGATGTACTCAGTCAGTCCTATCTGGTAAGGATCCCACACCGCCCAACAGTATTCTAATAGAAGAAGGACAAGCGTAGTGTAGGCAGTCTCGTTAGTAGGTCTGTTACATTTTCTAGGTGTCCTGCCAATTAAACGCAGTCTTTGGTTAGCCTTCCCCACAACATTTTCAATGTGTTTCTTCAAATTTAATTTCTTAGTAATTGTAATACCTAGGTATTTAGTTGAATTTACGGCTTTTAGATGTAACTGATTTATCGTGTAACCGAAGTTTGAAAAGTTTCTTTTAGCACTCATGTGGATGACCTCACACTTTTCGTTATTTAAGGTCAACTGCCACTTTTCGCGGCATTCCGATATTCCTTCTAAATCGTTTTGCAGTTTGTTTCGATCTTCTGATGACTATATTACTCGATAAACGACAGCGTCATCTGCAAACAACCGAAGACGGCTGCTCAGATTGTCTCCCAAATCGTTTATATAGATAAGGAACAGCAAAGGGCCTATAACACTACCTTGGGGAACGGCAGAAATCACTTCTGTTTTACTCGATGACTTTCCGTCAATTACAACGAAGTGTGACCTCTCTGACAGGAAATCACAGATCCAGTCACATAATTGATATGATATTCCATAAGCACGCAATTTTACTACGAGGCGCTTGTGTGGTACAGTGTCAAAGGCCTTCCGGAAATCCAGAAATACGGAATCGATCTGAAATCCCTTGTCAATAGCACTCAGCACTTCATGTGAATAAAGAGCTAGTTGTGTTTCACAAGAACAATGTTTTCTAAACCCATGTTGACTATGTGTCAATAGAACGTTTTCTTCGAGGTAATTCGTTATGCTCGAACACAATGTATGTTCAAAAATCCTGCTGTATATCGACGTTAACGATATGGGCCTGTAATTTAGAGGATTACTCCTACTACCTTTCTTGAATATTGGTGTGACCTGTGCAACTTTCCAGTCTTTGGGTACGGATCTTTCGTCGAGCGAACGATTGTATATGATTGTTAAGTATGGAGCTAATGTATCAGCATACTCCGAAAGGAACCTAATTGTTATACAGTCTGGACCAGGAGACTTGCTTTTATTAAGTGATTTGAGTTCCTTCACTACTCCGAGCATATTTACTTCTACGTTACTCATGTTGGCAGCTGTTCTCGATTCGAATTCTGGAATATTTACTTCGTCTTCTTTTGTGAGGGCATTTCGGAAGGCTGTGTTTAGTAACTCTGCTTTGGCACCACTGTCTTCGATGGTATCTCCATTGCTATCGTGCAGAGAAGGCTTTGATTGTTTCTTGCCGCTAACATATTTCACATACGTCCAGAATCGCTTTGGATTTTCTGCCAGGTTTCGAGACAAAGTTTAGTTATGAAAACTGTTATAAGCATCTCGCATTGAAGTCCACGCTAAATTTCGAGATTCTGTAAAAATCGCCAATCTTGGGGATTTTGCGTCTGTTTAAATTTGGCATGTTTGTTTCGTTGTTTCTGCAACAGTGTTCTAACCAAGGTTTATAATTTATATAAAAAACAGCTACCAGCCACATGTATGGTTTAAAAAGGTTTATTATCTTCAGATCATGACCGGTTTCGGATTTTCCTTTACAAATCCATCTTCAGATGGCAGATTACAAGCATTCTTAGTTGGACCTAGTTTTGTTTGTGCTATTCGTTTGCTGCACTGGGAAAGAAAAGAAATATTTTGTAGTCATATCGGTAATGGTACTTTTACGAAAGATTTACTTCTTTTACAAGATCTAATTGCTCATGAGATGGTTTTTATAAACATTAGTAAACTTGCAGGTTAGTGTACTTACGATCTGTGTAGTTCTGCCTGACGAAATATTCGTGCGTTTATGTTTTCGAACGCAAGCTTCATACACGAATATTTCGTCAGGCAGAACTACACAGCTCGTAAGTACACTAACCTGCAAGTTTACTAATGTTTATAAATACCATCTCATGAGCAATTAGATCTTGTAAAAGAAGTAAATCTTTCGTAAAAATACCATTACCGATATGACAACAAAATATTTCTTTTCTTTCCCAGTGCAGCAAACGAATAACACAAACAAAACTAGGTCCAGCTAAGAATGCTTGTAATCTGCCATCTGAAGATGGATTTGTAAAGGAAAATCCGAAACCGGTCATGGTCTGAAGATAATAAACCTTTTTAAACCATACATGTGGCTGGTAGCTGTTTTTTATTAAATTATAAACCTTAAGTACAACAGCCACGTTTCTCAACATGTCGTCTTTCGACAAAATAGCGAGTGTTCTAACCAGTTTTGTGTACAAAGGAGGAACAGCTCCGTCGTTTGTTAATTTATTTGGTATAAATCTCTCAATTGCTGCCGATATTATTTCTTTGAATTCAAGCCACGTCTGGAGTACACTTACATTATTAATTTGGAATGAGTGGAGATTTTCTCTCAGGAAGGCGTCAAGTGAATTTTTATGTAATTTTTTTGGATAGGTATATTTTTCGCTTATTTTTTCGAGGATTTGGTTATTACAATATTCAATCTTGCTACGACAGCCCCTGTGTTCACTAATCCCTGAATCGGTTTTGATGCTCGTTATTAACTCAGGATTATTTGTTGCTAAGAGGTCAAGTGTGTTTTCATAACCGTTTACTATTCGCGTGGGCTCAAGAACTAATTGCTCGAGATAATTTTCAGAGAATGCGTTTAGCACAATTTCGGATGATATTTTATGCGTACCTCCGGAATTAAACTTCAATGTTGTCCAATATGAAATTTTGTGGTTAATAGCAATCAAATAACATGTACTAATTCTCGAATCTTTTCCGTGTCCATATCACAAATGTGTACAGTGACTAACGTTCCCTCACAGCCAGCTAAGGTGCGAGGCGACGACTACCACCGTGTAAGACTAGAGCACAGTGCGACGTATTGAGGTGCAACACGAACTGAGCCCCGATGCGACGTACTGCGATTGTGACAGCTCGGTCGGCAGCGGCGTCCTATATGCACACTGCCCAGGGGGCGTTATCGGAGCGTAGCCTGGGGGCGGTGTCTTGGTCTTCTCTCGTTATAGACGCGCTTAGTTCAGCGCCTGCTATATAACGTTTCTAATGCCTACCGGTGTGATGGCGAAGGCGTACGCCAGCACACTGCTATCCTTTCAAAGCAACCTTTTCAGATAAGGCGAAGACCTGATGACTTGAACATTCGTCAAGAAATGAGACATTTTCATTATACAAAACAGTCAGGTGCCATACGAGCCGACCCGATAGCGGCGCGAGCACGCCGCTTGCCGGATTCGGCCATGCGCGCCGGCCACCTAATCGAATCAGCTCGGCAGATTAACGAGACGGGCGGCGTGCCGCTCAGCCTTAATGTGGTTTTTACGCTGCGTTCACAGTGGCACGCGCCCCCTCCCCCCATGAACCGTGGACCTAGCCGTTGGTGGGGAGGCTTGCGTGCCTCAGCGATACAGGTGGCCGTACCGTAGGTGCAACCACAACGGAGGGGTATCTGTTGAGAGGTCAGACAAACGTGTGGTTCCTGAAGAGAAGCAGCAGCCTTTTCAGTAGTCGCAGGGGCAACAGTCTGGATGATTCACTGATCTGGCCTTGTAACACTAACCAAAACGGCCTTGCTGTGCTGGTACTGCGAACGGCTGAAAGCAAGGGGAAACTACAGCCGTAATTTTTCCCGAGGGCATGCAGCTTTACTGTATGATTAAATGATGATGGCGCCCTCTTGGGTAAAATATTCCGGAGGTAAAATAGTCCCCCATTCGGATCTCCGGGCGAGGACTACTCGAGAGGACGTCGTTATCAGGAGAAAGAAAACTGGCGTTCTACGGATCGGAGCGTGGAATGTCAGATCCCTTAATCGGGCAGGTAGGTTAGAAAATTTAAAAAGGGAAATGGATAGGTTAAAGTTAGATATAGTGGGAATTAGTGAAGTTCGGTGGCAGGACGAACAAGACTTTTGGTCAGGTGAATACAGGGTTACAAATACAAAATCAAATAGGGGTAATGCAGGAGTAGGTTTAATATTGAATAAAAAAATAGGTGTGCGGGTAAGCTACTACAAACAGCATAGCGAACGCATTATTGTGGCCAAGATAGACACGTAGCCCATGCCTACTACAGTAGTACAAGTTTATATGCCAACTAGCTCTGCAGATGATGAAGAAATTGATGAAATGTATGACGCGATAAAAGAAATTATTCAGGTAGTTAAGGGAGACGAAAATTTAATAGTCATGTGTGACTGGAATTCGAGAGTAGGAAAAGGGAGAGAAGGAAACATAGTAGGTGCATATGGATTGGGGGTAAGAAATGAAAGAGGAAGCCGTCTGGTAGAATTTTGTACAGAGCATAAATTAATCATAGCTAACACTTGGTACAAGAATCATGAAAGAAGGTTCAAATGGTTCAAATGGCTCTGAGCACTATGGGACTCAACTGCTGTGGTCATTAGTCCCCTAGAACTTAGAACTACTTAAACCTAACTAACCTAAGGACATCACACACATCCATGCCCGAGGCAGGATTCGAACCTGCGACCGTAGCAGTCGCACGGCTCCGGACTGCGCGCCTAGAAGAAAGAAGGTTGTATACATGGAAGAACCCTGGAGATACTAAAAGGTATCAGATAGGTTATATAATGGTAAGACAGAGATTTTGGAACGAGGTTTTAAATTGTAAGACATTTCTAGGGGCAGATGCGGACTCTGACCACAATCTATTGGTAGTGAACTGTAGATTAAAACTGAAGAAACTGCAAAAAGGTGGGAATTTAAGGAGATGGGACCTGGATAAACTGAAAGAACCAGAGGTTGTGCAGAGTTTCAGGGAGAGCATAAGGGAACAATTGACAGGAATGGGGGAAAGAAATACAGTAGAAGAAGAATGGGTAGCTCTGAGGGATGAAGTAGTGAAGGCAGCAGACGATCAAGTTGGTAAAAAGACGAGGGCTAGTAGAAATCCTTGAGTAACAGAAGAAATATTGAATTTAATTGATGAAACGAGAAAATATAAAAATGCAGTAAATGAAGCAGGCAAAAAGGAATACAAACGTCTCAAAAATGAGATCGACAGGAAGTGCAAAATGGCTAAGCAGGGATGGCTAGAGGACAAATGTAAGGATGTAGAGGCTTATCTCACTAGGGGTAAGATAGATACTGCCTACAGGAAAATTTAAGAGACCTTTGGAGAAAAGAGAACCACTTGTATGAATATCAAGAGCTCAGATGGAAACCTAGTTCTAAGCAAAGAAGGGAAAGCAGAAAGGTGGAAGGAGTATATAGAGGGTCTATACAAGGGCAATGTACTTGAGGACAGTATTATGAAAATGGAAGAGGATGTAGATGAAGATGAAATGGGAGATACAATACTGCGTGAAGAGTTTGACAGAGCAATGAATGACCTGAGTCGAAACAAGGCCCCGGGAGTAGACAACATTCCATTAGAACTACTGACGGCCTTGGGAGAGCCAGTCAAGACAAAACTCTACCATCTGGTGAGCAAGATGTATGAGACAGGCGAAATACCCTCAGACTTCAAGAAGAATATAATAATTCCAATCCCAAAGAAGGCAGGTGTTGACAGATGTGAAAATTACAGAACTATCAGTTTAATAAGTCACAGCTGCAAAATACTAACGCGAATTCCTTACAGACGAATGGAAAAACTGGTAGAAGCCGACCTCGGGGAGATCAGTTTCGATTCCGTAGAAATGTTGGAACACGTGAGGCAATACTGACCTTACGACTTATCTTAGAAGAAAGATTAAGGAAAGTCAAACCTACGTTTCTAGCATTTGTAGACTCAGAGAAAGCTTTTGACAATGTTGACTGGAATACTCTCTTTCATATTCTAAAGGTGGCAGGGTTAAAATACAGGGAGCGAAAGGCTATTTACAATTTTTACAGAAACCAGATGGCAGTTGTAAGACTCAAGGGACATGAAAGGGAAGCAGTGGTGGGGAAGGGAGTGAGACAGGGTTGTAGCCTCTCCCCGATGTTATTCAATCTGTATAATGAGCAAGCAGTAAAGGAAACAAAAGAAAAATTCGGGTAGGTATTTAAAATCCATGGAGAAGAAATAAAAACTTTGAGGTTCGCCGATGACATTGTAATTCTGTCAGAGACAGCAAAGGACTTGGAAGAGCAGTTGAACGGAATGGACAGTGTCTTGAAGGGAGGATATAAGATGAACATCAACAAAAGCAAAACGAGGATAATGGAATGTAGTCGAATTAAGTCGGGTGATGCTGAGGGAATGAGATTAGGAAATGAGACACTTAAAATAGTAAAGGAGTTTTGCTATTTGGGGAGCAAAATAACTGATGATGGTCGAAATAGAGAGGATATGAAATGTAGACTGAAAATGGCAAGGAAAGCGTTTCTGAAGAAGAGGAATTCGTTAACATCGAGTATAGATTTAAATGTCAGGAAGTCGTTTCTGAAAGTATTTGTATGGAGTGTAGCCATGTATGGAAGTGAAACATGGACGATAAATAGTTTGGACAAGAAGAGAATAGAAGCTTTCGAAATGTGGTGCTACAGAAGAATACTGAAGATTAGATGGGTAGATCACGTAACTAATGAGGAGATATTGAATAGAATAGGGGAGAAGAGGAGTTTGTGTCACAACTTGACAAGAAGAAGGGACCGGTTGGTAGGGCATGTTCTGAGGCATCAAGGGATCACAAATTTAGCATTGGAGGGCAGCGTGGAGGGTAAAAATCGTAGAGGTTGACCAAGAGATGAATACACTAAGCACAGTCAGAAGGATGTAAGTTGCAGTAAGTACTGCGAGATGAAGAAGCTTGCACAGGATGGAGAGCTGCATCAAACCAGTCTCAAGACTGAAGACCTCAACAACAACAACAACACAGTGGCACTCACGCCGGTCGTCAGACGCCGTTGCCAGAGGTCGCCCGATAACATCGGTCGACAGCCTGGTCACGGTACGTCTGATCTTCTTCGCCAGTTTTTGGATTGATCAAGAAGCTTACGTTAGGTTAGCTTAGAATCTATTCTGTGTATGAAGTAGGTTATATTATAACCTCCAGGGGTGAGATGGATACTACGACGCTCTAAAATGGTTCAAATGGCTCTGAGCACTATGGGAATTAACATCTGAGGTCATCAGTCCCCTAGACTTAGAACTACTTAAAACTAACTAACCTAAGGACATCACACACATCCATGCCCGAGGCAGGATTCGAATCTGCGACCGTAGTAGCAACGCGGTTCCGGACGGAAGCGCCTAGAACCGCTCGGTCACAACGGCCGGCCTATTACGACGCCTCCGTGCTTACAGACGAGTGCTTCAAAATGGCGTTTACTCTAAAAAAGATGCCGAATGCATGTAAATGAGCTGCATATGTGTCTAAAGGTACGTGGCGAGTACTATACACTCTGTCCTCGGTTACTGGAGCTATTAGACAAGTTTTACGAATATATGATATGCAGGGACAAACGCCATACCACTAAAGTTAAAAACGCTTTGCCGCGCGGCGTTCCTATGGGACCAAACTGCTGAGGTCATCGGTCCATAGGCTTACACACTACTTAATCTAACTTAAACCAGCTTACGCTAACGGCAACACACACATCCATGCCCGAGGGAGGACTCGAATGGCCGGCCGAAGTGGCCGTGCGGTTAAAGGCGGTGCAGTCTGGAGCCGCAAGACCGCTACGGTCGCAGGTTCGAATCCTGCCTCGGACATGGATGTTTGTGATGTCCTTAGGTTAGTTAGGTTTAACTAGTTCTAAGTTCTAGGGGACTAATGACCTCAGCAGTTGAGTCCCATAGTGCTCAGAGCCATTTGAACCATTTTTTTGAGGACTCGAATCTCCGATGGGGGGAGCCGCGCGAACCGTGGCAACGCGCTGTAGACCGCGCGCCTGCCCTGGGCGGCGTTAGCTCGTAAAGCACGTTACAAGTAACTCTACTTGTGTCCACAATTAAAGCAATAAAGCGCTATTTCCCCATCATGTATCTAATTCACGATATAATTACGCAAACTGTCAATAGATGTCCGTATGATCGTGTTCTGCACGCAAGAAGCCATTCCGGTTACCAGACAACCATGCCAACGATGACGTCAGAGCAACTTGCCGTTGCCAGAGGTCGCTCGATAACATCGGTCGAATGGGACAGTGTTTCCCGGGTAATCCCATATCGGCAGTCGGTGTGTACACGGTCACAGACGGCGCCGTTTGGCACAGAGAAGACGCCCACCCTGCGGTGGAGAACCGTAGGAAAAATAGAAGCAGTACAGTCACAAACTGATGTGGCCAGATGGTATAATGTGGATGATACTGTTGTTTCTCGGATGTGGGGGCAGTTATGACAGTACCACCCTAGTACTACTGTAAGGCAGCTGGCATCTGACCTCGCAGCAGCCGCTGAACGTGTTGCATCGAGGCAAACGGTGTACAGTTAGCTTTAGCAGAGTAGCCTTTATTGTCTGAGAACTGCTGTAAGTGTGCCTCTGAGGCGTCTTCACAGAAGAAAACGTCGAGTGGAGTCGCCAACATGCCACCTGGACGGTCAAACAGTGGGCCAAATTTCTTTTCACAGATGAGACCTGATGTGGTATGGAGAGTGATTCTCGATAGATACGCATCTGGAGGGAACGTGGAACACAATTTCAGAACCCAAACATTGCGGAAAGAGACCGATATAGGGGAGGATATGGGATTATGTTAACCACTCGAACACCTCTTCATGAAATTCTTTGCGTGAATCGTCAAGGTTTAACTGCTGTCAGGTATCGTGACCTAATGTGAGGCTCTTGCGGAGTGCTGTTGGCATCAACTTCGTATTAATGGAGATCGTACTCGACCTCATAGAGCATTGGTGGTTTATGTTTTTTTGGAAACGGAAGATACTGCACACAATGCGTACCCAGCTCCCTATGCCATTGGGAATCTCATAGATGCACTGGGGAGACTGGTTGCATCACGTCAGCACCCATCAACCACTCTCTAGGACTTGCGAGCTGCTCTGCAGGAAAAACAGCCATTATTGCCTCAACATGAGACTGACGACATCATTCGCAGCTCGTTCCTTCATTGTCAGGCCTGTAATGCTGCCAGAAGTGGTCACACCATACTGAGCACATTAACCAGTTGTCAGAATGTGTGTGCAAACTCGTTAAGTTGGAAAAAACGAAGAACATTTTTGTCTACCGTTATGCATGTTGCAGTTGTTTATTTTCTGTATTCTTTACACTGTTTCTACTTTACTATCACCTGTGTATACTGTTTTGTGGCAAAATAAACACATCCTTGCTAAATTTCCATTTGTTGCTTTAATGTTGGACACCAGTGTATATCTCATTCATAAGAGCATATAGCGAGGCATCGACACATCAGTTACCAGCATGTTAAGGAATATAGCAAGATAAGGAGAACACAATCGGCCATAACGAACCGAGCCTTGCGTCATAGCCGGTCGGAGTGGCCGAGCGGTTAAAGGCGCTACAGTCTGGAACCGCACGACCGCTACGGTCGCAGGTTCGAATCCTGCCTCGGGCATGGATGTGTGTGATGTCCTTAGGTTAGTTAGGCTTAAGTAGTTCTAAGTTCTAGGGGACTTATGACCACAGCAGTTGAGTCCCATAGTGCTCAGAGCCATTTGAACCATTTTTGAACCTTGCGTCATAGTCTCACGCTAGTTCCCTTTAATTACTGTAGTGATGTTTTACTAGCGTCGACGTAGCTTCACAGGTTCCCAACAGCTACCCTCACTCCAGGCGGACGTGTCTCCTCTCCGCCTTCTCTTGTGTTACGAAAATATGTAGTTTCAATGATAAACCACATTAAGGATCTCGCCAAAGCACATTGTTCCGAGTGTGGTGTATAATCCTAATGTGTTACGAAGTGCGACTTCGGTTTATAAAGGTTTTGCCAATGACGTTATGAGCGCATAATACCGGTAGTTTACATGGTGAAAGTAGATGTTGTTTACGTTATTATATACGTAGACAAAATGTGTGTGTGAGTAAGCAAGTATTATTTAATTAATGAAACGCAAAGTTGTGGTTTCACAGCAGCTTACTTTATTCTAAAAATTGTGAAAATTAATGCAATACTGGCAGCGTATTCAGATGATCAGATTCTGGTACTGGTAACGTCAGTGCTCTTTATACTCGAAACGTTAACGCTCTAAACACTTGCCCGGTGGATTTCAGAAAGGAAGTAACAATGTTTCAGGGGCAGTATTATTTCAGACTGAGTGCAGCTTTCTGTAAAGAAAATCAACTATATTACAGTGTATTTCTGTGCACTTGCACGAAGCATAGCTCCAATATTCCGCACCGAATCGATTTAATTGCATAGTATTCGGGGCGGAAGAGTGAAAATACACTAAAGAGCCAAAGAAACTGGTACACCTGCCTAATATCGTATAGGGCACCCGCGAGCACGCAGAAGTGCCGCAACACGACGTTGCATGGACTCGACTAATGTCAGAGGTAGTGCTGGAGGGAACTGACACCATGAATCCTGCAGGGCTGTCCATAAATCCGTGAGAGTACGAGGGGGTGGAGATCTCTTCTGCACAGCACATTGCAAGGCATCCCAGATATGCTCAATAATGTTCATGTCCGGGGAGTTTGGTGGCCAGTGGGAGTGTTTAAACTCAGAAGAGCGTTCCTGGAGCCACTATCTAGCAATTATGGACGTGTGGGGTGTCGCACTGTCCTGCTGCAGTTGCCCAAGTCCGTTGGAATGCACAATGGACATGAATATATGCAGGTGATCAGACCGGATGCTTACGAACGTGTCACCTGTCAGAGTCGTATCTAGACGCATCAGGGGTCCCATATCACTCCAACTGCACACGACCGAAACCATTTCAGAGCCTCCAACAGCTTCAAAAATGCCCTGTTGACATGCAGGGTCCATGGATTCATGAGGTTGTCTCCATACCCATACACGTTCATCCGCTCGATACAATTTGAAACGAGACTCGTCCGACTAGGCAATATGTTTCATCAAGTCATCAACAGTTCAATGTCAGTGTTGACGGGCCCAGGTGAGGCGTAAAGCTTTTTGTCATGCAGTCATTATGGGTACACGAGTGGGCCTTCGGCTGCGAAAGCCAATATCGAATATTTTTCATCGAATGGCTTGCGTGCTCACACTTGTTGACGGCCCAGCATTGAAATCGGCAGCAATTTGCACTTCGGTCAAGTTGAACGATTCTCTTCAGTCGTCGTTGGTCCCGTTCTTGCAGGATCTTTTCCCGGCCGCAGCGATGTCGGTGATTTGATGTTTTACCGGATTTCTGATATTCACGGTACATTCGTGAAATGGTCGCACGGGAAAATCCCACTTCATCGCTACCTCGGAGCTGCTATTTCCCATCTCTAGTGCGCCGACTGTAACACCACCTTGAAATTCACTTAAAATTTGATATCCTGCCATTGTAGCAGCAATAACCGATCTAGCAAATGCGCCAGCCACTTGTCGTCTTATATAGACGTTGCCGAACGCAACGCCGTATTCTGCCTGTTTACATATCTCTGTATTTGAATACGCATGTCTATACCAGTTTCTTTGGCGCTTCAGTGTATTAGCTTTTGAGTTAGTGTTTAGCGAATCGTAAATAGCATCCATCATTCTATTCTATCTATCACTTGCGCCTTTGTCCCGCATTTTGCGCGGGCTTGGCGTGGTTAAATCGGATTTGGCATGTTAATTTGAAGGGGTGGCCGGATGCACTTCCTGTCGCCACCCCGTACCCCCCCGGGACGGAATCAGAGTACCCCATCTGTCTGCGTCTAGTGTAAATCATGGAAAAGTGCAGATGTGTTTCAAATGTCTGTGAGTCGTGGAACTGAGGCAGGACGTGGGGACCAGACCGGTATTCACCAAATAGCATCCATCATATCACACACAAACTTGGGAACTGTACTCTTCAGAACATGGAATACGCCTAAATATTAGAAAGATATAATCACCAGATATAAAATATCGGATGGTCACTTCTAGTTTTACTTGAGCCAGCACTGCATCTTCAATGTATTAGTTTTTTTTAATAGAGCTCGAATCACACGTCTCCAAGTACTCGAAATTAGCTTTCATTATCCGAAAGTGTTTCGTGTATGGGTTTTGCTTCACATACTCTAGATCATTCGGGGTGACCCTGATGAACAAAATTTTTAAAACTGTTTCGCTGAATTTATTTGAAGTTGTACATACTTACGTCAATTAACCTCCAATGATTGTTTGTCTTTCATGCGTATGCTGAATGACAGTGCTTAGTGTAAGATACTCTGAACACCTTAACCAATGAAAAGTGGAAATACATACACCACATTTGCAAACAATATCATGTAACAGCATCACCGCTCTGTTGGGATGATATTATTATTATTATTTGTAGACAATTAATATCCACCTACCACAACACAAGAAAGATGTATTACAGTGACTTTAAGAGTAAGATACGCCATCCTTCTCAAACGTTCATATTTTTTGAGGCTATAATTTAAGCCTAAAATTTCCGATTAAGATTTTGTCTATTTGTGATTTCCAACAAACCTACGATTTCATTCCACAGATTCCGAACGATATCCTGATTATGATACTTTTCGTCATCCAGATGTCACAAATTCCTACTCTGATCAAACGTGTCACTTTCTCGTAGTCCCCCGGCCGTTGTGGCCGAGCGGTTCTAGGCACTTCAATTCGAAACCACGCTGCTGCTACGGTCGCAGGTTCGATTCCTGCCTCGGGCATGGATATGTGTGATGTCCTTAGGTTAGTTAGGTTTAAGTAGTTCTAAGTCTAGGGGACTGATGACCTCAGAAGTTAAGTCCCATAGTGCTTATAGCCATTTGAACCATTTGAACTTTCTCGCAGTCCATGTTTCGTGTCCACCAATAAAATACAACCGAAGGAAAAAAAAACTGATTTGAATTTCACCGACTGTCGTTCGAAATCCGTACTTTCGGGCGATGTGATCGGCTGCATTGTGACCGCGCAAGTAGTGGCGTATTGATTAGAAAAGTTCGACCGCCTTCGTCCGATGTCGGTCGTCGGTAGAACCCATAGACATCGGTGCCACTATTCCCGCAGCCTTAGGTGGTTTCCCCACATCCTAATACGTCAATAGCGGTTTCGTACCCACGATCTGCCTCAATCACATGATTTGCAAACGTTTAGAAGGCGTTCGCACACTTTCACATGCATAACACTGTACGCAGATAGTTGGGGTGCACGAATTCCGTCCCGGGGATTAAAGGGATGGCAACAAGAAAAGCATACCGCCACCTTCTATCATTAATACTGACACATCCGGTAACAACCACGCCGGTCCCTTGTAGATACGGGAAAAGGGAAAGAAACAGGAAAGATGAGTTAGTTTCATACGAAGCGCGTTCCCTCTGATTTCCACCTCTCAGTCATGTCCGATCGTCACGATGTAACATGTTTTAGTTAAGAACCAACGAAATGCAGTGAGAGCAGGTTTTGTATTCTATCCCCCAGATTATTCAATCTACACTGATGAGCCAGAACTTTGTGACCAACTGCTTAATAGGTTGTTTTTCCGTCTTTAGAACGAAATACATCACTGATTTTGCCTATTAGAGATCCGACGGTTTTTTGGTAGGTTTGTGGAGGTATGTGGCATTAAATGTCTACGCACAGGTCATGTAATTCGTGCAAATAACGGGCCACTGATTTGGGTACGCAGTGATGGCGCCAAATAGCGACCCAGACGGGTTTCATAGGATTTACATCAGGCGAATTTGGTTGCCGAGACATCAACGTAAGTTCATTACAACGCTCCTGAACCAACTGTATAACATCTCTGGCTCCTAGACACGGGAAATTATGTTGCTGAAAGATGACATCAAGCATGAAGGCATGCAGGTGGTTCGCAGCTGTCAGCGTGTCATCGACTACCACCCCAGGACCCCGGCAAACGCAGGAGAATGTCTCCCCTAGCATAATACTGCTCGAACCTGCCTGCGTACGTGGCGCGGTGCAAGTTTTGAGTCGCCTTTCACCTCGATGACGGCGTCTGTGGAGACGACCAGCGATCTAGTGTAACAAATATGTGATTCACCCGAACAGCCAACACTTTTCCATAGATCGACGGTCGAATCCCAATGGCCCTTTGCCGACTGCAACAGTAATTGACAATGTCACTGGGTTAACATGTGAACACGTAGAGGTGGTCTGCTGCGGAACTCCATGTTCAACAATGTACGATAAACTGTATGTTCTGAAACACTTGTGCGTACACGTTCTTTGCAGATGTTGCTGCAGATGCTGAGTACCAAAAGGAATCCTCTTACTTTAACTGTGAACATCATGTCTATGTAATTTAAATGAACAGTCTTGTAAAACTGTCACTATCAAGCGATACTTTAGTATTTAAAGATAGTTGTAAATACTCAGAAGATTACTGTGGCAATGGATTATATTTTACGTGTTCTCCGCTTGTTCTCTTTTCGGAGCAAGTAAAGAAGCCATCGTTGTAATGAAGACTGTATTTTCATCAGGTACAACGGAGACCCCATTACATCTTGTGCCATTCTCTGATAACATTTTAAAGAACATACTTCTTATACAGGAAAACAGCGATCTGTAATTATTATAAATAAACTGGAAGCAGTCTTGATCGCTTAGCTTCTTTAATGATGACCGGTTTCATGGTCCGAAGATTTTATGATAAAAAGGTCGAAACTGGTGGTGGTGGTGGTGGTGGTGGTGGTGGTGGTTAGTGTTTAACGTCCCGTCGACAACGAGGTCATTAGAGACGGAGCGCAAGCTCGGGTGAGGGAAGGATGGGGAAGGAAATCGGCCGTGCCCTTTCAAAGGAACCATCCCGGCATTTGCCTGAAGCGATTTAGGGAAATCACGGAAAACCTAAATCAGGATGGCCGGAGACGGGATTGAACCGTCGTCCTCCCGAATGCGAGTCCAGTGTGCTAACCACTGCGCCACCTCGCTCGGTTCGAAACTGGTCACCATTAAAAAAGTTAAGCGATGAAGACTGCTTCCAGGTTATTTATTCTTTGAAGAAGGGTGGGGGAATCACAAATTGATACAAATGTGGTCAACCTGCCGCGGTGCGCTCGCAGTTTTCCGGTAGCAGCACCAGTCCGGTTGTTAAACTGCCACACACCATTCCAAGAACTTTCGAATCTACGGAGATGTACTTTACGTAACTATCAGACAAAAACATGTACCTTCTGCCCTCCCTCCGTAAGGCCGGTATTACACTATCAAATTTCTTTGTCAAATATCTTTGTCAAAAGTCTTTGTCAAAGATATTTGATGGTGTAATAGGAACTTTGTCAAATGTCGTCCAATATTTGATCAAATCTAGGGCCCGCTGTAGATTTGATCAAAGAAGTCGCTTGTCTTCTGTTCACTGCAATGTTACATGTTACCACATGGAGCGCTAGCATCGCTGCAGCATTCTGTCGTCTGTAGCGTTATTATAAACATTGCCGGTAATTACAGTTGGTGTGTGCCGACAACTACAAAATTAATAGAGATGTTTGAAGCTGATGAGGTGTTTTACAACGTGAGGCACCCTGAATACAAAACCCGACTCGACCCGACCTAACCTAACATAACATAACCCTCTCCTGTAGCAAGGAATCAGAGTGTTACAATGAGCCTGTCTTCTGAAGATGTACCAGTTCTTAAGTGAATATTGTGCTTCGTGATATGAGGATACACTTCACTGAGCACATACAGAAATGTATGCTCATCCATTGTTAAGTAACTGATGTACGACTTGACGTCTTCCACTATAAGCTCACGTAACAAGTTTTGTTGAATGCTTTTATCGTGTCGTCGTAAAACCCATGGCTTCACCCAGATTATATTAGTTTTTCGTTCCATAGATCCGTGCTGAGGAGATCCTCGTGGATGTGGAACATGTCATTTTTTTTAAGCTGAAATAACAATAAAAATAGTATGAATATGTGCAATACATCATTTGTTTCTATTAAAAATTTCGTCAATGGAGTAGAAGGAGTTGGCCACTAGTAAGTATTTCAGGCTCCTTTTAAACTGATCCTTATTTGTAACTAAATTTTTTATGTTTGCTGGCAAATTATTGAAGATGAGTGTTCCTGAGTAGTGAACCCCCGTTTGAGCTAAAGTAAGTGCTTTTAAGTCCTTGTGCAGATCATTTTTTTCCTGGTATTGTATGTATGAACTGAGTTGTTTGTTGGTAAAAGAGATATATTATTTAGGGCAAATTTCATTAAGGAGTAAATACACTGAGAGGCAGTAGTTAGTATACCCAGTTCTTTGAAGAGGTTTCTGCAGGACATCCGGGAATTTACTCCACAAATAATACGTATTACACTTTTGTTTGACTTGAAGATTTACCCCAAAATTTTATACCATATGACATTATGGAATGAAAGTAGGCAAAGTATGCAAGGTTTTTCATTTTTATGTCGCCTATGTCTGCTAACACACGAATTGCAAATACAGATTTGTTAAGGCGTTTTTGCAGTTCTGTGGTATGCTCCTCCCAACTGAATTTATTATCAGGTTGTAATCCCAGGAACCTCGTATGTATGGTTCCTTTTTTCCCCCCACTTCCGTATGTGCACACAATGCAATTGCGGTACGTGCAACTGCTGCGGTTAATAACAACTTGGTGTTGTCAGCCATCTTGAACTTTGACGAAAAATTTGATGACAGTGTAATACCCCTTCTGGCGCTACGTCAAAGATCTTTGTCAAATATATTTGACGGAATATTTGATCACATCTTTGATCAAAACTTTGACAAAGAAATTTGATAGTGTAATACCGGCCTAAGACATTGTGAAGCGGTTCGCAATTCAACGCAAGTCATTACACCCATCTGGTAATGAGCAAGCGGAAGTCGCATCCTTTTTTCGCCGTACTTTATGCGACCAGGCTGCGACGACCGCGCTCACTTACAAGATTTCCCTTCCACTGGATTGAATATCATGCTTTCTGCCGTCAGTCACCCACTACGCTGATCTGCAGCATGTCCTCGTGGTTTCTGTCTCGCTTCGTTTACTTTACCTTCCTAATCGTCTTCTTCCGCGGGGAGTAAAATCCAAGGACTTTAAAGGCCAACGATGTTTGAACGATGTTTGTCCATCCCAGTAGCATGGCCTGCACATAGAGGGTGAATCCCTAATGCTGTTAAAAACATTCAGGGATTATGCAGAAGAGCAAAGCATCAAGTTGAGTTAAGGGACCCTAGTCGGGAAACGACCTAGTCGGGAGTTATAAGGGGAAATCGTTCTTATACCTCTGACTGTGAAACACATGTACCGATACTGTTGTTTCTAAGATTGTATAGTAGGAAATCCCAACGAGCACTTACATGTAGAGTTCGAGATAATAACTAATCGAACGCATACGTCGTACAGTGTACTGATATTAGCAATCCTTTTGTACAATGTCTATACTGCAGCAGACTGCAGTTTGCGTTTACAAGTTGAAGTAGTTACGTCGATCAGCTGTAACCAAATGGAGCTGTACCCGTTGACCGAATTTGCAGACATGATTTTCGTGTATGGGCAAGCAAATGGGAGCAGGTTGTGTAGTATCAAATATCCGCCTAGAAGAAGTCCGGCTCACATCATGTTTGGAAGAGTGTTCCGACGATTCACTGAAACAGGGCAACTGGTACCGAGGAAACCGACGAACTACACGGACTCCCGACTTAGTAGATACCGTGCTTGTTCGAGTGGATGAGGCACCTGAAATCACCACTCTATCAGTTGCACGTGAAATGAATGTTTCGCAAAGTACTGTTTGGCGAGTATTACGGGAAACGCTGCTCCAGCCTTACCACCCACAAGAACTGCTTGCTTTGACTTCTGCTGACTTCGGAACGCATGTAGTGCTCAGCCAATGATTCTTGCAGCGCCTTACACAGCCGATTCTCATTTTCCTGCGTATGCTACCGGCCTGGATCCTCCCTTTGATCTCAGCCTCACATGGTAAGTATTCTGTAAAAATCAGTCTCAGGTATTTAAAATCATGATCCCTGCTGCAGTATCGGGTTCCGGCTAACAGATGCTGGAGTGAGCCTCTCGAATAGACGCGAGTCCTGCTCAGCAGCGGATACTCGATCTTCAAATGGTTCAAATGGCTCTAAGCACTTTTTTTTTCATTTGCTGCTTGCCATATAAGCCCGCTGCCTTTATAATATAGCGGGCTGTAAATACTGCAGTTGGTCTCTTAGCCGTCACATCAGTCACTCAATGCCACGTATAGGGGAGAACCCACAGAATGATTAACATACACCCACACAAGCTACACACAGTACATCTACCTGAGTGACTGATGTGCCGTTGCCCATGTCCCGCCCCGTGGAGGCGGACCATATGCAGTGTCTGGCAGTTATTACTAGTTCAGAGCAGCATTTTAATAATTAGAAAAGAAAAGAAAAAAAACAAAGTGACATATATGTTATGTTGAATAATACAAAAATCTATAGTTATTTTAATATAAAGAATACATGTTTTAATGAAGAAAATTAGAAAAGTATTTACCAAAAATCCCTTCACCAACAAGACCATGAGAGGGAAGTCCCGGAAAAGTCCTCGAGACTGCCGCTTTTCGCCTCACCCTAAATGCTAATATTCAGATTTATGTATCCATATTCTACATCTTAATTATTTACTGTCACTTTAACACAATGATACATTACATATATTATTGGTGCTGGTGTGAGGTGCAGCGCTCGGAATAACATCGAGCTGTGGCCCTCTCACCAGGAATTTTCTATCCAATTTCTGTGTCTGAAACTACTCTAATATATTTTATGCTATTCATTTTATACTTTTACGAACTTCCACATTCAAATTAATTACATTTTCTTATTACAGTTAGTTTCATAACCTCACACCTTGTTTCACTACAATGTATTATATACGTGAATCGGTTATATTATCCGTTATCAGTAACATCATTATCAGAATTCTCAGTACTACTGTTATTAGTTGAGGATCTCCGTTCTCTCAATCTGTGTCTCCATTGTCTTCCTCTGTTGAACTCTACTTGTAATTCTCTTGAAATTTTGTCTGCTGTGTTATTTATTTCTGTCCTAGTAACTGGGTCCCTAATGGAGTTGTAAATATTAAACTGTCTCAGATCTGACTGCCGTATATGTGTGTATAGCATGCAGGAGATAATCGTGTGTGCAGGGGTCCCAATGTCCCCACATGTGCATGTATCACTTTCCCTGAGATTCATGCGGTGTAGGTGTGATGGGTAAGGCCCATGACCGGTCAAAAAGTGTATCATGCCTCGACTCGAATCTATGTATTTCATTTGTAGTCTCTCCCTGATGTTTGGGAAGAAGTCGTGGACCCTACGGCCCTTGTCACTCATATCCCAGTCTCTCTGCCAAGTACCTAGGCGCCAATTTTTTAAGTGTAATTTGACTTGAATGTCTTCTCCTGTTATAGCTCTTACCCGATCACTACTGCCTTCTTTAACCAGTATGCTGCGTCACGGTATTTAATAGTTATTTCGATCGGAAAGACACCTAGTATCACAGACAGGGCATCTTGGGATGTAGTTTCGAAGCCGCCTGACAATCTCAGCAGCACCCCTCTCTGCCTACGGCGAACAATAGTTTTGTTTACTATGGGACTTAACATCTGAGGTCATCAGTCCCCTAGACTTAGAACTACTTAAACTGGTTCAAATGGCTCTGAGCACTATGCGACTTATCTTCTGAGGTCATCAGTCGCCTAGAACTTAGAACTAATTAAACCTAACTAATCTAAGGACATCACACACATCCATGCCCGGGGCAGGATTCGAACCTGCAACCGTAGCAGCAGCGCGGTTCCGGACTGAAGCGCCTAGAACCGCTCGGTCACAGCGGCCGGCTACTCGGTCTTCGAATCACTCACCAGGAAAACGATCTTGCTCTCTGCTGTCTCCACACTGTCGCTCATCCGCATCAACCAGTCCTTCCTTGGATTTGGACAACAGGGTCACGTCGCCGGCATGTGCGACATGTGTTATATCCTCTCCTTAGACCCCGATTCCTTCAAGATTCTTATCAAGAATTTACCTCATTACTTTTTCGATAGAGAGAATGAACAGTATCGTGACACACTACCTTCTTATCCTCAGCCCTATACTTGCAATGGTGTCCAAAATTAAAGCAACAAACTGATATTTCCCCGTCCTAAGTCTAATTCACGATACAATCATACAAACTGTCAACAGATGTCGTTACGATCGTGTTCTGCACGGAAGATGGCATTCCGATCAACGAACAACCACGCCAGCAATGACGTTAGCGCACCTGTCAAGCGAGGTAATGTAACATCAGCAAGAGTGGACCGTTATTTGGATGTAAGGACGCGACGGTACCGCCTTAGTACTGTATTGCACCTGGCATCTGACCTCGCAGCACCCCCTGGACGTGTTGTATCGAGGCAAACGGTGTACAGAAGGCTTCAGTAGAGTGGCCTTTATTGTTGGAAGCCTGCTTTCTGTTTACCTCTGGCGTGACTTCACAGAAGGGAAGGTCTGGAGTGGAGCCGTCAACATGCCACCTGGACGGTCGAACGGTGGGCTAATGATCTTTTCACAGATGAGTCTCGGTGTGGTCTGGAGAGTGATTCTCGACGGATTCGCATCTGGAGGGAACGTGGAACACGATTTCGGAACCCAAACATTGTGGAAAGAGATCGATATCGAGGATGATTCCTAATGGTGTGGGCAGAGATTATGTACACCACTCGAAGACCTCTTCATGAAATTGTAGAGGTGAATCAGCAGGATTTAACTGCTGTCAGGTACCGTGAGGAGATCTTGTGATCTAGTGGGCGGTTGTTGCGACGTGCTGTGGGCCCAGACTTCGTCTTGTTGACGATAATGCTCGACCTCACAGGAGCACGGGTGGTTGATGTTTTCTGGAAACGGAAGATACTGCACACATGGCGTGGCATGATCGCTCTCCTTATTTGAATCCTATAGAGCATGTCTGTCATGCACTAGGGAGCCGGGTTGCATCACGTCAGCGTCCATCGACCACTCTCCAAGACTTGTGAGCAGCTCTGCAGGAAGAAATGGCGTTATTGCCTCAACATGCTATTGATGACATCATTCACAGCATTTCCCGTCGTTGTCAGGACTGCACTGGTGCCAGTGGTGGTCACACCCCTTAGTGAGCACTTTAACCAGTTTCCAGAATGTGTGTGCAAATCTGTTACGTTAGAAAAAAACGAAGAACATTTATGGCTACCGTTACGCACGTTGCAGTTGATTGCGTTCTGTATTCCTCACATTGTTTCTACTTTACTATCACCTGTTTTTACAGTTTTGTGGCAGAATAAACGAAACCTTGCAAAATTTTCCTTTCTTGCTTTAATTTTGGACACCAGTGTATTTTAAAACTCTCCGCGACTTTGTTCCCGGGCTTCACTTTGCCTTTTGAATCAGCAAAACTGCCACGGTGCACACTATGGGCGATAAGAAACTTCATTTCAGCGGACGCCGATATTTTTGACTTTCGAAATGAGTCATGGTATCAACGTGACCACCCAACGTCATAGAGAGACCGAAGGTAGTGGACTGTAACGCCGAAACTAGTTGCGTACGAATGAAACCAGTAAATACGGCCAAGGTGTCATCGTAACTACTTGTAAGTTACAATAACAGCTGTTTTCCCAATATCCACCTGGAATTTTATGTACGCACATCATTATGTTCTTGTCGAATGCGAATAATGATCTCTAACAGAAATGTGTGGAAGCAGTGCAGAATGAATCCATGTGGAGCAGAAGTTGACTGATCAAAGAAAGAGCGAGACATAACAAGGTAAGATTATCGGATCAGCTGCAAGGAAAGAAACCGTAATAGAAGGGGATGAGAAAAACGTGGTAGTTCCTTGGTAGAACAGCCTGTAGATGAACTGCAACGCTTCTTGTGTAATCCAAAATCTAAAACCGACAGCGCTGATCCCCGCCCTCGTGTGCCGTCCGCCTTCCTCTTCTTGTACCTCTTTAAGTATCATCTACGGCGCACTTTAATCAATTTAGCCTCCGTATCTTATTGTGAAGACTACTTATGCAAAAACTTGGTGTTCGATATATGTCCCATTCTAGAACTTTTTATGTCACTCGTCGCTACCATCTCCCCTGTATTTTTCACATAAACAGAGCGTTGTCAAAGTTGCACAGTGGTTCATATTACGTGTTAAAGCGTAGGCTCCCTGTATTTAATGCGTAAATCAGTCCACAGTCTGGAGTGCAACTTCGAATATGACAACGCCTCAAGTACAGTCGTGTCCAAAACAATCTTCGCATCGATGACTACTTTTTCTTTTCTTTTCTTGCTTTTTCTTTTCTTTTACTCCGTTTCTTTCTTTACCCAATCAAAAATTTCTATGTTCATCATTTACTTTTTAATCAGAATTGGTTTAATCTATTTCATCCCTACAGATTAACTTTTATATAAAACTTGCGTTGCAAGTCTCAGCGTACCCTGCACTGTTACAGCCAGCGATTAAAGGGTGGCCGGCCGAAGTGGCCGTGCGGTTAAAGGCGCTGCAGTCTGGAACCACAAGACCGCTACGGTCGCAGATTCGAATCCTGCCTCGGGCATGGAGGTTTGTGATGTCCTTAGATTAGTTAGGTTTAACTAGTTCTAAGTTCTAGGGGACTAATGACCTCAGAAGTTGAGTCCCATAGTGCTCAGAGCCATTTGAACCATTTGATTAAAGGGTAACGTGCAGTTACTGAAACTACAATATACAAAAGTACTAATATAATTAATTAGCCAAACTAGTCACTACTTTACCTTCGTTTTCCTTGCTACACGTCCTAAAGGATCCTGATGTACTGCCAGGCGTGGAAGATTACTTTGGAAAATCCTAGAAGAAGAAATGATTTTCAGTTAGTCTGATTAGTTATATAAATATAGCATATGCAGCTACACAAACATACTTAACACTAACTAACTCCACGGGAAAGGTGCAATATAGACAAATATTTCACTTTTCTTCCTGAAAAAATGTACAGACATGATGCAGAAGCATTAGAACTGCTCGTATGACTAACGAACGATTTATCTTAACGTACTGGTTCACGACCATTTCTCGACCTTGAATCACGGCGTTACTTGCAAGACATGATCTTTATATATACAATCATATATTCAACAATAATGACACTACGATTAATCTTAGAAGACAGACTGGGATCTACTCCCAGAATTTCTGAAGATAGCAAGTATAATATACAAGGCACAAAACATTATTTATAATTTGTACAGAAATCATACTGCAGTTATAAAGGGTCAAAGGACACGAAAGGAAAGCAGTAGTTGGCAAGGGAGTGGGACGTGTTTGTAGCCTCTACCCGAAGTTCTTTAATTACGGAGTTGAGGTTCACAGGTAAGAAAGAATAACTTAGAGGTTTCCCCTTGTCACTGTAATTCTGCCGCAGACGGCAAAGAACATAGAGGAGCAGCTGAAAGGAATGGAAGTCGTCTTCAAAATGGGATATAAGATACACGTCAACAAAAGGACAAACAAGTCGAATTAAAGCAGGTGATACTGACAGAATTAGATTATGAAATGAGACACTAATAGTAGTAGATGAGTTTGCTACTTGGGTAGCAAATTAATTGATGACAGTCCAGGAGGAGAGGATATAAAATGCAATTTGGCAACAGGAAGAAAAGAGTTCCTGAGAAAGAAGAATGTTTTACCATCGAATGTAAATTTAAATGTCAGCAAGTATTTTCTCCGAGTATTTTTCGGGACTGTAGTATTGTATGAAAATGAAACGTAGATGATGAACAGTTGAAACAAGAAGGGAATAGACGCTTTTGAAATGTGGAGTTACAGGAAGATACTGAAGATTAGACGGGTAGATTGAATAACCAACCAAGGGATACTGAATCGAACTGAAGAAAAAATAAATTTGTGGGACAACTGGCTTGGTTGACAGGACACATCTACAGTCATAAAGAAATCGTCAAATTGGTAATGGAGGGAAGTGTAGAGGGAACAACTGCAGAGGGAGATCAAGGCATGAATACAGTAAGCAGGTTCAAATGGATGTATGTTGCAATAGTTATTCGGAAATGAAGAGGGTTTTACAGGATAAACTAGCGTGCAGATCTGCATCAAACTAGTACGATCAAATTCGCCAAACATGATTATATCCTAAGAATTCGCGCGCGATAACACGGGTCTTCCTCTGTCCTAATGTCAAGACTGTCTCGATGCGTTCAGCTTGTGTTAACGTTACCACCCATCACACCACATCCTATAAGGAAGAAATTAACGTCACAACTCCTGAGAATGAATGAAGATATTCTCAAATGAAAAGCACCACTGTTGTTCTCATGAAATTCTTTGTGTGCTTGATACGTCAGATGACTCCCTTTCCATCTGAATATTACGAACATACCTACATGGCAGCGATTTTGAAAGCCGCCATATTGTTACATAGCTTCGCATGTTTTCTCTCTCATCTCATACCGGCTGCCCAAAGATCTCTGCTTATCCACCTGATTTTATATTAGAAGGGTGGTTCCACACCTATGGACCATCTGTGTATTAATTAAAATAGACGGATCCATAAAATATTCCGTACACATGGAGGATTCCGCTGTCCAGTCAAGCTTCATACAAATACTTCTTGTTGTTGCTGCTGTCACCGTGGCAATTAGCGACTCGCTCCTATTAAAGTACTGCAATGCAGCATATTAATCTCGACTGAGAATCACGTCCAATCATAGATTTTCCATGGCTTCCCTATACCGATTAAGGTAAATGTTGGTATGATGTTTTTAAACATTGTATCGGCTAATTACGTTCCCCAATCTGAACCTGTACGGCGTTTCTAATTATCTCCAATTATAGGGGGACATACAGCTTAACGAAGGCTCCGAAATATGTGTTTTTCCACATTTACAAGTCACTGCCAGATGTACAAGGAGCCGTATTATTATCATCATCATCATCATCATCATCATCATCATCATAATCATCATCATCATCCTTATGAAATATTCAGCTTAATGGCAGTTTACTGGCACTACTGCTGTCTCAATTCGATCCTGTTCCAGACCAACTGTTTCTCAGCCTCGTCTTTTTCTCTATTATCTTCATGCAGAACGTTAGTTCTCCGTCTTCCTATATATTTCTCTCCATCCACTGTAACTTCTCTAGTTATTAGTAATCCTTAATCCCTTCTTCTCTAGAAGTATACACTATGTGATCAAAAGTATCAGGACCGCGCGACTGCTACGGTCGCAGGTTCGAATCCTGCCTCGGGCATGGATGTGTGTGATGTCCTTAGGTTAGTTAGGTTTAAGTAGTTCTACGTTCTAGGGGACTGATGACCACAGCAGTTGAGTCCCATAGTGCTCAGAGCCATTTGAACCATTTCAAAAGTATCAGGACACTCCCAAAATTATACTTTTTTCATATTAGGTGCATTGTGCTGCCACCTACGGCCAGGTAATCTATAGTAGCGACCTCAGTAGTCATTAGACATCGTAAGAGAGCAGAATGGGGCGCTTCGCGGAACTCACGGACTTCGAACGTGGTCAAGTGATAGGGTGTCACTTGTGTCATGCGTCTGTACGCTAGATTTCCACACTCCTAAACAACCCTAGGTCCACTTTTTCTGATGTGATAGTGAAGTGGAAACGTAAAGGGACGCGTACAGCACAAAAGCGTACAGGCCGACCTCGTATATTGACTGACAGAGACCGCCGACAATTGAAGAGGGTCGTATTGTGTAATAGGCAGACATCTATCCAGACCATCACACATGAATTATAAACTGCATCAGGATCCACTGCAAATACTATGACAGTTACGCGGGAGGAGAGAAAACTTGGATTTTATGGTCGAGTGGCTACTCATAAGCCACATATCACGCCCGTAAATGCCATCGACCCCTCGCTTCGTGTAAGGAGCGTGAACATTGCACAATTGAACAATGGAAAAACGTTGTGTGGAGTGAAGAATCACTGTACACAATGTGGCGATCCAATGGCAGGGTGTGGGTATGGCGAATGCCCGGTAAACGTCATCTGCCAGCGTGTGTAGTGCCAACAGTGAAATTCGGAGGCGGTGGTGTTATAGTGTGGTCGTGTTTTTCATTGAGGGGGCTTGTACCCCTTGTTGTTTTGCATGGCACTATCACAGTACAGGCCTACATTTATGTTTTAAGCTTTGCTTCCCACTGTTGAATAGCAGTTCGGGGATGGCGATTGCATCTTTCAACAAGATTGAGCACCTGTTCCTAATGCACATTCAGTGGCGGAGTGGTTACAAGACAATAACATACCTGTAATGGACTGGCCGGCACAGAGTCCTGACCTGAATGCTATAGAACACCTTTGGTATGTTTTGGAACGCCGACTTCGTACCAGGCCTCATCGACAGACATCGATACCTCTCCTCAGGGCAGTACTCCGTGAAGAATGGGCTGCCATTCCCCATGAAACCTTCCAGCACCTGATTGAACGTATGCCTGGGAGAGTGGAAGCTGTCATCAAGACTAAGGGTGGGCTAACACCATATTGAATTCCAGCACTACCGATGGAGGGCGCCACGAACTTGTATGTCATTTTCAGCCAGGTGTCCGAATACTTTTGACAACATAGTGCAGATGTTCTCCTCTGCCCCCCCCCCTTTCCCAGACAGCCTGGAGATGAAAGAATAGCTCTTCAAAGAAATCTAGTCAGACTTACAAGAGGAATGGACGCGTACTGAATGAAAATTAACGTAAAGAAAAGTAAAGTGATTAGAGTATAAGACAAAGAAGAAATGAAAATGAAAACTTAAGCGCGTTATTTTGAGGAAGTTGCACAGTTCAGATATTTGGAACTACTGATAACCAGAAGGGTGGAAACAGAAATAATTTCAAGAAGCCATTGGTGACAGAAACGACCTATGACCGACTGGTGATCGAATCCCTAACTTTTGGATTCGTACTCTGGCACTGATGCACTGTGTCATACCTATTGTTATCAAGCCGGCCGGGGTGGCCGAGCGGTTCTAGGCGCTACAGTCTGGAACCGTGCAACCGCTACGGTCGCAGGTTCGAATCCTGTATCGGGCATGGATGTGTGTGATGTGGTTAGGTTTAAGTAGGGGACTGATGACCTCAGAAGTTAAGTCCCATAGTGATCAGAGCCATTTGAACCATATTGTTATCAACATTTGATAAATGTATTCTAAGCGGTTTGAACGGGTAGGCTGTATCAAGGCGGTATTCAGGAGCTCTGGCAATATGAACGATTTCCGATAGTCATTACGGCGTGGAACCGCGATTGAAGAACGCATCAAAAGCCTGGCATATTGCCCAATAACTACTACCGGATGGGGAATAAGAGTCACAGTGACGAAACCGAAGACTTTCGAAGTATATGGGATCAGATAACATTATGCTACACACTTCAAAGATGGTTCTGTTTATTTTGGCGAACGATAACTTTTAAGTGAAGTAACAGCAAAAACTAGGCATGTTCTGGACGAGATGAGTTGAACTCACGGTCCCGGCATCCACAATGAAGACACCTAGAAGGATCTGAAAGAAAATCCAAAAAGCCTCAGTGTGCTTCCCTTCTACATGGAAACTTAATTATCAAACCGTTTCTAGTGTTTAGATCGTGCTGATCAATTGTTACGGCTTCTTTCTTTCAGTAACGCCAATTGAACAGCTAATCTTACCACTGATTGCTCTCTGCTTTAAAATTTTCACTATTTAAGGAAAATTCATGAACATGCACTATTGTTTCTTCGCTCTATATGACGAGTTCGATGCCTTTCAACCAGAGTTGTGTAAAATTTATTCTAATAACGAATACAGATAAAAATTATTATTCGTTATTCGTGAATGACAGATAAAAAAAATTTATTCGAAGCCTTATTCATTTTCATCGGTTAAAGAAGAATCGTCAGTTGTGAATAAAAAAGGTATAAGAACAAAAGAGTTCAAAACCGAACACATTTGTATCTTCCATTATTATTTACCGTTTAAAAAACAAATATACTTTTTCTTCCTCTTTGTTAATTTTTCGATACAATTCTTTTTTCGATCATCTCTTTAAACATTTTTTAGTCCTTAAAGAATTGCCACTGTTACACATGAAACCGAACGTTCCACAGATGCCGAAGAGAGGAGGTTGTTTCATATCTTCTGAAATTCGCCCCTTAGTTTAGTATTAGGAGTTTATCCAATATAAATGTAATAAATCATCAGTACTACAATACACAAAGGAATTAGACTTTAGCTGCCAGTGGGCATTGATTCAGATCAACGGGGAAACTTGAAAATTTGTGTCTGACCGGGATTCGAGCCCGGGTCTTCTGCTTACTAAGCACAGAAGCTCTGACCCCTGCGCCATCCAGACATAGTGGTCATCGCAACTGCAGGGATTACCCTCGCACGCCTCCCGTCAGACCCAAATTCTCAAGTTATCCACATACTACTAATGTAGTGGCCCTTGCCTATTATCCTCCTCATTACTCGCCGTTTCGCCGATTCCCATAAGACTTCGTGCCTGGTGTGCATTTGCACTGAATTGATCATTGGTCGACCTCACCTTAATTCAAATGGTTCAAATGACTCTGAGCACTTTGGGACTTAACCTCTGAGGTCATCACTCCCCTAGAACTTAGAACTACTAAAACCTAACAAACCTAAGGACATGACTCACATCCATGCCCGAGGCAGAATTGGAACCTGCGACCGTAACAGTCGCGCGGTTCCGGACTGAAGCGCCTAGAACCGCTCGGTCACCGCGGCCGGCTCACCTTAATTACACACTGAGTTGACAAAAGTCATGGGATACCTTCTAATATTCTGTCGGACCTCCCTTTGCCTAGCCTATTGCAGCAACTCGACGTAGCATGGACTAAAAATATCGCTGAAGTTCCCTGTAGAAATATTGAGTCTTGCTACCTCTATAGCCGTCCATAATTGGGAAACTGTTGCCGGTGCAGTATTTTATGCACGCACTGACCTATCGATTATGTCCCATAAATGTTCGATGTGATTCATGTCGCCCGATCTAGTTTGCCATGTCATTCGCTCGAATTGTCCAGAATGTTCTTCAAACCAGTCGGCAACGGTTGTGTCCCAGTGACACTGCGCACTCTCATGAAGTCCATGATGGCTGCAACTGGTCTCAGTGTAGTCAAATATAACCATTTCCAGAATGACTGATTCAGTTGGACCAGAAGACCCAGTCCTTTCAATGTAAACAAAGCCCACACCTTTATGGAGCCATCACCACATTGCACAGTGCCTTCTTGTCAACTTGGGTCCATAGGTTCGTGAGGTCGGCGCCACACTTGAACCCTACCATAAGCTCTTACCAACCGAAATCAGGACGCATTTGACAAAGCCTCCGTTTTGCAGACGTCTAAGCGGCAACAAATATGGTCACGACCCGAGAAGAGGCACTGCAGGCGATGTCTTGCTGTTAGCAAAGGCACTCGCGTCAGTTGTCTGCTGCCATAGCCTACGTCCACATTTCGCCACTCGAAATGAAATGTCCCATGCGTCTAGGTCCAACTACAATTCCGCGTTCAGAATCTGTTAATTTCTGTCGTGCGGCCATAATCACGTCGCAAACCTCTTCACATGAATAAATTGAGTACAACAAATCACTACACTGTCCTTTTATACCTTGTGTACGCGATACTACCGTCGTCTGTATATGTGCATATCGCTATCCCATTACTTTTGTCGCCTCAGTGCATATGTGGTGTCTGTTCTTTCGGACATGTCCGAAAGAACGGACACCACAGGGTGGTTATATCTAAACTTTCGCTACTTAAGCCAGTGTAGAGGGAAAATTATATACCGCATGGGTACCAAACGTTTTTGGAATGATCTTCAGACTGCGCTCTGTAGAATTGCGTTGTTAGTAGAGTTAGTGTCATCACTTGCCGTTAGGCGCCGGTAGCGATCCGGCGACGTACGGTTGAAACACAACCGTCAGTCTGCGTTACAGTTGCAGACAATCAGCATCGGTCTGGAGGTGAGAAGGGCTATACTCGTAAAGCTGTTTTATCAAAACAACAGCAATAGTGCAGCTTCTCTTCAAGAGTTTCGACGCATTAAAGGAACGCGGGGAGGTCCTCATTTTCCATTTGGTTTGAAGAACAAAGTTTGGAATTTCGAATTAATTAGCAATTTAGGAATTGCTCCTGGGACAGGCCGATGGCCAAATGCGCCGCAAATTTTTGAAGAAGCTACTGGTGCCAAGGCTGGGAACGCTGGGGAAGCAATGAGCCATCTTCAAGCAGTGCACGAGTTGCGTCACGACAGTGGAACACTCCATGATCCACCGTTCAGAAAGTGCTGGCAGTAACTGTGAAACGGCATCTCTAGTGCGGTTCGAGACCATCGTGGATGGAGATAGTCGTCACACTGAGCAACTTTTGTAACCTGTTACGTTAACATGGTACACAATTAACATGTGTTAATCTTTCATGTAGCCGGCCGAAGTGGCCGAGCGGTTCTAGGCGCTACAGTCTGGAACCGCGCGACCGCTGCGGTCGCAGGTTCGAATCCTGCTTCGGGCATGGATGTGTGTAATGTCCTTAGGTTAGTTAGGTTTAAGTAGTTCTAAGTTCTAGGGGACTGATGACCTCAGATGTTAAGTCCCATAGTGCTCAGAGCCATTTGAACCATTTTTTTTTCTTTCATGTACAAATTAAAATTTGTATGTTTCTGTGCTTTTTCGTTATTTGTCTTCCGCGTGCTCTTACAAATGTTTCCACAATGTTTCATCGTCCTACGACAAATCGTTTTTCATGTAGGGCATCTTAAGTAGCGAAGTTCAATTCTAACCACCCTGTACTTCTACTATAGTTCTTGGCGAACAATGTCTCTTTATGTCGCTCAGAACGATGTGTACTTGACTCCCACCGTGGAGCGATTGCAGTATCAGACGATAGCTACGGACTACGGCCGATTGCGCTCAAATGTTTGAAAATATGTGTCATTACCGTGTGTGGGAGCGCACACAAACGAAATTTCACGTACGTTACCAGCGGGCCAGCGTACTAATCGGACCTTCATAGTAGCTACAACCTCTCTTGAAAATATCCTTTGCAAGTGGAGACGAAACGTTGGTTTCTCCACGAAATTTAATCGATCACCGCACACTAAACCGGAATATATTAATACGTGTGGGTAACTAGTATGCTTAGTTTCTTTAACATGTTTCGGCAAGACGTGCTTGAATTCGCAGGCCAAATAATTAGTGTTATACACTTTTAAATCTGGAAAAACTTCACTTGGTTTGATGATTTCAGCAAAATGAGCACACCCATAAACTATTAGTTACCCCCAGAAGTTAAGACGCTAATACCGCCTAACATAGCCTGTAGCCTTCGTATCTGCTTCTGTTCGACGAGGAAGAGAGTTTCCAAGTTTTTTTAGGTATGTCATATCCACCAGCAGCTACTCACAGAGGATTACATACCTCAAAACTATCAAATTGCGGCAATATTTATTACTATGTTTCACCCATTGTTTCAAATATTTTATGTGGGACTGAGATTGAGTGGTCTTGAAAGAAAGGAGTGTTCTTAGCGTATTCATCATCCCTATGTAGAAGAAAGGGCAACACTTGGTGACCGAGAACGTTGAAATAAACATCCTGGTTCATAATCACCGTATCCTGAATGAGGGGGCCCAACTCATGGTACGCAAAAATTACGGAACCACCTCCAGCCTGATCTTCAACCTCCAAACGCTTCGGATTAAACGTCTCATAGGACTGACGGTGCTCTCGACCCTTACATCATTTCAAAAAGAGATAAAATCGCGACTGGGCGCACAACATTGCATGCTTCCAGTTAGTGACAGTAAAGTCTGTGTGTTGTTTGGCCCACTGAAGGCATGCAGCATGTATGTGATGCGGTGTGCAATAGCCTTTTGCTGCGTGCCCAGCTCCAAATGCCCAATGCATGCTGTTCCATTCGTAATGTTTGCTCGGACACTTGTTGAGATGGACTTGCATTCACTGACAGTAGCAATTCCTTTGGAGTTTGAAACCGATTGTCATTGACAGTGCTTCACACCCGTCTCCAGTCAATGCCAGTTGGCGGTTCTTACGCTGTGTTACATTGCTGCAGGTGTTACACCACTGTTTGTAGACACGCTGAAGAGTCCACGTAGCTGTATAAACAAATAGTGCCACTTCGTTCACGGTGTGGTCATGTACACGTCCAAACACGAGAGCTTCTTTCTTCCATTCTGTTACATCTTCACATTGCCCCAACTTTACTGTACTGGTTCCAGACAAACGACTGGCTCATACACTGCCGGCCGCGGAGACCGAGCGGTTCCAGGCGCTTCAGTGCGGAACCGCTCGACTGCTACGGTCGCACGATCCAATCCTGCCTCGGGCATGGATGTGTGTGGTGTCGTTAAGTTAGTTAGCTTTAAGCAGTTCTAAGTTCTAGGGGACTGATGACCCCAGATGTTAAGTCCCATAGTGCTCAGAGCCATTTGCACCATTTTTTTGGTACCTTTCCTAAACCATCTGCAGCATCCATTGTGCTCTTTTAAGTAGGTGATTAGTATTTTGTGCGGTGAGCTTAATTTGATTGAGCGTTGGCGAAATCAATAAAAGTGTCACAAAAACATCTTCTTTTTAATGAATTTCCGCCCCTGGTAGCTGAGTGGTCAGCGCGACGAAATGTGATACCTAACAGCCCGGGTTCGCTTTCCGGCTGGGTCGGAGATTTTCTTCGCTCAGGAACTGGGTGTTGTGTTGTCCTTATCATCACCATTTCATCCTCATCGACACGCAAGTCGCCGAAGTGGCGTCAACTCGAAAGACTTGCACCAGGCGAACGGTCTGCCCGACGGGAGGGCCTAGCCACACGGCATTTCCATTTTTAATAAAAGTTGTAGTGACAGATTGTCCGTCTCAGTAGGTGAATGGTCAGCGCGTCTGACTGCTATACGGAGGACCGTGCTTCAATTACCGATCTTGGCAGTGACTTTTGGTTGGGGAGAGGACTATAATGGGGTCCACTCATCCTCTTGATGTCAACTGAGTTGCTATTGGAATGAGAAATAATGGTACCAACGGCGACCGCCGGGTGAGCGGTGTGCTTACCACTGCCCTTCCATATCGCATCTGAATGCCACCGTATGTCTGACACGGTGACAGATTGGCATCACGCGGTCCTCTGGTTTCGTCACGGAGTTTATGCACTGTCCATTCACATTAATGTTGCCACCTGCCAAAAGCCTGAAAAACCACCTTTTGCAGTGCAGATCGCTGCAAGACGTGAAGGAAGAGTGTCAATGAGGTGAAGGTGTAAGTAGGCTGTTTAGGTTTTTATATTGGTAACGCCATGTAGCGCTCTATATGAAAATCACTGGCTGTGCTGTGTGCAGTCTGTGGCTGGGTGGCATTGTTGTAATATTCGCCATTGTAGTGTTGGGCTGTTGGCTGTTAACAGCGCATAGCGTTGCGCAGTTGGAGGTGAGCCGCCAGCAGTGGTGGATGTGGGGAGAGAGATGGCGGAGTTTTGAAATTTGTAAGACTGGATGTCATGAACTGCTATATATATTATGACTATTAAGGTAAATACATTGTTTGTTCTCTAGCAAAATCTTTCATTTGCTAACTATGCCTATCAGTAGTTAGTGCCTTCAGTAGTTAGAATCCTTTATTTAGCTGGCAGTATTGGCGCTCGCTGTATTGCAGTAGTTCGAGTAACGAAGATTTTTGTGAGGTAAGTGATTTGTGAAAGGTGTAGGTTAATGTTACTCAGGGCCATTCTTTTGTAGAGATTTTTGAAAGTCAGATTGCGTTGCGCTAAAAAAATATTGTGTGTCAGTTTAAGCACAGTCATGTATAATTGTTCAAAGGGGACGTTCCATATGTCGACCCTTAGCCGAGGATACCTCACTGGAATCTTGTGATTTTGTCTTGTAGTTTGTGTAATTAGTGTAGCTTTAGTTTATTGCTAGCGCGTAATTGTAGAGAGAATCTCCTTTGTAGTTGCAGTCTTTCATTGTTGTACAGTAAAACAGTTGTGGCATGCATGTAAACTTGCACCAAGTATTTCGCAGCTGCGCTTGCAATTAACTAGATATTTTTTTCAGTGCTATGTTAATGTGTTCTCTTATTTTTGCTCTTCAAATTGTGCTTTTCTGTGTTATCGTGTGAAATATTGTGACAATAATGGCGTGTGAAAAACGTAACACTAGGCTCGAAAGTAAACTGAGAAATAATAGTGACGACGAGCGTAGCTTATCTGCACCACTGTGTAATGAATTAACAGACATTCAAAGTAGTAATTTGGTAATTGTGCATAGGGAAATGGAGCGGGCGGCAAATAATGGTGTAGACAGTGAAACAATTAGTGAACAGGGAAGCAGTATCTATCGATCGATCGGCAACAGCTCGCCTCAGGATTCCGAAACGACAGGATACAATACACAATATTGCAAATACTGTAGACTCAGGTTTTGGGTTCTCACCGTTTTCTCAAATGAGTCAAGGCACATTTTACGCTTGTCAAAATGTGAATGTTGCCGGTGCAAATTCACTGCCGAAAAGCACTGAAGAACATGTTTCAGACACCAGTGCATTATTATTACAGTTAATGCAACAAATGGGACAAAGGCTACAAAAGTTAGACACAACGCTTGAACAAAATCAGAAACAAATGGGAGAAAATCTTCAAAAGTTAGACACAACGGAACAACACCAGAGACAAACACAGCAACAGTTAGACGCAATGGAACAAAATCTTCACACCACGCTTGAACAAACACGTGAAGATTTAACTACTGAGTTACATAAAATCGAATCGAAATGTCAAAAAGTCTGTAACGACGTACAAACACAAATTTGTGAGCATTTCCAACGTATTTTTTCGCGTCATGAAAATGCATTACAGAATCACGAAGCAGCCATAAAAGAACTGCAAACTATTGTTCATGAAAATCACGACACCTTGCAAGCTAAAATTGACTCAGTTGCATCTACCGATTCGGTTACGCAACTTGCAAAAACTCAGGAAAACTTAAAAGACACAGTAGATACGATTTCAACACAAATGGACACTCTGAAACTTGGTTCAGAAAAACACACAGAGGAAATAATTTCACTAACGGATAAAGTAGCCGAACTTTCAGATCAGTTCACTAACTTATCTACAAAGGTAGATGATGATCTGAATGAGACAAGACCTGTAGCCTTCACTGACACTGAAGAGTATGAACAAATTAGAAAATTCAAACAAAATCAAAATCAAATCAATACACAGTACAAAAGAGAAATTCGGGAAGTACAAGATCAGTTGGCACAAGTAATACAAGAATTACATATTTCAGAGGACACTCGCGCTCCAACACGGGAAGAGGAACTTAGAAATACGGAAAAGTCACAAAATAATAACACGGGGCATTTCGGAAATTATGAAAGAAATTGACAAGGTGCACCGAATTTTGAGATGGAACCGCCGACACGACGTAACAGTGACCGATATGCGACTCGCCGACATGATGATTTTGACTATAAGCTGTTCATTACCACACGTAAATTCAAAACATTTAAGAATTCCGCCAACGGCATTCATCCACAAGCGTGGCTTCATCAATTCTCTCGTTGTTTTCCTCCCAACTGGTATTAGAGCACAGATTAGAATTTATGTGTGGCTATTTAGAGAATGAACCAGCTGTAAGAATGCGATCGGTCATTCACGATTGCCACAGTGAAGGAGAATTTTATCATGCCTTCCTCTCAGCATATTGGTCTCGAGCTACACAAGACCGAGTAAAACATAGCATCATAATGATGAAACATTTCGAACAATCTGAATTCTCCAGTCTTGTGAAATACTTTGAAGACATGTTGCATAAGATGGTGGTGGTGGTTAGTGTTTAACGTCCCATCGACAACGAGGTCATTAGAGACGGAGCGCAAGCTCGGGTTAGGGAAGGATTGGGAAGGAAATCGGCCGTGCCCTTTCAAAGCAACCATCCCGGCATTTGCCTGAAACGATTTAGGGAAATCACGGAAAACCTAAATCAGGATGGCTGGAGACGGGATTGAACCGTCGTCCCCCCGAATGCGAGTCCAGTGTGCTAACCACTGCGCCACCTCGCTCGGTTGTTGCATAAGAATCAGTATCTTTCAAACCCATACAGCCCCTCAGAACTCATCCGCATTTGCTTAATCAAATTACCTGAACATTTACGACATATTATTTTAGCAGGACGTTGCAAAGACGACATTGAAGCTTTTCAGGGACTGTTACAAGAACTGGAAATTGACACTGACAATTGTGGGACGCGAAAACAGGAATATAACAATTACAGGTCACATCCGTCACAATTCCGCGATGACAGAAATAATAACTGGACACGACAAGGCTATTCTCACAACACAAATCGTGAACAACACAGTCACCACCCATATGCCAACTACTGGCAGAGTAATAGTTACAGACAAAGATCGCATTTCCGTAGTAATGATTATAACAGAGACAATCGTAGAAACAGACAATATGGCAACCAGGACTATTATTATCACGGGAGACAGAATAACTTCAGACGCAACGGTCCACCACGCAGTTACGATTCTGGGAGAAATTCTCCACCACATGACCGACAAACAAGAAACTATGTAAACTACCGACAAAACGACAGACCTGAATTGCATCAGAACTGGCGGGGTTCAAATAGAGCAGGGCACTTTCGACAAGGTGAATTTGTAGAAGTTAAGTCTCCTAATCCCAATAACGACGCGCGCCAACAAAGAGACAGACAATGACTCGCACCGCAGGCAGCGACGTGCGCCGGCTGGCTCAGAGAAAAATAACATAGACTCTAACCTTGAGCAAAATTCCAGTATTCTTTACCGACGTATACCACATGATAATTGCGTTGAAGTTGAAACTCTGCGTACTAGAAAGGTTAAAGGATTGCACCATTAGCGTTCTCGCTTCCCACGCCCGGGTTCCCGGGTTCGATTCCCGGCGGGGTCAGGGATTTTCTCTGCCTCGTGATGGCTGGGTGTTGTGTGATGTCCTTAGGTTAGTTAGGTTTAAGTAGTTCTAAGTTCTAGGGGACTGATGACCATAGATGTTAAGTCCGATAGTGCTCAGAGCCATTTGAACCATTTGATTGCACCACATTTCACATGTAAAACCATTTATCGAGAGATAATCTGCTTTTTAACTTAGTCTTTGCTATAAAATTTTTTCACTTCACTTTACTAGTACTCTTTTTCAATCTTAGAAACTGTTAACATGCAACTATGTTTTAAAGTTAACTATCCAGTCAAGAACCAAGAGAACTTATTTAAACAGAAATTACGAATGCATTGTTATAGTGAACAGACGACACACTGTTGTTATTTGTACATTCTTGCTTGTTAGTTGCACGATTACGTAGCGACTATAAGGCTTACATACATAGAACATATACCAGTACTGCTAATGAGATTTTAATGCAACATTTTGGTTTACTTGAAAATACATTCTGGATTTAAAGTACTTTCTGTGAGATACCAGATGACACAGTGGTTAGTTCATGTGACAGCTACATGTTTTATCACGACGCTACTAATGAGTGACAATTTACAATGTTGTTTTTGCGGTGTATCTGTTTTATATCTGCACAGGTTTTCTGAATTCTTCTGGAAAGTAAAACATGTTTTAGTAGTAACTTTTGTGGTATAGCTACAATGAGACAGCCTTTTCCGTAGCACAACAATACGTTACGGCACAGTACTTTCTTCATCACGGCAATAAGCGTAATAACTAAGATATCTATACGTAAAGCATTTCACTTTTGTTTATCATGAGGTAAGTACATTGACTTCTGCAGAACTTAGCTTTTGGAGGACGATAACTACGACACTTACAGCAAAATGCACATTTAGCGCTACAGGACACGCATTTGAGTGATTAATGTTGTACTTAAACTATTTATTTTTAAAGATTTTTGAAGTACAAAGAAAGTTTTCCGTGATACATTTCATTCCATTGCTGTAATCTGTAACACCTGAGGGTATAATTACATTAATCCTCAGGGGGGTACACACTTACTTTGTGTACCATGTGTTTGGCAAGCACAAGGAGCCCTAGCTAATATGGCATTTGCTTATACAACTTTACACATCGGTACCATATTTCTCTAACACACAAATTACACAGCTATCTGATTATTTAACAGAGAAAGACACATTTTTTTTACTACATCAGTGACAGATGTTTACGCATTTACACAGTTGGATGACTTCACACTTATGAAATTGTATTTCGTCTGTACTTTTTTTCGGAACCATTGTGATACTATGAGAGCTCTGAATGATGTATTTGGTATGGGATCATGATTTTAAAGTACGTTTGAGGTAGATGACACTATTGAAATGAGCAGAGAATTGTTTTTTTGGTTTTGAAATTATTGGAGGAAGCTACGACGATTTTGAGAATTGACTGAGATGTTATGATATTATTATGATGACGATATGTATTATGCTGTTGAGGTATGTTTATGATCAATAAGATTATGCTACGTATTTCTTATGATGAAATATTGAAGAAGTGTCGAAGAATATGTATATGTATAATAAGGTAAGGAATAATGAGTAGTGGTTAGGGACTCTGATTTGTGGAAAAGGATGATGGAAACCAAGAATCGTACTTTAAAGAGTTATGAAATGTGTGTAAATGCGTGAATGTATTACAATGCCGACGAAAATTTTTTGGACACTGTTATATTAATAGGATTTTGCTTCTACACATCTGTAACGCAAATTCTTGACCTGTGAAATTTTGTATATGAGACTGTCACTGTAGTGCAAACTGGTGTCGTTAATATTGAGGTAAGAATGTTAAGTGACCACCTTCACGTAATGCGTCGTGGGCACCCAGCTGCGCGACAGTCGCCTGGAAAAAAGCCATTAGTGTGTGCCTTTCAGAGGCACAGGTGGAGAAGAAAAAAAAAGGGAGGCCATTATCCTTGCTATTGACATTCCTTTGTAGAAAGCATCGCAAATATGACACGCTCAAACTTGAAAACATATGATTATACTGTGGAGATCTTAATTTATATTTATTAAAATGCCTAATGAAATGTTGAGAAACATTTTACATCTATTGTCTTTCTAGTTGAGAGAATTTTTTTGCCTTTGGAGACGCCATTTGCCTACTGAATATGTTGCTTTATATATATATATATTTGCTCATTTTGTTTAATATCAAGTGCCTAGCTGCAGCAGCATTGGTTAAAATAAAACTTAACAGATGTACTAATACCACTATTTTCTGTCTACAGACCCAGTAAAGAATAATTTTATGATCTACTTTCAAGAAAACGAGGGCACATAAATAGACATTTCCCTTCACAGGAATTGCATAAATAATTTTTTTTACGATTTCGTAACTTATCTGCTAGTGTAAGTTCTCGTGATGCATCACTCTAGTGTTAAGATGTGACATAGGTATTAAAAATAGCCATTTTTACTGTTATATTTTTTCTGCTTGAGCTATGTCATGTTTAGGTATAAGTTATTGCATTTGCTGCTGCTGTTTGCCAGGCATAGTCCTACTGAATTTTACATTGTATTAAGCTAGTTTTACTACTGATTTATTTTTCTTGTTTGCTGCGTATTGCCTTATATTAGTTGTAATATTGCTGCTTGCTTGGCCAATTTGCATTTGTTTTGTCATTGCTGTTTGCGTTAATTGTTTTGTGCTGCTGCATTGCCTCGTCCCTTAGTTTAGCACCTGAGCTCAGTAGATTTAAGTTAGCTTAAAATGGGGTAGGCTATATAAGAGAACGAGTTGTGATGAATTGGAAGAAATGCATTGAGAAGCTATAAGAATATGGTTTGGCCAAAAAAGTATTTTTAAAGAGGATATGAACAAAAAAGTAGGGTTTAGAGACAAGTTTAGGTCGGATTTTCTTGGAAATAAATGATGTAAGATTATGGAAAATAAATAATGAGGTAAGAAATATGTGAACATATAAATACAGAAAGCATGCTTGGATAGGATGTTTTGGTGAAAACAAATGTTGAAATAAGACGAAAGATTTATGGAATGAAGTTTTGGGTTGGACTGCAGTACCAAATGTTACACTGAAAACGAACCCTGTCCTTTCCATTGTGTTATCCCCCTATGTGCTTGTGTACTCTGGTATATTTGTGTTTTTCCTGTCTTTATGTGTTTAGCTAATAAGAGTTATGTTGTAGAATTTTTCTAATAATATGTTATTTACTTTGTAAAGATGTTTAGACATTATTTATTCTGTTTTGTTTTAATGCTAATGTGTGAAGTTGATGTTTCAAAAGTTATTCTGATCTTTTATGTATCTACTTATGTCATAATTCTTGTAACACTGGTGTACATGTTTATTTCTACTCTTTTGTAAAGCCTGCATTACCACAAATGTTATCTGTATTGTTATGTTCTTTAATGATGTATTTTGCACCTTTGTTATTGTATTCTTATGTTATAAAATTGTAATTGACACCAGTTCATCAAATTAAGTAACTTGTAAGTTACATTTCACTGCACACATTTCTGTTGATCATAGTGTATGCACATATGTGAGAAGTAGGGACTGTTAGTGTTTGCACGTGTGTTGACAATTCAGCAAGGGACTGGATAACAGCATTGCTGGTTCTAAAGACATTCAAAAAAGTTTTGTGAGTACACAAGTGATGGTTTATGGACTTGCTATATTGTCCGCAAGACTCTTCGATGGTGATTGTGCACCTGCACAGTCGCAACAGATGGTTGCTGGCCGTCTCTACAAGGACTACAGTGGGTCTGCATCTTTGATGGCCCACCAATAGCATTATTTCTACAAGGACCGCAGTGGGTCTGCACCTCTGATGGCCCACCAATACCATAATCTCTACCAGGACTGCAGTGGGTCTGCTCTGTGATGACCTACTACCAATATTCTTCAAAACTTCGACTAACTCTGCTGTGGGTTTGCTCTGCTGTGGACCATTACCTGTCTGCATGTCGAGAGTCAGCACTGTCTTTCCGTTAGAAGGACAACACTACTTCTTCAAGACTGCATGGAAATACATTACTGCCGTTTGCATTTTCTTTTACTGCTCAGACTTTGAGAAAAATACTGCTATGTTACTGTGATGAACGATCAGGACTGTCTTTATGGACTGTGAGAAAATTTTAGCTTTTGACCAACATTGTATCAATAAGTGTGTGCATTTGATTTCTCTGTTATTGTAATTGTGCAAAAATGTTAACAAATATGTATTGGCCAGTGCCCAAATCAATTTGTAAAATTTTTTTGGGGACCATGGGGGCTATGTAAGTAGGCTGTTTAGGTTTTTATATTGGTAACGCCATGTAGCGCTCTATATGAAAATCACTGGCTGTGCTGTGTGCAGTCTGTGGCTGGGTGGCATTGTTGTAATATTCGCCATTGTAGTGTTGGGCTGTTGGCTGTTAACAGCGCATAGCGTTGCGCAGTTGGAGGTGAGCCGCCAGCAGTGGTGGATGTGGGGAGAGAGATTGCGGAGTTTTGAAATTTGTAAGACTGGATGTCATGAACTGCTATATATATTATGACTATTAAGGTAAATACATTGTTTGTTCTCTAGCAAAATCTTTCATTTGCTAACTATGCCTATCAGTAGTTAGAGCCTTCAGTAGTTTGAATCTTTTATTTAGCTGGCAGTAGTGGCGCTCGCTGTATTGCAGTAGTGCGAGTAACGAAGATTTTTGGTGAGGTAAGTGATTTGTGAAAGGTATAGGTTAATGTTAGTCAGGGCCATTCTTTTGTAGAGATTTTTGAAATTCAGATTGCGTTGCGCTAAAAAGATATTGTGTGTCAGTTTAAGCATAGTCTTGTATAATTGTTCAAAGGGGACGTTCCAAAGATACCTACAAGCATGCGGAGTCATGCCGACTGCAGTACAGTGGCCAGCTGCTAGGTTTCTCGGTTGACGACCAATGGCGCGAACAGCCCGATCGAGGTGGTCCCACAGATTCTTGAATGGGTTTAAATATGGGGAGTTTGTTGGCCAGGAAAGTACAGTAAATTCATTCTGGTGCTCTTCGAACCACTCAGGTATAAGGCGAGCTGTCTGGCACGTTGCATTGTCCTGCTACTAGATGCCATCGTCACGAGGAAACAGAAACTGCATGCAGGGGTGGACATGATCCCAAAGGATAGAAGCGTACGTCTGTTGATTTACAGTCATTCCAGAATGACGACTCACCCCAAACCACAACGCTTCCTCCCCCGACCTGGGCCCTTACGACGATATTTGCAGGTTGTTTGATTTGCGACTTTTCATGCCAACTGAGCATGGAACGTAACTCATGTGAAAAGGCCGCCTGCCGCCACTCAATGGACGTCCAGCTGCGGTACTGGCGGGAAAATTCGAGTCTTCGTATCTAATGAACAGCAGTCAGCATCGTTTCATGAACCAGGGGCCTGCTGGGAAGGCTTATGCGCAACAACGTTCGCTGAGGAGACACTGTTCGTAGCCCTTTGGTTCATCTGGGTGGTTAGTTGTTCGACAGTTGCACGTCAATTCGCCAGTACACATTTCCGCAGCCGTCGTTCACCGCTTTCGTTTATGGCCCGTAGTGTATCACAGTGGCCTCTGCACCGGATTTGGATAGCGCCATTTTTCCATGCATGGTAACAAGAAATACAGCGGCACGCGACAGTTTACAGACTTAGCAGTTTCGGAAGGGCTTCCATCCCTGGTCAGAAGGCTAACGATCATGCCATTTTGGACATCAGGTAAATAGCTCCGTTTCCGAATTACGAAGACTGCACTGTTTTCCGTGTCCCTCCAACACGTTTTATATACCTTCCACTGCTAGTGGTGCCATCTGCCGTCTGCGAATCGTTATTGCAATTTGACGTTGCACGTAGTCGTTGGTCACATTAATGTGACTGGACGGTGAACGTTCTTAGTAGTGGCGGATTTACCTGTAGCGTAACTCTACGTCTGTACCACTGTGGTCAGACAGTTTCCAACTTTTTGAAGTGTTCCAGCGCGTTTATAACTAGAGCACCCAAAATCCCCAATACACGCAGCATCCCGATATTTTGACAGTGAAAAGACGCGTTATTTCGTCAGAGTCGCCAAATTTTTATTTAATCATGCTTAACAGTTACCTTTCTTACAGTGCAAATGGTCACAATTGACAGTTTGTATCGTATTCTGCACTACATCCATTAAGCATGGTTCAAATGGCTCTGAGCACCATGGGACTGAATATCTGAGGTCATCAGTCCCCTAGAACTTAGAACTACTCAAACCTAACTAACCTAAGGACAACACACACATCCATGCCCGAGGCAGGATTCGAACCTGCGACCATAGCGGTCGCGCGGTTCCAGACTGAAGCGCCTAGAACCGCTCGACCACAATGGCCGGCCATTAAACATGTTATGCTGGGGTTCCCAAACAAGATAGTTCCTATCTGCATTCTGTCACGCCAAAGCATCCACCCGCCTTACTGTGCTGATTCCAAATAGCAACGTACTCATTTCACTGCCATGACCTACGATAGCGGTTCACCTGACTGCCTGGTATCACTTCTGCATCATGTAAAAGACGCCCACTGTTTGCTGACTAACCGAAACGTTTGAATACTGGTAATTGGTTCTCCGGTGGGACCTTCTTACACCATATAACATGGAAATTTCATATGCTTCCTATTGAACAAAGTAATGCTTACCATCCTCTACCTTTCCCTGAATACCAAGTCGTCTGCAGTCTAAGAAATGTTAATTGAATTTAGCCGTAAGTTTTACCACAAAGAAAACAAGAAACGGAAATGTAGCTATCGGACTTCAGATCGACCGATTAGGCATTACTAAATACTTCCTTGTAACTTCCTCTTACACGGTACATGAGATTAGTGATCAGAGGGGGAGGGAAGGTACGCTGAACCGTAATTAACATTCACCCTTCCCTAGCAAAAGTTGAGACGTCAAAACTGGCATGTGACTCGCAGCGGAAAGAAAGACTACGCTCAATCTATATCACGATTCATGACGTGAATCGTGACCGAATGAGGAACAAGTTAGGCCCCATCCGAATATAGTTAAATGCCACTAGTAAAATAATCACTCGTGGAAACACCATTAAACCAATAACAGACGGCTTTAAAATTACAGAAAGTTCCTAACATGAGAAATCTTAACTAACTCCCATCCAAAATCACAGTCTAAGTTTACACAGAAGAGGCTACCATACTCACCACACACAAACTCAGCGACTCTCCTGAGAATGACTAACCCTGTTCAAACCCAACCTACCTTGCTTCCGTGCCCAAAGACTGAAAAAACGTGTGGAGAGGAGGGGAGGGGGAGGGGTGGCGAACTGATAAATCAATAAGACGAATTTTTCAGTGGTACCAGGCCCTACCTCCAATCACAAGACAGGAGAGACAGCCACCTCCAATCACGAGACAGAAGCGAGAACGCCTGTTTCCTCTACGTCTAAAGTAATTGAACAAACGCTTCCGTAGCGCTTGTGTTTGGAGGAACCGATTGCGAGGCCGCCCGTTAACAGGGCACGCGTAGGCATCTTCCCGCCCGAGTGCAGCCTCGAGCCGGCTTTGAAAATTAAACTGCCGTTCTCAGGCCTCTGCTGCAAAGCTGAACCAAGAAAGTCAACCTGTATTCACCAAGTTGCATGCATTTGCAATTACACCGACATTCATTCAATCCAGCAGTCATCCATGTTTAGGAAAGGTGGTTATTGATACATGACGCAATAAAAATAAAATAAAGCACTCGCAATTTCGGTTCCCAGCATGATCTTCCTCCCTGGCATGGAGGCAATACGAGAAAACACAGAGAAACGACAGTCTGCAAAACTTGATAAAACCACAAAATTATACGAAAGGTCGATTGACTTCCCCCTTACAGACGTACGGCGCCCCAAGGCACCACTGTTCTCTTTTAAGAGGGTGATTAATATTTTGTCCAGCTGGCAAATGACACCGTGTGACATAATGGAGTGAGTCTGGATGCAAATGCATCGACTATGTAACTATCAACTAACTTCAACAAGAATTTTATATTCGATAATCTTCGAACCTTGTTTTTTGTATATATATACTGAAAAAGAGTTCTTATGAATGGATGGGCTTCACAGTGAATGAAGACTATTCAAGCCTGTTCAGCTGTTATGTAGTCGTTTATTGGGAACACTACCAGTTTCCCACCGTTAGAGATGCATCCTCAAGTGATGAACTGTTAATTAAAATGCTTTTTTTTTTTAAATTATCGGATTATATAAAAAAGGAGAAAAATTTATTAATCTTTTAAAAATATGGTTCAAATGGCTCTGAGCACTATGGGACTTAACATCTTAGGTCATCAGTCCCCTAGAACTTAGAACTACTTAAACCTAACTAACCTAAGAACAGCACACACATCCATGCCCGAGGCAGGATTCGAACCTGCGACCGCAGCAGTCCCGCGGTTCCGGACTGCAGCGCCTAGAACCGCACGGCCACCGCGGCCGGCGCGATTATTAATCTTCTCAAAAATATATCTCAAACGTGCATTAACTGAGAAATGAAACTAAAAAAACATTACTCAAATGATTTACCCTCGAACAATCGAGAAGCTACGATGTCCTGTAGTTCAGTTGCAAATTGAAAATGTATACCCATTATAGGCTCATGTCAACAGTAAAATTGGCGTTAAGCACCAGGTGGTGAATATCAAGCTGAACACATGGGGTGATAACCTTTAGTGTAAAAAATAGTTATAGGCATTAAAATTTATGGCTACAGCGCATAAAAAACTGTCAACCTTCACGGTGTGTAGCGTCTGCGAAATTTACGAAAGTAAATAATTGCAACCTACCAAAAGTACTGATGAATTTAAGACTCACTCACCATTAAACAAATGTGAAAACGGCGACTGTTCGTAATGTCAATGCTACCAACTGGTAATGTCTGCCAGTACAAGCTTCTACTACACCACCACCAATTACCATTCCGTAGCAGTGGCAAAACAAATAGTCGCCGTTTTCACATTTGTTTAATGATGAGTAAATCTTAAATGCATCAGTATTTTTGGTAAGTTACTAGAGTTTACTTTCGTAGAACCCGCAGACGTTACATACCGCGAACATCGTAAAAAGGTTTTTTTACGTACGTTAGTCATAAATTTTAACGGCTGTAATTATTTTTTACACTATGTACTATGAGTTTGACATTCACCCACCGGCGCTTAATGCAATTTTAATACTGACAACAGTCTATAATACTGTATTACAGCCGGCCGCTGTGGCCGAGCAGTTCTAGGCGCTTCAGTCCGGAACCGCGCTGCTGCTACGGTCGCAAGTTCGAATCCTGCCTCGGGCATGGATGTGTGTGATGTGCTTAGGTTAGTCAGGTTTAAATAGTTATAAGTCTAGGGGACTGATGACCTCAGATGTTACGCCCCATAGTCCTTAGAGCCATTTGAACGATATTACACTACCTGTGTTGTTCATAAGTACGACGCAATGTTCCTTCGGACATACATGCATGTCCGATGCATGTCTAAAGGAACAGGCACTGCGGCGGCTACAACCGTTATGAAATACATGTAATGTATTCGCAGCTGCGAATATGAAGAACCGCCAGCTGTATAATGGTATGTCCGCCCGGATAGCTGAATGGTCAGCGTGACAGATTGCCGTCCTAAGGGGCCCGGATTCGATTCCCTGCTGGGTCGGGGATTTTCTCCGCTCACGGACTGGGTGTTGTGTTGTCTTCATCATTTCATCCCAATCCGGCGCGCAGGTCACCCAATGTGGCGTGGAACGTAATAAAATCTGCGCCAAGGCGGCCGGACCTGCCCCGTAAGGTGCCTCCCGGCCAATGACGCCAAACGCTCATTTCCATTTTTCAATGGAATGGCGAAAGTGAAAATTTGTGCTGGACCGGAACTTAAAATGTCTCTCCTGTACAAGAATATACACAATGGATGTACGAGTACAATTTGTAGACAGATGGTTGCCGACATATGGAAGTTTGGATCTGGTCCTGGAGCGTCCTCGGATAGCCTAATGACAAGGCGACCGCTTGCGATAACTAGGAAATCCAGGTTCGCGTTCCGGCCCGGCACAAATTTTCATTGCCGTCATTCCATTATACAGATTATGCAGCTGATGGTTCTTCGCGTTCGCAACTGAACTATGGGACACAGTTGTTTCCTGATTGTCTGAGGGCTAATCATGTAACTAATGGTTTTAAAAAAACATTTTTTTCAATTTTCCAGTTAACGCACGTTTGACAAATATTTTCAAGATTTTTTATAAAGAATTTTCCCTTTTTCTAAAATCCTACTCGAAAAAAATTGCATTTTAATTAACAGTGCATTACCTAAGGATGCACGTGCGACGGTGCGAAACCGATAGTGTTCTGAAGAAGGGAGTACATGCCAGCTAAAGCGGCTTAAGAATCTTCATTCATTGTGAATTCCATCAATTCGTAATGTAAGTAGGCCGTTTATGTTTTTATATTGCTAACGCCACGTAGCGCTCTGTATGAAAATCACTGGCTGTGCTGTGTGCAGTCTGTGGCTGGTTGGCATTGTTGTAATATTCGCTATTGTAGTGTTGATCAGTTGGATGTGAACAGCGCGTAGCATTGCGCAGTTGGAGGCGAGCCGCCAGAAGTGGTGGATGTGGGGAGTGAGATGGCGGAGTTTTGAGAGCGGACGATCTCGACGTGTGTCCATTAGACAGAGTAAATTTGTAAGACTGGATGTCATGAACTTTATATATATATATTATAAGTTCATGACATCCAGTCTTACAAATTTACTCTCTCTAATGGACACACACACACACACACACACACACACACACACACACACACACACACACACACACACATATATATATATATATATAATGACTTTTGAACACTATTAAGGTAAATAAATTGTTTGTTCTCTATCAAAATCTTTCATTTGCTAACTATGCCTATCAGTAGTTAGTGCCTTCAGTAGTTAGAATCCTTTATTTAGCTGGCAGTATTGGCGCTCGCTGTATTGCAGTAGTTCGAGTAACGAAGATTTTTGTTAGGTAAGTTATTCATGAAAGGAATTGGTTATTGTTACTCAGGGACATTCTTTTGTAGGGATTATTGAAAGTCAGATTGCGTTGCTCTAAAAATGTTGTGTGTCAGTTTAGTGATGATCAGAATAAGTAAAGAGAGAAATGTCGGAGTACGTTCAGTTTTGCTAAGCTGTTTGAAAATCAAATAACGTAAGTGGTTTACCAGCACATTAATTCATTAATTTTTCTAAGGGGACGTTTCAATAAGGACTGTAGTAAAAAAATGATTTGAAGATTCTTAAATACACTCCTGGAAATTGAAATAAGAACACCGTGAATTCATTGTCCCAGGAAGGGGAAACTTTATTGACACATTCCTGGGAACAGGTACATCACATGATCACACTGACGGAACCACAGGCACATAGACACAGGCAACAGAGCATGCACAATGTCGGCACTAGTACAGTGTATATCCACCTTTCGCAGCAATGCAGGCTGCTATTCTCCCATGGAGACGATCGTAGAGATGCTGGATGTAGTCCTATGGAACGGCTTGCCATGCCATTTCCACCTGGCGCCTCAGTTGGACCAGCGTTCGTGCTGGACGTGCAGACCGCGTGAGACGACGCTTCATCCAGTCCCAAACATGCTCAATGGGGGACAGATCCGGAGATCTTACTGGCCAGGGTAGTTGACTTACACCTTCTAGAGCACGTTGGGTGGCACGGGATACATGCGGACGTGCATTGTCCTGTTGGAACAGCAAGTTCCCTTGCCGGTCTAGGAATGGTAGAACGATGGGTTCGATGACGGTTTGGATGTACCGTGCACTATTCAGTGTCCCCTCGACGATCACCAGTGGTGTACGGCCAGTGTAGGAGATCGCTCCCCACAACATGATGCCAGGTGTTGGCCCTGTGTGCCTCGGTCGTATGCAGTCCTGATTGTGGCGCTCACCTGCACGGCGCCAAACACGCATACGACCATCACTGGCACCAAGGCAGAAGCGACTCTCATCGCTGAAGACGACACGTCTCCATTCGTCCCTCCATTCACGCCTGTCGCGACACCACTGGAGGCGGGCTGCACGATGTTGGGGCGTGAGCGGAAGACGGCCTAACGGTGTGCGGGACCGTAGCCCAGCTTCATGGAGACGGTTGCGAATGGTCCTCGCCGATACCCCAGGAGCAACAGTGTCCCTAATTTGCTGGGAAGTGGCGGTGCGGTCCCCTACGGCACTGTGTAGGATCCTACGGTCTTGGCGTGCATCCGTGCGTCGCTGCGGTCCGGTCCCAGGTCGACAGGCACGTGCACCTTCCGCCGACCACTGGCGACAACATCGATGTACTGTGGAGACCTCACGCCCCACGTGTTGAGCAATTCGGCGGTACGTCCACCCGGCCTCCCGCATGCCCACTATACGCCCTCGCTCAAAGTCCGTCAACTGCACATACGGTTCACGTCCACGCTGTCGCGGCATGCTACCAGTGTTAAAGACTGCGATGGAGCTCCGTATGCCACGGCAAACTGGCTGACACTGACGGCGGCGGTGCACAAATGCTGCGCAGCTAGCGCCATTCGACGGCCAACACCGCGGTTCCTGGTGTGTCCGCTGTGCCGTGCGTGTGATCATTGCTTGTACAGCCCTCTCGCAGTGTCCGGAGCAAGTATGGTGGGTCTGACACACCGGTGTCAATGTGTTCTTTTTTCCATTTCCAGGAGTGTATTAACAACGTACTTTCTTAGCTGTGGCTGCTCTATGTACAAAACTCTATGTTCCATAGGAAGAAAGTGTATACCACTGGGTACCGGAATTTACCGTCGCAAGTAAAAAGGCCTGTATCTAATCAACATCGGAGCTGCGTCTCGGCAAGCGGCGGTAGGCGACGCCCCCTTTTAATCGGGCGCTGGCTGCTCTTGACAGCGGCGGGCCCAGGCAAAAATCCAATAAGCAGCCTTCCGCCAGCCGCGTGACCGTCCGGAAGTGGGGCAAAGCGGCCGTGCGAGCTCCCAGGGCCCATCTCACACGCCACACGCTCAAAACCTACCTGCCCTGCTACGAAATACTCGCCTTTCGCACCACGGTAACACAGACATTACCTGGAACTTTTGGATGCCGCACCCTGGTTCAAAATAGTTCAAATGGCTCTGAGCACTATGTGACTTAACTTCTGAGGTCATCAGTCGCCTAGAACTTAGAACTAATTAAACCTAACTAACCTAAGGACATGACACACATCCATGCCCGAGGCAGGATTCAAACCTGAGACCGTAGCGGTCGCTCGGTTCCAGACTGTAGCGCCTAGAACCGCACGGCCACTCCTGGCCGGCAATGCCGCACCCTGATCGAATGTAATACTAATGTTAAAAAAAATATATCGGCTCAGCCACTTGTTTATAGTGTAAAACACTAACAAGGAGACGGCACGACCGTGGGGTCGGGGATTTGTCCGAAATTTTGTGTGGTGAAAGAGGACCCCTAACACCTCACGTGGTTAAAATATTAGGACGCAATACTCGGAAAATCCCGAGAAAAATCGAGCCAAAGTTTCTTAGGTGCCGTATGAGTATAAAATGTTAGTCCATTTCCGAGCCGCCGTTTGGCCTACAGGGTTAGCGCTCGGACTTTTACGCCAGAGGTCTCTGGTTCGATTCCTCCTCAGGTAGATTTTTTTTCTGTTGCTTGCAAAATTGCAGCGCATTGTTACAGGAGAATCGTTAAATTAATTCCCGGGAAGACTGTATACAAATTCATTCTATAACTCACCATCAATGATCGTCACCAATATTCCGAGAATGATTCAATAATCCTGGTTTGCCTCAAAATTATCAGAAACTCAGAACATTTTCGTAAATGTTAATGGGGCATGTTTTTGTACAGATTTATTGCAAACGCACTGTGATTGTAAAAAATCCGTTTTTATATGTTGTGCAAGATGTTGCAAAAATTATTGCTTTGTTTGTTTTTACGATAATTACCAATGCGGTTCTTGCTTATAATTATTATATGTATAAAAATTGAATGTTTCCCAATCGACTTTGTTATTCTGATTAAAAACCCAATGTTTTTTCCTCATGTACTTTACAATGAAAACTGGAAAACCCACCACTACGAATTGTGTTGTTGGACAAAAAGAAAATAATTTTTATTCAATAATGTACCTAATTTGTTAAAGATAATGTAGGTTCAGGAAACTTTCTGAGTAATTGGTAGAATAACAAAAGAAAATGAAACAGAAGAAAAAAAAGCACCGGAGGAGGAATCGAGCCCGAGACCTCTGGCGTAAGAGTACGATCCCTAAACATCGAGGACAGACGGCAGCTCGGCAATGCACTAACATTTTGTACTCATATGGCACCTAAGAAACTTTGGATCGATTTTTCCCTGGATTTTCGGGTTAGTGCGTCCTAATATTTTAACCACGTGAGGTGTTAGGGGTCTTCTTTCACCACACAAAATTTTGGACAAATCCCCGACCCCACGGTCGTGCCGTCTCCTTGTAAGACTGACGCGTTTCGGAAGTTAAGCTTCTATCATCAGAATAATAAGAAGTAAAAGAACCTGTTAAAACTCGCTAAGATGGAACATGCACCAGGCACAATAAAATTGATAATAAAATTAAAACATGTGTTGATACAAAATAATTCCTGCCATCCTAATAGCCAGAAACTCTCCTTTTAGATCTTTGATAGATAGAGCCTTTGGAGTCCCTATGAATGAAGAAGACAGAATGACTGAGCTGAACATCGTGAAACAACTAGCCAGAGCTAACGGATATCACCAAAAAGTTGTAAATAAATTAATACGACAGAAACAGCGCGCGAATGCAAGTAAGAATACCGCAAATAATATTACGAGGGTCACAATACCATACTTCGGTGATATTTCGAAAATAGTGGTTAACATTTTCAAACCTTTTAAAGTTGATACCGTTTTTCAGACCAATAATACGCTGCGGTTTAAACTAAGAAATAGTTTACAGCAGGAAAGCGATAAATATGAGAGAGCTGGGGTCTATAAAATTCAGTGTAATACGTGCAAGGCAAGCTATGTAGGCCAAACTGGTAGGTCCTTTAAAGTACGTTACAAAGAACATAGCGATGCTTTCCGGCTTAATAATTTCGAAAAGTCAGCTGTAGCCACGCATATTTGGGAAACGGGACACCCCATGTTGGGAATAGATCAGGATCTCGTTATTTTACATAGACAGGACAAAGGCAAAAAGTTGTATCTATTAGAACAGCTGGAAATTACGATACATAGCGTGGATAATCAGAACACACTGAATGAACAGCTAACTGGTGATACAAATAACTTTTTCAAACATTTCACTGGTTTCTTTTTGTAACTACATTATTAGCAATTGGCAGGATACCATCATTTCATGAGGTCCTTGGAACATGTATACGTTATCTGTTTGTATAGACATCTCTGTGACTTCCTTGTTTACTTGCGCGTGAGCTCACTCGCGTTTCAGTGTCGTGTTTGGCTACGTGGTGTGTGGTATCAACGAAGACACACGGGCAGTTTACGACAATAGAGGAGAGAGCCATGTGGTTAGATGTTGAACACCATAGGCGACACCATTTTAGAGTTTTTTATATTTTGACGACTATGTGGAGATGCACCTTGGAAGACACGGCTTCAACTAGGGAAGTAGCCACGATGTTTTAATCTTACTATCAATTTTATTGTGCCTGGTGCATGTTCCATTTTAGCGAGTTTTAACAAAAAATGGTTCAAATGGCTCTGAGCACTATGGGACTCAACTGCTGAGGTCATTAGTCCCCTAGAACTTAGAACTAGTTAAACCTAACTAACCTAAGGACATCACAAACATCCATGCCCGAGGCAGGATTCGAACCTGCGACCGTAGCGGTCTTGCGGTTCCAGACTGCAGCGCCTTTAACCGCACGGCCACTTCGGCCGGCGAGTTTTAACAGGTTCTTTTACTTTTTATTATTCTGATGAAACAAGTGGTTGAGCCGATATATTTTTTAGCATTGACATTCACAACCACGACCTCTCATCCAGTATGGATAAAATCAAAGAATGTAATACTGTTCCGTCTCTCGATTATCGTACGAACACCGAAATGGGAGTTATTGAGGTAAGCGATCGCAGAATAGAAAATCAGCTAAAATCGCTAAACAGTGGAAAAGCATCTGGACAGGATGAGATACCTGTGAGATTCTACAAAGATTATGCGGAAGAGCCCCATCCCCCTCTAGCAGCAGTCTGTCGTGGGTCGCTGGAGCAATGAAGGCATGGATCACACTGAGGCGACACGATATACGGTAAGATACGCAGTGTGAGTCGCTATACGACACGGAAGCAACCGGCATCAACAGAGAGCATGAAAACAGTGGAAGTGGCGTCACTGGTTCACACTGATCCCTATCTCTGTCGTATCGCCCGGCGCAACACGGAGTGCTGATGGCTCCACACTATTTGTATCTATATGGGCAGCGAAATTTCATGTCATCCGATGTGCTTAGAAAAATTGTTTTATGTAGATGAAACAAAGCTACATTCACCTCTGTCCTTTGCTTCTCAGTAAAACGTGTTCTTTTCGCACAAAAAAAAAATATAAAAACCACTGTTTTGCGATGAGGGGACGTTCTCTACTATTACGTTCCTCTCATTCGATTTTGAGAAAAAAATCCAGTAAGAAATATTGATTTTTTTCACGTATTATACACTACTGGCCATTAAAATTGCTACACCACGAAATTTAACCGACAGGAAGAAAATGCTGTGATATGCAAATGATTAGCTTTTCTGAGCATTCACACTAGGTTGGCGCCGGTGGCGACACCTACAACGTGCTGACATGACGAAAGTTTCCAACCGATTTCTCATACACAAGCAGCAGTTGACCGGCGTTGCTTGGTGAAACGTTGTTGTGATGCCTCGTGTAAGGAGGAGAAATGCGTACCATCACGTTTCCGACTTTGATAGAGGTCGGATTATAACCTATCGCAAATGCGGTATACCGTATCGCGATATTGCTACTCACGTTGGTCAAAATCCAATGACTGTTAGCAGAATATGGAATCGGTGGCTTCAGGAGGGTAATACGGAACGCCGTGCTGGATCCCAACGGCCTCGTATCACTAGCAGTCGAGATCACAGGCATCTTATCCGCATGGCTGTAACGGATCGTGCAGCCAGGTCTCGATCACTGAGTCAACAGATGGGAACGTTTGCAAGACAACAATTATCTGCACGAACAGTTCGACGACGTTTGCAGCAGCATGGACTATCAGCTCGGAGACCATGGCTGCGGTTACCCTTGACGCTGCATCACACGCAGGAGCACCTGCGATGGTGTACTCAACGACGAACCTGGGTGCACGAATGGCAAAGCTTCATTTTTTCGGATGAATCCAGGTTCTGTTTACAGCATCATGATGGGCGCATACGTGTTTGGCGACATCACGGTGAACGCACATTGGAAGCGTGTATTCGTCATCGCCATACTGGCGTTATCACCCGGCGTGATGGTATGGGGTGCCATTGGTTACACGTCTCGGTCACCTCTTATTCGGATTGACGGCACTTTGAACAGTGGACGTTACATTTCAGATGTGTTACGACCCGTGGCTCTACCCTTCATTCGATCCCTGCGAAACCCTACATTTCAGCAGGATAATGCACGACCGCATGTTGCAGGTCCTGTACGGGCCTTTCTGCATACAGAAAATGTTCGACTGCTGCCCTGGCCAGCACATTCTCCAGATCTCTCACCAAATGAAAACGTCTGGTCAATGGTGGCCGAGCAACTGGCTCGTCACAATACGCCAGTCACTACTCTTGATGAACTGTGGTATCCTGTTGGAGCTGCATGGGCAGCTGTACCTGTACATGCCATCCAAGCTCTGTTTGGCTCAATGCCCAGGCGTATCAAGGCCATTATTAGGGCCAGAGGTGGTTGTTCTGGGTACTGATTTCTCAGGATCTATGGACCCAAATTGTGTGAAAATGTAATCACATGTCAGTTCTAGTATAATATATTCATGCAATGAATACTCGTTTATCATCTGCGTTTCTTCTTGGTGTAGCAATTTTAATGGCCAGTAGTGTAGTCTGGTATCACAGCGTGATAAATAGTTTTCTCAATGAATTTTTCAGTCTGCAGCGAAGTGTGAGCTGATATCAACTTCCTTGCAGATTAAAACTGTGTGCTTGACCGAGACTCGAACTCTGGACCTTTGCCTTCCGCGGGCAAGTGCCTTACCAACTGAGCTACCCAAGCACGACAGCTTTATTTCCGCCAGTACCTCTTCTCCTACATTCAAAACTTAACGGAAGTTCTCCTGTGTAACTTGCCGGACTCATTTCTTCCTGGAGTGCTAGTCCAGCAACTTTTGCAGGAGAACTTCTGTGAAGTTTGGAAGGTAGGGGACGAGATACTAGCGGAAATAACGCTGTGAGGGCGGGTCGTGAGTCGTTCTTGGGTACCTCAGTTGCTAGAGCACTTGCCTGCGAAAGCCACAGGTCCCAAATTCGAGTCGCTGTCCGGCACACAGTTTTAGTCTGCCAAGTAGTTTCAAATACTTTTCTTTCCGTTACTGCCCATAGTTGTTGTGATACCTCGAAGTAAAAGTACAGCACCTCACATATTTTGAGAAGTTTGCAGCGAAAAATGTAGTTGCTGACAAGTTTACACTTGTTGAAATTTTATGGCATACATTGCTGTGTAAGAAGTACACGTAACATATACAGATTGTTTAAATGGTGGAATGATAGCCATACCTCTTTTCATTCTCACGTAAATATATAATACATATAGGAGGTTCTCCGCGAAGAGGTTGGCCACGATGCGTCACGCGTGAGACTATTGTTCCCTAGTATGCGGAATGCGGATATGCAGCCGATAAAAGCCGGAGCTGGAAATGAAAACACTTACTGAAACGAGAAGACGCCGAGACTCATAATCTGATGATGCTGACTGATTTTTTTAATTTTTTTATTTTTATTTTTTTAGGCTATGCTCCCTGATTACACGAAACTTTGTGACAGACGTAAAAGAGATCTGAAATCCCTGTTATTTCTGAATGAGCCGTTGGACAAAGCCGAGGAATTTTCCTTATCCTCATGGGCTGCTTCCATTTCTTCAAACACGTTGCCTACCCCTACGCAGAGTTCGGCAGCTACTGCAGCACCATCGATAGTAACTGATCCCTCTTCAAACCAGCAACATTTCTTTAGAATTTTCCTCGAGATGACCGCATACTACTTTACGTCTTCGCTGCTCATCGGCCCCACTTCGAAGAGTGCCTCATCACTGAAGACACTTCCACAGCTGTCAATGAGATTCCAGGCAAATGTTGTGTCTGGAGACGCTCCAGACAGCGGTTGGGTATCTTGTAAGGTGGCTATGATTTCGCACCTTACAAGCACTCATCCACACACTTTTCCGTGATTTAAAACCGGAATTAGGTATCATTTAATAGGTTCTACATCGCATATATGAATATTTAAAGAAGAGTGGCACTGACACGTACGCCTTGTAAATAGTTGTTAATGCTTATTGCATGAAAGGTGATGGATTGTCTTTATTATCAAAACAGCGTAATGAACGATTGCCTATACTAGCAGAGGTTGGATCGCCAGTTTAAATGAAATGGCAGGTGTAACTCAGGCCCTAGGTGGAAAAGCCCGCACCGGTGTGTTGGTTTTCCTAACACAGGATGGACGGTAGGAACACCTGAGCGCTGAAGCAGAATACAGCGGTGGCCGGCCGGTTATGTAGCGAGGCCGGAAGTATAACCGGATAATACTTCGGAGAATCTGAAAGTCTTGGACGCCACAGAGAGAAAACGACGAAGCGTTACCTCGGAAATTACGCAGGCTGGGTTTTTCCCAGGATTTTTACTCTGAGAAGTGTACCATAGTATGAGTGTAGGTAATTCCTCGCAAACTTACCGCGCTAGACGACAAAAGACCTAATATGGTTGGTCGGCGTTCGGAAGGATCTGTAGAGAGGGAGAATATTCCGTGGTTTCGAGAATATGATTCGCCTTCTGCAGTTACGAGAGAGGAGAGCCGAGCTTAGCTGGGAAGCCAGCGGTCGAGAGAAAGAGGTCTTCCGTTTTGAGCGCCCGTGGCTGACGGTCGCTCAGTATCAGCTTTGTTGCTACACACGGACTTGCTGTCTTTGCTCTCAGGAGATTTTATAGTTAGAACGGTTAGGCACTGTACTGTTGCGAACTCTGGGTAGGGAGTCGTCGTTGAGTACGCAGCGTTCAGTGATTGAGAGCAATTCTTCTGCCTATACGCACGTTGAGACGTTATCTGAACTCCGTCCTTGTGGCTGGGAGTTCGCGTTTCTCATCTGTAGAACACAGAGAGGAGAAGACAGTATTAGATTATACTAGGCACAAGACTGTCTTCTGCCGTCCTAGTGTTTGAATGAGGTTTTTTTATATTTTGTGGCTGGAATTCTTAGGTCGTCGCAGACATGTACGAGAACCATCACTCCGACGCACCAGATTCAGTACATGCGGTGATATTGCTAATTGCTTCAGTTCATTAGGGCTATAAAGTTAAATAGCTGTGATCACGTAAATTTTATTTCCACTGTGGTTGCACTCCACTGTAGATCATCTTTGAAAGTAAGTGTCTTCTATTGTTTGGTGCGCAGATGATGTCAGTCATCTCGCATTATTTATATTAGATCGCTTAGCCATAAAAAGTGGCAGATTTGGGCAATCGATAAATAATATTAGGTAGAAAATTCATTTGTATCTCTTTATGTCCACTAGACATTAATATATAAACTTTCGTAATATATAAAGGGGTTGCAATCTATAATAAATGTATAAGCAGAAACAAAATTTATCATTTAGTAGTTACTAGTTCCCTTAATCATTCATTTATGTTTATGTTGTAATTTATATGTTACAGAGCAAGAAGAAGGAAATAATATCACCATTAAGAGATCCTAAGATCTGCTTCAGGGGGTAGTCACACAGGGGCAAAATCTTCATTTTCGCGTCCAGCATTTTCCGTTGCGCACATTCATTTTTACACCTGCCTGGAGTATCATCTTGGAACCCACATGACTGTTGCTCGCCATACAGCCCAACAACCAGGATGGTAGTCTGGGGTGCCACTTATTTTCGTAGGAGAACCCCTTAGGTTATCATCCTCGGTACACTTACAGCACAGCGGTACGTCGGCGATATTCTACGGCCCGTTTTGTTGCCCTTCATGGCAAGCTACCCTGGGCTTACATTTCAGCAAGATAACGCCCGCCCGCAAACGGTTAGAGTTTTCATTGCTTGGCTTCGTACGTGCCAAACCCTACCTTGGCCAGACATGTGGCCGGGTCTCTCCCCAACTGAAAATGTTTGTAGCATTATGGGTAGGGCCCTATAACAAGCTCGGGATTTTGACGGTCTAACGCGCCAGTTGAACAGAATTTGGCACGACATCCGTCAGGAGGACATCGAACAACTCTGTCAGTCAATGCCAAACCGAATAAATGCTTTCATAAGGGCCAGAGGTGGACCAACGTATTACTGACTTGCTCAATTTGTGAAGCACTTTCTCTTTCAAAAATGATCGTTTTTTCTGAAATTATAATCATCTGTTTCTCTATTTATGTGCACCACATCTACTGATTTCCGTCCTATTCGTATAATTCCTTCATGGTGCATCACTGTTTTTTTTCCTTTTTTCGTTTTTTTTTGTGTCTGAAGAGCTATAGCGGATAACGTCGGAAGATTTATGTGGCTTTTGCAGACGCTGCTGCTGTCTATAGCAGGCTTGAAACGCCTGAAGACTGTAGCGAATGTAGGAAGATGCCGGCCGAAGTGGCCGTGCGGTTAAAGGCGCTGCAGTCTGGAACCGCAAGACCGCTACGGTCGCAGGTTCGAATCCTGCCACGGGCATGGATGTTTGTGATGTCCTTAGGTTAGTTAGGTTTAACTAGTTCTAAGTTCTAGGGGACTAATGACCTCAGCAGTTGAGTCCCATAGTGCTCAGAGCCATTTGAACCATTTTTTTGTAGGAAGATCTGCAGAGGATAGTAATAGGATAGTAGTAATCGTCCTGGGCGATATAAGGTGGACTGACTAAATAAAACTAATTGAAGGAAAAGCAGATACGAAACGTAACTCAGCTACGAATGATATGCCTTACAGAAAACTTGATCGACCGATTTTTGAGATGAACAAGAGAGAGAGAGAGAGAGAGAGAGAGAGAGAGAGAGAGAGAGAGAGAGCGAGAGAGAGGGGGGGGGGGTTGGGTATCCACGTAGAGCACCACGTTTCGTCACGGGATCGTTTAGTAAGCGACAGAGATGCACAAAAATCTCCAGTGACACTCGCTACAAGAGAGGCTATCACGGAAAGATGTACTACTGTAATTCCGAGAGTGTACTTTCAAAGTCAAGTCCGGCTGCATACTACATTTTCATATACTTCTCACGAAATGCGCACGACGAGGACATCAAAGAAATTAGAGTAGTTACGGAAGTTTATCGACAGTCATTTTTCCCACGAACCATTCGTGAATGGAAAAGGGAAGGAGGAAAAGGTAACGCTACCAGAAGAAAGACCCCCCCACACACAAAATTATACGTTATTTTCATATAACTATTGATCGTACGCTGAAAAAATTGTTGTATACACTGCAATAACCGGTTAGTTTCGTAGTTTCGTTTCAGCAAGAATCGTATGTCTGTTAACCAGCAATAGTACGGGCTGAAATTATTTCCGTCTGGCGTTTCAAATAAAAAATTAAAAAAATCTGTGTTCGCGCCGTTGATTGTTAGTGAAACTGGCGGGATACTCATAGTAAGTGTTTCGTATTAATATGTGATTTATTGCCGGCCGAAGTGGCCGTGCGGTTAAAGGCGCTGCAGTCTGGAACCGCAAGACCGCTACGGTCGCAGGTTCGAATCCTGCCTCGGGCATGGATGTTTGTGATGTCCTTAGGTTAGTTAAGTTTAACTAGTTCTAAGTTCTAGGGGACTAATGACCTCAGCAGTTGAGTCCCATAGTGCTCAGAGCCATTTGAACAATTTTTTTGTGATTTATTTATGAAACTATAATGCAATCGTTACACAGTAGCGTAAAGGTTACAGAATAGATATATCAAGTTTTGACTGCCGCTGGCCTTTGTATATGTGATGGGCGAGTTATGTTATCGCTTTGCGCCGTTTTTGGCGTGAAAACGTCTATTCGCTCGTCGGTCGAACTCTCTTGTGTGACACAATACCATCAGATTTGCATCGCTAATACCTATGAGACTAATCGTGCGTAAACAACGATTGAGCCCACAACGGGTAGATCATGTCTGGATGTGTCTATCGCGCAGTATGTTTCTTTTTTTTTCTTTTTTTTTCATTTCCTTTTCGACGCTGCCATAGCTCTCCCATTCGCTCGGGATTGGACTTTTCTGGGTTTGTGGATTCTTTTCGACACGAGCTTTCCTCTGACTTGAGTTTACTATAATTCCGAGCATATTTACGAGTCAGGTGAGACATTTTTTATTAGTCTGTTATTTTCAATTTAACACCAATTTTTATTTGTATTCCGGTGAATATTTTTATCGTCTCGCTTCGGGTGCTAGTAGTGCTTCGCAAGCTCTTCCCAAGACAAGGTATTAATCTAAATGCGTTTCCACGCTAAACCAATTTATGACTTTGCACAAAGCTTATTGTAACAATCACGCGCAAGCTATTACGCTGGTACGATAACCTCACAGATAAAACAAATACTGAGCGACAAAAGCTGTTGTCAGACATGATCTGTCCGCTACGGGCTCAGCCATTATTTGCTCATTATTAGTTTCGTAGTCATTAGCGATTCAAATCTGACAGTATTTTGTCACACAGGAAAGTTCGACCTAGGGGCGAACAGGTATTTTAACGTCACAATTGTTTTGTTGTCTCTGGGTGTGTCGCAATTTCTTCACATGTAGCGACAGTTTCATCAGCTAGCCCAACATCGCTATCGTCAGTATCTCCAGACTACCAACGGCGATAATTTCTTCATTAGAAATGCTATCGTAGCCAGTTTCATTATCATCTTGCAGCCAGTCATTTATGTCTACGACACGTATAGCATTCTGGTATCTTCGCAAATATTTCGACACCAACTTCTGCAGTAGTGCTTTTCAACAATTCTTCTTTATCCATGGAATGCTATAACATTTTCTCAACGGACACCACCACTTACTTTCTCTCTTACATCATTTTACATTGCATCAAACGGGGTCAATACAATACTGTACAACTAGAACCGCCGATGGGACATTTTTGTCCTATAGAAAAATTTAAACTTTCTCCCTCTTCTTATTCTTGTAAGAGGTGGATGACAATTCATGGCGTTCAATATTTGTTAGCCTAGTTCATTTTGAAGTAAAAATCAACGCTGTCAGTCGAATAGATTTTGAGGAAAAATAATAAATACCTAAAACCACCGACGTGACATTTTTGTCGAGTTGACTAAACTAAGCACTGCCGATTGTTACACATTATTGGTAGCCTTTATTCCGTCTGCTGCTACAATGAAAGTATGAAAGCGTAAGTTCAGCTTGGCTCATCGTCGCTTCCTCGTGGATAAGCAGATGTTAGATTTGATAAAAAATATTGAAATTGAACCCGAAGGAGAATATGTAGATGGTATTTCAGCTGGTTCTAATTATGATGGAAATCACTGTACAGCAGGGAACTCTGGTGACTCACAGGGCAGCGATGAAAATACTGATGAATTTCTTTACGCGTGTACATGTCGGTAGAACAGATACGAATTCAGACATTTCTGGGCTCATATATCTTTGCATGTCCATTTGCCATAGCAACTGTTCATTCCATGAGAAGTGCTCGTTTCACTTCTCTCTAGATGCATCCTCATCCAACCGGAAACCACATTGTTACATTACTAGATAAGGTTATAGAAGACGTTTTGCCGTAATGGTTCGTTGTACTGCTGCCACACCTGCAGCGGTTTGGCATTTTGCATGATAACAATGATCAACATACATCTACCATGGTTATCTATTCTCATACAGTGTGCGGCGCTTAGTACAAATTTGAGTATGAAATTTCCGCCATATCATACTTCGGCTGGAGGTCGCGATTGGCGGTCTTGAATGCGATAGGCACCTAGTAAACAGTCAGAACCTCAAAATGGAACCGCGCGACCGCTACGGCCGCAGGTTCGAATCCTGCCTCGGGCATGAATGTGTGTGATGTCCTTAGGTTAGTTAGGTTTAAGTAGTTCTAAGTTCTAGGGGACTGATGACCTCAGATGTTAAGTCCCACAGTGCTCAGAGCCATTTGAACCAACCTCAAAATGGCCGCGATATTACGGACAAGTGCGGAGTACAATCGAAGAGCCGCGACTATCGAAAGTTTTCACACTAGGCGTTCGCCCACTGAAATAGTTCAATTCTTAGGGTACCCGAGTTCAACTGTTTACAATATTGAGGCCAAGTATAATGATTCGGAGAAGTGCAAGGAAGGTTCCGCTGACTCAGCGAGGAAACCCTATTCCTGCAAACGCGTCACGAGCTGCGGCAGTCATCGAAAAGGCTCAGGCGCTGATTTCGCAGGACCCTGGGCAACAATGCGTTGAATGGCAGAGGTATTTAGTCCAAAACTGGGTTTTGGATAATGTTGACATGTTCTGGTCAAAGATGTTCTGGTCCCCGAATAGCGCGGATTCGAGCCCCCTCGACTACTATGTTTGGAGCGTAGTCGATGGTGATGTTTGGTTTGTGGGGCGCGGTTATGAGCGCCCGTAGAAATTCCCAACCTTTGCTCAGTCAGTCCAGTCTTGCCACTTTCATGAATGATGTTGAAGACAACACAAACACCCAGTCACCTCGAGGCAGGTGAAAATCCCTGACCCCGCCGGGAATCGAACCCGGGACCCCGTGCTCGCGAAGTGAGAACGCAACCGCGAGACCACGAGCTGCGGACGAGAGTAGTCGAAAGAGTTATCAATAAGACGAGACACACTAACGTCGCATCTGCAGCGCTATCGAAGCAGCATTCGCGAATATCGACAGCGCTGTTTTAAAGAGGGCATGGGATCGCTTCAGCACAAGATTGGAGGCAGCCATTGCGGTTGAAGGGGGTTACATAGAGTAATGTTACTCTTGAGAGATACCACTACAGATATGAGAAAGTATTTTCATTTGTATTTTGTTTTAATAAATTTGCTTTTTAAAAAACTTACATTTGTCAGGATTTAAGCGTTGCATACTATAAAAGATGCAGAATTGGGCCATGGAAATACTAAAAGGCGGTATAATTCAGGTAAATGGTACTTTCTCAATAATTTGACTATCTGAACAGTGACTCAAACCCCTGATGGAACAAACTAAGAAGTAGTTCCTTCTAATATTGGAACACATGGACAGCAAAATGTTCTTCGAGATAATTCTGATTCCTCTCCATGCGCGGAAAGGCAACAGGTCTAGCTATTCACGTTGAATCATCAGACGAAGGTGGAAGTCATCGCCGCTGCCGGGTGGAAAAATATTGCAAAGAAGAGAAAGGTTCAACATAGATATGCATCGTGGGACAAACCAGTGAGCAAAAAACGTGTTGTTATAATTTCGTGTGTCTGGGCAGGCTGAAAAGCTCAGCCTATAGACAACGCTGAATTTTAGTTATCTAAAAGGACCATATTTATTTACACAGGCCGCAATATTTATCTTTAGGTAATGTATACCAAAGTTTTCACATATATTCGACTATGCTAAAATACTGTTTGTACACATCATATGTATTCGCAGTTGCGAATATGGACTATCATCAGCTGTATAATGGAATGACGACAACGAATGTTTGTGCCGGACCGGGATTCGAACCCCGATTTCCCGTTAATCGCGATAACTTTGCATCGTAATTCGGAGTATCAGAGGTGCTGAAATATCGTATACTGGTTGTGTATTATCTGTTATTGCTTACCTGTAGTAAATATCACTTTGTACTGAAAACTAACTGGCTTCGCGTTATTTTTATAAAAATACAAGATTTCTTCATGACATTACGAACAATTCTCAAGTTACAAATAAGTTAACATGACAGAACTTTAATAAATATTAAATTTTTGCTTTGTCAAACGAAAATACTTTAAAATAAAATGTATTTAGGAAGAATGTATTTTATAAATGGAATTACAACGAACCACAGACCGTTAGATTCACTGTTTGTTACAGAAAATGTCATCCCACAAAATAGAAAACGCAAACTAACAAGTTGTCACCGCATCGACTGCAGACGATTTTTGTCCCGGCGGCGGTTTTTCGAAAAATTTGGCCGTTCTGTTGTTAACTGAGTTCTTGCCAGCATCTGTGAAAGGCCGTTAGCTGTATTTAAATTTAATGATTTTTCTCGTGTGTTGTTGTCGCTGTTACGTTTCGAGTATCAAGTGTTATGCAGTTACTGCACAGAAAAAAGGTCCGGGTGAGCCTGAGATGGCGATTAGTAAGGACCGCATTAAGGAGGAACCATGTAGAAAACACTATCGCGTCCAGAAGGACACTTCACTTTTTCCTGCTGTCTCTCAATCTTCTGGAAATCTTCTGGAATTGACTGCATCTCAGAAAGAATTTATTCACAGCCTGTAGCGAGCACTACGTGCACCAAACTTTTATTCTGCCCTCACGAAGTCACTGTTGCACAGTGTGCTACGCCACTGGCGATATACGGGAACTTTAAGGTGAAATCAATGTCTCGGATGCTCTCCGGCCACGACTTTAACCCCGCTCCAGCAGGGCCGTTTCCCTTGGCACATCTAGGACGCGCCCTTGACGCCCATCGATTCGCTGCCAAAGGCCTGTTGCGCTATGCAGCAGGTGTGTCGTTCATCCTACGTTCCACATCGGCAATAACGTTCCAGTCTCCAGATGGGTCACCAGTGTAACACTATACGCCCTGGCGGATGCTGTACTATCGTCGCAGATGAATCTTAACTTTTCTCCCCTGCTGGTGACACAAGCCATCAGCGGGAGGAGAATTAGAAATGAACAATTCCAGATCACTGCATCGATCATCAATTACCTCGAATACGAGCATTCGAACTTGGAGCACGCATTTATGCTAGTTGCAATGGGGCCTATGGCCACGATAAATTTTATGGACGACATCAGCATTTGTAAAGTTAAAAAAAAAAAATACCGCTACCAGTCACAAACTTTGTTAACTATTGTATTACTTATTTATTTAGCGATTTGTTTCGAGGTAAACCTCATCTTCAGGCTAAATGACATTACAAAAACAACTTTAAAATAAGGCCATCTGATGTTACATAGCCTTCTCGTAAATGGAAGAAGAGAAAACTTAGTAACAGGTGATATCACTTTGGAACCTGAACTGATGTTCGCACGAAAATGTTTTGTAACGGTCACTCACTTTTTTCTTTTGGCGTGACAGTCTCGTAGTGATGCGCTGGGGCGCCTCCATTTCCGTGCCTCTCCTGGTCACTGTTCACAAATTGTCACTAACATAGCAGTAACTTGGATACACGATCACAAACAGTTTACAAAGTTAGCCGTTTCGGAAATGCTTCCATTCTTGATCAGAAAGTCAATGATCATGCCGTTGTGGACGTTTGACAAACGTCTTCATTTCCGCATTACGACAACGAGTGCAATGTTTTCCACATCCCTGCGACATGTTTTATATACACTCCACTGCTAGTGCAGGCACCTGACGCCTGTGAGTGGTGACTGCACGTTGACTTGGAACATATGCAGTGGCCACATTGTGTGCCGCGACCGTGTACTTTATACCTGAGAGTGGCTGTTGTTATTTTGGTCTTGTGTCCAAAGACTGGTTTGATGAAGCTCTCCATGCTACTCTATCTCGTGCAAGCCCCTTCACCCCCGAGTAAATATTGCAACCTACATCCCTCAGAATCCGCTTACTGTATTCATCTCCTGGTCTACGATTTTTACCCATCCCGCTTCCCTCCAGTATTAAACTGGTGATCCCTTTATATTTCAGAATGTGTCCTACCTACCGATCCTTTCTTCTAGTCAAGTTGCGTTACAAAGAGTGGCTGCACTGCCCAAAATACGTAATAGTGAACGGTATAAAGTAAAAGGATGGTTTCATCCTACCAACAACAGCCAGTGTGGCAAACTGATATTGAAAGTCCTCTCTTATGCACTGATGAGCCTTATGCTTCAAGTGGGCAATTGCTTTTGTGAACTCTGGAAGTAATAGGCTGTTAGGTGACCGTATCACGCTTCCAATCAGTACTACTACATAACCGCTAATATAATACCACTTTCCAGAAATACCTGTTATATACATACGTAATGGTGACCGATTCACCGTGAAGATGGCTGTGAGGCCCACAGCCGTAACATTGAATGAGAGCATGTTACTGTTACGGTTACACACCACGACAGTGATGGAATAGTCTTTCTGATAGGAAGTCTTCAAGAAACACCGTACACTCTTCTCCAGAGAATGACCGAGCGAGGTGGCGCAGTTAGCACACTGAACTCGCATTCGGAGGACGACGGTTCAATTCCGCGTCCGGACATCCTGATTAAGGTTTTCCGTGATTTCCCTAGATCGCTTCACGTAAATGCCGGGATACTTCCTTTGAAAGGGCACAGCCGATTTCCTTCCCCATCCTTCCCTAATCCGAGCTTCTGCTCCGCCAGGATAATCTGTCGCTGCGAGAAAAACATTTCACTGTATCCTGTTGTCTCTTAGTCTGCAGAAAAAACGGCCCCTCTCAATATGAGGGGTGGTCATAAAGTTTTAATTATCACTTCGAAAAAATAAAGTTGTGTAATAATACTTTTTTTTATTTAATGAATTGCATTGGAGTCAGCTTTACCTTCTACAAGGATAAAAGCTGAAGCAATGAATTAAAATTTGTTCCACGGTCAGGACTTGAACTCAAGTCTTACTAGGCAGACGTGCTAACCAGTACACCACCGTAGCATTGTTGCTACCTCAACTGTACGAACTACCGTAGCTCAGTGGCCTCCCTAACACAAACTTCAATTCACATCTTCAGCCCATTTTCCCCTTCTTAATGGTCAATATTACCGAGGCTGTCCGAAACTGGAATAGCACCCCAGCTTTGTACAAAATTTCCCCATTACGTATTAAGCTGGGGAGCTATTCCAATGACGGAGAGCCTCGGCAGTAATGACGGTTCAAGAAGGGAAAAATGGTCTGAAGGCGTGAGCTGAAGTCTGTTTTAGGTAGGGCACTGAACTACTGTAGTCCGTGTAGCAACAATGGTATGTATGTATGTATTGAACTGGGGACCTAGAAACGACGGAGAGGGTTCGTCCCCGCCGTAGCCCTCAGTGGTTCACAACCCCACAACAGGGTACAGCAGTCCACTCACTCCACCGCCGCCCCACACCGAACCAAGGGTGGTTGTGCGGTTCGGCCCCCAGCAGAACCCCCCCCCCCCTCCACCCGCCTCCCTCGAGAACGTCTCCTTCCAACTTCCAGACGAGTGTAGCCCCAAATGTCTGCGTGGTAGAGTAATTATGGTGTACGCGTACGTGGAGACAGTGTTTGCGCAGCAATTGCTGACATAGTGTAACTGAGGCGGAATAAGGGGAACCAGCCCGCGTTCGCCGAGGCAGATGGAAAATCGCCTTAAAAACCATTCACAGGCTGGCTAGCACACCGGAAGTCTACAGTAATCCGCCGGGCGAATTCGTGCCGGGGACCGCCACGCCTTCACGCTCGGGAAGCAGTGCGTTAGACCGCACGGCTAGCCGGGCGGGCAACAATGCTATGGTGGTGTACTGGTTAACACATCTGTCTAGTAAGCAGAAGAACTGCGTTCAAGTCCCAGCCGTGGCACAAATTTTAACTGACTGCTTCAGCTTCTATCCTTATCGAAGATGTTTTCTTTGTTTGTTTGCAGATACATGTCTATAGTTCCGATACACAATGAGATCCTGCTCGCCACAGTACCGTAATACCTCGCTACGGGAGCCAAAACCGGATGGTATAGCACACTGATGAAGTAGAGATGAACGGAAGCAATTTTTTTCTTTTCTTTCTGTCAATGACTTTCTATGTCCCTCCACCACCCCACCCCTAGCGTCTTCCTTGACTTTTCCAGCAAATAGTAACTTCCTGGGCATTTTTCTAGACAAGTCGCCCCCATGCAAACAAATGCAGTGCGCTTCGAAAAATTATGACTACTGTGTTTTAAGGAAAGGGCGTGGTCTTGCTGGATTTTAATGAGCTGATAGCATGTGAGCAACCTAATAAACGCTAGTCTAAGTTTTTTTCTGTTCTTGTCCAGCGTGTTCGGCATGGCATACATGGACAGATAGATCGTCAGCAAGTGTAGAGAGTGATTTCAACAGAATTTCAGGAGCAGTTACACATTTATACAGGACTGGTTTTTCGTTCTCACTGCCCCCTCTGTCTATCCATGTTACTTACTGTCCACAATTTAACCACCGACTCTCCTTATCTTACATTAAACCGCCTTGCGTCTGAATAGACTTACCGCGATTAATGCATTACTTCTTTTGTGTGTTTCTTAATTTAATGACAAATTATGATGTAACATTTAATATTTTATTATGTGTAGTTTACTCTACCTTGTACTCTAGTGTTAACCAGATCTCATATGCAAAGCTTGAGGTGTGTTATTTACGTTTGTGTATCTTAACATAATGGTTAGCCTTTTTGTATTACGTAATTTATACTACGTGAACTACGAGAGAGAGACACTAGATAATGGCCTTGCAGGCCGGAACTGTTGACGTATGAAACTGCAATTAGTGCTGAAATTGTAGTCTAATAACTTTTCCATCAACATATTTTGTAACGCACCTATCGTATATTTGAACCACGTAATTACACTACTGGCCATTAAAATTGCTACACCAAGAAGAAATGCAGATGATAAACGGTTATGCATTGGACAAATATATTATACTAGAACTGGCAAGTGATTACATTTTCACGCAATTTGGGTGCATAGATCCTGAGAGATCAGTACCCAGAACGACCACCTCTGGCCATAATAACGGCCTTGATACGCCTGGGCATTGAGTCAAACAGAGCTTGGATGGCGTGTGCAGGTACAGCTGCCCGTGCAGCTTCAACACGATACCACAGTTCATCAAGAGTAGTGACTGGCGTATTGTGACGAGCCAGTTGCTCGGCCACCATTGACCAGACGGTTTCAATTGGTGAGAGATCTGGAGAATGTGCTCGCCAGAGCAGCAGTCGAACATTTTCAGCATCCAGAAACGCGAACAAGAGGTGACCGAGACGTGTGAGCAATGGCACCCCATTCCATCATGCCGGGTGATACGCCAGTATGGAGATGACGAATACACGCTTCCAATGTGCGTTCACCGCGATGTCGCAAACACAGATGCGACCATCACGATGCTGTAAACAGAATCTGTATTCATCGGAAAAAAATTCGTGCACCCAAACTCGTCGTTGAGTTTACCATCGCAGGGGCTCCTGTCTGTGATGCAGCGTCAAGGGTAACTGCAGCCATGGTCTCCGAGCTGATGGCCCATGCTGCTGCATACGTCATCGAACTGTTCGTGCAGATGGTTGTTGTCTTGCAAACGTCCCCATCTGTTGACTCAGGGATCGAGACGTGGCTGCACGATCCGTTACAGCCAAGCGGATAAGATACCTGTCATCTCGACTGCTAGTGATACGAGGCCGTTGGGGTCCAGCACGGCGTTCCGTATTACCCTCCTGAACCCACCTATTCCATATTCTGCTAACAGTCATTGGATCTTAACGGGAGCAGCAATGTCGCGATACGATAAACCGCAATCGCGATAGGCCACAATCCGACCTTTATTAAAGTCGGAAACGTGATGGTACGCATTGCTCCTCCTTACACGAGGCATCACAACAACGTTTCACCAGGCAACGCCGGCCAACTGCTGTTTGTGTATGAGAAATCGCTTGGAAACTTTCCTCGTATCAGCACGTTGTAGGTGTCGCCACCGGTGCCAACCTAGTGTGAATGCTCTGGAAAGCTAATCATTTGCATATCACAGCATCTTCTTCCTGTCGGTTAAATTTCGCGTCTGTAGCACGTCATCTTCGTGGTGTAGCAAACCGTAATCATATGAAGATTCTTTGCATTACTGCCAGTGTTCACAAAACTCTAACGTTTATAAACCAAAGGGATATATTTTGAAAAAAAAAATAATTTTTACTCAGAACGTAATTGCACAAGCTTACTCCGTTCACTGTGAAAACAGACAAACATTTGAACACGCCCAGCTCTATTACTGTCTCTTATTTGTAATTGATTTTATTTTCGAAGCGTACGTGCGTTTAGTTCGAAGCTTTTCTGCTGTCGGTCACAATTAGCTCGAGAGAGCGTTTGCGCGTTGTGTTCCCTCTCCGTCTCCCTTTTCCTCCCCCCCCCCCCCCCCTCTGTCCCCTAGAGTTCATATTCTTTACGGGAATCCGCTTCTATGATTTCGAAAGTTTATTTTGACTTTATAACCAGTTGCTCTTCCTCTCGCACAGTTGCCAGTTAAACTACGGACGGTAGGTCGTGTTCACCAGCTGGCTTCGAATGATGTAGAAACTGTTCAGTGCGTTATCGTATTTCAATTGCCTGTACATCATATTTACTGAGGTGGAGGTTGGGGCCACCTCATAATTCGCTTAAGTGAGGTTGGGAAAAAGCCTAAATGACACGCTCAAGTTGACCGGTGTACCAGAGCAACGGTCGTTAATCATCCACGCGGATTCAACTGGAGTGTGCCTCACCGATCCTTTCTGCGCGTTACGCTATATGAGCAAGTATGCCTGTAGTATCGCCAGAAATGCGAAGTACACATACTCAGCACCAAATGAAATACAGATGACTAAAATGTTAACAATAACTGAACAAAAGCTTCCTGGTGCAGTGATTGTGCACTATATTCTATTGTTGAAATATGTACCATTTATTGATGAAAAACCGCTGATAGCCAACTCGTGTGGTCATCACTATTTATCGCTCAGGCAGAAAGGCCTCCTTATGAAGATATGTTTTGTACGGCTTAGAACGCCTATGCAGGGAGTCCCAAACCTATAGGGCCAAAAATTATACATGCGGTAAATGATCCTGAACTGATGACTTCGAGATCAGGAACCAAAGGTCCAGAAAGAATATTTCAGTAGGCTCGAGGTTTTGTATGAGCAACGCATATGAGATGTGTTTGTAAACTGCAAAATGTCGACCCTAGCGACGTTTATGACACTAACGTGAAAAACAACACACAATCGTCAACCTGAAATTTTAATCGGAGAAAAATTTACTTGATATTAAATTTTACTCGTATGTGTGTCTCCTCAGTTTTCATAGCGCACAATTTAACGAAATAATCGCTGGGGCAATCTACTGTCAGCTGTTCCTTGCTATAGCGCTTTTCCTCCCGTATATTGCTTTCTACATCACTTACTACAGTCCGAAAATATGTAGATTCCTTTCCAGTGCAACTGTAAATGATATTTGCAAAGCGCATCCACGCTCTTTTGTTGTTTTCTTGTACGCGACGTGGTTAACCTCATTGTACAGAAACACATGACCTTTTTCTAAGGTCGAAAATGAAGACGTGATGCTTTGAAAGCGATAATTATAGAAGCTGAAGAAATGAATTAAAATTTGTACCACAGCCAGGATATGAACACGGGTCTCCTTGCTTACTAGGCAGCTGTGCTAACTATTACACCGCTGTAGCAATATAGGTAACAACAGCGCAAGGCTACCCTAGTCCAATTGCGAGGGGCGTTTGAAAAGTCCGTGCAAAGTCTTATAGATGGCACCACCGGCGCGTATCCAGGTCATGTTTAGTTAGTAGCATCTTTGGAAAGAACGCAAACCAAGTTTGAGCCATATTGGTCTATTTCTTTGTGTTTAACATTCGTGTGAATCAGGGAAGTCGAGTGATCGTCAAAAAGTGGACGAAAAAGAATTTGTTGTGGTTATTAAACATTACTTTATGAAAGGCAAAACGCCTCAGTAGACTAAAGAGAAGCTTTATAAACATTACGGTGACTCTGCACCTTCGATTAGAACAGTTTATAAGTGGTTTAAAAAATTTCGGAGTGGCCATATGGGCACAAGTGATGCTGAACGTTCTGTCCTGTTTTATCTATACCGGCCGATATCTCTGGAGCGGCACAATTCTGCGAAGAAAGTCTCTAGTAGAAGTTGTAAGGTTTGAAGTGGGTCATGGAATGGTTGCTTCGAAATGACCTTGAACCCTGTTTTCAAGAGGAAACCAAGGTCAAGTTTATTTTTGCAAATGGTAACACCCACTTTTTATTCCATATTCGTATTGTATGTGAAAAAAACGCATGGCTTGTAGGGAACATTTTTTCGAAAAACCAATGGTTTGTCGCCAGGGAGCACATCATTGTAGCTTTCCCAAGTCATTAGTATCTCGAGAACGAAGCGAGATCGGGAAAAATTTTCAATGAAAATCTTGTATAGTTTCTGAACTCTGTCCACTGCTGAAATTTTCGTGAACTTGAAATGACCTTGAAATTCGCCCATCAGACATTGAATTAATGATGTTGAGACCATTTTCCGACAGACAGTGCAAATGTGCATTAGACAAAATGGGCAGTTGATTGAGCATCTGAGATCAGTGCCCTTTTCAGGGCTAACGATGCGCGAAGTCCGCTGGGCAACCTCTACGTGGGGCACATTGGGTTCCGCTAATGCCGACGGTATTTGCTTTCCAGTTAATCCCTACTGACGAATTTCAAGGACATTTCAGGTTCACGAAAATTTCACCAGTGGATAGAGTTCAGAAATCATTTTAATTGAATATTTATCCCGATCTCGCTTCGTTCTCGAGACACTGGCAACCTGGGAAAGTTACAATGAAGTGCCCCCTGGTGACAAAACATTGGTTTATAGAAAAAAATGTTCCCTACAAGCCATTAGTATTTTTTCACGGAGAATACGAATATGGAATAAAAAATAGCGGTTACCATTTGAAAAAAGAAACTTGACCTTGGTTTGACCTTGAAAACATGGTTCAAGGTCATTTCGAGGTAAACACTCCATGAGCCTCTTCAAACCTTACAACTTTTACTAGAGACTTTGTTTTCAGAATTGTCTGCTCCAGATTAAAATGGGACAACTTGTATACAGCGGCTCGACAGATACATCTAAATACCGTGAGAAATGCTTGCTTTAACATGCAGATGTTAGCCAAGCCTGCCTGTTGCACAGCACCTGTTCAAAGTCCTTAATACGTTGCAAGTTTCAGTCGTGATCAGAACATTGTATGGTGAGTGCTTCCGTAATCAAGCTTGCCCAAGTGTTTGGTGTTTCAACAGCACCATATCGCCAAGATTTATACCGCATACAGGGTAAGTGAAAAGACATTGTCGGTTAAGTCTCAGCGCCCATGAAAGCGTATGTTCCGTGACCGTGACAAGGCGATCACTGAAGAGGTTTTGGCGAAAAACAGACAGGACGAAAGCTGCAAATCTCGTTGCAGAACTGAATGTCGCACTCGTGAACCCTGTCAACACCAAAAGAACATGAAGGGAGCTCCATAAGCAGGGAATTTTAGGGTGATCAGGAATTCCAAAATAACACACCAGTGATGCAAATGCCCATAACAGGAAAATGTGGTGGCGAAGCCATAAAACCTGGACTTCGGAGCGATGGAAGAAAGTCATTTGGTCGGATGAATGTTGTTGCACACTGCTTCAAACTTCTGGAGTATGTCATCTAAAGTCTACGATGCAAACTGCATGCCACCAAGAGTGAAACATGGCGGAGGTTCGGTGATGATTTTGGAAGCCATCTCTTTGTATTTCATTAGCCCCACGGTTTCTATGCCAACTATTATGCGACTACTATGACTGATCAGTTCCATTCCATGGTACAATGGCTGTTCCGCAATGGTGATCCAGTGGTCCAAAACGACAAGGCCACTGTTCACTGGATTTGTGAGCATGAGGATGAATTTTCGTATCTCGTCTGGCCACCACAGTCACCAGATCTCGATATCATTGAGCCTTTGTGGTCTACTTTAGAGAGAAGGATCAGTGATCGCTATCGACCTCCGCCACCGTTACCTGAACTTGCCAGTAATTATTTTGCAACAAGAATGGTATAAGATTCCCATGAAAACCATACAGGACCAGTATTTATCAATTCCCAGACGAATGTAAGCTGTTTTGAATGACAACGGTACTCCTACGCTCAAAAATGGTTCAAATGGCTCTGAGCACTATGGGACTCAACTGCTGTGGTCATAAGTCCCCTAGAACTTAGAACTACTTAAACCTAACTAACCTAAGGACATCACACACATCCATGCCCGAGGCAGGATTCGAACCTGCGACCGTAGCGGTCGTGCGGTTCCAGACTGTAGCGCCTTTAACCGCTCGGCCACTCCGGCCGGCTACTCCTACACTGTATCAGGCATGGTAATGTCTTGTGTTTTCGTCCACACTTCTGTAACTTCCCGTTTCAAAAGGTTTTATGTTTCGCAAGGCACTTTTCCAGAAAAGTTAAAGTATTTTATTATCAGATCCCTTTATATGAAACTAACTGAAACATTTGCTATGTGTGTGATAGCTGATATGGCCATCATCGCATCTAAGGGTACGTTTAACCCGCTTACGTGGTGCCACGAGGGCAACGATTCTAATTTGCTACGTGGTAACCTAGCTTTTAGCGATTATCTGTATGTTACGTTGGTAAATGCTGTAATTTTTTTTTAAGATCTGACGGGCCAAATGGGTTATAAAATTAAATGGTGTGTGACTTGCCGTTTTATCTGTATACTAACTGCGTGAATAGTATTATGACACATGACACTTTTAGAAACTTCCTCTCAATGCTGAAAATAAATTTAGCTTGTATATTTGAAGCCTACGACTTTAAAAAAAAAAGTGTGTGAAATCTTATGGGACTTAACTGCTAAGGTCATCAGTCCCTAATCTTACACACTACTTAACCTAAATTATCCTAAGGACAAACACACACACACCCATGCCCGAGGGAGGACTCGAACCTCCGCCGGGATCAACCGCATAGTCCATGACTGAAGCGCCCTAGACCGCTCGGCTAATGCCGCGCGGCCCTACATTCTCTTTCGCATTATTTATGTAAACAGAATCTGCAAAATTATAATTTGGTTTCACGAAATACTGCTGACGAAATTAATCTTTACTTTCCGGCGCAATGGCTAGGGCCCTATTTTAGGGTACAGGTCGCGTAGATTTGTTTAATGTCCACGAAAAGCGGTGTACGAAGTAAGCAGTTGAATATTTGTCCTCGTGCCTGTGGGAAAAACTAAAGAAGTTACACAATGTTGCTGGCTCGCAGCTAACCAGAGAATCCCACAGCCACAGGCAGCAGATTCCTGCGTCAAAGAGCGCGTATTTTGTTTGGGAAGTTAAGCCCTCCATATAATGCTACAGAATATTATCTTGCTGAAGATGTACACCACAAAATGCATGTACATAGCGATCTTAGATTAACCACTGCATTACTTCACGTCCGCATGGGCTGACGACAGCCCCCTGCACAACAGTTATGAACTATGGCTGATGAAGATTAGTTGGTCAACGACATTGGAAATATGAATACCCTAAATTATGGCCGCGGAAGAGAGAGACTAACTGCTATAGCCTGACCGGTAATTTAAATACATTCGCTAATGTTTGGTTATCTTCAAGTTATCCAGAAAAATTTTAAACTATTTGAAGTCTTATACATCATATACGAGTGTTTTACCAGTTTGTTTAGTTCGTTCTGAATACGTCTATTGATATCAGTGTAAGAGAGTTGCGGTATATTGGTACAGTGGTCGGATATTGGACGACATATTAACACACAGCACGTTATATCATTTAATCTTGTTTATTTGTGATCCAAATGAAGTAACATCCTCTATTAGAGCAACAAAAATGTTTTTGGGCTCCTTCACTGCATGTGTGCACAGAGACAGCTGCCTTATATTTTCAGGAGCTAAGATAAAATCTGCCGCGCGTAGTAGCCGCACGGTCTCAGGCGCCTTGTCACGGTCCGTGCGGCTCCCCGCGTCGGAGGTTTGAGTCCTCCCTCGGGCATGGGTGTATGTGTGTGTTGTCTATAGCGTAAGTTAGTTTAAGTTAGATTAAGTAGTGTGTAGGCTTAGGGACCGATGACCTCAGCAGTTTGGTCCCATAAGACCTCACCACAAATTTCCAATTTCCAAGATCAAATCTAATTTTGTATAAACATATTACAACTGACTCAATATCTTTTATTCTATACATTGCGTTACAAAATTAAAGGATCACTTTTTTCGGATCCTCACAGTCGTCTACCACTGCGACGCGTAAGTTTGAAATTTGGCTCAAAGGTGCCTACAAACTATTTCTGGAAAGGTGCGAAAGCGTGGCGCTCTGCGACGTCATCCTCGGGCTCCACCACGCTTCAGACAGCAAGATGTCGATACATGCAAATAAAGCCCAGAGCTCAGAAATTCATGCGACAATTCTACCCAACGCCATAGGGGACGCATCACAGCCCCTCTTACCCTCATTCACCCCTTCTTTTGGCGCTTCTTCAGTAGACGTTGGGACAGAAAAGCCCAGCGGTGAAATAACGCGGTTATCTTATTGAGTGGCCGAGGAGTATATTTCAGACACACCGCCGCTTAGAAGCGACACAAGAATGTCGCCTGGGGTGGCATAAAGGGCAGGGCGTCAATGAAACCATCCCTTTTCTTTGGACGTTGATTCATACACATTTCGCTGTCGAAAATGGCAACACGACGACGTTCCTGACAACATTTGACACTGCTGTTACCCCGGACTTCTCAACCCTTCTCTAAGGACATTTTGGGGTTGCATCCCCAATAAACGTGATCGCACCTCTTTGCAGTGCAGCGCGAAAACAATTTTAGCTCTCGTGTACAGGCGGGAACCACTAGGGGCCGTTCAAAACCATCCAACGAAAGTAGAAATTGATCCGAAATAGCACACAGTGCTTATGTTTCTTCAGGCCTCCCGTTTGGCGTCCCCATGTGGTGTGATCACTGGTGGGGGGTACGCGATTGACATATAGGTGAATAAAATGGCAAAGTGTCCCTCTAAGACCCTTCAGTTTGGTAAAACCTTCGGTGGCACACGCCCAGGTTTATTGCTAAATTTAAAGATGTACCTGGACAGGTAACAGGAATCGGAAGAGTGCCAATGGGTTGTCCGCCTATAGGCGCCTAAGACTACTTTACAGGTTGACTTTGTGCAAATGGCAAAATGGCTCTGAGCACTATGGGACTTAACATCTGAGGTCATCAGTCCAGGAGAACTTAGAACTACTTAAACCTAACTAACCTAAAGACATCACACACATCCATGCCCGAGGCAGGATTCGAACCTGCGACCGTAGCGGTCGCGGTTCCAGACTGAATCGCCTAGAACCGCTCGGCCACTCCGGCCGGCCTCGACTTTGTGCAGGTCAGTTTTAAAATTCTCCATGGAAGTGGGCGGATGCCACCGAGGATTTTGCCGAAATAGGTGGAGGGAAGGGGCCTTAGAGCGACCCTTAGCCGTTTCGTTCATTCATATGTAAATGTCGTCACCCCCGCCCCCTCCCCCATGTGATCACACCCCGTGGTTCTAACCTGTACGCGAGAGCTAAAATTGCAGTTGTTTTGCACTCCAAAGGTGTGCGATTACGTTCAATGGGGATGTCGCCTCAGAATGTCCTTAGAGAAACTTTGAAAAGTCAGGCGGTGTTAGCAGCGTCAAAGGCTGTCAAGAACGTCGTAGTGTTGCTCTTTACACTCCGAACTGCCGTTTTCGACAGCGAAATGTGTGGGAATCAATGCCCCAAGGAAAGGGGTGGCTTCACCGACGCCCTTTATGACACTTCCTGAGGCCTTTTAGTGTCGATTCTGAGCGGCGTGTGTGAAATGTTTTCATCAGTCTCACAATAAGAAAAACCGCCTGGTTTCAACGCTTGGCGCCGCGGTTTCTGAACTTCGTGTCAGAGGCGTCAAAAAAAGTAGTGAATGTGGTTAAAAGGCGCTATGACGACTTGCCCATCGTGTGGTACGCCCACATTGTCGTTGGGCGGAATTGCGGTGAAATTTCGTGCCAATGTGACATACACTATGTGATAAAAAGTATCCGGACACCTGGCTGAAAATGACTTACAAGTTCGTGGCGCCCTCCATCAGCCATGCTGGAATTCAATATGGTGGTGGCCCACCCCTAGGCTTGATGACAGTTTCCACTCTCGCAGGCATATATACTTATAAGGATATGGTGTTTGTTCTTTCGGGCATGTCCGAAAGACGGACATGTCCGAAAGAACAGGCACCATTGATAACCTGCAGCCGTCTAGAACGAAATTAGAATTATATATTAATACATTCAGTTGCTGACGGGCGTTGATATATATCAAGGGGGACAGGTGAAAATATGTGCCCCGACCGGGACTCGAATCCGGGATCTCCGGCTTACACGGCAGACGCTCTATCCATCTGAGCCACCGAGGGCACAGAGGATAGTGCGACTGCAGGGACTATCTCGCGGCGCACGCCTCCCGCGAGACCCACATTGTCACCTTATATGTCCACACTCTACATTCGTAGTGTACCTACCCAACACTCATTACTCGTGGAACACATTCGTACCAAGTCCCGTAAAAGTTCGTGTAATATGTGTGCATCCGCACATAAGGAGGAGGTCATGGCCGGTATTGCCAGAACTATATACTTATATGGATAGGGTGTCTGTTCTTTCGGGCATGTCCGATGCCAAGAAATCTATCTTTTTCAAAAATAATATGACGCTATTACCTGCCTGCCTTTTATACACTCTCTACTTCGTCCATCATCAGCTAGTTTACTAAGCATAAAGCAAACCTCTTCTATTACTTTTCATATCTAATTTCCGTTTTACTTTTGTTGCTGTTCATCTTATAAAGTCTTTTCACGACACAATCCGTTCCGTTCAAACTGACCTTCCAAGCTCTTAGCCGTATCGACAAAACATAAATTTTCATTTCTTCTTCATGGACTCTAATTACATTTCCAAATTGTTCTTTGGTTTCCTTTATATTTGACCAGCGTACATACTAACACAGGAGACAATCTGTCCTACACCGTTCTCTGTTACTGGCTTCTTCAACAGAAATTGGGCACTGATTGTTGGTTTTAAACATGAGAGTATGACTAATGTCTTTCGACGGTTGTAATTGTAATGTTGCTCCTGTACAACTTTTATACAACCTTCCGCTCTCTGTGTTTCATCCCTCCTTTTTTCACAGTTTCAAAGAACGTATTTCAGTCAACAGGGTCAAAAGCTTTCTGTAAATGTACAAATGTTATAACGTAAGTTTGCCCTTCTTCAGTTTATCGTCGGGCAAGTGCCACCCATTTTTGCAGTCACTGAAATGTTACTTTCCTCCACCGACATTGCTAAGACTGTTGGTGGAAGAGAAACAAGTTACCCCGTACACTATGAACACTATTATCCCATGAGCTCCACTTGTCTTTCCTCCTTTGAGAGAATTTAAAGGACTTTTTATTCCGCGGTCACATATCTACACGTTGGTTCACGGGAATGGAACGACACTTTTAACACAAAAACAGGTTCATAAATAGAAATTTTAAGTTTTATGAAATGGGAGAGGAGGAGTAATCAGTGAGGCTATGTATCAATACGGTGGCCGTTTTTGGTAGCCTACATACTGGATGCAACTCGTATTTTTTTAATGAAAAGGCGGTCAAGTGACATATCAAACAAGTAGGAAAATACGCAGAAAAACAATGGTGCTTTTCATTCGAGCGTAGCTTTATTTATTCTCGATTTATGACTGATGTCTTTCTCCAAACAGGTGACGTGAAAGCTGATGGCCTTACACAAGCCAAACGCGCTGTGATCGTTCGGATATCAGGAGAGAGAAGCACTCGTGTTACAGCAGACGATTTCAAGCAACGCCACCCAGATAGACCATTCTTTCCCCACAGTGTGTGAATGAAACGTCTCGCGAAATTCCGTGGAACTGGTTCCATAACAGACAAAACCGAAAGCTGGATAATCTAAAGAGGATTCGGTTAAGCGACATCAACCGCTCTTCTGGCATCTTTCAGTAACAATACGGAAGGTTTTATCCGCCGCATCTTGCACGAAACTGCGATTAGCTGTACATCAGTAATGAAAATTCTGGCCTCACATAAAAGCACCCCACCTTTAAAAATAAAAAAAAGGTACAACATGTCACCGAAGACGATCCACGTCATCGGGCTCGATTTTTGCAGAATGGGTGACACGCAACCTGGACGAAAACTTCCATACCACTGGGGGCTGATTGTAGATGCTTCTGCTCTCATTCCGTACAATCTACGAGGAAAGGCGAAGTGGATAACAACCACTCTACAACACTCTGGACAAGACGTCGAGCACATCTCGCAGCGTGTGTGTGTGTCGTAAATAGACTGACAAAACGTTCCAGTTTTGCTGGAGCAGTCATGGTTTTCACATAAATGTCCTAGTGTACCGAGATCATCATTCAGCACACACAGTTGTCCCGGTTTTTAATCGAGAAAGAAAATGCATGCAACAATATTTCTCCTATAATTAAATATTTGTGAAAAACAAGTTTCCTAGAAGTAGAACGTTATAGAAATATGTATTTTCACAATTCCTCTATAGGCCTACCGCGTTTGGTTTAACCCTTTCGTGAGCCGTGGGAAACATGCTTCCCACTACAATGAACTCGCTCCTAGTCCCGTGGGATTCACAGTTCCCACCTCCGTATGGTGCTACTACCTGGTGAACAGTATAGGGTACTACTTCCAGTCGGAAGTTCCCGCCGTTTTTGCTGTACCTTCGCGCAGAGACATTGTATAGCTGAGTGTTGCTCTGTAGAGGAGCCTTTCAGTGCTGTTTGCGTGACTTTTGTGATTTTTTCCTCAAAGCTATAGTATACGGTAAATACTTTTGATTTACCCAAATTTATGAAGGAAAACGTGAAATTGGAACGAGGGGAATTCCAGTTTGAAACAAAAGGCGCCATTTCTGCAGTAAAATGGATGGATAACCGTCCAGTCACTTCCCTGTCCTCAATTCATGACCCATGAGAAACAGCCACAGTGAAATGGAATAACAAGGATGGTACTAGTACAGAGATTTCTTGTCCTGAAGTTGTGATAGAATACAACAAAATAATGGGTGGTGTCGATAAGTTTGATCAATTACGAGAAAGGTATGCTATTGGCAGACGTTCTGTAAAATGGTGGCACAGAATATTTTATTTCCTGGTGGACGTTGCTGCAGTGAACAGTTTTATCCTGTGTAAAATAAGTAAAAGAGAATGTGGACAGCATGATCAGCTCACATACAGGATCCATCTAGCCAGACAATTGATCGCTGGCTTCACATCCCAAAAAAGGCGTGGACAAAACCCTGTCTTTCTGGCAAAAAGGGGCAAAGTACCTGAATATTTTCGTCATGTGGCTGTAGGGGAGCATCAACCCAGTTTAGGAGAAACCTACTGGACGTGCCGTCATTGTAGTACCAAAGCTGCGGAAAAGAGCACTCGCTGTGTTTGTACATATTGTCAAATACCACTTTGCATAGACCCATGTTTCAGAAAATTTCATGGCAAGTAATTGTGAACAATCATTCTAACAAGAGAAGTAAATTTATCAAATAAATATGACATATGTTGAAAAAGTTGTTTTTGTCATTTAACTCCAAGGACGGGCAGTGGGAAGAATACTTCCCACCTTGTTGTGTGACCTCACTTTCACAATTGGAACAAATTTGATATTCTGTACGATAAATATACCTATCTGTTAACTACTATCTGCTCTCCATTCATTAAAAAAACTTCTCAATAATTTTGCCCATGAAAGGGTTAACTCGCCTTCTGCCTAAAGAAACAGTAAGAGACATCTTGAAAAGAAAAGCAAGTATTACCTGTCCTCGCCTCTAACTTGCCCATCTTCCACTTCACGGATCTCAAGAAAAGTAAAACCAAAACCAAAGGAATATAAAGGAGCATCTCTTAAATCATTTCTCCTACAGCGACTGCAACCATATGGAAGTTCGTGAAGGAAGTGAGAGATGCGGCATGTGTTATCAGTGCTTACTGAAAACTAGTTGGGATGTATACGCACTTACCTAAGTACCTGCTAAGTGACTAAACATTGCAGAAAATTCATGCAGGCTATTACAGTAAAAAAAATATGTACCAGTCTGGTTTATGTCTAAAGAAAAGAAATTTATTTATGTGTAATGTATCTGCATGTTCCTTTTTCACAAAATAAAGATACATTCTTGCTATGGTTTTTCAGCTGCTGCATAGTCATAGGCCTACTTTCGATTGCAAAATATCACGATAATTGTCAAGAAAGGTAAGCGTAAGTGTTATAATGAAGTTAGTTAATAAGTATACACATAAGCGTACCTATTTTGTTCCCTTTGAAATCTGGTAGGCGTAGTCATCGCCGTAATTTGCCTTACTTTGTGCAGTGTGGCTCAGAACTAAAACAAAAGGCACTATTGTTTTTCTCCTGTGATTGTCTGAGAAGTCAGATGCTCCTTATTTCATTTGAAAATCACGAGTTACATCCAAGATGGCGTCCAAAGTGGTGTCGATGTTGATAATATAGCCTCACAGATTTTCTTCCTCTTTCATCTCGTACTAATTGTTTTAAATTTCTGATATCCACTTTTTTGTTTTGTTTTGGAAGGGTGGCTCCACACCTTTGAACCACTCTGTAGATTACCTGTCATTTTGGTGTTCCTCAGACTATCGAAAGGAAGAATGGTATCCCTAACTTTGTGATGTTCACGTTCTGGAGATAAGATTTATTTCGACAGGGAAGACTATAACCGGCTGCCTACTGGTGTGAAGCTACCGAGTGTCCGTGACGTAGTATCCCCTCCGCCGCTGTGCTACAGAAGTGGGTCGTTGGCCATTGAGGTGGGTTGGGCAGTGGGGTGGGTTTCCTGTGACTCCCCACCAGGTCAATGGGGCGCCAGACGAACCAGCGAACACGTACCGGAGGGACGCAGGTTAATAGAAAAAGTTGGCGCGCGCGGATCCTGACAAGTTTGGTCAGCCCACAGCGCGGAAAGTCGGCCATCCGAGTTTCCTCACTCACAGTTCCACTACGTGCCGTCCTTTTCCGACAATGGTGGGTGATTAGAGAAAGCCACTGCTCCACTGTGGCTGTATTTCTGCACTGTATACTGTTTTTACCCACTAAAAACCACATGTTTTAATAAAGTATTTTGAAGAATAGCTGTCTCAAAAACTTTTAATTTAGTTTCGAAATGTGTTTTATTTCATACGTGATAAATATTCCAAACGCCACCTACAGACAGTCGCATTGCAAGCAATATAAATAACTTGTATTCTACCAAATCACTGTTTTACGGTGTGACGTAGCATGTCTCCGATACAATCAGATACACTGTAGTACATTTGATTTTAGATATGGTATAATAGCAACGTTGTATATCGTAGAGTATATATTTGTTAGTTATTTTATTTACAGGTATGACAATGGTTCATGAGGAACCGAAAACAGTCATTAAAAAATTAACGCAATCTAAACTGATAATACTTTATTTTTAATTTTATTCATTTTTACAACAAGTGGTTGTGGATTTTCACCGAAGAAAGTATGTCAACGTTTGCAAAGTCCTTTGACTTTTACAAGCGCAGTATGAATTATGTAAAGGGCGTACTTAACCTTTCGATTTCCTGCGTTTTATTCCTGCTACCTTCGGAATTTTGAAGAATGTGTTCCACTAGATTTTGTCTAAAGCTTTTTTCTAAATGGACAAAAGTTATTAACGTCTTCGGTCTGTATACTAAAATAAGCTGCAGTTTTAGCAATGCCTCGCACGTTTTTGTATTTCTCTGGAGCCCAAACTCAATTTCTCCGAGGTCAGTTTCTATCTTTTGTCTTTCCATTGTTCTGTAAGCAATTCTTGTCAGCGTCTTGCAAACTTGACTTATTAAACTGACAATATTCACACCTGTCAGCACTCGCCTTCTTTGAAATTCGAATTATGACATTCTTCCTGAAGTCTGTGGATAAGTCGCCCGTCTCATATACCTTGCACAATAGGTGGAATAGTTTTACCACAGTTGGCTGTCCCAAGGATGTCAATGTTGAGGGAATGTGGCCTACGCCAGGGGCCTTGTTTCGGCTTGGGTCTGTCAGAGCTCTGTCAAATGATTATCCCACCTCATCTTCGCAGAGTGGGGTAGCCGCTCGGTCTAAGGCGCCTTATCACGGTCCGGAGGTTCGAGTCCTCCCTCGGGCATGGGTGTGTGTGTGTGTGTGTGTGTGTGTGTGTGTTGTCCTTAGTGCAAGTTAGTTTAAGTTAGATTAAGTAGTGCGTAAGCTTAGGGACCGATGATCTCAACAGTTTGGTCCCATAAGACCTTACGACACATTTCCACCTCATCTTCATTTACTTCCTCTTCCCTTTCGATAATATTCCCTTCAACTTAATGTTCCTTGTACAGCCCTTCTATATACTGATTCTACATTTCAGTTTTCCCTTCTTTACCTATAGTTGGCTTGCCATCTGAACTCTTTTTACACAGCTGCTTCCCTTTTTTCCAAAGGTTTCTTTTAACCTTCCTATAGGCGGGATCTATCTTTCCCATTGTTATGCATGCTTCTTCAGCTTTGCATCTATCCTCTAGCTATTCCTGCATTGCCAGTTTGCACTTTTTGTAAATCTCATTTTCAGTGTGTGTATTCCTTTTTGCCTGCGGCATTTTTATATATACTGAAATTCCTCTGTGTACCTACATCGCACCCTGAACACCTTCAAGCCCAATTATCGATAACGTGCTGTTAGTTTCAAAAGCATGTCATGCTCAAAACTGTGGAAAACGACACATTTTACAATACACAATGGGGTGCTGAAAAGCAATGCCTCTGCATTTCTTATGTGAAAATTCTTAAAGCCTTTTAAATGAGACAAACGTTACTAACTGTGGTGTCATCATCAGAATGGGGTGCCAAAGCAAGGTTGACACCTTGCAATGAAATTATAGAAGAGTATAGTCGTGGCATGTCCCAACAGCGAATGAGAAATCGCTCCCGTAGCCATGCCTCCTACAGCTTCGCTACGCCACCTTGCTCGATGGTCTACGTACGGCTCAGTAGAGGAACGCTCGGCCCAGTTCGTTGTCACAGATCAAGACGACAGCATCGTCACAGATAAGCTACAAGTGTATTAAATGTCTTAGACAGAACTTAATGTGAACGTTATGTCAATTACGCTTCAAGTGAAAAGCCCTGTAAAATTGTCTGTATTAAGTGGTACTTCAAAATTCAAAGAACATTCTGTGGAAATGGACTGTACCAAGTGAAGTACGTCTTCATATTTGTATAGTAATAAAGCGAACTAATATTGTCTGTGTTTAAGTATCACTCACCGGAAAAAACCAAAGAACCCATCGTTGTACCGGCGAGTGTATTTTAGTACGGCACAGCGTTAACATTCTACAGGGTGAGCCACCAAGAAAAACTCCGAAAGTGTGATAGGAGCTGAAAAGTTTGTGGGACAAAAGTTGGATGGGACAACGAGGGCCATAATATGACGTTGGTTTTTGTTGCTAGGTTGGATCGCTTCAGAGATATGGTCAACTTCGTTTTTTTAAATGGGATGCTATAGTTTGGTATTTCCGTTTCCTCGTTAGAAACTTTCCTTTGCCGGATATGTTACCGATGCGGTAAAGATCCAGTTGTTCTCAATTTATCATACACACATTTAAATGTACGACGTGTAGGGTGAGTACGCTGAGGATATCTTTCAGCGCATAAGTCTGTAGCTCTCACTGAATTTCGTCGGCATTCTCCGTAAATGAGAATCATATCGAGTTGTTCTTCGAAGGAATACATCATTCACATTCGCTTGATTCGAGGGTACTAGTCTTACCGTTCCTATCAGTGTTGTATTGCGAATCCTTCGAATGGTGTTTGCACGTCAATGGCACGTTATATGGATACGCCGTATTCGGCGAATATTTACTATTTGCACGATATACGAGAGAGAATTGTCAGAACATGTGCTTCGATAAGTGCCGATGTGATACGGAATAGCACTCAATCCATGATAAGATTGCAGCACTGCATTGATGCCAATGGTCATCACTTCGAACACCTTCTGTAAATGGACGTTCATGCCACCTTTTTGACCTTCGTTAACATTCAGAGACCTTACTGTTACACGTAATTGGATTCGTCTCGATAGCCGCTATCAGAAAATAAGTACCAAACTGTCCGCTCCGATAGCTGAGTGGTCAGCGTGACGGATTGTCGTCCTACGGGCCCGGGTTCGATTCCCGGCTGGGTCGGGGATTTCCTCCGCTCAGGGACTGGGTGTTGTGTTGTCTTCATCATCATTTCATCGCCATCCGGCGCGCAGGTCGCCCAATGAGGCGACGAATGTACTAAGACCTGCACCAAGGCGGCCGGACCTGCCCCGTAAGGGGCCTCCCGGCCAATGACGCCAAACGCTTATTTCATTTCCAGTACCAAACTTTAGCAACCCATAAAAAAAAAAGTTGACCTTCATATCTGTGACGCGACCCCACCTAGCATCAAAAAACCAACCTTATGTTATAGATCCCGTTGTCCCATGCAACATTTGTCCCACAAACGTTTCAGCTACTATCATACTTTCGGAGTTATTCTAGGTGGCAATAGTTAGTGACTCAGCCTGTATATCTTTATTCTTCATGTTTACATATTTATTTCTCAACATATTCACCCTGGTGAGGAACACATTTCTCCTAAGTGGAGATCAGTTTGTTGATAATGTCACAGTAGAATGACTGACTTTGTTGGCCGGCCGGGGTGGCCGAGCGGTTCTAGGCGCTACAGTCTGGAACCGCGCGACCGCTACGGCCGCAGGTTCGAAGCCTGCCTCGGGCATGGATGTGTGTGATGTCCTTAGGTTAGTTAGGTTTAAGTAGTTCTAAGTTCTAGGGGACCGATGACCTCAGAAGTTAAGTCCCATAGTGCTCAGAGACATTTTGACTTTGTTGACGGAGCCACAACCCCACCTCTGCTTGTGCCGCTCCGTCACTATCAAGTGAAGTCCGCGAAAATGTTCTTTACATTTCGGAAACAGATGAAAATGGGATGGAGCCAAGTCGGGTCTGTATGGGGGAGGATCGATGACAGTGACTCCAAGGCGTCGGATTGGTGCAGATGTCGCAGTGCTTCTTTGTGGTCTAGCATTGTCCTGCTGAAGTGAAGGTGCTCCATCTGTTGAAGAATTCTTCGAATTCTAAACTCGATTACAGCACGCTGTTTCTCACGCACCGATATAGTTACGTCACACACCGCCATGTTACACGCTATATTTCGGAGTGCTCTAGCGGCAGAGAACTGCAAATACGTAGAAATGAAGAATAAAGATGCAGACTGTTAATAAAATTTGTTTTATTTAAAAAGCTTTAAAGAGTTTTCACATAAAAATTTGGAGGACGGCTGTCATATATTGAAAAGTCGTGATCCAAATCCATTTGGTGTGTGGGCGATTCTCCATTTGTTGATCAGTGTTCTGATAGCACATTCAACGTACATTCTAGGTCGGTATTCTGTTTCTCCTTTTTAAACGCTCATATAGTAAAACGTGAGCTAGCTTTTGTTCACATTGCATTTCAATGGAACTCTGCGAGAAGGGAACAAATAAAATGAAAGGAGCAACGGCCAATCGTCCCGTGCGCAACGGCAGCGGATAAATATTAAATTACGCTGCGTGATGCGTGTGACTACTGCGCCGTCTAAATGTGTGTGAACTGGGCTTTAGGAGCAGTGGGCACTGCCTTCACGTAGCTGGCAAGAATGGAAAACTCATTTTCTAAAAACAACTAACTTTTGTCCAAGTTAACAGCGCCATTCGTATCTTCACCTCACGAAAGAAGTCATAAAAGAACGGAAGTTATTAGCAGTAAAATAATACTGCTGATCGGATGGAGAATTTGGTGATGCAGCTCTTTTTAAAGTTCAGCAGAAGAAGATTGGAATGCTCAGCAGCGACTAAATTTTACGAACTGTGAAGCAGTACAATGACGTCGGCGAGATGAAAGGTTTCACTGTTGCTTGAGATTGGAGATCTATAAACGGAAAGGGAAATGGGGAAAGAGACTCAGGGAGCCAAGAACGATTTAACAGTTCCTGAAAACAGTCAGAAGAAAGAACTCCATACATGGCGTAACTTGGAATTAGTTTCACATCCGCCGACGGGCAATAGTCTGCTTCGAAAAACACAAAAATAAAGTTCACGTTTTAAAAGCATCTGCAATGAGATGGGTGCTCGCTCACAGAGAATATATATATATATATATTCAGATACCTTGGTATTCTGCCTTTGGATCTGCTTCAGGAGATAAAGATCAGTGTTAACAATAAAGTACGGTGTAGGTTTTAGATTCTGTTGTCTGCATTTTTCATATGAGGAACAAAATAAAATGACAAATTTAAACATATCGTCAAATACAATAAAAATTTAAGCTGTCGCCTGTTTTTTAACACACATCAAGTACTCCGAGACCCAGGATGAACCTAGTGCACAGAATCTTGTACTTACGTGGTTCGTATGTACCTTGTAAATTGCAAAAAGGGCGCTGGCATATTGTCACTTCAACATACCGGGAAGAATGAAATTTTGGTATAAACAGAACAAAAATAACCACAAAAAATTAAATACAGAATACACTGCATCAAATTATAGTCACACACCTAAACGTCTGTTTGAGATGTGCAGTTGTATTCAGGCCCACTACTACATGGGTCGGACAAAAACATCGGAAAATCACAAGAAATGCATGCTTGAACACAAAATGCAGACGCTAGCTAAGGGTGGAGAGTCCGCTGCTGTATTTGACCGCGAACGGCGCCTGTGTAATGTCCTCGATACGTCTCAAGTGTCAGTCTTGGTCAGAACAGCGTTCTCTATAGTTACGAGAGCATTATTTCGGAACTAGTGAGTTCGAACGTGGGCAAATTGTTGTTGCTCGTGTGGTATGTGCTTCCATATACAAGGTAGCCAAAGTGTTTGGTGTTTGCTGAGGCACAGCATCGAAGATATGGAGGTGAAAGCTGCAAAAGTCTGTGCAGAAGTGAATTTCGCACTCGCGAATCCTGTCAGCAACCAAAGCAACACGAATGGAGCTCCATAAGCTGGGTACTGCAGAGTGACTTGGAACTGCAAAACCGCAATTAGTGATGAAAATGCCCGCAACATGAAAACGGGGTGCCGAAGCCATAAAACCTGGACTATGTAGCAATGGAAGAAAGTCATTTGATCGGATGAGCCTATTTTCGCACCGTTGTGAACTTTTGGTCGAGTTTACGTCCCACGAGTGAAAAAGGGCGGTGGGTCGGGGAAGATTTGGGCACCCATGTCATGGTATTCAATGGGCTCCATGCAAGGTCGTATTACTGCGACTATGTGACCATTTTGGCTGATAAAGTCCACGCCACGGTAAAATGTTTGTTCCCCAATGGTGATGCTGTGATTCAAGACTACAGGACCCCTGTACAGAGCTCGCATCGTCCTGGACTGGTTTTGTGAGCTAGAGGATGAATTGTGCCATCTCCGATGGCCACCACAGTCAGCAGATCTTCTACTTTTGAGAGAAGAGTCTGTGATCACTATCCACCTCCAGCAGCGTTACATGAATAGGCCATTATTTTGCAGGAAGAATGGTATAACATTCCCTTGGCAACCGTACGGACCTGTATTTATCTATTCACAGAATACTGGAAGCTATTTTCAATACCAACAGTTTTCAGTAACCACATTAGGCATGGTAATGTGTTGTGTTTCTGATGTTCACATATTTTTGTCCATCCCCATATGTTGTCAACAGCAAACTGTTCGTTCTCAGGTGTCTGGCAATAACAACTTTCTCTTTGTCAAAGTTTCTTACGTTAGTGGATATCCCCATTTGCGGTCTGTACAGACGCCAGAACGAGTCCTCATTCGTGTCTGCTTCGCTTATATTATATTTCCCTTACAGCGTACCGGCCGGAGTGGCCGAGCGGTTCTAGGCGCTACAGTCTGGAACCGCGCGACCGCTACGGTCGCAGGTTCGAATCCTGCATCGGGCATGGATGTGTGTGATGTCCTTAGGTTAGTTAGGTTTAAGTAGTTCTAAGTTCTAGGGGACTGATGACCTCAGAAGTTAAGTCCCATAGTGCTCAGAGCCATTTGTACCTTACAGCATCATGTTCCCGGAACACCACGAGGTGGCATTCAATCTCGCGGCGGGCGGTGGTCACCTTTCAGTATCCACTTAAGTGGTGTGTAACATCACCCCCTTCGAATTACCTAAACGTCTTAGGCTCCGTGTCCACATTCTGAACTGAAGAGACTACAAACGAAAGAAAGTTGGCTGAAACAGATCGTAGAATAGCCAAAGATAGTCAAATACAAGAGCAAGACGCCAAACATCAGAGTCCAGGGTATTTATTAGTCTGACAAGTGTTCTGTTTACGCATTCTTTTTATTACATAAGTACTACTTTATCTTCGACACACCTTCTTCTGTTATTACTTCAGGTCTTATCAGTACACAAGATGTCTTTTTTTGTGGAAGATTGATTCGAAAGTAGTCTGCAGCTGTCATGTGCACAGAATTATCTCGGTCATGCACCGAATAACGTAACCTACATAAGCACACCCAGATCGAATAACAATATTTCCAAAAATTTGCCTTCAGCTGCCAGCCTTAAGCACTTTTGATGTCTTCTATTGTTTTATTACGGATTGGGCCTCATGTAACTGCTTTATTCAAAAAATTGGAATTAACACCACATTTCTTGATCATTGAAATCCGCCAGAATGCCGTGCGTCTTAAAGCACCAGTTCCGGGACGGGAAGGAGCGCAGACCCCGGATCAAATCCGTCAGGCGGATTGACGACGAGGGTCATTGTGCTGGCTACCTTGGATGTAGTTTGTAGGCAGTTTTCCACATCTCACTTAGAGAATACCGGGCTGGTACCCAAGTCCCGCCTCAGTTACACTGTTTCGCTCACTTCCACATGAATAACACAACAGGCAGATAGTTGGGGTGCAGACATTTCGTCGCAGGACTAATGAGCTGACCACAGTAAGGGCATCTGGCAACCCCTTTAATTCACAATTCTATTCTGGAGTACTGCTGTGCGGTGTGGGATCCGCATCAGGTGGGACTGACGGATGACATCGAAAAAGTACAAAGAAGGGCAGCTCGTTTTGTATTATCGCGAAATAGGGGAGATAGTGTCACAGACATGATACGTGAATGGGAGTAGCAATCATTAAAACAAAGGCGTTTTTCGTTGCGACGGGATCTTCTCATGAAATTTCAATCACCAGTTTTCTTCTCCGATTGCGAAAACATTCTGTTGGCACCCACCTACATAGGGAGAAATGATCATCACAATACAATAAGATAAATCAGGGCTCGCACGGAAAAATTTAAGTGCTCGTTTTCCCCGCGTGTCGTTCGAGAATGGAACGGTAGAGAGACAGCATGAAGGTGGTTCATTGAACCCTCTGCCAGACACTTTATTGTGAATAGCAGAGTAATCACGTAGATGTAGATCCGTTTATAACCATTCCCAAACCTGCGTCGATGCTGGAGAAAGGCAGAAGAAGAAGAAGAAGAAGAAGAAGAAGAAGAAGAAGAAGAAGGAGAAGAAGAAGAAGAAGAAGAAAATTCTTTGGTCAGTGAAGCCAGTTTTCAAGAATAAGTAGTTTGCAGAAATATCATAATCTCAATGAATAACTCTCTTGCTTTCTTAAATTTTGAATAATTAGCAAATTTCACTGATCATTTCGGTTGGTAAAAGACACCATTTAGCAAGGAATTTTAAATATGCGCTACCAGTCTGTGACGACAAAGAAGTGTTATAAATACAGCCCGCACGGTGGTTCCCGTGGATTCATGCTAATGCAAAAGTAGTTGCAGTTTTGTCGAAAACTGACGTGGCGAAATCTTGGTTGTGCAAAGTTACAAGTTAATTCTTACAACAATAATAAGCCACAACCAGCCACTGTCAAAACGCTGTTTATTAAAAGTAATAGCGACGTTGCTGGTTTCGAACCGACAGGTTCATCGTCAGTCGATGATGATGATGATAATCGGTTTGTGGGACGCTCAATTGCGCGGTTATCAGCGCACGTACAAATTCCCAACCTCTGTTCAGTCCAATCTCGCCACCTTCATTAATGAGGATGAAATGAGGACAATACAAACACCCAGTCATCTCGAGGCAGGTGAAAATCCCTGACCCTACCGGGAATCGAACCCGGATCGCCAGTCGGCTGTTCATGTTTATTTTTGGTTAACATATCTTTACTCAAAAGAAGTCGTTTGTTTTTTATTGCGTCGAAACTCTCATGAGATGGTGGTTCCATTGCCTATCATATGTCACTTTTACAGCACTGCTGACTGTTTTTGATGTGTTTCTTCAGATAAGCAAGATTTGACTATTTTCTAAACTTTACGAAAACAGTGAGTGTTGAGCACCCCACACACACCTTGATTTATCTGTCACTGTCGATACAGGCAATGCACAGTGGCCGCTGATTGGCCAGTTTCAAGCATGTTTCAGTGGTAAATGGAAGAAGACACTGGGACTTACGTGTTCTGCACTTGCTTGCCGCGCTCTCAATGCAAAGATGGAATTAGCGAATGCAATGATTTGCGTCCACTTTCGTCGCTAGAACGATACCCTACTTGTCTCTGCTACGCTACAGCTATGATTCAGAGTACAGAACAGCAGTGACCTTAACTTCACCTCACCTCTCCGAGACGTCCGCCTTAAGAAGCAAATCTTGTGACGCAATCAACAATAGGGCTATCATTTATGATACTAGAGGTGGTGCAGCGACGTATTAATCATGAGCGATACAAATATTCGACTGTACTATTTGTAAATTATTTCATAGTGACAGAGCTTATTGCTGCTTTCTCTTAGCATGGACGCCATAATCCCCAGTGGCAAATACTGTTTTCATTTTAGAGGGCGCAACGACCGGTGTAGCTTTGAGAAGTATTGCAGCTTTCCTCACTCCAGCTCAAAAGCCTGGTGCGTAGACTGCTGCAAGGAACGGTGCGTTACGGCTCTTTACACGTTAGTACAGAAACGGCCATAGAGTTTTCTCCAATAATGACACAAACAGCGTCGCAGTGTGTGTAAAGTATTGTAGTCATTATCATGCCAAAGGGATGGTGCATGAGGACGTTACTGATTTACGTATCAGAGTAGTGCCTTAATAGTAAACGAGGATCGACAGTTTACTCGTCTTGACACGGCTCTTGTTTCCCACCGTTGAAGCACGCTAAACTGAAAGGTCAGCACGGCAGATTGCTGACCGAAGGGGCCCGGATTCGATTCCCGGCCGGGTCGGATATTTTCTCTCCGCGGAGAACAGATATTGTGTTGTCCTCATATTCGTATCGTAACTGCTGACATTAAAGTCGTCTCAAACACCCAGTCGTATCGTCTTTCCACTATTGAGAGGGCTGTATGGGCACTAACGAAAAGTCATTAAACTAAAATAAAAGAAAAAGAGCACACTAAATACGGATTTCAGCGTTACGATTACTTTTATCAGTGAAATCCTACATGAAGTTAAGAGTGTGATCGTACGCTATCATTGGTTCATAAATTGTTATCAACAAAATTTTCTTTCGTATGAAGTACTAATGACATAAAACAGTGTAACGTTTCATAATTTGTGTCAATAAATGTCTTCCATAAAACAGCCCCATTCCAAGCTAAAGTTCTCTGTGATTTTGGCATGAAGGATTTGAATAAGAGCACTGAAATATTTGACCGTGCCGCTTATCTGGAAAATCATCGACATTCTTTAACGTAATGTCGAAAACTGTCCATTGCTTTTTCTGACACACAGCATAGTTAAATGTCAGAACTCTGCCACAAAAGCCTCTTCCTTAGAATATGACACTTGTCTCACAACATTTTTGAAATTAAGTTGTGACTGGGACTGCACAAATAATACACACGACTTTATATAATGCTTTGCTTTCAGCTTATATTTTCAACGTTCACTTACATTAATTCAGCAATGAACAGCAATCAGACTCAAATCAGCAAAGAAATGCGATGTGATGCGTATGCGAATGGAAATGCTACTGCAAAAGTCTACATTGTTTCGACACTTTTACATTAACTGTGACAGAACATTCTCGTTACATTATGAGATAAGTTCTATTATGTCTCTACGAGTTAGTTCCTCCTTGCTTTTACATAACTCATAAACTGTGCTTGAACGTTAACTATAACACTGAAGCGCCAAAGAAACTGGTATAGGCATGCCTATTCCAATACTGAGACATGTAAAAAGGGAGAACACGGCGCTGCGATTGGCAACGCCTATATAAGACAACAAGTGTCTGGCGCAGTTATTAGTTTGGTTACTGCTGTTACAATGGCAAGTTATCAAGATTTAAGTGAGTTTGAACGTGGTGTTATATTTGGCGCATGAGCGATGGGACACGGTATCTCCGAGGTAGCGATGAAGTGGGGATTTTCCCGTACGACCATTTCACGAGTGTACCGTGAATATCAGGAATCAGGTAAAACATCAAATCTCCGACATCGCTGTTACCGGAGAAAGATCCTGCAAGAACGGGACCAACGACGACTAAAGAGAATCGTTCAACTTGACAGAAGTGCAACCCTTCCGCAAATTGTTACAAATTTCAATGCTGAGCCATGGTCCGCAGCTCGTAGTCAAGTGGCTAGCGTTGCTACCTCTGGATCACGAGGTCCCGGGTTCGATTCCCGGCCGTGTGTAGGAACTGGGACTTTGTACGGGCGCTGATGACCGCGCAGTTGAGCGCCCCACAAACCAAACATCATCATCATCATCAATGCTGGGCCATCAACAAGTGTCAGCGTTCGAAACATTCAACGAAACATCATCGATACGGGCTTTCGGAGTCGAAGGCCCACTTATGTACGCTTGATGACCGCACGACACAAAGCTTTCCGCCTCGCCTGGGCCGATCGACACCAACATTCGACTATTGATGATTGGAAACATGTTGCCTGGTCGGACGAGTCTCGTCTCAAATTGTATCGAGCAGATGGACGTGTACACTGGACTCGCATTCGGGAGGACGACGGTTCAATCCCGTCTCCAGCCATCCTGATTTAGGTTTTCCGTGATTTCCCTAAATCGTTTCAGGCAAATGCCGGGATGGCTCCTTTGAAAGGGCACGGCCGATTTCCTTCCCACTCCTTCCCTAACCCGAGCTTGCGCTCCGTCTCTAATGACCTCGTTGTCGACGGGACGTTAAACACTAACCACCACCACCAGATGGACGTGTAAGGTTATGGAGACAACCTCACGAATCCATGGACCCTGCATGTCAGTAGGGGACTGTTCAAGCTGATGGAAGCTCTGTAATGCTGTGGGGCGTGTGCAATTGGAGTGATATGGGATCCCTGATACGTCTAGCTACGACTCTGACAGGTGAAACGTACGTAAGCATCCTGTCTGATCACCTGCATCCGTTCATGTCCATTGTGCATTCCGACGGACTTGGGGAATGACAGCAGGATAATGCGACACCCTACACGTCCAGAATTGCTACAGAGTGGCTCCCGTAACACTCTTCTGCGCTGGCCACCAAACTCCCCAGACACGAACATTACTGAGCATATCTGGGTTGCCTTGCAACGTGCTGTTCAGAGGACATCTTCACCTCCTCATACGCTGACGGATTTATGGACAGCCCTGGAGGATTCATGGCGTCAATTCCCTCCAGCACTACTTCAGACAGTAGTCGAGTCCATGCCACGTCGTGTTGCGGCATTTCAGAGTGCTCGCGGGGGCCATACACGATATTAGGTAGGTGCACCAGTTTCTTTGGCTCTTCGGTGTATTACCTATACGTAACTAAGAAATAATAATAACTGCGTAAAAACTCTTAAACTTATGAAACGAGGCGCCACATCCTACACGTAATCTGGAACCACAGGGCTCTCCAGCGGTAGTTGTCGGCAGTATCTGACACGCAAGTAGCAAAGGTTGTTTACGAAAATAAATACGCTTGAAATAGACATATACGTTAGTGCGAAGGAGACTGTGGCCACGTCGATGGACTGAACAATGAATTGTTACGCAAATTTAAAAATTTGCTTTGGCATTCTTTTGGAGTCATAAACTCTAGCGTAACGTATTTTGTCTTTTCAAACACTTGCGAAAGCATCTGCTCCATGAACGTAGACGTCATTGAAATATAGGGTTGCCTACAAGCTCTGAACAAAACATTTCTGAAGGGAGGATTTTTTTTTTTAAACCTATACTTTGTAAGCTGCCATATGGTGTGTGGCAGAAAGTATTTCTGGTACCTTACTTCTTCCCTTGTCTGTTTCATACGCCAGTGGCGCGTGGGAAGGATGACTCGATAAATTTCTGTATTAGCTGTAATTTATCTCATTTTCTCGTCGTTGACATTTCGCAAGTCGTATATGGGAGCAAGTATTATGTTCCTAACTCTTCTCTGAGAATAATATTACTGAGATTCAATGGTAAACATCTGAGTGATGTACAAGGTCCTTATGTAATGAGCCATTGGTGCTGCGCTTCTTTGCCTCTTCTTTGTCTTTTCTATTAATCCAACCTGATGAGCGACCCAGACTGACTGACAATAGTCAAGAATCGATCAAAGAAATGTTTTGTAAGCCAACTCCTTTATAACGACGAATCTAGTGATTGTAAAAAAAAAAACAACGTTCCGTTTAAGGAAACAGACAAAGGCTGAAAAATAGATATACCCTACCAAATTTCTTCGCAGGAATAGCACGGAAGGTGAAAACTTTCCCACTGCGAGACCAAATTGAAATAAAAAATACTTATACCATCAGACATATTTCCATATAGACTGCTGGAAACTACGTTCTAGCATGTCACGACTTAACGTTGTAGACTGAACTTTAACATCCCACTATGCTCGAAAAATGACAAAATGCCGAAATTGAATCGCAGTAAATATTTTCAAGAGCCATATGCGCAAAGATGATATTCAATTTGCAACCTTAATATTCGTTTCACCTCAGGTCCCGTACGGTTTCTGTCTCAAACGAATTGTGCGTGTGCTGGAACGTGTGTGGGCTGGAAGGTTACAGACGCTAAACAGACATCTGCGTGCTGTACGTCGCAGCTGGGTCAAGGACCTCACCGACTCCAGTGCAGCCCTGGCCGTTACGAGAGCTCAGCACAGGGACAGAAGCGGCGAGCAGTGACGACGGAAGAGCGCGCCACTGCGTCACGCTCTGGCAATGACGCGCGTCAGTCCACAACCCACACCCGCCCGCGCTCAGCCAGCCCACACAATAGCAACGTTTACACTGCACTAATTAGCAGCTCTACAACACTTTACGAGAACTGCTTCACTCAACCACACTAACACACTGCTGGCGATTAGAACTGCAACACCATGAACAATCGTCATACTGGAATGCAGCATACTACGTGCTTGCATACGCAAATGATTAGTATTTCAATGCAATCGCACACAGTAAGCAACAGTACCGCCATCTAAATTCTGTATTTAAGGAAAGATTATCTGTGGGTTTCTCATTTTGAAATCGGATCTGAGTATTGGTTGTTTCTGTGTACATCGTGTCATGCTTCGTGTAAGAGGAGAAAAGTCTACCAGCACGTGTCGACATTCGAAAGAGGTAGGACCGTAGTCTATCGAGGCTGCGGTTTATCGTTCCGCGGTATTGCTTCTCGCCTTGGTCGGGATCCGACGACTATAGGTGCATACACACTAGGCCAATGAAAGCCAACAAACGACAGCCAATGCTTCGTTGGCCGAGATTTGCCCAGTGTGTACGGGCGGCAAATCGGAGCCAACGAAGCGGTTCGCCTTGATTGCAGTTCGATCTGCCGGCGGTAACATTGAAGCGTTGGCGACTGGTTGGCGTTGAGACCCCTCTCCTAGTGTGGACGCCGGATCGACTGTTCGTTGGTTGAGTAGCAATTTGTTGTCTCTGGAACGGATGTTTGTTTAATTTTTTCAGGACAGCTACAAGCCGCACTTAGTATTTTTACTGACCGGTTTCGCCCTTTAACTGAACAACAGCATATCAGAGACTTTGGAATCTGCCGTTTAAAACGCAGTCAATAAAATATCTGAGTGCAACTTGTGGCTGTTCTGAAAAACTTAATTTGAACAGTCGCTGTTTTCCCTGCAGGCAATGCCAGCCCTCGCTAAGGTGTCTATTTATTGTGTTTAAAAATACTGGAGTATAGAGTGGGTATGGAAGAGAGAATTAAAGCTTATAGGTTTATCGTGAACGGGAATGCTTGTGGGTCCCTATGAACTACGAGTATAAAATCAAACGGAAAAGGCTAGACGGTTGGAAGGGAATAACTCCGCTATTAGAAAGTGATACGCACGATGCGAAAAAGAAAAGTGTGTCTTGACTGACATCTTTCTGCCGTGAATTACAAACAAAGAGAAACAAACAAAACTGGTAGTAACTTGACTTTCTGCTGCAGATAACAGTTCTCCTAAAGGAAGCGTTATCTTTGGAAATTTTAGGACCTACACGATTGAATAACAATTCGAAATCCGTGGATTCCAGAAGAGAAAAAAATATGAAGTAGTCCATATTCTAATTCAGCTTTAAGGCAGACATTAAATCTGTTGCACGACACTGCTACTTACGTTTTAAAAGAGGGGTCGGACACTAGCACGCTTATTCTTCTTCTTTTCTTATGATCAACTTCTTGCAGTAAAATAAATGCTCCCTCACAATATCTACCGATGAAATTTTAATTAAAACGCTAGTTTATAACGATAACGAAATGGGAGCAACGTCGGTAAGTTATCAGAGCCAACTCTGATTCCACATGGCCGAATCCCTAGGCCCCAAGCCCTTTGTTTGATGTGGACGAGAAGCCTAACGCCAAAGTTTTGGAGACCAACGATCGGCTGAATCCAGTATCGGTCTTTCATTAGCCTAGTGTGTACGCCCCTTGTCGTGAGAAAATGGAATCGGTGGTATCAGGAGGGTCATAAGCAACACCGTCGAGGATCTCTCGGAATCCGACGTGACTAGTGCCCGAGAGGAAAGGGAGATACTGTTTGCTCGGCCTTACAGCAACGTCACGTACCTCAAGTACGTAGATCAGCTTGCTTGCAGCAAGACAAATATGAACAGGGGTAGTTCGAAGACGTCTGGAGCGCACAGGTAACAGAACAGTGGTCGCTTTTGCGGCTTCCATTGACGTGACAGCAAAGAGCAGTGCGCTGACAGGGTTTGGCTCAACCACAAACCAGGAGTGGCATCAAATCGCCTTTTCTGAAGCGTCTTGGTTCTGTGTACAGAATCACGATGGACGTGTCCGTGGGAGAAGAACGGACGTTGCTATATTGCATTCGTCATCATCATACGGGCCCAGCAACTTGGGTTATGGTATGGGTTGCTCCTGGACACACAAAGCTGTCGACTCTAGTTGATATAGTCGGTAATTTGGACAGCAGCCATAACACAAAAATGGCCCTGAGCACTATGGAACTTAACATCTGAGGTCATCAGTCCCCTAGAATTTAGAACTACTTAAATCTAACTAACCTAAGGACACACACACATCCATGCCCGAGGCAGGATTCGAACCTGCGACCGAAGCGGTCGCGCGGTTCCAGACTGCAGCGCCTAGAACCGCTCGGCCACACCGGCCGGATGCAGCCATAACATTCTGACCGTGTTAAGTGCGGTGGTTGTAATCTATCTTCGAGGCCCCTGTTGCGTTATCTTTTAACAACATACTGAAGATCGCATAGTGCCCTTGTCACTTTGACCTATGTCCATACAGAGGGTGTTCAACAGTTGCTCTGTCAGCACATTCTCTATTATGTCACCCGCTGGACACATTTGGTCATAGGTTGCCAAATGCCAGAGATGGCAGCTCTGTGAACTGAATTTTGCACACTGTAAATCCCAAATTTCCAACAAAATTAGTAATTTATTCTACCTAATACAATACGTAAATTTTCTTTAATTATTTTTTCTGGTGTTGCAGTTTTTATGACTAACAGTGTTATATTAATCACATGAAAAGTGCCACGTTTCCAAAGTACTTGTTTCCATCTTTTAACTCAGTCCATCAAATGAATCAGAACACCAACGAATAAAAGCACAAATTACTTCGTAAAAACGGGAAAAAAGTTTCAGACTAATTTGTTATCATTTACTTCTTTGGCAGTCGTGTTGTCGGGGACTATTTCCGATGCAACTATTCAAAATGTTCAACGGTGCCACTTCTTAGTGCAGCATTACTTGTCACGGCTTCCAGCAGCTTGTTTTCCTTTTCGTCGTATATACTGGGCACAACGCATGTGCAAATTTGCAGTTCGGCTGAACAAGCTTGTGGTAACACTAACTGAAGAACCGGGCATTGCTTGGGTATTTATTTATAGCTGTATGCATGACTCTGCACGCATAGAACTTATTTGTCACTTATAAAGTTTCTTTGTATCTAAGGTTTGAAGTAGTATGATTTGGTACATGAACTAAAAGGCTGTTGGCTTCGCAACACAGGAGCGAGCCGCGTACGGCAGGCTGTGCGAATACCAACTAACACTACAGTCCACGCCCACAAAAGGCAGCATCTGGCGTTGTGCTTTGTTTATGGTCATTGCAGTGTACACATTTAAAGTGAAATAGTACATTCTGAAGAATAAAAAGTTGCGCATCTGCATAAGCAATGCCTACGAATTTTTTATTCTGTTACCAATATCGGTTGAGGTATTACATGTCATGTATATTAGTCGACTTTCCCGCTTCACTGACGCATGTTGTAACCGTCTTCCGCTAGAGGGTTCCGAACTGTAGCGTGTAACACGGCGGTGTGTAACGTAACTATATCAGTGCGTAAGAAACGTATGCTACAATCTAACCGCAAAAAAAGTGTCTACAATTGAACACTACAGAATAATGAAAGATATCTATGCTAATGATTGTGCTGACATCAGTAATGTGTCGTTGAGTTATTCGTGCTGGTAATGAAGAAAACGATGTTGCTAACCTCAATATGTGTGAGTACGCTCAGTAAATATTCGCATACGGTAGCCGACGGGACTAATGGGAATAGCGTTGATGAACTCATCAGCCGAAAACCATCGGATAACACGAACACTGCTCTCAGGTAAATGTGGCTCAGGAGAGCTTGTACAGGCTATCATTGCAGAACTACAGTGCAGAAAACTGTCTGCACGGTGGGTGCCTCGAATGCTCACTCCCGACATGAAACAGAGGAGACTTTACGTCTGTCAACAATATCTTTTGCGTTTTGTGCGTGAGGGCAGTGGGTTCCTTAACAACATTGTGACAGGTGATGGAAGCTGGGTTCACTATTTTAAGTCCAAAAACAAGAGAGCATCAATGGAGTTCTGCCACAAAGGATCACCGAGGCCAAAAAAGTTAAGGCCGTGTCATGAGCAAGCGAAGTCATGCTCACAGATGTTCTGGGATGTTCAAGGTGTGGTGCACTTGGAATTCATGCCTAAAGACACCACCATAAACTCTACAGGCTACTGCGAGACTATCAGAAAACTGCAGGACCGAATTCAGAGTGTTCGCACACACATGGAACATCCCGTCCCTCAAACTGGTCTCAGGCTGAGATAAATGCGTTCGTTGCCAGGGTGACTATACTGTGAAATAAATATGCAGACATAAAGAATAACTATGTAAGACGTTAATACTGCTTGCTTTGTTTAAATACAGAGTTTTCACGTAAAAAATTAGTACTTTTAAGCACTCCCTCGTAGACAGTACAAACTGTATGAACTAGAATGCAAGCAAGAATAGAACTGATGTGCCTCCCAATGTTTTTGCGGTGTAATGAATGATCCATAAGATTTCGGTCGTTCAGCTGCAGAAACTCTACATCTTCACCTGATAGTTTGGCCATCTTCTGAGTGAGCTGAAGCTTCGTCCTTTTTAAACCCACGTACCCTGCCAAAGCACTTGCGGACACAGATACACAGTCACCAGAGATGTTTTTGGGCGGCAGAGAATTACTCATAAACTATATATGTCGTTGGGCTTTCGAACCTTTCTGAGATATACTTACGGAATGAGCAAGACGACTGATTTAAATCCATGCCTTCCGTATAAATTTGAGAAACCTGTAGTAAAAAATATGACGGGTCCTCACAACACAAGATTAAAGCGAATTTTCGTCCTTCACCGAGGACGACAGCAAAGTTTTGGTTCCGTTGAAGATGACATGATGCTCCACAAGACTGGGCTTTACAAGTTCCCACGCAAGAGTGGCCTTTTATACATCGAACAGACAACACATACAGTCAATGAAAAATGTATCGAACATCGAAGGTACATCCGGCTCTTACAGCTCAATAAATCGTTTGTGGCGGAACAGTGCACAGACACCGGTCACTCTATGCTGTATGACAGCGTTGAAATTCTAGCGTCGACTGCGTCCTTTTGGGACTCGGTAGTGATGGAAGCAATGGAAATTCGTTTTGTGAAAAACTTTATTAATACAGTCTGCGGTTTCAACCTGGACAACTCCTACTGATGCATCGACAGGCTAGCCATATATTCAGTAGTGTATAGTTCTTTGTCGTCGAATATTATCTCTGGCGATTGTGTATCTGTGGCCGCATTAGCAGTGGTGCGGTCCGCCTATTTAAAAGGACGAAACGAGTGACGCAGCTTCATGACTCATTCAGATATTCGAATATGGCCGAAGTATCTGATGGAGAAATACTGTTTCTGCTGGTTCACACCCGAAATCCCTAGTGGACCCACAAGAGAATTCATATTTGAATTGGGGACCGTTTCAACAAAACTCAACAAAACTTTTTCACAATGCGATTTTTAACGATTCTGGTATTTTAATAAGAGCTCACACAATGGCTAACAGTAAATACGACAAAAGTGATAATTTGCCGTTGTAAAAGGCAAATTTTTGCAAAACTCGAAATCTCCATTTCTGGAGATTCTACAAAACTCAGCTAAACATGACAAACTATGAACTTAAATTTTGGAAGTTAAATTTAATAGCCTTTACACTCGCGTGTGTTTACTGACGAACAATCACACAACATCCTACAAGGTAAACCAACTGTCTGCGAAGCGACTGTTAGATAACAATGCATATTGTCCTGCGTAATTCCCTTTCGTGTTCAGTCACTGTTTCACTGCAAGGTTACCCTGTTGTCGGACGTTCTTGTTAGAGATTCGTTATTAGGATGTTAAATGATTCAGAATATTCATATTCAGTCCAGGAGGTGAAAGGTAGAGTCGTCAAAGTCAGAAGTGTAACAAGTGTACTATTGAACCCTCAAATGAAGATCTGAATATAGGCTGTAACCTTGCTGAAACAACAAAGGAAACAGCATGAAAAGCAGTATGTTTTTGTTACAATAATATTTATTTTGAAGATAGCCTGCATATGGATAAGACAAAAGGTGAACAGGATAATTTCTGACTATCATATATGAGAGTGAACTTGGTTAAAAGATGCAGAGGAAAGGAACACGATAGAATTAAACAAAGATCTCTGTCAATCTCATAGTATACTAAGAGTAGGAGGAGGCCGAGAGATTCCTCTATATGCCTCAACAATCAGAAAAGTGAAGGTAAGTCAGATTCTATTTATAGCCTAAACAAAAAGTTTGTAGAATGAAAATAATTGTCTGAACAGTTTATATTTATTTTATATGTATTTTTCCAGGAGTATCCGGAGACAAGACTGAGGCGTATTGCCAAAAAATATAAGCTGGATGGTGTACTACCTATGGAGAATCGTGGTGGACGTGCTCGCAAGCTGAAAGAAAGGGTCGAATAGCAGATATGGTTCACTAATAAGGATATACTTTAGTACAAATGCCGATCTTCTCAATAGACATAAAACCTTTCTCAGTATGGCACCACGTCATAATGTAAAAAACTATACTAGAGAAGCCGACATTTCGGTCATGATTACAGTGCCCTTCTTTTGGGTCTACTGGTAGAGCCCCCTGAATTTAAATGCTAAGACTGTATAAATGTAACACCTATCTTAATGTAATAAAGAAAAAAACGGACATGAGAAAGTCGAAGTGTTGAGTTTTGTAAAAAGAAGTGTTGAGTTTTGTAAAAATTCGTAATCTGGGCAGCAAAAGCGAATAATGATGAACTTTAGTTATTAGTTCATCAATCCCTATCTACATAGATGACCAGTATTATTTTTTAAAATTTTTTTCAATAAACTATGCTGACTACAAGTAAAAAATGTCTTGTAAGATTTTGTAAATGGCGTTTGTTGGTTTTTGTTAAAACGGCCCTCAGTTTCTCCATTGCTGAAATGAACAGACGTGGAGAAATGGGAGCTGCAGACCTTAAAGCTGTTCAGATGACTTGTACACACGCTCCTGTGTGGACACCTACACAGGTAGACAATCAAACCCTGATGCCTTCACTGGCCAATTATACAGTCGTGTTCAGTTTCACAGTTTTGTTGGTGCTTATGCTCCGGCTCACCTGTAAAAGCACACTGACTCACATACTGCAAAGTTGGTGGGTAGCTTTTAGGAATGGAATCATCTCATGACAGCAATTAAACCAGTCACTGTCAATCTTCCCCGAACATGGTCCAGTTACCTGTCATCTGTATCGTAACGTCTGTGCCAAAATAATGGACCGAGGAATTCAGCAGTATAGCCGATAGGAGGAAATTCAAAATTCCATTCTTTCTACCTGTGCAGGTGTCTATACCGAAGCACGTGTCCTTATCGACTTCGTATGTTTCAGGTCTAGAAGTGTCATTTCACTCTTAGTTTTCAGGCCTTCGCGGTAGCACACAGGAAATTCAAAAATGCTCTTCACTTTTCGTTGTGCTAATGTATGGTGCAGTCTGTAGTGTCCTTTGTTATTCCGATAATATATTCGTCTGCTAGCAACGAAAATAATTAATGAAAGTCATTGAATTTTACAAATCGGACGTTCTTTATAATAAAAAAGTGACATGATCCAGGAAACCGAGAAGTTCGTCACACAAAGTAGGTGAAAAATTTCAAGTAAAACACCTACTGAAGTCAGCAATATATGTCTCAGTCACAACTTACGGTGGAACCTCTTAAGTGGACTGTGGCGAACGTATACGCCACATCTGTGTTGCTAAACCTGTACAGGTGACAGGTTCGTAAAGTAATAGCGCTCCAAGTGAATTAAAGTTGAGAAAAACTGCAATATTATCAGAGTCTAACAAAATAACTGTACAACGTAATGTAAATATTAAAAACTTCTTGTAAATGCACGCAAATGTAAAATTGTCAATTCGTAGTATCCTACGACCGTACTATAAATAAATCACAATTGCGATCAGTCAACCCATACTAATAGCAAGGACGAACAATTTGTGGGGAATGTAATGGAATGATCAATTGTACGTAAAGAATGCTGTAGACCGATTCCTTGGTGCGCTACTGGGGAAGATGCAGTATACAAAGGAGACTCCTTACACAACACTTTTGTTTTGTTTTAGGGCGCAAAAACAACCGAAGCATAAGCGCCCATGTCATAACCTTACAACACAAATAAAGTAAAAGAAATTAAAATCGATTATACGATAAGCCCAATCGACGGAAGGAAAGAGGGCTAAAAGCAAAGATTTCCCCTTGGAAAAAGGGTCTACAAAATACGCCTTAGAGACAGCGAAGGTACCGAACCGAAGATTAAATGTCCTTTGCTATATTGCCAAGAAAGATAAATAGCAAAACGCGGACGACAGCCCACGCGTCGTTCGTTAAAACGGCCGATAACTCAGGCAGCAAACATGCACCGGAACGTAAGCGGTTCAAAACTGGACATTGAGTCAGGAAATGGCGAACCGTCAAAGTTGATGACAATGAGCACAAAGTGGTAGGGAAACACCACGTAACAAATAACGATGGCTAAAAAGACAATGCCCAATACGCAACGTAGCTAAAATGATCTCGCGTCGAGAAGGCCGACAGAAAGTCAGCCAAGACGTTGGGAGGGATCTAATTCCCTGGAGCTTGTTCCGTGAAGAGAAGACAGGTGATGAAGCCAAAGTGACACCATCTGCCGACAGACGGAGATCACCCGAAGGAATGAAAGAGCTAGCAGGCCGAGGTAGGAGGACTGCAGCCTTGGCAGTAGCATCAGCAACTTCATTTCCCGTCAGACCGACGTGACCATCAACCCATATGAACATCACGGTGCGTCCCTCAACAGCCAGCGGAGCTTTCTTGGACCCCTTGCACTAAGGGATGGACTGTGTCCAGCACACAGAGGCTCTCAAGGGCATGGAGAGAATCAGAGCACATGACGCAATTAAAAAGCCACTGTCGCCGGATGTACTGTGTGGCCTGACAAAGGGCGAAGGGCTCTGCTGTAAAAATCGAGCACTGTTCTGGAAGCTGATACTGGAAATGTTCGGTGCCAATGACGGAGGCACACCCGAAACCACGGTCCAAGCGCAAGATGCGTAATGTCGAGCGAGTTGCAAGGATTACGGCGTCGTGGTGATGTGGTCACAACGTTGGACAGCGAGGGCGGTGATCCAAGCTCTAATCATCCTCGTGTCCCATATTTTTTTCACAAAATTGTGAACTATCCGTCTGGTCATTGACGTGTCTGTTCGCTGTATTTAAATTTGTGTCTGCGTCGTGGTGTAACGTGCAACAGCGAGGTGTAAGGAAGGTACCTCCAGACTTACATACCTCCTATTTCATCTATGCAAGTACCACATATTATGACTCTTGCGTTCCGTTTTGGAAGTTTTGACTCTTGGATTCCTTTGTTGTAACATACAGTGACTCACAAAAGGATTCGGCCACCTGTGTTATGTTTTATTTTTACGTCATTATATACAGGCATCACATATGACAGTAGTAGTATCGGCACAAAATGGTAAAAATGTAATAAATAACAGAACAGCATTTTCTTATTTGCAAACTTAGCTCAAACAACATAAACAAAAATAAATGAAGAAACATGCCCACTATCACAGCCACAAAAGTTTTCGGGCGGCAAGGATAACAATCACAACCTTGTACATTTTAATACCTTGTATGCAGTCCTTTTTGCTTAATCACTTGTTCCAAGAGTTTAGGCACGCTGTGAATGAGCTTTCGCGTATAATCAGGACTTATTTGTCGCCACTGTTCCAGTATTCGTTCCTTGAAACCTTGTTTTGATGTCAAAGACGTTTGTCGTACTTTTCGCCTCAATTCACTCCAAAGATTTTCTATTGGGTCCAAGTTTGGACTCTGAGGAGGGGTATCCAAAACCCTAGGGCAATTGTACTGCGTCCATAGTCTCACAATATCCGCTTTATGCTTCGTATCATTGTCTTGATACAATTTGAGCGTCCTCGAAAGTCCGAAACTTGTAGCACTTTGCAGTAAGTTCACTTTTGGGATGTTCAGATACTTATGCTTGTCCATTGTACCTTCAATGAACGCTAATTCGTCTACCCCAGTTGACGACATGGAAACCCAAATTATGACACCTCCACCACCGTTTTTAACTGTGTGTTGCAGATGATTCGATTGAAATTCATCAAGTGGTTTTCTCAAAGTCATAGTACTTCCGTTTCAGGAGAACATGTGCACTTGACATTCATCGACAAAAATTACTTCGTCCCATCAACTTACACTTTTATTTACGTGCTGCTTCACGAAGTCCAGTCGTTGCTTTCTATTCCTCTAATTTATCATAGGCTTCTTCCTGCTCACTCGACCATTATATACCCCTCTTGTCTGATAATTCGTCGGACTGTTTCAGGGTGCTCGTCCTTCCGATATTCCTACTGCACTGCGGCAGCAATTTTCGTTGCCGACAACCTTGGATTTGTTTTAATATTTCTTATTACTCCGGTTTTCTCTCTTCTACTCAGCTTCTTTTGTTGCCCTGTTTTTGGTTTATCTTCAGTTCTATCTTCTCTGTTGAATCTTCGTATGTCACCTACAGTACTCTTACTCATTTATAACAATGCGGCAATCTGTCTTTCGGAACGTCCTTTAGCGTGATGGAAAATAACAAGTTGTGTCTTTGCAAATAACGTATTGTTTCCTTTCCGCTCCATCGTACTGTGCACCACGCGTGCTAACAACACGGAAACGCAGCACAGAATGAGCCTGTTCTGTCTACAGCTAGCACCACCGCCGCCTATACGACATGTGCCAGAATAATAAAGTGACTGCATATTGTGGTGTCTTCTAATGCAAATATACATTGCACGTAGTTAATTATATTATATAGTTACCTGCTTGTGGTACAGTGTCAAACAATATTCACACTACAGAATGCACCGGAAATTGCTTCTCGTGGGGCTCAAATGTTCGAAGATACCTTCATATTTCCAGAACAATGAGGATGGTAGAATAATTTTGTTATGCACTGTAGTTCATACCAGTTTATTTGTTGATTTGATTTCTATGAGAGGTCTATACGGTATCTCACCTGCTCTCAATATTCATCACATTTACTTGGGACGGTAATACAGGGTGTTTCAGAAGTGATGGTCAATATTTGACACATAGAAAGTACAGGCCAAAATTAGTTAAAAAGCTCGAATGAACATAGGTCCGCAAATCAACCATTGCCGAGGTATCGCATTAATTCGAGTTGGAAACCAACTGTAAACGCCCTGGATACTGCGGTATTTACGTTGGTATCTCAATGTTTGGGATCGACTGTTTGTTTACTAATTACTTTCCTTTCCTCCTCCGTGCACTGTGCCCTACCGGCCTCACAGTCAGTTACGAACATGAAGGCATCATGTACAGAGGTTGCACCAATGATGAGTACGTTGACACGCACTCCATGCATGGCAAAGCGAATGGCAGTGCCCTTGAAGCTGAACGATTCTATGAAGAAGCAGGCAGGCAGCCAGACAGGCGTACATTTAGCCGATTCATCAACGCCTCAGAAAAACTGGGAGCTTCGCACACCATGTATGAGAAGGTCGACCCAGATCTACAACACACGATGTTGAGGAAAGGATGTTACGCATTGCACACGAACGTCCGAGAACTTCAACAGGGAGGACTGCTACCAAAGAGCGTGTCCTGAGTCATAGCAGCGCGTGGCGGATTTTACATCGGCAAGTTCTGAATCCATATCATCTCCAGCGAGTGCAAGCCCTACACAAAGCAAATAACAACGTACCTTGAATCTCCTGTTTGTAAGCAGTATTCTGTTCACGGATGAGGCTGAATTTACCAATGAGGGTATTTTTAACTATCATAACTGTCACATTTGGGCCTATGTCTATCCTAATGCAACACACGTATCGCAACATCAGCAGCGTTATTCGTTGAACATCTGGGCAGGAATGCTCGGAGACCACATAATTGGGCCACACTTCCTACCACAGAGACTAACCGGACAACTGTACATGCGGTATCTGCCGACTGTACTTCCAGATGTACATGATGATGTCTCCCTGAACCAACGTCTGAACACGTGGTTCATGCATGACGGTGCTCCATCACTTTGTCATTTACGAGTGCTCCGGCTTCTAACTCAGACGTATGGTCAGCAATGGATAGGCCGAGGAGGGCTTGTGCCATGGCCTCCAAGATCACCGGATTTAAAATCCCATGGATTTCTGTGAATGGGATCATGTCAAAAGCCTGGTCTATGCTACCGACATAAACTCTTTTGAGGAATTACGCTTGCGGACTGAAGCAGCCTTCCAGAATTTACAGAATTCCCAGGACTGCCTGAGAGCGTTCGCAACTCATTTCAGAGACGAGTTCAGTGTTGCATTCAGGCACGGGAACAACATTTCGAACACCTACTTTATCGTTTAGAGATGCCGTGTGTTCCTAGACACTGATAAACCGCAATAGAAAATGTGTTGTATCTCGACAACGGTTACTTTGTTGACCCATGTTCATTAGAGCTTTTCTGTTACTTTGGCCTGAAATTTCCATGTGTGAATTACTGACCATCACTTCTGAAACACACCGTATATTCCTAACACATGACTCATATTCTATGACCAATGTATATCTGAACATGGATCTCCCAGTTCGCAGTCCAACACCATGACTACGCAACCACGACGCTGTGGCGCTTCCAGTTTGCTTAATGTTGCACGTCTTCAGCTTGGACTATTCACTGTTTCGATTTTGCTTCTTTTTGCACAATTCAATAGACCTTCTTCCTGTTTTTTATGCTTGATCCTTGTTAATTTTTTGACAGGCTATCCACTGGGCCATTTTAACACTACATCTGACAAGGAGACGGCACGACCGTGGGGTCGGGGATTTGTCCGAAATTTTGTGTCGTGAAAGAGGACCCCTAACATCTCACGTGGTTAAAATATTAGGATGCACCACTCGGAAAATCCCGAGAAAAATCAATCCAAAGTTTCTTAAGTGCCTTATGAGTATATAATGTTAGTCCATGGCCGAGCCGCCGTCTGGTCTAGAAGGTTAGGGCTCAGGCTCGGACTTTTACGCCAGAGGTCTCGGGTTCGATTAATCCTCTGGCACTTTTTTTCTTCTGTTTCATTTTCTTTTGTTATTTCACCAATAGTTCAGAAAGTTACCCAAACCTACACTATCTTTAATGAATTAGTTACATTATTGAATAAAAATTCCTTTCGTTTTGTCCAACATCACAATTCATGGTGGTGGGTTTTCCATTTTTCATTGTAAACTATATGAGGGAAAAAATTGGGTTTTTAAACAGAATAACAAAGTCGATTGGGAAACATTCAATTTTTATACATATAATAATTATAAACAAGAACCGCAGTGGTAATTATCGTAAAAACACAGCAATAATTTTTGCGACATCTTGCGCAACATATAAAAGCGGATTTTTTACAATCACAGGGCGTTTGCAATAAATCTGTACAAAAACATACCCCATTAACATTTACGAAAATGTTTCGAGTTTCTGATAATTTTGATTCAAACCAGGCATATTGAATCATGTCTCGGAATATTGATGACGATAATTGATGGTGAATTACAGAATGAACTTTTATACAATCTTCCTGGGAATTAATTCCGCGATTCTCCTCTAACAATGCGCTGCAATTTTGCAAGCGCTTTACGACATTTTAACTTGCGTGTAAAAGTAAACATCACAAGGTTGCACCAAAGAGGTATGACTTTTACAGAGCAAGTTGGCATATTTTCGTCATCTTGAAAAATTGCATCATATGTCTCCGGATTCGTTTGACCTCCCCAAGAGTCAATGAGAAGTAAATATTTATTGTCCCCGACGTAAGGTTTTGAACATTTCCGGAGAAAATCCACGTATAAAACTGTTGTTAATTTTCCGGACTTCGATGATGTTACGATGACGTTCGTATAATTATTGGCATAGCCATCTATTAATTTGGGAATACGAGGTCCGAAATGACCGCTCGGTTCTTGTAAGCATATGAAGACATGTGGGAGCAGTTTTCCGGATAATGTTATTGAATATTGTGCGGTGTACGAATGCGTCACTTTATTCAAATCCGACTTTTTCACAAAAATGGTTTTACTCCCTTTTTCAGTGAGAGTCGTGTTGAAAACAAATTGATATTGGCATCCTGAAACAATAGTATTTTTGATATTAAACAATATTCGAATGTGCATGTAAATATCTTTTTCTATAATTAAATTTGAATTGATATATTTTACATCGGTAAAAACATTTTGTATGCAGAAAACATGTATTTACTTATTTGGTCAGTATTTATCACATAATCCTCATCGTACTGAGGGATTAAACGGCATGTCTACCGACGAAAGTTCTCCGCAGACGCCTGGTTGTCCTCCAGTGACGCCTCTTCTTTTTTCGAAACCAGTTTCGTGCTCATGCGTTGTGAAATTATGTGCTTCTGTTTAAATGCCGTGACCCATCGATCAGACGCCTTGAATTTGAAATCGACGAATTGTGCAGCCGCAGCCAATGCCCATTGCGGTAAATTTCTTGTCGTGACTTGCTGATATTGCTGTCTTGCTTCCACAAAACGGTCGTAGGTCCACGAACCTATCTCCTCAAATTTATCCATTCGCGTACCACCACTTTTAATATCTTTCTTCCATTGTGAAAGATATTCTTTTCTCTTCAATTGGCGGCATCCTTTTTTTTGCAATTAAATTATTTTCCGTCAAAACTTTTCATAATACACCACCGCGTCCTTCAATCGTAATTTTGATAGATCACTATGAATGGATTCTTCAGGAATTTCTTCTCCAATTCCAGATGAGTCTGCAACTTCCTCAGTCGACATGTTTAACCTCGGATCGGAATAACACGTTGAAATTTGAAACAGGCACGTCTGTTCACGACGAAATCGAAAAACAAACTGTCGTTTACTTCTCTCGTCTCGCGCACAGTCCTATGCGCAGATGACCGTTATAATCCCAAGAGGACTTTTACAAAGCCTTTTAAACCTTGAAACCTCATAAAACGAAATAGAACGAGCACAAATATTTTTCAGTGAATGAAAAACTTTACGTTCTTGAGCTAAAATAATGTTTTAAAAATAATGTAGGTTTGGGAAACTTTTTGAATAATTGGTGGAATAACAAAAGAAAATGAAACAGAAGGAAAAAAAGTGCCAGAGGAGGAATCGAACCCGAGACCTCTGTCGTAAAAGACCGAGCCCTAACCATGTGGACCAGACGGCGGCTCGGCAATGTACTAACATTTTATACTCATAAGACACCTAAGAAACTTTGGATCGATTTTTCTACGGATTGTCCTAGTAGTGCGTCCTAATATTTTAACCACGTGAGGTGTTAGGGGTCCTCTTTCACCACACAAAATTTCCGACAAATCCCCGACCCCACGGTCGTGCCGTCTCTTTGCGAAAGAGGTGCGATCGGGAGTTTCCCTTGTAAGTGTCATCAGTGTACACGAAGCTGCTCTTGCTAAGGTGCGTGCGAATGTCGAGAAACTTACAGCGATAGATCGATTCCGAAGTAGTGTCGTTGGGAAGCAAGCTAAGATGAACACGGGTCGCGTCACGAAGCTAAGGTACTGAAGGATTCGCACCCATCGGGACGTGGCAGGTGGCGTGAAGTTGAGCTGTCGGAGCAGTAGCAGAAAGCAAACTCAGGTAGGTAACAGAAAAGAAGGGACCGCCCCACACTGGCGCTCAATGGAGTCATCGAAGAAGTAAGCACACGACTGGTGGCCGTGCATGGTAGACGAGTGACATACGTATTCGCTGAGGAGGTCATAACGCCGGTATGACAGTGGGAGTTCGGCAGCTTCTGTACAGAGACTCTCCACTGCGCTAGGGTAAAAGGCGACAGAGTGGCCGAACGTATTCCATTATGTTGGATTGTGTTAAGACACCATAAGATGGATGGACGTGCAGATGGATAAACGAAACACCCATAGTCTAGTTTCGAACAGACAAGGGATTGGTATAAATGGAGGAGGGCGGTCCGATCCGCTACCCAGAAAGTACCGCTACTGATACGTAGGACATTGAGGGACTGGGTACAACGTGCAGCCAGGTACGACACGTGGGAGGTCCAACGATGTTTCCTATCAAGCATAAGCTCCAGGAATTTCGATGTTTCAGCGAACGGAAGAGGAACAAGCCCAAGATGTAAGGACGATGGAAGAAACCCATTGTACCGCAACAAATTCATACAAACTGTTTTGTCAGTGGAAAAGTGAAAGCCACTGTCGATACTCCACGAGTAAATACCATCGAGACATCGCTGAAGACACCGCTCAAGGAGAAGAGTCCGTAAACAACTGCAACAGATCGCAATGTCGCCGACGAAAAGGAATCCGGAGATGCCTGGCAGGAGTCAGTCCGTAATAGAGTTGGTGGTTACAGCAATGAGCACGACGCTCGGGACGGAGCTTTGGGGGACCCCGTTCTCGTGAATGAAGGTGTCTTACAGGGCCGAACCCACACATCCATTTAAAACTCGGCCATTTAAAAATTACTGAAGGAAATGGGGCAGCTAGCCCCGTAAGCCCCATGTGTGTAGAGTCCAGAGGATACCAGCCCTCCGGATGGTATCTTAGGCTTTCTCCAAATCAAAAAATACAGCCACAGTCTGGTATTTCCGCAGAAACCCTTTCAGAAGACGGGTTGACAAAGTGACGAAATGGTCAACTGCAGAACGGCGCTCACAAAATCCATATTGCGCAGTGGTTAGTAGATTGCGGGACTCGAGCCACCATACCAGCCGGCCATGAACCATGCGTTCCATCGCCTTCCAAACACAGCTTATGTTTGTCCTTACTGGGCTTAGGTATGGGTATGACAGTGGCTTCACGTCAGGAACTGGGAAACGTGCCACCTGCCCAAATGCAATTGTACATATGGAGGAGAAAGCGCTTGCCCATAAGAGGAAGGTGCTGCAACATCTGAATGTGAATATCGACTGGCCCTTGGTCGGAAGATCTGGATGAGGCGAGAGCATGGCTAAGCTCCCTCATAGAATGGCGGCACTGTAGCATTCACGATTCTGAGAGGAGAAGAATATCTCCCGAGCCGCCTCCACTCGTTTCCGAGGAAGAAAGGCGGGCTGGCGGGCGGTGGAGCTCGAAATCTCCGAATAATAGCGGCCCAAGGTGTTGGAGATGGTAATACGTTCCACAATGACATCATCTGCTATGGTCAGACCGGAAATCGGGGCATGAACCTTAGTCCCAGAGAGGTTGCCCCGCAAGACGGAAGAGGGAGAGAAAGTGTCAAAAGAATTAGTAAAGGAAATCCAGCTAGCTTTTTTGCTGTTCCGAAGGACGCGACGACAATGCACACGGATCTGTTTATAACGAATACAATTCGCCATCGCAGGATGACGATTAAAAAAGCGGAGAGCACGTCTCTGCACGCGAATCGCATCGCGGCACCCCTCCGTCCACCAGGGGACCGGGACACGCGCGGTATAGAAGAAATGCAAGGTATGGAACATTCTGCGGCTGTAAGGATAGCGTTTGTAAGGTACTCTACATGGTCATCACAAATGGGGAAATGTTGTTCGTCGAAGGTCGCCAGGAAGGATTAAGGCCTCCAGTCGGCCTTAGAAAGCTGCCAACTGGATTTGCATGCAGGTGGGGTATGAGTCAACAAATGGCTAGCACACAGAAAACGATCACTCGAGTACGTGTCAGACAGAACGGACCACTCGAGACGACAAGCAAGCCCGGTAGCGCAGAACGAGAGGTTCAAATGTGAATAGGTGTACTTGGAGTCTGAAAGGAACGTGGGTGCTCCAGTGTTAAGTGTTAAGACATATGAGTTTGAGTTGATTGAGAAAGTCAGCCAAGAGGGAACCTCACAGACAGGTTCTTGAAGAGTCCCAAAAGGCACGGTGGGCGTTAAAGTCGCCGAGCAGCAAAAAGGGGTAAGGGAGCTGACAGCCGGCCGTGGTGGCTGTGCGGTTCTAGGCGCTGCAGTCCGGAACCGCGGGACTGCTACGGTCGCAGGTTCGAATCCTGCGTCGGGCATGGATGTGTGTGATGTCCTTAAGTTAGTTAGGTTTAAGTAGTTCTAAGTTCTAGGGGACTGATGACCTAAGATGTTAAGTCCCATAGTGCTCAAAGCCATTTGAACCATTTTTTGAGCTGACTAATAAGCTGGAATTACGTCTGTCCTGGTGACAGCGAATGATGAAGGATGTAGATAGTACAAAGAGAAAAGGGGAAATGAGGAAGGAAATTGCGACTGCAAAAGTTTGCAGATGGGTGCTCAATGACCTGGTTTGGCTACGGATGGCCTCCCCAATGATGATAATGATGATGATGATGATGATGATTGTTTCGCGGGGCGCTCAACTGCGCGGTCATCAGCGCCCGTACGAAGTCCCAATTTTTACACAATCTATTTTTTCTCACAATCCAATTTAGTCACTGTCACAATTATGATAATGATAATGAAATGGTGAGGACAACATACACACCCAGTCTCTGGTCAGAGAAAATCCCCAACCGGGCCAGGAATCGAACTCATGACCCCGTGATACAGAGACAGCAACGCTAGCCACTAGGCCACGAGCTGCGGACCCTCCCCAATGAGCAGTATGTCTCCCATTGAGGTGGAATTCTGTCCTCAGGGGGAAGGTCAAAGCAGACCAGAAGGAACCGCGAGAGGTCAAAGCAGTAGTGAGGACGCAATTTCGTTTCTTAGAGGCAGCAAAAAACTGGGTGCTGCAATTCCAAGAGCAGCCGTAATTCCTCCTTGTTGGATCTAATGCCACGAACATTCCACTGGAGAAGAGTCATAATGGGGAATGGGGAGGAGAGAACAAACGAGGAGCAATCACTCCGGTGGCTCCCAAGTGCCAGCCTTCATAGACTAACTCCTACAGGGTGCATAGGCTGGAGGATCCTGTTCCATGAAATCGATGTAGGCCTTGGCATTCTCGCTGCATCGGTCTGGGAACTCCAGGGCAGGAAATCGATAGGCAGTGCGCAACAGCGGAATGGAAGTCGACCAGGTGAGTGTTCACACGGCGACAGCATTGACGAAGATCCCAGAGTCGGGGAAAGAGAAGACCATTTGCCTTTGTTCGATTTCTTAGAGCCTTTACGGATGGCAAAAGAAGACTCATGTTTTTTAGGTGGAAGGATATAAAAAGTCTTCACAGTAGTGTTCCTTTTGTCCTTTCCGGTTTGCCACTTGTGTAGCAGATGATTTCGTCTCTGGGGGCAAAGATTTGGTGGCTTCTTGTGCAGCTGCACGAAAAGGAGACAGGGATGCTACCGTGATACTGTGCGATTGCAGTACCGAACTGGAGCTCGCAAGCCTACGTGGCCATGTCCTTCGTGGAGTGAGGAGGAGGAGGAGGAGGAGGAGATTACTGTTTAACGTCCCGTCGACAACGAGGTCATTAGAGACGGAGCACAAGCTCGGATTAGGGAAGGATGGAGAAGGAAATCGGCCGTGCCCTTTCTAAGGAACCATCCCGGCATTTGCCTGAAGCGATTTGGGGAAATCACGGAAAACCTAAATCAGGATGGCCGGACGCGGGATTGAACCGTCGTCCTCCCGAATGCGAGTCCAGTGTGCTAACCACTGCGCCACCTCGCTCGGTCGTGGAGTAAGGCATAGCATGGATAGTACTGTAAGTGTAGGATGGTAAAATGCAGGGCTTTCGACTAGGTAACAGCTTGCCAGCGATAGGGTACGGTATGTTTTCCTTCACCTGGATCTCCTGGACAGCCGCTCATTGAAATGCACAGGACACTCGCGGGATGAGGCGGTATGGCGCTATTACAATTGATTAAGCAGGGAGAAAGAGGCGGACAACCGCCCTCATTAGCATCTCTATCAGAAGTAAGACATTTGGCCATGTTTTGATAGGACATGCGAATGTGTTTATAACGTTAACACTGATAGCAGGGACTGATATCCCCTTCTTTTGCCCCTTAACTCCACAAACCAACCAACCACTGGCAGCAACGCATCGGGTTTGGAATGTACAGTCAGACCACGGTGAATTCATAGCCTGCCTTAAACTTCGATGGAAGTACTACTCTATCAAATGTGGGAAAAAGAGTGCGTGTAGGCACTAACTTTCCATCAACCTTTTTCATTACTCGATGGACCACATTAGAGCCCTGATGAGAGACAATTTTTGATTTATCCCTTGATCAGACTATCAAGCAGCTGAGTGTAAGTGACACTAAACAAAGAAGACAGCGTATAATGGGCCTTGACACGAACAGGATTGCCGTGGAGGAGCGAAGCTGTAAGCAGTTGTTGGGCTTGAAAATCACAACTGGTCTCCAAAAGCAAACTCCCATTACGTAAACGAGAGCAACTGCAACAACACCTTTCTGAGTATAACCGGATTAACTGTAGCAGAAGACTGACCTCCTTCAATACATGGCACCACAAGGAACTGATGTGCAGCTGGGAGCCCCTCTCTGGGCCTAGCCTGTACCAGGCGGTTCGGGCGAACCCACCTGTCGACCCAGGGCCGGTAATTACGCGTTTCCCCGTCACCTGTTACGCATCAAACGCGTTGTCCGGCGTTCAGGAGCGCACAGGGAGAAAAAGGAGACAAAGAGGAACCTCAAACGCCGAAGCGGAGGAAGGAGAGGAAATAGAGAGCGAAAAAAGAAGACGGAAAAGACAACAGTTGAGGGACTGTTCATTTTCTGGGCTACCGAAACTTCAGAACGCATTCCCGAAAATATCGAAGACATGTTCCCCAACGGAGGGGAAAAAGAATAGCAGGAGGATAGATATGCAGCGGGGAAAGGGAAGAGGTGCTGTAACCGCTGTGGCACCGCGGTAGCCTAGCACGAAACCACCAAGGCCTCCTGCAGAGGCCAAAAACACTTGTGCGTCTCATCTTAGTGTACTGCTTAAGTGTGTGGGCGCTGTACTAAATACGAGCAACATGGGATATTGTATGTACAGAAAGAAGGGCGGTACATACGATCACAGATTTGGCTCGCCGCGCGGGGTAGCCGCGTGGTCCAGGCCGCCTTGCCACGGTTCGCGCGGCTCCCCCTCTCGGAGGTTCGAGTCCTCCCTCGGGCATGTGTGTGTGTTGTTCTTAGCATAAGTTATTTCAAGTTACATTAAGTAGCGTGTAAGCCTAGGGACGGATGACCTAAGGAGTTTGGTCCCATAGGAACTTATCACAAACTTGGCTCACTGGAGAGCCTAAAGGAAATTCTAGGAAAACCTGAGCTCGTAGCCTACTTACAAATTTTTAACAACCACTATTAAATGAAGAATCGACTAATTATAACACGTACAGACATATTTAAGCTGTCATTCCGCCTCCTGTCCATACACAACTGGAACAGGAAGTAGCCCTATCCTGAGGCAACTCTGGTAAGTACCATCTACCACGCACTTCACAGTGACTTGCAAAATACCTATGTAGATGTAGATCATGGTTGTTTCGACGAGTTACAGAGGACACGAGAAACGTCGCGTTTGTAACGGGTCGCTTGTGCCCAGCAGTACTACAAACGCTGGCATCATTGGAGTGGTGTTGGTTCCGCTTACCTACATTTTCAGTCTGGACACGGAGCATTCCACATAATAGGGTTCAGCACTAACCATGCCATAAAACTAACATGTCTGGCTGCACTTGCAACACTCGTCGCTTGTCTACTACGCATTTCCCGGCGTTGGAATCGCTAGTACAGTTGGTGCCTCCGTACTGACACTGACCGTGTCAGACGTCTGTTACAGGAGAACGTTTTCAAAGCTGTGTTCATGTATGTTTAGTGGGGCAACAACGCAGGCAGAAGCGTTATCTTCGTGCCGTTGTTCCTACAGTATACGGAGCTTTGTCAAAATTTGTTGCGCTGGTTCATTTACGAAGTCCCGACTGCGTGTGTGAATTTAATTCCACTAATTGTCTGCACTACTCACAATATTCCGTACGTCGAAAGCGCAAGTCTGACAGCCAGAAGCGCTGTTGCCAGCTTACAACTGTGAAACAAAAAAGCTGCTGGCAGTAGCGAAGCTAAGTACCTTAAAAACAGTAGTCGTCTTATATAGTTGAGGCAACACTAAGCAGTTGCCATAGAAACGCATACAAAATAGCTTTACGTTATTTGTTGTGGCAGCCGCGCCAATCCCACTTGAAACTATCAGGGACGTAGTCTCTACTAGGTGAATACTGATCGTAAGCGATGTCTGCATAGACACTAAAGCGCCAAAGAAACTGGTATAGGCATGCGTATTCAAATACAGAGAGATGTAAACAGGCAGAATACGGCGCCGCAGTCGGCAACGCCTATATAAGACAACAAGTGTCTGGCGCAGATGTTAGATCGGTTACTGCTGCTAAAATGGTAGGTTATCAAGATTTCAGTGAGTCTGAATGTGGTGTTACAGTCTGCGCACGAGCGATGGGACACAGCATCTCAAGAGGTAGCGACGAAGTGGGGATTTTCCCGTACGACCATTTCACGAGTGTACCGTAAATATCAGGAATCCGGTAAAACATCAAATTTCCGACATATCTGCTGCCGGAAAAAGATCCTTCAAGAACGGGACCACCGGCCGGTGTGGCCGAGAGGTTCTAGGCGCTTCAGTCTGGAACAGCGCGACCGCTACGGTCGCAGGTTCGAATCCTGTCCCGGGCATGGATGTGTCCTTCGGTTAGTTAGATTTAAGCGGTTCTAAGTTCTAGGGGACTGATAACCTCAGATGTTAAGTCCCATAGTGCTCAGAGACATTTGAACCAAGAACGGGACCAACAACGACTGAAGAGAATCGTTGAACGTAACATAAGTGCAACCCTTCCGCAAATTGCTGCAGATTTCAATGCTGGGCCATCAACAAGTGTCAGCGTGCGAACCATTCAACGAAACATCGTGGATATGAGGTTTCGGAGCCGAAGGCCCACTCGTGTACCCTTGATGACTGCACGGCACAAAGCTTTACTCCTCGCCTGGGCCTGGGCCTGTCAACACCGACACTGGACTGTTGATGACTGGAAACATGTTGCCTGGTCGGACGAGCGGAAGGACGTGTACGGGTATGGAGACAACCTCATGAACCCATGGACCCTGGATGTCAGCAGGGGACTGTTTATGCTGTTTGAGATTCTGTAATGGTGTGGGGCGCGTGCAGTTGGAGTGATATGGGACCCCTGATGCGTCTAGATACGACTCTGACAGGTGCGACGTACGTAAGCATCCTGTCTGATCAGCTGCGTCCATTCATGTTCATTGTGTATTCCGACGGACTTGGGCAACTACAGCAGGACAATGCGACACCCCACACGTCCAGAATTGGTACAGGGTGGCTCCAGGAACACTCTTCTGAGCTTAAACACTTCCGCTGGCCGCCAAACTCCACAGACGTGAACATTATTGAGCACATCTGGGATGCCTTGCAACGTGCTGTTCAGAATAGCTCTGCACCCCCTTGTACTCTTACGGATTTATGGACAGACCTGCAGGATTCATGGTGTCAGTTCCCTCCGGCACTACTTCAGACATTAGGCGAATCCATGTCACGTCTTGTTGCGGCACTTCCCCTTGCTCGCGGTGCCCTACATGGTTCTAGGCAGGTGTACCAGGTTCTTTGGCTCTTCAGTGTACGAACTAAATATCATACTGATACGTTTGGCATAAGCCAGTTATTTGTGAGAGATAGTTAAAGGACTGCAATAATACAAACTGAGGGTGATACTTTGGAAAGAAGATGGTCAATACAAACAGAAAGAAGGAAAAACAAAAATGTTCAAATGTGTGTGAAATCTTATGGGACTTAACTGCTAAGGTTATCAGTCGCTAAGGTTACAAACTACTTAACCTAAATTATCCATGCCCGAGGGAGGACTCGAACCTCCGCCGGGACCAGCCGCACAGACCATGTCTGCAGCGCCACAGACCGTTCGGCTAATCCCGCGCGGCTGGAAAAACAAAATTGTAAATAGTATACATTTTACAGCTTCACGTAAATCCCAAATGCGTCTTGCGCGTTTGCAAAATTAGACAACAGATATTTCTCAAAAGCTCGAAAGATATGATTTTAATTGTTTTGAAGAATACCAGCGGCCCGCCCGGCCTAACCGTTTCGGAATTCCTACAGTAGTTTCTACGATTAGCCTTCATATACAGACAGAAAGATGCAGCAGGGGACTATATAATCTGTATAGCGGGCGCTAGTGTCTAGAATACCATCTTGGATTTTTAATATGAAAGTTATCGTTAAAACAATTCCATTGCGACGATAGGAACAGTAGGCAAGAAAATTAATTATCTCTTACACGAGACACAGGGTGGCGCAAAATAGGCGTTAGGAAGTTTTTGTCTATTAGGACGTAATAAGGGCTGATATATTCTTGTTATATTTATGCTACAGAAGACAACCTGAAATTTAATACAGAAAGTTTTCAGAGTATTTTCCGTCTGCAGCAATGAATTTGTAGAACCTTTAACTCAATTTGGTGAAGACTTTCTGAATAACAGCATTTCCGGCTGCACAAATCTCTCTGGAAATTTCAGTACGAAGATCCTGCAGTGTTGCAGGAACGTGTTTGAAGACTCTGTCCTTTAAATAACTCCATTAGAAACAATCACACTGGTTGACACCGTGACTATAAAGGCACCATTCCACAACTTGTTCAATGAATGCTAAGGCGTCCACGGTTACGATCCGATGTCTGAATGTCACCTGAAGAAAATGGAAGACGCGTGCAGTAAGGTATGGACGTGCTCCATTCTGCCTGAATCAACTGTTTCAGAGCATTCAGCAGCGACGTGCAGCCGGTACACTTTCGTGTTCCGGGACTTGACTATATCTGTCTTCTGTGACAGGTCCTTCAATAGGCATGGGCCCAATAATTCATTGTGCACATATTGTACACCAGGCAGTGACATTTTGTGGATGAATTGGAGCAGCGGCTTGAACGTGTGGTTTCACAGTAACGCTGTTCCAATGTTAATGGTTCCATTCTGAAATAAGAACTGAGACATAATTGAGTGAGCGATAGAATTTTCGGAGCTACAATACAATAGTATCACAAGGGCAACCATTTACGGCATACGATTAAACCACACTAGACAAACAGTTTGTAACACGTATATTGCGCCACCCTGCATAATTACTTTACACAAAGATCGATTTCAACGAAGGTGGCGTTCACACTCTTTCATATTCTTACGTACTGTGTTTCCAATTTTTATCGTATTGTTCAAATGGTTCAAATGGCTCTGAGCACTATGGGACTTAACATCTATGGTCATCAGTCCCCTAGAACTTAGAACTACTTAAACCTAACTAACCTAAGGACATCACACACATCCACGCCCGAGGCAGGATTCGAATCTGTGACCGTAGCAGTCGCGCGGCTCCGGACTGAGCGCCTAGAACCGCTAGACCACCGCGGCCGGCTATCGTATTGTTCTATAATCATTTGTAGCAAGTGAAAGTTATTTCCTGATATAGCACTTCTTCCTGGTGGGGAGCCAGTAAAATTCAATAACTGAGTTACTGCAGTTACTACGTTAATTCGCTTTATCTGCAATACTGTATGTGTGAAAATCTTTTTTCAGTCGAATGACGCTCGTTTATTTCTACTACACTATACTAGTAGTATAATAGTATAGATGTAGGTTAACGGATAGTGTTGCACGAACATTGACGAGCACTTAAGTTCCTTTCCATGTATTGGATCATATTATAAAACAATATTAATGATATTTAGGTTATGTCTGTTTACACCTAATCGTCGTAATTTAAGTTCAGTCATGTGTGTTTCGTCTCGGTTTACTGCAGCGTCTTCAGTGCCCGGAATTACACATGTTTTCACCGATAATGCACCACTTGTATCTTACATAAAATGCTATTATAATAAGTTTAGTTATGATCTGCTCTGGGCCAGGAACTTTTCTGCTATAAATCGAGGATACTTCATTAAACTGAAGTAAAAGAAGTGTGCCGAAAAGCTTAATGCATTTATCAGTTGCTTACAAAATAGCGTGAAAATCTATGACGTAGTATTATTAAAGTCTGATTAGAATTACTTCGTAGTTGCCACTTCAGGCCTTTGAACTTATTTATTTCCGTCAGTGAAGAGTTCCCAACGTCACTCACGAACTGTCCACCGTTATGAATGCGCAGTAACGAAGTGTCGGTTGACGTGCAGTAAGCGTAATGCGCTGCCGGAGTCCTCCAGACACTCCATTTAACTGTCCCCTTCCAAGCCGACAAAACCGCGTTGTGCCCTTCGGCTGCGGTCACAGTGGCGGCGCCGACGACCGACATCGGTCGGAGACGGCCGATCTTTTCAAATCAGTACGCCATTATGTGCGCGGTCACACTACAATCGATCTTATCGCGCGAACGTACACACTTTGGAGAACAATCGGTGAAATTCGAATCAGTTTGTTTTATTCGGTCAAATCGACGTTCTCACACACGAAATATGGACCGGATTGAAATCGCAGGTTTATTGCTAACCGCAAATAGGCGAAATATTTATTAGAAGTTTTAGGCATAGATTATAATATCAAAAAATAATTTGTTTAAGTGAGGAGGGTGGCGTATCTTGTGTGCTTATAGCTACTGTACTGGATCTTTTTTTAGGGTAGGTTGTCATTAGTTGTCTACAAATTATTGTTACTGCTTACTGGCGTTTTATGCCTAATATGAAGTGGTTTGCTAATGTTGTGTACGGTGTGCATTTCCACTTTTAAGTGCTTTAGGTTTTCAGAGTATCTTACGCTACACTTTAGGCTTGTCTTTCACTCGAGTGCTAAAAGACTGTCTTTGAAGGTTGACGTACGTATGCATAACTTTAAATAAATACAGCGAAACAGAGTGCTTGTAACTTTCTTTTCAAAGCCACCACGAATTACTCCGGTATGTAACATAACGTTTCTCCCGTCACCTCATATATTCGTAAAACTTCTCTGGTTATTCCGATAACTAGGGACAGAGTGTATAGTACTGGTCACGTTCTTTACGAGAAAGGAATGCTCGTTCACATGCTTTCGGTGTCTTTTTTAATAGCAAAAGCCGCTACTCAGCTCTCGTATCCAAGCACAGAGGCGTCATGGTATCCACCCACCCTAAGAGGTTAAAATGTAGCTTACTTCATACATAAAATAGATGCTGACCTAACCTCCTTCCCTCTGTCAATAACTGACGAAAGTTATCGGATGCACTACGCCCACGCTGTCAGCCGATGTTATCGGGCGACCTCGGACGACGGTGTCTCACGACCGTTGTCACAGCCACTGTGAACGCTGCTTTATCCATAACCCGCTCGCCGCCGCTGGAGTCTTAAAACAGATGCGCAGCGGACAGCTGACGTGGCTGCAGTGTTTGTGCCACGTGACAAATGTTAGTTAAAACTTTGTTTTAATGGGTGTGTAGCAACTGAGGATTGACTTATTAACATCACTGAATACGAGTACATTGCAAAGCATTGTTTGCCTCAAACAAATGGTAATATGAAGTTTTGTAAATGACGCTCCTGTTTCCACGAAATACAAGATGCCAAAGTGGGAAATGTGAACCCTTGTTCTCCACGTTCTTTGTGGTTCATCGATTTGCATGTTTGCGGCCGCGCCATCAAACTCGTCTTGAAATACAACATGCCATTCGCAGCTACAAAGTACACAGCTGACCGCCGCGTCAAATGTACGCTCTGTGTAACGGAGACGATGCGGTAGTGTGCATTTCAGAGTTGCTGTTGCCAGTCGACTAAAGGACGCCCGATGTGCGGACACAGTCTGTCATTGTGTGGCACACCGACACAGCATAACTAAATCGAGTCCATCTTGAAATTGGATTAACGCCGCATCAACATCTGCATGTATCTTATTCTCATGATCCATACGAGTAAAATACGGTGGTGGGAGCAAAATGGCCATCAAATACAAGTTCTTTAAATTTATGAAACAGTGTTTTCCGAGAACTGCACTGTCTTTCTTCCAACGATTCCTATTTAAGTTCACCAGCATTTCTGTTTTACTTTCGAGTATACCGTCCCGACCTGTTACCATAGTCACTTGAATTCTTCGTTTGATGTCATACCGACTCCATGAGGATCCTATACATTGGAATAATTCTCTAGAATTGGCCGCACTAGCGTCTAGCACTTTACTTTACTTTACAGATGCTTTGCATTTTCGCAAAACCCTTCCATTCACCATCCTTCGTCACACGGGATGAGTTAGCTAACGCTGACCTGGCGCTCTACGAGTTTTGTGACGTCACTTCTTGCTGTTTCACTTTAAGGAGTCATTTTGTCACGTGAAACACAAATTAAGTCAGGCGATATTTCGGTCAAGTTCCCCGTAAAGTAGAACCAATAAGAAGCAAGAACGTTCTCTGCCCTACAAATAGAACTTGATAGACGCCGTATTGTACTTGTCGTGTTCAGTTCAACCCATATTTGGTGAGTTTTATAACTTAAACCCTATGAGTAAATGCTATTTCTTAGCACCAGCACTTTGAATCTCTCGAGAAAGCGTCGTTATTGGTACAATGTGTTGAAATAAAATGACAGGAAGTGCCATATTGGTTTACAGAATTTTGTATTTTATTATTTTCGTGTTATAACTCGCTTATTATGAAGTACGTCGTTTTAAGGTAATGGCACACTGAAGATTCATCAAAACGTTGCCGTTTTTAATAAGGTTTTTAAAAAAATGTACATCAATTAATGACATATCGGCGACTGAAGCCTTCAGAAGACTGTAACATAAAATATAAGATGCCTCACTGCAGAGTTTCTGCGTTGTGTAGCAGGTAGCGGTGCTACATTACGAAACAAGGGTGAGGGGTTCGATTCCCACTGTGTCCAAATTTTCTTTTTTCACCATCGCGTTTTTTATAAGTTGTGGGACTTTCTTATTAAAGCAATAATTTCTGTAAATGGGAAAAGGAATTGAACAATAAAAACTGCTGGACACCTATACGGATGGGGCTAGTCAAGGATGACATAAGAATTTCATGTTTAGATGTTGCTGAACACTTAGCCTAGCTAGCGGATGGCGAGATAACAGCAATCGAACAGGCTGAATTCCTTAAAGAATGTGCAGATAAAGTTGGTCTGCAAATATCTTTTCTAAGGTCCGAGTTCATCGCCACAAAAACTGACACCCAAAACTTGACTACAAAATACGGTCATATCAATAGAGTCCCATATTTTAAATACTTAGGTGAAGTCCTTGAACCTTCGGGGCGAGAGAAAATAGCACAAAACATTCGCGTCCAACAACTAAAGAGAGCCTATGGAACGACCTACAAGGTGTACAACAAAAAATTCTGATCTAAAGTCACTAAAATTAAGCACTATAACACAGTATTAAAGCCTGAAATCCTGTATGTCAGTGAAACCCTGTCAGTCCACATAAAAGGTGACCTGGAAAACTTCTTATAGGAGGAATGTAAAATTTTCAGGAAGCTACTAGCGCCGAAGAAAACAGAAAAGGGCTATAGACTACAATCTCATCAAACAACTGAGAAATTGCCCAACCTTGCAGCAGACATTAGAAAAAGGCGATTTAAATTTTATAGACACGTCTGTAGGCTTCCAAAAACAAGACTTAGGCACAAAATTATTAAATACATAGATGGACTTAAAACTATACTCTGGATAGAAGAGGCCAAAAAGGACCTACAAAAAGCTCAAATTATTCAGATATTTTGGTCAGAAAGGTATTTAAGCTGAATAAGCTGAAAGTTGACAGATGGGAAGTCAAGTCAGAGAAGGAAGCTCCGAAGAAAGCAGGAACAAAATGGACAGAGGAAAGGAAGAGAGCCCAAGCAGAAAAAGTGAGAACAGTGTGGCAAAAAAGGAAAAAGGATCAAGAAGCTTTCCGTGATCCAACAGGGTCTAATCGTACATAATAATAATAATAATAATAATAATAATAATGATAATAAAATAATAATTTCTGTAATACTGGATGTTATGTAAATATAAGTGTGCTCTCTGTCAGGAGTGAGATTTTTAGATTTTGTGAACTTTTATAAGCTGATGTCCTTACTGACCAGACATGTATGTTTTCTTTTTGTCTTACTACATAATCTCTAGGCGCTCAGTCCGGAGCCGCGCGACCGCTACGGTCGCAGGTTCGAATCCTGCCTCGGGCATGGATGTGTGTGATGTCCTTAGGTTAGTTAGGTTTAAGTAGTTCTAAGTTCTAGGGGACTAATGACCACAGATGTTAAGTCCCATAGTGCTCAGAGCCATTTGAACCATTTTTTTACTACATAATCATGGATATTTATTATGCCACAAAGAACACAACATAACTGGCATATGGACAAGAGACGAAATGTGCATTTTAATAGAGCTAGAGTAGGATTTGAGTCCATTATCGTAAACAGACTACGTGGTTTGCGAGCCAAATAAAGACGACAGCTGCCGCAGTAGAGCGCTGAGGGCACAAGACGATGTTAACGAGTTTGTCCCGTGTACCGATGGCGCTGTGTCACGTGACGTTGGATTTCCTAGCCGCGTCCACGTCAATGTTAGCTGCCTCGCCCCGTATGAAGAGGGCTTTACACTGAATCTACGTGATCGTCCTGTTTCATATCGCTTTTTGGTGCTACCCCGAAATAATTACGGGAAGTGACATGCTCTATTTTCATCCTTACTCTTGCAATCTGGTACTACTGAGTTCTTTACCTTTGTTAAAGGGATTTTCTTGCAGTATCCACATTTAAAGAGCGCTACCAATCATTAAACCAAATGACAATTTGGTGCAAGTTTTTCTGCAGTTGTCTACGATCGTCCAACGACGATACATTCCTGTACTCAATAACATCGTTAGCGAACAGTCTGATGCGAACAGTGCTGCTGATCCATTGTGAGGCAACGTAACGTATATTGAGAACATTCGAGCTCCTATTACGCGTATTTAGGGCACACCCGATGTTTCTTTCGTTTCTGTGGAACATTCGCCGTCCAGTATGGCGTATTCGGTTGTATAAACCAAATATTCATCGAGTCAACTATGCTTTTGCAAAGACACACTGTATTGTGGTTAGCAGTTCTGTTCACCTACGTATACTGTTGGTAAGATGCCGCGTATGAATAGAGTAAACTGTATTCCAAACGATCGTTTTTCCTGCATTCGTGCTGATTCTTTGAGAAGCGCTTGCTTCTCTTCTGGAACAGTCATACTGTATGAGCTTAAAAAGTGCTCTAGTATCTCTTCAGCAAAACCGATCTGTAATTTTCTGCATCCCACTTTCACCTTCTTCGAAAGAGGAGTGACATTCGTTCTTTTCCTGTGATGTGAGACTATATACTGCGCTACAGATTCCAGATAAGTATAAGAGGCAGTAAAAACAAAACAAAAAACGGAGACAAGTAGGTAAGAAGTAAGTAAACTGTGCCAGAATGAGATTTTCACTGTGCAGCGGAGTGTGCGCTGATATGAAACTTCCTGGCAGATTAAAACTGTGTGCCGGACCGAGACTCGAACTCGGAACCTTGCAGAATCTCGCCTGCGAACCTTGCAGAAGGCAAAGGTCCCGAGTTCGAGTCTCGGTCCGGCACACAGTTTCAATCTGCCAGGAAGTTTCACATCAACGCACACACCGCTGCAGAATGAAAATCTCATTCTGGAAACATCCCCCAGGCTGTGGCTAAGCCATGTCTCCGCAATATCCTTTCTTTCAGGAGTGCTAGTTCTGCAAGGTTCGCAGGAGAGCTTCTGTAAGGTTTGGTGGGTAGGAGACGAGGTACTGTCAGAAGTAAAACTCTGAGGACGGGGCGTGAGTTGTGCTTGGGTAGCTCAGTTGGTAGAGCATTGCCCGCGAAAGGCAAAGGTCCCAAGTTAGAGTCTCGGTCCGGCACAAAGTTTTAATCTGCCAGGAAGTTTCAAATAAATTGTGTATTATTTCAAAAATAATCACCGTAACTGTTAATAAATTTCTCACTGTGAGACAAGACGGCCAATGCCTTCATGGAAAAATGTTTGTCGGTTCCGGAACCATGATTGTATCCAGGCGTGCCCCTCTTTGTCCAAAGCAAACTGAGTGCCACAAATGTCTTTCTTCGGGGCTTCAAAAATACTGAAATTGCTTGGGGAGAGATCGGTAATGTATGGAGGATTTATATGGGCTTCCCAACGAAACTTCTGCAGCATAGTCGAAACAACCTCGGCAACGTGTAGGGCCTGGGGCAATAAGGGAGAGACGAATGGCACACTTCTTCACCAGCTCTGGGGTAATGGGGCCACGCTGAAAAGTGAGGGCTATTTTAGCTCCCGTCTCCCATCTCGCTGAAAGCTAAATTTTCTACCTGTTCTGTGATAAGAGCTACAAGAAGCTAGATAGAAGAAAAATAAGAAAATCTTAAGAAAACGTTCCCATCGTAATCCTTCTTGGTACTTCCAGTAAAGCATAGCGCGATGACGAAAAAATTGTGATACTGCACGTTTCATAGTGCCTTTTTCTCCTCCTGCTGGCATAATATTTGGTTTTTGTGAATACACATTTTTTATTACTGAAATTATGTACTCCATAATTTATTAATGAGGTTCCTTTATTAGTCTACTCAGATTGCAACATTTCCATACTACTATAGTTTGACAGCACAACACGTAAACAGACAACTTCGAACTCCAAAAATGGCTCTGAGCACTATGGGACTCAACTGCTGTGGTTATCAGTCCCCTAGAACTTAGAACTACTTAAACCTAACTAACCTAAGGACATCACACACATCCATGCCCGAGGCAGGATTCGAACCTGCGACCGTAGCAGACGCACGGTTCCGGACTGCGCGCCTAGAACCGCGAGACCACCGCGGCCGGCACTTCGAACTCCAAGGTGTGTAAATCTTACAAACGCGTGCAAGTTAAGACACGCTCACATTACAGATACTTTACTGTTTATTAAAATACATTTTCGTCTAAGGTTATTGTGGTAAGATGTAATTCATTTGTATTAGTACAGTGCATATTTTAACATCATTTTTCCATTGGTTTATTGAACTAAACAACAAATATGGAACAGAATTTTCTTGACAGTTTTTTATTTAAGAGCGAGAAAGGTAAACATCTGAGGGCCCAATATCAGAAGAATAAGTGTGTGAGTGGGAACTTTCCAAACAAGTTCCTGGATGCTTTGTTTGCGAAATCAGCAGAGTGCATTATCGTGTAGTACCAACACTTTCAGTTTTGTTGATAGTTTTTCTAACACTGTGGCCAAGAGGTGTCTCGGTTCTTGGCAACAAATGCCACCTGCGATGGACACACCCCTGGGGATGAGTTCGTAGTGCACAACAGCATATTTGTGCCACCAGATGCAAAATATTACGTTTTCACATTGCCCTTTGTTCGAACACATGTCTTTCGTTAGGACTCAGCCATTTTTATTTGTTCTTACGAAATTAACATAAAGTCATCCTAACTCATCACCAGAAACAATAACACAATATTGCAAAGGCATTCTCAATTAGTGAACTGTTGCTGTTCATGCAAAAATGCAGTAATAGCCACAACTTACACGTTGCCTTGAATGAGAGCATGCAGTACTCCTGCACCCGACTTCTGAACCTTGCTGATTAAACGCAAATATCGCACTAAAGTAGATGGTAGCAATTCTTCACACACGTAAATTATCGACACTTCCTGAAAGGGGAAAATTATTCATGCGAGAACGATCTTTCTTGAAAGAAGAAAATTATTTTCTGACATAATTTGCCTGATAGCACTCTCCCCCCCCCCCCCCCCCCCCACACACACACAATTGTCTTGAGCTGTCTCTGCTGCCTTCACTCATCTATTAAACCCAAAGCGAACAATATGTTGCAAATGATAGACCTTTCTACAGTTACGACTATAACGTTTAAACAACGATAATAAGATTCAAGCATGCAAAATCCAGTACGCAACTGCAAGGCGCACATAGGAGCTTCAAATAAGATAATTACCATTCTAAGTTCAATCATAACAACCTACTCCTGTTGTAATACTGCATGATGTTCACTCGGTTTATCGAAGTTATTGCAAATGGAAAATCAATGTACAATAGAAAAAATTGTGTTTATGAAGGAGAGAGCAGATACATGCCTAATGCCGCGTGTTGATCACCTCTTGGGACTGCAGCTGATGGCCGGTGGGAAGCAGCCATTGTAAGGAGAGAAAACATTCGAGCATGAATTGTTCTTATCTTGATGCAGCCACGGACGCTTGGGCGGAATTGTTTCTGAAAGTTTTTGCAATTATGATGGGTTAGAAAGTGAAGCAAACTGTGATTACATTACTCTGCTCTCTTTTAACAGACAGCCGAAATGTGGTTAAAAAAAGGAAGGAATGGATTCGAACTTGCGACTTTTTGTGCGTCTGCATTGCACGACGTTTGATACTTGATCACGAGCAGATACAACACTGTAACAGCTCCAGGGGAAAACAACACTTTCCCCAGAAACTTCCGCATTCTACAGAGTTGCTAGGTCGTGGTGATGGCTGGACTTGGAAATGTGTGAGGGTGGCCAGTTTTATTGGTGCCTAAATGAACGACTCGCAGAACACTGTTTTCAACATACTGTAAAAGTAATTCGTCTGAGAATTGGTAAGAGCAATGGCAGGGTGGCTGGTCAAACTTTGTACAAAAATTCTCTACGAATTCCAGGTGTGAGGAGGAAGATGGTGCCAAGAAGCTCCTGATAAATTTATGGTGAGTGCGGAGGAGGTGGGCAGGGCATGGCAGCATACCACAATAACGACCCTTCTTTCCTCCCAGCTGAGCTAAACTGATCAGCAAGAACATACGACCACCGGCCTATAGTCGATATAAATCCGTCCAGGTGATAGCAGTGTCGCCTGGCGCGGAATGACTTGCTAGTCAGACACACGCATGTTGCATGTAGTATCAGTGAGCGTGCTCTCGGTGTGCTGAAAGGGGAAGGAGCGCGATCTATGTGAGTTTGACCGACGGCAGATTGTGATGATCTGGAGGCTCGACACGAGCATTTCGGAAAATGCGCCACTTGTCGGGTGTTCGAGAAGTGCTGTGGTGTCTTCAACACGTAGCGAAACTAAGGCGAAATCACGTCCAGACGGCATGGGGTTGGGCAGCCATCCATCTTTACAGATGTCTTAGGCTGGGCAGACTGGTAAAACAGAAAAGAGTACAAGTGTGTTTGAACACATTGCGCACCGAACACTCCTAACGATGGGCCCGCGCAGCCGACGACCCATGCATGTACAAATGTTAACACCACGACATCGGCAACTATGACTGGAAAGGGCACGTGATCCTCGGCACAGGACGTTGGCGCAGTGGAAGAGCGTTGGTTGGTCTGATGTACCCCGATACCTTCTTCATCATACCGATGGGAGGGTGCGAATCTGTCGTCTTCAAGGCGAACAGCTCCTTGACACCTGTACTGCGGGACGGAGACAAGTTGGTGACAGCTCCATTATGCGCTGCGGACATTCACGTGGGCATCCATGGGCCCACTGGAGCTCGTGCAACTCACCACTACGGCCAAGAACTATCGTACGCTGGTTGCAGACCACGCACACCCCGTCATGACGATCACGTTTCCTGACGGCAGTGGCATTTTTCAACAAGATAATGCACCATGTCAAAAGGCCAGGAGTGTGATGGAATGGTTCGAGGAACACAGTGGCGAGTTCCAATTGATGTGCTGGCCCCCAACTCGCCTCATCTGAACCCGACCGAACACCTGCGGGGTGTGATTGAACGTAGCATCAGAGATCAGAGTTCAGAACTCATCGCTCTCCACTCCCCCTCTTCCCACCCCGTAAGGTGACTTGGGTGTGAAGACGTGGTATCAAATCCCTTCAGCGACCTTTGAACGCCTCATTGCTTCCACGTCACGATGCGCGCCGCTGTTACCCTGTCAAAGGTAGACATACCGACTATTGGGTAGGTGGTCATAATGTTCTGACTCATTAGTGTATATTCCAGTCAGAAGCAATAGTTTAACCGCAGTTTTTCAAACATCGATGATTTATATAGAATAATATTCATATAATTAACACACTTTGAAATAGTAAGTATTTTAAAATATGTGACATAAAATTCAATAAAATACAGTTTTAATGCTAGGTTAAAAACTCAGAATTCCCCTAGATTTTATTAGATTCCTGATATTCCCCGAGTTTTTCCCGATTTTTCCAAGTAAAACGTTGCGAGAATTCCAGATTTTCCAGTAGAATCGCCACGCTGAATGCCAGTACGAAAGACAAAAAATGGTTCAGATGGCTCTGAGCACTATGGAACTTAACTTCTAAGGTCATCAGTCCCCTAGAACTTAGAACTACTTAAACCTAACTAACCTAAGGACATAAAAACATCCATGCTCGAGGCAGGATTCGAACCTGCGACCGTAGCGGTCGCGCAGTTCCAGACTGTAGCGCCTAGAACTGCTCGGCCACCCCGGCCGGCGTACGAAAGACAGTATACTAGTTTAGAACCCTTCAGTTTTTGGCTAGTGGTGATTCATATACATGTTTGATATACCTTTCCAAAGTGCACTTCTCATTGCTGCGTCTCTTGGTACCAGACGTCTTAACGCTTTGGTGGAATGATTCAAGGAATTAATTAAGTCTGAAATAACAATCGAATGTTTATGTTAATATTTCTTTTGTTCAACTGTACAGTGAGATAAGTATGAATTTCATAACGTCCGAGACCAGAAGTTTGGTACGTGACTAGTAATAGTGAATACAGTAATAAAAAAGAAATGATAGTTGGCTTTTTCCTACCTATGAATAAGGAAACAGTTTACAACCAGAAGCGATGTAGACTACAATTATTGCTTGCTGCTGCACATCTACTACAAAGATATCTTTGAAAATTTCCTTTTCTAGACTATTTTCTTTGTATACAGGAGTTGCATCTTCCATAGCTCTGCCCGTAGATGTATGTATCACGTTTCCGAAATATCTAGTTCTCTCGTTCCCCCACATGTACGTTCCAGAGGGCAAGAGAGTTCCTCCTCGTGTACGTCATCTCTGAACCTGAATCTAAATGATACTGTTTCACCTCTCGGACACCGTAATTTCGCCCTGCAGCGCTGTCGGCGCGAGAGAAAGGGCGTAGCCTGGTAGAGAGCGGGAAGGAAGTATCTAAACGCAAGAACAGAGGTAGATACGGTCTGGCCGTACGAAAGATTCTCTACCCTCAGTGGATGGGAACACGGTTGGGCTATACTTCGGCAACTACCTAAACAGCTTGCTCTATCTGCAATATTTCTGGATCATCTCGCAGTATTTCCGTGTACTACAGCCTCACTGCAGCACTGTTGACGGCCCTGCCGCATATTGCCGTAACCATGTCCTTATAAACGCTGTACTAGAAATGCGACAATTGTGTCGCAATTACGACCGAAACGTGGGTCTCTCTGTCTCTCTCGTGTGACACACACACACACACACACACACACACACACACACACACACACAAAACGGTACGGATGGGCGGTGGGAGAAGTAGTCGTGACCAGCGCACGACGTTAGCGGAGGACAGTGTTTCGTCCCTCAGGGCACCATCTCGAGGATGTGAGGAATTTAATTCCATCAATGAGACACGGGCGGGCCGTAATATTACATTAGCCTCGGCCGTGTAAACAGGGGCTAATGAAATGAGGCTGCTTTGAGCAGGTAATGGACCTGATTAGCGGCTAACCGCGTTAGGGCCTCCGCGCGCTCCCGCTGCTTGCTGCCGTCTCCGCTTCTTTGTGTCCGCACAGAAAAACAACTCTCGCTCTGCGACACAGCCCTTACCTCTTCCAGACAGAAATCGATCGTGCCATGTGATGGTCTCACGAGGTTCTTCTTCCAAGATTTGGCAGACCCATTCGTGAGGAGATCGTTTTTGTTACTGGTTTTCCACACTTTATAACTGCAGCTCGCTAGCAATATTCATCGCCATGGAGAGGTGAATCTCTTCAGAAAGATTATTTGTGATTCAACTCTTTTACTCCAGTTTTCGTAGACTTTGCACCTCATCGTAGAAATCGTTATCCACTGGAAGCATCATGTGTTGAAACTTCTTGGCAGATTATGTTGTGCATCGCGCTCGGATAGCTACGACGGTAAGAGCATCGCCCACAGAAGCGAGGTCAAGTTCGAGTCTTCGAGTCCCGGTATACCACACAATCTTAATCTGCCACTCCGCTGCGGAGTGGAACTTCATGCTCTATGGCTTCGGTTGTGAGTTAAGTCATTTTTCCCATCCTTTCCTAAAAGAGTGCTAGTCCCGCAAAGTATGCAACACATCTCTGACGTTTAGGAGTTAGGAGAAAAGTACTGGCAGAAGAACAGCTGTAAGGGCGGGTTGTGACTTGTGCTTCCATAGGTCTGTCGGAGGAACACTACCCATGAAAGACCAAAGGTCCCAGGTTCGAATCCCGGTCGGCCATACAGTTTCAATCTGCCAAGAAATTTCGAAACAACGCATACTCCGCTGAAGAGTGAAAGATCCGTTCCAGTATGAACTATATTCGTTTTCTGCTACTACCTAACCAGTTTGTAATATTTCTGGCTCTACAGCCATCATATTCGGTTTAGAGCTTCAAAAATGGTTCAAATGGCTTTGAGCACTATGGGACTTAACATCTTAGATCATCAGTCCCCTAGAACTTAGAAATACTTAAACCTAACTAATCTAAGGACATCACACACATCCATGCCCGAGGCAGGATTCGAACCTGCGACCGTAGCAGTCGTGCGGTTCCGGACTGAAGCGCCTAGAATCGCTCTCCCACCGCGGCCGGCACGGTTTAGAGCAGTTGAGAAGGCAGCAGTGGCAAGATGACATAATGTGGTGTCAGGCACTTATGACGGGTGGTTGGTTCGGTACGGGTATCGTGAGAAAGACCGCCTAAATTGCGGTCCTGCTCCGCGACTGGCTGCTGCGTTCGGAAGTTGTGCGCTAGAATGATAATCTGTTATTAATATTAGAAAAACTAAACTGCTAATTTATTTATATTTCATGTACAAGCATCTCTCAAAAGCAGGCCATCATGCCACTATTTCAAAAGCGTTAATCAGCAGCAGTATAAAAAACAATAGCTACAAGAAAAGGCAGACGAAGCACTTCGGAGATCTTCGGATCACGCCTAACTTGGATGGCGGGCGAAATGGATCGGATGTAAGATCAGCGCTGGTGTCGAGGGACAGACATGTTGTCTGCCGTAGTCAGTATGAGTTAAGACTTAATTAGCAATGTCTAGTTTGCAAATCAGAGCCTGTTCGGCAGTCTCGGCGGACAGGTATGTTGTCTGCCTCAGTCGGGATCGGTTACGGACTTAATTAACAATCTCTTGTTATTTCGATGTATAACTAGAACAGTTTGATAGTAATTATGAACTATGCAGTTCATCGTTTTGTTTGTACGAAAGTGCGAATATTGAAAGTTATTTGTGATCCATCAAGTGGAATATAATTGCGCGCAGTTTCTCGTATTCTCTTAATAAAAAGCTAGTGGCATCCAGTATAAACAAACTAATTGGAAATTTAATTATTTTTGAAATTTCAGTTCCTCGTTAAGAGTTTATTACAGCTTCATGATAACGGATTCACGAGCCACGTGCTGTTTTCTGCGCAGGGGACAACAACTACAGAAGACTGCAAGTTGAGGGACATTAATTAGAACTTATGCATTCCACTCAGGGCGGTGGAAGAAAATAGGCACCTCGCATGTACTGCAGTCATAGTGCAAATGAGATCAGTTACACGACATCTGTGGTAACACAGAGAAGGTATGAAGGAGAGAAATTTTCGAGGGAAAGGACTTATAATATACACGAATACATCTCGCCCTCTCTTTTTCAACTTACTGGAAGTTCTATAGCTAGACGGTGTAGTATATTTCAGTATCCTTGAGGAGGATAATACTGAACGACTCTGGCTTCGTAATAACATTCTGGTGCTATTAGACTAATACATTTGGACCGCATGTGCCGAATCGTTGTCATGCTGCAGTTTCATTAGATTTTAATTTTTCACTGTGTCACTTACAGAACGTGCTCTGTTTATTCTTGCTTTGTTACATTAGAGAATAATCGAAATTCTTTACTTGACACGTATACAATCCTGTTTTGATATAACATTGTAGAAGCTAATGTTTATTTTTTAACATTATTTTCTATAGTTTCTTTTTAATATTCCATTTCACTTATTGTAGTTGTTTTGGAGTTCCGGAGCCTGTACAGAAAACTGGAATGGAGATCAACATAAATATCATTTCCGCCCTTTTTATTGCTCATGAAAACCACATTGCATGTTGTACCACCACACAGCGAGACCTTCAGAGGTGGTGGTCCAGATTGCTGTACACACCGGTACCTCTAATACGCAGTAGCACGTCCTCTTGCATTGATGCATGCCTGTCTTCGTCGTGGCATATTATCCAAAAGTTCATCAAGGCACTCTTGCTCCAGATTGTCACACTCCTCAACAGCGATTTGGCGTAGATCCCTCAGAGTGGTCGGTGGGTCATGTCGTCCACAAACGGCCCTTTTCAGTCTGTCCCAGGCGTGTTAGATAGGGTTCATGTCTGTGCAACATGATGGCCACTCTAGTCGAGCGATGTCGTTATCCTGAAGAAAGTCATTCACAAGATGTGCACGATGGTGCGCGAAATGTGGTTCAGAAGACGAATGCCTCGCCAATATGCTGCCGATATGGTTGCACTATCGGCCGGAGAATGGCATTTACGTATCGTACAGCCGTTACGGCGCCTTCCATGACCACCAGCGGCGTACGTCGGCCCCACATAATGCCACCGCAAAACAGCAGGGAACCTCTACCTTGCTGCACTAGCTGGACGGTTTGTCTAAGGCGTTCAGCCTGACTGGGTTGCCTCCAAACACGTATCCGACGATTGTCTGGTTTAAGGCATATGCCACACTTATCGGTGAAAAGAACGTGATGCCAATCCTGAGCGGTCCATTCGGTATGTTGTTGGGTCCATCTGTACTGCGCTGCATAGTGTCGTGGTTGCAAAGATGGACCTCACCATGGACGTCGAGAGTGAAGTTGCGCATCATGCAGCCTACTGCGCACAGTTTGAGTCGTAACACGACGTCCTGTTGCTGGTCAAAAAAAATTATTCAACATGCTGGCGTTGCTGTCAGGGTTCCTCCGAGCCATAATCCGTAGGTAGCGGTCATCCACTGCAGTAGTAACCCTTGGGCGGCCTGAGGGAGGCATGTCATCGACTGTTCCTGTATCTCTGTATCTCCTCCATGTCCGAACAACATCGCTTTGATTCACTCCGAGACGCCTTCCGCAGGTATGAGGCATCAGCACACAATTCCCGGAAACTACGGGCGAGTAGTTTTTCAGTGTGTAGCTGGCTCCCGAGCGTGTCGTAGATGTGTTCCATCAAGTCCAGGCAGGCGAATTTGGTGGCCAAGGCATCAACGTGAGTTCACCATCGTGCTTATCCAATCACTGTAGTACGGTTCTTGCCTTGTGACCGAGCGAGGTGGCGCAGTGGTTAGCACACTGGACTCGCATTCGGGAGGACGACGGTTCAATCCCGTCTCCGGCCATCCTGATTTAGGTTTTCCGTGATTTCCCTAAATCGCTTCAGGCAAATGCCGGGATGGTTCCTTTGAAAGGGCACGGCCGATTTCCTTCCCCATCCTTCCCTCACCCGAGCTTGCGCTCCGTCTCTAATGACCTCGTTGTCGACGGGACGTTAAACACTAATCTCCTCCTCCTCCTCCTTGCCTTGTGGCACGGGCGTTTATCCTGATGGAAGATGACATCGCCCTGTCCCTTTCCGTGGAGCGGTGTATGTTTGTTTCAAGCAGCCGTTCGTCCGCCTCGGTAACTGTGCGGCGAATTGCTAACCGGAGGAGCCCGGGTTCGATTCTTCGATTCCCCGCCTGGCCGGAGACTTTCTCCGCTCACGGACTGGGAGTTGTGTTTTCCTTGCGTTCATAAGTCATAACCGACATTCCACTGTTGAGATGGCTATATGGGCACGTCCCAGAAAAAAAGGCAGCCGTTCGCGGAGATGACGGCGAATCCCGACAGGATCATCGATCTGATTTAATGACACACGTGATTCATCAGACCGGGCGACCCGTTTCCACTGAGCTAAAATCCAATCGTGATAACTCAGGGCTCCTTGTAGTCTTAACTGACGATGTCATGGGGGAAAAGTAGGGAAAAAGTAGGGATCGTCTGCTGCGGAGTCTCGTGTTCAACATCGGCACCGAAGGTTGTTCTCCGAAACACCACTATTGTACTCAATAGTCATATCAGCCACAGATTGCAGCCTATCCTGCTTTACAGAGTAAGAAAGTCTCCGAGCTAAAGCCTGCAGTCTCATCGGAGCTACGAATGGAGTTTGGTGCGGCTCTGATAGACGAACAGCAATGTCTTTATACCGGTCCATCCTGTGGACACACTTTTATTGCGGACACTTACGCTACGGGTCAGCATTAGACAGCGCGCTCCAGAGACTCGATAATATGCAGCGCGAAGCCTTGCATATAGTTACTGGGGCGTTCTTGTAAATCCCAACCAACTCTTTACTATTTGTAAGCGAAAGAATTACCGTTAAAGTTGCGACGAATATTCCTGCGCAAGAAATTCCTCCTGCGACTCTCTCAACGAATATGAGCACCTTGACAAAAATATCGGGGAATTAAAATCCCACTGTGTGGGCGGAAGATATTAAACAAATTAGCAACTTTCATCCCTCGTGGCTGAATACAGAGAGAGACATTAAGGCAAATATAGAGAGATGCAGACATTAAGGCACCAGGTGTGGGTAAGTCCTCTTCTACCACACTATCACAGTCCATACAAAACGTCGACTCTGCAAATTGATGCCAGGAGCAGTTTAACGTACCGAGCACACTAGACTCGCATTCGGGAGGACGCCGGTTCAAACCCGCGACCGGCAACCCATATTTAGGTTTTCCGTAATTTCCTTCAATCGCTTAAGGCAAATGCCGGTATGGTTCATCTGAAAGGGCACAGCCGATTTCCTATTGCGTCCTTCAATAATCCCAGGTTGTGCTCCGTCTCTAATGACCCGTTGTCGACGGGACGTTTAACACTTGTCTCCTCCTCCTCCTCCTCCTCCTCCTCCTCCTCCTCCTCTACCAGTCTAACATGTCAAAAACAGGATTCAATTAAAGCAACTACTATGGAATTCCTGTCTCACTATAACGATTCGTGTGTGGTGTATACAGATGAGACCAAGTCTAGTGAAGGCGCTGGTAGTGCTTATCGGGTACCCCTAAACAAAGAACAAGGCCTAGACTAGCTGGATCCACATTCCACTATTATGACAGCGGAGCTGATTGCCACTTTGGAAGCCCTGCTATTCACACAGATGTCTACAGCGGACACAACATTTATCATCTTTCATACTATGTCACAATAGTTATCAACTCTGATAGTACACTGCTATCCATTACAATTGCTAAACCACGAAGATGACGTGCTGCAGACGCGAAATTTAACCGACAGGAAGAAGATGCTGTGATATGCAAATGATTAGCTTTTCTACATCTACATCTACATCCATACTCCGCGAGCCACCTGACGGTGTGTGGCGGAGGGTACCCTGAGTACCTTTATCGGTTCTCCCTTCCATTCCAGTCTCGTATTGTTCGTGGAAAGAAGGATTGTCGGTATGCTTCTGTGTGGGCTCTAATCTCTCTGATTTTATCCTCATGGTCTCTTCGCGAGATATACGTAGGAGGGAGCAATATACTGCTGGACTCTTCGGTGAAGGTATGTTCTCGAAACTTTAACAAAAGCCCGTACCGAGCTACTGAGCGTCTCTCCTGCAGAGTCTTCCACTGGAGTTTATCTATCATCTCCGTAACGCTTTCGTGATTACTAAATGATCCTGTAACGAAGCGCGCTGCTCTCCGTTGGATCTTCTCTATCTCTTCTATCAACCCTATCTGGTACGGATCCCACACCGCTGAGCAGTATTCAAGTAGTGGGCGAACAAGCGTACTGTAACCTACTTCCTTTGTTTTCGGATAGCATTTCCTTAGGATTCTTCCAATGAATCTCAGGCTGGCATCTGCTTTACCGACGATCAACTTTATGTGATCATTCCATTTTAAATCACTCCTAAGAGCACTCCTAGGAGCATTCACGTAAGGTTGGCGCCTGTGGCGACACCTATAACGTGCTGACATGACGAAAGTTTCCAACCGATTTCTCATACACAAACAGCAGTTGACCGGCGTTGCCTGGCGAAACGTTGTTGTGATGCCTCGTGTAAGGAGGAAAAATGCGTACCATCACGTTTCCGACTTTGATAAAGGTCGGATTGTAGCCTATCGCGATTGCGGTTTATCGTATCACGCCATTGCCGCTCGCATTGATCGAGATCTAATGACTGTTAGCAGAATATGGAATCGGTGGGTTCAGAAGGGTAATACGGAACGCCGTGCTGGATCCCAACGGCCTCGTATCACTAGCAGTCGAGATGACGGGCATCTTATCCGCATGGCTGTAACGGATCGTGCAGCCACGTCTCGATCCCTGAGTCAGCAGATGGGGACGTTTGCAAGAGAACAACCATCTGCACGAACAGTTCGGCGACGTCTGCAGCAGCATGGACTATCAGCTCTGAGACCATGGCTGCGGTTACCCTCGACGCTGCATCACAGATAGGAACGCCTGCGGTGGTATACTCAACGACGAACCTGGGTGCACAAATGGCAAAACGTCATTTTTTCGGATGAATGCAGGTTTTGTTTACAGCATCATGATGGTCGCATCCGTGTTTGGTGACATCGCGGTGAAAGTACATTGGAAGCGTGTATTCGTCATCGCCATACTGGCGTATCACCCGGCGTGATGGTATGGAGTGCCATTGGTTACACGTCTCGGTCACCTCTTGTTCGCATTGACGGCACTTTGAACAGCCGACGTTACATTTCAGATGTGTTACGACCCGTGGCTCTACCCTTCATTCGATTCCTGCGAAACCCTACATTTCAGCAGGATAATGCACGACCGCATGTTGCAGGTTTTGTACGGGCCTCTCTGGATACAGAAAATGTTCGACTGCTGCCCTGGCCAGCACATTCTCCAGATCTCTCACCAATTGAAAACGTCTGGTTAATGGTGGCCGAGCAACTGGCTCGTCACAATACGCCAGTCACTACTCTTGATGAACCGTGGTGTCGTGTTGAAGCTGCATGGGCAGCTGTACCTGTACACGCCATCCAAGCTCTGTTTGACTCAATGCCCAGGCGTATCAAGGCCGTTATTACGGCCAGAGGTGGTTGTTCTGGGTATTGATTTCTCAGGATCTATGCAGCCAAATTGCGTGAAAATGTAATCACATGTCAGTTCTAGTATAATATATTCGTCCAATGAATACCCGTTTATCATCTGCATTTCTTCTTGGTGTAGCAGTTGTACCAACCCCAAAGTTACAGCAGTTGTAGACGTTGTGTTTCGGGTGCAGAGGAATAGTTGCAATCTCTTGATGGTATGGATGAACGGTCACTCTGGGATACCTGGAAATGAACTAGTAGATGTCCTAGCAAAGTAAGCATCTCTACATGGACTAATTAAATATGATAAACTCTCTCTCACTAATGTGATACCTATGCTCAGAATCGGTTGTTATCGGCCTGGCATGTGGAACGATCGCGTACATTTACAATCAAAGGCAGTCACTCACTAGTTCACCTCTCGATTCCGAGTACCATTGTCTAATAATATGCAAACATCATGGAAAGTCACGCAATTAAAGTGCGTCTGAAATTTAATCACTGAAGTTCAACAAACACCTGTATCGGCTCAGCCTAAGCGTAACCCCTCTGTGTGTTTTCAGAGAAGAAGAAGAAGAAGAAGAAGCGAAGCATATATTTCTACAGTGTCCTCTGTACACGCACCACACAAACGTTCTTGCTAGTAATCTTCGAGCTCTTGGTCATCAGTTCCCAAGGAACCTCCAAACCTTGTTAGCGTTCAACGATGCTGAAACGTATAAGCAACTGTAGTAATTCGTCAGTACTGTCAAGATGAAGATATAGCTCCCTGCGCCTCTAATATAATTCTCTTGTTACTTAGAATGCCAGCGGAGGAGCAAAACTCAATTACGTGACTTTATCCCTATGTTCTACTCTGCAGAATATGGAACTCTCGGTTTTGAAATGTAAGTCACTATGTACGTCCTATGTGTACGACTCTGAATACTGGTGTAACTACACCTGTGGCTGCAATACGCAACTCTGATTGTTGTAAACTGTTGTTCTGTTCTGTCTAGATAGTACGTTGTATGTTGACCGGGGGCCTAGAAACGACGGAAAGGCTCCGTCCCCGCTGCAGCCGCAGTGGTCCACAACCCCATGACGACCACCGCAGTCCACTTCGCCCCTATTTTCGGCCCCCAGTGACTCCCCTCCCCCCTTCCCCCCTCTCCCCCCAGGGAACGTATCAGACGAGTGTAACCCCTATGTTTGCGTGGTAGAGTAATGGTGGTGTACGCGTACGTGGAGAACTAGTTTGCGTAGCAATCGCCGACATAGTGTAGTTGAGGCGGAATAAGGGGAACCAGCCCGCATTCGCGTAGGCAGATGGAAAACCGCCTAAAAACCATCCACAGACTGGCCGGCTCACCGGACCTCGACACAAGTCTGCCGGGAGGATTCGTGCCAGGGACAAGGCACTTCTTCCCGCTCCGGAAAGCCGTGCGTTACACCGCTCGACTAACCGGGCGGGCGTTGTCTAGATAGTACTTATAGACTTTCTCTACCGCAACTTTTGAAACAATTCTCACAGCATACACGAAGAACATTTTATTGTTCATTTAGATAGATCGTCATTAATGTGGACTGAATTGGGAATTCCCAAATGTGTGATGAATGGAAGCTGGCTCTGTAAGTGTAGGAAAATCTAAGTTAACGCGGATGAGTAGGAAAAACAAATCCGTAATTTTCGAATACAGCATTAGTAGTGGCCTGCTTGACAAAGTCACGTCGTTTCTACATCTGGGCGTAACGTTGCAGAGCGATATGAAATCGAACGAGCATATGAGAATTGTGGTAGGGAAGGCGAATAGTCGACTTCGGTTCACTAGGAGAATTTTAAAAAAGTGTGGTTCATCTGTAAAGGAGACCTCATGTAGGACAACTAGTGCGACCTGTTTTTGAATACTGCTGGAGTGTTTGGGAACCGCACCACGTCGGATTAAAGGAAGACATCGAAGCAGTTCAGAGGCGTGCAGCTAGATTTGGTACCGGTAGGTTTGAACAACACGCAAGTGTTATGGTGATGCTTCGGAAACTCATATGACAACCCTCGAGGGAAGGCAACGTTATTTTCGAGGAACACTATTGAAAAACTTTAGAGAACCAGCATTTGAGGCTGACTGCAGAACGATCCTATTCTCGCCAACATAAATTTTGCGTAAGGATCAACGAAGATAAGATACGAGAAATTAGGGCTCATACGGAGGCATATACACTCCTGGAAATGGAAAAAAGAACACATTGACACCGGTGTGTCAGACCCACCATACTTGCTCCGGACACTGCGAGAGGGCTGTACAAGCAATGATCACACGCACGGCACAGCGGACACACCAGGAACCGCGGTGTTGGCCGTCGAATGGCGCTAGCTGCGCAGCATTTGTGCACCGCCGCCGTCAGTGTCAGCCAGTTTGCCGTGGCATACGGAGCTCCATCGCAGTCTTTAACACTGGTAGCATGCCGCGACAGCGTGGACGTGAACCGTATGTGCAGTTGACGGACTTTGAGCGAGGGCGTATAGTGGGCATGCGGGAGGCCGGGTGGACGTACCGCCGAATTGCTCAACACGTGGGGCGTGAGGTCTCCACAGTACATCGATGTTGTCGCCAGTGGTCGGCGGGAGGTGCACGTGCCCGTCGACCTGGGACCGGTCCGCAGCGACGCACGGATGCACGCCAAGACCGTAGGATCCTACGCAGTGCCGTAGGGGACCGCACCGCCACTTCCCAGCAAATTAGGGACACTGTTGCTCCTGGGGTATCGGCGAGGACCATTCGCAACCGTCTCCATGAAGCTGGGCTACGGTCCCGCACACCGTTAGGCCGTCTTCCGCTCACGCCCCAACATCGTGCAGCCCGCCTCCAGTGGTGTCGCGACAGGCGTGAATGGAGGGACGAATGGAGACGTGTCGTCTTCAGCGATGAGAGTCGCTTCTGCCTTGGTGCCAATGATGGTCGTATGCGTGTTTGGCGCCGTGCAGGTGAGCGCCACAATCAGGACTGCATACGACCGAGGCACACAGGGCCAACACCCGCCATCATGGTGTGGGGAGCGATCTCCTACACTGGCCGTACACCACTGGTGATCGTCGAGGGGACACTGAATAGTGCACGGTACATCCAAACCGTCATCGAACCCATCGTTCTACCATTCCTAGACCGGCAAGGGAACTTGCTGTTCCAACAGGACAATGCACGTCCGCATGTATCCCGTGCCACCCAACGTGCTCTAGAAGGTGTAAGTCAACTACCCTGGCCAGCAAGATCTCCGGATCTGTCCCCCATTGAGCATGTTTGGGACTGGATGAAGCGTCGTCTCACGCGGTCTGCACGTCCAGCACGAACGCTGGTCCAACTGAGGCGCCAGGTGGAAATGGCATGGCAAGCCGTTCCACAGGACTACATCCAGCATCTCTACGATCGTCTCCATGGGAGAATAGCAGCCTGCATTGCTGCGAAAGGTGGATATACACTGTACTAGTGCCGACATTGTGCATGCTCTGTTGCCTGTGTCTATGTGCCTGTGGTTCTGTCAGTGTGATCATGTGATGTATCTGACCCCAGGAATGTGTCAATAAAGTTTCCCCTTCCTGGGACAATGAATTCACGGTGTTCTTATTTCAATTTCCAGGAGTGTAGATAGTAGGAACAGAAAAGAAAACGACTACGGGTGGTACGGGTACCATCCGCCACGCACCATACGGTGGATTACGGATTATGTATGTAGATGCAGATCCAACAGCAGGGTTTCAGGCTTATTACAGAACCTTACAACTCGCCCCAGACTAACTAGCCATAAGTGTTACAAGTGCCCTTAATTATTTTGGCTCGTTCAGCTTACTAACGGAACGACAGGAAGCAGTAACGGTTATTGGACTGAATGAGAATCGTCTCCAGCAAACAGAAGAATTTCGTCCGTTCTTGACGATAGAAAGCAAAATATGTCAAATAAGGACTGTGGATACCCAACAAAGAGCTGAGACCACAAAGAAGGTTGCTGAAGGTTTGTTGCCTGAAGCGACTGCAGTGGTACGGGTATATGAAGGGGACACGCTAACCCCCTCCCTGCCAATGCGTGTGCTTTGATGGATGTTACAGAGAAGAGACCAAAAGAATGACTTTGTCACAGCTTTGAGAAGAAGGTTGTAGCAAACTTAGAAACTGCAGTTCTGGCACCAGATACACCAGCAACAGCTGCAGAAGAACAAGAAAAGTTGGAGGACAAGCCTAGTACGAACTACGTGCGAAGGCTCGGATTAGGCAAAGATGGGGTACGATCCTGCGGCATCCTTCAAAAATGAACTACGCTAATATTCAACTCAAGAGATTTATGAAAAGAAGCAAATCATGGATGTTTTAGGCCGTGTTGGGATTTGCGCCATATTCATCCTCCCCCTCCCCCCCCCACCCCGTTTTACCGCTGCGCTAGGTCGCTTGTATCATTTGACAATGACAACCGAACTATTTAAAGCGAGACAACAGTTAATGCGCACAGCAGATGCAAGTGATGATATGTCTTTTATTTGGTTTTGGTCGCAAATAAGATGTAACACGAAGAATAACTACTGCAAAAGAGTTTTTTGTTTTATTTCTTAGGTACTGCAGCGTAAAAATGTAACTTATGGTTTCAGCGTGTTCTTTGTACCCACATTTGAACGAAGTTGTATAGGAAAATTTCTTGGCTTCGAGGGTAACGGAAGTCTTTGAAACAGAAACCCACCGCTGCAGAAGTTTGTGTAAGAGATCGTCATAAAGGAAGCACTAGCGAGACTAGCCGGCCGCGGTGGTCTCGCGGTTCTAGGCGCTCAGTCCGGAACCGCGCGACTGCTACGGTCGCAGGTTCGAATCCTGCCTCAGGCATGGATGTGTGTGATGTCCTTAGGTTAGTTAGGTTTAAGTAGTTCTAAGTTCTAGGGGACTGATGATCACAGATGTTAAGTCCCATAGTGCTCAGAGCCATTTGAACCATTTTGAACTAGTGAGACTTACCCCGTTTATTTCTCAAACACAGCTGCTTCTACCCCCGAACAAACATTTATAAACCGCTAGCCTTTGTGGAGTATTATTAGCGCACCACAGTGGCATAGGCGCCCGTTGCAGAGAGGGAGAGGGGAGTGGGGCACAAAAGGGACGCTTTTCTCCCGTCCCTCCAGCGATCTGGAAATTGCAGATTTCTCATTTTAGAGTCTTTACTCTTCCACCCTCCCCCCCATCCCCGCTCCCCCCACCCTTACCTGGATAAATTTCTGAGGGTGCACAGGAACAGTGGCACAAACCAGCTACTCAGGTCAGCGAATTGGCGTTAATGGGCCATTCACCACCGACCGACCGTCTTGCGTACTTCTGCCAATGGGGTCACTCAGATAAAAAATGGTTCAAATGGCTCTGAGCACTATGGGACTCAACTGCTGTGGTCATAAGTCCCCTAGAACTTAGAACTACTTAAACCTAACTAACCTAAGGACAGCACACAACACCCAGCCATCACGAGGCAGAGAAAATCCCTGACCCCGCCGGGAATCGAACCCGGGAACCCGGGCGTGGGAAGCGAGAACGCTACCGCACGACCACGAGATGCGGGCGGTCACTCAGATAGACGGTGTGGAGTAACACGGGCTGATCACGCAGCTTCCCACACCTTGGAGCCTCTATTTCTCACTCAAGTGACTCCTCAGACAGCACCACGAGGCTGAGTGCAATGTGTTCCAGTACAACCAAAAAGGAAAAACCCATGGCCGAACCAGGAATGGAACCCAGGCCCTCTGCATGACCATGGCAGTCAGACACACCGACCACTTAGCTACGGTGGTGAACAACAGACGTACTAGCTGCAGCCGAAAAGAGCAGGAAAAAGATCTGTATTTGCAATATGGCCAACTCCACGGCTACTGCCTCCACAGGCAGAACGTCACAGAACGCTTTTTTCATTAAGACAGTCCACAATCTTTATGCGATTACTGAATGTAGTCATTCTGCTTATGGCTATTGAAAATATGTTTTACTATTGCATTTTCAAGCATACTGAAATAAAACTTTTTCAGCCATATGAAATGGTTCAAATGGCTCTGAGCACTATGCGACTTAACTTCTCAGGTCATCAGTCGCCTAGAACTTAGAACTACTTAAACCTAACTAACCTAAGGACGTCACACACATCCATGCCCGAGGCAGGATTCGAACCTGCGACCGTAGCGGTCGCTCGGTTACAGACTGTAGCGCCCAGAACCATATGAAATACTCTGGAATTAAAAATGAAGGAACAGAATGTTAAAACTGAAAACTTAAGTAATACTTACGTGTGATGTTGAAGGCCAATCTACAACGTTACATCGTGGCGTTCAGGAACATAGTTCCAGCAGTCCTTTCTTCCTGATTTCATTCCCTCATTCAGGGGTGGCCTGGCAGCAACTACCTAACTGCTCTACGGCCTGCAGGTTTTTAACATAAAAGAGGTGTTGACATTAACACCGGAAGGTGATCATTTGTTATATTATACAAAGTGACGCTGATACGACGGAACTGACTTCGTTCGCTGGGCTGGCAGGTAGTGACTAGTCGCTGAAGATGACGCTGATGACAGTTCTGCATAATGGACGTAATGGGTAGATGGGAGCAGATCATGGTGGAGAGGAGACGAAGTATGAGGGAAGGAAGCTGGTATTTGAGTTATAGGTACGGAGAAAAAGTTATTAATTGTGGTTTTTGGCGTTGGGTGTGGTGATGATTCTAGCAATGCTGTGAGAGAGGTGGTCACAAGGAGAGTTGGAGGGGGGGGGAGAGGGGGGAAGGGGGGGAGAGGGGGGAGGGGGTGAAATGGAGTTGGATGTTCCGCCCAAGATTGAGGGGGAAGGTATTAGATTAGTGTGCCTGCTCAGGCAAACAGGAAGTGGGAATGATTTTGGGAACACATGGCTGTGGCGTTTAAATGAAACACAAATGCGCAGCCAGTGTGAGTCGACGGCATATGGAGATCTGAGTGCTAATGCGTATGGTGCTGTGAGTACACCTGTGCTTCCACATACTGTGTGAGAACGAGTCCTATGATGAGGACAAAAACAGCATTCCACAAACAATAAAATAAAAACTTCAGCCGCAATATATACAGACACGAACAGATAGGGTGAGTCAAGACAGCAGTAAAATGAAACAAGGGCATAAACACACAGAGAGCATGAGTTTTTGAGTGTATAATTATTAGTGATGAAAAAGAAATACCGACGTCCGCTGCACGAAGGCATTGAAATAGTTCGATGAACTACTGTGTTTGCTTGCCCTCGTGCAGCTGCAAGAGGTACTTCATGTATATATGGTGAGTCAGCTGCCCCTACCGACGTCGTTTTATGCAGCCCGCAATTCAATTCCTGAAATCCACGCGAGAGATTTTCATATTCTCTAGCTCGCTACGCGGAAACTATTAGTCCCACAGAAAAAATTATCAGGACCTTTTTCTAGGAAATTTGGTGTAGTTAAATTTTGTACTGTGACAAGTTTTCGCTGGAGGCCACGGATTCCGAGGTATCCAAGAAAAATGTGGAGAAGTGACCTCGAAAGGCACCTCCGCCCCCACGCTCATCCCCCACAAGACCGGATCTCTAGTATGTTGCTCATGGCGCTCCGTTACTACCACTGTTCATAAATTTCGGAATACATGAAACATGTCTGACATTCAATAATTTTTCGTATCTATTGATTGGACTATTACGCCACCTGAATAGTCGGTTAATTCGTTAACATTATTAACGTAAAACGTGTCCGTGAGGCTAATGAAACAAAAAACGACTTTTTTAAAAGTTACGCTAAAACTAACTACGTTAACAATTCGATCCTAACTTAACCTTTACAAGCACAGTACTTTGGTATTCAGAAGGCCTGACGAATAAAGCGATGTAACTTTATCTGACACGGTTGAAAATTACGAAGTTGTGAGGTAAAATTTACACCAACGTCAGTTTCACAATTTGTAAATGCTCTATAAGCCGGAGAAGAACAAACAAGGTCTAATGTAGGAAATAATTCACGCAGTCGCAAATATTTGCACAGTGGAAGGAGGGAGTGCCATGACGAAGATACTAGAAATCCCGATCGGTAGAGGCTGAGTGAGACAGTGGGGGCGCATTTGAAGGTTACTTTTGTACGTTTCTCTTGAGTAATTCGAAAACTACGGCCTCTAGCCAAAACGTATACCAGTAAAAAATTTAACTACATTGAATTTCTTACAAGAAGGACCTGTTCATTTTTTCTGTAGGACTAAGAATTTGGGCTTAGTGAGCGAGAAAATATGAAAACCTCGCTTGTGGATTTTGAAGACCTGATATATAGAATTGCGGGCTGCATAAAACGAAATCGGTAGGCGCATCTGAATCAATGTGTCTATACGTCCGCGGAATCATGACTGAGATACCACACGTACAACTGTAATACCTAAGCCTTGATGGCCGTTCATGATATCTTTAGTGAGGAAGGATCCTAGGTCTGACCTCATGCGGGAATCATGCGATATTCTGCAAGCAATTAAGAAAATGGACAGGGGGCGCTATAGCAGCAGCAGCAGCAGCAGCAGCAGCAGCAGCAGCAGCGTGTGACAAGTTGGGGATGTGGTCGGATTTGAAGCGTGCTCGGATAGTTGGACCGTTAGAGCGACCGCTCACATAAAGCGGAAGATCCGGGTTCGAGTCCCGGTCCGGCACAAATTTCCACTTGTCGCAAATGAATTACTTCAATGCCCTCATGAGGCTGACGTCTGTATTTTCCTCTCATCATGCATTTACAGGGTGGTCCATTGATTGCGACCGGACTAAATATCTCACGAAATGAGCGTCAAATGAAAAAACTACAAAGAACGAAACTTGTCTAGCTTGAAGGGGGAAACCAGATGGCGCTATGGTTGGCTCACTAGATGGCTCTGCCATAGGTCAAACTGATATCAACAGCGTTTTTTTAAAAATAGGAATCCTCATTTTTTATTACATATTCGTGTAGTACGTAAAGAGATATGAATTTTTTAGTTGGACCACTTTTTTCGCTTTATGACAGATGGCGCTGTAATAGCCACAAACATATGGCTCAGAATTTTAGACGAACAGTTGGTAACAGATTTTTTAAATTATATTACAAACGTAGGTACGTTTGAACACTTTATTACGGTTGTTCCAATGTGATACACGTACCTCTGTGAACTTATCATTTCTGGGAACGCATGATGTTACAGCGTGATTGCCTGTAAATACCACATTAATGCAATAAATGCTCAAATGCAATAAATGTCAACCTCGATGCATTTGGCAATACGTGTGACGACATTCCCCTCAACAGCGAGTAGTTCGCCTTGACAATGCGCCGATGCGTGTTGTCAGGCGCTGTCGGTGGATCACGATAGCCAATATCCTTCAACTTTCCCCACAGAAAGAAATCCGGGGACATCAGGTCCGGTGAACGTGCGGGCCATGGTATGGTGCTTCGACGACCAATCCACCTGTCATGAAATATGCTATTCAACACCGCTTCAACCGCACGCGAGATATGTGCCGGACATCCATCATGTTGGAAGTACATTACCATTCTGTCACGCAGTGAAACATCTTGTAGTAACATCGGTAGAACATTACGTAGGAAATCAGCACGCATTGCACCATTTAGATTGTCATTCCATAATGCCGCACCATACATTAACCCGCTAAGGACGCTGATGTTCCACTTGTCGCAGCCATCGTGGATTTTCCGTTGCCCAATAGTGTATATTATGCCGGTTTACGTTACCGCTGTTGGTGAATGACGCTTCGTCGCTAAATAGAACGCGTGCAAAAAAGTCTATTGATGTAGCATTGTCAACACCGACGTTTTTGAGATTCCCGTTTCTCGTTCAATTTGTCTGCTACTGATGTGCGGATTAGCAGCGACAGCCGCTAAAACACCTACTAGGGCATCATCATTTGTTGCAGTTCGTGGTTGATGTTTCACATGTGGCTGAACACATCCTGTTTCCTTAAATAACGTAACTATCCGGCGAACGGTCCGGACACGTGGATGATGTCGTCCAGGATACCGAGCAGCATACATAGCACAGGCCCGTTGGGCATTTTGATCACAATAGCCATACATCAACATGATATCGAACTTTTCCGCAATTGGTTCAAAAATTGTTCAAAATGGCTCAGAGCACTATGGGACTTAACATCTGTGGTCATCAGTCCCCTAGAACTTAGAACTACTTAAACCTAACTAACCTAAGGACATCACACACATCCATGCCCGAGGCAGGATTCGAACCTGCGACCGTAGCAGTCGCGCGGTTCCGGACTGAGCGCCTAGAACCGCTAGACCACCGCGGCCGGCAATTGGTAGATGGTCCATTTTAACATGGGTAATGTATCACGAAGCAAATACCGTCCGCACTGACGGAATGTTACGTGATACCACGTACTTATACGTTTTTGACTACTACAGCGCCATCTATCACAAAGCGAAAAAAGTGGTCCAACTAAAACATTCATATTTCTTTACGTAGTACACAAATATGTAATAAAAAAGGGGGTTCCTATTTTAAAAAACGCAGTTGATATCCGTTTGGCCTATGGCAGCCTCATCTAGCGGGCCAATCATAGCGCCATTTAGTTTCCCCCTTTAAGCTAGACGAGTTTCGTTCTTTGTAGTTTTTTCGTTTGATGCTTATTTCGTGAGATATTTGGCCCGGTCACTATCAATGGACCACCCTATATACGGCCGCGGTATCATGACTGTGCGGTGTCCGTTCTTACGTGCATGTCCGACAGGACAGACACCACACATATAATAGTAAAGTTATTAGTTACGGGAGACGATACGATATGGCTTGTCGAATGTGTATCCACAACGGATGAATGTTGTCAAAGTATGTATAGTTACGTAAAAGGACTGACACACGTAAAACCATAAATGCAAGTTGAAAGTAAGTTATAGCTACATACGCAAATACCTATACATCCTAATGTCATTCGTCTTAAGTAGAATGGCTACATACAAAAATACAAAGCTGTTTACGCTGTTAATAACCATAAGTAAATCCGTCCATAACCGATATTGGTTTGGTTAGCAGACATTGCTTATTGAAAGCTGTGTGCTTCTGCTTTCCACGTCACTGAGAGGCCAAATCCTTTCATCCAGAGCGGGCCCTCGTGCCTATTGAAGCGGAAAAACAGCTGGCGGAGACAGAGGGTGGATGGAGTTGAAGTTCGGGCTGAGGGAGAAGGAGGGGTGACGGTGGCGGCAATGCGACTTGCAATTTTACGTAATCAGGGTGAACGCCAACAGCATCGACAAAACATCGAAGGTTCTTCAGGGATATTTTCTAGGTATTTTGGTACAAGAAATCTGTGGCCACGAGATGACTGGGTGTTGTGTGCTGTCCTTAGGTTAGTTAGGTTTAAGTAGTTCTAAGTTCTAGGGGACTGATGACCATAGATGTTAAGTCTCATAGTGCTCAGAGCCATTTGAACCATCTGTGGCCACCACTGTCTCGTTACGGAATAATTGTATTTCGTTCGATTTCTTACCCATATTATCTTAGTCTCTGTACTATACTGAAGACAGTGAAAATGTTGATAGTATGCGCCGTGCACCTTGTTTGGAAACAGTCTTCTTCCGTTCACTCGCGGTACTTTCTGTTGAGTACAGTAATGCACGATTTATTCTTGACCCTCAAGCTCGCATTCAGTAATGCTCCGTTCTGTCTCTGGTTAGTTTTTCCCCCGCAGTGTTCGTCATACACAGCAGTATGGATTCGATTACTGCAGAAGTGTTGGTCGATATCGGGTACCCGGACGGCCGTTACAGCACACGCTTCGACAACACATGGGACACTCGTAGCTTATGTTGTCAGCTGCTATGTTGGTGGCAAATGATCACCTGGAGCGTGTCGGCTTTTGTCACTACAGGGCCCAGTACTTCCCTGAATAACATCAAAAATGTTCATATGTGTGTGAAATCTTATGGGACTTAACTGCTAAGGTCATCAGTCCCTAAGCTTACACACTACTTAACCTAAATTATCCTAAGGACAAATACACACACCCGTACCCGAGGGAGGACTCGAACCTCCGGCGGGACCAGCCGTACAGTCCATGACTGCAGCGCCTTAGACCGCTCGGCTAATCCCACGAGGCTGAATAACATCTATGAGGGGCATTTTGTTGCTGGGAATAGGCAAACAAGAGCCAATTTTTATTCGAAAACTGTCAGCTCGCGACTTAACACAGACATGACATTTATCATTGACGATGGCTTTTTTATCAATTGAGAAGGGCTGAAAACTTTTACCTAGCCACGTCAACTGTTACTCTGCATTTATATCCTGCATTTACGAGGGCTATTTGGAAAGTGAGGAACGATAGGTCGCGAAATGGAAACCACTTCGAAAATCCAACGAGGCTTTTCACAGACGTTTTGGGCAGTGTCTGTAGTATGCCCGTCGATCGCATCAAGACGCTCTTTTCAGTTGTGAGCGAGTAAAGGTGCCTCGAGCAACAGTCTCGCCCGGTAAAGAAACGAATACTGTTTTCGCCCTCAGCCGTTAGTAGTACGCAGCCGGCTGGCAGCTGTGGCCGAGCGGTTCTAGGCGCTTCAGTCCAGAACCGCGCTGCTGCTAAGGTTTCAGGTTCGAATCCTGCCTCGGGCATGGCTGTGTGTGATGTCCTTGGGTTAGTTAGGTTTAAGTAGTTCTAATTTCTAGGGGACTGATGACCTCAGATGTTAAGTCTAATAGTGCTTAGAGCCATTTGAACCATTTAGTACGCAACGGACAGCTGGCAACAGCACTGCTGTTCTTTGAGTGCGGCTTACGCCGATCCGACTATAGTTCCAGCTATGGCTGCTACTACGATTCGTTTTATTAAATAATAGTTGCAGCAGACAGGTAATGATCACTTAAACAGTAGAATTCTCGTATGGTGCTATAACGAAATTCCATCCACACGGTGCAGAAAAATGTCAGATCTTGTGGATAACTATCCACTTCGTATGCATGTACCAGTGCAATCGCTTCAGCTTTTGCGTCACCAGCAGGTCTTTTGTCTAAACCGAAGTATCCTAGGACTTACTCATTCCTCATTTTATCTATTTTGTTTTCTGTTGGCAAGGATGGAGGAACTTCACTCCAGTTCCCTGGAGATGGTTGTTATTCGGTCCAGTACCTCGTTATAAATATGGGATATGTTTGCAGGACTGATCTTAGAGGCTTGTTAACTTTTCACCTGAAAGTACATGATGCACCACATGGTACAGTCTGGAATCTTTAGGATTCAGTTTAAAATATCTTTACATTTAGCGCAGGGCCCGCCATGGCGTCCCCAACTTCACACGTGCTGCGTGTGCGGGCCGTGAGCGTGCCAAAACACCGGCCTGTCACTCGGGTTTGCTCGGTCCTTCTCGGAAGTACTCGGAACAGCGAGACATTTCATTTAGCATTTCGGTGCGGCGTCTTGCTGTCGGCACAACTTTCAGATTTCGGCAGAATCTTGGTGTCAGTGCTGTTTACCCTTCGCTATTTCATCGAGGTATGAAGGACGTTCATATGTCCAGTGGCTGTTTGTGCAAAAGGAGACTGTAGTGGACTGACAAGGCAGCCAGTCCACAGTGACGGGTAGCCGAAAGGGCACACGTACACACACGCCGACTGGCGCGAAGTCTGGAACAGGATTCGTAATGAATGTGATAAAGAAAAGAACGTAGCTACTAGAACACTTAACTTTTATATCGTCCTTTGGTATACAGCATTCTTGATGATACAAGTGAGACTATCTTGAGATACATGCAATGGTACAAATGGCGCCTTGCTAGGTCGTAGCCATGGACTTAGCTGAAGGCTATTCTGTCTCTCGGCAAATGAGAGAAAGGCTTCGTACGTGTAGTCGCTAGCAATGTCGTCCGAACAACTGGGGCGAGTGCTAGTCAGTCTCTTGAGACCTGCCTTGTGGTGGCGCTCGGTCTGCGATCCTGACAGTCGCGACACGCGGGTCCGACATGTACTAATGGACCGCGGCCGATTTAAGCTACCACCTAGCAAGTGTGGTGTCTGGCGGTGACACCACAGAGACAGTATAGCCATCTTATCGTCACAATCCTTTAAAATGAATGGGAATGACGTAAGACAGGGCTGAGATTCTCAGTTCACATAAGGGACGGATATTGCTTACTTGCTACGAAACGCCATTACAATACCGTGCAGAGAGAATCTGAACATTTAGATGACAATGAAAGGGCAAAAAATTACAACGATCGACAGGCGGGATTCATTGTTCTGTATATGAACAAGTACTTTGTGCTAATTTTGCAGACATGGAGCACTTGAAGAAATTGGTGGTACAAATAGTATAATTCCTGAAGTCGCATCAATTATTCCACTGTGAGTTGCAACAGTTTTCAATGGAAATGAACGTAGAGTATGGAGACTTCATATATTACTGCGAAGTACATTATTTAAGTCAAGGGGCACGCCTGGAACGATTTTTCATTAATCGCTATTGTTGAATTTATGAAGGAAAAAGGAGAGCAGGAACGAAAATTATGACATCCGGAATGGATTGCAGACTTCGCATTTAAAGTGGACTTCACACTGTCGACAGTAAAGCATTGCAAGGTGAGAAACAATTTATTTATGATATGATGAGGATGGTTCAAATGGCTCTAAGCACTATAGGACTTAACATCTGAGGACATCAGTCCCCTAGACTTAGAACTACTTAAACCTAACTAAACTAAGGACATCACACACATCCATGCCCGAGGCAGGATTTGAACCTGCGACCATAGCAGCAGCGCGGTTCCAGACTGAAGCGCCTAGAACCACTCGGTCACCGCGGCCGGCATGATAGGGATGCATTTAAAAAGAAGATCGCGTTGTGGAAGGGACACATTCTGACAAACACCATCCAGTTCGATAAGCTCACTAGCGCTAAAGAAAGCACGAGGTTTGAAGAATTCATTGCGGCCTTGCAAAAATTACAACGACAATTTTATAAGAGTTTTGTGGACACAGTCTCTCATCTGTTTTCGAGCTGTTTTCAACACTATTTGTCGTTTAAGTTGAGAATGCACCTTTGCATGTACAGATGTGACTGATTGATCTGCAAGGTTTCAGTGACAAATCGTTTTACCTTAAAACTGTTCAGGACGTCTACATTCCTTTCCTGAGGAAAATGTTCCAAGCCTCCATAATGATGGGTGCAAAAATGCTGCAATATTTCGATCTATATATTTCTGTGAAAGACCTTTTTTTTCGATTATGAACTTGAATAAGTCACAACAACATGGCAACTTGAGTGTGACACTCTATGAAATTGTCTGTCTCTAACAGCACGCTAATATATTGTGCCAGATAAAGACTATTTTATGTCTTCGGCACTCCAAACATAATTAATCAATACTGTAAACTTGTTTTGTTTGTGACCTATATTGTACAGAAATGTGAAATATGAAACCAAGTCGCATGCAGTGCGTTTGCATCGCCATTTAAATGAGGCGCGTTCGCTGTTTTCCCCTCTTCCCCCTCCTGGCGCTCAGACAGATGGCGTGACAGTGAGGTTCAAAAATGGCTCTGAGCACTATGGGACTCAACTGCTGAGGTCATTAGTCCCCTAGAACTTAGAACTAGTTAAACCTAACTAACCTAAGAACATCACAAACATCCATGCCCGAGGCAGGATTCGAACCTGCGACCGTAGCGGTCCTGCGGTTCCAGACTGCAGCGCCTTTAACCGCACGGCCACTTCGGCCGGCGTGACAGTGAGGGAAATGTGAAGCGAGCCTGAGCGCTTTGTCTCTCGGAGCCGGGCATGGCTTGCGAGCCGAAATCTTGGCCACCCCTGGTTTTGTATAATATCCAAGTGAGGGAAGTAGGTGAACCATATTCATCTCCTCATATCAAATTCTAAGATGGATTGTTGGGGAGTTAGTACTCAACACCAAATCAATCGTCTTGCTGATTTTGCGACTAATTTTTGTGAAAGATTTATTTGATTTGAACCTTCACTTCTGTATGATTGCCAATGATTTGCATAAACTAAGGGAAACTATGGGATTTCAGTTGTAACCGAAGTTTGTCTTCTACTAATATTTCGGCCGTAAACGCTACAGTCTTCTCCGGTCTGAGCGCGAAACTTACGTACTAGTTGGGTGAACCAATTATTATCCAAGGATACCTGGAAGATTATAGTGGAAAAAATACTTCATGTGTGGCAGAGATGTATGGTACAATGACGTTCTCTGTGACGGCTGTGTCACATGTTCTGATAGAAAGGGGAACGGTACTGTACCACGTTTCAACAACATTCAAATGAAACAAAAAAAAGAAATGCTCTACTTTGTGATCACATACACGTGATTACAAACACACTTATCAATTTTGGATTGCCTACTTTACTTATAATACAGGAGCTCTATTTATTTGTTTTTAAATCGCTACAATTTCGTAAGCCTGACGAAGCGGCGGGCGCAGTATAGATCACTGGTATGGTGGTTGCTTGCGCTCTTATTCGACGAAAAAGATACCTCAAAATCGTGGGACGGTCACGCAGATTTAGATTTTGCTAAACTGCTACGCTTCAAGAGAATATCTGGACGGTTTAAAAATGACAAAGCGGATCTTTCTCCACCATCTTGTCCATTTCGAGAGCGATGAAGAAATCGTCTTGCCAGCGGAACGTAAAACTGAAACGCCCCATCCCTTCCTCTCCGCCTCTGTGCTAATGCATCGGTTCTGATGGAAGTCTCTGCTTAACAATCTTTACTGCCAATCAGCCAGAGCTCTCAATACTTCTCACTCTTACTACCATCTGCTTCTCACGACCACATGCTTCTACCGCACGGCAGGGCTGCACCGGTTTATGAGCCTATAAAAATTGTTAATTTTCGTCAGGTTTCGCGTAAAGCTCCCCAGTTTAGTATCGCCTCAGAAGCTCTTACTCCACGGCCGTTATGAGTGGCAGCAACAGCCGTTTACTGGGAGTCACAGAACGGGAGCGCGATGACAGCCGGGAGCTGAAACTCCATACCTCACGCTGCAGCCCATCAGCTCCCTTCATATCACCAGATTTCTCTCGGAACCCTGCCCTTTATGCATCGTGGGCTGTTGCTCGAAAGTTATTACTGATCGTCTAGCGGTGTTCCGTTTTGCGAGTTTCAACAGCAATAAGAGATATTGAACGCAGTTTCCAAATGATGATAACGCTTTATATGCAGCGTGTCACGGATGCATTGTTTCCTTACTCTGTATTCGAAGTTCATCTTTTACACACTGCGGGTCTCTCGAATAGCGAATTGAAGTTCTGCGACGTTCTGCAACGGCAGGTTGGCTTGGGCATATTTTCTCCAAGAAGACGTATTGTCTGCTAGCTATAATTTCGGTATCTTCGGTCGACGTTCGTGTAACGATTCTTCTAAAACGAGTGGATGGCAATGCCAAATATTCAACCTCCATTGACTTCCCACTAATAATGGAGGGTGAATCTTTGACAATGCCAAATAAATGTCAACCCAGAAACATAAAAATCCAGTGAATATTTAAAAATATAATTATAACCTTATATTAACAATTCATACGTGGCCACCGTAGTTTTCAGTATCGCAGATTGTCACGTGTACGTGTTATAAAACTGTAAAACACTAAACGGAATAACAATGAATATTTCTTTAAAGCCGGCCGAAGTGACCGAGCGGTTCTAGGCGCTACAGTCTGGAACCGCGCGACCGCTACGGTCGCAGTTTCGAATCCTCCCTCGGGCATGGATGTTTGTGATGTCCTTAGGTTAGTTAGGTTTAAGTAGTTCTAAGTTCTAGGGGGCTGATGACCTCAGAAGTTAAGTCCCATAGTGCTCAGAGCCATTTGAACCATTTTTTTTCTTTAAAATACATGTAAATACGCTCAAAAAATGGCTCTGAGCACTATGGGATTTAACTTCTGAGGTCATCAGTCCCCTAGAACTTAGAACTACTTAAACCTAACTAACCTAAGGATATCACACACATCCATGCCCGAGGAAGGATTCGAACCTGCGACCGTAGCGGTCTCGCAGTTCCAGACTGTAGCGCCTAGAACCGCTCGGCCACCCCGGCAGGCAAATACGCTCACCAGATAATTTCTTCTATCAGTTGTGCAAGATCATTGTTACTTGTCTCTGTCACCCTTCCGTCTTGTAAACTCACTAGTAGATCAAAACAAATTGCAGAATGATTTAGACCAAATATCTGCATATTGAGAAAAGTGGCAAATGATCCTAAACAATAAAATGTGAGGTCCTCCAGAAGAATACTAAAAAAATCCATTAAATTTCGTTTATTCGGTAAACGATACAAATTTAAGCTTTGTAGATTCAAATCGTACCTACGGATTACAGTAACGCACTACTGAAGTTGAAACCATCACATAAAAAGTTTTGTGGGGAATACGAGCCAAAAACAGCGTTTAAAAGTTGCAATAAATCTGCTGCAGGGACTGCCTACACTAAGTTTGTCGGACCTCTTCTGCAGTATTGTTACGTAGTATGCGATCCTTACTAGACAGGATTAACTGAGGACATCGAAAAAGCTCAAAGAAGGTGAGTTCGTTTTGTATTACGGCAAAACTGGAGAGAGAGTGGCACGAATATGATGAGCACAATAAAATAAATCCGGCCTCGCACGATAAGATTTAGGTGTTCATTTTCCCCACATGTTATTCTAAAGTGGAACGGTCCAGAAATGGTCTGAAAATGGTTCTACGAACACTCTACAGACACTTATATTATCTGAATTGCGGAATAATCATTTCGATATGGACAAACATCAGCGGTATACACCAGAAATTAAGTAGTTATAAATCTCTGAATAGATCTCTACACATAAAGAAAACACTATGTATACATCACACACCAGGTGGAAATCGCACTAGGTACATTGTCGATCATACGGTCACTATTTTCATTTAGTGTTAGGTGATGAACAAGTTCGCCTCTTTCACTCGAAGCTACTGCAGAGGCATATCCCTGATACAATATTGTCATGAATGGAGGTCGTGTTGCTGATGTTTGAGACGTATGCTAATTTTGTGTGAAAATAATTTAAGAGATTCTTTTATTTTTTTAAATTCTGACTTTGTTTACTATGTAAGCGATTTGCTGCACTATATACGAGTCAAATACTATCAGAACCGTTTAAAAACAGTAATTCTGTTTTCAGCCAGATGAATTTTGAGAAACTCGTGTCTCAGCGATCTGTAGTCCACTGTCCTAGCAATATTAATTACACAGCTCCTAATGCTGTTCGATGGATCAGTGGGGCTAAACGTGCCTGTTCCGCTCCCAAATAGCATTTGGAAAAAAAACTCCTAAATCTTTCCGTGCAAGCTCTGAACCATACAGATATCTTGTCTGAATCATTTTGCAGTTGGTTTTGACCTTCTGATAACTTTATTAGACGGTAAACGGCAATACGATCTGCAAACAAACTAAGAGTGCTGCTCAGATTGTGTCCTAAATCGTTTATATAAATGAAGATGGTTCAAGTGGTTTAAATGGTCATTAGTCCCCTAGGAACTACTTAAACCTAACTAACCTAACGACATCACACACATCCATGCCCGAGGCAGGATTCGAACCTGCGACCGTAGCAGAAGCGCGGTTCCGGACTGAAGCGCTTAGAACTGCTCGGCCACAGTGGCCGGCTATATGGATGAAGAAAGCGGAGGGCCTATAACGCCCCTTTGGGGAAGCCCACATGAAACTTCGTTTTCACTTGATGGCTTCCCGTCCATTCCTACGAAATGTGTCCTTTCTGAGCCGGCCGGAGTGGCCGAGCGGTTAAAGGCGCTACAGTCTGGAACCGCACATCCGCTACGGTCGCAGGTTCGAATCCTGCCTCGGGCATGGATGTGAGTGATGTCCTTAGGTTAGTTAGGTTTAAGTAGTTCTAAGTTCTAGGGGACTTATGACCACAGCAGTTGAGTCCCATAGCGCTCAGAGCCATTTGAACCATTTTGTCCTTTCTGACAAGAAATAACGCATATCAAAGACTATACTCCAGTGGCCAACAATTTGATTAAGAGCCGCTTGTGAGTAACAATTTCAAAAACCTCCTGAAAATCTAGAAATATGGAATCAACACCCGATCCCCTGTAGATAGTACTTATTACTTCGTCGGAACAAAGAGCTCACTGTGTTTAAGAAGAAGGAAATTTACTGAATCCATACTGTTTTTCCACAGATCGTTATCTTCGAGGTGCAGGGATTGTACAAAAATATGGAAACACTAAAAACACACCACATTTCCACGCCTAACGCGGTGTACGAAATCCGTTGTCATACACAACAGCTTCCAGGCTTCTCGGAATCGATAAATATAGTTTCCGGATGGTTTTCAACGGAATCTTACACCATTCCTCCTACAAATACTAACACGTTCAAGAAACGAAAACTGAGATAGATAGCGATTACGCACCCTTCTCTCCAAAGCAGACCACAAAGGCTCAATAACATTGAGATCTAGCGACTGTGGCGGCCAGGGAGATGCACTGTAGTGCTCACAAGCCGATGCTAGCAGTGCGAACAGTGCCTTGTCGTCTTGGAACACAGCATCACCACTGGGGAATAAACATTATACCATGGGCTGGACCTTATCAGCCAAAATTGGGTCACATAACACTTGGCAGTAATGCGACATATCAGAGTAACCGTGACGTCCATGGAACACCACCATATGAATGCCCTAATCAACACCGAATCCTCGCCATATTTCACTCTTGGGACGCAAACTCGGCCACAAGTTGGAAACAGTGTGAATCAAGACTCTAAATGACCAAGACTCCAAATGACTATGTTCCATTGATTCATAGTCCAGGTTTTATTGCCTCGGCAATACGTTTCCCTGTAAGGGACATACTTCGCCCTGCAGTTACCTGCTTATGGAGCACCCCTCACGTTGTTTTGGCTTGAAATGGTTTGCAAGTGACGACATTCAATTGTGCAGATACTTCTGCAGCTTTCGTTCTTTTATTTTTCGCAACAATCCTCTTCAATGATATCTGTCACTATCACCCAACACATACTTTCTTCTGCGTTGTGACATGGCGGATGTCTTTCCGATTTCCTCACATGCGATATGAATCTTCGATAGTGCCCCTCGTGGAACGCCAAACACTTCGGCTCGCTTGGTTGCGCAAGCGCCCACCACACTGACACCAATAATTGGGTCACGATCAAATTCACTCACAACTACACAGGACACTCCTCTGACCACCACAGACATTTGCAGCATACTGAGGACTGTGCACAAGTGCCGTTCGTGGTGATATACAACAGCGCAACACGCAAGCTGGACTAGAATCTGCATTTACGTTTAAGGGTGCATTTCTCGCAGGTCCTATCATCCAGTGCAGTACTGCAGTACCAAAATTCGTGCGAATTGTATTGTTGCCTTTCAACAAAGATGGTATTTTCAACTGTTGGGTAGTAATGGTTGGTTGGTTGGTTGGTTGGTTGGTTTGGGGAAGGAGACCAGACAGCGAGGTCATCGGTCTCATCGGATTAGGGAAGGACGGGGAAGGAAGTCGGCCGTGCCCTTTGAAAGGAACCATCCCGGAATTTGCCTGGAGCGATTTAGGGAAATCACGGAAAACCTAAATCAGGATGGCCGGACGCGGGATTGAACCGTCGTCCTCCCGAATGCGAGTCCAGTGTCTAACCACTGCGCCACCTCGCTCGGTGGGAAGTAATGGTCTTCGTCTCAGATCACCAGCAACTTGTGCGCTGGGACCATAGTAGAAGACCTACTTATAGAAGATACCGCCTCCTCATTAGAACGGTGCGCGTTAAATGGCCTTTCAACTCTTTCTCCCACAGTTGCTGGAGACTGTACTGATTGTTGGCTGTAAGAGGTTGGCTTCAACACGACCGCACAACCATTCAAAATGTTTCAAATGGCTCTAAGCAATATGGGGCTTTACATCTGAGGTCATAAGTCCCATAGACTTAGAACTACTTAAACATAACTAACCCAAGGGCATCATACACATCCATGCCCGAGGCAGGATTCGAACCTGCGACCGTAGCAGCAACGCGGTTCCGGACTGAAGTGCCTAGAAACGCTCGGCCACAGTGGCAGGCAACCATTTAAATTCTGGAAGCCGAGTATGTTAATAAAAATTGTTTCCGATCACTATTTCCTTTTCTAAAAGACTCGTTTTGAATTCTTTACCATTTCTATAATTTCGACCTTAAAGGTTTGGCATACACTATAGATACATAACAGACAAAAAATGAGGAGCAAACCATTTCACCATTATCCTGGAATCAAACGCGGAAAATAGAGATCATGATTGGCATACGAAAAAAATTACTCCTCCACCTCTGTAGATGGATGGTCAGCGCGTCTGACTGACGTGTGGGGGACCCGGATTCAGTTCTTGATACTGCCAGAGATTTTTCCTTGGTAGGCGGATTTGAAGGGGTCCACTCATCCTCGTGCCGACAACGGCCAGGAGAGCGGTGTGCTAACTTCATGCTCTTCCTTATCGCATCCGAATGACGCCATAATGCAGAGGATGACACGGTAGCCTGCAAGCATCGCGTAGCCCTCTCTGGACCTGCTTGGAGTTGGTCAGATTTTTTTTTCAGTTAGTATTATTAAAATCGTAAGCATCTGTGGTACGTTAAAACTGCGGTGGGCAATGACAAGTTACATTTTTAGAAAGTTGGAAGTGGGGGGAGAGATGGTCACTGTGAACGTGGATAGCCTACAAGGGAAGTAGCCCGCTTACTGGACGACAACTAAAGCTCTGAAGGGGTTGTAGGAATCACTGTCACCCCTTCCCCGTAGCCAAAATCACCATAAGTCACGAACAAACTCCAACACTTTTACAGTCGAACCGCGCCTGCGAACGACACTATCAAAGAATGTATTTCCCCATCAGTTGCTCAGTGAGCCAGTTAACACAAAAGTTAACACAAAAACTGTTTATATGGTTGTTGGAAAATCTGTACCTTTACCAAGATTTAATAAGCCGCGTATACTGTACATCGACTTGTTCCCTACTGAACGAAGACCTCGGATCTGAGGTGGTTTGTATATGGTCTAGCCGAGGCCTGATGCTATACTGGGAGGGTCGGTTGCTCGGATAAAATGAGCTGCAAATAACAGTCCTGATGGGCAGTGCACAGGAAGCTGCCATCCAGACGAGCTCCTGCGATAAGTGACGAGAGAGGACTCTATTGTCTGTGAACTCCTGCGACACAGATCGTTCGTACATGCACTGCAAACGACGTGACGTTACACAGTATGTGTCAGAATTATCTCTGCAAATGTTGCGGCTAATTTCGTCGCGCGAAACCATGAACACAGTTATATACTAACATAAGCCACCACATCCTTCGATTTTACTTCATAATGAAAGAACGTTCAGCTTACTACGTCATGGTTGTGTAATACTGATAAGAGTTATTTACAGAAGAATGGAGAATCTAGTAGAAGCTGACCTTTGAGAAGTGAAATTTGGGTTCTTGAGAAACTTAGGAACAAGCGAGACTCTACTGACCCTACGAATTATCTTAGATGATAGGCCGAAGACAGGTAAACCTACGTTTCTAGCACTTGTAGATTTAGAAAAAACTTCTGACGGTGTTTACTCCAACACAAACTGGTTCAAATGGCTCTGTGCATTATGCGACTTAACTTCTGAGGTCATCTGCCCCCTAGAACTTAGAACTACTTAAACCTAACTAACCTAAGGACATCACACACATCCATGCCCGAGACAGGATTCGAACCTGCGACCGTAGCGGTCGCGCGGCTCCAGACTGTACCGCCTAGAACCGCACGGCCACTCTGGCAGGCACAAACTGGTTCAAATGGCTCTTAACGCTATGGGACTTAACATCTGAGGTCATCAGTCCGCTAGAAGTTAGAACTACTTAAACCTAACTAACCTAAAGACATCACACACATCCATGCCCGAGGCAGGATTCGTACCTGCGACCGTAGCGGTCGCGCGGTTCCAGGCTGAAGCGCCTAGAACCGCTCGGCCACACCGACCGGCTACACGGAAGTGAAATGTGGACGCTAAATAATGCACACAGTAATATGTTAGAAGCTTTTGAAATGCGCTTCTATGTTCAAGATTATACGGGTAAATCGGATATACACTGAAGCGCCAAAGAAACTCGTAGAGACATGCGTATTCAAATACAGAGATACGTAAACAGACAGAATCCGGCGCTGCGGTCAGAAACGCCTATGTAAGACAACAAGTGTCTGGTGCAGCTGTTATATCGGTTACTGCTGCAACAGTGGCAGGTTATTAAGATTTATGGGAGTTTGAACGTGGTGTTACAGTCGGCGTACGAGCGATGGGACACAGCATCTCAGAGGTAGCGATGAAGTAGGGATTTTCCCGTACGACCATTTCATTTCACAGGTGTGCAGTGAATATCAGGAATCCGGTAAGACATCAAATCACCGACATCGCTGTGGCCGGAAAAAGATCATGTAAGAACGGGACCAACGACGACTGAAGAGAATCGTTCAACTTGGCCGAAGTGCAACCCTTCCGAAAATTGCTGCAGATTTCAATGCTGGGCCGTCAACAAGTGTGAGCGCGCGAACCATTCGATGAAAAATTATCGATATTGGCTTTCGGAGCCGTAGGCCCACTCGTGTACCCTTAATGACTGCATGACACAAAGCTTTACGCCTCACCTTGGCCCGTCAACACCGACATTGAACTGTTGATGACTGAAAACACATTGCTGGTCGGACGAGTCTCGTTCCAAACTGTATCGAGCGGATTAAGGTGTACGGGTATGGAGGCATCATGAATTCATGTACCATGCATGTCAGCAGGGGACTGTTCAAGGTGGTGGAGGCTCTGTAATGGTGTGGGGCGTGTGCAGTTGGAGTGATACAGGACCCCTGATACGTGTAGATACGACAGGTGGCACGTACGTAAGCATCCTGTCTGATCACCTGCATCATTCATGTCCATTTTGCATTCCGAGCGACTTGGGCAATTCCAGAAGTACAATGAGATCCCACACGTTCAGAATTGATACAGAGTGGTTCCAGGAACACTCTTTTGAGTTTAAACACTTCCGATGGCCACCAAACTCCCAAAACATGAACATTATTGAGTATATCTGGGATGCCTTGCAACGTACTGTTCAGAAGAGATCTCCACCCCGTCGTACTCTTACGGAATTGTAGACAGACCTGCAGGATTCATGTTGTCAATTCCCTCGAGCACTAGTTCAGATATTAGTCGAGTCCATGCCACGTCGTGTTGCTGCGCTTCTGTGTGCTCGCTGGGGCCATATATGACATTAGGAAGGTGTATCATTTTCTTTGGCTCTTCACTGTGTAATGAGGTGCTCAACAGAACTGTCAAAAAAAAAAAATTATGCCACAACCTGACAAAAAGAAAGCATCTGTTGACAGCACACTTGTCCAGGCATCTAGGAATCGTCAGTTTCCTAACGAAACGAGGTGTAGGGGACGGCACTAATAATTTCAGAGGGAGATCAAGGCTCGTATACAGCAAATAGGTTAACATGGATTTAGCCTGCACTAGTTATATACAAATGAAGTAACTTGTGAAGGTTAGACTAGCTTGGAGAATTTCATTAAACCAGTCTTCCGACTAAGACCTAAACAGCAGCAGCACTGAAAGAGAAATTTACGAAATTATCTGTTGAGGAACTCACAACAATCAGTGAAACTGCTGTTGCCTTGCTTCCACAAAAGCATTCGCCACCTACAACGTTTTTGGGCCGACAAAAATCCTTCGAACTTTCTATAGCTGCTCTTACAATTAACTAACACCATATTAATATTTTCTATTTCTGACCCGCAAAGACGCAAGTTCTCTTCCAAGTGTAATACGGATGATTATTCTCCGAAGACAGTAACTATTTCATCACTAACCTACTGATGGATTCCAACTTTTTTTAAAAAAGGGACCTGTCCGCCAGATGTAGTCTTCTGCTCGAGTAACCGTTCTCTTTGTGTAGTGCACGCCTGACCTATTGAGGAGGCCCTGCAGTTGTCGCGGAACTGTGTGACCCTCTGGTTCACACTTTCGACTCTGCTCCGAACGAGACGACGACGATCGACTCTGGGCACGGTGCCCCAAATTCCGAGCTGTGCTCCCACACCACGGGCGAGGCTAGCTTGCCTTCACTAATTCAGCGACCTGTCTAACGCAGGGCCGGCCACGGCATGCCGAACTCCACACGAGTCAGGGATCGGCTTTGCTCGTTCCTTCCCGGAAGTAGTCGGCACAGCGTGACATTTCATTCAGTTGTGCTGTGTGGCATTTTGCGGTTGGCACAACTCTCTTCAGTTTGGCAGAATTTTCGTGTCAGCACTGTTTATTATAGGCTATTTGTTTTAGGTATGAAGGACATTCGCAGGTCCAGTAGCTGTTTGCACAAAACGAGACAGTCTAACGATATTTCGTCACAAGCCTTTTAGCAGAATTCTGGTAGTGAAACTTCTGACAAATTCCATGAAACTGGCATTGTCGCAGACAAATCGAAAGGTGGATTATCGAAAATGGCTATGAATGATGCAATATGAACCGCTGTTATGGCATCATCAAGTAGGAGTCCACGGACTATAGGCATCAACACCTCATGGCGGAAATTGTTGACGCTTGTGCTCTCATTCGAGTACAGGGTTAAAGTCCATTAGGAATGTCTGAAGCAGATAACAACCACTTAAGTCTGAAACGCCCCCTTTGAACAATTATACATGACTGTGCTTAAACTGACACACAATGTTTTTAGCGCAGCGCAATCTGACTTTTAATAATCCCTACAAAAGAATGGCCCTGACTAACATTAACCTATACCTTTCACAAATCACTTACCACACAAAAATGTTCATTACTCGAACTACTGCAATACAGCGAGCGCCACTACTGCCAGCTAAATAAAAGATTCAAACTACTGAAGGCACTAACTACTGATAGGCATACATAGCAAATGAAAGATTTTGATAGAGAACAAACAATGTATTTACCTTAATAGTCATAATATATATATATATATATATATATATATATATATATATATATATATATATATAGCAGTTCATGACATCCAGTCTTACAAATTCCAAAACTCCGCCATCTCTCTACCCACATCCACCATTGCTGGCGGCTCACCTCCAACTGCGCAACGCTACGCGCTGTTCACATCCAGCTGCCGCTGCCCAACACTACAATGGCAGACAACAATGCAAACTAGCCACAGACTACACACAGCACAGCCAGTAATTTTCATACAGAGCGCTACGTAACGTTGCCAATAAGAAAACAAACAGCCTACTTACAAGTCGTGCTAGACTACACATCAGGTACATCCTGTAGCCTTTGTGTGTTTTCACCAGCATTTGTGACCTTCTGTACGAAATATGAGAATGAAAAAAAGCTATGCTCTAATGAAAAACATCATTATTGTTCTCGTGCAATTCTCTGTCTGTCTAATGTGTTAGATGACCCCCCCCCCTTTCCACTTGAAAATTACGAGTTGCGTAGAAGATAGCTGCTTTCAAAGTGGCCGACATGTGGTAACACAGCCTTACAGGTTTTTCCCCCCTCTCAAATCTCATATTAGTCTACTTTAAATTTCTGTTTATCCACGTGGTTTCGTTTAAAAGGTGGTTACAAACCTATGTACCACCCTGTAGATCAGAATGATCATCAGAATGGTCGCCAAAAAATAACAACTCTAAACATAAATATTAATAACTATGGAAGACGTCTCATGTGGAAAATATCAGATGGAGTCTATCCGTCAATGGACCTTAATTGTGTCATTTTTCTCATGTAGTATACTTCAGTATTTTGCTAAATAAATTACAGGGGCCAAACTCACCGCAGAGTATACACTGAAATACGAAATGGTAAGCTGATGTATAGTAGATTTCATAGTGTGTCATGTTGGTCAGTCGGTGCTTCGACATGATGCAGCAGAAATCTCCGCATACCCCATAAATTTAATACTTTTAATTTTAGAGTTAATTATGATACTATCAGAAGTGTACCTGTGCGAAGTTCAGGGTGATTATTTTCAATAAATTCACTGTGATGGCATCCCCACTTTTAATTAATCAATGGCAGCTACCTGCATTCTTATCAGAGACGCGACTTTATCAGTTTATCGCACGACTGTGTTACAGACTGCAAGTTATCATCATCATCATCATCATCATCATCATCATCATCAGAGCTGTAACACGGAACAGCTATAAGACGACCCAAATACTTATTCAAGAGTTTGATTCAGGGAAAGACTAACCCCGCCTTGCATCCCTCAGTGAAATGTGTTTTCCCAGTGTATCTGTACAGATCCTAGGTCACTCATTATGGGCAAAGCCTCAGCTTCTGGGGCCCGGCGTAAGAGGTGTGTTATAGCGTGGCAGGCCGATCTACTTTTCAGGAGCAGCACGACAGCAGGATCACAATTTAATCGTTAACAGTATCATCTTAGGTGAGAAAGAGAGATAAGGTACATCAGACATAGAAAGGAATAAAATACAGCGTGGTGGAGAATGTATTCTCTACGGTCTGTCTTGCGGCTGGGGTCATCTCCCGCATCCGACTGGTAGCCCCACAGTCACTACAGATGGACCTAATAAAAGACGTAGTCAACGATCGAGTAACAGTCCCGCACTGATGCACTATGACAACGAATAGTTTCTTAGTAACTGGACTACTCGGATGTAAAAGTAGCTTTGGAAACGCTGTAAAGGAGTTTCATTGGGCCGTTAATGCTTACACTATGTTTAAATACTCCAGTCACAAGCATCTGGTGTACACTGTCTAACTAAAAGTACACAGATACCCCCAGGTACTCCGGAATTGACCACTGGATGTCACGAGATGATGATGATTTGAGGTGAGGGGCACTCGACATCATGGTCATCAGCGTCCTGACGAAAAGTCAGCATGCGAATCTCATGGGTGGGGAAGAAGGCTGTCCCTACATGCGGATCAGTTTATAATGTATTAATGTCTGCCTCCCTTCCCCACCAACTTAGGTATGAGGCCTGACAGTTCACAAAATTTCACCACCCCTCTAACACCGGAATCAGTATCTGCGAGGATGGTGGGCAGATCTCAATCGAGACTGAGGGCTGCCCTAATATCAGTATATAAGAGACACGTTGCCACAATATGCTCAACAGAAAGTGGCACGCCACAAACTCCACAGAGTGGTGGATCTTCCCGCTGGAAGAAGAAATCATGTGTTTAAGGGCTATTTCCGATGTTCAGTGTGGTAAGCAGAGCCACCTCCCAGCGGTGAAGCTGACATGAAGTCCGCCATGCCTCTGTGGTCGATTTGAGCGACCGCAGTTTGTTTTCTGTCACCTGCAACCATTCCGTCTTCCACTGACGCATGATGCGTTTGTCAGAAAATGAGATGATGGCGTGCAACGGGATGGGACATTGATAGACAGCACCATCCCGACATGCTTTCTTGGCAGCTTTGTCGGCAATGTCGTTGCCTTGTATCCCAATGAGGCCAGGTACCCAACAAAGGAACACCTCCTTGCCACGGTGTTGGAGCCGCTGTAAGGAGTCATGGATGAGCTGAATCAGCTGCTCTTCTAGATACATTTGGTGAAGTGCTTGCAGAGCACTAAACGAGTCTGAACAGGCAAGAAACCTTGTACGATAATGTCTGTGAACCCTTTCCAGTGGCACCAGAATGCCATATAATTCCGCAACGTAATTTGTAAATTGCTCCGGAAGACGAATTTAAGAAACCTATCAGGTCAAATAGCAGAACAACAGACATTCTCTCGTTGTGACCCATCTGTATAAACAACAATAAAACTGTGGTACGTACTTAAAATGGAAGAAAACAAAGTTGCAAAAACATAATCTGGAGTACAAGTTTTCTTGTACTGTGTCAAGCTTACAATCACTTTGGGCCTCTGAAGGCGCGAAGGCGGCAATGCGTTCCATCCCTGGCTGTGTATTTTGATGCCTGACAGGTCCACATCCTTGAGACAGTCTCTAGCACGTATCCCAAATGGTCTGATGGCATGGGGCAGATTCCTGAACAGTTGTTCAAAGATGGATTGGACCACTAAACTAAATAACAGTTACTGAGGTGACGCTGAGGTTTTCAGCGTCTGTAGAGCTAAAAGGATACGTCGCTGAATCTAGAGTGGTCATTCACCAGCCTCTGCACACAAGCAGACTCGGAACTGGACTGTTCCGAAAGGCTCCAGTGAATATCCGAATGCCCTCATGGTGGACAGCACCTAACATCTTGAGGTAGGAAGGACGGGCTGATCCGTACACCACACGGCCATAATCTAAACGTGATCGAACAAATGCCCTATAAAACTGCAGGAGGTGGCACCTGTCAGGTCCCATGTTTTTCCGGTAAGGCATCTCAAAATATTCAAGGACTGGAAGCCCTTTGTTCGTAGGTCTTTCAGATGAGGGAGCCAAGTTAATTTCAAGTCAAATGATAAACCCAAAAAGCGCACAGTTTCTTGACAACGTAAAATATTGGCCCCAGTTGTGAGCACTCGTTGGTTAAAACTTCGACGAGCACGGTTAAAACTGACACATGTAGTCTCCTGTTGTCCTGGCCCAGGTTTCCAGCCTCCTAATGGTCAGCTGTAGCTGCCTCGTCGTCTTTATAGGATCAAAGGAAGAGTTGAAGATTGCAAAGTCATCCACAAACAAAGAGCATTTGAGTTGTGACGAGAGGGAGACCCCTTAGTATAAAAGTAAACGGGAAGTATTTTGTTACCAGTAGAAGAGCAGTGACGTATAACGTCGGAAGCAGTACGTGCTCAGTGCTAATACCTACTGGGAAACTGCGTCCCCCGGGAACTGTAGAGAAATGAAGGCAGACTTGAAGAGAGTTGAAAATGCGTGCAAAGACTGGCATCTGACCCTGAACATAACATATGTACCGTATTGCGTGTAAATAGCCGAAGAGATCCATTTATGTGCGAATAAACTATCTGCGATTAATAACTGGAACAAGTAACTAACAAAAACCACCTTGTAGTAACTGCATGGAGCGACCTGAAGTGGAATGACCAATTAAACCAGATGTAGGGAAATCAGGTGGCAGACTGAGGTTCATTAGGAGTATCCTAGGGAATTGTAGTTCATGCACGAAAGGATCACTTGTTCGACCCATACTTGTGCGCTGTTCGCCTGTCTCGAGCCCTTACTGTACTTTGTTCATCACAAGAATAAACCTGATGTGAACAAAAACAAACGCGATTGTTGGTCAGCAGACGTACACTGCTGGTGTTATGCTCTAATAGGTAAGCCATATTAATGTATTATATATCTTGTTACTATGTTACGGTAAATGACACTTTATGATATTGTAATGTATTAACAACCATCAAAGTTTTTCTTGTGCACGCCGGCCGGAGTGGCCGTGCGGTTCTAGGCGCTACAGTCTGGAGCCACTAGACCGCTACGGTCGCAGGTTCGAATCCTGCCTCGGGTTTGGATGTGTGTGATGTCCCTAGGTTAGTTAGGTTTAAGTAGTTCTAAGTTCTAGGGGACTGATGACCTCAGAAGCTGAGTCCCATAGTGCTCACAGCCATTTGAACCATTTTTTTTCCTTGAGCATAATTTAGCTATGTAGCTTTTACTTTTTAAAAAAATCGTGTATAGTCGCAATCCCAGTTACTGTTAGGCTCTGACTTTCGTGCTGTTGATACGCAGAGTGATAATGGCTGACGCTGCTTCCTGCAGTGCAGTGAAACGCGCACGTGGAACCGTTAAAAATTTATTCAACATTTTTCACAAGTTTACAGAATAAAATCAGCTCTGAACTTTTCCGAACACTTTATTACCAAATTTAAGGTGATTTCAGGGTGCATAGCTGTATCGGTGGCGTGGTGGATAGGTAATCTTGGGTAGACCATGGGTCGCTGGTTCAAATCTCGATTTGGTTTTCTCTGTTTTCGTTCAATTTGGATTACCCAGATGTTTGAAATACAAAATTAATCAAATATCTGCCAATTAACACATATCTAATCATCACTTTTTACGAAAAATACACGTATCTTTCCTTCTAACGACACAATGGACGCAAAATTCAAGTTTTCATTGCAAATGTAAGTTCTCGATTATCCAAGATTGTTTAAATTAGGAAAACCTAACAAATTAAATTTTTAGAACAAAATTGGAAAGTCAAATATTCTTTGTTTGGACTATATCCATTGTTTTATACCACAGCTGTGGTCTCATACAAATACTGCATTTTTACAGTTGCCACCGTGCCACTGCAATATGAAAGCAAACACAACTGGTCTGGAGGCAAGGTAAGAGATTTAAGCTGGCTCAAATGGCTCTGAGCACTATGCGATTTAACTTCTGAGGTCATCAGTCGCCTAGAACTTAGAACTAATTAAACGTAACTAACCTAAGGACATCACACACATCCATGCCCGAGGCAGGATTCGAACCTGCGACCGCAGCGGTCGCTCGGTTCCAGACCGCAGCGCCTAGAAACGCTCGGCCACTTCGGCCGGCAGATTTAAGCTGCCACATGTATTGGAGCTAATGCACGAATCACAAATTAAGATATCTAAGCTGCCAGACATACTGGAACTAATGCACAAAGCTTTGTCACACGTCACTACCTAACACTGGTGGGGTAGAGAACGGCACGTCATATAAAAGAGGAGGAGACAATGTGGCGCTGAGCGACTCCTTATGAACGTGGCAGATGACATATCCAGTACTGATGTGTATTTCTCGGAAACAGAATCGTGGCGGGTAAAAATCGCAGACACAGACCAAGAGATGAATACACTAAGCAGATTCAGGAGGATGTAGGTTGCAGTAGTTACTTTGAGATGAAGAAGCTTGCACATGATAGAGTAACATGGAGAGCTGCATCCAACCAGTCTCTGGACTGAAGACCACAACAACAAGTTATTCTTACCATGAACACAGTATAGTGTAGCATATCGACTGTATTCGGTCAAAAAATACGACAGAGCGGAAGTGAGTTGCAACAAAGCCAGCCACAGGCGGGCGGGAGTGTTATGCGTTTCGAAGCAATACGCGGCCGACTGGCGTTGCAAAGCGGAGCCGGCTGGGTGCAGTGTAGCAACAGCCCCTGCTGCAGTACACTAGCGGAAGGACAGAAGCCTTTCCTCACTTGCCATCACGGAAGTGTTCAGAGTATGTGCCTTAAGACCTAAATGGACGTAGCCTGAAGCGCCTAACTACTCATTTGTTCGTATACTAAATAATTCTCATCTCAGTATCACAGCCTACACCACGAGCCTGTGACACCCGGAGCAACAACATCCTGGAATGCAGTTAGGGTGCCGCTGCTCGACCACGAGACGGGGCAGCCTGCCATGACTAACGACGGAGCCGTCCACTTGCTGTAGGAATTTCACGACCATCGTCAACTGCGCCGCCGGAAGACGTTGCTGGCAACGGCATTCAAGTGGTGCCACATTTGCGCTGTCAGCTATGCCAGACGTTTATTGTTTCGCATGAGACACCAAGCTGTTCCTGATGTACTACGACCGACGACCGGAATAAAGAAATTACTTCAAATCTGCTTTAGTCCTGACGTCTCATTTCTCTCTCCAAGGGTGACAATCGAAAAATCATTTAACAGTAGGTAGGATTAACAAAAATGGTTCATATGGCTCTGAGCATTATGGGACTTAACTTCTGAGGTCATCAGTCCCCTAAACTTAGAACTACTTAAACCTAACTAACCTAAGGACATCACACACATCCATGCCCGAGGCAGGATTGGAACCTGCGACCGTAGTGGTCGCGCGGTTCCAGACTGTAGCGCCTAGCTCGGCCACCCCAGCCGGCTAGGATTAACAGATGAGAGTCAGAACATCCGACGATAGTGGCGCGTTTCTTTATGATTTCCTTTAAGTATGCACGAAAGAGTTACGAAGATAATCATCCAACACCAGTGACATACTACAAGAGAGGCGTTGTGCACCTCAGTGTGGTTAACTGTTAAAATTCAGTGTATGCTCAAAGCGCAGTCAGGTGAAATATTGCTTCTTCCCACACATCTCGTGAATGACGATGACGACAAAATCTGAGCAATTAGAGCTGATATGGAGGCTTACCACTGAGCATTGTCCTTCCCGTGCACAATTTGCGAATTGAACTGCAAAGGGAGGTCCAGAAGTTCGCTCTGTCACACACCTTAAGATGGGCTCATGAGAATAAATGTAGATACAGTTGTAAATGTCTCGTTTCTTTTTTGTCAGACTGCGTATAATACTTCCACTATCTGTCTGTCTGTCTTACTTCCGTTCGTAGTTCAATGACTGTTATGTGTCTATCCAAAATGATATCAATAACATAATACCTCTGTGGAAAAAGATAGAGCAAACTGAACAGCTCTAATCCCTATGAAGTACATGAGCATTCTCAGAAAGAACGCTCTGCATACCGCAACTAACAGACTTCACCTGTGGAGACAGTCCTTATCACGACAGGAACTGGAAACACTTTTCTTCACTATACCGTAAGCGCAGATACTCTTTAAGACAGTACATGGGCCCGACACAATTGGGACGCAGCAGACGAACAGCAGGGTACGGCAGCACATCAAAGATTTCTGTGACTTGACAATTTCTGTGACAAATTGCAAGGCAGGGCAGGGCAGCACAGTGTCTGCTTGTGCTTTAGCCGCGCTGTGTCCGGGAAACGGTTTACTGCGAGAGCACCATTAAGCTGACGGACTACATACACACCACATGGGCGAGATACTAGAAACTGCCTCCCAGTATGTCGAGAAGCATTTCCTTCGCTACGCCGCCCTGCCCTGCCATGCCATGCCATGCTTTTCCCTTCGTCGGCTGCGTCCGAATGCGCACGGAGCCAAATAGCACAAGCGCTACGAGCTTCCGCGTGGTATTGACAACGACTGTAAGAGTCACCATTAAGCTGCTCGTCACGCCTGAGACGATGCATCACACGCAGCACATTATGGGCAACCCAAGGCTGCAGGGTCCCAGCGCGCAAACACACACACACACACACACACACACATACACACACACTCACTTTGCTGCTAGTATTACGGCGGCGCCGACACGCGACATTCAACGAGCACCGAGAGAGTTCTTACCGACTCCCAAGTGGTATGGAGTCGATAGACCAGGCGCATATTGGGAAGCAGCAGACGAATGGCAGCCTAGGGCAGGGCAGCGAAGGCAATTTTTGGCGACACTGTGTGTGCCCATATTGGGACGCACTTTAGCCATTGTTGCACGGTCTTTCCTTGTTGATCCAATGCGCATTCTTACCTTGAGAAGGTACGGCTGCACTCGTGGATCTTCGTTGAAGGTAGGATTCTGATTAGGAAATGGACGGCTGATATCATGTAACACATCAAGATAGAACGAATCAGAATCGAAAAGCAGTGCACGAAAAATAGTGATACTCACAGCATGTTCGCTTTGCCATCAGAATTTTCTGATTAACAGTTCGCTACCTCCGCTTAGACCGGAGTCAATTCCATGATGCCGCGCCGTCTAAGACGCTGCAGTCGTAGACTGTGCGGCTGCTCCCGGCGGAGGTTCGAGTCCTCCCTCGGGTACGGGTGTGTGTATTTGTCCTTAGGATAATTTAGGTTAAGTAGTGTTTAAGCTTAGGGACTGATGACCTTAGCAGTTAAGTCCCATAAGATTTCACATACATTTCGACATTTTTAATTCCATGATGTTCACCAGTTTGTGACGAAATCTGTATTTTCTGAAGGGTGTAATGTCCAAACGGGCTGACATCTGCCTGCCGAGTGTCGTTGTTGGGTGCTGGCACTTTCCAGCACTAAGTCGGTCTTTGTGCCCTTTTACAAGTTCCTTAAAGCGTGCAACAAAGCAAACGCTGATGTCAACTGGGAAAGTCGCGCGTGGTTAAGGTGCGCCACAAAGCGCACGTCACCGTTATGGCTTCGATTGTTAAAAGCAAATCAACAGTTCCTGCTTTCTCAGCGGCTACTACATTATACACAGTGGTAGTTGTAATGAAACTGGTTATAGTGAGATAGATCTACTATCCGATCTTTGATTATATGAAGTGAACGATACGGAGGTGAAGGCGAAAAAACCAAAAAATCCACTACTACAAAGCTATGTGAAAAAATCTTTAAATTCAAGGTTTATAAATACCGTGGCAAATAACTCTGGTCACCAGTTGGTGTTGAGAGGAAGGGAAACGCGTTACATACCTCATACTGTTCAAATGGCTCTAAGCACTATGGGACTTAACATCTGAGGTCATCAATCCCCTAGACTTAACTACTTAAACCTGACTAACCTAAGGACATCACATACACCTATGCCCGAGGCAGGATTCGAACCTGAGACGGTAGCAGCAGCGCGGTTCTGGACTGAAGCGCCTAGAACCGCTCGGCCATAGCGGCCGGCAAACTGTTCACGAACGTTATCAGTACGACGGAGGCTTTATGATGTGGGCAGGCATTATGCACAATGGCCGAACTCCGCTGCATATCTTTACGTGTGGTACCGTTACAGCACATCAGTATTGCAGCGAGATTATTCTGGATCATGTACTGACTTCCTGTTTATGGACGACAAACGGCATGTAGGGAAGGATATGGTACGAAAGGATAGATGAATACTTATGCTGATCCACTGCGTCTTCCAGAATGACGAGATCCCCCAGGGAAAGCCACGAAAACATTCCCCCGACCATATATATATATATATATATATATATACTCCGTGCATTTGGCTTCCTACAACCTATCTACTAAGGGAATTTGTTGGGGCAAGTATTGATTTCATGCTCCTAGTTTACATCGAAACCCAAATTAATCTTCCCCGACGCCTCACTGTACCGTCTTTTCCATTCTTCCGTAAACAATCCTAATCTGTATTTAAAAACCACAACTTGCTAAACTCGGTAATTTTTGCACCTGTTGGCACCTGTGTTCTTCGAAACTGAAATTATATTTACGTCTTCAACGTTTCTCACACTTCGCCAAATCATTAGAGACAATTCGTACATTAACAAGTGATGTAACATACACCACATGTTCTCATAAACGTCGTCAGGCCAATTTTCTCTGTTGTTCCAGAATATATTTACACTTTGCTTTCTGCAGTGTGTAAATGCAATCAGTCCAAGCAAATGCTGCTAGTCACGTGTTTCATGCGGCCCTGTGTACCAACGGAAAATGTCATTTTGTTTCTCGTTACAAGCACTTTTTTAAAGCGATATTTCACGTGCTCGTTCGATAGGACGTTCCCGGAGTAGACTGGTACGATACTTGGTTTAACGATATGTGCTAACACTGGGAGTAAAACAAAAAGAATGGCCAGTACTCCTATAGAATTGAAATGGCAGTGCTCGAGCATGAGTTCCTTAAACAGTACTACGCCATCCGGAAAAACAAAAAGCAAACCTCGAAGAGAAAAAAAAGACTCGCATTGTATGATAAGAAGTATATCGTTGTTCAGTACAAAATATTTCAAAAATTTTAACTGTGTCTCTAGGGGTCAGTGCGAAGCTTATACTGTAGGTCTTCTACAGGGGGTAGACAAAATTATGGAAACACCAAAAACCCTACACGTTACCATAACTAATACAGTGTAAGAAACGCGTTGGCATTCAAATAAGCTTCCAGTTGCCACAGAATGGATAAATGCACATCGTCCTCCCGACAAAATACTGTCCAGTTCAGGCAACGATGATGTAGATGGATAACGATCACGCACATTTCTCTCCAAATCAGAACGCGGTGTTTCAATAACGTTGAGATATGGTGACTATGGTGGCCAGGAGATACCTGACAATTCATCCTCGTGCTCACAAAGCCAGTCCTGGACGATGCGACGTATATGAACAGTGGTCGTGTCGTCTTGTAACGCAGCAACACCATTGGGAAACAAATATTGTACCATGAGATGGACCTGATCAGCCGAAATGGTCACAAAACCCTTGGCAGCAATACGGTCTTTCAGAGTAACCATGGGGCCCTGGAATACCACGATATGACTGTCTAAATCATCACCGAATCCCCTCCTTGTTTCACTCTTGGGACGTAAACTCGGCCACAAGTTGGGAACAGTGTGAAACAACACTCATCTGTCCAAGTGCCTTTTTTCCATTGCTGCATAGTGCAAGTTTTATGGCTTAGACACCATATTTCCCTGTTCCGCTCATTTGTATCACTCATGAGTGGTTCTGTAACTGCAGCTCGCCTTGCAGGTCCCCGCTTATGAAGATTCCTTTGTGATGCTGACAGGTCTCGCGTGTGAGACATTCAGTTCTACCGTCACTTCTGCAGCTGTCGTCTTATTTTTCGTCACATTCGTCTTCAATGACCGTTCGTCACGAGCACTCTACACACATTTTCGTCCGCGTTGGGACTTGGTGGACGGTGTCTTTCCACTTTCCCTGTATATGGTGTAAATCTTCGATGTTGTCCCTCTTGAAACACGAAACAATTCGGCCCCTTAGCTACGGATACGTCCACCATACAAGCGTCAAGTCTGCCCATGTTCGAATTCAAAAAAATGGCTCTGAGCACTATGCGAGTTAACATCTGAGGTCATCAGTCGCCTAGAACTTAGAACTAATTAAACCTAACTAACCTAAGGACATCACACACATCCATGCCCGAGGCAGGATTCGAACCTGCGACCGTAGCGGTCGTACGGTTCCAGACTGTAGCGCCTAGAACCGCAAGGCCACTCCGGCCGGCTCGAATTCACTTAGCTCCGACATAATGCATTCACAACTACATAGAACGCTGGTCTGGAAACGGCTGACACTTGTAACGAACTTATTAGGACATCGCACAGGTGCCGTTCATGGTCAAATAGAACAGCGCAATCTGCAGGCTTGGCTAGAATCTACATTTATGTAGAAGCGTTTGCATTCTCGCAATGTTTCAGTATTTTTGTCCAACCCCACTATGTGCGTAGTAACTGATTCGAATCTTTCTAGTACAATGTTTTTTACGTTTATTTAAATTCTACATTTACCGTCAAAAGGAAATATTAACTAATATGGACTCATAATTTTTATAATAAAGTTCCTTTTTAATTGCTAATCACTTGAAATTACAAGTATTTGTAATAGAGTAAAATTTATTGCAAAAATTGAAAATGAAACAATTTTTTATTTCTAAGTAATTGAACAGCACTATTTTAGATATCTGTTTCATTTCGCATAACGGTACCAAATTTTCATGCGAATAGTAATTAAAAATAAAAATATGTTACTTTTATTGGAAAATGATGATTAAATATTGCCGCGCGGTATAAGGCGCCTTGTCACGGTCCGCGCGGCGGCTCCACCCCGTTGTAGGTTAAAGTCCTCCCTCGGGCATGGGTGTGTGTGCTGTCCTTAGCCCAAGTTACATTAAGTAGAGTGTAAGGTTAGGGAACGATGACCTCAGCAGTTGGGTCCCATAGGCTCTTACCACAAATTACCAAATGATTAAATATTAGTCAAAATTTCCATTTCGCAATAAATATGGAATTTATATAAAAACATAGCTGCTGGCGAGAATCTAACCAGGGACTTTGCGATTACAAGACTTTTATACAGTGCAGCTACTGGTGACTGTATTGTATTGTTGGGAATCTCTTCTACTGAACTACGCTCGGAAATCTGTTGAGTCTTCAACAGCGATTTTTCTAGTGTGTTAGAGATGTGCGTCGTACTATAAAAATTTAATTTCACACACTGATCTTGTAATTCTGTATGCGTGAAGAAAATCGAGGAGAGCCATTTCTTAAGTGGAATTGCTGCCAGACATTAGCTTACAGACATATCGATGCAGGTTTCCGCACGAGACAGGCCAAGTATGGGAAGGTAGTCGTGACCAACAAACGTTTACCGATATGTTAAGTGATGGAGGACATCGGTGCTGATTTTTCTAAAATCCTTAAGTATAGTAAGTCACATCAGACACTATCTTCTTACTGATACGGAAACTGAATTATAGAAACTGAAGTAATGAATTAAAATTTGTGAAATGGCCGGGACTTGTAACCGGGTCTCCTGCTTGTTAGGCACCTGCGCAAACCATTACAATACCGTAGCATTGTTGATACTAGAGCTGCACCGACCACCCTAGTCTAACGCCGTCCCTTAACACAAACTTCAGTTCTCACCTTCAGCCCATTTTCCCCTTCTTAAATCGTCAGTATTACCGAGGCTCGACGCTGGAACAGCACCCCAACTTTGTACGTCATGTCATGGGGAAATCCTGCCTGTATCTCAGACCTAGATGATCTATTAATCTAGGCTAGCGTCTGCATTTCTGTTCAAGGATGCAAAGCTCGCGGTGTTCCCATATTTTTCTCCAACTCCTGCAAATATAAGTTCTATCCTTATCGAAGATAAGGTTGAGCCTCTTACGTCTACAGCAAAATGTAAGTCCATCGTTCTGAAAGTGATACTGTCCCGCACTGCATCAGTTCCGTAGCTTGCTCTCGTTCAGCCTCGATTGCAGTCGACAACAACAACAGACATCGAAAGATCGGCAAATACTTGCTCGCGATGTCTTCGTCGGTCAACTTGCTCCATCTCGTATGCCGGCCCGCGACATGCTGTCTGTTACATCCTGCATTAACAGAACGTGTTGCCGAAGCCATACAACCTGAACAATGGAAGAAAGTACTTTGGTCGGTACTGCTTATGAGTACGGATTATTCTTCGTGTTTTGCTGCCCTGTGAACATTTATTTACAGGAGTTGGAAAACCGTGAGAAACGCGTGCTTGAGCATAAATGTAAATACTAGCCAAGTCTGCAGGTTGCGCTGTTGTATTTGTCCAAGAACTGCACCTATGCAACGTCCTCAATACCTTGAAAGTGTCAAGTCGTTGTCACAAAAGAATTCTGTGTAGCTGTTAGTGCATTACGTCAGTGCTCAGTGAATTTGAACGTGGGCGAATCGTTGGTATTTTGTATGGGGAGTGTTTTGATAACTCATGGAGCCGAAGTGTTTGGTTATCAATGGATACAGTGCCGAAAATCTGTACCGCATAAAGGGACAGCGCAAAGACATCATCCGCTAAGGCAGAACGCAGATGGAAGTGAGTACTGAGTGGTCGTGACCGACTATCACTGAAGAGGATTGGAAGGAAAATAAGAGGACGATAGCTGCAAAGGTCACTACACAAGTAAATGTTGCACTCGTGAACCATGGCAGCACAACATGAAGGGAGCTCCATAGGCAGGGAACTGCAGGGCTACTCAAATTCCAAAACCACTCATCACTGACGTAAGTGCCCTGAACAGGAGAACGTGTTGCCGAAGCCATACAACCTGAACAATGGAAGAAAGTAATTTGGTCGGACGAGTCTCGTATCACACTGTTTCCAACTTGTGGACGAATTTACGTCCGAAAAGTGAAACACGGTGGGGATTCGATGACGACGTAGGGAGCCGCACTGTGGTGTTCCATGCGCCCCATGGTTACTCTGCAACGTCGCATTACTGTGAAGGATTATGTGACCATTTCAGCTGATGAGGTCCACCCCACGATACGGTTGTTCCCCAATTGCGACGCTGTGTTCCAAGATGACAGGGGTCCCGTTCACACAGCTCTCATCGTCCAGAATTGATTTTATGACAACGGGGAAGAATTGTCGCATATCCCCTGGGCACCAGTCACTAGATCTCAATATTACTGAGCTATTGTGGTCTACATTGGACCAAAGTGTGCACGGTCGCTATCTGCCTCCATCACCATTACGTGAACTTTCCACTGTTTTGCAGTAAGTATGGTATAAGATTGCCTTTAAAACTATACAGGACCTATATTTATCCATCCTGAGAGGACTGAACGCTGGTTTGAATGCCAAAGGGTTTCCTACGCCGTATTAGGCATAGTAATGTTTTGTTTTTTATGTTTCCATAATTTTAACGAACCCCAGTACATTTGTAAAGCTAAATAAATGTCCTAAATCATTAAACGAAATACTGCACTGGCCTAAAGTGGGATCATTCCACAGAGTAGGCACGAAGAATCTCAATTTTAAAATAATTTTGTTTGTAACAAGGGACAAACTGACGGTTTGAATGACGAGCGCTATTTGTTCTAGCTGACTGCATGTATACATTGCAAAAGGACACTATAAATATCCACCAAAAGAACTGAGGAAATTGGCTTCATTATCCTGAAAAAACACACACACACACACACACACACACACGCACACACACATTCGCGGGCGCGCGCGCGCGCGCGCGCGCACATTATACAGGGTAATTCAGCTAAGCTGTCCACCTCACCTCAAATATTTCCGGAACCGTTTACGAAATCGTAATTCCATCATCACCCTAATGAATTGTGAAAAAAGTCCTCACCATCTGACACAATTTCTTTTCATAGCTACATTAATTATGGGGAAATAATTGTCACCTTCACTTTTTCACATACAACTAAAGTAATTTCTGCTAAGAGTAGCAGTTCGAAAGAGCCGACTTCAATGGCGTATCACTCTTCAGAATCCTTGTAGTACTTTCCGAGAAATTACAATACTGAGAAATTAGGATCGATGTGTTTTTAGCAAGAAACCACCTTTTTCTGATGCGGAAGTTTCATGATTTCAATGTTTGGTCTTGTGAACTCCACAGACGTTAGTGATAGTTGGCGAATGACGCAACTACCCGCAAATACTTTTTAAATGTTTTACTTTAGTGCCATAACCGGTTTAGGCATGTTCATCTTCAGATGGCAAATATTTTTAGTTTATACAGATGTTCTGACCAACAGTATGCCGGCTGCTCCCACACTGTGCAAGAATATTTGAGTATTTAGTGCCATTTATAAGTTGTTTCGTTAATAAGAATACGCTAAAGAGCTCGCACTTATTTATATAGGATGCAAAATAGTTTGTTCACTTACATCCGCCGGCCGTAGTGGCCGAGCGGTTCTAGGCGCTTCAGTCAGGAACAGCGCGACTGCTGCGGTCGCAGGTTCGATTCCTACCTCGGGCATGGATGTGTGTGATGTCCTTAGGTTAGGTAGGTTTAAGTAGTTCTAAGTTGTAGGGGACTGATGACCTCAGATATTAAGTCCCATAGTGCTCAGAACCATTTGAACTTACATCCAGTAAATGTTGATTTGTTTTGTTGTGGTCACTACAGAAAGGGGTTGGTTGTCCCCAAAAAGAGCTTCAAATGACTGACGTCATCTCACTGGCACTAATAAACTCGAGAACGCGATCGGCTGAGCGCGTGTCATCTGCTAAAATGGACGATATTTCAGGCGACAGCTGTAGACGGGCGCGTAACGGAGTAAAATAGGGGCTCTGAAGTAAAAGGTGTCTTACCGTCCACAGCTGAGAGCAGTGGGGACAAAGTGGGGGAGGATTGTCGCTTAAAAGATGTCGATGGCTAAAAAGACAGTGCCCTATCCGGAGGCTAGTTAAAATTACCTCCTCCCGACGACGCGTTCGGGAGGAAGAGGTCCAAGCACAGGGAAGAGCTTCCACGTCCTGCAATTTATTACGGGGAAGCGTCGACCAATGTGCATGCCATAAAAGAACAACATGACATAAAACGCTCAGTAGATCGGCGAAGGGAATCGTGCGAATAGCTGGCCGAAGAAGAGAGACTGCAGCCTTGGCCGCTATATCGGCCGCCTCATTTCCACAGATACCAACATGTCCTGGGATCCAGAGGAACGTCACCGAGACGCGCCCCCCCCCCCCCCCCCCCCCCCAGTGGAGCAAGTGGAGGCAGTCCTGAATCTGGTGGACCAGGGGGTGGACAGGGTAGAGAGCTTGGAGACTGAGGAGAGAGCTTGCAGAATCTGAACAGATAACATACTGTATCCGCTGATGGCGACGGATGTATTGGACAGCCTGGAGAACAGCGTAAAGCTCCGCAGTATAAACCGAACACTGGTCTGGAAGCCGAAATCGATTTGGGGTGTCGCCAACAATATAGGCACTCCCTACACCAAACGATGTTTTTGAGCCGTCAGTGTAAATAAATGTGGCTTCCTTCATTTGTGCACATAGAGCAGAAAATGCCCGACGATAAACAAGTGAAGGGGTACCATCCTTGGGAAACTAACAAAGGTCACGGAGCAGGCAGGTCCGGGGACGGAGCCAAGGCGGTGCTGTACCCCAAGTTGTCAACAAAGTTTTAGGAAAGTGGAAGGAAAGAGAATGGAGCAGTTGACGGAACCGGACTCCCGGTGGTAGTAGGGAGGAAGGGCGGCCTGCATACCCTACATCCAAGGAGGCGTCGAAAAAAATGTCATGGGCCGGATTAGCAGGCATGGAAGACAAATGGCTAGCATAACGACTTAGAAGGACAGCTCGCCGATTGGACAGCGGACGTTCAGCAGTCTCAGCATAAAGGCTTTCCACAGGGCTGGTGTAAAAAGCTCCAGACACTAAACGTAATCCACAGTGGTGGATAGAGTCGAGACGCCGAAGAACAGACGGCCGAGCAGAGGAGTAAACTATGCTTCCATAGTCCAATTTCGAGCGCACCTCCCCAGGAGGTACCATTCAGGACATGGAGGGTGTTGAGGGATCGCAGACAGCGAGCCGAAAGATAGGAAACGTGGGAGGACCAGCACAGGGTCTGTCAAACATAAGACCCAAGAATTTAGCGACGTCCGAAAACGGAAGGTTGACAGGTCCTAGAGGTAAGGAAGGTGGAAGAAACTCCGTACGACGCCAAAAATTAACACAAACGGTCTTACTGGGAGAAAAGCGGAAGCCTGTTTCGATGCTCCAAGAGTGGAGGCGATCGAGACAGCCTTGACGACGTCGTGTAAGAAGGCTGGTCCGTTGAGAGCTGTAGTAGATCGCAAAATCGTCCACAAAGAGGGAGCCCGAGATATCAGGAAGGAGACAATCCATAATTGGATTTATGGCAATGGCAAACAGTACAACACTTAGAACGGAGCCCTGGGGTACCCCGTTTTCTTGGGAGAAAGTACGGGAGAGAGTAGTGTTCACCCGCACTTTAAATGTGCGCTCTGCCATAAATTGGCGAAGAAAAAGGGGCAACTGACCGCGAAAGCCCCAAGAGAACAGTGTGCGGAGGATGACTGTCCTCCAACAGGTATCATATGCTCTCTCCAGATCAAAAAATATTGCTACTGTTTGGCGTTTCCGGAGAAAATTGTTCATGATATAAGTGGAGAGAGCAACAAGATGGTCAACTGCAGAACGATGCTTTCGGAAACCGCATTGGGCAGGTGTTAAAAGACTGCGGGACTCCAGCCACCAAGCTAAACGGCAATTCACCATACGCTTCAAAACCTTACATACACTACTCGTGAGAGAAATGGGGCGATAGCTAGAGGGGAGATGTTTGTCCTTGCCAGGTTTCGGAACAGGAACGACGATAGCTTCCCGCCATCGTCTGGGAAAAGTACTGTCTGTCCAAATTCGATTATAAAGGCGAAGGAGGTAACGCAGACTATGGTATGATAAATGCAGCAACATTTGGATGTGGATACCATCCGGTCCTGGGGCGGAGGAGCGAGAAGAGGAGAGTGCATGTTGGAGTTCCCGCATGGAGAAAACAGTATTGTAGCTTTCGCGATTTTGAGAGGAGAAAGCAAGAGGTCGCAATTCCGCTGCACGTTTCTTCGGGAGAAAAAAAATGGCTCTGAGCACTATGGGACTCAACATCTTAGGTCATAAGTCCCCTAGAACTTAGAACTACTTAAACCTAACCAACCTAAGGACATCACACACACCCATGCCCGAGGCAGGATTCGAACCTGCGACCGTAGCAGTCCCGCGGTTCCGGACTGCAGCGCCAGAACCGCTAGACCACCGCGGCCGGCTCTTCGGGAGAAACGCTGGCGGGAAATTTGAAGAGCTCGAAATCTCAGCAAAGTGTTGACTCAATGAGTTAGAAATTGCGACGGGGCCCACTAATGTATCATGCGCGACAGTGAGCCCAGAGACCGGGGAGAAACTAGGCGCGCCTGATAACCGTCGAATCCGACTCCAAACTTCCGAGGAGGGAGTGAAGGTGTTAAATGAGCCAGTAAAGAAGTCCCAGCTTGCCTTCTTGCTATCGCGGATGACGCGACGACACCGCGCACGGAACTGCTTATACCGGATACAGTTGGCCAATGTAGGATCGTGTCTGAAAACGCAAAGAGCACGTCGCCGCTTACGTATTGCGTCACGGCATGCCTCGTTCCACCAAGGAACTGGGGGGCGCCTGGGCACTTCGGAGGTGCGAGGTATTGAACGTTCCGCAACTGTAAGAATAACGTCTGTAATATGAGTGACCTCATACTTGACGCTAGGAAAGTGACGGTCATCGAATGTCGCTAGAGACGAAAAAATTGTCCAATCGGCTTGGGCAAACTTCCAGCGTCTCGGGCGCATATATGGCAGTTGTGGCTGCAATCGAAGGACACATGGAAAGTGGTCACTCGAGTGTGTATCAGCAAGGGCGAGCTAGCGGAACAGTACCGACCGAAAGGTGCAAATGAGAGAAATTTGTCGTGGAGGCAGACAAAAATGTAGGGTCCCCAGTGTTGAGGCAAACAAGATCGGCTTGGTGGAAGACGTCTAGCAATAGTGAGCCACGCGGACAAGGATGTGGAGATCCCCAAAGCGAGTGGTGGGCATTGAAGTCCCCAACCAGCAAATAGGGGGGTGGAAGTTGACCAAGAAGATGAAGGAGATCAGCTCGTGCCATTGATGTGGACGATGGAATGTATACAGTACAAAGAGAGAAGGTATATCCAGAAAGGGAAAGACGGACAACGACTGCTCAGAAGGAAGTGTTTAAGGGGATTGGGTGGTAATGGAGAGTATCATGGAGAAGAATCATGAGTCCTCCATGTGCTGGAGTGCCTTCAACAGAGGGGAGATCAAATCGGACTGACTGAGAATGGGGGAAGACAAAACGGCCGTGGGGACGCAGCTTTGTTTCCTGAAGACAGAAGATGACCGGCGAGTAGGATCGTAAGAGGATCGTCAATTCATCCCGATTGGCTTGAATTTCGCGGATATTCCAATGGATAATGGACATAGGGTGTACAGAAAATGGAAGAATGTGACCAAGGTTGCCGTCAACTCAACGACTGCTCAGAGCTTGCGACCGACAGCGTGGAACGGCACTCAGTCGAAGGCAGAAGATCCTGATCCATAGGTTGTTCAGGAGCAGCTCCTGCCACCAGCGATCGGCCGGTTGATCGGCCGCCAGCAGTGCGCCTCGGCGACACAGAAGACGGCCGAGGGCGGTTACCGCCAGGTGGTGCTGTAGATGAGACACGCCGTGGCGGAGAAGGAGAGGAACTAGGTTTCTTATTAAGCTTCTTGGAAACATGATGTTTAGATGAAGGAGGAACAGATGGTTGTGAAGTTGGGGTACGTAAAAAATCTTCACGAGTATGCTCTTTTTTGGAAGTCCGGGTGTCAGACTTTTGGGATCGAGATTTAGCAGAGCCCGATGAAGGGTGAGCCATAGATGGAGCAGGCGAAATGGTGGAGGTTGAACGGGCGATCTGACGACCGTGTCACTAAAGGTGAGATCACAAATCTGCGTGGCCGCCTCCTTTGTTGGCCGAGGAGAAGCAAGGACAGTGCTGTATTTTCCTGTCTGAGGCACAGTGGGCTTTTGGCTGGCGAATAATTTTCGAGCAGCAAAGGTCGACACCTTTTCCTACACTCTGATTTCCTGAATGAGCTTTTCGTCTTTAAAAATGGGGCAATCTCGAGAGGAAGCATCGTGGTCACCCATACAGTTGATGCAACGAGGGGATGGTGGTGGACAAGCACCCTCATGGGCATCCTTGCCACACGTAACACATTTGGCCAGATTGGAAAATGACTGGCTGGTGTGATTGAACCGCTGACACCGATAGCAACGCGTAGGGTTTGGGACGTAAGGGCGAACGGAAATTATCTCATAGCCCGTTTTGATTTTCGATGGGAGTTGAACTTTGTCAAATGTCAAGAAGACAGTACAGGTTGGAATGATGTTTGTGTCAATCCGTTTCGTGACTCTATGAACAGCCGTTACGCCCTGGTCAGACAGGTAGTGTTGAATTTCCTCATCGGACAATCCATTGAGGGAGCGAGTATAAACGATTTTAAGGTCGGTGCGCTTCCACCCAGACAGGGAAGGTGTGGAGCAGTGAAGCACGCAGCAATTTTTGTGCCTGGAGGGCACTGACTGTTTCTAACAACAGGGTGCCATTCCGTAATCTGGAACAAGACTTTACAGGACCTGCAATTTTGTCGACACCTTTCTGAATAACGAAAGGGTTGACCGTGGAGAAGTCGTGACCTTCGTCAGACTGAGAAACAACAAGGAACTGTGGCAACGATGGAAGAACTGTCTGTGGCTGAGACTCAGTGAACTTACGCTTGTGAGCAGACACAGTGGAAGATGAGGAATCCATTGCGGAAGAATCCCCCATGATTACTGGCGTCTCCGATGGCGCGCTCCTCCCTTGTGGGGGCCTTCTCTGAGGGCACTCCCGCCTTAGGTGATTGTTCACACCTCAGGTCACACCTCCCGAGAAACGGATGGAGGGACCAATCGGCACTTTCGGAAGGTATCAGCTCGGGTAATCACCCCTCCCTGGGCCTGGCCGTTACCAGGGGGTACGTACGTGACCTATCTGTCTACCCGGGGCGGGGAATTACGCGTTACCCCGTCACCGGCTACGCATGAAAATGCATGGGTCGGCCTTCAGACACGCACAGGGAGGAAGAAAGAGAAAGGGAAAAACAAAGAAAGGGAAAGGAAAGAAGAGAGGTCTCAAGCGCTGCAGCGGAGAAAAGGGTAAAGAGAAGAGGTAAGGAAAAGAGAAGGACAAAGGAAGGATGAAGACATGCAAGCAGAGAAGGCGAAGAATGTGTTACATTTACGAGCGTCCGTCACCGGACGTAGGCACAAACCATACTCCCAGAGGGGGAGAAAGGGAAGGAAAGATCCAGAGGTGAGGTGAGGGGGGGCGAAGATGGGGGATAGGGAGGATGCGGAAAAGGAAGGTATGCAGCGCGGATGGGAAGGAGGGTCACATTAGCTCGGGGTCCCGTGCTCGCTACGCACATATCCACAAAAGAGTCGTGGACCCCCTGGAGTTTTTTTTTTTTAGGTCGATGTGTATGTTGTTGTACTCCACATAGCATACATATTGTATATAAATTACTGTGCAACGCATCATAATATTCTTAATGTCAGTGTTGAGCATCACACATTTTACACACTTGACGTTTTGTTTGCAGTTCAAAGATATCAGTCATTAAATACTGACGAAGGATATAAAGAGAGCAAAAATGATGTATGGGATGTGCAAAATGTACCATGTTAATAACAGAAAAATGTTTCCACTAAGAGTAAACCTATTATCAAGAGACAGTAGGATAAAGTGTTTCAACAGGATTTTTTTTACTGTCAGTGGAAATTTTGGAGAAATACTTAAAAGCTAACACATTTCATATTATAAAGTAGACATAAATGTGCAAATACTTATACATACAGATACTTAATTATCATCACTGTTTAAAAGTTAGTTGCATGAAATACAAAATTAAAAAGTTGGAGGGTGGGACAAGAGCAACACATTTGTTCATCACGGTAGTTTGTATTTATATAATCATGTAACGATACCTATGCAATTTGTGTTTGATTTCTCTGAGCAGCCCACATCTGTGTAGCTAATTATATTAGCCATATGAAGAGGGGAATGTAGCCCAAAACAGGTTATGACGCTAAAATAAAACACTCAAAAAGTATTTGTGGCTGGTTGCGTCATTCCCCATATTTCATGATATCATATCAAAATACGAAAATACGTAACGTCGAAGAAGGAGCAAACGGTAGTCCAACGGAGACCGCAGCACCGGTATAAAAATTCACAGAGGAAATTTAGATTTCATTCTATCTGTGTCGTCCACAAACGTCGAGTATTCCCTAGCTTGAAAAAAAAAAATCTTTCACAAAGCATGCTACTTATTTACAGAGAATGTAGAAGAACGGGCAGAGAACAGTGCACTTGTACGCACGGAGTTATCCCGACAGAATGACAATTCAGCGAATGTGGAAAAAAGTATTACTGGAAGAGCACTGGGAGTACTATGCAGATAAGGAGGAAACCAGCAACGAGCGGAGCGAACGAAATAAATGTTCTGGCAGCTGTTGCTCATAATCCACACGTTAGCTCCAGAGAAACTTTCGAGGGCCTCTGCAGTAAGTCAGACCAGCGTTATTCTAATTTTGCGCGCACATTGTTTCCGTTCATATCATGGGTCGCTTAGCTAGCAGATTAAACAGCAGGACTGCAGAAGACGCATGTACTTTTGACGCTCAGTTTTGATGCGACATGACGAAAGGTTCCCCCTTCAAAGAATTACCTTTAACGACGAAGTGACCTTTATAAATAATTGAAAACTGACTAAAAAATAACCTGGGATGACGTAAGTCATGGGATAGAGATATGCACATATATAAATGGCTGTACTATCGCGTACACAAGGTATAAAATGGCAATGCATGGCAGAGCTGTATTTTGTACTCAGGTGATTCATGTGAAAGGTCTTCAGACGTGATTATTTGGAACTAACAGACTTCGAACACAGAATGGTAGCTGGGGTTAGACGCATGGGAGATTGCATTTCGAAAATCGTTACGGAATTCAATATTCCGAGATACACAGTGTCAACAGTGTGCCGAGAATACCGAATTTCAGGCATTACCTCTCATCACGGAAAATGCAGTGGCCGACGGCCTTCACTTAAGGACCGAGAGCAGCGGCGTTTGCGTAGCATTGTCAGTGCTAACAGACCAGTAACACTGAGTGAAATAACTGCAGAAATCCATGTGGGACGTACGTCGAACGTATTCATTAGGTCAGTGAGGCGAAATTTGGCGTTAACGGACTATGGCCACAGACGACCGACGCGAGTGTCTTTGCTAACAGCACGACACTGCCTACAGAGCCTATTCTGCGCTCGCAACCATATCCGTTGCACGCAAGACAACTGGAAAACCGTGGCCTGGTCGGATGAGATCCGATTTCAGTTGCTAACAGCTGATGGTAGGGTTCGGGTGTGATGCAAACCGCACGAAGCCATGGACCCAAGCCGTCAACAAGGGATTGTGCAAGCTGGTGGTGGCTCCATAGTGGTGTGGGCTGTGTTTACATGGAATGGCTGGGTGCTCCGTTCCAACTGAACCGATCGTTGACCGGAAATGGTTATGTTCGGATAATTAGAGATCATTTGCAGCCATTCATGTTCCCAAACGACGGTGTCATGGTACCCGATTGTTTTGAAGAACATTCTGGACAATTCGAGCGAATCACTTGGCCACCCAGATCGCCCAACATGAATCCCAACGAACACTTATGGGACATAATTGAGAGGTCAGTTCGTGTACAAAATCCTGCACCGGCAACACTTTCGCAATTATGGACGGCTATAGGTGCAACATGGGTCAATATTTCTGCAGGGGGCTTTTAACGACTTGCTGAGTACACGCCAAGTCGAGTTGCTGCACCACGGCGGGAATAAGGGAATCACAACGATATTAGGAGGTATTCAATGACTTTTGACACCTCACTGGACGCATCACTGTACCGCTGAGAATTCGCCTTGGCTGAGAAAGGTTGAACGTCTAAGGCAGTCGAGAGTGAATATTTGATACGGGATTAATGGAGGTTTCGTGACTGGTTCCTACTTCATTTAAGAAACATTAACAAGTAAAAGACACCCACAATTTCTTACGGTAGTGTTACCGGCTCTCCAACAAGAAGGAGAACTTTAAATACGTAGATTCACAGGGCGGTCAGAAACAGACTGAGAAGCCCGTAAGGGTGTTGCAGAGTAGGGTTTGCTGAGAAATAATTGTTAAGAAAAAATTCGATACATTGTGCGGTTTCCTATTTAATTAGTGAATTTAGCCACCCAGATCGTAGTGTGCAGAAATTGAAGTGCCTGCGAGATACAACTGAGTCAGTTATTCTCACAGCGTAGATGGCAGTAGGCGAAACTGTTCAGTCTTTGGCTTGGATTCGATCCTTACTACCGTCCCATGTTCATGTTTTGTATTGCTCTCTTGTTCGGTTTGGTTGTTGTTGTGGTCTTCAGTCCAGAGACTGGTTTGATGCAGCTCTCCATACCACTCTATCCTGTGCAAGCTTCTTCATCTCCCAGTAACTACTGCAACCTATATCCTTCTGAATCTGTTTAGTGTATTCATCTCTTGGTCTCCCTCTACGATTTTTACCCTCCAAGCTGCCCTCCAATACTAAATTGGTGATCCCTTGATGCCTCAGAATATGTCCTACCAATCGATCCCTTCTTCTAGTCAAGTTGTGCCAAAAATTTCTCTTCTCCCCAATTCTGTTCAATACCTCCTCATTAGTTATGTGACCTACCCATCTAATCTTCAGCATTCTTCTGTAGCACCACATTTCGAAAGCTTCTATTCTCTTCTTGTCCAAACTACTTATCGTCCATGTTTCACTTCCATACATGGCTACACTCCATACAAATACTTTCAGAAACGACTTCCTGACACTTAAGTCTATACTCGATGTTAACAAATTTCTCTTCTTCAGAAACGCTTTCCTTGCCATTGCCAGTCTACATTTTATATCCTCTCTACTTCGACCACCGTGAGTTATTTTGCACCCCAAATAGCAAAACTCATTTACTACTTTATGTGTCTCATTTCCTAATCTAATTCCCGCAGTATCACCCGATTTAATTCGACTACATTCCATTATCCTCGTTTTGCTTTTGTTGATATTCATCTTATATCCTACTTTCAAGACACTGTCCATTCCGTTCAGCTGCTCTTCCAGGTCCGTTCCTGTCTCTGACAGAATTACAATGTCATCGGCGAACCTCAAAGTTTTTGTTTCTTCTCCATGGATTTTAATTCCTACTAAGAATTTTTCTTTTGTTTCCTTTACTGCTTGCTCAATATACAGATTGTTCGATTTTAGGAAACCGAATGAAGAACACCTTTGGCGGAACCGCCAATGGCGAGCCTTTTGAATTTGCGAGAGCAACGACCTGATCGGTTAACTTCAATGTTAATTAACTCTTTAACGGCGCAATGTATCTAATTTTTTTTACCAGTTATTCATTAGTACACCCAACCCGGAAACATCCTTATAAGCCTTTCAGACTGTTTTTGACCACCCTGTACGCAGTACAAGCACGATGGGGGCCCGTCTCACTACCCGTTTGTGGCTGGATAAGCTCCTTCTTGGTCGCTAGACAGGAGGTGAAGGTGTTATCAATAGGTTTGCAAGTTCGCCTTATTTGACGCAGCTCGACTTTTTTCTCTAGGATGAACAGAAAGGTGAAGCCTATGCTCAAGTTCAGACGACCCAAGAGGATTTAAACCATCACGCTGTTGCAACCTACTCTTGCAACTTGTGCGATAATATTAGGAATCTCTTGAGTCTGTTCAGAAGTCCTTCAACCAGCGACTACAAACGGTCGGAGGAAGGCAACGGCAAACCATCTCCATTAAGACCTAGCCTAGTACGGCGGTGCACCTCGTTCCCCTACGCTCTGTCAAGTAGCATCTCTGTAATTAACATAGAGACGAAAAGAGTCTATATCGTACGTCATTTAGTGAGAACTTTTTGACAATCCGTTCAGGTGAAGCCAGCATTACGGTATCTTTTTAAAGGTTCAGGAAATATCTGAGGTCAACAGCTTAATTGCTTGGTACAGTGGTTTCTGGCAGTTAACATCTTAATCAGAATATCAGCAGTGTAATCCTTGACGTAAAGAATGAATGCATAATATCGAAGCATTATTTCATGTTGGTCCGCAGCTCGTGGTCTCGCGGTAGCGTTCTCGCTTCCCGAGCACGGGGTCCCGGGTTCAATTCCCGGCGGGGTCAGGGATTTTCACCTGCCCCGAGATGACTGGGTGCTGTTGTGTCGTCTTCATCATCATCATTCATCCCCATTACGGTCGGAGGAAGGCAACGGTAAACCATCTTCATTAGGACATAGCCTAGTACGGCGGTGCGCCTCGTTCCCCTACGCTCTGTCAAGTAGCATGGGCCTTCATTTCCATTGTATTTCATGTTGAATTAAACGCTACACGAATAGAGTTCAAAATGGTTCAAATGGCTCTGAGCACTATGGGACTTAACTGCTGAGGTCATCAGTCCCCTAGAACTTAGAACTACTTAAACCTAACTAACCTAAGTACATCACACACATCCATGCCCGAGGCAGGATTCGAACCTGCGACCGTAGCGGTCTCGCGGCTCCGGACTGTAGCGCCTAGAACTGCTCTGCCACTCCTGCAGGCGGAATAGAGTAACATGAGCCTCACAAAGAGCTCGATTGTTTGTTACTTCGCACCTCGGTTTACTGCCTCATAAATGTACACTTGAGCTACACTGGGCTTCGTCTGGGGCTGAGTAGGCTTTCAGTTTAGTAGCGTGAAAGTAAGTCTGCAGACGGCTTTCACAGTGTGAAACGTCCTATACTAGTTCGGTGAAATAAATAAATTTTCAACTTATGCAGCCTTGGCCATTAATCACACCACAATGAATTTCTAAATATCAGACGCAGCTGTTGACGGAAGATTTTTTTATGCACGCAGGGCGTTTGCTAATTTGGAATGTGCATCATGAGAATGCACAATATAGTAAGCGTGTATTTGTACGTTTATTGTCATCTCCTGATTGGTAAAGCTATGTGGTAACTGACTTCATCGAAATTTTATACTTTAACACAAGTTTAAAAGCATACGTCAACAAAGAACATGCTTCTTCTTTGTCCTGCGCAGCGTCTACGAAGTGGCGAAAGCGTTCAGAAGAATCCAGCACTCTTTGTACGAGCATCTTAATCAATAAGAAAGGGCTGCTAATATTCTCAAGAGAATAAACTGAAGGGGGGTGCAAAAGGAACATCGACTTACAAACGCTGCTCGTAAAATCCCGAGAGCCTGTCCCGGTGAGGGGAGTGAAATGCTATCAAGAAGTTATTGTAATGAAAAAAAGGATGGAGTTGGCGGTTGAGCCATCCATGGATGCAACAAGATTCAAAGAAGTAAAATGTAGACAGGCATAAGTAATTCAGTCGTATATAAAAAGTTTTGTCGGAGCTCGAGCAAAATATCTATCAGGTGGTAGTTTCCCTAAAGGAAGAGAAAGATGTCGTGCATGATTATCTCCCGAAACATCTGCTACTATTTTTATCATTACTGACACCAAAGTGTGGATTCTTTATTCGTGGGTCATTAGTAAGTCAAGTCAGATTCGGAGCTGTAACAATCTAGAAAATTTCCAGACGAGTCTCACTTTCCTTCAGTGTATAAATTCGAAAAAATTGTTGCCCAGGCTCCCTGTAGCAACTGGTTTGCAGCCAAGTGGAAGGCTTAAAACAGAGGCTCATAAGATTCTGTGACTAACTTGGTTGCAGATTTCTCGACCTCTGATACCGGGTGGAGAATTGTAGGACCCCTTTTAATAGTTTGTGGGTGCTCTGGACACAGAAAGCGGCTACTGGGGTAGATGAGTAAGTGTGGCGTGTGGATGCGGTGTTGGCAGTTCGAAAAAAAAAAAGGGAATGTGAATGTGAATATTATATTAGTTAACTGTAGGAGCGCCCATACTAATTCTCTTATGCCACTAGAGACGGAAATCTGGTTGAAAACAGATTTTAATATTAATGAAATCCTAATTTCCGACTGGTATGTATCTCGCAAAGGTGGACTTGGCGCCGGCAATGCAGGCGTATTTATAGCCGTAAATAATACATTGATGTTACAACCTGTCAACAGCGGGAATAACTACCTTTTGCAGCGCGGATAGCTGGGAGACGTGCAGGAAGACAGTCAATGAGGTTTTGGAAGGTACCGAGAGGGATGTGGTGCCGTGCCGACTCCAGGTTTCTCGGTTTGGATCACTGGTGCAAACAGCCCTATCGAGGTGACCCCACAGATTTTTGGCCGGGTTCAAATTCGGGGTGTTTGGTGGCCAGAAGAGTGCGGTAAACTCATCCAGGTGCTCTTCGAGCCATGCACTGCTAGCTGTATAACACGGTACATTGTCCTGTCGGTAGATGCCAAGTGTCGAGGAAAAACAAACTGCATGTAGTGGTGGACCTGGTCTCCAAGGACAGATGCATAACTGTGTTGATCCATAGTGCCTTCCAGGATGACTAGAACACCCAAGAAACGCCACGAAAACGTTCCCCAGACCATAACCCTTCCGAAGATTGCTGCAAGCTATTTTCTTCAGACGCTTCACGTTGTACGCGCCAACATCCATTTGTGCGAGAGAGACAAAACATTATTCATCTGAAAAGGTTACGTGTCTCCAGTCAGTGGACGTCAGTTGCGGTATTGACCTGCAGATCCCAGCCTTCATCGCCAATGAACAGTAGTCAGCTGGGTGCATGAACGAGGTGCATGCCGAGGGAACACGTACGCAGCAAGGTTCGCTAGTACAAACATCAGCAGCTGTCGTTCACCTGTCATCGCCGGCCGCGGTGGTCTAGCGGTTCTAGGCGCTCAGTCCGGAACCGCGCGACTGCTACGGTCGCAGGTTCGAATCCTGCCTCGGGCATGGATGTGTGTGATGTTCTTAGGTTAGTTAGGTTTAAGTAGTTCTAAGTTCTAGGGGACTGATGACCAAAGATGTTAAGTCCCATAGTGCTCAGAGCCATTTGAACCACTTGAACCTCTGTCATCTATGGGTCGTGGTACACCATAGTTGACTCGGTGCAGGTTTTGGATACCACCATTTAGCTATGTGCGGTAAACTTTAACGGTGGCATCCGAACAGTTTACTAACGAAGCCATTTCGGAAATGCTTCCACCCTTGGCCCGAAAGCCAACAATCATATCCTTTTGGACGTCACATAAATCCTTCCGTTTCCGCATTACGATAATGACTGTACTGGTTGCCGCATCCATACGACACACTTTATACCCTCCACTGCTGGTCTGCCACTTGCCTTCTGTTAGTGGTTATTGCACGTTGACTATGAAGATAAACTGCGATCGCGTTAATGTGACTGGACCGTGTATAAAGTCTAGTGATTTCCAAAATCGAAATAACCTGTGTGAAGAGAAGTATTGAACGCGAATCACTCAAATTAGTTGAATGTTTCTGTGGCTCCCCGCATAAGCAGCAGTAGTGACGAAATATTCAAATGGTTCAAATGGCACTGAGCACTATGGGACTCAACTGCTGTGGTCATAAGTCGCCTAGAACTTAGAACTGCTTAAACCTAACTAACCTAAGGACAGCACACAACACCCAGCCATCACGAGGCAGAGAAAATCCCCGACCCCGCCGGGAATCGAACCCGGGAACCCGGGCGTGGGAAGCGAGAACGCTACCGCACGACCACGGGATGCGGGCGACGAAATATTACAGGGTGTATCTGGAGAAGGGTATGCACGAATTTCCTCAGCTATAGAATGGAATATTCAAGTCACTGTGACAGGCAGTAGCGAAAGAGGATAGTGTAAAATTGTGCTAAATGCCTTATCGGGAAATTATGTACACTTAATCAGAGAACCGACACTCGCAAATAACATCTTAGATCTCCTGGTTACCAACAGGACAGAACTTCCCGACTCATTTACTGCAGAGCAGGAACTCAGCGATCATAAATCCGTCATAGCATCACCGACTGCGGGTGTCAATAAAAATATTAATAAAGGTAGGAATAAATCTGTGCTTAATGAGTAACAAGAAAGATTCCTGATTACCAGAGCCGTCAACACCAAACAATCATTTCTGAGAGTGAAAATGTAGAGTATAAATGGTAGAAGTTCGAGAGTGCTGTACAGTACGCCTTAGAGCTACGTTAATTTAAGTATTAACTTTATTTTTCTTACTTGTCACTTCTTCTTCAGTGTGTTTTTACTTTTAGGAAGCTTTAATTGTCGAGTGCTAGTAATAGTGTCGCATAGATCTCGTGTTTGTTTTGAATACAGCCAGAGAGAGTCCCTTTAGTCAGCCACAGTGCCAGCAGTGCTAGTGTTTGTTTTGAATATAGTCCAGACACAGGTAGTGCTATTTTCATTGACTTCTACAAGAAGTGTCTAGTAACCACAGTTTAGTCAACTATCAGCCGCCTTTAGTGAATTAGCAGTCTAGTTAAAAGTTGATTAACTCTCTACAGTAAATTGATTTCTTAGGATGGATAGGATGTGTGACTGCTGTGTACGGACGCAGGAGGAGCTGGCCACTGTTCGCGAACAGCTGAACGTGTTGATGGCCGCGGTCAGCCGTCTTCAGGCTGCTGCCTCGGAGTGTAGCGGCAGTGGGGAATCTAGTGCGTCGCATGGTACACCCGACACCCCCGGGATAACAAGGCCGTCCAGCAGTGTTAGTGACGTCACACTAAGCGGCCCATAGCCGACGCAGCAGTCCACGGACACCTCCGTACAGACGCGCCTGATGCTAACGATCTTCTGTCCGTCATACAGAAAGGAGCGAACTATACTTCGAACCAATGACCAAATTATATATATTCTTGTAAACAGCATAAAGGTTCATAACGAAATACCGATTACATATACGGGCAGGAATAAGTTTAATCGATTGAGGAACTTTGCCACTATTTTATAATTGTCAGAACACTATTTAGCTTTAAAACTCGTATACAGGTGGTGACAAATGCCAGCTGACAGCAGGACTTAACATTTTCAAGCTATTACACTGAAAGTAAATTATCTTAAACACTGTCATACATAGCAAAACCCTCACAACTTTCCTTTACAATAAGGTAACAAGAGTTCGCTTTATCACATAAAACACATGACTATTGTGAATTTGCTCATATTTTCATGGTGACAGCTCTTTTCAAGAATTTTTCCAAGTGTATACCCAATAATAAAGAATGGAAACAAAAGATAAATATCAAATATTCTCCTTTTAACATAGACATCACTGAACACAAGATTCTGTCTTGCACTGTGATACTAAGGGACTGCTCTTTCCTTTAAGAAAAGCCTGACAATTTGAAGTTCACTCTGCTATTGAAGATACACTTCTTGAAACAATATTAAAAATGTTATGAAAGGTAAGGAAATGAAAAACAACCAAGTGCATTACATGTAAGAATGTGAGCAAAAGGCTGAGGCTCTCTTTACTTACCATTTTCAATCTCTCTACAGCTTTTCCACGTAGAAATCACCAACTGCAAGTCTCATTATTGGTGTCTGTTACTAACAAAGTGCTTTTCTATTTAGAAAACCTGACAATTTGATGTTCATTCTGGTACTGAAGATAAACACTTTTCAGAGGAGTTCTAGAATCTATTCCTGCCCGTATATGTAATCGGTATTTCGTTATGAACCTTTATGCTGTTTACAAGAATATATATAATTTGGTCTTTGGTTCGAATTATAGTTCGCTCCTTTCTGTATGACGGACAGAAGATCGTTAGCATCAGGCGCGTCTGTACGGAGGTGTCCGTGGACTGCTGCGTCGGCTATGGGCCGCTTAGTGTGACGTCACTAACGCTGTTGGACGGCCTTGTTATCCCGGGGGTGTCGGTACACCCCATGTGTTACATGCTTCACCCACTGTCCCTGCTGTCGAGACGTCTTCACGGGTACCGGGCGCGGTTGGGCCACCCTCTCCACAAGGGGAGTGGCGGGTTCAGCGGCGTTCGCGGCGCACGAGGCGGAGGGTCAATGTGGAGGCTGGCCGTGTGGCATCCCCCGCTCTGCTTGTGAGTGGACATGTGGCCGCTCCTTCAGCAAGGTCCGAGCAGGCACACGGGGGGAGGGGTTTATTAGTGATTGGGAGCTCCTACATTAGGCGGGTGATGGAGCCCCTTAGGGAAACAGCGGAAAGGTCGGGGAAGAAGGCCAGTGTTCACTCTGTCTGCTTCCCGGGGGGTCTCATCCGAGATGTGGAGGAGGCCCTGCCAGAGGCGATAGAGCACTGGGTGCACCCGACTGCAAATTGTTGCTCATGTCGGCACCAATGACTCCTGCCGTCTGGGTTCAGAGGTCATCCTCAGTTCATACAGGCGGTTGGCGGAGTTGGTGAAGGCGGAAAGCCTCGCTCGCGGGGTGGAATCTGAGCTAACTATTTGTAGTATCGTTCCCAGAACCGATCGCGGTCCTCTGGTTTGGAGCCGAGTAGAAGGCTTAAACAAGAGGCTCAGACGATTCTGCGGAGATCTGAGGTGCAAATTTCTCGACCTCTGCTATCGGGTGGAGAAATGTAGGGTCCCCCTGAATAGGTCAGGCGTGCACTACACGCAGGAAGCGGCTACAAGGGTAGCGGAGTACGTGTGGAGTGCACATGTGAGTTTCTTAGGTTAGAGAATTCCCTCCCTAGGCCCGACAAGACGCCTCCTGAGACGCGGCATGGTAGGAGTAGGCAAAATGCAACAGGGAATAACAATATTAATCTGCTAATAGTAAACTGCAGGAGCGTCTACAGAAAGGTCCCAGAACTGCTCTCACTAATAAACAGTCACAATGCCCACATAGTACTAGGGACAGAAAGTTGGCTGACACCCGATGTAAAAAGTAATGAAATTCTAAACTCAGATTGGAATGTATACGGCAGAGACAGGCTGGACAGTGAAGGGGGAGGCGTGTTTATAGCGACAAGAAGTGCATCAATATCAAAGGAAATTGACGGAGATCCTAAAAGTGAAATAATTTGGGTGAAGGTCACGGTTAAAGCAGGCTCAAACATGGTAATTAGATGTCTCTATAGGTCCCCTGGCTCAGCACCTGTTGTGGCTGAGCACCTGAAGGATAATTTGGAAAATATTTCGAGTACATTTCCCCACCATGTTATAGTTCTGGGTGGAGATTTTAATTTGCCGGATATAGACTGGGAGACTCAAACGGTCATATCGGGTGGCAGGGACAAAGAATCCAGTGAAATTTTTTAAAGTGCTTTATCTGAAAACTACCTTTAGCAGTTAAACAGAGAACCGACTCGTGGCGATAACATACACTCCTGGAAATTGAAATAAGAACACCGTGAATTCATTGTCCCAGGAAGGGGAAACTTTATTGACACATTCCTGGGGTCAGATACATCACATGATCACACTGACAGAACAACAGGCACATAGACACAGGCAACAGAGCATGCACAATGTCGGCACTAGTACAGTGTATATCCACCTTTCGCAGCAATGCAGGCTGCTATTCTCCCATGGAGACGATCGTAGAGATGCTGGATGTAGTCCTGTGGAACGGCTTGCCATGCCATTTCCACCTGGCGCCTCAGTTGGACCAGCGTTCGTGCTGGACGTGCAGACCGCGTGAGACGACGCTTGGTTCAAATGGCTCTGAGCACTATGGGACTCAACTGCTGTGGTCATTAGTCCCCTAGAACTTAGAACTACTTAAACCTAACTAACCTAAGGACATCACAAACATCCATGCCCGAGGCAGGATTCGAACCTGTGACCGTAGCAGTCGCACGGTTCCGGACAGCGCGCCTAGAACCGCGAGACCACCGCGGCCGGCAGACGACGCTTCATCCAGTCCCAAACATGCTCAATGGGGGACGGATCCGGAGATCTTGCTGGCCAGGGTAGTTGACTTACACCTTTTAGAGCACGTTGGCTGGCACGGGATACATGCAGACGTGCATTGTCCTGTTGGAACAGCAAGTTCCCTTGCCGGTCTAGGAATGGTAGAACGATGGGTTCGATGACGGTTTGGATGTACCGTGCACTATTCAGTGTCCCCTCGACGATCACCAGTGGTGTACGGCCAGTGTAGGAGATCGCTCCCCACACCATGATGCCGGGTGTTGGCCCTGTGTGCCTCGGTCGTATGCAGTCCTGATTGTGGCGCTCACCTGCACGGCGCCAAGCACGCATACGACCATCATTGGCACCAAGGCAGAAGCGACTCTCATCGCTGAAGACGACACGTCTCCATTCGTCCCTCCATTCACGCCTGTCGCGACACCACTGGAGGCGGGCTGCACGATGTTGGGGCGTGAGCGGAAGACGGCCTAACGGTGTGCGGGACCGTAGCCCAGCTTCATGGAGACGTTTGCGAATGGCCCTCGCCGATACCCCAGGAGCAACAGTGTCCCTAATTTGCTGGGAAGTGGCGGTGCGGTCCCCTACGGCACTGCGTAGGATCCTACGGTCTTGGCGTGCATCCGTGCGTCGCTGCGGTCCGGTCCCAGGTCGACGGGCACGTGCACCTTCCGCCGACCACTGGCGACAACATCGATGTACTGTGGAGACCTCACGCCCCACGTGTTGAGCAATTCGGCGGTACGTCCACCCGGCCTCCCGCATGCCCACTATACGCCCTCGCTCAAAGTCCGTCAACTGCACATACGGTTCACGTCCACGCTGTCGCGGCATGCTACCAGTGTTAAAGACTGCGATGGAGCTCCGTATGCCACGGCAAACTGGCTGACACTGACGGCGGCGGTGCACAAATGCTGCGCAGCTAGCGCCATTCGACGGCCAACACCGTGTCCGCTGTGCCGTGCGTGTGATCATTGCTTGTACAGCCCTCTCGCAGTGTCCGGAGCAAGTATGGTGGGTCTGACACACCGGTGTCAATGTGTTCTTTTTTCCATTTCCAGGAGTGTATTAGATCTTCTGGTGACAAACAGACCTGAACTATTTGAAACAGTTAACGCAGAACAGGGAATTAGCGATCATATAGCGGTTACTGCAACGATGATTTCAGCCGCACATAGAAATATTAAAAAAGGTAGGAAGATTTTTCTGTTTAGCAAAAGTGACAAAAAGCAGGTTTCAGAGTACCTGATGGCTCAACACAAAAGTTTTGTCTCAAGTACAGATAGTGTTGAGGATCAGTGAACAAAGTTCAAAACCATCGTACAATATGTGTTAGATGAGTATGTGCCAAGCAAGATCGTAAGAGATGGAAAAGAGCCACCGTGGTACAACAACTGAGTTAGAAAACTGCTGCGGAAGCAAAGGGAACTTCACAGCAAACATAAACATAGCCAAAGCCTTGCAGAAAAACAAAAATTACGCGAAGCGAAATGTAGTGTGAGGAGGGCTAGGCGAGAGGCGTTCAATGAATTCGAAAGTAAAGTTCTATGTACTGACTTGGCAGAAAATCCTAAGAAATTTTGGTCTTATGTCAAAGCGGTAGGTGGATCAAAACAAAATGTCCAGACAGTCTGTGACCAAAATGGTACTGAAACAGAGGATGACAGACTGAAGGCCGAAATACTAAATGTATTTTTCCGAAGCTGTTTCACAGAGGAAGAGTGCACTGTAGTTCCTTCTCTAGATTGTCGCACAGATGACAAAATGGCAGATATCGAAATAGACGACAGAGGGATAGAGAAACAATTAAAATCGCTCAAAAGAGGAAAGGCCGCTGGACCTGATGGGATACTAGTTCGATTTTACACAGAGTACGCGAAAGAACTTGCCCCCCTTCTTGCAGCGGTGTACCGTAGGTCTCTAGAAGAGCGTAGCGTTCCAAAGGATTGGAAAAGGGCACAGGTCATCCCCGTTTTCAAGAAGGGACGTCGAACAGATGTGCAGAACTACAGACCTATATCTCTAACGTCTATCAGTTGTAGAATTTGCCGGCCGCGGTGGTCTAGCGGTTCTGGCGCTGCAGTCCGGAGCCGTGGGACTGCTACGGTCGCGAGTTCGAACCCCGCCTCGGGCATGGGTGTGTGTGATGTCCTTAGGTTAGTTAGGTTTAGGTAGTTCTAAGTTCTAGGGGACTTATGACCTAAGATGTTGAGTCCCATAGTGCTCAGAGCCATTTGAACCATTTTTTTTAGTTGTAGAATTTTGGTACACGTATTATGTTCGAGTATAATGACTTTTCTGGGGACTAGAAATCTACTCTGTAGGAATCAGCATGGGTTTCGAAAAAGACCATCGTGTGAAACCCAGCTCGCACTATTCGTCCACGAGACTCAGAGGGCCATAGACACGGGTTCACAGGTAGATGCCGTGTTTCTTGACTTCCGCAAGGCGTTCGATACAGTTCCCCACAGTCGATTAATGAACAAAGTAACAGCATATGGACTATCAGACCAATTGTGTGATTGGATTGACGAGTTCCTAGATAACAGAACGCAGCATGTCATTCTCAATGGAGAGAAGTCTTCCGAAGTAAGAGTGAGGATCTGCAGCGAATTGACGCATGGGGCAGGGAATGGCTATTGAATCTCAATGTAGACAAGTGTAATGTGCTGCGAATGCATAGAAAGATAGATCCCTTATCATTTAGCTACAAAATAGCAGGTCAGCAATTGGAAGCAGTTAATTCCATAAATTATCAGGGAGTAGGCATTAGGAGTGATTTAAAATGGAATGGTAATATTAAGTTGATCGTCGGTAAAGCAGATGCCAGACTGAGATTCGCTGGAAGTATCCTAAGGAAATACAATCCGAAAACAAAGGAAGTAGGTTACAGTACGCTTGTTCGCCCACTGCTTGAATACTGCTCAGCAGTGTGGGATCCCTACCAGATAGGGTTGATAGAAGAGATAGAGAAGATCCAACGGAGAGCAGCGCGCTTCGTTACAGGATCATTTAGTAATCGCTAAAGCGTTACGGAGATGATAGATAAACTCCAATGGAAGACTCTGCAGGAGAGACGCTCAGTAGCTCGATACGGGCTTTTGTTGAAGTTTCGAGAACATACCTTCACCGAAGAGTCAAGCAGTATATTGCTCCCTCCTACGTACATCTCGCGAAGAGACCATGAGGATAAAATCAGCGAGATTAGAGCCCACACAGAAGCATACCGACAATCCTTCCTTCCACGAACAATACGAGACTGGAATAGAAGGGAGAACCGCCACACACCGTCAGGTGGCTTACGGAGAATGGATGTAGATGTAGATAGTTGTGAAGGATTTATAAGATCCGTCGTGGTTCGACAGCCGTGTTAGAAAGATGCTCCGAAAGCAAATAGAGCTACAGATCTAAACGTGTATAGAGCATCGACGACAAACAGAAACTCAAAGAAGCCAAAATTAACGCAAGGAGAGATATGCGTGAAACGTTCAGTTAATTCGAGACTAAAATTATATCTGCCAACTTGACAGAAATTTATAAGTAGTTTAGGCCTTACATTCAATCAGTAAGCGGATCGAAGCGGTCTGTCCACACCCCGTGACCATAATGGCATCAAAACGGAGGATGACGGTAGGCCGAAATACTACATTCCGTTTTCCCAAAGTTGTTTCGCTTTGGAGGATGGTAGTAAGGTTCCTCTTTTAAATCGTCGCACGAACTTCAAACTGACGTAGAACCAAATGTCCGTGGAGACGATCTTACAGTATACATTCTATTTGATTTGGAGGCATATTTCAATATATACGACGCAAACAGGCACGTTGGATGAATTAATACTTTCATCGCCTGATTTTTATTTTCAGCAACAAAGGAAAATGCAGTATCTGTTCGGTAGAATCAGTTTCGTAAATGGCACGCAGAAGCAAACATCACTAACAAGCCAAGGGATCTGATTGCGCAATAGGCGGGCTATTCAGTGACTAATCACCAGAATGCATGAATCTGCATGGATGGAAGAAACAGAAAATTCTGGCACAATTTACTGCGATTAGAAAATATTGAAGTAAGAATTTCGTTTTTTTTTTTCCGAAGTATAATTGTAAGTTGCATATCGCTGCACGCAGCTACTGATAGTCCGCCATCAACGTCGTGCTTCTTTCAGTGGCGTACAAATTCAGTTCTTGCTTCGATTCCCTGAGATAGAGAGGTGAAGACTCTTGGCTTGCTCGTCATCGTACGGACCGGAACGTGATGTTAAAAGGTTTATTTAAGCGGCAAAAGGCAGCTGTTTGGTGGTGCGAGTGCATATGTTTCGCGTAATAGTGCTGATGATACATTTAGGTGCACAATATAAGACAATACATAGTGTTATAACTCATAATCCTACACATCTGCTGCGCCTTGCTGACTGCGTCATGTGTAGAAACTGTAAACTGGATCATATGAATTAACTGTGAACATACCATGATGTGTATTACACTCTGACCGTGAACGTATCACTGTGATATTTAGAAGTGAATTAAGTGATTATAGAAATAACAAGAATTTGGTAATGTTCTCCAGAAACTGATCGATACTCATCTATCATTTGGCTGTGGATGGGATTCTGGTTTATGTACATGAATGGCGTGTTGGCAGTGGACCCTTGCGAGAAACGTTTTCAAAATAGACCTGATATTACCAGAACTGTTAGTTTAACTGGTACAGTAGCACCCATACCCTCCGAGTCGAACTTTGGTACTGTGTTGGAAAATTTCAGCATTTTCATGAACTACAGTGTCAGAAGGAAAGAAGCAGTCTGCGCTGAAGATTCTCCCTATTTCCTGTCAGTTGTTGAGAGGAACTGAAACACGGGACACACTGTAAAATAACAGCGGCAGCATAGAGCACTCCTTTAATGTTTCCGGCCAGGCTGCTTACCTATTGTGAAAAGGATGTACTTTGTATGGACCACTGTGATGACTGCTTACATAGTGCTGTGTACTTGTGCTCCTATAATTAAGTATAGTACGAAAGGAAGGAAGAGAGTGAAACTAAGTGGCACCACATAGCTTCAAAAACCAGCAGCAAGACCGGTTCAAAGTTTAACGTCCATATACACCATACATACAATCAGCAAGAATACCACATATAATGACTCCTTGAGATACTGTGGATAGGTTTGCGCGCGCCAGTGCACAAGCTACTGAGCAGAAACTGAACGTACACACACTGCTCCCCTTGTAGGTAGAATTTCCTCCACCGTCAAGGCCTGCTGCCAACCGCTGTGGCCGAGCGGTTCTAGGCGCGTAAGTGCGGAACCGCGCTGCTGCTACGGTCGCAGGTTCGAATCCTGCCTCGGGCATGGATGTGTGTGATGTCCTTAGATTAGTTAGGGTTACGTAGTTCTGAGTTTTAGGGGACTGATAATCTCAGGTGTCCCATAGTGCTCAGAGCCATTTGAACCATTTAAACCTGCTATCATCGAATCGATCACTATCGCACTCAACTCGAGACGGCTACACGTGTAGCTGAAGTTTGTCAAACATGAGTGTTCGAATCATTTTCGCGATCTACGACTGAGCATCAACATTGTAATAAGCAAGCACTCGAACTGAACAAATTTCTCGAGCTTTTACAAAGGTTTCAGTTATCCTATCTTCAGCAAGAAATCCAACTAGCACCTGCCTTAGAGTGCTTGCCTACGAGGGCAGTTAAACTTCTAATTATTACGTCCGAAAGAAAGAAGCTTTGACCATGAAGCTTGGTGACGGCGTTAGTCCTCCTCGACATTTTCACCCTTCAGTGTGACACATTTTTACAAACGACAGATGGCATCATGGAGACGTTCGTCTTTGTAATCTGCAGTTTGACCGTTCATGAAACGTTGCCATACAGAGAGTAGACAAAAATATGGAAACATTACAAATGCAACACATTATCATCCTAATGCGACATGGGAAACGCATTAGCCATCAAAATGGCTTCCAGCCGTCTCAAAATGGATAATCAGAGGTCCCGTGTGATTTTCAAGGAAATCTTGTACCTTTCTTTGTGCAAAATAGTGAGAAATTCAGGTAACGACGATTGAAGTGGATAGCGACCACGCACCCCTCTCTCCAATGTAGACCACAAACGGTCAACAGTATTGAGATCGGGTAACGGTGGTGGCCGGATGAGATGGTTCTCGTGCTCACAAAACCAGACCTAGAAGATACAAGCTGTGTGAACAGAGGCCCTGTCTCCTTGGAACACGGCATCATCACCACTGCGCTACATTCAGTTCTGCACTGACTTGTGCAGCTGTTGCTCTATTATTTTTCATGATAATCCCCCTTCAATGACAATCCGTCACGATCACTCAACACAGACTTTCGTCCACGCTGTGATTTAGCGGATGATATTTTCCCGCTTTCCCTGTATGACGCATAATTCGTTCATACGGTGTCTCATGAAACACCAAGCACTTCGGCTATTTTGATTACGGAAGAACTCATCACACGATCAACAAACATTTGCCCACTTTCGAAGTTACTTAGCTCCCACACTTTGCACTGACAACTGTACCAACTGCACAGAATACTGTTCTGACCATGACTGACCCTTGCGAATTATTGACCACAATACACAGCTGCCGTCCGTGGTCAAGAAGAACAGCGCAGCATGCAGTCTTGACCAGAATATGCTTTTATGTTCAAGCACGCATTCCTCGCAGTGTTTCCATATTTCTGTCCAATGTTCGTAATTCGTCGATGTTTAGTAAGATCATTAGAGGTTCTCTTAATCTTCCTTGAGGCACACCGTATGTTGCTTTACTTTCTGTTGAACATTCACCGTCCAATATACAGTAATGTACTAGGCTGAATTAGTAAACCATTCATGGAACTATCGTATGTCTGTGATTACAGTCAGTATGAACACATGTTGATTATTAGTTTTCGATGTGCTACACTGAATGTAATACACTGTAGAGCCAAACAAACTGGTACATCTGCCTAATATCGTGTACGGGCCCCGCGAGCACGTAGAAGTGCCGCAACCCGACGTGGCATGGACTCGACTAATGTCAGAAGAACTGCTGGGGGGAACTGACACCATGCATCCTGCAGGGCAGTCCATATATCCGTAAGAGTACGAGGGGGTGGAGATCTCTTCTGAACAGCACGTCGCAAGGCATCCCAGATATGCTCAATAATATTAATGTCTGGGGAGTTTGGTGGCCAGCCAAGAGTGTTCCTGGAGCCACTCTGTAGCAATTCTGTTCGTGTGTAGTGTCGCATTGTCCTGCTGGAATTGCGCAGGTCCGTCGGAATTCACAGTGGACATGAATTGATGTAGGTGATCACATAGGGTGCTTACGTACGTGTAACCCGTCAGAGTCGTATCTAGAGGTATCATAAGGCGGGTCCACACTGAGCGCGCCGCGCTGCGCTGCGCAAAACGGCTGTGCGCGGCTTTGGGCGCTCAGTGTGGACGGCGAGCCGCGCTGCGCCGCGTCGTGCCGCGCCGCGCCGCGCAGTTTTCCGGCTGTTGTCGGTACATCAAAGAAAGAGGCGCGTTTGCGCGCGCTCAGTTTACACGGGGCTTCGGCTCGGTCCATCTTCAGACAATGCGCGCGCTGGAACACAGTGCGCGCCTCTGAGCGGCGCGGCGGGGCGCGCACGGCGCACTCCTCTCTGTACGCGCTCAGTGTGGACCCGCCTTTACAGAGCCTCCATCAGCTTGAACAGTCCCTTGCTGACATGCAGAGTCCATGGATTCATGAGATTGTCTCCATTCCCAATATTTTACACAGTGATAGTATAAGTAATTCTGAACAAAAAATGTTATATGAACATAGGTCCGCTAATGCTTCGTTAGGGAGGTATGGGTATTGAAAGGAACTTTAAGTCTGCAAAACTGATGTGCACAACGTGGACGTATATGCAATCCAACTGGACCGTAACGTGATTTTCTTGAAAACAATGTTACTGAGAAGTACAGTAATGTTAAACATTTTTACATAATGTTTATTTACTTTGCATTTAGTACATAATACATTACAACATGCATGTTACATGTATTAAGTTGAAAAAGACGTAACATGGCCCTTACAAACGGCTTTAACACTTATCGTACAGATGTTCTACAGTTCACAGAACACGTTCGAATATCCCACCATGAACGTCAATGCACTTTTGCGCTCTAGCGATAGCATGTTGTGTTGCTTGTTCAATTATCTGTGGTTGGTTCCTAATCAATTCAGCAGCGTCCATGATACGACGAAGCAGTTCATTTCGTGTATTTACCTTCACTTTGTGCACCTCTGATTTCATCCAACCCCATAAATTCAAATCTAAACGTGTAAGGTCAGGTGATCTTGGAGGCCAGTTAACAGTATGGCCAATCCAGCGATTAGGGTAGGTGCGGTTGAGATGGTCCCTGACATGCAAGGTAACATGTGGAGGGGCACCGTCATGTTGAAAGTACATTCTAGTTCGCTTGGCTAAAGCAACGTCTTCCAATAGTTTCACAAATGAATTTTCAAAAAAATGCAGGTACTTCTCTCTCGTCAATCGCTGATTGATAATAAATGGACCTATCAAAAGGTTACCGATCATGCCGCACCAAATGTTTATGGCAAGACGAACTTGGAAATTGCTATCCACTGAAGCGTGTGTATTTTCCCGTGACCATCGACGATTATAGCGTGTGTTGTTTATTCCATGTCGCGAAAACTGGGCTTCGTCAGTGAATAGTCTGTATGGAAGCAAATGACTATTCTCAATTACCCAGTTGCAGAACTGAAGTCGTTGGGCATTGTCCCCAACGTGGAGATTTTGCACACGCTGTATGTCAAATGGATACAGGTTTTCCACACGTAATGTTTCCCATACACGTGTCTGTGGGACATTCATACACAGGGACATTCTTTGTATGCTCGTACCGGGACTTCGTGCAACACTTGCGATAATTTCTTCCTGTTCTTGCACGATTTGTTGACGTGCACGCTCGGATGAAAAATGTCTACTTAGAAGAAAGCCTGTTGCACACAACGCTTTGGTAAACACCCTGAGATCAGGTAACCGTCGAGTCGGAAAGCGCCTGTGGTATTCTTCTCTTGCAGCGGTAGCACTACCGTCGCAGAAGCCATAAATGTTCACCATACCTACGTATTCCTCATTATTGTTGACGTGCGGCATTGTTAGCACCGCTTGTACGAACACAGTTAACACCATACACTACACAGCTAACCGATCCGTAGCCTGTACACTACACAATGCCGCTTACACGGCACAACTGCGCAAACAATGGGTGATAGTACTACGTACGTCTTAAGACCATATTACGTGGTAGGTTGCATAGCGTAAACATGCCATGTACCCGCGCATTGTTTGCCAGTGAATCACGTTACGGTCCAGTTGTATTGCGTATACGTTCACGTTGCGCACATCAATTATGCAGAATTAAAGTTCGTTTCAATTCTGCCTGCTTACATATCTCTCTGAATACGTATGCCTATAGTCGTTCCTTTGGCGCCTCAGTGTGAAACGGTCTGTTGTAGACAAATATGGCATTAAAGTAAAGATTAAGCCTTCCAGGGAAGAAAACATCTGGAAGGTAATCACAAATCCGGAGCACTTCATATTACGTAGTAAGCTTCTCAGCATGCATTTAGCAGCACGAAATACGTATGGCACCTGACGATATTCGTCTGCATTCGCACGTACCTCTTGTACTCAGCACATCAACTTCTGAACAAACGATCTCTCGTAGTTTATATTAGTCACACGCAGGGTGTCATAACGTAAACGAATCATTTATACCATATGAGTACATTGGTTCCTCTTAGTTACAACTATATGATTAGTCACGTAACATAGCATGTAGAATCCTTCTCTCTCTCTCTCTCTCTCTCTCTCTCTCTCTCTCTCTCTCTCTCTCTGTGTGTGTGTGTGTGTGTGTGTGTGTGTGTGTGTGTGTGTGTGTGTGTTTGTCGGATGTGAAGATGTGAATAATAATTTTAAATTTTAGAACGTCATATATTTTGTAAATTGTTGGGGTAATTTCAGAATACTGCCTTACAACGGTAAGCCATGCCTTACCACTATTTTTTTTCGTTGCCTTTGTTTAAAATGCGTGACACTACTGGATAAAACATTATTGTGTCTTTGTGAACAAATTAACGAACAGAGAGGGAATTAAAAAAGACGTTATATGAAACGCGAATGTACTCTTGCGTTCATAAAAGTTTAAATTGGAAATATATGCACAGTTTTTGGGAACAAAATGGCGACTGGGAGAGGATGCAATTGTATTTCAAGAAAGGTTGATTTGATTTGCCAAATTGACAGCCGATACCTACTCCGCGCTACGATTACAAAAGCGCAGGGAACATTTTCTGTTTGTTTTCGCCTCTGTTTGATATTTGTGATGTGTGTGCAAGTAACGGCAGAAACAAACGGATAATTAAAGTTGTATGAACGACGTAATAGCAACTCTAGCAAAGCTGCTGTCTTTGACATATTTTGTCCCTTATTACTTTCAAACGTGATCACTGTCAAGCAGTATGAGTACAAAGTCAAAGTGTCAGAAACAGCAATATGCCCAAATTTCATCGCTAAACATATTCATGCGAAATGAAATTATATAGCTTACTTTTTACAGTTAATGTTATGCTGTATATATGTAAACAGTACAACACTTGTATTAGGTGGGATGTATACAAGATGAGGGAGCTAAGATAGGCCACCCCAAATTATATCCAGAATGATAAATGCAAAGCACAATATGGGTATGTCCTACAGGATTAATGCATTTAATTAACCATTTTTGGTTTATGAAACCATCATCAGACTTGCTGTCGTCGTTAGATAAATTACAATATTTTAAACAACATTGGAAAAGATGTTGCTCATCTGAGTAAAGCACAAACACAGAGGAAACGTCACCTTAACAGTGAAATGGTAATGCAATTAAAAAGTTAAAAGCTTAATAGTCAATGAATATAAAAGGGGCAAACCAAGAAAAACATTAACACTCGAGAAACAGTGTCTACATAACAGTTTAAACAAAATTAATAACACCAATAAAATACAATTTAAACATAACAGCCGCTCGGGGTAGCCGTGCGGTCTGGGGCGCCTTGCCATGGTTCTCGCGGTTCCCACTGGAGGAGGTCTGAGTCCTCCCTCAGGCAAGAGTTTGTGTGTTGTCCTCAGCATAAGTCAATTTAAGTTCTATTAAGTAGCGTGTAAGCCTACGGACCGATGACTTTAGCAGCTTGGTCTTATAGGAACTTACCACCACCACCACCACCACCACCTAAAACATGTCAACACTACTAAAGAATAGCCTGAAGAGGTATTACATATGAAAAGTGATAAGGTTTTCGAATGCTTTCACACAGTTTGTTGCTTTATATTCCTATATTTTCCTGTATTTATTTAGTTTATTGTGACTGCCTATGTGGTCCATACATTCTGTTGTTACGGTTGTTAGTTACATCTTTCACTCAGTTCCTGTATCTGTCGTAGAGGCCCCTTACCAGTTAGTGGGCCCGCACAACAGGTAAGCAAGGTGGGCTGCCGAACTCCTTTCAAGATCTCAGATCAAAACATCGCCAGTGTATGTAAACAGCAACAGACTTTCCGCATAAACACGGCCCTACTTCATGAAAAGCCATATGACAGAGATCCACCAATTGGACCTAATGTGACTACGTGTAGCACTCCGCCGAATCGGTGTTATAAGCACGCCAGCAGAGTCAGACCGGAGTGTGTACCTACAGCTAGGACAGCTCCAGCCAATACCAACGCCGGCTCTAGCCTAGTAGATATTCGCCGTAGCCTTCAGTAGAAATTTGTTTTTGTTGGATGTAACGTCACTTTGTAATTGCGTGGAGTAGTAATTTGGTTATTATTTCTTTTCATTGTCTTGCACTCTTATCTGGATTTTGACACTACAAGAATTATTGTGCTTCTTCTTGTTCTTGCGTTTGGAAATTAGTGTAGGCCAAGAAGGCGTTTGTTTAAAGTGTGTTCAAACTTGATCGTTAGTTCTTTCCTGCCGGCCACAGGACACTACAGTATCAGTTTCCATATGTAATACCTCTATAAGCTATTCTTTAGTACTCTTGCAAAGTTCTAATTTTATTTTACTGGAGTAGTTCATTTAAAGTTTTATATAGGCATTGTCTTTAGAGTTCGATGTTAATGTTTTTCCTCGTTTGCTCCCTTTTATATTTATTCACTGTTCAACTTTTAACCTTTTAATTGCATTACCACTGCTCTGTCAGTGACGACATTTGCTCTGTGTTCATACCTCACTCTAGATGAGTAACATCTTTTCCACTGTTGTTTCCAAATATTGTAACCTCTTTGTCGACAATAGTCAGTTGAAGTCTAATGACGGCCTTGTAAGGCAAGAACCGGTTACATAAATAAGTTAATCCTGTAGAACATGCGCAATATTGTGCTTTTCATTTATATGTATTCCACCACAGTGGCGGATACATACGGGGGGGGGGGGGACACGCGGCTCCTCCCTCCCCCTCCCCCCCTCTTGCGGGGCCGACCGCATTGCCACCCGCGCCGCCCCCCGTCAGTCCGCCCGCACGCTATTCGTTCGTTTTTTTCGTCAGTCGACTCTACTGAATCGAGTTATGGAGTAGTTGTACTTTCCTATGTAGCACGCGCGTCCGCGTCATCGTATTTGTACGTTGGGATCGACTTAATGGCTTAGCTCTCTTGAACACTCATCCTCACATTGACTGTTCTATTGACGATGTAATTAACCAATTTGCCAGGAAGAATATGCGCATCGAATTCATCATTTAAGCAAAAGAACCACAACTGTAACTTTTTTATATCATACGAAGGCATTGTCTTGTATATGTGTATAATCTGTTTAAATAGCACTTTCTTAAGCTTTGCATGTGGCCTGATTATTTTTTATTACGGTAAAAGTAAAGGTAGCGCAACATATCTTTAGCGCCCCCTCCTTAGGATCTTTCTGTATCCGCCACTGTGCTACCAACAAGCGACGGTTAACACGCATAACATCGATGTGTGGCTCTGCTAAGTTATATCAAACAATGCGGTGAATTTTCTGATGCAAGGAAGCACTTTTTAAAGTTTACAGCTGGGGGATTCTTACACTGACTCTTTTGAAATCCATACACACTAATGTTATGAAAATATAAAAATTGGAAATTTGTGATAAGATCCTATGGGACGAAACTGCTGAGGTCATCGGTCCTTAAGCTTACACACTCCCTAACCGAACTTAAACTAACTTACGCTAAGGACCACACACACACACACACACACACACACACACACACACACACACACACACACACACCATGCCCATAGCTCCGCGAGCAGTGAAAGGCGCAATGGACCGCGCGGCTACCCCGCTCGGCACGAAAATGTATGTAAGTTACACGTCTCCGAAATCACTGGACCGATTTCAATTGCTACGAAGGTATGAGCCACCTAACTATCAAAGGGGTGCGTGTAAAAAGAAGTGTAGCCCATGATGCATCGATACCCAGACTTTATTCACCCAGTATTTGAGAATGAGAGCATTTAGTGACTTGCAACACAACCAACTTTACACAAAATTTCGAACGTTTAGGAAACTTTTTCTCGCTGACAACCCTCACTAAACGATTTAAGAAAAGAAATTTCTCACTTATACATTTTCGCTCTTTATGCAGTAAAACTATCGCATCAGGCATGACGTTTTAATTTATTACTTCTTTACTACTAACCGTATTCGCGACACACTCTGCACGCAGTATTAAAAAAAACCACTGAATGTAACTGCAAAATTACATACTGCATCATTGTACGATACATAATTCAAGAGGTATGACGTCATCAACAGTGAGCTGCATCAAAGGGAAACTGCACGGCGAAATATCTGTAAAAATATGAGTGAAATATGTTACATATATGTGAAACATATGTGACATATGTTTATGTGAGCAAAGAGGAAAAAGTATTTTGTGCTGCTGGATGATGGGTTACTACAGATTCACTTTTAAAATCGAGCTAGGGTAGTTATGTGCGTCAAATCATGGTATCGATACAAGCATACACTACATACACGTTCTGCAAACCGCTGTGAAAGACTTGGCAAAGTGTAGTTATTTAGTGTGGTACAACCAGTTATGAGTTTCTTGCTGTTCCAATTATGTACGAAGGGCAGGAAGAATGGCTGATTGAAACCCTCTAAGCAAACTGTAATTAATCTTGCCTTCATGACCCCTACAGGGGCGATAAGTAGGGAGATGAAAGAGTGTATAAGTAGACAAACAGGGTTCTTTCTAGATTTAAAGGAACGTGTACCTCCAGATAACGGCATTTCAAGGGAAATGATTTAAAGGGGCACTAGCATAGGAAGGTCTGTAGGGGGACCATACTTTATATAAGATAAAACGGTATCAGGTTATACATCTGGTGTCAGACGCGCTCCTTGATGCAACCCCCTCCCCCTGGGGAACCACTGGGGAGGGGGGGGGGGAGGGGGGAATGAGGGGCCCAACTGTGTAACCCAACACTTGATGTGTAACCTGATATCCCCTTATCTTATCTAAATTCTGTGCCTGTACCAGTCTTGCTATGCTACTGTCTCTTTAAATCGCTTCCCTCTAAATCCGGTTTTCTTGAGGTATATGTCCCTTTAAATGTTCCTGGAATTTTGTAAGTACGTGTTCGTGTAATAGTTGGTGTCAACCCTGAGTTGTCTGCCAATTCTGGTTCTTCAGGATTTCTGTGACGCTACAATGTGAGTCAAACACCTGTGACCATTCATGCGATTTTTCTTTGTATACATTCAATATCTCCTGTTCGTCCTATCAAGTGTCGGTCCCACACATGACTAATACTTTCGGACGGGTCACAGCAGTAGTGTTTTGTTGACTATCCAAATGCCCGTGTTTCGCAACAGAAGTTAAAGAAGGGCCTTTGCATACCGTCGCTTTTTAAGGTTCAGTACCTCAACCGGTAAAAAACGGAACCCGTGTAGAATATATCTCTCAATAGATTCTTTTTCTAGCCAAGAAGTTATATATGAATGAAACCTACCGAAAGATGCAAAGCAATTTCATTAAGTTTTCAACACATAAAGCGAAATAAGGAAATCTATATATCCTAGTCAAGTAAATTCAATGTTAGTTTGTATTCGTAAAGATAACATTGCGGCGCTTAATTATGTCAATGACAAACTTTCGAAAATACTTCTATCACTGAGGTAAAAAAATCTAACACTGCACTGTATCGCTTTGGTGTTCTACACCGTCACTAAGGAAAACATCTGAACTACTAAGCTAAGCAGACCCCTACAACTTTAAACGACGATATTTTTTCCTGTGATCAGATTTTTATTAAATGAAGGGTATACTTTGCCGCAAGCTACGCTCGGAGTTACGTGTGTAAACCCCATAAAAATTCTGCTTGTACTTTTGGACATTAGCGTGTTCAAATAAGACAGACAGGACGGATTTACCGTTTTATTATTAGTATCGATCGCCAACGTTTTCCCACGACCATGTCAATGAACCGAAATTTCCCACCTGTTGTAAGTAGGCTGTTTAGGTTTTTATATTGGTAACGCCACGTAGCGCTCTGTATGAAAATCACTGGCTGTGCTGTGTGCAGTTTGTGGCTGGGTGGCATTGTTGTAATATTCGCTATTGTAGTGTTGGGCTGTTGGCTGTTAACAGCGCATAGCGTTGCGCACTTGGAGGTGAGCCGCCAGCAGTGGTGGATGTGGGGAGTGAGATGGCGGAATTTTGGACAGAGACAGTAAATTTGTAAGACTGGATGCCATGAACTGATATATATATATATATATATTATGATTTTTGAACACTAATTGAGGTAAAATACATTGTTTGTTCTCTATCAAAATCTTTCTTTGCTAACTGTGCCTATCAGTAGTTAGTGCCTTCAGAAGTTTGAATCTTTTATTTAGCTGGCAGTAGTGGCGCTCGCTGTATTGCAGTAGTTCGAGTAACGAAGATTTTTGTGAGGTAAGTGCTTTGTGAAAGGTATAGATTAATGTTAGTCAGGGCCATTCTTTTGCAGGGATTATTGAAAGTCAGATTGCGTTGCGCTAAAAAATATTGTGTGTCAGTTTAAGAACAGTCATGTATAATTTTTCTAAGGGGACGTTTCATATGTTGACCCTTAGCTGAGGATACCTCACTGGAATATTCTGATTTTTTTCTTGTAGTTTGTGCAATTAGTGCAGCCTTTGTTTATTGCTAGCGCGTAATTGTAGAGAGAATTTCCTTTGTAGTTGTAGTTTTTCATTCTTGTACAGTAAAACAGTTGTGGCATGCATGTAGATTTGCACCAAGTATTTCGCAGCTGCGCTTGCAATTAACGAGATACTATTTTCAATGTTATGTTAATGTGTTTTCTTATTTTGCTCTTCAAATTGTGTTTTTCTGTGTTGTCGTGTGAAATATTGTGACAATAATGGCGTGTGAAAAACGTAATACTAGGCTCCAAAGTAAACTGAGAAATGATAGTGAAGACGAAAGCAGTGTATTAGCGCCACCATGTAATGAATTAACTAATGTTCAAAGTAGTAATTTGGTAATTGTGCATAGGAAAATGGAGCGGGCTGCAAATAATGGTGTAGGCAGTGAAACAATTAGTGAACAGGGAAGCATTATCGATCGATAGGTCGGCAACAGCTCGCCTCAGGATTCCGAAATGACAGGACACAATCTTGCAAATACTGTAGATTCAGGTTTTGCGTCCTCACCGTTTTCTCAAATAAATCAAGACAAATTTTCTGCTTTTCAAAATGCGAATATTGCCGGTTTAAATGCACTGCCGAATAGCACTGAGGAACATGTTTATGATATCAGTGCACTGTTATTACAGTTAAAGCAACAAATGGGACAAAGGCTACAAAAGTTAGACACAACGCTTGAACAAAATCAGAAACAAATGGGACATAATCTTCAAAAGGTAGACACAATGGAACAACACCAGAGACAAACACAGCAACAGTTAGACACAATGGAACAAAATCAGAGACAAACACAGCAAAAGCTTCAAAAGTTAGACACAATGGAACAAAATCTTCGGAAGTTAGACACCACACTTGAACAAACACGTGAAGATTTAACTACTGAGTTACATAACATTGAATCGAAATGCCAAAAAGTCTGTAATGACGTAAAAACACAAATTTGTGAGCATTTCCAACCTATTTTTTCGTGTCATGAAAATGCATTACAGAATCACGAAGCAGACATAAACGAACTGCAAACTATTGTTCATGAAAATCACGACACCTTGCAAGCTAAAATTGACTCAGTTGCATTTACCGATTCGGTTACGCAACTTGCAAAAACTCAGGAAAACTTAAAGGGTACAGTAGATACGATTTCAACGCAAATGGACACTCTGAAACTTGGTTCAGAAAAACACACAGAGGAAATAATTTCACTATCGGATAAACTAGCCGAACTTTCAGATCAGTTCACTAACTTATCTACAAAGGTAGATGATGATCTGAATGAGACAAGATCTGTAGCCTTCACTGACACTGAAGAGTATGAACAAATTAGAAAATTCAAACAAAATCAAAATCAAATCAATACACAGTACAAAAGAGAAATCCGGGAAGTACAAGATCAGTTGGCACAAGTAATACAAGAATTACATATTTCAGAGGACAGTCGCGCTCCAGTACGGGAAGAGGGACATAGAAATACGCAACAACCACAAAATAATAACACAGGACACTTCGGAAATTATGAAAGAAATTGGCAAGGCGCATTGGATTTTGAGATGGAACCGCCGAAACGAAGTAACAATGAGCGATGTGCGACTCGCCGACACGATGATTTTGACCATAAGCTGTTCATTACTACACGTAAATTCAAAACATTTAAGAATTCTGACAACGACATTCATCCACAAGCATGGCTTCATCAATTCTACCATTGTTTTCCTCCCAACTGGTCATTGGAGCACAGGTTAGAAATTGTGTGTGGCTACTTGGAGAATGAACCAGCTGTAAGAATGCGATCGGTAATTTTCGATTGTCACAGTGATGAAGAATTTTATCATGCCTTCCTCTCAGCGTATTGGTCTCAAGCTACACAAGACCGAGTAAAACATAGCATCATAATGATGAAACATTTCGAACAATCTGAATTTTCCAGTCTTATGAAATATTTTGAAGACATGTTGCATAAGAATCAGTATCTTTCAAACCTATACAGCCCCTCAGAACTCATCCGCATTTGCTTAATCAAATTGCCTGAACATTTACGACATATTATTTTAGCAGGACGTTGCAAAGACGACATTGAAGCTTTTCAGGGACTGTTACAAGAACTGGAATTTGACACTGACAATCGCGGAACGCGAAAACAGGAACACAACAATTACAGGTCACATCCGTCGCAATTCCGCGATGAAAGAAATAATAACTGGACACGACAAGGCTATTCTCACAACACAAATCGTGACCAAAACAGACATCACCCGTATGACAACCGTTGGCAGAGTAGTAGTAATTACAGGGAAAGATCACCTCTCCGCGGTAGAGACTATCACAGAGACAATCATAGAAACAGACAATATGGTAACCAGAACTATTATTATCAAGGGAGACAGAATAACTTCAGACGCAACAGTTCAGCGCGCAGTTACGATTCCGGGAGAAATTCTCCACCACATGACCGACAAACAAGAAACTATGTAAACTACCGACAAAACGACAGACCTGAATTCCATCAGAACTGGCGGGATTCAAACAGAGCAGGGCACTCTCGACAAGGTGAATTTGTAGAAGTTAGGTCTCCTAATCCCAATAACGACGCACGCCAACAATGAGACAGACAATGACTCGCACCGCAGGCAGCCACATGCGACGGCTATCTCAGAGAAAAATAACATAGACGCTAACCCTGAGAAAAATTCCAGTATTCTTTACCGACGTATACTGCATGAGAATTGCGTTCAAGTTGAAACCCTGCATACTAGGAAGAGTAAAGGTTTACACCACATTTCACATGTAAAACCGTTTATTCAAAGATAATCTGTTTTTTTTTTAACTTAGTCTTTGCTATAAAATTTTTCACTTTACGTTACTAGTATGCTTTGTCAGACGTAGAATCTGTTAACATGCAACAATGTTTGAAGTTAAATATCCAGTCAAGAACAAAGAACTTATTTAAACAGAAATTACCACTGCATTGTGATAGTGAACAGAGGACACAGTGTTACTGTGTGTGTACATTCTTGCTTGTTAGTTGCACGATTACGTAACGACTATAAGGCTCACATACTTAGATCATTTACCAGTACTGCTAATGAGATTTTAAAGCAACACTTTGATTTACTTGAAAATACATTCTGGATTTGAAGTACATTCTGTGAGATTAAAGATGACTTAGCATTTGGTTTCTTTGACAGCTACACGATTATATCATGACACTACTAATAAGTGACACACTTTACAATATTGCTTTTGCGCTGTATCTGTTTTATATCTGCACAGGTTTTCTGAATTCTTCTGGAAAGTAAAACATGTTTTAGTAGTAACTTTTGTGGTATAGCTATAAGGAGACAGCCTTTTCCATAGCACAACAACACGTTACAGCACAGTACTTTCTTCATCACGGCAATAAGCGTAATAACTAAGATATCTATACGCAAAGCATTTCACTTTTGTTTATCATGAGGTAAGTACATTGACTTCTGCAGAACTTAGCTTTCGGAGGACGATAACTACGACACTTCCACAGAGATTATCTTACAACAAGACGCACAGTTTAGCGCTACAGTACACGTATTTGAGTGATTAATTTTGTACTTCAAACATTTATTTTTAAAGATATTTGAAGTACAATGATACAAAGGTTTTCCGTGATACATTTAATTCCATTGCTGTAATCTGTAACACCTGAGGGTATAATTACATTAATCCTCAGGGGGGTACACGCTTACTTTGTGTACCATGTGTTTCGCAAGCACAAGGAGCCCTAGCTAATATGGTATTTGCTTATACAACTTTACACATCGGTACCATATTTCTCTAACACATAAATTACACAGCTATCTGATCATTTAACTGGGAGAGACAAACATTTTTTTTTACTATGTCAGTGACAGATGTTTACGCAATTACACAGTTGGATAACTTCACACTTATGAAAATGTATTTCGTCTGTACTTTGTGAACTGTTCATATTTTTTCGGAACCATTGTGATACTATGAAAGCTCTGAATGATGTATTTGGTATGGGATCATGTTTTTAAAGTACGTTTGAGGTAGATGACACTATTGAAATGAGCAGAGAATTTTTTTTAGGTTTTGAAATTACTGGAGGAAGCTACGACGATTTTGAGAATGGACTGAGATGTTATGATATTATTATGACGACGATATGTATTATGCTGTTGAGGTATGTTTATGATCAATAAGATGATGCTACCGTATATGAGGAATTTGATTATGCTACGTATTTCTTATGATGAAATATTGAAGAAGTGTCGACGAATATGTATATGTATAATAAGGTAAGGAATAATGACTAGTGGTTAGGGACTCTGATTTGTGAAAAAGGTTGCTGGAAACCAAGAATCGTTCTTTAAAAAAAAATGGTTCAAAATGGCTCTGAGCACTATGGGACTCAACTGCTGAGGTCATTAGTCCCCTAGAACTTAGAACTAGTTAAACGTAACTAACCTAAGGACATCACAAACATCCATGCCCGAGGCAGGATTCGAACCTGCGACCGTAGCGGTCTTGCGGTTCCAGACTGCAGCGCCTTTAACCGCACGGCCACTTCGGCCGGCAATCGTTCTTTAAGAGTTATGAAATGTATGTAAATGCGTGAATGTATTACAATGCCGACGAAAATTTTTTGGATACTGTTATATCAATAGGATTTTGTTTATACACATTTGTAACGCAAATTCTCAACCTGTGGAATTTTTTTATATGAGACTGCCACTGTAGCAGAAACTGCTGTCGTAAATATTTCAGTAAGAAAGGTAAGTGACCTTGACGTAATGCTTTTTGGGCGCCCAGCTGAGAGGTAGTCGTCTGACAAAAGAAAGCCATTAGGTGAAAAAAAGGCCATTATCCTCGCTATTGACATTTCCTTGTCGAAAGCATCGCAAATACGACACGCTCAAACTTAAAAACATGTGATTATACTGTGGAGCTCTTAATTTATGATATTTACTAAAATGCCTAATGAAATGATGAGAAACATTTTACATCTATTGTTTTTCTAGTTGAGAGATTCTTTTTGCCTTTGGAGACGCCATTTGCCTAGTGAACGACGTTTCATATGTTGTTTTATATATATTTGCTCATTTCGTTTAATATCTAGTTTCTAGCTGTACTGCAGCATTGGTTATAATAAAATGTAATAGATGTACTAATATCACTATTTTCTGTCTACAGACTCAGTAAAGAATGATTTTATGATGTACTTTCGTAGAAAAGAGAGCACAAATAGACATTTCCCTTCACAGGAATTGCAAGAATTATTTTTTACCGGTTTGATAACTTGTCTGCTAGAGTAAGTCAAGAATATGCATCACTCTAGTGTTAAGATGTGACATAGGTACTAAACATGGCCATTTTTACTGTAATCTTTTTTCTGCTTGAGCTTTGTCATGTTTAGATATAAGTTATTGGATTTGCTGCTGCTGTTTGCCAGGCATAGTGCTACTGAATTTCACTTTGTATTACTCTGTTAAGCCAGTTTTACTATTGATTTATTTTTCTTGTTGCTGCACATTGCCTTATATTAGTTGTAATATTGCTGCTTGCTTTGCCAATTTGCATTTTTTTATCATTGCTGTTTGTGTTAATTGTTTTGCGCTGCTGCATTACCTCGTCCCTTAGTTTAGCATCTGAGCTCAGTAGATTTAAGTTAGCTTAAGATGGGGTAGGCTATATAAGAGAACGAGTTGTGATGAATGGAAATAAATGCATTGAGAAGCTATAAGAATATGGTTTGGCCAAAAAAAAAGGTATTTTGAAAGAGGAGATGAACAAAAAAGTAGGGTTTAGACACAACAAGTTTAGGTAGGATTTTCTTGGAAATAAATGATGTAAGATAATGGAAAATAAATAATGAGGTAAGAAATATGTGAACATATAAATACAGAAATCATGCTTGGATGGGAATTTTTTTGGTGGAAACAAATGTTGAAATAAGACGAAAGATCTATGGAATGAAGTTTTGGGTTGGACTGCAGTACCAAATGTTACACTGAAAACGAACCCTGTCCTTTCCATTGTGTTATCCCCCTATGTGTTTGTGTACTCTTGTATATTTGTGTTTTTCCTGTCTTTATGTGTTTAGCTAATAAGAGTTATGTTGTAGAATTTTTCTAATTATATGTCATTTACTTTGTAAAGATGTTTAGACATTATTCATTCTATTTTGTTGCTCATGTGTGAAGTTGATGTTTCAAAAGTTATTCTGATCTTTTATGTATTTTCTTATGTCATAATTCCTGTAACACTGATGTATATGTTTATTTCTATTCTTTTGTAAAGCCCCTATTACTACAAATGTTATCTGTACTATTACGTTCTTTAATGACGTATTTTGTACCTTTGTAATTGTATTCTTATGTTGTAAATTTATAATTGTATAAACACCAGTTCTTCAAATTAAGCTTCATTTCAGTGCACACGTTTCTGTTGGTCATAGTATATGCACAATAAGTAAAAGAAAAAGAGGACTGTTAGTGCCCCCACGTGTGTTGATAATTCAGCAAGGGACTGGTTAACAGCATTGCTGGTTCTAAGGACAATTCCAAAACCTTTGTGAGTGCACAAGTCGTGGTTTATGGACTTGCTGTTTTGTCCGCAAGACTCTTCGATGGTGATTGTGCACCTGCACAGCCGCAACAGATGGTTGCTGGCCGTCTCTACAAGGACTACAGTGTGTCTGCATCTTTGATGGCCCACCAATACCATTATTTCTACAAAGAGCGCAGTGGGTCTGCACCTCTGGTGGCCCAACAATATCATAATCTCTACCAGGACTACAGTTGGTCTGCTCTGTGATCACCTACCTACCAATATTCTTCAAAACTTCGACTGACTCTGCGGTGTGTTTGCTCTGTTGTGGCCCATTACCTGCCTGCATGTCAAGAGTCAGCACTGTCTTTCCGTTAGAAGGACAACACTACTTCTTCAAGACTGCATGGAAATCCACTACTTCCGTGTGTATTTTCTTTTTACTGCTCAGACTTTGAGAAAAACACTGTAATTTTACTATGATGAACGATCAGGACTGTCTTTATGGACTGTGAGAAAATTTTAGCTTTTGACCAACATTGTATCAATAAGTGTGTGCATTTGATTTCTTTGTTATTGTAATTATGAAAATTTTTTTCAAATCTGTATTGGCCACTGCCCAAAACAATTTGTAAAATTTTTTGTGGGGAGCATGGGGGCTATTTAAGTAGGCTGTTTAGGTTTTTATATTGGTAACGCCACGTAACGCTCTGTATGAAAATCACTGGCTGTGCTGTGTGCAGTCTGTGGCTGGGTGGCATTGTTGTAATATTCGCTATTGTAGTGTTGGGCTGTTGGCTGTTAACAGCGCATAGCGTTGCGCACTTGGAGGTGAGCCGCCAGCAGTGGTGGATGTGGGGAGTGAGATGGCGGAATTTTGGACAGAGACAGTAAATTTGTAAGACTGGATGCCATGAACTGATATATATATATTATGATTTTTGAACACTAATTGAGGTAAATACATTGTTTGTTCTCTATCAAAATCTTTCTTTGCTAACTGTGCCTATCAGTAGTTAGTGCCTTCAGAAGTTTGAATCTTTTATTTAGCTGGCAGTAGTGGCGCTCGCTGTATTGCAGTAGTTCGAGTAACGAAGATTTTTGTGAGGAAAGTGATTTGTGAAAGGTATAGGTTAATGTTAGTCAGGGACATTCTTTTGTAGGGATTATTGAAAGTCAGATTGCGTTGCGCTAAAAAATATTGTGTGTCAGTTTAAGGACAGTCATGTATAATTTTTCAAAGGGGACGTTTCACTGTCTTACGTACAACTGGACATGTGAGACCATACTATTTCATATCTTTACAAATTGTTATTACCAGGTATTTGTAGAAGTTAGCAGCTCTGCAATTTTTTAAGACAACAGTTTTTATACAGGGTGTCTCACAATTCCTATGACAGGCTTCTAGGAGTTCTAGAGCGGACTTCGTGGATAAAGTTTCTGTAAGGAACCCATGGCCGAAAGTCATACCGTTCGGATACCGAGTAAGTTTTAAGGATAGATTACTTTCAAATTAGCCACTTCACGGTACGCAGGCAAACTAAAAAGATGGTTCGGTCGTCAGTCCGTGCTATAACATCACATACGATTTCCATCCGAAATCTTTACGTTCGCACCTAGTAGGGTTGACTCTGATGCTCCACGGACGCGTAACAGTCTCGACTCTAAACACGGCGACTCTAGTCACGTAGAAGAGAACAAGACGACGAGCACTCGAAACACATCCCATGCTATGCGTGTAATGGGAGATCTTTCGGGTTCTTCATCAAAATTTCATCTAGTAAGTCTCCTCTCCAATCCCTAGAAACCTGTAATATGAATCTCATGCGAAAAGACAGAGGTTGCTGTTAATATAATCTGGCAGATCATTAATGTACAGCATGAACGATAAGGATACCAACGTATTTACTTGGGGTACGACTGTAGTTACTTCTAATTTTGTTGATAACTCGCCATAATGGATAAGTTGCGTCCACCCTACAAAAAATAGGCAAGTCACAAAATTTTGTCTAATACGCTATATGATGCTATTTTTGCTAACAAACTTTGGTGTGGTACTGAATACAATGATTCTCCGAGGTCAAGAAGTGGTGCATCCATTTGATTACCTTGTTCAATGGCTTTGATAACGACATGTGTCGTGATAACAAACAGCACGCCTGCGTGGAACGACATCTACTGACCTTTTTATTTTTTAAAGAGAGAGCAATCGGTAAATTATATTCAGTCACAGTGCGATTTATAAATTGGTATCCTCCCTGCCGTCCTCCAATAAGGAAGCATTATCGCCCTAGCCTCTTAGCGACAGTGCATAGTGATGTAACAATCCGACATGACGCAAAACAACTTATGAACTTCAGAGCAGAAAAACAACGAACAAAATAGGAAACGGAACGACTGATACTTTCTGAAAATAACGTATTTTATCCAGAAAGCTACCGCTGACAACGAGGAGCTTAGTGCACCGATTCTCACATACGCGTCGTTGCAGTCTGTCAATATAGGGCAGGCCCCGTAATCTGCCGAACCTGGCAACCGCTCTCCAACCATATACCGCTAATGGCCCACGTCGTAGATATGTTATCTGCCGATGGAGGCAGCAGGGGCACGCCTCCAGGGAGTGGCAGGCCGCAGGTCGGGGAAAAGACGCCACTGAGGCAGCCTCATTTATAAAGATGAATCCGTATTTACCTATTCAATTTGTTATGACCAGTATCGGCACTGAAATCTAAAGCGCGCACTTAGACTTGCAGACTGAAACTCAGGAGTCAGTCAAAGCGGGAACTAACTCGGTCACCTCACTAGGCAGAACATGGCGAAACACTTGTCTTGTTCGCCAGAATTGTATTTTATTTATGGTCACATAACTATACTAATAATACAACTGCAAGGCCATCTTGCCTGCCTGTCCGAACACGCTAATCTTCAGAACTATCAGAAGATTCATAAGATTTCCACAGGTGACTTGAGCATAGGTTGGAGCAGCGTGTAGCCTTTACATCATCAAAATCGGATCGCAGAAAGAAACGATATCGTGATTTTCAAGTTTTAGGAGTCTGCCCAGCTTAGGTAGTTTGGATGTTTTTCTTAGTGACGACGTAGAACATCAAAGAGCCAATAGATGGCGCTGTTAGTTTCGTTGTACACCAGTGAACCAATAGACGGCACTGTTAGTTCTTTTACAGCGAAGCTCCGAAAAAACTGGTATAGGCATGCGTATTCAAATACAGAGATATGTAAACAGGCAGAATGCTGCGCTATGGTTGGCAACACCTATATAAGACAACAATCGTCTGGCACAGTTGTTAGATCAGTTACTGCTGCTACAATGGCAGATTATCAAGATTGAAGTGAATTTGAACGTGGTGTTATAGTCGACGCACGAGCTATGGGACACAGCATCTCCGAAGTAGCGATGAAATGGGGATTTTGCCGTACGACCATTCCACGAGTGTACCGCGAATATCAGGAATCAGGTAAAACATCAAATCTCCGACATCGCTGCGGATGGAAAATGATCCTGCAAGAACGGGAGCGACGACGACTGAAGAGAATCGTTCAACCTGACAGAAGTGCTACCCTTCCGCAAATTGCTGCACCTTTCAAACCTGAGCAATCAACAAGTGTCTGCGTGCGAACCATTCAACGGAACATCATCGATATTGGCTTTCGGAGCAGAAGGCCCACTCGTGTACCCTTGATGACTGCACGACACAATGCTTTACGCCTCGCCTGGGCCGGACGAGTCTCGTTTCAAATTGTATGGAGTGCATCGACGTGTACAGGTATGGAGACAACCTCATGAATCCACGGACCCTGCGTGTCGGCAGGGGATCGTTCGAGCTGGTGGAGGCTCTGTAATGGTGTGGGGCGTGTGCAGTTGTAGTGATATGGGACCCCTGTTACGTCTATATTCGACTCTTGACAGGCGACACGTACGTAAGCAACCTGTCTGATAACCTGCATCTATTCATGTCCACTGTGCATTCCGACGGAGTTGGACAATTCCAGCAGGACAATGCGACACCCCACAGGTCCAGAATTTCTACGGAGTGGCCCCAGGAACACTCTTCTGAGTTTAAACACTTCCGTTGGCCACCAAACTCCCAAGACATGAACAGTATTGATCATATCGGGGATGCCTTGCAACGTGCTGTTCAGAAGAGATCTCCATCCCTCGTACTCTTACGGATTTATGGACAGCTCTGCAGAATTCGTGGTGCCAATGCCCTCCAGCAGTACTTCAGACATAAGTCGAGTCCATGCCACGTCGTGCTGTGGCACTTCTGCGTGCTCGGGAGGGCCCTTCACGATGTTTGGCAGCTATACCAGTTTCAGTGCACCTCAGTAACGAAAATATTTTCGGAAGCTTACGGCAGTGACAGAATTAAGCGTTACAATCCTATTTTTGTGAATACAAAATAACACTGAATTTACTTGGCTGGGATACACGCATTTACTGATCTGGCTCTTGGTGTTAAAAACTTAATGGAATTGAAAATGAAAAAACACTCCGCTGCAGAGTGAAAATCTCATTCTGTTAATGGAATTGCTTTGCTTCTTTCCGTAGGTTTATTGATATATGACTTCTTGGCTAGGAGAAACGAATTTATTGACAAATGTATCCCATAAAGGTTCCGTGTTTTACCCACTGAGATATGGAGCCCTAAAAAGTGACGGCATACATCGTCCTCTAACTTTCGCAGCGAAGAATGGGTGTATAGCTAGTATTACAAATATTGGGGAATGTATATACGTACCACATCTCCACCTAAATCACTGGATAGATTTCAACCAAACTTGGTACACATATTTCTTACTGTCCGGAAAGGAGCACTGTGGGTGCAAGAACCGTTTACCTCAGAGAGCTGGGGAAGGTACAAATGTTCAAATGTATGTGATTTCCTAAGGGACCAACAAACTGCTGAGGTCATCGGTCCCTAGACTTAAACTAACTTAACGCTAAGGACAACACTCACACCCATGCCCGAGGGAGGACTCGAACCTCCGACGGGAGGGGCCGCATGATTAGTGACATGGCGCCTCCAAGTGCGCGGCATGGGTGACGTGGGCAAGGTGTGTGTGTGTGTGTGTGTGTGTGTGTGTGTGTGTGTGTGTGTGTGTGTGTGTGTGTGTGTGTGTGTGTGTGTGAAGAACAAGCGTAGCGCACGTCGAGTATTTGATAATGAGAGCACTTAGTGACTGGCAACAAACGTTACACACAATTTCAAAGCTCAAAAGGATTTTTTTCTCGTTGACACCACCCGCAAATTTACGTAAAGAGAAAAGTTCATCGTTTACACTATTTTCCCTGTTCATGCAAAAAAACTGTCGCATCAGACATGACTGATTACAGCGTCATGCCTACAAGCTCTTTTTCCCGTCCACCCTCTCGTCCACCGGATTCAGGATGAGGCCGGGAGGAAGAGGTTTAATGTCCCGTAATTTATTAACCTGAAGTGCAGACCAATGTGGTGCCATAAAAGAGCAACAAGACGACATAAAACGCTCTGTAGATTGGCAAAGGGAACCATTCGAACAGCGGGTCGAGGAAGAGAAACAGCAGCATTTGCCGCTATATCGGCTGCCTCGTTTCCGCGTATACCAACATGCCCTGGGATCCAGAGCAACGCCACAGAGATGGCCCCCCCCCCCCCCCCCCCAAGTGGAGCATGTGGGGGCAGTCCTGAATCCGGTAGACCAGAGGGTGGACGGGATAAAAAGCTTGGAGGCATGACGCTGTAATCTGTAGCTTCTTCACTACTACCTCTACGCGTAACACAGTTTGCAGGCAAAACATTGAGATATGTGAAAACTAAACAGCAGGGCGTAATTCACTAGAAATACAGGTGGAATATGTGTACAAATATGTGTGGAACATTTGAAACATGTATGACACGTGTGACCGCGGGCCAAACCGCAGGTAAGAAGACCCTTCTAAATCCCATGATCGATTCCAACCAAACTTAGTATACGTATTACTTGCTATCCGCTGTGGGGATAAGAAGCAGCAACGTCCTATCGGCGTGGAGGAGATATCGTGGTAATGGACAGACCAGGAGAGAAGCAAGAGACGGACAGACAGACAGGGGGAAGGAGGAGATGGTTACAGATATGGGAGGAGGAGAAGGTGGACAGAGAGAGGTGGAGGACAGATGGATTAACAGAAGACTGGAGTAAATACATACCCAGGGAATCCTGTGTACTCGGCTGAGATAGAATGTAAGACAAAATACACACATCAAAAACAGTTTTGCATTACTTCGGTTCCGAGAGTTCCGTAACCCGTACAGAAAATTGGAGCAGAGATCAACATGCCTCGCCAATATGCTGCGATATGGTTGCACTATCGGTCGGAGGATGGCATTCACATATCGTACAGCCGTTACGGCGCCTTCCGTGACCACCAGCGGCGTACGTCGGCCCCACATAATGCCACCCCAAAACATCAAGGAACCTCCACCTTGCTTTGGAAAGTGTGTCTAAGGCGTTCAGCCTGGACCGTGTTGCCTCCAAACACGTCTCCGACGATTGTCTGGTTGATGGCATATGCGACACTCATCGGTGAAGAGAACGTGATGCCAATCCGAAGCGGTCCATTCGGCATGTTGTTGGGCCCATCAGTACCGCGCTGCGTGTTGTCATGGTTGCAATGATGGACCTCGCCAAGGACGTCGGGAGTGAAGTTGAGCATCATGCAGCCTATTGCGCACGGTTTGAGTCGTAACACGACGTCCTGTGGCTGCACGAAAAGCATCATTCAACATGGTGGCGTTGCTGTCATGGTCCCTCCGAGCCATAATCCGTATGTAGCGGTCATCCACTGCAGTATTAGCCTTGGGCGGCCTGAGCGAGGCATGCCATCGACACTTCCTGTCTCTCTGAATCTCCTCCATGTTCGAACAACATCGCTTTGGTTCACTCCGAGACGCCTGGACATTTCTCGTGTTGAGAGCCCTTCCTGGCACAAAGTAACAATGCGGACGCGATCGAACCGCGGTATTAACCTTCTAGGCATGGTTGAACTACAGACAACACGAGCCGTATACCTCCTTCCTGGTGGAATGACTGGAACTGATCGGCTGTCGGAACCCCTCCGTCTAATAGGCCCTGCTCATGCATGGTTGTTTACATCTTTCGGCGGGTTTAGTGACATATTTGAACAGTCAAAGGGACTGTGTCTGTGATACAATAACCACAGTCAACGTCTATCCTCAGGAGTTCTGGGAACCGGGGTGATGCAAAACTATTTTTGATGTGTGTAGTAAAATGAGTACAATACAGTAACGAAATAACATCAGTGAAACATTTCACCAGTAGGTGGCGTTAGTGACAGAAGAACCTATCATCTCTGCCATATGACAAATACTTATTAAAATCTACATATATTATTTAGATTCTATATCAAAAACGACATATCGACAGTTAGTAAGTAGTTTTTGCAGGTTTCAAACGTCAGCGTCACAGGGTTTATGGTATGGAGTGCAACTGGGTGCACAACACGGTTACCTCAGGTTCGCACACCCGGCAATTTGAATAGCAGCCGTTGCCTTTCTGAAGTTTTTAAGGCCGACGGCTGTGCCCTACATTTGAGGTCTCCGCGAAGTTATCTTTCAATAAGATAAGACAAGAGCGCCTGTTGCCTGTCTTGTCCTGCCCTACCTCGGTACACTGGGTATTCGACTGTTGACCTACCAGCACGTACTCGAGATCTCTCACCCACTGAAAACAAGTGGTCATGGATTGCACAGAGCCTGGCACGCCTCCTATCACCCGACAATACGGTTGATGAACAGTAAATAGAAACACCTACAGCCGTCCTTATGATTTTATTTTATTATGTCGCTACCAGTTTCAACGCTTCAGTGCGTCATCTTCAGACCTGTATGCATAAAACATTAAAGATAGCATTATCAACTTACCAATCGCGTCATATAGAAACAGATTAAAATAGAATGAGAAACAGTGGTAAGAATCTACAAATGAATTTACACCGAACATTTGACAGAAAGAACAGATAACAGAAACATCCATTGTCACATATCTAAAATATATACCATCACGAATTTCCGCTCAATACACTGTAAATCATGCTATCTATTAATATTTCTTTAAATACTATTCATGATTTTTATTGGACAGTTGGTGAAATTACCTGCACAAGCCTGAAATGAGTTATTGTATGACAAAATAACTGTAAAAGGTGATGAATGGGAGGAACCAATACCTCACAAACAAGTAAAAAGGAGGAACATGACCTATGTGTCGTGTCAAAGTATAAAATGTTTAGTTGTGCACAGATGAGGGGTATACACTATGTCATATCTATAAAATGAACGTCCAAGACGTGATATAAACCGAATGTACGACCCACATATATAGAACGTATGAGAGAGGCCCACAAGGAAACTGTTCATAATGCAAACATTCATATGCGAATGCATCATGTATCGTGTACTGCAATGCAACAATCACACACAGGGATACTAAGTAGTCCACAAGGATGCAGTGCATCATGAAGGATGACACAACAATATATATATATATATATATATATATATATATATATATATATATAAAATGAACGTCCAGGACGTGGTATAAACCGAATGTAGGATCCACATACATAGAACGTATGAAAGACGCCCACAAGGGAACTTCATGATGCAAACATTCATATGCGAATGCATCATATATCGTGTACAATATACACTCCTGGAAATGGAAAAAAGAACACATTGACACCGGTGTGTCAGACCCACCATACTTGCTCCGGACACTGCGAGAGGGCTGTACAAGCAATGATCACACGCACGGCACAGCGGACACACCAGGAACCGCGGTGTTGGCCGTCGAATGGCGCTAGCTGCGCAGCATTTGTGCACCGCCGCCGTCAGTGTCAGCCAGTTTGCCGTGGCATACGGAGCTCCATCGCAGTCTTTAACACTGGTAGCATGCCGCGACAGCGTGGACGTGAACCGTATGTGCAGTTGACGGACTTTGAGCGAGGGCGTATAGTGGGCATGCGGGAGGCCGGCTGGACGTACCGCCGAATTGCTCAACACGTGGGGCGTGAGGCCTCCACAGTACATCGATGTTGTCGCCAGTGGTCGGCGGAAGGTACACGTGCCCGTCGACCTGGGACCGGACCGCAGCGACGCACGGATGCACGCCAAGACCGTAGGATCCTACGCAGTGCCGTAGGGGACCGCACCGCCACTTCCCAGCAAATTAGGGACACTGTTGCTCCTGGGGTATCGGCGAGGACCATTCGCAACCGTCTCCATGAAGCTGGGCTACGGTCCCGCACACCGTTAGGCCGTCTTCCGCTCACGCCCCAACATCGTGCAGCCCGCCTCCAGTGGTGTCGCGACAGGCGTGAAAGGAGGGACGAATGGAGACGTGTCGTCTTCAGCCATGAGAGTCGCGTCTGCCTTGGTGCCAATGATGGTCGTATGCGTGTTTGGCGCCGTGCAGGTGAGCGCCACAATCAGGACTGCATACGACCGAGGCACACAGGGCCAACACCCGGCATCATGGTGTGGGGAGCGATCTCCTACACTGGCCGTACACCACTGGTGATCGTCGAGGGGACACTGAATAGTGCACGGTACATCCAAACCGTCATCGAACCCATCGTTCTACCATTCCTAGACCGGCAAGGGAACTTGCTGTTCCAACAGGACAATGCACGTCCGCATGTATCCCGTGCCTCCCAACGTGCTCTAGAAGGTGTAAGTCAACTACCCTGGCCAACAAGATCTCCGGATCCGTCCCCCATTGAGCATGTTTGGGACTGGATGAAGCGTCGTCTCACGCGGTCTGCACGTCCAGCACGAACGCTGGTCCAACTGAGGCGCCAGGTGGAAATGGCATGGCAAGCCGTTCCACAGCACTACATCCAGCATCTCTACGATCGTCTCCATGGGAGAATAGCAGCCTGCATTGCTGCGAAAGGTGGATATACACTGTACTAGTGCCGACATTGTGCATGCTCTGTTGCCTGTGTCTATGTGCCTGTGGTTCTGTCAGTGTGATCATGTGATGTATCTGACCCCAGGAATGTGTCAATAAAGTTTCCCCTTCCTGGGACAATGAATTCACGATGTTCTTATTTCAATTTCCAGGAGTGTATATATATGAAAAAACCAGAAAAGCTTACTGAGTAGCACACCGCTCAAAAAGTACTCTTGCGTGTTAAACCTAAGTGATCACGGGGAACTAATTGAAATATTAAATATATAGTCATGAAGAAATGCGTTGTAACTAGTCCACACTTAGGTCTTTCGATGACATTAAAACCATAAGCCATTACATACCAACAATTAGAAAATTTCAAGTCATTCAAATCGTGTCAACCTAAGTGTGCACTAGTTACAAAGAATTTATTCATGACTATATATTTTATATTTTAATTAATTCCTCATGATCACTTAGGTTTAACAGACAAGAGTATTTTTTGAGCGGTGTGCTACTCAGTAAGCTTTTCTGGTTTTTTCATGTATATATATATATTACTGTGTCATCCTTCATGATGCACTGCATCCTTGCGGGCTACTTAGTATCCCTGTATGTGATTGTTCCATGGCAGTACACGATATATGATGCATTCGCATATGAATGTTTGCATCATGAAGTTCCCTTGTGGGCGTCTTTCATACGTTCTATGTATGTGGATCCTACATTTGGTTTATACCACGTCTTGGACGTTCATTTTATAGATATGACATATTGTATGCCCCTCATCTGTGTACAACTAAGCATTTTATACTTTGACACGACACATGTGTCATGTTCCTTCTTTTTACTAGTTTGTGAGGTATTGGTTCCTTCCATTCATCATCTTTTACAGTTATTTTGTCTTACAGTAAGTTATTTCAGGTTTGTACAAATAATTTTTCCAACTGTCCAATAAGGATCATGAATAGTATTTAAAGAACTTTTTAATAGATTGTAAAATCAGACTATGTATTGAGTGGAAATTCGTGATTGTATATATTTTAGATATGTGACAATGGATGTATCTGTTCTTTCTGTCAAATGTTCGATGTAGATTCATTTGTACAGTCTTGCCATTGTTTCTCATTCTGTTTTAATCTGTTTCTATGTAACTTGATTGGTAAGTTGATAATGCTATCTTTAATGTTTTATGCATACAGGCCTGAAGATGACGCAATGAAGCGCTGAAACTGGTAGCGACAAAATAAAATAAAATCATAAGGACGGCTGTAGGTGTTTTTATTTACTTGTCACGATAGTAAACGGCCGTCGTCCCAGAGACCTCCTGCTAAAAGAATGGACATACAAAACCGTTGACGAAGTCTGGCATACAGCGTAAGCAGTACAGAATCAGATAACTGTATCTATGATCCTAATTCAGTTCGACTCGCTACCCAGTCGTGTTAGAGCAGGGCCGGCCACGGTGTGCCAAACTTCACGTGCTCATCGCGTGCGGGCCCCAAGCCCCTGCCTTATACTCGGCTTTACTCGGTCCTTCTCGGAAGTATTCGGAGCGGCGCGACATTTCATTTAGCATTGCGGTGCAGCCTTTTTCGGTCAGCACAGCTGTCTGAGTTTAGCAGATTCGTGCTGTCAGCGCTTTTTACTCTTCGCTGTTTGTTCATGGTACAAGGGACGTTCACACGTCCAGTGGCTGTTTGCACAAAAAGAGGCAGTCTAACGATTTATCATCACAACCATTTAAAATCAATGGAAATAACAGAAGACAGGAATGAGAATTCTCAATTCGCATAAGCGAGAGGTACGGCCTGTTTGCTGTGAATCGACAATGTGGTACCATGCAGAAAGGATTTAAACATTTAGATGACAATGAAATAGCACAAAATTAAAACGATCGACTAACAGGATTTATTTTTCTGTCCATCAAGAAGCACTTCATGCTAAATCTGCAGTCATGGAGCAGTCGAAAAAATGGGTGGTACGAATAGTAAAATTTCTGAAGTCGCATCCGTTACTCCACAGTCAGTTGCAACAATTTTCAATGGAACTGAACGAAGAGTATGGAGACTTCACATATTACTGCAAAGTACGTTGAACGTCCAGGGGTATGGCTGCAACGATTTTTCGATGTAAAATTCGGTATTGTTGAATTTATGAAGGAAAAAGGAATTCAGGAACAATAACTAAAACATCGGGAAAGGATTGCAGACTTTGCATTTTAAATGGACTTGACTGCACACTGCCAATAGTAACATACTGCAAAGTAACTTCTTCCTGATTTGATGGGGATGCATTTGAAAAGAAAATCGAGTTGTAGAAGGGACACATTCTAACAAAAACAGTCTAGTTTCCTACGCTCTGGCGTTAAACAATGCGTGAGGCTTGAAGAATACACAACGGCCTTGTAAGAAATACAAGGATGTTTTAAGAGTTTTGAGGACACTGTCGATCTTTCATCTGTTTTCGAGACTATTTACCGTTTCAGCTGAAGGCGCCCCTGTGCATGTGCAGATGTAACTGATTGGTCTGCAAGGTAATTCCAGTTTTAATGACATCTTTTTACGTCTAAAGCTTCCAGAGCGTCTACATTGATTTCCTCGGGTAGATTTTGCAAGTCTCCACAATGAGGTTGAAAGAGCTACAGTATTTCGATCGACATATTTCTGCGAAAGACATTTCTTCCCATTATGAAACTAAATCAGTCACGATTACGTGGCAACTTGTGTGCGAAATTCTTTGATATTGTCTACGTTTGTCCGCATGCCGACAAAAATTATGTCTTCAGCGCGCCAAAAATGATTAATTAATACTGAAAACTTGTTTTGTTTATGACCTATGTTGTTGAGAAATGTGAAATACAAAATCAAGTCGTATGAAGTGCAACGGTGCTGCCATTTAAATGCGGCACGTTTCCAGTTTCCCCCTCTTTCCCCTCCTCGCGCTGACAGCCGAACTCCAGATGTCACTCAGTCAGATCGTTACCAAACGTTGTATATCATAAATTATCACCCAAAACGCCGATTTAGTTCGTACTACGTGCTGCTGTCCAGCAGAACGGGCGTAAACGTTAATTGGAAGTAACACCAGAAATACGGGGAACAGGAAAAGCATAACTGTGAGTTTCTCGGAGGTAGACCTTAATGGGCAAGTTGTTAGTGTGGGGGATCGTTGTACCAAGGGTCCTCGGTTCAAACGATGATCTCAATTTGTTTTACTGTGTTCTGCGTGAATGTCATATGGGGCTATTAATATTTCCGCAAGTGTGATGCAATTGTTTCTTTATTCCACTGTTCCGATTGTTTATTCTATGGAACTACAAATGCACTAGCTGCTTCATCACGAGCGGTGTCCGTTCTGTCGGAAATGTCCGATGCTACTTTCAACTAAAGAAACGAAAGCAGACTGCTAAACGAACATTACTACAAACTCCAAGAATCCTTTTACATGTCAGGAAAATGTTCTCCCATATAACAGTTTCACACGTAAGCAGTTAAAACAAATTGCCATCAGTGGGGGTTTGAACGCGGGATCTTCGGTATGATGATCTCACGCTCTAGCAACTGATCAATTGAGATCTACAAAATAACAGCGAAAAGAGACACTTTTCCTGTGCTCCATAGTTATGGCGTTACTTTTAATTACCGCTTACGCATGTTCTACTGGACGGCAGCACATAGCACGAACTAAATTGGTGTTTTGGTGGATTTTTATCAACATACAAAGTTTGTTACCGATATGAGTGTCTGACATCTGGAGGTTTGGGTGTAAGGCTGCGCGGAGTAGCGGTGGGGCAAAGGCGCTTTGGCCCTTGGGCCTGGGCAGGGCCCGCGAGACGAAATCTTGGCCGCCACTGGATTGGGGTAAAGCTCTGTATAAGGTTAGAGTCGTCGTTGCTGTCACGAGGCAGCTCCATGTACTAAAGTTCACATTCTGTACACCTCCAGATTAGCTATGAATTTAATCATGTGCTATTCCAACTATACAGATATGTACAGTTAGAAAAATCTCGTGCCAGCCGGAGTGGCCGTGCGGTTCTAGGCGCTACAGTCTAGAGCCGAGCGACCGCTACGGTCGCAGGTTCGAATCCTGCCTCGGGCATGGATGTGTGTGATGTCCTTAGGTTAGTTAGGTTTAATTAGTTCTAAGTTGTAGGCGATTGATGACCTCAGAAGTCGCATAGTGCTCAGAGCCATTTGAGCCAAAAATTTTGTTATTTGCTACCATTTCCGGAATTGCAATTTTAATAGCCAGTAGTGTACAGGCTGGTTATAATTAAACTTTCGCTACTTGAGCCAGTGTAGGCTGAAAACTGTTTACCGTAAGGGTACCCAACTTTACAGGAATTAGGTTCAGACAGTGGACTGCAGGATTTCCGTTGTTAGTAGCGTTAGTGTCGACACTTACCGATAGGCGCTGGTACAGGTAGGGCGACGGAGGTCTGAAACACAAGCATCATTGTACTTTACAGTTGCAGACAGTCATCATGGGTCCGTACAACTGCTGCTCTTCGCGAGTATCACAGCAGTACAGGAATGGCGGCGGCTCCATTATGCTCTGATGAACATTCACGTGGGCTTCCATCGGTCCAGTGGAGGTCGTGCAAGGCACCATGATGGCCAAGGAGTATCTTACGCTGGTTGCAGACCACGTTCACCCCTTCATGACGATCATATTTCCCAACAGCAGTGGCATTTTTCAACAAAGTAATGCACTATGTCACATGGTCAGGAGTGTGACAGAGTCGTTCAAAAATGGTTCAAATGGCTCTAAGCACTATGGGACTTGACATCTGAAGTCATCAGTCTCCTAGACTTAGAACTACTTAAACCTAACTAACCTAAAAACATCACACACATCCATGCCGTAGGCAGGATTCGAACCTGCGTCCGTAGCAGCAGCGCGGTTCCGGGCTGAAACGCCTAGAACCGCTCGGTCACAGCGGCCGGCGGAGTCGTTCGAGGAACACAGTTCCTACTGATGTGCTGGCTCACCAGCTTGCCAGATATGAACACGATCGAACACATGTGGGATGTGACTGAACGTGGCATCATAGCTCTTCGCCACCCTCGCCGGAATTTACGAGAGTTGGGTGACACGTGTGTGCAGTTCTGGTGCCAGCTCCCTCCAGCGACCTACCAAGGCCTTATTGCTTCCATGCCACGACGCGTTGCAGCTGTTATCCGTGCCAAAGATGGACATATCGGCTATTGGTTAGGTGGTCATAATTTTCTGGCTGATCAGTGTACTTTGACTACGCGATCAGTCACAATCGTGGAACATCTCGGTGTTTCTACCTGGAACGATTTCAAGCGGGTCGACCGCGTCAGTCTAGCTATTTGGAAAGCACATGCCAGCCAGATTTATTGGAATAATCCTAATGAAGTATTAATACCCCATGAAAGAACTCGCAGGAAAATCTACACCCTTCACTTACTCTTGAGCATTGTTCGATGGCCTGGGACTTGTGCCTACATGGTGTAACACAAGTAATTAGCCGGCCGGAGTGGCCGAGCGGTTCTAGGCGCTACAGTCTGGAACCGTGCGACCGTTACGGTCGCAGGTTCGAATCCTCCCTCCGGCATGGATGTGTCTGATGTCCTTAGGTTAGTTAGGTTTAAGTAGTTCTAAGTTCTAGGGGACTGATGACCTCAGAAGTTGTCCAATTGTGCTCAGAGCCATTTGAACCACTTGAACAAGTAATTAAAGACTATTCGAAAAACCACTGTGCACTTCGTAACAGGTTCATTTATTCAGCGTAAGTATGTCACAGTAATGTCCAACATACTACAGTGAGCGGCGACACATGAAAAGCGTTGTGCCTTACGGGGACTCTTACTCACGAAATACCGCCAGCTGCCGTCACAAAACGAATTACGAGTGCAGGTGCTGCATTACGAAATGAATAAAACACTGTTTTAGAAGGGAGAACTTCTGTCTTTGGACACCTATCAATTTTAACCCGAGGCACAAAAAGTGTTACATTCCTCAAAACGCATGCGACAAATATTAAAAAAACAGTGCACAAAATAGCTCCTTCTTTAAGCCATTGTCAACACATATTGTGGATGAAAATAGTCCCATGGCATCAACGTCAGGTAGTAGTGCCTCTTTGGCTGACGGACTTTATCACTGTACATCCAGATGACAGCAGCAAGTAAATGGATAAGTACGTAGCACTCTACAGTACACGAATGATATATAAATTTTCAGTATAGTGCATAGATTCATTTTAAATAAACAGAGTACTGTACACCTACAGCAGAGCATATGTACACTATGTGATCAAAAGTATCCTGACACCAGGCTGAAAATGTCTTACGAGTTCATGGCGCCCTCCATCGGTAGTGTTGGAATTCAATATGGTGTTGGTCCACCCTTAGCCTTGATGACAGCTTCCAGTCACGCAAGCATACGTTCAATCAGGTGCTGGAAGGTTTCTTGGGGAATGCCAGCCCAATCTTCACGGAGTGCTGCACTGAGGAGAGGTATCGATGTCGGTCGGTGAGGCCTGGCACGAAGTCGGCGTTCCAAAACATACCAAAGTAGAAACTTCCTGGCAGATTAAAACTGTGTGCTGGACCGAGACTCGAACTCGGGACCTTTGCCTTTCGCGGGTAAGTGCTCTACCAACTGAGCTACCCAAGCACGACTCACGCCCCGTCCTCACAGCTTTAAATTCCGCCAGTACCTCGTCTCCTACTTTCCAAACTTTACAGAAGCTCTTTTGCGAGCCTTGCAGAACTAGCACTCGTGGAAGAAACCCAGGCTGTGGCTAAGCCATGTCTTCGCAATATCCTTTCTTCCAGGAGTGTTAGTTCTGCATGGTTCGCAGGAGAGCTTCTGTAAAGTTTGGGAAGTAGGAGACGAGGTACTGGCGGAAGTATGCTGTGAGAACGGGGCGTGAGTCGTGCTTGGGTAGCTCGGTTGGTAGAGCACTTTCCCGCGAAAGGCAAAGGTCCCGAGTTTGAATCTCGGTCCGGCACACAGTTTCAATCTGCCAGGAAGTTTCATATCAGCGCACACTTCGCCGCAGAGTGAAAATCTCATTCTGCATACCAAAGGTGTTCTATAGGATTCAGGTCAGGATTCTGTGCCACTGGCTGTGCATTAGGAACAGGTGCTCAATCTTGTTGAAAGATGCAATCGCCATCCCCGAACTGCTCTTCAACAGTGGGAAGCAGAAAGGTGCTTAAAACATCAATGAAGGCCTGTGCTGTGATAGTGCCATGCAAAACAACAAGGGTACAAGCCCCCTCCATGTAGAACACTACCACACCGTAACACCACCGCCTCCGAATTTTACTGTTGGCACTACACACTCGGCAGATGACGTTCACCAGGCATTCGCCATAACCACACCCTGTCATCGGATCGCCACACTGTGTACCGTGATTCGTCACTCCACACAACGTTTTTCCACTGTTCAATCGTCCAATGTTTACTCTCCTTACACCAAGCGAGGGGTCGTTTGGCATTTACCGGCGTGATGTGTGGCTTACAAGCAGCCGCTCGACTATGAAATGGTCTCACCTCCCGCCTAACTGTCATAGTACTTGCAGTGGATCCTGATGCAGTTTGGAATTCCTGTGTGATGGTCTGGATAGATGTCTGCCTATTACACATTACGACCCTCTTCAAACGCCGGCGGTCTCTGACAGACAACGAACAAGGTCTGCCTGTAAGCTTTTGAGCTGCACGTGTCCCTTCACGTTTCCATTTCACTTTCACATCGGAAACAGTGGACCTAGAGATGTTTAGGAGAGTGGAAATCTTGCATACAGGCGGATGACACAAGTGACATCCAGTCACCCGACCACGTTCGAAGTTCCGCGAAGCGCTCCGTTCTGCTCTCTCACGATGTCCAGTGACTACTGAGGTCGCTGATATCGAGTACATGGCAGAAGGTGGCAGCACAATGCACCTAATACGAGAAACCGGATACTTTTGATCACGTAGTGTACGTAGCTCTTTTAATGTAACTTTTGTATATTATAGTACTATAATTTGTTTAATGCATCGTTCATTACTGTGATACCATTACATTAATTACTTTTAAAACATACTGTCTAGTATCCCACAAAATACTACACTTAATCTATTTTTTATTTAACCACTACCTACAATGTACGTTTTAATCCTGATTATAGCTTCTGATAACTGTTTTACAAAACGTTTCTTCAATCGTAACTTTTAATAATTCGGACAGGGATTCGCCCCGATTAGTCCGAATCAGGGAGATTTCACTGTGCTATTACTGTTTGATAACTCCCCGACTACCACAACTCCAGCATGGCTATAGTTGCCGATGGATCGCTTGGGAACAAACCGGACATCAAAGCGTTCGTTTCGTCATGAAGCCCGTAAGCGTACATTTCTGAAACGCGCCCGGACAATGGTTGAATAACTGCTCAAAGGCTGTGTGATAGCAACTGCCCATTATTTCGAATTTCTAACGGCAGATGCGAATGGAGCCCACGGCCGGAGGCTACATCTGACAACACCGTCATTGCTTCGGCTATTACTGGCTGTTTGATTCCCGCTTGCAAAATGTCCTTTGCAAACACACGCACTTAAGCTCAGCAGTCAGAGAGGTCATCGGACAATTCAGACCTAAAATGAGCGATCAGTCAGGATTTTTTTGAGAGTGAATCTATAAGGGACAGTCAAATGAAAACGAGATAGATAAAAAACAGTAAGCAAACTCTTTATTATTTTAATAATAATCGTAAAAACTGTTAATACGTTTATCCCAGTGTGAGAAAAGACGGTCAATGCCTTCATGGAAAAACGTTTACGGTTGCCTGTAGAACCATGATTGTACCTAGCCGTGCACCTCTTCTTCCGAAGCAAATCGACGGCAAAGAAACGTCTTTCTTCAGAGATCAAGAAATATGAACATCGCATAGGGAAAGATCGGGACTGTATGAATAATTTGTAACGGCTTCCAAAAGAAACTTCTGCAGTGCAGTCTGGACAACCCGCCAACAAAATTCCCGCCACCATATTGCCAACATCGTTTCGACTAGGCTGCACAAGTTTCACTGGAAAGCCCTTACACATCCTTCTTACAGTCCCGATCTCTCCCCAAGCGATTTCATATTTTTGGGGCCGTGACGAAAGATATTCGTGGTCGTCGATTTGCTTCGGACGAAAAGGCGCGCGCCTGAGCACAATCATGATAGTGCAGGCAACCGCAAACAGTTTTGCATGAAGGCACTCACCGTCTTGTCTCACAGCGGGAGAAATCTATCAACAGTTATGGCGAATAGTTTTGAAATAATAAACAGTTTACTTAGTTCCTAGAATTACATTTTCACTCTACAGCGGAGTGTGCGCTGATATGAAACTTCCTGGCAGATTAAAACTGTGTGCCGGGCCGAGACTCGAACTCGGGACCTTCGCCTTTCGTGGGTAAGTGCTCTACCAACTGAGCTACCCAAGCGCGACTCACGCCCCATCCTCACAGCTTTACTTCCGCCAGTACCTCGTCTCCTACTTCCCAAGCTTTACAGAAGCTCTTCTGCGAGCCTTGCAGAACTAGCACTCGTGGAAGAAACCCAGGCTGTGGCTGAGCCATGTCTCCGCAATATCCTTTCTTCCAGGAGTGTTAGTTCTGCATGGTTCGCAGGAGATCTTCTGTGAAGTTTGGAAGGTAGGAGACGAGGAACTGGCGGAATTAAAGCTGTGAGGACGGGGCGTGAGACGTGCTTGGGTAGCTTAGTTTTTACTTAGTTTTTTATATGTATCGTTTTCATTTGACAGCCGTTTATAGTTTGGAGACGTCAAAATAAAAATGAGAATACTGGTGACTGGAATTTCGTTATAAGATCACCCAACGTAAAAAACGCATTTATGTTAATGTGTGCCATCCCAGCTAACTTACAATATCCGTAAGACTCTTCAAGCCAACTTCGTGCTGCTTTTATTTGAGCTCCTTCAATGTACTCCGCAATCACATCTGGTAATGACGCCGTAGCAGTACTCCAGAAGAGGGCCAATAAGCGTTATGTTGGCAGTAGAATTGTTGCGCATTCTAAGTGTTCTGTCAATGGAGCGCAGTCTTTGGTTCGTCTTCCTCGCAACATCATCTATGTGATGGTCACTATTTAAGTTGTTAGTGATTTTAATCAATACGTACTTAGATGAATCGACATTTAAATTTGCGTGATTTATTGTCTAAATGGAATTTAATCCTTTTTTCTTTTAGTACCCATGTAGAGGACCTCACACTCTGTGTTTTTCATGGTCAAATCCTACTTTTCGCGCCATGCAGTTTTCTTACGTCAATCATTTCGTACTTCATTTTTAACTTCTGGTGATTTTACTAGACGGTAAACGACAGCATGATCTGCAAGCAATCTAAGACGGCTGCTCACACTGTCTCCTAAATTGTTTATAGTGACTGGCAGCAGCAGAGGGCCTATAAAGCTTCGCTGGCCCACATGTAACTTGACTTCCCCGTGAATTCCCGTCAGTTATCACGAACTGTGATCTTTCTGGCAGAAAATCTGAAGTTCCGTCACATATCTGATACGATGCTCCAGTGGCCAACAGTTTTATTAGAAGCCGTTTGTGAGGAACGTTGCCAAAAGCCTTCTGGAAATCTCTAAATACGTATTCAACTTGAGATCCCCTATCGATAGTACTCATTACTTCGATCGAATAAAAACACTCGAACAGTATTTTCTGAACATATGCTGGTTATCTGTCAACAGATCAACAGTTAATTTGCCAAAAAATATTATACCTTTATTTTAGCTTTTTGGGCAGATCTTCATGAGAAAAAATGAAACGTTCGACGATGGTAAAAATTAATACTGAGAGAAGTAAACCAGTTATTACTGAAATACGAAAACTTATCAAAAAGTTAGGTGTTCATATAGTTTGTTTGCAAGAAGCATGCTGTAGACATAGTAAGCTCCTCATTTCCCTGTTGCCACGCGACCGCTACGGTCGCAGGTTCGAATCCTGCTTCGGGCATGGATGTCTGTGATGTCCTTAGGTTAGTTAGGTTTAAGTAGTTCTAAGTTCTAGGGGACTGATGACCTCAGATGTTAAGTCCCATAGTGGTCAGAGCCATTTGAACATTTTTTCCCCGTCGGTATGTTAACAATAAATATTAGCCACGATGAGTAGATGCCTGCCATTGTCATAACAAGTAGGAAACCTACTGTGACTCAGGTGGTATACCTATGTGAAAAGCACTCAGTTACGGTAGTACAAAAACTGCATGCAAAGCGGATTGTAAAGGATGTAAATATCATATTCACATCCTATTGTATCTCTCTATGGATGAGGCACTTGTCTCCTTGTCGCAACATGCGGACACAAAAGCCACTCTGTGGCACAGTAGGCAAACTGAAAAGCAAAGTGTGGTACTAGAAGACACAACATAAGAGCTTTATTTCATTACTTTGAATGTAGAGGGTCAGATGAGTATATCTGGGGGACGAGCATATGTTGCCATTATTACAGGGTGACCCAGGTGGAATGTTCAACTTTCATGGGTGTGACAAGAACAGTCATCCGAAGCAAAGAAGTTTAGTAAAACAGGGCTCTAAAATGCGTATCCTAAGAGCTAAGACCGCTAGTTCATCTTCGATACTGTGAAACACATCTCGTCAGCGGAACAAGCGCTCGAAGCTTTTAAAGTAGGCGTATTAGAGCCCATATTTACCAGACGTTTTGTTTCGAAAGTGCATCCCTGTCATATTCCTGAATACTGACAATTCCTTGCGGTACACCTTGTACAGATGTCGTTTGAGCAAACCGGTTGACAGCAGCTGAGATTAGTAGCTAGTTGACAGCGATCCAACACCTGACATACAATAATCGTAATCAATTGTTATGCAAGGAGGAATTCGTAACAATGGAGGGACACATGCAGAGGAAAGCATGACTGGCCCAGATATGAGGGAAACGGACTGCGATGATTTAACTGACGCCATTTCAGCATTTCCAGTGGAATCTATACCGGTCCATGTAACTTTGTTGCGCAGCTACTGAATGAACTCTTGCAAAGAGCACAGACTTCTATGTTCCTGACAAAAAGATAGTCTGCCTACAATCCAATGGAGACCAGAATTTTCCATGTTGAGGCAAGGCATTTGACTGAGCAGAAGAAGTTATCAACGCGCTTTAGGCCAAAGTGCACTGCAAGGCTCCATGAATGCAGGAAAGGTAAGACACGCTGTATAATATTGGTTCGTAAAACCAAAAGAGTACACTACGAGAAGTTTCTTCGAAGGCAACCTATATTTGACACATGGAGAAGATCGTTATTGACTGAAAAGTTTATGGGACCTACTATCACGTCCACCATCTCATTAACAGTTGTATGGAGGGAGTCAGCAGAATACTTCCAGATGATAACACGAACACAGATCTTGAAATAAATGCACAATTCCGAAGCGAACTATTTGGCGAATGCGATACTCAGATGTTATTCTTATCTTTTGATCAGTAAGAAGTTTTTACCGCTATTTCCAAGCTTGTAACAGACAAGACTCCAGGTGTGGATGGCGTCTACCCTGAGGGCATGTAGATGATAGGTCCACTGATAGTGCCTTACCGGAAACTATTACTAAACGAGACGTTGTGAATAGGTAGGACCCCGGCGGTTTAAGAAACTTCTCGTGAACTGATGATTAAAAGTAAAGGAGAAATCCCCAGCGCCACCGAAAAGTTACGGAACTACTTGTTTGTTAAAGATCTTGGCAACTGTCGAGCAGCATATGCTCTGTGTAGAGTTGCAGCGCAAAGGGAGCTTTTAGGGCTTAATCAGTGCCAAAAAGGTTTCAGAAAACCGAAGTCTACAGATGACGCGGTTACATGAGCTCCTCAGATAATAGAAAATTCGACTCCAAAATATTTAATTGCACTGATGATTGACGTCGCAGGCTCATTTGATGTTACCAAGCCTCCGTGATGTCCGTGTCATCAAGTGCCTGTTGAAGAGTTTTGTCGATTTTTAGCGGATCTACCTTCCAACCGCTTGTGGGGCTGAGCGAGATAATTGAAAAGATCTCCAACGACTGTACTCAAGACTCTATAATTCATCCTTAGTTCTGGGATATGAACCCGTCTTATATCTGGCAGATGGGACAGACAGTTCTGAAGGGGTTGTAGCGAACGGTATCTGCGGGATGTTGAGGTATTCCTGTGGCCAACAAGATACGCACATTTATCTCCGATAGAACGTGTGTGGGACCAGCTTGCATGTCAACTTCGTCCCAGTGCCAGCAAGGAAGGAAGGAAGGAAGGAAGTAAGGAGATTAGGGTTTAACGTCCCGCTGACATCGAGGTCATTAGAGAAGGAGCACAAGCTCGGGTTGGTCACGAGTACAGAAGGAAATAGGCCATGCCCTTTCAAAGGAACCATTGCGGCATTTGCCTGAACTGATTTAGGACAATCACGGAAAATGTAAATAAGGATTACCGGACGCGGGTTTGAACCGTCGTCCTCCAGAATGCAAGTCTAGTGTGCTGGCCATTGCGCCATCTCGCTCGATCCAATGCCAGTGTCCAGGTTATCAAGGACCAGTTACAACAGTTGTTGGACAGCTTGCCTCAGGAGAGGATACTACGTCTTTGTGACACACATCCCATTCGAATCACCGCACACGTCCAAGACAGAGGAAGTGCAACATCATGCTGGTAAGATGGCTTCATAATTTGGCGGTAAAAGATTTGCCCGAAATTTCATGTTGCACTAGCTGCACGCCATACTCCAGTTTTCACAGCATTCAGAGATCCTTCACATACCTGACGAGGATTTCCAGAACACAAACGTCAATTTTGCGAGTGCACGTATCCCGATAAATTAATCTGGCGGTTTCAGTTCGAGACTGTCTACACAAACATCAGCCGTAAGGCTTATCCCGCTCGTTCATATAAGCTAAAATCGGTACACCACCCATCGGGGTCTAAAGAACGTGCCGGAGAGTATGCAGCGATCGGAGCATGCCTCTCCGGAACTGGTTCCAGCGCATCGTTCCACACAGCGTTTGTGTCGCATGTTAAAACAACCTGTGCGAGTGAACAACGGTTCACGAGTTAATACAGCCCTGCAAAAAATGAACATTGCAGCGCGCCTCTCTCTCTCTCTCTCTCTCTCTCTCTCTCTCTGTGTGTGTGTGTGTGTGTGTGTGTGTGTGTGTGTCAGGCACGCGATAAAACTGTATCACATACGCTTTTATCATATCAACGGGCGGACTCAAGTGGAGTGATAGGCTTTGTATGCTCACTGGCAGCCGGTACAGGTCTCGCCATTGATACTGAAGTTGGCTAAAACTGATAAGTCACCTCAGGGAATGTAAGCAAAGATTTTAATTAATAAAATCCACAGAGTGTGGATAAATTATTATGGCTCGTCTCTCTACTTCTCACCTGTTCCCCCTACAATTTGAAACGAACGTTTATCGGCTTTCATCCGGTAAGCTGGCCTACTTACTAACACATGTAACTTACGTAGAACTTTCGCGGAATCGGTTACCTCTTACCTACTGATTACGAGCTGTGTATGCTACAAACTTCCTTGAAGTATAAATCGACATTCCTTGTTGCACTTATGAACTCAATATTTATTGATTATCCACTGCCTTCTCTTCCACACACAAGTGGTTCCAATGTCCGAACACGATTTCAAAGCAGAGTTAGACAAAATAAAATTTATTGCCTCAACCAATTGCCAAAATCCTATCCTGGTTGACCACATTTTGCATAGGAAGCAAAAATTCAAAATCATACCCTTCTCTATACTCCCTCTGCTGCCCCTTCCACTGCCTGCATAAAATGGTGAACAATACCATACCTAGGAGAGGCATCAGATAGTGTAGCAAAAACACTGAAATCTTGCAACTACAGGGTGAATCACGTAAAACTTGCACCGCAAATATTGCGAAATGGAAAGTGCTACTGATGTGCGGTTTACAAAAAAAGGGTTCAAATGGCTCTGGGCACTATGGGACTTAACTTCTGAGGTTATCAGTCCCCTAGAACTTAGAACTACTTAAACCTAACAAACCTAAGGACATCACACACATCCATGCCCGAGGCAGGTTTCGAACCTGCGACCGTAGCGGTCGCGCGGTTCCAGACTGAAGCGCCTAGAACCGCTCGGGAACACCAGCCTGCTTCTGGTTTATAGTGCGAGTCGTTTACGATATGTCGTATTTTGAAAAGTTCCCACACCGACACTTCTACAATTCCTGACCAGTAACGAGACAATTGACCATCACAAGTTGTGTTTAAAATGACTACCGGCAGGGGTAACACACGTTTCTAGTATGGTATGGATGGACAACTGCACACGTGCTAGCATTTCAGCGATGTCCGAGCAGGCTGCAGTAATACGTCGTTGCATATAATGGGGTGTGGTTGGTATGTCCTTGTAGACAGCATCTTTCAGCTTTATCCACAGAAAAGTCTATAGGCGTCAAATCCGGGGAGTGGGCCGTTCAATATAACGATTTGGAAACAATTCGTGAAGACATGCTGTAGTACTTCGTGCACCATGGGCTGGACAGCCGTAATGTTGGTACCACAGTTTCCTCCTAGTCTGCAAAGGAACGTCTTCTAGCATCCGTGGAATATGGTCTGTTAGGAGGCTGCGATGCAAGTAGAGTGGAAATCAATAACGTACTAAGTGCTAAAAGACTGATTCTGAGTTATTCAGTTTTTTATTTTGAGAAAAATATTTTAATGAAAAAACTCAACAATATTTTTTATTTATTGTCTATAGTAAGAGTCACACAACTGTTGCAAATTTTTTTAAGTTACCTTCCTTTTGTCAACGCAAATAAATTATTATTCTGAAAGGCGCAGATGTGCTAAATTCTATACAGGTATCGGCAAAAACGAGGTAGGTGCCAATGAAAGAAATCTCAAACATTTATCAGTTTTGTTAATGATAAACATTTTACAGATACACTATACCCTGATTAAATTATTTTTAATCCTTCGTTTAATTTTATAGAGCACAAAGCAATTTCAATTGATTAATGTTCTCTTAGCTATTTTCAAATACGGCAGCATCTATTGCAGATCCTTTTTCTCTTAAGCTGACAAATTCTTTTTTACATTATTGTGACGGTAAAACAGTTCTTTATTACGTCAGTGGCAATCCCTTTCTTGAAAATCTTGTACGTTCTCCAGTCTTCAAGTTCTTTAAACATCGTTCTCATCTTGACTACACCATGTGCATTTTTCTTCCCCTGGAATCCAGCTACATTTGGAAATACTTTCGTTGTGTTTATACGTGCAGCGGATGCTTTTTTTAAATAAAAATGTCCTCACGCTAGAGCATAGTAACCGCAAATGGACTGTCACACTGACAGTCTTCCAGCCTCTTACGTTTTCTAATCTCTGTCGCACGCTGCAAACAATTACAAAGCACTTCGCCCGCCTTAGCCTCACCAGTGGACCGACACATACCGCTCATACTATCTTTCGGACCTTATATGCGCTACTAGAAATGATCGTAGCGCTTAGCCCGCTTTCTTGGTTTTTCGAGTCTAACTAAAGTAAAATTTTTTTTGTACATAGCCCATTACTGATTTACACTCCACACTTGCGCGCGTTCAGTGTTCCGTCTATGAAAAACGGATCTATGAGCTGATGGTTCATTATCCCACACTGCACGTTTACACTCGATGGACGCCGAGTTCCACTTGAAGCCAAAGGGGATTGTCAACAAACCAATAGTGCATGTTCCGGCAGTTTACCTGGCCACGATTGGTAAATGTGGCTTCATCATTAAACAAGAAACATGATACATTTGGAGTATCCTGTTTTAATGCCTATGTGCAGAAGTTAACAGGACTCTCATAATCGTTTCCATTCAGCTGTTGATGGAGAGAGACGTGATAGGGATCGAACCTATATCGATGGAGATTGCGTAGGACTCTTGTCTGACTCATGGAAATTCCTCATGCGATTGTGCGGGAGCTAACGTGCACACCAACTGCAACAGCAGCAAGAACATTTATTCCCCCCCCCCCCCCCCCCTCTTCTGTCGTCTCTTGTTTGCTTATGTTTCGTTGTCTAGGTGTTACAATACCGCTTTCACGTAACTTCTTGAAGAGGATGATAAATAATTGCTGAGATGGTTCACGTCTGTTGGGATACCTTGTTGCACACACTGTACAAGAACTGCGTCCTTCCGACACGATCCGTACACCATGAGCATGTCGACGTTTCCTGCACTGGTAAATCCCACCGTCTGCTCACGACCTACTACTTGGACTGCCACACACGAACTGACTAGCCAGTCGCATTGCACACAAGGAACACATACGCACATTGTAAGGAAACACAACTACAAAAAATGGTTTAAATGGCTCCAAGCACTATGGGACTTAACATCTGAGGTCATCAGTCCCCTAGACTGAGAACTACTTAAACCTAACTAAGGACATCACACACATCCATGGCCGAGGCAGGATTCGAACCTGCGACCGTAGCAGCAGCGCGGTTCCGGACTGAAGCGCCTAGAACCGCTCGGCCACAGCGGCCGGCCAACACAACTGCAACATTGTACATAGCAACTAAACAGATTGAATGGCACAAACAAGTGTCTGTGTGGAAATATTTCAAAATACGATATATCGTAAACAATTCGCACTAGAATCCTGCAAAAAACACCACTGACATTCTCATTTACTCTTTATTTTGGTCTGTTAATGTCAATAGGCATTGTTCCATTTAAAAAAGTGTATGTTTGCGCAAAAAGTACACTTTTTAAGTATTATTACAATCTATTGATTTGCTAACAATACGAGCCCCTGACTGTCAATCCATGCTGTGAAAACCTCACATCAGCTGGACTTTATCCATTTCCGCCATATTTGCGGTGCAAGTTCACCCTGTATGGAATTGCCTGCTATGTGAAGAAAACCACAATCGAGTGCATTTTCAATAGCAAAGATAAGATCCTATTACCAGCCAACAGTGGGGTATACAAAATTACTTGTCCTGATTGTGACAAGTTTTATTTTGGTCAATCGGGCAGAGACACACCAACTAGGCTGGCTAAACGTGAACGAAACAGCTGAAGGTTGCAGAATTATGACTCCACATTTGCTGAGCATGTACTTGTGACGTCTACAAGTACCAGCCACAGTCCCATATCATTCACTTAGCAAACAAGGCAAAAAACTCAACCTTTTGGAAGCCTCGGAAATCCACAAATATCTAACCTACAATCCTGAGTTAATCTTAAATGATCAAACACAGCTTAATACTTCCTCTCTTCTAAACATCACATAATCCTCTCAGACTTCCACCATTTCCCACACTTCCTGTTTCTTCCTATTTCTCCATTTTTACATATTTATTCTTTTATTTTTATTTTTCCTTCACTGTAATTGCCTATGTACGCCATATATTCTCTTGTTACAACTGCTAATTATTTCTTTTACTAGGTTTCTGTATCACTTTCCGTATCTAACACTTCTTGAAGTAGTCTTGTCAACTAATCGTTTTATTTTTTATTTTTTGTGTTGTTAATTTAAGGTAAACTGTTATACAGAAACTGCTTTTTGAGTTTAGTGTTAATATTTTTCCTGGTGTTCTCCCTTTGTATTTATTTATTGTTTAACTTTTTGCCCTTTAAATTGTATTACCACCGCTCTGTCAAGGATGACATTTCTGTGTGCTTGTGCCACAGTCTACATGCGTAACATCATCTTCCGTGTCGCTTACAAACAGTGTAACTTCTTCGACAACCATAATCAGTTAAAGTCTGATGATGGCCTTGTGAGACGAAAACTGGTTAACTGAATACGCAATATAGAGCTTTTCATTTATTACAAGTAAATACATTGATAGTAGCTTCCGTATAATTGCTGGAAATTCATAATTCAGAAGAGAGACTAGTTACAGTAGTTATCCTCTATCTTCTAATCTTCTAATATTTTTTGCTAACGAACTGTCAACACATTAGGCTTGAGAAGGCAGTAAGATCACAGTATAACATTCCGTCGGCTACGAGGTCAAGACAGACGCAGGATAACCTAGAGTTGGGGAAATGTGGAAGAAAATTTTAAAGGAATCATCACGGCATTTTCATTACGCGGTTCAGAGCAACCTTGGAATAGATAAACTTGTACGGCCAGAAGGAGCATCGTTGTTCAGAGTGTTGCGCACTTCGCTAAGTAAGTGGTCACGATAGTAAAGCACTATTTTTTTTTTCAGAACTAAGTCTTCAACCATCCCAAAGACCGACCAGCTGCCTCATTTAGTATGCTGCTCTCTCTCTCTCTCTCTCTCTCTCTCTCTCTCTCTCTCTCTCTCTCTGTGTGTGTGTGTGTGTGTGTGTGTGTGTGTGTGTGTGTGTGTGAATTCCTAAGGGACCAAACCGCTGAGGTCATCGGTTCCTAGACTTACACATAACTTAAACTAACTTATGCTAAGAACAACACACACACCCATGCCCGACTCGAACCTCCGGCGGGAAGGGCCGCGCAGTCAGTGACATGGCCCCTCTAACCGTGCAGCTTCCTCCCCCCCACCTCCCCCCTCTGTCACTGTATCCCCATCTGACACTATCTCTATCTTTCTCTCTATACAGCACGTTCAAAAGTTCAATGCCAAAAATGACAGCTATGATGAAAGGAACATCTCTGTCGGAATATCCAGGAGGTCACTGAGTCCGACTGAGAGTAAGAAAAATGTTAAGTGTATTTCACAGTCCTTCACTGTGCTGATTAATGTTACAATAAATGTTCAAAATGAACACCTTTAACTTCAGCGAAGAGGCGGTGTCGACGTAGCAGGGTGTCTCGTGTTCGATGGAAAACGTGTGGCATGTTCCGCAAGTGTGTGCCCGCTCCAAGAATTCTTACAACTCATATCACATCTGAGTTCGTAATAGTAGAATACAATTCCACTTTCATGTAGCCACAGAGAAAGAAGTCTGAGGCGGTGAGGTCTGGTAATCTTGCAAGCCAATAAACAGGTTCTCCCTGGCCGATCCACGGATTGCTGGAAGTAAGGGTTAATGATGCACTTACTGGTTCTCCGAAGTGCGCAAATACCTATTATCCTCCCATCTGGTACGTGGGAGTACCTCATCCAATAATGCCTGCAGCTGCTCTTGCAGGTATAACCCGTACATTGGTTACCTGAGTCGTGGAGGCAACACGTAGGATCCAAGCAAGAAGCCCCCTCCCCTCCCACCCCATGATATCGGTCCGTATGTTTACTGCATATTGTCTCTGATGACCTCGAGTAACAGTTATATGTGGGGTTTCGTCCGCCAATACATGCGATTCATGACAACTTCCATGCTGTCCTGAGTACAATGAGCCTCGTCCATATGTAGAACTACTTCCTGAAACGTAGGACGTTCTTTAGCCTATATCTATGAAGACAGTAACTTGTTCTCGAAAGAACAGTTACTGTTGATGACCGTGCAGCTTTTCCCTGGAATAAATGATGACTAACTGACAACCTCAGCTGTCGACAGGTGTTGTTGATATACCTCGATGTGGACAACTGAAAAGGGATAAGTCCCTGCAGTCGCGCTATTCATCTGTGTCCTCGGTGGCTCAGATGGATAGAGCGTCTGCCATGTAAGCAGGAGATCCCGGGTTCGAGTCCCAGTCGGGGCACACATTTTCAGCTGTCCACATCGAGGTATATCAACAACAACTGTCGGCAGCTGAGGTTGTCAGTTAGTCATCATTTGTTCTTTAGCCTGTTGCAGAAATCGGCGTGTTAACTCAAACACAAGCCACAGTGGATAATCCTGTACTCCTGTACTCTGGTGGGACGAAAAGGATGAAGAAGCTGTTCACGCACGCGTTTAATACTAAAAAACTGAACACCGAACTCAACAGCAACTGCTCGTTTACGTTTCTCCGGTTTTTCTGAAAATATAAGAGCACGTCTTCGTCTGAAGTAAATGTACCATCCGTGGTCTGCCTACAATGGACTTGCGCGCACTATCAAAGCGCCGCTGTTGCCCACTGACACTCTTATGGCACTAAATCTGCAGTGATGCGGACATCTTCGTGCAGGGAAACGTTCCCAGCACATTCACCGACTTCTTCGGCCATTGTGTTAAGCTGCACCATAAACGAAGAGCGTCTCGCAGTTGTCTCGAAATGTAGCGCTCCCTGTTATGTACTGCGACCGTCAGGGCGTCACAACACCACACCACGAGCCTCAAATCAACTTTGGTGTAACGATGTTTTAAGAAGGTACTTCTCGTTTATCTCCATTCCTATTGGCGTACTGACGTTTGCTTAGTGCTCACTCAACATGCGTTTCCGATACATGGCTGCTTAACGAAATATATTTTTGGAAACTTGTGGTAAGTTCCAATGGGACCAAACTACTGAAGTCATCGGTCCCTAGGCTTACGCACTACTTAATCTAACTTAAACTAACTTACGCTAAGGACAACAGACACACCCATGCCCGAGGGAGGACTCGCACCTCCGACGGGGGCAGCCGCGCGAACCGTGGCAAGGTGCCACAGACCACGCGGCAATATATCTATATATATATATATATTTCTTGTTGGTCAGTATGGGAAATGAAATTATTAACACATTGATATCTCTCTCTCTCTCTCTCTCTCTCTCTCTCTCACACACACACACACACACACACACACACACACACACACACAGCCTGCACAACCTCTCTGCTTGCATACTCAATACAGACATGGATCCATTGTGACGAATACCGATAACAGGGCATGACAGAAGGAAAGTGTGTCCTCGTACAGTGCAATGAACGGAATGTGGAACTCATGACAGTGGATGACACTATCAGGCGTTGCGTCGCTTCCCCCAAATCCTTGACCGAGGTGCGGGAGAACAATGCCTGGGAAAGCACGGCTGCAACACAATCCCCGACTTACTTTCTGTTCCACCGATAACGCCGAGCTCCAAGTCCAAGAGCGTGGTGCGGGTGAAGAGTCCAACTGAAAAAGAGTTCGACTGCTGCGTTATCCACAGTGTTACAAAATGAGATAAAGAGCAGGTTAAGGTTCAACTCCCATCAACATCGAAGGTATTAAAACCGTTTGCTACCGCAGTTGCAAAAGGAGACGCAAGTAAACAGTTTGTGGACTTCATGAGATAGCCGAACTTGGTGTCCATATAGTTATTTGCGATGAGTGCACCAAACCTAAATCACGTTCCAATGGTTCAAATAGGTCTGAACACTATGGGACTCAACATCTGAGGTCATCAGTCCCCTAAAACTTAGAACTACTTAAACCTAACGTAAGGACATCCCACACATCCATTACTGAGGCAGGATTCGAACCTGCGACCGTAGCGGTCGCGCGGTTCCAGACTGAAGCGCATAGAACCGCTCGGCCATCCCGGCCGGCAATCACGTGCAGTTGACGGGATTTTAACCCCACCTTTTTCACAAATGGTAGCGCTTCCTACACACTGCGAAACGTTGGCAGCTACGTGATACTCAACGAGAACTTATCCGTCACTTGTACGAAAGTAAAAGTGCTGTCAGAAATGTACAGACGGCTACATTGCTGTATAGTAAATGTTACGGTCATTACAACAACATGAAGGTAACTGTTTACAGACGGAAATTTATAGTCATGGGTGGTATTGTACTGTATGTTAACCGGGGGCCAGGAACGACAGAGAGGCTCCGTCCCCGCCGCAGCCGCAGTGGTCCACAACCCCACGACGACTACCGCAGTCCACTTGACCCCTCCGCCGCCAAAACCGAACCACTCTTTCAGGGTTATTGTGCGGTTCGGTCCCCGGTGGACGCCCCCGGGCAACGTCTCACACCCGACGAGTGTAACCCCTATGTTTGCGTGGTAGAGTAATGGTGGTGTACGCGTACTTGGAGGACTTGTTCGCTCGGCAGTCGCCGACATAGCGTAGCTGAGGCGGAATAAGGGGAACCAGCCCGCATTCGCCGAGGCAGATGGAAAACCGCGTAAAAATCATCCACACACTGGCCGGCTCACCGGACCTCGACACAAGTCCGCCGGGCGGATTCGTGCCGGGAACCAGGCGCTCCTTACCAATCCGGAAAGCCGTGTGTTAGACCACACGGCTAACCGGGCGGGCTGTCACAGGTGGTAGCTCACTCCATGAATCACAGACCTAACCGAGGAAGGGAGACGCTATTTAGTCAGAAAAATAGCTGATAATGGCCGAAGTAGAGAGAATATAGGGTGTTTCAAAAATGACAGGTATAATTGAAACGGCAATAAAAACTAAACGAGCAGCGATAGAAATACACCGTTTGTTGCAATATGCTTGGGACAACAGTACATTTTCAGGCAGACAAACTTTAGAAATTACAGTAGTTACTATTTTCAACAACAGATGGCGCTGCGGTCTGGGAAACTCCATAGTACGATATTTTCCACATATCCACCATGCGTAGCAATAATATGGCGTAGTCTCTGAATGAAATTACCCGAAACCTTTGACAACGTGTCTGGCGGAATGGCTTCACATGCAGATGAGATGTACTGCTTCAGCTGTTCAATTGTTTCTGGATTCTGGCGGTACACCTGGTCTTTCAAGTGTCCCCACAGAAAGAAGTCACAGGGGTTCATGTCTGGCGAATAGGGAGGCCAATCCACGCCACCTCCTGTATGTTTCGGATAGCCCAAAGCAATCACACGATCATCGAAATATTCATTCAGGAAATTAAAGACGTCGGCCGTGCGATGTGGCCGGGCACCATCTTGCATAAACCACGAGGTGTTCGCAGTGTCGTCTAAGGCAGTTTGTACCGCCACAAATTCACGAAGAATGTCCAGATAGCGTGATGCAGTAATCGTTTCGGATCTGAAAAATGGGCCAATGATTCCTTTGGAAGAAATGGCGGCCCAGACCAGTACTTTTTGAGGATGCAGGGACGATGGGACTGCAACATGGGGCTTTTTGGTTCCCCATATGCGCCAGTTCTGTTTATTGACGAAGCCGTCCAGGTAAAAATAAGCTTCGTCAGTAAACCAAATGCTGCCCACATGCATATCGCCGTCATCAATCCTGTGCTCTATATCGTTAGCGAATGTCTCTCGTGCAGCAATGGTAGCGGCGCTGAGGGGTTGCCGCGTTTGAATTTTGTATGGATAGAGGTGTAAACTCTGGCGCATGGGACGATACGTGGACGTCGGCGTCATTTGGACCGCAGCTGCAACACGGCGAACGGAAACCCGAGGCCGCTGTTGGATCACCTGCTGCACTAGCTGCGCGTTGCCCTCTGTGGTTGCCGTACGCGGTCGCCCTACCTTTCCAGCACGTTCATCCGTCACGTTCCCAGTCCGTTTTTCAAACAGATCCTTTATTGTATCGCTTTTCGGTCCTTTGGTTACATTAAACCTCCGTTGAAAACTTCGTCTTGTTGCAACAACACTGTGTTCTAGGCGGTGGAATTCCAACAACAGAAAAATCCTCTGTTCTAAGGAATAAACCATGTTGTCTACAGCACACTTGCACGTTGTGAACAGCACACGCTTACAGCAGAAAGACGACGTACAGAAGGGCGCACCCACAGACTGCGTTGTCTTCTATATCTTTCACATCACTTGCAGCGCCATCTGTTGTTGAAAATTGTAACTACTGTAATTTCGAAAGTTTGTCTGCCTGAAAATGTACTGTTGTCCCAAGCATATTGCAACAAACGGTGTATTTCTATCGCTGCCCGTGTAGTTTTTATTGCCGTTTCAAATATACCGGTCATTTTTGAAACACCCTGTAAAATGCATAATAGCAACAAGGAAAGCGTTTCTCAAAGAGAGAAATTTATGACATGTTATATAAATTTAAATTAGTAAAAACTGAAATAAACAATATTAATATTACACATGGCATCGTTGGCCGGGAGGCCCCATTCAGAGAAGTTCGGCCGCCAAGTGCAAGTCTTGTTTCAGTCGACGCCACATTGAGCGACACGCGCGCCGGTGATGAGGATGAAATGATGATAAGGATGAAAAGTTCTAAGATTTTTACACTAAGCGTGACGCGCACATACAACTGAAACTTTAGCCTGTTCAAACAGTGCTGCGTAAGACTGTAAGAAAAGCATTACTTTTAATGATATGAACTGTATCATCCGTTTTCAAAACGATACTGCTTTCTGGCATGCTCTAGAGAGCAACAAATAATACGAGTGTTGAACGAAAAGTAATGTCTCCACCTTCGTTAATTGGGTTTGGATGGAAATATTTTAATAAATGAAACGCAGAAATAATCCTTAGAATGTGATCTTTAATTACCAATATTCACTTATCCACATTATCGCCAGCCAGTTCGATACATTCTGCCAACGATGAACAAGTTTTCTGAGGCCGTCACGGAACAAGTCGACGCTCTGTTTCCGCAACCAAAGTCTCACACTTCTCTCAACGTCTTCATCACAACCATAATGTTCCCACAGATGGTCTTTCATTATCGGGAACAGATGGAAGTCAGACGGTGCTAAATCTGGATTGTATGGTGGATGCCTTATGGTGGTGAGATTCGGTCTCTGAAGTTCTGATGTGGTGGCACGTGAAGTGCGTGGTTTGGCATTGTCAAGCTGCAAGAAAACATTTCCCTTTTCCTTTCGGAAAGTACTCACATCAACACAATCACCGTGAACTGCTTTCATTCTCTGATGAATCTGCTTCGGGGTGACACCTTCTGCTGTCAAGAATTCAATGACTGCATATTGCTTAAATCGCATGGACCGACCGTCTGCGCAGGGTTCCATATTTTACACTGTAACAAAACAACCGTTGAATGCTAAAGCTTCCCGCCAACTGGGGCTGTAGAGAAGAGGCTACGGAACAAGCCAGTACCTGCCGCATACCAATGCTGCCAAATGTTGAGGATTTACGAAGGTGGAGGTATTATTTTTCAGTCGACCCTCGTACATATCAATATTCCAGGTTTAATCCCGAATCTCCTACGTGAGGGTACGAAACTGTTGATGCTGAACCGTGCGTTGTATACGAACGTTAACCTTGGGGCCTGCCTTAGGACTAGCTATTTATTCTTCCACAGACTATGTTACAACGATATTAGAAATTACAGCTTAATACGGCAATTAAATTCAACCGAAGTTAGCGAAGATGCAGTCGTATATTCAACTGCACATTTAGTTAATTCCACTACACTTATTACTCCATTTAGCCACACCTCATAACGAGTCCTTGCGCTCATTACTTCTTACTACAGAAACTACACACACATCCTCTCGGCTGACATTAGAACCACAATCATTACCGTGCCTTTCCGTTTCAGCATCCCTCCATTTTGATGGTGATGAGCGCAAGAAGATCAAAGGACGCACTTTCCATCACAGATCCTGGGCACACAATTTATCAGTAATATGCTTCATATTCTGAAAGTATATTGTGGAATACCGGAGTTATTTTAATATAACGCATTTACTATTGAGGAAGCATGATTTTCTTGCCTTTTAAAACTTATTGGTTTTAGTTATTTCTTGCATTTTGTCAATATACTATACAGTTTGATTCCCTGGTACAATTTCTGAATTCATTCATTCTGAATATTTTGTTTCATTTTTCTCTGCACATGTAGGTTAAGTCTGCCTCTTGTTCCATGGTAACGAATAGAATTTTTAGTATACTGACTGTTGACGCTTTTTAATGTCAAAAATTGATTGAGGAAGATGCTCAGATGATGCAGTTAGAATCCTCAAATCTCTATACACATTTCTGTAATAAGCCCTTTATGGATTTCAGTTATTATTCTTGTCATCCATTTCAGTAGTTTGATTATGGGCTTATTTTGAGCACCTCATGTCCAGAAACTGATACAATAGCTAATCAGTACATGTACACAGGAATACTGCGGAACTACGATGACAGGACTGTATTGGCCAAACATGCTGTTCATATTCTCGTTGCTGTTATCTTTACGTGCTCATTTCACTTCAACTGACAGTCAATATTAATATATGAGTAGACTATGTGCCGGCGTCGGGTGACTCTCTCTTCATTATGTCTATGATGGGGCCCGCATCTCGTGGTCGTGCGGTAGCGTTCTCGCTTCCCACGCCCGGGTTCCCGGGTTCGATTCCCGGCGGGGTCAGGGATTTTCTCTGCCTCGTGATGGCTGGGTGTTGTGTGCTGTCCTTAGGTTAGTTAGGTTTAAGTAGTTCTAAGTTCTAGGGGACTTATGACCACAGCAGTTGAGTCCCATAGTGCTCAGAGCCATTTGAACCATTTTTTATGTCTATGATGGCCCTCAACGACTCAAACATAGTAATAAAATACACTGTTCAAGTACTCATCAGTTATCTGCGCCACGCGGGGCAGCTGTGGGGTCTTAGGCGCCTTGCCACGGTTCCCGCGGCGTATGTGTAAGTGTAAGTGTAAGTGTGTGTGTGTGTGTGTGTGTGTGTGTGTGTGTGTGTGTGTGTGTGTGTGTGTGTGTGTGTGTGTGTGTGTGTGTGTAGTCCTTGGCGTAAGTTAGTTTGTTAGTTTAAGTAAGATTAAATAGTGTCTAAGCCCACGGGCCGGCCGCGGTGGCCGTGCGGTTCTAGGCGCTCCAGTCCGGAGCCGCGCTGCTGCTACGGTCGCAGGTTCGAATCCTGCCTCGGGCATGGGTGTGTGTGATGTCCTTAGGTTAGTTAGGTTTAAGTAGTTCTAAGTTCTAGGGGACTAATGACCACAGCAGTTGAGTCCCATAGTGCTCAGAGCCATTTGAACCATTTTTTTAAGCCTGCGGAAGCATGACCTCAGCAGTTTGGTCCCATATAAACTTACCACAAATTTCCAAGTCAGTTATCTGCACAAAATAGTTATATTAACAGTTTGGGCCCCTGTAACGTGTCAGCAAGCAGTGGTCTACCACAGACACTTAGTTCAGCGATAGACGAACTCCACTCGTATTCAAATCGCCGTAGTGGAATTTTTCGAACTATAGCAGTACGCTTCGTTAATATAATTCGTAATGTCTAAATGTTCAAGCAGTGGTCTACCACAGACACTTAGTTCAGCGATAGACGAACTCCACTCGTATTCAAATCGCCGTAGTGGAATTTTTCGAACTATAGCAGTACGCTTCGTTAATATAATTCGTAATGTCTAAATGTTCCGTTGATGTTCCTGGCTGTCTCTGCTGTCTCGAGAAATTTAAACTAGTCCTGTTAACGAAATTCGGAACATACGGAATAGATTCTCAGATATTGGAATAGTTAGAAGACTTCTTAAATAGAACTTAGTACTTTGTCCTCAACGGCGAGTGTTCATCAGATACAAGGGTACCATCAAGAGTGTTTCAGGGCAGTGTGATAGGACCGCTCTTGTTCTCTATATACACACACGATCTGGCGGATAGTGTAAGCAGAAAATTGCGGCTGTTTTTTGATGACGCTGTAGCGTACAGAAAAGTGAATGAATTTTATATTTTGTAAGATAAATGATGATAACAGGCTCCAAATGTGCAAAAGTAGGTTTATGCAGATGAGTACGAAAAACAATCATGTAATGTTTGAATATAGTATTATTGATGTGCTGCTCGACAGTTGCGGAAATTAAATATCTATGCATTACTTAACTTAATGATTTGAAACTATTGGCAGATTAAGACTGGGTGCCGGACCGGTAGAACACTTGCCCGCAAATGGTAAAGACCCAGGTTCGCGTCCCGGTCCGGCACAAAGTTTTCATCTGCCAGGAAGTTTCACATCCGCGCACATTTCGCTGCAGAGCTAAAATTCACTGTGTAAACTATTGCGAAAGTTGAGAGAGCCAACATTTGCGGCGGACTGCAGAACGATCCCACTGACACCAACACACATCTCTTATAAGGTCCACAAAGACGACATTAGAGAAATCAGGGCTCGTAGGGAAGCATACACGCGGTCATTTCTTTCACATTCCATTTACGAGTGGAACAGGAGAGGGAATGGGTATCACTGTTGCGCGGTACCCTCCGCTACACTTGTATTTATGTGTGTATGTAGAAGCAGTGAGTACAGAAACAGAAAAACTCGGGTGTGTTGAGTCTATATAATAGCAGAGGCAGTGTGTGGAGATACAATTTGTAGCACTCTTTTTAGATATACTATTGACATTTCATGGAGTCCGAGACTACTCTCCTTACGCCATCCAACGACGTGATAACCTTAGTCTTCAGGTTATCAGTCCCTTTAATCGTAATATGCGATACGAAACTGTTTACCTATGTCTTATCGCTATTTCACTCCAAGATTGTAAAACCATTCTAGAATAAGATACTCCTCGATTTCACTTTTATGATCTGCGCGGCATAATCATTATGTAAAATTAAACCTAATGAACAATCCATAGCCATTTTCAGAAATTACATCCTTAATTTCAGTCAGTTATCATAAACAAATTGTGTGTGTAATGGACAAATACGATCGTGAACACAGCCTTCCATGGCTTTCACGTTGAAATGAAGTTTCGTTGGCGAAAAACGTTCAGCTGCTCAAAATGAAGTTATGCTGTGAGATATATATTGTTGGTTAATAAGAAAACTCTCCGCCACTGTAGCTGAGTGGACAGCACGCCGCTTGTCATGCCAGGGGGGCCGGGTTCGATTCCCGGCTGGGTTGGAGACTGGGGGTCTGTGTCGCCTTCATTACCTTCATTTCTTCCTCATCGGCGCGCAACTCGCCGAAGTGACGTCACCTCAAAAAACTTGCACCAGGTGATCAGGTCTATCCGCCGGGAGGCTCTCGCCACACGACATTTTATTAGAATAAGAAAGCTCTTTTGAAGACATTTAACATAATCTGTCTGTCTTCAGGTCTGAAGATGGTCACTGCGGGGACCGAAATCTATCGTCTGACGACGATTTGTGATCAATGACAGAAATTACAGTAAGAAATTCTGTACCTCCAAGATCACTATCTTATTCGTGAATGTACATCGTAGTTTTTACAATCTTTTTCTCCGTATTTCTGACTGCATTTACACTGTGAGGGAAGCAAAAATGAGTTATCATAATTTTGCTGTTTCTTTGGTTATACGTTTATCAATGAATTTACTGTATGAGTAACTAATAGAACGTAACTGAACGTGGAAACGCTTATGCAAATAGCCAGCCTGGTTGAAATCTCGGTTCCACCAACCTGATTCAGGCTTTCTGTTGCTGCTCTAGGAGAGAATCCAACTCTTTTACTGTGCAATTTCAGCAGCCAACACTACATACTGCTCAAAAAAAGGTTCTGTCAATGCAGCTACTGTTTGATGTAACTGATATATAGCTCCAATAACGTGACTAACTTTAGCTTGTTAGTTTATTTGTGGCGTTATACTGCTCACTGCAGACACAGCACTTGTTTGGGGGTCTTTGTGTGGGCAGGGCGTCGCTGCGGAAGAAAGACTTGCGCGCCAACTAATTGCGAGTAGTGTAGCCTCTCCTTGTTTTAACTGTTTCTGCTGCTATTACGAGACAGAGATAATGAGAGAGCCCTGCTGCATTCGTTTGAAGTGAAACGATAAACTGTGAAACTTCCAACAAGCTTAGCTGGCGGGGGAAAACAAACGATTGTGATTACTGCACCGACCTCGGACACACCAGCCATTAGTGTTGTAAACTGAAGTTCTGCAGATAGCGTTACACAAACAGATCATTAGATCTGAGTTTCGTTTGTCAATATTTAGCGCTCCGCTGATTGTAGATTTATTTGTTACAGTTCATCTCATTTCATCACATTGGCCCGCATCTCGTGGTCGTGCGGTAGCGTTTTCGCTTCCCACGCTCGGGTATCCGGGTTCGATTCCCGGCGGGGTCAGGGATTTTCTCTGCCTCGTGATGGCTGGGTGTTGTGTGCTGTCCTTAGGTTAGTTAGGTTTAAGTAGTTCTAAGTTCTAGGGGACTTATGACCACAGCAGTTGAGTCCCATAGTGCTCAGAGCCATTTGAACCATCATCACATTGCAGAAGGATGGGACAAGAAATTGGTTACTGCGTTCTGCATCGAACCATCTCGCAGTTCGTGTGAAACGATGCAGAAATTTACTCAAGAAAACTGGACAGTTACTATATATATAATATTCAATAATACGATTCCAGTGATTTGACAATATATGGCCATTTATACAGCAATACAACAAACCAAATGCACCTCTACGAGCCGGCCACTGTGGCCCAGCGGTTCTAGGCGCTTCAGTCCGGAACCGCGCTGCAGTTACGGTCGCAGATTCGAATCCTGCCTCCGGCATGGATGTGTGTGATGTCCTTAGGTTAGTTAGGTGTAAGTAGTTCTAAGTTCTAGAGGACTGATGACCTCAGATGTTAAGTCCCATAGTACTTAGAGCCATTTGAACCATTTTTTTGAGCACCTCGACGTGTCGTTACGAAGAGAAACATTCGCTTCATTTTCATCAAGTACTGTTTTACATTGTATTTGGTTGTATTCTACACAATGGGCACTTACAAGACAACTAAACGCACCAACACAAAAAGATGGCTGCAGAAATCGGTGACATTTTGGAAAGGAAGGAAGATTAGGATTTCACGTGGCATCGGCGAAGCGGCAGGAAATTGACCGTGTTCTTTTAGAGGAAACCATCATATCATTTTTCTTAACGTATTGCGGAAAACCATGGTACAGAAAATAAAGTGTTAGAGCAACGAGAAAGATAGCATACAAATTTTACTGAAAATACATGAAGAACTGCAGATTATCGATACGTGGTGCATCGACTGGCAGTTGACATTCAACACAAACGTAACGTATCGCGAATACATAGGCGTTACGTTAGCATGTGATAACACGATTCTCGAACAATCACTGGGTAACACTGATATATTGTGCCACGTGGAGGCAAAGTTGTAACCCATCCAGCCCTCTGACAAACTCAGAGTGCCCTAACAAAATTGAAATAATACTTTTGGTAACACATTTAGCTTCGTCTTTCGATTACGAGTCGACTGATACAAGTCACGGGCTGATCGGCCTAGCAGTTTAGAAGTCACGTTCATTAACTGCCGATTCAATCCTATCAAACGAATTTTACCCAGCAATTATGGACCTCCGTAGGCTTGCGTGACATGACTTTCGGCTCGTGAAGAGATTTTAATCTTCTGACGGCTGGTTTGATTAATATACAGTTGGTACAATAAGGGGTAGTAGTAGAAGGCTGAAGTATCCGTTAGTTGGAATCTCAGTTCTTCACGGGGGTCGAAGGAACACACGTTCCCGCCCACCGTTTTTGTAGAAGACCCGTTATTCCAGGTGTCCCAATTGTGCGGGCACCGACACTGTCTTCGCGGGCCGGAACAAACGCGCGAGTGGCGCACTTGTTACGTTCGTCACAGAGCTCCTGTTCCTGTCGGCGGGGTTAGACTCTGTCGTTGGGTCTTGGGACATAGAAGTGAAGGGAACGGTCTACACACCACAGTCGAAGCCAGTTCTTAGTATGTGGACGTTCGTGATCATCATCCGCGAGTGAGCTTCCGCCATTCACAAATGTGCATGCTGGTCACATCGGTAACGGTCATTGTTCGCGTGGCATAAAACAGCTCGGTCAGCAGTCAATATCCGCGTGCTAATTGGTAATAACTCCGACGCGGCACGATAGCGTGCACACCAGGCGGTTGGTGTGGGAATCGTTTCACGTGTCTGTAAAAGAAATCTCAGCTGCCCCTGTCTGGGCTTGTCACGTAAATTCTTATTACTATTAGTATTTGCACTATCTCTTGGCGCACGTTCTTAATTCAGGGGTTGGACCATTTAATATTTAGTTCATAATTTGTACCATTTCATTATTACTGTGTTTTGAGCTGCAGCAAGGCGAGTCTGCCAGTTTCTTAACTTTGTTGGCTAGCACTATCCGTTACTTACGTGTAACAGGCCGTTTAACGTGCTGCCTTGTAACAATGTATACATCATCATACCAGATCAATGTTTCTCTCCTGTGGTTTCCCCTGTTGTCCCTTTCTTTATCATTTAAGCACTGAAACCCAGTCTGATGCCGGCCGCGGTCGGGACAACAGAAGAACCTCAGGCGAGATTTAACATCGCCTGTTCCTAGAGATAAGAAAAACGTACAGCCAGATTAGCCCTCAGTTGGTAACATGCATCTCTTAGGTGGGTATAAAAGCTTTCAATGTATTGTTGACAGACGTGCATTGCTACTTGGAGCTGATATTTCGGCTTCGCTTTATTCGTGACTTGAAGGTGCTACTGTGTGGACGTCATTATCTCGTTTGCACGATAGAATTGTTTTACTCGCACACAAGCGTCAGTCACATCGTCTCATAGGCGGATATTACTGTACAGGTACGATTTTTACTCTGTCTGACATACGGATTACTCTAACAGACTAAGTTTTTTTAGTGTTATACTCTTTACTTTTCAAATATCTCATTACTTGTAGATGGCTACTAGTGGAGGGATACCCTATGTGTCACAAAGAAGCAAATTAATAGTGCAGGTGGCTTTAGAGCAGTTTGAAGAAAGCGATGATGATTATCATTCAGGCGATTCTTATGTTCCTGAGGAAGATCACGTATCCGATTCAGACCATGGCAGTGATTCTGAAATAGATGTGAATGATATTCTCTGCACGTCCGAGAATGAACAAGATGGTGCTGACTCTCTTCAGAGTAGGGGAAATGATGACACTGAAACTCACACAATTCATCATGGCAAGATGAACTATTTCTTTGTATTTATTTCAAGATATTTGAGAAAACACATGTCAAGTTTAGAAACTATTTCATTTGAAACACAAATATTAAATTTTGTGAATTTTGCAAAAGAACTATTTTATGTAAAAACTAGTACTTAATTTTGTAATTTTTTCGTATTTTATTGCAAAATGTGTTTGAAATACAATAAAAATATTAGCATTAACTTTTCATCAAGCTTTTAAATTACTATTATTTTCGGTATTCACTACAGTGGAAATTTTTTGAAAAATTTGGTCATCTTAGTCTCCCAGGCGGATGTTACCTTAAACGTCATTTTTTCACACGTTGCCAACTAAGGGTTAGTTATTCAGCCATTCTTCATTCAGCTTCGTAAGCCTCCTACATCAGCCGCAATTGGAAGCAGTCATTAATATCTATTAGGTATGTGGGAATATGCGCGCTAAACGCTTTAAAGTGGAACGACAACATAAAACTAATCGAAGTACAGGCGAGGACCAGACATTCATTAAAAGAATCCGCAGGAACAGTAATCCACCCGTAAAAGAGTTAGGTTACAAAATCCTCGTTTTTCTGTTACTTGAATATTGGTTCGTCAATCTGAGACTCTTGCTCTCTTAATGATAAATGAACTAGTGAAGATAAAAGTACAGACCCGCGTTCCGTCAGAGGTTCGTTTAACAAGCTGTAAAGCGTCACAGGGATGGTCATTTAACTTTAATGGCAGACGCTACAAGGCAGGTATCGTGCCTCGCGGTGTGGTTTACTGTCAAAATTCCAAGAGCGATGGTTCCTAGACGTGTCAACAACATATTGCTTCCTCCTAAGTATAACTCGCGGGAAGTCCATGAAGGCAAACTTCAGAGACATTAGGCCTACCAACAACGGTTTTTCCGTGCATCATTGGCAGATGGAAAAGAAAAAGTGATAAGTAACAGTAGAATACAAAGTACCCTCCGTCACACACCCCAAAGTCTCTTGTAAAGTATAGGTGTAGAGCATAATGGAAATGGAAATGTCGTGTGACGAAGCCCTCCCGTCGGGTAGACCGTTCGCCTGGTAATGCAGATAAGGGAAGTATTCAGGACTCGTAAGATACTGATCATCAACAGTCTAGACGGATAGATGCTCTCATTCAAGGAGAAGATGTTAAACAGATGTTTACAGTTACGAGCAATTACTCAATACAAAGGTCTCAGTTTCCAAGGTTTGGAACATACAAATGGGACGGAAGATGAAACTACGTAGCTGCGGAGAATTTGAGGGCAACAGTGGAAAATTTAAAAACACTGGAAGGTCAGTGTGTGGTCACTGCAGTTGTTGAAAGAAGGAAAACCATGTAGGGAAACAGGATAATCTCTCTTTGTCAGAACGTAAACAAAAGCAAAGCACCGCATTCTGGCGCTTGCGAGCCAATCGGGACCAAATGATCGTTGTATCATTCTCTGCCAAATGACGTCAATTGGGTGTAGCATGTAGGGGCATGGGGTCAGCACACCACTCTCCCAGCCGTCGTCGGCTTTCTTGAAACGTTCAACTGCGGATGAAATATTTGCCGTCAGGCTAATCCGGAAGTAATGTGGGGTCAACATACCCATTCTGGAAACAATTTAGATTATCCCAGAGTCTATTACTGTATCCTCACACTGGGCCTTAAAACGCTGTGAGGGAATATGCTGTTCCAGGCACAGTACTAGGCATGGACGGCACTGACAAGAAGAAAGTGAGGTAATAGGGAGTGACACAGTAAGTTTTACATGCACGTACTGCTAGCGAAAATAATGCGATAAACAGAAAACTATGAGAAACCTGGGAACATGAATGGAAGAACACAATGCTAGATTATGCTGATGACTTGGCAGTGCTGACCGTGTCGGGGGCTGAAATGGTGACCTAGTACGGAATACAAACAAAGTCTGCCTGAGAATCAACGCTGAATCGACGGAAGAGACGGTGCTACGCAGAGGAGCAATGCAGAGAGCCCCTTAACAAGCTGGAGAGCTGAGTTCGACAAATGAATAAAACATATTGAACCTAGGTACATTTTTTAACAACAACAAAAACTTAAAGTAAGAAATAAAGCAGAAGTATTTACAGATCCAGTACATAATTCATCATGATACCAATATCACGCACAATCTACAGCGAAACAAAACTTAACTCATATGATGAAAAAAAAGTCTGGTGTAGTTTTATGGAGCCGGGACACTGAGAACCACCTGGGTGGTCAATGACAAACTGTTGGTATCTGAACGACATATTTTGAGAAAGCTCTTTGGCCAAGAGCGAGATGCGTATTGTTGTAGACTGAACCAACCAGGAACTGGACGAACCATAAAATCATTATGGGGGAAGCAAATAGATGTCTTATATTCGCTATAAGGGTTCTGCGAAAGTGCTTTGAATCTGTGAAGGAAATCGCATACAAGAATAATTCTAGAGTATTGTTCCAGCGTTTTGAGTCCTTGTTAAGCAGGCATGACAACAGACATCGAATAAATTTAGGAATGAACTATCAAACTGCGATTATCGTTTCGCATCAGCTGTACAATATTTCAGAACAAATGAAAATCTGTACGGGACCCAGACTCGAACCCGAATTTCCCACTTGTCGCGAGCGCTCGGCTTAGCGACTCCGGCTATCCGAGCAAGCTTCCAGGATCGGATCAAATATCCATTTGGCCTCGTGTCTACTATCCCTTGTGCTCATCCTAGGTTACCGTGATTGCTGCATAGGGTGAGGCATAATTCTCTCTCGTCTTTGCCTTGCTTTGACAGGAAATACTGCAGTCAAGTGTCTGAAATCAACAGCTGCACAAAAATCAACAGCTGATGTGGAACAATAATGGGAGTTTGCTAGTTCATTTTTAATTGAATGCGGCCGTTGATCGTCAACACAACCCACAGCACTGCAGTGTCGAACGAATTCAAAGACGCGCTGCTAGTATCTCAACGGGTCAGTATAGCCCATACCAAAGTGTAAATGAGACTGCTCAGAGAATTTTAAGGAGCATATTTAGAAGAGAGGCTACGTGGGATAAATTTAGAGAACCTGGTTTCATAGAAGACTGTGCGACTCTTATCCTTACCAACGTATATGTCGCATACGTATAATGAAGGTAAGATAAGAGAGATTAGTGCACTTTGAGGGCCATACAGTCACTTTTCCCTCGCTCAGTATGTCAAGGGTACAGGACAGGAAGTCGGTCATACTGACAATATAATCTCCGCCATGTACAGTACAGATGCTTGCGGAATGTACACAGCGCGAACCAGTGCTACACCGACAAACTTTCAGAGGTGGTAGCCGGCCGCGGTGGTCTCGCGGTTCTAGGCGCTCAGTCCGGAACCGCGCGACTGCTACGGTCGCAGGTTCGAATCCTGCCTCGGGCATGGATGTGTGTGATGTCCTTAAGTTAGTTAGGTTTAAGTAGTTCTAAGTTCTAGGGGACTGATGACCACAGATGTTGAGTCCCATAGTGCTCAGAGCCATTTGAACCATTTGAACCATTTCAGAGGTGGTAGTATGGGCCAAAACAAGAAAAAAAGTGTTCAGCAAACATGGGCTCTTAAGACGCATACCTTCAGACCTATGAGCACTTTTTCATCTTCGGTACTGTGAAAACAGATCTCTTCTATTCAAAAAGTACTCATAGCTTTAAGGTATGCGTTTTAGAGGCCATGTCTACTGGATATTTTTTTTTTCTTCTGTTGATCCATTCCTCTGAAACCTTGTCGGTGGAATATTGGTTCATCCTGTATATACTTATGTCGATGTAAAATTAATGCGAGAATCAAATATTGTACAGAAAATGAAGATAAAGAATACTTGCACTGGTGTCCAAAATTAAAGCAACAAACGGAAATTTTGCAAGGTTGAGTTTATTTTGCCACAAAACAATATAAACAGGTGATAGTAAAGTAGAAAAAATTTGAAGAATACAGACCGTAAACAACTGCAACATGCATAGTGGTAGACAAAAGTGTTCTTAGTTTTTTGAACTTAACGAATTTCCAAACACATTCCGACAACTGGTTAATGTGCTCATTATGCGATGTGACCATCTCTGGCAGCAATATACGCCTGACAATGACAGGGCATGCTGTGAATGATGCCATTAATCCTATGTTGAGGCAATAACGCCCATTCTTCCAGCAGAGCTGGTCGCAAGTCTTGGAGAGTGGTTGGTGGATGCTGACATGATGCAACCGGTCTCCCTAATGCGTCCCATACATGCTCTATGGGATTCAAATTGGGATATTGAGCAAGCCACGGCACGTGTGCAATATCTTCCATTTTCAAGAAAACGTCAACCACCCGTTCTCTATGAGGTCGAGCATTATCGATGTGAAGTCTGAGTTCACAGCACTTCGCAACAACTGCACATGGAATCCCAAGATCTCATCACGATACCCGACAGCAGTCAAATCTTGTCGATTCAGCTGTACAATTTCATGAAGAGGTGTTCGAGTGGTCAACACGATCCCTGTCCACACTATTAGGGATGCTCCTTGATATCTGACACTTTGCACAATGTTTTGGTCCCAAAATAGTTTTCCATGTTTCCTCCAATGGAAATCTGTCGAGAATTACTCTTCGGACAAAATCGGGACCAATCTGTGAAAAGGAATGGCCCCCTTTTTGACTGTCATTTGGCATGTTAACGACTCCTCTCTAGACATTCCCTCCTGTGAAGACGTGTCAGAGGTAGACATACAGCAGGTCTCCAACAATAAAGGTGACTCTGACGAAGCCTTCTGTACACCGTTTGCCTCGATACAATATGTCCGTTGGATGCTGTGAGGTCAGATGCCAGCTGCCGTGCAGTACTAAGTCAGTATCGTCGGGCTCTTACAGCCAAACAATGGTCCTCTCTTTTTGATGTCACACATGGTCAGCCCTGTCCTGGTCTCTGGGATACAGTTTTGTTCTCTATAAACTGTCGCCTCATCTGAGGAACAACAGAACGATTTACATAAAGTCATTGGGCACATCAGTTGGTGTCTGTCCTGCTTCCATTCTTTCTATGGCCCTCCACTGTATGGAGTCTGGTAGGAGTCTTCTCTGTGCCATTCTGCACCATCTGTGAGTATGTATATAGCGATTGTGGATGTGGGACTACCCAACAAACACTATCTCGTTTGGTAAGTGCCCTGATGTCATCGTTGGCATGGTTATGCATTGACTGGAATGCCATCCTCCGTGCAGAACATGGTTGTACAGACATCTGTTGAAAGTTTGTATGATTATATTGCGAATTCAACACGAGATGAGGCAATAGTGGTTTGTTGCTTTAATTTAGGACAGCAGTGTAGATGGGTGGCTCGCATGCCTGGACATCGCAGAGCCAAATCGGTGACGGCAGGAAGATACGAAGGAACACGTTCGCTTGGCCGACCCGGGGAAAGATGGCTCGATATACTCACGAAAGACTTGGGAAGACATGATAGTTGAATGGACCTGGATGCAAACAGCTTATGAGCTCAGTCACTGGACGCTGCTTTTGAGGTTCGGTGTAAATAAACACCAGGTACTTAAATAAGTGATTAAATACACTCTCCGAGGAAACAACAACGACGAATTATCTGAATTGGACGGAAATCGGTAAATGTAATGTACACGAAAAAAACGAATGAGTAAAATTCCAGAAAAATTGAACGATTTACTCAAGAAAAAGAGCTTCACAAATTGAACAAGTCAATAACGCGATGGTCCACCTCTGGCCGTTATGCAGGTGGTTATTCGGCTTGGCACTGGTTGATACAGAGTTGCTGCATCTCCTCCTGAGGGCTATTGCGCCAAATTATGTCCCATTGGAGCGTTAGATCGTCAAAGTCCCAAGGTGGTCGGAGGGCCCTGCCCCTAGTGCTCCAAAGGCTCTCAGTTTGGGAGAGATTAGGCGACCTTGCTGGCCAAGGCAGCGTTTGGCGAGCACGACGCCAAGCAGTAGAAAATCGCGCCGTGTGCGAGTGGGCATTATCTTGCTGAAATGTAAGGCTAGGATGGCTTCCCTTGAAGGGCAACAAAAGGGGCCTGAAATCTCACTGACTGGAGTACGATTGTCTTCAGTAATTAGTCCCGCTTCGAACTGAACCCCGATGACCAGTGAAGACATAGTCTGGGATGCCATTTATTTCATAGTAGGATATGTTTGGTTGTCATCTACGGCACCCTTACAGCACAGCGGTACATCGACGATATTTTATGCCTTGTTTTGTTTCCCTTCATGGCAAATCATCCTGGACTTGTAATGCCGTCCGCACACGGCTAGAGTTCCTATTGCTTGTCTTCGTGCTTGCCAAGCCCTACTTTGGCAGCAAGGTCGCCGGATCTCTCCTCAATTGAGAACGTCTGGAGTATTATGGGCAGGGCCCTGGAACCAACATGGAATTTTGACCATCTAGCGCTATAATTGGAAAGAGTTAGTGCCAAGCCAAACAATCGCTTGCATAGGGGGCAGAGGTGGAATAACGCGTTGTTGACTTAATTTGTGAAGCTCTTTCTCCTGAATAAATCGTCCAGTTTTTCTTAAATTGTAATGGTTTGTTTGTCTGTACATGGACATTACATCCCTCGACTTCTGTCACATTCGCTTAATTCCTTCGTGGTGCGTCGTTTTTCTTTTGTCTTGGAGTACGGGACTGCGCATCGCTCGGCCACGTTTTATGAAAAAGGAAAACATAAGCAATAATGCACACTCATATATCTGTTATTTCCAATAGTTTAGACAGCACGGGCATTACTGTCCTACAAACACGTCACAGACGTACGATGATCAGGACATTAGTCGGGCCTGGTGGTCTAGTGCTAAAGCGCATCTCTGGTAAACAAAGTCACGGTAACGAATCCTGGCTGGACCAAAGAATATTTCAGTCTGCCTTTAACCTAGCCTTCATCTCTCAATGATGAGAAAGTTTGCCAGGAACGACACGTACTTCGGATTCCACGTAAAACCGCAAACCCCTTTGTCACATTGAGGTTGACCCCTCACCCGTCGTCGAGTTGGAGGTCGCCTCGGGATGTGGCAGGCTGCGAAAGACAACCCGGGGGGGAGGGGGGGGGGTTAGAGTTGAGCCTCACAGAATAACTATTATTCTTACCAGATCATTCAAATAGCAATAACCTTCGCTTTGTGTAAGGATAAGGTATAAGCTCTGCAGTGTAAATGAGGAAATATCTGCAGTTTTCCTTTATTAACGTACAGCACAACTCCACCTACATATCTGGCAAATAGAAAATTTAGTAGCTAGCATTGTTATGCAATTATTTGTAAATAAGCGACGTGCAATATGTAACACAACACACAATTTAAGATCACTGTGGTCAAAATTCTGCAATGAGACGTGCGGTGCTGAGGAGCCTCATTCGGGTCTCTAAGGTAATTTATCCCGCCAGAGGCTACCACACAATACTAAGATACACCGCAAACATCTCGAAAAGTAAATATTATCAGTACATCGTGTCTGGCAGCTCTCAAATATTTAAGAAGAGAAATTTTAACACCAAAGCTACTGTTTATTTACTGGTTGACTAGTTTCGGCCTTTGTCCATTTGGGCAAGCATCCTTCTTACAGAGAACAACATTTTTTTATGATTGGATGCATAGAATGTGGGTAATAAAGGTATCAGTGATAAAATTATTCGCCTTTGTATTTAAGATGTGGTTGGTGGGGACAGTTCTTTTTATGTTAACACACTTAAATGTACGTCATATCTGCGTTAAAAGATGTCACAGACGTAGTTACACTTTAAAGTATTACGTTAATTATGTGCATAATATGTATTTCCGTAACTGTTTTACCTTTATTATCAAGCGGTACATGATCCATGTGACAACAGTATTGTATACACAATGGAGAATTTGTTCTTATTGGATTACACAGTGTGTCACACTGGCCTCTTTATCGTTAAATGTTAATCGTAATTTTGACAGATGTTGTTGCAAAGGATTTTACTATAAGGTCTTATCTCTGATATATTCAATACTTAGCGATTGTATTAATATCACTGACTAACACAGTTCTTGCGTTTCCGTCAGTCTCTAATGTAGAGTTTCGTAGTGTGTGTCGATAGTCCTTTGTTTTGAAAGCTGGTGATTGCTCTTTTGCGTTAGTCAGTCAATCGGGCAGGCAGCAGCAGCCGACCGAGACACAAGCAGCAACAGGGGAGTACACCGTTCTGTGACATTTTACGAGATCCTAACCAGGAGCGAATTATATAGCTTCATCTGTCTGCTTTGGTAATTTAGTTTTTGAATTTATGCATGTTAATTTAATATTCTAGAGGTATTTTCCTTTCTGTCGGAAAGTAAACCGATTTTGGAACATTTCACATGTTTCTAACGAGAAGCGAATAGTTTAGTCTTACCTGTACCCTGTGTTTTGTTTTTAAATCTCTACAGCAGCGCTTCATAGCGCGTGTCGAAAGTCGTTTCTTTGTCTGTGTAGTAAGTTTTCTGCCATCCTTAGTATGGATGCTGCTGTGTGCAGATGCTAGATGATTTGGTGACACTTCCATCTCAGCTCCAGGCTGTGTTGGCTTCTAATGCACAGCTTGAGGCTGCAGTGGATGGGTATCACTGCTGTGGACCCGCTGTTTGGACCCAACGGACGTCATGCACGACCCACGAGTCCGTAGATCGGTCCACACCGGTGGACAGCCCAAGTTATTGCTTGCATAGAGGTTTGCCCCTCACCCTTGGGCGAGTGGGAGGTCGCCACAGGGTATGGCAGGCTGCGAAATACTTGTAATGTTGTTGCTTTAATTTGTTGTGAAAGCGGTGCTGATAGACAATAAAAGCGGGTTACAAGCTGTGAGCTATGTAGGGAAGTTAACCTTGCATTACTGCGCAACTGTTTCACCAGGTATCCAGTCTAGCTTACCAAATTCCCAACCAGACTAACATTAATTATAATCTTTTAATCGTCATACGACAACCGGTGATTATATATATATATATATATATATATATATATATATATATATATATATATATATATATATATATATATATATACAGGGCTATTACAAATGATTGAAGCGATTTCATAAATTCACTGTAGCTCCATTCATTGACATATGGTCACGACACACTACACATACGTAGAAAAACTCAAAGTTTTGTTCGGCTGAAGCCGCACTTCAGGTTTCTGCCACCGAAGCGCTCGACAGCGCAGTGAGACAAAATGGCGACAGGAGCCGAGAAAGCGTATGTCGTGCTTGAAATGCACTTACATCAGTCAGTCATAACAGTGCAACGACACTTCAGGACTAAGTTCAACAAAGATCCACCAACTGCTAACTCCATTCGGCGATGGTATGCGCAGTTTAAAGCTTCTGGATGCCTCTGTAAGGGGAAATCAACGGGTCGGCCTGCAGTGAGCGAAGAAACGGTTGAACGCGCGTGGGCAAGTTTCACGCGTAGCCCACGGAAGTCGACGAATAAAGCAAGCAGGGAGCTAAACGTACCACAGCCGACGGTTTGGAAAATCTTACGGAAAAGGCTAAAGCAGAAGCCTTACCGCTTATAATTGCTACAAGCCCTGACACCCGATGACAAAGTCAAACGCTTTGAATTTTCGGCGCGGTTGCAACAGCTCATGGAAGAGGATGCGTTCAGTGCGAAACTTGTTTTCAGTGATGAAGCAACATTTTTTTCTTAATGGTGAAGTGAAGAGACACAATGTGCGAATCTGGGCGGTAGAGAATCCTCACGCATTCGTGCAGCAAATTCGCAATTCACCAAAAGTTAACGTGTTTTGTGCAATCTCACGGTTTAAAGTTTACGGCCCCTTTTTCTTCTGCGAAAAAAACGTTACAGGACACGTGTATCTGGACATGCTGGAAAATTGGCTCATGCCACAACTGGAGACCGACAGCGCCGACTTCATCTTTCAACAGGATGGTGCTCCACCGCACTTCCATCATGATGTTCGGCATTTCTTAAACAGGAGATTGGAAAACCGATGGATCGGTCGTGGTGGAGATCATGATCAGCAATTCATGCCATGGCCTCCACGCTCTCCCGACTTAACCCCAACCGAGCGAGGTGGCGCAGTGGTTAGACACTGGACTCGCATTCGGGAGGACGACGGTTCAATCCCGCGTCCGGCCATCCTGATTTAGGTTTTCCGTGATTTCCCTAAATAACTCCAGGCAAATGCCGGGATGGTTCCTCTGAAAGGGCACGGCCGACTTCCTTCCCCATCCTTCCCTAATCCGATGAGACCGATGACCACGCTGTCTGGTCTCCTTCCCCAACCAACCAACCAACCAACCAACCAACTTAACCCCATGCGATTTCTTTCTGTGGGATTATGTGAAAGATTCAGTGTTTAAACCACCTCTACCAAGAAACGTGCCAGAACTGCGAGCTCGCATCAACGATGCTTTCGAACTCATTGATGGGGATATGCTGCGCCGAGTGTGGGAGGAACTTGATTATCGGCTTGATGTCTGCCGAATCACTAAAGGGACACATATCGAACATTTGTGAATGCCTAAAAAACTTTTTGAGTTTTTGTATGTGTGTGCAAAGCATTGTGAAAATATCTCAAATAATAAAGTTATTGTAGAGCTGTGAAATCGCTTCAATCATTTGTAATAACCCTGTATATATATAAAGAGAATTTAAATAAAAAGAAATAAATCAGTTTATATTTGGAAATTCATTTTAACATTGATCATTGAAATTTCAGCATATTAAACTTGATTCATAACTGAACTGGTGCCTTATTTAAGATTGTGAAAATGTGAGTTTGTAATCTTACAGGACACATCAAATATGGAGCCAAGATTGGGAGACTGCATACAACACTACATTCATAAAATAACACACGAAGAACATTGAAACATATGCAAGAGGAAATTAACCACAATCAACCGATTCAATTCTCACCCAAAGAAGTTACGTTCGTAGCACAATCTTGTCCGTCATGTAATTACCACACACTGGTATACTAAATTCATACTAACACTCTGTGAAATCTTCCCGAAAAGAATAGCTGAGGGCTACTTTGACGATTACACCACATGCTTCACGTGGTCAACTTGGTTTACACAAAAAGTGTAACTCCACAATAATTTAGATAATTAAAATAAATTAGATCGAAAAACAATTTACAAAAGAAAATCCTCGAACTGGTTACTATCGTCTTACTATTAACTTGATGGGTCAAACAATTGTATAAGCACGTGGTACTGGTCTCACAAAGTACGCCCCACGTGGGTTGAACATAAAGAAAAGTTGCTATATTGAAAAATATTGTCAAGACGAGACGTTATAATCTCATGCACATTCGCATTTAAAATTGATGATCTTAGTTAGAGTTACTGATCAACACGTGGTTCCACTTTACTCACAAAGTAGTGACAAAGCAACTACTGGAAGATATTCTGAACTTACCACTCTAAATACACTGCGTTGCAATTTAAGATAACATTAGATATTTTAGAGCTAAACCTGAAATAAAGGTGATTAAATTTTCAGATAGGCTTAACTTAAGAAATCCATTGTCCTACGGACTTAGCAGACACGCGCTTAGCCGGAGATCTTACCACTTCAGACGCTCGCTGCGGACCGACTGACCTGGGCTCCTACCTGAGGGGTGCCTCACAAATACAAACGGAAGTGACCAGAGAGGCAGCTTCCCATACCAACATGACAAGGGACAGACAGGACCATACTAAGAATAGAAACCTCTTTGCTTCTAGAAAGCGTAGCTACCTGTTCCGACGTTGGTCCTACTGTTCTCTAGCAGACAGGCTTGTCTGCTACCATAAAGCATGCAACTAGAAATACATTTGCTCATTCATTCTTTCACACAGAAGGGAAGGGGGATGACAGTATCTTATCATATACAGTATATAAAAGAAAGCGGATGTAGGTTCCGTATGAGACTGTGTGACATGAATTACATATAAACTGTGTTTTAAAGTGTAGTATTGTGACAGATCGTTCTTGTTTATGTGTAAAAGTAACACGTTTCACTGCTCAGTCTCTTCCCAGATAGTCAGAAACACCACAGTAAATTTAGAAGAGGAATTTATGCCGTAAATGACAACAGATTTAAGAAATTAACATGAAAGGAATCCAACAGAGACCTTTCAGACTTCCCGGGGGGCTGAAAGTAGGGCCTCCCCACTTATTCTTATAATCAAGTTCCAGGTACTGTCTATGGCTAACACAGTCCATCAGCCAGATGCAGTCGATTGTTTTGTTTCAGAGGAAACCTCTCAACCTGAGAGATTGGAGCAGTCACAGAGGGTGGGATTACTGGTAGCTGGGAGCTCCAATTTTTGGGTGCATTACGGGATCCCTTAGGGAAATGGCTGCCAAGGAGGGGAAGAAAGCCAGTGGGCACTCCGTGTACATAATGGGTGGAGACATCCCAGATGTGGAACGGGTCCTTTCGGATGCCATGAAGAACACAGGGTGCAGCCAACTGTAGATCATGGCTCGCGTCGGTAGCAATGACGTGTGTTGCTTTGGACTGGAAGAGATTCTCTCTGGTTTTGAGCTGCTGTCAGGAGTGGTAAAGACTGGCAGTCATGCATGTGAGATGAAAGCAGAGCTCACCATTTACAGCATAGCCAACAGGATCGATTGCGGACCTCTAGTACAGTTCCGAGTGGACGGTTTGAATCAAATACTCAGACGGTTCTGAAACCATAGGGCTCCTGGTCCAAATGGCTCTGAGCACTATGGGACTTAACATCTGAGGTCATCAGTCCCCTAGACTTAGAACTACTTAAACCTAACTAACCTACGGACATCACACACATCCATGCCCGAGGCACGATTCGAACCTGCGACCGTAGCAGTCGCGCGGTTCCGGACTGAAGCGCCTAGAACCGCTCGGTCGCCGCGGCCGGCTAGGGCTCCTGATTCCTCGACTTGCGCCGTAGAGTGGTGGGGTCAGGAGCCGATTACACGCAGCAGGTGGCTACATGGGTGGCGAGGACTATGTGGTGTTGACTGGGCGGTTTTCAGGTTAATGGGCTGGGCTTCATTCTCAAGGGGTTCAGGTCGAAAACTGGAAGAACGTAGATACACGAACCATCGGTATGACAGTTGTAAATTATCGTAACTTCGTTGGGAAAGTACCAGAGCTCCAAGCGCTTATAGATAACACTGATGTCCAAATCTTTATAGGTACTGAAAGCTGGCTAAAGCTGGAGATAACTTCAGCCAGCAGAAATTTTTGAGGAGGAGCTAACGGTGTTCACAAAGGAGAGGGTAAATACAAATGGCGATGGCATGGGTGTTGCTGTTAGAAGTAGTTTATCTTGTAGCGAAATTGAAGTATACAGTTCCTGTGAGTTAATATGGGTAGAGTTCATTCTTGGGAACCGGAATACAATAATAACTGAATCCTTCTACCGACCTCTCAACTCAAATGATACAATTTCTTAAAGGTTCAAAGAAAACTTGAGTCTAATTTCAAACATGTCCCCGACTCATACAATTGTAGTTGGTGGTGTCTTCAATTTACCCCCGATATGTTGGCGAAAATACATGTTTAAATCCGGAGGTACGCATAAAACATCATCCGAAATTGTGCTAAAAGCATTCTCTGAAAATTGTTTCGAGCAATTAGCTAATGAGCTCACTCGAATAGCTAACAGTTATGAAAACACACTTGACCTTTTAGCAACGAATATTCACGAGCTAATAACAAGCATCGAAACGGATACAAGGATTAGTGAACATAGGATTGTCGCAGCGAGACTGAATACCGTAACTCTCATATCCACTGAAAATAAACGAAAATTATATCTATTCAAATAAGGAGATGAAAATTCGCTTGACACCTTCCTGATAGAGAATCTCCACTCCTTCCAAATTAACCATGTAGGTGTAGACACGATGAGGCTTGAAGTCAAAGAAATAGTATCGACAGCAGTTGAGAGACTTTTATCTAATACATTGACAAACGACGGAGCTGATCCCCCATGTTACACAAAACAGGTCAGAAAACATTTGCAGAAAGAACGACAAAAGCGTGGCAAATTTAAGCGAACGCAAAATCCCAAAGACTGGCGATCTTTTACAGAAGCTCAAAATTTAGCCCGGACGTCAAGGAGGGATGCTCATAATAGCATCCATAACTAAACTTTATCTCGAAACCTGGCACAAAATCCGAAGGGATTATGGTCGTACGTAAAGTATGCTAGTGCCACGAAACAATCAATGCCTTTTCTGTGCGGTGGAATGGAAATACTATTGATGACAGTGACGCTGCAGCAGAGTTACTAAACACAGCCTTCCGAAATTACTTCACCAAAGAAGACGAATAAATGTTCCAGAATTCGAATCAAGAACACCTGTCAACATGAGTAACTCAGAAGTAGATATCCTCGGGGCAGCGAAGCAACTTAATAGAAGAAAGTTTTCCGGTCCAGATTGTATACCAATTAGATTCCTTTAGGCTTATGCTGATGCAATAGCTCCATACTTAACAATCGCATAAACCGCTCGGTCGAAGAAAGATCCGTATCCAGAGGCTGGAAAGCTGCGCGGGTTACACCAATGTTCAAGGAGGACATCAGGATTAATCCACTAAATTACAGACCCTTATCACTAACACTGATATGCATCAAGATTTTGGAACATATGTGTTCGAACATCATGAGTTCCTCGAAGACAACGATCGACTGACACACAGTCAACACGGATCTAGAAAACTTCGTTCTCGTGAAACTCAACTAGCTCTTTACTTACATGAAGTGTTCAGAACTATCGACAAAGGATTTCAAATTAATTACGCATCTTTAGATTTCCAGAAGGCATTTCACACCGTACCCCAAAAGCTGCCTGTAATCAAATTGTGTGCTTATGGAATATCGTCTCAGTTACGTGACTGAATTCGTGATTTCCTGTCAGAGAGGTCATACTTCGTAGTAAATGGTGGAATGTCATCGAGAAAAACAGAGTGATTTCTAGCGTTCCTCCACTAGGTGTTATACGTCCTCAGTTGCTCCTTATCTATACAAACGATGTCCACCCCAATAGCTGAACGGTCAGCGCGTGGGATTGCCACGCACGGGGACCCGGGTTCGATTCCCGGCTGGGGTGGGGGATTTTCTCCCCTCAGGGACTGGGTGTTGTGTTGTCCTCATTATAATTTCATCCCCACTGTCGACGCCCACGTCGCCCAATATGGCGTCGTACTCAATAAGACTTGCACTTGGCGACCGAACTTACCGCCTGGGAACTCCCGGCCACTAACGCCCTACGAACGTTTTTTATATAAACGATTTAGGAGACAATCTGAGCTGCCATCTTAGGCTGTTTACAGATGTTGCTGTCGTTTATCATCTAGTAAAGTCATCAGAAGATCAAGACCAATTGCAAAACGATTTAGGTAAGATATCTGCATGGTGCGAAAATTAGCAACTAACCATAAATAATGAAACGTGTGAGGTCATCCACATGAGTGCTGAAAGGAATAAAGAAATCCGCTAAATTTCGATTACACGATAAATCAACCAAATTTGAAGGCCGTAAATTCAGCTAAATACCTAGGAATTACAATTACGAACAACTTAAATTGGAAAGAACACATAGAAAATGTAGTGATGGGTGGGGGCGCGTTCTAAAGACTGCAAATTATCGGGAAAACCCTCAGAAGATGCAAACAGATATACTAAAGAGACTGCCTACACAACGCTTTTCTGTCTGCATTTTGAGTACTGCTGCGCAGTGTGGGATCCTTATCGGATACGGTTAACGGAGTACATCGAGCAAGTTCAAAGAGGGCAGCACATTTTGTACTATCGAGAAAGAGGGGAGAGAGTGTCACGGACATGATACAGGATTTGGAGGGCTCATCATTTAAACAAAGGCGTTTTTCGTTGCGGCGGGTTCTTCTCACAAAATTTCAATCATCGACTTTCTCCTCCGAATGCGAAAATATTTTAATGACACCCACCTACATAGGGAGAAACGATCATCATAATAAAGTAAGGAAAATCAGAGCTCGCACAGGAAGATCTAAGAGTACGTTTTTTCCCGTGCGCCTTTCGAGAGTAAAGTCCCGAGCGACTGGAAATAAGCGCAGGTGACGCCTGTATATAAGAAGGGTAGAAGGACGGATCCTCAAAATTACAGACCAATATCCTTAACATCGGTTTGTTGCATTGTTGCAGGATTCTCGAACATATTCTCAGTTCGAATATAATGAATTTCCTTGAGACAGAGAAGTTGCTGTCCATGCAACAGCACGGCTTTAGAAAGCATCGCTCCTGCGAAGCGCAACTCGCCCTTTTTTCACATGATATCTTGCGAACCATGGATGAAAGGTATCAGAGGGATGCCATATTCCTTGACTTCCGGAAAGTGTTTGACTCGGTGCCCCACTGCAGACTCCTAACTAAGGTACGAGCATATGGGATTGGTCCTCAAATATGTGAGTGGCTCGAAGACTTCTTAAGTAATAGAACCCATTACGTTGTCCTCGATGGTGAGTGTTCATCGGAGGTGAGGGTATCATCTGGAGTGCCCCAGGGAAGTGTGGTAGGTCCGCTGTTGTTTTCTATCTACACAAATGATCTTTTGGATAGGGTGGATAGCAATGTGCGGCTGTTTGCTGATGATGCTGTGGTGTACGGGAAGGTGTCGTCGTTGAGTGATTGTAGGAGGATACAAGATGACTTGGACAGGATTTATGATTGGTGTAAAGAATGGCAGCTAACTCTAAATACAGATAAATGTAAATTAATGCAGATGAATAGGAAAAAGAATCCCGTAATGTTTGAATACTCCATTAGTAGTGTAGCGCTTGACACAGTCACGTCGATTAAATATTTGGGCATAACATTGGAAAGCGATATGAAGTGGGACAAGCATGTAATGGCAGTTGTGGGGAGGGCGGATAATCGTCTTCGGTTCATTGGTAGAATTTTGGGAAGATGTGGTTCATCTGTAAAGGAGACCGCTTATAAAACACTAATACGACCTATTCTTGAGTACTGCTAGAGCGTTCGGGATCCCTATCAGGTCGGATTGGGGGAGGACATAGAAGCAATTCAGAGGCGGGCTGCTAGATTTGTTACTGGTAGGTTTGATCATCACGTGAGTGTTACGGAAATGCTTCAGGAACTCGGGTGGGAGTCTCTAGAGAAAAGGAGGCGTTCTTTTCGTGAATCGCTACTGAGGAAATGTAGAGAACCAGCATTTGAGGCTGACTGCAGTACAATTTTACTGCCGCAAACTTACATTTCGCGGAAAGACCACAATGATAAGATAAGAGAGATTAGGGCTCGTACAGAGTCATATAGGCAGTCATTTTTCCCTCGTTCTGTTTGGGAGTGGAACAGGGAGAGAAGATGCTAGTTGTGGTACGACGTACCCTCCGCCACGCACCGTATGGTGGATTGCGGAATATGTATGCAGATATAGATGTAGACTGGAATAATAGAGAATTATTATGAAGGTGATTCGATGAACCCTCTGTAGTAGCCTTATAAGTGTAGGTATACCTGTGGCTGTACGTGTAGATGTAGGCTATGTTCAGCGTGAACACTGTGTTCCATCACATACCCTGAAAATTATAACTGCTTAACAGTAATATCGTTTGTGGATACCACTGAAATACGAATGACACAGTATGTTTCCTTGTAATTAGTGCTGAAAAGGGAAAGAAAATTCATTGTGCTACAGTGATGTGATGGAACACTGTCTCACACTGACCCTAGTCAGTGATATTAAAACAATATTTAAGTTCTGAATGTATCAGAGATTATATAAGACCTTATTATAAAATTCTTTGCAACAATATGTCAAAATTATGGTAACACCTACGATAAATAAGCCACCGTGACACACAGTGTAATCGAATAACAAACAATTCTCCACTGTGTGTACGATACTATTGTCACGTGGATCACATCACGCTGGATAATAAAGGTATCACAATTACAAACATATAAGGCACATAATTAACGTACAGCTGTAAGGTGTCACTACGTCTGTGACATCTTGTCACACAGATATGAAACGCATTTACGTGTGATGGCATTTACAGTACGGTCCACACCAACCACATAGTAAATACAAATATGTAAGTACTTACTACAAGAATCATTTTATTCTGATACCTTTATTATCCACGTTATACACATCCAAACACAACAAATGTTGTTTTCTGTAATAGGTATCTTCTGAATATGGGAAAAGCCCAAAACTAGTCAGTCAGTAAATAAACAGCAGCTTTGGTGTTAAAATCTCTTTTCTTTAGTCTCGAAAACTGATGACAGTTTTTCTTTACGTCTGAGATTAAAGTTCACTCTAAAGTCTTTCAGCTAGAAAACTATATCTACAGAGAAACAGCGTTGTGCATCACAGTTTCAAATACCATTACTCTAAGCTTCTCAAGCAGGGTTCCATGAGAATAGCAACTTTCTCCCAGACCTACCCATCATATTTAATTTCACTGAGCACATCTATTACATTTTCTTACAGAAATACAACTCTATTACTACTCTTCTGAATACGTTCCATATCTGCTGTCATGCCAACTTGTTATGAACTTGCAGCGTACAAACGAGGACAGTTTGTTGATAACGTCCGATGGATCTCTCCAACCTGCGCTAATTATTATAAATATAATGCCAAAAAGTTCACACCACGTGGATTTACAAGACTGCGTACACCTGGATGGACATAAGATCGTGACGCATTGTACACACCATATCAGCGATCAGAAAGTGACGTAAAAGAGAAGACCTATTGAAGATGGTTGGTTGGTTGTTTGGGGGAAGGGACCAGACAGCGAGGTCATCGGTCTCGTTGGATTAGGGAAGGACGAGGAAGGAAGTCGGCCGCGCCCTTTCAAAGGAACCATCCCTGCATTTGTCTGAAGCGATTTAGGGAAATCACGGAAAACCTAAATCAGGATGGTTGGACGCGGGATTGAACCGTCGTCCTTCCGAATGGGAGGAAGCAAAATTTTAGGGGAAGGCAATTGAGAGAAAAAGTAATTTCAAATCGAACACCGAAATCAAACACAAATGTGGAGAAAGAATGGAAAAGAGCAAAAATTAAAACACGGGATTGTTTTCAAAAGTATATGGAACGGTTATAAGAAGTTTTTACTTACTTTGACGAAAGTAAACACATTGAGTCTACCTACCTCAAAGTTAAGTCAGCCGCCACTGAGTACAAAACAGAAACTACAGAAAGAACCATTGCCTTTAGACAGTCACAAAATCCATCCCTCACCGGGATTCGAGCCTGCATGCATCCCAGACGAATGATCAGAAGCCCATCGCTTAGACCACTGCGTCTAATAAAGTTTTAGAACTGTAAAATGCAAACATTTATTTAATCACAAGAAAGAAAATGCTGAAAAAGATGAGATTTATTCCTCATTCTAAAAATATTTAAATTAAAACAGAAACGAAGTAACACCACGATTATCCAGTTGACCTAGCTTGATGCTTTGGAATGTCTGATATCAGTACAGCAATATTTGTAAATCCAAGGAACAATTTATTCTTACCAGAAAATAGTTCCAAACCTTTATTTGTACATTTCCTTGGAATTATAAAATTTGGATGCACTGGTATATCCAGCTGAGTTCTAGTTTAAAACCTTCAGCACATTCGGCCTATTCCAATTATTTAAACAAAACAAATGTGTGTGAAATCTTATGGGACTTAACTGCTAAGGTCATCAGTCGCTGAGCTTACACACTACTTAATTTAAATCATCCTAAGGACAAACACACACACCCATGCCCGAGGGAGGACTCGAACCTCCGCTGGGACCAGATGCTCAGTCCAGGACTGCAGCTTTAAATTATTTGGGAAATTTCAAAAATGAGGACAAAAAAAATAAGAAACTGTGGACATTTGCTGTCCTCAATCAGTTTTAAAGCAACTGAGGACAAAGCATGAAAATTCAAGACCGTCCCTAGGCAATGAGGACATCTGGTCACCTTAGTTTAATGATTAAAAGTATAATAGAAGATCTGCATTGTTGTGCCATTTGGATGTTGATGTTGGTGGAGGGGGCGGGGGCGACAGTAGTGAAAAGAGAGGTGTCATTTTTCAATTCTCCCCTAGGGCGGCAAGACATGTAGGAGAGGTCCTGGCCACAGCTGGACCGAATTTTAGGCATTCCAGGCGTAAGCCCTGGAATCGTGTAAGAAAACTACGTACTGGCCGGGTTGTTGTAAGAAAAAGCCGTCACGTAAATGCTACTGCAGTTGATTCTAGAATAATAAGTCTGAAAAGTGACGCTGTATATGGTATATACACGAACTGTGAAAAAATAACTGCATGCAAAGTGAAATTTTGTTTGATACATCACTCTCACCTTTGACATACAGGAACTCAACCCAGCCCTGAACACCCTGAAGGCTAATAAAGCAGTAGGATTTGATGAAGTGTGTTCGGAGTTCCTTATAGCTGAACGGCTCCGAAAAAAAATGGCTGCTACAGTTCATCAATGAAATTCTGCGAACAGAAAACTACCTAAGATTTTTAAGGAAGCGAAAGTAATCAAATTCTTTAAACAACGCAAAGGAGCTGAGGTGACTTACGGTCAACGTATCTTTCTACTGCAGTAACTACTTTCTGTCACAAGATTGCACTTCTAAACGCCTCCTCTCAGTTATACTTTCTACGTGCGATATACGATGGCGGCAGGCATGTTTTTACATTTTCGAATAACAATTCTCTAAAGTCCAAACATACTGAACAGGGTTTCGAGATGACAGCTTCACCTTTGTTCGAGATATTGTCACTTAATTTCACTGGTCATTTCTGTTACACTTGAAACAACGCACAGACATTTTACGAATCTCTTAATTTTCTCTATATCCGCTATCGTGACCACTTAATAAGGACTCCTAACGCTCACGTTCTACTCAAGAATTGGTCGCACTGCTGTCTTATATGTGATTTTCGATACATAAGCACTGCACGTTCCCAAAATCACCGCAATCATTTTAACTACTGTATTCCCTTTCTCCACCTTATTTTGAAATGGAATTTTGGAAAACCGTGTTTAGTAACTCTGCTTTAGTGGCGCTGTCATCAATAATGTTTCCATTGTTATCGCACAGTGAAGGCATTGATGGCGTCTTGCCACTGGTATACTTTACACACGACTAGGATCTCTTTGGGTATTCTGCCAGATTTAGAGACAGTTTCGTTGTGTAAAATATTAAAAGCATCTCGCATTGAAGTTCGTAATAAATTTCGAGGTTCTGTAAAACTTCGCCAATCTTAGGGGAATTTGCATCCTTCCCCCTAGTGGCAAAATATTTTGTTGGCTCCCGCCTACATAGAGAGAAATGGCCGTCGTAGTAAAACAAGACAAAAGATTTTGTGTGTTCATTTTTCCCACTGTTTTTCCAGAGTGGAACGCTAGAGAAATACACTTACGAACCAAAACATAATTTGTGCTTGAACATTCGTTCTACTTCATAGATGAAATTCTTAATAGTGTATTTGGCTGGGTAACACAGTTTCATTGTACATTAGGATTAAAAAAGAAAAAGCCCAGGTATGTAATCGACGCTCATGTCTCCGGGAAATACATCTTATTTGTGGACCTAATGACATGTTCGAGAGCATAGCGAGTTATTGCGAATGTGATCCACGCAATATGGGGAAATTTTTTAAAAACAATTCATTAACTCCATCTATGTCAATAACATAAAAGTACATAAGCATCTGGTTTTGAAATTTAGAAGTTGTTACGAAGTTAACTGGTGTCAATAGCACTTCGCATGTCTTAAGCTGACTCACTCACCTAAATCTATGTTTTTGGTTAAACATGCTACTACAGGCAGTCCCGCACGTTCACTACGTAATTTAAGGATTACACTGAAAGGATGAACAGTAGACATGTATTTTTCCATCAAGATGCTTGTAAAATTTCTCAATGTGCTAACACTCAAAACACGGAGGCGGGGCAGTAAACACCTTGTGTGCTGAAATGTATATAGCCTTGAAGCGTGAGGGCTGGCAGAAGTCCCTGCTCTTCTGGTATACACAGCATCCTTCTTCTCCTCGCGCGCGGGTAAACACTACAAAGTACCCGCTTTCTCACCGGACAGCTGTTATCACGAAACTTCTGCTAAGCTCTCCAACAGCGGCAAGCACTAGAATGTGAGACAGAGGGATACGACAGCTACTGCTGTCTTACATAATTAAAGCGTCGCTTCTGTTTATTGTAGGTGATGGCACATTTCTGTGCAACTAAGGTACAAGGTTTCGCGTGAGGGGTTCAGTGGAAAATACACAACGCGTTTCTATGGCTCTGCTATGGTAAAAATGTGACAGTTACTCCCAGATTACATGTCAAGTGGTTCATATACATTTGTTGGTTACTTAAATTGTAGCTTTTGGCAACGTAGATACTATAAATATATTTGGTACGAAAATGAAAGCAGTTGCGCACGTATAGAGCAGAATTTCTGTTCAGACATCAACACATGATTGGAAATACTGACTAGCAGTGCCTGTTTTATTACAAAGTACGATGAAATTTTCTTTCGGACAAGCATCCATGTGCGAAGGAACTTTGCGTCTTACTTCTTAATAACACAGGCCCTGCTATTCCATATTTATTCGTCAATACAAGGCTCTCGACTCTCAATAAAATAATGTCCCTCTTGGAATGAAATATACATAACGTACGTGAGCAGGTTGCGTCACATGGATGCCGACGTATGGAAATTTGGGTCTGCGCGTGATTCGTGCACTGAAGCCGAAGCGGTTACGGCGACCGCTCGCGTAAAGCGGGAAATCCGGGTTCGAGCACCGGTCCTACACAAATTTTCATTGTTGTCATTCCAATATACATCTGCTTATGGTTCATATTCAAATGAGAATACTTTTCATGGAAGATTAGAAATGTTAAACGTTCAAAGCGCCATTTTTGTGGCAAAAGGTGTTTGCAGTGATGTTGTGTCCTCGGCGTCCGATTGCGTGCCCATAGACTTGCTCCAAGTGCCAAATCAAGCAGAAAATGCTCCAGACATTCATTATTAGATGACACATGGTCTACGTGCCAAACAGTGCTTCGTAATGGGCTGCCAAATGCCATGCGTGAAAGTCTTTGTTCCACAAGATTTACGCGCGACTGCTGAGTCAGCTAAAGGCGTGAATCCATTCCATGTAATTCCATTGTGTGCAACGGACTTATTTGATTTTACAGATTCTGCTCAAACATTGTTGTCAATGCAAGCGTTTACTGTATTTCCAAATGCAGTATCATCGAATTTTCTCACTAATATCTCAATTAGCTATTAAAAATTCTTGCTCTGAAACAGAAGAATGGAAAAATTTCGATGTCTTCAAATGGAGGAAAACCATGGCTGATGTATGCCATATCGTATTTCAAGTGAAGGTCCACTTGCAGAATTGAAAGACCTGTCGACATTGTTCGAATTCTTAAACAGCACAGTGAGTTCTACTGTAACCTTTGCAACACGATGATTTTCTCGAATTTACTTTTGTTGTTCTCTCCCCAAAGTTTCAAAAGATATGAGATATGTTTTTTTTTAACTACAGTTCTACTAGTTAAAATATTACCGCTGTTTTTCTACAGATGTTATTATCACAAATAAAATGTAGTCTCCCCGTATTAATGATATCTGAAACATAAATTTTCCTATCAGCACTTTGAATCTTCCAGTTACTTGGTATGAGGCCTAGAAAGTTGTTAATACATTACTATTTTTTTGATAAAAATAAATTATGTATAAACAGAGATACATTGTTTTTTGATTCTCCTAACAAATGTGAAATATGGACGTTGGACGTTTCCACCCTTCAATTGTTGTCATCAGTTATTAACAACTTTCGTATTCGAGAACTAAAACCACGTCTTGTCTGTACCACCATTATTAGGTGTTCAGTCTACGTTGTATATTCTTTGGAGATACTTATGGTTTGCTTTCAGTAACAAGTAGCTGGCTGGTTATTACTGTTAACTTAAAGCTAAAATGAAAGAATTAGAACGGGAAGAGTTTATGAATCCATTTGCGGGTGATGCAAGCACTTACGAGCTTTTATTTGCAGGGCATTCGTCGATGTGCGACGCCCGGGGTGAGCACCGGATGGTACCCAAAGCAACCCGCATAGTGTTCGGCGGCTTTTCTGAGTTGTGGTTGTGCGACTAAATTAAGCTCACTTTTACTTGCACCAGGTGATCAAAATTGTGTCCCTCTGCGGTAAGGGCAGCCTGACGCCATCTCAACACGTTAAATGATCCTTCGGTCCCTTCTAGGTAGAATCATCTCATTATTATGAATGAAAAGCGCAATGCTGTGTGTGTTCTATGGTATTAATTTACTTCAAATGGTTCAAATGGCTCTGAGCACTATGGGACTTAACTTCCGAGGTCATCAGTCCCCTAGAACTTAGAACTACTTAAACCTAACTAACCTAAGGACATCACACACACCCATGCCCGAGGCAGGATTCGAACCTGCGCCGTAGCAGTCGCGCGGTTCCGGACTGAGCGCCTAGAACCGCGAGACCACCGCGGCCGGCATTAATTTACTTCTGTTCCCCAGTTTTTGACTTACAAGGCCATCATCTGCCTTGAACTGACTATCGTCGTCAAAGAAGGTAAATACTCATAACGACGTTAAGAAAGATGTTTTACAACGAGGTTCAGGTATGAACACAGAGTAAATGTCATCTGACAGTGCAGTACTAACATAACTAAAAATGTTTATATTAAACAGTAAATGAACAAACATTAACACCAACCTAAAATAAACTGTCCATTTACGACAATTTAAATTAAGTCACAATCCTAATAACGTTAAATTAGTACGCGACAACGGCACTGAAGAATAGTTTGAAGAGGTACATGTGGAAGGTGAAGAACTGACGAAAAATTTCCGGACAACCCTACATAATGCGAAACGGACAACTGGACGTTTGGAGAGGGGTATGGCAGTAAAAAAGGAGGCGCGGACTATTTTGTTGTCAGTAGAGTAGCAGGAAACGCAGCACGGATCGGTCATAGAGCTCAGTGACTTCGAAAATCATGGAAAACCTAAATCTGGATGGCCGGTCACGGATTTAACGGTCGTCCTCCCAAATGCGAGTTCAATGTGTATGCCACTGGACACTGGCTATCCATCACCCCATTTTGGAGTTATGAATCACGCTATATCCTGTGGCAATTCGATGGAAGGGTTTGGATTTCGTGAATGCCTATCACGTAAAGTGCCAACGGGACGTAAGGAAGAGATGATGTTTGGAGGTCTTTTTCGTGGATACTGTGTGACCACCTTATTGTGCTTAATACAACGTTAAATGCCGAAAGATATGAATACATTTTACAGGATTGTGTACTGCGCACAGGAGAGGAACAGTTCGGAGCTTTTGCCAAGCAATGGTTTGTGGACAATAACATTCCTGAAATGGATTGACCTACTCGGAGTTCCGACCTAAACCCAATGGAACACCTTCCTGGCTGTCAAAACTGTGTGCCACGCTAAGACTCGAGCTCGGGACCTTTTCCTTTCGCGGGCAACTGCACTACAGAGTTTACTAAGCAAATGACAAACCGAGAGTGGATCAAGGGTTATAGCCCAATACAATAGGTGGTGAGAGTGGTATTTTTCATGTGCAGAGTACTGCTACATCATAAAAGGAATGACAACGCTCGCTTTATTAAGGAACTGCTTGTGGCGAATTAGTACGCGACTGTTCGACTCTGAACTGTGTCCTTACGCCATGATAATTTTCGTGAAAATCGATTGAATGAGAAACGGTTTTGGCCGTAATTGGTAACTGTGAGAGCCACAGTTTCTGGTAGTTGTGTACTTCGTGGGTAGTTTTAATAACATTGAGGAACCTCCGCATATCATCACTTCTAACTTAATCTCGAGAAGCTACTCCCTCGGTTTGTGATAAAAGTCTCGTTTCCGATTTTCCTATCCGAGTCTTGTAGTAAAGTACATGACTCAGTCTCAGACAACAGAGCAAGTTTAGAGACGATTTTATGCATTCTGATTTCAATCTCTTTCCTCGTATGTTGTTGGCTCAGAGGCAGGCTGAAAATACACAGAGACAGTGTTCAATCCTCATACGGTCTATTGATTTATTTCTGTCGCTTATCGTTTCTTTCACCTCTGGCAATGATATGTATATGTGAAAAACTCCAACTTTCACGTGATTCGGAGTGACAGCCATGTAGGTAAATCAATTCTACGTTCGGAGGAGAGCAAGGAGTATCATCTTCAGACGACAATGTCTAGTAGACCACTGGAGTATGTAGTGTGCGAGCCGGCCGGAGTGGCCGTGCGGTTCTAGGCGCTACAGTCTGGAACCGAGCGACCGCTACGGTCGCAGATTCGAATCATGCCTCGGGCATGGATGTGTGTGATGTCCTTAGGTTAGTTAGGTTTAATTAGTTCTAAGTTCTAGGCGACTGATGACCTCAGAAGTTAAGTCGCATAGTGCTCAGAGCCATTTGAACCATTTTTTTGTAGTGTGCGAAACAACTTTAGTATTGCCGATAGCTTCGAGTTCAAATGTGTGTGAATTCCTAAAGGACCAAGTTGCTAAGGTCATTGGTCCCTACACTTACACACTACGTAAACTAACTTACGCTAAGGACAACACACACCCATGCCCGAGGGAGGACTCGAACCACTGGCGGGAGGGGACGTCCAATTCTAGCTTCGAGTTTTCCCTCATTTCATGTAAGCGTACTCTCAAAAGTGTGTATTAATGAATCCTATAGTGTGTCACTTTCACTGTAATGGGTACGAAGCACCTCGTGCTTTGGAATTCCGAAAGAAAACCATCGTTGGGAAATGGAAAAGAGTTGACGTGGCTATTTTCTGCAGGTGACCGCCAGAGTAAGTGCGTCCTAAGGAGCTCGCAGGTAAGCCGGGCGAAGTGATAAGCGGATGTTTTCTGTCAGCTCAATGCACCGCTTAACGAGTCCTGAGACCTCTTTCACAATGACAGGCAGCCGGTATAACGCACTTCCATAGCTTCTGAATTTCCCCGCCACAAATTGACGGTCGGGAAGATCTCAGTATGGCAATGGCCGGGGCGTGGCCAAAGAATAGTACCTGTCCCTATATCCACATCTATACCTATACCCCGCAAGACACCTTATGGTATGTGGCTGAGTGTGCCACTGTCAGGTTACTACTTTACTGTTCCAGTCGCGAACAGTCCGAGAGAAGAAAAATTGTTTATAAGCCTTTGTACGAACTCGAATCTTTCTGTTTTTACTTTCATCGTCTTTTCGCGAGGAATACATACAAGGACATAATATATTAATTTACTCTTCTACTAACGTGCGCTCTCGAGAACTGAAATGTAAACCACACCATGACGCACACAGCCTTCCTTTTAGTGTTTTCCACTGCTTCCCTTTGGATCTTCTCTATTTTCTTTATCATTCCTATATCGTACAGAACCCAGACTGACGAGCGAGAATCAAACATTGGTCGTACGAAGGTTTTGTAACCTACTTCCTTCCTGTGTGGACTACACTTCCTGAGGATTCTCCCAATTAATCTCAGTTGGGCATCTGCCTTAGCTGCGATTAGCAAGAGCGCTCACATGCACTCACAACGCTGTTGCGGGATTGCTAACCTTGGAATTGAGTCTGCAGCCACACACCATTCACGTCGCATCGTTGTAGATCGCGAGCGCCGGGCAAATTATCAGTCTTTATTACCCAATCAGCTGCCGGAATGGGCTAAGTGTGACCTTTAGCACGCGGGCGGCAAACTTCATTTGGGAGAACCTCACGCGCCACGTGCCATGTACCGGCACCTTATCGCGCGACACCGTGTAATTCATATTTCGCTGTACGTATTAGACGTAAGCTTGCCACAACACGTTCAGCTGGTACAGCTAGCGTGCAGTGACATGGCCAGCTGCAGTTCACACGTAAAAAGAGACGAGCAGAGGAGCAATACAGCTTCGAATGTCATTTAATTTTTTAGCAGAATGAAATAATGCACTGCAAATCTCCCAGAATACGCTCTTTACACGACTAGACGAAAACCGTAACATGTTATCGTTTTTAGCTAACGTACTATTGTAATTAAAAACAAGAATGATGAAAGTTCCTGACCTAACCACAGGGTAATTTTTCTGCATAAGCTGTGTGTAACGTAAGAGAGTACTGAAGGATTTCACCGTATAGTTAAATATAGAAGCCACTGAAGGTATCACAGTCGTTAGTAAGTCTTAGCTCCTTCCTTATCCGAATCCGAGAAATACATTTCAGTTCTGGAAGTGTCACCCGCTACGTTGATAACGAGCCTATCAACAACAGGATCTACGAAGCCAACCAGGCGCACGATTTTTTCTTCTTTTATGACAAGCCGTTCTATATCCCGCCAGCGTTCGGCACTGACGTGAGAAAAAGCTGCGTGCGTTAGTTCCAGTACATCTGGCAGCTTATCAATCCTGTTACTTCTCGGGCCAAATCTCGCAGCTTGGTTCCAGATCAGTTCCGTTGGGTTCATATTGTAATGGAACAGCGGCAAATGTAAAAATGCAGAATTTGTATGATGTTCTCGCTGCTGTGAAAACGATTTTTTTCATGTCTCTACGATACTTATCTACCTCTGTGGTATAAAACGATGGACATAGTCCAAATAATAGAGGATTTGGTTTTTCATTTTAGACCTAAAAATTAAATTATGATATCTTAATTTAAACAACTTATGAACAGAATGAGATTTTCACTCTGCAGTGGAGTGTGCGCTGATATGAAACTTCCTGGCAGATTAAAACTGTGTGCCCGACCGAGACTCGAACTCGGGACCTTTGCCTTTCGCGAGGCAAGTGCTCTACCAACTGAGTTGGTAGAGCACTTGTCCGCGAAAGGCAAAGGTCCCGAGTTCGAGTCTCGGTCGGGCACACAGTTTTAACCTGCCAGGAAGTTTCATATCAGCGCACACTCCGCTGCAGAGTGAAAATCTCATTCTGGAAACATCCCCCAGGCTGTGGCTAAGCCATGTCTCCGCTATATCCTTTCTTTCAGGAGTGCTAGTTCTGCAAGGTTCGCAGGAGAGCTTCTGTAAAGTTTGGAAGGTAGGAGACGAGATACTGGCAGAAGTAAAGCTGTGAGTACCGGGCGTGAGTCGTGCTTCGGTAGCTCAGTTGGTAGAGCACTTGCCCGCGAAAGGCAAAGGTCACGAGTTCGAGTCTCGGTCGGGCACACAGTTTTAATCTGCCAGGAAGTTTCAACTTATGAACAGTCTATCATAAAACATCGATAATTAAGAATTTGTATTTGAAATGGAAACAGGAGTTTCGAGCCCATTAAGTAATTAGAAACAAGAAGACGTGCATTATTCATAAAAAATGATGAGTTTTATAATTACGAGATGTAGGTATTTCAAATTGAACGAGAGAAAAAAAAGTTATTCGCGAGATTTGAACCAACATTCGAATAACCGAATATGATATACATTCCATAACGCTACCGACTGCACTATACGGTCAACAAACATTCGTCTATTAACTGCAGTAACTTCAAAGCCGATAATCTCCGTAAATTTACGAAAAACATTAAGAACAGCCTATTTCCCAGCACTTTTTAACGGTATTCCACATGTGTCTTTTACTACCGAACAGAAAGCAGCCTCAGCCATTTTCATACTGCGCATTAACAGCGCGGCAATCAGAGCACAACGCTGCAAAGGCTGTGACTGTACACGACTTTTGAAATAAAAACTACGTAGCTAAAGCTTGATTAAGAAAAACTTTGATGGCTGTTAATACATTTGAATATCTTAAAGTTTCATTTAACGTAGCTTAGTAGTAAGATATCTAATACAGAAGTTGGACCTACTTCCAAGAGCGTAAAAACTCCAGTGTATGTGTGCTACGCTTCTGACCAATCATCGCGTTTGTGTTTGTTTACATCAGGTTTATTCTTATGATGAACGGATTACAGTTTTAAACTGACCTCATTTTACAGTGCCTGTAGTGTTTCACAATCTGACAGTTCACGATGTTCATTTAATTATAAAGATCCTATGCCAACACGTCGAAGAAAGTGACAATAATAAAACGGCGAAAACAAACTGCGACGAACATGGAAAAGTATAAAACATTTGCTACATAAAGCAGGAATTAAAGAGCTACATGCTGTTTACTGGCTGAACGTGAACGTCAGGGCGTCACGTAAATTTCATATCAACCTTGGTTTAACGATGTCTGAAGAAGTTACTTTTTATTTGCCTCCTTCGCTGCGGGCCTGCTTACGCATACTCAGCGCTCATCCAAATATAAGTATCCGACACATGTTTTCTTATAATTTTGGAAATTTGTGGGAACGTCTTATGGGACCAAACTTCTGAGGTCATCGGTCCCTAAGCTTACGCACTACTTAATCTAACTTACACTAAGGACAACACACACACCCATGCCTGAATAAGGATTCGAACCTACGACGGGGGGAGCTGCGCGGACCGTGACAAGGCTACCCCGCGCGACATGTATTAGTTGTTAGCCACATCGTAGTATCCATCAATGTGGGCACAGAATTTTTTTCACACCCGGTATGTATGACAGAGATTGTCGCTGCATGTCTTGTCTATAATAAATTACATAATTTTGAAGTTCCCTGTTACAAAGTAGAATCAAATAGCAAATTCATTTGGAAGTGCACCTATACATAAGGTAAGTGCTATTCTGAAAAAATATAACTTAATTTTTAAAATACTATGCTGCGTAATTGTTCTTGGAATTTCTCACATTCTGTTAATATATATACAATGTCTTCTTCGATAAGGCAGATATCACGACAAGACAGAAACGGAAAATCTGGCCACGAAAAGCACATTGTGAAGAATGTTGACATTAGATCAAGTGAATCTTATGAATGCTGAAAACTGCTGACGGGGCCATTTGCATAAGCTTAGAGGGCAGTCCGAAGGCCAAGACGAAGTTCAAGTACTCACCAACAGCGGGATGGAACGCAGGAAGCGTCGCACACAGCCTCAGTGAGTGTTGCGCTCGGGAAACCCAGGAGATCTGCAAGAAAATACTGCCTCATTCTCATCTGGAAGCAATAATATAATACTGAAGTACATAGGAGCAATGTAGGCTACGTAATATACATTGTCATTCCGTGATGATGTTACAAACTTTCAGGAATGATGGACAAGAGTAAATAAATCAGTCTGACGTAAGAGACCTTGGTCCGGAAATGACCGAGTCAATAGCTGAGAGAGAAAATCGTTCTGATACCTCTGACAGCGGAATACATATACCGGTGCTGTCGCTGCTAAGATTTTGTAGCGTAGACCAAAACAAGAAAAAATGTCTTATAAGCATGGACTCTAAAACGTATACACTAAGAGTTAGGAACACTTGTTCATCTTCGGTACTGAGAAATACACCTCTTCTACTGCAGGCTCTTTGGTTTCCACATTTTTGAGAAGGTAGTATGGACCACATCAAGAAACAAATTTCTAGTAGATATGGGCTCTAATGAGCTGTGCACACTTCAGCGAAGATGAAATAGCTCTTGAGGTTTGCATTTCAAAGACCATCTTTACTAGACACACTGCTACCTCTGAAAGTTCCCTACATTACTATCTTAGCAGCAACAGTGCCAGTATATGTATTTCATTGTCAGAGGTATGAGAAAGTTTTTCGCTTATAACTTTGGACTCTGTCATTTACGGACCAGGATTCATTACCTCAGATACATTTAACGTTCTCCATCGTCCCTGAAAATTTGTATCATCATCATGGAATCACCCTGTATAATGCAGAGCCATGCATGTACAAAGCTTATGAGTGTTCTTCAAAAGTGAATACGAGAAGTAAATAGAATCAGATATGAAGCCTGAACCGTTGAACGTAAGTGCCAAGGATTTAATAAAACGAGAACACACACCATCTATAGTAGATTGCTTTTTAATAAATCGATCTAAGGTCCGAATCGTGTAGTAGGGAGATGAATAAGGGACATGTTACACTTACTTGTGTATTTCAAATGTAATTTCGTTTTGTTTTGCGATAGGTTATGCCCATGGAAACTGGGAAGTTGACTACATCGTCATCTCCACACCGATAAGGGTCGTATTGAGAAATAGGCTGTATTAAATTATGTATCTGTGGGTAAACTATGAATAATTTGTACCCAGCCACAGCAATATATCTTTAGTAAATAGCGAGACAGCTCACTTGCTAAGACACTGGTTTCACCATCAGGAGAATTAGTGTTTAAATTCCCCCATCTAAGATCTGTCTCCTGTGGTTCCCATAAATCGCATTCGGCGAACACCATAATGGTTTCTACGAGAAGGATACAACCAAATTCGTCGTTCAAGCTTATCCAGTCCTATCGTGTGCTTTGTCTCTAACAAGTTTTTAAATAAATTCACATAATGATGGAAGTGCAGTCCTCCGAAAAGGGTTAAAGAAGGGTAAATAAAGTGACTAGTTTCAGTTATTCGAAGTCCGGTTTGGCTAGCGCTTGGATGGCTGACTATCCGGGAATGCCTAGCGCTGCTGGTAATCGGGGTGCACTCAGCCTTTGTGAAGCCAACTGAGGAGCTACTTGATTGAGAAGTAGCGGCTCCGGTCATGAAAACTGACAACGGCAGGGAGAGCGGTGTGTTAATCACACGCCCCTACATATCAACATCCAGTGACGCCTGTCGGCTCACGATGACGCGACGGTCGGTCGGCACTGTTGGGTCTTTTGAGACATGTTCGGAAGAAGTTTAGTTAATTACAGTCATTTGCGTATTCTACGCCTATATACTCAAAGAGCCGCCAAGCGGTAGCCAAGACCGCCTTCGAGTAACTCCTTTTTCACTCGCAAGGGAAAAACTACTGTCCATACGGTTACATATGAGCCCTAATTTCTCTTATCTCCGTAGTCCCAACGCTAAATTTATATCAGCGACAGTACAATCGTTCTCTAAATTTTCTCAATGGTGGTCCTCGAAAAGAATTTCGCCTTTCCTCCAGAGATTCCCATCTGGATTCCCGAAGCATTTCCGTAATAATTAGTGTTGTTCGAACCTACAGGTAACAAATTTAGCGGCCCGCCTCTTAATTATTTCAATATCTTCCATTAATCCGATCTGGTGCGGAACCCAAACGCTTGAGTAGTTATCAAGAATATGTCACACTAGCACTACAGCCGCACTATGCCTTCTCCTTTGCGGATGAACCAAACTATTCCAAAGTTCTCCCAATAAACCGAAGTCGAACATTCTCCTTCCGTAGCACAATCTCCACATGCTCGTTTCATTTCAGATTCCTTTGTAACGTTACACTGAGATATTTAAATAACGTGACTTTGTCAAGACGGGCACAGCTAATGCTGTACCCCAATACTATGGGTTTGTTTTTCCTACCCATCTGCATTAATTTACATTTTTCTCCATTTAGAGATAGCTGCCATTCATCACACCAACTAGAAATTTTGTCTATGTTATCTTGTATTCTCCTATAGTCACTGAACTTGACACCTTCTCGTACACCAGAGCATCACCAGCAAACAAGCTCAGACCGCTGCCCATCCTATCCGCTAGATCATGAATGTATACAGAAAATAATAGCGGTCCGATCATACTTCCCTGGGGCACTCCTGATGAACCCTCGCCGCGGAGTATAACATCCTGGCTTCTATTACTTAAGAAATCTTCGAGTCACCTACATATATGGGAATGTATTCCGTATGCTTGTACCTTCGTTAACAGCCTGCAATCAATGGGCCATCGTGTCAAACGTCTTCCGGAAGTCTAGAAATATGGCATCTGACTGTTGCCCTTCGTCCATAGTCCGCAGAACATCAAGTGAGTGAAGGGCAATTTGGTTTTGAACGAGCGTTGCTTTCTATAAGCATGCTGATTCGTGCACATAAGCTTATCGGTGCCTAGGAGATTTATTAATCCTAACTCTGAATATGTTAAAGAATTCTGCAGCAAAACGATGTTGAGGATATTGGTCTGTAATTTTGCGGGATCTTTCTTGTAGCACTCTTATGTACAGTAGGCACCTGCGCTTTTTTCCAGTCTCTTGGGACTTTGCGCTGGGCGAGAGATTCGCAATAGTACAGTTCGCAATAACACAGTTCATGAAACGTATGTTATAAACAATAATAAAAACTCTGTAGCAAGAAAACGGATGATATTTACTCGTACCTGTAAGAAAAACATCAGTCAAATAGGAACTGAGGAAGAATGGCTGTAAATATTAACTATATTGTACCACTGTTTGTTTTCTATATAATTAAGGCAGAAACTAATGTTTTCCTGAGATACACTGAGGAGATCCATCTATAAATTTTCAATTTTTTTCTATTATTGGAACTTATGCCACATTACCCTAAACAAAGCTGAGTAAGTCTTTGTGTCGCGCTAAATCTAAATGTGTGGTACTGTTTTAAGCACAATCCTCCTACAACTATATTCTGCACGCCACCTTCCTGTGTGCGACTAAGGATGCTTTATATAGCACTGCCACAAACCTCTTCCGTGTCCCAGAAAAAGAGATTGTCCAGAAGCCTCCGGATGATGGATCATCGTCATTTTTTACCCAAAACGTTCGTTTCACGAGATCGTGAGGTTCAAAAATGGCTCTGAGGACTGTGGGACTTAACATCTGTGGTCATCAGTCCCCTAGAACTTAGAACTACTTAAACGTAACTAACCTAAGGACATCACATACATCCATGCCCGAGGCAGGATTCGAACCTGCGACCGTAGCGGTCACGCGGTTCCAGACTGAAGCGTCTAGAACCGCAAGGCCACACCGGCCGGCGAGATCGTGAGGGAGGAAATAACATTTTTCATGTCAGGGGACAAACATTCATCTATTTCATTATTTACACACTTCGTGAATGTTTAGTAAATGTTAACACTTACTACACATGTTTTTAAACGGAATTCTAATGCGAAATCATAGTGTATTTCTATGAAACACGGGACTGAAAATATACTTCTTGTGATAACGACTTGTGACAACATACACTGCAATGAACTATGTAGTACTTTGCATCAAAGGAACTGATTTTTGAAAAACAAAGGAAAAGGTCGGTATTGCACTCATATTTTGTGTTGAACAACCAGATTGTGAACAACTGTAGTTGCTCAAATGTCAAAATTCATGGAATTTGCTCATATGATAATTCCGAGCGTTAAAATAAGCTGGGTGACCCCATCGCTGGGTTTCGAAAGGAGCAAGTTATATGATGGCACCTAGTTTAATTTGACTAATCATCAATAACACAATCAACGAACTAAGCAAGCAACCACCAGGGTCAGCAAAAGAGATATTCATAAGAAGTAACTTCGTATCAATGCAGCAGGATAACTGGATTGGTTGTTAATCTCAGGTCCTTCCGGAAATAACTTCAATATTTTAGATTAGCATCTAACCACACCAGATGATAGAGATGTAATGAATAATTCGCCCTTTCTTCGGCAGAAGGGTATAAATCCGATTTACAAAAATTAACAGGATACACATATATGATTTTTATGTACATCGAAGGTGGAGGGAGGGAGCGGAAGGTTAGGAAAAGCGAGGAACTAATGGTATTAGCTGCATCGGGACTATATGTGGAATCAGCAACGACGAGTGAAGATATGTGCCAGACCAGGAGATGAACCTGCGATCTCCTTCCTACTAGGCCTCGATGGTCTCTGAATCTACAACCTTCAGTGCGGATACATATTTACATTCGACATCCAGGGGGAATCGAAAATTAGCCAGCATGGAGGGCATGGACCGGAACTGTGGATAGGTGACGCTAGCTGGGAATGTGTGTCAGCCAGGGAGCGTGCTGAGATAGTGTGCGCATTTACGATATACATTGTGTCTGGGTGGTTCAGTGGTTAACGCAACTGCCTAGTAAGCATGAGATCGCGGGTTAGAGTCCCGGTCCAGCACACATTTTCATTCGTCGACGCTGATTCCGCATAAAGTGTCGATGCAGCTGATATCGTTACAGCCGGCCGCTGTGACCGAGCGGTTCTAGGCGCTTCAGTCCGGAACCGCGCGACCGCTACGGTCGCAGGTTCGAATCATGCCTCGGGCATGGATGTGTGTGATATCCTTAGGTTAGTTAGGTTTAAGCAGTTCTAAGTTCTAGAGGACTGATGACCTGAGATGGTAAGTCCCATTGTGCTCAGAGCCATTTGAACCATTTGATATCGTTAGCTCCTTTCCTTTCTTCCCCTCCACCTTCAATTTACATAATAATTATCATAGCTGCGGATTAAGGTGGAGTTTATGCTTTCGGACATATCTGAAAGAACAGACACTATTCATTCATATAATATATGCTTTCGCCTGAGGGTTAGTTATATTTGTGCATGTTTACCGAAATGCAAAAAGAAAAAAAGCCTTCCTGGTTAAAGGATTCAAAATTTCTTAACGCTGCTTGCTCAAATAAAGGTGTCATTATTTCCTGTAACAGAGCCATAGTAACTCGTTTTTCCTCATTTATGGACTTAAATCCATTTGCCCTAACAATGGCAAAATAATCTTAAGACTGCTCCCTAGTGCCGCATAAGCACTTCAGTATTGTAGCTCTGCTAGATCGTCTGATAAATATTTTATCCTCAAGTAATACTGAAGTAAAGCGCCATATTTTGAGATTCTTGTTTGTAATGAAATGCTTCTGAAACGAATTTTAATATTAAATAGTGGGAAAATGCTGTGGAGAGCTAAGTACCTCTGCTCGTCTCCGAGCGCGCGTTATTAAAATCCCGATAGAACGTTGTAACTAACTGTGCTGCAGTTATCTTCACGTAACACGCTACGATGCTGTAGATATTTTACTTTAGTTTTGCGTATTTGGACTCATTAATTCGGACATTACGTAAATTTTAGCGGGTAACAGTGCAGAAATAGCAACCGCAAGTCGATACCGGCGGGCAGTGTTTGGTACGGCTTTATTGATTCAGAACTCCTGTGATTTAGGACCATCACCCGGTGCCTAAGGAGAGCCACTATTTTCGCCAACGCTACCATAGATTTCGCCACGAAATCTTAACAAACAAGCTGCTGCGTATTTTTTGAACTGTTATAGACGAGACGAAACATGAGTTACGTCGCTGATGTGGAAAGCAAAGAATTCAAATAACGGCATTTCTGATTTCTGGCAAATTTTATTGCATCATCTACATCTCCAGTCGGTCTAAAATTTTCGAGACTGGGTTAATAAAAAAATAGAGGAAATTTAAGACTGTGGTATTAATGTTTCAAGTGCTCCACTTACAAGGTAACTCCTCATCGCATCCCCCTCAGATTTACTGGTAAGAGGTCCCAGTGGAAGGCTCGTCAAAATCTGAACACATATCAAGCATCAAAACAGGCAGAAGGTATACTGAACCGTGAAAAAAAAAAAAAAAAAAAAAAAAAAAGAAAAAAAAAAAAAAAAGAAACAGCGAACGATCCAAGGACAAGAATTGCAATATGGATCAGCCTCTAAAAGCTACGGCAGCGTGGTTAATTGGTCACGGTGTTGGACAGCCAAGCGGGTGAGCCGCGTTCAAATCCGCCGCGTGCCTCTTTTATTTCCGCTGTTCGCTGTATTCAAATTTGTCTATGTGTCGTAGTGTAACGTCCGTTTGCAACAGCGAGGTGTTAGGAAGGGACCTATAATGACAGTTGATTCCGCACAACTATTCTAAAAGCAGGCGAAAGGAAGTGGCTTTCGAATGGGAACCGCAAACGTCTGATGACGAGGCGACACGTCAACCGAATCCACCACCGGAAAACACGTTTGGTGTGTCATACACGGCATTAGTGACAGTACGTCTGTCATATGATAGGAATCTCTTACCGCCCCAGCTAATTTGTACGTCTGGTGAGTGAGAGATGTGCCTCCTTGCCCGATATAGGTGCTCGTATGACTGTGAATGTGATCGCTCTCAAGAAAATGATGAAAACATAATAGCTTGTCACATGAACTCAATAAATGAACACAACATGTTTTCATTTCTGTGAGACGTCTATGTGGTATCTCACCTACTTTCACTATTCATAACGTCTACTTGCGACTGTAACGTATTCTTACCACATGACTCATATTCTATAAAAAATATTAAATAGTAGGACAACTACGAAGGCTAAAAATGGTTCAAAAGGCTCTGAGCACTATGGGACTTAAGTGCTGAGGTCATCAGTCCCCTAGAACTTAGAACTACTTAAACCTAACTAACCTAAGGACGTCACACACATCCATTCCCGAGGAAGGATTCGAACCTGCCACCGTAGCGGTCGCGCGGTTCCAGACTGTAGCGCCTAGAACCGCTCGGCCACCACGGCCGGCTACGAAGGCTACATAAAAAGAACATACATTTCAATAACGGGACGAACAGTTCATAATGTTGCGAGGAAAAAAAGTAAATGGCACGAGGGAGGTTTGATCACGGCTGGTTCGTTTTACAGTCCATCACCGTGACCACTTAACCACGACACCGCGGCTATTCGTATTTCCTCAATATTACACTTTTAAGCTTCGGCTGTTAACTCTTTCTATTTTGCATTTTTTTTTTTTTTTTTTTTTTTTTACCGTTCAGTAAACGTTCATCCTGTTTTCATGCTCTATCTGTATTCACTTTTTGGACGGGCTATCCATTTGGCTATCTTACCCCTAAGTCTGCGGGGGGGGGGGGGGGGGGGGGTGCGACGGGGAGTTTTCCTCTACGCACAGAACATTGACCAAGTGAAACTGTGAGAAAAGTCTTTTGTGGTGGTGTTCAAGTCACAAGTCATACAGGACTGAATGCATGTTATTTATGAACACTTAATTTAGAGATGATGTTCCGTTACACAATAACGTTGACGAAACACGGCCGCACGTGCAACAATTAACAACAATGCCTGCTCGCCACTGACTGGTCGAATGCACATTTTATTGTTTAGACTTGTTAGTTCAACCTGCCACAGTAGGTACTGCGCTGCCGTGGCTTTACACGCCAGGAATGGACGGTCTCGGAACTTTCAAGACGGAGGGTGTATATACAACATGTGCAGAACTTAAGGACGAAACTAATTTCTGCATAATGTGTCACTTCCACGTAACATACCTCGATGAAACTCGCCGTACCCTCATATGGCGAGAGGTGAGGACACGGACTAGTGCACTCAGGAACACTGTCGAAAATACACCCACGAACATTCCCGAAAATGGTCGTTTTGGTGGTCGATGTGTTATAGTGTGGGGACGCATAAGGCTGCATCGGCGTATTGATCACGTACACTTACCGCTCAACGTTTTTGTGACACTGTACTTCTCCCCCATATGCGTCCTTTCAAGGCTATATTCACCGTGACTTGATTTTTATGGATGACAACGCGCAGCTGTATAAATCCTATGAAGCACGTATGGGTTGCGTAGGGAGACGTATTACATCACGTCCACGATCGTCTAGGAGCTGTGAACCGCGCTGCTGGATTAATGGAACGTCTTACCACAACAACTCTAAGCGAACATTCTCGCCAGCATGGGAGAGCACGTTTCAGAGAATGCATTGCCATCCGTGGCGATCACGCTCCTTATTAACAATCATGTCCCGCCTTCTGTAATGTCCAATATACCCTCAGGAATCGCTGTAACATCAATTTAATTATTGTCTTTGAACGAAACTGTCATTTCTTTTCGTCTCACCACGTATTCCTTTCAGTTACATTCTGTTCTATACTGTAGCAGTTCTGGTCCAAGTTTCGGCAGTGAAACACCACGCGAAAGTTACTTTAGTCCTTAAGTTTTGCACATCAGTGTACTCTGCAGTCCACCGTGGAGTGTATGGCGCAGAGTAGATCGTGCCGATATTATTGGTTTCCTGGCCTGCTTCATTCGCATATTGAGCGAGGAAAAAATGACTGTCTAAATGCCTCTGTACGCACCCTTATCTCTCTTATCTTTATCACCTCTACGCGAGATATACGTTAGTGACGGCATAATGGGCGCACCGTCTTATTCGAATAAAAGTTCCCTAAATTTACCTAATATGATTCCGCGACAGCTACATCGTTATTCTTCCAAGTATTCCGATTTAAGTTCCCCATCATTTCTGTTACACCTTCTTCTGGGCTATAACGATCTATCGGAATCCTGGCAGCGTGTCTCTGAATTCTTTGAATGTCTGTTGTCAGGCCTACTCATATGACTTCGGATGCTGTAACAACGCTCTAGAATCGATCGTTCTCACTATAGTTTTGCACGCCATTCCCTTTACAGATGCACTGAATTTTCCAGAACTCTTAAAACAAATCGAAGTTTTGCATTTGTTTCCTTAGTACTGATTTTACGTGATCGTTCTATTTTGTAGGGCTTCTTAGCATTGTTTCAAGTCGTTTAAACTTCTTCAAACGTGCTTACTATGCTATTATCTACCTACCAGCTCCACCCCGCGTTGTTACCCGCAGTTATTTATTTAAAAAATGCCAGGGTATTTAATCGAACCTTCTATTAGTCCACATCCTCCACCCCCTCTCTCTGTCCACCTCCTCCAACCTCCTCTCTATCTGCTGCTCCTCCACCCTTTCTCTGTCCATTTCCTCCACCCTTCCTATCTGTGTCCATCTCCTCCTGTCCCTCCCTCCCTCCCCCCCCAGCCCCCCCCCCCCTCTCTCTCTCTCTCTCTCTCTCTCTCTCTCTCTTCCCCCCCCCCCCCCCCTCATTACCACTCCCAACCCAATAGGAGGCTGGTGGTTACTACCCATACAGTATTGTTTTGCAAATCGTAACTAATATGTGGAACAATACTATGTGGAACAAATTTGATTGAAATCGGCCCAGCAGTTTAGGAGGGGCTTTTTACGTGGGTCTTGCCCGCGTACTCACATGTCAAATATATTGCACTTGTATTTAACATATTTCACGCGCATTCGTGTACATATATCACTCATATCTCTAGCCAATTTCACCTTGCAGTTTCATTTTCACACAACCAGTTTTGCTGCATGAATAGCGAAAATGTAGAAAGCGATATAGAAATCTGGCATTCTGACTTATGCATCCACATCAAATTAGGTCATCTGAAAGCATACACTATATTTCCTAACTATATTTTAAGAAAACGTCTCAATTCAGCACATTCGTACAAAAGTACAGTTTATAAGGATCCTTCAGGCGCCGGCCAGTGTGGCCGAGCGGTTCTAGGCGCTTCAGTCTGGAACCGCGCGACCGCTACGGTCTCAGGTTCGAATCCTGCTTCGGGCATGGATGTGTGTGATGTCCTTAGGTTAGTTAGGTTTAAGTAGTTCTAGGGGACTGGTGACCTCAGATGTAAGTCCCATAACGCTCAGAGCAATTTGAACCATTTTTTGATTCGTCTCCTAAAGCACTGAAAGTGAGATTTTGCCACCACAGCAACACATAACAACCGTTTCTTCCTTCCATTTCAACGTTTACATTTCAACTCATAGCAGTGTCTACGTTTTTTATTTATTCTCCCTAAGATGACTAATCGATGATTAACACAGTCATTTAAAGGATCACAATGAAATGCAACCTCACTAAAAGGCTCCCACGCTCTACATGTAGAGACACGACGTCCCTCTTTGTCGTACAGCCTTGTGGAGCCGCCGCTGTTTGTCTGTAAACGAAACGTCTAGGAACCTATAAGAGATGCGTGACGCTCAGCGTCAAATATGCGACGGGCTTGTCGCTGTAGCTCTTACGGAGGCGTGACGTTCTTAGGCTCTGGCGGATCTCAGATTGCTCCGAGGTTTGTTGCGTTCGAGTAGCTATCGCAGCTCGAGCTCCCATTGATCTATGCGCTGAGTCGGACTTACGTTTTCGAGGCATACCCTAATAGTTTTAAATATTTGTGATTCTTGAGTTTCTCCCGGCGTATTTGATAATCAAAATATCCACGGGTGTGCTGCCGGTCTATAGTGTCCAACGGGCAAAATATTTCGGCGATCATACATGTCGCCATCATCAGATCCGTACGCTATGGCTGCCGGCGTGTACCGGATTCCGTGTCAATGTGGCAAGTCGTATATTGGTCAGACGATGCGTACCGTCGAGGATCGATGCCGTGAACACCAGAGGCACACTCGACTGATGTATCCGAGCAAGTCGGCGGTCGCTGAACATTGTTTGTCGGAAAATCACGCCATGAAGTATGACCGCACGAGGATTCTGGTACAGACGTCGAGATACTGGGACAGCGTTGTTAGAGAGGCCATCGAAATTCGCACCAATGACGACCTCATAAACCGTGACTGTGGCTATAATCTTAGCAAGGCTTGGGAACCAGCGATTGGGTTAATCAAGAGTAAATCGAGCAAACGTATAGTTGTAACGAGCACGGCGGACAGAGCCATCACACCGACGTCATCTCAGACGCCGTCGCAATCTGTTCCACCGCGCGACCGTGGCGCGGGGCGCGGATGGCGGAGGGAGCGCGCCGCGGGCGGAGGGTATTTAAATCGGCCGCCGCCGCGACTGAACCCAGTTCCCTCTGAGCAGCCATAATGTACAGATCTCCGTGCCGGCACGTTCACAGGAGCTCAGTCCGTCAGTTCACCTGATGATGGCGACATGTATGATCGCCGAAATATTGTGCCCGTTGGACACTATAGACCGGCAGCAAACCCGTGGATATTTTGATTAGTTTTAAATATTGTTCTCGGGCTAACCATCGGATTTTATTTTTAAATTTCCAAACATAAGTTATATACGTAGAAGGCATCTGGAGATACCGGAAGGTTTCAAATTGATTGTATGATGCTAAGACAGAGATTTCGGAACCAGATTTTAAATTTTAAGACATTTCCAGAGGCAGATGTGGACTCTGACCTCTGGTTATGAATTGTGGATGAAAACTAAAGAAACTGAAAAAAATGGTGGAAATTAAAGAGATGGAACCTGGGTAAGTTGGAAGAATCAGAGGTTGCTGAGACTTTCATAGGGAGCATTTGGCAACGGTTGACTACAACAGGAGAAAGGAATAAATTAGAGGACGAATGTATAACTTTAAGAAATAAAATAGTGAAAGCAGCAGAGGATGAAATATGGAAAAAGACGAGGCTTAGTAGGAATCCTTGGATATCACAAGAGATATTGAATTTAACTGATAAGAGGAGAAAATATAAAAATGCAACGAATGGAGCAGGTAAAAGGGAATACAAACGTCTGAAAAATCAGACTGACAGGAAGTGCAAAATGGCTAGAGAACAAACGTAAATATTTAGAAGCATATTTCACTAGGTGAAAGATGGATAACGCCTACAGGAAGATGAAAGAGGCCTTTGGGGAAAAGAGAAGCAGCTGAATGAATATCAAGAGCTCAGATGAAAAACTAGTCCTAAGCAAAGAAAAGGCTTAAAGGTGGAAGGACTGTACAGGGTCTATACAAGGGAGATGAACTTGAAGGCAATATTATAGCAATGGAAGAGGACGTAAATGAAAATGAGATGGGAGATATGATACTGCGAAAAGAATTTGACAGAGCTCTGAAAGACTACAGTTGAAACAAGGCCCCGGGAGTACGAGATATTCAGTGAGAACTACTGATAGAGCTACGAGCCAGCCGTGACCAAACTGGTTAAAATGGCTCTGAGCACTATGGGACTTAACTTCTGAGGTCATCAGTCCCCTAGAACTTAGAACAAGTTAAACCTAACTAACCTAAGGACATCACACACATCCATGCCCGGGGCAGGATTCGAACCTGCGACCGTAGCGGTGTCGCAGTTCCAGACTGCAGCGCCTAGAACCGCACGACCACTTCGGCCATGACCAAACTCTTCCATTTGGTATGCAAGATGGATGAGACACGCGAGATACCCTCAGACGTCAAGAAGAATGTAATAATATCAATTCTACAGAAAGCAGTTGCTGACAAGTGTGAAAATTATCCAACTACCAGTTTAATAAGTCATGGTTACAAAATTGATGGTTGAAAAATACTAACACGGATTGTCTGCAGAAGAATGTAAAAACTGGTAGAAGCCGACATTGGGGAAGACCAGTTTGGATTCCGGAGAAATGTAGGAACACGGGAGGCAATGCTGATCCTACAACCTATCTTAGAAGACAGGTTAAGGAAAATCAGACTTACGTTTATAGCATTTGTATATTTAGAGATATCTTTTGACTGGGTTGGCTGGATAATTCTCTTTGAAATTCTGAAAGTAGCACGGGTAACATACATGGAGCGACAGGCTATTTATGACTTGTACAGAAACCAGATGGCGATTGTAAGAGTCGAGGGGCATGAAAGAGAAGCAGTGATTGAGAAGGGTATGAGAAAGGGTTGTAGCGTATTCCCAGTGTTATTCAATACGAACATTGATCAAGCAATAAAGGAAACTAAACAAAAATTTGGAGTAGGAAAAAAACTTTGACAGAATTACAGTGTCATCGGAAAACCTCAGAGACTGCGTGGAGTCTTGCCCACTCGTTGTTTATAGGGTGCCTAAAGGATGTTGCGTTCTAGGAATGCTATACAACAGTTCTCACGAATAACATTAGTAGTTTTATTTCTAGAAAGCAAATTGACAATAGTTAGCTTTGATTACAGCAAATGTCGCTAGCGAGGAGCGACATGAAAACGGTAAAGTTCTTGCTTTACACAAAGTCCTAGTAAGCACTTGATACGGGATTACGACAATCTGATAGCGTAGCGCTAACGTCCGGTGCAGACTGGGCCGATCTGAGCTTCCAAGGATAGCAGAAGCGACGCTTATATCCACTTCTTCCAGGTGTCGATCTTCGCGGCGAGGTCCAATTCCGCGCAACGTTGGCCGACGTTTCCTCACCGACTTCTCTGGTTTTCTGTTCGTCTTAGTTCCGGCGCTTGTCGTTACGCCAGAACAGACAGCAAAGGAATTGGAAGAGCAGTTGAACGGAATGGACAGTATCTTGAAAGGAGGGTATAAGATGAACGTCAACAAAAGCAAAACAAGGATAATGGAATGTAGTCGAATTAAAATCGGGTGATGCTAAGGGAATTTATTTAGGAAAGGGGACTTGTAAAGTAGTAGATGTGTTTTGCTATTAGGGCCGCAAACTAACTGATGATGGCCGAAGTAGAGAGGCTATAAAACGTAGACTGGGAATGGAAAAAAAATCGTTTCTGACGAGGAGAAATTTGTTAACATCGAATATAGATTTACGTGTTAGGAAATCTAAGGTATTTGTCCGAAGTGTAACAATGCATGCAGGTGAAACATGGACGATAAACAGCTTAGGAAAAAAGAGAATAGAAGCTTTAGAACTGTGGTGTTACAAAAGAATATTGAAGATTAGGTGGTTAGATCGGATAACTAATCAAGCGCTGAAAAGACTTGGGGAGACAAGAAATTTGTGGCACAACTTGACCATAAGCAAGGATCAGTTGATAGGACACGTTCTGAGACATCAAGGGATCACCAGTTTAGTATTGGAGTACAGGGAGGCCAAGAGATGAACACAGTAAGCAGACTCTGAGGGGTGTAGGGTTGCAGTAGCTATTTTGAGACGAAGAGGCTCGCACAGCATAGAGTAGCATGAAGAGCTGTGCCAAACACGTCTTCGGACTGAAGACCGCAACAATATCTCCACAAAAACTCTTGAGCTACGCCAAGTGAGGTAGCAACTCGATAGCATAAATCGCGTAAAAGAACATTGGATACGCACTGTCACGGAATAATCTATCAACACTAGGAGTCGCTGGGCATCGCACCAGCGACGTCTGCATTCGTCTCACGTATACCACATTTAAAAATGTTAATTATACTCACAAAGGTAATATACCTTTCTAAAGTAGCCTATGATCTTCACCATTGCTGAAAGCATCCCCATGCCATATTTGATCGGAATCTGATCACCGGTAGAGCCATGAAAACATAACAAAAAATGGTTCAAATGGCTCTGAGCACTATGGGATTTAACTTCTGAGGTCATCAGTCCCCTAGAACTTAGAACTACTTAAACCTAACTAACCTAAGGACATAACACACATCAATGCCCGAGGCAGGATTCGAACCTGCGACCGTAGAGGTCACGCGGTTCCAGACCGTAGCGCCTAGAACCACGCGGCCACCCCTCCCGGCGAAAACATGACAGAGTTACCTTAAAGTTATAATATTAGTATGGATATAAGCCTTCAGATATTTTGCTTGTGGCTGTGGAGTCACCAGGGACCAGGACTGACACTACGACTACTTTAATCGTTCTATCTCAGCTGCGCGATTTGGTGACACACTGTCGAGAAGTTATGAGACTTAACAGAAAGTATAGACCATTGCCGAAGAGACGCAACCAGATTCGATTGGTTAAATGCTCGATCGGATGGGAAAGTGTTGAGCAAAATCGACCATCTTTTGAATTGTAATGTACGTTTACCGTGATATCTGTTGTAATAAATGGGTCAGATGGATTATAATCCCTCCTTAATACAACTTCAATGTTGTGATCGTAAGCATTCAACTGAAATAGCTTTACATCTGACTAATTTCTTATAACTCAAACAATTTTTACACGATTTTCAGCTCGTTACGGTGCAGTCTAACTAGTTCGCCGGGCAAAATATCGGATGTACCCAAGAGCTGTCGTAAGTGCTGCTTTGTCTCGATATTGCCAGTTACTACACGGCAAAGCGAAGTGAAGTGAAGACCTGCCTATGGCGAAAACACCTTCCTGATTACTCATACGAATGAGGGAGGGGAATATGGACATAGCACACTCCCGTATCCTTTCAAGAGGAGCGTAGTGACACACTACACGCCTACATGTCAACGCCCCGCGTAGCACATTGACGGGCATTTTTGTTTGACATACTCCTCGGACTATGTCACTTTACCAGCACTTACTCACTTACTCGCAAATAAATAAATCACCGGTCACTTGAATTGTTATGCCTTATATTTCCGCAATAATCTAATGTAGTTTGCCTGTTTTGTAACTTAGCTGTCTTGTCCGCTTATTCAGGCAAATTTTAAAAACTAATCATCTAAACAGAGTGATATTTCTCACAATGGAAGTGCTTGGATCGTGGATGAGAGGTAAATCAAATTCAGACCTCAACATGTAAACACGACTGCGTAAACTGTTCCCGAAATTAGACTATCTTCTTACAAAAGTTGTGTCAGTGTAAACGTAGCATCTGTGGCAGGTATCAGCCGCAGTTAGCTGCTGACGCTGTTTCCGCTAAGTAACTTCAATTTTGCCGTGTCACCGATAGTTCCGCGGAGAATTGGATGCGAGAAGAACTTAGCTACCGAGAGACGGCGTAAAGAACTTAATTTCCACATCCAGCTTTTTAACACGATTACTGCCTGTGAAAACCAGGTATCCGTTTAGAGTTCCGATACAGCACACAATCGGAAGCTGATATGAATCGATACGCTGAAGCTATCTATTGTTAGGTGTGTACGTTAATTCGTACCGAGCGAAATTTTGAGCCTACATATGAGAGCGCAGTAGAGACAAAGTATCATTTCATGTAACTTTTTCTTTTTTAGTGAAAGTGGATAAAATTATATGCTTTTAATCTCATTTCACGTACAATTTTATTACGTGAACAATTTAACTAACAAAAAGTACCACAGATAAATATAGTCTACAACAAATTTGTACAAATAATTCACGTCATTTATATAAATACCACTTGTTCATTTTCTTGTAAACCGCTTGAAATTCTTATTTTAAGAAAAAAAAATTCTGTGGCAACTGTACCAAATCTGATGTTAAATATCGGTAATGAAATCTGAAAGTAGTTCAAAAACATGCCGACGAAGTACAGAGAAATCGTTCAGCAAGAAGAAGTTAAAACGAATAAAGTTATTTAAAAAAAAGAAGTATATTCTTATGGATTAAAAAATGTACGCTTTTATTGGAGTCTAAATTTTTGTTTTATTTATCTTTATTACTTCATTTTGTAATGTAAATCTTTTAACGACATGTTGATAATCGTTAAACTAACCATCAACATTTGTACGATGTTGTAGTCATCGTATTTCAGTACAATAAATTATTTTTTGTTGTAAATAATAAGTCACTCAGTGGTTAAGACACTGGATTTGCATACGAGTTCAAATCCCCGTCCGACCATCCACATTATAGTTTTCCATATTTTCTCTAAATCAATTAACGTCTTCAGTCCCTACGTAGCATATATGCTACATATGACTTTTACATTTTTTTTCTAGCTCAATCAAATAATTTAAACTGCTGTGCCTGACAGTAGCGTGTACTTCAACGGTGATACATTGTTTTTTGATGTAGCATTTGGTCTACATTTGGCAACGAACTATTCTTTCACATTCACAAGAGAGACTGAAAGAGGAAAATGAGAGTGAAGAAAAAGAGGGAAAATAAGACGAAAAGAGGATGCATTCCCATTGAGGAAACGCCCCGGAACACGAAAGCCTGTGTCATCACCTACAGTAAGAATGTTCCAAGGCATTTATCTACTTGAGATGGTGAATAAAACCCTAAAAACTCGTTTCGCAAGTGGGTTGCCAGGATAAGCGTTACACATTCGCACAGAGGCACTTAATGAAAAATTCACACAGAGAAAAGTAATTGCTTTTCGCAGTTCCATAAAAAAATATTACAATGATGAAAGTTTTTCTAATTCTGTTTTTCAGATATAACAATAAAATGACAAGTTTCGATACTTACATACATATATTTCTGCATTTCAATTGTCAGCTTCTAAATAAATCCATCAAAGCAATACCTGAAAATATATTACTAGGATAAAAAAGTATTTGAGTCCCTGATACAGCTTATGCCTATATTTCAGTCGGTCACAACAACATTTTAAGTCTAGTATTTGAGTCTTATTTTGTTCCAGAGCAACGTACTGACCAGGAATATAAATTTTTAATTCACAAAATCTAAGCTCTGGAATTTCCTTTAAGAAGACTACGGCCGACTCCCTCTCCCCATCCTTTTAAAAACAGAGTTTCTGCTCAGTCTCTAATGACACCTTCGCCGACAGGACATTTAAACCCTAATTTGTATACCTTTTCTTCGTTCATGGATGTTCCCTCTCCTTGAATCTGCCACCTATTTTCAAACCTTTCAGTACATCACCCCACTGAATACGGACAGACTCCATCAAACTTCATAATATCACACATAAACGTACTGTAACTAGAAATGAGACATGCCCTACCTCGTTATTTACTGGTTAAAATATTACACAAAGTTCCATTCGAATCGCGGAACTAAGTTTCCTGTTGGATTCGTCTATCCAGAATGAATCATTCACTACACAGCATACTTTTAATTGTTCTGAACTTAGTTGTAGATTAGTGCTGTGTGTTGGACCCCAACACGAACTCAGAATCCAATTACCGACTTAGCTAACCAGCCAAGACTCACGACTCGCACTCATAGCTTCACTTCTGCCAGTACCTCACTCTTACTTTTCAAACGCCACACAGGTTCTCTTCCACGTCTTGTGGGGCTAGCGCTCCTGGAAGAAAGGATATTGTGGTGATATGGTTTATCTTAATCTATTTTCCTTAATCTAAATTAAGGAAAGGCAAACCGACGGTTCAAGCATTTGTAGACTTAGAGAAAGCTTTTGACAATGTTGACTGGAAAACTCTCTTTCAAATTCTGAAGGTGGCAGGGGTAAAATACAGAGAGCGAAAGGCTATTTACAATTTGTACAGAAACCAGATGGCAGTTATAAGAGTCGAGGGGCATGGTTGGTTGGTTGGTAGGTTTGGGGAAGGAGACCAGACAGCGTGGTTATCGGTCTCATCGGATTAGGGAAGGATGGGGAAGGAAGTCGGCCGTGCCCTTTCAGAGGAACCATCCCGGCATTTGCCTGGAGTGATTTAGGGAAATCACGGAAAACCTAAATCAGGATGGCCGGACGCGGGATAGAACCGTCGTCCCCCGAATGCGAGGGGCATGAAAGGGAAGCAGTGATTGGGAAGGGAGTGAGACAGGGTTGTTGCCTATCCCCGATGTTATTCAATCTGTATATTGAGCAAGCAGTAAAGGAAACAAAAGAAAAATTCGGAGTAGGAATTAAAATCCATGGAGAATAAATAAAAACTTTGAGGTTTGCCGATGACATTGTAATTCTGTCAGAGACAGCAAAGGACTTGGAAGAGCTGTTGAACGGAATGGATAGTGTCTTGAAAGGAGGATATAAGATGAACGTCAACAAAAGCAAAACGAGGATCATGGAATGTAGTCGAATTAAGTAGAGTGATGGTGAGGAAATTAGATTAGGAAATGAGACACTTAAAGTAGTAAATGAGTTTTGCTATTTGGGGAGCAAAATAACTGATGATGGTTGAAGTAGGGGATATAAAATGTAGACTGGCAATGGCAAGGAAAGCGTTTCTGAAGAAGAGGAAGTTGTTAACATCGAGTATAGTTTTAAGTGTCAGGAAGTCGTTTCTGAAAGTATTTGTATGGAGTGTAGTCATGTATGGAAGTGAAACGTGGACGATAAATAATTTAGAGAAGAAGAGAATAGAAGGTTTCGAAATGTGATGCCACAGAAGAATGCTGAAGATTAGATGGGTAGGTCACATAACTAATGAGGAGGTATTGAACAGAATTGGGGAGAAGGGAAATTTGTGGCACATCTTGACTAGAAGAAGGGATCGCTTGGTAGGACATTTTCTGAGGCATCAAGGAATCACCAATTTCGTATTGGAGGACAGCGTGGAGGGTAAAAATCGTAGAGGGAGACCAAGAGATGAATACACTAAACAGATTCAGAAGGATGTAGGTTGCTGTAGGTACTGGGAGATGAAGAAGCTTGCGCAGGATAGAGCATCATGGAGAGCTGCATCAAACCAGTCTCTGGACTGAAGACCTCAACAACAACAACAACGACATGGTTTACCTACAGCCTATGAGACAGTTTCCAGAATGAACCTTACAGAATGGTGCACTCTCCGCTGCAGACTGGTACTTCCTAGCAACTTTCAAGGTTCGAGTCCTGGTCCGGCACTCAGTTTCGATCTGCCAAAAAGTTTCAAAACAGCGCACACACTGCTGTAGAAATAAGATTCATTCTGGAAACAATCCAATAGGCTGTGTCTCAGGCATTTCCCTATTCTTTCTGGGGTAATAGTCCGCAGGGAATGCAGAAGTTCTGCAAAGTTTCGAAGACGTGAAAGAGATTGTGGCTGAAATAAAATTATGAAGGCGGGTCGCGAGTCGCCACTAGACATTTCAGTTGGTAACAGCACTTCACGCATGTCTGGATTCCACGCTCGAGTCCCGCCTCGAAACAGTTTTAATCTGTCTGGAAGGTTTGGATACGTCTGTATTTGTAGAGCAAACGGTTCCACGTGCATGTGTTGCGTGGATAGTGCTCAGAGAGAGAGAGAGAGAGAGAGAGAGAGAGAGAGCAGAGGTCTGTACATTTTTTCCGCACTTTTACCCCCTAAAAGATTTGCGTTGGCCGGCACGTGAACTTTCTAGTTTATCACGTGTTGCTGTTTCTCTTCACATAGAGAAAATGGTTCAAATGTCTCTGAGCACTATGGGACTTAACATCTGAGGTCATCAGTCCCCTAGACTTAGAACTACTTAAACCTAACTAACCTAAGGACATCACACACATCCATGCCCGAGGCAGGATTTGAACTTGCGACCGTAGCGGTTGCGCGGTTCGAGACTGTAGCGCCTAGAACCGCTCGGCCACCCCGGCCGGCTTTACATAGAGAATATTCTGAAATCGCCTTCAAACGCAAGGTGAAATCCACATGGCACTTCTATTATCAGACGGTCAGGTATATTCATGAATTTATTTATTCCGTAACTACATAGATTTGTTGCAGAGTATTCAGCGTGGTTACAAGCTATCGTTTGGAGCTATTCATAGCGTTGTAAGAGACTGAGGCAATGAGTTTGATATGATACACTCAAGGTTACGAGTATCGTGAACATCCTTAACACTGGCCATGACTAAGTCGTTCGTTATCTCTCTTTAGACGTCCAGTCTGGTCAGCGCCATTTTATTTCATAACCGGCGTATTATTTTCAAACCGATAATCCCCCTTTAAAATAAATCGATTTGCGGAGTAGAAACAGCGGAAGATTTCTCTACAACTCTAACTGTGAATATCTTATTTATTTAGAGAAGGACGCCTTATTTATCACGTTACAGACAGCAACGATTTAGAAGCTGTGTTGTGAAATAACGTAACACAGTGATAAATATCCGACCCAGCTGACACACCACATTTCCAATGTCAAGGCGTTTCCCGACATCTGAGATTCCAAGTGTATTGCCTTAAATTACACGCCTCAGCATCCTCTGGAGCTCCAACGTTGACACAGTTATTTGGAATGTTGTAAAGTGAATCTAACATTGGCTCTAGAGATAAGCCGCAGCAAAATTACAGTCAAAACAGCTGGTAGCAATATAAACTTAACAGAAGTTAAAGAAAATGGACGAAGAAAAACATGTTAATGATTACTTACTTTTAACTGAACGAATAAAAGAAAATAAAAAAAAGACTATCGTTCAACATCCCAAAATCGAAGTTACTGGAGACAGATTACTAAAAGAAAGGAAAGACTGGTGGTGAACGTCGAACGTCTGTCGATATCGAGGCTATGAGGGACGAAATAGAAGCTCGTGTAGCAGGACAATCAACCTGCCCACCGGATCCTTTAAGAAGTGTAACGGAGTGGAAGAGACCCGGTTCCGCGTGATGCCGTAGTCGTCGTACTCGACATTACTTCAGACTTGTATCAAGCAGTGCTTAACCGTGCGGTTCTTGAAGCTATCCCGGATGACAGAATATTCTATCACTTTTCGTACCTCCATCTGGGACAGAAATACTTCATCTACTAATGTTCCGGCTGCTAATAGTGCAGCTATCTTCAAAGAGTTCCTCAGAGCACAGAAGTGAAATGAATAGTTTCCATTAATTCTTGATATTGAAACCATCATATCGGTTGTATTCCAATTGTATTTCCAAGGCTTCCTTGACCACAGAATCCCAACCGGATGAGGCTATGACCAGTATTTTGACTTTCCCGTTATCCGTTGAATGGTCAGTAGAAATACAATGTTTACCCAGCGTAGGTTTGTTCGGCTGTGAAAGGTGATCTGCTTTTACGAAAAGTGGGCGTTTATGAAAATGCTTGACATTATGTTAACAGTCACACACGACCTACCACACACACTGTACAAACCCGACAGATGGGACTACTACAGCCCAATAAATCTGTAATGACTTGAGACGGATTGAGTAGAACTCTCCCTACAGTTGCTTGGGAAGACAATCTGAGCTAGTGGCTCCCGTGAATGTTCCTTGAATTCAGGGTGGGGCTAAAGTTTCTTTCATTGAGATGTGAAACTTTTGCATATTAAATTAATAGGGCACTGGGCCTCAACAATATAGTATGTTTTTATCAGCCTAGTTCGGCACTTACACTAGTTGACCCAAGTATCCGGTCACCCCTATATAATGCGAAATTTACCAGTCGATGTCACGAGAGACGGACCCATAAGTATAAAAAGTGGCGGAGAATATTGAGACGCAGTAAAAGCAGAGTGGGTAGGTCTGGCGATCTCACAATCAGTGACTTCGAACGTGAAATAATCACTGGGTGTCAACAGACATTTCAGCACTTCTGAAATAGAAACGCGAAGACCTACCAAATTTTATTTTACAAGACCTAGGCTTCTGTATATAAAAATTGTAAAATATAAGCGAAAAGAGATTTTTCTTATGTAATCAAATTACAGAGTCTTTCAAAATGGATCACACGATTTAACTTATTTTACACAGAGTATTACAAAATGTTCCGATTTTGACGGCCTCGGTGGCCGTGCGGTTCTAGGCGCTGCAGTCCGCAACCGCGAGACTGCTACGGTCGCAGGTTCAAATCCTGCCTCGGGCATGGATGTGTGTGATGTCCTTAGGTTGGTTAGGTTTAAGTAATTCTAAGTTCTAGGGGACTGATGACCTAAGATGCTAAGTCCCATAGTGCTCAGAGCCATTTCGTTCCGATTTTACGAATGTATATCTTTTACATGTAACCGTGGAGCCACAACCTCCCCTCTGCTTGCACCGTTTCGTCATTGAGAAATGAAGTCCTCGAAGGTGTTCTTTAAGTTTTGGAAACGGACGAAAATCGGGTGGGGCGAAGTCGGGACTGTATGGAAGATGACGACGACAGTGTACAGTACGCGTCGGTTTTTTTTGTTTGTTTTGGTTTTAGGGCGCAAAACTGCTATGGTCATTAGTGCCCGGTCCGTGACTTAGGAAACAGTAAAAACCGAAAATGGAAACCAGCAGAAATGGGAACGAAACTCAAAAAATTGGAGAAACTAAAAGCAGAAGGAAGGCTTAAAAATCAACTACAGAAAGGGGTTGCTTGTCCCCAAAAAAAGCTTCAAATGACTGACGTCACTTCACTGGCACTAATAAACTCGAGAACGCGATCGGTCGAGCGTGTGGCATCTGCTAAAATGGACGATATATCAGGCGACAGCTGTAGACGGGCTCGTAACGGAGTAAAATAGGGGCACTCAATTAAAAGGTGTCTTACCGTCCACAGCTGAGAGCAGTGGGGACAGAGTGGAGGAGGATCGCCGGTTAAAAGATGTCGATGGCTAAAAAGACAGTGCCCTATCCGGAGTCTAGTTCAAATTACCTCCTCCCGACGACGCGTTCGGGAGGAAGAGGTCCAAGCACAAGGAAGAGTGTTCACGTCCCGCAATTTATTATGGGGAAGTGTCGACCAATGTGCGTGCCATAAAAGAACAACTCGACGACATAAAACGCTCCGTAGATCGGCGAAGGGAATCTATTGAATAGCTGGCCGAAGAAGAGAGACTGCAGCCTTGGCCGCTATATCGGCCACCTCATTTCCACAGATACCAACGTGTCCCGGGAGCCAGAGGAACGCCACCGAGACGCCCCCCAGGTGGAGCAAGTGGAGGCAGTCCTGAATCCGGTGGACCAGAGGGTGGACAGGGTAAAGAGCTTGGAGACTGAGGAGAGAGCTGGGAGAATCTCAGCAGATAACATACTGTATCCGCTGATGGCGGCGGATGTAGTGGACAGCCTGGAGAACAGCGTAAAGCTCTGCATTATAAACCGAACACTGGTCAGGAAGCCGAAATTGATTTGGGGTGTTGCCAACAATATAGGCACTCCCTACACCTAACGATGTTTTCGAGCCATCAGTGTAAATAAATGTGGCTTCCTTCATGTGTGCACATAGAGCAGCAAATGCCCGACGATAAACAAGTGAAGGGGTACCATCCTTGGCAAATTGACAAAGGTCACGGAGCAGGCAGATCCGGGGACGGAGCCAAGGCGGTGCTGTACCCCAAATTGTCAAGAAGGTTTTAGGAAAGCGGAAGGAAAGAGAATGGAGCAGTTGACGGAAGCTGACTCCCGGTGGTAGTAGGGAGGAGGGGCGGCCTGCATGCCCTACATCAAAGGAGGCGTCGAAAAAAATGTCATGGGCTGGATTAGCAGGCATGGAAGACAGATGGCTAGCATAACGACTCAGAAGGACTGCTCGCCGATTGGACAGCGGAGGTTCAGCTGTCTCAGCATAAAGGCTTTCCACAGGGCTGGTGTAAAAAGCTCCAGACACTAAACGTAATCCACGGTGGTGGATTGAGTCGAGACGACGAAGAATAGATGGCCGAGCAGAGGAGTAAACTATGCTTCCATAGTCAAATTTCTAGCGCACTAAGGCGCAATAGAGGCGGAGAAGGACCACTCGGTCCGCTCCCCAGGAGGTACCATTCAGGACACGGAGGGTGTTGAGGGATCGCAGACAGCGAGCCGAAAGATACGAAACGTGGGAGGACCAGCACAGGTTTCTGTCAAACATAAGACCCAAGAATTTAGCGACGTCCGAAAACGGAAGGTTGAGAGGTCCTATATGTAAGGAGGGTGGAAGAAACTCCGTACGACGCCAAAAATTAACACAAACGGTCTTACTGGGAGAAAAGCGGAAGCCTGTTTCGATGCTCCAAGAGTAGAGGCGATCGAGACATCCTTGAAGACGTCGTTCAAGAAGGCTGGTCCGTTGAGAGCTGTAGTAGATCGCAAAATCGTCCACAAAGAGGGAGCCCGAGACATCAGGAAGGGGACAATCCATAATTGGATTTATGGCAATGGCAAACAGTACAAAACTTAGCACGGAGCCCTGGGGTACCCCGTTTTCTTGGGAGAAAGTACGGGAGAGAGTAGTGTTCACCCGCACTCTAAATGTGCGCTCTGCCATAAATTGGCGAAGAAAAAGGGGCAGCCGACCTCGAAAGCCCCAAGAGAACAGTGTGCGGAGGATGCCTGTCCTCCAACAGGTATCGTATGCTCTCTCCAGATCAAAAAATATTGTTACTGTTTGGCGTTTCCGGAGAAAATTGTTCATGATATAAGTGGAGAGAGCAACAAGATGGTCAACTGAAGAACGATGCTTTCGGAAACCGCATTGGCCAGGTGTTAAAAGACTGTGGGACTCCAGCCACCAAGCTAAACGGCAATTCACCATACGCTCCAAAACCTTGCATACACTACTCGTGAGAGAAATGGGGCGATAGCTAGAGGGGAGATGTTTGTCCTTTCCAGGTTTCGGAACGGGAACGACGATAGCTTCCCGCCATCGTCTGGGAAAAGTACTGTCGGTCCAAATTCGATTATAAAGGCGAAGGTGGTAACGCAGACTATGGGTTGATAAATGCAGCAACATTTGGATGTGGATACCATCCGGTCCTGGGGCGGAGGAGCGAGAAGAAGAGAGTGCATGTTGGAGTTCCCGCATGGAGAAAACAGCATTATAGCTTTCGCGATTTTGAGAGAAGAAAGCAAGAGGTTGCACTTCCGCTGCACGTTTCTTCGGGAGAAACGCTGGCCGGAAATTTGAAGAGCTCGAAATCTCAGCAAAGTGTTTACCCAAGCAGTTAGAAATTGCGACGGGGTCCACTAACGTATCACGCGCGACAATGAGCCCAGAGACCGGGGAGAAACTAGGCGCGCCAGATAACCGTCGAATTCGACTCCAAACTTCCGAGGAGAGAGTGAAGTTGTTAAATGAGCTAGTAAAGAATTACCAGCTTGCCTTCTTGCTATCGCGGATGACGCGACGGCATCGCGCACGGAACTGCTTATAGCGGATACAGTTGGCCAAAGTACGATGGTGGCGGAAAACACGAAGAGCACGTCGCCACTCACGTAGTGCGTCACGGCATGCCTCGTTCCACCAAGGAACTGGGGGGCGCCGGGGCAATTCGGAGGTGCGTGGTATTGAACGTTCCGCAGCTGTAAGAATAACGTCGGTAAGATGTGTGACCTCATCGTCGACGCTAGGAAAGTGGCGGTCATCGAATGTCGCTAGAGACGAAAAAAGTGTCCAATCGGCTTGGGCAAACTTCCAGCGTCGCGGGCGCATATATGGCAGTTGAGGATGCAGTCTAAGGACACATGGGAAGTGGTCACTCGAGTGTGTATCATCAAGGGCGAACCATTCGAAGCGCCGAGCAAGCGGAACAGTACCGACCGAAAGGTCCAAATGAGAGAAATTTGTCGTGGAGGCAGACAAAAATGTAGGGACCCCAGTGTTGAGGCAAACTAGATCCGCTTGGTGGAAGACGTCTAGCAATAGTGAGCCACGTGGACAAGGATGTGGAGATCCCCAAAGTGGGTGGTGGGCATTGAAGTCCCCAACCAGCAAATAGGGGGGGGGGGGGTGGAAGCTGACCAAGAAGATGAAGGAGATCAGCTCGAGCCATTGGTGTGGACGGTGGAATGTATACAGTACAAGGGGAAAAGGTATATCCAGAAAGGGAAAGACGGACAGCGACAGCTTGGAAGGAAGTGTTTAAGGGGATTGGGTGATAATGGAGAGTATCATGGAGAAGAATCATGAGTCCTCCATGGGCTGGAGTGCCTTCAACACAGGGGAGATCAAATCAGACGGACTGAAAATGGGGGAGAACAAAGCGGTCATGGGGATGCAGCTTTGTTTCCTGAAGACAGAAGATGACCGGCGAGTACGATCGTAAGAGGATCGACAATTCATCCCGATCGGCTCGAATGCCGCGGATATTCCAGTGGATAATGGACATAGGGTGAACAGAAAATGGAGGAATGTGACCAAGGTTGCCGGCAACTCAACGACTGCTCAGAGGTTGCGACCGACAGCATGGAATGGCATTCAGCCGAAGGCAGAAGATCCTGATCCATAGGTTGTTCTGGAGCAGCTCCTGCCACCAGCGATCGGCCGGTTGATCGGCCGCCAGCAGTGCGCCTGGGCGGCACAGAAGACGGCCGAGGGCGATTTCCGCCAGGTGGTGCTGTAGATGGGACACGCCTTGGCGGAGAAGGAGATGAACTGGGTTTCTTATTAGCCTTCTTGGAAATATGATGTTTAGATGAAGGAGGAACTGATGGTTGTGAAGTTGGGGTACGTAAAAAATCTTCGCGAGTATGCTGTTTTTTCGAAGTCTTGGTGTCTGACTTTTGGGCTCGAGATTTAGCAGAACCCGATGAAGGGTGAGCCATAGAGTGGGCAGGCGAAAGTAGTGAGGTTGAACGGGCGATCTTTGCGCTGGCCGATCTGACGACCATGGTACTAAAGGTGAGGTCGCAAGTCTGCGTGGCCGCCTCCTTTGTTGGCCGAGGAGAAGCAAGGACAGTGCTTTATTTTCCTGTCTGACGCACGGTGGGCTGTCGACTGGCGAATAATTTTCGAGCAGCAAAGGTCGACACCTTTTCCTTCACTCTGATTTCCTGGATGAGCTTTTCGTCTTTAAAAATGGGGCAATCTCGAGAGGAAGCAGCGTGGTCACCCATACAGTTGATGCAGCGAGGGGATGGAGGTGGACAAGCACCCTCATGGGCATCCTTGCCACACGTAACACATTTGGCCGGATTGGAACAGGACTGGCTGGTGTGATTGAACCGCTGACTCCGATAGCAACGCGTAGGGTTTGGGACGTAAGTGTGAACAGAAATTGTCTCATAGCCTGCTTTGATTTTCGATGGGAGTTGAACTTTGTCAAATGCCAAGAAGACAGTGCGGGTTGGAATGATGTTCGTGTCAACCTTTTTCATAACTCTATGAACAGCCGTTACGCCCTGGTCAGACAGTTAGTGCTGAATTTCTTCGTCAGACAATCCATCGAGGGAGCGTGTATAAACAACTCCACGTGAGGAATTTAAAGTGCGGTGCACTTCAACCCAGACAGGGAAGGTGTGGAGCAGTGAAGCACGCAGCAATTTTTGTGCCTGGAGGGCACTGACTGTTTCTAACAACAAAGTGCCATTCCGTTATCTGGAACAAGACTTTACAGGACCTGCAATTTCGTCGACACCTTTCTGAATAATGAAAGGGTTGACCGTGGAGAAGTCGTGACCTTCGTCAGACCGAGAAACAACAAGGAACTGTGGCAATGATGGAAGAACAGTCTGTGGCTGAGACTCAGTGAACTTACCCTTGTGAGCAGACATAGTGGAAGATGAGGAAACCATTGCGGAAGAATCCCCCATGATTACCTGCGTCTCCAATGGCGCGCTCCTCCCTTGTGGGGGCCCTCTCTGAGTGCACTCCCGCCTTAGGTGACTGTTCACACCTCAGGTCACACCTCCCGACAAACGGACGGAGGGACCAATCGGCACTTTCGGAAGGTATCAGCTCAGGTAATCACCCATCCCTGGGCCTGGCCGTTACCAGGGGGTACGTACGTGTCCTACCTGTCTCCCCGGGGCGGGGAATTACGCGTTACCCCGTCACCGGCTACGCATGGAAATGCGTGGGTCGGCCTTCAGACACGCACAGGGAGGAAGAAAATGGAAAGAAAAGAAGAGGGGTCTCAAACGCCGCAACGGAGAAAAGGGCAAAGAGAAGAGGTAAGGAAAAGAGAAGGACAGAGGAAGGACTAAGACTTGCAAGTGGAGAAAGCAAAGAATTTGTTACAGTTTCGAGCGTCCGTCTCCGGATGTAGGCACAAACCATACTCCCAGAGGGGGAGAAAGGGAAGGAAAGAAGCAGAGGTGAGGGGGGGGGGCGAAGATGGGGGATGGGGAAGGATGCGGAAAGGGAAGGTATGCAGCCCGGAAAGGAAGGCAGGCCACATTAGCTCGGGGTCCCGTGCTCGCTACGCACGTATCCACAAAAGAGTTGTGGACCCCCTGGGGGGACGCGTCGGATTGTTGCAGATGTCTCAGCGCTCATGAGTGGTCTGGCATTTTCATGCTAAATGAGAGGATGCTCAGTGTGTTGACGAGCTCTTCCAATTCGACATGTCGTGATATCAGTTTTCTATCGTTATGAACTCGATTACAGTGCGCTGTTTCCCACGCAACGACGTAGTTAGGCTGCACAGCGCCACGTTATGCGTTACTATATGGAGCCCTCTAGCGGCGGATGGTTGCAACGTCCGTCAGGGAAGCGGGTAAGTCGACCGAGCAGTATGCATGACTGTTATACCTCAACGATACTGTGAACAGAATAAAAAAATTCTGAGGCATTAATTTTCAGCACGCCCTCGTACAATCACCTTTAGGAACAAAGTTTTCATTTACATTTCAGTGCGCCCTCCACCACAGCCATGACAAACACCTGCAAGATAAACTCGTTCCAATCTTTTCCGAGCATGTCTGGAATTACAGAATTCACTACTACTGCTATACGGAGTCGCATTTCATCAAATAGTGTTGTAAGGCCGTCACGAAGGCTAAAATTTTCGTAAACACCCCCCCCCCCTCCACGAAAAATCACGTACGGTGACATGACGCAAACTTTCAGGCTAATGTTTCAGTGTAAGATCCGCACGGCTTCTGTTGCTGTATTATCGCCTCTTCGACTCGTTGCACATTGCGAAATAAACGAGCGGTGGTGGTGGTTAGTGTTTAACGTCCCGTCGACAACGAGGTCATTAGAGACGGAGCGCAAGCTCGGGTTAGGGAAGGATTGGGAAGGAAACCGGCCGTGCCCTTTCAAAGGAACCATCCTGGCATTTGCCTGAAACGATTTAGGGAAATCACGGAAAACCTAAATCAGGATGGCCGGAGACGGGATTGAACCGTCGTCCTCCCGAATGCGAGTCCAGTGTGCTAACCACTGCGCCACCTCGCTCGGTATAAACGAGCGAGCTGGACCAAAGAGATACCTACCGCCCACCACATAATCCGGCAACTAAAAACCGATGTCGAAGTAAACTTTTAGTTTCAAAGCCTATATAATGTAATCCATGTTTCACACTTCGTTTATGTAGAAGATACAGGGCGTTTCAGGAAGAATAGTCCCTATTTTAGGAGGTGGTAGTATAGACTAACTTGAATAAAACATCTCATACAACATTTGTCCAATTTTTATTGGTTACAAGGATACGCCTGTTGGAATGTAACCCATACAAAAGCAGAGAGAATGTGTTAATCAAAGATAAATGAGTTATTGGTCTGATGTAATTACATTTTCCTGGAGACACAGTGAGTCTCAACTTTATCTTCGATAAGGACAGAAGCTGAAGTAATGAATTAAACTTTATGCCAACGCTGGGATTTGAACCCAGGTCTCCTGCTTGCTAGACCGATGTGCTATCTGCTATACCACCCTGGCATTGTGACTAACACGTAATACCGTAGTCCAGGTGTGGGCGATTATTGTAGATTGGGGCCATTTCGTGGAAGCGGAGGCTAGCAAAGGGACACACATTTTAAAAATTTTACGTTCAGTACGTAACTCAGCATTTCAGAAAATGTCCATTCTTCATTACACACTCCACATTCCTGACTGATTTTACATTTTTCGTTGGACATTTATACATTTACTGTTGTACACACAACATGGAAATAAACCAGATGAACAGGAAAAGAGCTACGCATCGTGCTGTTTTCCGCAAATCATCTTGATACTCGACGCGGTGGCTGATGGGAGAGAGCATAAATTGGAAACGCCTTCGAACTCGCCCCCAGTAGCCGCCGCGCCACGTGTCAACATGGTTTGCGCGAGTAGTACCTACACTGTGCATGCTTGTTTACGGGGCTGTCCTAGTGAAGATCAGTGGACGCGGATGTGAAGGAAACTCGGTTCAAGGCAGATGTTTTTGACTATATTCACAGGCCACAGAAAAAACTTTAGCGGGCCGCATGTGGCCCGCGTACCGCTATTTACTGACCTCTGTCCTAATCGAATGTCCTTCAATTCACACCTCAGCCCATCTTGATTTTCCCCTTCTTAAATCGTCAGTATTGCCGAGGCTCTCCGATATCGGAATACCACCCAAGCTTTGTTCATAATGGAATGTAGTGGATAATAGATCTGCCTTGTAAGCAGGAGACTAGGGTGCAAGTTCCAGCCTTGGCACAAATTTTATTTCATCACTTGAGCTTCTGTCCTTACCGAACATAAAGCTGAGACTCAATATGTCTCAAGGAAAATTTAGTTACATCAGATCAATGCATCACCTATGCCTGAGGTACAGGCAGGATTTCCCCATTACATATAAAACAGGTGTGCTATTCCTTTATAGGAAAGCCTCGGCAATACTGACGATTTAAGAAGGGGAAAATCAAGATGAGCTGAGGTGTGAATTGAAGTTTGTCTTATGGAGAGCATCGGACTAGGGTATTTGTGCAGCTGTGTTGGCGACTATGCCTGAGTAGTGTGGATAGCACATCTGCCTAGTAAGCAAGAGACATGGGCTCATGTCGCTGCCTTGGCACGAATTTTAATTCATTACTTCATCTTCTATCGTAATAAAAGTAAATGATTAAAGTTTAAAGTTAATTTTCATAAATTACACCCACTTCAGTGCACTTTCGAATTCTCTTGATAACACCAGGTGTAGCTCTCAGGTCGCCCTGGCCTTCTGTTTTGAGGACAGCACTATTCATAATGCCAACCACGAGTTCGTCTATATTGTTTACTTTTTCATTGTAGACTTTGCTTTTCAACGATCCATACACGTAGAAATGTAAAAGTGTAATCCGAGGACATTCGTGCCCAAGAACCGTGACAATTTCTGCCGATCCATCCTGCAGGGAACGTTAGGTTTACATGAAGTGTCACCTGATGACAAATGTACAATGGCGTCGTCATGCTGGAGGAACACATCCATCTTTCTCGCCAAACGAACGTCTTCCAATGACGCTGGGAGCTCGTTTTCAAGAAACTCTGGATAACAGGGCCCTGTAAGACGATGTGGTAATAAAGTAGACCAAGTTATCCGACTGTATCATACCACACCACACATTTAGAGAGAAGCGTTCTTGATACCGTGCCACCACAGAGACATATGAGTTTACGTCGGATCACCAATGGGAAACCAAATGGTTCAAACGGCTCTGAGGACTATGGGACTTAACATCTGAGTTCATTATTCCCCTAGACTTAGAACTACTTAAACCTAACTAACCTAAGGACATCACACACATCCATGCTCGAGGCAGGATTCGAACCTGCGACCGTAGCAGTCACGCGGTTCCGGACTGACGCGCCTAGAACCGCTCGGCCACAACGGTCGGCACCAATGGGAGTTACGAGTGTTATTCACACTGCCACGAGTGAAAATGGCATCAGCAAAGAATACTGACAGGGTATTACTAGGCGATCTGCAGTTCGCCAACGACAAGAATACAATCGCCTGCCTTCATCTCTTTGTCGAAGGAAGGAAGGGTAGGGTTTAACGTCCAGCCGACATCGATGTAGTTAGAAACGGAGTACAAGCTCTGACTGATTGAAAGACGAGAAAGGAAATCAAGCCGTGCCCTTTCAAAGGAACATCTCTCTACCGAAGGTGTTGAATCCCTTCTAAACGATAAGGGTAGAGTCCGTGCACACGTAATGTCCGCCATATTTTTGTATGGGGAACACCGATACATGTAGAAATTCTGCGTTTGCTTGGAAGGACTACGTTCTACGAACTGAATGTCTTCTACTTCATCCACACACTATTCATTTGCACGTTCAGATGAGAGATGGCTCCTGGGCAGTGCTCCAGTCCCACATACTTTTATGAGAATACGCGTAAACACTTGTATCTGGTATTCTGCAGTTACGCTATAGTCTACCGTATTATCTACAAGATCCAATAGCAGCATCTGCGTTTCCTTTAGAAAAACCGTACATAAATACCATGTCGATATACACAGCATTTGTGCATACCTACGACATACTTAAGAAATACAGTAGCGTACATCTACATCTGCATGGATACTCCGCAAATCACATTTAAGTGCCTGGCAGAGGAATCATCGAACCACCTTCACAATTCTCTATTATTCCAATCTCGTACAGCGCGCGGAAAGAATGAACACCTATATCTTTCCGTACGAGCTCTGATTTCCCTTATTTTATCTTGGTGATCGTTCCTCCCTATGTAGGTCGGTGCCAACAGAATATTTTCGCATTCGGAGGAGAAAGTTGGTGATTTGAATTTCGTGAGAAGATTCTGTCGCAACGAAAAACGCCTTTCTTTTAATGATGTCCAGCCAAAATGCTGTATCATTTCAGTGACACTCTCTCCCATATTTCGCGATAGTACAAAACATGCTGCCTTTCTTTGAACGTTCTCGATGTACTCCGTCAGACCTATCTGGTAAGGATCCCACACCGCGCAGCAGTATTCTAAAAGAGGACGGACAAGCGTAGTGTAGGCAGTCTCCGTAGTAGATCTGTTACATTTTCTAAGAGTTCTGCCAATAAAACGCAGTCTTTGGTTAGCCTTCCAAAGACTGCGTTTTATGGTAGCGTTGACCGATAAATCAAAATAACAATGGAGAAACACAGTTATGTAAAATCACGCACAACTGCACAATTTGAACTTCAAAACAAAAATGGCAATCGATAAACACACCCGAAGCAGCTGTAGTACCAACAAGTGAAATGAACATAATATCGCTCTCTGTAACACCCTGTATCTCTAACCTATACTGCCCGCATCTCGTGGTCGTGCGGTAGCGTTCTCGCTTCCCACGCCCGGGTTCCCGGGTTCGATTCCCGGCGGGGTCAGGGATTTTCTCTGCCTCGTGATGGCTGGGTGTTGTGTGCTGTCCTTAGGTTAGTTAGGTTTAAGTAGTTCTAAGTTCTAGGGAACTGATGACCATAGATGTTAAGTCCCATAGTGCTCAGAGCCATTTGAACCATCTAACCTATACTACAGCCTCAACAAATACACTGTCGGGAAAAAATCACAACACCAAGAAAGAGTTGTGCGACATGAACGAAAGATGGTAGGCGTGTTTCTACATCTGAAAGGTGATTTCTGTTCAAATTTCACAACAATCGCATCAGAATAGCGCTGGTGGCGCCACTGTGAGATGCCATATCAGGTTTGCTTTAAACACACGTTGTAACGGTCGTAAGCGCTAGAGACTGGACGTGATGAGCTATGTTAGTCTACATCTACATCTACATCCATACTCCACAAGCCACCTGACGGTGTGTGGCGGAGGGTACCTTGAGTACCTTTATCGGTTCTCCCTTCTATTCCAGTCTCGTATTTTTCGTGGAAAGATGGATTGTCGGTATGCCTCTGTGTGGGCTCTAATCTCTCTGATTTTATCCTCATGGTCTCTTCGCGAGATATACGTAGGAATGAGCAATATACTGCTGGACTCCTCGGTGAAGGTATGTTCTCGAAACTTCAACAAAAGCCCGTACCGAGCTACTGAGCGTCTCTCCTGTAGAGTCTTCCCCTGCAGTTTCTCTATCAACTCCGTAACGCTTTCGCGATTACTAAATGATCCAGAAACGAAGCGCACTGCTCTCCATTGGATCTTCTCTATCTCTTCGATCAACCCTATCTGGTTCGGATCCCACACTGCTGAGCAGTATTCAAGCAGTGGGCGAACAAGTGTACTTAACCTACTTCCTTTGTTTTCGGATTGCATTTCCTTAGGATTCTTCCAATGAATCTCAGTCTGGCATCTGCTTTACCGACGATCAACTTTATATGATCATTCCATTTTAAATCACTCCTAATGCGTACTCCCAGATAATTTATGGAAGTAACTGCTTCCAGTTGCTGACCTGCCATATTGTAGCTAAATGTCAAGAATGCCTTTAAGGCGACAAAGATGCCGTGATCAACACCTCACTGAATTTGAACGAGGTGGTGTACTCGTAATAGGGCCAGAGAATCTGGATGTTCCTTCTGCTATGTTGCAAAATGACTTGGCAGGAATGTAGCCACTGTGCGTGAATGCTGGCAGCTGTGGGTACGAGAATGTACGGTCACAAGAAAACCGGACTCCGAACGGCTGTGCTTTCTGATCAGAGCTGGTTCTGCCTCGCTGACAGTGAAGGCCGGGGTTGGTTAGGGCTTGCAACCAGCCAGTCTGCGTACTAGACACACTGAATGTACACCTGGAGTTACTGTCTGTGGTGCAATTTCATATGACAGTGGGAGCACTCTTGTGGTTATCACACGAACCCTGACCGCAAATTTATACGTCAATCTGATGTTTGGATCCGCTGTGCTACCATTCATGAACCCACATACCGTTTCTGTAACCCAACATGCTCTACAGAGTGTCGACACGTTGCCTTGGCTTGCTGCATCACCAGATCTGTCTTCAATCGAGCATACGCGGGACATCATCGGACGACAACTCCAGCGTCGTTCACAAACAACATTACCGGTCGATGCACTGCCCGCCCAAGGGCAACAGGCAAGGAATTCCATTACATAAACTGACATCCAACATCTGTACCACACAGGGCATGCTTGCATTGAATATTCTGTCGGTTACACCAGTTATTAATGTACCAGCTTTTCACACTTGCAGTGGCTTACCTCGGGTTTACTTGAACCTGTGATCTTTCAGTGTTAGTCACTCCAATATATTACCTAAACAAATGTATTTGCGAAATTTCATTACTCTACATTAACTGGTTTTTGGCGCTCCGATTTTTTTCCGTCAGTGTATTACTGAGAAATATCGGATAAAAACTGAGATAACAGTTCTTGTTTTATAACCTAGCCGTCCTATGTAAGGTCGCTAATAGCGTCTAAGGCTTCCATTCACTACCTCGTTGACCAGTCTGGTGCGGCAGTTGAAGATAGCAGAACGATAGCCCAAGTTTTAAATTTCATGTCCAAGAAATCATTCACACAGGAGAATCGTACATACATACAGTCATTTGGCCATCGCACAGATCCCGTATGGACGACATAGCAATAATCATCCCTGGCGTAGAGGAATAGCTGCAAGATTTGAAAGCAAATAAATGACCAGGTCCGTTGAATCCCATTTAGATTTTACAAAGAGTACTCTACGGTATTTACCCCTTACATAGCTTGCATTTATCGTGAATCTCTCGCCCAGCACAAAGCCATAAGCTACCAGAAAAAAGCGCAGGTAACTCCTGTGTAGAAGTAGGGTTAAAGAACAGGCCCACAAAATTATTGACCAATATCCCTAAATTCAGTTTGCTGCAGAATCCTTTAACATATTGTCAGTTCAAATGTAATGAAATTTCGTGAGATTGAGAAGCTTATGCCCAAGAATCAGCATGGTTTTAGAAAGCGTTGCTCGTGCAATACTCAGCTTGCCGTTTTCTCACATGACATAATGTGAACTATGGATGAGGGACGATAGGCAGACGCCATATTTCTAGATTTCTGGAAGGCGTTTGACACGGTGCTCCATTGCAGGCTATTAACGGAGGTAGGAGCATATGGATTAGGTTCACAGATGTACGAGTGGCTCGGAGGCTTCTTAAGTAATAAAAACCAGTATGTTGTCCTCGACGGCGAGTGTTCATCAGAGACAAGGCTTTCATCACGAGAGCCCAAGGGAAGTGTGACAGGGCAGCTGTTGTTCCCTGTATACATAGAAGATTTGTCGGACAGGGTGTGCAGCAATCTGCGGTTGTTTGCTGATGATGCTGTGGTGAATGGTAAAGTGTGTAAGTTGAGTGACTTAGGAAGATACAAGACGATTTAAAGAAAATTTCTAGTTCGTGTGAGTAATGGGAGCTAGCTCTAAATGTTAACAACTGAAATATGTTATCTACACAAATGTAGTCCCTAACTTTCATTACTCTACATACATAATGTTTTGGTGTTGCGATTTTTTTCGTCACTATTTAATGTTCCTCCTGAAACATACTGTACAGTCTTGTGAAAACGGATGAATCCTTTTGAAACACAATTTAGTTGTGATAAGAAAATAAAATCAGTAATTAACTTGCACTACAGACCAGTTCCAACAGTTAGGCGAAGCTACCGAGAGAACAAGGGAGAAAAAATGGGAGCACGTTATTCGCATCGAAAGGAGCGCGGAAGGGTCACAAAGCAACGGAGTGGCTGGCGATCGCCATTTACAATGCTGCACACGTGGGCTGATACACAGGCCTGGCGCTGACAGCAAAGCCACGGCGCGCCGCCTCTTGCATCATTCGGGGGACGGGGACGGCGTTGTTCTCGTCGGGCGCACAGCGCACCTCAGAGACCCACCAACACAGAAGCCGTGGGCTGTCTCTGTTACTGGAAACCACTCTCATGGCACTTGCAAATGAAGCCGTCCTCAATTCTAAGATTGGTTTTAACACGACAGTGCTCCGCTAGGTGGTGGATCTAATTGCTGAAGAACAACCTACGTGAAGAATAAAGACACTGTAGTTGATAACAGAGTCCAGTGTTCAGAAACTACAATTTCAATAAGTTGCCAGTAACCATAATAAATTTAGCTACAAATGAAGTTCAGTTGAAGGGGAGCCTGAAAGATTTACCAGTAGCCACATTCTACTCTCCACAGAAGAATTTCTGAACATGTTCCACAACCACGAAGACCACAATATGGATCCATGGAACGAAAAGTTAATCGAATTTAATCTTATCTAATCCCATGCACTTTACCCAATGCAGTATGTCCACAATGTTCGAGAAGTCCTTATACCCCTCTTTTACATCTACATCTACACTCCGCAAGCCACTTTATACTATGTGGGACCATCCCTTTCATATCCCCCACTCCTGTTCCATTCGTGAATGGTCCATGCGAAGAACAGCTGTTTGCAGGTTTCCAATTTCTCTAATGTTCTCGCTGAGGTCTATTCGCGAGACATGAGTGCAAGGAAGTAATATTTCCAAACCTGCTTCAAAAGCACGCTCTAGGAATTCCAACACTAACTCTTTCCGTAATTCACAACACCTGTCTTGTAGCGAAATCCACTGGAGTGGTCCGTGAATATCCGTAACCGCTCTCGGGCTTACCTAACGATCTCATTACGAAATGTACCTTTCTTGGTTGAATCTTCTCTGTTTCTTCTCTTAATCCTGCTTGATGAGGGACCAGTCTGATGAACAACATTCAAGAATCGGTCTGACAAGTATTTTGCACGCCACTTCTTTCGTGGATGTTGTACATTTACTTAACATTCTTCCAATAAACCTCAGGCTAGCATCTGCTTTTCCTACGATTAGTTTTATGGTGCTGATCCGCTTTAGGTCACTCCGGACGGTTACCCGTACGTGTTTTACGGTTGTTACTATTTATTTCCAACAATTTCGCCATGAGATCGTATATTCACTAACGATTCCAGTGGGCAAGAGAGGTGTTGTGAGTCACGGAAAGAGTTAGTGTTGAAATTCCTAAAGAGTACTTTTGAAGGAGCTTATTCGGACAGTGTAAGCGCAACATGTTACGTTTAAATATCCTCAGCGTCAACTGCTGGTCCTTTCACTAATGATCTCTCCACAGTCGTCTAGCGTTGCAACTTACATTTATATCAGTCGAGTTTGTAACGTTTGGAGTAACCTATTGAGTTCAGTCTCCTACAAAGTCCTGAATCCAGTCACAAATCTAGTCATATATTCGGTAAGATCGTAATTTGTTCACTAAAAGACAGTGCGGAACTTTACCCATTACTTCCCGGAAGTCAAGGAACACAGCATTCACCTGGGCGCCTTTGTGTACGGCGCTCTGGATTACAAGGACGAATAGAGGGAGCTGCGTTTGCCATGATCTCTGTTTACGGAGTGTATGAGCATAGATCATGTCAGTCTGTTACAGAATTATAGAACGTCAGCGGTATGTTTACACACATTATAAGAGTTAATGTACGTACGTACGTGCGAGCCGATGTGGCCGAGCGGTTCTAGGCACTGCTGTCTGGAACCGCGCGACCGCTACGGTCGCAGGTTCGAATCCTGCCTCGGGGGTGGATGTGTGTGATGTCCTTAGGTTAGTTAGGTTTACGTAGTTGTAAGTTCTAGGGGTCTGATGACCTCAGATGTTAAGTCCCATAGAGCTCAGAGCCATTTGAACGTACGGGCGGAAGTACGTATGCATGCATATGTTACACATCTCCCATTAAACCACTGGACCGATTTCAACCGAACTTTGTACACACTTACTGTCTGGAAAGAATCACTCTGGAGTACTATTCACTTATCTGTCAAAGAAAATGGGGTGAGGGTGAAAAAGCACTGTAACTCACGCCGTGCGAGTACCTTTAATTTAGTGGTAGCACGTTATGTCTTGCAACAAACTTCGCACATAAATTCAAACCATTAAGAAACTTTTTCTCGCTGACAGCCACTAGAGAGTGATCAAAGGAAAAAAAAAATTGTCGGTTACTACATTGTCACTGTTCATGCTGTAAAACTGCCGCGTGAAGCATGGTCTTTTATTACTTATTTACTACTAACTATATTCGTGACACATTTTGCAGACAGTATTCACATATACCACAGTACGTATCTGCAAAAGTATGTAATTGTACGACACGTTGCTTAGGACATACGACGTCATAATCACTGAGTTACGAGAAACTCACTGGAGATACAGGTGAAATACGTGTACAAATGTGTGTGGAATATGTTAAATATATGTGGAATATATGTGACATGTGCTTATGCTGAAAAAACCATGGGTGAAAAGCTTATCATAAACTCCTGTAACGACCGCAACCAAATTTGGTACACATATTAGGCACTATCAGGGATAAAAACCACCAGCCTCTTACTGGTATGAGAGTGACAATATGGACAGAATAGGTGGAGGAGGAGATAGACGGAGAGAAAGGGGAGGAGAAGATGGGCAGAGAGAGGGAAAGCAGAGATGGACAAAGAGAGGGGAGGAGGTGGCAGACAAACATGGGGGAAGGAGGAGATGGACAACGAGAGGAGAGGAGAAAATGGACAAACATTGGAGAGGAGGAAATGGACAAAGAGGGGAGGAGGGGATGGGCAAAAGAGGGGAGGAGGAAATGGACAAAGAGGGGAGGAGGAGATGGACAAAGAGGGGAGGAGGAGATGGACAAAGAGGGGAGGAGGAGATGGACAAAGAGGGGAGGAGGAGATGGACAAAGAGGGGAGGAGGAAATGGACAAAGAGGGGAGGAGGAAATGGACAAAGAGGGGAGGAGGAGATGGACAAAGAGGGGAGGAGCAGATGGACAAAGAGGGGAGGAGGAGGAGATGGACAAAGAGGGAAAGAGGAAACGGACAAGCGCTGATAGAAAGCACCAAGGCTGAAATCGTTATAGGTACAGAAAGCTGGCTGAAGCCAGAGATTAATTTTGCCGAAATTTTTACAAAGGCGCAGACGGTGTTTAGAAAGGATAGATTGCACGCAACCGGTGGTGGCGTGTTTGTCGCTGTTAGTAGTTTATCACGTAGTGAAGTAGAAGTGGATAGTTCATGTGAATTATTATGGGTGGAGGTTACACTCAACAACCGAGCCAGGTTAATAGTTGGCTCCTTTTACCGACCTTCCGACTCAGCAGCATTAGTGGCAGAACAACTGAGAGAAAATTTGGAATACATTTCACATAAATTTTCTCAGCATGTTATAGTTTTAGGTGGAGATTTCAATTTACCAGATATAGACTGGGACACTCAGATGTTTAGGACAGGTGGTAGGGACAGAGCATCGAGTGACATTATACTGAGTGCACTATCCGAAAATTACCTCGAGCAATTAAACAGAGAACCGACTCGTGGAGTTAACATCTTGGACCTACTGATAACAAACAGACCCGAACTTTTCGACTCTGTAAGTGCAGAACAGGAAATCAGTGATCATAAGGCCGTTGCAGCATCCCTGAATATGGAAGTTAATAGGAATATAAAAAAGGGAGAGGGGTTTATCTGTTTAGCAAGAGTAATAGAAGGCAGATTTCAGACTACCTAACAGATCAAAACGAAAATTTCTGTTCCGACACTGACAATGTTGAGTGTTTATGGATAAAGTTCAAGGCAATCGTAAAATGCGTTTTGGACAGGTACGTGCCGAGTAAAACTGTGAGGGACGGGAAAAACCCACCGTGGTACAACAACAAAGTTAGGAAACTACTGCGAAAGCAAAGAGAGCTTCACTGCAAATTTAAACGCAGCCAAAACCTCTCAGACAAACAGAAGCTAAACGATGTCAAAGTTAGCGTAAGGAGGGCTATGCGAGAAGCGTTCAGTGAATTCGAAAGTAAAATTCTATGTACCGACTTGACAGAAAATCCTAGGAAGTTCTGGTCTTACGTTAAATCAGTAAGTGGATCGAAACACCATCTCCAGACACTCTGGGACGATAATGGCATTGAAACAGTGGATGACATGCCTAAAGCTGAAATACTAAACACCTTTTTCCAAAGCTGTTTCACAGAGGAAGACCGCACTGCAGTTCCTTCTCTAAATCCTCGCACAAACGAAAAAATGGCTGACATCGAAATAAGTGTCGAAGGAATAGAAAAGCAACTGAAATCACTCAACAGAGGAAAGTCCAATGGACCTGACGGGATACCAATTCCATTCTACACAGAGTACGCGAAAGAACTTGTCCCCCTTCCAACAGCCGTGTACCGCAAGTCTCTAGAGGAACGGAAGGTTCCAAATGATTGGAAAAAAGCACAAGTAGTCCCAGTCTTCAAGAAGGGTCGTCGAGCAGATGCGCAAAACTAAGGGCCTATATCTCTGACATCGATCTGTTATAGAATTTTAGAACATGTTTTTTGCTCGAGTATCATGTCGTTTTTGGAAACCCAGAATATACTCTGTAGGAATCAACATGGATTCCGGAAACAGCGATCGTGTGAGACCCAACTCGCTTTATTTGTTCATGAGACCCAGAAAATATTAGATACAGGCTCCCATGTAGATGCTATTTTCCTTGACTTCCGGAAGGCGTTCGATACAGTTCCGCACTGTCGCCTGATAAACAAAGTAAGAGCCTACGGAATATCAGACCCAGCTGTGTGGCTGGATTTAAGAGTTTTTAGCCAACAGAACACAGCATGTTGTTATCAATGGAGAGACGTCTACAGACAAAGTAACCTCTGGTGTGCCACAGGGGAGTGTTGTGGGACCATTGCTTTTCAAAATACATATAAATGACCTAGTAGATAGTGTCGGAAGTTCCATGCGGCTTTTCGCGGATGACTCTGTAGTATACAGAGAAGTTGCAGCATTAGAAAATTGTAGCAAAATGCAGGAAGATCTGCAGCGGATAGGCACTTGGTGCAGGGAGTGGCAACTGACCCTTAACATAGACAAATGTAATGTATTGCGAATACATAGAAAGAAGGATCCTTTATTGTATGATTATATGATAGCGGAACAAACACTGGTAGCAGTTACTTCTGTAAAATATCTGGGAGTATGCGTGCGGAACGATTTGAAGTGGAATGATCATATAAAATTAATTGTTGGTAAGGCGGGTACCAGGTTGAGATTCACTGGAAGAGTCCTTAGAAAATGTAGTCCATCAACAAAGGAGGTGGCTTACAAAACACCCGTTCGACCTATACTTGAGTATTGCTCATCGGTGTGGGATCCGTACCAGATAGGGTTGACGAGAGAAGATCCAAAGAAGAGCGGCGCGTTTCGTCACAGGGTTATTTGGTAACCGTGATAGCGTTATGGAGATGTTTAGCAAACTCAAGTGGCAGACTCTGCAAGAGAGGCGCTCTGCATCGCGGTGTAGCTTGCGCGCCAGGTTTCGAGAGGGTGCGTTTCTGGATGAGGTATCGAATATATTGCTTCCCCCTACTTATACCTCCCGAGGAGATCACGAATGTAAAATTAGAGAGATTCGAGCGCGCACGGAGGCTTTCAGACAGTCGTTCTTCTCGCGAACCATACGCGACTGGAACAGAAAAGGGAGGTAATGACAGTGGCACGTAAAGTGCCCTCCGCCACACACCGTTGGGTGGCTTGCGGAGTATAAATGTAGATGTAGATGTAGACAAAGAGGGAAAGAGGAAATGGACAAAGAGGGAAAGAGGAAATGGATAAAGAGGGGAGGAGGAAATGAACAAAGAGGGGAGGAGGAAATGGACAGAGAGAGGGGCAGTAGGAGATGGAAAGAGAATGGGAGGGTGAGGGGGGCTATAGGAGGTGGACAGAGAGACGGAATGCAGGAGATGGACTAACAGAAGGCTGGAATATATACATCAGGCAATGGCGGGTACTCACCTAAATGGCATATAAACAGGTGCAGCTTGACTCTCTACAATTGTGTAAACATACAGGTGTTTTATTTGTATCCCTGCTTTGAGGCTGACGAAAAGCATTGCTGGCAGCATTGTATGTTTTTTTTTTCAGTACTACATTGTTTCGATCGTAAAGTGAACGGACAGTTACACTGCTGAGGAGCGATTAGTGGCCAGTTTGTGCACTAACGTTCACCGACAAGGGAGCATAGACGGAGGTAACGAATGCGTTTACAGATTGCTTTGTCAAGTTCCCACTTCGCAAAGTAACCCTGCTTCATTAAGAGAAACGTGCTTTATTGCAGACAGTGACAAAAAAGGCTGAATACAGGACGTACGAAAAACGTAAGAGGATACGTGCTGTCAACGGAGCAGTTTTCAATGAAATCCATCCGGAGCAAGGAGTTGCCGCCTGCCGCTATTTGTTGTTTCGTTCAAGAGTGGTGTTGGTTCACGAATGTGCGATTTATCACAGTTCAGTAAGAGAGAATGTTGTTTTCTGGTCTAAGGAAAATCCCCATTATGTGCAGAAGTTGGAAGTGAACCTGCCTCGTGGTGCGTGCCACCACGTCATCACCATGCCTGTTCAAATGTTCAGCGGTATATTGATGAAAATTCTTCACTGGACATGACGCAAGCCTGGTTAATACCTCAGATCGAAGGCAAGGGAATCACAGATCGTGTCGTTATAGCATGACGGAGCTCCAGCGCACTTTGATACTCAGACATGTGAGTTCCTTGATAAACAGTCTGTACGCTGCCGGATTGGGTGTGGTTCAGTAAGATCTACAGAGTCACTGAAATTTCTACCACGAAGCCCGTATCTTAGCACGGCATACAACTCATTAGGAGGGAAAATCAAACTCCATGTAGCTGACTGTGTAGAAGATCAATAAAACAATTGCGCATCAATGTTGAGTCTCTCCCACCAATTAAACGACATTGTGACAAAACGTAGTGCTCTTCTTTGGATGTTCTACATCTTTTCTATGAGTACTAGCGGGGTCAGGGATTTTCTCTGCCTCGTGATGACTGGGTGTTGTGTGCTGTCCGAAGGTTAGTTAGGTTTAAGTAGTTCTAAGTTCTAGGGGACTGATGACCACAGATGTTAAGTCCCATAGTGCTCAGAGCCATTTGAACCATTTTTTTATGAGTACTATCCCGTAAGGGTACCAAAATATTGAGCAATACTGAAGAATCTGTCGAACAAGTTTTTGTAAGCTAATTCTTTGGTGGATGTGTTATACTCGTATTTCCTGAAGATTATTTCTAGAAATCTCAGACTGTAGTATCTGCATTTCCTCCTATTTATCTTATGTTGTCATTCCGCTTAAGGTCGCTCCGGATAGTTACTCCTAGATCTTTTACGGTAGATACTCTTTCCAATAATTTGTTGTCAATAGTGTAGTCGTAGAGTAATGGATTTCTTCTCCTAGTTATTCGCAATATGTTACATTTACTTACATTCATGGTCAATAGCCATTGTCTGCACTGTTCGTCAATCCACTGCAGGTCCTTCTGCAAATCACTGCAGTCCTCTGGCGTTCCTACATTCTTGTAGAAAATTGTATCATCTGCAAATAGCCTTGTGGGGCTTGCTTTCTACTAGATCATTTGCACAAATTGCAAACAATAACAGTCCTTCCCTGGGGTACTCGTGAAATTACCTTTACATCTGTCGATTTTGTTCGTGAAGAGCGTGGTGCTAAGTTCTGTCTGCGAGGAAGTCACAAATATGGTCCGATAACCGGTTCAAATGATCCAAATGGCTCTAAGCACTATGGGACTTAACATCTGAGGTCATCAGTCCCCTAGAACTTAGAACTACTTAAACCTAACTAACCTAAGGACATCTCACACATCCATGCCCGAGGCAGGATTCGAACCTGCGACCGTAGCGGTCGCGTGGTTCCAGACTGAAGCTCCTAGAACCACTCGGCCACATCGGCCGGCTCAGCGTCTGGAATATCACATTCGTACACAATTCAGCCAGTTTTATCCATAGAAGGTAGACTTCTTTCTCAACGGATTATTGTCTTCCGTCAGCCAAGTGGTATATTTGGTCCCCTTGTGCAAAAGAAAATTCTTAATCGACCTCCGAGCGTATGCATGAAGGCTTCAAAATCAGGCAAAGTGGACAAGCGTTTCGTGAGCAATTGAAGAATAAGTCTGCCCTCCAATATTGGAACAAAACGTTATCTGGTTCTAGGTTCATTTTCACTCCAACAGGACCTGTTCGTAGCTTCAAATAAACAGATACAGATAATACCATTCCGCCTGGCGCAACGTCCCTTGTTCAACCTTTGGATGTATACTTTTTTCGCCAGTACAAAAAGTTAGCTAAACATTTTTATGAGCGAGTTTTACTTGGCAACACGAATACTTCAGTTGTATCGCTATCGTGAGCCTTCAAGAACTTAATCATAATCAGCTCAATGCCCCCATATTCAACAACATGATCAAGCACGGCCTGGAAGAAAGTGACATTTCCAGTTGAATGTGATTCTTTTGATGGTGCTGAAAATGTTACCTGGAGTACGGAAGATTACAGTTGCTCAACACCCAACTGCGCAACTGCATCATTTATCCAATGCGCATTTTGTCGTTTACATTTGTGTTTATCAGATCTCTGCACCAAAACCCACAACATGATTAATAATAGGTACATACAGCTAAATAGAATATATAAATAAATAATAGTAATCAGTATGTTATACCTGTGTTTCCTGTCCTATTCATTATTCACCACTATCTATAAGACTCAGCAATATGTATAATTTACCGCTATGTGCAGATAAAATTGGTGCAGTGCAAGTATTGATTATACCTGATGTTTCTATCGTAATTAATGCTACCAAGAGCAGACGCTGCTTGCAGGGGGAGCGACTGTTAAAACTAAGCTGCTGAAAACAGCCAAAACTTGCACTTTGTGTTTTTTATTGACCGGTTTCGCTCTTCAAATGAACGAGAGCATTATCAGAATATACAGTTTAAAGTTGGCGCTGTCGGTGTCATCATTTACTAGTGTACTTGAAACGTATTTTAAACGTTATGTTTATGTACTATAGTACAGCTAGGTTAATTTTTGGAGCTGTTAACCATCTTTAAAGTCCATCTTTAATGCTGTCTACCAACTTTAAACTGTATATTCTGATTATGCTCTTGTTCATTTAAAGAACGAAACTGGTCACTAAAAAATACAAAGTGCGACTTGTGGCTGCTTTCAAAAACTTAATAATTAATGTTATTTCAGTAATGATGACACTTCACGAATGTACTTTGATAGGGTTTTCGGTCACATCAATTGGCAAAATTTTACGTTCTGGGTCACTGAACGCCTCTCTCATTGCTCTCCTTGCGCTTATTTCCACTTACTTCGGATTTTGATTATCAGCAAGATTTTTGACTTGTCTCGAATGTGCGATGTTCTCTTTGTTTACGTAGTAGTTTTGCAACATCGCGGCGGGTGTTTACATCCCTTATGACCTTGCTCGGCACATACTTCTCTACGGAATACTGAATGACGCTTCTGAATTTTTTCCCTTTGTGTTCTACGTCTTCATCTGATATTTGATGTTGAGTACTCAGATAACTTACTAAGAAAAAATATTGTCGTACCGTTTTTAATATTCCTTGTAATATCCGTAGCCATAGATGCTACCACTATCAGTGGCTTATGACCACAGTAACGATGAAACTCTTAAACTGCATAGTATACAGCAATATTTTATTTAGAATAGACAAGTCAATATTATACGAACAAGCTTTCAAAATACTCTACCCATAACACGCATTATGAAATGCAAACGCTGTAGCTTCCGGTTGACAGGCCCCGTGTACATATTTGCTGAAACCTGTTACACGGATGCGTGTGTTCTCGTGCTTTGAAAGGCATTAATCGGAAATTCGAGCTGCAATCTAACGCTTTGTTTGAAAAGTATAACAAACATTTTTTAATAACACAGCGCTTCTGCAGACTAGATTTAGGGCACCTGCTGAAAGCTGGACGAAGCGAGGGAACATCTACCAAATTCCGAACAAAAGTTTCTCTGGCATTCATGAAGATGCGACAAATATTTATTAGCAACATGCAAAAGTGTGTGTTTAAGCCAGCGTGCCGACAAATAACGAGACGCCTTCGTGTGCTCTGCGTCCGCTGCTGGAAGTGAAAGATTAAGTTTTAACCAAATAGCCGGCCGAAGTGGCCGAGCGGTTCTTGGCGCTACAGTCTGGAACTGCGCGACCGCTACGGTCGCAGGTTCGAATCCTGCCTCGGGCATGGATGTGTGTGATGTCCTTAGGGTAGTTAGGTTTAAGTAGTTCTAAGTTATAGGGGACTGATGACCTCAGAAGTTAAGTCCCATGGTGCTCCGAGCCATTTTTTTTAACCAAATATCCACAAGATTATAACGGCGTCCTGAATCGGATATACACTGACGGAAAAAAAAATCCAACACCAACGAAGAGTTGTACGACATAAACGAAAGTCTATCAAAATTTGGCGCCAGTCGCATGAGTGGCGCTAATAACGCCACTGTCAAATAGCAAATAGGGTTTCCTTTAAATACAAGCTGTAACGGTCGAGAGCGTTAGTTACCTTTGAGATTTGACTTGGTGAGATAATGGTAATCAAAAATGCCTACGGGACGACAAAGACGCAATTATTAACACCTCAATGAGTTTGAAGAAGGGCGTGTATAGAGCTATGAGAAGCTGAATGTTCCTTCTGCAATAGTCGAGAAAGGTTTGGCACGAATGTAGCCACTGTCCATCATTGCTGGCAGCGGTGTTCACGAGAGTGTACGGTCGCAAGTAGACCGGGCTCTGGACGCATACACTGCACTATCGAGAGGGAAGACTATCGTGCCCGGCATATGGCTCTCGCACATGGTACTGCATCTGCAGCAGCAATTTGAGCAGGAGTTGACATCACAGTGACACAACGAACTGTTACAATTCGGTTACTTCAAGGATAACTTCGAGCCTGACGGTATGTAGCATGCATTCCACTGACCCAAAACCAGCCCATTTTGCAGTTTGAGTGATGTCAAGCGATAGCTCATTGGATGGCATGGTGCAGGTCTTTTGCATTTTCAATTGAAAGCTGGTTGGGTCTCAGTGCCAGTGAAGGCCGTATGCTGGTTAGCAGGACGCCAGCTAACGGCCAGCGACCAACATGGCTGCTTGCGAGACAAACTGGATCTACACCTGGAGTTATGGCCTGGGGTGCGATTTCGTATGTCAGCAGGAGCACTCTCTTCATCCCACGCTACCTGACTGCAAATTTGTAGGTAAAACTGGTGATTCGATCTGTTGTGCAGCCATTCATGAACAGCATTCCTGCGTTGTTGTAAGCCAACATGCTCTACAGAGAGTCGACATGTTGCCTTGGCTTGCTCAGTCACCAGGCCTGTCTCCTATCGAGCATACACGAGACATCATCGGACGACAACTCCAGCGTCATTCACAAACAAAATTACCCGTCGATGCACTGGCCGACCAAGGGCCACAGGCAAGGAATTCCATTACATAAACTGATATCCAGCATCTGTACAACACGAGGCATGCACGTTAGCATGCTTGCATTGAACATTCTGGCGGTTACACCGGTTATTAATGTACCAGCATTTCACACTTGCAGTGGCTTATCTCGCGCTTACATTAACCTGTGATCTTTCAATGTTAGTCACTCAAATATATTACCTAGACAAATGTATTCGCGAAATTTCATTACTATACTTCATTGGATTTTGGCACTCCGATTTTTTTTCCGTCAGTGTATTACTGAGAAATATCCAATAAAAACTGAAATAACAGTTCTTGTTTTATAACCTAGTCGTCCTATGTTAGATCGCTTATAGCGTCTAAGGATTCCATTCACTCCCTTGTTGACTAGTCTGGTGCGGCAATGAGGATACCAGAACGAAAACCCAAGTTTCAAATTTCACGTTCAAGAAATCATTCACACAGGAGAATCGTACATACATACAGTCATTTGGCCATCGCACAGATCCCCTATGGATAACATAGCAATAATCATTCCTATCGTAGAGGAATAGCGGAAAGTAAATAACTCACCAGGTCCGTTGAATCCCATTTAGATTTTACAAAGAGTAGCTTGCGTTTATCGTGAATCTCTCGCCCAGCAGAAAGCCCTAAGCGACTAGAAAAAGGCGCAGGTAACTCTTGTATAGAAGCAGGCTAAAAGAACAGGCCCACAAAATTATTGACCAATATCCCTAAATTCGATTATGCTACAGAATCCCTTAACATATTCTCAGTTCAAATATAATGAACTTTCATGAGATTGAGAAGCTTATGTCCAAAATCAGCATGGTTTTAGATAGCGTCGCTCATGCGAAACTCAGCTTGTCCTTTTCTCACATGACATTATGTGAATTACGGATGAGGGACGATAGGCAGACGCCATATTTCTAGATTTCTGGAAGGCGTTTGACACGGTGCCCCATTGCAGGCTGTTAACGGAGGTACGAGCATATGGAATAGGTTCACAGATGTATGAGTAGCTCGGAGACCTCTTAAGTAGTAGAACCCAGTGTGTTGTCCTCGATGGCGAGTGTTTATCAGACACAAGGTTTTCATCACGAGGGCCCAAGGGAAGTGTGACAGGGCAGCTGTTGTTCTGTATATACATAGATGATTTTGCGGACAGGGTGTGCAGCAATCTGCGGTTGTTTCCTGATGATGCTGTGTTGCATGGTAAAGTGTCTAAGCTGAGTGAGTTAGGAAGATACAAGACGATTTAGACAAAATTTCTAGCTGGTGTGAGTAATGGGAGCTATCTTTAAATGTGGAAAAATGGGAAAAATGTAAGTTAATGCGGGTGAGTAGGACTAACAAACCTCTAATGTTTGGTTACAGTATTACTAGTGTCCTGCTTGACACCGTGGAGTAGTTTAAACATCTGAGCATAACGTCGCAAAGTGATATGAAATGGAACAAGCTAGTGAGTATTGTGGTAGGGAAGGGAAAAGGTCGACTTCAGTTTGTCAGGAGAATTTTAGAAAAAGTGGGTCACCTGTAGAAAAAGTGGGTCACTCATATAGGACGCTGGTGCGACCTGTTCTTGAGTAGTGCCTGAGCGTCTGGGATCCTTAGCAGGTCGGATTGAAGGAAGACACCGGAGTAGTTCAGAGCTAGGCTACTAGATTGACTACCAGCAGGTTCAAACAACATGTTAGTGTCACAGAGATGCATGGGAACTTAAATGGGAAACACTGGAGGGAAGACAATGTCCTTTCCGAAGAAAACTATTAAGAAAATTTAGAGAACTAGCATTTGAAGCTGACTGCAGAACGATTCTGCTGCCTCCAAGGTACAACGGTTGGTTGCTTGTTCGGTTGGTTGATTTTTGGGAGGGGACCAAATTGCAACGTCATTGGTCCCATGATCTAGGATGGCAGAAATCAAGGGAGGAACAACACAAACAGCACAATCCTGTCACGGGGAAGGGATAATGTGCAAACAAAGAGGGAAAAGCGACGACAGGGCAGCAGGAAGAGGACAGAGCAAGAGGTGTTGGGGTGGGGGGAGCAGGTATGCCCCAGAAGAGCTACATGCGATGGGGCAGCAGCAGCACCACCACCACCACCACCACCACCACCACCAAGAAAGAGATCGGACAAAATGTAGGGAAAAGGCGAGGAAAATGTAGCCAGTGTGGAGGCGAGGTCAAGGCTTCCATAACCTACACCTACGCTAACTGAGGGATTCAAATGATAGAGGAAAATTCACGGACTTTTACCTGAGAGTACAAACCATTTCCGCGAAGAAAACCAAGGACAGATGTAACTATGCGAGGGCCGTCCTCTAAGACCCGAAACAAAGAAGGTAGGAGGGCATATTCAGTGTAAAGGACCAAAACGCAGGGGCGGTCCAGCAACATATGGATCACTGTGAATGGAACCACGCAACTACAAATGGAGGGAGGGGGAGGGGGGGGTGGCTCATTGCAGAGCAAAAAACCATGGGTCAACGTAGTATGGCCAATACGAAGACGGCGGAGGATGGTAGACTCCCGCTGGAGAAGCAGGGGGTTGAACGCCACATGGTGCGAGTCTCCTTGTTGGCGCGAAGTTTATTAGACAGGGGGTACCCTCTCAAGATTCAGCTCACGATTGAGTAAAAAGGGGTTTGATGTAAAGCCGCAAATTCGACCCTGGAAAGGTCACAGAGAACGAGGGGTTGTTGGCTGCCCCCCCTCCCTCCCCCCACCCCCCACCCCCCAAGCCAGTTCAAATGGTTCAAATGGCTCTGAGCACTATGGGACTCAACTGCTGAGGTCATTAGTCCCCTAGAACTTAGAACTAGTTAAACCTAACTAACCTAAGGACATCACAAACATCCATGCCCGAGGCAGGATTCGAACCTGCGACCGTAGCGGTCTTGCGGTTCCAGACTGCAGCGCCTTTAACCGTACGGCCACTTCGGCCGGCCCAAGCCAGTTGATCAGCAAGTTAATTACCCAGGATACCTACATGACCAGGGACCCAAAGGAAATCAACCAAACAAGTAGCATCACCAAGATCAGCGAGAAGGTCGTGGATGGCAGAGACCAAGGGGTAACAGGGAAATCACCGAGCAACAGCCTGAAGGCCACTCATAGAGTCAGTACATAACAAAACTCGGGGGAGGGAGACTGTTTAATAAAACAGAGGAAACGATAGATGGCCATCAGTTCCTCAGTAAACACTCCACACGTGGCAGGCAAGAGATGCTGACCAGTGCCAAAAGAAGACGTGATGGCCCATCCCACATCATCAGCGGGTTTGTAGCCATCAGTGTAAAAAAAATGGCATTCTGAAACTCCCGCAAGAGCGTTCGGAACAAACAATGGAACACCATTCCAATACAATGTGCGTAAGGACCACGAAGATAAGATACGAGAAATTAGGACTCAGGCCGAGGCATGTAGATAGTCTTTTTTCCCCCTCTCTCTATTTGCCAGTGGGACAGGAAACGAAATGGCTAGTAATAGTACAGGGTATCTTCTGACACTCACCGTACCGGTGGCTTGCGGAGTATCTATGTAGATGTAGTTAACTTCCTTCCTTTTCGGCAATATGAGTTGCACGTTAGCATCGATGAGCTTCTTTCTTCATGTCTTACCCTTTTCCAATATGATTTTATTCTCATATACTGCAAACCTTTTTACGCTCATCTGTCCACAATGATTTTCTGGGTCTAATTCCGTTCTGGAAAATTAAGAGAGTTTTTGATTTCAAAGTTACCTTTTTGTCAGTCTCTGTTTCTTGTACTCCCATTTCTTCTGAATCCCTTTGTACCAGAGGGTATATTGTAATTATTACCACGAGAGCATAAAATTACGGCCAGAGTGAATTTTCACTCTGGTGCAGAGACTGTTTAGATGTGACTCCTGGCAGAGGTGTACCAGCAGGTAAACAAAAAGTGACTTATACGAGGGTTCTAAATTCAAAACAGTACAGACTACCTCTACCAGTCATACGTACATACCACTGTGCGCTCTTCGAATCAGTACTCAGCTTTGCAGCTAGCACGTGGGCACATAGACTGAACGTGGTCACCAACAAAGCATCCGTCAGACGAGGGCAGAGAAGTGTCCTACTTAGGCTATCTGGAGCCTTCGGTACCACCTCAGCGGATGCACTGTGTGTGGTGCTCGGAATATGCCCCATAGATATCACGATCAAATACAGAGCTGCGAGGTACTGTTTAAAGGTGGGGAGACTAGATAAGGTACACACAATAACCGGTGTGCCCATAGAGACGATACGTCACCTTAAAAGTTGGCGTTTGGATACATGGCAAGGTGAGTGGGATGTAAGTGATAAGGGACGTAGGCTGCACGACTTCCTCCCTGACATAAGGGAGCGGTTGAGAATGAGACATATCGATTTCTTAACCGGGCACGGACCTTATCCCACGCACTTAAACCGCGTGAGTCTGAGGCAGACATCTACATGCACATGCGGGGAAGAAGGTTCCCCAGAACACACTGTCTTTTTCTGCGGGCAATACACGAACAATAGACATACACTACACTTAGATTACACAGATTCAGACATAGATATATACACAGCAATAACACTGTTCGACATGGGTTCTATTTCTGATATTAAAGTATGTGCTTCTAGACCATTTTACCGTGGGAAATTCAAATATGTAAACAAAATATCATTGTCAGGGATACTTTTTATGTAATCTGTGTGTATATATTCACAATTCATGGCAAACACAGAGACGTTATAGAGAGATACGGGTATGTTGCCGCATCCAGTAGTGATAGAACGTGATAATTTCTTGTGCAACAGCAGGTGGGAAGAATCAGACATCATTAGGTTATCCCCCGCCACACCTATGTCATTAAGACCACATGAAACATCTCATCAACTCGAACGGCGACAGCCGGTCGCTGCCTCAGCAGTAAAGCTTCAAGCCTCCTAGGGGCAGGTGCATCGAGTTTACAACAGTGGTGTTAGCCGCAACTTGTGTCAGTCTTAACGAGTGGGTTTTTTTTGGCTGACAAGTAACTGTCTGTCATATTTCCGAGCACGGTTGAATTTTTTAGTTCCTATGTGTAAACTGACTGAGCCTGGTGCTGAAGTTAAAACGACTGCTTGTTTTTACACATCAGCGTTCCTCTAGTTCCCTACTATTAATTTAATACAGGTGTATTACCAAAGTGGTATTTTTAAATGTGCAGAAATGCCACGTCGTCGTGGATGTCGATATAAGCCAGACAACTTCTGCTACATCTGTGGGAAGTTCACTTTTGCCAGAAATAGGAAGAAAATTTCTTCAGTCATAAAGAAAGCATACAAACATTACTTTGGAGTAGAGGCAGGAGACCAAGATAAAGAATGGGCACCACATTTCTGTTGTGCTACATGTTACTGCAAACTAATTCAGTGGTGGAAAGAATGTGGTTTTGTTTGCTGTTCCCATGGTGTGGAGGGAGCCTAAGGACCATGTTACTGATTGTTATTACTGTCTAACAAAAATTCAGGGTTTTACAAACAAAAAGTCGAAGAGGCACATTGTTTACCCAGATCTGCCTTCAGCGTGAATGCCAGTGCAGCATTCCGACAACCTTCCAGTACCTTCAAGAGCTTGAGGTCAAATTCCGAGTGACAGTGAAATAAGTAGTACTGAAGAAATCACGGATGATGATTCTTTATATCACTACACAAGTGAGTCATCGCCACATTCGTTAACACAGGCAGATTTAAATGATTTAGTACGTGATCTAGGACTAAGTAAACAAAAGGCGCAGCTGCTTGGTTCAAGATTACAAGAATATAATCTACTGCACCAAAGTACTAAAATCAGTGTTCAGGCACAGAGAACATGCCTTTATTTCTTATTTTTCAACTGATGAAGCACTGACATTTTGCAATGACGTTTCTGGCCTGATGAAAGTGCTGAACTGCACTTATTTTTCACAGGAGTGGAGACTTTTCATAGATGCATCGAAAACAAGTCTGAAGGGTGTTTTGCTCCATGACGGAAATAAAATACCCTCTGTTCCAGTAGCTTACGCTAGTTTGACAAAAGAGAATTACGAATTCGTACAAAGGATGCTAAATTCATTAAAATACAATGAACACAAATGGAAAATATGTGCAGATTTCAAGGTAATTGCTATGGTACTGGGAATGCAACAAGGCTACACAAAGTATGCCTGTTTTCTTTGTGAGTGGGATAGTAGAGACCGAAATTCTCACTACGTGAAAAAGAAATGACCTAGACGAAGATGGAAAGTTGGTGAAAACAATGTACAACGTGAAAGTCTGGTAGCCCCTGAATATATACTACTTCCACCGCTTCACATCAAACTTGGCCTGATGAAACAATTCGTGAAGGCCATGGATCCAACAGGATGTGGGTTTGCATATCTAGCTACCAAATTCCCCTGTCTTTCAGCTGCAAAAATAAAGGAAGGTGTATTTGTGGGCCCACAAATCAGGGAGCTGCAGAAAGATGCAAATTTTGAAGCATGTTTAACTGATAAAGAAAAAACCGCATGGGACTGTTTCAAGATGGTGTCGGAAAACTTCCTCGGAAGAAGAAGAGCTACTAACTACAAAGCAATGGTGAAGGATATGATCAAAGAATATCAGGATTTGGGGTGCAATATGTCTTTGAAGGTACATATGATGGATTCTCATCTGGACTACCTCACAGAGAGTTGTAGTGACGTATCGGATGAACAAGGGGAAAGATTCCATAAAGACATTTCTACCATAGAAAGGCGCTATGAAGGGAAGTGGGTACCTTCTATGTTAGCAGATTATTGCTGGAATATCATTCGAGAGAAGAAAGATTCACAATACAAGAGAAAAAAGTGATGTGCATTACAAGGCAGTGGCTCATTGTTTGTCAATTTTCTGTAATTTCTCATGTCAAATAAATGCTTCAAAGTGTATACACAAAGGTTACTGTGTTATATGTTAGATCCCACCCTCCATTAATGTGATGAACTTATAACATCATAAAGATGTGCATTTGTTTGTCGAATTTCACCTCACGTTTGCTGCACTATATCAGAAACTGAAAAGAGAAATAAAATTGCGATTACTCATAAACTATTCCTGACAGAAAAAAACCAAAAACAGTTTTCAATTCAGCACTCAAAATACAACTAGGATCACAATATTTTTTATCAGAAATAGAAAAAAAGGTTTTTTTTGTAGAACAGTGTAAGAGACGAAGAACAATGGGCACAATTAAACGCACTGACAAACAGTATTTCAAAAACAACACATGAAGAGTATATGCGGACACGACATCACAGACATGCCTATGTGCAGCGTAACAGAAATCTCCAGAGGGTGGACAGCGATACCCACAGTGACAGCGAAAATAGTGAAAATGAGGAGGAACAGGAGGAGGAAGCTGAGATGACAGTAAATAAGCAAATTGCTGGCAATCTAGCCAAGAAAACACCAAATGCTGTACAAGGATGCGCACCTAATGTAGTTAATACATAGGATTAGTAACAAATAGGATAAGAAACATTATTTCTCTACTAATAACCATTTGTGTGTCTGTGTGTGACTGGCGGTCAACGGCTCGATGAAACCATTCCGAGGTATTCACCGTCAGTCACACTCGGTGATGGTACTAACATATCTCTCATCTATCCTGTCTTCTTTTTATATTCTTCTTAAAAACAACAAAATTTTATTTATATTTCAACCTCAAATTATTGTTATTTTGAATCATTCTTTGTAAATGTTGTAGATAAAACAAAAGGAAAGAAAACTGTAAAAAGATGAAAAACGAAAATTGTAAGATGTACGACCTGTTTTAATCATCAGGTAACAGGTCTATAATTTGGCAATAAATAAATAAAATAAATAAATACGAGGGTTGGCGCTTAAATAGTGGCAACTATTTATTCACAACCAATACAAAAGAGTTACATGTTTGCACCTGTTACTGTCCTTCAGAGTAGTCACCAGCGTTGTGTAGAACCCGTGCCAGCGATGTGGAAGGCGTAGTATAACGTTAGCAGAGCCTGTTCTGTTGATGGTGCGAAAGGAGCGGTCTACTGCCTCTCGAATCTCTGGAACAGTTCTGAAGCGAATGCCACGAAGTGGTTCCTTCATCTTCGGAAACAAGTCAAAGTCAGAAGGACTTAAGTCCGGGGATATGGTGGATGGTGCAGTGCTTCCCAGTCCCATCGACCGAACAGAGCAGTCACAGCTTGCGCTGTATGAACCCGCGCATTGTCGTGCAAAATGATGGGTGGGTTGCGCAGGAAGTGTCGCCGCTTCTTTCGCAAAGCTGGTCGCAGGTGATGCTCCAAAAACGAACAGTAATACTGTGCATTGACGGTCTGCCGTGGAGGAACGTAATGCGTTGGGATAACACCATCACAGTCGTACACGAGAATCACCACAATTTTAGAGCACTCCATTAGCGCCATCAACAGAACAGGCTCTGCTAACGGTATAATACGCCTTCCACATCGCTGGCAACGGGTTCTTCACAACACTGGTGACTACTTTGAAGGACAGTAACAGGTGCAAATACGTAACTCTTTTAAATCAGTTGTGAATAAGTAGGTGCACTATTTAAGTTCCAAGCCTCGCACATTTTTATGAAGCTTCCTGACATATCAAAACTGTATGCGGGCCTGGACTCGAACCGCCGAAGGCAAAGGTCCCAGGTTCGAGGCCCAGTCTGGCACACATTTCTGATCTGTCAGAAAGCTTCATTAAAAATACGCAAACCACTTTATGTTTGCTTGCTGGTACATGTCTGCAGTCCTGACCCACACTGGATTCAGCGCACCACACCATCCCAGCACGCCGCTAGAGCTGCCAAAACAAAGCAGTGAGCCCCACTGATGACGTGAAGTATCGTGCGGTCACGCCAGTTCGTATGACTTCTTTGGTCGGCTGAATTGCCCTGACGACTGCAACATTTCCGTTGCAGTCGAAAACTAATTTCCGGACGATACTCCGCGCTTTATCATTGAGCTCCGCCGTTTCGTTTTGAGTCCTCCAGAGGCGTGCTTGCGGTATTGTGACTTACTTACTGCAACGTGAATTACAACTGACGACATGTACCTGTAAACAAACAAAACTAAGTACATACCGTTATAATGTCGGGGTGATAATTAAAATTTTATTACTACTCGTTGCACCCCTGCATCCGGCGTCATTTCGTCCTCTTCACAAATTGTTACTGGAATAATTCCCCGTCATTCCAAAAACATTCGATACTAGGCTAACACAAGTACAGGAAAGTTAAGATGGTGGTTTGAATGCTTCAGGTGACGTAATCTTCTTCTCCCCCCCCCCCTCCTCCCTTCTCCCACAACCATAACCTAACAATAACGCACAGAAAGTTCATCCAATTGTGAAACTGCCAGAAAAGTCCATCGTGGGAAGTTTTTTTAACTTGTGCGTCACATTGGCCTTAATGTCGGTTATGCCGTCAAAGAGAAAAGATGACCCTTCATGCGAAGTTCTGCACTTCGTCGTTTTGTGGTAGCTTCGTATTGAAAACACGAGTCTCGTCATCCGTGACGATTTTTTTTTTCCAGAGAACAACTGTCAGTGTTTTGCATTTCAGTCAAGTCGCGGCCGGCGTCCAAGCGTCGTCGACATTGTTCGGGAATGAAAGTGTGCGGGACAAACATTGTGAACACTTTTCTCCTCTTCCAAATACTGGAAAATGTGCTGAACACTTTATTTAGTATACACTGCTGGTATTGCGTTGAAAATACCTACAAAGTAGTGCAAATGTTGCCTTCTTCGTAAAGCATTTACATATTTAATTATTGGTGATTTTGTTTGAAACATCCTGAAAAATATAGGTAACTGCAGCTTGAGAAACTGCTGTGATACGATTATACGAAAAAGGTTAAAATTGTTGTGTCTTACTCTGAAGTTTCAATAAAGGAATTTTATAGCTGCCATACTGCAGCTCGAGGCACTGTTACGTGTACGTGACGTTGTATGATATTCTCGTAATACATTACTCAAGAATGGGCTTTAATCCAAGCGAAATCTATTACTCTATTGCGCTTTCTACACTTTATAACCATCTATGCTAGAAATTGTAGTTGCAGAGGGCATATCTTTCACCCTCTCATTGCTTATGCGTTCGGCCGGCCGGGCTGGCCGAGTGGTTCTAGGCGCTACAGTCTGGAACCGCGCGACCGCTACGGTCGCAGGTTCGAATCCTGCCACGGGCATGGATGTGTGTGATGTCCTTAGGTTAGTTAGGTCACTTTTTGTTTACTCGCTGGTACACGTCTGCCAGGAGTCACATAAAGTTCTAGGGGACTGATGACCTCAGATGTTAAATCCCATAGTTCTCAGAGCCATTTGAACCATTTTCATAATGTGTTCGTTCGTATCAACCTTGCTATGATGGTTCTCTTAGAGCCAATTTGCTTTCCTCTCCTAGTTTTTAGTGATTGCGAATACAAAAAGGCTTGACATTGATTTGGGTTACATATATAAAGTAAGCAAACACGTTTTACTTTGGATTTGGATAAATTTTTGTTTGTTTAACTACTTGGTTGATAGTCTTTCAGCACTGACAGGGTCATTTCGTACCTATTAAGCCAGTTATCCATGGTTACGTTCCTTGATGTTTTGAAATATGGTCACACAACCTTTTCACAAAGTCAGCTGCACGGTTACTCGGTGTATACGTTCTCCATTTGGTTTCTCTCTTCAATAAACTTCCAAATTTGAAGTGTAAACTGTCTTGTACCAGCTAGACTGAACACTTTCATTCCATATTTGACTGGTCTGGAAGGAATGTACATTCGAAAACTACACGTCATTGAAATTTTACAAAAATTTCATTTACAGTCACATATTCTCCAAGGGAACAGTACGGCATGCAGCTTTTTGTGAACAAATCAAAGGTATTTCGTATAGGAACCAATTTACCCCATGATTCTCTGTCGGACGTAGTTGGCTTGTTATCAAATCTTGGACACTATAATAGAAATCTGAACCTCTGTAGTCACTGCAGAATATTTCTAACCCTGTACCATCTCTGTCCCAGCGTTCTTCTAAATTTACTCTGAGTAGTCTTCTTTATCACACCCAAATACATCAGATCAATAAAAGCTTTAATTTCAACTCTCTCTGTCTCATGAATAAACGACTCAGAAGAAGAGTATCTAGAATATGTAGGCATGATGTATTGGTTAGTACATGTTATATACTACGTCATCCAATATTTCATCAGGGGAAAACAACCGCTATATTTCTGGTTGTCTTTTTATCCTGCGCAGTTCCCCTCACACCTGAGATATGTGGTGGTATATATTATGTTTCCTAGTCCTGATACGATGATCAGGAGTGTCTTTCATCCATTTAGCATGATTGTCCTTACCAAAAAAAAAGTTTACTATTATTCTGATTTGTATCACTGTATCTCCACCTCCTTCACTTTGTGTATCGTGTCCACCATATAGTTCGGAGTCTGAGTCTACACCTTCTTCACCTGATTCTTTATTAGCCATTTCATTTAGTTATATATAGTTTAACATATCTCCTCTCTCATCCATTTTAGCTCTCTACTGAAATCAACAGGGTGATTCAGCGTACTGAATGCGAGATGAGATCGTATTTGTGTTACAAAAGAAGATATCACAAACATTACTTACCTGCTTGATACCGGCGATTCTGGCAGACCCAGACACGTCAAATTCACTCCTACACAATGGACTTCGATCCACATTCAACAATCAAATTTCACAACAGTGAAAGATAAGAAGCTACACGAAATGCGGCACGAGTATAGTACCAAAAACTAATCACGCTGGGTCTTTGAGACCCGACAGTAACAACGGAAGGTCAATCCGCGCGCGGTAGTTACATCCCTTAAAACGTTGACACTATTGTCAGTCGATAAACAGTGCGCGTCGTACGAATGTGTCTGGTTTGCGAGTGGGTTCTCTGCACGCGACCGTGACACCGGCGACCGAGGCGGTTGCACCAGTTTGCCCTCTGGATATCGGCTGACACGGTCGCGCGATTCGCACTCCTCACAGGTTGCGACACGTCACTCGTGTGAGCGGCGTGGCCGGCCCAAGTCCGCTTGCGTCATGCACAGTGCTCAGTGTGGGGTTTAGTCAGCGCCGGACGCGCAGCTGATGGAAGAATACTGCCGTCAGTCGCTGGGGCTCTGCTTGTGCACAGCTCCAACGGCTCGGCCACTTTACGTCACAGCTCCAGAGATCACAATATCTGCTCGGGCTTTCCATCGACCGCGATGTGGCGACTGCTCCTTTTACGACGTATCTGAAGCCTTTCTCACACGGGAAGGTACCGGACGGCAGCCACCGCACACGATCCGACAACACCCCGGATGCCTCGTAGCTTGTGTTGTCAGTTGCTACGATAACTATTATGTTGGCGCCAAACCGCGTGACTGCTACGGTCGCAGGTTCGAATCCTGCCTCGGGCATGGATGTGTGTGATGTCCTTAGGTTAGTTAGGTTTAAGTAGTTCTAAGTTCTAGGGGACTGATGACCTCAGATGTTGAGTCCCATAGTGCTCAGAGCCATCTATTATGTTGGCGACAAACACACACAAGCGTCTCGGCTTCCGGACACAACACTTCAATGGATAACACTTACGAGTGCCATAGTCTATTGCTCGAAATAGTCCTACTGGAACATATTTTAATCGATAAGCGATGACAGTTCGTGATTTTAACACAGACTGGGTATTCATCGTTGTGGGTTTTATCAACTGAGGAAGACTGAGAACTTTGCCTAGCCACGCTAACTGTTACTTTGTGGCATTCTGTAACAACTTCCTACACCATATGACACAGCATTTATATACACCTGAAGATGCAACTTAAAAGTTGTGAAGCCGGTTGTTTGGGTCCCTAATTAAAAAAAAAATGGTTCAAATGGCTCTGAGCACTATGGGACTTAACTGCTGAGGTCATCAGTCCCCTAGACTTAGAACTACTTAAACCTAACTAACCCAAGGACATCACACACATCCATGCCCGCGGCAGGATTCGAACCTGCGACCGTAGCAGCAGCGCGGTTCCAGACTGTAGCGCCTAGAACCGCTCGGCCACCCCGGCCGGCGGTCCCTAGTCAACTTAAATAAATACAGCTACCGCGGACTACTGGACTTTTCATTCAGTTTTATATTTTGATAATTTTAATAGTTTTAACACCTGTTTTAAAACACCTGGTGTACTATATGAATTGGTCAATCAATCATGGGTAACCATCTTAGCTGTGGCTGCCCTAGTTTTAAAAATTATATGTTGTTGCATTAGTCACCAGTCAGGCTTGTTGATGTGGTTAAGAGAAAAAAATGTAAAATAAATCAATCCCATGTATATTTTCCAGTAAAACTACTATGTACTGTCTTTAGCTCCTGGCCAAATGTTATCGATATGTCAACACAAGCACCGAAGTCAACATTACCTTTCCTTCAATTGGGCCAACTGGCGGTGAATCGAGGAAGTACAGTACATACTGACGAAACTAAAATGAGCTCTAACATGGAAATTAAGCGTTTCCGGACACATGTCCACATAACATCTTTACTTTATTTGTATGTGAGGAATGTTTCCTGAAAGTTTGGCCGTACCTTTTTGTAACACCCTTTATACCAACACATAACGCGTGGTCGATTTAGAAATGCATAATAAATGAAGTAGTTCCATCCATTTATACTCCTAAGGAGAGCATAAATCACGTGCTTAGCTTCTAAAATTTTACGTACAGCAAGGCACCTTTTCAACAATACAAGTCCCTCTCTCCACCGCCCCCACCCCTCCCACATCCCCATAAAGATCTCAACTTTTGACTTTTTAAAATGTATGATAAAACTTATAATTAGAAACAATTTTTACACAATACTGTTCCGAAATACGAGTTTTTAAAACACAATTTCTTAGCATCACAACGATAAAACTACAAAATTTTATATGAACAACAGGGGCTAATGTAGCAGTGTCACTTTGCTCCCCAGTTCTGCTCAATGCGTGTAGGGTAAAGTCGGTAGTTTTCGTGACTATGATGTTTTCAGCTGCCAGTCGCAACGTTCAAAAAGTTGCATTGTAGCTGCAGAATAACGTTACCTTGGCATACTTCGCGTGCGCGCGCGTACTCGCACTCGCTCACAGAGTGAGGGGGAGAGAGAGGGAGAGAGAGAGAGGGAGAGGGGGAGAGGGGGAGGGGGAGGGGGAGGGAGAGAGAGAGAGAGAGAGAGAGAGAGAGAGAACCTCGCCCCACGCCACTGCCCATCGCGTCACGCTAGTCAACCATTGTCACTTTCGCTTGTGCTGACGCAGCGGAGATTATACACTATGTGATCAAAAATATCCGGACACCCCCAAAAACATACGTTTTTCATATTAGATGTATTGTGCTGCCACCTACTGCCAGGTACTCCATATCAGCGGCCTCAGTAGTGATTAGACATCGTGAGAGGGCAGAATGGGGCGGTCCGCGGAACTCATGGACTTCGAACGTGGTCAGGTGATTGGGTGACACTTGTCATAAGTCTGTACGCGAGATTTCCACACTTCTAAACATCCCTAGGTCCACTGTTTCCGATGTGATAGGGACGTGGAAACGTGAAGGGACACGTACAGCACAAAAGCGTACAGCCCGACCTCGTCTGTTGACTGACATTGACCGCTGACAGTTGAAGAGGGTCGTAACGTGCAATAGGCAGACATCTACCCAGACCATCACACAGGAATTCCAAACTGAATCAGGAACCACTGAAAGCACTATGACAGTTAGGCGGGAGGTGAGAAAACTTGTATTTCATGGTCGAGCGTCTGCTCATAAGCCACACACACGCCGGTAAATGCCAAACGACGCCTCGCTTGGTGTAAGGAGCCGTTAACATTGGGCGACGGAACAGTGGAAAAACGTTGTGTGGAGTGACGAATCACTGCATACAATGTGGCGATTCGATGGCAGGATGTGGATATGGCGAATGCCCGGTGAACGTGATCTGCCAGCGTGTGTAGTGCCAACAGTAAAATTCGGAGGCGGTGGTGCTATGGTGCGGTCGCATTTTTCATGGAGGGGTTTGCACCCCTTGGTGTTTTGCGTGGCACTATCACAGCAGAGGCCTACATTGATATTTTAAGCAACTTCTTACTTTCCACTGTTGAAGAGCAATTCGGGGATGGCGATTGCATCTTTCAACACGATCGAGCACCTGTGCATAATGCACGACCTGTTGTGGAGTGGTTACACGACAGTAATATCCCTGTAATGGACTGGCCTCCACAGAGTCCTGACCTGAATCTTATAGGACACTTTTGGAATGTTTTGGACCGCCGACTTCGTGCCAGGCCTCACAGACCGACATAGTTATCTCTCCTCAGTGCAGCACTCCGGGGAGAATGTGCTGCCATTCCCCAAGAAACGTTCCAGTACCTGATTGAATGTATGCCTGCGAGAGTGAAAGCTGTCATCAAGGCTAAGAGTGGTCCAACACCATACTGAATTCCAGCATTACCGATGGAGGGCGCCACGAACTTGTTAAAAAATGGTCCAAATGGCTCTGAGCACATGGGACTTAGCATCTGGGGTCATCAGTCCCCTAGAACTTAGAACTACTTAAACCTAACTAACCTAAGGACATCACACACATCCATGCCCGAGGCAGTTCGAACCTACTACAGCAGCGGTCGCATTGTTCCAGACTGTAGCACCTAGAACCTCACGGCCACTCCGGCCGGCCCACGAACTTGTAAGTAATTTTCAACCAGGTGTCCGTATACTTTTTATCACACAGTGTATTTACGTTGCGATTTAATACACGTGTATGAACGGAAATCTCTGTTACCGACTTGTTCCAGTGAGTTAAAGTGTCAGAACGCCGTTCCGGCCGAAATTAAGTCCTGTTCACAACCATGTACTCTATTGTTATCCCAGAGGAATAAAAAGCCATTCTGTTACCTAACAGGTTAAGGGGCGGGTTGGGGGGGGGGGGAGGGGCTGGGGGCGCACACGACAGACAGCAGGTCACCGACAGAAGTGTCGGGGCAATAACGCACCCGTCTGACACCTTTTGGGAACGTGGAGACGACAATAATGCACAACCACGATGTGTAGCTGTATAACTGACATATCGACGATGAAAGCAAAATCGACAATTCTGGGTCCATACAATTGTCAGGAAACGATTACTTACGGAGCATTTTCATACATTACACGTAGATTTATGTGGGCATCCTGAAAAGTTCAACTATTATCGTATGTCTAAAAGCTCATTCGACGAGGTGTTGTGCATACTGTGCACAAAAATATCACATCAGAATACTGTAATGGGAAAATGTGTAGCAGTCGAAGAATTGCTGTCAGTTACATTAAGGTAAGAAAATCATTTTTATTGTTTTCTCATACGTACCATACATACATAATGGCTTAATTTTCATTATGTATCCCAACTCCAACTATTCGTAACTATCAGTTCATACTTGTAAGGGGATTCCGGTGAATTTGTTAGCTGTGGCGAAATCACAGGACTCACTGCAGGTCTGGGTGTTCCCATTTATGACTGCCCACGGGCAGGTCGTTGATCCCATGAACTAGCTGATTGCTCAGCTGTGTTGAATACAGCAGTTTTAGGTATGCCTTGTTGTTGGGCACATGCGCAAGTGAATGGATGTATCTACTGCATGTTGGAAGGTGTGCGCTGCAATATTCCTGCCCTGTGGTTTGAAACCCGTTGAGACTGCTCGAATCTGACTGTAGTGTTCATAACTTCGCTTCTCAACAATACCGTAACTTTTGTTCATGATTGTGATTCTTGAAAGAGGGAATGAGCGAGTGAACAGAAGACTCATACCCGTCATCATCAATTGCTACTGGCATACTCGTACTTTGATTGACTCATTTCCTCACTTAAGGTCTTGCAGACTTTCGTAGTCCTTACACGAAATGTATGTAGGGCGGCATTAGGATCGTTCTGCAGTCAGTTTCAAAGGCCAGTTCTCTAGCTTTTCTCAATAGTTTTTCTCGAAATGAACGTCGCCATCCTTCAGGGATTCCCATATGAGTTCCCAAAGCATCTCCATAACACTTCTGTTGCGTTGTTCTAATCTACCAATAACGAATTTAGCAGGTTAACAAACCTAGAGGCTTAACAATACCTCATCGCCTATTGAGATCTCATTACATATAAAGATTAAAATGTCACGGTGTGCAAAAACCATGCCGGTCTTGTTTTTAACAATAACGGACACAATGTCCTGCAACAATTCGTTTTAATATAGGCTAATACTGTTCCCATCGTGCCCATTAAAATTCTTCGAATAGAATTACATTATTAGCACAACTGTTATAACCATCAAACCCGAATATGGAATAAAAAGCAGAAAAACATTTTCCTTACGAGACATCAACTTTTCGATCAAATTACTTTTACGAATATTTTTATCGGCAAACAAATACAGTTGCTTTTCGCTTACCTCCTTGCATTTTGTTGGTGGAAATAACAATTTTCCTAACTGTTTAATAACCATTGATGATGTGCATATACTCGTATGCAAAGGATGATGCCTACGTCGGGTTCAGACCACTTCAATTATAAACAATAGTTCTCTGTGATACTTCTAGCTGTGTTAAACTCTGTTTACTGCTTCAGGTATGTTGATATAAGTGTTTATGGCAAATCTAGCGACTTTAATGTACTTAAAAGTTCATCTCCTGGAAAACGTTTAGGTGAAGGTCGCTTGCATGTATCAGGTAAACGTATGTCTTTTGTTTTCAAACGAGGTGGGGCATATGCAGCATAAAGGTACATTTTGAAACCTTATCCTATTATATTTGAATGTGAAGAAAAGGATTTTTAACAACAGATTATGTAGCGTAGTGCGTATGTTGGAACGCTTGAAAGAATGTAAGAAAGCAAGGCCGTATTCGCTTTGACGAAGCATTATATGGACCGCACTCATAGTATGGCACTGCAAGGAACAAGAGGTACCAATAGTGAACTTGGGGAGCACATCCTATAAAATAAGCAATCTATTTAAAAACACACACATTAAAATAAGCTTCCACACAAACAACAAACTTCAGCAGTTAGCAGTTCACAACGTAAAGAATAACAACCCCCACACAAAAAATTCGACATATACGACCTCAGCGGTCAAATCTTCCCCTCTTACCATATAGGAGAACTGGAAGAAGCCTCGAGACACGGTTCAAAGAGGATATAGATGCCACACGTTTGAACAACATTTCAAAATCCACATTTTCCATGCACACAACTATCAACAGTCATAGAATAAAAACCATTAACGACCATTTACGAGTACTGCACCATGCTGAGAAAGGTAGCTAAATGAATTTGCTTTAGGAGATTGAAATATATGTACATAAAAGCAAATCACCACAAAATCTCCTCAATGAACGAACCGAGTTAGCCAATGTAGCCGTTCTTCAAAATTTCATTCACCTGCTTTCCATTAATTTTTTTTCCTTTTTTTTGCCAATGAAGTGTCCAGTGTTGTACTATTTATACATGCACATAGTTGTAATAATTATTTATGTACATGTCGCCCTTATCATTGCCCTTATCATTTACTCTGATTTCAATGTATACCGTAATATTTATGAAATATGACTGCAGTAACACTTTGAAATTGACTGCTTTATTTGTTTATCTTAATTTTAGTCAGTTCTTTTTCAATGTAAATAGTAATTTATGTGACATTAGCAATTTGTAAATTTCTACTGTCACATACTTGTACATAACGAAATATCTCTGACCGGAAGTCTTTGGCACTATTATCGTTGTAACATCGCCATCTTTGTATATATACCTCCATGTGATGAAACTTCTTAGTGTGAGAGTGGTGTTTTACATTATGTACATACATACACATAAAAAGGTGCATTATACTGTTTTCGCTGCTGCAAGATCGTAAGCAGTCTCCACTTGAACATAATGGCGCGGATTCTTCATCGTAAGAAACCGAAACATCTTCCCTATAATAATTTGTTTACATCACTTAAAATCGTTGTGAAGCACAATTACAGTTAAAAAGAAATTGTCTCGCATCTTGTTTTGGTCGTAGGGCACCACCACCCCCAGGAAATTTCGTCAGTTGGGGAAACAAAAGGTGAAATCTAATGTAAAAAGTGAACTAGTACTTTCGAAACCGGTAACGGCGCTGTTTAAATAAATAAATAGCATTGTAAAAAGAAAGAAGAGGTACAAACCATTAAGAATCTCAACGCCGACAAGAGTATATTGGTACTGCCTGCCGATAAGGGGAATGCGACCGTCATAAAAAAAAATGGTTCAAATGGCACTGAGCACTATGGGACTTAACATCTGTGGTCATCAGTCCCCTAGAACTTAGAACTACTTAAACCTAACTAACCTAAGGACATCACACACATCCATGCCCGAGGCAGGATTCGAACCTGCGACCGTAGAAGTCTCGCGGTTCCGGACTGAGCGCCTAGAACCGCTAGACCACCGCGGCGACCGTCGTAATGAAGACCGAAGATTATGAGCAAAAGATCCGAGACCTATTAGATCCGACGACGTACCGAAAACTAAGCGCAGATCCGACGCAACGTATCACACGGAATACGAATCGATGAATCAAGGCGTCTTCTCTGTCGGCGGACATACAGAGAAACCTGCGCAACACAGAAGCCCTACCACCTCGGCTGTATGGATTACCCAAGATCCATAAGAACAACGTTCCACTGAGACCGATCGTTAGCGCTCCTGGATCACCGACATATAAACTGGCAAAACACTTGGCCTCTCTGCTCCAGCCACACGTGGGGAGGACCGACACATACATTAAGGACTCAGGACATTTCATTGAGAAGCTGAAGAAACTGAAACTTGCACCAAACGACATCCTGGTCAGCTTTGATGTTGTTTCGTTATTTACGAAAGTGCCACTCTGCGACGCTCCGGAGCACATCGGTTCCATTTTCCCGCAAGACATCAGAAAGCTCTTCCATGCATGTCTCACCACGAGCTATTTCACGTGGAATGGCGATTTCTACGAACAGCTGGAAGGCGTCGCCATGGGTAGTCCTCTCAGTCCAGTGGTGGCCAACTTCTTCATGGAACAATTCGAAGCACACGCACTGGACTCGGCGACTTGCAAACCTAAGGTGTGGTACAGGTACGTCGATGATACTTCCGTTGTGTGGAGCCATGGTGAAGAACAGCTCGGTGACTTCCTAAGACACTTGAAAAGCCTCCATGCCAACATAACATTTACCATGGAAGTAGAAAAGGACAACAAACTGCCATTTCTAGATGTGCTGGTCACAAGGGACGGCGAAAACCTGGGACACAGCGTGTATCGAAAATCGACACACACGGACCGATACCTGCACAAACTGTCAAACCACCATCCGAGCCAGAAAAGAGGCATGATTAGTACGCTCGTAACGAGAGCAGGACGAATATGTGAGCCGCAACACCTCAAACGAGAAATGCAACACCTGGAAACTGTTCTGAGGAGCAATGGGTACTCCACAAATTACATTAGAAGTGTAACAGAGCCAAACACTCGGCGAAGTAAGGAACCAGAAAAAGAAATGTCGGGTACGGCCTTTCTGCCATACATTCCCAGAGTGACGGACAGAATCGGCCGTATATTGCGCAAACATGGCGTAAAGACGATTTTCAAACCGACAAGGAAGATCAAAGAGTGTCTTAGATCGGCGAAGGAGAAAAGAGACCCACTTGCAATGTCGGGAATATACCGTATACCATGCACATGCGGAAAAGTTTATGTCGGAATGACTGGACGATCCATTAACACCAGGATTAAAGAGCATAAGCGGCATTGCAGGTTGGGGCAGGTGGAGAAATCGGCCGTGGCAGAGCACGCACTGAATGAGACCGACCACCTAATAAAATTCGCCGACGCGGAAGTTCTGGCTGTAGAGAAGCACTATCACACGCGCTTGTTCAGAGAAGCTGTAGAAATACAAAAACACGCGAACAGTTTGAACAAGAAAGAGGAAAGCCTTAAGGTAAACGGATCCTGGCTTCCCGTACTGCAGCGAACGACCGTCGCAGGTAGCAAGAGGAGAACCGCACCGGAAATGACCGCGGAGAAGCCCACGGACGTTGGCGCGCCAGGTACATATAGTCTGCGGCCGCGAGCTCGGCTCCAGTTCACCACCGGCAATGGAGGGTGAAGCTTTGATAATGCCAGCCACTCGTGCTGGCGAAACGTCAGAAAAATCATTAGATGAACGTCGGCCGAAGAACCCGAGACAGAAGCCAATAGGCAGTTTGTCAACAAGTGGCCACGAAAGCCTTAACAGTTTTGTATTGTAAAAAGTGGCTGGTCGGTGTAATCTTGTATGCAAGAGTCAACCTACAGATTAGGGATTACTTCGCCAATTGCTTAGCAATATACCACAATAATGATTTTTCTTTCCTCTCAGCTGAGCTACGTATATAAGCCGGGTTCCCACGGGGCGTGAGACGCTAGCGTGAGGCAAACTGTCATGCCACTACGCGTGTGAACCGAAGGTCGTGAGTTTGACCTTGAAGTCACAGGCAGTCGTTAAGGGCTAACGCTTCAAATCAGAAGTGTTTCATTTTTCAGTTGTAAGTTTGCGTCTTCTGAGTTGCATCATATTACAACACCTAGTACTACGAACAACAAGATGACAACTAGTGTCAATGTAAGTCGTGTATCAAGTTCCATAACAGTGAAACTTTAAAATGTCTGGAACTTCTCGCTGCTGAGCAAGTCTTGTATGATGTAACAGTTTGAACAAGAAAGAGGAAAGCCTTAAGGTAAACGGATCCTGGCTTCCCGTACTGCAGCGAACGACCGTCGCAGGTAGCAAGAGGAGAACCGCACCGGAAATGACCGCGGAGAAGCCCACGGACGTTGGCGCGCCAGGTACATATAGTCTGCGGCCGCGAGCTCGGCTCCAGTTCACCACCGGCAATGGAGGGTGAAGCTTTGATAATGCCAGCCACTCGTGCTGGCGAAACGTCAGAAAAATCATTAGATGAACGTCGGCCGAAGAACCCGAGACAGAAGCCAATAGGCAGTTTGTCAACAAGTGGCCACGAAAGCCTTAACAGTTTTGTATTGTAAAAAGTGGCTGGTCGGTGTAATCTTGTATGCAAGAGTCAACCTACAGATTAGGGATTACTTCGCCAATTGCTTAGCAATATACCACAATAATGATTTTTCTTTCCTCTCAGCTGAGCTACGTATATAAGCCGGGTTCCCACGGGGCGTGAGACGCTAGCGTGAGGCAAACTGTCATGCCACTACGCGTGTGAACCGAAGGTCGTGAGTTTGACCTTGAAGTCACAGGCAGTCGTTAAGGGCTAACGCTTCAAATCAGAAGTGTTTCATTTTTCAGTTGTAAGTTTGCGTCTTCTGAGTTGCATCATATTACAACACCTAGTGCTACGAACAACAAGATGACAACTAGTGTCAATGTAAGTCGTGTATCAAGTTCCATAACAGTGAAACTTTAAAATGTCTGGAACTTCTCGCTGCTGAGCAAGTCTTGTATGATGTAAGCAGCAAAAAGTACAGAGACAGAGATGTCACAATGGCAGTTGCCAAAGGAATTAGTGATGCGCTCCAAATTCCAGGATTCTCCCCGAAAGAAGTAATCGCAAAATTTAAAATCTTGAGGTCGTATTGTCAACAGTTTATATATATATATATATATATATATATATATATATATATATATATATATATATATATATATATATATATATATATATATATATATTAGCCGAAAGCGAATGCTATGGGGCTGACACTAACGACGCTATAAACGATAAATCTTCTTGTTTGAGACGATGAATTCTCTTATTCGCCCGTTCATTCAGCAACGACCCACACTATCAAATCTGGTAAGTGAAATAAAATTTCATGTTTTCATTTTTAAAACTCCATATACTTCAAAATTGTGTCTTACATTTACATTATTACAACAATTTTTAAATTATTATACAAAACAGTAGGTATGGCTCTGAGCACTATGGGACTCAACTGCTGAGGTCATTAGTCCCCTAGAACTTAGAAATAGTTAAACCTAACTAACCTAAGGACATCACAAACATCCATGCCCGAGGCAGGACTCGAACCCGCGACCGTAGCGGCCTCGCGGTTCCAGACTGCAGCGCCTTTAACCGCACGGCCACTTCGGCCGGCCAGTAGGTATATTAGAGAAATTGTACCCCTTGTTTAAATACAATATTTAGCATTATAAACACCACAGTCCTATGACAAAATATATGTAGCAATGCATTTACTTTGCCAACGCATGCAAATTGAAGTTGGCTCTGTACAAATTAACTGAGCACAATACTGACACTGATGTGCTCTACAGTTCTGTTCCCTTTGCCAGGACACAGCAGCTTCATTATTAAAGTAATCACGGTACTTCTGCTGAATTTGTTGTATCTGTCGATGCGGAAGTCTGTGGGCAGTAATTTCTTCTTGACGCCACGATTCAGGGAAAATACGATGGTTTCCATCCTCACAGTGATTTAACCTCCTAAGGTTTGGGCAGGTTTCGTTTTCCGCAGCCAATTATGCAACGGGCACCACACTAATACTACTACGTCCACAGATTGTATTTTTAAAGATACTGGTTTCTCAGATACTCTGAATTTACTCACAAGTACACGAAAAGTATTTTCGACAACACTTCGAGTCCTTAAGACTCGATAGTTGTAGATTCTTTCTTTATGTTAAGCCGAACGTTATGTTCCACCGAACACGTTTTTAGCGTAGCGCGTATCCTCTAAAATAACAGCATCAGTTGGCATTGCAAGGAAATTAGTCTCAAAAGCGTTGTACAATGAGCTGTTTTGAAATACACATCCATCAGAACTTCTTCCTTTAGCCCCTACATCAACAACATACAGGAAACAATAATCGGAAACAGCAAAATCTAGTAGTACACGACTAAAATTATTTTTGTAATTGTGATAATTGGATTCAGTAGCGGGATGGGTACGAATGACAATGTGTTTTCCGTCCAGAGCTAATGTACAGCGTGGAAAGCGCCATCGCTCTCTAAACCCATATTCTACGTTTTTCTATTCGTCTGAAATTATCAGCACCTGAAACAAAATTAATGTTTTGATTGCATGTGTGACCAACAAACTCAGATGAACAACCACAACCGGAGCTGTCACAAACACCCTCTGTGGATTGGGGTGATGTTGACGCCAAGTGCATCACAGATCACAGCAGAAAATGAGACACCCAGGGCAGTATCAAAACGAAAAATACCTTCAACTTCACCGCAGCCTTCATCATCAAAAATAGGAGAAAAGTTTTGCACGACATCAAACCGATTTTTTTCCATGTGCTATTAACAAATTACAAGCCATTTCAAATCGTGCTGCAGTAATTAACGAAAAAGACTCCTATGACTGTTTCAGCAAGTATGTTGCGTAAGTGTTACACGCAGTATTGGGCCTCCCAAAGCCATGAGGTTTCAAAAGTCAATTACTTCGCAAATAACAAATGCAACATGCCCATCACAAACTCCCTCCAACCAATCAACATTACCACGTGAGAAACAATCAAATATGAGTGCTGACTTTGAATACTTATTTACAAACTTATTGATCGATCTCATTTTTATTAATCAAAAAATTACTTTCCTTTTAATTATTGGAAACATTTTTAATTGTCTGTATTGTTATGCTGATCGATATTTTTCGTATTTCTTTCTGCTCATTAAATGCTTGGACCTAGAATACATTACTATGTTGTAATTTCAAACTAAATAACAGAAATACGTCCTAACGAAAAAGAATTTTATACACTGAAACACCAAAGAAACTGGTACAGGCAGGATACGGAGCCACGGTCGGCAATGCCTATATAAGACAACAACTGCCTGGCGCGGTTGTTAGATCGGTTACTGCTGCTACAATGGCAGGTTATCAAGATTTAAGCGAGGTTGAACGTGGTGTTCTAGTCGGCGCACGAACGATGCGACACAGCATCTCAGAGGTAGCGATGAAGTGGGGATTTACCCGTACGACCATTTCACGAGTGTAACGCGAATATCAGGAATCCGGCAAAACATCAAATTTCCGACATCGCTGCGGCCTGAAAGAGATCCTGCAAGAGCTGGACCAACGACAACTGAAGAGAATCGTTCGACGTGACAGAGGTGCCATCCTTTCGCAAATTGCTGCAGATTTCAATGCTGGGCCATCGACAAGTGTCAGCGTGCCAAAAATTCAACGGAAGTTCATCGATATGGGCTTTCGGAGCCGAAGGCCCACTCATGTACCTTTGATGACCGCACGACACAAAGCTTTACGCCTCACCTCGGCCCGTCAACACCGACATTGGACTGTTGATGACTGGAAACATGTTGCCTGGTCAGACGAGTCTCGTTAAAAATTGTATCGAGCAGATGGACGTGTTCGGGTATGAGACAATCTCATGAATCCCTGGACCCTGCATGGGACCGTTCACGCTGGTGGAGACTCTCTAATGATGTGGGGCGTGTGCAGCTGGAGTGATACGGGGCCCCTGATACGTCTCTGACAGGTGACACGTACGTAAGCATATTGTCTGATCACCTTCATCCATTAATGTCCATTGTGCCTTCCAACGCACTTGGGCAACTGCAGCAGGGCAATGCGACAGCCCACACGTCCAGAATTGTTACAGAGTGGCTCCAGGAACACTCTTGGGTTTAAATACTTCCTCTGGCCACCATACTCCTCAGACATGAACATTATTGAGCATATCTGGGATGCCTTGCAACGTGCTGTTCAGAAAAGCTCTCCACCCCTTGTACTCTTGCGGATTTATGGACAGACCTGCAGGATTCATGGTGTCAGTTCCGTCCAGCACTGCTTCAGACATTAATCGGGTCCATGCCACGTCGTGTTACGGCATTTCTGCGTGCTCGCGGGGGCCCTACACGATATTAGGCAGGTGTACCAGTTTCTTTGGCTCCTCCGTGTATAATATTGTAATTACGTGAGTGAATTCCGCAAGTACCTTGTGGAGCATTTCACAAGGTATAAATTTAGCAACTGTATTTTTTGGAATATGGAATAAATATTCCGAACTTTTAAAAGTGTCTCCTGTTACTAAATAGCATAAAGACACTTGAAGTTCAGTTTTTCCTTTTACTGCTTGTCTCATATTCGTATCTGAGTTTGAAATATGTGGTGAAACGTACTTCAAAAGTTAATCCAACTGAGCTTGCGACATTCGTAATAAGCTTTTGAAATCTTCAGTGTAATGATTTCTTAGTTCCATATCAACCAAATTATGTGCCCCAGTATCAAGTGCCGGACCCACCATTGTCTTTTCTTCCGTTCTGCTTCCGGTTGCACCTCACCACAGCACAAATCTCAATGAACAGATCGTTCTTGGCCGGTTTCACGCGATCAGCTGAATCACGCTTTCGTTTGAATCACGCTTTCGTTTGTACTTCAATCAGTGTGACCTGACCACGACCCACGATTGATTTGACCACTCCAGTCATGGATCGACTGCAAGTACGATAGCGTGGCACGCATCGGCGTTCACGCCCCTTGGGAACTCTGCTTAAGGCCGGTTGCACACAAGACGGATTTTTCCGCTGCGTTCAGTTGACCGTCGCCGCGGTTCCAACAGTAGTGCAGTGACGTAAATTAGTGGTTGCACATTAAGCGGAAAAATAAGCGAGCGGCAAAGGGGTCTTCGGCGGCAGCTGTGCGACAGCTGGCTGCCATTGGCGCCGACCGTAGTTAAACCCTCACTGTCCAAGTGGTGGCGCACGTTACCAAATGCGCGGTTACACACACAACAGTTTTTCCACCGCCGAGACGTGGTTTGTTCAGTCTGAGCTGTGCTGAGTCTTTGTGAGTTTACACAGTTGTTGACTGTTTTTTTCTATTGCAAACATGAGCAATCTAGACAAATCTGAAATTTTGTCATTAATTCAAGAAAGGCTCGTCTTATGGGATAAAACCGTCGACATATTCGTAGACCGAGACTATACCTGAAACGCTTGGCGTCAAGTTTGCCAGGGAATTCGTAGCGACTTTAATGAGTTGGCCTAAAGAGAGAGAAATTATTTTGCTAAGTACATACTTTTTTCTCATATATACACTCCTGGAAATGGAAAAAAGAACACATTGACACCGGTGTGTCAGACCCACCATACTTGCTCCGGACACTGCGAGAGGGCTGTACAAGCAATGATCACACGCACGGCACAGCGGACACACCAGGAACCGCGGTGTTGGCCGTCGAATGGCGCTAGCTGCGCAGCATTTGTGCACCGCCGCCGTCAGTGTCAGCCAGTTTGCCGTGGCATACGGAGCTCCATCGCAGTCTTTAACACTGGTAGCATGCCGCGACAGCGTGGACGTGAACCGTATGTGCAGTTGACGGACTTTGAGCGAGGGCGTATAGTGGGCATGCGGGAGGCCGGGTGGACGTACCGCCGAATTGCTCAACACGTGGGGCGTGAGGTCTCCACAGTACATCGATGTTGTCGCCAGTGGTCGGCGGAAGGTGCACGTGCCCGTCGACCTGGGACCGGACCGCAGCGACGCACGGATGCACGCCAAGACCGTAGGATCCTACGCAGTGCCGTAGGGGACCGCACCGCCACTTCCCAGCAAATTAGGGACACTGTTGCTCCTGGGGTATCGGCGAGGACAATTCGCAACCGTCTCCATGAAGCTGGGCTACGGTCCCGCACACCGTTAGGCCGTCTTCCGCTCACGCCCCAACATCGTGCAGCCCGCCTCCAGTGGTGTCGCGACAGGCGTGAATGGAGGGACGAATGGAGACGTGTCGTCTTCAGCGATGAGAGTCGCTTCTGCCTTGGTGCCAATGATGGTCGTATGCGTGTTTGGCGCCGTGCAGGTGAGCGCCACAATCAGGACTGCATACGACCGAGGCACACAGGGCCAACACCCGGCATCATGGTGTGGGGAGCGATCTCCTACACTGGCCGTACACCACTGGTGATCGTCGAGGGGACACTGAATAGTGCACGGTACATCCAAACCGTCATCGAACCCATCGTTCTACCATTCCTAGACCGGCAAGGGAACTTGCTGTTCCAACAGGACAATGCACGTCCGCATGTATCCCGTGCCACCCAACGTGCTCTAGAAGGTGTAAGTCAACTACCCTGGCCAGCAAGATCTCCGGATCTGTCCCCCATTGAGCATGTTTGGGACTGGATGAAGCGTCGTCTCACGCGGTCTGCACGTCCAGCACGAACGCTGGTCCAACTGAGGCGCCAGGTGGAAATGGCATGGCAAGCCGTTCCACAGGACTACATCCAGCATCTCTACGATCGTCTCCATGGGAGAATAGCAGCCTGCATTGCTGCGAAAGGTGGATATACACTGTACTAGTGCCGACATTGTGCATGCTCTGTTGCCTGTGTCTATGTGCCTGTGGTTCTGTCAGTGTGATCATGTGATGTATCTGACCCCAGGAATGTGTCAATAAAGTTTCCCCTTCCTGGGACAATGAATTCACGGTGTTCTTATTTCAATTTCCAGGAGTGTATATATAGCAAAAGAAATTCAATGCAGAGACTCTAGAAGTAGTAGTGCCCACACTCTGTGGTGGCACAGGATCTTTGCATTTTGGGTGTTTCCTGGTTCTATTATTTATTTATTTATTTATTTAATTATCGTGCTAACTATGGTGGCCTCTTATTTACTAATGTATTGTTTTTAGGAATATTAACATTGCTGGAAAAAGTCAGTAACATTATTACGCTTTTAAAAAAAAAAATGTTTTGTTGTGCTTACGGCTTACTTCTTGTATTACAATAACAAACAGTAAAAAGTTCTGTATTGGAATACTTGTGTTTGATACGAAAGCAGCCCACTTAACAGTTAACCTGTTATCGACGTCGTATTGTTCTAAATACCATTAAATCTTCGACATTTTCCAAGAAATGCTCCCCACTTGAAACAAAATACTTGCATATAATTTTTCTCACACTGTCGAGACTTTTTGTCGTATTCTGTCCTTGAATATTTTCCAGCCCCACAATTCATTTAGTGTCCTCAAAAATGTACCCATCTCGATCCCTAACAAAATTATGAAGAACAATGCAGACTTCAACAATTTGATTCGCAAAGTGTGGTTGGACATTTGATGGTAGGTGGAATATTCTCCATTTGTTGCTGGGGATTTCAAAAGCGTATTGAATGTACATTCTTGGTCGGTGCAATCGATAGTTGAAGATTAGCTTGACGACCGTTAAATGTGTCCCACCACAAGGTCAAAGTTCATGTAGCCCAAACAGTGCATCATCAACAGAGAAACGGCGGTTTTGGGCTTTATGTGCCTGGTAGGCACTTGTCTTCAAGTAGATTTTCTCAACTGTTTTATACTGGTTTCCACATCTGAGCCTATTTAAAAATTTACAAGTTACAGTATTTTCCATATCTACCAATATGCACATAAATAAAGGGTATTTAGTATCTGCAATACCCATTTACACAAACGAGTAGTAGTCTTGTAATAAAAATACATATATTCACTTTCAATAGGACTCACGGTGGGGACGTGTTTCCCGTATACTGCCTCTATGCGATGGGCAAAGTTTGCTACATGTTCAAATCCATTTGCTACTGACTACCACATTTCTTTTGTAAGGGCACGAATGCACTCGCTTTGTTTAACCTTCCACAGTGCTTGACAAACATCTCTATCACTCTTGCTGATGGGATTCCTAGTCTGAAGGAGTAATGAAGGTCGGTCAAAGTACACTCACCTGCTAGACATCTGTAAAAAGAAAAAAATTAGTTTCTGAAGAAGAAACAAATTATTATTTTGTATTATTACAAAGCTAATGCAGACGTAACTTAATAATCTTTTTCAGACTGGGAAGTGAAAAAACGATGGAAACATCTACATGACGTCTCCGCCAAGGCTGACGAAGAGGACAAAAGGAAGCAGAAATAGTTGTTCACAAACATGCATTCGTCGACATAATAATAATAAACTTACAATTTGCTCCGTTTTAATTTCAAATAATACTTTGAGCTTAAAAGCAATAAATAATTTAAATATTATCGTAAAATTAGAGCGACGACCGTCAATTGACTGAGGCGGAAAAAATTCACCTTTAAGCGTCTGTTTAACAGGTAGGGCTAAAAACTCCTCAGGAAGTGCTGGTTGCCCAGACAGAATACACTGCTGTTTGCTGCTGTCAGCGATAGTCAAGAAGGCCGTGGGCGACCGTTTCAGTTAAATGGCGTTTGTCCCATGGCGTCAGCCGCTGCACATCACAAGTGAACTGACGCTTTGTCGTGGCACGCTGGCAATGGCGGACAGTTAGCGCGTCATCAAGCTGTCTAGGCTGCAGCAAGCCCGCCCAGGATGTCCTCGTATTGCCTTGCTGAGAGAGAGAGCTGCGATTTTGAAGCATTTAACCCTTTCGCGGGCGCATTAGAATTATGATCAACTGACTATATTTATTTTTTGGTAATTTTATTTTTGTGATTTACGACCAAAAACTATGGTGGTAACATTTATCACCACGGTGCCTTTATGAGATATTAAAACTATGATGGCAAATGGATTTCCCACTTCCCTTTCGGGAGCTGTTATGTGTTATGAACAGTGTTTTCTGTTTTTATGTTTTCTTTTACTTTCAAAAATAATTGTTGCCTGTATTAAAGTTTACGTGCCACAGCGTGAAAACAATCCTCGAAACTTTATCACACAATAAACGTACTACCTGATACAGGTGACACTTATGTATATTGCAGAAGTGGAGCCGGCCGCTGTGGCCGAGCAGTTCTAGGCGATTCAGTCCGGAACCGCGCTGCTGTTACGGTCGCAAGTTCGAATTCTGCCTTGGGCATGGATGTGTGTGATATCCTTAGGTTAGTTAGGTTTCAGTAGTTCTAAGTCTAGGGGACTGATGACCTCAGATGTTAAGTCCCATAGTGCTCAGAGCCATTTTTGACCAGAAGCGAAGCAGTGTGTTCCGACAACAGTAGTGATCCCATGACAAACTGATTGTTGCAGCAGTTTTCATGCACCTGGTGCAGTGTACTACCACAAGATGTCAGGCATAGACGGAAGTGATAAGACGTATTCCCGAAAGCTTTAGAGGTAAGTTGGTGGTAAGTATGCTTCTCGAGGACCAGAAATCCAGATTAATTTTGTGGTACGCGTACTTCCCAAGCCCCTTCCAGAAACTACTTTGGGAGTAACCATACTTCCCAATAAACATTAATACACTATTGTTTAGTGAAATATATACTTCCCATAGTCCTGAAGGCTATATTTCACAACAAACAGAAACTATAGCTGGTGCAGCGGACTGCTACTAGATGCCAGGAGCGTACAGAAACAGTAAACAAATTTCCTTAAAAGCTGTAAGGAAATACATTTAGTGGGAAGTAAATCCCCCATGTTACGTGAAAGGGTTAAAGTGGAAGGAAATTTAGCTTCTGTCTAACATCCCATCACGAGGATGCAATTCAGTAATGTAAGAATGGGGAGAGATTAGTTCTGCTCTTTTCAAATGGCCAATTCCTGCGTCCGCCTTAAAACCATTTAGTAAAATCATGAAAAAACTTACATTTGAATGGCCAGACGACAATTTCAACTGCCGTCCACACAATGAAAACGCCAGTAACAGACAATTAAGTCACCTCACTGGGTACATATCAAAACAAGCACTAGGTAAACGGCTTAAGATTCTGCGGCAGTAGTGGAATGTCGACTGTTCATGAATGAACATTTTGGAACAATAATGCATCATGAAGAATTCTATACGTTGGTTAGAACACTCGCTACAACCCATTTGTAAACACGGATAAGAAGGCAATAAGGCTTAAAATCCCAGGTGAGGAAAGAAAAGTTATGCTTTGCAGTAATATGTCAGGCTCCTATGGATAGTCTTACATTTAGACCAAATCTAGTGTAGACTCTAGTCAAATATGCAGCCTGCTGTCAGTCAAAATGATACCTATTCTGTCTCCTCAAAGCGTTTAAGAGGATTTTCTTCCTTTATTAAGTTAACATTCGGTAACTGGAAATTTAAAAACACAAAGACACAATAGAGCATAGTTACGCAACCTAGGCATGGCCATTATAACGTACATGGGTGGTCACGAAGTTCTCACTGACTCGTGACTTTACTGTAACAGTGGTCACACCACCACCTTCTACAAAGACAAACACTACGGGCATTCATGTAGGTCCTCTCTGCCCCACCAACATGGAACACAAGGAGGTAACAGCGAAACGTGTTAAATGAACTGCTAATTTCTCCTGTAGCTGTACTCGTTTCTCACTACTGTGAACAGACGTCGGGGCAGAGAACATTCATCTTGTTCTAATGGAACTACGATGGACAAATGATGGGGATTCTAACACAAAAACAAAAGTTTTCTGCATTATGGCGAGTGGTGCTTCCAAAACAACATGATTACTTGTACAGGAATGTGTAGTTACCTAATTCATTTCCAAGCTTCCCACTATGTCCTATAAGATACCACACATGAATACTGTAAAAATACGGCGTGTCACCGATTTATTGAAAAACAAAATTGAGTATGAGTATCTGAATAGAGCGATGGAGTTTCATCAGCTGATTCATCTACAGTGGATACCACATCATGGTGTTATTAGGGGCAACAAACGCGCTGACCAATTTATGAACAACGTTCCACGACCTCCTGTACTTTCCTTCATCTACTTCCTACTGAAACATCTTCCATTTAAAATTATTTGCCTTACACACTTGTCACAAAATCAAATCAGAACGGATCAATGTTAGTGGACTTGGACCGTATCGTGAAAGACATATAATACTGGACGATACACCAACAAATTCCAAGGAATCCTTTTTTTCTCCGCCTTGAGCTCTAGAGTAAGAAGACTTACCATTAGTTGACTGAGCTCAGGTCATACGAATACTAATGAATCCAGACATTTGTTAAAATTAATATCCTGTCAAACTGTGTTTCCCACGTCATTGAAGTCGGCATTGTACATAAATACTGCAGCGCCAAAGATATTGGTATAGGCATGCATATTAAAATAAAGAGATATGAGAGCAGGCAGAATACGGCGCTGCGGCCGGCAACACCATTATAAGACAAAAAAAAAAAAGGGCTGGCGCAGTTGTTAGATCGGTTACTGCTGCTACACTGGCAGGTTTTCAAGATTTAAGTGAGTTCGACCGTGATGTATAGTCGGCGCACGAGCGATGGGACACAGCATCTCCGAGGTAGCGATGGAGTGGGGATTTTCCAGTACGACCATTTCATTTCACGAGTGTACCGTGAATATCAGGAATCTGGTAAAACATCAAATCTCCGACATTACTGCGGCCGGAAAAACATCCTGCAAGAACGGGACCAACGACGACTGAAGAGAATCGTTCAACGTGACACAAGTGCAACCCTTCCGCAAACTGCTACAGGTTTCGATGCTGGGCCATCAATAAGTGTCAGCGTGCGAAACATTCAATGAAACATCGTCGATTTGGGCTTTCGGAGCCGAAGGCCCACTCGTGAACCTTTGATAACTGCAAGACACAAAGCTTTACGCCTCATCTGTGCCCGTCAACACCGATACTGGACTGTTGAATGGAAACATGTTGCCTGGTCGGACGAGTCTCGTTCTGAATTGTATCGAACGGATGGAAGTGTACGGGTATGGAGACATCCTCACGAATCCGTGGACCCTGCGTGTCAGCAGGGGACTGTTCAAGATGGTGAAGCCCCTGTAACGGTGTAGGGCGTGTGCATTGGAGTAATATGCGACTCCTGATAAGTCTAGATACGACTCCTGACAGGTGATACGTTAGTAAGCATCCTGTCTGATCACTTGCATCCATTCATATCCATTGTGCATTCCGACGAACCTGGGCAATTCCAGGAGGACAATGCGACACCCTCACATCCAGAATTGCTACAGATGGGCTCCGGGAACACTCTTCCGAGTTTTAAACACTTAGGCTGCCCACCAAACTCCCCAGACATGAACGTTATTGAGCATATCTGGGATGCCTTGCAACGTGCTGTTCAGAAGAGACCTCCACCCCCTCGTACTCTTACGGATTTATGGACAGCCCCGCAGGATTCATGGTGTCAATTTCCTTCAGAACTACTTCAGACATTAGTCGGGTCCGAACGACGTTATGTTGCGGCACTTCTGCTCGCTCGCGGGGGCCCTGCGCGATATTAGGCAGGTGTGCCAGTTTCTTTGCGTCTTCAGTGTTTTAACAGAATGTGAACATGCAAGAACAATAAAAGAAAGTCATATTGCATTGTTCGCTGGAAGACACTGAAGAGCTGGTTCTGCCACCCAACTGGAAACATTTTTATGTCCTTATTCATAGCGGCACCTTTCTTCTTCGCGAGGTGAGAGCTGCATGCTTCAATGTATCTGATATATGTAGGCGACTGGCAACGGGTTTGTGTGATGGGGTGTCATATTATGGATGGATGGATGGATGGATGGATGATGATGATGATGATGATGATGAGAGGGGGGAGAGGCTGACATCCGGAGCCGGCAAATAGCCTCAACTCCTCTTGAAGTGCGCACGGGGACCGCCGAAGTTTTGTTGCTGAGTCTGGATCCTAAGCACCACACAAACAGTGCATCGAAGAATACCACAATTCTCTCGTATGCTTGATCACACTATTAAGGAAGAGCAGACTGGGCTGGGGTGTCGACAACACCGTAGGGTGCGGGATGGAAGCTACAATCAGTTTCGGCCTTAACTGTTCCATTGGGAGTAAAGAACGACTGCCAATAAACTTTCGTGAGTTCTAATTCAAGTGACGTCTTGCCTGGAGGCCTAGTGGTACAGCATGTGCCTCTGAACAGCTGTCGAAGGTTCAAGTCCCGGCCCTACCACGTAATATTTCAGTCAGCCTTTAAAATAACCTTCACCTCTCAATGATATGAAGATTCGCCAGGAACAACTTGGTGTCACTGCACGTTAAACTATAAGTTCCCATTCCCAGGTAGCACTACCGGGGTAGTAGGAAACCCAAGTCTGTGAGGTGGATTCCAACTGACAAGCTTGGAGCAGTACGTTTTGGTAAAAGGTGTCCGACTGTAGGTTATCCAAGAAGAAACTGCTGTGAGAATCTGTATAAAATGTTTCATACGTTAGCTGTTTATTTGAATCAATACAGGCTGTATTATAATAGCGTTGGACTGATTGTGTCCTCGAATAGTTCCCAACACTGAGAGTATAACACATGAAAAGCAAACAGCTCGAGAAGGAAATAACAGAAAACTATTCTTTATTGATATCATGAATTTTCATTGGGTATTAGATTTTCAGTAACGCACAGTGGGTAGCTGACTGCTCGATTACGTTATCATTGGTTAGATTACGTATTTAAGCCGTTGTTATATTTGTAGTTTCTTTTCTTATCTACTTTTGTGTTCTTTACGTTATCACCAGTTAGTAATTATTGTATTTGTAATAATCACCATTGTCATTTAATGTTTCACATTTTAATTTGCGTCCTTATATCTCGAATTGGTTAAAAGAACAGCAACATGTTTTTCACAATTTAAAATGCAACTACTGTTATTTCTACCACTCTGCTCTCGCCGATAGATCGGCCCACTGCGCACTGCGTGACGCATTCGACACAGCTGTCGCTGCATGACGCGTCTTCCGGTGACCAACGCTTCACTCCCGGTTCCCGTATTCCCACAGCGAGAGAGATATTTCGCTGCTCTACACATTTAAATTTGTAATCCTCAGTCTGTATTATAATACTGGTGCATTGATTGAGTCCTCTAATAGTTCCCAACACTGAAACTGAGTCAGATTACTTCTGATACCAATATCTTAGTCCTCCCTTCTTTTTTCTGCTCGTGAATAGCTTGTAGGAAGTATTACTGTCGGTAAACTTCCGTATTATGTCAAATTTTTCGGGTTTCCTCGTCGCGGTCATTTTTCGGGGAGCATGTGAGAGTAAGCATTCTCTCGGAATTTGAATAACAAAACTCTCTGTGCGCTGAAAGTAACTCTCCAAGCGTCTGCTTCGTTGATGATTTCCGTACTGCTCCTGTGCCGACAAAAAAGATTCCTTGATTGAATGAGCAGCTCTTCGTTTTGTCTAGTCTCTAAAATGGCTCTGAGTACTATGGGACTTAACATCTGAGGTCATCAGTCCCCTAGAACTGCTTAAACCTAACTAACCTAAGGACATAACACACATCCATGCCAGAGGCAGGATTCGAACCTGCGACCGTAGCAGCAGCGCGGTTCTGGATTGAGGCACCTAGAACCGCTCGGTCACAGCGGCTGGCATATAGTCTCTCTTGCCCATTAATCCAATCCAACCAGGTAAGGATCCCAGACTGATGACCAATACTAAAGAATCGGATGAACAAGTGTTTTGTAAACCACTTATTTTCGTCGATGAATTATATTTCCTTAAGATTCTCCCATTGGAGCTCAGGCATGCGTTTAGTTGTATTGTTGTTGTTGTTGTTGTTGTTGTTGTTGTTGTTGTGGTCTTCAGTTCTGAGACTGGTTTGATGCAGCTCTCCATGCTACTCTATCCTGTGCAAGCTTCTTCATCTCCCAGTACCTACTGCAACCTACATCCTTCTGAATCTGCTTAGTGTATTGATCTCTTGGTCTCCCTCTACGATTTTTACCCTCCACGCTGCCCTCCAATGCTAAATTTGTGATCCCTTGATGCCTTAAAACATGTCCTACCAACCGATCCCTTCTTCTAGTCAAGTTGTGCCACAAACTTCTCTTCTCCCCAATCCTATTCAATACCTCCTCATTAGTTACGTGATCTACCCACCTTATCTTCAGCATTCTTCTGTAGCACCACATTTCGAAAGCTTCTATTCTCTTCTTGTCCAAACTGGTTATCGTCCATGTTTCACTTCCATACATGGCTACACTCCATACAAATACTTTCACAAATGACTTCCTGACACTTAAATCTGTACTCGATGTTAACAAATTTCTCTTCTTCAGAAACGATTTCCTTGCCATTGCCAGTCTACATTTTATATCCTCTCTACTTCGACCATCATCAGTTATTTTGCTCCCTAAATAGCAAAACTCCTTTACTACTTTAAGTGTCTCATTTCCTAATCTAATCCCCTCAGCATCACCCGATTTAATTTGACTACATTCCATTGTCCTCGTTTTGCTTTTGTTGATGTTCATCTTATATCCTCCTTTCAAGACACTGTCCATTCCGTTCAGCTGCTCTTCCAAGTCCTTTGCTGTCTCTGACAGAATTACAATGCCATCGGCGAACCTCAAAATTTTTACTTCTTCTCCATGAATTTTAATACCTACTCCGAATTTTTCTTTTGTTTCCTTTACTGCTTGCTCAATATACAGATTGAATAACATCGGGGAGAGGCTACAACCCTGTCTCACTCCTTTCCCAACCACTGCTTCCCTTTCATGCCCCTCGACTCTTGTAACTGCCATCTGGTTTCTGTACAAATTGTAAATAGCCTTTCGCTCCCTGTATTTTACCCCTGCCACCTTCAGAATTTGAAAGAGAGTATTCCAGTTAACGTTGTCAAAAGCTTTCTCTAAGTCTACAAATGCTAGAAACGTAGGTTTGCCTATACTTAATCTTTCTTCTAAGATACGTCGTAAGGTTAGTATTGCCTCACGTGTTCCAACATTTCTACGGAATCCAAACTGACCTTCCCCGAGGTCCGCTTCTACCAGTTTTTCCATTCGTCTGTAAAGAATTCGCGTTAGTATTTTGCAGCTGTGACTTATTAAACTGATAGTTCGGTAATTTTCACATCTGTCAACACCTGCTTTCTTTGGGATTGGAATTATTATATTCTTCTTGAAGTCTGGGGGTATTTCGCCTGTCTCATACATCTTGTTCGCCAGATGGTAGAGTTTTGTCATGAATGGCTCTCCCAAGGCCATCAGTAGTTCTAATGGAATGTTGTCTACTCCGGGGGCCTTGTTTCGACTCAGGTCTTTCAGTGCTCTGTCAAACTCTTCACGCAGTATCTTATCTCCCATTTCATCTTCATCTACATACTCTTCCATTTCCATAATATTGTCCTCAAGTACATCGCCCTTGTATAAACCCTCTATATACTCCTTCCACCTTTCTGCCTTCCCTTCTTTGCTTAGAACTGGGTTGCCATCTGAGCTCTTGATATTCATACAAGTGGTTCTCTTCTCTCCAAAGATGTCTTTAATTTTCCTGTAGGCAGTATCTATCTTACCCCTAGTGAGACAACCCGCTTCATCCTTACATTTGTCCTCTAGCCATCCCTGCTTAGCCATTTTGCACTTCCTGTCGATCTCATTTTTGAGACGTTTGTATTCCCTTTTGCCTCCTTCATTTACTGCATTTTCATATTTTCTCCTTTCATCAATTAAATTCAATATTTCTTCTGTTACCCAAGGATTTCTATTCGCCCTCGTCTTTTTACCTACTTGATCCTTCATCCCTCAGAGCTACCCATTCTTCTTCTACTGTATTTCTTTCCCCCATTCCTGTCAATTATTCCCTTATGCTCTCCTTGAAACTCTCTACAACCTCTGGTTCTTTCGGTTTGTCCACGTCCCACCTCCTTAAATTCCCACCTTTTTGCAGTTTCTTCAGTTTCAATCTGCAGTTCATAACCAATAGATTGTGATCAGAATCCACATCTGCCCCTGGAAATGTCTTACAATTTAAAACCTGGTTCCTAAATCTCTGTCTTACCGTTATATAATCTATCTGATACCTTTTAGTATCTCCAGGATTCTTCCAGGTATACAACCTTCTTTTATGATTCTTGAACCAAGTGTTAGCTATGATTAAGTTATGCTCTGTGCAAAATTCTACAAGGCGGCTTCCTCTTTCATTTCTTCCCCCCAATCCATATTCACCTACTATGTTTCCTTCTCTCCCTTTTCCTACTGACGAATTCCAGTCACCCATGACTATTAAATTTTCGTCTCCCTTCACTACCTGAATAATTCCTTTTATCTCGTCATACATTTCATCAATTAGTTTCATCATCTGCAGAGCTACTTGGCATATAAACTTGTACTACTGTAGTAGGCATGGGCTTTGTGTCTATCTTGTCCACAATAATGCGTTCACTACGCTGTTTGTAGTAGCTAACCCGCACTCCTATTTTTTTTATTCATTATTAAACATACTCCTGCATTACCCCTATTTGATTTTGTATTTATAACCCTGTAATCACCTGACCAAAAGTCTTGTTCCTCCTGCCACCGAACTTCACTAATTCCCACTATTTCTAACTTTAACCTATCCATTTCCCTTTTTAAATTTTCTAACCTACGTGCCCGATTAAGGGATCTGACATTCCACGCTCCGATCCGTAGAATGCCAGTTTTCTTTCTCCTGATAACGACGTCCTCTTGCATAGTCCCCGCCCGGAGATCCGAATGGGGGACTATTTTACCTCCGGAATATTTTACCCAAGAGGACGCCATCATCATTTAATCATACAGTAAAGCTGCATGTCCTCGGGAAAAATGTAAAATTTATTTACGTTCAGCGTGAACTGCCAGTCGCTGCACAAATCATCGATATTATTGCACTTCGCTAGTCTTCTGGCGTTGAAACCTTACAGACAACCGCGTTATCTGCGAACAGCTTCATAGAGATTCTGACTATATCTAATGAACTATTTATATATAATGTAAACAGTAACTGGCCTTTTGACACTTCCTTCCGATAATCCTGAAATTACCTTTACACCTGTGTATCTCAACCCGTTAAGAATAACGTACTGAGGTCTGTCTCCCAAAGTGCCCTCAATCCAGCCACAAACCTGTCCGTTCCCGGTAGCTGAGTGGCAGAGGTTTGCGTGCTCTCTGTAATAAAAAAACTGAGTCACGGAATCAACGATCAACTTGAAATGAAGTCTTGTGACGTCCGCCCAGACCAAGCGCAACGAACTATATCGGACCAAAAAACGTGGTCAGCGCGACAGAATGTCAATCCTAAGGGCCCGCTTTCGATTCCCGGCTGGGTCGGAGATTTTCTCCGCTGAGGGACTGGGTGTTGTGTTGTCCCAATCATCATCATTTCATCCCCATCGACGCGCAAGTTGCCGAAGTGGCGTCAAATCGAAAGACTTGCACCCGGCGAACGGGAGGCCCTAGTCACACGACATTTACAGTCACAAACCTAGTCTGACACTCGATAAGCTTGCATTTTGTTCACAAAACGACAATGAGAAACTGTACCTAATAGTTTCCAGAAGTTAATTAATGAACAAAGTGAGCTGGCTTCCGCAAGAGCTATGTTTAAGAAAACCACAAGAAACAACTTATTTACTACAGCATCTGGTGAAGTTCCATCTAGTAGTGTGAATAGTTCGGTATCAAATAAATAGTGTGTTGTTAAACGAACATTCATTTTTCTAGTCACTAGGCAAATACTTACATAATGTTTAAAACCATTACATTTTGGATTATTAAGCATAAGCTCTGTACTTGGCACTGAAATTTTTTCAAAGGCAAAGGTTTTCGAAGGTCAGCTGAACGAATTATTAATCCGATAACTCTAACGATACGTAACCGGGAATGGACGTGGGTAATAGTTTGGAGAGTCAACAATGAAGTCGAAATGCAAGTTTACTTCGCTGAAATTACGTATAGTTAGTGTTTGTAGAAAATCTGGCTACGTAACAACATTTCGATGTAAATGTTTACTCTATGAATGCAGCATACTGTATTTGTAGGCATTGACAATGAACCGGCTAAACGTTACTGGATTTTCAGTGTAATGGAGAGGGGTTCCACGCAATAATGAAAACAGAATGTGTCAGATTGTCAATGAATTAGAGTTAGAGGATTGGAGAATGGAAGGATTGGTTGAAGAAGAAGAAGTGTTGAAAAGCTTTCGGATTCCGATGCCAGTCATGAGGGTCCTGATTTTTCCCCAAATGAGGAAGAAAACGATGGAGATACAATCCATTACATGCAATTCAAGATACTGAAAGTGGGAACAAAAGAAGGAAATAGTAACTGAGAGTAATGAATCCACTGGGAAACGGGTTACCGTTGGAAAACACAATTAATCATTCAGAGTGGGGAAATATCAAATAAATACATGCTACACATAACACCCTGGACCCGCAAAAAATATCAATCTAACCCACTGAACTGCTCACACCTATTTTTGACTGAAGATCTCATGCACGAAATTGTTCTAAGAACAAATAGAACAACAAAGGTAAAACTGCAAAATAATTGATGTTAGACTAAGAGATACCTGTATGTAAGAATTTCAAGCATTTATCAGTAACTTGATTCTCACAGCTATTATGAAAGATAATCATTTATCGGCTAAATTATTATTTGACAGCGAGTTCTATGGATATCGTTATCGTGGTACAATGTCCGACCAAAAAAAAACAGGCACCCATCAAGCACATGCAGGAAGCGTTTGTAACTGTGTAACAAACTAAAAGCCGAGTTCTTACTTTACGATCAACGAACCGTGCATTAGCTTCCGTGGAAGATGCCGTCTTAGGGTTTACATGAGCAATGAACCAAACGAATAGGGCCTGAAATTTGTCACGATTTGTGATAATGCTACCGAATACATGATAAATGTCCATATCTTGGGAGTGGATCAATTCTAGACGAACTGGCAGCTGCCCATCATTTTTTAGCACAATCGGTAATTGAAAGGAAGGGCTCGCACAAAAACAGTACCATTGACAACTGGCTCGTGAGTGTGTCTCTCGTAAGGAAACTAAAGAATGATTACTGTTTAACAGTTGCAGAGACAATAATGAAAAATTATAAATAGGTTCCAACTGAGTTTGTGGACTTGAAATACCGCAGCAGAGGAGGCGATACAGCCTTTTTCTTATTTTTTGAGGGTATGACACCTTTTCCTACAAACCTAGATCGAACAAACTTTTAACTCTGGTTTCAAGCATGCAGCACAGCGACTCTGTTCAGATAACATAAAAAAAAACAGAAATATTACTGACATACATCCAGACCAAGGGAGCCGTCGAAACTCTGAATCAGATATGCCAGAACATGAACTATGGTCGGAAAACACGAAAGTAGTCAATGTGTTTGTTGTACATGACGTTGAATATGACATCAGTAAATTCATATATGCCCATCAACACTTCAAAAACTCTCCAAACATAGCTACAATGACAAGACTGAACTTACGTTAGAATTGCATCAACAACTTACATGTCCCTGGCTCATTCAACGAGACTATGTCAAATCTGGGCAAGGAGCTAAAGACTGTAATAAAAAAAAAAGAATGTGCAAGAACAGCAAGGTCCTCTTCCGTAAAATCGCCCGAGGAAGTACTGTTCTACTGCCACTACTTGAAGAAATGCATGACGACAATTTACTGGGCAAAGAGCTTTCCAGCTGTTGGATATGTGAGAATAGTAGCCTCAATGACAGTATTTCGTACACTTTTAATACGTGAATGGGTAGGATAGTTTCGGACGATTGATATTCCATACCACTATTCTTGTCATAAGCTAATAACAAATAAATATAATTCTCCTGCCGGCCTCAGTGGACGAGCGGTTCTAGGCGCTTCAGTCTGGAACCGCACGACCGTTACAGTCGCAGGTTCGAATCCTGCCTCGGGCTTGGATGTGTGTGATGTCCTTAGGTTAGTTAGGTTTAAGTAGTTCTAAGTTCTAGGGGACTGATGACTTCAGATGTTAAGTCTCATAGTGCTCAGAGCCATTTTTTGAGCGTATTTACATGTATTTTAAAGAGCACACCGTTGTTATATAACTATCGTTTAAAATTATGGAGACGGAGGAAGGATATATAAAGGAGAAACAATTTGTCGAATAGTTTACATGCCCTCCTATATTACTTAAAACTGCGCGAAAGAAAACGAATAACACGTTTTCACAGCACAGCAGTTTATGTCGCGCAGTCGACTTTAACAGAAAACCTGTACATTCTCGCTTAAAGGAATACACCCGTATAAAGTATGTCCGTCTGAACGTTTATTGCTGGATGATGTAAAAATTTTATGTAAACCGGTCAAGCACTTTTCGAGACTTTTGATAACAACGTTCCTCTATTTTTTATATTTACATATAATATGTAACTTATCACAGTATCGTGTAAAATTTGAAGTAAATCGGCCACGAACTTTCACAGATTTTTGAAAAAAAATGTTTCCCCTTTACATATATTTAAAAAATATGACCTATGCCTGTCCGAATGTTTAATTAGAGCTTCGTACAAAATTTGAAGTAAATCGGTCACAAACTTTTAGAGATTTTTGGTTACAACGTTAAACAATGATCTGTCATCGTATAGTAATATATAGTATAGATTTGCTTGGTCTCTGGTGTTCTCCTCAAAGCTAAAAAAGGTGCTCCTACCGAGGACGGCAGGAGACAGCGTTTCGACATTTTCCATGTTTTTTACATGTATTTCCCATCATTTAAATTTGTTTTCACTTCATCTTAAACTATTCTGCTCGCTTCGAACTTCATTTTCAGCGGTTTTGTACATCGTTCTTCCACCGATTAAAGTCTGTGGTATAACAAGATTTTCGGCGTAATACTAATTCGGCATAAAGGCAATTAGAGGTAAGTGGGGAATGCAACTGATTCTGTAATGACCAGTTACAATCTATACGTGCATTGTGGTAGAAGCATCTGAATATGTTTTAAGCCTGCACCCACCTGCATAAGAGAAAACCGTACGTAATCTATCTGTAGTCGGTGATTCACCTGTCATAGTTTCAAAGGCTGTTTCTAGAATGGACCTTGCTATGGTCGCTTTTATCGCGTTAATCTCTCAGGCGACGAATAAAAGCGCAGTTCATAAGCCATCCCTTGCTTTTAACATCCGTTATCAGTGCACACAAAACATCAATGATGCGTTCTGCGTAGTACCGGAAAACGCTTGAGATTGTTGACCGTGCCGGCCGCGGCCGTGAGAACTGTTTTACTTTCACTGAGCATGTCTCTTTCCCATCTAGTCTTTGGATTTTAGTAGGTGAAACTTCTTTTCAGTGGACTGCCAGAGTTTTCTAGACACACACAACGTGGAGCTATGTCTGATGCCTGCGAATGGTATTTGAGACCAGAAACGGCTCACCAACACAACTGACTTCTTTCCTAAGAGTGGTATTCTGAGAGAAGTGACTTCGAAAGGGGTATCACCGTAGAGGGCTACAAATTCGCCCCTTCTCTCAGGATGTGACTTTGCCTTCAGAACACACACTTCCTTTCCCTGCTACTTTAATGTGTTTTGCGTTGGAATAAGTTGTCTTCAGCGCATAAGATAATTTTCTTGCTAAAACGCGCACATTCCTGTGTAGTAGATAGCCACTCGTCGTTAATTACGAGTTAGGGCAGGCGCTTTTTACCGCTAAGCGAAATGTGGATGATGATGATGATGATAATGATGATGATGTATGGTTTGTGGGGCGCTCAACTGCGCGGTTATCAGCGCCCGTACAAATTCCCAACCTTTGCTCAGTCCAACCTCGCCACTTTCATGAATGATGATGAAATGATGAGGACAACACAAACACCCATCGAATGTGGAAGCCTGAGAACAAACGTTGCAACCGTCACCTCATAGACACAGAGATGCCGTCCCTGCTTGGTCACGAATTATTGTGGTAGGACGTTCCATTCGTCCACCAGAGCGGTTGTCAACTTCTGGTCGTTGGTGCATGTGGACGTGCTCCATTACGTCTCCCCAACGCATCTGACATGTGTTCTATGGGATTTAAATCGGGGGAAAAGGCAGGCCAATCCATTCGCTGAACGTTCTCTCGTTCCAAGAACTCCTCCATCTGCGCTATTTCGAAGCGTCGCGCATTACCATCCCTAAAAATGAAGTCATTACCGAATAGAAACCTTGAAAGGACGCACATGGCGAACGAGTGCAGTGTCAAAATAGCGATGACCGGTAAGAAAATGTGTGAGAATTCCCAAGGTACCAAACTGCTGAGGTCTTCGGTCCCTAAAAACTACTTAAACTAACTTATGCTAAGAGCAACATACTACACACACTCATGCCCGAAGGGTGACTCGAACCTCCAGCGGGAGGGCCGCACAATCCGTGATATGACGCTTGTAACCGCGCGGCCACTCCGCGCGGCTGACCGATAAGTGTACCGTGTTCAAAGATTTGAAGGTTTGTTCGCCCAGGCAACATTCATGTCTTTCCACACTCGGACCACTAAAACGGTCATGTTCGACGATGCTCCTGGATGCACTATGTGTTCCCCACCTCTCGCCGTATAAGAGGTTCAAATGGTTCAAATGGCTCTAAGCAGTATGGGACTTAACATCTGAGGTCATCAGTCCCCTACACTTAGAACTACTTAAACCTGACTAACCTAAGGACATCACACACATCCATGCCCGAGGCAGGATTCGAACCTGCGACCGTAGCAACAACGCGGTTCCGGACTGAAGTGCCTAGAACCGCTCGGCCACAGCGGCCGGCGTGTAAACATTGTTGAAAGTGATGGCTCTGGCGTGTGACGTGGGGAGGCGTAAGGTCCCACTGGCGTACTGATATCCAAATCATTAAACACTGTACACTCTCTCGTCAGCGCTATTGTAACACTGTACTCTTACTACATGTGAGTATTTGCAGAGGTGCAATCAGTTCTGACTTCTGTTTTAGGGATGACCATGCGCGAACGTATGGGATGCGCTGAGGAGAGGGAAGTATTGCAGTACGTTTACATGCACTAACGACCATGCGCCAGTGGTCAAGCACGCTCGTGGAAAAAAATGGGGTTCAAAATGGTTCAAATGGCTCTGAGCACTATGGGACTCAACGTCTCAGATCATTAGTCCCCTAGAACTTAGAACTACTTAAACCTAACTAACCTAAGGACATCACACACATCCATGCCCGAGGCAGGATTCGAACCTGCGACCGTAGCAGCCTCACGGTTCCGGACTGCGCGCCTAGAACCGCGAGACCACCGCGGCCGGCGAAAAAAATGGGGCATGGTAGCACGTTGCAGAGCATGCACTACCGTCTGTGGTAATCACACACCCTATTATGAACAATCTATATCTACATCCATACTCAGCAAGCCACCGTATGGCGCGTGGCGGAGGGTACCCTGTACCACTACTAGCCATGCCATTTCTTTCCTATTCCACTCGCAAATAGAGCGATGGAATAACGACTGTCTGTATGTCTCCGTATGAGACTTAATTTCTTGTATCATATCTTCGTTGTCCTTATGCGCAAAGTATGTTGGCAACAGTAGAATCGTTCGGCAGTCAGCTGCAAATGTTCCTTTAATCCGACATGGTACCGATCCCAAACACTCGAGAAGTACTCAAGAATAGGTCGCACCAGCGACCTATAAGCTGTCTCCTTTACGCATGGACAACGCTTTCCTAAAATTCTCGCAATAAAGCGAAGTTGGCCATTCGCCTTCCCTATTACATCCCTCACCTGCTCTTTCCATATCATATCGCATTGCAAAGTTACGCACCCCCAGATATTTAAACGACGTGGCTGTCAAGCAGGACACTACTAACGCTGTATCCGACCATTACGAGTCTGTTTTTCCTGCTCATCCGCTTTGACCCTCTAAATACGGCGCTTTGGGAGCGAGCGCCGCAACCCAAGTTTTCGCAGGAAATACGTGTTAGTCCTTAGTCCCGTCATTTTCTGTTAACACTTTGCCGTCCGGCGACACCACAGTTATCCATCTGCCTCGGCGAATGCGGGCTGGTTCCCCTTATTCCGCCTCAGTTACACAATGTCGGCGATTGCTGCGCGCAAACAAGTTCTTCACGTACGCGTACACAACCGTTACTCTACCACGCAAACATAGGGGTTACACTCGCCTGGTGTGAGACGTTCCATGGGGGGTCCACCTGGGGCCGAACCGCACAATAACCCTGGGTTCGGTGTGGGGCGGCGGAGGGGTGAAGTGGACTGCGGTAGTCGTCGTGGGGTTGTGGACCACTGCGGATGCGGCGGCGACGGAGCCTCTCTGTCGCTTCTAGGTCCCAGGTTAACATACAATACAATCGCGCAATGGCCGGCGACAGCACTTTAGTATCTTTTGCATTCTGTTGGTGTTCTGTTTAGGTAACAATAAGTTCAAAAATGGTTCAAATGGCTCTGAGCACTATGGGACTTAACTTCTGAGGTCATCGGTCCCCTACAACGTAGAACTACTTAAACCTAACTAACCTAACACACATCCATGCCCGAGGCAGGATTCGAACCTGCGACCGTATTTAATCCAAGTCAAAACATCTCAATTCTTGAAGGAATGAATGATACCGTGGCCTAGACGGTTAAATTTTAAAGTTTACAATCCGTCGAAATATGGCATACTCATTCGCATTTTGTATGATTCGAGTACGGGATACATTTCCTCATTCAAGATATATAGCGGCGCTGGACAGCCTTTAGCAAAAACAGTGAAGGAACTATTGACGCCTTCTTATGGAAAGTGGCATCACCTCTACATGGATAATTACTATAACAGTGTAGAGCTTGCAGAGAAGTTACTTGAAAAGAAAATTCGAGTTTGTGGAACGATACGGCAAAATAGAGAATTTCCAGAAAAATTAAAGAGCGCAAAAGTCAATGTGTTTGGAGCTTTTCATCAACGGATAGGTGAAGTACTCGCACAGGTACAGAGAGCTTCGAAAACTAAAACGATACGAATGATCTCTACAGTGCGTAATGCCACTTTGACTGACACTCAAAGAAAATGTAGAAAAACCAATTACACAATAGAAAACCGGAAAGTGTATTAGACAACAACAAATACATGAAAGCAGTGAATCGGGCAGCCGGCCGAAGTGGCCGTGCGGTTAAAGGCGCTGCAGTCTGGAACCGCAAGACCGCTACGGTCGCAGGTTCGAATCCTGCCTCGGGCATGGATGTTTGTGATGTCCTTAGGTTAGTTAGGTTTAACTAGTTCTAAGTTCTAGGGGACTAATGACCTCAGCAGTTGAGTCCCATAGTGCTCAGAGCCATTTTGAATCGGGCAGACCAATATCTGAGTTATTACCCCATATACAGAAAAACTATAAAATGGTCAAAAAAAGTTTGCATGTACCTCTTTAATTGCGCATTATTTAATGCGTTCCGTACATGGCAATATTTCAATACAGACAATAAGAGTCTCCGATTTCACGATTTTTTATTGAAAGTCTCTGACAAGTGGATAAAAGATCATTTACCTGCTTCTGAGCAAAACTTGGGGGCTGCCACTACATCGCGTACGTCTCATCATGATCCGGTTGACAGACTTTCCGGTCACATAAAACAACACCAGCCAATACTTATTTCCGAAACGAATAAATGAAAACGAAGGAACTGCCATGTATGTTCCAAAACCAAAAGAAGGAGAACATCAAATTTAATGCGCAAGTCTTGTGGAATTGCGTTACATCTTGGAGACTGTTTTGCTGCACATCATACGAAAGAGAAGTACTAAGTACCAAAGACAATGCACATAAAAAATATATGAAACAATAAAATTTTGTATTTATTTACGTGTGTACATCTTCGAAATTTTATAAAAGTAGGGGAACAGGGTTGTGAACTTACGAGAACTAACGACGAGATTAGTAAAACTTAGCAATTTATAATCTCCCGATAATGTCAAGAATGGCCGGCGACAAGCCAAGTAATCCGAACTAGCGCTGCTAGCGCCAAGCGAATACATTTGTACGAGACGTGCAGACGGCAAAGTGTTAATAGGAATTCCCCGGTTCGCTCTTCCCACGAGTATTGCACGTGTGTATCTCCTGTTTCCTTGTATAGAGAGCGAGAAACTATCCGTTGAACTGGAAACATCGCACAGGCGGCACGCCATACCGCGCGCGGTAAACTACGTACGTATTTACTTTGTCGTATCTCCCTTGGCTTTTACCGTTGTTTGTGTTGACCGTCGCTACATTGCGACAGGTGCAATGCACGTAATTACGTCTTTGCTGCCTTTTGCTTTTCTACGTATAGGGGCAGCGTACATAAAAAGTTATACCTCAAATACTTCATGGGCTGTATTAGGACGAAGGAAAAGGGACAGAGCATCTGTGAATGTGAAGGGGAGGACGAAAGAGTAAATTGCCACACGTGGATTGCCACACTAGCGATTCAGAACAAACTCTTAGATGACATTCGAGGCAATGATTACCGTTTGTACGTCGGAAAAGATGGGGAAACACTTTGGATAAGCAATTCCTTATCTCTGTGGAATGAAACAAAACCAAAAAACTGTATAAAAGTATTGCCAGGACCGATCCGCGCGGGCAGAAATACTTCCTCGGAACTGGACGCGTTTATGAGATTCTTTCCTACAAATATGATTGACAAAATTTTTGGTTACAGAAACCTACATATTTTAGAACGGAGATGTACAATTCAGTATAGGAGGGAAAGATAAAATGGAAATGAGCGCATGGCATCGTTGGCCGCGAGGTCCCATCCGGGGAATTTCGGCTGCCAAGTGCAAGTCTTATTTCAGTCGATGCCACATTGGGCGACTTGCACGCCGGGGATGAGGATGAAATGATGATGAGGACAACACACCCAGCCCCGAGCGGAGAAAATATCCAACCCGGCCGGGAATCGAAGCCGGGCCCGCTTGCGCGGGAAGCGAGCACTTTACCACCCAGCTAAGCAGGCGAACACGAGGGCAAGATAGCCTAGGTTGACTACTTCTTCGGAAATGAAGGCTCTTTGTTTTGTCCTGTTCTTGATCACTCTCAACATGAGTAGCCACGCCAATGTCCGGATACGGGGATGATGGCTTGCGGAGCTGCGTTTTCCTGTAACAGATTTATGTTCCTACCGAGAAGCATCAGTTTTGATGAGAGGACGAGCAGGGGAATACGAGAAAAGTGCGATAAATTAGCAACCATTAGGAAGGTGAACAGAGGTTTTGAATGTAAGTGTAAAAACAATTTGTGACAAATGATGAAATGCTGCTTCCTTTTTAAGTTGGTGTGGTTTCATCCAATCCATGCCTGCCAAGCTGGCGAAGTATGGCCTGAAATTGTGTGGCATGTGCGACCACGTGACACAGCTTTGAGTTATATGCAGCATAAAAAGGGAAGGTCCTTACTTTACATCGAACAAACCGTTCGGCACAGTCAAGCAACTAGTTCAGCCCATCTTCTTCTCACAGAAATGTGACCACCGACGACTACTACACTAGCTATCCATTGGCGTAGTTTATTCTGGAGAACGGTGAAACATTTCTTGGTATAATAAAAAAGAAATCCCCTCAGACTTTCTGGATCTGAAATCCCGACAACGGGGATCTTCGCTATTTGTATTCCAGGACGCATGCACCCTGGTATCCTATATGACAAAGTGTAAGTAGACTGATTAGGTTTTTGATTGGTAACGCCACGTAGCGCTCTGTATGAAAATCACTGGCTGTGCTGTGTGCAGTCTGTGGCTGGTTTGCATTGTTGTTGGCTATTGTAGTGTTGGGCAGCTGGATGTTAACAGCGCGTAGCGTTGCGCAGTTGCAGGTGAGCCGCTAGCAGTGGTGGATGTGGGGAAGTGAGATGGCGGATTTTTGAGAATGGATAATCTGGAGGTGTGTCCATCAGAAACAGTACATTTGTAAGAATGGATGTCATGAACTGCTATATATATAATGACTATTCAGGTAAATACATTGTTTGTTCTCTATTAAAATCTTTCATTTGCTAACTATGCCTATCAGTAGTAAGTGCCTTCCGTAGTTTGAATCTTTTATTTAGCCGGCAATAGTGGCGCTCGCTGTATTGCGGTAGTTCGAGTAACGAAGATTTTTGTGAGGTAAGTGATTTGTGAAAGGTACAGGTTAATTTTAGTCAGGGCCATTCTTTTGTAGGGATTATTGAAAGTCAGATTGCGTTGCGCAAAAAAATATTGCGTGTTAGTTTAAGCACAGTCATGTATAATCGTTCTAAGGGGACGTTTCAAAAGAAACAAACATATGTCCTCCTGTTATCTACAATGCATGACTGCTAGTAAATGGATCCACAAACTGGAAAACCTACCCCAATAACGGGATATAACATACCAAAGGGGGCGTGGATACAGTTTACCGAAAGTGTTCTCTTTATTCGGCTTCAAGAAAATCGAAAAGGTGGCCACTGGAAATATTCTCCAGATTTTTGGACATGGCAGGAATGAATGCACACATATTGTAGATGCTGAATAATATATACCAAACACGTTGTAGACAGGACTTCCTGGAAAACAGGGCTTTCGGGCTTCTTGAAGGACACTACAAAGACCGCGCAAAATTTAAAAATTTGCCAAAGGATATACATATATTTCTCTAAACATACCGAGAACCAACTAATACCGAATCAACGAGACAGTTTTGAATGAAAAAAGATTAGGTCCGGACCAGGAATGTAACCAAAACACATGAACAAGAAGAGAACTGTGCGTTATTCGACATGCAAACATTTTGTATGTAAGAATAACTCAACACGCCAAGTAGTTTGCGTCTGCAATCGTCGAAGAGAAGATGGAGAAATGGAACTGCTGAGCGATTGACGATTAGTGGTTTCATATTCATACATATAAAGATTTGTAGGTCATTAACTTCAGTTAATATGAGAAATGTATATGTATATATATATATAATTTATATTTTAATTATTCAATATTGTACATTACTAAATGCAGAAGTATCGCTGTTATAAAGCATAGTTACGTATTAGTTTACCTTTATCCCATAAAATGATACCAAAGTTAAAATAAATATTATTTTTCTTTCACGTTTAATGTCCCTATATTGAGCTCACGTTATGCAAGTAATAACGCTTACAAAAATGTACGGATGGTACCATTTCCAAAACGCGGCACCCATATGCCCGCGCGGTATCTCGTATGACTGTGAGAGCCAGCTACCATTCATTATAACAACTAGAAATTTTGTCTAAGTCATCTTGTATCCTCCTACAGTCACTCAACGTCGACATCTTATCATACACCACAGCATTATCAGCAAAAAAACGAATGCCGCTGCCCACCCTGTCCGCGAAATCATTTACACTACTGGCCATTAAAATTGCTACACCAAGAAGAAATGCAGATGATAAACTGGTATTCACTGGACAAATATATTGTACTAGAACTGACATGTGATTACATTTTAACGCAATTTGGGTGCATAGATCCTGAGAAATCAGTACCCAGAACAGCCACCTCTGGCCGTAATAACGGCCTCGATAACGCCTGGGCACTGATTGAGTCAAACAGAGCTTGAATAGCGTGTACAGGTACAGCTGCCCATGCAGCTTCAACACGATACCACAGTTCATCAAGAGTAGTGACTGGCGTATTGTGACGAGCCAGTTGCTCGGCCGCCATTGACCAGACGTTTTCAGTTGGTGAGAGATCTGGAGAATGTGCTGGCCAGGGCAGCAGTCGAACATTTTCTGTATCCAGAAAGGCCCGTACAGGACCTGCAACATGCGGTCGTGCATTATCCTGCTGAAATGTAGGGTTTCGAGATATCGAATGAAGGGTAGAGCCACGGGTCGTAACACATCTGAAATGTAACGTCCACTGTTCAAAGTGCCGTCAATGCGAACAAGAGGTGACGGAGACGTGTAACCAATGGCACCCCATACCATCACGCCGGGTGATACGCCTGTATGGCGATGACGAATACACGCTTCCAATGTGCCTTCACCACGATGCCAGCGAACACTGATGCGACCATCATGATGCTGTAAACAGAACCTGGATTCATATGAAAAACTGACGTTTTGCCATTCGTGCAACGAGGCTCGTCGTTGAGAACACCATCGCAGGCGCTCCTGTCTGTGATGCAGCGTCAAGGGTAACCGCAGCCATGGTCTCCGAGCTGACAGTCCATGCTGCTGCAAACGTCGTCGAACTGTTCGTGCAGATGGTTGTTGTCTTGCAAACGTCCCCATCTGTTGACTCAGGGATCGAGACGTGGCTGCACAACCCGTTACAGCCATGCGGATAAGATGCCTGTCATCTCGACTGCTAGTGATACGAGGCCGTTGGTATCCAGCACGGCGTTCCGTATTACCCTCCTGAACCCACCAATTCCATATTCTGCTAACAGTCATTGGATCTCGATCAGCGCGAGCACAATGTCGCGATACGATAAACCGCAATCGCGACAGTCTACAATCCGACCTTTATCGAAGTCGGAAACATGATGGTACGCATTTCTCCTCCTTACACGAGGCATCACAACAACGTTTCACCAGGAAACGCCGGTCAACTGCTGTTTGTGTATGAGAAATCGGTTGGAAACTTTCATCATATCAGCACGTTGTAGGTGTCGCCACCGGCGCCAACCTTTTGTGAATGCTCTGAAAAACTAATCATTTGCATATCACAGCATTTTCTTCCTGTCGGTTAAGTTTTCGCGTGTGTAGCACGTCATCTTCGTGGTGTAGCAATTTTAATGGCCAGTAGTGTATGTATATGATAACACAGTGGACCGATCATACTTCCACTCCTGACGACACGCTTGTCTCTGATGAACATTCGCCGTCCATGGCAACGTACTGGGTTCTGTAACTTAGGAAGTCTTTAAGCCACTCACATATCTGTGAACCTCTTCCATATGTTAGGCAACTGCCTTGCAGCAGTGGATACACCGGTTCCCGTCAGATCACCGAAGTTAACCGCTGTCGGGCGTGGCTGGCAGTTGGATGGGTGACCGTCCGGGCCGTCATGCGCTGTTGCCATTTTTCGGGGTGCACTCAGCCTCGTGATGCCAACTGAGGAGCTACTCGACGGAATAGTAGCGGCTCCGGTCAAAGTGGTGTGCTGACCACACGCCCCTCCTATCCTCATCCTCGTGAGGATGACACGGCGGTCGGATGGTACCGATGGGCCACTTGTGGCCTGACGAAGTTCTATTCCATATGCTAGTACCTTCGTTAACAGTCTGCAATGGGGCATCGTGTCAAATGCTTTCCGGAAATCTATAAATATGAATCTGCCTGTTGCCATTCATCCATATTTCGCAGTATATTATGTGAGAAAAGGTCACGGCGAGTCTCGCGCGAGCGAAGATTTCTGAAACCAAGGTTCTCGGACTGAAGAAAACTTATAATAGTCGAACTGAGAATATGGATTCTGCAGCAAGCCGAAGTTAGGGATACTGGTCTGTGATTTTTCTGGTCCTTTTTGTTACCTTTCTTACATACAGGAGGCACTGCGCTTTTTTCCAGTCGCTTCGGACTTTGCACTGGGCGAGAGATGCAAGCTAGATGAGGGGCAAGTGCCGTAGAGGACTCTTTGTAAAGCCGAATTGTGATTCAATCGGGACCTGGCGACTTATTTGTTTTCTTTAGTTGTTCCTCTAAGCCAGGGATGCTTATTACAACGTCGCCCATACGGGGGTCTGTCTGATGAGAGTATGTTTGTAATATTCTCATGTGTGAAAGAGTTCTGAAATACAAAATTTACAACTTCGGCTTTCGTTTTGCTATCTTCAACTGCCATGCCAGACTGGTCAACAAGGGAATGGATGGAACGAAGCCTTAGACACTTAGTGATTTTACCTAGGACCAGATTTTCTGCTGACATATGGCAGTAGTAGCTGTTATGTGTTTCGCGTATAGACCTTTCCACAGATGCATGCATCTCTACTAACCTTTGCTTGGTGTAATTTTTCGTTCTCTTTTGAACCGACAGAGCAACAGTCCCTGTTTCTTCAGCATTTTCCGAATTTCGTTATTAAACCATGGAGCGTTTTCTCTATCATTAACCCATTTACTAGGCATATTAAGTCTCCAGACCACGACTTTTAAGTGATGTCATTTCACTGTCTAAGAGATGGTAACAATGGCTTATCTGCTTTTTCTAGCAGGAACACTCCCCTAGCCTTCTTGACACAGTTATTGGCTTTCGTCGCCATTGTTGCTATAATGAAATCATGATCGTTAATCCCCATTTCTATACTGGCGTTGTCGAGGGGTCCGGCCTATTTGTGGCAACAAGGTCTAAAATATTTCCATAGCGTGTGGGCTGCAAAACTAGCTGCTCAAGACAGTTTTCAGAAAACGTGTTCAAAACTACTTCGCACGACGTTTTCTGTAAAAACCCTCCCCCTCCCCCCCTTCCAAATGAATTTATAAACACTCCAGTCTATACTCGGTAGATAAAGTTGCTCCCACAGCGGAATCGGGTGCCGGTTAAAACATCCAACTATTAGCTTGAGTTCACCTATACCTGTTACACACTACTTGATAACTTCATTGCTACGCTCAACTTCGAAGTCAAGAGAGATAATATTTCAGTTAATCGCAATAAACACTCCCCCTCCTATGGCCTCTAATCTGTTTTTCCGCCGGGTGGAGTAGCTGCGCGGTTTAGGCGCCTTGCCACGGTTCGCGCGGCTTAGCTCAAGTTGGATTAAGTAGTGTGTAAGCCTAGGGACCGATGACCTCGTCAGTTTGGTCCCATAGGAACTCACGACAGATTTCAATTTCTTCTGTTTTTCCGATATACGTTCCACGAATCGCTAAATATCTCAGAGCTTTCCACTTTGCGTTTCAGCCAGCTGTCTGCCCCAAGAATAATTGAAGCATGAGAATTTTCCTGCAGGGCAGTAAAATCGGGAACTTTGCTACAATACTTCGACAATTTACAGATAAAATTTTGACAGTCGAAGTGCCTTTGCTCTGAACGCAGTCTAACTCCCCCATCCTGCGTATCGACTGGCGCGTGTTCCTCAGAGTACCTCTAACTACCCCCTAGCCTAAAAAGCTCCATGTGCATTCCAAAAGTACTGTTACCCAAGTAGTTGCTTCCTTTGTGTAGTGCAACACTGACCTATCAAGTGGAGTCCTACAAATCCCCACACGATAACGCAGGTCTAGAAATCTGCAACCAAGACCATCACAGAGTCGACGAAATCTTTGTCTGAGATCCTCCACCCGGCTTCGAACCAAAGGACGTCGAACAACTCTGGAAACAATGCTGCAAATTTCAAGCCCAGCTTGCATCCCATGCGTCAGAGCAGCGGCCTTCACTACATCTGCAAATTGCCTGTATGAAGTGAGGATAGCCTCAGAACCCATGCGACAGACGCCGTTTGTTTTGACCTGAATCACAACGTGCATACGACTGCACCCTGCACGCTCGATAGCTGCAAGGCAGGGCCGTCTCCACATCTCGGATGATGGCCCCAGCAGACTTACTGAGCGCACACTGCTCTCTTTTTCAATCCTGAACGATATTTGACTAGGGGGATCAATAACGCGCCTAAGGTTGGAGCTACCTATAGCTGGTAAACCCCTACCCCCGTGAGCATGCTTGGACTATGCTGAAGCAGCGGCCTCATGTCCACTTACAGGGTGAATGTGCGAGGCCAGACGGCCAGTCTCCATATTGGTCCTCCACCTCGAGCGACGCGAACGCTTTGTCACCCACCACTCACCCTGCTGAGAGGGTGGACCCATCGTGTCTGGGTACACTAGGAGGTGCCTCGGCACCAGCACCGCCACCAACCTGTTTCAACAGCCATATCATACCATTATCATGAGACAAAGTGGACAAAGCAGGGGAAGAAGACACAAGAAAAGAGGAAACAAAACAGCACAACAGATCAGACAAAATGTAGGGAAAATACGGGGAGAACTTGGCCGGTGTGAAGGCAAGGTCAAGGCCTCCACAACAAACGCCTACGCTAGCTGCAGGTCTCAAATGCGAGAGCAAAATTCAAGGACTTATGCCCGAGAGCACAAATCACTTTCGCGAAGAAAACCAAGGATGAAGAGTCGTTCCCTAACCCTCGAGACAAGGAAGATGGAAGGGCATATTTAGTGTGATGACCGGCCGGAGTGGCCGTGCGGCTCTAGGCGCTACAGTCTGGAACCGCGTGACCGCTACGGTCGCAGGTTCGAATCCTGTCTCGGGCATGGATGTGTGTGTTGTCCGTAGGTTAGTTAAGTTTAAGTAGTTCTAAGTTCTAGGGGACTTATGACCTCAGCAGTTGAGTCCCATAGTGCTCAGAGCCATTTGAACCATTTATTTAGTGTGATGGGTCAAAACATGGGGACAGTCCTGCAAAATATGGATTACCGTGAGTGGAGCCCCACCACTGCAAATGGGGGGGGGGGGGGGGTGGCTCATTGCAGAATAAAAAAACCACAAATCAGCCTAGTATGGCCAATACGAAGACGGCAGAGGATGGTAGACTCCCACTGGCAGACGTAAGAACGCCACATGGTGGGCGTCTCGTTGTTCATGTGAAGTTTATTAGACAGGGGGTAGGTAGCCTTCCAAGAGTCATCACACGATTGAGGAGAAAGGTATTTGATGTAAAGCCACAAATACGACCCCAGAGGTGTCATGGAGAATGGGGGCTAGGTGGCTGCCTCCCAGCTATATGTTCAGCAAGTTCATTACCCACCTACGTGGCCAGAAACCCAAAGGACATCAACCGAGCAAGCAACATCACCAAGATAAGAGAGAAGGTCGTAGACGGCAGTGACCAAGGGGTGGAGGGAAAAAACACCGAACGATAGCCTGAAGGCCACTCACTGAGTCAGTACATAACAAGTCTAGATGAGGGAAGACTGTTTTATTAAAAAGAGGACCTGATAGATGACCATCAATTCTGCAGTAAACACCCCACATGTGTCAGGCAAGATGTGGCGTTCTGTGCCAAAAGAAGACGCGAAGGCGTATCCAACATGACCAGAGGACGTACAGCCATCAGCGTAAAAAACAATTGCATTCTGAAACTCCCGTACGAGTGTTCGAAACAAACAATGGAACAGCTGGCCACGGTGGTCTAGCGCTTCTAGGCGCTCAGTCCGGAGCCGCGCGACTGCTACGGTCGCAGGTTCGAATCCTGCCTCGGGCATGGATGTGTGTGATGTCCTTAGGTTAGTTAGGTTTAAGTAGTTCTAAGTTCTAGGGGACTGATGACCATAGATGTTAAGTCCCATAGTGCTCAGAGCCATTTGAACCATTTGAAACAATGGAACACCACTGGAGTGACGGAGGCTTTTGGGCTCTGGAAGAGATCCATACGAATCCATGGTCGAGGAACTAACAAAGGGCGAGGGGTGCTCGGGAGAAAACGTGGGGAAGATGAAAAGGAGAGGAGATGGAAGTCACAGTGGTCCAATCAGTAAAATCACGCGAGTGTGGGCAAAAGGAGGGCGCTGGCCCAAAGATGCGAAAAGAATAGAATGGGAAGGGTGAGCAGGGAAGAACAGATAGTGATGGCATAGGAAAGCGGGAGCTGAGATCGCCGAATCGAAAGGGGAGTGATCCCAGCATCAACCAGAAGACCGTCGACAGCTGTAGTGCGAAAGGCACCAGTGGCTAAACGGATATCACGATGGTGAACCGGCCCAAACGAAACGAAACCGGCTTTCCACACTTTGTAACTTTAAGCACTTTATCTCTCCCCTTCATTTAATCAAAAAACTTACAGCCTTCTCTTCGTCACGGTGCCATCCTACGCGCTTCCACGAGGACAGTTATCCCTCCTTAAGTCGAACGTTGAAGGGGAGATGATCCATAAACTTGACAACCATAGTCCAGATGGAACAGAACTAACGCCCGGTAAATGCGTAGAAGGAGTCAAAGGATCTGCGCCCCAAGAAGTGTGGGCAAGGAAGCGAAGAACACTGAGTTTACGAAGTCAGCCAACTGTCTGATGACGGATACGGGAAACCAAGTAAGCTTGTTGTCAAGAAGGAGACCCACGAAACGTAACTAGGGGACCACAGTCAGGTGCTGGGCATTGAGGTAGAGCTCCAGATCAGGATGGACCACAGTACGGCGACAGAAATGCACCTTCGGCTTAAGGAGGGACAATTGAAAACAGTGCGAGTGTGTCCTCGTGGAAGCGCATCGGATGGCACCGTGACGAAGAGAAGGCTGTAAGTTTTTTGATTAAATGAATAGCAGAGATAAAGTGTTTAAAGTTACAAAGTGTGGAAAGCCGGTTTCGTTTCGTAAAATCCGAACATAAATTGTATAAATGGAATATAGATTTACACGAAGTATGCACCAAAATGAAACTCGCAAAATGTTTGAAATAAAAACTATTTGAAAGATTTAGAACTGCTCTTGATAGTCAATGCACCGTTACCGACGGAGATCTACGACGGTGTGCCTTCTGGTTACTCAGATTCAGGAATTTACAAGGAAATTGGAGTCGCGAAATCACGTAGTGTACTTAAAGTAAACGTAAAGAGATGGTATAACAGGTAATACTATAGAGAAATTCGTAGCTGAAGTGACGTGGAAACTTACAGTTATTCCTTAAAATGCTGTGTATAATAGCAGACAGTCAGGTTTCGTGCAAGCTCGACGTGCAAACCGCATTTTATCATTTTGAGTGAGAAAAAGACTGAGTCACTTCTGCAGCGGTTGACACATTCGTATCCATCAATGCCAGTGATATCAGTAGATTAATGTTTCCACAGTTATGTATCTGTCTTCATGAACCTCAATGGCAAATTAGGACCAAACATTAAAAAAAGGACTGTTTAGTTGCAAAACTCTCTAATCAACGTAGCAAAATCTGGAGAAATGAGAGAGAACAATTTTCAGTGTTACAGCTGAAACGTCTCCTTACCAGTTTCAAAAATTAAATCGTTGCTCTTGTTGGGCTCTTGGCATGGATGTAAGAACACCTCTCTCTTTAGGAGAATGGTGAAAAATACTTAAAGTAATTCAGGTTCCTTTCGGAACTAAAAGTGTGTTTCAGCCTCTCAAAGAAATGTTTCCACTGTGTAAAGCACAAATAATTTCCAATAGTTTGAGTCACCACGTTTCACAAATTTGATCAATGATGCCTGGTGTGCAGAATGGCCACGACTATTTCTTACTCCATGCCAGTTCCTTCTAAACAAAACTAGTAATCACAGCGAAGTGTCTGAATGCATTACGTTTTCTTTTGACAGGTTTCACTGACGTAAAGAAAATGTTTTGTTTTCGCCATTAAATAGACATTTCGCATTTTTGTGAAGATTGCAGGGAACAAACAAGGAACTGCCATTGTTAGTAAGATATACATAACTCAAAACTGATCAAAATACTGTGCTACAGGAATTATTGTAAAATCTTTCATGTCAACAAATGAAAGTGCTGACTGATGGAAGTCGTCTGTAACGTACCATCATAACTGCCTTGATTCTGTTTTCTCTGCTAGGTCACTTGTGGAATAATTAGGCCTACATTTGCAACTGCTTAGCTGTCAATAAAAATTGCGAGATCTTGCATTATCTCGTTGAAAGATAACGTCACGGAGACGTCGAAGATAAAGTACAGCCACTAACCTGAACATGTCAAAAATGTAACGGATGCTTTCCAAATTACCGCCTATTCGAATCACAGATGATTTGTAAGGACATGCTTAAACGAAATAACGAATAAACCATTGAAAGATACGCATTTCAATTTCCAGATGAGAGGGTAAGATTTGTTAACTGCGTACCATGTGTGTGTTCCAGGTTGCAACCGTTGTTCAATGTGACGAGCATCTGCATCCACGATAGCATGGCCGAGCGGTTTGAGGTGCCATGTCACTGATAACTGATTACGCGGTCCCTCCCGCCGAATGTTCGAGTCCTCCCTCGGGCGCGCGCGCGTGCGTGCGTGTGTGTGTGTGTGTGTGTGTGTGTGTGTGTGTGTGTGTGTGTGTGTGTGTGTGTGTGTGTGCGTGTGTGTGTGTGTGTGTGTGTGTGTGTGTGTGTGTGTGTGTGTGTGTGTGTGTGTGTGTGTGTGTGTGTGCGTGTGTGGGTGGATGCGTGTGGGTGCGTGCGTGTGGGTGCGTGCGTGTGGGTGCGTGCGTGTGGGTGCGTGCGTGTGGGTGCGTGTGTGTGGGTGCGTGTGTGGGTGCGTGTGTGGGTGCGTGTGTGGGTGCGTGTGTGGGTGCGTGTGTGGGTGCGTGTGTGGGTGCGTGTGTGGGTGCGTGTGTGGGTGCGTGTGTGGGTGCGTGTGTGGGTGCGTGTGTGGGTGCGTGTGTGGGTGCGTGTGGCCGGCCGTTGTGGCCGAGCGGTTCTAGGCGCTTCAGTCCGGAACCGCGCTGCTGCTATGGTCGCAGGTTCGAATCCTGCCTCGGCCATGTATGTGTGTGATGTTCTTAGATTAGTTAGGATTAAGTAGTTCTAAGTCTAGGGGACTGATGACCTCATATGTTAAGTCTCATAGTGCATAGAGCCATTTGAACCATTTTTGTGTGTATGTGTGTGTGTTCTTAGCACAAGATAGTTTAAGTAATGTGTAAGTCTAAGAAACCGATGACCTCAGCAGTTTAGTCCCTTAGGAATTCATACACATTTGAACACCATAGCCTGGATCGGACTAGAAACTGCTCAACTGCTGCCAGAAACAAAGGTGGATCACGGAATGTTCACCTGTCGTGCCACAGGTCGTGCACAGCATTCTCAGACACGGGAAAAATTGTGGTGAAAGTGGTCGTCGGCCTATCCCAGGAGCAATTTCCTGTTCACCAGTTAATTCGAAGTTCCGAATCATGTTCTTCAACTACAGTTTGGAAAGAGAACCTCTCCGTACTCCTTTAATGCGTCGACGTTCGCGAAGACCAGCAGCATTATTGCTGTTGTTTTGATGGATGAGCTTCACGAGTGAAGCCCTGCTCACCTTCCCAGACCCATGTTGACTGTCTGCAACTGTAATGCACACTGATGCTTACTTTTCAACCCCACATCGCCGTAACAGCACCGTAACTTAATGGAAATTCAAATGGTTCAAATGGCTCTGAGCACTATGGGACTTAACATCTATGGTCATCAGTCCCCTAGAACTTAGAACTACGTCAACCTAACTAACCTAAGAACAGCACACAACACCCAGTCATCACGAGGCAGAGAAACTCCCAGACCCTGCCGGGAATCGAACCCGGGAACCCCGGCGTGGGAAGCGAGAACGCTACCGCACGACCACGAGCTGCGGACTGGAAATTCATGACACTAACACTACTACCAACGCAAATCCTGCAGCGCAGCGTCTGACCATCATTCCTGCAAAACTGGATACCTGTACAGTAAATACTTTTCCGTCTACACTGGCTCAGGTAGTGAAAGTTTAGTTATAACCACCCTGCTCAAAAATGGTTCAAATGGCCCTGAGCACTATGGGACTCAACTGCTGAGGTCATTAGTCCCCTAGAACTTAGAACTAGTTAAACGTAACTAACCTAAGGACATCACAAACAGCCATGCCCGAGGCAGGATTCGAACCTGCGACCGTAGCGGTCTTGCGGTTCCAGACTGCAGCGCCTTTAACCGCACGGCCACTTCGGCCGGCAAACCACCCTGCACCAGTCATTCACGTATCGAATGATGTAATACGCTTTATTTCAGTTTGGCGACTGTTGCATGCAGCCTTCATGATTTTGCAGTTTTTATCGCCAGACTTGTAAATTACTATCATTAAAGTTATGTGGCGCGTTACAAAACAACGCGCTCCTTGTCACTTTCGTTAGCGTCAATACTCATTCCAGACGGAAACACGCACATGAATGATTTTTCGTAAAAATAAATTATCTAGCAATACGGCATATTCAGAAAGGAAAAAAGAAAAAAGTTGCCGCCTGAGTTGTTTCCTCCTGCAGAAACGTGATTACAGAAGCCTGCAGCGTGGCGTTTAATTGGCAGCGGCGGAGGGTCGGAGGCGCGAGCAAACATCCGCACGAGAGCTCTCGGCCTGGTCCCGAGAATGTAAATGCGAACTCCAAACAAACGCCAAGGTCGCCGCTGACTCACCGCTCCCACGGCTCAGTTACTTTCGCACTTTGTCGTCAGCAAACGCTTAGCAGCCGCATGACATACTTATCCCCGCGCTGGAAGAAGTCGCAGCAGCTTTATACGCACGTCAGCAGGAGCCAGCGCTACATCCTCAACTGCCAACATTGCCCATTTACAAAACTAACAGCGAGACAGCTGATGTTTGCCGCGGTGTCTGGAAACATGCGGACACAGTGAATTGCGGACACGTTACGTTGCGTAAGAATGTGCGGAGCGGTAGTGGCGGCAAATAGTATTGTTACAGCTGAACATGGCTAGTTACGTTATGTGGTTGCTGCCGCCTGATTAATATACCAGGTGATCAAAAAGTCAGTATAAATTTGAAAACTTAATAAACCACAGAATAATGTAGATAGAGAGGTAAAAATTGACACACATGCTTGGAATGACATGGGGTTTTATTAGAAAAAAAAGGGTTCACAAAATGTCCGACAGATGTTTCTGGACAGTAAAACGTCAGTGACTGCGCATGACAGTCGTGTATAAAAGGAGCTGTAATGAGAGAGAATCAGATGAGCCAGCAATCGCAGCATGCTGACGTTACCTGAAAAGGCGCTTTTAGTGAAGCTGTATTATCAAAATGGGGAATGTGCTATTTCAGCGTTACGATCCTATCACCGTAGGAAGAGGATTCGAACGGATAAAGGTCCGCTGAAAAATGCAGTTGTGGCGAGAATGATTTCGAAGTTCGAAGCCACGGGTTGTTTAGACGACAGACCCCGTAGTGGCCGACCGAGCACAAGGCGCAATGCTGCTGAGACAGTTCAGGAAGAAATGGAGACTGTAGCGGGTTCGTCTATGCACGGGGAAGTCAGCGCTCGTGCAGTCGCACGATGAACCGGCATTCCGTACACTACTGTTTGGTTGGCACTGAGGCGTACCCTCCGATGCTATCCGTACAAAATCCATCGGCATCATGAACAGTTACCTGGCGATTTAGTGAAGCGGTGGGCATTTGCGGTGTGGGCGTTTCGAAATATGGCGGAAGATGACGATTGGTTGAGTAACGTGTTGTGGACCGACGAAGCTCATTTCACGCTCCGAGGGTCTGTCAACGCCCACAACTGCAGAATTTGGGCTACCGAAAATCCTAGAACTGTCGTGGAAACCATTGCACGACGAGAAAGTCACGGTATGGGTCGGATTTTCCACATCTACCGTTATCTTGCCTTTTTTCTTCGAGGAAATGCGTGATTCTGGTTTTGTAACTGCTACCGTGACTGGTGAGAGATACGCCGATATGTTACAGAATCGCATCATCCCCAGCCTGGCTGATAAACACCTGCTGGAAAGTACGATGTTTATGCAGGATGGCGCTCCACCCCATATTGCTAGACGCGTGAAAGATCTGTTGCGCGCGTCTTTTTGTGATGATCGTATGCTCAGCCGCCACTTTCGTCATGCTTGGCCTCCCAGGTCCCCAGACCTCAGTCCACGCGATTATTGTGTTTGGGGTTACCTGAAGACGCAAGTGTATCGAAATCGACTGACATCTCTAGGGATGCCGAAAGACAACATCCGACGCCAATGCCTCACCATAACTCCGGACATGCTTTACAGTGCTGTTCACAACATTATTCCTCGACTACAGCTATTGTTGAGGAATGACGGTGGGCACATTGAGCATTTCCTGTAAAGATCATCATCTTTGCTTTGTCTTACTTTGTTATGCTAATTATTGCTATTCTGATCAGATGAAGCGCCATCTGTCGGACATTTTTTGAACTTTTGTATTTTTTTGGTTCTAATAAAACCCCATGTCATTCCAAGCATGTGTGTCAATTTGTACCTCTCTATCTACATTATTCCGTGATTTATTCAGTTTTCAAATTTATACTGGCTTTTTGATCACCCGGTAGATATTTACGTGTGCGAACCATGTTATCGGATGTAACGACGGGAGGCTGTCATAACTGGGTGGTGGAGGTGGAGGAAGACATTAGTGTTTAACGTCCCGTCCACGACGACTTTAGGGAAATCACGGAACACCTAAATCAGGATTGCCGGACAGGGGTTTGAAAGGTCATCCTCCCGAATGCGAGTCCAGTGTGCTAACCACTGCGCCATATCGTTCAGTATACAGGGTGGTCCACTGATCGTGAGCGGGCCAAATATCTGACTAAATAAGCGTCAAACGAAAAAACTACAAAGGACGAAACTTGTCTAGCTTGAAGGGGGAAACCAGATGGCGCTATGGTTGGCCCGCTAGATGGCGCTACCATAGGAGAGACGGATATCAACTGCGTTTTTTTTAATAGGAACTCCCATTTTTATTACATATTCGTGTAGTACGAAAAGAAATATGAAACGTAAAGTGCCCTCCGCCACACACCGTTGGGTGGCTTGCGGAGTATAAATGTAGAATGTAGGTGTAGAATCATGCGATAGCGAGCTCGCAAGTCACTGCTGTGTGAAGCTTAAACAATACTACTTGCAGCCACTACCGCGCTATATATTATTACGTAAGAATACAACCCTCCCCCCCCCCCCCCCCCACCACCACCACCACCACAATCCTCCTAAAGCCAAAGTGCTTGTGCTTAGTTTGCTTCCGAAGTTCCTGGTGCGACTATCTATAAGGAAGTTGTTATACGACCAAGAGCAATTCTTTCGCTCATTATAATGGTTACGCGTATCGTAAATTTAAGGAATCTGAAGAAGGTAGTGTTATGTGTGTGTGCTTACGCGAAGAGTTCGGTCATTGCAAGTGGAAGATGCGTTCGAAGAATGGAGAAGTGTTTTACGTGTCTGTACATCTCTGTGGACCACCTGACGAAGCAGCTCTAGAAGGAAGAATCAAATGGAGACTGCGAAGAAGAGGACATGAGACTACCCAGTTGTCCGAGACATACGTGGATGAAATCAGGACTCTTCATACGACTTTGTTACGGTAATGCCTCACTCGGAAAATATGAGGAGAACCTTCCACTACTACCGAAGTCAACTGCAGGGGAATTAACAACAGCCCAAGAACTGTGATGAAATCGATCTTCATGAAGATTTTTGTGGAAGCAAAGGAAAAGAAATTTCGAAAAAATTTTCCAATTTTTTTATTGGTGTAACATTTAAGAGCTGCAGCAAGCAGTTTGCACAAGTCTACATTGTAAATACAGACTTAGGAGGCTCGAGTGACGAAATAAACATTCTTCCTGTTGTACACGCCCAACTTCCTAATAAGAAAAAAGACACAGGTGCCTATGTTCGTCCGTTTCATCTGATTAAACAAGCAGTTCATCAGTGCTGTCCAACAAAAATTAATGTTGATTTTGAGGCACCTACGATATCGATCTTTCGTGAAGTTTTCCTCTCAAGTGAAGTAAGTGGATTTTATTTGCATATGAAGAAGAGGTTATGGAGAAAAGTTCAAGATCTCGGTCTAATTACACACATCATTCTTAGTCACGTGTAGAATTCCGCTTCGCTCTGATAACATCAGTGCATGTTTACCAGAAGACACCATCCTCAACAAGTTCAACCACGGTCCACTTCACTGAGACATTTCGAAACTGTGACAACGGTATGTACATCTACATACATAACTTATCGTAGGTCGCTGGAGCAGAGAAGAGTCTCTATCTCTAGGAAGTGAAAAATGCGCATGTTATTTCCGTTTGCTAGAAGGTTTGTCAGTCGGCCTCTATACCGTATGTGGCTTGATGGCTCAGCAGTGTGAAAAGAAATGACGAAAGTTAAGGAAACTTCAAGACCATCTTGGGAAAAAAGGCAGAGAACCTATAAGACCGAAAATTTTCAAACAACTGACATTCGACATGGGAAAACATTAACAATTAGTACTTAATTTCACACGTGAAAGCTTTGTGGCACGCTGCCCTAAATAGAAACGTTCCACTGAAGTCCAGGCTATAAATAGTCTGATTAAGCGACCAGCCTATATGCATAGCATGTGACCCGATTGACAGCGACTAACACCGCTTCGTCTGCGTTATCGCGAAAGGTATATGGGACTACATAAGGCAGAAATTAGCAAGCATCACGAGGATTTCCCCAAATTCAGTAATACCATCTGGTTTTCTCAACCCTGATGCAATCCCGTACCAACAGACAAAACGAAATACTGTTAACTTGTATAAGATTTATTACAAGCTGTGTCCTATGTACAGAAGAGGACTTTTTAAGAATCAGCTAACAATACAGCACCACACGATCGAACGGAGAATAACTACATGGAAAATTTTGACAAATTCTTAAGCAAAACTATTTAAATTGTATAAAATTAGGAATCTTAATCCAGCAGCAAAGGGGCATATGCAAGGAAACACATAACTCTTTCGAGTTTACTTCAGTTATTTTTATTATATGAATGTCGTCTGAAAGAACAGAGACCATACATTCATATAACTGATTTGCATCTATGGGCTACGAATCCACCACCTCCAATGTGACTACACAACCACGTTCGACCTCCTGCGGGAATCTGAAAGTAGCGAGCGAGGGGGTCAGTCTAAGCAATTGAGATGCACACTGTGTGCGGGTGGCGCAGTAGTTAATGCAACGGCCTATGAGCAGGAGATACCGGGTTCAACCCCCGTCCGGCACATATTTGCACTCGTCGCCACTGACACCGCATGACGTCCCGATGCAGCTGACATCATCGCCTTTCCTTTCTTTTCTCCACCCCCACCCCGTGCCGGCCGAAGTGGCCGTGCGGTTAAAGGCGCTGCAGTCTGGAACCGCGAGACCGCTACGGTCGCAGGTTCGAATCCTGCCTCGGGCATGGATGTTTGTGATGTCCTTAGGTTAGTTAGGTTTAACTAGTTCTAAGTTCTAGGGGACTAATGACCTCAGCAGTTGAGTCCCATAGTGCTCAGTGCCCTTTGAACCATTTTGAACCCCACCCCGTCTCCACCTTCAACTCAGAAAAACAGATCTTTAGTAGAACTACTGCAACACTGACGAGACCAGAGATTAAATCTAGCACGTATATGTAGATTTCCAGATTTTAGGTTCCTATCTTATGTTTGCAACGGATGAGGAAGCACGTTTTAGTCTCCTTTCAAGCAGATGAATGCTAAAGACGAAGAGGCGCTTACCTTAGATGCCGCACGTAAAATGTTTCAATTTTCAGTTATCTTGTCAATCTTTACTCATTTTAATGGACATATGTTAATTACACATCCATAAGAAGCAAGTCTACACCGATTAGGGAAAATCATACAGAAGAATAGGTGCAAACAAAAATTTACAGATTTATTCTCTTGTTTCCCCTTTATTTCTCTGATTTCAACCTTAAGAAAAATGTATATTTTCGTTTCCATCAAACAAGATGAATGCACAGCCAACGAGGACAACGACAGAAACTGCATTTCGTGTTTGTACAGAAGGACGGTATTTCTGATTTTAAAAAGTGGTAAAGTTTCAGATTAAGGACGCAAAGATCTAGGGTTCGATTCGCAGACAGCCTTACGAATTTTATCAGTCACCTGTAACTTTTTTCACGTCTGACAATGTTTGTTGATGTGAAAAATGCCGAATTGCACGTTTAGGCATCCACGCTAAGCTGTATCTCCCCCTATATGTGGCTGGGTGAGTTAGTTTACACTGAGGTGACAGGTCATGGGATACCTCCAATCGTGTCGCAACTCTTTTTTCCCGGTGTAGTGCAGCAACTCGACGTGGCATGGACTCAACAAGACGTTGGAAGTCCGTCCAGAAACAGTGAGGCGTCCTGTCTCAATAGAAGACCATAATTACGGAAGTGTTGCCGGTGCAGGATTTTGCACACAAACTGACTTCTCGAGTATGTCTCATAAATGTTCAATGGGATTCATGTCGGGCGATCTGGGTGGCCAAATCATTCGCTGGAATTGTCCAAAATGTTCTCCAAACAAAACGCGAACAACTGTGGTAGAGTGACAAGGCGCATTGGCACCCATAAAAATGAAGTCCATAAATGGCTGGAAATGGCTTCCCAAGTAGCCGAACATAATCATTTCCAGTCAATGATCGGTTCAGACGGACCAGAGGACCCAGTCCATTCCACGTAGACGAAGCCCACACCATAATGGAGCGACCACGAGCTTGTACAGTGCCTTGTTGGCAAATTCGATCCATGGCTTCTTGGGGTCTGCGCCACACTAACCCTACCATTACCACTTACCGACCGAAATCGGGAATCATCTGACCTGGCCACGGTTGTCCAGTTGTCTAGGTTCCAACCGATATGATCACAAGTCCAGAAGAGGCGTTTCAGGCGATGTATTGTTAGCAAAGGCACTCGTGTCGGTTGTCAGCTGCCATAGCCCATTGACGCCAAATTTGGCCTCACTGTCCTAACGGATACTGTTATTTCACGCAGTGTGGCTTGTCTGTTAGCACTGGCAACGCTATGCAAACGCCGCTGATCTTCGTCCTTACGTGAAGGCCGTCGGCCATTGCGTTGTCTGTGGCGACAGGTAATGCCTGAAATTAGGTATTCTCGGCACACTCTTTACACTGCAGATTTCGGAATATTGAATTCCCTAACGATTTCCGAAATGGAACGCCCCATGCGTCTACTTTCAAGTACCATTCTGCGTTCAAAGTCTTAATTCCCATCGTGCGGCCGTAAACACGCCGGAAACCTTGTCACGTGAATCACCTGAGTACAAATGACAGCCCAATCAACTTATTTCCGTTTTGTACCTTGTGTACGAGGTGCTACCGCCATCTGCGTATGCGCATACCGCTATCCCAGGTCTTTTGTCAGTTAAAAGACAAGAGAAAAGGAAAGGGGTTTTCACCTATTAAAGCTTTGTGTTGTCGAAAGCAATATTCGGATCGATAAAAAAAAAAAAAAAAAAAAAAAGGTTCAAATGGCTCTGAGCACTATGGGACTTAACGTCTATGGTCATCAGTCCCCTAGAACTTAGAACTACTTAAACCTAACTAACCTAAGGACAGCACACAACACCCAGTCATCACGAGGCAGAGAAAATCCCAGACCCCGCCGGGAATCGAACCCGGGAACCCGGACGTGGGAAGCGAGAACGCTGCCGCACGACCACGAGCTGCGGACGTATCGATGACAGCTTTACCTTTTTATCGCTGATGTCAAACTGTTGTAGGGATGTGGAACATGTCTTATGCTGGGCATTTTTTATGCTGACGCATTACACAGGTTTTGGAGAACAAAAATCGCCTCTATAAAAATGAACGTAAATTCCGCGAAGGAATCTTACGAATCTTAGCGCTCTGTTCGTCCATGAGATCCAGACACAGTCAACGACGGCGCCTACGTACATTATTAAGAAAGGAAATGAGTGCGATTATTGTAGCTTTTTGTGGATGAAGCCATCTGGTTTGATTTATAGTCTTTTTGTATAATGACGTTTCGGCTCCTGCTATCATCACTGAAGCAAATATTTTATTGAAATTGGCACGTAGCATTATTTTATATGCTCTAAGTTTTTGTCTGATGATAGCAGTAGCCGAAACGTCGATATAAATACGGAATTATATGAAGCAAGTGTTGATGCGTTACTTGAGTCCCATAAGCCATTCGACACAGTTCTCCTCTGTCGTTCAATGAACAAAATACTGTTTTATCGAATATTGGGCCAGATTTCTGGTTGGATCCAGGAATTCCTTGAAGAAAAAAAACTCAGATCGTAGTTCGTAACGGAAGAAATATGAAAGATTTAAAGGTAATTTCAGCAAACATCTTCCTGCTTGCAAAACAAATCAATGGTCTGTTCGATTATGCTGGAAGCTCCGTTGCCCACAGAAAGGTTGCAATGGCAGAAGGCTGTAGCGAATTGCAGGAAAACCTGCAGAGATCGAGGACTGGTGCAGGGATTGGCAGTTAACAATGAACGTAATTAAATGTTAACAGATTGCGCGTAAATACACGAATTGACCCACTACTGCACGATTACACTATTCACGACAAATCACTATAAACAGTAATTATCGTAAAATGCCAAGGAGTAACCAACCGGAGAGACCAGAAGAGGAATGACCACATAAAACTAACTGTAGGAAAAATAGATAGCAATCTGAGAGTCATTGGGAGAATTTGAAGGCGGTGTAATTCACCGTCGAAAGAAGTGGCTAGCAAAACACTACATCGACTGATTCACCACTATTGTTAATCAGTCTGGGACCCTTACCAAGTTGGATTAATTGAAGAGATAGACAAGATCCCACGACGAGCGGTGCGTGTCGTCACGGGATCATTTAGTCAGTGTGAGAGCTTTTCAGAGATTCTCAACGAATACCAATGGTCAGTGCTACGAGGGAGGCGCCGTATATCATGCAGCAGGATAATGTTGAAACTCCTAAAGCGTACGTTTGCAAAAAATCTTGCAACATATTACTTCTTCCCGCATATGTCTTGTAAAATGACCGCGACGAGAAATTGACAGAAATTAGAGTCATAAAGGGGGATATTGTGATTTCCAGAAGTACACTCCGTGACACGCCTTAAGGTGTCTTGCTGACTATAGGGGTAGATGTAGGCTACGCAGGGCACTTTACAGTGTGTCGCGGAGAGCACTTCGTATCAGTGGTAGTAATTCTCTTTCCTGCGACACGCGCGAACGTTACGAGGAATATGATTACATGTATGCCTCTGTAAGAACCATAATCCGCTTATTTTATCCTTCCGGTCCCGAAGCGAGATTAACGTTGGAAGCGGCAGAACTGTTTTGCAGTACATCGCCATTGCTGGATCTCCAAACTTCCCACAGTAGCGTTTTTCTAAATGATTGTCTTCGTCCTAAGAGGATTACTCATCTGAAATCACGGAGCAAATCCTTAATACAACCGCAGTAATCAGTGTGTCCTTTCGAAAGGAAACATACCGGCATTCTTACCTTGGTCGCTCATGGTTGATCATGCGGATATGGGTGAACTGGAAGGGTCACAGCATAACATAACACGGGGAAGAGCTTAAATTTATTATGAATACAAACAGGGTGACAATTATTGAACTGTATTAATAAAACGTACATTAGTTACAAACTACGGCGTGCACATACTTTATTCAACATGTAAACGTCTCTACGCATATTCGGATTTTGGTTGTGACGTGTTCGACATGTCTGCCATCATTGGCGATGACGTGGCGCAGACGAACAGCGAAATTCTACATGACCCGCTGAACTGTCAGAACATCGATGACCTCCAGAATGGCTGTTTTCAGTTCAGCAATGATTTTGAGGTTACTGCTGTGCATCTTGTCTTTCATATAGCCCCATAAAAGGAGTCGCCTGTTTTAAGATCCGGAGAATACGGCGGCCAATCGAGGCCCATGCCAGTGGCCTGTGGGTACCCCAGAGCTAGAATGCGGTCCCCAAAGTGCTCCCCTCCGGCACATCAATCACTCTCCTACTTCGATGGGATCGAGTTCCGTCTTGCATGAACCACATCTTATCTAAATCAAGTCACTTTGGACAATGGCGATGAAATCATTTTCCAAAATCTTCACGTGCCGTTAGGTAGTTGCCGTGCGATCAGGGAATATAGCAACGATTATTCCGTGACTGGACATTGCACACCACAGTCACTCGTTGAGGGTGAAGAGACTTCTCGATTGTGAAATGCGGATTCTCAGTCTCCCAAATGAGCCAATTTTGCTTGTTGATGAACTCTTCCAAATGAAAATGGGCTTCGTCGCTAAATCAAACAGCTATGCGCATAGTAATTCCCATCATGCCCCGCGGCCAACTGTGAAATCTGAACGTCCTAACGCAAACCGTTCAGGAGTTATGACTATTTTATTTCGAATAGTTCAATAACTATCACCCTGCATTATTGCTTTGTCCGCCGGAAGGTACGAGACAGCCGTACACGGAAAGGGCGTCACACAGCAAGGCCAACCTCCAGAGAGGCGAGATGTAGTTATGGTCAGCCGCCATAGAGGGCTCACTCAAGACGGTCTATATTAAAGATCTGTATGGGGAAAGTACGGCCAACTTGCCAGTGGCCGCCATTTTGGGCCCACCGCGACGCTGGTGATACATTGACTTTTGCAGTATATTTAGCCATGTATATTAAAGAAGTGCACTCAACCGTCTAGTGTACTGCTAAAACTGATCAGTGGCTTCAAACGGAAAATGCCCGATATTTAGCAACAAAAAATCTGAACAATTTTAAGCTAAATGAAGCCAATAGCATTTGTTGTGGCGAGTATGAAACAGTTTTTTCCCTGCTATCCTTTACTAATAGCGAAAGCAGATCTCGCAGTTCTTGTTGCGGTATCGAGTTTGAACGCCTGTTTTCGTAAATAGCGTTAAATTTAATATCCAATAGTCATCAGAACGAAAGGGAACTAATATTATTTCACAAGTGCAAGGAAAAATTCGTCGCTAATTTAAAGCTCTGTATTAACTTACTTCTTGTTTCTGTTACTAGGTACCACAAAAATTCGCCCAATGCTCTTTTGTTATACGAAATAAAGCATTTGATTCAAATATATATACGGGGTACCTTAGTAAATAGAAACGATATACGTGCCTATACGATTACATATGCTTTATATTTTTGTCCGATCCATCCCATAAATATTTTGTCTGCAAATTGTTCTATGACATTAGGAGAATTATTACGGAAGTACAACAGAACACAATATTTTGAAAATGTGTCGAATAAAACTAGGCCTACGGTCAAAAGTAGGCTGTAAGAAACGGTAACAACTGTATTTGTATTAATAGAATGTAGATTAGCGGTCAGGTTGCAACAGTAATAATAGTCTCCTGGTAACGTTAAAGGTTAAAAAAATGTACGTTATATTGTGTGGAACAAAGTATAATTTATTATTGTGGGCATCGTATATATAAGTTTAAAACAGTATACAGTCAATAAGGTCAAATTTTTTACCAGTCATGATAATTTTTTACTGTTCCACTAACTACTTGCCGTTTTATGTGCTAACAGTGGCAGTTTTATCTCTAAGATTTCTATTTTGTAATTAAATTACCATTAAACCATCCTATTAGCTCTTCTGACTCTTTCTTGCGGTTTGAATGGATTGGAAACTAAGTGACGGAAGTGTAAAAAGGAGACAAAGACAATGCCAGAAATGAGTAAAATTAACTGAATGGTTTACGTCGAGTTCCTGCAACCTTCCCCATTGCGACTAATAATCTCTTACTTGTTGCATGTCTCCCTCCGTAAGGAATTCTGTACGGTTTTCCTCCCTTTTCATCTCGAAACTAACAGCCAAAAGCACAGCACTGAGGCGTTATTCTATTTCAAACTTCGAAGACACACAACACTTCCTATGCTTCACACGTAAGGCTTGGGCCCAAAATGGCTGCTAATGTCACGTGACGCGACTTCAGCCTATCCTGAACTGCGAACGGCGGCAAACGCAGGGGAATAGATGGCTCTGAGCACTATGGGACAACATCTATGGTCATCAGTCCCCTAGAACTTAGAACTACTTTAACCTAACGACATCACTCAACACACAGCCATCACGAGGCAGAGAAAATCCCTGACCCCGCCGGGAATCGAACCCGGGAACCCGGGCGCGCACGAGCTGCGGGCACAGGGGAATAGGATGGCCATACTTTCCTTAATACAGAGCTTTCTGACTATATTACGCCGCGCGGTTAGAGGCGCCATGTCAAGGACTGCGCGGAACCTCCCGCCGGAGGTTCGAATCCTCCCTCGGGCATTGGTGTGTGCTGTTGTTCTTATCATAAGTTAGTTTACATAGTGTGTAAGTCTAGGGGCCGAACCTAAGCAGTTTGGTCCCTTACGAATCCACACATTTGAACATTTGACTACATTACGCTTCTGCCTTACGTCAACCAAATATTTCCCAAGTGAACACCTATCGGCAAAATGTGGACGTACAACTCCATTCAGACAGTTAGTTCGACAGTATCAACACCGTGCCTTGTGGCGGCATCTACAGTCGCAGCCCAGAAGAGCCCAATTGTACATTCTACTACTTACATTAGTTATCAAACGCCGGATTCAGGACTAGGCCAGCGTTCATAGATCACTACAAGTGAACTTCGAGCTACATTGCCACAAGTCTTCACAGCCAAGTTACATAATACACAATTTGTCTCAATAAATTATTTTTATCTGTTGTTAATCTGTGTTGCCATTATTTCTGCTTTAGTTTACTTAACACATGTGGCACTGTACGCGGCTGAATAGTTGCTGCCAGCAAGCAAGCCATCTCATAACTGGACGTGCTTCGGTGGTAAAGGGTTCACTTCCTGCAATCTCGTTATGCTGATACAAACAATATTTGGTGAATACAACAATAGTTCACGAATTCTTTACCTTTACTTGAGCACATCGTGGAAATAAAAACTGTGCAGTGAAATCAGAAATTAAGAGTGCACTAGTACTGATTATCCGCCGTCGCTCGATCACCAAGCCATCAGTATTCTTGTTCTTGGAAGGGAACTGGAGGGGTTGAGACGAGTGGCAGAGAGAACTGCAAGGAGTGAGAAGCGATAATGAACATGAAGCCAAGTTACCTAATCAGGCGCGGACGTCACTCGTTGGCTGCTCCAGAAAACTAACAATGGCGTGGCTAAGTCATTGCGATTCGGTCCCAACAAGATTTCTTGGTTGGCAGTATTCTTAATCCTGTCCGCCAGATACTTTCCAACACAACTATCTTCGCGCTCGTGGCGATCTATTTCATATTACAGACCCTATCTAACTGTCGTCATCATCTTGAACAAAATTAAAAATTAAGTTAAACAACTGCTACCTAGAAGTACAACGCATTAGCTTGCGGGGCACGGAAGTCAGCTAGACCCTGCCGGCCGCGATGGCCAAGCGGTTCTAGGCGCTTCAGTCAGGAACCGCGCGACTGCTACGGTCGCAGGTTCGAATCCTGCCTCGGGCATGGATGTGTGTGATGTCCTTAGGTTAGTTAGGTTTAAGTAGTTTCGAGTTCTAGGGGACCGATGATCTCAGATATTAAGTCCCGTAGTGCTCAGAGCCATTTGAATCATCAGCTAGACCCCAATGTCATTCACGAGACGAATTAACAAGCACAGATCTGGTAACTGACTAGCCTGAGGGTGGTTCAAAATGGTTCAAATGGCTCTGAGCACTATGGGACTTAACATCTGAGGTCATCAGTCCCCTAGAACTAAGAACTACTTAAACCTAACTAACCTAAGGACATAACACACATCCATGCCCGAGGCATGATTCGAACCTGTGACCGTAGCGGTCGCGCGGTTCCAGACTGAAGTGCCCAAAACCGGCCGGCTAAGGGTGGTTTTTAGGCTGTTTCACCCTTGTTTAGGCAAATACTAGGCTGGTCCCCAATATCCGCCTCAGAAGACATGATGCACTAACAGTCAAAATACGATCACATAATGATAAAGGTTTACATGATTCACAGACAGATGGCGCACACGACTTCCGTGCATTAGGTTACCTGGCGACTGTGGCGGCAGGAAAGCATCTGGCCGCAAAATTAACATAAACAAAATTTGACAAATCATGAAAACAGCGGACAGAGAGAGAGAGAGAGAGAGAGAGAGAGAGAGAGAGAGAGAGAGAGAGAGAGATCGATTACACTTTTAACTTCTATTCGACCATGTGTCAACATTTAACTTCACCCACATACTTACATTAAATTCTCCATCTCTTAGGTTTTGAAACGACAACACTTAATATCAGTGACTCAGTTTGACAAAATTCGTCCTTGCTATGGTCTTCAGTCATGAGATGGTATGATGTATCTCTCCATGTTAGTTCATGCCGTGCAAGTCTCTTCAATTTTGCATAGCTACTGCCATCTACAGCCATTAGAACCAGCTCAACCCTCACACTCCACTTCATTATAAAACTGGCCCTTCCTGGATAACCATAAAGCTGTTTTCTCCTCCAGTAGGTACAGTACCTCTTCAACATCCAATCCAGGCAACCAAAACTACAACAACAATCACTACCACCAAGAGAACGCGGTCTATTCCAAATTCAGAACCCAGAGCCTCTGCAGTGCTTTCATCATGCTCAGGAGCAACCCAGATGGCTAGTGCTGCATTATTCATTCATTTACCGAGACCAATTATTTAAAACACGTTTTTTTATGTAAAAAGCCAATGGTATACGGTCCATTCATTTATCAACGCCTTTACCACTGCACACACTAGATACACTGTGTTGACTGGCAAATGTACCTTCAGACAGATGTCTGGCTTCTATTTTTGTGTATCGCAACTTCCATGTATTTCGTTGAAAAACTGAGTCAACATTTCTTCCATAAAGGAGGAGATGTCGCACAAGGAAAGAGGATAAGATTTTAGAATTATCCATAGCAGAGTTCTGATGTGTGGGTTTCCAGAAAAAAAAAATGTTGTTCCAAAGCATCTTCTGCAGTAACATGTGTCTTATTAGTAATAAGTGTTGTATTTTTTACCAAAACCCCATTCTTTTTTTACTTCACTGTGTAGAATGTATTTCTTATCAGATACTTTTAACAGCGTCATAAGTAAGTTTGTTTTAGTATTCTCTTTAATATTTTCTACAATTTAATGTTCAACTTTTGTCATTTCTAGAAAATACGGCTTTTAGTTTAGTATTTATTCATTCTTGGTATAGCTCTATTTCTATGGTCATGGGCAGAGCTGAATCTGTAGTAATTACCAGGGTTATATTTATGTAGCTGACTGATAATTGAACTCATATGGTGTAACTAAAATCCCCAATGACTTCTACAGCACAACATTTCAAAAGCTTTTGTTAAACGATGCCTGTACTATGAACAGGCTATTCCGAGCAGCTCCTGGATGACCAAACGGAATTATTTTTCCCCACTTCTGCATACCGCCAAACCAGCTAAAGAAATACGTGACTGATTTCCAAATTTCTTTGCTCACGGAGGTGATACAACAGTTTAACACCATTTTCGCAGGAAGAGTTAGGTTCATAACAAACGCATTAGGAAAGCGCACTACTCGTAACAGGATTCCATTACGTGCTGCGGTAGTCAACCCTCTAACGAGCGGGCTCTTATCGCTGTTTACGCCAGGACAGCGTGAAAGCCTGCTGCAGTCGCAATATGAAGGTGCCTGGCGTATCTAAAGAGAGCTCTGTTTATGAACAGGTGTGCCGCATAGATAAGTCTGTCACTGTCGCAAACTTGAAAGTCCCGCGAAAAGCAGTCCAACGAAGATGGCTCTTCTACCGCAACGTAATAAAGCATTACTGCAGCACCGGTGGGCCCAGCTGCAGAGTTACAGTCCACAGTTACGTAGAAATGAGGAGTGGCATGTGGACGAATATACATGCTGTCGCAGGAGGAATGGTCAATATTTAGGGATATAACAGGAAAGATCATTCGAAACAAACAACTCTAGTAAACAAGGGCTCTAAAATGCGTACCTTAAGAGCTACAAGCACTTGTTCAGTAGAAGAAATGTATTTCACGATAGCGAAGACGAACAAATGCTCACAGCGCTTAAGGTATTAATTTTAAAGCCCATTTAACAGGATGATCCTGTCTTATGCCGGAATACGAACCATTGCTGCTGGGTCACCCTGTATTTCAAAACATAAACACTAAAGCCTGCAATTTTGGTTCCATACATTAACCGGAAAAGCCAACTGAAGACCAAAAAAGGGAGGCTGGAGCATTGTATATACCCTTCAAAAGAGGGAGTGAAGGTACTAACGGAGCGGCGTCGTTGTTGTTTTCAGTCTGTAGTCTGCAGATCATCACCCTAGCAATTCTGTGCAAGCCTCTTCATATTTGCATACCTACTGCAACCTACATCCATCTACCATCTCCCCCCTCCCCCCCCCCCCTTTCATTCCACTGCGAATCTGACGAACCCTTCTTTTAGTCAAGTTGTGCCGTAAGTTTAATTTTTTCCCGAATTCGATTCAGTAGCTTCTCATTAGTTACTCGATCTACCCATCTAATGTTCTGCACGTTTTTGTAGCACCACATTTCAGTAGCTTATCCTCTGTTTCTCTGAACTACTTAAAAAAAATGGCTCTGAGCACTATGGGACTTAACAGCTGAGGTCATCAGTCCCCTAGAACTTAGAACTACTTAAACCTAACTAACTAACCTACGGACACCACACACATCCATACCCGAGGTAGGATTCGAACCTGCGACCGTAGCGCTCGCGCGGTTCCAGACTGAAGCGTCTAGAACCGCTCGGTCACAGCGGCCGGCTGAACTGCTTTTAATCCACGATTAACCTCCGTATAAGGCTACATTCCAGAATAACATTCAGAAAAGACTTCCTACCACTTAACATTTCTATTAGATGTTAAATTTCTGTCGTTCATAAATGCATTTGTTTCTACACTGGGGTGACAGGAATCATGGGACAGCGATGTGCACATGCATAGATGGCGGTAGTATCGCGCACACAAGATATAAAAAGGCTGTGCATTGGCAGACCTTTCATTTGTACTCAGGTGATCGATTTGAAAAAGTGTACGATGTGACTATGGGCACACGACATAAATCAACAGACTTTGAACGAAAATTAACTTTGAACACGAAATGGTAGGAGCCAGGCGCATGGGACATTCAAAAAGCGTTAGGGAATTCAACATTCCAAGATCCACCATGTCAAGAGTGTGCCGAGAATACCAAATTTCAGACATTGGTTCTCACCACAGCCATCACAGTGGCCAACGGCCTTCCCTTAACCACCGAGAGCAGCGGCGTTTGCACAGAATTGTCAGTGCTAACAGACAAGCAACATTGCATGAAATAACGGCAGGAATCGATGTGGGACGTACGACGCACGTATCCGTTACGACAGTGGGGCGAAATATTGTGTTAATGGGCTATGGGAGCAGAGGATGGATGAAGGTTAGGAATGTGACGCAGACCCCACGAAGCCATGGACCCAAGATGTGTACAATGCACTGTGCAAGCTGGTGGTGGCTCCATAATGATGAGGGCTGTGATTATATGGAATGGACTGGGTCCTCTGGTCCGGCTCAACCGATCACTGACTGGAAATAGTTATGTGCGGCTACTTGGAGGCAACTCGCAGACGTTCATAGACTTCATGTTCACAAAAAACCATGAAATTTTTGTAGATGACAATGCGCCACGTCATTGGGCCACAGTTGTTCGCGATTGGTTTGAAGAACATTCTGGACAACTCGAGCGAATCACTTGGCCACCCAGGTCGTCCGACATGAATTTCATTGAACATTTATGGGACATCGAGAGGTCAGTTCGCGAACACAATCGTGCACCGGCACCACCTTCGCAATTATGGACAGCTATAGAGGCAGCACGGCTCATTATTTCTGCAGGGGCCTTCCAACAACTTGTTGAGTCCACGCGACGTTTGTTCTTTTGCAATTCCAGTTTAGAATTTGTGCACTAACTCATTCTTTAGAGACATATACCTCCCCATTTGCCTTCTTCATTTACTAGAGTTTTATATTCTTTACATTCAGTAAATATTTCGTGTTTTATTTAAGGCTTTCACTAGGCCTTCTCTTTTTGCCTATTTGATCTTCTGCTGCCTTCGCTACTGTATCTTTCAAACTATCCATTCTTCTACTGCATTCCTTTCCCATTACAGTCAGTCGTTGTCTACAGGGTGTGGTAGATAAGTAATGAGACTGGCCGCCGCGCGGCGCCCCAGTCGCTCGCAGGGCGGTCTCCACCTGTACGTCACGTGGTGGGGGATCTGAGCTAACAATAGAACCGGTTCGCAGTCGCGTCGGAGCTCTGGTGCAGTGAGGGTCGAGCTTCGCGTATTACGTTGTTTGTGTGCCCGTGACACTTGTGAAAACGCTGAAGATGGATCGCTCGATAGAACAGCGGTATGCAATCTAATTTTGCTTTCGCTTGGGCAAAACTGCTTCGGAAACTTTTGCTATGATTACGGAGGCCTACAAGAAGACTCCCTATCAAGAGCTCAAGTGTTCCGGTGGTTTAATGAATTTAAAAACGGGAGGGAATCCGTTGAAGACATGGAACGATCTGGACGCCCTTCAACGAGTCGTGTGGATGAAACGGTGGCCAAAGTGAAAGAACTCCTGGACTCCGACCGTCGTTTAAGTCTCAAAATGATCGCCGATGAGGTCTCCGTGAATAAATTTACGGTTCACCAAATTGTTACGCAAGATTTGATGATGAGGAAAGTTTGCGCAAAATTGGTTCCCCGAGTGCTCACCGCCGAACAAAAGCAACAACGAGTGGACGTTTGCCGTGAGATGTTGAATGATTTGGAAAATAATCCACACTTTTTAGACAACGTAGTAACAGGCGACGAATCGTGGACATTCCAGTACGACCCAGAGACGAAAACCCAGAGCTCGGAGTGGCACACACCGGCATCGCCGCGGCTGAAGAAAGCAAGAATGTCAAAGTAAGTCCCGCATCAAGACAATGCTGATTGTGTTTTTCGACAAGCGGGGGTTAATTCACAAAGAGTTTGTCCCTCAGGGGAAGACTGTCAATGCCGAATTCTACAAAGAAGTCCTTCAGCGATTGCACAGAGCCGTCAAACGGAAGCGACAGGACCTTGCTCAACGCTGGCGTCTCCACCACGACAACGCTCCGGCGCACACAGCGTTCCTCGTGACCTCCTACTTGACCCGAATTGGAGTTGAAGTTTTGCCACAGCCACCATACAGCCCTGACTTGAGTCCTCCTGATTTCTTCCTATTTCCGAAGGTCAAAAGATGCCTGAAGGGTCATCGTTTCGACGATATTCCGAACATCCAACGTGCTGTCACGAAGGCACTAACTGGGATAACTCAAACGGACTACAGTGGGGCCTATGAAGCTTGGAAAACGCGCTGGCAACGTTGTGTCGACGCCCAAGGCGAGTACTTTGAAGAATATTAACGTTTTGTACAAATTGGATCAATAAATTTGTTTTTCTAGACTGAGTCTCATTACTTATCTACCACACCCTGTAGTGCTTTCTTCGAAACTCGCAACGACCTCTATTTCTTTCAATTCAATCAGATCTCATCTCCTTGAAATGATAACTTGCTGCAGCATCTTCAGTTTTAATGTGCAGTTCATAAACAATACATTACGGTCAGAGTACACATCTGCCCCAGACTTCCCCTTTCAATCCTTTTCCTCCAGTCCATGTTATCCTAGTATTTTTCCTTCTTTTTATTTTCCTGCTATTGGCTCGGAGCACTATGGGACTTAACATCTGTGGTCAGCAGTCCCCTAGAACTTACAAGGGAACCTCCCCATCGCACCCACTTCAGATTTAGTTGTAAGTTGGCACAGGGATAGGCCATGAAAAACTGAACACAGATCAATCGAGAAAACAGGAAGAAGTTGTATGGAACTATGAAAAAAATAAGCAAAATATACAAACTGAGTAGTCCGTGTGCAAGATAAACCACATCAAGGTACGCATACACTGAGGAGCACCGTGGTCCCATGGTTACCGTGAGCAGCTACGGAACGGAAGGTCCCTGGTTCAATCCTCCAAGTGAAAAGTTTTAATTTTTTATTTTCAGACAATTATCAAAGTTCATGCACTAAGACATGATCAACTTCGCTCTCCAAAATTCCAGGACATGTTCAGATTTGCTTGGACACATGCAGGATTTGACGGTCTACACACGGAAAAACTTGAAAACGTTAAAAACGTATGTTTTGACAGAGCACAGGAAAAACTGTGCGACTGTGAAACTGTTGCATTCATTTGTTGCCGTTTGTGACAAACTGTTATGTTTTCATCACTTTTTTGGGAGTGATTATCACATCCACAAGAAAACCTAAATCGGGCAAGGTAGAAGAATCTTTTTACCCATTCACCAAGTGTGCAAGTTAGGTGGGTCGACAACCTATTCCTGTAAGGTGACGTACATGCCGTCACCAGTGTCGTATAGAATATTTCAGATGTGTTTTCCCGTGGAGGAATCGGTTGACCTATGAATTTGCGATCAAATGTTTTCGGTTCCTATTGGAGAGGCACGTCCTTTAGTCTAATAATCGCACCGTTTTGCGGTGCGGTCGCAAAACACAGACACTAAACTTATTACAGTGAACAGAGACGTCAATGAACGAACGGGCAGATCGTAACTTTGCGAAAATAAAGTAAGTAAAATTTTTACTCGATGGAAGACTCGAACCAAGGACCTCTCGTTCCACAGTTACTCACTCTAACCACGGGACCACAGCGCTCCTCAGCTTACATAGTACTTGATGTTGCATATCTTAAACTTGGGCTACTCAGTTTGTATATTTTGCTTATTTTTTCATAGTTCCACACTTCTTCCTGTTTTCTCGATTGATCTGTGTTCAGTTTTTCAAGGCCTATCCACTGTGTCAATTTATAACTAAATCTGAGGGGGGTGCGATGGGGAGGTTCCCTTGTTAGAACTACTTAAACCTAAATAACCTAAGGACCTCACACACATCCATGCCCGAGGCAGGATTCGAACCTGCGACCGTAGCAGTCGCGCGGTTCCGGACTGAGCGCCTAGAACCATCCTGCTATTGGTTTCCAGTCCCCATCATAATGAAATTTTTGTGTTCCGTAACTATATGACTCACCAACGGCATGGACTCGAATAATGTCTGAAGTAGTGCTGGAGGAAACTGACACCACGAATCCTGCAGGGCTGTCCATTAATCCGTAAGAGTATGAGGGGGTGCGGAGCTCTTCTGAACAGCGCGTTGCAAGGCATCCCAGATATGCTCAACAATGTTCCTGTCTTGCGAGTTCGGTGGCCAGTGGAAGTGTTTAAACGCAGGATAGCGTTCCTGGAGCCACTCTGTAGCAATTCTGGAAGTGTGGGGTGTCGCGTTGTCCTGCTGGAATTGCCGAAGTCTGTCGGAATGCACATTGGACATAAATGGATGCAGCTGATCAGACAGGATGATTCAAATGGCTCTGAGCACTATGGGACTTAACATCTATGGTCATCAGTCCCCTAGAACTTAGACCTACTTAAACCTAACTAACCTAAGGACATCACACAACACCCAGTCATCACGAGGCATCAGACAGGATACTAACATGCCACCTGTCAGAGTCGTATCTACATGTATCATTGGTCCCATATCACTCTACCTGCACACGCCACACATGAGTACAGAGCCTCGACCAGCTCCCTGGTGACATGCAGTATCCAAGGATTCATGAGGTTGTTTCCATACCCGTACACGTCCATCCGCTCAGAACAATTTGAAACGAGACTCGTCCGACCAGGCAACATGTATCCAGTGATCAATATCCAATGTCGGTGCTGACGGGCCCAGGCGAGGAGTAAAGCTTTGTCGTGCACAGTCATCAAGGATATACGAGTGGGTCGTCGGCTCCGAAAACTCATATCGACGATGTTTCGTTGAATGTTTCGCACACTGACACTTGTTGATGGCCCAGCGTTGAAATCTGCAGCAATTTGCGGAAGGGTTCCGGTTCTGTTACGTTGGAGAATTCTCTTCAGTCGTCGTTGGTCCCGTTCTTGCAGGATCTTTTTCCGGCCGCAGTGATGTGGGAGATTTGATGTTTTACCTGATATTCACGGTACACTCGTGAAATGGTCGTACGGGAAAATCCCCACTTTATCGCTACCTCGGAGATGCTGAGTCCCATCGCTCGTACGGTGACTACAAGATCACGTCCAAACTCTATTAAATCTTGATAAACTGTCATTGTAGCAGCAGTAACCGGTCTTACAACTGCGCCGGACACTTTTTTGTCTTATATAGGCATTGCCGATCGCATTGTCGTATTCTGCCTGTTTACAGATCTCTGTATTTGAATACGCATGCCTATACCAGTTTCTTTGGCCCTTCAGTGTAGTTTCAGCGCTACATTATGCCAACTTCAGGCCCCCCTCAACGACGCGTAAGAAGGATCCCACCTTTTGTGCAGTCAAAATGGGGCCCACCATTCAGTGACTAGTACTCCTAGATTTCTTCGTAACACAGCGATCCCTCAGATCACCAGCGAAACACTTGTGTCGGCAATTTATGATTAATGGGTTTGCTGTGCTAAGAAGAAATCTACGGATATAGTCATTTAATGCTGGCCCTTATTGTGATTGGATCGGAGGTGGGATGCTTTCTACACATCGGTTAGGGAGCCTGTAGATAGCGAAATGTACTGCTGGAACTGGTTGCTCAAATAAAATAACAACTGGAAATTTAGACGGCTGAAGGTGTTTTAATTCGATATTTTATACTGAACAACCGAGGTCCCGCAATCACTTGTATAAAGATGGGCTTAGATAGATTTGAAGTTAAGCGCCCTCAGGCTTGACTAGCACCTCGATTGGTGACCGCCCGGCTCTCTCGAGCGCTGTTGGCAAGCGGGGTGCTCTCAGACCTTGTGAGGCCAACTGGGGAGCTATTTGATTGGGCAGAAAGCTGCGGCTCTGGTCACAAAAGCTGACAACTGCCACGGTAGCGGTGTGTTGACCACATGCCATTCCATTTCCGCACGCAGTGACACGTATCGACTGAGGATGGCACGGCTGTAGGTCTGTACCTTTGGGACTTTCGACCTGTGCGGACGGAGTTTACAATTTTAGTTCAACTATCAGAATAAGTTCTTTTATCGCATTACTTTAACCTGTTCATAATCTGCGGCGATAGAATACATACAGACTGTTACAAAAAGGTACGGCCAAACTTTCAGGAAACATTCCTCACACACAAATAAAGAAAATATGTTATGTGGACATGTGTCCGGAAACGCTTAATTTCCATGTTAGAGCTCATTTTAGTTTCGTCAGTATGTACTGTACTTCCTCGATTCACCGCCAGTTGGCCCAATTGAAAGAAGGAAATGTTGACTTCGGTGCTTGTGTTGACATGCGACTCATTCCTCTACAGTACTAGCATCAAGCACATCAGTACGTAGCATCAACAGGTTAGTGTTCATCATGAACGTGGTTTTGCAGTCAGTGCAATGATTACAAATGCGGAGATGGCAGATGCCCATTTGATGTATGGATTACCACGGGGAAACAGCCGCGGCGCGGTACGTTTGTATCGAGACAGATTTCCAGAACGAAGGTGTCCCGACAGGAAGACGTTCGAAGCAATTGATCGGCGTCTTAGAGAGCATGGACATTCCAGCCTATGACTCGCGACTGAGGAAGACCTAGAACGACGAGGACACCTGCAATGGACGAGGCAATTCTTCGTGCAGTTGACGATAACCCTAATGTCAGCGTCAGAGAAGTTGCTGCTGTACAAGGTAACGTTGACCACGTCACTGTATGGAGAGTGCTACGGGAGAACCAGTTGTTTCCGTACCATGTACAGCGTGTGCAGGCACTATCAGCAGCTGATTGGCCTCCACGGATACACTTTTGCGAATGGTTCATCCAACAATGTGTCAATCCTCATTTCAGTGCAAATGTTCTCTTTACGGATGAGGCTTCATTCCAACGTGATCAAATTGTAAATTTTCACAATCAGCATGTGTGGGCTGACGAGAATCAGCACGCAATTGTGCAATCACGTCATCAACACAGATTTTCTGTGAACGTTTGGGCAGGCATTGTTGGTGATGTCTTGATTGGGCCCCATGTTCTTCCACCTACGCTCAATGGAGCACGTTATCATGATTTCATACGGGATACTCTACCTGTGCTGCTAGAACATGTGCCTTTACAAGTACGACACAACATGTGGTTCATGCACGATGGAGCTCCTGCACATTTCAGCCGAAGTTTTCGTACGCTACTCAGCAACAGATTCGGTGACCGATGGATTGGTAGAGGCGGACCAATTCCATGGCCTCCACGCTCTCCTGACCTCAACCCTCTTGACTTTCATTTATGGGGGCATTTGAAAGCTCTTGTCTACGCAACCCCGGAACCAAATGTAGAGACTCTTCGTGCTCGTATTGTGGACGGCTGTGATACAATACGCCATTCTCCAGGGCTGCATCAACGCATCAGGGATTCCATGCGACGGAGGGTGGATGCATGTATCCTCACTAACGGAGGACATTTTGAACATTTCCTGTAACAAAGTGTTTGAAGTCACGCTGGTACGTTCTGTTGCTGTGTGTTTCCACTCCATGATTAATGTGATTTGAAGAGAAGTAATAAAATGAGCTCTAACATGGAAAGTAAGCGTTTCCGAACACATGTCCACGTAAGATATTTTGTTTGTGTGTGAGGAATGTTTCCTGAAAGTTTGGCCGTACCTTTTTGTAACACCCTGTATAACCTTGTACTACTGTGGTGTCACCTTCGTGTCTGTCTTGGCTACAATAACTCGTTCACTGTGCTGTTCATAGTTACCCGCATTCCTATAACGTTATTCATTATTAGACCTACCCCCTAATTAACCCCATTTGACTTAGTATTTATTGCGGTATCGACAGCGTCTCCGTCGACCGCACCCGGGCGTCGCTCATAGCTACGCGAGAGACGGCACTTCTGAACCTTTCGCCAGCGCGCTATCTATCGCCAGCTGTTCTCCGTCGGGTGGCACCACGCATACACGCCACCAGTGGACGCGGAACTTAGTGCACGCAGCTCCGATTGGCCTCATCACCACTTGCCGACACAAGTGTTTGGCTAATGATGATCGAAGGGATCGCCGAGTTAAGAAGAAATCTACGGGTATCAGTCAGTGAATGCCGGCCCGTATTTTGACTGCGCAAAAGGTGGGATCCATCCTACACGTCGTTCAGGGGGCCTAGAGATGGGGTAATGTAGCGCTGAAACTACACTAAAGCGCCAAAGAAACTGGTATAGGCATGCGTATTCAAATATGGAGGTAAAAAACGTTCCCACCTATTTGCTCTGAATTGTCGAATCTCTGTCTAACTTGATTGTTAAGATGGTTTCATTCTGTTTTAGCTCTTTCATTAGGCAGTCGTTAATTTATCTATATAACTTTGTTCTTTTTCTAGTTTATGAATATGCACAGAAAGTCTGTCGTTATGTTCCATGTAGCGTTCGGACGATTAGCTATTTATAGCTGTTGTAAAGAACCACTGTAGTATTAAATGGCTGTCATGTTGGGCTTTTTGCTTGTAAATTCTATTCCAAAGTTTGGTGTACTAAGGTTTCTTGAGTCGATCATAGTTTTTCCACTGTGGTCGTAATTTTTGACGTTGGTGTGATTTTTTTTATAATCACGAACATTACTATCATTAGTAATAACTCGGCACCGCGAAAGAGGCTACAGCATTCAGAGTTATGTATAAATCAATTAAGTGTACATAGTGTAAATAAACCTATTATGTGATGCCTTTTTGCAGATGTCTGAGTGTAATTATGGCCACCTCGTCTGCCGATTTATGACCCTGTACCACCCGACCAGAAGTCCTGTTGTTACTGTCAACGAACTTCAAAAATTCTCACTATATCTTATTTCAACCTATCTATTTTACTTTTTAAATTCCCTATCTTACCTACCTACCTACCTGATCAAGGGTTCGAACATTTCACGCTGCGACCCGCTTCAGTCACCGCTAGGACATTCGAATGAGGATCTATGTCAACTCCGTAACACGTACCGACTTCATTACGCCACACAATAGAATTGCATGCCCTTGGAAAAAATAACGGCTGCAGTTTTACCTTGCTTTCAGCCGTTCGCAGTACTAGCACAACAAGGCCACGTTGGCTATAGTTGCGAGTCAATCATCCAGACACTGAAACTGTTAAAGACAGAGGTTTGGTGATGAGTGGATCCAGAACCTTCGTGGAATTTTTAAATGAAATCATTCCGCTTTAGGCTGTTAAAACATTATTTACTGCGACTGAAATTTCGACACGTGGTCATTTCGAAGTAATCTGGAAACAATCAGTCATGAAATATAATATATGTAATTATGAAGCTGAAAAACGTGAAATGGAAAATGTCGAAACTACTGATGTCGGATGTTGTAAACCACCTAATAACGAAACGTTGTGTAAGAGCAGTTGCATGTGGTGTTGTGGATTTATCTGCTGTCCCATATACCATACACGTTATGAACTGGTAAATAATGACATGGACACTTAAGTTAAAATTTCATGTAGCAGGCGTGGTAAATACGATGTGCATTCAAGTTCTAAGGCCTCCGATTTTTTTTCTAATTAACTACTCACCCGAAATCGATGACACTGGCGTTACTTCTCGACGTAATCGCCCTGCAGACGTCCACATTTTTCACAACGCTGACGCCATGATTCCATGGCAGCGGCGAAGGCTTCTTTAGGAGTCTGTTTTGACCACTGGAAAATCGCTGAGGCAATAGCAGCACGACTGGTGAATGTGCGGCCGCGGAGAGTGCCTTTCATTGTTGGAAAAAGCCAAAAGTCACTAGGAGCCAGGTCAGGTGAGTAGGGAGCATGAGGAATCACTTCAAAGTTGTTATCACGAAGAAACTGTTGCGTAACGTTAGCTCGATGTGCGGGTGCGTTGTCTTGGTGAAACAGCACACGCGCAGCCCTTCCCGGACGTTTTTGTTGCAGTGCAGGAAGGAATTCGTTCTTCAAAACATTTTCGTAGGATGCACCTGTTACCGTAGTGCCCTTTGGAACGCAATGGGTAAGGATTACGCCCTCGCTGTCCCAGAACATGGACACCATCATTTTTTCAGCAGTGACGGTTACCCGAAATTTTTTTGGTGGCGGTGAATCTGTGTGCTTCCATTGAGCTGACTGGCCCTTTGTTTCTGGATTGAAAAATGGCATCCACATCTCATCCATTGTCACAACAGACGAAAAGAAAGTCCCATTCATGCTGTCGTTGCACGTCAACATTGCTTGGCAACATGCCACACGGGCAGCCATGTGGTCGTCCATCAGCATTCGTGGCACCCACCTGGATGACACTTTTCGCATTTTCAGGTCGTCATGCAGGATTGTGTGCACAGAACCCACAGAAATGCCAACTCTGGAGGCGATCTGTTCAACAGTCATTCGGCGATCCCCCAAAACAATTCTCTCCACTTTCTCGATCATGTCGTCAGACCGGCTTGTGCGAGCCCGAGGTTGTTTCGGTTTGTTGTCACACGATGTTCTGCCTTCATTAAACTGTCGCACCCACGAACGCACTTTCGACACATCCATAACTCCATCACCACATGTCTCCTTCAACTGTCGATGTATTTCAATTGGTTTCACACCACGCAAATTCAGAAAACGAATGATTGCACGCTGTTCAAGTAAGGAAAACGTCGCCATTTTAAGTATTTAAATCAGTTCTCATTCTCGCCGCTGGCGGTAAAATTCCATCTGCCGTACGGTGCTGCCATCTCTGGGACGTATTGACAATGAACGCAGCCTCATTTTAAAACAATGCGCATGTTTCTATCTCTTTCCAGTCCGGAGAAAAAAAATCGGAGGCCTTAGGACTTGGATGCACCTCGTACACTATCAAAAGCGGCAAAGATGTACGCATACAAAGAGTATGAGCTATGGAGTGTAAAGATGCTAATATATGGAGTCGGTACCACGTGGTTTGCGAAATGTGCGCGCAGAATCGATAAAAGTGAAAGAAATGCATGTTAAATAAAAACGGAATCCACAAATTATACGGACAGTATGGATTAAAATTGGGGAATAAGATATTTGCCTCTCGTCAGGAACTACGGGTTAGTCTGGCCTCTCCACAAATAACCCTCTGCTCTGGTATGGCTGCACCTACGGTGCGGTTGTCTGTACCATTGACTAACACAAGTCAACTCCCCTCGACATGGTCCATGGTTCATGAGGGGAGTAGTGGTGTCACCGCCAGACACCACACTTGCTAGGTGGTAGCCTTTAAATCGGCCGCGGTCCGTTAGTATACGTCGGACCCGCGTGTCGCCACTATCAGAGATTGCAGACCGAGCGCCGCCACACGTCAGGTCTAGAGAGACTTCCTAGCACTCGCCCCAGTTGTACAACCGACTTTGCTAGCGATGGTTCACTGACAAAATACGTTCTCATTTGCCGAGACGATAGTTAGCATAGCCTTCAGCTACGTCATTTGCTACGACCCAGCAAGCCGCCATTATCAGTTGCTATCGATATTGTGAAGAATGTACAGACAAGAGCTACGTTCAACATTGATGGATTAAAGTTAAGTATTCCACCATCTGCGTCCGTTTTTCTGGGTTCTGATTTCCTTGTCCTGTTCCAGACCTCACGCCAGCCTGCGTGAGCTTAAACGCGTGCCTTTCGGCTTCCTGTTTTCATAAGGGTTGGCTCTCCTACCAGCCCACAACAGGAGTAATAGCGCCCACCTCAGTATTCTTAAAAACGTATCGCTGTCACACACACTATACATCTATGCGCCACTGCTCTCCGTATCGAAAATGGGACGTTTATTGTGCGTACATCGACTCTCAGTGCTTGAATGCCCCTCCACTCAGCATCATGGTCCTCCTCCGGTAATTTGCATACCATAGACCCACTCAACTTTATCATTTTGCTGGCACATTCCGCTGTCATTCGTTTCAGCTTCTCATAGTCATGCCCGCCGACAAAATTTCCCGATCGCTTTCAATGACTGGTGCACTCCCCGTCAGCTGCCGGAGCTAGTTCCCAACGGTCGTATCTATCTACGGCTGGTGTTGTCGTGTGCAGCTTCTAGTGCTCAGCTCGGACGCTTTTAGCAACCAGCGATGGACAGTTTTGCAACAACTGATAAGCAAGTCGCAAGGTCAAAGTCTCGTCGTTGCAACCCTACCACGTCATGGCATCCTGTTCGTCAGATGTGCTGCAGCTGCATATCTCGTGTTCGCGCGTAAGCGTAAGCGGGAGCGGGAGCGACTTTCATTGCAGTCTTGAAAGGTAAAACACACTATGACTTGCCTTGTTCTAGGAAGCGTATCGCTGCAGCTTTGGCGGGACATTAATTTATGCCTTTACGGTCGTCCGCATCCTCATTTTCGTAATCACAACAGGTATACAGGGTGTCCCAAAAGGATGTATACACACTCTTACAGCTCCTAACTATAAAATTACAATGAAATGAATTCCCCTAGCTGCATACAGGCGTTGATAAGTCAACGGGGACTGTTGAAAATGTGTGCCCTGGCCGGGACACGAACGCAGGATCTTCTGCTTACGTGGCAGACGCTCTATCCATCTGAGCCACCGAGGACACAGAGGATAGTGCGACTGCAGGGACTTACGTCCGGCACGCCTCCCGTGAGACCCACATTCCCAGCTTATTGTCCCGCACTATAATCGTAGTGCCCCTGCCCATTATACTCATTACACGCGGCTTTTTGCCGATTGCCGTAAGAGTTCGGACACTGTTTGTACATTCGCACAGAAGATGATGGTCAAATGGCCGGTGAGCCTTAACTATATATATATATATATATATATATATATATATATATATATATATATATATATATATATATAAAGATGGTATCTGTTCTTTCGGACATTGACTTATCAACGCCTGTATGCAGCTAGGGGTATTCATTTCATTGTAATTTCATTCTAACGAGCTGCATAGTCACCGATGGTATCTATTCTTTCAGACATGTTCGAAAGACAAATGGTTCAAATGGCTCTGAGCACTATGGGACAACTTCTGAGGTCATCAGTCCCCTATAACTTAGAACTACTTAAACCTAACTAACCTAAGGACATCACACACATCCATGCCTGAGGCAGGATTCGAACCTGCGACCGTAGCGGTCGCGCGGTTCCAGACTGTAGCGCCTATAACCGCTCGGCCACCTCGTCCGAGATAAGTCTAAGGAAAAATAAACTGTCAAGGATGCCCAAAAGAACGATTCCAGAAGACCACGATCATCCACATATCCCCACAAGAGAAAGAGAAGTCGTCGAAAGGTTTCAGAAATTTTCTGTAGTTTCAGCAGCCTTCTATAAAGTCTGTGCGGCACGCGACTCGTGGGGGCAGGAGTTCCAAAACCGAGCGTCAATCGCATTTTGGAGAGTGTCCAATGAAAAATTTTTATTCTAAATTCGGATGATTATGACCGGAGATTTGAATTTTGTGGGTGCTATCAAGCAAGGTCGCATAGATCAAACTATTTCCATACAATATGAGATTTTCACTCTGCAGCGGAGTGTGCGCTAATATGAAACTTCCAGGCAGATTAAAACTGTGTGCCCGACCGAGACGCGAACTCGGGACCTTTGCCTTTTGCGGGCAAGTTCTCTACCATCTGAGCTACCGAAGCACGACTCACGCCCGGTACTCACAGCTTTACTTCTGCCAGTATCTCGCCTCCTACCGTCCAAACTTTACAGAAGTTCTCCTGCGAAGTTCGAGGAGGGCACCGCACTGGCCTCGCATTCCGGAGAACGGCGGTTCAATCCCGTGTCCGGCCATCCTGATTTAGGTTTTCCGTGATTTTCCTAAATCGCTCCAGGAAAATGCAGGGATGGTTCCTTTGAAAGGGCACGGCCGACTTCCTTTCCCGTCCTTCCCTAATCCTATGAGACCGATGACCTCGCTGTCTGGTCTTCTCCCCCAAAACAACCCAACCCACCGACACGAATGCATCAATTTCAATGCAGATTTTTGATTTATTTGAAGGCTAGTTTAACTAGAAATGTCGTGATATGTCTGAAGGTAATCTGCTATATAAAGAAGAGTTCGCAGACAGCAACAGGGTGCCTAATCAATATGTGGTACATGATTTAATATACTACAATGTAGATCTCAAAAATCTCTACAGAAAATTCCGGATGAACATATGTTATTGTTTCATGGTTCACCCACAATCCCCATTTCTTTAATGCTTTCGGATTGGCTGCGCCAGGAGCAATCAAAACACGACAAATACTATGGGTGAACAGTAAAAGCTAAGCATATACTCTCGTGGACTTGTGTGTAGATCTTTTTGAGTTCTACGGTTTCGTACTTTCCAATCTGACGTAACCGAGCGAGGTGGCGCAGTTGTTAGCACACTGGACTCGCAATCGGGAGGACGACGGTTCAAATTCGCGTCCTGCCATCCTGATTTAGGTTTTCCGTGATTTCCCTAAATCGCTTCAGGCAAATGCCGGGATGGTTCCTTTGAAAGGGTACGGTCGATTTCCTTCCCCATCCTTCCCTAATCCGAGCTTGTGCTCCGTCTCTAATGACCTCGTTGTCGACGGTAATCTCTAATCTCCTCTTCCTCCTCCTCCAATCTGACGTAGCTCTTATCGCCTGCGCAACGTATTGTGAAAGAGTGCATTTCCAACAAAGATTTTGCTGCCTTAATTCACTATTATCGACTATTATTATCTCTGCCTACAGATTTAATTAAAGTAGCCTACGTTCATAAAATTCGATTCAATGGTTCTGCCGTGAAAAGTTGACAGAGTTACTTCCACGTTTATAATATTGGTACCTTATGGATTACTCCCTATACCTTTCAACAAGACGTGAAGTGCTATATCATGACTGAAATACGCTGGCTCCTGATAAAAACGCCAAAAACAGGACACAAGGCAGTACTTGCCAACAAGAAGGCTTTGGTCAAATGGCGCACAGAACAACAAGAGTATTGACTGTAAGAAGCTTGTCGACGATGGTAAATCGGAGTTTGTAGCTTCAAATAAAGCTGTCTATAGTAGTAACTGGTGGCAGTATTATTTCTTACTCACTAGAAAATAAATCAAGAGAGATCAAATATTTACCGAAAATATCTGTATGTGTGAGGCTGAACGCAACCCTAAAAATTTGCAAATGTTTTACAGTGTAAAAGATTGAACTTCACTTGCATAGCGAGTAAAACCTACACAATAGCTCATGTATCTTCTAGGCATAGCGAGTAAAATGTACACAAAAGCTCATTTGCCTTCTACGCAGTGACAAAACGATAAACAACGTCATGTTAATAGTAATTTTATCGTAAATACTGACAAAAACGAAACAAGGAGGCACAGCCAATAAAACGTACACCACGGCTCATTTACTTTCTTCGCAATAGCAAAACAATAAACGACATATTTATTGTACTTTTGACGTAAATACTGACAAGAAAAGAAAGAAGGCATAACACAGCAATTCACACTTATGTACAGGTAATTCCAGGTTTTCTGCATTTTTAAACTCGTCACAATTACATGTTGCCCGTAAGGAAAAATTCTAATCATGTCCAGATATCTCTATATTCTCCCCTACTTTTTAACATTACTATCGATTTTATGTATCGGACCATTCGCGTACAGAACGTGGGAAAAATTAATTCTACAGCCTCAGTACGTGCCTTAATCAAATGGTTCAAATGGCTCTGAGCACTATGGGACTCAACATCTTAGGTCATAAGTCCCCCAGAACTTAGAACTACTTAAACCTAACTAACCTAAGGACAGCACACACACACACCCATGCCCGAGGCAGGATTCGAACCTGCGACCGTAGCAGTCCCGCGGTTCCGGACTGCAGCGCCAGAACCGCTAGACCACCGCGCGTGCCTTAATCTCTCCATCTTATTCTCATGATACCTGCGCGATGACAGTATCAGAATGGTCGCTCAATCTTCATCGATACCGATAAATAAAAGAATCGTGTGGTATTGTTTGGGAAATAACGAAGCCGCCTGGTCGGAAAGTGTCTCCAATCTCCGTGTACAATCCTCCAATACTCGAGATTTGTCGGAGATGTGTCTCAATGGTCTCTCTACTGAGTCTGTTAGTCGACCGCAGTTTAATTGTACCTGGTAATGAGGGCGCTGCGGTCGGCTTACCTCGAGTCAGCGCCGACCGGAGTGGCCGAGCGGTTCTAGGCGCTACAGTCTGGAACCGCGCGACCGTTACGGACGCAGGTTCGAATCCTGCCTCGGGCATGGATGTGTGTGATGTCCTTAGGTTAGTTAGGTTTAAGTACTTCTAAGTTCTAGGGGACTGATGACCTCAGAAGTTGAGTCCCATAGTGCCCAGAGCCATTTGAACCTTGAGTCAGCGCGTAATCGGGGTTGCGGAGGAAAGGACGACAATTCAACTACTGTTGCGCAATGAAAAATGCAGTAACCTTGTTGATTACGAGTTATGACGTGGATGGTCCATCACTAGGTACGTACGGGAGGCTTCAATAATAATGCAACACTATTTTTCCTCGGACAATTTAGGTTGAAAAAATGCTGAATTTGCTGTACGACATCTTGCAACACTCCAGCCCCAAGTTCCTATAGATGGCGGCTCTGTACGTAGCTCTGCGTTCCAAGCAGAGAGCTGTCATTGAGTTTCTTTTCACGGGAAACCAGAGCGTTGCAGATATTCATAAGGCTTTGCAGAATGTCTGCGTGGAGCTGGCAGTGAACAACAGCGCCGTGAGTCGTTGGGCGATGCGTCTGTCATAGCAACGAGATAGCGCGAACCTGTCCTATCTCCCGCGACCCAGCTGGCCCACAGATAATTGAAGAAATGACTTCAGCGTGCTCGTGCGCCACAGAAATGGAACCAACAAACCTATCCTTACCCATGAAAACACAAGGCCTCACATAAGTTGGCGAAATCATTGGACTGTTCCTCCTCATCTACCCTACAGCTGCCGGCCGCGGTGGTCTCGCGGTTCTAGGCGCGCAGTCCGGAACCGTGCGACTGCTACGGTCGCAGGTTCGAATCCTGCCTCGGGCATGAATGTGTGTGATGTCCTTAGGTTAGTTAGGTTTTTCTACGTTCTAGGGGACTGATGACCACAGCAGTTGAGTCCCATAGTGCTCAGAGCCAGAGCCCTACAGCTCGAATCTCGCACCTTCCAACTTCCATCCGATTGGCCCAATGAAGGATGCACCCCGCGAGGTGCAGTACGTCGGTGATGGTGATGTTATTGATGCGGCAAGACGGTTAGCTCCGACGTCGACCATTAGAGTCGTGCCGTGAGTTTATACAAGGCCTCTGAATATGATAGCGTAAGGCCGTTGCTTTGAGAGGAGACTGTGTTGGAAAGTACGGTTTTGTAGCCGAAAGAATGGAGAATAACACACTACTGGCCATTAAAACTGCTACACAAAGAAGAAATGCAGATGATAAACGGGTATTCATTGGACAAGTATATTATGCTTGAACGGACATGTGACTACATTTTCACACAATTTGGGTGCATAGATCCTGATAAATCTGTACAGAGAACAGCCACCTCTGGCCGTAATAACGGCCTCGATGCGTCTGGGCATTGAGTCAAACAGAGCTTGGATGGCGTGTACAGGTACAGCTGCCCGTGCAGCTTCAACACGATACCACAGCCGGCCGCGGTGGTCTCGCGGTTCTAGGCGCGCAGTCCGGAACCGTACGACTGCTACGGTCGCAGGTTCGAATCCTGCCTCGGGCATGGATGTGTGCGATGTCCTTAGGTTAGTTAGGTTTAAGTAGTTCTAAGTTCTACGGGACTAATGACCACAGCAGTTGAGTCCCATAGTGCTCAGAGCCATTTGAACCATTTGAACGATACCACAGTTCATCAGGAGTAGTGACTGGCGTATTGTGACAAGCCAGTTGCTCGGCCACCATTGACCAGACGTTTTCAATTGGTGAGAGATCTGGAGAATGTGCTGGCCAGGGCAGCAGTCGAACATTTTCTGTATCCAGAGAGGCCCGTACAAAACCTGCAACATGCGGTCGTGCATTATCCTGCTGAAACGTAGGGTATCGCAGGGATCGAATGAAGGGTAGAGCCACGGGTCGTACCACATCTGAAATGTAGCGTCCACTGTTCAAAGTGCCGTCAATGCGAACAAGAGGTGACCGAGACGTGTAACCAATGGCACCCCATACCATCACCCCGGGTGATGAGCCAGTATGGCGATGACGAATACACGCTTCCAATGTGCGTTCACCGCGATGTCGCCAAACACGGATGCGACCATCATGATGCTGTAAACAGAACCTGGATTCATCCGAAAAATTGACGTTTTGCCATTCGTGCACCCAGGTTCGTCGTTGAGTACACCATTGCAGGCGCTCCTGTCTGTAATGGAGCGTCGAGGGTAACCGCAGTCACGGTCTCCGGCTGATAGTCCATGCTGCTGCAAATGTCGTCGAACTGTTCGTGCAGATGGTTGTTGTCTTGCAAACGTTCCCATCTGTTTACTCAGGGATCGAGACGTGGCTGCACGATCCGTTACAGCCTTGCGGATAAGATGCCTGTAATCTCGACTGCTAGTGATACGAGGCCGTTGGGATCCAGCACGGCGTTCCGTATTACCCTCCTGAACCCACCGATTCCATATTCTGCTAACAGTCATTGGATCTCGACCAGCGCGAGCAGCAATGTCGCGATACGATAAACCGCAATCGCGATAGGCTACAATCCGACCCTTATCATAGTCGGAAACGTGATGGTACGCATTTCCCCTCCTTACACGAGGCATCACAACAACGTTTCACCAGGCAACGCCGGTCAACTGCTGTTTGTGTGTGAGAAATCGGTTGGAAACTTTCCTCATGTCAGCACGTTGTTGGTGTCGCCACCGGCGCCAACCTTGTGTGAATGCTCGGAAAAGCTAATCATTTGCATATCACAGCATCTTCTTCCTGTCGGTTAAATTTCGCGTCTGTAGCACGTCATCTTCATGGTGTAGTCATTTTAATGTCCAGTAGTGTATTGTGTATCGGAATCCTGAATAAACCAACATGCTTTCAGAAACAAATTCGTTGCATTACTTGTGTAATGCTACTCGTAGAATACACAACAGGTAGGCCATCCCAGGCTATAGCGCCATTGGTAACAGTTCGTGACGTCATGAGGCGTACAGCGGCGGCGCCGACTTCAAATCTCATATACTGCTGGCGCACTCCTCGGGTTATTTACGTTTCCATTATACTGATGGACTTGAACACATTTAATTCACGAACAGCCCTTCAGCTGACTGGTAACTGAGACATCCTTTACATGCCTCGTGATGACTGGGTGTTGCGTGATGTCCTTAGGTTAGTTAGGTTTACGTAGTTCTAAGTTCTAGGGGACAGATGACCATAGATGTTAGTGCTCAGAGCCATTTGAACCATTTGTACCATCCTTTACAGATAAAGTCCATCGAGTCTTGATTCGAGAATTCTTTAGTATCTAAAGGACAATTTTCTTTTGTCCTTAATAAACTATCAGTGTCTGTTTATATCAGGTTGGTGTAGAAGTTCGTACCGTTTTTGTTTTGAATGTTGGTATTCCAGTTGCTATGGGTTTATTTATCGACTGTCATTTTTACTAGCAGTCCACTGTTGCTATTTGAGTTTATATATTGTCATTTTGTCGTAGTGAGTGGAGCTGTGGACGCTAGAAACTGGAGTGCTAGTGGAGAAATCGGGGCATTTCCGTCATATTATTTTGTTTGAGTTCAATAGAGGGGAGCTGTATGTCAACCGGGGACCCAGAAACGACGGAGAGGCTCCGTCCCCGCCGCAGCCGCAGTGGTCCGCAACCCCACGACGACTACCGCAGTCCACTTCACCCCTCCGCCGCCCCACACCGAACCCAGGGTGGTTGTGCGGTTCGGATCCCGATGGACTCCCCCAGGGAACGCCTCACACCAGACGTGTGTAACCCCTATGTTTGCGTGGTAGTGTAATGGTGGTGTACGCGTACGTGGAGAACTTGTTTGCGCAGCAATCGCCGCCATAGTGTACCTGAGGCGGAATAAGGGGAACCAGCCGGCATTAGCCGAGGTAGGCGGAAAACCGCCTAAAAACCATGCACAGACTGGCCGGGTCACCGGACCTCGACGCAAGTGCTACGGGAGGATTCGGCCGGGGAACAGGCGCTCCTTCCCGCTCCGGAAAGCCGTGCGTTAGACCGCCCGGCTAACCGGGAGGGCAATAGAGGGGCGACAGCAGCGGAGGCAGCCAGAAACATTTGCGCCGTGCATAAGGATGTCATTGGACAGAGCACGGCAAGAAAATGGTTTTCTCGTTTTAAGGAGCACCGTTTTGACGTTAACGACTCTCGAAGTTGTGGATGACCATCGGAATTTGATGAAGATCGTTTAAACGTATTAATTCACAATGATCCGCGTCAGTGCACTCGAGAACTGGCAAATATGATTAACTGTGTGCATTTCACCATAGTGCGGCATTTGCACACACTTGGCAAGGTTCAAAAATCGGGTCTATGGGAACCGTATGTCCTAAGCCAAAATCACAATTGTCAGCAGATGGCCAATATATGTATCACTGCTTACTCGTCATCAGTTGGCTCGTGAAGAACACCGACCATTACTATCCTGCATTTTTACTGGTGACGAAAAATGGTGTCTTTGTGGCAACATAAGGAAACAAACGGAATGGCTGAGCCCAAGCAAAGTAGCAAATCCCTGTATTAAGACCAGAAAGACTACGTGAAGTGATACTACCCCGCGATAACGCCCGCCAACGTTCTGTCAGACTGACAAAAACACTATACAGGAGTTCGGTTGGGAAGTCGTTCCGCATCCGCCTTATTCACCTGATATTGCGCACTGAGAATTTCACTTATCGCTCTTTCTATCGAAAGACCTCCAAGTAACTTGCTTTCCGGATGAAAATGCGCTCAGAACAGGGCTCGATGATTTCTTTGCCTCAAAACCACGTGATTTCTACTGTCGTGAAATCTAGAAGTAACCCCAGCGTAGGTAGACTGTTGTAAACAGTGAAGGAGAATATATTTTTGATGACTAAAGTTTATGTTGTGTGTACTTTGCGACGGTACTTAACGGTTACTGCTAGAGTAGTAGATGCTCTTCTAAACAGCATCCAATACCAGCACGCCAGGTGCGTCTTTAGCTGTAGTTACTCGTACGTGGGCTATGCACGGCTCTTTTTTAAAAAAAATAGCTCGATGTATTCATAGGGTCGAGCTGAGCACGTCTGCTTTCATGCCCGGCAGCTAACTGAGATCCTGCAGTCAAATAGTCCGTACATTGGCTAGAATTGCGAGTTAATAAAATATACAGAAATAGAAAATAAAAGTGAAATGAACAATTGTAAACAAGGGTTCTATTCTAGCGTCTGTAATTGACGTCTTATTCAATAACGGACATCTCAAACGGGAAGTGGTTCAACGATACTCAGTTAAAATACAGACAGAAAATACCCTTATCAAATGCACTAAAGTTACTTCCAGAGCGTGCGAGAATGGTAGCTAAATCTCCAAACGAAATAACCATCAAAGATACGCGAAAAGTAAGTCCATTTCGTAATCGCAACACACGAAATACTCACCAGCTCGAAACAGTTCAGAGTTCAACATGCATAATGAGTTACAAATTATCACATGCGATACGCAGAATAGTAACTCAGTCTGTGTATCCTCAGTTCCGTAATTCAAGCGGAAAAAGTTTGAGTCCTATTCTGGAACACATTCAGACCTCTTCAGTCCCTTCAGAAGTTAAAGTATGGTAGCAACCCTACACACCCCAAAAATCAAACACCTCCACGATCGAATACCACTCGTTACTACAGGCAGGTCTGCCTCCTTCCAGAACTTGCATAAAAGTGCACAGAATGGCTCCCTTGACCTCTTCACTCGGAAGTCCCAGTCTCCGCTTATATCCTGTAGTATTCCGGTACCGTCTGCTTTTCCAATGGGTCAACGCCTTCTTCACCAACAATCCACGGTTCTTAAGTTCTACAGACATCATCTGAGTCACCTTGACCACTTTCCCACTCTAAATGAATACATAACAACAATATTTAAATAAAAGAAATGTTATAAACTTTCGTTCACACTCAGGCTATACATAATGAATATAAATAAAGGTTTGTTCAATAATAAATAAGCCAGCATTCTTATGCAAGCGTGCTCAGGATAAATGACAACAGATTGTCGTTAAATATTGTTTAAACAATTATTTAGGCCTTCATGTCAGAAGCATCTTTTGCACTCTTTTAGAGGTGATATCGTCCGCAGCTCGTGGTCGTGCGGTAGCGTTCTCGCTTCCCGCGCCCGGGTTCCCGGGTTCGATTCCCGGCGGGGTCAGGGATTTTCTCTGCCTCGTGATGACTGGGTGTTGTGTGGTGTCCTTAGGTTAGTTAGGTTTAAGTAGTTCTAAGTTCTAGGGGACTGATGAGCATAGATGTTAAGTCCCATAGTGCTCAGAGCCATTTTGAGAGGTGATATGAGCTAACACATGCAATAGACCACTTTTTAAATTACCATGATTTTGTATTATCAATTGCAATTAATATTTACATAAAGTTACTGGTACAATGGTAAACTGTTTATTAAATAAATACAAAGTATGACAGATTGTGAGGATTCATGCTGTATTTGTGGTGTCACCGCCAGACACCACACTTGCTAGGTGGTAGCTTAAATCGGCCGCGGTCCATTAGTACATGTCGGACCCGCGTGTCGCCACTGTCAGGATCGCAGATCGAGCACCACCACACGGCAGGTCTCGAGAGACGGACTAACACTCGCCCCAGTTGTACGACGACGTTGCTAGCGACTACACGTACGAAGCCTTTCTCTCATTTGCCGAGAGACCGTTAGAATAGCCTTCAGCTAAGTTAATGGCTACGACCTAGCAAGGCGCCATTTGTACCATTGCATGTATCTCAAGATAGTCTCACTCGTATCATCAAGAATGCTGTATACCAAAGGACGATATAAAAGTTAAGTGTTCTAGTAGCTACGTTCTTTTCTTTATCACATTCATTACGAATCCTGTTCCAGACTTAACGCCAGACGGCGTGAGTTGACGCGTGCCCTTTCGGCTACCCGTCACTGTGGACTGGCTGCCTTGTCGGTCCACTACAGTATTCATTTGCTGTATAATTGTGGTGGATACGATGCTCTGACAAACATTTGCGCAATGAAAAGATATAAGAAACGCAATAAATCAAGAAATAAAATACATAGAGATGAAAACTATTGTACAAAACTATCACCTGAGGCATTGTATGTTGAAATCGCATGAAGCTTTTTTAAAAGTTATTAATTCAGATGTTCACTGTGAAAATGTTTATTCGCTGTATAATATTAACTTCTGTACTTTTAAAGATATTGAAATATTGTTGTCTCACTGGATGCACTTCATTTTTTTGAGGTAGCAGATGTATTCAGATTTGCTTTCATACTTGACTGAATTATTATAGATTCTTGAAAAGCTGTAAGAAGCCACCTTTCAGCTTGCCTGAGACCCTGCTATTTCTTGCAGCATTGTCTCCTGCACAAACGCCTTGCGAGTAACAGCCGTCCAAATTCCCAGATTTTGGATCTATCCATTTCCGGCGACGCTGCTCTCCTTTGTACCTGGACTTGTCCGTAATGGTCCTACTGCGGTGCGCCCTGATGCCTGAGCCGCTAGCATTCAGTCGTACAACAATTTCGCCTCCCATCATACTACTTACAGGTGGCCATATCAATCGCCTAAGTACGCGTATCGTTACATTCTTCTGTGTTTATTGAACTTATGGAGAAACGCTTCGAACCTATGCACGAACCCGATATGAAGGCGACGTAGTCTGCTAAATAGTTCAAAGCAAGACTGTGAGCACTATGGGACTTAACCTCTGAGGTCATCAGTCCCCTAGAAATTAGAACTACTTAAACGTAACTAACCTAAGGACATCACACACATCCATGCCCGAGGCAGGATGCGAACCTGGGACCGTAGCGGTCACGCGGTTCCAGACTGTAGCGCCTAGAACCGCTCGGCCACCTCGGTCGGCTGCATGCAACATCTTCGCTGTAATACTCATGACCCTCAAAGTCGATGCCCACAAGCAGATATTCTCCCTTTCTAGCAGCAGAAACCATTAAAATAATTTATTGACAGACTTGGCGAATACGCTGAAACACATCTCGCTTGATAAAAAACTGTTAGTCACTTCTTCAAAAAAGGTTCAAATGGCTCCGAGCACTATGGGTCTTAACTTCTGAGAACCCATAGAACCCAGAACTACTTAAACCTAACTAACCTAAGGACATCACACACATCCATGCCCGAGGCAGGATTCGAACCTGCGACCGTTGCGGTCGCGCGGTTGCAGGCTGTAGGCTGTAGTGCCTAGAACCGCTCGGCCACACCGGCCGGCTCACTTCTTCAGTTGCAAACATCATGTACTAGCCGTAAGCTGCCGTCTTTCGTCGGCGAGGGAAGAACGGCACGATAAAGGTATTTCACTGGCTTTTCCCGTTGTGTTAATGTCGCAGTCTATTCTGGGCTTCGAAAGCCGTAACATTCTTGACGAATGCGCTGAGGCCCCGACGTCTACAAAAATAATTTTCTAAGCAGTCTTGACTCAAACTGACTGTCAATATGCAGATTGCCCCAAAAATTTTAATGGAATTAAAGAGCCCCATAGGCGAATTTATTGACATTAAAATCCTTTCTGAAAGGGAGACTTCATATTTCTCGTATCACATAATTCAACAAATTAAAAAAATGGTTTAGTGAAACTTGTGTAGTTTCTTGACTTTCAAGATTGAGTACCTAAGCGGTTCTCTGAGGAATCTTCTCATCCTTCGGTAATCTCGAGTTTAGCACATCGGAAACATCATTTAGTAATGGTATAAAATCAGCCTCTCGATATTTCTTGAGGGCAAACCTTACAGACTGCGCAGTAAGCCTTGAAAATAACTGAGCAGCAATTCAGATATTTTGGCGAATACGTCCAGTAACGTTCACATGTGCTTCTGATATATGATGTGCAATTCAAAGATCACATGTGTCACGACTCAAAAGATCAAATGTTCTATGTTTAATAATAATCAGTGCATCGGGCTGCGAAAGTCCTTCGTCGAGGAAATGGTTACGGAGTAGCTTCAACAAGTGAGGAACGTCATAAGAAACACATATACACTCCTGGAAATGGAAAAAAGAACACATTGACACAGGTGTGTCAGACCCACCATACTTGCTCCGGACACTGCGAGAGGGCTGTAGAAGCAATGATCACACGCACGGCACAGCGGACACACCAGGAACCGCGGTGTTGGCCGTCGAATGGCGCTAGCTGCGCAGCATTTGTGCACCGCCGCCGTCAGTGTCAGCCGGTTTGCCGTGGCATACGGAGCTCCATCGCAGTCTTTAACACTGGTAGCATGCCGCGACAGCGTGGACGTGAACCGTATGTGCAGTTGACGGACTTTGAGCGAGGGCGTATAGTGGGCATGCGGGAGGCCGGGTGGACGTACCGCCGAATTGCTCAACACGTGGGGCGTGAGGTCTCCACAGTACATCGATGTTGTCGCCAGTGGTCGGCGGAAGGTGCACGTGCCCGTCGACCTGGGACCGGACCGCAGCGACGCACGGATGCACGCCAAGATCGTAGGATCCTACGCAGTGCCGTAGGGGACCGCACCGCCACTTCCCAGCAAATTAGGGACACTGTTGCTCCTGGGGTATCGGCGAGGACCATTCGCAACCGTCTCCATGAAGCTGGGCTACGGCCCCGCACACCGTTAGGCCGTCTTCCGCTCACGCCCCAACATCGTGCAGCCCGCCTCCAGTGGTGTCGCGACAGGCGTGAATGGAGGGACGAATGGAGACGTGTCGTCTTCAGCGATGAGAGTCGCTTCTGCCTTGGTGCCAATGATGGTCGTATGCGTGTTTGGCGCCGTGCAGGTGAGCGCCACAATCAGGACTGCATACGACCGAGGCACACAGGGCCAACACCCGGCATCATGGTGTGGGGAGCGATCTCCTACACTGGCCGTACACCACTGGTGATCGTCGAGGGGACACTGAATAGTGCACGGTACATCCAAACCGTCATCGAACCCATCGTTCTACCATTCCTAGACCGGCAAGGGAACTTGCTGTTCCAACAGGACAATGCACGTCCGCATGTATCCCGTGCCACCCAACGTGCTCTAGAAGGTGTAAGTCAACTACCCTGGCCAGCAAGATCTCCGGATCTGTCCCCCATTGAGCATGTTTGGGACTGGATGAAGCGTCGTCTCACGCGGTCTGCACGTCCAGCACGAACGCTGGTCCAACTGAGGCGCCAGGTGGAAATGGCATGGCAAGCCGTTCCACAGGACTACATCCAGCATCTCTACGATCGTCTCCATGGGAGAATAGCAGCCTGCATTGCTGCGAAAGGTGGATATACACTGTACTAGTGCCGACATTGTGCATGCTCTGTTGCCTGTGTCTGTGTGCCTGTGGTTCTGTCAGTGTGATCATGTGATGTATCTGACCCCAGGAATGTGTCAATAAAGTTTCCCCTTCCTGGGACAATGAATTCACGGTGTTCTTATTTCAATTTCCAGGAGTGTATTTTCTGGTCACTCTCCACAGGATTTAAGAAATATGTTTTGTCTATTATTGTGTTTAGTGGTTTTCATATCTTCAAATTTTTGGCTCCTATGTCGCAAATAACGGCTACAGTGCGTGGTTCAGCTCTTTTGTCACTGTGACGTCAAAAGGTCAAAAATCATAATACACCGACTCATATGTGAAGCCAGGATTTGATTCTGGGGAAGGCCGGGGATAACAAATGGACATGGTAATCAGTGAAATTATCTTCTTGTGTTCTATTACAAGTCCACTTTATATCGATGTCCATTTGCTAGAAGCCCCCTGAAATCAGATCCTGGCTACGTATGAACGTATGATTCAGATACCCCTACCAATTTCGTTTTACGTAACCTGCAATGTTATATTTGGCCTTCATAAACCACGCGCGAGGTTTTCACATTCTCTCGCTCGCTAGGCGCACGATGACTGGCATTATTACGCCACTGGCTTTGTCGAGCACTTACAAACTGTAAAACTGGTGGTGGTGGTGGTGGTGGTGGTGGTGGTGGTGGTGGTGGTGGTGGGTGGTGGTGGTTAGTGTTTAACGTCCCGTCGACAACGAGGTCATTAGAGACGGAGCGCAAGCTCGGGTTAGGGAAGGGTTGGGAAGGAAATCGGCCGTGCCCTTTCAAAGGAACCATCCCGGCATTTGCCTGAAACGATTTAGGGAAATCACGGAAAACCTAAATCAGGATGGCTGGAGACGGGATTGAACCGTCGTCCTCCCGAATGCGAGTCCAGTGTGTTAACCACTGCGCTGTAAAACTGCCGTTTGTGAGAGTTTTACCTAATAATTTTGTGAATTTTAAGAGCATTAAATAAACAATTACATCGTCATATTCGTCTGGCCTTCTTGCTACGAAACTACTGTGCCTGTAAGGCTTCAGTTCTGATCGAACTGTCAACGAAATCAGTTTTAGTGTAACGTTTACAAATGTCCGTTTTCTTTCATAACACTCACGGGCACGTTTAAATTAATAATGTTAACGAAATAACCGACTATCCTGGTGGCATAATAGCACAATCAATGGAGAACAAGAAATGGCGAATATCAGGATAGTCGGTTTGTTCGGAAATTTTTGTACAGTGGTGGAATGGAGTGTCACAAACAACATACTAGAAATGCTGAGTGGTTGACGGATGAGTGTGGGTGTGGAGGGGTGTTGAATGTTACTTTTGTACTTGAATAACTGAAACTGTGGCAAGCGATAACATACAGGGTGTTTCAAAAATGACCGGTATATTTGAAACGGCAATAAGAACTAAACGAGCAGCGATAGAAATACACCGTTTGTTGCATTATGCTTGGGACAACAGTACATTTTCAGGCAGACAAACTTTCGAAATTACAGTAGTTACAATTTTCAACAACAGATGGCGCTGCGGTCTGGGAAACTCTATAGTACGATATTTTCCACATATCCACCATGCGTAGCAATAATATGGCGTTGTCTCTGAATGAAATTACCCGAAACCTTTGACAACGTGTCTGGCGGAATGGCTTCACATGCAGATGAGATGTACTGCTTCAGCTGTTCAATTGTTTCTGGATTCTGGCGGTACACCTGGTCTTTCAAGTGTCCCCACAGAAAGAAGTCACAGGGGTTCATGTCTGGTGAATAGGGAGGCCAATCCACGCCGCCTCCTGTATGTTTCGGATAGCCCAAGGCAATCACACGATCATCGAAATATTCATTCAGGAAATTAAAGACGTCGGCCGTGCGATGTGGCCGGGCACCATCTTGCATAAACCACGAGGTGTTCGCAGTGTCGTCTAAGGCAGTTTGTACCGCCACAAATTCACGAAGAATGTCCAGATAGCGTGATGCAGTAATCGTTTCGGATCTGAAAAATGGGCCAATGATTCCTTTGGAAGAAATGGCGGCCCAGACCAGTACTTTTTGAGGATGCAGGGACGATGGGACTGCAACATGGGGCTTTTCGGTTCCCCATATGCGCCAGTTCTGTTTATTGACGAAGCCGTCCAGGTAAAAATAAGCTTCGTCAGTAAACCAAATGCTGCCCACATGCATATCGCCGTCATCAATCCTGTGCACTATATCGTTAGCGAATGTCTCTCGTGCAGCAATGGTAGCGGCGCTGAGGGGTTGCCGCGTTTGAATTTTGTATGGATAGAGGTGTAAACTCTGGCGCATGAGACGATACGTGGACGTTGGCGTCATTTGGACCGCAGCTGCAACACGGCGAACGGAAACCCGAGGCCGCTGTTGGATCACCTGCTGCACTAGCTGCGCGTTGCCCTCTGTGGTTGCCGTACGCGGTCGCCCTACCTTTCCAGCACGTTCATCCGTCACGTTCCCAGTCCGTTGAAATTTTTCAAACAGATCCTTTATTGTATCGCTTTTCGGTCCTTTGGTTACATTAAACCTCCGTTGAAAACTTCGTCTTGTTGCAACAACACTGTGTTCTAGGCGGTGGAATTCCAACACCAGAAAAATCCTCTGTTCTAAGGAATAAACCATGTTGTCTACAGCACACTTGCACGTTGTGAACAGCACACGCTTACAGCAGAAAGACGACGTACATAATGGCGCACCCACAGACTGCGTTGTCTTCTATATCTTTCACATCACTTGCAGCGCCATCTGTTGTTGAAAATTGTAACTACTGTAATTTCGAAAGTTTGTCCGCCTGAAAATGTACTGTTGTCCCAAGCATACTGCAACAAACGGTGTATTTCTATCGCTGCTCGTTTAGTTATTATTGCCGTTTCAAATATACCGGTCATTTTTGAAACACCCTGTATCCTAGAACAAGATTTAACTACATTGCATTTCATACGAAAACGTCCCGTTCATTTTTTCTGTAGGACTAAGTTTGTTCGTAGAGAGCGAGAGAATATGAAAATCTCGCTAGTGGTTTATGACGGCTAGATATAAATTGGGAACAGCCGAGTCACCGTGTGTATGTATGATTTGTGAGGATACACTCCTATACGCCGTACCGTTACCTCTGACGGTAAAAAAATCAGAACCGCAAATTTTGAGATGTGGTAAGATAGAACTTATGCTGCAGTTGAAGCGATGTAAAACAAATGTTACATTCACACTTTTAAAATGTCCAAAAAAGCGTTTTAATAATGTTTTAAGAAATTGCAAAACTATCCCCTGGACGGTAACAGTACCTGAAACTCCCTTCTTAGAAATGAATTACCTTATATATAACTGGGAAGCCACAGAAAACCCTTTTCTATATGGCTGGTTATGGGACTGAACTATGTTCTCCTGAATTCAAGTCTAGTGCATTAGGTACTGCGCCACCCTTCTCAGTGTTATGGTATACATGACAGACGAAAATTGCTAGGTTTCGCGAAAGTGCGGAATAGGAACATTTATTTTCAAATGTACTTATAAATAGTAATGAATATGAAACTGAATTAAGCGTGCTGTAACAATATTAGATCACTTAAGTTGGCAATAGCCGGCTACTGCAGAGCTTCTGATTTCAACTAAAGCTTGTTCCAGCTTTATCGCCAATTTCGTCCCATTTTACACATCAATAAGTCAAAGGAAGTCTCAATAAACCTAATTGGTTGGTAAATAATATCATTTATCAGTTTTATGGTTATCGCGTGCTTAATGGCAATCAAATTTTTATTTTCCATTCATTAATTTTTTCCCAATATTCATACTTGATATTTCATTTATTTACCAGTATAATCATTCTCTGGATTTTGCTGCTCCGCTCTCGAAAACGTGTGCTTTCTACCGGGATTTTTTGTTGACCACTGTTAATGAAATGAAATGTCGTGTGGCTAGGGTCTCCCGTCGGGTAGACCGTTCGCCTGGTGCAGGTCTTTCGATTTGACGCCACTTCGGCGACCTGCTCGTGGATGGGGATGAAATGATGATGATTAGGACAACACAACACCCAGTCCCTGAGTGGAGAAAATCTCCGACCCAGCCGGGAATCGAACCCGGGCCCTTTGGATTGACAGTCTGTCACGCTGACCACTCAGCTACCGGGGGCGGACGACCACTGTTAAATCTGGCAGTGGCGGAGGCATCAGTCGTCGACTGACAATTGGTTAGTTACGTTCGTCAGTGTAAGTCAGGGCTACGTCTAGGTGTTTTATTTGTGGCGAAAGTGTTGTGGAGGGGGTAGATACGACACGGTGCAGGAAAAAGACATACAAATGTTTACTGAAGAGAATCTGAGACGAGAATAGATGGATGGTAAGCAGACTGTTTTGGTGAACTGCACCGCTTTTGTTGTTCAATAATAGTAAAGAAACTGTTATTATAAGGATCAATATGTTAGAAAATGCTGGAAAACGAATTTTATTTTTGGAGAAGACGCATCACACGATTACATGGAAAATGAGGTGAAGAAACAGATTTTTTTTAAATGCTGTTCGTGATATTAAAAAGATTTTTCATAATCTATACAGAGAACTGTGACAAAACTGAATAGTCACTCGGGAATTTAAGTAAAATTTCAAGTATGGCACATTCAAAATCTTCTTACTGTTGAATGTGAAGACCATGGTAATAGTCGAATAGGTCTTTTAACTCTGATGTTGCAAATCACAGTGGCGCTGGACAACGAAAACATGACGAGGTATCTGCCTGGGTGTATTTCATGGGAAAGCAAATGAAGATGAATGAGAAGTTCGAACTCTGAAGAAATGTAATGGATACTTTGCAAAGATCCAAACGCATCAAAAACGATTATTCTAAAAGTTCTATTAAGATTAGTTGTTCATTGGAAAAACAAGTCAGCACGAATAAGCCACGTTCTGCTTTCGAAACAGGCTATTCCGTCTTATTTGACATGTGGTATGAGGCCAGAAGCACCGACCAACTAGACGAACGCAAATGAATTGTTGAAACTGTTACTGTAATCCTGGAAAACATAAGATCATGAGTTCACGAAGTGGAGACATATCTCCCTACAGTCATGTTCTTGGATAAATTTGAAAGTGACATCCAGAGTCACTGAAATTACTTCTTACAATGATCATTCGTCCAAAATGGAAAGAAGAATGTTCTAAGTTAAAGATGATAATCAACTGCCTGTCACATTCGGTTATTTCAACTACAAAACGGAGATCCTTTGTTTCTAATACACAACTAAGTCTTGAGAAAATGGTATATATAAAAATAAGAATAATAAGTCTTGGAGATATGCTATCTGCTTTTGAAATAATCCTGTACTGTCAAACTGTTTGAAGTATCCAATTTGGAAAAAGCAGTAGAAACTCTCTAGACAATTCTTTCATCCAGTTTGTGTTCAACCATGTGGACGTCCATGTTAACAAAATTAAAATATACGTAAGCAGTACCCACGTAAATAAACTTTTTCCTTTATTTAATGTTAGTCTCTTATTTTTATCGTTTCCAGAACTGTTATCTTGATGGATGAGGTTTATATTCAACTGATAAGGCGATATTTACTTACTAGGTAGGTTTTCATCACTTTCTTCCTTCCGAAAAACCGCTTTGATGCTCTACAAATTCTGTCTTACACAATTTTGCATCAAACTGGTCAGTTCTCAGATTCTGAACGTAACATGTAAATGTAGACATGCAAACGTGAAAAAAGAGAAACAGGGTGTTTTAGCTTTGTCAACATTTAGGGTGGGATCTCAACACCTAACAGCCCCCTCTGGCTACGCCAGTACGACAGGCTGCCTCCTACGGACCATCAGCACATGAACATTCTTCTACGGACTGACTATTATATCATCAAATGAACCTTAACTAGTTCGTCTGTAAATTTTCATTTCGGCGTACCTGAGAACAGCCATGGTTTAAGCAGAACTTCTTTGGCTTTAATTAAATCTGTGAAATCTTTTAGAATTCCTGGCATACATTTAACTTATTTTGCCGCATCTTGAGTGCTGGATGGCGGGGTAGAGGGTGTCCCAGTATTCTCAAATAATTCTATGCTTTCAGAGAAAGAGATCTCGGCCTAAGTGCATTTGCCACGGCCTCTCGACTCAAATTAATATGTCTTCCTTTTCTCATCAAAAATCGAATTTGGCATGCCGTGAAGGATTGCAACAGAAGTGCCACCACTTCTCTTTTTTACTGCCATACTGCTTCACCGTCTTGTCTTCATAAGCGCAATTTCTGTTTCCAGGACAGAATTTTTTGCTATTAGAAAAGATGATTCTCTCTTCAGGTCCTTAATTTCATTGCCTTTTTTTAATACAGCTGGATCGACTATTATCTCCGTGGACATGGGTGGTTCAGTTTCCTCTCTCTCGGAGAAATCGAATCTTACATAATCACAGCACTCTGTCATACACACATGGTGTATCACCGACGCTCTCTTTCGTTTATGACCAACAATGAAAGGTGAACTAATTTAAGCATGTGCTCTTTGTTTACGAAAGTAATATCATTAACAGAGACAACATCAGTCCACAGTTTTTTTGACTAAAATGTCGCGAATTACACACACTATGTGATCAAAAATATCCGGACACCTCCGAAAACATAAGTTTTTCATATTGGGGGCATTGTGCTGCCACCTACTGACAGGTACTCCATATCAGCGACTTCAGCAGTCATTAGACATGGTGAGAGAGAGAGAGCGCGCGCGCGTGCGCAATGGGGCGTTCCGCGGAACTAAAGGACTTCGAACGTGGTCAGGTATGGGTGTTACTTGTATCACGTCTGTACGGAAGATTTCCACACTCATAAACATCCCTAGGTCCACTGTTTCCGATGTGATAGTGAAGAGGAAACGTGAAGGGACATGTACAGCACAAAGGAGTACAAGCCGACCTCGTCTGTTGACTGGCAGAGACCGCCGACAGTTGAAGAGGGTCGTACTGTGAAATAGGCAGTCATCTATCCAGACCACCACACAGGAATTCCAAACTGAATCAGGTTCCACTGCAAGTACTATGACAGTTACGCGGGATGTGAGAAAACTTGGATTTCATGGTCGAGCGGCTGCTCATAAGCCACAAACACGCCGGTAAATGCCAAACGACGCCTCGCTTGGACTAAAGAGCGTAAACAATGGACAATTAAACAGTGGGAAAACGTTGTGTCGAGTGACGAATCACGGCACACAATGTGACGATCCGATGGCAGGGTGTGGGTATGGCGAATGCTCGGTGGACGTCATCTGCCAGCGTGTGTGGTGCCAACAGTAAAATTCGGAGGCGGTTGTGTTATGGTGTGGTCGTGTTTTTCATGGAGGGGGCTTGCACCCCTTGTTTTGCGTGGCACTATCACAGCACCGGCCTACATTGATGTATTAAGCTCCTTCTTGCCTCCCACTGATGGAAAGCAATTTGGGGATGGCGATTGCATCTTTCAACACGATCGAGCACCTGTTCATAATGCATGGCCGGTGGCGGAGTGGTTACACGACAATAACATCTCTGTAATGGACTAAACTGCACAGAGTCTTGACCTGAATCCTACAGAACACCTTTGGGATGTTTTGGAACGCCGGCTTCGTGCCAGGCCTCACCGACCGACATCGATGCCTCTCCTCAGTGCAGCACTCCGTGAAGAATGGGCTGCCATTCCCAAAGAAACCTTCCAGCACCTGATTGAACGTGTGCCTGCGAGAGTGCAATCTGTCATCGAGGCCAAGAGTGGACCAACACCATATGGTTTCCAGCACTACCGATGGAGGGCGGCTCGAACTTTTAAGTAATTTTCAGCCAGGTGTCCAGATACTTTTGATCACATGGTGTATATACTATCTCGTTCCCAGTAAACTAACACTTTCAACAAATTAATTCGTGCCTGATCTAGTGTGATACTAGAACACGATGCAGAAGGTGCCAATTAGGTATTTTTCTGCGACGGCACAGTGTCTGGTTGGAGCATTCGCCAGGGTGGCGAACCTGACAGTTCATCTCTTAAATCATACATGTACTCCTGGAAGGAAATGTTCGGAGCATATTCTTGCATGGTCCACATTAACTTTATCCTAACGCTCGCATCGAGCCACCCAAGTGTTTTGAAGTATCATGTCTTTCGGAAAGCGATGATAACGAACGCAAAGAGTTTTCTATGTAACATTTTTGTACGTAGCAACAGCGTAAGTAGTTACGCTTTTATTCACATCCAGTAATGACTACGATATGGCCAATAAACGCGAAAAAGAGATTGCTTCACAGACGTATCGCACACCACCAAACCCACTTGTATCGCAGACAGGGCAATAAAATCATACAGAATGCGTCGCAGGACTATTACCTGCTTGATACTGTCTTCGCCGGTCGGAGTGGCCCAGCGGTTCTAGGCGCTACAGTCTGGAACCGAGCGACCGGTACGGTCGCAGGTTCGAATGCTGCCTCGGGCATGGATGTGTGTGATGTCCTTAGGTTAGTTAGGTTCAAGTAGTTCTAAGTTCTAGGGGTCTGATGACCTCAGCAGTTAAGTCCCATAGTGCTCAGAGCCATTTGAACCATTTGAACCGTGTTCCGAGGAAAGTGTGTAAATGCTCCGGCAAAATCTATTAATAACGTTATATAATTTCTGTGTTGTTAGTTATCATTTAAAATTGAAGAAATTACAAATTAAAATAAATTTTTCTCATTTTTTAAAAAAAATTATTGATTTTATTAACCTTCAAAATAAACAAGGTGTTCCATCAAAGTGCCAGGATTCTGAAAGTGTTCCGTCAGAGTAAAAGTTTGGGAACCTCTGCTGTGGGGGTGTCATTACCTGATTCTGCTTTTCGTCTTCCTAGCAAAATTTTACAGCTTCGAATATAAGCTCTTTTTCATCTGAATGGCTCCACTTTCGCGATATCTTCCTCTGTTTCCATTCTCAGGGGTATTGATTATTATGGACAACACCGCACGCTGAACCACTTGATAGTATATGCACACCAGCTGAATGCATTGACAGTGCGATGTGCTTTCCTTAGTCACCACTGTACTTGCTTACAACAACGTCAGGGTGTGATTCCAATAAGGCCACGGGAGGCCAAGTGCAATAGTATCGGGGTTGGGCGGTAGGTGACTGTCGTAGGTTTGTGTATACTGCGGCGTCATGTTTGTGTTGCGTGATGATGAGTGATGGCAACGGGTAAAACTGGGTGCCGGCGCCGGCATCTACATCTATATAGATAATTCGCAAGCCACCGTACGGTGCGTGGCGGAGGGTACCCTGTACCACCACCAGTCATTTCCTTTTCTGCTCCACTCGCGAATAGAGCGAGAGCAAAACGACTGTCTGTATGCATCCGTATGAGACCTAATTTCTCGTATCGTATCTTCGTGATCCTTACGCGCAATGTATGCTGCAGTATAATCATTCAGCAGTCAGCTTCAAATGCCCGTTCTATAAATTTTCTCAGTAGTTTTATTCGGAAAAGAACGTCGCCTTATCTCCGGAGATTCCAATTTGAGTTACCGAACCATCTCCGTAACACTTACGTGTTGCTCGAACCCAACGGTAAGAAATCTAGCAGCCTGCCTCTAAATTGATTCGATGTCCTCCTCCAATCCGACCTGGTCCGGATCCCAAACGCTCAAGCAGTACTCAAGAGTAGGTCGCACCTGCGTCATATATGTGGTCTCCTTTACATATGAACCACACGTTCCCAAAATTCTCCCAATAAATCAAAGTCGACTATTTTGACTTCCCTACCACAGTTTTCACATGCTCGTTCCTCCTCGTATCACCTTGCAACGTTACGCCCAGTGATTTAAACGTATTGACTGTGTCAAGTAGGACACTAGTAATATTGTATCCAAACATTTACAGGTGTGCTCTTCCTACTTACCCGCATTAATTTACATTTTTCCACAATCAGGGCTAGCTGCCAGTCATCACAGCAACTGTAAATCGTCTTGTATCTTCCTACAGCCACTCAACTTCGACACCTTGCAGTACACCACGCCATCATCAGCAAACAACCGCTGCCCACCCCGTTCGCCAAATAATTTATGTATATAGAGAACAACAGCAGTCCTATCACTTTTTCCCTGTGGTATTCCTGCAGATACCCTGTCGCTGATGAACACTCGCCGTTGAGGACCATAGCTCATTTGCTACTCCTCTCTTACAGTACAAAGGGGGCCGCCGAGTGTAACGTCCTCATCCGACGGACGGTTCACCATCAACAGTCTCGCATGCCGTCACTCCACGAGACACTGTGCACAGGTTTCGAATCTAATCCAAGACATTGGTACAAAGTCTAGTGAACAGCAACTATACGCCACCGGCTCTAGTTTCCTCGCAGGCCAAACATTGGTGGTGAGAACTGCAGGACGCGCGGTTAGAGGCGTCATGTCACGGATTGCGCGGCCCCTCCCGCCGGAGGTTCGAGGCCTCCCTCGGACATGGGTGTGTGTGTTGTTCTTAGGATAAGTTAGTTTAAGTAGTGTATAACTCTAGCGACCGATGACCTCAGCAGTTTGGTCCCTTAGGAATTCACACACATTTCAACATTTGAGAACTACCTCCAGAATTGAACACTGATTTTTTATATTTACAGAACAGCGTTTCATGGGCTCACCCAATCTTACTCCCAAAGATTCATATTTAAGTTGCCTGAGCATTTCTGTTTCACTTTGCAGCCCTGTTTCCAAATTCGAAGCGCGTTTTTTAATGTGTGTCATGTCTGCAATCTGTCTACTCGAAACGAACTCCGAGCGTTGAAGCAGTAGTCCATAACTAATCTCACTAGAGCCTTGTAAGCGATTTCCTTTTCAGACACACTATACTTTCAAAGAAAGTTTTCAACAAATCTAATTCCTACCGTCCCCTTCTCCCAATATTGATTTTATACGTTCCTACCATATCATACGACCACAACCAGGGGGATGCTGATACGAAGTTTCATATCAGCGTACACTCCGCTGCAGAGTGAAAATATCATTCTGGAAACATCCCCCAGGCGGTGGCTAAGCCATGTCTCCGCAATATCCTTTCTTTCAGGAGTGCTAGTTCTGCAAGGGTCGCAGGAGAGCTTCTGTGAGGTTTGGAAGGTAGGAGACGAGGTACTGGCGGAATTAAAGCTGTGAGGACGGGGCGTGAGTCGTGCTTGGGTAGCTCAGTCGGTAGAGCACCTGCCCGCGAAAGGCAGAGGTCCCGAGTTCGAGTCTCGGTCCGGCACACAGTTTTAATCTGCCAGGAAGTTTCATATTCATTTTGTCCAAAACTTGTTCTTTACTTACGATCATCAGACGAAAATACTCCTCTGTACACAGCAGCATACAAAGCGAACAATCCACTATTGCTGCTGCTCACCTTGTTTCATACATGGTTAAAGTACGAGTGCGTGCTGAAAAGTCATTCTCCGCATTTGTGAGAAAACTATTCAAGCTATTTAAATAAAACAAACGTTATTAACATCCTAATCTTTATTCTTCATGTCTACATATTTATTTCTCAACGTAGTCACCCTGGCAACGAAGATATTTCTCATAACGGAGATGAGTTTGTTGATGCCGTCACTATAGAACGTTTGACTTCGTTGACGGAGCCAAAACCTCACCCCAGCTTGCACCGCTTCATCATGGTCTCGTGAAATCCTCGAAGGTATCCTTTAAGGTTTGGAAACAGATGAAAATCGGATGGAGGCAGGTCGGGGTGTACGGAGGATGGTCGATGACAGTGAACCCAAGACGTCGGATTGTTGCACATGTCACAGCGCTCGTGTGGGGTCTGCCAGTGTCATGCTGAAGGAGAGGGTGCTCCATGTGTGTAAACGAACTCTTCGAATTCGTGCTTTCAGCCCTCAAGCACCGACATAATTACGTTACATACCGCCACGTTACAATTCAGAGTCCTCTAACGGCACAGTTTTTCAAGTTGCGTCAGCGAAGCAAGGTAGTCAACTGAGTAATACGCATAGCTCTGAGCACTATGGGACTTAACATCTGTGGTCACCAGTTCCCTAGAACTTAGAACTACTTAAACCTAACTAACCTAAGGACATCACACACATCCATGCGCGAGGCAGGATTCGAACCTGCGACCGTAGCGGTCGCGCGGCTCCAGACTGTAGCGCCTAGAACCGCTCGGCTACTCCGGCCGGCTAACACGCATGACATATAACAGCTCAACCGATATTGAGAATAGAATAGAAAATTCTGAGGAATTACTTTTCAGTGCGCCCTCGCATGTTGTGGAGATTATATGACGCTTTCTCAGACCAAACCTGATGTTTCTTCTCTTCCCGTTGAACATCCGCCGTGGTGTATAACACACTGGGTCCTGTAAGCCAAAGATTAACGAAAGCATCGCATATCGACGAAAATACTCCGTGTGACCGTGTCTTGGTTATTGGTACTCAATCATCAGACTTCTTCAGGAAATCTAGGACGACTGAACCTTCTTGTTTACTTGCATCTGACTTTTTTCGAGGTATTGTGTACAAATCAAGCCTTCTGTTCCACACGAGTGGTTTTTCCTGAATGAATGCGTGCTGATTCTTTCAGGGGAACTTCTCGTCCTCCAGAAACGTAGGGACGAATAAAACGTCTCCAAGAAGACACTGAATAGTAAACAGTTCTCGGATTTATGCAAAGTTTTATATTTTATAGAAGTCTCCTCTTACCACTGCTGCGTGTCGCTGTCTAGCAGGGCAACGTAAGACGGCAAAATTCAACACGAACAAATGTGGAGCAATCTCAAGAGCCAAGTAATATGCACGCCCACCAATACAGTATGGAACATTAGAGACGGATACTTATTGGAATCGTTGCAACAAATAATACCGCTAACGTTAATATGAGCTTGCGAAATGTATCTACGAACGTGTTCTCTCTGAAAAATCAACGTCCAGTAAATATGGGTCAAAAAAGTGAACCTTCAGATCTGAGTACTTGTTCATACGAGTGTCTGCAAGAGCCGGCCGCGGTGGCCGTGCGGTTCTAGACGCTTCAGTCCGGACCCGCGTGACTGCTACGGTCGCAGGTTCGAATCCTGCTTCGGGCATGGATGTGTGTGATGTGCTTAGGTTAGTTAGGTTCAAGTAGTTCTAAGTTCTAGGGAACTGATAACCTCAGATGTTAAGTCCCATAGTGCTCAGAGCCATTTGAACCATTTTTTGTGTGCAAGACTTTTGTTGCGAAAATGAGCACAGTAGTTGCTTTGGTGTAACGTCAAAGCGTCAACAGCGTTTTCTTATGTCTTTCTGCGTCACATTACTGTAGATACACTTTAGACTGAACTTCAGGTAATGTGCAGTCAGTTGTGTGGTACAAGTAGTGTTATTCTCCGGTTTCATTGATGATATCCTCACGGATGATGCTGCTCCATGCAGAGTAATCACAACGCTACAAAACTGTAGCGAAATGCAGCAGGTCAAACAGACGTTCTACGCTTGGTGCAGGGATCGGCCGTTGCCCTTCAACATACACAAATGGAACGTAAAACAGCAGAAAGACATTATTGTGTGATTACAGTACTGCAGGACAGCCATTAGAAGCAGTCACACACCTCGCTCCATTTGTTAATGAAACAGGAAGAAACGACTGGCAGTGGTCACGCGGGAATAGTGGGGAAAAAAAGGAGACCATTCGAACAGCGAAACAGCGATGGTGCAAATGTTGTACCATTTTTTTTGTTTTGGTTTTAGGGCGCAAAACTGCTATGGTCATTAGCGCCCGGTCCGTGACTTAGGAAACAGTAAAAACCGAAAATGGAAACCAGCAGAAATGGGAACGAAACTCAAAAAATTGGAGAAACTAAAAGGAGAAGGAAGGCTTAAAAATCCACTACAGAAAGGGGTTGCTTGTCCCCAAAAAAAGCTTCAAATGACTGACGTCACTTCACTGGCACTAATAAACTGGAGAAAGCGATCGGCCGAGCGCGTGTCACCTGCTAAAATGGACGATATATCAGGCGACAGCTGTAGACGGGCTCGTAACGAAGTAAAATAGGGGCACTCAATTAAAAGGTGTCTTACCGTCCACAGCTGAGAGCAGTGGGGACAGAGTGGAGGAGGATCGCCGGTTAAAAGATGTCGATGGCTAAAAAGACAGTGCCCTATCCGGAGTCTAGTTAAAATTACCTCCTCCCGACGACGCGTTCGGGAGGAAGAGGTCCAAGCACAAGGACGAGCCTTCACGTCCCGCAATTTATTACGGGGAAGCGTCGACCAATGTGCGTGCCATAAAAGAACAACTCGACGACATAAAACGCTCCGTAGATCGGCGAAGGGAATCGATTGAATAGCTGGCCGCAATATCGGCCACCTCATTTCCACAGATACCAACGTGTCCCGGGAGCCAGAGGAACGCCACCGAGACGTCCCCCAGGTGGAGCAAGTGGAGGCAGTCCCGAATCTGGTGGACCAGAGGGTGGACAGGGTAAAGAGCTTGGAGACTGAGGAGAGAGCTGAGAGAATCTGAGGAGATAACATATTGTAGCCGCTGATGGCGGCGGATGTAGTGGACAGCCTGGAGAACAGCGTAAAGCTCCGCAGTATAAACCGAACACTGGTCGGGAAGCCGAACAACAATATAGGCACTCCCTACACCTAACGATGTTTTCGAGCCATCAGTGTAAATAAATGTGGCTTCCTTCATGCGTGCACATAGAGCAGAAAACGCCCGACGATAAACAAGTGAAGGGGTACCACCCTTGGGAAATTGACAAAGGTCACGGAGCAGGTAGATCCGGGGACGGAGCCAAGGCGGTGCTGTACCCCAAGTAGGAAAGCGGAAGGAAAGAGAATGGAGCAGTTGACGGAAGCGGACTCCCGGTGGTAGTAGGGAGGAAGGGCGGCCAGCATACCCTACATCCAAGGAGGCGTCGAAAAAATTGTCGTGGGCTGGATTAGCAGGCATGGAAGACAGATGGCTAGCATAAAGACTTAGAAGGACAGCTCACCGATTGGACAGCGGAGGTTCAGCAGTCTCAGCATAAAGGCTTTCCACAGGGCTGGTGTAAAAAGCTCCAGACACTAAACGTAATCCACGGTGGTGGATAGAGTCGAGACGCCGAAGAATAGACGGCTGAGCAGAGGAGTAGACTATGCTTCCATAGTCCAATTTAGAGCGCACCAAGGCGCGATAGAGGCGGAGAAGGACCACTCGGTCCGCTCCCCAGGAGGTACCATTCAGGACACGGAGGGTGTTGAGGGATCGCAGACAGCGAGCCAAAAGATAGGAAACGTGGGAGGACCAGCACAGGTTTCTGTCAAACATAAGACCCAAGAATTTAGCGACATCCGAAAACGCAAGGTTGACAGGTCCTAGATGTAAGGAGGGTGGAAGAAACTCCTTACGTCGCCAAAAATTAACACAAACGGTCTTACTGGGAGAAAAACGGAAGCCGGTTTTGATGCTCCAAGAGTAGAGGCGATCGAGGCATCCTTGAAGACGTCGTTCAAGAAGGCTGGTCCGTTGAGAGCTGTAGTAGATCGCAAAATCGTCCACAAAGAGGGAGCCCGAGACATCAGGAAGGAGACAATCCATAATTGGATTTATGGCAATGGCAAACAGTACAACACTTAGCACGGAGCCCTGGGGTACCCCGTTTTCTTGGGAGAAAGTACGGGAGAGAGTAGTGTTCACCCGCACATTAAATGTGCGCTCTGCCATAAATTCGCGAAGAAAAAGGGGCAACCGACCGCGAAAGCCCCAAGAGAACAGTGTGCGGAGGATGCCTGTTCTCCAACAGGTATCGTATGCTCTCTCCAGATCAAAAAATATTGTTACTGTTTGGCGTTTCCGGAGAAAATTGCTCATGATATAAGTGGAGAGAGAAACAAGATGGTCAACTGCAGAACAATGCTTTCGGAAACCGCATTGGGCAGGTGTCAAAAGACTGTGGGACTCCAGCCACCAAGCTAAACGGCAATTCACCATACGCTCCAAAACCTTACATACACTACTCGTGAGAGAAATGGGGCGATAGCTAGAGGGGAGATGTTTGTCCTTTCTAGGTTTCGGAACAGGAACGACGATAGCTTCCCGCCATCGTCTGGGAAAAGTACTGTCGGTCCAAATTCGATTATAAAGGCGAAGGTGGTAACGCAGACTATGGGTTGATAAATGCAGCAACATTTGGATGTGGATACCATCCGGTCCTGGGGCGGAGGAGCGAGAAGAAGAGAGTGCATGTTGGAGTTCCCGCATGGAGAAAACAGTATTATAGCTTTCGCGATTTTGAGAGAAGAAAGCAAGAGGTTGCACTTCCGCTGCACGTTTCTTCGGGAGAAACGCTGGCGGGTAATTTGAAGAGCTCGAAATCTCAGCAAAGTGTTTACCCAAGCAGTTAGAAATTGCGACGGGGTCCACTAACGTATCACGCGCGACAGTGAGCCCAGAGACCGGGGAGAAACTAGGCGCGCCAGATAACCGTCGAATTCGACTCCAAACTTCCGAGGAGAGAGTGAAGTTGTTAAATGAGCTAGTAAAGAATTACCAGCTTGCCTTCTTGCTATCGCGGATGACGCAACGGCATCGCGCACGGAACTGCTTATAGCGGATACAGTTGGCCAAAGTAGGATGGTGGCGGAAAACGCGAAGAGCACGTCACCACTCACGTAGTGCGTCACGGCATGCCTCGTTCCACCAAGGAACTGGGGGGCGCTGGGGCAATTCGGAGGTGCCTGGTATTGAACGTTCCGCAGCTGTAAGAATAACGTCGGTAAGAAGTGTGATCTCATCGTCGACGCTAGGAAAGTGACTGACATCGAATGTCGCTAGAGACGAAAAAAGTGTCCAATCGGCTTGGGCAAACTTCCAGCGTCGCGGGCGCATATATGGCAGTTGAGGCTGCAGTCTAAGGACACATGGAAAGTGGTCACTCGAGTGTGTATCATCAAGGGCGAACCATTTGAAGCGCCGAGCTAGCGGAACAGTACCGACCGAAAGGTCCAAATAAGATAAATTTGTCGTGGAGGCAGACAAAAATGTAGAGACCCCAGTGTTGAGGCAAACTAGATCCGCTTGGTGGAAGACGTCTAGCAATAGTGAGCCACGTGGACAAGGATGTGGAGATCCCCAAAGCGGGTGGTGGGCATTGAAGTCCCCAACCAGCAAATAGGGGGGTGGAAGCTGATCAAGAAGATGAAGGAGATCAGCTCGTGCCATTGGTGTGGACGATGGAATGTATACAGTACAAAGAGAAAATGTATATCCAGAAAGGGAAAGACGGACAGCGACAGCTTGGAAGGAAGTGTTTAAGTGGATTGGGTGATAATGGAGAGTATCATGGAGAAGAATCATGAGTCCTCCATGGGCTGGAGTGCCTTCAACAGAGGGGAGATCAAATCAGACGGACTGAAAATGGGAGAGAACAAAGCGGTCATGGGGACGCAGCTTTGTTTCCTGAAGACAGAAGATGACCGGCGAGTAGGATCGTAAGAGGATCGACAATTCATCCCGATTGGCTCGAATGCCGCGGATATTCCAGTGGATAATGGACATAGGGTGAACAGAAAATGGTGGAATGTGACCAAGGTTGCCGTCAACTCAACGACTGCTCAGAGCTTGCGACCGACAGCATGGAATGGCATTCAGCCGAAGGCAGAAGATCCTGATCCATAGGTTGTTCAGGAGCAGCTCCTGCCACCAGCGATCGGCCGGTTGACCGGCCGCCAGCAGTGCGCCTCGGCGACACAGAAGACGGCCGAGGGTGATTTCCGCCAGGTGATGCTGTAGATGGGACACGCCTTGGCGGAGAAGGAGATGAACTGGGTTTCTTATTAGCCTTCTTGGAAATATGATGTTTAGATGAAGGAGGAACTGATGGTTGTGAAGTTGGGGTACGTAAAAAATCTTCACAAGTATGCTCTTTTTTCGAAGTCTTGGTGTCTGACTTTTGGGCTCGAGATTTAGCAGAACCCGATGAAGGGTGAGCCATAGAGTGGGCAGGCGAAAGTGGTGAGGTTGAACGGGCGATCTTTGCGCTGGCCGATCTGACGACCGTGGTACTAAAGGTGAGGTAGCAAGTCTGCGTGGCCACCTCCTTTGTTGGCCGAGGAGAAGCAAGGACAGTGCTGTATTTTCCTGTCTGAGGCACGGTGGGCTGTCGACTGGCGAATAATTTTCGAGCAGCAAAGGTCGACACCTTTTCCTTCACTCTGATTTCCTGGATGAGCTTTTCGTCTTTAAAAATGGGGCAATCTCAGGAGGAAGCAGCGTGGTCACTCATAAAGTTGATGCAGCGAGGGGATGGAGGTGGACAAGCACCCTCATGGGCATCTTTGCCACATGTAACACATTTGGCTGGATTGGAACAGGACTGGCTGGTGTGACTGAACCGCTGACACCGATAGCAACGCGTAGGGTTTGGGACGTAAGGGCGAACGGAAATTATCTCATAGCCTGCTTTGATTTTCGATGGGAGTTGAACTTTGTCAAATGTCAAGAAGACAGTGCCGGTGGGAATGATGTTCGTGTCAACCCTTTTCATAACTCTATGAACAGCCGTTACGCCCTGGTCAGACATGTAGTGCTGAATTTCTTCGTCAGACAATCCATCTAGGGAGCGTGTATAAACGACTCCACGTGAAGAATTTAAAGTGCGGTGCACTTCAACCCGGACAGGGAAGGTGTGTAGCAGTGAAGTACGCAGCAATTTTTGTGCCTGGAGGGCACTGACTGTTTCTAACAACAAGGTGCCATTCCGTAATCTGGAACAAGACTTTACAGGACCTGCAATTGCGTCGACACCTTTCTGAATAATGAAAGGGTTGACCATGGAGAAGTCGAGACCTTCGTCAGACCGAGAAACAACAAGGAACTGTGGCAACGAGGGAAGAACTGTCTGTGGCTGAGACTCAGTGAACTTACGCTTGTGAGCAGATTTAGTGGAAGGTGAGAAAACCATTGCGGAAGAATCCCCCATGATTACCGGCGTCTCCAATGGCGCGCTCCTCCCTTGTGGGGGCCCTCTCTGAGTGCACTCCCGCCTTAGGTGATTGTTCACACCTCAGGTCACACCTCCCGACAAACGGACGGAGGGACCAATCGGCACTTTTGGAAGGTATCAGCTCGGGTAATCACCCCTCTCTGGGCCTGGCCGTTACCAGGGGATATGTATGTGGAAAAAGAGAAAGGGAAACGAAAGAAGAGGGGTCTCAAACGCCGCAGTGGAGAAAAGAGCAAAGAGAAGAGGTAAGGAAGAGAGGAGGACAGAGGAAGGACGAAGACTTGAAAGTGGAGAAAGCAAAAAATTTGTTACAGTTTCGAGCATCCATCTCCGGACGTAGGCACAAACCATACTCCCAGAGGGGGAGAAAGGGAAGGAAAGAGCCAGAGGTGAGGGGGGGGGGAGGGCAAAGATGGGGAATGGGGAAGGATGCGGAAAGGGAAGGTATGCAGCCCGGAAAGGAAGGAGGGCCACATTAGCTCGGGGTCCCGTGCTCGCTACGCACATATCCACAAAAGAGTTGTGGACCCCCTGGGGGGAAATGTTGTACCTGTCAGATCACACGAAGGTTGCAGTCGATTTGGTAATCGTGAGAAACGGTCCGTCGATGTTTATCGGGTCAAGATAGACAATCGAAATTTACGTTTGCGTATCACATTTAGATAACTACTTACATCCATTTAACTACGCGAAACGGGTGTTTTCACCGACTGTGCTCTTAACTTCTACTGTCATCACTTACTTTTCGCGCAAATAAAAAGTTCGTCCACCACCTACACTGTCTCCTTTTCTATTCTAATCCCCTCAGCTTCACATTATTTAATTTTACTGTAGTCTTTTGCAGCTGCTTTATTTTTGTTGCTGTTCATCTTCTTTTGTTTGTGCCGTTTTTTCCCGCGGAGACGCAGGGTCGGCATGGTTATGCGGGTGTGGCAACGTTAGTGGCCGGATGCCCTTCCTGCTGCCACCCCGTATCCTCCGGGAAGGAATTAGTGTACCCCAACTGTCTGCGACTAGTGTAATCCATGGAATAGTGCGAAAGTGTTCAGATGTCTGCGAGCCGTGTAACTGAGGCGGGACGTGGGGACCAGCTCGGTATTCACCTAGGGGGATGTGGAAAACCGCCTAAAAACCACATCCAGACTGGCCGGCACACCGGCCCTCGTCGTTAATCCGCCGGGCGGATACGATCTGGGGCCGGCGCGCCTACCGAAGTCCAGGAAGCAGCGCGTTAGCGCGCTCGGCTAACCTGGCAGGTCTGTTGCTGTTTATCTAATAACCTTTTTTGAAGACACTGTTTCATTAAACTACTCTTGTAAGTCCTTCGACATATCTAACATATTTATAGGGGAGACCTGGTATTGTAGTCACATGGGTTGGTTTTCCCAGATTTCATATCTCGGCCACCAGATGTCACACTGTACTGGAATGACTTTGATAAGAGTGGCAGCACTACCTACATCTGTTGTGTTAAGTATCAGTTACTTCCGTCAAGTGAGTGAGGAGCTGTTCATACAGGGTGACAATTATTGAACTATATGAAATAAAATCGTCAGAATTTCTGAACGGTTTGCGTTAGGACGTTCAAACTGGGCATGATGGGAATTATTATGCGCCTTGTTGTTTGGTTTAGCGACGAAGCCCACCTTCATTTGGATGGGTTTGTCAATAAGCAAATGCGGCGCATTTGTGGGGCTGAGAATCCGCATTCCGCGACCGAGAAGTTTCTTCACCCTCACCGGGTGACTGTGTGGTGTGCAATGTCCAGTTACGGAAAAATCGGTGCGACATTCCTTGATGGCACGGTGACTACCGAACGGTATGTGAAGGTTTTGCAAGATGATTTCATCCCCGTTATCCAAAGTGACCCTGATTTCGACAAGATATGTGTCATGCAAGACGGAGTTCGACCCCAACGAAGCAGGAGAGTTTTTGATGTCCTTGAGGAGTACTTTGGGGACGGCATTCTGGCTCTGTGGTACCAACAGGCCACTGGCATGGGCCTCGATTGGCCGCCGTTTTCTCCAGATCTCTGAACACATGCGACTCCTTTTAGTGGTGCTACATTAAACACAAGGTGTACAGCAATAACCCCAAAACCACTGCTGAGCTCAAAACAGCCATTCAGGAGGTCATCGACAGCATCGATGTTCCGACACTTCAGCGTGTCACGCTGAATTTCGCTATTCGTCTGCGCCACGTCATCGCCAATGAAGGCAGGCTTATCGAACATGTCATAATCTATATTCGACGTTTACATGTTGAATAAAGTGTGCGCAAGCGTTATTTTGTAACTAATGTACGATTTCTCTATATATAGTTCAGGAATTGTCATCCTCTATATTACTGTTGCTAGTGCTGGTGAGTAAAATTAACAAGCATTATTATTGTTCGATTTAACTACAGAACTTTTTGCTGTACTGATGATCGAATTCTACAATCATGTAGCGTATAGTTCAGTATATTATGTGTGGTCTTTCTAAATCGTTATGAAACCAATGCTGGATTCTAGCTAAAGTTTTCAAAATGGCTTATTGGGTATGATTGTCACGCAACCAAGGGGATGGCTGCCACGCGGTACAACCATCCCCGCGAAAGTATGTGTGTTTGAAACTCTGATCTCATCCTAACTTTGCCGGCCGCGGTGGTCTCGCGGTTCTAGGCGCGCAGTCCGGAACCGTGGGACTTCTACGGTCGCAGGTTCGAATCCTGCCTCGGGCATGGATGTGTGTGATGTCCTTAGGTTAGTTAGGTTTAAGTAGTTCTAAGTTCTAGGGGACTGATAACCACAGCAGTTGAGTCCCATAGTGCTCAGAGCCATTTGAACCATTTTTTTTCATCCTAACTTTTTCTTGCTTTCAGTAGCAACATACCAAAAAAGTTCGAAAGGAAAACACTATTCTGAAAGCGGCTCGAATGGTGTAATTGGAAAATAAATCCATTCGTAGTGTTGCCAAAGATTACAAGGTCAATTAGAGGACATTGGCTCGTCACAGTAAAAAGTTTTCTGATGAGTATATAGACAGTGATGTGACATGTCCTCCATGTAGGCTACCTATCTTAATACACTTATTTTGGCAGTTTCTCTTGAAAATCAACTGGAAGAATATATCAAACCTGGGTCTGATATATACGTCGGTCTCAGTCCAAAAGAAGTGCGAAAATTGTGTTACGAGTTAGCTGCTTCTAGTGGGCTAGAAGTGCATGCAGCAGAATGGACAAACTCGACAAGCCGGGGCTGTCTTGGTTTCTGGGTTCACGAAGAGATATAAAGATTTGTCAATTAGGACTCCTGAAGCTACCAGCTTAGCCCGAACTTCTAGCTTCAATAAACAAAAGCTGACACCTTTTCCGATAACCTGGCTACTGTAATGAACGACGCAACTTTGAACCCAACGATATTTGGAAGATGGACGAAACTTTCATTACAACAGAACAAAAGTCAAACCGAATTATATCGCGAAAAGATTTCAAGCAAGTGGGGTCGATCACATCTGGAGAACGAGGTAGCCTAGGTGCTTTAGCTGCTGCTGTTTCTGCTACTGGGAACTCTATTCCACCACTTCTCATTTTTCGCCGGGAGCACTTCAAAGAACATTTTATTGGTGATGGGACAGTGGGCTGCAGTGGAGCGGGTAGCCCTTCTGGATGGATGATGGAACAAAATTTCTGCGAATTTTTGAAAAACTTTGTTGCTAACGCAGAGTGCTTTAAGCATAGTCCGTGTCTTCTTCTCCTTGATAATCATCGTTCTCATCTGTCGATTAATGGGCTCAACTATACGAGACCTAACAGCATTGTTTTATTGTCTTTCCTACTCACTGTTCCCACCTATTGCAACCATTAGCAGGCCGCTGTGACCGACCGGTCCTAGGCGCTTCAGTCCGGAACCGCGCGACTGCTACGGTCGCAGGTTCAAATCCTGCCTCGGGCATGGGTGTGTGTGATGTCCTTAGGTCAGTTAAGTTTAACTAGTTCCAAGTTCTAGGGGACTGATGACCTCCGATGTTAAGTCCCATAGTGCTCAGAGCCATTTGAACCATTGCAACCATTAGATCGGACAGTGAATGGACCATTGAAGAAGTACGTGAAAACTGCAACTGATTCGTGGATTCGGGTTCCACTATGACAATACAGTATATACTCCGCGCTCCCTAATTTTGAGGGAGAGGGAATATTTTTTGCTCTGTTTTTAAATAAAACAATTTCTAACTTAATGACGTGTTCAACATTACATATAATATCAACTGGTTTGAAGAAATGCGTCATTATCTCCACATGCTGTTGTAGAGGTTGATAAATCGTTAAAACGCAACCGATTCAGCGGCATGCAGCTGGCCGGCCTGCGGGCCTGCCGGCTGGCCCATTAGGCGGGCGACAGGCCGGGGTACATTAGCGTATCCCCGCCAGCCGAGACACTCTAGGCCTACCTACGTATAATAACAGAAAGAAAAAGAAATGCGAATTACCGTACCATGTTTAAGATCTTAATGTCAATATGTGCAATGAAATATTTTAGTCAATACGTATGCTGCCCTTGCCCCTCTATTCATCATCACTTTCATCGTCCTCCTAGCGTCAGAATAATTATTGTCGTCACCATCTTCCCATAGCGCGTCGTCCTCTCTTCCATCCAATTAATTTGTGATACTACATTTTGAGTAGGATTTTTCCACCAGTGGTTGCGGAATGGAGTCCCATGCACTTTTCACCCATTCACAAATCTAGGACAAATCCAGCCGCTTGATTTTTACACCCCGGTGTGAACTTGTGGTTTTCATCAGCCACCCATTGCGTGTATCGCAGTTTAAGTACGGCTTTGAATGGCCGATTTACACACACCTCTAGTGATTGTAGGATGGATGTTAGGCCTCCAGGGATAATGACCACGTCAGTTTTCCATTTTTGTAATTCGTCTCGCACTTCCGTAGTTGTATGTCCGCGGAAGTTGTCCAGAACCAACATCTTACGGAAATTCAGTAACGCATCAGGATGACGTTGCCAAACATGCGTCACCCAGTCAATTGCAGATTTATCATGTAACGATGAAAATGCCCTATTTTTCCCTCGTAATCGTCTGGAAGCCGTTGAACGATGGCAGTTTTCCTCGGGAATCCTAATCCACCTCAGCTGAAAAAATCTTGATTGCCAGCCCCGGCTAGCTTTGAAATTAACACTGCTTAGTTCTTTTGCTAAAGCCAATGCTTTCAGTTGGTACATTTCACTCGTCACCGCGCATCCGTGTTGTCGCTTCCCCTCTATACGGTCGCAGAGCCTTTTTCGAGGTCCGAATGCTTCACTTTTTTGCCGCGCAATGCCCGGTGATTACTGTTCGTTTCTTGAAGCCGCATTTTGTTTTTTCGCCACTCGCGAATACAGCTATCGCTCACGTCATATTTTCTTCCCGCTGCACCGTTTCCAATGTTGCCGGCATGTTCAATAATTTTCAGTTTTTCTTTAGCAGTGTACGAGCGATAACGAGAACCTGTAGCCATAATTAACAAGTTTGAAGACGTTGTTAATACTTCACTTCTAATGTGCTACTGACGCATCACAGACTGAGGCCACAACAATGAAATTGTATAAGGGGTTCTATTGTTGTAGGTGGAGCAGTACCAACCTTGTTTCAATTAATCCGCGAACCCCAGTTTATCATCCTTAAATTCGGGAGAAAACATCCGCGGATTATTCGAGTTTTTCTGCATATCCCCTTGCGTTTACGCCATCAAATATCCAAGCAGCAGTCAACACTTGTGGCATTTGTCCCTTCAATACAGACGTTTTGCGTGACCATGAATTTGCTCCTGGTTTCATAACAGATCGACAAAATCCTGTCAGGCTTACTGCTGTAAGTGCTGACACGATAGGAGGAGGACAGAATCAGATTCAAGCTTTGGAGGTCCCCACGAACCGAAGTAATGAAATACGGAACTATCCGCGACCCAGCCTTGCGGTGGCTTGGAGAATGATTAGTCTAGGCCTATTATAGTTTCTCCAAAAGACATCAGAACTTTCTCTAAAGCTGGACAAAGCAAAACAACGAAGGAACAACAAGAATCGAAAGAGATGCTCGGCTGTCCTCATGGACACTCCTGTGAAAGAGGAACTCGGAAGGGAAAATAGGTAAAGTTCCACGGATGTCAGGAAGCGTCTTTTTGCCAGCTGAAAAAAAACTTAACTAAAAATCAGAAACAACAAAAGAAAGCTAAAAGAAGTGACAATAAAGACGGTGACTGTTTTTGTATTGTATGTCGTGATTCATTTGCCAATAGCAGACCAAGGGAAATGTGGGTACAATGTACAGACTGCAAGAAATGGGCACATGAGAAATCTGTCAGGATGTACCCATTTTGTTTATCAGAATGGTCAGACTGACTGTTCAGTTTAATTTTGTAGAGTCCTAACAACTTTTATTTTAGGGCTGTTATCAATGGACAGTTTTCACACGAGGCTATTGTTGTAGGCCTGTGGTATTAGCTTCTAATGTTGTGTATGTTGAATTGCTGAGCTTTTTCTGTACAATCGCCAGGATTATTTTGTTTGTCTTTATGTTATTAGTGTTAAATAGGACAGTTATATTTTAATCTTGAATGTTCCTTTGGTTTGAAGTAATTTATATGAATACACGAAGAACTATGTTTCTCCAGACACCTGTATTTTTCGCGTGATATTAACACGTGACATTCCACCCCGACCCCTGTGACAACCATCTCAGTGCCGGGCACGGTAGTCACAAACATCGCATAATAAAAAAGAGCAATGCTAATTTTATCGTAATAATTATGAAGCCGTAAATTATTTTACAAACATTGTTAAAAATATAGACTACAAGTTAGTTACATAAAAGTGCCAATAAAACTGAAAAAAAGTGACTACCATAGCCGGTCTCACCTATCGTCATTGACAAGCTTCAAAGTTTTTCTGTATCTCCAGCATGCTGGGATTGGAATGGATTCACAACTTTTTTTTGTGCTTATAAAAACGAATACCGTCTTTAGTTGCACAGGAATAACATTTATTTACACATGACCGGTTTCGGACTGCATGTTCATTATCAGATCAGGCAGAAATGAAAGTTTTGCGTCACGCCAGTCATACAAGTGGAAAACTGGCTAAGTCTCTGACAGTTAGCGATGAGCATGTGTGGGGCCACGTTATCTCTGAGACGTTGATTGATTTCATGGCCAGTTTTCCGCTTGTATGACTAGTGTAACGCAAGACAGTGGAGAGCCAGTCCGAAACCGGTCATCAATAAATGAATCTTCTTCCTGTGCAAGTTACGGCAGTTTTCATAACAGTTACTGCAATTAAAAATTTATATTTCTTCTCTCTGAATTTTAACCCCTTTTCCAATTTTTCCTTAGTTTCCTTTCACGCTCCCTTCACTGTTATTGCCTCCTTTTCATGCGCTTCGACTCTTCAGAACTGCAGTGTTTGTTCCTGTACAAGTTGCACGTAACTTTTGGCCCCCTGCATTTTATCAGTGACAATTTTAGGCAGACCAGGGCTACGACCCGGTCCCTTGCCTTACCCGTGCAACGCTCTTACTGACTACGCTATCCAGGCACGACTCCTGACATGTGTCTAGATTGTAATTGCATACCATTTCCCTTCACTCCTAGTCATGTGAAACGTATAAATGTTAGCAATTTGTGTTTCCAGCGTTGACATATTTCAGTCTATAGTCGTATGGTTTTACATATTTCACTATAATTAAGTATTTTCACATATTTTAGCTTTATGTATCACAAAATTAGATATTATTGCTTCTTTGGTACTACATAATTCCCTAAACCCCAGTAGAGTGCTTCCACGGAGAAATATCTGAATGCGACGTATTGTAAAAGTTCAAGACAGGCTGTAAATTATGTCTCAAATCACGCCTGCTGCAATAAAACGTGGTGAACTGCACGTAGGCCTGGGTTATGAAGGACGTGCTTCTGCTCAACGTTCTGAGATTTGGAATTTCAGTTCTCAAAGTCAAAGCAGACGTTATAACATTGTTGTGTGTGGCAGTATAGTGGCCTTTGTTGCGAGCACTGGACGGCTTCGTGTGCTGTCGATATTGGCAATGGGGTAAACAAAAAAACTAGCGGTCCGAAGTTTTCCGACTACTAGCAACTTCTGCCGATTCAGAATAAAGGAATGTGCGCGCCACGAAAAGTTAACCAAATAGTATTTCTTAATACTTCTTAAAGAGTTCACCACTCTTTTGTCTTCTTGGTAATCTCCATTGCATCAAAATTATCATCTAAATTAAGATCTTTGGATGACTATGGACGATACTTTCACTACTGCTGAAGAGAGTGTTTTATGTCGAGTGTGCAACAAGCAGAAACAGTGCCCTATGAAGTCTCAACTTCAGCAATATACACTTGAGTTCTAGCGTGATGTGCATCTGCACTGAAGTCTTTAATTGTTCGTCCTCATCTTAATTTTTCATGTATAGTATGTGTGTCTGTTCTTCTGAACATGTCCGAAAGAACTGTCATATATATAATTAAGTTGAGACGGCCAATGATCTCAGTGCAGATGCACACCGGACTCGAGCTCCTACGGGAATCTGCGAAATGCCGGGAGTAATTAGGCTAATGGGCAAAGGGCAATACATTAGTAGTGTGTGGGCGAGCTGAGAGTTCGGGTCTGACGGGAGGCGTGGTAGGGTAGTCCGTGCAGTTGCAATGACCACTGTGTCCAGATGGCTCAGTGGTCTGCCGGCACGGTAGCTCAGCGTGTTCGGTCAGAGAGCTCGCTGGCCTCTGTAGGAAAAAAACTGAGTGGAAGGACCAACAACCAACTTCAACGGCTGCCATCAGACGTCCGCTACGACCAAATACAACAACAACTACGAACAAAATGCAAAAAAAAAGGTGGTCAGAGCATCTGCCTAGTAAGCAGGAGACCTGGGTTCGAATCCCAGTCTGGCACAAATTTTGAACGTACCCCATTGATTTCAATCAATTCCAGATCGCAGCCGATGTCTCTAATTTCTTAATGTCTTAATATACGTAAGTGATGCGCACACAGTGAACACAACTGTGCAGTCGTCTAAAAGCAAATGCTAATTGATGCAGATGCAAAAAGACATTAATCTCCACAAATGAATTTTTCCCTGACATGTGCTTCGCTGTGGCTGCTGTGAACATACGAAGGTACAAACTACAAGTGGCTGAATATCTTGGGTTTCAATAGACGTACTGCGGTCAACGAATGCCGATGAACCGACATTAAGGAAAAACTGTTTACATTTTTGCTACTAGGAGCGTCTGAGAAGAGCGCGGCGCTATACAATTGCCACATATGGATAGCCGTCGACGAAACAATAGATATATGTGGACGTTTCACTGCCAATCTCATTATTGACAAACTCGACGAAGAGGAACCCTCAAAGCTGTTACTGATTCCCTGCAATGAGTTGGATCGTACAAATCTTTCAACAATAGCTCGTTTTGTGAATGACAGTCGAAATGCTGTGGCCTGAGGGAATTCAAGAAGAAGAGAAAGTACTTCTCGTCGTGTATTCGTATGCTGCGGCCTAAATGCTGAGGCCGGCAACTGCCATACGCATATTCTATCCAGATTTAATGCATTTCACCTGCCTGGCCCCTGCTCTTCAACGTATCACCGAAGAAGTGTGCGGCAGCTAAACACAAGAAAATAAAATAACTTCACAAACCAAAACATTGTTTCTCAGCTCCCCGCATTCTGAGTCACTCTGTAGACAACATTTTTTTTCTAGTTGTGAAATCTGTAGTCGATTCACTTCAGAGAGAACGTTCGGCTTTAACGCGAGGAGCTAAAATCGTTTTACTGAACCTCTGATATAAAATGTTCTGGCGTACATCCATAGTTAACATCGGCTTCCTTGCCAGCAGCATTAATCCGTTGCTACCGATGCTGCAGGGTTCAGAGATAACAGCCGTGTTTACCGGAGTTTACGTGTCAACTGTAGTAGGTGCACGTAAAACAGAACACAGGCAAGCTAACTACAATTTTACTGCACACGTACGTCACACAGTTAAAATATATTGTTTGCGTCAGGCTTAAGCTGATCTTTTCCCTCGTAGCCGTCCGCTGTGGCCGAGCGATTCTAGGCGCTTCAGTCCGGAACCGCGCTGCTGCTACGGTCGCAGGTTCGCATCCTGCCTCGAACATGGATGTGTGTGATGTCCTTAGGTTAGTTAGGTTTAATTAGTTCTAAGTTTAGGGGACTGATGACCTCCAATGTTAAGTCCCATAGTGCTTAGAGCCATTTGAACTTTTTCCCTCGTAACTTCGCCTTTCCTTTAAATCCCTTGAGTAGTATGTTACGGAGATTTATAGTTTATTATTTCAATGTCCTTACTAATAGTATTAAATGTAATTTGAAGTTTCACTCTTTGCCTACAGTCCATTATTTTTACGAGTCACATATACCGTGAATGGGACACTTTGTTTTTGAGCTTTTACGACACGCCTATGCTGTGCCTGTAGCGTTATCCTCTTCTGGCGCCGATCGCAGTGCCGGGGATAGAAACACGCTAAATGCGAGGAGGTTGGTATCCATGGGATTACCAAACGGAATAATCGTTAAACCAGCGACAAATGCCATCCGCTATGGACCACAACACTGTACGTATATTGTGTTATTCATCGAAATAAAAACGTAAATTTGTTTAAAAACTGTTACTTGTGTTGCCTACGGGTGCACCAACAGAAGCGGGAGCTCTTACTTTCTACAATTTTTCTACAGTTAAATGCTTTACATAAACTAATACTTTCGGTTTATATATATGTGGTGTCTTTATTTCGGACGTGTCCGAAAGAACTGACAGTCTTGACCCGCAGCCACTATGAATCAAGACACAAAAAAATTAGACATTAGCTGCCGGCGGGCACTGATGTAAATCAATAGGGAAATTGAAAACTTGTGCCGGACAGGGATTCGAAACCGGGTCTCCACTGCGCCATCCGGAAACAGTGATCATCGCAACTGCAAGCACTACCTAGCACGCCTCCCGTCAGACCCAATTTCTCAACTTATCGACACGCTACTGATGTAGTGGCCATTTCCCAGTATCCTCGTTACTCGTGGTATTTCGGCGATTCCCGTAAGAGTTCGAGCGAGGTGTGCATCTCCACTGAAGTGATCAATTGGTCGTCCTCAATAATATATACGTAGTGTTTGTTCTTTGGGATATGTCCGGCACAAATTTGCAACTTTCCCTATTGCTTTAAATTAATGCTCACTGGCAGCTAATGTCACTGATTCCTTTGTGACTTCTGGTTCAAATACGGCTATTCTTTCGTTGCTCTCACACACTGCATTAATCCGTTGCTACCAATACTGCAGGGTTCAGAAGCAACAGCTAGTTTACCGGAGTTCCTGTGTCGAGTGTATTATGTGCACGGAAAACAGAGCACAGATAAACTGACTACTCATAAAATCCCGAAAATATTATTTTACAGTACACGTACCTCATACTGATACAATAATTTATGTTTTCAGTATGTACGAGAGTCGTTCAATAAGTAATACCCCACTTTTTTTAAAAAAAGCCATTAATATACATAGACAAACGTTCTTGTTGGTGCTTCACATTTGATGTTTGTTCTGTGGGCAGGTGAAATTTCCAACCAGATGACAGAGCCGTAGCACAGCGTCAAAATGGCGTCTACATACGACTCACGTTACAAGCAGCGTGATCTTACTGAATTCTTGTGTGCAGAAAAAGAAACTGTGGTGAACATCCATAAACGTTTGTGTTCAGTGTATGGCGATGCTGCAGTTGATAGTAGTACAGTTGGCGATGGGTAAAAAAAGTTACAGCCTCAGGAAATGCAGAAACAGAGCTCCATGTTCAGCCACGCTCGGGACGTCCCGTCACATCATTGCCTCATCCCCTCTACAGTCCAGACCTGGCACCCTCGGACGTCCTCCTCTTAGGGCTGCTTAAAGATTCTCTACGGGGAACACACTTTGAAGATGACGAGTGTCAGTCACGCAGTGGAAACATGGCTACGCCTACAGAACAAGAGGTTTTACCAGAAGGGAATACACGCTCTTCTATAACGTTGGCGTACGGCCATAGAACGTGATGGAGACCACGTAGAAAAATAGGACATGGACAAGACATGTTGATGTATATTGTCACCAAATTCTGACTCTAAACAATAAATTTGTTCTCAGAAAAAAAAATACGGGGGATTACTTATTGAACGACCCTCGTAGGTTCATAAAGGACAATGGAAGGAAAAACTGCGAAGAGAAGTCCGTTATCCAACGAGATGTAGTACAATATATTCCATAAATGACTTACGTTTCAGTGTATGACTATTTATTTGGCAGAATTTGATTTATTTTCCTCTGGTGTTGGCAGCTGGTGCCACAGCAGCTGTCCATGCACTGTGTAATTACCTTCAATGTTTACGTTTGAGATTATCCAGCAAGTGAATGTTGTAACCAGTCAACAAATAACTAATTTAAAATTTTAATTATATGATTTACTTTTTTGTGAATTACTGATTGTTGTGCTCTGTAGTAATTGTTATGTTGTATATTCTTCTATATTTCTCGAAGTGCTGCTCCAGAAAGTACTTACAATTTACATGTATCAAAAACTTTACATATAATGGTAATTTTATTATTTTATGCATATGCTTGTTTTTTAGTGTTGCCAAAAGACATTCCCCTGAATCTAGTCACACCACATCATGACACTGTTGTTCGTATCAAGGGAAAGTGGAACGCTGTGTGGAAACAAACATGTACTACAGCAAGAAAAATCTAGCTTCTTCAGGAGGCAACTGTTGCCTCAGACAGCGGAATAGTAATTTGAATAATGTGATACAGACCTTTCAGAAGAAGGCTTACACTGATTTAGAAAGTATTTCAGCGCTTAAGTATAAATGAGAGTTTTCACACCAGCTTCTGTCATTACTACAATACATGGCTCACTTTTATTCTATAAGAACATATGATTATGTCAGGCGTCTATTTGATACTTGCTTGACACATCCTAGAACAACAAGTAAGTGGTTTCAAAGTATGGGATGGAGCAGCTGGTTTCGCAAGTGATGCAATACGTATGTGCACAGTATTCCACTGATTTAATGATCGATGAAATTGTGTGCGCAAACAATACCATTTCTGAACTTGAGTACCCACATGTACATCAACTGTCACTTGATAATTACTAGTTACTTCTGATAATAGCCATTACAGTCTACTATGGCTCGTGCAGTGAGAATGCTTTAAGGCTTTGCTCACAGAAGTAAAAGTAGAGGCAAATATATTAACCCATCTGTCTTTGAAAGGCTGTGAACTACACTCGTGACAAAGCAAATTGGTTAACAGATTTCAAGTTCGTTTTGTTTGAGAAAAATACATACATAATTTCACAAAGCACTGGAGTATTGTTTTGTTGTAAGTGGAATGATTTTTTAAGTTTACGTCTCATCTGTTGTTTAAATACAGTTCTTTTCCAAACATAATTGAATATACGTGCAATAGTGATTGTAATGGTAAGTTAAAAATCATTAATGAAATATATATTTCCGGTTGTGCAACATTGTAAAATAAGTTGGTAGCGTTCAGAACTATACAAACGGGCTTAGAAGGGGGGAGGGGAGAGGGGATATGTTCATGAGAGTCAAAGGTTTTGCCTGACATTAGGTAAACGTTTTTCATTTAATGGGAATTCTTAAATGCGTGTAATCTCTAGCAGTATCGTTCATAAAACTGTGTTTTGTACCTCTTGACTCAAATGTTTCACTTCAGTGCTGGTATTCTGAAAACAGTACATTTTGGTAGTTAAATAATCTTAAGGACATTGTGCTGGTAACTACTACACTTAATAGTTCCACTTACAACAAAAAAAGAAAAAAAAACGAAATGAAACAATCTGCTGTTTTGTCGCAATGAAGACCACGCCTTACGACTGAACTTTCGCATAAACTAATTAGATTTTCAGCTGTCTCATGACGAGTATTCCTTCACGAAACTACATCGTATTTAATTACATATTCGGAAGGGCCTGTCAATTTAATGTCCAAGTAGATAGGGCAAGTTTCACCCATGTTTTTAACGGAGAAACCCACGTCTTGGTCTCCCCGAGATGGTGGATTGTTGTCACTACCCCTGGCTTCACCCAACTACTGTTCTCAGCATAGGTAAAACCATCTTCCTTTATTATAACCTCCTTGGTTACATGCGCCAGCAAGGCGATGTGCGAGCTGCGAGGTTGCAAAACAGACGTACCATAATTATCAAAATACGTAACTGTACTCGACATGGTGTTTTTTACATTCTGCGGGAAGAAGATTCCACTAAAGTAAGAAGAAATTCGTAGCGCACTATTCACTTCCGTGTTAAACTTAACGATGAACGGAATATAGCTACCCATAGTGGCATATGAAATCACGAGTGCTGTACACTATCAGCGGCAGCCTTTGAATGGATCCGCTCCACTGAACACATCACCTCGCGGGATGACCTTCGGCCTCCGGTGCTCTGCGGCCAAGCGCCCACGCACTCTGTCCCCACCTACACACGTCCCGCGTGCACGCATACCTGTAGATGGGCACCTACCGTCCCTATGTTCCTGCTGCACTGTAGCGTGGAATCTACAACCGGCTCTAATCATAATGCAGTCCATCACCGTCCACATTGGTGGAATGACAAAAAACAACTGACTCCACAATTACACCACACTGTTTCCTCAAATCCTGTGTAGAAACACTATGACAGTCCTGCCAAGAAATGTCTTCCATAGTCTGAATAAAATTACTTGATAGCTGACACTTCGCATTTTGGTACTTTGTTTCTAATCAGAGCTTTCTGCGTCAAAAGCGACAAATTCACCGTTACACATGCACCCGCAACGAACCCAATTTAACTGTCGCCAGCCGCAGAACGCAAATGTGTGTCCTTCCAATGTCGACTGGCCGCTCCTTTTATCCTAGCCCGAACGTTACCCGGAGCGCACTCTGATAACCGATGTCGCAACGGTACAAACGTCACGCAATAAACGTCCAATAAAGCCCCGGTACTTTGAGCCATATGTACGATGGTCGTGCGACTAGAAGAGCGCCGCCAGAGGCGTGTGAGGCATACTGAGAGGAAAGTACATGCGCGAAACAAGTAACCAAGTTTTTGCGGCAAACGTCAGCAGTCACTTTGTGTGGTCAGTGGGCCAATGTTGGTACTTCCGGCTGTAATGCCTGCGCGATCTGACTCTTACAAACTTATGCCCCGTCACCTGGCGAGGAGATGGAGACACTCACCTCAATGGTATGACTGGCGTACCATGTCCATACCTGCCGCAATTTTATTTTTACACTGTTGGTTACTATAAAATAAAATCCACATGACGGAATTCAACTGCCCATTTACGCTGGACGTGTATATCGAGAAAAATGGCGTATTCCTTCTGAAGTCTGCAACCGGAGATTCTTCCATTTTATAGCGTCATTTGGGAAAAGGGTTTGGTGGGCGACCGGAGCTTACCTTCTCTCATGAAGGCGAAAATGAACGGTCGAGATCGCAATAATATTTGTTTATTTACCAGCTTCGGCTTATGTTAAAGCATTCATCAGAAGTTTTGGGCCCAAATGGATGGTGCTGGCGGCTCCTCGGTTTTCTCGTAATACCACGATTGTACAAAGTTATGCTTAACTTGTCTTATGATACATATATCGATTGACTTTCCTGAAGTGAGACGAATCGATGCAATGAGGAAGTCAGTGAAGATCCAATGAAACGAAATTGTATGTAGGACAAACGGTCAAAAATGGTTCAAATGGCTCTGAGCACTATGCGACTTAACTTCTGAGGTCATCAGTCGCCTAGAACTTAGAATTAATTAAACCTAACTAACCTAAGGACATCAGACACATCCATGCCCGAAGCAGGATTCGAACCTGCGACCGTAGCGGTCACTCGGCTCCAGACTGCAGCGCCTAGAACCGCACAGCCACTCCGGTCGGCGGAAAATGGTCACAAATGCAGAAACCTGCAAGGTATGAATATGTTGTGACACTCAAATTACGAGTCAGATTTCGGCGGCACATTGATTATATTATACAAGGGATGGGAAAAGGGAGGGCGTGTCTCGAGACAGCCGAGAACTTCTCGGTGCACTTGTCATGAGATTCTCGGGAATGTAAGTACGCTTCTGGCGTCACGATTCAGGGACACACACACACACACACACACACACACACACACACACACACACACACACAAAATCTGATCACAAAAGGCTCGGATTCCTGCGGAATGCGATAAGCCACCGATGCTGAGTCACGGACGGAACTGTGACCTGTTTACAGCGAATAACATACATGCAATCTTGTAGGCCTTCCACGCCACACAAAATACCAAAAAAATTCGGTCAATTCATTCGAGATGTATCATTTGGCGTGAGTAGGAAACAGCTGTACTAAACGCAATAATTGTAGTGCGTATTTATGGTAACAAAGAGGAAATCTCGGGCCTGAAAATATTTCGTATGTGTAGAAAGCACCCTGGGAAAAAAATAAAGATTAGTCACCCCAGGGAGAGATCACACTGCTGCTAGCCTTGATACTGGAGTCAATTCGACGAGAAAGAAAGGTACAGCTGAATACAATCACTCATTTGATATTGCAGTACCTGTGTTGTTAAGAAGAACGAAACAATGTTCCTTGGGACACGCATGCATGTGCATGTCAGAAGGAGCAGGCACTGCAGCGATTACAGCCCTTATGAAATACGTGAAATGTATTACCAGTTGCGGATACTAGCAACTGTCAGCTGTATAAGGGAATGCAGGCGGTGAAAATCTGTGCCGAACCGGGACTCGAACCCCGTTTCAAGTCAGCGGTCACATAAAACGCATTGACTACCCGTGCACGAACCACTGCCAGATGAAAATTTCCATATGTCGTCGTTCCTGGATCACAGCCTCTACTCATACACGTGTTCTACATCTACATCTACATCTACATCCATACTCCGCAACCACCTGGCTGTGTGTGGCGGAGGGTACTTTGAGTACCTCTATCGGTTCTCCCTTCTATTCCAGTCTCGTGTTGTTCGTGGAAAGACACATTGTCGGTATGCCTCTGTGTGGGCTGTAATCTCTCTGATTTTATCCTCATGGTGTCTTCGCGAGTTATACGTAGGAGGGAGCAATATACTGCTTGACTCCTCGGTGAAGGTATGTTCTCGAAACTTCAACAAAAGCCCGTACCGAGCTACTGAGCGTCTCTCCTGCAAAGTCTGCCACTGGAGTTTATCTATCATCTCCGTAACGCTTTCGCGATTACTAAATGATCCTGTAACGAAGCGCGCCGCTCTCCGTTGGATCTTCTCCGTCTCCTCTATCAACCCTATCTGGCACGGATCCGACATTGTTGAGCAATATTCAAGCAGTGGGCGAACAAGCGTACTGTAACCTACTTCCTTTGTTTTCGGATTGCATTTCCCTAGGATTCTTCCAATGAATCTCAGTCTGGCATCTGCTTTACCGACGATCAACTTTATATGATCATTCCATTTTAAATCACTCCTAATGCGTACTCCCAGATAATTTATGGAATTAACTGCTTCCAGTTGCTGACCTACTATTTTGTAGCTAAATGATAAGGGATCTATCTTTCTATGTATTCGCAGCACATTACACTTTTCTACATAGAGATTCAATTGCCATTCCCTGCACCATGCGTCAATTCGTTGCAGATCCTCCTGCATTTCAGAACAATTTTCCATTGTTACAACCTCTCGATATACCACAGCATCATCCACAAAAAGCCTCAGTGAAGTTCCGATGATATCCACAATGTCATTTATATATAATGCGAATAGCAACGGTCCTACGACACTCCCGTGGGGCACACTTGAAATCACTCTTACTTCGGAAGACTTCTTTCCATTGATAATGACATATGCTGCGTTCTGTTATCTAGGAACTCTTCAATCCAATCACACAATTGGTCTGATAGTCCATATGCTCTTACTTTGTTCATTAAACGACTGTGGGGAACTGTATCGAACACCTTGCGGAAGTCAAGAAACACGGCATCTACTTGGGAACCCGTGTCTATGGCCCTCTGAGTCTCGTGGACGAATAGCACTAGCTGGGTTTCACACGCTCGTCTGTGTCGAAACCCATGCTGATTCCTACAGAGTAGATTTCTAGTCTCCAGAAAAGTCATTGTACTCGAACATAATACGTGTTCCAAAATTCTACAACTGTTCGACGTTAGAGATATAGGTCTATAGTTCTGCACATCTGTTCGACGTCCATTCTTAAATACGAGGGGTTGACCTGTGCCCTTTTCCAATCCTTTGGAACGCTACACTCTTCTAGAGACCTACGGTACACCGCTGCAAGAAGAGGGGCAAGTTCCTTCGGGTACTCTGTGTAAAATCGAAGTGGCATCCCATCAGGTCCAGCGGCCTTTCCTCTTTTGAGCGATTTTAATTGTTTCTCTACCCCTCTGTCGTCTATTTCGATATCTACCATTTTGTCATCTGTGTGACAATCTAGAGAGCGAACACAGTGCAGTCTTCCTCTGTGAAACAGCTTTGGAAAAAGACATTTAGTATTTCGGCCTTTAGTCTGTCATTCTCTGTTTCAGTACCATTTTGGTCACAGAGTGTCTGGACATTTTGTTTTGATCCACCTACCGCTCTGACATAAGACCAAAATCTCCTACGATTTTCTGCCAAGTCAGTACATAGAACTTTACTTTCGGATTCACTGAACGCCTCTTGCATAGCCCTCCTCACATTACATTTCGCTTCGCGTAATTTTTGTTTGTCTGCAAGGCTTTGGCTATGTTTATGTTTCCTGTGAAGTGCCCTTTGCTTCCTCAGCAGTTTCCTAACTCGGTTGTTGTACCGCCGTGGCTCTTTTCCATCTCTTACGATCTTACTTGGCACATACTCATCTAATGCATATTGTACCATGGTTTTTTACATTTTCCACTGATCCTCAACACTATCTGTACTTGAGGCAAAACTTCTGTGTTGAGCCGTCAAGTACTCTGAAATCTGCTTCGTCACTTTTGCTAAACAGAAAAATCTTCCTGCCTTTTTTAATATTTCTATAAATCATCGATGCAGTAACCGCTTTATGATGGCTAATTCCCTGTTTTGCGTTAACCGTTTCAAATAGTTCGGGTCTGTTTGTCACCAGAAGGTCTAATAAGTTATCGCCACGAGTCGGTTCTCTGTTTAACTGTTAAAGGTAGTTTGCAGATAATGCACTTAAACAAATTTCACTGGTTTCTTTGTCCCTGCCACCCGTTATAAACGTTTGAGTCTCCCAGACTATATCCGGCAAATTAAAATCTCCCCCCAGAACTATAACATGGTGGGGAAATCTACTCGACATACTTCCCGAATTTTCCTTCAGGTGCTCTGCCACAACAGCTGCTGAGCCAGGGGGCCTATAGAGACATCCAATTACCATGTTTGAGCCTGATTTAACCGTGACCTTCACCCAAATTATTTCACATTTCGGATCTCCGTTAATTTCTTTCGATACTATTGCACTTTTTGTCGCTATAAACACGGCTCCCCCTTGACTGTCCAGCCTGTCTCTGCGGTATACATTCCAATCTGAGTTTAGAGTTTCATTACTGTTTACAGCTGGTTTCAGCCAACTTTCTGTCCCTAGTACTATGTGGGCATTGTGACCGTTTATTAATGAGAGCAGTTCTGGGACCTTTCTATAGACGCTCCTGCAGTTTACTATTAGCACATTAATATTGTTAGCCGGCCGCGGTGGCCGTGCGGTTCTGGCGCTGCAGTCCGGAACCGCGGGGCTGCTACGGTTGCAGGTTCGAATCCTGCCTCGGGCATGGGTGTGTGTGATGTCCTTAGGTTAGTTAGGTTTAAGTAGTTCTAAGTTCTAGGGGACTTATGACCTAAGATGTTGAGTCCCATAGTGCTCAGAGCCATTTGAACCATTAATATTGTTATTCCCTGTTGCGTTTTGCCTGGTACTACCTTGTCGCGTCTCAGGAGGCGTCTTGTCGGACCTACGGAGGGAATTCTCTAACCTAAAAAACCCACATGTGCACTCCACACGTGCTCCGCTACCCTTGTAGCCGCTTCCTGCGTGTAGTGCACGCCTGACCTATTCAGGGGGATCCTACATTTCTCCACCCGATAGCGGAGGTCGAGAAATTTGCACTCCAGATCTCCACAGAATCGTCTGAACCTCTGGTTTAAGCCTTCTACTCGGCTCCAAACCAGAGGACCGCGATCGGTTCTGGGAACGATACTGCAAATAGTTAGCTCAGATAGCTCAGATTCTACCCTGCGAGCGAGGCTTTCCGCCTTCACCAACTCCGCCAACCGCCTGTATGAACTGAGGATGACCTCTGAACCCAGGCGGCAGGAGTCATTGGTGCCGACATGAGCAACAATTTGCAGTCGGGTGCACCCAGTGCTCTCTATCGCCGCTGGCAGGGCCTCCTTCACATCTCGGATGAGACCCCCGGCAAGCAGACAGAGTGGACACTGGCCTTCTTCCCCGACCTTTCCGCTATCTCCCTAAGGGTCTCCATCACGCGCCTAACGTTGGAGCTCCCCCCGTGTGCCTGCTCGGACCTTGCTGAAGGAGCGGCCACATGTCCACTCACAGGCTGAGCGGGCGATGCCACACGGCCAGCCTCCACATTTACCCTCCGCCTCGTGCGCCGCGAACGCCGTTGAACTCGCCACTCCCCTTGGGGAGAGGGTGGCCCAACCGTGCCTGATACGCGGTTCTGTAATTCCTGGGCAGGATGCATGTCTGAAGGAACATTGCATCGTTCTTCGTAGCAGCAGAGGCACTGCAATATTTGTCCGCAGATGCCGGGCAACGACTTTTTAATTAAAATGTCCTCCCCTGTACGGAAATTACGTAATTGGCGTTCGAGTACAGGTTGTGACTCAGAAATGACAACATATAGAAGTATGAGTCTGGCTGTGGGACGTGCACGAAGGCCAAAGTGGTTAAGTCATCCACTCGTGTAAAGCGGGAATCCGGATTCGCGTCCCGGTACGGCACAGATTTTCATGGAAGTCATTCCCTTATACGGCTGGTGGATGTTCTTGTTCAAATGGCTCTGAGCACTATGGGACTTAACTTCTGAGGTCATCAGTCCCCTAAAACTTAGAACTACTTCAACCTAACTAACCTAAGGACATCACACACATCCTTGCCCGAGGCAGGATTCGAACCTGCGACCGTAGCGTTCGCGCGGTTCCAAACTGTAGCACCTATAACTGCTCGGCCACTCTGGCCGGCGATGTTCTTGTTCGCAACTGCAAATACATTTCAGGTACACTCACTCATTGATGATTAGATACCATAGAGCTGCCGAAGTGAGCCGGTGTTGATTACTGTATTTCACCCATATATTTTTTATTCCATTAATAGCGGGTAGCATTAAAGACCACTCGCTGTGCGACAGGGTACCCAAGTGTTGATCAACCCAGGCCGTACGCATGCAGTCATGTGAACAAAAGTGTTCTCAGTTTGGGAGACGACAGTGTCCATAGCATACTCATCATGAATACGTGAAAAGATGGGTAACACTTGGTTAACGAGAATGTTTTAATATTTTTTCTGGTTGATTGTAACCTGAATGAATGGGCCCAAAAATATCACAGAAAGCCTCTGACATGAACTATACTCTCCACATACTCCTCGTGAAGCCCCTAATAGAGCCTTCCGTGCACTTTAAACCATGAATCATTTGACAAGAAGAAAATCTGCGACTTGTCGAACCAACACTACACGTCTCCATTCAGACAACGTACAGTCCTGTGTTGTCTGACCCACTGCAGACGTGCGATAAGTGCCGCTGTGGGCAATGGCCTTTTGCTATGTACCCGATCCAAATTCTTGTTGCATGCAGTTTCCTCCGTTATATGCGCTCGGAAGCTGCTCGAGACACACTGAAGAGCCAAAGAAAGTGGTACACCTGCCTAATAATGTGTAGGGCCTCCGCGAGCACGCAGAAGTGCCGCAACACGACGTCGCATGGACTCGAATAATGTCTGAAGTAGTGCTGTAGGGAACTGACACCACGAATCCTGCAGGGCTGTCCATAAATCTGTAAGAGTGGAGCTCTCTTCTGAACAGCAGGTTGCAGGCATCCCAGATATGCTCAATAATGTCCATGTCTGGGGGGTCTTGTGGCCAGCGGAAGTGTTTAAACGCAGAAGAGTGTGCCTGGAGCCACTCTGTAGCAATTCTGGGCGCATGAGGTGTCGTATTGTTCTGCTGGAATTCCCTAAATCTGTCGGAATGCACATTGGACATGAATGGATGCAGGTGATGGATGCTTACGTACGTGTTACCTGTCAGAATCGTATCCAGCCGTATCAGGAATCGCCATCACTCCAACTGCACACTCCCCACACCATTGCAGAGCCTCCACCAACTTAAACAGTAACCTGCCGTATATGTCCTTCTGCTCGATACAATTTGAAACGAGACTCGTCCGACCTGGCAACAAGTTTCCAGTCATCAATAGTCCAATGTCTGTGTTGACGGGCCGACGCGAGGTGTAAAGCCCACTGTCGTGCAATCATCAAGGTTACACGAGCCCAAATCGATGATGTTTAGTTGAATGGTTCGTACGCTGACACTTGTTGATGGGACAGCATTGAAATCTGCAGCATTTTGCAGAAGGGTTGCACTTCTGTCACGTTGAAATATTGTCTACAGTCGTGGTTGGTCCCGTTCTTGCAGGATCTTTTTCCAGACGCATCTATGTCGGAGATTTGATGTTTTACCAGATTCCTGATATTCACGGTACACTCGTGGGCGGGTCGAACGGGAGAATCCCCAATTCATCGCTACCTCGGGGATGCTGTGTCCCATCGCTCGTGCGCCGACTACAACACCACGTTCAAACTAACTTAAATCTTGATAACCTCCCATTGTAGCAGCAGTAACTGATCTAACAACTGCGCCAGACAATGTCTTATACAAGCGTGCCGACAGCAGCGCCGTATTTTGCATCTTTACATATCTCTGTATTTGAATACGTTTGCCGACAACAGTTTCTTTGGCGCTTCTGTGTAGATCTGCATTCACTGACAGCAGTAATCCTGGTCTGTTTTGAAACCGTTTGGCATTAAACAGGCAAAGACTCGTCTTTGAGCTCCGTCAATCATCGTCTTATTACGACCACTGTTGCTACGTTGTTTTACGTGGCTGCGAATCGTACACTGTTACCTCCAGTGAACTTCACCGAAACTAGCCATGTAAAATTTCTGTAATTTACTGCGACTATGGCCTGACGACTGTACTGAAGTCAAATGAATTTGAAGAAAGACGTTTTTATTCCCACAACAGAAGAAAGGAAGGCACTTTTCAATATTTTCAAGCATGGGCATCGTGTGCAGATGTGCTAGTTCAATTATACAGCACATTAATATACGTCGCCAAAGATGTTCGCATTTTAAACCAAGAGATTTGTTCGGAAAATCATTGCCATCACTGCGATTAAAAGCCTGAACGTCGCTACTTGGGCAAATTGTTTTATTGGACGTGACATAACACTTGCTTATCACACTCTCGGAAAAAAATTAATTCTGGGAATGTCTCTTCGTTGTTATCTTGCTCTAATCATGCAGACAATAAGTACGAAGATCAACGAGCACATGACGCGCCTTTATCTATACAACACTTACATTCCTTAAGCGAAAATGCAATAGCGTACTACATTCGAGATAAAACAGCAAGTCACCACTGTAACGTGGGCCGATGCCTAAACACGTTTAATGCGTAACTCAAGGCTAAGCAAATAAAATGAATGAAACGAGTATTACTATGAATTTTGGCTATGGTGGCTTGCGGAGAATGGATGACGATGCAGATGTGTACCATTTTCAGTTTTCTGTAGGCTTTCAACAGCAATACCAAACGTGAACGGTGAATCTACAACTTTCCTATCGAAATTGCGACGGTTCTTTACGGTGCACACCTTTTATGCCATCCAGTATTTTTTTCGCAGTAGTTCAGAGTAAATTGCTATAATTTAGTACTCGCTCCAACTGAACGCAGAATAAACAAAGACTTTCTGCATAACTGAGCAACTATACAAGTCAACAAAAGTGTTGCATCACTCCTTTTCGTCGTGCAGGTACGTTTCTATTGTCACTGTTCCTGTACCGATCGGAAGGTCGCCCCGGACGTTATTTTTAAACATACAAACAGTTACGATGAGAATTTATCAAGTCACGGACAATTGCGATCAGTATCGGGTCACGTGCAGGAGGATTGTCAACCTGGGAAGTTCCTCGACGTTTGCACCACAGTCAAAGTGATGCGGCGATGACACGAACTCTACATCTACATCCATACTCCGCAAGCCACCTGACGGTGTGTGGCGCAGGGTACCTTGAGTACCTCTATCGGTTATCCCTTCTATTCCAGTCGCGTATTGTTCGTGGAAAGAAGAATTGTCGGTATGCCTCTGTGTGGGCTCTAATCTCTCTGATTTTATCCCCATGGTCTCTTCGCGAGATATACGTAGGAGGGAGCAATATACTGCTTGACTCCTCAGTGAAGGTATGTTCTCCAAACTTCAACAAAAGCCCGTACCGAGCTACTGAGCGCCTCTCCTGCAGAGTTTTCCACTGGAGTTCATCTATCATCTCCGTAACGCTTTCGCGATTACTAAATGATCCCGTAACGAAGCGCGCTGCTCTCCGTTGGATCTTCTCTATCTCTTCTATCAACCCTATCTGGTACGGATCCCACACTGCTGAGCAGTATTCAAGCAGTGGGCGTACAAGCGTACTGTAACCTTCTTATTTTGTTTTCGGATTGCATTTCCTTAGGATTCTTCTAATGAATCTCAGTCTGGCATCTGCTTTACCGACGATCAACTTTATATGATTATTCCATTTTAAATCACTCCTAATGCGTACTCTCAGATAATTTATGGAATTAACTGCTTCCAGTTGCTGACCTGCTATATTGTAGCTAAATGCCGGCCGCGGTAGTCTCGCGGTTCTAGGCGCTCAGTCCGGAGCTGCGCGACTGCTACGGTCGCAGGTTCGAATCCTGCCTCGGGCATGGATGTGTGTGATGTCCTTAGGTTAGTTAGGATTAAGTAGTTCTAAGTTCTAGGGGTCTGATGACCACTGATGTTAAGTCCCATAGTGCTCAGAGCCATTTGAACCATTTTTGTAGCTAAATGATAAGGGATCTTTCTTTCTTTCTATGTGTTCGCAGCACATTACACTTGTCTACATTGAGATTGAACTGCCATTCCCTGCACCGTGCGTCAATTCGCTGCAGATCCTCCTGCATTTCAGTACAATTTTCCATTGTTACAACCTCTCGATATACCACAGCATCATCTGCAAAAAGCGTCTGTGAACTTCCGATGTCATCCACAAGGTCATTTATGTATATTGTGAATAGCAACGGTCCTACGACACTCCCCTGGGGCACACCTGAATTCACTCTTACTTCGGAAGACTTCTCTCCATTGAGAATGACATGCTGCGTTCTGTTATCTAGGAACTCTTCAATCCAATCACACAATTGGTCTGATAGTCCATATGCTCTTACTTTGTTCATTAAACGACTGTGGGGAACTGTATCGAACGCCTTGCGGAAGTCAAGAAACACGTCATCTACCTAAGAACCCGTGTCTATGGCCCTCTGAGTCTCGTGGACGAATAGCGCTAGCTGCGGTTCACACGATCGTTTTTTTCGAAACCCATGCTGATTCCTACAGAGTAGATTTTTAGTCTCCAGAACAGTCATTATACTCTAACATAACACGTGTTCCAAAATTCTACAACTGATCGACGTTAGAGATATAGGTCTATAGTTCTGCACATCTGTTCGACGTCCCTTCTTGCAAACGGGGATGACCTGTGCCATTTTCCAATCCTTTGGAACGCTACGCTCTTCTAGAGACCTACGGTACACCGCTGCAAGAAGGGGGGCCAAGTTTCTTCGCGTACTCTGTGTAAAATCGAACTGGTATCCCAACAGGTCCAGCGGCCTTTCCTCTTTTGAGCGATTTTAATTGTTTCTCTACCCCTCGTTTCTAAATTGACACGTACCGTTAAGGAGTTACACCGCGTAGGGCGACCACGGTCGCTAATTGTAGACAACACCATGGACTCCGTTACAGATGGGCAAAAATCATGCAGAGTGGACGGCTCAGGATTATCGTCGGATGAATTTTAACGGACGAAACTTTGGTCTGTTTGTACCTTGACAGTCGCAGACAACGTGTTTGGAGATTTCATCTCGATGGATGACAACTCGCGTGCTCATCGTGCTGTTCTCGTGAACACGTTCTTTCAGCATGCTGCAATCACCAGAAAGGAGTGGCCTGCCTGTTCCCCGAACAGGAACCCAATCGAACATGTGTGGGATTGATTGACTAATGACCTCAGCAGTTGAGTCCCATAGTGCTCAGAGCCATTTGAACCATTTGGGATTGATTAAAACGAGCTGTTTTTGGACGTCGACAACGAGCACTTACTCTGCGCGTTTTTGTGGAGAATCTTCTCTAAAGAGGGCGAAAATTTGGAGCAGGACTAGCTAGACCTCATCAATGGAATGCCCCGGCGGTTCCAGGCCTCTATTCAGCGAGAGGACGGTTCACCGCGTACTGACCTTACTGTGCAAAACCTCGCAAGGGAAACAAGACGATTTTGTCGTTATACAATCTTTGTTTTCTTGATTGGTGACATGGGCATATTGCTGATTACACAGGTCCGCCTTTTTTCGATTGTATCATGTATTTCAAGTTTTGATGATTGATTCCTACGTAAGTTTGAAGTTTGTGGGCTGAATCCAAAAATGGCCTTAGTTTGTTTCAATCACGTCAGAATTTTTGTTGTTGTTTTTTTTTTTTTTTTTTTACAAATCGCAATCTGTCAAAATGTTATATCGGAAAAAATCACAAATCTAAAAATTGCTGACAGACTTAAATACTAGAAAATGCTTCCATTTGTCGGTTTATGATAAAAACGGATCGTTGACACTATAAACCGGCACACGGCAGCACTTTTGTCATTGAAAGTGTTCTACATCTCAACTGTTGGTGTAACCGTTCGTGCGTATCCTCCGCGATCAAAAGTGTGTGTGTCAGCGGATACACGCTAAAAAGCAAAAATACAGTGTTCGAAATGGCGTCAATAGACTGTAAAAAGTCCGAATGTTCCTGTAATTACATTTGTGGTGAGTTAATGGGTAAAGGCAAAAAAGACAAATAACATCGTTCATGCGGCAAGTGTATCTCGCGTATTTCAGTGTAGAAGTAGGAGATAAGCCAAAACGTGGGGACACCTCTATGTCTGCTATACTTGTGTTCAAGGATTGACACTATGGTAAAAGGGCGAACAAAACGATTTCTGATTTGGTGTTGCGATGGTCTAGCGAGAGCTACAAAATCATAGTGATGGTTGTTACTTTTGTTCAACCAGTCTTTGGGGTTGCAATGTAAAGATTTAAAAGGTCATCATCTCAATGTACCGTCTGGTTTACGCCCCCCCCCCCCCCCCCCAATGGTCCAGACGTACCAGCGCCTATGCAACTAGAACAGCTACTTGAAGTAGATGGTTTAGAATTGAATCAAGTGAAGAAACCGAAGATAACGAAGAGGAGTACGAAAGTGGCAACTCTGCACTTACAAACTCAACGATTTGATTCGCGACTTACATTTGACCAAACAGGCTTCAGAATTGCAAGGTTCAAAGCTTAAAAATAAGAATCTGCTCGCAGCTGGCGCTTATTTTTCTTGGCTCAGGTACAGGAAAAAACATTACATTCCATACTTTTCGAAAGAAGTCGACTTAGCATTCTGCAATGACGTGCGTGGATCGTTTAAGACAGTCATAATTCCGTATGAAAGCTCTGATTGGAGATTATTCATCTATTCGTCAAAACGAAGCCATAAAGCTGTCCTGTTTCACAACAGAAACAGGGATGCGTTAATACCATAGGGTTTTCTGTGCACTTAAAAGAACGGCATGACAGCTTAATCTGTTCTCTAGAAAATTGAAGTGCGGCAATCATAAGTGGATTGTTTGTGGTGATCTCTAAGTAATATCGACGATCCTTGGACAGCAAGGCGCGTACACAAAGTTTCCTTGTTTTTTCATGCGACTGGGATAGCACAGGCAGGGGGAATTATTGGAAACATGAAGATTGGCCACAACGAGCTTCACTGTATCCGAAGTAAAAAATGTGCTCCAAAAACCTCTCATCGAGTCGACGAAAGTTCTCTTTTCACCTCTACTTATTGAATTAGGATTGATGAAGCAATCTGCGAAAGCCTTACAAAAGGATGGTAAATGTTTCCAGTAAATTTGTAACAAATATCCAGCCTTATCAAACGCAAACCTAGAAAAAAATTGTCTTTATGGGTCTGGAAATTAGAAAGCTTTGCAAAGATGCAAATTTTGAAAGCGAAGTGAAAGTTGCTGAAAAAGAAGCATGGCTCACCTTTAAAGACATGGTAACCAAGTTTCTTGTGACAAGAAGGATCCTATTTAAAGTCTATAGTTGAGGCTATGCCAAATTAAGCTTTTCCACGAGTTCGAAGGTCCTACATTGACATTTGGGCTACTTTCCTGAGAACATGGGTGCTGGTAATGAAGCGATGGCTGTGAGAGTCCATCAGGACATCATAGAAATGGAAAAGCGTTACTAAATAACATGGAATACCACAATGACGACGTACTATTGCTGGATATTGCACCGAGATGAGCACATGCAATCGAAAGCCTGAAACAGAGCATGGATGGTGCGAAGATACATCGACACAACAAAAAAAAAAAAAAAAAAAAATCATGAGTTTTTGTTTTCTGTATTCTGTTACATTATTGTCTATAATAAGCCGCAAAATAATACGTTTTGTACCTATTTCACTGTCATTAAGTCTCATATTTATGATATTTTTCGACACATACCACATCTGGCAAACTGCGTTTTGGAAAAAATTCTGATGTGATGAAACAGAACTAAGGTCATTTTCAGGTTCGGCGCACCGAGGTACATAGGAATCAACCATAAAAAGTTACAAAACAAAACCATCACAGGCTAGGTGTTATTATATACGCTTGTTTCTGAGCCTTTTTGTTTTTAGTGCCATGATGAAAAACTTTTGTTGAAGTGTGTATTTGTCGTCAATACTTGTGGTGGTCAACTTCCAACCAGAGTCCAAGTGCTTCAACATACGTGTGTATTTTAAGAACACTTCTGTTTCCGTGAGACTACGCTGGAGCCTCACAGTTTCTGCATTCTGGCGGAGCGCAAGGGCACTTCTCGTCAACTGGCACTGAGATACTGCAGCAAGCTAAAATCTGTCACAGCAGGTCAGTTGCAAGTCGCAAAACGGTCCTCACTAAGGCGTCGCACCATGTGTTTCCCTAGTAATGAGAGTAGTCTCAATTTTTTTCCGCGAGATAGTATAAAGAGTGAGGCAGATAAGGAAAGTCACTCGAAATACACTGGTGAGCAAAACTTCAAGATGAAAGTAACTTTCACGTGATGTGTCACTACGACGCAACATAGCTCGATGAAACTTGAACCATACACAGAAAGAAATGCTACAGTACAGTACAGAATACAACAAACAAAAACCCAATTGGACGAAACAGAACCATACTTTCATTTAAAGACAATAATTACACTTTTACAGATGCTATAAACGTTGGTTTGCCTTTCCTTAACCCATCTTCTATGAGAAGTCTTAGGGTCAGTATTGCCACGCGTGTTCCTACATTTCTATGGAATCCAAATTGATCTTCCTGAGGTCGGCTTTTTCCAGTTTTTCCATTCTTCTTTAAAGGATTCGTGTTAGTATTCTGCAGCCCTGACTTCTTGTTGTGTTCTTCAGTCCAGAGACAAGTTTGATGTAGCTCTCCATGCTACTCTATCCTGTACAAGCTGCTTCATCTCCCAGTACTTACTGCAACCTACATCCTTCTGTATCTGCTTAGTGTATTCATCTCTTGGTCTCCCTCTACGATTTTTACCCTCCACGCTGCCCTCCAATACTAAATCGGTGATCCCTTGACGCCTCACAATATGTCCTACCAGCCGATCCCTTCTTCTAGTCAAGTTGTGCCACAAATTTCTATTCTCCCCAATTCTATTTACTACCTCCTCATTAGTTATGTGATCTACCCATCTAATCGTCAGCATTCTTCTGTAGCACCACATTTCGAAAGCTTCTATTCTCTTCTTGTCCAAACTGATCTTCCCCGAGATCGGCATCTACCAGTTTTTCCATTCGTCTGTAAAGAATTCGCGTTAGTATTTTGCAGCCGTGGCTTACTAAACATAGTTCGGTAATTTTCACATACGTTAACACCTGCTTTCTTTGGGATTGGAATTATTATATTCTTCATTAAGTCTGAGGGTATTTCACGCGTCTCATACATCTTGCTCACCAGATGGTAGAGTTTTGTCAGGACTGGCTCTCCCAAGGCTGTCATTAGTTCTAATTGAATGTTGTCTACTCCCGGGGCCTAGTTTCGATTTAGGTCTTTCAGTGCTCTGTCAAACTCTTCACGCAGTATCGTATCTCCCATTTCATCTTCATCTACCTCCTCTTCCATTTCCATGATATTGTCCTCAAGAATATCGCCCTTGTATAGACCCTCTATATACTCCTTCCACCTTTCTGCCTTCCCTTCTTTGCTTAGAACTGGGTTTCCATCTGAGCTCTTGATATTCATGCAAGTGGTTCACTTTTCTCCAAAGCTCTCTCTAATTTTCCTGTAGGCAGTTTCTATCTTACCCCTAGTGATACACGCCTCTACATCCTTACATTTGTCCTCTAGCCATACCTGCTTAGCCATTTTGCACTTCCTGTCGATCTCATTTTTGAGACGTTTGTACTCCTTTATACCTGCTTCATTTATTGAATTTTTATATTTTATCCTTTCATCAAGTGAATTCAATATCTCTTCTGTTACCAAAGGATTTTCATTAGCTCTCGTCTTTTTACCTACTTGATCCTCTGCTGCCTTCCCCTGACTTATTAAACTGACAGTTCGGCGATTTTTACACGACATATTCTGAGGTATCAAGCGATCACCAGTTTTGTGCTGGAGTGATGCGTGCGGGGCCGCGGGCGGGGGGGGGGGGGGGGGGGAATCGCAGAGGGAGACCAAGAGATAAATACAGTAAGCAGATTCAGAAGGATGTAGGTTGCATTAGTTACTCGGAGACGAAGAGGCTTGCACAGGGTACAGTGGTATGGAGAGCTGCATCAAATCGTCTTTGAACTGAAGGCCACAACAACAATTACGCTTCAGTCACGGCGATTTATGATCACACCTGGACATTACAAAAGGCAGCACGTGGTTCTTAATAGGGTGTGTGATCACAATAAGCGGCAGCGCATGCTCTGCAACGTGCGCCTAGCCTGGTCACAACGTTGGTAAGGTGTTCTTGTCGTAGGGCGCTCCATTCCTCCACCATCGTGGTTGATAACTGCTAGATGCTCGTCGGTGCATGTGGACGTGCTGTAATACGTCTGCTCCACACCAATCCACGCGTGCTCAGTTGGATTTAAGTCGGGGAAACGGGCAGGACAGTCCATTTGCCGAATATCTGCTCGTTCAAAGAGCTCCTCTACCTGTGCAGTTTGATGCGGTCGAGCACTGTCAGCCATAAACATGAAGTTAAGGCCGAACGCACATCTGAAATGACGTGCGTGGGGAGGGAGTACAGTGTCACAAAAACGTTGTACGGTGAGTGAACTGTTCGAAGGTTTGGAGGTCAGTACGCCCAGAGGAAGAGAGGAGAATCGAAGCGTTTAAGGTGTGGTGCTACAGAATAATGTTGGAAATTTGGTGGATTGTTGAGATACGGAGTGAGGAGGTTCTCCGCAGAATCGACGAGGAGAGGAACACACAACACGGAGACGAAGGGGCAGAATGACACATCAAGGAATAACCTACATGGTACAAGGGGGACCTGTAGAGGGTAAAAACTTTAGGAGGAAACAGAGATTTGAATACATCAAACTAGTAATTGAGGACGTAGGGTACAACAGCTACTCTGAGATGAAGAGGTTAGCACAGGAGAGGAATTTGTAGCGGGTCGCATAAAACCAGTCAGAAGACTGGCGGAGAAAAAAAAAAATATCATGCAACAGATGCCTCCCCACTCCGTAACACTTGGATCACTAAAGGGATCTGTTTGACAATATTGGACTTACCCTCATATGGCGAGAGGTAGGAACATGTAATTCACCCAGGATCACTGTTGAAATGATCGTTTCGGTGGTACAGGTGTTGTGGTGTGGGGAAGCATGATGTTGTATGAGCGTACTGAACTACAAACCTTGTTATTACAGGCCAGCCATGTGATAAACACAATGGATATCCTGCCCAACCATACAGATAATTACATACCTTCTTAACAGAAAATTTGGAGATTGTTGGATGGGTCGTTCGGGAAACATAATGGCCTGCGCGCTCACTTCTAGACTTTCTCTCTGCGCAAAATTGAATGAAGCGCTATACCAGGAAACATCGACGACACCGAAGACGTGAAATGCCATATAACACGGGTCTGCTGCGAAAATGGCTCTAAGCAGTAAGGGACTTAACATCTGAGGTTGTTCGGACATGGAGGAGAAACAGAGAGACAGGAACTGACGATGACATGCCTCGCTCAGGCCGCCCAAGGGCTACTACTGGCGTGGATGACCGCTACCTGCGGATTATGGATCGGAGGAACCCTGACAGAAATGCCACCACGTTGAATAATGCTTTTCGTGCAGTCACGGGACGTCGTGTTACGACTCCAACTGTGTGCAGTAGGTTGAATGATGCGAAACTTCACTCCCGACGTCCATGGCGAGGTCCATCTTTGCAACCACGACACCGCGCAGAGCGGTACAAATGGGCCCAATAACATGCCGAATGGGCCGCTGAGGTCTGGCATAAAGTTTTCTTCACCGATGAGTGTCGCATATGCCTTCAACCAGGCAATCGTCGGAGACGTGTTTGGAGGCAACCGCTCAGACACACTGTCCAGCTAGTGCAGCAAGGTGGAGATTCCCTGCTGTTTTGGGGTGGCATTATGTGGGGCTGACATACTCCACTGGTGCTCATGGAAGGCGCCGTAACGGCTGTACGATACGTGAATGCCAGCCTCCGACCGATAGTGCAACCATATCGGCAGCATATTAGCGAGGCATTCGTCTTCAGGGACGAAAATTCGCGACCCCATCGTGCACATCTTGTGAAGGACTTCCTTCAGGATAACTAAATTGCTCGACTAGAGCGGCCAGCATGTTCTACAGACATGAACCCTATCGAACATGCCTAGGATAGATTGAAAAGGACTGTGTATGGACGATGTGACCCACAAAGCAGTCTGAGGGATCTACGCCGAATCGCTGTTGAGGAGGGGGACAATCTGGAACAGCCGTGCCTTGATGAACTTGTGGATAGTATGCCACGACGAATACAGGCATGCATCAATGCAAGAGGACGTGCTACTGGGTACTAGAGGTACCGGTGTGGACAGCAATCTGGACCACCACCTCTGAAGGTCCCACTGTATGGTGGTACAACAAGCAATGTGTGGTTTTCATGAGCAATAAAAACGGCGGAAATGATGTTTATGTTGATCTCTATTCCAATTTTCTGTACAGGTCCCGAGACACTCGGAACAAAGGTGATGCAAAACTTTTTTTGATGTGTGTAGTTGTTTCTGCAGAAAGCGATTTGACACATGGTGCGTAGTAATAACATGCAGCAAATCTCTAGTGGTTCTTCGATAACCTACATTGAGATAATAATAGGTTTGTTTATAAATAATACTTCTGCTACCAGTCACGATTTTCTTTATTTTACTTTTCACACAACGCGTTTCGGGAAATTATTCCCATTTTCAAGTGCGTTTTTTTTTGTGTTTATTATGCCATTTCTACGTGACTTTGTCGATGTGTGAGTGTCTGCTTCATTTCGCTGACTTTACTGGAATATGTAAGAAACACGCGAGTTTAAGTTGGTTGTCGATATTTTTGTGAAGATAGTGGCGAAATTTAGAAGAATTTGTGCTTACAGTTTTCTTATGATCCACTCATCGACATCCTCACATAGAAATGGCATTAAAAAAAACAAAAAACGAAAACGGGAATCATTTCCCGAAACTCGTCGTGTGAAAAGTAAAATAAAGAAAATCGTGACTGGTGGCAGAAGAATTATTTATAAACAAACCTATTGTTTTCACAGTCGCGGGCTTTCAAAACTATTTATATTGGATCAAATCAGAATACAGTGAGATACACACATCATATGACGAAAAGTATCTGCACACACATCAGTGGACATTAATATGGGATGTGCTCACCCTTCGCCTTTATGACGGCCTCAACCCTGCTGAAGACAGTTTCAATGATCCGTCTGAATGACTGCACGAATGGCAGCCCATTCATAAAGGGCCGAAACTAGAGAAGATATTACTGTTGGACGCTGGGGTTTGTGTTTTCTTAAGCGCAATAAGGGGGCGATACCATAACCATGAAAAACACCAACCCCTCCGTAGTACACAGTTGGCATGACATGATGGCAGGTAACTTTCTGCAGATATTCAACAAACTCGGATCTTTCCATCTGACTGCCACAGGGTACAGCGTGATACATCGCTTCAGATCATTGTTTAGCAGCCATCCACTGTCCAGTGGGGGTCGCCATTTGCACCAGCTCGTGCATCGCTTAGCGCTGACTGCCGAAATGTGTGGCGTATGGGAAGCTGCTAGACCACTGTAACTCGTTCTTTTTAACTCCCTACGCATAGCCGTTGTGCAAGCTGGACTGCTCGTAGCATTTCGCAACTCAAGAGCGATTCCTTCCGCTGATTTCATGCGATATTTTACAGTCACCCTCTGCAATGTTCGACGGTCCCCGAACATCAGTACATGACGTCTGCGCGGTCTTGGTTCGAGTTTCCACTTCACATTCACATCGCCAGCAGTCGACCTGGCCAGCTTTAGAAGGACTCAAACGTCCCTGATTGACTTGTTACTCAGGTGACGACCAGTAACTAGTCCACATTCGAAGTCACTGAGTTTTCCTGGCCTACCCAGTCTACTTTTACTGCTTCCATACTGGCAACAAGATACACCCCACCTCCTTTTATAGGCCTACTGGCGCAACAGCACGTGGTGACATCTACTGATCAATTCCGCATTACATAGGGGTATCTGGTTTCTTTTCATCCCAATCGTAGAACAGGGTTAATTCAAATATGTGAACTGAAATCCATAATTGTAAGTAAACATCATGCTAGAATGTGCTCCAGAGCTTAGCAGCCTCCAGAGCAGTGGCTCCCGAAATTTTTGTGGTCACGGAACAATGTACCATGTGGCAAGTTACCGCGGCACACTGACATACGCATTATCAACAGTGACAGGGAGCTAATGTACAAGTCAACAACAATACGACAGCCTCCATGTGGCTCGCGCACATCTTCTTCAGCTGTTTGTACATCTTCAGTCCTAACGTAGTTCGCGTTGTTGCATATTGTGATGTTTATTTCTAGTTGCACACATGTGTGCATTGTCCGGTTAACGTGTTAATTTTTCGGTATGGGTAAGTTTTTGATTATAACGATAGAAGTTGCAGATCATATTCCTGAGAGGAGGTTAGCCTATTGGAACTCTTCGTAAGTACAAAGAATTACTTAACCTTTAGATATACTTTCAGTAGACCGAAAAACCGGTCGTTACCACAATGTTCTGAGTGGGGAGGAAAAGTAAGCAATGAATACACGGTCACTTGTAAATACAAAAGACATTTGAGTTACAAACATGGTCCCTTATCTTGGAAAGCTAAGAACTATTTTAGTCGACTGAATTCGCCAGCAGAAAAACAAGTCAAAACTATGGTATGGAGAGCAACTGTTTCTGAAAAAGCACAAGTGGCCAGTTACAAAGCTGCCGAAATAGTAGAGAAAACATGCAACCCCATACAAATGCAGAGGGCGTAATTTTTCTTGCAGATAAGGAAATAGTGAAATCGACGTTAGATGATGACGTCGAGAAGGAAATATCTTTGGTTCCATTTTAAGACGATACTATTTCCAGGCGAACTGATGGTATGTCTTCAGATATCCAGTGCAATGGCCATGAAAAGCCAAGCGACGGCAGTGTATTTTCACTACAGCTCGACGAGTCAACTGAGGTAAGTCGATTACTGAATTACATTAGATTTGGTGACGACGATTCGATCACTGAACAGTACATTTCCTACACTGAACGGCACTCAACGTCAACTGGTTCAAATGTGTATAATTCCACATCCAGCACCTTGAAACAAAACCGGCCGTCCTGGAAAAGTAATCGTTCTGTTTGCAAAGACGGTTCACCAGCAATGATGCAAAGGCTTTGTTGGAAAACTGAAATAAATATCTCGACAGTAGGTTTAACACATAGTTTCATACAACGTAAGGATCTGGTGATGAAGACTATTCCTACTGAAATTAAAAGTGTTTTACAGACAGTCATTAACAAGGTAAATTTCGTTGAGTCTAGGGCTCTTAAGACAAGACTCCTCAAACAATTAAGCCGTGAAGCGGGATCTCAACATGAGACTTTTGTTCCGCAAACTCAGTATGTTTAGCGTCGAAAAGCCAGACTCTCCAACTCGGTTAAATGACGAGGAGTGGTGTGCAAAGGTACCCTATTCGGCTGACATTTTTTTACCGTTTAAATTACCTGCACGAGAGTATGCAAGAAAGAAAAGAGAATGTGCTGACGTCATATGATAAAAATCACCGGTTCTCGGAAAAAGGATATAGAAATCACACATGGAAAATAAAAATCTTAAGATGTTTCCTTTTACTTTCGAGGTAGATTCACAAGGTAACATAACGTACGAAATCATTTTAAATCAGTTCATAATTGTTGAGAATGACATGGCACAATATTTTCCCTCCATCACCGTCGACAAATATGACTGGGTGCACAATCCTTAGCTAAATTTCCATAATCCACCACCGACCTTTCTCTGGAAGAGAAAGAGCAGCTCTCAGAGCATCAGACGGATCTAACGAAATATCGCTTCCGTATTTTGTGGATCTGTCTTTCATTATATTATCATCTTCGTGTTTTCTTATCACGAGGAACGCAACAAATATTCTCCATCAATCCGCAGTCATTTAATCTCGCTATATGTCTATTGCTACACCTCAATTTCAGTTTCGTTAACAGCCGCTATCGCGTACTCAATTCCTCTCTTTTCTCTTTGTGTGTTTCTCTGTCCCCTCATGTTATGCGCAACATTCATCTTTCTATTGCTCATTGGGAATTTACTGTGCGTGTTTCGCTTGCGTAAGTTGGTACTGGCAATATATCCTGGTTGTAGTCGTTCCGTTCAAAGTACATTGGGAAAGCGCTTTTGAATACAGCATTCATTTTCCCAAATGAACAACACGCTATTTTTATCTCCTGTTGATTTCTTTAAGCGTTAGTCAGTTTTTTTCTGTAACTTAACCATTAATTATTGTATTTGCCTATCAGCATGTTGATCGTACATTATTTTCGTCTTATTATTGATCGTCCTGCCTACTATCATTAATAGCTCTGTTCATTTCCCCCATGCTTTGCTGAAGATCTGGATCCAAAGCAACCGGACTAATGACCACAGCAGTTGAGTCCCATAGTGCTCAGAGCCATTTGAACCAAAGCAACCATAACGATGTCATCAGCTATTCTCAAGTTGTTCCACTAATATCCCATTATGAGTATTCCTTCTTCTTCTTCCCAGTTTAATTGTTTGGAAACCTCTTTCAAGTTAGCAGAAAGTAATTTGGAAAAATTGAGTCACCTTGCTTATCTCATTCTTAACTTAGAACTTCACGGTCTTGATGTAATCGAATGCAAGCTAAAGCTTTGCCGCAAATATTCTTCGACAAACTTTTGTAGGTAGATTCTATTCCTCGATTATCAAGTGCTGCCGACACAGGCTTTATTATAACCGAGTCAAATGATTCCTCATAGTCCATAAACAAGGTACGGAGTGGTAGCTCATTTTCTTCGCTTCTTTCTGTAACTTCGTTAACACATCATTTACCATCTCTGAGGAGGATTCACGGGTGGAGCGTGGAGATATAGAACTGATAAGCTTTTGGGGGATTTGTTGGTAACGTGTTTACCTTTGGTCACTACGGGAGCGATACATGATCCTGTGTCCTGCCACTGACTTAACGAAATTATATTTATCACATTGTTGTTCATACTAAGGTGTTACAAAACCACTTGAAAATGGCTTGTATGTCGTAATTCGTCGTGGAATGAATTTCACATCATACGCATGGTGAAAATGTCTTGATTTCATAAATACAGTGAGTCTATGACGGCAATCAGAATGAAAAAAATTCTCAAATTCTTGTTTTTCTGGCGAAAGAAATGCTGATAGGCTTCAACTGCCACATGACCCAAATAAGAAAGCTAATACTTAGCGAAAACCAACCTCACAGATTCAAAGAAAGGAGCAGAATCTATAAACAGACTTGTGGTCCCTAGATATCTCTCTCCTAGACACCGTTGGTACATTTACGTTCATATGAATTGCCCAGGGGACAGCAAATTTTCTCTCCACGTTCAACTCGTGAATGAAACACGAAGAGAAGTTAATAAATGTTACAATAAAAAGAATACCTCGCCATGTTCATTATTTAGTTATCCACAACGAATATATGAAGCCGGCCGCTGTGACCGAGCAGTTCTTTCGCTTCAGTCCGGAACCGCGTTGCTGCTACGGTCGCAGGTCATGGATGTGTATGATGTCCTTAGGTTAGTTGGGTTTAAGTAGTTCTAAGTCTAGGGGACTGATGACCTCAGATGTTAAGTCCCATAGTGCTTAGAGCCATTTGAGTACATGAAGATACTGTTTCCGTAAATTACAATAGAAATAGTGGTTCGAACTATACATGCAGTTTAATGTATCTAGTGTAACTTTTCTTGAAAACAAGAAAAAAACTGTTACAATATACTCTTTACGACGGTGACAAACTCCACTTCAAAGTGGGGCATACTTAATTTCTTACAACTCGGTTGACAGTGCGCAGGATAAATGGCTCTGAGCACTATGGGACAACATCTATGGTCATTAGTCCCCTAGAACCTAGAACTACTTAAACCTTACTAACCTAAGCACATCACACAACACCCAGTCATCACGAGGCAGAGAAAATCCCTGACCCCGCCGGGAATCTAACCCGGGAACCCGGGCGCGGGAAGCGAGAACGCTACCGCACGACCACGAGCTGCGGACAGTGCTCAGGATAGCGTTTTGATTCTGCATTGACCTTCAGCCTTGTGGAGGTAACTATCATCGGGTGGTTAGTTTTCTGTTAATAATTTCGCACTATTTTGCAGCGAAAAAGCACTTCTACAGCGTGCGTAAACAAGTGATTTATTTTAGAAATATGGCACGCAATTTTGATTTATTTCGTATTTGTTTATCAGAGATGATGTAAGACAAGTGTTTTTAAAATGATACGTGGCAGACAATTACGATTATTGATCCGCGCTTATTTGACTCACAAAATAAAGGGACACCACGGAAGCAAAAATGACTACTGTTGCAGAGTTCGAGACAAAAGCGTGACTACAGCATAAACTTCTACTCTTAAGGCGAACATGGCTACCGCAGAAGGATAGTTCATTATTAAAAGCAATTAGTACAAGGGAAACTTAAATGAAAACTTAACAGACGGAAGAAAAGTAAGTAAATCGTTTATTACTTCAAAAACAGTCACCATAACAGTTAATACATTAATCCAGTCGCTAGAAAAGACTGACAGTGCCTTCGTGGAAAAATATTTGCGTTTGCCTATGGAAACGAGACCGTACCTAGGCGTGCACCTCTTCGTCGAAGCAAAACAACGGCCACGAATGACTCTTCAGGGCTCAAAAACTATGGAAATCGAAGGGGAGAGATCGGAACTATATGGAGGGTGTGTAAGGGCTTCTCGAAGAAACTTCCGCAGCATAGTCGAAACAAAATTGGCACCATGTGATTGCCGTCCGTTAACACTGCTGGGCGCTTGGACTTTATTGCGCGCTTCAGTTTCAGCGAAGTGTCCATGTGGACTTGACGGAGGAGTAGGCGGAAACTTTCATCGTAGAAGTTTACATTTTGACTGTGCACGAAAAGTTCCAACATGATAATCACCACGCACTCGTTTCCGAAGTACGTGAAATGCAATGGTTTGTACATCCGAGGAAAGAGAAAGGAGTCACTGGTGCCAAGCCAAGACAATAGTGGGATAGGGGAAGACAAAATTAATAGCCCAAAGACGCAGCATAATTATGTGACTGGGTGGAGTGAGCTGAAGCATTGTGGAGCTGCAACTACCTCCTGGGCAGCTAGCCGCGAAGCTTCATCTTGGACAGTCTCCCATAAGCTCATCCTATTTCGGTAGTATCATCCTGTTATGGTTTCCTCCACAGGACGATCATCTATCTCCCCACAAATGGCAGACAAAAACAATCGACTTCACTATGGTGGTTACATCTGCGCCTTTTTCGGCGGTAGAGTCCACATATTGCCACTGCTCGTTTTGCTCCTTTGTCTCGGAGTTATTGTGATATATCAGCACTCATCCATGGTGATCATGCGGCCAAAGAGGTCATCTGCAGCTAAAGAAGTCATCTGCCACGGTTCAGCTAGGTTTCTGAATGGGTATGAGCAGACGTGGAATCTAGAGGACTGCGACATTTGTCATGTTTAAAATACGGTGCACGATGTTTAAGACTAGTCCATGACTCATTCTAACGTTTCACACTATCATCTCTACTCTAATATGCCGATCTTAGAGCAGCAGCACATCAGTTTCCCTTGCGATTTTCGGCTCTTTGCGGAGAGGTAGTTTGCCAATTCATTCTGATCGCACTAGAAGCGCCTGAGCCACCTGTCCATATGCTGATGCGTGCCGTACAGTTTCACCAACTCGGCATGGAGTCTTGCAGCGCTGTTCCCTCCGAAATTCAAAAAACGAATTACCGCACAATACTCCTCTTTTTGAAAGGGCTGCGCTATTTTGTAATGGTTCCTCTAGTAGCGTGCTACGGTAGTGTTGCGCGGTGATTTCATTGTGACCCAGGAATGCAGACGTGTACCTGCAAACAAACAAAAATGAATCATGTACCTTTATTTTTTTCTGTGATAATTAAAAACGTTACGACTGCTCCTCGTAGTAATTGATTTAAAAGGTTGTTAATATGCCTTAATTGAACCTAATGGAAAGAGCAAAATCTTTAAGCGCATATTCACGCATTTTTGATACAGGAGATGCATAATAGGTGCTAGGATCTTTGAGCATACGTAAATATAACAAAGTGTTTGACCTCCGATTTTTGTGGGTGGCGTGATCAACGTTACTTATTAACAGATGTGTAGCATTACGTCTTAGGCTTCATAAAAAACGTTCACAAACACACTGTACTCAGCGCACGCTGGACACATCAATTAAGGACACTTTTTTTGTTACTTTGTGTTCCAGCGACGCAAAACTAACGTATGCTACGATTCGTTCAAGTCTCGGAGGATTTTTTGGAAGACCATGAACGTTCTGCAGGTTCCTTAACCATTGGTTATAATGAGGTAACGAAAATACGAAGTGTTAAATCGTGAATCACAAGTCCATTTATATAACTCAGTTGGTATGTTTATCACATAACGGTTATTAAATGATTAATCTTTCATTCCACTCGGAACTGATGTCGTACATCATCAGCATTAATATGAGGTACGACGCACAAGGGCACGAAAATTCCTTGTATTCGTCATCGCATGGAAGCAAACAGCCCCCCAAAATCATCTTCAGGACTTTCTTGCCATACCTGAAACGCATCTTGTGTCAGTTTCTTAAGATGGCGGCTTGAGGGTGATGTGCATCGCATCCTAGATATACTCGGTACTGATGTGACAAAAGTATGGAATATCTCCTAATACCGTGTCGGGCCTCCTCTCACCCGGCATCGGGCAGTAACTCGAAGCGGCATGGATTAAAGAAGTCACTGGAAGTCCCCTGCGGAAATATTGAGATGCTGACTCTATAGCTGTCCGTCATTGCGAAACTGTTTCCGGTGCAGAACTGCATGCACTAAGTGACCTCGCGATTATGTTCCATAAATTTTCGACGGGATTCATGTCGGGCGATCTGGGTGGCGAAGATTGCCCAGTATATTCTACAAGCCAGTCGCGAGTAGTTATGGCTCGGTGACATGGCATATTGTCATCCATAAAAATTCCAACGTTGTTTGGGAACAAGCTCCGTGAATCGCTTGCCTTGTTATGTTAAGAATGAGCAAATCTATTGTTATCTAGACCACAACTCCTCCCAGTGTTTTGATTAACATTACCTTTGCCATTTTTTTATTAAAGTCATAATTACAATTGAAAGTGGAAGCTTGCATGGCTGTAAATGATCTCAAAGTAGCCGAACTTCCGGAAGACAAAGTCCATTCCATATAAAAACAGCCCACACCATTATGGAGCCGCAACCAACTGGCACAGTGCGTTGCTGAAAACAAGGGCACATGGATCCGTGGGGTCTGCTTCACACTCGAACCCAACCATCAGCTCTTACCGAATGAAATCGGGACTCATCTGACCATGCCATTGTTTTCAAGGCGTCTAGGGTCCAACTGATGTGGTCACGAGAGGCTCTACGGGCGATGCTCTGCTGTTAGCAGAGGCGCTCGTGCCGTTCGTCTGCTGTGCTAACAGATACGCTCATCGTACGTCCCACATTGATCTCTGCGGGTATTTCACGCAGCGTTGCTTGTCTGTTGGCACTGACAACCAGCAAACGCTTCTGTTCTCGGTCGTTAAGTGAAAGCCTTCGGCCATTTCATTGTCTGTGGTGACGGGTAATGCCTGAAGTTTGGTATTCTCAGCACAATCCTGTCATTTTGGATCTCTAATATTGTATTCCCTAACGATTTTCGGAATGGTATGTCCCATAAGTCTAGCTCCAACTACCAATACGTATTCGAAGTCTTAATTCCTGTAGTGCGGCCATCATCACGTCTGAAACCTTTCCACATGAATCATCTGGGTACAAATGACAACCCCACCACTGCAGTGCACTTTTATACCCTGTGCACGCGATCCTACTGCCACCTGTGTATGGACATACCGCTATCCCATCACTTTTGTCACCTCATTGTATGGATGACACATCAGGGAAATTCGCAGGCCACTCAAGGATCCATAGATTCGTCAAGCCATTTGCAGTGCGTGGTCGAGCATTAACTGCTGGAATATGCCGTTTGGTACCCGGATCATGAAAGGTGAAACGACAGTGTTTACCTTTCTTGACACATACTCTCGAACATTCAGTCTTCCTTCAATAATTACGAAATCAGTTCTACCTCATATCCAGTACATCCTCACACTATGATTCCTAAAGATCGAGAGGTATGAATCTCGAGAATCGGTGATCCACGTACACTAGGCAGTCTACGGAGACGTTGGCATCAAACTGACCATCACAAACAGAAGCGAGTTTCAATGTTCCAACTGACTGGCTCTACACCACGAAAGTCTGTTGTCCTTGGTACGGTGTCAGCAGTAGCGCACGGGAACTCAGGATTCCCGTCCAGCTTCCCGTAATTTATCCTAGGATCTTCTGGAGGTGTAGTCCTTCTGGAAGAATTTGAGTTCTCTTTTCGCCAAATAGCTGTCCCAAAGCTATCTCGCAGCGGTTCGTTCTGTACTTAATGCACAACAGCCAGTTGTCTGAGCGATGATGCTCCTATGTCCGTCACGCCAAAGATTCGAGGTTTCTCGAAGTCTAAAAGACGGCGATTAGCAAGTGTTTTAGCTGCATTCGCGTGTCCTCTGGGCATGCTGGGCTGCGATCCACACCTGGAAAATTCCAGTAACATTAGATACACTCAAAAGCCACCATGTACTCACACAACCTCACCTCTGTAGGAATGAGACTGCGTAAGAATGGAATTTTCACCAACATACCCGCCGGACACGGAATTACTTTAGTTGGAGTTTGGTAGCGTTCAGTCAAGACGTTTATGGTCTAACACCTCGCTTTCCCATCAGTGTAATTGCAAGCAACTTTGGAAAGCAGTTTTAGTTCAAGCACGAAGGACAATATAATGGAAAATTTCGCAGAAGGTTTACACAGTTTATCAGTTTTAAATAGTTGCTTTGACAACATTTTTTCGTTAGCTAATACAGTAATTTACTATGCCTGGAGTTTAAACAGACACTAATATTTTGCAGGTGTCAGATTTCTGGGTATTCTCTCTAACATTTTGAAAACAATGTATCCTGCCAGCTCAAATCGTTCGTTGCGAACGTATTACTGGACACTTACTGTGAATAAATATTTATTTTTCACCAACATACCGATGTTCCTCAGCACGCAGGACAGTGGTACGAACGTTCAGACAGCCTTACATGGCGCTAGGGCGTTAAAAGACTTGTTTATTACTGTAAACTACAGGCGATACTGCTAACCACAACAGGACGTGTGAGTAGCAATGGTTGAGCAACGTTCAAGGTTACAAACATCTTGAGCTGGTGCAGTTAGTTAGTTCTGGTTTCAAGAAGCAGCTATTAGTTGCATTGTCACTGTATGTGAAAAACAGCACTTGATCGACGTAAAGCATACAAGCAGCTCACGTAGCAACTGAGACGACCAATGATAAATTCCTGCCGCTCTTCGCCAAGGCAGGAAAACGTGGGAAACGAACAAACATGTTTACAAACGACCACGCCTGTGGCTGACCGTATTGCTGAGGTAGCATGGCGCTAGATGACGCAATAAACAACGTGCTGGCACTATCTTTGCCTATTTTCTACGTATGTATTGCGCCTCAAGGTGTAATTAATGTTTTGTGTTGTCTATTGTCTCCTGATACGCATTTAATCCCCGCGCCACAGAGTAGTAGGACGTCGCTAGAGGGGGCAAAACAGCCGCACAATAACGGCAAAAATCGCAACACCAAGATGGAGCAGTGCGACAAACAGAAGTTGGTAGGCGAGTTTCTACATCTGAAAGATGATGTCAATTCAAATTTCGCGCCAGTCGCGTAACAGAGCTAGTAGCGCCGCTATGAGGATGCATATCCCGTTTGCTTTGAATACACGTTGTAACGCTCGGGAGCGTTAGTTACCTTTGAGACTGTACGTGGATGTTAGTCAAGAATGCCTTTGAGGTAACAAAGATGCCATTATCGGCACCTCACTGAGTTCGAACGAGGTCGACCCGCCAGGGTAGCCGAGAGCGCTAACGCGCTGCTTCCTGGACTCGGGTAGGCGCGCCGGCCCCGGATCGAATCCGCCCGGCGGATTAACGACGAGGGCCGATGTGCCGGCCAGCCTGGATGTGGTTTTTGGGCGGTTTTGCACATCTGCTAGGTGAATACCGGGCTGGTCCCCATGTTCTGCCTCAGTTACACGGCTCGCAGACATCTGAACACATTCGCACTATTCCATGGATTACACTCGACGCAGACAGTTGGGGTACACTAATTCCGTGCGGGGTGGCGGCAGGAAGGGCATCTGGCCACCCCTTAAACATTAACATGCCAAATCCTATTAACGATGGCTGACCCTGTGTAACTGCGGGACAAGGCTCAAGCGATAGAAAAACTGAGTTCTAACGAGGTCATATAATAGGACTACGAGAAGCTGGAAGTTTCCTTCTGCAGTACGAGGTGTGGCTAGAAAAAAACCGGACTAGTACTGGTGAAACAATAAAAAGAATGCAATAAGGCTGAAAGTCGCGTGGCCTGTCACGTGACTCTCGCTCCGCCTACTGCTCGAGTTTCATCTGCCTCCTGCACTCAGTCTGCCCGTGGCGTCTGTTTTAAGTAGTTGACGTTTTGTCTGTCCGTCGGAAAATGTTGAGTGTTCAGAAAGAACAGCGTGTTAACATCAAATTTTGTTTCAAACTAGGAAAATCTGCAAGTGAAACGTTTGTAATGTTACAACAAGTGTACGGCGATGATTGTTTATCGCGAACACAAGTGTTTGAGTGGTTTAAACGATTTAAAGATGGCCGCGAAGACACCAGTGATGACACTCGCACTGGCAGACCATTGTCAGCAAAAACTGATGCAAACATTGAAAAAATCGGTAAACTTGTTCGACAAGATCGCCGTTTAACAATCAGAGCAGTGTCTGAGTTAACAGGAGTTGACAAGGAAAGTGTTAGGCAGATTCTTCATGAAAGTTTCAACATGAACAAAGTGTGTTCAAAAATGGTTCCAAAGTGTCTCACAATTGAACAGAAGGAACCCCGAAGAATGGTTTGTTCTGACATCCTGTAAAACATTGAAAGTGATCCCACCTTCTTACAAAATGTTATTACTTGCGATGAATCGTGGTTTTTTACTTACGATCCCGAAACTAAACGCCAATCGATGCATTGGAAAACTCCTGGTTCTCCACGACAAAAAAAAGCACGAATGTCAAAATCGAAATTCAAGGCAATGATGATTGTTTTTTTTTGACATCAAAGGGATTGTGCACATTGATTGGGTACCAGAGGGACAAACAATGAATCAGCATTACTACATTAGCGTCCTGGCTACCCTACGTGAGCGAGTACGGAGAAAACGGAACGATTTGTGGAGAAAAAAGTCATGGATCCTTCACCAAGACAATGCCCCAGCTCACAGTGCGTTGTCAGTGAAGACGTTTTTGGCAAAACACAACATTCCCATCTTAGATCATCCACCCTACTCACCTGATTTGGCCCCCTGTGACTTTTTTCTTTTCCCTAAAGTCAAGTCAGCTTTGAAAGGAACTAGATTTGAGACTGTTGAAGCAGTAAAAGAAAAAGCGACGGAAGTAATGTATGGACTTAACCGAAAATGATCTGCAGCATTGCTATGAACAGTGGAAAATTCGTATGGAGCGGTGTAGAGACCGAGGAGGAGAGTACATTGAAGGAAATAACATGAAATTGTAAATAATTGTAAATAAATGTTTTTTCCAGCATCAGTCCGGTTTTTTTCTAGCCGCACCTCGTATTGCAGAGAGACTTAGCGGGAATGTAGTCACTGTACATGAGTGTTGGCAGTGGTGGTCATGATAATGTAAGATCGCATGAAGACCAGGCTCCAAATGGCCACGTGGCACAACCGAGAGGGAGGACAATCTTGTTCGGCGTACTGCTCTAGGCATCGTTCTGCAGCAGCAATTTGAGCAGCAGTTGGCACCATACTGACACATCGAATTGTTACAAATCGGTTACTTGAAGAACAGCTCCGAGCCAGACGACCCGTAGCGTGCATTCCACTGACCCCAAACCACCGCCATTTCCGACTTCAGTGGTCTAAACTGAGAGCTCGACGGCAGGGTTGAGGTCTGTTGTTTCTGATTAAAGCTGGTTCTGCCTCAGAGCCAGTGAAGGCCGTGGGCTGGTTACGAGGCGGCCAGCTGCGGGTCTCCGACCAACCTGTCTGCGTGCTAGACACAGCGAACCTACAACTGGAGTTAGCATCTGGTGTGCCATTTCGCATGACAGCAGGAGCGCTCTCGTGGTTATCCCACGCAGCCTGAGTGCAAAATTGTACGTCAGACTGGTGATTCGACCTACTGTGCTGCCATTCGTGAACAGCAATCCAGGATTTTTCCTCCCAAGAGGATAACGCTCGCCTGCTCACCACTGTTGTAATCTACATGCTCTACAGAGTGTCGACATGTTGCTTTGGCATGCTCGATCACTATATGTCTCCAATCGATCACTTACGGGACGTCATCGGATAACAACTCCGGCGTCTTCCGCAAACAGTATTAACCGTCCTTGTATTGACCGATCAAGGGCAACAAACATGGAACTCCACCACAAAAACTGACATCCGGCTATTGTACAACACAATGCACGCACGTCTGCATGCTTTAATTCAACTTTCTGGTGGTTACACAGGTTATAAACGTACAAGCATTTCGCATTTGCAATGGCCTATCTAGTGCTTACATTAACTTGTCACCCTGCGATGTTAATCACTTAAATATGTTACCCAGACAGATGTATTCTCAAAATTTTGTTACTCCACATTAATTTTTTGATATTGCGATTTTTTTCCATCAGTGTAGATATATACTCGGAAGAATGGACTACACCTAGTGTGAATGAGGAGAGAAGGATATGTTAGCCACGTGATACTTTGGTCTAAACGAGGGAAACAATGGCCCCGGACGTCGCACTGTTACAGCGAAGGATGGTGGAATCTAGCGGAACATTTAGCGTGAAAACGCTCTTGGCAACAGCGGACATGAAGATTTTCTAATTATTGTGTAATTACCTTCCGGCGGTGGAAGTGGAACTCTTACAGATGGTTCAAATGGCTCTAAGCACTATGGGACTTAACATCTGAGGTCATTAGTCCCCTAGACTTGGAACTACTTAAACTTAAGTAACTAAGGACATCACCCACATTCATGCCCGAGGCAGGGTTCGAACGTGCGACCTTAGCAGCAGCGCGATTCCGGACTGAAGCGCCTAGAACCGCTCGGCCACAGCGGCTGTTTCACAGGAAAGAGTAGAGACCTTAAAAGAAATTTATACTACTCACTCACTGTTTGGATAGAGGATGCATGTGCTTATAATGTTGGTGAGTTACGGGATTGGGGGGGGGGGGGGGGACGAGGGAGAGGCACACGGACTAGCATGAATCTAATCATTGTTGTTCAAGTAAATCGTAGCAAACTCGATACGATACAATGTTCTCTGATGTACACAAAATTGTCACTGGACTATTTATAATACAAAATGCATTTCTGTACTTCACTAATCCTCGCATTAAAGACCAGCGGTTGCTGGTGTCTCCTGGTCAATGAAATGCGAATGCAATGATGCGTGTGACTTGAACATGTGATAGTGAGATTGTGTGAGGAGACAGTTGTATTCGTCATACTCACTGAGGTGACAGAAATCATGGGAAACCTAATATCGTGCCGGACGTACTACTGCACGGAGAAGTGCAACAGTTTGACGTGACATGGGCTCTACAAGTCGTTTGAACTCCCCTGCAGAAATACTGAGTCACGCTGTCTCCACAGCCATCCATAACTGCCAAAGTATTGCCGGTGCAGAATTTTGTGCATGTACCTGACCACTCAATTAAGTCTCATAAACGTTCGATAGGATTCATGTCAGTCAATCTCGGTGGCCAAATTATTCGCTCGAGTTGTCCAGAACGTTCTTCAAACCAATCGCGAAAATTTGTGGGCCGGTGACATAACGTATTGTCATTCATAAGCACTCCATCACTGTTTGGGAACATGAAGTCTATGAACGGCTACCATTTGCAGTCAATGATCGGTTCAGATGGACCAGAAGACCCAGCCCATTCCAAGTAAACACAGCCTACACCATTATGGAGCCACCATCAGCTTGCACAATGCCACGGTGACAACTCGGGTCCATGACTTCAGGGGGTCTTTTTTTTTTATTTTGGTTTTATGGCGCAAAACTGCTATGGTCATTAGCGCCCGGTCCGCGACTGAGGAAAGAATAAAAACTGAAAATGGAAAACAGCAAAAATGGGAACAAAACTCAAAAAATTGGACACGAAAAGCAGAAACAAGGCTTAAAAGTCCACTACAGAGGGGGATTGATGGTCCCCGATAAAACTTCAAATGACTGACGTCATTTCACTGTCACTAATAAACTGGAGAACGCGGTCGGCTGAGCGCGTGTCATCTGCTAAAATCGACGATAGATCAGGCGATAGCTGTAGACGGGAGCGTAACGGATTAAAATAGGGGCATTCAATTAAAAGGTGTCTTACCGTCCACAGCTGAGAGCAGTGGGGACAGAGTGGGGGAGGATCGCCGCTTAAAAGATGCCGATGGCTAAAACGACAGTGCCCTATCCGGAGTCTAGCTAAAATTACCTCCTCCCGACGACGCGTTCGGGAGGAAGAGGTCCAAGCGCAAGGAAGGGCTTTCACTTCCCGCAATTTATTGCGGGGAAGTGTTGACCAATGCGCATGCCATAAATGAGCAACTTTGCGACATAAACCGCTCCGTAGATCGGTGAAGGGAAGCGACTGAATAGCTGGCCGAGGAAGAGAAACTGCAGCCTTGGCTGCTATATCAGCCGCCTCATTCCCACAGATACCAGCGTGTCCCGGGAGCCAGAGGAACGCCACCGAGACGCCCCCCAGGTGGAGCAAGCGCAGACAGTCCTGAATCCGGTGGACCAGAGGGTGCACAGGGTAAAGAGCTTGGAGACTGAGGAGAGAGCTGAGAGAATCTGAGCAGATTACGTACTGTATCCGCTGATGGCGGCGGATGTAGTGGACAGCCTGGAGAACAGCGAAAAGCTCCGCAGTATAAACAGAACACTGGCCGGGAAGCCGAAAGTGATTTGGGGCGTCGCCAACAATATAGGCACTCCCTACACCCAACGATGTTTTCGAGCCGTCGGTGTAAATAAAGGTGGCGTCTGTCATTTGTGCACATAGAGCAGCAAATGCCCGACGATAAACAAGTGAAGGCGTACCATCCTTGGGAAATTGACAAAGATCACGGAGCAGACAGATCCGGGGACGGAGCCAAGGCGGTGCTGTACCCCAAGTTGTCAAGAAGGTTGGTTGGTTGGTTGGTTTGGGGAAGGAGACCAGACAGCGTGGTCATCGGTCTCATCGAATTAGGGAAGGAAGTCGGCCGTGCCCTTTCAGAGGAACCATCCCGGCATTTGCCTGGAGTGATTTAGGGAAATCACGGAAAACCTAAATCAGGAAGGCCGGACGCGGGATTGAACCGTCGTCCTCCCGAATGCGAGTCCAGTGTCTAACCACTTGTCAAGAAGGTTTTAGGAAAGCGGAAGGAAAGAGAATGGAGCAGTTGACGGAAGCGGACTCCCGGGGGTAGTAGGGAGGAGGAGCGGCCTGCATACCCTACATCAAAGGAGGCGTCGAAAAAAGGGTCGTGGGCTGGATTAGCAGGCATGGAAGACAGATGGCTAGCATAACGGCTCAGAAGGACCGCTCGCCGATTGGACAGCGGAGGTTCAGCAGTCTCAGCATAAAGGCTTTCCACAGGGCTAGTGTAAAAAGCTCCAGACGCTAAACGTAATCCACGGTGGTGGATAGAGTCGAGACGCCGAAGAATAGACGGCCGAGCAGAGGAGTAGACGATGCTTCCATAGTCCAATTTCGAGCCCACTAAGGCGCGATAGAGGCGGAGAAGGACCACTCGGTCCGCTCCCCAGGAGGTACCATTCAGGACACGGAGGGCGTTGAGCGTTCGCAGACAGCGAGCCGAAAGATAGGAAACGTGGGAGGACCAGCACAGTTTTCTGTCAAACAGAAGACCCAAGAATTTAGTGACGTCTGAAAACGGAAGGTTGACAGGACCTAGATGTAAGGAGGGCGGAAGAAACTCCTTACGTCGCCAAAAATTAATACAAACGGTCTTACTGGGAGAAAAACGGAAGCCGGTTTCGAGGCTCCAAGAGTGGAGGCGATCGAGACATCCTTGAAGACGTCGTTCAAGAAGGCTGGTCCGTTGAGAGCTGTAGTAGATCGCAAAATCGTCCACAAAGAGGGAGCCCGAGACGTCAGGAAGGAGACAATCCATAATTGGATTTATAGCGATGGCAAACAGTACAACACTCAGCACGGAGCCCTGGGGTACCCCGTTTTCTTGAGAGAAAGTACGGGAGAGAGTAGTGTTCACCCGCACCCTAAATGTTCGCTCTGCCATAAATTCGCGAAGAAAAAGGGGCAGCCGGCCTCGAAAGCCCCAAGAGAACAGTGTGCGGAGGATGCCTGTCCTCCAACAGGTATCGTATGCTCTCTCCAGATCAAAAAATATTGCTACTGTTTGGCGTTTCCGGAGAAAATTGTTCATGATATAAGTGGAGAGAGCAACAAGATGGTCAACTGCAGAGCGATGCTTTCGGAATCCGCATTGGGCAGGTGTTAAAAGACTGCGGGATTCCAGCCACCAAGCTAAACGGTAATTCACCATACGCTCCAAAATCTTACAGACACTACTCGTGAGAGAAATGGGGCGATAACTAGAGGGGAGATGTTTGTCCTTTCCAGGTTTCGGAATGGGAACGACGATAGCTTCCCGCCATCGTCTGGGAAAGGTACTGTCGGTCCAAATTCGATTATAAAGGCGAAGGAGGTAACGCAGACTATGTGTTGATAAATGCAGCAACATTTGGACATGGATACCATCCGATCCAGGGGCGGAGGAGCGAGAAGAAGAGAGGGCATGTTGGAGTTCCCGCATGGAGAAAACAGTATTGTAGCGTTCGCGATTTTGAGAGGAGAAAGCAAGAGGTCGCACTTCCGCTGCACGTTTCTTCGGGAGAAACGCTGGTGGGTAATTTGAAGAGCTCGAAATCTCGGCAAAGTGCTGACCCAACGAGTTAGAAATTGCGACGGGGTCCACTAATGTGTCATGCGCGACAGTGAGCCCAGAGACCGGGGAGAAACTAGGCGCGCCTGAGAACCGTCGAAGCCGACTCCAAACTTCCGAGGAGGGAGTGAAGGTGTTAAAGGAGCTAATAAAGAATTGCCAGCTTGCCTTCTTGCTATCGCGGATGACGCGACGGCATCGCGCACGGAGTTGCTTATAGCGGATACAGTTTGCTAAAGTAGGATGGTGACGGAAAATGCGAAGAGCACGTCGCCGCTCACGGATTGCGTCACGGCATGCCTCGTTCCACCAAGGAACTGGGGGGCGCCGGGGCAATTCGGAGGTGCGTGGAATGGAACGTTCCGCAGCTGTAAGAATAACGTCGGTAATATGTGTGACCTCATCGTCGACGCTGGGAAAGCGACGGTCATCGAATGTCGCTAGAGACGAAAAAAGTGTCCAATCGGCTTGGGCAAACTTCCAGCGTCGCGGGCGCATATATGGCAGTTGAGGCTGCAGTCTAAGGACACATGGAAAGTGGTCACTCGAGTGTGTATCATCAAGGGCGAACCATTCGAAGCGCCGAGCAAGCGGAACAGTACCGATCGCAAGGTCCAAATGAGATAAATTTGTCGTGGAGGCAGACAAAAACGTGGGGACCCCAGTGTTGAGGCAAACTAGATCCGCTTGGTGGAAGACGTCTAGCAATAGGGAGCCACGTGGACAAGGATGTGGAGATCCCCAAAGCGGGTGGTGGGCATTGAAGTCCCCAACCAGCATATAGGGGGGTGGAAGCTGACCAAGAAGATGAAGGAGATCAGCTCGTGCCATTGGTGTGGACGATGGAATGTATACAGTACAAAGAGAGAACGTGTATCCAGAAAGGGAAAGACGGACGGCGACAGCTTGGAAGGAACTGTCTAAGGGGATTGGATGAAATTGGAGAGTATCATGGAGAAGAATCATGAGTCCTCCATGGGCTGGAGTGCCTTCCACAGAGGGGAGGTCATATCGGACGGACTGAAAATGAGGGAGAACAAAGCGGTCATTAGGACGCAGCTTTGTTTCCTGAAGACAGAAGATGACCGGCGAGTAGGATCGTAAGAGGATCGACAATTCATCCCGATTGGCTCGAATGCCGCGGATATTCCAGTGGATAATGGACATAGGGGGAACAGAAAATGGAGGAATGTGACCAAGGGTGCTGTCAACTCAACGACTGCTCAGAGCTTGCGACCGACAGCATGGAATGGCATTCGGCCGAAGGCAGAAGATCCTGATCCATAGGTTGGTCAGGAGCAGCTCCTGCCACCAGCGATCGGCCGGTTGACCGGCCACCAGCAGTGCGCCTCGGCGACACAGAAGACGGCCGAGGGCGATTTCCGCCAGGTGGCGCTGTGGATGGGACACGCCTTGGCGGAGAAGGAGAGGAACTGGGTTTCTTTGTAGCCTTCTTGGAAGTATGAGGTTTAGAGGAAGGAGGAACCGATGGTGGTGAAGTTGCCGTACGTAAAAACTCTTCACGAGTATGCTCTTTCTTCGAAGAGTTGGTGTCTGACTTTTGGGCTCGAGATTTAGCAGAACCCGACGAAGGGTGAGCCAAAGAGTGGGCAGGCTAAAGTGGTGAAGTTGAACGGGCGATCTTTGCGCTGGCCGATCGGACGACCGTGGCACTAAAGGTGAGGTCGCAAGTCTGCGTGGCCGCCTCCTTTGTTGGCCGAGGAGAAGCAAGGACAGTGCTGTATTTGCCTGTCTGAGGCACGGTGGGCTGTCGACTGGCGAACAACTTCCGAGCAGCAAAGGTCGACACCTTTTCCTTCACTCTTATTTCCTGGATGAGCTTTTCGTCCTTAAAAACTGGGCAATCTCTAGAGGAAGCAGCGTGGTCACCCATACAGTTGATGCAGCGAGGGGATGGAGGTGGACAAGCACCCTCATGGGCATCCCTGCCACACGTAACACATTTGGCCGGATTAGAACAGGACTGGCTGGTGTGATTGAATCGCTGGCACCGATAGCAACGCGTAGGGTTTGGGACGTAAGGACGAACGGAAATTATCTCATAGCCTGCTTTGATTTTCGATGGGAGTTGCACTTTGTCAAATGTCAAAAAGACAGTGCGGGTTGGAATGATCTTCGTGTCAACCCTTTTCATAACCCTATGAACAGCCGTTACACCCTGGTCTGACAGGTAGTGCTGAATTTCTTCGTCAGACAGTCCATCGAGGGAGCGTGTATAAACAACTCCACGCGAGGAATTTAAGGTACGGTGCGGTTCCACCCGGACAGGGAAAGTGTGTAGTAGTGAGGTACGCAGCAATTTTTGTGCCTGGAGGGCACTGTGTGTTTCTAACAACAGGGTGCCATTCCGTAATCTGGAACAAGACTTTACAGGACCTGCAATTGCGTCGACACCTTTCTGAATTATGAAAGGGTTGACTGTGGAGAAGTCGTGACCTTCGTCAGACCGAGAAACAACAAGGAACTGTGGCAACGATGGAAGAACTGACTGTGGTTGAGACTCAGTGAACTTACGTTTGTGAGCAGACATAGTGGAAGATGAGGAAACCATTGCGGAAGAATCCCCCATGATTACCGGCGTCTCCGATGGCGCGCTCCTCCCTTGTGGGGGCCCTCTCTGAGGGCACTCCCGCCTTAGGTGATTGTTCACACCTCAGGTCACACCTCCCGACAAACGGACGGAGGGACCAATCGGCACTTTGGGAAGGTATCAGCTCGGGTAATCACCCCTCCCTGGGCCTGGCCGTTACCAGGGGGTACGTACGTGTCCTACCTGTCTACCCGGGGCGGGGAATTACGCGTTACCCCGTCACCGGCTACGCATGGAAGTGCGTGGGTCGGCCTTCAGACACGCACAGGGAGGAAGAAAGAGAAAGGGAAAGGGAAAGGAAAGAAGAGGTCTCAAACGCCGCAGCGGAGAAAAGGGTAGAGAGAAGAGGTAAGGAAAAGAGAGGGACAAAGGAAGGACGAAGACTTACAAGTAAGGAAGGCGAAGAATGTGGTACATTTACAAGCGTCCGTCTCCGGACGTAGGCACAAACCATTCCCCCAGAGGGGGAGAAAAGGAAGGAAAGAGCCAGAGGTGAGGGGGGGGGCGAAGATGGGGGATGGGGAAGGATGCGGAAAGGGAAGGTATGCAGCCCGGAAAGGAAGGAAGGCCACATCAGCTCGGGGTCCCGTGCTCGCTACGCACGTATCCACAAAAGAGTTGTGGATCCCCTGGGGGGTTCAGGGGGTCTGCGGCTCACTTTCACCCTACCATCAGCTCGTACCAACTGAAATCGGGACTCATATGACTAGCCCACGGTTTTCCAGTCGTGCTGTTACGAAAGGGACTCGTGTCGGTCATCCACTGCCATAGCCTATTAACGCCCAATTTCCCCGCACTGCCTTAGCGACACGTTCACCGTACGTCCCGCAGTGATGTTTGCGGTTATTTCATTAATTATTGCTGTCTGTTAGCACTGACAACTCTGCGCAAACGCCGCTGCTCTCGGTCGTCAAGTGAAGGCATTCGGCCACTGCGTTGTCTGTGGTGAGAGGTAATGCCTGAAATTTGCCATTTTCGGTACACTCTCGAAACGGTGTGTCGGAATACTGAATTCGACAACGATTTGCGAAATGGAATGTCCCATGCATCTAGCTCTGACTGCCATTACACGTTCAGTCTCTTAATTCCTGTCGTGTGGTTACCATCACGGTGGACACCTTTTCACATGGATCACCTGAGTACTAATGGTAGCACCACCAATGCACTGCTCTTTTATACCGTGTTACGCAGTACGTCCGCCATCTGCGTATGTGAATATCGCTATTCCATCACTTTTGTCACGTCACTGTACTGGAGATAGATGTCTGACTGTGTAACCTATAATACAGGGTGATTCAAAAAGAATACCACAACTTTAGGAATTTAAAACTCTGCAACGAAAAAAGGCAGAGCTAAGCACTATCTGTCGGCGAATTAAGGGAGCTATAAAGTTTCATTTAGTTGTACATTTGTTCGCTTGAGGCGTTGTTGACTAGGCGTCAGCGTCAGTTGATGCTAAGATGGCGACTGCTCAACAGAAAGCTTTTTGTGTTATTGAGTACGGCAGAAGTGAATCGACGACAGTTGTTCAGCGTGCATTTCGAACGAAGTATGGTGTTAAACCTCCTGATAGGTGGTGTATTAAACGTTGGTATAAACAGTTTACAGAGAATGGGTGTTTGTGCAAAGGGAAAAGTTCTGCACGGCCGAGAACGAGTGATGAAAATGTAGCACGCATCCAGCAAGCATTTGTTCGCAGCCCAGGAAAATCGACTCGTAGAGCTAGCAGAGAGCTGCAAATTCCACAATCAACTGTATGGAGAGTCCTAAGAAAAAGGTTAATTATGAAACCTGAACGTCAACTACCCGAGGCGATGGATCGGCCGCCAGGCAGCCCGTGACAGAGCACTTCATCACTGGCCTCCAAGAAGCCCTGATCTTACCCCCTGCGATTTTTTCTTATGGGGGTATGTTAAGGATATGGTGTTTCGACCACCTCTCCCAGCCACCATTGATGATTTGAAACGAGAAATAACAGCAGCTATCCAAACTGTTACGCCTGATATGCTACAGAGAGTGTGGAACGAGTTGGAGTATCGGGTTGATATTGCTCGTGTGTCTGGAGGGGGCCATATTGAACATCTCTGAACTTGTTTTTGAGTGAAAAAAAACCTTTTTAAATAGTCTTTGTAATGATGTATAACATAAGGTTATATTATGTTTCTTTCATTAAATACACATTTTTAAAGTTGTGGTATTCTTTTTGAATCACCCTGTATTATCCATTTGCTGGATGCGACACAGCGACTGATATATTTTATTAGTAATTATTATTTACAATCAACCTCTTTAATAGTACCTAATACAATTAAAGACACCGATTCAAGAGACATCAACATGTTGTTGACCCTCAATTTGTGGCGTCCACTAAATAAAATAACGTATACATACAACTATGCGTCCTCATCTTATAAAATCGTTCACTCCACACACAGCAACAGCTCAGCATGCTGTGAGACACTTCTTCACCTGTGGGAATGAAGAGTGACCACTTGACTATTTTTCTGATGTCCGGAAGTAGGTGTGAACTGCTACGTGCGAGATACACTATGTGATCAAAAGTATCCGGACACCCCAGAAAGATAAGTTTTTCATATTAGCTGCATTGTGCTGCCCCCTACTTCCACGTACACCATATCAGCGACCACAGTAGTCACTAGACATCGTGAGAGGGAAGAATGCGGCGCCCTGCGGAACTCACATACTTCGAACATCCTCAGGTGATTTGGTGTCACTTGTGTCATACGTCTATGTGCGAGATTTCCACACTCAAACATCCCTAGGTCCACTGTTTCCGATATGATAGTGAAGTGGAAACGTGAAGAGACACATACAGCACAAAGGCGTACAGGTCGACCTCATCTATTGACTGACAGAGACCGCCGGCAGTTGAAGAGGGTCGTAATGTGTAATAGGCAGACACCTATCTAGACCTTCACACAGTAATTCCAAACTGCATCAGGATCCACTATGACAGTTAGGCGGGAGGTGAGAAAATTTGGATTTCATCGTCGCGTGGCTGCTCATAAGCCACACATCACGCCGGTAAATTCCAAACGACGCTTCGCTTTGTGTAAGGAGCGTAAACATTGGACGATCGAACAGTGGAAGAACGGTGTGTGGGGTGACGAATCACGGTACACAATGTTGCGATCCGATGGCTGGGTATGGGTATGGAGACTGCCCGGTGAACGTCATCTGTCAGCATGTGCAATGCCAACAGTAAAATTCGGAGGCGGTGGTGTTATGGTGTGGTCGTGTTTTCATGGAGGCGGCTTGCACTCCTTGTTTGTTTTGCGTGGCACTATCACATCACAGGCCTAGAATGATGTTTTAAGCACCTTCTTGTTTCCCACTGTTGAAGAGCAATTCGAAGATGGCGACTGCATTTTTCAACACGATGGAGCATCTCTTTATAATGCACTGCCTGTGGCGGAGTGGTCACACGACAATAACCTGTAATGGATTGCCCTGCACAGAATCATGACCTGAATCATTTAGCACACCTTTGGGATGTTTTAGAACGCCGGCATTGTGCCAGGCCTCACCAACTGACATCGATACCTCTCCTCAGTGCAGCACTCCTTGAAGAATGGGCTGCTATTCCCCAAGAAACCTTCCGGCACCTGACTGAACGTATACCTGCGAGAGTGGAAGTTGTCATCAAGGCTAAGGGTGGGCAAACACCATATTGATTTCCAGCACTACCGATGGAGGGCGTCACGAACTTGTAAGTAATTTTCAGCCAGGTGTCCGGATACTTTTGATCACAAAGTGTAGCAAGCCAAATATTTAGTTTTACACATGTGAAGCCCCTACAAAAAGACGCGATAGTAACCCCATCAGTTTCGTTCCTTATATTTATTTTCAAAGAATGGTTGTTTGTGGACTTACGTCTTTCGTTTTACCACCGATGCAATGACGTCTAGCAAGTTACGCAGAGCACCTACGTTATCTTACTGTACGTTCTAACAGAAAAAACACAAGCGAAGATTAATTTCAAGGGCACAACATGCAGTCTGTGGCACATTTCAGACTTACGATGAACTTTCCCCGCCTCAGGAAAAAGCTGGGCGACTTTGGATCAAGGTCAAAATGTTGAACCCTCATTATATTTATTTCTCGTGGTGACTGGTGTTATTCGAATCACTGATAGACGCTTTGAAAGTTTGCGCGGAATAAACACGGAGTCGCCAGTGGGCCAAGGTCTTTCGATACGATACACCACCATCTACATACCTGACTCAACAGTTTTTACCGAAGTAGTTACTCCGCAGGAATCGCAGAAACGAACAGCCGTAGTTTTAATTTCCGTCTCTAGAAATGCGACAGTGAGTCGAACCTCAGATCTCCAAGCACGTATTTAGCAGTGGTAACCATTAAGAGTCCATTCTCCTCAGTCAGCCTGTAATATAAGCGATATTTACGGTTTTATTTTGAATAAACTAATGAAGAAATCAACATAAATCTTTGTGAACATTATTTACTGACTCGTTGACAACATTTTCTGATTTTTTTACAGGAATTCAGTCATCATGAAGCCCCAAAACCAAGGAGTTAACGTTGCTCTATCCACAATGAGGTACGTCCAAAACAATTTTCTTAATCATTGCGATAGTGCACAAGTAGCAGTAGCACATATTATTTGAAATTTGACAAAATAATAAAGTCGCTGCCGTTTGCAACGATATAGTTTTGTGGTGTGCCTTTGGTCACTTTTTTGCAATAACTAATGGATAAATTAAAATTAAAATGTTAGCCTATTATTCCCTGCAGACATATCTTTCTTAAATTTGGCTCAATTACTCCTCTGAAACGTCCGCAAGGAGTAATAGCCTATTTTTTTCATGCAGATTTATTCGTTATTGACTGCAAAAAAACTGACTAAAACTGTGCTATTTCTCCTTGCACAATATCGTATAGATTAAGAAAATTGTTTGTTTTTTGATTTCAGATAAGAATTGTAGACTGCAGGACTTCCGTCATGGACACACCTCATTTTGGAAAAATGGAAATTTGTGGTAAGTTCCTATGGGACCAAAGTGCTGAGGTCATCGGTCCCTAGGCTTACGCACTACCTAATCTAAGGACTCAGACCTCCGAAGGGGGGTTGGTTGGTTTGTTTGTTTGTTTAAAGGGTGGGGGTGAAGGGGGGAAGGGACCAAACTTCGAGGTCATCCGTCTCTGGTAAAATAATTACAGTAGAAGAAAAGAAAGGAGTACAGCACAATAACAGGAGAATGGAAGAACGACAGAAGGAAAAGCAACAATACTATGGACAAAACAGGAAAACAAAACCAGAGAGAGAAGCAAGAGGGTTCGGTTGGGTTGTGTTGTTTGGTGGAGGAGACCAGACAGCGAGGTCATCGGTCTTATCGGATTAGGGAAGGACGGGGAAGGAAGTCGGCCGTGCCCTTTTAATGGAACCATCCCGGCATTTGCCTGGAGCGATTTAGGGAAATCACGGAAAACCTAAATCAGGATGGCCGGACGCGGGATTGAACCGTCGTCCTCCCGAATGCGAGTCCAGTGTGCTAGCCACTGCGCCACCTCGCTCGGTCGAGAAGAAACAGGTTGAAAGTATAAAAACAAGAGTGCAGATCACCGTGGCTGGCCGACCACGAGAATAAAAAGAAAAAGCCAGCCACTCTGCGACACATTAAGACATCCAGCATAAAAGCATTAGAGCGGAGAAAAATGGACTAAGGACATGCGAGAAAACTTATATAGAATGATAAAACCCACCGTCGCGTATAAAACGAAAATCTAAATTACCGGTGAGGCGTTGTCAGCTAAAATTAATGGCAACGTGTCTGGTATCTGAAGAGTCCGTCGCAGGGCAGCCAAAGGACAGCTCACCAAGATATGGGCCACTGTCAGCCCGCCACCGCAGCGACACTGAGAAGGGTCATCACGGCACAGGAGGTAGCCGTGTGTCACCCAGGCGTGGCCAACGCAGAGCCGACAGAGAACCACAGAGCCCCTGCAAGAGGCCTGCGTGGAGGTCATCCACACGTTCGTAGTCTCCTTAATGGCATGCTGTTTGTTGTGGATACTGGGGTTATGTTATTACGTCTCCCAAAGCCGCAAAACCTTGCGGCGTAGTATTGAACGCAGGTCAGTTGCAGAGAAGCCGATCTCCATAAGCGGTTTCCGCGTAGCCTGTTTGGCCAGCCTGTCGGCAAGTTCGTTGCCTGGGATTCCGACGTGACCTGGGGTCTAGACAAACACCAGTGAACGACTGGACCGTTCCAGGGCGTAGATGGACTCCTGGATGGTCGCTACTAAAGGATGACGAGGGTAGCACTGGTCGATACCTTGTAGGCTGGTCAAGGAGTCAGTACACAGAAGAAATGACTCCCCAGGGCATGAACGGATGTGCTCAAGAGCACGAGATATAGCCACCAGCTCGGCCATGAAAACACTGCAGGCATCGGGAAAGGAATGCTGTTTAATATGTCCTCCATGGGCATACGCGAAGCCGACGTGATCATCAGCTATCGACCCGTCGGTGTAAACCACTTCGTGGCCTCGGTACATGTCAAGAATCGAGATGAAGTGGCAGCAGAGTGCCGCAGCGTTAACTGAGTCCTTAGGGCCATGTGACAGGTCCAGGCGGAGCCGTGGCCTAGGTGTACACCATAGTGGCGTACATCAAGTATAGGTGGTAAAGGCAAGGACTCCAGCTCAGAAAGAAGGGTTAGGATACGAACTGCAATTGGACGTCCTGACCTGGGCCGCCGATTTGAGAGATGAACCGTCGTGGGTGGGAAAAGGAGACGGTAATTCGGATGCGGCGGAGAACAACGAACGTGTGCAACCTAATTGGCCAGCAGTTGTGCACGTCTAACATGCAATGGAGGGACTCCGGCCTCCACAAGGACGCTGGTCACCGGACTCGTCCTAAAAGCTCCTGCCGCTAGGGGAACGCCACAGTGGTGCACTGAGTCGAGTAAACGCAGCGCTGACGGCGCCGCCGAACCATAAATCAGACTCCCATAGTCAAGGCGGGACTGAACAAGCGCTCAGTAGAGCTGCAGCAGCGTAGAGCGATCTGCACCCCAGTTGGTGTTGCTCAGGCAGCGGAGGGCATTGTCGTACTGAAGGCATTTCCGCTTAAGCTGACGAAGGTGAGGAAGTCAAATCAACTGGGCGTCGAAAACCAGTCATAAGAATCGATATGTCTCCACTACAGTTTGTGGATCGTCATTAAGGTAAAGTTCTGGTTCCGGATGAACGGCACGACACCGACAGACGTGCGCAACACACGAATATGCGGCCGAAAACTTTTTTTTTTTTGTTGGGGTTTAAGGGCGCTCAACTACTGAGGTCATTAGCGCCCAGTCACAATTGTTAGAGCACATAGAATCTAGTAAAACTCAAGGGGAGGGGGTGGGGGGGGGACACCAGAAAGTCCTTACAAAGATGCAGATAAAATAAGTAAAAGAGTGAGATGTCTTTGGACAAGCCAGCCAAAGTTATAAAACGAAGAACACGAGCAGCTGCTCGAGCGTCATCAGCTAAAATATCCGGTAAAGTAGATGGCAGGGACAGGACAACACGAGATTGACTAAAGCGGGGACACGACAATAAAACATGGCACACTGTTAATGCTTGACCACAAGGGCACTGCGGGGCTGGGTCACCGGAGAGCAGGCTAAACCGGCAATGTCCAATCCGCAACCTGGTCAGAAGGACCTCTTCTCGCCGAGATGGTCGGGAGGAGGTTGTCCAAGCAGTTGGAAACGGTTTTCCTGCCCGGAGCTTGTTTCCTTGAAGGGATGACCAAGTATCCCACCACAACGACACAAGCCTCTTACAAACAACCCCACTAACGTCAGATGACGGGACACAATGGGAGGCTGGCCGAGGCAGGAGGACTGCAGCCTTGGCTGCAGCATCAGCAGCCTCATTCCCAGGCACTCCTACATGTCCGGGAACCCACAGAAAGCTGACAGGAGAGCCATCATCAGCGAAAGAATGGAGAGACTGCTGGATCCATTGCACCAAGGGATGGACCGGATAGGGAGCTCCAAGGCTCTGAAGAGCACTGAGTGAATCAGAGCAGAGTACATACGATGAATGGCGGTGGCGGCGGGCATAATGAACGGCCTGATGGAGAGCAAAAAGCTCGGCCGTAAAGCTGGAACATTGGTCGAGGAGCCGGTATTTAAAGGTGACGGCCCCGACGACAAAGGCACAGCCAACACCATCGTCAGTTTTGGAGCCATTGGTGTAAATAAAGGTGTGACTGGCAAGTCGTGCACGAAGTTCGACAAACCGTGAGCAATACACTGCAGCCGGAGTACCCTCGTTCGGGAACGAGCTGAGGTCGAGATAAATATGAACCGGAGCCTGGAGCCAAGGTGGTGTCGGGCTCTCACCCTCTCTGAAGGTGGTAGGGAGGGCAAAATCCAATTGTCGGAGCAGGCGACGGAAGCGGACTCCAGGGGGCAGCAGGGCAGACATATACAACCCGTACTGACGGTCGAGAGAATCGGCGAAGAAGGACTGATAAGAGGGGTGGTCGGGCATTGACAACAGCCGGCAGGCATACTGACACAGCAGTACGTCGCGCCGGTAGGTCAATGGTAATTCGGCAGCTTCAGCATAAAGACTCTCGACGGGACTAGTGTAGAAGGCTCCGGTCGCAAGACGTAACCCCCGATGGTGGATGGAGTTGAGACGGCGTAAGAGGGATGGCCGAGCAGACGAGCAGACGAAGCTCCCATAATCCAGCTTCGATCAGACTATGGACCGATACAAGCGAAGCAGGACAGTGCGATCCGCTCCCCAAGATGAACCACTAAGAACTCTGAGGACATTAAGGGAACATGTACAACAGGCCGCCAAATAAGAGACGTGCGGAGACCAACGAAGTTTCCTGTCCAATGTGAGCCCTAGAAACTTAGTTGTTTCCACGAATGGGAGAACAACGGGACCGAGATGTAAGGATGGCGGAAGGAACGCTTTATATCGCCAAAAGTTGATACAAACCGTCTTCTCTTCAGAGAACCGGAAGCCATTTGCCACGCTCCACGAGTATAGGCTGTCTAGACAACGCTGAAGGCAGCGCTCCAGGAGGCATGTTCTCTGGGCACTGCAGTAGATCGCGAAGTCATCGACAAAGAGAGAGCCTGAGACATTAGGTGGAATGCAATCCATAATTGGATTGATCGCGATGGCAAAAAGGGCTACGCTCAAGACGGAGCCCTGAGGCACTCCGTTCTCCTGGAGGAAGATGTCGGACAATACGGAACCCACACGTACCCTAAACTTTCGATCTGTTAAAAAGGAATCAATAAAAAGGGGCAGGCGACCGCGTAGACCCCACCTGTGCAGAGTGCGGAGGATACCTCCTCACCAACAGGTATCATAAGCCTTCTCCAAATCGAAGAACACGGCTACCGTTTGGCGCTTTCGCAAAAAGTTGTTCATGATGAATGTCGACAAGGTCACAAGGTGGTCAACAGCGGAGCGGCGGCGACGAAAGCCGCATTGAACATTGGTAAGTAGCCGTCGAGATTCAAGAATCCAGACTAACCTAGCGTTAACCACGCGCTCCATCACCTTACAGACACAGCTTGTAAGAGAAATGGGGCGGTAACTAGAAGGAAGGTGTCTATCCTTCCCAGGTTTGGGTATAGGAACAACGACGGCGTCACGCCAACGCATGGGGACCTGACCTTCGGTCCAGACGCGATTGTAGGTACGAAGAAGGAAGCTTTTGCCCGCCGGAGAAAGGTGTGCCAGCATCTGAACGTGAATGGCATCTGGCCCCAGAGCAGAGGACCGGGACAGTGCAAGCGCACGTTCGAGTTCCCGCATAGTAAAGGGGGCATTGTAAGTTTCCAGATTCAGCAAGTGGAAGGAAGGTCGCCGAGCCTCTTCTGTCTCTTTCCTGGGAAGGAAGGCAGGGTGGTAATGGGCGGAGCTTGAAACCTCCGCGAAAAAGCGGCCGAAGGCGTTGGAGACAGCCACAGGATCAACAAGGACCTCATTACCCGAGGTCAGGCCAGGTACCGAGGAGTGGGCCTTAATGCCCGACAGCCGGCGCTTGCCACCCCAAACGACAGAAGAGGGAGTAAAACTGTTAAAGGAGCTGGTGAAAGAGGCCCAACAAGCTTTTTTGCTGTCTTTGATGACTCTACGGCATTGCGCTCGGAGTCGTTTGTATCCAATACAATTCGCCAACGTAGGATGGCGGCGAAAGGTGCGTAAAGCACGTCGTCGAGCACGGATAGCGTCTCTACAAGCCTCATTCCACCAGGGGACGGAAACGCGACGTGAAGAATAGGTAGTATGAGGAATGGAACGTTCGGCAGCATTGATGATGACAGCCGTGAGGCATTCGACCTGACTGTCACAACTGAGAAAATCGTGGTCCGGAAAGTTCGCCAGGGAGGAGTAAAGTCCCCAGTCAGCTTTCGGTATGTACCAGCTCGAAGGACGTGAGGATGGGGTGTGGTGCAGGAGACGAACGACACAGGGGAAGTGGTCGCTCGAATAGGTGTCAGAAAGGACATACCACTCGAACCGACGGGCAAGAGTGGTAGAACAGATCGAAAGGTCCAAGTGGGAGTAGGTATGAGTAGATTCCGAGAGGAGAGTCGGGGTGCCAGTATTGAGGCAGACAAGATTGATATGGTTGAAGACATCCGCCAAGAGGGAAACTCTTTGACAGGATGCAGGAGAGCCCCAAAGGGGATGATGGGCATTGAAGTCGCCAAACAATAAAAACGGCAGAGGAAGCTGAACAATCAGGTGCATCATGTCAGCCCGACTAACTGCAGATGACGATGAAGTGTAGACGGTACAAACTGAAAAAGTAAAGGCAGAAAGAGTAATACGGACAGCTATTGCTTGGAGTGGGGTGGTCAATGGGATGGGATGGTAATAGACATCGTCCCGAACGAGCAACATGACCCCACCATGAGCTGGAATACCGTCCACAGGGGTGAGGTCATACCGCTCCGAGGTATAGTGGGTAAAGGCAATACGGTCAGTTGGGCGCAACTTGGTTTCCTGGAGACCAAGGACGAGCGGACAGTGCAGGCGGAGGAGCAGTTGTAATTCCTCCCGATTAGATCGAATACCTCTTATGTTCGAATGTAACAAGGCCATCGCTAGTCAGAAAAAAAGGGGGGAACGAGACGGGGGAAGAGCTGGTCACCTCGACGGCCGCGGAGGGCCAGGTTTCGAGGGAACAACGCTACAACCGGCGGGAGGCGGATCCTGTTCCATCGAGTCGTCGCCAGCTGCGGCCGCTGTCCCGGGTTGCGTAGGAGGGGCAGCATCATTTGCCGACGAGAGGCCAGCTGAGCGCCTGGCAGCAGAGCGTCCCGGCGAAACTGAGGACGGCCGGGAGCAGCGACTCACGGATGGAGCGTCAGACGAAACGCGCCAGGGTGGATAGGGGGATAGAGACTTCTTCTTGGAGGCCTTCTTGGAAGTCCGAGGAGGCACAGGGATGTTGGGCTGGATCCGAAGAAGATCCTCACGCGCGGGGTCCGTTTTGGAACGCCGGACCTCGGAAGCCGGGGTCCGGAACGTTTCCCCGATGGATCGCTTCCCAGGCGGCGGGGGGGGGGGGGGAGGAGGAAGGGTGGCCCCTGGGGCAGAGGGGGTGGGGGCCATGGGGGAGGAGGATTTGGAAGGGAGGGATTTGGGAGGCGGAGGCATAGACCCCGGATGGGGGGAGGAGGTGGAGGGAGGACAGGATAGGGGTGAGGATACTGTGGAAGGAGTGGACACGACTGAGGCAAACTTAGTTGTCAACGTCACGGGATGGAGGCGGTCATACTTCTTCCTGGCCTCAGAATAAGAGAGACGATCCAACGTTTTGAGTTCTTGAATCTTCTTCTCCTTCTGATACATGGGGCAGTCTCAAGATCTAGGCGAGTGGATGCCAGGACAATTAACGCACCGAGGTGATGGGGTGCATGTATGTTCCTCATGAAGAGGACATCCACAATCGCCACAAAGGGGCTCAGCCTCACACCGTGACGACATGTGCCCAAAGCGCAAACACCGAAAGCAGCGCATAGGAGGCGGGACATAAGGTCGCACGTCGCACTGGTAGCACATCACCTTTACCTTCTCAGAGAGAACGTCCCCCTCGAAGGCGAGGATAAAGGCTCCGGTGTCGATGCGACAGCCTTTGGGGCCGCGCTGGACTCGCCGGACGAAATGCACGCCTCGGCGCTCCAGGTTGGCCGTGAGCTCCTCATAAGATTGCAGCAGGAGGTCCCGATGAAAAATAACCCCCTGCGTCCTATTCAGACAATGTCCCCTAGTCGGTCGCACGCCTGAAGCGCCGCCGACTGTGTGGCGGAGGTGGTCTTTATAAGAACGGACCCCGAACACATTTTACTGAGAGCCTCGATTTCCCCGAAGATGTCCTCGATGTGCTGAACAAAGAACATGGGCTTGGAGGGGGCGAACGTCCCACCATCGGTCCGAGAACAGACCAAATAACGGGGGAAGTACTTCGCCCCAAGCCGGCGGGCCTGTCCTTCCTCCCAGGGAGTGGCCAAGAGGGAAAGGGCAGGAGAACCAGAACCAGAGACAGTACCTTTCTTTTTAAAAGACTCGGCCGCAGAGCGATCTGATACATGTTGACGTTTCATCTGCGAAACGTCCACCCCGATACCACCCACTCCGACCAGGGGCTCTCCCCACGGGCGCCACCCAGCCTCAGCAAGGGCCACCTGGCAGGATGATCCCTGTGTTGTCAGGGGGCTACAACCTAGAGGGTACATGACGACCCCACCACAACGGGCTGGCTACCGTGCTGGATTTCGGGTGCCATGGAAAGTCCATCATGATCATAGGTGCAGATGGGGACGCACTATGGGCGTAACTTGTACAACCCATCAGACGTTTAGGCCCAATTTGAGGAATAGTGGGTATGGTTACAACGCCGTTACAATGCTGAGTGCTAAGGTCTTAGTGCACGGAGGACCAGTGATACACCACGTAAGGCATCCTTCCCCAAAAGGCTCGTACTTCTGTAGAATTTTGAAAAATGGAGGTCAAACCCCAAGGGGGGACCATCACATGGAAGGCTGAAACGGTTGAAACTCCTTTTAGTCGCCTCTTACGACAGGCAGGAATACCTCGGGCCTATTCTTACCCTGGACCCGCAGGGGGAGCGGCCGAAAACTGGAAATCGTGGGCTAGAGCCCATGACTGCGCCTTGTGGATGGCTCCCTGTAGGCGCCGCTTAGCAACACCAGTAATGGTGGAGCAGTACGAAATGCAGAAGTCGTCTGCATACAGAGAAGGTGAGACGGACGGCCACTAAAAGTAGAGATACACTCAATAAAGAGCCCTGCAGGACCCCATTCTCCTAGATATGGGGGATATGGGAGGCACCAACGTGGACACGGAAAGTACGAAGCGACAGGAAATTTTGGATAAAATTGTATAATGTGGCAAGGATATGTCACCAGGTCGTGTCATACGCTTTTCGTAAATCAAAAAAGACGGCAACCTGGTGTTGGCATCTGGAAAAGGCTGTTCGGGTGGCAGACTCGAGAGACACAAGATTATCAGTGGTAAAGCAACCATGGCGGAAGCTACCCTGACATGGAGCCAGTAGACCACGTGACTACAACCCAACCCAACCGCCAACAGAGCATACGTTCCAGCAACTTACGAAGAACGTTGGTGAGGCTGATGGGCCGATATCTATCCACATCCAGCGGATTTTTACCAGGTTTGAGCACTGGAATGATGGTGCTCTCACGCCATTGTGATGGGAAGACGCCATCGCATTAGATCCGGCTGAAGATGACAAGGAGATGTTAAATCATCTGACTGTGGATCCGATCTGGCCCAGGAGCTGTGTTGAGGCAATGTGCAAGGACACTGACGAGCTCCCACTCGGTAAATGTGGCGTTATAGGATTCATTGGTTGGTTGGTTTGGGGAAGGAGACCAGACAGCGTGGTCATCGGTCTCATCGGAGTAGGGAAGGATGGGGAAGGAAGTCGGCCGTGCCCTTTCAGAGGAACCATCCCGGCATTTGCCTGGAGTGATTTAGGGAAATCACGGAAAACCTAAATCAGGATGACCGGACGCGGGATTGAACCGTCGTCCTCCCGAATGCGAGTCCAGTGTCTAACCACTGCGCCACCTCGCTCGGTTAGGATTCATTGTGGCGTGTAGTGAACGAGAGGACTTTCCCTTCCAGCCGCCATTTGAGAATGCGAAAGGCTGGGGGGTAATTCTCCGACGCATAGGCTCGAGCATAGTGCTCAGCAATCGCGTTGGTACATAACTCGCCATTTATGTTAACACCGGGAACACCTGTTGGGGTCTGGTACCCGAAAACACGTTTGATCTTTGCCCAGACTTGGGAAGGTGACGTATGGCACCCCTGCTTCCGTCGTTTGGTAAGTAGGCGAACACGGGCACGGAGCCGTTTAGCGGCTATGAGGTGCTCCAGCGAAGGGTGCCCCTTATGCCGACGATCCTTAATTGCTTCAGTGACATCCGGCGACCACAAAGGGACTGCCTCTCGCCGGGGGCACCCTAAAGAGCGAGGGATCGCGTTTTCTGCCACAGAAAGGTTTGTTGTAGTCACCTGCTCAACCATCACCGTGTGGGGGAGATTTAACGGTGACAGCGGATGTGAAAGTTTCCCAGTACGCCTTGTTTAAAGCCAATCTGGGCATGTGTCCATGTGCCTGACGCCGGGGCAGTGACGGGAAGATGGGGAAGTGGTCACTACCAAACAGGGCGTCGTGTGCTCTCCAGTGGATAGACGGGAGAAGTCCTGGGCTGCAAACTGATAAATCAATGGCCGAGTAACTCATGAGCCACACTGAAATGTGTGGCAGTCCCAGTATTTAAGAGGCAGAGGTCGAAATGAGACAGTAAAGTTTCGTCATCTCTGCCTCGGCCAGTAAGCACAGTGCCACCCCACAAGGACTTACGGGTGTTAATCAATCAGTGCAGACAATACATTTAGGGGTACTGAACCATCTGGAGGAAAATATACATGGCAGGCAGTTATTTCCTGAGTCATCCTTATTCTGACAACCACAGCTTCAAGAGGGGTTTGAAGGGGGCACAGTTTCACTACAGACTGAGTTTACAAGATGAACGCAAACCCCACCTGACACTCGATAGTAGTTGCTACAGTTCCTGTAGTATCCCTTATAGTCACGGAGGACAGTGGTCCACGTTGCCGGCAACCAGGTTTCCTGGAGGGCAATGCAGAAAGCAGGTGTATACCTTAACACTTGCCATAGCTCAGCCAGGCGGTGGAAAAAACTGCTTCAGTTTCACTGTCATCGTGAGACTGGGAAGGCATGGAACATTCAATGAGACAGTTTACACCTCAGGGTCACCTGCTGCCACTGATGTATTGCATGAGCAGCCTATATCCATTGTGTCTGAATCTCCAGCGAGATCTAGGTCCTCAGCGGACGCCAGGATCTCCACCTCATCCGCAGACACAGAGCTTGTACGTAGTGGTGGTGTGGGTGCCACTACAATTCCTTTGGTCTTGGGGATCTTATATTTGGATTTCTCTCACTGCTCCTTGGGTTTCCCTGGCTTGGAGGACTTCAATGACTGAGTATTCAGGACCGAGGATGAGAGTGAAGCCCTACGACTAGCTGCTTTTGGGCTCTTCAGCCACTGGTGGGTGTCACTTTCCCACTAGCAGAAACCTGGGAAGGAAATGACCCAAGGGACCCCTTCCTAGGGAGAGGAGCTGAAGAAGATGTATGCTCTCTGGCGCAGAAGTGGGGACTGATATCCCCGATTGTTGGGGGGTGGGGATGTTGCTTCTGAAGTAGGTGGTGCAGGAGCATCAGGGAGAGAAGTGCTTCCACCCCCCCCCCCCCCACCATAAGGGGGCAGTTGTAGTTTTCTGGCTCTGAGAGGTGATTGGGTTGATGGAGCTGATGGGGCTAGAACTGTTGTAGCGGTGGTGTAAAACGTACAGGATGTAGGCATTCAAATTTCCTCTTAGCCTCAGTGTAGGTCAGTTAGTCCAGGGTCTTGTACTCCATGATTTTCCTTTCTTTCTGCAGAATCCTGCAGTCAGACGAACAAGGTGAATGGTGCTCTCTGCAGTTGACAAAGATGGGAGGGGGCACATGGAGTATTGGGATGTGATGGGCGTCCGCAATCTCGACATGTGACACTGGAAGTACAGCAGGAAGACATACAGCTGAACTTCCAGCATTTCAAGCACTGCATTGGGGGAAGGGATATAGGGCCTCACATCACAGCGGTAGACCATCACCTTGATCTTCTGGGGTAATGTATCATCCTGGTAGACCAATATGAAGGCACCAGTGGCAATCTGATTATCCCTCGGACCCTGGTGGACACGTCGAACGAAATGTACACATCGCCACTCTAAATTGGCGCGCACCTCATCGTCAGATTGGAAAAGAAGGTTCCTGTGAAGTATGATACCCTGGGCCATATGTATGCTCTTATGGGGCGTGATGGTTACAGAATCATCCCCCAGCTTGTCACAAGAGAGTAACGCCCCTGACTGGACAGAGGATGCTGTTTTGATCAAGACTGACTCCGATCTCATTTTGGACAAGCCCTCCAGCTCCCCAAACTTGTCCTCTAAATGCTGAACAAAAAACTGATGCTTCACTGTTATGAAAGATTCCCCATCAGCTCTCGAACATACAAGGTACCAGGGAGAATAAGAGCAGCTGCCATGCTTAGCCTGACGATCCTCCCATGGTGTGGCTAGAGAGGGGAACGATTTGGTGTCTTACTTCTGTGCATTGAATTGAGCCCACGAACACTCAGAGACTGGTGGTGTTTGACCATCAGCAAGAGACGATGCCACCCACTCTGACCAAGATCCCTCCCCACAAGCGCAACCCAGCTTCAGCAAGGTCCACCTGGCAGGATGGACATTGCTGGGAGTCCCGATTCTCCAGGGAGATTGGCATCTACTTCTCAGCATATGTGTGGAGTTAAAGGCGCAGGCATCAGCAGGGCGATCCCTGTGTGGTCAGGGGGGCTACAACCAACAGGGTACATGGCGGCTCCACCACAACTGACTGGCTACCATTCTGGTTATCAGGTGCAACCAAGCAAGCTAGTCCATTCTCATAGCCAGTGTAGAAAACGATACAGCACAGTTGATGGAAAAATACGCACCCAGGAGGGTGACCTCGCCCAACAGTTGGAGAATGAGCAGAAGTGCAGATCCATGTCGACGAAGGAGGCAATAGGTCTCAGCACATGATGGACACGATGTACCATGTAAGGCGCCCTTCCCCAATTGGTTCGCTTTTTGGGAAAACTCTGAGAAATGGAGGGCAAACCCTACAGGCCGAAACGTGCGAGACTTCTTTTAGTCGTCTCTTACGAGAGGCAGGAATACCTCAGGCATATTCTAACCCCCAGACCAGCAGGGAGTCCGATGGGGGGGGAGCCGCGCGACCCGTGGCTAGGCGCCTTAGACCGCGCAGCTACCCCGCGCGGCTCATTTTGGTTAGAGCCACTTCAGCGCTATGGATGGGGGCTTAATGACGACTGATTTACTTAAAAAATTATGAAATGTTGTCCAAGAATCAATACATAATGTGCAAAATGATTTACGCTGATTGCTTCATAGCTTCATCCAAAAGAAAGCGATAAAAAAGCTTTTATTTTGTAGGCAGGCCTTAGAGAATGGTCCCTTAAATAGGCCGAGGCTGCTAAGGCGGATAAATATGAAGTGTAGTAGTTTTCGCTGAGGTAAGCCGAATAACGCGGCCAATCTTCTGGCGTACGGAAGCTATTTTTAAAGTCCATTGCCGCTGAACAAGAAGACCGACTTAGATTTTTTTTACTTTATTTTTTATGGAGCTACTTACTTTTCCCTACTGCGTTGCAAACAACCTTTGAAGAGAACTTTTAACAACATAAATCTGTGGTATTAGTTAAAGTGTTAATCAGATTACAGCTCTGTAAACTACTTCTCCGCTGATACACAAACATCTGCCTTACTTCGCCAAATGTAAGCAAACACGTAACTCTGGTGTGTTTATTGATAAGACTGTCATATCAAGTACTCAAAATGTTAACCTAGAGCACTGATATAAGCTGTAAAGCGACCCAGGCAGAGAATACTGCACGCTGAATTTCATGTTGACTTCCCCAACACAGGGCCGCGTTGTGCTGAAATTCGTGTCATAGGAGCCTTCGCTGTTTCCTTGTAGACCTCTTGTTTTAATTATCAAAACAAATAGAAGCCGAACAGAAATGAACAGCAGTTGATGAGAGAAACAACTAACAGTTTAACAGCGTCAACACAAGTACCGTATGTCACTACGATGCAGCTTGAATGTTTTAGTGGAATCAAAAGGAGTTGTCTGTAAATAGTAAATACCGTCTCATTTAATCCTTTCCGCATTTCGATCTATCGACAGCCTCACTCCAAGCACATTAAAAAACGATTTATTTACGCCGAACGCTGTCAACAAAAACTCTAGTGATGCAGCGGTTCTGTGCAAGATTTTGTGTGCGGACGAAGCATCATTTACGAATCGTGGTCATTTAAATTTATGCAACACACAGTACTCTTCAGTTAAAAATCCACCGTGGTTGAGACAAGTGGGTAAAACCATGACCACAAGTATCTACAGTTCTTAACTGATATGTTGTCGTAGTTATTGCAAGTTATCTCAATGGACAAAAGGCAGGTCATATGGTGCATAAGGCAATTAATGTGGTACAAACTTTACGCATGTCCTCCAATTCCGCACAGATAATTACACAGAACTTCATAACACAACATTTGGAGACCTGGTGAGGCTGCGAGCCATTTCGTGTTTCCTGCACGTACGAACTAACGAGCTCCAGATTGATGTGGTATGAAGTTGTGTAAGATTACGAGGGGATAAAAAAAATTTTAAAGTTATACATTTTCACATTGTTTACAACACAACCTGATCCCCTTCAAAATACTCTCCATTACAACTAATAAATTTGTTCCACCGGTGCTTCCACTATTTTTGTAGTCATCTCTAGAAATGGCTCACCTGACAGCTCCTTCCTCGTTTTTTTCTGGTTTTCCTCAATAGTCTCAAATTGGTGTCCTTTCATGCCCATTTTCATGGGTGGAAACAAAAAGTTGCACGGAGCCACGTCAGGCGAGGAAGGTGCGTGGGGCAGCCGAACCGAGCCATTTTTAGCCAAAAACCGTCTAACATATGGCTGTGTGTGCAGGTGCGAGGAACAAATTTGGCAGCAACCATTTCATTCCCAAATCTTCCGTTAAATTTCGCTGAACCAGGCTAGAAAATAACACCCTGATCTCCGACAGTTGATCAGTTGCGAGTGCAGGCTTTCTCAGCGAATTTTATATATGAAGTCTTCACGGGCTGTCAGCCGAGTAGCGTCGTCGTCTCGTAGCAACGTTTTGATGGAATGCGTCTCCATCATCTTAGCCTGAAGATGATGGAGAGCCATTCCATGGAAACGTTGCTACGAGACGACGGCGCTACTCGGCTGACAAATGTTCAAATGGCTCTGAGCACTATGGGACTTAACTTCTGAGGTCATCAGTCCCCTAGAACTTAGAACTACTTCAGCCTAACTAACCTAAGGACATCACACTCATCCATGCCCGATGCAGGATTCGAACCTGCGACCGTAGCGGTCGCGCGGTTCCAGACTGTAGCGCCTAGAACCGCTCGGCCACCCCGGCCGGCTGATTCGTGAACACCAAGCACCACCGTTAACACCCCAGGTCGCTTATCCACGTATCTCAGCCAGCGTGGATTTTTAACTGACGAGTACAGTGTGTTGCGAAGCCTGATTTGCCCATGATTTGTAAATGATACTTCGTCCGTACACAAAATCTTGCGCAGAAACGCTGCATTACTACTTGCTTACGTCAGAAAATTTTTTGTAAACAGCATTCGGAGAAAATAAATAGCTTTTGTATGTCTTTTCAGTGAAGCTGTCGATGGAGCGAAATACAGAAAGAATGAGATGCGTTGGAATGTAGTATCTGCAGACCACTACTTCGATCCCACTCTAACAGTCAAGCTGCCTCGTAGTGACTTATGAATCTTATGTTGGCTATACCAAATTGTTAAATGCGTTTCTCTCATCGACTGCTGTTCTTCTGTGTTTGAATATTTTGCTTCACACTTACAGTAACTCGAATTTTTTCTAAAATGTTTACAAAGAGGGATGTTGCAGGTTTGGTACGATTAGGATATGCTGCAGCGTGCCGCACGTTGTGTTTTGCCGACATTCGCCATATACGAAAACCGTTTACGTTTTTGTACTGCCACGCATATTGTAAAGGCCTCAATAGCTCCACGACCACTTTGTCTGATTATTACAACAACGGAGCATTTCAAGGGCACAGGCAAACACCATACCTGAGTCACGTGTTTGCTTATATTTGGCTCAGTAGATCAAATAATTGTGGGACCTGTACTTCTGATTCCATCTCTAATGACCTAGATGACGACAGGACGTTAAACTCTGATATTCCTTCCTTTTTTTCTGCTCTTGATGACGAATAGTGTTTTGCGGCCCTGTTATTTTTTATTGATCGAGTTTCAACCATAGTACTTTGTTGAAGTCCTCTTCTAAGTCTCTGTCTAGTGCCTTAAAATGAATCGGTATCATAATTCGGCAACTATAAATGCTAGAATTTACTTGCTTAAGTCAGAAAATTTGCCACACTGTCCGCTTGTTCTGGATATATTTGGGATGCCTCGCCTTTGCTGCTTCACCTGTATCATGAAACCAGCTTATGCCGATCTTGATTTAGAGCCTGAATGTCATCGTTTTATTGGCCATCACTGTGACCACATGCTTTCTCACTGGGTATCTGAGCCGTTAACATCACAGCCACTCGATGATTGCTATCTGAACGGTCGAAATTTGCCTGCAAGACACAAAGCATTCAAGTGCATTTGTAACGTACAATCTTCGATGCTTTCTCTCACAAGAAGTCATGGCATTTGGTGCGTATAAGACTGTAAAAAGGGGAGATACTGCTTAAACAGTTGGAAGGTATATTCAGAAAAAGATGTTTCAGTGTTACACACTACGCAATCTAAAACTACTTTGAAATCGTGGCGGCACCATTCGTCTGATTACTCACTCCTTCGGAGTAAATTCACCGAACTCTCTCAATGTTAGCAACTAATTAGCGTGTATTTAATATTTTACTGTTTTCCACTCCAAATGAACAATTATATTAGCTGATACCCGGAATAAGCTAATTTTGAGTCACGATTGGAAAATAATAACACCAGTATGACGTGCAGCGATCAATAGCTTCAGCTTCAAAAGTTTGCGTCCACACTCATTTAAGAGGCTAGCATGTCTGTAGTGAAGGGGACATACTCTCCGCAGGTTAAATTTCGCAGTGTAACGGAGGTTATTACGCAAAATACGCTACTAATCTGCCATCGTATTTTCTATGAGAGCAATGAGAAAAGATTTAATAGATTAGGAAGTAATTTTGGCGACAGATTTCACGAGAAATCATTAGTTTTGGTATTTCTGAAAGTCAGTAAATGGATCACAGTCTTCTACAATCACTCAGTGAACATATTGGACCGAAAAATGAAGGAGACGTCCGAAATACGGAATTCGATATTCTAAAATTATTTCCCTGTGGATGATAGTATAACAATTTCTCCCTTTAATCATCACACGAACAATGAAATGACACTTTAAGGACTGCGGGATATATAAACAACTGAAATTGCGTAACAGTGAAAAGGCAGCTGAATATGATGAGATATCTGTGTGGTTCTATCTAAATTACGCGAAATAACTTGTTCCCCTTCCAGCTGCAGTTCATGGTAGGTACGTAGGGGATCGACTGGAAAGGGGCATGATGTTCTTCTGAAGGCTCATCGGATGCCTATATTACAGGCGTCAGTGTCTTGGAACACGTTGTATTCTTGCATTGTTACGTTTTTTGGACAACGAAAGCCCCACCTGGAGGAATCAAGTATCCCGCACACAGCGTTCCCCCGAAACTCAACTCTCTCTGTTCGTGCAGATCTGCAAGGCAGCAGACACTGGCGCCCAGGCTAATGCCATCTCCCTTGTCTTTCAGAAGGAATGCGATGAAACTCTGAACTAGTGAACAAAATATGAACTTAAGGAATATCAGGCTAGCTTTGAGACTCGATTCAGGATTTCATAATAGGATGCCTGCGGATGACGATGTATTATACAGACAAGTCGCAACGCCAGAAAATTACAGTGAAATGTAATAACCCCTGCAGAGGTTCGGCGATTTGTGCAGAGACAGGCAGCTGATCTTCGAAAATTTAACATATTGTGTATAAATAAGACTAAAGACCCGTTGTTCTACTATCCTACTGTCAATAATAACAGCAAAATATCTTGGAATGACTGCCACGATCGACGTAAAATGGAACGAAGAAATACAAACAGTAAAAGAAAAAAAATAATACGAGTTGTGATTTATTAGGAGAATCGTCAGAAAAAGTGACTCACAAATCAAATAACTTACAAAACGATCGTAGATCGAATTTTTGGGTATTGCTCATCAATGTTGGTGCTTCAGTGGGTAGAATCAAATATAAGAGACAGAGAACATCCAAACGGAGATGCTCGTCAAACTCCACTGGTTGAAGCTACAAGGTCAAACTCCACTGGCTGAAGCTACAAGAGGTGTCGTATTACGGAGAAGGCTGCTATTAAAATTCAAAGAGTGTACGTTCCAAGAATAGTCAGGCAACACGTCGCCTCACACATGCGCTCTACTTCGCGCACAATTCAATGGTTCAAATGGCTCTGAGCACTATGGGACTTAACATCTATGGTCATCAGTCCCCTAGAACTTAGAACTACTTAAACCTAACTAACCTAAGGACAGCACACAACACCCAGCCATCACGAGGCAGAGAAAATCCCTGACCCCGCCGGGAATCGAACCCGGGAACCCGGGCGTGGGAAGCGAGAACGCTACCGCACGACCACGAGATGCGGGCACACAATTCAATGCCCTGTGACACTGAAGCACTTCCATTACCCTCATAACGTTTCTCCAAAAATTAACGTACATGGCCACTTTTCCCCTTGTCAAACAGTAAAGCAAATGTCACTATCTTTTCGCAGTTATGCATCTTCCAATTTTCATTTCCTCATTAGGTATGACACTTTCTTTTCCACTACCTTCATTGTGTTTCATCATGTTCCTCTTCCACCTTTGCTTCTCAGGTCTACTTTTGCTAGCGCTCGCAGTTTAAATGTCTTCCTGTGATATCTACATCTACATATATACTCCGCTAGCCACCAAGCGGTGTGTGACGGAGGGCACTATTCGCGACAAAGTCATATGCCCCTCCCCTCCCTTTGTTCCACTCGTGTATCGCGCGAGGGAAAAACGACTGTCTGAACGTCTCAGTACGAGCTCTAATTTTCCTTATCTTTGAATGGTGATCATTGCGAGATTTGAAAGTTGGTGGTAATAATATATGCTCTACATCCTCGGCGAGGATCGGATTTCGGAATTTAGTGAGCAGCCTCTTCCGTTTAGCGCGTCGTCTATCTGCAAATGTGTCCCACGTCACCCTTTCTATGAGAATTATAACGCTCTCGCGATGGCTAAATGTACCAGTCACGAATCTTGCCTGTATTCTTTGGACCTTCTCAATCTCTTGAATCAGACGCAACTGGTAAGGGTCCCATACAGACGAACAGTACTCTATGACTGGACGAACTAACGTATTGTAAGCAATTTCCTTTATTGAAGGACTGCATCGCTTCAGGATTCCACCAATAAACCGCAATATAGAGTTCGCCTTACCCGTTACTTGCGTGATTGCTGTTGTATTTAGGCCTATCATGAAAGAACGCAAAATAATGTTCTTTCCTGCGCTAAGTGTTGTATTCGACATTGGATATAATTTATATCATGCTTTCGTAATGTATTTTTTTGTTAATACATACAGTACCTAGTTAGATGTAAGAGAGGTCCTAATGACCCTAATCTTGCCTCGTTAAATCCATACATATTATAAAAATGGATGAACGCAGGTATATTGCACAGCTCCTCCTAAACCAGTGAATCAGTTTCAACCAAACTTGCCACACGTATCACTGTCTGGGAAGAAGCGTAGTAGGGATAAGAGCCACCTACCTATCAAAGGCAGAGGGAGTGGAGGCGAAAACAAGTAGCCCAGGATGCGCGAATACCTCTACTTTATTCATCCAGTATTTGAGAATGAGGACACTTAGTTACTTGCAACAAATTTTACACGTCATTTCAAACCCTTACAAAACTTTTTCTCGCTGGCAATCCCCACAAAATGATGAAAGGAATAAGTTTATAAGTTACTACATTTTCGCTGTTCATGCAACAAAACTGCCGCATCAGGCACGATGTTTTAATTTATTACTTCTTTAATACTAACTGCATTCGCGACACATACCGCAGACAGTATTCACATATACAAATGAATGTACTCGCAAAATTATATTGTAGGGCACATAGTTCAGATGATCTGCCGTCATAAACACTGAGATTCGTGAAAAACTGCTTCATCGTGCATGACGTTTATAACTTTTTTCTTCTTTACTTCTAACTCTATTCGTAACACATTTCGCAGGGAGTATCCACATACACCGCTGAATGTACTTACAAAATTGTATCATTGTATGACACAGCGCAGGAAATGTGATGTCAAAATCATTGAGCAGCATGAAAACTAAACTGCAGGGTGAATTTCGCTAGAGATATGGGTGAAGTATGTTACATATACCTAAAAAGTGCGAACGTGGGAAAAGCCACGGGTAAAAAGGGCCTCCTAACAGACATGGTATACATACCTATTACTATTTGGAAGGAAGTTTTGAGAGGTAAAAACTAGAAACCGGCTGTAGGGATGGGGGTGATAACGTGCAGAGGAAAGGGGGGAGGCGGAGATGAACAGAGAAAAGCAAATGACACGTTGTGTGCGTTGATTGAGTAATGTTCAATCACTAGAAATTTATTCACTGGCATTACCGCTTTTCTTTAAGCCTTTTTAACTTCAATTTCGTTATTTATCTCCTGTCTGTTTTCGCATCCATTCATTTTGACACCCAAAAGAACTGGCGAAGTCCTGCACAGTTCTACGTATTCTATAATGAATTCTTTTTTCACATCTCAACTTACCTTCTAACCAATAAAATAAAAAAGATATCAAGGAGGATACGAGATGTAATTGCTATTGACTTTCAATTACGCGCCGACTTGGCATTCGCTTGCAGAACTCTACGAAAACTATGCTAAACTGTTACCTCAGCATCCATAATTCAAATCCATCGTGTTTGCAGTCTTCATCTCCGCGTCTGTAAACGGGCCTTAGAGAAAAACAACGAGAAATGGTTTAAGCTGATGCCAAATGTCACTGGTTTCAGCAAATTTAGTTGGTGAGTGCGCAGACAGAATATAATGTATAAACACCTCACACCTCACGTCATCAGTGGAGCGCACCACACTCGACATTGATGTTCAATCAGATTCTGGAGCATCTCACACACTACGCTAGGTGTACTGAGTTACAAGCACTGTGTAATAACTTCTCACGTATTTACTTAGTTACACAGTAAAATGTCAGAGGCAATGTCACTAAAAAGTAAACATAAATGTTTATATACAAGGTACTACTACGAGTATCCATTTCCCACCTATGGAGCAGCGGCACTGGCAACTACTAACAATAGGTGCTGGATTACAATACACCTTCAAGAAATTGTTGCGTTAATTCCTAATTAATTCATTAATCATAATCTACATACAAAAAATTCGTATCTGTGTTAATATATTGTGTCTGGTAGAGCAAATAACTGCCTGTACACTTCCTCCATCTGGATGCGCTGGGAACACCGGAATAGTTTCTGTAGCCAGCAAGAGCTTACTGTTAAAATACATTGTTGTTATCAAATATGCGATGTACTATTTGTTTCTCAAATTCCTGATAACCAATAATGAGGTCCTATAATTGGGAGTCTTTCCTGTTACATAGAAAAACTCCGTTTCCTTAATGATACACTGACGGCATCACTGCAGCAATCTTCATTTGGTAAGTTAAATCACATACTGAAAGTGGACTCAGATTCACTGCCTGGTGAATCATTGCCATGACGTACCGTGCAGCGGAAATTTAAAATTGCTGTTCGACGACAAATTCCAGTTCTCTTTAGACTTTAACGCTGCATGAAATGCACGACAAAGCAGAGGAATAGGATGCTGTCCACTACAATGATTTCTACATAGTTCACACTTCATGTGTTGCGCTCAAAGTGCCATCTCTGGTTGACAGAGTTCCCACGCCCCTTAGCAAACCATTTACAAGTAGTGATACGCCCCAGACATACTGTATTACGCATATAATCAGGTACTAACAAATGAAACGCAAACTTAGGTTTCTCTACGCTCACGTATTAGGTTGAATCCCCTGATTTCGTGATGCATGTAAACAACGGTGTGAACATCAATTATTTTTTTGTTATTTCCGTCTTAAGTGTACTGCAATTTACGTCTGTTTAACACCATAAGCGTTTCGCTTCTATTCATAAAGCATTGCTTGTTCTGAAAATACAGAACACTCAATACGTTTCTACGCTCTGTTATTTATAGATTAAAAACAATTTTCGCGTTTGAATTTGGTGTACAATTTATTTACAATGTTTGTCGCTCTCTTTTACATATTTACAAGTCGACACTTTTTCCTTGATGTTAGCAGAGGCTGAAATAGAAGACGCTTCACTCTTGGCGATTTTTAGGAACCTGCAAATCCACGAAAAGAAAATGTAGCCCCCCCCCCCAAAAAAAAAAAAAAAAATTGCGAAGGGTAAAAGTAAAACAAAGTTTTTTCGATTCCAACCTATAACAACGAAGGGAAAACGTGTCGACTTCAAAATATTTAAAAGAGAGAAATAAAAATTAAGGAAATTGTACACTGTTTTTAATTTATAAATAGCAGAATGTAAAAGCATGTATTTACAGAAAGACCACTGCTGATGCTTTGTAAACAAAAGGGGAAAGCATGTGATGTAAAACACACTCAAATGAAGTACGTTTAAAATAAAAAGAAAAAAAATAACTGTTTCACAACAGTTACCGCAGAAGTTTGTTATGGAATCATAAAATGGTGTGAAGCTTGCATTGCATTTTTCATGACTTATATAAGATATATGCATTTAAAATGCAACGTAATACTCGTCAAAGATTTGTTTATCATCCAACTTTCCTGAATGTACGCTGCAGTTTTAATTATTTATAAAAAAATGTATGTTGCACATGGAGCGAACCACTTTCCAACTTAACCCAGACTTCGGGCTACGCCATAGATAGGACTGTCACAACAACCAAGATTTTGAAAGTGAGAGGAGACATGGGGGGGGGGGAGGAGGGGGGGGCGGAGGTTACTATCACACTCTTACTGAGGAACTTACAACACTATACCGATTTTTTTAATAGCTTTCCTATCCAATTGATAGACGATATTGCACTAGGATAGTCATCCATCGAATGTAAAAAGGGTGGCTCGATTTTGCTGACAGCATTTTGGGATCACAAATAAATTGGAACTCGAGATTGTCGCCAGGGAGGGAAAGCGCAGCGAGTACTTACGCGTGGCGACGGGGACCAGGCAGGCAGCAACAACGTTGCCTCCACGACCTTCCCGTAGCGAGCGCAGCGCGGTACTGCCTGAGAAGGCGCGCCTCCCTCGCGACGAACCTCCGCCGCGCATGCGCAACGGCTAGTAAACAAAGCTGTCGCGGGCGCTCCCAGGCCGTGCCTTACCGGACGCTGGACGTTCTCGCTCGCAGATTCGGTTCGGAATGCTCCACAAGTGGCAGAGGAAACTACTAGAATGGCCTGTACTGTAGGTATCATGCGCAGCTGTGCTGAGGGTCGTGGTGTCACTGCTGACTCTCTCGCCTCATCGCATCGCGTAGTAGCTAATAAGCACACCACGTACACATTTTAAACCTATGCAAATTATAAATACCATAGGGATTTTTCATGTTATACTGCATTATTATTATTGTTATTAACTAATTTGCTAATTAAAAACACATTTACCTTCGTTTAAACTTTTTCTCTGTATTCTCTGTATGTTTAACAAATATATAAAATATTGTTTGTTTCCTAAAAGTTATCTAGGCTATTTTTCCTGTGGTTAGCGAAATGCTAGTACATAGCCTTCGAGGGGACGTCAACGCCTTTCACCAACTCGGGGGGCGCTACTTTTATTTGCTGTGAGAACAGGCTGACATAGGCTTAGATCATTTATACCTGTGGTACGGAGAAAACCCAATAACGCCATTCTAAGCTCCTTGAACAGAAAATTTTAATTTTTTAAATTTTACTTGTCAGTATTATTTATACACTACGTACAAATAAGTTATTATTCGACCAAAATAGTCTTGCACCTGGGAGTGATGGCGTTCCGGTCGACTAGGCGTGAGTTTCTATCGCGATATTTCACGAGGACATCCTGAATTATTTGACAGTATATGCGCAACTGCCTTGAAATCATTCACAATGCGATTTTCTTTCCTTAGTTACCACTGTACTTGTTTATTGCAACGTCACAGCGCGTTACCGATAACGGCCATGGGGGCAAAGTGCAATAATAGCGCTGTCCGTTAGTACCACATTGTTTGTTTTCGTAGTTAATGTTTCCCCTACTAGTAGTTTCTCCATTAGTTGGTAAGATTTACATGTAAAAAATCTATTATACTTCTTTAAAGTAACTTCGCTTTTGTGCCCAAATTTTTCTCTCATTGCCGGCCGTGGTGGCCGAGCGGTTCTAGGCGCTACAGTCTTGAAATAGTCTAATCCTGCCTCGGGCATGTATGTGTGTTATGTCCTTAGGTTAGTTAGGTTTAAGCAGTTCTAGGGGACTGATGACCTCAGATGTTAAGTCACATAATGCTCAGAGCCATTTGAAGCATTTGAACCAATAAAATGTATTTTATGCTTATCCATTACGGATATTTTAGAACCGTGACTGTATATTAAAGTAAATAAATTATACACAACTGCAACCAGTCACTTTTTTTCATTAGTAATGCTTTATTACATTAAACGGTTTTCGAACCCTTTCAGGTTCATCTTCAGATGATTTCGGGAGAATCCGGGAAGCTACATCATTATTGGTAGTAGCATAATGCTGGGTGCTGGTTTGCGACAGTATAGGCGGCTTTTTTCGTATCTGTCTGCATCCATTTTGAAGTCCAGAACACTTTCACACAAGCTATATTAGTTCACACTTTAACAGTGACACTTCACCAGCATCCAGCATGCGCTTTACAACTGTTGCTTATAAGCAACAGTTGTAAAGCGCATGCTGGATGCTGGTGAAGTGTCACTGTTAAAGTGTGAACTAATATAGCTTGTGTGAAAGTGTTCTGGACTTCAAAATGGATGCAGACAGATACGAAAAAAGCCGCCTATACTGTCGCAAACCAGCACCCAGCATTATGCTACTACCAATAATGATGTAGCTTCCCGGATTCTCCCGAAATCATCTGAAGATGAACCTGAAAGGGTTCGAAAACCGTTTAATGTAATAAAGCATTACTAATGAAAAAAAGTGACTGGTTGCAGTTGTGTATAATTTATTTACTCCAATAAAATGTATTGTGCACACAGAAGCATTGGCAACTGAAAACGAATCGGCACCTTTACAAGCTTTTATACACTTTTGTTATTTCTCATTGTTCTTACAAGGGAACATTTCCATCGCACCCCCCTCAGATTTAGTTATACGTTGGCACAGTGGATAGGCCTTGAAAAACTGAACACAGATCAATCGAGAAAACAGGAAGAAGTTGTGTGGAACTATGAAAAAATAAGAAAAATATACAAACTGAGTAGTCCATGCGAAGATATGCAACATCAAGTATATCGGGAGCTAAGGAGCGCCGTGGTCCCGTGGTTAGCGTGAGCAGATGTGGAACGAGAGGTCCTTGGTTCAAGTCTTCCCTAGAGTGAAATTTTTTCTTTATTTTCGCAAAGTTGTTATCTGTCCGTTCGTTTATTGACGTCTCTGTTCACTGTAATAAGTTCAGTGTCTGTGTTTTGCGACCGCACCGCAAAACCGTGCGATTAGTAGACGGAAGGACGTGCCTCTCCAATGGGAACCGAAAACATTTGATCACAAGGTCATAGGTCAACCGATTTCTCCACAGGAAAACACGTCTGATAGATTCTATTCGACACTGGTGACGGCATGTGCGTCACATGACAGGAATATGTTGTCGACCCACCTAACTTGTACACTTGGCGAATGGGTAAATAGATTCTTCTACCTTGCCCGATTTAGGTTTTCTTGTGGATGTGATAATCACTTCAAAAAAAGTGATGAAAACAGAGTTTGTCACATAAACTGCAACAAATGAATGCAACAGTTTGACAGTCGCACAGTTTTCCCTGTGCTCTGTCAAAACACATTTTCTGTGTGTAGACCATCAAATCCTGCATATGTCCAAGCAAGTCTTAACATGTCCAGGAATTTTGGAGAGCGAAGTTTATTATGTGTGAGCGTCTGAACTTTAATAATTGTCTGAAAATAAAAAAAAAATTAGTACCTGTCCTCCATGCTCGCTAGTTTTAGATTCCCGCTGGAGGTCGAACGTAAATGAAGTCTGTCGATTCATTTCCCATCGAGGCGAATCAATTACATGAATGCATTCATGTAAACCAATCAAAATATACACTCAGGACCGCTCAACACACAGTCAGCAGTTGTAAAACTCAGTTACTCACAAAAAAAACTTGGTATTCACTCAAAAATGTACAGACAACACAGTAGAGGGCTACTGAGCACTGACAAAGGAAACTCCCCATCGCACCCCCCCCCCCCCCCCCACAGACTTAGTGGTAAGATGTCCCAGTGGATAGCCTGCCAAAAGCTGAACACAGGCAGAGCATAAAAACAAGAAGAAGGTTTACTGAACTGTGAAAAAAGAAGCAAAATAGTGACAGTGAACGATCCACGCTCAAGATGTGCAACATCGAGCGAATTTCAACAGCCACGGCGTCGTCGTTATGTGGTCACGATGTTGGACTGTGAACATATATATTCCAGTTTCTTTGGCTCGTCAGTATATACAGGGTGTTACAAAAAGGTACGGCCAAACATTCCCCAAACACAAATAAAGAAAAGAGTGGACATGTGTCCGGAAACGCTTAATTTCCATGTTAGAGCTCATTTTAGTTTCGTCAGTATGTACTGTACTTCCTCGATTCACCGCCTGTTGGCCCAATTGAAGGAAGGTAATGTTGACTTCTGTGCTTGTGTTGACATGCGACTCAATGCTCTACAGTACTAGCATCAAGCACATCAATACGTAGCAACAACAGGTTAGTGTTCATCACGAACGTGGTTTTGCAGTCACTGCAATGATTACAAATGCGGAGTTGGCAGATGCCCATTTGATGTATGGATTAGCACGGGGCAATAGCCGTGGCGCGGTACGTTTGTATCGAGACAGATTTCCAGAACGAAGGTGTCCCGACAGGAAGACGTTCGAAGCAATTGATCGGCGTCTTAGGGAGCACGGAACATTCCAGCCTATGACTCGCGACTGCGGAAGACCTAGAACGACGAGGACACCTGCAGTGGACGAGGCAATTCTTCGTGCAGTTGACGATAACCCTAATGTCAGCGTCAGAGAAGTTGCTGCTGTACAAGGTAACGTTGACCACGTCACTGTATGGAGAGTGCTACGGAAGAACCAGTTGTTTTCGTACCATGTACAGCGTGTGCAGGCGCTATCAGCAGCTGATTGGCCTCCACGGGTACACTTCTGCGAATGGTTCATCCAACAATGTGTCAATCCTCATTTCAGTGCAAATGTTCTCTTTACGGATGAGGCTTCATTCCAACGTGATCAAATTGTAGGTTTTCACAATCAACCTGTGTGGGCTGACGAGAATCCGCACGCAATTGTGCAATCACGTCATCAACACAGATTTTCTGTGAACGTTTGGGCAGGCATTGTTGGTGATGTCTTGATTGGGCCCCATGTTCTTCCACCTACGCTCAATGGAGCACGTTATCATGATTTCATACGGGATACTTTACCTGTGCTGCTAGAACATGTGCCTTTACAAGTACGACACAACATGTGGTTCATGCACGATGGAGCTCCTGCACATTTCAGCCGAAGTGTTCGTACGCTACTCAACAACAGATTCGGTGACCGATGAATTGGTAGAGGCGGACCAATTCCATGGCCTCCACGCTCTCCTGACCTCAACCCTCTTGACTTTCATTTATGGGGGCATTTCAAAGCTCTTGTCTACGCAACCCCGCTACCAAATGTAGAGACTCTTCGTGCTCATATTGTGGACGGCTGTGATACAATACGCCATTCTCCAGGGCTGCATCAGCGCACCAGGGATTCCATGCGACGGAGGGTGGATGCATGTATCCTCGCTAACGGAGGACATTGTGAACATTTCCTGTAACAAATTGTTTGAAGTCACGCTGGTGCGTTCTGTTGCAATGTGTTTCCATTCCAATGTGATTTGAAGAGAAGTAATAAAATGAGCTCTAACATGGAAAGTAAGCGTTTCTGGACACATGTCTACATAACATATTTTCTTTCTCTGTGTGTGAGGAATGTTTCCTAAAAGTTTGGCCGTACCTTTTTGTAACACCCGGTATATACTGAAGACCCATAGGAACTGGTACATCTGCCTATTATCGTGTAGGGGTCCCGCGAGCACGCAGAAGTGCCGCAACACGAAGTGGCATGGACTCGACTAATGTCTGAAGTAATGCTGGAGGGTATTGATACGATGAGTCCTGCAGGGCTGTCCATAATCCGTAGGAGTACGAGGGGTGGAGATCTCTTATGAACAGCAAGTTGCAAGGCATCCCAGATATGCTCAGTAATGTTCCTGTCTGGCGAGTTCGGTGGCCAGCGGAAATGTTTAAACCCAGAAGAATGTTTCTGGAGCCACTTTGTAGCAATTCTGGACGTGTGGGGTGTCGCATTCTCCTGCTGGAATTTCCAAAGTCCGTCGGAATGCAGAATAGACATGAATGAATGGAGGTAATCACACAGGACGCTTACGTAGGTATCACCTGTCAGAGTCGTATCTAGACGTGTCAGAGGTCCCATATCACTCCAACTGCACACGCCCTACACCATTACAGAGCCTCCACCAGCTTTAACAGTCCGCTGCTGACATGCATGGTCCATGGATTCATGAGGTTGTCTCCATACCCGTACACGTCCATCCGCTCGATACAATTTGAAACGAGACTCGTCCGACCAGGCAACATGTTTCCAATCGTGAACAGTCCAGTGTCGGTGTTGACGGTCTCATGCGAGGCGTAAAGCTTTGTGTCGTGCAGTCATCAAGGGTACAAGAATGGGCCTTCGACTCTGGAAGCTCATATCGATGATGTTTCGTTGAATGGTTCGCGCGATGACACCTGTTGTTGGCATAGCACTGAAATCTGCAGCAATTTGCGGAAGGGCTGCACTTCTGTCACGTTGGTCCCGTTCTTGCAGGATTTTTTACCGGCCGCAGCGATGTCGGAGATTTGATGTTTTACTGGATTCCTGATATTCACGGTACGTTCGTGAAATGGTCATACGGGAAAATCCCCACTTCATCGCTACCTCGGAGATGCTGTTTCCCATCGCTCGCGCGCCGAATACAACACCACGTTCAAACTCACTTAAATCCTGATAACCCACCATTGCAGCAGTAGTAACCGATCTAATAACTGCGCCAGACACTTGATGTCTTCTATAGACGTTGACGACGGCAGCGCCGTATTCTACCTGTTTACATATCTCTGTATTCGAATACTCCGGTCGCGGTTGCCGAGCGGTTCTAGGTGCTTCAGTCCAGAACCGCATGGCTGCTACTGTCGAATGTTCGAATCCTGCCTCGTGCATGGACGTGTGCGATGTCCTTATGTTAGTTAGGTTTGAGTAGTTCTAAGTTCTAGGGGACTGATGGCCTCCGATGTTAAGTCTTATATTGCTCAGAGCCATTTGAACAATTTTTGTATTCGAATACGCATTCCTATATCAGTTTTTTGTCGCTTCAGCCACGAACGGTACGTCCGGTTATTGACGTGTCTGTGGTATCGATAGTTCCGATTCCACAGCGTAGGTGCACGCTCGTAGGTTGGTACTACGAGAGCGGACGAAGTACCCGACCACAGCGCCCTCTAGCCGACGCTGTGAAGCTCAACGAGCGCCGCTCTACTTTCTCCCCAGTTGATCAAGAGCAGACGGCCTGGAAACATCGCTTCAACTTAGCTTGGTATTAAGACTGTGTATTTGCGTGGACCTGGACATTGGCTGCACACCTACGTGCTCACAGGTAAAAGTTACGTAATAAGTTTGTATATGTTTATACACCAGTAAAGGTGCTTTAACTTTACTTGCAGTACCGAAGTGCTTTGCCTCACCTTCACCTACTCGCTTCCTTCACTCAGCCTATTTTGCAGATGACAGCAGGAGACCCGCACGCCGCCTTCCCGGTGGGATACAAAAGTGTCTGCTCGCTGTATTCAGATTTGTGTCTGTGTCGCGATGTAATGTCCATTTGCAACAGTGAGGTGTAAAGAATGGACCTCCAGACGTACGTACCTCCTCTTTGTTCTACAGAAGTACCGCATGTTATGACTCGTGTGTTCCGTTTTGGAAGTTCTGGCTCCTTAATTCCTTTTTTGTAACATACACTCCTGGAAATTGAAATAAGAACACCGTGAATTCATTGTCCCAGGAAGGGGAAACTTTATTGACACATTCCTGGGGTCAGATACATCACATGATCACACTGACAGAACCACAGGCACATAGACACAGGCAACAGAGCATGCACAATGTCGGCACTAGTACAGTGTATATCCACCTTTCGCAGCGATGCAGGCTGCTATTCTCCCATGGAGACGATCGTAGAGATGCTGGATGTAGTCCTGTGGAACGGCTTGCCATGCCATTTCCACCTGGCGCCTCAGTTGGACCAGCGTTCGTGCTGGACGTGCAGACCGCGTGAGACGACGCTTCATCCAGTCCCAAACATGCTCAATGGGGGACAGATCCGGAGATCTTGCTGGCCAGGGTAGTTGACTTACACCTTCTAGAGCACGTTGGGTGGCACGGGATACATGCGGACGTGCATTGTCCTGTTGGAACAGCAAGTTCCCTTGCCGGTCTAGGAATGGTAGAACGATGGGTTCGATGACGGTTTGGATGTACCGTGCACTATTCAGTGTCCCCTCGACGATCACCAGTGGTGTACGGCCAGTGTAGGAGATCGCTCCCCACACCATGATGCCGGGTGTTGGCCCTGTGTGCCTCGGTCGTATGCAGTCCTGATTGTGGCGCTCACCTGCACGGCGCCAAACACGCATACGACCATCATTGGCACCAAGGCAGAAGCGACTCTCATCGCTGAAGACGACACGTCTCCATTCGTCCCTCCATTCACGCCTGTCGCGACACCACTGGAGGCGGGCTGCACGATGTTGGGGCGTGAGCGGAAGACGGCCTAACGGTGTGCGGGACCGTAGCCCAGCTTCATGGAGACGGTTGCGAATGGTCCTCGCCGATACCCCAGGAGCAACAGTGTCCCTAATTTGCTGGGAAGTGGCGGTGCGGTCCCCTACGGCACTGCGTAGGATCCTACGGTCTTGGCGTGCATCCGTGCGTCGCTGCGGTCCGGTCCCAGGTCGACGGGCACGTGCACCTTCCGCCGACCACTGGCGACAACATCGATGTACTGTGGAGACCTCACGCCCCACGTGTTGAGCAATTCGGCGGTACGTCCACCCGGCCTCCCGCATGGCCACTATACGCCCTCGCTTCAAGTCCGTCAACTGCACATACGGTTCACGTCCACGCTGTCGCGGCATGCTACCAGTGTTAAAGACTGCGATGGAGCTCCGTATGCCACGGCAAACTGGCTGACACTGACGGCGGCGGTGCACAAATGCTGCGCAGATAGCGCCATTCGACGGCCAACACCGCGGTTCCTGGTGTGTCCGCTGTGCCGTGCGTGTGATAATTGCTTGTACAGCCCTCTCGCAGTGTCCGGAGCAAGTATGGTGGGTCTGACACACCGGTGTCAATGTGTTCTTTTTTCCATTTCCAGGAGTGTAGTTCACACCTGTTTATTTGATGTTTTCGTTTCTGTGAGAGGTCTAAGCGGTATCTCGCCTGCTCGCAGTATTGATCGCTTTTACTTGTGACGGTAACATATTCTTACCACACTACACATATTCTGCAACCAGTTTATAGTATGACAAGTGGCAAGACTACGGAAGGAGAACAGACACGTCAGCAATTGGATGGAAAGTTCATAATTTTGTGAAAGAGAAGGGTGTACGGGGGAGATTTGAACACGGATCTCCCGCTTTGTAATCCAACACCATGACTACACGCTCGATGTTACCCATCTTGAGCTTGGATAATTTCCGGACTGTTTCTATTTTACTTCTTTTTTCGCAATTCAGTACACCTTCCTTGCTGTTTTCATGCCTGATCTGCGTTCAGGTTTTGACAGGCTAGCAACTGGGCCATGTTGTTGTTGTTGTGGTCTTCAGTCCTGAGACTGGTTTGATGCAGCTCTCCATGCTACTCTATCCTGTGCAAGCTTCTTCATCTCCCAGTACCTACTGCAACCTACATCCTTCTGAATCTGCTTAGTGTATTCATCTCTTGGTCTCCCTCTACGATTTTTACCCTCCACGCTGCCCTCGAATGCTAAATTTGTGATCCCTTGATGCCTCAGGACATGTCCTACCAACCGATCCCTTCTTCTAGTCAAGTTGTGCCACAAACTTCTCTTCTCCCCAATCCTATTCAGTACCTCCTCATTAGTTACGTGATCTACCCACCTTATCTTCAGCATTCTTCTGTAGCATCACAGCACTAAATCTGAGGGGTTTCCCTTGTGGGCACAGAGCGCTGTCGGGGACGGCTGCGACGTCACGGTCGCTGCTTGCTACTGCACACACAGCGTATGATGCCTGAATGACGGGTCTTTAACAGGCTATGTGTCCTAGTGACTGCTGTGGAAATTATACTTCGATTAAAATTACTCTGTGACTGACGTTTCAGTGAGTCGAGTGGTGGTGGGCAGGAGTTGCCAATTGCAGCTTTTTCACGGGCTCGCTTTGTTGCCTGTTCTGAGGGAACAGGCCTGGCCAGGTAGTGCAGCCTGCAGGGGTTGGGAGCGGGCGAGGCGTGACAAGCTGCTAGCGCGGGAGGGGACGAGAATATAAATTAAAGTATTTGGTTAAAAACATAGATTATTTTGGATCTTATAGGCTCATACGGTAGCTTGCCCTTAGTGGTCACAGTTATTATGAGGGGCGTTTGAAAAGTCCGTGCAAAGTCCGAGAAATGGCACCACCGGCGCGTATCGAGGTCATGTTTAGTTAGCAACATCTTTGGAAATAATGCACACCAAGTTTCAGCCATGTTCTCTGTGTTTGGAATTCGTGTGAATCAAGGAAGTCGAGTGGTTGTCAAAAAATGGACGAAAAAGAATTTCATGTGGTGATTAAACTTTAATTTATGAAAGGCAAAACGCTTTAGGACACTAAAGCGAAGCATGATAAACATAACGGTGACTCTGCCCCTTCGATTAGAACAGTTTATAAGTGGTTTCAAAATTTTCTGGGTGGGCATATGGGCACAAGTGATGCTGAACGGCCCGCATCTCGTGGTCGTGCGGTAGCGTTCTCGCTTCCCACGCCCGGGTTCCCGGGTTCGATTCCCGGCGGGGTCAGGGATTTTCTCTGCCTCGTGATGGCTGGGTGTTGTGTGCTGTCCTTAGGTTAGTTAGGTTTAAGTAGTTCTAAGTTCTAGGGGACTTATGACCACAGCAGTTGAGTCCCATAGTGCTCAGAGCCATTTTTGATGCTGAACGTTCTGGATGGCCTGTGGAGGTTACGACTCCAGAAATGATTGATAAAATCCATGATATGGTGATGGACGACAGAGGAGTTAAGGTGTGTGATATTGCTAGTGCAGTGGGCATCTCGAATGAACGGGTACATAATATTTTGCATAAACATTTGGACATGAGAAAACTATCCGCAAGATGGGTTCCGCGATTGCTCACTCTTGACCAAAAACGGAATCGTGTGAAGTGTTGCAAGGATGCTTTGCAGCTGTTCAGGAAGAATACACAGGACCTTAAGGGTCGTTTCGTCACTGTGGATGAAACACGGATACATTACTATACTCCTGAGACCAAACAATCTAAACAATGGGTTACCATGGGAGAATCTGTACCAAAAAAGGCGAAGACCATTCCTTCAGCCGGAAAAGTTATGGCGACTGTCTTTTGGGATTCGCAAGGGATAATGCTCATCGAGTATCTGGAAAAGGGTAAAACTATTACAAGTGAATATTATTCATCGTTATTGGACCGTTTGAAAACCGAGCTGCAAGAAAAACGCCGGCGATTGGACAGCAAAAAGTCATTTTCCATCACGACAATGCACCAGCACACACCACAGCAGATGTGGTCGCAAAATTAATGGAAATAGGGTTCCAACTCGTTTCAAATCCCCCCTATTCTCCAGACTTGGCTCCCTCGGACTACTATTTGTTCCCAAATTTGAAGAAATGGCTGATGGGACAAAGATTTTATTCAAACGAGGAGATGACTGCAGCAACTAACAGCTTATTTGCAGACTTGGATAATTCCTATTATTCGGAAGAGATCGACAAATTAGAACAGCGTTGGACAAAGTGTATAAGTCTAAAAGGAGACTATGTCGAAAAATAAAAAGTTTTACGCCAAACAAGTAAGTAGGTTTTTTTTTTTTTTTTTTTTTTTTTTTTTTTTTTTTTTTTTTTTTGTACGGACTTTTCAAACGCCCCTCGTATGATGTTTTGAAATTAAGAAACCTCCAGCAGTTAATTTGGAGAGCTTGCAGCGAAAAATGTGGCCGCTTGGTACTTTAAGGTCACTGAACTGTGTGTTCAAAAATGGCTCTGAGCACTATGGGACTTAACTTCTGAGGTCATCAGTCCCCTAGAACTTAGAACTACTTAAACCTAACTAACCTAAGGACATCACACAACACCCAGTCATCATGAGACAGAGAAAATCCCTGACCCCGCCGGGATTCGAACCCGGGAACCCGGGCGCGGGAGAACTGTGTGTCATGTGTTAATGTATACGATACAGAGCCATCATACGGAAATTGTTTTTAAGGCAATATTTAAAAAAAACTTTGACCATATCGTTTGGCTCCATGGAACATTGGTAGATGCAAGTCACTCAGTGTGTACAGGTTGGACAGATGATTCAGTAACTAACATCGTACCACAACCAATTGGAAAAGGCAATAAACTAATTCTTCTCGCTGCAGATACACCAACAGGATTGATGGAAATCTGTATCTTGTTATTTAGACAGAAGAAAACAGCTGATTAACACAAAGAAATGAACCAGTGGTTTAAGGACTCGCTTGTGGAAAACTTGAGCAAACCTTCAGTAATAGTTATCGTATCGTTCTGCTATCCTTGGTAAGGTGTATACAGTATCATCCAGTAAGCGAGATATTATCGACTTGCTACAATGAAAAAACATTCCCATACAAGATCACAGTAGAGAGGGCAAATTACTGGATATCGTAGCTCAGAATAAACCTCAGTTACTTCTATATGTTGTAGACGAACTGGTAAAAAGTATGGCCATAAGGCCCTCAAACTGCCGCCATATCACTGCTATTTGAACTCCACTCAGCAAGTATGGGCTCAAGTTAAGAGTTATGTGGTTAAGTACAACAAAGAGGTATTCTGACAGAAGTGGAAAGATTGACTAAGGCTGGTATAAACCGAACTTCTTCGTCACACTGGTATAATTTTATAAGACACACAAAGGAATTAATAATACAAGCACGAGAGAATGAATGGGTAGTGGAAAATAACTTTGTACAACTTATTATTTCATCATACTCTGACAGCTACTCTACGGGGCACATAGACGATAGTGAAAGTTGTTCAGATATAAGTGGCTTGTTTCTGTTCATGGCATAGTGTGTTACCAAATCTTTAATTGTATTGACTCCGTACTTAGCCTTTTACGTCATTTGTTAGTTTAACGCTCATCTCATTGCTCTTATTCATCTGTATCTGTACAGTGTGACTGCGGTATCTTTAAGCATCGCCATCGCTCGAGCAACTGTGACCCCAAACCACAACCCTCCCCACTAACAACAAAGACGTTGGCAAAAGTAGGTAAGTTGATGACTTATTTCTTTTTTGATGCGCGCGCAACTATCGATTGCATGAACACGTGGCATGTGTACGAGCCGGCAACTCTGCTCCCCACCACTGCCATCTGTTAATCACAAAGTAATTTTACTCGGCGTATAAATCAGATCATCCACACCTCCCTCCGTACACCAAGCCTCCCCGAGCAAAACCTTACGAGAGACCGTCTGCGCTCTAACCTGCAAGTGTCTTTTGGTAACGCCTGTCGTGGGCTGTCATGGGAAGTAACGATAGCGGAAAAGCTGATTTGTATAGCCGATGACATAATGATACTTCCACTTAGATCGCGGCAACCGTATTAAATAACAACAACCCTAACATACAAATTGCTAGAATGCGAACAATCTGATTTGACGGAGGAGCAAACTCGGTTTACAGGAGCAAATACTCACGAACACTTTGTTAACAATGTAGCACTACTTTTCATTTTCTGGTTTTTGCCACATCTGTGTATGCAGGCTATCTCTCCTAACGACCTGAGCGAGGCGGCGCGGTGGTTAGCAGACTGGACTTGCATTCGGGAGGACGACGGTTCAAACCCGCGTCCGGCCATCCTGATTTAGGTTTTTCGTGATTACCCTAAATCGCTACTGGCAAATGCTGGGATGGTTCCTTTGAAAGGGCATGGCCGATTTCCTTCCGCATGCTTCCCTACATCCGTTGGGCACAATGATCTCACTGTTTAGCCCCTCCCCCAAATCCACCAACCGACCAATCTCCTGAGGGTCGTGAGGTCAGTACTCTAGACAGTACCGTCCTGGCCCGCGCTGACTGCTATCGCCAAGCATACAGCGCTACTGGGTCGCTGCTAGATTACTGCTCATTCTTCTTGTTTTACTGTCCCATTTAATATACCGAGTGGTTATAATTAAACATTCCATATTTAACGCGTTATAACACGGATTCTGATTAACGTACGCATACCAAATTTTGTAGCATTAAAATCCACAGTATGTAGTGTATGATTTCCATGCGTCACAGAGCCACCGGCCAATTCCAACTATGGCCACAAGGTACAGTGATCAGCCATCGTGTTCCACAGTCTCACATACCTGACCAGTCACAGTGCACTTGTTACCGTGTCAACATGAGCTTGGACAAAAGGAGCAGGGCATTATTGCCGAAGCTCTATTATCAAAACAACAGTAATGCTGTAGCTGCACTTCGAGAATATCGCCGGCTGAAAAGATTACAGAAGGGTCCTCTTTCTCCACTCCTCTTTCTCCACCTGCTGTGCGGGGCATGATGAAGAAGTCCGAATCAACTGCGCAACTGGGCGTCGCTCCGGGAAAAGGCCGACGATCGTTGCACCACAAGTGGTTGATGAAATCGCCGTTGCTATGACAGACAACGCTGGACGCAATTCCCGATCGTCAGGCAGTGAGTGTGCTGTGCCCCGGCAGTGGTCCACTGTGCGGAAGGTGCTTCGAACCATTCTCAAGTAGTATCCGTACAAAATCCACATCGTACAGCAGCTTGCACCATAGGACGCACAACGACGTGTTGACTTCACTCTACACTTTCTCGCAAGGATTGAAGTTGACGAGGGCTGTCCCTGGACCATCCTGTGGACAGACGAAGCGCATTTTTCTATGACGGGTGAGGTGAACACAAAGAATGACCGAGCTTGGGAATCTACACCAGTCACTCTGCATGAAGTCCCTATGTATGATCAACGTGTCACCGTATGGTATGGCTCCACAGCTACGTTCATCATTTGCCATTTCTTTTTTGAACAGGATGGCGCCCAAGGACGGCAGCTCCTGAGGCGGGGGTACGTTCAACGAACTCGAAAGTAAAGTTCTATGTGCTGACTAGAAATTTTATCTTATGTCAAAGCGGTAGGTGGATCAAAACAAAATGTCCAGACACACTGTAACCAGAATGGTACTGAAACAGAGGATGACACACTAAACGCCGAAATACTAAATGTCTTTTTCCAAAGCTGTTTCACAGAGGAAGACTGCACTGCAGTTCCTCCTCTAGATTTTCGCACAGATGATGAAATGGTAGATATAGAAATAGATGACAGAGGGATAGAAAAACAGTTAAAATCGCTCAAAAGAGGAAAGGCCGCTGGACCTGATGGGATACCAGTTCTATTTTACACAAAGTACGCGAAGGAACTTGCCCCCTTCTTGCAGCTGTGTACTGCAAGTCTCTAGAAGAGCGTAGCGTTACAAAAGATTGGAAAAGGGCACAGGTCATCCTCGTTTTCAAGAAGGGACGTCGAACAGATGTGCAGAACTGTAGACCTATATCTCTAACGTCGATCAGTTGTAGAATTTTGGAACATGTATTATGTTCGAGTATAATGACTTTTCTGGAGACTAGAAATCTACTCTGTAGGAATCAGCATGGGTTTCTAAAAAGACGATCGTGTGAAACCCAGCTCGCGCTATTCGTCCATGAGACTCAGAGGACCAGAGACACAGATTCTCAGGTACATGCCGTGCTTCTTGACTTCCGCAAGGCGTTCGATACAGCTCCCCACAGTCGTTTAATGGACAAAGTAAGAGCATATGGACTATCAGAACAATTGTGTGATTGGATTGAAGAGTTCCTAGATAACAGAACGCAGCATGTCATTTTCAATGGAGAGAAGTCTTCCGAAGTAAGAGTGATTTCAGGTGTGCCGCAGGGGAGTGTCGTACGACCGTAGCTAATCACAATATGTATAAATGACCTTGTGGATAACATCGGAAGTTCACTGAGGCTTTTTGCGGATGATGCTGTAGTATATCGAGAGGTTGTAACAATGGAAAATTGTACTGAAATGCAGGGGGATCTGCAACGAATTGACGTATGGTGCGGGGAATGGCACTTGAATCTCAATGTAGACAAGTGTAATGTGCTGCGAATACATAGAAAGAAAGATCCTTTATCATTTAGCTACAATATAGCAGGTCAGCAATTGGAAGCAGTGAATTCCATAAATTATCTGGGAGTTGGCATTAGTAGTGATTTAAAATGGTATGACCATATAAAATTAATCGTCGGTAAAGCAGATGCCAGAGTGAGATTCATTGGAAGAATCCTAAGGAAATGCAATCCGTAAACAAAGGAAGTAGGTTACAGTACACTTGTTCGCCCACTGCTTGCATACTGCTCACCGGTGTGGCATCCGTACCAGATAGGGTTGATAGAAGAGATAGAGAAGATGCAACGGAGGGCAGCGCCCTTCGTTATAGGATCATTTAGTAATCGCGAAAGCGTTACGGAAATGATAGATAGACTCCAGTGGAAGACTCTGTAAGAGAGACGCTCAGTAGCTCGGTACGGACTTTTGTTGAAGTTTCGAGAGCGTGCCTTCACCTGGGAGTCAGGCAGTATATTGCTCCCTCCTACGTATATCTCGCGAAGAGACCATGAGGATAAAATCAGAGAGATTAGAGCCCACACAGAGGTATACCAACAATCTTTCTGTCCACGGACAATACGAGACTAGAATAGGAGGGAGAACCGATAGAGGTACTCAAGGTACCCTCCGCCACACACTGGCAGGTGGCTTGCGGAGTATGGATGTAGATGTAGAAGTAGACGCCAGTAGCAGTAGCAGCAGCAGCAGCAATAGTTGTCTGATAAACAGTAAATTAATTTAGTCTTTTTTTTACGTACTTATGCAAAGAAGTGAACTATACGAGTGTATTTCACTTTGCAGACCACTGGTTAGAAATTTAATCGTAGTTTTTGTTTTTGCGTAAGTCTTGTGAATGTAGGGCGGCTTCCTAGTGTAAATTTTCCCATCGACAGAAACTTCGTCACGCTACAAACTTTTAATTTTGTGCTAGTAGACAGCGTACAGTTTAGATCAGTGCATTCTAATTTGAATATTTATCTCGTGCAGTAACTTTTCCGGTAAACAGGATTTCTGATAACAGGTATCTGTAAAACCATCAACTTTAGAAGAGAAATTTATTTATGTTTAATAGCTTGCGGTCTCAGATTACAGTGAGAAACCTGAACAGCAACTTTTAGTGTTACTTTATTCTCCTTTGCTATATTTTGTATACATTTCAAACTCAGTAGCGCCATTTGAGACCTTATATCTATCACACAGTACGATATGGCTAGCGACTGTGCTGGTTGTGAGCCGGCACAAGGAGAGTTGGCTGCTGTCCGATAACAGCTGGAAGCTGCGTTGGCTACCGTCGGCAAGCATCTAGCTAATGCTCGAAGTTGCGGTGACGTCGCGGCGCCACTGGAACCCCTGTGGCCCCGTTGGGCCAGCGGTTAGTTTTCCTGCCCAGGCCGGACACGTATAGAAGGTGGGCATGCTTGTCACTGCGAGCTCCAATGTTAGGCGGGTGATGGAGCCCCTCAGGGAGATAGCAGGTGAGGCGGGAAAGAATTCCAGTGTGCATTCGGTTTGTTAGCCGTGAGGTCTCATGCGTGATGTGGGGGGAGGCCATGCCGGCGGCTATCGAGCGCACAGGGTGCAACCGGCAGCATGTAGTGGCGCATGTCGGCACAAATGACTCCTGCAGCTTCGGTTCTGAGGCCATCCACGGCTCCTTTCGGCGGCTGGCTGATTTGGTGAAGGCAACTAGCAACGAACGCGGGGTGCAGGCTAAGCTGTCTATTTGTAGCGTCGTATCCAGGGTTGATCGCGGTCTTCTGGTTTGGAAGGTCTAAACCAGAGGCTCAGACAACTCTGTGACGGTTTCGCATGCGAATTTCTCGACCTCTGCTATAGGCGTGCACTGCACGCAGGAAGCGGCTACTAGGGTAGCGGAATACATGTGGCGTGCACATGGGGCTTTTTTAGGTTAGAGCACCCCTCGCTTAAGATGTAAGACGATTTGCCTGTTAAATCAGCCACAGTGACCTCAGAGAATCTTGGACCTCGTAAATCAGAGATCTAACAGATGAATATGATTTTAATTAACTGCAGGAACATCCAAGGAAAGGTCCCAGAATAAGTATTACTTACTGAAAGTTATAATGCACAGATAGTATTGGAAACAGGAAGCTGGTTGAAACCATAAGTCAATGAGAACGAAATCCTAAGTTCAGATTGGAATGTTTGTCGTAAGGACAGGTTAGTCGCCAATGGTGGTGGTGTGTTCATTGCAGTAAAAAATTCGATAAAATCTAGCGAGGTTATCACGGATTCCGAATGTGATTTAATCTGGGTGAAACTGAGTGTCAAAGAACGGTCAAAAGCGTTGATCGAGTGCTTCCATAGACCACCTGGGTCAGGCTGTAGTTGTAGAGCGCTTCTGACAGAATTTGCAGAATATCATTCGTAATTTTCCTGATCATGCCGTTGTAATAGGGGGTGACTTCAGCTTACCAGGTATAGATTGGGAGTGTTATGCCATCAAAACTGATATCAGAGGCAGGGATTCGTGTGGAATTGTTCTGGATGTCTTGTCCGAAAATTACTTTGAGCAGATAGTTAGAGAACCAACTCTTGACGGTAACGTCTTAGTCACCCTGACGACAAACAAACCTGACCTTATTGAATCAGTTAACGAAGAGGAAGGTATCACTGATCATAAGGCTGTGACAGAATCTACGACGACCGCTCCTACAAGGAATGTTAAGAGAGGTAGGAAGATATATTTGCTCAGCAAGGGTGACAGGATACAAATTTCAGACTATCTCAGCAGTCGGCATCAAGATTCGGTCATCAGAACGAAGATATGAAGAACAAATGAAAAAAAATTCAAAGGCATAGTTCAATATGCCCTAGACAAGTATGTTCCGAGTAAGGCTTTAAGGGATGGGAAAGATCCACCATGGTTTAAGAGCCGTGTTGGGAAAGCGTTACGTAAACAAAAAGCACTTCATCTCAGATTCAAGAGAAGTAAAAAACTAGCTGACGAGCAAAAGCTGAACGAAGCGAACATGAGCGTAAGGAGAGCAATGAGAGAAGCGTTCAATGATTTTGAAAGTAAGACATTGTCAACCGACCTGAGTAAGAACACTAAGAGATTTTGGTCGTATGTAAAATCAGTAAGTGGGTCAAAATCATCTATTCATTCTCTCAGCCACCACATCCAAACGGAAGATAGCAGAGAGAAGGCCAAAATACTAAATTCGGTTTTCCGAAGTTGTTTCACAGCGGATGATCGTGACTCTGTCCCTACTTTCAATCGTCGTGCGAACTTCAAATGGCAGATATTGAGGTAACCGATAGCGGAACTGAAAAGCAGCTACAATCGCTTAGTAGTGGAAAGGCGTCAGGACCAGATGAGATACCTATAAGATTATATAAGGATTATGCGAAAGCACTTGTTCTCTTTCTAGCAGTAATTTATCGTAGAGCAACGAAAGAAACCTAAGGACTGGAAAAAAGTGCAGGTCATTTCCGTTTTTAAGAAAGGCCGTAAGACAGATCCACACAATTATAGGCCTATATCGCTGAAGTCGATCTGTTATAGAATTATGGAACATGTTTTACGCTCAAGAATTATGACGTTTTCGGAAAATGAACTCCTCTATAACAATCAACATGGATTTCGCAAACAGAAATCCTGCGAAACCAGCTCGATCTGTTCCACCATGAGATCCACAGCGCAGTGGACAACGGCGCTCAGGTTGATGTCGAGTTCCTTGATTTCAGTAAGGCATTTGACACCGTCCCGCATTGCAGTTTAATGAAAGAATACGAGCTTACGGAGTATCGGAGCAGACTTGCGACTGGTTTCAAGACTTTCTTGCAGATAGAACTCAACACGTCGCTCGTAATGGAACTAAATCGACAGATGTAAAGATAATATCTGGAGTACCAGAGGGAATTGTGATAGGACCGTTACTGTTTAAAATCTTCTTCCGTGTGTTTTTGCTTTTAGGAAGCTTTAATTGTCGAGTGTTAGTAATAGTGTTCCATAGATTTCGTGTTTGTTTTGAATACGGTCAGAGGGTCCCTTTAGTCAGCCATAGTGCCAGTAGTGTCAGTGTCGTCGTAACTGCCACCTGCTTCACGTCTGCTGTGCAGCGAGCTATCTTAATTTAAGTATTAACTGCATTTTTCTTACTTGTCACTTCTTCTTCCGTGTGTTTTTACTTTTAGGAAGTTTTAATTGTCGAGTGCAAATAATATTGTTCCATAGATTTCGTGTTTGTTTTGAATACAGTCAGAGAGAGTCCCTTTAATCAGCCACAGTGCCAGTAGTGCTAGTGTTTGTTTTGAATATAGTCCAGAGACAGGTAGTGCTATTTTCATTGTTTTCTACAAGAAGTTGCTAGCAATCACAGTTTATCACAGTTTAGTCAACAATCAGCCGCCTTTAGTGAATTAGCAGTCTAGTTAAAAGTTGATTAACTCTCTACAGTAAATTGATTCATTAGGATGGATAGGATGTGTGACTGCTGTGTACGGACGCAGAAGGAGCTGGCCACTGTTCGCGAACAGCTGAGCGTGTTGATGGCCGCGGTCAGCCGTCATCAGGCTGCTGCCTCGGAGTGTAGCGGCAGTGGGCAGTCTGGTGCGTCGCATGGTACACCTCAGGTGTTACATGCTTCACCCACTGTCCCTGCTGTCGAGACATCTTCGCGGGTACCGGGCGCGGTTGGGCCACCCTCTCCCCAAGGGGAGTGGCGGGTTCAGCGGCGTTCGCGGCGCACGAGGCGCAGGGTAAATGTGGAGGCTGGCCGTGTGGCATCGCCCGCTCTGCCTGTGAGTGGACATGTGGCTGCTCCTACAGCAAGGTCCGAGCAGGCACACGGGGGGAGGGGTTTATTAGTTATTGGGAGCTCCAACGTTAGGCGGGTGACGGAGCCCCTTAGGGAAATAGCGGAAAGGTTGGGGAAGAAGGCCAGTGTTCACTCTGTCTGCTTGCCGGGGGGTCTCATCCGAGATGTGGAGGAGGCCCTACCGGCGGCGATAGAGAGCACTGGGTGCACCCGACTGCAAATTGTTGCTCATGTCGGCACCAATGACTCCTGCCCTCTGGGTTCAGAGGTGATCCTCAGTTCGTACAGGCAGTTGGCGGAATTGGTGAAGGCGGAAAGCCTCGCTCGCGGGGTGGAATCAGAGCTAACCATTTGTAGTATCGTTCCCAGAACCGATCGCGGTCCTCTGGTTTGCAGCCGAGTGGAAGGCTTAAACCAGAGGCTCAGACGATTCTGCGGTGATCTGGGGTGCAAATTTCTCGACCTCCGCTATCGGGTGGAGAAATGTAGGGTCCCCCTGAAAAGGTCAGGCGTGCACTACACGCCGGAAGCGGCTACAAGGGTAGCGGAGTACGTGTGGAGTGCACATGTGGGTTTTTTAGGTTAGAGAATTCCTTCCCTAGGCCCGACAAGACGCCTCCTGAGACGCGGCAAGGTAGGAGTAGGCAAAATGCAACAGGGAATAACAATATTAATGTGCTAATAGTAAACTGCAGGAGCGTCTATAGAAAGGTCCCAGAACTGCTCTCATTAATAAACGGTCACAACGCCCATATGCTACTAGGGACAGAAAGTTGGCTGAAACCAGACGTAAACAGTAATGAAATCCTAAACTCAGATTGGAATGTATACCGCAGAGACAGGCTGGACAGTGAAGGGGGAGGCGTGTTTATAGCGATAAGAAGTGCAATACTATCGAAGGAGATTGACGGAGATCCGAAATGTGAAATAATTTGGGTGAAGGTCACGGTTAAAGCAGGCTCATACATGGTAATTGGATGTCTCTATAGGCCCCCAGGCTCAGCAGCTGTTGTGGCTGAGCACCTGAAGGATAATTTGGAAATTTCGAGTAGATTTCCCGACCATGTTATAGTTCTGGGTGGAGATTTTAATTTGCCGGATATAGACTGGGAGACTCAAACGTTCATAACGGGTGGCAGGGACAAAAAATCCAGTGAAATGTTTTAAAATGCTTTATCTGAAAACTACCTTGAGCAGTTAAACAGAGAACCGACTCGTGACGATAACATATTAGACCTTCTGGTGACAAACAGACCCGAACTATTTGAAACAGTTAACGCAGAACAGGGAATCGATGATTTCAGCTGTAAATAGAAATATTAAAAAAGGTAGGAAGTGTTTCTGTTTAGCAAAAGTGACAAATAGCAGATTACAGAGTACCTGACGCAACAACACAAAAGTTTTGTCTCAAGTACAGATAGTGTTGAGGATCAGTGGACAAAGTTCAGAACCATCGTTCAATATGCGTTAGATGAGTATGTGCCAAGCAAGATCGTAAGAGATGGAAAAGAGCCACCGCGGTCCAACAAGAGAGTTAGAAAACTGCTGCGGAAGCAAAGGGCACTTCACAGCAAACATAAACATAGCCAAAGCCTTGCAGACAAACAAAAATTACGCGAAGCGAAATGTAGTGTGAGGCTGGCTATGCGAGAGGCGTTCAATGAATTCGAAAGTAAAGTTCTATGTACTGACTTGGCAGAAAATCCTAAGAAATTTTGGTCTTACGTCAAAACAATAGGTGGATCAAAACAAAATGTCCAGACACTCTGTGACCAAAATGGTACTGAAACAGAGGATGACAGACTAAAGGCCGAAATACTAAATGTCTTTTTCCAAAGCTGTTTCACAGAGAAAGACTGCCCTGTAGTTCCTTCTCTAGATTGTCGTACAGATGACAAAATGGTAGATATCGAAATAGACGACAGAGGGATAGAGAAACAATTAAAATCGCTCAAAAGAGGAAAGGCCGCTGGACCTGATGGGATACCAGTTCGATTTTACACAGAGTACGCGAAGGAACTTGCCCCCCTTCTTGCAGCGGTGTACCGTAGGTCTCTAGAAGAGCGTAGCGTTCCAAAGGATTGGAAAAGGGCACAGGTCATCCCAGTTTTCAAGAAGGGACGTCGAACAGATGTGCAGAACTGTAGACCTATATCTCTAACGTCGATCAGTTGTAGAATTTTGGAACACGTATTATGTTCGAGTACAATGACTTTTCTGGAGACTAGAAATCTACTCTGTAGGAATCAGCATGGGTTTCGACACAGACGAGACTCAGAGGGCCATAGACACGGATTCACAGGTACATGCCGTGCTTCTTGACTTCCCCAAGGCGTTCGATACAGCTCCCCGCAGTCGTTTAATGGACAAAGTAAGAGCATATGGACTATCAGAACAATTGTGTGATTGGATTGAAGAGTTCCTAGATAACAGAACGCAGCATGTCATTCTCAATGGAGAGAAGTCTTCCGAAGCAAGAGTGATTCCAGGTGTGCCGCAGGGGTGTGTCATAGGACCGTTGCTATTCACAATATACACTCCTGGAAATGGAAAAAAGAACACATTGACACCGGTGTGTCAGACCCACCATACTTGCTCCGGACACTGCGAGAGGGCTGTACAAGCAATGATCACACGCACGGCACAGCGGACACACCAGGAACCGCGGTGTTGGCCGTCGAATGGCGCTAGCTGCGCAGCATTTGTGCACCGCCGCCGTCAGTGTCAGCCAGTTTGCCGTGGCATACGGAGCTCCATCGCAGTCTTTAACACTGGTAGCATGCCGCGACAGCGTGGACGTGAACCGTATGTGCAGTTGACGGACTTTGAGCGAGGACGTATAGTGGGCATGCGGGAGGCCGGGTGGACGTACCGCCGAATTGCTCAACACGTGGGGCGTGAGGTCTCCACAGTACATCGATGTTGTCGCCAGTGGTCGGCGGAAGGTGCACGTGCCCGTCGACCTGGGACCGGACCGCAGCGACGCACGGATGGACGCCAAGACCGTAGGATCCTACGCAGTGCCGTAGGGGACCGCACCGCCACTTCCCAGCAAATTAGGGACACTGTTGCTCCTGGGGTATCGGCGAGGACCATTCGCAACAGTCTCCATGAAGCTGGGCTACGGTCCCGCACACCGTTAGGCCGTCTTCCGCTCACGCCCCAACATCGTGCAGCCCGCCTCCAGTGGTGTCGCGACAGGCGTGAATGGAGGGACGAATGGAGACGTGTCGTCTTCAGCGATGAGAGTCGCTTCTGCCTTGGTGCCAATGATGGTCGTATGCGTGTTTGGCGCCGTGCAGGTGAGCGCCACAATCAGGACTGCATACGACCGAGGCACACAGGGCCAACACCCGGCATCATGGTGTGGGGAGCGATCTCCTACACTGGCCGCACACCACTGGTGATCGTCGAGGGGACACTGAATAGTGCACGGTACATCCAAACCGTCATCGAACCCATCGTTCTACCATTCCTAGACCGGCAAGGGAACTTGCTGTTCCAACAGGACAATGCACGTCCGCATGTATCCCGTGCCACCCAACGTGCTCTAGAAGGTGTAAGTCAACTACCCTGGCCAGCAAGATCTCCGGATCTGTCCCCCATTGAGCATGTTTGGTACTGGATGAAGCGTCGTCTCACGCGGTCTGCACGTCCAGCACGAACGCTGGTCCAACTGAGGCGCCAGGTGGAAATGGCATGGCAAGCCGTTCCACAGGACTACATCCAGCATCTCTACGATCGTCTCCATGGGAGAATAGCAGGCTGCATTGCTGCGAAAGGTGGATATACACTGTACTAGTGCCGACATTGTGCATGCTCTGTTGCCTGTGTCTATGTGCCTGTGGTTCTGTCAGTGTGATCATGTGATGTATCTGACCCCAGGAATGTGTCAATAAAGTTTCCCCTTCCTGGGACAATGAATTCACGGTGTTCTTATTTCAATTTCCAGGAGTGTACATAAATGACCTTGTGGATGACATCGGAAGTTCACTCAGGTTTTTTGCAGATGATGCTGTGGTGTATCGAGAGGTTGTAACAATGGAAAATTGTACTGAAATGCAGGAGGATCTGCAGCGAATTGACGCATGGTGCAGGGAATGGCAATTGAATCGCAATGTAGACAGGTGTAATGTGCTGCGAATACATAGAAAGATAGATCCCTTATCATTTAGCTACATAATAGTAGGTCAGCAACTGGAAGCAGTTAATTCCATAAATTATCTGGGAGTACGCATTAGGAGTGATTTAAAATGGAATGATCATATAAAGTTGATCGTCGGTAAATCAGATGCCAGACTGAGATTCATTGGAAGAATCCTGGGGAAATGCAATCCGAAAACAAAGGAAGTAGGTTACAGTACACTTGTTCGCCCACTGTTTGAATACTGATCAGCAGTGTGGGATCCGTACCAGATAGGGTTGATAGAAGAGATAGAGAAGATCCAACGGAGAGCAGCGCGCTCCGTTACAGGATCATTTAGTAATCGCGAAAGCGTTACGGAGATGATAGATAAACTCCAGTGGAAAAATGGTTCAAATGGCTCTGAGCACTATGGGACTTAACATCTCTGGTCATCAGTCCCCTAGAACTTAGAACTACTTAAACCTAACTAACCTAAGGACATCACACTACACCAGTCATCACGAGGCAGAGAAAATCCCTGACACCGCCGGGAATCGAACCCGGGAACCCGGGCGCGGGAAGCGAGAACGCTACCGCACGACCACGAGCTGCGGACGACTCCAGTGGAAGACTTTGCAGGAGAGACGCTCAATAGCTCGGTACAGGCTTTTGTTAAAGTTTCGGGAACATACCTCCACCGAAGAGTCAAGCAGTATATTGCTCCCTCCTACGTATATCTCGCGAAGAGGCCATAAGGATAAAATCAGAGAGACTAGAGCCCACACAGAAGCATACCGACAATCCTTCTTTCCACGAACAATACGAGACTGGAATAGAAGGGAGAACCGATAGAGGTACTCAGGGTACCCTTCGCCACACACCGTCAGGTGGCTTGCGGAGTATGGATGCAGATGCAGATGTAGATGTAGATGTAGAGTAGAAAGCGTCGGATGCTCTTTAAGGCTATTCGCAGATGATGCAGTTGTCTATACGAAAGTATCAACGCCAGAAGATAGTAAGAATTTGCAGAACGACCTACTGATAATTGGTGATTGGTGCAAGCTCTGTCAGTTGATCCTGAACGTAAATAAATGTAACATCTTGCACATACATAGGGAAAAAATCCACTACTGTACAGCTACACTATTGATGACAAACAGCTGGAGACAGCGTCTGCCGTAAAATATCCTGGCGTAACTAGCTGGGACGACCTTAAGTGGAATGACCATATAAAATAGATAATGTGAAAAGCAGTAAGCAGATTCAGATTCACCGGAAGAGTCTGAAGGAAATGTAACTCATCCACGAAATAAGTGGCTTATAAGGCGCTAGTTCGCCCGATTCTTGAGTATTGTCATCCATCTGGGATCCTTATAAGGTAGGACTGATAGAGGGGATAGAGAAGATCCAACGAAGAATGGCGCATTACTTCACGGGATCGTTTTGTTGGCGAGAAAGCGTTACGGAGATGCTAAACAAACTTCACTGGCAGACGTTACAAGACAGGCGTTGTGTATCGCGGAGAGAGTTACTGTTGAAATTTCGGGACAGCACTTTCCAGGAGGAGTCGGACAACATATTACTTCTTCCCATATACATCTCGCGTATTGACCACGAGGAGAAAATTCGAGAAATTAGAGCCAATACAGAGGCTTACCGACAATCATTTTTCCCAAGCACTATTCGTGAGTGGAACAGGGTTGGAGGGATCAGACAGTGGTACCGAAAGTACCTCCCGCCACATACCTTTAGGTGGCTCGTGGCAATACATGCAGTGTGACTGGCCAGCGTTACTGTGATATGCTTCGACAGCATGTCACACCCACACTACACGAGAGAGACGCTTTTCATGCAAGATGGGACCCCACCGCACATCACTCTTCAAGCTCACCTGCTTCTCCGAAACACATTTGGAAACGATTGAATTATCAGCCGATCGTTCCCAAATACTTGGCCGGCACGATCACTTGATCTCACTCCTCCTGATTTCTGGTTATGGGGATACCTGAAAGACAGGGTTAAGCAGGGGGACATTCATACATGTGCTGATCGAAAGCGCAGCATATCAAGAGAGGCAGCCAGTATACTTACGGATGTGCTTCGTCCTGCTGTGCAGAACGGAATCCTGCGCTTTCAGACTCTCCTGGACACTGATGGGCACCATATTCAGCCCCTTTCGTGGCTGTAATGGTATCTCTATGTAATGGCACGATGTGTCGTAGCAGTACATTAAAAGTGTTTCAATTGAATTGATTCTGCATTATTTATCTTCCTCATGTCCTTAACATTAATGCTACCAAGTTTGGTCCTCGTACGATAATTAGTTTCCGTGTTATAACGTGTTAAAGAGGGAAAGTTTAGTTATAACCACCCAGTATATCGATAAAACAAATATCGCACAAGACTAATTCGGGAGCGCTCTATCTAATGGGTATGTAAAATTCCGATTTAAAAATAATTTCATTTGTAATGTGAAACAAATCGATGGTTTCTGTTGACGCTGGGCTTCGCATGAAAGCCGTGACGAGCAGTAATTGTTACGGCTGACTCCAGCTACACAGTGCTAACACGAAATTGCAAATATCTGCCGGAACACCAGAGAAAGTGCGCCTGACGACTCTTAGGAGAGACACCCGGTATATGTGATTTCGTGATGATATTATAAACATTCTGGGATGATGGAGAATGATGAGAGTATCAATTTGAGTAAGGGACCGTGCTTCATAAAGGACCAAGCAGAAAATTATAAGCGAAAATCCTTCAAATACCTCTGACAGTAGAATACAACTGGCTGGCTCTGAGCACTATGGGACTTAACATCTGAGGTCATCAGTCCACCAGGACTTAGAACTACTTAAACCAAACTAACCTAAGGACATCACACACATCCATGCCCGAGGCAGGATTCGAACCTGCGACCGTAGCGGTCACGCGGTTCCAGACTGAAGCGCCTAGAACCGATCGGCCACTAGAATACAAAAAATGGCTCTGAGCACTATGGGACTTCACATCTGAGGTCATCAGTCCCCTAGGCTTAGAACTACTTAAACCTAACTAACCTAAGGACGTCACACACATCTATGCCAGAGGCAGGATTCTAACCTGCGACCGTAGCAGTCGCGCGGTTCCGCACTGAAGCGCCTAGAACCGCTCGGCCACCGCGGCCGGCAGTAAAATACATGTACCGGTATAGCTGTTGCCGAGATTGTTGAGTAGGCGACGTTCCGAGGTAGTATGGACCAAAACGAAAAAAAGAGTAACCATTAAATACGGGCTCTAATTTTAAGAGCTATCGACACTTGTTCAGAGAAGAGATGTGTTTCACAGTAGCGAAGATGAAAAAGTGCTTATAGCTCTTAAGCAGTGCCGGATTAGTCACGTAAGAGGTGTTAGACGGTGATACGTGCCCCGCGCATTAGGGGGCCGCTCCAGCGTGTACAAACATCTGTCGCTAGGTGTGATTGGTCTTCTACCTACCGTCCAATGGAAAGACGCTGGCGTCCAAAGCTACAGTGAGCAATAATAATGTTAACTGGCCAAACCATACATTAAGTGTCGTAATTGACAACACTGAAAAACCTACAGGGGAATTCCCTAATGTAGCTCAAGCTAGTCGTAAAAACCCGATCAATAAGAAGAGGGCTCTATTGATAACAAATAAGGAAGTAACTAATGCATACCATATTAATTTTTGTAAGTCTATTATTACAGTAGTTAATTATTTCTACAGTGTAGTTATTACCTTTCTTACAGTACCTTTGATACGAGCCGTCAAGCCGGCCCCGGTGGTCTCGCGGTTCTAGGCGCTCAGTCCGGAACCGCGCGACTGCTACGGTCGCAGGTTCGAATCCTGCCTCGGGCATGGATGTGTGTGATGTCCTTAGGTTAGTTAGGTTTAAGTAGTTCTACGTTCTAGGGGACTGATGACCATAGATGTTATGTCCCATAGTGCTCAGAGCCATTTGAACCATTTGAACGAGCCGTCTAGAGTGAAGGTTACTTTCTTGTTGGTGGACTATTGTTGTATAACGTGTTGTAGCTTCGCGGTCCCTGCGTTACTTTTGTGTCTTCGTTTCTTTGCCGATCACAGTGGACAAATACGATACAATACTGCGGTTTAAAAGTAGGCGATATTAAAAGAATGAAATATAATTTCTTCCAGTGATTGCGAAATTTGCCGACAGGCAAACGGGAAGCACTGAAGAATAAGATAAGCTTATTTGTTTTGTTTATCTACACTACCAAATTAGAAAAAAAAGAAAAAAACAAGTAGGTTCTATGTGCAAAGTATAGAACAGTGGTTCCCAAACTGGGGGTAATTATCACCTCAGGGATGAAACGAAATTTTCTGAGGGGTAAAAATTAAACAATTCTTTTCCGTTTCAGTCACGAAACTAAGTTATTTTCAAAAGATCATTACTGTTATCACAATTTTGTAAGACTTTAATACTGATTATATAAGTTATCAATAACTACTTTTTCTCAATTAGTAGCCGTAATGAGGTAGAGGTTACAGGTTCATCACATAGTCCACCCACTACACACATATGTTGAGCTTTGTCTCGCTCATCGCTGATGATGAAAGTGAAACATATACGTAACAAATGCTAAATATATAAAGGAAATGTCTTCTCCAAGTTGTAGATAGTAACTGCAATCGTCCAGAAATTGCTTCATTATTCGCGTTGAGACAGACACATGATTAATTGGCAGTATGACACAGCACTAACTACATAAGGGCTACTATAGTGCTGTATTGTTATTATTATTATTAGAGCCGTTAGACACAAAGCATTAACAGCTTGAAGGCGTACAATATCTGCCGGTTCAGAAGTAAGGAGTGCAGCAATTAAATGATTCACAAACAGTAAGTATAGTGCACACATTTGAACCTGTTTGATTTTAAATAGGGTTGCAGTGTGCACGTCAGGTGGAGGGGTAATTCAGGGGAAGTATGTTTTGTAACAAGTGTCTACCCTCACTGTGAATACTTAGCTTACGTATCTGAGAAGGAGTTGTGCGTAGTACTTGCGATGCACCACGAATTTGTTCATCATTCATTCTAACACCCCTACTACCCCTTCCCCGCCGCCCCCCGCCCCTCACACACATACACAAACTAAATACCATTCATCTTTCATAAGTTTAAAAAGAAAAGTTTCCAAGAAAAGTCATTCATTCTACAGTTTAGTTAGTTGCTTAAGTTTGTGATAATTTGGGGGAGGGGGTAACAAATGGCAGAGAGGGAGGGGTGAGGACGTGGGTACTAGGTAATGTCTGATTGCAGTCAGGGTTAATGGTCTAAGAAAGGTTGGGAACCACTGGTATAGAACGATGTAGGTATCAATTTTCGGTTTTTGATCTGATCACAAAATGTTATCGTTATAGACTGAGGTGAAAAAAGTCATGGGGTATCTCTTAATATCGTATCGGACCTTTTCTGACCCAGCATAGTGCAGCAATTGGACGTGGCATGGACTCAACAACTCGGTGGAAGTATCCTGAAGAAATAATGACCCACGCAGCCTCTAAAGCCGTCCATAATTTCGACAGTGTTACTGATGCAGGATTTTGTGCACGAACTGATCTCCCGATTAAGTCCCATAAATGTTCGATGGGGTTCATGTCGGGTGATCTGGGTGGTCAAATCATTCACTCGAATTGTCCAGACTGTTCTTCAAACCAATCGTGAACAATTGTGGACCGGTGACATAGCGCATTGTCATCCATAAAAATTCCATCGTTGTTTGGAAACATGATGTCCATGACGTCCGGGTAGCCGAACATACAGAGCACCTAGTCCATTCCATGCAAACACACCCCACATCATTATGGAGCCACCACCAGCTTGCACAGTGCCTTATTGACGACTTGGGTCCATGGCTTCATGGGGTCTACGTCACATTCGAACCCTACCATCAGCTCTTATCAACTGAAGACGGGACTCATCTGATCAGGTCACGGTTTTCCAGTCGTCTAGATTCCAACCGATATGGTCACGAGCTCAGGAGAGGCGCCGAAGGCGATGTAGTGCCGTTAGCAAAAGCACTCGCGTCGGTCATATGCTACTATAGCCCGTTAAGGAAAAATTTTGTCCCACTGTCCTAACGGATACACTCGTCGTACGTTCCACATTGAATATCTACCGTTATTTTGTGCAGTGTTGCTTGTCTGTTAACACTGACAATTGTAATCAAACGCCGCTGCTCTCGGTCGTTAAGTGAAGGTCGTCGGCCACTATGTTGTCGGTGGTGAGAGGTAATGGCTGACGTTTGGTATGCTCGCCATAGTCTTGACACTGTGGATTTCGGAGTATTGAATTCCCTACCGATTTCCGAAATGGAATGTCCCATGCGTCTAGCTTCAACTACCATTCCGCGTTCAAAGTCTGTTAATTCCCGTCTTGCGGCCGTAATCACGTCGGAAACATTTTCACATGAATCACCTTGGTACAAATGACAGCTCATACCTTGTGTGCGCTATTCTGCCATTATCTGTATATTTGCATATCGCTGTTCCATAACTTTCGTCACCTCAGTGTAATTCATTTGCTTCCGAATACAGTAAAGATTCATTTGCCACTGAGACACCAAGGGTTGGACTGGCTTTTTGAAATCATGTATACAGTGGTGTAGAATTGGGTACCAGCTTTCAAGCCGAGCAGCCATCCATCCTGGTGGACCCTCATTTGTGAAAATGTGACGAAAATAATTTCTTGTGACGAACTAAACCGTTAAAAATAAAATGAGTTCACCCAGTAGCTCCGTAGCATAATGGCTTTACGCTTGTAAGCTTTACGTCGCGTGTTCAGTACTTAAAGAGCGGTTATATTTAAAAAAAATCCTTGTCAAAATGATTCTGATCTTTATTTGTATTCGTTTAATTTGATTGTAAATATAATTATTCTCTTAAATTTAATTTCTGATCCTCGAATCCCTCATTTAAATCTTTGTACGAACATTATTATCATCCACAAATTTAATGAAGTGAACTTGTATAGAAAAATGTGACTGCAGTAAAGTAGCGTTTATGTTTTTTCATGGTGGGAAAAGTGATACGTTTTAAATTATTGTATGATGTTAATCATTCAACAAAACGGTTATATCGTTTTGCGACCAATGTATGGCAAATAAACAGTCCGTAAAAAGTTTAGTGAGCCTAGCCGCCCTAGTTTCGTTCGGAAGGAAATCCTAGAATGCTTGCAAGCGACTAGCGCCTAACTGCAGTCGTCTGCTCAAGACTTTAACATGGGATGCAACCTTTATAAATTGTTACACGAGGACGTCCAAGCAATGCTGTCCAAATTTTTCAGATATTGAAGTAAAAGGCAAAGTGCTGACCGGCTGTGAAGAATGTAAGCAACAGACACAAGCGAAACACAAAGTACGACCATTTCAGTAGCTCTACTACATTCGCTGAAGCTGGAGAAAGTCAAACACCTACACAACACTTTGAAATACAGGTGCTTATTGTCATAACTGACAATGTGCTGTCAGCATTACCTAAGCACAAGGAAGCATACCATCAAGTGACTTGTGTTTTGAAAATTTCGGCAATTTAAGTCTTTAACAGAAGAAGTGATCTTGAAAAGAACTCCAGTTATCGTCAGTAACTCAGGTAATTTGGAAGACAGTCTAGGTGATGAACTGGTGCTGTCTGCAAAACTGCTCAAAACAGATTCGGCTGTTGCTATTGACAGCCGAGCACCTGGAACTTCAGTTTTATAAGCTTTTAATGAAGAATTCATTAGAATTGTATTTCCCAAATGCATAAGTAGTTTCACAAATTAACTTGTCATTGATGATCACAACTGCAGTGAGGCTCGTTCTTTTTCAAAATTAAAGAGCATTAAATGTAAGTTAAGGGACACTATGGGACAAGAACGTCTGAACGATCTCACCTTAATGAACACATAAAATGTGATTTGCTTAGAGACAATGGTTTGATTAGTGTTGTCTCGAAAATTGCTGTTTTATTTTATATCCGAAACTTTGAAGCCTAAAGCAAACCAAGAGCTTCTTATTAGCATTTCCTATGGTCCCCACGTGGGCTAGTCCGCCACTGATTTTAAGGTATGAGTTTTAGAATCCACGTTTACTAGACTTTTACGTTGCTTTGGTCCATACTACCGCCTCTGAAAGTTGCCTACTCTTCAATCTTGGCAACAACACTACCGGTACATGTATTCCACTGCAGGAGGTATCATTTCTTTTTCTTTATTGTTATTTTGATCACCTTATACAAAGGCGGACTGTCAGCAGCATATCACGCCACTCTTCAGCCTTGAGTGGTACAATAAGTATTACATAGAGGTGGCACAGATAATACAATAAAAACGGCGGGCAAGAACTGCAGACACGAAAAACCAACATGGAGCCGTTCACGCTGGACGAGAAAAATCACGAACACTAGTTGACACGGCGCACATAAGACGGATGACTGCGACGGCACACGTGAACAGTGGTGGCTTGACGGCGAAAGAACACTAAACACAAAACGAAGGCACACACACGAGACACTGATGGCGATGATCTCCGGCACGCGAAAGTTCACTGAGCGTGTGCGAGTCAGGGGACCTGCCGAGAGAGGCGGAGGGGGGGGGGGGTAGGAGAGCAGAGATGCCACGGGCAGGGGAGAGAGGGGGAAGGAAGGAAGGGGGAGGGGAAGCCCGGGGGAAGAGGGGTGGAGGAAGGGGGGACGGAGGGAAAAGGAGAGAGAAGGGAGGGAGGGTGGCCAAAGGAAAAGACACAGGAAGTGGGAGGGGAGGATCAAAGTTGATAGGAGGGGTAGATGGAGGGGAGTAGGACATCATCAGGGAGGGGGAGCTGGCGGAAGCCACATTGGGAGAGGGTAAGGAGGGTGGAGAGATGGAGACCGGGTGGGACATGGGAATACAGGTGCGGCAGCGGGCGGGGGTGGGAGAGGATGGGCGAGACAAGCGGGTGAGGAGGATCGAGTTTACGGGAGGTGTACAGGATCCGTATCCTTTCAAGGAAAAGTAGGAGGTGGGGGAATGGAATGAGATCGTACAGGATCCGCATGGGGGAGGGGAGACGGATGCGATTGGCGAGGCGGAGAGCATGGCGTTCAAGGATTTGAAGGGATTTATAAAAGGTAGGGGGGTCGGAGATCCAGGCCGGATGGGCGTAATAAATGTTAGGGTGGATGAGGGATTTATAGGTGTGGAGTATGGTGGAGGGGTCCAGACCCCACGTACGGCCGGAAAGGATCTTGAGGAGACGGAGTCGGGAGCCTGCCTTGGCTTTGATTGTCCAGAGATGGGGGTCCAGGAGAGGCGACGGTCGAGGGTGACGCCAAGGTACGTAAGGGTGGGGGTGAGGGCGATAGGACGGCCATAGATGGTGAGATAGACATCAAGGAGGCGGAAGGAAGGGGTGGTTTTGCCCACAATGATCGCCTGGGTTTTGGAGGGATTGACCTTTAGCAGCCACTGGCTGCACCAAGCGGTGAACCGGTCAAGATGGGATTGGAGAAGGCGTTGGGAGCACTGCAGGGTGGGGGCGAGGGCAAGGAAGGCGGTGTCATTGGCAAACTGGAGAAGGTGGACGGGGGGTGACGGCAGCGGCATGTCCGCCGTATGCAAAAGGTACAGAAGGGGGGAGAGGACGGAGCCTTGGGGCACACCAGCAGAGGGAAAAAAGGTGTAGGAATCCGTGTTGTGGATGGTGATGTAGAAAGGACGGTGGGAGAGAAAGGAGCTGATCAGACGGACGTAGTTAATGGGAAGGGCGAAGGTTTGGAGCTTGAAGGGAGAACGGAATGCCATATGCGGTCATAAGCACGTTCGAGGTCCAGGGATAGGAAGATTGCGGAGCGACGGGAATTAAGCTGTTCAGAAAGGAGATGAGTGAGGTGAAGGAGAAGGTCATCAGAAGAGAAGGAGGCCGAAAGCCACACTGGGTAACGGGAAGGAGGCGGTGCTGGCGGAGATGCTGGTGAATGCGTTGGGTGAGGATAGATTCCAGGACCTTGCTGATGACCGAGGTAAGGCTGATGGGATGGTAGGAGGAGACGGCGGACTCCGGTTTACCAGGTTTAAGGAACATCAGGATACGGGAGGTTTTCCACAGGTCGGGGTAGTAACTGGTGGACAGGACTACATTGTAGAGCCTGGCCAGGGTGGAGAGGAAAGGGGCAGGAGCTTCACGAAGGTGACGGTAGGTGACACGATTGTGACCAGGAGCAGTGTTGCGTTTTGTGCGGAGTGTAGCAATGAGATCCTGTGTAGTGATAGGGGCATTGAGTTCCGTGTGTGCAATGTTGTCCAAGTACTGGAAACCAGGTGCGAGGGGAGGGACAGAGGTGTCAGTTCAACCGCGGACATCCGGGAAGAAGGAATAATCGAACTGGGGATCATCGGGGATGGAAAAGACATTGGTGAGGTAGGAGGCAAATTGATTGGCCTTACTAAGGGTGTCAGGGAAGGGGTGACCATCATGGGGAAGAGAATAGTAGAGGGAGGGTTAAGTTCCGGTAAGGCGATGGAAGGCTGATCAGATCTTGGACAAGTTGATAGGTAGGGTAGCATTTAAATGGGTGCAAGTCTGTCGCCAGTCCCGGGGTTTCTTAGCCGCGAGAAAATTACGAATGTGTCGCTGGAGTTGCCGGTGGTGTCGTAGTGTGTCCGGGTCACGTGTGTGGAGGAAGGCACGGTAGAGATGGCGGGATTCACAGAGGAGGAGGATGGCCTGTGGGGGTAAGGTAGGACGGTGGGGGTGGATGGCGACAGTAGGGACGTGGGCTTCCACGGCCTCAGATAAGGTCTGCTGGAGAAAGGAGGCGGCATGGTATCCCGGTAGGCATTCCAGTTGGCACGGGAATAGTCATGGACGTACTTTGGGGGAGGGTCATTACGAGGGTCAGGGCGGGGGCGATGACTGTCTGAAATGGTGAGGAGGACAGGGAGATGGTCGCTACCAATAGGCTCCCGGACATCCACCATTATGTCGCCAAGGGGGTTAGGGGAGGAAAGGATAATGTCGGGAGTGGAGTTGGATTCGGGACGGGTGTGCTGGGGAATGGGGATGATGTCGCCTTGAAGGGAGGAGAGGAACCGATGCCACCGCCGTAACTGGGCGGTGGAACGACTATGGATGTTGAGGTCCGCGGCAATCACGTAGGAGGAGAAGGTACGGTCAATGTGGGAGAGGAAGTCGAAGGGAAGAGGGGCGTTAGGGTGGACATAGATGGTGGCGCAGGTGACGGTAAGGCCAGGGAAGAAGAGACTAAGGATCAGGTGTTCGGTGGGGTCGGGAAGAAAAGGTTGGAGCCGAACTGGGATCTGGTGGTGGTGACCAATGGCAACTTCGCCACACGCAATCCGGAGAGGATTATCGGAGCGGTGAAGGAGGTTGGGTGAAGCGTGGACGGTATGGTGGGGTTGGAGGAAGGTTTCATTGAGGAGGAAGGCATCCACACGGTGGGTGGCAAGGGTGTGCAGGAAGAGGTTCTTGTTGGCTGGAAGGGAGCGGATATTGTTGAAAAGGATGCGGTGCTGTCGCGCCATGACAGGGATTTAGACAAGGGTGTCAAGACAGGAGAAGGTGAAATGGGCCTGGTTGTTGGAGTAGGTGGTGTACATTTTTAAGTGGAAAACGGAACAGGCGGCGAGGGATATCTGTTGGAGGGTGTTGGGGCGCTGGAACAGGTGAACATTTTGGAGGACGATGGTGAGGAATCTGATGATGTCCTCAGCGGTAGGGGGTGGGCAAAGGGAATTGCCAGGAGGGGTGGGGGCGTCCAGAGGGCGGACAGGAACGGTGAGTTCAGGAGTGGTAGGAGAGGGTTGAGCCTTACATTTCTGGGAATAAGTAGGATTAGGGAGGTTACAGGTATTACAGGAGGGGGGGACTGGAGATTGGGGCACTGCCGTAAAAAGTAGGCTTGCCTACAGTGCGGGCAGGTGGGGGCCTCACGGCACTCAGATGTCGGGTGTGCATTATACCGCAAGCACCTTTGGCAGCAGAGGGATTGAGGAGGGGAACGGGAAGGGTCAACTTGGTAGCGTTGGTGAAAGAGAAGGGCACCCTCATTCAGGAGACGGTCTATGGAGGGAGCGTGTTCGGAAAAGACCCGCATAAGGCGGGTGGGGCTGGCTGAGTTATGGATGCAGCGAACCGCACGCACCTCCAGATGGGGATGCGCCTTGAGCTCCACCAACATCTCCTCCTCCGTAATTGCCGGACTAAGCCGAGTGATCATGGCGGTGAGGGTCGGCGGGTGATGCGGGGGTAGGGGTTGGCGGGTAGGAGATGGAGCAGCTGTGAGGGAGGCATTGGGGCCAAAACGGGTGATGGGGAGGCGGGAGAGGATGTCACTATGGAGAGTGGGGCTGGGGGAGGAGATGAGAGCTGAATCCCAGACGGAGTGAGGATTGAGATGGGGGCACGAGGGAAGTGTTGGCGGAGGAGGAGGGAGAGATTCTGGGCCTCGAGAAGGGAGGGATCAGGACGGGAGAGGAGGAAGCGGTAGCAGGAGGGGGTGGAGGAGGAGGAGGGGGTGGGGTCAGGGACAGGTGGGGAGACATCCATGGCATCATGGGCTGGGGAAGGGGGACGAGGCGGAGCCTTTTTGGGAGTAGAGGAGGCAGGGGTGCCACTGGGGCGCTTGACGGCGGCGGAGGAGGTGTGGGGGATGGGAGCGACTGGAATGTGGCGAGGAGTGGCAGGTCCCAGTGCTGGAGTCGGCGCCGGAGATGGTGAGGGCGATGGCGCAGGCGACAGTGATGACGATGATGATGAAGGCGAAGGGGAGAGTTGAGCGTGGGCCGTGGCCCTCCGGGCGACCACCCTAGTGGGGGCCGCAAAAACGGAAGGAGCAGAGGGAGGGAGGGAAGGTATCAGACGAGGCACGGGAGGGAGGAGCCGGGGATGGGGCGACAAATAGTGGGGGAGATGGGAGAGTGAGGATTGGGTTCATGGACTGACGGGGGGTGATGGGGCACACCACGTGATAGTGGTGGTGGCGGCGGAGGGGGATGTGTATATGATGGCAGTGGTGGTGGCAGTAGTGGTGGTGGTGGGGGTCGACATTACAGTAAGGGTAAAAGACACAGGACAGAACAAAGAAGCAAACGAGGGATGGGCAAGGCGACGAGAGACACAGAGTAAAAGGGACGGAGAACGATGTAGGGGACTGGGGCCGAAACCCCACTCTGCTGCTGTTGCTGGCGGGGGAGGCGACCTGGCTGGCTGGCCGGTGGGGACGCCGCTGCTGCTGCTGTGGCTTCTGGCTGGGACCGCTGCTGGCTGCTGGCTGCTGGCTGCTGGCTGGGACCGCTGCACGGTGGCTGGCACCTGCAATAACCTAACGCTTCGATTAGAACCGAAAGGCCAATCGAAGGGCGGTATCCTTCCGGATTACCGCCGGAGATGCAGGAGGTATCAGAACGATTTTCGCTTATGTTTTTCGGCTCGGTCGTTTCAAAACCAGAGGCCCTTACCTCAAACTGACACTTGTACCTTTCTTCATCATCCCAGGAAATTTGTAATACCGTCACGACATCACCCATATATACAGGGTGATCGTGACCAGGCCAAATATCTCACGAAATAAGCGTCAAACGAAAAAACTACAAAGAACGAAACTTGTCTAGCTTGAAGGGGGAAACCAGATGGCGCTATGGTTGGCCCGCTAGATGGCACTGCCATAGGTCAAACGGATATCAACTGCTTTTTTGAAAATAAGAACCCCCATTTTTATTACATATTCGTGTAGTACGTAAAGAAATATGAATGTTTTAGTTGGACCACTTTTTCGCTTTGTGATAGATGGCGCTGTAATACTCACAAACATATGGCTCACAATTTTAGACGAACAGTTGGTAACAGGTAGGTTTTTTAAATTAAAATACAGAATGTAGGTACGTTTGAACATTTTATTTCGGTTGTTCCAGTGCGATACATGTACCTTTGTGAACTCATCATTTCTGAGAATGCATGCTGTTACAGCGTGATTACTTGTAAATACCTCATTAATGCAATAAATGCTCAAAATGATGTCCGTCAATCTCAATGCATTTGGCAATACGTGTAACGACATTCCTCTCAACAGCGAGTAGTTCGCCTTCCGTAATGTTCGCACATGCACTGACAATGCGCTGACGCATGTTGTCAGGCGCTGTTGGTGGATCACGATAGCAAATATCCTTCAACTTTCCCCACAGAAAGAAATCCGGGGACGTCAGATCCGGTGAACGTGCGGGTCATGGTATGGTGCTTCGACGACCATCCCACCTGTCATGAAATATGCTATTCAATACCGCTTCAACCGCACGCGAGCTCTGTGCCGGACATCCATCATGTTGGAAGTACATCGCCATTCTGTCATGCAGTGAAACATCTTGTAGTAACATCGGTAGAACATTACGTAGGGAATCAGCATACATTGCACCATTTATATTGCCATCGATAAAATGGGGGCCAATTATCCTTCCTCCCATAATGCCGCACCATGCATTAACCCGCCAACTTCGCTGATGTTCCACTTGTCGCAGCCATTGTGGATTTTCCGTTGCCCAATAGTGCCCTTTATGCCGGTTTACGTTACTGCTGTTGGTGAATGACGCTTCGTAGCTAAAAATCTTTCGTCGTCCCGTAATTTCTCTTGTTCCCAGTGGCAGAGCTATACACAACGTTCAAAGTCGTCACCATGCAATTCCTGGTGCATAGAAATACGGTACTGGTGCAATCGATGTTGATGTAGCATTCTCAACACCGACGTTTTTGAGATTCCCGATTCTCGCGCAATTTGTCTACTACTGATGTGCGGATTAGCCGCGACAGCAGCTAAAACACCTACTTGGGCATCATCATTTGTTGCAGGTCGTGGTTGACGTTTCACATGTGGCTGAACACTTCCTGTTTCCTTAAATAACGTAACTATCCGGCGAACGGTCCGGACACTTGGACGATGTTTTCCGGGATACTGAGCAGCATACATGGCACACGCCCGTTGGGCATTTTGATCACAATAGCCATACATCAACACGATATCGCCCTTTTCCGCAATTGGTAAACGGTCCATTTTAACACGGGTAATGTATCACGAAGCAAATACCGCCCGCACTGGCGGAATGTTACGTGATACCACATACTTATACGTTTGTGACTGTTGCAGCGCCGTCTGTCACAAAGCGAAAAAATTGGTCCAACTAAAACATTCATATTTCTTTACGTAGTACACGAATATGTAATAAAAATGGGTGTTCCTATTTAAAAAAACGCAGTTGATATCAGTTTGACCTATGGCAGCGCCATGTAGCGGGCCAACCATAGCGCCATTTGGTTTCCCCTTCAGGCTAGACGAGTTTCGTTCTATGTAGTTTTTTCGCTTGACGCTTATTTCGTGAGATATTTGGTCCGGTCACTATCAATGGACCACCCTGTATATTAGCAGCTAAGCTAATGTGAAACTAATATGAGGAACTAACAGCAAAATTAAGTCCTTTTGTGAAGGTCGCAACTGTTCTTAAAGATTTGTCAAGCAAAACGTAGATTTGGATAATGATGATGTAATCTTCGATTTTTGAACGCAGTCAGACTTCTTGGAAACAATTTTGAAATGGAATCTGGAACAAAAATCGGATAAACTCGGATGAGAGTTTGTAACGTTAAGTGAAGGTGTTCCACAAATTATGCCAAGTAAAATACAGTCTCCAGCCCAAAACGGACGTATTCTATATTGTACAATATGATTACTGTGTGAATACAAACTTCGAATAAAAAACTTTTTTCACTTCCTAACAATTACTCACAAAAAATTCCAATTATAAAACACTTTGGAAAACAGATTAAGTATTTCTCTTTGTTCTAGCAACTAGAAGCAAATCAGTGACACAACTTTTCACAATAACAGCTACTGTCTTAATCTAAAGATTAATTATGAATAACTGCTCTAATAATTCAAACGAACTTCGAAATTATAAAAACGCACAGAACTCGTAGCCAATACTCAGCCCCAAGACACTATAGGGCAACGAAGAAATCGGACAAGGAACAAATTTGAGATAATCAGTGGTAGGTAAATTCACTGTCCACAAATCATTTCAGCTAACACAGTGTATTGAACCCGAAAAACAGATTTAAAGACTGGCCTATGCATTACAATATTAATTTAGCATTTTGCCTGGAGGCGGTATAGTGAACGAATGGGTTATCGCCGGCCGAAGTGGCCGCGCGGTTCTGGCGCTGCAGTCTGGAACCGCGAGACCGCTACGGTCGCAGGTTCGAATCCTACCTCGGGCATGGTTGTGTGTGATGTCCTTAGGTTAGTTAGGTTTAACTAGTTCTAAGTTCTAGGGGACTAATGACCTCAGTAGTTGAGTCCCATAGTGCTCACAGCCATTTTGAATGGCTGTCGTCGGCTCTATCATTTATATTCCTCCAGTGCCTAAACAACTCACACGTAATTCTTCTCAATATATTCAACATGCCATGGAGCTTACGTTGCCTTTTCCATCTTCTAGTACATGGAACCAGTCATTATCTGAGGTGTTATCAATAAATTTCAGCACCTATGATGCCTCGCACTGCCAAGAGGTGCGCTGGTGGTTCCTGTACGACTCCTCGAATGAATTCGATTGGCGCGCATCATTCCAGCGCACGCTCCACCTTTTTCATTCCTGCTCTTCTGCCTCCTTGCCGTAGAGGGACTTTCCTCCGTCTGTTCCCTATCTATTTTAACATTTCTGCTTGTCGATTCCTATACGTGGAGGAGCAGTACTCCAGTTTACTACATAAAATTGCACACTACTTATCGCTAACAGCATAATTAGTTTACAAAAGCCACCAGTACAAAAAACAATTAAGCATAGGTCGATAACAGTATTGCTTACGCACTATCGAATGTCGCATGTGATATAGTGTATCAATGTGTCGTACTTTCAACCTAGATCCCAGGTTGCGCTGCAGATCAGTCTGTCGCCACAAACTAGCTTTCGCCTTTGAGATGCAACCGTTAATAATATTTCAACATGTACCAGGTGTAGAAATACGAAGCCGGAATTTCCCTATAGATGGTGCTAGCCGTAAATATAGGGCCCGTGAGACCGCGTCTGCAGCGCCATTTGCTTCCTGTAACGGCTGACGACGAAAGTCAACACACTGTAACCCAAGTTCCATACATCGGTATCTGTTTCAAACCTGTAAACATGTCGAGTTTTGTGCCTACGAACTACGACTTGTGGGCAGCATTGGTTTTCTGTTATCATTTGAAGAAAACTGCTGCAGAATCGCATCGAATGCTTGTCGAAGCTTTCGGTGAACATGCTCTTGGCAAAACACAGTGTTCCGAGTGGTTAAAAAAATTCAGAAGTTGTGATTTTGACGTGAGGAACGACGAGCGCGGGAAACCACCGAAAAAATTCGATGACAACGAATTGCAGGCCTTATTGGATGAAGATGATACTCAAACTCAACAGGAACGCGCGGAACAATTGAGTGTAACGCAGAAAGCTGGTTTTCTTCGGTTGAAAGCTATGGAAAAGGTGCAGAAACTGGGAAAATGGGTTCCGCGTGAACTGAATGAAAGGCTGCAAGCAAATCGGAAGACCACTTGTGAAATGCTACTCGCCATATAGAGAAGAAAGTCGCTGCTCCATCGAATAGTGACAGGTGACGAAAAGCGGATCCTAAGCGTCGTAAATCATGGTTGAATCCAGGCAAATCATCGACATCCACTGCAAGACCAAATCGCTTCGAAAAGAAGACAATGCTCTCTGTCTGGTGGGGTTATAAGGGTGCCATCTCTTATGAGCTGCTAAAACCTGGTGAAACCGTTAACACTGATCGCTACCAATAGCAAATGGTCGATTTAAATCGACCATTACGTGAAAAACGACCGGAATATGGAAAAAGCCAACACACAGTCATATTGATCCATTCGTGCACAGGAAAACGGGTCAGGGAAACGACCGAAGCGTTCAGTTGGGAAATACTAGAGCATGCGGCTTATTCTCCACACTTGGCCCTGTCCGATTATCATCTATTTGCATCACTGGGGCACGCTCTCGCTGAACAACGCTTCAATTCGTATGAAAATGTAGAAAATGGCTCGCTGACTGGTTCACTTCGAAAGAAGAACTTTTTTTTGCGTGGCATTCATAGCTTGCCGGAGAGGTGGGAAAAATGTATAAATAGCAAGGGAGATTATTTTGAATGAAATATTGTTTATCAGTCTCAAACAACAGATGTGTAATTATTGCAACCAAATTCCGGTTTCATGCTTCTGCACCTGGTGTAGCGGGAAAGTTTCGAACATATCAACAAAAGAAAGGTTTGTAAGCGGGAAAACCAGAAAATGAAGAAAGGTCCGTTCACACAACACGAGTAGTTCGTATCGTTTTGTTCTAACAATAAAGATTCGAATTTCAGACGAAATTATTAATAGTATTTGAACATAAAAGGTGCAATATTAATAACAGAAGCGTAAATCTGTGGCCGAGCAGTTCTAGGCGCTACAGTCTGGAACCGCGCGAGCGCTACGGTCGCAGGTTCGTATCCTGCCTCAGGCGTGGATGTGTGTGATGTCATTAGGTTAGTTAGGTTTAAGTAGTTCTAAGTTCTAGGGGACTGATGACCTCAGAAGTTAAGTCCCATAGTGCTCAGAGCCATTCTTTTTGTAGCAAAACCTGAATGTGAAGGAAAGTCTGTCAACCAAATGTGACCAGTTCCTATGTTTGCGGCATAAGGCGTATTTGGTTAATAGCTGCCCATTGGCTACCACATACTGCCCTCCCAATGGCTGTCTCTAGTTCGACACAGTGTCACAGTTTATACCACCAACAACCAAAGCGCATGGACGACCTTTTGTAAAGTTTAGCCGAAAATCCAATTCACTTGATTGACGCTTACTGATTCAGACTTCAAGACTTGAGAGCGATGCCGACATGTCGACTTTAAAGTTTTTATATATTTACGGTTAGCATCACTTCAACAGAGCGATAATTACTCTTCATTTAGTGTCATTTAGCACGGCAGACTTTGTGTCGATATGCAGGGAGCTGAAGGGATTCGCTTTACATTGAAACTTACACGTTCTTTCAAAAGGGAAAACAGGGCTTCGTCTTTGGCTTATCGTAAATGTAGCCGCCCTGTAGCTTGTCTCGTGAGAGTAAACTGTTCGACGCTAGTCCTGAGCATCAGTACTTATCGCTCAGTGTTGTTAAGAAGTCACTGAAAACGGATCTTAAAACCCAGAGGCGCGCACCGAGACTGCACTGCCCTCCCGGGAACCGTGACAGGCGGACGAGCTTCGACTCGCACTGTCCATTCAGCCGGTGGGGGTGCACCGAGGCACACAGTTTGAGTCCAGCGGTGCGGCTCGGCTGCTGAAGTCACGCGCCCACCAGGCATCACACTGTTGCGGGCGCCGAAAGAAATCTCTGCGCACGTTTGCAGGCAATGTTTCACTTCGCACAGCATTTACCGCCAGAGTACCACACCTCCTGCATTGTATAGAAATAACTGGTGGCTGCAACATTAGGAGCAAGTTGGTTACTTTAATCTCGAACTTTGCTTGTACTTGTTGAATCAACTTATTGTTACTTGCATGTGAAAAAATCTCAGTATCTTACGATGCAGTGAAAATAGTTAATTTCATAAAGTTCACCCTACTAATTATCGATTTTCTATAGTACTGTATGAGGAAATGGCAAGTATTTAAAAGTTTTTATTGATACACGCGGAAGTTTGATGGTTATAACACGGCAGGACCGTTCTCATATTAAGTGAAATTTAACCTTTTCTCGTCAGGTGCACCCTTCCCAAGGAAAAGTCTGGCTTTAGACTGTGGCTTATTTCACAGACATTTTATTAAAAATTAACAGTTTAAATTTATTATTTCTGTACTTCTTGGACCAAACACAAACCTATGTAACGTGCAATATCATAGAGAATCGTTCATTAAAAATTTTACTGTTTGAGAAATCTGTTTAAAATCCAGTCAAGTTGAGTGCTTCGATACCCTTCACTATTTCCTAGTAGAAATTGAGCTTACTTCGGACGAAAATGTCAAGAAAATATTTAGGAAACATTTGAATGGGTTTGGAAAAGCTTTCAGAGACTGTTTCCCCGCTCTGTCTAGTAACAACAATTGGATTCGCTCGGAACAGACATTAAGTGAAGAGTAAATTAAAATGAGCAAATACACGAAACTTCCAGTGACCAAGTTACAGAAAATAAATCTTTATCACCGATAAGTTTCAGGTAAAGCCTAAAAACGGAGTTTCCAATGTTTTCAAATATAGCGTTAACAAATTTATTACCTGTGTCGTCCACATACTCGTGTGAAAAGCCTTTTCATTCTTACACTAATATAAAAAATAAATGTAGACACAAACTTCTCAGCGAAAGTAATTTGAGACCGTGTTTAACTTCTGTGGTTCCTTATTTCAAAGCTATGCAACGTGCAAAGCAGGCGGATCCCCCTCACCGCATTCCAAGGAAGGATTGAACCAGTTCAGTACATGATCAAAACTTGTAGGTTAACATAAAAGTGTAAAATGCTTTAATATTGCATAGTACATCAAGCCATTGTCGAAAAGTCTTCATTAACCTTTTTAATGTGGTACAACTGAAATGCAAAGCGTTATAAAAGCATTATGGCTATTAAACCATTTCTTGTTACAGTTAGTGTCTTTCCCTTTTGTAAGGCTGGGTTCCTCATACATCAGATTTTCATGAAAGTTTTAGGAACCGACTGTCCCCCATCTGGTTTTCCCATCAGCAGGTACATGGGAACTATATCGACTATTTTCTCCTCCTTTGGTATGTGCAAAATCATCTACATGGCAGCACACTCATACGACACAGCACTAAACTGTTCGTTGGGTCCAAACATAATTGTTAAAATTAAAAGCAAATTAATCAAGGAACACAAATTTCAGACAAGAAGGATGTATGTAGTTTATTGAAAACTTTCTTGCTTCAAGTAAATAGAGTAATATCCTTCAGCTCGTAGCGCTGTAACGAACTTCTGGATGAATTTATGCCTGAAACAGGAAATTAAGACGTTAGAGATTTATGATAACAAGATAGGATGTTATGCTAATGTATCTGAAACTTACAATAGTATTGGAGTGTGCTGTAAGTAGGTCATTCACATTTTCCGTAGTTATTCAGTTTCGTTTAACCACAGTGACAAGCTCAGCTCCACTAAATACCCTCTTGCACTAGAGGCAGGTGTGCGTAGAACTTCTGTTTCCCTGCAGTCTGCGGCAAGTTGTTCCTCTCGACTTCCACCATTTCAGAACCGACTGTCCCCCATCTGGTTTTCCCATCAGCAGGTACATGGGAAGTATATCGACTGTTTTCTCCTCCTCCGCCCACGATGTAAAGACACCATGCTGAGGCTTCGTTCTCTGTATGACATTCTGCATATAATACAACATGCCTGCATGAAGAACGAATATGTTGTATCGCGTAGTTGCTAATAAATCTCTTGCGCTGTTCACATGAATATACACTATGTGATCAAAAGTATCTAGACAACGCCAAAAACATACGTTTTTCATATTAGGTGCACTGTGCTGCCACCTACTGCCAGGTACGCCATATCAGTGACCTCAGTAGTCATTAGTCATCGTGATAGAGCAGAATGGGTCACTGTGCCGAACTCACGGACTATGAATGTTGTGAGCGTGAGAGTGTTATTCTGTCATTCTGTGCAACGAATTAATCTGAGATGTACCCTTTACCCTGTGGCTCCCCCAAGATGCAATTTCCACCCCCACACTACTACAGAAGTCAGACAGACGCTCCTAACGTTCTAAAGAGAAATGCCTAAAATACCTTCAGCAATAAATATCTTCCGGAGTCGTCCTCTGTAAGGAAATGACACAAATATTTTCAAAATTTCTTACGCAACTAGTGGGATACTTGGGTACTGGAGCAGTACTAGTTAGCGTAAGAAAAACATGAAACTAACGAAAATTGTTATTTATTTTGCAAAAATTCTGAGAAATCTCAATGGCACTTTTAGTTATGAACTGAACAAGTTATTTCCGTATTCTTTTCGGAATGTGAAGTTACTTCTTAAGCATAGGATTCGCTAATGAAATTTCTATACAAAGTTTAAGATTGTTAATGACTTGGCAGAATGGCTGAGAGCCACAACTAGTCAACTTGAATAATTATCTGTTAAAATGTTGCTAGGTGCCGTGGAGGCTGTCACATGTGAAATGCAGTGAAGTGTACTGTTGTGGAGCAAATATGGGGCTCGCAGGAGCTGTAGCGCACAATACTGCAAGCTGCGATGACTGCTGTCTGCGCCGCTCGCTGCTGACAAATAAGATAACTCTCGTTCTATCTGGACTGACCTTCGCAAATCAAACTCCCCCTACGCCTTGATGAAGTCAAGGACTCCTATTCGCCCCTAGTCTAACTACTGGCATGGTACACCAGTCAGATAACCAGTTCACTGTGATGCCACTTAAAAATTCGCTCTCAAGCGTTTAACTATAACTCTGTCTGTTCACACCATACAACAAGTGTGGCGGCCAACACAGTGAACAACACTTAATCGCAAGGACTCAATATAGAGTCGCAATCCGATTCACTCTCGACAGAGGTGCTCTCCCAGTGAAGTACTGAGGAGAGACTTGTTCCTCACTCTTTGAGTACAGGTATCAGCGCGCACCCTCCTGTTACGTGTTCTCGCTCCAAGAGTGACGACGGAATGGCCCCTCTCCATGCCAGACGTAAAGGGGTATATCTTTCGCTGTCTTCCATTACTCCTTCAGCTCAAGGCATCAGAAATATCGTCTGCCAATCAGCATTGCTCTTCTAAAACGGGAGAATGACATTTCATTTAAGGCGACCAATCCAGAAATCAGTAGCATCGGCGTTTGGCGTTTGCTGTCTCCCTGTGAAAATCTCTGAAACAGCGTGCTATGTTGTAAAGAATGCGTAGGCTGGGCACTCCCACACAGTGTAGCGGAATTTGCTTTTAAGCCGAACATGGGGTTGTTCTTCCTTTCACTCGGGCAAACGCTGTCTGCTCTATGGGTGGTAACCGGCCGACATAGATAGGCTGAGTCGTCCTCTGAATACATGCGGTTTGCATCTCCCGAAATAAAAGCCCCTGTGATTGTCATGTCTTGAATGTGTGTGTGTATGCTAGCCTCGAGTATTTCAATCTCAGTGTGCATTTGCGATTTATTAGTTATTTGCATATCGTTTACATGAATTCATACAACATTGACTCTATCTTATCGAGTTTGGGTACGAACGAAGCGTCTTGATGTGCGGAATATGATTGTGAGGGCGGAATATGTAAGCAATGAAGGTCAGGAGACCACGACGTCTTACAATGTACTCAGGTGATTGGTTGTCACTTGTGTCACACGCCTGTTTACGGATTTCCACACTCATAACCACCTCAAGGTCCACTGTTGCCGATGCAGTAGTGAAGTGGAAACGTGAAGGGACATGTACAGCACAAACGTTTACGGACCGACTTCGTCTGTTGATTGACAGACAGCCGACAGTTGAAGAGGGTCGTAATGTGTAATAGGTAGACATCTATCCAGACCATCACACAGGAATTCCCCAACTGCATCAGGATCCACTGGAAGCACCATGAGAGATAGGTGGGAAATTATAAAAGTTGTATTTCATGGTCGAGCGGCTGCTCATAAGCCACACATCATGCCAGTAAATGCCAAACGATGACTTGCTTGGAGTGAGGAGCATAAACATTGGATGATGAACAGTGGAAAAATGTTGTGGGGAGTGATGAATTACGGTACACAATGTGGCTATCCGATGGCAGGGTGTGGGTATGGCGAATGATCGGTGAAAGTTATCTACCAGTGTGAGTAGATTGTTTTTGTAGCTTCTGGCTCACTAACTCAATGTTAAAATAAATTCTGTATTTTAAATATAAAGTATTTTATAAAATTCAGTATATTTAATTAAATAAACTGATTTTACTAAATTTAACTAAATAAATAAGTAAATAATTAAGTAAGTAGCTAAGTAAATTAATTAAAAAGTAAATAATTTAAAAAATAAGTTTATTAAGGTAAGTAAATTAATTGAAATGTGTTAGTTAACAAAGTACACTATTTTAAACATTTGAAACTATGAATATTAATCAAAAGTGTATAAGTTCAAAAGTACATTTTTAAAAAAAATATATTTAATACAAACTATAAATTTATTTTTGTAAAAGTAATATAAAAATTTTTCTATATAAATGGAAACAACTTTAATCAAGAAGATAATAATATAACTATATATAAGGAAATTAGAAAAGTAAATTAGCTAGAGATAAATGTTATATAATATTACGAACTGTGAATATATAAATACTAAATTTCGAGAACAACTTTGTCTAGAACTTAGCAATGATTTTAAAATTATTTTACCAAAAAGATTTTCAAAATTAATTGATGACCTTGATTCTAAAATAATTATAAAATGACAAACGAAATTGACCTATAAAGGAATGAAGAAATTTGGAAATAGAAGTAATGAGTATCATGATACAGAGTTGACAATGTGATTTTTTAAAATAGTGAACTTTCATTAGTTAATACATTTTTATTATTTATTTACATTCTCAAGGTAAAATTTTTAAAATAATTTATTTTTTTAGCTTATACTTAATGACTCATTGAAAATTACCCTTTTTTATTTTTTATAAATATAATAAAACTTATTTCTTACAAATGGAGTACAGAAAAGAAATGCAAACTAAACAAAAAGATACTTATGAAATAATTGAGCTATGTGAAAAAGATATTGTTTGCCTTATTTGTTTAAGTGATGAAAATAATAATAAGTTTGTTAATACAAATTGCAATCGTATATATTATATAAAGAAAGTATTGGTTAGTGGTTAAAGGAAGAAGAAAATTGTTCACTTTGTAGGAATATTATTAATTATAAAGAACCAAAAAACTGACATAATTGATATTAATACTATCTTTGAAGCATTATCTTTTAATGAACCAGCACATTAGTATGGTTATAATTCTAATTAATTACATGTTTAAATTGTAAAAATCATAAAAATTATACAAATTGTAAAAACAAAGAAAATTTACTGTTTCACAAATCTAATAAATTTTTTGATATATAAATTGAGCAAATTCAAAAAGAATCAAGTGTGAAAACTTAATTTTGTCAATATTGTAATACACAGAAATCAACTGATATTTTTACTTTACAAAAATGTACAAAAGATGGTTATAGATCAATATGTAGGCAATGTATATATAAATATAAGTGCAATTGTACAACGATAACCAAATTTCTTGTGTATGTGGAAGAAGTGTTGCTAATTATTATTTCAAAGAACATTTATGACGAAATCCAAGTGAAGAACATCCAAACAATTTTTAACAATGGTTAATTAAGAAAAATCTAAATCTACATTGAATAATGGAGAAGTTGTTACAGTAAAAACACCTGCATCTACAAAGAAATGTGAAAGTTACAAAGAAATTAAAGGTTTAAAATGTTTTTTACATATATCAATCACATAAAGAGAAACATAATAATAAATATAAGAAATTTACTTTAGAATATATCAAGAATAAGAAAGCTAAAGAAGGAGAAACATCTTGAACTATATGATTAATAATCTATTAAAGAATAATAATTTTTTTATTAATTAAATAAATCATTAAAACTAATTATTTTAATACCTAATTGGTTGTTAAACAATATTTATTGTTAAATTAAATAGTAAACTAATTATTATAATAATTATTTCAGTAAACTAAATAATTAACTTGTTTTCGTTTTGTAAATTAACTATTAAATAATAATCCTTTTCCATCTATTAAATGATTGTCATTTTATTAAAAACATATTTTTTAAAAATCTAATAAACTTTTTGTGATAAATAAAAGAGCAAAATGAAAAGATATAATGCTGCTCAACTAGAACAATTCATTGTTAATATACTTCTTGAAATTTGGAAAATAAATAATTTACAAGAATATTCAAACTACATAAACGTGATTTAACTAAATTTATTATTAGAAATAATAGAAATATTTTCCGAAATAATACACCTTAATAAAGTGAAAATAATACAAATATTGTTAAAAATAATACATTTGAAATAAGTGAAAATATTACTAATATTTTAAAAATAATAATAAATCTGAAGAAAGTGAAAACTATAAACATTCTTTAACTGAATCAAGTAATACCAAACAGTGAAAATAAATACATACGTTTTGGTAAACATACAAAAAATTTAAAAATGAGATTTGTTGATACATTTAAATTGATCTCTTCTTCACTTGATAAACTTGCAGCAAATTTAAAGAAAAATTAATTAAAAATATTTAGATGTATTTTTCTCAGAATTATTTAATTTAGTAATTAGAAAAGGTGTTTATCCATATGATGATATGGATTCTTGGAAAAAATTTGAAGAAATACAGTTGCCAAGAAAAGAAAAATTTCTCAATAAATTAACTGATGAAGATTATGAACATACAAAATTAGTTTGGGAAAAATTCAATATAAAAAGTCTTGGTGAATATCATGATTTATATCATAAAACTGATGTACTATTGTTAAGTAATGTTTTTGAAAATTTTAGAAAAACATGTATAAATACAAGTAATGTAGATCATTCTTGGTATTATACAGATCCAGGTTTATCTCGTGATCCGAATTTAAAAATTACTTTACAAAAACTTGAATTATAATACGATTATTATATGCTTTTAATGGTTGAAAAAGGAATAAGAAGAGGATTTCCCGATGTTGTAAAAGTTATGTAAAAGCAAATAATAAATATTTAAAAGATTTTAATAACTAAGAAATATAAAACTATATAATCTATCTATATAAAATTGATTTATTTGGTTATGCTGTGAACTAATGTTTATCGTATGGTGGATATAAATGGGATGAAACAAATAATTTCAATTGTTCAAAATTAAATGAAATTTCTAACAATAGTGAAAATGGTTATATATTTGAAGTAGATTTATAACATCTAAAAGTATTACATCATTTACATACAGATTTACCATTAGCTCCTGCATCAAAACTTGTTCCAGGTACAAATTAAATAAAATTAATAACTACTTTAGATAAAAAACATAATTATGTAGTACATTATAGAAATTTTAGACAATATTTTTCCTTTGAAAAGCAATTTCCAAAAATATATAAATTTTTTTAATTTAAACACTGTGATTTGTTAAAAAGGTATAAAGATTTAAACAAACAGTTAAGTGCAAAAGCTACAAATGATTTTGAAAAATATTTTTACAATGTAATGAATAATTTACTATTTGTTAAAATAATGGAAAATATTAGGAATAGACAAGAGATAAACTTAGTTAAAAAAGTAAAATATGTGATAAACTTGTAGCTAAATCATATATTTAAAGTAGAACTATATTTAATGAAAATCTTGCTGCTATTAATATGAATAAAACATATACAACATTTGATAAACCTATTTATGTTGAATTAAGTGTACTTGATTTATCTAAAGAATTAATGTATGATTTTTCACTAGCGAGTAGAAAATGCTGAATTATGTAATCAAGATACAGATAGGTATATTTATAATGTTAAAACTGAAAATTTCTATGAAGATAAAAATTTAAGTATTGATTATTTTGTTACAAGTGATTATTCAACCGATAATATATAATATTCCACTTGTAAGAGAAAAAGATTTTCGTAAAATGAAAGATGATTGTAATGGAAAGTAACTCAAGAATTTTGTGGTTTAAGAGCAAAAATGTATTCTTATAAAGCTGGTGATGAAATATAGAAAAAAATCTTATAGACTTATATGTTGTTTAAACTAAATTATGTTTAGAAGATAACAAAGATTGATTGTTTAACAATATAGAACAATACAGAAAGATTAATTTAATTAAAAGAGAAAAATGTGAAATATATACAGTTCCAGTAAACAAAAAAGCTCTTTGAAAATAAAATAGATACATTACCATATGATCACCGAGCGAGGTGGCGCAGTGGTTAGCACACTGAACTTGCATTCGGGAGGACAACGGTTCAATCCCGTCTGCGACCATCCTGATTTAGGTTTTCCGTGATTTCCCTAAATCCTTTCAGGCAAATGCCGGGATGGTTCCTTTCAAAGGGCACAGCCGATTTCCTTCCCCATCCTTCCCTAATCCGAGCTTGCACTCCATCTCTAATGACCTCATTGTCGACGGGACGTTAAACACTAATCTCCTCCTCCTCCTCCATTACCATATGATCATTATAAATAATCAAATTAATAAAATTATTTTTATAACATATAACAAAATAATTTCTATATAAGATAACTAAAATTATTTCTAAAGAAATTAATTAAAATTTTTTATGTATATTATTTTCTAAATAAAATTCTACAAATGTCTAATGAAACACAAAGAGTATTAGAAAGATTGAATAAATTAAACAGTGAAATAATTAAAGTATATGACGAAAGGATTAAAATGAAAGATGAAAGTATTAAACTAAAACATGAAAGAAATGAACTAAAAGGTGAAATAATTAATTTACAAGATGTTCAAATTCAAAATTTGATGGAAATATTTGATACTTATTAAAAACTAATTGATTGTTTAAATAATTAGTAACCTAATTCTTTAAATAACTAATTGATTAAAAACAGAATAATTGTTAAACGAATTAGTAAATTATTATTTTATAAAATTACTTTATTTTTATAAAATTACTTTTTCTTTAATTATCAAAATTTTATGTGAGTTATCAAAACCTATCCATTTATCGTAAACTTGATTGTTTCCTTTTTAAACCATTTCAACTAATTATACGACTGAATATTTTCTTTCTGTAGTTCTTGTTCATAAAAATTTCCTTTTATGTATTTTGATTTATATGTATTTGAATTAGAAAAAATAATTTAAATTGCAAATATATCTGTTGACCAATCCACTGCATATCCGCTTTCAAAAAGTTTTTTGAGTTTACTTATTCTAAGTTAATTACCTTTTTTAAATTACTTCCTTCATTAGTCACAATATTTCTTATTTTTAAATTTTTTCAGTGAATTCTATTGTTTTTTCTTATTGCAGGATGTTTTGTAACCATTTCTAATTTCCTTGCAAACCAATTTTTTTCCATTGTTTTTAAAGTGGTCTATTAAATCGTTCAACAACAGATGTTATAATTGTGAAAAAGTTGAATAATGACTAATGTTATCTTTTTTCTTTAATTCCTTAAATTCTTTGTTATAAAATTCTTTCCATTCTCTGTTTGTAAATTATTTGGTTGTCTAACTATAAAAAGTTTTTCATAAACATCAACTATTTTGTTAGCTGTTTTATCTGTGATAGGAACAGTAAATGCATATTTCGAAAAAACATCAATTATTCTTAATAAATGCTTATAACCAGTGTTTACATTAGAAATTTCTTTTAAATTCCCAGAATCAATTTCAACTAGATCAGCTTGCAATAAGTCAACTATATTAAAAGATTCAACATTTAATCTTTTAAAATTATTTCTAATTGATTTAAGTAGTTCATTAATTATTTCTTCACAAATATAATAATTTAAACCTTTACAAATTTTCAATTTTTTTATTTACAAATTGTACAATTAGCTGTCTTCTATTTTTAGTTAATACACTATATGTGCATCATGTGTTTCAGTAAAGTTTTTACACTTTAAACAATAAATATTTTAGTCATGTAAAGTACTATTTTCCAATTTTATATATATATATATATATATATATATATATATATATATATATATATATATATAAAAATTTTAAGTAGGATAAAATTATAAATTTAAATTATTTGACCAAATATTATTAATTTACATCTACAGGAACTGTTTTAACAGAATCTTTCAATTTTGCAATTATAAAATTGATTAGTGTGCCATTATTGAATGATTAATATTATATATTTGATATAGTTTATCAACTTCAATTACTGTTATATCAAAATCATCAAAGCTTATATTTTTGCTGACAACAATAATCCTTGTTACTACGAAATCACATTCAAAATCGTACATTTTTTGCTGACCACCTGTTATAATTCATCTTTCTTTATCATACATTTTTTCTTTAAGAATACTTATATCTAGCAGAAATGGAGATTAATATGTTTTAGAAAATAATCTGAAAAAGTTTTTTCTACTTCTTTTTTGGTAAAAGAATTATTGAACTGTGTTAAAATGCTTGTTTATTTTGGTTTTGTAATATTTTTGCGAAGGAACAATCAAAATATTGTTTGTTAATTACATATTTTCCTCAATTAGAATGTTTAATTTACAAGTCTTCTATTCTTAAAACCAATATAATTATTAGTTACTTTAAAAATGTTAAAAAATTTGTTTTGCATTTGTTTAATTGCATTATTTATCTTTGATTCTGGTTGTAGGTGTTTAACACTATTCTCAATTTTTTAATTTTTTGGAAATTGGAAGTTCGTGTGTTAACTAATTGTTTATTTTGTTTAGTTAGTTGTATCTTCTTTCCAAAAATTTCATCTTATCATTTCTAAAACTTCATGAAAATTGTAATTCTCACACAGCAATTATAAAACAAATAAACAAAAATAACCACATATTAAGTGATCGAAATTTAGTTTTCTTTCTGTATTCTAGGAAAGTTAATTTTTTGCTAAATTGTTAACTAATTGTTTTGGTATATTATCACCAAATGAATGAAAAACGAAATTTTTATCATTATTTTATAAAGACAAACAATGAATACCAGGATTATCAGATGCATCTAATTTTACTATACCACATACCGTTTTTTATGGTTATTTAGTAATTCATTAATCATGTATACACCAGGAAATTTTATTTTTTGTTGTTTAGTTAGTTTCTCTATATCAAAATTACTTAATGGTTTAGGATATTTGACAATTACTTTATTGAAATTTTTATGTTTTTTTCTTAACAACTTCCATTTCTATGTTATTTAATTTTTGTTCTTTTAATTCTTCATATTTTTCTTTTTGTTGAATACTGTATTTGTAATTGCTGCAGACCCACCATCTAATGAACCAATTGTTGCTAAATATGGTACAGCAGCTAAAAGACTGTTAGAAATCCATCTTCATTTTGTGTTAATCCTTTACCTTCTTTCTTTTTTGCTAAATATTCAATAATTTTTAAACAACAGGAATACCTAATGTAATTAGTAAATTACCAGCAGTTTTTTATCTTTTTTACGTTTTTGTGGTTCAGTTAAAATGGTTCAATTGCATTTCATTGCTCATTTTTTAACTTTAATTTGATTAAATGTTTTTTTCCCCACTAGGTTCCAAAGTAGGATCAATTATAAAGTTATTCATTTATATAGTTAAAAATTTAATAAAGAACTGTTTATATGGGTTTAAAAATGTATAGATATTTTTATATAATTTAAAAATCTATAAGATTTTTATATAGTTGAAAAATGTATAAAAATTATTTTATATTTTAAAATTTATATTGATTTTTTACATAAATTAAAAGTATAAATTTTTTATGTACTTAAAATTTATATTATATTATAATCTGAAACTTTTTCATCAATATTAACATTAATTCCCATATCTAATTTTCTTTTTCCATACATTACTCCTCTAGCAGCTGTTGCTCCAACTTTTTACCAAACAAAGCATCATTTGCATACATTGTTTCTTTTGCAGCTTTTTGGAGTTGCTTATAAACCATGTCTTTTTTCTAAATCAATATTTTCTCTATAAGCAACTTCATGTTTTTTACAAGCTTCATCAAAGGGATTTATACCTTTATCACCTTTAGCTATTCTTTCTTCTAATTTTGTACCTATACCTTAATAATTTTAACCTGGAAGAAGCATTTCAAATGGTGATTTGTTAATTAAAGTATTTACTATTCCTTTTCCACATTTGTCACTTTTTCAAAATGTATGTGGATGATTATTTAAAAATCTAATTAAATTTGGAATTCCTTTGGATTATCAATAATAAAATCACTAAATTTTTGCAATACTTACTTTTTCATTATGATGATTTTTATTTCCAGCTAATTCTTCAGCATGAATTACTGTTAAACTATAAAATAATTGCCTAACATAATGTAACCAGTCATACTCAATTGATTTATCTGTATATTTTTTAACAAAACCTTCACCTATTTTTTGTTTTTCAGGAAATCTAAAACCTAAAGAATCTATAGTTTGTCTTCCTATATTTGGAAAATAATCATTAACAACTGATTTTAAAGTATAAATATTTATTACCCTTACTTGATCTTACTTTAATTGCATATTTTCGGAATTTAATGGCGTTGATTTAAGTAATATTTCTGTACAACTTGATAAATCTACACCATCAAACTTTTTGTTACATCGTCTATAGTAATTTGTTTTTATTTTAAAGTCTTTTTAATTTATCTATAATTTCATATGTTATTTCAGAGACTTTTATTTTATCGCCATTAAATTCCACAAAAAAATTATCAACATGTTTAGACATACCACCAGGTTTCAAACCAAATACTTTATCTTCACTATGATTCATATATTTTACCATATGTTCACTAATATTTATTTCCTTTGTTACATTTACATTTTTACTTTTATTTTTATTTCTATTTTGACTATTATTTTCTTCTTCATAAGCGTTAAAGATATGACTATTTTCTGATTAACTAAATGTATAATTATATTTTCCAGGAAAATCATCAGACCAATCTGTTAATTTTTTTATTTGATGATAAGTCTTGAAATTGTTCTGTATTATGTTAATGTTTATGTTAAAGTTAATGTTTAATGTATTTATTTAACATCTAAATTATTAAGAAATGTTTATTTTATATGTAAAATTACCATCATTTAGTTTTCTAGACATATCTGTTGTTTAAAAACGAAAATTCATCATTCCAACATTTACTACACTTTTTTTAAATTAATAGACTTTAAATCTCCATCAACAAATTCATAATAAATATGATTTAAATTTGTATCATCTTGTCTAAAAATAATTAAAAAATTTAAATTGTCTCTAACTAAGTGTTTTGGGCTTTTTGAATAAGATTGAGCTAAATACAAGCAATCTATATATTTGTGGCTACCTCTAGTAAAATATTTTCTTGCAATATCTTGCTTTTCCAATACACAATCATCAAATAAGGCTTCTGAATTATCTTCACATTCATCTAAAATAATAATTTCTTCATTATTTTCAATAAAACTAACAATATTTTCAATAATTTTATCTTCAATTTTATTAAATTGTTTTATAAATTTTGAAGAAACATTCAGATGTTTAATTTTATTTTAATTAAACCATCCTGGATGTAAAATAAAATTGTCAATCATTAATGTTGTTTTTGCACAACCACTAGGTCCAATTAATTCACATCTTATACAATTGTTAAAGTTTAACATGATTGTTATTTAAATTATTTCCTGGAACTCTTACTTTAGGTCCCAATCTGTATTGTTCATTTACTAATAATTTTTTCATTTTTCAGTAGTAAATGAGTACATTATTTCATCTTAGTGATAAATCTTCTATACTTAGTAAAAGATTAACTGTTCCACTTCGCTATAATTATTCTAATTTTTCAATATTTGTTCTTTATTCAACTTTTCTATCACCAAATATGACAACAAAAAATAATAAACTTGATTGTGATGGAGAAACGATAAAAATTCATTTCGTCAACATAGTTTAAAAAATTTAAAAAAATTTCTACAATTGAAAAAACCCAATGTATATATAAAAGCAGATGATATTTTAAACAGAACTGTTACTGAAAGTGATGTAAAATTATATATGAATATAGAAGATAGTATCTGAAATTTACTTCGTTTTTATAACCAAATTGTTGAAGCTCATGAAAAAGATTTTGCATTAATAAATATAAATTTTTATCCTGCTGATGGAATGTATGTGAAATGTAATGATCATTTTCGTAAGGAAACTAATATATTGTTTCATTTAAATATAATTCAGTATTTGGTGGACTAATAATTTATGAACCAAATTACCCTCTAAATGTTCCTATTTTTAATACAATTCAAGATTTAGAATTTACTATAACTGAAAAGGATAATTTAATTGACTTTAATGGTCTACTGTAACAGTTATTTTAAATATATCGTTATAAATTTTTCCTTTATAAATAAATACTTGCTAAAGCAAACATGAATAAAACTGAAAGTTATCAGATTTTATTTCCTGTTAATGAAAAAACTAAAACTAACTTAAATTTTCCAAACAAAGACACAGAAATTGAAATAAATATTCGTGATGGTTGGCTTCACCCAAACCATGCACAGTTATTCATGAACTTTAGTATTTTTGGAAATGATGGTACAGATCATCCAACTTATGGTGGAAATCAAATAAAAAGAAGTGAACATCCCTTTAGTTCAACATCAGTTTTACTACATTTAACTTCATCTGTTTATTCTTAATACAGGAAAGATAAATAGATAAAATGTACTTTATCCATTATCATTTCTTGGTGGAGTTTTTTTAAAGCATGTAAAGAAATTATGTTTGAATTAAACTTAACTGTAGTTTTTACATGTAGTTCGTCTTCTGGAGATGCAATTTTACGTTGGTTTGATAAAAATGATGCTGGTGTTGAAATAAAAGATACTCCTCCAAAAGAAGGTAAGATTATTATAGAATCTATAGAAATTCGTGTACCTGTTGTTAAATATAAACCAAATTATGAACGTGACCATAGTGAAAATATTTTTAAAATTATACAATTCCTATTTCTTTTTATGAGTTTCAAACTGAAGTAATTTGTGGTTTATCTGGTAAAAATAATTTTGAACTAGATATTGCACTACCAGCCATTAAAATTGCTACACCACGAAGATGACCTTCTACAGACGCGAAATTTAACCAACAGGAAGAAGATGCTGTGATACGCAAATGATAAGCTTTACAGAGCATTCACACAAGGTTGGCGCCGGTGGCGACACCTACAACATGTTGACATGAGGAACGTTTCCAACCGATTTCTCAAACACAAACAACAGTTGACCGACGTTGCCTGATGAAACATTGTTGTGACGCCTCGTGTAAGGAGGAGAAATGCGTACCATCACGTTTCTGACTTTGATAAAGGTCGGATTGTAGCCTATCGCGAATGTGGTTTATCGTATCGCGACATTGCTGGTCACGTTGGTCGAGATCCAGTGACTGTTAGCAGAATATGGAATCGGTGGGTTCAGTATGGTAATACATAACACTGTGCTGGATCCAGACGGCCTCATATCAATAGCAGTCGAGATGAGAGGTATCTTATCGGCATGACTGTAACTGATCGTGCAGCAACGTCTCGATCCATGAGTCAACAGATGGGGACGTTTGCAAGACAACAACCATCTGCACAAACAGTTCGACGATGTTTGCAGCAGCATGGGCTATCAGCTCAGGGACCATGTCTGTGGGTACCCTTGACGCTGCATCACAGACAGGAGTGCTTGCGATGGTTTACTCAATGACAAACCTGGGTGCACGAATGGCAAAACGTCATTTTTTCAGATGAATCCAGGTTCTGTTTACAGCATCATGATGGTCTCAGGCATGTTTGTCAACATTGTGGTGAACGCACAATGGAAACATATATTCATCATCGCCATACTGGCGTATCACCCGGCGCGATGGTATGGGGTGCCATTGGTTACACGTCTCGGTCACCTCTTGTTTGCATTGCTGTCACTTTGAACAGTGGACATTACATTTCAGATGTGTTATGACCTGTGGCTCTACCCTTCTTTTGATCCCTGCGAAACCCTACATTTCAGCAGGATAATGCGCGACCGCATGTTGAAGGTCCTGTACGGGCCTTTCTGTATACAGAAAATGTTCGACTGCTGTCCTGGCCAGCACATTCTCCAGATCTCTCACCAATTGAAAACGTCTGGTTAATGGTTCAAAAAATGGTTCAAATGACTCTGATCACTATGGGACTCAACTGCTGTGGTTATCAGTCCCCTAGAACTTAGAACTACTTAAACCTAAGTAACCTAAGGACATCACACACATCCATGCCCAAGGCAGGATTCGAACCTGCCACCGTAGCTGTCGCACGGTTCCAGACTGCGCGCCTAGAACCGCGAGACCACCGTGGCCGGCTGGTTAATGGTGGCCAAGGAATGGGCTTGTCACGATATGCCAGTCCCTACTCTTGATGAACTGTGGTATTGTGTTTGATGCTGCATGGGCAGCTATACCTGTACATGTCATCCACACTCTGTTTGACTCAATGCCCAGGTACACCAAGGCCGTTATTATGGCGAGAGATGGTGGTTCTGGGTACTGATTTCTCAGGATCTATGCACCGAAATTGCGTGAAAATGTAATCACATGTCAGTTGTAGTATAATATATTTGTCCAATGAATACCCATTTATCATCTGCATTTTCTCTTGGTGTAGCAATTTTGATGGCCAGCAGTGTACATATTACTATAATTCTTTAGAATTTGATATGCCATATTTTGTGTTTGTTGTATTTCAAGCAAATCATAAAAATAAACTACAGAATATATAATAAAAAAATAATAAAAATGAAGTTTTTCCTCAAGAAACGTGGAATAAAAATCCACTAAATAATTTTCTAAAAGCAGATGATGCATTTCTAGATTTTAAAAGAATTACTTTATTACAGTCAGATATTGTTATTAATCCATTTAGTTTCATAGCTAATTATCCTGTTTATGTATTAAATATGACATACTGAAATAATGTTATAACTACACAAAAACAAATATTAAACTTTGCGGAACTTTTAATGATAAAACTCGAAATGATACACTTGCCTGTGTAATTATGTATGGTAAGAAGAATTTTACTTACGATGCACAACATAGATTACTTACTGAAAATATTTAATTATTAATATTTGCTACTATATACATGAATGAAAAACTAGAGAAATTTATAAAAGTGTTAACTTCATGCTTATATATATTTCTGAAACATTAAAAAAAGATAGAAAAAATAGAAACTGAAGATTTTAAAATAATGTACTTTGTTAACTAATACATATTAATGAATTTACTTACTTTCACACACTTATTTTTTAAAATAATGTATTTTCTTAACAAATACATTTTAATTAATTTACTTTTTTACTTACTTACATATTTGTTTACTTTTATATTTAGTTAACATTAGTAAAATCGGTTGATTTAATTAAATATAATGAAGTATATACTGAATTTTAAAAATCATTTGTTTTATATATAAAATACAGAATTTATTTTATGATACTGGCATGTGTAGTGCCAATAGTAAAATTCGGAGGCTGTGGTGTTATGGTGTGGTCGTGTTTTTCATGGAGGGGGCTTACACCCCTTGTTGTTTTGCGTGGCACGATCACAGCACAGGCCTACATTGATGTTTTAAGCAACTTCTTGCTTCCCACTGTTGAAGAGAAATTCGGAGATTGCGATTGCATCTTTCAACACGATCGAGCACCTGATCATAATGCACAGCCTGTGGCGTAATGGTTACACGAAAATAATATCCCTGTAATCGACTGGCCTGCACAGAGTCCTGACTTGAATCCTATAGAACACCTGTGGGATGTGCCAGGCCTCACCTACCGACATCGATACGTCTCCTGAGTGCAGCACTTCGTGAAGAATGGGCTGCCATTCCCCAAGAAACCTTCCAGCACCTGACTGAACATATGCCTGCAAGTGTGGAAGCTGTCATCAAGGCTAAGGGTTGACCAACACCATATTGAATTTCAGCATTACCGATGGAGGCCGCCACGAACTTGTAAGTCATTTATCCAGATGTCCGGATGCTTTTGATCACATGGTGTACCTCTTTTCACTATTAGACCAAAAAAATTGAGGATGTCAGTACCGGTAAAATATTTACTTAGCATATTTATATAATATCGCATTTACCTATATGTCCTGCTTATCTGTCACGTGCTGCGGCAGAAACTTTCTCTCTCTCACTTATCGAGAGTTGCTTTACTGTAGATGACGTGTCTGTGGTACTAAAAATAGTGCAAACAAACACAGAAGTTTTATTACTCATTTTGCTCTTAAGAGCTTTCGAACGTTTGCTTTCAGCAGCGCTGTTTGCCGCAAATATTTGACAATATTTGGACTTATATCTCTTATATCTTGTATGTCTTATCACTTCTGGGTATTTAAAATTTTTAACCGAAATATAAATTTTACATATTTATAAATTCGTCGTTTTACGTATTTGGGAGTGCTTACCTAACTGTCCGCCGCATTCTCAGCACAGTGTTTCTATGCCTGCAACAGCAATGGTACAAGCAACTGTCAGCTTCCATAGTCTTGGTGACCTCTTGACGTACATAGAGAAACTGTATTAATTTGTCAACTACCTGGTAATTCCAGTTCCAAAACAAATGTATTTTCTCGAATTCACACAAAACTTCATGCTATATAAATATGGACTTTAGCATGACACACAAAGTATTCCAGAGAGTTTCAACGTGGTGATTTCCGGCAAACTGCAGCCGTGCGTCTTTCACATGGCCAATCCTCTTAAACAAGTTACGGCATTTTTAGTTGACTTCAACGATGCGTAAACATTAGAACAATATTTCTGCAAATATTTACTCTCAAGTGTATGGCCTAGAATGTTACGGAAGTAGTGGTTGTTGTATGGGATGTGACAAAAGTCCTGTAGCGCCTTTTTCACGTTTTCGCCCGGGTCGCTAACAAACGTGACCCTCAACAGATGGATATTAAATAGCCTTAACTTGCTCATGTTAGTTTCAATTTCATGCTGTATATTTCTAGCACTTTTCTCCGCATCATATGGGAACTCTGCAGCAAACAGGATTCGATTTTTGCCCGTCAACTCTCTCGAAACTGAATGCATTGTATGAGCAGCATTATGCGTTTTAGCGTAAGCGTCTGTCCACGTGTCAGCTGTACATACGCACGCACCATCCTCCATAGCAATATCCTGCGACACTTGAGAGAAACTGTTGATGGGTGAGGAAGCGCTTCTCTTGCATTTGGAATAACCGTGCTCCTATTTCTGGCAGTGTCTGTGCGAGATCTAGAGAGCCTTCTCCTGCAGCTTTTCTGAACGGCCGCAGATCCCTTGTTCACAATGTTACAGACTTCTCCAAAACACTGGATTTTGCTGACGCCGGTAGTTACCACTATTATTGATCTGGACAATAGGAGAAGCTTCGCGGGTATTGAAGTGTCGCAACAGTCTGGTACTGAATGAGATTTTGACTCTGCAGCGGAGTGTGCGCTGATATGAAACTCCCTGGCAGATTAAAACTGTGTGCCGGACTGAGACTCGAACTCGGGACCTTTGCACTTCGCGGGCAAGTGCTCTACCAACTGAGCTACCCAAACACGACTCACGACCCGTCCTCACAGCTTCAGTTCTGCCAGTACCTCGTCTCCTACTTCCCTGCCATAGCATTTGCACCATCTGAGCCAAAACTAACGATGTTTCCTAATGGAATATTATATCGTATTAAGGCTTGAGTAAGTTTCTGACATTAGTGGGTCGCAGTTGCCCCAATTGCAGACACAACCATTATTTCAGCAAACTGAAGAATTTGCTCAACAGTTGGCCTTCCATTCTGTCATAATAGGACACAATAATACAAGCACAACTGATGATGGTTGAAGAAGGGAGGATGTAAAATGTAGATTGGGAATGGCAAGCAACTCGTTTCTCATGAAGAGTACATCGAGTACAGATTTAAGTGTCAGGAAGTCCTTTCTGAAAGTATTTGTATGGAGTGTAGCCATGTATGGAAGTGAAATATGGACAATAAACAATTTAGACAAGAAGGGAATAGTAGCTTGTGAGATGTGGTGCTACAGAAAAATGCTGAAGATTAGATGGGCAGAGGAGGTACTGAATAGAATTGGGGAAAAGAGAAATTTGTGTTAAAACCCGACTAGAAGAAGGGATCGGTTGGTAGGACACATTCTGAGGCATCAAGAGATCACCAATTTAGTACTGGAAGGAATCGTGGGGGCTAAAAATCGTAGATGGAGACCAAGAATACGGTAATCAGATTCAGAAGGATTTAGGTTGCAGTAGTTACTCGGAGATAAAGAGGCTTGCACAGGATAGAATAGCATGGAGAGCTGCATCAAACCAGTCTTTGGATTGAAGACCACAACATCAGCAGCCCATGTGCACAACGAACCTATCGGCGGCTTCCGCTAGACAGTGTCGCAGCGCATCAATCTGCCGTGGCCGTGGAACGCATTCCTCCTACGCAGCATTCTTTTGTGTGTGTGTGTGTTTTGTCAAAACTCCAGAACCAGCGGTGTTCCGGAGTTCGTGGTTGCATGTTTGGCTTTGGTCACAGTGGCATCGATATCAGGGAATTCCACCTATTACCGGCACCGGCCGAAGGTAGCCGATCTTATCGAGCAGTAAGCCAGTACATGCGCGGTCTCAGTGCAGCTGATCTCATTGCCTGAATGGACAGACTTCGGGCGACAATCGGTGAAATTCAGTTGAATTTGCTTTCTTCGGTCGAATCGGGCAACGTTCTCACAAGCTAAATATGGACTGTGAGAAACTTAGAAATTTAGTGCAAGAAAGTAGTAGTTTGTGGCATTCTGAAGATTAAAATATCATAATAGGGACATAGCTCGGAATCTGTGGTCTGAAATCGGAAAATTGTTGGAGAATACAAATAAGTAACGAGTCTGAAATTTAATAATAATTAACTGAATGTTACTTTACATTGCATTATACATATACTTTGCCTGTTTACTCATTTCAGCCCCATGTCTATATTTAATGCAACATAGGCAAAATCTGTATCATAAATTTTAGGCCTAAATTATAATCTCAAAAAATGATATGCTCAGAGGCTGCTGTATTCGTGAATGCCAAACATCCAAGGTAGCAGGAAGCAAACCCTTTACTAAGGAATAATTGTGGCTGTACTGGGTACCTGCTGGCTTGTACGCTAGCCATAGATGCCATCACAAGGCGTGATACCCAACAGCAACACATTGGCAACACCAAATGAAAATTGCAATAAACATTTATTAAAAGCATTTGCACAGAATGTAATACTCAAATTTGAGTGCTGACTTATGCATAGCACTGTAGCTGGTCTCCTAACACTAATCTGTATAACACTGAAAGTGAATCAGATAATCTATAGAAGAAGTTTAGCATTGGTCTGTGTATCTATCAGTTTATAAATCTGGCTTTGTCTATCACTTGAAGATGACTCGTTTATAGCGTCTGGCTACAACGAAAGCGGGTATCAGTGGGTGATAACTTTGGAGTAGAACTGTTGCTAGGTGAACTGACGAACCGCAACTGTGCAATTGTTCGAGTGTGTACAGTGCATCTCCATTTATCCGCCGCAGTCAGACTGATGTCCCCGTGCATTCATGATAGCTGCTGCCCGTCTCGCGACGTGTGTGTTGCAAAGCACATGCATTACGTGGAGAGCACAATGAGATTGTTAACAATAACATAATGGTTATCACAAAAAATGGCATGATCTTTGAGAAAGGAATGGATAAATACTTACTGTCAGTCGTCTTGTGCTGCAGGTGTTTCATACTGGTCATCTCAATACAAAGTGAAGATATCGAATGATGACACTCACGCGATCGATTTATGAAAATTAAATTTGCTAGGGGGATGGAGGGCTGCGCTTGCACTTCATTAGCCGAAAAGTCAATGCCTAGAGACCCAACAGTGGTTTCCTGACAGCACCATGAAGTCCACACACACACATACACTAACGTTATGCCATAGGCCACGGTTAGAGTTGGATGGGGAGGGAATTCAAGGAACGGCATTGCGATTCCAGATATGCTGATGCTGACATCAGCGATCTGGGCCAGAACTCTCCTTGATACTCTCCTAATAGCCACAAATTGAGTACCGAGTGGAATGAATATTTATAAACAGACTGCATCGGGATGTGACGACAGAATGTCAAGAGTTTGATGAAGCTACCGACTACTGGAGTGAATTTTTCATATGATAATACGGTTGAACTTTAAATGTAATCTCTTAGACAGCGCAACATAGATTTTCGAGAATATACATCTGTTATTTTTGTGGTGTCACCGCTAGACACCACACTTGCTAGGTGGTAACTTAAATCGGCCGCGGTCCTGTAGTACATGTCGGACCCGCGTGTCGCCACTGTGTAATCGCAAACCTAGCGCCACCACATGGCAGGTCACAAGGCACGGACTAGACCTCGCCCCAGTTGTACGGACGACATTGCTTGCGACTAGACCTACGAAGTCTTCCTCTCATTTGCCGAGAGACAGATTGAATAGCCTTCAGCTTAGTCCATAGCTACTACCTAGCAAGGCGCCATTTATCAGTGCTTATAGCTTACTACTATTCAAGAGATGTATTCCAACAAGAGAATAAAAGTTAAGTAACATCTACGTACTTTTCTTCTTATTCATTAATAAGTCTCATGTTCCAGAACTTCAAGCCCGTCTGCGTTAGTTTAGCGTGCACCTAGCTACCTCATTGTGTCTATGCTTTATGAGCTAGACACAACAATTTTTTGAACCACTTATTTCAAGTAGCAGAAAACCGAATCACGAATGAACTTTCGGACTTCATTCTGTTTTAGTTTGCGCCTAAAGCTACATGCAATGCAGTTACAATTTTTCACATCTTTTATTGGCTGTTTAACGATGTGTTTCGTCCTATATTAGGCTGCGGGATGTGTAGAGCTCACTTTTTGCGGCAGCACGGCCACGCATGACAGATACTTTCAACATACCGCGCTGCCGCTAACGATAGTGCATCGACTGGCCATTTCAGATACTGTTGCTGGCGTCAGTACTGCAAATGGCTCTACATGGCGGAGAGTTTAATTGTGAAATGCTGTTATTTAATGCATCATGCATGCATCTGTCGGAGTAGGTGTTCTCCTATATGATATGAAAACAGGGATTTGGTGTTTATTTGGTTCAATAGGAATTATTGGACGGATATTCCTCTATCAGATCATAATTCTTATGAATATGTGAGCAATGTACCGCATTTTTTTTCAGAGAAAAAACAGCTAATGAAAAGAGCTAAGGTTATTTCATGTAAGACAATTCAAGAGTACACACAGCGACAATGCGTCTATGGCGCTCTTACGAGGTTTCTTTGGTGACGGGATAGTTGACTGACCACCTCGTTCTCCAGTTCTACGGCCATGAGTTTTGAATTTCGGGGTTTATAGAAGATACACTCTGACAGCCCCCACACATTCGAAACATTTGAAGACAGTAACCGGCTAATGAGTTCAAGAATTTTGGAAGCCTAAATTGGACTTGTGACTAAGAAGTTATTCAGTTGATGCCAGGCTGCCCTTACTGAAGAGGAAGATAATTTTGATCACCTGTTGTGTGTAGAAGTAAGCTTAATTTAGTCGTATTGTTCAACTCAGGGATGACGCAGTGAGCCGATATGCGGTAGCTTGTGCATGTACTCGCACCGTACGTGGAATACCCTGTGCTTCCCCTAGCGGAAACATTTTCTAAATGACAAGCGAGTGGTCAGAAACCTATTTTCTTCTCATTGTTAGTTAGTTAGTAAAAAATTCTGTATGCACAATTTTAGCTACCGACAGGAACTGAAACCCACAAAAAATTACGAAATATGACCTTTTTGCGGTTTTTCTGCTCCTGAAACGGTCTTGTTTACAAATGTGAATCCTAGCACTCGCGACGGGGCAATCCATTCTTACTGATTCCATTGGCTTGCGAGGCGAACACTGAATGACCAACTGGAAGCTAACGAAAGATAACTACACTACTGGCCATTAAAAATTGCTACACCACGAAGATGACGTGCTACAGACGCGAAATTTAACCGACAGGAGATGCTGTGATGCTGTGATATTACAGAGCATTCACACAAGGTTGGCGACACCTACAACGTGCTGACATGAGGAACGTTTCCAACCGATTTCTCACACACAAACAGCACTTGACCGACGTTGCCTGGTGAAACTTTGTTGTGATGCCTCGTGTAAGGAGGAGAAATGGGTACCATCACGTTTCCGACTTTGATAAAGGTCGGATTGTAGCCTATTGCGATTGCGGTTTATCGTATCGCGACATTGCTGCTCGCGCTGCTAGAGATACAATGACTGTTAGCAGAATATGGAATCGGTGGGTTCAGGAGGGTAATAGGGAACGCCGTGCTGGATCCCGACGGCCTCGTATCACTAGCAGTCGAGACGACAGGCATCTTATCCGCATGGCTGTAATGGATCGTGCAGCCACGTCTCGATCCCTGAGTCAACAGATGGGGACGTTTGCAAGACAACAACCATCTGCACGAACAGTCCGACGACGTTTGCAGCAGCATGGACTATCAGCTCGGAGACCATGGCTGCGGTTACCCTTGACGCTGCATCACAGGCAGGAGCGCCTGCGATGGTCTACTCAACGACGAACCTGGGTGCACGAATGGCAAAACGTCATTTTTGCGGATGAATCCAGGTTCTGTTTCCAGCATCATGATGGTCGCATCCGTGTTTGGCGACATCGCGGTGAACGCACATTGGGAGCGTGTATTCGTCATCGCCATACTGGCGTATCACCCGGCGTGACGGTATAGGGTGCCATTGGTTACACGTCTCGGTCACCTCTTGTTCGCATTGACGGCACTTTGAACAGTGGACGTTACATTTCAGATGTGTTACGACCGTGGCTCTACCCTTCATTCGATCCCTGCGGAACCCTACATTTCAGCAGGATCATGCACGACCGCATGTTGAAGGTCCTGTACGGGCCTTTCTGGATACAGAAAATGTTCGACTGCTGCCCTGGCCAGCACATTCTCCAGATCTCTCACCAATTGAAAACGTCTGGTCAATGGTGACAGAGCAACTGGCTCGTCACAATACGCCAGTCACTACTCTTGATGAGCTGTGGTATCGTGTTGAAACTGTAAGGGCAGCTGTACCTGTGCACGCCATCTAAGCTCTGTTTGACTCAATGCCCAGGCGTATCAAGGCCGTTATTACGGCCAGAGGTGGTTGTTATGGGTACTGATTTCTCGGGACCTATGCACCCAAATTGCGTGAAAATGTAATCACATCTCAGTTCTATTAATATATTTGTCCAATGAATACCCGTTTATCATCTGCATTTCTTCTTGGTGTAGCAATTTTAATGGCCAGTAGTGTATATAGTGAACCGTAGTATTTTGTTGTGTATGTTACAGTATTTTAACTGTGTGTGTATTGTGTTTACTGAGGTAATGAATGGATACCAACCCATCATTTGCCTAAACTAGAGCGAAAAATCGCCTAAAAACAACACTTCGACCACACAGTGTATCAGACGAACGGTCGTTAACCTGCCGCGCGGATTCGGTTCCGTTCGGGATCACTTTCCTGTTTCGAAAGCTACCGTGCAGGGCATTAGCTATACGAGCATGTCGTGGACGGATGCACTGTAACAGACAGAAAAACGAAGATCCGAAATCTCGCTGCGTGTTAGCTATACGAGCAGCCACAACTCGCCACCTTCTGCGGGAAATACATACTCGGCCCGGTGGAAGGCTCGGCAATTCCTATATCGTTACTGAAGTCAGGGTACGATGCTTATTGACTGTAAGTGTTAACTCGCTCTCTGGCTGTGGGCTTTGACTTGCAACACTGTGTAACTGTATCTCGCTGTTCAAGAAGATCCTGGCCTTCTTTATCGGCTCTGATTTGAGCTCACATTACAAGCATAACGTTCTCTCTCCACAGAGTTCTCAATCATCGACGTGACATCGATCTTGTATTTCCACATGCAGGGATCTGCCTACATTTTCTAAGGCGACGATACAAAACCGACCTACAGATTCTCAGTCTTAAATTCAGTTTTGTTTGTAACGAGTGAGGTGTCCTATGCAGAATCGATAGTTGGAGATGTTTTCGTTCGCTGGTGGCCATCACTTGCAGAACGTAGCTCGTCGTAGTTCCCGTATAGCGCAAGCGATAAGATCAGGGCTGTCCGCACAGGGAGGGACGCAACAACGAACGGAACGAAGTGGTGATCTAAACTGATGACTGGTTGACGCTGGCTGGCATTTCCATACACAGAGCAATTTTGCAATGAAAAACTTCCATTGCTGTATTTCGCTGTCTCTCATCTCTATCAGACAGGATCGTTTCGTGCCTAATCTCAGACCTCCCTTCCTGCGCTTCCTACTATCTCTTGCTCATTATTACATGTTTTAATTTTGTTTGTACTCTTTTAACTGTAATACTTAATTATCCTCAAAAATTCCAGTTTCTCACAAGAAAAGAACCCATTTAATTAATATACTTAGTCCTCTTTACTGCCTAGATAGATGAAGCATAAAGGAAACTGAACTTTCATTGCAGTTTGGAACTGGATCGGCGTCGTTTTTTTGTGATATACAACAAACAGCTCTTCTACGATTAGCAGAGCTTGATATCCAGTACATCTGTTACCGAACAGCCAATGAAACTTCTGTCGTAAGGTTGCTTATGGGGGTGTTGGTAGATCGTTTGAAATATCCATATATGTTTGTGTGTACCTGTAGCAAATTTATCTTCGCCAAAACAGTATTCTACAATGTCAAAGGCCTCGGATAGACTTAAACAAGTGGCCTTTACCGCCAACACTTGTAGCATGCACTGTGAAGTTGTAACTAGTGCCAACCTTTACATACCGCACATTATGCTCCCTCGTACGCGTTGGCATTTGCGAAGACGACGGACACTTACGTGGATTACGTCCCCACTCTTGTTTCTGATACCGTTTGTGTAATTAATTGTCCTTACACTTTTAATGCAACGTCCCAACGCCACTAAAGCCATGTCACCTAACGACAGGTAACGATAGCTAGTTTTGTAGTGGCAGCACGCAGTCGGTTAAGCACCAATGTTAAGATTGAAATAGTTTGATATGATACTCTTTTTATTTGATATGGTAACTTACTTATCAATGAATTTAAGTACGCTTAATCCTAATATGTCAAATTGTGCTTGTGCTTTTCCAACAACTGTGATGTTTTTGGCACACGAATAAAAAATGAAATAAATAAAACAGTGGACTGTTGTCATTAACGGCCAAAGTGGTGATGAGGTCATGCTTAATATTCATATAATTGTCACCGGCCTCCTGCGTGACTTAATGTCTTAGGTTAAATGAAACCACTCTACCCATGCAGTACCATATTCTGGGACCCCTTCCCCAGTTACTTCCTGAAATTAGCATTTAAAATTTTAAAGCCACATGTTGGACAAGCCTCCATTTCATTCTTGCCACAACTGACATTAAATGGAAAATTATGATGGCAACTCAGACGACAGCCTGTTAAGGGTATACGGAACGCCCTATGCTTACAATGTTAAATTGAGCTAAAAGTTAGGAACATTTTCTCATTTGTTATTTGGACGATACTCTTGATTTTTTCACAGAACGCAGAGATATGTTCCGCTTTTATGCTGAATTATTAATTTTGAAAAAAATAATGTATAGTTTTTCAGATATTTTATTTTTTGTAAATGTTAAAAAAGTTATACATTTTAACAAGTATTTTAAAATTTACATCCATTAATACAAAATAATTCCACATATCTTTTAATTCAGATATATTAGAAGCTCTTAAGGAACAACTACAGAAAATTTCATCTTTCTATTATAAACAGGCCCTGAAGAAATGTACCTTATACACAAAAAAACTAAAATTACGGGAAATTAGCTTCAAAGTTTTTACTTCAGTACAAGCCTGCTCCATAGCTTGTATCATCAGAATCGTCCAACAGCTTCCTCTTGATGGCTCTGCTATGCTGTCTAGCCATCTTTGAATATACTTTTATGGCATTATCTAAAGACCTGAGCCGTTCCTTGTCCAAACAAAGCATAGCTGCGGCAGTTCGTAGTCCTACACACAGCCCCAACTTCTGCAGAACTTTGCGCTTTGTTATATTGCCCTGATTGAATGATGAAACAGCATCATAAACGCCAAAGTGAAGTGTGTTTATACCCACAAACACAGTTTTAGGTAGTCTATTCCATATCACATGGTTCACACACTCATTTGGATTTTGAGTCCGGCCATGAAGACATTTCATTAGCAGTCTAATATCTGCGAGGTCTCGGAATATTGTTTTTATTTCATCCATTATGGCAGGTGGCAGGTGATGAGGGTGGTTATATTGTTTCTTAGTTACCTTGCCTCTGTTGTACTTGCACCAACTATCGTCTCCTTTTGAACATAGCCCATGTTGGGGATTCTCATTGATTGAAGCTGTATGAAAAAACAGAGCCCAGACTGCTTTTCTCATTAATTCTGCATCTGCTGTATTCTGTCTTATTGCTAGACCATAGCACTTCTGAATATGATCTATTGTAGCATCTGTCAGTCTACTTTTCCCATCTAAAGTTTTTCCATCGCACAATTTCTTGCCTTTCATTCTAGCCTTGAGCCTTCGAAGTCTTGATCCCATCCTTTTCTGAACATGGCCAACACACTCCAGTTTGGAAATTTTCACATCGTTACCATAGGGTCTCAGTTGCTCAATTTCTTTGAAAGCCTTTGAGTCACCATCTCCAAGATAATTTATGTATCTAACGTTCTAACATTTTACTGAAAACAAAGGAAGTAGGTTACAGTACGCTTGTTCGCCCACTGCTTGAATACTGCTCAGCGGTGTGGGATCCGTACCAGATAGGGTTGATAGAAGAGATAGAGAAGATCCAACGGAGAGCAGCGCGCTTCGTTACAGGATCATTTAGTAATCCCGAAAGCGTTACGGAGATGATAGATAAACTCCAGTGGAAGACTCTGCAGGAGAGACGCTCAGTAGCTCGGTACAGGCTTTTGTTAAAGTTTCGAGAACATACCTTCACCGAAGAGTCAAGCAGTATATTGCTCCCTCCTACGTTTATCTCGCGAAGAGACCATGAGTATAAAATCAGAGAGATTAGAGCCCACACAGAGACATACAGACAATCCTTCTTTCCACGAACAATACGAGACTGGAATATAAGGGAGAACCGATAGAGGTACTCAGGGTACCCTCCGCCACACACCGTCAGATGGCTTGCGGAGTATGGATGTAGATGTAGATGTAGATGTAGATAAATACTTCTTACACCAGCAACTTCCATACCACCACTTGACCCATAGTAATTTGCCATGCACTGCTCTTCATGTTTATTTTTCATTTCTCCTTGCATCTGCAATGCTTGGAAAGTATTGCCACATCAACTACCTTACCAGTGTCCACACTTGTAGCTGCTACTACACCATTCAGAGATGTGTGGCCTCTCTTCTGCCAGCTTCCATCAAAAGCTATGGACAAGTCTCTGCTATTATTATTTTCAACAACTGCTTCCTCAACAGTATCTTTCATGTTTTCCTGTGCCACATCTTCTACAGCAGAGCCTATTGCAATTATCTATTTGTTAAATTTTGAAGGTGGAGGAGGGAGGTTCATCACACCACACAACATGGCACCTGCAGCCCTGCCCTTTCCTATACACCATAATCCATAAACCAGTCTAATGTTTATATCGTATAGTTTACCTGTATCTGCAGTAACATGTGAGGAATTGAAGAAAGTAACACTGTGTTTGCAATAACTGCACATCAACTCTAATTCACAAGCAACTCCTACATGTAAGTTTGTTTTCAATGAAACACCACATTTTACACATTGTTTGCAGCGCGCACTGTTCTCCAAAACGTCTGATAATAAAGAGACGTTAATTACCTCATATTTTGTAGTCCCAGCATTTAGTTTCTGGTATTCTTCTTCAATTCCAGCTAGTTTTCTTCTTGAATCACTTTCCGGTGTAGTGGCAGCAGCATCACTCAATGTATCACTACCAGTGTTGAGGTTAGTCGCTACTGGGACATCAGATACTGATGAAGATGAATCAGACGAATTTTTAGTACACTTTACTTTCTTGCGCCAATGTATACGCTTTCTAAATACCTTCAGACTAGGTCTTGGCATGTTGAAGGAAAGAAAACTCAAAGACCTCTCCACATACGACTTTCACAACAATGACATGGATGTACTCACAAAGGAAACAATACAAATGGTGCAGAATCTATTGTCAACTGTCTAGCAGTGTAGCCAACAGAAAAGCTAACTCTCTTGTGCTCAATTATATCTCTGGCAAGGCTGTCTATATCAGGTATATTTCGCGTCTCATATACAAGGTGCGGAACATCGTGTGTCGAAATGATTTTAAAAAATTATTTAATATAGTTCTATTCACGTCATCCAAATATTTTATACATGGTATTAAACGGGAGAGTCTAAATTCTTCGAAAATGCATTTACCCAAAAATCGATTTTTTCATCGAAAAACTCATTCCGTGTACCCTTAACAGCTTCTTAGACAAATAACACAAAGAAAACTTACCTCCCTATACTTCGAAATGAAATCACTTGCCAGCCAAGGAAGTCTCAGTCCGTTAGCCACACTGCATAACAGTGTTCTTTATTCAGAGAATACTGGAAATGACAGTTAGCACCAGCCCTTATTGCCAGACTCCTAAGCATTCTCTTATCGAAAAATAATTTCGTGGTCATATTGCAAATGTTCAGCACTTTTTAGAGAACCTATGATATATTCTCGTAAGTGCTGAAGAGAAGCAAAATTCTCCTCGCGTTGCTTTTAACTGGAATTGTATAATCGCATTTCCTAACATTTCCTAAAAACTTAACTTGCTTTTACGAGTAACCGCTTTAGTCGTAAGGTATAATGTATTGTAAGTAATATATTATGACTTTTGAGCATTCTTAAGGTAAATACATTGTTTGTTCTCTATCAAAATCTTTCATTTGCTAACTATATGCTTATCAGTTCAAATGGTTCAAATGGCTCTGAGCACTATGGGACTTAACATCTAAGGTCATCAGTCCCCTAAAACTTAGAACTACTTAAACCTAACTAACCTAAGGACATCACACACATCCATGCTCGAGGCAGGATTCGAACCTGCGACCGTAACGGTCACGCGGTTCCAGTCTGTAGCACCTAGAACCGCTCGGCCACTCCGGCCGGCATGTTTATCAGTAGTTAGCACCTTCAGTAGTTAGAATCTTTTATTTAGCTGGCAGTATTGGCGCTCGCTGTATTGTAGTAGTTCGAGTAACGAAGATTTTTGTGAAGTAAGTAATTCATGAAGGGTATAGGTTATTGTTAGTCAGGGCTATTCCTTTGTAGGGATTATTGAAAGTCAGATTGCGTTGCGCTAAAATATTATGTGTCAGTTTAGAAATGATCAGAATAAGTAAAGAGAAAACTGTCTGAGTACGTTCAGTTTAGCTCAGCTGTTTGAAAATCAAATTAACGTAAGACTTTTTCCAGCAATGTCATTCTTAATTTTTCAACGGGGACGTTTCAGTACGTTACCTCCAGCTTTCTTTTTCTTTTTTTTTTTCGCGGGCCCGTACGCAGCTGATAGTTTTATAGCCTGTGGAGTTATGTAAGATAGACATCAAAATAGTTGCCGAAACTCACTAGTTCGTAGTACTGTAAACCGCCAGGAGGTGGTAGCACTCATTGGAAACTTTGAATTCTTCAACTGCACAGCATGTCTCGGTGAAACAAAGTTGTTTTACAACAAGTTTGCATTTTTACCTATCTTGAGACTACAGTAAATGTGAGAAATATGTCTAACGTTTAGGACCAGTTTTTATAGTAAATGAACTTCAAACTGTATAGTTGTATCGATAACTGTTCTTTTTAAGCCACGAGGCATCATATATGATACAATCCATAAAAGATCCACTGGTTTAAAAAATGCGTTGGGGTCATCCATTGCTAATTTCGGCCTGGACTCTCAATGACTGTAGTAGAATTGTCTTCAGTGATGAGTTTTGCTTCGAACTGAGGCATGATGACCAGCGAAGACGTGTCTGGAGACGCCCCACGCAGCGATTGGGATACCAGCCTGACCATCGCCAGCCATACGACCCGAAAGCCAGGAGTGATGATCTAGGGTGCCATTTATTTTCATAGCAGTACCCTTTTTGTTGTTATCCATGGTACCCTTACACAGGTACGTCGACGGCATTCCACGCCCCGTGTTGTTGCCCTTCATGAGAAACCATCCGGGCCTTACATTTTAGCAAGTAATTCCTGCCCGCACGTGGCGAGTGTTTCTTCTGCCTGTCTTCGTGCTTGCCAAACGTTACATTGGCCAGCAAGATCGCCGCATGTCTCGCCAACTGACAACGTTTGGAGCATTATGGGCATGCCCGTAAGATTTTGACGATCTAACGCGCCAATTGGACAGCATGTGACACGATATCCGTCAGGAGAACATCCACCAACTCAGGCCATACAATGCCAAGCCGAATAATCCCTTGCATAAGGATCAGAGGTGGATCAACGCGTTATAGACTTGCTCAATTTGTGAAGCCCTTTCTCTTGAATAAATTATTCAGTTTTTCTGAAATCGTAATCATTTGTTTGTCCATTCGCGTAATTCTTTCGTGGTGCGTCACACAGATGACAAAATGGTAGATATCGAAATAGATGATAGAGGGATAGAAAAACAATTAAAATCGCTCAAAAGAGGAAAGGCCGCTGGAGCTGATGGGATACCAGTTCGATTTTACACGGAGTACGCGAAGGAACTTGCCCCCCTTCTTGCAGTGGTGTACTGAAGGTCTCTAGAAGAGCGTAGCGTTCCAAAGGTTTGGAAAAGGGCACAGGTCATCACCGTTTTCAAGAAGGGACGTCGAACAGATGTGATTTCAGGTGTGCCGCAGGGGAGTGTCGTAGGACCGTTGCTACTCACAATATACATAAATGACCTTGTGGATAACATCGGAAGTTCACTGACGCTTTTTCCGGATGATGCTGTAGTATATCGAGAGGTGGTAACCATGGAAAATTATACTGAAATGCCGGACGCGGTGGCCGAGCGGTTCTAGGCGCTTCAGTCCGGAACCGCGCGACTGCTACGGTCGCAGGTTCGAATCCTGCCTCGGGCATGGATGTGTGTGATGTCCTTAGGTTAGTTAGGTTTAAGTAGTTCTAAGTTCTAGGGGACTGATGACCTCAGATGTTAAGTCCCATAGTGCTCAGAGCCATTTGAACCATTTTTTTGCAGGAGGATCTGTAACGAATTGTCTCATGGTGCAGGGAATGGCAATTGAATCTGAATGTAGGCAAGTGTAATGTGCTACGAATACATAGAAAGAAAGATCCTTTATCATTTAGCTACAATATAGTAGGTCAGCAACTGGAAGCAGTTAATTCCATAAATTATCTGGGAGTAGGCATTAGGAGTGAGTTATAATGGAATGACCGTATAAAATTAATCGTCGGTGAAGCAGATGCCAGACTGAGATTCACTGGAAGAATCCTAAGGAAATGCAAACCGAAAACAAAGGAAGTAGGTTACAGTACAATTGTTCGCCCACTGCTTGAATACTGCTCACCGGTGTGGGATCCGTACCAGATGGGGTTGATAGAAGAGATAGAGAAGATCCAACGGAGAGCAGCGCCCTTCGTTACAGGATCATTTGGTTATCGCGAAAGCGTTACGGAGATGACAGATAAACTCCAGTGAAAGACTCTGCAAGAGAGACGCTCAGTAGCTCGGTACGGGCGTTTGTTGAAGTTTCGAGAACAAACCTTCACCGAGGAGTCAAGCAGTATATTGCTCCCTCCAACGTATATCTCGCGAAGAGACCATGAGGATAAAATCAGAGAGATTAGAGCCCACACAGAGACATACCGACAATCTTTCTTTCCATGAGCAATACGAGACTGGAATAGAAGGGAGAGCCGATAGAGGTTCTCAAATTACCCTCTGCCACACACTATCATGTGGCTTGCGGAGTATCGATGTAGATGTAGATGCGTTTGCTTTTTGCTTATTTCTTAGATTTTGTACGACATATAAACTGTCACACCTAGTAAATAAAGATGGTGTCTAGAAAGATGTGTCAAAGATAATTGCTAGACATCATCTTGGCTTACACTGTGTAACAGTTCATATGTGACGTATTAGGACAGAGAAAGGAGCCTGTGACAACTGGAGCCAGTGCCACGTGTTACTCTAAAGTCGCAACACAATACACACATGCCATATTAATACCTTTGAAAGATGCTGTGAAAATAAACTAAACAGTGCTGCTAACAGTAAAATTGTTATTTTATTCGACGTCACTAACGGTTACGTTAAAATATAACCTAAAATGTTCGCATCTGAAGTAAAATTTTCATTTTAAAACCAGTTACTTGGAAATAGTCAATATTCAGGAATATGATAGGAACGTCCATTCGAAGCAAAAAAGCCTAGTTGAAGTGGGCTCTAAAAAGCATACCTATGAGTTATGAGCACTTGTCCCTCTTCGATAATGTGAAGCAAATCTTTGCTACTGTATGCTCTTTGGTTTCCATACTTTGGACCAAAATAAGAAAAAATTGCTAAGTAAACATGGGCTCTGAAGTAGATACCTTAAGAGCTATGAGGACTTACTCAGTATAAGTGGTGTCTTTTACGGTAGCGAAGATGAACAGGCTCTTAAGGTATGCATTTTGTAGCCCATGTCTACTGGACACTTTTTTCTTGTTTTGGTCCATGCTATCACATCAGAAGATATTTGTTTCACACTATCAGAGATGAAGTAGTGCATCTATCTGGTTGGTATGCATTTTAGAGCCCAGGTTTACTAGAATATTTTGCTTCGAATGTTCGTTCCTTTCATGTCTCTGAATATTGACCACTCCCGCATGAGGATCCTGTACAGCTGAAGCTTGCTTACATGATACACTATTTTTATTGTATTGCATTTGCATAATAAATATGTTTATCTATAGTTACAATACTTTTTAAAACTGAAAGATGTTTTTTCCGTGGAAATGGGTCTCAACTGTTTCCTGTTTTTGAATTAATTATTCACAGCGATGTTAATAAATCCTGTGGGACACCTTAATGATTATAATTCTTTGATTTTTTAATGCTGTTGTCTTCTCCAACTGTTCTTGGTGTCAAACATAAATAGGTGGTTCGAAGAGAACCCTCTGCCACCGTAAATGGTTGCTGTTACGCAGGAACTACACGGCCTCGTCACATGGCGGAATAAGATTAGGCAACACTACAGTCAAATGATGGTAACAGAGATTGGCAAAAGTTTACAATAATTTATTAAAAGAATTATTGCACTGCGTAAAGTAAGTATGAACCTAATTGCATTCTCCGCCAATTATTTCAAGCAATTAGTTCACGAGCCCACTCGAATAGTAAGCGGTTTTGAAAACACACTTGACCTCGTAGCAACAAATAATCTGGAGCTAAAAACGAGCAACGAAACGGACACAGGGATTAGTGAACACAGGGTTGTCGTAGCGAGACTGAATACCGTAAGTATCTACCCTCAAAAAATATACTAAAATATACCTATTCAAAACCGCAGATAAAAATTTGCTTGATGCGTTCCTGAGAAACAATCTCCACTCCTTCCAAATTAACAATATAAGTGTAGACCCGATGTGGCTCGTATTTAAAGAAATGGTATTGAAAGCAATTGAGAGAGCTATACCAAATAAATTAACAAACTACGGAGCTGATCCCCTTGGTACACAAAATAGTTCAGAGCACTGTTGCAGAAACAACAAAAAGCATGCCAAATTTCAACGAACGCAAAATCCGCAAGACTGAGGATCCTTTACAGAAGCTCGAAAATTAGCACGGACTTCAGTGCGAGATGTTTATAATAGTTTCCACAACGGTACTTTATCTCAAAACCTGGCAGAAAATCCAAAGGGATTCTGGTCATATGTAAAGTATGCTAGCGGCATGACACAATCAATGCCTTCTATGAGCTATAGCAATGGAAATACTATCGATACAATGCTGCTAAATTAGAATTACTAAACACAGATTTCTGAAATTCCTTCACCAATGAAGAAGAAGTAAATATTCCAGAATTCGAATCAAGAACAGATGCCAACATGAGTAACTTAGAAGTAGATATCCTCGGAGTTGTGAAGTAACTTAAATCCCTTAACAAAAGCAAGTCTTCCAAATCAGATTGTATACCAGTTATGTTCGTTTCAGAGTATACGGAGGCAGTAGCTCTATACTTAACAACCATATAAAACTGCTGTCTCGACGAGAGATCCGTACTCAAATATTGGAAAGTTGCACAGGTCACAACAGTACTCAAGAAAGGTAGTGCTCCCGCTGGTGGATCCACCATCGGATAGAGAACAAATCTCTGGACGTAACGCACAGTGGAGCCACCATCGAACCCTATCTCGGACCTAGTGTATTCTGGATCCTCCTCTGAACATCGCTCCAGATATAAAGTGTGGCGGATCAACCTTCACACTGATCCCCAACGTGGCGTACTGTGGATCCGCCTCTGAACATCGCTCCGGATGTAATGAGAGGTGGGTCCACACTCGAACACTAAGTCGGGTCTACTTTGGGTCATGGGAACCATGCGCGACACATGCACGGACATACAGAAAACAGAGGAAATGCAATGCAACTGTTGAATATGTCATTGGAAGTGACTGGATGCATTCGAGTACACTGCTGTACTGTACTGTCCGACCAGAAAAATAATGCATTTGCTCTAGGTGTTTACAACTGTGCTGCAAAAAAAAAAAATAAAAAATGTTGAAATGTGTGTGAAATCGTATGGGACTCAACTGCTAAGGTCATCAGTCCCTAAGTTTACACACCACTTAACCTAAATTATCCTAAGGACAAACACACAGCCGGCCGTAGTGGCCGAGCAGTTCTAGGCCAACAGTCTGGAACTGCGCGACCACTACGGCCTCAGGTTCAAATCCAGCCTCGGGCATGGATGTGTGTGATGTCCTTAGGTTTAAGTAATTCTAAGTTCTAGGGGACTGATGACCTCAGATGTTAAGTCCCATAGTGCTCAGAGCCATTTGAACCATTTTTTGACAAACACACACACACACCCACGCCTGAGGGAGGACTCGAACCTCCACCGGGACCCAACTGTACTGCATTAACGAGCAATTTTATAATACGTGACGAGAAGTGATGAAATGATTGCATGGCCAAAAGTGACATAAAAGCGATGTAATTACGAAAATTGAGGGAAAATACGTGTAAATTGAGGGCAAATACGCCAAAATGTGGAGAAATAGAGGGAGATTGAGGGAGTACTTGCATGTGTTCTCCTTGGTGCAGTAAAACTCTTGTACATGGGAACGAGTATGTGACAACAAGAGGAAAACGAGAAAAAGTTGACGTGGAACCACTGGGAACCAAAGAAACAGTCACCTTTCGTCGACAGCGATAAGGCAGTTGGAACGGAATTTTTAACATGGATGATCACCAAATGTAGAGTAAAAAATTTATATATGTTGCGTCACAAGCCAAAGTGTGGCCCCAAAGTTTTTGGCACCACCTTACAGATTTTTATAAAGTTGAGAGATGGCATGAGCCCCCTCTCATATTTCTATCTTACTCTGAGTAATTCGATTTTCCTCTCTAATTGCATGCAGTGAAAAGTCGCTGTTCCTTCACACGCGGACTTCCCACTCAGCGTCTCTCATGACCCGGGTGGTCCGGTGACAGGCGTGTTCTGCTGAGCTTGAAAGGCTTAAGCCGACGGGTGTGAGGGAGTTGAGTGGATGCTTTCCAGACGCCGATATTGTCATAAGAGCGGCGGTGTCACGCCCACAGGGGCCTGACGGAGTGGCTGGGCTAGAGATTTCGTTACTTCACAGAAACTTAGTAAAAACAGTTTCTGGCGGGCTACCAGCGAGGCGTGGGAATGACTTGTGTTCCCAGGCAGTCTTGGCGGGCAAATTACCGCGTTCTCTGCAAAATCATAACTGTGATTGGCTTGCTCAGGGAATAGCTCCGTGACGTAGCAAAGTCGGCGCAGAAATTGGCGTCAAGCATCTCCATTGGTGGAATAGTACTGCGTTGGCAATAGAGGGCTTGCTGATTGGAACGTTTAACCACGACCACTGTCGTGGGGGCGGGAATGTTCTGAGTTCGGCTTGTACGGGTGCTACAAGGAGAGTCGGCTCTCGCCTTTCAGTCGGAGTAGGCTACAAGACTGAGCTCTCGCTGCTCTGGACAGCCTGCCTTTCGTTGGCTGTCTAATATACTTTCATTTGATTGTAACTGTTTGACGACGTTGCTGAAGTTCCGACTTCAACGTAACTTTCTGAGTACAGTTGCATTCTGCGTAAAGCGACCTATGTTGTCTGTCTTGAGCATTTTTGGCTAAAGTTGACTGTATCGGAGTTACTGTGTGACTTCGCTTGTTAAAATCACTCACTGTACCGTCAGTGATTGTGTAGCGAGCCTTCTTCGTATCCCTCAGAGGCGCATTTGTGTTGCTAGGAAGTCTTTAGTCTGGAACAACCAGACCAGGATAATTTGTTTCAGGTTATAATCGCGACATTATCACCACCACGGCGGGACGTCGAAACAACCAGCCATCGCCTCCGGTACGCCAGATCGTGTTCTTGCTGTTAAGAAGACAGCTTGGTAATGTATGTCCGCAGCACTGGCAGATTAGGGATTTTGCTAGGTGATAATCAGAACTCAGCTGAGCGCGCCTGTTCATCTTTTCTAACTTTGTTCTGTCTTGGGTGTTCATTGTCTGAGTTATCACTACTGTAGCAGCAATTAATGTTGAGTTGGCTGGGTGTTTCTCTTAAGATTTGAGTTGCAAGGAATTGGCTCCACATACCACTTGGTCATAAATGTCACAATCTAGTTTATTTGAGTATACAATTTGATGTATTGTAAATGTTTCATGTGTTTTGTTTATTATTTTGAGTTTAGTCATAATAAATCAAATTGTTATTGTGGACAGAACTTTCATTCTGTTAATCGGCAGAGCAACCCTTTCATTTCTCACTACGTTAATGAAACTTTCCTTTACCTAAGTAATTTCTATCCAATTAAATTATTGCAGGTGCCAAACTCTTTTCTACTCAACTTGCAGGGTCGATTACAGTCAGTTCGCGTTTCTTCTTAATCCATGTGCAACAGCAAAAGTCGGAGTTAGAAAAGGGGGGGGGAGGCTTAGAGCATCATTTCCATATGAAGATTCGAGAATAATTTAGTGTTAAATACACTGCTAGCCCCGGCACCTCGCAAAGTGTCGTCAGCTATTGAGCTTTATGTTACCAGATGGTTGACTGCAATACACTACTACAGAATAGATCACATATTTGACCCTGTATGAGACTGTTTAGCTGTTTTAAGCCCTAATAAACAGTATTTACAATGATCTTCTCTGCACTTTCCGCCAGTTACAACCATACGCTGTCAGCTAAGAAATACCTTTCAGAACAGCTGCTGAATGGTTTTTTTAACAACATTCTACTGTATGCCTATTCAGTTAATAGTGATACATGCAAGCTGACCGCTCTCTTTGATGCTTTCTTGGAAAAGAGAACTATCTGCCTCTAAATTGACATGGATCTGAATGAAAGGATGATAGAAAGTAAATGGAGTGATCGGTTGAAAGTGGTTGTAACGAGGTATAATTTAATTGTAGACTGATGATGCATTCTTGAGAGAGGGGGATGTTGCTGCAGGTCTTTACCACACATTTAACCTTTTTCCGTTGTTCTCTTGGGGTGCATCAGTTGTGTTGTATAACTTGTGATCGACTTGTATACAGTTTCATGTTCAGTTTGTGACTTACAGTGCTCTCTGCCTGCAATCGTTAACAGCAAACGTCTCCATACCTCAGTCAGCAGAGGACTTCCAAGGCATGTATGGTGAATCATGTACATCGATGGAAAACTTATTTCAGCACCCTCTTGTAGATGATCGAAGATGTATGCAAAGCACTCCCCTTCTCTGCCACATCTTGTGCATAAATCAAGTCTTCAGTTTCATAACTGCAGTGATTCTAAGTTAGTGACAGATGTTTGTTAGGTACTGCAAACCCTATGTATACATTAACTTGACAGTTGTCCTGTTTACGGAGTTAGTACAGCATGATGCGTAATTTCATATGTCAAACATCACTGCTACGCGTTTTTCTATTTCCTTGTAAGAGGCACTTTTTCGTTGCTGATGATCATTTTATAGGACTTACGTGAGCATAGTATGATTTCTGTACCATAATCGGATGTGAACAATGGGTGCTACATACCTCCATAAAGCTATATTGTGCATGTATCACAAAGAATCCATATTTTTCTTTGGTATAGAACGAAGTAGCTTTATCATCTTAAAGTCTGTCACCACAATGGTTGGGTTGGGTTGTTTTGGGGAAGGAGACCAGACAGCGAGGTCATCGCTCTCATTGGATTAGGGAAGGACGGATATGGAAATCGGCCGTGCCCTTTTCAATGGGACCATTCCGGCATTTGCCTGGAGCGATTTAGGGAAATCACGGAAAACCTAAATCAGGATGGCCGGGCGCGGGATTGAACCGTCGTCCTCCAGAATGCGAGTCTAGTGTCTAACCACTGCCCCACCTCGCTCGGTGTCACCATAATGAGTGGGATAGAAAACTTTCAGGGTGGATGTATGTCAGATGTTGGAAACCAAGTGGCTTTAACATTATAGCGTGTTTAAATGCAGAACCATGTAGCCTTAGGAGTACGTGTGTTTATGTTCTACAATCATTTTTCTCTTGCCAATACTGACCGCAGACACTAGAACAGTACTTCGGAATTGACGTAAAATGCTTCAAACTCCGTCTGTCTGGAGCTCCATCATCCATAAAACACACGTTTCTTCTTGACCATCTGTTATATCATCACAACACTCTCATATTTACTATACACCAATAAGAGGTGCTAACCTTCTCGACATGCGTGTACCTGGAAAGATCTTGTGCACTTGGATGGGCGCCATAAGATTGGTGTGGAAGAGTCTTCGCTGAATAGCAGCTACGGGATCAGCTCTTTCTGTTCTTTCATGAGACATGGAATGTAGTGGGTATAGTACCCTCCTACTTCGGGTCAGTTGCGTATTAAATCGGCGACAATGTTGCAGGGGGGGTTGGTCAAAGACTTTGTGGGTAAATCTTTCAGTCTGCAACTTTATCCTATGAATTTGTTGGATACTCTGTAACTCCCATCCACATTGGGGAAAGATGGGCAATTGTAATCATAAATTCCGCACTATGATCAAAGTGATAGAAGTATGTACCGTATATAGCCTGACTGAATGAGCATAGGACGCTGTGTGGTATACTTTGGTGTATAAGTTCAAGAATTAACCATGAAAGGACATACTGCACAGTCATCTACCTACATTTGCAGTCTAGTTTATGGTACATGCAGAGTAGTAGACAGACAGTTTAGCCATGATACAGAAATAGGGAAGCATGTTGCCATGTCATTGGTCAATGCTGAAAGTACGGAAAAACTGGCAGAATTGCTAAAACTGATCGCACGATCAACTGTGGTGCTTACTACAGTACATTGTCCCACATCGACGATGTCTTTTCCATCCCACCTGTCCACTAGTAAATTGTTGATTACCACATAATGATTGACTGGCGCTACTTGTTTTAGATGAAGGAAGTCTTAATGAGAGCAACACCTCCAAGGGATGGCCAGCACCGAAAAAGTGATCACGTACATGGCTGCAATATGAGGAATCAGTGCTCTTGGTCTCTTCAAAACAGAACACCTAGACATCTGCTACCCCGTCACTGTGAAAGATGAGATTAAATGTAGATTTCATCACCTTTGGGCGGCTGTTTGGAAATGATCGACAATGCCGCAAACTCTTTTACTTTGTATATGTTGCGATGTCCTCTAAATTTTTGTCAATAAGAAACTTTCCTATACTTTGCTTTGTCAAATGTCACCAGATTGGCGCTACGATCGTAGTATTTGATTGTAATTACACTGATAAATATGTGGCTAGTTTCCTAGGACGATTCTGCCTGGCATGGAGGTGCATGGCAGAGGTAGCCGATGACTGGTATGAAGTGAAATTTCCAGCTTGAGATGGGAGCCATTGCTGAGCCTCCAAACCAGTCAGGAGGGGTACAGCTGCGTCATCCTCTGGTCAGATGAATAGCGAACTAATACTCAGTATGTGTTGGGCAGCCTTCGTGATCACGTGTGTTGTAAGTATTCTCTGATTTTTACATGGATATTTGAGAAGATTCAATATGGCGAGTGTTGGCGCTAGACGTATTGATAACATTCGAATTTCAACCACTCCAGTCATCCTGGAGACGTAGTGTTTGGAAACCGGGCAGTTGTGGGATCGAATCCCGCCAAATATACCAGTCCTAATATCCACCAATAAGATGCAAGGAAAAACTGGCCGCTCACAAAGAGTATCGATTTAATTAATTAGTCAATGAATCTGACAGTCCTAATATCCACCAATAAGATGCAAGGAAAAACTGGCCGCTCACAAAGAGTATCGATTTAATTAATTAGTCAATGAATCTGACAGAATGAGGGAATATCTCCAAGACATCCACAGCTGGAGGGAGGGTGGGATTTACCAGGTATTCACTGCTTTGTTCAGGGCAATGGTGGGATTAGTATGGCACATGACAGAAGTTACCTGCTTCTTCTCGAATGTCTTTGTTCCATCAGTTACAGTTTTCCATTGTAGTGAAATTGTGAGAACAATGGGATGTACTAATTACCAATGATAGGTCTGCATGAGTGGCGAGAAGGGGCAGGGGATGTGGGTGGAAGAGAGGCGAGGTGGGACGATATCTTGGTCTGTGTATGTTATCATACATTGGTTCACACTAACAGGAAGCATCTACTTGAGAGAGACAGAGGGAGAAAGAGAGAGAGAGAGAGAGAGAGAGAGAGGGAGAGAGAGAGAGAGACCATTTGTTTCGACAGGAATTTCTCAGGTATCAATACCAAAGGGTTGCTGCCACCTGAAATTTTTGTCCAAGGGATTAGCATGACTTCTGGTCTGCGCACTGCACGAACTGGCACTGTGTGCAGGCCTTCTCTCAGTCTGTGCATGTGGGAATAAGCGAGCAGCTGGCGTATGGTGTGGCCCGGCAGATGGTGGACAGCACGTGTTTCATAATAGAAAGATTTGAAAGATGTAATTATGTGCGGTGAGCTATATTGACAGCATTGCTTGTGTGATTGGACAAAAAACTGGTCGATTTAATTAGTTCTTTTCGATGTACTTTACAAGACCTGCATCTTCCAATACAGTAGAGAATGATGAGCAAGAGAGGTCCAACCCCTACGAACTAAATTTTATAAATAAACAATATATCCTGTGCTATGTAATTGAATTTTGTATTGTAAGATATTTCATCTCCAGCACAGACCTGCCAGTTTCAAGGTGGGGTGGTAAGAAGGCAGGTGGAAGTGGGGGGATTTACCTGAGGGGGAAGGGTTAATTAACTGATCGATTTAATTAATTAGTCAATCAAACTGATAGAGTGGGAGGAGGCAATTCTAATAACTGAGATCTGAAGGTGTCCTTCGTATTGAAAAGGGGGGAGATGGGGGTGGGGGAGGGGGAGGGGTATGGGTGTGGGTTTTCTCAGAAGGACAGATTATGCCCAGGGGGTCATAAATCAATCCCTAGAGGGTCAGAAATCAAATAGCAGAAAAATTGGTTAAGGGGAGCGGAAAGGGGTAATAAATAATCAAGTTTGCCCCTGAACGATTGCAACCTGCACTACGCATCACATAACGAACTTTATCCCACTAATTTCGCGCAACAGTTTCCAATCAGACCAATGCCATCAGCAGCATCTGGATTTTGTGTAACACAGAATCGACGCTGTAATGTCTATTGAGATGTTATTCAACAAGCATTCCATTTTTGAAGAACTGACAGTAAATCTCATGTTTTGTGATTTCTGTAGAAGTAATACTCCTTTGCCACCATATTTCGACGTTCGACTTAGAAATCCAGTGGAAACGTGTGGTGTCATTATAGTTTGCAGAAAACTTAGTAAATCATTGAGTCACGGTCCTTTAGGGAGGTCCTAACGTGAGATACGAATCGCTCTGCTACCTGTCGCAAATGTAGGTTCTGTAAAGTTTTGCACTAATGTTTCTTGAAATAAACGTCCAAACTCCTCTGAATTGGTTTCATGCCTTCCAGTTGTCCGATTGTCTCGTAAGGGAGTCCCTCACGTTATATTTATGCAGCAGTAGATTTAGAAGTTTTATGTAGCTTCACATATTTTGACATTTTGCGAGAACTTTCAATGAAGTAAACTTTAAAAAGCTGTTTTATCACTGCACTCCTTTCAAATTTTACCAGAGTGCTGTACGCTACATGCTCTCAGTTAACGATAGAGCGGTGTAGGACATCTGGGCATCTTAGGGGTGGACGCAGAAACCCGCATAAACGACCAAGCATGCACGCTGTCCTGTCACGTGGCGCCTTCAGCCCCGCGCCCCATGGGATCTCTGCTGCAGACATATCCGCGTGAATTTCCTTAGCTTTTGGGTGCACTCTAGAGGCACAGCATTCGTATTCCTTCCATGAGATGGAGATAGTGCTCTGTAGCAACATCGACAGCCACCACACAAGTCCTCGTGGTACCTGACGGCTCTCAGATGTTTACCAACAATCCGTAGCTATTATATCTCAATGGACAGCTGTGGCCCACGTGGTTACGTTTTCTTCCTACAGGAGGCGTTTGCACAATGAACTGTAGACAGTTTGTCATGTTGAATTGCTGCATACAGCTATGTTATAGAGCATTGCTCTCATAAAACTGTCATTATTTTGGGCATCAGTATTTGTCGCGTTTTTTGATGGTCACAATTCGGCTTTTCACTTAACATAAAAGTGTTTTGCTCTCACTGTGCTTGGTACACCCCTGTTGTATATAATCTTCACTTGTTAGGCTCTATTTACAGGCAATCATCATAGGTCGTACAACTCGCTCCTTCTGGCTCCATCCTGCCCGCCTCTCCCCCACGCTCACCTACCTTGGCCTCACCATTGACGGTCACCTCACCTGGATCCCTCATCTCTCATCTCCGCTCTATCCAATCCAAAGCCCACAACTGCCTCTGACTCCACAAACTCCTCTCTGGCCGGACATGGGGGTTGAAAACCTTTACAATCCTCCACACCTACAAATCCTTAATCTGTCCCATCCTCTGTTATGCCAGTCCCACCTGGATATCAGACCCCCCAAATTCTATAAGTCCCTCCAGATCCTCGAGCACCATGCACTCCGCCTTACCTTCTGTACATGCTACCCGTCTCCCACATGGATCCTCTATGACCTGATTCCTTTCCCCAATCTGATCCTTTTCCTCGAACATATCCACGTCGTCTACACCTTCCACCGACTTGATCCCCCTTATCCCCTGGTTGCTCCTCTCCTCTCCAACTCCCGCCCTCTACCACACCTTCACTGTTGTGTCCCCCCTACCCTCCATCTCTACTCCCTTCATCTCCTTTCCCAAAGTGGCTTCCATCGACTTCCCATTCCAGATGATGCCCTCTCTCCCTCCATTTATCCCTCCTATAAGCTATGATCCTCTCCATCTCTACACCCTTCATCTCCTTTCCCAAAGTGGCTTCCATCGACTTCCCATCCCAGATGATGACCTCTCTCCCTCCATTTATCCCTCCTATCAGCTCTGATCCTCATCTTCTCCTCCCTTCCTCTGTCCTTTACCCAGGCTCCCTCTCCCCCCCCTTCCATCCTGTTCTTCCCCACCTACCCTCTCTCTGCCTTCCTTCTCTCCTCTGAGTCCTTTTGCTCTCCCCTCCACTACCTTTCCCACTCCTTCTCAGGTATGCCCAGCCCCCCCTTTTTCTATGTTCCCTCCCTCCATCGGCTCCCCCCTTTTTTCCTTTCCTCTCCTCCCTCCCCTTTTTCCCCTCATCAGTCCGGGTCCTCCTCCCCGCCCCCCGCCCCGTCTGCCGCTGTGTCGCCTCTATAGTGCTGTTTTGAGTGAGTGTTCATTGTTGTATGTTCTCTGTCAGTGTTGCAAACAGCCACCATACTATCGCTAATTGTGTTTTTATCTCATGCAAACATAAACCAGACTGTCACCGTGTTTTTTAGTTGTGCCTGTCTGTTTACTACGTGTTTTAATTAGCATCACCGACCATTTGTTTTTATATTGTCTTCGCATCTCTTTCTTCATGTTTCAGTTTTTAACAGTCACCATTTTATCGCCTGCTTTTATTGTTCTCATATCTCCTCATTCTGTTTTTTAACTTTTCTGCAGGCTGTAGAGCAGAGTATTGTGCTGCTGCCAGCCCCCCCCCCCCCCCCCCCACACTCTTTGGGGGTGAATCGAAATCCAATAAAGGAAAAAAGTTTGTATTTATACACCTCCATGACCCAGGCAATAATTATAGGACGTACTGCCTGCGCCTTCAGTTTCCATGATTCCTATTTCATCATTAACAACCAACCCACCCAGATAATTAAGGCACTAAAATATCTTGGAGTAACCTTCGACCGGCAACTAATGTGGAAATCTCAACTACTAACCAACGTAAAGTCCACAATAGACTAATACTACTAACCAGCCAAACATGGGGACTACAACCCTCCATTGTCCTTCACACATACAAATCCCTGATTCACCCCATCCTTTACCACGCAAATGTTGCGTGGATACCCGCGACTTCCAGATTCTGTAAGTCCCTCCAGATCCTCGAATGCCATGCCTTCTGCCTCGCTTTCCATATCCGCTTGCCTTCGCCCACGAGGATCCTTTACCAATTCATAAAATTCCCACCTCTCCTCACTCACGTCGAACACCACCACATGGGATGAGGGGCAATGAAACAGCAATAAATAAAAAACGACGTATTTGTGGGGCTAGTGATTAACATAGCTGTCATACACACCACACACAATTTTTTGTGGCGAATTTTACAAGCATAATAATTGAACCTACTTTTTTTTTGCTTCAACACCAGTTTCACGAGTTCTCCGAGAGGATAAGTGTGTATCACCCAAGTCTTTGAATTTCCCTTCAGAATGTGGATGCTGGATGTAGGTCATTTTAAATCTACCTGACAATCTTTCAATATTAGTTAAATAATATGCGACGCTTTCATTTTAAAATTTCCCCTCCATTTCAACTCAGGTCACATGGACTGTGACCGTTGTCCCATCACAAACAACCTACATGTGGCGGAAATCTGAACTACTATTCTGCACTTTGCGGTGGGCAGCCGAATCGTCAGTATGTGTCGTGTGGTTCTCTCCAGTGTGACGAGACAGTTGCTAACTGTGGCAGCGGCAGCGCGGCGACTACAGCGGGTGGACCTCTTGTGAAGGTGGCGATGGCTGACTGGCCCTGTGTGGCGAGTGTTTGGGCAGGCACTTTGCGGTGGTGCGAAATTCAACTTCCAAACCGCTCTGGCGATCATGAACTTCGCGAGCACGGAAAGTAGCTCTACCTGATGTAGTGTCTGTTTCACAACAAAGACAAACATTCTGATCCGTTCCCAGCATAATACTAGTGGACAAATCCAAATATAGGAGAACTGGACTGAAACTAAGAACAAACAGTGCGTATGATGTTAGGGGGGTGGAAAATCCAGTAGCTGTTTTGAATTCTATAAGTGACCTTGTAACCCTTCGCTACTGCGTACGATACTTATTAAAGCCTGTACTATGGTAAGTTGACGGGCTTCACCTTATAAGGAAGGATTTTGGGGTAGATATTGACCGCGTGTACCCGAATGGAGGCAAAATCAGACTTTCACCCACTCAGTAACAACAATGATGCGTCAAGCAAGTCTGAAGTGCAACTACACGTTAGGACGGACAAGAAACGACACAGCAGATGCTACCAAATTGTTAATAATACGATCGCCAGCCTAATTAGGCATTAACTGAGTTTCTTCCCAGTACAAGTTGATGTACGTTCATACAAAACAACACGTAATAGCACTGCATAATGTGGTAAATTTTAGAACCAGAAAATCTACTGAACTAATAATTTCACTTTCTGTACTAATATGGACAAGCCAAAAATCCACAACAATACACTGTAATGTTTACTACAAACTTCGTAGTGTCTACTGATCTGATTAAAATCGGGCATAGGTTACCCTAGAAATAGTACTTTCGAAACATACATACAATGTCAATTTTGAAAAAGGTAAAACACTAATAAATTTTGGTTTTATATTGACTTTAACTTTGCTAGTCAAATCAGTTCAGTACACTTCAGAATTTAAATGAATAGAAAAGAAAAAAGGGGGGGGGCACCCTGAAACTGTTGTGATCACTGTACTGAAATTTGTATTATTGAAAGCATTAAGCAGTCAAGATTTCCAATATATGATTTACTACTCTTTTTGTCTTATTTCTTGCTCATTTAACTACCATTATTTTTGTCTCAAATTGACTAAACTTCATTACTAAACCAATTTCAAAATTATCTTCCAACTTTGTCAGACCTATATTATTAGCTTATATATTCTTTAACAACAAAGTTCTTTAAACAATTTTCTAACATAGATAGGTCTGCAGGTAATTATTATTAACATAAACTTTATATCTTCATCTCGGGACACTCGGGTTGCACAACATGTGGAAAGGACCCTGTCTAGGTTAGTGATGAGGACAATTAAATGATAGGACAGTTCTGGTAAAAGTTAAGTTGTTATTGAACAGTCAGGAACAAAAGTAACACTGGTCCACACGAATACAGTACTAAAAGATTCAACCTGTTCGTGTCGATGCGGCGGTGGCGGACGGCGAGATGGCGAGGCGCACAGCACACATACAAGCACAGCTATGGCTCTTGATGTATCGACACTTTGCTTCTTCCTAGCGTCGCAATACTTTTCCATTTAGTACCTATGGATTATAGCCATGCTGTATAGTCGTCGGAAACGGCATATCCGAGGCTCAATGAAATCACGTTTTCCAGGAGAGCCTCCTCGATCCAGAGCGTGTTTCTCAGACCGATGCCCAACTCCGACTACTACTGCTGAACCCGTTATGCCGTGCCGCGCCCGTGTGCATTTTCCCGCGCTCGCCTGCCATCCACCTTTTACCGCTCCCCTACAGACAGGGTATTCACCAAAGGTTTTGCATTCCACATATCCTAATACATTGCCTACGTATGGACCAGGCGCATAAATACAACTTTAACATCTTACAACAGTTTCAACATTTCTTACATTTCCATTTTGTTATAATATTGCTTGCTATTTGACATAAACATTAATATTCACATCGAAAATTGGTTACAGTTCCTTTAACATCATGGCATGAACAGAAAAAGAAATGAAATCAGAACATCGATTACACTAATTTAACGAAAATCAGAAGAAAAAAATTATTATATGTACAGTTGTTGTTGTTACAACCTGACTGCTGTAAATAGCCATACAGATCTGAATGAATAATAGCCTGGGAGAAACATGTGAAGTGGTTTCTCATATCGACGAACATAGGTCAGCAGGCAAGTCCAGAATGGTTACTACCGATAGGGTGAAAAATATGATTATGTAGCCAACAGCCTCAGAGTGGTATCCTTTGTGTAACAGACAGTCTTGAACCTGTAGGGGAAAACATGCTTTATCTCAGGCGAGACAATGCCCTTTGTCCTAGAATTGGTATGAGGATGACCTTGGGAGACAATTCCCTTTGTTTCAGAATCACAGGCTCAGAGTGGCAGAAGAAAAACGTCTTTTGTCTAACAGAAAAGCTTGGAGCTGTAGGGGAAACAAACATCCTTTGTCTCAAGTGAGTGACATCAGGGGAAAGCTTAGGAAATCTGACAACAATGCAGGCTGTGATAGTATTGCAGGTAAGCCATCTTGGATCATCATCTAGCATAATGAAGTTATAGAGCTTCGACAGTATCCTTTGTCAGCGGGATATTATAGTGAGAGGAGAAATCTGGAAGCAACGTATTCTGTGCCTGAACACCATGAGTGTACCTGCTTGTTTGTTTCTCAGTTCTCACAGTAGAACATCATAACACATCGGCTGGTACAAACTACTAGGGGACTTCGAAACGTAAGTTACACATTACAATGATAGGCCAAGGAACTATAACTGAATGCTTCCCTGTACTTTGAAGGGACACAGATACATGACACTAGTTTTCAACAGAGTCCAAGTCTCTCTAAACAACGGCTGGGACATTATACCAATCGTTGAATCCCTCGAAGACAGAAATCCTGTCTTGGTCACGGAGCCATTCGAGCACTACTATGTGAACGTCCTCAACGGCGGAAAACCTGCGATTTTTGCGAATCAGTTCCTAGATTATCTGGACATTATCTTCTGGGGTCGACATTGACGGCCTTCCTTCCCGATCAGCATTACCCACGTCTGTGCGGCGTTGGCCAAATAATTGCACTATTTCACTACGATTGGACACGACATTCTTTTGTCCATATGCCGCCAGACTTTAACGGTGAACCTGTATGCAATTTAGACATTTTGCATGGAAGAATCGTTCTGTCACGCGTACTTTGGGGTACGTTTCCAGCTGCTGTGCCATTTCACTGGCAAACTGTGATGCACGTGTTATCCATACTGCAGTAGAAGTCACTGCAGGAGACCCGGAACATGTAATCTCTTCTGACAATGCGCCATTCTTGTTGTGCAATAGTCTTAGTGAGGCCGACATGTGTAACCAACTTCCTGAGTCTCTTCACAGTTCGCTTTATGTCACAAGCCGGCCCAGTTTTAGACCGTTCTGAGCACAGCCCTCCATTAACCACCAGCATATAATAAGATTAATACTCTTTCCGAACTACAGTCCTTGATTTACCGCTAGATGATAATAAATGCTCCCCTCCAGCCTGTACTGTTGCCATACATTGACACAGTGCAATTTCATTCAGAACTGTGAGCATGGGGTTGATCTAAGATGCTGTTATTCTGCGCAACGGATTAATCTGAGATGTACCCTTTACCCTGTGGCTCCTGCAAGATGCAATTTCCACCCCCACACTACTACAGAAGTCAGACAGACGCTCCTAACGTTCTAAAGAAAAATGCCTTAAAAACTTTCAGCAATAAATATCTTCTGGAGTCGTCCGCTGTAAGGAAATGAGACAAAAATTCACAAAATTTCTTACGTAACTAGTGGGATACTTGGGTACTGGAGTAGTGCTAGTTAGTGCAAGAAAAACATGAAACTAACGAAAGTTATTATTTATTTTGCAAAAATTCTAAGAAATCACAATGGCACTTTTAGTTATGAATTGAACAAGTTATATCCTAGTTCTTTTCGGAGTGTGACGTTACCTCTCAAGGATAGGATTCGCTAATGAAATTTCTATACAAAGTTGAAGATGGTTGTTGACTTGGCAGAATGGATGAGAGGCGTGCCTACTCAACTTGGATAATTATCCTTTAGAATGTTGCTAGGTATGGCCGAGGCTGTCGCATGTGAAATGCAGTGAAGTGTACTGTTGTGGAGGAAATATGGGGCTCGCAATAGCTGTAGCGCACAATACCATAAGCTGCGATGACTGCTGTCTGCGCCACTCGCTGCTGACAAATAAGATAACTCTCGTTCTATATGCATTGACCTTCGCCAATCAAACTCTCCCTACGCCTTGATGAAGTCAAGGATTCCTATTCGCCCCTAGTCTAACTATTGGTGTGGTACACCGGTCAGATAACCAGTCCACCGCGATGCCACTCAAAAATTCGCTCGCAGGCATTTAACTATAACTCTGTCCATTCACACTGCACAATAAGTGTGTCGGCCAACACAGTGAACAACACTTAATGGTTCAAATGGTTCAAATGGTTCTGAGCACTATGCGACTTAACTACTGCAGTCATCAGTCGCCTAGAACTTAGAACTAATTAAACCTAACTAACCTAAGGACATCACACACATCCATGCCTGAGGCAGGATTCGAACCTGCGACCGTAGCGGTAGCTCGGCTTCAGACTGTAGCGCCCAGAACCGCACGGCAACTCCGGCTGGCGAACAACGCTTAATCGCAAGGACTCAATATAGAGAGTCGTACTTCGATTCGCTCTCGACAGAGGTGCTCTCCCAGTGAAGTACTGAGGAGGAACTTGTTCCTCGCTCCAAGAGCGACAACGGAACAGCGCCTCTCCACGCCAGACGTGAAGGGGTCTTCCTCTTCCATTACTCCTTCAGCTAAAGGCGTCAGAAATATCGTCTACCAATCAGCATTGCTCTTCTAAAACGGGAGAATGACATTTCGTTTAAGGCGACCAGTCCGGAAATCTGTAGTATCAGCGTTTGGCGTTTGCTGTCTCCCTGTGAAAATCTCTGAAACTGTGTGCTATGTGTAAAGAATGCGTGAATGCGTAGGCTGGCCGCTCCCACACAAAGTAGCGGAATTTGCTTTTAAGCCAAACACGGGGTCGTTCCTCCTTTCCCTCGGGCGACCGCTGTCCACTCCACGCGAAGGTGATGGAGACGCATTCCATCGAAACGTTGCAATGAGGCGACGACGCTACTCGGCTGACAACCCGTGAATACTTCATGTATGAAATTTGCCGAGAAAGCCTGCACTCACATACAACCTTTAGCTAGGTTTCAGCCCAAATAATTGAGCCTTCTTCAGAAGATATAACTGAATCTATAATTTGTCTAAGAGGCTGATAGTTTCTTATATACTAACTACTGCGTTTACCAGGTAACCAGTGCCGGTAAGGTACGACTGAACTGGTATGGACACAGGTTAAAGGCCACGAGGCAGACTAGGATTTAAGATAGCAAACACTGTACCGCTTACGCGTGAAGCAATAGACAAAATATCTCCATCAGTTTGAGCAGACAGTTTGCAGCACGCTGAGAAGTTTCAGGAACAGAACTTTGAGAGGGAGGCGAAGATGGATATAAGTCTTCAACCTATCGTCGTAAACTTAGAGCTTATTCAAACACAAATTCAGATAGCAGTAACGATGGTTTTATGATATAGACTCTGGAACAAATTAAGCTGATAATAACTCTTTGTTTTAAAAAGTCGAAGTTTAAAAATTATGCGTTGCTGTGAGTCAAAATATTAACTACATATATAGTATATGAGAGCTTTTTAGCACTTATTGGTATGGAACTTTTAATCATAAGATGTTTGCAAACATCTCTTCGTAAATGAGTGACATTTCTACAGTTTTTGACATTTTACTTAACGAGAAACAGCTAGTTGCTTACTTTATAGTGAACAGTAAACTTTTCCCGGCGCGTGCAACGCTCGAATAATTCGCGGGAATGCGTCCTTGTGAGTCCGTCAGAAACCGCTGATATGTCGACAGGTAACTCCCCTGTCATTTTTGAGGCAGGGCAGTTACCTGTCGAAATACCGGCGGTTTCTGGCTGATTCACCACCCGCAATCCAGTGAGTTATTCAAACAATTCAAACAACGAGAGGCGTTCAATGAGTAATCCAATGCATTTTTCTCTGAAAGCAGGTTGGTTTTATACAGGACTTCAACACACCGCATTATTCCTCACTTTTTAGGCTAAAAAACTCTATTTTTCAACTTACTCTGCTTTCAGTGTGATAGCCTTACGCCACCTTACTGTGTGGGCCTATATGTCTGCACAGTAGTCGGCCGCTGTGGCCGAGCGGTTCTCGGCGCTTCAGTCTGGAACCGCGCTGATGCTATTGTCGCAGATTCGAATCCTGCCTCGAGCATGGATGTGTGTGATGTCCTTAGGATAGTTAGGTTTAAGCAGTTCTAAGTCTAGGGGACTGATGACCTCAGATGTTAAGTCCCATAGTGCTTACAGCCATTTGAACCTTGTTTGCCACCATCATTTTACAGCAACTCTCTTATCTGTAGCTCTGCGACTGCCATGACCTGCTAACATGTGATCATTTGTTTGTTGCTAAACTTTGTCCCTGAACAGTGCTGGAACTACTCATGGTCCGTACTTGTTCTTAACTTGTAAATTCAAAAGAAACTTTACAACTGTTTCATTAAATCTGACATGAAATTTATACCTTGATCTGCCATTATGGTATCTGGTACTTTGAAGTTGAGGATCCAATTTTTTACTAAGACTTGTGTTACTGTGTCACCTTGTTGGTCTGGGATTACTAGCATTTCGGTGTGTCGTGAAAAGTGGTCTATTATTGTTATTATGTACTTATTCCCTACAAGAGTTTCATTTCATGAACCTAAGGCGTTCAGTCCAAACATTTCAAGTGGTTTGTTCGCTTCTGACAGTCTTTACAATGGCACATTTCCTGGTTTTCCAGCCGACCTTGTAGCCGAGAGGTTCTAGGCGCCTGAGTCAGGAACCACGCTGCTGCTACGGTCGCAGGTTCGAATCCTGATTCGGACATGAATGTGTGTGATGTCCTTAGGTTAGTTAGGTTTAAGCAGTTTTAAGTCTAGGGCACTGATGACCTCAGATGTTAAGTCCCATAGTGCTTGAAGCCATTTGAACCATTTGAACCTGCACGGTACCACTCTACTGATCGACGTCAGAGAACGTCTTGCTACATCAACAACGTCCCTTTCATCCACGTACTATTTCATTGGGCCAGATAGATGGAAGTCGGAAGGTGCGAGATGCAGGCTGTAAGGCGGTTGAGGAAACCATCCAATCAAGTTTTTTACCTCCTCTCGGGTGCGGAGACCTGTGTGGAGCCTCGCTTTGTCATGGAGGACGAGAAGTCAGTTTGCATTTTTGTGGTGACGAATAAGCTGAATTTTTTTCCTTCAGTTTCAAGAGGGTAGCACAATACGAGGCGTACTCTTCAGAGTTGGTCGTTGCACCATGAGGGCAGACACCTAACGGAATAAGTCCCAGAAGACCGTCGCCATGACTTGAACGACTGAGGGTGCGGCTTTAAGGGGACCACACCCTGCCTATCTAATCCATGTTAATTTAGGCAAGTATTTGACTCATTTCTGAAAAAAAAACTATTTGATGCCGGACCTTAATATATCCATTTTATAGTTTTTAAGAAATACTTTTTCAAATTTATTAACAGAAAATATTAAATTTTTTCTGCAGAAAATATTTTTGTGAACTTCCTAACGGGGAATATTAATGAATGTAGTACCAGAGGTGGCTTTGTATGTTATGCTGAGTCTCTGAAAATTTCATTCATTTATCTATGATAGTTTCTGACATAATGGGGTATATGTACTGAAAATTTTAGTTTGCGGGAAATTGGCTTTAAAGAATAAACCTTTGCAATTTGTTACTTACAGTTAATTAAAACTGTCCTGCTGCATACGACGGCCCTTCTTTGGCCTCTAGCAGGTCTTCCAGCTTCTTTTTCACCTTCCTGGATGTTTGTCTTGCTTTCTTGGCCATATTAAATGCAGACCTGTCTGCATCGGCTATCCTCATTTTATCGCAATGTTGCAACCCAGTGATCATATTTTCACCAGGATTAATTCCCAGCCTTTTCAGTACTAAACACTTTCCAATAGTACCACAACTGAATGTAATAACTGCATCATAAACTCCTAGTTTCATTCTATGCATGCCTACAAATAGAGTTTTAGGAAGGCGGTTCCAAATTATGCTGTTGAAACATTCATTTGGGTTGTGTGTCTGCCCATGCAGACATTTCCTTAGAAGGTCAGGATGAGCCAAGTCTATGAAAATAGGTTTAATTGCTGTAATAACAGCAGCAGGAAGAGAATGCTGGTGAGAATAAGATTCTCCAGTTGCCTGAGCCCTATTGTATTTGCACCACGAATTTTCTCCTGATGGACACAATCCATGACATGGCTTATCATCAGTAGAGGACTGATGGAAGACTATGGCCCAAACATCTCTCTTCATTGCCTCCAGATTTTCTTTATTTCTCCTAATTGCCTGCCCATAGTATACCTGCAGGTTTTCTATAATAACTACTCGCAATCACACTTGAACAAAACTAACCGCGTGTTTGAAAGCGTGTCGTTCACAAACATCAGAAACAAAAGAATACCGACCGTTGCATTACAAGGATAGCCAACACATTCGGGAGTAAAGACAAATCCCTAACGTGCCACGTAGGGGATATAAAGATCTAAAATATATGCAGAAAAGTGGGTGACAGAAAAGTGGCACATAAAACACGTGGTAGGAAAATGCTCTTTAAATGCTCGAAAATATTTTTTTTCAGCAAAATCCTTTTCAGAGTACTTAAATAAAACCTTAATCTTTCGAAATATGATGAAAACCGATTTTTTTCGACCTGAACCACGTTGTGGTCCCCTTAAACTTTTTCGTCGGGAGAGAGGTGGTGTGGCGCCTCTCCGAAGATTGCCGTTTTGTTTCCAGTTCGAAGTGATGAACCCATGTTTCATCGTCTGTGACTATGTTCGACAAAAATTGTCACGATCAGCCTCATAACGCTCAAGCAATTCCGCACAGATGGTCCTTCGTTGCTCTTCATGATCCTCTGTTAGGCGGCGAGGAACCCAGCCGGCACACACCTTTGAGTGCTCCAATTAGTGGGCTAGTGCGTCAGCACTACCAACGGAGATGTCCAGTTGTGTGACGAGGTGTTTGACTGCGATCCGTCTACTGTCTCGAATGAGAGTGTCCGCACGTTCCATCAGCGTATCTGTTCAAAAATGGTTCAAATGGCTCTGAGCACTATGGGACTCAACTGCTGAGGTCATTAGTCCCCTAGAACTTAGAACTAGTTAAACCTAACTAACCTAAGGACATCAAAAACATCCCTGCCCGAGGGAGGATTCGAACCTGCGACCGTAGCGGTCTTACGGTTCCAAACTGCAGCGCCTTTAACCGCACGGCCACTTCGGCCGGCAGCGTATCTGTTATCAGGGATCAGTTCGACTCGATGCCTAGGTGCGTTACAGCCGTTGTTGCTGCAGAAATGGAACTTCATGTATTATGTTTCAAACGCAGTGCACCGCCAAATTACCTACAAATTTAATCATTCTTTGTTTCTACTATACGGCGCACTGTAAGAAAAATTTCGTAATTTTACGCCTTTCATTGTCTTGCAGTTTTACTTGTGAGCATTGGATTACACACTTAGGATTTCTTCCGTGGATTGGAAGGATTTGTCAAGTGAATATAATTATGCTTTAAGTTTACGTTTGAAGACTTTTTATACATTAGAATGTTCACGTTACTGGATGAGTAGTCAAAACTGTTTTGTGGTTGAATACACACCCATTTCTGTGTCACAGTGAGGCTGAGTGTTAGACAATGTAAGTCATTTCTCATTCTAGTGCCATACTGCTGAATGTTAGTGTCGTTTAAGATATGCAATTTATGTCATTGAGGAAGTCAAATTTTTGCCGTTTTTACCTGCAAAGTCATGCTGTTATCCGTAAAGACGTTAAAGATGCTCTGTAACATGTGATTTTCGGTCCAGAATAATAGCATATTGTGTGTCACTATTTTGCTTACAATAGAGTCAAAATTGCGTTCGGACGACAAATGCTGTAACTGGTTTCTTCAGCCTTTGTCGTCAGACATCTACATTTACATCATACTCCGCAAGCCACCTAACGGTACGTGGTAGGGGTACTTTTTGTACGACTACCTGAGCCCTAATTTCTCGAATTTTCTCCTCGTGGTCATTACGCGAGATGTATGTGGGGGGAAGTAATTTGCTGTCCGACTATTCCCGGAAAGTGCTCTCTCGAAACTTCAGTACTAAATCTCTCCGTGATGCACAATGCCTCTCTTCTAACGTCTGTCAATGGAGTTTGTTGAGCATATCCGTTACGCTTGCGTGCCGACTAAAGGATTCCGTGACGAAACGTGCCACTCTTCATTGGATCTTCTCTATCTCGTCTATCACTTCTATCTGCTAGGCATCCCAGATAGATGCTATCATAGCCTCATTATCACTAATACCTTCCTCTACGTTAATTGATTCGGTAAGTTCAGGTCTGTTTGTTGCCAGGAAGTGTAAGACGTTACCCTCACGAGCTGGTTCTCTTACTATCTGCTCAAAGTAATTTGCGGACAGGACATCCAGAACAATTTCAAGCTAATCTCTGTCTCTGGCAGCAGTCTTGATAGCATGGCACTCCAAATCTATGTCTGGCAGGTTGAAGTCACCCCTATTACGACGGTATGATCAGGAAACTTGTTAACGACTTTCTGCAAGTTCTGTCTGAAGCGCTCTGCCACTAGAGCTCCTGAACCAGGCGGTCTATAAAAGCATCCGGTTACCATTTTTGACCGATGTCTGATAGTTAAATCCACCCAGATTAACTCACGATCGGAATCCGTTATAACCTCGGCAGATTTTATTGAATTCCTTACTGCAATAAACACCCGGCCAACAAAGGCGACTAACCTATCAGAAATGGCTCTAAGAACTATGGGACTTAACATCTGAGGTCATCAGTCCCCTAGACTTTAGAACTACTGAAACCTAACTAACCTAAGCACATCACACACATCCATGCCCGAGGCAGGATTCGAACCTGCGAGCGCAGCAGCTGCACGGTTCCGGACTGAAGCGTCTAGAACCGCTCGGCCACAGCGGCCGGCTGACTGACCTATCTTTACGATAAATATTTCAGTGTGAACTTAGGATTTCGTTGTGATTAACGTCCGGTTTCAACCAACTTTCTGTTCCTAGTACTATCTGTGCATTATAACCGTCAGTAAGCGATACTAATTCTGGGATCTTTCTTTGGATGCTCCTGCAGTTTACTAAAATCATATTAACCTTTCCTGTCTTTTATCTGCGACGACGATCATTCTCTGAGGACATTATGGCTAATTTATCAGACAAATTGACTTTGATCGTAAGGGAAGGTTTCTCTACCTAAAAAAGCCCCAAGTGCACGTCACACGTACCCTACTACCCTAGTAGCCTCTCTGTTTCATAAAAATGTTTTTTTTTCCATGATCGTGCGTGCTCGTTACAACTGAAATCTGATGAATTTCTTCTTCTCATGATGCAGGTGTGATGGACATGGGTGGACACCGTGTCGGGCCAGTAACAATTACACCATGACCTGATACAATGATTTTGCATTCCTCGCACAAGACCAGTTCCTCAACGATGTATTCACTACATCTGCAAATACCACCTCAGCCTAGTCCACCAGCATCATCACTGTGGTAGGGTTGATGACACGAGCTCGAGTGCCACTCCACTGCACCCTGGACCATCTGGCAATCGTCATGGACCTTGATAATGTTGCGATGTATCTGCATGACATGATAGTACAAAACGTCGCGACAAATAACGATGTTACGGGAGGCTCGTCGACTTATTCAGATACCGATAATTTTGAACATAAGTTGCTACAGACGCCTGCGTATCTCTTTTTTATGTGTGATTCTTATGTTTTTTAATCCCTTTTCAGATGAGATGGAAGCCGCATGTAGATGCACGTTTGCACCTGCGATTACTCCACCACCTGATGCGTTCGACATGCAAACCGGGTTCGTGGACGACGTATTCACAGCTTCCGCCAACACCACCACAGCTGGGTCCATCATCATCAGCGTGGTATAGGTTGCTGACAGCTCATTTGCTGATGCAGTAACGCCCTCCATGTCGTGGACCGCCTCGCAACCGTCGCCATCGGACATTCTCTTGATATAACTCTGAATCTATGAGCAGCAGTACCCCTGCCCGCTCTGTTACGGATCACCAAGTAAGTCCTCCAGCTACACTGGGTACTGTCTGATCGCTTACGCTTTTGGGGAGAGACTCTCATCAGCCTGTACTGACGACATGAACGCAGGCTGCAGAGATCCTGCAACATTTCTCGATGCCTGCCAAGGCAAAAAATGCTCTCTGAAAGTATCAACGAACCGTGGTATCTCGCTCTGTACTATAGGACGACGCAGTCTTCTGTTCAATTACAGGTTTCCACCGTTTGTTACTAGAACAGTGTGTGCCACGTGAGCTTCGCTCAAGCAATCATTTGTTTTATTATTCTCGTTAAAATACATTCCATTATCGAATAGAATTTGTTAGATTTTTCATTTAGCTTCAAGTAAGCAATCATATTTGTCTCAATTATAAAAAAAATAATTTTTATCGTGAAGCTATTTAAAGAAAATAAATTCAATGTTCAAAAGAATTGATTTGTTTTCACCCTTTTGGTTAGGCTTACTACAAGTTAAGTCAGGCAACCCACAAATACTGAAGATGACCGATTTAGTCTACACAACTAAATTATCCACTCATTGTGGCGACGTTCCATTGTAAATAGTTGCTCCTACACGTAACAGTGTATGTGTGGTAGGAAATTTAATCAATTTACGTGACAAACGATTGATGGAAACGGCTCACTCTTACATTTAACAGTTTTTGGAGTCACAGAGGATTTTCAGTTATTGTGATTAGCAGAGTGCTGGTTTAAGGCAGTATAAGGATTACACCAGTTTTCATATTACTAGTGTGTTGAACATGTCAGTGTGGCAGGCAGATAGCACTCTCCACTGCCGCGGCCCAGCCCGTCGCACACAGCAACAATCACTACACAGTGAACATGTCAATTGATACAGACAGTTGCATCTGCTGGGTGAAAGCCAAGCGCTAGAAGAAAGCACTGATACTCAAATCGTTATAGCCACCGAAAGCTGGCAATAGCCAAAGATGAGTTCATTCAAAATTTTTGCGAAAGACCTATTGGTGTTCAGAAAGGATAAGCTGAGCAAAATTGTCGGTGGCATGTTTGTTGCTGTTAAAAAAATTTGTAGCGGGAATGAAGTAAATAGTTCCTGTGAGATAGCATGTGTAGAGGTCACTCTTGGCAACCAGAATAAAATAATATTTGGATCCTTTTACCGACCTTCTAACTCAAATGATGATGTTGTTGTGGTCCTCAATCCAGAGACTGGTTTGATGCAGCTTTCCATGCTACTCTATCCTGTGCAAGCGTCTTCATCTCCGAGTAACTACTGCAACCTACATCCTTCTGAATCAGTTTAGTGTATTCGTTCCTTGGTCTCCCTCTACGATTTTTACCCTCCACGCTGCCCTCCAATACTAAATGGGTGATACCTTTATGCCTCAGAACGTTTCCTACCATCCAATTCCTTCTTCTAGTCAAGTTGTAACACGAATTTCTCTTCTCCCCAATTCAATTCTGTACCTCCTTATTACTTACTTGATCTATCCATCTAATCTTCAGCATTCTGTAGCACCACATTTTGAAAGCTTCTATTCTCTTCTTGTCTAAACTATTTGCGTCCATGTTTCATTTCCATACATGGCTACATTCCCTACAAATATTTCCAGAAAAGACTTCCTGACACCTAAATCTATACTCCATGTTGACAAATTTCTCTTATTCAGAAACGCTTTCGTTGCCATAGCCAGTCTACATTCTATATCCTATCTACTTCGACCATCATCAGTTAGTTTGCTCCCTAAATACAAAAACTCATTCACTACTTCAAGTGTCTCATTTCCTAATCTAATTCCCTCAGCATCACCTGGTTTAATTCGACTACATTCCATTATCCTCGTTTTGCTTTTGCTGATGTTCTCCTTATATCCACCTTTCAAGACACTGTCCATTCCGTTCAACTGCTCTTCCAGGTCCTTTGCTTCCTCTGACAGAATTACAATGTCATCAGCAAATCTCAAAGTTTTTATTTCTTCTCCTGGATTTTAATTCCTACTCTGAATTTTTCTTTTGTTTCCTTTATTGCTTGTTCAATATACACATTGAATAACATCGAGGATAGGCTACAACCCTGTCTTACTCCCTTCCCAACCACTGCTTCCCTTTCATGCCCCTCGACTCCTATAACTGCCATCTGGTTCCTGTAAAAATTGTAAATAGCCTTTCCCTCCCTGTATTTTACCCCTGCCACCTTCAGAATTTGAAAGAGAGTATTCCAGTCAACATTGTCAAAAGCTTTCTCTAAGTCTACAAATGCTAGAAACATAGGTTTGCCTTTCCTTAATCTATCTTCTAAGATAAGTCGTAGGGTCAGTATAGCCTCGCGTGTTCCAACATTTCTACGGAATCCAAACTGATCTTCCCCAAGGTGTGCTTCCATCAGTTTTTCCGTTCGTCTGTAAAGAATTCGCGATAATATTCTCCACCCGAAACTTATAAAACAGATGGTTCGATAATTTTCACACCTGTCAACGCCTGCTTACTTTAGGATTGGAATTATTATATTCTTCTTGAAGTCTGAGGGTATTTCGGCTGTCTCATAAATATTGCTCACCAGATGGTAGTGTTTTGTCATGGCTGGCTCTCCCGAGGCTATCAGTAGTTCTAATGGAATGTTGTCTACTCCCGGGGCCTTGTTTCGACTTAGGTCTTTCAGTGCTGTGTCAAGTTCTTCACGCAGTATCATATCTTCCATTTCTTCTTCATCTACATCCTCTAAAATTTCCGTAACATTGCCCTCAAGTACATCGTCCTTGTACAGACGCTCTATATACTCGTTCCACCTTTGTGCTTTTCCTTCTTTGCTTAGAACTGGCATTCCATCTGAGCTCTTGGTATTCGTACTGGTGGTTCTCTTTTCTCTAAAGATCTCTTTAATTTTCCCGTAGGCGGCTTCTATCTTACCCCTAGTGATATATGTCTCTACATCCTTACATTTATTCTCTAGCCATCCCTGCTTAGCCATTTTTGACTACCTGTTGATCTAATTTTCGATACGTTTGTATTTCTTTTTTTCTGCTTCACTTACTGAGTTTTTATGTTTTCTCCTTTCATCAACTAAATTCAGTATCTCTTCTGTTACCCATGGATATTTTCTAGTCCTCGTCTTTTTACCTATTTGATCCTCTGCTGCTTTCACTACTTCATCTCTCAAAGCTACCCAATCTTCTTCTACTGTGTTGTCAATCGTGCCCTAATGCTCTCCCTGAAACTCTCTACAAACTCTGGTGTTTCAGTTTATCCAGATCCTGTCTCCTTAAATTTCCACCTTTTTGCAGCTTCTTCAGTTTTAATCTACAGTTCATAACCAATAAAATGTGGTGAGAGTCCACATCTGCCCCTGGAAATGCCTTACATTTTAAAACCTGGTTCCGAAATTTCTTTTTTACCATTACTAATCTATCTGAAACCTTCCAGTGTGCCCAGGCATCTTCCACGTATACAGCTTTCTTTTATGATTCTTAAACCAAGTGTTAGGTATGATTAAGTTATGCTCTGTGCAAATTTCTACTAGGCGGCTTCCTCTTTCATTTCTTAGCCCCAGTCCATATTCATATGCTACTTTTCCTTATCTTCCTTTTCCTACTATCTAATTCCTGTCCCCGACGACTAATAAATTTTCATCTCTCTTAACTATCCTGATAATGTCTTTTATCGCATCATAAATTTCTTCAATCTCTTTATCATCTGAGGAGCTAGTTATCATATAAACGTCTACTACTGTTGTAGACGTGGGCTTCGTGTCTGTCTTGGCTCCAAAAATGCGTTCAATATGGTGTTCGTAGTAGCTTACCGGCGCTCCTATTTTTTTTTTATTCATTATTAAACCTACTTCTGCTTTACCCCTATTTGATTTTGTATTTATAACCCTGTATTCACCTGACCAGAAGTCTTGTTCCTCCTGCCACTGAACTTCACTAATTCAGCTATTCATTTCCCTTTTTAAATTTACTAATCTACTTGCCCTATTAAGGGATCTGACATTGCACACTCCGATCTGTAGCACACCAGTTTTCTTACTCCTGATAATGACGTCCTCCTGAGTAGTCCCCGCCCGTGGATCCGAATGGGGGACTATTTTACCTCCGGAATATTTTACCCAAGAGGACGCCATCATCATTTAACCATACAGTTGCGAGGTGCCGGGGCTAGTAGTGTATTTATCACTAAATTCTACTAGAATCCACATGTGTAAATCATGCTCTAAGCCCCCCCTATTCTAACTCCGACTTTTGCTGTTGCACAAGGATAAAAAAAATACGCGAACTGACTCTAATCAACCCTGCTAGTGGAGTAGAAGAGAGTTTGGCACCTGCAATAATTTAATTTGATACATAAGTTAAATAAACAAAGGTTTCATTAGCATAGTGAGGAATGATAGGGTTGCTCTATCGATTAACAGAATGAAAGTTCTGTTCAAAATAACAATATGATTTATTAAGCTTAAACACAGAATAGTAAAAGAAACACAGGAAATTTATAAATCATCAAATTGGCTAAAATTGGAGATTCATACATACACTATAAAGGGGAAGTTGTCCCTAACTTAGATCCTGAGGTTTAAGACGAAGTGGTATGTGGAGCCAATTCCTTTCCACTCAAATCTCAAGAGAGACACACAGCTAACCCAATAGTAATTGCTGTTACTCGAAACTGAACACAGTTAGAAAAGGATGAACAGGCGCGCTCTGCCGAGCTCTGATTATCACCTAGGAAAAATCCCTATCTGCCGGTGCTGCGGACGTACATTACCAACAGTCTTCTTATCTCCCAGAACACGATCTGGCGTACCGCAGGCGAGGGCTGGCTGCTTCGACGTCCTCGACCGAAAGGCGACTGCCGACTACTCAGAGCACCCGTACAGGCCGAACACCGAACATTCCCGCCCCCACGACAGTGGCCGTGGTTACGTTCCAATCAGCAACTCGAAAACCGGCGGAAATTCCACTCCATTGCCGGAGCACTACCATTCCACCAATGGAGATTCTTGGCGCCAATTTCTGTGCTGATTTTGCAGAAAGTGCGGGAATTTTCCCGCCACAACTGCGTGGGTACACAAGTCATTCCCACGCCTCGCTGGTAGCCCGCCAGAAAGTGTTTTCGCAAAGTTTCTCTGAAGTAACGGAACCTCTAGCCCAGCCGCTACTTCACACCCCAGCGGGCGTGTCTCTTGACAATGTCGGCGTCTGAAAAGCATTCACTCGACTGCCTCACACACGTCGGCTTAACTCTCTCCAGTTCCACCGAGCCCGCCTGTCACCGGCCGACCCGGGTGACGAGAGACGCTGCGTGGGAAGTACGCGTGTTAAGGAAAAGCAACCCTCCACCGCATGCAACTAGAGAGGAGAATCGTAAGATAGAAATATGAGAGGGGGCTCATGCCACCTCTCATTGCCCCTACGCCATTTTAGATTGTAATTGGTGAGCGGTTGGCTCACTTAGGAGCAAGGTAGTGAGTCAATCGCCCAAGAACAATCTTACAAAGTGACTCCACATACCGCACTCTATAAAAAAGATCATTGCAACTGAAAAATGCAACTCATAGAGGGAGGATTATTTATGATGTAGCCAACTTCACCTTCTTAATATGGAACACTAACACTCACATCACACATCCATACCCAGGGAGCCCCTTCCGAACACCGATTCACGCAGACATTCACGCTCTAAACATGGCCCGGGCATCTGAGCCAAATATGGAGCAGTTTATTCTTTACAATCAGAGTTGGAGTGCTCCGCAATTAAATGCCCAAGATGTTACAACAATTTTAATCATTAAACTAACCTGACCTCACTCACACATGATAATATTTAAGTTACCAATCTCTTTGTGAGTTTTCAGAATCTAGTTACAACCTCCGATTCATTCTGTCTCCCTGCAGCAAGAATAACCTTTACAAAATGTTCCCTGAACTGATGGTCCATTCACAATGACAGTGGTGGTATCTGCTTCAGTTTATGGGGACTTCAGGCACACTGTTAGCATACACACAACAATAAACACAAAATACAAAAAAAACATGATGTGGAGAACAATACAGTAATCTGTAATAAGAATTACAGTGTAAAACACAAACGCATACAAGGTATAACATACATTACAGAAACAACATAAGAGAAAGAAATTTAAGAAAAACAAAAAAAACAAGGTTCATGGGGCATCAAATTGTGCGTGCACATTGCACAAAGTTCACGACTGTGCTGAGAATGAGGCACTAAATCACATTGTTAGAAATATCCGTGGCACTTCACTGATTCCACTGTACTGACATCACATAAGGCTAAACGTCGGTTGTAGTTGCTACGTTGTGGCAACAGCAATAGGGAGTTCTGGAGTGTCTGCAGTACGCTGTTGAGATTGTAGTCAGACCCACGCATATGATCACGGCCGTATGGTAGGAAGACACAGTGACAGGCTCTCCTCACGTCGATTAATTGTCTCTGAGGTCTACTCGTTGGGATACATCACTAGTCTAGGTCTCTTCTCTCGCTGGACAGAACTTTATGTTTCCCAATATTGCAGTTCGACGAGGGATGATGGCATGTGGAGTGACTCCACAAGTGTGTGAGGTCATCCATACAGGATCGAACTAGGAGCGACTATTGTTAAAAACTGCTCTCTAATAGAGAGGAGAAGTAAGACATGAGACCATACATTTGTTAGTGTGGCACGATACTGCTTTGTGTATGCAGATCGGCCAATGCTAGTGAGTTGTAAAAACCCAAACAGGTGAGTATAGAGCGTCCCTTTCTGTCCTGAGGCACATGAGGCGCAGGTTCTGACACGATATGTGATCTTCTTCGTGTACTCACGACAACGTGGTCTGCCGCAGGGAATCCCTCCAAGCGGCTGCCGCGTCCGGAGAGCTAGCAGGCTGTCGCGTGTCAGGGTCAACGGCCAGCCCCACTTTCGCTTGTGGCGGGGCAAGGGTCCCGTGTAATCCCTCAGGTAGGCAGCCGGGTGACTGTCAGCGTGTAGGACGGGACGCTCGCCCTCTAGCAGGTAGCCGAAGACCTCTTGTTTTTTGCGCTGGCTGGCCTCTGCATTGCCACGTTCCTCGTCATCTGTACAATTCTTACAAAAGTCTTATGCCTAACTTTTTCCCATGACCTTCTATGTTATAATAAATTTACCTAATGAAACATTGATGGTCTGTCATTTCAGACACTCTTATTTTACTTTTATAGTTATTAATCTATGGCAATCATTATAACATCTAATCTAGACATGGAAATAATTTATTTTGATATACGTGTAGAGACCGATCTCAGTAAGTACATGGTGTGTGATAACTGATGCTTTGTAGTGGATGAACAACTAAATGTGCGGGCCCGCACTAATATTACTATTAATTATATAGATCGACAGTAGACATGCTACAAGAATTAACTACCATATCCCAACGATCTACATTCTACGTCTTTTAATTAAATTATGTTGTTATGCAGGTCTAAGTTTTACTGTGCTATAAAGAACATGCAACTACGCTACTTTCGCTCGCCCGTCGTCCCTCCATCTCGGGTCTGTGGTTTGGTGACCTGAAAAATAGCAACTCAACAGGCGCGCGCCACACTTGTGGTAGAAAACCCCCACAATATTAATCTAGTTATTGTTAAATCCTACAGTTTAACTTATCCTAGTATCGTACTGTCCCTTTTATTTATTTATTTATTTATTTTATTTTATTTATTTATTTATTTATTTATTTATTTATTTTTTATTTACCTTATACAATACCCTTACATAGTTCCTGTTACGCTGAGATGTCTTGCTGCTCGCCGCTATTGACGACAGTGATGTGCGCGCCGTACGACATGACCTCCGAGTTTTCATTACGCCTCACTGAAACTCCAGAGACTGGGTTAGCCATGGCTATACACGACAATAAATTTATAGTTGCAACTTCCTTCTCTATGTGATGCGGTTTTCGCGATCAAAGCACACCTTTCCAGAAGCAATGTAATATGACCAAGCCAGGACTGGTTCCTGTTGAGGATTCCGTCGCCCAACACACGCCAGCTACAGAGTATGTCACGAATCTCCAAGTATAATTCCTTGGTTATTCATCTGTGACAGTCACGAGCAGCACTCTAAATCCCCAACCAGCACATTGGCATGGTAGGCTTTATGCTCGCATTTCTCTCGTCTAGGGCACCATTGGAGTCAAACGCTCACAGGATCACCCCGACTTGCAAGACAACGATGCTGGCGCAGCTCTGCAAAAAAAACTATACTGCCCATATTCATCCTCGAAATCGCGCAATATACCACAATCTTGCAGTGCACTGACGCGTGCCTGCAAGCATTGGTATGAACGACTCACGAACTGGTTGTGGCCGCTATGGAGCGTATCACGACTTCTCAGAACGCTTCTAAGAGCACGTTCTTGTATGCGCCCGTTTGTGCGACATCTCGTCACTCATCATTATCCCTCAACATGGACACCAGATAGGAAGGGACAAAAACATTGCTCATGAAAAGGTAGTGTCTCCTACTCCATCGACATTGGAGATCGCGAACATAAACAAAAAGAGGATAGCAGCAGTAAATTCTTATGCAAGACAACGCAGCGTGTTAATACTTTAGCAATCTTAACCTATTAATGTAACGATTATTGTTCCCCGAAAAAAGGTTCATATCTTTGCCTATTCTACTATGTACATTTCTTACACTACTACTATTCTACGAACTCCTTTATGTGAGAGAAGTGGTGGAGTCCTATGGACTAGCGTCAATCCCTTCTTAGACTCCCCCTCCTCTGACGTGCATTAGGATTTGGAGGTCTAATTTCAATCTCCTGGTTCTCCTGTTGTCCTTGATTTCGCTCCCTCCAATTACGGTCGCTTTGCCGTTCGTCATTCCTCCTGTCCCAGATTGCTTGTCTGGATTGACCCTGTTCCCTGACGTTCTGGTTTCCGTGTCTCTGGTTTCCATAACCTTGAATAGCGTAACCTTGATCTCGGTAACCCTGGTTTCCTAACTGACCAGTGCGATTATGCGATCTGTTGTCGTCTTCCCTTGCTGGCCCGTGGTATTTGTTATTTTGCGCCTTCTTCCTGTCCTTTGCGTCTTGTTTATCGAAGACTACTTCGAGTTCGCGCAGTAGACTCTTGAATGCATCTATGTCAGATCCACACTTCCCGACAAGTGTCTGTTGATACCTAACTGGCAATTTCGAAAAGCAAAATTTAATAATTTCTCCGTTGCTGTATGGACTATCTAAAAACTGATTCTTCTTGAGTAAGTCATCAAAAAATTTGGTTGCGCTCTTATGCCCGGACACTTCCAGTTCAGGACAAAATATTATTTCCTCTTTAATCCTGTCTTGCGTTTCCTTTGACCAGTAGGTCCGCAGGAATGCACCAACAAATTCCTGATAAGTCCGACACGTCGCTGCCATGCCCCGCATCTTTTCCGCGGCTTGGCCTTCGATGTGTCCACACATGAATTCTAATTTGGCCTGGGTTGGCCATGACGACGGTAATGAATTAGTAAATTGCATCACCCAGCTCTTCGGATGCATCGACCCTCCATTATCTTTGAACTTCTGGAATTTGAGTATCGACAGGAAGTGATTGTGATCAAAATTCTGTCCGATCCTCGCACTGGTGTTGTCAGACGTTTCCGATACTTGCACGTCTGCGGAGTGTCCTGATCTATCTTGCTGATAACTGTGATGTGCTACGTCTGTATCACAGTGGAAGTGGCATTCAGCATTCACTCTTCTAAGTGGGCTGCAATTATTGGAGCTATTACTCGCTGTTTCTGCGTGTGCATTGTTTGTTCCGCACGCTGTCACTGGGCTAGAGCACGGCGGGCTTTTCCTCGGAGACACAATCCTGTGTGCTCCATCATTGGTATCCGAACGCGCAGTGCTCGTGTGCCCATTTCGCTCTAGTTTTGCTATCCGACTCTCTACTTCTTTCATTCGTTTCGTGATGTTCGTAACTGCAATATTACCTTGAGTCTTTAAGGCCGCTAGGGATTTCGAGTGGACTTGTGTCGCACGTCGCAAGCGCCCTGCGAGTTTAAGAGTTACTCTTGCGATTTTCATTGCCCCTGTTGCTGCAGTTTTGGCTAGGCCTGCTACTTTTTGTGCTACCATTGACATTTGTTTTGCTTCTCCACATTCTTTCTTTATTGTTAATAATTCCCCACGAATTGCCCCTATATGCGAGATTATTGCCTCAGTGTCCCTCTTACGCTGTTCGTCAGCTTCTTCCTTCTCCTTCTTACGTTGTTTCTCCTCTTCTTCCTTCTCCTTCTTACGTTGTTTCTCCTCTTCTTCCTTCTCCTTCTTACGCTGTTCGTCAGCTTCTTCCTTCTCCTTCTTACGTTGTTTCTCCTCTTCTTCCTTCTCCCTCTTACGCTGTTCGTCAGCTTCTTCTTTCATTGATCGTAGGAAGCTCAGTATTGGGTTTACGTCATCTTCTTGATCCTCTTCAAACATGGGCGATGTAACTCTGGACACCTGGGCGCTAGAGCTCTGACGTGACCGAGCTGGCCTCTGTCTGCACTCGTTCGTTTGACTATAAACTTCTGCTACCGTCTCGACCTGTGTGCCTGTCTCTGTTTCATCCTCTACTTCACTATCATAATCACGGCCGCAACGCTGCTCTGAGATCGCGTCCAAATCACCTTCCTCATCAATGCCCCTCGCGTCCTGTCCTGCTAAAAATGTGCCCATCTCATCTCCGAACCTATTCCCGTCAGTAAACTGCCCCTTATCCATTATGCTATCCTCTTTTGTTTTAGCTTCGCCCGATAATAGTCGTGCCTTACTTCTCGTTATCATTCATAAAAACAAATTCATCTAAAATGAACAATAAAATTAATCTACTCCATATATTTTTTACACATAAACATAAAATTTCAACAACGCTGTTCCAACGCTGTAATCACAAACACAATTTGATGTGGTACAGAAACCGCACACAAATCCGACAAAGTGCGATGCGGTACAGACACCACATCAGCGAAACACAAAAAAAACAATGAACAAAAAATATATACACTGAAAACAAAAACTGTAGTCATGCGCCGCTACTTAAAACTAAACGCGGAACTACCAAAAAAACTTGGGTATTAATCATTAAAAAAAATAGAGAGAAAAAAAATTGAATGTTCCTACTAAGAATCCTGTTTGTTTATCAGAGATTCACAGGAAAGATCCGAGGCCAAGGGTCGCCATATTATGCGAGGTGCCGGGGCTAGTAGTGTATTTATCACTAAATTCTACTAGAATCCACATGTGTAAATCATGCTCTAAGCCCCCCCTATTCTAACTCCGACTTTTGCTGTTGCACAAGGATAAAAAAAATACGCGAACTGACTCTAATCAACCCTGCTAGTGGAGTAGAAGAGAGTTTGGCACCTGCAATAATTTAATTTGATACATAAGTTAAATAAACAAAGGTTTCATTAGCATAGTGAGGAATGATAGGGTTGCTCTATCGATTAACAGAATGAAAGTTCTGTTCAAAATAACAATATGATTTATTAAGCTTAAACACAGAATAGTAAAAGAAACACAGGAAATTTATAAATCATCAAATTGGCTAAAATTGGAGATTCATACATACACTATAAAGGTGAAGTTGTCCCTAACTTAGATCCTGAGGTTTAAGACGAAGTGGTATGTGGAGCCAATTCCTTTCCACTCAAATCTCAAGAGAGACACACAGCTAACCCAATAGTAATTGCTGTTACTCGAAACTGAACACAGTTAGAAAAGGATGAACAGGCGCGCTCTGCCGAGCTCTGATTATCACCTAGGAAAAATCCCTATCTGCCGGTGCTGCGGACGTACATTACCAACAGTCTTCTTATCTCCCAGAACACGATCTGGCGTACCGCAGGCGAGGGCTGGCTGCTTCGACGTCCTCGACCGAAAGGCGACTGCCGACTACTCAGAGCACCCGTACAGGCCGAACACCGAACATTCCCGCCCCCACGACAGTGGCCGTGGTTACGTTCCAATCAGCAACTCGAAAACCGGCGGAAATTCCACTCCATTGCCGGAGCACTACCATTCCACAATGGAGATTCTTGGCGCCAATTTCTGTGCTGATTTTGCAGAAAGTGCGGGAATTTTCCCGCCACAACTGCGTGGGTACACAAGTCATTCCCACGCCTCGCTGGTAGCCCGCCAGAAAGTGTTTTCGCAAAGTTTCTCTGAAGTAACGGAACCTCTAGCCCAGCCGCTACTTCACACCCCAGCGGGCGTGTCTCTTGACAATGTCGGCGTCTGAAAAGCATTCACTCGACTGCCTCACACACGTCGGCTTAACTCTCTCCAGTTCCACCGAGCCCGCCTGTCACCGGCCCACCCGGGTGACGAGAGACGCTGCGTGGGAAGTACGCGTGTTAAGGAAAAGCAACCCTCCACCGCATGCAACTAGAGAGGAGAATCGTAAGATAGAAATATGAGAGGGGGCTCATGCCACCTCTCACAGTAAAACTGTATGCCCTCGGGAAAAATTACGGCTGTAGTTTCCCCTTGCCTTCAGCCGTTCGTAGTACTAGCACATCAAGGCCGTTTTGGTTAACGTTACAAGGCCAGATCAGTCAATCATCCAGACCGATGCTTGTGCAACTACTGAAAAGGCTGCTGCTCTTCAGGAACCACAAGTTTTTCTGGCCTGTCAACAGATACCCCTTCGTTGTGGTTACACCTACGGTACAGCTATCAGTATCACTGAGGCACGCAAGCCTCCCCACCAACGACAAGGGCCATGGTTCATGGGGGGGGGGGAGGGGGGGAGGGAGCAGGACGACGACTCAGATGGTCTTTCGTCAGTTGCACTCAAATGATACAATTGATGAAAGATTCGAAGAAAGCTTGAGTCTAATCTCAAACATGTACCCGACTCATACAATTAGAGTTGGTGGTGACTTCAATTTACCGTCAATATGTTGGCGAAAATACACTCCTGGAAATGGAAAAAAGAACACATTGACACCGGTGTGTCAGACCCACCATACTTGCTCCGGACACTGCGAGAGGGCTGTACAAGCAATGATCACACGCACGGCGCAGCGGACACACCAGGAACCGCGGTGTTGGCCGTCGAATGGCGCTAGCTGCGCAGCATTTGTGCACCGCCGCCGTCAGTGTCAGCCAGTTTACCGTGGCATACGGAGCTCCATCGCAGTCTTTAACACTGGTAGCATGCCGCGACAGCGTGGACGTGAACCGTATATGCAGTTGACGGACTTTGAGCGAGGGCGTATAGTGGGCATGCGGGAGGGCGGGTGGACGTACCGCCGAATTGCTCAACACGTGGGGCGTGAGGTCTCCACAGTACATCGATGTTGTCGCCAGTGGTCGGCGGAAGGTGCACGTGCCCGTCGACCTGGGACCGGACCGCAGCGACGCACGGATGCACGCCAAGACCGTAGGATCCTACGCAGTGCCGTAGGGGACCGCACCGCCACTTCCCAGCAAATTAGGGACACTGTTGCTCCTGGGGTATCGGCGAGGACCATTCGCAACCGTCTCCATGAAGCTGGGCTACGGTCCCGCACACCGTTAGGCCGTCTTCCGCTCACGCCCCAACATCGTGCAGCCCGCCTCACATGGTGTCGCGACAGGCGTGAATGGAAGGACGAATGGAGACGTGTCGTCTTCAGCGATGAGAGTCGCTTCTGCCTTGGTGCCAATGATGGTCGTATGCGTGTTTGGCGCCGTGCAGGTGAGCGCCACAGTCAGGACTGCATACGACCGAGGCACACAGGGCCAACACCCGGCATCATGGTGTGGGGAGCGATCTCCTACACTGGCCGTACACCACTGGTGATCGTCGAGGGGACACTGAATAGTGCACGGTACATCCAAACCGTCATCGAACCCATCGTTCTACCATTCCTAGACCGGCAAGGGAACTTGCTGTTCCAACAGGACAATGCACGTCCGCATGTATCCCGTGCCACCCAACGTGCTCTAGAAGGTGTAAGTCAACTACCCTGGCCAGCAAGATCTCCGGATCTGTCCCCCATTGAGCATGTTTGGGACTGGATGAAGCGTCGTCTCACGCGGTCTGCACGTCCAGCACGAACGCTGGTCCAACTGAGGCGCCAGGTGGAAATGGCATGGCAAGCCGTTCCACAGGACTACATCCAGCATCTCTACGATCGTCTCCATGGGAGAATAGCAGCCTGCATTGCTGCGAAAGGTGGATATACACTGTACTAGTGCCGACATTGTGCATGCTCTGTTGCCTGTGTCTATGTGCCTGTGGTTCTGTCAGTGTGATCATGTGATGTATCTGACCCCAGGAATGTGTCAATAAAGTTTCCCCTTCCTGGGACAATGAATTCACGGTGTTCTTATTTCAATTTCCAGGAGTGTATTTGTTTGAACCCGGAGGTACCTATAAAACATAATCCGAAATTGTTCTAAACGCAGTCTCTAAAAATTTTTCGAGCTATCATTTCATAACCCCACTCGAATAATAAACGGTTGTGAAAACACACTTGACCTCATATCAACAAATAATCCTGAGCTAACAACGAGCATCAAAATGTTTACAGGGATTAGTGGATACAGGCTTGACGTAGAGAGAATGAACACAGTAACTCTCATATTCACCAATAATAAACGAAAAATATATCTGTTCAAATAAGCAGATACAAATTGGCTTGACGTCTTCCTGAGAGATAATCTCCACACCTTCCAAATTACCAATGTAAGTGTAGACCAGATGAGGCTTCAATTCAAAGAAATAGTATCCACAGCAGTTGAGAAAATTATACCAAATAAATTGAGAAACGAGGGAGCCGATCTCCCACGGTACACAGGACAGGACAGAACACGGTTGCACAGAAACAACGACAAAAGTATGCCTAATTTAAACTGAAGCAAAACCCCCCAGGATTGGCGATATTTTACAGAAGCTCGAAATTTAACGTTGACTTCAATGCGAGATGTTTATAATAGTTTCCACAACGAAACTTTGTCTCGAAACCTGGTAGAAAATTCAAAGAGCTTCTAGCCATATGTAAAGTATGCTAGCTTTCTCTGCGCGGTAGCAATGGAAATACTATCGATGACAGAGCTGCTAATGCAGATTTACTTAACACAGCCTTCCGAATTTCCTTAAGCAAAGAAGAATATTCCAGAATTCCAATTAAAAACAGCTGCGAACGTAGGTAACTTAGAAGTAAATATTCTCGGAGAAGTGAAGCAACTTCAATCACTTAATAGAAGCATGTCTTCCGGTCCAGATTGTATACCAATTAGACTCCTTTCAGAGAATGCTGATGCAATAGTTCCTTACTTAACAATCATGTACAATCGCTCGTTCGACGAAATATCAGTAACCAAAGAATGGAAAGTTGCACAGGTCACATCAATATTCAAGAAAGGTAGTAGGAGGAATCCACTCAATTACAGGCCCATATCATTAAGGCTGATATGCAGCAGGATTTTGAAACACGTTTTGTGTTTGAACATTATGAACTACCTCGAAAATAACGGTCGATTGACACATAGTCAACATGAATTTAGAAATGATCGTTCTTGGAAACACACGAAGTGTTGAGCGCTATCGACATGGGATTTCAAACGGATTTCTAGATTTCCAGAAGGCTTTGGCATGGTACCTCACAAACGACTTGTAATCAAATTGCGTGCTTATGGAATATCATCTCACTTACGCGACTGGATTCGTCATTTTCTGTCAGAGAGGTCATTGACGGAATGTCATCTAGTAAAACACACGTGATTTCTGACGTTCCCCAATGTAGTATTATTCCTTGTCTTTATAAATGATTTGTTGTTCCTTATCTTTATAAATGATTTAGGTGACAGTCTGAGAAGCCTTCTTAGGTTGTTTGCAAATGATGCTGTCGTTTATCGTCTAGTAAAGTCATCAGAAGGTCAAAACCAATTGTAAAACGGTTTAGAGAAGATATATGTGTGGTACGAAATTTGGCAATTGACCCTAAATAAAAGTGTGAGGTCATTTACATGAGTGCTAAAAGGAATTGGTTAAATTTCGGTCACACGATAAACCAATCAAATATAAAGGCCGTAAACTGAACTAAATACCTAGGAATTACAATTACATACAACTTAAAATGGGTAGAACACACAGAAAATGTTGTGGGGAAGGAGAACCAAAGACTGCGTTTTATTGGCAGAACTAAAGAGATTGCCTACACTACGTTTATCCGCCCTCTTTTGGAGTACTGCTGAGAGGTGTGGGGTGCTTACCAGACAGGATTAACGGAATACGTCTAGAAACCCCAAAGATGGCTGCACGTTTTTTATCATCGAAAAGCAGGGGAGAGAGTGTCACAGGCATGATATAGGATTTGAGGTTTAAATCCTTGAAACAAAGGCATATTATGCTGTGGCAGAATCTTCTCTCAAAATTTAAGTCACCACCTTTTTCCTCCAAAAATGGTACAAATGGCTCTGACCACTATGGGACTTAACATCTGAGGTCATCAGTGCCCTAGAACCACTTAAACCTAACTAACCTAAGGACATCACATACATCCATGCCCGCGGCAGGATTCGAACCTGCGACCGTAGCAGTCGCGCTGTTCCGGACTGAAGCGCCTAGAACCGCTCGGCCACCACGGCCGGCATTTCAGTACAATTTTCCATGGTTACAACCTCTCGATATACTACAGTATCATCCGGAAAAAGCCTCATTGAACTTCCGATGTTATCCACAAGGTCATTTTTAGGGCTCGCATGATCGAGGGTTACAAGACGTGCCTAACCGAGGGCATGTGCCCCACTCCACATATGGTACGGCAGATAGTCTTTAGATTGCGAGACCATGAGGTTCATATTACAGTGTAGCTGGAAGTAAGACTGTCACATCACGACGACAAATGGTTCACTGTGGGGATGGGATCGGTAACCTTACGTACTTACACAGTTCATTGTCTGCTGGATTGCTTGGCTTGTAAATTTATTTGTAAATAGTAGATATATGTGTGAGTGGAATAGTCGGATAAACCGTTTGTCACGATTGTGGGTGTATGTGTGAGAGTATACATGCAAGATTTCATGCGATGAGTGTGTACACAGGGTGTCTCTCCTAAGAGTCGTCACACGTGATTTCTCTGGCGTTTCAGCGGATATCTACTATTTAGTTTTTGCACTGTGTAGCTCGAGTCAGAAAAAACAAATAGTGCTCGTCACACCTTTCATACGACGCCCACTGTCGACGGAAAGTGTATTTCCACTGCACTGCACTGGCCTGTGGTGACTGTTACAGTCAAGCATACGGTGCTAATGAGTCACTGCTGAGGTACCCATTTTCCTTCGTATTTTACTGTCGCTGTTAATACATATCAATAAAATTATCTGGGAGCACTCCATCGAATTGGCAAGTAAAATTCCGATTTAAAAATAATTTTGTTTGTAATGGGAAACAAGTTTCCGCTAACTATTGACGCTGGGCATCACATGAAAGAGGTGAAGAGCAGTAGTTGTTTGGGCTGACTCCAGCTAAATAATGCAAAATGAATTAACAAATATCTGCCGAAACTCCAGACCAAATCCACATCACGATTCATAGGAGAGACATCAGATATATTTTGTGCACACGATATGTGCTTGTAAATATACGCATAGTCTATAGTTCTGTATGTATGAATGTGTGTCTGTGTGTGTTTTTGGTTTTTCTTGACCTGCTGCTGCTAAATGGCTCAAATGGCTCTGAGCACTATGGGACTCAAATTCTGAGGTCATTAGTCCCCTAGAACTTAGAACTAGTTAAACCTAACTAACCTAAGGACATCACACACATCCATGCCCGAGGCAGGATTCGAACCTGCGACCGTAGCGGTCGCGCGGTTCCAGACTGTAGCGCCTAGAACCGCTCGGCCACCCCGACCGGCTGCTGCTGCTAGTCCTCCTTTCCCATACACCGGGTGGTTACAGTTAATCTTTCCCTATTTAACACGTTATAACGAGGGAACTAATTACCGTACGAATACCAAAATTGGTAGCATTAATGTCTGGAATATGGGACGCATGATTTCCGGGAGTTACAGCGCCACCGTCCAGTTGCAACTCTGGCCAGCAGATGCCGTGATCAGTCATCGTGATTCATAGCCTCACACAGCTGACCGGTCGCAGTGCACTTGTTGACATACGAGTATCAAACATGATCTTAGACAAAAGGAGCTGGGCATTATTGGTGATGCTCTGTTATCAAAACAACAGTAATGCTGCAGCTGCACTTAGAGAATATCGCCGGCAGAAAGGATTACTGAAGGGTCCTCTTTCTCCACTTGCTGTGCGGAGCATAATGAAGAAGTTCTAATCAAGTGGAAAACTGGGCGTCGCTCCGGGAAGAGGCCGACGACCGGTTGCACCACAGTTGGTTGATGAAATCGCTGTTGCCATGGCAGTCAGTGCTGCACGCAATTCCCAATCGTCAGGCAGTGCGCGTGCTGTGTCACGACAGTTAAACATCCCGTGGTCCACTGTACGCAAGGTGCTACGAACCCTTATCAAATGATATCCATACAAGATCCATATGGTACAGCAGCTTGCACCACAGGATGCACAACGACGTGTTGACTTCGCTCTCCTCTTTCTCGTAAGGATTGGAGTTGACGAGGGCTGGCCCTGGACCATCCTATGGACAGACGAAGCTCATTTCTCTCTGATGGGTGTGGTGAACACACAAAATGACCGAGTACGGGGATCTTCACCTCCAGTCGCTGTGCATGCATGGTGAACGTGTCACCGTATGATGTGGCTTCACGGCTGCGTTCATCACTGGCCTATTCTTTTTTGAACAGGTTGGCGCTCGAGGACCAAAGATGTGCAGTGTGACTGGCCAGCGTTACTGCGATGTGCTTCGCCGGCAGGTCTTCCTGCCCTACACGAGAGAGACGCATCGGACTCAACACTTTTCATGCAAGATTGGGCCCCAACACATATCGCTCGTGAAGTTCACCTGGTTCTCTGAAGCACATTTGTAAACGATCGAATTATCAGCCGATCGGTTCAAAATGATTGGCCATCAAGATCAACTGATCGCACTCCTGTGATTTCTGGTTGTCTGGCTACCTGAAGTACAAGTTTGCGAGGGGAACATTCACACATGTGCTCATCTGAAGTGTAGTATATCAAGAGACGTAGCCATCATACCTACCGACATGCTTCGTTCTGCTGTGCAGAATGCAATCCTGCGCTTTCGGACTCTTCTGGACACTGACGGCCGCTATATTGAGTCCCTTATGTTTCAGTAATGGTACCAGTATGTAATGGTATGATGTATCGTAGCAGCACATTAAAAGAGTTTCAATTCAATGGTTTCCGTATTATTTCTCTTCCCCATGGCCTTGACGTTAATGGTAACAAGTTTGGTCCTCGTACAGTAGTTAGTTTCGGTGTTATAACGTGTTAAACAGAGAAAATTTAATTATAACCACCCCGTATATTGTATATATTTAGAAAGACCAGAAAGATATGATTAAAATATAAATATTGTATAAAAGAGCAACATTTGTATGTAGGGACAATAGTGGGAAATGGAGCACTTAAGTTGTTCTTCTCTCTACTAGTTTCTGTGTAAATATATGTAATTAGTAGTCATAAGTCATTAGAAACAAAATGTAAAAAGTAGCTTTGAAAGTACACCTATGCATATGAGTCATAAAAAATTGTTATATATTCCATTTGTAAATAAAAGCATTAAAATGCTAATAAATACCAAAAATTTGTGCAAAAAAATTTTAGTGCAAAGTCAATCGTTAGTTATAAACCATTATATTATGTTTTACATCATTGTTATTACGTCCAAACCCTTTGAATATAGAATAATTATTATTAATAATATGTTTACAACAAACCTAGATCTCTCTCCATAGTGCACAAACATCGAATGAAGAAGCCTTTGCATATGAACTAGTTATAAGGGATGATAAGGGGGAGGGGGACCTTCAATCTTATTGGCCCAGGGGAAAAGGGGAGGGGTTTCCTGCGATCTTAATTTGCTCCAATTTGTCCAGGGGTTCTCGCCAATTTTATATCACATGTGATCAGTATCGAGTTACGGCATGACCTAGTCCACTTGCCTAAGGTGTGTGGGTAGGAGAGTGGTTCCTCTAGATGGCCTTGATCAATTGCTAGTGATCCCCCATGGGGGACGTGAGTGAGGTGTGCCTTTGAAAATAACCAGCATAAGTGTGTGACCTGACACTCGAAGTCTGTATCTGTGACCTTGAGATAAGATCGTTATTTGCGCTCGTATGCCCACTGGATGACTACATCCCTTTAAATCACGTGATCTGTCCCTTTGAATCATGCCCCTTTAAATCGTGTCCCTTTAAATCGCGTCCCTTTGACTTTGTAAAACAACTGACGTCAATTATGTTACGAGATCTGCGTGAATTGTGGATATTTTGTGAATAAATTCTTCCAGATCGCTTCTTAAAGCACAAATTCAAGGATGCAGAGGGATGCATAACTTGGAGAAAGATAGATGTCGCTTACAGCAAAATTAAAAAAATCTTTGGAGAAAAGAGAAGCCCGCATATGAATACCAGCGCCTAAGATGGCAAGCAAGCACTAAGCAAAGAAGTGAAAGCTGAAAGACTGAAGACACTTGTAAGAGGGCTATAATAGGGAAATGAACTTGTAGATAATAGTATAGTATGGGAGAGTAAGTAATCGAAGATGAGATGGAAGATATAGTACTGCAAGAAGAATTTAACAGACCATTAAAAATCCTAAGCCAAAGTAAGACTCCTATAGTAGACGACATTCGCTCATAATTATTGAGAACCTTGGGAGTTCTACCTATTAGAAACCTATTCCATCTCGTATGCAAGATACATGAGACATGCGAAGTACCCTCACTCTTTAAGAAAACTGTAATAATTTCAATTCCGAAGAAGCCATGTAGGGACAGATGTGAAAACTATCTAACAATCAGTTTCATAAGTCTTGACTGCCCGAATTATTCACAGAAGAATGGAAAAATTGTTGGAAGCCAGCGTCGGGGTAGATGAGTTTGGGCTCCAATGGAATATAGGAACACATGAGGCAATACTGACACTGTCACCTATCTTACAAGTTACGTTAAGGTTCGAATGGCTCTGTGCACTATGGGACTTAACGTCTGAGGTCATCAGTCCCCTAGAACCTAGAACTACTTAAACCTAACTAACCCTTAGGACATCACACACATCCATGCCCGAGGCAGGATTCGAACCTGCGACCGTAGCGGTCGCGCGGTTCCAGACTGAAGCGCCTAGAACCGCTCGGTCACTTCGACCGGCTTAGGTTAAGGAAGGGCAAACCTACGTTTACATCATTTGCAGATTTAGAGAAAGCTTTGAAATTCTGAAGGTAGCAAGGATAAAAAAACAAGGACTGAAAGGTTATTTACAATTCTTACAGAAACCAGATTGCGTTTATAAGATTCGAAGGACATGAAAGGGTAGCTGATGCTGAGAAGGGAGTGAAATAGGGTTGTGCCTTACTCCTATAGTATTCGATCTGTACACTGGGCAGGCTGTGAAGAAACCCAAGAGGCAGTTTGAAAAGAGAATTGAAGTCAGAGAGGAGAAATAAAAACTTTTGCCTATGACAGATAATTCTCTCATAGGTGGCAAAGGACTGCGAGGAGAAACTCTACGAAATGAACAGTGATCTGAAAAGGGCATATAGACTGAATATCAACAAAAGTAAAAAAAAATAGTAATGGAAAGTAGTCGAATCAAAGCAGACGTTTCTGGGGGAACTAGGTTAGGAACAGAGACAACTGAGGTAGTAGACGAGCTTTGTTATTTGTGTAGCCAAATGAGTGATGGTACCAGAAGTAGACAGGATCTAAAACAGAGACTGACTATACCACGAAAAACATTTCTGTAAAAGGTAAATTAGTTTACATATAATATAAATTTAAATTTTAGGCAGTCTGTTTTAAAGTGTTCAGGGTTTTCAGATCATCAAAAATAAATGTTTAAGTGTTTTGTGAGAAATACATATCATGAAGGATTTAAAGTGAGTCCCATGTTCACCTCTGAATAATCAGACTGAACGTTACAGGAATTTTACAATATTGCTTTGCTTGGAACTGTACAATTTGTACGTTACTTTGGAATATCTACGCTATTCGTGTTTCGTGCTTAATATTTTTTCGTCATTTGTGTGGTCGCTCTCTGAAAATATGATGATACGGTTGGCTGATTACATAATGTGTAATGTGCTCTCATTCTGTGTTCTAATTTGCTGAGAAGATCACGTATCCTATGCCCAGGCTGCGTAACAAAAGCATATCGTACAACGCAATCTAGATTTCTCAGTTTCAGAAGCTATCGTGCCGTATTTGGTGGATTTCGTACTTATACTTGCTTATTCCGCAAATATGCATTTTCAATGCTACAATGCATTAAATACGAGGGTGAGTCAAATGAAAACCTTAAATTTTTTTAAATATTATTTATTGTGCAGAAGTGGTACAAAGCTGTATCACTTTTCAACATAATCTCCCCCACACTCAATGCAAGTCCTCGAGCACTTACAAAGTGCATAAATTCCTTTAGAAAAAAATTCTTTTTGTAATCCGCGCAACCACTTATGCACCGGGTGGCGTACCTCTTCATCAGAACGAAACTTCTTTCCTCCCATTGCGTCTTTGAGTGGTCCAAACATATTGAAATCACTTGGGGCAAGCTCTGGTGAGTATGGTGGATGAGGAAGACACTCAAAATGCAGGTCTGTGATTGTTGCAACTGTTATAGGGGCAGTGTGGGGCCTTGCATTGTCATGTTGCAAAAGGACACCTGCTGACAGCAATCCACGTCGCTTTGATTTGATTGCAGGCCGCAGATGATTTTTTAGCAGATCTGTGTATGATGCACTGGTGACAGTGGTCCCTCTGGGCATGTAATGCTCAAAATGACGCCTTTTTCGTCCTAAAAGAGAGTCAGCATAACCTTCCCTGCTGATGGTTCTGTTAGAAACTTCTTTGGTTTTGGTGATGAGGAATGACGCCATTCCTTGCTCACTCTCTTCGTTTCCGGTTGGTGGAAGTGAACCCAGGTTTCGTCCCCAGTAACGATTCTTGCAAGGAAGCCATCACGTTCTCGTTCAAAGCGCCGAAGAAGTTCTTCACAAGCTTCAACACGTCGTTCTCTCATTTCAGTAATCAGCTGCCATGGCACCCATCTTGCAGACACTTTGTGAAACTGGAGCACATAATGCACAATGTGGTGTGCTGACCCATGACTAAACTGTAAACATGCTGCAATGTCATTCAGTGTCACTTGGCGGTTTTCCTTCACTATGGCTTCAACTGCTGCAATGTTCTGTGGAGCCACAACTCGTTGTACCTGACCTGGACGAGGAGCATCTTCCACTGAAGTCACACCATTTGCGAACTTCCTACTCCATTCGTTGAATTGCTGCTGTGACAAACATGCATCACCGTACTGAACCTTCATTCGTCGATGAATTTCAATAGGTTTCACACCTTCACTACGCAAAAACCAAATAACAGAACGCTGTTCTTCCCTGGTGCAAGTCGCAAATGAGGCGGCCATCTTTATACTGATACTGCGACGGTATGTGTGCATCTGCACTATGCTGCCACCTACAGGCCATTCTGCACGCTGTTTGTAGCACGCTTATCAACTTACAGAATAACGGCGCGAAATTTCGATTTGTTATTTCAGATTTAAGGTTTTCATTTGACTCACCCTCGTATCTATCCAAGAGACGTACTTTATATCTCGGTTTGTTGTGCTACCGTGCACGAAAGAGTGATACTGATATGTAAAAATTCTACCAAAGTGAACTATTTTTAAGTATTAATTCACAGGCACACACTTCTGTGTTCTGATCACTACAAAATCTGCTTGCCTCGATGTTTCTGAACTTTTGTTCTGTTTTAATGTATGTAACAACTCCTTCTTCTCCCATAATAGTTCTATACGAGTAAGATTATAGTGTAATCTTCTGTATTTAACTTCTCTAAGCCTTTAGTTATGTGACTCTCAAATAGGTACGGTATGTCGATCTTTTCAGTGCTTTCTAAATTTTCTGAACAGACAAGAAAGTCTTTTTCTTTATTATTCAGTCCTCTAAAATTCTGTTGAAATTACCTAGCCTTACTTTTCTGCGCCTTCTTAAGAATTTTGTGTGACACTTCTGTTATTTTAACTACATTCATATCAGGGTGCTGATTTTAACCTAAAAAATGTACCTCTCGGACACCAGTAACGACAGGGACCTTGCATTGAGTGATCGTGACCTCCGCAAATTTTCTACAAGAAGATCATCCAACCTTTCTTTCCCTCTCTTATTCAGGTGTAAGCCGCGTGTAGTACATCCCCAACTCCCAACTGTATGAACAGACACTGCACTCACGTGCGGTTTCATTTCAATCAGCAACAGCACAACAACGATAGCACAAAGAGTCCTACCCACACTGCACGAAAAAGCTTAATAGCCACAAAGGTAGGATTCCAACGTCAGCTTGTAAACAAACATAGACCTATTCATCCGGAATGAATATGTCAGTGTACACATCACGCCATCTACAGTAAATTCATATAGTTCCCTATCTCCTACCCGCAACCTACAGACATAGTAAACTAGTTTAATATATCGTACAAAAAAAACATTCGTAGGTTGTCGTGTTGATCTGAAAGAATTATCACAAAATAGATTTGGCTTCGTAACTTTCTACAGAGTCTCTTCTGGACTCTCTCTCTCTTTAACAGCGTTCATCCCCTGCGTACGGGGTCCTTTGTTTTCATGATCTGGCAGATTTATTTTACAGAGCCTTTAAGTGTGGAACTATCATTCTAAGAAAGAAAAAAAACGAGGTGGAAAACAGTAATATGAAGTCATGAGGGGAACACCTGTGAGGCTATGTTACCAAAATGGAAGTTCTTTTGTAAGCCGCCATCTTGGAGGCAAATTGTGATTTTCAAATGGAAAAAGGATAATGTGACATATGAGACGGATATAGAATTACACGATAAAAATAATGGTGGTTTACATTTGAGCATAGTTTTATTCATTCTCGAGTTAGGATTGATGCTTATTCGTTATAGATGACGTGAGAGCTTATGGACTTAAAACAAACCAAACGCACTGGGATCGTCCTGATATCAAAAGAGAACTGCACCCGTATTATGGCAGAGGATTTTAACCAACGCCACCTAGACAGATTACACATTACTCACAGTGCGGTGTTGAAACATATCTCGAAATATCGTGTAGCTGGCTCTATCACAGTCAAATCGAAAGCCGAACAGCGAAAACGGCAAGACGAACTGCTGTTCTGTCATCGTCAGCGAAGTACTCACAGCATTACATCAATAATGAGTTTTGGCCACATACTGTGTATGCGCTTTGTCACTGTTCGCGCGGCTCCTCCCGTCGGAGGTTCGAGTGCTCCCTCGAGCATGTGTGTGTGTGTGTGTGTGTGTGTGTATTATCCTTAGCGTAAGTTAGTTTAAGTTAGGTTAAGTAGTATGTAAGCCTAGGGATCGATGACCTCAGCAGTTTGGTCCCATAGTTCCTTATCACAAATTTCCAAATTTACGTATAAGATGCACCCTTAGAAAATGAAAATGTTAGAACATCTCACAGAATACGATCCAAAGTAGATTTTACCAGAGGGAACATGTGAAGGGAGTTGTGTATGCGGTGAATATGAGATTATGATGTCTGTTCTCGCATTCCGGTACACATATTTGTTAAAGTCCATGAAGAATGGGTGAAGCTGATAACAGCCATCCTTCAAGATACTGTAGTAAAATGGAACACTACAACCGTCCTTTCGATTTTCTTTATTATATGGCTACCAGTTTCGGTGATGCAGTACACCATCTTCAGGCCTTAACTGACGCTGAGGGGGTTAACTTCAATCGTATACACAATTTCATCAGTAGCCAACATATATGAACTGGTTCCCGTTGACTGTTACAACTCATTGAGTTGGTGGTTGGAGACACAACGGAAACCAGTTCACAGATGTTGGCCACTGATGAAATCGTGTATACGATTGGAGTTAACCCCTCAGTGCCGGTTAAGGCCTGAAGATTGTGTATTGAATCACCGAAACTGGTAGCCATACAATAAATACCATCGAAAGGACGGCTGTAGGTGTTCCACTTTATTACGTAAGTGAACGGCCGAAGTCCCTCAAACCTTCTATCAGAAGGATGGGCATACAGAAACTTCAACATGTCGGGCGCTTCCTATAGCCTTATGTTTATCGCCATCATTTACCCTGTTGTGTACAAGAAGTGATAGAACTCCAGAATTAATAATGCTACGCTCAAATGAAAGACACCATTGATTTTCTTATGAAAGTCTCTGGTTTGTTGATATGCCTCACGACCCCCTTCCCATTTGAAAATTACGAATCGGGGTCCAAGATGCCGGCTTCCAAAATGCCGCTATGTTTGTAATATAGCCTCATAGGTTATTTTCCTTCATCCATCTCGTAATACTTGACTTTAAATTTCTGGTTATCCATCTGTTTTTATTATTTGATGGAGAAATACATCAATGGTAGAGGCAGGAGGCCATTTAGATTTGGCACAACTTTGAAATATCTTGACGTCTTGATCGCAGAAGTCTTTATTAAGCGTTACGCGTCAAATATGCCTACATGAGATGAGATTTGTGTTTGATTTTTATCTTCAGTCAGTCTGATGATGAAATTTTGAAACGCGTAACGCTTAATAAAGAATTCATTTAGCTTAAAGGAGGGACGTTGTGAGCGTCATTGTTTGTGAATCGTACAACCTCTGTTCAGCGTGTTATTGTATTTTAATTGTGTATCGTATTTTCTGAGGTGGAGATTAGGGACCAACCTAGCATTTGCCTAAACAAGAGCACGAAAGTTCCTACAAATCACACTCACTGAGGCTGGTGTGGCAGAGCAACGGTCGTTAATTCGCCGCACGCAGGTCTGACTGACCTTCCCGTTTCAAACGCTGTCGCACTGCACGTAAATCCATACGAACAGGTTTTTTCCGGACTATAGTTCCTGGTGTCAAATTGATACATGTGCACATCTCCATCACCTGTGAAAGCTAATATTATCACCACAAAATAACCTGCGTAATAACAGTCGGCTTCATAACACCCGGACTAAAGCTACATTCGGAATTTCCATCACAGAACGGCTAGTATTATATTCTGAATAACAAGCACCGGTACAATAGATGCAGGGTACATTTTAGGGCGTGCGGCGTTTTGTGTCAGCGAGCAGCAGTGCAGGTGCTGATGTGTGAGCTGAGGTTTTGATACTCATTTACAGTTTCATGGAAACACGACGAACCCAGTTCCACAGATTCCATTATTCGTACAGCGGCACGCCAACTGATCAATATGGCGCGTGCTGGGAGATAAGTGCGGTTTGCGGCTCAGACGGGATTTAAAAAGTGTCGCGTTGTAGCATTATGGACTTGTCGACGCACAAATGGAGCTGCATCTATTCATGGTTCTTCGGCTGCAGCAGCGACATTCGCGTAATACGGTCCTTAATTATAGCTTTTATCAGCAAATTGCAGAACCAGGGCACAAAAAAACAAGAATGGACTGTGCGCTATATAGGTTGCAGAGAACGCGGCTCAATCACAACAACCAAATGGTCGATTTTAAAATATGTATGTCATTTCAAAATTCTGTTATTACATAGTTATAATGTAACAGGATAATACCGGTTGAGGCGGGTAAGACACGCCATCCAAGATGTACCCAGAATGAGTAACTATATCGTGGTTCGGTTTTCTCTAAATTGTAGCGGACAGTGTGAAAAATTTTCTGATATACGCACGTAATTTTTAACTTTTATACTGCGGGAAACGATTTTTTGCTGTAGGAATGCGTAGAGGGCATGCTGCTCCAACAGGAGTCGGCACGTTTCTCAGCGTGTTCGGTCGGAAGGCTCGATGCCCTTTGTTTTTTTTTTTTTTTTAAAAAAAGAAACTGAGTGAAGAATTCGGCGATGAATTTGAAGGAGTGCCATGTGACCTCCGTCCAGACCAGACGCCGAGAACAGTAACGAACAAAATTAAAAAAAAAGAAAACATGTAGGACACGAGAAGTCGGTCATGGAGATCACGGTTCAACCCATAAGAGAGGCTACGGTCGCAGGTTCAAATCCTGTGTCCGCAGCTCGTGGTCTCGCGGTCGCGTTCTCGCTTCCCGAGCACGGGGTCCCGGGTTCGATTCCCGGCGGGGTCAGGGATTTTCACCTGCCTCGAGATGACTGGGTGTTTGTGTTGTCCTCATTAATGAAAAGTGGCGAGACTGGGCTGAGGAAAGGTTGGGAATTTGTACGGGCGCTGAAAACCGCGCAGTTGAACGCCCCACTAGCCAAATCATCATCATCATCACCAAATCCTGCCTCGGGCATGGATGTGTGTGATGTTCTTAGGTTAGTTAGATTTAAGTAGTTCTATGTTCTAGGAGACTGATGACCGCAGATGTTAAGTCCCACAGTGCTCAGAGCCAATTGAACCATTTTTGAACTGTCTACAGTCAGGCCAGTAGGACACAGGCTTCAGCAAGGGCTTTACCTTTACCTTTTTAAGTGGAAATATATATTTCACATTTCTCTGTGGCATTAGAAAGAGGCTTCGACAACATCAAAACATGTTTGGCACTTGGTCAAACAGTAACGAGATAACAATGCCACAAACCACTGCTGCCAGGAGAAAAGGTCCCACAAATGTCTGGCGTTATGTGGGGTAAGGATGCCTGATTCATTGATACCCCTAATACCGAGATACTTGGTTCAGCAGGCTGTCGCGGTGTTAGGATCCGTGAGTTAAACTTTCTGAAGTATCCAGCAGGCAGCTCAAGTTTCCTGCTTTCCAGTTCTACACGGTCCTGTCTCATTAATGTGACCACTGCCTATGTTAGATGTCAACGTACAATAACCACTCACAGATGTGAGGTGGCAGCACTAGCAGTGGATGATGCATAAAGCGTGTCAGGGAGGCGCGGAAAACAGTGCAGTCGTTGTCGTAATTAGAAAAGGGAGCGATTTGTCTGATGATACTTCCGGGCAGATTAAAACTGTGTGCCGGACCGAGACTCGAACTCGGGACCTTTGCCTTTAGCGGGCAAGCGCTCTGCCATCTGAGCTACCCAAGCACGACTCACGCCCCGTCCTCACAGCTTTACTTCTGCCAGTACCTCGTCTCCTACCTTCCAAACTTTACAGAAGCTCAGATGGCAGAGCACTTGCTCACGAAAGGCAAAGGTCCCGAGTTCGAGTCTCGGTCCGACACACAGTTTTAATCTGACAGGAAGTTTCATATCAGCGCACACTCCGCTGCAGGGTGAAAATCTCATTCTGAATTTATCTGCTGTTCAAAAGGGCATGATCATTGGCTATCGGGTCAAGGGAATAAGCATTTCCGAAACGGGTAAGTCTATAAACTGTCCACATGCCGCCGTGGTTAATGTATACCGTGCATGACAAATGGCCCTATCCAAAATCGGCGCCGGGGCAACTGTGGCCCATAGATGACAGGGGTGGAAAATTGCTGCAGAGGTATGTATGGGCGAATAGACGATCAACTGCTGGGCAGTTGACTGCCCAGATGAACCAAGGGGTTACCAACAGTGTCTCCTCAACGACCTTTCAGCGAATGTTACCGTCTATGGGGCTCTGCAACACGCTCCTGGTTCATGTACGCAAGCTGACTGCTGTTCATCGGAGACAAAGGCTGGAATTTGCACGTCAGTACTGCAACTGGAAGTTCACTAAATGGTAGCAGTTGGCCTTTTCAGATAAATTACGTTTTATGTTCCATCGGACAGATGTTCTTTGGCGTGTATGGCCCTACAACAATCATCGTTTGGGTCCAGGCCGGAGGAGGGAGCATTATGATCTGGAGAACGTTTTCGTGGCATCCCCTGGGTGACCTCGTCGTTCTAGAGACACAATGGATGAACACAAGCATGCACCTATACTTGGGGATCATGCCCAACGCTACATGCAGTTTGTTTTTCCTCGGCACGATGGCATCTACCAGCAGGACAACGCAACATGTCACACAGCTCGCAGTGTACATGCGGGATTCGAAGAGTACCAGGATGAATTTACCGTACTCTCTTGTCCATCAACCTCCGCTGATTTAAATCCAATCGAGAATCTATGGGAACACCTCGATCATGCTGTTGGCGCCATAGACCCTCAGGAATAAACCTAGTGCAGTTGGCCACATCACTGGAATCAGCATAGCTCCTCATCGCTGTCGGCACTTTCGAGAACCTCATTGACTCTCTTCCTACGCGTCTCGCTTCGCTCTGCACTATAAAAGCTGGTTATTCAGGCTTTTGACGGGTGGTCACATTAATGTGACTGGAGAGTGTATTACAAAAATGGTTCAAATGGCTCTGAGCTAGAGGTCTGCGCGGATAAGAAAAGTGCAATCCGCATCCGCACCGCATCCGCAAGGTCCTAATCCGCAACCGCATCCTCATCCGCAGCAATTAATCCGCATCCGCAAGTTCCTTATCCGCATATATTTAAGTTTTGAATGAGTAATTAATAGTAATAGACAGTAGTACTTAGAATTATGGTATGTTATGACATAGTTATTGTTAGGGTGCCATTTCTGTGACAACTTAACTACTGTCGACTTTTAAATCACAGGAAATGCTCTATACCTGCTCTAAAGCAGACCATTCCAAACAGGAAAGCATTGGCGCTCCGGAGCACACGCAGTAGCGGCTCGGATCTCATGAGATTGGAAACGCTATTTAAAAAAATAAAATTCAATGTAATAGTATTAAATGATGAAAATACGTGTATAGAAACAATTATATTTCGCTGCTCTTGTGCCAAGGCAGCTGCAAATGACGATGGTTTTAAACTGTGACTAGCACATTGCGTCATTTACCGACAGTTTTTTTTGTACTCACTGCTTGGATGTGTCAAATTTTGAAGCTATTCATGTCAGCTGATTATTATATTATAGCTTACGCGTTCAGTCCTCGTCATTTCCAGGTGAACATTGTGGTGTCACCGCCAGACACCACACTTGCTAGGTGGTAGCCTTTAAATCGGCCGCGGTCCGTTAGTATACGTCAGACCCGCGTGTCGCCACTATCAGTGATTGCAGACCGAGCGCCGCCACACGGCAGGTCTAGAGAGACTTCCTAGCAGTCGCCCCAGTTGTACAACCGACTTTGCTAGCGATGGTTCACTGATAAAATACGCTCTCATTTGCCGAGACGATAGTTTAGCATAGCCTTCAGCTACGTCATTTGCAACGACCTAGCAAGGCGCCATTATCAGTTACTATTGATATTGATTCACATACCGTCAAGACCGACGTTCTTCATTAACGTATTAAAGTTAAGTATTCCACCAGCTACGTCCGTTCTTCTAAATTCTAATTTCCTTGTCCTGTTCCAGACCTCACGCCAGCCTGCGTGAGCTAAAACGCGTGCCTTTCGGCCTCCTTCTAGTAACACGGTGTTGGCTCTCCTGCCAACCAAAACAAAAGTATTTACAGTATTAGGCCTACACTGCAAAACGCTGGCGCACCTGTGAAAAAGTTAAACTGCCAGCAATAATTGACGTTGTCTGGAAGAAATAACTCGACTTCCGAAGAGTGACAACAAAATCAGTGGTTATAGAAATTAGGAGCCCATTTAGCTTTAGCTAAAAATACGGTTGAAATCTCGAACCTCACCTTTTGGCTGATTTATCGAACTAAGACCTAGCAATAAATGAAATGTCTGTTTCATTCTCAACTAAACAAAGTTTTTCACACTTTAAAACATCCTCAACATTCGTCTAAATTACTAAGACAAAATTTGCAGTAGATTTCGCAGTTAATACTTTCAATGTTAAAAAATAATTTTTTTCAGAGTTTAATGGAACTGCAAACGATTTCAAGATGTCTATATAAAAACCACTGTCCCATAACTTCAAATGTTAGGCACTGTTCCCTGTTAAGCAATACCGAGTTACAGTTAAAATGTTCAATTTTGTTACGAATTTCAGCCCTTATCTTTACTAATTGGCTGGTAAATTAAAAGACACATTATTATTTTGGATGATTTGAATATTTTGTAAGTTTTCAATGTGATCAGAATAATCTTTCACGGGCTATCGCAGTCACGGCTTGTTGGTGTTCGTGAGCCGTAGTTTGAAGTCCCACTTGTAATTAATTACAAGGCCCGCCGTGCCACCGCTCCGGCCGTGCTCTTTCACTGTTCACAAAGAGCGACAATGCTCGGTGGCTGCAAATGTTACTGTAGTGCACGCTAAAATTTAGGTAGACACTTATGAGATCATCATTGCCTAGTTTAATAACATTGACGTGTTAGCTGTTGAATGTTCTTGTTGCGAAGAGTAAAAACTTAAAATTGAGCTCTTTAATATGAAAATTACAACAAAACAAATTGCTTGTTAAATATTTCCTTCTTTTACCTAATGCTACTTAAATGTTCTTGTTGGGAATAGTAAAAATACCAATAATATGTCGAGGAAATTCTTTGCTACAAACATTACAATAAAAACTCACAGGCTTCAGATTAAATATTTTCATCTTCTGCTTGCTTCTGATTCAAACTCTGTAAAAGAAAGAGTCAGATGAAAAAAATTGTAACTAATTCAGATACGCCCAAAAAATACAGTGAAGTAAGAGAAGCTGTACAAGTACCTTTTTACTTTGGAAGATTACTATGCAGGAACATGATGTCATCAATCGTCTGTGGCTTCAAAGACGTGCGTCGGTCCTGCATTATTTGTCTCGCAGTAGAGAAGCTTCTCTCAGATGGCGCGCTGGACGCTGGAATGCAGTGCACGAAGTATGCGAGTTTGGAAAGACGTGGATAGAGTTTTTCACATCCATGCCACCTAGCTATCAGGTCGATGTCTTCCGAAAATTGGACTTTATCATTCGTATATATGAGAATTTCATCTGACACAAAGTCGAGCTCTCTCGTCGATTCATCTACGTCAGACTTCTGTTTTTTTGCAGGAATTCCAGATGTTGTTTCCTCCTTATCTTTTAACTGTGGACAATTTCTCGCAACATAATTTTTCGCTTCCTTTACAACTTCATCTTTTTCGGCACTGCTAAGAAATTTTAGGTTTTTATATTTTGGATTCCAAAACGTTGCAAGTTTATGGGTTACTGTTATGTCCCATTTGCTGATTAAAATAGATTTGGCTGTACTCTTTAAATCTATCAGAAATGGGGTGCCACCATCATTTTTTTTTCAAGGAAGGAGAGAAGTTTAAAGTTCCACAACACACGTAAATAAAGCGTAGGGGTGTTGGAGGCTTCGAGATCACAAGAAGTTATTTTAAATGGTGTCGGAAAGGTTATTATATCTTCCAACATCCTCTTGTCTATAGAATCAATCAAATTATCTTGATTTTTCTCTGACAAAATTGACAGAACTTCAAACCATTGTGAATTAATAGACTCAAACATATCCAATTTACTGTTCCATCGTGTGTCTATATCTCCTTTCAATGACTTCTGAAGGCGATTTTGAAGACCAGATCTTTTAAAGAAAGTTGTAATAGCTCGACAGGAATTTATTAGTCGCTGCACGTCACTCTTCTCATCATTCGCGTCTCCTCGAGTCGTGTGCTCCAGCACAGTATTAAGAATGTGTGCTGAGAACGAGAGCCTCTTGTATTGGCGAAGTGCTGCCACAATATTTGGACCTCTATTCGTAACGAACACGGTGTTATTCACAGCACTGAATAAATCAAACGACCGTAGTATCTTAAGTAATTCAAGTTTAATGTTATCTAAATGTTTAACATAATGCAGCGCGTCAGCAACCGTATATGTATAGAAAATAAACAATTTTTTCAGCCTTCAGTTGCAAGGTAATTTTTACTCGTTTACTGGAATCGAAACCTAGGTAAACGAGTAAAAACTACCTTGCAACTGAAGGCTGAAAAAATTGTTTATTTTTTTAATGTTTTCTCCTTTTTTTTTAATCTCACCCTCAAAATTTTTGGTGCAAAACACTCGATCCTGAAGTTTCACTTCTTCATAATTAACTTCTTCGTAATTAACATAATGTGCAGTCACTCCCATATAGTTTATTTTACGGTACGAATCAGTCCATAAATCGACAGTTATTGCTCCACCTGAATATATTCTTCACCTCTGCGGAGACAGTTTCACGCAGACGATCGGCGGTTTCCTTCAAATTTCTGGATATGGTAGTTGGATGAGGTAGCACCCTCTGCACCGTACTTGGCCCCCAAATCAATAAGCAACTGTGCCGTCTTGAGAAACCCAGACCCACACGCAACTTCGAATGGTAAAATGTCTTTGCTGACAAGATTGATAAGTTTTACTGTCGCGGCTGTCTTCAAATTTGGCGGAACTTCAGGAACTTTCACGTCTCTCTTGGTATTTAAATAAGTAATTATGCTACTTTGTCCAGCCTCACACGAATGGTTTAGCAAATTTGAAGTTCCACTTTTGTGTCCAGTGTAGGAATATATTTTTTTACATGCAAAACAAGCCACTATATCTTTTATCTTTTCGTTACCATCAAATACGTATCCGAGTTTTTTCCAAATTGGCGATTTCAATTTGTTTTCCTTCACTAATGTAAAATCACCTTTTTTCACCTTAAACGAAATTGTATCCATCGATATGGTGTTCATTTGAAGAAAGAACTCTCACTGATATTTACTACGATGCACGTTGTCACTCGGTCACTACAAAGCGCCAAATGAAGGCAGCGGGAAATTGCAACGGGCACCTGTCTTGTAGACAGTGGGCAGGTTTGCCACCCAGAGAGCACTTCACAGGCCACACAAAAGACACGGTCGCGGAAACGGATTAGGCGCAGGTCTCTTGGGTACAGCTACGTCGGTCGTAGCCAGGGGCTGAGGACAACAGACATCCGCTCTACCCGGGCCCTGCAAGATTCCAAGAATGTCAACAGACTTGAAGTTTTCAACTAACATTGCAACATACGTACTGGGCAGATCCTTGCTTATTATCCGCAGATGACCCGCGGATATCCGCGCCGGTCGCGATTTTATCCGCCAAGTAACAAATACCATGGATATCCGCGGATATATATACGGATATCCGCATCCGCGCAGACCTCTACTCTGAGCACTATGGGACTTAACATCGGACGTCATCAGTCCCCTAGAACTTAGAACTACTTAAACCTAACTAACCTAAGGACGTCACACAGATCCATGCCCGAGGCAGGATTCGAACTTGCGACCGTAGCGGTCGCGCGGTTCTAGATTGAAGCGCCTAGAACCGCTCGGCCACCGCGGCCGGCTGCTTGTGACAACTGTTGAAGTATTACTGAACTGAGAGGTAAATGTGAATGCAACAATGTTGACAATATTTGGTAATGTAGGTAAACTGACAGATAATCAATACACGTCATTTTTATAGTAATCGTGTGCTTACACGGTACTGGAACAGTTTTTCCATTTAATGACTTATTTTCCCATTTTCTGCGACATGGCCTCTTACTTAGCTAGGGTTGACATTAAAAATATGGACAAAAGACGTCATTAAATAGAAAAGTTCTTGAAAGTGATGTTACGCGTACATATAAACTGTGAAGCGTGTAGACAAATGGTTCAAATGGCTCTGAGCACTATGGGACTCAACTGCTGAGGTTATTAGTCCCCTAGAACTTAGAACTAGTTAAACCTGACTAACCTAAGGACATCACAAACATCCATGCCCGAGGCAGGATTCGAACCTGCGACCGTAGCGGTCTTGCGGTTCCAGACTGCAGCGCCTTTAACCGCACGGCCACTTCGGCCGGCAGCGTGTAGACAAGTAAGTATTTTATTTTCATAAATTATTATGATGCTAAAACGGCGAAAATTATTGTCAAGTACACCTTATAATGCCATAACTAGCTTAACGCCGGGATATACCCTTTTAACTGAGATGCAAAGCCAAAGCAAACTCTTCAGCCTCCCATAAAACAATTGCGGTTGCTGAAGTTAATCAGACCTCAGAGGAAGTACATACACCGTCCATTCCAGTATGTGAACCATCCCCAGCGAGGAAAACTTGCAGAAAATCACTGTCTGCACACGTTCATACCATGTCCCCAATACGCGCAATGCAGATCCCGAACTTGACCCATCTTCTAAAAAACCGCACCGAAGAAATGTGAAAAGAAACGAGGGAAGAAACGCCATATCTCATGCCTACACTACATGTTCCGTGTGCTATTAGTGCTATGAATGTGATGTACAGAATAGCACTGTAGGAGAGTGGATACAGTGTTGTTTCTGTTTTTAGTGGTACAAACGTGAACGCCTAGAGGATGACTACAGCGTAAGTGTTTACGTGTTCGGTATGTACAAATTATTGTTTTTGTTTTAACAAAAAGACAACGTCTGTTTTCTCTTCCTGTATTTTGTAATTAATTTACTTGCTTTTTGTTTTTTACTGTTTGTACATCTTTTTCCACTTTTTTCTTACATAATACTGGATAGTTATAATTAACCTTTCCCTATTTAACACATTATAACGCGGGAACTAATTACCGTACGTGTACCAAACTTGATAGCATTAATGTGTGGAATAAGGGACGCATGATTTCCATGCGTTACAGCGCCACCGTCCAGTTGCAACTCTGTCCAGCAGATGCCGTGATCAGGCATCGTGATTCATAGCCTCACACAGCTGACCGGTCGCAGTGCACTTGTTGACATACGAGTATCAACATGATCTTGGACAAAAGGAGCTGGACATTATTGGTGATGCTCTGTTATCAAAATAACAGTAATGCTGCAGCTTCACTTAGAGAATATCGCCGGCGGAAAGGATTACTGAAGGGTCCTCTTTCTCCACTTGCTGTGCGGAATATAATGAAGAAGTTCGAATCAACTGGAGAACTGGGCGTCGCTCCGGGAAGAGGCCGACGACTGCAGTTCGTTGATGAAATCGCTGTTGCAATGGCAGACAACGCTGCGCGCGATTCCCGATCGTCAGGCAGTGTGCGTACTGTGTCACGACAGTTGAACATCCCGTAGTCCACTGTACGGAAGGTGCTTCGAACCAGTCTCATATAGTGTGAGTACAAGATCCATATCGCTCAGCAGTTTGCACTACAGGAAGCACAACGACTTGTTGACTTCGCTCCCCACTTTCTCGCAAGGATTGAAGTTGACGAGGGCTGGTCCTGGATCATCCCATGGACAGATGAAGCTCATGCCTCTCTGACGGGTGAGGTGAACACACAGAACTGCCGAATGTGTGGATCTTCGCCTCTAGTCATTCTGCATGAAGTTCCTCTGAACGGTGAACTTGTCACCGTATGGTGTGGCTTCACGACTACGTTCATCATTGGCCCATCGCTTTTTGAACAAGTTGGCACTCAAGGACCAAAGACGTGCAGTGTGACTGGCCAGCGTTACTGCGATATGCTTCGCCAGCATGTCATACCCGCCTTACAGCGGAGAGACGCATTGAACTCAACAGTTTTCATGCACGTTGGGGCCCCCTTGCACATCGCTCGTGAAGTTCACCTGCTTCTCCGAAATGATCGAATTAGCATCCGATCGTTTCCAAATGCTTGACCAGCACGATCACATGATCTCACTCTCTGTGATTTCTGGTTATGGGGCTACCTGAAGGACAGAGTTTACTAGGGGATCATTCACCTATGTGCTTATCTCAAGCGCAGTATATCAAGAGAGGAAACCAGCATACATACGGACATGCTTCGTTCCACCGTGCAGAATGCAATCCTGAACTTTCAGACTCTTCTGGACACGGATGGGCGCTATATTGAGCCACTTTTGTAGCAGTAATGGTACCGGTGTTTAATGATATGACTTACCGCAGCAACATATTAAAAGTGTTTCAGCTGAATTGATTCTGCTTTATTTTTCTTCCCCATTTCCTTGACATTAATGCTACCAAGTTTGGTCCTCGTACGGTAATTATTTCCCGTGTTATAACGTGTTAAACAGGGAAAGTTTAATTATAACCAGCCGGTATATGTGTTGCTTTAAGCGAAATACGTTTCTGTGGCTTTTATCATTTAAGCCTTTTTTATATATAAGCAGTATTAGCACAATGTAAGGGATCTCACTGTAATGTTAGTAAGTGGTAGTTCTGAGTACATTATGTATGAAAGGTTTTCATATGATAGTTGATCACTTACAATTACACAATACTGTCATATTAAAGCCTTTCACACTATTTTCGTAACACATAACTGATGTAAATCTGTCTGCATCCGATACAGGCTGTGATATACATAGTCAACAACAAAGAAGAAAACCAGCAGAAGACATCACTGACTTCGATTTCTAGATATACACTGCCCCCCGCCTTCCCCCCAAATGCCACGCCAGCAGCTACAGTAAAAAACAAAGTGTTCTAGATTAATCTAGTTGAAGACTGTTTATTTTTAAGTAACATTTCTGTATGTATGTATGTATGTACAAAAGCTTGAAGATGAACAGAACATGTTCGAAACGCGTTGCATTATGTTAGATTAAGCATAAAATAAAAAGTGACTGGTAGCAGAAACTTGAAATAACAAATTATTCCTTTAGCGTTTTCTTAGGCGCAATAACGGGATCACATTCTAGCCACAAAAAGGACAACCATACCGTATCACTGCAACATACTGGGTGGATTATGGTAACAGATAGTTATTTTGAGAGTAGTAGTCAAGTGAAACAAGCATGTCACTACCTGACCACCAGAGGGCGAGTACACAAACGTAAAATCAAATGGCTCTATGGGACTTAGTATCTATGGTCATCAGTTCCCTAGAACTACTTAAACCTTACTAACCTAAGGACAGAACACAACACCCAGTCATCACGAGGCAGAGAAAATCCATGACAACGCCGGAATCGAACCCGGGAACCCCAGCGTGGGAAGCGAGAACGCTACCGCACGACCACGAGCTGCTGACACGTAATATCGGTTCAGTGGCTTCTCTGCGAACGCAGCGATTCTGTTTTGCACTGTACCATTGTGCCCGTATGAAATTCGTTACGTAATATAAGCGCAACCTAATAAAGAATTAGTTCAAAAAAAATGGTTCAAATGGGTCTGAGTACTATGGGACTCAACTGCTGAGGTCATTAGTCCCCTAGAACTTAGAACTAGTTAAACCTAACTAACCTAAGGACATCACAAATATCCATGCCCGAGGCAGGATTCGAACCTGCGACCGTAGCGGTCTTGCGGTTCCAGACTGCAGCGCCTTTAACCGCACGACCACTTCGGCCGGCAAAGAATTAGTGAATAATATATAAAACACAATACAAATGAAAAGTATGAAAGAAAGGAGCCTCAGGACAAAATGTATCCTGACAACAGTGTTGAGATTCACTGTCAGTTATTTATTTAACTCATACTGAACGATGGCCTTACGTAAACAAAAAAGACATATAAAGTCCGTACACAGAGTCTGGCGCGCATATCGGTACCGATCGACTGTGGTGTCATCCTCAACCAGTGGCGTCACTGGATGCGTTATGGAGGGGCGTGGGGTCAGCACTCACTCTACTTGGTCGAGTAACTCCTCAGTTGGCTTCACGAGGATGAGTACACGCCGCTCCGGTTCTCCCACAAAGGAAAAATCTCTGGCATTACCGGGAATCGAAACCGAGTCCTCTGCGTGACTGTCAGCTACGCTGATCACTCAGCCATGCTGTCCACTCAGCTGCTCTTTATTACACCACCAATTTTATGTTTCTTTGGTTTTAAAATTTTTCTTTTCTACTTTTTATTTTATTTTATTTTTTATTCTTTTTTGTCAGGCTTTCATGTACCCCAACTGCCCGTCCTTACGCTCGGCATAATATTCCTTCATCGGCTACCTTCCTTCATATGTATTACCTAAACTCTTCTTCTGGAAATAAACTAAAGCTTTTATTTCCTCTGCATTTACGATTGATATCAGCTCTGTGACAGCTTCAAAGTTAGTTTTCTCGGGGGAATTTTGTCCGCTTCATTGGCGGTCTCATTTCTGCTTCACCTAATATTGAAAGCGCCACCCGCCGAAAGCTCCGCATAGTCTTTTTCTGGTTTTTGTAACTGAAAAGTTTTTGCGGGTGCGACGTTCAGACGTAGCAAGAAGTGGTAAATAGAGTGGCTGGTTGGTTGATTTGGAGGAGGGGACCAAACGGCGAAGTCATCGGTCCTGTCGGATTAGGGAAGGATGGGGAAGGAAGCCGGCCGTGCCCTTTCACAGGAACCATCCAGGCATGTGCCTGAAACTGTTTGAGGAAATCATGGAAAACATAAATAAGAATGGACGGATGCGAGCTGGAACCGTCGTCCTCCCGAATGCGAGTCCAGTGTTCTAACAACGGCAAATACAATGGGATGCAGGTAAAATAACCTCCGTGATCTTATCTGAGTTCTTCTTAAGAAAAGTAATAAATGTAAAATACTGGTATTTTATATCAGAAACCTCTTCCTATGTTCCTGGACAGACCAGGTGTTGTGTACATAGTTCCGCGTAGTCAGCGCGTACACAACTTTCCCACTAGAGCGCGCCCCGCTAAGCACAACAGCGCAGGCACAGCGCTCGTCCGTCTCCGCACTACGAGATGGCGCTGCCTTAGAGACGGAACAAATTCTGCTTCCGCCGATCCGCGTATTAACATGTAACGCAGCCAATGAGATTGCTGCTAACGTAGAACCTTTTCTCCTCGCGGATCACACTCGCACAGTGATACCTGAACGCACGAGGTATTATATAACGAGTGTACAGACTTCCAATTAGTCAGTTTGCATTAGTGTATAGTCAAGTTTCAGTCTGCGCCTAATAAGATTATCATATTCCTATACATAGCCATGAAGATAAATGTATAGACACTTTGTCAAGTATCAGAGATATGTGACAATAAGATTAACATACGAAGACCAAAGGAACTTCAGATTGTCAATTGTAAACAGCATCCAGAATCAAGTTATGTAATGTCTATGATTTTTATTATTTTAATAAATGTGTGTGAAAATTAATCAAGTTCTGTTTAAAGTTGGTCACCGTTAATCTGCTACTCTAAGCGTGCAAGTGGCATTTCTATCGTCTGACCTAACGGCAGAAGATAAACACGCCACGATAAGACCACGAGACATATTGCTCACACTCGCCTACTTCGTTAGAGCGACAAGTCAAATAATCTGATGGTGTGTGTACCGAAGGTCTTACAGTACGCACACCACACCAGGGAACGCTATTATTAAAGTAAAATTTCAAGATATATGCTAACCCAGGTCACTGTAACTTACTCACATTCTTATGTCAAAGTATGACTGAGGAACGTTTGAAAACACTGTTTGTATTTCTGGGACTTCTTTAATTAAATGTGTTCTTCTTCCACAAAAACATGAAGTATAATAACGTTGCAACTTTGTTTCTAATTACATAGCTCGCGCTGTTTCCAAGCAATCAGGTATAACTGTTTCGTTCAGTGCTGAGGTAAAAACTCCAGTCTGCATAGATCATAACCTGTATAGATATCATGGTTTCCGATGTCCTGTTGATAAATGAGAGTTTTTTTCGTGTCCAGTTCCAGATCTGAATGAGATTTCTGAAAAAAAGAAAAAGGAAAAAAATCGAATATGCTGGCGTGTCTACCAGATGGAAGCGGTCACATCTGCATCTACATCATACTGTGCAAGCCACCTAATGGTGTGTTGCGGATGGTTCTTTTTGTACAACTAACTGAGGCCTCCAACCCTGTTCCACTTGAGAAGAGAGCATGGGAAGAATGATTGTCGGTAAGCCTCTGTTTTGGCTCTAATTCCTAGAATTTTCTCCTCGTGGTCATTAAGTGAGACGTATGTGAGAGGAAGTAATGTGTTGTCCGACTCTTCCCGGAAAGTGCTCTCTCGAAATTTCACTAATAAATCTCTCCGTTATTCACAACGACTCTCTTGTAACGTCTGCCAGTGGGGTTTGTGGGGAATTTCCGAAACGCTCTCGCGCCAGCTAAACGATCCCGTGACGAATCGCACCACTCTTCATTGGATTTTCTCTATGGCTTCTATCAGTCCTACCCGACAGGGACCCCAGCTATATGAACTATACTCAAGAATCGGTCGAACAAGCGTCTTATAAGCCACTTCATTCGTGGATGAGTTACATTTCCTCAAGATTCTCCTTATGAATCTGAGTCTGGCATTTTCTTCTCCCACTATTTGTTTTATGTGGCCATTCCACTTTAGATCGCCCTGGACAGTTACTCTTAGATATTTTACGGTAGATTCTGTTTCCAGTGGTTTGTGATCAATAGCGATGCTGTACAGTAATGGCTTTCTTTTCCTGTGTATGCGGAGTATTTACTTACGTTCATGGTCAACTGCCAGAGCCTCCACCATTCATAATTTCTCTGGAGGTCATTCTGCTAGTCGTTACTATTTTCTGACGCTACTCTGTTATAGACAACCGCGTCGTCTGCGAAAAGCCTTAAAAACGTCCGATGCTCTCTACTAGATCATTTACACATATTATAAACAGTAACCTTGGGGTACTCCAGAAATTACCTTTACATCTGACGATTTTGTTTCGTTACGAGCGACGTGTTGAAGTATACACTATGTGATCAAAAGTATCCGGTTATCCCCCAGAATATACGTTTTTCATATTATGTGCATTTTGTTTCCACCTACTGCCAGGTACTCCATATCAGAGACCTCAGCAGTCATTAGACATCGTGAGAGAGGAGAATGGGGCGCTCCGCGGAACTCACTGGCTTCGAACGTGGTTAGGTGACTGGGTGTCGCTTGTGTCATACGTCTGTACACAAGATTTCCACACTCCTAAGCAACCCTAGGTCCACTGGTTCCGATGTGAAACTGAAGTGGAAACATGAAGGGACACGATTAGCACAAAAGCGTACAGTCTGACCTAGCCTGTTGACTGATAGTTGCAGAGGGTCGTAATGTGTAATAGGCAGACATCTATCAATACCATCACACAAGAATTAAAAACTGCATCAGGATCCACTGCAAGTACTACGACAGTTAGGCGAAAGGTGAGAAAACTTGGATTTCATAATCGAGCAGCTGCTCATAAGCCACACATCACCCCGGTAAACGCCAAACGACGCCTCGCTTTGTGTAAAAGAGCGTAAACATTGTACCATTGAACAGTGGAAGAACGTGACGAATCCCGGTACACAATGTGGCGATCCGATGGCAGGGTGTGGGTATGTGCGAATGCCCGGTGAACGTCATCTGCCAGCCTGTGTAGCGCAAACAGTAAAATTCGGAGGCGGTGGCGTTAAGGTGTGGTCATGGTTTTCATGGAGAGGGCTTGCACCCCTTGTTGTTTTGCGTGGCACTATGACAACAAAGGCCTACAATGATGTTTTAACCACCTTCTTGGTTCCCACTGTAGAAGAGCAATTCGGCGATGGCGATTGCATCTTTCAACACGATCGAGTACCGATTCATAATGCACTGTCTGTGATGGAGTGGTTACATGACAATAACATCCCTGTAATGAACTGGCCTCCACAGAGTCCTCACCTGAATCCTACAGAACACCTTTGGGATGTTTTGGAACGCCGACTTCGTGCCAGCCCTCACGGACCGACATCAATACCACTCCTCAGTGCAGCACTCCGTGAAGAATGTGCTGCCATTCCCCAAGAAATCTTCCAGCACCTGAAAATGGCTCTGAGCACGATGGGACTTAACAACTGTGGTCATCAGTCCCCCAGAACTTAGAACTACTTAAACATAACTAACCTAAGGACATCACACACGTCCATGCCCGAGGCAGGATTCGAACCTGCGACCGTAGCAGTCGCGCGGTTCCGGACTGAGCGCCTAGAACCGCTCGGCCACCACGGCCGGCCATCCAGCACCTGACTGAACGTATGCCTACGAGTTTGGAAGCTGTCATAAGGGCTAAGGGTGGGTCAACACCATACTGAATTCCAGCATTACCGATGGAGGGCGCCAGGAACTTTTAAGTCATTTTCAGCCAGGTGCCCGGATACTACATAGTGTAACTATTGATTGAACAGCGCTCTTTGCGTACGATTTAGTGACCGGTTTGTGTAATGTTTCAGCGTGTCTCTTAAAGCACTGAGCTTCTGCTCCCAGTTTAATGTAATCATGTCATGCGGATTCGGTGTCAAAATCCTTCCTAATCGATTTACCTTTTCAGTTCTCTGTAGCCAGGATATGCCGACACGATCGCTGGTGGGTCCTACGGGCAAAATCTGGGATTTATACTCATTTAACTTAGCACTTCAAGCGTTGGTATTATCCGTAATAGTCTCTCGAATCTCTTGGTTCGTGTTGGCAAGAACGCTTATAAAATCTGCATATCAGGGGCAGCCAGTTCTGGCGTTACAAACTTTTAGTCCTTTTGGATATAAGTGCACATACAAAATTAGCTGTTCCAAAGCTATGCTGTACAGAGTTATAGATAGAGGGCAGTTTCATGGAACATACTGACTGATCAGCCTTTGATCTTTGCTTTGGAATGTGTTCCAATTATGCATTTTAGTATCAGATGTGAGATCCGAGCATTAAACACCATTCTACCCATCACAGATAACAAAAAGCCGGTCGTTTATACACTCAGCTATCCACAAAGAAATTAAAATTATGGCACTGATCTTCACGATGTAAAACAAAATTAAAATCTCCTCCTAAAATTAACTTAACTCGAAAGTCCGTTCGTAGATTCACAATTTCGTCACGAAACAAAGGGCTTCTGTCACGTTTGCCTGTGGAGCCAGTGGGAACATATATCTACTCGTGTATTTACTAAGAGAAGGTCATTTCTTTTTGCAGCAATCCCTTTGTCACTTCCAAATATAGATTGTGCTTGGCATGGTATCCTCACCTTATACGTTATTGCTGTCCCACAGTCCTGCCCCATATTAATGATAACATCGTATCGAAAGATGTCAACAATTTTATTTGTGACCAACTCTTGAAGCATAGCTACGTCAAAAAAATGGCTCTGAGCACTATGGAACTTAACATCTGAGGTCATCAGTCCCCTAGAACTTAGTACTACTTAAAACTAACTAAGCAAAGATACAACTTGATCAGTGCCCGAGGCAGGATTCGAACCTGCGACCGTAGCGGTCGCGCGGTTCCAAACTGAAGCGCCTACAACCCCTCGGCCACTGCGGCCGGCCATAGCTACGTCCGCATAGGTCACATATAAATAATCCCATAGAAATTTCACCTCGACCTCGAGTTTAGTTCTAGTACTATTAATAATAGCTGTCTTACATACTTGCATGAATGTGAGGCAGCTGTTCTTCACCCGTATCGTTGGAACACGCAGTCATCCTGGGATCCTCTGCCTTATCATCCACGCTCATATTAACACCTTCGGCACCGGTGTGGTGTTGTCTTTTCTCAACATTTCCCACATCGAAGCTTTCTGTACTGTCTTTCTGAAATGTCTTCTTTTTGCACACCAGTGTTTCTGCTAATTCCTGTGTTTCATCGAGCATTTGCTTCCATGTCCATTTGTATTTTACGGGTTGCTGGCTATGATGACTGCTGCCAATAGTCGACAGTCGTGTTGAGACGTTGTCGTTCTTGGTCTCTTTGCCACCTTCTTCGGAGTTGGCGACTGTACTTGATGGCATTGCTGCCTCCGCTGTCGCATGACTACTCAGTGTCTCAAGAGTACCACAGCTCAAATAACAACAAACGCCCATCTAATTGGATATTTGCATATGGTGTCGTGTAGGCTTGACTACTGAGTCTTCATTCTGAAATTAGTGTTTGTCGAATTCGTCCGTCTCTCAACTTCCATATTTGCTAAATGTAGTCAGCTCGCGATTTCCTGCTACATTGTCTTTATTTTTGGCTTTCGGTTTGTGTACATCCAGCCAAGCGTGTCCGTAATGATGATACGAATGTAATGAAAACACAACAGCCATCCTCACGACCCGGCCGGAAATCGAACGCGCGCCCCTTGAGTTAGATATATGTCGCACTGATCAAGCAGCTACCGAAGCGGACACATTTTACTAATCACCATGCGTTGTGGCTGGTGCCGTGCTGCTCGGCCCTGGCTGCTCTTCGCTTGGCGACGGCGGATCTGCTAGCATTTGCTCATGTGTTATTCTTCCTGATTCACTGAGTCGGTCTTGACGTTGCGGTCTGAAACGCGGGCATCCTCTTTTTAGATGTCCAATATAGCTACAAATGACGCACGTCCGCGGTTGCGCGGAGTATGCCACGAGTTCCTTGAAGTCTTGATCGTGAGAAAAGAAGTCACGTGTTTCGTTAAATCGATGCCACCATTCCTGACTCCATTTTCAACGTTCAGCTGTTTATATCCTTGCCATTAATCGGCTGTTATCTGTATAACACAACCGAAGGGTGACAAGGCCTGTCGAACATACTCGAATTTCATTTCAAACGGAAGATTAAATACTCGAACAGACAGAAGACCTTACACAGTATAGGTGATTGCAACACTGACAACTTCACCTTCAGAATTCTGAAATTTCGCAGAAACGCGACGTTATTCGAATACTACTTTCATCATCTATTAGTTTTGCATACACAGCATTACCGAGAAAGTCGTATGTGTAACCAACTTCCTCATTTTTCAAACCAAGTTTTTCGTGAAAAGTTGACACTTTCGAACACTTTTGGAGGTTCATATCCATATGGAAACGAAAACTTTAAGCAAAGATTTCTATACTTCGTATACATTGTGTGATTGTTAAGTCAGAAGTCATAAGCTCCACCTGTCAGTGAACACCAGCAACAATGCATGGAATGACCACGGCGATGCGACTACACACCACCACTACCGACAGCAGACTAGCTATCGAAGCGGGCAAGGTGGCCTTCCACAAGCTAATATTATACGCAGTGAAACAAACATGAAGTATCTGACTTATCAGAGCAAGCAGAGCGTACGCAGACAACGAGGAATGTATGGCAAAAGCATTATGCAATGCTAATATGTATCAATTCTTAACATTCCATCAGTCCACTCATGTCTGTATCCACTAAGTAACTCACAAAAGCAGACTTCAATAGCAAATCTATACCAGCACTCATCGATTATATACTCTCTGTTACAGTGAAAATAACTCGGTAAGTAATGTCAGCATGCCATACCTTTGTTAAGGCCTGTGAGGTAAGAGTAATTGTGTGGGTCAACGCGAGTGAGTTGAGAGTGAGTGAATGAGAGTCATTTTCTAGGTTTCCTTCTCACTGTGTGACAACAATTTGTCATTTTATCCACATTCATTGCTTTTAATACGTGTAATGGCGATGATAATCTCGAGGTTCAGCTCCCGTAACCTCCATACACACACACACAAACACACACACACACACACACACACACACACACACACACAAGCGCGCGCGCCATGCTTTTACTTCTACACACACAGCTTGCAGGGTGCACAAATCTAACCAATCTGACCCAACCAAATTCAACAGTAAGAAGAACACAACTAACACTCTACTCTCTTTTTTTAAAAGTTCTGGCATATGACGACTCCTTTGGTCAAGTGCGTATCCATAAGCCTGACCACTATTTTTCTTAGAAATAAGCTTTACAAGTGTTAAATATTCCATATAGTAGGATGTCGGCGGCTACTCTGGATGAAGTTTGGTGTTTGACTTGCCTAAATTAAGGGGTGAGGGTCAGTGACCTTTGAACTTTGACCTTGATTGACATCAAGCGACTGCCACAGGAACATAATGGTCATGACTGATGTCATCGTTGACAAATTCATGTCATCAATCAATCAATCAATTTATCAATCAATAACTGAAATGAAAGCACCATCGTCCTCCCACCTCCCCTTCTCGCGTCCCACCCTCCCCTCCCCTCCTTACCTCCAGCCAATAATAGAACAGTATACAAAATCCAAGATTGCGAAATTAGCCCAACTGCGTTTATGGGAAATTTGCTACCCTCTCTCCTTCCTTTCTTATCTCCAACCAAAATAGTGCAGTATTAATAACCCAAGTTCATGGAAACACACCAGCTGTGCTATATACTCCACCTCCCTCCCCTTTCCAACAGTGAGTGTCGTGTTTAAATAATGTGCCAGATATGTAGTAAACATAACTAGGTAACCTCCACTTGGAAGTCAAAGATATTCATTATTTCCTCTCCCCTTATCTCCAGCCAACCATAGTACAGTATTAAAAATCCAAGTTAATTGAAACAGACGAATTGTGTGCTTTATATTCCACTTGTCTTCCTCCCTATTACCAACTAATCAGGGAGTAATATTTAAATGAGTCATAAACGATGGTGTCAAGTTACATTATTTCTGACTTACACATCAAGCTCTGCCCTTTCCCCATCTTTCCTCCAACCAGTCAAGAAGAGGGAAACACACCATTTGTGTGTTCTTTACCCCCTCCCTTTCTATTTCCAACAAATGAGAATGTAGTATTAAAAAATAGTCCAATTGTGTTTTCGGCTCCCCCTTTTCCTCCCGCTAGCTCCAGTTATATATAACACAGTATTAAAAAAAAAACCAAGATGATGGAAACAAAACTATTGTGCTGTATACTCTGCGTTGCCTCCTCCCTGTCACCAACCAGTCACAGCGTAGCTTAAAAGTGGCGCCAAACTGCGTTATTTCTGACATAGTCAGAGCATAGGATTTAAATGATGTGCCAGATATGCAGTAAAAAGTTACCTAACCTCCTCATCAAAGTCAAAGATATGCATTATTTTCCTTAAAAGATATTTATTATTTCTGAAATATATTTACATATTATGAATAATAAAAATAGTATGACATTACAATATTTTGTGTGAAAGTGAGAAATTATTATATAATATTAAAAATTACTTCAAGGTCAAAGTTGCACATGAAATAGGTAAAATGTCGCCCCTTACAAACACGTAATGTCTTCGAGCGGTGCTCTCCTTCCTCTGGCGCGTCGCAGTTTGTGGTAGGTGGCCCGCGTCGACGGCCGCGTTTCGCGAGCGGGATTGTACCGCACGTTGAGCTGTTTAGAGGTGGGAAGTCACGCCTCGTCGCGGTTTGTGTTGCGACTCATCCAGAAGGGCGGTGAGGCGATGTGCCTGGAGGCATGGTGTTCTGCCGTTTGTATTATCGAGTTCCTGGCTTCTTGTGGTAATATTGCTCTTTCCTTGTGCATTGTACCTCCCCCCCCCCCCCCGCCCCTCCCCCCTTAAACAGGACGTGATGGTTTAAGCTGTGGCCGTTGGTCTGTGAAACTGTGGCCGTTGGTACTCGAAGCTGCCTCACGCAGACTAGACTCTTGGTTGCTAGTACGTGCCGGTTGTTTGTTATTTATTTTGCTGCCCGCAAGGTTGCACCGGCGAGATTGCCTCCTGTTAGAGCGACGCTCACTGTTTGACGGTTTGAATCTGCCTGTGGTTGCGTGTGTGTGTTCACCGTTAAATGGTAGATTGTCAACTTGATCTGCAAGCTTGCATCTTGCGGATTCGTAGCGTGGCTTTTTTGTAGTGTTCCCCGAATTTTCCTGTTGTTAACGTGCACCGTTGAATGACAATTTGTTTAACGGCAAGTAACAAAAGGAGCCTTTCGACAGAGAGACGTTGAATGTTCAACGAGCGTACAGTTGAAATTACTGTTATAACCAAATACGTTGTCGCTCTGTGATTATTAAATACTGTTGGCAAGATTACTACCTTTCGACAGAGCGACGTTGAGTGTTCAATGAGCGTACAGTTAAAATTACTGTTACAACCAAATACGTCGTTGCTCTGTGATTCTTAATAACTTGGCAAGATTACTATCTTTCGATAGAGCGCCGTTGATATATCCTGTTCTTATTAACGTGCGCCATTGAATCACAATTGGTTTAACGGCAAGCCACAAGAAGAGCCTGTTGACAGAGCGCCGTTGAGTGTTCAATCAGCGTACAGTTGAAAATACCGTTATTACCAAATGTTTTACAGGTACTAGCAGTTGTACTCTGGGCTTGTGACTTGGTTGATTACATAGTTTAATTTTTTTAATATATATATATATATATATAAATATACAGGGTGAGTCACCTAACGTTACCACTGGATATACTTCGTAAACCACATCAAATACTGACGAACCGATTCCACAGACCGAACGTGAGGAGAGGGGCTAGTGTAATTGTTTAATACAAACCACACAAAAATGCACGGAAGTATGTTTTTTAACACAAACCTACGTTTTTTGAATGGAACCCCATTAGTTTAGTTAGCACATCTCAACATATAAACAAATACGTAATCAGTGCCGTTTGTTGTATTGTAAAATGTTAATTACATCCGGAGATATTGTAACCTAAAGTTGACGCTTGAGTACCACTCCTCCGCTGTTCGATCGTGTGTATCGGATAGCACCGAATTACGTAGGGATCCAAAGGGAACGGTAACGCACCATAGGTACAGAAGAGACTGGAACAGCACATTACGTCCGCATGCTAACACCTTTTTATTGGTCTTTTTCACTGACGCACATGTACATTACCATGAGGGGTGAGGTACACGTACACACGTGGTTTCCGTTTTCAATTACGGAGTGGAATAGAGTGTGTCCCGACATGTCAGGCCAATAGATGTTCAATGTGGTGGCCATCATCTGCTGCACACAATTGCAATCTCTGGCGTAATGAATGTTGTACACGCCGCAGTACATCTGGTGTAATGTCGCCGCAGGCTGCCACAATACATTGTTTCATATCCTCTGGAGTTGTAGGCACATCACGGTACACATTCTCATTTAACGTACCCCACAGAAAGAAGTCCAGAGGTGTAAGATCAGGAGAACGGGCTGGCCAATTTATGCGTCCTCCACGTCCTATGAAACGCCCGTCGAACATTCTGTCAAGGGTCAGCCTAGTGTTAATTGCGGAATGTGCAGGTGCACCATCATGCTGATACCACATACGTCGACGCATTTCCAGTGGGACATTTTCGAGCAACGTTGGCAAATCATTCTGTAGAAACGCGATGTATGTTGCAGTGCTCTCCGATACACACGATCGAACAGCGGAGGAGTGGTACTCAAGCGTCAACTTTAGGTTACAATATCTCCGGATGTAATTAACATTTTACAATGCAACAAACGGCACTGATTACGTATTTGTTTGTATGTTCAGATGTGCTAACAAAACTAACAGGGTTCCATTTAGAAAAACGTAGGTTTGTGTTAAAAAACATACTTCCGTGCATTTTTGTATGGTTTGTATTAAACAATTACACTAGCCCCTCTCCTCACGTTCGGTCTGTGGAATCGGTTCGTCAGTATTTGATGTGGTTTCCGAAATATACCCATCGGTAACGTTAGGTGACTCACCCCATATATATATATATATATATATATATATATATATATATATATATGTGTGTGTGTGTGTGTGTGTGTGTGTGTGTATTGCTGTTTAAGCCCGTTTTATGTATGTGTATGTTGGGTCGCAGCAGGTCTGGCGACTGATTATTAGCATTGTCAGCAAGATAACATAGTTTTATATATACACTCATGTTCATAAATTAAGGATAATGCTGATACATGGTGAAACACCGCTCTGGTGGGCGGTTTGCGGGTTTAAATCTCCACGGGGTATGACCATGCTGTGCATTTGACCTGCGGTCGTCGCACGGTGGTGCTGAGAGTGGTCCACATACGCAGAGGTGTGTTGGTGCATGTCGGAGTACGGAGCAGGGAGTAAGTGTGCAGACGTTTTGAGAAATGCTAGTTGGACTGTGTGTTGAAAATGGCTCAAAGAACACATTTTGATGACGTTATGAGGGGTAGAATACTAGGGCGACTTGAGGCTGGTCAAACACAGCAGGTCGTAACACGGGACCTCCGTGTGCCACAAATTGTGATCTCAAGGGTATGTAAACGATTTCAGCAGGCAGTAAACGTGTCCAGGCGCTACAGCACGGGACGTCCACAGTGTACAACACCACCATCAGTGCCCGCAGACGGCCACGGAGTACTGCAGGTAGCCTTGCTCGGGACCTTACGTCAGCCATTGGAACAGTTGTCTCCAGACACACAGTGTACAGACGACTGAACAGTCATGGTTTATTCGCCTGGAGTCCTGCAAGGTGCATTGCACTGACCGCTGGTCACAGAAGAGCCATTAAAGCCTGATGTCAAGAACACAGTACATGGTCATTGGAACAGTGTTCCCAGGTTATGTTCACGGACGAGTCCAGGTATGGTCTGAACAGTGATTCTCGCCGGGTTTTCATCTGGCGTGAACCAGGAACCAGATACCAACTCCTTAACGTCCTTGAAAGGGGCCTGTATGGTGTGGGGTAGGATTATGACTGATGCACATACACAGTGTTTCAAAAATGACCGGTATATTTGAAACGGCAATAAAAACTAAACGAGCAGCGATAGAAATACACCGTTTGTTGCAATATGCTTGGGACAACAGTACATTTTCAGGCAGACAAACTTTCGAAATTACAGTAGTTACAATTTTCAACAACAGATGGCGCTGCGGTCTGGGAAACTCTATAGTACGATATTTTCCACATATCCACCATGCGTAGCAATAATGTGGCGTAGTCTCTTAATGAAATTACCCGAAACCTTTGACAACGTGTCTGGCGGAATGGCTTCACATGCAGATGAGATGTACTGCTTCAGCTGTTCAATTGTTTCTGGATTCTGGCGGTACACCTGGTCTTTCAAGTGTCCCCACCGAAAGAAGTCACAGGGGTTCATGTCTGGCGAATAGGGAGGCCAATCCACGCCGCCTCCTGTATGTTTCGGATAGCCCAAAGCAATCACACGATCATCGAAATATTCATTCAGGAAATTAAAGACGTCGGCCGTGCGATGTGGCCGGGCACCATCTTGCATAAACCACGAGGTGTTCGCGGTGTCGTCTAAGGCAGTTTGTACCGCCACAAATTCACGAAGAATGTCCAGATAGCGTGATGCAGTAATCGTTTCGGATCTGAAAAATGGGCCAATGATTCCTTTGGAAGAAATGGCGGCCCAGACCAGTACTTTTTGAGGATGCAGGGACGATGGGACTGCAACATGGGGCTTTTCGGTTCCCCATATGCGCCAGTTCTGTTTATTGACGAAGCCGTCCAGGTAAAAATAAGCTTCGTCAGTAAACCAAATGCTGCCCACATGCATATCGCCGTCATCAATCCTGTGCACTATATCGTTAGCGAATGTCTCTCGTGCAGCAATGGTAGCGGCGCTGAGGGTTTGCCGCGTTTGAATTTTGTATGGATAGAGGTGTAAACTCTGGCGCATGAGACGATACGTGGACGTTGGCGTCATTTGGACCGCAGCTGCAACACGGCGAACGGAAACCCGAGGCCACTGTTGGATCACCTGCTGCACTAGCTGCGCGTTGCCCTCTGTGGTTGCCGTACGCGGTCGCCCTACCTTTCCAGCACGTTCATCCGTCACGTTCCCAGTCCGTTGAAATTTTTCAAACAGATCCTTTATTGTATCGCTTTTCGGTCCTTTGGTTACATTAAACCTCCGTTGAAAACTTCGTCTTGTTGCAACAACACTGCCGGCCAAAGTGGCCGTGCGGTTAAAGGCGCTGCAGTCTGGAACCGCAAGACCGCTACGGTCGCAGGTTCGAATCCTGCCTCGGGCATGGATGTTTGTGATGTCCTTAGGTTAGTTAGGTTTAACTAGTTCTAAGTTCTAGGGGACTAATGACCTCAGCAGTTGAGTCCCATAGTGCTCAGAGCCATTTGAACCATTTTTTGCAACAACACTGTGTTCTAGGCGGTGGAATTCCAACACCAGAAAAATCCTCTGTTCTAAGGAATAAACCATGTTGTCTGCAGCACACTTGCACGTTGTGAACAGCACACGCTTACAGCAGAAAGACGACGTACAGAATGGCGCACCCACAGACTGCGTTGTCTTCTATATCTTTCACATCACGTGCAGCGCCATCTGTTGTTGAAAATTGTAACTACTGTAATTTAGAAAGTTTGTCCGCCTGAAAATGTACTGTTGTCCCAAGCATATTGCAACAAACTGTGTATTTCTATCGCTGCTCGTTTAGTTTTTATTGCCGTTTCAAATATACCGGTCATTTTTGAAACACCCTGTACATCCCTGCATGTCTTTGACAGAGGAACTGTAACAGGTCAGGTGTATTGAGACGTAATTTTACACCAGTATCTCCGCCTTTTCAGAGGTGCAGTGGGTCCCATCTTCCTCCTGATGGATGATAACACACGGCCCCACCAAGCTGCCATCGTGGAGGAGTACCTCGAAACAGAAGATATCAGACGAATGGAGTGGCCTGCCTGTTCTCCAGACCTAAACCCCGTCGAGAAAGTCTGGGATGTTCTCGGTCGACGTATTGCTGCACGTCTTCAAACCCCAAGGACACTTCAGGAGCTCCGACAGGCACTGATGCAAGAATGGGAGGCTATACCCCAGCAGCTTCTCGACCACCTGATCCAGAGTATGCCTACCCGTTGTGCGACCTGTGTACGTGTGCATGGTGATCATATCCCATATTGATGTCGTGGTAAATGCACAGGAAACAGTGCCGTTTTGTAGCACACGTGTTTCGGGACGGTTTTCTCAGCTTATCACCAATACCGTGGTGTCATGTGTGTTCCCTATGTGCCTATACTATTACCGCCAGTTTTGTGTAGGGCGACGTTGTGTGGCACCACATTTTGCAGTTATCCTCAATTTATGTGCATGAGTGTATATTGCAGTTTAAACATCCTAATTTTTAATGTATGTATATGATGCTGGGTCGCAGCAGGTCCGGCGACTAAGTATTACTGCTGTCAGTAACACCAGCTACTTGTTGCTTAAACCACTATCTTATTGTAATCCTTTATCTATGTCTGTTAATATTTAAAGGGTAAAATAATTATGGGCATTTAATAGTCTTACCCGTACCAGGTTTACCTGGTAGCTTACGGCCATCAGCTGTAGTGTTCTGGGCTTGTTGCTTGGTTGATTAAACTTTTCTAGTTTTATGTACGTACGTTTGGTCGCAACGGGTCTGAGAATTAACCTATCATTATTGAGAATTGTGCCCCAGTTGTTGGTTTGATTGCGTAGTGACTATAATTTTGGTATATCCTTTTATATGCATTCTTCCGACTTAAGGTTTGGGAAGACAAGAAACGTTGTGGGGCGGCGGGTGGAAAATAATGTTGTTTAAATGTAGAATGTAGAAACACTTCACGGCCGATGCACCACATGTGGGGCGGCGGGTGGAAAATAATGTTATTTATTTAAATGTAGAATGTAATTTAGAAAAGATGCAATTCCCTGCCGTTTTACCGTACGTGGGGCGGCGAGTGGAAATTATGTTGTTAAAATGTTCCTATTATTTATGCTGTCTTTTTGCCGTTCTCAACACTGGCTCTCTAACTACAATATTGGCAACCAGAAAGTGATTAGCAAAACGTGAAGCCTGTAATTAGAATTCCTAGTGCCCACTTCATCTGAGAAATACACTTATAGCTACAGCTTGTAGCTCTGAGGAATTAGGAGATTGTCTGGGATTTATAATCAAAAACTATCGTGAAAAAAAAAAACTTTCTCTATATTCTGAAAGTCACAGATGAAAAGAAAAAAAATCCACACAATCTGACTAACAGAGCAGTTCAGAGTCTAATGCGCTGATGCAACTATAACTGTCCAAATTAAATGTTTAAATGAATGATCGCCATAATTTGATGATTAGGTTCATCAAACGCCACGCTAAATAATGGTAGAATGTTTGTCCCGCGGCGGCACGTGAAAATACGACATTCGCAAACAGAAGATAGATTATTAAAATCATCCCAGAATTAACACTTCACTCGAAAATGATTTCATGGTTACGCGTATCCTGAGTAACTTACTACGGCATCCGAGGCCGTTTATAGCAATGATACCGACGCGACACGACTCCCGACACAGATAGTGTGCTGTTCAGTGTCTGGAGAGAACTGGAGCCTTGCTTCCTCGCGCAGCGTTCTTATATATAAAGCCGCGGTGCGGACGGCTAAGGGAATGCCTGATCAAATCGGCTCTCCCGACTAGCCGCTGGGCTAGTAATGCACCACTTTAAGTTACCGAATAAATCATAGCTTCTCTTGCTGATGGCCGATGAAACTCTCAATTTAAATGTGCATTCAGCACACAGGTAAGTAATCATAATAAAAGTTTGACGTGGCTAAGTTAAATATTTTGGGCGAGGGAATTAATTTAATTACACTGCACGCAGTAGACGAGCTCTGAACTTGCCCTTTGGACATACGCTATCGCTATAGTTTTATAGTTATTCAAATGAAACTTCTCACATCTTTATAGTTATAGCGGATCTCCATTCTACTGAAATATAAACATCCTAGCCTTATTTATTAGCCTACTTAATCTATCTTGCTTCCTTAATTTTTAAGACAAAAACCAGAAAATTATGAATTTCAACTAAAATCTTAATTTGTGAGATCCAAAGTACTGTTTCTATTAAATTATTATGGAAAAGGAATCTAAATATAAATTTTTAAGTCTCTAGCTCTTTTCTGTTGCGCCAATGATTTTTACAGAAAAAGTCCAAATTTCAAAAATGGTTAAAGTTATTGAACTGACATTCAACACATATTGATTTAGTATTACTCCTGACATGCTAGAACCGTTTTAGGTTATTTGCTTGATTTTTAAAGTATTGCGCAACATTTATGACGTCAGAGCTAGTTACAACGGACTGGCTGGCACACAATGGAAAGACTGATGTGAATTTCCTACGACATGAGTGGGCTGCTTCCCTACATCACCCTCAACTTAATTTTTTTGTTTTTGAATGTTAATGAATGAAAAAAAAATTAATTACAAAAAAGGGAAGCAAGAGTACAGCTTAACTTCCTATGAAAATTAAAATTGAAATGTAAACATGTAGAAATATTAAAAGAAAACTGATTACCTACATTAATTATTTAAATTGTTGGCATGTTCACTGCCTCTTAAGCAACATTATCCCTCAAAATTTAAGCAAAATCAATGAAACACTTTGGCATACACATTGCCTTAGACAAACAAACACATAAAAATATGTAAAATTATGAAAATCTTCAATCCATTAAATACATTTTTACATACACAAATTCAAAGAAAATAACACAGTTATTCAAGATACATAAACAGATGATTATATTTTTGCAGTCTTTTCTAAACCTGAAAGAAAATTTCACAAATCATTTTTACACACGTGGTTGTAGCCGCTTTGGCTTGCGTTCTACACTTCCATTCACAAGGGTAGAGGAGGGGAAGTTGCTATGGTGTGCGTCCTTCACGTTCACTCTAAATTACATGGAGAAAGAAGAGGGGTCACTGTGAGTTGTGTCCAAGTCACTCCACGCTTTCACGCAGCTACCAGGCTGCCATTATTTGGTTTGTCCTGTAGAACAAACAAAAAGAGTGCCTCAGACTCTGTTCACTTAATATCTAAGGGTGGGTCACAATGAAATGGGGATATATACATTTTATCTTCCAATATGTTACTGGAACAAAGTTAACAGAACCTTTTTAATTTTACTCTCACGGTTACTTGACTGTCATAAAATCGGTAAACAAATGGCTCAAAACGCCGTTAGTCACGTACTAGAGAAAATTTATGCTCAAGGCATACAATCATAAATCCTATTTAATTTCAATTTATTATTTCTGGGCCGAAACACTGAACCAATGCTCGGTACATTCCTGATACATTTGTATTTTATTCACTTAGCTGACTCATCTTTGATTACCTTATTCTTAGATATAGTATGAGTATATTTGATTAGTAGTTGTTTTCTCAGCTTCTTTGTACATGTGAGTAACTTTTGGTAATAGTACAGTTCTGAGTGTTCAAAACACACTACGTTTAGCTGACTACAAAATCCATTTATTGGTCCTCTGCTGTTGTGTCAGTTCCACATTTGCAATTATGTACTTACTTCATCGAAGTGTATTTATGCTGAGCTATAAATAATGTTTTACGTCTGCCATTATGTTACTCAATTATGTTGCTAGTGTATGTACTTATTTAATACTCACTCTATTAATATTTAAAGCATAGGACAGCACATTTATTTCATATCCATAGTGTATTGCAGCTGATCAGTTTGCTCACGTGGCAATCCATTTCCATTCGATCGGACGCTGAAACCACAGGTAGTCTCTCTCGACCTACCACTAAAATGCTTTAAGTAATTATGGACGAGCGTAATGCTAAATTCCTTAAACCTATAGGACACCATGAGCTGCTCGTCTCATCTAACATAAGGGTACCTATGGTCGCATTCACGCCGCCAACTCATACCCTCAATACGTGTAGGTGTGTCCTGTCACACACTACACCAAATAACGGCCAGCTCCAACCTTATAAATACTTCAGGGACGTGTCCTTCACGTCTCAACCACAAACACTGCACAATTCTATTACACTGCCATTCCTTGCTACACGAGGAGAGTTTATTCTTACAAATTATCTGCATATTTTTCATAACACTAAGCAATCTCTTTTACTATTAATTAGTTAGCTCTACAGCATACAATAGGTTTCGCTGCCACTTCAGATCCTGCTTGTACACGAATTTGTATATATATATATATATATATATATATATATATATATATATATATATATATATATATATATATATATATATATATTTAAACTACTGTTGGTGGACCATTTCCAATAAAACAACACTTTGTACTTACAATATTACCATGGTTCTATACATCTGTATCTTAATTACGTCATACTTCTCTATTGTTTATGTCACAGTTAGATTTGTCACATTAGGTATTTTCTTCACTAATCGGTGGATAGAATGATTACAGAACTCATGGCTTGATAGCCATGACGGAAAATTTTCATATTGGAAAGAAGGGGCCAACATTTTTGTAGACAGGAAAGATGAAGAATGAGTGAGACCTGAAAAGGAAAGAAGATCTCACACAGCTGGGACTGCACAGCTGCCACACTGTGTAGAGGTTACAGAACAACCTCCTCGCTATAGAATTCACTAGTTTCAGAAACTTTTCGTATTGGAAAGAAGGGGTCCAAATTTTTGTAGATAGGTAAGATGAAGAATGAGTGAGACCTGAAAAGGAAAGAAGATCTCACACAGCTGGGACTGCACAGCTGCCACACTGTGTAGAGGTTACAGAACAACCTCCTCGCTATAGAATTCATTAGTTTATTATTGGCTTGATAACAATAACGGAAAATTTTAGTATTTGAGAGTAAGAGCCAAAATTTTGGGTGGATAGTAAAGATGAAGAATGAGTGAGATCTGAAATGGGAAAGAAGATCTCACACAGCTGGGACTGCACAGCTGCCACACTGTGTAGAGGTTACAGAACAACCTCCTCCCTACAGCATTCATTCATAACCTTTGACCACGCCAGGTCGATTTGAAAATACCTTATGATGCCTTTTTAGAACCTGTCTCAGTTCTTCCTTCTGATTAGCTGAAATTTTATCGATTTCCTGCAATTTAGCTTCTATTTTGTCCAAAATAATTGCTTCTTCTTCTTCTTCTTCTGTGTTTAGCTTGCTTTTAGTAAAATTAACACTTTCGTCCCAATATCTCCTATTTTTCAGAACTCGTATAGGCAGCTCCCAAGTTTCATCATTACTTACTATATGTTTATCACTAAAAGGTACTGTAATTACTCCGGTTATTGGCAAGACCATTTTTAACTGGCTTCTTTCAAAGTCAACAACACTCTGATATTTAGACAAGAAATCTATGCCAATTAAAACCTCAATACTGAGATTGTTTACAATTAAGCATGGATGGTCAATTAAATTACCATTAATGTTAAAGGGCAGCAAAGCTTCTTCCTTTACCGTTTTTGACACTTTGTCCGCAGCTCGTGGTCTTGCGGTAGCGTTCTCGCTTCCTGGGCACGGGGTCCCGGGTTCGATTCCCGGCGGGGTCAGGGATTTTTCTCTGCCTCGGGATGACTGGGTGTTGTGTGTTCATCATCATTTCATCCTCATTGACTCGCAAGTCGCCGAAGTGGCGTCAACTAAAAAGGACTTGCAATACGGCGGCCGAACTTCCTCGTTCGTGGTCGTGCGGTAGCGTTCTCGCTTCCCACGCCCGGGTTCCCGGGTTCGATTCCCGGCGGGGTCAGGGATTTTCTCTGCCTCGTGATGGCTGGGTGTTGTGTGCTGTCCTTAGGTTAGTTAGGTTTAAGTAGTTCTAAGTTCTAGGGGACTTATGACCACAGCGGTTGAGTCCCATAGTGCTCAGAGCCATTTTTTTTTGAACTTCCCCGCATGGGGCCTCCCGGCCAACAAAGCCATACGATCATCATCATCATCTTTGACACTATGCCAGTAGCACCAATTATTCTTAGTCCTGATACCCTCATTACTGTAAGCTTGTCTTTACCAGGTAATACATCAAAGAAGGACTGAGATATCGCACTCACCTCACTTCCACTGTCTAAGAGACAACGTACATTGATACCCAACATATTCACTATTATTATAGGGTGGCTTATTCTAGTTTGTACAGGTGGTTCCTCAAATTCATCCAATAGTTCCTTTTTGATTTGTCTCCAACTAAAGTGATCGACGTCTGTTCAAATGGTTCAAATGGCTCTGAGCACTATGGGACTCAACTGCTGAGGTCATTAGTCCCCTAGAACTTAGAACTAGTTAAACCTAACTAACCTAAGGACATCACACACATCCATGCCCGAGGCAGGATTCGAACCTGCGACCGTAGCGGTCTCGCGGTTCCAGACTGCAGCGCCAGAACCGCGCGGCCACTTCGGCCGGCGATCGACGTCTGTCTTCATTACATTTAGGTCGAAGTGTGTAGGGGTTTCCTGAATTACATTTTCAGCTGCCTTTTCCAGTCGGTCTATTAATTTCAAATCGAAACACCGCACGACTTCATTACATTTAGTTTGCTGAACATGACCCAAATTACTGTAGTCTGAGCGATTCTGCGCCTCCAGACCGGGCATAACACTAGTTACAGCTAAACCACTTTTACTATTATCGTCGGGTTCCTTCTCAAGTGACAACTGGTCACAGCTACTGGGTTCATCGACCCCCAACAGGCTACCCTCTACATTCTCACTTACCTCCTATTAGTACAGTATCAACATCCTGCACAGGCACTTTAGATAAGAGCACATCATCCTCATCGTAAATATAAGCATGAATTTCTTCTGCTTCTTCACCTGACAATTCAGTATTTTGTAGCTCTTCCCTACCATTACACTGCTGCGCCTTCTCTTTCTCTTCCCACTTAGAAAGCGTCTCTAACACGGTATATATCGAATACTGTGAGTGATCTAATATTTCTGCCGTATTCTTAGATGCTACCGACCCCTCATCCACATGATCAGTCTGAGTATTCTGATCTGTCTTACCAATTCCCGTAACTACTGGCTTAGGAAAAGTAACCGCCTGGTGAGCGCCAGTGTCCTCATAGACGGGAACTAGTTTTCCTGCCGCCACAGCGTAGTTTGGTAATTTGCCGATAGCGCTACTCGCAAACATGACATGCTACAGAAGGGGACAGCTGTTTCATGATATGGCCTCCCCGATCACCATATCTCAGTCCGTGTGGCTTTTTCTTGTGTGGACACATTAAAAATCTGGTGTATGTGCCACCTCTACCACGTGATGCAGCACAGCTGCCGGTCGGAGTGGCCGTGCGGTTCTAGGCGCTACGGTCTGGAGCCGAGCGACCGCTACGGTCGCAGGTTCGAATCCTGCCTAGGGCATGGAGGTGTGTGATGTCCTTAGGTAAGTTAGGTTTAAGTAGTTCTAAGTTCTAGGGGACTGATGACCTAAGAAGTTAAGTCGCATAGTGCTCAGAGCCATTTTTGAGCAGCACAGCTCCGGGAGAGAATACGAGAAGCGACTGCCACAGTCGACGATGTCATGCTGGGACAGGTACGGAAAGAATTCGATTACCGTTTTCACGTCTGCCGGGTCATTCATGGTTTGCATATCGAATGTTCGTAAAAAAAACTTTCAGATTTTCTCTTCAAATTGCAATATGTATGACATCTGTACAATATTTAGTTCTGGTGCAATAAATAATTGAAAGTGTTCCCGGACTTTATGTACACACTGTATTGTCGTCAGGGTAAGTCAACATGTCGAACCACATGTGCACATCGCTTTTAATGGTGTCATAAATATTTGATGTGCTTATAATATATTAGGCTATTTGTGCCGGTGTAACATATTTTAATATTATTTTGGTCAAATTTTTTCAGCGTATAGTCATAATGAAAGTGTAGGAACATTGTCCTGGAAATACCTGGAAAGGCCATTCCTGCTGCTATAAGCTTGCTGAAAACAGTGTTGAGTCTGCTCAGTTTTAATCGCAACTAAATTTTTATTAAATGTGATGCTGCGCTTGGCCGGCCGGAGTGGCCGTGCGATTCTGGGCGCTACAGTCTGGACCCGAGCGACCGCTACGGTCGCAGGTTCGAATCCTGCCTCGGACATGGATGTGTGTGATGTTCTTTGGTTAGTTAGGTTTAATTAGTTCTAAGTTCTAGGCGACTGATGACCTCAGAAGTTAAGTCGCATAGTGCTCAGAGCCATTTGAACCATTTTTGCTGCGCTTGGAATTAGGCTTTGCAGCTCCGCATCTCTCATCTCAGTTGTTACCAGTTTCGCGTCGTTCATTTTTCGCACATTTCGAATAGTTTTGCCGAGAACTCTATTGATCATCAATCTGAAGAAATTTCCTTTTTTCGAATTCGTTCTTTGCAGTCATGCGTTTCTCATCATTAACGTATATGTAATTTTTCATCTGGGCTCATTAAATGAATAAGAATATATGGTGATGTTTGCGCGGAATAAATTTATTCTTAAGACTTTGCTTTAAATTTCTGTAAAGAATTACATAATTTTTCTCATTGTACAACGTCGAAGTGAGTTTCTTTTGAATGGCCTGCTTGATGATGCTAGGTGGTGGCACAATTTTCTCCGCACATGAAGATAGATGAGTGGAGATCATGTACATTCCCAGGACACTCTACATCTTCTTCTAGGATATAGCTCATGTTTAAATCATCAGGTATGCTCATCATATCGAAATCCTCAACAGGCATCCGTGAAAGCTGAGTGTGGTAGGTGCTGCTGCCGGCCGAAGTGGCCGTGCGGTTAAAGGCGCTGCAGTCTGGAACCGCAAGACCGCTACGGTCGCAGGTTCGAATCCTGCCTCGGGCACGGATGTTTGTGATGTCCTTAGGTTAGTTAGGTTTAACTAGTTCTAAGTTCTAGGGGACTAATGACCTCAGCAGTTGAGTCCCATAGTGCTCAGAGCCATTTGAACCATTTTTTTTGTGGTAGGTGCTGCACCATGAACCACCTGTACAGACTGTTAACATAAAGGTGTACAATGTACCACTCATCCTTATTTTCATCATAGTCAGTCATGTACCTGTGGTTTGGAACTACATGTCTACTGGAGCAGTGAACAATACGACCTCTGATGCCGCGCTCAATAAATTGCCATTGACCATTGTCGGTAATAAGATGTAATTTTTATTTGGTGGTTTTCAGCAACTCATCCCACGCCAGGCCAGGTGCGGTCACGTAATAGGCGGGATCTAGTCCGTATGCCTTAAAACAGAATGTGCGCAAGTTTTCAAACACATCGGCGAGAAGCAAGACGTCCCTTTTTAAATATAAGTCTGAGTAACCTCTCAAGGTCTTCCATTCAAATAAGCTCCTTACTTTGCGTGCTCTTTGGCAGTACTGTTATTTGATCCATGGCTCCCCGCTCAGCAAGCCTTTGATGGCCTCTGTTGGTGGTAACTCTTTCTCCATCAAAACGGATTCGTCAGTTAAGTGCCCGTACGGGAATAGGCCCTTCTTGTTGACTAAAATAAACTGCTCGCTTCGGGGAAATGCTCTCTTGTTATCTTCAACTTTTCAGGCTTCAAATATGAGAAGCATTTTTCTAGACAGCTCGCCAGAAAGTGGAAGGAATCTAAAAAGCGAATTTTTATGTCGCTATGGTATCCCAAAACTATACAGTAAATTTAGTGAATGCTTTGTAATTTTCCATATTCTCTGCAATCACAGAAACATGGCATAGATTCATTTTAGCTGTTTCCTCTACTCGTTCGCAGATGTTAATGATTATGAAATGTACATCATAATTTTTTTAGATAGTGCAACACAACAGGCATCGTAAAATTATGTCTAAAATTTACATTACAGCTATCATGCGCGGCACCACGAAATGTATGAGTAAAATGACAATGATCCCTATGTTTCAGATCCGTATTCGTGAAGCGTTCTTGGCAAATTTTACAAATTTCTGCTGTTTGAATCGCCTCTTCAACGCTAATAACCATCTGCTTCTTGTGCAACAGGTATTATTTTTATTCTCTCAGCAATTTGATGCAGCTGGTTGGTAACCCACTCCATGCAGTCCGCATATCGGTACAGTTGAAACTCTGAATATTCGTCACAATAACTGCAGTGCACGTAGAAAGCTATACTACATGGTTTACGTGTGTGAATATAATTGCAGCAGGCATTCGATGTTTGTATGAAAGAAATGGTAATTTAATAAACTGTTTCTCTCCTTGGAGCATGATACCTCTCACTGGTTTGAACTGTGTACAGTCCACTAAATGAGTTACCAGCTTCCACTTAGGATGGAAGTAACATAAACAGCGATCGTATACGTCAACCGAACGCTGATGAGCAGTGATAGTACTACGCATCAGTCCTGAAAGCTTTTTAATATAACAGAAATGCTAAAATTCTGTGATTGCAAAAGCTAGCGTTAAGAGATTCACGTGGTTCTCCTTTTTATGATGTTTCGAGACATGCAGTGGAACCAACTGAAACAACAAAGGAAAAAAAAAATTCCTTTGTATTCCTCTTCTGCTGTTCCTACAACCAACTACTCGAGCTCAAAGTATTGTATACTATACACATTAACAGATACATTTACATTGATTTTCTCAGATATTCCCAACTGATTCAGTTAAGTATAAATTGTAATATTCGCAAAGTTTAATGCATCTGAAGAAGGAAGATATTTAGAGATGTGATTCAGTTTGTTATTTATTTGGTACAAACCAGCTATAACTGACCGTTTGAAGCAATACTCATCATTCTTTGAATCCATATTTACGACAGCTTTTCTGTCTGGATTTACTTTTGGTAATTTTTTATGTGTTCCCACAGAAAATCCTTTATTTACATTAAAATTAACACAAAGTTTCGTAATTTATTTTAGCGCTAACCCAGACTCGCAATGAGTCTCAATAATGCATTATAGTTCGTACTAAGCTTCACAAGTGCAGTGCTGCACCACGAGATAAACTTTTAGATCTTGCATGTTTTTTCGTGTTTTTTTCTTTTATTGGTACCATCTCAGCCAGCCCCAGATACATACAGAGTCACTCACACACATATACACCCATGATTAGCATAGAATATTGACGTTGGTTGTAAACGTATTAGTTACATCACGATGTACTTCAATCGCTGGCTGAGATGTCACTCCAAACCCCAATGCAATATGGAACACACAACATTCATGCCTCCAGACAATCTTCCTGGCATGCGGTGCTTACAGCGCGTAAGTTATCTGAAAGTGGTGATATTCATTTGATTAACGTTGTTCTCTGAACTTTATTCCTATCTCTCCGCAGTGGTCCGTGTGTTTTGTGTTTTACTCTTTTACTCCTTGACGTTGAAACGACTGGACGGATTTGGATGAAATTTGGAACGGAGATAGCTTATACCCTAATGAACACGTGGGCTACCTTACACAGGGTGGGCAAATAGAAGTGGCCCGGAGAATAGAGTTCCATGATACAAAGAAACACAGGAGAGGAAAGGAAATACAGTACTAACTTGACCATAGCAGATGTTGGAACTGACCACCATTGATTGGCATTTTTGTACCCTGGTCAGCAAATTGCTGAAGGCGGATCGAAGCTGGACTGCTGGAATTGCTGCAATCTCATCCGAAATGTTCTGCTGCAGTTTTTGAAGACTACGAGGGTTGCTGCGATTCACCTCAGACTTGAGGGCTCCCAGTACAAAGTAATCGCACACTGACATATCACGTGACCTGGGTGGCCATCTAGGGCGCGACCAGACTGACCTCTGCTAACAACTCTGTCAGGCGTGAAGATTGTGTAAATGTGCTCCAAGGTTCGGCCGGCTGTATGGGCAGTTGCTCCATCCTATTGGAAGTAACTGTAGGTCTTTCTCCTGCGTTAATGCTCCAACGTCCAATCATATCCACTCCTCCGGGCCACTTTTATTTGCCCCACGCTGTATATACTTACCTATTAAACTGATGGGGGCGGGGGTGAAAACGAAGTTTAGCCCACAACGCGCAGTTACCCGTAATTTATTCATCCAGTACATGAGAATGAAAGCACTCGTGCCTTGCAACAGCCTTTCCACATAATATCAAAATTTTACGAATTTTTTCTCGCTGACAGCTCCCACAAAATGATGAAAGTTACGAAGTTTATCGCTTACTGCGTTTTTGCTGGTCATACAGTACAACTGTAAAATGAAGCACGACGTTTTAATTTTACTTATTTACCACTAACTGCATTCGTGACACATTTTGTAGACAGTATTCAAATTGCCGCAGAATGTACCAGCAAAATTATATCATTGTGACACACAGTTCAGGATATATGACGACAATAACTGAGATGCGTGAAAACTGCCGCATCATGCATGGCGTTTTGTTTCTTCTTTACTACAAACTCTGTTCACAACACATTTCGCAGACAGTAGCCACATATACAACTGGATGTACCTGCAAAATCATGTCATTGTACTACAAATTGTTCAGGAGATGTGATGATATAAACATTGAGCTGACTGTAAATGAAACTGCAGGGCGGAATTCGCTAGGGCTACATTTGAAATATGTCTAAAATATGTTGAATGCATGTGAAATATACTTGACATGTTTGTACGTGGACAAAGCAACGTGTAAGAAGCTCATCCTAAACTCCTCGAAAGATATAAATCAAATTTCGTACACATATTAATTAAGATCTGGAAAGAAAATCACTGTGTGTGTAAGAACAAGCAACTATCGATTAGGAGGGGTGCGACAACGTGGAGAAAGACGGGAGGAGGAGATGGACAGACAGAGGTGAAAGGAGGTGATGGACAGAAAGAGGGGGAGGATGAAATAGTCAGAGAAAGAGAGCGAGGAAGAAATGGACAGAGAAAGGGAAGAGGAGGAGGTGGAGAGAGAAAGGGAAGAGGAGTTGGACAGAGAGACGAAAGAGGAGGGAAAGGGGGAGGACAGAGATGGATGGCAGGAGATGAACAGCTAGATGAGAACCAGAAGGGCAGGGAGAGTGGGAGGACGAGATGGCTACAGAGAGGGGGCAGAAGGAGTCGACAAAAAGTGGGGGTTGGAGAAGGTGGACAGAGAAGGGCGATTAGTAGATAGACAGCGAGGGGAAGAAGGAGTAGATGGACAGAGAGGGGGAAGGAGGAGTTGCACTAATAGAGAGATTGAAATACACACTGAGGTGACAAAAGTCATGGGACACGTCTTCATATTGTGTCAGATCTCCTTTTGGCCGGTATAGTGCAGCAGCACGATGTGGCACGAGCTCAAGTCGTTGGAAGTCCCATGCAGAAATATTGAGCCATGCTGCCTCTGCAGCCCTCCATTGTGCGAAAGTGTTGCCGGAGCAGGAGTTTGTGCACGAACTGGCCTCTCGATTATGTCTCATAAGTGTTCCGGACGATCTGGATGGCTTAATCAATCCCTCGAATTGTCTAGAATGTTCTTCAAACCAATCTCAAACAGTTGTGGCCTGGTGACATGGCGCATTGTCACCCACAAAAATTCAATCGTTATTTGGGAACATGAAGTCTATGAATGGTTGCAAATGGTCTCCAGGTAACCGAACATAACAGTATACAATTAATGATAGGTTCAGTAGGACCAGAGGCCCAGTAAATTTTTTTGAAAACCCGGCCATAATCTTATGGAGCCACCACCAGAGTACACACTGCCTTATTGTCAACTTGGGTACATGGTTTCGTAGCGTCTGCACCACACTCGAACCATACCATTACCTCTTACCAACTGGAATCTGGACTCATCTCACCAGACCACAGTTTTCCAGTCGCCTAGGCTCCAACCGATGTGGTCACGAGCCCAGGAGAGGCGCTACAGACGATGTAATGCTGTAAGCAAAGGCACTCGCATCGGTCGTCTGCTGCCATAGCCCATTAACCCCAAATTTCGCAGCGCTGTGCTAACGGATATGATCGTCGTACGTCCCACATTGGTTTATGAGATTATTGCATGCAGTGTTGCTTGTCTGTTAGCACTGACAACTCTACCCAAACGCCGCTGCTCTCGCCGTTAAGTTATGGCCGTGAAAGTTGTCTATAATTTATCTTCGGCACACTCTTAGCACTGAGGAGCTCAGAATACTGAATTCTCTAACGATTTCCGAAATGGAGTGTCCCATGCGTCTAGCTCCATTTACCATTCCGCTTTCAAAAACGGTTAATTCTCTTTGCGCGGTCGTTATCGTGTCAGAAAGCTTTTCACGTGAGTCAGCTGAGTACAAATAACAGCTCCGCCAATGCACTGCCATTTTATACCTCTTTTACGCCATACTACCGCCATCTGCATGCATATCGCTATCCCATGACCAGTGTCACGTCAGTGTAGTTCTTATTGGTCGAGAGCAAATTGCCCGCGAGCTGTGGTGCCCTGAGTCGACTGGCTGAGCGCATGATGATGTCGACGTTTAGCAGTTTCTCGAGAACCTAATGGGGAAGGGGAGGTCACCGACTTGAATGTGTGAGTAACAAGCACATTTGCCTGAGGACCGGATGTGCAGTTCCCAGAACAATGACACCATAATGTTCTGACATCACCATTTCCTGGAATTGTGACACCAAAAAGTGCAGACATCAGCGATTTTAGCTATAACCTGCCCTACAATACTACAAGTGTGGCAGCGATGCATTTTCTGCAACGAGCTCCCACGTTGGAGTCAAGGTTATTAAGGAGTTCTTATGGTAGAGCGTTCCATTCCTCAACCTGCGTAGTTAACTGCCTGATGGCTGTTGATACATGTCGATGTGCTGCTGTACATCTCAGTGTGTCCCATACATGCTAGTTAGGATTTAAATCGGCCAGTATCTTTGCTGAATATCCTCTCATTCCAAACTCGTGCACACGCGCTTTTCGATGCGGCTGCGCATTGTCATCAATAAAAATGAAATCATTGCCGAATGTATCCCTGAAAAGACGCACACAGGGAAGGGGTACAGTGTCACAATAACTTTGACTGGTTAGTGTACTGTGTTAAAAGATTTTGCGCTCAGTACGCCCATGTAATTGTGTCTCCACACAATATAACACCTGGACCACCAAAACGACAATCTTCTATGTACATTACATATTCCTACCTCTCGCCACATAAGGATATATCTACCATTATCACGCATGATCGCTGATGAATACAAGAAAGTGAAACGAGCGTAATAGAAAGTAGTTGCGTCAAATCAGGCGATACAGAGGGAAAAGAAATGATGGACTAAGGGTAGTAGATGAGGTTTCCTATTTGGATAGTAAGAAAGCTGACTAGTCGAAACTGGAGAGGATATAAAATGAAGACAACTCATAGCAACAAAATTATATTTGAAATTTGTTGATGTGGGACACAAATTCGAGACTTAAGTATTTTTTGAAATTATTTCTCTGAAGTTTGTCCTTGATCATAACTGAAAGTTATGATAAACATTCTATAGTGAAGAGCCAGATAAACTGGTACATCTGCCTTATATCGTGTCGGGCCTCCGCGAGCACGTAGAAGTGCCCCAACACGACGTGGCATGGACTCGACTAATGCCTGAAGTAGTGCTCGAGAGAACTGACACCATGAATCCTGCAGGGCAGTACAGAAATCCGTAAGTGTACGAAGGGGTAGAGATCCCATCTGAACAGCACGTTGCGAGGCATCCCAGATATGCTCAATAATGTTCATGCCTGGGGAGTCTGGTGGCCAGCGGAAGTGTTTAAACTCAGAAGAGTGTTCCTGGAGCCACCCTATAGCAATTCTGGACGCGGGGGGTGTCGTATTGTCCAGCTGGAATTGCTCAAGCCGGTCGGATTGCACAAAGGACATGAATGGATGCGGGTGATCGGATAGGATGCTTACGTACGTGTCACCTGTCAGTCGTATGTAGACGTATTAGGGTCCCATATCACTTCAAATGCACACGCCCCACACCATTCCAGAGACTCCGCCAGCTTGAACAGTCCCCAGTTGACATGCAGGGTCCATGGATTCATGAGGTTGTCTCAATACCCGTACACGTACATCCGTTCGATACAATTTTAAACGAGACTCGTCCGACCAGGCAACACGAACACGTTTCCAGTTATTAACAGTCCAATGTTGGTGTTATCGGGCCCAGGTGAGGCGTAAAACTTTTTTTTGTGCGGTCATCAAGGATACACGAGTGGGCCTTCGGCTCCGAACGCCCGTATCCATGATGTTTCGTTGAAAGGCTCGCACGCTGCCACTTGTTGATGGCCCAGCACTGAAATCTGCAGCAATTTGCGGAAGGGCTGCACTTCTGTCACGTTGAATGATTCTCATCAGTCGTTGTTGGTCCCGTTCTTGCAGGATCTTTTTCCGCCGCAGCGATGACGGTGATTTGATGTTTTACCGGATTCCTGATATTCACGGTACACTCGTGAAATGGTCGTACGGGAAAATCGCTACGTCGGAGACGCTGTGTCTCATCGCTCGCCACGCGGAGTGGCCGCGTGGTTTGAGGAGCCAAGTCACGGATTGCGGTCCCCTTCAGCAGGAGGTTAGTCTTCCCTCGGGCATGGGTGTGTGTGTTGTTCTTAGCATAAGTTAGTTTGAGTAGTGTGTAAGTCTAGGGACCGATAACCTCAGCAGTTTGGTCCCTTAGTAATTCACACACATTTACATTTCCCATCGCTCGTACGCAGCCTATAACACCACATTCAAACTCACTTAAATCTTGATAACCTGCCATTGTAGCAGCAGTAACCTATCTAACAACTGCGCCAGACACTTGTCTCAAATAGGCGTTGCCGACCGCAGCGCCGTATTTTGCCTGTTTGTGTATCTCTGTATTTGAATACACATGCCTATACCAGTTTCTTTGGCGTTCAGTGTATATCTGAGAGTGGGTTACTGATTTTGTTTGCAAGCTGTATTCAACTTGTGCGCACTCCGTGACCCAGAGACCGGGCACGCATGGCTTCTGACAGAGCTGCGGTAGCTGTGTCAGCAGCGAGCAAAGGCAGCGTGGCTGACTTGTGCGGTAGCTGCCGGACGGACCTTGTACTCCTGTCACATTCAAATGAAACGGACGTGAGGTCAGTTCCGTCGTCCACGCGCACAAAGACGTGATTTATCTTGTTCGCATTTGCGCACCTGCAGTGGAAGCTGTGTTAGGTAAAGAGGAATACGATGTGTCAGATTAAAGAGATGAACACGATTTTGCTGCTATGCAGCTACACTTTGTGATTGACGTGTGTGGGGAGTTACAGTACCGGGAAGACTTATCCAACTAAAATTCAGCAAATGATTAATAATTCTTATAACATGTACTGCATAGAACAGATCAAACCATCAACTTGTAGCGTTCATTAACACGCATCAACTGAACTATTTATATGTGTCATGCCGTAATTAACGTGTACGGCAGTTTTAATAGAAATTTAATTAAGTCAGCAGATAATTTAATACAAGGCACCTACACAATTACCAATGAGGTTTGTGCTGGAAGACGCAATTACACATCACATACTAAATTCAGTTCGCAAGATTTATATTTTTATTGTACTTTTTAAATTAATTGTTTATTAATCCGCGTAGATATATTGTTACAATTTATAGCACAGAGATCATGAACTGTTGTTGAGCACTGGAACAAAACTTTGCGTTTGTTTACTGTTACATTTTGAGCGAATTACGGCACGTACATTTAAGTGTTATGTATCAGTTTTGTTCAGAGTTTTAGCACACAGTTAATGGCGCATTTAGATTTTTGGAATCACTTAATGTGTAAAAAGTTGTAAACCAAGCTGGTAGCAACATGAAGGCATTAAGTAACGTGGTACGCACGGTTTTATTTGGAGAGGAGAGCTAAGACTTTACAGTGTGGCTGCCATATTCCTCTTTCACACCGTATGCGGCAGAATTGAAGAGGCAAGAACCATTCTGGTCTGAGCGGTGACTCAGCGACACGTTTTCGGTGACAGAAATTTTTCTCCTCGTTGGCCGCGACGCTCTGACATATTTTGCATGAATTCATCGAGGACTTAGTTAATTAGCAGTGGTCGGGACCCTCGTTACATCTTCATTTATTGTTCAACAGAACTTTTAATTTTGCGTGTGAACTTTATTTGGACTCTGAATTAGTTACAATGAGTCTGGACTTTAGTCCAGTCTATGTGAGATTTTGAATATTTACTGTTACTGTACGAGAAGCCGGCCGAAGTGGCCGTATGGTTCTAGGCGCTGCAGTCTGGAACCGCGCGGTCGCAGGTTCGAATCCTGCCTCGGGCATGGATGTGTGTGATGTCCTTAGGTTAGTTAGGTTTAACTAGTTCTAAGTTCTAGGGGACTAATGACCTCAGCAGGTGAGTCCCATAGTGCTCAGAGCCATTTGAACTGTACGAGACTGCACTGCGTGTCGATTAGACACCTATTTAGTTAAATTAGTGTGGAGTTTAAATCCAATTAATTTTAGCTGTGAGCATGCCTGTCGTATCCACCTATTTTATTTAATTTCTATAGTCATTTCGCTAACCACAATATTGGGGCTCGTTCAATTATCACGTAGTTGCTTATCACCAGTCTACGAATTATTGTGTGAATTTGTGGGCAATAAACTTTATTATTAAACTTCATTAACTAAACTTTAATTGTTGTCGTTGTGGTTCGTTGTTTGAAATGGAGGTACCTATATTCAGTCTAACAATATGCTGTTTGTCTGATTAATACATCTGATGTAAGTTCATTATTTTGTTTTTGTTTTAAAAAGCGATCAGTTTTAGGCGAAACAGTATCATCCACAGAATAGACAATGAGGTGTCACTTCAGTGTCTTTCCAGCCGATTATTATATCGTAAAGAGAATATAAGCTTTTGATATGTAGTGCTACAGAAAAGCCGGCCCTGGTGGTCTCGCGGTTCTAGGCGCGCAGTCCGGAACCGTGCGACTGCTACGGTCGCAGGTTCGAATCCTGCCTCGGGCATGGATGTGTGTGATGTCCTTAGGTTAGTTAGGTTTAAGTAGTTCTAAGTTCTAGGGGACTGATGACCACAGCAGTTGAGTCCCATAGTGCTCAGAGCCATTTGAACCATTTTTTTGCTACAGAAAAACCCTGAGGATTACATAGGTTTGTAGAATAACTGCTGAACGGGTATCGAATCGTATTTTGAAGAAAAGAAATTGTGGCACAAATTGACTAAAAGAAGGGATCATTTGACAGGAAACATCCTGAAATGTCAAGGACTCGTCCATTTGGTAATGTAGAGAAGCGTGGTAGGTAGAATTTGTAGAGGAAGACCAATGCTTGACTTTCGTATGGAGCTTCAAATGGAAAAGAAATTGTGGCACAAATTGACTAAAAGAAGGGATCATTTGACAGGAAACATCCTGAAATGTCAAGGACTCGTCCATTTGGTAATGTAGAGAAGCGTGATAGGTAGAAATTGTAGAGGAAGACCAAGGCTTGACTTTCGTATGGAGCTTCAAATGGATGTAGGTTGCGGTAATTGTGCACAGAATATACTAGTTTTGGAGTGCCGCATGAAAAAGGTTTTCGCTCTGAAGATCACAATAAAATTCCAAATCACTATGGCTTCAGTGGTGTTGCATCATGATCGTAACATCTGACTCGCTTCAGAGGCAAAGGGATGAAGAATGACTTGGCCCGTCGCTTCCTTAGATCGCAAAATGTCAGTCGTTGAATGATTCCTGTATCCAAGACACGTCCGAATCTTTCTGTCATCGTCCTCAATCTCATTTAATCCCCGGCGTGTATTGATCTGACTCTCGACGAGATGGTAATGTTAATATTTCGTCCTTACTCTGGAATGACTTGCAGAATAACCAGGGAGACGCCATAATACTGAAGTAAAACACTATCCGAGAACAGCGTCCTTGGAAATTATCACCGCATGAAGGAGCTATAAAAACGTCACGTACCGATGCATAAAGCGCAGACATGACCTGAAGCCGTAATACTAAAACCAGCGAGAGCGAAGATTTCGTTACTAGCAACCATTCGATCTATTCACAATCGATTACTTCAGAAATAATGCCCTTCGTTGATCATAACCATAATTCTCGCGCAATGAAAGTTTCTTCTGGTATAACATAACAGACACTTTCGGTTAGAAATTATCCATCTTATTTGTATTTTATTTATCAGGTCTCTTTGTATTTAGTTTCTCTGTTCGAGATTATCCCCAGAACTGCAAGCTAGAAACTTGTCTTGCTCGCAGTGACGTAATAGGTTATGTGGCGGACAGCTTCCATGACATAATCCTGCAAAGCGTCATATGAGAGCACTGCTGAACTTACTATTCGACAGTTTCTTTAACATGCGTTCAGAAGTAATTGAATTATCACAGTCGATATTTCTAATAAATATTAACTACAGTACTTATAAAAATTCATTAGTAAATTACAAGACAATTGGCTCTCGCAGAATCCAAATCCAGATTTGTAATCTGTGATCAGATGTAATCTTTGGATGTATTGCATACATGAACCACAATGTAGTGATTTTCTTTTTCGTGTGTTTTAGTACTTCTATCCTCACGTCAAGCTGATTCAATCAATATATTATATACGCTCTTTGCATAGAAACAGAGTAGGCAATTTGGCAGAGTCCCTGAACATTATTTTGGTCCACTCAATCATATGAAGAACAGGCCATCTGCGTCATTGTAAATAGTGGAACTATTGGCTCAAATGGTTCAAATGGCTCTGAGCACTATGGGACTCAACTGCTGAGGTCATTAGTCCCCTAGAACTTAGAACTAGTTAAACCTAACTTAAGGACATCACACACATCCATGCCCGAGGCAGGATTCGAACCTGCGACCGTAGCGGTCTCGCGGTTCCAGACTGCAGCGCCAGAACCGCGCGGCCACTTCGGCCGGCAGTGGAACTATTCATTTGATTCATAACGTACTTGTTAATACTAATGTAGGGCTTATTTGACGCCATATGAATGACATTACAAGCCACCATAATAAAAGAAACCGCTTCAGTTGGAGATGGGCAGTTGTGGACAGTTCTGGAGAGTGTTCAGTTAGTTAAGCCTGTTGCTAGCACAGTTCTTCTGGTGATTTGACTCTATTAAATGGCATGATTGCAACATCGACTAAGCCGGGTGTAAGAATAGTAACATGACTTTTTTGCCCTGTACTTGTTTGGATGGAAAGGACTTGTTCTTAACTTGTAAATTAAAAGGAAACTTTACAACTGTTTCATTAAATATGACATGAAATTTGTACCTTGGTCTGCCATTATGGCATCTGGTATTCTGAAGTTGAGGATCCAATTTTTTACTAAGACTTGTGTTTCTGTGTCAGATTGTTGTCTGGGATAACTATCATTTCGGTGTGTCGAGAGAAGTGGTCTGTTATTGTTATTATGTACTTATTCCCGGCAAGAGTTTTATTACATGGATCTAAGGCATCCAATCCAAACATTTCAAGTGGTTTGTTCGCTTCTGACAGTCTTTCCAATGGCACATTTCCTAGTTTACCACCATCATTTTTCAGCAAGTCTCCTATCTGTAGCTCTGCGACTGCCATGGCCTGCTAACATGTGATCATGTGCTTATTGCTAAACTTTATCCCTGAACACTGCTGGAACTACTTGTGGTCCATACTTTGTCGATCTTTTGAGTAAGCTGTTGTGTACAACGAACAGTGGCTGCAATTTAAATGCCAGCACTTGGTAGTGCCTTCTGCCAATCAGCTATACTTTTACCTATTGTTTGCCCCACACTGATTTTTCTGGTCAGTGTATCTGCATTTGTATGCTTCTTTCTTAGTTTATGAACTACTTCATAATCGAGCTGATTCAGTTTGAGTACCCATCTCGTTAATCTACTAGGTGAATCCTTTGATCCTAAAAACTGTTCCAGTGGTGCGTTGTCTGTTACTGCTTTGAACTTTTGGCCCTCCACATAACAGCGGAAATGTGTAATCAAATCAATCCCTGCTATTGTTTTATTCCCATATTGTTGTTAAAGAAGCACACAGGTTTGCATAGATTGTGATATGACAGTTTCAGGACAGTTGTCAAGATAACGTATTATTCCTGATTAGCAGAAATAACGCTGAACACAACGCCAAATTTAAATAGGTTCTCTAAAAGATTTTTCTTACTTCTAGACAGTGAAGCACTGTGTTGATCAATATTACGACAAATCATCCGATTCCAGTTCTAAGTTCGGTACTATTTAGGATGACAAGAAAGTCTACGGAGGATGGTTAGTTTTTGTGACAATCTCAGGAAAGGATTACTCAAGGTTGCTCATTTTCACAGTGGACGCAAGCTGGTGATCCAACAATTTTACGCCTCCGCCAACGGCATTTACCTTTAGCTGCGACGTTCTGTCAGCTGCATGGCTGCTCTCGCCCTCTGAAAATCCTATAGAAAGCTTATCAAAATATTTACTGATTTTATCAGCTGAAACTGTCTTGTTCCAAGTAAGGCGAGAAAACATGCATTCATCCCTAATCTGGAAAATATGGCGATATACACGTGCATAGATGGAGCAGTGTGTATACATAAACGCCTTCTCAGTTCTCGCAAGAACAATTAACTACGTGGCTGTTTCGTTTCTCCACTAATTTCTAGCTGAATGTCAGACAATGTGAACGCAGTGTTCACACAAGAATTCCTCTTTTGGCATCGTACAGAGCGTGATGTATCCTGTTCTACACTTGACACTGGTTCAGAGGAGTTCTCGAAGTCTTTCGTAACAAACTGACCCCCACCTATGTCCTTTCGTGCTTCACATCATAGCTTTTTCAGACCAATGGGAGCGTTCCTATCACCATGTGGAAACTACCCCTGCCAATCCCAAAGAGCCTACCTTTAAACTGCGTCGAAATATCGCCCCTTTTACTCATACCGAGTTTATTTCAGCCAATCGGACATTTTGTGGCCGCTCCTGACGCCTAAAAGTTACACACGTTCATCATGTGCATACCACAGGCCTTTCACGTGATCAGCTGCGTCTCTGTCTTGTTTGTATCCATCTGGAAATCCCCCAATGCATTTTTCCAAAGAATTTCTCCGTCGCAGGCAGCGCTGAGTCGCTACCTGCTCCCCCCGCTCTATAGCCCGGCACGTTCGTTCTCTCTCTCGCTGCAGGTCACCAAACCTTGTTAGAAGCCTTTCGTTCTATGTGGGACATGATGGTGTAACTCACGTCTGGCCCCAAAATAACACCCTTCTTCCAGCAGCTTTCTTCACCTTTTGCTCACTGACAGCAGGACTTAGGTTCGGTGTGTTAATACCATCGAATCGAGTGTCATCACTTTGCATTGCATATTGTACATTTTGATAGGCAAATCTTCTCACTATTGCCGAAGTATGTCAGGTGTCATATCCACATATAAAATCTCATGTAAGGTATGAAATTAACATTCATTCAACCTGCCACCTTACATCTTTTGCGGAATAATTCCATTCTGTTCTGTTGGGTTGTCTAGAAACATAAGCTACAGGATGTACAACATCTAAATTCTGAAAATGCCCCCGCCCCCCACCCAGTGCGAAATTAATTGGGATTAGTTTTTACACCTTCAGCACTAATTATATGACCAAGATATGTAACTTTTGTTTCTGCAAAACAGCATTTCTCCGTGCTGAGTATCAGACGTGCTGTCCATGTCAGTTAAATACTTCTTCCAAATGCTTGACATGTTCTTCCCATATCTCCTGGAAATACAATAATGTTGCCTAAGTGCCTACTGCACATAACCTGTGTTGTGGAGACCTAAGTCTCTTTCTGTCTAAGAGATTCAGACCAACGATGGACATGTGTTGACCTGTCTCTACTTAAAACTTCAGGCCCTTGCCCTATACTGTGCCTAACAAGCAGCATGCTTTCTCTGCATATGCATGTCAATTGTTCTGTTCTGCCAGGAATGCCTTCCAACAGGCGATGCATTCCAATTTGTGGCTGACTTTTTTCTGGTGATGTTTTCCTTATTTATTATTCATGCACTATTAAGCCTTATGACCAACTCGACCACAATCTGGTTGGAGGCACTGTTTGCGCAGATAACCCTTACATCCACATCTGTAACACTTGACTTCAGAGGCAAAGACCTGACAGTCGTTACGCCCTTTTGAAGCAATATCTATTTCTTTCAACAGTGTGGCGAACCTAATAGTTTCGGCCAGGTCAGACATATTGCATCCTAACTCTGTGTGACATGTTGGCAGAGGTATCCTGCCAGAAAACATCGACAGCCCTATTTTCAGCTTCTTGCAAGGTAACTGCATCGGCTTTTGTCCTCTGACATCTTTTGTGTTTCTGTATTAATCATCGGGATTCCAGCCAAAAAAGATTTCGCTGGCTCATTTGGCTTCTGCATTTGCTTCGGGTAGCAGTGGCGCAAACCTCAGCTAACACCTGGAAAGTTTCTGCCTTGCTAAGTACGTCATTACATTACATATGCTTTAGTTTCGCCTGTTAACCGTAAGTTAACCATATGAAAACATGTTTCATTCATCGGATTTCTCAATTCAGCGATAGGTAATAAATCTCTAATGAACACAGTGACGTCCTCCGCTGTTTTTCCGAAAAAAATGACGTTATTAAATTTGCTGCTGATGGATCGAGAGGAGAGAGAACGCAGTTAACACGATCTTAGCTTCTCCTGACCTTGTTTGCAAATGCTGTACAACAGCTTTTAAGGTTTCAGCTTGCTTACGCAGGTCTTCATTTTCCTGCTCATGCATTCTTACTCGCTCTCTTACAGTAGTGACAGTTTCACTCGTAGTAGCAGCACGTTTTCACCATTTTGCGTATTCTACCACTGCCGTTACAAAAGAAAGATATGGGAAGAGTGCACTTACATTACACGCAACAATACAACAAATCAATTCATACCTGATCATAGCCCAAAATGACATTGAACAGTCCTGTGCCAAATGTCCAAACCTTCTAAAAATGTAGCACATAGCTTGTACTTACTAACTGGATGGCAGCTCATTGCCTGATAAATAGCAAAATCTGACCTCACTGGCATTAAATACATTTTCCTGGTATTTCCTCTAAATAATCACAAGTCTGCAGGTTCCTGCGGCTACAGACGACACTGTAAGAGGGAAATTAATGTCCCTACATTTCGACATGGCCACGAAGGAAAACACAATCAGGAAGTTGAACAGAAGAAATGTTCTCACCTCACCGCATTGCATCGGGATGAAAGTCCAGACGGAGACAATGATGGCGCTGACAGTGTGGTTGTCTATAGCGTGGCTCTGCCACCGAAAGTACTTTAGACATCAGTGGCAGAGGCGTGAGTTGAAGACTCCTACCATTGTCTTGGTGGAATGTGGAGTGCAGTGGAGCAGGCCGGTCGGCACACTGGCCACTCGTGATACGACATTAGCGGAACATGTATTTATTACATTAAAGCTTACAGTCGTGTATTATTCTCCACGTTAATGCACAGGCTAGCCACAGTGCTGCACATGGCCTCGGAACATGCTGACGTTCAAACCCGCGTCTGATCATCCTGATTTACGTTTTCCGTGATTTCCCTAAATCGCTTCAGGCAAATGAGGGATGGTACCACTGAATGAGCGTGGCTGACTTCCTTCTCAATCCTTCCCTAATCCGATGGTACCGATAACCTTGCTGTTTGGTCCTCTCCCACCAAATCAACCAGCCAACATGCTGACGCTGTCTCAGCAATATGTGAAGAACGTCGCCATGTGGCGTCCAGCTCACTTAATCACTGTTCGTCTGGAGCAGGCCTCGTTGGTGGGCAGCATAGCCCATACAACTGGCGTTGCTGCCGAGGATGGAGACTGCGTTATTACCAGAGCACTCTCGTAGATGTCGACGAGGTCTGCTTGGGTAATCTCTCAGCAGGTCCGTTCCTCCAAGGAGGGCTGGGGATGTCGATGGCTACTTACAGGTACTAAGGGTTCCTCTTCTGGGGCATCCGCAACTGTGCAAATAAATTCTTTTTAAAATGAATCAATTTTGCATATATGCAATAAAAGATTGTTGATTGAGAAACTGTTTTATGGTTTATTAATTTTACAATTGCAGGTGCTAGTTCGGGGCAGCAGCGGTTATCGTGCCTCCCGAATACTGACAGGTGGACGGGTGCAGTAAACATCATCAGTTCGACTTAGCACGCCGGAGGTAGAAATCTCAAAGTCTTCTCATCAGTGGTTGTGAGGCTGGCAGCTTACAGCGACAGAGTTCAACAGACCAGACAGACAGCAGTCTTGAAGGTGGAAGTCGTCTTGGTGAATGGTAGCAGCGTATCACAGGCTCGGCCACGTAGCTGGTTTACTGAAACGTAAACATGTCAAGGCTCAGCAGCTTGAGTATTTGTTACTATTTGTTTGAGGCAATGACGTTATGTATGGCTGACGACAATCGAATGTGGTGTACTTTTTCAGGCTGATCAGTGGTCTTCACCACCCTTCTGTTTCACAAGAATGGGTTTCAGGACTTCAGCTTGTTGCCTTTCCGCGGTTTCAGTAGGCTAATAGCTTTTTTGTGAGACTTTCACTCTCCCTTACAAAATCAACCTGTGCTGTTAGAATGATGTGATGTCTTCTCCTCTCTGAGGTCATGTTGCTGAGTTGCGAGTCCAGCTTCAAGCTCGCACAACGTGAGGCAATATCCTCGAAGTTTGTTATGCTTTCTGCCATGTCGTCTTTCTGCTTTTTGTAGTTTTTATTGCGACATGTGGTGCTGACCCGGCTTGGCTTGTCTTGAGTTGGTGCTGGGTGGGGAGAACTCTGAGAATATTTTACATTTGTCCATGATACATTCTTGTTGTGGACAGATCATTGCAGTCATCTGTATCCCCCATTTTGAATGACCGATGATTAATTAACGATAATCAGGGTGAAATGACAATCTGGCACCATCCAGATACTTTTCACAAAGAACAGTTGATTCGGAAATGATGGGAAGCATGAGGGGTACTACTTGTAGAGTAGAGGGAGACCTAGACTTAACTACAGTAAACAGGATCAAGTGGATGTAGGTTGCAGTAGTTATGTAGAGATGAAGAAACTTGTACAGGATACACTGGGTTGGGGAGCGGTATGAAACAAGTCTTTTCACGAAGACCAAAAAACAAAATCATAGATTTTCACGGCTGTCTGTTTTCGCTGTTAATTACGACAAAACTTGTACATCGTTAACAGCAGAAGCCCAATCACCATTCCAAAAGGTACTCAGTACGCCATCTTCTCTTCTGAGGATGCCTCTCAGTTAATAATTGTTTGCTGTGACGCCTTAAATTCAATTTTATATGTGTTGTGACAATCCGCATGCGCGTACACTGATGAGCCAAAACATTATGACCACTTCCCATCGTTGACTGCTTCCTGGTGGTGTTGCGGGCACGAGACGCAGTAAGGAAAGGATGTAAACGGAAGAGAGACGAATGGGCAGTCTTTATAGCGAAGGTACGGACTTCAAATGCGAAAATCTACTGATATAAGACATTCCCCCTCCCCTCCCCCCCATGAACCATGGACCTTGCCGTTGGTGGGGAGGCTTGCGTACCTCAGCAATACAGATAGCCGTACCGAAGGTCCAACCATAACGGGGGTTATCCGTTGACAGGCCAGAAAACGTGTGGTTCCTGAAGAGGGGCAGCAGCATCTTCAGTAGTTCCACAGGCAACGGTCTCGATGATTGACTGATCTGGCCTTGTAACATTAACCAAAACAGCCTTGCTGTGCTGGTACTGCGAACGGCTGGAAGCAAGGGGAAACTACAGCCGTAATTTTTCCCGAGGGCATGCACCTTTACTGTATGGTTAAATGATGATGGCGTTCTCTTGGGTAAAATATTCCGGAGGTAAAATAGTCCTCCATTCGGATCCACGGGCGGGGAATACTCAGGAGGACGTCGTTATCAGGAGAAAAGAAACTGGCGTTCTGCGGATCGGAGCGTGGAATGTCAGATCCCTTAAAATCGGGCAGGCAGCTTAGAAAATTTAAAAAGGGAAGTGGATAGGTTAAAGTTAGATATAGTGGGAATTAGTGAAGTTCGGTGGCAGGACGAACAAGACTTCTGGTCAGGTGCATACAGGCTTCTAAATACAAAATCAAATAGGGGTAATGGACGAGTAGGTTTAATAATGAATAAAAATAATTGGAACGCGGGTAAGCTACTACTAACAGCGTAGTGAACGCATTATCGTACCAAAGATAGATACGAAGCCCCAGACTGCCACAGTAGTACAAGTTTATATGCCAACTAGCTCTGCAGATGATGAAGAAATTGATGAAATGTATGATGAGATAAAAGAAATTATTCAGGTAGTGAAGGGAGACGAAAATTTAAGTTATGGGTGACTGGAATTCGATAGTAGGAAAAGGAACAGCAGGAAACGTAGTAGGTGGATATGGAATGGGTATAAGGAATGAAAGAGGAATCTGCCTGGTAGAATTTTGCACAAAGCATAACTTAATCATAGCTAACACATGGTTCAAGATTCATGAAAGAAGGTTGTATACATGGAAAAAGCCTGGAGATACTGGAAGGTGTCAGATAGGTTATACAGGGTGATTCAAAAAGAAAACCACAACTTTAGGAATTTAAAACTCTGCAACGACACAAGGCAGAGCTAAGCACTATCTGTCGGCGAATTAAGGGAGCTATAAAGTTTCATTTAGTTGTACATTTGTTCGCTTGAGGCGCTGTTGACTAGGCGTCAGCATCAGTTGATGCTAAGATGGCGACCGCTCAACAGAAAGCTTTTTGTGTTATTGAGTACGGCAGAAGTGAATCGACGACAGTTGTTCAGCGTGCATTTCGAACGAAGTATGGTGTTAAACCTCCTGATAGGTGGTGTATTAAATGTTGGTATAAACAGTTTACAGAGAATGGGTGTTTGTGCAAAGGGAAAAGTTCTGGACGGCCGAGAACGAGTGATGAAAATGTAGCACGTTAGAGAATTGGCTGTTCCCTCAGCTCGAACAAGAAGCACAACAATTCATATTTCAGCAGGATGGAGCGCCACCACATTGGCACTTATCTCTCCGTAACTACCTGAACGTCAACTACCCGAGGCGATGGATCGGCCGCCAGGCAGCCCGTGACAGAGCACTTCATCACTGGCCTCCAAGAAGCCCTGATCTTACCCCCTGCGTTTTTTTCTTATGGGGGTATGTTAAGGATATGGTGTTTCGGCCACCTCTCCCAGCCACCATTGATGATTTGAAACGAGAAATAACAGCAGCTATCCAAACTGTTACGCCTGATATGCTACAGAGAGTGTGGAACGAGTTGGAGTATCGGGTTGATATTGCTCGTGTGTCTGGAGGGGGCCATATTGAACATCTCTGAACTTGTTTTTGAGTGAAAAAAAACTTTTTAAATACTCTTTGTAATGATGTATAACAGAAGGTTATATTATTTTTCTTTCATTAAATACACATTTTTAAAGTTGTGGTACTCTTTTTGAATCACCCTGTATAATGGTAAGACAGAGATTCAGGAACCAGGTATTAAATTGTAAGACATTTCCAGGGGCAAATGTGGACTCTGAACACAATCTATTGGTTGTGAACTGTAGATTAAAATTGAAGAAACTGCAAAAAGGTGGGAATTTAATGAGATGGGATATGGATAAACTGATAGAACCAGAGGTTGTAGAGAGTTTCAGGGAGAGCATTGGGGAACGATTGACAAGAATGGGGGAAAGAAATACAGTAGAAGAAGAATGGGTAGCTTTGAGAGATGAAATAGTGAAGGCAGCAGAGGATCAAGTAGGTAAAACGACGAGGGTTAATAGAAATCCTTGGGTAACAGAAGAGGTATTGAATTTAACTGATGAAAGGAGAAAATACAAAAATGCAGTAAATGAAGCAGGCAAAATGGAATACAAACTTCTCAAAACTGAGATAGACAGGAAGTGCAACATGGCTAAGCAGGGATGGCTAGAGGACAAATGTATGGATGTAGAGGCGCATATCACTAGGGATAAGATAGATACTGCCTACAGGAAAATTAAAAAGACCTTTGGAGAAAAGAAAACCACTTGCATGAATATCAAGAGCTCAGATGGAAACCTAGTTCTAAGCAAAGTAGGGAAAGCAGAAAGGTGGAAGGAGTATATAGAGGGTCTATACATGGGCGATGTTCTTGAGGACAATATTATGGAAATGGAAGAGGATGTAGATGAAGATGGAATGGGAGATATGATACTGCGTGAAGAGTTTGGGCCGGCCGGAGTGGCCGTGCGGCTCTAGGCGCTACAGTCTGGAGCCGAGCGACCGCTCCGGTCGCAGGTTCGAATCCTGCCTCGGGCATGGATGTGTGTGAAGTCCTTAGGTTAGTTAGGTGTAATTAGTTCTAAGTTCTAGGCGACTGATGACCTCTGAAGTTAAGTCGCATAGTGCTCAGAGCCATTTGAACCATTTTTGAAGAGTTTGACAGAGCACTGAAAGACGTAAGTCAAAACAAGGCCCTGGGAGTAGACAACATGCCATTGGAAGTACTGATAGCCTTGGGAGAGCCACCCCTGACAAAACTCTTCCATCTGGTGAGCAAGATGTATGAGACAGCAGAAATACACTCAGACTTCAAGAAGAATATACACTACTGGCGATTAAAATTGCTACACCAAGAAGAAATGCAGATGATACAGGTGTATTCATTGGACAAATAATTCTACTGGAACTGACATGTGATTACATTTTGACGCAATTTGGGTGTATAGATCCTGAGAAATCAGTACCCAGAACAACCACCTCTGGCCGTAATAATGACCTTGATACGCCTGGGCATTGAGTCAAACAGAGCTTGGATGGCGTGTACAGGTACAGCTGCCCATGCAGCTTCAACACGATACCACAGTTCGTCAAGAGTAGTGACTGGCGTATTCTGACGAGCCAGTTGCTCGACCACGATTGACCAGACGTTTTCAATTGGTGAGAGATCTGGAGGATGTGCTCGCCAGGGCAGCAGTCGAACATTTTCTGTATCCAGGAAGGCCCGTACAGGACCTGCAAAATGCGGTCGTGCATTATCATGCTGAAATGTAGGGTTTCGCAGGGATCGAATGAAGGGTAGAGCCACGGGTCGTAACAAATCTGAAATGTAACGTCCACTGTTCAAAGTGCCGTCAACGCGAACAAGAGGTGACCGAGACGTGACCAATGGCACCCCATAACATCACGCCGGGTGATAAGCCAGTATGGCGATGACGAATACACGCTTCCAATGTGCGTTCACCGCGATGTCGCCAAACACGGATGCGACCATCATGGTGCTGTAAACAGAACCTGGATTCATCCGAAAAAATGACGTTTTGCCATTCGTGCACCCAGGTTCGTCCAGGTTCGTCCCTGAGTACACCATCGCAGGCGCTCCTGTCTGTGATGCAGCGTCAAGGGTAACTGGAGCCGTGGTCTAGGAGCTGATAGTCATGCTGCTGCAAACGTCGTCGAACTGTTCGTGCAGATGGTTGTTGTCTTGCAAACGTCCCCATCTGTTGACTCAGGGATCGAGACGTGGCTGCACGATCCGTTACAGCCATGCGGATAAGATGCCTGTCATCTCGACTGCTAGTGATACGAGGCCATTGGGATACAGCATGGCGTTCCGTATTACCCTCCTGAACCCACCGATTCCATATTCTGCTAACAGGCGTTGGATCTCGACCAACGCGAGCAGCAATGTCGCGATGCGATAAACCGCAATCACGGCAGGTTACAATCCGACCTTTATCATAGTCGGAAACTTGATGGTACGCATTTCTCCTTCTTACACAAGGCATCACAACAACGTTTCACCAGGCAACGCCGGTCAACTGCTGTTTGTGTGTGAGAAATCGGTTGGCATCTTTCCTCATGTCAGCGCATTGCAGGTGTCGCCAACCTTGTGTGAATGCTCTGAAAATCTAATCATTTGCATATCACAGCATCTTCTTCCTGTCGGTTGAATTTCGCTTCTGTAGTACATCATCTTCGTGGTGTAGCAATTTTAATGGCCAGTAGTGTAATAATTCCAGTCCCAAAGAAAGCAGGTGTTGACGGGTGTTAAAATTACCGAACTATCTGTTTAATAAGCCACGGCTGGAAAATACTAACACGAATTCTTTACAGACGAATGAAAAAACTGGTAGAAGTCGACCTCGGGGAAGATCAGTATACATTCCATAGAAATGTTGGAACACGCGAGGCAATACTGACCCTCTGGCTTATCTTAGGAGATAGATTAAGGAAAGGCAAACCTACGTTTCCAGCCTTTGTAGACTTAGAGAAAGCTTTTGACAATGTTGACTGGAATACTCTCTTTCAAATTCTGAATGTGTCAGGGGTCAAATGCAGGGAGCGAAACGCTATTTACAATTTGAACAGAAACGAGATGGCAGTTACAGCAGACGAGGGGCATGAAAGGTAGCAGTGGTTGGGAAGGGAGTGAGGCAGGGTTGTAGCCTATCCTCGATGTTATTCAATCTTTATATTGAGCAAGCAGTAAAGGAAATTAAAGAAAAATTCGGAGTAGGAAATAAAATCCATGGAGAAGAAATAAAAACTTTGACGTTTGCCGATGAGATTGTAATTGTCAGACATAAAGGACCTGGAAGAGCATTTGAACGGAATAGACAGTGTCTTGAAAGGAGGATATGAGATGAACATCAACAAAAGCAAAACGAGGTTAATGTGATGTAGTCAAATTAAATCGGATGATACAGAGGCAATTAGATTAGGAAATAAGAAGCTTAAAGTAGTAGATGAGTTTTGCTACTTGGGGAGCAAAGTAACTGATGATGTGCGAAGTAGAGGATATAAAATGTATACTGGCAATGGCAAGGAAAGCGCTTCTGAAGAAGAGAAACTTGTTAACATGGAGTATAGATTTAGGTGTCAGGAAGTCGTTTCTGAAAGTATTTGTATGGAGTGTAGCCATTTATGGAAGTGAAAAATGGACGATAAATAGTTTAGACAAGAAGAGAACAGAAGCTTTCGAAGCATCAAATCGGTCTCTGGACTGAAGACGACGACGACAACAACAAGCCATTTTTGCAAAAGGGCACATGGTTATGGCCCTGCGTCTAGAAACGACGATATCTGAAACTGCTCACTTATTGGCGTATTAATGCCTCGAGTACCTATGGAAAGTGTCTGAAGGATGGGGAAATAATGGGCAGTGCGCATTATACTGGACGACCATGTCTCAACACAAAACGTAGAGGTCGGAGGATCCCCCGCTGTGTAACTCAGGATAGGCGGCGATCTGTGGCAGATCTGACGGCGGAGTACAATGCTCGGGCAAGCAGAAGTATTTCGGAGCACACCGTTCAAACGTCATTGTTGAACACGGAGCTCCAAATCACACAACACGTATGTGTTCCTGTGTCGACCCAACGACATCAGAGTTATTATTACAGTGGGCACATCATTACTAATTTTTGCATCCAAGATCAGAAGAAAACTGTTGCCTGTCGAATGAATTGCATTTCTTGTTACACCGAAGTCGATGGTTGGGTCCTTTACACCCTGCCGTTTAGGCGAATGGCTGCACGAAACATGAACCGTGTCACAGATGCAGGAGGGCGAGGGCAGAATTATACTACGGGGTACATTAAGCTGGACTTCCATGGCATATTTGATGGCTATAGAAGGGATCATGACAGCAGTGAACTACGCGAACGTTATTACAGCCCACTTGCATCGCTTCATTCTTGAAGTCTATCCCTACTTCGATGACATCATCCAGCAGGATAACTGTCCGTGTTGCAAAGTCAGAATTGTGCTACAGTGGTTTGAAGGGCATTATAGTGAACTCACACTGATGTCTTGTCCAGCAAATGCGCCTGATCTGTACCCACTGGAACACATATGAGATGCCAGCTGCGTGCTCGTGAACCACCATCCCATAATTTGCGGGAATTGTTTGACCTGTGAGTAGACATCTGGTGTCACATACTTCTGGATCCTGTCGAGGACTTGTAGAGTCCATGCCAGGTAGAATCTCTGTTGTACTGTTTTTGAAAAGTGGAAAACACGCTGTGAACCAGGTGGTCATCCTGTTTTGGCTCATCGGTGTATTTCGTACGCTATGCGACGTTGCGGAACTTCATAGGTGGTTTCCACTGCGCGACCTCGCTCTGTTGAATAGAGCGGGAAGTCTTACAATCAATATTATTTAGAGACTCGTCCGCTATTCGGTGCGTCGTGGCTTTGAGTGTGAATTAAGACATGGATAAGAACAACTATGTGCGTAGATATACCAGTAAGTTAATAACACATACAACTGGTATTTGTAGGGTGCAGGAAAGAATCAAGGCAGAGGCAGCAACTGCCCGGGCTAAAGGTCAGCTTAGTAGTACGACGCAGCCGCCGTCTGGGCACAACAGCGCCGGATGGACTGAATGGTCGCCCTCCCCTCCCCTACACTCCAGTACAGCGAGCGCGCTTCTGACGTCGCGCTATTGTATGTTGCTGTCACCTTGGCATGACGCTCGCTGACTCATGTCTCACACAGAGCAGTATAAAGTGAGTAGAGGTAGTATCGGTACAGTACGTAAATGACGTAGAAAATGCTAAGATTCTCCGTAGTACTGGTAGGGAAAGGAGCGATGGGTTCTATGTATTTATTTATTTTTAGAATATCAGTTCAGATGGCTCTGAGCACTATGGGACTTAACATCTATGGTCATCAGTCCCCTAGAACTTAGAACTACTTAAACCTAACTAACCTAAGGACAGCACACTACACCCAGCCATCACGAGGCAGAGAAAATCCCTGACCCCGCCGGGAATCGAACCCGGGAACCCGGGCGTGGGAAGCGAGAACGCTACCGCACGACCACGAGATGCGGGCATCAGTTCAGAGTTCGGCGTTTAGTCCACAGTGTATTTTATATCCTAACAGAATGTAAATTGCAGTTTATCAAGTTTCCTGTTAGAGAGTGCGATAGATGTTTGTCGATAATAGAAACATGTTTTATATAAGCTCGATGAAGTGTTTACGCGATGTTTGATATGTTTTTGTTTTGCATTGTCATTAATTTTACATTTCTTTGAGAAATCGCATTTTCTAGCGCTGTATGATGAAACTATTTTATTTTTACAACATCTCTTTGTTTCACGTTACAAACCAACAATTTCTGAATAAAACCTGAACTAATCAGTGACAGTTTCAATTTTGGTATAAATGCTGTTTATTTTTAAGTAACAGACAGGAGGAGAACTTTGTAGAACAAAAATGTGCCGTAGTTTACGCGGCCCATTATATATCCAAATTCAGTTTCTAGACAGCTCACAGTTTCCGGTTTCTGGGAGAATCTAGTAAGACACTGATCGTATAAGCAAACAAAACCATCGAAATGAGCTATGCAATACGCCTAACGCACGGGTAACGCTCTTACTTTCTTAACTAACCAGAGCTACTAGGTTCAAATGGCTCTGAGCACTATGGGACTTAACTGCTGAGCCGGCAGGAGTGGCCGTGCGGTTCTCGGCGCTACAGTCTGGAGCCGCGTGACCGCTACGGTCGCAGGTTCGAATCCTGCCTCGGGCATGGATGTGTGTGATGTCCTTAGGTTAGTTAGGTTTAAGTAGTTCTAAGTTCTAGGGGACTGATGACCACAGCAGTTAAGTCCCATAGTGCTCAGACCCATTTGAACCATTTTGAACTTAACTGCTGAGGTCATCAGTCCCCTAGAACTTAGAACTCCTTAAACCTAACTAACCTAAGGACATCACACACATCCATGCTCGAGGCAGGAATCGAACCTGCGACCGTAGCGGTCGCGTGGTTCCAGACTGTAGCGCCTAGAACCGCTCGGCCACTTCGGCCGGCCAGAGCTACTAGGAAAACTGGCGTAGTCTAAGCTTGCTTACGCTGATGCGTCTGTGGTAGCCCACGGTAGTTTTACAACTAACAGAGAATAAAAAATAAAAAAAAGAAATCGGTCACCTACACAGGGATTATCAGATTAATAACGAAAGGTGACTTCAATAGTAGTATACATTACTCCGTGATGACGCGTAAGTGTGGAACTTCAGAAACAGTTGGATGAAAAGAAATTGATAGTCAAGTGGTATGAGGTGGTAGATGGGGGAAAACAGGTGGAGCTGTGTTACCGACATGGCGGTCGTTTTTGGAGACACTATCTTCGACGTATCTCGTACTTTTCAAATGGAAAGGCGATCATGTGACATATTAAACAGATAAAGAAATACGTGTGAAGAATAATCATGCCTTTCATTTGACCATAACTTTATTAATTATTGAATTCTGTCCTGTTTTGCACAGGGCAAGCCAAATCTTGGTAATAACACATAAACGCTGCAAAATTTGCGCAACGTCTTGTCCAGTACTATTTAAGCTAAGTTCCACCATATTCTCGTGGACTTAAGGCCCATTATTGATGTGCGGCTGTATGGATATATGGCTGACTCCAGTTTCCTCTGAGATGCGGCGAGTTCGCACGCTTTTCGTCTACTAAATGACTCCAGAGCAGCGGTTGATGTTGCTTCGTCCATAGTACTTTCCGATCGTCCAGCTTTTCTTCGTCTGTGACAGAGCTAGTTTCATGGACTACTGAATGATGTTTCACCACCTCAATGGTAAAGAGTGGTTTGTCTGGGTGGCGTTGGTTAAAATTTTCTGCGATAATACGGGTGCTTTCCTGATATCAAGACGATCTCAGTGCATTTGTCAGTTGTCAACGCCATCAGGTTTCACGTCGCCTGTAAGCAAGAAACATCAATCATAATCTGAGAATAACCAAACACAAATTTTTTCCTCCTCTGTTAAATTAAGTTTCAATTATACAAATATCAGTTCACGATTATAAATTCAAATTTATTTTGCATCTGTTGTTGAATCTAGCAATATATACACTAAAAGCTTCATTTTTCATATTTAGTTAAGTGAAACCATTTCTGCGTGACATAAAAACGTAATACTTTCTCTGTAAACATTTTACGTATCTTCTGTATCCATTTGATCTGTGCCTGTTACTTCTATAAAAAATGATCGTGTTCATATAAAAAATTTATCTTTCAAATTGCAGCAGAATTTGACCTGAAGAATGTCAAAAGTAGAGGAAACCTAATACATTTCTAATGGAATGTGTATAAGATCTCTAGTATGTAATTTTGGAATAACTAAAAACGCACAGAATGGACTGTTCCTAGAATTCGCTGTGTATTAAACTCACTCGGTCGGAGAAAATTACTTATTTAACCGAAAGAGGCAAGCAAGGTCCCACAATTGCTTTCCAATATCATAGCAGGACGATTTCTGGGTCAACGTGCATCTGTCAGACGTAAAGCTTTCGCACTGTCTAAATGCTTCACACCAGTGAAAATCTACTTACTATTTCCTGATTGTTCGTAGCCGACTGACTTAATGGCGAACACTATTCGTCCTGGGTATTTTATAGCACATTGTATTAAACAACACGCAATTCGACGTGCAGTATGGATAAACATGCAGAAACATAAACTCTGCAAATACACGTTCATATGTAGTAAAAGACAGAGAAAACATAAAATAAAAAATGTCACTGCAGATTAATGTGCAGCACACGTAAATGCTACAACAACGGAGGTAATATCAAAAGAGAAAGTATTTGCGAAAATATAAAGTTTTGCTATAAAAAGCATTTAATAAAAACACTAATTTCAGTTTAAGCTTTTCAGTCTACTGAAAAGTTTGTTTTAAAGTGCCTGGGAAATATATTACGTGAGATAGTTAACAACAATGATAAGTTGTAAAATATCTTCAGCAAAAAACTGTGTGTTTAGTACCTAAGTCCTTTTGCAAATTTGCAAGAGGAGAGCTTCCTTGAGGTCATAATGTCCGATGAATAAACGCTTATGTGTGAGAAATGGTGTGAAGTCATCCCACTTATTAAGGACTGCTGCTGTACTTGTTCATTCGGAAACTGGCACCTAAATGTAGATGCAATGGAATGTGGATTATTTAGAATCTCCTCGTTAACAGAAGTACCTGTAATCGCTGACATAGACCAAACGTGCTTCACCTGTAAAACGTCATAGTTAACAACGTCACTGCAGTTATTAAACAATTCTTACCACAGTTCCAGTGTTGCGCTTTTTATATTTCTTTCTTAAATATTAGTTCGTGGTGAGAAGTACTTACTGCATTTGTATTTAACAGTCTGCGATATACATCTAAAACTGTTCACTTGGTAAACGTTACTACACTGACCAAACATCACAGCTTTCAGATTATATTAGTCAATGACAAGAATCAAATTTGTACTGCAACTTCACAACCTGTATTGTGCTATGAAAACAGATAACTTGGTATACCTGTCTCTTCACTGTTCCGATTTTATGATTTTCACATTACTATTTTTAGTTTGGACAAGAAGAGAATAGAAGCTTTCGAAATGTGGTGCTACAGAAGATTGCTGAAGATAGGTGGGTAGATCACGTAACTAATGAAGAGGTACTGAATAGGATTGGGGAGAAGAGAAGTTTGTGGCACAACTTGACTAGAAGAAGGGATCGGTTGGTAGGACATGTTTTGAGGCATCAAGGGATCACAAATTTAGCATTGGAGGGCAGCGTGGAGGGTAAAAATCGTAGAGGGAGACCAAGAGATCAATACACTAAGCAGATTCAGAAGGATGTAGGTTGCAGTAGGTACTGGGAGATGAAGAAGCTTGCACAGGATAGAGTAGCATGGAGAGCTGCATCAAACCAGTCTCAGGACTGAAGACCACAACAACAACAACAACATTTTCTGATACAACAGCTTATAACGTGAATCACTTTGATCTATGCGTTCATTAATGCACAGTCCTCACCACAGGCCGAAATTTTCAGCGCAGCAAACACGTTACAACAGCTCTCGCACATTGTATTTTTCAAGTTTATATTGTGAGATGATAGTCCATGACAGGACGTACTTTAATGTGTATCTTAACTCCTCAGCTCACAATATACATCGAAAACAGTCCGCATTACCACACCGAAAACACAAATTAAGGCTGCTGCTGCAAACAAGTCGTTCGCTCGTTTATACAGAGCAATAATCAATCTGTGTACTTGTCTCGAACTTCTTTTGTTACTATATTAAATGTGTTCGCAATTGCGAATGACAACCATCAGCTGTAGAATAGAATGACAATGAAAATTTGTGCCGGACCGTGTCTCGAACCCGGATTTCCCGCTTATCGCGATAAGCGACTACATTTAATGTATTGCATAACGGCAGTGGTCGCCGCAGCGCCTTTTCCTTTGGACATGCATGCTTATCCAAAGGAACTTTGCATCGTAATCAGAATAACACAGGCACTGCAATATCGCATCGTCTTTTGTTACTGTTTCACCTATCGATTTCTCGATTTATTTTAAGGCTCATCTCGCTCGTAGAATGCTACACAAATTACAATGTTATAAGCTTTTAAGCCAAATTATAATTTTATGGAAATAAAAAATATTTTAACACAGTAATAAATTTGTAAGCGCACAACAGTGGGAAATGAAAAATAATAATTTCTTTGTTGGCAGTTATAGAATGGAATATAGAAAGAAATATAAAACCTGTACTACTGAAATTCTGTTTGAAGTAGAAATAAAAAAAGATAGCAATTGATAGAAAAAATTGTTGGCCTATAGCACTATCTTCACAAGCTCAAGAGGAAAAAACAGATAAAAATTCGCTTGACGCCTTCCTGAGCGACAATCTCCACTCCTTCCAAATTAACACTCCTTCCAAATTAACAATGAAAGTGTAGACCAGATGTGGTTGAATTCAAAAAAGCAGCATCGACAGCAATTGAGAGATTTATATTAATGTAAATTAACAAACAATGGAGTTTATCCCCCTTGGTATACAAAACGGGCCAGAACAATTTCTCCTCGGAATGCAAAAATATTTTTTTGACGCCAGCCTACATTGGGAGACACGATCATCAGAAAAAAAAGGGAAATCAGAGCTCGCACGGAAAGATATAGGTGTTCGTTTTTTTCCGCGAGCTCTTCGAGAGTGGAATAATAGTTATTGTGAAGATGGTGCGATGAACCCTTCAGCCAAACACTTTAGTGTGATTTGCAATGTCCATGTAGATGTAGACGAAGGTGCATGGACTCTACTAATGTCTGAAGTAGTGCTGGAGGGAACTGACACCATGAATCCTGCAGGGCTGTCCTTAAATCCGTAAGAGTACGAGGGGGTGGAGATTTGTTCTGAACAGCTGTTAAGTATGTATGTAGAACTGTAAACGGATCCTAGCCAAGGCTCGACATACGTTACGTACCAAGAATAATGGGGATGTAACCCCTGTGAGCAATTTCTGGTTAAGCCACCCCACAAGGACAATTATAAATTTAAAAACTACAGAGTCGCCACCAGCCCAAGCCCTTCCTAACAATTAAGAAAATACCGAACTGGAAATAAGTAGTTCAATTAAATTAAGAATTTAATTAAAAGAATGCATTTTTTAAGGACACTAACAAGATGACCAGCATTGTATGTCGCATGTCAATGAGCTTGTTTAATTAAATTGATTTTTCCTCCCATTTTTGTTCATCACAAGCAAGGAGATTAACTTAAAAAAAAGATCAGGGAATAGAAAATTAATTTAAAAAACTGGCATAAATGAGAACGATAAAGGACTCAGAGTTTATCTTTTAAGTAGCACATTTATTTCATTACTGAATTTGATGCACATCCTATTAAAACACATGACTGGTGCCTGAATGAAAAATGTAACTAAATAATTCGCAAAAAAATGGTAGAATAGCACAGTTAAAAAAGGAAAAACACACAAAAGGGAAGTGGAACACAATAATGCAATCATTTCATCTACATACCCACGACAGAAATAGTTCAGAGAGATACCTATCACCATTATGCTAATGCACTAGCTTGGAAACAGGTTTATCCGATTCGCAAGGTTTGTATAGTAGATATACGACATGGAATCCGCGCCTGCCGCTTACGAACGGCCGAACTTCAGCACGTGGTAAACTTGATTACGAGTTAAGAGTTCAGAAATTAGACATTAAACTAGGCACAAATGTAAGAAATTTTTATGATGCAATAGCACTACACTGTGTGTGAAATCTTATGGGACTTAACTGCTAAGGTCATCAGCCCCTAACCTTACACACTACTTATTCTAAATTATCCTAAGGACAAACACACATCCATGCCCGAGGCAGGATTCGAACCTGCGACCGTAGCGGTCGCGCGGTTCCAGACTGTAGCGCCTCGAACCGCTCGGCCACCTCGGCCGGCTTAACAGCCTAAAAGTAGGGTAAATTAAGAATGTCAGTGGTGTCTGTTGCAGTATTTTAGTTCGAGTCGTTTACGAGATTTTCTATTTTGAAAACTTTCCACATAGACACTTGTTTGTGCCATTCAACCTGCGTAGTTGCTAGGCACGATGTTTTGTTTGCTTATAGTGTGTTCGTGTGTTTCTTGCCTGCATAGCGACTTGCTAATCAGTTAGTGCGTGACACCAAAGCTGCAGGTAGTAAGTGGACGATGGCATTTACCAATGCAGGCGAAGCCGACATGCTAATGGTGTAAGGAGACTGCAGGAAGAATGAAATTCGTTCCTGAACGGTGTGTGAGACAAGATATATCAATAGTCGTAAACTATCTCGGCAATTATTTATCATCTTCATCTAGTTCCGTGAAAGTGATAGTGTAAGACGTCGAAAACGTACCAGAAGGAAACAAGTGACGACGGACGAGGGGAAATTAATGTTCTTGTTGCTGTTGCAGTTGATCCGGACATTTACTCCCGCGCAATCCCATGAGGAAGTGGCATGATTAGGCAACTGACCTAAGCATTCTCCATTACTCTCCATCAAGAGCTACATGGAAACGATTATGAGGATCGTATTAACTTCTGTACATGGGCGTTAAGAGAGGATACTCCATATGTGTCAAGTATCTTGCATAGTGATGAAGCCATATTTACCAATTGTGGCCAGGAAAACCCCAGAAATATGCACTATTTGTCTGTTGAAATACCCGTTGGCTTCGCCAGGTGGAATGTCAGCGTCAGTGGAGTGTATACACTTGGTGTGGGATAGTGAAACATCAGCTCATAGGCCCGTTTTTCAAAGACGGAACACTGAACGCGCACAAGTATTTGACTATCGCAACCTCCGAACAGACCATCTTCCACGGATGCTAGGAGACGTTCCTCTGCTGACTAGGAGGAACCTGTGGTGCCAACATGATGGCTGTCCAGCCCACAGTGCACGAAGTATACAGCTTGTCCGCTACGGTCGCAGGTTCGAATCCTGCCTCGGGCATGGATGTGTGTGATGTTCTTAGGTTAGTTAGGTTTAATTAGTTCTAAGTTCTAGGCGACTGATGACCTCATAAGTTAAGTCGCATAGTGCTCAGAGCCATTTTTTTTTTATACAGCTTGTCTCCACGAGCCGGCCGAAGTGGCCGTGCGGTTAAAGGCGCTGCAGTCTGGAACCGCGAGACCGCTACGGTCGCAGGTTCGAATCCTGCCTCGGGCATGGATGTTTGTGATGTCCTTAGCTTAGTTAGGTTTAACTAGTTCTAAGTTCTAGGGGACTAATGACCTCAGCAGTTGAGTCCCATAGTGCTCAGAGCCATTTGAACCATTTTGTCTCCACGAACTGGTTCCAAATCGTTTGAGTGGACGCAGTGGACCTGTACCTTGGCCGGCCCGTTCCCCGGATTTGACGCCTATATACTTCTTTCTGTGGAGAAAGCTGAAAGACGCCGTCTACAAGGACATAAAAACTGCACCACATGATATTGCAACGACGTATTATTGCAGTCTGCTCGAACATTTCCGCTGAAATGTGCAGCAGTTGTTCAGTACCGCCGGCCGCTGTGACTAGCGGTTCTAGGCATTTCAGTCAGGAACCGCGCTGCTGCTACGGTCGCAGGTTCAAATCCTGCCTGGGGCATGGACGTGTGTGATGTCCTCAGGTTAGTTAGGTTTAAGTAGTTCTATGTTCTAGGGGACTGATGACATCCGATGTTAAGATCCATAGTGCTCAGAGCCATTTGAACCATTTTTTTTTTTTGTGATGGTCGACAGTCTCGTTAACGGTCAATGGTTCAAATGGCTCTGAGCACTATGGGACTTAACTTTTGAGGTCATCAGTCCCCTAGAACTAGTTAAACCTAACTAATCTAAGGACATCACACACATCCATGCCCGAGGCAGGATTCGAACCTGCGACCGTAGCGCGTTAACGGTCAGAATCCACATAATTCGTGTATGCTCTTGTGTTGTTCTTCAGTGTTTGCTACGACAGGTATTGTACAAGTATAGTTGTGGAAACTTTCCAGAATACGCTATCTCGCAAACGACTCGCACTCGAATCCTGTAACAAAGTCCTCTGACGTTCTAATTTACCCTACTATTAGTTTATTAATATCAACAATCATGGTTCCATTTAGAAAAGTCTATGTTTGCACAAAAAATACACTTTATAGGTATTACTACAGTCTGTAGATTGGCTAACAATTAGAGTCCCTGACTACCACTCTATTCTGTAGAAATCACACATCGATAGCACTTCCCATTTCCGCAACATTTGCGGTGCAAGTTTTAGGCGAGTCACCTTGTATATAGTCTAGGGATCCACGGAAAATCAAAATCAACGACAATGCAAAATATCCTCTTTTCATGAAACAGTGCAGAGACATTGGAGTTTAGCACACAGTTTGGAGGTCACCACTTGCATATCGCCACCTTTCTATTTCCGTATACACCTCATAACTTAAGACGTCGACTGAATTCAGAACTGTGCTGCTGACATCACAAAAGTTGTGATATTATAACAGATAAACCCATGTTTCATAAGTGGCATCCGATGTAAGGAAGGCAATATTCATTAGCGAAATCCTTTTGCTCATATTTAGAGAACCGATGTTCGAAGGAGAATGTGAGATATTTTATATCGCGCCTGGGGATCTTTAGTATAAGATTAGAAATGAATTACTGGTTAAATAAAGTGAATTTTTAATACAACACATTTTTTAAAAAATGGCTCAAATGGCTCTGAGCACTATGGGACTTAACATCTGAGGTCATCAGTCCCCTAGAACTTAGAACTACTTAAACGTAACTAACCTAAGGAAATCACACACAGCCATGCCCGAGGTAGGATTCGAACCTGCGACCGTAGCGGTCGCGCGGTTCCGGACTGAAGCGCCTACAACCGCTCGGCCACACTGGCCGGCAACACATTTTTAAATCGCACTAAGTGTAACAGAATTTTTCCTAGCCCCACACAGATTTAGAAAGCCATACAGGTTGTCCTGAAAATTTGTGACGTAAATACTTTTATGGCTTAAAACGAAAAACCGGGGGTGCATGCAATATATAACAGTAATGCGGTGAACTATTTGATGTGTCGGCAGCGGGGCCAACACCTTGTAGATCGAAGTGGCTGAACGTGCACGCTAAACTAACGCAGACGGGCGTGAAGTACTGGAACATGAGACTTATTAATGAATAAGAAGAAAAGTACGTAGCTGGAATAATATACTTAACTTTATTCTCTTGTTGGAATACATCTCTTGAATAGTAGTAAGCTATAAGCACTGATACAAATGGCGCCTTGCTAGGTAGTAGCTATGGAATAAGCTGAAGGCTATTCTATCAGTCTCTCGGCAATTGAGAGGAAGACTTGGTAGGTCTGGTCGCAAGCTATATCGTCCGTACAACTGGGGCGAGGTCTAGTCCGTGTATTGTGACCTGCCATGTGGTGGCGCTAGGATTGCGATTACACAGTGGCGACACGCGGGTCCGACATGTACTACAGGACCGCGGCCGATTTAAGTTACCACCTAGCAAGTGTGGTGTCTAGCGGTGACACCACATTCCTCCCCCGCAAATCGGCGAACGGTCGTGAGATAAGGCTTCCGCCCGCCGTGGGGAGGACCCCATGTTGACGTATGCGATGAGGTGGGGAGCCTAACAACAGGCGAGGCTGTGCCACCCGCACCCGGCCATTCGGTCCGAGGGGAGCTAGGAAACGCCTGCAAACCTAGTCCAGGGTGCACGTCAACATGAGGTGTATGCGCACGTAATGAGACAGAAGGGTCGACCTCCATGTGGTCGGAGCACCCGACGGGCGAAAACGACATCTGGTCCGGAGCGGGCAAGAGGTCCATGGCGGAGGACGGCTGGGCACGGGAAGCGAGCGGCGGCGCGCGACCCAGGGAGGCGCGTGGCGGCTGCAGCGAAGCGTCCACTGCGGGCGGCGCCGGCGGCAGCTGCGGCGGCTGCTGCGGCGGCGGCGGCGCGACGCCATGGGGCAAAATGGAAGGCAGCGTCGGTAACACCTGGGGATGAGGCGAGCCAGTAGATGGGTCCCCAGGGCGCTGACCTGACGGCGCCGTCGCTGAAAGCAGACGGGGAGCGGCAGAACCCAGGCGACGACAGAGGCGCAGCTGATTGAGATGCCGACGCACCTCACCAGAGGCCCCCAAAACCAAATACATCGCGCGGCCGAGGCAGCGAAGAATGCGCCCTGCGAGCCAACGCTGTGAACCGCGATAGTTGCGATAATAGACAACGTCGCCAGGAGCAAAAACAGGAGTCTGCCGCTGCACAGGAACCTGATGTGGCGGATGCAGCAAAGACATCAGGGTGCGATGAGATCGACCATGGAGCAATTCAGCCGGCGAGCGACCATCGCGGGGCTGAGAGCGATACGAAGACAAAAAGAGCAACAAAGCGTCCTCCCGAGAATGCGACTCTTTCAATTTCAACATCTGGGACTTGAAAGTCCGGACCAATCGTTCAGCGGCACCGTTTGACTGAGGCGAAAACGGCGCGGACGTCAGATGTTGAATACCATTGGCCTTGCAGAATGACTGAAAGTCTGCGGACATGAATTGTGGGCCATTGTCGGAAACAATAGTCTGCGGAAGACCTTCAATGCAAAAGATAGCAGACAAGGCTTGGATTGTGGCAGAAGACGTCGTGGAAGACATCCGGACAACAAAAGGAAAATTACTGAAAGCATCGACCACAACCAACCATCGAGCATTCCAGAATGGACCAGCAAAATCGATATGCAAGCGTTGCCAAGGGTAAGTGGCTTTCGGCCATGCAAAGAATTTCCGCGGCGGTGCGGATTGTTGTTCGGCACACGCCACTCAAGAGGAGCACATATTCGTAATCGCAGCATCGATTCCGAACCAAGTACAGTGCTGACGAGCAAGTTGTTTCGTACGCACTATACCCCAATGTCCTTGGTGAAGAAGCTTTAAGACAGAGGACTGTAACGAACGTGGGACCACGACTCGGGATTGATCATTATCAGAACGCAACAACAAAACACCACGTCGTACAAAAAGTCTCTCCTTGTGAGCAAAAAAACGGCGAACCAAAGGATCCTCGATCCGTGACTTTGACAAGGGCCATTGCGTAGCAACAAAACGCAAAACAGTAGCAAGGACAGGGTCAGCAGCTGTGGCTGTAGCTACACGACGAAAATCAATCGGAAACGATGCGACCACGTCATCGGCTTCCGAATCAATGAACATGCAAGCAAGTTCGGAAGAATCGAATGCTTTATCCTCAGCAATAGGCAAACGGGACAACGCATCAGCGTTGCCGTGCTGAGCAGTGGACCGATACAAGATATCGTAGCGGTACTGCGAGAGAAAAAGGGACCAGCGAATGAATTTCTGCGCTGTACGTGGAGGTACAGGCTTGTGCGGATGAAAAAGCGATGTCAACGGTTTGTGGTCTGTGATGATGGTAAAGTGACGACCATACAAGAAGTCATGGAACTTGGTAACACCAAACACGAGAGCTAAAGCTTCTTTCTCTATTTGTGAATAATTTCTTTGCGCAGATGAGAGCAATTTGGACGCAAAGGCAATAGGGCGATCATGCGAGCCATCTTTGTGCGCAAGCACAGCACCGATCCCGAAATCCGATGCATCTACCATCAACAAAAGGGGTTTTCGGGGATCGAATGGCGTAAGGCAAGTATTTGAAAGTAACGCCGATTTCAACTGGCGAAAGGCGCGTTCGCATTCCGTCGTCCAGACGAACGGAACACCTTTACGGCGTAAGCGATGAAGCGGAGCTGAAATGGAAGAAGCATTGCGCAAAAATTTATGATAATAATTTATTTTACCCAACACACTCTGTAGCTGTTTCAAATTCTGCGGAGCAGGTAAGTCCTGTATGGCACGGAGGTGCTCTGGACTCGGATGTATACCTTGGGCATTTATGACATGCCCCAGGTAGGGTAAGTCCCGAGCAAAGAACACACATTTGTCCTTTCTCAAGCGAAGACCATTCTGACGCAACACCTGAAATAATGTTCGGAGATTTTGCAAATGTTCGGCTTCTGTCTGTCCGGAGATCACAATATCGTCCAGATAGTTCGCAGCAGTAGGGACCGACGCACAAATAGTTTGTAAATATTGCTGAAACAATGCAGGGGCGGAGGCACACCCGAATGGCAGTCTTTTGAAGCGATACAAGCCAAGATGCGTGTTTACCACCAAGACGCGCTGGGAGTCTTCGTCCACAGGTATCTGCAAGTACGCATCTGCCAGGTCCAATTTTGAAAAATATTTTCCCGGGCACAGTTTGTCAAAAAGATCTTCCGGGCGGGGCAAAGGAAAAGTAGCAGTCACAAGTTGTGGATTCACAGTTGCCTTGAAGTCCACACAAAGTCTCAGTTTTCCGGAAGGTTTTGGCAAAATTACTAAGGGCGAGGCCCAGAGAGAAGCCTGCACACGTTCAATTACACCTTGAGATTCTAAATCGTGCAATGTTCTTGCGACCTCATCACGCAATGCGTGGGGAACATTGCGCGCTCTGAAAAATTTCGGTTGCGCGTTGTCTTTCAATTCCAAATGTGCAGCATAGTTCTTAGCGCAACCAAGGCCCGGTGCAAAAAGTCTGCAAATTCTTCACAAAGACTAGAAACACTGGCGGAAGGCACAGTCTGATTCACTGATAGGACCTGATTTACTATAGACAAATTAAACAATTGAAACAAATCTAAACCAAACAAGTTCACTGCACTAGAAGAACGAAGAACGTAAAATGATACAAGTTTTGTTTGTCCCTTGTATGTTGCAAGAAGGCTGCACTGTCCTAACACAGGGATCTGCTGTCCCGAGTAACTAGTTAACTTAACATTTGCGGCACGCAATGGCGGTTTGCCCAGTTGTTTGTACGTGTCGTGATTGAGCAATGAAACTGCAGCTCCGGTATCGAGCTGGAATGGGATCACTTTGCCTTCAAAGTCTAAGTCCACAAAAAGTTTATTGTCCTGCTGACGACAAGAGCGACTGTCACGTGCAATTTGAACTGATACAGGCACAGAAGCACTTGCGACTTTACGGGATTTCCTGCGACGTCGACACACACTTTTGGTGGGACGAACACAGTCACTGTTAGCTAAAGTGTCACTGGACGGGTGGGAATGAACTACATGAATGTCCATGGGTGAAGGTCCACGAGCCTGATTGTCCTGGGTTCGATTCCGGCGCGAAGCAAAAGGCCTGGAATTATTGCGATTGTCTGATCTAAGCTGTTTCTGGCAAACACTTTGAACATGTCCCTTCTTTTGACAGTAAAAGCAAATAGCTTGGCGTGACGGGCAATTTTCACGCGAATGTCTAGTTGCACACCGCGGGCATGATTTCACTGCAGTTGCTTGCTTACGCGGCGCACGTGTTTGCGAGCGAGGCTGCGACGGGCGCGAGGGCCGCTTAGCGTCCCGTGCAGCGGGCCCGGCGGGCTGATTAATGTGACACACTGCTGGCGAAGTGTCAAATGAGTCCTGAGCAAAGTCAAGTGTGTCTTGCCTATCTAATATGTCTATCACTTGATGAAGGGAGGGATTTACGAGTTTCAAAATCTGTTCCCGTATGCGAACATCAGAAACGTTCTGTGCTATTGCATCACGCACCATTGTATCGGAATATGGGAGGCCACATTCACAGGCAAACGCGCAGTCTCTAGTAAGGCCTTGCAAAGTTGCAACCCACTCCCTATTAGTCTGACCGGCCGTACGTTTTGTACGAAAGAACGTATACCGTTTTGCAACTACATTTACTGTTTCTTTGAAATAGGCATCTAAAGCCGACAAAATTTCCTCGTAGGTCAGAGTTGCTACGTCGCGTCGGGGAAACAATTTCACTATCACACGGTAGGTAGACACACCGACACAAGAAAGCAAAAACGGCTGCCGCTCTTTACCTTGAATTCTGTATGCTGCGAGATGAAACTGGAACTGGCTGGCCCACTCAGTCCAGGTTTCGCACGTGGCCTCAAAGGGCCTAAATGGCGGTGCGACAGCGTTGTGTGGCTGCGGTAGCGATGAAGCGGCGGCTGCCGCATCGGTTTGCAGCGCACGTTGACCCTGGACGAGCTGTCCAAGGGCTTCCAATAACGCCTGCGTCTGCTGATTCTGCAAGCGAAAAAATTCGGACAGTACATCTGGAGATTGTGGCGAAGCCATGACACAAGCAATTCAGAGCACAAAAAGGGAAAAAGAACAAATCAGTCCAAAGCAGAAAAAACACTTTCTCTCGTCGCCATGTGATGTGTCGGCAGCGGGGCCAACACCTTGTAGATCGAAGTGGCTGAACGTGCACGCTAAACTAACGCAGACGGGCGTGAAGTACTGGAACATGAGACTTATTAATGAATAAGAAGAAAAGTACGTAGCTGGAATAATATACTTAACTTTATTCTCTTGCTGGAATACATCTCTTGAATAGTAGTAAGCTATAAGCACTGATACAAATGGCGCCTTGCTAGGTAGTAGCTATGGAATAAGCTGAAGGCTATTCTATCAGTCTCTCGGCAATTGAGAGGAAGACTTGGTAGGTCTGGTCGCAAGCTATATCGTCCGTACAACTGGGGCGAGGTCTAGTCCGTGTATTGTGACCTGCCATGTGGTGGCGCTAGGATTGCGATTACACAGTGGCGACACGCGGGTCCGACATGTACTACAGGACCGCGGCCGATTTAAGTTACCACCTAGCAAGTGTGGTGTCTAGCGGTGACACCACACTATTCATGTATAAATTAGTAAGTGGGTAATGGTAATGAGGTGAGCTAGACATGTATCAATTATGAACTGCATGTGCCACAGATTTTTCCATTTCAAATCTAGCAAGTATTTTCATAACTAACAAATTCGCAATAAAAAATTTTCTGGATTATCTGTGTGAGGAATCTTGATGGGCTAGGAGTAATTTTACTCATTTTACTCTGTTTGCTAGTCTTCTGTGTGCGAAATTTTTCAGCCAACTTCAAACTTTTTGGTGAGATTACAACAGTGACACATGGTGGTAAACTAAGTTTACCTTCAACCAGGTTACACACTCAGGCAACTTATATTCATGGTCATGCCCCACTCTCCTCTCCTGGAGAACAACTGGAAATTGATAGTCACCCAGGGGAATCCCCACACCGTCCACTTCCCCTCCCTCCCTCCACTCCCCACTGGACCAATGAGATTCAAACACCCACTCCACATCTTTGTCTTTTGTAGCTGAAGCACTTGAATGGGTGGACTCATTCTGGAGATAAACAGAATAGGGAGTGGACCAGTCTTTGTTGATTTGTTAATAACAAATTATTGTAAATTCAGTACATAATGTCACTTGAGGTCTGCTTAGTGATACCAATTTAATCTTACGTAATTTTCGTCATTTTCGGTACCAGAAGAGCCCACACCAAGGCAGACATGTACGTACTCTCATTTTTCTACAGTTTTATATATTTTTTCCACATTTATCGTATTTTTCCATATTTTCTACACTTTTTCCTGTTCCATCTACAATTTTATTCCTTTATGTGACTTCCGTCCCAGTTCTCCGACTGCTCTTTGGCTACACAATTTTATTCAACAGAAAACAATAAAATGCGTTACAGACGCTCCGGCTGATGAATAAAAAAAATTGGCAGGTGCTAATAAGACTCGCCCGCTGAGGCTTCCGTACAAACATCATTGTGCGTATAGACTGTTGTGGCGTAACAAGCTCGCTACGCCACGCTGAGAAGGAAGCCGAAAGGCACGCGTACACACACGCCGACTGGCGTCAAGTCTGGAACAGGATACGTATTGAATACTATAAAGAAAATACGTAGCTTTGGAATATACTTAACTTTTAATGCTTCCTTTGGTACATCTCTCTTGACTATACAAATGAGACTCGTAAGATACATGCACTGATACAATTGGCGCCTTGCTAAGTCGTAGCCATTAACTTAGCTGAAGGCTATTCTAACTGTCTCTCGGCAAATGAGAGAAAAGGCTTCGTCCGTATAGTCGCTAGCAACGTCGTCGTACAACTGGGGCGAGTTCTCGTACGTCTCTCGAGACCTGCCGTGTGGTGGCGCTCGGTCTGCGATCACACAGTGGCGACACGCGGGTCCGACATGTACTAATGGACCGCGGCCGATTTAAGCAACCACCTAGCAAGTGTGGTGTCTGGCAGTGACACCACATAGACAGTATCGACATTGATACTAGCACAATATCGGTCCAGGGATTCCCATATTTTCGAAACTGTTTTAATTTCAATAACATAAATATAACATAAATATGACATAAAGTCATGTAGGAGGTAGGTGACCACTCTTATAATAATCAGCGGTTCTCCATTTGGGTTGACTGGCTCGCAGTGGTAAGAGTCAAACATCACCAAGAATTGAATGACTTTACTGGTTATAAGAGGCGCTTCGAAATCTATCCATCGTCGGAGCAGTTACTGCACGTAGATATGGCGTTTCACACACAAAATTGATACGCCCCATCTACATGCAGTAATCGTTCCTGGATATCTGATGATAGAGAAATTCCGAAACACTTCTTATGAGCAAATGTCATTCCTCACCTGATTTTTTTACTCTTACCATTGCGACCTAATCATCCTGTAAGCAGAACTACAGACTGTTTTAATTTCAAGTTTGACGTCGGATAACAAATGACAGAAGAAGCATATTTTCTTGCGATATAATTACAAATTAACGATTTTCGGATATTTTCCTGTAGTTGCATTGTGAAACCTTGCTTTTTGTCAAAACTCATGATTCTAGGTCAACGGGAAGTACCCTAGAGGTTTTAAAGAGTGAGTTTGCGAGTATTAAGATATTTGATATAAATGGCCGTATCTTTTGACTGCACTGATTTAGAATTTTAAATGTTTTACACCGCCAAGTGACCGTAGACCTTAGCATGTGACATAAATTTTAGCTTCATACGTCTACCCATTCCTGAGGAAAAGGGTTTTCAACAGTCAGACAGACAGTGTAATATTTCTGGCTTCACATCCATCATATTCAGGTACAAGAAGCTCTTCTTAGAGCAGTAGAGAAGGAGGCAGTGGAAAGATGACGAAATGTGGTGTGAGGTACCAGTGACAGATGATTTATTCGGTATGGGTATCGTTAGAAAGGCCACCTAAATAAGGTCCTCCACCGCGATTGGGTGCTGTGTTCGGAAGTTGCGTGCCGAAATGATAATCTCCTGTCATTAATATTAGACAAGCTGAAAGGCTTATTTACGTGCAGTTCAAATTAAAGCATCTCTCAATAGCGTGCTGTCATTTCATTATTTCACAAGCATTAATAACCAGCAGAATAATAAACAACTGCTAAACGAAAAGGTAGACGAAGCAGTTCGGTGATCTTGGGATCGCGCCTAACTTGGATGGCGGGCAAAGTGGTTCGGCTGTAAGATCATAGCCAGTTCGGCAGTGTAGGAGGACAGACATGTTGTCTGCCGCGGTCGGTGTCAGTTAAGACTTTTTTAGTAATCTATGGTTTGTACAGATGAGAGCTGGTTTGGCAGTCACGGAGGATAGATATGTTGTCCGCCGCGGTATCAGTTAAGACGTAATTTGCAATGTCTAGTTTGTAAATGTGAGAGTTGGTTCGGTAGCCTCGCAGGACAGACATGTTGTCTGTCGCAGTCAGTGTCAAGACTTTACTAGCAATTAATTGTTATATGGACATGTAGTTGAGAACAGTGTGATAGTAATTACGGAAAATACGCGGTTCATTAATTTGTTGAAGACTAAAATTTATTTGTGACTCGAAAGTGAAATCTAATTGTGCAGTCTCTCGTGTTCTGTTAATGAAAATCGAGTGGCATCCCGCATAAACAAACTTATTGAAAATTTAATTATTCACATTATATCAGTTCCTCGCTAAGAGTTTCTTACAGCCTCAAGATAACGAATACACGACCTACGTGCTGTTTTCTGCGCAGGGGACAACACCTATAGAAGACCGCAGGTTAGTAAACATTTATTACATCTTACGCATTCCTCTCAGGGCGGTAGAAGCAGATAGGCACCTCGCGTGTACTGCAGTCTTAGCACAAATGAGATCAGTGACACGTCATCTGTGGTAACATAGAGGAGGTATAAAGGAGATAAATATTTTTGAGGGAAGGATTTTATCATAACAACCGCGTTTGAAATCGCGACAGCCGCGGATAGGTTAGACTCGGCTTCACTAAAGCTCTGCAGGCTCAACCCCTCAGCCGCAGTGATTTGCATATCCTTTTAAGAGACGATAGCAGAGTGAAACATTTCTCGAGAGGCTTTACGAAGTTCTCGAGAATTTATTTTCCTGGACGCTCTCGAAGGGTACAAATTCCCAACCCTCAACTGCACTTTACCCTTCTTATATACCGCGTTTAGCGTTATAACCACTGTGCCGTCCGCCCCCTGTAGCTGAGTGGCAATAAGAACAAAATGAGCAACAAATAAAATATAATAAAGTATTGTACCATTTCCTTTCTTCTTTTCTTTTTTTTAATATAATGTTCAGAGGCATATTTAATTTTTGTTCGTGGGCAGAACCTCAAGTGTTGGCTCACGACCGTCCTAGTTAGCTTTAGGATGAAATTGGCGGTGGCACTAGCTTTGTTTCTTGTTTTTAGGTTAGATAGGTTTTGGGGGGTAGTATGGGTGATAGGGGCCAACGCTTGAAGTGGAAGAGGTAATTTTATATATATATATATATATATATATATATATATATATATATATATATATATATATATATATACTCCTGGAAATTGAAATAAGAACACCGTGAATTGATTGTCCCAGGAAGGGGAAACTTTATTGACACATTCCTGGGGTCAGATACATCACATGATCACACTGACAGAACCACAGGCACATAGACACAGGCAACAGAGCATGCACAATGTCGGCACTAGTACAGTGTATATCCACCTTTCGCAGCAATGCAGGCTGCTATTCTCCCATGGAGACGATCGTAGAGATGCTGGATGTAGTCCTGTGGAACGACTTGCCATGCCATTTCCACCTGGCGCCTCAGCTGGACCAGCGTTCGTGCTGGACGTGCAGACCGCGTGAGACGACGCTTCATCCAGTCCCAAACATGCTCAATGGGGGACAGATCCGGAGATCTTGCTGGCCAGGGTAGTTGACTTACACCTTCTAGAGCACGTTGGGTGGCACGGGATACATGCGGACGTGCATTGTCCTGTTGGAACAGCAAGTTCCCTTGCCGGTCTAGGAATGGTAGAACGATGGGTTCGATGACGGTTTGGATGTACCGTGCACTATTCAGTGTCCCCTCGACGATCACCAGTGGTGTACGGCCAGTGTAGGAGATCGCTCCCCACACCATGATGCCGGGTGTTGGCCCTGTGTGCCACGGTCGTATGCAGTCCTGATTGTGGCGCTCACCTGCACGGCGCCAAACACGCATACAACCATCATTGGCACCAAGGCAGAAGCGACTCTCATCGCTGAAGACGACACGTCTCCATTCGTCCCTCCATTCACGCCTGTCGCGACACCACTGGAGGCGGGCTGCACGATGTTGGGGCGTGGGCGGAAGACGGCCTAACGGTGTGCGGGACCGTAGCCCAGCTTCATGGAGACGGTTGCGAATGGTCCTAGCCGATACCCCAGGAGCAACAGTGTCCCTAATTTGCTGGGAAGTGGCGGTGCGGTCCCCTACGGCACTGCGTAGGATCCTACGGTCTTGGCGTGCATCCGTGCGTCGCTGCGGTCCGGTCCCAGGTCGACGGGCACGTGCACCTTCCGGCGACCACTGGCGACAACATCGATGTACTGTGGAGACCTCACGCCCCACGTGTTGAGCAATTCGGCGGTACGTCCACCCGGCCTCCCGCATGCCCACTATACGCCCTCGCTCAAAGTCCGTCAACTGCACATACGGTTCACGTCCACGCTGTCGCGGCATGCTACCAGTGTTAAAGACTGCGGTGGAGCTCCGTATGCCACGGCAAACTGGCTGACACTGACGGCGGCGGTGCACAAATGCTGCGCAGCTAGCGCCATTCGACGGCCAACACCGCGGTTCCTGGTGTGTCCGCTGTGCCGTGCGTGTGATCATTGCTTGTACAGCCCTCTCGCAGTGTCCGGAGCAAGTATGGTGGGTCTGACACACCGGTGTCAATGTGTTCTTTTTTCCATTTCCAGGAGTATATATATATATATATAGTCGAACATTTTATCCGCTGATGGACTGGGTGTTGTGATGTCCTTATCGTCAGCATTTCATCCCCCTCGACGTGCAAGACGCCGACGCGGCGTCAAATAGAAAGACTTGCACCCAACGAGCGGTCTACCCGACGGGAGGCCCTATTCACACGAAATTTACATTTTACCACTGTGCCATCTCGATTGGTCTCTGGAGTAACTGAAACAATCACTGAGTGGAAATTTGCACTCTCGGATGGTAATTAACACTGTACATCCATTCATAGACGTTATGTTAAGACCGTTGTCATGCTTCAGAACGACAGCGTTCCTTTACATCGCACCTACATAATTTGCCATGAACGTTGAGTTTTCTTTGTTTAGTTTTTTGAGAACTGCGTCGTACTGCCTTAGGAAATGTGATGACCAGGCACTGACCATCAGATCGTACAAGCACGAAGAAAACGAAGAGGCCTGAGCAGCTCTCTGGTTGGATTAAGTAAATGCTTGAAACTTTCCCGGTTTTCTGGAAGTGCACAAAATAAGGCAAAATACTACCGGCATTACAAAAATTCTGGAAATATGATCAGAGCACGAAATCCAAAGACAATTACACGGGAAACGCCCAACCACGATTCAGACACATCGGTACGGGCCCAAAACTGATGGGATGTTCGTGCCAGAACGCTTGTCTCACTTAATATAATTTTATGGTTCCGTCTCGAAAAACATGCTCAGATACGGCCGATTTTTCGATGTGTCCTAAGCGACAGTTTCTTTTATGTTCTGCTAAGCGGGTGTTTACACTTCTTTTCTTTGTTCCAATGTATACTTGTCCACAACTGTATGGAATTTTGTATACCCCAAGTATTGCTAGGGGGTGTCGAGCGTCTTCTACAGTTCTCAAATATTCCTTAATCATCTTGGTGGGTCTGAAGATTGTTTCGATCCCATATTTGGCTATAACTTTCCCGATATGGTCCGTGACTTTATTAATGGACGGTAGGAAAACTTTTCCAGTCGGTGACTGTTGTTGCTCTGGACTTCTGGCTTCTTTTCTTCTTTGATGGAGGGCTCGATCAATTTCCTTGCTGGTATATCCGTTTTACTTACTTTTTTCATCTGTATCCTTTTCATTTGACTGACCCTTATATATTCTACTCTATCGATGAAAGCGGAAGAACTGGCAGCGCGCTTGCATGCTGCTCTTGTAACTATGGATGCAGCTACACCCTGAAGAGTCGACACATGTTTAGGGATGGAGGGACGTCACGAGGACGATCTGCTCTGAAGACAGTGGCTATTTTCTGAAAGCGTATCTAAAATATTGCAACTGACAGGGAAGGATATCATGAAGCCGTTGTGTCCTCTCCTGAGGCTATGAAGCCCACGACCATTGTAATTGGTCCGTTATATCCTGGATAGTGGCACTGAGAAAGAGTCGACGTCCAAGCTGGTTATACACATGTGCTCTTGGGGACAGGTGTGGGATCTTCCTGGCTACGGGAGGACCTCAGCATCAACACACGTGCCATGTGTAGACGAGCATTGTCCTGTTGGGAAACGGCACCGCGATGCTGCCGCATAAGATACTAATACATGATGACCTAAGATGTCCATGACTTCCCTTTGTGCCGTCTGAGTTCCTTCAATCACTACCAGTCCTGACGTGAAATCATACCCGATGGCTCTACACATCGTGACTCGAGGAGTAACACCGATGTGCCTCTCGAAAACATTGGAAGAATGGGACGTCTCCACAAGTCACCGCCATCGTCTTTGAGGATGGCCATCCAGGGTAGTGCAGAACTGCGATTCGATGCTTCACAAAGTTCGACGCCATTTATCAGCAACACACGTATCCCCGTCACGGCACCACAGCAAACGCAGCCATTTGTGTTGTCATGCTAACGGCAGCCTACGCATGGGACGTTAATTCCCTAGTCCGGCAACTGCTGGTGTCTAAACAATGTTGTGGAGTGACACAAAATGTTGCAACGAGTCCATTTCTTGTCTTGGGAGTCAGGTGCAGATTTGAAGGGATGTGGCCAAAATGGAAATCCTTCATTGTGGTTATGTCCGCCCCCGGTAGCTGAATGGTCAGCGTGATGGATGTCAATCCTCTGGGCCCGGGTTCGATTCCCGACTGGGTCGGGGAATTTTCTCCGCCCAGGGACTGGGTGTTGTGCTGTCCTCATCATCACCCTATCATCCTCATCGACTGCAGGTCGCCGAAGTGGCGTCAAATTGAAAGACCGGCACCCGGTTAACGGTCTGCCTGATGGGGGGTCCTAGCCATACGACTAAATAAATAAATAAATTGTGGTAGTCACACGTGTTGAACTGGAAACTTGTCGACGAGTATGCCTTCTCCGCGGGTTTCATGCAGTCTAACATCAAGCCAGTGCCACATCCGAACGCCCCACTAATCTAGGTATCTCACGAGTCGACCAGCCTGCCAAATGGAGACACACAATGAGGCAACATTCAAATTCTGCCATGTGCTGATAATACTGTCCCAGGCGACTATGCGGCATCTCCGTGTCCATCACAGTGATTACTAAACATCTGCCACTGTTCACGCCCCTTATATACCCTGCCGGGCCTGGCAACAACGCTAAATATGAACAACTCTGACGGAGTGATTCTTGAGTTTCTCCCGGCGTATTTGATAATCAAAATATCGACGTGTGTACTGCCGGTCTACAGTGTCCAACGGGCACAATATTTCGGCGATCATACATTTCGCCATCATCAGGTGAACTGACGGACTGAGCTCCTGTGAACGTGCCGGCACGGAGATCCGTACGCTATGGCTGCTCAGAGGGCAGAGAGCTCAGTGCGTCAGTTCACCTGATGATGGCGACATGTATGATCGCCGAAATATTGTGCCTGTTGGACACTGTAGACCGGCAGTACACCCGTGGATATTTTGATTAACTCTGATGGACTCTCGTGGTCTTTCTGTGAGTGACAAAGAATTGCAACTCTAATTATGTACACACCGCCAGTGTTGGGTACGAAATTACATTGACCGCCGAATATGACTTCAGGGTGTTTCACTGTTTTTGGCAGGCAGTGTATTTCTCACATTTCTGACCAATAATTTTTATGTTCAACGTTACAATAACCTGTAGTAGTATATGTACCGTTTAAGAAACAGTACATTCTACGCTGTCGGAAAAAAATTCCAACACCAAAAATAATTAATATAGAGCAATGAAACTTTGGGAATACATTCGTCTAGGTAACATATTTAAGTTATCAACATTGCAAAATCATAGGTTAATGTAAGTGCGAGATAAACCATTGTAAATGTGAAAAGCTGGTACATTAATAGCCGGTGTAACTGTCAGAATGTTGAATGCAAGCATCCAAAAGTGCATGTGTTCTATTGTACGGGTGCCGGACGTGAGGTTGTGAGCTGGAATTCCATGCCTGTTGTACTTACTCGGTCAACTCAGGGTAATGCTGTTTGTGGATGGCGCAGGAGTTGTCCGATGATGTCGATTTAAAGTCAAGGTGCGTGGGATAACTGCTGCTGTCATACGAAGTCGCACCCCGGACCATAACTACAGGAGTAGGTCCAGTGTGTCTAGCACGCAGATAGGTTGGCTTCTGGCTCTCAACTGACCTCCTAACCAACACACGGCCATGACCGGCACAGTGGCAGAACCAGCTTTCATCAGGAAACACCAGACTTCCACACTGCCCTCCAGTTAGCTCTCGCTTGACACAATTGAAGTCGCAAACGGCGGTGGTTTGGGGTCAGTGGAATGCACGGTACAGGGCGTCTGGCTCGGAGCTGTTCTTGAAGTGACCTATTTGTAACATTTCGTTGTGTCACTGTGATGCTGCTCAAGTTGGTGCTGCATATGCAATACGATGTGCCAGATCTATACGCCGAACACGGTGCTCTTCCCGTTTGGTAGTGCTACATGGGTGTCAGGAGCCTTGTCTTCTTGCGAGCGTAAGTACTCGTGACCACAGCTACTAGCAATCATGGACAGTGGCTACATCCCTGCCAAGTCCTTCTGCAATATACTAGAAGGAACATCAAGCGTCTCATAGCCCTATTACACGACTTTGTTGAAACCCAGTGAAGTGTTGATAACGGCGTCTTTGCTGTCTTACAGGCGTTCTTGACTAATATTAACTCACCAAGTCCAGTCTCAAAGGTAATGACCGTCAAAGCGTCTACTGAAAGCCAACATGATCTACATCCGCATAGTGGCCACTCTTATGCGACTGGCGTGAAATCTGAACAGACGTTATCTTTGAGATGTAGGGACAGGTCTACTAACTTCCGTTCATGTGGCACAAATCTTCCTTGGTGTTGAGATTTTTTTCAGTCGGTGTAATACGGGGCCATCAAAAAGTTTCCGTTTGAGGGCGTTGCTGCAGCGTATGTACAACGTAGCGTGGCCCCCATGCGGGTGTATAAGCAACGACATGTAGGCAAGGGATCAGTGTTACATTCGTGTCTCTCCGACGTGCGTGCGGTAAATGCGAAAACATGAACTATGGCGACGTTATTACCAAATGCGTCCTAAGAAGTCCCACGTTCTGTTATTGTTTCCTTGCCTGCCGACATAAAAACACCGGTAGACATCCATCGGAGAATGAATAATGTGTATGGGACAGGATGTGTGTCCAAAACCACCGTTGTGAACAATGGGTGCTGCTGCTTCATGATAACGCATGTTCCCGTATCACAGGTGCCTTAACGCAGAAGTTACGCCATCTCAAGTGGGAGACACTCGAGCACCCGCCCTGTAGTCCTGATCTCTCCGCACGGGATTATAAAACCTTCGGCCCCTTAAGGAAGGCCTTCAAGGGTCAAAGATTGTTGTCGGACGTGAATATGCAACAGGGAGTTACGAATTTCAAGACGCAGTAGGACACGGTGTTTCAGCAAAAGGGTATCTTCAACCTGGTGGATCGGAGGGATGACTGCCTCAATGCTCGCAGCGATATTACCTGATTGGCATACCTATTCTGGATTTTACGGCGGTGGAACGGAAACTTTTTGATCTTCTCTTGTACATCATTATTGGGCATATCAAAATACGAAAATTTACAAGAAAAAAAGCACCTAGACTCGAAATCGAAATGTCGAATTCGAGTATTCTAATGCACAACTCTACCCCATGGACTAATTGGGCAGCAGACGTACAGAGAATAAATGAAGATTCTTATCATGCATGTGATTACATTGTTACGATTTGTCTTTACTTGACGTCCATATTATACCGAAATTATGCACAGGGCGAAATTAAAAAAAAATGGTTCAAACGGCTCTGAGCACTATTGGACTTAAATTCTAAGGTCATCAGTCCCCTAGAACTTAGAACCACTTAAACCTAACTAACCTAAGGACATCACACACATCCATGCCCGAGGCAGAATTCGAACCTGCGACTGTAGCGGTCGCGCGGTTCCAAACTGAAGCGCCTAGAACCGCTCGGCCACACCGGCCGGCTGGTTGGCATTGTTGTAATATTCGCTATTGTAGCGTTGCGCAGTTGGAGGTGAGCCGCCAGCAGTGGTCGATGTGGGGAGAGAGATGGCAGACTTTTGAGAGCGGATGATCTGGACGTGTGCCCATCAGAGACAGTAAATTTGTAAGACTGGATGTCATGAACTGATATATATATATATATATATATATATATATATATATATATATATATATATATATATATATATACTTTTGAACACTAGTAAGCTAAATACATTGCTTGTTCTCTATCAAAATCTTTCATTTGCTAGCTATGCCTATCAGTAGTTAGTGACTTCAGCAGTTAGAATCTTTTATTTAGCTGACAGTATTGGCGCTCGCTGTATTGCAGTAGTTCGAGTAACGAAGATTTTTGTGAGGTAAATGATTCATGAAAGTTATAGGTTATTGTTAGTCAGGGCCATTCTTTTGTAGGGATTATTGAAAGTCAGATTGCGTTGCGCTAAAAATATTGTGTGTCAGTTTAGTGATGATCAGAATAAGTAAAGAGAGAAATGTCTGAGTACGTTCAGTTTTGCTCAGCTGTTTGAAAATCAAATAACGTAAGGGGTTTATCAGCACAGTCATTTTTCTAAGGGGACGTTTCATATGTCGACCCTTAGCCGAGGCTACCTCACTGGAATCTTCTAATTTTTTCTTGTAGTTTGTGTAATTAGTGTAGCTATTGTTTATTGCTAGAGCGTAATTGTAGAGAGAATTTCCTTTGTAGTTGTAGTTTTTCATTGTTGTACAGTAAAACAGTTGTGACATGCATGTAGATTTGCACCAAGTATTTCGCAGCTGCGCTTGCAATTAACTTGATATTATTTTCAGTGCTATGTTAATGTGTTTTCTTATTTTTGCTCTTCAAATTGTGCTTTTCTTGTTATCGTGTGAAATACGTGATAATTATGGCGTGTGAAAAACGTAACACTAGGCTCCAAAGTAAATTGAGAAATGATAGTGACGACGAACGTAGCTTATCATCACAGTCATTTTTCTAAGGGGACGTTTCAATATATTCGCTCGAATTATCCGGAATGTTCTTGAAACCAGTCGCGAACAATTGTGGTCTAGTGACATGGAACATTGTCATCCATAAAAACTCCATTGTTGTTTGGGAACATGAAGTCCATGAATGGCTGAAAATGATCTCCAAGCAGCCGAAAATAACTGTTTCCAGTAATGATAGGTTCACTTGGACCAGAGGACACAATGCATTCCATGTAAACACAGCCCACACCATTATGGAGCCACCACCAGCTTGCACAATGGCTTGTTGACAACTTTACTCCTTGGCATCGTGGGATCTACGCCACACTCGAAGCCTACCATCAGCTCTTACCAACTTAAATCCTGACTTATCTGCCCAGGCCAGGATTTTTCAGTCCTTAGGGTCAACCGACATTGTCACGAGCCCAGAAAGGCGCTACAGGCGATGTCGTGCTGGTAGCAAATAGATTGGCGTCGGTCGTCTGCTGCCATAGCCCATCAACGCCAAATTTCAACGCACTGTCTTAACGGATACATTAAGCAGACAGCTGTGCACCAACACCGCTGCTCTCGGTCTTTAAGTGAAGGCCGTCGGTCGCTACGCTGTTCGTGGTGAGAGGTAATGCCTGAAATTTGTTATTCTTGGCACACTCTTGACACTGTTGGTCACGGAATATTGAATTCCCTAACGACTTCCGAAACTGAATGTCCCATGCAAATACCATTACGCGTTCAGAGTCTCTAAATTCCAGTCGTGCGACCATAATCACATCGGAAACGTTCTCAGGTGAATCACCTGAGTGCAATTGACAAGTTTCCTGCTACCAACAAGCTGTTCTGAGTCACCCTGACCTGCCAAACTCCACTAGAAAACACCCATGTTCGTTACAAGTTTTATCAGAAGTACTGGTTGACACTACGTTGTTGTTTCAACGCTCCTGGCAACGAAGGGCAGCAATGACAGCAACGATGGTATTGAACATGAAAATAATCGTGTGGAATTATTGGCGGAGTGTCTCCTACCGGGGATGTTCGGCCGCCGGGTTGCAAGTCTTATTTCAGGTGACACCACATTGAGCGACTTGCGTGTCGGTGATGATGAATGATGAGGACAACGCAACACCCAGTCTGTGAACGGAGAAAAATCTCCAACGCGGCTGGTAATCGAACCCGGGCCCACAGCATGGTAGGCAAACACATTACCACTCAGCTAATGAGGCGGAAACTTACGTCTCTTATGGTAATCAATGGGTTCAAGGGACCATATAAAACGTCATACAGGATCTCAACGGTACCATGCGACTAGAGCCCGAGAGAACAGAGCTGTTGTTCGCCCAGAGGACAGGAACGTACGTACATGTCACGTACTTTTGAGTCAGGAAATGTGCTCGTTTCAGGCAAGACCAGTGTCCATACGACGTCTGGAATTTTACTGACTGTGAGCAAGGCAACTATTGTTGCGACTTCCCTTGATGTGTGTCCCCTGCCGCCGTTGGATAAACAGCTGCAGCAGCAAGTCGTATACCCCTATCTCACTCATTTGTTACACAGTTTAATTCTTAATTTCTTTGCATGTTTTTGGTACTTGCATTGTTTAATTCATAAATTTCGGGCGTATTATAGTATTTGAGAGTTGTAGCATCGCGTTTTAGTACCTGAATAGCGTAAATTCGCGTAGTCGTTTGTCTTCTGTTTTTGTTTTGAACGGCCAGTGTCGGTTGGTCACAGTCAGTGTGTTCCCTGCCGCCGTTGGATAAGCAGTTGCAGCAGCAAGTCGTATACTCCTAGCTCACTCATTTGTTACATAGTTTAATTCTTAATTTCTTTGCGTGTTTTTGGTACTTGCATTGTTTAATTCATAAATTTCGGGCGTATTATAGTATTGGAGAGTTGTAGCATCGCGTTTTAGTACCTGAATAGTGTAAAATCGCGTAGTCTCCTTCCGCCACCGAGCAGTGTGTCAGCAGTGCGCAAGTAGCAGCATTACTGCATTTACTAGGCAATCTTGTATTTTAATAGCCGTTTAAATTTTGTGTCGATTTGTTTGCGCTCTCTGTAGATTAGTTCAGACGTTCTTTGCACAACAGTTTTTAGCATGGATAGGGACTGCAACTGCTGTGTTCGGATGCAGGCTGAGTTGGCATCCCTTCGCTCCCAGCTTCAGGCAGTGTTGGCTTCAGTCATACAGCTTGAGGCTGTTGCCAATGGGCATCACTGTGGGGGTCCGGATGGGGGTTTGTCGGGGAGGCCAGCTCGTCCCACGCATCCCCCGATCGGACTACGACTGTGGTTGCCCGGGATACTGCCCGCATTGAGGCTGATCCCTCACCTGTGGCAGACTGGAAGGTCGTCTCAAGGTGTGGGAGGGGGCGAAAGACATTCCGGGGGGCTGAACGGAAGGCCTCTCCAGTTTGTCTGACGAACCGGTTTCAGGCTCTGTCTCAGGCTGATACTGATCTTCGGCCGGACATGGCTGCTTGTCCTGTTCCAGAGGTTGCCCCTCAGTCTGCAAGATCCGGGCGGTCGCAGAGGGTGGGTTTACTGGTAGTTGGGGGCTCCAACGTCAGGCGCGTAATGGGGCCCCTTAGGAAAATGGCAGCAAGAGAGGGGAAGAAAACCAATGTGCACTCCATGTGCATACCGGGGGGAGTCATTCCAGATGTGGAAAGGGTCCTTCCGGATGCCATGAAGGGTACAGGGTGCACCCATCTGCAGGTGGTCGCTCATGTCGGCACCAATGATGTGTGTCGCTATGGATCGGAGGAAATCCTCTATGGCTTCCGGCGGCTATCTGATTTGGTGAAGACTGCCAGTCTCGCTAGTGGGATGAAAGCAGAGCTCACCATCTGCAGCATCGTCGACAGGACTGACTGCGGACCTTTGGTACAGAGACGAGTGGAGGGTCGGAATCAGAGGCTGAGACGCTTCTGCGACCGTGTGGGCTGCAGATTCCTCGACTTGCGCCATAGGGTGGTGGGGTTTCGGGTTCCGCTGGATAGGTCAGGAGTCCACTACACGCAACAAGCGGCTACAAGGGTAGCAGGGGTTGTGTGGCGTGGGCTGGGTGGTTTTTTAGGTTAGATGGCCTTGGGCAAGTACAGAAAGGGCAACAGCCTCAACGGGTGCGGGGCAAAGTCAGGACATGCGGGGACCAAGCAGCAATCGGTATTGTAATTGTCAACTGTCGAAGCTGCGTTGGTAAAGTACCAGAACTTCAAGCGCTGATAGAAAGCACCGAAGCTGAAATCGTTATAGGTACAGAAAGCTGGCTGAAGTCAGAGATAAATTCTGCCGAAATTTTTACAAAGGTACAGACGGTGTTTAGAAAGGATAGATTGCATGCAACCGGTGGTGGAGTGTTCGTCGCTGTTAGTAGTAGTTTATCCTGTAGTGAAGTAGAAGTGGATAGTTCCAATGAATTATTATGGGTGGAGGTTACACTCAACAACCGAGCTAGGTTAATAATTGGCTCCTTTTACTGACCTCCCGACTCAGCAGCATTAGTGGCAGAACAACTGAGAGAAAATTTGGAATACATTTCACATAAATTTTCTCAGCATGTTATAGTCTAAGGTGGAGATTTCAATTTACCAGATATAGACTGGGACACTCAGATGTTTAGGACGGGTGGTAGGGACAGAGCATCGAGTGACATTATACTGAGTGCACTATCCGAAAATTACCTCGAGCAATCAAACAGAGAACCGACTCGTGGAGATAACATCTTGGACCTACTGATAACAAACAGACCCGAACTTTTCGACTCTGTAAGCGCAGAACAGGGAATCAGTGATCATAAGGCCGTTGCAGCATCCCTGAATATGGAAGTTAATAGGAATATAAAAAAAGGGAGGAAGGTTTATCTGTTTAGCAAGAGTAATAGAAGGCAGATTTCAGACTACCTAACAGATCAAAACGAAAATTTCTGTTCCGACACTGACAATGTTGAGTGTTTATGGAAAAAGTTCAAGGCAATCGAAAAATGCGTTTTAGACAGGTATGTGCCGAGTAAAACTGTGAGGGACGGGAAAAACCCACTGTGGTACAACAAAAAAGTTAGGAAACTACTGCGAAAGCAAAGAGAGCTTCACTCCAAGTTTAAACGTAGCCAAAACCTCTCAGACAAACAGAAGCTAAACGATGTCAAAGTTAGCGTAAGGAGGGCTATGCGTACAGCGTTCAGTGAATTCGAAAGTAAAATTCTACGAGGGCGGTTCAGAAAGTAACCTCCGATTGGGCACAGTGCGGGTTGTGGGGGGGAGTAGCGACGCCATCTGTGCGTTCACGCACTCAACAGGTCAGTCGGCATCAAGCCGTGGTCGAGTGAACGTCGTACCTGCGCTAGTTTAGTTTTTGTGGCAGTTTGAAATGTGTGCTGCAATAGAAAACCCCGCCAAATGTGAAGTGCGTGCTGTCATAAGGTTTTTTACAGCCAAAGGATATTCTGCAGCAGCTATTCATCATGAGCTTTGTGCCGTGTACGGACCAAGAGTTATGAGTGAAGGAGTTGTCCGTGAATGGGTACGTTTATTTAAAAGTGGACGAGAAAACGTTCATGATGAAGAGAGGAGTGGTAGACCATCATTGGTGACTGACGAACTCGTTCACACAGTTGATGCAAAAGTTCGTGAAAATCGACGTTTCTCAATGTCGGAGTTGTCTACTGGTTTTCCACAGATTTCTAAGACTCTCTTGTACGAGATAGTGACAGCAAGATTGGGTTACCGTAAGTTCTGTGCACGATGGGTGCCCAAAATTCCTACCGACCACCACAAAACTCAAAGAAAGGCCTCTGCATTAGACTTTCTGTCACATTATGAGGACGAAGGAGAACCATTGTTAAACAGAATCGTGACCGGTGACGAAACCTGGATTAAGTACGTGAACCCTGAGACAAAAGAACAATCAAAGATGTGGGCACATTCAAATTCGCCTACCAAACCAAGAAAAGCCTCGCAAGATTTTTCTGCCAGAAAACTGATGGCAACGGTGTTTTGGGATGCCAAAGGGGTGTTGTTGGTTGAATTCATGGAACGTGGTACGACCATTAATCAAGACGTGTACTGTGAAACAATAAAAAAGTTACGACGGGCTATACAGAACAAACGCCGTGGTATGCTGACATCCGGTATCGTTTTTTTGCACGATAACGCCCGTCCTCACTCTGCTCGCAGAACAACGGCCCTTCTTGAGTCCTTCAAGTGGGACGTTATCAACCATCCACCTTACAGCCCAGACCTGGCGCCAAGTGATTATCACCTCTTCATGCATTTGAAGAAATGGCTCGGGTCACAGCGGTTTGATGACGACGAAGAGCTCAAAGATGCGGTCACAGGCTGGCTCCGGGCACAAGCGGGTGATTTTTATGCAGAAGGAATTTCAAAGCTTGTGAAGAGATACGATAAGTGCCACAATCGCTATGGGGACTATGTAGAAAAATAGTGCAAAGATGTAGTTGTAAGATGTATATATTAAAATACACTCCTGGAAATTGAAATAAGAACACCGTGAATTCATTGTCCCAGGAAGGGGAAACTTTATTGACACATTCCTGGGGTCAGATACATCACATGATCACACTGACAGAACCACAGGCACATAGACACAGGCAACAGAGCATGCACAATATCGGCACTAGTACAGTGTATATCCACCTTTCGCAGCAATGCAGGCTGCTATTCTCCCATGGAGACGATCGTAGAGATGCTGGATGTAGTCCTGTGGAACGGCTTGCCATGCCATTTCCACCTGGCGCCTCAGTTGGACCAGCGTTCTTGCTGGACATGCAGACTGCGTGAGACGACGCTTCATCCAGTCCCAAACATGCTCAATGGGGGACAGATCCGGAGATCTTGCTGGCCAGGGTAGTTGACTTACACCTTCTAGAGCACGTTGGGTGGCACGGGATACATGCGGACGTGCATTGTCCTGTTGGAACAGCAAGTTCCCTTGCCGGTCTAGGAATGGTAGAACGATGGGTTCGATGACGGTTTGGATGTACCGTGCACTATTCAGTGTCCCCTCGACGATCACCAGTGGTGTACGGCCAGTGTAGGAGATCGCTCCCCACACCATGATACCGGGTGTTGGCCCTGTGTGCCTCGGTCGTATGCAGTCCTGATTGTGGCGCTCACCTGCACGGCGCCAAACACGCATACGACCGTCATTGGCACCAAGGCAGAAGCGACTCTCATCGCTGAAGACGACACGTCTCCATTCGTTCCTCCATTCACGCCTGTCGCGACACCACTGGAGGCGGGCTGCACGATGTTGGGGCGTGGGCGGAAGACGGCCTAACGGTGTGCGGGACCGTAGCCCAGCTTCATGGAGACGGTTGCGAATGGTCCTCGCCGATACCCCAGGAGCAACAGTGTCCCTAATTTGCTGGGAAGTGGCGGTGCGGTCCCCTACGGCACTGCGTAGGATCCTACGGTCTTGGCGTGCATCCGTGCGTCGCTGCGGTCCGGTCCCAGGTCGACGGGCACGTGCACCTTCCGCCGACCACTGGCGACAACATCGATGTACTGTGGAGACCTCATGCCCCACGTGTTGAGCAATTCGGCGGTACGTCCACCCGGCCTCCCGCATGCCCACTATACGCCCTCGCTCAAAGTCCGTCAACTGCACATACGGTTCACGTCCACGCTGTCGCGGCATGCTACCAGTGTTAAAGACTGCGATGGAGCTCCGTATGCCACGGCAAACTGGCTGACACTGACGGCGGCGGTGCACAAATGCTGCGCAGCTAGTGCCATTCGACAGCCAACACCGCGGTTCCTGGTGTGTCCGCTGTGCCGTGCGTGTGATCATTGCTTGTACAGCCCTCTCGCAGTGTCCAGAGCAAGTATGGTGGGTCTGACACACCGGTGTCAATGTGTTCTTTTTTCCATTTCCAGGAGTGTATTTTTATTTAACTTGGTGTATTTTTTTAAATCAACCGGAGGTTACTTTCTGAACGGCCCTCGTATGTACCGACTTGACAGAAAATCCTAGGAAGTTCTGGTCTTACGTTAAATCAGCAAGTGGCTCGAAACAGCATATCCAGACACTCCGGGATGCTGATGGCATTGAAACAGAGGATGACACGCGTAAAGCTGAAATACTAAACACCTTTTTCCAAAGCTGTTTCACAGAGGAAGACCGCACTGCAGTTCCTTCTCTAAATCCTCGCACAAACGAAAAAATAGCTGACATCGAAATAAGTGTCCAAGGAATAGAAAAGCAACTGGAATCACTCAACAGAGGAAAGTCCACTGGACCTGACGGGATACCAATTCGATTCTACACAGAGTACGCGAAAGAACTTGCCCCTCTTCTTGAGAGGTGGCATGAGCCCCCTCTCATATTTATATCTTACGATTCTCCTCTCTAATTGCATGCGGTGGGAAGTCGCTATTCCTTCACACGCGGACTTCCCACGCAGCGTCTCTCGTCACCCGGGTGGTCCGGTGACAGGCGGGTTAAGCCGACGTGTGTGAGGCAGTCGAGTGAATGCTTTGCAGACGCCGACATTGTCAAGAGACACGCCCGCTGGGGTGTGAAGTAGCGGCTGGGCTAGAGGTTCCGTTACTTCGGAGAAACTTAGCGAAAACACTTTCTGGCGGGCTACCAGCGAGGCGTGGGAATGACTTGTGTACCCAGGCAGTTGTGGCGGGAAAATTCCCGCACTTTCTGCAAAATAGTAACGGTGATTGGTTTGCTCAGGGCATAGCGCCGTGACGTAGCAAAATCAGCACAGAAATTGGCGCCAAGAATCTCCATTGGTGGAATGGTAGTGCTCCGGCAATGGAGTGGAATTTCCGCCGGTTTTCGGGTTGCTGATTGGTACGTAACCACGGCCACTGTCGTGGGGGCGGGAATGTTGTGTTTTCGGCCTGTACGGGTGCTATAGGTAGTCGGCAGTCGCCTTTCGGTCGAGGACGTCGAAGCAACCAGCCCTCGCCTGCGGTACGCCAGATCGTGTTCTGGGAGATAAGAAGACCGTTTGGTAATGTACGTCCGCAGCACCGGCAGGTAGGGATTCTCCTAGGTGACAATCAGAGCTCAGCAGAGCGCGCCTGTTCATCCTTTTCTAACTTTGTTCTGTTTCGAGTAGCAGCAATTACTGTTGGGTTAGCTGTGTGTCTCTCTTGAGATTTGAGTGGAAAGGAATTGGCTCCACATACCACTTCGTCTTAAACCTCACGATCTAAGTTAGGGACAACTTCACCTTTATAGTGTTTGTATGAATCTCCAATTTTAGCCAATTTGATGTATTATATTTCCTGTGTTTCTTTTACTATTCAGTGTTTAGTCTTAATAAATCATATTGTTATTTTGGACAGAACTTTCATTCTGTTAATCGATAGAGCAACCCTATCATTCCTCACTATGCTAATGAAACCTTTGTTTATTTAACTTATTTATAAAATTAAATTATTGCAGGTGCCAAACTCTCTTCTACTCCACTGGCAGGGTTGATTAGAGTCAGTTCGCGTATTTTTTTTATCCTTGTGCAACAGCAACAGTCGGAGTTAGAATAGGGGGGGGGCTTAGAGCATGATTTACATATGTGGATTCTAGTAGAATTTAGTGATAAATACACTGCTAGCCCCGGCACCTCGCATAATATGGCGACCCTTAGCCTCGGATCTTTCCTGAGAATCACTGATTAACAAACAGTATTCTTAGTACGAACATTCAAGTTTTTTTTCTCTAATTTTTTTTATTGATTAATACCCAAGTTTTTTTCTGGTAGTTCCGCGTTTAGTTTTAAGTAGCGGCGCATGATTACAGTTTTTGTTTTCAGTGTATATATTTTTTGTTCATTGTTTTTTTTTGTGTTTCGTTGATGTGGTGTCCGTACCACATCGCACTTTGTCGGATTTGTGTGCGGTTTCCGTACCACATCAAATTGTGTTTGTGATTACAGCGTTGTTGAAATTTTATGTCTATGTGTAAAAATATATGGAGTAGATTAATTTAATTGTGCGTTCTAGATAAATTTGTTTTTCATGAATGATAACGAGAAGTAAGGCACGACTATTATCGATCGAAGCTAAAACAAAAGAGGATAGAATAATGGATAAGGGGCAGTTTATTGACGGGAATAGGTTCGGAGATGAGATGGGCACATTTTTAGCAGGACAGGACGCCAGGGTCATTGATGAGGAAGGTGATTTGGACGCGATCTTAGAGCAACGTCGCCGCCGTGATTATGAGAGTGAGGTAGAGGATGAAACAGAGACAGGCACACAGGTCGAGACGGTAGTAGAGGTTTATAATCAAACGAACGAGAGCAGACAGGGGCCAGCTCAGCCACGTCAGAGCTCTAGCGCCCAGGTGTCCAGAGTTACATCACCCATGTGTGACGAGGATCAAGATGATGACATTAACCCAATACTGAGCTTCCTACGATCAATGAAAGAAGAAGCTGACGAACAACGTAAGAAGGAGAAAGAAGAAGCTGACGAACAACGTAAGAAGGAGAAGGAAGAAGCTGACGAACAACGTAAGAAGGAGAAGGAAGAAGCTGACGAACAGCGTAAGAAGGACACTCAGGCAATAATTTCGCATATAGGGAAAATTCGTGGGGAATTACTAACAATAAAGAAAGAATGTGGAGAAGCTAAACAGATGTCACTGGTAGCACAAAAAGTAGCAGGCCTAGCCAAAACGGCAGCAATGGGGGCAATGAAAGTTGCAAAAGTAACTTCTCAACTCGCAGGTCGCTTGCGACGTGCGACACAAGCCCACTCAAAATCCCTATCGTTCTTAAAAACCCAAGGTAATATTGCGGTTACGAACATCACGAAACAAATGAAAGAAGTAGAGAGTCGGATAGCAAAACTAGAGCGAAACGGGCACACGAGCACTGCGCGTTCGGATACCAATGATGGAGTACACAGAATTGTGTCTCCGAGGAAAAGCCCGCCGTGCTCCAGCCCAGTGACAGAGTGCGGAACTAACAATGCACACGCAGAAACACCTAGTAATAGTTCAAATAATGGTAGTCCACTTAGGAGAGGGAATTCGGAGTGCCACTTCCACTGTGATACAGAGGTAGCACATCACAGTTATCAGCAAGATAGATCAGGACACTCAACAGATGTGCAAGTATCGGAAACGAGTGACAACACCAGTGCGAAGATCGGACAGGATTTTGATCACAATCACTTCCTGTCGATACTAAAATTCCAAAAGTTCAGAGATAATGGAGGGTCGATGCATCCGAAGAGCTGGGTGACGCAGTTTACTAATTCATTACCGTCATCATGGCCAACCCACGCAAAATTAGAATTCATGTGTGGACACATCGAAGGCCAAGCCGCGGAAAAGATGCGGGGTGTGGCAGCGACGTGTCGGACCTATCAGGAATTTGTTGGTGCATTCCTGCGTACCTACTGGTCAAAGGAAACGCAAGACAGGATTAAAGAGGAAATAATATTTTGTCCTGAACTGGAAGTGTCCGGGCATAGAAGCGCAACCAAATTTTTTGATGATTTACTCAAGAAGAATCAGTTTTTAGATAGTCCATATAGCAACGGAGAAATCATTAAATTTTGCTTTTCCAAATTGCCAGTTAGGTATCAACAGACACTTGTCGGGAAGTGTGGATCTGACATAGATGCATTCAAGAGTCTACTGCGCGAACTCGAAGTAGTCTTCGATAAACAAGACGCAAAGGACAGGAAGAAGGCGCAAAATAATAAATACCACGGGCCAGCAAGGGAAGACGACAACAGATCGCATAATCCGACTGGTCAGTTAGGAAACCAGGGTTACGGAAATCAAGGTTACGCTATTCAAGGTTATGGAAACCAGAGACACGGAAACCAAAACGTCAGAGAACAGGGTCAATCTAGACAATCAATCTGGGACAGGAGGAATGACGAACGGCAAAGCGACCGTAATTGGAGAGAGCGAAATCAAGGACAACAGGAGAACCGGGAGATAGAAATTAGACCTCCAAATCCTAATGCACGTCAGAGGAGGGGGAGTCTAAGAAGGGATTGACGCTAGTCCATAGGACTCCACCACTTCTCTCACACAAAGAAGTTCGTGGAATAATAGTAGTTTAAGTGGTGTACATATTAGAATAGGCAAATGTATGAACCTTTCTTCGGGGAACAATAATCGTTACATTAATAGATTAAGATTGCTAAAGTATTAACACGCTGCGTTGTCTTGCATAAGAATTTACTGCTGCTATCCTCTTTTTGTTTATGTTCGCGATCTCCAATGTCGATGGAGTAGGAGACACTACCTTTCCATGAGCAATGTTTTTGTCCCTTCCTATCTGGTGTCCATGTTGAGGGATAATGATGAGTGACGAGATGTCGCACAAACGGGCGCATACAAGAACGTGCTCTTAGAAGCGTTCTGAGAAGTCGTGATACGCTCCATAGCGGCCACAACCAGTTCGTGAGTCGTTCATACCAATGCTTGCAGGCACGCGTCAGTGCACTGCAAGATTGTGGTATATTGCGTGATTTCGAGGATGAATATGGGCAGTATAGTTTTTTTTGCAGAGCTGCGCCAGCATCGTTGTCTTGCAAGTCGGGGTGATCCTGTGAGCGTTTGACTCCAATGGTGCCCTAGACGAGAGAAATGCGAGCATAAAGCCTACCATGCCAATGTGCTGGTTGGGGATTTAGCGTGCTGCTCGTGACTGTCACAGATGAATAACCAGGGACTTATACTTGGATATTCGTACATACTGTGTAGCTGGCGTGTGTTGGGCGACTGAATCCTCAACAGGAACCACCCCTGGCTCGGTCATATTACATTGCTTCTGGAAAGGTGTGCTTTGATCCCGAAAACCGCATCAGATAGAGAAGGAAGTTGCAACTATAAATTTATTGTCGTGTATAGCCATGGCTAACCCAGTCTCTGGAGTTTCAGTGAGGCGGAATGAAAACTCGGAGGTCATGTCGTACGGCGCGCACATCACTGTCGGCAATAGCGGCGAGCAGCGAGACATCTCAACGTAACAGGAATTATGTAAGAGTAGTGTATAAAAAAAAAAAGTAATAATAATAATAATAGAGAGAGTACCATATTCTAGGATAAATTAAACTTTAGGATTTTACAATAACTAGATCCTTAATATTGTGGCGGTTTTCTACCACCAGTGTTTGGCGCGCGCCTGTTTGGATGTTATTTATGTTATTTTTCAGGTCATCAAATCACAGACCCGAGATGGAGGGACGACCGGCGAGCGAACGTAGAATAGTTGCAATAACATAATTTATTCAGAAGACATAGAATGTAGATCGTTGGCATATGGTAGTTAATTCTTGAGCATGTCTACTGTCTATCTATATAATTAACAGTAATATTAGTGCGGGCCCGCACATTTAGTTGTTCATCCATTACAAAGCATCAGTTATCACACACCATGTACATACTGAGATCGGTCTCTACACATATATCAAAATAAATTATTTCCATGTCTAGATTAGATGTTATAATGATTGCCATAGATTAATAACTATAAAAGTAAAATAAGAGTGTCTGAAATGACAGACCATCAATGTTTCATTATGTAAATTTATTATAACATAGGTCATGGGAAAAAGTTAGGCATAAGATTTTTGTAAAAATTGTGCAGATGACGGGGATCGTGGCAATGCGGAGGCCGGCCGGAGCGGGAACAAGAGGTCTGCGGCTACCTGCAAGAAAAGAGCGTCAGCACCCCACCTGACGTGAAGGGCGAGCTCATCCGGTCCTACGAGCTGACAGCACGGGGCCGTGTACCTGAGGGATTAGGCGGCAGACAGCCCTCGCCGGGCCACAAGCGAAAGTGGGGCTGGCCGTTGACACTGACACGCGACCCACACGCGACAGCCTGCTAGCTCTCCGGACGCGGCAGCCGTTTGGAGGGATTCCCTGCGGCAGACCACGTTGTCGTGAGTACACGAAGAAGATCACATATCGTGTCAGAATCTGCGCCTCATGTGCCTCAGGACAGAAAGGGACGCTATATACTCACCTGTTTGGGTTTTTACAACTCACTAGCATTGGCCGATCTGCATACACAAAGCAGTATCGTGCCACACTAACAAATGTATGGTCTCATTTCTTACTTCTCCTCTCTATTAGAGAGCAGTTTTAACAATAGTCGCTCCTAGTTCGATCCTGTATGGATGACCTCACACACTTGTGGAGTCACTCCACATGCCATCATCCCTCGTCGAACTGCAATATTGGGAAACGTAAAGTTCTGTCCAGCGAGAGAAGAGACCTAGACTAGTGAGGTATCCCAACGAGTAGACCTCAGAGACAATTAATCGACGCGATGAGAGCCTATCACTGTGTCTTCCTACCATACTGCCGTGATCATATGCGTGGGTCTGACTACAATCTCAACAGCGTACTGCAGACACTCCAGAACTCCCTATTGCTGTTGCCACAACGTAGCAACAACACCCGACGTTTAGCCTTATGTGATGTCAGTACTGTGGAATTAGTGAAGTGCCACGGATATTTCTAACAATGTGATTTAGTGCCTCATTCTCAGCACAGTCGTGAACTTTGTGCAATGTGCACGCACAATTTGATGCCCCATGAACCTTGTTTTTTTTCTTAAATTTATTTCTCTTATGTTGTTTTTGTAATATATGTTATACCTTGTATGCGTTTGTGTTTTACACTGTAATTCTTATTACAGATTACTGTATTGTTCTCCACACCATGCTTTTTTTTGTATTTTGTGTTTATTGTTGTGTGTATGCAAACAGTGTGCCTGAAGTCCCCATAAACTGAAGCAGATACCACCACTGTCATTGTGAATGGACCATCAGTTCAGGGAACATTTTGTAAAGGTTATTCTTGCTGCAGGGAGACAGAATGAATCGGAGGTTGTAATTAGATTCTGAAAGCTCACAAAGAGATTGTTAACTTAAATAGTATCATGTGTGAGTGAGTTCAGGTTAGTTCAATGACACAAATTGTTGTAACATCTTGGGCATTTAATTGCGGAGCACTCCAACTCTGATTGTAAAGAATAAACTGCTCCATATTTGGCTCAGATGCCCGGGCCATATTTAGAGCGTGAATGTCTGTGTGAATCGGTGTTTGGAAGGGGCTCCCTGGGTATGGATGTGTGATGTGTGTGTTAGTGTTCCATATTAAGAAGGTGAAGTTGGCTACATCATAAATAATCCTCCCTCTATGAGCTGCATTTTTCAGTTGCAGTGATTTTCTTTATAGAGTGCGGCATGTGGAGTCAGTTTTTAAGATTGTTCTTGGGCGATTGACTCACTACCTTGCTCCTAAGTGAGCCAACCGCTCACCAATTACAATCTAAAATGGCGTAGGGGCAATGAGAGGTGGCATGAGCCCCCTCTCATATTTCTATCTTACGATTCTCCTCTCTAATTGCATGCGGTGGGAAGTCGCTATTCCTTCACACGCGGACTTCCAACGCAGCGTCTCTCGTCAACCGGGTGGTCCGGTGACAGGCGGGTTAAGCCGACGTGTGTGAGGCAGTCGAGTGAATGCTTTGCAGACGCCGACATTGTCAAGAGACACGCCCGCTGGGGTGTGAAGTAGCGGCTGGGCTAGAGGTTCCGTTACTTCGGAGAAACTTAGCGAAAACACTTTCTGGCGGGCTACCAGCGAGGCGTGGGAATGACTTGTGTACCCAGGCAGTTGTGGCGGGAAAATTCCCGCACTTTCTGCAAAATAGTAACGGTGATTGGTTTGCTCAGGGCATAGCGCCGTGACGTAGCAAAATCAGCACAGAAATTGGCGCCAAGAATCTCCATTGGTGGAATGGTAGTGCTCCGGCAATGGAGTGGAATTTCCGCCGGTTTTCGGGTTGCTGATTGGTACGTAACCACGGCCACTGTCGTGGGGGCGGGAATGTTGTGTTTTCGGCCTGTACGGGTGCTATAGGTAGTCGGCAGTCGCCTTTCGGTCGAGGACGTCGAAGCAACCAGCCCTCGCCTGCGGTACGCCAGATCGTGTTCTGGGAGATAAGAAGACCGTTTGGTAATGTACGTCCGCAGCACCGGCAGGTAGGGATTCTCCTAGGTGACAATCAGAGCTCAGCAGAGCGCGCCTGTTCATCCTTTTCTAACTTTGTTCTGTTTCGAGTAGCAGCAATTACTGTTGGGTTAGCTGTGTGTCTCTCTTGAGATTTGAGTGGAAAGGAATTGGCTCCACATACCACTTCGTCTTAAACCTCACGATCTAAGTTAGGGACAACTTCACCTTTATAGTGTTTGTATGAATCTCCAATTTTAGCCAATTTGATGTATTATATTTCCTGTGTTTCTTTTACTATTCAGTGTTTAGTCTTAATAAATCATATTGTTATTTTGGACAGAACTTTCATTCTGTTAATCGATAGAGCAACCCTATCATTCCTCACTATGCTAATGAAACCTTTGTTTATTTAACTTATTTATAAAATTAAATTATTGCAGGTGCCAAACTCTCTTCTACTCCACTGGCAGGGTTGATTAGAGTCAGTTCGCGTATTTTTTTTATCCTTGTGCAACAGCAACAGTCGGAGTTAGAATAGGGGGGGGGGGGCTTAGAGCATGATTTACATATGTGGATTCTAGTAGAATTTAGTGATAAATACACTGCTAGCCCCGGCACCTCGCATAATATGGCGACCCTTAGCCTCGGATCTTTCCTGAGAATCACTGATTAACAAACAGTATTCTTAGTACGAACATTCAAGTTTTTTTTCTCTAATTTTTTTTATTGATTAATACCCAAGTTTTTTTCTGGTAGTTCCGCGTTTAGTTTTAAGTAGCGGCGCATGATTACAGTTTTTGTTTTCAGTGTATATATTTTTTGTTCATTGTTTTTTTTGTGTTTCGTTGATGTGGTGTCCGTACCACATCGCACTTTGTCGGATTTGTGTGCGGTTTCCGTACCACATCAAATTGTGTTTGTGATTACAGCGTTGTTGAAATTTTATGTCTATGTGTAAAAATATATGGAGTAGATTAATTTAATTGTGCGTTCTAGATAAATTTGTTTTTCATGAATGATAACGAGAAGTAAGGCACGACTATTATCGATCGAAGCTAAAACAAAAGAGGATAGAATAATGGATAAGGGGCAGTTTATTGACGGGAATAGGTTCGGAGATGAGATGGGCACATTTTTAGCAGGACAGGACGCCAGGGTCATTGATGAGGAAGGTGATTTGGACGCGATCTTAGAGCAACGTCGCCGCCGTGATTATGAGAGTGAGGTAGAGGATGAAACAGAGACAGGCACACAGGTCGAGACGGTAGTAGAGGTTTATAATCAAACGAACGAGAGCAGACAGGGGCCAGCTCAGCCACGTCAGAGCTCTAGCGCCCAGGTGTCCAGAGTTACATCACCCATGTGTGACGAGGATCAAGATGATGACATTAACCCAATACTGAGCTTCCTACGATCAATGAAAGAAGAAGCTGACGAACAACGTAAGAAGGAGAAAGAAGAAGCTGACGAACAACGTAAGAAGGAGAAGGAAGAAGCTGACGAACAACGTAAGAAGGAGAAGGAAGAAGCTGACGAACAGCGTAAGAAGGACACTCAGGCAATAATTTCGCATATAGGGATGCGCAAAACTATAGACCTATATCTCTGACGTCGATCTGCTGTAGAATTTTATAACATGTTTTTTGCTCGAGTATCATGTCGTTTTTGGAAACCCAGAATCTACTATATAGGAATAAACATGGATTCCGGAAACAGCGATCGTGTGAGACCCAACTCGATTTATTTGTTCATGAGACCCAGAAAATATTAGATACAGGCTCCCAGGTAGATGCTATTTTTCTTGACTTCCGGAAGGCGTTCGATACAGTTCCGCACTGTCGCCTGATAAACAAAGTAAGAGCCTACGGAATATCAGACCATCTGTGTGGCTGGATTGAAGAGTTTTTAGCAAACAGAACACAGCATGTTGTTATCAATGGAGAGACGTCTACAGACATTAAAGTAACCTCTGGCGTGCCACAGGGGAGTGTTATGGGACCATTGCTTTTCACAATATATATAAATGACCTAGTAGATAGTGTCGGAAGTTCCATGTGGCTTTTCGCGGATGATGCTGTAGTATACAGAGAAGTTGCAGCATTAGAAAATTGTAGCGAAATGCAGGAAGATCTGCAGCGGATAGGCACTTGGTGCAGGGAGTGGAAACTGTCCCTTAACATAGGCAAATGTAATGTATTGCGAATACATAGAAAGAAGGATCCTTCATTGTATGATTATATGATAGCGGAACAAACATTGGTAGCAGTTACTTCTGTAAAATATCTGGGAGTATGCGTGCGGAACGATTTGAAGTGGAATGATCATATAAAATTAATTGTTGGTAAGGTGGGTACCAGGTTGAGATTCATTGGGAGAGTGCTTAGAAAATGTAGTCCATCAACAAATGAGGTGGCTTACAAAACACTCGTTCGACTTATACTTGAGTATTGCTCATCAGTGTGGGATCCGTACCAGATAGGGTTGACGGAGGAGATAGAGAAGATCCAAAGAAGAGCGGCGCGTTTCGTCACAGGGTTATTTGGTAACCGTGATAGCGTTACGGAGATGTTTAATAAACTCAAGTGGCAGACTCTGCAAGAGAGGCGCTCTGCATCGCGGTGTAGCTTGCTCGCCAGGTTTCGAGGGGGTGCGTTTCTGGATGAGGTATCGAATATATTACTTCCCCCTACTTACACCTCCCGAGGGGATCACGAATGTAAAATTAGAGAGATTAGAGCGCGCACGGAGGCCTTCAGACAGTCGTTCTTCTCGCGAACCATACGCGACTGGAACAGGAAAGGGAGGTAACGACAGTGGCACGTAAAGTGCCCTCCGCCACACACCGTTGGGTGGCTTGCGGAGTATAAATGTAGATGTAGATGTAGATGTAACTGCAGAGAGCTGTGCGCCGACAGTGGTTCACACAGTAACAACACTGGACTCGGCAGTACGCTACGTCGTCTTTAACGACGAATCATGCTTCTGCATACATCGTCATGATCCCAGCACCTAGGTCTCCGTGATGCTATCTTTCAACAGGATAACGGAAGATCGTATGTTGCAAGTGCTGTTCTGACCTAAGTCGACACACAGTTTGTTGAACTCTTGGCCCAGTCAGCAAGCTCTACGGATCTCTCACCCATTGATAACATCTGGTCATGGGTTGCCAGGAGACTCTCACGTCACCACTCACCAACTACTATAACTGAAGAACTCTGACATAGATTTGTAGCAGCTTCCATCATCCAAGCTCATTTCGACTTGATGTGTAACCAGGTTAGTGACGTTATTGATGCCAGAGGTGGCAACTCTCTATATTACACTGAAGAGCCAAAGAAACTGGTACACCTTCCTAAAACCGTGTAGGTGCCCCGCAAGCAAGCAGAAGGACTCGACTAATGTCTAAAGTAGTGCTGGAGGGAACTGACACCACGAATACTGCAGGGCTCTGGAGATCTCTTCTGAACAGCACTTCGCATTCATCCGAGATATGCTCTGTACTGTCCATGTCTGGGGAGTTTGGTGGCCAGCGGAAGTGTTTGAACTCAGAAGAGTGTTCCCGGAGCCCTTCTGTGGAAATTCTGGATGTGAGGGTGGCGCATTGTCCTGCTGGAGTTGTTCAAGTCCGTCGGAATGTACAGTGGACATGAATGGATGCAGGTGATCAGACATGATGCCTACGTACGTATCGTCTGACAGAGTCGTATCCAGACGTATCAGGGATCCCATATCACTCCAACTGCATACGCCCCACACCACTACAGATCCTCCATCAGCTTGAACAGTTCCCTGCTGACATGCATGGTCCATGGATTGATGAGGATGTCTCCATACCCGTACACGTCCATCCGCTCGTTACAATTTTAAACGAGACTCGTCCTACTAGGCAACATGTTTCCAGTCATCAACAGTCCAGTGTCGGTGTTGACGGGCTCAGGTGAGACGCAAAGTTTTGTGTCGTGCAGTCATCCAGGGCACACGAGTGGGCCTTCGGCTCCGAAAGCCCATGTGGATGATGTTTCGTTGAATGGTTCTCACGCTGACACTCGTTGATGGCCCTACATTGAAATCTGCAGCATTTTGCGGAAGGGTCGCACTGCTGTCACGTCGAACGTTTCTCTACGGTCGTCAATGGTCCCGTTCTTGCAGGATCTTTTTTCCGGCCGCAGCGATGTCGGAGATTTGATGTTTTACCGGACTCCTGATATTCACGGTAGACTCGTGAAATGGTCGTATGGGAAAATCTCCACTTCATCGCTACCTCGGAGATGCTGAGTCCTATCGCTCGTGCGCCGACTATACACCACGTTCAGAGTCACTTAAATCTTGATAACCTGCCATTGTAGAAGCAGTAACTGATCTAACAACTGCACCGGACACTTGTTGTTTTGTATAGGCGTTTCCGACAGCAGCGCCGTATTGTGCCTGTTTACATATCTTTGTATTTGGATAGCCGGCCGCGGTGGTCTCGCGGTTCTAGGCGCGCAGTCCGGAACCGTGCGACTGCTACGGTCGCAGGTTCGAATCCTGCCTCGGGCATGGATGTGTGTGATGTCCTTAGGTTAGTTAGGTTTAAGTAGTTCTAAGTTCTAGGGGACTGATAACCACAGCAGTTGAGTCCCATAGTGCTCAGAGCCATTTGAACCATTTGTATTTGGATATGCATACTTATATCAGTTTCTTTAGTACCTCAGTGTGTATTTAGCAATGATTATACCCAAATAGGCCTACAAACTTAATAAAATATTTTCTTACTATACTATACTATACTATACTATACTGTATTCGTTATACACTATATTTTCTAGTGATACAGTTCTGATGGGCAGCGCGCGGATTGGCCGGGGGTTTGAGGCGCCGTATCACGGATTGCGCGGCCCCTCCCGCCGGAGGTTCGAGTCCTCACCCGGGCATCGGTGTGTGGGTATATTGTTCTAAGCATAAGTTAGTTTAAGCAGTGTGTAAGTCTAGGACCAATGACCTCAGCAGTTTGGTCCCTCAGGAATATACACGCATCTGAACATTTGTGGGCAGCAGTGTATAATGAAAAATGTCGATACAGAGGCTGTAAAGCAGGGATTGTCAAGAATTTGGCTCCTGAGCCGTGCCATGGCATGAGTGCCATAGCGATCAGCCTGTCTGGCCTATTTCCCCCACCGCCACGCTACGCTGTCTGACTGCGATGAAGGTGAATAGGGGGAAACTGCGAATGTGCTGCATTTTAATGTCTGTGCAGTTGTACTGCATATGAGTTAGTTTTATATTTCATATTTCTCAACAACAAAGATCAAAAGCAAACAAATTTTCAGTATTATTTAACTATTTTTGGTGAACTGAAGACATAATATATTTTTTTCTGATACAAACTGTCGGCATAAAGACAGACTCGGGCAGTTTTACAGATTTTCGCACTGAGGTTGCCACGTTATTGCGCCTTGTTTAGTTTAATAATCGAGAAAACGTCATTCACACACATATGTCGATTGAAATATTGTAGCACTTTTGCAACCTCATTATGGAGACGTGAAAACTCCACCTGAGGAATGTAATGTAGACGTCCTAGACAGTTTTAATGTTAAATGTATGGACTTTAAAACGGAAGTTATCTTGCAGATCCGACAGTTACATCTGTACATGCACAACTGAACTTTCAACTGAAACGGCAAACGGTCTCATAAACAACTTGAAAACAGATGTAAGATTGGCAGTATCCTGAAAACGTTTAGGAAGTTATTCTTGCAATTCTTTCAAGGCCACAATTAAGTCTTAAAAGCTCGTATTTTCTTTAATGCTAGTGAGCTTAGGGAAATGGACTGTCTTTGTCAGAATATGTCTGTTGTACAATGCGATTTTCTTTTTAAGTGCTTCCCCGTCAGATCAGAAGGAAATTATCTTGCAGTGTCTCACTGTAGGCAGTGTACATGTACAATCAAGTCTTCTTACAATGCGATGTCTGCAATCCATTCCGGATGTTGTAATTTACGTTCCTGCACTCCTTCTTCCTTAATAAATTCAACAATAGCAAGTTTTAAATAAATAGTTCCAGGCATATCCCTTGAATTATCGAACGTACTTTTCAGTAATATACGAAGTTTCCGTACCCTTCTCTCACTTCCATCGAAACCTATTGCAGCTGACAATGGAATAATGCGTGGGACTTCAGAAATTTTACTGTTTGTACTACCAGTTTCTTCACATGTTCCATGCATGTAAATTCAGTACAAAGTGCATCTTGATTTATAGAACAATGAATCTCGTCTATTGATCGTTGTAATTTAATGCTCTTTCATTGCCAACTCAATTTTTAAATCATTCTGCGTGGTGTTGTACTGTCATTTCATAGAAAATATGCAGTACCCATCGCTTATGTGAGCTGAGATTTCTCATCCCTCTCTTCTGTCAGTCCCATTTATGTGTGAAGACTTGTGTCGATAGGTCGCTAGACTGCCACTGGACCTTGAGCGTCTTTTATACCGTAAACACATAGTGAAGGGTAAACAGTTCTCACACCACGATTCTGCTAAATGAAATGTCGCGCTGTTCCTAGTATTCCCGAGAAGGACCGGGCAGAGCCGAATGACAGGCTCGACCTTGCATGCGTGAAGTTTGGCACGGCATGGCAGGTCCACTTGTAAACAGTGTCGCAGGCGGTATGAGAACCTCATATTCCTTAGGTGAAAGATTTTCTTCCTGGAAGAAATCCCTTACTATATTACCCAGAAAGACAAGCAGGACGCTCGTACAAATGGAAAGAGCTTCATTCAATGAGGGAATCTGTTAGTGTCAACCGTGGCCTATATCTGAAAACAGTTCATGAAATTGTGCGTTCGAAACAGAGCTGAGTAAGGAATTAAACCTTGCCTGTGCAGTAACCAGAGACGAACAAGTTAAAAAAGTTCCACTTTATTGCTGAAGAAGGGCATTGACCACTAACTGAGCATCTAGTGCATTTTGTCAATTTGCACAGACAATGGCGAAATGAAATGGAACGAGCATGTGAAGATTTTGGTAGGGGAGGCTAATTGTCGACTTCGGTTTATTGGGAGAATTTTGGGAAAGTGTGGTTCACCTGTAAAGGAGGCTGCTAATACAGCGCTAATACAACCTATTCTTGAGTACTGCTCGAGTGTTAGGGATCCGCACAAGGCCATATTGAAGGAAGACAACGAAGCAATTCAGAGGCGGTCTGTTAGGTTTGTTACCGGTAGGTTCGAACATCACGTAAGCATTATGGACATGCTTCGGGAACTCAAATGGGAATTGTTGGAGGGAAGGCGACGCTCTTTTCGGGATAGCTACTGAGAAAATTTAGAGAAGCGGCATTTAATGCTGACTGCAGAACGATTCTGCTGCCGCCAACACACATTTCCCTTAAGAGCCACGAAGGTAAGATACGAGAACTTAGGGCTCATACGGAAACCATATATGGAGTCGTTTTTCCCTGGCCCTATTTGCTAATGGATACAGGGTACATTGGATTGCGGAGTATGTATGTAGACGTAGATGAATCGTATTTGTTGACTACAGTAAATCACTTTCCAGGTTATTTGTCTTCGTTTGCTGTGCTGAATCAACAGGAAGAGACAATAACTGAGGCAATGATGAATTACTCAATTTTATGGTCCATGCAAATGAAATATTTACAGAACTTTCACGAATTCGGAAGTTGCGGACTGGCTCATTACGTCTGCAAGCGAATGAACAGACCAACTGTGGGAAAATGTTACTATGTGAATAGTCGCCATAATGACTGGGATGATCTAAAACAGGGCCGGCGCAAACCCAAGTGCCGCCCCGTGCGAGCTGCTAAATTGATGCCCCCCCCCCCGCCCCCCCATCCCGTTTTTTTTCTTTCAAAACAATTGTGGAATTTTATTTTAAACAAATCTGTAGGAAATGTCAGCAATCAATCGCAATTTTTGTTTTACCTAGGTTTCGGCCACGATTGGTGACATTCTCTACAGATTTGTACAGAACAGTCGCTGGGCACCAGCTCAAAAATGGAGTCAAACCTGATTGAAGAAATCTAGCTAATTTTAATAAGGCTTGTGAATTTACAAAACTGTTCAAATGTGTATGAAATCTTATTGGACATAACTGCTAAGGTCATCAGCTTACACACTACTTAACCTAAATTATCCTAAGGACAAACACACACACCCATGCCCGAGGGAGGACTCGAAACTCCGCCAGGACCAGCAGCACAGTCCATGACTACAGCGCACGAGACCGCTCGGCTAATCCCGCGCTCCATGAACTTACAGTTAATGTAAATAAACATTTTTCAATGGTTGTGAACACATAACATATTCAACGGAAAAAAATATGTTTACAATTTAACGATAATTTGGTTTGAACAATAATATTTACAGTAACTATTTAATGTTGAAAAAAACAAGAAACAACATAGTAAATAGCCAAGACACTGATCATAATATAAAAATTTAAAAAAATACTAGATAAATCGAACCTACCTGGCTTTTACTTGTGCAAACTCTTTCACAAGATCTGTGTAATTTAAGTCCTCTGCAAGCTCGTGCTCAATCGATATTGTTGCAAGATCATTCAAACGAGATTGGCTCATCGTTGATCGGAGGTATGTCTTTATCAATTTCAGTTTTGAGAAACTCCTCTCTCCACTCGCAACTGTCACTGGGAGTGATAGGAGAATTCTCAGAGCAATGATAACATTAGGGCAAAAATTATGTCTTCCTATAAACTTCAGAGTCTCTTTGGGACCTATTCCAGGTTTCAACAATGTTGAAAGCACTTTTAGTTCTTCCCTCAACTCCAGTGTATCAATGTCGCTTGACTCATGATCTTGCAGAATCACTGCGAGGTTTCTACACTTTGTGTCCAGGCTGTCAGGAGGTGCATTCTTCAGTTCGCCGATGTCGTAGAGAAAATCAAAATAATCACAATGAGATTTCAGTTGATTGAATCTCTCATCCAAAGATGTGCTTACTACATCTAAAAGATAATAGCAGAAATCAATCTTGTAACGTTTTGTTGGGTCATCTATTGTCTCATCCCTTCCTTCGTAGGTAAAGTGTATTGGCTTCTTACTTCGTCGCCGCGAAACACTTATCTGTGGTAACGTTAGATCTTCTAGCTCTAATTCTGTAGCCATTTCTTTGGAATCCGTGAAGAAAGACATAAACTTTTGTTCTGTTTTCCAGGTCTCAAAATATGCTTTCGTTTCATCAAGCATTTCCACGGCCTCAGAAACATTTATGTCAATGGTCTGGAGGATCTTACTGACTACACGGATGTGAAGCAGAACGTCGTACCAGATTACCAGAGAAGTGAGAAAGCTGTAATTTTTTATTTGATTCGCAAGTGACGTTGCTTCGTGAGCGGTCATGCCACCGAATTCTTCTGATATCTGAACTAGTGCATCATAAACGCCTCCAATTTGAAACCTCAGCGGAGTAAGTGCATCAATGCGACTTTCCCTCCTTTATCGCTCAGTGGCTTCAGCGACAGGTTAGGCAGATACTTCTTCAAGAGATCCCAACGTCGAACGGAGGACGAGAAGAAGTCATACAAGCTTTTCACTGTCTAAAACATGGAAACAGCATATTTAGAAGACATAGCGACATCGTTTACAACAAGATTCAATGAGTGACTGCTGTATGGCACATAAAATGCTCTCTTGTTCATGTCTGAAATTCTTTTCTGGAGATCAGACTTCTTTCCTTTCATGTTTGCTCCATTGTCGTATCCTTGCCCTCTCATATTACACAATAGGATTTTTTTATCTTCCAAGAACTTGAGTACGACCTGCGTCAAAGTGGAGCTTGAATAATTGAGCACTGGAAGAAATCCCAGGAAATGCTCCCGAATTCGGACATCGTATTCCCCGTCGAGTCTTGTCTCCTGGACGAAACGTGCCACAACTGTCATCTGCTCAACTTTGAAATATCTGGTGTACAGTCCAGAATTATACTGTAATACTTTGCAGATTACATCATTAATAGAATGTTGTTGGTTATAGATGATCCAATAAGATGAGTTATTTCATTGTGTGTTTCTTTTTCAAGATAATGATAACCCTTGTTCTCACCTGGCTTTGTTCTGTGCAGGTGCTCCATCATCACAGTGTCGAACTTTCCGAATAATTCAACGAGTTTCAAGAAGTTTCCGTTGTCAGGCTGAAAGAGTGTATCTGTACTTCCTCTTAAAGGCAGACATTGCCGACCCAGGAAATCAGTTATTGCTATTAAGCGCTCTAGAACATTTTTCCAATGTTCTCTTTCAGTGTTCAGAAGCCTTTGATAATGGGCGTCGACAGTTAGAGACTTTGTCAGTCCCTCGGAAAACACGATCCACTTTTTATGTGAATTCAAATGCTCGGTAGACTTCCCGTGACTTTCGAGATACGAAGCAAGGCGCCGCCAGTCGCTTATACCGTTCTTTGCAATATTTACTGTAGATGACAAAAAAAGTTTGCAACAAAAGCAGAACACAGCTTCCTTGCTCTTTGAGTACACCAACCAATGTCTATCTGCTTCTTCTAAATTCTTCAAAGAATATCTGTAATGCACAGGGCTGAAACGCCGGCTGTCCGCGTTTTTAGGACATTCTTCAGCTTCCTTAATGCACTCGGGAGGACCTCGCATGACCAAAGTCGCTCGAATGCAGTCGGTAATAATTTCCGGCCATCTTCCGGGATCTGAGTCAACTGTGTCTTCCAGTTTAGGCTCGCCTTCAATCTCTTCTTCGGTGGTCAGTACTTCGGCTGATGTTCCTCCGGTATTTTCCGAATCGGGTCGCCTAATTTCAGTTCTTCCTGATGTTTCAATCTCGGAGCTTTCGTCACAAAGCAGGTCTTGAGTCTAGACGAGGTCTGTTGAACATGTTGTGGATGGCCCACCGTCAGCATTGCTACTGTATGCGATGGTCGCAGTACTGTGTTCGTCAACTTTCTGGTCATGTCCTGATGATAAAGATGTAGCTGCAGTAGCTCCACTAGTCTCTGTACTTTCACGATCTATTTTTCCACCCTCGCTGCTGCTAGGTCGTTCTCTCTTTGGCTTGAAATATCGTTGTAGTGCACCCTTTTGCTTCTTATCGTCATCTTCCTTCAGCGCCCGTCTTTTCCTGTATTCACTGCCAGACAATCTTTTTCTACCGTCGGACATGTTTCGATCCAGCCTGTAAAGAACGATTACGTGAAACTAACTGTTAATGTCAGTATACTAACTTTATTTGCAACACACTTCGCAGACAATTTCCTGATATTCCACTGAACGTAAACGGAAAATTATATTTAGGATACACTGTTCAAGAGATGAAGTCATAAGAATTGAGCCACATGAAATTGAATTTCAGGCCGAATTTCACTACAGACGCAGGTGAAATGGTCAAAGAGTGGGGCGGAAGACAATGGAGAGAGGAAGAATAAGGAGATGGAGTAACATAATAATGCAAAAAATACACACCCGGGCATCGACAGTTACTAATGCTAGTCGACATATATTAACTCACTGCACTGCGGTTGTTCATTTCAAAGAACTGACACTCGACATCTGTCGTAATTTCCATGTGTCACTTCTTTCGTGTCTGATTATGGAATAAGGGATAACAAATTTGTCATCGCCACATCACTTCACTTTTCTTCGCTTTATTTTCATTCTAGCTATTGGGACGACGCATGCTTATTTGCCGATTTGCCAATTTTTTTAGTAACAGATCATAAGAAAAATAAATTTTCCTACTCTGCAATCTTCAAGGAGAAAAATTCTAACTTATGAGTAACGTGCATGCGCAGTGCTAATTGTACGTTATATGAAAAGCACTAACCTATTACATCCCAAGTTGCAAGAAATTCGGACGCACCAATTCTTCTGTTCTTACCAAACGCAATGAAAGTGCTTTTGACCAATCTGAACTCCCTCGACCAACTACCGAAACGAATTCTGTAGTTTTCGTTGTAGAGAACCGCAACAATGCCTACTGCCTGGAAAGGCGAAGTGGTGACGCGGCAGTGGCAGGAACTAGGTCACGTGACGAGGTACAGCGAGGCTATGGTTAAAATAGTGCCATGAAGCGGTTAAACTAGCGCCCAAGAAGGAAGAAGCTCACAATAAGTATGTGACCGATGATATGGATAAATGCATTATCAGGCAGCAATTTCTATGGCATTACGAACAATAGAAAGAAATACGAACTTTGCGAAAACTGCACAACTTTTGCCAAACAGAAATGAGCTTCAGAGTTAGCAAGGAAACCTATTAAAGCAATGTTCTGTCTATGGATGTTCGTTTTAGAAGGTGTCAAAATTAACGTTTTGTTTTGTGCGGACGAGAGGGCATTGTTGCTAAAAGACCATACTTTCTCAGGTTTTCATCAGAATCAAAGCGACCAGTAGCTTACCACGGTGAAACATGGATTCAGACGCATTACACAGTAAATAAATGTTGGCAAAGTGATAATGTGCGAGTAGTATTGTCAAACAAAAGTGCCGGTCACAGTTTAATTGTTGTTCATGCAGGCGGAGACAGGTGTTTCATGGCTCAAAAACCAAAACGTCCGACTATCACTCAGAAACGGATGGCAAAAATTTTCAAAAATACGTCGAAACCCAACTTATGCCAGGCTTATTAGCAATGTCTTTATGCCTTGTAATTACCCGCAGTGTATTTACCATTCGTAATATTTCTAGCCATTGTAGGTGTTGGTCATATTTGACTGTAGTAATGTTCAACCATTTTTTTCCATAATGCGGGAAGAATAAAACACTCGGTAACTGCCACAGAAGGACTTAGCAAAATTGCTTCAGACTTAACATGTAACCGCAGTATCGAACATTGCATTTGTATTTCCAAATTGTATTTCGTCTTCTGCAAAATTAGTTGTGAGTTAACGCACGGCGCGTAACAGTTTGGCAGCGCTCCACTTATAAGAATACTGGCGTGTACGCCAGACTGCTTCCCCCGCTCTGTTCTTCCGGCGTAAACACGACGGTGCAGCCACAGTGGCGAGGAAGAAATTAGTCCTCCTCCCTCCCCTTGTGCAACAGGGACGGCCTTCAGGTAGTCGAGGCGCCATGCCACAGTTCCCGAAACCGCTCCCTCCGAGGTTTGGTTTCGAATCCCCTCTTGGACATGAATGTTAAGTTTGTCCTAAAAAAAAGGGGGGCGGCAGATTTGCCGCCCCTCGGAAAGTGTCGCCCCGTGCGGCCGCACGTTTCGCACGTGCCTTGCGCCGGCCCTGATCTAAAACTATATGTGGTAGCAACCTACAACCGAAAAGTGCATCAAAGTACGGTATTATCCTCGTATGAGGTTATTTATGGACAGAAGACATGTTATCTGCCCGTAAATTTGCCTAAGCATTGAGGGCGTATGGTGCCAGGTTACAAAAACAAAATTTAAAACCCCAGAGTTGTAGCAAGATGCTCAAAAGGAGAGGGCTAAGAAGCTCAAGTACCATACTGAGTAATGGGTAGTATTGACCAACATATGTGTTTCGAAGACAAAGAAATTTATTACACTACGCCAGAAGTCATTCAAAGATAGCGCCACGTAGACCTAGAAAATAGGGCACAGTAATCCGCCGTAATACAGCAGCTAACCGGCTGTGCGAACAACGTATACTGCCGGTGTGAAGGAAGGAATATGTGTTGGTCGATGGGTTCAAGGAGTCATACACAGCGCAGTACAGGATATCAATGGCCATATGTAACTATACTCTGTTCATGATAAGAATAAACCTGATGTAAACATTACGCCATGTATTTTTCCGCGTTTGCTTGAATCTCATTGTATTCCGTTTCACGTGGAGCGGAAGCCGAGCTGTGACCGGTACAGTCAAGTACGATCGTAAGGATATGTTTTATGCTGCGTTACCTGCACATAGACTGAGCGATAATGCGGGATAACAGCTTTACCGACGCATTAAACTCGGGACAGCACTGCCCAGGCAGCGGTCTAACTAACCTGTAATGAGGTGAGCAGTTGCAGTTCAGACGTAAAAAGAGACGAGCAGAGAAACAATATAGCTTCGAATGTCATTTAATTTTTAAAGAGAATGAAGTAATATTCGGCAAAAACTGAAGCATTACTGTGCGCTTCTTGGGTGACCAGACGGAAAGCATAAAATGGTCTCGTTCTCACCTGACACAGTATTCTAATTACAAACAAGAGCGATGAAAATTTCTGACTTAAACACAGGGCAGTTTTTCTGAGTGAGCTGTGTGTGATGCAAAAGCATACTACAGGGATTTCACTGTACTGTTGAATACTGAAGCTACTGAAAGTATTAATTACAGTTAATCGTCTGGTATCTCTTAGCTCCTTCCTTATCCGAATCGGATAAATACATTTCAGTTCTGGAAGTGTCACCTGCTACGTTGGTAACGAGCGTATCAACAACAGAATCCACGAAGCTAACCAGGCGCCACATTTTCTCCTTTTCTTTTACGACGAGCCGTGCTATATCCCGCCAGTCTTCGGCAGTGACACGTGAAAAACCTGCGTTCATTAGTTCCAGTACGTTGGGCAGATTAACAGTATTGTTACTTCTAGGCCCAAATCCCGTAACTTGGTTCCGGATCAGTTCTGTTCATATTGTAATGGTATAGTGGCAAATGTAAAATGCAGCATTTGCATGGTGTACTAGATGCTGTGAAAATGATTGTTTTTCATGTTTCTGTGATACTTATCTACATCTGTGGAATAAAACGATGGACATAGTTCACATAAAGAGTATTTGGTTTTTCATTTTTCCATTAAAAAATTAAATTGTTATGTTTCCTTAATCTAAGCAACTTTTATTAACAGTCTTTCATAAAATCTCGATAGTTAACAATTTATACACATACCAAAAATTTTTTGCATCACCCCAGTTCCTAGAACTCCTGAAGATAAACGTTGACTTTGGATATTGTATTACAGACACAGTCCCTTTGACTGTTCAGTGATGTCACTAAACCAGCCCAAATATGTAAACAACGATGCATGAGCAGCGCCTATTAGACGGAGGGGGTCCGACAGCCGATCAATTCCAGTCATTCCACCAGGAAATAGGTACACGGCTCGTGTGACCTGCAGTTCAACCATGCCTAGACGGTCAATACTGCGGTTCGATCGCGTCCGCATTGTTACTTTGTGTCAAGAAGGGCTCTCAACAAGGGAAGTGTCCAGGTGTCTCGGAGTGAACCAAAGCGATATTGTTCGAACATGGAGGAGATACAGAGGGACACGAACTGTCGATGACATGCCTCGTTCAGGCTGCGCAAGGGCTACTAGTGTAGTGGATGACAGCTCGGAGGAACCCCGACAGCAACGCCACCATGTTGAATAATGCTTTTCGTGCAGCCACAGGACGTCGTATTACAACTCAAACTGTGCGTAATAGGCTGCATGATTCTCAACTTCACTCCCGAGATCCATGGCGAGGTCCATCTTTGCAACCACGACACCATGCAGCGCGGTACAGATGGGCCCAACAACATGCTTAATGGACCGCTCAGGATTGGCATCACGTTCTCTTCACCGATGAGTGTAGCATATGCCTTCAACCAGGCAATCGTCGGAGACGTATTTGGAGGCAACCTGTCCAGCGAGTGCAGCAAGGTGGAGGTTCCCTGCTGTTTTGGGGTGGCATTATGTGGGGCCGAAGTGCTCCACTGGTGGTCATGGAAGGCGCCGTAATGGCTGTACGATACGTGAGTGTCATCCTCCGACCGATAGTGGAACCATATCAGTAGCATATTGGTGAGGCATTCGTCTTCATGGACGAAAATTCGCGCCCCCATCGTGCACATCTTGTGAATGAATTCCTTCATGATAAAGCCATCGCTCGACTAGAGTCACCAGCATGTTTTCCAGACATGAACTCTATCGAACATGACTGGGATAGATTGAAAAGGGCTGCTTATGGACGACGTCACCCACCAACCACTCTGAGGGATCTACGCCCAATCGCCGTTGCGCCGTTGAGGAGTGGGACAATCTGGACCATCAGTGCCTTGATGAACTTGTGAATAGTATGCCACGACGAATACAGTCATGCATCAGTGCAAGAGGACGTGCTACTGGGTATTAGAGGTACCGGAGTGTACAGCAATCTGGACCACCACCTCTGAAGGTCTCGCTGTATGGTGGAACAACATGAAATGTGTGGTTTTCATGAGCAATAAAAAGGGCGGAAATGATGTGTATGTTGATCTATATTCCAATTTTCTGTACACGTTCCGGAACTTTCGGAACCGAGGTGATGCGAAACTTTTTTTGATGTGTGTATTTGAAATGAAAACAGGAATTTCGGGTGCAATATGCACGTCTGTGCATGATTCACAAAAATGATGCTGAATTTTACAATTACGTGGTGTAGGTATTTCAAATTGAACGAAAAACAACAATGACTAATATGAGATTTGAACCAGCAAACCATGTACTGTAATAGATTTTCAGTTAATTACGCTACCGATTTCGCTCCACGTCCAGTGTGTATTTTCGTCTCAACTGACTAATACATTCTCTCGGAATACTTCAAAGCCGACTATCTCTATAATTCTATGAAAAACATTAAGAACAACCTACTTCTCGGCATTTTTAACCGTGTTCCACATGCGTGTTTCACTACGGAACAGGAAGCAGCCTCATCCATTTTCATACTGCGCGTCAACAGCGCGACAATCAGAGCACAACAAAAAAATGGCTCTGAGCACTATGGGACTCAACTGCTGTGGTTATCAGTCCCCTAGAACTTAGAACTACTTAAACCTAACTAACCTAAGGACATCACACACATCCATGCCCGAGGCAGGATTCGAACCTGCGATCGTAGCAGTCCCACGGTTCCGGACTGCGCGCCTAGAACCGCGAGACCACCGCGGCCGGCCAGAGCACAACAGTGCAGAAGCTACGGCTGTACACGATTTTTGAAATGAAAACTACATAGCCAAAGCGTGATTGTGTCAAACGTTGATGGCTGTTAATAAATTTGAATATCATAAAGTTTCATTTAATGTAACTTAGTAATAATATATCTCATACCTAAGTAGGACCTGCTTCCAAGGGCGTAACACCACCAGCGTACGTGTGCAACGGCTTCTGACCAATCATCGCGTTTGTGTTTGTTTATATCAGGTTTATTATTATGATGAACGGAGTATAGTGCCCGAGAGGACAGAACTACTGCTCGCCGAGAGAGCAGGATCGCGCATACACGTCGCATACTTATGAGCCAGGAAATATGCCTGTTTCAGGTAAGACCAGTATCCGCACAGACAGTACGACGAACTCTGGAGTATTATCGACTGTCAGCAGACTCAAGCGTATGTACATTCGAGTATTGGCTGGCCGGTCAGGGTGGTCATCGAATCAGCGACTAATTGAGTTGCTGTACATTGTAGTGTGACCTTCTGCTATGATGTCGCCATTGCTCAGTTATCATCCTGACAGTACCGTCGGCCATGGGGACAAGCGGAAGCGTTGATGGGCCGAGGGTCGAACTGAGGTCCTCCCAGCCACTGAGCCACTGGGTTTCACCAACACCAGACGCCGTCAGGCAGAGGCAGGTCCAAAGTTCATACCAGGATGCCTCTGTCACCTGACACCGTACTGACCGCCAGGCAGCCTCGCCTACGGCCATGCCCAGCTAAGCCAGCTCGCACCACCGCTGAGCTAGCAGCGCTGTTAGCCTGAGTATTCACGCGTACGAAAAATCTCCTCACCACTGTGCTGAACTTATGTCACGTATGCTGCGTGCGCGGTTACGGTAACTCACTCTCACCGATTGATGGATGGGTTGTAATGGCGCCCTGTTGTAATGTTGCACAGGCATATTACAGCATATGGCTTTCTTAGCACAACGAGGCCTTTCGATTTTGGCTCGCGACGTTGCAAATGAACAGCACTCATAGATGTTTACTGTGTTTTAAATGGTGCCCGAATCGAGCACCTATATATGAGTTAAGGACTTGGAGAGATAATCTATCCACTGGAGTGTGTCATTTTTCTGTTTGTTTTGCAGTTCTCACGCTGACGTTTTCTGAAACCTTGGTGGTACTTACGAATTACTCTGTATATATACTCGATTTGGGCCTCCTATCAATAATTTTTCCATTGGATCAAAGCGCTGTTGTTTCTGAACATCTGACCACTATCTGCATATCCATCCTTTCGGAGATGGATGCGGGACGCGACTGTTCGGTACAGGATATCAAATCAAACACCTTTCAGCCGTCTAATTTCCAAACTGTTATTTTATTTGGCTATCAGTTTTGGCGATTCACTACCCCATCTTCAGGCCCCTTGCCTGTCGTGTAGGAAGATTCCATCCTCGGTTCCGGTCAAAATACGGGTCAGCATTCAAATGCTGGTATCTGTAGATTTCTGCTTGATACAGCGATCACTTCAACCATCATCTGCCTACTCAAATGCAGCAGATCATTGTTGAAGTGATCGCTGTATCAACCAGAAATCTACAGATACCAGTGTTTGAATGCAGGTCCCAATTTTGACAGGAGCCGAGGTTGGAATCTTCCTATACGTCGGTCAGGAGGCCTGAAGATGGCGTAGTAAATCACCGAAAATTGTAGCCAAATAAAATAACAATTTGGAATAAGATGGCTGAAAGGCGTTTGATTTGACATTATGACCACTATGTTCCAGTTTTCTTCGGAAATGGGAACTAATTTCTTTGGAAACGTATCTCTGTTCATATTACTCAATATTCATCTGTTTCAGATATCTTGCGATTTCTTTAAGTAACTTGCAGTTCTGCGATTTTTTTTTCAAGTTGTTATGTTCAAAAATTGTCTTGCCTAACATGTTTTCATTAATTCGAACCATATGGCCGAAAAACATAATTCTACTTTATATGATCTCATGTAAGTGTTCATTTGTATGGCCATTTGTCCGTAGTTGCTTCACAATTCCTGAGGGTATTTTTGTCCGTCGTTAAAACTACAAGAGAATGCGTGCTTTTCTTTCGAGACGCATTCCGTTTTGTTGAAGTAAGGCATTATCAGTGGTATGTAATTAAAGATATTTACAATTTAATTTGTTTTTAAGATCTAAAACAGTTCGTTAACAATTTGTTTGTTTTCTCTTACGGTAATTTCTGTTTGCTTTTTCGCCTGCATCGGTAAATGCCGCCTGCTAGCACGTTTTTGCGAAAACCCAAGCAGAAATTATCGTAAGTAAAAACCAACAATTTGTTAACGGTCTATATTTCGATCTCAAAAACAAATCAAATTGTAAATGCATTTAACTACAGACCACCGATGACGGTTATCTTCAATAAAGTGAAACGCGTCTGGTTAGGAAAAAAGTATTTTCTTGTAGTTCTAATGACGGCACAGAATGCCCTCAGGTATCATACAAGCGAGTGTGCGTGTGTGTGTGTGTGTGTGTGTGTGTGTGTGTGTGTGTGTGTGTGTGTGTGCGCACGGAAGAAATATCAGGAAAGACAAAACCTGGGCTCCTGCACGGATATTTCAGCCTTGCTCGTACCAAATGGGAGTGCAGTGTGTTATCCGCGGCTTTGAAGCGGCTGACCAGCTCCTCCCTGTGAGTGGCTATGCAAATTGCAGCCCCCGGCTACAGGACACGGGCGCAGCTGCGGCTGTCAGCCGACGAATAAGCGCGAGGCAGCTCGTCGTCGGCGAGATGAAAGCGCTTCGTATGGCTCCTCCGGCCACAAGACCCTCTACGCGTCTCGTGTCCGGCGTGTCTGTCGCCCTTTGCTCCGGCGTGTCCGTCGCCCTTTGCGTGACACTTTAATTTCGAGAATGCCCTTTGGTGATGTAGTTATTTAAAAGTTTTCGCGAACACACTTATTCGTAATAAAGGTAAATAATACAGCAATATGCGGTTTCAAAAATGGTTCAAATGGCTCTGAGCACTATGGGACTCAACTGCTGAGGTCATTAGTCCCCTAGAACTTAGAACTAGTTAAACCTAACTAACCTAAGGACATCACAAACATCCATGCCCGAGGCAGGATTCGAACCTGCGACCGTAGTGGTCTTGCGGTTCCAGACTGCAGCGCCTTTAACCGCACGGCCACTTCGGCCGGCAAATATGCGGTTTCTGTAATATATCGTGTACTACGTACCGAAAGTACATGTACATCGTTAATAAAGAAAAACCACGCAGATAGAGAAAAAATACACTACTGGCCATTAAAATTGCTACACCACGAAGACGACGTGCTACAGACGCGAAATTTAACCGACAGGAAGAAGATGCTGTGATATGCAAATGATTAGCTTTTCAGAGCATTCACACAAGGTTGGCGCCGGTGGCGACACCTACAACGTGCTGACATGAGGAAAGTTTTCAACCGATTTCTCATACACAAACAGCTGTTGACCGGCGTTGCCTGGTGAAACGTTGTTGTGATGCACGTGTAAGGAGGAGAAATGCGTACCATCACGTTTCCGACTGTGATAAAGGTCGGATTGTAGCCTATCGCGATTGCGGTTTATCGTATCGCGACATGGAATCGGTGGGTTCAGGAGGGTAATACGGAACGCCGTGCTGGATCCCAACGGCCTCGTATCACTAGCAGTCGAGATGACAGGCATCTTATCCGCATGGCTGTAACGGATCGTGCAGCCACGTCTCGATCACTGAGTCAACAAATGGGGACGTTTGCAAGACAACAACCATGTGCACGAACAGTTCGACGACGTTTGCAGCAGCATGGACTATCAGCTCGGAGACCATGGCTGCGGTTATCCTTGACGCTCCTTCACAGACAGGAGCGCCTGTGTTGGTGTACTCAACGACGAACCTGGGTGCACGAATGGCAAAACGTAATTTTTTCTGATGAATCTAGGTCCTGTTTACAGCATCATGATGGTCGCGTCCGTGTTTGGCGACATCGCGGTGAACGCACATTGGGAGCGTGTATTCCTCATCGCCATACTGGCGTATCACCCGTCGTGACGGTATGGGGTGCCATTGGTTACACGTCTCGGTCACCTCTTGTTCGCATTGACGGCACTTTGAACAGTGGACGTTACATTTCAGATGTGTTACGACCCGTGGCTCTACCCTTCATTCGATCCCTGCGAAACCCTACATTTGAGCAGGAAAATGCACGATCGCATGTTGCAGGTCCTGTACGGGCCTTTCTGGATACAGAAAATGTTCGACTGCTGCCCTGGCCAGCACATTCTCCAGATCTCTCACCAATTGAAAACGTCTGGTCAATGGTGGCCGAGCAACTGGCTCGTCACAATACGCCAGTCACTTCTCTTGATGAATTGTGGTATCGTGTTGAAGCTGCATGGGCAGCTGTACCTGTACACGCCATCCAAGCTGTGTTTGACTCAATGCCCAGGCGTATCAAGGCCGTTATTACGGCCAGAGGTGGTTGTTATGGGTACTGATTTCTCAGGATCTATGCACCCAAATTGCGTGAAAATGTAGTCACATGTCAGTTCTAGCATAATATATTTGTCCAATGAATACCCGTTTATCATCTGCATTTCTTCTTCGTGTAGCAATTTTAATGGCCAGTAGTGTATGTGGAAAAGAAGCGGAGCAATTTTACCATAAGCAATACACGGAGTGATTAGTTCTCCTTTACTCAAGTATGTTGCTGCACTTCCTGTACCTTCTTTAGTGATTTTTATTTATTACTATTTCTGGAAATTATTAATACATGTTAATAACTTGTGGAGTTTATACGAACTTCCGCTTATAGTTGTTTGTATGCAGCAAGGACCGATATTCAGGTGTTAAATTTTACGCTGTTTTCATATACAGCTAAAGAGACTTGTTGCAGAAATGAGGCATTATATGTCGTACGTTTACGCCGTGCTGAAAATTAGGACTCGGATCGTTCTACAATTGCTCACAGAGCTCATATGATGGTTGTTTGTTGTTATGGTCTTCAGTCCGAAGACTGGTTTGTTGCAACTCTCCATGCTACTCTATTCTGTGCGTGCCTCTGCATCTCCAAATATACTATATGATCAAAAGTATCCGGACACCCCCCAAAACATACGTTTTTCATATTAGGTACATTGTGCTGCTACCTGCTGTCAGGTACTCCGTATCAACGACCTCAGTAGTCAGTAGACATCGTGAGAGAGCAGAATGGGACGCTCCGCAGAACTCACGGACTTCTTCCGTGGTCAGGTGATTGGGTGTCACTTGTTTTTTCACACTCCTAAACATTCCTTGGTCCATTGTTTCCGATGTGATAGTGAAGTGGAAACCTGAAAGGATACGTGCATCACAAAAGTGTACACGCCGACCTCGTCTGTTGACTGACAGACTGCCGACAGTTGAAGAGTGTCGTAATGTGTAATAGGCAGACATCTATCCAGACCATCACACAGGATCCCCTGCAAATACTATGACTGTTAGGCGGGATGTGAGAAAACTTGGATTTCATGGCCGACCGGCTGATCATAAGCCACACAACATGCCGGTAAATACCAAATGACGCCCGCTTGGTGTAAGGAGAGTAAACATTGGGTTATTGAACAGTGGAAAAACGTTGTGTGGAGTGGCGAATCACAGTACACAATGTGGCGATCCGATGGCAGGGTGTGGGTATGGCCAGTGCCGGGTGAACGTCACCTGCCAACGTGTGTTGTGCCAACAGTAAAATTCGGAGGCGGTGGTGTTACGGTGTGGTTGCGTTTTTCATGGAGGGGGCTTAAACCCCTTGGTGTTTTGCGTAGCACTATCTCAGCGCAGGCCTACATTGATGTTTTAAGCATCTTCCTGTTTCCCACTGTTGAAGAGCAATTCGGGAATGGCGACTGCATCTTTCAACACGATCGAGAACCTGTTCATAATGCACGGTCTGTGTCGGAGTGGTTAACGACAATAACATCCCTGTAATTGACTGGCCTACACAGAGTCCTTACCTAAATCCTTTAGAACACCTTTGCGGTGTTTTGGAGCGCCGACTTCGGGCAAGGTCTCACCGACCGACATCGATACCTCTCCTCAGTGGAGTACTCTGTGAAGAATGGGCTGCCGTTCCCCAAGAAACCTTTCACTACCTGACTACTCTGTGAAGAATGGGCTGCCGTTCCCCAAGAAACCTTTCACTACCTGACTGAAAGTATGCTTCCGAGAGTGGGCGAACACCGTATTGAACTCCAGCATTACCGATGGAGGGTGCCACTAACTTGTAAGTCATTTTCAGCCTGGTGTCCGGGTGCTTTTGATCACATAGTGTAACTACTGCAACCTATATCCTTCTGAGTGTGCTTAACGTATTCATCTCTTGGTCTCCCTCTACGATTTCTCCCCCCCCCCCCTCCGTCCCCTCCCACTCTTCCCTCCAATACTAATCTGGTGATCCCTTAATGTCTGAGAACGTGTCCTATCAGCCGATCTCTTCTTTTGGTCAAGTTGTGCCACAGATTTCTTGTCTCCCCAGTTCTGTTCAGTACCTCCTCATTAGTTACGTGATCTACCCATTTAATCTTCGACATTCTTTTATAACACCTCATTTCGAATGCTTCTATTCTCTTTTTGTCTAAGCTGTTTATCGTCCGTGTTTCACTTCCATACATGGCTATACTCCAGCCAAATACTTTCATAAAAGGATTCCTAATACTTAAATTTATATTCGATGCTAAGAAAACTCTCTGCTTCTGAAATACTTTCCTTTCCATAGCCAGTCTGTATTTTATATCCTCTTTACTTCGGCCATCATCAGTTATTTTTCTGCCCAGATAGCAAAAATCATCTACAACTTTCAGACTCGTTTCCTACTCTAATTTTCTCAGCATCACCCGATTTAATTCGAATATATTTCATTACCCTTGTTTCACTTTTGTTGATATTCTCCTTATATCGTCCTTTCAAAACGATGTCCTTTGCGTTCAACTGCTCTTCCAAGTCGTTTGCTGTTTCTGACAGAATTACGATGTCTTGGACAAATCTCAAAGTTTTTATTTATTTTCCCTGAACTTTAATTCCTACTCCAAATTTTTCTTTGTTTTCCTTTACTGTTTGTTCAATTTATAGATTGAATAACATAGGGGATATTCTACAACCCTGTCTTGCTCACTTCTCAACCACTGCTTCCCTTTCATGCCCTTTCGCTCTTGTAAAAGCCTTCTGGTTTCTATAATAATTGTAAATAGCCTTTCGCTCCCTGTAGTTTACTCTGATACATTCACAAAAAAGAGAGTATTCCAGTAAACATTGTCAAAAGCTTCCTCTAAGTCTACAAATACTATAAACATAGGTTTGCCTGTCCTTGAACTATGGCCGGCCGCGGTGGTCTAGCGGTTCAGGCGCTCAGTCCGGAACCGCGCGACTGCTACGGTCGCAGGTTCGAATCCTGCCTCGGGCATGGATGTGCGTGATGTCCTTAGGTTGGTTAGGTTTAAGTAGTTCTAAGTTCTAGGGGACTGATGACCACAGATGTTAAGTCCCATAGTGCTCAGAGCCATTTGAACCATTTTTTTTTAACCTTGAACTATCTTCCAAGGAAAGTCTTTGGGACAGTATTGCCTAGCGTGTTCCCGCGTTTCTCCAGAATCCACAGTAATCTTCCCCGAGGTCGACTGCTACTAGTTTTCCTATTTTTCTGCAAAGATTCTGTGCTATTATTTTGCAATCATGACTTATGAAACTGATGGTTCGGTAATTTTCACACTTGTCAGCAAATGCTGTATTTCTAATTGGAATTATTACATTTTTCTTGACGTTTGAGGTTATTTCTCTTGTCTCATACAACCTGCACACTAGATGAAAGTTTTTTGTCACGGTTTCTCTATCAGCAGTTCTGACGGAATATCGTCTACTCCCGGGGCATTGCTTCGACTTAGATCTTTCAGAGCTCTGTTAAATTCTTCTTGCGGTATCGTATCTCCCATCTCATCTTCATCTACGTCCACGCCCCTTTCTATAATGTTGCTTTCAAGTACATCTCCCTTGTACAGACCCACTGTATACTCCCATATTTCAGGTTTCCCTTCTCTGTTTAGGATTGCTTTTCCATCTGAGCTCTTGATATTCATATAGCTGCTTCTCTTTTCCTCAAAGGCCTCTTTAATTTTGCTATAGGTGGTATCTAACTTTCGTCTAGTAGAGTAAGTTTCTACATTCTGTAGCCATTCTTGCTTATTTATGTTGGTAGAGATTTTATTTACCGTGAATTCTCCAATTTTTAATCTGTAAACAACAAAACATTTTCTAGGTAGCACGACGAAGACAGTGAAGCACCCAGAAGACATGGTCAGCTCTCAGTGTAATTTCGTGCATCATGTACATACATCGGGGGGGGGGGGGGGGGGGTAAGTAAATGATTAGAGTTGCAATTCTCTATGTCAGGTAGCACTGCCACGAGAATACAGAGAGTGTTTCTATGAGGCGTGATAACGTATATAAGGGGCGCGAACAGCCTCAGATATTGAGTGATCACTGTAATAGTCACGGAGGTGTCGCGTAATCTTGCGAGACAGCGTTATCAACACCTTACAGAGTTTTAAAGGGGCCTCTTTGTTGATCTCCATCTGGCCAGCTGGTATTATCGTGCAATATCCAGATTTGTGGGGCATTCGGATGGGACAATGGCCCGACGTTGGACTGTACGGGAACGTAAGCGCAGCCATACTCGTCGTCCAGATTCCAATCGAGTACGTCGGACCACCACAAAGGGATGATCGTCGTATTGTCCATCAAGACACATTGCAACCGCCTCGTATCTCCACCTGCCAATCGAGAAGAAGTAACGGGCTCTCTGCAGCATTCAATACCATCCGACCCAGCAGCCGGATTACCGTCCCACGCCGGCCGGCCGGCGGTTCTAGGTGCTACAGTCTGGAACCATGCGACCGCTACGGTCGCAGATTCGAATCCTGCGTCGGGCATGGATGTGTGTGATGTCCTTAGGTTAGTTAGGTTTAAGTAGTTCTAAGTTCTAGCGGACTGATGACGTCAGAAGCTAAGTCCCATAGTGCTCAGAGCCATTTGAACCATTTTTGAACCGTCCCACGTGTAGGGTACCGTTAACACCACAACACAAAAGGCTGTGTTTGCAGTGCTGCCGTGACAGGGAGGCATGGACTGAAGATGAATGGCGTGATACTGTTCAGCGATGGATCGCGGTTCTGCTCAACCGTGGATGACCGTCACCGGCGAGTGTCGTGGCGACATGGAGAAATGTCAATTTCTTATGTTTTGGGGAGGCACAGTGATGTTTTTTCCTGGCGTGTGTTGTGGGGACCAATCGGGTATGACTTCAGGTCACGGCTGGTAGTGACCGAGAAAACTGTGAGGGCACAACGGTACGTCATGGACGTATTGCGTTCTCATCTGTTACCAAATGACTCTGAGCACTATGGGACTTAACATCTGGGTCATCAGTCCCCTAGAACTTAGAACTACTTAAACCTAACTAACCTAAGGACATCACACACATCCGTGCCCGAGGCAGGATTCGAACCTGCGACCGTAGCGGTCGCGCGGCGCCAGACGGAAGTGCCTAGAACCGCTCCGCCACAGCGGCCGGCCCCATCTGTTAACCCTCATGCGAACGTACTGTACGCCTTTCTCAACAGGACAACGCTCGTTCAACGGGCAGTGTTCCTAGAAAGTGTCTGTGTAATGTTGTGAAGCTCCCATGGTCAGAAAGGTTTCCAGATCTATACCCGATAGAATATGTCTGGAACCAGCTCCGACATCAACTCCATGCCAGTGGCAGCATTAGGATATCGGGGACCAGTTGTAACAGTTGTAGGCCAGTTTGCTTCGGGAGAAGGGACAATAGCTTTATGACACCCTTCCCAACCATTAAATTCTTTCGTTAAGCTATTGATTTTTGTATATGATAATTCTATCCTATTGTTAATTTTTGTTATAAGCTGTTGGTAGGCTTAAGAATTTTTAATTAAGTTTCTATGTTTTTTTGTTGGATGGTAATTCTTTGGAATTAGGTGATCAACTAGTGTTGAGTGTGACATGACTTCTTAACACTCTGTGATGTTTTGCACATCAGTATGTAGTGTATGGTTAACTCCAAAGTGCAGCCACTCACGGACGTTCAATGTGAGCTGTCATTAACATATGGTAGCAAAAATTCATAGGTATGTTAACGCGTTGATGCGAACCCGGTCTACGCTGGAGAACGAGTAGTTCCAGTTTTGGGCACCAGGTGCAAATCTGACGCTGTACACTGTATGGAGGTATGACATCCAGGCTTTCATTTGACAAACCGTAATATGAGTGAACAATATGGCTATCAAGAAATGAGACCTTACGCTGTTAGTGAAACTGTTTTATATGAATGACAGCGATTAACAGTGCTGTATTGAGAGATTATTGCCAACTGAAAGGCCTGAGGAGAGGCCTGATGTCATTAAATGGTTTAAAGAAGATGATAATGAAATCAGAATATAGAACTGAGCTTGGTTTGGCATCAGGAAGGGGAAGGCGACCCATCTCGGTGGAAGTTACTGATGAGGTTGCTGTTGTCATAACCGACCATGCAGCATGGACTCTGCGTAGTGCTGGTGTTTGTTCAGTGTCATGAGAATGGTCCATCCCATGGTCAACAGTACGGAAAGTTTTGCTGTCAATTATACACTGGTACCTGTACAAGATACAGAAGGTGAAGGCAGCTGAAGCCTTATGATCTGCAGCAAAGTTCTGAATTTCCTCTTCGGTTCCTCGCATGGATTGAAGGTGATGACATGTAAATGGTGAATATTATGTGGAATAACTGTAAGGTGGCAGATTGAATGAATGTCAATTTCGCACCTTGCTTGAAAGATTTTATACGTCATAACAAGAAGGTGAAAATGGCACCTGACATACTTTGGCGAAAATGAGCAGATTTGCCCATTAAAATGTGCAGTATGCAAAGCAAAGGGATGGCACTCAGTTCAACAGTGTTAATACACAGTACCCAAAGTGAGCAAAACGTGTAAAATGCTGCTGAAGGAAACGTTTTAGTTTGGGGGCAGACGCGAGTTGCGCCATCATGGCCCGAGTACAATGGAACACTTTTGAAAAAGGAGTTGGGCACCCATGGCGATAGGGACAAAGAACGCCCTGGACGACACATCGAGGAGAGGAGGTAGCAGGCCAGAGCTGCGTGCTACAGGGAAATGCTTTAGAAAACTACATTGGGGAATTTCCAGCTGGAGACAAACAGACACGCAGTTTATCACGTGAAATGCTCGTGGTACACTCATGATGTATGCGTGTAACTTAGGCGTCTGGAGCGAGCACAAAATGTCCGATTGGCTGAAATGAACTAGGAAGGAGTAAAGTGCCAAAATTTCGACTCAGTTTGAAGGTAGGCCCTTTGCGGTTGGCAGAGGTAGTTTCCACGAGATCAAAGGAACACTCCTATTGGTTGGAAAACGCCGTGATGTGAAGCACGAAAGGACCCAGGTCGGAGACAGTTTGCTACAAGAGACACAAGACCGAAAATTTCGGGGACTCACCTCTGAACCAGCGTCAAGTGCAGAACAGGACGCATCACGCTCTGTACGACGCCAGAGGAGGGATTTTGTGTGAACACTGCGTTCGCTTTGGCTGACATTCAGCTAGATATTAGCTGAAGAGTCGTTGAGCTCCAACAACGAAGAAACGAAACAACTGCGTAGTTAATTGTTATTGTGAGAACTGAGAGAGCATCGTAATATGCACGCTGCTCCATCTATTCATGTGTATATCGCCATATTTCAGACTAGGGATGAGTGCATGTTTTCTCGTCTAAGCAGAAACATTGGACAGTTTCTGCTGATATACACAGTAAAGATTTTGATTAGCTTTTATAGGATTTTCAGAGTACGAGAGTACCCATGCAACCGACAGCTCATCGCAGCTTAGATAAATACCGCTAGCAGACGCATAAAATTGTTGGTTCACCAGCTTGCGTCCACTATAAACTCGAGCAACCTTGAGTAATCTTTTGCTCAGCTTGTCGCAAAAAACTAACCATCCTCCGTATCCTTGATTGTCATACTAAATAGTACTGAACTTAGAACCGGAATCGGATGATTTGTCGTAATATTGGCCAATTTCACGGTGCAGTCTAAGAATAATTCTGTCGAGAACTTTCTGGTTAAAATTTGATATTGTTGTGTCCAGCTCAAAAAATGGCTCTGAGCACTATGGGACTCAACTGCAGTGGTCATCAGTCCCCTAGAACGTAGAACTACTTAAACCTAACTAACCTAAGGACATCACACACACCCATGCCCGAGGCAGGGTTCGGTTGTGTTCAGTGTTATTTCAATTAAAGAGAACGTAATGCGTTATATTGACAACTGTCCTAACAATGACATGTTACAAACTATTTAAACTCGTGTACTTCTTTGACAATAATCCTGAATTAAATATAATTTGTGTACAGCTAAACACCGATGTGCTCTGTCATAGAATAAGGGTCCACTCAAAACCCCAGTCATTTATTGTACAGACGCAGGGTGTTTCTGTTGATGTCTGACTAACGTGAAAAGGAGTGGAGTGTCAGATAACGAGGTACATTTTATACTACTAAGTGCAATGAATACACAAAACTGACAAATTTTTGTTATTGTTAAACCGCAAGTTCTGCACGAACAGCCACTGCACTCACCGTATGTGAGTGTGTAGTGAGGATTCACAAGCTCGTTTATTCTGGTATGTTCTTTACAGAGAATGCACACAGAGGGTGTCACAGGTGCGCTATAACTTCTGCATGTTATCGAGACTGCCTTGTACAGAATGTGATTCCCGCGTTGGAAGTGCGCAATTATTTGAAAACCACTGTTTTCAAGCAGAATGGGGTAACACCTCATATTGCTCGCCCATTGAAAGTTTTGCTTAATGTAACCTTCCATCAACATTTTATCTCCTGAGAGTTTCCAGATGTATGGCCTGCAAGATCACTTGATCTGAATCCTTGTGATTTTTGGCTCTGGGGATATCTAAAAGAAAGTGTTTACCGGGACAAATTGACTCTCTACCTGATCTGCAGGCCAGTGTACAGGAACATGTTGCTGCTGCGAGCAACTGTCGATCACGTTGTTTTACGGACGCAGTATCTCGTCGACGTCTCTGATGCTCCTACTCAACACATTATGTAAGCAGCTTAATAACATGATAAAATCCACATTATACCTTTCTCACTTGTTTCACCTTTTCTACCCACATCCCATGCCTAACCAATTACATATGGAAACATTTCTATCTGTTTTTCTTGCATTAACAACACCAAATTTGCACCTGGTGGCAAAAATAGGAACTAATAGTTTTCCATCGTAAATCGGTTTTGCATTAACGCATTAGAATATCTACCAAGTTTCTCCACCATATGATAATTACAGCTGACACTGGACCTCCGTGAGTTTCTGCACACCCGGTACAGAAGATGAAATGAAACGATCGTATGGCATTGTTGGCAAGGAGGCCCCATTCGGGTTCGGCTGCCAAGTGTAAGTGTGGAACACGTCACAAATTTCTTCGTTGTAAAAGGCTTGTTACACAAGCAGCATCAAACATAAGTGGTGATTGAAGGGTTCAAGGAAATTCTTGATTCGAAGTATTGGAGGCTCAGTATGAAGAGAGAATAGACAGTTTCGCGTTCTGGCAATAAATGGGCCAATCTGGCCCGTTCGATCGCATTGCCATCCTCTCCCAACAGCTTTATTAGATTCGGTACGGAGAGGCATGGGGTCAGCGCAACACTCCCGCTAGTTGTCGGGTTTATTTTCCTTGCAACCCCTATTATCGGTCGAGTAGCTTCTCAGTTGACCTGCAGCTAACCATGTTTTGACACTGTATCTAACATGCATAATAGACTTACAGAAAAAATTCCAGTGCCAAAAAATAATAAATGTACAGTAATGAAATATCATTATACATTTGTCTGGGTAACATATTTAAGTTATTAACATTTTAAAACCACATGTTAAGCGCGAGATAAGCCATTGTAAATGTGAAAAGCGGGTACATTAATACCCGCTGTAACTGCCAGAATGTTGAATGCAAGCATGCAAACGTGCATGTGTTGTGTTGTACAGGTGCCGGATGTCGGCTTGTGGGATGAAGTTCCATGCCTGTTGTACTTGCTCGGTCAATACAGGGTAATGCTGTTAGTGATTGGCGCAGGAGTGGTCGTCCGATGATGTCGATCTAAAGTCAGAGTGCGTGGGATAACCACGAGAGCGCTCCTGCTGTCATACGACATCGCACCCCAAACCATAACTCCAGGAGTAGATCCAGTGTGTCTAGCACACAGACAGGTTGGCTGCCGGCCCTCAGCTGACCTCCTCCTTGCCAACACAAGGCCATCACTGGCACCGTGGCAGAACCAGCTTTCATCAGAAAACACAACAGACCTCTACCCTGCCCTCCAAAGAGCTCTTGCTGGACACCATTTAAGTCGCAAACGGCGGTGGTTTGACGTCAGTGGAATGCACGCTACAGGGCGTCTGGCTCGGAGCTGTCCTTGACATAACCGACTTGTAACAGTTCGTTGTGTCACTGAAGTGCGAAATACTGCTTAAATTGCTGCCTCAGATGCAGTATAACGTGCCAGAGCCATACGCCGAACACGGTGGTATTCCCTCTCGGTAGTGTCACTTGGCCGTTAGGTCTTGGCGATTGTACATTCTCGTGACCACCGCTGCCAGCAATCATGTACAGTGGCTACATTCCTGCCAAGTCTTTCTGCAGTATCGGAGAAGAAACATCCAGCTTCTCCTAGTCCTATGACATAATCTCCTTCAAACTCAGTGAGGTGTTGACAATGGCATCTTTGCCACCTTGAAAGCATCCTTGACTAACATCAGCTCTGCACGTCCAATCTCAAAGGAAACTAACGCTCACGACCGTTACAGCGTGTATTTAAGGCAAATCTTATTTGCATATTCATAATGGCGCTACTAGCGCGACTCTTATGCAACTTTCTTGTAATCCAAATGGTTCATATGGCTCTGAGCACTATGGGACGTAACATCTGAGGTCATCAGTCCCCTAGACTTAGAACTACTTAACCTAACTAACCAAAAGACATCACACACATCCATGCGCGGGGCAGGATTCGAACCTGCGACCGTAGCAGCAGCGCGGTTCCGAACTGAAGCGCCTAGAACGGCTCGGTCACAACGGCCGGCTTCTGGTAATCCCTGAAGGAAGTGGAACTGCAGCTGGACCTGAAGTACTTTAATAATGATAACAAAACCAGTGGCTGTATTTTAATTGCTAGCCGGGGTGGCCGAGCGGTTCTAGGCGCTTCAGTCTGGAACCGCGCGACTGTTACGGTCGCAGGTTCGAATCCTGTCTCGGGCATGGATGTGTGTGATGGCCATAGGTTAGTTAGGTTTATGTAGTTCTAAGTTCTAGGGGACTGATGACCTCAGATGTTAAGTCTCATAGTGCTCAGAGCCATTTGAATCATTTTTTTGTATTTGAATTCAACGTCGTATATTCTCTTTATAACATGCTACCAGTTTCGACACCAAATGGTGTTATCTTCAGGTTCCAAGCGTAACCTACCATGTACAAGTGACCATGTTGGGCTTGTTATTGCCACGTAAGGAAGGTTCGGAATCCAGTTAATCTTTTCCGCTGCATACGATTCTGTTCATTTCACATGAAGACGGTTGTGGATGGCAGGTTACGCTTGGAACCTGAAGATAACACCATTTTGTGTCGAAACTGGTAGCACGCTTTAACAATAATAAACGATGTTGGATTCAAATATAGCCGCTGATTTTGTTATAATTATCTAAGTACTTCTTATGCGACAGGCGCGAAAAAAGAATAGACATCATCTTTCCCATGTAGAAAGACGGCTGAGAACTTTCGTTACGCGCAGAACTCCTTCTTCATGTTGCGACTTTTTTCTGTCAGTGTACATCCTTAATTTAAAAATCAACCAGTTTGTTATACCGAAACAGAATCACTTCAGTGTAATGAATACATTCATAGTTATCATACATTTCGAAAGTGACAAAGTGTTCAGATTCTGTGAAACACTCGCTCTTAGAGAACTGAATTATTTTTACATTCACTTCTGAGAAAACGTTTAGCTTGAAACCAAATCCAGTGACTTTATTTGTGAGAATTAAACGCTCTTGGTAATTAAATACAGATGCGCTCTCCTTTAGAGAGCCAAAATTATGGTCTCACGTATTTTCAGTGTGTGATACGCTAAGAATAGGAACGGACATTAATATATACAGTCTTTTCTACTAGGCCTAAACGTTAGTTCGTATCACTATTTTCGAAATCATCTGTGTCCATATTGTTCACTCTTCCACGATATATTATGCACACGGTGCCGCTGTTGGGAAAGTAAATCTCATCTTTGCCGATAGCCGAGAATTCTGATGGTAAACATGTCTTGCAGTTCTTCCGACAGACCAGCGGTGCTACTCCACATTTGGTGTTGGGGGGTCTTGCACTCAGGGTCTGTTGCCCTTTCTGAGTGTCCTTCCGCAGTACTGACAATCTTTCGGTGCATATTGCTCTTCCACCATCACTTCATGTTCTGTAACACAGAAGCAGAAGTCTTCCAGCTTTCTCGAATTGTAACAATTAAATTATAGGCATAATTCAGTTATTATTATTATTATTAGTAGTAGTAGTAGTAGTAGTATTAGTTCAGATTAGACTTACATTTTTATTAATTCTACGATGCACGTACAGAAAACTGCAGCACCAGCCACAGCAGCTGTTGCACCGATGACTTACTTCTACTCACAGCCGTCTTGTATTTAAACATACTTTCCTGCTGAGTCAGCAGTATTTAGTCAGAAAATCAATATTTTCAAGATCTCCAAGCATAGTATCATCACCGACTGAACAAAATGAATGTGTGCTTATCGTAGACTAAGTTTAGGTCTGCAGAACCGCGTAGTCGGCAAGCTGAGACTGGTTGATGTCTAACTGGCATGTATTTCATATTGTGCCAAGCTACACACACACACACACACAGAGAGACAGACACACACACACACACAGAGGGAGAGAGAGAGAGAGAGAGAAGGAGATACATCTACTAAGCTTTCACCTTTTGTAACCATCGGTTTGTAATATTGGCTCTATACGTTCAAACTATATATGACGGTAGTATCTGTTCCCGAAAGAACAGTTACCGTGGATGACCATGCAGCTTTGCTAGAAATGAAATGATAATTAAATGAATACCCTAGCTGCAAGCAGGCGTTGATACACTTCATTGGGGACATGTTGAAAATTTGTGCTCCGACCGGAACTCGAACCCGGGATCTCCTGCTTACATGGCAGACGCTCTATCTTTTTTTCTTTTTCTTTTTTTTAATCCTTTTTTTATTTATTTTTTTTAGACGCTACCCCCTTTTTTTACATTTCGCATTGGAGCCCACCACCTTTTTTTTATTTTTTTAAGAGTGTTCAGTTATGAGTAGGTGGAGACAAGGCGGGCAGGGGTCGAAACCCGAGGCCTGGCCGCGATGTCTTCCCCCCTCCCGTCCCTGAAGCACTCCCGCAAAGTAGCTTTTTGATTTATTTTTGTTTTATTGTTATTTATAATTTGTTTTAGTCACCAGGAAAAGGGTAAATGAAAAAAAGATCTTTATTGGTACAAACTTAAATACAACAGAAATGCCATCCTTCCGGCGAAAATAACACAAGACAATATACTCGTACAAGGCGAGGAATTTTTTTTTATGAACAAGGTGTTGGGAAAAAAAGAATAATAATTCTGATGTAATCTAAGAGGTGTGAAGCAATATACAGTGGAGTGAGGGAAAGACCAGTGTTGTCTGGGGTAGTGCATTGAAGAAAGGAGGCGTGTGTCCATGCGCCTACTCCACTGTGGGTGACAAATGTAGAAAGGAGCGCGGGGAGTCTCACATGTCAGCAGGGGGGGCGGGAGTGCTGTCGGCGTGTGGCACCATCCAACTGAGCGGGGGTGAAGTAAAGATCGCATGTAGGTAGTTGGCGGAGAAGGCGCAGTAGCACGGTCGCTGTTCAACTTCACTGTGGGCGGTTTGTAAGTACTGCCAGAAATCAAGGCGTGATTTGTCGCCACCATTATACATGTAGGTGATCGTCCACCCCTTGACCCATACAATCGCATGATTTTTGGAGGCGGGGAAATAAGAATTCTCAGGATGGATAAAAGTCCGTGGGTCAATCGAGTCCGGCGGAACGCGGAGGTAACAGGCAACAAACTGTCGGGCAAGTTTCCAGACGTCACTGGTGGCAGCACAAGTCAGTTGGTGGACATCGTCATCCACGAGGTGGCAAATGGAACAAAGTGGAGAGTCCTGTAGTCCGATGGCGTGAAGGCGATGGTTTGTGGCGAATTTTTCATTTGCGACTTGGTACCATGTTGCCCGGACGTTGGAGGGAAGAAAAGGCTGGTGGATGTGACGCCAAACCGTTGGCCACCGCGTGGACGGATGTCTCAGTTCGATATTGTTGCTGGATATGGAACGAAGGAGTGGGGTGTAAAAATCTTTTGGTCGAGGAGAACGCGTGGTCGGTAAGTGCGTGTGAGCATAACTGAAGTCGACGATGAAATCAGAAATGTGGGTCAAATGGTGCTTGATGTGTCCGACTGGTACTGGTGGTGTTATGGTCGCGGGCACAAGAATTTCCAGCAAGCTGCGCGTAAGGGAGGTGCCCCCATGCCACTGCTTGTGCATGGTGGACATGTACAAGGACGCCGCTCGGAGTCGCACATTGACAAGGCCGAGGCCTCCTGCTCGCGGGGGAAGGGTGAGCGTGTCGCAGCGGACCTTAAAGATCGTACCGGCCGTAAGGAAGTATCCGAGGGCAGCCTGGAGGCTGCGTCCAATAGTTGATGGCAGCGGGAGGACCTGTGCGATGTGGACCATTCTGGCCGCCACATGTTGATTGAGGTATTGGACACGTTGTAAAGAATCGAGTCGTCGGAGAAGATTTTGTCGCACCGTCGTGCGGATAGTTTGGAGTGCACGCCGATAATTGATGGCAGCGGAGCGGCGCACGGTGGAGGTGAAAATGATACCAAGATATCGTAGTTGTTGTACACACGGGAGAGGTGCTAAGTCGTCGTGTGAGAGGCCGCGTCCAATGGGCATCGCCGCGGATTTAGCCACATTCATGTTACTGCCCGCTGCAGCGCCGTACGTTGATATCAAATCAAGTACCGTGTGTGTTTCACTCCGTGAGCGGATCAAGAGGAGGAGGTCGTCCGCATACGCACGACATCGAAAACTGTGCTGTCGCAAAGTGAGACCAGAAAGGTGGTTCGTCAGACTCCCGATGAGTGGCTCCAGGCTTATGGCATAGAGTAGGGTCGAAAGTGGGCAGCCTTGCCGTACGGAACGCCGGATCGCCACTGGTCCCGCCACACGGCCGTTAACCTGAATCAGAGATTCGGCGGTGCCGTACAGGCGCCGGTTCACGTCGATAAAGGTTGGTGGAAAACCCATGCGGTTCATCACTGAGAACAGAAAAGAATGCCGCAATTTGTCGAATGCGCTGTCAAAATCAATGGCAACCACTGCTGCGCGGAGTCTGCACGCCGCTGCCAGTGCAATTAAATCGCGACATTCTCCTGTGGCCGTTTGTATATTAACTGAGCCGCCCGGAGTTGTCTGTTCCGGGGATAGAATGCTAGGCAGGATCTTGCGGCATCGCGTTGCCAGTAGGCGTATAAAAATTTTACAGTCTGCGTTAAGCAGAGTCAGGGGACGGTAATGTGCTGTCGTCACACCTGGTGTCGGTTTGTGGATGGGTATAATAATTCCCGTGACGAAGGACGACGGTACGGCGTTCCCCATCGTCAGCAGTTCATTAAACATCGTTGTCCACCGTGACGCCATTAGTGTGAAGAAAGCGCGATAAAATTCTATCGGCAATCCGTCGACACCAGGTGACTTATTCAGAGCACCTTTTTTTGATTGCATCGTGGATTTCGTCACGCATAATGGGCTCCATCAGCTCGTCCGCTTCGTCGCTGGTGAGGGTGCGAGTTACGTGTGATAACACAGACTCCTCAGGGTGGTTGTTGGTAGTCTCCTCCTGGTACATTGTGCGGTAGTGGTCGACAAAGGCACTGACGATTTCGGCCTGGCAAGTGACGTGCTGGCCGCGACAGGTGGTGATCTCGGTGATGAGTTGTCGTCGTCGATGTTTCCTATCGGAGGCGATATGATGCATGGTCGGATGTTCTTGTTCCGCCGAATCTTGACGTCGGGTTCGCACCATAGCCCCCTGCAGTCTACGGCGTGTCAAAGTTACAATTTGCGCCTTAATCCTGCTGCGTTCCCTCTGGGTGTCGGGGGTGGGCGGTTGGGCGTCCAGGTCGCGGAGAACGGCGTAGAAATAGTCGGTAGTGTGCCGGCGCCACATAGCAACTTCCTTTCCATACTGAATCAAAGTACGTCGAATGGCAGGTTTGGCACATTCTAGCCACCAGGTCAAGGTCGTGCCGTATTTAGGTAAGCGACGTTCACAGGTGGCCCATGTCTCGGTAACACGTTGAAGACATTCGGGATCATGAAGATGGGAGGTGTTTAGCTTCCACGGTGCACGACTACGCCAGACCACTTGCTTGGGGAAGAGAATGTTGCAGATGTAGGCACAGTGGTCCGAAAAGGCCAGGGGCCAAAGTTCTGCACCTTGGACTGCAGGCGTGAGTTCCCGAGAGACGTAAATTCTATCAAGGCGGCTCGCGGAGTGCCTCGTCTGGTAAGTATGTCCAGGCGCGTCGCCGTGCCGAACTTCCCAAGTGTCGCGGAGCAACAGATCTCGGACGACAAGACGCAGTTCTTGACAGGTGTTGTAGTGGGGCACTTGATCTTTAAGGTGCAAGACACAATTAAAATCACCCCCAAGCAAGTAATGGTCGCAGCGTCCAAGAAACAAAGGAGCGATGTCTTCTGAATAGAAGAGTGCCCTGTCGCGTCTGCGGGTGGAGCCTGACGGAGCGTAAATGTTGACGATACGGGTCCCCATGACGGTGACGGCCATGCCTCTGGCAGATGGAAGGTATGTGATATCGGCCACTGGAATGCCTTCTCTGGCGTAGATGGCTACGCCGCGTCCCAGGTGGTCACCAGGAGAAGGATAAGTGTTATATCCCGCGACGTCTGGAAGAGTGGCCAGGTGTACTTCCTGTAGTAGTGCGATATCGACGTCCGACGCCCATATCATCTCTGGCAGCAGTTGAAGTTTCACGGGTGAGCTAATGGTGTTAGTGTTGATCGTCGCTATTCGGTAGGTTTGGAGCCGTACCCCGCCGTGGAGGGGAACTCCACCGGCGGAGGATGAAGAGGGACGAGGCAACGGTGAGTCGTGCCGTACGCCACCCGACGGCGTTATCAGCGGCGTAACGATGCTTCCGTCTGGGGTAACTCTGTCCCCAGCGTGTGGTCCGGGTCCTCTTCGACGTCCTCACTCCACACCATTGAAGGCGTTGTCGTTGTGGTGGTCGTACGTTCCACTTCGGTCGTAGGGGCAGAGGACGTCTCGGCGGCAGTCGCATCTGCGGAGTCCGTTGGTTCAGGAGCACCTGAGCGAGCCAGTAGAGTAGGCATCGACGTATCCACAGTCGGCGTCATGTTGTCGTCATTCGTATCGTCGTGTAGGTTCTCCGCGGCCTCGTCGGGTCGGACGGCCTCTGGAGCATCGGGGGGTGGTGATCCGTCTCGTTCCGAGACCGTACGGCGCCTCCTCTTGCGCCTCTTAGGTGAACGTTGTTTGCGGGTTCGCCCCTCCGTGTCGGAAGACGGGAGGGAGTCGCGCCGCTCTGAGAGGAAGGCCGCCGCGGGAACGTCAAATGAAGGGGCGTCCATATGTTCAGGCGGGTGGGTGTCGGAAGTCGTCGCTGTTGGTAGTGGCGCCGGAGTAGCGTCAGGCTTTGAGCGCGACGCGTCGGCCCCAGCGGTATCCGTAGCAGCTGGAAGGGTCACCGGTGCATGGTCCGATGGGCGGCGGCCGGTGGGAGGAGAAGAGAGCGCCGATGCGTAGGTGATCGGTAAAACCGTCGTCGGAGCCGGAGGTGCCACGGTAGCGGCTGGCAATTGGATGATTCGTCGCTGAAGACACTCAGATCTGAGGTGGCCTTCTTTGCCGCACCCGGAACAGGTCTTGGGTTGGCCGTCGTATATGACAACCGCGCGGCACCCGCTAATTTGCAGGTAAGATGGCACGTGGCGATGGAGGTCGATGGTGATCTGCCGTACACCGTTAAGAACGGGGTACGTTTGGAATTGCGCCCAGCGTTCGGCAGTGTGGCCATGTACAGTGCCATAGGGGCGGAAAGCCGCGATAACGTCTTCCGCTGGAAGCTCGAACGGGAGTTCTAAAACCCGTATGGTGCGCATTCCTAAGCCGGCATGGTCGACAGTGACCGCTCCGACGTTGCCGTCGGCGTGGCAAAAGCGTAATCCATGGTTGGTGTCACGAAGTATTCTTTCACATACCGCGTCATTGACGACTTTGACGTACACAGTACTGCTTAATATGGACAAATGGATGCCCAAGATGTCAGAAGCTGGGATCTTAGTAACGTCGCGTAGGAAGCGTTCCACTTCCAAGGCCTTTGGTCGTGCGTAGTCGTTGCAGAAGTTGAAACGTAAAGTTGATTTTCGAAAACGGTTGGCCATGATTCTAGTGCACGTAAGTGACGGCCGCTGAAATGTAAACAACAGCGAGCGCGCGCGCTCCGCAGGCGGAAATAACAACACGTCCGCACTGCACGGCGGCGAAAGCCGGACTGCCGATCCATCTGAGCCACCGCGGGCACAGAGGATAGTGCGTCTGCAGGGACTTATCCCTTGCACGCTCCCCGTGAGATCCACATTCCCAACATGTCCACAACACTACATTCGTAGTGCGCTATGCCCGAACTCGTGCGGGACTTGGTAGATTAATCTGCCACGAGTAATGAGTATGATGGGCAAACATCTATTAGGCGCACTACGAATGTAGTGTTGTGGACATGTTGGGAATGTGGATCTCACGGGGAGCGTGCAAGGGATAAGTCCCTGCAGACGCACTATCCGTTGTGCCCGCGGTGGCTCAGATGGATAGAGCGTCTGCCATGTAAGCAGGAGATCCCGGGTTCGAGTCCCGGGCGGGGCACACATTTTCAACATGTCCCCAATGAAGTGTATCAACGCCTGCTTGCAGCTAGGGTGTTCATTTAATTATCATTTCATCTCTATACGTTCGCCTATCTGTCCAATTCTCCTCTGAAACCGAATAAAGTCTCTCGCCACCCGTTTCGAAGGTCAAATCCATGCTGTTCGATATGTGAAATCCCATAAAATAATTATGTGGCCAGTTCCCAAAATCTTCGAGTTTTTTTGAGCTGCTTCAACTGACGGAGTGCTCTAATATGCAGCATGTCATTCTGCAGTTGAGTCTTTCACTTTAGTATTTTCGACTGCCACTGTTGTAAACTTCAAGCAGTAACTGATGCTTCTCAGAGTTCCTCTCTAATACCTATTATATCATTACCATGTCAATTAGTGCCTACCGCTTTCAAAGGTAACAAAATAAAAACTAATCACTTTACTAATTCATTTGGGTTATTTCAGTAGATCTCTACTGGTGATTTGTTGGAGACCATCTTCAAATTGTGAACGTAAGTTCATTATAATCATCCTCACCATCATCATCGTCGTCTTCTTTCTCATCATATTCCTCATTGTAACACTCTTCTCCAACAATTCCACCATTTTTTTGTTTTGTTTTCTTTGAATTTCACGTCTTTGTCTTCCTCTTCTTGTAGCATCATCTTCTTCTTTGTCACAAAATATGGTACATGCTCCTTCTCTCGTCATTTGTAAGTAACACTGTGTATTGGTGGAGTCATTGTCTCTGAAATTCTATGGACATCCCATTTTTACAGCTTCGAAAGCTTGAAGCATCTGATTTTCTTCATACTCGAATGTATTCTTTTCACTTTATTTCCCCGTTACGGTTGCAAAACTTACAAAAAATAAAATTCTAAGGGTGTAAGTCAGTAATAGTTGAAGATCCAAATAATTATGCATTCAGAACTCGAATAGCATGCACCAAAACATGTCAGTACATGTCAGCTACTGGATCTTAAAAAGTATCCTGTCACGAGAAACTACAGTTTATATGCACAGTGTATATCAGTTACTGGATCTTATATGCAGTATTCTGGAAGTGCAGCTACTGGAGTGTGTATAAGTGCTATTGCACAGACATCAGCAAGTCTAATCATGATGTAGAGTAAGATGATACTTGTTCTGACAAGTTGGTACTTGTTCCAACAAGCAAAGCAGTTAGTCTGCAAGTTGAGAACTGTCTATAGTATTTCGACCAGCATGTATCTGCAACGGGTGTCAATTATTTGGGCGGGAGGATCCCAAACTAGGGAATGTGTTAGCTACTGGGGTTTTAGCCACTGGCGTGTCAGTCATTACATCCTAAACAGTATTGTATCAGCAGACGCTGACAATATATATGTGCAGTGGATGTCAGTTACTGGTTCTTAAATAGTATTTCATTACCAGAAGGTGAGTCCGCAGCTCGTGGTCGTGCGGTAGCGTTCTCGCTTCCCACGCCCGGGTTCCCGGATTCGATTCCCGGCGGGGTTAGGGATTTTCTCTGCCTCGTGATGACTGGGTGTTGTGTGATGTCCTTAGGTTAGTTAGGTTTAAGTAGTTCTAAGTTCTAGGGGACTGATGACCATAGATGTTAAGTCCCATAGTGCTCAGAGCCATTTTTTGAACCAGAAGGTGACACGGTGTGCCCGCAGTGCGTGCTATCCACTGGATTTTAATCCTATAAGATTACTTAAAAACCACTGTACACATGGGTAAACGGTGCCAAAACCTGACAACAGCTGTCACACATCTGAAATAGTATTCTAACACCTGATTGATGTCAGATATTAGATTTTAAACAGTATTCTAACACTAGATGGATGCCAGCTATCAGATCTTATATAGTATTCCTATATCAAATGGATGTAAGCTACTGTTTCTTAAATGGTATTGTATCACCAGAAACTGACAGTGTGTAAAAGCAGCGGACGGCAGCTGGTAGTTCCTAAATAGTATACTAATACCAGAAGCTGACGGTGTGTATGTGAAGTGGGTGCTAGCTATTGCATTTTAAGCTGCAATGATAAATATTAATCAAATGGATCGAGAAATTTGTTACGAATTATCGAATAACTAGCTACTAGTAGTCTATAATCACAACACTCATACCCTGTGTTCAACAATTCAGTACCCTTGGTTTATGATCTAATCTAGCTGGCTCTATGTCGCCAATAATCTGTATAGCTCCACTGTTTAAAACCTGGATTCGCTTACACATCGGCGACGTCGATAGCTTTCAATCATCAAGAGTATTGCTGTAAACATTTTAAGAATCTGCTGGAACAGTGGTTACGCGCTGATATTTACAAAAAAGAATTTGAAGAGAGAAACGCAAGGGCATCTCTCTTGAGTTCTGAATATGACAGGCTGTGCTACGGCTTGTCAGCGGTGCGACGCGGTGGCAGCGGCGGCAGTCAGCATATCCTGCAAATTCCACCTGAACTGTAGCCGTCGCCTCACTCGTTTAAAAGAGACAGCGCGCCTTGTGCATTCTTCCACGAATCATGTAGCTTGTTTCTCGAGACCTCCTTATTGTGTCTGTAAATAAATATCGATACGTTGCCGTGTGTCTGATCCATTATTTAAACAATACCAAGAGAGAAGCGATAGCTAAGGTTTCCAAACGGCCAGACACGGCGGTCTTTCTGAGACCCATGCCCAGCCAAGACATCAAATAGGAAATATTTACCACAGTCAACCTGGCAAGAGAAAAGATTAAAATTAACAGAGTCAAGGCAATTAAGAATATGGTAATAGTTGATGTTGTCACTGAATATGACAAGAACAAATTATTAACTAACCAAAAATTGTGTAAGGCCGTTAAATGTGAACCCCCCTTAAAGCGTAACCCATTAGTCATCTTGTATGATGTCCCAACGTCCTTAAAGGAGGACGATTTATATGAGACTTTGTATCAGCAGAACTTAGAGGATATGGACTTTGACACTTTCAAGATGGACTTTAAGTTGAGGTTCACAACAAGACCTAGGGAAAGAGATTATGTTCATCACGTTGCCGACGTTTCGGGTGCTTTGTGGAAAAAATTAACGACTATGGGCAAGATTGAAACCTCCCCTTAGTAAAATTTATGAATTACTATGCTGATAAACCCCTTACGTTATTTGATTTTCAAACAGCTGAGCAAAACTGAAAGTACTCAGACATTTCTCTCTTTACTTATTCAGATCATCAATAAACTGACACACGATATTTTTAGCACAACGCAATCTGACTTTCAATAATCCCTATAAAAGAATGGCCCTGACTAACAATAACCTATACCTTTCATGAATCACTTACCTCACAAAAATCTTCGTTACTCGAACTACTGCAATACAGCGAGCGCCAATACTGCCAGCTAAATAAAAGATTCAAACTACTGAAGGCACTAACTACTGATAAACATAGTTAGCAAATGAAAGATTTTGATAGAGAACAAACAATGTATTTACCTTAATAGTGTTCAAAAGTCATAATATATATATATATATATATATATATATATATATATATATATATATATATATATATATATATATCAGTTCATGACATCCAGTTTTACAAATTTACTGTCTCTGATGGACACACGTCCAGATCATCCGCACTCAAAATTCCGCCATTTCTCCCCCCACATCCACCACTGCTGGCGCCTCGCCTCCAACTGCGCAACGCTACGCGCTGTTAACAGCCACCAGCCCAACACTACAATAGCGAGTATTACAACAATGCCAACCAGCCACAGACTGCACGCAGCACACCCAGTGATTTTCTTACAGCGCGCTACGTGGCGTTACCAATATAAAAACCTAAAAAGCCTACTTACAAGATATATATTGGCTTTCACGCCATAAACGTGAAAAATTACCTTGTGGTACCTCGTTTTCACAACTGTTGGGACGCTGATCACGTTCATAAGCACTGCAGCAGGAAGCCAGTAAGGTCTAAGTGCGACGCTGAGGATCACATAAGAAAGGATTGCAACAAATTAAGTGTTTGCATTCCATGTACGCGCAGACGCAAGAAGATCTGTGGTGCCACTGGAAGAACCTGCCCCACATACAAAATGTTGGAACCACGATTAATATCCCAAATTGATTATGAATCTTCCCACTGACTTTGGAGCCCTGCGTGACCTTGTTAAAAAAGTTTTTGAAAGAAGGTTCGACTTAGACGAAATTTATATACAGTCCGTACTAGCCGGCCGATGTGGCCGAGCGGTTCTAGGCGCTTCAGTTCGGAACCGCTCTGCTGCTACGGTAGCAGGTTCGAATCCTGCCTCGGGCGTGGATGTGTGTGTTGTCCTTAGGTTAGTTAGGTTTAAGTAGTTCTAAGTCTAGGGGACTGATGACCTCAGATGTTAAGTCGCATAGTGCTCAGAGCCAGAGTCCGTACTAGCTAATGGGCGCATTGCGCTAGACTGGAAAAAGATCTGACCTAAATGCAATGTACACACTTATTTCCCATAACGTATCCTGAAATAAACATTGGACAGTTAAATACACGATGTAATCTGCCTGCAGAAGCCATACTCCCGAGCTGGGCAAATTTCCTTTATGGCTGCCACTTGGCAGGTAATCAGTATCGGGGATGAGCCAAAAGCAGCTCTAAGGCTGCTTTCACACTGGCGATTCCGTCACCGCGATTCAGCCGCGCGGTTCAATCACTGCAATGCGCGACTATCGCGCGGCTGAACCGTGCGATTGGATCGCCAGGCACGGGGGTCAATCGCGCGGCAGCAGCTCTGTGGGGGGAGCTGTCTGTGTGCTCGTGCCAGCCAGTTCCGAAATGGATTCTGACGAGGAAGTGTTGCTTTCCGCTCTGTTGTTGAAAAGGAAATACAGACGCCGCCGACGTCAAAGGAAGTAATGGATTCATCCTCTACTGAATACTCGAGAGAAACACGGCATTTTTTCACAATTTATTACGAATTAAGAGAAAACGCTACAAAATTCATGAACTATTTCAGAATGCCTGTGACATCTTTTGATGAATTATGTGTTATGCTGAAGCCAAATCTCACAAAGCAAAATACGCAAATGAGGAACAGTATTTCACCAGAGGAAAGGCTAATGATTACTTTAAGGTAAATAATATGCTTATTGTACATATACCTTTATTTTTAAAGTAGGTTTAACAGTAATTTATTCCAATGTGTAATATTAAAATACATTAAGCCAAAACTGTGATATTTCGCTACCCAGAGAATAAATCAGTGACCACTGATGAATCAGATGATACAGGTGAAAGTGTGGCATCACGATTTGATGTACCTGGGCTTGGATTAGATGCAGGTACAGTTATGGGTGAATTTGAGTATACAGTAATTGGTATTTGTGAAGTGAACTGAAAATTATAGTTGTCTAGTGAATTGTAAGACCTGCTGTACTTCTCAAAACTGACATTGTTTCAAATTTAGCGTCCATTTTCAAATGTTGTGGCACAGATTTCAGATCATCTAATAATGATAGTAGAAAATGTTTGTCGGGATCATCTGCTTCGGCCATTGATGCCTTTTTTCCTTGATGTTTGCTGCAAGTACCTGAAATAATTTACCCTCGTTTGTCATCTTTTGTGTCTTACGAGAATTGAAGGCAACTACATCTTGTACATCAGAATTATTTGCCTCATCAGTATGTGCATCAGCTTCTTCCAACTCTGGTGGCTTAGTTGCTGTTACAGGTCATAGGCCGGCGGAGGTTCGAGTCCTCCCTCGGGCATGGGGCTGTGTGTGCTTTTCCTTAGGATAATTTAGGTTAAGTGGTGTGTAAGCTTGGGGACTGATAATCTTAGCAGTTAAGTCCCATAAGATTTCACACACATTTGAACATTTTGAACAGGTGATAGGAAATTAAGCATATCGAAATATACATATTTTTTATGGGTTTCTGCAGCAAAACCACTTTTTGAGGCTTTTCTCTTGTTGAGTTCTCTTGTGTAACACTTATGAGTGTTCTTCCACTTCTCCTGTAACTGTGTTGCTGCAAAAACCTAAACTCTCTGACTTCAGGTACCTTGCTACAGGCTGTGCATTTACAGAGCTACATTATTCCTTCAAATCTGGTACTTCAACTAATCAAAAATCGTGCGAGAAACTTGTCAGGAGATATGGGATAATCTACAAAGCATATGCATGCCACCTGCATTAGAAGAAGGTTGGATTAATATAGCAGAAAAATTTAAAGTATATGCCGATTTTCCGAACTGTCTTGGTGCAATTGATGGAAAGCATGTAAGAATTGTTAAACCTGAACACAGTGGCTCTTTATACCATAACTACAAACACTTTTTGTCAATAGTGCTACTAGCAGTTTGTGACGCTGATTATTACTTTACATTCATAGACTTAGGTTCATATGGCAAAAGTGGGGACTCACAAATTTACAAAAACAGTGAGCTTTACAAAAGAATGAAAGACAATAATTTAAATTTGCCAGAGCCTCGACCTTTGAATGACCTGGGTGAGCCGCTCCCATTCTGCTTTGTTGGAGATGAAGCATTTGCAGTTGAAGAAAACATGCAACGTCCATACAGTGGAAAAAATCTGACAGAGAAGAGAAAGGTTTATAATTACAGGTTATCGAGGGCGCGACGTTACATTGAGTGCACTTTCGGAATCCTGTCCAAGAAATGGCGAATTTTTCATCGCCCTTTAAATTTGAATGAGGACTTCTGTGCAGTAATAATTAAAGCATGTTGCGTTGTGCACAACGTTGTTCGCAAAACTGGATGAAACTTTAGAAACAATTGGGTTGGACGATGTACAGAGCACCACGCCTGTAAGAAGCCGCTATGCCGCGAGTGTACGAGACAAATTTGCTGATTATTTTGTCAGCAGTGAAGGTGCTCTCACTAGGCAAATCAGCAAGATATAAAATGTATTCTAATTTTTATAAAAAAACAGTCTAGAGCGCAAACTTTTGAATTTATTAGTAACTAGTTTCAATCAACAGGTAGATCACCTTCAGGCAATAACATAGCTGGCGTGGAGCGGAAAAGATGCTACGGATGGCTCCAGGTGCTGTTACAGCTTATGAAAATTGAAACAAAGTTTCCGCTCTAGACTGTTTCTTATAAAAATTGTAAGAGGAAAAGAGCACTGTTTACCCAAAATGTTCCCAAAAATATAAGATGTATTCTAATGAGAAATAAACAGAATAATACATATCACTTTCGTTTTTCTCCGACACTGTTTTATTTTCGAAGTCGGGAACAAATTTCTTACACATCCCCTCCTAAGCATTACGTTTTTCAAACTTGTTACTGTAATCCTTGTTTCTTGAATCCCAAGTTACAGGGCGACGCTCTACTTGAATGATGAAAAGTTCCACGTCGAAAATCATTTTTGTAGCAAAAATAGCACAATAGCACGCAAGTGAACAGTTATACTGGCGAGGCGAGGCGTCAGCTGTTTATCCCCTCCATAGCTGCGCAGATCGCCGCGTGTGAAAGGGTCAAGCGCGGCTGAATCGCCGCGAACAGTCGCTGGGACCTGCGGGCGCACAGCGGGTGCACCGCGGGTGCGCGGCCAAATCGCCAGTGTGAAAAGCCTTATGGGAACTGCATGTTAAAGGACGGACGAGGCTCCGCCTAGCGGGCAATCGCCAGTGTGTAGTTGTTACTAATAAGACGTTACATTTCACAGTCCTGTCACAACTGTCAAACAGCCACTGCAACGTCGTGGAGCTTCAGTCACCTGCCGGACTCGTTTACATCGTAAATATGTACTTCGAATATGGAGGTAATTTTGAAGATCAGCTAGACCACCTCACACGAGTCACCACGGCGTTGCAGGGTCCCAAGGTTATTGTAACATCTGAATGCTAAATCCCCCCTATGGTTCAGCGGCACTCGAGATGCTCACAACTAGTTGTTGCAAATAGACCTGGGAATCCACCACCTATAGAGGCGGAAGTGGCGCTGGAACCAACATAGATCCAACTCTATCGATGCCCAGTGTCATTGGCAATATTCGGAATTGGAGAGTACTTGATCAGGTCACAAGGGACCACAACCTGATTGTATTCACCCTAAGTGATGAGGAGTGCCGCTGGGACATGGGGTGGGAGGTCCAATTTAACTTTAACAAACCCGATGGGGAATGCCTAGTTCGGGAGTGTGAAGTTCCTCCATTGCCAGAAGGTGACGAAAATGTGGATAGATTCGCCGAGGAGCTGGTGGGATCAATAGTTAGAGCGGTGAATGCTGCCGTACCAATCAGGAGGAGAGATACTGGGGACTCCCCATCCCCATGGACTGCCGACCTTCGATGCATGCATCAGTCTGTAAGAAGGGCGAGGAGATACTACCAGCGAAGTGTCGTCTGGCAGTAAAAGCATTTCTGGCTACAAAGGGGGTGCTGTGCGCGATGAGCGACAGGCTGTTTAGCTTTCGGCCTGGGCGATCGGCGTCTGACGCAATTGCCCTTGCGGTCGAGGTCTGCAGCTCAGCCCCACATAAGTATATGGTGGGCATTATGGTGGATATCAGTGACGCCTTTGAGAACCTGTGGTGGCCCTCTCTCTTCTCCTGCTTCCGGGAGAAGGAGAGTCCATGGCCGCTCTATGGCTGTCTAAGGGTCTATTGTGAGGAGAGGGAGGTCTGGTTGTCATCGCCCATCAGAAAAATAAGTGAAAAGATCACTAAGGGGTTTCCACAGGGATCTGTCCTGAGACCACTCTTTTGGGATATAACTATGGAGCCATTGCTGGAAAAACTACAACTTAGTGAGAACGTGCTAGACGTGATAGCCTACGCATACGACCTCATCCTGCTGGTCGGTGGCCGCAGCCGCGAGGACTTAGAACCTAAAGTGGAATGAAGATCGCACCAAATAAGTCGACATATTTACAGCTTAAAGGTAGCCTAATTAGAAATCTTACTGTGAGGATAGAGGGAACACCAGTTCTCCGGCGCTGTGAGGCTCGATATTTAGGAATAATCATAGACGAAAAATAGAACTATACAGCCCATATACTGTAGATGCCATAGCCCAACGACCTTTGGAAATTTTAAATAATCTAATTAACATTGGGCACAAAAGATCCCATTTGCCACCCGACTTAATGAAATTTTACTACAACAGTATATTAATTCCAGTAGTAGGATACGGGGTGGGAGTTTGGGCTCACGGGCTCACGAGGGTGACGCCTGCCAAGGCTGTGAGGAGGGTGCAGCGGAATGTGATGTTACTCTCTGTTGGGGCGTACAGAACAACTCCTGGGGGGCTTTGCTGGTGATGATGGGGCTATGTCCTCTAGATATTCGAATCTACGAACGGGCAGCATGGTATTGGGTAACCAAAGGAAAAATCGAAAAGACTAGGGAGATTATGAGGGTATGGGTAGGTGGTAAATTTACAGTCAGAAGAAGAGGGGAGGAATTATGGCGAGTGTCATGGGAAGATCAGAAAACAGAGTGGAGGGTCTTTCAGCTGTTGCCTGACGTTAGGGAGAGGCTACAGATAGGATATTCTAAGCAGAGTAGGGGTGTGCTGCACTTCCTTACAGGGCATGGACCATATCCGACATATTTATATCGTTTTGGGAAACGGGCTACACCGGCGTGTGACTGTGGCGCTGAAGAGGGTGCTCCTGATCACGTTATTTATGAGTGTCCGTTATACAACGATGTGGCAACCGGATTACAACAACTACCTAATCATGACACCTTTTCCTTGCTAAGACGCGACGATACCTTTCAGATTCTCAACACCTTGGCAAGCGGGGTATCACAAAAGAACTTGAGGGAGTTTATCATGGACCATAATGGTCGTTGAATGAAAAGAACTGACTAACACTTAGATGCACCTGCCCAGTACCGCAGGGCGCGGAATGGCCGATCGAGATCCACCGCACTCCTGGATCAGGAAGGCAGGTGTGTGACCAACATCGATTTGACAACAACACTTACTTATTAGTTATTAGGTACTAGTAGTTTAGAATAGAATGTAGACACCAATTAACAACTACTAGCATGATAGGGACTGCAGCGAGTTCAAGTAATTTGGCCAGCCCAGTGCCGGGGGCACTCCCACTGGGATTAGCTCGGTGGGCAGGCCAGCAACAGTAGGTTTATAAGATCTTTAGGCACACCTGTAACGCTACAGAAATTACAACTTTTTGTATTTTGGTAGAGTATAATAGTAAACAATAACCTTGTCCATAGTAATAGCCACTAATGAATGTGTGGAGCTTAAATTGTAGATGTATTAACTATAAGGCCCACTAATTAGTTTAGGTAGAGGGTTATGTTGTATAATTATTATTGTATTGTTTTGGAATAAAAATTAAAAAAAGATACCTTCTGAATTTGAATCTCACAATGCAACTGCGAGACACATCGATTTCAGATTTTTGCAGCAAATTTTCCACGTTATCACTTACGAGAATTACGAATGACACACAGAAAAATTCAACGCACAACCAACAGGACCAGCAGGAGGGGGCATTCGATCAAGATATGAGCTACTGTATCCAAGGCCCCACAACCAAATTCACCCCGTTTACATGGGGTTCCCAACACAGGATTTCGTAAACCGATTTTCCAATACCGCTTTTGGGTGGTCATGTAAACACTTCATAATCGATTTTGGAAATCCGCTTCTGGTTGCTGGTTTTCCAGTTTCGCATTTTCACTCCCATGTAAACGCAAACTGTTTTTAACCGTGCTTGGGCTGTCAGATTTCGTATTGTTTTTAAAAAATTTCGGCTAATATGGACATAGTGGATTTTTGTACAGTGAAGGATAGGTTGAAATATTGGACTGAAGCTGTTTATACCTCGTCTAACTGAAGAGAAATAGCGATTGTGCTGACTAAATCATAAACTGTAACAGCTGTTTTAAAGGCACCATATTTAACTGGGTTAGCAAGTCGGCTTCAGACCTTAACATGTAAACACGACAGCGAAAAACGGTTTCCGAAATTCGGTTTTCGTCTTTCGGAAGATGTGTCGCATGTAAACATAGTGAACGTGTGCGTGGCTCGTTACACGAAAGAATACTATGGATTAACCTTGTATGACCGATGCAGAGACGACATAGAACTGTGGATTCTTTAAGGGAGAAGTGAAAAAGAAGAATACCATGCTGCAGTAGTCTCATTAATTAAACGGAGTTTATTAGATGACGCAGTAGCCCACCAGATGTCATTCCATTTCCGAGGGAGGAGAGACCTCGTGGGCACCCATAAATCCGCACCTGGGCTCTCCAAAGAGAACAGAGAGCGAGTAAGCGCTCCACTAGATAAACGGTCGGCCAATTCATTCTCCGGAATACCCACGACTTGGGACCCAGTGAAACACAACTCAGCAGGCAGCACAAGGAAGTTTAACGAGGGAGCCACGAATAATTGATACCAAAGGGTGCAAGAATAGCAACAGTCAATTGCCTGGAGACTGCTCATTGAGTCACAGCATGTTAAAACACGGTCAAGGGAGGCTCCTTTAATAAAATGGAGGTCTCTGCTAACAGCTATCAGCTATGCTGTAAACGCACAACCTGTTCCTAGCAGGGAATGGCGTTTCATAGCAGCACGAGACGTAAAGGCATACCTTGTCTGTTCCCCAGTTTTAGAGTAGTTGGTGTAAATGATGGTAGCACCCTGGAACTCTTGAAGAAGTGGACGTAACGGTTGCAATATCATGGAGGCTACCGCGATTTTAGGGCCTTTTGAGAGATCTGTCCTAATCTGTGGTCTGGGCACCATCGAAGGGGGAGTGCACGAGAAAACAAAGGGAACACAATCCAGGGAGGGGAGATGGAGATCTTGGTAGAGGGAATTAAGGCGCAATCCAACTGATAAAAAGAACGATACCCGCGAATATAAAGAGAATGGGATACATGGGTTGATCGAGGAACTGTCGAACGGTGATTGCATGGGAAAAAAAGAGCTGGTACCATCTAATCTGAAGCGACAAGATTCTACTTCGGCAAGGAGATTGTCTGCAGAACTTGTCTGAAATGCATTGGTGGCCAGACGCACATCACGATGGTGGACTGGGTCCAACAGTTTTTAAGCAGAAGGAACCGACAAGCCATAAACCTGGAAACCATAGGCTAGCAGGCCCAGTAAATACGGATAAGAGTAGCACGACCGATACCCCAGTAGTTGTGGATAAGGAAGCAGAGAGTGTTAAGCTTCTGCATGCACATAATCTTCAGGTGAAGAATATGGGGCAGCAAGGTCAGCTTTTTATCAAATTGGAGGCCCAAGAAACGGGACTGTGCTACAACATCCAAGTGTTGGGTACCTATGTAGAGTTACAGGTCAGGTTATACCACGGTATGACGGCACAAATGCACGACTAGTGTTTTTATAGGAAAGAATACGAAACCATGGAAAAGAGCCCATGCAGGGGCCCTTCGGATGTTAACTTGGAGCAGGCGCTCAGCAGAGGCCACCAAATGGGAGTTGTACCAAATGCAAAAATCGTTGGCATACAACGCGGGAGTAACGACTGGCTCAACAGAGGTCACTAACCTATTAGTGGCGAAGAGGAAAAGAGTGAAACCCAACACAGTGCCCTGTGGGATGCCGTTCTCTTGGATACATGGGGAGCTGAGAGGAGTGTTGATTCTGAACCGGAACAACTGGTGGGATAAAAACATACGAATAAAAATCTGCAGGGGGCCTCGAAAGCTTCAGTGATGGAGGGTGAGTAAAATGTGATGATGCCAAGCGGTGTTATGGGCCTAATGCCGGCCAAAAAGACTGCAACAGGGTATTGGCATTTAGAAAAAGCCTATCGGATTGCTGTTTCCAACCTAAGCTGGTTGGATGTAGATTGTCCCTCCCACAAACCACACTGATAGGGGGACAAAAGGCCCTGAGATTCTAGAACCCAGCAACATTTGTGGGCAACCATCCTTTCAAGCAGCTTATAGAGTATGCTGCTCAGGCCAATCGGCCGGTAACTATCGAGAGACGTTGGGTACTTGTCTGGCTTAAGGACTGGGAAAATTATGCTATCTCGCCACTGTGATGGGATTGCACCTTGGAGCGAAAGACGGTTGAAGACCCTGAGAAGGTGTTGCCTTTAGGGAACTTTCAGATGTTAGATCATCTGACTGTGTACTGAATCAGGGTCTGGTGCTGTGCCGTATAGTGAGGCAAAAGCCTGAAGTAATTCCAGGTCAGTGAAGATTTCATTATAGGATTCAGCTCGGTGGGAAGTGAAAGGTATGGGGATGTCTTCATACTTCTCACTTCTACAGTAGAAAGGTAGCCAGATAGAAAGAGAATGCTGATGCTGTCGCAAAGTGGGTCACAAGATGTTCTGCAAGAACCAAAGAGTCAGTACAAAGACCACCCTGTAGGACAATACCCAGAACAGTTGTTGATCGTTGGCAGACCAAGGAGAGTGGACCACACCTCAAATGGTGAGGCATACATTCCCAGAGAGGAGACATAGAGCTCTCAGTGTTCCATCTTACTATGTTTAATTAAATAGCAAGTCTTAGAAGTAAGTCGCCTAAAAGTGATAAGGCTGGTCTGTGAAGGATGTCGTTTGAATCGTTGCAGGGTTCCTTGGCGATCTGTAATAGCTATTACTATACATTTGGTTCACCAACGGACCGGTCAATTGAGTGAGGGACCTGTAGAAAGGGCTCAAATGGCTCTAAGCACTATGGGACTTAACATCTGAGGTCATCAGTCCCCTAGACTTAGAACTACTGAAATCTAACTAACCTAAGGACATCACACACATCCATGCCCGAGGCCGGATTCGAACCTACGACCGTAGCAACCACGTGGGTCCGGACTGAAGCGCCTAGAACCGCTCGGCCACACCGGCCGACTGTAGAAGGGGAAATAGCAGGTACAGCGCCGTGGATGATCGCGTCTGAGACGCCTTGCACAACTTCAGCAGTATAATCAGAGAGATGGCGAATGTAACGGCAGAGGCATACAAAGGCCAGTTGGCTTTGTGAAGGGCCCAACGAGGTAGTTGGTCTGTCTGGCAGCGACAAGGAAACGACAGGACCATCAGAAAGTGGTCACTGTCACAAAGTTCGTCATGTAGTAACGTATGTAGCCAAGGTACGAGATTTGGGTAAGAGATCGTTAGATCGATAGTTGAGAAGGAGCGATGGGTGGCACTGAAGTGTGTCGGAGAACCATTATTGACGAGGCACAGATCAAGATCTGTGACAAGCTGGTCATTTAGAAGGCTCTTACCAGATGAAGTGGAACTCCCCACACAGGGTGGTGTGTGTTGTAGTCCCCAAACAGAAGAAATGGTGGTGGGGTGGAAGTTATTGGATTAATGTGGTCAATTCAGTATCAGTATGTGGCCGGCCTGGAGGCAGGTAAATGCTGTGAATGGTAATCGCTGAGGTCGTTTGCACTCGCACTACTATTGTCTCCAATGACATACGAAGAGGAATCCATTGACCAATGACACCTATACGAACCAAAGTCAATTCCAGCAGGTGACTGCAGTACCCACTACAATTCCTCTGAATGATTATGTAACTAGTAGCCAGGTCAGGCATGAAGGGGCCAGAAGGGCCAGTCACCCCACAGGATCACTGTCTGTTACCAGTGGGGATGAAACCACAACCACAAACATCGGCTCAGAATCCGATTGCAAGGGGAAATCTGACGCCTTGGGGGATACCGGAGGAACCTTGTCCTGATCCTTATTATTCTCTTCCTTGATAACCTTTGATGGGCAAGGTTCATTCAAGGAGCTATCCACGTTCAGCATAGGGACAGGTGAAGAGAGGACAGCCCTGGAGCCCACAGCCCGTCTCTCCCTCAGCTCCTCAGCTATTGTTTGGCTCTGAACTCTGGTCCAGGTGAGATCCTCATAGGTAGCCCTGTCCTTGGTAGACGCTGAAGAAGAAGTAGGCTTCTTCAGTCGGATGCAGGAAGTGGTTCCCGAAGAAGGTACTGCAGGAACCACAGGCCAGAAGGGTGGAGGGAGATCTGGTTTGGGAAAGGTTGATGTAGAAGGACCCTGCACTGGATGGTCATGGGGCTACGGCCATGCAGGTACCCGACGAACGCCCCCCCCCCCCCCCGCCCCTCACACACAACACGCACAACACACACGCGACAGGAGAATAGCTGTTGTGCTGGGTTTTGGGTGTAGTATCTTAGTATCTTTGCATAACCACAGGATGTACATATTCTTCTGCACCTCAGTATATGGCAGATGGACAATAAATTCGTATTCCTGGATCTTCTGTTCTTTCCTGAAAAGTGGGCAAACTTGCGAATGCAAAGAGTGATGTTCCGCGCCACTGACATATAGAGATGGATGTTCACAATGACGACTTTCTTGGAGTGATCGTCCATAGTTGCCACAACTTGGGTCTGAATTACAGTTGGACGACATATGCCCAAACTGTAAACATTTGAAGCACCTTATAGGGCGTGGGACACACCTGTAAACAATAACATTAACCTCTCTGGCAGGACATTCCCTTCAGAGACTGAGCCAAAGGCGCCTACATCCGTACGATTGTCCTTGTACCCATTTTGTACGTTTCTCCAAGGATTACACCCCTAGATTCAGTGTTGATGACAAAAAAAAATAATTGTTTCGTTGCAGTAAAAGTATCCTCATTAGTCCGAGTACAGACCAATGAAATACACTGCCAGAAAAATGTTAGTACAGCTTTTTAGATGTTTCCAATTCACTCAAGATTTTGTGTTTCAGCAGTGCATGTGAAGTAAATGAAATGATTACATTTGCAGATCAATAGCACAATTGCTTCTGAGGTACCAGGTATCCACCCATGCTGAAACACCCATATCAATATGCGATGTAGCCTCCATGGATGACAATGCAGACGCCGACTCGGGCATCCACTCGATTGTACAGATGGCGAAAACAGTCCTGGGATAAGCTATGCCACGCCTACCCCGCCTGTTCACATATTACTGCAAGAGTTGTTGGTTGATGAGCCTCACGAGTCACTTCTCGTCCCACCATACCCCACAAGTTCTCGATTGGAAATAAGTCTGGAGATCGTGTTGGCAGGAAAGTTGCTGCACGTCTTGAAGAGCACGTTGAGTTTCTGGGCAATATGTGGGCGAAAATTATCCTGTTGAAACAACGTCACATTCCTGTTGCAACGGGGAAAGGACGGATCTAACAACATTCTGCATATACAATCCCGAGCGCTGGTTAAAGTCTTCTCCTGAAACGCCAAAGGTGAACGAGAGTTGTAGCTTATCGCAACCCAGACCATAATGCCCTGGGAGGGGGGGGGGGGGGGGTGAGGCAGTTTGTTTTGGACGAATGCACTCTACGAGACAGCGCTAACCAGGTTTACGTTGTATGTGCAGATAACCGTGACTTGCGTGCAGGCAGAATCTGCTTTCATCGCTAAAGACCACGGCGCTCCATTCCACCTTCCAAGTGGTCCTCTGATGTCATCAGTCAAGCCGTGCACGTCGAAACCTGGCTTCAGTGGAAGACGGGCTAGAAATGTGTGTGCCCGTAGTCCCACTACTAATACCTGGTTCACAGGTGTTGGTGTCGACACGTCTGAGCTCACAAGCCCTCTTATCTATATTATGGTAGCTGTGCGATCTGCCACTGCAGCCATTACAATACGACGATCCTGGCTGACGTCTGCGTGAACGTCCAGGACTTCTTCTACGGGTGTGAGAATGTTCACGTGACCGCTGATACCAGCATCGTTGAACAACTGACGTAACGCACCAAAATTAAGTGGCAGTTATGCGAGAGGAACGTCCCGCCACTCGGAAGGCCACAGTTCCACCCATTTCAAAGTCGGTCACTTGCCTGTAGGAAGAACGAGTGCGTCTCTGTGGCATGCTTTTTCCCACGTTTGCACCACACTGAGCCTTCTGGCTGAGAACATTCCCTACTAAAGAGTAGACACAAATGGTGCCCTGTTAGCTAAGCCACTACGCTATCTGTTGGCGGACGACGTTGAAACCATTAAAATTACATTTACTTTCCCCCAGGTTTCATATGCCATCATTGAATCAAAATCTATATCGTCTTTCCATGTGTATTAATTTTTCCCTGGAATGTTTTTTTACTCCAAGACGCCTGGCTTGTCCCTCTTCCCACGCATAGCTAGGATCATATCTCTCTTCACTGTAATATTCTCTCCGATCTGAAGAGACTGCTGGGGCTTTGCGGCCGCTAGCGTAAGAAAGTTTAATCAGTTTCATGTGCGAATCTTCAGCCACGGTAACACCCACTCCAAACGGGGGCTCTTCGCACGGGCGCTACCCAGCCACACCTACATTTGCATCTACATCTACATATATACTCCGCTAGCCACCAAGCGGTGTGTGGCGGAGGGCACAATTCGCGCCAAAGTCATATCCCCCCCCCCCCCCTCCCATTTACGGATCGCGCGATGGAAAAACGACTGTCTGAACGCCTCAGTACGAGCTCGAATTTCCCTTATCTTTGAATGGTGATCATTGCGCGATTTGAAAGTTGGTGTAAGAATATATGCTCTACATCCTCGGTGAAGATCGGCTTTCGGAATTTAGTGAGCAGCCCCTTCCGTTTAGCACGTCGTCTATCTGCAAATGTATCCCACTTTAAACTTTCTATGAGGTTTGTAAAGCTCTCGCAATGGCTAAATGTACCAGTCACGAATCTTGCCGCTATTCTTTGGACCTTCTCAATCTCTTGAATCAGACGCAACTGGTAAGGGTCCCATAAAGACGAACAATACTCTAAGACTGGACGAACTAACGTATTGTAAGCTATTTTCTTTGTTGAAGGACTCCATCGCTTCAGGGTTCTACCAATAAACCGCAATCTAGAGTTCGCCTTACCCGTTACTTGTGTAATCTGATCATGCCATTTGAGATCATTTCGAATAGTCATACCCAGATGCTTGACGGATGTTACCGCTTCAAAAGACTGGGCATTTATTTAGTGCTCGTACATTAATGGAGATTTTCGCCTTGTTATACGCAGTAGGTTACAATTACTAATATTGATAGATAACTGCCAGTCATTACACCACGCATTTATTTTCTGCAAATCCTCATTGATTTGTTCACAACTTTCGTGTGATACTAATTTCCTGTAGACTACAGGATCATCGGCAAACAGTCTAATGCCGCTGTCAATACCATCAACCAGATCGTTTATGTAAATCGTAAAAAGCAGCTGACTTATTACGCTGCGCCGGCCGCGGTGGTCTCGCGGTTCTAGGCGCGCAGTCCGGAACCGTGCGACTGCTACGGTCGCAGGTTCGAATCCTGCCTCGGGCATGGATGTTTGTGATGTCCTTAGGTTAGTTAGGTTTAAGTAGTTCTAAGTTCTAGGGGACTAATGACCACAGCAGTTGAGTCCCATAGTGCTCAGAGCCATTTGAACCATTTTTTTTATTACGCTGCCCGGGGGCACACCTGAAGTTACGCTTGTTTCTGTTGAAGTCACCCGGTTCAGGACGACATACTGCCCCCTATCTATTAGAAAACTTTCTATCCAACCGCATATGTCATCGAATAGACCGTAAGCGCGCACTGTTTGGAGCAAACGGCAGTGCGGAACTGAGTCGAACGCCTTTCGAAAGTCGAGAAATGGGCATCAACCTGGGAGCCGGTATCTAGAGCCTGTTGCATATCATGCACAAAGAGGACCAGCTGTGTCTCGCATGGTTTCTTAAGACCGTGCTGGTTTCTTCAGATGAGCTTCTCAGAGTCTAGAAAGGTTACCTGGCCAGTAACCTGTTTCACAGAGTTTGCAACTCAGGTACCAACAGTGTGATCCCTGCACGGTCGTGTGGCTACTACCGTCACGTAGTTAGTTGACGACTACCCTCTCCCTTCCCCCTTCCCCCCCCCCCCCCCCAACAGAATGGCTACCGTGCTGGGTTTTGGGCATAGTACCTCTGCAAGAAAGGAGAGGTACAAAGAGAGAAGGTATCACATGTAAAATATACGCCGTCCTGTGCTACCTTCCATGAACGGTCCGCACATATGACAAGTTTGGAAAAGCAGTTGCGAGTCAGACCCAACAAGCGGACCCTGTAGTTAACAATGAAAACCTGTAGAACACCAGAAGGAAAGAAAGTGAGTGTACAAAATCACAAACAGAGCCAAGCACAATCGGTACCAAGAAGATAACCTAATGGAAAGCCAGACAATAAAAGTAGAACGATAGACTTGCAGCACGGAAATTGAAGTAGTGCTGCAAGTGTTGGAGCCCATTGGTTCTCACAAAATCCTCACAAAAGATATGTGATTCCCCTGGGGCGGGGTGTGGGGGGGGGGGATAATTCGTTGATGTTGTTGCTGCTGCTGCCTTTGTCCTCTATACGTGTAACATCGAATTAAAAGAAATTAAGTCTACAACTAATAATGAAGTTTGTATTCTGATTATCAATAACCAATAACTTGTTATAATTCAAGAAAGTAGAGATTCTTCAGCTTCCATGGTGCAGAGCACGAAGCATCGGAGAGCTTCTGCAAAGTTTGGAAGGTAGGAGGCGAGGTATTGGTGGAAGTAAAGCTGTGAGAACGGGGCGTGAGTCGTGCTTGGGTAGCTCAGTTGCTAGAGCACTTGCCCGCGAAAGGCAAAGGTCCCGAGTTCGAGTCTCGATCCGGCACACATTTTTAATCTGCCAGGAAGTTTCATATCCGCGCACACTCCGCTGCAGAGTGAAAATCTCATTCTGGATATCTGGGATGCCTTGCAACGTGCTGTTCATAAGAGGTCTCCACCCCCTCTTACTCTTACGGTTTTATGGACAGCCCTGCAGGATTCATGGTGTCAGTTCCCTCCAGCACTACTTCAGACATTAGTCGAGTCCATGCGACGTCGTGTTTCGGCACTTCTGCATGGTCGCGGGGGCCCTGCACTATATTAGGCAGCTGTACTACACTCCTGGAAATTGAAATAAGAACACCGTGAATTCATTGTCCCAGGAAGGGGAAACTTTATTGACACATTCCTGGGGTCAGATACATCACATGATCACACTGACAGAACCACAGGCACATAGACACAGGCAACAGAGCATGCACAATGTCGGCACTAGTACAGTGTATATCCACCTTTCGCAGCAATGCAGGCTGCTATTCTCCCATCGAGACGATCGTAGAGAAGCTGGATGTAGTCCTGTGGAACGGCTTGCCATGCCATTTCCACCTGGCGCCTCAGTTGGACCAGCGTTCGTGCCGGACGTGCAGACCGCGTGAGACGACGCTTCATCCAGTCCCAAACATGCTCAATGGGGGACAGATCCGGAGATCTTGCTGGCCAGGGTAGTTGACTTACACCTTCTAGAGCACGTTGGGTGGCACGGGATACATGCGGACGTGCATTGTCCTGTTGGAACAGCAAGTTCCCTTGCCGGTCTAGGAGTGGTAGAACGATGGGTTCGATGACGGTTTGGATGTACCGTGCACTATTCAGTGTCCCCTCGACGATCACCAGTGGTGTACGGTCAGTGTAGGAGATCGCTCCCCACACCATGATGCCGGGTGTTGGCCCTGTGTGCCTCGGTCGTATGCAGTCCTGATTGTGGCGCTCACCTGCACGGCGCCAAACACGCATACGACCATCATTGGCACCAAGGCAGAAGCGACTCTCATCGCTGAAGACGTCACGTCTCCATTCGTCCCTCCATTCACGCCTGTCGCGACACCACTGGAGGCGGGCTGCACGATGTTGGGGCGTGAGCGGAAGACGGCCTAACGGTGTGCGGGACCGTAGCCCAGCTTCATGGAGACGGTTGCGAATGGTCCTCGCCGATACCCCAGGAGCAACAGTGTCCCTAATTTGCTGGGAAGTGGCGGTGTGGTCCCCTACGGCACTGCGTAGGATCCTACGGTCTTGGCGTGCATCCGTGCGTCGCTGCGGTCCGGTCCCAGGTCGACGGGCACGTGCACCTTCCGCCGACCACTGGCGACAACATCGATGTACTGTGGAGACCTCACGCCCCACGTGTTGAGCAATTCGGCGGTACGTCCACCCGGCCTCCCGCATGCCCACTATACGCCCTCGCTCCAAGTCCGTCAACTGCACATACGGTTCACGTCCACGCTGTCGCGGCATGCTACCAGTGTTAAAGACTGCGATGGAGCTCCGTATGCCACGGCAAACTGGCTGACACTGACGGCGGCGGTGCACAAATGCTGCGCAGCTAGCGCCATTCGACGGCCAACACCGCGGTTCCTGGTGTGTCCGCTGTGCCGTGCGTGTGATCATTGCTTGTACAGCCCTCTCGCAGTGTCCGGAGCAAGTATGGTGGGTCTGACACACCGGTGTCAATGTGTTCTTTTTTCCATTTCCAGGAGTGTAGTTTCTGCGGTCTTCAGTGTATTATTAACGTTATATACAGTTTCCGCACAAAATGCAGTTCGTTGTCATTGCGATTTTATATTAAGGCAGATACAGCTATGAAAAGTTGGTTAGCTGGTGAAAATATTTTTCGAAATTGTAACAACTTACTGTTTACAATAAATGATATTCTGAACAGTGTCAAAGATGAATTAAATTATGTATTAAATTCGTATGTTTCCAATGTGTATGATAACACAAAAAGTGTTTCTTCCTCAGTATAACAAACTAATTGTAAGGGTAGAAGAGTATTTTCGTACTGTGAAGAAAATGTAGAAAATTTACAGAGTCAATCAAGTGTGCATCTATCTTTCTTCAGAACGTAATCTTTTTTTATAATAAATTTTATAACTGGAGGATTTTTTTAGTTTTTTCCTTTCCCATTTCATCTGTACTGTAATACAAAGAAAGAGATGGAAGTTACTGATGATAAGGCAGTACAGTGTTTGATATAAGAGGAACATGAAGTATACTGATGATGAGGAAATACAGTATTCGACATAAACATTTAGTGAAGTGTCAAAACAGAGATAGAAAGAGAGAGAGAAACGAAATTCAACGTAAACATTTCTTAATGATGTATAACACAGAGAGATGACATTTGCTGATGATGCAGAAAAATATTTGGCTTATAAGTTTTTAGTGGACTATAAAATAGATGCTATTGAGAAATTTATTGAAGAGGTAGAATTGTAAGTGCTTATTTATTTTTGGTAAATAAAACAGGCGTGAGTACGTAGTAGTGTGTGTGTGTGTGGGGGGGGGGGGGGAGTGTACTCTAATTGACAGTCAACAGTTTTCACAACTATGATTGTTTACTCCATATCTTCGAATCTGGGAATGTGGCACCATTTTTACTCAATCGACTGCTTCATTGTAATACTACACGGTGAGATTTGCTGGAGAGGAGGGGTAGGGGTAGGCGGAAGAAAGGAGAAAGATAGAGAGGGGAAAATGGAGTGGCTCGTGAAATTATTCCAGTGGTACTGGAAGGTTCAATATAACTTTTAAGTGCAAAGTGACCGCTATTTTGCGGTGTGCCATCATAACGCCTGCATCTACGTAACTCACTAATTTGGAAAAATGTCCTCACCACGTCCTGAAGCCAAGATATCTAGCCACGAACCCAGGGTTGAGGCGTGTGCTGGAGTTGCTGTAGTATTCATACCGTTCTATGATGATAAGGAAGTTAAGTTGCAGCACCGCAGTCTATATTGTACTGATTACTACTCGGACGCTTTGCACTCGGTGTTTCTCGTCAATTAAATATTAAAAAACACGAATGATATATCTTAGCGGAATTCAGCGTTTATCACTAGACGACTATGCAGAACTAATGAATGTGGAATTTAAGGTCCATGGGAAATCATAGTGTTAACCAGCTGCGACATCACATTGGTCCCTCTGGGCTACCTTTTAAAATCCATAGAGCAAAATATTACAACGACCGAGTTCCAGTTACCAAAAAGGAAAAATCGCAAACAGTACTAGGTAGTGAACCCATATCCTCCACGGGGTAATCAAATCTACTGATTGCCCGGATACTTCTTTCCCACGTTATAAAATTTGAAATAGATATTTCATACGTAACTAACGCAAAATTTTAATAATTTAGAAAGGTATATTTTTCGAAACACTATTTGTATAAATTTTGTAGAAGCTCTATTAAAATTCACAATATTTCAGACAATATTAGTGAAATATTCATTTTCAAACTAAAAACAAAATGAATAAATATCTATAGTTTACAGTTACAGACAACATAAGTTGGAACGATCACATAAAAAATGTTGTTAGGGAGATGAACCAAAGATTTATTGGCGGAACCCTTACAAGCTACGACAGATCTACTAAAAAGACTGCATACACTACGTATGACGTACTCTCTTTTCTTACTGTAGCGCAGTATGGGATCCTCCAAGATAGGACTGACAGACAACATCAAACAAGTTGAAAGAAAGGCAGCTCGTTTCGTATTATCGCAAAATAGGGGAGAGAGTGTCACGGATATGATTAGCGAACTGCTGTGGCAATCATTACAGCAAAGATGGTTTTCGTCGCAGCGAGATCTTTATACGAAATTTCAGTCGCCAACTTTCTCCTCCGAATGGCAATTATTGTGTTGTACTCCCACCTGAAGGGGAAGAAATGATCATCTTGATAAAATAATAGAAATCAGAGTTTGCACAGAAAGATTTACGCTGAGGTGACACAAATCACTGGATACCTCCTAATATCATGCGAGGCCTCCTTTCGCCCGGCGTAGTTCTGCAACTCGGCGTGGCATGGACTCAGCAAGTCTCTGGAAGTCCCCCGGAGAAATATTGAGCCATGATGCCTCTATATCCGTTCATAATTGCGGAGGTGTTGCCTGTGTCAACGAAATGACGTCTCGATTATGTCCTATAAATGTTCGATGGGGTTCACGTCGGCCTTTCTGGGTGGTCAAAGCACTCGCTCGAATTCTAGATGATGTTCTTCAAATCAATCGCGAGCAATTGAATGGCTGCAAATGGTTTCGAAATAGCCGACCACGCAGAGAATTCAGTCCATCCCATGTAAACACAGCCCACACGATTATGGGGCCACCACCAGCTGACACAGTGCCTTGTTGACAGCTTGGGTCCATGGCTTCGTGGGGTCTCCGCCGTACTCGAACGCTATCATCAGCTTTTACCAACTGAAATCGGGACTCATCTGACCAGGTCACGGTCCATTCGTCTAGGGTCCGACCGCACTTTCCTAATGGATACATTCGTCGTACGCCCCACGTTGATTTCTGTGGTTATTTCACGCAGAGTTACTTGTCTGTTAGCACTGACAACTCTACGCGAACGCCGCTTGTCTCGGTCGTTAAGTGAAGGCTGTCGGCCACTGCGTTGTCCGTGGTGAGAGGTAATGCTTAATATTGGGCATTCTCAGCCCACTCTTGACAGTAAGGATCGTGCAATATTGAATTCCGTTATGATTTCCGAAATGGAATTTCCTATGCGTCTAGCTCCAGCTACCACTGCGCGTTCGTGGTCTCTTAATTCCCGTCATACGGGCATAACTACGTCAGAAACCTTTTCACATGAATCACCTGAGTACAACTGACAGATCAGCCAATGCACTGCCCTTCTGTATCTTGTGTACACGATACTACTGCCATCTGTATACGTGCATATCGCTATCCCATTTACTTCAGTCAACTCAGTGTAGATGTACATTTCTCCCATGTGCTATTCGAGAGTGGAACAGCAGATAACAGACTGTAGGAATTTCTACGAATCCTGTGCCAAAAGCTTCTGTATGAAATGGAAAGTAATCCTGTAGATGCAGGGAAGGATTTGGGGTGATTGGTGGAGTGTGGGAGGTGTGAGTAACAGGTAAGAGCTGGACCAGCTGGAAACGTCCCGCTGATAAGAGATTGATCACACAAATAACTTAAGACAGAACTTAACTCGCATGAGCACTCTTTGATTAACTTTGTTGATATGTGGAGTAAAAATCTCTCGGTGTACATGCCGCGTCAAATCAGGATAAAACTCCAAGCTATCGACCACTACCTCCATGGTCGTCGTCAGGGCTAAAACTGACTGTCGTGAACTAGCGAGGTTCCCACTTTTATATGCAAAGGACGGCTTCTGATTGGCTGGAATACGTCAGCGATATGGCGCGTAGTGAAGTGGTGCCCTCTACTTCCATAGATGTAGTTGCTATCCCGCGTTGCTTGCAGCGCCATCCCTTGAATCAGGAGGTAAAGTGCGAGAAGTTTTTCTCTACGATTTTTCTTTATCCAGTGCACTCTTCCAAGTGTTGCTAAGTGCATAGCCGTTGTCTCTATTAAAGTTATTATCGCTAAGTCTAATTTCGACTGCTTCCCGGATCACAGAGTCCCAGTAATTCGATGTGTGGGCTATTACTCTGGTTTCTTCAAATAAAATCTTATGCTTGTTATCATACCCACTGGAATACTTAGATTTTAAGGATTTTATGATGGATGCTCCTTCTTTGGGAGATGTGAGTGTCATTTCCATTTTACTAAAGTTATTTTTAAAGGCTGGTCTCAGATACTCCATTGCACTGTTCACCGAACCTGATAACCCCAAACTGTCAGTAACAGAAATGAAGTAGTTGTTTAAGAGGTTTGCATCACTAACTAAGTGCAATGGAGTATCAGAGACCAGTCTTTAAAAATAACATCTGTAAAATGGAAATGACACTCACGTCTCCCAAAAAAGTAGCATCCATCATAACATCCTTAAAATCTAAATATTCCAGTGGGTATGATAACATATGAACAAAGTTAATCAAAGAGTGCTCATGCTAGTAAAGTTATATCTTAAGTTATTTGTGTCATCAGTCTCTTATCAGTGGAACATTTCCAGACTGGCTAAAATATGCTGAAGTTAAGCCTCTTTACAAGAAGGGGGATAAAAAGATACAATCAAACTATCGACCAATTTCACTTTTGCCGGCTTTCTCAAAAATATTTGAAAAGGTTGTGTTCAAGCGTCTCCTTAAGCATCTGACTGTAAATAATATATTGTCCAAGTCACAGTTTGGATTACTGAAGGGTTCAGATATAGAGAAAACTATTTCCATTTACAGTGAGAATGTACTTAATTCATTGGATAATAAATTACAGGCTACTGGGATTTTCTGTGACCTGTCAAAAGCCTTTGACAGTGTGAACCACAGCAGTCTCCTAAGTAAATTAGAGTATCATGGTGTCACCGGAAATGCTGCGTAATGGTTTGAGCCTTATCAAATGGTTCAAATGGCTCTGAGCACTATGCGACTTAACATCTGTGGTCATCAGTCGCCTAGAACTTAGAACTAATTAAACCTAACTAACCTAAGGACATCACACACATCCATGCCCGATGCAGGATTCGAACCTGCGACCGTAGCAGTCGCCCGGCTCCAGACTGTAGCGCCTAGAACCGCACGGCCACTCCGGCCGGCTGAGCCTTATCTAGCTAACAGCAAACGAAGGGTGTCGTTGCGGAATACCTGTGCGGTAAGCAGTCATTCTTCATCTGACTGGGAATTAATTACATGTGGTATTCCTGAAGGTTCCATTTTGCATCCATTGCTTTTTCTTGTGTATATTAATGACCTCTCATATGTTACATTGCCAGATGCTAAGTTTGTTTTGTTTGCAGATGATACAAACATTGCAGTGAGTAGAAAGTCAAGTACAGATTTAGAAATAGCTGCTAATCAAATTTTCAACGACATTAATAAGTGGTTTAAAGCTAATTCTTTGTCATTAAAGTTTGAGAAGACCCAGTATATGCAGTTCAGAACCTGTAAGAGAATTCCTTCCAACATAAGTATAACGTATGAAGACATGCAGATCGAAGAGATTGACAGTGTTAAATTTCTGGAATTACAACTCGATAATAAATTCAATTGGGAAGGGCATACCACAGAATTTCTTAAGCACCTAAGCAAGTCTGTATTTGCCGTGAGAATGATGTCAGATGTAGGAGATATAAATATAAAAAAACTTGCATACTTTGCTTACTTTCATTGTATTATGTCGTATGGGATCATATTCTGGGGCAACTCATCAAACCGAGCAAACGTTTTTATGGTGAAAAAGCGTTTGATAAGAATCATTTGTGGTGTAAATTCGAGAACATCTTGTAGGAACCTGTTCAAGGAACTTTGTATTCTAACCACTGCTTCTCAGTATATTTATTCATTAATGAAATTTGTTGCAAGTAATACATCTCTATTTCCAACCAATAGCTCAGTACACAGTATCAGTACTAGGAATAAGAAGAACCTACATAAAGGCCTAAAGTCACTTACCTTGTTCCAAAAAGGGGTCCAATATTCAGGAACACACATTTTTAATAAATTGAAAGCAACCATTAAAACCTTGGTTTCAGATAAAGCACGGTTTAAACAGAGTATGAAAGTCTTTTTGATAGGCAACTCCTTCTATTCCATAGATGAATATCTTAATAGAGACTGTTAAGTCAGCTTGAGTAAAAGTATCTGTTAGATTCGAGTTTTGACAACACTTGGTTACAACAATAAAGATTAGGTATTTTGCGTATGATAAATTTATTAATAGTGCATAACAGTGTTTCATTTTGACAGTGTGTTAATTCTGTAAATGTTAGCTGTCCCAGTTTACTGCATTGTATTAACTTATTTTCAAATATCTCCTGATAAATGATCAGGGTAGTAAGTATTATATTCAAATGTTTTATGTTTCTATGTCATACTTTCTGACATGTTCCACACCCACGAGAATAATCTCAATTTTTGGGTCTATGGAACAAAAACTGAATCTAACCTAATCTAATCTAATCTAGTACCGGTTGAGCTGTTGGGCTATGGTAAAAGGAGATCGGGTAGGCCATTGTAGCCTTGATGAAAGAAGATAGCGGACTGGAGGGGCGAGGAAGGTAGTTGCTATGGTGGGCGGATATCAGCATGAGGTTCTGCGTCAGGAAAAAGGAACCTGCTACAGTTTCCGCAGGACAGGACGCTGAATGTGTGGAAGTGAGGGAGCTGTCGTGACAGCGGCCCATGTGGAGTAAAGGTTTCTGGGACAATGAGCTTTAAGTCGCTGAGTTTACAGGATTTACGGAGCTATTCTAGGAATTTAAAGAGCTCTAAGAATTTAACCAGCTGGTGAATAAGATACTTAGTGTCATATGTTCTCTGATCACTCCTGATACGAAAGCTAAAACGAAAAGAGCATGAATCGTCGTCAGCTGAGCACTGAACGTATACGAATAGCCAAAACCAGTAAGTCTAAGAAACAAAGCATGTTTGTTGCTAGCAGAGCGATATGAAGTTAGACTAAACACCTGATACAGCACGCAGCAAGGGACGAAGCCGCACACGTACGGACAAGTCTGTCCACCTCTTGCGGCTAAGTGTGGCGACTTACCTGCTGCAAACTTGCAGTATCCCTGCGTCGCTGCTGCTTCCGATATGCGCTCTGTGCGGGAATCCTACTCTGTACTCATACCAAAAGTCACCTGGGTCTTCCTTTCTGTTGCTACGTGTTTTTCAGTAGACAACCGCAAAGCCTGCGATAGCGGCCTGGCCATACAGAACACGCCCTTCCGGTACAGCATGCGGCGTTGAGCCGCAACGGCCAGGCCTCATCGTTGAAATGCCCAAGCCGTCCTCTCATGGGACGTGAAAACGCATGTGGATGAGGAGCTGGTGACGTCACAGCGTGGAATTCCACGTTCCACTACACTGCGGAGCGTGATATAAAAACTCTGGCATGTCAGATTTTTGTCTTTGCGGCCAGTGACATGCGAAAGCAGAACATAGGATGGTTAATGGTTAATGGCTCTGAGCACTATGGGACTTAACATCTATGGTCATCAGTCCCCTAGAACTTAGAACTACTTAAACCTAACTAACCTAAGGACATCACACAACACCCAGTCATCACGAGGCAGAGAAAATCCCTGACCCCGCCGGGAATCGAACCCGGGAACCCGGGCGTGGGAAGCGAGAACGGCAGAACATAGGAGCCGCGATATTGTACGGCGTTAAACATCGTATATGGTGGATTTTCTTCATTATAAAGTACTTGGTATGAATATAAGCTGTTTCAAAGTATTATCAACTTGAGGATCTCTCGAAAACGCGTCGTTTTAGCTATGATGCTATACAGTCTATCGGAAGTTAATGGCTTCCCGTAGTTGATGTTTTCAGTGTTATAACTTTTGTGTTACAAAAATATACCGTTTCAATGCTACGGCACAATGATGATCTATCAAAAGCGCATCTTTTTGGTACAGTTTATATATTAAACACGAAATAATGACATATGCGGAGACTCAGTTGCTATATCAAAATCAGTATGGATTTCGCAGCCGTGCAGTGCAAATGTACTGTGTGTTTCCGCCTGCGGAGCACGCGCCTCACTTTTGTTTACTTTCAGCGGCCTTCTCTTACATGTTGCTTACGTGAACTAAACCCATGGCCAACCGATATCGAAAGTTCACACTACGATTCACCTTTTGTAAAGATTACACCTCAACAAAGGCTTTGTGTAAGTGTGGTGTTATGCCACTTATGTATACAGTGGTCATAATAAATGTTGCATAATGCCGAAACTGTAATATTGAATGTTGTGTTCCAAAAATAGGTTATGATATCAATACAGTCGTTTGTTTATAATATAGTTCTATCTGAAACATTCCATGTTTCTGTCGTGAGAGAGCAGTATGTACAGTCTATGGCAACCGTGTCATCCGTAAACATTGCAGTACTTGTGCTGTGTGTCATTACGAGAGTTGTGCTGCCTTAGGATGGTTCGGACAACAATTACGTACGACCAGAGGCTGTGTGTAGTCTCTCTAATGAAGCAGGAAATGAGACAGGTGAACGTCGCATCGAATATCGCTGTAGGAAAAACTGATGTCTCCAGAATGTGGAACAAGTTCCTGGCGACAAGATCAGTTGAGGATCGTCACAGAAGTGTCCATGGAAGCAAAATAACGTGTGCAGGACTGAAATCTGCATATAACAGCCGGCCGGGGTGGCCGAGCGGTTCTAGACGCTACAGTCTGGAACCGCGCGACCGCTATGGTCGCAGGTTCGAATCCTGCCTCGGGCATGAATGTGTGTGATGTCCTTAGGTTAGTTAGGTTTAAGTAGTTCTAAGTTCTAGGGGACTGATGACCTCAGAAGTTAAGTCCCATAGTGCTCAGAGCTATTTGAACCATTTTAGCATATAACAGTAAGTAGAAGCCCTCAACACAATACAACATTTTTTGGCGGCAGTTCCAAACAGTTACAGGAGCGCAGGTGTCAACACAAACGGTACAAAACAGGCTCCATGGGCAGAGATTACGTGCGGTACCAGAAGACCTCCTCTAAATCGGGTTCGGAGAGGGGCTCGTGTCACTTGGGAACGAAATCAGTCTTTGTGCACTAGGCAGCAGTGGGACACAACACCCTTTTCTTATTAGACCCGTATCAGTCTCCACTCTCAGGATACTGATATTCGTATGTGGAGGCAACGACGGCAGTGTTTACACTATAACTCTATCGCAGACCACCACCGTTATCAAGCTGGTTCAGTCACGTTTTGGGGTGGAACATGCATGGCGGCAGGAAACCCCTTATGCCAATACGTGGAAGGACGACTGGTGTGAATTATCGGGATGACGGCCTTGCATGCATTGTGGCTCCATTAGTTGAACATACTGGACCGGGGTTCCCGCTGATAGACGACGGTGAACACCCCTATCATCACAATCTTGTCAAAACCTTCCCAGTGGAACACAGACTCATCATATGGAACCGCCTTCATATCCTCCAGATCCCAACTGCATTGATAATTCATGGGTCATGCTAAAAAGTGTGGTTTGCAATCGTCCAGTCCCACTAGAGACCCGACAGAGCATCATAGAGGATACTGTGAAGGAATGGGACAATATCCCACAGGCTTATGTGGACAATTTGGCAAGGTGTATGCCCACCCGCATTCAAAAGTCTCTCTAATTACGGGGAGGGCCAGTTGGCTCATAAACAACGTGTTATGCAAAATGACAGTGAAAAGAAACTGTTGTTTTCAGTGGAATCTTTTCTAAGGTTTTTCTTGAGTTTATCAAGTGGAAATGAGTTTATCTTCCTTATTTTTGTTTTCCAGTAACTGTACATGACAGAACAAAATCTGTTTTCTTTCCCGTTCTGTTCAGTACTAACAATAAATTAATGGTAAACATTTAGATTCACTACGGTAACTAGTGCTTATCTAGTAAATTTCATTTACTCCGTCTGTACAAATACAGATATCCTATATTCCCATTTCCGTCACTGTTTTTTCCATATTTTTCCTCTATAATTTACATAGTTTTCCATTTATTCCATATTTTTCTCCGTATTTAACATATTTTTGCACGTTTGGGTGTTAAACAGGAAAAAATTGTATTACCTCAAGGCAGAACTGTATTTACGTAATTATGTGATGTTTATCCCATTGTATACAGGGTGAAAAGTATTTAAACCGACAAACTCTGGGAGGTTGTAGGGGACATCAAAACAAATATTTTTCCCTAATGTCATTTTTTCCTATGAGGAGTATTTAAACCGGTAGAGGAAGATTTCTCTGTCGGCAAATTAATTAAAGCAACACTTTTTCATTTTTTATGACCCAGAGACAACACATTAACACAACCCAATTTCAATTACAGGTGATGGCTGGGTGTTGTGTGCTGTCCTTAGGTTAGTTAGGTTTAAGTAGTTCTAAGTTCTAGGGGACTCATGACCATAGATGTTAAGTCCCATAGTGCTCAGAGCCATTTTTCAATTACAGTAGATTTTCAAAAATGCCTCCATTGGCAAGTAAACAAAGGTTACACTGTCGGATTATGTTATGTCTGACACGGTCAAAAACGCCAGGAGTATCCTGAATTGTTCCTGCTGCTGCTACTATCCGGGTAACGACATCCTCTTCTGATGCAAATAAACAAGGTTGTGCATCTCTCCCCACACAAAAAAGTCCAGAGGGGACATATTATGGGATCGAGCAGGCCATTGTACAGGACCACTTCTAGCAATCCAAGTTTCTGGGAACCGTCGGTTCAGGAATCGACGCACACGACGACTGAAATGTGTCGGCGCCCCGTCATGTTGGAACCACATGCATTGTCTTGTAGGGAGCGGGAAGTCTTCCAGCAATCCTGGCAATGCTCTGGCTAGAAAATTGTAATAGTGTCTGCCATTTAATGGCCTAGGTAGCAGATACGGCCCAATTAAACAGTCCCCACCAACACCGACCCACACATTAACGAAGAAAAAAATGGTTCAAATGGCTCTGAGCACTATGGGACTCAACTGCTGAGGTCATTAGTCCCCTAGAACTTAGAACTAGTTAAACCTAACTAACCTAAGGACATCACAAACATCCATGCCCGAGGCAGGATTCGAACCTGCGACCGTAGCGGTCTTGCGGTTCCAGACTGCAGCGCCTTTAACCGCACGGCCACTTCGGCCGGCCATTAACGAAGAACCGCACTTGATGAGCGCTAGTAACTGTGGCATGTGGGTTATCCTCACTCCAAACATGTGAATTGTGCATGTTGAAGATTCCATCACGCCCGAACGTTGCTTCATCGGTAAACAACTCAGAGGATGGAAATGTAGGATGCATTTCCCACTGTTGCAGGTACCACTACGAAAACTGTGCTCTGGGTGGATAATCAACTGGTTCTAGGTTGTGGACACGCTGTGAGTGAAATGGACGTAACAATTGCTCTCGAAGGACTGTTCTTACATTCGTCCGATTCGTCCCCATGTTACGTGCAATTGCACGAGAGCTGACTGAAGGATCCCGCTCCACATGCTGCAAGACAGCTTCCTCAAATTGAAGCGTTCTTACCATACGATGGCGTCCCTGTCCGGGTAATCTGCTGAATGACCCGGTCTGACGCAGACGTTGGTACATAACAGCAAAGGTCGTATTGTGCGAGATACTGCGATTACGATATTGTTGTTGATAAACCCGCTGTGCAGATCGTCCGTTGTCGTGCGCTAAGTAGTACGCACCAACTATATCACTCCAGGTGTATCGCTCCATTAATAAACAGAGACAATGCACTACTACACTGGTGGACAGCAGTTGCCTACAACTGAAGAGCGTAATACAGCCTCCACCGGTTTAAATAATCCTCATAGGAAAAAAATGACACAAGGGAAAAATATTTGTTATATGTCCCCTACAACCTCCCAGAGTTTGTCGGTTTAAATACTTTTCACCCTGTATACGCGCTTTGATGAAATTGCTAACAAGCAGAAAGAACTCTGAATTAATTCCCTGTGTTCGAATCTTTCATCGGTAATATTGGGTTGATGTATAATTTCGTAACGTTGTTGCATATAAAAACAAACAGGTACACTAACAGAGACTTTAGTCATCAGTAATATAGTCTAGTTAACTATTTACGAGAGTCTGCCAACGATGGGTAACTTTTCGATTTCATGACTGTAGAAATCGCGTGGCTTTGAGGCGAAGAACTCGTCGAGTCATGTTCGGAGCGCATTTTCATCCAGAAAGGAAATTCCTTGAAAGTTGTTCAATAGCGAGCCGATATTGTGACAATTTGAGGGCGCAAAGTGGGGTGAATAAAGCGCGTGCGGAATGACCTTCAAACCTACTCTTGTATGCTGTTTTTTGTCAGTCTAGAAAATGCGGCTGGGTTTTATCGTGGAGTAGCATTACTTCAGCAGTATTCCTGGTCGTTGTTCTTGGACTGCGTCTTCAAGACGACTCTGTTGTTGACAATAAATGTCAGCAGTGATGGTTATACCTCGGGGAAGCAATTCGTGGTACACCACACCGTCTCTGTACCACCAGATGCCATTCTCTTTTGTGGATGTGCGCTGGTCTTTGAACGGGGAATTGTTGCATTGTTTGGGTTCAGCCATTCCTTTCTTTTCCCTACGTTAGCATTAAGACACCATTTCTCGTCACCAGTAACGATACAGGATAGGTGTAGTCGGTGTTTTTCACGAGCGAATTGATGACGAGCAAGCAGAGATACCCATATGGCCGCCCGCTCATTTTTATGATATTGGTTCAGAGCGTGCAGGACCTATACATACAGTTTTGCAACCTTCCTCATTGCATGCAAATGCCACATGGTGATTGAATGATCGCAGTTCATCACATTTGTAGCCCGCATCTCGTGGTCGTGCGGTAGCGTTCTCGCTTCCCACGCCCGGGTTCCCGGGTTCGATTCCCGGCGGGGTCAGGGATTTTCTCTGCCTCGTGATGGCTGGGTGTTGTGTGATGTCCTTAGGTTAGTTAGGTTTAAGTAGTTCTAAGTTCTAGGGGACTGATGACCATAGATGTTAAGTCCCATAGTGCTCAGAGCCATTTGAACCATCACATTTGCCAGTTCTCGAGTACAATGTTGTAGATCATTGGGAATTAATGCGTTTAAACGATCTTCAATTAACCCCGAAGTTTTTCCTGAACGTGGAGAATAACTACTGTCAAAACGATCGTCCTTTAAACGAGAAAACCATTTTCTTTCCGTGCTCTGTCCAATGGCATTATCCCCATATAAGGCGCAAATATAATATTTGTGGCTGCCTCCACTGCTGTCATCCCTCTATTGAATTCAAACAGAAGTATATGTCTAAAATGTTCAGATTTCTCCTCTCGGCACTCCATTTTCTAGCGTCCGTGGCTCCACTCACTATTTCCAAATGACAATACTTAAACTCAAGTAGCAACAGTGAACTACAAAAAAAATGACAGTCGATAAATAATCCCATAGCAATAGGAAAACCAATACGCAAAGCAAACTTTTAACATAGACTCTGAACCACCTGTCATTTCTGGCGACTCCTCACATCGTTGAGAGGTGAAAGGCTAGATTGAAGGCAGATTGAAAAGTTCCGTGGTCCGACCGCGAGACTATTCTGCGATCTCGGTTTCCAGGCACGCTCTTTCCAGGTAGACCATCAAGCCCTCCTCTTTCATCTATTATTTGGTACAGACATTCAAACTATTAAAGAGCTTTTCAAGTAGCTCTCCTGCGTTATATAACTATTGTGCTATGACAAGTCTGTTGCCGACAACTGCATTACCAATGGACACAAAGAATTTATTTGCCTGTACTAATATCTTGATACACGTATTGCGCTGCTGGGACTCTGTATATGAAGAGGCAGTGTAGATAAAAAAATGGTTCAAATGGCTCTGAGCACTATGGGACTTAACATCTATGGTCATCAGTCCCCTAGAACTTAGAACTACTTAAACCTAACTAACCTAAGGACAGCACACAACAGCCAGCCATCACGAGGCAGAGAAAATCCCTGACCCCGCCGGGAATCGAACCCGGGAACCCGGACGTGGGAAGCGAGAACGCTACCGCACGACCACGAGATGCGGGCTCAGTGTAGATCCAACCGTGTCCTAAAAGTTTAGAGTTTCCAGTAGCATGGAACAGGCTACTGACAGCTGACTGGCCGCAGGCAAACCACGTACAGTGTGTAAACTTTTAGATGGCAGACCTCTCCATAGTCCTGAATCGGCAGAACTCGGTAAACGTCGGGAGGCTTCGGTAGGCACGCAGTTTCGACTGCTGCCAACATTACGTAGCTGACTGTGTTGTAGAAGGTAGCCATTGTCGTCTGCTTCGTTATTGTTTTGCGCTGTACTGTTCTGCGTGTTTTTATTATGCAGTTGTGCTAAAGATTATCAATATGAGTGAAGAGGCAGTTGCTGGCCCATCTCGGGAGTCGCCAACAACCCCAACCGGTAGGCCTACGGTTAGAAGGAAACCAGTATTATGTAGCGATGCTCGCAAAATTATATTGCGTGTGATTGAATGCTGCGAAAGGGAAAGGGAGTAGAAAAAATTGCTTCACCCCATATACAAATCTTCAGTGAGAGCTGCTACATACACAGGACAAAGCATGCGTAGCATTGGAAGATTCAAACAGTTTTCCAAGAATCATCCTAGCGTATCACCACAAACGCCTGACAAGAAAAGGTGAGTTTCCATTTCAGATATTTTGTTCGCGATCACTTTGAAGGAATCACCAAAATTTCATTGCAATCGGATGAATGGTTTTGGAACGCACAGAGGGCAGACATACATACATTCATTCTGTTTAAGTATATTTAAATTTTATAATCAATAGTTTAACATTGCGGGGAATGAAATAAAATGAAAAAAAAAATTGCGAGATGTGGGAATCGAACGCGGGGCCGCTGCGTGACAAGCCCTTACCTATTTTTTTTTTTTAATCTCATTTTGTTCGCTTCACCTGCTCGGGGCGGACGTCGTAAGACGTCCATTGAGGTTCGTAGTTGATCGATTAACTCAGTTTTTTTTTTTTATTACAGAGGGCACCTAACCCTCTGACCGAACACGCTGAGCTACCGTACCGGCTCCTAATCAATTGCGCTACGCATATAACGATGACTTAACTGTTGAAACATTGTTGATTACTGTTTTCGGGCGTTCGGAGTACAACTCTCCAAAGTTTCTATATAGATTTTAATGTACATGACGATTTCAGTTTCGTTTACGAACAACATTTAAAGCGAGTTTTACTTCCAAGCCTTTCGTCTGATTTCGTGTAAGCATGACGCGCAATTTGTAGTGCCAGCACTGCAACTGGTAGGTGTGCCTTGTCCCCCCCAACGGCTCCTCTCCCCTCGCCAGCCAATGCTTGCTTCCTCCTCTCCCCGTACTCCCTTCACAACTCTCCGTCTTACAGTTAACACTCTGTACTTCAAGCGCTGCCCGACAGAAAGCGGCCTGCTTGGCTGCTCACGCTGCAGTCGATGGCTGGCACCTACAACAGCAAGCGACGCCACACAGGCAAGGCTCGTTCCGGAGTCAGCTGTCACACTTTGGAACCGGCCGAAAGCTCGTTAGCAGCTTGCCTGTGTAGCGCGGTACGACAAAGCTTCCTCTCGCCGCTGCTGACATGGTAGTCAAATGCGCTAACAGGTGCACAGAGTAGCTGCGGCCTAAGGCAGCAGCAAGCTGGTTGTAGCCGCGCCAAAGCTGCACTCTGGGTGACACGATACACGGCCGTAAGCCGTTCTCACACGGGACGAGTGAGCTAATGTTGACTTGGACGCGGACGGGACATCCGACCTCAAGAAACACAGCGCCATTAGAACACGGGACGAGCTGGTGTACGTGATTTACGCTCTCAGCGCTCCCCAGCGGCCGTCGTCGACGTTATTTCGCTCGCAAACCGCACAGTTTATTTACGAAAATGGCTGCATTAACTCCGTTAGCGACTGTCGTAGAAGAGCGGAGAAAATCGCGAAGAAGATTTTGGACTCGTCGTCGGCTTGAATAGTGAATTGTCGGTAGACAAACACTGCATAACGCTGTACAACAATATGAGATGCATACTAGTAAAAGTTATACGTTAACTCAATTGAATTTCCATTCTATTTTCGGTTTTAAATTGAATATTATTAGGATATAGTGTCTAATGCCAGTCTGCGCATGCATAATAAAAATGGTTCAAATGGGTCTGAGCACTATGGGACTTAACATCTATGGTCATCAGTCCCCTAGAACTTTGAACTACTTAAACCTAACTAACCTAAGGACATCACACAACACCCAGTCATCACGAGGCAGAGAAAATCCCTGACCCCGCCGGGAATCGAACCCGGGAACCCGGGCGTAGGAAGCATGAACGCTACCTCACGACCAAGAGCTGCTCATTCCCCTAGACTTAGAACTACTTAAACCTAAGGACATCACACACATCCATGCCGGAGGCAGAATTAGAACCTGCGACCGTAGCAGCAGCGCGGTTCCGGACTGAAGCGCCTAGAACCGCTCGGCCACAACGGCCGCATGCATAATATCCAGATCCTCGACGTTGCATAGGCTACTAAGACTCTGAATGAACTTCATCACATAGAGTTTATGATCGAGATTCATTTCGTAATTTCATTCGAATGGAAGAGAAGATTTTTTTGAAGCAGTTCGCCATCATTGAAAACAATATTTACTGGCAAGATACAAACATGAGCCAGTCCATAAATTCAATTACAGAAAGTTTCATAATAGCAAAAACTTCCAGTGTGTACCTTGAGTTTCAGATAAAGACTGGCAGTCATGTTAAGATTTCTAACATCTGGGGATTCATTCCCGTCGGTGGACTTTGCAACAACAACTGCAGCAAATATATTATTTGTAATAAGTAACATCGACTTCTGAGATGATATTTCCATTACATGAATGAAGATAGTTCTTCTACTAAATGAATAAAACAGGTCCATAATCTTTTAGACAAAGAAAGGTGAAAAAAAATTAAGAAGGAGATGCATGCAAATCTGCTACATTTCGCTCCACAACTCAGAAATCACGACGCTCCCATCTGCGCTTACAGATTTATCTCCCCACTACTTTTGGGTTTCCATGCAACTTCTTTTTTGTTCTTATTAAAAAGGAAGTAGAGCGGTCAGCTTCAGGTCAGTGGAGACAGGTGGGCAGAGGTCGAAACACGAGGCCGTGAACCGCCCCCTCTGGTTCCTTTTTTTTTTTTTTTTTTTAACTGGAATGCAGGTTAAACAAAACATCTTTACTCGTGCGATTGTGTCCTAGGGCTACAAAAAGTATCTAAACAGCAAAACCAAAATAAAGCATAAATGGAAACGTGAAGGCCGCCCTTTCCGTAGAACCAACATTATTAGACACTAAACCTGAATCCACTAGAGAAAAGACGTATACGAATCCTTCTATCGCTTTATTTTTTATTTTTTTAACAAGGTGCGCAAAAGCCTTTATTAACAAGGAGTGGGGGTAACAAACATGGGTGCATCTGTAAACAAGGAAAACTGAAAGTAAGCTAAGAGGTGTGCACTGCAGACAAAGAGGGAAGAAAGGACGGGGAAGTGGTAAGACTTGCGGGCATCTACCAGGTTGGCGGAAGGGACGTAGAGACAGTGTTGGCAGGGGCGACATGCGAGATCTGGCGTCCGTGTCCCTGGCATTACCAACAGGCAGGAGAGCACGAAATAAGGGTGGAAGCAAAGGAGCGAGGGGGGGGGGGGTTGGAGAGGAGGCAGACAGTGGAATTGGGGAATGCACAGCTTGGCCTGGTACAGTGCATAAAAAAATAGGCATGTGTCCATGGTCTACCCCACTGGGTGGTATGATAGAGAACACTGTAGATCGGGGAGTCTCAGACATCAGTGGTGTGTGTGTGTGGGGGGGGGGGGAGGAGGGGGGAGGAGTGCGGAGCATGTGTGGCACCACCCAGCTGAGTAGGTGTGACGTTAAGATCCTGTGGGGGTAATTCGCGAAGAAGGTGCAGAAGCACAGTCGGTCCTCGATTTCATTGCGCGCAGCTTGTATGTACTGCCATACGTCAAGGCACGATTTATCACCACCAGTATATAGCTAAGTGATCTACCATCCCTTGTCCAATACAGCAGCTTGATTTTTATTGGCAGGGAAATGAATGTCCTGAGGATGGAAAAAAAAAGTCTACCAGTCGATTGAGTCTAGCGGAACATGGAGAAAACGAACTGTAGACTCAGTTTCCAAACGTCACCAGTGGCAGCACAAGCCAGGTGGTGGGCATCGTCATTCACGAGGCGTCAAATTGTACAAAGCGGAATTTCCTACAATCAGATTGCGTGAATACGTTGATTTGTGGCGAATTTTACACATGCAACATGCTACCATATTTCCTGGACCTTGAAGGGAAAGAAAGGCTGATGGACATGACACCAGATGGTGGGCCACTGCGTTGAGGGATGTTTGAGTTCAACGCTGTTGCGGAATATGTAACGCAGTACTGGAATGTAGAAATTTCTGGTTCGAGGAAGGTGCGTGCTCAGTGAGTGAGTGTGAGCATAACTTACACTATGAGATCAAAAGTATCTGGACACCTGGCTGAAAATAACTTACAAATTCGTGGCGCCCTCCATCGGTAACGCTGGAATTCAATATGGTGTTGGCATACCCTTAGCCTTGATGACAGCTTCCACACTCGCGGGCATACGTTTAATCTGATGCTTGGATATTCCCTGGGGAATGGTAGCCCATTCTTCGCGGCGTGCTGCACTGAGGAGAGGTATCGATGTCGGTCGGTGAGGTCTGGCACGAAGTCGGCGTTGCAAAACATCCGAAAGGTGTTCTATAGGATTCAGGTTAGGACTCTGTGCAGGCCAGTCCATTACAGGGATGTTATTGTCGTGTAACCACTCCGCCACAGACCGTGCATTATCAACAGGTGCTCGATCGTGTTGAAAGATGCAATCGCCTTAACCGAATCGCTCTTCAACAGTGGGAAGCAAGAAGGTGCTTAAAACATCAGTGCAGGCTTGTAGCGTGATAGTGCCACGCAAAACAACAAGGGATGCAAGCCCCCTCCATTAAAAACACGACCACACCATAACACCACCGCCTCCGAATTTTACTGTTGGCACTACACACGTTAGCAGATGACGTTCACCGGGCATTCGCCATACACACACCCTGCCATCGGATCGCCACATCGTGTAGCGTGATTCGTCACCCCACACAACGCTTTTCCACTGTTCAGTCCTCCAATGTTTACGCTCCTTACACCAAGCGAGGCGTCTTTTGGCATTTACCGGCGTGATGCGTGGCTTATGAGCAACCGCTCGACCATGAAATCCAAGTTTTCTCATCTCCCGCCTAGCTGTCATAGTACTTGCAGTGTATCCTGATGCTGTTTGAAACTGCTGTGTCATGGTCTGGATAAAAGACTGCCTCTTACACATTACGACCCTCTTCAATTGTCGACGGTCTCTGTCAGTCAACAGACGAGGTCGGCCTGTGTTGTACGTGTCCCTTCACGTTTCCACTTCACATCACATCGGAGACAGTGGACCTAGGGATGTTTAAGAGTGTGGAAATATCGCGTACAGACGTATGACACAAGTGACACCCAATCCCCTTACCACGCTCGAAGTCCGTGAGATCCGCGGAGCGCCCCATTCTGCTTTCTCACGATGTCTACTGACTACTGAGGTCGCTGATATGGAGTACCTGGCAGTAGGTGGCAGCACAATGAACTTAATATGAAACACGTATGTTTTTGGAGGTGTACGGATACTTTTGATCACAAAGTGTATGTAGACGATGAATTCAGAAATTTGCGACAGCTGGGGCACGATGTGGCCCACCGGCATTGGCGGGGATATGGATGTAGCGATAATAAAGTACAGCAAGCTGTGCTTAACGGAGGTGCCGCAGTTCCACTGCTTGTGCACGATGGCCATGTACTAAGGCGCCGTTCAGAGTCGAACATTGGTGAGGGCAAGTCCTCTCGCTCGCAGGGAGAGGGTGATCGTTTCATAGCGGACCTTAAAGAGCATACCACCTGTAAGAAAGTATCCGAACACAGTCTTTAGACTGCTTCCAATGATGGCAGTGAGAGCACCTGTGCGACATGGACCACGTTGGACTCCACGTGTTGATTTTGGTATTCGACATGTTGTAAGGAACTGAGTCGGCTGAGCAGATTTCGTCGCACTGCAATGCAGGTAAATTGGAGGGTACGCCGAAAACTGATGGCAGCGGAGTGGCGGCGTACGGTGCAGGTGAAAATGATACTAAGAAAAAATGGTTCAAATGGCTCTGAGCACTATGGGACTCAACTTCTGAGGTCATTAGTCCCCTAGAACTTAGAACTAGTTAAACCTAACTAACCTACAGACATCACAAACATCCATGCCCCAGGCAGGATTCGAACCTGCGACCGTAGCGGTCTTGCGGTTCCAGACTGTAGCGCCTTTAACCGCACGGCCACTTCGGCCGGAAAATGATACTAAGGTACCGAAGGTTCTGTACAGGAGGTGTGTTAAGTCGTTGCATGAGAGGCCACGTCCAATGGGCACCGCCTATTGTTTAGCCAAATTCATGGAAACCATTTACAGAAAACATAAAAAAAAACGTATGACTATGCCATATGAAGTGGAGCTAGGCTATATTGCAATGCAAGACTTCGCTGGGATTTTAACAAAATGGAGATGTGTGACTGCCTAACATCAAATCACGACTTCTGAGTGCAAGACGAAGACTATCAGGGAGTGTGTGTTTTAGTGTCTATAACGGTTGGCTCTGGCAGTTAGTCTGTTATAGAGACAGAAGTTATTTTCTGGACAGACATTTGTTTTGGTTTTATTATATGCACATTAATTTCCATGAAACTTCGGGAGTGAAGGACAGGAAGAAGATGCTGTGATATGCAAATGATTAGCTTTTCAGAGCATTCACACAAGGTTGGCGACGGTGGCGACACCTGCAACGTGCTGACATGAGGAAAGTTTCCAACCGATTTCTCATACACAAACAGCAGTTGACTGGCGTTGCCTGATGAAACGTTGTTGTGATGCCTCGTGTAAGGGGGAGAAATGCGTACCATCACGTTTCCGACTTTGATAAAGGGCGGATTGTAGCACATCGCGATTGCGGTTTATCGTATCGCGACATTGGTGCTCGAGTTGATCGAAATACAATGTCTGTTAGCAGAATCTGGAATCGGTGGGTTCAGGAGGGTAATACGGAACGCCGTGCTGGATCCCAACGGCCTCGTATCACTAGCAGTCGAGATGACAGGCATCTTATCCGCATGGCTGTAACGGATCGTGCAGCCACGTCTCGATCCCTGAGTCAACAGATGGGGACGTTTGCAAGACAACAACCATCTGCACGAACAGAATGAATTTTTCACTCTACAGCGGAGTGTGAGCTGATATGAAACTTCCTGGCAGATTAAAACTGTGTGCTGGACCGAGACTCGAACTCGGGACCTTTGCCTTTCGCGGGCAAGCGCTCTACCGACATTTTTTTTTTTTATCTCATTTTGTTCGCTTTCGTTCGTTGTGTCTGCTCGGGGCGGACGTCGTAAGACATCCGTTTCAGTTCGTTGGTGTTCGATTAACTCAGTTTTTTTGTTACAGAGGGCACGTAACCCTTGTAAGTAGGCTGTTTAGGTTTTTTTATTGGTAACGCCACCTCTGTATAACAATCACTGGCTGTGCTGTGTGCAGTCTGTGGCTGCTTTGCATTGTTGTAATACTCGCCATTGTAGTGTTAGGCAGCTGGCTGTGAACAGCGCGTAGCGTTGCGCAGTTGGAGGTGAGCCGCCAGCAGTGGTGGATGTGGGGAGAGAGATGGCGGAGTTTTGTAATTTGTCATGAACTGCTATATATATTATGACTATTAAGGTAAATACAGTGTTTGTTCTCTATTAATATCTTTCATTTGCTAACTATCCCTATCAGTAGTTAGTGCCTTCCATAGTTTGAATCTTTTATTTAGCTGGCAGTAGTGGCGCCTGCTGTATTGCAGTAGTTCGAGTAACCAAGATTTTTGTGAGGTAAGCGATTTGTGAAACGCGTAGGTTAATGTTAGTCAGGGCCATTCTTTCGTAGGGATTTTTTGAAAGTCAGATTGCGTTGCGCTAAAAATATTGTGTGTCAGTTTAAGGACAGTCGTGTATAATTGTTCAAAAAGAGGACGTTTCACCCTCTGACCGAACATGCTTAGCTGCCGTGCCGGCTAACTGAGCTACCCAAGCACGACTCACGCCCCGTCCTCACAGCTTTAATTCCGCCAGTACCTCGTCTCCTACCTGGCAGGAGAGCTTCTGTGAAGTTTGGAAGGTAGGAGACTGCTGCCCTGGCCAGCGCATTCTCCAGATCTCTCACCAATTGAAAACGCCTGGTGCCTTCCATAGTTTGAATCTTTTATTTAGCTGGCAGTAGTGGCGCCTCTGTATTGCAGTAGTTCGAGTAACCAAGATTTTTGTGAGGTGAGCTGGCTCGTCACAATACGCCAGTCACTACTCTTGATGAACTGTGGTATCGTGTTGAAGCTGCATGGGCAGCTGTACCTGTACACGCAATCCAAGTTCTGTTTGACTCAATGCCCAGGCGTATCAAGGCCGTTATTACGGCCAGATGTGGTTGTTCTGGGTACTAATTTCTCAGGTTCTATGCACCCAAATTGCGTGGAAATGAAATCACATGTCAGTTCTAGTATAATATATTTGTCGAATCATCTGCATTTCTTCTTGGTGTAGCAATTTTAATGGCCAGTAGTGTAGAACGTAAGTTTATATTTTGGATGTTCTACACAGTTTATAGTGCTTTAGAGATACACATTCGTCGGGGACTGGTCTAGCACGTCGCTCGGTACTGTGCCTGCCAAACCACAGCGCAGGCTTCTGCCCAGTCCCGTTACACTATTGGTAATATGCCGTTGGAAATAATAACAACGGCAAAATACCTGAACTATAATTATTTATCACCTGTGTGATACGTTTCAGTAAATGATTTCAATTTCAAGTACATTTTTTCGATACGTTAGGCGATGTCCATAGCATATGCCACAGTACTCTGTAATATTACATTAATCTGTAGATGCATTTAGTAAGGTTCTCATTCTTGCACACTGTTCGATTGCTATGGATACATTTAATTTCACAGGTTACATGGAAGTACTCTAGGTTACAAGAATTTATTAGAAACTAATCGCACTCAACAATACCACACAATTGGGGTTGTAAACTTACAAATATATTTACGCATCAGGCTTTTTCGCCCTTGATTGGAATCCACCTTTATTCAACTATTCGAGAGTGGTCTTTAATTAGGGGGATTCACTAGAGAGCCCCATCAACGTATATAGGAATTCAAAATCGAAGAAAGCGACATATCCATTCACACCATTATAGAGAAACCATTAAAATTTTTATTCATTACACGCTCCAGTCACATTAATGTGACCATCACCTATGTTCGACGTCAGCGTCAAATCAAAACTCACAGGCGGTAAGTGTTAGCACTAGCAGTGGGCGGTATATAAAGCGTGTCGAATGCAACGCGCATAACGCTGCAGTCGTTGTCGCAAAGTGAAAACGGAGCGCTTTATCTGACCAGAAAGGGCATGATCATCGGCTTTCGGAAGCAGTTTACAAACTTATCCGCTTGGCTTTCGAGCCAAGGATGAAAATGCTTCCATCCTTGGCCTGAAAGCCAAACGACTAAGTTTGTGAACTGTTCCCTTACCGTCGTGGTTAAAGCACCGCACATGACAAAATGGCGCCATCCAAAACCGGCGCCGAGGCAACTGTGGTGCAAATGGTTCAAATGGCTCTGAGCACTATGGTACTTAACTTCTGAGGTCATCAGTCCCCTAGAACTTATAGCTAATTAAACCTAACCAACCTAAGGACATCACACACATCCATGCCCGAGGCAGGATTCGAACCTGCGGCGTAGCGGTCGCGCGGTTCCAGACTGAAGCGGCTAGAACCGCTCGGTTACAACGGCCGGCAACTGTGTTGCACTACGGGCCATAGATGGCAGGGGTGAACGACGGTTGCGGAGATGGGTACAGGAAATGAACGTGTAACTGTTGAGCAACTGATCGCCCTGATGAATGAAGGGGCTACTGACAGTGTCTCCTCAACGGACCGTTCAGCGAACGTTGCTGTGTATGGGCCTCGGCAGCAGGCGCCTGGTTTAAGCACCCACGCTGACTGCCGTTCATCGCCGACGAAGGCTGGACTTTGCTTGCCAATACCGCAAGTTGACGTCCACTGAGTAACAACAGTTGGCCTTTTCAGATGGATCACGTTTCATGCTCCATCGGACAGATGGACGTTGACGTGTAGGGCATGAAACGTCTGTAAGCAAACACCCTGGAACAACTGTCAGAAGGGTCCAGAGAGGAGAAGCGTCCGTTATGATCTGTTTTTCATCGGCACAATCGCATCTACCAGCAGGACAACGCAACGTGTCACACATCTCACAGTGTACGTACATGGTTGAAGGGAATCATGGTGAGTTTACGTTCTCCCCTGATCACCAATCTCCCCATACTTAAATCTAATCGAGACTCTATGAGACCTCCTTGATCGGGCTGGACGTGCCATGGACCTCAACCGCGAAACCTAGCGTATCTGGCCACGGCACTGATGTTGGCATGGCTCCACAATCCTGTTGGTACCTTCCACAACCTCACTGACTCTCTTCGTGCATGTCTCCCAGCTGTCCGCACTGCAAAATGTAACTGGACAGTGTATTTCAGCTTTTATAGGCAAAAGGATACGAAAATACATTCTTGCGACCCGAGGCTGGGGTCACGTTGTAATCAGGACATCGAGTGATGTGGGAGGATCAGTAGTCCGGTGCACACACAGAGGCGCGGTCTGCCGGACAAACTGTACAGATCCATATCGACTACCACCTCAATGCTCTCGAAGACAGGCAGCCCCATCATGCGGTCAGGTGTTGTCTGCGACTGTGGTCCAGTATGCCTGTTGTCGTGCAGAGGCCCCGGTCACTCACTGCAACAGATGCTCGCAAGTCGGCCAGGAGGCTGCAGAGGCGTTCGTCGTCTGGCCAATATAAAGATGGCAGCTTGTAAATCAACAACGATGACCCAGTGGAAGAGGATGGCTGAGCCAGTCTTCTCATTCCCGGTGAGAAGACAGCAAACCACTGCTGGTTTGGCTGCCTCGGTGTTGAAGTCAACAACCGGGTTGCAGGCTTGCCATCATTGAACAGCTCGTCGTGGTTTTGCTGAAACTCATTAGTCCGTCATTCTCTCCGGTTCTTCGACACTGACAGTGACTTTGTACTCCAAAATGTATGTTACCTGTAGGAGCTGCGCCTCCGTCTGGGACGCGGCGGCTCTAATCGGTTCAAATGGCTCTGAGCACTATGAGACTAAACTTCTGAGGTCATCAGTCCCCTAGAACTTAGAACTAGTTAAACCTAACTAACCTAAGGACATCACACACACCCATGCCCGAGGCAGGATTCGAACCTGCGACCGTAGCGGTTGCGCGGTTCCAGACTGTAGCGCCTTGAACCGCTCGGTCACTCTGGCCGGCGCGGATCTAATTGCATGAGCGTATTTGTCCCAATTTATCAGCCCCATCAGCGCTCTTTGCCTCGCAAGGGTAATTTCAGTGATGATTCTAGGCCACTGAGCTCGTTATTTTGTCTATCTTTTACTTTTTAGCGGTACTCGGCCGTGGAGTTATATACTGTTACCTCACAGTACCCTGTGAGCTCTCTGCCGCCGTTGGATTAGCAACAGCCAGCAGCGAGTCGTATACTCTTATCTCACTTATTTGTTTCATAGTTTAATTCTTAATTTCTTTTGTGTTTTTTGGTACTTGCATAATTTAATTCACAAATTTAGGGCGTATTACAGTACTTGAGAGTTGTAGTATCACGTTTTAGTACCCGTATAGTGTAAATTCGCGTAGTCGTCAGTCATCTGTTTGTTTTGAACGGCTTGTGAGATAAAAGAGAGGAAAAAATTGTTCGGGATGGACAGGGACTCCGCCTGTTGTGTACGGATTCAGGGGGAATTGGCCACCGTCCGTAAACAGCTGGAAGCTGTGTTGGCCGTGGTCGACAGGCTTGAGGCTGTTGCCCTGGGCCGCGGTGACATTGGGACACTCGAGGCGAGCGCTTTGGAGCATCTGGAACCTGTAACATCGCCTGGGATCTCTGATGCCACTATGCCCTCGGATTCGGACGTCCCTGCCGGTCGACACTCGCCTGACGGTGATTGGCGAACCGTGGCGGGGTCTCAAATCCCTGGGAGGAAGGCGAAAGTTGGTCCTGGCCGCAAGGCTGTACCCTTACCCCTCGTTAACAGGTTTGAGGTACTGCCCAATGCTGAAAGTACTTCTGAGCCAGCAAGGGCAGCCTCACCTGTTGCGGCAGTGGCCGGTCTTCCTGAGAGGTCCGGACAACCGCAGAGGGTGAGATTGCTTGTCATTGGGAGTTCCAATGTTAGGCAGGTGATGGAGCCCCTTAGGGAAGAAAGCCAATGTGCACTCCGTGTGCATGCCGGGGCAGTCATCCAAGATATGGAAATGGTCCTTCCGGATGCCATGAAGGGTACAGGGTGCAGCCAACTGCAGGTTGTGGCTCATGTCGGCACTAATGGGGTTTGTCGCGAAGGATCGGAAGAGATTCTCTCTGGTTTCCGGCGGCTATCTGAGTTGGTGAAGACTGCCAGTCTTGCTTGCGAGATGAAGGCAGAGCTCACCATCTGCAGCATCGTCGACAGGACCAATTGCGGACCATTGGTACGGAGCCCAGTAGAGGGTCTGAGTCAGACGCTCAGACGGTTCTGCGACCGTGTAGGCTGCAGATTCCTCAACTTGTGCAATAGGGTGGTGGGTTTTCGGGTTCCGCTAAATAGGTCATGTGTCCACTACACACAGGAGGCGGCTACACGGGTAGCAGGGGCTGTGTGGCGTGGTCTGAGCGGTTTTTTAGGTTATACAATCTCGGGAAAGATCAAAAAGGGCTTACCAGTCTCAAAGGGTACAGGGCAAAGAAACGAAAAGAATCGACCAAGCAATAGACGGTATTGTAGTTGTAAATTGTCGTACCTGTGTTGGAAAAGTACCAGAGCTTCAAGCCCTCATAGAAAGCACTGAAGCTGAAATCGTTATAGGAACAGAAAGCTGGATAAAGCTGGAGATAAATTATGTCGAAATTTTTACAGAGGCGCAAACCGTGTTCAGAAAGGATAGATTAAATAAAGTAGATGGTGGTGTGTTTATGCCTGTTAGTAGTAGTTCATCGTGTAGTGAAGTTGAAATAGATAGTTCCTGCGAATTTCTATGGATAGAGGTTATACTCAAGAGCCGTACCAAAATAATTCACTACTGGCCATTAAAATTGCTACACCACGAAGATGATGTGCTACAGACGCGAAATTTAACCGACAGGAAGATGATGCTGTGATATGCAAATGATTAGGTTTTCAGAGCATTCACACAAGGCTGGCGCCGGTGGCGACACTTACAACGTGCTGACATGAGGAAAGTTTCCAACCGATTTCTCATACACAAAGAGCAGTTGACCGGCGTTGCCTGGTGAAACGTTGTTGTGATGCCTCGTGTAAGGAGGAGAAATGCGTACCATTACGTTTCCGACTTTGATAAAGGTCGGATTGTAGCCTATCGCGATTGCGGTTTATCGTATCGGGACATTGCTGTTCGCGTTGGTCGAGATCCAATGACTGTTAGCAGAATATGGAATCGGTGGGTTCAGGAGGGTAATACCGAACGCGGTGCTGGATCCCAACGGCCTCGTATCACTAGCAGCCGAGATGACAGGCATCTTACCCGCGTGGCTGTAACGGATCGTGCAGCCACGTCTCGATCCTTGAGTCAACAGATGGGGACGTTTGCAAGACAACAACCATCTGCACGAACAGTTCGACGACGTTTGTAGCAGCATGGACTATCAGCTCGGAGTCCATGGCTGCGGCTACCCTTGACGCTGCATCACAGACAGGAGCGCCTGCGATGGTGTACTCAACGACGAACCTGGGTGCACGGATGGCAAAACGTCATTTTTTCGGATGAATCCAGGTTCTGTTTACAGCATCATGATGGTCACATCCGTGTTTGGCGACATCGCGGTGAACGCACGTTGGAAGCGTGTATTCGTCATCGCCATACTGGCGTATCACCCGGCGCGATGGTATGGGGTGCCATTGGTTACACGTCTCGGTCACCTCTTGTTCGCATTGACGGCACTTTGAACAGTGGACGTTATATTTCAGATGTGTTTCGACCCGTGGCTCTACCCTTCATTCGATCTGTGCGAAACTCTACATTTCAGCAGGATAATGCACGACCGCATGTTGCAGGTCCTGTACGGGCCTTTCTGGATACAGAAAAAGTTCGACTGCTGCCATGGCCAGCGCATTCTCCAGATCTCTCACCAATTGAAAACGTCTGGTCAATGGTGGCCGAGCAACTGGCTCGTCACAATACGCCAGTCACTACTCTTGATGAACTGTGGTATCGTGTTGAAGCAGCATGGGCAGCTGTACCTGTACACGCCATCCAAGCTCTGTTTGACTCAATGCCCAGGCGTATCAAAGCCGTTATTACGGCCAGAGGTGGTTGTTGTGGGTACTGATTTCTGAGGATCTGTGCACCCAAATTGCGTGAAAATGGAATCACATGTCAATTCTAGTGTAATATATTTGTCCAATTGATACCCGTTTTTCATCTGTATTTCTTCTTGATGTACCAATTTTAATGGCCAGTAGTGTATTTGGCGGGTTTGTAGGCGTGTTTCTACCCATGACAGATGATGTCTACTAAAATTAATCCGCCAGTCACAAAAAAGTGGCGCTATTAGCGCTACTATGAGAATTCGAATCAGGTTTGCTTTAAATACACGCTGTAACTGTCGTGAGCGTTACTTACCTTTGAGATTGGATGTGATGAGTTGATGATAGTCAAGAACGCCTTTAAGGCGACAAAGATGCCATTATCAACCCCTCACCAGAGTCTGAACGAGGTGGTGCTATAGGGCTACGAGAAGCTGTATGTTCCTTCCGCGAGACTGCAGAATGACTTGGCAGGAATGTAGCCACCGTACACGATCGCTGGCAGCGATGGTCACCGGAATGTGCTGTCGCGAGATTACCACACTACGGACTACCGAGAGGGAAGACTATCGTGTTCGGAGTATGGCTCTAGCGTTTTGTACTGCATCTGCAGCAGCAATTTGAGCAGCAGTTGGCACCGCTGTGACACAACGAACTGTTACCAATCGGTTACTTCAAGAACAGCTCCGAGGCAGACGCCCTCTAGCGTGAATTCCATTGACCGCAAACAACCGCCATTTGCAACTTAAGAGGCGTCAAGCGAGAGCTCAAGGAGGCAGAGTCGAGGACTCTTGTGTTTTCTGATGAAAGCTGGTACTACCTCGGTGCCAGTGATGGCCGTGTGTTGGTTAGGAGGAGGAGATTTGAGGGCCTGCAACCAACCTATCTGTGTACCAGACACACTGGACCTTCACATGGAGTTATGGGCTGGGGGTGCGATTTCGCATGACAGCAGGAGCACTCTCATGGGCATCCAACGCACCCGACTGCAAGTCTCTACGTCAGTCTGGTGATTCGATCTGTTGTGCTGCCATTCAAGAAGAGAATTCCAGGGGGTGTTTTCCAACAGGATAAAGCTCGCCCACAAACAGCATTATCCGGTCCCTGTGCTGGCCGACCAAGAGCAACAGGCATGGAACTCCATCCCACAAACTGACATCTGGTACCTGTATATGACGATGGATGCACGTCTGCGTGCTTGCATTCAACATTCTGGGGGTTACAGTGATTATTAATATAGCAGCACTTCACTTTTACGATGGCTTATCTCTCTCTTGCATTAACCTGTGACCTTGCAATATTAATCACTTAAATAAGTTACCTAGACAAGTGAATTCCCGGAATTTCATTACCCTAGATTAATTATTTTTTTAGGGTTCTGTTTTTTTCCGTCGGTGTATTTTGGCACTGCTGCATTTTGGCATCACATACTCTCGCCCAGAAAGTTACAAAATCAACACAACATATTGAGAGGCACCCACTTGCCTTTCTCATACTGTGGCATCAAGCAGTCAGGCCTGCAAGATGGGTGGTTTGCCAAGCGAGTGGATTAGCAACATGAATTCTCGTATCTTACGATTTTGTTACAAATTATCCTCCTGCATTTTCAATACGCAACGGAAACACGCATCTGACTATAGAACTCTGTCTGCACACTACGCACTGGCAATACCACACTTACTTTTTGTCTTTGATTTAACGGCTTTTATACAAATTCGGGACATTATGATAACATACAATTTAATGAAATAGGCCACTAATCTCTTTCTTTTCACTATTTGATTTATTCATTAGCACACAAATTCTACAACCTACGACAATATCATAAGAGAATTTCCATACTACGGTCTCGTAATCTATCTACCACAACTGTGCACTCCCTGGATCGGATGGTGGATCTTTTATTATACCTCACACTTCGCCTCTCACAATCATTCTCCAGAAACATTCCTCCAGATCGAGCGATGCAGAAGGAACAGGCATACCCACAAAATCTTCCGAAACTACCTTGCTACTCCCATGCAAAACACACATATTCAAATTACAAGACATACCCAATACAACAATCTGAAATAATACACAAGAACCGTTACAACTTCATCATTTTCCGCTTTCCCACTTCAATCAATATTTAACCCAGTTTCACTCGACACTGCCCCAATTTGTAATTCCAGCTTCCTACTGTGAACTCTGGAGATAAACGCTCGTCTTCCTGTGCAATGCAAGCCAAGTGGCGTTGCTGGAAAAACGGCCGACTCACCTTGATTTTCTCTCAGAGTTTAAATTCAGCGTCACACGGAATGATATTTCTTAAATACTTCAATTTATGATACACACGCAATTCTTAAATATATCAGCTTATTGTACACACGCTATTAATTCTCAAATATTTCAGCTTATGGTACACACGATATTAATTCTTAAATATTTCAGCTTATTGTACCCACGCTATTAATTCTCAAATATTTCAGCTTATGGTACACACGATATTAATTCTTAAATATTTCAGCTTATTGTACCCACGCTAGTATCTCAACTTATAACTACACGTGGTCCCTTTGTGACCGTTGGTTTACTATAATCCCTTTAAAATTACCTGCCTCACTTTGTAATTTTCCCCACAAAAGATCCTAGGAAAGAGAAATGATTAGTTCTAACTACTCTTAAGTATTCCACATCCATACCATGCCTCCACGCTTTCATTACGGAGCACAACAAAAAACAGGTCTTCACAGCAGAAGGTTCAGCGCCAGAGTGCCGAGTCTGAAACATGGCCGTCTTTTCGTTCTCTCGCACCTCTCTCGAAGTGGGAGAAGCACCTTGCTACCTTATTGGTCGGCCACATTTCAAACGCTCAAAAGCTCTGGTAACTTCCATCTCTTTGGTCTCACCAAAGGTACCCAAAGGATCGACTCAAAGATGCTCATATCGATTCACTATCTGTGGTTAGCAGACGACCATACATTCATTCATTTACACCACACAGATCTCACCAAACGGGATGTAGGGATTTATTTTGCGGAAGTGCACATGTGATCAATTAAATAAATAACTTGTCATTCTTTCCCACACTGGTATCCGGCTTCGCTGTATTAATTGAAATTATTGAGTTACTTTTACACAAAAATGTGTTGTTCTGACAAGAATTTCGTACCTATTCTCAATGTTGGGCGGTACTGTACCCTTTCAATATTATCGCGGACGTGAACGAATGTCAGCCCACGTTCGTGTATGTTGAAATGCTGGAAATGTTTACAGCGGCATCGAAAGATAGCGAAATTTGTTGCTTTTGTATAACAAATACTGTAACAAATTTTTGTCAATCTTAGTGGTAGGATGAGTTCTCTCGCTGGAAACTATAAGTAACTTTGTTTGTGGTGGTTCGTGTTGGGATAGATGCTTGAGGAACCCCAGATAGAACTTACACTTTAGAGCTTCCATTCAGTGACTAAGAACTGTGAGCTTTCTGACAAAAATTCACGAGTCCAATTGTGCAACTGAGACGAAACTTCGTAGTCTCGCAATTTGATTGCAAGCCGCTAATGGGGAATGGTGTCAAACGTTTTCCAGAAATAAATAAGGAAACAACCTCAGATCCCGTGTCTATAAAACTTATTCTATATGAAAAAAGAGCCTGTTGTGTTCCACAAGAGCGATATTTTCTAATCTTGTCTTGCTTATATGTCAATAGATCGTACTTCACAATGTGATGTGATGTTCCAAAATCCTAATACCAATCGATATCACTGAGATGGTCCTATAATTCAGCAGATAATTTCTGTTTTCTATATTATGTACTATAGTAATCTATGCAACTTGCCAGTCCTTAGTTATGGATGTGTCGTCGAGATAGTGGTTATATATGGCCGCTAAAAATGGAGCTGTTTCATCAGCATACTCTGAAAGGAACCTAACCGGATCGAAGGATTATCCTTTATTCAGTGATTTAAGTTGTTTCATTTCAGATAGGGTATCTGTTTCTAAATTATTCATGTTGGCAGCTATTCTCGATTCGAATTCTGGAATGTTTACTCCAGCCAGAGTCCTATGCATGTTGTTGAGAGGAATGTCGTTACACGTATTGCCAAATGCACTGAGGTTGACGAACATCATTTTGAGCATTTATTGCATTAATGTGGTATTTACAAGTAATCACGGTGTAACAGCATGCGTTCTCAGAAATGATAAGTTCACATAGGTACATGTCATTGGAACAACCGAAATAAAATGTTGAAACATACATACGTTCTGTATTTTAAGTTAAAAAACCTACCTGTTACCAACTGTTCGTCTAAAATTTTGAGCCATATGTTTGTGACTATTACAGCGCCATCTATCACAAAGCGAAAAAGTAGTCCAACTAAAACATTCATATTTCTTTACGTACTACACGAATATGTAATAAAAAATGGGGTTTCCTATTTAAGAAAACGCAGTTGATATCCGTTTGACCTATGGCAGCGCCAATCTAGCGGGCCAACCATAGCGCCATCTGGTTTCCCCCTTCAATCTAGACGAGTTTCGTCCTTTGTAGTTTTTTCGTTTGATGCATATTTCGTGAGATATTTGGCCCCGTCACTATCAATGGACCACCCTGTATGTATTTATTTTATTTCTTGGTTTGTAACATGTCCTTTCGCTTTATTAGTTTTTTCTTTCATTTCCTGCCCGCATCTCGTGGTCGTGCGGTAGCGTTCTCGTTTCCCACGCCCGGGTTCCCGGGTTCGATTCCCGGCGGGGTCAGGGATTTTCTCTGCCTCGTGATGGCTGGGTGTTGTGTGCCGTCCTTAGGTTAGTTAGGTTTAAGTAGTTCTAAGTTCTAGGGGACTTATGACCACAGCAGTTGAGTCCCATAGTGCTCAGAGCCATTTGAACCATTTTCATTTCCAGCTTCAGTTTTTATCGGAAGCATACGAAGAAGACAAACAAATACGAGGCAGCTCCACACGCTGCATAGTGTGCAGCAATAATCACGCTTGTGCTGCATAGGTGTCAACATTGTCGTGCACGATCTTCAACATGTCTGATTTATTTTCTCGAGAATCGTTATAAACAATTTCGACATGTTAGCTACACTTCACATACAGTAATGGCTGGCATAAAATACACCAAACGTAAACTGGCTAACGACTACATTTTTCACTGCAAACTTTTCAGAATATGAGTAGTGTTGTTTTTCACTTTGAAGTATCACCATAACTACAGGCCATAACTAAAAGAAAACAAATTCATTCTGAAGGTGCAGTGTGTCGCTGTAAGATGTGAAAAAATAAATTTTTATTACTGAATAGTCCCCTGAAAACTGAATGAGAAAAACTTTATAGCGGAGAACATGCGCAAGTCCGAAAGCAGTGTTTTTTTTTATAATTTTTTTTACACGAAAAGTAAAAGTTTTACTGAGAACTACAGAGACGGGTGCAGCTTTGCTTAATGTACATTAAACTTTTTTTTAGGGCAGTTGCCTAACACCAGATTTCATTCACCACGTATCGTACGATACGAGTTTTAGGGAATAACCGGCACCTCTGTGGTTGCTGGAACCGAGAGAGAGTGGGAAGCGTGCCCCGAAGGTCGCTCTGTTTATTCCTATGCTGTGTGCTTAGACCTTACTCCCTGACATAAATTTCAACTTCGTACCTCTACAAGTTCCTGAAAAAAAGAGGTCTTAATAGACAGCTGTATCTTTCCATTACACTGACTAAGAAGCTTAAATTTTTTCCACCGCCAAACTTCAACTTGACACGTCCAGCCCTTCCTGAGAAAAAGGGGTCTTAACAGAAGGAAATACAGACGAACAACAAATGGCAAAAAATATTTTTTTATGTGACGTAATTACAAATTAAGTTTTCGCTTTCTTTCCTTTGCTTGTATGATGAGACCTTGCTTCTTGCCAAATTCCATGATTCTAAGTCAACGCGATGTACCGTATTGGTTTTGATGAATGAGTTTGAGAGCATCAAAATATTTGACGTAAATGGTCGTATTCTCTGACTACACCGATTTAGAAGCTTAAACCTGTTATACCGCCAAGCGAACGTAGACCTCAGTATTTGACATAAATTTCAACTTGATACATCTACCTGTTCCTGAGAAAATGTGGTCTTAACAGGCGGACAGACAGACGGACAACAAAATGATCCTATAAGGCAGGGCTTAACAACTGGCCGGTTTTGAGCACGAGTACTCGCGTCTGCTCAGGCACTTGCTCGCGAGCAGCTGCAAGGTCGCGGAGTGGGGAGGGAGGGGAGGGAGGGGAAATGCGCGCGCACGTTTGAATAGGGCCGCAGCGTGCCTATTGAATTCGCGCCGACTGTGTAACGTTTAAAGTACTACGATCAGCTCGTAACAGTCACTTCGCTGGTTAAGAATCATGTCAAGTCGCCGTTGTGTAACCCCAACCATGCTTTCGCAGTTCAACCCCCATTGGGAGGAATTGTATCTGTTTACTGAAAAAGATGGTGTTGCAAAATGTTTAGTATGTCACAAAACGCTGAATTCTTTTACGAAATTTAATTTGCAGCGACATTATATGTCGTACCACGCGAAAGACTACGGACGTGGAAAATGTGATTGACCAGATCGTGCACAGGAAGTTATTAAACTTAAAAGGAAGCTATCCGAAGAAGATCTGGACGACGAAGAAAAATCAACTGAGGCAGCTCTCAGAGTGAGTTACAAAATGGCTTTATTTTTAGCAAAATCCCTGCGCCCCTTCACTGATGGCGATTTAATAAAAGAATGTTTGGTAGTTGCAGCGGAACATTTGTGTCCATCTCAAGTTGAACAGTTTCGGATTGTGCCATTATCTAACATGACCATTATGCGTCGCATACAGGACATGGCAGACGACGTCCAGAGCCAGCTTGCAAATATCTGTTAAGATTTTATGGCGTATTCTCTAGCTCTGGACGAAAGTGTTGATATCACTGGAACAGCGCAGCTTGCCATATTTATTAGAGGTGTTAACAGAGATATTCAGGTGAGGGAGGAGCTCCTCGATGTAGTAGCCATGAAGAACACTACAACTGGAGGTGATATTTTAAGTAGTGTTGAAGAAAGTGTTGAAAATATAGGATTGTCGTGGAATTCTCTAGTTTCAGTGTCTACAGATGGTAGAGACATACACTAAGCTAATAAAATTATGAGGCACGTGTACATTCTCCTTTATTTGTTTCATTTTTCGCAGTAATAATTCGTGAGTGATATCCCTGCAGGTGGCCGCGGATTTACATCGACTGGCGGCAGCTGTTGTGTACCCCACGTGACTCTCCCCACTCTCCGCTCTGGTCCGATAGTGGGGGTAGCGTGCTCGCGCTGCTCCGTGCTCGCGCCTTGCTGCTCACAGCTTGCTCCGCGAGCACGTATGTTGTGAAGCCCTGCTATAAGGGTTCCGTTATTTATCGACTGAGGTACGGGACCGTAAAAATAAGCCGCAACATCAAGGCGTCGTGCACGGTACTCCTTCAAGAGCGACTGTCCTTCCCGTAACTTGACAACTCAGTTTAACACGTTTGATGAGGCCCCGTATTTACGTCCTGAAAACTCATGAAGTCTGTTACTATTATAACACTATCTGTGGTATTTTATTTTTAAACACCCAGTCAGTGAAAACAGAGGCTCACGCAGAAGACTGGCACTGAAAGCCTGAGTTGGATACGAGAGTATCGTCATTGTGGTTTCATGATACTTATTCAGTAAAGGATTTACGATTGCTGTGCAGTTGTGCTATTAGCCGATAGGGGGTATAATTTTAGTACAGACTTAGTTTTGATTTTAACTAAGGAAAAGGCAACTAAAAATAAGTTGCAAAAATTTTGCTACATAGCACATTCAGACTTTACTACATATTCATGAAAAGATGATAAACAGTTTCAGTCTCCTGTTAACTTTAAGAAATGGGACTTCTACCAAAAATAGCACACCTACATTTACATCTATATACCTTTAGTCACCATATGGTGGCAGAATATTGACAGCAAACCACTGTAGTGTATACCGCCTGCCTTGTGGCACCTGCCACGGGAGTTAGATGAGGATCTTAGTGACGCTCTTACTCGATTAATCTGTGACGAAAGGCTCTGCTTTTCTTGGTATTTTCTCTGTTTTCTGTATCCAACCTGACTGGAACGGATGTCACAATGACGAGCAATATTCAAGTATAGATCGAACTAAGATTTTCTTAGTTACCTACATTCTGAGTGGACTAAAGTCCCTGAGGATTCTTCCAGACAATCTTATTCTGGTATCTGCCATACTTGCTATTTGTTTTATATGTCATTTCTATTTTAAATCTTTCCGTACGCATCCTCCAAGATATTTAATGGATGTGACTGCTGCCAGTGACTGTACGAGCATCGTGTAATCAGACAACAATTCGTTTATGAAGATGGTATCTCTTCTTTCGGACATGTCCGAAAGAACTGATACCACCTTCATATAGTTAAGGCTAACATGCCGTTGACCTTCTTCTTCTGTGCGGATGCACACGCACTGCCCGAACTCTTACGGAACTCGGTAAGATTGAGTGCCGCGAGACATGAGTGTAATGGGCAGCAGCACTGCGAATGTAGTGTGTGGACGTTAAGTTGGGAATGTGGGTCTCACAGGGAGCATGCATGGGATAAAACCCTGCAGTCGGCCTATCATCTGTGCCCTCGGTGGCTCAGATGGATAGAGTGTCTGCCCTGTAAGCAGAGGACCCCAGGTTCGAGTCCCTCTCGGGGCACGCATTTTAAACTGTCCGCGTTGATGTATATCACCATCTGTCGGCAGCGAACGGTCTTGATTTAATTATCATTTCAATAATTCGTTTGGCAAATAAAAACCGCCGCTTCTTACTGTCGTGTACTTTATTTCTTCCAGAAGCGTTTCGCCATTCTCTGTAAGGCATCGTCAGTGGAATATAAAGTGACACAGTGTAAGGTGTCAGGCAAATCCAACACCTTCCATGAAAACCCTGACATGATAAGCAAATCCGGCAGTATGTCACATACCTCCGAATAAATCCTGACATTAAATTAACCAAGGTAATATGATTAACGAGTGAGCAAATGGAATACCACAGACTAACACAAGAACGCCTAAATGCATGTCATACCTTCCCACCGTGAAACAGACGCAGTTCCGAGGGAAGAAACGAGAACAGAAGCCGAGAGCAGAACCGTGTTAAGCTAGAAGGCCCTACGATAAGGGACGAACACCCACGTTGCCAGCCAACCACCAGGACCACCCCCAGCCCAAGTTAAAAGATAGAGCCCTCCAGAAGAACAGTATAGATCTTACGGTAACACTAAAAGGGCCACACCAGCTGCAAGTTTTAGTGTGAGACTTTTTCGCGTCTCTGTTACGTTGCAAACGTTAAAAACACTGCCCCACCACGAAAAGTATAACGTTTCTCATTGGATAGACAGAATTTTTGTAGGCAGAGCTTAAGGTTAACATTGAGACCCTGATTGGTCAGATGAAAACACAGCCAGATAGTTTTTTTTGAAACCAACTTCGGTAAATTGTAGTAAGGAGAAGCTAGGAGAGAGTTGCTTCCGAGACGGCAAGGTGCGTGGAGCTGTGCCGCCCGTCGCCCCCTGACGAACACCGACAAGGTAATGAACGCACGCGATGCCGCATTTTTGAGCGCATAATGCTTCACTCAGAACTGCAGAAGTCTCATCTGTTACATCCCCTTTTTACGTAATACTAGCGCCGATCGCCAATTAAATCTCATGGTATTCACATTTGCTACGTGAAGTTAAAATCTGAAATGCGATGATTTTTCTGTTATATAATTATTGAGAAGCCACATCAGCCACTGTAATTTACGACAAGTTAGATAAGTAATTAAAGATAATTGAGGGTCACTGTAGACCATTTTGATAGTTTTATCTTTTATGAAACTTAACTTAAATCTACATTATAGATGTGATATGGCATAGGTCATCCTTCGATCCATTGTAGAACTTGGAAACCCATTCAGGGAATATTCGTTCACATTTTTGTTGAACGCAGTTGGTTTTTGTCATCCTGTATTAAAATATTTCCTTTTATCAATAGAGCAATTTATAAACAATGTTTTGTGAGTAGAATAAAATTTCGAATGGTAAACTTAACTGCTTTTTCGACGTTATTTTGCCAGCTAACTAAAAATAGGAAACCCTTCAACCCCTTCCACTAAATTTAGTTAGTATTAAGATTCTTTTACAGGGAGTGCAGTGGAGCTGACGCTGAAATCATTAAGTTCAAAATGGTGCAAATGGCTCTGAGCACTATGGGACTCAACTGCTGAGGTCATACGTCCCCTAGAACTTAGAACTACTTAAACCCAACTAACATAAGGACAACACACACACCCATGCCCGAGGCAGGATTCGAACCTAAATCAATAAGTATTTCATTATATCATTGCTAGTCTCACTGAACTCTTCTGAACTCTACATGTCATGTGTGGTCTGGCGTCTCCTTACCAGCAACAGGTCCAGGTTCAAACTAGTCAATTCCCTAAAAAACAGGCTCAGAGCGTTGTTGCGTAAAAGTGGTAGGGAGACACGACTTAGAACAAAAAGACACCACGCAGAATGTTACAGAATGGCGACCCTGCCAGGATGGTAAAATACCATGATTGAAGGTCGACCACATGCCTAACTAGGTCAGAAAAATATCTTGTTGAAAAATTTTTGTAAGAAAAATTTATTTCCTTAAGTTATAAATAGTCGAAAACAGTAGCTGCAGCGATAGATAGTAAGAAAGTATTCAATAGAACGTGAAACATTCTAGCAGAGACAATAGCATGATTAAGTTATGAATTTTAATGGTGTTAGAATTAAGTTTTATCTCCAATGCAAGCGCACAGGTGGCGGATACATCGTTGACAAGTTGGTTCTGACCCAACAAGTAAGTGAATGGATTGTCAAGTCGTGTGTGCAACAAGTTTATGAAACGCGTGAGATCGTATGAGCGCATGTTGACGCGAAGTAGGGCGCGTGAATTGCTTTTAAAACAGAAAATAAGGGATTCGGAAAGATTAGCAATGGCAGATCGAGACATTGACCGAATTGAGGTAGAGACCCAGCATGAAGATGGACAGAGAATAGAGGACAGTACAACAGACGATGCAGTATCGCGAGGAATAGTACAGATAACGCACCATAACGAGGATAATGTATGCCAAGGCACAGAAAACCTAGGTCAGCATACGACAGAGAAGCAGGAATGTAGAGAGACAGTCGATGAGGATTCTAAATTGCGTCTTGAATACGTAGAACCCATAGTACAAGTAATCAGAGCTCCCTCACCACAGAGTACAAGGAATTTGAGCAGAAACGTGTCACCGCACAGTTCAATGCAATCGGTTGCGAACCAACACTTGGGCGAAAACACAGAGCGTAGGACGTCGGAAGAAAACGAAATAGGACCCACCAATCTGGCAGAATTATTACAACAAATTACGGAAACCATGATAGGAAACTTAATAACAGGTCACAATCGATTGAGAACAGACATTGACAAGGTACAAGCGGACGTACAAACATTGCGTAATGGCATTCAGGACGAGATCTAAACATTACGTAACAACACACAGGGAGAAGTCAAGAAAGTAGAGAAACAGATAAACGAAATAACTAGACAAGCAGCAAGTATAGCACGTGAAGTTGTTGAAAACAGTGTGTTACACAAAATTATCACAAAAGCAGCGCTGAAAAGATATGATAACCGCATAGTCAAAATAGAAGCGCCACCGAAGCGACAATTTCAGAAATTACGAACAGAGTTGTTGCAAACCATTGAAGAGCGTAGTGAACAGGATCGAACAAGCACAGAGTCTGCAACCACATCCGTATCTGTAACAGCACCGGAAAAACAAGCAATTAACGAAGATATCATACATTTTCGATTACAATCACAGGCGGAAAATAACATACGTGAAATCAGACAGCCTGCACCGCAACAAACACGTTTCGAAATTCTTGATGAACAAACGGCACCACAAACACATGCAGAACCACAAATGTATGTGTCAAGACAGTTTGGATCGTGCAATGAAGCGGCAAGGTTAGCCAGACAAGATACCGAACCGATACATGACAATGGAAAGCCAGGTCGCGAAGAGTACAGTGCAATGGTGGTGGTGGTGGTTAGTGTTTAACGTCCCGTCGACAACGAGGTCATTAGAGACGGAGCGCAAGTTCGGGTTAGGGAAGGATTGGGAAGGAAATCGGCCGTGCCCTTTCAAAGGAACCATCCCGGCATTTGCCTGAAACGATTTAGGGAAATCACGGAAAACCTATATCAGGATGGCCGGAGACGGGATTGAACCGTCGTCCTCCCGAATGCGAGTCCAGTGTGCTAACCACTGCGCCACCTCGCTCGGTACAGTGCAATGCATTCAGCTACACGTTCACAACCGATGGAAGAAAATTATTGCGTACCACTCCAACGATACTACGCAAGGGTACGCGAAAGTTACAGTGGACAATATCCAATGGATCTACCACAACCGGATAGAACGACAGGAGAAATGATCAGAAACAAAACTGGCGAAGAATCGCGAATTTCATATGGAACTATGACGAAGTACGACAACGATCATTTCCTCAAAGTCAGAAAATTTCAACACTTTCGAGAAGGAAACTCATTACATCCACGAACTTTTATTGATCAGTTCCGAGTAGGATTACCAGAACACTGAACGCTAGCACACAAATTAGACTTTATATGTGCACACATGTCAGGAACAGTCGCAGAAACCATGCAAAATGTTGCAGCGATATGCCGATCGTACGAAGATTTCAGAGATAAGTTTCTCTCGCGATATTGGTCCAGCGAAGCACAGAACAGAATGAAGTACGAATTATTACAGAACCCATATTTTGAAAATTCAGGAGAGAAGAGTCCCGAGAAATTTTTCGAATTAATGGCAAAGAAAACTCAATGCTTAGATGCACCATACAGTGACGGAGAGTTGATTGAATTATGCGCGATGAAGTTACCATTGAAATACCAACAATCATTAGTAGGTCGCGGAGGCAATGACGTCGAAGCATTTAAAGGTATTCTAAGGGAACTAGAGTTCATATTTTCGGAAGATGACGCAACAAAAAGACGAAGCGCACGTGAAAACGAAAGCAAAAAGCAGTGGAATTCACAAGACACAGTACGAAGAAACAATAATTACGAACCACGTGATAACTTCGCACCAAGAAACGACAATAGATTTCAACAAAGAACCGGTTATGGATTTAGAAGAGAATATGGCAATAACTATAATTCACCCAGGAACGGCAACAACTATTACAGAGGGAATAACGACAACCGGAACGGGTATTGGAGAACCAATAGACCAACAAATTATCAACAAAGAAACCAATATCAACAAGCTGAACAAGAAAAGAGAATACAGATAGAAGAGGTGGAGATAAGACCACCAAACCCCGATAAACGTTCGAATTGACAGCTAAGCGCCCATGCCAAAGAGAATAACGCACCGACCCAGGACAATTGCAGCACCTTGAACAGAGAAGTAAATACCTGATCACGAGAAGAGAAGAAGGAAGAAACAAATCTTCAGGGACCAGATCAAAACGAAGACAGGAAAATAACAATATCGTGTTGGGACGAAATTAATTGGGAGAATACTGTCGAGGAAGATGAATTACCAGAGGCATGCACAACGAATGTAGGAGGAAAGGACGAAGTAATGAGTATTGCAGAGCTATTTGAGATGGAAACCAGGGAAAGCGAATTCAATGAGGATAATGCGCAGTCGACAGAAGTTGAAAATAAGTTACTAGTGGGCACACAACCCAACGTATATAATGAAGGAAGTTATGAAGCGATAATTAGAGCATTTAAATGCGATTATGTGGAAGTAGCGACGAAGAAGGAGAAGATAGACGAGGATGAGGAAAAAGTATAGGATGTTGAAGAAAGCGTAAATGAAGGAAGAAATAGAGAAGAGGAAATAAAGGAGACAGAAGTAGCAGTCGAAGCTTATCCTACAGAAAGTTCGAATTCACAAGCGAAATTCCTGAAAAGACTCATGTATGATTCAGTGGAGGATTCGTTGATGCAAGAAGAAGAAGAACAGAACCAACCCTTTCAAATTCAACCAATTTTGAAGGCCATGGTAAAGCATATCCCAGTCTATATTGTAATTGATAGCGGAAGTGAACTGACCGCGATCTCAGAAAATTTATTCATGCAGTGTAATACCAATTAGGAATTGCCAGTTCTGAAAACACGTAAGATTAAAGTAAGAGATCCTATTAGAAACAATGCTGCGGATGTTACGAGACAAACAAGGTTAACTCTTTCGTGTCAAGGTCAAAAGATCGAAGCCAACTTCGTGATTATACCTAAACTAACTGTAGATTTGATTATAGGTGCAGATTTTTTAAATGGGAGACGAGAGATAATAGATATGGGGAAAGGTAGCGTAACATTCGGGAATGTCACACTTCTCTTTGAGCAGAAGCTAAAATTAGAAGAAATACCAGTTATAAACAAACAATTAAGAATGATGCGAGATAAAGAGGATGAAGAATTAGAATTATATGCACACAAGGGAGAATCGCCTCAACTCATGTTAGAAGTTCATAAAGAAATCGACGAAAAATTGCAAGAAGTTCAAGGTATTTCGGAACACAGTAAAAGAAAATTAGAGGGTATTTTACGAGATAAAGCAGAGGTATTTTTACCTAAGACTGGTATTAAACACTTCCAGTACAAGTTTGAAGTAAAACAGCAGAAACCATTTAGAGTGCCACCCTATACAATCCCATTAAGCTACAGGAATAAAGTATTCCAGGAGATATCTAAAATGTTATATGATGATATTACTGAACCAGCTACCTCCACATATAACAGCCCACTCCATATTGTACAAAAACGAGATGGGAGCATCAGGTTACTGTTTGATTCCAGACAGATCAACACAATCATAATCACTGAGACAGATTGCCCAGAAAAATTAGAGAAATTGATACAAAACTTCCACGGTGCTAAGATATTTTCATCAACTGATTTACGGCGTAATTTCTGGCAAATAGAATTGGCCCCAGAATGTAGAAAATTTACAGCATTTATCGTATTTGGTAGATGTTACCAATTTAAACGATTGCCATTTGGTTTAAACATATCATCAGCAGCGTTTATTAGGGGATTTAATACTATACGCAGTCCTGAAATTTTACAAAAAATTACTTGTTATGTAGATGATGTGATTATAGCAGAACCCTCTTAGGAACATCACAACGACACATTAAATCAGTTTTTACAGATCATGAAAGAGCATGGGGTCACAGTTAATATAACAAAACCCAGATTTGGAAGGCGAGAGGTCAAATTTCTAGGACACATAATTTCAGAGAAAGGGGTAATGCCCGACCCAGAAGAATTTTTAAAAGTGAAAAACCCACTAACAACAGCACCGAATTTAGCACATCCTGATCTAACACAAAATATTTGTATGGCCACTGATAGCGCGAAAACAGGTTCAGGAGTTGTTTTATTCCAAGAATACGAACAGGCAGGGCTAAGATCATATAGAACAATTGCATTTGCCAGTCGGGTACTCACAAAAAGCGAGAAAAACAATTCAGTCACGGAGCTGGAAGCATTGGCAATTGTATGGGGCTTCCAACGTTTTCGATACTTCCTATTCGGAAGAAAAACAAAAGTATACACTGACCACAAAGCATTAGAATTTCTGTTATCCGCCAAATTAACTCATGGGAGGTTAGCCAGATGGATGTTAATACTACAAGAATTTGACTTCACTATTATACACATACCAGTACCAGCGAATGTATTAGCAGATGCTTTATCACGATGTCCACAGGGTGCATCCAATAACATAGGTTTGGAAGCAGCAGAAGACCAGTTTACAATGTACTATATGAAACAAGTACCTTTCGAAAACTACATTACGGCTGCATTGAAAAACATAGGCAAAGATCAGGACAAGGATCCCGAAATACTAGGAATCAAACACAAGTGGAGAAGTAAGGATTATCCAGACATTCGACAGCACTAGCTCTTAAAAAACAATGTTTTATTTTTTAGACGAAATGTTGCAACGAATGAATGGTTAATTTATATCCCAGATGAACTAATTAATAAGTTCATATGGTATACACATTTAAGTAATGGCCACTTTGGACCAAAGAAATGCTTTTTAAAAATAAAACAATCAAGCCATTTTCCTAATATGGAAAGACGAATTAGAACAGTATTAGTCAAATGCAAAAAATGTATGAGGGCTAAACACGTCACTTTCCAAACCAAACCACCTATGTTTCCAATAACCCTTAAAAAATTAAAACAAATAGCTGCAACAGTTTTGATGGGGCCCCTCCCACACACAAAAAATGGATATGTTTTCGTATTTGTCGTTTTGGAACGTCCTTCTAAATATGTTACCTTGACACCATTAAAATGGGCAACAGGTCTTACTATAAGTAAAGCATTTAGACAAGATTTTCTCAGACAAGTAGGTCGAGTGGAACGAATAATTTCGGATAATGGCCCACAATACAAATCAGTGCAATGGCAGAACACGTTAAAACAACACAAAATAAAACCCATCTACATATGTAAGTATAAACCTCGCGTAAAGCCAGCAGAACGATCCATGAAGGACATAGGCACTTTATGCCGATTATATGCAGGCAAAAGACACAACACTTGGGATATATACCTTAAAGATTTTCAAGAAGTATTAAATGAAGTGCCACATAGCACTACACTACTACCTCCAGTTACTGTACATAAAAATATTGAACCCCCAAACATAACCAGAGAAAATGTTGGATTTCCTATTGTACTACGTAGACACCACAAACAAGTCATAGCAACAGCACTCTCCAACATCAGAAAGGCAGCCATTAAAAGAAAAGAAAGAGGAGATAGAACAGCAATTAAAAGAATATTCTCAGTAGGCCAGAAAGTATTTGTAAAAACACACCATCTCTCCAGCAAACTGAAACACAAAATACATAAGTTTTACGCTGCATACAAAGGACCTGTCATAATTAGCCGAATTGCTCACGATAATGCTGTGGAACTCACCATGTGAGCCATATCAAAAAGTTTGAAGATTAATTTTATTACTGGTAAATAATTAGCACAATATTTCAAGTTTATGTTGCAGATAAGATCGTCAGGAGAAAGAAGAATGAAGAGAGAGGAAGGTGGAAAAGAAGAAAGTAGTTTCAATAACAACAAAAACAAAAATAACACCAATAGTAGCATAGATTAAGGTGAGGGATAAAGCGTAGATAGTCTAACAGCATGAAATACTAAAATGCTATACACCACGACACTACACAAAAATAAAAAACCAATTTGAGGATTCTTGTAGAAGTTAAGACTCAAAATATCCTAGAATTGTAACATGGAAAGGTCGCCGAAATTTGTAAAGCTTTTTAAAAAGGCGTAAAACAATGTAGGTACTAGACATATGTTAGATGAATGTAAGTAAAACTTTTTGTAAGAACCATTGTAAAAACTCCAGCAAGGACCAGATGCAACGACCCACAAGTTGCAACGTGAGAAGTATCAAGAAAGAAAAGGACGTAATTAGCAAGACACGATTCCTACAAGGCAGAAGCGTCGAGAGAAGGGAAAGGACAGCGACTGGTGCAGCGACAGACAAGCAAACACCGGACTTTCACCGCTCGTAAACCCCGCGATGCCCCCACTCAGCGGAGCGAGCAAAAAATTGCCCGATGAGAAGGCCTCTTGGTGCAAGCCACCACTGGCAAAAAAATATGTGTAAAAGTCACACTACTGCTATTAAACAGCACGCTGATGCACAAAACTGAAGAAAACTTCCACAAAGTAAAAGTGACACGCCCAAACAATTTATCAAACTGTTACTAAGAGGAGAACTTCAAAGTGACTAGTTATCAATTATTATTTCCATATCATGCCCAAAGAAGAACCAAGAATCAAGTAAGAAGCAGAGAAAAAGCAGGAAGAACAGAAGTTGAAGATTCGCAAGATCCAGACCAAGAAAGAAAATGGGTGAAGAATAGACGACATACCTTCCCAAATCCCTATCCTATTGTAAACTAGTCGTCTGCGAAGTATTACAACGAAAAACGACCGCTTTCAGCGACACATAACGATGACTTTCATGTATACAAAGCCAGTAAACCACGAGATTCTGCACTCACAGCTCCATTCCATTATGGGACCTCCACAACAGCAACACACACTTGCAAAGCCAATAAGGAACGACGAACGAAGCTGTACATCAAATACTTGCACACATCCATCTCGCTCAAGTCCATCACCTTCGTGCAAAAGCATTCGCCAACCTCATGCTTAAACATTCATAGGATTGTGTGAATGTGTGAAATCAAATTATGTGATGTAGGAATTGTGCAAAAGAAACATGTGAAAAACTAAATAAGTTAAGCACACCAGACAGTAATAAACTACAAAATAACAGTCATTGACTATGGACTTAACTAAAAAATAGACTATCGATAAAAATAAGTCATTAGTTCTGAAATGGACAGTATATAAAGAACAAAAGTAAGGCATAATAAACGCTAAAACTATATGCCAAATATTTTGTCCTCATAAAAATAAAAGAATAACTATATTTTACTTATTTTCTCCTCATAAAAACAAAGAATAAAAAATTATCTTGTTGGATATTTTCCCTTTTTTTTTAATATTTGTACCATTTGTTAGGATAATATCGCAATACTTGTGTATGTATATTTCTTTGTCAAAGCAATTCTTGGAAATAGTTCTTATTTGTTAGTGTAACAATGTTGAAATGAGTGTCTAGAAACAAAAATATTTTACTTGTACATGATATTCAGAAAATGTGTTAGGAATAGATTTTACTTAATTACTACATTTATAAAAAAACAATATTTCTAAGAAAATCGATGTGAAAGACTCCTCTCTTTTGATAACAAACTTCTTAAAAAAACAACCTTCACACTTAAATAAAGAAAGAAAATAATTAAAAAATAATAATTATAATAGCATAAAATTTTCTTTTCTTGTCAACATAAACATAATTTTGAGGATAATATGGAAGAATATAAAAATATAAATTAGTAATACAAACTAGCATAGAACCAGGATAACGTGGCTGAACAGTAGGCAACAAAATTGACATAAAGGAATAATTTTTGACTGACTTAGACAACGATTCAATCATTGCCTAACTTCAGTGCAAAAATTAAGTTCGAAGGGTGGTGATATGTAAGGTGTCAGGCAAATCCAACACGTTCCATGAAAACCTTGACATGATAAGCAAATCCAGCAGTATGTCACATAGCTCAGAATAAATCCTGACATTAAATTAACCAAAGTAATACGATCAACGAGTGAGCAAATGGAATACCACAGACTAACGCAAGAACGCCTAAATGCCTGTCATACCTCCCCACCGTGAAACAGACTCAGTTCCGAGGGAAGAAACGAGAACAGAAGCCGAGAGCAGAACCGTGTTAAGCTAGAAGGCCCTACGATAAGGGATGGACACCCACGTCGCCAGCCAACCACCAGGACCACCCCCCCAGCCCATGTTAAAAGATAGAGCCCTCCAGAAGAACAGTATAGATCTTATGATAATACTAAAAGGGCCACACCAGCTGCAAGTTTTAGCGTGAGACTTTTTCGCGTCTCTGTTACGCTGCAAACGTTAAAAGCATTGCCCCACCACGAAAAGTAACCGCCATGACCACCCCCCAGCCCATGTTAAAAGACAGAGCCCTCCAGAAGAACAGTATAGATCTTACGATACCACTAAAAGGGCCACACCAGCTGCAAGTTTTAGCGTGAGACTTTTTCGCGTCTCTGTTACGTTGCAAACGTTAAAAACATTGCCCCACCACGAAAAGTATAACGTTTCTCATTGGATAGTCAGAATTTCTGTAGGCAGAGCTTAAGGTTAACATTGAGACCCTGATTGGTCAGATGAAAACACAGCCAGATAGTTTTTTTCAAACCAACTTCGGTAAATTGTAGTAAGGAGAAGCTAGGAGAGAGTTGCTTCCGAGACGGCAAGGTGCGTGGAGTTGTGCCGCCAGCCGCCCGCTGACGAACACTGACACAGTAATGAACGCACGCGATGCCGCATTTTTGAGCGCATAATGCTTCACTCAGAACTGCAGAAGTCTCATCTGTTACATCCCCGTTTTACGTAATACTAGCGTCGATCGCCGGCCGGTGTGGCCGTGTGGTTCTAGGCGCTTCAGTTTGGAACTGCGTGACCGCTACGGTCGGAGGTTCGAATCCTGCCTCGGGCATGGATGTGTGTGATGTCCTTAGGTTAGTTAGGATTAAGTAGTTCTAAGTTCTAGGGGACTGATGACCACAGATGTTAAGTCCCATAGTGCTCAGAGCCATTTGAACCATTTTAAACTAGCGTCGATCCTCAATTAAATCTCATGGTATTCACATTTGCTACGTGAAGTTAAAATCTGAAACGCGATGATTTTTCTGTTATATAATTATTGAGAAGCCACATCAGCCACTGTAATTTACGACAAGTTAGATAAGTAATTAAAGATAATTGAGGGTCCCTGTAGACCTTTTTGATAGTTTTCTCTTTTATGAAACTTAAATCTAGATTATACAGGGTGTTACAAAAAGGTACGGCCAAACTTTCAGGAAACATTCCTCACACACAAATAAAGAAAAGATGTTATGTGGACATGTGTTCGGAAACGCTTAATTTCCGTGTTAGAGGTCAGTTTAGTTTCGTTAGTATGTACTGTACTTCCTCTATTCACCGCCTGTTGGCCCAATTGAAGGAAGGTAATTTTGACTTCGGTGCTTGTGTTGACATGCGACTCATTGCTCTACAGTACTAGCATCAAGCACATCAGTACGTAGCAACAACAGGTTATTGTTCATCACGAACGTTGTTTTGCAGTCAGTGCAATGTTTACAAATGCGGAGATGGCTGATGGCCATTTGATGTATGGATTAGCACGGGACAATAGCCGTGGCGCGGTACGTTTGTATCGAGACAGATTTCCAGAACGAAGGTGTCCCGACAGGAAGACGTTCGAAGCAATTGATCGGCGTCTTAGGGAGCACGGAACATTCCAGCCTATGACTCGCGACTGGGGAAGACCTAGGACGACGAGGACACCTGCAATGGACGAGGCAATTCTTCGTGCAGTTGACGATAACCCTAATGTCAGCGTCAGAGAAGTTGCTGCTGTACAAGGTAACGTTGACCACGTCACTGTATGGAGAGTGGTACGGGAGAACCAGTTGTTCCCGTACCATGTACAGCGTGTGCAGGTACTATCAGCAGCTGATTGACCTCCACGGGTACACTTCTGCGAATGGTTCATCCAACAATGCGTCAATCCTCATTTCAGTGCAAATGTTCTCTTTACGGATGAGGCTTCATTCCAACGTGATCAAATTGTAGATTTTCACAATCGACATGTGGGGGCTGACGAGAATCCGCACGCAATTGTGCAATCACGTCATCAACACAGATTTTCTGTGAACGTTTGGGCAGGCATTGTTGGTGATGTCTTGATTGGGCCCCATGTTCTTTCACCTACGATCAATGGAGCGCGTTATCATGATTTCATACGGGATACTCTAACTGTGCTGCTAGAACATGTGCCTTTACAAGTACGACACAACATGTGGTTCATGCACGATGGAGCTCGTGCACATTTCAGTCGAAGTGTTTGTACGCTTCTCGACAACAGATTCGGTGACCGATAGATTGGTAGAGGCGGACCAATTCAATGGCCTTCATGCTCTCCTGACGTCAACCCTCTTGACTTTCATTTATGGGGGCATTTGAAAGCTCTTGTGTACGCAACCCCGGTACCAAATGTAGAGACTCTTCGTGCTCGTATTGTGGACGGCTGTGATACAATACGCCATTCTCCAGGGCTGCATCAGCGCATCAGGGATTCCATGCGACGGAGGATGGATGCATGTGTCCTCGCTGATGGAGGACATTTTGAACATTTCCTGTAACAAAGTGTTTGAAGTCACGCTAGTACGTTCTGTTGCTGTGTGTTTCCATTTCATGATTAATGTGATTTGAAGAGAAGTAATAAAATGAGCTCTAACATGGAAAGTAAGCGTTTCCCGACGCATGTCCACATAACATATTTTCTTTCTTTGTGTGTGAGGAATGTTTCCTGAAAGTTTGGCCGTACCTTTTTGTAACACCCTGTAGATGTGAAATGGCATAGGTCATCTTTCGATCCATTGTAGAACTTGGAAACCCATTCAGGGAATATTCGTTCACATTTTTGTTGAACGCAGTTGGTTTTTATCATCCTGTATTAAGATATTTCCTTTTATCAATAGAGAAATTTATAAACAAGGTTTTGTGAGTAGAATAAAACTTCCAATGGTAAAGTTAACTGGTTTTTCGACGTTATTTTACCAGCTAACTAAAAATAGGAAAGCCTTGAACCCCTTCCACTAAATTTAGTTATTATTAGGATTCTTTTATAGGGAGTGCAGTGGAGCTGACGCTGAAATCATTAAGTATTTGATTATATCATCGCTAGTCTCACTGAACTCTTCTGAACTCTACATGTCATGTGTGGTCTGGCGTCTCCTTACCAGCAACAGGTCCCAGGTTCAAACTAGTCAATTCCCTAAAAAACACGCTCAGAGCGTCGTTGCGCGAAAGTGGTAGGGAGGCACGACTTAGAACAAACAGACACCACGCAGAATGTTAGAACAGTTTTGTTTTAATATGCGATGTTTGTAGATTATAACAGTTCACAGCTTGCTTTTTACGTAACTAAGTGATTACTTACGGTTCTTCGCGTTTTTGGTTAGCATCTACGGTTTCCTCTCATCTGGTCACATGTTGGAGTTCGCACTTTAACTTCACTGACGAAACATAAGCACGTTTTCATCCTATGAACTTTTTTCTTCACAATTTTCGTATTGTTTGCCGCAATTGCAGAGGAGCACTATTGGTTTTCCGTCATTAGTTGTAGATATTTTGCCGAAAACTGTGCTTTATAATCGTAACTACTGTGTTCAGTTTGTCTCATCCTCGTTTGGTTTGTTTACGTACGTGTTGGCAACCTAACGAAGTATAAGCTGAAAACTAACGTCCATTCATTTCTGTTCTGTTTATATCTGCGTGGGCGTGAAAGTGTGAGTATGCATATGGATTAGTACTGTGTGTGTGTGTGTAAGGGAGATAAAGAGTGTATATGTATGTTTGTTTGTGTGTGAGGATGTTGGTTGTTATTCAGGGCGACTTGTGGAGATTTTAATATGAATGTAATAGCTGTCAGAGAGCGGTTGAAAGTTTTGATGTTCGTCTGATTTGAGTTTCGGATTAAATGTTTTGTGGAGGTGTCCACGGACAAGTGAGTGGCAAAGGACTGGGTGGTATTATTATTATGATAATAATCCTTTGTAGGAGTGTTTCTCTATTATTTTATCTATTAGTGTAACCAATGAATTGTTTGTCATGTGTACTTGATCATTCAACAGGCTTCCTTTTCTACTTTGGTTTTCTGTATGTGATATTTTTTTTAAAGTTAGGAGGTTTTTTATTGTTGATTCTAAATATTTTCATGTTTTCATGTTTTCTTCTCTAGAGTTTGGTTTGTGATTTTGTTCTCTTAGATGTTATGCAAATGTGAAGTGGTTTGTCCCATACTCCCAGGCTCTCATGTGTTCTTTGCATCTGACAAAAAACATATACCAGAAAGCAGGAGTATATCAATTACAGCGTAACACTTGTGATTGCAGGTACATAGAACAAACAGGCAGAACATTTGTTGACAGATACTAAGAACACATGAGAGCCTGGACGTATAGGACAAAGCACTTCACATTTGCAGATCACCTGAGAGAACTCAACAATAAACCAACCTCTAGAGAGGAAGACATGAAAATAATTGTAATCAACAATAAAAGACGCCTCCTAACCCTCCAAGGAAACTACCACATACAGAATTCCAAAGAAGGAAAGTAAACCTTGTTGAATGATCAAGAACACATGACAAACAACTCATTGTTTACAGCAGCAGCCGACAGATATATATAACAGAACAGAAATGGATAGACATTAGTATTCATCATATACTTCGTTAGGTTGGCCTCGTGTACGTAAACAAACCAAACAGGATGAGACCAAGTGAACACAGTAGTTATGACTATGAAGCACAGTTTTCGGTAAAATATCTACAACTAGCGACAGAAGACTAATTGTGCTCCACAGCAATTAGGGTAAACAATACGAAAATTGTGAAGAAAAGAGTTCATGACATGAAAACGTGCTTATGTTTCATCAGTGAACTTCTAGTACGACCTCCAACATGTGAACAGGTGAGAGGGAACGCAGATGCCAACCGAAAACGCTAAGAACTGTAAGTAATCACTTATTTACGTAAAAAACGTCCGCCTGCTTAGCAGAGTGGTACCGTGCTTGCCTCCCATACAGCAGGCCCGGGTTCGATTCCCTGCCGTGTTGGAGATTCCCTCCCCTCGTGGACTGGCTGTTGTTTTGTCCTCATCATCATTTCCTCCTCATCACCGGCGCGCAAGTCGGCCAAAATGGGGTCGAGTGAAATAAGACTTGCACACGGCGACCGAACGCTCCCGAATGGGGCTTCCCGGTCAACAAAGCTATTCGATTATTTCATTTTTTTTACGTAAAAAAACAAGACGAACTGTTTTATAACCTGCAGATATCGCATATTGGAACAAAACTGTATCATTGTATATTTCACTACGAGGCCTTAAAGTAATGGACGAAACGAGTTTGGCGGAAATAACATAGACTACAGCAAGAAACGGCGGTTTTTATTTACAAAACGAATATTTATGTGCTTGTTGTGGATGATGATCACACAAAAAAATTGTTAATAATGGGTCTTTATGCTGATTTACGCGCTATTCGTTATATTTGTTTATATTTTAGATCAACTGCCAGTCCCTGTACTAAACGTCGATTCTCTGCAGGTCTTCCTGAATTCGCTACAATTCTCTATGTTTGCGATTTCTCTATGTATAATGGCATCGTCCACGAGAAGCTTCAGGGAACTTCCGACGTTATCCACTAGGGCTGTTACACACATAGTGGACCATTCCAATCCATAATGGGGAATAACTCGGCAGGGTTATGAGGTAAAGCAAAGTGTTTGGTTTTTTTAAAATGGAAATCCTAATACTTGATTTGAGATTTGAAGATAGTGGCACATCTTAGGTATAAAATGATGATTTGTGAGCAAATCTATCATGTTCTTGTACAGCATGCTCAGTTCGAGATGGAAATGACAATGGATGAGATGCCGGCGATATATTAGTAAATCTTCAATCCAATCAGAAAACTTTGACTGATATTCCATATGCGGGTACTTTGTTCATTAGGCAACAGTGCAGGACAGTATCTAATGCCTACCGGAAGTCAAGGAACACGGTATCAACCTGGGCGCAGGTTTCTGTTACCTTCTGGGTCTTCTACATGGATAGAGCGAGCTGGGTTTCACTCGGGCTTTGTTTGCGGAAGGCATTTTAATTCTTACGGAATAGAATTTCGGTCTCCATAATTGTCATAACAGACTAGCATAAAACATATTCCAAAATTCTACAACATACGTCAGCAATGTACTCTACTGGCCATTGAAATTGCTACACCAATAAGAAATGCTGTGATAAACGGGTATTCATTGGACAAATATATTATACTAGAACTGACATGTGACTACATTTTCACATAATTTGGATGCATACATCCTGAGGAATCAGTACCCAGAACAAACACCTCTGGCCGTAATAACGGCCTTGATACGCCTGGGCATTGAGTCAAACAGAGCTTGGATGGCGTGTACAGGTACAGCTACCCATGCAGCTTCAACACGATACCACAGTTCATCAAGAGTAGTGACTGGCGTGTTGTGACGAGCCAGTTGCTCGGCCACCATTGACCAGACGTTTCAAATTGGCGAGAGATCTGGAGAACGTGCTGGCCAGGGCAGCAGTCGAACTTTTTCTGCATCCAGAAAGGCCCGTACAGGACCTGCAACATGCGGTCATGCATTTTCCTGCTGAAATGTAGGGTTTCGCAGAGATCGAATGAAGGGTAGAGCCACGGGTCGTAACACATCTGAAATGTAACGTCCACTGTTCAAAGTGCCGTCAGTGCGAACATGAGGTGAGCGAGACGTGTAACCAATGGCACCTCACACCATCACGCCGGGCGATACACCAGTATGGCGATGACGAATACACGCTTCCAATGTGCGTTCACAGCGATGTCGCCAAACACGAATGCGACCATCATGATGCTGTAAAGAGAACCTGGATTCATCCGAAAAAATTACGTTTTCCCAGGCGTGCACCCAGGTTCGTCGTTGAGTACACCATCGCAGGCGCTGCTGTCTGTGATGGAGCGTCAAAGGTAACCGCAGCCATGGTCTCCGAGGTGATAGTCCATGCTGCTGCAAACGTCGTCGAACTGTTCGTGCAGATGGTTGTTGTCTTGCAAACGTCCCTATCTGTTGACTGAGGGATCGAGACGTGGCTGCACGATCCGTTACAGCCATGCGGATAAGATGCCTGTCATCTCGACTGCTAGTGATACGAGGCCGTTGGGATCCAGCACGGCGTTCCGTATTACCCTCCTGAAGCCACCGATTCCATATTCTGCTAACAGTCATTGGATCTCGTCCAACGCGAGCAGCAATGTCGCGATACGATAAACCGCAATCGCGATAGGCTACAATCCGACCTTTATCAAAGTCGGAAACGTGATGGTACGCATTTCTCCTCCTTACACGAGCATCACAACAACGTTTCACCAGGCAACGCCGGTCAACTGCTCTTTGTGTATGAGAAATCGGTTGGAAACTTTCCTCATGTCAGCACGTTGTACGTGTCGCCACTGGCGCCAACCTTGTGTGAATGCTCTGAAAAGCTAATCATTTGCATATCACAGCATCATCTTCCTGTCGGTTATGTTCCGCGTCTGTAACACGTGATCTTTGTGGTGCAGCAATTTTAATGGCCAGTAGTGTAGATCTACTGTTCTGCACGTCTGTTCGGCGACCCTTCTTGAGAACGGAAATGATCTCAGTATATTTCCACTTACCCGGAATGGGTGCTCTTCCAGGGACGTGTCGTACACTGCTGCTAAAAGAGGAGCAAGTTCTTTCGCAAAGTCTACGTACAGTGTATAGGTATTCAATCTGGTTTAGCTGTTTTTCATATGCTAAACGTTTTCAACTGATTTTCTGTCCCTCTGTCGCTTGTTTCGACATCAGCCATTTTGATGCTTATACGAAAATTTAAAAGACGAGCCTCTGCAAGATCTTCGTCAGCGAAACTGTTTTGCACAAAGGAATTCAGTATTTCGGTATTATCTGTCATCCTCATTTTCTATGTCATTACTATTACAAAGTGTCTGGAGAGATGGCTTTCATGCTGAGCTAATGTAATATCAAAACATTCGCTAATTTTTGTTCGTTCAGTTTTTTTCGTCTATCCAGCTTTGGCTGCTTTTAAATCTGCAGTGAAGCTCGCTTTGCTTTCGGGGCGGCTTTCTAATACGGCTGGCGAACCACGACCGGTCTTTCAAATCAGTAAACAGTATTTTCTGTAAGTCAGTGAAACGCTCTTATTTTGGTAACATACGCATAGGGAGCAGGTATATGAACGAGTCAGTACTTACGACATTACGTGAATACAGAATGAAAGTGAACCTTGAGCACCTCACCTAACACTTGCCAGAGTGCTGCAGTAGACCAAGCACGCTAGTGTTGGCTCAGCTGCGTACTAATAAATGTTCACTTTCTGATTCATCAGTACGTGAAACTTACCGTAATGAAACGAAGTGTATATTTTCCGTTTTCTATTGAAATATTAATGCAGTTTTATTAATGACATTTTTGAAATTTTAATTTCATGTGCTTTATGATCTGTTGGAAAATAAGTACTTCATCCTTGCCACAGATGCTGTCGCTTGCATGAAGAAAACGGGAGAACTGTTTGTGGCTTTCTATCTCAACTTAAAGCACGTGCTTTGCATGCAAACTGCCAGTTTAGCAGAGGGATTAAGATTCCTGCTTCCTGAATTCTGCAATTTCCATAAAAAGTGTTCATTAAAGATCTTTCAGTAACAAAGCTTTTTCGAAATTACTAACTTGTCACATGACGAAATATTTACGTAGTCAGATGAAGTTATACAATATTAATGTCTTCGAAACGTTGTTTAAAAATTTGCTAAGAGGCTACGACGCACTTTAATCCAGATCCGAGACAAATCACTAAACAGTGCTCTTCAGTTCGCCGATGTGAACGGTTTTCAAGACTTCTCTAGAGTGGTTAGTTTTCGTTCTGTCGTGTCTGCATTATAGAATTGTCACATTTTCATTACTCTACTTCATTCGGTACGTTTTAAAACAAGTTATAAGGAGACGTGATAATCGCAATAGATACGCAAACAGGGCAGTTCTTTCAGCAACGTGACGTTGTTCGTTCACCCTCAAGAGAATAGCATATGTATGAGTTCAGCTGAAGCTGGCGTGGGAGCATAGTTGAAGGCGTGAAATCGAACGTTGATTGCACTACGCCGGAAAAAATGGTAGGGATGTAAGCTACAAACCACCAATAATTATATTTATTAAAGATACAGATCTTAGGGAAACACTATTTACCACTCCACAATAACTTGGTGACATTAGCATATCACTGTCATATGTTACATGAATTGATCATCGTCGCAAATACGCGAAGATGTTTACGTACTATCATTGAAAGTAAGAAGTACGTACAGGGTTAATAAAAACGGACTGTCGTTCAGACACTATCCTGGTAACACATCCGTATCAATTTGAAGTTTGTATGATAGCCCTATTTACTGAGTTACCAGCGTTAAGCGCAGAGATCAGTAGTAAGTTTCATGCCATTGTGGGGCCTCACAATGTTTTTAATTAACTGCTGTTTGTAGGATTTAGTGTTGCATGAAAATGGGTTAGTTCGTTTTCTGCCTTTTAACCCCACAACACTAAATGGGGGAAAACCACATGTTGTCACTAAACAATCGTAAGTTCTACTACTCAATATTTTATTCAAAGGCAGTAATAATTTATAGTTTATGCGCAAGTTAACTACAATTATAAGGTATTCAATGGTACGTCACATACAAAATAAGTACAAAATGTGCGGTTTTACACCCTGTACTGACAATAGCAGATTGGTGGGAGCAGCGAATTGGTACCAAATGCAGTCGTAAATTTTATGAGCATTTAGTAGTTTATGGTTAAGGGGAAAAACGCTCCAACAACCCGTTGTGAGTTGGTGGAAATGTACAGCAACAGTCCACCATCATTTAAATGTACGTTTACACTGGCCATGAAAATTGCATATTGGCGGCAATATATCCCGATAATGTTGTTCGTCAACATTTCGGCCAGACGAATTGCAGCCACATGTACGACAACATTAGTGGTCACTATTACCCGGCAGTGTTTGGGGCAATACATTTCCGTCCCGGAAGGGATCACATGGGGCCACTCCACTGCCATAAAACCGAAGTGGAAGTGAGTATGACTTTCGTGCTTTTACATGACACAATAAAAAAAGTCAAAAAGAGCAAGAGAAATCTGAATTAATGGAAGCGTTCTTTCTTAAGTAAGCGGAAGGCATCAGAAATTGATCTCATGAACTTATATCAGACACATACCTTTCCCAGAATTTCACCAGAATGTCGAAACACGATTTAAAATATCTCGTACAAGCAACTGGTCCGAGAATTGGTAAAACCTATACAAATATGAGCAAACGTATACCAATTACAATCCGACTGGCGATCACACTTCGGATTTTAGCTACTGGTGATTCGCACAGAACTTTAACGTAGCTCTTTAAAGTGCGCTATTCATCAGTAATCCTCCTGATACCAGAAGCATGCAGTCCTTTGGTAGAAAGACTGAAGATTGTCATTAACGCAAATCTGAAATAAGACTACCGTTTGTATTAATACTTTCTTTTGTTCACCAACGGACACCACTGTTTAGACTATCAATTCCTGCTTCATATAGGTATCGAGACAGCATGAAACTCATGACACCAAACGCAAACAACGTGGATGGAAAGCCACCAGAACTTACATTCTTCCCATGAAACTTTTTTGTCTCGTGTTTGGCATGGGTGCGAGAACTTCGTGCAGTGTCTGTGGATTAGAAATGCAATGAATAGGGGAGAAGACTACGTATAGGTCATTTGGAGAATAATACACCAAATATGGTATTACCACTCCCTAAACGTGGGTGTTGTCCAAGATAGAACGACACAGTTCATAATAAGGGAGTCTGCTGGTAGACCATTGTGAGAAGGAGGCACGGTCTGGCTGCATGTTGAAAATCTCTGGTGTGAACAATTGCAAGCTTTGAGGTGATTTGCAGAATAAAAGCCGTTAGAAGAACTACGTTTTTCGTAAGTTTACTCTGAAACCTCGAGACCCACCAGGCTAGCCGAGAGCGCTAACGCGCTGTTTCCTGGACTCGGGTAGGCGCGCCGGTCCGGGATCGAATCCACCCGACAGGTTAACGATGAGGCCCGGTGTGCTGGCCACTCTGAATGTGGTTCTTAGGCTGTTTTCCACATCCTGCTAGGTGATTACTAGGATGGTCCCCACGCTCCGCCTCAGCTACACGGCTCGCAGACATCTGAACACATTCACACTCTTCCCTGGATTACACTAGACGCAGACAGTTGTGGTACACTAATTCCGTCCCGGGAGGTACGGGGTGGCGACAGGAAGGGCATCCGGTAATCCCTTAAAATTAACATGCCACATCCGATTAACCAGCAGACCCCCCCAAGTCGGGATTAATGCTTGGAGAGAGAGAGATTCTCCTCAGTGACAAAGCTAGCTGCTCTGATTAAGCTATAACCACGAAGTAGCGAATTCTTAACACACATACGATGACTGGACACCATTCCGTCTGCTCTCAGATAAATCTACCAGTTGTCCCACGACAACATAAAGACCAACAGCTGAACTCTGACAAATATTGGCTCTTGCTGTTAACCATGCAGCGACACTAAGACACAGTTGCTAACTTCCTATCTGCAACTCTTCCGCAACTGTTCTGACTAAGCATAAGGACCTCTTGTCTTATGGAGCTGTAAACTTCCCCTTTCAAACCGCCTGTCGCCGACATGGCGTAATATCGAATGGTCTTTGTAAGGTGGTAGAATAAAGGGTCAGACTCGCACCTTGCATGAGACCTCTACAAGATAACACCTAATGTAAATCGACAGTTATGAGAACATTTGCCTATCAATATGTAAAGCAAAAGGGGATGACAGTCAATCGACAGTAATTAATACACCATTCCTATATAACGCATGTCTTTGAGTGGAAGGTAGAACAGAGACCGCGAGGCGCGTTGCTTTTAGTTTTGAAAAGCCAGCTCCACAACGGCGTAGCGAAACCGCGCTGCGGGAGTTACGCCGGCGATCACTTACGGGGTAGCAAGAAAGAGGACAGCGACCCCGGGCCAGGTGATTCAAGCTGGAGGGCCGTCTGTAGCGAGGGCATCGGTACAAGGGCAGAGAAGAAGCTTTAGAAAACTGCGTTTCAAAATTCCAACGGGAGACGAACAAAAGCAAGTGATACATTTTCATCCAGCGAGTGCGACACACGGAAAGGTCAATGTACTTTAGGCGTCTAGAACGGACACAAAACGTCCGATTGGAGGAAACTCACTAGGAAGGAGAAAACTACTGAAGTTTCGAAGCAGTTTGATAGAAGGGAAGTTAAGCTTGATAGAAGGTGTTTCTTCAAAATGAGAGGAACGCTCCTATTGGTGGAAAAAAGCCGTGACGTGAAAAAGGAACCCAAGTGGAGGGAGGCAGTTCTGCCACGAGTAGGACACGAGAGAAATTTTTGGGGGACTCTTCTCTGAACTGGCGTCAAGTGCAGAACGGAGCGCTTAACGCTCCGTACGACGCAGAAAAGAAATTGGTGTGGACACTGAGTTCACAGCGGCTACACTCCAGCTAAAATTAGCTGTAGCAACGTTTAGCTCCAAATGTGGAGAAACGAACCGGCCATATTAGTTAATTGTTCTTGCGAGAACTGAGAGGGCACTATAATACACTCCTGGAAATTGAAATAAGAACACCGTGAATTCATTGTCCCAGGAAGGGGAAACTTTATTGACACATTCCTGGGGTCAGATACATCACATGATCACACTGACAGAACCACAGGCACATAGACACAGGCAACAGAGCATGCACAATGTCGGCACTAGTACAGTGTATATCCACCTTTCGCAGCAATGCAGGCTGCTATTCTCCCATGGAGACGATCGTAGAGATGCTGGATGTAGTCCTGTGGAACGGCTTGCCATGCCATTTCCACCTGGCGCCTCAGTTGGACCAGCGTTCGTGCTGGACGTGCAGACCGCGTGAGACGACGCTTCATCCAGTCCCAAACATGCTCAATGGGGGACAGATCCGGAGATCTTGCTGGCCAGGGTAGTTGACTTACACCTTCTAGAGCACGTTGGGTGGCACGGGATACATGCGGACGTGCATTGTCCTGTTGGAACAGCAAGTTCCCTTGCCGGTCTAGGAATGGTAGAACGATGGGTTCGATGACGGTTTGGATGTACCGTGCACTATTCAGTGTCCCCTCGACGATCACCAGTGATGTACGGCCAGTGTATGAGATCGCTCCCCACACCATGATGCCGGGTGTTGGCCCTGTGTGCCTCGGTCGTATGCAGTCCTGATTGTGGCGCTCACCTGCACGGCGCCAAACACGCATACGACCATCATTGGCACCAAGGCAGAAGCGACTCTCATCGCTGAAGATGACACGTCTCCATTCGTCCCTCCATTCACGCCTGTCGCGACACCACTGGAGGCGGGCTGCACGATGTTGGGGCGTGAGCGGAAGACGGCCTAACGGTGTGCGGGACCGTAGCCCAGCTTCATGGAGACGGTTGCGAATGGTCCTCGCCGATACCCCAGGAGCAACAGTGTCCCTAATTTGCTGGGAAGTGGCGGTGCGGTCCCCTACGGCACTGCGTAGGATCCTACGGTCTTGGCGTGCATCCGTGCGTCGCTGCGGTCCGGTCCCAGGTCGACGGGCACGTGCACCTTCCGCCGACCACTGGCGACAACATCGATGTACTGTGGAGACCTCACGCCCCACGTGTTGAGCAATTCGGCGGTACGTCCACCCGGCCTCCCGCATGCCCACTATACGCCCTCGCTCAAAGTCCGTCAACTGCACATACGGTTCACGTCCACGCTGTCGCGGCATGCTACCAGTGTTAAAGACTGCGATGGAGCTCCGTATGCCACGGCAAACTGGCTGACACTGACGGCGGCGGTGCACAAATGCTGCGCAGCTAGCGCCATTCGACGGCCAACACCGCGGTTCCTGGTGTGTCCGCTGTGCCGTGCGTGTGATCATTGCTTGTACAGCCCTCTCGCAGTGTCTGGAGCAAGTATGGTGGGTCTGACACACCGGTGTCAATGTGTTCTTTTTTCCATTTCCAGGAGTGTATGTACGTTGCTCCAACCATGCGCGTGTATATCGCCACGTAATAAGGCTAGGACTGAGTATATTTTTTCTCGCATATCGAGAAACATAGGGAAAGTTTCTGCTGGAAAGCTCAGCAAAGGCCAGATTAGTTTTGTAGGAATTTCAGTGGGAGAGAGTGGCCTTGCAGACAGCAGCACGTCGCAGCTTAAGGAAAATACCGCGAGAGATGCGTAATCTTTGTCGGTTCCCCAGTTTGCGTCCACAGTAAACTCCAGCGGCCTTGGGTAATCTTGCGTTCAAATTTGTCACTTGACTAACCATCCACCGTAGACTTGTTTGTCATCCTAAATAGTACCGAACTTTGAACTGGAATCGGACGATTTTCGTAGTACTGACCAACATCATAACGTATGTGTAGGAGCAATTTTGTAAAGAAACGTCCAATTAAACTTTCATATTATTGTGCTTAGGATTAATGTAAAGAAACTTCCAATTAAACTTCCATAATATTGTGCTTAAGATTAATGTTCTTTCAGAGAGTTAATATTTAACATTGTTGTGTATAAACTTATTTCAGCCGGCTGCGGTGGCCGAGCGGTTCTAGGCGCTACAGTCCGGAACCGCGCGACTGCTACGGTCGCAGGTTCGAATCCTGCCTCGGGCATGGATGTGTGTGATGTCCTTAGGTTAGTTAGGTTGAAGTAGTTCTAAGTTCTAGGGGACTGATGACCTCAGAAGTTAAGTCCCATAGTGCTCAGAGCCATTTGAACTTATTTCACTTTTGATGTTGGCAAGATGCGTTATCCATTGCGCTGTTTTTATGTTGGCGAGTTGAAAACTGTGTGAAAAGCTTTAATTTGGCGAAAATGTTGTGACATTAAACAAGTCATTTCACCTCACACAGTTGTATTCAATTCAAGAATAAGCAAAAAAGAAAAAAAAAAATCCTCGCGAACCTTACATGCGCGTGTATATCGCCACAAAATAAGACTAGGGCTGATAACGTATTTTCTCCCATAACGAGGAACATAGGAAAAGTTTCTGCTGGAAAGCTCAGCAAAGGCCAGATTCAAACCGCATGGCGTAATGTCGAATGGTCTTGATTGTGTATGGCTCACTTCTCCTCTTGCGTGTTTGAGGGTCTTGAATGGAGGTAGAGAATTACTATGTGCCTTATCTGCGCCTCTTATTGGTTTTTCATTTCGTAGTGTTTCCCCCAACACGAGCCCTCTCTGTTTCTCTCTTGCAGCTTCCGCTCTGTATCGCACATAGAATACTTTGATATGTCTCACCCGCGAGGCTTTGTGCAACCTCTGCGAGGTCAGACCTACCGAAAAGATTAAAGAGACCTTTGTTGGAGCCGGCTGCTATGACCAAGCGGTTCGAGGCGCTTCAGTCCAGAGCCGCGCTGCTGCTACGGTCGCAGATTCGAATCCTGCCTCGGGCATGGATGTGTGTGATGTCCTTAGGTTAGTTAGTTTTAAGTAGTTCTAGGTCTAGGGGACTGATGACCTCAGATGTTAAGTCCCATAGTGCTTAGAGCCATTTTGAACCTTTGTTGGAACAATAAGCAACTGGATAGATGTCAAGAGCTCAGATGGCAAGATAGTAGAAGAAAAATCTGAAAGGTGGGAGGAATGTACATGGAGAGGGGGGGGGGGGGGGGGAGGCGCTACAAGGGAAATGAAATTGAAGACATTGTTATAAAATGAGATTAGAAGTAGATGAAGATGAAATAGGATATTTGATACTGCGAGAAGAATTTTATAGATCTAAGTCGGAACAAGGTACATGGAGTAGGCGACATTCCATCAGAATTAATGGGATCATTAGCATAGACAGCCTTGACAAAAAACTATTCCACCTGGCGCGCAAGTTATTTCAGACAGGTGAAATACTCTTAGACTTCAAGGAAAATGTAATAATGCCATTTTCAAGGAAAGCAAATGCTGACAGGCGCCAGTATTACAGTAAATCAGTTTAATAAGTCACGGTTGGAAAATACTGAGACGAATTACTTACGGAAACATAGAAAATCTGGTAGAAACCGATTCTGGGGAATATCAGTTTGGCTTTCGGAGAAATGTAACATCACGCGAGGCAATACTCAACCTACAATTTACCTTAGAAGTTAGGTTGAATAAAGGCAAACCTGCGTTTATAGCATTTATTGACTTACAGAAAGATTTTGACAACATTGACTGGCGTACACTCTTTGAAAATCTGAAGGTAGCAAAGGTAAAATACAGAGAGTGAACGGTTGTATACAGCTTGTACAGAAGAAACCCCGGTGTGGCCGTGCGGTCTAGGCGCTTCAGTCTGGAACCGCGTGACCGCTCCGGTCGCAGGTTCGAATCCTGCCTCGGGCATGGATGTGTGTGATGTCCTTAGGTTAGTTAGGTTTAATTAGTTCTAAGTTCTAGGCGACTGATGACCTCATCGGTTAAGTCGCATAGTGCTCAGAGCCATTTGAACCAGAAGAAACCAGACTGCACTTAAAAGTTTAAAGACATGAAAGGAAAGCAGTAGCGAAGAACGGAGTGACACAGGGATCAGTCTGTAGAGTGATCAAGCAGTAAAGGAAACGAAAGTCACGTTTTGAGAAGGATTTAAAGTTAAGGCAAAAGATTTGTGGTAAGTTCTATGGGACCAAACTGCTGAGGTCATCGGTCCATACGTTAAGGCAAAAGAATTAAAAACTTCGAGGTTTGCTGACGATGCTATAATTCTGTCACAGACAGCAAGGAACTTGAAAGAGAAGTTGAACAAAACGGACAGTGTCTTTAAAAGAGGGTACAAGATGAGCGTCAAGAAAAGTAGAATAAGGATAATGGAATGTTGTAGAATTAAATCGGACGATACTGAAGACATTATATTAGGATGCAGCAGATGAGGTTTGCTGTTTGGGTAGCAAAATAACTGATCGTGGCTTAAGTAGAGAGAATACAAAATGCAGCCTGGCTGTAGGAAGGACATTATTACTGTAACAGAGGACTTTTTCAACATCGAGTATAAATTTAAGTGTTAAGAAGTCTTTTCTAAAGGCATTTATCTGGAGTGTGACTGTACGGAAGTGAGACGTGGACGATAAGCAGTTTAGACTAGAAGAGAATAGAACGTATCTGACTTTCGTGCTATAGAAGAATGCTGCATATTTGATGGGTAGATAGTGTAAATAACGTGGAGATTTTGAATCGGATTGGGGAAAAAGGAAATTTTTAGCACAAGTTCACTAAAAGAAGAGATCGGTTGATGGGACACATCCTGAGTCATCAAAGTCTTGTCAGTGTGATACTGGAGGGCAGTATGAGCTTGGTGTGGTGGGGGGAAGGGGGGGAGGGGGGGAACGAGGTTAAATTGTAGAGAGAGGATAAGGCGTGAATACAACAATCATGTTCAAATGGATGTAGATTACGGTAGATACTCAGAGATGAAGAGGCTTGTACAGGTTAGACTAAGGTGGAGATCTGCATCAAAAAAACAACCTTCGGACTGCAAACCATTACAACACAAAAAAATAAGAAGTATAAATATTTTAATATAATAATATCAACGTGCTTAGATTAATGCTTGTACATCGGTTCAACACAACTTGCAAGAATGATGGTTTACACAATATTAAATCGAATAGTGTACTCACCATTATCAATATCTTACTTGGCATTACGATTGTGAACACAGCTCTGCAGACTATGACGGTGTGAGTGTGTAAATGTGATGAATGCTGTTTGTTTCAGTCATTTCTATCTATGCTCAGGAAAGTTGATGTTTCTGTTATATTTTCTAGTGTTGATCCTTTCCTTTTCTGTCTTCCCTTATTGAACTTCCTATGGTTTGCCGGTTCTATCTTTGAACAGGGAAGGGAAGCTCGCCACAAGATCGTGCAAATTTAAGCAGTCACTGTAACAGTTTAGTTTACTACGATAAAGCATCAAACAAATGAATTATTCATTGAATTAAGGCTGCAAACATGCAATAAGTGAACAAAATCTTGTAATTATGAAATGTATCATTGGCAGAGGTGAATGGGTGCATGAAATCATATCATGAATACTACCAATGACTGCGAAAATAGTTAGTTATTTAAAGAAAGAACCCCAGGAAAGAAGTACGAACACCAACAGATTCGCCAAAATGCATGGTGGAAGCAACTAGTCGGCTGCGAACATTAAAACTGCGGCACTTAAACCGTGATGTTAGCCTCGCGTCCCCATCGGACTAGTGACTGTATCGAAGTCTCATTCTTATCATTCTTCACCGGTGTGAGTGTGGAAGACGGCGGCTGGAAATTCTCAGTTCAGCTAGCCAACTATACTCTGCTCCAAGACGGAGACATCCCCCCTCCCCTCTGACACCTCGGCAGCACGTATCTACTATTTGACGCCGGAGCAGCAAGTGTCCTCTTATTTAAACTTTTCGAAACTTAGCTGATGCTGCTAACATCGGAAACTTGCCGAACAATTGCAGCGGATCTTGTGAGTACCGACCAATAATAATTCCATAGATAAATTTAACAAACTCCTACTCACGTGTATTTCTCTATGGTTAACCAATAACGCGGTGGAATGGGGAGCAAGGCAGAAAATCTCTCCCATTCCATGACAGGTTTCTAACCGTGACACACCAAAAGGTTTACTGATAGACAGGCGCAGGGAATTGTGCCTTCTACAGAAATAATTATAGTGAGCCCTTCAGAGCTCCTGTTACGGAGATTTAAACGAACTCTCTTCGTGGCGTGGCTGCAGAAAGCCATCTGGTCTCACATCCTCTCATTGTGAGTGCTATACCTGGCTTAGATTTTATCTTTCCGGAAGCGATTTCTCCTAGCGCATCGCTGAAAGCAGTTTTACGACACACAGGCTGCTCCCGAGGCGCCCGCTGCGCTGGTACGGGACGTAGCGAATACTCCGTTCTCTTCCTTCCCGGCAGGGCTTCTTTCAGGACAGAACAAGTTTATGACACTCTAATCCTTTTATGTTAACGTCCATGTCCAGAGCCAGCTAGGAAGAGGAAGAGCTTCCAATGCTGCAGAAAATAACGGGTCCGCCTCACTGTAATAAAAGGAAAGTAGAAGAAGAAGTAATTAGCTTGCAGTCACTGAGAGTACTGAATGTCTGCAGTTATCATTCAGCGTTAAAGGATCGACTATACTGACTATTGCGATGTGCATATTGCATTATAAAACAGGCTGCGTGACAATTTGGGGATAAACTACGAAGTAACATTACCCGTGTGTTTCCTAATGACTTATCTCCTTGGTCATTCCCTTATCACTCAAGGATCCTCCACATGAATGGACAGGCCTTTGTGTTAGAGACTGACAGTATCTTTCTGTTTCCAACAGCCTGGCTTCTCAAAACTGCCCTGGGCTGACTGTATAATGCCCTGTGGCTTCTCTTGCCATGCCCTAAAACTTGTCTTACTTTCCAATTGTTACTGTTTGTAAGAACTGGCTTTTCCCATGGGCACAAAAATATGCTTCTTCTTGCTAGTTTCCAGCTTCCTGGGCCGGGTTGTGAATCAAGGACCACAATCATTATCTGTCTCTCCACCGATCCTCTCGTTCTTTAAGTTGATCTTCTGGTTTTTCTTCCGTCTTCCCCGTGGACTGCTTGATTGTATCTGCCCATCGCCTTCTGGGTCTTCCTCGTGCTCGCTTTCCAATTAACCTTCCAGAAAATTTCTGCCACGCCCTCCTCTCCTATTCTCATCATATGTCCACACCACTTCAGTTTTTTTGCTTCTGTCTTGTCCTGAATGTTCCAGACTTCAGTCCTTTTTCTGATCTCATTTTTGATTTTTTTTTTTTTTTCTTGTCTTGCCTTTGATACCTCTTAGAAATTTCATCTCTGCAGTCTGCATTCTGCCCCCTCCCTTTCTTTTGTAGTCCATGCACCAGCTTCATATGCTACAAAGGGTTCATATTAAGTTGAATACAGAGCTCTTTTACATTTCTTTGGGACGCGTCTGTGACACAGAATACCACTTACACGCTGGCAATATTGTTTTCTCCATTTCCTCAGCTATTTTGCATTTATTGGTGAGGCGCTTGGCTAAAAAGTCGAATTCGTAAAAATGGTGACGAGATCGATGCAGAAAAAAGAAGAGTGAAGAAAAGAAAATGTTGCGTGGTGCAGCCCCGGCAGGCACATGGGAGAGCGTGGTTCAGCAGACATAGTAGCGCCTACAGCTGTGGAAGAAGGAAGGAGTTGTGAATGTGGCACGCACACCGAATTGGAGTGCGGCCTGCCATACCAGCGGACAGGTTTAAACATAAGTGTACGGATCTCTGTAGTTTAATGGCATTAGAGATAATGTTGCTATTGGACAGTAGTACGGTTGGTCCATTCGTGTGTAACAACCCTTCTAAAACAGAAACAGAAATTTAAATTCATTTAGTATAAAATGGGAGAGGAGGAAAACCTGTGAGGCTATGTTACCAACACGATTGCCGTTTTGGAAGTCGCTAACTTTAATGCAACGCGCAGTTTTCAGATACACTCCTGGAAATGGAAATAAGAACACCGTGAATTCATTGTCCCAGGAAGGGGAAACTTTATTGACACATTCCTGGGGTCAGATACATCACATGATCACACTGACAGAACCACAGGCACATAGACACAGGCAACAGAGCATGCACAATGTCGGCACTAGTACAGTGTATACCCACCTTTCGCAGCAATGCAGGCAGCTATTCTCCCATGGAGACGATCGTAGAGATGCTGGATGTAGTCCTGTGGAACGGCTTGCCATGCCATTTCCACCTGGCGCCTCAGTTGGACCAGCGTTCGTGCTGGACGTGCAGACCGCGTGAGACGACGCTTCATCCAGTCCCAAACATGCTCAATGGGGGACAGATCCGGAGATCTTGCTGGCCAGGGTAGTTGACTTACACCTTCTAGAGCACGTTGGGTGGCACGGGATACATGCGGACGTGCATTGTCCTGTTGGAACAGCAAGTTCCCTTGCCGGTCTAGGAATGGTAGAACGATGGGTTCGATGACGGTTTGGATGTACCGTGCACTATTCAGTGTCCCCTCGACGATCACCAGTGGTGTACGGCCAGTGTATGAGATCGCTCCCCACACCATGATGCCGGGTGTTGGCCCTGTGTGCCTCGGTCGTATGCAGTCCTGATTGTGGCGCTCACCTGCACGGCGCCAAACACGCATACGACCATCATTGGCACCAAGGCAGAAGCGACTCTCATCGCTGAAGACGACACGTCTCCATTCGTCCCTCCATTCACGCCTGTCGCGACACCACTGGAGGCGGGCTGCACGATGTTGGGGCGTGAGCGGAAGACGGCCTAACGGTGTGCGGGACCGTAGCCCAGCTTCATGGAGACGGTTGCGAATGGTCCTCGCCGATACCCCAGGAGCAACAGTGTCCCTAATTTGCTGGGAAGTGGCGGTGCGGTCCCCTACGGCACTGCGTAGGATCCTACGGTCTTGGCGTGCATCCGTGCGTCGCTGCGGTCCGGTGCCAGGTCGACGGGAACGTGCACCTTCCGCCGACCACTGGCGACAACATCGATGTACTGTGGAGACCTCACGCCCCACGTGTTGAGCAATTCGGCGGTACGTCCACCCGGCCTCCCGCATGCCCACTATACGCCCTCGCTCAAAGTCCGTCAACTGCACATACGGTTCACGTCCACGCTGTCGCGGCATGCTACCAGTGTTAAAGACTGCGATGGAGCTCCGTATGCCACGGCAAACTGGCTGACACTGACGGCGGCGGTGCACAAATGCTGCGCAGCTAGCGCCATTCGACGGCCAACACCGCGGTTCCTGGCGTGTCCGCTGTGCCGTGCGTGTGATCATTGCTTGTACAGCCCTCTCGCAGTGTCCGGAGCAAGTATGGTGGATCTGACACACCGGTGTCAATGTGTTCTTTTTTCCATTTCCAGGAGTGTATATAGATGATCTTATAATGTATCACAAATTACACGAAGAAAACCACAGTGACTTTGGAAGTAACCCTCAGGTGTGGCTAAGCTACTTCTCCATCTTATCTTCTTGGAGTGCTAGTCACGTTAGCTGCGTGGGAGGACTTCTGTGAAGTTTGGAAAATAGGAGAAGAGGTACTGGAGAAATTTTTGTAAAGGCTTCGTATCTACTGCTAAGAAGGCTTTTGGTGCAGTACACTGCTAAGACAATCTCTCCCTGCCACTAGTACACAGCTATGCCGCAGGGTCAGATAACAGAAGAGGAAAACGAAGGTTCTACAACACTCGAACAAATTAGTAACAAAGTCACGCAAATGAGTTAAAAGGTTTACTTATCTTTCTGACTAGTTGAATAATGAAGTCTGCAACACTGCACCTAATACAGCACAAAAAAGGCCCTCAATGGCTAAGTGCAAATAATCGTAGGTAAACTTCATAGTACATAGCAAGTGCAATTTACAACTGTATGTTCACTTCGAACAGTTCACTAAACGACGTTCCCAGTCTTAGTTAGTCCTGGACGATGATCTATAACCAAGTGGGCGAGAGTTGCTCTCCTATCCTCCAAGTAGGCTTCTGTCCGTTGTCGTCCGGTCATTGGCGGATCGTAGTCGGTCGGCAATTGGCCGAGGCGAAGTCGATATCTTCATCCTCAGCTCCGCCCGTGTCGCTGGTGGAACTCGAGCAAGTGGCGAATCTCTATAGCCCCTGTGGGGCTTTTGCGCTGGCTGTGTCTTGTTCGGACGACACAGCAGAAAGTAAGGCTGTGAGGGCGGCTCGTAAGCCGTGCTTCGATCGGTCAGTCTGCAGAGCACTTGCCTGCGACAGGAAAAAAATCCCAGGTTAGATTCCTGTTCCTTTGCACACCTTTAAGCTGCTGTAATGTTCCAATGGCAACAGTTTGCAAATGCGGTTGAATTCAGGAAAAATCCATGACAAGGAGAAAGTTCCTGAATTGCAATCAGTTATAAAGTGGGCTGTAAACGTCTGGTGCCTGTCACACCATTCAAATATTCATGGTTGCTGCTAAAAAGAGATTTGAAGTATGAGAAACACATAACATGAGTAGCGCCAAAAATGAATGGAAAAAACCATTAACTGGAAGTTTAATTAATTTGTAAAGAAAACCGCATACATATATGTTCTGGTATTCTGAATGGTGGTATTTGGAAGAAAGATGATATTTTGTTCGTGAAACCATATTGGATAAAGTTAGGGATCAGTATTCATGGAAAACCTTGCAGTAATTCTACGGCCTCCATCATGTATCTTCCGCAGGAATAGTGATATTAAACCTCGTGAGAGACATACACGTATCTGTTTTTCTTTCGCTCCATTTGTGAGTGGAACAGGTAGACAAGTTGCTTATATTGCTACGAAATAACCCACAACCAAGTTCTGTAGACCGGCTTGGCGAGATTAGATGTATAAGTGGCCATCAACAAGTTTCCGTTTGAATGTGTTGCTGCAGCGTATATACAACCCAGTGAGACTCAGTTGCATGTACTGTATATAAACATCGACATGTAGGCAAGGAGTTACTGTGGCCTTCGAACGACTGGTTGGTTGACTGGCTGGTTGGACCAAACAGCGAGGTCATGGGTCTCATCGGATTAGGAAAGGATGGTGAAGGAAGTCGGCTGTGCCCTTTCAAGGGAGCCATACCGGCATTTGCCTGAAGCGACTTAGGGAAATCACGAAAAACCTAAATCAGGATGACTGGTCGCGGGTTTGAACCGTCGTTCTCCCGAATGCGAGTCCAAAGTGCTAACCACTGCGCCACCTCCCTAGGTTTTCGAATGGTAACATTTTGATCGCCCCTCGTAGAAGTATATGTAGCTACCCACCTTGCTTTCCGAAATGCGTTTCCTGAATTCACAATTTTCGAATATTGGATGTCTCCACAAGTCTTCGGTCGGTTTCTTCCACTGGCGTTGCGTGTTTAAGCTACTGTTTAGTCCTAACGAAATTTGTTTTTGAGTGAGCGTTAAATGTAACCTTCTCCATTCTCTTTCAGCGTCTTTAAGAAAGAGAATGTTTGGCTACGTGACTCACTCACCAAAATTCGAAATGCGGAAGTAGTTTAAACAGCGCTTCAGGTGATAATAATCTGTCGTTTCACGTTTCTATTATCAAACACGGCAAAAGCTGCGTTATTTGAATCTTAGTTCTCCTCAGTGAATTAAAGTTACTTGGCTGCTTTACGGAAAGCGTATCTCCATCTGAATTATAGATCTGAAAGAACCGCGGGTGGGCTTCGCAGCTGTCAGCTGCCTTCTCTCACTGAATTATAAATCTGAGAGCGTACACGCCAACCAGCCTACTGTCAACACAAAGTCTTAAGAAAGGTCATAAACTTGAATACAGTTTGCTCACAGCCTAATTGCAGTTACTGTCGGATACTGGAAAATCTTGTTCAGTTCAATGGGTCAGAGAGAGTTAGCTTTCTAATTATTGTTTCCACGATAAACTGTGACATATCAGTAAAAGGAAGAAAAAATTATTTACAGAACTCGAGAATTGCGGTAGCATATGCTGTATCTGCGATAGCAGAGACAATACGTGAAAGACATTCCTCAATCTGGTTTTATTGGGAAAAACCGACAACCAATAACATTGCTGATGACGACAAAGTAGTCGAAAAATACAATTTAAGCAAGCAACAAAGTATGGATCTCACTTCGGATCTTATAACAGAAGAATAAAATGGTTTTCTCACAAGTCTCTCGGTACAAAAAGTCCACCAAGAAAAGACGGAAACAAAACTACTGGAAAGTGGTCGGCACATCATTACCACAAAGCTGTCCAGGGAGGCCACAACACCGTCACACGACACTTGAACCGCAGTCCGGAGCTACCACTCCTGACGATCTGGAACTACCAGCAGACGAGGTGAGTGGTTGTTACGGCCGGGATGGCGGATCCCTACATGTCTAGGAGGTGTGTCGAACTGCCTTCTGGCTAGTGGTTTTCCAGCTTATAAGGCCGGTTGGCGGTTGGATCTTCTGGGACTATCTTCGATCATGTGAGTGGCGTAGGAAAATAGTCCGTTTGATAGCGAACTCGGTGTTGCTGTCGATCCTCGGTACTCGGATAGCGGGCCCTGGCAACCGTTGGCTGAGACACGAGGACTCGGTCGTACCGTAAACATCTGCTTTGGTTTCACTCGCTGTGATGAAGGCATCCCGCATCTCTGTTCTGACATGCGGGATGCCGATGTTGCAGGCGGATGAGACGACCGCTGCAACAAATACGAGGGGGTTGTCCAGAAAGTAAGTTCCGATCGGTCGCGAAATGGAAACCACAATGAAAACCAGAAACGTTTTATTTGCAGCAGTTAGGTACACCTTCCACCTACGTCTGCAGATAGTCGCCGCTCCAATTTCGAGTTTTGTCGTAGTGTTGTATCAACTTTCCAGTATCCTCGTCATAGAAAGCAGCACTGGTCTGCAGCTGGATGTCTGTGGAAAAATTTTGTCTTCATAGCCAGCGGTTCTTGTGAGCAGAGATGAGACTCAGGGAGAGCCAATTAGGGAATGTATTATGGGCGATCAAACACTTCTCATCAGAAACGCTACAGGAGCGTCTTCATTTCCCCTGCAGTGTGCGGCCCATAATTGGCATGAAGAAGGAACTACCTGACAATTGTGTTATGTGGGCTGCATGACACAGGCGGAATCTCTAACCAGGCCCTCATACATGCATCTTTACGTGCTCACTGTGCGCTCAAAACTGAAAAGAGCGACTCGACACGATCGACGGGCATACTACAGACACTGCCCAACACATCTGTTGAAAGCTTTGCCGGATTTTCCCAGTGGTTTCCATTTCGTGACCGATCGGAACTTACTTTTTGGGTTTTACAATAATATGGGTCTTCCGTAGGGGAAAACAGTGTTTTGAAATACACACTATCTGATCAAAAGAATGTAGACACTCCTATATGATGTTGAACTTACCACAAGATGTCACGAGAGGTGGACTTGTCACTGGATCTCATCAAAATGACAAATTATTGATAGATATATCAGCCCTACTACAGCTGTGCGAGTAGGCTGTTGGTGATGTGATTGTGAAATGGAAGCACGAATGAACAGCCACAGCTAAACCAAGACCTGATGTACTTCCTGTGCTGAAGGACAGGACCGTCGAGCATTGCGAAAGGTGGTTGTAAAAAAACACATAAAATCTCCCTGAGGAATCACTCGTGATTTCCGAAGCTCTACTGGCAGTCCGGCTAGCATAATGGCTGTGTGCAGAGAATTAAACAGGATAGTGTAAAATAGTCCAGCATCTTATCATAAGCCACACATTTCGAATTTTGATGAGTGGTCAGAGCTAACGACGCCTGAGATGTTGTAAAGAGCGACGCTTGAGATCGTGTAAAACGCGACGCCACAAGTAATTTGGAGTGCTGAGTCACACTATACCTTATGGCAATCCGGTGGATGAGTTGGATTTTGCAAATGCCTGGAGGACGTTGCCTAGCATCATGTGTGGTGTCAACAATGAAGTAGAAGTGGTGTTACGATATGGGAGTCCTTTTCGTTGTTAACGTTTGGTCCCCTTATTGTACTGAACAAAACGCTAAATGTGATAGGATACGAAAAAATTATACAACACTGTAGTTGCATACAGTAGAAGAGTAATACGGAGATGGTGAGTATCAGCATGAAAGTGCACCACACCATAAAGCAGCGTCTGTGAGGCAATGGTTTGTCGACAGTAACTTTCCTGAAATTGATTGATCTGCTCAAAGTACCGTCCTGAACCCAATGGAACACCTTTGCTGTGAGTTGGAACGTCGACCCTAATGTTCAAATCCACTACCTTCTCTGAAGTCGGATCCTGAGCAATAGTGGTCTTCCATTCCTCCACAGACATTTAGACTCTTCGTTGAAAGTGTTCCCAGCAGAGGTGGAGTCCTCATAAAGCCAGAGGTTGGACACGCCCCATATTATTGTCCACTAATATACACTAAACAACCAGAACATTATGACCACCGACCTACTATCGATATAAACCCGTCCAGGCAATAGCAGCTTCACCTGGCGAGGAATGACTGCTAGTCAGACACACGCAAGGTGCATGTAGTACCAGCGAGCGTGCTGTCCATGTGTACAATGGGGAAGGCACGTGATCTGTCTGAGATTGACCGGGGGCAGATTGTGATTGCCCGTAGGCATTTCGGAAACTGAACGACTTTTCGGGTATTCGAGGAGTGCTGTGGTGGGTATCTTCAACACATGGCGAAAGTAAGGCGAAACTACGTCCAGACATCATAGGGTTGGGCGGCCATCCTTCATTACAGATGTCGAACGTCGTAGGCTGGGCAGACTGGTAAAACAGGACAGTTGGAGTTGGCGAACTGAGGTGGAACTATCATCAGACTTTAATGCTGGGCAGAGTACAAATGTATCTGGACACACACTGCACCCGACACTCCTAACGATGGGCTTCTGCAGCCGACGACCCATGCATGTGCCAATGTTAACACCATGACATCGGCAACTACTCCTGGAACGGGCACGTGACCATCGGTACTGACATTGGCGCAAGAGCAGAGCGTTGCATGTTCTGATGAATTCTGTTACCTTCTTCATTATGTCGATGGGAGGGCGCAAAACCGGAACAGCTCCTTGACAGCTGTACTACGGGACAGAGCCAAACTGGCGGCGGCTCCATTATGCTCTGGGGAACATTCATTCGGGCATCCGTGGGTCCAGTGGATCTCGTGCAAGCACCATGATGTGCCAAGGAGTATCGTACACTGGTTGCAGACCACGTACATCACTTCATGACGACCATGTTTCCCGACGGCAGTGGCATTTTTCAGGAAGATAATGCGCCATGTCACAAGGCCAGGTGTGTGATGGAGTGGCTCGAGGAACACAGTGGCGAATCCCAATTGATGTGCTGGCCCTCCAGCTCTCCAGATTTGAGCCAGATGGAAAACATCTGGGATGTGATTAAAAGTGGCGTCAGAGCTCTTTGAGTGTGTAATTTAGGGGAATTAGGTGGATATATCGGCTATTAGGTAGGTGGGTATACTATTCTGTCTGATCAGTATATGTCTGTATACATTGCATCAGACAGAGTATGCATATTTCATACGACAGCATGCAGTAACAAATTTGAGATACAGGTGCCGTATTTGGCAGCTTATGAGTATATCTCTGTTTTGATGTTTTCTTTCCTTTGTGGTAGGAGTAGGATAGCAGGGCGGCCTCGAACCCAGGAGCAAGGGTGATAGGCAACTCGCACATCGAGTGATACAATAATGCTGTAACTGATAAGCAACCAGTTATCAGTGCTGGTACTCCAACACATAAAGATCTTATCTCAAGGTCACTGATAAGTATTTCCAGTTTTGGTTACATACTTGGGGGTACTTATTTGGGTTCATACCCCACTCTCCTTCCCCATATAACCAGTGGCAATCGATCAAGGCCACTCACGCCACTCCCTTTCCCCTCTCCCGTCCGCACCCCTTCCCATCCCTCCCCCCCACCCCCTAGATCAACTTCCTGCTTTTATAGCTGGAGCACTTGAGTGTGTGAGTTCATTATCGAGCTGTGCACCACAAGGAGAGGATCAAGGTGTGGCTATTTGTTAATAACAATTTAATTTTTTATTGTCATTACATTAAGTCATGTCACTCAGGTGGAAGGTGTGGGTATTTGTTAATAACAAATTAAATTTAATATTACACAATTCTTGTCTTTTGAGGCACCAGCAGAGATCACACCAGAACAGATCTGTAACTACTCTCACGCTTCGTATTTTTACCACATTTTCCACAATTTTTCGTATTTTTTTCACGTTTTATAATTTTTCGTATTTTTCTATATTTTTCCACATATTCCCTAGATTGACATATTTTACCATTTTTGTGCAATTTTTCGTGTTTTTTCACAATTTTTACAGCTAATGAAACCCCAGTCACTGGCATTGTCAAAAGTTAGCGTGTATGCGTGGTCTCATTCGACGAAATGAATGTAGGCAGTAGTGCTTACATATATTTCTGATGAATATCGTGTTGTAGGGCCGCACACTAAAGTGTTGTTTGTTATGGTACGTGGTTTGTTTTCAGAATGGAAGTAACCAGTCCACTATGATTTTGACACGCAGATAACAGTTAAAAACTATCATCTGCTCCGTACAATATATTGGTCACAATGTTTTTGAGGTAGTGTGTGACCTCGTCACAAAACTGTGTGGAAAGATCTTAATGTGACAGAGAAAAATTCCTGCTTTCCAAATTCGTAATATGAAAACAAACGATACTCCACGTTCATTTTTATTAATGAGGAACCATTTTCTGGATGATGGAATAAGGCTTCCAGGTGGGAAAACTGTTGATAAATCTGTTGTAGAAAGACAGCTCGCATTTGATAGAAGTGAAAAGATGTTTTGTACTAAATTGTCACAAATTCACCTCAGTGTCAATGGCAGAGAACGTCAAAGGGTTTATTTAGCAATGCAACTTTTTTGAAGTACGACGGCTAAAGCCATAAGGCACCTGATGCCCGAAGAAGGGGAAGCAGCATATTTTTTTCAGCTTGCAAACGACGAATTTGACATCCTGAATGCCTGAACGTTCAACGACAAGAATACATTAACCTTTGGTTATGGGATGCACAAGGATGTTCAGAAAAGAATGTGTGCCGAAAAAATGCGCGTATGCAGAACAAATGTTTTGCTCACATTCCACAAAGGCATCATGACAACTGTTCGGATGTTATTTGGACTTTTTTTTAGACCTTCAGGCATTGTAGATGATACACAGTCTAACTGCTCGTTTGAACCAAGACACATTAGCAAATTTTTTCTCTCAGATATGAGGACATGGTCGTTTGCACCTGAATCCTTCTCCAACATAAGTGAAACACAATGCTCGTGATATTCCTTCATCAAATGAAACTTCGGTTGAGGCAGATGACAGTGATGAACTTTTGACGCCACTTGTGTTCAGAGGGATTTTTCCTGCCATGAGTGAAGCACTGGAAATGGTAGATGGTGAAACACAACTACAAGATATTAACTTTTCTCTTCAACCTGTACCAGAAGAATCACAGTGAAGAGAGGGACCTGACTGCTCTGCAGAAAGATTCCGATACTTGGCTGGCTACATCTCATATCATGCGAAGCAGTATGACGATATCCTGGGAACATCGTCTAGTGTTGTTTTAAGTTCTTCTGCTACAGATGTGGAACATTGTAGTTGGACTGGAGTCCTATCTCGCGTTAGGCTACAGTTCCGACAGATGACTGGCTACGTAAAGTGTTACAGTTTGAACTTATTTTTAATGAATTTAACGTTTTAGAAAGTATTTCGAATGAAAGAAATATAGTAAAAAACAATCTTCACTGTTGTCCAAACTAAATATGCTGATTTTTCACTAGAAATCATCAAACTTTATGTTACAACAATACTTTTCTTCCGCATGCGCTTCCTTAATATCACGTTGAAAATGCAAAAGGCGGCTGCAGCATGAAAGAAAAAATCTCGGCAGTTTCACTCTTCATTCACTACTAACACCTAACGGGTAAATCAATGTTTTAAATAACTTTATGAGAAATTCTTACAGTTATAAGTAGGTATTTGTGATTGAGAGCTGCTCGCACCGCCAGCCGCTGTCTCGGTTTGTTTCTATAGTGACGTCACTGCGCCAGCGAACCGCAGTCCGTTTCGCTTCGAGTCTAACCTTGTTTTCAGTAACCTTGTCTCCATCCATTTCCTCCATGCTCGCTACTTTGAGATTCCCACAGGATGTCGCGAACTGAACGTAGCGGATTCATGGCCGATCCAGGCGATCAATCATATCCGCCACCTTCAGTGAGAACGCAGAGTTCCGTTCGACCTCTTGCAGGAATCTCAAAGTAGCGAACATGGAGGACGTGGACAGGGACTGTAGATACGTGGCATTCGGTGGGAATGTGGGTCGGTCAAGAGGCGTGCTGAGATAGTCTGCGCAACTGCGATAAACACTGTGTCCGGGTGGAGCAGTGGTTAACGTAGCTGCGTAGTAAACGCCGGCAGGGTAGCTCAGCATATGTCAGAGGGCTGGCTGCCAGCCGTAATAAAAATATAAAAAAAAGAGTGAAGTATTCAGCACCAAACTTGAAGGGGTATCCTGCGACGTCCACCCAGACCGAACAACGAGAACGGTAACGAACAAAATTATATATATATATATATATATATATATATATATATATATATATATATTTCCTTTCTCCCCCCTCAACCTTAAATTGCATTTTCTTTTGAAATTTGAAATATCGTTTGTCTACTGCATCTGTTCTAAGTTGTAGTCTTTCTCTACGGATATGTATGGGCAGTGTAGTTGCTGAGTTGACTATAATATTTTGTATAAATTGTAATGGGCAGTGTAGTTGCTCAGTTGACTATAATATTTTGTATAAATTGTAATTGATCATGGACAACATTAGAGAACTGTGGGGGAAAAATCTAGCTTCGTGTTAAACAACTAACTTTTGAGTGTGAAAGCGCAAGATTTCAGTTGTTAAAAGATACCAGCCCCACCCCTCACATTTATTGTGTAGCTAAAAGGAAAGAAACTGCACGACAAAGTGCCCTTTTATTATTTTAGACGGTGTACATTATTCAGTTCCGTTTTAGAATTTTGGTGTTGGGCTGTACTTCTCTTGCAGAGACTAGGATATACATGCCCTACTATTAAGGTAGCCATATGTTCCGATTAACTGGCACTGTCTCGATTTTTCACTCTTTGCCCCATGTCCCAAAATGACTCAGTCGGAACGCTAAAAGTAGAGTTTTTCAAGTAAGAAGATTTATATTCTACTTGTTTAGTATATTAATATGTAGTAATATATAACATATAAGCATTTACCATCTTAGAGAGGGAAAGATAAGTTTATAACCTATTTTCAGTTGATAATCCAAAGTGTATTGTTCTGATCTTGTCCATTAGTTTTTCTAGTTTTAATTTTAGCCATAACAACTATTGTAACAGATCTGTAGACCATTGTGGTTGAGTGACCCTATTGGGAAACATGGTTCAAATGGCTCTGAGCACTATGGGACTCAACTTCTGAGGTCATTAGTCCCCTAGAACTTAGAACTAGTTAAACCTAACTAACCTAAGGACATCACAAACATCCATGTTCGAGGCAGGATTCGAACCTGCGACCGTAGCGGTCTTGCGGTTCCAGACTGCAGCGCCTTTAACAGCACGGCCACTTCGGCCGGCTATTGGGAAACATATTAAGCTTGTACGTTATCTTGAGCACGAGATCATGTGCAAATATAAATTGTATTCTGGTGAGATCTTAACCTCCTGCTGTATTTTCATATTTTACGTCGTTAGATTAGTAGAAATTAATAATTTTTCATGTGTTTCCTGCCACAGGGACTTAGTGCGGTATTCTTTCTTTCTTTATTCGTGTCAGAGGTACACTAAAATGAACACATATACAATACATACAAAGAAAAGTATACAGTATTTACCAAGAATTGGGCAGATTTGATAGCTTTGGGTGCTGCAGTTGTTAATTCCTTCATGCTACAACTGGTTGGGCATGAGTTACATTTGAAGAGATGAAGAGATGCGGTATTAAAATAGTGGAAATGGTTTTCCCTAATGTTGATTAATGAGCTATTGTGCAGTGTTCTTGCATAAGATAAATGATGTGGAATAAGTGCAGTAGTTCCTCATGTAATGGACAGTAACCATTTGCCACTGATCTGTTCCCTCAGTTACTTTTGTTTCATGTTCTTATTAGAACTGTGATGTAATAAGGTGACACATGTTGATGATTTCACTTTCTGACTCTCGGATTTTGATAAATGTTCAAAGTATTGCATGTTGTCTACAGGTAATGTGTAGTTTAAGTTGAAACTGTATGATATTCAGGGAGCACTTATACTGGATGCATTCGCCCTACAAATATTTAAGTTCATATCACATCCTTATTTTGCAGTTGGACAGTATTGTGTCAAGTACTGAAAAGCTATTTATGAAAGTAATAATTGGTTCCTACTCACGTGCGGTTTACAGTTGTCCACGTATGAAATCATGCAGACCACAACTTCGTCATATTTCAACCTTGTTAATTTTCATTTGCCTGAGTTATCTCTAATTAACCTACATGTAGGAATGTTTGTATCATTTTAACTAACAAGGGAACCTCCCCATCGCACCCCCCTCAGATTTAGTTATAAGTTGGCGTAGTGGATAGGCCTTGTAAAACGGAACACAGATAAATCGAGAAAACAGGAAGAAGTTGTGTGGAACTATAAAAAAATAAGCAAAATATACAAACTGAGTAGTCCATGCGCAAGATAGCCAACAACGAGGTCACTCTGGGCTAAGGAGCGCCGTGGTCCCGTGGTTAGCGTGAGCTGCTGCGGAACGAGAGGTCCTTGGTTCAATTCTAACCTCGAGTGAAAAGTTTACTTTTTTTATCTTTGTAAAGTTATGATCCGTCCGTTCGTTCATTGACGTCTCTATTCACTGTAATAAGTTTAGTGTCTGTGTTTTGCGACCGCACCGCAAAACCGTGCGATTAGTAGACGAAAGGACGTGCCTCTCCAATGGGAACTGAAAACATTTGATCGCAAGGTCATAGGTCAACCGATTCCTCCACAGGAAAACACGTCTGATATATTCTATACGACACTGGTGACGGCATGTGCGTCACATGACAGGAATATGTTGTTGACCCACCTAACTTGTACACGTGCCGAATGGGTAAAAAGATTCTTCTACCTTGCCCGATTTAGGTTTTATTGTGGACGTGATAATCACTCCCAAAAAAGTGATGAAAACATAACGGACGGACAGATAATAATTGTCTGAAAATAAAAAATTAAACTTTCCACTCGAGGGGAGACTTGAATCAAGGACCTCTCGTTCCGCAGCAGCTCACGCTAACCACAGAACCACGGCGCTCCTTAGCTCAGAGTGACCTCGTTGTTGGCTATCTTTCGCATGGACTACTCAGTTTGTATATTTTGCTTATTTTTTTCATAGTTCCACACAACTTCCTCCTGTTTTCTCGATTGCGCTGTGTTACGTTTTTCAAGGCCTATCCACTGTGCCAACTTATAACTAAATCAGAGGGGGGTGCGATGGGGAGGTTCCCTTGTAAGTGATTCGCATAAGGGCTATTAGACGATGAGGTAATTTAAGATGTTTTAAATGAATAGGTATATCTTTCCTTTTTGCTACATATGACGTCCAGCTCTTAATGTAATTGTGTAGACACTTTAGTCAAAACTCGTCGTAATATTTGAGTGGAAGGCTTACTGAGTTGTTCCCTATCGTGAGGCATGTTAATTATCTGAACACTGTTGAAGAGTGTCTATGAAACGCATTATCCTCAGTCTTATATAGTTTTAAGATACCCATTATAGGTGCAGACACTGTGTACGTGTAATGTATCAGTTATTAAGGCCACAGTCGACCTTCATTCCTCACAACTGTTTGGAACTATCAGAGATATCTCTACCATTCCCAGACAAATCGGTTATTTAAGGGCAACTGAAGATAATAAATTTGAATGACGTGCATTAAAATATCTGAGATTTAGTATGCATGTTTTAAGTTGTATCATTCCTTTGATTTGATAACTAAACTCTATAGTTTTATTGTAGCTATGTATTATAGTGGTATTTTTCCAATGGTTCTACTCTGTGTAAAGGCCAAAAATGTTAGCCCCCAAAAGGCAAGCCATCCTCAACAACATTTTCTTACCGAGTACTTAGAAAACAGCTATCTTTTTTTATTGTCATTATTAGTATCACACTCTTAAGTGATTTCTCAGTGGCCTATTTGTGACAATACTTTGACAAGCTTTAGAATATTCTGTACTTTGAAACAGTGTTTCATTACCGATTGGAAACTACTGTATTTCCCATCCGTGTTTTGGTTGTCCAGTATTTTGTTCAAGAGAATTATATACGGAGAAGATTATTTCATTTTCAAAGCATTTAACGTCTTGTAGAACCTCATTCGTAACAATTGACCAAGCAATGTAAAGCATCACCTGCCTCTGGTTCTAAACACTTTAATACGTATTAGAAATTTGGGAGGTTACTCTATAGGCTAATTCCGTTGAAATCCTGTTGTGGTCAAATATATGGTTAATTAAGACATCAGTCAATGGTTTTTAACGTTCCATATTAAAATTATACTGTTGTCAACCGCATAGAGTTACAACAAATTTCCAAGAGGTCCCTATGTGACCTACATTTTCTGCTGGATTTCTGTCGATTCTGCCACCCTTGTAACAGATCTGTTTATCAGAGGAACGTGTCCTTAACGAAGTCGGCAGTTTGAGCATGTGCCTTGGCACACAAAAATGGTTCAAATGGCTCTAAGCACTATGGGACTTAACTTCTGAGGTCATCAGTCCCCTAGACTTCGAACTACTTAAACCTAACACCTAAGGACGTATCACATCCATGCCCGAGGCAGGATTCGAACCTGCGACTGTAGTAGCAGCGCGGTTCCGGACTGAACCTAGAACCGCCCGGCCACAGCGGCCGGTTCCTTGGCACACAGCCCACATGCATTAGGGGAGGGACTAATACCAGAATCCCAGTTGAAAATGCCAATACCAACACACAAATAAATTTACAATTTATATTTTCCTATTACACCTGAAATCGGTCAGCATTAGTATCTGTTTCATAATGTATCTTACGAGTCGTGTTCTTGTCTTCCAGAATTATATTCCTGATTAATTGCGAAATCCTCTTTCTTCTGAAATGCATTATGTTTACCTTGGGATCTATTTTGTACTCTCTTTTCAATCTCAAAATCATAATTTCCCCTTTAAATGGAACGATCTACTTAATCTTCGTAAGTTGTTATTTTATTGTTGCTGAACTTCACCGATATATATAATTTCCTGGCATTCTAAGGACATTAAGGACATTAATCACCTGCTTGTATCCAGAAATTAGAAATTTTTCTATCACTCTCAGTGGGGACGTGCTATTTACTATAAGAAAAGATTTTGTGCTTCTGTATTTTGAGCGGAATGGGTTAACATAGTTAAGGTTTTCATGTGTTCTGCGGAACGCATCACTTAGAATTGCTGATTAAATTGTGTATTTTATTCAAATGGTGTTAATATTTTGTAGTCTGTGAAACTTTGTGGAACTACTACCCGTATATAACATATGGAGGAACGAACTTAAGCCGGTTTTAATCCAGGTCAGTTGTTAAACGATTTGCAGTAGGTTGGTTTATTATATTTGTCATCCAAATACCTTGCTTTTGAATAATTAATTATTTTGTTATACTGACGACGCATTTTAATTGTTTGGAATTGAGTCTACAATGTAGTAAGGAGATTAATATTTGCCAGACAACACAAACAACTACACATTTCTAGAGGCCCCTGTAAACCATTAAAAGATTGTTGCTGATTCAGTTCAGCCAGTATCTACTTTTTTATTATCCCTAGCACCGTAACACTAAACTATAATAAGAAATTGTAGTGATTCGTCAAAATTCACTCCATTATTTTATTGTAATTTGTCTTTAAGAATGTTGACTATGATGGTTACTAAGAGTATTTCATCCTTGCACAATATTTGAACAGTTAATATTTTACTATTTACTTATCTCATGAAATCTGATAAACTTGACTACAAGTAAGTCCCTACCCACTTACACCAAATGACAACAATTGTAACAGACACCATCCATAGTATTAAGCTCCCGTAAGAGTCACTACCCCCAATGTCATGGGCCTTACGAAAGGGGGAAAGGTCTGTACAGGGTGCCTAGCCAGTTCGGTTGATTGAGGGTAACTTACTGAGGCTTCAAAATTTTCTTTCATACATGCACCAGCAACTGAGCTACAGGCTTGAAACATAGCAAGCATTCTTGCAACGCCTATGTAGCCAACCGGCCTAACCCTTCAGCATAGAAGCGGTTCTTTCTGGTAAAAAACGCTGAGAAGGTACACTTTCAGCCTTCTACTGAATGCACTAAAGGTGCCCGCACCACTGATTAACCAATGGCAAGCCTGAGGAAGGTATCACGTGCTTGCTACTGGCCGCGTCTTGGCGAGCAGAACATAGTCGCTTTGCTCTCTTATGTTCCAGCTTTCAGACAGAGCAGACGCTTTTGCTTTCTTTTGAGGTTTGTGATGGAGCAGTTTGCCTAACATCGTCTGCCTCCATCGTTGCTCTTTCCGACCGGCGACCAGCTAGTTCGAATGTGAACCAGCTAGCCGCGCGGGATTAGCCGAGCATGCAGTCATGGACTGTGCGGCTGGTCCCGGCGGAGGTTCGAGTCCTCCCTCGGGCATGGGTGTGTGTGTTTGTCCTTAGGATAATTTAGGTTAAGTAGTGTGTAAGCTTAGGGACTGATGCCCTTAGCAGTTAAGTCCCATAAGCTTTCACACACACATTTGTAAACCAGCTTTCTCTTTCCTTCCTAATCCGTATTTTATTTGTAATGGTAAGCTCAAGTAACGACGATGGAGATGGATTAGCATTCACGCAACCTTGTTTCCAAAATAGACCATAAAGGCTCAATATTACCAGATCTTATGAGTGTGGTGGCGAAAGGAGATGGAACAATTCATCCTCAAAAAAATGGTTCAAATGGCTCTGAGCACTATGGGACTTAACATCTATGGTCATCAGTCCCCTAGAACTTAGAACTACTTAAACCTAACTAACCTAAGGACAGCACACAACACCCAGCCATCACGAGGCAGAGAAAATCCCTGACCCCGCCGGGAATCGAACCCGGGAACCCGGGCGTGGGAAGCGCAATTCATCCTCGCGTCCATAAAACCAGTCCTGTACTATGCAAGCCGTGTGAAAATGGGCCCTGTCGTCTTGGAACACAACATCACTATTGGGGAAACGACATTCTACCATGGAATGGCCCTGATCAGCCGAAATGGCCACATAATCCTTAGTAGTAATGCTACCTTGCGGAGTACCCTTCGAGCCACGGAATACTACGAGATGGCTGCCCAAATCATCACCGAAACCTTGCCTTGTTTCACTTTTGGGACGGAAATTCGGCCAGAAGTTGGAAACAGTGTATAACAAGATTCATTCGAGGAAATGACTTTCTTCCATTATATCTTTGCCAAGGTTTTGTGCCTTCGGCACCACATTTGCTGTTACAGGTATTTGAATTACTGATGTGTGCTTTTGGAATTCCAGCTTATAGGGCTCCCTTCGTGTTGGTTTGGTACTGACTACTGACAGGGCGACAGGGCTCGGGATAGTGACATTCAGTTCTGCAGAGATCTGTGCAGCTGCCTTCCTCTTGCTCTTAGTCACAATCCTCTTCAAAGACCGTGTGTCATAATCACTCAACACACACTTCCGTCCACGTTGTGACTTAGCGGATGATGTTTCCCACTTTCTCTGTATGTGGTAAAAGTCTTAGATTCGGTGCCTCTTGAAACACCAAGTACTCAGGCTACGTTGGTTACGGAAGCGCCAACAATTTGCCAACGTTCAAACTGAGTTAGCTCCGACATAATACACTCGCAACTACACAGAACACTTTTCTGACCACTACTTACACTTCCCACGTATAGAGGACATTGGACAGGGGCCGTTAGTGATCAAACACATCAGCGCAACGTGTAAGTTTGATTAGCCTCTGCATTTATATTCACGCGTGCATTTTTCACGGTATTTCCACACCACTTTCCAACCCCTAAACGCAGAAAATATTTCATAGCTAACTGTCGCGATCTACTAAAAAAATATACATATAAAAGGAAAGAAATGAAATTTCCTAATGAACAGGCAACTTTCATATTAACCATTACTGTAGCGTTACTTCTTAAGTGTTCAAATGGTTCAAATGGCTCTAAGCACTATGGGACTTAACATCTGAGGTCATCAGTCTCCTAGACTTAAAACTACTTAAACCTAACTAACCTAAGGACATCACACACATCTATGCCCGAGGCAGGATTCGAACCTGCGACCGCAGCAGCAGCGCGGTTCCGGACTAAAGCGCCTAGAACCGCTCGGCCACAGCGGCCGGCTTCTTAAGTGTTTTTGCACGTAGCCCATATACGAGGTGTTCGCACATTCCCGTTACAAACGTCTGGGACTTGTAGAGAAGAGCAAGTACTTAATATTCTGAATAGTAACCCTTGTCCGGAAACATACCGTTTCCGTGCTACAGCCGTTTGAAGATATGTTTGCTAGGTAGGTATGCGACAGAGTAGTTGTGGGAGGCGGGTGGGTGGTTACGTGGGATCGGCTGATGTCATTGATGTCATTTGACGTCTGTCCTACATCTCTGACCTGGTTCGAGCCTCATTCACGTGTCTGTGAGTGTTATAGCAACATTATAGAGTACCCGTTTGCAAAATACGACATGGTCCTTCTGAATGGCGAAGCTGACGGTAATGGAAGAGCTACTCGTCTCTTTTATCAAAATCGTTCTTCACGACTTCCGATTCCATCGCATACCTTTGTCGCCAAAATTACGCAACGGCTTCGAGACAGGGTAGCTTCACCGCCAACAGGCGTAACTGCGGTGCTCCAAGGAGACGCCGCATACCCGAATTGGAAGAGACTGTATTGCATCACGTTGGAGAGAACTCGTAAATGAATACACGAGCTTTTTCTTAGGCTATTAATGAGTGGAACTGTAAAACAAGTGGTGTACTGGTCACGGCTTATCAATTACTTGTAAAAGTGGTCGCGTTTCCAACACATTTTCAAATGATTGTAGCACGGAAACGGTACTTTTCCGGACATTGGTTCCAGTTCAAAATATTGTCTACCCACTCCCCTCTACAAGTCCTAGAAGTCTGTAACGGGAATTTTCGAACCCCCCATAGATCTTACTCATAGTCCATGTGTCTTGCACACTGACTCGAACGTGGCTGTTGTAGTCGTACTCCACACAATTTTGTTTAAAAGGTATCAATGGTCGATTACTGCAAACTAGGTCATACCAAGGTCCACTTTTTCTTATATCGGAGTGAACACTGCATATAACGCCGACTTTGTGTCCTTGCACATACCGTCCTCAGTGAAGACACCCACTGAAAAGGGTGCAAGTTGAGATCCGAACAATTCTCTCAGACGTTTATCAGATTTTCTTGGAAATATAAATTCACTGCAACAGAGTAAATGGTTCGACTGTACCTTCTTTGTCTGCAATTTTCGGGGCACGTCTAACTGAGGCTAGAGTAACATTAACCTTCATTTAAACTTCGCATCCTCAAAATATTTTCCCAGTATTTTTTTCGTGCAGCTGTTGCAAATTCCACGAGCTTAATAACAGTTCACCTCTTCGAGACCAATTGTTTCTGTGCTAAGTGACGATCTCTCCTTAGTCTCAGTGAACAGTGCATCTTCAGAAACCCACACACTCACTGTCTCTGTATTAAGATTATCCCTCGTTACATATGGAGACATGTTATTTTGATGTTCCTGAACTTACTTCAGAGAACATCTCTACTTGTTCTCAGATGTTTTGTAGACATAGCATTCACAAAGTCAATCGACACAGCAAACTATCCGCTATGTCGCGCGACCATGTTTCAGTTCTGCTCAACTTTTTATGGCCGTCCTTATGATCTGCTATACGGTCGTGTGTGAGCAGATGCTCGACCTGTAAGAATAAAATGTCATAGTCTTCAGCCTGGAATATGTGAAATTCCTTAGGATACATTTTGTTTATTGGGCTGATCATGTTCTGGGAGTATCGACATGCTCTCTTAGCGTAGTTCATATGAACTGCTGCGTGGAAGTAGGGAATAATTTCTTTGACACTTTCGACATGCAACACTTAATCCATAGTGTAGCAGTAGGAAGATCATATTCTTTTCAATAACAACTAAGGCAGAGATGGAGGGTGGCATCGGGAGTGGGAGGTTATGGACCGACAATGATTTCCCATGGTCACCGGCTCTGCAAATGATCCGTCTCTCCAACCCAAAAAATTGAGCGTCCCTTTGACAGGGGGGAGATGGCATTGACAAACGTTGCCCATTAATGGCATCTACTGTAATTTTTTTAAACAGTGTCTAATGCTGAAACCTGTCCCTTTTGCATTTTTTAATTATTATTTTCCTTTCAAGCTCGGTGCCTAGATAAGGATGTGCAAAAACAGTGAAAATTTTAGGAAAATTTATGTTGTAGAGGAAAAGTAAGAGCTTTTTGATGTATGATGTAAGGGAAAAATTATAGAAAAAAACTGAACAAAACTTAACATTTGTTGGCTTTTAAGCTTCCTCCAAGTTAAGAAAGCTTCTCGAGATTGAAGTTGGATTCTACACTCCAGACCACGTACACACAATTTACTAAAAGTTCATAACATTGGACTTTTTATCAAGATCCTCCGCCCTCCCCATTTTGTGGAGTATTTGCCAACTGAAGTATGTCCAGTCTAGACGGAAACGGAGGCGTGTAGAGTTTAAAGTCAAAGTTTAAGTTCTGAGTGTTGATAATGAAGAGAGAGAAGAGAGTTTTGGAATTTAATCCAGGAAATTGCCGCTGAGTCTGGCGATCAGGAACTCTGCTCCACCATTTATCCTCCCATGCTGGCCAAATATTGTGCTGAACATTTATTTAACCACCAGGACTCATACTGACTGTCTCCAAGACGAGTGACAATGTACAGGTGTGCTTTTGAGGCAGATGTTGTACAAATGTGTCCCTATAACGAAAGTTATCTCTTTCTGATTCATAATGTCGAAGCTCCTACTTTCGTTAGACATCACACGTATACGGAAGATATGTTTGTTACTGGTACACGATACAATGATTTCATTATAATTTTACAGTATAAAAATTCTGCATATCATATTGCGTAACGGATGCGGCTACATTGTGATGTTTGTGTTTACTGTTGAGAGCTTATATTCGACAGATAGAATCTCTCTCATAGTGCGCCACATGTCGCCCCTCAGAGAAAGGTGAGCGCTGGACTGGTTCCGGCTCCCCCGTCGGTCGATCGCACCCTCCCTATTGCGCCTGCCTGCTTTGTACCAGCGGAGCCTCGCAAGCGGGCGACACCTTCTTTTTTGCTCGACTTGTAAGAAAGTGCAATATTTGAACCTCTCAGGTTTGACAGAAAGTGGAATTACTTTTCTTTCCCAGGGCTGGCAGAAGGGAGCAAAGGAGAAGAACTGCGAGCAGGGACGTGAACGTATTTTTCTTGTCTTCAGATTCTTATTCAGTGGGGCGACTAGTAGGAGCTACCTCCACATATGTGAAATTAATAATATTTAAACTGAAAACTTAACATCCTTTTCAGAATATTATACATATCCCGTAGAATCATGTAAGTACATGCAGCAGCGTGATCACGTTATTTTGAGGAGGTAGAATATCTCCATGAAGAAATATTGGAACTACTGTTTGACAAGAAATTCCACTACAAGATAATAATGGGAGATTTTAACTCAAAAGTAGAAGACATTTTGAAGCTGCATTCTTCAGTGTGAAATGTTTGGTGTGGTTCTTGAAATGACAGTGGTCATACGATAGTAGATTCTGTCAGGAAGGACAACATGTTTACCCTTAAAACTATCCAAAGAAAAAAATGCACTTAACAAGGAGTTAAAAATAAAATGACTATGTTTTATCAAAGAATAAATACATTAAACAGGATGTGACACTCCTAAATAGCTCTCCAGTTACATGATCACAGACCGGTAAAATGCAGATCGGAAATAAGTAGAAAAAACTCTTTCAGAAAGTTAGTTAGAGATGGAGACTATGATAAAATGTTTGATAATAAGAAGGGAGGTATATCAGATTAAATTAAGTAAGAAGTTCAGTACCTTAGAAAAGAAGTCTATGCCGACAGACGAAAGGGATAGTCATTTAACAATTGTACTTACGGAAACAGAAAATGACGAAGGACATACGAAGAAACAGAAAGAAGGAATAAAATCTCAAACAACACGGTTATTAAATTGAAGCCAAGAGTTTAAAGCGGACTGCTATAGGAACATGATGAAACACCCTGACTTAAAGAAAAATATTTAGGCATATATTCGAGAGGATGTGTGGGGATGTAATAAAAGTCTGGTAAGAGAATGAGCTGAAGAGAATGAGGATATGAAGAAAACGAAACAGCAATTTTTGTTGAGAAGACATCACTTACCATTAGTTAAGATCTCAGATAAAACAGTAACTAATAACAGAGAGAAAATTGTGCATATACTTCAAGACTTCTTTAAATGTTCGTAAATGTTCACGAGATGGTTCCGGAACACATGTAGTTCATAACGATGGTAATGATATTCTGGTAGAAGTTTAAAATGAGCTGTATTAAAATAATTAAGTTATGAAGGGAGTAATGACGCTTTTTCCATTGGTATTCCAATGGAAATCGATGCAGCTGAGGAAAAAGTAAAAGTAATACAAAGCTAACTTGCAAAATTGTTTACAGTATGTCTGCGGAGGAAGAGAATTCTCCCAAACAGGAAAAAATGCTATAATTAATTTACTTTTTGTGAAAAGAGTTGGTTTTTTGGTCTGACAAGAGAAACTACAGACCTATGGGTACCCTCTCAATAATTATGGTCAGCTACATAAAAAGCACTGAATTTCACTCAAGAAAAGGAACTCTCTCACATTAAAGATGGACACAGCAATATAAGTCATTTGCAAATAGTGAACGAAAGCAACGTATGAATGATTCTAAGTTACTACCTCTCCTGGAAATCGTGGAATTTCAGAAAGTTTTCGACTCTTTACCAACACCGTTGCAATCAATCCCCGATTTTATTCAGTCTGTACTTGGAGCAAGTTGTGAAACAAACCAAGAGGAAATTTAGAAAGGGAATTAAAGTTTAGACAGAAGAAATAAAAACCTTGGTGTTTTCTGACTGTAATGTAATTCTGTTAGAGACAGCAAAGGATTTGGAAGACCAATTGGACGCAATGGATTGCGTCTAGAAAAGAGATTTTAAGATAAACACCAAACAAAGTAACATGATAGTAACGGGATGAAGTCGAATTAAATTAATGGATGTTAAAGGAATTTGATCATAAAATGAGATAGTAAAAGTAGTAGATGAGTTTTGCTATTTGGGCCACACAATAACTGACAATGGCAGAAGAGACGATATAAAATACAGGCTGGTAGCAGTAACAACAGTTTTTCTGAAAAATAGAAAATTTTTAAAATCTAATATAAATTTCTTCCCCATGAACCACGGACCTTGCCGTTAGTGGGGAGGCTTGCGTGCCTCAGCGATACAGATGGCTGTACCGTAGGTGCAACCACAACGGAGGGGTATCTGTTGAGAGGCCAGACAAACTTGTGGTTCCTGAAGAGGGGCAGCAGCCTTTTCAGTAGTTGCAGGGGCAACAGTCTGGATGATTGACTGACCTGGCCTTGCAACATTAACCAAAACGGCCTTGCTGTGCTGGTACTGCGAACGGCTGAAAGCAAGGGGAAACTACGGCCGTAATTTTTCCCGAGGGCATGCAGCTTTACTGTATGGATAAATGATGATGGCGTCCTCTTGGGTAAAATATTCCGGAGGTAAAATAGTCCCCCATTCGGATCTCCGGGCGGGGACTACTCAAGAGGACGTCGTTATCAGGAAAAAGAAAACTGGCGTTCTACGTGGAATGTCAGATCCCTTAACCTGGCAGGTATATTAGAAAATTTAAAAAGGGAAATGGATAGGTTAAAGTTCGATATAGTGGGAATTAGTGAAGTTCGGTGGCAGGAGGAACAAGACTTTTGGTCAGGTGAATTCAGGGTTATAAATACAAAATCAAATAGGGGTAATGCAGGAGTAGGTTTAATAATGAATAAAAAAATAGGAGTGCGGGTAAGCTACTACAAACAGCATAGTGAACGCATTTTTATGGCCAAGATAGATACGAAGCCCACGCCTACTACAGTAGTACAAGTTTATATGCCAACTAGCTCTGACGATGATGAAGAAATTGAAGAAATGTATGATGAGATAAAAGAAATTATTCAGGTAGTGAAGGGAGACGAAAATTTAATAGTCCTGGTGACTGGAATTCGACAGTAGGAAAAGGGAGAGAAGGAAACATAGTAGGTGAATATGGATTGGGGCTAAGAAATGAAAGAGGAAGCCGCCTGGTAGAGTTTTGCACAGAGCATAACTTAATCATAGCTAACACTTGGTTCAAGAATCATGAAAGGAGGCTGTATACATGGAAGAAGCCTGGAGATACTGACAGGTTTCAGATAGATTATATAATGGTAAGACAGAGATTTAGGAACCAGGTTTTAAATTGTAAGACATTTCCAGGGGCAGATGTGGACTCTGACCACAATCTATTGGTTATCAACTGTAGATTAAAACTGAAGAAACTGCAAAAAGGTGGGAATTTAAGGAGATGGGACCTGGATAAACTGAAAGAACCAGAGATTGTACAGAGTTCCAGGGAGAGCATAAGGGAACAATTGACAGGAATGGGGGAAAGAAGTACAGAAGAAGAAGAATGGGTAGCTCTGAGGGATGAAGTAGTGAAGGCCGCAGAGGATCAAGTAGGTAAAAGACGAGGGATAATAGAACTCCTTGGGTAACAGTAGAAATGTTGAACTTAATTCACTAAAGGAGAAAATATAAAAATACAGTAAATGAAGCAGGCAAAAAGGAATACAGACATCTCAAAAATGAGATCGACAGGAAGTGGAAAATGGCTAAGCAGGGATGGCTAGAGGACAAATGTAAGGATGTAGAGGCTTATCTCACTAGGGGTAAGATAGATACTGCCTACAGGAAAATTAAAGAGACCTTTGGAGAAAAGAGAACCACTTGTATGAATATCAAGAGCTGAGATGGAAACCCAGTTCTAAGCAAAGAAGGGAAAGCAGAAAGGTGGAAGGAGTATATAGAGGGTCTATACAAGGGCGATGTACTTGAGGACAATATTATGGAAATGGAAGAGGATGTAGATGAAAATGAAATGGGAGATACGATACTGCGTGAAGAGTTTGACAGAGCACTGTAAGACCTGAGTCGAAACAAGGACCCGGGAGTAGACAACATTCCATTAGAGCTACTGATGGCCTTGGGAGAGCCAGTCCTGACAAAACTCTACCATCTGGTGAGCAAGATGTATGAGACAGGCGAAATACCCTCAGACTTCAAGAAGAACATAATAACTCCAATCCCAAAGAAAGCAGGTGTTGACAGATGTGAAAATTACCGAACTATCAGTTTAATAAGTTACAGCTGCAAAATACTAACGCGAATTCTTTACAGACGAATGGAAAAACTAGTAGAAGCCGACCTCGGGGAAGATCAGTTTGGATTCCGTAGAAATATTGGAACACGTGAGGCAATACTGACCTTACGATTTATCTTAGAAGAAAGATTAAGGAAAGCCAAACCTACGTTTCTAGCATTTGTAGATTTAGAGAAAGCTTTTGACAATGTTGACTGGAATACTCTCTTTCAAATTCTGAAGGTGGCAGGGGTAAAATACAGGGATCGAAAGGCTATTTACAATTTGTACAGAAACCAGATGGCAGTTATAAGAGTCGAGGGGCATGAAAGGGAAGCAGTGGTTAGGAAGGGAGTGAGACAGGGTTGTAGCCTGTACCCGATCTTATTCAATCTGTATATTGAGCAAGCAGTAAAGGAAACAAAAGAAAAATTCGGAGTAGGTATTAAAATCCGTGGAGAAGAAATAAAAACGTTGAGGTTCGCCGATGACATTGTAATTCTGTCAGAGACAGCAAAGGACTTAAATGAGCAGTTGAACGGAATGGACAGTGTCTTGAAAGGAGGATATAAGATGAACATCAACAAAAGCAAAACGAGGATAATGGAATGTAGTCGAATTAAGTCGGGTGATGCTGCGGGAATTAGATTAGGAAATGAGACACTTAAAGTAGTAAAGGAGTTTTGCTGTTTGGGGAGCAAAATAAGTGATGATGGTCGAAGTAGAGAAGATATAAAATGTAGACTGACAATGGCAAGGAAAGCGTTTCTGAAGAAGAGAAATTTGTTAACATCGAGTATAGAGGTAAGTGTCAGGAAGTCGTTTCTGAAAGTATTTGTATGGAGTGTAGCCATGTATGGAAGTGAAACATGGACGATAAATAGTTTGGACAAGAAGAGAATAGAAGCTTTCGAAATGTGGTGCTACAGAAGAATGCTGAAGATTAGATGGGTAGATCACATAACTAATGATGAAGTATTGAATAGAATTGGGGAGAAGAGGAGTATGTGGAACAACTTGACAAAAAAAGGGACCGGTTAGTAGGACATGTTCTGAAGCATCAAGGGATCACCAGTTTAGTATTGGAGGGCAGCGGGGGGGGGGGGGGGGGGGGGTAAAAATCACTAAGCAGATTCAGAAAGATGTGGGTTGCAGTAAGTACTGGGAGATGAAGAAGCTTGCACAGGATAGGGTAGCATGGAGAGCTGCATCAAACCAGTCTCAGGACTGAAGACCACAACAACATCATCAACAACAACAACAATATAAATTTAAATTCTAGGAAGTCTTTTTCTGAACTTATTTGTCTAAAATGCAGTCTTGTATGAAAATGAAACGTGGACAAGAAACAATTCAGACAAAAAGAGGAGAGAAGGTTTTGAAATGTGGTCTATAGCAGAATTCTGAAGATGAAGTGGGTAGATCGACTAACTGCTGAGGAGTTAGTGAACCCAGCTGTCGAAAAAGGAAATTTATATTACAAGCTAACAGAAGGAAGAAGCTCATATTACGCTTCTGTATCATCAATTACTTGCCAGTTTGGTAATAGAGGGAAGTGTGTTGGGTAGGAATTCTAGAGGGAGACCAAGGCTCGAATAATGTAAACAGGATCAAACTGATATAGGCTGTAGTGGTTAGGCAGAAATGGAGATGCTTAAACAAAGTAGAATAGCGTGGAGTGTTGCATTAAACCAGTCTTTCGACTGTTCTAACGGCGCCTAAAAAGTGAGGCATACATCCTACCTGAGCCAGTATACTGACTTCCTTAGAACAGGAAGAAAGTCAGCACTGGCAGAGCAGTCAGGAATGGAGATCCACTCTCACTAAAACCATTCTTGGCAGTCTTAGAGGAAACTTTCAGATACTTATAGTGGGAGGGCAAAGAATAAATATGTGTTAATGAAACATAATGAAACAACTTTAGTTTTGCTCATGACATTACACTGTTGCAGTAGTATGACTATGTATCTTTCAGGTCACTTTGACCTTTGCCCATCAGGTCGTCTGTATGCTAGGGGCAAACGCATGATACCAACAACGGGTTGCCTAGATGCCACAGGCGAAATGCTGTGTCAGCAGAAACTTGATACACAATTATGTAAGCGAAGATTCTGCCTTGTCCGCAAAAATTCTTCCCCGTCAGTAAAATGAAAGAGGATGTGCTAAAAAGTAATACCTCTGAGCTTTTTCTTCTGTTTTCAATATCGATTGAGGTAGTACATGTCGTACATATTACTCGGCCAGCTTTCCAGCTTCGTTGAGACAAGTTGCACCCTTCTGCCGCTAGAGGGCTCCGAATTGTAGCGTGTAATGTGGCAGTGTGTGACATAACTGTATCAGTGCGTGAGAAATTCTCAGAACACTGAAACCATGAATTCTAAGAATTTGTCCTCACATGGAGCACCGTCTTCTTCAGCATGACGGTGCCAGACCACACAGAAATACTGCGACAGCTGCAATAATCGGACGCCTAGGGTTCACTGTCATTGATCATCCGCCATACAGTCCCGACTTGGCCCCATCCGATTTTCATCTGTTTCCAAAACTTATGGGGCACCTACGAGGACTTCCATTTGACAATGATGAAGCAACGCAAGCAGAGTTGGGGCTGTGGCTCCGTCAACAAAGTCAAACATTCTACAGTGACAATATCAACAAACTGGTCCCTCGTTGGGAGAAATGTGTTCGTCACCAGAGTGACTATGTTGAGAAATTAATATGTAGACATGAGGAATGTAGTTGCACAATGTTAATGAAGTTTGTCTATTTAAAAAGCCTTAACAGTTTTCACATAAATTTGGAGGCACTATTTTTCAGCATTCCCACGTATGTCCTTCTGTCTCGCAAACACACAGTTAGATCTCTAGTCATACCGAAGGCCATTAAAAAAGAAACAACTCAAAACACAAACACACACACACACACACACACACACACACACACACACACACACACACACACACACGCACACGTGAATTTTGCACCATGTTCAAAAGTATCCGAACGATCCGAATTTTACTGAAAAATACGTAAGCACACACACATGTTTTGTCTCTTTCTCTTCCTCTCTCTTTTTTTATACTTCGCAAAAAATAGATATCGGTTGTCTATTAGCACTAGAACTTACAGATTACGCATCACTTTCGATGACCAAAATTCAGTTTCCATAATACTCTTTGCAAGGCACAACAGAAATGAAACTAAATATCGGGTCGTTATAATTAAATTTTTTCCTGTTTAACACGTTGTAACTAATCACCGTATGAATACCAAACGTGGGTAACATTAATGTCAAGGACATGGGGAAGAGAAATAATGCAGAATAAATTCAATTGAAACATCTTTAATGTGCTGCCAGTGGAGAACTAGGCGTCGCTCCTGGAAGATGCCGAAGACCGGTTGCCCCACACGTGGTTGATGAAACCGCGGTTGCGATGGCAGACAACGCTGCGCGCAATTCCGAATCGTCAGACAGCGCGCATGCTATGTCACGACAGTTGAATATTGCGTGGTCCACTGTACTCAAGATGCTTCGAACCATTTTCAAATGGTATCAGTACAAGATCCATATCGTACAGCAGCTTGCACCACAGGACACACAACGATGTGTTGACTTCGCTCTCCACTTTCTCGCAAGGATTGAAGCTGACGAGGGCGGGCCCTGGACCATCCCATGGACAGACGAAGCTCATTTTTCTCTGACGGGTGAGATGAACCCACAGAACTGCCGAGTGTGAGGATGTTCACATCCAGTCACTGTGTAGTAAGTTCGTCTGTACGGTGGACTCGTCACCGTATGGTGTGGCTTCACGGCTACGTTCATCATTGGCCATTCTTTTTTGAACAGGTTGGCGCTCAAGGACAAATGACGTACAGTGTGACTGGCCAGCGTTACTGCGATATGCATCGCAAGCATGTAATACCCGCCCTACAGGAGAGAGACGCTTTGAACTCGGCAGTTTTCATGCAAGATGGGGCCACACCATACATGGCTCGTGAAGTTCACCTGCTTTTCCGAAACACATTTGGAAACGATCTTATTATCAGCCAATCGTTTCCAAACGCTTGGCCGACACGATCACCTGATCTCGCTCCCTGTGATTTCTGGTTGTGGGGTTGCCTGAAGGATAGGGTTTACCAGGGGAACATTCACACATGTTCAGATCTGAAGCGCAGCATATCAAGAGAGGTAGCCTGCATACATAAGGACATGCTTCGTTCTGCTGCGGAGAATGCAGTCATGCGCTTTCAGACTCTTCTCGACACTGATGGGCGCCATATTGAGCCCATTTTGTAGCAGTAATGGTGCCGGTATGTAATGGTATGATGTACAGCAGCAGCACATTAAAGGTGTTTCAGTTGAATTGATTCTGCATTATTTCTCTTCCCCATGTCCTTGACATTAATGCTACCAAATGGTTCAAATGGCTCTGAGCACTATGGGACTTAACATCTATGGTCATCAGTCCCCTAGAACGTAGAACTACTTAAACCTAACTAACCTAAGGACATCACACACATCCATGCCCGAGGCAGGATTCGAACCTGCGACCGTAGCAGTCGCGCGGTTCCGGACTGAGCGCCTAGAACCGCTAGACCACCACGGCCGGTTAATGCTACCAAGTTTGGTACTTGTACAGTAATTAGATTCCATGTTATAACGTGTTAAATAGAGAAAGTTTTATTATAACCACCCGGAGTATCCACAACTAAATTTTCTGTATTGTTTATAAAAGTACACACGGCACGCGGACTGCCACTAATGGAATGAATTATAGGTTAGTCTACGAGCTAAATTCACCATGCATTAATTTTATCAAATTACGTAAAGATTTGTTTTCCAACATTACGAAACATACATGGAAATTACTGCTGATCTAGCTTTCATCTTAATGTGAACTTATACATGAGAATAGTCTGATCTTTGTACCAAAGAAAATAATGTTACTCCTACATCTTAATTTATCAAAACCTCTTCTTAGTTCGGCTAAACTAGATATTAACTGTACCCAAACATTATAGTGCCCTCATGGTAGGGTGTTAATTTATCTTGCAATACAAAACGTTTTTCATCTTCCACTATCGCTCAGTGGACAATCATGCAAGCAGCACTCTTTCACAAATATTCGTAAAGCATGCAGCAATATATGAAAATGTGAGGAAGTCTCTGTAATATCTCAGAAACCCACGAATAACTCACTCACATACCTCAAAATACAGGTGAAAATTTTACGGTAATGGGAGTAAGTGACTAGAACGACGTCACGTATTTGACTGTAAAAATCAGTTGTGGGCAGAAAGTTAAGTCGTGATAGTAGCAAGGAAATAACTGTTGCACCCTCTACTTGGAACACTATTAGAAACGACAGTGTCACATACAAATTAAAGTACATCAAAGCACAGATGGGAAAGCTCAGAGATGGAAGGGACATATAGCGTCTGTTCATGGAAAACCTTCTGTAAGTCAATGTTATAGAAACAGTAGGGGAAGTAGTTGAAGAAGAGCTGGGAGATACGACACGGCGAGAAGAATTTGACAGAACAGACGATATTCCCACAGAATTACTGAAACCCTTGAGAGAGCCAGTCATGACAACACTATTTCACTTAGTGTGTAACATACGTAAGACAGGCGAAGTAGCCTCTGATTAGAAGGAAAATGTAATAATTTGTAACACAAGAAAGACAGATACTGACGGGCTTGAGTAGTGTTGAACTATCGGTTTAAAAAGTCATTATTACAAACTACTGACTCGCATTTCACTCACGCTCAGAAAAAACAGAACTCCTTGAACAACCAGAGAAAAAACGTTCATATTTACAGGACATGTACATTAGTATGTTCTGCAGAAATGATTAGCGTTTGAACCATGTCGGCTCGCGCGTTCAAGGTCAACATCGGTACCGTGGTGAAACGTGCCTACGCCTCTCGTTGTCGCTATAAACCGAAGGTAATGGATCAGTGTGGCTTGAACAGACGTGCAGGATACCTCGAAAGCGTATACGCAATCTGTACCGTCAAATCAGTGAGCTTGAAAGAGGGCGCATTATTGGCATGAGAGAATGTGATGCATCCATGCGTAAAATTGCTGCTCGTGTGGGACGACGTGTTTCGGCAGTGCAACGGGTGTATGCAGAATGATTCATCGAAGGCCGTAGAACACGGTGGATCGGGTTGTACCACCCAGACCACACTCCAAGAAGATCGACAATTCATCCAAATGGCATTGTAGGACAGATCTGCTGCCTCCACGGCAACGTGACATATCGTACGCAATCAGGGGTGACCGTCCGTCGCCGTTTATTACGGCGTTGATTAAGTGCGCGTTGTCCACTTTTCTGCCTACCTTTGACGAATGCGCAGAAACATGCTAGACGGCAATGGCGTATGGAACGAAGTCACTGGGGACAGGAATGGCATTAGATAGTCTTCTCAGATGAATCCAGGTTCTGGTTCAAATGGCTTTAAGCACTATAGGACTTAACATCTGAGGTCATCAGTCCCCTAGAACTAAGAACTACTTAAACCTAACTAACCTAAGGACATCACACACATCCATGCCCGAGGCAGGACTCGAACCTGCGACCGTAGCGGTCGCGTGGTTCCAGACTGAAGCACCTAGAACCGCTCGGCCACACCGGCCCGCGAATACAGGTTCTGTTTGTTTGAAAATGATGGCCGCATTTTAGTTCGCCGCAGATAGTGGGAGTGGCATCACAGTGAATGCACTCGCACAAGATATACAGAATCAGCTCAAGGCCTTATGGTGTGGGGAACTATTGGATACAACCACAAATCACAGTTGGTGCGCGCCGGCCGGGGTGGCCGAGCGGTTCTAGGCGCTACAGTCTGCAACCACGCGACCGCTACGGTCGCAGGTTCGAATCCTGCCTCGGGCATGGGTGTGTGTGATGTCCTTAGGTTAGTTAGGTTTAAGTAGTTCTAAAGTTCTAAATTCTAGGGTACTGATGACCTCAGATATTAAGTCCCGTAGTGCTCAGAGCCCCAGTTGGTGTGTGTCAAGGGCATTATGACCAGTGTGGCCAACGTGAATGGCATCATGCTAGCCATATCCTTTCTGCACAAAACCGTAGACTCCATTTTTCAGCAAGACAATGCACGACCACATGTCGCCACAAGAAACCCATGCCGATATCAATCTTTTGCCCTGGCCAGCCAGATTTCCAGACTTGTCGCCAATCGAAAATGTGTGATATGATGAAACGACGGGTGCAGCGCTGTGATCCAATGCCAACCACCACAGATGAACTTTGGAACGAGGTGAATGCAGCAGCTGTACCATAGGACGCCATTGGCGCTTTACACGCGTCGATGCCATCACGCATGTAACAAGTTATCAGGGCCCATGGCGGACCCTGTGCCTCCTAGGTAACAGGACACATGCTTACCCGAGGTGACAAACGCTAATCATTTCTGCAGAATGTGCTAATGTACATGTCCTGTGAGTATAAACGTCCTGTCTCTAGTCATTCAGTATGTTCTGCTTTTATTGAAGATCAGTGTATTTACAGAATAATGGAAAAACTAGAAGAAACTGAACTCGGAGATTAGTTTGGGTTTCATAGAAATATAGGGGCGCAAGGCAATACCGCCACTACGACTTATTTAGAAGATTTATTGAAGAAAGTCAAATCTATTTTCATAACATTTGTAGATTGAGAGAATTTTTTCGATATTGTTAACTGGAATACACTCTTTGAAAACCTGAAGGGAGGACGAATAAAACACAGGGAGGGAAAGGTTATTTACTATTTGTACAGAAACCAGACTGCAGTTTTAACAGTCGAAGTACATGCAAGGGAGGAAGTGGTTGTGAAGGACGTGAGACAAGCTAGTCGCCTATCCCCGCTGATATTTAATCTGTATTTCCAGCAAGCACTAAAGGAAACCAAACAGAAGTATAAGGAGATTAAGAGGCCTATGTAGAACAGACTAGCATGGAGAGCTGCATGAATTCTGCCTTAGGAATAAACATTACAGTAACAACACCAATAAATTCGAAAGAGCGCTAATTTCTGTAAACTACTACCTTATTATGAGAGTGTCATTTTCTGAATTTCAGGTTCCCTCGGTTACAATACACTTCAGGCAAATGCCAGGACTGTTAATCTGGGAAGGCAACAGCCAATTAATTTTCTCATCCATCACCAAGATTCAGCTCCACTTCGAATGACATCATGTCGACAGGACCATGAACACTACTTTTCCTTGCATTCTCTAAACGCCTGTCGTTGTCATAGTGAGACCTTCACCACTTGGATGTTAAAGACAAACCTGATGCTCAACATGCGAAAACGTTGACCTAGTAGCTTGTTTCAATGTCGTAAAAATTTTATTTTATCACTCTCTGCTCTCCCGTGCAGCACAAGCCCTTGCTGAGTGGATAACGTTCTGCTTCTGGGTTCTGGTTTTCTAGACTTATACCTTTAGGGTATTGAAACTTCCTGGCAGATTAAAACTGTGTGCCGGACCGAGACTCGAACTCGGGATCGTTGCCTTTCGCGGGCAAGTGCTCTACCAACTTTTTTTTTTTAATCTTTATTATTGAACAAACGGAGAGTACATATATATATACACAAAGCAAAAGTTCTTCAAGGTACCAGTTAAACATATACAAATGAGTGTTAGGTAAACAATTATTAGAAGAACATTAAATACAACAAAATAGAACATATCCCGTTTTCCTTTTTTTTGTTCTTTTTGTTTTGTTTTTGTTTTTGTTTAAAAATTTGTATTGAACAAACTAAAAGTACATATATATTCACCATGCAAGAGTTCTTCAAGGTACCATTTAAAAATATACAAATGACTGTTAGGTTAAAAAAGAAAAACATTAAATACAACAAAATATAACATATTCTGTCTTCTTCCTTTTTGAAAAAAAAAAAATTGGTGTTTGTTTTTGGTCGATGCATGAGAACGTGGATAAGGGTGTTGCATCATGTGACAGGTAGGCATGGTACACCCCAACTTTGAGGGGGGTCAAGGAAGACGCTGCGGAGATAACCGGCAAAAGTTTGTCGGTAAGATGGTTTTCGGGTGAGGGTGTTATGCGCGGTCACAACTTTGTACCAGAAGTCAAGGACTGTATGTGGACCACTCCGAAAGAGATATTCTAAAGCTTGTCCTCGAAACCAGATTAGGGTATGGTGCTTAGAAAGAGGGTAGTGAAATGTCTGGGGCAACAGCAGGAAATCCGGGGTTACCGTCATTGGCGGGGCACGGAGGTAAAAGCCCACGATTCGTTGGATGAGGAGCCATACGTTTTGTTTCAGGGGGCACGTAAGACGGTGCTCGTCGGTGTCTTCGAGCTGACAGTCAGGGCAGAGTGGGGAGGTGGCCAGTCCTATGCGATAAAGCCGACTATTAGTCGGGAATTTTCCATAGACTAAAACATACCAGAGTGCAGACACAGACGACGGTAAAAAGGGTGCATGCACACACCCCCAAACCGTGCGCCAGTTAATGTCAGGATGCTGTAGCACCATGGGGTCGCAAGGGTTGGACAGCATAAACAAACGATAATATTCTTTTGTACGGGGAGGACGGGTGACTGGAAGATCGGCCCGAACGTAGCTGAGTTCCATGAAACAATTGGCGACGTAGTACAATAATGGAGAAATAGGTGCCACATTGATCGGTGGATCGAGAGAAGCTGGTCGGAGGATATCTAAGAGACTGCTTGTTAAGGACGGGACCGGCCCCTGCCAGTGCCGCAACAGAGTGTGGACAAAGAGTGCAGAAGAGCGTGCCCGCACGTTGATGAGTCCGAGGCCACCTTTTGCAGGTGGCAATGTTAGAGTGTTGTAGCGGACTTTGAAAAGTGCCCCTGCTGACACGAAATATCCAAAGGCTGATTGGATGCGGCGGCCAAGGAGTAACGGCATTGGGAGGATCTGGGCGACGTGTACCAGTTTAGGGGTGACATAGATGTTGACATAGGACACACGTTGGAGTTGGTTTAAGTTACGGTGCACTTGACCGCGGACATGGTGCCGAATCGACTGCAAAAGCCGCCGGTAAGCCAGGGCCACTGTGCGGTGTGTGGAGCTCGTAAATTCGATACCCAAGTAACGAAGGGTGGCACTGACTGGGAGTGGGGTCGGCACCATAGCCGGGAGGCCGCGCCCAATGGGCATCATAGTCGATTTACGGACATTAAGAATGCTACCAGAAAGACGTCCATACTGGTGGATCCATTGGATGGCGTCATTGAGTTCCGTGGAGGAGCAGGTGAGAAAGAGGAGATCGTCCGCATAAGCCCTACAGTGAAAGGTGTGGTCACGCAAAGTGAGGCCCTGCAGTCTAGAGGTAAGTCCAGTGATGAGGGGCTCAAGTGCAATGGCATATAGTAAAGTAGACATAGGGCATCCTTGACGCACAGAGCGGCGTATAGGAATCGGTCCTACAAGCCTCCCATTGACTTGTACCATCGAGACCGCGGGAAGTAGTAACCGGCGAATGGCATCGACAAAAAGCAATGGGAACCCCATACGTGTCGCCACCATGAGGAGGAATGGGTGTTGAACGCGATCAAAGGCACTCGTGAAATCGACGGATACCAGTGCTGCACGAAGGCGACAAACCGACGCCAGTGCAATGAGGTCACGGCATTCTCCTAGGGCTGTTTGTAAGGTGGCCCCACAACCACGTGCAGTCTGCTCAGGTGAAAGGACCGTAGGTAAGACGGTGCGTATGCGCGCTGCTAAGAGGCGTGCATAGATTTTATAGTCTGCATTCAAGAGTGTAAGGGGGCGATAGGCAGAGACATGAGACCCTCCCTTCGGTTTAGGCACAGGTAGAAGAATGCCAGTGACGAATTCAGGTGGAATTGGGAAGGACGGAGTAAAGAGTTCCTGAATCATTTCCGTCCAGCGAGGAAGCATTAACGTGGTGAACGCCCGGTAAAACTCCACTGGGAGACCATCTGGTCCGGGTGATTTGTTCTTGGCCCCTTTGTTGATCGCATCTACCACCTCTTCTGCGGTGATTGCAGACATCATGGACGTTGACTCCGCTACGGTGAGGGTCCGATCAGGGGAAGGACGGAGATCATCAGGAATGGGCGTCGCCATCGGTTCATCATCATAAAATTGGCGATAATGTTCAGCAAAGGCAGACACGACTGCCGCCTGTGTTGTGTAGTGAACACCATCGGAGGTCGTGATGTTGGGGACGAAAAGCCGACGTCGACGACTATGGTCGGATGCGGCATGGATTGTGGATGGGGTTTCGTCGTGGAGGAGGTCTTGTCGTCGGGAACGCACCACGACACCATGCAGTCGTGCACGTTGAAGAGAGAGGAGACGAGCTTTAGTACGTTGTCGTTCCCTGTGGGTGTCTGGTGATGGAGGGAGCGCATCGAGCTCACGGAGGACGGCGTAGTGAAAATTTGTGGTGTCTCGACGCCATGCTGCTGCTTCCTTGCCACATTGTATGAAGGCCTTTCTGATCGCAGGTTTGGCACATTTGAGCCACCAATGGAACGTGGATGTGTACTGCGGAAGGCGTCTTTCGCAAGACGCCCATGTAGTGGCAATACATTGTCGGCAGTGTGGATCATTAAGGAGGGAGGTATTAAGCTTCCAGTAACCTCTGCTGCGCCACACTGACTGAGGTGGCAGAGCCAGGGAGCAAATGACGGCGCAATGGTCCGAAAATGCAAGGGGCCATCGTTCAGCTTGGGCGACTTCATTGCCGAGGTGAGCAGAGACATAAAACCGGTCCAGTCTGCTCGCAGAATGTGCTGTATAATGGGTAAAACCGGGGGTATTGCCATGAATTTTCTCCCAAACGTCCACTAGATGAAAATCGTTGATTAAGGTGAGCAGCGCCGGGCATGGCGAATAACCAGGCACTTGGTCCTGCGGATGGAGGACACAGTTGAAATCGCCTCCCATGACAAGGCGATCATAGCGTCCAGAAAACAGGGGCGCCACGTCATGTCCGAAGAAAGTGGACCGCTGCCGACGGTTCGTGGAGCCAGACGGAGCGTAGATATTGATGACGCGCGTGTCGAAGATGGTAACAGCCATGCCTCTTCCACAGGGAAGGATTGTCGTGTCCGTGAGTGGGATTCCTTCGCGTATGTAGAAAGCCACTCCACGCCCTGATGGATCACATGTGGACGTGTATGAGTCGTAGCCGTAGACTGGTGGTAGTGTGGCAACGCGTACTTCCTGAAGAAGGGCGACGTCGACGTCAGAGGCCCGAAGCATGTCACATAGGAGTTGCAGCTTGGGTGCAGTGCCGATCATGTTGATGTTCAGTGTGGCAAACCGGTACGTTTGTTTCAGTGGTGGTGGACGCGCATCTACCATCACCAAGGGAAGTAAGAGGAGGGCACCGACAGGAAGTCCCGTCCCATCAGCTGCAATGCCTCGCCTTTGATGTTAACAGGCAGCCTCGTCTGGCGGAGGCAACTCATCCGGAGGAGGGGGCGTACCTTCCTCAATGTCGTCGGCCCATGGTCCTGTGCCGTGGGTCTGTCCAATGTCCATGGGAATTGCGTCGTGGTGAGAGAGATCTGGAGTTGTCGGCGGGGAGACAGGCGTCTCAACCGGCGCACCGATCGTTTCATTGTGCGTGGCGACCTCCATAGTGGTCCCGTCCTGCGGAATGTCTTGTTCATCGTGAAAGTTGTCCGCCGACCTCTGCGTGGAAATGTCGGCTGCTTGGGTGTCGTCTTCGTTGTCGCGGGTGGCAACGCTCTGAGAGCCCGTGGGTGAACGGCGACGGCGTTTGCGCCTACGTGGCGAGCGTTGTTTGCGCACGTGTTCCTCAGTGTCGGACGACGGCAAGGAGGAGCGTCGACCTGGTTCGAAGGCGTCGGTGGGTACAATGAAATTGTCAAACAGGTGTTGTGAAGATGTACTGGTCTCCTCAGCGTCCGGTGCGGGACCCTGTTCGGCGGCAAGGTTGTCAGGTGGGACGTCTGCACCGTCCGTTGGTGACTGGGACGGTGGGACGTGCTGATCGGAAGGACCGGGCGACGGACTGGACGAAACTGTAGACGTGGCAAGAGCCGCTGCGTAAGTGACCGGTAGGGCGGCCATCGTGGTTGTGACGGACGCTTCCGACAACGGGAGCTGCGCGACACGTCGTTGAATGCATTCAGACCGTAGGTGACCTTCTTTCCCGCAACCGGAACAGGTCCGAGGTTGGCCGTCGTACATTATAATGGCACGGCAGCCTCCGATACGTAGATAGGAAGGCACGTGTTTCTGCAACTCGATGCGGACCTGTCTAACACCGTTTAAAACTGGATAGGTCTGAAATTGGACCCATCGTTCGGCAACATGTTCCAGAACGTTGCCATAGGGACGGAGCGCCTCGATGACGACGTCTGCAGCTAGTTCGAACGGCAGTTCGAAGATCCTTATCGTCCGCGTGCCGAGACCTGCGTGATCTCACGGCAAGGGCTGTCCAAACGGTCTCATCAATACACAGTGTACTGCCTCTTGTGGCAACGCACGCGGGTATTTTCGCTTGAAAACGATCATAAAGGTGCTCGGTGGCATCCTGCGGTAGATTGTCCCAAGTATATTCCTCTTTTTTCTTCAGTTCATCAATGATTCTTGCAGCGTCTGGAGAACGAGTTAGTTGCCGCTTCATCATGTGTCATACGCGTTCAATTGGCGAGAGATCTGGTGATCTTTCTGGCCACTGGCCAGGGCAGTTATATATCACGGAGAGCACGTTGCGTCGCAGCAGCTCTTATGTCGATAAGCATTGTCCTGCTGAAAAAGCACATCACCTTCCTGTCGAAGAAATGGCAATAGCACGTGGATGATTGCCTGCGTAATGCAGCCCTGCAGAAACACCAAATGTGACGGTTAGTTGTAACTTATGGCCCACAACACCAAGAAGCCTGGGATGGGACCTGTGTGTGATGGGTGAATACACTCCCGGAATAGGCAGCTTCCAAAATCTACGCCATACGCGTGTGCGTCCATCGCTCACATACAGACAGAAACTACTCTTATCACTGAAGACAAAAGAACGCCATTCGATTCTCCGGTCAACAGTTCACGAAACCAGAGTAACCATGCTTGGTGGTGTCGTAGTATCAGTGGTAACGTGGCCAGAGGCACACGCCATCTTGATCCTGCTGCAAACATACGGCTTCCAACGGTCCCTGATGACAAAGCAGGTGCAATGTGTGGCCAGATTTCGTCCCTGAATAACGTTCGGTCGCCCACTTCTGCTCGCACAATGCGTCGACCTTGACATGCGTCTATATTACGCAGACAATGAGAACCTTGACTATACGTGTGGAAATTTTCCACACAAGAGTGTTTAAAGCAGTGACACACCAGCGATACAATGTTCCCAATATGTGCAGCAATCCGTCCGCCCAGCGAGGCATGGTTGTACCGTAGAATGAATGTTGAAACACTTTTCACCTCTACACTCAGCACAGTTACTGCCTGCAGAGTCAAAACAGAGGGTACACGGACAGGCCTCCTGTCCACCATCTGACCAGACTTTACTGTGGCAAATGAATCACTAACGCTACAGCGAGTATGCACATAGAACACAGTTCTGTAGCATTTTATTCCGTCAGTGTATATACTTTTTAATGCCATTCGATATACTCGCGAAAAAACAAGAACAGTGAAGTAACCCCTGAAGTTCGCCGTTTAAAATTTTCTCGAGAGACTCTGAGAAATATTTTCGTGCCATTTATTAGCGAATCGTCTCGAAATATTAGCAAGTAGGCCAAGCAAATGAGTAACAAACCCTGTATTAGTTTAGTTGGATGTGAAACACCGGTTAAAGAACTTCCCTAATCCAGAATGAAATTTTCACTCTGCAGCGGAGTGTGCGCTGATATGAAACTTCCTGGAAGATTAAAACTGTGAGGCGGTCCGAGACTCGAACTCGGGACCTTTGCATTTCTTCCAGCACCACTACCTCTGAAACTTTCGCAGGAGAGCTTCTGCGCAATTCGGAAGGTAGGAGACGAGGTAGAGACTGACGGAAGTAAAGCTCTGAGGGCGGGTCATCAGTCGTGCACGCCGACACGGTAGCTCAGCGTGTTCGATCAGAGGGTTAGCTGCCCTCTGTAATAAAACAGTGAGTTAATGAATCAACGATGAACTTGAACAAGCGTAATGGGAAGTCCGCCCCGAACAAATAGAACGGACAACAGCAAACAAAATGAGATCAACAAAAAACGAGGGCTTTAATAAAAAAAAACTGAGTGAAAGGCTAAACGATGAACTTGAACGGGTGTCTTGTGACGTCCGCCGCGACCAAATGCATCGAACGAAAACGAATAAAATGATCCGTTTAACAACAACAACAAAAAAAGAGACGGTGGTAGAGCACTTGCCCACTAAAGGCAAAGGTCCCGAGTTCAAGTCTCGGTCAATTTTAATCTGCCAAGAAGTTTAAACTTCACTACCGCATGGCAGAGAAATGGTATTTATTAATCGCTTGTGACACCGTGAAAAAACAAATCAGACATGGATTTGTGTGTAATTAATCCATCGACTTAAAATAATGTGCTGTCCTCGTACTTTGGAATTTCTGTTCATGATTCGCTATCCACTGCTTGCTACCGAGGTCTGTGGTGCATCTGGCAGTCAACATATGCAATGCAGATATCTTTGCCGTAAGAAATTATATAAATCGTTCACCTTACGATGCTTATGGAACCCTATCAGTAGCGAAGCCTCTCTATAGATAACATTGTCGACAACACATGATGTTCCACACGAGGTGGGCTGCCTTCCCATGCTCTACACGATCTACATTGCAGCCCAGAGGTTATACACGGTGCTGGAGTCGCCTGCTGCGTCGACAGTGAAGCGTATATTGTAGGACAGAAGGTCTGTTTCTTATACAAAGCGCTCTAGTGCACCGACTGTTTCAGCGCTGAATGACTTCCCAATACGTATTAATAGAAACTTTGAATCGCTATTATTAAAAAAAAGACTTTCCTGTAAACAATTCAAATAATAATTAAAAACCAAAGGAAAAGAAAAATGTTGTCCTGATACCCCAATTTTCATCCGTGAAGTCCTGTTTTTAATAAATGTGGCTTAGTTACAGGAGCACGGAGCGTTTTATAGAACTAATATGACTTAGTTTAGTTTACTTTTCCCTTTTTTGCATGTTCTGTTGATCAACAAAAATGGCTCTGAACACTATGGGACTTAACTTCTGAGGTCATCAGTCCCCTAGAACTTAGAAATACTTAAACCTAACTAACCTAAGGACATCACACACATCCATGCTCGCGGCAGGATTCGAACCTGCGACCGTAGCGGACGCGCGGTTCCAGAATGTAGCGCCTAGAACCGCTCGGCCACCCCGGCCGGCTCCGTTGATCATATTCGAGAGAACTAACCATGTTGTGCCACATGTTCGCATGCTTACAAACAAGGATCTATTTTCTCTGTGAAAACATCGCTACATGCTGGCCATTTACATCACTGGGTTTATTATTTGAATCTACGAGAAACAGTGATAAATGTTACACAACTATAGGTTTATACTGTTCATTTAGAAATTTATCTGTGGATTAAAATTAGATATGAAGTAGAAATGGTTGCATTTTATTTTTAAAGCTTTCATTATCTGTCAACAGCTTGAAACTCAAGAAGGAAATAGTAAAATATTGATATGGCTGCATACTTTTTTCTCTTTTCTTTCCAAGTTAAGTTGTTGATTGGGGGGCCAATTTGGTTCCTAGTGTTACATTTATGAATGCTATTGTTAGTTTTAAATTGCACATGATTCTTCCTAACAAATTTCACAACAGAGTAAATAGAACTCGATTCTGAGGCTGTAGTCAGTATGCTAAATTTTCTATACGGTTTCCTACATAAAGTCTGTGGATGGAAATCAGATATAGTCCTTATAAATCGGTTCTGTGCAATGAATACGTTGCAGCTATGTGTGGAACTGCACCAAAAAAGTATTCCTTTTGATATTAGCCAATGACAGTACGTAAAGTAAGCTAAATTTCTAATACTTTGATCACAAAAATCACCAGTTAAATGTAGAAGGAAGGAAGATTAAAGCTTGACTTAGCGTCGACAACGTAGCCGTTAGAGATGGATTGAACGTAGAGCAAACGTTGCTGAACTGTAATGTGATTTCCAATTCGAGTTCTGATCCGCATGCACACATAGGAACTTTTAACAATTTGTTTTACACCAACAGACTTCCGACTCTTTAAATAATCGAAATTCCGTGAATTTCAAAGTCTGATTCCCTTAGAAATAAGTTATTTGTTAAATATTTGATGTTAAGCATCATCATCAGGGTGGTGGTAGGTGACGGGATGGCTATCGACCTGGGTAGAGAGGGTATCACGGTAGGCATTCTAGTCGACACAAATATGTAATAAAAATGGGGGTTCCTATTTTTAAAAAAGCATTTGATATCCGTTCGACATATGGTAACGCCATCTAGCGGGCCAACCATAGCGCCATCTGGTTTCCCCCTTCAAGCTAGACAAGCTTCGTTCATTGTAGTTTTTTCGTTTAACGCTTATTTCGTGAGATATTAGGCCCGATCACGATCAATGGACCACTTTGTGCAGCCTACATGCTTCTGAATCTGCCTAGTGTATTCATCTCTTGGTCTCCTTCTATGATTTTTACTCTCCACGCTGCCCTCCATTACTAAATTGGTGATCCATTGATGCCTCCTACCAACCGATCCCGTCTTCTAGTCAAGTTGTGCCACAAACTCCTCTTCTAGCCAATTCTATTCAATACCTACCCATTAGTTATGTGATCTACCCATCTGATCTTCAGCATTCCTCTGTAGCAACACATTTCGAAAATTCTATTCTCTTCTTGTCCAAACTATTTATTGTCCATGTTTCACTTCCATACATGGCTACACTCCATACAAATACTTTCAGAAATGACTTCCTGACACTTAAATCTATACTCGATGTTAACAAATTTCTCTTCTTCAGAAACGCTTTCCTTGCCATTGCCAGTCTACATTTTATATCCTCTCTACTTCGACCATCATCAGTTATTTTGCTCCATAAATAGCAAAACTCCTTTACTACTTTAAGTGTCTCATTTCCTAATCTAATTCCCGCAGCATTACCCGACTTAATTCGACTACATTACATTATCCTCGTTTTGCTTTTGTTGATGTTCACCTTATACCCTCCTTTCAGGACACTGTCCATTCCGTTCAACTGCTCATTTAAGTCCTTTGCTGTCTCTGACAGAATTACAATGTCATAGGCGAACCTCAAAGCTTTTATTTCTTCTCCATGGATTTTAATACCTACTCCGAACTTTTCTTTCGTTTCCTTTACTGTGCTGCTCAATATACAGATTAAATAACATCGGGGAGAGGCTACAACCCTGTCTCACTCCCTTCCCAACCTCTGCTTCCCTTTCATGTCCCTCGACTCTCATAACCCATCTGGTTTCTGTACAAATTGTAAATAGCCTTTCGCTCCCTAAATTTTACCCCTGCCACCTTCAGAATTTGAAAGAGAGTATTCCAGTCAACATTGTCAAAAGCTTTCTCTAAGTCTACAAATGCTAGAAACGTAGGTTTGACTTTCCTTAATCTTTCTTCTAAGATAAGTCGTAGGGTCAGTATTCCCTCACGTGTTCCAATATTTCTACGGAATCCAAACTGATTTTCCCCGAGGTCGGCTTCTACTAGTTTTTCCATTCGTCTGTAAAGAATTCACGTTAGTATTTTGCAGCTGTGACTTATGAAACTAATAGTTCTGTAATTTTCACATCTGTCAACACCTGCTTTCTTTGGGATTGGAATTATTATATTCTTCTTGAAGTGTGAGGATATTTTGCCTGTCTCATACATCTTGATCACCAGATGGTAGAGTTTTGTCAGGACTGGCTCTCCCAAGGCTGTCAGTAGTTCTAATGGAATGTTGTCTACTCCCGGGGCCTTGTTTCGACTTAGGTCTTTCTGTGCTCTGTCAAAATCTTCACGCAGTATCATATCTCCCATTTCATCTTCATCTACCTCCTCTTCTATTTCCATTTTGTCCTCAAGAACATCGCCCCTGTATAGACCCTCTATATACTCCTTCCACCTTTCTGCTTTCCCTTCTTTGCTTAGAAATGGGTTTCCATCTCAGCTCTTGATATTCATGCAAGTGGTTCTCTTTTCTCCAAAGGTCTCTTTAATTTTCCTGTGGGCTGTATCTATCTTACCCCTCATGACATAAGCCTCTACATCCTTACATTTGTCCTCTAGCCATCCCTGCTTAGCCATTTTGCATTTCCCGTCGATCTCATTCTTTAGACGTATGTATTCTTTTTTGCCTGCTTCGTATAATGCGTTTTTGTATTTTCTCCTATCATCAATTAAATTCAGTGTCTCTTCTGTTACCGTCCGCAGCTCGTGGTCGTGCGGTAGCGTTCTCGCTTCCCACGCCCGGGTTCCCGGGTTCGATTCCCGGCGGGGTCAGGGATTTTCTCTGCCTCGTGATGACTGGGTGTTGTGTGATGTCCTTAGGTTAGTTAGGTTTAGGTAGTTCTAAGTTTTAGGGGACTGATGACCATAGCTGTTAAGTCCCATAGTGCTCAGAGCCATTTGAACCATTTTCTTCTGTTACCCAAGCATTTCTACTAGCCCTCGTCTTTTTACCTACTTGAGCCTCTGCTGCCTTCACTATTTCCTTCCTCAAAGCTACCCATTCTTCTTCTACTGTATTTCTTTCCCCCATTCCTGTCAATTGTTCCCTTATGCTCTCCCTGAAACTCTGTACAACCTCTGGTTCTTTCAGTTTATCTAGGTCCCATCTCCTTAAATTCCTACCTTTTTGCAGTTTCTTCAGTTTTAATCTACAGTTCATAACCAATAGATTGTGGTCAGAGTCCACATCTGCCCCTGGAAATGTCTTACAATTTAAAATCTGGTTCCTAAATCTCTGCCTTACCATTATATAATCTATCTGAAACCTTTTAGGATCTCCAGGGTTCTTCCATGTGTAAAACCTTCTTTCATGATTCTTGAACCAAGTGTTAGCTATGATTAAGTTATGCTCTGTGCAAAATTCTTTCTCCTGATAACGATGTCCTCTTGAATAGTCCCCGCCCGGAGATCCGAATGGGGGACTATTTTACCTCCGGAATATTTTACCCAAGAGCACGCCATCATCATTTAATCATACAGTAAAGCTGCATGCCCTCGGGAAAATTTACAGCTGTAGTTCCCCCTTGCTTTCAGCTGTTCGCAGTACCAAAACAGCAAGGCCGTTTTGGTTAGTGTTACAGGGCCAGATCAGTCAATCATCCAGACTATTGCCCCTGCAACTACTGAAAAGGCTCTTGCCCCTCTTCAGGAACCACACGTTTGTCTGGCCTCTCAACAGATACCCATCCGTTGTGGTTGCACCTACGGTACGGCTATCTGTATCGTTGAGGCACGCAAGCCTCCCCAACAACGGCTAGGTCCATGGTTCATGGAGGGGGGGGGGGGGGGTCGCAAGGTGTAAAATAAGTACTCTTGGCATTTAAAAAAATTGGAACTATAGTAAGAAGCCACATCAAAACGGACTGCCTATTAGATTTTAAATTTGATTAGCTCCAGAATCAACTCTTTCTCTATCTTATCAATTGATGGTAACGGATAACAGTACACCATGCAGCACCAAACCGATATTTATCAAACTTCGCGAAGATGCTCATGGCATGACAGCTATTAAATGATTAAATTGTCATTCCATTCGGAGCCGGTATGAATGTGCAGTCTTCTCATCGTATCCCAAACATGCTCTATGGAGACAGATAATCTTCCGGAATGCGATACCAGTAGCTTAGTCACCGCACCTCTTCGCTAGAGACGAGTACAATTGTAATACGCTTACTACTGGTTGCAAGTTTCCACAAAAGTTAGGAAGGAAATACAGTGTGTTTGAAAATGAATATACGGGCTGTATTACATTCACGTTACAATTATAAATAATACATCAAATGAAAGAACAACTCAATTTTTATTTATTTATTTATTTTTTTTACAACTGGTCATTGAGTCGATAGCCGAGTTCTTCCCAAACCTTGATCAATGTACCTCGAGTAGTTGTTGCAACAATGCTGTTTCTACAATTGGGTAGATCAGCTGGTACCCAAGGTACTGTCGTGGACAAAACGAGCGAGACCCCACCTTTTCATTATGCTAATCCGCACAGCTTTAAAGTCTGCTACACAGCATAACAGGCAAGGCGACGAAGTGCTACCAACATACTATGCACAGGGGTGAAATTTAAAAACTATCCGAAGTTTTTCAGACTGTTTTCAATCACGTGTACGACTATATTAATGCTGATTAGTGTGTTCCATTTTTTACCGATTTAGCTGAAGAAATCCTAACAACGAAAATAGCTACGACAATTACTGAAGATGAGGTCCGCATGAATAATTCCACCTAGTCTTTATTCGAAATGTTCTAGTTGCAGTCGATACATCAGCATATTAATCGTAGCTACGCTTTCGATCCAAATCAAGTTTACAGGAATGCAAATAAAATCCATTTGCCTACACATGTTAACTCTGATCCCAGTATTAATGCCACCGCGTTTTAGAAGTGCGAGCATTCCCACTGCTAGGTAGCTTAAGAAACACTTCGACTAATGAACGTTTTCTGGCTGTGGCGAGTCTAATGGAGGATTCGAAACATTGTAGAATACGTTTGGCAGCTATGTCGCCGTTTAATTCCTGGGGTGGTGCAGAATTATACTACTAAATTTACTAGCTAATAAGAGCATTTTGTTATTTCGATAAACATCCCGAATGAGTGTCACATAAACGCCGCGCGGGATTAGCCGAGCGGTGTAAGGCGCTGCAGCCATGGACTGTGCGGCTGGTCCCGGTGGAGGTTCGATTCCTCCCACGGGCATGGGTGTGTGTGTTTATCCTTAGGATAATTTAGGTTAAGTAGTGTGTAAGCTTAGGGACTAAGTGACCTTAGCAGTTAAGTCCCATAAGATTTCACACACACATTTGTCACATAAGCGGTGACATAAAGGCAGAAAATTCATGTTTTTGAGTCCGCAAAGCTCTATGCAACAGAAACTGCAGATCATTTTGCCATTTTCAAGGCGAAATTGCCGGCTTATTCATGTCTGGGGTAATAATAGTGGGCTGTTTTCCTGGGTTGTCTGCTAGTGTAGTGAAAGGTGTTTGCTATGCAAAGGAGGTCTGGTTTGTTTCCGGTTCTAATCTCGATGGATGCAGATAGACTATCAGTAAAGCAATTTTAAGAAATTCTCCCGCCCCCCAATATGTTTTATTGCTACCTTTATTCTGTACTGGCGCCCTGTGGATGTCAATATGAAACTCTTGTAGAATTTCATACTTGTTACTGCCTATTTTTCCCGCTTCTGTCAGTAATTGAATTGACTTAAGTGTGGCACTGAATGATTTTTAAGTGAATTTCGTTATGAATCTTCACGCATTGTTAAATTTGCACAGTTTCATGGTAGGTCAGCAACGGTAATCCAGTATGACTGGTCTGAATGTTGACACAGACCGTTTCACGGCCGAATGCGCATAATATTTTGCTATTTCGTAATGATCTGGGGTACTTTGTCTTACTAAAACAGTTCTGTTGTCGCAATAAGCTGCGATTCATTTTTATTATGACAGTTCATACTAATTAGCGTTTCTTCTTTCATTTATACTTTATATTTACGTGTAGTACAAGTTTATATGCCAACTAGCTCTGCAGATGATGAAGAAATAGATGAAATGTATGACGAGATAAAAGAAATTATTCAGGTAGTGAAGGGAGACGAAAATTTAATAGTCATGGGTGACTGGAATTCATCAGTAGGAAAAGGGAGAGAAGGAAACATAGTAGGTGAATATGGCTTGGGGGGAAGGAATGAAAGAGGAAGCCGCCTTGTAGAATTTTGCACAGAGCATAGCTTAATCATAGCTAACACTTGGTTCAAGAATCATGAAAGGAGGCTGTATACATGGAAGAAGCCTGGAGATACTGACAGGTTTCAGATAGATTATATAATGGTAAGACAGAGATTTAGGAACCAGGTTTTAAATTGTAAGACATTTCCTGGGGCAGATGTGGATTCTGACCACAATCTATTGGTTATGAACTGCAGATTGAAACTGAAGAAACTGCAAAAAGGTGGGAATTTAAGTAGATGGGACCTGGATAAACTGAAAGAACCAGGGGTTGTAGAGAGTTTCAGGGAGAGCATAAGGGAACAATTGACAGGAATGGGGGAAAGAAATACAGTAGAAGAAGAATGGGTAGCTCTGAGGGATGAAGTGGTGAAGGCAGCAGATGATCAAGTAGGTAAAAAGACGAGGGCTAATAGAAATCCTTGGGTAACAGAAGAAATATTGAATTTAATTGATGAAAGGAGAAAATATAAAAATGCAGTAAATGAAGCAGGCAAAAAGGAATACAAACGTCTCAAAAATGAAATCGACAGGAAGTGCAAAATGGCTAAGCAGGGATGGCTAGAGGACAAATGTAAGGATGTAGAGGCTTGTCTCACTAGGGGTAAGATAGATACTGCCTACAGGAAAATTAAAGAGACCTTTGGAGAGAAGAGAACCACTTGTATGAATATCAAGAGCTGAGATGGAAACCCAGTTCTAAGCAAAGAAGGGAAGGCAGAAAGGTGGAAGGAGTATATAGAGGGTTTATACAAGGGCGATGTACTTGAGGACAATATTATGGAAATGGAAGAGGATGTAGATGAAGATGAAATGGGAGATATGATACTGCGTGAAGAGTTTGACAGAGCACTGAAAGACCTGAGTCGAAACAAGGCCCCGGGAGTAGACAACATTCCATTAGAACTACTGACGGCCTCGGGAGAGCCAGTCATGACAAAACTCTACCATCTGGTGAGCACGATGTATGAGACAGGCGAAATACCCCCAGACTTCAAGAAGAATATAATAATTCCAATCCCAAAGAAAGCAGGTGTTGACAGATGTGAAAATTACCGAACTATCAGTTTAATAAGTCACAGCTGCAAAATACTAACGCGAATTCTTTACAGACGAATGGAAAAACTGGTAGAAGCGGACCTCGGGGAAGATCAGTTTGGATTCCGTGGAAATGTTGGAACACGTGAGGCAATACTGACCTTACGACTTATCTTGGAAGAAAGATTAAGAAAAGGCAAACCTATGTTTCTAGCATTTGTAGACTTAGAGAAAGCTTTTGACAATGTTGACTGGAATACTCTCTTTCAAATTCTGAAGGTGGCAGGGGTAAAATACAGGGAGCGAAAGGCTATTTACAATTTGTACAGAAACCAGATGGCAGTTATAAGAGTCGAGGGGCATGAAAGGGAAGCAGTGGTTGGGAAAGGAGTGAGACAGGGTTGTAGCCTCTCCCCGATGTTATTCAATCTGTATATTGAGCAAGCAGTAAAGGAAACAAAAGAAAAATTCGGAGTAGGTATTAAAATTCATGGAGAAGAAGTAAAAACTTTGAGGTTCGCCGATGACATTGTAATTCTGTCAGAGACAGCAAAGGACTTGGAAGAGCAGTTGAACGGAATGGACAGTGTCTTGAAAGGAGGATATAAGATGAACATCAACAAAAGCAAAACACGGATAATGGAATGTGGTCGAATTATGTCGGGTGATGCTGAGGGAATTAGATTAGGAAATGAGACACTTAAAGTAGTAAAGGAGTTTTGCTATTTAGGGAGTAAAATAACCGATGATGGTCGAAGTAGAGAGGATATAAAATGTAGACTGGCAATGGCAAGGAAAGCGTTTCTCAAGAAGAGAGATTTGTTAACATCGAGTATAGATTTAGGTGTCAGGAAGTCGTTTCTGAAAGTATTTGTATGGAGTGTAGCCATGTATGGAAGTGAGACATGGACGATAACTAGTTTGGACAAGAAGAGAATAGAAGTTTTCGAAATGTGGTGCTACAGAAGAATGCTGAAGATAAGATGGGTAGATCACGTAACTAATGAGGAGGTATTGAATAGGATTGGGGAGAAGAGAAGTTTGTGGCACAACTTGACTAGAAGAAGGGATCGGTTGGTAGGACATGTTTTGAGGCATCAAGGGATCACAAATTTAGCATTGGAGGGCAGCGTGGAGGGTAAAAATCGTAGAGGGAGACCAAGAGATGAATACACTAAGCAGATTCAGAAGGATGTAGGTTGCAGTAGGTACTGGGAGATGAAGAAGCTTGCACAGGATAGAGTAGCATGGAGAGCTGCATCAAACCAGTCTCAGGACTGAAGACCACAACAACAACATTTACGTGTTTTGTTTAACACACTAATCAGCATTAATATAGTGTTACACATGATTGAAAACAGTCTGACAAACTTCGGATAGTTTTTCAATTTCACCCCTGTGCATAGTATGTTGGTAGCACTTCGTCGCCTTGCCTGTTATGCTGTGTAGCAGACTTTAAAGCTGTGCGGATCAGCATAATAAAAAGGCGAGGGGTCTCTCTCGTTTTGTCCACGACTGTACATACACATGATACTGTCTGAACCCCCAAAAGTAAAAACCACATGTCTTCAGATCGTGCGTGAACTTGGAGGTCATGCAGACAGGCTCTGTCATCCGGACTCAAGTGGCCAATCCAGCGGTCGGGTACAACGTCGTTTAACTAGTCGCGTACTGAGTTGTGCCTCTGAGGCGGCGCACCGTTTTGCTGTCAACGTTCACTGGTTCAGCTTCTTCCAATTGAGGAATGAGTCACAGTTCTAGCGTATCAAGGCAAGAAACACCAGTTGTAGTTGCTTTACAGAAAAAGAAAGGTCCATAAACTTTCCGCCGCGATACGGCACAAAAAGCTTGCAGTTTGGTGGAGGCTCGTTGCAACTGTACCATCTCGTGGGGATTTGCTGATCCCTAGATGCGCAAATTATCTGCGCTCACATTTCCCTTTAGGAGAAATGTCGATTCATCACTGAAGACGACACGATTCAGACAATCCTCATCGTCATGCAGCAACATTCCGTTTGCAGAGTTGGTGCACAAATCATAGAGCTTTAGAGCTTGTGACAACTGCAAATGATAATGACGTAGCTGTAAGCGTCTTGTTAAGTCTCCACACAGACGCCATTGGAAATGCTATTCACGACTAGCCTTGCAAACTGATTTCTTGGGGCTATGAGTGAAAGTCTCATTCGTTCAACACGTCGCTCCTGTTCGTTCCATATTCTTCCCTTTGCACACTGGTATACAAATAAAACTGTTTGAGTGGGTCTTTCATTTTATTTATAAGTGTAAGTCGAATGTAATAAATGCTACAATATTCATTTTGAAACACACTGGATTTTTAATATTCTAGCACGACGATATCATACATACAATGTTGACATGTTAATCGAATGAAACTGAGCTATTTCTGTGTCCTTGGCTGTCAGACGTAACACACTTGCGAGTTCGCAACTTTCTCATGCGGTAATTGTATTATGCAATCCTTGGAATTGCTGTATGATCCATCTTTCTTTTCAAGCACTCTCTGATACCGTTAGAAAGTACATAAACGATAACATTTCATAGGTAAAAACGCTAATCGTTTAGCAAACTACACTCCATTTTGCACACTTAATTTGTCAAAACCTAGTTTCGACGTCTTGGTCAGGTTACAAAATCTTTGGGCTGTTCACATTACCTGAATTAGCCTGTTGTAGAAAAGGAGGATTTAGAACATTTAGAACTGTCAGTGTGTTGATGACGTAACTGTTTTACTCAGCCGTGATTAACGGGTTAATCTGGATTGTCGCAAACTGTGGGTAGGGCAGCACGTTTGCCTGATATGAACCAGCCAAGCAGTAATGCACTTGATGTATACCATTGTTCGTAGCCAGTACCCGGCAACGGCAAATACCAGGCAGCTACTCTAGCGGTAACATTGTGCTAAAGCTCTTCCTTTAAGTCTTCTTTTTTCTCGAAAGTGGTTCAAATGGCTCTGAGCACTATGGGAGTTAACATCTGAGGTCATCAGTCCGCTAGAACGTAGAACTACTTAAACCTATCTAATCTAAGGACATCACACTCATCCATGCCCGAGGCAGAATTCGAACCTGCGACCGTAGAGGTCGCGCGGTTCCAGACTGAAGCGCCTAGAACCGCTCGGCCACAACCCGCCCTTTCTTCTTGCCGAATGGAATTACTCATCGGCGAAGTGTGAATGTTGTGTCTTGGATACACTGCTCAGCGAAAACATAGCGACATGCTAAGCAGCGTGTTGGTCACTATAACACTATTTGTTTATGGTTCATGTAAATTTTTATAATATTTTGCTTTAAAATTTTCTCATATTGATATATTTTCTGTACATGTAAAGTAAAATGTGCTGTACTGGCGTTTGAAGCTCTTTGCATTGTATGTGAGTAATGTATGTAAAAAACTATGTACATTGTATATTACGTTGGATAATTTCCTGATGACCTTTTGTATTTAAAAACATTTGTGTGTATAAACTGTCCATGTTGATGTAAATTTGACAATTGTAAGAAATGGTCACGCTTAGGAACAATATAAGAAATAGGTGTTATGTAAAAGACAATGATCTTTTGTTTGAAACGAAATTGGCTCTGCGGAGTGGAAAAGGTGGCATCGGCGAATTGGCGCGCTACCTAGAGCAAGCGCGGAAAGTAAGTCACACAGTCTGTAGGCAGCAGTGATTGAGGCAACACCCTTGTACAGCAGCAGAAGCTTTGCCTGCAATTGCACAGAAATGCCTAGGATGAAGACTGCAAACGTCTTACGGTATAGCTGCGAGCTGTTGGGCTACTGTATTTAAAATTGAACGACGCCAAGAAGAGAAACTGAGCCCATACAGCAAGATACTTGCAGGCCGTACTGTGGGTAGTGTAGCCGTGATAATTGTTTGCCATACCCAAGCCTACAGCCACCAGATAAGATTTTCTTTTTGTATTTTACTTTTGTACAGCGTGAAGCATTAATTTAAACTGTGTTTCTTGAACTTTAAAGAAACTGTTTCACCCAGTTATTTCATCCTAATCATACACCTATATAGGATTCCTTCCTGGTGTTTAATTAATCGGAGTATCCTGTTTTATAGATTATGAAGTGCCAAGTTAATATGAAGAGGCACAATTTAAATTGTTTTTGTGCAAATAATGAGAAAGTTTTCTTAACCACTGCAAAGTGTTATAGTAAAAGTTTGCTAACGTAAAATTCAATCAGAGGGAAGTCAAGTTATTAGAATCTGTTAAATGACTATACAGAGTTGTAAAGCGACCGTCCAGGGCAAAGGTTCTGCTGTACACATTACATGAGCACAACAGGCCACGTTGTCGGAAGAGGAGCGCAACTCGCGTGTAAAATTCGGCCACGCCAATGTTACCTCACACGAACGATAAACTATAATTTCAATTAAATATTACTTGCTTGTTCCTTGACCTGTTAAGACGAGTATCAAGTTGTATATCAAGATTCTGTTAGAAGGAGCTAATTACGAAGGTGATTGCAATTTCTTCTGCTCTACTTAGGTTCAGAATGAAATTACTGGTGTAAACCACATTAAACCGACTTTTAATCACGACAGGCAGGTGTTTCGGCCAAATTGCAAGCAATGAGACTCACGCCAGTATTTTCGTATGTTCCTTTTATTAATTTACCTCTTTTCCGTTCTTTGTCGGATTAGATTTTCATATCAGCTGGATTGGGAAAAGGGGCAGAAGTGTTGACCCAGATAATCATTTATCAAACATGCAAACTTAAGAATCAGTGGCACCCTTTCTGCGGGAGGTTGGCTATGTTCGCAAAAATTTTGCAAGTGGCAAAATTCAATGGACAGTTTAGAAAAGTAAAAAGATTCGAGAGGGATCTGACAGATTTCTCTTCAAGTTAGGTCTTCAGTTGTAAGATAGAATTTGTAGGCATTTCCACTGAGCGAGGGCGACTAATGGTAAAACACTGGATCAGAATTCGAGAGGATGACAGTTAAAGTCCCCGTTTAGCAATCCACTTTATCTTCATCTTTGCCTAATACTCTTTCATTAACAGACATGATATTTCTGTCCTGCGTTGAATTCTCTGCTGGAAATCTACGGCAGCCGTTTTTTACTTGGAATTTAAGGCGTTGTAAATATATTTTTCCAGTATTCATATTTCTTCCAGCATACTTTGGTTTTCATTTTCACAAGGGACTTCAATATCTGTTGTATCCACCTCCCTTGGTCCATTCTAAGGATGCGTCGGAAGAACATAGTGTACGTCTAGATCTTCGTATATACTCCGCAAGCCACTATATGGTGCGTGGCGGAACGTACATTATAGAGTTACTGGTCAGTCGCATTCCTGTTACCCTCCCAAAGAGAAAGACATTTGTCTATACGAGCCCTGAATTCTCTTATCTTGTCTTCTCAGTCCTTACACGAAATGTCCGTTGGAGGCAGTAGAATCTTTCAGTAGTCAACCGCAAATGCCTGTTCTCAAAATTTTCTCACTAACTTTCTGCGAAAAAAACATCTTCGGGGATTCCTATTTGAGTTCACGAAGCATCTCCGTAATGCTGGCATGTTGTTAGGACCTACCGGTAACAAACGTAGCAGCACTCCTCTGAATTCCTTCGACGCCTTCCTTTTAATCGACACATTATGGGTCCCAAACACTCGCACAGTACTCAAGAATTGGTCGCACTAGTGTTCTGTCGACGGTCTCCTTACTAGATGAGCTACATTATCCTAGAATTCTCCTAATGAACAGAAGTCGACCATATGCCTACCCTACCACCGACCTCATGTGCTCTTTCCTTCTCATATTGCTTTGCAACGTTGCGCTCAGACTTTTAATAGACCTTTCCCTGACTGCGTCTGAGATTCTCGTTATCCGAGTATAAAGTTCTTGGTGTCCTTTTATTCTTATTGACCGTCTCCTGATGTTCGAGATCACAGTAACTTGCTGAGAATCTTCGTCTCACAAGTGCTAGTCCTACAAGTAATCCTGTTCTTGCAACGATCAGAGGTTCTGCTGTATAATGTTTCAGAACGGAGACTGTCTCGTAAGTCTTAATTTTGCATTGATCGAAAGGTTCTTCTTGAATGAGATTTTCACTCTGCAACGGAGTGTGCGCTTATATGAAACTTCCTGGCAGATTAAAACTGTGTGCCGGGACGAGACTCGAACTCGGGACCTTTGCCTTTAGCGGGAAAGTGCTCTACCAACTGAGCTACCCAAGCACGACTCACGCCCCGTCCTCACAGCCTTACTTCTGCCAGTACCTCGTCTCTTACCTTCCAAACTTTACAGAAGCTCTCCTAGGAACCTGGCAGAGCACTTGCCCGCGAAAGGCAAAGGTTTGAGTTCGAGTCTCGGCCCGGCACACAGTTTTAATCTGCCAGGAAGTTTCATATCGGCTCACACTCCACTGCAGAGTGAAAATCTCATTCTGGAAACATTACCGAGGCTGTGGCTAAGACATATCTCCGCAATATCCTTTCTTTACGGAGTGCTAGTTCTGCCAAGTTCGCAGGAGAACTTCTGTAAAGTTTGGAAGGTAGGAGACGAGGTCCTGGCAGAAGTAAAGCTGTGAGGACGGGGCGTTAGTAGTGCTTGGGTAGCTCAGTTGGTAGAGCACTTGCTCGCGAAAGGCAAAGGTTCCGAGTTCGAGTCTTGGCCCGGCACACAGTTTTAATCTGCCAGGAAGTTTCATATCAGCGCACACTCCGCTACAGAGTGAAAATATAATTCTGGAAACATTCCCCAGGCTGTGGCTAAGACATATCTCCGCAATGTCCTTTCTTTCAGGAGTGCTAGTTCTGCCAGGTTCGCAGGAGAGCTTCTGTAAAGTTTGGGAGGTATTAGACGAGGTACTGGCAGAAGTAAAGCTGTGAGGAGGGGGCGTGAGTCGTGCTTGGGTAGCTCAGTTGATAGAGCATGTGCCCGCGAAAGGCGGTCCCGAGTTCGAGTCTCGGCCCGGCACACAGTTTTAATCTGCCAGGAAGTTTCAGGTTCTTCTTGTTGTAGATGTTCATGATGAGTACGTACGCCAAATTCAGCATGTTTTAAGTGCTGCTGTAGCCTTCTTTTTTCAACCAGTCTCTATCAGTATCCTTATATATTTAAATCTATCTGCTTTGTCATTTTTCCCTGCTTTGAATTTCATGTATGTATGTGCTGTGTTGATGTTCGTTATATACTGTATCTATAGTCCACAGAAATCTCCTTTAGCCGCTTCTTTCTGGAGCTGGGTGTTTTGGTTAGCCCCCTCTTGTAGCGATTCTGAGAATATCTCAATATCGGCCTCGAATTTCAGACATTTGTGTACCTGTCCGTTTCATCTAAGTCGCATTCCATTCACGGCTTTCATTTATCGTCACCATTCACTGACAGCCTTATAAAGACCACAATTATAGAGCAACGAGAACAGTCCTTCTCCTTATTTGACTCCGATTTTGATCTTAAAGGATTCTAGACGTGTTCATTTGAACTTAAACGTCGATGCCGTGGTAGTTAAAGAGTGCTTCATCAGTTTATTTGACTTTCTAACCAAACTCATCTCCTCCAAAATTAAGACTAGTCTTGGGCCACATGGGGACTCTGCATAGCAGGCCGGTGTGGCCGAGCGGTTCTAGGCGCTTTAGTCTGGAACCGCGCGACCGCTGCGGTCGCAGGTTCGAATCCTGCCTCGGGCATGGATGTGTGTGATGTCTTTAGGTTAGTTAGGTTTAAGTAGTTCTAAGTTCTAGGTGACTGAAGACCTCAGATGTTAAATCCCATAGTGCTCAGAGCCATTTTTTTGTCTCTGCATCAACCTACACTGATAAACCAAAACACTACGACCACCTGCTTAATAACGTGTTGGTTCACCTTTTGAAGGCAATGCAACAGGTATTCTACGTGGCATAAGTTCAAAAAGTCGTTGGTAGGTTTCTAGATGACTACGCATAGGTGACACACTTCCCGTATATTAACGGGCCAGTGGCTTGTGGGAAAGGATCATGCATCCAACAGCGTGCCAGATATTTTCCATTGGGCTCAAATTAAGCAAATCTGGAATGCAAGACGTTAAAGTGAGTATACTACCATGCTCCTCGAAACACTGTAGAACGATTATAGTCTCGTGACGCATACAGTTATCCTGCTGGAAGATTCCGGCGTGTCGGGCACAAAGCCGAACACGGAGGGCTACAAGTTGCTCGCAGTAATGTTCACGGTGCCATACCTATTATGGTGCTTTAGATTGCTACAACAGGTCCCACGGAAGACCAGGTGAATGTCCTCCATAGCTTAATACTGCCCCCCACCAGGTCTTCGTCCGTGGCGCGGTACGTGTTCGAGCACATGTTCGCGTAGATGACAACGTATGCAGACATGACCATCTTCCTGGTATAATAAGAAACGTGATTCATCCGACTAGATGACACGATTTTATTTATCCACGGTCCATTTTCGATAATCCCGCGATCACTGCAATCGTAACTGACGATGTCGTTAAGACAACATGCGAACACAGAGGGGTCGTCTGCTTTGGAGCCCCGTGTTGAACAATGCTCCCAAAACAGTGTGCTCCAAAACATTTGCGCGAGAACCAACATTATACTCTGTTGTCAGCACAAATAGCCGTCTATCTTGCTTTACAGAGCGGACAAGCCTCCGACCTCCTCCTTCCGCGATGAGGCGTGGACGTCGAACACCATGACGCCTACTTGTGGTTTCACCGTCCTTCATCCACTTTCCAAATGATGCTCACTGCAGTGGCACGGGAACAGCCAACTAGCCTCCACGTTTCCGAGATGCTCGTTTCCAGGTGAGCTATATCATTCTTCCCTTTTCCTCCATTTGTGGTCTGTTTCGTCACTGGAATGACTCGCAATTCGTCTCTGCTCTTGTTACATACTACTAGGCCGCATTCAGTCTCGCGGTATGCAGTGACCGTAATCTTTTCAGTGTATTCGCTACACGCTATTGCACTTCGGATGGTGGAGGTTCTTCGTACAAATATTCGTGATTTTTTAACTTAATTTCGTTCAGCATATTAGGTGAATCAGGAAAGCCTGCAACTGTGTCATTCATGAATAAACCGGAAGCAGTCTTGATCGCATAAATTTTTTTAAATGTGGTGACCGATTTCGATGTTATTATCAGATCTTCAGACCTACAATGAACAAGAATCCTTATAAACATATAATGGACGAAATCGTATATTGATAAAACAGTAAATAACACTGATATACGATAGATGTCTGCCGAAAGCGGTGGCGCATGGCAACCCTCTGGCTTGTGGCTGGTGGTGTACTGCAAAATGAGGGACGCCAGCTGCTAATTAAATACTTGATGCCCCGCCCACCGTCTCCGGCAATACCAATATACCAATAACCGATGTCATAGCATGGTACGGGAAAAAACATCCCTTGTGAAATAGTAAAACACAGATAAGTGACATATAGCGTTTACATAAGGAAAGAAACTTGATTGGTGCATACACGCTCTTAATCCGTCGTAATATGTGGTAAAACAACAGTTACAAGTTAATATAGTATCCAAAATATAAAGCATGATAATGTTATACTCAACATATTGAAGAGCATAGGCACATTCGTCTGACGTAATGTCCGTCCATTTATGAACACTATAGTTCAATATAACATTATGGTTACTGCAGACATTATTTCGTCCGCCCATGACGTTACCGTCCAGACAATGGTTTTATCTGTTCTTTATCGGCATAATGTCATTAATTTAACGCTCATGATAGCCATCACGTTGCATTCTATGCAGACCAACGACCGTAACGGTAATATAGCTCTTACCTTATAAATTTCTGTAACATTCCATTACTGATATCGCATTCTAGATGTGACATTTATTTTGACAAGTCTTTTAATTAAAATTTTAATGGTAACAGTAACTCATGCGCATACCACTTACCCATATCATGTACTTTTCGACCTTCGTTGGGTCTCCCTGGCAACCTTAGAGCGACTAGGACGTTTTCCCCACAGATAGCCTCTTTGGCCCTAGTAAGACGAGTAGGTAGCCATGGTTACTGGAGTGGCGTCCTTGTTATTATCTTTGATTTGGTCGATAACAGTACAGGATAGGGGGCCACACTATTTATGCCGCAGTAATTACCTGTTTACACTATATTTTATAAGCTACAATATTTTAACTTGTTTTACAAGCTCTATAGATGGTAATAATGACTTTATAGTAACTACCATGTAACTTTCTTAAGCGGCAGAAATGCATCTTACGTGTTTGGCTATCCATGACGTTATGCCGGAGACGGTGGGCGGGGCTTCAAGTATTTAATTAGCAGCTGGCGTCCCTCATGTTGCAGTACACCACCAGCCACAAGCAAGAAGGTTGACATACGCCACCGCCTCAGGTAGACAACTATGGTATATTTGCGTTATTTACTGTTTTATCAATATACAATGTCGTCCATCATATGTTTATAAAGATTCTTGTTCATTGTAGTTCTGAAGATGATCTTATAATGAGATCGAAACCGGTCACCACATTAAAAAATTTATGCGATCAAGACTGCTTCCAGTTTGTTTATAATAATTATAGATCGCTGTTTCCTATAATAAGAACTATGTTCTTTAAAACGTTGTCATTAATTATTTCAGTAATGAAAATTGCACCAGTTACTAATTTTTTGATGCTTAGCACAACGCGTTTCGAGAATTTATTTTCATTTTCAAGTAAATTTGCGCATTTGTTTACATGAATATGTTTGGTGAGATTTTGTATGTGTGATTTTCTGCCTCTCTTACGTCTTTTTGAAGTTACATGGTATTGTACCTCCACCATTGCACAGCATGTCAGACACACGCAAACATCCTACAAAGATATTACAACACTATATAGTGTCGTAATATCTTTGTAGGATGGTTTGTAAACAAACAGTGTAACTAATGATTTGCGTGTGTGTGATATTGTGCATAATGGAGGAGGCACAATACCTTCTCATTCAAAAAGACGCAAGAGAGGCAAAAAAGCACTGCAAAGACATTCTGTAAACGGATTCTGTTCTGCTAAGCGTACTACATTCTTTGGCTTGTAGGCTTAAGGTGTATCTATACTCAATACTTTTAGAAGAATAATTGACTGTCCAATCACGTGTGACCACGGCTGATTTCGTAGACGAAAATGGTTCAAATGGCTCTGAGCACTATGGGACTTAACTTCTGAGGTCATCAGTCCCCTAGAACTTAGAACTACTTAAACCTAACTAACCTAATGACATCACACACATCCATACCCAAGGCAGGATTCGAACCTGCGACCGTAGCGGTCGTGCGGTTCCAGACTGTAGCGCCTAGAACCGCTCGGCCACCCCGGCCGGCTTTCGTAGACAGCATGCTCCTGTAAATGGTCAGACAAAGCGTCTGTCTCTTGCTTTTTGTCGAGCTTGATCCTTATGTTTTTCAGGGCTGTTTGAATTTGGAGCACGCTGCCAGTACCAACTCGATGTTACTTATCGATAGTCGCCTCTATGCTGTAACCTAAAAGAATTGTGGTGAGATATTACTATGCAAGCACAACTTGGTTCGCAACCCTTTCAGGGGTATAGGTGTACCTTGTGTCATATCCAGGGTTAATATCCGTTAATCTAAGTGAGATATCTTGTTCCCTGTTCTTGAAACAGCGTAGAAATTTCAGTTGTTCATCTGTGAAATTATCGTATGGTTTTCCTTACTTTACCGCTGTTACAATATCGCCGCAAAGGTTCTAGACAGAATACGGTTTAATTGTGTTTTGACTTTCATGTTTAGTGAAATTGCACTCCAAATGTAATGTTGTTGACACTGCTTAGTGAACTGATGAATAATAACACGCAGTTATTCTAAAGTACTTTCGATTTATTCTCATCCCAGAATCGTTCATGAAATTCACTCGATTTCTCAGTTATACTCATGTTCTCTTATATTTTTATAAAGCAGTACTTGAACTGAACACAAACTATAAAGTACATTCTGTCTTCAGCGGAATTATTATTTAAAAACGAGATGTCGTCAGCTAAAATATTTTGAATTCTTTGTACGCATATTACAGCCATGAAGGTAAGTGATTTTTGGCAGAACTTCGAGACTTTATGCAGATTCCAAGTACGTTCGACATGACAACCCACAAGGCAGTCAGATTCTTTTGTGAATAGTGGTAGGGTTACAAGGTGAAATTATATATCCTCATTGCACGTGATTTACCTGCAAGGGAGGTCATTATTATACATATAGGTAGTGTCAGGAAGTTGGGGACCGTAATCGTCACGTTGCGTTCATTTAAATATTTGTTGGCACTCTCCAATTTTCTCACCGTTGCACAATGAAATGATTTGCTACTTCTGAATACACTATCCGAAATTGATTTTTAATTCCTGACGCACAAACGGTCAGCATAGCGACTACGGTGGCAGCTTTAATCAGCAACTGTAAATAATAGACGTCATTCGACCAGTCAGTTGTGAACAGGCAAGTGAAGTAGTGGACATGCAGCGATAGTGCGTTCTGTTACAAAAGCATAGTGTATAACCCTACCAGCGCTATTGTAATTTAGTATGCTTTTACCTAAATAACAGAAACCCTGTTTGTATGTTTCCACGTACAACCCTCTTACTAAAATCCAGTTTAGTTTCCCAATGAAGTACACTACGGGAGGATAATCATGTTTATAGCAAAAGCTAATCAATAGAGTTACCCTTTTTACAGGATTTAACCGTGTGTTGTGTCTAATGGATAAGCAAATCAGGCTATTCACTTATTTTCCTAAGATCTTACCAGGCGGCTAGATAGAAACGCAGTTTGAATAATATTATACTGAAGATAGGAAAACTCAGTTCCAAGTTCATTTAGTGGTTTAAAACATGAACTAATGGTCGCCAGCCTATCCAGGCAGTGAAACAGTGAAGTATTGGAAAAGCAGAAGTATGAATTTTGCCTAATTTATTTCTCCTGTTTGATTTGGTTTTCCACATAATTATTATTCCGCTTAAGCAATGTTGCACTACACCCTTACACATCAAGTTTTTAAAAGAGGAAAAGCCCAGTTGATAAGTTCAAGGAAGTTTAAAAAAAAATGGCCAGGGGAGACCTTTAGCAAAGCACTTTCCATAATCACCTAACTTAAATGCTAAGATACTTAGGCACTAAAGCACACACTTTTTATACTGAACATTTCACTTCAAGAAAACATTTTTCTTACTGGAATTTAGTTTCAAAAGCTTTTTCTCTTTTTTAACTAATTCTGTATAGTAATTTAACAGATCCTAAAAACTTGGCTTCTCTCTGATTGAATTTTACATAAGAAAATTTTTACTATAACACTTTGCAACAGTTAAGAAAACATTTTTCTTATTATTTACACATAAACAATTTAAATGGTGCCTTTTTATATTGCTTGGAACTTCATAAGTCTGTAAAACAGGATAGTCGGATTAATCAAACACCAGGAAGGAACCCTATATAGGTGTATGATTAGGATGAAATAACAGGGTGAAACAAAACTCTCCCATCTGGTGAGCACGATGTATGAGACTGGCGAAGTACCATCAGACTTCAGGAAGAATATAATAATTCAAATCCCAAAGAAAGCAAGTGTTGACGAGTGTGAAAAATACCGAACTACCAATTGAATAAATCACGGCTGCAAAATACGAACACGAATTCTTTACAGACGAATGGAAGGCTGGTAAAAGCCGACCTTGAGGAGGATCAGTTTTGGAACACGTGAGGCAATACTGACCCTACGACTATCTCAGAAGATAGATTAAGTAACGGCAAACCTACCTTTCTAGCATGTGTAGACTTAGAGAAAGCTTTTGACAGTGTTGACTGGAATACTATCTTTCAAATTCTGAAGGTGGCAGGGGTCAAAGACAGGGATCGAAAGGCTATTTACAATTTGTACAGAAACCAGATGGCATTCATAAGAGTTGAGAGGCATAAAAGGGAAGCAGTAGTTGGGAAGGAGGGGAGGCAGGGTTGTTGCCTATCCCCGATGTTATTCAATCTTTATATTGGGTAAGCAGTAAAGGAAACAATAGAAAAATTTGGAGTACGAATTAAAATCCATGGAGAAGAAATAAAAACGTTCCGGTTGGCCGGTGACATTGTAATTCTGTCAGAGACAGCAAAGTACCTGGAACAGCAGTTGAACGGAACTGACAGTGTCTTGAAAGGAGGATATGAGATGAACATCAACAAATGCAAAACGAGGATAATGGAATGTAGTCGAATGAAATCAGGTGATACTGAGAGAATTAGTTTAGGAAATGAGACACTTAAAGTAGTAAAGGAGTTTTGCTATTAGGGGAGCAAAATAACTGATGATGGTCGAAGTAGAGAGGATATAAAATGTAGACTGGCAATGGCAAGGAAAGCGTTTCTGAAGAAGAGAAATTTGTTAACATCGAGTATAGATTTAAGTGTCAGGAAGTCGTTTCTGAAAGTATTTGTATGGAGTGTAGCCATGCATGGAAGTGAAACATGGACGATAAATAGTTTGGACACGAAAAGAATAGACGCATTCGATATGTGGTGCTACAGAAGCATGCTGAAGATCAGATGGGTAGGTCACGTAACTAATGAGGAGGTACTGAATAGAATTGGGGAGAAGAGAAATTTGTGGCACAACTCGTAGAGGGAGACCGAGAGGTGAATACACTAAGCAGATACAGGAGGATATAGGTTGCAGTAGTTACTTGGAGAGGAAGCTCGCGCAGAATAGAGCAGCATGGAGAGCTACATCAAACCAGTCTCTGAACTGAAGTCCACAACAACAACAACAGGGTGAGCAAATATATTTAAAGTTCAAGAATGATTATTAAAACACAGTTTAAATTAATGCTGTAAAAAAGCACTTGGGTGTGGCGAACAATTATGACGGCTACACTACCCACAGTACGGACTGCAAGTATCTTGCTGTATGGGCTCAATTCCTCTTCTTGGCGTCGGTCAATTTTGCATACAGTAGCCCAACAAAAATGGCTCTGAGCACTATGCGACCTAACTTCTGAGGTCATCAGTCGCCTAGAACTTATAACCAATTAAACCTAACGAACCTAAGGACATCACACACATCCATGCCCGAGGCAGGATTCGAACCTGCGACCGGAGCGGTCGCTCGGCTCCAGACTGTAGCGCCCAGAACCGCACGGCCACTCCGGCCGGCAGTAGCCCAACAACTCGCAGCTATGCCATAAGCCGTTTGCAGTCTACATCCGAGACATTTTTGTGCAAATTTGCAAGCAAAGCTGCTCCTGCTCCACAAAGTTGTTGCCTCAATCACTGCTGCCTACAGACTATGTGACTTACTTTCCGCGCTTGCTTTAGTTAGCGCGGCAATTCGCCCTTGCCACCTTTTCCACTCCCCAGAGCCACTTTTGTTTCAAACAAAAGCACACTAGCTTTTACATAACACCTATTTCTTACATTGTTCCTTAGCATGACCACTTCTCAAACTGAGAAATTTACATCAACATGAACAATTTATACACACAAATATTTTTCAGTACAAAATGTCATCAGAAAATTGCTTAAAGTAATAAACAATTTACATAGTATTTTACATACATTACTCACATATAACGCAAAGAACTTCAAACTCCAGTATAGCACACTTTACACATACAGAAAATATAGTATCGATATGCGAAAATTTGAGAAGCAAAATGCGGCAAAATTTAGATGCACCACAAATAAATATTGTTGTAAGTAGAGCAAAATCTCTAAATTAAATGTTAGAGGTATTTTCGAGAAGAGAATAGTGTGTGCAAAGACTGTCCCGCGCATCTTGACTCCCGAACGAAAACGACGACTCACGGACGCCTCCCGCGAACTGGTCGAAACGTAAAACGCTGGCAATTATTTTCTGGAAAAAATCATAACCGGTGACGAGACTTGGAGTTATCAATACCAAGTGCAGAAATTCAAGTCAAGGATCAACGGTTAGACGATATAACCGACGTCTAAGCCAATGTGGTGAACAAGTGGAACAATATCGAAAAGAAGGACCTGACTGTTTAACATGGTTGTATGATCGATCTGTGCATTCCACTGAAGTAAGTGGAGACTATGCAGAACACTTGAAGAGTTAGAACCTACATTTTAACGTTTCTCTATTTTTTATTACTGCAGTTTCCAGGTCAGATAGAGTTAATGTTCATTCTTGGGACAAAGCCTTGTATAACAGAGTATATATTTCCACAAGCTTTCATTGAAGACATCTTTTAAACAGTCAGTTTTGTTCAGAAAACAAATAGGACGCTTTCATTTTACCCTCGTGTTTCTCGCGCGGTATTTACGACAATGGAAACAAAAATGTCTCCCACGAATATGGGCTTTCTAATTTTAGCAAACAAGAGATCGCGAAAATAAGTCAACTTTCTTTAAGCTCTGATGTGTCGGCAGCGGGGCCAACACCTTGTATATCGAAGTGGCTGAAAGTGCACGCTAAACTAACGCAGACGGGCGTGAAGTACTGGAACATGAGACTTATTAATGAATAAGAAGAAAAGTACGTAGCTGGAATAATATACTTAACTTTATTCTCTTGTTGGAATACATCTCTTGAATAGTAGTAAGCTATAAGCACTGATACAAATGGCGCCTTGCTAGGTAGTAGCTATGGAATAAGCTGAAGGCTATTCTATCAGTCTCTCGGCAAATGAGAGGAAGACTTGGTAGGTCTGGTCGCAAGCTATGTCGTCCGTACAACTGGGGCGAGGTCATGTCCGTGTCTTGTGACCTGCCATGTGGTGGCGCTAGGTTTGCTATTACACAGTGGCGACACGCGGGTCCGACATGTACTACAGGACCGCGGCCGATTTAAGTTACCACCTAGCAAGTGTGGTGTCTGGCGGTGACACCACATTCCTCCCCCGCAAATCGGCGAACGGTCGTGAGATAAGGCTTCCGCCCGCCGTGGGGAGGACCCCATGTTGACGTATGCGATGAGGTGGGGAGCCTAACAACAGGCGAGGCTGTGCCACCCGCACCCGGCCATTCGGTCCGAGGGGAGCTAGGAAACGCCTGCAAACCTAGTCCAGGGTGCACGCCAACATGAGGTGTATGCGCACGTAAGGAAATAAGAGGGGCCGAAGGGTCGACCTCCATTGCGTCGGGGAAGCCGACGCGCGACGACGACATCTGGTCCGGAGCGGGCAAGAGGTCCATGGCGGAGGACGGCTGGGCACGGGAAGCGAGCGGCGGCGCGTGACCCAGTGAGGCGCCAGGCGGCTGCAGCGAAGCGTCCGCTGCGGGCGGCGCCGGCGGCGGCTGCGGTGGCGGCGGCGCGACGCCATGTGGCAAAATGGAAGGCAGCGTCGGCAACACCTGGGGATGAGGCGAGCCAGTAGATGGGTCCCCAAGGCGCTGACCTGACGGCTCCGTCGCTGAAAGCAGACGGGGAGCGGCAGAACCCAGGCGACGACAGAGGCGCAGCTGATTGAGATGCCGACGCACCTCACCAGAGGCCCCCAAAACCAAATACATCGCGCGGCCGAGGCAGCGAAGAATGCGCCCTGCGAGCCAACGCTGTGAACCGCGATAGTTGCGATAATAGACAACGTCGCCAGGAGCAAAAACAGGAGTCTGCCGCTGCACAGGAACCTGATGCGGCGGATGCAGCAAAGACATCAGGGTGCGATGAGATCGACCATGGAGCAATTCAGCCGGCAAGCGACCATCGCGGGGCTGAGAGCGATACGATGACAAAAAGAGCAACAAAGCGTCCTCCCGAGAATGCGATTCTTTCAATTTCAACATCTGTGACTTGAACGTCCGGACCAATCGTTCAGCGGCACCGTTGGACTGAGGCGAAAACGGCGCGGATGTCAGATGTTGAATACCATTGGCCGTGCAGAATGACTGAAATTCTGCGGACATGAATTGTGGGCCATTGTCGGAAACAATAGTCTGCGGAAGACCTTCAATGCAAAAGATAGCAGACAAGGCTTGGATCGTGGCAGAAGACGTCGTGGAAGACATCCGGACAACAAAAGGAAAATTACTGAAAGCATCGACCACAACCAACCATCGAGCATTCCAGAATGGACCAGCAAAATCGATGTGCAAGCGTTGCCAAGGGGAAGTGGCTTTCGGCCATGCAAAGAATTTCCGCGGCGGTGCGGATTGTTGTTCGGCACACGCCACGCAAGAGGAGCACATATTTGTAATCGCAGCATCGATGCCGAACCAAGTACAGTGCTGACGAGCAAGTTGTTTCGTACGCACTATACCCCAATGTCCTTGGTGAAGAAGCTTTAAGACAGAGGACTGTAACGAACGTGGGACTACTACTCGGGATTGATCATTATCGGAACGCAACAACAAAACACCACGTCGTACAAAAAGTCTCTCCTTGTGAGCAAAAAAACGGCGAACCAAAGGATCTTCGATCCGTGACTTTGACAAGGGCCATTGCGTAGCAACAAAACGCAAAACAGTAGCAAGGACAGGGTCAGCAGCTGTGGCTGTAGCTACACGACGAAAATCAATCGGAAACGATGCGACCACGTCATCGGCTTCCGAATCAATGAACATGCAAGCAAGTTCGGAAGAATCGAATGCCTTATCCTCAGCAACAGGCAAACGGGACAACGCATCAGCGTTGCCGTGCTTAGCAGTGGACCGATACAAGATATCGTAGCGGTACTGCGAGAGAAAAAGTGACCAGCGAATGAATTTCTGCGCTGTACGTGGAGGTACAGGCTTGCTCGGATGAAAAAGCGATGTCAAAGGTTTGTGGTCCGTGATGATGGTAAAGTGACGACCATACAAGAAGTCATGGAACTTGGTAACACCAAACACGAGAGCTAAAGCTTCTTTCTCTATTTGTGAATAATTTCTTTGCGCAGATGAGAGCAATTTTGACGCAAAGGCAATAGGGCGATCATGCGAGCCATCTTTGTGCGCAAGCACAGCACCGATCCCGAAATCCGATGCATCAACCATCAACAAAAGGGGTTTTCGGGGATCGAATGGCGTAAGGCAAGTATTTGAAAGTAACGCCGATTTCAACTGGCGAAAGGCGCGTTCGCATTCCGTCGTCCAGACGAACGGAACACCTTTACGGCGTAAGCGATGAAGCGGAGCTGAAATGGAAGAAGCATTGCGCAAAAATTTATGATAATAATTTATTTTACCCAACACACTCTGTAGCTGTTTCAAATTCTGCGGAGCAGGTAAGTCCTGTATGGCACGGAGGTGCTCTGGACTCGGATGTATACCTTGGGCATTTATGACATGCCCCAGGTAGGGTAAGTCCCGAGCAAAGAACTCACATTTGTCCTTTCTCAAGCGAAGACCATTCTGACGCAATACCTGAAATAATGTTCGGAGATTTTGCAAATGTTCTGCTTCTGTCTGTCCTGAGATCACAATATCGTCCAGATAGTTCGCAGCAGTAGGGACCGACGCACAAATAGTTTGTAAATATCGCTGAAACAATGCAGGGGCGGATGCACACCCGAATGGCAGTCTTTTGAAGCGATACAAGCCAAGATGCGTGTTTACCACCAAGACGCGCTGGGATTCGTCGTCCACAGGTATTTGCAAGTACGCATCTGCTAGGTCCAATGTTGAAAAATATTTTCCCGGGCACAGTTTGTCAAAAAGATCTTCCGGGCGGGGTAAAGGAAAAGTAGCAGTCACAAGTTGTGGATTCACAGTGGCCTTGAAGTCCACACAAAGTCTCAGTTTTCCGGAAGGTTTTGGCAAAATTACTAAGGGTGAGGCCCAGAGAGAAGCCTGCACACGTTCAATTACACCTTGAGATTCTAAATCGTGCAATGTTCTTGCGACCTCATCACGCAATGCGTGGGGAACATTGCGCGCCCTGAAAAATTTCGGTTGCGCGTTGTCTTTCAGTTCCAAATGTGCAGCATAGTTCTTAGCGCAACCAAGGCCCGGTGCAAAAATGTCTGCAAATTCGTCACAAAGACTAGAAACACTGGCGGAAGGCACAGTCTGATTCACTGATAGGACCTGATTTACTATAGACAAATTAAACAATGGAAACAAATCTAAACCAAACAAGTTCACTGCACTAGAAGAACGAAGAACGTAAAATGATACAAGTTTTGTTTGTCCCTTGTATGTGGCAATAAGGCTGCACTGTCCTAACACAGGGATCGGCTGTCCTGAGTAACTAGTTAACTTAACATTTGCGGCACGCAATGGCGGTTTGCCCAGTTGTTTGTACGTGTCGTGATTGAGCAAGGAAACTGCAGCTCCGGTATCGAGCTGGAATGGGATCACTTTGCCTTCAAAGTCTAAGTCCACAAAAAGTTTATTGTCCTGCTGACGACAAGAGCGACTGTCACGTGCAATTTGAACTGATACAGGTACAGAAGCACTTGCGACTTTACGGGATTTCCTGCGACGTCGACACACACTTCGGGTGGGACGAACACAGTCACTGTTAGCTAAAGTGTCACTGGACGGGTGGGAATGAACTACATTAATGTCCATGGGCGAAGGTCCACGAGCCTGATTGTCCTGGGTTCGATTCCGGCGCGAAGCAAAAGGCCTGGAATTATTGCGATTGTCTGATCTAAGCTTTTTCTGGCAAACACTTTGAACATGTCCCTTCTTTTGACAGTAAAAGCAAATAGCTTGGCGTGACGGGCAATTTTCACGCGAATGTCTAGTTGCACACCGCGGGCATGATTTCACTGCAGTTGCTTGCTTACGCGGCGCACGTGTTTGCGAGCGAGGCTGCGACGGGCGCGAGGGCCGCTTAGCGTCCCGTGCAGCGGGCCCGGCGGGCTGATTAATGTGACACACTGCTGGCGAAGTTTCAAATGAGTCCTGAGCAAAGTCAAGTGTGTCTTGCCTATCCAATATGTCTATCACTTGTTGAAGGGAGGGATTTACGAGTTTCAAAATCTGTTCCCGTATGCGAACATCAGAAACGTTCTGTGCTATTGCATCACGCACCATAGTATCTGAATATGGGAGGCCACATTCACATTCAAAGGCGCACTCCCTAGTAAGTCCTTGCAAAGTTGCAACCCACTCCCTATTAGTCTGACCGGCCGTACGTTTTGTACGAAAGAACGTATACCGTTTTGCAACTACATTTACTGTTTCTTTGAAATAGGCAGCTAAAGCCGACAAAATTTCTTCGTAGGACAGAGTTGCTACGTCGCGTCGGGGAAACAATTTCACTATCACACGGTAGGTAGACACACCGACACAAGAAAGCAAAAACGGCTGCCGCTCTTTACCTTGTATTCTGTACGCGGCGAGATGAAACTGGAACTGGCTGGCCCACTCAGTCCAGGTTTCGCACTCGGCCTCAAAGGGCCTAAATGGCGGTGCGACAGCGTTGTGTGGCTGCGGTAGCGATGAAGCGGCGGCTGCCGCATCGGTTTGCAGCGCACGTTGACCCTGGACGAGCTGTCCAAGGGCTTCCAATAACGCCTGCGTCTGCTGATTCTGCAAGCGAAAAAATTCGGACAGTACATCTGGAGATTGTGGCGAAGCCATGACACAAGCAAATCAGAGCACAAAAAGGGAAAAAGAACAAATCAGTCCAAAGCAGAAAAAACACTTTCTCTCGTCGCCATGTGATGTGTCGGCAGCGGGGCCAACACCTTGTATATCGAAGTGGCTGAAAGTGCACGCTAAACTAACGCAGACGGGCGTGAAGTACTGGAACATGAGACTTATTAATGAATAAGAAGAAAAGTACGTAGCTGGAATAATATACTTAACTTTATTCTCTTGTTGGAATACATCTCTTGAATAGTAGTAAGCTATAAGCACTGATACAAATGGCGCCTTGCTAGGTAGTAGCTATGGAATAAGCTGAAGGCTATTCTATCAGTCTCTCGGCAAATGAGAGGAAGACTTGGTAGGTCTGGTCGCAAGCTATGTCGTCCGTACAACTGGGGCGAGGTCATGTCCGTGTCTTGTGACCTGCCATGTGGTGGCGCTAGGTTTGCTATTACACAGTGGCGACACGCGGGTCCGACATGTACTACAGGACCGCGGCCGATTTAAGTTACCACCTAGCAAGTGTGGTGTCTGGCGGTGACACCACAAGCTCCACATGCATCTGTAACAATTTAGTAATGTTTGCAGTGTTCTGCCGCGATCCTAACAGTGCGTGTCTGAATTAGTTCGTTGCCTGCTGTCATGCGCACACGTTAGAGCAGTATTCCAGAATGTTTCCCTTGTATGCTGTTTCATTTGTAGATGCACTGCAATTTCTCAGAACTCTTGTATAGCTTCCCTCAGTGAAGATTTCACCTGTTTGTCCTATTTTGCATTGATTCATAGTGATGTGTCGTCTCTCGTGGTCGTGCGGTAGCGTTTTCGCTTCCCACGCCCGGGTTCCCGGGTTCGATTCCCGGCGGGGTCAGGGATTTTCTCTGCCTCGTGATGGCTGGGTGTTGTGTGTTGTCCTTAGGTTAGTTAGGTTTAAGTAGTTGTAAGTTCTAGGGGACTGATGACCATAGCTGTTAAGTCCCATAGTGCTCAGAGCCATTTTTTTTTGTTGTGTCGTCGGTCCCTAGACTTACACACTACTTTAACTAAATTAAACTAACTTATTCAGATAAATATTTCACAAGCAACTACACTGTACACCCAAAATATTGGAGAGATTGAACGAAATAGTCCCAAAAAGTGGGATATATCGAAAAAAAGTTCATTAAAAATAGTTTGGGTTTCAGATAAAAAGAATGCAAGGTAGCTGATAGTGGTCTCCCAGTTTTACTGTATTATCCGTAATGGCACTTGAGGAAGCTATTACAAACTGTAAAAGTGTCAGTGATCAGACGGACAACTCCGGAGCTCCTTCAATAAAGAGAGCTGAAGAGCGTTAAGGTGGTGGCAATAAATGTTTAGGGAGCCATTACTTTCGGAACAGCACGGTCCAATAATATTTAGGCCAGGATGTGGCCTCTGCTAGCTTGAGAGGCTCGACATGGCTGACAACGAGCGAAGGCAGCTTGTCAGAGGAGCTTCGTGTCAAAATTTGCCCGATCGGCTCCCATCTCAAGGAAGGAACAACCCTCTCCTCCTCTTGTTGTCTTCCATTAATTCCATAGCTCAATTCCTAGATACAGCATTTTTAATGTTTTTATCTTAAATAAGCGTAAAAGTGTGTACTCGAAGATCAAAGGGGATGAAGGAATAATTTTTAAAAGAAAGTGTTCCTGTGCTCCCAAAATGATGATGTTTCCGATACAAGACAAGTATTGTCTACATTTCATAGTTCTCTAGTATTACTCCACTTCTAAGCATCTTTCGGGAAAGTTTTTAAAACGGATTATGCCCAGTGCACTGTTACGACCTGACCAAGTAGAATTTTCTTCTTGATGATCCCTGCTGTTCTTAGTTCATTCCTGAAAAAGAGAGTAAATAATCTCTATCCAATGCGAAACTGTACGACATGTAATCTCCTTTCACTCGGCTTACCATTTCGGCGGTTCGAAATAAAATAAGATGCTAGCAATGGTATGCGAGAGTAGTTTAGAAGAGGCGATAATTTGCAGCCTCTGAAAGTTTTTGGAAAATCGTGTTTCGCACACAGTTATATTGTCACAGTTTTAAACCAGTTTCGATCAGAAGCGGATCATCCTCAGGTATAATGTGGCCGCGGGATTAGCCGAGCGGTCTAGGCCGCTGCAGTCATGGACTGTGCTGCTGATCACGGCGGAGCTTCGAGTCCTCCCTCAGGCATGGGTGTGTGTGTTTGTCCTTAGGATAATTTAGGTTAAGTAGTGTTTAAGCTTAGGGACTGATGACCTTAGCAGTTAAGACCCATAAGATTTCACACACATCTGAACATTTTTTGTATAATATGGTATCATTAATCAGATGCATGACAAATCATATACATCGCAAGCATCATCTCATAAACCAACGAGTTGAATCCAATTATAATACCAGAGCAGATACAACATACAAGCCGTCGCTTGCTTTAATCGTAAATATATGTCTGAGTGATGCTAAATGTTATTATTTTTACATAAAGAAAAGTATTATCTTCAAAATAACCTTCAAATCGTGAGCTTTTTTGTATATGAATTAGTGAATTTTCTCCTGGCATTTTTGTGTCCTATGCTTGGTCACTTTCAGAACTCAAATTAATAAACAAATTAATGAATTTAGTAAGACTGAACCTTCAATTGTTGATGTACGCGTGTACCACCACAATAAAATAAAAACAGCGAATAATTGAGGGAGTATGAATGAGAACAATGGAGTATTTAAGTTTACAAAATAATGACAAGTTTTATTAATCCTTATGTAGCTACAACTTGCTGATAAATATTACACAAAAATGAGACACACACAAATAAAACAAGACACGGTGTTTGACTGGCAAAGTGGTAGCTATACGAAATCTTCCTTGAATTAATACCTTTTACAACGCAATATGACCCTGCTTACATGAATCCACTGTGAGGCCCATCTCTCTTCAGATGGAATAAACTATGGCCCAGTATACCACAAACTATGGCTCATCTAAGAGTAGGGAGCTGTGAATATCATAGAAGAACCCTATGCCCGTGCAGCAGTATTTTACCCTTTCACGCTGATTTAGGCGGCAGCAGAAAACTGCACTCTGTGGTTGAGCAGTGGTGCGCTGCGGCAGCTGTAGTGTTTTGATGCGTCCACAGAAATTAACAAACTATGGGGTCTGGCATTCTGATTATCAGAACGCGGGAAATATCCCTATCAGAACGCTGAAATCTCGGCAGATTTCAGTTTGAGGTGCACCCATTCGCTGGTCTGGCCAAACCATACCACAAGTCTCAGCTTCTAGGGAAAGACCTGAGGTTCTCCACTAGGGGAGTACCAGAACAGGACCAAAGCAAAGAATCACAACCACTTTCAACTAAGACTTGGTATAGGAGCCGAATTATCAAGAACGAAATCGCCCCTCATTGTAAAAAACCAATCGAACTGTCCTCTACTCACTGAATCTCCCCTCTTGACTGTTCTTTTGGCCTCGTAGCCAGTCCAGACACAGCATCAGGATTCCCACGCTGGGGAGCAAGCCTCCACTTTGCGTATCCTGAGAGGAGTCAATCAGTGTGAAGTATCCTGGCCTTGTACTCTTCTACAAGAAACTCACAAGCATGTAGTTCATTCTTTATATTTAAGAACGCAATGAATTCAACACAAATAATCTTCGTTCGCCGTCAAACCAACATTGTACTTCTTTGCTAACAGGGAAATAAGTTCACAACTAAACGCCAGTAATTGGAATAACAAAACGAATGCTTTCACACTCAGGGTTCGTTCTCTACTAGTTGACTATCGAATGTTTACGTCCTCGCTCTCCTTGAGTGGATCACATTGGAAAAGGTTAACACTTAAGTTACACTCTGAACGAGTTCACAGTCTGTACAGTCTTGCGAAGTCAGTCTGAGCGAATACCAACAGGCCCACGATCAGGTTCTGAGGTCTCTTAGCGGTGGCGGCGATGTGCTGTCGGCGGTTCTGGATCCGGAGCAGACATCCTCTCTTGGCACGTATACCAGCCGCTCTGTCCTTATTGTACCAGCTTCTAACATGATAATGGATGGAGTTTTATGACCTTCCCACTATTTGCACAAAAGCTCAGTTTATAGCAGTCTCTTTTCAAAGGCTTCCTCCACCACTTTCCGCCACCAGCCACCTTCGCGATGCTGGTCAAATGTTTTGTGAAGCAGCGCCCTTCTGTCAGACCCTAAGCTGAAGGAAGAGAGGCCTCCAGCCAGAAGTCCCTTTGCAGGTACTATCCACTGAGCAGCCAGGTCGCTGCACTCAGCTCTTATGGCCCCCAATTCATCTCTCTCACTGTTCTCCATCGCCTCCACTACGGCCCCTCAAGTACAAGTTCTCGACAGGTTAAACATGCAGTTATTAGAATATTCTCCCCTCAATTTCTCCATGTACGAAAGTCATAAGCTGTCATACCAAATGTAGTACTAGGGAACATCGAGATCATGACCTAAAATATGAATATTCCCTAGCCACCATGTAATATCGTTTAGTATTGAGCATTCTTTGCCTGGGAGATTTTGCTATCCCTTCCCAAGCATTCATAGTGATTCGGTGTTTCATAGAGATAAATAACATGAGAAATTATATCCAAGCATTCAGCAAATTTAGGACAGTCAGATGTGTTTTCTTGTGACATGTGTCATCCATTAACGTTATTTCATAGTAACGTGTCTTTCTGTTCTTTTAGTACAATGGTGGTTTGAACATAAGTGTATCTGTTGCGTGTGATCTTATGTCAGTCTTAAATTTTAGATGAGGGTGACCTCGTACCCCAGAACACATCTGTAAAATGGTGTTGGCTCTCATGACAAACATAGTAGGAAAGGAAAGTGAAAAATTAATTTAACCAATAAAATAAATATAGTGAGGCACACAAAAATAAGAATTAAAAAACGCAAACATATTTTAAGTCTCCTACTGCTCCCTTCTCAAGCGTCTTATGTGAGTCAAAAAATTAACTTCAAATTAGTTGTATGAATCAACACAGCACTATATTCATGAGGTGTGTAACGGGTTGGACTTGGGGATGAGTTGGCGCTAAGAGAACGGTTACTCTTTTACTTTGGTTCAAATGGCTCTGAGCACTACGTGAGTTAACATCTATGGTCATCAGTCCCCTAGAACTTAGAACTACTTAAACCTAACTAACCTAAGGACATCACACAACACGTAGTTTACTCTTTTACTTATTAGCATCAATGGCGGCAGTGGTATCAGTGGCAGGACCTGTCTCCTGTCTATCGCAGCAACAGGTATGCATATGGACTATTGACAGACCAGGCATTGGTCTGCAGTTGACAAACTATCGCTCATGTTGAGACAGTTCTCCAGCAGCATTTGTCAGTGTTGTGGCATGTGTCTGAAGACGTCAGTCGCTTTGTCCAGTTCTCTCCAATCCTTCCTTTCTCATCGGCAGTGGCGTTACATTCAAGTCCAGTCTCTCGAAACTCTTTCATCAAAAAATGGTGGCCCCACACGGTTACGTGATGTCAGGAGGGAGCCTTCATTACCTGCTGACTACAGGCGAAGCACCCGTGTTGATGCTTTCACCTGCAGCACCTGCAGTTTCTTTCACTCTCTGTTGGACTGAGTGAAAGGGCTGAGTAGGTCTCTGTGCGCACCTCTGTCGCTCTTGAGCTGCCCCAGTGTCATCAAGTCAGGCGCCTGCCTCCCATGGCACCTCAGGGGGTGGGAAGACAGGTTGCCTGTAGCTGACATCTACCAATGTAGCCACGCAGAGACTTTACATCCGCTGGCCGAGTGCCCGGGGTGGTCGCCCTGCTGTGATGTCACGCCAGCAGCTGTGCCTGAGGTCGCACTACATCGCAACATCCCAGTGCCCAGCCACATCCGGCCACGGTCTGCTTCTCTCTCGCCATTTGGAATGCCTTGGCGCATATTTTAGTGCTGTGATTATACAATGAATGTTTACAGAAACACATACATAGTAAATCATAATAAAAATATGAACGGTTTCCAGCTGGATCTTTACAATATGATTAATGCAAAAAATGTGCCATACTGCTTTCTTTCATTTAAACATTGTTACTGCAAGGTTCTTTTCAAAAAAATCGCAATATCATCGATAATGCATCGCTTACATAAAGACATAAACTAATCATTTTCTAGTGATGGAGCTATGTTGCCGTAGTGTATGTTAGTTTCCCAACACCACTTATGCAGCACAATGGGCTAAGCTGGCACAGCCTACACATTCATACTTCCAGCACTCTTACAACATGCAACACTTACTTCTAATTCTATCCTTGCCAAGTCTAGCTACCTCTAACCCTTTCTACTTTACGCTAATCTGGTCTTTGATACTTCTCCTGATGTCAACTTATTGATATGGATATCTGATGTGGATATCTCGCGCAGAATCTGGGTCGAATACCGCTTACCGCCATCTCTACATTGCTTACGGTGCTGTCAGGACACATCAGACATCGGCACAAATTCATCTTTCCCTCTAAAACTGACCAATAATTCTCAGAAATCGGCGTACAGATATTATCAAATAACAACTGCTGCAGCTACATAAAAGACAAGTTTTTCCTCTTAATTTGTAGTGCTTTAGGAGTAGTGGCTAACTTCCGTTTTTTTTTTTTGTCTGGTCCCATTCGCCATTTTCTTCCTATTCGTGTAAAAACGTACTACCGTAACTCGCACTCCAAGTACTCACGCCACAAAGTAGAGAACTTCGCCAAGGATTCACTTCTTGCGCTGGCGATCAACAATCGAAATACCACAAGGTAAACATCATCGCACTAGTGGCGATAATCCATAAGCGATAACCACAGGCGAAAAAGTACCACCAGCGAAAAATATCCCACCATAGGCGATTATCCGTAAGTGCAGATACACTCGAAATCACCAAAGAGAACACATCGCTTCACTGACGGCAACCATAATCGAACCGCAGCGAGAGAAAAAACCGTTTTTGAACGTCAACACGCCTCTGAAGTGGACAACCGATGTCCATCTCGCAAGATATCCCCATCGGTGTCAATGGCATGATCCAAATCACGCCAAATTCCACTAGCAGGCCGTGACTCAGCATCTGTGGAACCTCCTCACTCCGAATGGTGGAACAGACCGTGCATACCTCCCCCCGGCAATGCAGACAATACCAACGGAAAAAACCAAACCATTACTACATTCCAAGATGAATTCTGAGAAGAACTGTGTCTCCAACACTTATGCAATTATTTCTGAACCAAAAATGCAATTTTCACGTTGTTCCAACACATACCTTTGCTATGGTGTGACAAACTACTATTACAGCAATGCTCAAGAATTAAGCCGACTAGTTTCATCATAAACCCAAGAGGTTTCCGTCGAGAAACCGGCACATTCCTACCCACGAAATAAATTTATATCTGTGAAACATGAGAGGATACCAGTACGTGTCAAAATTTCGGTAAATTATCAAAGTGCAAATGCTGTACAGAAAACTAAAAACGCCATACTCATTGCTCAGATGTCACAGGAGAAGATCTTATCCTCTAATTATAGTAATAAATCATCCGAAAAGTATAAGTGCAGGCAAACAAAAAACAATACACTAAGTGACTACATAAATGAATTGGAAATAAAATTATTCTTAACATTACCTTAATACTATAACTGTTCAAGTCTTATTCTATGAAGGGTTTCATATGGAAGAGGTGATGAATCCGTAAGAACTTCTTGGATTTCAGTGTTTCCAGTTCTACCGATTTTGGATGAGCTATCCTACGAACTCGAACAAGTCTGACATAGATTGGGTCAAATCTATGGCACTGACGCCTTTGCTTACTCGATAGTCGGAAGCTTTTGACAAGGACTTTTTGTGCACTCTAAACTCTCGTTTCCGAACTTTCCTGTCCCATACATCCGTCCTCTTCGCACCTACAACCCACAAACGTCTAAGAGCCAGTTCTACAATATTTTTATGTTGTTTCCGGGTTTGCGGCGGGAAGTCAACTACTTCGCGAATCAGGTCTTTGGGCGGCTTATTTTTTAGCATGGTAACGGGCGCAATTCTTTTGTCTCCTAGTGCAAGCTCACTCGTTACGTCCTGGAAATAATGTAAGAAGGTATCCCAGGTGGTGCGCCATTTTCGAGCAGTAGATGCGGCAGAGATTCCCGAGACTTTTTCAGCATTCTCTCCGCCGGCAACGATTCGGGATACCTTATAGATGCATAGACTGGTTATATCCTGTGCCGTCTCAACATGGCCTTCCATTTGTTTGAGATAAACTGGGGTCCATTGTCGGAGACGATTCTGTCAACATGTCCTCCTTGTGACAGGAAATCTTCGCATAATGCTTTGCTCACCACTTGCGTGGTAGCCTTCTTCAGTGACGTCGGAGTGAAGTACTTAGACGATAGCTCCACAACAACTGCTGTGCATCAGTACACTCTACGCGAGCGTGCGAGAGGTCCCATGTGATCTGTGGCGGCCATATGCTTTAAAGCCGGCCGTTGTGGCCGAGCGGTTCTAGGCGCTTCAATCTGGAACCGCGCGACCGCTAGGGGACTGATGACCTCAGATGTTAAGTCCCATAGCGCTCAGAGCCATTTGAACCATAGCTTTAATTTCATCGGAATGATAGGGTATTGTGGCGCCTGCTTCGTAACTGTTGTGTGTTTGGATTTCTAGCATGCCTTACACACCGCCAGTACTCTTCTTACCCTCCTTTCCATATCTTTAAAATAGCACACAGTGCGTAGCTTCAAATAATACCGAAGTGCACGTAGCTCACGTGTGTGTGCGCCATATAACCTTATTTACGAGTTCATCAGGGATCCAGAGGCTCCACAATGCATCTTCCCGTTCGCCATGGTAGAAAAGCACCCCTTTACGTAACTACAGAACTGCCTAATCTTTGTTTCTGCGCGGTTCTTGACTCTTTCTATAAAGACTGACAGAGCTATGTCTTTTTCCTGTACTCTGCCGATGCCTCTGAAGCTCACGCTCACAAAATTTTCAAATGCTACATTTTTTGTATGTTTTAGACTGAAGTGCTCCTCCTGCAGTGGATTCACACTATTTCCGTCCAATCCTATAGGTGATCGTGACAACGCATCAGCAGTGATATTCTCTTCCCAAGGTATGTGAGTGATTCTAAAATCAAATTCTTGTAATGCGAGAACCAATCTTGTTAGTTACGGAGTTTTTATGTGAGCAGAAACTCTAACGCCTTGTCATCCGTGTATACTCTCGTTTTTCGACGATATAAGAAGAATATGAATTTCTCGAAGCTCCAGACGACTGCCAGTGCTTCCAACTAAGCATTCGCTCAGAACACGGCTTCCGAAAGCTATGGTTTTGTGTACCATATTTACACATTCTTCGTACTTCTGGAAGATCAGAACCCCCAAACCAGAACATGCGCTGTTTGTGACCGTACAAAATTCCTTTGCTAGATTGGGGACAGACAGGACTGGTTCATTAACGAGCGCGTTTTTGAATGTTTGAAATTCATCCTCAGATGCGTCGCCTCATACCTATGCAGACTTCTTTCCAGTGATTTGGCATAGCCATGGTGTTGCCAACTGTTTTATGTGTATAAACTTCTTGTAGAAATTGGCAAATCAAGAAACCCACGGTGTTGCTTTTTTGTTGTTGGGATAGGAAATTTCGCAATTGGTTTTTTCTGGCTCCAGCGAGATTCCCTATGCCGTAGTGAAGTGGCCTAAGAATTTGAGCTTGAACGTCGCGATACATGATTTGGTAATATTTGCTGTACACCAGACTCTCTGAATGTGTGGAGGTTTCCCTCTAACGTCCTATTTCGTTGCCTCCACGTCGAGTCGAATGCATCACAGTTCTGGTTCAACCACCGTATTCGCCGGATTCGACCCCAGCCGACATCTAGTTGTTCCCTATATAGAAGCTGGCAATAAAGGACCCCGTTAGGACTCATTTAAGGACATGCGCGAAAACTGTACAATAGTACTAACTGAACTCGAAAAAAGGACCACAGTGATTGTTTCACAACACTTCTAAAACGATTTCAGCTGTGTTTTGATTCAGGGGGAGAATGCTTTGAATAAACACAGTGATTTTGTGAACATAATCTGTGGTGTCACCGCCAGACACCACACTTGCTAGGTGGTAGCCTTTAAATCGGCCGCGGTCCATTAGTATACGTTGGACCCGCGTGTCGCCACTATCAGTGATTGCAAAAAAATGGTTCAAATGGCTCTGAGCACTATGGGACTCAACTGCTGTGGTCATCAGTCCCCTAGAACTTAGAACTACTTAAACCTAACTAACCTAAGGACATCACACACAGCCATGCCCGAGGCAGGATTCGAACCTGCGACCGTAGCAGTCGCACGGTTCCGGACTGCGTGCCTAGAACCGCGAGACCACCGCGGCCGGCTCAATGATTGCAGACCGAGCGCCGCCACACGGCAGGTCTAGAGAGACTTCCTAGCACTCGCCCCAGTTGTACAGCCGACTTTGCTAGCGATGGTTCACTGACAAATTACGCTCTCATTTGCCGAGACGATAGTTAGCATAGCCTTCAGCTACGTCATTTGCTACGACCTAGCAAGGCGCCATGTTCAGTTGCTATTGATATTGTAAATAATGTACAGACAAGAGCTACGTTCAACATTAATGGATTAAAGTTAAGTATTCCACAAGCTACATCCTTTTTTCTAAAGTCTAAATTCCTTGTCCTGTTCCAGACCTCACGCCAGCCTGCGTGAGCTTAAACGCGTGCCTTTCGGCTTCCTCTCAATTTAGTGAGTTGGTCTCCTGCCAATCCACAACATAATCCATGACTTCTATTTTTCATAACCACAGTCCTAACGGAACTGGGACACACTTTGTAGGCTGCACTTTCTGAGGATTCCTCCAATGAATGTCAGTTTGACATCCGCCTTTCCTACGATTAGCTACATGTGGTCTATCTAGTCCAGATTGCTCCTTATAGACAGTCACAGATATGTATGTGACTGCTTTCAGTGAATGTTCGACAATTATTTAATAGTACAATAACTTCCGCCTATCTACTCCCAATACAATACATTTGTGTTGATGGTCTACTGCCAAACCCGCACCAAGCTTCGATCCTATGGAGGTGTTTCTGCATTTTGCTTCAACTACCTAGTGTTGCGACTTCTCTGTATAGAGTATCAGTAGGGTTGTAAGGTCAATTGAAACATCCAGTACGAACGCAGTCATGGGAGAGATGCCACATGCAATCACGTAACATGTCATTACAACCCCCCACACCTATATGGTAACTTGGAGCGGAGTTTTTCTTTTGGTTGTGTGTTATCACCGTGTGTTTACCCAACACAGTTAGCGCCTACCACGTGGATGAGAAGTGTGGTCTAAGCTTATATTTCAGCATGTTTGCAAGTCAGCCACCAAGTGATGAATGGAAGCCTTTTTAAAATGAGTAAGCTAATCACAGATCAGAGACTTAACGACAAACAGATGAAATTCATGGCAACCATTTCAAATTCAACTTGCTATTACCCCTCTTACCTCCTGAACCGCTCAATACGCTAAATAGAGAAGGAGAATTGAGGTTATGTAAAATACAGAGATGATGTATACGCTGTTCTAGATCCATTAGAAGACCTCAGTTGTTGTTCCATCAGTACTTGTGATATTTAAAATCAGGAAAACTAGACTTGTCCGTTTTTCTCCTAAAGTGTGTTTTTTTCACTTCGACATCGGATGAGATACCGAGTATAGCTCATGCAGAACATAAGAGTTGCGAGCAGTCAGTACACCTGTGCATTGTTGCATGTATGTTATACACACCTTGGCGTTCTGAATCCTCCATTCCACACAAATCATTATTTATGCTCTAGAGGGGCGGGGGTGTAAATTACATGTCATGGCTATGTTACCAAAGTATTTGTCTTAGGTAATACATTCATGGAGAGACCCTTCTGATGGAAAATAACAGGAACAGGCATTTCGTAAAAATGAGTGGTATGCTATTTAAAATAATAATACACGTTAACTTCTTGATTCAGCGTACAGTACAGAATGTCCACTTATGCTAACTGAGATTCAAACAGCGTATTGTGCGTCACTAGATACGGACTGACTCTATATTAAATTACAGATTTATTGTGCATTAAATAATACACTGAAGAGCCAAAGAAACTGGTACACCTATCAAATATCGTGTAGGGCCCCCGCAAGCACGTGGAAGTGCCGCAACACGACGTGGCATGGACTCAACTAATGTCTGAGATAGTACGGGAGGGAATTGACACCATGACTCCAGCAGGACTGTCCATCAATCAGTAAGAGTAAGAGGGGGTGGAGATCTCTTCTGAACAGCGCGTTGCAAGGCATCCCAGATATGCTCAATAACGTTCATGTCTCGAGAGTTTGGTGGCCGGCGGAAGTGTTTAAATTCAGAAGAGTGTTCTTGGAGCCACTCTGTAGCAATTATGGACATGTGGGGTGTCGTATTGTCCTGCTGGAATTGCCCAAGTCCGTCGGAATTCAGAATGGACATGAACGAATGAAGGTGATCAGACAGGATGCTAATGTACATGCCACCTCTCAGAGTCGTATCTAGACGTATCAGGAGTCCCATATCACTGCAACTGCACACGCCCCACACCATTACAGAACCTCCACCAGCTTGAATAGTCTCCTGATGACACGCAAAGCCGATGGATTCATGAGGTTATCTCCATATCCGTCCACATCCATCCGCTCGATACAATTTGAAACGAGACTCGTTCCACCAGGCAACATGTTTCCTGTCATGAACAGTCCAATGTCGGTGTTGACGGGCCCAGGCGAGGCATAAAGCTCTGTATCGTGGTCATCAAGGGTACACGAGTGAGCCTTCGGCTCCGAAAGCTAATATTGATGATGTTTCGTTGAATAGTTCGCACGCTGACACTTTTTGATGGCCCAGCATTGAAATCTGCAGTATTTGGCGGAAGGGTTCCAGTTATGTCATGCTGGACGATTCTCTTCAGTCGTCGTTGCTCCCGTTCTTGCAGGATCTTTTTCCGGCTGCAGCGATGTCGGGGATTTGATGTTTTACCGGGCTCCTGTTATTCACGCTCCACTCGTGAAAAGGTCGTACGGGGGAATCCCCGCTTCATCGCTACCTCGGAGATGCTGTGTCCCATCGCTCGCGCACCGGCTATAACACCACATTCAAACTCCCTTAGATCTTGATAACCTGGCATTGGAGCAGCACTAACCGATGTAACAACTGCGCCAGACACTTGTTGCCTTATATAGGAGTTGTTGACCGCATCACCGTATTTTGCCTGTTGACATATCTCTGAATTTGAATACGCATGCCTAAACCAATTTCTTTGGCGTTTCAATGCATATTTGTATCTGGTGTGTTAAAACTACACGTCGTATCACAAGTTAAAACTTGCTGTAGAAGTCGCAAGTGTGTAGCGAGCAGATGCCGCGTACAGATATCAACGAACTACTGCTAAATTGCGCCTAACCAGACAAAACGCGCCGTGGGACAGCTGAGAACTGTTCTCCGCTACACGTAACAGTTGACGTATAACAGTTCGAACGTTACAAGCACAAAAATGTTTAAAACAGAATAAATACATAGATCAAGATATATATCCACCCTTACCTACGAACGCTGAATGACGAGAGTACGTCACATCAACATAAGCAATCCTCTCTCACATTCTGTTCCCTAAAAAAAACCAACGATATGTATGCTTAGGAAACGCATTGGTTTTCAGTTCTTCACATCCATTCTAATACTCCAACTCCGTATAAAACACAATGTCCTTGCCACGCGGAGTGGCCGCGTGGTTTGAGGCATCATGTCACGGATTGCGCGGCCCCTCCCGCCGCGGGTTCGAGTCCTCACTCGGGCATGGCTGTGTCCGTTCTTCTTAGCGTAAGTTAGTTTGGGTTAGTTTTAGTAGTGTGTAAGTCTACGGATCAATGACCTCAGCAGTTCGGTCTCTTCGAAATTCACACACACTCAATGTCCTTTTTCTAAATATATAGGACTTTTCACTGCATAAGACACTCTCAGTAAATATGAACTGAAAGAGACTAGTACCTACTGGCACAACACATACCCATCTTCTTCCATAATTTCAGTAAGTACGATGCATACTTCCTTGATGAGCACTTAGTTGATTTGGGTTTGGAAGGCGATAAGGTCAGTGTCATACCGGACGCCGTTGAAAAATACTTTTCATTTTCCAAGCAAATCACACCAAAAGTAACGCTCCACTTCCTAGATACACAATGCTGCATGGACGCATCCCTTCAGATACCTGCTGGGACAATGCTCCTGGAGGAGAAACATATCACCAGAGCTTCATATCCCGATGATGCGAAGTTTCAGCTTGTGACAAAGAAGGGGGTCGTGCGAATATGTGGATTCGACGGAGAGACTCCACAAAAATACGTAGCCCGATTTAACCACATTCTCCATTAAAGTAACAGACATTTCTGTAACGAATGCTGAATATGAGCACGCGGCAAACATTTGGCAGGGGTTCGCCATCTTTGATTTAGGGGAATATGCTAGATTGTACACGAACACTGATGTACACCTGCTTGCAGACGTTTTTGAGAAGTTTCGGAATGTATGCCTGGGCACATACTCTCCGGATCCTACTTTCTGTTTCACCATGACACGGCTTTTGAGGGACGCAATTTTAAGAAAACATGTCAGCATCAAATTTTTGACCAATGTAAGTGGGTCTGTTTGGCACAGTAGGAGATAATTCACTGAGCAAACCCAACCTATCTACAAAATAAATATAAAAATTAAACTTGTATATAATTTATTGTCACATAATGAACTCCAGGTCGTGAAATTCATTATCATTATTTTTAAGTGTCTCCATTCCATTATATCTGAGTTTAATATTACTTTCTTCAAAATACTGAAAATCCAACTGGTAATTAAGGTATCATACATGTTTGGTAAAATAATTTTAAATTTATTATCAAGTTCTATACAAACTTTCTCCCTATATCTAGTTTTTAAATGTTCACAACCGATAATGTAATACAATTCATTTACTTCTAGTTCACTAATCTTTTGAAACAAATTAGAATTGCTTGAATTATTAAGGTTTTTCAATAGAGGATACATATATATATATATATATATATATATACAATAAAAGTTTATAAATTTCTATCTTGTAAATATGACATATGTGTGGGGCGAATGTAAATTCGACATTTTTGTCGAGAAAAATAATAAACCAACAGAGAAACAAGTTAAATGTCACATTTTCGATGAATATTTTAAGCCATCTTTAACCATACAAAATTTGAAGAAATAAGGACCATACTGACAGTATTGATTTATATAAAAGCATGTAAGCAGAAGAAAAATACAAAAGCAGATTTTGTAGGTATAAGGAAACTTATATAGAAATATGGGAGGAAATACGAAACTCATCATCTCTCTTTTTATGACTGCAAAACAAATAGTGAAATATAATTTACCAATAAATAATTCACTAAAATATTACAAAATTATATTAAACCTTATTAATTATTTTTTTTTTAATTTCTCACTCTGTAACCAAAGATTTAGATAACAGAGAATACGATAAAAATCAATTAGAAAATTTGTTTTTTTGTAAAACAATCAGTACTGATTTTTTCTTACATTAGAAGACATAGAAAACTTTTAACATCCATAAGGCACCCTATCATAATTTGCTATAACTATACTTTTATCACACTGAAAAGAGAATTCTTTCTTAACGTGTTTGTTGACAAGATTTTTAAGATCAACTGTAGTCTAATTTTATCTTTTCATTCACTTCACCCTCCATTAATATAATCATACATTTGCCATTCATTTTTTGAATACTCTTGTAATATAATGTGAATCTCTTTATCTTCATCTCTGTTTTATTATCATTTTTCTCATAATAATATCTTTTCAGTCCAGTTGAAGCCGAATCTGTAATTCACTTATTTCCTAATTCATCAATCCATTCACCTAACATACATCCTGTTTTCACAGTATTTTTGTCATTGTTAATATATACTATTCTGTATGTATCAAAATATATAACAGATTCACCTAGGTTATTTAACATATCATACAATCTAAGCATTGTATTTGATGTAGTGAATGCTGCTATAAAAGTATTTGTGGCTGTATTATTTTCCACATAATTCTTGAAATTTTTCTTGTTCTGACCCATACTGTCATTAATAAAATTTATATCTATATTATGTAATCGGTCATCCAATACTATCTCATAAAATTGTTGTAAATCTGTAACATGCTCAGTTTTACTCATATTTTGCCTTTTCCCAAATTTTCCCCATAATGAACTAAGACATATCTCAGCAACAGCTCGTTTTCCCGGATTTTCCTTTATTCTATCAGCATTTAAGTCAATATCCAATTTCTCTTTACCTGTTTTGTTACACTCTTCATCAGTTTCAAAATCATGTGGACTGCTTTCTAATTATGTGTTCATAAAACCTTTTACATAATTGCTAAACAACATATTGATTTTATTTCTAAAATCCCATACTTCATAGACATCTAAAATGTTATATCCATTTTCTACAGCTTTCTTCACTTCATCAGTTGAGCAGCGTCCAATAAAACGTCTTTCATCATCACTCCAATTGCATTTAATTTTTTTCCTTGAGCACATTTGGCATACAAAGGAAACAACAGTTTTTCATTTATTCATACTGGTAAAACAGGATGATACAATCCTTTAGGCGACACTACCTTACATTTTATTAAAATATACTATTTTAGTATAACATCTTAACCTATACATTTTTCTTGTATGTCATTCAGGAGGAAAATCATAAAATAGCACAGTAAGATAAAGACTATTTACACACACACACACACACACACACACACATATATATATATATATATATATATATATATATATATATATATATATATATATATATATATATATAGGGTGTCCCAGCTATCTTGCTATTGGAAAACGACTTTCGCCGGTATCAATGTAGGTCTCGGGCCCATGAATGTACATATTTGGGAACATTCTAAAACGAAAGCATATGTGTTTTTTAACACAAACTTATGTTTTTTTTAAATGGACCTCCTATATTTTTTCTTCAGCAATCCATAGCATGACAAAGCACATACACAATGGCGTTGATTGCATCGCAATATTCCCATTACATCCCAAGATATTAAGACGCGAAGTTGACGCTTGAAACACCCGACATGCGCTGCTAGCGCACGTCCTGAGGCTCAGGCGTGAACCCCATGCTGCCCGTAATCGCGATGTGATTGACATGCGTAATCACACTTCCATACTTATCAAGAGGTCCGAAACGAATAATACGGTCTGCTGCCATCCTGCATTAACATCGTACATTCCAGCAGGTATTTATCCCATAGGCTAGGGGTGATGCAGTTCTGTAACATATCTGTGTACCGCAACGTTAGTCACAAAGTTAACTTCGCTTATCGTTAATCCGTCACTAAAAAGGTAATGCCGTTCAACGTTAAAACTTTACTTTACTGTAGACCTCGCGCAAGTGACACTTAATCATTCACTCGTAATAGTAAAATTCATGTTTATGGTTTTAGTGACACGAGCAAGTGGACTAAAAGTTTTACCGTTGTTTAGGTAAAAATGTTTTGGTTTGGGAAGTTCAGGTAGGACATAGAAGATGAATGTAAACATGTTTAACCAATTATTTTTATTATCACATAACTATCAATGTTATGTTTATCTAATGCGTTAAATGACAAATTGTTGCAAACAAATGTTTCTTAACATCACTGGGTAAAATGGCCCTTTGTAGAAACTTCCACTGTGATACCAGCACTACATACTAAACATAGCGTTCACATCTCATGCTCAAAGTGATGCCCATTGCCTTGCATACATAGGGTCACTCTGCGGATGAAGGATGCCCTACTTCGTGCTACTGTTTCCTCTTTGATGGCTGTACAAGCATCAATAATGCGTTGCTTCATGTCCTCTGGTGTTGTTGGTTCATGTTGGTAAACAGCAGCCTTCACTGCTCCCCAAAGAAAATAATCCAGCGGTGTAAGGTCCGGAGATCGGGCAGGCCACCTAACTGGGCCACCTCGTCCAATCCACCTACCAGGGAACTTACGGTTCAGAAGTCGTCGTGCTCGTAAGGCGTTATGTGCAGGGCATCCGTCATGCTGATACCACATGACCATTCTCTGGTTCAGAGGTACGGTGTCCAAGAGAACAGGAAGATTGTGTCGTATAAATCTGGAGTATTGTCTGCCATTTTGCATGCCATTTATAAAGAAAGGTCCGATAATGGTATCTCCAATAATCCCACACCAAACATTAACTTTCCACGGACGTTGATGCTCTACCTGACGGGGCCATTTTGGTATGTCTGCGGACCAATAATGCATATTCCTCATATTGACAATTCCTTTGTTGGAGAATGATGCCTCGTCGGTAAAGAGAACATCTGCAAAAAAATTTGGATTAGTCAGAAGTTTTTGCTGAGTCCACCGACAAAATGTTACCCTATTGCGGAAGTCATTTCCATGAAGATCCTGGTGTAAATGAACATGGTAAGGATGAAATTTATGACGTTTAAGAATACGCTGTGCACTTGATTTCGACACACCAACTTCACGTTCAATTTGACGTATGCTGATTTGAGGATTCACAGCTATGGTAGCGAGCACAGCAGCTTCAGCACGTTCATCTGTGCGTGTTCTAGGACGATGTCGAGGTCTTGGATTTAAGCTTCCCGTTTCACGTGGACGAGATGTGAGACGACCAAACATCCGGCGCGAAGGCGATGGCTTGTCAGGGAATCGTCTTCTGTACAGTCGTTCTGCCTGAACAGCATTTCGTCCACCTACAACAGGGTACAGTACAGGTATGTAGAGTAGGGTAGAAAACAGACATATTAAGTTAATAATCATAATGTTCGCTAACAGTACTATCAACAAACAAGCAATCTCATCATAACGAATTTCCCGTCAACGTACATTCTCCATAGATGAGCAGCATTTCTACCATATCTTCATGTGTGTACATTATACTGTACAGTTTAAGTTCCACAACACAACGTTTATTCACAATGTGTACTACCTCCGTGCCGTCACTAGGTTACTCTGATGCACGACTACACTGGGAAGCGGTGTACTGCACGCCAAAGCAACAACAAATGGGATGCTCGGAGGGTGGTGGAGTACAGGAGTTTGCATGGGTCGCAAATCATAAACAAGGCGAAGTGGTAACTGTGGCAGTAGTGGGAACTACGTTGGACACTTGACTAGGTAGAGCTAGGCCCTGCGCGACAGGCACAATGGATCATATAACGCATTAGATAAACCTTATTTTGGGTGTGCAGGATAAATAAGACAACCTGACGGGTGTACGACGATCGGTACTGGTTCATATTGTGTACGTAGATACGTAAAACGTGCAAGAGGGAAACCATTATGTGCTTATGAGAGTTGATGGCAGCAGACCGTATTATTCGTTTCGGACCTCTTGATAAGTATGGAAGTGTGATTACGCATGTCAATCACATCGCGATTACGGGCAGCATGGGGTTCACGCCTGAGCCTCAGGACGTGCGCTAGCAGCGCATGTCGGGTGTTTCAAGCGTCAACTTCGCGTCTTAATATCTTGGGATGTAATGGGAATATTGCGATGCAATCAACGCCATTGTGTATGTGCTTTGTCATGCTATGGATTGCTGAAGAAAAAATATAGGAGGTCCATTTAAAAAAAACATAAGTTTGTGTTAAAAAACACATATGCTTTCGTTTTAGAATGTTCCCAAATATGTACATTCATGGGCCCGAGCCCTACATTGATACCGGCGAAAGTTGTTTTCCAATAGGTGTTATTGTTCCAGAGATATTTTGGGTGGCCAAGATAGCTGGGACACCATATATATATATATATATATATATATATATATATATATATATATATCACTGTCAGCTGTAGCTCTTAATTATATTGCATTTGTTCAGTCACCATAAAAAACATCCCTTAAATTCAATTGTTTGGCAACTTCAGGTAACTTTTAATGTCTTAAGTTTTTTATGCTCTGCCGAGTTAAGCTGATCATATTCCTACATCTCCACTAAATTATACCCTGCATCCTGTATTTCTGCACTTTGTATTTATTGTTAAACATCTCACTTTTAAAACATATTTACAACCATGAAAAAAACAACCATGGCATTGGTAAACAGTGTTAGTTCTATATCAAATCCATCTACATATGCTCTGACTATTTTTACTTCTTCACCATTAAGCACATGTTGAATATTATTATTGTTTCAATTGTTCAACTAATCCATGGATTTGTCACTATAGTTTTATTTTTTCCTTTATCCAATACAGCGATTGTATCTTCAGATAAATATTTAAAGTTATGAATATCCATACAAACACCAGAAATTGTTAAATAGCAGAATGGATTAATATTTGCTGTTTTTAAAATATGCTTTCTTAGTTCTAAACAATCTCTTATCGAAATATCTACTTCAGAATTACAATATTCAGTAATTTCTCTCTTTATATTGAATACACAATTTTTTTTAACTCTGGAGCTATGCCATTTCAGAAATATTTCTCTACCTTTCGGTTTCATAGTGTAAAGACGATAATATCGAGTATTGGGAATTGGTCCTATATAATTTTCATTTTCTTGTGTATTAGACATTCTGGCAATTGCCTTTTTTCAATTCTTTCAAATAAAATTTTTCTGGAAGCCTACCTTGTTCAAAATTACTGCTATCTATAATTATCAGACCTAACTGCATTGTCTCCAATAATATCAGTTAGTTCGTGTGTAGGCAGTATACAGTTTTATTGTACTTTCAACACACTCATTCTAAATGAATTGTGAATCATATCCTTCAGCATAGTGAGCTATGAATGTATAACTCCTGTTTTCTTCAGGTATCATCCAATGACAAAATTCGTCATTAAATGTATAAACAGTGTCACCATTAAAATAGTGAACTATTATAAGATTTGGACTATGTATTCCCATTTCTTGTTAAACTTCATAATCAAACCAAATTTATCTTTCTGTATAGATTCTATGTCACCGGAAATCCATCTTCACAACACTCAAACTGTTTACCCGCAACTATTTTTCTACATTCCCAACATTGTAAAACATGGTAGTGTTGGAATTCTCCATTAATATAACAAGCGTCTTTATTACAATTTGGACAGCCTTTGACTATAATATCCTCACCTAATTTTCTTTCGCATATACCGCCTTTTTGCAATCTGTACTACATGTAACATTTATTATTTTTAATTTTCACTACATGTTTACAATTTCTAGATAGTCCATAACATTTTTATGTTCTTTAGACCTCAAACAAATCTTTTTACATCCTTCATATTTACAAACTGTTTCACAAACTTCTTGGTGATTTTTAAGCATTCTTCTTTATAAAAATATCTATTGCAGTTTTCACAATAAATATTGTTTACCTCACTACTGTGTTCTTCTTTATTTCATAATATACAGATTTTTTCTCAGTTTTGCATTTATGTTTGTTCTTCTTGTTGTATGGTTTGTTACAGAAGTATGATGAGCCCAAGAATGCTGACATATTGATAATTACATCAAAATAGTTTTGATTTTTGTACAGATATATCTTTACTTCTTTCTTAGAACCAGAATAGATAACTAAATTGGAATTCTCAGCACATATAACATTTACTTGAATATCTAGTAGTTGTTAAACATTTGTAATATTATCAAGAGTAAATCCTTATTCAATGTACTCACCTAATCAGTTACGTAATATTCTGGTTAACTCTTTTTGTAATTTGTATTTATCTCCTTCTCTAATCTTCTTAATTTCACCAGTAGTTTATTCTCTACCTAAGACATTATTTGTCTGGATTGAAAATGCTGCTATTATTGCTCTAGGACGAGACAGATTATCACTATTATTAATTCTAGTAATACATTTCTTAGTCTTTTTAGCATCAACGAAATTTATTATTTTTTTACCTCTTCAGCACCTCTGGGAATCGCGAACACTTGAATGTTAAATGAGGTATCTACTACATTGTCTCATGAGATGTTAATATATCGCTGATTTTATTGCACAAAACTTAAACAGATTCTCGCGTATTATTTGATGAATTATAACCTGTAGAAATTGGATAAAACATATTCGGATTTTTGGTTGTTATATTCAACTTATCTCCTTTCCTTTTTTGCTACTTCTAACATAGAACTGAGTACTTTCGTTATAGAACCTGTTTCCTCACTAATGGTATCGAGTGTGGCAATACTATCATCATTAAAGAGAATTTTATAGTCAGCAGACCATGCCTTAAATTTTTCATTAAATCTCTATCTTGTTTCTTTAATCTTGAATAAATCCGTCTTAAATGGTTTGGCCTCTTTTTCTTCCTGAAATAGTTTGTTAGTGAATGGCAAAATTTGATCTAGTTCCGGTATTTTTTCTTGTCTCGGTGGCTGAGTTTTTTCTATAAGGTCATCATCAAATCTGTAAAGATAATTTATATTAGGGACACTTTTTGGTCTTGATCTACTATTTTGCAATAATTCTGGATGAAATGTAAACTCTTGTAACCCAACAGCATTAGTTAACTCTAATGTCTTTAATTTATTGTATCCTCTAATACCAAGATTTGTAGCTCTAGGTTTGAGGTCAGCTACTTTCAAATTATTGAGAGTCGTTGTACGAGGAGGTAAATTAAGTGAAATAATTCCATTAATTAAATCATCTTACCTAAATCTGCTATATACTCGTAAATTATTCCTTGTGCAATAATCACGAAGTAGAGTGACTGTAAACTTCCTCAATGAAGCTTCTATTTTATTCTCTTTTATTGAAGAAGTTTTTCTTTATGTTTCTGAAAAATGGGGGTCCTTGTAGGCGCGTAATGGGGTCCTTTAGGGATATGGCGGCTAAGGAGGGGAAGAAATCCAGTGTGCACTCCGTGTGCATTCCGGGTGGAGTCATTCCTGATGTGGAAAGGGTCCTTTCGGATGCCATCAAGAGCACAGGGTGCAGCCAGCTGCAGGTGGTGGCACATGTCGGCACTAACGACGTGTGTCGCTTTGGATCTGAGGAAATTCTCTCTGGATTCCAGCGGCTATCTGATTTGGTGAAGGCTGCCGGTCTTGCTTACGAGATGAAGGCAGAGCTCACCATCTGCAGCATCGTTGACAGAACCGACTGCGGAACTTTGGTGCAGAGCCGGGTGGAGGGTCTGAACCAGAGGCTCAGACGGTTTTGCGACCGTGTTGGCTGCAGATTCCTTGACTTGCGCCAACGGGTGGTTGGGTTTCTGGTTCCGCTGAATAGGTCAGGAGTTCACTACACTCAGCTGGCGGCTACACGGGTTGCGGAGACTGTGTGGCGTGGACTGGGTGGTTTTTTACGTTAGAAGGCCTCGGGAAAGTACGGGATGGGCTGCAATCTCAAAGGGTGCATGGCAAATACAGGACGTGCTTGGATCAAGGAACAGTCGGAATTGTAGTTGTAAACTGTTGTAGTTGTGCTGGGAAAGTCCCTGAGCTTCAAGCGCTAATAGAAAGCACAGAAGCTGAAATCATTATAGGTACAGAAAGCTGGCTAAAGCCTGAAATAAGTTCTGCAGAAATTTTTACGAAGTCTTAGACGGTGTTCAGGAAAGATAGATTAGGCAGAATTGGTGGTGGAGTGTTTGTGTCTGTCAGTGGTGTTTTATCTTGTAGTGAAGTCGAAGTAGATACTCCGTGCGAATTGGTATGGGTGGAGGTTATACTTAACAGCCGAACTAAGTTACCGACCCCCAGACTCCGATGATATAGTTGCTGAACAGTTCAGAGAAAATTTGAGTCTCGTAACAAATAAATACCCCACTCATGCGGTTATAGTCTGTGGGGACTTCAACCTTCACTCGATATGTTGGCAAAAATACTTGTTCAAAACCGGTGGTAGGCAGAAAACATCTTCCGAGATTGTCCTAAATGCTACTCTCCGAAAATTATTTCGAGTAGTTAGTCCACGAACCCACGCGAATTGTAAATGGTTGCGAAAACACACTTAACCTCTTAGCCACAAACAATCCAGAGCTAATAGAGAGCATCATGACTGATACAGGGATTAGTGGTCACAAGGTCGTTGTAGCTAGGCTCAATACCGTTTCTTCCAAATCCATCAGAAACAAACGCAAAATAATTTTATTTAAAAAAGTGTATAAAGTGTCACTAGAAGCCTTCCTAAGAGACAATCTCCATTCCTTCCGAACTGACTATGCAAATGTAGACGAGATGTGGCTCAATTTCAAAGATATAGTAGCAATAGCAATTGAGAGACTCATACCTCATAAATTGGTAAGAGATGGAACTGATCCCCCATGGTACACAAAGCAGGTCCGAACGCTGTTGCAGAGGCAACAGAAAAAGAATGCGAAGTCCAGAAGAACGCGAAATCCCGAACATTGGCTAAAATTTACAGACGCGCGAGATTTGGCACGGACTTCAATGCGAGACGCCTTTAATAGGTTCCACAACGAAACATTGTCTCGAAATTTGGTAGAAAATCCGAAGAAATTCTGGTCGTATGTAAAGTACACAAGCGGCAAGACGCAGTCAATACCTTCGCTGCGCAGTGCCGATGGTACTGTTACCGACGACTGTGCCGCTAAAGCGGAGTTATTGAACGCAGTTTTCCGAAATTCCTTCACCAGGGAAGACGAATGGAATATTCCAGAATTTGAAACACGAACAGCTGCTAGCATGAGTTTCTTAGAAGTAGATACCTTAGGGGTTGCGAAGCAACTCAAATCGCTTGATATGGGCAAGTCTTCAGGTCCAGATTGTACACCGATTAGGTTCCTTTCAGATTACGCTGATACAATAGCTCCCTACTTAGCAATCATATACATCCGCTCGCTCACCGATAGATCTGTACCTACAGATTGGGAAATTGCACAGGTCGCACCAGTGTTTAAGAAGGGTAGTAGGAGTAATCCATCGAACTACAGACCTATATCGTTGACGTCGGTTTGCAGTAGGGTTTTAGAGCATATACTGTATTCAAACATTATGAATCACCTCGAAGGGAACGATCTATTGATACGTAATCAGCATGGTTTCAGAAAACATCGTTCTTGTGCAACGCAGCTAGCTCTTTATTCGCACGAAGCAATGGCCGCTATCGGCAGAGGATCTCAAGTTGATTCCGTATTACTAGATTTCCGGAAGGCTTTTGAAACCGTTCCTCACAAGCGACTTCTAATCAAGCTGCGGGCCTATGGGGTATCGTCTGAGTTGTGCGACTGGATTCGTGATTTCCTGTCAGGAAGGTCGCAGTTCGTAGTAATAGACGGCAAATAATCGAGTAAAACTGAAGTGATATCAGGTGTTCCCCAGGGAAGCGTCCTGGGACCTCTGCTGTTCCTGATCTATATAAATGACCTGGGTGACAATCTGAGCAGTTCCCTTAGGTTGTTCGCAGATGATGCTGTAATTTACCGTCTAGTAAGTTCATCCGAAGACCAGTATCAGTTGCAAAGCGATTTAGAAAAGATTGCTGTATGGTGTGGCAGGTGGCAGTTGACGCTAAATAACGAAAAGTGTGAGGTGATCCACATGAGATCCAAAAGAAATCCGTTGGAATTCGATTACTCGATAAATAGTACAATTCTCAAGGCTGTCAATTCAACTAAGTACCTGGATGTTAAAATTACGAACAACTTCAGCTGGAAAGACCACATAGATAATATTGTGGGGAAGGCGAGCCGAAGGTTGCGTTTCATTGGCAGGACACTTAGAAGATGCAACAAGTCCACTAAAGAGACAGCTTACACTACACTCGTTCGTCCTGTGTTAGAATATTGCTGCGCGGTGTGGGATCCTTACCAGGTGGGATTGACGGAGGACATCGAAAGGGTGCAAAAAAGGGCAGCTCGTTTTGCATTACCACGTAATAGGGGAGAGAATGTGGCAGATATGATACGCGAGTTGGGATGGAAGTTATTACCGTAAAGACGTTTTTCGTCGCAGCGAGATTTATTTACGAAATTTCAGTCACCAACTTTCTCTTCCGAATGCGAAGATAATTTGTTGAGCCGAACCTACATAGGTAGGAATGATCTTCAAAATAAAATAAGAGAAATCAGAGCTCGAACAGAAAGGTTTAGGTGTTCGTTTTTCCCGCGCGCTGTTCGGGAGTGGAATGGTAGACAGATAGTATGATTATGGTTCGATGAACCCTCTGCCAAGCACTTAAATATGAATTGCAGATTAATCATGTGGATGTAGATGTAGATTTTGTAGGTGGTGGCAAATTATGCAAAGTAATTAAATTATTTACATCATATTTTCTTAGTCTGTTATGTACTTAGAAATTATTCATTCTGCTATAATCACGAAGTTGAGCAATTGTAAACTCTCCCAAAGTCTCAGAGATTTATTAAGGATAGAAAAATAGACTTTCGAAAAAACAAGAATTTACGAAATTTCGTTTTCAGTTAGTTTTACGTGCTTGGCTGTCAGTAAATGTTTTTTGAAAGTTTTTTTAACTATTTCTTTTCTGCACTTACATACCATTTTTTGCCTATCTTCTAGTTGACAAATCTTGCACCTACATGAGTGCTTGTCCCTACATGTATGTTTAAAGCAAAAACAACGAAAGTATTTATTTTCTTGACAACCTATAAATTTTTTACAGCCTTTTTTGGTGTTCATAATTTGAAGTTCTATTAATTTTGTTTAACGTTCATCCTCGTTTATAATAATCCTGAAGACAAGTCTTGCATTTACTTGAGTGCTTGTCCCTAGGTGGAGAATTTAAGTAAGACAAATAAACTTTTTAATTTCTTGACAAAAAGAACATTATTTTTTTGAATTATAACATTCATTATTTTTCATTGGTAACAATGTTTTAGAATGCTCATCATTTGAAATTTGTTTTAAATGATTCTTATAATGTTTAATTGCAATATTTTTCCACATCCACAAAGAACTCAATTACTATTGTATATTTCTTTGATAGTTTTCCCATATTCTTTACAAATATGGAAATGCTTATCCTTTGTATACATGTATGCATACAAGTTATCAACTGACTTCTCCGCTTCATATTTATTATACTTCTTGAACACTTCCATTTATTGAGACAAATTTTCATTGGTTTAATAAAAATTATCCTCTAATAAATGAATCCCCTTTCTTGTTGTTGTGCACTAGATAACTGTATAGATAAAATATTAACACTCTTAAACTTTTTACTATCACCAGCATTTCTACTGTTTATATTTCATTTATGAGTTTTCAGTACAATACACATATCATGAAAAATAAGTTGTGATCTACAGTGACACACTCTTAAGGAACTTACTGAAACCTAGCTAAACATTTTTATCTAATATATTTTTTGTTCTGTATAAATGGAATCGATTCCAAGTACATCTAATGCTATTTGCAATTCAGAACAATCTATGATGAATGTATTTGAATTTATTAACCATAACAATTATCAGCTGAATTTAGAGGAAGTTGGTTTAGACATTTGGATTCCATTGTTTGAAGAGTAGAATGTGTTGATAAGGGGAAAAATTTCACACCTGAAAAATTAACACAGTATAAAAGAGAGTATGTTAAATTTCTTAAACACAGCGAGATATCATTCACAGAAATTCAACACAGTAACCCACTTGCTTTAGAGTACAAATATATTCAAAATGAAATGAAAAACTTAAAACCAAATAATCTTCTTCAAAAGAAATTAATTTTACTAACTTTCGAAAATTTTAAAAATTCAGTAATGACATTGAATAGAAAACAATGTAAACAAGTAAGAAAATATTACATTACTTTAGAAAAATATTACTCAGTTATCTGAAGTATACGGCAATTGTTGAAAAAATATATCTCAAAACATTATTGAACAACAAGTGATAGAAGTACAAGCAAAAGATGAAGAATGCCTACAACTAGGAAATATAGTTTCTGATGTAGCAGAGATGAAGAGAGAACAAATTATTTATATTGCCACATCCAAGCACTACGCCAAGAAAAATTATTTTTAAGTTGGTGGTGTATTGTCTAAAAATCACCTTTCACAAAGATGCAGATAAATTGATCATATAAGACAATACAGCTTAAAGGGAATTTTTTATATTTAAAACATTATTTTTACGCGTATTTGGTGTGTGTAACTTCGTTATTCACTCTCTTGTAAAGGTTTCGACAAAGAATGTATTTTATCTGAGATCGACATGGTGCAAACGAAACTTTGGATTACTTACGTGCATAACAAACAGTATCCGAATCAGAAAACGAAGTCTTATAATTTCAGTAACGTTTACTTCACGTTATGATTCTTTGTGGCACGTGACATGATAACTATGTGTAGAGATCTGTGTCAGTTACAATCACATTTACATTTTTGCTTCAGGGATATCTAATTGTCAGAAGGTGAAGTTCTTATCTAAAAACTAAAATGTTAATAAACCACTATATAATTTGCATATGAAATACAAAGCCCGTTGAATAATGTAACATAATGAAGTTCACGTACCAATGTGCAGCGGTGTGGTCTCATCCCGATTGAGAACCACGCATTATCAGTAATGGGGACCTGGCTGACTGCCTGTAGTAATGATGAGAGAGTAAATGCATTTGCTGGTGCCATCTGGTAGTGCTCATAAAGTGATTAATAATGGTGTATTCCAACTTAAAATTTGAGCTAAGTAATTTCTGTTGAACATTGTTGGAGAAGACTTTTCTTCGAAACGATGTTATTTGTGGCATTTGAGGATGTCAAGAAATCATACCAGAGTCATAAAAACCCAGCGAGATGGCACAGGGACTGAACTCTGGATTCGCACTCACAGGGTTCGGCTCAAATCATCTTCCGGCAATCGAGATTTTCATTTTCAGAGGTTTCTCTAAATCTTTTAATTCAAGTTCCGAGCTGGGTCCTACAGGTGCCAGATTCTCGTCCCCATATTTCTTGGATCAGAGCTTCAACTTCATCTGTAATGACCTAGTCGTTGACAGGATGATTAATTTTATCTTCCTTCCTTCCTTCTTCTTACAAGGGAAATGCGTGACTTCGAAGCCCAGGACTGCGCGAAAATTGGTTTAGAATATGAATCGTCCCTCCGGAAAACAGTGCTATGACCCATTCTCATTCAAGACGCAGCTGCCAGCGCCTTTCGACGGTGGCAACTGATTTTGGGATTGAAACTCTTCGCAAACGAATCCGAGAAATATTCTGAACTTGGAAGGTAAGTCAGCCGGAATTGGCTATTGGGTTGTAAACATGCTCATGCCAGGATACGTCGTTATATCAAGCCCTTCGACTGGCGACGTTGCTTTCCAGCTTTAATACACTTGTCGGATTCCTTTGTGAAAGGTCCTAACGCCAACATTAACAAGCGCTATATCGTTGTCATTGCCTTTCCAAGAGCTGCGGAAAGTAAGTGCGAGAAGTATACTGTTTAATTAAAAAACATACTGTTTTAATATCTCGGTTGATACCAGAGATCAGAGCATTATCCACACAAAAATTATGTACCCCTCAGCGTACTGTAAACTGCGGGAAACCTCGTTTCGGTATCTGGAACCGTTCACGAAATAGAAGGGATGTTACGTCTCACGTTTCATTACTTTTTGCGTGTGTTGATATTGTTCCAAACGTTCTCTTACTGTACTGCTGGTGTAGCTGTTGATCTGCCGATATCACTAAAAGACGTTTTCGGCAGAGGGCACAAACTGCACACACATTGTCCACCACGTCCAGCTTAGTGTTATTTAGTGTTGCCAACTGAAGAATGTATTTTGTGACGTGTGTGGGCAAAAGTTACATTTATTTGTGTGTTTGTGCGTGCATGCGTGTGATTGTGTGTGTGTGTGTGTGTGTGTCTGGGTCAGTCCTCTCGCTATGTTTGGTATTGAGTTGCTATTTAAATGTGTATTACGATCTGTCAGTTGCTCGGTCTCTGCCCCGTCTTTTTGAATGTAATAATTCTCTTCTATTGGGATCAGACATTTATTGTGATTATTTACTAATTTTCATGTTTTGCTCTATATTCGTGGAGCGATGTCCACAAATGTGGAGTGATCTGTGTAATACTTTCAACACTTGCTACGTTCCATATGTCCCTTGCTAAAATTCGTGCTTGTCATTCCAGTATACACCGCAGTGTAGCTTTGGTGTTTGAGTGGGTATATGCCTGATCCTTGGAATTTGTCTGTCTTGACTGTTGAAATATATTTGGAGGGTATTTTTTGTTTTATAACCTATCTAGAGGCTAGTCATCAACGCAATATTAATCGTAACTGAGGAATGACAAATCGACTACACTAAATTTGTTACCTACGTAACACCTTTCTTTATTTACGTTTCATGTTTCCTATTCCATTTCCCATTGGTACCTGACATCCTATATTCTATCTGAAAGGGATCCAGAAAAAGTACAGGCACTTCTTTGAAGGCGAGGTGTAGCAACCCATCGAGGGTTTCTAGGCTGGCCCTACAGATTGCGACGCGCGGCGTTTGACATGCCGAAGATGGCGCTCAATCGGAGAGAGAAACCGCGCCTGCGCTTGCTGCAGGAATCGTAAGCAGCGGCCTTGTCCTGCCAAAAGCACTCTCGCTGACATCTGGCGTCCGGCCTGCCGTGGAAGCCAAGTTCCACAAGACGCTGTTACAAGTTTCCCTAGGCGTGACCCACTCCAGGTTCACGGTGTTTTCGTCTGCCATGTTTACAACAACAGCTAAACCATTTGAAGATTTTTTCTTTAAATTCTTGGTCTAATGTTCCACGAATCGCTAGATCATTTGGGATGCATTAAGTTAAATTTGCAATCAACCCGAAGGTTGGTGGTACTATCGCAGGCGGTACGTCGTTGCCTTTCTCTAACCGTTGAACTGAATTGCGAAGCTAGTGATAGGAGAACCAACGGTTTAAAGTGGACACCGAACCGCGGTGCAGCTCGGTGGTTTTCACGTTGACAGACATTGCCAGATGTGAAATAACTGATAAGCAAAAGATACAAATACAAGCACTGACTGTGGATCAAAACCCTGCCCTTTGGATTTAAAAGTCTGGCACTTATCCACTGACCCAAAGGGCTGTACTGGGGTGCATGAAGAGGAGTTCATGAAAAATACACTAAAAACTACTCACAGGAAGCATCTTTAACGAACATTTAGAGAATTTACACATGGCATGGGATTCGTAATCGATGTAAAAGCAACAGGTACGAGTTACAGAAACAGAACTAGAGAACGTGAAATACAGTACATAATACCTACATATACATAACACTCCGAAAGCCACATAACGGTGTGTGGAGGAGGATACTTCTTGTACCACTAACTGATCCCCCTTATCCTGTTGTAATCGCCAGTGCCACGTGGGAAGAATGTTTGTCGGAAAGCCTTTGTATTAGCTCTAATTTCTTGAATTTTCTCGTCGTGGTCATTTTGCAAGATGTATGGGGTAGGAAGTAATACGTGGTACGACTCTTCCGGGAAAGTGCTCTCAAAAATGGTTCAAATGGCTCTAAGCACTATGGGACTTAACATCAGAGGTCATCAGTCCCCTAGACTTAGAACTACTTAAACCTAACTAACCTAAGGACATCACACACATCCATGCCCGAGACAGGATTCGAACCTTCGACCGTAGCAGCCGCGCGCTTCCGGACTGAAGCGCCTAGAACCGCTCGACCACAACGGCCCGCCGAATGTGCTGTCTCGAAATTTCTTCGTGATACACAATGGCTCTCTTGTAACGTCTGACACTGGAGTTAGTTGAGCATCTCTGTAACGCTTTCGCACCGACTAAACAGTCCCGTGACGAAACGCGCCGCTCTTCGTTGGATCTTTTCTGTCTCTTCTATCAGTCCTACCCGGTAAGGGCCCCAGATTGATGAACAATACTCAAAATTTGGTCGACCAAGTATAAGCCACTTCCCTTGTGGATTAGTTACATTTCCTTAACATTTTTCTTATGAATGATATCTACTTTTACAACTACTTGCTTTATGGCGTCATTCCACTTACGGCCGCTATGCATAGTTACTTCTAGATATTTTACAGTAGACGTGGTTTTCAGCAGTTTCTCATCAATATTGTAGTTATACACTAATGGATTTCTTTGCACATTTAAGCGCAATATGTCACATTTATTTACATTCAGTGTCAACTGTCAGAGCCTGCACCATTCATTAATCCTCTGCAGGTCATTCTGTAAATCGATACTACTTTCTGGCATTATTAGTTCCTTATAGACAACCGCATCACCTACGAACAGTCTTAAAAAGCTTACGACGCTTTCCATTACATCATTTATATTGTAAACATTAACAGTTCTATCACACTTCGTTCGGGTACTCCGGAATTTATATTTACTTCTGTCGATTTTGCTCCATTAAGAGGGACCTGCTGAGTTATGTCTACAAGAAAGTCTTGAATCTAGTCGCAAATCTGGTTCGATACTAAATAAGTTTCATGTTCAACAACGTACGATGAACGGTGTGCTCCGAAACACTTGTGCGTGCACCAGGTTGTGCTCTTTCGGCAGAAATGCCACAGATCACCATCCGTTCTTCTTTACAGAGCAGACAAGCCTTCTAACCCCACGTTCTGTGATCGTGAACGTGCAGCCACTTAGTGCCTAGTGGTAGTTTCACTGTCCTTCTGCCTATGCTCGCGCAGTAGCACGGCACGTGAACATTCGACCAGCTTCGCCGTTTTCGAGGCTCTACGTAATAATAATCCGCCCTTCGTCAAAGTCGTTTATCTCAATGGATTTCCTCATTTACAGTCCATATCTTGGTTTGAGTGATTACCCGTTCGTGTCTGCTCCGCCTACATACTTTTGTTACCGCGTTTTGGCTCATGAGTATATACGGCCATCACACCTATGCCGTATAAACTTTATCACCCCACCGTAACGGTTGTGCACTCGCAGTGGGCAGACTTTTTGAAATGACTCTAGTATTATTATAAATATCGTATCAAATGTTGAAACTCAACATTAATATATGCTATAATGCGATTCTGGATAGACAATACATTTCATCTCAACTTACCTCATCAATATGCCAAATTTAATGCCTTAGAAAGTAATCGGTGTTTCCTTGGAGACCTCTTTCAGTAAGTTTAGAAGTATAGTGGTGATAAATCTGGTGACTGTACTCACATTTTGTGTTTCCCGAAAAACCGGGCCAACATTGCTGACGCAGTAGCGAGTATGAACGCGGATCTTTGCTCTGTTTCTCGATGGGCACAGAACCTAGGTCTGAAACTAAACCCCAAGAAATCCCAGGTCATACTTATATCTCATCTAAAGTTAATCAGTCGGCACTTTCACGAAACAGTCCCTCAAATACACCTCAATGGTACCCAACTACCATACCAAAAAACAGTAAAAGACCTTGGAATAATCTTGGATGAACACCTAAACTGGGAAGAACAAACAGTTACAGCTTGCCGGAAATCGCTCTCCTCCCTACATGCAATTCAGAAATTTAGAAAAATATTTCCAACCCATGTTAAACAAAAATTAGTCCAAACACTAGTCTTGCCTAATCTTTACTACTGTGATGTAGTTCAACACGGCACAAATAGTGAAAATTCGAGACGCCTCGAGCTAGTGATGAACGCTTGCGTTAGATACGTATGCAATGTACGGTTGTATGATCATATCAGTCCTTCATACTCCCAGCTAGGTTGGATACGCCCACATAAGGCACGCGATCTCCACACGATGTGCTTACTTCATCGATTTCTTAGCCACTGGTGCCCCCAATACTTATCTTCTCACATTAAACACCTATCATCATTCCACAACCGCAATACCAGATCGGATACGTCTAGCATCTTGGCTGTACCTTTACATAACACAAAATCTTTCTCCATGTCATTCTCCATCTCAGCCATACGACTATGGAACGCGCTCCCCTGTGATCTGCGTCTTATCCGGAACCACTCAACATTCAAGAGTGAACTCAAGACTTACATATTAGGGACGGTATAGCCATCATTGTTGGGCCCCTCTCATCTCTTTCTTTCTCCTCTCCATCATAGCTTCGAATTTTACCATTCTATTTCTCTTCCTCTAACCTATCTACCTCTTCTATATCTCTTTCACCCCATTCTATCGTCTTATGTCTCTGCTTGATGAGAATAACTCACAAGCTGCAAGAATATAACGAGAAAATTCCCAACCAGCAATAGGACTGACATTCATAAAAGAAAAATATGTTTACTTTCATATACATAGTCATTATTATTATTATTATTATTATTATTATTATTATTATTACTATTATTATTATTCTTGATTGTTATAATTAATTTTTGATTGTTATAATTATCATTGTACTACGTTTATAACCTCTATTTTTTTCTTAACATTAATACTGTATAACATGTAATATGTCCTTAATGTTCTGTAGAAACTGAAATTTGTTGAATCTGAGTATGCCTGGTTAGGTGTAAGAGAGGGCCTGAAGGCCCTAATCTTGCCAGGTAAAATAAATGCATAAATAAATAAAATAAATAAATAATTCGGCAGATATAAGCAATATAAATAACTTGCACATGTCTTACAATTCGCCACATTGACCACTATACCTTAGCGAATACGGAACATCCATATACAATGCCTGATAAAAGAAGTTAAACACTTAGAAGACAAGGTCGAATGTCAATGTAACTTCGTCCACGTACACGCACCATCGGTGAGCATGTGAATGCTTAGAGCTATAATTTTCTGTGACTGGTAGAATGGTGCATTGTTGTTGTTCGTGTTTAGTCTTTCTGCCAGGCCTTGTAGGATACGTATATTACCTGATAAAAAGTATCCAGACACCTATTAGTGGAGATTAATAAGGGTATGCCCGACTTTCGCCTTTATGTCTACTTGAAATCTGCTCGGGACATTTTCAGTGACATCTGAATGTCTGTGGAGGAATGGCCGCCTATCTTTCCTTAAATTTCGACACCAGACAGGATACTGATGTTGGACGCTGGAATCTGGAGCGATGTTCCATTGGGCTCAGGTCGGTATTCTGAAGAGGTTAGTTCATTTTTGTGATGTTATTGTCCACAAACCATTAACACACAGATGTGATTCTATAACAGAATACAAAAAAATAGTTCAAATGGCCCTGAGCACTATGGGACTTAACACCTGTGGTCATCAGTCCCCTAGAACTTAGAACTACTTAAACCTAACTAACCTAAGGACATCACATACATCCATGCCCGAGGCAGGATTCGAACCTGCGACCGTAGTAACAGAATACATTATCGTCCTAATAAATCAGTCTTCGCCTCCGAACTGTTTCTCTCCTGTACGCAGTTTACAATGCTGTAAAAAGTGTTCATATCCATCCGCATTAAGCGTTTTCTTAAGCGCAGTTAGGGGACCTCACCCTAACCACGAGGAACCGTAACACGACCAACTCCAAACCCATATGTTGTCTGACTCCTCCTGCAAAGCTCTGTACCGCAATTTCAATAGTAAATCTCTCCGTGATGCACAACGTCTCTCCTGAAACGTCCGCCAGTGGAGTTTGTTTAGCATCTCCGTAACGCTCTCTCGCCAACTAAACGATGCCGTGACGAAACAAGGCGCTCTTCGTTGGATCTTCTCTGTCCCCTCCATCAGTCCTACCTGATAAGGATCCCAGATGGATGAACAATACACAAGAATCGGGCGAATAAGCGCCTTTAAGCCACTTCTTTCGTGGATGAGTTACATTTCTTTAAGATTCTTCCGATGAATCTGAGTCTTGTGTCTCCCTTCCCCCATATCTGTTTTATATGGTCATTCCACTTAAGGTCACTCTGGATAGTTACGCCTAGATATTTTATGGCAGACACTATCTCAAGCTGTTTGTCACCAATAGTGTAGCTATACAGTAGTGGATTTCTTTTCCTATTGTGTGACTGATCATTCCAAAACACTCATTTCCAGTCATCCGCAATCCAGTGGCATCACTCGTTACCCCACATCAATCGCCATCTACAATTGACGACATAAATGTGTGGCTTATGAGTAGCAGCTGGAACATTGTATCATATTCTTTTTAAACCTTGGCATACAGTTATCGTGCTAGTTGGGCTGCAGATAGCTCTTCGGAACTAACGAGTTATTCCTTTAGTTGATTTCGTGCAATATTTTATAGCCACACATCGCAATGATCGGCGGTACCTGTCCGTAAGTAGGTGGGGACTGCCTTCTCTTGGTTTAGCTGTGGTTATTCCTTTTCGTTTCCACTTCACGATCACATCACTTCTTGTCGCCTTCGACACGCGTCACATTACATCACATCACTCCTTTTACTAGCCAGCAGTGCCGAACGGTGTCAAATGCCTTCCTGAAGTCATGAGACACGGTGTCAATCTGAGCGCCGTTGTCCACAGTGCTATGGATCTCAGGGAGGAAATGATCGAGCTGAGTTTTGCAAGATCTCTGTTTGCTGAATCCTTGTTGACTTATATAGAGGAGATTTTCATTCTCCAAAAACGTCATAATTCTTGGACGTAAAACGTGTTCCATAATTCCAAACAGATTGATGTCAACGATATAGGGCTACAATTATGTGCATCTGTTCTAAGGCACTTCTTGAAAACATGAAAGACCTGTGCTTGTTTCTAACCGATAGGTACCCTTCTTTGCCCCAGTGGTCTACGATAAACCTCTGCTAGAACGGAAGTAAGTTCTTGCGCATAATATTTGCACAAACTTATAGGTACCTCATGAGGACCTCGTGCCATTCCCCTAATAAGTGATTGTAGTTACTTTTCCATTCCGCCATCGATTATCTCAATATCTGCCATTTCGTCGTTTGAAAAATGTTTCTTCCTTCGTTGAAACAACATCCTTATTCGCCTGCTGTTGTACAAGGGGAGGAAGCTAAGACAGGTGACGCCAGATACGGCCAGAATGAGTAAAAACACAGTCAGCAAAAAAAAAAAAAAAAAAAAAAATAAGCACCGAGGAGGGAAGGAGGAAATGACATGAAACATCACGGCTTAAGGGCGTACGTGATGCTATTTCAGTGATTACAAAAACTATGCAGACTTTCAAAGAACTTAGCAATATGAGCCCACTTACCAGTACGACGTTGCACCCCCTATGTCCTTCATGCATCCACTGATCTGGCTGGAAAGGGTGTCATAAAACCGTTGTATTCTCAGCTGAGCAAAGCTGGTCCACAGTTATTGTAACTAGCCCTTGACATCCCGGAAATGGTACAGCAACGGCGTTTGTAACACTTATATCGGTTACGAGTAGGTTTATATTTAAGTAAGTGTGTTCTCTAATTTATGAAATGTGCATTCTGTGTTGTTTGTACTCCTTGAGGCAAGGAAATCAGAGTTTTGTAATGTATATATATGAAGAAGCAAAAGAATATGTTGAAATTTTAAATTATTATAATATCAATATGTTTATGAAAGAAGTACGTTTGTTAAAAGCTTGTTCAGGCTTAGGGCATTTGTATTTGTAACATGTAAACGCTGTAAGGAAGTCCCTCCGCAACGAAAGTGGCATGGCGCGATGTAAAAGGTGGGTTTGGCGGTCCAACTGAGCGGTTCCTTTGTGTGAACGGCAAGCAATGTGTGGCTAGCCTTAGCACGGTACACCTCGACGGTGCTAAGAGATGCAATTGGAAGCTGCATTAAAAGGGATTTGCCTCGGATGTCGATCTGGCTATTATTTGGTAATCATGGAATAATGGAATTGCTCTAATATGTTGAAAATCCAACGCCAAGAAGAGATTTTATAGATAATTCGCACATGAACAGCCGCGAGTACAGTTAGCCGCCATTTCGCCTGCCACTAATCTTCGCCACTGCTTCACAGACTTCATACATTCAGTTACGTAATGTATATTGGCATGGATCAGTTAATCTGTGTGTTGTTTCAATAATAAACACATAAAACGCCAATTCGTGTTCGAAACCATAACATCAATCCTGATCACGAACCTACGCAGGGTCCTCACTTAAGTGCTACTAAGTCCCAACAACCGATCCCTTTTTTGGCCAAATTGTGCCATAACATTCTTTCCTCTCCGATTCGGTGTCACCTCACTAATTACCCGATGTATCCATTTAACCTTCAACATTTTTGGTTGGTTGTTTTATTTGGGAGAGGAGACCAAACGGCGAGGTTATCGGTCCCATCGGCTCAGAGAAGGATGGGGAAGGAAATCGTCGTGTCCCTTCAAAGGAACCATCCCGACATTTGCCTCAAGCGATTTAGGGAAGTCACGGAAAACCTAAATCAAGATGGCCGGATGCGGGTTTGAACTGTCGTCCTCACGAATGAGAGTCCAGCGTTCAACATTTTTCTACAGCACCACGTTTCAAAAGCTTTTATTCTCTTCCTGTGTGGAATTCGTATCGTCCTTTTTATACTTCCTTACAAGACTGCTTTCCAGGAAACAGCTTCATAAAAGACTTCCTAGACGTTAACAGATTAGGCGTTAGACGTTAACATTAGACGTTAACAGGTTTCTCTTTTTGAGAAATTTTGTCGTTGTAACTAGCAGTCTGCATTTTATACCCTGTTTACTTCAATCATATCAATTATTTTACTGCCAAAATATCAGGACTGATCTGCTACACTTAATATCTCATTTTCGAGTCCTATTCCCTCAGCATCACCTGACTTAATATCGCAGCATTCCACTGCCCTTCTTTTACTTCTGTCGACGTTCATCTTATAGCCACTTTTCAATATTCACTGAAGCGCCAAATAATCTGGTATAGGCATGCGTATTCAAGTACAGAGATATGTAACAGGCAAAATACGGCGCTGCGGTCGGTAACGCCTACATAAGACAAGTGCCTGGCGCAGTTGTTAGAGCGGTTACTGCTGCTACAATAGCAGGTTATCGAGATTTGAGTGAGTTTGAACGTGGTGTTACAGTCGGCGCGTGAGCGATGGGACTCATCATCTCGGAGGTAGCGATGAAGTGGGAATTTTCCCGTATGACCATTTCACGATTGTACCGTGAATATCAGGAGTCTGGTAAAACATCAAATCTCCGACATCGCTGCGGCTGGAAAAAGATCCTGCAAGAATGGGACTAACGCCGACTGAAGAGAATCGTTCAACGTGACGGAAAAGCAACCCTTTCGCAAATTGCTGCACATTTCAATGCTGAGCCATCATCGAGTATCAGCGTGCGAACCATTCAACGAAACATCATCGATGTGGGCTTACGGAGCCGAAGGTCCACTCGTGTACCCTTGATGACTGCAAGACACAAAGCTTTACGCCTCGCCTGGGACAGAGAGCACCGACAGGGGACTATTGATGACTGGAAACATGTTGCCTGGTCTGATGAGTCTCGTTTCAGATTCTATCTAGCGGATGGGTGTGTACGGGTATGGAGACAACCTCAGAAATCCATCGATGCTGCATGTCAGCAGTGGACTGTTCAAGCTGGTGGCGGATTATGGGGCGTGCGCAGTTGTAGTGATATGGGACCCATGATACGTCTAGATACGACTCTGACAGGTGACACGTACGTAAGCATCCTGTCTGATCACCTGCATCGATTCACGTCCATTGTGCATTCCTACGGACTTGAGCTACTCCAGCAGGACAATGCGACACCCCACACGCACAGAATTGTTACAGAGTGGCTCCAGGAACTCTCTTCTGAGTTTAAACACTTCCGCTGGCCACCAAACTCCCCAAACATGATCATTATTGAGACAATAACTTTATCTTTGCATAGAAAAACAACAATATCATAAATTGAGTCCGCCTTGATGCAAAACACCTTGTTATATGTTTACTTCTTTATTTCCCGAACTAGTGTCGGCGACAAATATCATCATCATCAGTGGTTTTTTTAAATCTAAAACATGCAGAAAATAGCATAGTTATACAAACACAGTAACACATTATTACATTTTTACTGTTCGTTTTTGAAATATAGTTTTCTATGGATGCGTTCATACTACCTTATTTATTGCATGTTATAGCATGTTTTTGAGATTTATTGTCGCTGTTTGCGACACATTGTCTGCGCTTTTTTCTGTTGCCGTTTTTTTCCCAGCGTACATCATGTCATCTACAACTGTGCGAGCGGCTGTTAGTAAACAGAATACTAAAAGGTGAACTTAGTATGTGGGCAATATACACTTAGGGTTGCGGTAGTGTTATGGAATCCAGTTTTTGGTGTGTACTGCGCTGTTACTTAGTTATTCGTGTACTCACGTTCGTTGGACGGTATGTAACTGATTCCATTATTGAGAATATCTGGTATGCCTTGCAACGCGCTGTTCAGAAGAGTTCCCAATCCCCTCGTACTCTTACGGATTTACGGACAGCCCTGCAGGATTCATGGTGTCAGTTCCCTCCAGCACTACCTCTGACATTAATCGAGTCCATGCCACGTCGTGCTGCGGCAAGTATGCGTGTTCGTGGTGGCCCTACACGATGTTAGGTAGGCGTACGAGCTTCTTTGGCTCTTCAGTATATTATCCATTTAGTTCAATTGCTCTTTCAAATCCTTTGCTGTATCTGACAGGAATACAGCATCATCGGAAAACCTCGAGATTTTTATTTCTTCTCCCTGACCTTAATTCGCTCTCCCAAATTGTTACTTTGTCTCCTTTACTGCTTGATCATTACGGATAGTGAAATCAGACAGGATCCCATTAAGCATCAGAATTAGATTGCCCCACATGAGGTGAACAAGACGACTGGATCGTCTTACATAGGCCGCCAGTGTATTAAATGTCTTAGGCAGAACTCATGTGAACATAATGTCAGTTATAGTTCCAGTGAAGGGTAATGTAAATTTGTCTGTATCAAGTCATGCTTTAAAATTCAGAGACAGCTGTAAATTTTCAGAAAATTCCTGTGGAAATGGATTGTACCAAGTTAAGTAAATCTTTATATCTATATTGTAACAAAGTAGACTAATATTTTATGTATTATAGTTCCTTTCAATCTCCTCTCGAAGCAAATCAAAGAACCCACGATTGTACCGTCCGCAGCTTGTGGTAGTGCGGTAGCGTTCTCGCTTCCCGCGCCTGGGTTCCCGGGTTCGATTCCCGGCGGGGTCAGGGATTTTCTCTGCCTCGTGATGACTGGGTGTTGTGTACTGTCCTTAGGTTAGTTAGGTTTAAGTAGTTCTAAGTTCTAGGGGACTGATGACCATAGATGTTAAGTCCCATAGCGCTCAGAGCCATTTTGAACCACGATTGTACCGGCGAGTGTATATTCGTCCGACACAACACATTCTATTGTACATCACAAGCTATCCTCATCAGTATTTGACGAAATGATGCGTTACACATGAATTGCTGCCAAATTATGCGACGAGAGAGAACCTTTTAAGAACATAAAAATATCTAATTTTATATACGAAGCACTCGTGTACCCTTTACAATCCCTTTTTGCAAATTTATTTGCAGTCTTAAATTTCTTTTTCCCATTCCTTTTACGAAAATATTGATAATGACAGTATTTCGAGCATTATTCCTGTTAATTTGCGGTGTAAGTAACGCAAAAACTGAAAATAAAAGAAGCTTCGGCACAGGGATCAAACTCCACATCCCTCGGGTTACAGTTCTGTTTATTTTCCGCTGTGTCAACCACTGCGTGGAAAAAAAAACTATAACATAATTGGGTCTTGGCTCACCCGACCCGCGCCAAAAATGCTATTTTCTCTAAGTGACTGACTATCTGTATTTTCCACTTCCGTCAGTTTAATTTCTGCCCCCCCCCTCCCCCGCCCCCCTCTCCCCCCCCCCCCCCCCATATAATATGTATCTGGACGAAATCGATGGAGACGAGTAGGCGTGGTCCGCTTGTGAGGCAGTTTTTCGGCTGGGCACACTATGAGGTCGAGTGGCCCCTTTAGGAAGCCGACCAGGCTACGTCGCCACTGTGGTTAGCTGGGACAGTGTTGCGTCATGGTGCTGCTTCTGTGCGGCAGGCATTGGATGCGTACCTCGGGCGGTGGAGAACGATGATTTTTCTGTACAAATGCATGCTTTCAAATGGTTCAAATGGCTCTGAGCACTATGGGACTTAACTTCTAGGGTCATCAGTCCCCTAGAACTTAGAACTACTTAAACCTAACTAATCTGAGGACATCACACACATCAATGCCCGAGGCAAGATTCGAACCTGCGACCGTAGCGGTCACGCGGTTCCAGACTGTAGCGCCTAGAACCGCACGGCCACCCGGCCGGCTGCATGCTATCACGGCGATATCTGTTAATAAAACATTCTCGGGTTTCAAGCCGCGTCAGGTGGTTTACTTTGCCGGAGGCATGAAGTTTGTGTCTAGACACTAGATCCGGCAACTAATGAAATCTGTGCAAGACAATGTAGGCCTTAGAACGCCAGGTATTTACAAGATACCGTGTGGATGTGGGCAGTTCTATGTCGGCCAGACTGTTCACACTATTGAACAGCGCCGCATAGAACATGAAAGGTGTTACCGTCTGCTCTATCCCGAAAAGTCAGCTGTAGCAGAACATACTCTGGGAAACGGACATCGAATTGCATTCGATGAGACGTCTATTATTAAACGGACTAATGGCTTCTGGGATAGCGTGATAAACGAGGCCATAGAGATTAGAATTTCTGGCAACACCTTCAATAGAGACGGTGGACTGCAGCTGAGTACAGCGTGGGATCGCCGGCCGGAGTGGCCGTGCGGTTCTAGGCGCTACAGTCTGGAGCCGAGAGACCGCTACGGTCGCAGGTTCGAATCCTGCCTCGGGCATGGATGTGCGTGATGTCCTTAGGTTAGTTCTAAGTTATAGCCGACTGATGACTTCAGAAGTTAAGTCGCATAGCGCTCAGAGCCATTTGAACCATTTGAACAGCGTGGGATCAGGTGTTGAGGGAGTTGAAGCGGGCCCGGCAGTCGCGCGGCCAAAACATTACCATATATGATGCTGGACCGAGCACTAGTGACGTCACGAGCGACGGCGCGGCTATATAAGCACGGCAATCACAACCACATGACAGTCATCCACTTGACAATGGCAGAGGAGATCTCTGCAGAAAGCTCGTGGGCAGTAAACCACTTGACGTGGCTTGAAACCCGAGAATGTTTTATTGGTGATTTTTCTCCTTGTGGGGACGATCTGGCTGCTTGTCAGGAGTGTGCTCTCTTGCACGCCTTCTGGCGCGTGCGCGCCGTCGTCTGTGGCCGCCGTGAGTGGAGGTCGTTGCTGCGTCTTCAGCTGACGTTCCCTCTGTGTTGCTGGCGTTGTTCACAGTGGTCTCCACACTTTGTCGACGATGTGTCTGACTGATAGGCAAGCTACTTCCGCAGCTGCTGAAGCTGTGAACTTTTATTTTTTTTACCGGCTTTCGGGACGTGCCCATTCAGCCATACCAATAGTGGAATGTTAATGATGACGATACCAACGTGAGGATAACACAACACTCAGTCCCCCAGCGCAGAAAATCTCCAGCCCGGCTGGGAATGGAACCCGGGCCCCCACGTTTAGCAATCCGCCACGCTGACCGCCCTTTACCTTCACACATTGCCACTGTCGCATTTTTTGCACAGTTGTTATGGGGTGGGGGGGGGGGGAGCGGGGGGCGCCTTCACGCTTTACATAGGCGCCAGAGGGAGAGCAATGGCGAGTCACGAGGAGCCCTATTACCTGGCAGCGGAGGAACTGGTGCGAGTCTCTCTTCAGCTGCAATCTCTCAGTTGCGACAATACTATTGGTTACCCTCATCACCTGAAAGATTTTACGATTCTCCGGTGTATATGGACAAACAGTAAACATGGTGTATCTTCATGGGTCCTGGGCGATTTGACGCGCGTCACTGCAAGCACGCCAAATCCGATGTCTTCCAGTTCTTCACGAAAATGATCTGGGTTCATGCAGCGAAGGTAGCCCCGAAAGAAAGCTTTGCTTGACCTATGAAGGGTGGTGGCATGGATGCAGAATGGTAGTTTTCTCGCTCGTCACCTTCCGCAAATCTTCCATGGATGAATCAAGGACTCTAACCAGTTCAGATGCTGCGCGTGCGCCGATTTGCTTTCCCTGATAAGCACTTTGTGATGTCACAGCTACTGACATTAATTTAAGCATTTAAGAAGTCCGTACCATTCCATTTCAAAAGCACTTACATATATGCTCTAAACCCTGGAACATAGAGAAAATTCTCAAGATCACTTTGCGACATCTCATTAAAATGTTTACATCTATTTAACAAAGTTATGGGTATATTACACGAATGCCTGCCCACATCCGGTGCTGCAACGTGTTGAAATTGAACTTAAAACTTGCAGCACCTCTTGAATTACAAAATTATACTCGCTGGAGGTTAGAGTCCCCCCTCGGGCATGGGTATGTCTGTGTTGTTCTTAGTTTAGTTTAAGTAGTGTTCAAGTCTAGGGACCGATGACCTCAGCAATTTGGTCCCTTAGGAATTCACACACATTTGAACATTTTTACAAAATTATAGTTACTCATGCATTTGTAACACTAGGTAAAGATTTAACACACTCGTGCTGTTTTCATGTTATCTGTTTTACGTGGACAGATTGTAGTAACGCCACATTTTGCGTAAGAATTTATTAAAATTGTCTGAAATTGTTGATAAACATGCTTTACTGTAAAACGTAACGTACAGTGTTGATTACTGTTATCAGATTCCATTTGTAAACATGGCTTCATTGGTTCAATTGTTATTAATTTTTTTACACTAGTGTAGTTAAAACATTTATCTCATTTAAAGTATTGCTGCGATTTCTCTGGTGTATTTACATTTTTCGTAATATGTCCATAGCACGCGTCATGTATATTTCGTGGAAAAATAATATTAATTCTCTTCTCCACCAGTTGTGGACGCCATTGTGCACTCAGTCTGGCCGTAGTGCAGCTTCGCTCCTGACGACTAGGATTTTGCCACAGGCCGCTGCTTGATTCTCGAGCCTCGCGCTAGCCGCCGCTCCATGACTCCTCACCCACCTCTCGCACAGCTCTGCCGCCACGATCGACCTGGCCAGACGACTGGGTCGCGACATCAATAATACATATCACCACCTCTCGCCTTGCGAGCCAGCCCCTCCCGATGTCGCAATACACACAACCTGTTAACCTCATCCATTGCCTCCTACACTACTGGCCATTAAAATTGCTACACCACGAAGATGACGTGCTACAGACGCGAAATTTAACCGACAGGAAGATGATGCTGTGATATGCAAATGAGTAGCTTTTCAGAACATTCACACAGGGTTGGCGCCGGTGGCGACACCTACAACATGCTGACACGAGGAAAGTTTCCAACCGATTTCTCATACACAAACAGCAGTTGACCGGCGTTGCCTGGTGAAACCTTGTTGTGATGCCTCGTGTAAGGAGGAGTACACCGTTTGCTTCTTACATATTTTACAAACAGCAGCGACTTATTTTCAGTTATCTGTGTAATTACTAGTTTATTTTTGTAATTTCTTGCGTGTTCGAGTGCTTACTAGGTAGAACCTTTTATTTCAATAACAGTGTTTTTGTACTTATTTGCTGCGCTTAGCTTTTAAATAGTTTTTCTGGGAAAACCTAGCGTAGTTTTCGCGTCTCGTATTTCAGTGAGTGTTTCTTGATTATCAGAGTAGCTCATCAGAAGATTATCTTGGGAATTTGTCACCGTATAGAGTAGGGTAAACATAGTCATGTGTAGGGACTGTGGTTGTTGTGAGCGGACGCAAGGAGAATTGGCCACTCTTCGGGGACAGGTGGAGGCTTTGTCTGTTAGGCTCATCGAGCTCGAGGCGCAGGCGTCGGCTCGTAGTGGCGTTGGGGCAACTGTGGTGAGACCTATGCCTACTTCGGTGGCCTTGGAATCACATGGAACCCCTGATGTCGCTGCGTCTTCCGGCAGTGAGCATCTTACCGGTCAGCCATCACTCCAGGGTGAATGGCGGACAGTGGTGGGCTCGCGCGTGCCTGGCCGAAAGGCGAAGGTGGGATCTGGCCGCGTGGCGGCTGCCTTACCCCTTTCCAACAGGTACGGGGTGCTTCCTAGTGGTGATGACATCGTTTCCGAGCCACCACAGGATGCCTCGCCTGTTGGGCCAGTGGCCGATTCTCCGGCAAGGTCCCGACAGTCACAGAGGGCGGGCCTATTAGTTATAGGGAGCTCCAACGTTAGGCGGGTTATGGAGCCCCTCAGGAAAATAGCGGGTAGGTCGGGGAAGAATGCCAGTGTGCACTCGGTGTGCTTGCCGGGGGGTCTCGTCCGTAATGTGGAGGAGGCCCTTCCGGCAGCTATTGAACGCACTGGGTGTGACCGGCTGCAGATAGTAGCACATGTCGGAACGAATGACGCCTGCCGCTTGGGTTCTGAGGCCATCCTTGGTTCCTTCCGGCGGCTGGCTGATTTGGTGAAGACAACCAGCATCGCACGCGGAGTGCAAGCTGAGCTTAATATCTGCAGCATAGTGCCCAGAGTCGATCGCGGTCCTCTGGTTTGGAGCCGTGTGGAGGGTCTAAACCAGAGGCTCAGACGACTCTGCGACTATAATGGTTGCAAATTCATCGACCTCCGTTATTGGGTGGAGAACTGTAGGGCCCCCCTAGACAGGTCAGGCGTGCACTACACACCGGAAGCAGCTACTAGGGTAGCAGAGTACGTGTGGCGTGCACACGGGGGTTTTTTAGGTTAGAGGGACCCCCCCTTGGGCGAAACGATAAAATACCTGACGGCTTACCAGAGAGAACATTATCATCGTTGATAAAGAACGTCCGTCCTCAGAGACCAAAAACAGGAAAAGTTAACGTAATATTGGTAAACTGCAGGAGTATCCAGGGCAAGGTTCCTGAATTAGTATCTCTTATTGAAGGAAATAGTGCGCATATAGTATTAGGAACGGAAAGTTGGTTAAAACCGGAAGTGAACAGTAACGAAATCCTAGACACAGAATGGAATATATACCGCAAGGATAGGATAAACGCCAATGGTGGAGGAGTATTTATAGCAGTAAAGAATTCAATAATATCCAGTGAAGTTATTAGCGAATGCGAATGTGAAATAATCTGGGTTAAGTTAAGTATCAAAGGTGGGTCAGATATGATAGTCGGATGCTTCTATAGGCCACCTGCATCAGCAACCGTAGTAGTTGAGCGCCTCAGAGAGAACCTGCAGAACGTCGTGAAGAAGTTTCGTGATCATACTATTGTAATAGGGGGAGACTTCAATCTACCAGGTATAGAATGGGATAGTCACACAATCAGAACTGGAGCCAGGGACAGAGACTCTTGTGACATTATCCTGACTGCCTTGTCCGAGAATTACTTCGAGCAGATAGTTAGAGAACCAACTCGTGAAGCTAACGTTTTAGACCTCATAGCAACAAATAGACCGGAACTTTTCGACTCCGTGAATGTAGAAGAGGGTATCAGTGATCATAAGTCAGTGGTTGCATCAATGACTACAAGTGTAATAAGAAATGCCAAGAAAGGAAGGAAAATCTATTTGCTTAACAAGAGTGATAGGGCACAAATCGCAGAATATCTGAGTGACCACCATCAAACGTTCATTTCTGAGGAAGAGGATGTGGAACAAAAATGGAAAAAATTCAGAAACATCGTCCAGTACGCCTTAGATAAGTTCGTACCGACTAAGGTCCAAAGCGAGGGGAAAGATCCACCGTGGTATAACAATCATGTACGAAAGGTACTACGGAAACAAAGAAAGCTTCACCATAGGTTTAAGAGTAGTCGAATCATAGCTGATAAGGAAAAGCTGAACGAAGCGAAAAAGAGCGTAAAGAGAGCAATGAGAGAAGCATTCAACGAATTCGAACATAAAACATTGGCAAACAATCTAAACAAGAACCCTAAAAAGTTTTGGTCATATGTAAAATCGGTAAGCGGATCTAAATCCCCTATTCAGTCACTCGTTGACCACGATGGCACCGAAACAGAGGACGACCGAAGAAAGGCAGAAATACTGAATTCAGTGTTCCGAAACTGTTTCACTGCGGAAAATCGTAACACGGTCCCTGACTTCAGCCGTCGCACGGACGCCAAAATGGAAAATATTGAAATAAACGATATCGGAATTGAAAAACAACTGCTATCACTTAGTAGCGGAAAAGCATCCGGACCAGACGAGATACCCTTAAGATTCTACAGTGATTATGCTAAAGAACTTGCCCCCTTTCTATCAGCAATTTATCGTAGATCTCTGGAAGAACGTAAAGTACCTAGCGACTGGAAGAAAGCACAGGTCGTTCCCATTTTCAAGAAGGGTCATAAATCAGATGCGAATAATTATAGGCCTATTTCACTTACGTCAATCTGTTGTAGAATAATGGAACATGTTTTGTGTTCTCGTATTATGACGTTCTTAGATAATACAAATCTCCTTCATCATAACCAACATGGATTCCGCAAACAGAGATCATGTGAAACCCAGCTCGCCCTATTTGCCCAAGAAATTCACAGTGCCGTAGACACTGGCGAGCAGATTGATGCCGTATTCCTGGACTTCAGGAAGGCATTTGATACGGTTCCGCACTTACGTTTAGTGAAAAAAATACGTGCTTACGGAATATCGGACCAGGTTTGTGATTGGATTCAGGATTTCCTAGAAGAAAGAACACAACATGTCATTCTTAACGGTTCAAAATCTGCAGATGTAGAGGTAATTTCGGGAGTACCGCAAGGAAGCGTGATAGGACCTTTATTGTTTACAATATACATAAATGACTTAGTTGACAACATCGGTAGCTCCGTGAGGCTATTTGCAGATGACACGGTTGTCTACAAGAAAGTAGCAACATCAGAAGACTCGTACGTACTCCAGGAAGACCTGCAGAGGATTAATGAATGGTGCGACAGCTGGCAGCTTTCCCTAAACGTAGATAAATGTAATATAATGCGCATACATAGGGGCAGAAATCCATTCCAGTACGATTATGCCATAGGTGGTAAATCATTGGAAGCGGTAACGACTGTAAAATACTTAGGAGTTACTATCCGGAGCGATCTGAAGTGGAATGATCACATAAAACAAATAGTGGGAAAAGCAGGCGCCAGGTTGAGATTCATAGGAAGAATTCTAAGAAAATGTGACTCATCGACGAAAGAAGTAGCTTACAAAACGCTTGTTCGTCCGATTCTTGAGTATTGCTCATCAGTATGGGACCCTTACCAGGTTGGATTAATAGAAGAGATAGACATGATCCAGCGAAAAGCAGCGCGATTCGTCATGGGGACATTTAGTCAGCGCGAGAGCGTTACGGAGATGCTGAACAAGCTCCAGTGGCGGACACTTCAAGAAAGGCGTTACGCAATACGGAGAGGTTTATTATCGAAATTACGAGAGAGCACATTCCGGGAAGAGATGGGCAACATATTACTACCGCCCACATATATCTCGCGTAATGATCACAACGAAAAGATCCGAGAAATTAGAGCAAATACGGAGACTTACAAGCAGTCGTTCTTCCCACGCACAATTCGTGAATGGAACAGGGAAGGGGGGATCAGATAGTGGTACAATAAGTACCCTCCGCCACACACCGTAAGGTGGCTCGCGGAGTATAGATGTAGATGTAGATGTGTAGAGAAATGCGTACCATCACGGGACTTTGATAAAGGTCGGATTGTAGCCTATCGTGATTGCGGTTTATCGTATAGCGACACTGCTGCTCGCGTTGGTCGAGATCCAATGAGTGTTAGCATAATATGGAATCGGTGGGTTCAGGAGGATAATACGGAACGACGTGCTGGATCCCAACGGCGTCGTGTCACTAGCAGTCGAGATGACAGGCATCTTATCCGCATGGCTGTGACGGATCGTGCAGCTGCGTCTCGATCCCTGAGTCAAAAGATGGGGACGTTTGCAAGACAACAACCATCAGCATGAAGAGTCCGACGACGTTTGCAGCAGTATGGAATATCAGTTCGGAGACCATCGCTGCGGTTACCTTTGGCGCTGCATCACAGACAGGAGCGCCTCTGTTGGTGTACTCAACGACGAACCTGTGTGCACGAATGCAAAACGTCATTTATTCGGATGAATCCAGGTTCTGTTTACAGCATCATGACGGTCGCATCCGTGTTTGGCGACATGGCGGTGAACACACATTGGAAGCGTGTATTCGCCATCGCCATACTGGCGTATCACCCGGCGTTATGGTATGGGGTGCCATTGGTTACACGTCTCGGTCACCTCTTCTTCGCATTGACAGCACTTTGAACAGTGGACGTTACATTTCAGATGTGTTAGGACCCGTGGCTCTACCCTTCATTCGATCCCTGCGAAACCCTACATTTCAGGAGGATAATGCACGATCGCATGTTGTAGGCCTGTACGGGCCTTTCTGGATACAGAAAATGTTCGACTGCTGCCCTGGCCAGCACATTCTCCAGATGTCTCACTAATTGAAAACGTCTGGTCAATGGTGGCCGAGCAACTGGCTCGTCACAATACGCCAGTCACTAATCTTGATGAACTGTGGTATCGTGTTGAAGCTGCATGGACAGCTGTATCCGTATAGGACATCCAAGCTCTGTTTGACTCAATGCCCAGGCGTATCAAGGCCGTTATTACGGCCAGAGGTGGTTGTTCTGGGTACTGGTTTCTCAGGATCTATGCACCCTAATTGCGTGAAAACGTAATCACATGTCAGTTCTAGTATAATATATTTGTCCAATGAATACCCGTTTATCATCTATATTTCTCCTTGGTGTAGCAATTTTAATGGCCAGTAGTGTATTTTGTAAGTACCAAATACCACCAAAAGACTGTATTTTCCTTCCTCTACAGAGGAGAATCCCTTCGCTGCTGAAATAGATTATTAATGAAAATATTATCCATTGATATTGCTACTTAAGCTCAGTGTATACATTTTCTTTGCCCAGTTATTTTAAACCATAAATTCTTTTACTCATTCAGATACTTGATCTTTTTGTGGAAGAACACACACTGGAAAAACATTCAAGTCTTCATTCAACCTTCCCAGTGTATCACGAAAACAAAAGAAACAACCGGCCGTGTGGCCGAGCGGTTCTAGGCACTTCAGTCGGAAACCGCGCTGCTGCTACGGTCGCAGATTCGAATCCTGCCTCGGGCTTGGATGTATGTGCTGTTCTTAGATTAGTTAGGTTTAAGTAGTTCTAAGTCTAGGGGACTGATGACCTCAGTTGCTAAGTCCCATAGTGCTAAGAGCCATTTGAACCAAAAGAAACAATAAATGAAGATTAAGAGGACACAACAGTATGAAATTCAGCGTGAGGGCTGAGAGAATAGGTTAACTTACCATGTTGGCAGAAGAAGCCACTGTCAAAATTTTTCTACTAAATCCTTGGCGCTGACGTTCCGTTCCTTCCCCTTGTCGATCACTATAAATGCCGCCATTGGATATGCATCGCGCAATGTTTTGAAGCTCCGTTCCGCGATGTAAAGAAAATGGAGATTGGGTTTAATGTCCCGTCTCCATCAAGGTCATTAGAGACGGAACAAAAGCTCTGATTGTGTCAAGGAGGGGAAAGGAAACCGTCCGTGACCTCTCAATGGAACAATACCAGCATTTGCCTGGAGCGATTTAGGGAAATCACGGGAAACCTAAATCTGGATGGCTGGATGAGGTTTTGAACCGTCTTCCTCATAACTGCGAGAGTCCAGTGTGCTAACCACTGCGCCACCTCCCTCGGTCTGCCGCGATATCCTTCACCAGAAATGATTTACAGGGTGGCCAGAACCAGTCTGAAAAGCTTGTATGTACGTTGCAAAGTACGTTGAGCTGCCAAATAATTATAAAGAAGAAATACGAAGTTTTGTTCCATTTCTGAGTTAATTAGCACTGAAGTTAGCTAATCAGGCCGCTGCGCGCGAATTCAAGCGGCCAGCCAGAGACGGTGTCGCCAAACGTGTTCTTCGTTTGGTTTCCTAAACCTGAACTGAAGAGAGACATAAAAATTGGAAATAGAATGGTAGTAAGGATCGAACTCGAGCCAAAGTCTTCGCAGTCTCGTGAGCTATCATCTACGCTATGAGAGCAACAGACGCAAAATGTATCTGGCATGTCGCTTGAATCCTCGCGCGCAACGGCGTGATTGGCTATTTTAGCGCTAATTATCTCGGACACGGCGCAACGTATCGAATTTTTTTCTAAACAGTTATTTCTCAACACAATCCATCCTGCAATATCCTTTCCATCTTTTCAGACTGTTTCTGACCGCCCTGTATACAGATTTGAACACCTGTCAACGAATTGTAGCTACACGAGATCGAGTACTTTGACCGATATTCCAACCGCCGGCAGATTAAAACTGATTTTAGAGTGTGTAATAAATAGCTGTTGTCATTTAGAAACGTGAAGTCTTCTATATGACTGAACAGTTCAACCCTACTGTTTCACCGATATCGTATAAGAGACAGCGGAAAACAGCCGATGTGATTGTGGAAGACTGGTGCTGACCCCGTAGACAGTGGGATTGTTGCAACGTCAAACAAATCAGGGCTTTCCTCCAGTGCAGCATGAATGCAAAATTATTTATATCTGAAAAATTATCCACAGACTTTTTACAGACGACACAATTATCTGAAATGAAGTAGTGTCCGAAAAAAAATTGAAGATTTTCAGTTAGAGCTTGATAAAATTTTAGTGTTGAAACGATTGGCAATTGCTTTAAATGTTCATAAATATAAAGAAGTGTACTTCACAAAATTCTAAAATGTAGTATTCTATGACAAAATTGTCAGTGACTCATAGTTGTAATCAAATCATACACATACCTGCAGTCAGGAGGCCGGTGTGCTGACCTCACGTCCCTCCATACAGCATCCAAATGGCCTCTCTGTCTGAGGATGGCACGGCGGTCGATCGGTCACAATATTAGCCTGTCTGTGGCCAGAAGGGCGGACCTTTTCTATAGGTTCTAGAGACATGAAGCCTATTGATCAAATGGATCAAATGGCTCTGAGCACTATGGGACTTAACATCTGAGGTCATCAGTCCTGCCCGAGGCAGGATTCGAACCTGCGACCGTAGCGGTCACGCGGTTCCAGACTGAATCGCCTAGAACCGCTCGGCCACTTCGGCCGGCCCTATTGATCACACAGTTTTCGGTAGAGCAAGTGGCAGACAATGGCACTTTCGTTCGATACGGGGAAAATCCTAGCAGTCTGCAGAGGAGACAGATAACAAAACTCTCGTGCGATCTGTCTTAGAATATTACTTAAGTGTATGGAACCAATACGAAGTATCACTAAAAGGGGTACTTAACATATGCAAAGGAGGGCACTTCGAATGGTCACTGGTTTATTTGACACCTGGGAGAGCATCATAAGAAATGTTCAACGTCCTGAACTGGCACATGCTTTAAGACAGACGCCAGCCACCCGTGAAAGCCTACTTATATTAATTGAGGTAGCTAGGAATAAACTACGATACTTGATATATCGCTCCGGCAGGAATCGTGGAGACATGGTTAGACCAACCACAGCTCATACAGAAGCATTTAAGCAATCATTCTTCCTGGGCTCCAGAAGCGGATGGGAGGTGAAGAAACCGCAATATGAAGTATGATGGACAGAACCCTCTACCATTCACTTCACATTCGTTTGCAGAGTGTCAGACTTTATCATTTAATGGCAGCCTACTGAGAAATACGAGGGGCGTTCAGAAAGTAAGCTCCGATCGGTCGCGAAATGGAAACGACTATGAAAATCCGATAAAGCTTTGCACAGATGTGTTGGGTAGTGTCTCTAGTATAACCCCAGTTAGCATCACGTCGCTCTTCTCATTTCTGAGCTCGCAGTGAGTGCGTAAAGATGTCTAGAAAATAGTGTCTGCCGCCAAGTACGAGGGCCTGGTGAGAAATTTCGCCTGAAGCTATGCAGCTAACATTACATAACTGTCGTGCTGTTTCTTCTTCAAGACAATTCTCAGCCGCATTCTGCAGGGGCAATGAAGATGCTCCTGCATCGTTTTCAAATGGAAATGTGAGATTACCCACAATACAGTCCGCAGTTGTCTCCCCCTGAGTTTCATCTCTGGTCGCATGAACCGCTGTCTTTGAAGACAACATTTTGACACAGACAACGAGGTGTAGGCCAGCGTGGAGAATTGGCGGAAAGCACTGGCGGCTGCCTTCTATGATGAGGCTATTGAAAAGTTGGTACAACGCTATGACAAAAGTCTAAGTCAGAACGGCGACTACGTAGAGAAGTAGCTGAAAGGTGTAGCTAATTGTTACAAGTAAAACATTTCTGATGTTCACTGTGGTTTCAATTTGGCAATCAATCGGAGCTTACTTTCTGAACAGGCCTCGTACATAGTCACTCCTCTAATTTCCTTCACGTTCAATTAAATAATTTAACGCAATATGGACGTTTGAAAGGGATCAAATTCCCATCTTCCCTTTCTTTGGGCAGCGGAACGGACTAGCTGCTTTCTAATAAGTCGGGGAGAGCTACAGTGTAGCAGCTTTGTGAACAGAAGCTAATGAGTTTCGAGCCGATTAACAACGACGCGGCAAAGGTAAACGGTGTTAGCCTTGCAAAGCAGTGAGAGTAATGGTGGTTGTGTCCCAGCACTGATAGATTATATGGGACCCGAGGAACTTCGTAGCAGAATAATTACAACTCGCTTCCTGCGCCGGGATGCTTAAACTGGAAATATGAGACAAAAATCCCTATAAAAACTATGGAGCCACTCGTTCTCTAAAAAAAGGAACTTAGGAAGCATTTTTTAAAACGACATTTCAGATTATCTAACTGTGTTCAGTGTGATGTGCACAGTGTAATATAGAAATTGGAACATATCTGAACATACCTTACAACTAAAAGGAACGAAGGAAGATTAGTGCTTAAAGTTCCGTTGACAACGCGATCAGCCGCGCGGGGTAGCCGCGTGGTCTTAGGTGCCTTGTCACGGTTCCCTCGGCTCCCCGCGTCGGAGGTTGAGTCCTCCCGCGGGCATCGGTGTGTGTGTTGTACTTAGCGTAAGTTAGTTGAATTTAGATTAAGTAGTGTGTAAGCTTAGGGACCGATAAAAAAATGTCGTGTGAGTAGGGCCTCCCATCGGGTAGACCGTTTGCTGGGTGCAAGTCTTTCGATTTGACGCCACTTCGGTGACTTGCCCGTCGATGGGGATGAAATGATGATGATTAGGACAATACAACACCCAGACCCTGAGCGGAGAAAATATCCGACCCAGACGGGAATCGAACCCGGGCCCTTATGACTGACATTCTGTCACGCTGACCACTCAGATACCGGGGGCAGACTAGCGGCCAATGACCTCAGCAGTTTGGTCCCATAGTATTTTACCACAAATTTCGAAAATTTTTCCAATGTGGTCACTAGAGACAGTGCACATGCTGTGATTTGGGAAGGCTGGGTGGGAAATTGGCCATCGCTTTCAAAGGAACCATCCTAGCATTCACCTTAAGCGATACAGGCAAATTTCGGAAAACCTAAATTTGGCTGACCGGACGGTGATTCGAACCGCCGACCTCCAGAGTACGAGTCCACTGTCTAACTGCTCTCTTATTACAACCACGTTGTAATGTGAAACGTCCCCTTAGAAAAACTAAACATGACTGTGCTTAAACTGACACACAGTATTTTTAGCGCAACGCAATCTGACATTCAAAAATCCCTAAAAAAGAATGGCCCTGACTAACATTAACCTATACGTTTCACAAATCACTTACCTCACAAAAATCTTCGTTACTCGAACTACTGCAATACAGCGAGCGTCACTACTGCCAGCTAAATAAAAGATTCAAACTACGGAAGGCACTAACTACTGATAGGCATAGTTAGCAAATGAAAGATTTTAATAGAGAACAAACAATATACACTCCTGGAAATTGAAATAAGAACACCGTGAATTCATTGTCCCAGGAAGGGGAAACTTTATTGACACATTCCTGGGGTCAGATACATCACATGATCACACTGACAGAACCACAGGCACATAGACACAGGCAACAGAGCATGCACAATGTCGGCACTAGTACAGTGTATATCCACCTTTCGCAGCAATGCAGGCTGCTATTCTCCCATGGAGACGATCGTAGAGATGCTGGATGTAGAACTGTGGAACGGCTTGCCATGCCATTTCCACCTGGCGCCTCTGTTGGACCAGCGTTCGTGCTGGACGTGCAGACCGCGTGAGACGACGCTTCATCCAGTCCCAAACATGCTCAATGGGGGACAGATCCGGAGATCTTGCTGGCCAGGGTAGTTGACTTACACCATCTAGAGCACGTTGGGTGGCACGGGATACATGCGGACGTGCATTGTCCTGTTGGAACAGCAAGTTCCCTTGCCGGTCTAGGAATTGTAGAACGATGGGTTCGATGACGGTTTGGATGTACCGTGCACTATTCAGTGTCTCCTCGACGATCACCAGTGGTGTACGGCCAGTGTAGGAGATCGCTCCCCACACCATGATGCCGGGTGTTGGCCCTGTGTGCCTCGGTCGTATGCAGTCCTGATTGTGGCGCTCACCTGCACGGCGCCAAACACGCATACGACCATCATTGGCACCAAGGCAGAAGCGACTCTCATCGCTGAAGACGACACGTCTCCATTCGTCCCTCCGTTCACGCCTGTCGCGACACCACTGGAGGCGGGCTGCACGATGTTGGGGCGTGAGCGGAAGACGGCCTAACGGTGTGCGGGACCGTAGCCCAGCTTCATGGAGACGGTTGCGAATGGTCCTCGCTGATACCCCAGGAGCAACAGTGTCCCTAATTTGCTGGGAAGTGGCGGTGCGGTCCCCTACGGCATTGCGTAGGATCCTACGGTCTTGGCGTGCATCCGTGCGTCGCTGCGGTCCGGTCCCAGGTCGACGGGCACGTGCACCTTCCGCCGACCACTGGCGACAACATCGATGTACTGTGGAGACCTCACGCCCCACGTGTTGAGCAATTCGGCGGTACGTCCACCCGGCCTCCCGCATGCCCATTATATGCCCTCGCTCAAAGTCCGTCAACTGCACATACGGTTCACGTCCACGCTGTCGCGGCATGCTACCAGTGTTAAAGACTGCGATGGAGCTCCGTATGCCACGGCAAACTGGCTGACACTGACGGCGGCGGTGCACAAATGCTGCGCAGCTAGCGCCATTCGACGGCCAACACCGCGGTTCCTGGTGTGTCCGCTGTGCCGTGCGTGTGATCATTGCTTGTACAGCCCTCTCGCAGTGTCCGGAGCAAGTATGGTGGGTCTGACACACCGGTGTCAATGTGTTCTTTTTTCCATTTCCAGGAGTGTATTTACCTTAATAGTGTTGAAAAATCATAATATACATAGCAGTTCATGACATCCAGTCTTACAAATTTCCAAACTCCGCAATTTCTCTATCCACATCCACCACTGCTGGCGGCTCACCTCCAACTGCGCAACGCTACGCACTGTTAACAGCCAACTGCCCAACACTACAATGGCGAGTATTACAACAATGCAAAGCAGCCACAGACTGCACACAGCACAGCTAGTGATTTTCATACAGAGCGCTACGTGGCGTTACCAATATAAAAACCTAAACAGCCTCGCGCAGCTGGGTGCCCACGACGCATTACGTGAAGGTGGTCACTTAACTTTCTTACCGAAATATTTACGACAGCAGTTTCCGCTACAGTGACAGTCGCATATAAAAATATTTCACAGGTCAAGAATTTGCGTTACAAATCTGTAGAAACAAAATCCTATTGATATAACAGTGTCCAAAAAATTTTCGTCGGCATTGTAATACATTCACGCATTTACATACATTTCATAACTCTTTAAAGTACGATTCTTGGTTTCCAACAACCTTTTTCACAAACCAGAGTCCCTAACCACTACTCATTATTCCTTACCTTATTCATCGACACTTCTTCAATATTTCATCATAACAGATACGTAGCATAATCAAATAACTCATATAGCATCAGCTTATTGATCATGAACATACCGCAACAGCATAATACACATAGTCATCGTAATAATAACATCATAACACCTCAGTCAACTCTCAAAATCGTCGTATCTTCATCCAATAATTTCAAAACCTAAAAAAAAATCTCTGCTCATGTCAAAAGTGTCATCTGCCTCAAACTAACTTTAAAAATCATGATCCCATACCAAATACATCATTCAAAGCTCTCATAGTATCAAAATGCTTCCGAAAAAATATGAAGAGTTCACAAAGTACATACAAAAAACAGTTTCATAAGTGTGAAGTTATCCAACTGCGTAACTGCGTAAACATCTGTCACTGATGTAGTAAAAAAAATGTTTGTTTCTCTGTTAAATAATCAGGTAGCTGTGTAATTCTGTGTTGGAGAAATATGGTACCGATGTGTAAAGTTGTATAAGCAAATACCATATTGGCCAGGGCTCCTTGTGCTTGCCACACACATGGTCCACAAAGTAAGCGTGTACCCCCCTGAGGATTAACGTAATTATACCCTCAGGTGTTACAGATTACAGCAATGGAATGAAATGAATCACGGAAAACTTTCTTTGTAATTCAAAAATCTTGAAAAATAAATGGTTTAAGTACAAAATTAATCACTCAAATACGTGTTCTGTAGCGCTAAATGTGCGTCTTGCTGTAAGATAATCTCTGTGGAAGTGTCGTAGTTATCGTCCTCGGAAAGCTAAGTTCTGCAGAAGTCAATGTACTTACCTCATCATAAACGAAAGTGAAATGCTTTGCGTATATATATCGTAGTTATTACGTAACTTACCGTGATCAAGAAAGCACTATAATGTGACGTATTGTTGTGCTACGAAACACGCTGTCTCATTGTAGCTATACCACATAAGTTACTACTAAAACATGTTTTACTTTCCAGAATAATTCAGAAAAACTGTGCAGATATAAAACAGAAACACCGCAAAAGCAACATTGTAAATGGTCACTCATTAGTAGCGTCGTGATATAATTGTGTAGCTGTCAAAGAAACCAAATGCTAAGTCATCTTTAATCCCACAGAAAGTACTTCAAATAAAGAATGTCTTTTCAAGTAAACCAAAATGTTGCATGAAAATGTCATTAGCAGTGCCGGTATATGTTCTAAGTATGTGAGCCTTATAGTCGTTACGTGATCGTGCAACTAACAAGCAAGAATGTACAAATAACAGCACTGTGTCGTCTGTTCACTATAACAATGCAGTCATAATTTCTGTTTAAAAATGTTCCCTAGGTTCTAGACTGGATAGTTAACTTCAAAACATTGTTGCATGTTAACAGTTTCTCAGTGTGACAAATTGTACTAGTAGCGTGAAGTGAAAAGTTTTATGGCAAAGACTAAGTTAAAAAACAGATTATCTCTCAAGAAACGGTTTTACATGTGAAATGTGGTGCAATCATTTACCCTTTCTAGTGCGCAGAGTTTCAACTTCAACGCAATTATCATGTGGTGTACGTCGGTAAAGAATACTGGAATTTTTCTCCAGGTTAGCGTCTATGTTATTTTTCTCTGAGCCAGCCGGCGCACGTGGCTGCTTGCGGTGCGAGTCATTGTCTGTCTCTTTGTTGGCGCGCGTCGTTATTGGGATTAGGAGACCTAACTTCTACAAATTCACCTTGTCGAGAGGGCCCTGCCCTGTTTGAAACCCGCCAGTTCTGATGAAATTCAGGTCTGTCGTTATGATTATATCGTCTGTCGTCATGTCGGTAGTTCCTGTAGTTTCTTTCTTGTCCGTTACGTGGTGGAGAATTTCTCCCTGAATTATCACTGCACGGTGGACCGTTGCGTCTGAACTTATTCTGTCTCCCGTAATAATAATTGTTTTGGTTCCCATATTGTCTGTTTCTATGGTAGTCTCTGTGATAGTCATTACTATGGAAATGCGATCTTTCTCTGTAATTATTTTTACTCTGCCAACGGTTGTCATACGGGTGGTGTCTGTGTTGGTCACGATTTACGTTGTAAGAATAGCCTTGTCGTGTATTATTTCTGTCATCGCGGAATTGCGACGGATGTGACCTGTAATTGTTGTGTTCCTGTTTTCGCGTTCCGCGATTGTCAGTGTCAATTTCCAGTTCTTGTAACAGTCCCTGAAAAGCTTCAATGTCGTCTTTGCAACGTCCTGCTAAAATAATATGTCGTAAATGTTCAGGCAATTTGATTAAGCAAATACGGATGAGTTCTGAGGGGCTGTATGGGTTTGAAAGATACTGATTCTTGTGCAACATGTCTTCAAAATATTTGAAAAGACTGGAAAATTCAGATTGTTCAAAGTGTTTCATCATCATGATGCTATGTTTTACTCGGTCTTGTGTAGCTTGAGACCAATATGCTGAGAGGAAGGCATGATAAAATTCTCCTTCACTGTGACAATCGTGAATGACCGATCGCATTCTTACAGCTGGTTCATTCTCCAAGTAGCCACACATAAATTCTAACCTGTGCTCCAATGACCAGTTGGGAGGAAAACAATGAGAGAATTGATGAAGCCATGCTGGTGGATGAATGTCGTTGCCAGAATTCTTAAATGTTTTGAATTTACGTGTAGTAATGAACAGCTTATAGTCAAAATCATCGTGTCGGCGAGTCGCACATCGCTCATTGTTACTTCGTTTCGGCGGTTCCATCTCAAAATTCAATGCGCCTTGCCAATTTCTTTCATAATTTCCGAAGTGTCCTGTGTTATTATTTTGTGGTTGCACCGTATTTCTATGTCCCTCTTCCTGTACTGGAGCGCGAGTGTCCTCTGAAATATGTAATTGTTGTATTACTTGTGCCAACTGATCTTGTACTTCCCGGATTTCTCTTTTGTACTGTGTATTGATTTGATTTTGATTTTGTTTGAATTTTCTAATTTGTTCATACTCTTGAGTGTCCGTGAAGGCTACAGGTCTTGTGTCATTCAGATCATCATCTACCTTTGTAGATAAGTTAGTGAACTGATCTGAAAGTTCGGCTACTTTATCCGATAGTGAAATTATTTCCTCTGTGTGTTTTTCTGAACCAAGTTTCAGAGTGTCCATTTGTGTTGAAATCGTATCTACTGTGTCCTTTAAGTTTTCCTGAGTTTTTGCAAGTTGCGTAACCGAATCGGTAGATGCAACTGAGTCAATTTTAGCTTGCAAGGAGTCGTGATTTTCATGAACAATAGTTTGCAGTTCTTTTATGGCTGCTTCGTGATTCTGTAATGCATTTTCATGACGCGAAAAAATAGGTTGGAAATGCTCACAAATTTGTGTTTTTACGTCATTACAGACTTTTTGACATTTCGATTCGATTTTAAGTAACTCAGCAGTTAAACCTTCACGTGTTTGTTCAAGTTTGGTATCTAACTTTCGAAGATTTTCTTCCATCGTGTCTAACGTTTGAAGATTTTGTTCCATTGTGTCTAACTTTTGAAGATTATGTTCCATTGTGTCTAACTGTTGCTGTGTTTGTCTCTGATTTTGTTTCATTTGTTGCATTAATTGCAATAATAATGTATTTGTGTCTGGAATCTGTTCCTCTATGCTTTTCGGCAGTGAATTTGCACCGGCAACATTCACATTTTGACAAGCGGAAAATTTGTCTTGACTCATTTGAGAAAACGGTGACAACCCAAAACCTGAGTCTACAGTATTTGCAATATTGTGTTCTGTCATTCCAGATTCCTGAGGCGAGCTGTTGCCGACCGATCGATCGATAATGCTTCCCTGTTCACTACCTGTTTCACTGTCTACACCATTATTTGACGCCCGCTCCATTTCCCTATGCACAGTTACCAAATTACTACTTTGAATGTCTGTTAATTCATTACACAGTGGTGCTGGTAAGCTACGCTCGTTGTCACTATTATTTCTCAGTTTACTTTGGAGCCTAATGTTACGTTTTTCACACGCCATTATTGTCACAATATTTCACACGACAACACAGAAAAGCACAATGTGAAGAGCAAAATAAGAAAACACATTAACATAGCATTGAAAATAATGTCTAGTTAATTGCAAGCGCAGCTGCTAAATAGTTGGTGCAAATTTACATGCGTGCCACGCCTGTTTTACTGTACAACAATGAAAGACAGCAACTACAAAGGAGATACTCTCTACAATTACGCGCTGGCAATAAACAAAATCTACACTAATTACACAAACTACAAGAAAAAATCAGAAGATTCCAGTGAGGTATCCTCGGCTAAGGGTCGACATATGAAACGTCCCCTTAGAAAAATTATACATGACTGTGCTTAAACTGACACACAATATTTTTAGCGCAACGCAATCTGACTTTCAAAAATCCCTACAAAAGAATGGCCCTGACTAACATTAACCTATACGTTTCACAAATCACTTACCTCACAAAAATCTTCGTTACTCGAACTACTGCAATACAGCAAGCGCCACTACTGCCAGCTAAATAAAAGATTCAAACTACGGAAGGCACTAACTACTGATAGGCATAGTTAGCAAATGAAAGATTTTAATAGAGAACAAATAATGTATTTACCTTAATAGTGTTGAAAAATCATAATATACATAGCAGTTCATGACATCCAGTCTTACAAATTTCCAAACTCCGCCATTTCTCTCCCCACATCCACCACTGCTGGCGACTCACCTCCAACTGCGCAACGCTACGCGCTGTTAACAGCCAACTGCCCAACACTACAATTGCGAGTATTACAACAATGCAAAGCAGCCACAGACTGCACACAGCACAGCCAGTGATTTTCATACAGAGCGCTATGTGGCGTTACCAATATAAAAACCTAAACAGCCTACTTACAAATGATCATATTACTGTTATTTTGCAAAGCTTATACACATCTTGCGTGAACTCGTTTGCGTTCATTTTTCTCACATCTTGAGAAAAAATAACAGGAAAATTTAAAAAAAAAGATGCTGAAATACACTTCATGATAAATGAATGTTCATCGTGTTTTATGTTTTATTCATTTCAGTGTTTTTAATATTACATGCCAATGCAACTTACATGTAGTACTTACTCATACATCCATACAAAACGAAGTCTGCACTACGACTCACTGCCGCCTAAAATGCTTTATACCAAAGAGCATACATCATAGCCACAGCCACAAATGCTATACGACTTCATTTACTTTTTCCCTGAATCACTGAGAGTATTTCCGAAATATAATTCTTTACACAATTTCGATTTAAATTTAAAATATCAATAGTGTTATTTATTATGTTTTATTATTATTATCATAATTACTGGCAGCAGCCATAGTTGTAGAAGTACTGCCATTATTAACTTTATTAGTTCTTAGTCGGTATCACTTACTCACATTGTCTCTATAGACACTCAAATCATTTTAAGACTATTTCTCATAATAAAATTATTGTTATTACTGAAGTAACTATGGTGAAAAGAAGGTATTGTATGTGTGAAACCCTGGTTCGTTCCTGATGGCCACAATCAGATCAGGTTAAATAAATACTTCTGTTAAGATTTAGATTTTTTGTACACAGACAACTTCCCATTTCTGGTGTCAATTGTTATGAACCATGTCTCTGATACCAGTAATCTCAGTGCCAACATTTTAGTAGAAATAAAAAAGAATTTAAATTATATCAGTTATTTTTGTTTCAGTAATCAATAATGTTAGTTAAATGTGTATTACAATAAAAAAATTTCCGAGCGAACTAAGATGTAAATATATGACAAAGTATACAGAATTTTTTAAAGGTACATCATATAGAGGCAGACAGTTCTGAAAATCATTTTATCTTTATGCTTATATGCAAATAATATATGTATGACTTACTAGTAGTATGTCAAAAATGACTGGGTACATGAATGTATAGTGTTGTGTAGTAAATTGGTGTATCGTGTTGCTTACTAAAAATAAAATGAGTGCTAGGCATTCTCCAGTTTCATTGTAAGTACCGACTCATTTCGCTAGGTCATTACAACAACCCAGCCAAGTCAAACAAGAATGAAGTGCCCGTAAAGTGAGACAGATTTCTACAGCAGTTGTATGAGGCGTTAAACGCACACTCTTATTTCACACATTATATATCTGTTCCGTCTACTAACAATATGTTAAGCGACACCAAACCATTGTGTTCATTTGGACAAAAGCACACACTGATGTCGAAATTAATGAATGAGCTGATGAATTCACTAAAAAGGCTACACGCGCAGTATTATTATTGAATATTGTAATCCCCTTTACAGAATTTGACCGCTGTAACAGGGAGAGGACTGTCTCTGAGAGGCAAGATTAGATTAGATTAGAAGAATGGAACCTAGCAGTTTTCTTCAAGACAAAGTGTGTGCACATGTCCAGCCTAGAGTACTTTCACAGACGTGGTTCGCTTCCTTGAATTGCAATAGAAAGGGAATATCCTCTATTGTTAGGATATGTGACGACTGTAGTTTCTCGACTCAACTGCACAGAAATCATTTGTTAGACTCCCCCTCCCCTGCGAATACGACAATAATTCACCGGGAGATATTAACTACATTGTTTTCATCTACAAGGAGGACAGTGCACACACAGATATCTTTCTACGTAAACTGATGATAATGCGGATGTACCTCAACAGACTTCCAAGTCCCTTTTATGTAAAGGAGGATGTTGAACCTGGAGGATAGTGTAACGGTACCCAGGAAGACATCATTTTTCGTGGTCGGTGTTTCGATCTAACGACCGATTTTGGAATCACATGAAGGAATGAACGCTAAAACCAACATAGTTAGGTTTAAGTAGTTCTAAGTTCTAGGAGACTGATGACCTTAGAAGTTAAGTCCCATAGTGCTCAGAGCCGATAGCGTTGCTACAGCATTCTATGTCGCCCCCCTAATTAAAAGATTTATTTTTAGTGCAAAAATGCGCGTTCCTCCCCGAACATAATTTCCAAAAGGTCATCTCCTAGCCTCCCAATTTTCAGTATTTTTTAAGAACGCCCAATGATCTCATCTCCCACCCGTTGGGGGAAAAATGCTCAACTTCACTGGGGCTGGTGTTTGGTCGACACACTGGGGCTGGTGTCTGGTTGACACAGCTCTCTTTCACTGGAAGACAAAAAACGCATTAAACAAATATGATTTTATTTATACGGACTGAAGCGTATAGTGAAAATTTGTACCAATGCTGGGAATCGAACCCAGGTTTCCTGCTTACTAGGCAGGTGCGTTAGCCACTAAGTCACCATGGTACAGCAGTTGACACAAAAGTGATAATTTGGATCGAGGAAGGAGGCGTGCAGGGTAATCCGTGCAGTTGTGTGAACCGCTGTGGGACGGTGGATTAGTGGCTAACGCACCTACCTATTAAGCAGGAGATCCGGGTTCAATTCCTGGTCTTAGTACAACTTTACACTCGCCGTTTCAGTCTGTACACATGAAATCATATCTGTATGAGACCATTAAAGTCTCTGAAATTGTGTCATTTCATTTGCATTAAACAAAGCTGAATAACATCGCTTCCTTAGAGAGGGCGGGGGTTAGGGATCTGTTCAAACTGTTCCTCACTCCACCACTGTTCTGTCACTGGGCTGAGTACAATGTCCTCTGCAGCTCGCTTTTCCAAACCAAGGCCTGGCTGTAAAACGGCCATATGCTTGTGAAAGCTGTCCACCCAGCTCATCTGCCTATTAGTGGCTGCCACTATCATCTGGATCGACTGAACTCCATCGAGATGCGGATCGCTCCTCACAGACTCAAACGTGAAATGAAAAGCTGTAGCGAAATAGAAACGTTGCAAAATTAATGGCCCTGACAGTCGAGTCCAGGGTGTGGTCCTCCTAAAAATCGATAGTAATGAAGGGGTGCAGGAGTCATCTAGTTACTGAAATTAAACAAATTTATTATAAGCCTAAGTGCAAACAAGAACAAAGACATGATTTAATAATAGCACAGCATTGTTTACGAACAGTCAGAGGTGAAAGAAAATTACAACATATAATCTTTAAACAGATCTACTTACATGTGACTGTAGAATGACAAAGCCCGCAAGGTTTGGGTAAAGAAAAGGATCAGTTTATTAACTCACAATTCATCGAAAAAACCAACACACGATTCCAATGAGGACATAGGGATTTCAACCTGCCGTCGGGTAAAGAATATCAAATGCAAAACCTCAAAGTGACAATCATTACCAAGCCACGAATTACCTAATGCAATTATGAAATAAGATCCCATTACGTTATACAAACGCTGCTACATATTACTAACCACTGTTATGTCCCCTTCGCCTTGGGAGCAAGCTCTTTTCGTATTTCCTGTCCGCTGCAAAGTAGACTGTATACTTCTTACCACTAATGGCCGCACGTCAGATGATGGACGTGAGCCTCACCCGAAGATTTCATTCTCTGAATGTGTCTCTATCAATCGTCTTTTTTTTGTGTGAAAACTGTTAAAGCTTTTTAACTAAAACAAACGTTATTAACATACTACACCTTTCTTGCTCACAACTATATATTTACAGCCCTCTGTCACCAGAGGGTGTAACTCTACGCTATCGCGCACTATACTTATTAAAGCTTGTACTATGGTAAGTTGACGGGCTTCACCTTATAAGAAAGGATTTTGGTATATATGTTGACCGCGTGTACCTGAATGGAGGCAAAATAAGACTTTAACCCACTCAGTAACAACAATGATACGTCAAGCAAGACTGAAGTGCAACTACATGTTAGGACGGACAAGAAACCACACAGCAGATGCTACCAAATTGTTAATAATACGGTCGCCAGCCTACTTAGGCATTAACTGAGTTTCTTCCCAGTACAAGTTGATGCACGTTCATACAAAACAACACGTAACAACACTGCATACAATGGCAAATTTTAGAACCCGAAAATCTACTGAACTAATGATTTCACTTTCTGTACTAATGTGAACAAGCCAAAAATACACAACAATACACTATAATGTTTACTACAAACTTCGTACTGTCCATTGATCTAATTAAAATCGGGCATAGGTTACCCTAGAAACAGCACTATCGAAACACATATACAATGTCAATTTTGAAAAAGGTAAAACACTAATAAATTTTGATTTTATATTGACTTTAACTTTGCTGGTCAAATCAGTTCAGTACACTTCAGAATTTAAATGAATAGAAAAGAAAAAGATGGGGGGGGGGGGGCCTGAAACTGTTATGATCACTGTACTGAAATTTTGGTTATTTAAATCATTAAGCACTCAAGAATTCCAATATATGATTTACTACTCTTTTTGTCTTATTTCTTGCTCATTTAACTACCATTATTTTTGTCTCAAATTAATTAAACTTCATTACTAAACCAATTTCAACATTATCTTCCAACTGTGTCAGACCTATAATATTTACTTATCTATTCTTTAACAACAAAGTTCTTTAAACATCATTCCAACATAGCTAGCTCTGCAGGTAATTCTTATTAACATAAACTTTAAATCTTCATTTCGGGACACTCGGATTGCTCAACATGTGGAAAGGACCCTGTCTAGGTTAGTGATGAGGATAATTAAATGATAGGACAGTTCTGGTAAAAGTTAAGTTGTTGTTGAACAGTCAGGAACAAAAGTAACACTGGTCCACACGAATACAGTATTAAAGTTTCAACCTGTTCGTATCGATGCGGCGGTTGGCGGGCGGCGAGATGGCGAGGCGCAGAGCACACATACATGCACAGCTATGGCTCTTGAAGTATCGGCACTTTACTTCTTCATAGCGTCGCAATATTTTTCCATTTAGTGCCTATGAAATATAGCCATGCTGTATAGTCGTCGAAAATGGCACATCCGAGGCTCAATGAAATCACGTTTTCCAGGAGAGAGCCTCCTCGATCCAGATCGTGTTTCTCAGACCGATGCCCAACTCTGACTACTACGACTGCTGAGCCCGTTCTGCCGTGCCGCGCCCGTATGCATTTTCCCTCGCTCGCCTGCCATCCACCTTTTACCGCTCCCCTACAGACAGGGTATTCACCAAAGGTTTTTCATTCTACATATCCTAATACATTGCCTACGTATGGACCAGACGCACAATTACAATTTTAACACTAGTGTCAACATTTCTTCCATTTCAATTTGGTTATAATATTGCTTGCAATTTGACATAAACATTAATATTCACATCGAGAATTTGTTTACAGTTTCTTTAACATAATGACATGAAAAGAAAAAAGAAATGAAATCAGAACATCGCTTACATTAATTTATCGAAAATCAGAAGAAAAAATTATTATATGTACAGTTGTTGTTGTTACAAGGGCTTGTAACATGGCGGTGTGTAACGTAACTATGCCGGCACGTGAGAAACAGCGTGATGTAATCTAGTTTAGAGTTCGAAGAATTCATCCACGAGTGGAGCACCCTCTCCTTCAGCAATGCCAGACCACACACGAACGCTGCGACATCAGCAACAGTCCAATGCTTGGGTTCACTGTTATCGATCTTCCTCTATAGAGTCCCGACTTGGCCCCTTCCGATTTTGATTTTCTGTTTCCAAAACACCGTCGAGGACTTCACTTTGACAATGATGAAGTAGTACAAGCAGAGGTGAGGTTGTGCCTCCGCCAACAAAGCCAAACATTCCACAGTGACGGCTTCAACAAACTGATCTCTCGTTGAGAGATATGTGTTCGTCGCCAGGATGATTATATCAAGAAATAAAATGTGTTGACATAAAGAATAAAGATGTAGAATATTAATAAAATTTGTTTTATTTAAAAAGGTTTATCGGTTTTCATGTGAAATGATTCGCAGGTGGCCGTGCGGTTCTAAGCGCTACAGTCTGGAACCGAGCGTCCGCTACGGTCGCAGGTTCGAATCCTGCCTCGGGCATGGATGTGTGTGATGTCCTTAGGTTAGTTAGGTTTAATTAGTTCTAAGTTCTAGGCGACTGATGACCTCAGAAGTTAAGTCCCATAGTGCTCAGAGCCATTTGAACCATTTGATTCGCAGGCATTATTTCTCGTAGCAAAAGTTGCCCTGTCTCCTCCAAAAAGTTTATTTAAAAGTTAGCCAATCTCTTATATTTCCAAACTGGTAAAGTCTTAACAATTTAGCAACAATGTCCCACTAGTGAGAAAAGTTCTAGTGCCAACCAATGCCAGCAGCAATTGTGCTTGCTATTCTCGAAAAATGGCGCCTGATCCTTCACTCATGCTACTCTTTTTAAGCACTAGCCAGTCATCGTTCTCCCCGTTACTTTCTGCAGTACCGGGTCAACAAACTCCATGACCTGGCGCAGGCTTTCGATGGACTAACTTTTTTCGAAGTTCGGACATTACATTCCAAAACACGAGTTTTGTACAATAAGCCAATTTACCTCTGCCACGCTCTTACGACCAGCGCCCGGCCTTCAGTCAGCAAGCACAACGTGAGATCGTTTTAACTGAATAAAGAAACATACAGTTCCCAAAAATGGTTCAAATGGCTCTGAGCACTATCAGACTTAACATCGGAGGTCATCAGTCCCCTAGAACTTAGAACTACTTAAACCTAACTAACCTAAGGACATCACACACATCCATGCCCGAGACAGGATTCGAACCTGCGGCAGTAGGGGTCGTGCGGTTCCAGTTTGAAGCGCCTAGAACCGCTCGGCTACAGTTCCCACACAGTCCCTGTTTTCTTTTTAGTGCTCACTGCTAAGGTCGATTTGGTGACGCCTGTACACCAGACGCCTGCCCAGTATCTCCGAGAAGCCAGCGGGTCGTTCCACCGCCGCACCGTTTACACGATAGCACTGGCCTGACCACCGCCAGCCTACATAATCGGTCATTCCAGAGCATCGTTCTACACCGCCCAGTGAGGGTCTTCAGATCTCAGGGTAACTTCTGCATTGGAGGCACTTCCCCCGCCCATGACTATTAAGCTACAGCACACGCGGAGAAATATTTGGAGAGAGCGCCAAAACGGCACCCATGCTTCTCATGTTGTTAGAGGCGAGCTTCAGTCGATGTTGGAGAGTGTTGGCATTCATGCTACAACTGAAGATCGTTGTATTATCAGCGTACAGCGTGAGCTGCATGCGGTCGGTGTTAGATATGTCAGCGGTCCAGAATGTGTACAAGATCAGTCAAGTACCGAACCCTGAGGGTCGGCAGCATAGATGCGATGAACTATTGACAGAGCAGCTTCATATTACACATGGAAGGGCCTGTCTTCGAGATAAGAATGGGTAAGGCGGGAATATGACAGCTGCACGCCGTGCTCAAGTAACGTGAATAGAAAAAAAATGTAAATGCCGTGTGGCTAGGGCCTCCCGTCCGGTAGACCGTTAAGCCGTCGGCACACGGACCGTGCATCCGAACGTTGAGCGTTGAGCGTGCCGAGTTTCTGACGTCATAACGGGGAATAGCACGCTCGGGAGTCTTTCCGAACGTGCAGAGCAATATCTGGCATGTCAGATATTCTGAGCGTGCGTCTGAGCGTTGACCAATGAGATGGCACAACGCCACCTACGTCACACGCACGCCGTCTCCCTTCAGTACAGAGTTGTGAGGCGCCATATTGGCATTCACTTCAAGCCCGTATGTATATATGCCGTTTCTGAGCACCAGCAAATTGAGAATCACTGGAAAACCCGTTGTTAGTTGTGTTATCCGTTCCAATAAAATAATGAGAAACATCATATTCGTGGCAAAAGAATTATTGTAACTTGCGTATTATGAGAGTAGGCTATTTGAAGCCAGCGACACACTGCAGATCTACCCAAAACGCATTGTTCTTGGTACAATTTGTTATGATTACATTTCAATTATTAACATAATTACCTACTATCAACGTTTTTAGCAAGGGGTAACACAATATGGCTAAGAACAAGGAGTGTGTTTTTGGTTTAGCGTAATGAGTAGCGTCTCTGTTTAGAAATGTGTTTAGCTTGAGGCGGTGGTTCGCGTCTTAACATTTCCAAATTTGTTTTCCTAGCATTCGCGTTTTTATTACGTTCTGATACTTTATTATTAGTTTAATATAAGTATATGTTATAATATTTGATGTTATGAAAATATAAGTTGACTTTCTTTTTAGGGGTGTCTGTTCGATTGGCTTAATCTACAGGACAGCTTGCGCTACTTGTATCAAGATATTTTGCTCCTTTTCTTTCACGCTTCGTAATTCACATGTTGCAAAGATTCTGCTACTCGGTAGGATCAGTGATCAAATAAGACTGACCTTAGGGTTTTACTAAAATGGGGGAATGATGGTTCAAATGGCTCTGAGCACTATGGGACTCAGCTGCTGTGGTCATAAGTCCCCTAGAACTTAGAACTATTTAAACCTAACTAACCTAAGGACAGCACACAACACCCAGCCATCACGAGGCAGAGAAAATCCCTGACCCCGCCGGGAATCGAACCCGGGACCCCGTGCGCGGGAAGCGAGAACGCTACCGCAAGACCACGAGCTGCGGACAACGTGAATAGAATACCAGTATGCCACACGCGTCTGGACGCTCTGAAATCGTCGAGAAGCGCCACCCTGGCGCGCTAGTGCGTCAAAGTCCTCCTACACTAATTACAGGATCTGATGCCTGGTTTCTTGACGCTTACAAAACCTGAACTGCTCCTCAGGTAGTATTTCGTCGAAAATAATGTGTCGGTGTGATCTCTTGAGTCACATCCTCTCGAAGATCCTGGAAAAAGCTGACAATTAACTTACATATATGAAATTCTGCACAAGTCGCAGACCTTTGTCAATCTTCGGTATGACCACTATATCTGCATGTTTGGAAGCTGAGGGATAACGACAGGTCCGGAAAATCTAGTTGAATATGTCGACCAGACGAGACGTGGGACAGCAGCTGGTGGCATCATCTTCGGTAGGACATTATTGACTTCGTCGGAATCACAACACGTCCTAGTGTTGATGTTGTGGAGTACCTACGTGACCTCTTCAGCTAATGTTTATTCTGCCTCGTCCTCTTCATATCTCTTCGCAAAGTAGGGTGATAGACGCTCAGCTACCAATGTGATAAGCGCTGCATCCACTTGATATTGTCTAGACCTGAAATGTGTGGCAAAGGATCATCTAGAACGTTTGTTTCTCATTTGGCTCACCGATGATCCTGTTACCATTCTTGAGGGCAGGTATTCACTGAGTGTGTCGGAGGAAGTGTTTGGTTGCCCTCCGAGCACAACCATCATCGAGCTGGAGTGTAGTAACCTCACTTGCTCATTCTCGGTTTCGTTGTGTTTCCATCACCATCTTGTTGTTCCGACGTGGGTGACTGAGCAAGAACATATGAGTTGTCCCTTGAAGTACTTGTTGTAGGTGGTGTTGCTTGTGCAGTAGTGGATAGAAAGCTTACTCATTGAACTGAAATGGCGCAACACCGATTCCGGTTTGCGTAGGTGGAGAAACATTGGCAAACTTCACGGTGACTGTGGCATTTCAGTGGACCCAGTTCATGCCATTCGGTGATATTTCCTTTTGGTGCAGTAGTTGTGCGTCAGTATCAATATCAGAAATGACTGGGAGATGGTCTGAAGACAAAGTGTTGCGCGTTGAGGTTCAAACTTACTGTGGTAAATCTTTAATGATGGAGGCATCGAAGACATCCCGTTGCCCTCTGTTGTTTGGAGACATGGTACGGTCGTATGTCCCCATCACTGCGAACTTGCATCATTTTGCGACGGCAGTAGACGACGTCCGCTTGAATACCATGCGACATGGTCGGTGTTTAGGTCACAAGAGATGAGAATTGTATCACGTAGGTTTAGCAAGGCCTCGAGATCACTGGGATCGATAGGACGGGACGGCAACTGGTATGTTGCGATAAGCGTGATACAACCCATTGACGTATGATTGACGATGCCAGTGGCCTCCAGCGTTCGTAGCGGCGGACGCTGAATTGAGCAGTGGCGGATGTTGTCATCGCACGTACGAGTATACAGCCTTACAGCCACCTGCTGTTAGTCTATCCGTGCGCAAAAAGGAATAGTACGGCGCACGAACATGTACTCTGGACTTTAGCTGTGTTTCGCACACTAGGCATATGTCAATAACTTCGCTTCGGAGAAAATGGCGAAGTTCACCAGCTTGATTGGCGATGCCTTTGGCAATCCACGTGGCTATTGTCAGCCCCTTAAAGGTTTCCATATTGCGGCCGTTGAGGTTTAGATACGGTGGCTGCCTGAATAGCTGATATCAGTGCGACATTAATTTCCTGAGGAAGCACTTCTATTAGCTTTGATATGTTCTTCACAACAGCGGTGACTTGAGCGATTAAGCTACTGAAATCGTTGTTTGGAGCAGCTGTTATGACGCTGGCGCTGGTTCCAGTTTCTTCGGCTGCTTTATAGGCGGTGCTCGTGGATGGGTGAACTTCAGGTGGGCGTTGCTTCTGATCTTATTAGTTATTTCAGCCCCTGTTAAGTCAGACGCAACTTTCGGCTGCATCGGCAGGTTGTCGGAGGTAAATTGCTGCATTGTTTTGCGTGGGTGCTGGCAGCATCTGCTGACATCTAGGTCTGGGTAGTTTTGGTGGCGTTTCCCTCCTGTGTAGTGCTTGAGCTATGCTGGGCAGATGCTTCTCCATCGGCTGGCGCCGTCGGTGCGGCAGTTGCGGTTTAGGATACGCCAGGCGTACTTTGGCCTTCTTCTTTTATTGCAGCTCAGTAGTTTATCCACGTCGGTGAGTTGTGACGCAGTTCCATTCGGTGAAGCCGCCGTAGGAAGCTATATGTCCTTCCTAGTCACGGAGTACGTATGTCTGCGTCAAACCACGAGGGAGAGGGCGATCACGACTATTGTGTTTGCCAGCAAACTTGCCGACACACTTGTCTCGTATGGAGCTGTGCTGTGCAACGTGACTGATGCCCTGGCGCCGGTACCATTGAGCATGGCCTGCTTTAGCTCTTGAACTTTCCACTCGCATAGTGAAACTGACTAGGTGAATCAGTTGAAAAAGCTTTCTGAATTTCCGAATTGTCATTCTCAGTAAGCAGGAATAGTCGTTCCTTGGTGTGTTCGTTATATGAGCTTTACGGCCGTCTTAATAGAGAAGTTCGGGAGCGATACTGAAGGGTAGATCGCTAAGTACCATCTTCATCACTTAGCCAGGTGTAACGCCTGAATATGGCGACGCAGCTTTCTTTCCGACGCTACTTGTCCTAAATTTTCATCAGCACTCAGTAGTATGTTGTAAAGTTTTCTGCCGGCCTTGTACATATTGAACACAGCGGTTGTCCAGCTTCGGAAAAGTTGCTCAAGCTCTTGCAGTTCTCTTGGAATTGAAGTACTAGCTGTGGAGATGGATGATCACATTTTGGCGCTGTAAAAGCGTGTCATGAGCCTTCTTGGAGATATGAGAGCAATGAAAATACATTAACAGTTTATGCTGTGGAATTGGATGGTAAGTGTGCTCGTTGAGTAATGCTTCTGGCCTGTGCAAAGCGGTCGATGTCTAGTGCTGGTATCCTCCTCACTTTTCCCCCCTTCGGAGAGCTTCATATGTTGGCAGTGCTGGCCAATGTTCTTATTTGTTTCTCGTGTTTCTCGTCGCAGTACGAGTTGGTGGATGCCTAATAGGTTGTTCATCTTCCGAATCGAGAGCGGTACTGTGAAGGATGTCGTGTCCAAAGGGTAATCCATTAGTAAACCACCAAATCTTTAAAGAATCGAACTCACATGTATAAAACAGCTTCAGACGTCTGATTACTTTACAAATGAGTTAATGTGTCAAATATTTGACGTTAAGCATGTAAGCCAGAACGCTTAACAGTTCATGAGATATTCTAGGTAGGAATTTTGTTTATAAAGAACTGTTTATTGACGACAGGTATTACCCCTCTCTCTCTCTCTCTCTCTCTATCTGCTGCAGGAGCCGAGAAACCTTTTAGTGTTAACGGCAGAATGCTGTGGAAATAAGCATATTATTGGAGGCTGCTGTTCAAAGTTATGACTAGGTCTTTGTGAAAATGATCGACAGAGTCAATTATTTGCAAACTCTGTGCGTTAAATACACGATTACGAGCGTAGTGTGAAATAGTTTTTATCCTCCGCTCCGCTAGCACCCGGTAACTTGCAAAGCTTTTTTGTGTTGTTTCTATATCCCGCAGCATACTGCTGTAATTTACAGATGCAGTGGTGTTACTCTCTGCACAGCCGATTTTAGCACGGTGTCATTATCGAAAGCAGGTGTGTGTAGTACGATTTTTTACATCACTACAGTTCTCGATTTTCAACACTTCGCAATTTCTGTGTGTATACCAGTTCAGGTAGATGTTTCTGTTATTGTTTTAGAATGAGTCTTCTTCCCGTCAACTCACAAGTGGAGCAGGGAGATTTGTTTCGACTTGCAGATGAAGGGAGCATCCTATCTAGAATTACTATTTATTTTGAGTCTGCGTGCTACTAGTTTGACTGGTGTTCTAAATTTTTTGCAGCAGGTAACACCAGTTGTGGGACGTTATCAATTTTGAGCCGTATTGCGATTTTAGGCACTCGTTGAGCAGCACTATGCATATATACTGAAGTGCCAAAGAAAATTCTCCTCCTGTGACTGTATGATCTCCCAGAATTACTAATGGCAAGTGAACACTCCTGTGGAAAAAATCAGAAATATGCCATTGATGTCATCACATAGTCGAAACCATTCATCCCTGGATAATATCACTTTAGAATCACAAAATTATGGATACAACAACCGGATACAACTCTCTGTCCACCGTCATACCGACATCGATAACCTTATAGTTGGTGCTGTTTAAACTATAGCTGACGTCAAACAACACAATTATCATGGCACGTGGCTGCTTCATCTCACTTGCTATGCACTTGGACATCTTCACCCTTTCCCGTTTTTCTCACAATTGGGTGAACTGTTTATCGATCGCTGTTAATATGCACTGAAGAGCGAAAGAAACTGGTACATCTGCCTAATATCGTGTAGGGCACCCGCGAGCAAGCACAAGTGCCGCAACACGACGTGGCATGGGCTCGACTTATGTCTGAAGTAGTGCTGGAGGGAATTGACACCATGAATCCTGCAGGGCAGTCCATAAGTCCGTAAGAGTACGAGAGGGTGGAGATCTCTTCTGAACAGCAGGTTGCAAGACATCCCAGATATGCTCAATAATGTTCATGTCAGGGGAGTTTGGTGGTCAGCGGATGTGTATAAGCTCAGAAGAATGTTCCTGGAGCCACTCTGTAGCAATTATGGACGTTTGGGGTGTCGCATTGTCCTGTTGGAATTGCCCACTTCAGTCGGAATGTAAAATGGACATGAGTGGATGAAGGTGATCAGACAGGATGCTTACATATGTGTCACCTGTCAGAGTCGTATCTAGACGTATCAGAGGTCCGATATTACTCCAACCTCACACGCCCCACACCATTACAGAGCCTCCGCCAACTTGAACAGTCTCTTGCTGACATGTAGGATCCATGGATTCATGAGGCTGTCTCGAAACCCATACACATGAATCCGCTCGATACAATTTGAAACGAGACTCGTTCGACTAGACATAATGTTTCCAGTTATCAACAGTCCAATGTCGGTGTTGACGGGTCAAGGCGAGTCATAAAGGTTTGTGTCGCGCAGTCATCAAGGGTACACGAGTAGGCCTTCTGCTCCAAAAGCTCATATCGATGATGTGTCGTTGAATGTTTCACACGTTGACACTTGTTGATGATCCAGCATTGAAATCTGCAGCAATTTGTGGAAGTTTTGCACTTCAGTCACGTTGAACGATTCTCTTCAGTCGTCGTTGGTCCCGTTCTTGCAGGATCTTTTTCCAGCCACAGAGATGTCAGAGAGTTCATGTTTTACTGGATTCCTGATATTCACGGTACACTTGTGAAATGGCTATGCGAGAAATCGCTACCTCGGAGATACTGTGTCTCATCGGTCGTGCGCCGACTGCAACACCACGTTGAAACTCACTTAAATCTTGACAGCCTGCCATTGTAGCATCAGTAACCGATCCAAAAACTGCGTCAGACACTTGTTTTCTTATATAGGCGATGGCGACCGCAGCGCCGTATTCTGCCTGTATACCTATCTCTGTGTTTGAATACACATGCTATACCAGTTTCTTTGGCGCTTCAGTGTAGATGTGTAATCAGGAGCGATTTTTCCTTAAGTTTGTCACCAGAAATAAATAAAGTACATTAAGCTGAACTTCCTCCCCAGCAGCTGGACAGAGACTAACCGTTTCCTCCGTTTCCAGCGGTGGGATGGTTCAAATGGTTCTAAGCACTATGGACTTAACATCTGGCCGGCCGCGGTGGTCTCGCGGTTCTAGGCGCGCAGTCCGGAACCGTCCGACTGCTACGGCCGCAGGTTCGAATCCTGCCTCGGGCATGGATGTGTGTGATGTCCTTAGGTTAGTTAGGTTTAAGTAGTTCTAAGTTCTAGGGGACTTATGACCACAGCAGTTGAGTCCCATAGTGCTCAGAGCCATTTGAACCATTTTTTGAACTTAACATCTGAGGTCATCAGTCCCCTAGACTTAGAACTACTTAAACCTAACTAACCTAAGGACATCACATACATCCATGCCCTAGGCAGGATTCGAACCAGCGACCGTAGCTGCAGAACGGTTCCGGACTGAAGCGCCTAGAACCGCTCGGACACAGCGGCCGGCTGGTGGGTGTGGTTGGTGGGGGGTGGTTGGCATCATAGGAGTGGGTGGAGTTGTGGAGGAGCTAAGTTAGTGAAGGCACCCCAGTTGCCCTGTGCTGTGGCCACTCCCATCAGACAGCGTAGCGCCATCTGAATCAGTGTCCCACTTTCTGTCCAACCATCACGGGACGCCTGCTTCACAGGGTGTATATTCACCAGGAAAACCTAAGTCGTCTGTGTTGTCAAAACAAAGACTTACCGGCGGCCACAACACAACACACCGCCAGGTTTCCACCAACGGCCGTCAGATATCGCTACCCGTTCGTGGAGCCTGTAGAACAGCTTCACCAGAGGTCGCAGCTAGCCTAGGAACTACTTTGCTACGCCAGGCACGTGATCGCAAATAGTTCCGGTAGATACATCCGACAATGGGCTTTATAAGGCGGAACACTGCCGGCAAAAGGCAGTTCGACGCACCGCTCGGAAGGATACAGAGCTGCCGCCTTGCAGCACGGCCAGACGCATCATCTAGCTGGCCCATCTCTTGGTATAGTCGACGAACCTCTTGACATTGTAGAACTGTTTGTGTTCGCTCCCCATGAAGAGACGGGCTTTTATTATTATTATTATTATTATTTGCTTTTTTGTGTTTGTGTCGATCCGCAGTTAGGATCGAGTCGGTTGCTCCTTTGGATATTGTATTATTGTTTTGTTTTGGTGAGTCCAATAAAGTGTTTTTCAGACTTGTGTTTTCCGCTTTTGTATTCTTCTAGCGCAGCCACTTCACCCTGTTTCCCTCCAAAATTTGAATTTCGCGCCATGACATCAATACAAAATTGCCAAATCTACAGCCGCCATCTTGGATCCGCCATCTCGGATAAATTTAGCAACAATGCAAGCTGTGCCAGAAACTGCCTAGCTAGACTGCTACTCCATATACTTCTTATTAAAAGTAGAAGTCTGGAATACTTTGAGAGGTCCATTAAACATACTTCTGGAATTGAATTCTTTCTGAGTTATGAACAGTTGCTCAGAGGGAGGGTTGAAAGACATTTGTTCACGTATGTCAGCACAGTCGTGAGACAAGCCTTATGGCTTACTATATATCTAAATGAGAAATGGATAATGTCTGTAGCTCAATGAACGTGTTCACAGTGATATGATTGTGTTTCAGAAGGTATCAATGCTAGCCGGCTGTAAAGAGCTACAGGAAGAGCTGCAGAGGATCGATGACTGGTACAGGGACTTTCAGTTGATCCTCAACTGAATAAATACAACGTTTTGTGTATAAACAGGCAAAGAAACCAACTACTATACGATTACACCAGTAGCGTCAAATCACCGGTAAAAGAAACTGCTGTAGAGTCCCTAGGAGTAACCGTCAGGAGCGGTTAAAAGTGGAATGACCAGATAAAAAATAGTAATGAAAGCAGACGCGAGGCTGCAAGAATCTTACGGAAATGTACAAGTAAGTCAGCCACGAACGAAGTGTCTTACAAAAAATTTATTCGGCCGATTGGTATTTCTAATCAATCTGGGATCATTAACATGTAGGATCGATAGAAAAGATAGACAACGTCCTACGAAGAGCGACACTGTTTGTCATGGGATCGTTCAGTCGGCTCGAGAGCGTTACCGAGATGTCCAACATACCCCAGAGGTAGACGCGTTGTGCATCACGAAGAGGTTTGCCGATGTGATTATCGTGTCGTCCAGTAAGGTCCCATGGTGAAGTTCGAACATCAGGGCAGAACCACAAGCTAAAGACAGTCGCAGCTAAAGACAGTCGCTGCCAGACGCTGCCACGAAGAAGAGACGTCAACGAAGACACTCCCTCAAGAGGTTCCGTACGCCGCCGCTGCTAGAAGTCTACTTACGTCAGAGTGTAGCGCTGTTCGCCCTACTCTGATGGCAACCTCTCGTAGTTCAGTTCCAGCAGCGAGCTAGTGTCGTTGGTCAGTGTAATATACACAACTGGCCATCAAAATTGATACACTAAGAAGAAATGCAGATGATAAACGGGTATTCATTGGACAAATATATTACACTAGAACTGACATGTGATAACATTTTCACGCAATTTGGTTGCATAGATCCTGAGAAATCAGTACCCAGAACAACCACCTCTGGCCGTAATAACGGCCTCGATACGCCTGGGCATTGAGTCAAACAGAGCTTGGATGGCGTATACAGGTACAGCTGCCCATGCAGCTTCAACACCATACCACAGTTCATCAGGAGTAGTAACTGGCTTATTGTGACGAGCCAGTTGCTCGGCCACCATTGGCCAGACGTTTTCAATTGGAGAATGTGCTGGCCAGGGCAGCAGTCGAACATTTTCTGTATCCAGAAAGGCCCGTACAGGACCTGCAACATGCGGCCATGCATTATCCTGCTCAAATGTAGGGTTTCGCAGCGATTGAATGAAGGGTAGAGCCATGGGTAGTAACACATCTGAAATGTAACGTCCACTGTTCAAAGTGCCGTCAATGCGAACAAGAGGTGACCGAGACGTGTAACCGATGGCACCCCATATCATCACGCCGGGTGATACGCCAGTAGGGCGATGACGAATACGCGCTTCCAATGTGCGTTCAACGTGATGTCGCCAAACACGGATGCGACCATCGTGGTACTGTAAACAGAACCTGGATTCATCCGAAAATATGACGTTTTGCCATTCGTGCACCCAAGTTCGTCGTTGAGTACAGCATCGCAGGCGCTCCTGTCTGTGATGCAGTGTCAAGGGTAACCGCAGCCACGGTCTCCAAGCTGATAGTCCATGCTGCTGCAAACGTCGTCGAACTGTTCGTGCAGATGATTGTTGTCTTGCAAACGTCCCCATCTGTTGACTGAGGGATCGAGACGTGGCTGCACGATCCGTTACAGCCATGCGGTTAAGATGCCTGTCATCTCGACTGCTAGTGATACGAGGACGTTGGGATCCAGCACGTCGTTCCGTATTACCCTCCTGAACCCACCGATTCCATATTCTGCTAACAGTCATTGGAAATCGACCAACGCGAGCAGAAATGTCGCGATGCGATAAACCGCAATCGCGATAGGCTACAATCCGAACTTTATCAAAGACGGAAACGTGATGATAAGCATTTCTCCTCCTTAAACGAGGCATCACAACAACGTTTCACCAGGCAACGCCGGTCAACTGCTGTTTGTGTATGAGAAATCGGTTGGAAACTTTCCTCATGTCAGCACGTTGTAGGTGTCGCCACCGGCGCCAACCTTGTGTGAATGCTCTGAAAAGTTAATCATTTGCATATCAAAGCATCTTCTTCCTGTCGGTTAAATGTCGCGTCTGTACCACGTCATCTTCGTGGTGTAGCAATTTTAATGGCGAGTAGTGTATATTTGGCTGTCATGTTAGGTTGAGAACATTTCTGAGTGTAACAGTTATTCTGTATAAGAACTATAAACAGTTGCTATAACTGCAGTACTATTAATCTGTGTTAAGAACATTCATAATTGTGTTCTGAGCCTGTATTATTTATTATCATCCCACATATTAACTGGGATGCTTTATAAAGTGTATATTGGTTATGAAAATGTTTTCCTCAAACTGACCTCATAATGTTTGTATGTTGTAGAAGATATTCGACCTCCTCCACAAGTTAAAACAGTAGAACTCTTGTTTAGGCTTGCTGCGACGTATAAAAATGTTGACGAGAAGTTTCTGAATCGAATTCCACTTTCACCTGCCTGTGTGGATATGTTTGATGTACCGCTAATCAAAGAGGTAATAATCTTTCAGTTTTCTTGTATCTAGTCTAAAGTGTTTAAACATGTCTGAGCCCCCTGTCATTAAACGGAGTTGGTCAGTATCAGGTGCAGCACATTGAGCGACGGCTACTTAGTGTGCAATAGATGATGACCTTATTGTTGCAATGAACAGCGCCACACCAAAGTTCCACCTGTTTAACTGCAAGGAAGAGGATTGGTCAGAATATCGCTCTTAACTGGAAGTGCGTTACTCAGCCTACAGCATTAAACGTTTGGCTCGCATTGCATTCTTTCTGTCGTTCTCAGAGCCGACGTTGCCTGACACTGTTAGCTGAATTGGAGGCGAACTCAAAATCTAGACACATTTGTTCTTATATTAAAAAACTAGAAACCCGCCTCGATTGCAAAAAAACACCTAGTGTTAACCTAGGTTTCGGCGTAGATAACTACACCTTCTTCAGAACAATAAAACCAACAAGTGCCTAAGAAGACCTTTGTCAATGATTTAAAGAACACGATAGCTATACATTTCTAAACGAAAAAAGGGGGGAAACAAAAACAATATATATGTACAAAGTCTAAACCGTTACTTAATGGTGTAACCTCCACCTCACACCGGCCTATGTTCGATGGGCCATGACCCGCCATAAACTGCAGCTACAAATGGTCGCTCACTTACAATTTGGCCCATCGAACATAGGCCGGTGTGACCTTTGGGCTCCATCCATTCAGCCTGTTCGTAGTGCACAAGGCATCCAGTAAATGTTAAAGTGAGTAAAAACAGGGCTCAGATTAAAGGTAAAAATAAAACCTGTCGGTCACGCTGTGCATGAGTTTTACTTCAGAATAAGGTATGGAAGCCTTGTCCGCCAAGTATTTCTACTCATGATAAGAAAATATGTCCTTATCACGTAGCGAAATGCTTGAAGTGTGCAAGCAAGGTTATATCCAGAACGTGTGTTTACAATGCCGACAGGCAAGGCGCCGCTCTATCGCCCAGCCTCAGTGCAGCTATCAGCAAGTTCATGTTGTCACGGCTGATTCAGTGCTGCAGGCACAAACAAAGTCTCATTTGTAAACTTTGCGGAAACCTTCCGCTGCAAAAAAGTTTCAAATGGCTCTGAGCACTGTGGGACTTCACTTCTGAGGTCATCAGTCCCCTAGAGCTTAGAACTACTTAAACCTAACCAACCTAAGGACATCACACACATCCATGCCCGAGGCAGGATTCGAAACAGCGACCGTAGCGGTCGCGTGGTTGCTGAATGTAGAGCCTAGAACCGCTCGGCCACTCCGGCCGGCCTTCTGCTGCACTCCACAAACAGAAGAATTAGCTTTTTATCCTCTTAAGAGTAGCTCATAATCAAATTTCAATTAGATGTAGGTCCATCTGTTTCCTAAAACAATAAAGACATCTGTGATATGATTGGTAGCCCACAGCTACCAAAACACTAGGTATACTATATTTTGTCTGTTTATAAAAGACACGAAATACCAGTTTTCCAGCTAGTTTTAATGATGTTACGAAGTGTGTTTCATTCCATGCATTATTTTTCTACAAAAAGTGAGAACATTTTTGGCTTGGACTTGTTTGATCTGTTCAGCCTGTGCATACAAGACACTGTGTTACAAATCAGTGTGTTAGTGGCTCATACCTATGTTTCTGACTTGTGCAGTAACTACAGTGAACGTTATGAATCATAATTTTAGGCTAAAGATTGTGAGGCGCACATTACTATCAAAGACAATGCACGACCACAATTTTCCACGCTATCATTACGGGGGACTGTGGCGGGTCCTGTTATGACTTATCTGCACTTTAGCAGTGTAGTAAAACTCCGCACTTTCTCGACCTGCAACCTGTCTGACAGTGCAGCCACTCCTTCATTGTTCGCTACCATGTGAATTCTGTACCTCTACCAAACCATAAAGCTAATGCCGGTAAGTGTAGGTTTGCAACTACTAAAGAAAGTAACAAAGTTCTCGTAAAATTTACATATACTGTTGAGCCATGTTGGCCTCTCTAAGACCTTCGTACAAACTTTTGAGTACGCCATTTCTGTACTGTGCAACTAAGAATCAATTATGTTAACAGAATCTTCCGTCGGTTCTTGGTAGAACAACATTATAATAAATGAAATTGCCCAGTTTGCTTTTGGTCTACAATATTACTTTTATTGTTTACCGGTTTTCGGCTTACAAGGCCATCTTCAGACATTTACTGAGTATTATCACCAAAGAAGTTACAATGTTTGCAAACAACATTGGAAGAGAAGTAACACGTCTAGACTAAAGTAGAAACATACAGTAAGTAACATTTTTGACAGTGTGGTGGTAATGCTATGAACAAGTAAAAATTGAACAGTACATAAATAACAAAGGAGTAGACAAGAAAACCTTTAACACAAAATAGGAATAGCATGCCTACATAACAATTTCTATTAATAAACAGCCGGCCGGAGTGGCCGAGCGGTTCTAGGCGCTTCAGTCTGGAACCGCGAGACCGCTACGATCGCAGGTTCGAATCCTGCCTCGGGCCTGGATGTGTGTGATGTCCTTAGGTTAGTTAGGTTTAAGTAGTTCTAAGTTCTAGAGGACTGATGACCTCAGATGTTAAGTCCCATAGTGGTCAGAGCTATTTGAACCATTAATAAACAAAACTAATAAATTAAAATAAAATTAATAGTAGACAAGGCTACTACGTTTGTCCATGCCTCTGCCATTGTCACAGTGATAATACTCAGTAAATGTCTGAAGATGGCCTTGTAAGCCGAAAACCGGTAACAGTAAAAGTAATATTGTAGAACAAAAGCAAACTGGTGCTTTTCATTTATTATTATGAATCAATTATAATGGCGGCTGTTATGCCCCTCTGTACCACGCTTACGCCACTGGTGGAACGTTGCATCCCATTCAAAGATATAATTAGTCTTGACACAATTAGGCTAATCCCAATTGCGCTCTCAAGAGTATAATGCTCTTTCACTTCTCCAAGGGAACGAAACGAAACTTTCCAGTCATGCCCCCTTCACGTCCGACAGTTCAAATTAGTAGCGATCTTAACCAACAGCCGGCCGCGGTGGTCTAGCGGTTCTAGGCGCTCAGTCCGGAACCGCGCGACTGCTACGGTCGCAGGTTCGAATCCTGCCTCGGGCGTGGATGTATGTGATGTCCTTAGGTTAGTTAGGTTTAACTAGTTCTAAGTTCTAGGGGACTAATGACCTCAGAAGTTGAGTCCCATAGTGCTCAGAGCCATTTGAACCATTTGAACCTTAACCAACAGGTTATAGTTGACCGTTACTTGACCGCAAATGAGCAGTACAGTAGTAGGATGAAACGCAGCAGCTGACATACCATGGCTAAAGCATCAGTGCCGCTGCGCTGAATAAGCTTTGCTAAGTGAACTACGTTTGTCCATGCCTCTGCCATTGTCACAGTCCAAATCAAACTTTAATTCACTGTTATAAAACTGCACAACCTACGTGCAAGTTACTGCACAAACTGTGGCTCTTGTTTCAGCAAAAGGCAAAGATTCTTTACGATATTAGTAGGAGGATCCGTCCCAATTGTTGCTAAACTCTAAGACCTCTAACAATGGCGTTCCTGCCGTCCTTCCATCTCTCTGTGCCACTGTGACGACAGCCACCAGCTTTTCCGTAAAATTGAACCTGTTTTCCTGGAGGGCGCTGATAAGACCAGTATACCTTTCCCAATGTGGAGGGGTGTCTTCCTACAGATACTGCATTTTAGCTTTTGTCCGACTCCATTGTGGCTGTGTTCCTCCGCCTCCTGGCTCGTACAAGTCATTGTGACCACGAGCCGAAACCCAGTTCGGCTCACAACGGAAACCTTCGACACTGCTACCCGTAATCCGCACCGGTTTGCCTCATGCCCTGTGTCGAACTGAATTCTGATTCTCCCCTCTAAATTAACCCTTAACTGCTCTAGTGGGGTCCCGGAGAACCCCAGACGATAGAATACAATACATCGTACGTGAACGGAACAACAGATGGCACCTGTGTTCTTGTTAATCCTCAGTGAAGTGCTGCCTTTTAACGCGGAGTGTTGAATGCGGTGTTTCCACTATTGTTGTGTGAGATAAAGAAAAAGAGGTCTCAGAATACCCCACCAGAGTATTAACGTAAGTTGTTTTTGACTATCTCAATTAGTGTTTCACGCGACTGAAATCTTAGAGTACTTCGAAAACAGCACACTTCCATGATAACGCTAATTGTTAAGGTTATGTGAGTATGAATGCATTATTTTTCAGATGACGAGTTGGGAAGAATAGTGAATGATCCTGCGTTTTTGCAATCTGATGAGGAAACCACAGCAGATGAGGATGAATTTATACTAAGTGATCATGAATCCACCTCTTAAGCTACATCAGAAAGTGGTTGTGAAGAATCAGATGAAGAGGTGTGTATTAGACCTTCCGCTGACAAATATTTTTTTGGAAAAAAGTAGTGCTACAAGTGGTCAAAAGAAGCTCCTCCTACAACTCATACCCGTGCTCACAATATAGTCATCTTCCAGGTGGTAAACGTGAAGCAAAAACGATTGATTCAACTGACATATTATCTTCTTGGGAACTGTTCATTAGTGAAGATTTATTGCAACTAATACTCACCAATACAAATGTCAAGATACATGACATGTCAAATACAGAGCTCCTAAGCCAGCGTTCATAAAGCCGCTAGATATAATAGAACTGAGAGCATTTCTGGGTCTGCTTTATTTATCTGGAGTAATGAAATCCAATCACGAAAATGTTGTTGGACTTTTTGCTAATGATGGAACTGGTCGTGATGTGTTTCGTGCCAGTATGAGGGTTCAGAGATTTCTATTCATTTTGTCTTGTTTGCGATTCGATTGTGCTGCTACAAGAGATGCTAGGAAGGCTAATGACAGACTTGCAGCTATTAGAGATGTGTAGGAACTCTTTATAGACAAATGTCAAAAATATTATACTCCAGGAGCGTACGTGACAATCGATGAAATGTTAGTACCCTTTCGTGGTAGGTGCAAATTTCGCATGTATATGCCCAAGAAGCCAGCCAAATACGGCCTCAGAGTTATGTGGCTTTGTGACTCACGAACATTCTATTTATGCAATGCATTTGTTTACAAAGGAAAAGGGACAAATAAAAGTACATTATCAATCCCAACACAGAATGTTTTGAAATTAATAACACCAATTGAGGGAAGCAATAGACATGTGACAGTAGACAATTGGTTCACGTCACTTGAACTCTGTGATCAACTAGAAGCCAAAAAGTTGACTGTGTTAGGAACCCTAAAGCAAAATAAAGCGCAGATCCCAGCAGAATTCAAATCAAACAGAAAGCGCCTAGTAGAATCTGCATTATTTGGGCATAACGAAGGAAAGACAATTTGTTCTTATGTTCCTCGGAAAGGTCGAGCTGTTGTGTTGCTTTCATTTATGCATCACGATCAGAAAATTAGTACTCAACAGAATAAACCTGAAATGATCATTGATTACAATGCCACAAAAGGAGGAGTGGACGCACTGGACCAAATGTGCGCCAACTATTCGTTATCACGGCGAACACTCAGATGGCCAATGTCTGTATTTTATGTCATTCTAAACATAGGAGGAGTCAATGCTGCTGTCTTTCTTCAGTGCACCAAACAACTTGATGAAACAAATGATTTAAAAAGAAGAGAATTGCTACAAAAGCTTGGAATGGATTTAGTAAAGCCCCATATACAACGTCGAGATGTCCTACCGTCTCTCCTTTCTTCCCCTTTTGCATACATCTTAACTTCCTCAGTGACGACTGCACTTCTTACTGCTGGTTAAATTATTTTTCTAGGACCACAAATTATTTCGCTAAAATCACAGATTTTCCTCAGACTAATGTCCTATCTTCAGATTATCTTCTTCTTTATTCTGAACTGCTGGGCACACATAATGTCGATATTACATATTTTACAGACAGTATCCCACCACGGCCGTTTCCACCTTTTGTTATTGGTTTATTCTCGCAACCCAACCGAAAACTTAAACACTTACCTATTTGAGGTCAGGCTGTCATTTAGCTTCTCTTATTGTTTCTTTATCCTCTAACTCATTTAGTATGGTACATCACACTGTTGGCATCCTCTATCCTTACATACTAGTTTATCACACTTTTACTTCCTTAGAATCTTCTGTTTTCCTTAATTCTACTCAATTTAATTAACTTTCTATATTTATATCACTGGCGCTTGTGGCTGCTCAGTCCATGACACACTTGCCTTATTATCCGAACTCTCCACGTTTTTCCCATCACAAGCACCAGCTCAGCACTTAAACCATAAAACATTTGTGCCTTGTTCACTAATACAGAGAAACTTAACCTTATGAATTTGTTTATTCGCCATGTGTTTTCTTTTATTCACCATCACAGTTAAATGTCTTGTCACTGATTTCTGCTTCTGTTTCATATCACAATTCGGCAGCTCTTTGCGCCTGTTATCTCACCTTGGCGACGTTTACTCGAAAGATTACAGTCGCTCTAAACATCTGAGACTCTGCTTCCAAATATTTTGTTCTTTTACCTTCTCGTTGACTAGTTAATGCTCTGCTCACTCACGCTGTGCTCCCTTTACCTTCGGCTTTTTGATCACCTGTATCTCTACATTTCTCCTCTTGACCTTCTCATTAACCTCTGGAAGAACTCCAATAAACCAAAGTACCTGGAAGAGACTGAAGCAAAGAAAGGAAGAAAGAGTTGCTTCAGACTGCTGACGTGCCAATAACTACAAAACTGTGAAGCCTCTTCAACAATCAGAGACTCCCTACGCTTGGTTATTACTCTCTGTATGTGCATACCTCTTAACATATACTAGATTCCTTAGACAAAAAACTCGTTCTTGTATTTCGTCTTGAATAGTCTTCTGTGCTTCCGACTAAGGTTGTGGATCGTCACCAGTTCCACTCCCACTTCACTGTCACATTCTTCCACATATCGTGCCACCTGATGATTATTACATATTTTCTGCTTACAAAATGGAACCACTAGTTTTCTCTCTTCTACCTGGAATTATAGCTCATAGGATTCCAAGTCTACTTCACGCCAACATGCATTCAGGAAATCCACGCCCACTAAAATTTTTATGCTCAATTTAGGTATTAGAAGAAAGGAATTCTCTACTGTTACCTTCCCTAACTCCACTGGCACAACTGTTTCCTTTTGAATAGCATTTGACACCATCACGGAAGCTCCACATATTTTTACTATGCATACCGGCCACATGGCGACATTTGCGTTCTCTGCAAACTAACGAAGAATTCTTCAGATACTGCTGAAATTTCTGAAGCGCTGTCAACCACATCTGACTTATTTTACCTCATAACTACACATCGAAATATGCTTAATGTCTACTGCAATGGGTATGGATTCATCCTATGCCAAACAGTGCGCTATTATTGCTTGGCGATCAAATTCTGGAACATCTCTGACGTTCACGGATTTAATTTTAGCTACAGGCAAACATCGAAAGCCTTCGAGGAATCTGACGTGAAGCGACTGTTCACACATGCACCCGGCTTCTGTCCTCTCAGCACTTAGGAGTGATTTAAAATGGAATGACCATATAAAATTAATCGTCGGTAAAGCAGATGCCAGACTGAGATTCATTGGAAGAATCCTAAGGAAATGCAATCCGAAAACAAAGGAAGTAGGTTACAGCACACTTGTTCGCCCCCCTTCTTGCAGCGGTGTACCGTAGGTCTCTAGAAGAGCGTAGCGTTCCAAAGGATTGGAAAAGGGCACAGGTCATCCCCGTTTTCAGGAAGGGATGTCGAAGAGATGTTCAGAACTATAGAACTATATCTCTAACGTCGATCAGTTGTAGAATTTTGGAACACGTATTATGTTCGAGTATAATGAATTTCCTGGAGACTAGAAATCTACTCTGTAGGAATCAAAAAATGGCTCTGAGCACTATGGGACTTAACATCTATGGTCATCAGTCCCCTAGAACTTAGAACTACTTAAACCTAACTAACCTAAGGACAGCACACAACACCCAGCCATCACGAGGCAGAGAAAATCCCTGACCCCGCCGGGAATCGAACCCGGGAACCCGTGCGTGGGAAGCGAGAACGCTACCGCACGACCACGAGATGCGGGCTGTAGGAATCAGCATGGGTTTCGAAAAAGACGATCGTGTGAAACCCAGCTCGCGCTATTCGTCCACGAGACTCAGAGGGTCACAGACACGGGTCCCCAGGTAGATTCCGTGCTTCTTGACCTCCGCAAGGCGTTCGATACAGTTCCCCACAGTCGTTTAATGAACAAAGTAAGAGCATATGGACTATCAGACCAATTGTGTGATTGGATTGAAGAGTTCCTAGATAACAGAACGCAGCATGTCCTTCTCAATGGAGAGATCTCTTCCGAAGTAAGAATGATTTCAGGTGTGCCGCAGGGGAGTGTCGTAGGACCGTTGCTATTCACAATATACGTAAATGACCTTGTGGATGACATCGGAAGTTCACTGAGGCTTTTAACGGATGATGCCGTGGTATATCGAGAGGTTTTAACAATGGAAAATTGTACTGAAATGCAGGAGGATCTGCAGCAAATTGACGCAATGTGTAGGGAGTGGCAATTGAATCTCAATGTAGACAAGTGTAATGTGCTGCGAATACATAGAAAGAAAGATCCCTTATCATTTAGCCACAATATAGCAGGTCAGCAACTGAAAGCAGTTAATTCCATAAATTATCTGGGAGTAGGCATTAGGAGTGATTTAAAATGGAATGATCATATAAAGTTGATCGTCGGTAAAGCAGATGCCAGACTGAGATTCATTGGAAGAATGCTAAGGAAATGCAATCCGAAAACAAAGGAAGTAGGTTACAGTACACTTGTTCGCCCACTGCTTGAAAACTGCTCACCGGTGTGGGATCCGTACCAGATAGGGTTGATAGAAGAGATAGAGAACATCCAACGGAGAGCAGCGCGCTTCGTTACAGGATCATTTAGTAATCGTGAAAGCGTTACGGAGGTGATAGATAAACTCCAGTGGAAGACTCTGCAAGTGAGACACTCAGTAGCTCGGTACGTGGTTTTGTTGAAGTTTCGAGAACATACCTTCACCGATGAGTCATGCAGTATATTGCTCCCTCCTACGTATATCTCGTGAAGAGACCATAAGGATAAAATCAGAGAGATTAGAGCCCACCCAGAGACATACCGACAATCTTTCTTTCCACGAACAATACGACGCTGGAATAGAAGGAAGAACCAATAGAGGTACTCAAAGTACCCTCCGCCACACACCGTCAGGTTGATTGCGGAGTATGGATGTAGATGTAGAGGAGTTTAACTTCACCGCCGTTTAACGTCAAGGGTTGCACGTATTCGGTCGGTACCTCGATCAAACACAAACACATAAACAACGTCGCTTTCTCTCTCTCCTCCGCTGGCGCTTGTCGTTACTTCTGCTCTTTCCGATTCCCTTGTTGCGATGTTACAACTACTATCCGTCATGCCAGACTCCACATTTACTATTGGGCGTTATGCTTCTCACACTCTTTGACTAAGTGATAGGTTACGACCACTACTGCCCACACGTCTAGGTGCTGGCAGTGCAAAGTAGCGCGCTATGCCGTAGCGCTTCTTGCAGCCTGCGTTTTGTGCGAAGCTTCTGTCGTGGGCGCGCTGCGCTGTCTTCTATTGCGCCTGTTCCCTGGGCGCCGGCCTCCCCACTACCGGCCTCCTACCGCTCTCTCCTTCTGCTGCGCGCGCAGCCTCGCGTGTGCCACCTCACTGCCTTCTGTCACGACCATTCCCGCCAGTGAATCTTGGTCAAGGCCAAGTGCCGCGGTCTCTCCTCTTCCTCTTTTCACTTTCTTTCCCCAGCCGCTTTTGCGTGAACGCCTGCTGTCATATGTGACCTTTACATTCTTTGCCTCTGCTCGATCCCGTACCGAGCCACCGCTTAGTTTGAAGGCTCTGCTTCTTCTTCCCATTGCACTCCGTTCGTACGCCTATTCCTCGCATTCTCCGTGTTACTCTACTTACGAGCCTTACAGGCCTTGCTTCCCCGCTCCTCTGCGACCTCTGCACGTGATTACTCTCACGCAGAAGCAAGCGCTCAACTCTCTCATAAAACTTCACATACCGTTCGTACTTGTCCCGCGGCGCTGCGACCAACTGGCTTCAAATATGGAACGGCAACATGCGTTTCATCCCTGCGGCGAATAACTCGATCGCCATATCTGCATTTACATGAATTATGCGCCGCAACAGTCATTCACAAAACTGCTTCACGGTGCAACGCTCCGCCTAATATTTACTGCCTCCTCAAAACTCTACCTAACAGTTCGTGCTGATTCTCTACAGAGCAACACTCTTCTAAACACCTACCCTTAAAATCTGCTAAATCTGTGCACATAGTTGACACCCCGTAAGTGTCACCCCTTAAGTACCCCACTAAATTGAAGACTTGTTCTTGGTCCGTCCAATAGACTGGCATTACAATGTCAAGTTCTAGAAAATCGCTACAGTGGATAAACGTTGCTTCTACTGAAGTGCTCGACGAATCCTGGCCTGCACCCTGTACAGCTTTGAAATTTCTTATTCATTTTTCCCCAGTTGAGCATCCACCTGGTGATTATCGACCTCCTGATCTTTCTCAAACGAATCACAAGTTGTTCATCTAGCGGCCAATGCCTTAGAGTCATCTCACTCGTATACAACTTGAAACTATCATCTTGTTCAGACTTTAAATAAGCACTTATGTTACTCACTTCATTATTTATTTTCGTCTCAAAATTTTCCTGTTTCACTTCCACTTCTGTGGTAAGTTTGTGATAAGAAGTAGTATGAACTTCCAATCATTCAGGGATTTTACCTGCCACCTCTTTGTGCCATGCAGCACATGCATTACTCACTTTGTCCAGAGCAGTACCCACTTTATCAAAAAATGGCTCTGAGCACTATGGGACTTAACATCTATGGTCATCAGTCCCCTAGAACTTAGAACTACTTAAACCTAACTAACCTAAGGACAGCACACAACACCCAGCCATCACGAGGCAGAGAAAATCCCTGACCCCGCCGGGAATCGAACCCGGGAACCCGGGCGTGGGAAGCGAGAACGCTACCGCACGACCACGAGATGCGGGCCCCACAGTATCAACGATTTGCTGTGCTTTGGTATCTACTCGCTGTTCCAATTGCAATTTATACTTAGAAAGCTTCTCCACATATCCCGCTTTGCTTCCTTGGGCAAATTTGACACTTCTGATTTAACAAAGTTCAAATGGTTCAAATGGCTCTAAGCACTATGGGACCTAACATCTGAGGTCATCAGTCCCCCTGATTTAACACTGGCGCTGACTTGATCATTACCTTGCTTAATATTTCTACTAATTTCCTCCTGAAATTCCGTCAAAGTTGCAGTCAGTGACAGTAAAAATAGATTTTTCTCTGACCCTAGTACTGCGGCAGTCATACTATTCACCACTGACTGATTTACTTCGTGTAGCCTCAGTTCCTATAGTGCTTGAATCGATCAGGTTTACTGTCAACCATCCTTTCCGTCTGCCTCCATTATTGTTGTTACCGTTCCAGAGCTGAAGAGACACTACCACTCCTATCGCTGAGAAAGCAGTCACGTGCGTCGTGAGCGTAATGTTTGTTTTTAATTATTTCATACTTAATTAATGAAATAGTTGTTATTTTTTTCACAAGTAAATTACCCAGAGACATGAATTATCATGAAATTAGTGTAAAATGTAAAATCAGCCGAATCACATTGATTCAATGACATAAGCTACATGTTATTCATGAAAAATATTTTGGAATATGTATATATTTGTATCTTACTCCGCTGAATGCAAGACAATATAAACACATATTTCGTGCATCAGAAGCATATATTTCCGTTATCTGTTCTTATTATTATGGGCACTTTCCTTGACACTTAAAAATTTTGTGTATACTCTAACGATTCGCCTATTCTTACACTTCACTTGACTTCCAAACACACGCTTTTTTTCTGTAATTGTGATTACTTTTGCTTCAAAAGCAAATATGTCGAAGATTCTTATCGTTTGCGGCTCACATGTAGAGACAATTGTAGAATTCATTTCTTCTGTGTTGGGATACGTTTCATTGGTTTTGGCGTTTTATTATCTCATCTGTGTGGTTTTCCCTTAAGCTACAGGTATCCTGATTTATTTGGTATGTTAAATTATGTACGTATTACACTCCATACAGGTTTCCTACTTTCCACATTCACTGATTTGGCTGAAAGTGTCGCGAAGAAAACTCAAGTTTGTTGCGAAGGTATATGTCGTCTTTCCGCAAAAGGACAGGTCTTCTGGTGTTTACTAGAATTTTTTTGTTATTAAATGAAAACGATATTATTTAGTAAATATCTGTACGTTGCAACAGAGTTGCAAAAAGAATGTCCTATAATGTACCACTTCGTAGTTCCCATGATCTGAAAACTAAAGAATGACAAGAAAAAAAAATGACAAATTTGGTGTCATAATTTTGAGCTATTGTCGATTTTTATGGTACTACGTACACCCCCTATTGTGAAAACTATGCTACAAATCAGTGTAAAACAGAGGCCTGGGCACGAGTGCCAAAGCTCTCAGCCTCGCTTAACATTTCCCCCACCGCCAAGCCACGCTGCCTGAGCTCGAGGAGGTGGAAGGCGGGAAAATTGCGACTGAGCCGTATTTAAAGAACAGTGCAGCTGCACTGAGTACTACTTGGTTTTATATTTCATATTTCTCAACAACATAGGCCACAACCAAATCAAATTTTCAGTATTATTTAATTTTTTCTCACGCGCTGAAGACGTATTACAATTATCACGTATAACTGTCAGCGTTTGAACAGATACAGACAATTTCGCTGTGTTCTGCTCTCAAGTTGTCACGTAATCGTGACTTATTTAGTTTCACAGTCGAAAAAAAGTCGATCGAAATACTTAGATGTGGAAACTCTACCTGAGAATAGCAATGTAGACACCATGGACACTTTTAATGTAAAAAGATTTGTCATTAAAGCTGGAATTACCTTACAGGTTAATCAGTTACACCTGCGGATTCACAGGGGCACTTTTTAACTGAAACAACGAACGGTCTCCAAAACACCTCGAAAGCTGATGTAAGACTGACAGTGTTCTCAAAATCTTTACAAAATTATTCTTGTAATTCTTTTAAGGCCACAATGAATTCTACAAAGATCGCGTTTTCTTTAATGCCAGTGAGCTTAGGAAACTGGACCGTCTTTGTCAGAACGTGTCCCTTCGACAACGTGCTTTTCTTTTTGAATGCATTCCCATCAAATCAGAATGGTGTTACCATGAAATATGTCCACTTAAAATGCGAACTCTGCAGTTCATTCCGAATGTTCTAATTTTCGTTCTTGCACTCCTTTTTCCTTGACAAATAAGGTTCCTTTGAAAGGGCACAGCCGACTTCCTTCCCCATCCTTCGCCAATCCGATGGGACCTATGACCTCACTGTTTGGTCCCCTCCCACAAATCACCCAGCCAACCAACCTTCATAAATTACAGGCACGCCCCTTGAGCTAATCAACATACTTTGCAGTAATATATGTCTCGAACCTCCTCGATCAGTTCCAATGAAAACGGTTTGAAACTGACAATGGAATGCTGTGTGCAACTTCAGAAGTTTTAATATTCGTTCCACCAATTTCTTCACGTGCTCCAGGCCTGCGAATTTAGAACAAACCGCTTTTAGATGTACGGAACAATGAATCGCGTCTGTCGATCGTTGTAATTTTTTGCACCTTCATTGTCAACTAAATCTTTAAATTCTTTCAGCACACTATAGTAATGTCGTTTATAGCATAAATGAAGTACCTGTCGCTTATGCGAACTGAGAATTCTCATTCCTCGCTTCTGTCATTCCCATTCATTTTAAAGGATTGCTACGATAGATCGCTGGACTCCCCCTTTTGTGAAAGTAGCCAATTGTCCTGTGAACGTCCTCAATACCGCTATCAAATAGCGAATATTAAACAGTGCTGACAGCACGATTCTGCCAAACTCAGAGACTTGTGCCGACCGAAAAACGCCGCACCGCAACTGTAGATGAAATTTCGCTGTGTTCCGTACTTTCGGGAAGGACCGAGCAAACCACAGTGCAGGCTGGGCCCACACAGGCTGCACTCGGGAAGTTCGGCAGGTCGTGGCTGGCCTTTGTATAAACGTTAGTATTCGCACTCATCCAATATAGTATTCAGAAGTGTCGCTAGCTGGCCGCTTGGGGCGCTGCTGTCGCTATGGGTAAATAAAACAAGACGGAGGGTTGCGACTGTTATGTTAAGCCGCGTACACACTGCCACTGGAAACATTTTTCTGTTGGAAACATTGTTTTCTGCGATGTTTCGGACTTTGTTTCTGGTCTCTGTTTCCGTCCACACTGACGGAAAACATTTCTCGTTGTCTGTTTATGCCATCTGCAGTGCTCCTTGTGTTATTGTGTTCGTATCGTCTTCTGCTGCGTTATGTTTGGTGTCGAAGAAACAATAATGATATGTGGTGCTGCATTATTAACACTAGAAGGTTTACACAAACAAAATGAAAGGCGTCCTCGTCGTTGGTGGAGAAAAACATTCTATAGAAGAACTGGCGGTAATAACTTGCTACGTGAGCTGAATATGGAAGACGGCTCTGGCTTCCGTAACTTCACTTGGATGTCATCTACCTATTTTGGGTATCTGGTGCTGTGGCCTTCTCCACCAGACATCACGGCGCCTAGAGTATCAGTAACCAAACCGACAGCCTGCAGCAGCGGGTTGCCCGATCACAGGCACACCGAAGCACTACACAATCGACAGCCACAACAACAACAACAACACAACAAAGACACCAGCGGCCACCAGGGGCCACTACCGGCCCACATAAACATAAGGAAGAGGTCGCTGCAGATCCCGGAACTATTTTCACACGTCAAACCACGTCATGGAAAATAGTTCCGAGGTACTCATCCGCCGAAGCGCTATAAAGGCCGGCGCTCGGGCGCACATCGGCAGTTCATTGACCGCCAGCAGACGTGGATAGCTGCCGCCCCGGCAGCCCGGCTTGGATCTTCTCGCTGATCTCTGGATTAGGCTTGGTATATCGGAGAAGTCTCTGGCGGAGACTAGTAGGAAATTATTTCATATGTTTTCTATATTATTCTTGTAAGCAGTTGTGATTCGAAGACGGACCACTATTTTGTGTTGGTGCTATACTTGGAGAATATTTTTTGGTTAATTGAACAGTCCAATAAATTGTTTTCGGACTTTGATCGTTAGTTTCTTCTGCTTATGCAGACATATCATCTGGCAAATATATTACCATTTGTTTCAAAAAAAGACTCTCATTTCAGGATAGCGGCTTCTGTCAACCAAAGGCTTGCAGTTACTCTTCGTTTTCTGGCAACAGGAGATTCATTTCAGAGCCTTGCGTATTTATTTCACATTTCGAAGCAAGCAATATCTCATAGTGCCTGAAGTATGTGGAGCTCTGGTGGAAGTACTGAAGGATTATGTAAAGGTAAGTAAATTAAAAATAACGTTAAATAAGCATACTTTTGAAATGTTATTATTTCTCAATTACATTACATATTTCATCAAACACAACTTCTTCAATTGTGTTGTCACTGCCTTCATAACTCGTATTATATGATGATGACGATGATGGCCCTGCCACATTCATACCCACTGTCGAGTGCTGACTTTCCAAATACGCTACATGCTGTTTCATTAACACTTCATTAAGCAAAGCCATTGTTTTTGCTCTTTCTAACTCTAGAAATTTCCGTAAAACTGATGCCACATGCTGCCCATATGTACTACATTCATCGTATTTGTTCTCGTTTTTGCAGCACTTTAGTTAATAATTGAGACGCAATCTTCTAGGGTTGCTGCATATCTTTTTTTCTCGCACATCCTTCTAATTTTTCGTGGTGGAGGGCTGGAAGGTGCAGCCGCAACCTCTTCATCTTCATTTGTGCCCTCTGGCGAATGTACGAAAACCTGAAATCAAATTTCTTTCTTTCAGATACCTGGGACTGAAAAAGACTGGCGTGAAACAGATTCTCCAGTTCCCCCACTGCGTCGGAGCAATTGACGGAAAACATATCGTGCTACAGTGCCCTGCTGATAGTGGAAGTGAATATTATAATTATAAAGGTTCATTCGCCATTGTGCTGCTTGCTGTCGTCGATGCCAGCTACGACTTTTTCTACGCACATATCGGCTTCCAAGGCAGAATACCAGATGGTAATGTGTTCTAAAACGCGAGCATAAGTGAGTTTATTAACGAAAAGAAAGTCCGCAGCTCGTGGTCGTGCGGTAGCGTTCTCGCTTCCCACGCCCGGGTTCCCGGGTTCGTTTCCCGGCGGGTTCAGGGATTTTCTCTGCCTCGTGATGACTGGGTGTTGTGTGATGTCCTTAGGTTAGTTAGGTTTAAGTAGTTCTAAGTTCTAGGCGACTGATGACCTCAGAAGTTAAGTCCCATAGTGCTCAGAGCCATTTGAACCATTTGAAATGTACCATGGCAAAATAACTATGGGTGAATGTGGCTATATACCATAAAATACAAATAAAGACAAACAAGCATAATTTTCTTACCTCATTCTCCACAGTATCTGTCGTCTCCTTCAGCTCATGTACGTCGTCCAAGAACTGCAGCAGCCGATAGCCGAACCAGATGGAATCATATGCAGTGTCCGCACCACTACCAGACGGTCTGCTGGAAATAATTTTTCTTTTCTCACGCCTGTAAGCTACCACGAGCTATCGTATCTTTTTCTGTACACTTCCCTTGTCCGTGCCAGAAGCTGCTGCAAGTTTTGCAAGTGCATCGTGTTTTTTAACAGTGTTCTTAGTTCCCATGCTCCGGACGTTCCATAAGCAATCCTCCCCCTGGTACATGGCAATTAAATTGGTTGTCTTGACCACTCCATTATTTTAGAAAAATAAAGCGAAAACGACACTATAGTAAACACAACACCACTTAACAGCTGACGACACATACACACACACGCTAGCGCCGTGCAGTGGTGACAAGTGGTAGCTGGCCTGGAATATTGTTTCCTTTGATCTGTAATGACACTCCTACGGATAGATGTTTCTGTGTTTCGAAACATCTTTCGAAACATGTTTCTAAATGGTGTCCACATCATGTTTTGAAAACATGTTTCAGGCTCAGTGTGTACGCGGCTTTAGACTGTGAGTAGACTGAAACACTCGGTACTACTTAGTTCCCGATTCATAAACTCCATGTCAGTCATCTCCTCAACATCATCCTTGACATTCCCCTCAATGTTAACTCTATCTCGCCTGCCATCCTATTTTTCCACACTTACAAAGCTGCTGGACAGTTGGTACAAGACTTTGCGACTTAGCTTTCGACGTCTTTGGAGTCGCGTCGTTTGCCGCTGCCTCGCCAGCCAGGCCGACCGCTCCGGTGCGACAGTTGCCGCGCTCCACCTGTCCTCTCTCGCCGTCTCCTTTGTAAGGTTATTCGGCGCCGCCTCTAGGCCTCGGCGTCCTCCTTGCACGATTCTTCGGCGTCCGCTGCCAGCTCCACTCGTCGCTAGCGAAAGTGTTTTTGAGAAGTGCGCGGCCTTATCAGCTACCGCGAGTCCGTGCAACTGCCACCGCTTCCACGCAACACGTACTTAAGGTACTATTTCGCTGCGACTGTCCGCCGTAGCGGCCGGCTGTAACTGCCAGCTCTAACTGCCGACCGTCACTGCCTGTGTACTTTCTCGAAACTGCTCACCGCAGCGGCCATGCCACTCATTGTGCTGCCTCTGTGAAAGGAACACGCATGCGAGTTTGCATCATGGATGCTAATACGAGGTGCATTCAAGTTCTAAGGCCTCCGGTTTTTTTTCTAATTAACTACTCACCCGAAATCGATGAAACTGGCGTTACTTGTCGACGTAATCGCCCTGCAGACGTACACATTTTTCACAACGCTGACGCCATGATTCCATGGCGAAGGCTTCTTTAGGAGTCTGTTTTGACCACTGGAAAATCGCTGAGGCAATAGCAGCACGGCTGGTGAATGTGCGGTCTCTTTCATTGTTGGAAAAAGCCAAAAGTCACGAGGAGCCAGGTCAGGTGAGTAGGGAGTATGAGGAATCACTTCAAAGTTGTTGTCACGAAGAAACTGTTGCGTAACGTTAGCTCGATGTGCGGGTGCGTTGTCTTGGTGAAACAGCACACGCGCAGCCCTTTCCGGACGTTTTTGTTCCAGTGCAGGAAGGAATTTGTTCCTAAAAACCGTAGTGCCCTTTGGAATGCAATGGGTAAGGATTACGCCCTCGCTGTCCCAGAACATGGACACCATCATTTTTTCAGCACTGGCGGTTACCCGAAACTTTTTTGGTGGCGGTGAATCTGTGTGCTTCCATTGAGCTGACTGGCGCTTTGTTTCTGGATTGAAAAATGGCATCCACGTCTCATCCATTGTCACAACAGACGAAAAGAAAGCCCGTTTCATTCTGTCGTTGTGCGTCAACATTGCTTGGCAACATACCACACGGGCAGCCATGTGGTCGTCCGTCAGCGTTCGTGGCACCCACCTGGATGACATTTTTCGCATTTTCAGGTCGTCATGCAGGATTGTGTGCACAGAACCCACAGAAATGCCAACTCTGGAGGCGATCTGTTCAACAGTCATTCGGCGATCCCCGAAAACAATTCTCTCCACTTTCTCGATCATGTCGTCAGAACGGCTTGTGCGAGCCCGAGGTTGTTTCGGTTTGTTGTCACACGATGTTCTGCCTTCATTAAACTGTCGCACCCACGAACGCACTTTCGACACATCCATAACTCCATCACCACATGTCTCCTTCAACTGTCGATGAATTTCAATTGGTTTCACACCACGCAAATACAGAAAACGAATGATTGCACGCTGTTCAAGTAAGGAAAACGTCGCCATTTTAAGTATTTAAATCAGTTCTCATTCTCGCCGCTGGCGGTAAAATTCCATCTGCCGTACGGTGCTGCCATCTCTGGGACGTATTGACAATGAACGCGTCCTCATTTTAAAACAATGCGCATGTTTCTATCTCTTTCCATTCCGGAGAAAAAAAATCGGAGGCCTTGGAACTTGAATGCACCTCGTGCCATTCTAGGTTTTTTGGTGGGCGAGGAGGAAGAGGAAATTATGATAATGCTTACAAGTTCTTGATCTCACAGCATTTTCCAAACACAGAAAAGTGAAGGCATTTATGCTAACTTAATAGCCAGCCACTTGCGAAACGATAAAGAGAGGTTTTTCGCTTAATCCATTTCACTTCGAATTTGTTTTAAGCCCGGTGAAAGAAGATATAGCAGGAATACTTACCAGCGCAGTACAAACTCCAATAGAAACTTCCAGAATGAGATTTTCACTCTGAAGCGGAGTGTGCGCTGATATGAAACTTTCTGGAAGATTAAAATTGTGTGCCGGACCGAGAATCGAAGGAGGTTCGCAGGAGAGCTTCTGTAAAGTTTGGAAGGTAGGAGACGAGGTACTGGCAGAAGTAAAGCTGTGAGGACGGGACGTGAGTCGTGCTTGGGTAGCTCAGTTGGTAGAGCACTTGCCCACGAAAAGTAAAGGTCCCGAGCTCGAGTCTCGGTCCGGCACACAGTTTTAATCTGCCAGGAAGTTTCATATCAGCGCACACTCCGCTGCAGAGTGAAAATCTCATTCTGGAAACACCCCCTGGCTGTGGCTAAGCCATGTCTCCACAACATCCTTTCTTTCAGGAGTGCTAGTTCTGCAAGGTTCGCAGGAGAAAAATGGTTCAAATGGTTCTGGGCACTATGCGACTCAACTTCTGAGGTCATCAGTCCCCTAGAACTTAGAACTACTTAAACCTAACTAACCTAAGGACATCACACACATCAATGCCCGAGACAGGATTCGAACCTGCGACCGTAGCGGTCGCGCGGTTCCAGACTGTAGCGCTTAGAACCGCTCGGCCACCCCGGCCGGCCTTCGCAGGAGAGCTTCTGTAAAGTTTGAAATGTAGGAGACGAGGTACTGGCAGAAGCAAAGCTGTGAGGACGGGGCGTGAGTCGTGCTTGGGTAGCTCAGTTGCTAGAGCACTTTCCCGCGAAAGCCAATGTTCCCGAGTTCGAGTCTCGGTCCGGCACACAGTTTTAATCTGCCAGGAAATTCCAATAGAAGCTCATGAAATAATGGCAGTGACATTACGGTAAGTAGCTGCACAAATACATACTTATTCATCAACATATGTTAAAATAGGTTAATTTTGCATTTCTATGAGATAAGATAAAATTCTAGGAATGGAAATGACTCACTGCTTGTAGAGTTTGTTGTTTATTTTTGCATTATCTTTGGATTGTGTTTACATTATACTGGTTTCAAAAGTAGTAGCAGCATCACCTGCCTGTGGTTCGACGTTTATTAATGGGATGAAAGTGTACCCATCGTCTCCAACCGACGAAGCATCTAACGGTTGTGAAGTTTGTTCGAGCGGAGGTGGAAGGAAAGAAGAGCTGGAAAGACTGATGGCGGCAGCTGATGGCACAAAAGGTGATTCTGAAGAACATTCAAGTACCATAATACAACTTAAAATGTCAACATCGTTTTATTAATGAGGTGACGTGGCAGTTTCCTAATGGACGCTGCGATGCCTCTCATGATTAGCCCCACATCATCTTTGGGCTCCTGCTCATCAATCAAACGCTGCAGCAATTCCAACCGTTGTTGGTCCCTTTTGTTGACTGAATCCCAGTCGGTCGTCCTCGATCTGTGAACTGAGAAGGAAGAGTTGATAGGAGGTGTATCGCTAGAGGACAAGGAAGCAATGGCTTGTCAAGTGTCACGCACTGTTCCATCTTCATCAGATGGGGGTCCTTCAACATTTGTTGGGTCTTGTAGCGGAACACCACAAAAAGAGAACCGCTCCCTTTCTGCATCTCTTAAAAAACTTAATCTGTTGAAAAACACTCATGTTTTTGATGAACTTGGTGCTGCAGAAAATTTTTACAGTTCTTCTTTTCGAACTGTTTTCCAGTAGCTATCTATGGTGTCTTTTCACCTATTCGTACGCTGGCCACCGAACAAAAATACTTTTTTAGTTATGTAATTAGAACAACACATATTTTTTTTGTTTCATGTGTTGATAATAATTATGGTTTGTTACAGGGGATAGTTTAGTGTCCTTTCGGTATGGTTTTCAGATATCGTGAAGCTACGTGTGCATCATAGTTCATGAAACATTAGAAGCTATGTGCAAACACTTGGTACCTATCTTACTGCCTTCTCCGTCGTGAGAATATTTCCTGAAATGTGCGAAAGAGTTCTACACTCTTCGTGGTTTCCCTAACTGTGGTATTGCTATTGATGAGAAACATATAAGGATAAGGTGTCCTGGAAAAGTCGTTCTCTTTTTTTGAAAGGCTACTTCTCCATAGTACTTTTGACATTGGTTGATGCGAACTGGAAATTGATAGTGATAGATGTCAGTTCATATGAGAAGAAAGGAGTCAGTGGAATATTTAATAAGTTGGCAAGGGGAAAATGATTATGAATGAAGACGTATTGCGAGCAAATGAAGAGCTTCCATTGACTGAAATCAAAATGTCATTTATTATAGTTGGCGATGAGGCACTGTGCTTGCGAAAGCATATTCTCAAGCCTTCCACTCGCTCGGACGCCCAGCAAATCAAAATCTCCCTCGATCTATAAATTGTCAGGGGCGCGCAAATTTCGGAAAATGCTTTTGGACTTTCGTGTCAGGTATCTCGTTTTTTTTTTTTTTTTTTTTTTTTTTTTTTTTTTTTTTTTTTTTTTTACGCAAAAGTGAATCTACAAACTAACATGTGATAAACTCGTTACAGCTTGTTGCTAGTAGTAGTAGTAGTAGTAGTAGCATTATTCAGCTGTAGATATCTTTTTGCAAGGATATAGGACATGTCGAAGTATTTACAAGCTTAGACCAATTTAAAATAAGCTAATTCGTATACACATACATTTACGGACATCTAGTTAGAGACAATCGTTAGATTTACTCCTGGTATACAATACTTCTTTTGCAAATAACTTATTAAATAATGTAATGCCACACTGTTCACTCATATCTCACTATCAGTCACTGCACGCACTATACACACACTGTTTCATAACACTTCACTCACTACACACACACACACACACACACACACACACAAACACTGGTGATCTCAGGGCCATTTGCTGTACGACAACTTCCCATTTGCTATCTTGAAAAACTGAGTCAGCATCCCTCTATAATGAGTGAGATGCTGAGCTCAGAAAGAGGAAGAGGTTTTTGTATTGTGCTATGCATAGCTTGGCGGTAGGTATTTCTAGAAAGGAAAAAAAAAGAAGGGAAAAAAACATAAGATGAAGGTGTTATGTGAAATGTTGGGTGTTTTATAATCATTATTATTATTTGTTTGTATAACTTTTTTTTATCAAACCCCTACTCTGTTTTATCTAAGTAATCCTTCAATGTAGAAAACGGATTAAATAACAAGTACTTTTTAGCTGTCTTTTAAAATAAGTGTATTTTTGCAATTTCTTTAATCTCTTTTGGTAATTTATTGTATAGTTTTATTCCTTGGTATAAAATGCTGTTTTGAGTTTTAGGTTTATTTTTTCTTGGTAAATGTAAGTTGAGTCTACCTCTTGTTTCATTGTCATAGACACAGCTGTTTGTGCAGTAAGTACAAATGTTATTTTTGATGTGTACAACTGACTGCTAAATGTATTCACATGGAGCAGTTAAAATCCCCAGTGTTTTGAACAGATCTTTACAATGAGCTCGACTATTATTTTTGGTTATTATTCTTATGGCTCTTTTCTGGAGTTTGAAAATTGCGTTCATATTTCGTGCGTTTGTTCCCCAAAAAAAGAATGCCATAGCTAAGAATTGTGTGTACATATGAATAATATGTAACTAAAAGACACGGCATGTTACACACTGATGATAACATTCTAAGGGCATCACAAGCTAATTACATACTGTTTGCAAGTACCTTTGTGTGTTCACACCACTTCAACTGAGAATCAATATTCATTCCTAGAAATTTTGCATTTGTTACACAGTTCGTAAAGGTGCCATCTATATTTAATTTAACATTATCATTTTCCTCTTCAAACTGAAATTCATGGCATTAGTTTTCTTTATGTTCAGTGTCACATTATTGCTTATTGACCAATCATAAACTTCCTTGAGTGTTTCATTTGCTTTCTCTGCAAGGAATTATCTTGTTTTCTATGTGAGCTTTCTATGTGAGTTTTCTATGGAGCTGTCATCAGCGAAGAGAATTTTTTCACTTTGTGTAACACTACTAGAAAAGTCATTTATGTATATCAGGAATAGTATTGGTCCTAATATGCAACCTTTCAGAACCCCTATATTAATGTATTTTATTCTGATAAGTGTTTTACTAAACGTTTACATCTATTTGAAGTATGTGTTATCTCTGCTCTTTGTACCCTATCTGTTAGGTATGATCCAAACCAGTCATTAGCTACCTCTCGTATTCCTAATGCTTCTAATTTATTTAATAGAATCTTGTGGTCGACTGTATCAAAGGCCTTAGAAAGATCCAGAAATATGCCTGTGATACACTCATCTTCGTCAAGAGCATCAAGTACAACCTTTGTGAATTCTACAATGGCTGACTCCGTATTTTTGTCGCTGCGTTAACCAAACTGTGATACGCTTAACGGGTTGTATTTATTCAGGTAATTCATTAATCTGTCTATCGTAACTGCTTCTATTATTTTTGAGAATGGTGACAGCAGGGAAATGTTCCAGTAATTTTCCATGTCTTCTGTATTACTTTTCTTAAGCAAAGGTACAGCTCTTGACTGTTTTAACTGCTCTGGAAATGTCTCTATTGTGAAGGATTCATTTATTATATTTGTTAAGGGGCCTTGTGTAATCTCTATGCATTGTTTCGGTATACACATTGGTACTTTATCTAAGCCTACTTACATTTTATTTTTTAGTTTTTGAACAGTTTCATTGACTTCAATCTCTGTGCTTGAAAGTAACATCATTGTATTTAGTGCAAAATTATTTACAAGCGTTGTATTTGTTTTGGGGTATTTTTGCTGTACCTTCTCTGCAATACTTCAAAAATGCTCGTTTACATAGTTTGCTAAATGTTGTGGATCATTTATTACGTTATCCCCCTCCCTTAGCAGTATGTTATTCTGCGTTTGTTTGCCTCTCACTTTTTACTTGTTTATTACATCCAAGACTGCTTTGCTTTTATTCTCTGCATTCTATATTATTTCGTCATTAAATGAATTTTTTGCAGCAATCTGCACCTTCTTATAGTTCTTTTTGTATCTATGATAGAAATTTAAAAATTCTGGATCATTGCGACTTTATTTCATGAAACTGAGGTATTTAAGTGTTTGGGAGGACTTCTTAATACCTGCTGTTATCCATCTGTTTTTGTGCGATGTTGCTACGGACATGCAAACTTTTGGAAATCCCTTTTCAAAGTTCAATTTAAATAACGTGGAGAATTTAGATAATTTTATATTCACATTGGTTTTCTTATACGCGTCATCCCAGCTTTGTTTTGCTAGTTGTTTTGAAAAATCTTTTATTTTGATTGCTGGTGGATGTCGTTTGTAGGCTTGTAGTTTAGGGAATGATTCGATGACTGATTTTACTATTGTTATTTGGCAGAGCTGATCTGATAGTCCGAGAGCTTTTACAGCTACATCACATTTTTCCCTGCCCATATTTGTGCTCACTTGGTCAATTATTGATGCAGTCATTGTAGTAACCCTTGTTGCACTATTGACAAATATGGACATGCCAAAACTTTGAAGGATATTTATGAGGATGCTGCTGGATTCATTTATTATATTAGTGTTGATAGTAATGTCCCCGCAAAGAATTACGTTGGTCTTTGTATCTGAGACTTTATCTAGAACTTCTGTTAATTTACTGAAAAAAGTGTCCACACTACCACTGGAAGCACTGGAAGATCTATGCAGTCACAAAATGATTAATTTCTTGGTAATATCAAGCCCTGTTAATTCAGTAGCTGATATTACAAAGTGTTTGTCTTCACTTACTGTACTGTGGTATTGTCTTTATTTGAACTGTGTTCCTGTTCTGATATAAGTGCATGATCCTCCACCCCTGGAAGCAGTTCTGCAGTAAGAGTTTGCGCTTTCATACAATGATGATACTACATGTTGGATTTCTGTGTCTCTACACCAGTGCTCAGTAACACAAACTACTGTGCAGTTCAAAGATTGGAGCTCAGCTTCTAATAAATGTACTTTATTTTTTATTTATTGCATGTTGTGATGGAGGATTGCTAAGTCTGTGAAATGCCCCATAATACTCTTTGCAAAGGTTTGTTTTTCTTTGTGACATCTGATATGTGTTATATTTGGAGTGTTAATATCTATCTTGTGAGTGATTGTTTCAGTATTTTTTTAAATTGCAGGATATACTCTTTAGGCAGGGGAATCTGTTGTCTGGATTTATCCTAAAATAGACTTACTTTTCCTACCCATGACAACAGATGATTGACGATGTGTGGCCCGAGATCAACCCCCTATACTTTCATGAATCAGCTGTAGCAATCTTCCCTTCCCACTCCTGTTTAGGTGTAGGCCATGCCTAGTGAAACCCCATCTGCTGATAGTCCCGACGGGCACTAGAGAAACATGAGCGAAGTTGGCTGCCCTCAGAGCCATCCCTAACCCCACACTGATTCGCCTCACGGCTCCATCAAGGTAGGTGTGGTCGATCATGACGCTGGAACAGGTCAACAAAGTGTACACCTATGTCATATGCCCCATCCCTGTCCAAAGTGCTGCCCACACAATCTCCTGAGGGACGCCTGTGTAGAATAAAGAGGGCTACTTTTTTATGAACTCTACCATTACGTGAGAGTACCGGGTCATCAAAAAGTCAGTATAAATTTGAAAACGTAATAAACCACGAAATAATGTAGATAGAAAGGTAAAAATTGACACACATTCTTGTAATGACATGGGGTTTTATTAGAACCTAAAAACAAACAAAGGTCACAAAATGTCCGACAGATGGCCCTGGACAGCAAAAATGCTACCGTGACGGGTGAGAGGTACGCCGATATGTTACAGAATCGCATCATCCCCAGCCTGGCTGATAAACGCCTGTTGGAACGTACGATGTTTGTGCAGGATGGCGCTCCACCCCATATTGCTAGACGCGTGAAAGATGTCTTGCCCGCGTCGTTTGGTGATGATCGTGTGTTCAGCCGCCGCTTTCGTCATGCTTGGCCTCCCAGGTCCCCAGACGTCAGTCCGTGCGATTATTGGCTTTGGGGTTACCTGAAGTCGCAAGTGTATCGTCATCGACCGACATCTCTAGGGATGCTGAAAGACAACATCCGACGCCAATGCCTCACCATAACTCCGGACATGCTTTACAGTGCTGTTCACAACATTATTCCTCGACTACAGCTATTGTTGAGGAATGATGGTGGACATATTGAGCATTTCCTGTAGAGAACATCATCTTTGCTTTGTCTTACTTTGTTATGCTAATTATTGCTATTCTGATCAGATGAATCGCCATCTGTCGGAAATATTTTGAACTCTTGTATTTTTTTGGTTCTAATAAAACCCCATGTCATTCCAAGCATGTGTGTCAATTTGTACCTCTCTATCTACATTATTCCGTGATTTATTCAGTTTTCAAATTTATACTGACTTTTTGATCACCCGGTACTACGAAACATTACTCCATTGCCTCCAACAGGAAGATTCTACCGCGCTGAAGTGTTTCAGGTACGAAATACAGGGAAGCGACCTCCGGGTTTGCTTTGCCATCGTGTGGCGAAATGCAAATGAACTATTTACTGAACTCGGAATTCTATTACAAACTCTCCCAATGCAATTATTATGTGCTTAATGACATCTGACTATGCAATCCAGGTCTCTGCTGAAGAATCGGATTGGGTGAGGTCGTTTGCCTCATAGAAAGTAATGATGCATGTACATTATTAACATCAAGTTAACCCCATCCAAATTTTTGGACTACGTTGTAGGGTAGGTGTGATGTGTCAGTACATGTAGTCTGACATATCAGGAAAGATAATCAGATTTATTCCATTTGAAAATTTACATGTACTCATAAATAGTATTAATAAGGTGATGCAGCTTGATTGTGGATAGATTAATATCTTAATAAAGAGAAAGAGGTATAAAACGAATATACAACTATACAACCGAGCAATGAGGATTGGAACTTCACCTTAACTGAATGAGAGCACAAGATTGTAGATCACATTCTTTCCATCAGTATCTAATCACAGAAATAATGCGAGAATGTGCTGCAATGCTCAATGGGTCAGTGGCAACCCATCTAACATCTATAAACTGCAAGGCTGATCGTGCTACGGCTGGAGATGAATATATTACCGATTGTGCCCTCCTGCTCCATGACAAGGTCCACATCCGGCTGTTCTTGTCGTGCTGTTATGCCGATTAGCACAGCCACAACGGCCCACGTACGTGACACATTTCCGCAAGTTTATCCAAAGTTCCAGAAAAGTATGCAACTACTACGCAATTACTTCGTATCGCCCGGTACAGGGTACTGTTCCCTTATCAGACGGACGCTGAAACGCGAGTGTCTCATTTCTACCAAAATCTAGTCCGGCTTGCCGCTCCACTGCTGTCGCTGTCCAATCGCAACATTCTAACAAACTTTTTAACCAGTGATTGCTACTCCCACTCGACTGTGAGTATGCAGGAAACAATGCTTATGTCACATCGATCTGGCCAATCGCAGTGCGCCGGTGGGAGTCGCCGCTCGTCCGAAAAACTTTCCAGACGATTCCTTGGTGCCAATGCCTAAATGGACACATTCCGCTCCTCTGCCCCAAGCTCAGAAAATATGGAGTGAGGGATTTGCGGAGGTACATCCCTTGCTGGCAATGTCGCCCGCGACGCTTTTGTGAGCCCAGGGCGACGTGTCCGAGGAGGAAACAGCGTCTCCCTGCATTATTCACTTTGGGGAGACATTCTGCTCGCCTTGCAGAGTTCTGCCGGAAACGCCGCCTGCCCGTCGAGCTGCATCGAAGCCCTGCCGCTGGAGACCGGCCTGGAGGGGCCACCACCTCCTGGAGTGCTGCAGGTTGTAAAATTCGCTTCATGCCACTGGCTCCCTGAGTAAAATCCCGCACGAAACTCTGAACGCAAAAATTATTTGCACTTAACGCAGTCCAGTACATTCTCATTGCTCATCCCTTAGCTACCTCTGTTAACATAGTGCGAGGAACTGCAAATTTTTTCACATCAATGCTGCTACTTGTCATTACTGCCCTAATTAATTATTCAGAAACGCAAAGTGGTGATTGACGTGGGCCATGCACTAGGAGTGCAAGGCCCACCATGACGACGACTATCAGTTACTGGAGTATGAGAGCAAATACTCTACATTGTATGATCATAAAATGGTTCAAATGGCTCTGAGCACTATAGGACTTAACATCTGAGGTCATCAGTCCCCTAGACCTTAGAACTACTTAAACCTAACTAAACTTAGGACATCACACACATTCATGCCCGAGGCAAGATTCGAGCCGGCGACCGTAGCAGTCGCTCGGTTCTGGACTGAAGCGCCTAGAACCGCTCGCTCATCGCGGCCGGCTATGATCATAAGAATACAGGTTTCAGAAATGTAGCGGCTAAAGATAATGTGTGGAAGAAGATAGGAGAAGCAATGCACTCCCAGCGCATGGCCCGTATGGACTGCCACCTTGCAATACATCAAAGAGTTACTTCTGTGAACCTACAACCAATGATTACAACAGGGAAAATAACTAAGGCTCATATAAAGGAAATAACTTATTGTTAGTATTCGTAACTATTATTGTAATTATTTGGCAACAGAAAGAATGAAAGTATTATTGTAGCTCAAGTTTTGTAAAATTACGTGTCACAGTAGGAAAATCACGTAAATAAATAAATGCGTATATGAAAAAAGACTTACCATCGTTTTTCATTGCTTCTCCTATCTTTTACCACACCTTACCCTTTGCCACCACATTTCTGAAATCTGTATGTTTATGATCATGAAATGTAGAGTATCTGCTCACATACTAAAATACTAAACTAACTGTTCGTTGTCATCATCGTGAAAGCCTTTCTTCGACATCGCGCGTCGCAGCTAATTGCAGTTGTCACAGACGCGGCCCGACTGCCAGACAGCTTTTGCAGCGGCCGAAACGCGGCAGTAACGATGACGTCACGACCGTTGGCTGCCGGTACTATTTCGCTGCGACTGCCGGCAGTGACTGCAGGCAGTTAATTACTTGTCTTAGGCAATGCAACGGACGCTATGCCACTGTAACTGCTCGACAGTCAACGGCCGTTACGTCATCGCCAGTACCACTTCTCGGCCGCTGCAGAATGAGTCTGGCAGTCGAGCCGCGTCTGTGACAACTGCAGTAAGCTGCGACGCGCAGTGCCGAAGACACGTTTCCACGATTACGACGACTATCAGTTACTGGAGTATGAGATTAAATACTCTACACTGTATGATCGTAAGAATATAGGTTTCAGAAATGTAGTGGCAAAGGATAATGTGTGGAAGAAGATAGGAGAAGCAATGAAAAAGAAGGCAAGTTTCTTTGCATACACACATTTATTTATTTTCGTTTTTTTAACTACTGTGACACATAATTTTGCAATACAGATGCTAGAACAAGACTTTCCTTCTTTCTGTCGCCGAACAATTACTACAATAGTAGTTAAGACAAGTAACAATTAGTTTTTTTTCCCTGTATTTAAGCCTTAATTCTTTTTCAGTTTGTAATCATTCTTCTGTAGGTTCACAGAAGTAATTCTTGAATGTATCTCGTACCTGAAACCATTCGGCTTGGTAAAATCCAACTGTTCGAGGCAACTGAGTAATGTTTTGTGGTAAACCCACGTCAAGCTACAGTTCATAAAGAAAAAAAATGGTTCAAATGGCTCTGAGCACTATGGGACTCAACTGCTGAGGTCATAAGTCCCCTAGAACTTAGAACTACTTAAACCTAACCAACCTAAGGACAACACACACATCCATGCCCGAGGCAGGATTCGAACCTGCGACCGTAGCGGTCGCGCGGTTCCAGACTGTAGCGCCAGAACCGCTCGGCCACCAGCGGCCGGCAGTTCATAAAGAAGTCGCCCTCCTTTGTGTAAAGAGGCGTCCCCGAGGATACTGTGTAGACAGCAGCAAGCTGTAACGAGTTTATCACATGTATTAGGTTAGAGATTCACATTTGCATAAAAAACCGTGATACCTGGCACAAAATTACAAATGCATTTTAAGAAACTCGGCGCGCTCCTGACAATTTATACCTAGAGGTAGGTTTTAATTTATCTTGTTGGGAAGTCGGCCGAATGAAACGCTTGAGAATATGGTTTAGCAAGCAGAATGCCTCGTCGCCAACTATAAGAAAGTGCATCTTGATTTCAGTGAATGGAAGGTCTTCATCGGCTCGAAGTAGGTCTCTCTGTTCATGATCATTTTCCCCAGTGCCGACTTATTAAATATGCCACTGTTTCCTTTCTTCTCATATGAACCGACACATATCGCAACGAATTTACAGTTTGCATCAACCAATGCCAAGAGTAGTATGGAGAAGTAGCCTTTCCAAAAAAGAGAACCACATTTTTCCGGGACACCGTTTCCTTATATGTTTCCCACCAACAGCAGCACAACAGTTAGGGTAACCCAGAAGAGTGTAGATCTCTTTTCAGGAATGATTCTCGAGATGGAGAAGCAGAAAGATGGGTACCAAGTCTTCAATAAAATTCTTCAGGGTATCAGACCGCATCGTCATAATTTAAAATGCGCCAACGTTTCGGCCAGCGTTGCAGCTAGCCTTCATCAGGGCCTTACGTTAACTGCTAAATGAATTTTTTTTTTCTTTATTGTGATTTCATTCCCCTGCCCCAGACGGGCAGGGGAGGGCTGTCAGCAGCACAATCCGCCGCTCTTCAGCCGAGTGATATGACAATTAAAACAAGAATAAAATAATACATACATAAGGAGGTAAAAAGGGGGAACATAAAACAGAGTAAGGGGAGAGAATGGAGGTAAAAATACACTGATATGTAGACGTTCATTGGGGACAGTTAAAAAAGTCACCAGAAAGTTAAAAAACACAATTGGTGATTCTTAAAACACATGGAAGTCACTAGATGCACAGGCACAGGTTAAAAGTCGGCCACAGTATTAAAAACACTCCGAAACAACACACTTAAAACCCACTCGGAGCACACACGACGAAGAATAAAACTACCAGGTGGGACCTGCCGAGGGAAAGGGCAGAGAGGATGGAAAAGGAGGGGAGAGCATGGGGCAGCTGGGGAAGCGGCGGGAGGAAGGGAGGAGGGGAACCGTGGGTTCACGAAGAGGCAGGAGACACATGGGGCGGGAGAGGAAAAGGGAAGACAGGGCAGGAGGGAGCGCAGAGACACTGAAAGAAGGCACAAGAGATGGAGGGGGAGGGGAAATCCGCTCAGAAGGAGGGAGGGGGAGGAGAGGGAGCCCTGAGGAGGAGGCAGGAAGAGGGGGTTAGAGTTGGTAGGAAGGGTAGATGTCAGGGCGAAGCTCATCATCCGGGAGCGGTAGACGGTGGAAGTTGTGGTGGGAAAGGAGATGGAGGGTGTGGAGATGGAGAGAGGGAGGGACACAACGGTAAAGGCGCGGCAACTGGTCGGGAGTGGAGAGGAAGGGAGACACCAGGGGGTGGGGGGGATCAAGGCGACGGACAACATAGAGTGTGCGGATGTGTTCAAGGAAAAGGAGAAGGTGGGGGAAGGGGATGAGGTCATAGAGGATGCGCGTGGGGGACGGAAGGCGGATGCGGAAGGCGAGGCGGAGCGCATGGCGTTCGAGGATTTGGAGGGCGTTATAGAACCGGGGAGGGGCGGAAATCCAAGCGATGCTGGCATAACAAAGGATGGGGCGGATCATGGATTTGTAGGTGTGGAGGATGGTAGAAGGATGCAGACCCCATGTCCGGCCGGACAGGAGGTTCAGGAGGCGGAGGCGGTTGTGAGCTTTGTTTTGGATGGTAAGGAGATGGGGAGTCCAGGTGAGGTGGCGGTCGAGGGTGAGGCCAAGGTATTTGAGGGTAGGAGTGAGGTGGATAGGACGGCCATAAATGGTGAGGTAGAAATCATGGAGGCGGAAGGAACGGGTGGTGCAGCCTATGATGATCGCCTGGGTCTTGGAGGGATTAACACGGAGGAACCACTGGTTGCACCAAGCGGTGAATTGGTCAAGGTGGGTTTGGAGAGTGCGTTGGGACCGTTGAAGGGTAGGATAAAGGGCTAGGAAGGCGGTGTCATCAGCGAACTGGAGAAGATGAACAGGAGGGGGAGGTTTGGGCATATCAGCAGTGTACAGGAGATAGAGGAGAGGGGAAAGGACAGAACCTTGGGGCACGCCGGCAGAGGGGTAGAAAGTACGGGAGTTGGAATTGTGGATAGTCACATAGGAGGGACGATGGGAGAGGAAGGAAGCAACGAGACGGACGAAGTTGATGGGGAGAGCATAGGTCTGGAGTTTGAAAAGGAGCCCGGGATGCCAGACACGGTCATAGGCGTTCTGGAGGTCAAGGGAAACAAAGATAGCAGAGCGACGGGAGTTAAGTTGGAGGGAAAGAAGATGGGTAAGGTTAAGGAGCTGGTCGTCAGCAGAGAAGGAAGGCCGGAAGCCACATTGGGTAAGAGGAAGGAGGCGGTGCTGGTTAAGGTGGCAATGGATACGGCGAGAGAGGATGGCCTCAAAGACCTTACTGAACACGGAGGTGAGGCAGATGGGACGATAGGAAGAGGTAGCAGAGGGGGGTTTGTTAGGCTTAGGGAACAGCAGGACACGGGAAGTCTTCCACAGGTCAGGGTAAAATCCAGTGGAGAGGAGGACATTGTACAGGGTAGCAAGGACAGACAGGAAGGATGGAGGGGATTCCTTGAGGTGACGGTAGGTGACGCCATCATGACCAGGGGCGGTGTTGCGTTTGGAGCGGAGGACGAGTGTGATGTCTTGCATGGTGATGGGAGTGTTGATGTCGGAGGGGGGTAGCCGATCCATGTACTGGAAGCTAGGGGCGAGCGGGGGGACCGAGGTGTCAGTGCGGTCAAGGACAGTGGGGAAGAGGGAGTAATCAAAATGGGGATCGTCAGGAATGGAGAAGACCTCGGATAGGTGGGAAGCAAAATGGTTAGCCTTACTGAGGTTGTCAGGAAAAGGGCGATCGTCATGGAGGATGGGGTAATGCGGGGTGGGATGGCTACCAGTAAGGCGGTGGAAGGCTGACCAGTACTTGGAGGAGTTGACAGGGAGGGTGGAGTTGAGGCGTGTGCATGTCTGACGCCAGTCCCGGCGTTTCTTTGCTGTAAGGAGGTTCCGGATATGTCGCTGTAATTGCCGGTGGCGGGTGAGAGTATCCCGGTCACGAGTGCGGAGGAAGGAGCGGTAGAGCCTGCGGGATTCACGCAGAAGAAGGACGGCCTGCGGAGGAAGCGTAGGGCGGTGAGGGTGGATGAGTTTGGTAGGGACATGAGCCTCCACAGCGTCAGTGATGGTCTTCTGGAGGAAGGAAGAGGCATGGGTGATGTCATCAGGGTGGTGGAAAGTGAGGGGGTGGCTGTCGACCTGTAAGGCAATGGATTCCCGGTAGGCATCCCAATTGGCACGGTGGTAGTCATGGACAGACTTTGGAGGGGCAGGGGGGCGGGTGGCTGCAGTGGCAGGACGGGTAGAGGAGATGGTGAGAAGGACAGGGAGATGGTCACTACCGACGGGATCGAGGACATCAACGGCAATGCGACCAAGGAGGTTGGGGGAAGCGAGGATAACATCGGGGGTGGAGTTACTTTCAGGACGGGTGTGCTGTGGGAGAGGAACAAGGTCACCATGGAGGGTGGCAAGGAACTGATGCCACCGCCGAAGGGTGGCAGGGTCACGGCTGTGGATGTTGAGGTCAGCGGCGATCACATAGGTGGAGAAGGTACGGTCAACATGGGTAATGAAGTCAAAGGGGAGAGGAGCTGCGGGGCGAATATAGATAGTGGCACAGGTGACGGTGAGGGAGGGAAAAAAGAGGCTGAGGAGAAGGTGTTCGGTTGGGTCATTGAGGAGGGGTTGTGGCCGGACAGGGAGATGCCGGAGGTGGCCGATAGCGACCCCGCCTCGAGCTAGGGGAAGGGGATTGTCAGTGCGGTGAAGGAGATAAGGGGAGATGCGGACCACATGGTGGGGTCGGAGGAAGGTTTCATTAAGGATGAAGGAGTCAACCTGGTGCTGGGAGAGGGTATGCATGAAGAGGTATTTGTTTGCAAGGAGGGAGCGAATGTTGAGGTAGAGGAGACGATACTGTTGACGAGCCATGAGAGTGGGTGCGGGAAGGGTGCGGGAAGGGGAGAGGGGCTTAAACGAGGGTGTCTAGACGGGTGAAGGTAAAGTGGGCCTGGTTGTGGGAGTATGTGGCGTAGGTGTTTAAGTGGAAAACAGAGCGGGCAGCGAGGGAAATCTGCTGGAGTGTGTGGGGGCGCTGGAAGGGGTGGATGTTCTGCAGGACGACGGTGAGGAACCGGATGATGTCTTCTGCCGTAGGGGGAGGGCGGAGGGAATTGTTAGGGTGGATAGGTGGGTCAATGGGGCGAAGGGGGACAGTGAGTTCAGGGTTGGTGGGAGGGGGCTTGGCTTTGCATTTGGAGGAATAGGTGGGGTGAGGTTCATTGCAGGTGTTGCAGGATGGGGGGGAGGCGAGGTTGGGACACTGTTTGAGGAAGTGGGAGGCTTTACAATGGGGGCAGGTGGGTGGGTTCTTGCAGTTCTGGGTGAGGTGGTCATTGTACAGAAGACAACGCTGGCAGCGGTAAGATTGAGGAGGGGAACGGGACGGGTCAACAGGGTGGCGGCGGTTGAAAATCAGGGCTCCCTGCGTGAGGAGGTGGTCGATGGAGGAGGCGGACTCTGTAAAGATACGCATGAGGAAAGTAGGGCCAGAGGAGTTGTAAATACGGCGGGCAGAGCGGATTTCCAGGGAGGGGTGGGCATTCAGTTCCGCCAACACCTCAGCCTCCGTGACCACAGGGCTGAGTTTTGTGATGACGGCAGTGAGGGTCGGCGGACGACGAGGCGGTTGGGGTTGGCGAGGAGAGGAGGATGTAAGGAATGGGGTGAGGGATGCATGGGGCCCAAAGGTGATGCGGGTAAGGCGCCGGAGGAGATCAGTGTGGAAGGATGGAGAGGGAGACTTGATGAGAACAGAGTCTCTGCGAGGGATAAGTTGGGTGATGGGTGCACTGGGGATGTACTTCCGGATTTCAAGGGTGAGGGTGCGGGCATCCAGGAATTTCGGATCAGGGTTTGCTAGGACAAAGGTATACAGGGAGGGGGCTGGAGAGGAGGGAGGTGGGGTGGTATCCATAGTGGGGTCAGTGGGAGGTGGGGGAGGCGGGGCGGGCAGTGGCCTTTTGGAGGAAGGAGTAGAGGAGAGGTCGCCACTGGGCCGTTTGGAAGATTTTTTGGCGGGTGTTGCCTGGGAGGAGGGATGAGGGACTGGATGGATGGGGAGGTGGTGGGAGGCAGGGCCCTCCTGTGAGGCAGGAGCACCGGATGAGAGGGTAGGGCGCTCTGTGGCGGCGACTGTGGCGCGGCGGGCGGAGACTCCGGTAGGGGAAGCAGCGGTAGTCGCAGGGGGTAGAGGGGGGAAGTCGTCTCGGCGGGCGACAGGAGTGGGAGGGGGGTTGGGAGCAGGGGCAGAGGCAGTAGCGGGAGAAGTAGCAGGGGCAGTAACAGAGGTAGGAGCAGGAGTGACGTACAGGTGGGGATACATCGATGGAGAGGAGATAGATGGGGAGGAGACTGTGAGTAGGGGAGGTGCATGAGACGGGTGAATCCCAGAGGAAGCACTCCATGACGTTACAGTGGGGGCAGGTGAAGGAGAGGTGTAGATGATGGTGGTAGTTGGGGCGTCCATGATCGCAGGCGGCAGCGAACACCGAGAGACGGCGGCAGAAGAAGCGGCGAGCACCAAGAGACGGCGGCAGAAGAAGCGGCGAGCACCAAGAGACGGCGACAGCGGCGGCGGCGGCTGAAGAAGCGGCGACCAGGTGGCGGCGGCAGAAGAGGAAGCGGCGAGCACCGACAGACGGCGACCAAGCGGCGGCGGCGGCGGCGGCGGCGGCGGCGAGCACCGACAGACGGCGACCAAGCGGCGGCGGCGGCGGGCAGCAGTGACGGCGTGCAGACGGGCAACAACGCGACAAGCACGAGTGGGGCTCTTCCACGTCGAAGGTACACCCTAAGAGTAGCCCAGGCAGTGCGAGTCCTCGATGAGGAAGTGAGGGAATCCAACCCTCGAATGGCTAAATGAACACACTTGGTTCCTTAAATAGCTGCACGAGAGAACCGTGTCGTTACTTGATTGGCTGTAAAAGGAGGAGGAGGAGGGGTGAAAGGTATGCTTTATTGGTGTTTCCTTTATTATCTGTCATTGGCTGAAATAGCTGTTTTCTATTGGTGTTTATATTAATCCACCCCATTGGAGGAGACGGACGAATAGCGAACAGGTGATGGCTGTGACGTCACACTGTTTCCATGCTGTCCAGAAGTCGGCTGCGGCGTGCCATTGCTTTGTGTGCTCGCGACCACTACTGCGCCTCTCCACGTGTCTGCATGGGCCGCCACGGCTCTGCCGCCGCTCCGTAGCCCTGCTATTGCAGGCAGCCAAGACCTCGGAAGCTTGTACCCGTCCTCTCTATTCATGTTGGCGGGTCTTTTGGCTATTTCTATCGCCTCTCTAATCTTTCTTTTGAAAGTGAGAGGCTGTTTCGCCAGGACGCGGGCTTCTTGAAAAAATATTGGTTTCCCGCACTCGTCTCGGTGTTCCGCCACTGCTGACTTAGTGTGTTGTTTCAGGCGGATATATCTTTCATGTTCCGAGAGCCTTGTGCTAATCGGACGTCCCGTCTCACCTATGTAGACTAATCCACACGCACAACCAATTTCATACACGCCAGCTGTGTGTAGTTTGTCAACTGCATCCTTGGTAGAACCGAGCATGTCTGATATTTTGTTTCTGCTTCGGAAAATTGGTTTGATGTCGGCTTTTCGTAGAATTTTGCCAATACGTTCGGTGACCCCTTGTACATATGGTAACACAGCAATGCTCTGTGCCTCCTTCTCCTCTTCCCTATTAGTCTTCTCCCTTGTCGACATGGTGCTGTCTATCATCTGCTTCCCATAGCCATTAGTTCCGAAGATGGACCTGAGGCGTTCAAGTTCTGTCTTCAGATGTTCTTCGTCGCTTATCCTGTACGCTCTCTTCGTTAGCGTGTGCAGGGCGGACTTCTTCTGCGTGGGGTGATGGTGGGAGGAGGCGTGAAGGTACCTGTCCGTATTGGTTGGTTTCCTGTACACTTTGTGGCCAAGTTTACCATCAGGTTTTCGATAAACTTCCACGTCGAGAAAAGGCAGCACCCCATTCTTCTCTGTTTCCATTGTAAACTGAATTTTCCTGTGCTGTTGGTTAAGGTGCTTGTGGAAGTTCTGTAACTCCTCTTCTCCGTTGGGCCAGATGACGAAAGTATCATCGACATAGCGAAGCCAACAATTTGGACGTAATGGTGAGGACTGGAGGGCTGTTTCCTCAAATGCCTCCATGAAAATTTCTGCTGCGATAGGCGATAGGGGTGAGCCCATAGCTACACCGTCAGTTTGTTCATAAAATTGACCTCTCCACTTGAAATAGGTGGTCGTCAGACAGTGGCGCACAAGCTCACATATATCAGGTGCCACGCGTTCTTCTAGGATGTTCACAGTATCTGACACTGGGACATTCGTGAATAGGGATTTGACGTCGAAACTAACCATCAGATCTTGGTCCGTAACACGCATTTCCTTTAGGAGAGACACGAAGTGAGTGGAATCCTTAACGTAGGACTCGGTTTGATGCACTAGGTGTCGGAGCCTAGGTGCCAGTTCTTTCGCTAGGTAGTAGGTCGGCGAATTTATACTGTTTACTATGGGCCTTAAGGGGAAGTCGGTTTTGTGTACCTTCGGTACACCATATATCCTAGGTGCCTGTGTCACTTGCGGGATGAATCTTCTGGCCTTGTCGAAGTTGATTCTAGAGTGCTTGAGCAGTGCCTGCGTCGTTTTGATTACCTTGGCCGTCGGATCTCCACGAAGTTTCTTGTAGATAGGTTCTGCGAGAATATCTTCCATTCGTTTGTTGTAATCAGTTGTGTCCAAGACTACAGTGGCGTTGCCCTTATCTGCCTGTACCACTACTAAGTGGGGGTTGTCCCTGAGTTCCTTGATGGCATGATATTCCTCAGCGTTGATGTTTTGCTTCGGTGGCTTTGCTTTATTCAGAACTCTGACCGTTTCCTGCCGGATCTTCTCCGCCTCGGCGTGTGGCAGATGACGTACCGAAGCCTCTACGGATTCTATGATATCTTCTTTTAGAACTCGCTTAGGTGCGACTGCGAAATTCATCCCCTTGGCCAGAATTGCTGTGGTTGCTTCGCTCAAGGTGTGGCTGGAGAGGTTGACCACTGTCCGTCGCTTGTCCAGCGTCAATGTTTCGTCCGTGGCTTTCTGTTGTAGTTTGTCGTACTTTCTCATCTGGCGGTTAGTAATACTATTGCTGGTCCTTGATGCTTGCTGAAAGGTTAACCTGTCGACTTTATCCCAGTCTTCCATCTGAAGTTTTCCGGCCAGAAATAGGTGCAGATCACACAAATTCCTGTTGTGAGCATCGAGACATGCGGATGTGGCGTATCCTTCCCGTAGCAATGCTTTACTGGCTTTAACACAGATATTCCTCGCCTTGTTCGTTTTTATGTGAGACGTCAACCGCAAAGAATACGGCACAACACTCGTGTCTCTGCATCTCTTCAAAAAAGCAAGGTCAGTCAGCAGTTTACATCTTTTTAAACGCAGTGCTTCTAACTTCTTGATGTTTCCGTGGATTTCCTGCCCATACAGGTTGGTTAAATGTAAGCGTAGGCTTCCGCGGCCGTTGTCTTCTTCAGTAAAATTCTTCAGGGTATCAGACCGCATCGTCATAATTTAAAATGCGCCAACGTTTCGGCCAGCGTTGCAGCTAGCCTTCATCAGGGCCTTACGTAACGACACGGTTTTCTCGTGCAGCTATTTAAGGAACCAAGTGTGTTCAATTAGCAGTTAACGTAAGGCCCTGATGAAGGCTAGCTGCAACGCTGGCCGAAACGTTGGCGCATTTTAAATTATGACGATGCGGTCTGATACTCTGAAGAATTTTATTGAAGAAGACAACGGCCGCGGAAGCCTACGCTTACATGGGTACCAAGTGTCTGCATCTAGCTTCTAATGTCTCATGAACTATGATGCTCACGTAGCTCCAGGATAATTGAAAACCGTACCCAAGGGACACGAAACTCTCCCCTGTAGCTAGAAAGCCGGCAGCTGTGGCCAAGCTGTTCTACGCGCTTCAGTCTGGAACAGCGCTGCTGCTACGGTCGCAGGCTCGAATCCTCCCTCGGGCATGGATGTGTGTGATGTCCTAAGGTTAGTTAGGTTTAAGTAAAGTCTAGGGGACTGATGACCTCAGATGTTAAGTCCCATAGTGCTTAGAGCCATTTGAACCACTTGTAGTTAGAAACCTGTAACAACCCACAATTATGAATAACACATGAAACATATGCGGTGTACTAATTACGCAACAGAAAATTTTTGGTGGTTAACCAGTGTAAGAAGAGGTGGAAAAACATCATGGATAACTATTTGAAAACAGTTCGAAAAGAACAATTCCAAACGTGTTCTGCAGCACCAAGTTCATCAAAAACATGGGCGTTGTTCAACAGAGATGTAGAAAGGGAGCGGTCCTCCTTTTGTGGTGTTTCGCTACAAACGTTGAAGGACTGCCCTCTGATGAAGACGGACAAAATTCTGATGAAACAGGGCGTGACACTTCACAAGCCATTGCTTCTTTGTTCTCTGCTGATACATCTACTGCCAGCTCTTTCTTCTCAGTTCGCAGATCGAGGAAAACTCACTGGGATTCAGCCTACAAAAGGGATCAACAACGGTTGAAACTGCTGCAGCACTTGGCTGACAAGCAGGAGCCCTGGGATAATGTGGGGCTATTCATGAGAGACATTGCAAGTTCCATTAGGAAACTGCCTTGTCACCTCATTAATAAAGCGAAAATTGACATTTTTAGCTGTGTTACGGGATTGAATGATTTTTTTAATCATCTCTTGTATCACTTTATGTGGGAACTTGCACTGCACTGCACTGCACTGCACTGCTATGTCTTCTTTCGCCAGGTTTAAAACATAATCAAAATGAAATGGATTAAGCATAAAAAATTTCTGAATCTCTCCTCACTTTTTCGCAAGAGGCCAGTTACTAAGTGATCATAAGTTCCTTCACCTTCCTGTGTTTGGAAAATGCCGTGAGAACAAGATCTTGTAAGCGTTATCATAATTTCTCTTCCTCTTTTTCCTCGTCCACCAAGATATCTAGAATTGGATTAGCATCCGTGTTGCGAACTCGCGCGCTTGTCCCTTTCACAGAGGAAACTCATAGTGGTGTGGCCGCTGCGCTGAGCAGTTTCAACGAAATGCACAGGCAGTGGCGGTCGGCAGTTACGGTTGGCAGTTACAGCCGGCCGCTATAGCAGGCAGTCGCAGCGAAATAGCACCTTTGAGGCTGACTACTTCGTCACTCCGCTGCTGCACCACATTAACCTGGGGCCACACGAGCGGAGTGTTTCCGCAACGGCAGACGTACTGCGTCGATAGACTCCTGTAGCCAACCGGCCAGGTGCAGAACGAAATGCAGACCGCCAAATATCGAGTCAGCCGCTGTGTCTCTAAAAAAGTTGTTTTCTTTAACTGAAGCACAGCTACGTCCGACTATGCGGTTAGTTTCTCACGGAAACTTTTACTTTTCATGCAAAAAATTAAAAACCGCTGTTTTGGGACCCTTGCGTGTTCTGCGCTGTACAGTCTTCCTCATTCGATCCTTAAGAAGATATTCGATAAAAAAATTTTGTTCAAAAAATGGTTCAAATGGCTCTGAGCACATCTTAGGTCATCAGTCCCCTAGAACTTAGAACTACTTAAACCTAACTAACATAAGGACATCACACACATCCATGCCCGAGGCAGGATCCGAACCTGCGACCGTAGCAGTCCCGCGGTTCCGGACTGCAGCGCCTAGAACCGCACGGCCACCACGGCCGGCAAAACTTTCGTTCTTTCACGTCTCATAGACATATATCGCAGTCTGATAATGAACTGGTTCTCTTTTTGTAATTGCTCATAGTTTTAATGCTGCTCCGAAAGTAAGTAAAACATGGTGCGTCTTTCGAAAAGTTTACAGGGAAAAATGTAGTCTCTGGTCAATTTACCTTAGGTAATACATTCCTGTATAGGAACTGTAGCTAACATATCGAAATTGTTTTTAACACTGGAAGGGGAACCATATCCGTTTCCAGTCCCGAGTAAATAAGTGATATATATTGGCTCAAAATGGCTCTGAGCACTATGGGACTTAACATCTGCGGTCATCAGTCCCCTAGAACTTAAAACTACTTAAACCTAACTAACCTAAGGATATCACACACATCCATGCCCGAGGCAGGATTCGAACCCGCGACCGTAGCAGTCGCGCGGTTCCGGACTGAAGCGCCCAGAACCGCTCGGCCACCGCGGCCGGCTTGTATTGGCGTTCGGTCGCAACAACTCACAATGCACCACACTCAAAGCTATCGGCTCTAGCTATGCGGAGTTTTGCCTCGTTTTTCACTTTTGTGTGATGTTTATAGTTAGTCACCTTTTACGTTAAAATTGCATTAATAGGTTTTTCATTTTAAAAGTGGAGACAGACATTCGCAGATAAAGGGGCAGACAGAGTATGCGTGTGTCATTTTTCTTCTGTACACCAACAGTTCCGCTCACGAAACATTCTATAACTATTATTGTTAACAGAACTTTTTAAAAAGAAAAACCGACCAGTTAATTCACCTTGCAATTAAATAACAATTGAAGTTAAAGATACAAAAGAAAAAATACACTGGTCATTCTAGTACAGCTAGAAATACTAGAGAATCATGGTTCGCTTGGTAGCTGCGAGGAGTCCACGCAAGTAGACTGGATTTGCTTTTTTTCCTTCTTTTTGTAGAAGGTAGTGGATCCTCGACACTGTGCGGTAGTGGCGTTCCTAGGGCTGAAAGTTTCTAAAAATAAGAAAGAACAATACACTGAATGTACTTGGAGCATCCAGTAGTGAGTAGCCGGTTACTAAAGAAGCTTCTTACGTTTTGGTGAACGAGCTACGAGGAGATGAATCGAAATTTTTCATCTACTTCAGAATATATTTCTAAATTGTTGATGGATTACTTCGCTCACTTGGAAACGCCTTAAAAAAGCAATATGAGACGAACCATACCATCAATGGAAATGTTGTCCATAAATCTGAGATCTTATGTAAGACAGAATATGAGCTGTCATATGCATTTCTCATTGCAAGAACCATTTTGTTAATTTGATTGTTCTATACTGATTGTTATTTTCGGTTTTTTGCCTTTAAATCTGTCTCTAACACAAAACAAACTAATCCGGTACTGTTGACTGTCTCACACCATCCAGAAACCCATTTTAGAGCAATGCTCACTGAATACGGTTTGTTTAATGTTCTGTTTTCAGTCATATATCACTTTAAAATAACGTAAACGTCAAATGTGATCATGTGATTTAATTCATGGGATACAAAAGTATCGATAACACTACTGCCGAAAACGAACGTGGGGATAACATCGTTTCCACACCTTGTAAGAAATTATAATGCATGCTGCACCGATGTGTCATTCTAATCGGTCATTCACTGCAGGGTTGTTGTGCATCTTTACATAAAATAATTAAAAGATTACATATTCATTTTTTTACCAATAATAAATGTATTAAGCATGTATCCCTATATCCAATCATCGATCAGTCACGCCGAGAATGCTTCAGAAATTACATCACTGCTAATATTTGTTCTGCCTTCTTCATACTTGCACATCATTTTAAATTTGTTATTAAATTCCTTACTAATTGCAGCTGAATTAGTCTTTTTGCTAGGTTGTGTCAGAAGCATCATGCTGAAATTAGGGACAACGAACGTCCAGATCAACTAACGAAAATGGTGCAACATCTACTTCCCATCGACATATCCCTACTATACAGGGATTTTCGTAGTAAACTCGTCAGTCGAGCAAAAACGTAATGAAAAATGTTAGTAGACATAGATCCAGGCACATAGGACGATTCCGCAACAGATTCCAATCCGCTCTTGGTTTCTGAACTCAGCACACAGAACATGAGAGATTGTTAATCCAACAGACTGAGAGCAGGTCATATGAATACCAATAAAATGAGACATTTGTTAAAATTAATTCCTTCTCCACGTTGTGACTCTCACCTCATGGCGAGGACGTTGTTCATATATTCACAGAACGTGATAAATACTATCATCCAAGAACAATTACGCACACAATATTTTTAAAATGTATTTTCCATTTCATTCGACTTTGTAAAAGGGAGCTTTAAAATTTGAGGATATCTTTAATGTTTTGGTTGTATTTGATGCCAAAATTACTGGTTTTTTTTTTGTAACAATGAAGTCAGACTAATGTACTTTGTCGACTCCTTATCTCGTTTAATTATATTTCATATTTTGTAATACTATCAGACCACTCTCCTGTTTGTATCATTATCTGCAGTAATTTTACCTGGTGAAATGGACTCTACCTGACAATGAATAAAATAAAATAAAAGAATAAGCAAGATATAACATTCGAGCAATAAGAGGACAATGGGAATTTCTCAAAGCCTATCATTGTTGACTAATCTCTTAATAAATACTCGTAACGCGTTTGGGGAAACTAAATCGCTAATTCCTTTGCAATTCCGATCGATCCTTTAACCCAGAGTATAATAATGAAAAAGTGAAAAGAAAAACTTGCCATAGACTTTTTATCTCTACTTGAATTCTCTGGGAAATCAAGATATAATCAACGACAGATATCGTGCCATGCCGTATCTTTCTCATTTCTATCCTTCTACTCATCAGTCCTTATGTCCCAAACACAAGCCCGCTTGTCTACCAGCATTGTGTATTGTATTGTGTATTGAACTGGGGACCTAGAAACTACGACGAAGACGCTTCGTCCCGCCGTAGTCAACAGTGGTTCGCAACCCCACAACAGGCCATAGCAGTCCACCCACCCCACCGCCGCCCCACAATGAACCCAAGGGTTATTGTGCGGTTTGACCCCCAGTGACCCCTCAGGGAACGTCTCATACCAGACGAGTGTAACCCCAAACGTTTGCGTGGTAGAGTAATACATACGATGTACAATCTATCAAATGATACCTAATTCGGATTGTAAATCTCGGCAAAGTATGTAGATGAGTGCTTGTAAGGTCCGAAATTCCAGCCACCTTACAGGTTTATAGCCTTGTATGGAATGAGATGTGGATGATAATCTGTTCAGATAAGAAGAGAATAGAAGCTTATGAAATGCGGTGCACAGAGAAATGTTGAAGATTAGACGTGTGGACCTGTTATTGGCCTGGGATGGATGACATCTACAGGGGCACGATTTGTTGAGGCGGCTGGTTGTTGTCAGGATGATTACCGGTGACTTCTCATAGAAAAAATCATCATTAATCATACGTTTTATTGAAGAACAAACTACGACACTCGTAGCGATGCTCTGTGAGTGTGAAGGTACTGATGTAACAGGTGGCCGTGGCCATGGCTCAGCAGTGGAAGCCCTTAGCAGTGGTGTCGCTCCTTGTGAGCGGAGGTATACAGCGAGAGCACGCCTACTACAGGCATAGGAGCTTGAGTGAGTACACTGCTCTGATCTCGAACGGCTGCCCTCCAGAGCAGAAAGCTTGCTGCAACTGGTAGTTTCCCCGGAAGTGGCCCACCAGCTGGAAGGCGGTAAGTCTACAGCATCGGACTTAGAACCAGAAGCAGGTGCCCGCATTTAGTGCAGGTCTAATCTCATGGTGGCAGATTATAGCCCAATGTTGTCTCATGCACTTGCATAGATCTCTCCTCATAGGTGGTGGATGCCATACTGAGATAACGGGTGATCAAAAAGTCAGTATAAATTTGAAAACTTAATAAACCACAGTAGACAGAGAGGTAAAAATTGACACACATGCTTGGAATGACATGGGGTTTTATTAGAACCAAAAAAAGTCCACAAAATGTCCGACGGATCGTGCTGGACAGCAAAACTGATACCGTGACGGGTGAGAGGTACGCCGATATGTTACAGAATCGCATCATCCCCAGCCTGGCTGATAAACACCTGCTGGAACTACGATGTTTATGCAGGATGGCGCTCCACCCCATATTGCTAGACGCGTGAAAGACCTCTTGCGCGCGTCTTTTGGTGATGATCGTGTACTCAGCCGCCACTTTCGTCATGCTTGGCCTCCCAGGTCCCCAAACCTCAGTCCATGCGATTATTGGCTTTGGGGTTACCTGAAGTCGCAAGTGTATAGTCATCGACCGACATCTCTAGGGATGCTGAAAGACAACATCCAACGCCAATGCCTCACCATAACTCCGCACATGCTTTACAGTGCTGTTCACAACATTATTCCTCGACTACAGCTATTGTTGAGGAATGACGGTGGACATACTGAGCATTTCCTGTAAAGAACATCATCTTTGCTTTGTCGTACTTTGTTATGCTACTTATTGCTATTCTGATCAGATGAACCGCCATCTGTCGGACATTTTTTGAACTTTTGTATTTTTTTGGTTCTAGTAAAATCCCATGTCATTCCAAGCATGTGTGTCAATTGGTACCTCTCTATCTACATTATTCCGTGATTTATTCAGTTTTCAAATTTATACTGACTTTTTGATCACCCGGTATATTTTACTAAATTAACAGGCATTTGTATTGATACCGCATTTTGTCAAATAGGCAATAACAAGTTCATGCCTTGGATGCCACAATGCACTGGCCAGCTGATGCCATAATCATTCTGCCTTTTTGCTGTGTAATCGTCGTTGTGGTGCTGGTCCCTTGCCAGGCCCGCAGTGAGGGAATCAGTCACTGGCGTTGCTGAATTTGACGTAACGGTGTTTTTATTTTACTCGCAAGGGAACCTACCCGTCGCACCCCCCTCAGATTTAGTTATAAGTTAGCACAGTGGATAGGCCTTGAAAAACTGAACACAGATCAATCGAGAAAACAGGAAGAAGTTGTGTGGAACTATGAAAAAAATAAGCAAAATATACAAAGTGAGTAGTCCATGTGAAAGATAAGCAACATCACTGGAGCTTTCCAGCCCAGGAGTGCCGTGGTCACGTGGTTAGCGTGAGCAATTGCGGTACGAGAGGTCCTTGGTTCAAGTCTTCCCTCGAGTGAAAAGTTCAATTTTTTATTTTCAGACAATTATCAAAGTTCAGGCACTCACACATAATCAACTTCGCTCTCCAAAATTCCAGGACATGTTCAGATTTGCTTGGACATATGCAGGATTTGACGGTCTACGCACGGAAAAATTTGAAAACGTTAAAACATATGTTTTGACAGAACAGAGGGAAAACTGTGCGACTGTGAAACTGTTGCATTCATTTGTTGCAGTTTATGTGACAAACTCTTATGTTTTCATCACTTTTTTGGGAGTGATTATCACATCCACAAGAAAACCTAAATCGTGCAAGGTAGAAGAATCTTTTTTCCCATTCGCCAAGTGTACAATTAGGTGGGTCGACAACATATTCCTGTCATGTGACGCACATGCCGTCACCAGTGTCGTATAGAATATATCAGACGTGTTTTCCTGTGGAGGAATCGGTTGACCTATGACCTTGCGATCAAATGTTTTCGGTTCCCATTGGAGAGGCACGTCCTTTCGTCTAGTAATCGCACGGTTTTGCGGTGCGTTCGCAAAACACAGACAATAAACTTGTTACAGTGAACAGAGACGTCAATGAACGAACGGACAGATCATAACTTTGCGAAAATAAAGAAAGAAAAATTTTTCACTCAGGGGAAGAACTGAACCAAGGACCTCTCATTCCACAGCTGCTCACGCTAATTACGGGACCACGGCACTCGTGGGCTCACAAAACTCCTTTGACGTTGCCTATGTTGCGCATGGACTATTCAGTTTGTATATTTTGCTTATTTTTTTCATAGTTCCACACAACTTCTTCCTGTTTTCTTGATTGATCTGTGTTCAGTTTTTCAAGGCCTATCCACTGTGCCAACTCATAACTAAATCTGAGGGGGGTGCGATGGGGAGGTTCCCTTGTCAGTAGTGTTGAAAAATACTGGTGGCGCTACACAGCTCCCCTCTCTGATATATCCGGTCACCGGATCATAGCTCGTGGTCGTTTTGCAAAGACTCAACATACATTCTCAAACTGAGAATACTGTACAGTTCATTTCCCCTAAGAACAGATTAAACCAAAAGTTCATTGACTGCGTACTTAATTACGGTATTATCCTCCTAGATTTTCTATTTCTCCCGTTAACAATAACTACTTGAAATGGCTACATCGAAACTAACAGAGTAATGTTTCCAGATTATTCACTCGTGTTTATCATTTCTTAACAACTACTTATACGCCGATTAAAATTACTTTATGTTTGACGTTTCAGACGAGTGGAAGGGACCAGCCGACACCCAATCATAGTTCTTTGTCGCTGTGCTGCCTGTTTCGTAGATAGGTGCAGCGCCTCAAGAAGCTTGTCTGGTTGCACACATGCAGCACCACCCTCAGCCACTGCGATCTGTCAGTCACAATGTAATTTTAATCGGACAATAAAAGTAAATTTATTCACTCAGGACAGTCATTAACCCATTGGAATAGACTGTGTACCTAATTTACTTACTTGACACTTCCTGTCACAAATTACAAATAACGCAGGGGATTTCTTTCCCTCTTAACAAACTTTCTAAACAAATCGTTTTTCACGGCAGATAGTCCTACTTAAGTTTATCTTGTGTTCGTTAGTCCTTGCCTGTCCTCACTATTATTTATCATCCCAAGTACACAGCCGGAACAAAATAAACAATATTCGCCACAAAATTACGCAAAACAAAATACAAATGTTAACACTGATTTCTACTAATACACCTAACCATTGGCAAATTTCTAACGTGTCGCAAATAGTTCAAATCCCTTACTCATAATCACACAATAATCAGTGAAAGGCACTATATCACAGATACCCTACGTCCCTATCACTCCATCATAGCACAAGATTCGTCACTTAGAGCACCCAACGAATGTGCAGTGTCACCCATTAAGCATACCATTCGTTGGGAAACATATTCCTACCATTAATCACAACGAAATGAAGGAGCCTATAACACTATCGACAACAAATATAGAGCAAACTAAAAACAAATACTGGAAAACACTTCTCTCTAAACAAATTAACCTAAACAAATCAACTTTAACAGTAAATGATATGACTCCATTTATTTCTCATGTTTGGCATCTCTTTTCGTCTATCCAGTGATTCTTAACCCACTGTTTCAGTACGTCACCCGGAACTTTGTCTCAGCAACAGTACTTGCCTTTCCGTTTCCCTAGACAACACACCACTAAAACTATGCTCGCACAAAACCTACATATGGTGCTGCCACACACAATTCGTAGACAGGTAATTCCCCATATTTCCCTTACTTTTACACTAATCCTAGACACAATTTTGCTCGTAATACTATGCTTTCTTGCAACCTCGGTCACCTAAAGCATCTTCCCAGTGCCTTTGGCACTATATCATGCAAATTAAGCGTTAGTGATTTTGCCCGCATTTGTCCTTCATGACAAACGAACGTTGCGGCAGTACTTCACTGGTGCCAGCTTCCCCCAGCTTGAACATTATCCCCCTGAGTTCCACGGCTCGTCATCGAAAGTCTGTTTCGGCATGATGCTTGATGAGAAAGTCTAGCCCTAGGATTGCGCAGCAGCCTTCGCCTGCATCACGCATTACACTGCAAGTGTTGTCACTTTTGTCAGTCTCCTGATCCACTGCCACAAGCCTTGTCGGCCCGACCATTAACCTTACAAACACATTTCCTCTTTCTTCTCCTCCCACCTTCTGAGGAGGCAGTGCCGTCACTAACGGTGCCGAATTTGCGTACTTCGGAAATACTAAATGAGTCTGTACCACTTCAGTACCCGCAACATCTGCAATACAATCAGCCTTATTGATAGCTTTCTGTGCAACCTCCCAACAAGGGAACCTACCCATCGCACCCCCCTCAGATTTAGTTATAAATTGACACAGTGGATAGGCCTTGAAAAACTGAACACAGATAAATCGAGAAAACAGGAAGAAGTTGTGTGGAACTATGAAAAAATAAGCAAATTATACAAACTGAGTAGTCCAAGTGTAAGATATGCAACATCAAGGACTGTGTAAGCTGAGGAGCACCGTGGTCCCGAGGTTAGAGTGAGTAACTGCGGAACGAGAGATCCTTGGTTCAAGTCCTCCCTCGAGTAAAAACTTTACTTACTTTATTTTCGCAAAGTTACGATCTGACCGTTCATTCATTGACGTCTCTGTTCACTGTAATAAGTTTAGTGTCTGTGTTTTGCGACCGCACCGCAAAACCGTGCGATTAGTAGACGAAAGGACGTGCCTCTCCAATAGGAACCGAAAACATTTGATCGCAAATTCATAGGTCAACCGATTCCTCCACAGGAAAACACGTCTAAAATATTCTATACGATACTGGTGACGGCATGTGCTTCACATTACAGGAATATGTTGTCGACCCACCTAACTTGCACACTTGGCGTGTGGGTAAAAAGTTTCTTCTACCTTGCCCGATTTAGGTTTTCTTGTGGATGTGATAATCACTCCCAAAAAAGTGATGAAAACATAAGAGTTTGTCACATAAACGGCAACAAATGAATGCAAGTTTCACAGTCGCACAGTTTTCCCTGTGCTCTGTCAAAACATACGTTTTTAACGTTTTCAAGTTTTTCCGTGTGTAGACCGTCAAATCCTGCATGTGTCCAAGCAAATCTGAACATGTCCTGGAATTTTGGAGAGCGAAGTTGATCATGTCTGAGTGCATGAACTTTGATAATTGTCTGAAAATAAAAAATTAAAACTTTTCACTCGAGGGAGGATTGCACCAGGGACCTTCCGTTCCGTAGCTGCTCGCGGTAACCACGGGACCACGGTGCTCATCAGTGTACACGTACCTTGATGTGGCTTATCTTGGACACGGACTACTCAGTTTGTATATTTTGGTTATTTTTCTCATAGTTCCATACAACTTCTTCCTGTTTTCTCGATTGATCTGTGTTCAGTTTTTCATGGCCTATCCCTGTGCCAACTTATAACTAAATCTGAGGGGGTGCGATGGGGAGGTTCCCTTGTAAGTATCTACAACGAAATTACTGTCGGCAGTTGCACTCTGCAAAGCACAAAAATCATCGGCACATGCACTTCCCTGCATATCTGTTCCACGCTGCAGAAATTCGCAACCTCTCCGCCAGGGTATACCTCACTAATTATGCAAACAAGAAACCAGGAGAACAAAACAGAACGACGAAAAGGACACTTAAGCTAATTCTATCCTAACACTTACTGTAACTTAACTTCTCCGCTTGAACCGCTTCTCATGACCACTACTTTATGTGTTAAACGCAGTGAGCCACATTTATTGCTCACAATGAAATACATTGCCCATTCAAAACAGCGTAAACTACCACAAAACTCCGACTTATCGACAAAACTCATCTTCCCCTCCTAGGACTTTACGAATAGTTAACACCTTATACACTTCCAGACAGTGAGCCACAAACATCGATGATATACAAAAATTACGTTCATATTTACACATCCTCAGAACACAGTCTGAGTTTACTTTCAGCATGTCACACATGGAAACAGAACTGAAAAGCTGCTAAAAGGTGCACTGACTCGACGTCATCCTCGCAGGGGAAAAAAAGAGAACAGTCAGTGCACTCACCCACTGCACACTGATGCTGTGTGTCGACGAAACTGCAACCATGAAGTAGTCGAGAATCATCGCCTCCAGCGAGGGTGGCTGGTAAGGTTCCCCCGTCACTGACATTTAGAGGTGACGCACACTTCTGACAGCAAAATGATCCAGGATGGATGAATTCTACACGTGGAGGTCTGAGTTGAGGTGGTGGATTGTTGTAATCCATGGCTGCTCATAAAAACTTCACTTTTAGTCATACATTTTACTGAAGAACAAACTAGAACATTCTGTGGTGCAACGTCCTCCATAGTGTGTGCTGAAGACAGCGAGTCTTAAGGAACTGGTGCAACAGGTGGCCATGGTCTCAAACGACTGCCCTCTATGGCGGAAGGCTGGTTGCAACTTGTAGTTGGCAAACAGGCTGGAAGATGTTAAGCTCACAGCACTGATCTTAAAACCAGCAACAGGGGCCCACAGTTAGTGGAGGCCAAATATCGTGGTGGCTGATTGTAGCATCACGTCGCCTCGAGGAGTGGCATACACCTTTCCTCGTAAATAGTAGCTACCAGACTAAGACACCTTTAACTGAAAATAATGATAATTTATGTTGGGACAGAGCGTTCTTGCTTTGCAAATCACGGCTTGCAACCATGTAGGCCATAAGAAGTCTGCTGATTGGATGTGTAGCAACTGGCCTACCAACGCCTTCCTGCTGTGTCGTCGTCATGGGGGTGCCAGCCCCTTTTATTGGAGCACAATGTGTGGGAATCTGCCAGTGGCTTTGCTGCATCTGACGATATCGTGTTTGGTCGGCTCTGAGCTGGCCCACTCTCAAGGTCTTTTGCAACAGCCATGGCAACATCACAATTTTACTCAGCAGCGCCGAAAAATAGTGGTGGCACTGGAGATCGAATAACTGATAGGAGAATACTGAGTCGAACTGGGGAAAACAAGAAACTTAAGGCACGACTTCGTTTCATAGGGCATTTCCTGAGGCACCAAGGACTTGTCAGTTTACTGAGAACTACAAAGACGGATGCAGCTTTGCTTCATGTACATGAAACTTTTTTTTTCTTTTATTTTGGGCAGTTGCCTAACTTCAGATTTCACTCACCAAGTATCATACGATACGAGTTGTAGGGAATGTCCAACACCTCTGTGGTTGTGGGAACCCAGAGAAAGACGGGGAAGCGTGCCCCTCTGTTTACACTACTGGCCATTAAAATTGCTACACCAAGAAGAAATGCAGATCATAAACGGGCATTCATTGGACAAATATAGTATACTAGAACTGACACGTGATTACATTTTCAGGCAATTTGGGTATATAGATCCTGAGAAATCAGTACCCAGAACAACCACCTCTGGCCATAATTACGGCCTTCATACGCCTAGGCAATGATTCAAACAGAGCTTGGATGGCGTGTACAGGTACAGCTGCCCATGCAGCTTCAACACGATACGACAGTTAACCAAGAGTAGTGACTAGCGTATTGTGACGAGACAGTTTCTAAGCCACCATTGACCACACGTTTTCAGTTGGTGAGAGTTCTGGAGAATGACCTGGCCAGGACAGCAGTCGAACATCTTCTGTATCCAAAACGGCCCGTACAGGTCCTGAAACATGCGGCCGTGCATTATCCTGCTGAAATGCAAGGTTTCGCAGGGATCGAATGAAGGGTAGAGCCACGGGTCGTAACACATCTGAAATATAACGTCCACTGTTCAAAGTGCCGTCAATGCGAACAAGAGATGACCGAGACGTGTAACCAATGGCACCCCATACCATCAAGCCAGGTGAATGACGAATACACGCTTCCAATGTGCGTTCACAGCGATGTCGCCAAACACGCATGCGACCATCATGATGCTGTAAACGGAACCTGGATTCATCCGAAAAAATGATGTTTTGCCATTCGTGCACCCGGGTTCGTCGTTAAATACACCATCGCAGGCGCTCCTGTCTGTGATGCAGCGTCAAGGGTAGCCGCAGCCATGGGCTCCGAGCTGATAGTCCATGCTGCTGCAAACGTCGTCGAACTGTTCGTGCAGATGGTTGTAGTCTTGTAAACGTCCCCATCTGTTGATTCAGGTATCGAGACGTGGCTGCACGATCCGTTGCAGCAATGCGTATAAGATGCCTGTCATCTCGACTGCTAGTGATACGAGGCCGTTGGGATCCAGCACGGCGTTCCGTATTACCCTCCTGAACCCACCGATTCCATATTCTGCTAACAGTCATTGGATCTCGACCAGCGCGAACAGCAATGTCGCGATACGATAAACCGCAATCCGACCTTTATCTAAGTCGGAAACGTGATGGTACGCATTTCTCCTCTTCACACGAGGCATCACAACAACGTTTCACCAGGCAACACTGGTCAACTGCTGTTTGTGTATGAGAAATCGGTTCGAAACTTTCCTCGTGTCAGCACGTTAGGGTGTCACCACCGGCACAACCTCGTGTGAATGCTCTGAAAAGCTAATCATTTGCATATCACAGCATCTTCTTCCTGTCGGTTAAATTTCGCGTCTGTAGCACGTCTTCTTCCTGCTGTAGCAATTTTAATGGCCAGTAGTGTTCAAAGAGATATGTTTAGTTTGTTAAATTAATACATCTGAAACGTATTAATTTAAATATACTTAAATATATTAATGGCTCTTAAGAGCTAACAAGATAGATGCATACATAGCGAAAGCTGAAGAACAAAGGACGATACGAAACAGGAAGGCATCTCCTAGCTGATCGCAGAAAAAATGTGAAGGCTTCTCTGTTCTTTGTCATCATAGAAAGCATTACATATACTTATTAACATTTGTGGACTCTCTGGTACACACATATTTCATAAAGAAGAAAAATTTCCTTGGTGTCTTACGTTTGCCTACGATGCATTTGACTACTATACTGGCTGTTACATGAGTAGTAATTCAGGTCGTGTACAACAAAATTACAAGATTGGAGTATAAATGAAAAAACAATACACTATTTGACATGTTTTGCCCGCATCTCGTGGTCGTGCGGTAGCGTTCTCGCTTCCCACGCCCGGGTTCCCGTGTTAGATTCCCGGCGGGGTCAGGGATTTTCTCTGCCTCGTGATGGCTGGGTGTTCTGTGCTGTCCTTAGGTTAGTTAGGTTTAAGTAGTTCTAAGTTCTAGGGGACCGATGACCATAGATGTTAAGTCCCATAGTGCTCAGAGCCATTTGAACCATTTAGCCATTTGACATGTTTTAAATAAACTGTTTGACAAATCATTTACATTGGCACGGGAGATATTTGTACAAGATACACTAACTTAAAATTTGAAAGGTATCAATGTGCTGACGATAAGAGGTTAAGTCAGTTCAGGGACGTGTCTGCCCGTAGGAATTGAAGGAGCCACTACTAGAGTGACGTGACAGTTGGCTTTTAAGATGTCAATCGGTCGGTGACGACCGGCTGAGAGCGAGCTCTGAATGTGGACTTTGTAGCAGAGGTGGGCATCGAGGCGCGGCCCGTCCAGGACCGTAGCCATGACAGCCGTGCGAGCCTTGCCTCGTGCTGCCGGTTCAGGCGTGGCAGCCGCATCGTGGTCCGGTGGGCCGCACGGTGCAGTGTCGTGCGGCCGCACTGGACAACAGCAGTCTCGGGCCGAGCGAGTCCCTGACGTCACCTCAAGGGCCGAACAGTGCTGTTGCGAAAGCACCTGTATGCCACAGCCTCAGAGTCGCGCAGGGAGACGCAGCCCACGGGCCGCGGCCACACTGCTCCGCACTGAGCGAGTCCGTGACGTCACTGCACCAGTGCCGTGCGCAAGCACTGGTGTACTGCTGCCTACAGACTGTTGGTAGCACTGACCGCAGTTGCGAGCTACGGGCTACGAGCGGTGAGTGGAGCAGTGTTTAGTGGAGTGGTGGGATTTCTTCATTTTTTTCGTAACGCACAAAATGAGCGCAGAAACTAAACGTGGTTTGCAGAAGAATGAGCGCATGTCAATAAAAAGTAAGGAAAAGAAAAACTAATCAGTGGTGAGCAGAGAACCACACAGCCTGAAGTGAATCTTTAAAATTCAGTTTGAACCGTGTTAAACCCTATTGTGGATGGCGTTACGAAAAGCGTTCATTTTGTTTGCTGTTCACTGTGCGGTGAAATTTACTCTCATGCTGAAGGGTCAAGTGGCACTTCACTCTTTTCTCGCCATCCATGCGTGTCTAATAAACATGGGTCTTATGTGGACGAGAAACGACTTACTAAACCTGCTCAGGAGGTAAATGTCGATAAATGCGTGGCTATGTGTGCAGGAGACGTAAGGTCGTATGGAACTCTAAGTGTGAAAGTCTTATGGATCTTGTTCAGACGTTAATCGACAATGCAAAGGCCATTATATGGCTCTGAGCACTACGCGACTCAACTTCTGAGGTCGTTAGTCGCTTAGAACTTAGAACTAATTAAACCTAACCAACCTAAGGACATCACACACATCCATGCCCGAGGCAGGATTCTAACCTGAGACCGTAGCGGTCGCTCGGTTCCAGACTGTAGCGCCCAGAACCGCACGGCCACTCCGGCCGGCTAAAGGCCATTATATCTCACCCCACAACTACGTCGCGGTACACGGCAGGAAGTGCTAAAAGCCTATGACATATAATTATGCCTGAGGCAATTGCTCATATAACAGAAGGTGAATACTCAGCAACTACAGACATGTGGACATCCAGCACGAGAAGAAATCATTATCTGACATGTACTGTCTCCTGTTTTTTGACTGGACTCTCAGATCTCGCATTTTGTTTACAACCCAGTTTCCAGACGAACCAAAAACGGGCGGTAACACTCTAAGAGAATTGCTTAGACGATTTATGTCTTGGTATCCACGACTCTACTTTGAAAGGCATGTAGCACACGACTGATCAAGGTACAAACATTGTCGCTGCACTGCGCGATTATTCACGATTGAATTGTTCCTCCCATATACTAAATACAGTGGTACGAAATGATTTTAATGCGGAGTATATATGCGTCAATTGTCCATAAGTTCATGGTCGTTTGACTGCGGCGAGAGAACGCGTCACTTACGTAAAGAAAAGTGGTCTTCTTAATGCTCTTGATATATCACTGAGCCAGACTAACGATACTCGCTGAATAAGAAGCTGACAATGTTAGAATGTCTTTATGCGAAAAGCTCTCTGAGAAGGGAGAAATAGCCCGAAGTGGAGGGACTGATATCACGCTGATGAAGGAACTTTTCACGGTATGCATGCTATACTGTTACTGTAATTATACGCAATCGTTTATTTTATAGCTTTTAAAACATATTGGTTTTTGTAGCTCTTCAAAGCGGCGTCCAAAGAATTAGAACCGGAGAAATCACCTACACTGCATCTTCTGTTGACATGGACGATGACAATGTTAAAGCATTTGAGTCAGGCGCCCCAGGACAGAGAAACTTCTGAAATCGGACTTTTACATAAACACTTCAAATTATACTTACATGAAAAGCTATTTGTCCAGAGATGCTGTGAGGTAGCAATTTTCCTTTGGCCACCATTCGTCATTTAAAAATGATATCTGAAGATAAGAGGCGTAAAGTCATGGCAGAGGTAAGATGTAGAATCTATTTATTGCTATGGTAATAGCTCCCCAGTGGCCAGTTCCAAAGGGAACTGATGACTGCCAAGGTCGGTCACAGAATCAAGTTCAAGCCTCATACGTTCAGAGTCGATGTTCCTTCCCTTAAAGCATAGCCAAATATATGAGAATACTTTGTCAGATCGCCCAATCGAATCTGTGAGTGACCTTGGCGGAGCCCTGAAACTGAATTAAACAGTTAAAATTGCTTCAACAACAGGATATCTGCTTTTATTTTCAGTCAACTTTCATATTAAGAGTGGGGATCACATTGGCGGTGTTTGCAAAATGATGTATGAAAGAGCTTTTGTACTTTTACCATCAGATAAAAAACGTTATGGTGGAAGAGTGCAAGTACAAGCCACGAAAAGGGAAGTCTTTCATCACATTCCACAATAACTCAACTATCAGAGAAAGTAAAAACGTTTCCTTTGTGGGCAGATGTCGATGATAGTGTTGCTCCAATAGACGTGTTGGAGAGATATTTAAATCAGAACTTCAAGATGGAAGAAAATGTGGCTTCTTACTGGGAAACGAGCTGCCACAATTTTCGTACTCTTCAGAAAGTCGTTAGAAAAGCATCTTCTCTGCTTCTGAAAGAAATTGTAGTTCTGCCAGTCTTTAGTCTGCGCAAGTAGATCACATTTAGCTCCAGACATGTTGATGACCTTCTTAATCATAGTAACTCTATCGGAGACAAATTAGTGAAAAAGTAGGCTGAAACTCTTTTCGAACATTAACTTCCCTTCTCCGTCGTTTTTATTGGTTGAAAAGTTTCAGTTTATTGCAGTTTTGTTACGTTTGTTCGATTTATGTACGCTGTTTTTCAAATTAATTTTAAATTTTTAAATGACAGAACTGTAGAATCATGGGGAACATGCTCACTTGCTGACGTCTGGTTACGTTATGCACCGCCAGTGGTTTGTTTCACATGTTCCTGTTGCCATGCGACGTACGTCATTGTTTGGTTATAGGTAACATCAACTGTTCCGGTGATCAGTACGACCGTTGCAAGCACGCGAGTTACAACGTAGAGTTAATCACAGGCTTGGCTCGTGCAATGGCAGAGTACACAAATGCAGAGATGACAGATGCCCATTTGATGGACGAATTCGCTGTCCTACAAGCTCTCCGGAGCTAAACCCACTAGACTTTTATGTGTCGAGCCCTAGTACAAAATGTTCAGACTCTCCGTGCCCGTATTATGGAAGCCTGCGAAACCATACGCAATACTCCACAGATACATCAGCGCATCGAGATTCACTAGGACGGCGGGTTCATGCATCTATCAACGATCACGGAGAGCATATTGAACATCTCCTGTGATAAAGTGTTGCATGTGGTATGCTGGTGTGTTCCGTTCATGTATGTTTCCCATGATTAATGAGTTGGAGAAAATGAGCTGTAACATGGAACAAAGCGTTTTCAGAACCATTGCAACAATTGTGCTACTAAATGTAGCACTTGTTCTACTAAATGTAACTGGGTTTTCTCTTTTGATGCTAGTCAAATGTCAGGATGAGCATTCTAAAGCATTATGTCAGCGTGAAAATACTAATTTAATTAATTTTTCTCTCTTAACAACTTGTGGGCAGGGTGGGTTCTTCCTTGGCTTGGGTATGAGGTCGAATGAAACATCGTTTTTACGTAAGATAACTTTTATTGAAGATTTGTACAACTGTTTCTTACTCGATGTTCTGGCTCGGAGAGCGGCAGCTGTGTCGTTTGCGAAGTCTTCTGCTGCGGCAGCGGCAGCGGCGGCGGCGGCGGCGGCGGCGGCGTCTGATTACGCGTGGCAGTGTGTATATCGTGTCGCTGTCTCGCCCAGCTGACTGGAGACGCGCAGCGCGAGGTGGCCCGTTTAATTATTGCGAGCGAAGTCGTGCATCGGATGGTGATACCTTGGATGTGGCGTCCCAGTGTTTCTCTTCTGTAAGCGGCCGCGTGTGTTGTGCGTCGGCCAGCGGAGCGGCGCGGCGGGGGAAGGCCAGTGTCCCGGACTCGAACCACGGACTCCCGCTTGCCAGTCTTCGGCTGTCAGGTCTTCATCCCAGCTCACAGGTGACTGCTGAGGTGAGGCCGTCTCCATCCCGTCCTCACGAGTCACCCAGGTACGTAAAAATCAGACTTCAAATACCTTTTAACTTCTGTCTTCTGGCGCCGAGGCTGCTGCTTGCTATTCCATTACAGCGACGGACTTGGTGCATCTGTGCATGATGTAGACTTTTCTTGCATGACGGTCTTCAGCACCGAAACTGACTGAAAACTACTGCTACTTCTTCGTCTTCTCCGTCTCCGTCTCCGTCTCCGTCCGTCTGGCCCACTGCGTCTCGCGTATTTATTCACTTCAGTTTACTGGAGGTGAACGACTTCACGGTCATTGCCTCGTCTGTCACGTTGAAAAGCTTCTCGAAGAATCTCCTTAACGTCGGTCATTGGCTCTTGGAATGTAGGCGAGGGCCTTTGCTCACATGCGACAACTGAGAAACACGTGAGCCTGTCGGGCGATGCCCTGACGGCTGAATCGACAGCGCCCGCTTATGTGGAACTTGTTGACTTCACGGTCATTGTCTCTTCTGTTCTGGTGTTTTGCCCGCTGTTTGCCAGTATGTAACTCTCTAAACTAAACCAAGTTTTTCATTTATATTCTAATTTCTACTTCACTTTGATTTCACTAATTTATTTACTTAACTACCACTCAACACCATGTTGATACAACATAATTTGTTCGTCTACGTGTAAGGAATGTGTCCAGCAATTTCTGCGCACGTTTTTGTTACACCCTGTATATCTGTAAGTCTTATAAACATTCTAAAAAACCCCGAAGCGACGTAGATGGTTCAAATGGCTCTGAGCACCATGCGACTTAACTTCTGAGGTCATCAGTCGCCTAGAATTTAGAACTAATTAAACCTAACTAACCTAAGGACATCACACACATCCATGCCCGAGGCAGGATTCGAACCTGCGACCGTAGCGGTCACGCGGTTCCAGACTGAAGCGCCTAGAACCGCACGGTCACACAGGCCGGCGACGTAGATGACACTGAGACAAGTAATTTAACATGAGACACATGGGGCCGCAAATGTCGGAAACAGCCGTAAAGTTGACACAAATATTGAACACGTGTCGTCCGTAGATGATGTACCTCGCCGCACGTGCAGTGATTGTGCTTGTCGATCCTAATCTCACCGGTAGGGGGCCTGCACATTGCACCAAGTCAAGCATTGACGTCGGTGTGGCTCCAAGCCTGCGTGCACGGCTATAGCGCGCTAGGCTGTATGTTCGAATTTTGCGTGTGGCAGAAGTACTCTTTTTATTTCGTTAGACAACTATATGTTTATTCTGGGATAATATTTTTTATTACATTTATCGGTCTCGCGGTCTCCGCTGGTTTATTGCAAAGTACAGTATAACAAAAAGCTAGCGCATTTCCTCACAACTAAGAGAGTACAAGATCCAAATTGTCTCGTTACCAGTAAGTAACCTAAGTTTACTTTCCTAAATAAAGCCTGTAAACAAAACAAAAGAAGGGTAAAAAGGAAAGAAACACAAAATAAGAACAGCTTTTGTTTGGTTACAGAGAGGCCAATAATTTTGGAACTTCTACGATTACAACAGATCACATTTAAAAAGGTGTTCGAAAAAAGACTAACCTAGCGAAGCGATGTGCAGTAGTGCCCCCCTCGCCCCTTCTCGCTCACTCTCTCTCTCTCTCTCTCTCTCTCTCTCTCTCTCTCTCTATATATATATATATATATATATATATATATATATATAATGGTCCATTGGTAGTGACAGTGCCAAATATCTCACGAAGTAAGCATCACACGAAGAAACTACAAAGAACGAAACTCGTCTAGTTTGACGGGGGAAACCAGATGGCGCTATAGTTGGCCCGCTAGATGGCGCTGCCGTAGCTCAGACAGATATCAACTGCGTTTTTTTTTAAACAGGAACCCCCATTTTTATTACGTATTCGTGTAGTACGTAAGGAAATATGAATGTTTTAGTTGGACCACTTTTTTCACTTTGTGATAGTCTAACATTCTGCATGGTGTCTGTTTGTTCTATATCGTGTCTCCCTACCACTTTCGCGCAACCAAACTCTGAGCGTGTTTTTTAGGGAATTGACTAGTTTGAACCTGGGACCTGTTGCTGGTAAGGAGACGCCAGGCCACACATGACATGTAGAGTTCAGAAGAGTTCAGTGAGACTTGCGATGATATAACCAAATACTTAATGATTTCAGCGTCAGCTCCACTGCACTCGCTGTAAAAGAATCTTAATACTAACTAAATTTAGTGGAAGGAGTTCAAGGCTTTCCTATTTTTAGTTAGCTGGTAAAAATAACGTCGAAAAAGGAGTTAAGTTTACCATTGGAAATTTTATTCTACTCACAAAACATTGTTTATAAATTGCACTATTGATAAAAGGAATTTTTTTAATACAGGATGATAACAACCAACTGAGTTCAACAGAAATGTGAACGAATATTCCCTGAGTGGGTTTCCAAGTTCTAGAATGGATCGAAGGATGACCTATGCCATATCACATCTATAATCTAGGTTTAAATTAAGTTTCACAAAAGAGAAAACTATCAAAATGGTCTACAGTGACCCTCAATTATCTTTAATTACTTATCTAACTTGTCGTAAATTACAGTGGCTGATGTGGCTTCTCAATAACTATATAACAGAAAAATCATCGCGTTTCAGATTTTTACTCCAAGTGGCAAATGTGAACACCATGAGCTTTAATTGACGATCGACACTAGTATTACGCAAAAAGGGGGTGTAACAGATGAGACTTCTGCAGTTCTGAGGGAAGCTTTATGCGCTGTTATGTGGCATCGCGTGCGTTCATTACCTTGTCGGTGTTCGTCAGGGAGCGGCGGACAGCACAGCTCCGCTCACCTCGCCGTCTCGGAAGCAAGCCTCTCCTAACTTCTCCTTACTACAATTTACCGAAGTTGGTTTAAAAAAACTATCTGGCTGTGTTTTCATCTGACCAATCAGGGTCTCAATGTTAACCTTAAGTTCCGCCTACAAAAATTCTGTCTATCCAATGATAAACGTTATACTTTTCGTGGTGGGGCTATGTTTTTAAAGATTGCAATGTAACAGAGACGCGAAAAAGTCTCATGCTAAAACTTGCAGCTGGTGTGGTCCTTTTAGTGTTACCGTAAGATCTATATTGTTCTTGTGGAGGGCTCTATCTTTTAACATGGGCTGGGGGGTGGTCCTGACGTAACAGAGACGCGAAAAAGTATCACATTAAAACTTGCAGGCTGGGGTGGCCCTTTTTGTGTTATCGTAAGATCTATACTGTTCTTCTGGAGGGCTCTAGCTTTTAACATGGGCTGGGGGGTGGTCCTAGCGGTTAGCTGGCGACATGTGTGTCCGTACCTTATCGTAGGGCCTTCATGTTAATACGGTTCTGCTCTCGGCTTCTGTTCTCGTTTCTCCCCTCGGAAATGCGACTGTCTCACGGTGGGAAGGTATGACATGCATTTAGGCATTCTTGTGTTAGTCTGTGGTATTCCATTTGCTCACTCGTTCCTCGTATTACTTTGGTTAATTTAATGTCACTATTTATTCGGAGCTATGTGACATACTACTGGATTTGCTTATCATGTCAGGGTTTTCATGGAAGGTGTTGGATTTGCCTGACACCTTACATATCACCACCCTTCGAACTTAATTTTTGCTCTGAAGTTAGGCAATGACTGAATCGTTGTCTAAGCCAGTCAAAAATTTTTCCTTTATCTAAATTTTGTTGCCTACTGTTCAGCCACGTTATTCTGTTCTATGCTAGTTTATATTACTAATTTATATTTTTATATACTTCAACATTATCATCAAAAATATGTTTATATTGTCAAGTGAAGAATATTTTTTCTACTATAATTATTATTTTTTAATTATTTTCTATCTTTATTTAATTGTGAAGTTTGATTTTTAAGAAGTTTGTTATCGAAAGTGAGGAGTCTTTCACATCGATTTTCTTAGAAATATTGTTTTTATAAATGTAGTAATTAAGTGAAATCTATTCCCAACACATTTTCTAAATATCATGACAAGTAAAATGTTTTTGTTTCTAGGCACTCATTTCAACATTGATACACTAACAAGTAAGAATTATTTCCAAGAATTGTTTTGACAAGGAAATATACATACACAAGTATTGAGATATTATCCTAACAAATGGTACAAATGTTAAAAAAAAGGGAAAACATCCAACAAGATAATTTTTTATTCTTTGTTTTTATAAGGAGAAAATAAGTAAAATATAGTTATTGTTTTATTTTTATGAGGAGAAAATAAGTGGCATATAGTTTTAGTGTTAATTATGCCTTACTTTTGTTCTTTATATACTGTCCATTTCAGAACTAATGACTTATATTTATCGATAGTCTATTTTTTACTTAAGTCCATAGTCAATGACTGTTATTTTGTAGTTTATTAGCTGTCTGGTGTGCTTAACTTATTTAGTTTTTCACACGTTTCTTTTGCACAATTCCTACATCACATAATTTGATTTCACACATCCACACAATCCTATGAATGTTTAAGCATGATGATGCCGAATGTTTTTTGCACAAAGGTGGTGGACTGGAGCAAGATGGATGTGGGCAACTATTTGATGTACAGCTTCGTTCGTTGTTCCTTGTTGGCTTTGCAAGTGTGTGTTGCTGCTGTGGAGGTTCCATAATGGAATGGAGCCGTGAGTGCAGAATCTCGTGGTTTACTGGCTTTGTATGCGTGAAAGTCATCGTTATGTGTCGTTGAAAGCGGTCGTTTTTCGTTGTAATACTTCGCAGACGACTAGTTTACAATAGGATAGGGATTTGGGAAGGGATGTCGTCTATTCTTCACCCATCTTCTTTCTTGGTCTCAATCTTGCGAAACTTCAACTTCTATTCTTCCTGCTTTTTCTCTGCTTCTTACTTGATTCTTGGTTCTTCTCTGGGCAGGATATGGAAATATTTATTGATAACTAGTCGCTTTGAAGTTCTACTCCTAGTAACTGTTTGATAAATGGTTTGGGCATGTCAATTCTACTTTGTGGACGTTTTCTTCAGTTTTGTGCATCAGCGTGCTGTTTAATAGCGGTAGTGTGTCTTTTACACATATTTTTTGCCAGTGGTGGCTTGCCCAAGTCGTCTTCTCGTCAGGCCGTTGTTTGCTCGCTCTGCTGAGTCGGGGCATCCCGGGTTTATGAGCGGTGAAAGTCAGGTGTTTGCTTGTCAGTCCCTGTACCGGTCCCTTCCGTGTTCCACCACTCTGTGGTTCTGTGTTCTGTCCCAATAGGGTTCCGCCTAGCAGGCAGATTTATTGCCCACGTTCGATACAACGGCCCTCTGTTGGTCTAGCTGTCCTTTCCCTTCTCTCGACGCTTCTGCATTGTAGGAATCGTGTCTTACTAATTACGTCGTTTTCTTTCTTGATACTTCTCTCGTTGCAACTTGTGCAACTTGTGGGTCGTTACATCTCGTCCTTGCTGGAGTTTTTACAATGGTTCTTACAAAAAGTTTTACTTACAATCATCTAACATATGTCTAGTATCTACATTGTTTTACGCCTTCTAAAAAGCTTTACAAATTTCGGCGCCCTTTCCACGTTACAATTCTAAGATATTTTGAGTCTTAACTTCTACAAAAATCCTCAAATTCGTTTTTTTTAATTTTTTCTGTAGTGTCATGGTGTATAGCATTTTAGTATTTCATGCTGTTAGACTATCTACGCTTTATCCCTTCACCTTAATCCATGGTACTATTGGTGTTATTTTTGTTTTTGTTTTTATTGAAACTACTTTCTTTTTCCCACCTTCCTCTCTCTTCATTATTCTTTCTCCTGACGATCTTATCTGCAACATAATCTTGAAATATTGTGCTGATTATTTACCAGTAATAAAATTAATCTTCAAACTTGTACTGAAAGTGTTTAATACTGCCAGTCTTAGGTAAAAATACCTCTGCTTTATCTCGTAAAATACCGTCTAATTCTCTTTTACTGTGTTCCGAAATACTTTGAACTTCCTGCAATTTTTCGTCGATTTCTTTATGGACTTCTGACATGAGTTGAGGCGATTCTCCCTTTTGTGCATACCATTCTAATTCTTCATCCTCTTTATCTCACATCATTCTTAATTGTTTGTTTATAACAGGTATTTCTTCTAATTTTAGCTTTTGCTCAAAGAGAAGTGTGACATTCCCGAATGTTACGCTACCTTTCCCCATATCTATTATCGCTCGTCTCTCATTTAAAAAATATGCACCTATAATCAAATCTACAGTTAGTTTAGGTATAATCACGAAGTTGGCTTCGATCTTTTGACCTTGACACGAAAGAGTTAACCTTGTTTGTCTCGTAACTTCCGCAGCATTGTTTCTAATAGGACCTCTTACTTTAATCTTACGTGTTTTCAGAACTGGCAATTCCTCATTGGCATTACACTGCATGAATAAATTTTCTGAGATCGCAGTCAGTTCACTTCCGCTATCAATTACAATATTAACTGGGATATGCTTTACCACGGCCTTCACAATTGGTTGAATTTGAAAGGGTTGGTTCTGTTCTTCTTCTTCTTGCATCAACGAATCCTCCACTGAATCATACATGAGTCTTTTTAGGAATTTCCCTTGTGAATTCGAACATTCTGTAGGATAAGCTTCGACTGCTACTTCTCTCTCTTTGATTTCCTCTTCTCTATTTCTTCCTTCATTTACGCTTTCTTCAACATCCTATACTTTTTCCTCATCCTCGTCTATCTTCTCCTTCTTCGTCGCTACTTCCGCATAATCACATCTAAATGCTCTAATTATCTCTTCATAACTTCCTTCATTATATACGTTGGGTTGTGTGCCCACTAGTAACTTATTTTCAACTTCTGTCGATTGCGTATTATCCTCATTGAATTCGGTTTCCCTGGTTTCCATCTCAAATAGCTCTGCAATACTCATTACTTCGTCCTTTCCTCCTACATTCGTTGTGCATGCCTCTGGTAATTCATCTTCCTCGTCAGTATTCTCCCAATTAATTTCGTCCCAACACGATATTGTTATTTTCTTGTCTTCGTTTTCATCTGGTCCCTGCGGATTTGTTTCTTCCTTCTTCTCTTCTCGTGATAAGATTTTTACTTCTCTGTTCAAGGTGCTGCAATTGTCCTGGGTCGGTGCGTTATTCTCTTTGGCATGGCCGCTTAGCTGTCAATTCGAACGTTTATCGGGGTTTGGTGGTCTTACCTCCACCTCTTCTATCTGTATTCTTTTCTTGTTCAGCTTGTTGATAGTGGTTTCTTTGTTGATAATTTGTCGGCCTATTTGTTCTCCAGTACCCGTTCCGGTTGTCGTTATTCCCTCTGTAATAGTTGTTGCCGTTCCTGGGTGAATTATAGTTATTGCCATATTCTCTTCTAAATCCATAACCGGTTCTTTGTTGAAATCTATTGTCGTTTCTTGGTGCGAAGTTGTCACATGGTTCGTAATTATTGTTTCTTCGTACTGTGTCTTGTGGATTCCACTGCTTTTTGCTTTCGTTTTCACGTGCGCTTCGTCTTTTTCTTGCGTCATCTTCCGAAAATATGAACTCCAGTTCCCTTAGAATACGTTTAAATGCCTCGACGTCATTGCCTCCGCGACCTACTAATGATTGCTGGTATTTCAATGGTAACTTCATTGCGCATAATTTAATCAACTCTCCGTCACTGTATGGTACACCTAGGCATTGATTTTTCTTTGCCATTAATTCGAAAAATTTCACGGGACTCTTCTCTCCTGAATTTTCAAAATATGGGTTCTGTAATAATTAGTAGTTCCCTCTGTTCTGTGCTTCGCTGAACCAATATCGTGAGAGAAACTTCTCTCTGAAATCTTCGTACGATCGGCATGTCGCTGCAACATTCTACATGGTTTCTGCGACTGTTCCTGACATGTGTGCACATATAAAGTCTAATTTGTGTGCTAGCGACCAGTGTTCTGGTAATCCTACTCGGAATTGATCAATAAAAGTTCGTGGATGTAATGAGTTTCCTTCTCGAAAGTGTTGAAATTTTAGCCCGCATCTCGTGGTCGTGCGGTAGCGTTCTCGCTTCCCACGCCCGAGTTCCCGGGTTCGATTCCCGGCGGGGTCAGGGATTTTCTCTGCCTCGTGATGGCTGGGTGTTGTGTGATGTCCTTAGGTTAGTTAGGTTTAGGTAGTTCTAAGTTCTAGGGGACTGATGACCATAGATGTTAAGTCCCATAGTGCTCAGAGCCATTTGAACCATTTTGTTGAAATTTTCTGACTGTGAGGAAATGATCGTTGTCGTACTTCGTCATAGTTCCATATGAAATTCGCGATTCTTCGCCACTTTTGTTTCTGATCATTTCTCCCGTCGTTCTTTCCGGTTGTGGCAGATCCATTGGATATTGTCCACTGTAACTTTCGCCTACCCTTGCGTAGTGTCGTTGGAGTGGTACGCAATAATTTTCTTCCATCGGTTGTGAACGTGTAGCTGAATGCATTGCACTGTACTCTTCGCGACCTGGCTTTCCATTGTCAGGTATTGGTTCGGTATCTTGTCTGGCTAACCTTGCTGCTTCATTGAACGATCCAAACTGTCTTGAAACATACATTTGTGGTTCCGCATGTGTTCGTGATGACGTTTGTTGATCAAGAATTTCGAAACGTGTTTGTTGCGGTGCAGGCTGTCTGATTTCACGTATGTTACTTTCCGCCTGTGATTGGAATCGCAAATGCGTAATATCTTCGTTAATTGCTTGTTTTTCCGGTGCTGTTACAGATACGGATGTGGTTGCAGACCCTGTGCTTGTTCGATCCTGTACACTACGCTCTTCAATGGTTTGCAACAACTCTGTTCGCAATTTCTGAAATTGTCGCTTCGTTTCCGCTTCTATTTTGACTATGTGATTATCATATCTTTTCAGCGCTGCTTTTGTGATACTTTTGTGTAACACACTGTTTTCAACAACTTCAACCGCTGTACCTGCTGCTTGTCTAGTAATTTCGTTTATCTGTTTCTCTAGTTTCTTGACTTCTCCCTGTGTGTTGTTACGTAATGTTTTGATCTCGTCCTGAATGTCATTACGCAATGTTTGTATGTCCGCTTGTACCTTGTTAATGTCTGTTCTCAATTGATTGTGATCTGTTATTAAGTTTCCTATCACTTCTCGAGATTCTTTTGCCTCGTCTTCAATATGACTTAGGTGTAACTGAATTTCTTTTGTTTTGTTCTTTAATCTCACGCATTTGTCTCGTGGTTTCTGCATTCTGAATTTGAATTTGGTTCGCTATGTCTTTATTTTGCTTTGTCATGGTTTCCGTAATTTGTTGTAATAATTCTGCCAGATTGGTGGGTCCTATTGCGTTTTCTTCCGACGTCCTACGCTCTGTGTTTTCGCCCAAGTGTTGGTTCGCAACCGATTGCATTGAGCTGTGCTGTGACACGTTTCTGTTCGCATTCCTTGTACTCTGTGGTGAGGCAGCTCTGATTACTTGTACTATGGGTTCTACGTATTCAAGACGCAAGTTAGAATCCTCATCGACTGTCTCTCTACTTTCCTGCTCCTCTGACTTACGTTTTCTATGCCTTGACGTACATTATCCTCGTTATGGTGCGTTATGTGTTCTATTTCTCGCGATACTGCATCGTTTGTTGTACTGTGCAATATTCTCTGTCCATTTTCACGCTGGGTCTCTACCTCAATTCGGTCAAGGTCTCGATCTGCCATTGCTAATCTTTCCGAATCCCTTATTTTCTGTTTTAAAAGCAATTCAGGCGCCCTACTTCGCGTCAACATGGGCTCATACGATCTCACGCGTTTCATAAACTTTTTGGACAAACGACTTGACAATCCATTCACTTACTTGTTGGGTCAGAACCAACTTGTCAACGATGTATCCGCCACCTGTGCGCTTGCATTGGAGAGAAAACTTAATTCTAACAATTTTTAAAATTCATAACTTAATTATGCTATTGTCTCTGCTAGAATGTCTCACTTTTTATTGAATACTTTCTTACTATCTATCGCTGCAGCTACTGTTTCTGACTATCTATAACGTTCAAAAAAATTTCTTTTTATTACGAAAATTTTTCAACATGATATTTTTCTGACCTATTTAGGCATGTGGTCGCCCTTCAATCATGGTATTTTATCATCCTGGCAGGGTCGCCATTTTCTAACATTCTGCATGGTGTCTGTTAGTTCTCTATCGTGTCTCCCTACCACTTTCGCGCAACGACGCTCTGAGCGTGTTTTTTACGGAATTGACTAGTTTGAACCTGGGACCTGTTGCTGGTAAGGAGACGCCAGACCACACATGACATGTAGAGTTCAGAAGAGTTCAGTGAGACTAGCGATGATATAACCAAATACTTAATGATTTCAGTGTCAGCTCCACTGCACTCGCTGTAAAAGAATCTTAATACTAACTAAATTTAGTGGAATGGGTTCAAGGCTTTCCTATTTTTAGTTAGCTGGTAAAATAACGTCGAAAAGGGAGTTAAGTTTACCACTGGAAATTTTATTCTACTCACAAAACATTGTTTATAAATTGCACTATTGATAAAAGGAATTTTTTTAATACAGGATGATAAAAACCAACATAGTTCAACAAAAATGTGAACGAATATTCCCTGAGTGGGTTTCCAAGTTCTACAATGGATTGAAGGATGACCTATACCATATCACATCTGTAATCTAGGTTTAAATTAAGTTTCACAAAAGAGAAAACTATCAAAATGGTCTACAGTGACCCTCAATTATCTTTAATTACTTATCTAACTTGTCGTAAATTACAGTGGCTGATGTGGCTTCTCAATAACTATATAGCAGAAAAATCATCGCGTTTCAGGTTTTTACTCCAAGTGGCAAATGTGAACACCATGAGCTTTAATTGACGATCGACACTAGTATTACGCAAAAAGGGGGTGTAACAGATGAGACTTCTGCAGTTCTGAGTGAAGCTTTATGCGCTGTTATGCGGCATCGTGTGCGTTCATTACCTTGTCGGTGTTCGTCAGGGGGCAGCGGGCAGCACAGCTCCGCTCACCTCGTCGTCTCAGAAGCAAGCCTCTCCTAGCTTCTCATTTCTACAATTTACCGAAGTTGGTTTAAAAAAACTATCTGGCTGTGTTTTCATCTGACCAATCAGGGTCTCAATGTTAACCTTAAGCTCCGTCTACAAAGATTCTGTCTATCCAATGATAAACGTTATACTTTTCGTGGTGGGGCTATGTTTTTGAAGTTTGCAATGTAACAGAGACGCGAAAAAGTCTCACGCTAAAACTTGCATCTGGTGTGGTCCTTTTAGTGTTATCGTAAGATCTATATTGTTCTTGTGGAGGGCTCTATCTTTTAACATGGGCTGGGGGGTGGCCCTGACGTAACAGAGACGCGAAAAAGTATCACATTAAAACTTGCAGGCTGGGGTGGCCCTTTTTGTGTTATCGTAAGATCTATACTGTTCTTCTGGAGGGCTGTAGCTTTTAACATGGGCGGGGGGGGGGGGGGGGGGGTGGTCCTAGCTGTTAGCTGGCGACGTGGGTGTCCGTCCCTTATCGTAGGGCCTTCAGCTTAACACGGTTCTGCTCTCGGCTTCTGTTCTCGTTTCTCCCCTCGGAACTGCGTCTGTCTCACGGTGGGAAGGTATGACATGCATTTAGGCATTCTTGTGTTAGTCTGTGGTATTCCATTTGCTCAAAAAAAATGGTGCAAATGGCTCTGAGCACTATGGGACTCAACTGCTGTGGTCATAAGTCCCCTAGAACTTAGAACTACTTAAACCTAACTAACCTAAGGACAGCACACAACACCGAGCCATCACGAGGCAGAGAAAATCCCTGACCCCGCCGGGAATCGAATCCGGGAACCCGGGCGCGGGAAGCGAGAACGCTACCGCACGACCACGAGATGCGGGCTCCATTTGCTCACTCGTTACTCGTATTACTTTGGTTAATTTAATGTCACTATTTATTCGGAGCTATGTGACATACTACTGGATTTGCTTATTATGTCAGGGTTTTCATGGAAGGTGTTGGATTTGCCTGACACCTTACAATAGATGGCGCAGTAATAGTCACGAACGTATAAGTATGTGGTATCACGTAACATTCCGTCAGTGCGGACGGTATTTGCTTCGTGATACTTTACCCGTGTTAAAATGAACCGTTTACCAATTGCGGAAAAGGTCGATATGATGTTGATGTATGGCTATTGTGATCAAAATGCCCAACAGGCGTGTGCTATGTATGCTGCCCGGTATCCTGGACATCATCATCCAAGTGTCCGAACCGTTTGCCGGATAGTTACGTTATTTAAGGAAACAGGAAGTGTTCAGCCACATGTGAAACGTCAACCGCGACCTGCGACAATTGATGATGCCCAAATAGGTGTTTTAGCTGCTGTCGCGGCTAATCCGCACATCACTAGCAGACAAATTGCGCGAGAATCGGGAATCTCAAAAACGTCGGTGTTGAGAATACTACATCAACATCGACTGCACCCTTACCATAATTCTATGCACCAGGAATTACATGGCGACGACTTTGAACGTCGTGTACAATTCTGCCACTGGTCACAAGAGAAATTACGGGACGATGAAAGATTTTTTGCACGCGTTCTATTTAGCGACGAAGCGTCATTCACCAACAGCGGTAACGTAAACCAGCATAATATGCACTATTCGGCAACGGAAAATCCAAGATAACTGCGACAAGTGGAACATCAGCGGCCTTGGCGGGTTAATGTATGGTGCGGCATTATGAGAGGAAGGATAATTGGCCCCCATTTTATCGATGGCAATCTAGATGGTGCAATGTATGCTGATTTCCTACGTAATTTTCTACCGATGTTACTACAAGATGTTTCACTGCATGACAGAATGGCGATATACTTCCAACATGATGGATGTCCGGCACATTGCTCGCGTACGGTTGAAGCGGTATTGAATAGCATATTTCATGACAGGTGGATTGGTCGTCGGAGCATGGCCCGCTCGTTCACCGGTTCTGACGAAACCAGATTTCTTTCTGTGGGTAAAGTTGAAGGATATTTGCTATCGTGATACACCGACAACGCGTGACAACATGCGTCAGCGCTTTGTCAATGCATGTGCGACCATAACGGAAGGCGAACTACTCGCTGTTGAGTGGAATGTCGTTACACGTGTCTCCAAATGCATTGAGGTTGACGGACATCATTTTTAGCATTTACTGCATTAATGTGGTATTTACAGGTAATCACGCTGTAACAGCATGCATTCTCAGAAATGATAAGTTCACAAAGGTACATGTATGACATTGAAACAACGGAAATAAAATGTTCAAACGTACCTACGTTCTGTATTTCAATTAAAAACAACTACCTTTTACCAACTGTTCGTCTAAAATTGTGAGCCATATGTTTGTGACTATTACAGCGACATCTATCACAAAGCGAAAAACATACACCATACATTAACTTTCCACAGACGTTGATGCTCTACCTGACGGAGCCATTTTGGATTGTCTGCGGACCAATAATGCATATTCCTCATATTGACAATTCCTTTGTTGGAGAATGATGCCTCGTCGGTAAAGAGAACATCTGCAAAAAATTTGGATTAGTCAGAAGTTTTTGCCGAACCCACCGACAAAATGTTACCCTATTGCGGAAGTCATTTCCATGAAGATCCTGCTGTAAATGAACATGGTAAGGATGAAATTTATGACGTTTAAGAATACGCTGTGCACTTGATTTCGACACACCAACTTCACGTTCAATTTGACATGTGCTGATTTGAGGATTCACAGCTATGTTAGCGAGCATAGCAACTTCAGCACGTTCATCTGTGCGTGTTCTAGCACGATGTCGAGGTCTTGGATTTAAGCTTCCCGTTTCACGTAGACGAGATGTGAGACGATCAAAAATCCGGCGCGAAGGCGATGGCTTGTCAGGGAATCGTCTTCTGTACAGTCGTTCTGCGTGAACAGCATTTCGTCCACCTACAACAGGGTACAGTACAGGTATGTAGAGTAGGGTAGAAAACAGACATATTAACTTAATAATCATAATGTTCGCTAACAGTACTATCAACAAACAAGCAATCTCATAACGTATTTCCCGTCAACGTACATTCTCCATAGATCAGCAGCATTTCTACCATATCTTCATGTGTGTACATTATGCTGTACAGTTTAAGTTCCACAACACAACGTTTATTCACAATGTGTACTACTTCCGTGCCGTCACTAGATTACCCTGATGCACGACTACACTGGCAAGCGGTGTACTTCACGCCAAAGCAACAACAAATGGGATGCTCGGAGGGTGGTGGAGTACAGGAGTTTGCATGGGTCGCAAATCATAAACAAGGCGAAGTGGTAACTGTGGCAGTAGTGGGAACAACGTTGGACACTTGACTAGTTAGAGCCAGGCCCTGCGCGACAGGCACAATGGATCATATAACGCATTAGATAAACCTTATTTTGGGTGTGCAGGATAAATAAGACAACCTGACGGGTGTACGACGATCGGTACTGGTTCATATTGTGTACGTAGATACGTAAAACGTGCAAGAGGGAAACCATTATGTGCTTATGAGAGTTGATGGCAGCAGACCGTATTATTCGTTTCAGACCTCTTGATAAGTATGGAGGTGTGATTACGCATGTCAATCACATCGCGATTACGGGCAGCATGGGGTTCACGCCTGAGCCTCAGGACGTGCCCTAGCAGCGCATGTCGGGTGTTTCAAGCGTCAACTTTGCGTCTCAATATCTCGGGATGTAATGGGAATATCGCGATGCAATCAACGCCATTGTGTATGTGCTTTGTCATGCTATGGATTGCTGAAGAAAAAATATAGGAGGTCCATTTAAAAAAAACATAAGTTTGTGTTAAAAACCACATATGCTTTCGTTTTAGGATGTTTCCAAATATGTACATTCATGGGCCCCAGACCTACATTGATACCGGTGAAAGTCGTTTTCCAATAGCTTTTATTGTTCCAGAGATATTTTGGGTGGACAAGATACCTGGGACACCAGATACATATACATATTAGTGTCCATATTTACTGGACTTGCTTTTCTTGTTTGGATGGGTACTGTCTGCGTATGTTTCATTGGAGTGGTGTATTAGAAGGTAGTGACCAGCCATCTTCAACTTTCATTCTTTGCTGGCAATTAAAATTGCAGTGCCATGAGGTAGAATACAACAAACGTCACACTGGCATCAAATGCGCTACATGCTTGGATATGCAAATGATTAATATTTTAGCGCAACGGAAATAAGCAGGGATCTGCGGTGGGGGAGGGTGAGAGAGGTCAAGAGGATCATGACCAACCCTCTAATAACACTTTACTAAAATATTTCTATTTTTATGAATACCACTTTCCAAGCTTCTTAGATAATATACGCAAAATAAAGTTGCGTGAAAACAGTTTGAAATGGTAAGGAATTCTAGATTATTACAAGCTAAGTAAAACACAGGACTCTTTCCTGTTTCCCGCTCGAGAGCTAGCTCGCATGAATGGACTGACCAGACGCAGTTATCATTCCAGGTAGGTAAATGCATCCACTCAGAGGCTGCCCATATCCGCAGTCAACACAAAGTCGGACACAGCTCATGGGTTCACAGGTAGAGCCAACGAAGCACAGGAAGCTGAGTAAAAGTTCCGGCATTCTGGCTACAGACTAGCGAATCGAGACCGACCGGCAGTCGTGTCATCCTCCACCAATGGCAGATACGGTGTGGAGGGGAATGGTGTCGGCATACCGCTTCGGCTTTGCAGACGTGGAGCCGCTATTTCCCATTCGGTAGCTCCTTATCTGGCATCACGAGGCTAAGTAGATGGTATTCCAGTCCTCCCACCGAGGAAAACTCCCTGGCAGTACCGTGAATCAAACCAGAGTCCTCGACATGGCAGTAGGCTACCTTGACCACCCAGCTACAGAGATGGACGTAATTGGGTAACGCAAAACAGAAAAGGAAAGGTCCTTCATTGAGGAAAAAAAGGAGGTACTTTTATTTTCCTGACCGTAGTTCGACGCGACTAAAAAAAAAAAAACAGCACTCCGCTTTTATAAAAGTATGCATAATAAGGAAAGATTACGCTGCAGTTCCTTCATTCAGAAATAGCATTCGAATGTTGGTTGCTTGTGAGAAGGACGTGTTATGCCTCGATTCAGAAGAGAAATGTCTACCAATATTAGTCTTTATTACGTAATAGCTGGTCTATGGTGCATCGATTTATCATTCGGCAGTACTGGTGCTCACGTTGGTGGGATACCACGATTGTCATGCGGATATACACTCCCTGGGTTCGGTAGGGTCATACTAACGCCATGCAGGATCTTAACAACAGCACGCAACTAATGGAAAGACATACAGTATTGTTCTCTTGGTCGTTCTGTCCGCTTGCCCGGTCTACAATCGACAGCCGTCGGAGTTGGAGGCACTCGTGTCGTGTCGGGGTGAACAACGCCAGCCGGAATTCAGCGCGGTCCGCGAGCTCCCGTCGTCCTTCTACAGACTGTCACTCCAACGACAAGATGCAAACAGACCACAGGAAATCCACGGTTAGATTCTGCTTCTCATGCGGGCAAAAGCGTCTCTGTATAGGTACTGTTGACAGCTGGTAGGCCAAAACAATTTGTATTTCCGAACAAGAACTGTACAGTTTGCGGTACGACTTTCTCGCCAACTCGATTTACGTGAAAGCAATCAACGACGATGTTTGTACCAGAGTGGTAGGCCGCTTCGATGGTACCACTGATTTCCCTACTTACACAGGAGAGACGTACGAAGTACCTGGGACATATGCCAGCAATGACAAACGCCACTATGGCTATGCGCACTGTAAAGACGTACAACTTGCCTTTTGATATATCCATTTAGGCTATAAACGGGCCCTAGTTCCCTTCGGAACTGTTCTGCAAATACAGCAGGAGAATTTATTCACCAACAAATATTTCAATGTCTATAACTGTGTGCGATCTCTGCGAATAAATTTGAAGCAGCATATAACCTCTTACTTGATCGTTAGTGGTTGCAAGGCTCTGTACGAGGGCCAGCCCTGCACCTCCCCCAGAGCCCACAGTGACCGGCTGCCAAACAAGCTCTCAGCTCTCGCGAGAAGCTACGGAACCAAACTTCGCGGGCAAACTCCTACGCAGGCAGCTTGCTTGACGGTCGCCCTGTATCATCGGAGGCCGCTGACTCACAGCAGCAGGTCGCACCCACGACCTCAGGAATCGAACCCACCGCCAAGATAATAGGCTTGCCCAGCTTCCTGTTGCCACAACAGCCAGTGCGCCTTCTGCTAGCTCGAAGGCTATCACCACTCTTCCAGATCCATGAACCTTGCACAAGAAGAGAGAGAGCCAAAATACGCATCCACCCGAAAATAGCCCTCTTCTGAGGTTAAGCTAGTGGTCCGTGATTCAGCAACATCCGAGGGGTCAAAAGAACCATCCTCAACAATGCGACCCTCTGCGTCTCAGTCTTTGCAGCTCCAGGACGAAGCAACTGATCCCGAAGTATCCGAGCAAGATCGACCAGCGCGCAGCAATACGTGGAACCCACAACCAGCCAGCGCAAAAGACGTACAAGTAGACAATGATAAATTCTAACAAAATGGACACAGATGATAAGGAGCGTGTCACAGTGTCTCCACTCCGATGAAACTTAACACGATAACGCCCCTCAGCAGCAGAACGCAGAACCGATGGAGGTCATTGTCTCGAACACTGGGCCACACCACTTCGTTGGCTGAAGACACCAGGGACTAACTTAATCGTCACATGCACACCTACAAAGTTGACACCTTAAATTTCAACCGGGTAGCGTCTGATACCAAGATATTAGGTTTCCATCACTATTAGTATGCTGCTGACGTAGACGTCAGCTTTGTTCAAGAAGTCGCCAACATCAAACTAGCAGTCTAAATGTTACGACGCAGTTATCAACATAAGACTCGACGCTGGCACTATGACCATATTCAAGCAAAGAACCCGTGCATCCCGTCGACAGCACTCGCCCCCAGGGAGCGGCATATCCGCTCAGTTTCACGACCTGCATCTGACAAACATTTATGCTCTCTCGGGAACGAATCACAGAGCTGAAACGTGTGGCTTTCACCACAGCCATATAACGCAGATTTCCACATTACTGCACGCGCCGCTAATTCTGGATACAGATTTCAATTGTGTTATATCTAAAGATGATCAAACCCCAGGTTACCGTTATTCGGAGCAAGTGAATACATTACAACTGGAAATGTCCCTAGAATATATCTGGCGCTGATTGAAACAGAATACCGTCGCCTCCACACGTAACAGCGACTACTGCCAGCCGCCTTGACAGATTTGAATAAACAAGACCGCTGCGGCTGTTAGAATTCTTTATTGGACAACAGGACCGGTACCGCAAATTAAATTTGCATCTTCAGGTTGTAACGTCTTTTAAATTTTTTTAGTACCCATAACAAATAAACAAAATAAAATTGTCTTACCTCTAAAGCAGCAACGGTGGAACGCGATATATTCTGATCTCTCATGAAAAAAAATAAAATATAATCTTTGAAAAACATATGACTTGGAGAGGGAGGCGGTACTAATTTGGGTGCGTTACTAACACTGACCTGTTCAATAGTGAAATTGAATTCAAAGTTAAGTTTGGCTTCCCAAAACATCTGACAATTGAAACTACATTACTCAGAAAAATTACATTCTTTTTACTAATTGAGTGAAACAATTTGATTTATACAGCAAGTATTATCCAATCTCACTAAAAATACAGAAAGACAAAATATCAAATTACGTATACCTGTGTTAACAAATTCTTTCAAGCATTGCAAAGGGAAATGTCTAACTAGCTTTTACATCAAATCTGTCTACATACTTTCTGGAGTTACTCAACAATTGCCAATTATCAGCCAACTCTTCTACACTAACGCGCTGGCAAACCGAAAGTCATAATATTTAGCATCTCTATCTTGCTTGTGAGAAGACTTCTGCTTCCACATTGGTATTTTCAATAATACATGTACTCGAAATTCCTACATTGTAACCTAACACTTTTTGGCTTCACAGAGCACACCACAGAAACTGCCTACTCCATCCTCTTTCGCTCACAGACAGCTACCCACTGCAGTGCGCTAAGCACTCTCTTGCTCCGCCACTACAATCTCAGACCGGAAGCGGTATCTTTGGCTCTGCGACGTGCTTTGGAAAGCCTATCAGAGACATACATCGTTTATAATATAATAGTTTCATTGTAGTTTATGTTAGTATTATTGTCATAGTCGGGTGCCACATAGAAGAATATCCCTGTAGACTCCATTCACGGTACTCAGCTGTATACAGAGGGATTTAAGAACTTATAAGAAATTTAGCCATGCCAAGAAAAGGACACATAAAAGCGATAAGGTCTATGTCTACTTACAGTCGAAAGATTAAAGGTTATTCAAATCATGGAATATTTCGGCTGTGGTTGCCCTATATATAAAGTAGTGTGTACAAAGTCGCCTTGACAGATTCTTCGCGCAAACTTAATTGACTGTGAGAAGTGGCCTGTAAATTTGTCAGATCATACTGATTTCCAGATATCGGTACAAAACCTGCCTCAGGAAGTGAATAAAGGCTGAGGGTTCTGGCACCCCAAATGGTTCAAATGGCTCTGAGCACTATGCGACGTAACTTCTGAGGTCATCAGTCGCCTAGAACTTAGAACTAATTAAACCTAACTAACCTAAGGACATCACACACATCCATGCCCGAGGCAGGATTCGAACCTGCGACCGGAGCGGTCTCTCGGCTCCAGACTGTAGCGCCTAGAACCGCGCGGCCACTCCGGCCGGCTGGCACCCCAATTTTAGTCTTTCGATGGCACGGACTTGGAAGTCCATCTAAGGTGAAATTGAGAAACTGCTTAAAAACCTGCGCGGTCATTGGCATCAGAAGGAATAAGAAGACTAAAGAGTACTAGTTTCTGGCGCGGTAGGAATATTCTGAACTTGTACGTCCGATCCAAAATGTAGCTGAAATCAAGCGGATTACGGCAAAAAATACTAGTATAGTACGTCACACTAGAAGCAGTTTCAAAGTTTGTGTCCTGGACTGAGCTGACCTCATCCATTCCCCCACACGATGACATGGACACCCAATACAGCAGGCAGGCTGATATCCGAGCTCTCATTACAGAGCAATACACCGCCTTGTATTATGAAAGAATATCGGACCTCGCACAGATGGAGGCGTGGGTAGGAACAGCACACCAATTCACAACAATCGGCGACGAACAAAATAAAACTTTAATCGCAGGATTTGCAGCAGAGGAACTGCATGCAGCTTTAAAAGCAACACCACGGCGCAGATCTCCGGACGCGGACGGCCTTCTGGTGGAGTTTTATGTGCGCTGCTGGCATTTCTTCGAAGACTTCTTCACAGAAATGATTAAGAAACTGCTTTAGAATGCGACAAGATTAACGGATTTCACAGCACGTAGGTTGTGCTTAATACCTGTAAGTTTTATCATGTACTTTTCCTATTATATTCTACATCTGATACGTAAAATTTCGTTATTTGCTATCCTTACCAGTGTTGTAGTTATAATGACCAGAAGTGTAGCTTCGTCATTCAGCCAGTAGTTCGTTATAGTTCAGAATATTAGCTAGCAACAATAAAAGTGTAAAATTTGCCGCATGAAATCGAAGCGACAATGCTGCATTGGGCCACGAATGTCACAAGGCTGGACCACATGAAATACGAACACATAAAGCAGCTCATTCTGGAAACTTCCCCCAGGCTGTGGCTAAGCCATGTCTCCGTAGTATCCTTTCTTTCAGGAGTGCTAGTTCTGCAAGTTTCGCAGGAGAACTTCTGTAAAGTTTGGAAGGTAGGAGACGAGATACTGGCAGAAGTAAAGCTGTGAGGACCGGGCGTGAGTCGTGCTTCGGTAGCTCAGATGGTAGAGCACTTGCCAGCGAAAGGCAAAGGTCCCGAGTTCGAGTCTAGGTCGGGCACACAGCTGTAATCTGTCAGGAAGTTTCACATAAAGTAGCTGATGGAAAAGACCAAAATCACCAACAATTTAAGAGAAAATGCCGTAGGTGGTATGAACTCATCAACAGAAGCGAGGAGAACTCAATGGACAAACCTTACTCCCATTACGACCAAGGAGGACATCGACCCCATGGCCGTTCGAAGAAGGAGGGAAGGAAGGTTAAAGTTTAACGTCCCGACAGTGAGGTCATTGAAGACGGTCCCAAGAAGAAATGGTCAGACAAGAGCAAGGAGGCAATGCAACTGACAGGCCACAAACCGATGGATGCGTCCAATAGAAAGTTGTGGTGGAATGTACACTGAGTGCCTAGTTTTAGAATTTGAAACTGACTCCTTTCTAACTTAAATACAGCGATTCGACGTCTGAGTGCCCTTGTACATTTTCACGACTCCTTCTCCTTCTTGCAAAAGTGTGTAAGTTATCTGGTTAATTCATACATGTGACAATAACCTATATTGGTTATATGGCATTGCACGTATACTTTACAAAACACCATACTGTTTTCTGCAAACGGTTTCCGTGACTGCTGTCTCTAATTGACACTGGATAAAATGATGTACAGTAATTAGTCAGACCATTGTTCTAGCTTTAGTTGTACATTAATATGAAGAATAAGCGAGTGTCTCGTGCTGTTTGTGACGGTACAGCTGCAGCGAAGGCAGCGCTAACCCTCCATCGCCCTTTGACCTTTTCAAGAGAAAATAATATGTGCCCGGCAGCGATGACCTGCATGTCAGATGAAAGGGATCAGTATACCAAAAAAGAGGGTGGGTTACTTCCCCTGAAGCAAGACAGGTCACGTTCACCAACCACACACGACCCCATTTGTACTGTCCGACCTCTTTAGAAGATCACGGTTGTGTGGCTGCAATTGAGCAAAATATCGGTGCTATATCTCCAGCGTTTGTTTGCAGGGCGTTAAACAAACTTTTAGACGTGTTGAAGATGGACAAATGTGTCAATTTATGTGTTTGTTTGTTTGTTTGTTTGTTTGTTTGTTTGTGTGTGTGTGTGTGTGTGTGTGTGTGTGTGTGTGTGTGTAGTAAACTGAAGGATAACGACGGGAGTTGCATAATGCTGTTAGCGGATAAGTTTATTAACAAAATCACTATGTTAGAAGAATGTAGAGAAATGTACGAAGACCTACAGATGATCGATGTTTGGCGCAGATATGGACAGCTGAATCTCCACTCACGTGATATGTTGCTCATAATTAAGCAGAAAGATCCATTATTGTTTGATCACGGCGATCAATCACGTGGAACAATCACAGCCGTTAAATGTCTAAGAATAAGTGTTACTAACTACCAGAAGTGGAACGACTCCATAATAATACATTTCCTGACATAAAAGCGGAAGAACCCAGAAGAAATGGCAGGATGTAAATGCAATTTCGTACGTGTAGGCACCATTGCCGCGTACGTAAATGATTGCCGTTGCAATTCTCTGTGCCAGTTAGAGCGGCCACGAGAGTGCGTTAATGTTGTTCGTGATCAGTGTTGTTGTCAGGTCTATTAGGGTATATAAGGGGTATGAACAGCATCAGATGTTGAGTTATCATTGTGGAAAACATGGGGATGCCGCGTACTAGTGTCAGATACGGTTATTAGCAAATGACTTAGTTTCAGGGGGCTTTGTTGTGGCTGGCATGTTGAATCGTGCAGTATCCAGATTTGTGGGGAATTCGGACGCCGGCCGCAGTGGCCGAGCGGTTCTAGGCACTACAGTCTGGAACCGCGCGACCACTACGGTCGCAGGTTCGAATCCTGCCTCGGGCATGGATGTGTGTGATGTCCTTAGGTTAGTTAGGTTTAAGTAGTTCTAAGTTCTAGGGGGCTGATGACCTCAGCAGTTAAGTCCCATAGTGCTCAGAGCCATTTGAACCATTTTTTTTGAATTCGGACGTGACAGTGACTCAGTGTTGGAATGCATAGAAATGAGAAGGCAGATATATTCGTCATAGAGATTCTGGTCGTCCATGTCTGACCACCACAACGGAGAGTTGCCGTGTGCAACCCCTTCACATTTGCGCCTGCCATCCGAGAACAAGTAATGGACTCCTTACAACATCCTGTGTCATCCTGAATCATTGGTCTGAGACTACCAGCAATCGGATTATGGAACTACCAACCTACACCACAACACAAACGACTTCGGGTATGACTTCAGGTCACAGCTGGTAATAATTCAGGGAACTCTGACGGCACATCAGTACCTCAGAGAAAACCTGTGTCCTCATGTGTTACCCCTCGTGCGGTCTAACGCACAGCTTTCCGGACTGGGAAGGAGCGCCTGGTCCCCGGCACGTATCCGCCCGGCGGACTTGTGTCGAGGTCCGGTGAGCCGGCCAGTCTGTGGATGGTTTTAAGCGGTTTACCATTTGCTTCGGCGAATGCGGACTGGTTCCCCTTATTCCGCCTCAGCTACACTATGTCGGCGATTGCTGTGCAAACAAGTTCTCCACGTATGCGTACACCACCATTACTCTACCACGCAAACATAGGGGTTACGCCAGTCTGGTGTGAGGCGTTCCCTGGGGCGGTCCACCGGGGGTCGAACCACAGAATAACCCTGAAAGAGTGGCTCGGTGTGGGGCGGTGGAGGGGTGAAGTGGACTGCCGTAGTCGTCGTGGGGTTGTGGACCACTGCGGCTGCTGCGGGGATGGAGCCTCTCCGTCGTTTCTAGGCCCCTGGTTAACATACAATACAATACCTCTCATGTGACAGCACTTTAACGACACTTTTCAACAGGACAATGCTCGTCCATATATGGCATGTGTCCCTAAGAACCCTGCTTGATGTTGAGTGCCACGCTGGATTAGCCGAGCGGTCTAGGGCACTGCAGTCATGGACTGTGCGGCTGGTCCCGGCGGAGGTTCGAGTCCTCCCTCGGGCATTGGTGTGTGTGTGTGTGTTTGTCCTTAGGATAATTTAGGTTAAGTAGTGTGTAAGCTTAGGGACTGATGACCTTAGCAGTTAAGTCCCATAAGATTTCACACACATTTGTACTTTTTATGTTGAGTCTGCGGCCAGCAAGATCCTCCGGTCAGTCCCGGATAGAACGTGTGAGACCAACTTGAACGTCTACTTCGTCCAAGTGCCAGGTGCAGCGTCATACTTATAAGCGGGCCCATACTGCCAAGTCATTTGTAAATTAGGCTAGATGTTTTAATCACTGAAGTAACATCAGATACCCTCTCAACAGGTGAAGTGTCATTTCATTTCGCTCTTCCCTTCTGGCTGTGTCACATTTTTTGTCAGGCAATTTAGAGCAGGATGAAAACGTATGTTCGACCACAATTTCATAGTCACTGGTGGCATTACTTGCGGTGTCAGGTCGTGTAATTACCCCCGTATACTGGCGCAGATTCAAGGTAACTGATGAGGTCACTTTCGGTCTCATTCTACATGGACATACGACTGCAGATTCAAAGTCACCCCCTCCATCTCCCTCTCTTTCCTATGCACTTGTGGTACAAGCGCAGATTAAAGGTCAGTTTGGTGTCAGGTTACAGCTTCATAGGAGTGCAGACTTGAGGGTTTTCAAATAGAAAATGTGGTGAGTGGCCCTCAACTACGTACCCTCAGACTCAGAGTTGAAATATTAAAAGTTTTGACTTGTTTCGTTGTCTAGGGGCTGGGATACGTAGTTGCCGCATTACAGGCCAAATACTACTGAGTCTACAGTATACAATATGAATATACACATGAATCGAATGGGCGAGGGTTCCTATCACTCGGCAATTACGAATTTTGAATGTGACATAGAAATTCATAAATGAAAGTTTGCAATTAAATAAAATCTGCAGGTACTATTTTAACGACTTTAAATGATGAGTACGATAGCAGAAGTACCTTTAAGAATCCCATTTATTACTGTAAAACACTTATTGGTATCGATGGTTCAGCAATTAAATAAAATATAAGATCAGTAACAGGGAAACAATAGATTCCTACTTCACGTAATTAGTTATGAACGACAACATAGCTCGCGAGATAGTCACTTCTAAACGCATACTACGTCTTCACTGCAGAAGCCACAGAGGTCTCATAAGTCGGCACTACGAAATATTTCTATCTCCATGCGACCACGCGCAAACTGCTCGACTCTCCAATTATTTCCTACGACCGACCGTCCTGCTCCCCGTCCAGAATCCTTTGTCCTGTCCAGCACTCCTGCCCCACTTCCATCCATTCTCTCCATTAACGAGCGCTGTGATTTGTTAGATAGCTCCGGCCAGTTCTTCAAGCCAATCCACACTCACAAACATATTGAAAAACATATGAAATGCTGGATTTACATTTAAATAACTTGAAATTCAACAAATATTTCTACGGCTGGACCATTAACACGCTCTAACACACATTATTAAATACAAAAACAAATCAAATTAACATATATCAAAGGAATAGAAGGAAAAGGTAGGCCAGTAGCCTAATGTTTCTTTGCTTTCTAAAACACAGTAAATATTTAACCAATTTCTTCATGAATCGTATATATCAGATATAAAAAAAGACATAGATGAATAAATATACTGATAAGCATGCTGCTACCGTTTTTCCGTGTAACTGTGGAGTAATTATGGCCTGACGTGATCAATAGTAATCGGCCACTTTGACCTCCAATAACTCATGTACTATTCAAGTTACATGCCTGTAGTTCATACCAGTTTAGGTTCACACTAATCGCTTTCTAAAGACACGTCGATCGACAAAATCAGATGAGCCGTTTAGATTTTGGAAATTCGTTGCTGGGTGTTACCTGTATAATTTACAGTACGATACTAAACTTTAAACTAATAAAGATATTGAAGATCTCTCGGATCTTCTCTTTCTCTTCTATCAACCCAATCTGGTACGGATCCCACCTACTTCCTTTGTTTTCGGTCTGCATTTCCTTAGGATTCTTCCTATGATTCTCAGTCTGGCATCTGCTTTACCGACTATTAATTTTATACGGTCATTCCATTTTAAATCACTCCTAATGCCTACTCCCGGATAATTTATGGAATTAACTGCTTCCAGTTGCTGACCTGCTATATTGTAGCTAAATGATAAAGGATCTTTCTTCCTGTGTATTCGCAGCACATTACACTTGTCTACATTGAGATTCATTTCCCATTCCCTGCACCATGCGTCAATTCGTTGTAGATCCTCCTGCATTTCAGTACAATTTCCCATTGTTACAACCACTCGATATACTACAGCATCATCCGCAAAAAGCCTCAGTGAACTTCCGATGTTATCCACAAGGTCATTTATATATATAGAAAAAATAATTTGTTTCCCTATTTTACAATCAACACAGTGCAGTTTCATAGAAGGAGACCCAGAGAACTGGCATTGTGCATTTACATCATAATGTTTATAGCAGGGCTGATGCAGTGAAAGAAGCATACCATTTTTAAACACTTGAGGCAACAATTTAAATCTGTATGAAATACCACGTGTCAAAGGTATAAGCTGTGGAGGAATGAAATAAGTCTACAGCATTCAAACTACAACATCTTCCAGTAAGTTTCATATAAATGTTCAAAAGCACTTAACAAATATTTCATGATTTCAGCCACAGAAACATATAATATGTGGTAACACAATAGTTATCCTCTTCTTATAAACCGTAGTCCTCCATTTGGAACGGAGGAATAGCCAGAACTCCTGGGTTATGTCATTTTCTTGAATACACCAAAGTTGTGCAGTAACTCTTCTCCTTAACAGCGAGGTAATGGCTATCACATCAGCTGACATAGCTTTCAATATTCACTGAAGTGACGAAAGTCATGGGATACCTCCTAATATCGTGTCGGCCCTCCTTTCGCCCGGCGTAGTGCAGCAACTCGACGTAGCATTTACTCAACAGGTCGTTGGAAGTCGTCTGCAGAAATACTGAACAATGCTACCGCTTTAGCCGTCCATAATTGCGGAAGTGTTGCCGGTGCCGGATTTAGTGCACGAACTGACCTCTCGATTATGTCCCATAAATGTCAGATGGGATTCATGTCGGACGATCTGGGTGGCCAGATCATTCTCTCGAACTGTCCAGAATGTTCTTCAAACCAATCGCGAATAATTGTGGCCCGTTGACATGACATCGTTGTCTGGGCACATGAAGTAGGTGAATGGTTGCAAATGGTCTCCAAGTAGCCGAACGTAACCATTTCCAGTCAATGATCGTTTCAGTTGGACCAGTGGAACCCTACCATCAGCTCTTACCTTACTGAATCCAGGAATCATACGACTAGACCACGGTTTTTCAGTCGTCAGGAGTCTAACAGATATGGGTACGAGCCCAGGAGACGTAGTGCTGTCAGCAAAGACACTCGCGTCGGTCGTCTGTTGTCAGCCCATTAACGCCAGATTTCGCTGCACTGCCCTAACGGATACGTTCGTTGTACGCCTCACATTGATTTCTGCGGTTATTTCACGGGGTGTTGCTTATACGTTAGCACTGAGAACTCTACGCAGATGCCGCTGTTCTCGGTTGTCAAGTGAAGGCCATCGGCCACTGCGTTGTCCGTGGTGAGAGGTAATGCCTGAAACTTGATATTCTCGGCACGCTCTCGACACTGTGGATCTCGGAATATTGAATTCCCTTACGATTTCCGCAATGTAATGTCTCATACGTCTAGTTCCAATTATCATTCCGCGTTCAAAGGCTGTTCGTGGGTCGTAACTACGTCGGGAACCTTCTCACATGAATCACCTGAATACAAATGATAAACACGTCAATGAACTGCTCTTTTATACCTTGTGTAAACGATACTGCCGCTACTGTATATGTGCTTACCGCTCTCCCATTACTTTCGTCAACTCTGTGTACACTCGCTGCCCAGCACACAATTTAACGACGAACACCGTTGTTCTGCAAAAGACCCTAACCTTGTTCATTCTGACAATGAACTATCAAGAGAGGCAAGGGTATTCATCTCTTATACTATAACAATATTTTTTTTGAGTTGCATAAACTGTTGCGAATAAAGTACATTAACAGCGATCAATAAATAGTTCACCCAGTTGTTGGACAACTGAAGATAGCCAGGTGCATGACAAGTGAGATGAAGCAGCCACGTGCAATGATAATTGTGTTGTTTAATGTTAACTATAGTTTAAACAACAACACCTGTAAGGTTATCAGTGTCGGTATGATGGTAGACCGAGTGTTCCATACGGTTGTTGTATCCATAATAAAGTGATATTACCATTGGATGAATGGTTTCGACTATGTGATAAAATAAATTGAAAATTTCTGCTTTTTTCCACGGGAATGTTCATTTGCCATTAGTAATGCTGGGACATCATACAGTCACAGCAGGAGAATCCTCTGGATCAATTAAAATATTCAACAGCAAACAGTGGATACATGTATAGGAACAGATGATTAAGAATCTAATGTACACAAATTACGATGCTAAGTATACTTTACTCTGTCAACTAAGGTGGCAGCTGTACGCCCACCGATTCTACGAGACATTGTGGAACAAACTTTTGGCGTCTGCTTGCCAAAGTTTATGCCCAGCGGAAGAAACTGTCGCTCAACTCTACGGTTCTTCTTGTGCTTGGACGGAAGTAGAATGTATGAGCCAAGTGTGCCAGTTACAGCTACAGAATGTGATCTTATTTAAGTCTGTTCATATACCCTGCAATACGTAAGTGTTTACAAACTAAGAGCTACATGTGTGTGTTCTCTATGAAATACCATGTATGCCAACGCGAGAATGCAGTTTTCATGACCGAGTGGATGAAACACCCCTCACAAGAGTCGTGTAGTAACCGACTTATTCTGCAGTGATGCTGTGAACTGGAAGAAGAAGAAAAAGAATATATCATGACTTCCCGATAACATAGGTGCTTTAATTGTTGGACCTTCAAACTGCAGGAAGGCTATTCTAACACTGTTAACACATGCTAATGGGATATGATTCGAGCAAGTATACATTATTTTCGAAAACACTGTCTCAGCTCAAATACCAGCGTTTGCAGGAGGTTTTGCACAGCATTGATGGAGTAACGTTCCGGAATTTCATGGGAAGCAGCCACCTGAAAAAGCAAAGACAAACAGCGTATTCATATTTGACTATGGCGCAGTGGAAAACCAGATTGATATTCGGAAATATTTGTGCTTTAGCTGGCATATGAAAGCCAGTGTCTTTTACCTGAGTCAGACATACTCAAGGATTCCGAAGCAGTTAGTCGCTTTCATACAGAACAATGTGAATTTAAAGCATATTTACAAAGCACATGTAGAAACCGACATGTTAGCCAATACATTTGTTAGCATATGTAGGGATTGCTGGAATAACTCGCAGTATGAGTTTGTGGCTATTGACAAAACGAGAAAATTGAATGAAGGTCGACATGACCGAAACTCCGGGGACATTCTGCATAAGACATAGTGTACCAATACGTAACTGTGTCCGCGAAGCTATGGAAAATTTGGCACGCACGCAATGCGCTAATTCTGATAGGATGAAGCATAAGGCAAATATACTTTTATACGTTGACAGAGAAATTGAGACAATCAACGGTTCTAGGCGCTTCAGTCCGGAACCCCGCTGCTGCTACGGTCGCAGGTTCGAATCCTGCCTCGGGCATGGATGTGTGTGATGTCCTTAGGTTAGCTACGCTTAACTAGTTCTATGTCTAGGGGACTGATGACCTCAGATGTTAAGTCCCATAGTGCTCAGAGCCATTTGAACAATCAACGCAACATTGATGGAATTAGACAGTGGTGTTAAGGTGGCTGCTTTGAAAGTTGAATCTGAGCTGAATGATAGAACCCAGCGAAGTCAGCATGCAGTCAACACAGGGTTAATGGAAATGGATACAATTATCTAGCTAGCAGCTACAAAAGGTGAATCTCAGGTGTGGCGGCTGAATGATACACTATGTTATCAAAAGTATCCAGACACCTGGCTGAAAATGGCTTACAAGTTCGTGGCGCCCTCCATCGGTAATGCTGGAATTCAGTATGGTGTTGGCCCATCCTTAGCCTTGATGAGAGCTTCCACTCTCGCAGGCATACGTTTAATCAGGTGCTGGAAGGTTTCTTGGGGAATGGCAGCCCATTCTTCACGGAGTGCTCCACTAAGGAGAGGTATCGATGTCGGTCGGTTAGGCCTGGCAGGAAGTCAGCGTTCCAAAACATCCCAAAGATGTTCTATAGGCAAATTGCCTATTGACTTCTGTCTCGGGTTCTTCGGTCGACGTTCATCTAATGATTTTACTGACGTTTCGCCAGCACGAGTGGCTGGCATTGTCAAAGCTTCACCCTCCATTGCCAGTGGTGAACTGGAGCCGAGCTCGCGGCCGCAGACTATATGTACCTGGCGCGCCAAAGTCCAAGGGCTTCTCCTCGGTCATTTCCGGTGCGGTTCTCCTCTTGCTACCTGCGACGGTCATTCGCTGCAGTACGGGAAGCCAGGATCCGTTTACCTTAAGGCTTTCCTCTTTCTTGTTCAAACTGTTCGCGTGTTTTTGTATTTCTACAGCTTCTCTGAACAAGCGCGTGTGATAGTGCTTCTCTACAGCCAGAACTTCCGTGTCGGCGAATTTTATTACGTGGTCGGTCTCACTCAGTGCGTGCTTTGCCACGGCCGATTTCCCCACTTACTCCAACCTGCAATGTTGCTTATGTTCTTGGATCCTGGTGTTGATTGATCGTCCAGTCATTCCGACATAAACTTTTCCGCATGTGCATGGTATACGGTATACTCCCGACATTGCAAGTGGGTCTCTTTTCTCCTTTGCCGATCTAAGACACTCTTTGACATTCCTTGTCGGTTTGCAAATCGTCTTTACGCCGTGTTTGCACAATATACGGCCGATTCTGTCCGTCACTCTGGGAATGTATGGCAGAAAGGTCGTACCCGACATTTCTTTTTCCGATTCCTTGCTTTGTCGAGTGTTTGGCTCTGTTACACTTCTAATATAACTTGTGGAGTACCCATTGCTCCTCAGAACACTTCCCAGGTGTTGCATTTCGCGTCTGAGATGCTGCGGCTCACATATTCGTGTGTGACCACGAAAGCCTTAACCATTTTGTGTTCTATAGGATTCAGGTCAGGACTCTGTGCAGACCAGTCCATCACAGGGATGTTATTGTCGTGTACCACTCCGCCACAGGCCGTGTATTATGAACAGGTGCTCGATTGTGTTGAAAGATGTAGTTGCCATCCCCGAATTGCTCTTCAACGGCGGGAAGCAAGGATCTGCTTGAAACATTAATGTAGGCCTGTGCTGTGACAGTGCCACGCAAAACAACGAGGGGTGCAACTCCTCTCCATGAAAACCGCGACCACATCATAACACCACAGCCACGGCCATACCCACACCCTACCATCTGATCGCCACATTGTGTACCGTGATTTGTCACTCCAGACAACGTTTTTCCACTGTTCAATCATCCAATTTTTACGCTCCTTACACCAAGCGAGGCGTCGTTTGGCGTTTACCGGCGTGATGTGTGGCTTACGAGCAGCCGTTCGACCATGAAATTCAAGTTTTCTCACCTCCCGCCTAACTGTCATAGTACTTACAGTGGATCCTGATGCAGTTTGGAATTCCTGTGTGATTATCTGGATAAATGTCTGCCTATCACACATTACGACCCTCCTCAACTGTCGGCGGTCTCTGTCAGTCAACAGACGAGGTCGGCCTGTACCCTTTTGTGCTGTACGTGTCCCTTCATGTTTCCACTTAACTATCACATCGGGAATAGTGGACCTAGGGATCTTAAGAAGTGTGTAAATCTTGCATACAGACGTATGACAAAAGTGACTCCCAATCACCTAACCACGTTCGAAGTACGTGAGTTCTGCGGAGCGCCCCATTGTGCTCTCTCACGATGTGTAATGACTACTAAGGTCGCTGATATCAAGTACCGGCAGTAGGTGGCAGCACAATGCACCTAATATGAAAAACGTATGTTTTTGGTTGTGTCAGGATACTTTTGATCATATAATGTAGAATACAAGCATATATCGAGACAACAAACGCAAAGATCAAATAGGCTGTTACAGTAGCGGTAGAGGTCCAAAAGACAACAGAAGAGATAAACAATCTTCTCCCGTAAAAATAGCAGAAAGAAAATCTCGGGAAGAATGCAGTGGAACCTTTCTGAGGCTACTCAATGTAATTAAGGGAAAGGTTGATGAGCATGAGAAAACCACGTGTAAGACGACGTAATATGTGTTTCATTACAAAGTGCGGTCAGTATACGACAGCATGTCGACAAAACGCAAAGTAAGAGAGGGACATAGAAAGCTATTTGTCACAAACTACGACTCTTAAAACTAAGGCAGCTGGAGCATGAACAGTGTCTCTCTCTCTCTGAAACATAACAGAAAGTATTTAACTGCTCTTACACATGGAAGCGGATATCTGTAGAAGAGCAAAAGACGAAAAAGTGGATGGAGAAGAAGAAGGATATAGTATCACGGAATTGATTAATCTTTCAATGCTAGCGAATTACAGGGTGACAATTATTGAACTATATGAAATAAAATCGTCATAAGTCATGAACGTTTTCGTTAAGAAGTTCAAACTGCACTGTTGGCCGCGGGACATGAGGGGAATTAATATGCGGTGTGTAGTTTGGTTTAGCGACGAAGCCAACTTTCATTTGGATGGGTTCGTCAATAAGCAAAATTGGAGCATTTGGGGAACTGAGAATCCGCATTTCCCAATCGAAAAGTCTCTTCACTTTCAACGCTTGACTGCGTAGCGTGCAATGTCGGATCAAAGAATAATCGGTGCGATATTCCTTGATGGCATGGTGACTACCGAACGGTTTTGGTAGATAACTTCGCAAGACAGAGCTCGACCCCATCGAAGCAAGAGAGTGTTTGATGTCCTGCAGGAGCAGTTTGGGGATCGCATTCTGGCTCTGAGGTACCCAGAGGCCACTGGCATGGATCTCGATTGGCCGCCATACTCTCCGGATCTGAACACATGACTCCTTTTTGTGTGGCTATATAAAAAGCAAGGTGTACAGCAATAACCCTAAAACCATTACTTCGCTGAAAACAGACATTCATGAAGCCATCGACAGCATCGATGTACCGACACTTCAGCGGGTCACGTAGAATCTCGCTATTCGTCTGCGCCACATTACCGCCAATGATGGCAGGCATATTGAACATGTTGTAACCTAAATCCGAATATTGGTAGTGACGTTTACATGCTGAATAATGTGTGTCCATGCCGTAGTTTGTAACAAATTTATGTTTTTTTCATATAGTTCAATAATTTCCACCCTGTAAATACGAAATATGGAGTCAGCCGAGATCAACTGTGTATGATGCGAAACCTAACTCTTAGCTTAACGAAGGACACCATGCAGCCTGGAGCAAGGAGTTTAAGCGGACACCTATTTTAGTCGAGCTAATGTTCCTAAAAAAAAGAGAAGAGAATACATGATGAAATATTATGCATGACTAATGCACATGTGTGAGACAACACTCCGAAAGAACGACTAAAAAGCACAAACCGCAAGAAATGCATCAACATTATTAGACCAGCGTTAAGTGAGATATATGTCAGAAGTGAAGGCGCTGGTCGAGGCACTGAAATTCAGCAGAAAAAGTTGAACACATTACGCCTGGAGTATATACGAGGGTTGGAACTTAAATAGTGGCAACTATTTATTCACAACCGATACAAAAGAGTTACATGTTTGCACCTGTTACTGTCCTTCAAAGTAGCCACCAGCGTTGTGTAGAACCCACTGCCAGCGATGTGGAAAGCGTAGTATACCGTTAGAAGAGCCTGTTCTGTTGATGGTGCGAATAGAGTGGTCTACTGCCTGTCGAATCTGTGGAACAGTTCTGAAGCGAATGACACGAAATGGTTCCTTCATCTTCGGAATCAAATCAAAGTCACAAGGACTTAAGTCCGGGGAGTATGGTGGGTGGTACAGTACTTCCCAGTCACATCAACCGAACAGAGCAGCTTGCGCTGTATGCGCCCGCTCATTGTTGTGCAAAATGATGGGTGGGTTACGCAGGAAGTGTCACCGCTTCTTTGGCAAAGCTGATCGCGGGTGATGCTCCAAAAAGAGATACGAAGTTTACATGATTTATGGCAGGCCAATCTCGTGGATATGAGAAAATATTCATGATCAAATAAAGGTTGCAAATCTATCTTGATGAGCACAGACATATGTTCCAAATTCGCTTGAGCCCTTCGTGTCTAGAGAAAGAGTGGAAAGGATGTTGTGCAGGAATCAATGGTATTCAACAACTGTTATCTAACCAATATGAAAGTGTTTCCAAGTTCTATATATTACCTATTCGATAGTATACAACTTGACTGCAAAAATTACAATATCGGTCTGCCGTACAACATGTATTTGAGGTTTCTATCTTCTTACTATGCGGGTGATTAATTTGGACGTACGCTCAGCCCATAGAAGTTTAAGAAATTACTGCTAGTTGTCGTGATCGATTGCACAAAAAAACTAAAAACGACAGTATCAAGACAGGCTCTATTAAATTGAATTAGACAATTTCCTTCCAAGCACCACAGGGTACACATTATTGTTGCACAGTCATGGTATTAATTTAAGCCTTTCACGGGAATTGTGTACTTCTGTCTTGTTGAGAGGCCCTGGTCCTTCATCATCTCCAGTGCTATCTATCTATAAGGTCCGCTAACACGACCTATCTCGCCTGTCTCCTATTTCCGAGAGGAGAGGCGAAAAAGAAACGACAGCATTGCTGTACGGTATCGTGAAGCACTAGTTTGCTGCCAAGTCACTCAGAAATCGTCCTTCAGCACACGTTATGCTTCGCAGCACTCAGCGATAATGGAGCTGCGAGGTACATACAGTTCCCTTGCGCTCACTGCTCTGAGGCCGATAAGTTCATCGTGGATACCGAATGCTTTACAAACGGATAGCGCCTGCAGCACGCGTCACTGCAACCCGCCGAACACAAGGGCGAAGCGTGGAGCCGCGGCGGTCACACAGGCGAGATAGGTCGTGTTAGCGGACCTTATAGGTGGATAGCACTGGAGATGGTGAAGGACCAGGGCCTCACAACAAGACAAAAGTACACATTTCCCGTGAAAGACTTAAATTACTATCACGATTATGCAAAAATAATGTGTACCTTGCGGTGCTTGGAGGGAAATTGTCTAATTCAATTTAATAGAGCCTGTCTTGATACTGTCGTTTTTAGCTTTTTTTTTTTTTTTTTTTTTTTGAGCAGTCGATCACGACAGCTGGCGCTAATTTCTTAAAATCTATGGGCTGAGCATACGTCCAAATTAATCATCCTCATAGTAAGAAGATAGAAACCTCAAATACATATTTTACGGTAGACCGATATTGTAATTTTTCCTGTCAGGGTGTGTATTATCGAATAGGTAATATATAGAACTCTGAAACACTTTCGTATTGGTTAGATAACAGTTGCTGAATACGACTGGATCCTGCACAACATCATTTCCACTCTTTCTCTAGACACGAAGGGCTCAAGCATTGCCCTAATGCGTTTCTTTGGTCAACGGAAGCACCGCATACGTGAGCACAGGTGAGGTGTGAAATCAGGCATGTGCCGACACACCTACGCCTATGTAGAACAACTCTGGATTCCCATTGGTGGAAATCCGCGTTACTTCACCACTGCATCCACGACCGAATCTGCCTGCGCTCAGACAATGAGGTACCAGCAATGATACTCAATTCCTATTACCTGAAACAGGCAATGGATTGCATTTCTCGTCTATAAATAAGGACCGTTTCAGTGCTGGTGTCCCTTTCTGTTTGTGTGCTAATAGGAGTTAGGCCTACTTCATGTCCTTCTTCTGATATTGAGTAGACTGGCTGGAGCATCTCTCTAGTGCTTCTTACTAATATCTATCTTGCCTTTTCCACCAGGCTGGTTAGTAGGCTGGCCTCAACCACTCTCAGTTCTTTGTAGTAGCCTATTTTCTTCGCTAGTGAGTAGACCAGCCTAAGCCACTCTCAGGCGCTTCTCACTAGGCAATTTCCCATCTTCCTTGGTATCTGTTAGCTTTTTCACCTTAGAAAAGATGAAGCGCCGTACTTTTGGTATGCTGCTGTTATTTAGAGTCCCTGGTTGGAGTCCAGTGATTCTACAGGTATGTGATGATGATTAATTTCTCTTCTTCTTCCATTGTAAATGGAGATGTTGTCGCCCATTTTGCATGACAGCACACTGATGACCTAATGGAGATTCTTGGCTTCCCAGAGGGTGGTGTATGGATAACTGGTGAATCGTGTGAAAGTAAGTACTCGTTCTCTCTCTCTCTCTCCATGTTTGTGAATAATGCACTTATCTAACGTCGCGCTTTTTTTCTGTTTGTTGTAGAATTCTTCTTCAACAAAACAGCTGTTGTGGGCACAGATGCAGTCTCACCAAACCCAGTAACCATGGGCATGGATGTAGTCTCACCAAACCCAAAACCAAGCCGCAGTCTGTGAGTGAGCCAGAGTGTCTTATGTTTGTCCCATCCCCATTCTCCAGTGTCAGCTCGTGAGAGATGACACCAGTCATTGAGGAGCGAATACGTGAGTAGTAATTCTTTCTATTCTTCTTCTAAAATAATAAATTTTTTTACCCATGCAATTGCTTGGATTACTTAAGTTCTTGTTTGTTTTTTAGGTGTACTCAGTGGTGATACTGATTTGATTCAAGAGTTGGACGAAATACTGAAGGTCGATATTCCGATCAGTGCTGAGGGTGATGCATGATTGGAATCCCTCTGTGCTTATATCAACTCCAATGATTTTCTTCGTAAGTATTATTTCTTTCCTTTCTCAGACGTTGTGTCTGGTTAAAAATGGAAAGTGACGCGGACCTTGATCAAGCGTGACTTCCTTTTAACTGTACGGTATATGTTACATTGCATTTAGAAACTTTCGGGTAATTGTACGTGTATCAATAATTACAGATTTCTGTAGTTGTATATATACGTTTGGATGTAGCTGTATTGCGTTGATGTATTGGTGCATATTGTGTCGTATGACTCCTGTAGTTTACAGTATAATTGGTATAATGTCAACTTTATCCTGATGCCACATGTCCTTGACTTCCTCAGCCAGCTGGATGTATTTTTCAATTTTTTCTCCTGTCTTCTTCTGTATATTTGTTGTATTGGGTATGGATATTTCGATTAGTTGTGTTAATTTCATCTTTTTATTGGTGAGTATGATGTCAGGTTTGTTATGTGGTGTTGTTTTATCTGTTATAATGGTTCTGTTCCAGTATAATTTGTATTCATCATTCTCCAGTGCATTTTGTGGTGCATACTTGTATGTGGGAACGTGTTGTTTTATTAGTTTATGTTGTATGGCAAGTTGTTGATGTATTATTTTTGCTACATTGTCATGTATTATGGTGTATTCTGTATGTGCTAGTATTGTACATCCGCTTGTGATGTGATCTGCTGTTTCTATTTCTTGTTTGCAAAGTTTGCGTTTATCTGTTGTGGTATTGGGATCTTTGATAATATGCTTGCTGTAATATATGGTGTTTATTGTTTGATCCTGTATTGAAATCATGAATCCTTCCGTCTCACTCTATATATTGCCTTTTCTTAACCATGTGTTGGATGCGTCTTGATCGATGTGTGGCTGTGTTAGATGATACGGGTGCTTTCCATGCAGTGTTTCCTTTTTCCAATTTACTTTCTTCGTATCTGTTGATGTTATGTGATCTAAAGGGTTGTAGAAATGGTTATGAAATTGCAATGCTGTAGCCGATGTATTTATATGAGTGATTGCTTTGTGTATTTTGCTAGTTTTTGCTCGTTCTATAAATAACTTTCTTAAATTGTCTACCTGTCCATAATGTAGGTTTTTTATGTCGATAAATCACCTTCCTCCTTCCTTTCTGCTTAATGTGAATCTTTCTGTTGCTGAATGTATGTGATGTATTCTATATTTGTGGCAGTGTGATCGTGTAAGTGTATTGAGTACTTCTAGTTCTGTGTTACTCCATTTCATTACTCAAAATGAATAGGTCAATATTGGTATAGCATAAGTATTTATAGCTTTTGTCTTGTTTCTTGCTGTCAATTCTGTTTTCAGTATTTTTGTTAGTCTTTGTCTATATTTTTCTTTTAGTTCTTCTTTAATATTTGTATTATCTATTCCCATTTTTTGCCTGTATCCTAGATATTTATAGGCATCTGTTTTTCCATCGCTTCTATGCAGTCGCTGTGGTTATCCAATAAGTAATCTTCTTGTTTAGTGTGTTTTCCTTTGACTATGCTTTTTTTTTTTTTACATTTGTCTGTTCCAAAAGTCATATTTATATCATTGCTGAATACTTCTGTTTTATTTAGTAATTATTTGAGTTGTTGATTTGTTGCTGCCAGTAGTTTTAGATCATCCATGTATAGCAAATGTGTGATTTTGTGTTGGTATGTTCCAGTAATATTATATCCATAATTTGTATTATTTAGCATGTTGGATAGTGGGTTCAGAGCAAGGCAGAACCAGAAAGGACTTAATGAGTCTCCTTGGTATATTCCACGCTTAATCTGCATTGGCTGTGATGTGGTATTATTTGAATTTGTTTGGATATTAAGTGTGGTTTTCCAATTTTTCATTACTATGTTTAGGAACTGTATCAATTTAGGATCTACTTTGTATATTTCCAATATCTGTAGTAACCATGAGTGGGATACACTATCAAAAGCTTTTTCGTAATCAATGTATGCGTAGTGTAACGACCTTTGTTTGGTTTTAGCTTGATATGTCATCTCTGCATCTATTATCAGTTGCTCTTTATATCCTCGTGCTCCTTTGCAGCAGCCTTTTTGTTCTTCATTTATAATTTTGTTCTGTGTTGTATGTGTCATTAATTTCTGTGTAATGACTGAAGTTAATATTTTGTATATTGTTGGTAGGCATGTTATGGGGCGATAATTTGCTGGGTTTGCTGTGTCTGCTTGATCTTTAGGTTTCAGATAAGTTATTCATTGTGTAAGTGTATCAGGGACTGTGTATGGGTCTGTAATGTAACTGTTAAATAATTTAGTTGGATGTGAATGTGTTGAGGTGAACTTCTTTAGCCAGAAATTTGCTATTTTATCTTTTCCAGGGGCTTTCCAATTGCGCGTAGAATTAATCGCTCGGGTGACTTCATGTTGCAAAATTATCACTTCAGGCATTTGTGGTATCATCTTGTATGTGTCTGTTCCTGCTTGTATCCACCGTGCAATGTCTGTTATGTTGTACCGAGTTTGACCACATGTTGCCCCAGAAGTGTTCCATGTCTGTTATGTTTGGTGGATTGTCTATTTTAATGTGTGTGTTATCTATTGTCTGATAAAATTTCTTTTCGTTTGTTTTGAATGTTTGGTTTTGTTTCCTTTTATTTTCACTTTTTTTGTATCTTCAAAGTCGTTTGGCCAATGCTTGTAATTTCTGCTTCTTTTCATCTAATTGCTCTATCGCTTCTTGTTGTGAGATTTTACCTAACCTTTTTCGTTTTTTGTCTGATATTTCATTTCTTATAAATTGTGTCAGATATCTTCTCGGTTTTTCTATTCTGATCTGTAGCCTGTGTTGCCATGCTGGTTTTGTAGGTTTCTTCGGTGTGTTGGTTGGTTCTGATCTCTGCCTAGTGTGTATATTTAGTGTAGTGAGTGATCCTATATAAACCAGTAGTTGTAACTCTTCCATAGTTGTATTTTCATTTATTTTGTTGTGTATGATTGTGTTGATAGTTGTTATTGTTGTTTCGACTTGTGGGTTATTTGGGGGTCTATGCAAGAATGGTCTAATGTCTGTATTTGTGTCTTTGTATTCTATATATGTCAGCTGAAATTCTTCTTCTATATCTAACATGTATGTCACTTCGTGTTCTATTTGTGCTTGTTCTGGTGGCTGTCTTAAGATTTCGTTTTCCTCTGATTGTTTAATTGATGCGTGTTGTTCTTTGTTTGTTTGCTCTGGGATGTTTGAGTCCATTACTGTATTTTCTTCTTCTTCTGATTGCACATTATTTTGTTCCAGTATTTGTTATACTTGTTGTTTGATGTTTTCTAATTCTGACTGGGGGATCCTTTTATTTTTGATTATTACATGGATCTGATCAGCTAGACGTTGTTCTGTTAAAAATTTTAATTCTGGGTATCTGGTAATAAATGTTGTGTATACTTGTGATCTGTATCCAGTTGTGTTGGTTCCTAAGTTTGTTGCTTGATAATAACAGAACATGAGTTGTCGGTTAACTTTATCTGACCATCTCATCCTCTGTCTTTGTTTTCCTTCTAGAGTGGTTGTAGGAAGCATATCCTACAAAACACCTCTATTTGGATTTAAATCATTTTCCGTGTGGCTAGCAGTGTCGTTACCATTATGGACGGGCATAGGGTTCAAGCATCGTCCCCGACCATGACAGCGCTTGTCCGAGGATTCATTAGTTCTGTCCTGAACCAACTAATCACACTAAAAGGGGAGTTATCCCTATTAGTGGTTTGTTCTTTTCGTCGCCTTTTACGACTGGCAGAACATACCGGAGGCCTATTCTTTTCCCGGGCCTCCACGGGGTTCATAATTATTAATTATTAATTTATTAATAATTAATAATAATAATAATTTATGTTATGTATAGTATCTATAATAATAATAGTAATAATAATTATTATTATTATGATTATTTTTATTATTATTATAGATAGCTATACATAACTTTTATTTACACATACATTTTTTCCTTTCTTACTTCGCTGAAGGGATGGAAGTGCACGGATGTGGGTTTGTGCCTTCAAGAACAACTGGCCCATCTACGATGTATCCGCAACCAGATGCGCCACAATCCGGCGCGGCCACGCAGCAATATCACACCCAGACGTGTCACAGCCCGATCCATCCATGATGACATATCCATGGCAGGACGTGTTGCAGCCCAGCCCGTCTACAAAGTGATGATGCCTCCGCCAACAATACAGTCCGACGTGTCATCGACACCATGACACGACTTTATAACTCTGGCTCGTCTGCCGTGGCGTGGAACTTGTTACCCGCGCCCTGGAACGTCTCGTGAACGTCGGCATGAAGCATCACCGCGACACCGAACTGGATAACGCAGCAGCAGCAGTTCACAGCCCGCTCTGTTACAGATCCACAAGTAAGTCATGTGGCCGCAATGGGTTACTCTGAGGTTTTATATTCCTGACATGGTAGGTCGGGGAAGGGGGGGGGGGCAATCTGCAATGTAAGGCAATTGAAGAAAACTTCACAAGTCAAGATCGCTAAAAAGGCATTTGCCAGCTGGTAGAGAATATGAACACTTGCAGTAAGCGCAGTATAGATATTTTTATGTTTGTATATAATACTTCTACATTTAGTAGTGGGATGTACAAATTCAACGGGAAATGACTTATAACATTGGTGGACAATAAATTGTAAGGATTCAAAAAGATAATATCTGGTGATGACAGCATAGCTCAGTCGAAACTGGTCATCTAATAAAATGCCTGCTTAGCGATCTTAGCTCGTGAAGTTTTCTTCAATTACCACACTTCGCAGCATCTGACTCTTTTTAGGGAGAGGCTCTCATAGATCCGTACTGACAAAAGGAAATGGGGGAACCAGTTTCATCCCTTTTCCGAAAGGTATTGCCGCTAATCAGGTATACATTACTATCTAGAGTGTAGTTGAGAGGGATGTATATTGCTTCTCGTGGTCACTTTTGGCTAGCGATAGAAATTATCCAAAATATGCACAGCGTACAAGTAAAAACAAAACATATGGTGCCCGCAAGCATTGTAAGTTCCAAGGCATCTCGTTCCCCATAAAAATCCAGGACATACCAAAATTAGAAAAGCAGAACCCGGATTATTTAGTTCACATATACGCCCTAGGTGTTGGCAGCGAGCCATAAGAAGAGGAAGCTGACTACGAGCACATTGTGCAGAACACAGAAGACAAGCGTAAGGTAGTTGAACCCCTCTACTTTTCCGAATTAGTAGGTCAGCATCCCAAACATATTGATCCGTTGCTATTCTCTGAGGGCGAGAAGCAACACTACGAATGGATAAAAACATCTCCCATCCACTTTCCTTCCAATTGTCCAAACATTGTGGTACACGACATTTTTGCCGCAGGTACCTCAACTCTTTTACCAAGAAAGAGTATCTTGATAACCTTCAGGTTGATTGCTGTAACCATGAACCGGTACATGCGGAAATGTCTACCGAGGATATGAAGTTAAAGCTTAAGAACGTCCACTATTAGGGGCGAGGCCCCTTCGTCGTGTACAGAGACTATGAACGTCTCCTACCTCCTGAGGCGCGCTGTGAAGGCGACCCCACTGGCTCTCACACTACCTTCACTGAACGGCACATACTGTACGTGGCAGCGCATCAAATTTTTTGCTCGTACAATTCCAGTCGCAACAAATTCGAATCATACGTCTGGAATAATCCTGAGAGAGGGTTGCTCGCTGAGCTCAAAAAAACTCGTGTGGGAATTTTTACTGTATTTATCACAATAGTGTCCCCAGGCTGACTTGCCAAACAGTGATGCCTTATACGAGCAAGGAGTTGAGTATCATACTTGTTGGCTGCCGTTGTATAGATAATAAGCGGAAATTCCACATAGAGACCATTATCATCGAACGGGAAAGTTCCATGGCGCAGTCCACAACACATGCAGCTTCAAGTACCAACTGCCATGGCAAATACCTATCTTCTCACATAACTTGAGTAGGTATGATACCCACTTTCTCTTTGAGCACTTGGGTGATTTTGATTTGAACAACTATAAAGTCAGTGTAAGTCCTGAAAAGTACATTTTATTTTGCAAGAGAATCACGCCAAGAATAACGCTCCAGTTCCTGGGTTTGCTGCCATTCATGCATGGGTCTCTTCAGAAACTGGCTGAGATGATGTGTCAGGGAGATATGCATATCACAAGAGCCACATATACCAATGGTGCAAAGTTTCATCTGGATGTGCGGACGACAATCATTACGGAATAACAACTGAAAGACGAGACGAATGGACAGCAGATTGTGGAGTTTCCAGGGCTCAGGTCAAAGATGTACGCATGCCCCATAGATGCAGGTGCCACCAAGGTACAATGGTGTACACTGTACGGTCTAAAAGGGCTCTCACAATTGAAGACTAGAAGAGGTGCTTGCTCGAGGACTTTGGCTTCGCTCCGTGTATGGTACACCAAGTAGTCTTTATATCGCAAGCCCATGAGGGACATAATGCACTGCAACCGCAAGTCAGGCTATTGCATCATGACTACAAACGGTTTAGCAGTGGGGATGGTATCGAGTCCATTACGTACTCACGCTATTCTTTAAGTGATTAAGTGCATGGCTGATCAATTTATTTGTAAATAGTGTTTATGTGTGCAGAATAGTTGTGTGTGTCTCACTGCACACTTTGTGTGCCTACATAATGTGTGCACACTATGTGTGCCTGTAAATAATGCGCAGTGGCTGGCACACTGGACTCGCATTCGGGAGGATGACGGTTCAATCCCGTGTCCGGCCATCCTGATTTAGGTTTTCCGTGATTTCTCTAAATCGCTCCAGGCAAATGCCTGGATGGTTCCTTCGAAAGGGCACGGCCGATTTCCTTTCCTAATCCTATGAGACCGATGACCTCGCTGTCTGGTCTCCTCCCCCAAAACAACCCAACCTAACCCCAACCTGTAAATATTGTATATTGTTACATGTGCGGCTGCGCATGCGTTTGCGTGTGCGGTTTTTCTTCACCCTGCGGCTGCTAGCCCTCGTTTCTCACGTATTGTAAATAGAAAAGTGATCAGAAGTTAAAGTGTAAATATTGTTTAAAAAGTGTGTATAGAAATCAATGCTGTATAAAAAATTAGGAAACTGTTGATAAATGGCATCCATAGTATAAAGGTCCTTCTTTACTAGTTTCACTGCAAATAGTATCTCAATACCGCATAGTAATGTGTATAAGCCACCAGACCAAAAATTATGTACTGTGAATAGAAACAGTATTGTTAATAAACTATAAGAGTTGCAAAAAATATTGTTAATGAGGAACCAAAAGAACTGTTAATAATAGCATTAGCAAAACATTTTTATTACCAGTAGAACTATAGAGAGAGTAAATTACCGTTAATAGCAAACCTGAGGGTCCTCTCCCTCTGGGGAATCGCTAAAGAATAAAGGCACCCACTCAAGTGGTCTAGTTGCAAAAGCAGGACAGAGGAAGGCGAAGCCGAAATCCCACTGGTCCAGAGGGTGACCTTAATTTTCTTGTCAGAAGACCACGTGACCGTTTAGAGGCAGTACATCAGGTAAGTGTACCACATACTTGTACGTGCACAGCCATGGGAGGGGACCTTGGGAGATAGCATGGACAGAATGTGTAACCAAATACTCATGGTCAAAGCCATCCATTATGCCTCATTGCCTCATGCTTAACCTAATACCCCCTTTCAAGCTCAAACGTAACCTCACATTATGACCCTGAATCTGGGTTCAGACCGGCAGTACCCCAAGTGCGTGGGTAGCAGGTGGATGGGAGAGGGAAGAGTTAGCCTTGAATCTACACTCGTATGCCGTGTAAATTGACATCGGAAGTGACGATATCAATGACCTCGAAGCCGCACTCGTGTATGAACGCAATGTGTGATCTGACACGAGAAGTAACATTATCATTGACTTTGAAATCATGCTCATATCGGTACTATTATCCTGCTATTTACTTGTAGGTAATCGGATGTCAGAGAGATTCATTGGAAGGATCCCAATGAAATGTAATTCATCCACGTAAGAGATTGTTTACAAAGCTGATTCTTGAGTAACTGCTCGTAAATCTGGTACGTTTACTATGTAATTTTATTAGAGGAGATCGGAAAAGATACAAAGAAGTGCGATACATATCGCCATTGTCTCGTTTAATAAGCAGATGAGCATCACGAAGTGCTCATCCATCTCCAGTGGCCGATGATGCAAGAGAAGCTTACACATTGCGGAGAAGTCTTGTAAGGTGACAGAATGGTCAGATTCGCACCTTACATGAGACCTTTATACATCGCAACGAGAAGGTGAAGATACCTAACGTAATTTGGCGGTTATGAGAACATTTGCCTATCAGTATGGAATGCAAAAATGGATGACAGCCAATCGACGGTAATTAATACACTGTTCCTACAGAATGCATGTGTTTGAGCCGAAGGTGGAGATGGCAACTTGAGTCGCTTTTAGTTTTGAAAAGCCAGCCATACAACGGCGTAGCGAAGGCGCGCAGTAGGTGTTACGACGCAAACCAATTATAGGGGTGGCAGGAGGAAGGTCAGCTTTAGAAAGCTGCATTTCGGAATTCCAACGGGATACAAATAAGAGCCAGTGACGCAGTAGGTGTTACGACGCAAACCAATTATAGGGGTGGCAGGAGGAAGGTCAGCTTTAGAAAGCTGCATTTCGGAATTCCAACGGGATACAAATAAGAGCCAGTGACGCATTTCGTCCAGCGAGTGCGACACACGGAAAGGTCAATGTACTTTAGGCGTCTATAACGGGCACGAAACGTCCGACTGGCGGAAAGGCACTAGGAAGGAAAAAAATACTGAAGTTTTGATGCAGTTTGATAGAAGGGACATTGTGATTGGTAGAGAGAGTTTCTACAAAATAAGAGGAACACTCCTATTGGTCAAAAAAAGCTGCGACGTGAAGAAGGAACGCAAGTGGAGGGAGGCACTTGTGCCATGAGTAGGACAAGAGAGAAATTTTTCTGTGAAACTCTTGTCTAAATTGGCGTCAAGTGCAGAACAGAGCACTTAACGCTCTGTGCGACGCAGAGAAGTAATTTGTGTGGACACTGTGTTCACAGCGGCTGCACTTCAGCTAGAAAATAGCTGTAGCAACGTTTAGTTCCAACTGTGGAGAAACGAACCAAACAAATTAGTTAATTGTTCTTGCGAGAATTGAGAGGGCACTATAATATGCACACCGCTCCAACCATGTGCATGTATATCGCCACATATTAAGACTAGGGCTGAGTACATGTTTTCTCGCATATCGAGAAACATAGGGAAAGTTTCTGCTGGAAAGTTCAGCGAAGGCCAGATTAATTTTGTAGGAATTTCAGTGAGAGAGAGCGGCCTTGCAGTCGGCAGCACGTTACAGCTTAAGGTAAATACCGTGTATTTGTCACTTAACTAACCATCCACCGTACACTTGTTTGTCATCCTAAATAGTACCGAACTTTGAACCGGAATCGGACGATTTTCGTAGTACTGACCAACATCATAACGTATGTGTAGGAGCAGTTTTGTAAAGAAACTTCCAATTAAACTTTCATAATATTGTGTTTAGGATTAATGTTCTTTCAGAGAGTTAATATTTAACATTGTTGTGTATAAAATTATTTCACTTTTTTATGTTGGTAAGATACGTTATCCATTGCACTGTTTTTGTGTTGCCGAGTTGAAAACTGTGTAAAAGTGTATAATTTTGTGGGAAAACTTGCGACATTAAACTTGTCATTTCACCTTACACAGTTGTTCTCAATTCTAGAATGAGCAACCCACCTTACAGTCTGTTGCTAAAATTACGACTTCACAGGTTCCTACGAGAGTCAAACAAAGTATTACATCCTTCGAATATATGAAGATGACTAACACACAGCCGTTTTCCCCTCGCACCATTCTTCGCTGAATCAGCAAGATGGCAGATGCTTATGGTACAGGAAGTACCATCCTCTATGCACCACAATGTGGCTTGTGGCGAATAGCTGTTTCCATCACTCCTCGTTAGGTTTCCTTTGTTTTCTATTTCATTGTAGACGAGTACCAAGATGGTTCTGTTCTTCCAAAGTTCTGTCAGTCGAAGTACGATGGCGAAACGTTGCTTTAAAAATACATGTCTCGCGGACATCAAGAATCAACAACTATGACTAAAGCTGTGTCCATAACTAAAGGTTCCATTGTTTTCCTCCTATGCCGGTAATTCTTTGTCTTGAAAATCATAATTTTATTGTTGGAGAGGTTTCATTTGCGCAGATCACGGTAATAGCCAACGGCCTTGTCGCAGTAGCAACACCGGTTTCCATCAAATTACAATGTTAAGCGTTGTCGGGCTTGGATAGGTAACCTCCCAGACCTGTATAGCGCTGTTGGAAAGCAGGATGTACTCAGCCCTTGCGTTTTCAACTGAGGAGCTACTTGACTGAGAAGTAGCAGCTCCGGTCGCGAAAACTGACAACGGCCGGGAGAGCTGGGTGCTGACCACATGCCCCTCCACATCCAGTGACTCCTATCTGCTGAGAATGACACGGCGGTCGTTCGGTAAAGTTGGGCCTTCCGAGTCCTGTCTGGACGAAGTTTCAGAAAGTTCGCAGTATTTAAATACACGGACTACTAGTTTCGGCAAATTTTAATTGCCATTTTCAGATTTCACTGAAATCGACACATCAGTGTAGCGTCATACGTAAAATAATAATATCATAATTGTGGTAACAAAAAAGTTACTGATAAAATACATTTGGTACATAAGATATTACTTTCTCTGTCTGTTTCAACAGCTGACAGTATCAGGTAACCGTAATTCTTTATCTGTTTGGTATCATATGACTTGCATTCGATTTCAAAATTATGAGTTGCATCCAAGATCATGGCTTCCAAAATGGCCTCCACGTTGGCAACATAGGCTTACAGGTTTTCCCCCCTTTCCCCTATCATACTACTTGACTCTGAATTTCATTTTAACCACCTTTTTTGTTTCAGATTGGTTGTTGGACATCTATGGACAACCAAGTAGATGCAAAATTAGTGCCTAATCTTTAATGACCTAGATGCCAGCTTCTCAGCAATCTCTAACTTCCATATTTTTGATTACTCCATTGTATTACAACCCTAGTAATAGAGCGTACTCTCTTGTGAGCTACATTATGAACCCAAATCATTTATAAACAAAGCCTGTTCCGTTACGTAGATCATCAGCTGAATCACTGTAACTACATAAAATGTGCTTTTTGATATACCAGTTAACAGTGTATGATATTCTTGATCAGTTCTACATGGGTTAGGGAACTTATAGAAAAATACATGGTAACGGCTACAAGTGTAGAATGTCCATCTGTACCTTAGATGAAAATACTAATCTTGTGCTCCACAGCCTAATACGTGGTTGAAGATCCACAGGTTCACTGATCAAGACCCGATGTTAACTCACTAATTTGTACGAAAACTGTTCACTTTTTGTATTTTCAACATTGCAGGAGTTTTACTTAGTTTCACGTGAGCTCCGGAGGCCCACCGCACGGCGTCCATGGAGACGAGGCGCATGCCAGAGCTTAAGTTAGGTCTTGGTGTTGACTTAGTACTAATGTACTGCATTTTTAAAATGTGACTACGCCTATTCAGGCTGTTTTAGTTTTATTTCTAGACCATGCCCTCTTAGACATATTATAGATTCAGGTATATCTTTTGAAGAAGGCTCTATTACTTGGGCTGAAACCTATGTAAAGGTTGGTTTCATTACTGCAATCGAGGATGATAGTTTCTTATATGTTCACTTTTTACTTGTTAACTTCATAGCCAAAGTGAAAGAATACCGTACTTGCAGCACAAGCCATCACGGTCACTATATTGGAATCTAAAATGACCAAGAAAAATCTTCTAGCACACACAAATTGCTGACATACACTGACGGGAAAAAACCGCAACACTAAAAATAATTAATGTACAGTAATGAAATTTCGGTAATGTATTTGTTTAGGTAACATATTTAAGTGATTAACATTGCAACACCACAGTTTAATGTAAGAAGAGATAAGCCACTGCAAAAGTGAAATGCTGGTACATTAATAACCGGTGTAACGGCCAGAATGTTGAATGTTAACATGCAAACGTTCATGCATTGTATTGTACAGGTGCCGGATGTCAGTTTGTGGGATGGAATTCCATGCTTGTTGAACTTCGTTGGTGAATACAAGGACGGTTAATACTGGTTGTGGATGACGCTGGAGTTGTAGTCTGATGATGTCCCATATGTGCTCGATTAGAGAGCAGGTCAGGGCAACATGTCGACACTCTGTACAGCACGTCGGATTACAGAATCGGTATGTGGGCAGGCGTTATTCTATTGGTAAACACCCACAGGAATGCTGCTCATGAATGGCAGCACAACAGGTCGACTTACCAGAATGATGTACAAATTTGCAGTCAGGTTGCGTGGAATAATCACGGGCGTGCTCTTGCTATCATATGAAATACCACCCCAAACCAAAACTCCAGGTGTAGGTCCAGTGTACGTAGCACACAGACAGGTTGGTTGCAGGCCCTCAATTGGTCTCCTCCTCACCAACACACTGCTATCACTGGCATCCAGGCAGAACCAGTTTTCATCAGAAAACACAATAGGCCTCCGCCTTGCCCTCCATTGGGCTCTCGCTTGATACCGGTGATGTCGCAAATGGCGGTGGTTTGGGATCGCTAGAACACACGCTACATGGCGTCTGGCTCGAAGCTGTCCTTGAAGTAACAGATTTGCAACAGTTCGTCCTGTCACTGTGGTGCCAACTGCCACGTGGCCGTCTGAGTCCCAGTCTTCTCGCGACCGAACATTCCCGTGACCACCGCTGTCAGCAATCATATACATTGGCCACATGCCTTCCAAGTCTTCGTGCAATATTGCAGAAGGAACATCTAGATTCTTATAGCCCTATGACGCGACCTCATTCAAACCCAGTGAGGTGTCGATAATGGCGTCTTTGTCGCCTTAAAGGCATTATTGACTAACATCAACTCAACACGTCCAGTCCCAAAAAAACTAACGCTCATGACCGTTACAGTATGTGTTTAAAGCAAACCTGATTTGCATCCTCGTAGTGCCACTCTTCTGCGACTTGCGCGAAATTTGAATAGACATCATATTTTAGATGTAGATAAATTCCTACCCACTTTCGCCTATGTCGCACAACCCATTCTTCTACGGGTTGTTCAAAAAGTCTCTCGGCGGTGCTGAATGACTGTTAGCCGCGCGTGCCGTATGATAGTTCGCCTGCCTGGGTTACTTCCCTTCAAGTGGATTCTCCCAACATTCCACTGTTTCCTTTATTTCAGTAAAAATGAATATTCAATAAATTAATAACGTGTATTTCACTGAGTTTCATTTCGGTATATTCGCTGCGGCATACGTAACGCGCGACTGACAATCATACGACACTGTGGAGAGACTTTTTGAACACCCCGTAGGTGTGATTTTTTTTCCGTCAGTGTGTATCTGGATCAAACGAGTCACCAGAAACTACTAATATTCTGTCTGAAGCGGTTCTACTAAGAAACAGCACTATCTACGATATTTTTCAAGAGAAGAGACTGAAGACCAGGATTCAAACATAAACACAAAGCGTATAACTGTAAGTGATATCCCTCTCAGAACGCCATTTAATTTACTTCACTGTTTATTATTATCTAATTACCCACCTCCTCAGACAATCCAGTAACGCACGCCTGTACGGAGGCGCTGCGCTCGGAAGTGAGTAAGACTAATTTTCCTTCTAAATCCTGGTAGTTGATGAAATTTGCAGTGCCAGTATTTGGTCGGCAAGGCGAGAAGAGGTGTTGGCTTATGTTCCTGATCGCCAGACTTATGCCAATATCCTGGATTAAATTCCAAATCTCATCGCTGTGTTTCATGAAGTGGAGACATTTGAACCTGTTGACCCTGATCTGTCCGTAGCCCACTTTGAGGAGTAGATTATGCGCCGTGACCGGTTTCGATCTCTCCGATACAATGTAAACATAACACCTCACTATACAAGCATCTATTACACTCGACTACACTCTTCGAATGGTACATAAGACAGAACTAGCAAATTTCCGCAAGGAAAGGGGCGAAATTGCGCGGCGGAAGAAAACCCTTTCCGACTATGTGGCTGAACCTACCTATTGGAACCTCCCAGCCAATTATGCCACACGATATTCATGATTAATAAACACCACCTCAGCTGTATTTTTACACATTTATTGTATTACGACACGCTTCGTTTATTTGAAGATCTTCAGGCTGCCTACAACCAGACCCTCTATGTCTTGACTTCAGCACAGTTCGGCAACCTAAATACACTCCTGGAAATGGAAAAAAGAACACATTGACACCGGTGTGTCAGACCCACCATACTTGCTCCGGACACTGCGAGAGGGCTGTACAAGCAATGATCACACGCACGGCACAGCGGACACACCAGGAACCGCGGTGTTGGCCGTCGAATGGCGCTAGCTGCGCAGCATTTGTGCACCGCCGCCGTCAGTGTCAGCCAGTTTGCTGTGGCATACGGAGCTCCATCGCAGTCTTTAACACTGGTAGCATGCCGCGACAGCGTGGACGTGAACCGTATGTGCAGTTGACGGACTTTGAGCGAGGGCGTATAGTGGGCATGCGGGAGGCCGGGTGGACGTACCGCCGAATTGCTCAACACGTGGGGCGTGAGGTCTCCACAGTACATCGATGTTGTCGCCAGTGGTCGGCAGAAGGTGCACGTGCCCGTCGACCTGGGACCGGACCGCAGCGACGCACGGATGCACGCCAAGACCGTAGGATCCTACGCAGTGCCGTAGGGGACCGCACCGCCACTTCCCAGCAAATTAGGGACACTGTTGCTCCTGGGGTATCGGCGAGGACCATTCGCAACCGTCTCCATGAAGCTGGGCTACGGTCCCGCACACCGTTAGGCCGTCTTCCGCTCACGCCCCAACATCGTGCAGCCCGCCTCCAGTGGTGTCGCGACAGGCGTGAATGGAGGGACGAATGGAGACGTGTCGTCTTCAGCGATGAGAGTCGCTTCTGCCTTGGTGCCAATGATGGTCGTATGCGTGTTTGGCGCCGTGCAGGTGAGCGCCACAATCAGGACTGCATACGACCGAGGCACACAGGGCCAACACCCGGCATCATGGTGTGGGGAGCGATCTCCTACACTGGCCGTACACCACTGGTGATCGTCGAGGGGACACTGAATAGTGCACGGTACATCCAAACCGTCATCGAACCCATCGTTCTACCATTCCTAGACCGGCAAGGGAACTTGCTGTTCCAACAGGACAATGCACGTCCGCATGTATCCCGTGCCACCCAACGTGCTCTAGAAGGTGTAAGTCAACTACCCTGGCCAGCAAGATCTCCGGATCTGTCCCCCATTGAGCATGTTTGGGACTGGATGAAGCGTCGTCTCACGCGGTCTGCACGTCCAGCACGAACGCTGGTCCAACTGAGGCGCCAGGTGGAAATGGCATGGCAAGCCGTTCCACAGGACTACATCCAGCATCTCTACGATCGTCTCCATGGCAGAATAGCAGCCTGCATTGCTGCGAAAGGTGGATATACACTGTACTAGTGCCGACATTGTGCATGCTCTGTTGCCTGTGTCTATGTGCCTGTGGTTCTGTCAGTGTGATCATGTGACGTATCTGACCCCAGGAATGTGTCAATAAAGTTTCCCCTTCCTGGGACAATGAATTCACGGTGTTCTTATTTCAATTTCCAGGAGTGTATGTTCAAAGAAACGAAACCGGTCACAGCACAATAAATGTGGATATACACTGTACTAGTGCCGACATTGTGCATGCTCTGTTGCCTGTGTCTATGTGCCTGTGGTTCTGTCAGTGTGATCATGTGACGTATCTGACCCCAGGAATGTGTCAATAAAGTTTCCCCTTCCTGGGACAATGAATTCACGGTGTTCTTATTTCAATTTCCAGGAGTGTATGTTCAAAGAAACGAAACCGGTCACAGCACAATAAATGTGTAAAAATACGGCTGAGATGGTTTTCATTAATCATTAACATTAATTTCAGCAAGATTAAAATTATTTAATCCCATACGACTTTGCTATTATTTAATAAACATGTAGATGAAGTGAGTGACAAAAATTTTCCTTCTAAAATAAAAATTTGCAAAAATAATTATCTGACGCATGGGATGACCTGCATTTCGCTTATATATATATATATATATATATATATATATATATATATATATATATATATATATATATCCAATTGTAATGATAGCGTCCGTAAACCCAGCAGTGACGTCGTATGTTGAAGCGAACCGTTCTAAACAGTCCAAGGCTGTAAACATCTCCTGAGGGGTAGGTGGAATGGTATCTGTATTCCCTTCCTCTTCACTTTCTTCTGATGGCCCTTCTTGCACCTCGTTCGTAGCTTTTGGCACATCCGATACCACAGAAGCACATACGGCAACATCGTCGTCTACACTAGTGAATTCTTCGATACTAATCCCAGTGTTCGCAACGTCCTGCAGAACTGTGCATTCATCAGGTGAAGTGGCATCTCCTAACTCGTGGACATCTTCAGTGATGCTATGTCTCCAAGTTCTGTTAAAGCTCTTCCCTATATGATGTGACGATACTGAGTTCCAGGCTGCTGCGATGGCTTTTATTGCGTCAAACAGATTCCAATTTGAGGTTGCACTATTGTTTTCAAAAAAATGGTTCAAATGGCTCTGAGCACTATGGGACTTAACATCTTAGGTCATCAGTCCCCTAGAACTTAGAACTGCTTAAACCTAACTAACCTAAGGACATCACACACATCCATGCCCGAGGCAGGATTCGAACCTGCGACCGCAGCAGTCCCGCACGACCACCGCGGCCGGCTATTGTTTTCAGCAGCAAGAATTGCAGCTCGTACAAGTCGCTTACGATAAACTCTCTTTTAGAGAGAGATTATGCCTTGGCCCAAAGGCTGAAGGCGGCTTGTGGCGTTGAGTGGAAAAAACTGAACCTTTATGTTGTAAGAAGAACATGTCTATTTTGAGCAACCATTCCACTGCTGAAACGAAGAAGCCACTTGTGAAATGATGTGCCATCGATCCAATCTTTCTTGTGGTGAGAGTAGATGCAAGGTAAAGTGTCCATATTTATGTTTTTAAAACAACGTGGTTTCTCGGATCTACCGATATCCCAAGGACGAAACTTCTCACTGCCGTCAGCATTACAGCACAGTACAATAGTCACACCTTGTTTCCTTCGTGCTCCACCGTGACACTTATCACCTTTTGTCCCCAGGGTGTGATTTGGATAAAGATTGTAGAGAAATCCAGTTTCATCCATGTTAAACACATCACATGAGTCATACTTTTCCCTCGCTCGGTTGAATTCATGCAACCAACTGTTCGTACTTTCTTCATCAACTTTATTTGCTTCACCAAAAATTTGTACAGATGAAATTGAAGGTCTCTTTTGGAACCGATACAACCAACCAGCAGAACAACGGAAGTCTTCGATGCCCATATCTTTAGCAATATCATTTGCTTTTGACTGAATCACAGGGCTAATTAAAGGTATGTTAGATGCATGCATATGATTGAACCATTCTAGCAGTAACGTCTCGATGTCTTCATACTTGGCGGTACGAAGTCGTTTAGATTTGTTTCCAGAACCTGATGCCCCAGCATTAATAATTTTTTCTCGATTCTTAATAAACGTAGATATAGTAGGTTTAGGTATTCCGAACTGCTCTGCAAGTGCTGTTTTCTTGGTATCACTATCCACTTCATCTAGAATCTTAAGCTTTAACTGTTCATTTAGAGCTGTCTGTTTCCTCTTTGCCATTTTCGCGTGCTACGGCACCGGTTCTAACAGTAGTGTTTATTCAGTATTCCAACGCGATACGGCTACGACTAACAGAACACCTGTCAAATCTGGCACTGAGTACGTTCCTAAATGCTGCTGCACACATTACTGAATGTCTTACAATGAACAGCATACGCTTATTGTTGAGGCGATAATCGCGGCTACCGACCTACAATACGTTAAAAACGAGTCAACAATAAGTATAAATAGCTTTGTAGCTACACTACCTACATTCATTTCGGGAAAAAAAATTACGCTTCAGAATACTCTAAGGTCGGAACTTTGTGTTACTGTGAAATTTAATTAGGCTAGGAACTGAAACAGAGTTCGTAATTCGCCTTAACCGAAATTCGTGTTAACCGATAAAACATACCGTAAGAACTAATATAATCCTGGTGAGACCAATATTTTTTTCTTGTTAACTGCGAGTTCGTCTTATGCGAGTTCGCGCTAACGTATATATATACGATGGTTGGAACTTAAGTAGTGGCAACTATTTATTCACATCCAATACAAAAGAGTTACATGCTTGCACTTGCTACTGTCCTTCAGAGTAGTCACCAGCGTTGTGTAGAACCCATTGCCAGTGATGTGGAAGGCGTAGTATACCGTTAACAGAGCCTGTTCCGTTGATGGTGCGAATGCAGCGGTCTACCGCCTGTCGAATAGCTGGAACAGTTCTGAAGCGAATGCCACAAAGTGGTTCCTTCATCTTCGGAATCAAATCAAAGTCACAAGGATTTAAGTCTGGGGAGTATGGTGGGTGGTATAGTACTTCCCAGTCCCATCCACTGTACAGCGCAACCACAGTTTCCGCTGTATGCGCCCTCGGATTTCTTGCAGAATGGTGAGTGGGTTTGCGCAGAAAGTGTCGCCGCTTCTTTCGCAAAGCTGGTCGCAGGTGATGCTCCAAAAACGAACAGTTATACTGTGCATTGACAGTCTGCCGTGGAGGAACGTAATGCTTTACGATAACACCACGAGAATCAGCATAACTTTAGAGCGCTCCATTCGCACGATCAACAGAACAGGCTCTGCTTAACAGTATACTACGCCTTCCACATCGCTCGCAACAGGTTCTACACGACACTGGTGACTACTTTGAAGGACAGTAACAGGTGGAAACATGTAAATGTTTTGTATCGGTTGTGAATAAATAGTTGCCACTATTTAAGTTCCAGTCCTCGTATGTATATGAGGAAATTAATTTTTTAATCTCACTATCTGCATTTACGTCTTCACACGCACTCCGCAAGCCACTACACGATACATGGTGGAGAGTACCTTGTGCCATTCCTGTTGCGCTAGCAAATGGAGCAAGGAAAAAACGACTCTCTATATGCTGTCTCTCATTTACTCTTCACGGACCTTATGTGAAATGTACTTTGGTGACAGCAAAATAGTTCTGCAGTCAATCGCAATTCCCCAATCTTTAAATTTTGTCAATAGTGTTTTGAGAGAAGAATGCCGTCTTCCCACCAGGGATTCCTATTCAAGTTCACGGGGAATTTTCGTACTACTCGCGTATTGATCGAACCTACCGGTAACAAATCTAGCCACACGTCTCCGAATTTCTTTGACGTCTTGCTTCAATCCGACCTGGTGGGGTTCCCAAACACTACAGTACTAGCTAAGAATGGGTAGCACTAGTGCACTATACGTGGTCTCCATCGTAGATGAGCTGCCGGCCGAAGTGGCCGCGCGGTTCTGGCGCTGCAGTCTGGAACCGCGAGACCGCTACGGTCGCAGGTTCGAATCCTGCCTCGGGCATGGATGTGTGTGATGTCCTTAGGTTAGTTAGGTTTAACTAGTTCTAAGTCCTAGGGGACTAATGACCTCAGCAGTTGAGTCCCATAGTGCTCAGAGCCATTTGAACCCCATCGTAGATGAGCTACACTTTTCTAAACTGTTCCCAATAAACCGAAGCCAACCATTCGCCTTTCCTGCCATCGACCGTACTTTCTCGTTCTGTTTCATATGGCTTTGTTAAGTTACGCCTAGAGATTTAATCGAGGTGACTGTGTCAAGCAGCACACCACTAATACTGTATCCGAATAGAGGATTGTTTTTCTTACTCATCTTCATTAACTTTTTTTTCTACGTTTCGAGCAAACTGCTATTAATCACACCAAATAGAATTTATGTGTAAGTTACCTTGGGTGTCTCTACAGTCACTCAAAGACGACACTTTCCCATGCACTATGTGAGTTGTCAGTTGAGCAATTTAGCATACACCTGAGATGCTACAAGTCCGATCCCTGATGACTTACAGGGAAGGGAAGCTCTCCGTAAGATCATCCAGACTTAAGAGAAACAATGTTCCGCAATTGATGTCTTATTAAATAAAAATTACTAATGACGGCTAAATCAAGCATTTACGTATGGGTAACAGACTTTACACAGATATAATAATGAAGGGACTCATCAAACTACTAAAAGATTCTAGTGGTCACTATGTTAGTTTGGTTTATTGCCATCAGTCATCATATAAACAGATTTACCCACTGACCAAGCATATGAACGTCTACTAAGTGCACAAGGGAATGCAAATACGAACTGTAGCCTTGGAACAGGTTCGCGGACACATGAAAGAACAACATGAAACTGTCTTGCAGATATGGCCAATAACTGCGAAAATGGTTAGTAATTTGAAGAAATATCCCAAATAAAGCAAGAATAAACATCAATATTTTCACCAAAGCGCGATGTGTGTGTGTGTGTGTGTGTGTGTGTGTGTGTGCGCGTGTGAATTCCTAAGGGACGAAACTGCTGAGGTCATCGGTCCCTAGACTTACCCACTACTTAAACTAACTTAAGCAAAGAACAACACACACACACCCATGTGCGAGGGAGGACTCGAACCTCCGGCAGGAGAGAGCATGCAACGTGATGTGTGCAGCTATAGTGCGCGTCATTTACGTCGGCGGCCGAGTCTAGGTTCGTTCTGCGCATCTGACGTCACAAAACACAGTCAGCCAATGAACAGAGAACGACGTTGCCAGAGCTCGACCGCAGTGCAGAGCATGGAGGAGTGGCTTCAGTTTTAGAAATGTTCAGTCATAAATAAAGTAATTGAACAAAAGCAATGTCTTGACATCAGACTTCCTTTTATAGAAAGTTTGGAAAAACATTCTTTATACCAATTGCTTCATATTCTATTAATCAATTAAACCAAACAAGCAATAAGCCTCCTAATTCAGGTGATAGCAAGGAAAGGTGTTTGTATCATTCTCACGAACCACTTTTTCGCAATAAAGAACAGCGGCAACTGTTTATTTCGTATTGTACTTCGACGAAACGTGACTAATTCATAGTCATACCAACAGTGTTTGTCGGTATTTTGCGTGATATTTTAGAGTCTTCTAGGTAATCTTTTCAATCCCGAGGTGCATTAGTGTAATGGTTAAGTTGTGTCGCTGCTATGCGAAAGATTCGGAGTTCAAACCTTGTTTGGTGCTTATTTTAAAAACAATATCGAAATGTCTTACTTCATGAATTTTATTCGTTTGAATGTAATTTTTGGAAATTTCTAGTGCTTTGTCTCTTCACAATAATCATAATAAGTTTTCGGTTTTTCTAATTTTGTCCTCAAATATTTCTTTTCACAGCAGTTAAAAACAATGAAAAGGCACACATACAGTATTCATGTTATCTGTTTTGTTTGTATATATTCTCTTCCGCAGTCGCTGTTTTACTCTTCATATTGAGATATATTCTTTGCGACAGTATTAAGAGTATTATTTAAAGCAGAATTTCAGCTCGTACGTTGCCGAGCGACTAGATTGTCTGACGCAAGTCTTTGCTTCGCTGCTTTGGCAACATCATCATATTCAATGTTTTCGTCAACTGATGTATGTTTTGGCAAGTATTGGCTGTCCATTGTGACAAACACAAATTGTTTGCGCACTGCTCCTCACTGGCAATACATTTTAGTTTCTACGTTTTATTATGACCACAATTCAGTTGTATGTACTTCGCCAATTTTGTTTTAATCAGAACTTTTTAGAAAAAAGCGAAATGACTCTGGCATAAATAAAACTTTTATTACAGTCGCGAAAGAGGGAGTATTTCTCAATATTACATACGACGACACCTATCTGGTACTTAAATTAAATGAGATATTGTTATACAGCAAATTTTATATGAAATTTAGGCAACTTGTCCACATTTCATTCTCAACATTGTAGCAACTAAAATCGACCATACGGAAAGTATACGCTATGGACTTTTACCTCTGCAAACTCTTCAAAATTTCGTGCAGTGGTTTACTACATTTAATGCTGCACAATAACTGCGTTGAACATCAAAACTAAATTAAGTAATTTATGGGGGTGTCCAACAACCCTACCACAACAAAGGTCAACATTTTAATAACGATTGTGGTGTTGCTCACGCTGCTAAATACTGCATTTTCGGGCAACATCAGTCATATTATGTGGCAGGTGTCAGTAGAGCACAGTTAATAGTCATTTCATGTAATAATGAAAAAACTAGGCACTCATCTTTTTGTGTTTCCCACGCTGGTCTCGTCGTAAAATCTTGCCTCAATCGTTGAAAATCTAGGTGGTTATGATTCCAAGCTCGGATGCAAAGAGGCCTAGGTTTCATCCTGCTATATTCAAAAGTTATGTAGAGGCACTTCACAAACCATTCTTGAAGATTACACTTTTGCTGGACAGTGATGATGTAAAAAAAATAATCAGCACTCCGAAATTAAGTTACACTTCCTTTTAATTGCAATATCACATAAACACAAAACATCACTTCACAATACAAAACATACTTGAAAACATCTTCCTCACAGTCACTGTTAAAGTTCACATTTTATAAGTGGACTACAATACGCGTCTTTCCTACTTGACGTCCAAGACTTGACTTTTTCAAGGTCCGACTCTCTAACAACCCAACAACCAACTAACTAATAATCGCTTACACGCCCAAAAATCAGAATTACAAGTACATCAAAGATCATAGTGACAAAAGAAAGAATACACATAAGAATAATATCATTGCAATATAAACATATCGATGTATCACAAATGAAATCAAATCTGAATGTTGTCTCAGAAATATGTTAAGTAGTTAACAGAAACACGGTAGAGTATTACTGGTATCGAGAGGTTCAGATGAGGTGCCATAATGGTTACGTAATTCAAGTAGCAGTACAACACCCCCCTCCCCCCCCCCCACACACACACACACAATTTCATGCACAAGCTGCATGGGATTGGGTGTCCCAAACAGCAAGATAATAAGGTAGTAAGCTACAGTAATCATTATATAGAGTAATAGTATCTTTGAAATAGTACATAAAGATTATTGATCCTCGTGGTATAATATTAAAGAAATGAAATGTAATAGATTAAAAATTGCTTTAGCCATATCTTTTCAAACTTGCAAAAATTGCTATATTTTACAACAGTCCTCCCTTCACCCTCTTTACAACAGTACACATAAATATCAAAATGTAATCTGTTAATCTGTAACATATTGTATGCAAAGAGAAACTCATAAAATTTTTGAATCTTATTTACAACTATGTACATGAGTACAGAATATGTCTTCTAGCAATATAATAAGAAAAGTATTAAAATTTTTGAAAAAAGAGTCCGATTGTTATTTTCAGTCCATCATTTATATATAACTCACTGTTCATTTCACCACTGTAGTTCCTGTCCTCCTAGTTAAGTTTTTCCTCTAATAATAGGTCTATAGGTATTCCCTTTACATAGTTCCTTTTAGCTGGTGGCTTTACTGTTCAGTTCAGTATAAATTTCTACACAAATAATCAGTGTCATATTGTGTCACCAAGAATGTTCAAACACTAGTAGAATGACATGAAAGAAACAATATGAAATATTATAATAGTCTAAAAATTATTCATATTCAATAAAAATTCTATATATTACAACACGCATTAAATTTCTCATTTTCTAACATTACTTTTAAAAAAAATCTTGTTTATGACATGTCATTAACTAGCTTTTTTCATCCATAGCCCTTTAACATTCTGATGTGAAAGTAATCGGAAATTTTACTCTACTAAAATATGGTTTGATAGTATATAAATAAATTTGGAAATGAATTTCCAAGTTATTCAACCAGATACAGTTTACTACATTAACATGGAAATTTGTGACAAAGAAAAGTATTACCAGACAGCATTTAAGAAAACAATTGCTTGTTGATTTGTATTGAACAGAATGAAGACATGGTACAATTATAGACACTGCAGCAAGGGAAGAGTGATACCTCAAAATCTGTAGATGGAAAAGAAAGATATAAATAGATACTACTGGAGAGTTCAGCCTAGCCCCCTCTCATCAGCAGAAGAAGAAGAATAGAATAGAATCAGTGACAGGTAGTAGGATAAGAAATAAAAGGGGAGGGCTAAAAAAATATAACTGAGAGTAGAATATCAACAGCCGCCGAGCAATATAAAATACAACGCAGACATGGCATAACGGATGACTGTGATAATCCTCCTACAGTAGCTTAAGAAACCCATCACTGATATATATTGTCTATCCCAATATTCACCCCCCCCAATACAGATCCAATCTAACTGTGGCATAAAAACCTACAATATGAGATGTACAAAGGAAGAAAAGTGCTCAGGGCTACACTGAGTCTTACAAAAACAGAAGGAATATTATCAAAATGACAAAAGTAGAGGCTGGATTTTACAACAAGCATCCTCTTGATTTCATCAACATAATATGCAAAATATCAAAAGGTATCACACTAATCCTAAACATGTCACATAAAAAGACAAAATTAAGAAAAATGACAATTGTTAGTATCTGTGTGTTGCCTCCATAGGCAGACAGAATGGTTCACCAATAATACACAAAAGAATGATTTAATTCCACAGTGTGGAAAGTCCTCAATTTCATAAGTCCCAACTGTCAAGTGGGCAAATAAGCAGGCATAACCTGTTCATAATATTCCAATTTCAGTCTTTTCCAACATTTAGGCTCAGAAAACATAATAATAGCAATAAAGTGTTTTCAGCATAAGTGACATCAGCACATGAAGAAAATAGTAGTAAGCACAAAATATGAATGTCAAAATGTTCACCAAAATGTCTAATAACTAACATGAGTAAACTACAACTAAAATAGCACATGTCCTACTACACAAAGAAGATAAAATACAGAAGCAACCATCAAAATGTGTTCTTACATCTAGGCATATATTCAATGAATAGTACATATATTACATGTGTACATGGTTCATCAAGCAAAATCATTTTACATTTCCTTTCAGCAATAAGTAAGCTTCAGTACCATATATAGTTTCCATATCACATGATAGGAAACAAACTTCATAAACAATATAAAATGTGAAAATTTTTTCTTGTATTCCAGGTTATTGAGATTAACAAATTTCATTATAGGTATCAGACCTATAAGGTTTCAATTCAGTTAAATTCCTCAAACCAAATAATTTCCTAGATTTTGGATAGATCAATCTGTAAGCATTTGGGTGAGGATTTTCTTTCACCTCAAATGGTCCTATATAAATGTCAAAAAATTTCTTTAATTCTGAACTCATAAGTTTAGATTTTTCTTTCATTTTAACCGAAACCAAAAAACCAATATTAAAGTGTGAAAACCTGCCTTTTGCATTGTGTCTTTTCTTTCTGTAATCTGCTTGTTTTTTCATGGTGTCTTTTACAATTTGTTCTCTCTCCTGAGGTGACAAAATTTGACGAACTGGAAAGTCTATGTTTTCAGTAAAAAAGCTAGTTGGTCTTTTGTTAAACATAATTTCGAATGGTGAAAAGCCAGTGGATGTATGTTGCAAACTGTTCATTATGTCTTCGAAATCATTTACATGTTCAATCCAATTTACATGGCTCTTACTACAATATCTTCTGCACCACATCCCTATCTCTCTCATGTACCCATCTGCTGGATTACTGGACGGGTGATAAACTGAAATTAAAATATGTTTTAAGTTTGAATTTTCAACAAAATCTTTCCATACTTTTGATGTAAATTGTCAGCCATTGTCTGACAAGATTGCTTGTGGAGTACCTTCTGCACCACATCCCTATCTCTCTCATGTACCTCTCTGCTGGATTACTGGACGGGTGATAAACTGAAATTAAAATATGTTTTAAGTTTGCATTTTCAACAAAATCTTTCCATACTTTTGATGTAAATTGTCAGCCATTGTCTGACAAGATTGCTTGTGGAGTACCTACCTTATTGAAGTAATCACTGGTTAATTTAAATGTAATCTGCTTACTTGTGGCTTTCATTCATGGATACAATTTGATGAATTTTGAGAATATATCAACAATCACAAAGATAAAACTGTAACCTCCTTTTGACTTGGGGAGGGGTCCATAAATGTCGCAAGCTGTCAGCTCTAAATCTTTGCTGGGCAAAATATTTTGCATCATCCCTCTGCATGTTTGATTACTCACCTTTACTCTTTGGCATCGGTCACAGGCTGCTAATTTTTTCTTCACTCTTCTGGCAATATTATGAAAATAGACATTTTCCTGAATCTTTTGTATGCATTTGGCAGTACCACAACGTCCAAAGCTCTCATGTATATACTTAACTAATGTGTCTATGTGCTGCTCAGGCCAACATAATTTCCAGTCATCCAAATCAGGTCTTAGTCTTCTGAACAGAATCCCTTTGTGTACCTTATAATAATCATCTACCTTTTGCTTAACTACCAAATAACTTTTTACCAGTTTCCAATTTTCATCATGATTTTGGTGTCTCCTAATGTCATTACAAATTTTTATAATTTCTCCTTAATTTCTCCTTCCTCTTTTATCCCCTTCAAATACATGGTTTTGAAATTTTTGTCATCAATGCCTGTTTCATTATCAAAGTTTAGCCCAGTAGGTGACCTAGAAAGTGCATCAGCAACATCACTTTCCTTCCCCTTAATATATTTAATTTCATAATCAAATTGTTGTAAGAATAATGATTCTACTATGATAAAGCCTAAACTCCTGTAAGTAACTTAGTGTTTTGTGGTCAGAGTAAACAATTACTTTGTGTCCAAGAAGATAATTTTTAAATTTGTTTGAAGCCCAATGTATAGCCAAAAGTTCTTTTTCAGTCACACTGTAAGTCTTTTCATACATTTTAGTAATACTCTACTAGCAAATGCAATGGAATGGTGTTCAATATGACATCTTACAACTTTTTCCTGGAATAAGTGTGCTCCTAATCCTGTATCACTGCTGTCAGTCATTAAACAGAAGGGTAAAGACATGTCAGGCCTATATTGAATTCTGCTCTGTGAAAGTTGTTTCTTTATCTCATCAAATGCTTTTTGACAATCAGATGACCAATCCCAGACAGTATTTTTCTTTAATAGACCACATAAACAAGAAGCATTCATAGCTTAAGAACTGACATACTTTCTGTAAAATCCAGCAAGACCAAAAAAAGATTTTAATTGTTTTTTATTTTCAGGAACAGCAAAATTCTCTATAGCTTCAATTTTTTCTCTGTCAGGTTCAATCCCCTCTTCCGAAATAATGTGTCCCAAAAATTTCAATTCACTTACTCCAAATTTACATTTTTCTAACTTTAAGGTCATACCCCCTTCCCTTAATTTTGCACACACCTGTGTTAGCAATTCAAAATGTTCTTCCCACATTTTTCCAGAAATCAAAATATCATCTACATATACTGTAAGTTTAGACAGTATTTCATCCCTCAAAACAAGATCTAATGCTCTAATAAATTCAGCAACAGAAACAATTAGTCCAAATGGTACAACACAGTAATGATAACTTTTCCCCCCATACAAAAATGCAGTGTATTTTCTAGAATTTATTTCTAAAGAAATTTGGTGAAAGCCTGAAGTTAAGTCTAAGCTGCTCATGAATTTCACACATTCAAATTTATGTAACAGTTCATCTATGTTTGCTGGATGATCATTTTCTCTCTTCAAAAATTTCTTAAGGTGCCTAGAATCAAGTAAAAGTCTAACACCACCTCCACATTTGGAAACCACCACCAAAGGATTATTATAATCACTGTTACTTCTTTCGATTATACCCCATGCTTCCATTTTTTGTATCTCACTCTCTACTTCTTTTCTTTTTGCAAACGGAATACTACAAGCCTTGAGGAAAAAAGGTTCATGATTTTTAAGCTGTAAAGTGCATTGAGAATACCTGACTCTTCCAGGTTTTTCATTGAAAACATCTTGAAATTCCCACAATAAATTTTTAACTGTCTCTTTTGATCACTGTCCAAATTAATTGCTTCCTCTACTTTGCTTTTAACTAGGTTTTCATAATTTTGACCAGAAAAATTTAGCTCAGATTTGTCATCAAAACAGTACAAATTCTCTTCATAGTCTATGATTTTCCTGACATGATTGCAACCTTCTCCACAGTGTATAACAAACAGTTGTGTACACACAATCGTATTGCTTTTGGGTTCACAAACAATTAACTTCATCTCACTCCAGCTAAAAGCAGCACTTACCTTTAACACCCAGTCCATGCCAAATAATATGTTCTCTTCTAAACTTGGAATAACAAGACAACCCTGCTCAAATTATACATCTTCTATTTCTAATGATAAAAATACTTGACTTTTGATGACTTTACTGTGTTTGCCTGTAGCTCCTCTTATCTTTACTCCCATCACAGGGGCATCAACAAAATCAACACTGTCTTTAATTCTATTTCTAAATTTTTCTGAAATAGCTGAAATAGGACTCCCTGTATCAATGAGACATTTACTCTCCCAACTGTTTGCTTTAGCTTTAATGTATGGACACCCTAATTCACATTCTTCTACTTTTTCTTTTAATGGTTCATGTAACAGGTCATTTTCAATTTCTCTAAAATTACCCTCATTGTTTTCCTGATCAGTTTTTAATGGCTTCTCACACACATTGACATTTTCATTATCATCATCCATGGATACAACAGGTTGAGCATACAACAGATATTCATTACATTTTACACTTTGCCACCAGTGAGTATATAACCTTTTACAAATTCTAGCTAAATAGTTCCACAACTCTTCCCTATCTGTTTTGTAATTGCAACCGTTCCATAATATTTTTAAAAATTTTTCACCTTTTCCCTCAGAACTTGTATGTGGGTTTAAATACTTCATACTATTAGCTGGCACAACATTACAGTCCTCTGATACATTAAATTGGTTACACTGACTTAACTTTACCTGTTCTTCAGATGCATGAGTGTCCTCTTCCTCATTACTAACCACACTTACCTCATCATAATGCTCACAATTATCAACTTCATTATCACATAGCAAATAATCTCAATGAATACCTGATACTCACCTACAGCATTAATCTCACCATTACTTACCTCCGTACAACTCTCAACAACATCATTAGCTTCCATATTTTCATCAAAATCAAAACTTTCCTCATCATGCATCCTATCCACAGTCACATTAAGTTCCATCTCTCTCTCTTCACATAACTTTTCATTTTCATTAAATAACTTATTCAAATCAGAGCTGTAATGCTTGTCAGATACTTCAGAATTACATAGATTATTATTCTCTACCCAATTATAAAATTCTGGCACAACTGCAATATCCTCATCTGGCTTGTTCTCAGAAGTAGTTACCTTATTGCTGTCAACATGATTATTTTCTCTTATTGTATCCCAAAATTTCTGATCAAAATTTAAAGTATTATTTGGTGTTGAACATAAGTGCCTGTTATTTGTGGTGTGTATTTGTTTTGTCTTACACTGGTTTTATTATAATAATAAGTTACATTTGTCCTTCTTCCTCTATCTGTAAATCCCCAGTTGTTATTGTAGGTCCTATTGTGATTACATTTTCTCGCCCCAAAACTGCAGACCCTCATTGAGGTGGTCCGGAATTTTCCTGCCTGCTTTCTCTGTTTGATCTCCACATTTGGTTCCACCCTGTTTCTGTCGTCCCATCTGTTTCTGTTTCCAAAATTTCTATCCCTGTCTCTGTCATTACCATTATGATCCCTAATGTTTCCCCTGTGTTGTTCATATCTATTGTCTCTGTATTCTCTCCTCTCTCCATACCTGTTTGAATACCAACCCCCCCCCCTGTTGGTGTTCACCATTGTTAAAATTTTACATATTCCCTCTTTCTAATCCCCTATCCAATTTATCCACATATTTTAAAAATACTTCCACAGAATCATCAGGCCCATGAACTAAATCCCACTGCAATTTTTCAGGTAGCCTTCTTTTCAGCGAATCTATTTGTGTCATTTCATCAAAAGGTTTATCTAAATGTATTAATTTTCTCAATTGATCTTTACAAAATGCTTTCATGGTTCCCACTCTCCCTCTGAAAATAGGTCCACTTAAAAATTCAGATTTACTCCTCCCCTGTTCAGATTCTGACCAAAATTTGTTTAAGAAGCTTTTCTCAAAATTTGCAAAGGTTTCCCACTGATCTAAATTTTGGTTAGCCCAGGATAGGGCCTCCCCTTCAAGAAATTTTTTTACAAATTTAATTTTTGAATTATCAGCCATTCCTGGCACAAAATTGTCCTTGCAATGGTGCAAAAAATCAAAAGGGTGCAAATTATCACAAGGAAAACTTTTAACTAACAGCTTCGATCAAGCTGGTCCATGACTGCACAAATTCTTGTTAACAACACGTTCTTCAACTTGATTTATTTTAGTTTTTAATGTGTCTAATTTATTGGTAAGATTTGATTCTAAACTGTCAACCTTCTTCTCAACACTTCTGACTGCATTAACATTGTTTACTTTCAAGTCATTCAATTTTTCATCTAGTGATTCATTTTCATTTTGAAGTTCCTGAATTTCCCTGGCTCTGTTACTACTTTCAGCAATGAATTCATTTTCAAAAACAATTACTTTTTTCTCCACAGTGTCTACCCTCGATTCTACCAGCTTTAAGTTACCTTCCAGTGTATTTTTGACCTCAGTTAACTCAGTTTCTATTGCATTTAATTGCTTATTCAAATTCTCCCCTAACCTTTCGTCAATTTCAGCCCTCATTTCAGATCTTAAATTATTTATGTTTTCGTTCTGCTTACTCAGAAGCTGCATAATTAATTCTAACTTATCAATTTTTGGATCCCCCCCACTATTTCTTCCCCTGGATTAATTTTATCCACTATTAACTGTTAACAGAAAATGAACCACTAGAAATGACAATACCAAATTACAAAATACGTTAGAATTTTTACTTAACTTATAGCTGGAGTCTTCTCCGTCGGAATCCAGACGTAGTGTTTATTTTAAATCCTTTGTCGTCCCATTGTTTTTTGCGTCCATTTTTCCTCCTGTGGTTGTCTCCTTTTGATTGTCAGTTTTTGTCGATATTTTTCATAACAGATTCACTGTGTACTTTTCCTGAAACACATCTACAGTTAATTTTTGAATACTTGGTGCTGCCTATCCCCGCTAGAGCACCCACGTTCTAACAATCCTACCACAACAAAGGTCAACATTTTAATAACGATTGTGGTGTTGCTCACGTTGCTAAATACTGCATTTTCGGGCAACATCAGTCATATTATGTGGCAGGTGTCAGTAGAGCACAGTTAATAGTCATTTCATGTAATAATGAAAAAACTAGGCACTCATCTTTTTGTGTTTCCCACGCTGGTCTCGTCGTAAAATCATGGCACAATCGTGAAAATCTAGGTGGTTATGATTCCAAGCTCGGATGCAAAGAGGACTAGGTTTTATCCCGCTATATTCAAAAGTTATGTAGATGCGCTTCACAAACCATTCTTGAAGATTACACTTTTTCTGGACAATGGTGATGTAAAAAACATAATCAGCACTCCGAAATTAAGTTACACTTCCTTTTAATTGCAATATCACATAAACACAAAACATCACTTCACAATACAAAATATACTTCAAAACATCTTCCTCACAGTCACTGTTAAAGTTCACATGTTGTAAGTGGACTACAATACGCGTCTTTCCTACATGACGTCCAAGACTTGACTTTCTCAAGGTCCGACTCTCTAACAACTCAACAACTAACTAACTAATAATCGCTTACGCGCCCAAAAATCAGAGTTACAAGTACGTCGAAGGTCATAGTGACAAAAGAAAGAATACACATAAGAATAATATCATTGCAATATAAACATATCGATGTATCACAAATGAAATCAAATCTGAATGTTGTCTCAGAAATATGTTAAGTAGTTAACAGAAACACAGTAGAGTATTACTGGTATCGAGAGGTTCAGATGAGGTGCCGTAATGGTTACGTAATTCAAGTACCATTACAGGGGGAAGATATCAGTCAAGTATATGTGTAAAAATCAAATTTTTAGGCCAAATAGTTTTTGTGAAATCGAATGATAAGTGTGTCAAAGCAGTCGGAACACCATGTGTTAGCGCAGGCGAGCAGTGCAGTGATGACAAAATCGCGCACAGCACGGAATGCGGAGAGCACGTGTCTGTAGCAGCGAAAGGGTTAATGCGGCCGTGGTGACTTTACTTCATAAACTGCGCCCCCCCTCCCTCCGAAATGTAAGTTTGCGAAATATACTATACTATACTATGGCGCTGCTTCTCTTGGCTCGTGCGTCGTTTGCAACTGGCAACGCAGCGATCTCTCGCGTCTGGGCGGGCATGCGCGAGCCGCCAAGATAAAAGAATTGAACTGTAGCTGGCTGTGAATGTTAAATCTGGTCAACGAAACACTGATGCAAATTAAGTAGCTTCTCATCTGCCACGTCTCAGTGGCTGCACCACGGCTCGTGCTTATAACCTTTAAATAGTGAGTGTGTAGAAGACGGCTGCTGTGAGCGATTGGAAATTCTGAGACCCGCTCATTCTCTGTATTTTGCTCTAAGTTGACGAGATTCCTCTCTGCAGCTCTCTGCAACGACCTGGAGCAAGTATTTTCCTCGATTCTCTACCGCAATTGTACTTTTTGATGTCCCTGAAGCAGGTGTGTTCTGACTTTATTCTCCAAAACTTTGGTGGTTTTGCCCGTGTCGGTATCTTGTCAGCTAATTGCAGCAGACCTTGCGAGCTCGGGCCAATAATAGTTTTATAAAGTAGTTTAACAATGTCCTACTCTTGCTGGTTTTGTCGTGGTTAACCAATAATAGTATGGCACAAGAAGGAAAGCAGAAAATCTCTGCCACTACATGACAGATTTCCAACCCTGGCCAGTCAAAGACCACGCACATAGGAACGCGTGGGATGTCACGCCTTCAACCGAAATAATTACTGCGAGCTCTTCCCGGAACCTCTTACTCAGATTTAAATGAACATTGCTGCATGGTATGACAGCGTCCACCGGATTGTGTCATGGTCTGAACCTGTGTTTTTCACCTGGTCTTCTGATCTTATCTAGCGAGGAGGATTCCTTTTAGCATCTCGCACAATGAAATTTTTATCGTATGCAGTCTGCCCTCTCCTAACATGGGAAACTCCCCATCACACCTTTTCAGATCTAGTGGTCAGATGGCTCAGTGCATAGCCCGTCAAAAACTGAACTCAGATCAAGTGTAGAAACAGGGATAAGCTCTACTGAACTGTGAAAGAAAAGCAAAATAGAAACAGTGAATGGCCGAAGGAAAAGAAGTGCAGTATAAAACAGCCTAAAGCAGCAACAAAGTGGTTACGGTGTTACACCGCCATACTGGCGAGCCGTATTCAAAAATTTGTATAAATTTTTTTTCGCTGTTCGCTGTATTCAAGTTTGTGGTTGTGTCGCCGGCCGCTGTGGCCGAGTGGTTCTAGGCGCCTCAGTCCGGAACAGCGCTGCTGCTACGGTCGCAGGTTCGAATCCTGCCTCGGGCATGGATGTGTGTGATGTCCTTAGGTTAAGTTAGGTTTAAGTAGTTCTAAATCTAGGGGACTGATGACCTCAGATGTTAAGTCCCATAGTGCTTAGAGCCATTTTTTGTGTCTGTGTCGAGGTGTAACGTCCGTTTGCAACAGCCAGGTGTAAGGAAGGGACCTATAATAACAGTTGATTCTGTACTCCTACTTTATTAGCAGCCGAAAGGACGTGGCTTTCGAATGGCAACCGCAAGCATTTGATGACAAGGCGACAAGTCCACCGAATCCTCCACCGGAAAACACGTCTGGTATGTCACACACGTCATTAGTGACAGTAGGTGTGTCATATGATAGGAATCTCTTAACGACGCACCTAATTTGAACGCCTGGTAAGTGATAGAGATATGCCTCCTTGTCCAATTTAGGTGTCTGTATGAATGTGAATGTGATCACTCTCAGTGAAATGATGAAAACATAATAGTTTGAACATAAGTTGCAAGAAGTGAACGTAACAGTTTCACAATCACACACTTTCTCTGTGTTCTGTCAAAACATGTGTTTCTAACGTTTTTGAAGTTTCGTTCCGTTTTGGAAGTTTTAAGTCTTGAATTCCTTTGTTGTAACATAGTGCGCGGGCGTCAGAAGATATCCGTTTTAAGTATGCTGTTGATCGATTAACTCAGTTTTTGTATTACAGAGGGCAGCTAACCCTCCGAGCGAGCACGCTGAGCTACCGTGCCGGCACTTAACCACGACGCGGTTGTTGCTTTAGGCTGCTCTGCATTGCACTTCTTGTCCTTCGACCGTTCACTATTTCTATTTTGCTTTTTTTTCACAGTTCAGTACACCTTCTTCCTGTTTTCATGTGTTCAGTTTTGACTGGCTATCCACTGAGCCATCTTAGCACTAAATCTAAGGGGTGGTGTGATGGGGAGTTTCCCTTGTAAGCCCCTGATGTGCGGACACTGGAGATAGCCATTTCACTGCTCTATACCAGTTCAGAAACAGGTATCAGCACCAACAAAATTTAGAGTTCTCTGGTTTTCTAAGTTAACCTCCCTGTCACGTGTCAGCTAAAAAAAGCTCCCAAGACTACAGAAATAACAGGTCTATCTCACCGTATTAAGAGAAAAAGAAAAGAAGGAATAATTAGCAGTAGTGAATCTTGTCTGCAGTTTTCAAAAAATGGTTCAAATGGCTCTGAGCACTATGGGACTTAACTTCTGAGGTCATCAGTCCCCTAGAACTTAGAATTACTTAAACCTTACTAACCTAAGGACATCACACACATCCATGCCCGAGGCAGGATTCGAACCTGCGACCGTATTGGCCGCGCGGTTCCAGACTGTAACGCCTAGAACCGCTTGGCCACCCCGGCCGGCGTGTCTGCAGCTTTCATGCAATTTTAAAGAATTGGCTGTACTAACTACTGGGAATGTATTACATGACGGTTTTGGCAGAAATTTCCACATAACAGCTAGTGAATCGTTGGTTGTTGGGTTGGGTTGTTTTGAGGGAGGAGATCAGACTGCGAGGTGCCCTTTCAAAGGAACCATCCCGGCATTTGCCTGGAGCGATTTAGGGAAGTCACGGAAAACCTAAATCAGGATGGCCGGAAGCGGGATTGAACCGTCGTCTAGAGAATCGTCAGCAAACTTTCGCAGACTACTGCCCGCCCTGTCTGCCAGATCATTCACTTACATAGAAAATAATAGTGGTCCTATCACACTTCCCTGGCCACTTCTGACGATGCCCTTGTCTCTGAACACTCGCCTCCTGTTGCTTACTAAGCCTTCGAGCCACTCACGTATCTGAGAATCTATTCAGTATGCTAAGAAGAACTGTCTGCAGTGGGGCACTGTGTCAAACGCTTCCATCTTACTTGTATTTAACTGTCTTTACCGAAGTATTTTCGTTACCCTGCATCGTCTACAATAGACAAACATCCTGATAAATAATTTAATCAAAACGACGCAATATGTCTTAGTAATCGTCCTCTGAGAAGACCAATTTGGTTTCCGGAGGAATGCAGGAACACGCGATGCAATACAGACCATACGATTTATTCTAGTAGGTACATTAACATTGGGAAAACTGCCTATGTAGCATTTGTAGATTAAGAGAAAGCCTTAACAATGTTGATTGTAATATTCACTTTGAAATTAGGTCGGTATCAGTGATAAAATACGGGGAATGAAAGGTTATCTACAATCTGTACAGAAACCACACTGCGGTTATTAAAGGACATGAAAGGGGAGCAGAAATTGAGTAGGGAATGAGACAGGTTTGTAGCTTATCCCCGATTTTACGCAATCTCTATACTGCGGCAGCACTAAAATAAACCAGTGAGAAATTTGGAAGGGGAATGAAAGTTTAGAGAGAATAAATAAATAGTTGGAGATTTACCGATGACGCTGTAATTCTGACGCAGACAGAAAATGACTTGGAAGAGCAGCTGAGTGGTATGCGTAGTGTCTTGGAAAGACGTAAGATGAACCCTAATAAAAGTAAAACAAGGATAATGGAAAGTATTGGAATAAATTCAAGTAAGACTGCTAGAGTTAGATTAGGAAATGGCAGAGTGGAAGCAGTAAACTTGTTCTGTTATTTGTGCAGCAAACGAAGTGACGATAATCGAAGTAGAGACGCTATAAAACGCAACCTCGGAGGAACAAGAAAATTACTTCTGAAAAAGATAAATTTGTTAACGTTGAATATAAATTTAACTATTGCCAAGTCCATTCTAAAGATACTTGTCTGGACAGTAGTCTTGTACGGAAGTGAAACATGGCCGCTAAATAGTTCAGACAAGAAGAGAATAATAACATTTATAATGTGATACTATTCAAGAATGCTGAACATTAGATGGATAGATAGAATAACTAATGAGGAGAAAGGAAAAATATTGCGCAACTTGACTAAAACAAGGAATGTGTTGATACGATATGTCTTGAAGCATCAAGAAATCGTTGGTTTGATGATGAACGGAAGTGTGGGGGCTAGAAATTGTGGAGAGCTGACTACAGAAAGCCGGTTAAAATGGATGTAGGCTACAGCAGTTATGCAGAGATGAAGAGGTTTGCATATGAGAAACTAGGGTGAAGAGCTGCATCAAACCTATCTTCGGACTGAAGACGACGAAAAGAACATGACTCATGAAAATCTCCATTTATCATGTATTATGTATCAGTTAAATGAAGCATTCTCCTGACCTGTGTGTCCTGTCTTTTAGTAAGTGCTAGTACTTACTGTCTGGCGTGTACAGCTGACTCTAGAAGTGGACGTGTATGTTTTACTCGCATATACTCACAAGACGAAATGTGTTTACTGCGTCTGGTAGCAAACAGATAAGAAAATTACAAGCAAATTTATGGTGTTGTGAAAACTATGTTATATGCAGTCCAGATTTAAACGAAACATTTCGTATACTTGGGTTATGAGTCGTAGGCAGTCCAATCTGTAGGAGGCAATCAGGTAGCAGCCACGTAGCTGCAATCTATCACTTATTCTTGAAGATCAGCTAATAGCTGAAGTGACTACTTTTTCATATAAGAGAAAATTTCCTGCTTAAGCGCTGTTATTTCATGTCTGTAGTTCCCACTGAATTTCACAGTTCTTTACTTTACCATGTAGGCGTTGTTAGACACCATGCTAGTGGACATCCGTGTCAGAGGTAGTTCCCCGAGACCGTTGTTATGGCTGTCTCACAACTGATTAAGGAAAACAGCAATAAACTTGGCCTGACGGTGCTAATCTTTGTAAAAGCAGTCTCAGTCAACGCAACAGCCGGAGCCGAAAGGCACGTGGCTTTTTTATGACCCATGAAGAGACAGGTCGTTACCTATGGGCCCAGGAAGAAGAAGCGTTTGTTCAGCACTCGTTCTAGTGTTAACTGGTAATGTTAAATATAACACCTTCCAACGTGCGAGATACTTTAGAGAATGACGAAGACTTATTCATGCAATGGAATTAAGAGTACATGTGGACATAACAGAAACTTTAGAATTTACCTAGAACTTTTGTGAGAATTACGCTTCTTTAATCCGCTACTTTAGACATTAGCAACAGAGTGAACACAATCTGAGGTAACGTTCTGACATAACTCCGCTTCTCTCAGTGTAATGGTTTTCATCCATTGTGATTCGTTACACTCGATCAATAATCGAACAACTCACCACCACCTAGTTATTTTTGGGATTTATTATTACCATTTTGTTAACAAAAATTGTTGCTGTCATTGAGAGAATCTGATTCAATATGCACCATCCGCCATGCGACTTTCGACTGCATCACGTATGAAGGTTTCTTTCCGTTCCAACCGTGTATGGAGCGCGGGGAGAACTGCTTAATACCCCTGTGCGTGCTGTAGGTAGTCTAGTCACTGCAGGAGTCTCACACAGGAGGCAGTAGTATGTTCCTATCGTCCTCACTTAAGAGTGGTTCTTTAAACTTCGTAAGGAGACTTTTGCGGGATAGGTTCTTTACACATCCAAGCGCCTGACAGTTCAGATATTTTACCGTTTCTATGGACGCTGTCCCGTGGCTCAATGAAACCTGTGACCATTCGTGTTGCCTTTCTTTCTATACTTTCAATATCCCCTGTTAGTTATGTTTGGTTGGGTCTCACGTACTTGAGCAATATTCTAGAATACTTAGCAAGAGTGTATTTTCCAGTAGCCTTGTAATGAACAGAAGTCTACCATTTGAGCCTATATGATAATTCCATTTCATATCCCTGCGAATTGTTGCTCCCAGTTATTTATAAGAAGCAGACAAATGAAAACGAAACAGGTCGACAAAAATTAAGTAAACTTCATTATTTCAAAAATAATCGGCATAACTGTTAATACATTTATCCCACTGTGAGACAAGACATGCCTTGATGAAAAACTTTTGTGCTTCTCTACGCAACCATGATTGTACCCAGTCGTGCACTTCTTCGTCCGAAGCAAATCGACCGCCGCATGTGCCAAGGCTGTTTCGACAACGCTGCAGAAGTTCCCCTGGGAAGCCCTTACACATTCTCCATACAGTCCCGATCTCTCCCCAAGAGATTTCTATATTTTTGGAGCGCTGAAGAAAGACATTCCTGGCCACCGATTTGCTTCGGACAAAGAGGTGCACACCTGGGTACAATCATGGTTCTGTAGGCAACCGCAAACATTTTTTCATGAAGGCATTGACCACCTTGTCTCTCATTTGGATAAATGTATTAACAGTTATGGCGTTTTCTTTTGAAATGATAAGCAGTTTACTTCCTTTTCTCCTTCTGTCTCGTTTTTATTTCACTGTACCTTACATTTGTTTAAATGGTTCAAAAGGCGCTAAACACTATGGGACTCAACAACTGAGGTCATCAGTCCCCTAGACTTACAACTACTTAAACCAAATTGACCTAAGGACATCACACACATCCATGCCAGAGGCAGGATTCGAACCTGCGACCGTAGCAGCAGCACGGTTCCAGACTGATGCGCCTAGAACCGCTCGGCCACAGCGGCCGGCTCTTACATTTGTGTGTGTTGACTTACTGCAGTTGTGACTCACTGATACCGTTGTTATAGGATGTTACTTTTTTAGTTTTGTCAAATGTACCATGAAACATACGTGAACATTTAATCACAACTGCCAATATGTGCACCACGTTTGAGTCTTATCAAGCTCTAACAGAACATTCTTACAGATGTTTTCAGTCTGTTCTTCATTATACAGGGTGATTATAATTAAAGTTTCAGTTTCAAAACGCTGTAGAAATAACACCACTGGTCAGAATGACGTCAAATTGCAACGGAATATTATCGGAAAGGGGAAAAACGTATGGCAGAAGAAAAAAACAGTGTGAAAATTGATCAATAGATGGCGCTGCATGTTTCAGAATACTGAAATGAAAACACCCATCGTGCGCACGACCCATTGAAATTGGTATAAACATGCCGGGTACACAGCTTTGCCTCCTTTCGCGTCTGCGTCTTTCGCCATGACTGACTCAATACAGGATCGCGCTCTGCTTGTAAAACTGTATTACAAGAATGATGGCTGTGCACACGTCGCTCTGCAGAAGTTCTGGACACTGAAGGGTTTGAAAAAAGGCGTTGGTTCGATGACTGCCGTGAGTCTGGAGAAAATGATTCGGAAATTCGAAAATATGGGTTCTTTTGGTGTGCAACCTGGTGGAGGGAGGAAACGAACTGATTCGACGTCAGTGGAAGCAGTGGTCACAGCCATGCAGGAGACGAGCGGTGGTGTGCAAACGTGTAGTGCATGGAGAATTGCCCGAACATTGGACATACCCGTGAGCACGCTGCGTAAAATCATACGAGACATCCTTCTTTGTTATCCATTCAACATTACCCATGTGCACGAGTTGCTTCCTGTTGACCTGCCAGCAAGAGAGACCTTTGCTTTAGAATTTCATGCACGCATGGAAGCGGACAATGACTGGCCGTGAAAGATTTTGTGGATAGACGAAGCCCACTTCCATGTAGCAGGATACGTCAGTACACAGAATTGTCGAATATCGGCAATGGAAAATCGACACGCAAATCAAACAGTACCACTTCATCCTGAAAAGGTCACTGTGTGGTGCGGGTGTATGGCATCATTTATCATAGGGCCATATTTTTTCGAAGAGACAGGTGCTTCTGGTCCTGTTACCTGTACTGTCACTGGTAAGCGCTATGAGTGTCTTTTGCGCAACCACGTCATTCCAGCTCTCCAACAGCGTGGATGTGTGGATGGGATCATTTATATGCAAGATGGCACACTTCCGCACTTTGCAAATCCAGTTAAGCAGCTGGTCAAGCACCATTTCGGAAATTCTACAATTATCAGCTGCCATTTCCCTACAGGCTCGCCGTCCAGATCGTCTGATCTTAATCCGTGTGACTTCTGGCTGTGGGACTATCTGAAAGATGTTGTGTTCAGTGTTCCGATTGCAAACTTAGCTGCATTGAAGGCACACATTGCACATCACATTCTGAACGTGACTCCGGAAACATTTCGATCAGTTGTGGAACATGCTGTTTCTGATTTCAGCTTGTTGCTGAAAACTGTGGACAGTATATTGAAGGTGTTTTGCGCCAGTCACACGGAAATTAATAATCCGATTTGATTTTGATTGATGCTTTTTATGCGGTTTTTGGCCTCAGGACAATTAAAATCCGATGTGAGTGATACTTTTTATGCGGTTTTTGGCCTCAGGACAATTAAAAACCGATTTTTCCCCTCTGATGTGATATGACCTTGGCGTGGTGGATGAGCTTACGTAACTAACAGTATCACACCTGTATACCCTTGCACACTCAGGAGTACAGTTTGTTTAACGTTAAACGTACATCTTAGGCATTGTTGTGTGATTCATTTGTCATTTGTAGTAGACCACTGTTAAATTATGATGCTTATAGCGCCATCTATTGCTACATTTTGTAACTATTTATTTTTCTTCTGCCACACGTTTTTCTCCTTCTCCAATAATAGTCCGCTGCAATTTGACGCCATTCTGACGAGTGGTGTTATTTCTACAGCGGTTTGAAAGTTTAACTTTAATTATAGTCACTCTCTATATAACTGTTTCGCCTGCAAAATATCTGCGGTTGCTATTATAGTGTTCCTGAGGAGTGGGTCTGAAAGTTCTGGCTGATCCTCGCACCTCAAGCTTTAATCAGTGTTCCTAGTTATTTCCGTCAAATATCGGAAAATGTCTTCAACTAGGTCGTTGCTGCGTCTTCCCCATCCACCTCAAATTAAGTTAGTGCTCCGCTACTAATTAACTCTCCGCAGACGAGATCATTAGGTCTGATTCTTCTGCTGGAGCTTTTAGTCGTGTTCTCAAACAGAAAATCCAGACTTGTGGACAGTTCCTTAAGTGCTGCTCAATATCTAGAAATCTCCAGACACAACGAGATTCCCATTGAGGTTCTACTGTTTCTTATACTGGAGCGAGGGGGAGACCGACTGTCTATAAGCTTCCGTACGAGTCCTCATTGCTCTTATCTTGGCTTGGCGGCCCTTACGCGGGGTGTATGTTAGTGGCAGTACGATCGTCCTGCAGTTTGTTGCAGATGCCAGTTTCCTATACTTTCTCAACAGCATTTCGCGAAACGACCGTCTTGTTCCGTCCAGCGATTCCCATTTGGTTCACTGAGTTTTTCCGAAAGACTAGCTTGTCGATCGAATCTACCGGTAACAAATGTAACAGCACGACCCTGAATTGCTTCGATGTCTTCCTTTAATACGACCTGGTCGGGATCCAACTTACCCAAGCATTACTGTATTTTGTATGTACTATCTTTATAGGTGAGCTATATTTTCTCAAACCGACATCGACCATTCGCCTTTCCTAAAACCGACCTTAAATGTTCGTTCCAATTCATTTTGCTTTTCAAGGTTACTCCTAGATATTTAATCCAAGTGACTGTGTCAAGCTGTACACCACTAATACTTTATTCGAATATTACAAGACTATTTTTCCTACTTATCTTCATTAACTGTTTTTTTTTTTTTTTTTTTTACAGATTTAAAGAACGCTGTCATTCATCACACCAAATAGAAAGTCGGCCAAGTCCTCTTGTATCCTACCAGAGTCACTCCAAGACGATACTTCCTGTACAATGCAGCGTCAGCAGAAAACAGCCGCTGAATGCTGTTCACTTCTTCCAACAGGTGATTGATGTATATAAAGAACAATAGCGGTCGTACCACATTTGCGTGGGGAGATACGTTTCCGTCTGATGACTATTCGGCGTCCAGGACAACGTACTGGAGTCTATTACTTAAAAAGTCTTCGATAGTCTCAGCAGTTCCATTTTGAAATGGTGTAATGTGAGAGTGACTGTCGGCAATAGTCTTTTACTATTGGGTCAACAGTCCGAAAAAATGTCTTGAAAAAAGTAATATTTCTGCATATAATCGTTTTTAATTTCAAACAAACACTTAATTTCGTTGCTGCCTATGAACGTTATCAAGCATCAGACATATCCTACTCTGTTGTAGCGTAACATGATGTTCAAATGGCTCTGAGCACTATGGGGCTTAACACCTGAGGTCATCAGTCCCCTAGAACTTAGAACTACTTAAACCTAACTAACCTAAGGACATCACACACGTCCATGCCCGAGGCAGGATTCGAACCTGCGACCATAGCAGCAGCGCGGTTCCGCACTGGAGCGCCTAGAGCCGCTCGGCCACCGCGGTCGCCTAACATGATGTATGTGCTGATATTGTGAGCATACAATACCAGCGATGTGTTGCGCTTTCCATTCTAGGCGTGCATGTGGCCTTTAGGCATGCAAACACGTTTCTAAAACAACAACAGGCGGGTAAACGGAAATTTATAGTCATGTGGTATGGGACGGGAGAGGAGGAAACCTATAAGACTATGTTATTAACGTGGCAGCCATTTGGAAGTCGTGATCTTGGCTACAACTTGTAATCTTCAAACAGAAATGGGATCACGGTATATATGAGCTAGATAGGAATTATACGAGAAAAACAATGGCCCATTCGTCCTAAAAAAATATCACATTTTGTACAGAGCAAGGTAAATGCCGATGACAATATTTAAAGGCTACAGGAATGTATCAACAAGTTTCTCAGCACGTTGTCAAGTTGTTGTTATCAGTTTCACAAGTTTCTCATGGACTATACACAACAAATGTATCGGAATGCGTGCATTAGCGTCAAAAATTAGTTCCCTGACATGTACGAGTTTTCTGATCTATACAAACTGTCTTCACATGTCTCCACAGATACAAACCTAATAGACTTAAATATAGGGAAAGTGGTGCCCACTCCACCAGATTCCTACGACTTGCCCACCTCCGGGAAAACTGGGTATCTCGGTATGTCCGGACAGCAAGTCCGTAATAAGGCGGGGGACCTTTGGGCTAAGAGATACTTGGAAATGTCCCATCTGCAGACAACGGGGACAGCATCACTGCTCCGTCTAACAACTGCAGATAATGGGCTACTCTCAGAGTACCCTAAATGAACAAGGACCCAACTGTACGAGAACCCCATACTCCACATCAAAGCATCACTTATTTTGCCAACTGAACCCGATTGATGCGTCCAGTAAGGACTGACATGTAACCAGTATCAGTGAGTCTGTTCACAATTAGCTTCGTCTGTAAACAGTACGGCTCAGGGAAAACGATGGTTTTTGTGGAGCTTTCTTGTCACGCATTCGGCAAATTAAACCCATTAATCAGAATCCTCCTCGTTGAAATTATGTAACATTAGGGTTGTGTGAGGGTGCGTGACCAAAATTCTCATTATTGATTTACTGCTAACCTCAGTTTCTTGCAATAGAAGGCTCTTGACTCTTATTGATAGGTGCCAGAACATCGGTTGATATAGTTTCGTCCGCAATAGGTAACGGACGGTCTGTATGGGTGGTGTACATTGCAATCTCCTGATATCAGGGCGATCTCAATGCTTTAGGCTTGCGTTATAGCCATCCACTTTCACGTCACTTTGATGAAGAAATACCAATTATCATTAGAGAATGAATAAAGCTATGCTTAAAAGAAAGACTTCTTTGTTTTTTTTTTTTTTGGTGTAATTCTTGAAGTGTCTTATATTCTAAATGACCTCCTTTCTGTCTAAAAGTTTCGAGCTGCATTCATAATAGCTGTTCATGAACTAGCCGCCATGTTGGTGACGTAGCCTCCAAAGCTTTCCCCTCTCTATCATCGCATCCTAACTTACGTTAAATTTTAGTTTATTGATCTGTGTTTGATTCAGTAGGGTGGTTCCACAGCTATGGACCATGCCGTAGAACCTGTGTGATATTACGCCATACAACGAGAATGAATACTGGACGCCGCTGTGGATGTGCTGTGCTGTGCTGTGATGTGCTGTGCTGATCATGACGTACTGACAAATGGAAAACATGAGACATTTTTGTGTGATATTGTTTCATATTGCGCAAAAGGGTGATATTAGCTAATCGCAAAGGAGATTTAGTGTTTGTTTGAAACGAAAAAAAATGTCTGATGAAAGAAAATGACTTCTTTTCAAAGCTGTCGCGTCGTGATCATTTCTTTACCCGTATGTGTGAGAAAATAGGCATATTGTCTGACTCTACTTGTAACGTACTCTCTCGGAATATTAACATTAAACCTCTTCGTAATTCTCAACGCTTGTTTCCGAGCGTCTGCCCCTAGAGTTTGATGAGCATGTCTGTAACGCATTCGCTTTTACTAAACGAAGCCATGACGATATCCGCCGCTCTTCTGTGGTCCTCGTCCATCTCAAACAGTAATGCTGCCTAGTAACGATCACAGAATGGCGATCAGTACTCAAGAATCAATCGAAATGGCGATTAGTAAGCTACCTCTTTTGTTGGTGAATTATGTTTCCCTAGGATTTACTGATGGTATTCGAGGATACTGGTACGGCAGTTGTAAGGCTACCTACAGGAGCGGTCGGAGTTCTGCAATGCGGAAGGCAGCTGTAAACCAAAACGATATCTCTCCCTAGCACATGGAGTTCACTGCTAAGAGTTTCATCATAGCTTCTTCCTGGGTAAAATATTCCTCAGAAAAACAGTCTCCTATTCGAATCGGTGGGAGGGGCCTGCTTTGGGGGAAGGGCAGTCGCATGGAATTCTGTAAACGAAACGAAGTGTGTGACACTACAATGCCTATCAAAAAAAGTGAAGCACCAAGAAACGGAGGACGACATGAGTTGAAACTTCACGCGTTCAGATGATGTGATGTTATTTCAGTGATTACAGTATCGAGTCAAATTTACAGAGAACTTGGCAGTACCAGCCCAGTTATCAGTATGGCGTTCCACCCCCTCTGGTCTGGATGCATGCACCTATTCAGTTTGGAAGGGCGGCATAAAGCCATTGTCTCCTCTGCTGAGGCAAGGCTAGCCTACAACTGTTGTAATTGACCATTGATATCCTGAATACTGACACTGGGACAGAGTTGACATTCGAGCTGGCCCAACACGCGTTCTGTTGGCGACAAATCTGGGAATTTTGCTGGCCACAGCAGTAGCTCAACTACAGTAAGACAGTTCATAGAGACACGTGACATGTGTGGATGAGAATTGTCCTGTTGAAAAATGGTATCAAGGTACTGTCACATGAGAGGTAACACATTGGCACCCAGGGTGGCTGTAACGTACCGCTGTGCTGTCAGAGCTCCCCTAATCAGTACCAGCCGTGACCTGAAGCCATACCGGATGGTTCCCGACACCATAAAGCCACTGTGCCTCCGCAAATCTTTGGAAGAATGGGACCTCGCTCCAGGTCGCCAACATATTAATCGACGATAGTCATTTAGGGTCGTGCTGAACCGCGATTAAACGCTGAACACAATGCAATGCCATTCATCAGCAGTCTGGGGTTCCCGGTCACGGCACGACTCTAAACACAGCCGACTACGTTGTGATGTTAACGGCAACCTATTCCTGGGACGATAATTTCGTGGTTAGGTGGTTGCTAGTCTGCGACCAATGGTGCGGGATGACACAGAATGTTCCAGAGAGTATGTTACTTGTTTTCGGACAGCAGACACAGATGTGAGGAGGTTACGATGTGTTCTGTGCACAATTGGACAATCATCCCTTGTGGTGGTCTGACATGGTCGATCGCAACCTGGAAGACCAGTATGCCCGCCCTCACGTTCCTATGCAGTCTAATATGGGTAACTGTCACAATCGAATGAATCACAGATCTGGACATTGCACGATTCGACTAGCCGGCCAAAAGTAGACCCGCAATCAGACCCTTTTCAAATTCTTTCAGGTGCTGATAATGCTGTCTCACACGTGTACGTGACATCTCCATGTCATTCATCGTAATCGATCAACATCTGACAGTGCTCATACCCCTTATATATCCCACCAGGCCTGGTAACAACACTGAACACGAACAACATTAATACACTACGGTGGCCGTTCTACCAATTACAGAGAACTGTAACTCTAATCGGTTAAAAGCCCACCGATGTTGTGCACTAGTACGAGATTACATTGATATCTGGGCATGTCTTCTGTGTACTTCAAATTTTCGTCAGACAGTGTATTAAATCTAAAATTTGAAAAGAGAAGGATCCAGATGGATATTCTACGAAGCAGCGCAGTGCAATAGATAGAACAGGGAGATTTTTAAAGATGGGGTCAAGGATTGTTCATATAGGTCAGATGATGGTAGAGCAGGAGTAGGAATAATAACGAATATTGAAAGTGCCAATATAGCAAAATGTTACATGCTACAAACATAAAGCACTTTCATGGTAAAACTGAATGAATATACACTCCTGGAAATTGAAATAAGAACACCGTGAATTCATTGTCCCAGGAAGGGGAAACTTTATTGACACATTCCTGGGGTCAGATACATCACATGATCACACTGACAGAACCACAGGCACATAGACACAGGCAACAGAGCATGCACAATGTCGGCACTAGTACAGTGTATATCCACCTTTCGCAGCAATGCAGGCTGCTATTCTCCCATGGAGACGATCGTAGAGATGCTGGATGTAGTCCTGTGGAACGGCTTGCCATGCCATTTCCACCTGGAGCCTCAGTTGGACCAGCGTTCGTGCCGGACGTGCAGACCGCGTGAGACGACGCTTCATCCAGTCCCAAACATGCTCAATGGGGGACAGATCCGGAGATCTTGCTGGCCAGGGTAGTTGACTTACACCTTCTAGAGCACGTTGGGTGGCACGGGATACATGCGGACGTGCATTGTCCTGTTGGAACAGCAAGTTCCCTTGCCGGTCTAGGAATGGTAGAACGATGGGTTCGATGACGGTTTGGATGTACCGTGCACTATTCAGTGTCCCCTCGACGATCACCAGTGGTGTACGGCCAGTGTAGGAGATCGCTCCCCACACCATGATGCCGGGTGTTGGCCCTGTGTGCCTCGGTCGTATGCAGTCCTGATTGTGGCGCTCACCTGCACGGCGCCAAACACGCATACGACCATCATTGGCACCAAGGCAGAAGCGACTCTCATCGCTGAAGACGACACGTCTCCATTCGTCCCTCCATTCACGCCTGTCGCGACACCACTGGAGGCGGGCTGCACGATGTTGGGGCGTGAGCGGAAGACGGCCTAACGGTGTGCGGGACCGTAGCCCAGCTTCATGGAGACGGTTGCGAATGGTCCTCGCCGATACCCCAGGAGCAACAGTGTCCCTAATTTGCTGGGAAGTGGCGGTGCGGTCCCCTACGGCACTGCGTAGGATCCTACGGTCTTGGCGTGCATCCGTGCGTCGCTGCGGTCCGGTCCCAGGTCGACGGGCACGTGCACCTTCCGCCGACCACTGGCGACAACATCGATGTACTGTGGAGACCTCACGCCCCACGTGTTGAGCAATTCGGCGGTACGTCCACCCGGCCTCCCGCATGCCCACTATACGCCCTCGCTCAAAGTCCGTCAACTGCACATACGGTTCACGTCCACGCTGTCGCGGCATGCTACCAGTGTTAAAGACTGCGATGGAGCTCCGTATGCCACGGCAAACTGGCTGACACTGACGGCGGCGGTGCACAAATGCTGCGCAGCTAGCGCCATTCGACGGCCAACACCGCGGTTCCTGGTGTGTCCGCTGTGCCGTGCGTGTGATCATTGCTTGTACAGCCCTCTCGCAGTGTCCGGAGCAAGTATGGTGGGTCTGACACACCGGTGTCAATGTGTTCTTTTTTCCATTTCCAGGAGTGTACTACATATAAAATACATACCAGTTACATAGGCAGTATAAAAGGTAAAGGGTGTGGCACAACACTACGAACGGGATACTGTGCTGACTGCAGATAGAGTGGCACTAGGATGGGAAGGGTGGAGAGCCAATTGTCCAAGCTCTCTTTTAATCCCGGTAGGAGACGCGGTATTCATTCGATAGTAGGTTCCGTTTACCTGGAACCGTGCTGGAGGGTACTGGAACGATACAGAACTCCCACTCCTATCCGGAATTGAACCCAGGACTTCCAGGGTCGTAATCAAGTGCTCTCACCACTAGACCATCATGGCCATGACAGATGTGGATGACAACGAAACTGAAGCAGTGGATGATAATGTTAATCTTCTTATTCTCATGGCGTTAGAACCTTTCGTGGATCTTAGCCTCGACAACAAGTTTCCTTCATTCTCCCTTTTCCAGCGCGGTTTCCCACCACCCTCTGACTTTGAGAGATTTTGTATCTTCTTCCATGTCGTTTATGCACTGCTTTCGTGGCATTCCTCTCTGCCTTTTTCCAGTTGGCCTCCATTCAAAAACCTTTTTAGTTGTTCTTCCAGTATTCATCATAAGGACATGTCCAAGGCAGCCTATCCTCCTACATTTTATTGTAGGAACTGCCCTATAGATCTTGTGCAGAACGCTGCGTTCAAATATCCTAAGCTGCTGCTCGTCAGTGTCCTTTGTGTCCATGTTTCATATCTGTAAGTTATTACCGGCCATTCTGATTTAGGTTTTCCATAATTTCCTTAAATTGCTTAAGGCAAATTCCGGTATGGTTCCTTCGAAATGGCAAGGCCGCTCTCCTTCTCCATCCTTCCCTAATCCGTCTCTGATAACCCCACTGTCGATGGGACGTTAAAAATTAATCTCCTCCTTCCTCCTCCTCTCATCTGTTGTTGACCTATTAGGCGGAAATTCACGCTGACACTCTCGCAGAATCTCTTCTGCATATGTAACTTGCCTGTTGTAGATAATACCAGAAAGAACCTTATAAACAGTAAGGCAGTGTACGTATTTTGCAGTATCTGTATAGCTCTATGCACTGTTCTTTCGGACACGTATGCACACAGTCATTACAGTTATCTACACTTTAGAGATACACTTAAAGACACAACTCTTACACTTCGTGAAGGGAAGCTACTAGTATGTGTTAACGATATGGAAAACCTCGCCAATTAGGCGGCTGAAGCTGTCCTTCGGAGTCCCCAGCCAACCATGTCATACGACTTTTCTTTATCCGGTCAACAGCTACACTGAAGTCCATAATATACATAGTCTAGTCATATGGCGCGAGCAGCCTGATCGAGAAGGTCCCACACAATCTCGATTGGGTTTAAATCCGAGGAGTTTGGTGGTCAGGGGAGAGCGGATAACTTATCCTGGTGTCCTTCAAACCACGCACGTACACTGTGAGCTGTGTGACACGTTCCATTGTCCTGCTGGTAGATGTCATCGTGCCGAGAAAAAAACAGGGGTAGGTGCACAATTGTGTTGATCCATTGTAGTTTCCACAATAACGATATCACCCAGGGAATGCCACGAAAACGTCATACGGACCGTAAAGGTCCCTTTCCTGGCCTGGAACCTTCCGACGATTGTTACAGGGGCGTACACGCCAATGGCCATCCGTCTGATGGAGCATAAAACGTCTACTGCGGCACTGGCGTGCAAATTTCAGCTTTCATCAGTAATGAACAGTAGTCATCATGGGAGTAGTGTAATCCCACATTTTATTGCCATCCCCACAGCATTGCGATCTCAAAGATAACACGAATTTTACATGAATATGTCCTGTGGCTGTATTTCATTAGTTTTTTGTTTTAAAGACAAATGCTGGCGCCTCAGCGTTGTCTTCTACTCTCTTGCCTGGTAGCGTTACTCCCGCCCAGATGGATTATAAAAGATTGTGCTATTTTATGATGTAATATTTTGTTGTGTCGGCTACTATGGGAGTCAGCACCGACACAAAAAAGGAAGGAGACAAGTTGCGATGGCCGGTGACAGGAATGCAAAATGATCTGTACATAACACTTTATTTCTAAAAAGGAAAGAACCATAGCTTAACTACTCGTTACAAGGTGGCTTGATGTGCTTCCTGTGCCTCCTATTTGCAATTACTTTACACTGTATTACTACTCGCAGAACACAGGCTAAGTATCGGCTTCCAATTACTCAGTACTGATGCTCTCGAAGTCTGTGACCGAAATGAGTTCGACCAGCGATGGGTGGCTGGTGAGTCAGAGTTGAAAGGGGGCTCTGCTCTCTGTGTTCCTGGAGGTGTGGCGCTGCCCGCTCTTTCCATTACCACGTGCATCAGCGCCTTCTCGATGCCGTTTCGCTGCTCTGCGCTGGTCGGTCTGCAGTCGATGCTTTATGACTGCATATATTTGACTTAAATTACAGTATTTCTTGTCCTAATCTGCTTTTTAAATACTTTTCAGTAAATTATTGGGAGCACTTTTCTTCATCGGTAGTCTTAATGCGATGATGCAATTGATCGGCTGCCATTGTCACGGATTAAGTGCATATTGCACGATCAATGTTAGAACATATCTTCACTTAGAAGTTCCATCACGAAGTTTGATTCCTTTTTAGAGCCCTGTTTAATTACAAGCTCAGTACCGATACAAAACTTATAATTGTCTTTTCATGGTCACACATCATTCTGTTAAAGATGCGCCGCCAATACAGGCTTCGCCGAGTTTCATTGCTCGCGTCAAAATAATAATCTCCCTTTCTCACATTTACTTATCTTATTCTTTACAAGCAATATTTAAAAAAAACTACATACAAAGGAAGAGAGACTATAAATGGCGAGACCGCAACTGGACTTATAATCATCTAACATATCCAGCCGGCCCATGTGGCCGAGCGGTTCTAGGTGCTACAGTCTAGAACCGCGCGACCGCTACGGTCGCAGGTTCGAATCCTGCCTCAGGCATGGATGTGTGTCATGTCTTTAGGTTAGTTAGGTTTAAGTAGTTCTTAGTTCTAGGCGACTGATGACCTTAGATGTTAAGTCCCATAGTTCTCAGAGCCATTTGAACCATCTAACATTACCTGTTTTCTATGTTGCATGTACAACGCCTAGCTGGAGGTTATTCATTAAAATTACCAGGAATGATAATCGTTATCTGAACACAGAGGAGAGAAATCTCAATGAATAATAATAATTAGAAGGAATCAATATTGGAAACATCAACAACGACAACACTTCTCGTTTAATTTTAAATTATCGTGCCGAGTACAACATATAACGGTGAAATGATCGTCCCTTATAGTAAATAACAAAATCTTTTGTGTTTAGTTCTACCATTTTAAAGAAGTAATATTCGAGAATTGTGAGCCACAAGATGGCTGTCTTTGTAACGTTTTACGTGTAATGTGTAACGCCGTACGTGTAATGCCGAAGACTTATTCACGCAAATAAAACTCGAAGCTAAATATTATTACCCAGTAGATTTTTGTTCAAATGGTAGTTATCCAAAATTTTTGTTAAGATATTTTTGGTTTACGCAACTGTTATGGAGAAGATAGGCAAGAAAGTAAAGACGGCTACGGAAAAAAATGATAGCATGGAGATTCCTGAACTAAGCGAATCCGCTACATTTTGAAGTTGAGAATTTTCTCAGTTCAGAGCACGATATAGGATCGCGCCCTGAAAGTGAAACTAATGTTTCGACTGAAAATCTCTTATGTGATGTTGATGTTGACCGAGAAAATTCCGTAAGTAATGTAATTGTTCAACATGGAGACGCCTCACGTGAAGTAAATGTTCCGATGGGCGATTTTTTTTACGTGAAATGTACGTACGAATAGGTGGTCAACCAACTGATTTCATTCCTCTATTGTAATAGAGCAATGAAATCAGTTGTTTACAAAGTTTTTTAAGACGATGAAGGATGACATAACCGTGCAATTAAAAAATCAGTCAATTGAACAGGAATCGAACTTTGACCATTTACTGGCACAACAGGAAATATAATTCGAAGATTTGAACAACATAATCAAGTGAATTAGAAAAATTGAATTCTAATTTTAACACATTATCATTATAGTACGATACTCTAACAAATGATCTTTGACAATTAGACGTTGTCTAAAGATCAAAAACAATTAAAAGGCTCTGCTGAAAAACTCGAACATAAACTCGATACTTTCGTGGAAGAACAGGACTCGAAAGCGCAAAAACAGTTCAATGACCAGTCCACGCACATTGTTGATGATTATATTCATTGGATTTCGCACAAAGATTTAGAAATTAATGACAAATTAAATTCTGAACTACAGCGTTCTGTGTATGATTTCTGTCAACGTCGCTATGTCCGAGTGAGAAAATTCCGCCGAATCTTAAAATCCAAATTAAATTAAATCAGAGTAACTGTAAATAAAGATTTGCCGGAATGGCGTGACAGAGTAAATGAACAAATTGCAAACGAACAACAAGAATAGTCTACAGTCATGGATTTAGTTGAAGGCAACCCAGCAACTGCTAATAGAGTATGTGATGGTTACGGCAATCCTACTGCTTCAGATCACACCCCGTACGGTAACGAAACAAAGTTCAACAATAACTTATGGCCAAATCGTATACCATATGAAGTAGCGACTGTGCCATCAGTATCTTCTATCTTGCTTGAGGAATGTTTGCTCCAGCATAGACAATAGCAAGTCCTTTACTCGAGAAAAATGTTCCACGTCCAATTGCATTTATATGAGCATTTAGAGAGGTGTTGCCACTGTCTTGATCTACTTCACCACAGAATACGTACAGGTTGATGGTGCCCTTTGGATCACGTGCACAGCAGAGCTCTGTCAAATGAGCAGTTTGAAAGGGCACTTCTGTCTAAGTGTTGGTCGAGAGCTCATAAAGAGAGATTGAGAAAACAGGTATTCAGTCCTGAGGTCTTTCACACTAAACAAGGCAGTCTCTGAAGACATTTCGAGAAATATTTAAACATATTCGTTACTGGAACGAGCCTATTTTTCACAAAGACGTGTTAAGAATTCTGAAGGCGAAGTTACCTTTAGATATTCGTTAAACTCGTAAACGTGCCAGAAAACGAACTAGAATATTTTGTGTCTATTCTAGATTTTGTCGATCAGATTCATGAACACGTGATGGTCCATAACCATTGCAATAACGGCCACAATAGCGCGCCGCAGTCAAGTCAGCCAGCACACAGAATCATAACACCGGCTTTATTAAAGGCTAACCCTATGCTCGAGGCCCACGAGAAAGACAGGCCGTGACTCGTACGTCACAGCACGTGACCCTCCACATCTTACGAGTGCCATCAGCTGTGTCCGACGTAGAGCGAGCAACTATTTCAGACGAGTTTAATAATTTTTGACTTCATGTTTAAATGCATGCAAGTTCTCGATAGCACACGACAAAATTCAAACCTTTAGTGGGTACCTTTTCAGTTAAATATTGATTTCCCGTGGACCCTGCATGGAACCGAGCGTTCGTGAAGTGTGGCGGACAGGCCTACAAGCATGATGTCACAAATTCGTTGCAGGGCCCGTATATTACGTTGGCCCCGCCGCTGTTCCAGTGACGTTATCTCGTACATCACCTGGATATGACGCACTTAGTGCAGACGACAGTCCGCAGAATTCGAGTAGAAATAACAGAAGAAGGTTAAATAATAATCGGTAATCTGGCTACCACGAAACCAAGGGGCTGCCAAAACTTTAAAATTAACGATAACGGTTACTGGAATCCAAGTAATAAAACCCAGAATCGAGGAAACATAGGCAATATTTATCAGCAAAACATTCTAAGACAAAAAAGACGACGCACCACGAAGGAATTATACGAATGGGGGAGAAATCGGTAGATGTTAAGTACGTGTACAGACCAAGAAACGATTACAATTTCATAAAAATTGGATAACTTATTCAAAGGAAAGAGCTTCACAAAATGAGCAAGTCAATAACGCATTGGTCCACCTCTTGGCCTTGCACAAGTAGTTATTCGTATTGGTATTGACTGATAAGAGTTGCTGGATGTCTTCCTGAGGTATATCATGCGCAGTTCTGTCCAATTGGCGCGTATATCCTCAAAATCCCCAGATGGTTGGAGGGCCATGCCAACACGCTCCAAACGTTCGCAATTGGGGAGAGATCCGCGGACCTTGCTGGTCATGGTAGAATTTGACAAGCATCGAGACAAGCAGTGTATTCGGGCGGGTATTATCTTGCTGAAATGTAAGCCCAGGATGGTTTGCCATGAAGCGCAACAAAAAGTGACGTAGAACATCCTCGACGTACCACTTTGCTGTGAGGATACTGCGGATGACAACCAAAGGGGTCCTGCTGTGAAAAGAAATGCCAACACAGACCATAATTTCTGGTTGTCAGGCTACATGGCGGGCAACACTCAGGTTGGTATCCCACCGTTGTCCACGATGTCTCCAAACATGTCTTCGGTCTGGAATCTCATTGACTGTAGTAGAGTTTTCTTTATTTTTGAGTTCTGCTTCGAACTGAGCCCTAAGGACAAGCAAAGAATTATCTGGAGATGCCCCGTACACCAGTGGGCTATCGGCATGACTGTTACCCGCCAAACGGCCTGCCAACCATGTGTCATGCTCTGAGATGCCATCTCTTTTCATAGCAGAAATTGTTTGGTTGCCATCCACGGCACCCTTACAGCATAATTGTATGTCGACGATATTCTACGCCCCTTTTTTTGTCCTTCATAACAAGCTATCCTGGGCCTACATTTCAGAAAAATAATTCCCACCCGAATACAGCGAAAGTTTCTACTAATTGTCTTCGTGCTTCCAAAACCGTGCCTTGGCTAGCAGGGCCCCTGGATCTCTTCCCAGTTGAGAACGTTTGACGTATTATGTGCAGGGGCCTGCAACCAACTCGGAATCTTGACGATCTTAGGCGCCAATTAGACAGAATTTGACACGATATCCCTCAGGACATCCAACTCTATCAATCAATACCAAACCGAATAACTCTTGCGTATGACCGAGAGGTGGACCAGTGCGTTTTGAACTGCTCAGATTTTGAAGCTTTTTCTCTTGGATAAATCGTCCATTTTTTAATTTTTTTAAAGTGTGGATACATACAACAAGGTGCGCCTGATACTAGTTGGCAAAGGCAAGTTCATTCGGTGAACATTGTTGAAGTCAGTAATGAGCTGCAGCCAGCCATTCGTATCGAAACTTCGTCAAACTAATTACGACTCATTAAACCCTTTGCTGGCGGTCATATCATGGTGTGGGGGCAGTCAAGGTTGTTACATCACTTTATTACGGTATAATGACGAAATTGATATCAGAGATGAGTTAACTACGGATCATTATATGTACAATAGTCGTACTCAAGTTCTAGTACAAACCTCAGTAGTCGCCATAGTGGGAAGAATTCCTGCCACAATAGTACTAAATACAGGTGCCTTTATCAATATCTTATCACAAAACTCGTTCAATATGGTTAAAAAAGTAGACACTATGCAAACCTACACATTGCAAAACCGTCGTACTGTTGGAGCTCTAGATAGTAAGTCACAATCTGTCATGTGGCAAACACAAATACCTGTTGTCGTGGTAAATGGAGCTATCATATACCTGTTCCTAATTTTTTAAGATCTTATGGTCGACTGCTTGTTGTACATGGAGTTTTTCAAAAAAAGGACTTAAAATTAGAATTTTCTTTGGGTAAGTACTACTTATACCTTATACGTCAAGGGAAAGGATACTGAAGTTGACTTAAAACAAACCCCTCTGGAACATGGTAACTACTACCAGGGAATTAAAATTAATTTTTTAAAGGCAGAGAGTACACATGAAGCCATTTTCTCAACTCACTGTGTTGAAAATTGCAGTAACGAAAACATATATACGTGATAAGGCAATGGAATCTTCAGATCTCGATGAACAACCATACACTTGAAATACGTACGTGTTTTCAAGAAGAAACTTGGTACAACAGATGTGTATGTGTACCACACGGACGTGATACCGTATGACGCATTTTGCTGTGAATTCTATTCCATTCTGTGGACGAAACGAGAGGTTGTTGATTGAGAAATAAGGCAAAGGCTTTAATATAAAGTTATTGAACCATCACATTTTGCGCACTGTAGCTCGTTACTAGCACACCTACTTCTAGATGAGCAAGTCGTTAGTAAAATAATTGTGCTAGTTTGCATGGAACCTGAAAATTTAGAAAATCAATTGCAAAAATTTCATGCAGAGAACTATTTGACTAGCTTAGATCTTCACTGTTCCTATTGGCAGGTCCTATTGGCAAATGAATCAAGTAAATGCACAGCTGTTGTTCACGCTGGGAGAAGTATCATTTTTTAATTATGCCGTTTAGACTCAACGTAAGTTCTGATGTATTTACTATGGCTCTAGACACACTCGTAGGACTCAGTTTACTATACAGAGAAACACTGTATGTCGATGATCTCCTGACTGCAACTGATACATTGGAAGAAGACCTTGAATCACTGGACAGAAGCTTATGTAAATTTTCACAGCCTGGAGTGACAATAAACTTACAGAAATTAAGGTCTGGTCACGAATTTTCAGACCATATCATATCTCCTGCAGGAATAATACCTGATTCTGATAAAATGAGTGCAGCGAAAAATCTTCCGGCTCCCAAAACAAAATGGCAGTTGAAAGCATTTCTTGGTCTGTGTTCGTTTTTTCGCCGTTTTCTTCCTGGGTAGTTACTTAATAGTCCAGCAGGGCTGTTCAGCTGCGCTCAATACCACGTGAAGCTTGGACCGTCCACTGCTTTTATTTTGCTTTCTTTCACAGTTCGGTTCACTTTCTTCCTGTTTTCATGTTTGATCTGTGTTTTTGTGATGGGCTGTCAACTGGGCCCCCTTAACACTAAATCTGAGGGGGGTGCGATGGGAAGTTTCCCTTGTCAGAAGTTCCATCACGAAGTCGGAGTCCTTTTCGGTGGATTCTTTAGTTGCAAGCTAAATAGCGATACGAAACTTATAATTAAATTTTTGACGGTTACACATCATCGTGTTGGGCCGCCAATACAGGCTTCGCCGAATTTGATTGCTCCCATCAAAAGTGTAATCACTTTTTCTCAGTTTTATGTATCTTACTCTATGCAACCAATGTTTAAAGAAATCACGTGCAGGGGAAGAGCGATTATTGCGTGAATCAGGTGCCTGCTGCAGAGGCCCATCTGCAGCAACGTTCATTGAATGTTCATTGAGCGGTGACTGTCCGTAGCCCCTTGGTTCATCTGGGTGGTCAGTTGTTCAACGGTTGCATCTATTCACCCATATACATCTCCACAGCTGTCGTTCACTCCTGTCGACTATGGCCCATGGTGCACCGCAATTACCTCGGCGCCGGGGTGGACACAGCCATTCTGCCACGCACGGTATACTTTAACAACGGCATGGGGTGGGCGATTTACAAACTTAGCCATTTCGAAAAGGTTTCCACGTTTATCCTGGATGCAAATGATCACTCCCTTTTGGACGACAGATAAATCGACCTGTTTCCGCATAACGACGACTGCACTGTTTTTCACGTCCCTCCGACATGCTTTACATACCCTTCACTGCTAGTGTTGCCATCTGCCATTTATGAGTAGTTATTGCACACTGACGACGAGCAACGGTGGTTATCACATTAATGAGACTGGACTGTGTATATTACGGACATCAGTACAGCTGCTGACGGGACGCGGGATTAGTTGAGCAGTCTAGGGCGCTGCAGTCATGGACTGTGCGGCTGGTCCCGGCAGAGGTTCGAGACCTCCCTCGGGCATGGGTGTGTGTGTTTGTCCTTAAGATAATTTAGGTTAAGTAGTGTGTAAGCTTAGGGACTGATGCCCTTAGCAGTTAAGTCCTCTAAAATTTCACACAAATTTGAACATTTTTTTGCTGACGGGATAAAGTCGTATGGCACGGCAGACTGGGAGACCCCGAAGGGCAGGTTCAGCGAGCTAATTGGAAAGATTTTTTCTATCTTTAACACATGCTGGCACCTCTCCTTCGCTAAGTGTCAGAACTGTGTGTTTAATTGTAATGACTGTATGCGTAGTGTGATCTCCAGGAGGGAGAGAGTGAAACATGGTGAAAGCACGTCACCTTGTCCTCTCGAATAGCAACCAAAGGGGCCACAGAGTTGATGCTCCGTTGCCCTTCCGCCTGCTGACAAGCACACCTCCAAAATTCTTGTTACTGTGTCTTCACTACACTACATGGCAGTCTTTGCTCACCATAGGTACAGGGAAAATTCTCCATAATCAGACAGGTGTGATTTTAAATAATGCCATTAAATCTGTGTCTGAAGAGGCCAAGGAAGAAGCAAAAATGTAATTAAAATATGTGCTTGAGAGGGTTGCGCTAACCGCTTAACATCCCCAACCGTTGGCTATTCCACACGCACAATAAAGGAAATAATGAAGGAGGCTGAAAACATAGCCACAAGTACTTCCCAGAGCTTCACTAATTCAGGACAGATGCGTAAGAAAATTTTATGTTTTCGTAATATTGACGAACAGATTGTCAGTGGACTGACTTGTATTAGCCACGTGCCAAGTGTTCTTTATTTTACACTGTCAGTATAGTAGTAAGAGGCGATGTCCATTGCGCTACATTAGAACCTCTTTCTTGTTTTAGGAGTGCTCGGACATGTTTTGCTTTGGCTTATCATTTGTTTACATAACTATTTATTTTTCAGTACTCTAATGAGAAACTGTTGATTTTGAACGTCTACGTTTATATCACTATCTGTGCATGGAAAGATACGCGAGGAATGTCTTTGTGAATAGGCTTCAGCTGTGGAACAGCACCTCCCCTGCCGCGCAGTTGCCATTCACAAGGAAACCATACCGTGATTAGTGCACACGTACAGGCCAAGTGCTTTTGTGCACTCGCTAAACTGTCCCTGTTCAGCGAGGCTGTGCATTGTTTAACACACTGAACTCGCATTCGGGAGGACGACGGCTTAAACTCGCGTCCTGTCGTCACGATTTATGTTTTCCGTGATTTCTCTAAATCCCTTCAGCAAATGCCAGGATAGTTCCTTTGAAAGGGCATAGCCTACTTCCTTCCCTATCCTACCCTAATCCGATGGGACCGATGACGTCGCTGTTGGTCCCCTCTCCCGAATCAGCCAACCAACCAACTGTCCCTTGCCACTGCGCATCGCTTCACCACCTTTCTTCTTACGTTGACGCTAGTACAGTACTAACCGACCCATCTGCTCTTACTGCTTCTCAAGTGAACACAAAAAGCTCATTCCCTCCTTTCATACTGGCAGATCTGCCTATTAAGACATATAGTGAACAATCCTGTATTATAGAGAACTGTCTGGAACCTGTTGATCCTCAAAGTGAAATTATCACCCAAAACTACTGGCACAGGTAAACAGACTCATGTGGAGTGTCTTCAATCCTTGGGTAATGTTCAGCAGACAGGATGACTGAGATTCATCTCTTTGACCCTTTGGTACTGCTCAGAAGCCACGAACTATTCCCATATTCAACTAACAGAAGACAAAGCGAACATCCACAGAACATCCCTTAGTAGACAAAGAGTGTCACATAGTTATTGAAACATCATTAACAAATTCTAATAGCATACATTGCAACAAGAGTTGGGCAACATGTTCTGTTCTAGGAGAGGAAATGAGGCCACCAATACACATTTTTGTGTAGCCCCAGTCTCTGTCTGCAATCAACTGAATTCCAAATCAATTTCAAGAACACAATTTTTATTTCGACAAAGATAAAATAAAAAAACTGAATTAAATAAACAAATATAAATAAAACATCATTAAAAATTTAAAGTTAACCAAATATAAAAACAAATAAAAATCAGGAAAATCATAAATTGCAACTGAACATGAAAATAATTCAGTTATGTAATTAAAAATTTTTAACTGAGTGAAAAAATTGCACATGAAAGATACTCAACTTTTTTTGAGAGATTAAATTTTAAAATTACTAAAACAATTTTTTTATTTCTTAATTTTTATTTTTTTAATTCTTTATTTTTATTTTTTAAATTTCCATTTCTATATTCTTAATTTTATGTGTGGCTCATTTTCTATCTACAAGCAACTCAATTCCTATTCAGTTTCAAGCAAACCATTTTCATTTTAAAAAAATAAAATAATAAATTAAGTTTTATTAGCAAAAATAAATTAAAAGAAAGGTAGTTAAAGATATAAATTGTAGACGAACTTAAATTTAAATAAAAAATCATAAATTTTACCTGACTGTCAGGAACATTTACGATGAATACCAAATGAAGAAGATTGAAAAATATTATTATCATTGGAAAACATAAAAAAGGATGAGTATTCCTTACCTGTAGTAAATTAAAAAAAGGTATAAATTGTCAATAAATTAAAGATTTAATTTGTTTTTATAAGAAATCAGCAACTAAAGAACTATTGAAAGGAATGTAAAAAATAACAAAAATTAAAGTTACTTATTTATAAATGGGTCAATGTTTCACAGGAGTTAGAAAACTGTAACATAATTTTTTTAAAAACACAACGAAAGTGTTATTTGATAAATCTGTGAGAAAGTTAATTATTACACATTACACACTGAGAATTACAATACAAAAGTTTTCCATGTTTTATTTATGGTATTAGCTTAAAAGAAGATCATGAGGTTGGAAATATAGCTTTTGAACCAAAGATAATACAATTTAATAATGGAAAACATGAATACATTAACTGGGAACTTAATAAAAAGTAAAATGAATTTATCTAATTGTTTATAAATTGTGTGGTAACCATATGTTGATAGATCTATTTTATTTTCTGAAACATACCTTTTCTTATCATGATGACTTACATACTTTTTATTAATATCAGTAATATAAGTTTCATGCTTAAAGCTTTGTACAGAAATCATAGATTTGTATTGTCCTTTATGGTTAATAAAGAACCTTTATAACATCTAAAAGCATTTTAATTTTAATAACCCATTTATGTACCCCTTTTGATTTTTTCTCTTTCCTATCAAATTCATAAGAATACAGATTTGCTCTTAACACACAAAATTGTTCATATATTTTTCCTTGCATTCATCGTTCATTTGTCCTAATACATCTTTATTAATTTCATGAAAATTATTATGGATATTTACTTGTATCAAAACAATCAGTCATTGATTCCCTATCTTACTAAATATCTTCAGTTTTTATATCTTAGATAACACTAACAGTATCTTGGTAGCAAAATTCAGTGATTTCTTTATATACTGCTTTCATATCATTATGGTGCAACTCACAGATAAATTTTACAATAAATCAAGTATAGTCACTCTTATAAATAAATTTATCGAACAAAATGTTGGTTTTATTCATTTGGATTGCAACTAAATTTTTATTAAATATACTGTGTTTTTAAAATTTGATATAGCTACCAATTTATTATATTTTTCACCATCTGAGACTAATTTTATATCTACTCTGTTTCTTGCATTTTCCATCATTTTCCCAAATACTGCAATATTCATCAATTTGTAGAAATCATTTTCAAAATAATTTTTTCTTTCATTCTCATTTCTCTATTGTAATCTATATATTTTTTTAACCAATCAGATTGTTTAAATATTAAACCATACGAAATTTTTATTTTCATACTTAGAGACAAATACTGTTTAAGAGTTCTATAATGAACAGTATAATTATATTTATTTCCTAACATAGTTAACACTTTTTTCATTGGTTCCTGACACAATTTCGTTTTTGGGTCTAATGGTATATATTTACGTAAATCATGTAAATTTTTTGGATATTCTCAATGTACTTCGAAAATACAAGCAATTTTAGAAGTATCGGAAATTCCACTTTTTCCTAAAAACGAAATTTTTTGGTTCACCAGATTTTAATTCACCATATGGTAAATATTGACTCATAGCATCACCATATAAATTATAAGTTTCAAAGCATTTTAAAGTAATTTGATATCTGATTTACATCATTTTTCTTTGTAAATTATTTGCTTTAAGGTATCTTTTACAATGTTGGGAAATACCATCTCTTATTCATGTTTCAATCATTAAAAAAATCATAAACATGGACTAATTGAATTGGTGGTTTAATTATTTCTTTACCAAACATTGCAAAGCAAACCAGATGCTGCATACCACTAAGATGATTTTAAAACGTAAATTTTCATAAAGGTTTTCTAGAACTTTAAAAATATCAGCAAATAATAAAAGATCATTTTTAATAATTAAATTAAGTTATATTCCCAAACTAATTGTGTTTGTTCATAACTTTCTTCACTAATAACTGTTTCACTTAATTTATTATAAAATCTTCTGTGTTTTGTTTCTTTAGAAGTTTCTTAATTTTCCATACAACTGCAAATATAAATTCGTCTTTTAGGTACTAAATTTATTAGTTCTGCTGTAAAAAGTACACTTAATACTTTTTTAAAATATAAGAAAGTTTATCAAGGCTAACAGGCATAAATCCAAAGGCATCAATTAAGCCCATTCTCAAAATTTTTGTTCCTTTATCAAAAGAGTATATTTATTTTTAAATTGGTAGAAAATATATTTCTTTTTCATTGTAACCAAGTTCTTTTACTAATAAACTACTATCATACACTGATAAATAATGTAAATAAATTGGTCCAAAACTGGGATTGCTTTGTCCTAGATCACAATTCCTACTTTAAATCATACTTTAATTTCAACCTCATTTTTCGAAATATCATCAATTTACTTGGTAATTAAAATCTTAAAATTTTTGGTCACCATTGAGTCACCCTTTTTGATATTTGATAACTCTCTGTGGATTTTTATTTACAAGAGATAACGTAAAATTTATAAACCACAGAAAACGTATTTGACCATTACTTTTACCATTAATACAAGCATTTTTCGTTAATTTTCTCAGTTAATTCGATGCAAAATTAGTTTCTTAACATAACATTACTATTAAAACTAAATGTATTCCAATAATTTTGTTTAATGTCCAACTAGAAAGCTGAACTCAAAATTTAGTCAGTTTTGTTGAAATTTCTTGTTTCTCCTTTTAAAATTTTATAATTATATATTTCTCTGTAAATCTGGGTTTGATTTTAATCCCCCTTAACATCATTATTTGTTTACATTTTGTATTCAAAAGCTAAATTAACATTTATTTTTAGTTCTTTAAATAATTTTCAGTTTTCCTTTATTACTTTCATAACTTTTAGTTTCACAGAATTTCAGAAATAATTGGGCTTAATCGAGTTTATATTATTTGCTAAAATACAGATTGTAATCATTTTCATACGTTTTTTCAAATAAATAGTAATTAACTGTGGTTCCAGAAGTTCTGAAAATACTATCATGATATTTAAAATTGTAAATAGGTAATGGATTCACTATTTTTTTCTTATATGTTTAATTATAAATACAATTAAATTGTCTTTCCTTAATTTATAATAACCTTTCAAATCAGCCAATTTAGATAAACCAGAAAGTTTATTTACAATGAAGTTACCTTTTAGAAACACAGGAGCTTCATTCACGTTGCGTGTATTAGTGAATTCAAGATCGAAAAGTTTATCTTTAAATATCTTTATATTTCAGTTTAGTAATCCCGTCAATTCGTTTATTGCCTGTTTATGGCAAAATAATTTTAAATTCGTTATTGAGTCCAAAAGATATTCTTTTATGGCAATTAGTATTTGTATATTCACAGTTACTAATATTATATAAGAAATTTAATTTCTGCTAACTAATTTTTTAAAGAAATTAGAATCGTTTTTTATTTGCATACATGTTTAGAAGGATAATAATTTTTTTAAATAAAAATTTATATAGGATTTGAAAACCAGATTTGGTAGAATTAATTCACAAGATGGAAAATCTGTTATATTTAAAAAATTAATTAAATTAAATATTAGATATTTTACAGTGGTTCTGCAAAATCAGATTGTGAATTCCATTAGACAGATCCCATTGTTTTATATTTTTTCACACATTCGTATTTTAATTTAACTGGCTGCCAAATAATTAAAATCATATCCATTAACTACTTTAGTGTATCTATCTGGCAAAAAAAATTTTAATTCATTATTGAGCTCTAAACAAAAATTTTTACTGTACCTAGTATTCAAATATTCACAGCAAAGAATATTATATAAAAAATTTAATTCAATCCCACCAATTTAAAGAAAAAAGTAGAATTGTGTATGTTTATGAACTCCTTAATAAATTGGAACGAATAAAGGATGTTCTGGAAACCCAAATTCTACATTAGGTTTAAAGGAAGCTTAATATCGGTTTCTTCATGAAAATATTCTTTTTCTAGAAACATTCCACCAGCTAAATTAAAATTTATTATTATTAATATAATGTTTCGTAAATTATTAGCAACAGATTTTTGATTAGCTTCAATAATTTGATCATTAGTTGGTAAAATTTTTCCAATACTATCTTTCATATCTTTTACATCACCCCCATCAACCATACACTTTGTCATTGGTGGGGAGGCTTGCGTGCCTCAGCGATACAGATGGCCGTACCGCAAGTGCAACCACAACGTAGGGGTATCTGTTGAGAGGCCACACAAATTTATGGTCCCTTAAGAGGAGCAGCACACTTTTCAGTACTTGCGGGGGCAACAGTCTAGATAATTGACTGATCTGGCCTTGTAATACTAACCAAAACGGCCTTGCTGTGGTGGTACTGCAAACGGCTGTAAGCAAGGGGAAACTACGGTCGTAATTATTTCCCGAGGGCATGCAGCTTTACTGTATATCTAAATGATGATGGCGTCCTCATGGGTAAAATATTCCGGAGGTAAAATAGTCCCCCATTCGGATCTCCGGGTGGGGACTAGTCAGGAGGAAGTCGTTATCAGGAGAAAGAAAACTGGCGTTCTACGGATGGGAGCATGGAATGTCAGATCCCTTAACTGGGCAGGTAGGTTAGAAAATTTAAAAAGGGTAATGGATAGGTTAAAGTTGGATATAGTGGAAATTCGTGAAGTTCGGTAACAGGATGAACAACACATTTGGTCAGGTGAATACAACGTTATAAATACAAAATCAAATAGGGATAATGCAGGAGTAGGTTTAATAATGAATAAAACAATAGGAATGCGGGTAAGCTACTACAAACAGCACAGGAAAACGCATTGTTATGGCCAAGATAGACACAAAGCCCATGCCTACAACAGTAGTACAAGTCTATATGCCAACTAGCTCTGCAGATGACGAAGAAATTGAAGAAATGTATGATGAGATAAAACAAATTATTCAGATTGTGAAGGGAGACGAAAATTTAATAGTCATGGGTGATTGGAATTCGATAGTAGGAAAAGGAAGAGAAGGAAATGTAGTAGATGAATATGTATTGGTGGTAAGAAATGAAAGAGGAAGCTGCCTGGTGGAATTTTGCACAGAGCACAACTTAATCATAGCTAACACTTGGTTCAAGAATCATAAAAGGAGGTTGTATACATGGAACAAGCCTGGAGATACAGACAGGTTTCAGATAGATTATATAATGGTGAGACTGAGATTTAGGAACCAGGTTTTAAATTGTAAGACATTTCCAGGGGCAGATGTGGACTCTGACCACAGTCTATTGGATATGAACTGTAGATTAACACTGAAGAAACTGCAAAAAGATGGGAATTTAAGGAGATGGGACTTGGATAAATAGACTAAACCAGAGGTTGTACGGAGTTTCAGGGAGACCATAAGGGAAGAATTGACAAGAATGGGGAAAAGAAGTACAGAATACAGTAGAAGAAGAATGGGTAGCTTTGAGGGATGAAGTAGTGAAGGCAGCAGAGGATCAAGTAGGTAAAAAGACGAGGGCTATTAGAAATCCTTGGGTGACAGAAGAAGTATTGAATGTAATTGATGAAAGGAGAAAATATAAAAATCCAGTAAATGAAACTGGGAAAAAGGAATACAAACGTCTCAAAAGTGAGATCGACAGGAAGTGCAAAATGGCTAAGCAGGCATGGCTAGAGGACAAATGTAAAGATGTAGAGGCTTATCTCACTAGGGGTAAGATAGATACTGCCTACAGGAAGATTAAAGAGACCTTTGGAACAAGGAGAACCACTTGTATGAATATCAAGGGCTCAGATGGAAACCCAGTTCTAAGCAAAGAAGGGAAAGCAGAAAGGTGGAAGTAGTATACAGAGGGTCTATACCAGGGCGATGTACTTGAGTGCAATGTTATAGAAATGGAAGAGGATGTAGATGAAGACAGAATGGGAGATATGACATTGCACGAAGAGTTTGATAGAGCACTGAAAGACCTAAACCGAAACAAGGCCCTTGGAGTAGACAACATTCCATTAGAACTACTGACAGCTTTGGGAGGGCCAGTCCTGACAAAACTCTACCATCTGGTGAACAAAATGTATGTGACAGGCGAAATACCCTCATACTTAAAGAAGAATATAATAATACGAATTCCAAAGAAAGCAGGCGTTGACAGATGTAAAAATTACCGAATTATTAGTTTAATAAGTCACAGCTGCAAAATACCAACGTGAATTCTTTACAGACGAATGGAAAAGCTGGTAGAAGCCAACCTCGGGGAAGATCAGTTTGGATTCCGTAGAAATACAGGAACACGTGAGGCAATACTGACTCTAGGACTTATTTTAGAAGCTAAAATAAGAAAAGGCAAATCTACGTTTCTAGCATTTGTAGACTTAGAGAAAGCTTTTGAGAATGCTAACTTGAATACCCTCTTTCAAATTCTGAAGCTGGCGGTGGTAAAATACAGGGAGCGAAAGACTACTTACAATTTGTAGAGAAACCAGATAACACTTATAAGAGTCGAGGCACATGAAAGGGAAACAGTGATTGGGAAGGGAGTGAGAATGGGTTGTAGTCTCTCCCCAATCTTGTTCAATCTGTATGATGAGCAAGCAGTAAAGTAAACAAAAGAAAAATTCGGAGTAGGGATTAAAATCCGTGGAGAAGAAATAAAATCTTTAAGGTTCTTCGATGACATTGTAATTCTGACAGAGACAGCAAAGGAGTTGGAAGAGCAGTTGAACGGAATGGACAGTGCCTTGAAAGGAGGATATAAGATGAACATCAACAAAAGCAAAACAAGGATAATGGAATGTAGTTGAATTAAGTAGGGTGATGCTGAGGGAATTAGATTAGGAAATGAGACAATTAAAGTAGTAAAGGAGTTTTGCTATTTGGGGAGCAAAATAACTGATGATGGTTGAAGTAGAGAGGATATAAAATTTAGACTAGCTATGGCAAGGAAAGCGTTTCTGAAGAAGAGAAATTTGTTAACATTGAGTATAGATTTAAGTGTCAGGAAGTCGTTTCTGAAAGTATCTGTATGGAGGTAGGACATGTTCTGAAGCATCAAGGTATGACCAATTTAGTATTGGAGGGCGGCGTGGAGGGTAAAAATCGTAGAGGGAGACCAAGAGATGTATTCACTAAGCAGATTCGGAAGGATGTAGTTTGCAGTAGGTACTGGGAGATGAAGAAGCTTGCACAGGATAGAGTAGCATGGAGAGCTGTATCAAACCAGTCACAGGACTGAAGACCACAACAACAACATCTTTTACATAATTTATAATCACTCTCAGAAAATAACTTTATTTTGTTTATTATCTTACTTAATGTGATTTTTTCTTTACCTTTTAAATTATGTTGAAAGATAAGAATTATTACAGTTGCTTCGTCACAATATAGTTTTTTATTTCTACAAGTAGTATTTGGAGTTGAAAAGGTTGTGTAAGAACCAACTATCTCAAAGTAACAGATAATCTTGTTTTAAGCACCTGAAGCTGATTGCTGAGCGATTTTGTCACTGCCAACATGCATTGCGCATAAGGACCACAAAGGTAAGTTATAGGAAATTAGGGCTCATATGGATTCATACACACAGTCGGTTTTTCCTTTCTCTATTAGTGAGTGAAATAGGAAAGTAAAAGCCAAGTAGTGGTGCAGGGTACTGTCTGCCACGCACTGTACGGTGTACAGAGTACCTATGCAGATGGAGATAACTGAAATAGGCAGTGGACTTAGTACAAGTAAAGATTTATTTAATTAAATTAAATGCAGCTATCACAAAACGGATTGTAAACCAAAAATAAGAATTCCAAAAAGAAATTTAAAAAATACATGGTAATCAGACCGATTGGTTGTGGACAAGTACATTAATCATTGATAATTATACAGGGTGTTTTAAAAAGAATCATCTGATTTGGTATGACTATATTTCTGAAGCCAATAAATACATACAATAAATTTTTTTGATATACTGGAAACTCAAGAACTTTTTTCAATTCCTTTTCCCAGGTGTTCATTATGCCCAACTTGAGACGCGCAGCATATGTCAATGCGGCATTCAAATTGTTCCCACACTGCAATGAGCAAGTCTTGAGTTACAGCATCTACAGCTGCTGGATTTCATTCATTGTTATTGGTAATGGAGGCATACAAACACAGTCTCTTATAAACCCCCTCAAGAAATAATAACATACAGTCAGGTGCAGTTTCCTTGGAGGCCAGTAATGTAAGGCTGAATCATTTTGTCCAGTGTGACTGATCCAAAGTTCAGTAATTCTTTGATTTAAAAATTCCTGCACTTCCAGGTGCCAGTATGGTGGTGCCCCAACATAGTGGTAAATGAAGTCATTCGAATCAGTCTCAAAGTGTGGGAAAAGAAAGTTCGCAAGCATGTCCAATACCCCATATTTTTAAAATGTGTTGGTTCACCTTTCTATATAAGTGGAATGTTGTCTCATCAATAAACACTGGAAGTGGTAGAAAACTGTTATCCTCCATCTTGCCAAGAATGAAATTACAGAACTCCAAACATTATTATTTGTCACCCCCATGAAAACCTTGAAGTAGCTGAATTTTGTGTGGTTTCATGTATATATGACAGAAAGACGTCGGGGCATGTTTAGATGTCAAGCTGCATTGGAACAACTTTAGGGGGACTCGTCGCGAAACTAAGGCTGATGCATTTCACGTCTATGTCAGACACTCGAAACTGTTCATGCCATCGTCTAATGCTCTGTGATGTAGGAGGATCTATACGAAGCTGAACAGTTATTACTGATCCATACTGCACAAGATGTAGAGCACAAAACGCTTTCTGTTGTCCTGACACCATTTTTAGTTAACCTGAAGTGATTGCACATTGCTGCTGCATAGTGGGACCAAGTACAACTCGACAGTTTGCTCTTTCCAACAGTAGGTTGTCCACATGCATATCTCAAATAACATAATAATTATGACTTTTTTAAATTGTATGATTCTTTTTGTTACACCATGTACTTTTGGTTCCTGGGTGGTTAAACTAGGATAAAATTATCATCTGTGTATTTATTCCAAAAATTTATATCAATCAAAATATTCACAATTTATAAAAAGATGTTTTAAAATTGAAAATAAGCATCATGAAAAAATATTATGGGAAATAATAATGAAATTATACCATTATATAAATGTTTAGATAATTCAGTTGCTTTATTTGATGATTTTATTCTTGCAAATCAAAATTCAGTTAAGGAATATTTTACAAGTTGCAGACATAAAGGAACAGATTGCTTTTATTTAGCCCAGCCATAATCAAAAGCCACCAAAACAATTACTTTGAGGTAATTTTATGTACTAATATATTTTTAGAAAACATGGTATGAATTTAAATGATATAGATCTTCAGTTTATCAGCAACAATTTTAAATTTGATATTAAATAAACGTTTATTAAATGTTGGAATATGATCAATTTGGATTTATTAGAAATCTAGGCAACTAAATGAAGGGAAACAGAGATATCTAATAAAAGTTTTTTAACAACAACTTTTAAAAAACTAAATGTTACTAATAATCACTAAACAACGTTTTATAACTGCAGAAACATAACAAAACATGTTAAAACTTTTGGGCAACATAGTAGTTAAACATAAATTTTAAGAAAAATCATAAATGTTGTTTTCCTTATAAATGAAGAATATAAATGGAATGGAAAGACAAAAGAGCAACAAAGACAGGAAATAAAAGAAAAGGAAAAATAACTTAGAACTGAATATTAAAAACATAAAAAAGATCAACCTGTCATTGATACAATTGTAAAAGTTGGTGATAATGTATTAAAACATTTTAGAAGAATTTAATGACATGCCAAAAACAAAATGCTAGAATGTAATTCTTTAAATATATTCAACAACATGTGTTTATAAGTTTTTAATCACAATATGAATAATTGAAATTATATTCAATAAAATTTTTCAAACATAATTTTTCAAATATTTGAAAAATTTCCATCTGGATAAAATGTTTTTATAATTTTTTTATTCCAATTTTACAAAATTTTAATTTATATGACTGAATAATTAATTATAGTAAGCTGCTGAATGGTAAAACTAAATAAAAGCAATTGAAATTAAACTAAGTAATGAACAATTTAATAGTAATGATAATTTCTGAACTAATGCACAAATGGAAAAAGATAAAAAAGGTCATGGGAATTTACTTATAGCAAAATTATTGAACATCTAATAAGAAAAGGAAAAACTATTTCTGGATAAACAAAACATGAAAATGGATTTTTACCATTATTATAGGCATTATTACCATATTTAGCTACAGCTGGCTTTCTAGTTGGTTCAGTAGCATACAAAATGGTAAATATAAAGGCAGAAAGAAAGAGAATCCAAAAAAAAAGGATAAGACTTAACTTAGCAGCTGAAAAGAAATAAATTGAATTAAAAAATATTTCAAAAAATTATAAAAAATAATAACAAATTGATACAATATTGATATAGAAAATCTTGCTAAAGAGTTAAAAATTAAACATTTTAAGGGAGTTCTCGCGATTGTTGCATCACCATATAATTTTAAAAAATTCGAATGTGGTATACTTCATTTACTTATTTCTGATTATGGATTACTCACAGAGTTTTTTATTATAAAAGGAGAATATACAAAAATTCTAATTAATTTATTTGGCGGAAATTTATCAAAAGAATTCATTAATTATTTGGAAGAAATTATTTATATTGTAATACTTAAAGAATACAAATTGTAATGAATTTGTGTTTATTTTTGTTAAATCTATTATCATATAATTAAAAACTTCAAGAAATTTTAAATTTAAGAAATTGGCATTTTCTGGAAATGAAATGAAGAATTATATGACATGAAACTTGATGAAAACCTGTTTAATTGTCTACTAGAAATATCAGCAAAAATTAATATTAAAATTAAATAACAAGACATACAAAAAATAAAAAATGAAGTAGATCTGAAAAGAAAAAATGAAATGAGACAATTTCTGAATGAATTAGGTAAAATTTTACAAATCAATATACTTTCATTAATTTTAAAAATTGAAGATTAGTAGTGAGTGATCCAATTCTGATGCTATTACAAAAAATATTTTGAAAAAAAATTCGAGTAACTAAAGCTTAATTTACGAGTATTAGGACACAATTTTGTTTTATGTTACAAAAAATATAGAAAAATTAATAAATATTTTAAGGGATTTTAATAAAACAAATACAATTTTGATAGTGCTATAAAAAGATAAATAGTTCAAATTCTACACATTATTATGCCTTAGATGAATTTAATGGACTAAAACATAAGTTCTATTATATAGAAATAATTCAGTTTTTATTTATGAACTGAAATGAACCATAAACATACACTTTTGAGTGTTATTTACCCTTGAAAATTTTGTTGTTGGCCAAAATTTAAAAAAAATTTTATTTCATGATTCTGACATTTCATTATGTTTGTTTGATGATCTTAATGAAGTATTTACTGCTAACAAGTCAATAAATGTAGTGCATAAATCAAATTTTCCAACTGAAAAATTAGAAGACAGAGTTAAAAGTGTTGCATTAGATGTGAAAGTAATTGAATTTGCTAAATTTAATCTTATATAAATGAATAACCTTAATTATCTTACAGACAGGTTTAAAAATTTCCTGCAACGTATCATCGAAACAAAACAACATCAAAATGTGGAAGATTTGAAATAATGTTCTCCTTTTCTAAAATTAAAAACAGAAAATCTGTTCATAAATGTAGGTAAAGGATTCTAACATAATTATAGTCATGAAGACTAATTTAATGATCTACACAAACAAATTAGAAAAAATTTTTAAACAAAAATATATTATTTCTTTTCGTGTATGTAATTTATTGTAAGATAATCAATTGGAAATGGAGTCAGGTAAGTTAAAAGTAATTTCAGAAAATAAAAGCTATAAATATTTATTACCTATAAATGTTTCTTCAAAATTTGCTGAGGCTATTCTGATTAAAGATAAAACTGGTAAAAATATTTCAAAAATATTTGAAAAATTTTTAAAGCAAAGATATACAAGTAATTTACAAACAGATACTGGTAAACACTTTTTAATAAATATTTTCGAAAGCTAATGAAAAATATAGTTTTAATTATTATTCCAATTTTAGTGAATGAAGGGCATCCATTGTTGAAAGTATTAATAGAACATTAAAACAAAAGATGTGAAAGTAATTTAACTGAGAGGGAAATTATAAATTGAATGATTTAGTTTCTAATTAATTAGTGTATATAGTAATACAAAACATTAAACAACTAAAATGAAGCTGAAAGACGTGAGCAGCAAAAGAGCAAAAATTTATTGAACTCTCTATACAATAAATTTTGAAGGCAATAAGTCTAATTATAAAACGGTTAAAAAGTGAGAATAGTAAACTAAATAGAACTTTGGGGAAAGTTTACATAGCTAATTGGTCAATAAAAATTTTGGAAATTAATTGTGTTATTTATCCTAATCCAACTACAGTAGAGCATTGATTATCCGAACGTCGATCAACTGAACGACCGCTTAACCGAACTGTGTACTCGCTCGCACCTATTTCTCTCCCACCCTACCGTCCATCATCCCCCCAATCCCAAACCAAGTTTCCCACAGTAGTAGCCACACTGGGCCACCGCTGGCGGAACATTGCTTCTAATGGACGTTTTCGTACCCTCTGTAAAAGCTCATCAGCTAAAAAATGGGAAGAGGGAGAAAACACTACTTCTCCTTGACAATGCACCAACTCATCTGTCATGTGATATTTTAAACGAAAAAGACGAGTTCATAAAGGTAATATTTCTTCCACCTAACGTAACCTCCTTATTACAGCACATGGAGCAAGGCGTTATTGAGACTTTCAAATATATTACAGGAAATAATTGTTGCATAAGTTATTGTTAGAAAGAGAAGAGGATGGAGAAGAAAGTTTGTTAAGAAATCGTAAGAATATTCACTTGAAAGACGCGTCCTACATGATCAGCGCAGCATGGAATAGTGTAAAGGAAGAGAATTTGAAGAATGCCTGGCATGGAATTTTGGACACAGAAGAAAATTCACAAGGTATGATTGAAAATGACGAACAGAATGATATGTCCGAAATTCTCGGTATGCTAAAACAAATAGATTGCCATGAATGTTATGAAGAAGACTTTCATGAATGGATGAGTATCGATGATGCAGATCCAGGACACCAAATCATGCAGGACAGCGAGATTGTAAACGTCGTCACTGATAAAGATGACGCCGCCAGAATCTCATCAATCAGTGCTCCTGAAAGTTAAAATGAAAGTATACCAACAGCTCCTGAGGCGTTCACTTGTTTAGATACTGCCTTGTGATGGTTTGAAGCCCAAGATGAAAGTGACCAGGTTCAGATATCTGTAATGAGAAAAGGATGTGACTTAGCTGCTCGTAAGCGTGTAGGCTTGTTTAGACAGACCAAAAATAAAGGATGTTTTTAAATGTTAATTTTGTATACTGTGTGTATTGTTCATGCAAAATGCGTATGTAATATGTATATATTTTTGTTTAATAAACTGTGCCACATACTATATATTCCTACTGAAGTTGCCTTTGTATGTTACCTTGTAATACTAAAAGAGATGCAGGTTTTTATGAATAAATTTACTGTACAGTACTTCTTTTTGGCAAATAAACATGTACAGTTCGATTATCTGAACAAACCAGTTTTCCGAACTCCCATGTCACCCAATTACTTCGAATAATCGACGCTCTACTGTATATATAAAATGAGAGCCTTACACAGAGAAGAAGTGAAAGGAATTTTTATGAACAAGAACTACAGAGAACAAAATATCCAAATGTATATCATGTCAAAATAATAGAAAAAAGAAAGATGACAGTGTTTTTATTAAATGGCTCGGGTTTCATAATTCTCATAATAGTTGGGTATCCAAAAATAACTTTATAATATAATTTTTAGTGGAATTTACTGTTCAAAAATGAACAAAATTGTAACTTATCAATTTTATTTTTCTGCAGTCAATGAGAAAAGTAAAAATAATTAAAATATTTACAATAAAGTAGTAGAAATTAATACAAATATTGGTGATGGTTGGGTTCATGTTAATCACGATAATCATTGAAACTGATGGTTCAGGTTATCCTATATATGACGAAAAATTAATAAAACATTAATAGATCACTACATTTCAAATTATTTACTCTTGTATAAAAAACGAAATAATATTTTATAAGGAATAGAGTATCTGTTGATTTCTTTTACAAGTTTATTAAATTCAGCTTTTCCTCTTTCATATAAAATTGGTGTGAGTGGACATATATTAAATAATGTTAAAATAAAAGGTAAAGAAAATGAGTAACTTTATCCACTAGAAATGTTTGTTGGTTTTTTAGAGATTATGAAGAAGAAGGCGTTTTAGCTATTATTTTTGCTTTTAGCTCAAGTTCAAATGATGCCATTCTTAGTTAGTGTTAAAATAAACAATGATGGAGTCAAAATAAAAGCTACATTATCAATCAAAGAAATAACTATTAATGAAAATATGGAAATTAGAGTACGTATTGTTAAATGTGGTCCTGATCATGAACCTGAATTAAAACAAGGAAGATTGAAAGATCCTACAATACCAATATCTTTCTTTGAAATATAAACTGTAGAAATCGGTGGATTGAGTAACAAAAATAATTTTGAAATAGTTGTAACAAATCATTACAGTTCAGCATGGTTCGATATGCCTTATTTTATTTTTGTTGTGTTTTTTTAAAAAAAGAAATGTTAATAATTTAGTTGATTCTTCATATTTTGATAATGTTAAATTACAGAATATCTGTTTAAAAATGAAAGGGACAAAATTTTTCCTCAAGGAATTGTAATTTACATGCAACAGTTAATTTCTTAAACCCTTACAGTTCATTCCGTGATTTTAAACACTTACCAAGAATAAAAGGAGAAATTGATATAAGCCCATATAAATGCAGTACAAATGATCATATTTGTGTTATATATATGATTCAAAGAGAAAATGTTATAGAAATGCAAAAAACGACTATGAAATTATGCGCAAGTTTTAATGACAACATTTTTAATGTTACTTTGGAAATAAAGTCCCATGCTTCTTCACAGAGCATAGGGCAACTAAGCAGAAGACCTGCACCACTGTCCTAATCGAGGTGGTTTTCCATTGCCTTCCTCTGATTGTAATGGCGATGAAAGATGATGATAAAGACAACACAACAACACCCAGTAATCTCGAGGCAGGTGAAAATCCCTGATCCTGCAGGGAGTCAAACCTGAGACCACAAATGCGGACTAATGTTACTTTACTTTATATAATTTTTTATGGAAAAAAGAGTGTAACTTGTGATAATCAAAATAGAATATTAACTGAAAATTTTTGTTTTTATGTCTCTTAGTGAGAAAGGGTCTTTTTGTTTTTATATCTTTTAATGAGAAAGGGACTCTTCATCTTCAACAAATAGTAATTACTTGCATTCTGTACAAATTCTGTTTTAAAATTCTATTTTAGTTTTTGGATAAATTTTGATTTATTTACATAACTCTCCAATCTACATAATCTTTAAATTGTCTTATAAAAATTTCTGGTAATTTTTGGTATTTGGAAATACAATGCCATTTCACTTTATCTTTAAATGCTGTAATAAAATTTTCTGATGATTTTTGAGTCATAGAAATATAAAATCAGTCTATATTCTGTTTAACTTCTTTTATAAAAGTCTTCTGACAATGTTTGTAGTGCATAACATAAATCCAGTTTATTTTATCTTTAAATTTTGTTGTAAGATTTTCAGTTATTTTATTGGAAAAAATAAATAACAGTCGAGTCAAATGCATTCCAGCTCGAAATACTGATGTTGGTGGTTATGTGTGTGTGAGGCGTTCTTGTGTGTGTGTGTGTGTGTGTGTGTGTGTGTGTGTGTGTGTGTGTGTGTGTGTGCGTGTGTGTCTTTACTGATGAAGGCTGTGGCTTACTACTACATGTGATTGTCTATTAATTGTGTCTGTCTGCAATATGATGTGTCTCCTTTATGGTAATTAGCAATCTATCTTTTCTTAAATTTATGATGTATTCGTTTTTGAAATTCAATCTAAAAGAAACTGATTTTTTTCACAGGTGGGTTTTTAATTAAAAATTTATGGTTAACTATCAATCATTTTCATACTCAGCTAAGATTTATGATTTTTCAGTTTTTTATTTATTATATATTTGCTTAAAATTTATAGTTTTAATGATGTTATTTATTTTTGTTCATGAGATTTAGTTTTTATTTAATTTTTGCCAAAATAAAAATGTTATGCTTGAAATTGATTTGAAATTCAGTTGATTGTAGATAGAATCTACTCTTTCCGCGATGTGAATCCCACGAAACGGTGGTGACCCGAGATCCGAAAATTAGGGTATCTTCAGAGACTTACCAATAGTCTATCCACCTGTTTAACTTTCACAAATGAAACATGAAAGGAGTGAAAGTTTAGTGGTATCAAAAGTATCCCCCGCCACGCGCCGAAATGTGATTGCAGAGTGTAGATATGATTATTTTTGATAACATTGTTGGAAAGAACGCTAAAACAGCAAGTCCCTCGAAAAACCTTTCTCGTAAAGTGTCCACACATGCGAAACAAAAACTGAGTTGGAATACTATCCTGGATTACAGTTATACTCAGTGACAAAGTATTTACTTTCTGTGACAGGGAAAAAGATGCTGTCATACATTTTTACTTTGTGCATTGTCTTGCCATCAGTGGTTGAAAACTGACTTTCCGTCATTCACAGAGAATGATGCCTGAATCTCACAAATCACAAAGTAAACAGATTTGCTCACTGGCCTGTGGAACGTGTGACCAAATCGTGGATTACGTGCTGACGTTTAACCTTTTCACTGGCGCAGAGTTCCAGGGCATCCGCTCATTTTGCCGTAAAAACCCGGCGCTTGCGGAAGTTACTGCTGTTGTCTTTCGGAGAATAGTGCCTGTTAGTGTCATAACAGCACAATGGGATTCTGCATCCAGTACCTAGACTGCGTATTTGCTTTGAAAATTAAGGGTTCGCATCAGATGCAGGGCGGTGGCAGTTGTCGATACCAGATGCTTGCTCACCAGGTAAGCATGTTTTAGTCTTCAGATGTCGTCTAAATGTCGTCAAAATACCATAAAATAGTGAAGTTTGGATCTTCTACAGGGTACTTCGCTGTGTTTTGACGATACGACATGCCACACATCCAACAAGACCTTCCAAGTTCTCTGTGAAGCGCTTGGTAATCACAAAGTCTCCAAACGCCCTTGTATCGAATGGCCGCCCCGCTCGCGTGATTTAACCGTGCCAGGCTTGACCTACGGGGTTGTTTAAAGACGAGAGCGTATTCCAACAGGCCGAGAAGCTTTCTACAGTAAAAATATCGAACTCACCATGAAATTTTCAGAATTTCTCCAACAGTTGCGAAAAATGTGTTAAAAATTTTGTGAAACGCCTCGAGTATTGTGTAGCAGCCAATGGTCGTCATTTATCCGATGTAGTACGAGGTGCATTCAAGTTCTAAGGCCTCCGATTTTTTTTCTAATTAACTACTCACCCGAAATCGATGAAACTGGCGTTACTTCTCGACGTAATCGCCCTGCAGACGTACACATTTTTCACAACGTTAACGCCATGATTCCATGGCAGCGGCGAAGGCTTCTTTAGGAGTCTGTTTTGACCACTGGAAAATCGCTGAGGCAATAGCAGCACGGCTGGTGAATGTGCGGTCACGGAGAGTGTCTTTCATTGTTGGAAAAAGCCAAAAGTCACTAGGAGCCAGGTCAGGTGAGTAGGGAGCATGAGGAATCACTTCAAAGTTGTTATCACGAAGAAACTGTTGCGTAATGTTAGCTCTATGTGCGGGTGCCTTGTCTGGGTGAAACAGCACACGCGCAGCCCTTCCCGGACGTTTTTCTTGCAGTGCAGGAAGGAATTTGCTCTTCAAAACATTTTCGTAGGATGCACCTGTTACCGTAGTGCCCTTTGGAACGCAATGGGTAAGGATTACGCCCTCGCTGTCCCAGAACGTAGACACCATCATTTTTTCAGCACTGGCGGTTACCCGAAATTTTTTTGGTGGCGGTGAATCTGTGTGCTTCCATTGAGCTAACTGGCTCTTTGTTTCTGGACTGAAAAATGGCATCCACGTCTCATCCATTGTCACAACCGACGAAAAGAAAGTCCCATTCATGCTGTTGTTGTGTGTCAACATTGCTTGGCAACATGCCACACAGGCAGTCATGTGGTCGTCCGTCAGAATTCGTGGTACCCACCTGGATGACACTTTTCGCATTTTCAGGTCGTCATGCAGGATTGTGTGCACAGAACCCACAGAAATGCCAACTTGGGAGGCGATCTGTTCAACAGTCATTCGGCGATCCCCCAAAACAATTCTCTCCACTTTCTCGATCATGTCGTCAGAACGGCTTGTGCGAGCCCGAGGTTGTTTCGGTTTGTTGTCACACGATGTTCTGCATTCATTGAACTGTCGCACCCACGAACGCACTTTCGACACATCCATAACTCCATCACCACATGTCTCCTTCAACTGTCGATGAATTTCAATTGGTTTCACATCACGAAAATTCAGAAAACGAATGATTGCACGCTGTTCAAGTAAGGAAAACGTCGCCATTTTAAGTATTTAAAACAGTTCTCATTCTCGCCGCTGGCGGTAAAATTCCATCTGCCGTACGGTGCTGCCATCTCTGGGACATATTGACAATGAATGCGGCTTCATTTTAAAACAATGCGCATGTTTCTACCTCTTTCCAGTCCGGAGAAAAACAATCGGAGGCCTTAGAACTTGAATGCACCTCGTATTTCATAAATAAACTTGAATAAATGTTGTAACTTGTGTAAAATGTTCAACTTCGTTTCGTGATTATTTTGTGTGTTATTTGAATTTGAAATCGCCAATGCATTGTGAAACATACTGTATTTCAGTTTCTTCTTCTTTCAGTAAATCTATCGTCAGACTAACATCATCCAGACGTTCTCCATACGTCTCTCTCCTGAGCATTATCCTTCATTCTCTTATAACTTCTTCCTCTCTTCACATGTACTAGTATTGCAAGGGTTTTTCCTCCTTTCTCTGTCTTTCCTTCTGCTTTTCCCGCCATGATTCTCTGTAGTAGACAATACCTGCACGATATGCGTCCCATCCAAAAAGTTGTCCTCTTCTGTATTATCCTCATGAAGTTCATTTGCCCCCCGGTTAGCCGTGCAGTCTAACGCACGGTTTTCCGGATTGGGAAGGAGCGCCTGGTCCCCGGTGCGAATCCGCCCGGCGGACTTGTGTCGAGGTTTGGTGAACCTGGCAGTCTGTGGATGGTTTTTAGGCGGTTTTCCATCTACCTCGACGAATGCGGGCTGGTTCCCCTTATTCCGCCTCAGCTGCGCAAACAAGTTCTCCACGTACGCATACACCACCATTACTCTACCACGCAAACAAAGGGGTTGCACTAGACTGGTGTTAGACATTCCCTGGGAGGGTCCACCGGGGACCAAACACCACAATAACCCTGAAAGAGTGGTTCGGTGTGGGGCGGCGGAGGGGTGAAGTGGACTGCGGTAGTCGTCGTGGGGTTGTGGACCATTGCGGCTGCGACGGGAACGGAGCGTCTCCGTCATTTCTAGGCACCCAGTTAACATACAATACAATACAATACAAGTCTTTTAAAACGGCATTACCAGGAACATGGAGTGACCATCATAAAATCAGGTAATCGTAGAATACGTGAGGCAGCTTTGTGGGCTATGGAAACAATTGTCTCGATTATAAGCCATTTGAACACGCTTTTCTTAGTAAGTTTTGGTGGAACTCTGTTCAAAAAAAAATTACGAAACCAAGTTTTTGAACGACAATTTTTCAATCCGCACCAGGGTAGCCTGAGACGCTAGTTTCAAAAATACTATAACGTGACAAACTACTGGGATGGTACAGTCTCCAACTGAGATGTAATAAGAATACTAAACAGAAAACTACCTTTATAATTACGATAAAAGTTAATTTAAGCATCAGAAACAGATCTCGAGTATTTTGTGTCCGTACTCGATTCGTTCGACTTCATTCAGGACGTTATACGCGGCAATAATAATAAGAACAGCCATCTGGCTCATGTGACGCAACACAGCAGCTCGATATCCACCGCGAAAACTCCTTAAACTATATGGCATCTGCTAATCCACCACCGAACGCGAATTCTTATCCTCCAGATTATGATTCGAATTCGCTTAGTCGAAAGCGAAATAACGATAATCGATATCATCCAAGGTACAATGATAATAACTGACAATATGTCCCTGGAATAGAAATAACAGTAACGTAATTGGAGTAACTGTCGTCATAACAATAACAAAACTAATCAAGGAAATGATCATTGGCAGCGATGTCCACAGAACTATAACACTAACTGTCTGGGAACCGGCCTGCTTTAATCAGTAACTCAAATAGCATACGTAATAATGGACATAACCATGTAATTCGGGTGATTGGAGGACACAAAATCCTCACATAAATGTAATGGAAGTGGAAAATGAGCCACAACAGTCAAATGATGGTGGGTCAAACTAAAAACAGTCTCATAATACCCCTAATGATGACTGGGTTCAAATGGTTCAAATGGCTCTGAGCACTATGGCACTTAACTTCGAAGGTCATCAGTCCCCTAGAACTTAGAACTACTTAAACCTAACTAACCTAAGGACATCACACAAATCCATGCCCGAGGCAGGATTCGAACCTGCGACCGTAGCGGCCACGCGGTTCCAGACTGTAGCGCCTTTAACCGCTTGGCCACACCGGCCGGCTAATGGTGACTGGGGATAATATCGGTGTAACAACCTGTTACAACACAATAAAGAAAAGCAAAGTAAAGGTAATAGTAATTTGGCAAATTCTGTACACTTACCAAAGTACAGTTATGATGCAGATCATCACGAGTAGTTGATGGAAGAGAATGCAAAGTGTTGCGATCCTCCGAACGAAGTAATTCAGGCCACAGCAGAAGAAGTTGTTGGTGGTGTCCCGACGAGAGTTTGTTTTGGACACAGCGACAGTGATATACTCTGTGTCGTATAAAAGAGTGAGGGAACTAGGTCTTATTCCATACTTTCAAGTCCAAAAGTGCAGATTCACTTGCGCCGTTGGCATTAAGTGACATGGGGTGAGAATGCAGGTTTTTGTTCAAATGGTTCAAATGGCTCTGAGCACTATGGCACTTAACTTCTGAGGTCATCAGTCCCCTTGAACTTAGAACTACTTAAACCTAACCAACCTAAGGACATCACACACAATTATGCCCGAGGCAGGATTCGAACCTGCGACCGTAGCGGTCGCGCGGTTCCGGACTGTAGCGCCTAGAACCGCTTGGCCACCACGGCCGGCCAGGTTTTTGTGTCAATTAAACTGAGAAATGGAGTGATGAAAAGCCTATTCCTCGTGAATGATCAGTTAGATTTCCATACACGTGTGGATTTTCTAATGGAGGAAGACTTAGGGAAAGTGTTTCTGAACTGACAATGGCTAAAACATTGCAGTAGCTCTGGACAGACAAAGGTTACATGATGGCAAAAACTTCCAAAGTTATCGAATGCAATTATTATGGAATCATGACAGCCATAACGTTAGCCCCCTGACCAATAACGAGAAAACAGATATAACAGTTTCAAAGAAACCTTTGTTTCTCACAGCGTATACAACGTTCATATAAAGGTTCGCAGGAGAGCTTCTGTAAAGTTTGGAAGGTAGGAGACGAGATACTGGCAGAAGTAAAGCTGTGAGGACCGGGCGTGAGCCGTGCTTCGGTAGCTCAGATGGTAGAGCACTTGCCCGCGAAAGGCGAAGGTCCCGAGTTCGAGTCTCGGTCGGGCACACAGTTTTAATCTGCCAGGAAGTTTCATATCAGCGCACACTCCGCTGCAGAGTGAAAATCTCATTCTGGGAACGTTCATATAACTTACAGGAATGCAGCCGGCTGACGTCGTTGACAAATGTGACAGGAGCACACCCTGTCACTTTCAAGGCAAAACTGCAGCACGTAAGAGCTGTGTAAGGGAATTTAACACCTCGGTTTTTACAGAAACTCCGTAAAGGTAACCACAGACACACACACACACACACACACACACACACACACATACACTGTAAACTCTAGCGTAATCACACCAAAAGCTATTGAAAATGGCACTGGGGCACGTCCACCCAAGAGTAATACAACAACAGCTGAGACGGCTGCTTTACATTCACCATTCACTCAGAGTTGATCCGTATATTGTTATTTTACCAGCGGACAAGGGCGATGCTTCTGTTTTTTTGGACAAGCAAGATTACATTCAAAAAATGAAGTGTTTACTGTATCACAGGATCAGTCCTGACCCCACAAAATATGTTGAGGGAAAGACTAACACTCTCCTGAAGAGAAGTTCCTTATCGCAGGAGACCATCATGAGTCTCAATTCTTACGGTTCTGTTTCCCCTGGGTTAGATGACCTCCTTAAGGTTGTAACGGGACGTCGCCTTTAGCATTCGTTTTCCTCAAAGTAGTTGTCGATACCAGTATTATTTTTCGAATTTTGGACATGTTAGTATTTTCTCAGTTGATTTTCTCGAAACTTTCATATAATTTTATACACAGTATGTTATATTTCAAGCTAAAATTTATGAAAAGGAATTACTTTATAAAATATTTTAGTTTAGGTGTTATAATGGACAAGTACTAGTTCTGAATGTACAGCTAAAATTATTTTTTAGAAATATTTGAAATTACAAATTATTTGCACACTTAAAATTTCTATTATTAATTACGCAATCCTGTACTGTTTACTATGTTTTCTGTATTCATTTATGAAATAACATCTAAATTTATAATGTAACGAATATAGTAGGCATTCATTTGTTAAGAAAAATTGTAAACCCTTTGGAATGTTATTATTTTCGCAGAGTGTGAGAGTCGTAGGCTACCCTCTGATGTGATCGGACGTATTTTTGTGTAATAAATGGGAACAATGTAATTTCGGCTTTGTTAATGTATAAAATCAAAATACTGTATGATATAGTAAAATTCATTCCAACCGAATATTCGTTTCACGATGGCTGTGGAAAAGGATGGCTGTCTTCCCTTCCTTGATGTGTTGGTCGAGAGGAAGGTGAATGGTACATTGGGACATGTTGTTTATAGGAAGCCTACTCAAATTAACTTGCTTCTGCAGGCTGACAGGTGTCACCATCTGGCGCAACGTGCAAGAGGTACTCCGTACCTTGGTTGGTAGGGCCCATGTCATCACAGACCCTGAGAGTTTGTGAGCTGAGTTAGTCCATCTCGAAGTCACCTTTCGTCAGAATTGTTATAGTGAAAGACAGATTAGACGTGCGTTGCGCTATCGACCAAATGTGCACTGGGATAGTGGCGATAATGCCGAGGTGGCACCAAAGTCTACGGCCTTTTTGCTTTATGCAGGGTTTCGAATAGAACTGGTCGTATTTTGAAGAAATGTGATGTGAACTGTGTTTTTCGACCACCATCTAAGATCATGGCCCTTTTCGGTTCTGTGCAGGATGATTTTGGTTTGCGTAAGGCAGGTGTCTACCATATTCCTTGCAGTTGTGTCATGTCCTATATTGGTCCGACTATCACGACTGTGGAGGAGCCGCGTACTGAGCATAAGCGGCACAGACGCTTTGAACAGCCGATCAAATCCCACAATGCAGAATATTGTCTTGGCATCCTATGGAACGTAACAACACGAAGATTCTGGCTTGCAGTTCCAGCTGGTGGGATAGTGTTATTAAGGAAGATGTTGAAATTAAATTATCAAGCAACCTTATGCATACCGATTGTGGTTTCCGTTTAAATTCTGCACGGAATACTGCTCTCTCACTTGTTAAAAACAAAGGACTAGAGTTATTGTTACCTCACCCGTTGATTATTAGTTTCACCATCGATAACTTCTGGCGCCAGTCATTTTTGGTTTGAGATGGCGCTAGTGGTTATACTGTGTATGTGAGTCTGTGTGTGTGTGTGTGTGTGTGTGTGTGTGTGTGTGTGTGTGTGTGTGTGCATGTGTATGTGTATGTGTGTGTGTGTGTGTGTTTTATCTTTACGGAGAGTCTGTGTAAACCATGGTATTAACTTCGCTTGCACAGCACTTACTTGCCGCAGTTTTGCCTTGAAAATGGCAGGTTGTGTCCACGACGTCACCCAGCTGCTTTCCCGTAAGTTATCTGAACAGATTTAAAGAAACTCATAGGCGACAAAGTAACTGAATCCACTGCAGTAATAAAAGTACAGGAAAATAAGTTATATGATCTATTGCAACATTATTTACAGGTATTTATACGCTAAGCACGTGTTATTATAACTTATATTTAAAATATGGAAGTTGGCCCCCACGTCCCATTTTGTCACAACACTTACTCGATGCCCCGTCAAAGTGAGCAGCAATAAAGAATGAAATTAAACAAATGTTTGAATGGAACATAGCTGAAATTTCCATATTACAGTACTGCAGTCCGTTGCTAGCTGTAACCAATCCGAATGGAAGCATTCGCCTCGTGCTAGACGCCCGAGCTATACATAAGAATTAAGGGAATCATACCAATACGAACCAGACCTGAAAATCTCGATGAACAACTCCAAAAGTTTGCAACTCTCTTACAGGTATCGATTTAAAAAATTCTTAGAACTACTTGAACCTAACTAACCTAAGGACATAACACACATCCACCCCCGAGGCAGGATTCGAACCTGCAACAGTAGCAGCCGCGTGGTTCCGGAATGAGCGCCTAGAACCACTCAGTCACAGCGGCCGGCAACTAGCGAAACCTGTAAGACTGAAATGCACCTAATTCAATTAAACTGCAAATTCGTGAACAATGTGTAAAGAATACGTAAACTGAGGAATAACACGACTTGGCTTTGATCTGTAGTGGACACATATGTATATATTAGTTTAGGGAAGGAAATATGTGATAAGGTCTTATGGGACCAAAGTGCTGAGGTTATCGGCCCTAAGCTTACACACTACTTAATCTAACTTAAACTAACTTACGATAAGGACAACACACACACCCACGCCCGATGGAGGACTCGATCGTCCTACGGGGGGAGCCACACGGACCGTGACAAGGCGCCTTAGACCGCGCGGCAACCACGTGCGGCTTTAAGGAAGAACTTTTTATGTTGATAAATATTTTCACTTGTATAGGTTCAGGATTTATTTTTCTGTGTTCAGAAGTGCACCACAGACCAAAGCAATGCTGAACGACCAATGTGTCTAATGCAACGTAATACTGTGACACGAGGGACGATAATCGCACAATTTTATCAAACTGATTAAATGTTAGAATTTTGTAGGATGGCGACATGTTACTGAAATTACAACATTTATGTAGGAAAAACTGGATAGAGGTACACAAAACTGTATGTTCTGAGGGTTGGGTTGGGTTGTGTGGGGGAAGAGACCAAGGAGCGAGGTTCAAAAATGGTTCAAATGGCTCTGAGCACTATGGGACTCAACATCTTAGGTCATAAGTCCCCTAGAACTTAGAACTACTTAAACCTAACTAACCTAAGGACATCACACACACCCATGCCCGAGGCAGGATTCGAACCTGCGACTGTAGCAGTCCCGCGGTTCCGGACTGCAGCGCCAGAACCGCTAGACCACCGCGGCCGGCAAGGGGCGAGGTCATCGGTCTCTTCGGATTAGGGAAGAAAGTCGGCCGTGCCCTTTGAAACGAACCATCCCGGCATTTGCCTGGAACGATTTAGAGAAATCACGGAAAACCTAAATCAGGATGGCCGGACGCGGGATTGAACCGTCGTCCTCCCGAATGCGAGTCCAGTGTGCTAACCACTGCGCCATCTCGCTCGGTGTGTATGTTCTGAACCAACCGAATTGTATCACAACGACACGCAAATACTGAATTCATTACCTTGTTCACTAAATAGAATCAAGAATTACACTAACAAGAGAAATACTAAGTAGCAAAAGGAGTAGTGTACTGCTGACGTGAAATTTGTCACTCGATAGTTTGCCTCTGCTCACTTTAATCGAGCCAGTGTGCCCGTTTTGTTATTAATTTCTTTCTCTAGAAAGAGTGTTGCTGGTTCGTCCTAATGTACTTTGGGTAATGGTGTGTTGTAATGGCATTTCTCTAACCTATGTTTTATATGTAGGTGATTTATTGCGATTTTAGTTTTAGTGACGTCTTACACTTTAAAACTTATGGAAATTACAAAACTGATAAACTAACGTTTTAACCTCCGTAAAAAAATAATAATACCTCGATCATTAAAGAAAGTAAATGCAAACAACGGGGAGAGCTAGGACTGCTTTCTCCTGGGAGTGTGACACCGAAGGGAAGCTGATGAATTTAAAGACACAAGATTCCTTAAAACACGTTACCAACACCAGCGATGAAGCCTTAAAACACAAGCACACTGTGTCGACTCCAATAGCTGCTTGTGAACTGAACCGCGGGAGGGCCGGCAGTTAAACAGGATTCTTGAGGAACTGTGGTGTGGCTCCCATTCTTGAACATTCAAACAACCGCACGATGATGCGACTACGAAAACAAAGTGAATACTGTTGTACTCTTGTGGGTTGACAGACTTGTACTCTTGCAAGAAGACAATGGGGATTTACTTTCAAACAACGAACTCTCAAGCTCGAAAATTACACTCACACACTGGGCATACTATAAGTTCTAATTTAGGCTGAGTCAAGCGAAAATGACTAAAGAAAAAACTTGCAGTATATAAACGACTGTTATCTTTATTGTAAAATAGGAAAAAACCTATTTTATATCTGATATTTATTTATGTATGTATTTCTAGTTATGTATGTGTTCTTTTCTCAAGAAACTAGCATTATACTACGATTATTACATGAATCCGAAAATGATGTCGGTGAGCTTATGCGAGCAGACACTGCTGGTGGAGGCAGGCCTGGATCTAGGGGAATGGGGGTGGGGGCAAAAGGGAGTATCTGCCCCGGGTGACAATTTCAGGGGACGCCAAATTCATAAAGCGCCTAGGATTCAGTTCACGTCAGTCAACAACTATTTATATGACTCTGGAACGCATCCCAGTTGATTTTTGATCATTTTTGAACACATTCTAAGTTGATTTCTGAAAGAATCATAAGTTTATATTTGAATGCGTGCATAGTGGACGAGATATCACTGCCATGAGAATTCCCGGCGCATCTAAAAATAACAAACTTTCCCGCAGACAAATTGGCTCTGAGCACTGTGGAACTTAACTTCTGAGGTCATCAGTCCCCTAGAACTTAGAACTACTTAAACCTAACTAACCTAAGGACATCACACACATCCATGCCCGAGGCAGGTTACGAACCTGGGACCGTAGCCGTTGCGCGGTTCCAGACTGTAGCGCCTAGAACCGCTCGGCCTCTACGACCGGTCGCAGACAAAAGGGGACCGGGCTATACGAGCCGAGCCGAATAGATCCCAACCGGTGATTGCCAAAATCTGTTTGTTTATGGGGTTGATTGTGTGTGCGAATTATAAGCGTTGTTATAACTTTAACCTGAATTAATAGATTCAGACTGTTGTTGTTATTGTTGTTGTTGTGGTCTTCAGTCCTGAGACTGGTTTGATGCAGCTCTCCATGCTACCCAGTACTTACTGCAACCTACATCCTTCTGAATCTGCTTAGTGTATTCATCTCTTGGTCTCCCTCCACGATTTTTACCCTCCACGCTGCCCTACAATGCTAAATTTGTCATCCCTTGATGCCTCAGAACATGTCCTACCAACCGGTCCCTTCTTCTTGTCAAGTTGTGCCACAAACTCCTCTTCTCCCCAATTCTGTTCAATACATCCTAATTAGTTATGTGACCTACCCATCTAATCTTCAGTATTCTTCTGTAGCATCACATTTCGAAAGCTTCTATTCTCTTCTTGTCCAAACTATTTATCGTCCATGTTTCACTTCCATACATGGCTACACTCCATACAAATACTTTCAGAAACGACTTCCTGACACTTAAATCTATACTCGATGTTAACAAATTTCTCTTCTGCAGAAACGCTTTCCTTGCCATTGCCAGTCTACATTTTATATCCTCTCTACTTCGACCATCATCAGTTATTTTGCTCCCCATATAGCAAAACTCCTCTACTACTTTAAGTGTCTCATTTCCTAATCTAATTCCCTCAGCATCATCCGACTTAATTCGACTACATTCCATTATCCTCGTTTTGCTTTTGTTGATGTTAATCTTATATCCTCCTTTCAAGACACTGTCCATTCCATTGAACTGCTCTTTCAAGTCCTTTGCAGTCTCTGACAGAATTACAATGTCATCGGCGAACCTCAAAGTTTTTATTTCTTCACCATGGATTTTAGTACCTACTCCGAATTTTTATTTTGTTTCCTTTACTGCTTGCTCAATATACAGATTGTATAACATTGGGGAGAGGAAACAACCCTGTCTCACTCCCTTCCCAACCACTACTTCCCTTTCATGTCCCTCAACTCTTATAACTGCCATCTGGTTTCTCTGCAAATTGTAAATAGCCTTTCGCTCCCTGTATTTTACCGCTGCCACCTTTAGAATTTAAAAGACAGTATGTAAGGTGTCAGGCAAATCCAACACCTTCCATGAAAACCCTGACATGATAAGCAAATCCAGTAGTATGTCACATAGCTCCGAATAAATCGTGACATTAAATCAACCAAAGTAATACGAGTAACGAGCGAGCAAATGGAATACCACAGACTAACACAAGAATGCCTAAATGCGTGTCATACCTTCCCACCGTGAGACAGACTCAGTTCCGAGGGGAGAAACGAGAACAGAAGCCGAGAGCAGAACCATGTTAAGCTAGAAGGCCATATGATAAGGGACGGACACCCACGTCGCCAGCTATCCGACAGGACCACCCCCCAGACCATGTTAAAAGCTAGAGCCCTCAAGAAGAACAGTATAGATCTTACGATAACAGTAAAAGGGCCACACCAGCCGCAAGTTTTAGCGTGAGACTTTTTTGCGTCTCTGTTACGTTGCAAACGTTAAAAACATTGCCCCACTACGATAAGAAACCGACAGGACCACCTCCCAGCCCATGTTAAAAGCTAGAGCCCTCCAGAAGAACAGTATACATCTTACGATAACACAAAAAGGGCCACACCAGCCGCAAGTTTTAGCGTGAGACTTTTTCGCGTCTCTGTTACTTTGCAAACGTTAAAAACATTGCCCCACCACGAAAAGTAAAACGTTTCTCATTGGATAGACAGAATTTTTGTAGGCAGAGCTTAAGGTTAACATTGAGACCCTGATTGGTCAGATGAAAACATAGCCAGATAGTTTTTTTTAAACCATCTTCGGTAAATTGTAGTAACGAGAAGTTAGAGGGGAGTTTCTTCCGAGACGGCGAGGTGAGCTGAGCTGTGCTGCCCGCCGCCCCCTGACGAACACCGACAAGGTAATGAACGCACGCGATGCCGCATTTTTGAGCTTATAAGGCTTCACTCAGAACGGCAGAAGTCTCATCTGTTACACCCCCGTTTTGCGTAATACTAGTGTCGATCGTCAATTAAAGCTCATGGTATTCACATTTGCTATGTAAGTTAAAATCTGAAACGCAATGATTTTTCTGTTATATAATTATTGAGAAGCCACATCAGCCACTGTAATTTACGGCAAATTAGATAAGTAATTAAAGATAATTGAGGGTCACTGTAGACCATTTTGATAGTTTTCTCTTTTGTGAAACTTAATTTAAACCTAGATTATAGATGTCATATGACATAGGTCATCCTTCGATCCATTGTAGAACTTGGAAACCCATTCAGGGAACATTTTTGTTGAATGCAGTTGGTTTTTATCATCCTGTATTAAAATATTTCCTTTTATCAATAGTGCAATTTATAAACAATGTTTTGTGAGTAGAATAAAATTTCCTATGGTAAACTTAACTGCTTTTTCGACGTTATTTTACCAGCTAACTAAAAATAGGAAATCCTTGAACCCCTTCCACTAAATCCAGTTAGTATTAAGATTCTTTTACAGGGAGTGCAGTGGAGCTGACGCTGAAATCATTAAGTATTTGGTTATATCATCGCTAGTCTCACTGAACTCTTCTGAACTCTACATGTCATGTGTGGTCTGGCGTCTCCTTACCAGCAACAGGTCCCAGGTTCAAACTAGTCAATTCCCTAAAAAACTCGCTCAGAGCGTCGCTGCGCGAAAGTGGTAGGGAGACACGACTTAGAACAAACAGAAATCACGCAGAATGTTAGAAGTATTCCATTCAACATTGCCAAAAGCTTTCTCTAAGTCTACAAATGCTAGAAACGTAGGTTTGCCTTTCCTTATTCATTCTTCTAAGATGAGTCGGAACATCAGTATTGTCTCACGAACTGGTAGTTCGATAATTTTCACATCTGTCTACACCTGCTTTCTTTGGGATTGGAATTATTATATTCTTCTTGAGGACTGAGGGTATTTCACCTGTCCCATACATCTGACTCACCAGATGGTAGAGTTTTGTCAGGACTGGCTCTCCCAAGGCCGTCAGTAGTTCTAATGGAATGTTGTCTGCTTCCAGGGCCTTGTTTCGACTCAGGTCTTTCAGTGCTCTGTCAAACTGTTCATTCAGTATCGTATCTACCATTTCATCTTCATCTACATCCTCTTCCATTTCCATAATATTGTCCTCAAGTACATCGCCCTTATTATAGACCCTCTATATACTCCTTCCACCTTTCTGCTTTGCTTAGAAATGGGTTTCCAACGGTGCCCTTGATATTCATAGAAGTGGCTTTCCTTTCTCCAAAGGTCTCTTTAATTTTCCTGTAGGCAGTATCTATCTAACCCCTAGTGAGATAAGCCTCGACATCCTTACATTTGTCCTCTAGCCATCCCTGCTTAGCCATTTTGCACTTCCTGTCGATCTCATTTTTGAGACGTTTGCATTCCTTTTTGCCTGCTGCATTTACTGCATTTTTGTATTTTCTCCTTTCGTCAATTAAATTCAATATCACTTCTGTTACCCAAGGATTTCTATTAGCCCTCGTCTTTTTACTTACTTGATCCTCTGCTGCCTTCACTACTTCATCCCACAGAACTACCCATTCTTCTTCTACTGTATTTTTTCCCCGATTCCTGTCGGTTGTTCCCTTATGCTCTCCCTGAAACTCGGTATAACCTCTAGTTTAGTCACTTTATCCAGGTCCCATCTTCTTAAATTCCCACCTTTTTGCACTTTCTTCAGTTTTAATCTACAATTCATAACCAATAGACTGTGGTCATAGTCCACATCTGCCCCTGGAAATGTCTTACAATTTAAAACCTGGTTCCTAAATCTCTGGCTTACCATTATATAATTTATCTGATACCTTCTAGTATCTCCAGTATTCTTCCATGTATACAACCTTCTTTCATGATTCTTGAACCAAGTGTTAGCTATGATTAAGTTATGGTCTGTGCAAAATTCTACTAGACGGCTTCCTCTTTCATTTCTTACCCGCAATCCATATTCACCTACTACGTTTCCTTATCTCCCTTTTCCTACTCTCGAATTCCAGTCACCCATGACTATTAAATTTTCGTCTCCCTTCACTACCTGAATAATTTCTTTTATCGCATCATACATTTCATCGATTTCTTCATCATATGCAGAGATAGAGTGCATATAATCTTGTACTACTGTAGCAGGCATGGGCTTCGTGTCTATCTTGGCCACAATAATGCGTTCACTATGCTGTTTGTAGTAGGTTACCCACACTCCTATTTTTTTATTCATTATTAAACCTACTCCTGCATTCCCGCTATTTGATTTTGTATTAATAACCCTGTATGCACCTGCCACCGAACTTCACTAATTCCCATTATATCTAACTTTAACCTATCCATTTCCCTTTTTAAATGTTCTAACCTACCTGCCCGATTAAGGGATCTGACATTCCACTCTCCGATCCGTAGAACACGTTTTCTTTCTCCTGATAACGACATCCTCTTGAGTAGTCCCTGCCCGGAGATCCGAATGGGGGACTATTTTACCTCCGGAATATTTTACCCAAGAGGACGCCATCATCATTCAACGATACAGTAGAGCTGCATGCCCTCGGGAAATAATTGCGGCCGTGGTTTCCCCTTGCTTTTAGCCGTTCGCAGTACCAGCACAGCAAGGCCGTTTTGGTTAGTGTTACAAGGCCAGATCAGTCAATCATCCAGACTGTTGCCCCTGCAACTACTGAAAAGGCTGCTGCCCCTCTTCAGGAACCATACGTTTGTCTGGCCTCTCAACAGATACCCCTCCGTTGTGCTTGCACCTGCGGTACGGCCAGCTGTATCGCTGAGGCACGCAAGCCTCCCCACCAAAGGCAAGGTCCATGGTTCAAGAGGGGGGGGGGGAGGGGGGATTCAGACTACCAGAGTGTAAATAAAAGACTAACAAGAATAACAGGGTAGAAGGATTACACACTAACTTCTCGTTGTACCCAAGAAAATGAAATTTTGTTAGGAAATTTTTGCCAGAACGCTACAGCTTAAGGGACAGTTCTTCAGTCTCTGGTTAGCAGTCGCTTAAGTTCTATTTTCGGAGTTGCGCGGAAAACACATTCTACAAACATCGAAATCCACGAGAAAGACAGACCATGGCGCGTACGTCACAGCAAGACAATGCAGGTCCTGCGAGTGCCAGCAGCCGTCTCTCGCGGGGAGCGAATAACTATTTCAGAAGAGTTTAGTACGTCTTGAATGCTGGGTTAAATGCATCCAAGTTCTAGACGGCATACGACAAAATTAAGACGTTTAGTGGGTATTTTTTCAATTTTCCCGTGGGCCCTGTACAGAGCCGAGAATTCGCGATGTGTGGCAGACAAGATACTAATGTGATGTCACAAATTCCTTGCAGGGCCCGTATATCTCATTGGTCCCGACGAACACCTAATGATACCTAGCCAGAGAATAAACACGGGATAACAGAACCGGTGATTCTGGCAGGGTTAGTGAAGTTAACATGACAAGATTGTTTGTTAGAATGAGGAATGAGAAGAAACGGGGACATCACAAAAACTATATGGAAGAATATTTGTATAAAAATTTCAGACTACTGCTTTTCGGTCTCATGCTTGAGAAACTGGAGCGAATGAATGAAATGTGAAAGTATTTCCCAACATAAAACTTTTTGCTTGTAGTATGCCGAATAGCCGTTTGATATTGGTACTTCGCCAGTTATAAAAAATGGTTCAAATGGCTCTGAGCACTATGGGACTCAACTGCTGAGGTCATTAGTCCCCTAGAACTTAGAACTAGTTAAACCTAACTAACCTAAGGACATCACAAACATCCATGCCCGAGGCAGGATTCGAACCTGCGACCGTAGTGGTCCTGCGGTTCCAGACTGCAGCGCCTTTAACCGCACGGCCACTTCGGCCGGCTCGCCAGTTATATTCTGTCACGTTATTCATATAAATAAGGTGCACAAAAATGACAATTTGCGCCAAAACAGTCTCCCTTATTTGGCATGTGATACAACTGTTGCAATATTAGAAACGCCTATTTCTTTTTATCTAACTGACAGTGACAAAATAGACGTAATCAAATTAAGAAACAACACCAGTCTTGGGTACTACTGGTATTAACAGCTTTTTCAGTATTAAACAACGACGTTTTGATTTTTCGTGTAGTAGAACGTTTGACGAACTTTGATGTGGTAAGAGATTCATTCTCAGGCTGTAGCAAGAGTAGAGAGCAAAAATGATGGGACCAAGGTATTGTAGAAATGTGTACTGTCTTGCCTGTCTCTTTTCTTTACTGATATATGTTTTCTATATTTAATTTTATGTCACAAAAAAGAGAAAGTTAATAGCTAATAGGCAATAAAGAGCAAATTTTATGAAGAGTTCCTATATTTTCCGGTGTCAAATAATTCTTCCCAATATTAATTGTGAGTTTTTGTTTTAAGGCGGGGAAGGGAGTCGGGGTAGGGGGGTGGGGGGTAGAATGTCAAACTGGCCGCCAGGGAGCACGAGAGGCACCACAGGACATTTTAATTTCCATTGCCCTAAATATAGGTTTGATGGGTTCCACTACAAAATATACACGTTTGAATTCCACACAACGAAATACAGTACGTACGGTAGAAGAATGCTATGTAAAGAGGCGTGGCACTGCACTTTGGCACACTTAAGGCTAAGCGCAAACTGAGATGAGCCATGCTGGTCCTGCGCATATTGAGATGCATACTTTGCACCCGTCGGTTGGCGACGCTCTGCGCTGATAGAATCGAAGGGCGCGCATCCTGTAATCTTTCTCAAACGATTTTACAGAAACTGTTCAGTAAAAGTATTTGATTTTTGCGTCACTTGTAGCGTTATATATCAGCTTCGTGGCGAAGTGTCCGTCATCTCGCTAATAGTCATACATATTGTGATATACACATTTTAATAAGACACTACGCAAAATTTGAAAAGTTTACAATGAGAACAGGAATTGCTGTGATTTTGTGTTCGGTGTGTGTTACACCATGTGTTGCTGCATATGAAATTTAGCTAATCTATAAAATTTTTCTTTAGACTTATGAGGCGGTCTCTATCTGTCTCCGATCTCGAGAAAATAGATCTTATGTAGTGTGTTCACTCCTGATCCGACGCCCGCGAGAACGAAATATTCACAACATCCCTCATATCTCCTAATCCGCTCGAGATATCTAAACGAGATTTTGGCAAACGATAGCAGACACGAAAAAGAGTATTTTGCCAATTCGTAAACTCACCGAATTTTGTAATCTACGGCGATGTACCAGAAGTTATACTTTCTGTTTTATTTTTTTTCACTGCAGTGACTGTAATTTTTAAGATTTATCGACAGCTAGGAAACAAGAGTTTCCTAGTATGGAAATAAATATGAAATTTTTTCTTTTATGTTACTGCAAACCGACACAATGAGGTTTCTCGTAAGCTATAGACCTCTTTGGTCGCCAGTTACTTGTTTAATGAGACACTCTGTTTCTGAATTCTGTCGCAATAGCTGCTGCAGGATGACTTTGTGCAAATTATACTGTGTTTTGGCCAAAGAAGTACAATTAACTCGTTAACAAGAGAAATGTGGCAGTTACTCATAAATGGTAACGCTTCTTCGAATGAAAAATGGTTAACAATTAACACAAAAGTAAATCGTCAATTCTATTGGAATTTTGCTTGAATTCCGGTAACCCATTGTATTTTTAACAGTGAACGACTGGAATGGAAACTTTCCAAAGGATTTTATTCCTTTTCTTCGTCTGAGCAGTATTAAAATAATGACGAGCCTTCCCTTCTGGCGGAATGACGGCACATGCCAGGTGCTGGTTTCTCACCTACAAGTTGCAAATTGATAATGTGTGATTCACGAATAAAAGAATTGTCACTGAGATAAGTAAACAATTGATCCGTCGCACAGCAAAATGGTCAGTGTATTAGCAGCAGCTGAGAATAATGAGCGAGACAGGACTGCGAAAGCTAGCCAGGTTTTCCTTGTGAGCGGAAAAGTTCACGTCGTTCGAAAAATATTGTCATGAAAGTAGATCTGGCATTGTCAGCAATAGATTTCAATAAATTAAATATATCAAATCACCACACTCTTTCAGGATACTCATACTTTCAGAATAATACTGGCCACTTATTCATTTGTGTAGCCTATTGTATAATTAGTTTATTAATGCTGATAGTGTGTATGCAAGCACTGAAATGCTTTTTCTCGTCACGACGAGCCAATTAAAACATTGCTATTTGTGAGGTCTTCTCGAGTATTTGTAACTTGCAGTGGAAATGTGATGTCCACATGTACGTAGTATAATGCCTCTTATTACATCATTTTCAAGTACTGATGGTGAAACTTACGTAGTTCAGATCTTGGACGCTTTTTACCCAGAGCACAAAGGAGTCATACCTGTGGGAATTACGCTTTTTCGACTTTTTGTAACAGAGCGCAGAGATACATTAGCATAACAGTGACCTAGTATATAATCTTGCTCTACTTTCCTACCTTGCTTCTACATCATATGATTTTATAATATTTCTTACTTCCTTATTCACTACCCTCATGATGAATCGTCTGTCCCTTCTTATGACCTGAAAATACTGTGGAGGCAGAAGATATAATCCCTGTGGCTAATGGCTCACCAGTTACTGAACTGTGCATTGTTCAGTGCAAAAGAACGAATAAAACAAAAAACTATACAGATACATGTAACTGAAAATTATCATGTATTGTATTGTACTGTATGGAACTGGGGACCTAGAAACGATGGAGAGGCTATGTCCCCACCGTAGCCCTCAGTGGTTCACAACCCCACAACAGGCTACAGCAGTCCACTCACCCCACCTCCACCCAAAAGCCGATCCCAGGGTTATTGTGTGGTTCGGCCCCCAGTGGATCCTCCTGGGAACATCTCACACCAGATGAGTGTAACCCCAAATATTTGTGTGGTAGAGTAATTATGGTGTATGGGTATGTGGAGACAGTGTTTGCGCAGCAATAGCCGACATAGTGTAACTGAAGTGGAAGAAGGGGAACCAGCCCGCATTCGCCGAGGCAGATGAAAAATCGCCTTAGACACTATCCACAGACTGTCCTGCACACCGGACCTCGACATTAACCTGCTGGGCGGATTCGTGCTGGGGACTGGCACGTCTTCTGTCCTGGAAAGCAGTGCGTGAGACGGCATGGCTAACCGGGTGGGCTAAACTATCATGTATTAACGAAAAGAGATGGAGCGCTTAAATGGCGAAAAACGAAACAGTACTCACCAACAGTAAAATTCTGTATACTGTAAGGCTTTATTTTTCGGATGGGCAATACTTTCACTGTCCATACATACCATGCAGATGTGAGCATATGGAAGGACTGTCTTCCCGCTCCCTGCCTCAGCCCTACCATAGTATTCGCGTGGCGCGCGGCGCGAGAAACTGTGCCACAACCACAACGCCGTGCGACCTGGCGTAGGCACGTGTCGCGTCCCAGACGCATCGCGTCCCAGTTTGCGCGGTCCAATTTGAACCTGTGTAGTTACAAAAATGCGCATAGAGCTGCGCTGCACCGCACCGCTCGCGCTATATGCATCTCAGTTTGCACCTAGCATCTTACACTTCCTCGAACATATATGTTTTATACATCAAACTCTTGAGAAAGATGTGTGCTAAAAAATGAAGTTATTTTTGAAAATCGATTTTTTTAAAAAATTCTGACGTCCTATCTGTGTCGGTGGACAAAGGAGGGGGCGCCACTATCAAATTTTGGCTGCAGTTCAGAAGTATCGAAGATCAGGAGCTGGGTAGACGCAAGTAATCAACACAGTGTACATGGACTGCGAAGCAATGCGGTACATCACGCCACATTTACCTGTCCACTCCATTCGGTTTCCTGCACTGCGGGTAGTCGACCTCAACTGTGTCGGCAATGAAGTGAGCGAGCCACGATGTGCAGTCAAGACCTGCAGCTTGTTCGGGAAACCTGTCGAGCACGTGTGTCAAAAGAACAGACAGCGCTGGGAAGGCAGAAGTGACTGGCCCCACACGAGCAGAATTGCTGTCTGAATCGGCTGCACTCCTTTGTACATCGTGAAGTTCTGAGAGGGTGGGAACAAGGTGTTCTTGATTCTCAGTAAAGAAAAACCTCATAATGTAAAATAATGAATATAATAGAGTAACACATAATACGGTGGTCAGTATAGTACAGCCAACTTTTTATTGGTTTATACAATTCATCCTTTCCTTCTTCCGCTTGTTATTAAAGCTTCCATCTTTCTGAACTCTTTCAAGAAACTTGATTTCAAATGTTGTGGCTAAGTTTTTGTTACACTTTGGTCCACAGTTGGAATATCGTCTAGAAATGTTTAAAAACTACCTTTGTACACAAGACCTTTTATAGTCCACACACACCAAAAAAAGTTTTTCATCACCCCAGTTCCCAGAACTCCAGAAGATAGAGGTTGACAGTGGATATTGTATCACACACAGTTTGACTGTTCAGAGATGTCACTAAACCCGCCCAAAGATGTAAACAACCATGCATGAGCAGCGCCTATTAGATGGAGGGGATCCTACAGCCAATCAGTTTCAGTCATTCCACCAGGAAGGAGGTACACTGCTCGTGTTGTCTGTAGTTCAATCATGCCTAGACAGTCAATACCGCGTTTGTGCCAGGATGGGCTCTCAACAAGGGAAGTCTCCAGGCGACCTGGAGTGAACCAAAGCGATGTTGTCTGGACATGGAGAAGATACATAGAGACAAGAACTGTCGATGACATGGCTTGTTCAGGGCACCCAGGGGCTACCACTGCAGAGGATGACAGATACCTATGGATTTTGGCTCGGTGGAACCCTGACAGCAACGCCACCATGTTGAATAACCATGTTGAATAACCATGTTGAATAATGCTTTTTGTGCAGCCACAGGACGTCGTGTTACGACTCAAATTGTGCACAATAGGCTGCATGATGCGCAACTTCACTCCCAGCGATATCCATCTTCGCAACCATGGCGCCATGCAGCGCGGTACAGATGGTCTGCTCAGGATTGGCATCACGTTCTCTTCACCAATGAGTGTCGCATATGCCATCAAGAAGTCAATCGTCAGACACGTGTTTGGAGGCAACCCGGTCAGGCTGAACGCCTTAGACACACTGTCCAGCGAGTTCAGCAAACTGGAGGTTCCCTGCTGTTTTGGGGTGGCATTATGTGGGGCCGACGTATGCCGCTGGTGGTCATGTGAGGCGCTATAACGGCTGTACGATACGTGTATGCCATCCTCCGACCGATAGTGCGACCATATAGGCAGCAAAATGGCGAAGCATTCGTCTTCATGGACGACAATTCGCGCCCCCATCGTGCACATCTTGTGAATGACCTCCTTCAGGATAACGACATCGCTCGACTAGAGTAGCCAGCATGTTCTCCAGACGTGAACCCTATCGAACATGCCTGGGTTGGATTGAAAAGGGAGGTTTACGGACGACGTGACCCACCAACCTCTGAGGGATCCACGCCAGTCGGCGTTAAGGAGTGGGACAATGTGGACCAACACTGCCTTGATGTACTTGTGGATAGTATGCCACGGCGAATACAGGCATGCATCAATGCAAGAGGATGTGCTGCTGGGTATTAGAGGTACCGGAGTGTACAGCATTCTGGATTACCGCCTCTGAAGGTGTCGCTGTATGTGTAAGTAGGCTGTTTCTGTTTTCTTATTGGTAACGCCACGTAGCGCTATGTATGACAATCACTGGCTGTGCTGTGTGCAGTCTGTGGCTAGTTTGCATTGTTGTCTGCCATTGTAGTGTTGGGCAACGGCAGCTGGATGTGAACAGCGCGTAGCGTTGCGCAGTTGGAGGTGAGCCGCCAGCAGTGATGGATGTGTGGAGAGAGATGGCGGAGTCTTGAAATTTGTAAGACTGTCATGAACTGCTATATATAATATGACTATTAAGGTAAATACAGTGTTTGTTCTCTATTAAAATCTTTCATTTGCTAACTATGCCTATCAGTAGTTAGTGCCTTCCTTAGTTTGAATCTTTTATTTAGCTGGCAGTAGTGGCGCTCGCTGTATTGCAGTAGTTCGAGTAACCAAGATTTTTGTGAGGTAAGTGATTTGTGAAAGGTATAGTTTAATGTTAGTCAGGGCCATTCTTTTGTATGGATTTTTGAAGGTCAGATTGCGTTGCGATAAAAATATTGTGTGTCAGTTTAAGCACAGTCATCATGCATAATTGTTCAAAGGGGACGTTTCATATAGTGTTACAACATGCAGTGTATGGTTTTCATGAGCAATAAAAAGGGCAGAAATAATTCCAATTTTCTGTGCTGGTTCTGGAACTCTCGGAACCGAGGTGATGCAAAACTATTTTTGATGTGTGTATATCGTGTAATGTTCCTGGGTCCTTTTCCCCAAACAAGGTCTTTTACAGTACAATCCTTCACCATACTGGATGCAACTATAATCTGCTATCACGTGAAAACTGCAGGAAGTTTCATGGACATTTTGAACGTGGCCTGGCCTGTTACTGCAGAAATTCTCATGCGTGCGCCCATCTAACGAGGCCGGATCGGCTGCTCCCAGAATTGCAGTTGACAGCCGCATGGTCGAGTCTCCGCTAATCAATAGGCAGAATGCAGGTTTTCCAGAATACGTTAGAAATATCCGTTGCTCGTCATGAACATCTGCTCGTGTGTGGCCAGCTAATGTAGTCCCATGCAGACAGTTCAGCGCAGGATTTGGGTTATTGTATAATATTATCTCAGAAGCACATATCGAACAGCAAAGGTCCTTCCAATGTTGAATGATTAGAAAATGTGCAGAAGAGAAAAAAAGTTTCCCTAAAAGTGGAGGCTGCAACCAACACTCGTCTGAAGAAATCGGGGCATAGCATGATACAACACAATGTAACAAAGATTATAGGTAATTGAAATAAGTCTGTAGGTTTAGCAGGCTGTCATAACGTATAGATTTTTGTTATGGCAGTACCTGTTGTGACACTTTAATGCCTGTAAAGCTTCTCCTAACAGTCAGATCAATAGTAGTGGCAACCTTCCAGCATCAGCAAAATCCAACGTGCTGGAGAAGTATGTAACAATGTGTGCAAGAGATCTGTGGCAGTTCAGCGGAGTTGCAGGGGAAGGCTTTCTAGAATTTACACAGACACCGCGAGAAACAAAAGCACAGTACCCTACAGCAAGTGGAAGAGACATGCTTCCTTACCCATGAAATACTTCTCGCAATGAAAAAGAAATAGAAGACAAAGACAGTGTGCTATGGCGCCCCACATGTTGCAGGACACGGGGGATGGTGTGTATGCACGTACAACTGACGTGTGGACAGACAGATACACCAAACTGCATTATTTGACAATTACTTCGCATTCAGTCTCGCGAGAGATCCAGAGTAAAAATCGGGCCCTTTTTCTTGCAAAATTCCCATCTGATGTGGAGAAAATTGCTGCAAATCTGCCAGAGGAAAGAGAAACCAACACGGAGAAGTTACGGACATTTAGAATCCATCTGTCGTGGGTTATGTTCATTACCGATCAGGGAGCAATTGTGAAAAAGCACTTGAGAACTATTGCCCTTTCCTACAACGACCACTCCCTCAGCACAGGTCTACGCCATACCCTTGAGGATAAATGGTTGCAGGATTATTGTCTTAACGTTTACGCATCGTTAACGAAAAATGCCGTAACTTATTTAGAAGCAGGGACCATGAGAAAGACTCACAGTAGCAGTTTACTATAAACCAGCACGTTGAAACTCTCTGGAATAATTTTTGTGTCATGCTAAAATCTGTGTTTACACATCATAAACAAACTGCTGGAGTTTTAATGAATTCTGGAAAATACTTTTGTTTGGTAACTGGAATTACCATGTAAATGACAAATTAATTCAGTTTCTCTAAGTATTTCAAGCGGCTACCAAGGATATGGATGCTTACAGTGGTCCGATGCTGCAGTTGCTTTTGCCAGTGGTGTTCCAGGGACAGCAACACTGTGCTGAGCATGCGGCAGACAGTGAGGTAAGCACTCCCATTTACGTAAAACGACGTATTTTAAAAGATATAAAATTTTAATTTTGGTTAAATATTTTAAACACTCATAACTGGATGAGAGATCGTATATAAAAAAGTCATCGTGAAACATTTGCGGGAAATGGCACGTGTTCTGAACCTCTTAAGCGAAAGAATGCAAATAAAGCCACTGCATTCGCTGGCATTATTTCTGGTACCAGAGGCTTTTCATCCAAAGCAACTTTTGATAACTGAGAGAGAGGAAGCTTATGCTACAGCATGTTTCACATGTGTTGCACTTCAAGGTATGTGGTATAAATTCATGTGAACAATGCACTATGTTAAATAGCAGCTAAGAGTAGACAGAAAAATGTACAAACAGCACACTTTTTGTGTATGGCCACAGTTTGTATCTTCGATCCATTGCAAATCAATTTCAATTTTATTTCGACAAAAATAAAATAAAAAACGGAATTTCGTAAACAAAATAAATAAAAACATCATAAATAGTATATACTTCAGCCAAATATAAAAATAAATAAAAAATCAGAAAATCATAAATGTTACACAGTATGAAAATGAAAAAAAGGAGTTAAACATAAACTTCTAACTGAACAAAATACTGCAAATGTGGATATTTAAATTTCTTGAAATTAAATTTTAAAATTATAAATTACTAATAATTCTTTATTGTGTTTTATTTATTATCCTTTCTAATAAGTATTTTAAAATTTTGGAAATAAAAACACTCCTTCATTTTCTATTTTCTACTAATTTTTTCTATATTAATGGAAGTCATTAAATCTAGGGTTTGTAATAACTGTATTGTTGAGAAATCAAATGACAATTTTAATCCCCAGAATATATGATAGAAGGTTATGGGATACTCTGTAGATCTTGTTTAAATGAATATCATAAAAAATTTGCAACAAAACTCAAATTCTTTCTGTATGTGGAAAATATGTTTCTAAATACTATTAGAAAGAACATTTAAAAAGAATTGCAAGTGAAATATATTCAAAAATATTGTTATCACTGGGAAATGTAAAAAAGATGAGTACTCTTTAGAAGACATTAATTTTAAAAAATGTATAAATTATCAGGAAATTAAAGATTTAAATTGTTTTTATACGATACCAACTATTGAAATAATTATAAATAGTGTATTCTAGAATGTAAGAAATATTAATTCTATATAAATCAATTTTTAAATACCTTAGAGTTAGAAAAATATATCTTAAAAGAAACATCAAGTGTTTTAGTTGATTAATCTATGTAAATGCTGTTTACCACAAATACATTTCACACTGGAAATTAAGATAAAAAGGTTTCTCAAATTTCATGAATGTTATGAGGTTAACAGAAGATAAAGATGTTTGGCAATGTAGCTTTGGAATCAAGAAAAACATAGTCGATTAATTTTTAGTGAAAAACATAAATGTATTATATATGAATAAATAAAAATTAAAATCTATTAAATCCAGTTATTTACATAGGTGTAATGTCCATATGGTAATGTATCTATTTTATTTTCTCAAATTCTTTATTTTTGTAAGAATTTAATGATTTTTTATTAATTTCTGTAGAATAAGTTTGATGCTTAAAACTTTCTATTGAATTCATAAATCTATATAGTTCATTATTATTAAATAAACAATCTTCATAATTTTGTAGACATTTTTAACAACACATCTCTGTACTCCTTTTTGCTCTGCCTTATAATCAGCCTTCAAAGCATACATTTCTGCTCTCAAAGCAGAAAACTGTTCTCCTCATATTTCTCCTTTACATTTGTCTTTCATTTTTCGTAATATATACTTGTTAATTTCAGGTACGTTATAAATACTATTTTCTGGATATTTACTTGCACCAAAGTAATCGATAATTAATTTCATACATTTGTACAAAATTATTTTTATTTTATAAATACAACTGACAGATTTCAGATAGATTATATAATGGTAAGACAGAGATTTAGGAACCAGATTTTAAATTGCAAGACATTTCCAGGGGCAGATGTGGACTCTGACCACAATCTATTGGTTAGGAACTGTAGATAAAAATTGAGGAATCTGCAAAAAAGTGGGAATTTAAGGAGATGGGACCTGGGCAAACTGACTAAACCAGAGGTTATACAAAATTTCAGGGAGAGCGTAAGGGAACAAATGGCAGGAATGGGGGAAAGAAATACGGTAGAAGAAGAATGGGTAGCTTTGAGGGATGAAGTAGTGAAGGCAGCAGAGGATCACGTCGGTAAAAAGACGAGGGCTAGTAGAAATCCTTGGGTAACAGAAGACATATTGAATTTAATTGATGAAAGGAGAAAATACAAAAATGCAGTAAATGAAGCAAGCATAAAGGAATACAAACGTCTCAAAAATGAGATTGACAGGAAGTGCAAAATGGCTAAGCAGGGATGGCTAGAGGATAAATGTAATGATGTAGAGGCTTATCTCACTATGGGTAAGATAGATACTGCCTACAGGAAAATTAAAGAGACCTTTGGAGAAAATAGAATTATTTGTATGAATATCAAGAGCTCAGATGGAAACCCAGTTCTAAGCAAAGAAGGGAAAGCAGAAAGATGGAAGGAGTATATAGAGGGGCTATACAAGGGCGATGTACTTGAGGACAATATTATGGAAATGGAAGAGGATGTAGATGAAGATGAAATGGGAGATATGGTACTGCGTGAAGTGTTTGACAGAGCACTGAAAGACCTGAATCGAAACAAGGCCCCTGGAGTAGACAACATTCCATTAGAACTACTGACGGCCTTGGGAGAGCCAGTTCTGACAAATCTCTACCATCTGGTGAGCAAGATGTATGAGACAGGCGAAATACCCTCAGACTTCAAGAAGAATATAATAATTCCAATCTCAAAGAAAGTAGGTGTTGGCAGATGTGAAAATTACCAAACTATCAGTTTAATAAATCACGGCCGCAAAATACTAATGTGAATTCTTTACGACGAATGGAAAAACTAGTAGAAGCCAACCTTGGGGAAGATCAGTTTGGATTCAGTAGAAATATTGGAACACATGAGACAATACTGACCCTACGGCTTATCTTAGAAGCTAGATAAAGGAAGGGCAAACCTACATTTCTAGCATTTGTAGACTTAGAGAAAACTTTTGCCAATGTTGACTGGAATACTCTCTTTCAGTTATAAGAATCGAGGGGCATGAAAGGGAAGCAGTGGTTGGGAAGGGAGTGAGACAGGGTTGTAGCCTCTCCCCGATGTTATTCAATGTGTATATTGAGCAAGCAGTAAAGGAAACAAAAGAAAAATTCGGAGTAGGTATTAAAATCCACGGAGAAGAAATAAAAACGTTGAGGTTCACCAATGACATTGTAATTCTGTCAGAGACGGCAAAGGATGGAATGGATAGTGTCTTGAATGGAGGATATAAGATGAACATCAAAAAAAGGAAAGCGACGATAATGCAATGTGGGCGAATTAAATCCGGTGATGCTGAGGGAATTAGATTAGGAAATGAGACACTTAAAGTAGTAAAGGAGGTTTGCTATTTGGGGAGCAAAATAACTGATGATGGTGGAAGTAGAGAGGATATAAAATGTAGACTGGCAATGGGAAGGGAGGGCGTTTCTGCAGAAGAGAAATTTCTTAACATCGAATATAGATTTATGTGTCTGGAAGTCGTTTCTTGAAGTATTTGTATGGAGTGTAGCCATGTATGGAAGTGAAACATGGACGATAAATAGTTTGGACAAGAAGAGAATAGAAGCTTTCGAAATGTGGTGCTACAGAAGAATGCTGAAGATTAGATGGGTAGATCACATAACTAATGAGGAGGTGTTGAATAGGATTGTGGAAAAGAGAAGTTCGTGGCACAACTTGACTAGGAGAAGGGATCGGTTGGTAGGACGTGTTTTGAGGCATTGAGGGATCACCAATTTAGTATTGGAGGGCAGCGTGGAGGGTAAAAATCGTAGAGGGAGGCCAAGAGATGAATACACCAAGCAGATTCAGAAGGATGTAGGTTGCAGTAGGTACTGGGAGATGAAGAAGCTTGCACAGGATAGAGTAGCATGGAGAGCTGCATCAAACCAGTCTCAGGACTGAGGACCACAGCAACAAATACAACTAACAGTATCTTGATAGCAGTGTTAAAAATTTTCTTTGTAGTTTGATGTACAATGTTATATAGAATTCAATGATACACAAACAATCAAACAATATGATATCGATTATACTTTAAGAGAATCAGAAATAAGTGATTTATTGAGTAAGTTTGTAAAAGAGTTTAAAAATAACAAAAGTTGAAGATGATGAACAAGCATAAAAAAAGAAAATAAATGTATGTCAATGAATGCTAAAATATATCAACCATAATGAAGATGCCATTTTTGGATTAAAACCTGTCAGAGTGTTTAATTTTGCAGGGAAAGTACTTGTCCAAATTGATCATGATAAATTAGCAGCTGCTTATAAACCAAATGTAGGAAAACATGGATTAATGAATCTTTTAACTAATAAAGAGAATATTGTGTGTGATAGGAATAATGATTAATCAAATTACACAGATGTATTAAATTTATTAGGTGTATTACATTTCTACAGAAATCGAAATAAAATAAAGTCAAGTAAAGATAATAAATATAAAAAAATTTAGATTCAATTTGGTCAAGGATTTATTAAAGAAAGTCATAGAAAAATCAATGGAATATATTTAGTTGTCCACATCAGATAATCAAGATATTACTAGTAACTGATAGAAAAAATTATAATGAAAAAATTAGAATAATAAAAATGAAAACAAGAAAATTTTATAATTTTTATTATTATTTCACAAATACTCAATTAGATTTTTGACTAATGTACCAGAAACACATCGGAAATCAAAAAACTACAGAAAAGGATCAGTTAATGCTTTAATAAAAAGTTGCATTTTAAAATGCATCTACCTGGTTATGATTACTGTTATTAAGGAACAAAATTAGAGAAAGATTTGGTAGATGCAATAAAGTAATGAATCCATTAGATGAAGTTTTTAAAAACTTGATATCTCAGACAGACATTAGAAACTTCCTGTCAGATTGAAACTGTGCACCCGACCGAGACTCGAACTCGGGACATTTGCCTTTCGCGGGCAAGTGCTCTACCATCTGAGCTACCGAAGCACGACTCACGCACGGTATCACAGCTCTACTTCTGCCAATATCTCGCCTCCTACCTTCCAAACTTTACAGAAGCTCTCCTGCGAACCTTGCAGAACTAGCACTCCTGAAAGAAAGAATATTGCGGAGACATGGCTTAGCCATCTAAGCCATTATAAATAGATTGAGTCAGTTTCTAAATTAATTAATTAATGTAATAATACAAAACAGTCAACAATAAAAATGAAGCTAAAAGATGTACAAAACAAAAGTGCAAAAAATTTTACAAACTGTTTCGAGGACACTAAGCCAAATATAAAATAGGTGATAAAGTAGGAACGAATTAAGTAAAGGGAATTTTCATAATAGGATACACAGTTAATTGATCAACAGAAATTTTTTAATTCGGCAGTGTTATTTATTACAATCCAGTTACATATAAATTAAAAGCTTAAATGGAGTAGAAGTAAAAGGAAATTTTAATGAAGTTAAAGGAAATTTTTATGAGCAAGAAATACAAGAAGCAAAATATCAGATTATATCTTGTCGGCAAGGATATACAAATATAGATGATTAAGTGATAATGCAATCTTTAATAAGTTTTAACCTTCATAACCTAACAATATTGAAAGCTATAAGTTTTATTCTTCTCATACGAATGAAAAAAGTAAAAAATAAATTTAAACATCCATAATAAAGATGTAGAAATTACTATACATAAATGTGACAGATGGGTTCATCCTAATAATGCTCAATTACATATCAATTTTAAAATCATTAAGGCTGATAGATCCCCCATATGATGGAAAATCTAATAAAAGATCAATTGATAATTATATTGCAAAATTATTTGAGTTTGTATTTATAATCATAAACAATAGAACATTATTTATTTCTTGGCAGTTTTATTAACTTTAACTTCATCTCTTTCTCATACAATTTATATAGATCATATGGTTGAACAAAATGTAAAGATAATTAAGTACTTCATTTGTTAGAAATATTTGATGGTCTTTTTAAGATTATAAGGAAGTAATGGGGGAAGGAGATATAATTGTTATTTTTACTTCTAGTTCAAGCTCAAATAAAGATATTTTAGATGGTCTGATAAAAATTATATTGGAGTCAGAAGACACATTACCAACAAAAGAAGAATTGCTATTGAAAATATGGAATTTAGAGACTCTACTGTTCAATACAATCCTGATTTTGGATTTGCATCAGAAGAAGAAATTACCAATGCCTTATATTGAATTACAAACTGTAGAAATCGCTGAACTGTTTAATAAATAAAATTTTGAAATATGTATCACAAATCCTAATTCAGCAGAGGTTCACATGGCTTATTTTATTTTTTTTTGTTTTACACAAAAATATAAAATAATCAACTAGTGATTTTCCATTATTGATATTGTTATGTAACATAAAATTTATTTAACAACGGGAGGAATGAAGTTTTTCTGCAAGTGATGTGGAATTTAAATTCACCAAATAAATGTTAAAACTTTGTTTCATTTCGTCATTTTAAATCAGTAGCACAACTTGAAGAAGGTTCGCTATTAATCTATATAATTTCATTACAAATTATCCTATTTATGTTATAAACATTCCTCAAAGAAATAATATTATGTCAACACAATAAAAACTTTGATATTATATGCTACTTTGAAAGACAAAATTTCAATGATATTTCACCTCACATAATTTTTATGGTAGAAAGACTTTAACTTATGATCGTGAAAATAGAACATTAATCAAAAATTTTTAATTTATATATCTTTAGAAAAGTTTTATTACATTAATTAAAAATCAAAAAAAGTTTAAAATTTGATCTCCAAAAACCAAAAATTTTTTCATGTGTCGAGTGGTTATCCAATTAAAAATTTTTGATCAATTGACTGTCATTAATTTTTAATTTCCTTTTGTATGCAGTTAAAATATATTTTTAATAATGTTTTTATTTATTGTTCACAAAATCAGTTTTTACTTTATTTTTATTAAAATAAAATTGAGGTGCTTCAAATTGATTTGGATTCCAGTTGACTGAAAATTGGGCCACAAAAGAAGTAAAAAATTAAAAATAAAAAGCGAAAAATGAATAATTGAAAAATGAAACTGAAACACTGATAAAACAAAAATAAAAAGGAGAAAACATGTTTACATTTTTAAGATTTAAACACAAAAAAATTAAATTTCTTTTCATTTGAAAGTTTTTTGTTCAGTTCAAAATTTGTGATTAACTGTTCTTCTTTCATTTTCATATTCAGTTAAAATTTACAATTATTCTGATTTTAATGATGGTTTCATTTATGTTTGCTTATGAAATTCAGTTTTTCATTTTCTTTTTGGTAAAAATAAAACTGGTTTGCTTGAAATTGATTTGGAATTCAGTTGACTGTGGATAGAAAATGAGATTTAACATAAGATGTGCTAGTTGCCCCATTTTTCGTCTACTGCTACATGATGTAACATATTTGTCCTCAATGCAGGCATGTCATATTGTATGCTGAATTTCATACAGAGGAAGAAGCCTCAGCATTAGTGCCTTCAAAACATGCAAAGAATGTCCATACATTGTGAGACAAGGAGGAGGAAACAGACAATGAAATTTCTGTGAACCTGTTGATGGGAAAACCAGACGAGTGTCAGTCACTTCTCGAGTGGTGGAAATCAAGAGCAACAACTTATCCCAGACTGTAGCACGTGGCATGAGAAATTCTATGTACACTTGCCTATAGTGAATGTAGTGAGAGCGTATTTATTGAAGATGAGCTCGTCACTATTGATAAACTTGATGTAATACCAATGGAAAATGTGTATAACCTGCTTACGGTGCACTGCCATATCATTATCAATTTCAGATATATTTACATAAGATTCTATTTTTGTTATCATAAATCTATATATAAATTGCTTGTTTCAGTAACAAATTCATCCAGAAGGTTCCTATAGTATTATGAGAAAAAGAATATGTCTTTATGTATTTGAGGCAAGAAAGATTTCAATAAACTTCATTCATCTTTCTTGTCTGCAATTTGTGTGCCTTCATTACTTTTCTTTTAATTTTAAAAAATATTTATGCTGCTAACAGATATTTTATATATATTACACCAGGCTGTTATGGAAATCGTTGAAATACTGTGAGTAATCAGGACAATGTGTAAGGGGCACTTCATTCATAATGTGTGCAAATATTGAGAATTTGTGTAGACGAGAGGCTTGCTAGGGTAGTCTATGCTGTCACAGTAACAACTGTATCTAGATGGCTCAGCAGGTACAACTTAAGCACCTGAGCAGAGTGGATGTGCTGTGTGTTGCTGCATGAAGAGCAGGCATGCTCACCTTGTTTACTTCCTTAGGATGACACTAACGTGTGCCATAGTGCGACCAGATCATGACAAATCAGAACCGAAAATCATTACTGAGATTCTCTTTTAGAAGCAACAGATCAAAAGGACTCAATGTAGAGCACTTTTTAAAGGAAGTGGCAGCCAGGGCTGCCGTTAAATTCAAAACAGAAAATTAAGTACAATGAACAAGATATATTTCAATATACGGAATACAAAGGGCGCGCCTAAGGTCGGAAGTTAGGAGGTCTAGACCAGTCCCGGAGGTCGAATAATTAATTAATGTGGGCAATGGAAGGGGAAGTGTTTCATTTTAACTTGCGTTGGTGGCCAGTCACGAAAGGCAGAGCCGGAGACTCTGCCTTCCAAAAAGACGTCTGTTCTGCTCGAGTTCTGGATTACAAGAGAGAGAAGCAACTGTGTTTGGCACCACAGAAGAGTCCAGCGTCCGCACTCGTGATCGGTATCCCGTGCACGCTATTGGCTAAAACCAATGCCGTGAATCCGCTAGCAGTTGCAGCAGAGGGCGCAGGGCGTCTCCTGTCAGTAGCTTTAACTGGACAGAACCACTTCGGTTTTGAAAGGCAAGCAACTTGTGTCACGTAGACAGGGCGTGAATTACCCTGGGAGAAAACTTGTAACTATTCCACTGGGCCTTTGAAATAAATTTCTTAAATCACTTCCCTAAAATGTTCCTTGACTCACTGCCATCCTGCACATTCCTTCCCCCTCCCAGAGAAGTGGTGACAAACATTGTTTACAAAAGGGCGTCAGTCACTCCCCAGAAAGACGGTTTGCCATAGTAGGGGCCTTAATACTATGGGAGGGATCTGTTACAATATTTCGTTTAGTGTATGTAGATGGGAGGGGATTTACATGCAGTCAAGTTTATCCAATTTCATGAGTAAGAAAATAGCAAAATATTAACTTGTTCAAATTACAATACAATATCTCCTGTAATGGTTGAAATAATCACTGTCCATATAATCAAGTCTTAAGACAAACGAAGTTAAATGATGCCATAGCGCTTCACAAAATAGGTATGAACTATCATGGTTTTTGTTAGTTTGAGGGAAAAAATCTGCTATTATAACAAAATACTTAATTCTATGGTAATCAAAATATTTGGGTAAAATAGATAATAAATTGACTTATTGCAGATCATTAACACCTAGCTTGGGTTACAAGTGGGCTAAGTACATTTAAAGAAGAGTGATAACAAATGTAAAATCGTAGTATATCCTCCATGTATTAGTCACAGGTAATGGTTATATAAAGTTCCACAGGCTATAACATATACTGACAACACACCGAAATTAAGGATGAAATGGGGGGACGGTCACATTGCATATAATAAGCTTGTAAAACAAAGTTTTAGGCATGGAGAACACACAAGCAAAACTCTAGAAAAGGTAATTAAAAGTGTGTCCATAGTGACAAAACTGTAATGTTGTTGCATTAATTTGTTCTGATAGCGGTGCTAATATTTGAGATCATAAAAGCGGGTTAAAAGCTGTGAGGTATCTGAGGAAGTTAACCTTGCATTACTGAGCAACTGTTTCACCAGGTATCCAGTCTAGCTTACCAAATTCCCAACCAGACTAACATTAATTATAATCTTTTAATAGTCGTCTTACAATAACCGGTGATATATATATAAAAAGACAATGTAAATAAAAAGAAATAAACCAGTTTATATTTGGACATTTATTTTAACACTGATCATTGTTCCATTAAAATTCCATAACCCCAATGCTCCAGGAAAAGACTGTGCAGGGAATTTTCTGACCATGCTAGGACATTCCCAACCAGGCTTCTCACACCCAACCTAAACCAAAAAAAATGTAAAGAAAAAGCAAAAGGTCACCAGCTACTCGCTCAAACACAATAATTTCAACACATCTTTAGAATCTACCAATTTTAAAGAAAAAAACAATCTGTGACACCTATTTAAAAGATAGTGTACACCTAATTCTGTCAGCAAGTAAAAACAATGGTCCCTGTGTCATTATAATTAAAATAATTTCTGGTTGTTACCCTTACGGAGTTCACCAGTATTTGCTCATTGCCAGAGCCAACTGATTACAGGAAAATTTATGACTGTTTATTAACAAGTAAAATTTATGAAAATAGCAAAGGTGCCACAGCAGTTTAAAAAAAACATGAAAATAACATCAGTATTATAAAGCAGAACATTAAAATGCACAATCCCCAAAAGCAAAAAAAAATGATAAGAGAAAAAAATGTTCTACAAAGTGGTTATCACAAAAAAATTCTACATCTTATAAAACTAATAATTTGTATAATTAAAATAACTTTGTGGCACTAATTTAATCACTCTACTATACTTCAGTTAGTTAGCAAACAACGATCACTGTGTCATTATACTAAAACTACAATTAATTATGTGATTGTTACCCTTATGTTGTTCCTCACTATAAATATGCCCCATGCAAAGGCTACTCAATCACAGTCAAATGAGAATGAAAAGCTATCTGACTGATAAACGAAGCAATGCCACAGGAATGAATTTACGAAACAAAATATCACAAATTCAATACATCACACAAAAACAAACTTTGATAAATAAAACAGCTTTGAAAGTTCAATAGTAATGTCTAAAAAAAAACAACATTAAATAAAACACCTGTAAAATACAAGAGTCAAAGTCTAAAAAAATTAATAAATAGAACACCTGCAAAATACACAAGTCAGTCTAATAAAAAAAAACAATAAATCGAACCCCTGCAAAATACACGATCAAATTTTCTCTCAAAGAACACACGTATATTCATTGGACTAAGAACCGTATAATCAGTGTTCACTGACACACTCAGTAGTTCCACTGTTTCGTGGCACAATATGAGGGGAGGGGGTTCGTCGATGCAGCTGTCAGTAGGGATATTTGTCCATCTGTTTCGTGCAAGCCCACCATCTCTGCCCTCTCATGAAGTTTCTCTTGGTGGCCCGTGTCACGTACATCTCGATTTGGTTCCATGTTTGTGTTGTCAAATTCGTGCGGTATCCTCGTTTGACACGCCAGGTTGATATTCCTGGGCAAGGATGACATTTAATAGCTCTTCTTTGTGCCACCCTTAGCTACCAGAGAACATCGAACTATGATTTACTGTCGCTTGACGGTGGGCATCCACCAGGAAATGTTGATAGGCGTCGTTGAAGTCTGCCAGTTTCTCTGGACAGTCTGCGTCAAAAGGCTCCACGCCCCTCATGTTGTCAAATTCTTCAGTTATCCTCAATTGGCTCGCTGGTTTGATATTCCTGGGCAAGGATGACACTTAATGGTTCTTCTTTGTGCCACCCTTAGCGGCCAGAGGACATCGGACCATGATTTACTGTCGCTTGACAGGGGGCATCCGCCAGGAAATGTTGATAGTCGTCGTTGACGTCTGCAAGTTTCTCCGGACAGTACATGTCAAAAGCCTCCACGCCCCTTTATCCCCTGTCGTTTGACCGCGGTCATCTCGTCACGATCGCGGGCGTGTGGTGCGTTGCCATCGGATGGATTTCCGCGCGGTGGACCGCTCGGCCATCTCAGGTCATCGCCTCCACGAAGGGTCGCACTGGTGCAGCCGCCCATTAGCTTCGGGTGCAAGAGCAAGTGTTTGCGCCGCACCCTTCTTTTGTTGTCAAGTGTGCTCCAGCAGTGGCCTGGCTGACAGTGGGTCCTGCTGGGAAACCCACCTGTTTACAACTAGTCCTCCTCGCTGCTCCCACTGTCTTGTAAGTGTTTAGCCAGTTAGTTTTCACGTTCTCAACTGCATTCACAGAAATTGTTCATCATAGTTATGTGATTACAAAATGTCATACATAATACCATAATTTTTAAGAACAAAGGTGAATCTTAATTATTTTTAAATAAAAAAGTTACATGAATCGACACTATAAAAATAAAAGTTAAATGACTTGACAATATATAAAAATAAAAGTGAAATGACTTGACTATAATAAAATTAAATGAACTGACAATATAATATCTAAACCTACATCACTAATGTGGTTCACTTGCGCTTTAATAAATCAAATGCTACTTATTAATTCACTAAAATGAATAGGATTATGCCTTGTGCAAGTATAGGTCAGGACAGCGTTGGGTTCACATGTTATTTACACACATACATGCACACCTGATGTCTATTCTACAAACTAACTACCCATAAACATGAATTACTCAAAATTTTACTTCAATCCACTACTAGTTAATCCAACAAGCCACTTCAATGCTACTTCAACACAGTGTTTATACCACTACAACATTGTTCTAATTCATCCTCTTCTTGGTGCTCGCAGCATATGTCATGTCACATGATAAATATGGAGAAACTTTCCATAAACATACACAGTAGAAAGAACAATGGTTATTTACTCACCAAAACATTTATATCAGTTGACACAATTGATAAGAGACTCACAATTATACATTTGTCATACTCATATGTTTATACATAAAACAGTAAGACAATTTCATCTAATATTACGTTATCACAAGAATTAATCACACAGATGACCCTGATAAGGGTAAAAAGATATTTTCATCATACAGGTTATACTATATTTTCTTACCAATTTTGCTTCAATTTCGTTCCTTCTTTGAGTTACCTTTCGCTTACAAATCAGTTATTTCGCCTGTGGTGGTTATTCTGGATTCATTTCTCATGAATGGCAAAATTGTGCTCTCCTCTATTTTGTAAAACAGTTTCATCTTAACATATTGAACTTACAACAGACACAAAAGATCCGATTCCTCCCGTTGTTTAAATGACAAATGTTTTGCTTCATCCTTATTACATTAAACCAAGCTTTCCTTCGGTCCCATAATCAAAATTATTTAATCTTCCTCTACCTTCAAGAGGGAAATTTCTTCAGTTCAACTCATTTAGGCTGCAGTGCATCCCGCAACAGCGAAAACAGTAAGCTGTAATGCTCACAGCATCAGCAAAACACATAAACGTCGCTTTTCTAGGTCAAGGATTAATGCAGAATAATTTTTCAGGCTCTGGCTCAACATCAATCAAGACTACAGAACGGATCAATATTTTTGTTCCATTCCCCATTTGCTGAAAAAACTGCTCGTATTTGACTACCACAATAATATTTCAAGGCCACGTAAATTACACAAACCACAATTCTTCTTTCACCTTGAAGGGAATCAATATACTGACGAAATCCACAGACAGCACTTTACATACTCAGCTATAAAGAACAAAACAGACATATATCATCAATATTTACATAACATCGCATATTGGGAAGCCAATGGTTAAGCAATCGTATTATTGCATTCTGTTTTCAAGATTCTAAACTTACTCATTCCTTTCTCAGAGTTCTCTTATCTTAAAATATTCATACAGCATGCATACTATAGTAAGAGATCCTCATTTATACTGACAGATATAGAATAGTAATAGATAGATAGTAGTACTGAAAGCAGAAAATCGGAAACAAGGTTACTAACAGCTGGCGAACCGGGTTTGCCAAACCCATAATACCCACAGATCGGATATTTCCCTGAGTTTTGGATTAATTCAACACAGATCTTGCTTCTCTCAGGAGCGAGTCTTTTCAATTTACACAAAAAAAACACAATGAGCATTTCACTCGTTCACAAAGAAATCTTTTATCTTCACATTTGAACCAACCTGAATCCTAATTGCACAAGGAAAGAAAAAAACTAAAAGCATCACTTCAATCAATCACATAGAAACATCTTTATCATTATTTTTACCAACATATTATTCAAAATGCGTATGTCACAAATGTAAACCAATCAATTCTTTCTACTCTCTATACACCCTATGTACTCATTTGCCATGTCACTCATTTGTTCCGATTGGGCGCCTTCTGCGCTGATCATTTGTCATTGCCGGTTCTGTTCATTTCAGTTTGGTGGATTATGTCTTGGGTTAGCCGGCCGAATTTCAACATCATGTGGTGCTCCACCTACAATCCTATTCCCACCGTGTTCACCGTAGTATCGATTCTGGTTGCCGTACCTGTTGCGTTCACGATCTTGTCCACGTCCTCGATCATTTCCGTTGTTCCACCTATGTTCGCGACTGTTACCCCAGTTTTGTATACGGTCGGTCCCGATTATTGTTCCGTTCGCGTCGCGACAACCAGTCACGCCGTTGATTAGTGCTACGGCCACGACTGCGATCGCGCTGCTGTGCCCCGTAATAACTTTGTGCCCGATTAGGCGGGCATTCTCCTGTATTATATTCTAACTCCTGGAGAAGTGTCTTAAACGTTTCCACGTCCTCTTTGCATCGCCCCACAAGAATGACGTGGCGCAAGTGCATCGGCAATTTGGTGATGCATATGGTTCAAATGGCTCTGAGCACTATGGGACTCAACTGCTGAGGTCATTAGTCCCCTAGAACTTAGAACTAGTTAAACCTAACTAACCTAAGGACAAACATCCATGCTCGAGGCAGGATTCGAACCTGCGACCGTAGCGGTCTTGCAGTTCCAGACTGCAGCGCCTTTAACCGCACGGCCACTTCGGGTGATGCATATCCTAATTAGTTCCGCAGGTCCGTATGGATCGTATAGAAATTGATTCGCCTGCAGCATGTGGTCGAATAGGCGTGCTGGGCTGCCGAAACCACACTGGATCAAATTTGGCAGCATAATTATGCCATGCTTGACCCTATCTTGTGCCGCTTCCTACCAACAGGCGGACAGAAAGGCTTATCAAAACTCCCAAGTGGAGCTGCAGTGACGCGCTTCCGACTTCATGCGAATCGCCGGTTCGCCTTCGAAATAGACACACATATATTCTATCTTATGTGAACTTGCCCAGTCGGGGGGAAGACAGAATTCAAATTGCTCGAGCCATGCTCGTGGATGTATTCCTTTTTGCGAATTTCGAAATATCTCAAACTTTCTCACTGTAAGGAAATGTTTGAAATCAAATCACTGCATTTCCTCCCGGCGAGGCCCTTGAATGTTTCCATTTTTCTCATGTTTGCCCCTGAAAATAGATTCTTCCCTGTCGTCAAAATCTCCCTCGTGGCCGGAGTCCCCCTCTGCACTGTTCATACGGCTCTTTTTAGTGGTATTGGCGAGTTCAGAATCACACCTCATGCGGCTTTCCAGATGCGCCACGCGTTCTTGTAATTCGCCTGTTACAGTTTTGTGCCGCCTGTTCACTTTGAACTGTCCCTTCTGAAATTTAAGAAGCAAACGCACTTCTTCGGTCTCTGCGACCACTACCGGTGTAGTATTGTTATCGCTCTCCGTCTCCTTTATCGTGCTTACGATGTCCGCTAATGCTGCAATCTTATCATGTATTTGTCTATTGTCCTCAACCCCAGTCTGCATCAGTTGTTCTACTTGCTGTTCGAGTGCGTGAATCGCTTGACTGTTGTCCACTACTGTGTTGCTAATTGACGCGGGACAATGCGTTTCCGCCTCCTGGAACCTGGAGAGTACCTGCTGGTGTTCCATTTGGCATTCTTCTCTCAGTGCTTGGAAATTCCTAAGTATCTGTTCCTCGCTCTCTTTCGATTCCGCATCGCGACTCCGCTTCCCCTGCTCTAAGGCTTGTAGACGATCATCGATTTGTTCAAATGTATGGCCTAATTCTTTCATAATATCACTTTTTATTTCACTTGCCAGATTGTTTATACTTTGTGAGATATCATAGGACACTCTCTGCATCGAGTTGTCGACTTTATTTGTCTGCTGGATTAGGTTTTCGTCTATTTGTTCGCCTAGCTCGCGGATCGATTTTTCAGATTTCTGCGTCATTTGTTCGCCTAACTCTCAGATCGATTTTTCAGATTTTTGCGTCATTTGATCGCCTAGCTCTCGGATCGATTTTTCAGATTTTTGCGTCATTTGATCGCCTAGCTCTAGCATCGATTTTTCAGATTTCTCAGCGTTTTCTTTACTTTGTTGCAATAAGGCTTTCATGAGTTCTGCCAAATCAATTTGGTTAGTTGGAGGCAAATTAATTTCTGGCTCTGATGTGAGCCCGTTCGTCCTGTTTTGCATTTCCTCTGAAGTATTCCCCATTGCATTTTCGGAACCGTCCGACGTGTTAATATTCGAAATCAAATTATCCCCTTGGTCCATGTTGCTTAAGTTGTTGGACTGCCTACTTTTAGCTTGGTTACGTGTCTGCATTAGTTCAATTTATACCCGGTACGCAACACACTAATCAGAATAAATGTATCCCCCAAAAATTACGACAGTCACACGAAAGGTACCCAACCTAGTACGCACTTTTTCACACGCAAAACAAATGTATGTCTTTGCTCGAAGTCAGTGCAATTTACAAGCAAGAATAAAAACACATATAAAACACAAAAATATAGAAAACAAAACAGAAAGACAAATAAAACAACGCCGCTCAACAACGCCGTGAATATTTGAAATTCTGCTCAGAAACAACGCAGTAGTTGTCTGAGCGATGCAGGGAAAAAAAAAATTAAGATTATACAACGCTCGAAATCTAACGTTTCAGAGATTCCAGAGTCTAGCGGAATCACAGAACAGGGTCGGCATGTGTAATGTTGTTGCATTCATTTGTGCTGATAGCGGTGCTAATATTCGAGACCATAAAAGCGGGTTAAAAGCTGTGAGCTATGTGAGGAAGTTAACCTTGTATTACTGCGCAACTGTTTCACCAGGTATCCAGTCTAGCTTACCAAATTCCCAACCAGACTAAGATTAATTATAATCTTTTAATAATCATCTTACAATAACCGGTGATATATATATAAAAAGACAATTTTAATAAAAAGAAATAAATCAGTTTATATTTAGACATTTATTTTAACATTGGTCATTGTTCCGTTAAAATTTCAGCATATTAAACTTGATTCATAACTAAACTGGTGCCTCGTTTAGGATTGTGAAAATGTGAGTTTGTAATCTTACGGAACACATCAAATATGGAGCCAAGATTGGGAGACTGCATACAACACTGCATTCATAAAATAACACACGAAGAATGTTGAAACATATGCAAGAGGAAATTAACCACAACCAACCGATTCAATTTTCACCAAAAGAAGTTATGTTCGTAGCGCAGTCCTGTCCGTCATGAAATTACCACACACTGGTATACTAAATTCATACTAACTCTCTGTGAAATCTTCCCGAAAAGAATAGCTGAGGGCTACTTTGATGATTACGCTACATGCTTCACGTGGTCAACTTGGTTTACACAAAGAGTGTAACTCCACAATAATTTTGATAATTAAAATAAATTACATCGAAACACAAATTACAGAAGAAAAACCTCGAACTGGTTACTATCGTCTTACTATTAACCTGATGGGTCAAACAATTGTATAAGCACGTGGTACTGGTCTCACAAAGTACACCCCACGTGGGTTGAACATAAAGAAAAGTTGCTATACTGAAAAATATTGTCAAGAGGAGACATTATAATCTCACGCACATTCGCATTTAAGATTGATGATCTTAGTTAGAGTTACTGATCAACACGTGGTTCCACTTTACTCACAAAGTAGTGACAAAGCAACTACCGGAAGATATTCTGAACTTCACACTCGAATTACACTGCGTTGCAGTTGAAGAAAATATTAGATTTTTAGATCTAAACCTGAAATAAAGGTGATTAAATTTTCAGTTAGGCTGAACTTAAGAAATCCATTGTCCTACGGACTTAGCAGAGACGCGCTTAGCCGGAGATCTAACCACTTCAGACGCTTGCCGCGGACAGACTGCCTGGGCCCCTACCGAGGGTGCGTAACAGATACAAACGGAAGTGACCAGAGAGGCAGCTTGCTTTACCAACATAACAAGGGACGGACAGGACCATACTAAGAATAGAAACCCCTTTGCTTTTAGAAAGCGTAGCTACCTGTTCCGACTTTGGTCCTACTGTTCTCTGGCAGACAGGCTTGTCTGCTACCATCAAGCATGCAATTAGAAATACATTTGCTCATTCATCCTCTCACACAGATGGGAAGGGGGATGACAGTATCTTATCATATACAGTAAATAAAAGAAAGTGGATGTAGGTTCCGTATGAGACTGTGTGACATGAATTACATATAAACTGTGTTTTAAAGTGTAGTAGTGTGACAGATCGTTCTTGTTTATGTGTAAAAGTAACACGTTTCACTGCTCAGTCTCCTCACAGATAGTCGGAAACACCACAGTAAATTTAGAAGAGGAATTTATGCCGTAAATGACAACAGATTTAAGAAATTAACATGAAAGAAATCCAACAGAGACCTTTCAAAACAGCTAACAATATACTAGTCCTATTCATAAAACTTCATATAAAGGAAAGGAAAGAATGCAGTGAGTTTTTAATCAGTTCACAAAATACAGAAAGGTTCACATCTAGAATGTGGTTCTGCGCGACAGAAACGCACGTACTGTTTGTAAACAAACTTTGACTGACAGGAGATGAGCACGTTGCTTGCCCGCCGGGAAAGTGTGACGTCGACAGACTGTAATGGCTGCTCTCCCTGTCAGGGGGATGGAGGGGGTATCATCTGTGGCGTAGCGCACGTCTTGCGGGAGGAGAAAAAGCGGGGAGGCAAGCGCAAGGGAATTGGAATGGCGAGAGAGGCGAAGGGGAACTGGCTGGCAGTGGCACTTCCAGCAGGCAGCACAGCTGGAGGCTTGTACCGGTGGAATCTAGTGGTTTCATAACTGATTCGCTGAAGCAGAAGCTTTAGTACTGGATGTTGTGCTTAGGAAGAAAATGGATTTGACCAATGGGAAAAATCATGTTTTATTTAACGCAGGGTTTGTTCTGGGTATAATCGTGGACAGCCGTCCGCGATCGCAACGCCAGGGTAGCCCGACGTATTGGCCATTTATGCCGAGCGGCACACTCGCGGTGAACCGGAAGGGTGCTCACGTTAAAGGTTGAGGAATTGGGTATAATCGGGAATAAGTTCAGGTAGATGAGCGAGTCGGAGCAATGGTAGTAACACAATGCAGTGCATTGGCGAGGAAGACTTAGTGCGATTACGTCTCGTGGGGGTTAACCACCACGCAATTCCCCAAATCCCTGAAGTAACAGGATGAGCTACGAAAAAAAAGGGTTACGAGAACTACTGCGACATTGTACAATGAAACTTTTTATTCATTTGGGTGGAAGTCTCTTGCTAACTAAATTTTCAACAAAATAGTGCGTTCTGCACTTGGGCGATGACGTCACGTCAGGGGTTCTAATCATCAACAAATTAGTGCCAATTTCAGCGGTAGCATCATAAATCAGGGTGTGTTTGTTTGAATAAACAAAGGGGTGTGTCTCATTTCCTAAAAACACGGCGGGGCACTGTATCGAAATGGTAACAGTGTCAATTTCCGTGCTCGCACGAAACATCTTCACTTCGTCAATAAATTACTTCGTAAGAAGTACGATGAATAATAAGAAACTTGTGTTCGTCTGGGTGAACTCTCTATCTCGCTTACCGCTCTACAGTGAGAGTGTAGCTCACTTCTTCTCAGCTTCAGGGACGCATTCAATTTCTCTCTACTCAGTAAATAACTCGGGTGCTTCATTTAGCAAGGATTTCCACGAAAATGCATATCGTAGTGTGCATGGTAAGGGTTTACAGAAGATAGTAGGGTGGTACTACACTTCGGAGGAGTCTCGGAAGTGCAAAGCGCCACCAAACTAAATGGCGGTGCACGGAAGACACCCCATAACGGCCAGCTTTGTTATGGCAAAATGTCCGCATCTCGTGGTCGTGCGGTAGCGTTCTCGCTTCCCACGCCCGGGTTCCCAGGTTCGATTCCCGGCGGGGTCAGGGATTTTCTCTGCCTCGTGATGACTGGTTGTTGTGTGATGTCCTTAGGTTAGTTAGGTTTAAGTAGTTCTAAGTTCTAGGGGACTGATGACCATAAATGTTAAGTCCCATAGTGCTCAGAGCCATTTGAACCATTTGTTATGGCAATGCATTTCCGCTTCGCGTTCCATCAGCTAATGGTCGCTTGCTTCTAAACTCAACTCGGAATTATAGTCTGATTAGCGGGCATGAGGGTGAAAAACTCGCAATCATTTTTAATCTTAGGCAGCTTGAAAGAAAACAAGGAAATAAAAGCTCCTAAAACGACAGTAGACTTAGCTCATCTGCAAAGCAGTGGAGTATTAGCTGCAAAAGTTGATGAAAATTCGAAGTATCACAATCCATTGAACAAGAAAAGACAAATAGAATGGACAACGCAAGGAGGGGCTCCACATTCTAGGTTTGACAACAAAACGAAACGTTCAACGACCTACGCTTGTAAAAAGTAAAACTGTAGAAAAACATTAGTAGTGTAAACTTGATGCATTCTTTCGAAAGGCAAAACAAAATCATTGTCAACAAGGGAGATCTAGAAGTGAAATACAGTACAATACAAATATTCTCCAACAAAGGTGAATAATGCAAATAGCTTAATATCATCAAATAACAAATACTTATACAGTAGTTGGGAGAGGGTACCTTCAAACACTTAATACTCTCTATACATGCTCACTCAACTTCTTATACAATAAATGGCTTATTAATCAAATGAAGATTAGACTTAATTATGACAGGTAAGACGAAGAATAGAGAGAGAAGTGGTAACGTTTGGGGCGTGACTGACTTATCGCAAGGCGACAGCTATGCCAGTCCACGTGGTTGCGCCATGCGGTCTCTGCTTATAGTAAGCGTTCACTGGGAAACTGGGGCGCAATTTAGACGACTAAAAAAGAAACATGGTCACAACTGGAAACTCGCTGCATGGTAAAGGGAATCATGGTTAACGGTTCTGCGCTGGCCTCTGGGGTTGCAGCATAAAACAGACCATTTATTATCACATAAAACAACACACACAGGACCTTTTGCCTGCTCACCAATAACCTCAATAAAACAACGTCACTTCATATCAACAAAACTTCGCTGCCCTCTGGAGGATTACAACCGGAAGTCGTCATATCCTCTCTTATAAACTTACAGGGGTAGAACAGATCAATTCTGTTTCATCATAACTTGGTGCATGGAGTTAACCAATCAAGGAACTACCACTTACGAAAAACAGAAGGCACGGATAGAAAAAGAATAAATAGTCGGGAAAGAGGATGCAGGAAGACAAGAAAGGAAAGAAAGAGGAGGTAGAAAAAATTCATTTAGGGCGCCAACGATTTCGGATACCTTGCGGACGCGGTATGACGGCACAGAGCGTTACAGAGCCCTTAAGCGCTCACGTCTGTGGGGCAAGGATAAGGAACCTACTTTCATTATAGGGCAGAGAAATGATGCTTATAGGAAAGATAAAAGAGAAAGAGTTGATCATGACACGAAAACGAAACGGAAGAAAATGCCATGAACAGCTGGGAGACTCTGTGGTTGCCAAACATATCGTGCAAGCTGCACACCCCTGGAGATTTACTAAAAGATATACAAAAAACTATCTTAAAAAACTTCCCATTACAACAACTAAGCATGACATACTTCTTCGACAACAGAGTAGTGTTTTTAAAATACACAGGCAGTAACTGTATTATGGATGTGAAATTTATGCTATAAAAGAGATCTAAAAGTTCTTCTCTGTATGCAGGGCAAATGCTGCAAATGTTTCAGTATATATCAACACTCACAGAAGAGACGGTGGCGACGTCAGGGCGGCGGCTGAGGAGCGAACACACGCGGTATTCGCGCAGCAGCGGCGTGGGCGGCGGGGCGGCTAGCTACACGGCGCTGAAAGTACGCGCCCCGGGCGTTGATGCCAGAACCCACACGGAGACGGCAGCGGGAAGCTGACCGGCGGCGACGTTGGGCGGCGCCTCTGGGCGGCGCGGCGGCAGGTGGGCCGCGCAGCTGGGCGACAACAGCGGAGCCCGCGACGCGGACATCTGGGCTGGCTGCGAGCGTCAAATGCGGCCGGAGCGCACGCAGTACGCACGTGTGCTGTGTTGTGCATCTCGGCGGACTGGCGATATCAGGGCTGACGGAGGTGGATGGGCGGCAGCGGCACTGGAGCCGCGCTGGCAGTGAACAACTGGAGCCACAGCAGCGGATCGGATGTCTGGCGCGCACGTGTTGGAGCCGCGCTCGGCGAGACGTAGGCTGACTTTGCCTCTGGCGCGGTTAGGTGCGGACGCAGCGTCTGGCGCGCCATCGAGCCGACGCGCTGCGGCACCCACGCTCGGATCGTAGAGGAATAACAGCGGCGAATATTGACCGACCACACAACGTGAAACATGAACCAGAATAAACGCCTGCCGGGGTAGCCAAGCGGTTCTAGGCGCTACAGTCCGGAACCGCGCGACCGCTACGGTCGCAGGTTGGAATCCTGCCTCGGGTATGAATGTGTGTGATGTCCTTAGGTTACTTAGGTTTAAGTAGTTTTAAATTCTAGGGGACTGATGACCTCAGAAATTAAGTCCCATACTGCTAAGAGCCATTTGAACCAGAATAAACGGCCACCCTGTGGACCGAACGGTGGCAACGAATCGCGATTCTGACACCATTTGTAAAGTTAGGGGGAGTTTACGAGGGACTTCTGCAACCGATGTTAATGTATAGCTTGGCAGGGAAGGGGGAAGAAGGCTGTTAAATATGCCTCGTGGCGGCAGTGTGCAGGAGGTCGAGCGGTCAGGATTTGATAGTGGGCATCGAGGGTTGCCGTTAAATGACAAAACAGGATATATTTCAATACACGGAGTACAAATGGCGCGCCTAGGGTCGGAAGGTAGCAAGTTTGGGCCAGTCCAGAAGGTCGAATAATTAATTAAAATGGGCAATGGAAGGGGAAGTGGTTCATGTTAACTTACGTTGGTGGCCAGTCGCGAAAGGCAGAGCTGGAGGCTCTGCCTTCCAAAAAGACGTCTGTTCTACTCGAGTTCTGGATTACAAGAGAGAGAAGCAAGTGTGTTCGGCACCGCAGAAGATTCCAGCGTCCACACACGTGATCGGTATCCCGTGCACGCTGTTGGCTAAAACCAATGCCGTGAATCCGCTAGCAGTTGCAGCAGAGGGCTCAGGGCGTCTCCTGTCAGCAGCTTTAACTGGACAGAACCACTTCGGTTTTGAAAGGCAAGTGACTTGTATCACGTAGACAGGGCGTGAATTACGCTGGGAGTAAACTTGTAAAGATTCCACTGGGCGTTTGAAATAAATTTCTTAAACCAATTCCCTAAAATATTCCTTGACTGGCTGCCATCCTGTACACTCGATACAGGTCCCGTTGAGGTCTGAACAACAACATTAGGTGCGCGGTCGACGGAATGTGACATCACTCGCGAGATCCGCTACTCTCCATGGATAACCATAGCCAACTACCACACAAACAGCTCACAACGAATATTAACATGGTTGGCTCACCTGCCGAGATTCAGCTTCTGAGAGAAACAACGCGAGTCATAGAAGTCGTCTTTGCATTCCTGCAAGAAGTTCGAATAATTGCGCTCGCAAACCCTTATGGCTACGCAATATACTGCCTGGTGGTCCAGCATAGACTGGCGTGGCGATTTTAATGCGTGACAAAGCCACCAACATCACATATCTCTTCTCCGCCCGAGGATTGGCCCTCACAGCACTTGACATGAGATTTATTAATGTTTATGCACCGTCCGACAGCACCAAACGTCGTGACTGGGCCAGGCTCTACTCCGCTAAAAATAACACATATGAAAACGAAACTGTATCGGTTTAGAGCCCACTGAAGAAGCCTTAGAGTTAAAAAAAACGCGAAACGCGTCTGGGGGAAATCAACTGTAGTGCAACAGGAAAAGGCGGTTTTTATTTACGAAACAAACATTTCTATGCTTACTGCGGAGGATGGCTCACCACACTCTGCCAACCACCACGCTAACGATTTGTTATCAAGTCACCAACAAAAAATATGCGAGGAGAAACTGGCCCCATGCTATCGAATTAACAGATTCCCCACTTTTCCCCAAGTGTCACCTCTTGGACACTGATAAGCATCACGTGCTTGTCGTCTTTCAGCGTTTGGCGACTGATACAGAATATCTTGGCTTGTTATATCCATGACACACATGATGTGGTTGAATCTCGATCCCTTCTGTGTCCGGATGACTATTACTTTCCACAAAAGGATGTGACAATCGACTACATCTCGGCGAAGGGTAGATAGTGGAGCTTAATTACTGATGGTATCAGCAAAACGATCACAATGCTCCTGAACGTTCACTAAGTTATCGCACATCTTTCCACGTACGCAGTGTTTTCTTAGACCACCCCTGCTCCTAGGAGAGTGCCAGGCTCAGTGTAATATAACGAGTAGCGTCACACTGAAGACAGAATGACCTATGTTGCAAGCAGTGATAAAGCAAAGCGACTGGCTGATTCAAGGAATGCTGCATTCATTGAGACGTTAACAACGCAGCATGATTCAGTTGTAGATATTTTAGACGGCACTCTTGGAAACAGAAAATGACAGTGACAATGCACAAGAAAACTCCAGCTGCAGCACTTCTTGAAGAAAAATTCTTTTACATGAAGTAGCGCAAGTCATATACAAAGTTATTTCAGTTTATGCACTTTTTCAATTTTTATTGAAACGTTCTGTTTTATAGGATTTTCATTTGTACACATTTGCTAATTAGCATCATCTAATAAAAAAATAAATTAAAAAATCATACAACTGGTAGAGCCTATCGCCTTGGGAATATTAGGGGCAACACCTGAAGAGGGACAGCCGGCCGGGTGGCCGAGCGGTTCTAGGCGCTACAGTCTGGAACCGCGCGACCGCTACGGTCGCAGGTTCGAATCCTGCCTCGGGCATGAATGTGTGTGATGTCCTCAGGTTTAGTTAGGTTTAATTAGTTCTAAATTCTAGGGGACTGATGACCTCAGAAGTTAAGTCCCATAGTGCTCAGAGCCATTTAAACCATTTGAAGAGGGACAGTGCATTTCTCTAATTTGTAGTAAGGTTAAAAGTGGCGGTGTCAAATAGAGGTGGCTTTGAGAAAAAAAGGAAAAAAAAGTGGTCAAAGCATCAGCCTAGTAATCAGGAGACCCGGATTCGAATCACGGGGGTGCACAAATCAACATTGATTTGAATCAGTGCCCACCTGCAGCCAGTTTCTGTAATTACTTTGTGTCTTAGCAGAGAATTCAGGGGCTGTGTAGTACGACTGTGATGTCGTATAGATATTTCTGCATATACCAAAGAACAGTGGTTCCAATATTTTTCCGGCCTGTGACCTCGTTTCACAAAAATGTGATATGCGCGAACCCCCGCCTTATATATAAAAAAAGTACTTACTGTAAAATGGAAGTAACTGAACTTAAAGCAAATTGTTTAAAAGCCACAATGCTTTACATTTGAAGTGTATTACATCAAAAGGACTGATGAAGGCTTTTGCACAGCGGGTAGAACTAGTGCGCAATATTAAAGTATTTTGCATTATTCCGTTACTCTACAAGTTTTCATTATTGAACTAATTGGCTCATTCCTTCCTTGGAATTCTGTGAGGAGGATGCGACTGCTCTGCGTGTGACTTAAATCTGAAATCAGGAACCACAGAAGTCTTACATAACTTTCGCTGAGAAGTTTGTGTCTGTATTAATTTTTTATATGAGTATAAGAAGGAAAAGTATTTTCTTTCAAATATGTGTACGAGACAGGTGGTACATTTCTAACCGTTTTATTCGATAGAATGGGAAATTCCACCTTTAAGCTTAACTAGAAACTTATCGGTGACAAAGATTTGTTTTCTGTAACTTAAAGTCACTGGAAGTTTCGAGTAGCTGTACTTCATGTTGATTCAGAAGGTATTCTTTCTTCCAAGCGATTGCGAATCCAATTGCTGTTTCTAGATAGAGCAGGGAAATAGACTCAGAAAGTTTTTCAAAATTCATTCAAATATTCCTTAATTATATTTTTGACACTTTCATTCGAAGTAAGATTAATTTCTGCTAGGAAATCGTGAAGGATATCGAGCAGTTAGTTTGCTTGCAGTTTAAACTGATTTCCAAAACTATTAGACTTTAATGAACGATCCAATACGGTGTTGCATGTTACACATGTTTGTGTCTGGTCCTTGAAATAATAAAATTTGAACTATTGTTTTTTAACAAATGTCTGTGAAATCAACCGCAGTCTCAAGCCATACTTTGGCTTGGGAAAGCTGTACCAGGTAAGAAAAAGATATATTTCATGCAATATGAGAACAGTTCTCATATAACAGATAAAACCATCTAACTTCTATGACTGTCAATAAAATATCTGAACACGTGTCATTTCGTGATACAGTAGTGCAAAAATTCGATAGTTAGTCAGACGGCCTTTACTGAAATTAACTATTTTCTGTTTATCATAAGGCATGGAATGGGAGTAAGGAATGAAAGAGGAAGCCGCCTGGTACAATTTTGCACAGAGCATAACTTAATCACAGTCAACACTTGGTTCAAGAATCATAAAAGAAGGCTGTATACATGGAAGAAGCCTGGATATACTAGAAGGTATCAGATAGATTATATAATGGTAAGACAGACATTTAGGAACCAGGTTTTAAATTGTAAGACATTTCCAGGGGCAGATGTTGACTCTAACCACAATCTATTGGTTATGAACTGCAGATTAAAACTGATGAAACTGCAAAAAGGTGGGTTATTGAAGAGATGGGACCTGGATAAACTGAAAGAACCAGAGGTTGTAGAGAGCTTCAGGGAGAGCATTAAGGAACGATTGAAAAGAATGGGGGAAAGAAATACAGTAGAAGAAGAATGGGTAGCTTTGAGAGATGAAATAGTGAAGACAGCAGAGGATCAAGTAGGTAAAAGGACGAGGGCTAATAGAAATCCTTGGGTAACAGAAGAGATATTGAATTTAATTGATGAAAGGAGAAAATACAAAAATGCAGTAAATGAAGCAGGCAAAAAGGAGTACAAACGTCTCAAAAATGAGATCGACAGAAAGTGCAAAATTGCTAAGCAGGGATGGCTAGAGGACAAATGTAAGGTTGTAAGGGCACATACCACTAAGGGGAAGGTAGATACTGCCTACAAGAAAATTGAAGAGACCTTTGGAGAAAGGAGGACGACTTGCATGAATATCAAGAGCAGAGATGGAAACCCAATATTAAGCAAAGAAGGGAAAGCAGAAAGGTGGAAGGAGTATATAGAGGGTCTATAAAAGGGCGATGTTCTTGAGGACAATATTATAGAAATGGAAGAGAATGTAGATCAAGATGAAATGGGAGATATTATACTACGTGAAGAGTTTGACAGAGCACTGAAAGATCTAAGTCGAAACAAGGCCCCAGGAGTAGACAACATCCCGTTAGAACTAATGACAGCCTTGGGAGAGCCAGGCCTAACAAAACTCTACCATCTGGTGAGCAAGATGTATGAGACAGGCGAAATACCCTCAGACTTCAAGAAGAATATAATAATTCAAATCCCAAAGAAAGCAGGTGTTGACAGATGTGAAAATTACTGAACTATCAGCTTAATAAGCCACGGCTGCAAAATACTAACACGAATTCTTTACAGACGAATGGAAAAACTGGTAGAAGCCGACCACGGGGAAGATCAGTTTTGATTCCGTAGAAATGTTGCAACACATGAGGCAATACTGACCCTACGACTTACTTTAGAAAATAGATTAAGGAAAGGCAAACCTACGTTTCTAGCATTTGTAGACTTAGAGAAAGCTTTTGACAATGTTGACTGGAATACTCTCTTTCAAATTATGAAGCTGGCAGGGATAAAATACAGGGAGCGAAAGGCTATTTACAGTTTGTAGAGAAACCAGATGGCAGTTACAAGAGTCGAGGGGCATGAAAGGGAAGCAGTGGTTGGGAAGGGAGTGAGACAGGGTTGTAGCCCATCTCCAATGTTATTCAATCTGTATATTGAGCAAGCAGTAAAGGAAACAAAAGAAAAATTCGGAGTAGGAATTAAAATCCATGGAGAAGAAATAAAAACTTTGAGGTTCGCCGATGACATTGTAATTCTGCCAGAGACAGCAAAGGACCTGGAAGAGCAGCTGAACGGAATGGACAGTGTCTTGAAATGAGGATATAAGATGAACATCAACAGAAAGAAAACGAGAATAATGGAATGTAGTCGAATTAAATCTGGTGATGCTGAGGCAATTAGATTAGGAAATGGAGGCTTAAAGTAGTTAATGAGTTTTCCTATCTGGGGAGCAAAATAACTGATGATGGTCGAAGTAGAGAGGATATCAAATGTAGACTTGCAATGGCGAGAAAATCGTTTCTGAAGAAGAGAAATTTGATAACATCGACTATAGATTTAAGTGTCAGGAAGACGTTTCTGAAAGTATTTGTATGGAGTGTAGCCATGTATGGAAGTGAAACATGAACGATAAATAGTTCGGACAAGAAGGGAATATAAGCTTTCGAAATGTGGTGCTACAGAAGAATGCTGAAGATTAGATGGGTAGATCACATAACCAATGAATAGGTATTGAAGAGGATTGGGGAGAAGAGGAGTTTGTGGCACAACTTGACTAGAAGAGTGGATCGGTTGGTAGGACATGTTCTGAGGCATCAAGGGATCACCAAATTAGTACTGGAGGGCAGCGTGGAGGGTAAAACTCGTAGTGGGAGACCAAGAGATGAATACACTAAGCAGATTTAGAAGGCTGCATTACGTACTGGGAGATGAAGAAGCTTGCACAGGATAGAGTAGCAATGAGAGCTGCATCAAACCAGTCTCTGGACTGAAGATCACAACAACAACAAGGCACACAGTTGATTTAACAATTAATTATAAGCAATGGTGCAGTTTTTAGTAACCATTTGTTCTTGATGTTACGGCCACCACTTATTTTAATACAAGACCGTAGGTGGTGTACTGTGTCGGTAAACACTGTGCGAAGTAAAAACTACTTCCAAAGGGGCCGCAAAGATTTAGTTTTGCGCCCACAACATTGTAGTGGCCAGTGTGCGCGCGAGTCAGCTGTAGTTGGATCCGCGAACGTTGGCGATCAAGTTTAGGCTTGTTCTGCGCACCTACGTCACGCATTCTCCTACAGCCAATGAGCGTTCAGTAGTGTTCTGAGTGTTCTGCTGTGAACACCGTAGCTAATTCGAACATTAAAACTGACAGTAGTGTGTTGTCTAATGAATTTCGATTCCATTTGTTGAGAGTTGTCACTGCTGATTGTCGTGCTATGTGATAAACTTTGCATACGCAAACGAGAGACGTAATTTGCAATATATACGCTTTCTTGAAGCGGAAAACGCGCTCATGAGCGTACCGCAACTGTGGCTTGGAATCGTCAACAATGCCGTCCCCGTCCGTGCCTCGACATGCGCGCACCGCCATCATTTGTGGATCAGACTATAGCAGCCGAGCTCCCCGGCTTCCGCGCAGACTGGGGGCTATGGCTGAACACCGTGTCAGAGCGGCCCTGCAGCGCAGCACTGCCCAGTCTCGAGGCCTTTTCGGACCGGCCCGCCGCATGCTTCGCTGCCACTAGCTAGTCTATGACTGTGCTGTGTCAGCCTGCCTCAGCCCAACGTTCTGGGCATGGTGCGTCAACAAGTGGGCAGCGCTAGGTGGACACTCGGCAAAAACACTTCGCGCATGTCTCTCGATAGAGGAAGGAAGTCTTATGTTCGCATATGCACTATACCAAACAGAGCGAGGTGACGCAGTTGTCAGTACATTGGACTCTCATTCGGGAGGACGACAGTTGAAATCCGCGTCCAACCATCCTCATTTAGGTTTTCCATAATTTCCCCAAATCGCGCAGGCCGTTGTGGCCGAGCGGTTCTAGGTGCTTCAGTCTGGAACCGAACGACCGTTACGGTCGCAGGTTCGAATCCTGCCTCGGACATGGATGTGTGTGATGTCCTTAGTTTAGTTAGGTTTAAGTAGTTCTAAGTTCTAGGGGACTGATGACCTCAAAAGTTAAGTCCCATAGTGCTCAGAGCCATTTGAACCATTTTGAACCACAAATCGTTTCCCATCATTCCCTAACCTGATAGGACCGATGACCTTGTTGTATGGTTCCCACCCCCGAATCCACCAAAACTATACCATTCACTCAATATGAGCACGTTGCCTTGCTGGAGAAACATCGAAACGGTAGTCCATTTGATGCCACATAAGAATCAACAGGTTCCTGTTTATTAAATTTACAGCTTCAACCATTCGACTTCTCAGCTCTTGAAAAGTAGCTGCCAGGGGTGGGACGAAGACAGTGCCCTTTTCTATCCCCACAGAAAGTAATCGCAAGGTGTGAGACCTGGTGACCTGGGAGGCCAAAAGCATATAAAAAAAGTACTTCTGCCACACGCAAGATTCGAACATACAGCCTCATGCGCTATAGTAGTACACGCAGGCTCGGAGCCACACCGACGCCAATGTTTTACTTGGTGCAATGTGCAGGCACCCTACCGGCGAGATTAGGATCGACAAGCACAACCACTACACATGCGGCGAGGTACGTCATCTGCGGACGTCACGTGTTCAATATTTGTCGTCAACTTTTCGGGTGTTTCCGATATTCTCGGCCCCATGTATCTCATGTTAAATTACTGGTCTCAGCGTCATCTACGTCGCTTCGGGGTATTTTAGAAAGCTAAGAAGACTGACATATACACAGGGTGTAACAAAAACGTGCGCAGAAATTGCAGGACACATTCCTCATATGTAGACGAACACATATGATTGGATCACACCAGCATACCCCATGCAACACTGTATCACGGGAGTTGTTCAATATGCCCTCCGTGATCGTTGATACATGCGTCAATCCGCCGTCGTAGTGAATCTCGATGAGCTGATGTAACCCTGGAGTATTGCGTATGGTTTCACAGCCTTCCATAATAGGGGCGCGGAGACTCTGAACATTTTGTACTAGGGCTCCACAAATAAAAGTCTAGTGGGTTTAGCTCCGGAGAGTTCGTCCATCAAATGGGCATCTGTCATCTCTGCATTTGTGTACTCTCCCACTGCACGAGCCATGCCTGTGATTAACTCTACGTAGTAACCTGTGTGCTTGCAACGGTCGTACTGATCGCCGGAACAGTTGATATAAACTATAACCAAGCAATGACGTACGTCGCGTGACAACAGAAACATGTAAAACAAAACACTGGCGGAGCACAACGTACCCAGACGTCAGTAAGTCAACACGTTTCCCATGATTCTTAAGTTCTGTCATTTAAAAATTCAAAATTAATTTGAAAACCAGTGTACATAAATCAAACATACGCAACAAAACCTGCAATAAGCGAAAACGTTTCCACCAATAAAAACGACGGAGAAGGGAAGTGGATATTCGAAAAGAGTTTCTGCATACTTTTTCACTCGTTTGTCTCCGATAGAGTTACTATGATTAAAAATAACACCAACATGTCTAGAACTAAAAGTGATCGACTTGCGCTGAGTAAAGAACGGGTAAAACTAAAATTTCTTTCAGAATCAGACAAGATGCTTGTATACAGAATATTTCTCTGGCGACTTTTTGAAGAGTAGGAAAACTTTGTCCGCTCGTTTTCCAGTAAGAAGCCACATTTTCTTCCATTTTGCAGTTCTGATTTGTAGCAAGACTACCATCGACATCTGTCCACAAAGGAAACTTCTTTACTTTCTCTGGTAGCTGAATTCTTGTGGAATTTGATGAAAGAATTCCCTTTTCGTGGCTTATCTGATGGTGAAAGTACAAAAGCTCTTTAATACATCATTTTGCAAACCGCACGAATGTGATCTCCACTCTGAATGTGAAAGTTTATTGAAAATAAAACCAGATGTCCTGTTTTTGAAGCTATTTGACCAATTTAATACAGTTTCAGGGCTCCGCCAAGGTCGCTCACAAATTCGCTCGGGTGATCTGACAAAGTATTCTCATATATTCGGCTATGCGTTTAGGGAAGGAACATCGACTCTGAACGTATGAGGCTTGAACTTGATTCTGTGACCGACCTCGGGAGTAGTCAGTTTCCTCTGGAACTGGCCACTGGGGAGTTATTACCATAGCAAGAAATGGATTCTACATCTTACCTCTAATTTGAGGCGTTTATGAAAAAGTCCGATTTCAGAAGCTTCTCTGTCCTGAGGCACATGACTAAAATGCTTTAACATTCTCATCGTCATGTCAACAGAAGGTGCAGTGTAGGTAATTTCTCTAGTTCCAATTCATTGGACGCCGCTTTGAAGAGCTACAAAAACCCTTATGTTTTGAAAGCTATAAAATAAACGATTGCGTATAAGAATTACAGTAATAGAATAGCATACATACCGTGAAAAGTTCTTTCACCATCGTATTATCACTTCTTTCAATTCGGGCTATTTCTCCCTTCTCAGGGAGCTCTTCGCACAAAGACATTCTAACATTGTCAGCTGCTTATTCCAGCGAGTATCGTTAGAATGGCTCAGTGGTCTATCAAGAGCATTAAGAAGACCACTTTTCTTTACGTAAGTGACGCATTCTTTCGCCACATTGAAAAGACTTACGGCCAATTGACGCATATATACTCCGCTTTAAAATCATTTCGTAGCCCTGTATTTAGCATATGGCAGGAACAATTCAATCGTGAATAATCACGCAGTGTAGCGAAAATGTTGGTACCTTGATCAGTCGTGTGCTGCATGTCTTTCAAAGTAGAGTGGTGGATACCAAGAGACATAAATCGTCTAAAATAATCTCTAAGAATGTTACCGCCCGTTTTTGGTTCATCTGGAAACTGAGTTGTATGTAAAATGCGAGATCTGAGAGTCCAGTCAATGAAACAGGAGACAGTTAATGTCAGATAATGGCTTTTCTTTAGCTGGATGTCCACATGTCTGTAGTTGCTGAGTATTCACCTTCTATTACATGAGCAATTACCTCAGGCGTAAATATATGTCGTAGGCTTTTAGCACTTTCTGCCATGTACCGCGACACACTTGTGGAGTGAGATATAAAGACCTTTGCAGTGTCGATTAACGTCTGAACAAGATCCATTAGACCTTCACCTCTTGTAGTTCCGTACAACCTTACGTCTCGTGCACACATAGCAACGCATTTATTGACGGTTATCTCCTGAGCAGGTTTAGGAAGTCGATTCTTGTCCATATAAGACCCTTTGAGACACGCATGGATGGCGAGAAATGTGCGAAGTGCCACTTGACCCTTCGGCATGAGAGTAAATTTCACCGCACAGCGAACAGCAAACAAAATTAATGCTATTCGTAACGCCATCCACAATAGGCTTTAACACGGTCCAAACTGAACATTTAAAATTCGCTTCAGGCTGTGTGGTTCTCTGCTCAGCACTGGTTAGTTTTTCTTTTACCTCCATATTTCTTGACATGCGCTCCTTCTTCTGCAAACGACGTTTAGTTTCAGCGCTCATTTTGTGCGTTACGAAAAAAATGAAGAAATCCCACCGCTCCACTAAACACTACTCTACTCACAGCACGTAGCCCGTAGCTCCCATCTGAGATCAGTGCTACCAACAGCCCGTAGACCGCAGCACACCAATGGTTGCGCATGGCACTGGTGCAGTGACGTCACGGGCTCGCTCAGTGCGGAGCAGTAAGGCCGCAGAATGTGGGCTGCGTCTCCATGCGCAACTCTGCTGACACCGTGGCATACAGGCGCTTTCGCAACAGCACTGCTCGGCCCTTGGGGTGACGTCAGGGACTCGCTCGGCCCAAGACTGCCGTAGCCCAGTGCGGCCGCAGCTCGCGGGCCGGACCTCTGTGCACGACTTTGCACGGTGCGGCCCGTCGGACCTCGATGCGGCTGCCCCACCTGAACCTGCAGCGCGAGGCAAGGCTCGCACGGCTGTCATGGCTACAGTCCTCGACGGGCCGCGCCTCGATGTCCACCTCGGCTGCGACGTGCACAACCAGAGCTCGCGCTCAGCCGGTCGTCACCGACCGATTGACATCATACAAGCCTCCTTTTGTTTTCAATTAGTAAGATATGACTGAAACCACTTTGCAGCACTACTAGTGATACTATAATATTTTAATTTACTTAAAAGAATGCTGTGATTCTAACAGTGAAAAGCTTTTTAAAAAATCTTTGAAAAGGTTATGTTGAAGCGTCTGCTTAAGCATCTTCGTTAAAACAACATATTGTCAAAGTCACAGTTTGCGTTCCTTAAGGGTTCTGATATTGAGAAGGCTATTTACAATTACAGTGAAAATGTCCTTAATTTATTAGACAACAAATTAGAGGCAACTGGCATATTCTGTGACCTGTCATAGGTTTTTCACTTTGTGAATCACAGCATTCTTTTAAGTAAATTAAAATATTATCGCATGACTAGTAGTACTGCAAAATCGTTTCAGTCATATCTAACTAATAGACAACAAAGGGTGTCATTACGTAACACTTCAGCAGTAGGCAATCAGACATCATCTGACTGGGAAGAAATTACATGTGGTGTTCCCCAAGGATCCATACTAGGTCCACTACTTTTTGTTGTGTATATTAATGACCTATCATCTGTTACATTACCAGATGCCAAGTTTGTCTTATTTGCAGATGATAAAACATCGCAATAAATAGTAAATGAAATACAAATTTAGAACGGGCAGCTAATCTAATTTTTACTGACTTTAATAAGTGGTTCATAGCTAATTCACTGTCACTAAACTTTGAAAAGACCCACTACATGCAGTTCAGAACTTCCAAGAAATTTCCTTCTAGTGTGTCTATAAAATATGATGACATGGAAATAGGAGAAGTCTAGAGTGTAAAATTCTTGGGATTACATGTTGATAATAAATTCAATTTGGAGCGACATACTAACAAACTGCTAAAGCACCTAAACAAGTCTGTGTTTGTAATGCGAATGATGTCTGACATAAGATGTAAAAATATAAAAAACTGGCATATTTTACTTATTTTCACTCCATTATGCCATATGGTATCAGATTTTGGGGTAACTCCACAAACCGAGAAAAAAGTTTTAGAGTACAGAAGCGTATGATAAGTGTGATGTGTAAATCCAACAACATCATGTCGAAACCTATTCAAAGAATTGGGCATAGTAACCATAGCATCGCAGTATATTTATTCCTTAATGAAGTTTGTTGTAAATAACTAACTGCTTAGTACACAGTATCAATAGTAGCAATAAGAACAATATATATAAAGATTTAAAATCACTTACTATTGCCCAGAAAGGATTCCATTATTCAGCAACGCATATTTTCAATAAGTTACCAGCAACCAGTAAGAGTTTCGTTTCAGACAAGGCGCAATTTAAACATAATTTAAAGGAATTTTTGGTAGCTAACTCCTTCTATTCCATCCATGAATTTCTCAACAAGTGCAGTAGACCATTTTAATGTACTTTAATTTTTGACAATACTTGGTTGTAACAGACAAGTAACTACCTACTGTGTGAATGATGGTTGTATGGAAAGCAGATGTAAGTATTACACCTGTAAATATTAGAAGTTTAATTGTAATTCATGCACACAATTTTACTGTATATTGATTGAAGATCATTAAACTTAATGAAACTCAAGTTTTTCTAATTTCATTTTTGTCATGTGTTTATCTGACATGTTTCACACCCAGGAGCGTCCCCTCTTTTGTGGGTCTATGGAATTAACAATTAATCTATTCTAATCAACTGTGACGATACTCCAGCAATGGCTGCATCAATGTCCACGGGCAGACACGTCACTGAGCTAACTTAACCTCTTATCCTCAGAACACTGATACCTCTCAAATTTTAACTTAGTGTATCTTGTACAAGTATCTCCCGTGCCAATGAAAATGATTTGTCAAGTACACGACTTGAATGAGTACTCATGAAACAGCCAGTATCGTAGTCAAATGTATCATAGCCAAACGGAAGACACCAAGAAAATTTTGCTTTCTTTATGTTTATGAAATATGTGTTTACTAGAGAGTCCACAAATGTTAATAAGTACATGTAATACTTTGTATGATGATATAGAACAGAGAAGCCTCCACATTTTTTCTTTGATCACCTAGGGGATGTCTTCCTGTTTCGTATCATCCTTTGTTCTTCCGTTTCATATTTAAATTAATAACTTTCAGATGTATTAATTTAACAAACTAAACATATCTCTTTGTATTAATGTCTTTATCAGCTTTGTATATAGCTATTTGTAAAAGAAATGCAACACTGCTGACGTGGAGCCCGTCCGCCATAGGTGTGATCCAAATACTGATTAACAATTTATCAGATCTTTTATAGTGTACCAAAGAACCTACAGTCGTTCAGAAACGAAGTCCAATACTCAATTAACTATACAGCATAATGCGATTGACCGATTGCGTTATTCACTTGCATTATGAAAATTACACTGGAGCCACATCTGTAACTTTGCGTTTCTCTCGAACACCAATCTGGACTAATAAGAAATCACAACAGGAATCAACAAGCACTGCTCGGTTAATTTCCGTTGGCATTATTTAACTGACTACCTGCTGGTAACCGGTAGGTGATCACGACTATTTTGTTTACATTCTTTATCTTCCTTCCACGTTCGCAAGCAGGCGAGGTAACAGTTACAGCTCAGAACTTCCACTCGCTCATCCATCTACCAGAGAGGTTGTTGCTATTGCTGGCTGGGGAGCACTTTTACCGTGGTCGCTCCATGTGTGGTTGCAGATTAACGTCATACCACAGACATTCCTGTTTACAACAACAAAATATACAAGAACGGATACTTCAGTTAGCTGCATTGGCCAATAGTGTGAGATGAATACCTTTTCTCATACGAGAATGAGCAGTGCCGTTAATTTAGAGCAATATAGGAACGTCTTTTGCCATGTCAAATATCGCGGTTGGTGAATCACATAAGATCTACCTTACTCATGACTCCTCCCGGTAAAGAACCTGCAAAACTGTGTACAAGAAATCTGCCTCTACTTCCCACCCCCTTCCTCAATGTTGTTGTTGTGGTGTTCAGTCTGAAGACTGGTTTGATACAGCTGCCCAAGCTAGTCAATTCTGTGCAAGCCTCTTCAGCGCTGCACAGCTAATGCCATATGCATCAGTTTCAACCTGCTAACTGTATTCAAGACTTTGCCTCCTTCTACATTGTTAACATCCCCCCCACCACAACACCCACATATACACACTTCTCTCCATCACCAAACTGGCGCCGGCCGAAGTGGCCGTGCGGTTCTGGGCGCTGCAGTCTGGAACCGCGAGACCGCTACGGTCGCAGGTTCGAATCCTGCCTCGGGCATGGATGTGTGTGGTGTCCTTAGGTTAGTTAGGTTTAACTAGTTCTAAGTTCTAGGGGACTAATGACCTCAGAAGTTGAGTCCAATAGTGCTCAGAGCCATTTGAACCAAACTGGCAAGTCCTTGACGCCTCAGGATATGCCCAATGAAACGAAGTCGTTCCATAAATTTCTTGTTTTCCCCAGTTCGACTCAGTACCTTCTAATCAGTAATTCGATATGCGGTGCCACCACTATTTTTCGGCGCTACTGAGTAAAATTGTGATATTGCCATGGCTGTTGCAAAAGATCTTGGGAGTGGGCCATCTCAGCGCCGACCAAGCCCCATTATGTCAGATGCAGCAGTGCCACTGGCAGCTGCTTACTCCAGCGGCAATTGTTAGACTGTCTCATTTATCTAACAAGAGCATTAAAAAGACCACTTTTCTTTACGTAAGTGACGCATTCTTTCGCCGAATTAAAAGACCATGAACTTATGGACAATTGGCACATATATACTCCCCATTAAAATTATTTCGTAGCCCTGTATTTAGCATATGGCAGGCACAATTCAATCTTGAATAATCGCACACTGCAACGACAATGTTGTTACCTTGATCAGTTGTGTGCTGTATGGTTCAAATGGCTCTGAGCACTATGGGGAACAACTTCTGAGATCATCAGTCCCGTAGAACATAGAACTACTTCATCCTAACTAACCTAATGACATCACACACATCGATGCTTGAGGCAGGATTCGAACCTGCCACCGTAACGGTAGCGCAGTTCCAGACTGAAGCGCTAGAACCGTTCGGCCACTCCGGTCGGCATGTACTGATGTCTTTTAAAGTAGAGTCGTGGATACCAGGAGACATTAATCGCCTAAACAATTCTCTGAGAATATTACCGACCGTTTTTGGTTCATCTGGAAACTGGGTTGTAAACAAAATGCGAGATATGAGAGTCTAGTCAATAAAAGAGGAGACTGTATATGTCAGCTGGTGGTTTCATCTCGCGCTGGACGTCCACATGTCTGTAGTTGCTGAGTATTCACCTTCTGTTATATGAGAAATTACGTCACGCATAAATACTGGGTGTTACAAAAAGGTACGGCCAAACTTTCAAGAAACATTCCTCACACACAAAAAAAGAAGATATGTTATGCGGACATGTGTCCAGAAACGCTTACTTTCCATGTTAGAGCTCATTTTATTACTTCTCCTCAAATCACATTAATCATGGAATGGAAACACACAGCAACAGAACGTACCAGTGTGACTTCAAACACTTTGTTACAGGAAATGTTCAAAATGTCCTCCGTTAGCGAGGATACATGCATCCACCCTCCATCACATGGAATCCCTGATGCGCTGATGCAGCCGTGGAGAATGGCGTATTGTATCACAGCCGTCCACAATACGAGCACGAAGAGTCTCTACATTTGGTACCGGGGTTGCGTAGACAAGAGCTTTCAAATCCCCCCATAAATGAAAGTAAAGAGGGTTGAGGTCAGGAGAGCGTGGAGGCCATGGAATTGGTCCGCCTCTGCCAATCCATCGGTCACCGAATGTGTTGTTGAAAAGCATACGAACACTTCGACTGAAATGTGCAGGAGTTCCATCGTGCATGAACCACATGTTTTGTCGTACTTGTAAAGGCACATGTTCCAACAGCAAAGGTAGAGTATCCCGTATGAAATCATGATAACGTGCTCCATTGAGCGTAGGTGGAAGAACATGGGGCCCAATCAATACATCACCAACAATGCCTGCCCAAACGTTCACAGAAAATATGTGTTGATTACGTGATTGCACAATTGCGTGCGGGTTCTTGTCGGCCCACACATGTTGATTGCGAAAATTTACAATTTGATCATGTTGGAATGAAGCCTCATCTGTAAAGAGAACGTTTGCACTGAAATGAGGATTGACACATTGTTGGATGAACTATTCACAGAAGTGTACCCGTGGAGACCAATCAGCTGCTGATAGTGCCTGCACACGCTGTACATGGTACGGAAACAACTGGTTCTCCCGTAGCACTCTCCATACAGTGACGTGGTCAACGTTACCTTGTACAGCAGCAACTTCTCTGACGCTGCCAATCCATCGGTCACCGAATCTGTTGTTGAGAAGCATACGAACACTTCGACTGAAATGTGCAGGAGCTCCATCGTGCATGAACCACATGTTTTGTCGTACTTGTAAAGGCACATGTTCCAACAGCACAGGTAGAGTATCCCGTATGAAATCATAACGTGCTCCATTGAGCGTAGGTGGAAGAACATGGGGCCCAATCAATACATCACCAACAATGCCTGCCCAAACGTTCACAGAAAATATGTGTTGATTACGTGATTGCACAATTGCGTGCGGGTTCTTGTCGGCCCACATATGTTGATTGCGAAAATTTACAATTTGATCATGTTGGAATGAAGCCTCATCTGTAAAGAGAACGTTTGCACTGAAATGAGGATTGACACATTGTTGGATGAACCATTCGCAGAAGTGTACCCGTGGAGGCCAATCAGCTGCTGATAGTGCCTGCACACGCTGTACATGGTACGGAAACAACTGGTTCTCCCGTAGCACTCTCCATACAGTGACGTGGTCAACGTTACCTTGTACAGCAGCAACTTCTCTGACGCTGACATTAGGGTTATCGTCAACTGCACGAAGAATTGCCTCGTCCATTGCAAGTGTCCTCGTCTTTCAAGGTCTTCTCCAGTCGCGAGTCATAGGCTGGAACGTTCCGTGCTCCCTAAGACGCCGATCAATTGCTTCAGACGTCTTCCTGTCGGGACACCTTTGTTCTGGAAATCTGTCTCGACACAAACGTACCGCGCCACGGCTATTGCCCCGTGCTAATCCATAGATCAAATGGTCATCTGCCAACTCCGCATTTGTAAACATTGCACTGACTGCAAAACCACGTTCGTCATGAACACTAACCTGTTGATGCTACGTACTGATGTGCTTGATGCTAGTAGTGTAGAGCAATGAGTCGCATGTCAACACAAGCACCGAAGTCAACATTACCTTCCTTCAATTGGGCCAACTGGCGGTGAATCGAGGAAGTACAGTACATACTGACGAAACTAAAATGAGCTCTAACATGGAAATTAAGCGTTTACGGACACATGGCCACATAACATCTTTTCTTTGTTTGTGTGTGAGGAATGTTTCCTGAAAGTTTGGCCGTACCTTTTTGTAACACCCTGTATATGTTTTAGGCTATTAACACTTTCTGCCATACACCGCGACACAGCTGTGGGGTGAGATATAATGGTCTTTGCAGTGTTAATTAACGTCTTAATAAGATCCATAAGACCATCACATCTTATAGCTCTGTATGACCTTACATCTGCTCCACACATAGCCCGCATTTATCGACAGTTATCTCCTGAGCAGGTTTAGGAAGTCATTTTTGATCCACACAAGACCCTTTTTTATTAGACACGCATGGATGTCGAGAAATGTGCGAAGTGCCACTTGACCCTTTGGCACGAGAGTAAATATCACAGCACAGCGAACAGCAAACAAAATGAATGTTTTTCCTAACGCCATCCACAATAGGTTTTAACATGGTCCAAAGTGAACTTTTAAGGTTCGCTTCAAGCCGTGTGGTTCTCTACTCATCCCTGATTAACTTTTCTTTTACTACCCTTTTTCTTGACATGCGCTCCTTCCTCTGCAGACCACGTTCAGTTTCCGAGCTCATTTTGTGCATTATGACAAAAATGAAGAAATCCCACTATACACTGCTCAACTCACCGCTTGTAGCACGTGGCTCACAACTGCAGTCAGTACTACCAACAGCGCGTAGGCTGCAGCACGCCAGTGCTTGCATACGATACTGTTGCAGTGACGTCACTGGCTCGCTCAGTGCGGAGCAGTGAGGGCGTGGCCCGTGGGCTGCATCTCCATGCGCAACTTTGCTGAGCCTGTGGCATACAGGTTCTTTCGCAACAGCACTGCTCCGCCCTTGGGGTGACGTCAGGGACTCAGTTGGCCCGAGACTGGTGCAGTACAGTGTGGCCACAGCTCGCGGGTCGGCCCTCAGTGCACGACTCTGTATTGAGCTGCCCGTCGGACCTCGATGCAGCTGTCCCAGCTGAACCTGCAGCGTAACGCAAGGCTCGCACGTGTGTTATGGCTACGGTCCTGGACGGACCGCGCCTCGATGCCCACCTCTGATATAAAGTGCACAACCAGAGCTCGCGCTCAGCCGGTCGTCACCGACCGATTGACATCATACAAGCCAACTGCGATGTCACTTCAGCAGTGGCTGCATCAATTCTCATGGGCAGAACACGTCACTTAACTCACTTATCCCCTTATCCTCAGAACAATGATCCCTCTGAAATTTTATGTTACTCTATCTTATGCAAATATTTCCTGTGTCAATGAAAATGATTTGTCAAACTGTTTATTTCAAACGTGTCAAACTGTGTATTGGCTTTTCTTGTATACACCAGTCTTGTAATTTGGTTGTACTGACGACTTGAATGACTACTCATGTAACAGCCAGTATCGTTGTCAAATATATCGTAGGATAATGTAAGACACCAAGAAAAATTTTCTTTCTTTATGTTTATGAAATGTGTGTAACAGAAAGTCCACAAATGTTAATAAGTACATGTAATACTTGCTACGACAATGAAGAACAGAGAAGGCTTCACATTTTTTCTGCGATCAGCTAGGAGATGCCTTCCTGTTTCGTATCGTCCTTTCTTCTTCAGCTTTCGCTATGTATGCATCTGTCTTGTTAGCTCTTAAGAACTATGAATATACGATGGGCGTTTGAAAAGTCAATGCAAAAATAAAAACTGCTTTCATGTTCGGTGTAAACCCTTTTTATTTTCAACATATTCTCCTCTCAGACTTATTCACTTCGTCCAACGCTGTTCAAATTTGTTGATCCCTTCCGAATAATTTGAACTGTACAAGTCTGCAAAATAGCTAATAGTGGCTGCAATCACCTCCTCGTTTGAATAAAATCTTTGCCCCGCCAGCCATTTCTTCAAATTGGGGAACAAATAATATTCCGAGGGAGCCAAGTCTGTGGAATAGGTTGGGGGGGGGGGGGGGGGGGGTGATGTGAAACGAGTTGGAATCCTATTTCCATTAATTTTTCGACCACAACTGCTGAGGTTTGTGCTGGTGCATTGTCGTGATAGAAAAGGACTGACCAATAACGATGAATAATATTCACCTGTAATACTTTTACCCTGTTCCAGATAGTTGATGAGGATTATCCCTTGCGAATCCCAAAAGTCAGTCGCCATAACCTTTCCGGCCAAATGAATGGTCTCCGCCTTTTTTCGTGCAGATTCTCACTTGGTAACCAATTTTTTAGAATGTTCCTTGGTCTCAGGACCATAGTAATGTATCCATGTTTCATCAACAGTGACGAAACGACGCTCAGAGTCCTGCGAATTCGTCTGAACAGCAGCAAACCATCCTTGCAACACTTCGCACAATGCCGTTGTTGGTCAAGCATGAGCAATTCGCGGAATGCATCTTACGGATAGCTTTCTCATGTCCAAATGTTGATGCAAAATATTATCTACCCGTTTATTCGAGATGCTCACAGCACTAGCAATCTCACGCACTTTAACTCTTCTGTCATCCATCACCATATCATGGATTTTGTCAATGATTTCTGGAGTCGTATCCATCACAGGGTGTCCAGAACGTTCAGCATCACTTGTGCCCATATGGCCACTCCTAAAATTTTAAAATCACTTATAAGCTATTCTAATCGAAGGTGCAGAGTCACCGTAATGTTTATCAAGCTTCCCTTTAGTCTCCTGAGCCGTTTTGCCCTTTATAAAGTAAAGTTTAATCACCACACGAAATTCTTTTTCGTCCATTTTTTGACAATCACTCGACTTCGTTGATTCACACGACTGCCAAACACAAAGAAGTAGACCAATATGACTGACACTTGGTGTGCGTTCTTTCCAAAGATGCTACTAACTAAATGTGACCTCGATAGGCGCCTGTGGTGGCATCTCTCGGACTTTGCACAGACTTTCCAAACGACCCTCGTATTTAAGTATATTTAAATTAATACCCTTCTGAAGTATCAGTTTAACAAACTAAACATATCTCTTTGTATTAACGTCTTTATCGGCTTTATATACTGCTATTCGTAAAACAAATGCAACACTGCAGACGTGGAGACTGTCCGCTGTTGGTGTGATCCAAATACTGATTAGCAGTTTATCAGATCTTTTATAGTGTACCAAAGAACCTACAGTCTTTCAGAAACGAAGTACCATACTCAGTAAACTATACAGCACAATTCGACTGACCGATAGCGTTATGCACTTGCCTTATGAAAATTACATTGGAGCCACATCTGTAACTTCGGGTTTCTCTCAAACACCAGCCTGGAGTAATAGGAAATCACAACAGGAATCAACAAGCACTGCTCAGTTAATTTGAACTGACATTACTGAGCTGACTACCTGCTTGTAAGTGGTAGGTGATCACGACTATTTTCTTTACATTCTCTATCTTCCTTCCACGTTCGCAAGCAGGCGAGGTAACAGTTACAGCTCAGAAATTCCACTCGCTCATCAACCTACCAGAGAGGTTGTTGCTGTTGCTGGCTGGGGAGCACTTATACTGTGGTCACTCCGTGTGTGATTGCAGTTTAACATCATACCAGAGACATTTCTGTTTATAATAACAAAATAATACAAGAACCCCTTCCTCAATTCGTTGCATCGAACAATAGTGTGAGATAAATACCTTTTCTCATACGAGAATGAGCAGCGCCGTTAATTTAGAGCAATATAGAAACGTCTTTAGTCATGTCAAAAGCCAAAGGCGATGAATCACACGAGATCTACCTTACTTGTGAGTTCTCCCAGTAATGAACTTGCAAAATTGTGAACCAGAAGCCTACCTCTCCCTCCCGCCCACTTCCTCAATGTTGTTGTTGTGGTCTTCAGTCTGAAGACTGGTTTGATGCAGCTGCCCAAGCTAGTCTATTCAGTGCAATCCTTTTCAGCGCTGCACAGCTAATGCAATGTGCATCAGTTTGAACCTGCTAACTGTATTCTCAACTTTGTCTCCCTCTACACTTTTAACACCCCATCTCCCCAACTCTCACATATACACACTTCTGTCCATTACCAAACTGACAAGTCCTTGATGCCTCAGGATATGCCCAATGAAACGAAGTTGTGCCATAAACTTCTTGTTTTCCTCAGTTCGGCTCAGTATTTTGTTATCAGTTATTCGATCTGCAGTGCCACCACTATTTTTCGGTGCTACTGAGTAAAACTGTCATGTTGCCATGGCTGTTGCAAAAGATCTTAGGAGTTGGCCAGCTCAGAGCCGACCAAACACCATTACGTCAGATGCAGCAATGCCACTGGCAGGGTCCCACATTGTGCTCCAGGAAAGGGGCTGGCACCGCCATAAAGACGACACAGCAGAAAGTCATTGATAGGCCAGTTACTACACATACAATCAACATTCTTCTTATGGTCTACATGGCTACAAGCTGTGATTTGCAAAGCAAGAACGCTCTGTCCCAACATAAATTACCACTATTTTCAGTCAAGGGTGTCTCAGTCTGGTAGCTACTATTTAAGAGGAGAGGTACTGCCACTCCACGAGGCGAAATCAGGCTACAAGCAGCCACCATGGAATTTGGCTTCCACTAATTACGGGCCTCCGCTGCTGGTTTTAAGATCAGTGATGTGAGCTTAGCATCTTCCGGCATAAAGAATTAGATTAAGTGTCCTTGTCGTCGTACTGTTTTGTTCTCCTCGTTTTTTGTTTGCATAATTAGTGAGGTATTTCCTGGCGGAGAGGTTCAGAATTTCTGCAGCCTGGACCTGATGTGGAGGGAAGTGCATGTGCCGATGATTTTTGTGTCTTGCAGAGTGCAACTGCCGACAGTAATTTTGTTGTAGATACTTAGGAGGTTGTACAGAAAGCTATCAATAAGTTTGATTGTATTGCTAATGTTTTGGGTACTGAAATAGTACAGACGCATTTAGTATTCCCGAAAGCCGCAGATTCGGCACCACCTTTGACGACACTGCCTCTTCAGAAGGTGTGAGGAGACCAAAGAGGAAATGTGTTTGCAAGGTTAATGGTCAGGCCGACAAGGCTTGTGGCAGTGGATCAGGAGATTGACAAAGTGACAACACTTGCAGTGTAATGCATGATGCAGGCGAAGGCTGGTGCGCAATCCCAGGGCTAGACTTTCTCATCAAGCATCATGCCGAAACTGACTTTCGATGATTCGCGGTGGAACCCAGGGGCATAATGTTCAAGCTGGGATAGGCTGTCACCAGTGAAATACAGTCGCAAGGTTCGTTAATCATGATAGGACAAATGTGGGCAAAATCACGAAGGCTTAATTTGCATGATATAGTGCCACAAGGCACTGGGAAGTTGCTTTAGTTGACCGACGGTGTTGCTGACTTACACTATTCTGGACTTCGCCTCCGGGTAGAGAGTCGTTGTTGAGTAACCAGCGTTCAGTGATTGAGAGCCCTTCTTTGTCTATACTCACGTTGAGACATTTAAATCCCGTCTTTGTGACTCGGAGTACGCGTTTCTTGTCTGCTGAATACAGAGAGAAGATAGTATTAGATTATACTAGTCAGAGGACCGCCTTCTGCCGTCCTAGTGTTTCAATGAGTTTTTTATTTTGTGGCTGTAGTTCTTCCATCGGCGAAGACGTGTACGAGAACCATCACTGCGACGCACGGGACGCAGTACATTCGGTGATATTGGTAATTGCTTCGGCTTATTAGGCTATAAAGCTGAACATCTGTGATCACGTAAGTTTCATTTCCACTGAGGTTGCACATCACTGTAGATCATCTTTGGAAGCAGTGTCTTCTAGTGTTTGGGACGTTGATGATGTCAGTCATCTCATGTTATTTATATTAGATCGCGTAGCCATAAAATGGGGCAGATTTGGGCAGTTGATCAATAATATTAGTCAGGAAATTCATTTGTATCTCTTTATGTCCATTGCGCTTGCGTGCCGCAGCAATACAGATAGCCGTACCGCAGGTGCAACCACAACGGAGGGGTATCTTTTGAGGGGCCAGACAAACGTGTGGATCCTGAAGAGGGGCAGCAGCCTTTTCAGTAGTTGCAGGAGCAACAGTCTAGATGATTTACTGATCTGGCCTTGTAACATTAACCAAAACGGCATTGCCGTGCTGGTACTGCGAACGGCTGAAAGCAAGGGGAAACTACAGCCGTAATTTTTCCCGAGGGCATGCAGTGTTACTGTATGGTTAAATGATTATGGCGTCCTCTTGTGTAAAATATTCCGGAGGTAAAATAGTCCCCCATTCGGATCTCCGGGCGGTTACTACTCAGGAGGACGTTGTTATCAGAAGAAAGAAATCGGCGTTTCTACGGATCGGAGCGTGGAATGTCAGATCCCTTAATCGGGCAGGTAGGTTAGAAAATTTAAAAAGGGAAATGGATAGGTTAAATTTAGATATAGTGGGAATTAGCGAAGTTCGGTGGTAGGAGGAACAAGACTTTTGGTCAGGTGAATACAGGGTTATAAATACAAAATGAAACATGGGTAATGCAGGAGTAGGTTTAATAATGAATAAAAAATAGGAGTTCAGGTAAGTTACAACAAACAACATAGTGGACGCATTATTGTGGCCACGATAGACACGATACGACAGTAGTACAAGTTTATATGCCAACTAGCTCTGCAGATGATGAAGAAATTGAAGAAATATATGATGAGATAAAAGAAATCATTCAGTCAAGGGAGACGAAAATTTAATAGTCATGGGTGACTGGAATTCGACAGTCGGAAAAAGAAGAGACGGAAAAGTAGTAGGTGAATATGGATTGGGGGTAAGAAATGAAAGAGGAAGCCGCCTGGTAGAATTCTGCACAGAGTATAACTTAATCATTACTAACACTTAGTTCAAGAATCATAAAAGAAGGTTGTATACATGGAAGAAGCCTGGAGATACTGACAGGTTTCACGTAGATTATATAATGGTAAGACAGACATTTAGGAACCAGGTTTTAAATCGTAAAACATTTCCAGCGGCAGATGTGGAGTCTGACCACAATCTATTGGTTATGAACTGTAGATTAAAACTGAAGAAACTGCAAAAAGATGGGAATTTAAGGAGATGGGATCTGGATAAACCGACAGAACCAGAGGTTGTAGAGAGCTTCAGGGAGAACATTAGGGAACGACTGACAGGAATGGGGGAAAGAATTCAGTAGAAGAAGAATGGGTAGCTTTGAGAGATGAAATAGTGAAGGTAGCTGAGGACCAAGTAGCTAAAACGACGAGGGCTAGTAGAAATCGTTGGGTAACAGAAGAGATATTGAATTTAATTGATGAAAGGAGAAAATATAAAAACGCAGTAAATGAATCAGGCAAAAAGGAATACAAACGACTCAAAAATGAGATCGACAGGAAGTGCAAAATGGCTAAGCAGGCATGGCTAGAGGACAAATGTGAGGGTGTAGAAGCTTATTACACTAGGGGTAAGATAGATACTGCCTATAGGAAAATTAATGAGACCTTTGGAGAAAAGAGAACCACTTGTATGAATATCAAGAGCTCAGATGGAAACCCAGTTCTAAGCAAAGAAGGGAAAGCAGAAAGGTGGAAGGAGTGTATAGAGGATCTATACAAGGGTGATATACTTGAGGGCAATATTTTGGAAATCGAAGAGGATGTAGATGAAGATGAAATGGGAGATACGATACTACGTAATGAGTTTGACAGAGCACTGAAAGACCTAGGTCGAAACAAGGCCCCAGGAGTAGACAACATTCCATTAGAACTACTGACAGCCTTGGGAGAGCCAGTCCTGACAAAACTCTACCATCTGGAGAGCAAGATGTATGAGACAGGCGAAATACGCTCAGACTTCAAGAAGAATATAATAATTCCAATCCCAAAGATAGGAGGTGTTGACAGATGTCAAATTACCGAACTATCGCCCGCATCTCGTGGTCGTGCGGTAGCGTTCTTGCTTCCCACGCCCGGGTTCCCGGGTTCGATTCCCGGCGGGGTCAGGGATTTTCTCTGCCTCGTGATGGCTGGGTGTTGTGTGCTGTCCTTAGGTTAGTTAGGTTTAAGTAGTTCTAAGTTCTAGGGGACTGATGACCATAGCTGTTAAGTCCCATAGTGCTCAGAGCCATTTGAACCGAACTATCAGTTTAATAAGTCACGGCTGCAAAATACTAACGCAAATTCTTTACAGACGAATGGAGAAACTGGTAGAAGCCGACCTCGGGGAAGATCAGTTTTGATTCCGTAGAATGTTGGCACACTTGAGGCAATACTGACCCTACGATTTATCTTAGAAGATAGATTAAGGAAAGGAAAACCTACGTTTCTAGCATTTGTACACTTAGAGAAAGCTTTTGACAATGTTTACTGGCATACTATCTTTCTAATTATGAAGGTGGCAGGCATAAAATACAGGGAGCGAAAGGCTATTTACAGTTTGTACAGAAACAAGGTGGCAGTTATAAGAGTCGAGGGGCATGAAAGGGAAGCAGAGGTTGGGAAGGGAGTGAGACAGGGTTGTGTCCTATCCCTATTGTTATTCAGTCTGTATATTGAGCAAGCAGTAAAGGAAACAAAAGAAAAATTCAGAGTAGGAATTAAAATCCATGGAGAAGAAATAAAAACTTTGAGGTTCGCCGATGACATTGTAATTCTGTCAGAGACAGCAAAGGACCTGGAAGAGCAGCTGAACGGAATGGACAGTGTCTTGAAAGGAGGATATAAGATGAATATCAACAGAAACAAAACGTGGATAATGGAATGTAGTCGAATTAAATCTGGTGATGCTGAGGGAATTATATTAGGAAATGAGACACTTCAAGTTGTAAAGGAGTTTTGCTATTTGGGGAGCAAAATAACTGATGATTGTCGAAGTAAAGAGGATATAAAATGTATACTTGCAATGGCGGTGAAAGCGTTTCTGAAGAAGAGAAATTTGATAACTTCGAGTATAGATTTAAGTGTCAGGAAGACGTTTCTGAAAGTATTTGTATGGAGTGTAGCCATGTATGGAAGTGAAACATGGACGATAAATAGTTCGGACAAGAAGAGAATATAAGCTTTCGAAATGTGGTGCTACAGAAGAATGCTGAAGATTAGATGGGTAGATCACATAACTAATGAATAGGTATTGAAGAGGATTGGGGAGAAGAGGAGTTTGTGGCACAACTTGACTAGAAGAGGGGATCGGTTGGTAGGACATGTTCTGAGGCATCAAGGGATCACCAAATTAGTATTGGAGGGCAGCGTGGAGGGTAAAAATCGTAGAGGGAGACCAAGAGATGAATACACTAAGCAGATTTAGAAGGCTGCAGTACGTATTGGGAGATAGAGTAGCATGGAGAGTAGCATGGAGAGCTGCATCAAACCAGTCTCAGGACTGAAGGACACAACAACAACAAAAGAAACTTTCATGTACAATAAAAGTATAAGCAGAAACAACAAATGGTTCAAATGGCTCTGAGCACTATGGGACTTAACATCTGAGGTCATCAGTGCCCTAGAACACATCCATGCGCCAGGCAGGATTCGAACCCGCGACCGTAGGGTATCTCGCGGTTCCAGACTGAAGCGCCTAGAAACGCTCGGCCACACTGGTCACCCCAGAAACAACATTAATATTTAGTAGTTACTAGTTCCCTTAATCATTCATTTATTTTTATGTTGTAATTTATATGTTAAAGAGCAAGAAGTAGGAAATAATATCACCGTAAAGAGATCCTAAGATCTGCTTCAAGGGGTAGTCAGACAGAGCCAAATCTTCATTTTCGGGTTCAGTATTTTCCATTGCGCACATTAATTTTCACACCCGCCTGGAGCAGCATCTTGGAAACCATACAAATACCTTCAAGAAATACTTCCTAACACTTAAATTTATATTCAGTGTTAGCAAATGCCTCTTTTTCATTAATACTATTCCTGCTATTGTCAGTCTTCACTTTACCCTCTCTACTTCGGCCTTCATCAGTATTTTGCTGCCCAATAGTCCTTTTAGTGTCCCATTTCGTAATCAGATTCCCTTAACACTACTTGATTTAACTCTCGCAATACCAATGAGGAAGAAAGGGGTGCTTTATGCCTACCTTTTCAATACAGTGTAATCTAGTCATGTACATTATTTTTTAAATTTCTGAAAAAAATATATTTTTGATTTATAAATGATTTTCTCTGCCAGATTCCGTAATTTTTCAGTAAAACTTAACGCAAAAATTTAGGTCTTGTCTGTGGATGTGAATTTTCAGAACATGTATCATATTAATTTTTTCAGGTTTAGGACCCTTCTGACAGATAAATATATCTTTAAAAAGTATGTTATGCGTAAAAGATTACGAAAATTATCGAAACCTGTATATCTTTGTGTTGGTCATATATTACGCCCCTCTTTTGTTTTCTACGTTATGGAAAATCCGTTGGTACTGCTAGGTTTAATTCGAATACGTTCCATTACCTTTCATTTAGTTCGATTGAGGGTTATCTTATAATCTCTTTTCAGAGCACTATCTATTCCATTCAACTGTGATTCCAAGTTCTTTGCCGTCTCTGAGAGAACTGCAGTGTCACTGGTAAACTTCAGAATGTTTACTGCTCCTCCCTGATATTTTATTCTGTTTATAAACTTATCCTTACATGTTTTACTGCTTGTTCAGTGTAGATGTTGAATAACATCGAGTGTAGGCTACCCGAATGTCTCACTCCCATCTTCCCATTGCACAACTAGAAATCCACCGGATGGAGTAGCAGAATTTATGTGCTTCAACGAGATTTGTTCCTTGATGGAGTGGGGCTCTGAAATACATGTCCAATCTCATTATACCCCTCTTCTTTTCACCGGAGGACAGCAAAATTCATATTTCAGTACATATACGTCAAAAATTCAAATTTTGAATTAGGACAACATGGATTCCCAAGGATTCACATATTACCAGTTGTGGAGGAACTTGTAGCAATGAGCGTCTCTCCTATTTCAGAACATTAAATGTTATTTTTGTAACTTCCAGAAGAGCAGAGTACATTGAGATAAATATTTCTATATCGAAAGCTAAGCCACATCCGTTCGAACCCACTAGCGAGAACAAAGAGGAAAGACGGTTGGAGGTGCAGTAAAGGGAAATGTCGTTAGAGTGTATTCTGGGATTGGAAAAGTATGAGGAACGAAAAATATTGTATCCTTTTCATGACTTTACGCCTCTTATCTTCAGATATCTATTTTAAATGACGAATGGACGCCATAGAAAAAGTTGCTACCTCACAGCATCTCTGGACAAATAGCTTTACATCTAAGTATAATTTGAGGCGTTTATGTAAAAGTCCGAGTTGAGAAACTTCTCTGTCCTGGGGCGCCTGACTCAAATGATTTAACATTGTCATTGTCCATGTCAAAAGAAGGTGCAGTGTAGGTGATTTCTCCAGTTCTTATTCCTTGGGTGCCGCTTTGAAGAGCTACAAAAACCGTTATGTTCAAAGGGTTCAAATGGTTCTGAGCTCTATGGGACTTAACAGCTGACCCTAGTGTTTTAAAAGCTATAAAATAAACGTTTGCGTATAAGAATTACAGTAATTGAATAGCATACGTAACGTAAAAGTTCTTCATCAGCATATTATCAGTTCCTTCATTTTGGGCTATTTCTAACTTCTCAGAGAGATTCTTGCACAAAGACATTTAACACTGTCAGCTGCTTTTTCCAGCGAGTATCGTTAGACTGACTCAGTTATCTATTAAGAGAATTAAAAAGACCACTTTTCTTTACGTAAGTGACGCGTTCTTTCGCCACAGTCAAAAGACCATGAACTTATGGGCAATTGACGCATATGTACTCCGCATCAAATTTATTTCGTAACCTTGTATTTAGCATATGGCAGGAAGAATTCAATCGTGAATAATCATGCACTGCAACGACAATGTTTGTACCTTGATCAGTCGTGTGCTGCTTGTCTTTCAAAATAGAGTGTTGGATGCCAAGAGACATGAATCGTCTAAACAATTCTCTTAGAGTGTTACCGCCCGCTTTTGGTTCATCTGGAATCTGAGTTGTAAATATAATGAGAGATCTGAGAGTCCAGTCAATGTACAGGAGGTAGTAGATGTCAGATAATAGTTTCTTCTCGCGCTGGATGTGCACATGTCTGTAGTTGCTGAGTATTCACCTTCTGTCATATGAGCAATTACCTCAGGCATAAATATATGTCGTAGGCTTTTAGCACTTTCTGCCATGTACCGCGACACAGGTGTGGGGTGAGACATAATGGCCTTTGCAGTGTCGATTAACGTCTGAACAAGATCCATAAGACCTTCACCTGTTATAGTTCTGTACGCCCTTACATCTCGTGCACACACAGCCACGCATTTATCGACAGTTATCTCCTCAGCTAGTTTAGAAGTCGTTTCTCGTCACATAAGACCCTTGTTTATTAGACACGCATGGACGGCGAGAAATATGCGAAGTTCCACTTGATCCTTCCGCATGAGAGTAAATTTCACTGCACAGCGAACAGCAAACAAAATGAACGCTTTTCCTAACGCCATCGACGACAGGCTTTAACAGGGTCCAAACTGAACATTTAAAATTCGCTTCAGGCTGTGTGGTTCTCCATTCACCACTGATTAGTTTCCCTTTTACTTCCCTTTTTATTGACATGCGCATCTTCTTCTGCAAACCACCTTTAGTTTCCACCCTCATTTTGTGCGTTACGAAAATAATGAAGAAATCCCACCACTCCACTAAACTCTGGCGGTCTAAGGCGCAGCAGTCATGGACTGTGCGGATTGTCCCGGTGGAGGTTTGAGTTCTCCCTTGGGCATGAGTGTGTGTGATTGTCCCTAGGCTAATTTAGGTTATGTGGTGTGTAAGCTTAGGGTCTGATGACCTTAGCAGTTAAGTCCCACGAGATTTCACAAACATTTGAACATTTGAACTAAACTCTGCTCCACTCACCGCTCGCAGCCCGTAGCTCACAACTGTGGTCAGTACTACCAACAGCCCGTAGGCCGCAGCACGCCAGCGCATGCGCAAGGTACTGGTGCAGTGACGTCACAGGCTCTCTCATTGTCAGTGCTGAACCGTGAGGCCGTGGCCCATGGGCTGCGTCTCCATGCGCGACTCTGCTGAGCCCGTGGCATACAAGTTGTTTCGCAACAGCACTGCTCGGACTTGGGGTGACGTCAGCGACTCGTTCGGCCCGAGACTGCTATAGCCCAGTGTGGCCGGACGACTGTGCACCGTGCGGCCCGTCGGCCGTCCATGCGCCTGCCACGGCTGAACGGGCAGCTCTAGGCAAGGCTTGCACGGCTGTCATGGCTACGGTCCTGGACGGGCCGCACCGCGATGCCGACCTCTGCTGCAAACTGCACAACCAGAGCTCGCGCTCAGCCGGTCGTCACCGTCCGATTGACATCATACAAGCCAACTGTGACGTCACTCCACCAGTGGCTGCATCAATTCCGATGGGTGGACACGTCCCTGAGCTGACTTAAACTTGTTTAACACGACTTGAATGACTACTCGTGTAACAGCCAGTATCATAGTCAAATATATCGTAGGAAAATATAAGACACCAAGAAAATTTTTCTTTCTTTATGTTTATGAAATATGTGTGTACAAGAAAGTACACAAATGTTAATAAGTACATGTAATACGGGACGATATTGAAGAACAGAGAAGCCTTCACATTTTTTCTGCGATCAACTAGGAGATGCTTTCCTGTTTCGTATCGTCCTTTGTTCTTCAGCTTTCGCTATATATATGCATCTATCTTGTTAGCTCTTAAGAACCATGAAGATATGAGGGGCGTTTGAAAAGTCCGTGCAAAAATAAAAACTGCTAACATGTTTGGGGTAAACCTATTTTTTTTTCAACAGAATCTCCTTTTAGACTTATTCACTTCGACCAATGTTGTTCTAATTTGTTGATCCCTTCCGAATAATAGGAATTGTCCAAGTCTGCAAATTAGGTAATAGTTGCTGCAGTCACCTCCTCGTTTGAATAATTTCTTTGTCCCACCAGCCATTTCTCCAAATTTGGGGACAAATAGTAGTCGGAGAGAGCAAAGTCTGCGGAATAGGGAGGGGGGGGGGGGATGTGAAAAGAGTTGGAATCGTATTTCCATTAAGTTTTCGACCATACTGCGGAGGTGTGTGCTGGTGCATTGTCGTTAATAGAAAAGAACGGTCCAATAACGATGAATAATATTAACCTGTAATAGTTTTACCCTTTTCCAGATAGTCGATGAGGATTATCCCTTGTGCATCCCAAAAGACAGTCCCCATAACCTTTCTGGCCTTCGCCTTCTTTGTTGCAGATTCTCACTTGGTAACCCATTGCTTAGATTGTTGTTTGGTCTCAGGAGTATAGCAATGTATCCTAGTTTCATCCACAGTGACGAAACGACGCTCAAAGTCCTGCAGGTTCTTCTGAACAGCTGCTAAACATCCTTGCAACACTTCGCATAATTCCGTTTTAGGTCTCTGGAAGCGCCTGACCGCTACGGTCGCAGGTTCGAATCCTGCCTCGGGCATGGATGTGTGTGATGTCCTTAGGTTAGTTAGGTTTAAGTAGTTCTAAGTTCTAGGGGACTGATGACCACAGCAGTTAAGTCCCATAGTGCTCAGATCCATTTTTTGCACTGACTGTTCTATTTTTCTCCCAGAGAGTATCACATTCAATAAGTGCACCTTTTAGCAGCTTTCCAGTTCTGTTCTCATGTGTGACATGTGTCAAGTAAACCCAGACTGTGTTCTGAGGTTGTGTAAATATGAACGTTATTTTTGCTTATCATCAATGAGTGTGGCTCATTTTCTGGAAATGTATAAGGTGTTACCCATGCGAAGCTTCTTAGGAGGGGAATATGAGTTTTGTCGAGAGGTCTGAGTTATGTGGTAGTTTTCGCTGTTTGTAGTGGGTACTGCATATCATTTTGAGCAATGAAAGTGACTCACTGTGTTAAAGCACGTAAAGTAGGAGTCATGAGTAGAAGCTCAAGTGGGCAAGTTAAGATACAATAAGTGTTAGGATAGAATTAGATTAAGTGTCCTGGTCGTCATACTATTTTGTTCTCCTCGCTTGTTGTTTGCAAAATTAGTGAGGTATACCCTGGAGGAGAGGTTGCGAATTTCTGCAGCCTGGACCATATGTCGAGGGAAGTGCATGTGCCTTGGGGTGACGTCAGGGACTCGCTCGGCCCAAGACTGCCGTAGCCCAGTGCGGCCGCAGCTCGCGGGCCGGACCTCTGTGCACGACTTTGCACGGTGCGGCCCGTCGGACCTCGATGCGGCTGCCCCACCTGAACCTGCAGCGCGAGGCAAGGCTCGCACGGCTGTCATGGCTACAGTCCTCGACGGGCCGCGCCTCGATGTCCACCTCGGCTGCGACGTGCACAACCAGAGCTCGCGCTCAGCCGGTCGTCACCGACCGATTGACATCATACAAGCCTCCTTTTGTTTTCAATTAGTAAGATATGACTGAAACCACTTTGCAGCACTACTAGTGATACTATAATATTTTAATTTACTTAAAAGAATGCTGTGATTCTAACAGTGAAAAGCTTTTTAAAAAATCTTTGAAAAGGTTATGTTGAAGCGTCTGCTTAAGCATCTTCGTTAAAACAACATATTGTCAAAGTCACAGTTTGCGTTCCTTAAGGGTTCTGATATTGAGAAGGCTATTTACAATTACAGTGAAAATGTCCTTAATTTATTAGACAACAAATTAGAGGCAACTGGCATATTCTGTGACCTGTCATAGGTTTTTCACTTTGTGAATCACAGCATTCTTTTAAGTAAATTAAAATATTATCGCATGACTAGTAGTACTGCAAAATCGTTTCAGTCATATCTAACTAATAGACAACAAAGGGTGTCATTACGTAACACTTCAGCAGTAGGCAATCAGACATCATCTGACTGGGAAGAAATTACATGTGGTGTTCCCCAAGGATCCATACTAGGTCCACTACTTTTTGTTGTGTATATTAATGACCTATCATCTGTTACATTACCAGATGCCAAGTTTGTCTTATTTGCAGATGATAAAACATCGCAATAAATAGTAAATGAAATACAAATTTAGAACGGGCAGCTAATCTAATTTTTACTGACTTTAATAAGTGGTTCATAGCTAATTCACTGTCACTAAACTTTGAAAAGACCCACTACATGCAGTTCAGAACTTCCAAGAAATTTCCTTCTAGTGTGTCTATAAAATATGATGACATGGAAATAGGAGAAGTCTAGAGTGTAAAATTCTTGGGATTACATGTTGATAATAAATTCAATTTGGAGCGACATACTAACAAACTGCTAAAGCACCTAAACAAGTCTGTGTTTGTAATGCGAATGATGTCTGACATAAGATGTAAAAATATAAAAAACTGGCATATTTTACTTATTTTCACTCCATTATGCCATATGGTATCAGATTTTGGGGTAACTCCACAAACCGAGAAAAAAGTTTTAGAGTACAGAAGCGTATGATAAGTGTGATGTGTAAATCCAACAACATCATGTCGAAACCTATTCAAAGAATTGGGCATAGTAACCATAGCATCGCAGTATATTTATTCCTTAATGAAGTTTGTTGTAAATAACTAACTGCTTAGTACACAGTATCAATAGTAGCAATAAGAACAATATATATAAAGATTTAAAATCACTTACTATTGCCCAGAAAGGATTCCATTATTCAGCAACGCATATTTTCAATAAGTTACCAGCAACCAGTAAGAGTTTCGTTTCAGACAAGGCGCAATTTAAACATAATTTAAAGGAATTTTTGGTAGCTAACTCCTTCTATTCCATCCATGAATTTCTCAACAAGTGCAGTAGACCATTTTAATGTACTTTAATTTTTGACAATACTTGGTTGTAACAGACAAGTAACTACCTACTGTGTGAATGATGGTTGTATGGAAAGCAGATGTAAGTATTACACCTGTAAATATTAGAAGTTTAATTGTAATTCATGCACACAATTTTACTGTATATTGATTGAAGATCATTAAACTTAATGAAACTCAAGTTTTTCTAATTTCATTTTTGTCATGTGTTTATCTGACATGTTTCACACCCAGGAGCGTCCCCTCTTTTGTGGGTCTATGGAATTAACAATTAATCTATTCTAATCAACTGTGACGATACTCCAGCAATGGCTGCATCAATGTCCACGGGCAGACACGTCACTGAGCTAACTTAACCTCTTATCCTCAGAACACTGATACCTCTCAAATTTTAACTTAGTGTATCTTGTACAAGTATCTCCCGTGCCAATGAAAATGATTTGTCAAGTACACGACTTGAATGAGTACTCATGAAACAGCCAGTATCGTAGTCAAATGTATCATAGCCAAACGGAAGACACCAAGAAAATTTTGCTTTCTTTATGTTTATGAAATATGTGTTTACTAGAGAGTCCACAAATGTTAATAAGTACATGTAATACTTTGTATGATGATATAGAACAGAGAAGCCTCCACATTTTTTCTTTGATCACCTAGGGGATGTCTTCCTGTTTCGTATCATCCTTTGTTCTTCCGTTTCATATTTAAATTAATAACTTTCAGATGTATTAATTTAACAAACTAAACATATCTCTTTGTATTAATGTCTTTATCAGCTTTGTATATAGCTATTTGTAAAAGAAATGCAACACTGCTGACGTGGAGCCCGTCCGCCATAGGTGTGATCCAAATACTGATTAACAATTTATCAGATCTTTTATAGTGTACCAAAGAACCTACAGTCGTTCAGAAACGAAGTCCAATACTCAATTAACTATACAGCATAATGCGATTGACCGATTGCGTTATTCACTTGCATTATGAAAATTACACTGGAGCCACATCTGTAACTTTGCGTTTCTCTCGAACACCAATCTGGACTAATAAGAAATCACAACAGGAATCAACAAGCACTGCTCGGTTAATTTCCGTTGGCATTATTTAACTGACTACCTGCTGGTAACCGGTAGGTGATCACGACTATTTTGTTTACATTCTTTATCTTCCTTCCACGTTCGCAAGCAGGCGAGGTAACAGTTACAGCTCAGAACTTCCACTCGCTCATCCATCTACCAGAGAGGTTGTTGCTATTGCTGGCTGGGGAGCACTTTTACCGTGGTCGCTCCATGTGTGGTTGCAGATTAACGTCATACCACAGACATTCCTGTTTACAACAACAAAATATACAAGAACGGATACTTCAGTTAGCTGCATTGGCCAATAGTGTGAGATGAATACCTTTTCTCATACGAGAATGAGCAGTGCCGTTAATTTAGAGCAATATAGGAACGTCTTTTGCCATGTCAAATATCGCGGTTGGTGAATCACATAAGATCTACCTTACTCATGACTCCTCCCGGTAAAGAACCTGCAAAACTGTGTACAAGAAATCTGCCTCTACTTCCCACCCCCTTCCTCAATGTTGTTGTTGTGGTGTTCAGTCTGAAGACTGGTTTGATACAGCTGCCCAAGCTAGTCAATTCTGTGCAAGCCTCTTCAGCGCTGCACAGCTAATGCCATATGCATCAGTTTCAACCTGCTAACTGTATTCAAGACTTTGCCTCCTTCTACATTGTTAACATCCCCCCCACCACAACACCCACATATACACACTTCTCTCCATCACCAAACTGGCGCCGGCCGAAGTGGCCGTGCGGTTCTGGGCGCTGCAGTCTGGAACCGCGAGACCGCTACGGTCGCAGGTTCGAATCCTGCCTCGGGCATGGATGTGTGTGGTGTCCTTAGGTTAGTTAGGTTTAACTAGTTCTAAGTTCTAGGGGACTAATGACCTCAGAAGTTGAGTCCAATAGTGCTCAGAGCCATTTGAACCAAACTGGCAAGTCCTTGACGCCTCAGGATATGCCCAATGAAACGAAGTCGTTCCATAAATTTCTTGTTTTCCCCAGTTCGACTCAGTACCTTCTAATCAGTAATTCGATATGCGGTGCCACCACTATTTTTCGGCGCTACTGAGTAAAATTGTGATATTGCCATGGCTGTTGCAAAAGATCTTGGGAGTGGGCCATCTCAGCGCCGACCAAGCCCCATTATGTCAGATGCAGCAGTGCCACTGGCAGCTGCTTACTCCAGCGGCAATTGTTAGACTGTCTCATTTATCTAACAAGAGCATTAAAAAGACCACTTTTCTTTACGTAAGTGACGCATTCTTTCGCCGAATTAAAAGACCATGAACTTATGGACAATTGGCACATATATACTCCCCATTAAAATTATTTCGTAGCCCTGTATTTAGCATATGGCAGGCACAATTCAATCTTGAATAATCGCACACTGCAACGACAATGTTGTTACCTTGATCAGTTGTGTGCTGTATGGTTCAAATGGCTCTGAGCACTATGGGGAACAACTTCTGAGATCATCAGTCCCGTAGAACATAGAACTACTTCATCCTAACTAACCTAATGACATCACACACATCGATGCTTGAGGCAGGATTCGAACCTGCCACCGTAACGGTAGCGCAGTTCCAGACTGAAGCGCTAGAACCGTTCGGCCACTCCGGTCGGCATGTACTGATGTCTTTTAAAGTAGAGTCGTGGATACCAGGAGACATTAATCGCCTAAACAATTCTCTGAGAATATTACCGACCGTTTTTGGTTCATCTGGAAACTGGGTTGTAAACAAAATGCGAGATATGAGAGTCTAGTCAATAAAAGAGGAGACTGTATATGTCAGCTGGTGGTTTCATCTCGCGCTGGACGTCCACATGTCTGTAGTTGCTGAGTATTCACCTTCTGTTATATGAGAAATTACGTCACGCATAAATACTGGGTGTTACAAAAAGGTACGGCCAAACTTTCAAGAAACATTCCTCACACACAAAAAAAGAAGATATGTTATGCGGACATGTGTCCAGAAACGCTTACTTTCCATGTTAGAGCTCATTTTATTACTTCTCCTCAAATCACATTAATCATGGAATGGAAACACACAGCAACAGAACGTACCAGTGTGACTTCAAACACTTTGTTACAGGAAATGTTCAAAATGTCCTCCGTTAGCGAGGATACATGCATCCACCCTCCATCACATGGAATCCCTGATGCGCTGATGCAGCCGTGGAGAATGGCGTATTGTATCACAGCCGTCCACAATACGAGCACGAAGAGTCTCTACATTTGGTACCGGGGTTGCGTAGACAAGAGCTTTCAAATCCCCCCATAAATGAAAGTAAAGAGGGTTGAGGTCAGGAGAGCGTGGAGGCCATGGAATTGGTCCGCCTCTGCCAATCCATCGGTCACCGAATGTGTTGTTGAAAAGCATACGAACACTTCGACTGAAATGTGCAGGAGTTCCATCGTGCATGAACCACATGTTTTGTCGTACTTGTAAAGGCACATGTTCCAACAGCAAAGGTAGAGTATCCCGTATGAAATCATGATAACGTGCTCCATTGAGCGTAGGTGGAAGAACATGGGGCCCAATCAATACATCACCAACAATGCCTGCCCAAACGTTCACAGAAAATATGTGTTGATTACGTGATTGCACAATTGCGTGCGGGTTCTTGTCGGCCCACACATGTTGATTGCGAAAATTTACAATTTGATCATGTTGGAATGAAGCCTCATCTGTAAAGAGAACGTTTGCACTGAAATGAGGATTGACACATTGTTGGATGAACTATTCACAGAAGTGTACCCGTGGAGACCAATCAGCTGCTGATAGTGCCTGCACACGCTGTACATGGTACGGAAACAACTGGTTCTCCCGTAGCACTCTCCATACAGTGACGTGGTCAACGTTACCTTGTACAGCAGCAACTTCTCTGACGCTGCCAATCCATCGGTCACCGAATCTGTTGTTGAGAAGCATACGAACACTTCGACTGAAATGTGCAGGAGCTCCATCGTGCATGAACCACATGTTTTGTCGTACTTGTAAAGGCACATGTTCCAACAGCACAGGTAGAGTATCCCGTATGAAATCATAACGTGCTCCATTGAGCGTAGGTGGAAGAACATGGGGCCCAATCAATACATCACCAACAATGCCTGCCCAAACGTTCACAGAAAATATGTGTTGATTACGTGATTGCACAATTGCGTGCGGGTTCTTGTCGGCCCACATATGTTGATTGCGAAAATTTACAATTTGATCATGTTGGAATGAAGCCTCATCTGTAAAGAGAACGTTTGCACTGAAATGAGGATTGACACATTGTTGGATGAACCATTCGCAGAAGTGTACCCGTGGAGGCCAATCAGCTGCTGATAGTGCCTGCACACGCTGTACATGGTACGGAAACAACTGGTTCTCCCGTAGCACTCTCCATACAGTGACGTGGTCAACGTTACCTTGTACAGCAGCAACTTCTCTGACGCTGACATTAGGGTTATCGTCAACTGCACGAAGAATTGCCTCGTCCATTGCAAGTGTCCTCGTCTTTCAAGGTCTTCTCCAGTCGCGAGTCATAGGCTGGAACGTTCCGTGCTCCCTAAGACGCCGATCAATTGCTTCAGACGTCTTCCTGTCGGGACACCTTTGTTCTGGAAATCTGTCTCGACACAAACGTACCGCGCCACGGCTATTGCCCCGTGCTAATCCATAGATCAAATGGTCATCTGCCAACTCCGCATTTGTAAACATTGCACTGACTGCAAAACCACGTTCGTCATGAACACTAACCTGTTGATGCTACGTACTGATGTGCTTGATGCTAGTAGTGTAGAGCAATGAGTCGCATGTCAACACAAGCACCGAAGTCAACATTACCTTCCTTCAATTGGGCCAACTGGCGGTGAATCGAGGAAGTACAGTACATACTGACGAAACTAAAATGAGCTCTAACATGGAAATTAAGCGTTTACGGACACATGGCCACATAACATCTTTTCTTTGTTTGTGTGTGAGGAATGTTTCCTGAAAGTTTGGCCGTACCTTTTTGTAACACCCTGTATATGTTTTAGGCTATTAACACTTTCTGCCATACACCGCGACACAGCTGTGGGGTGAGATATAATGGTCTTTGCAGTGTTAATTAACGTCTTAATAAGATCCATAAGACCATCACATCTTATAGCTCTGTATGACCTTACATCTGCTCCACACATAGCCCGCATTTATCGACAGTTATCTCCTGAGCAGGTTTAGGAAGTCATTTTTGATCCACACAAGACCCTTTTTTATTAGACACGCATGGATGTCGAGAAATGTGCGAAGTGCCACTTGACCCTTTGGCACGAGAGTAAATATCACAGCACAGCGAACAGCAAACAAAATGAATGTTTTTCCTAACGCCATCCACAATAGGTTTTAACATGGTCCAAAGTGAACTTTTAAGGTTCGCTTCAAGCCGTGTGGTTCTCTACTCATCCCTGATTAACTTTTCTTTTACTACCCTTTTTCTTGACATGCGCTCCTTCCTCTGCAGACCACGTTCAGTTTCCGAGCTCATTTTGTGCATTATGACAAAAATGAAGAAATCCCACTATACACTGCTCAACTCACCGCTTGTAGCACGTGGCTCACAACTGCAGTCAGTACTACCAACAGCGCGTAGGCTGCAGCACGCCAGTGCTTGCATACGATACTGTTGCAGTGACGTCACTGGCTCGCTCAGTGCGGAGCAGTGAGGGCGTGGCCCGTGGGCTGCATCTCCATGCGCAACTTTGCTGAGCCTGTGGCATACAGGTTCTTTCGCAACAGCACTGCTCCGCCCTTGGGGTGACGTCAGGGACTCAGTTGGCCCGAGACTGGTGCAGTACAGTGTGGCCACAGCTCGCGGGTCGGCCCTCAGTGCACGACTCTGTATTGAGCTGCCCGTCGGACCTCGATGCAGCTGTCCCAGCTGAACCTGCAGCGTAACGCAAGGCTCGCACGTGTGTTATGGCTACGGTCCTGGACGGACCGCGCCTCGATGCCCACCTCTGATATAAAGTGCACAACCAGAGCTCGCGCTCAGCCGGTCGTCACCGACCGATTGACATCATACAAGCCAACTGCGATGTCACTTCAGCAGTGGCTGCATCAATTCTCATGGGCAGAACACGTCACTTAACTCACTTATCCCCTTATCCTCAGAACAATGATCCCTCTGAAATTTTATGTTACTCTATCTTATGCAAATATTTCCTGTGTCAATGAAAATGATTTGTCAAACTGTTTATTTCAAACATGTCAAACTGTGTATTGGCTTTTCTTGTATACACCAGTCTTGTAATTTGGTTGTACTGACGACTTGAATGACTACTCATGTAACAGCCAGTATCGTTGTCAAATATATCGTAGGATAATGTAAGACACCAAGAAAAATTTTCTTTCTTTATGTTTATGAAATGTGTGTAACAGAAAGTCCACAAATGTTAATAAGTACATGTAATACTTGCTACGACAATGAAGAACAGAGAAGGCTTCACATTTTTTCTGCGATCAGCTAGGAGATGCCTTCCTGTTTCGTATCGTCCTTTCTTCTTCAGCTTTCGCTATGTATGCATCTGTCTTGTTAGCTCTTAAGAACTATGAATATACGATGGGCGTTTGAAAAGTCAATGCAAAAATAAAAACTGCTTTCATGTTCGGTGTAAACCCTTTTTATTTTCAACATATTCTCCTCTCAGACTTATTCACTTCGTCCAACGCTGTTCAAATTTGTTGATCCCTTCCGAATAATTTGAACTGTACAAGTCTGCAAAATAGCTAATAGTGGCTGCAATCACCTCCTCGTTTGAATAAAATCTTTGCCCCGCCAGCCATTTCTTCAAATTGGGGAACAAATAATATTCCGAGGGAGCCAAGTCTGTGGAATAGGTTGGGGGGGGGGGGGGGGGGTGATGTGAAACGAGTTGGAATCCTATTTCCATTAATTTTTCGACCACAACTGCTGAGGTTTGTGCTGGTGCATTGTCGTGATAGAAAAGGACTGACCAATAACGATGAATAATATTCACCTGTAATACTTTTACCCTGTTCCAGATAGTTGATGAGGATTATCCCTTGCGAATCCCAAAAGTCAGTCGCCATAACCTTTCCGGCCAAATGAATGGTCTCCGCCTTTTTTCGTGCAGATTCTCACTTGGTAACCAATTTTTTAGAATGTTCCTTGGTCTCAGGACCATAGTAATGTATCCATGTTTCATCAACAGTGACGAAACGACGCTCAGAGTCCTGCGAATTCGTCTGAACAGCAGCAAACCATCCTTGCAACACTTCGCACAATGCCGTTGTTGGTCAAGCATGAGCAATTCGCGGAATGCATCTTACGGATAGCTTTCTCATGTCCAAATGTTGATGCAAAATATTATCTACCCGTTTATTCGAGATGCTCACAGCACTAGCAATCTCACGCACTTTAACTCTTCTGTCATCCATCACCATATCATGGATTTTGTCAATGATTTCTGGAGTCGTATCCATCACAGGGTGTCCAGAACGTTCAGCATCACTTGTGCCCATATGGCCACTCCTAAAATTTTAAAATCACTTATAAGCTATTCTAATCGAAGGTGCAGAGTCACCGTAATGTTTATCAAGCTTCCCTTTAGTCTCCTGAGCCGTTTTGCCCTTTATAAAGTAAAGTTTAATCACCACACGAAATTCTTTTTCGTCCATTTTTTGACAATCACTCGACTTCGTTGATTCACACGACTGCCAAACACAAAGAAGTAGACCAATATGACTGACACTTGGTGTGCGTTCTTTCCAAAGATGCTACTAACTAAATGTGACCTCGATAGGCGCCTGTGGTGGCATCTCTCGGACTTTGCACAGACTTTCCAAACGACCCTCGTATTTAAGTATATTTAAATTAATACCCTTCTGAAGTATCAGTTTAACAAACTAAACATATCTCTTTGTATTAACGTCTTTATCGGCTTTATATACTGCTATTCGTAAAACAAATGCAACACTGCAGACGTGGAGACTGTCCGCTGTTGGTGTGATCCAAATACTGATTAGCAGTTTATCAGATCTTTTATAGTGTACCAAAGAACCTACAGTCTTTCAGAAACGAAGTACCATACTCAGTAAACTATACAGCACAATTCGACTGACCGATAGCGTTATGCACTTGCCTTATGAAAATTACATTGGAGCCACATCTGTAACTTCGGGTTTCTCTCAAACACCAGCCTGGAGTAATAGGAAATCACAACAGGAATCAACAAGCACTGCTCAGTTAATTTGAACTGACATTACTGAGCTGACTACCTGCCTGTAAGTGGTAGGTGATCACGACTATTTTCTTTACATTCTCTATCTTCCTTCCACGTTCGCAAGCAGGCGAGGTAACAGTTACAGCTCAGAAATTCCACTCGCTCATCAACCTACCAGAGAGGTTGTTGCTGTTGCTGGCTGGGGAGCACTTATACTGTGGTCACTCCGTGTGTGATTGCAGTTTAACATCATACCAGAGACATTTCTGTTTATAATAACAAAATAATACAAGAACCCCTTCCTCAATTCGTTGCATCGAACAATAGTGTGAGATAAATACCTTTTCTCATACGAGAATGAGCAGCGCCGTTAATTTAGAGCAATATAGAAACGTCTTTAGTCATGTCAAAAGCCAAAGGCGATGAATCACACGAGATCTACCTTACTTGTGAGTTCTCCCAGTAATGAACTTGCAAAATTGTGAACCAGAAGCCTACCTCTCCCTCCCGCCCACTTCCTCAATGTTGTTGTTGTGGTCTTCAGTCTGAAGACTGGTTTGATGCAGCTGCCCAAGCTAGTCTATTCAGTGCAATCCTTTTCAGCGCTGCACAGCTAATGCAATGTGCATCAGTTTGAACCTGCTAACTGTATTCTCAACTTTGTCTCCCTCTACACTTTTAACACCCCATCTCCCCAACTCTCACATATACACACTTCTGTCCATTACCAAACTGACAAGTCCTTGATGCCTCAGGATATGCCCAATGAAACGAAGTTGTGCCATAAACTTCTTGTTTTCCTCAGTTCGGCTCAGTATTTTGTTATCAGTTATTCGATCTGCAGTGCCACCACTATTTTTCGGTGCTACTGAGTAAAACTGTCATGTTGCCATGGCTGTTGCAAAAGATCTTAGGAGTTGGCCAGCTCAGAGCCGACCAAACACCATTACGTCAGATGCAGCAATGCCACTGGCAGGGTCCCACATTGTGCTCCAGGAAAGGGGCTGGCACCGCCATAAAGACGACACAGCAGAAAGTCATTGATAGGCCAGTTACTACACATACAATCAACATTCTTCTTATGGTCTACATGGCTACAAGCTGTGATTTGCAAAGCAAGAACGCTCTGTCCCAACATAAATTACCACTATTTTCAGTCAAGGGTGTCTCAGTCTGGTAGCTACTATTTAAGAGGAGAGGTACTGCCACTCCACGAGGCGAAATCAGGCTACAAGCAGCCACCATGGAATTTGGCTTCCACTAATTACGGGCCTCCGCTGCTGGTTTTAAGATCAGTGATGTGAGCTTAGCATCTTCCGGCATAAAGAATTAGATTAAGTGTCCTTGTCGTCGTACTGTTTTGTTCTCCTCGTTTTTTGTTTGCATAATTAGTGAGGTATTTCCTGGCGGAGAGGTTCAGAATTTCTGCAGCCTGGACCTGATGTGGAGGGAAGTGCATGTGCCGATGATTTTTGTGTCTTGCAGAGTGCAACTGCCGACAGTAATTTTGTTGTAGATACTTAGGAGGTTGTACAGAAAGCTATCAATAAGTTTGATTGTATTGCTAATGTTTTGGGTACTGAAATAGTACAGACGCATTTAGTATTCCCGAAAGCCGCAGATTCGGCACCACCTTTGACGACACTGCCTCTTCAGAAGGTGTGAGGAGACCAAAGAGGAAATGTGTTTGCAAGGTTAATGGTCAGGCCGACAAGGCTTGTGGCAGTGGATCAGGAGATTGACAAAGTGACAACACTTGCAGTGTAATGCATGATGCAGGCGAAGGCTGGTGCGCAATCCCAGGGCTAGACTTTCTCATCAAGCATCATGCCGAAACTGACTTTCGATGATTCGCGGTGGAACCCAGGGGCATAATGTTCAAGCTGGGATAGGCTGTCACCAGTGAAATACAGTCGCAAGGTTCGTTAATCATGATAGGACAAATGTGGGCAAAATCACGAAGGCTTAATTTGCATGATATAGTGCCACAAGGCACTGGGAAGTTGCTTTAGTTGACCGACGGTGTTGCTGACTTACACTATTCTGGACTTCGCCTCCGGGTAGAGAGTCGTTGTTGAGTAACCAGCGTTCAGTGATTGAGAGCCCTTCTTTGTCTATACTCACGTTGAGACATTTAAATCCCGTCTTTGTGACTCGGAGTACGCGTTTCTTGTCTGCTGAATACAGAGAGAAGATAGTATTAGATTATACTAGTCAGAGGACCGCCTTCTGCCGTCCTAGTGTTTCAATGAGTTTTTTATTTTGTGGCTGTAGTTCTTCCATCGGCGAAGACGTGTACGAGAACCATCACTGCGACGCACGGGACGCAGTACATTCGGTGATATTGGTAATTGCTTCGGCTTATTAGGCTATAAAGCTGAACATCTGTGATCACGTAAGTTTCATTTCCACTGAGGTTGCACATCACTGTAGATCATCTTTGGAAGCAGTGTCTTCTAGTGTTTGGGACGTTGATGATGTCAGTCATCTCATGTTATTTATATTAGATCGCGTAGCCATAAAATGGGGCAGATTTGGGCAGTTGATCAATAATATTAGTCAGGAAATTCATTTGTATCTCTTTATGTCCATTGCGCTTGCGTGCCGCAGCAATACAGATAGCCGTACCGCAGGTGCAACCACAACGGAGGGGTATCTTTTGAGGGGCCAGACAAACGTGTGGATCCTGAAGAGGGGCAGCAGCCTTTTCAGTAGTTGCAGGAGCAACAGTCTAGATGATTTACTGATCTGGCCTTGTAACATTAACCAAAACGGCATTGCCGTGCTGGTACTTCGAACGGCTGAAAGCAAGGGGAAACTACAGCCGTAATTTTTCCCGAGGGCATGCAGTGTTACTGTATGGTTAAATGATTATGGCGTCCTCTTGTGTAAAATATTCCGGAGGTAAAATAGTCCCCCATTCGGATCTCCGGGCGGTTACTACTCAGGAGGACGTTGTTATCAGAAGAAAGAAATCGGCGTTTCTACGGATCGGAGCGTGGAATGTCAGATCCCTTAATCGGGCAGGTAGGTTAGAAAATTTAAAAAGGGAAATGGATAGGTTAAATTTAGATATAGTGGGAATTAGCGAAGTTCGGTGGTAGGAGGAACAAGACTTTTGGTCAGGTGAATACAGGGTTATAAATACAAAATGAAACATGGGTAATGCAGGAGTAGGTTTAATAATGAATAAAAAATAGGAGTTCAGGTAAGTTACAACAAACAACATAGTGGACGCATTATTGTGGCCACGATAGACACGATACGACAGTAGTACAAGTTTATATGCCAACTAGCTCTGCAGATGATGAAGAAATTGAAGAAATATATGATGAGATAAAAGAAATCATTCAGTCAAGGGAGACGAAAATTTAATAGTCATGGGTGACTGGAATTCGACAGTCGGAAAAAGAAGAGACGGAAAAGTAGTAGGTGAATATGGATTGGGGGTAAGAAATGAAAGAGGAAGCCGCCTGGTAGAATTCTGCACAGAGTATAACTTAATCATTACTAACACTTAGTTCAAGAATCATAAAAGAAGGTTGTATACATGGAAGAAGCCTGGAGATACTGACAGGTTTCACGTAGATTATATAATGGTAAGACAGACATTTAGGAACCAGGTTTTAAATCGTAAAACATTTCCAGCGGCAGATGTGGAGTCTGACCACAATCTATTGGTTATGAACTGTAGATTAAAACTGAAGAAACTGCAAAAAGATGGGAATTTAAGGAGATGGGATCTGGATAAACCGACAGAACCAGAGGTTGTAGAGAGCTTCAGGGAGAACATTAGGGAACGACTGACAGGAATGGGGGAAAGAATTCAGTAGAAGAAGAATGGGTAGCTTTGAGAGATGAAATAGTGAAGGTAGCTGAGGACCAAGTAGCTAAAACGACGAGGGCTAGTAGAAATCGTTGGGTAACAGAAGAGATATTGAATTTAATTGATGAAAGGAGAAAATATAAAAACGCAGTAAATGAATCAGGCAAAAAGGAATACAAACGACTCAAAAATGAGATCGACAGGAAGTGCAAAATGGCTAAGCAGGCATGGCTAGAGGACAAATGTGAGGGTGTAGAAGCTTATTACACTAGGGGTAAGATAGATACTGCCTATAGGAAAATTAATGAGACCTTTGGAGAAAAGAGAACCACTTGTATGAATATCAAGAGCTCAGATGGAAACCCAGTTCTAAGCAAAGAAGGGAAAGCAGAAAGGTGGAAGGAGTGTATAGAGGATCTATACAAGGGTGATATACTTGAGGGCAATATTTTGGAAATCGAAGAGGATGTAGATGAAGATGAAATGGGAGATACGATACTACGTAATGAGTTTGACAGAGCACTGAAAGACCTAGGTCGAAACAAGGCCCCAGGAGTAGACAACATTCCATTAGAACTACTGACAGCCTTGGGAGAGCCAGTCCTGACAAAACTCTACCATCTGGAGAGCAAGATGTATGAGACAGGCGAAATACGCTCAGACTTCAAGAAGAATATAATAATTCCAATCCCAAAGATAGGAGGTGTTGACAGATGTCAAATTACCGAACTATCGCCCGCATCTCGTGGTCGTGCGGTAGCGTTCTTGCTTCCCACGCCCGGGTTCCCGGGTTCGATTCCCGGCGGGGTCAGGGATTTTCTCTGCCTCGTGATGGCTGGGTGTTGTGTGCTGTCCTTAGGTTAGTTAGGTTTAAGTAGTTCTAAGTTCTAGGGGACTGATGACCATAGCTGTTAAGTCCCATAGTGCTCAGAGCCATTTGAACCGAACTATCAGTTTAATAAGTCACGGCTGCAAAATACTAACGCAAATTCTTTACAGACGAATGGAGAAACTGGTAGAAGCCGACCTCGGGGAAGATCAGTTTTGATTCCGTAGAATGTTGGCACACTTGAGGCAATACTGACCCTACGATTTATCTTAGAAGATAGATTAAGGAAAGGAAAACCTACGTTTCTAGCATTTGTACACTTAGAGAAAGCTTTTGACAATGTTTACTGGCATACTATCTTTCTAATTATGAAGGTGGCAGGCATAAAATACAGGGAGCGAAAGGCTATTTACAGTTTGTACAGAAACAAGGTGGCAGTTATAAGAGTCGAGGGGCATGAAAGGGAAGCAGAGGTTGGGAAGGGAGTGAGACAGGGTTGTGTCCTATCCCTATTGTTATTCAGTCTGTATATTGAGCAAGCAGTAAAGGAAACAAAAGAAAAATTCAGAGTAGGAATTAAAATCCATGGAGAAGAAATAAAAACTTTGAGGTTCGCCGATGACATTGTAATTCTGTCAGAGACAGCAAAGGACCTGGAAGAGCAGCTGAACGGAATGGACAGTGTCTTGAAAGGAGGATATAAGATGAATATCAACAGAAACAAAACGTGGATAATGGAATGTAGTCGAATTAAATCTGGTGATGCTGAGGGAATTATATTAGGAAATGAGACACTTCAAGTTGTAAAGGAGTTTTGCTATTTGGGGAGCAAAATAACTGATGATTGTCGAAGTAAAGAGGATATAAAATGTATACTTGCAATGGCGGTGAAAGCGTTTCGGAAGAAGAGAAATTTGATAACTTCGAGTATAGATTTAAGTGTCAGGAAGACGTTTCTGAAAGTATTTGTATGGAGTGTAGCCATGTATGGAAGTGAAACATGGACGGTAAATAGTTCGGACAAGAAGAGAATATAAGCTTTCGAAATGTGGTGCTACAGAAGAATGCTGAAGATTAGATGGGTAGATCACATAACTAATGAATAGGTATTGAAGAGGATTGGGGAGAAGAGGAGTTTGTGGCACAACTTGACTAGAAGAGGGGATCGGTTGGTAGGACATGTTCTGAGGCATCAAGGGATCACCAAATTAGTATTGGAGGGCAGCGTGGAGGGTAAAAATCGTAGAGGGAGACCAAGAGATGAATACACTAAGCAGATTTAGAAGGCTGCAGTACGTATTGGGAGATAGAGTAGCATGGAGAGTAGCATGGAGAGCTGCATCAAACCAGTCTCAGGACTGAAGGACACAACAACAACAAAAGAAACTTTCATGTACAATAAAAGTATAAGCAGAAACAACAAATGGTTCAAATGGCTCTGAGCACTATGGGACTTAACATCTGAGGTCATCAGTGCCCTAGAACACATCCATGCGCCAGGCAGGATTCGAACCCGCGACCGTAGGGTATCTCGCGGTTCCAGACTGAAGCGCCTAGAAACGCTCGGCCACACTGGTCACCCCAGAAACAACATTAATATTTAGTAGTTACTAGTTCCCTTAATCATTCATTTATTTTTATGTTGTAATTTATATGTTAAAGAGCAAGAAGTAGGAAATAATATCACCGTAAAGAGATCCTAAGATCTGCTTCAAGGGGTAGTCAGACAGAGCCAAATCTTCATTTTCGGGTTCAGTATTTTCCATTGCGCACATTAATTTTCACACCCGCCTGGAGCAGCATCTTGGAAACCATACAAATACCTTCAAGAAATACTTCCTAACACTTAAATTTATATTCAGTGTTAGCAAATGCCTCTTTTTCATTAATACTATTCCTGCTATTGTCAGTCTTCACTTTACCCTCTCTACTTCGGCCTTCATCAGTATTTTGCTGCCCAATAGTCCTTTTAGTGTCCCATTTCGTAATCAGATTCCCTTAACACTACTTGATTTAACTCTCGCAATACCAATGAGGAAGAAAGGGGTGCTTTATGCCTACCTTTTCAATACAGTGTAATCTAGTCATGTACATTATTTTTTAAATTTCTGAAAAAAATATATTTTTGATTTATAAATGATTTTCTCTGCCAGATTCCGTAATTTTTCAGTAAAACTTAACGCAAAAATTTAGGTCTTGTCTGTGGATGTGAATTTTCAGAACATGTATCATATTAATTTTTTCAGGTTTAGGACCCTTCTGACAGATAAATATATCTTTAAAAAGTATGTTATGCGTAAAAGATTACGAAAATTATCGAAACCTGTATATCTTTGTGTTGGTCATATATTACGCCCCTCTTTTGTTTTCTACGTTATGGAAAATCCGTTGGTACTGCTAGGTTTAATTCGAATACGTTCCATTACCTTTCATTTAGTTCGATTGAGGGTTATCTTATAATCTCTTTTCAGAGCACTATCTATTCCATTCAACTGTGATTCCAAGTTCTTTGCCGTCTCTGAGAGAACTGCAGTGTCACTGGTAAACTTCAGAATGTTTACTGCTCCTCCCTGATATTTTATTCTGTTTATAAACTTATCCTTACATGTTTTACTGCTTGTTCAGTGTAGATGTTGAATAACATCGAGTGTAGGCTACCCGAATGTCTCACTCCCATCTTCCCATTGCACAACTAGAAATCCACCGGATGGAGTAGCAGAATTTATGTGCTTCAACGAGATTTGTTCCTTGATGGAGTGGGGCTCTGAAATACATGTCCAATCTCATTATACCCCTCTTCTTTTCACCGGAGGACAGCAAAATTCATATTTCAGTACATATACGTCAAAAATTCAAATTTTGAATTAGGACAACATGGATTCCCAAGGATTCACATATTACCAGTTGTGGAGGAACTTGTAGCAATGAGCGTCTCTCCTATTTCAGAACATTAAATGTTATTTTTGTAACTTCCAGAAGAGCAGAGTACATTGAGATAAATATTTCTATATCGAAAGCTAAGCCACATCCGTTCGAACCCACTAGCGAGAACAAAGAGGAAAGACGGTTGGAGGTGCAGTAAAGGGAAATGTCGTTAGAGTGTATTCTGGGATTGGAAAAGTATGAGGAACGAAAAATATTGTATCCTTTTCATGACTTTACGCCTCTTATCTTCAGATATCTATTTTAAATGACGAATGGACGCCATAGAAAAAGTTGCTACCTCACAGCATCTCTGGACAAATAGCTTTACATCTAAGTATAATTTGAGGCGTTTATGTAAAAGTCCGAGTTGAGAAACTTCTCTGTCCTGGGGCGCCTGACTCAAATGATTTAACATTGTCATTGTCCATGTCAAAAGAAGGTGCAGTGTAGGTGATTTCTCCAGTTCTTATTCCTTGGGTGCCGCTTTGAAGAGCTACAAAAACCGTTATGTTCAAAGGGTTCAAATGGTTCTGAGCTCTATGGGACTTAACAGCTGACCCTAGTGTTTTAAAAGCTATAAAATAAACGTTTGCGTATAAGAATTACAGTAATTGAATAGCATACGTAACGTAAAAGTTCTTCATCAGCATATTATCAGTTCCTTCATTTTGGGCTATTTCTAACTTCTCAGAGAGATTCTTGCACAAAGACATTTAACACTGTCAGCTGCTTTTTCCAGCGAGTATCGTTAGACTGACTCAGTTATCTATTAAGAGAATTAAAAAGACCACTTTTCTTTACGTAAGTGACGCGTTCTTTCGCCACAGTCAAAAGACCATGAACTTATGGGCAATTGACGCATATGTACTCCGCATCAAATTTATTTCGTAACCTTGTATTTAGCATATGGCAGGAAGAATTCAATCGTGAATAATCATGCACTGCAACGACAATGTTTGTACCTTGATCAGTCGTGTGCTGCTTGTCTTTCAAAATAGAGTGTTGGATGCCAAGAGACATGAATCGTCTAAACAATTCTCTTAGAGTGTTACCGCCCGCTTTTGGTTCATCTGGAATCTGAGTTGTAAATATAATGAGAGATCTGAGAGTCCAGTCAATGTACAGGAGGTAGTAGATGTCAGATAATAGTTTCTTCTCGCGCTGGATGTGCACATGTCTGTAGTTGCTGAGTATTCACCTTCTGTCATATGAGCAATTACCTCAGGCATAAATATATGTCGTAGGCTTTTAGCACTTTCTGCCATGTACCGCGACACAGGTGTGGGGTGAGACATAATGGCCTTTGCAGTGTCGATTAACGTCTGAACAAGATCCATAAGACCTTCACCTGTTATAGTTCTGTACGCCCTTACATCTCGTGCACACACAGCCACGCATTTATCGACAGTTATCTCCTCAGCTAGTTTAGAAGTCGTTTCTCGTCACATAAGACCCTTGTTTATTAGACACGCATGGACGGCGAGAAATATGCGAAGTTCCACTTGATCCTTCCGCATGAGAGTAAATTTCACTGCACAGCGAACAGCAAACAAAATGAACGCTTTTCCTAACGCCATCGACGACAGGCTTTAACAGGGTCCAAACTGAACATTTAAAATTCGCTTCAGGCTGTGTGGTTCTCCATTCACCACTGATTAGTTTCCCTTTTACTTCCCTTTTTATTGACATGCGCATCTTCTTCTGCAAACCACCTTTAGTTTCCACCCTCATTTTGTGCGTTACGAAAATAATGAAGAAATCCCACCACTCCACTAAACTCTGGCGGTCTAAGGCGCAGCAGTCATGGACTGTGCGGATTGTCCCGGTGGAGGTTTGAGTTCTCCCTTGGGCATGAGTGTGTGTGATTGTCCCTAGGCTAATTTAGGTTATGTGGTGTGTAAGCTTAGGGTCTGATGACCTTAGCAGTTAAGTCCCACGAGATTTCACAAACATTTGAACATTTGAACTAAACTCTGCTCCACTCACCGCTCGCAGCCCGTAGCTCACAACTGTGGTCAGTACTACCAACAGCCCGTAGGCCGCAGCACGCCAGCGCATGCGCAAGGTACTGGTGCAGTGACGTCACAGGCTCTCTCATTGTCAGTGCTGAACCGTGAGGCCGTGGCCCATGGGCTGCGTCTCCATGCGCGACTCTGCTGAGCCCGTGGCATACAAGTTGTTTCGCAACAGCACTGCTCGGACTTGGGGTGACGTCAGCGACTCGTTCGGCCCGAGACTGCTATAGCCCAGTGTGGCCGGACGACTGTGCACCGTGCGGCCCGTCGGCCGTCCATGCGCCTGCCACGGCTGAACGGGCAGCTCTAGGCAAGGCTTGCACGGCTGTCATGGCTACGGTCCTGGACGGGCCGCACCGCGATGCCGACCTCTGCTGCAAACTGCACAACCAGAGCTCGCGCTCAGCCGGTCGTCACCGTCCGATTGACATCATACAAGCCAACTGTGACGTCACTCCACCAGTGGCTGCATCAATTCCGATGGGTGGACACGTCCCTGAGCTGACTTAAACTTGTTTAACACGACTTGAATGACTACTCGTGTAACAGCCAGTATCATAGTCAAATATATCGTAGGAAAATATAAGACACCAAGAAAATTTTTCTTTCTTTATGTTTATGAAATATGTGTGTACAAGAAAGTACACAAATGTTAATAAGTACATGTAATACGGGACGATATTGAAGAACAGAGAAGCCTTCACATTTTTTCTGCGATCAACTAGGAGATGCTTTCCTGTTTCGTATCGTCCTTTGTTCTTCAGCTTTCGCTATATATATGCATCTATCTTGTTAGCTCTTAAGAACCATGAAGATATGAGGGGCGTTTGAAAAGTCCGTGCAAAAATAAAAACTGCTAACATGTTTGGGGTAAACCTATTTTTTTTTCAACAGAATCTCCTTTTAGACTTATTCACTTCGACCAATGTTGTTCTAATTTGTTGATCCCTTCCGAATAATAGGAATTGTCCAAGTCTGCAAATTAGGTAATAGTTGCTGCAGTCACCTCCTCGTTTGAATAATTTCTTTGTCCCACCAGCCATTTCTCCAAATTTGGGGACAAATAGTAGTCGGAGAGAGCAAAGTCTGCGGAATAGGGAGGGGGGGGGGGATGTGAAAAGAGTTGGAATCGTATTTCCATTAAGTTTTCGACCATACTGCGGAGGTGTGTGCTGGTGCATTGTCGTTAATAGAAAAGAACGGTCCAATAACGATGAATAATATTAACCTGTAATAGTTTTACCCTTTTCCAGATAGTCGATGAGGATTATCCCTTGTGCATCCCAAAAGACAGTCCCCATAACCTTTCTGGCCTTCGCCTTCTTTGTTGCAGATTCTCACTTGGTAACCCATTGCTTAGATTGTTGTTTGGTCTCAGGAGTATAGCAATGTATCCTAGTTTCATCCACAGTGACGAAACGACGCTCAAAGTCCTGCAGGTTCTTCTGAACAGCTGCTAAACATCCTTGCAACACTTCGCATAATTCCGTTTTTGGTCTCTGGAAGCGCCTGACCGCTACGGTCGCAGGTTCGAATCCTGCCTCGGGCATGGATGTGTGTGATGTCCTTAGGTTAGTTAGGTTTAAGTAGTTCTAAGTTCTAGGGGACTGATGACCACAGCAGTTAAGTCCCATAGTGCTCAGATCCATTTTTTGCACTGACTGTTCTATTTTTCTCCCAGAGAGTATCACATTCAATAAGTGCACCTTTTAGCAGCTTTCCAGTTCTGTTCTCATGTGTGACATGTGTCAAGTAAACCCAGACTGTGTTCTGAGGTTGTGTAAATATGAACGTTATTTTTGCTTATCATCAATGAGTGTGGCTCATTTTCTGGAAATGTATAAGGTGTTACCCATGCGAAGCTTCTTAGGAGGGGAATATGAGTTTTGTCGAGAGGTCTGAGTTATGTGGTAGTTTTCGCTGTTTGTAGTGGGTACTGCATATCATTTTGAGCAATGAAAGTGACTCACTGTGTTAAAGCACGTAAAGTAGGAGTCATGAGTAGAAGCTCAAGTGGGCAAGTTAAGATACAATAAGTGTTAGGATAGAATTAGATTAAGTGTCCTGGTCGTCATACTATTTTGTTCTCCTCGCTTGTTGTTTGCAAAATTAGTGAGGTATACCCTGGAGGAGAGGTTGCGAATTTCTGCAGCCTGGACCATATGTCGAGGGAAGTGCATGTGCCGATGATTTTTGTGTCTTGCAGAGTGCAACTGCAAGGCTGGTGCCAGTGGATCAGGAGATTGACAAAAGTGATAACAGTAGCAGTGTAATGGATGATGCAGACGAAGGCAGCTGTGCAACCCCAGGGCTAAACTTTCTCATCAAGCATCATGCCGAAACTGACTTTTGATGACGTGCGGTGGAACTCATGGGGATAATGTTCAAGTTGGTGAAGCTGTCACCAGTGAAATACTGTCGAAAGGTTCGTTTGTCATGATAGGACAAAAGCGGGCAAAATCAGTAAGTCTTAATTTGCATGATATAGTGCCACATTGCACTGGGAAGTTGCTTTGGGTGACCGAAGGTGTTGCTGACTTATACGATTCTGGACTTCGCCTCCAGGTAGGGAGTCGTCGTTGAGTACGCAGCGTTCAGTGATTGAGAGCACTTCTGCTGTCTATACTCACGTTGAGACGTTATCTGAATTCCGTCCTTGTGACTGGGAGTTCGCGTTTCTTGTCTGTAGAACACAGAGAGGAGAAGACAGTAATAGATTATACTAGTCAGAGGACAGCCTTCTGCCGTCCTAGTGTTTCAATGAGTTTTTTATTTTGTGGCTAGATTTCTTCCATCGTCGCAGACGTGCACGAGAAACATCACTCCGACGCACGGGACGCAGTACATTCGGTGATATTGATTGCTTCGACTTATTAGGCTACAAAGCTGTACAGCTGTGATCACCTAAGTTTCATTTCCACTGAGATTGCACGCCACTGTAGATCATCTTTGAAAGTAGTGTCTTCTAGTGTTTGGGACGTAGATGATATCAGTTGTCTCGCGTTATTTACATTAGATCGCGTAGCCATAAAAAGTGGCAAATTTGGATAGTTGAACAATAATATTTGTCAGGAAATTCATTTCTATCTCTTTATCTCCATTGCACATCGACATATAAACATTTGTAATAAATAAAGGTGTTTAATCTACAATAGATGTTGAGAGGCACCCACTTGCCTTTCTCATACTGTGGCATCAAGCAGTCAGGCCTGCAAGATGGGTGGTTTGCCAAGCGAGTGGATTAGCAACATGAATTCTCGTATCTTACGATTTTGTTATAAATTATCCTCCTGCATGAATAATACGCAACGGAAACACGCATCTGACTATAGAACTCTGTCTGCACACTACGCACTGGCAATACCACACTTACTTTTTGTCTTTGATTTAACGGCTTTTCTACAAATTCGGGACATTATGATAACATACAATTTAATGAAATAGGCCACTAATCTCTTTCTTTTCACTATTTGATTTATTCATTAGCACACAAATTCTACAACCTACGACAATATCATAAGAGAATTTCCATACTACGGTCTCGTAATCTATCTACCACAACTGTGCACTCCCTGGATCGGATGGTGGATCTTTTATTATACCTCACACTTCGCCTCTCACAATCATTCTCCAGAAACATTCCTCCAGATCGAGCGATGCAGAAGGAACAGGCATACCCACAAAATCTTCCGAAACTACCTTGCTACTCCCATGCAAAACACACATATTCAAATTACAAGACATACCCAATACAACAATCTGAAATAATACACAAGAACCGTTACAACTTCATCATTTTCCGCTTTCCCACTTCAATCAATATTTAACCCAGTTTCACTCGACACTGCCCCAATTTGTAATTCCAGTTTCCTACTGTGAACTCTGGAGATAAACGCTCGTCTTCCTGTGCAATGCAAGCCAAGTGGCGTTGCTGGAAAAACGGCCGACTCACCTTGATTTTCTCTCAGAGTTTAAATTCAGCGTCACACGGAATGATATTTCTTAAATACTTCAATTTATGATACACACGCAATTCTTAAATATATCAGCTTATTGTACACACGCTATTAATTCTCAAATATTTCAGCTTATGGTACACACGATATTAATTCTTAAATATTTCAGCTTATTGTACACACGCTATTAATTCTCAAATATTTCAGCTTATGGTACACACGATATTAATTCTTAAATATTTCAGCTTATTGTACCCACGCTAGTATCTCAACTTATAACTACACGTGGTCCCTTTGTGACCGTTGGTTTACTATAATCCCTTTAAAATTACCTGCCTCACTTTGTAATTTTCCCCCCAAAAGATCCTAGGAAAGAGAAATGATTAGTTCTAACTACTCTTAAGTATTCCACATCCATACCATGCCTCCACGCTTTCATTACGGAGCACAACAGAAAACAGGTCTTCACAGCAGAAGGTTCAGCGCCAGAGTGCCGAGTCTGAAACATGGCCGTCTTTTCGTTCTCTCGCACCTCTCTCGAAGTGGGAGAAGCACCTTGCTACCTTATTGGTCGGCCACATTTCAAACGCTCAAAAGCTCTGGTAACTTCCATCTCTTTGGTCTCACCAAAGGTACCCAAAGGATCGACTCAAAGATGCTCATATCGATTCACTATCTGTGGTTAGCAGACGACCATACATTCATTCATTTACACCACACAGATCTCACCAAACGGGATGTAGGGATTTATTTTGCGGAAGTGCACATGTGATCAATTAAATAAATAACTTGTCATTCTTTCCCACACTGGTATCCGGCTTCGCTGTATTAATTGAAATTATTGAGTTACTTTTACACAAAAAATGTGTTGTTCTGACAAGAATTTCGTACCTATTCTCAATGTTGGGCGGTACTGTACCCTTTCAATGTATAAGCATTAGCATTACTATTTAGTAGTTGCTAGTTCCCTTAATCATAATTTATATTTATGTTGTGATTTATATGTTAAAGAGCAAGAAGGAGGAAATAATATCACCGTTCAGATATCCTAAGATCTGCTTCAGGTGGTAGTCAGACAGGGCCAAATCTCTGTTTTCGCGTTCAGTATTTTCCATTGCGCACATTCATTTCCACACCCGCTTGGAGTAGCATCTAGGAAACCACACAAATACCTTCAGGAAATACTCCCTAACACTTAAATTTATATTCGATGTTAGTAAATCCCTCTTTTTCATTATTACTTTTCTTGCTATAGGCAGTCTTCACTTTATCCTCTCTACTTCGGCCATCATCAGTTATTTTGCTGCCAAATAGTCCTTTTAGTGTCTCATTTCGTAATCTGATTCCCTTAACACTACCTCACTTAACCCTCGCATTACCAAAGGGGAGGGAAGGGATACTTTATGCCTACGTTTCCAGAACACTGTAATCTAGTCATGAACATTACATTTTAAAATTTTGAAAAAAATATATTTGTGGCTTTTAATGGTTTCTTCTACCAAATTCCGTAATTGGTTTAAATTTTTCTGTAAAACTTAACGCAAAAATTTAGGTCTTGTCAGTGGTTGGTTGGTTGGTTTGGGGAAGGAGACCAGACAGTGTGGTCATCGGTCTCTTCGGATTAGGGAAGGATGGGGAAGGAAGTCGGCCGTGCCCTTACAGAGGAACCATCCCGGCATTTGCCTGGAGTGATTTAGGGAAATCACGGAAAACCTAAATCAGGATGGCCGGACGCGGGATTGAACCGTCGTCCTCCCGAATGCGAGTCCAGTGTCTAACCACTGCGCAACCTCGCTCGGTTTGTTGTCAGTGGATGTGAATTTTCAGAACAGGTGTCACATTCGTATTTTCAGGTTTTGGACCATTGTTACATATAAATATATCTTTAAAAAGTATTTAGTACTTAAAAGACAACGAAAATTAACGAAACCCGTATATCTTGGTGTTGGTCATGTTTTATGCCAACCTTTTGTAGTACACGGTATGGAGAATCCGTTGGTACTGCTAGGTTTAACTCGAATACTTTACATTACCTTTCATTTAGTTCCATTGAGGCTTATCTTATAATCACTTTCTATGGCACTATCTCTTCTACTAAACTGTTATTCCAAGTTCTTCGCTATCTCTGACAGAATTGCAGTGTCACCGGTAAACTTCAAAATGTTTATTGCTTCTCCCTGATATTTAATTTTGTTTACAAATTTATCCTTGAATGCTTTACTGCTTGTTCAGTGTTGATGTTGAATAACATCGAGTGTAGGCTGCTCGAATGTCTCACTCCCATCTTAAAATTGCACAATTTGAAATCCAGCGGATGAAGTAGCTGAATTTATGTGCTTCAACAAGATTTGTTTTTTGACGTGGTGGGGCTCTGAAATACATGTGCAGCCTCATTACACCTCTCTTTTTTTTTACCTGAGGACAGTAAAATTCATATTTCAGTGCATACAAGTCTAAAATTCAATCTTTCGTTTAGGACAACATGAATTCTTAAGGATTCAAGTGTTATTAGTTGTGGAGGAACATGTAGGAATGAGGTCTCTCCTATTTCAGAACATTAAATGTTATTTTTGTAACTTCCAGAAGAACAGAGGACATTGAGATAACTATTTCTATATCGAAAGGTAAGCCAGTTCCGTTCAAAGAAAATAAGACGGTTGGAGATGCAGTGAAGGGAAATGTCATTAGAGTGTAGTAAGGGATTGGAGAAGTATAAGGAAGGAAAACTGTTGTATCCTTTTCGTGACTTTACGCGTCTTACCTTTACACGTCATTTTTAAACGACGAATGGTGGCCGGAGGAAAGTTGCTACCTCACAGTATATTTGGACAAATAGGTTTTCATCTAACAAGGGAACCTCCCCATCGCACCCCCCTCATATTTAGTCATAAGTTGGCACAGTGCATAGGCCTTGAAAAACTGAACACAGATCAATCGAGAAAACAGGAAGAAGTTGTGTGGAACTATGAAAAATAAGCAAAATATACAAACTGAGTAGTCAATGTGCAACATAGGCAACATCAAGGATACAATAAGCCCGGGAGCGCCCTGGTCCCGTGGTTAGCGTGAGCAACTGCGAACGAGAGGTCCTTTGTTAAAATCTTCCATCCAATGAGAATTTTACTTTTTTATTTTCGCAAAGCTATGATCTGCCCGTTCGTTCATTGACGTCTCTGTTCACCGTAATAAGTTTAGTGTCTCTGTTTTGCGACCGCACCGCAAAACCGTGCGATTAGTAGACGAATGGACGTGCCTCTCCAATGGAAACCGAAAACATTTGATCGCAAGGTCATAGGTCCACCGACTCCGCCACAGGAAAATACGTCTGATACATTCTATACGACACTGGTGACGGCATGTGCGTCACATAACAGTAATATGTTGTCGACCCACCTAACTTGCACACTTGGCGAATGGGTAAAAAGATTCTTCTACCTTGCCCGATTTAGGTTTTCTTGTGGATGTGATAATCACTCCCAAAAAAGTGATGAAAACATAAGAGTTTGTCACATAAACTACAACAAATGAATGCAACAGTTTGACAGTCGCACAGTTTTCCCTGTGCTCTGTCAAAACATATGTTTTTAACGTTTTCAAATTTTTCCGTTTAGGTGTAGCGTCCCCATACTACGGCGCAGTTACCTCGCATCGGACGGACGGCCGGACAGATAATAACTGTCTGAAAATAAAAAGTAAAACTTTTCACTCGAGGGAAGACTTGAGCCAAAGACCTGTCGTTCCGCAGCTGCTCACGCTAACCACGGGACCACGACGCTCCTGAGGTCACACTAACCTTGATGTTGCCTATCTTGCACATGGACTACTCAGTTTGTATATTTTGCTTATTTTTCTCATATTTCCACACAACTTCTTCCTTTTTTCTCGATCGATCTGTGTTCAGTGTTTCAAGGCCTATCCACTGTGCCAACTTATAACTAAATCTGAGGGGTGTGCGATGGGGAGGTTCCCTTGTAAGTATATTTGAGGCGTTTATGTAAAAGTCCGATTTCAGAAGCTTCTCTCTCCTGGGGCGCCTGAGTCAAATGCTTTAACATTGTAATTGTCCATGTCAACAGAAGGTGCAGTGCAGGTGATTTCTCCAGTTCTAATTCCTTGGATGCCGCTTTGAAGAGCTACAAAAACCCTTATGTTTTAAAAGCTATAAAATAAAAGATTGCGTATAAGAATTACAGTAATAGAAAAGCAAACATACCGTGGAAAGTTCTTTCATCAGCGTGATATCAATTCCTACAGTTCGGGCTATTTCTCCCTTCTCAGAAAGCTTTTCGCACAGACATTCTAACATTGTCTGCTGCTTATTCCAGCGAGTATCGTTAGACTGGTTCAGTGATCTATAAAGACAATTAGGAACACCACTTTTCTTTGCGTAAGTGACGCGTTCTTTTGCCGCAATCAAAAGACCATGAACTTATGGACAACTGATGCATATATACTCGCATTAAAATTATTTCGTAGCCCTGTATTTAGCATACGGCAGGAACAACTCAATCGTGAATATAACGTGCAGTGCAACGACAACGGTGGTATCTTGAACAGTCGTGTGCTGCATGTCTTTTAAAATAGTGTGGTGGATACCAAATCGTCTAAACAATTCTCTTAGAATGTTACCGCCTGTTTTTAGTTCATCTGGAAACGGAGTCGTGAACAAAATGCGAGATCAGAGAGTCCCGTCAATGAAACAGGAGACAGTACATCTCAGATAATTGTTTCTTCTCGCGCTGGATGCCCACATGTCTGTAGTTACTGAGTATTCACCTTCTGTCATATGAGCAATTACCTCAGTCATAATTATAGGTCGTAGGCTTTGAGCACTTTCTGACATGTACCGCGACATAGTTGTGGGGTCAGTGTCAACTAACGTCTGAACAAGACCCATAACACCTTAATCTCTTATAGTTCCATACGACCATACGTCTCGTGCACACATAGCCACGCATTTAACGACAGTTATCTCCTGAGCAGGTTTAGGAAGTCGTTTCTCGTCCACCCAAGACCCTTGTTTATTAGACACGCATGGACGCGAGAAATGTGTGAAGTGCCATTTGACCCTTCAGCATGAGAGTAAATTTCACAACAAAGCGAACTACAAACAAAACGAAAATTTTTCCTAACGCCATCGACAATAGGCTTTAACAATGTCCAAACTGAACTTTTAAGATTCGCCTCAGGCTGTGTGGTTCTCTGCTCACCACTGATTAGCTTTTCTTTTTCTTCTCTTCTTATTGGCATGCGTTGCTTCTTCTGCAAACCACATTTAGTTTCCTCGCTCATTTTGTGCGTTACGCCATAGATGAAGATATCCTACCGTCCCACTAAACACTGCTCTACTCACAGCTCGTTGGGCGTAGGTCGCCACTGCGGTCAGTACTACCAACAGCCCAAAGGCCACAGCACGCCAGTGCATGCCCACGGCACTGGTGCAGTGACGTCAAGGGCTCGCTCAGTGTGGAGCAGCGAGGCCACAGCCCGTGGGCTGCGTCTGCTTGCTTAACTCCGCTGAGCCCGTGGCATACATGTTCTTTCGCAACAGCACTGCTCGGCCCCTGGGGTGACGTCAGGTCCTCGCTCGGTCCCAGACTGCTGTAGTCGAGTGCGGCCGCAGGTCGCGGGCCGGGCCTCAGTGCACGACGCTACGCCCTGCGGCCCGTTGGACCTCCACGTGGCTGCCCCGGCTGAGCCGGCAACGCGAGGCATGGCTGCGGTCCTGGACGGGCCGGTCCTCGATGCCCACCTCTGCTGCAAACTGCGCAACCGCAGCTCGCTGTCAGCCTGTTGTCACCGACCGATAGACATCATACAAGCCAGCTGCGATGCCACTCAAGCAGTGGCTGCATCAATTCCCATGGGCAGACACGTCACTGAACTGACTTACCCTCTTATCCTCAGAACAATGATACCTCCCAAATTTTAACTTAGTGCATCTTGTACAAATTTCTCCCATGCCAATGAAAATTATTTGTCAAACTGTTCATTTAAAACATGTCAAATTGTGTAATTTTTTTCCTTGTATGCACCAATCTTGTAGTTTTGTTGTACTTACGACTTGAATGATTACTTTTGTAACGGCCAGTGTAGTAATCTAATGTATCTTAGGCAAATGTAAGACACCAAAAAATATTTCTTTCTTTATGTTTATGAAATGTGTGTGTAGCAGAAAGTCCACAAATGTTAATAAGTTCATGCAATACTTTGCCGTCCGGAGTAGCAGTGCGGTTCTAGGCGCTACAGTCTGGAACCAAGCGACCGCTACGGTTGCAGGTTCGATTCCTGCCTTGGGCATGGATGTGTGTGATGTTCTTAGGTTTGATAGGTTTTATTAGTTCTAAGTTCTAGGCGACTTATGACCTCAGAAGTTAAGTCGGATAGTGCTCAGAGCCATTTGAGCCATTTAATACTTTCTGTGATAATAAAGAATAGAGAAGCCTTCATATTTTTTCTGCGATCAGATAGGAGATGTCTTCCTGTTTTGTATCGTCCTTTGTTCTTCAGCTATCGCTATGTAAGCATCTACCTTGTTAGCTCTTAAGAACCATTAATATATTTAAGTCTTTTTAGATTAATATCTTTCATATGTATTAATTTAACAAACCAAACATATCTCTTCGTATTAATGTCTTTATCAGCTTTGTGTACAGCTATTCGTGAAAGAAATGTAAAACTGAAGACGTGGAGCCCGTAAGCCATTGGTGTGTTCTAAATACTGATTAGCAATTATCAGAGCTTTTGTGGCGCACCAATGAACCTGCAGTCTTTCAGAAACAAAGTCTGATCCTCAATTAACTATACAGCATAATGCAATTGACTGATCACGTTATGCTTTCTCTTGAACACCAACCTGGAGTAATAAGAAATCACAACAGGAATCACCAAGCACTGCTCGGTTAATTTCAATTGACATTACTGAGATGACTACCTGCTGGTAAATGGTAGGTGATCATGACTATTTTCTTTACATTCTCTATCTTCCTTCCACCTTCGCCATCAGGCAAGGTAGCAGTTACAGCTGACGGCTTCCATCGCTCATCCACCTTCCAGAGAGTTTGCTGCTATTGTTTCTTATACAGTGGTCACTCCACATGTGGTTACAGTTGAACGTCATACCAAGAGACATTTCTACGAAGGCTTTCCCGGCGTAATAATTGATAAAATTCTTCTCGGGTATGCAGCCGGATCATGACGTCTTCAAGACACAATATTTCTGCGGTCCAACTGGCCGCCATCATCAGGTGAGAGCGCTGGTGCACAATCTCGCCGGAACTGACTTCCCAGCGCAAGCGGCAGCCCATATATAGGCCGCAGAAGGCCCACAACGCGTGCGCGAAAAGGTGCCGTAGCTGCCCTCTAGTGCAGTAAACATGCCGCGCCGCCGGTGGTGGAAAGAGGCGAAATCGAGATATCGCTGTCAAAAATAAAAGAAATTTAAAAAATTCTATTCCGACGATTGAGACGCAGACCGTTGTTTTTTAATGTCGGATAACACCGGGTCCCAAGTCTTACTTAAAAGATAGCCCTTGTCTCTATTAATAAGATTGTCAGATAAACGAATCTCTATTGATTCTTTTAAAACACAGTCCCAATAGCGAGATGCAGGGGCAACCATTTGTGTCGCATCATATTGCATTCTGTGTCCCTGGGTGAGACAGTGCTCCGCCACTGCGGATTTCTCGGGTTGAAGCAGCCGTGTGTGCCGCTGATGCTCAACACATCGTTCCTGAATGGTCCGGATCGTCTGACCAATGTAAGCCTTCCCACAGTGGCAATGGATCTTGTATACACCGGGATTCCTCAAACCCAAGTCATCCTTAACAGAGCCAAGAAACGCTCTAAGCTTGGCCGGCGGACGAAAAATACTTTTGATGTGATATCTTTTTAGAATTCTTCCTATCTTCGAGGAAATGCTCCCAGCAAAAGGCAGAAAAGCCACCGATTTGCAGGTATCTTCTGGTGGTTCAGGCGATGGTCCAAACTGGAAAGCACGACGGATCTGTTTATCTGTATAGCCATTCTGCTTGAACACAACCTTAAGGTGGTCCAATTCTTGTGTCAAGCTTTCTCCATCTGAAATGGCATAAGCTCTTCTCGCCAACGTTCGCAGGACCCCTGTACACTGGAACGATGGATGACAGCTAGAAGCATGCAGGTAACGGTCCGTGTGCGTAGGCTTTCGATAAACACTGTGTCCCAGTGTCCCATCATCCTTTCTGTACACCAGAACATCCAGAAACGGAAGCTTTCCATCACTTTCCACCTCCATGGTAAACTTGATGCTAGGATGCAGGGAATTAAAATGATCTAGGAGGCGATCAAGAGCCTCTCTCCCATGAGGCCACACCATAAACGTGTCGTCAACGTACCTCCAAAAACAAGTTGGTTTCAAGGACGCCGTCTTCAGCGCCATGTCCTCCAAATCTTCCATAAAAAGGTTGGCGACTGTTGGGGACAGTGGGCTCCCCATAGCCACTCCGTCAGTCTGTTCAAAATATTTGTCATTGAATAAAAAGTACGTTGACGTCAGCACGTGGCGACAAAGCCTGGTTGTGTCCTCATCCAGTTTCTCACCAATTAATTGCAAGGATTCTTCCAGAGGAACCCGGGTAAAAAGCGACACGACATCAAAGCTCACAAGCAAATCGCAGGGACTAAGAGACAAGGACTTCAATCTCTGAATAAACACCATAGAATTGGGAATGTGATGTTCGCATTTACCGACGTGAGGGCCAAGAACAGATGCTAAATACTTGGCTAGATTGTAGGTAGGAGCACCCAAGTTACTCACGATCGGACGAAGCGGGACCCCTTTCTTATGAATCTTGGGTAGGCCGTATAGTCTCGGTGGCACGGCAGCACCAGGACGAAGTTTTTTGAGAACGTCGTCAGGTAAAGAACTCTTCTTCAACAGTGAAAGCGTTTTCCGTTTTATCCGTTCAGTTGGGTCGTCCTGCAATGTTCTGTATGCTGAGTCCTCAAGTAAGAGATCCATCTTTCCCAGATAGTCATCACGTGACAGAAGAACCGTTGCGTTGCCTTTGTCGGCTGGTAGAACTATCAGATCCTCGTCTTCTCTAATGGATCGGACGGCTGCCCTTTCGAGAGAGGAGATGTTACTCCGTGGAGGCGGCGCCCGCCGCAATGTATGTGAGACCTCTTGCCTAATCTCTTCAGCTTGGCCCTCCGAAAGGTTGGACACTGCTTGTTCGACTGCACAGATGAATTCGGTGATAGGCACATTCCTCGGTGTAGGGGCAAAATTCAGGCCAGATGGAGAAAGCTTGACACAAGAATTGGACCACCTTAAGGTTGTGTTCAAGCAGAATGGCTATACAGATAAACAGATCCGTCGTGCTTTCCAGTTTGGACCATCGCCTGAACCACCAGAAGATACCTGCAAATCGGTGGCTTTTCTGCCTTTTGCTGGGAGCATTTCCTCGAAGATAGGAAGAATTCTAAAAAGATATCACATCAAAAGTATTTTTCGTCCGCCGGCCAAGCTTAGAGCGTTTCTTGGCTCTGTTAAGGATGACTTGGGTTTGAGGAAGCCCGGTGTATACAAGATCCCTTGCCACTGTGGGAAGGCTTACATTGGTCAGACGATCCGGACCATTCAGGAACGATGTGTTGAGCATCAGCGGCACACACGGCTGCTTCAACCCGAGAAATCCGCAGTGGCGGAGCACTGTCTCACCCAGGGACACAGAATGCAATATGATGCGACACAAATGGTTGCCCCTGCATCTCGCTATTGGGACTGTGTTTTAAAAGAATCAATAGAGATTCGTTTATCTGACAATCTTATTAATAGAGACAAGGGCTATCTTTTAAGTAAGACTTGGGACCCGGTGTTATCCGACATTAAAAAACAACGGTCTGCGTCTCAATCGTCGGAATAGAATTTTTTAAATTTCTTTTATTTTTGACAGCGATATCTCGATTTCGCCTCTTTCCACCACCGGCGGCGCGGCATGTTTACTGCACTAGAGGGCAGCTACGGCACCTTTTCGCGCACGCGTTGTGGGCCTTCTGCGGCCTATATATGGGCTGCCGCTTGCGCTGGGAAGTCAGTTCCGGCGAGATTGTGCACCAGCGCTCTCACCTGATGATGGCGGCCAGTTGGACCGCAGAAATATTGTGTCTTGAAGACGTCATGATCCGGCTGCATACCCGAGAAGAATTTTATCAAGAGACATTTCTGTTTACAACAACAAAAGAATACAAGAACCGCTACCTCAGTTCGTTGTGTCGGGCAATAGTGTGAGATAAACAGCTTTTCTCATACGAGAATGGGCAGCGCCGTTAATTTATAGCAATACAGAAACGTTTTTTTGTCATGTCAACAGCCGAGGATGCTGAATCACACGGTATCTACCTTACTCATGAGTTCTCCCAGTAAAGAACTTGCAGAATTGTGGATCAGAAGCCTACCTCTCCCTCCCGCCCCGTACCACATTGTTGTTGTTGTTGTGGTCTTCAGACTGAAGACTGGTTTGATGCAGCTGCCCATGCTAGTCTACTCTGTGCACGTCTCTTCAGCGCTGCACAACTAATGCAATGTGCATCAGTTTGAACCTGCTAACTGTATTCAAGACTTTGTCTCCCTCTACAATTTTAATACCCACATATACACACTTCTCTCCATTACCAATGACAATTCCTTGGTGCCTGAGGATATGCCCTATGAAAGGAAGTCGTGCCATAAGTTTGTTGTTTTACCCAGTTCGACTCAGTATCTTCATATCAGTTATTCGATCTGCAGCGCTGACACTAATTTTCGGCGCTCCTGAGTAAAATTGTGCTTGTGGTATCGATAGCTACGTTGCCACGGCGTAGGTGGATGTTCTTAAGTTGGCACTACGACAGACACCGACGACAGCGCCCTCTTGCCGGTGCTGTGGAGGTCTACGAGCTCCGCAACAGATTCTTCCCATTTTCATCAAGAGCAGATGGCCAGGACACTTCGCTTGCTATTGAGACTATGTACTACTTACGACGGGTCTAAGGCTTCCCACCTCAGTGCAATGTTATGTATAGTTAATATTGTGAAATACTAAAACCATTTCTAAGAGAAGTACCGAGAGATTTTCACCTTTTCTTGCTCCTACCTTCTTCATTCATTTGGCCAACCTTTCAGTTTGCAGGAGCAGACCCACACGCCGGCTTCCAGGCGGGTTTCAAAACTTGGCGACGAACTGGGATTAAAATTTTTTTTCCCTCTCTTCCCATTTCGTTTTTTGCTTGGTAGTGCTTTAGATTTTTTGTGATATCCCTGTGTGGCTGAGTGACTGTCTTTAAGTGTTCCCACCATTCTCTATTAAGACTTTCATTTGTGTCATAGGAACATGCTTCGCTGTCCGATTTTGTACGTTTTCAGCCTAAGCAAATGATGCAGCTGCTTGCTGCCATAAATGGACTGATCACACCACAGACTGCAGCTACTTAGACGCCGCCGACGCCACCGCCTGTACCGACGCCGTTACCGACGGCACCGCCATTTCAACGTTGAACGCTGTCCAGAATACATCGCACAGCTCGAGGCACACTTCGCAACTTACAACATACCAGGTACAGAGCAGCTTGCTTTTTTCATTGTCAACGTGGGTGCTGTGTTGTGCCGTGTGCTCGTCAATTGTTTCCCACCACCCGCACAGATACTAAAACTTACGATGAAGTGATTGATGCTTTGAACTCCCACTTTCGTGATAGTGTAAATGTGGTAGCTGCACCCTACAAATTCTTTCGCCTCTGGCGTAGCTCTACTCAGTCGAACAAAGCTTGGCTAGCGGGCCTTCAGGGACTAACTTCTGATTGTGACTGTAATTGTTCGTGTGGACGCTCATATGCAGATGTAATGATTAGAGACGCTATTGCGATGAATGTGGCGGATCACCGCATCCGCGAACAAATCCTGAGATTCAAAAACCCGTCTTTGCAGAAAGTAGTGGACTTGCTAGATAGAAAAGATACATTAGCCATGGCTAATTCCCGGTTCGACGTGACCCCGGGTGTGTGTACTGTTAGTGCGACACAACACGTGCCTTCCCACCCGCCAGCACGGCCAGCGAAGCCACGCCGATCGCTCGCAAGTAAACAAATTTCACACCAGGCACCCACTAAAAAACTGAAATCATGTCGGAACTGCTTTCATGCCCACCCATGGGACAGTTGCCTATCCCATCAAGCACTGTGTTATTTTTGTAATAAGAAAGGACATATGCAAGCTGTGTGTAGTAAGAGAAACTCTAATTCACAACGTGTCTCCCGTTCGCGTGACTCGCGTGGGCGTCACCGCAACGGAAATCGCCATGATCATGATTAGTAGGGGGACAACCTATGTATCAGGACATGCTGCATTGTTGCTAAATTTATTCAAGATGGCGGCTATGACGTCATCCAAGATGGTGGCATGTAGACTTGGCAACAGCGCATGACGTCATCCAATATGGCGGCTTTTGGCGGGAAAATAGGTCAATTGTGCTACGTCCACTAACCTAACCTCAAGAAGAAATGGCGGGAAGTTTGAATTTTGGCGGGAAAATAGTCCAATTGTGCTACCTCCACTAACCCAACCTTCTGAAAAAATGGCAGGAAGTTTGAATTCCAACAGGATAATGCATGCAAAGACTGTACTTGTCTTTATTATTATTATTGATTATCATTCATTAACATTCATTATCATTTATTAACATTCATTTTCATTCATTGTCATTCATTATCATTCACTATCATTGATTATCATTTATTATCATTCATTATCATTTATTATTATAGGCCTACCTCTACTAGAAAATTCCGCCAAACTTATATTTATGTTACAGGTATGTCACACGGCATTGCCCGTGTTCCGCGAGCGGCGGTTGCAGGTGCGGGGCTCGAGGGTGGGCGAAGACCCGCCCCACCTTGCATCGCACCGATCACCGCAGCTCGACAGGCCGCGGCGGCGGCGGCGGCCCGAACTATCTGGCGTCCATGGGCGTCCCAACAAGCGGGTAGCAGCACTGCCAGGGGTCCCTCACAGCGGTCACCACGTGTGCGCGAAGCTGCAGCTGGCAAGATCGCCGAACCTCTGCCCGGCTGCTCACACTGGCCACCTACAGCCGCCGCAAGGGGAGCAGTCGCCACCGCCGCTTCCCCTCCCGAAGCTGACTGCCCACGACACCGCCAGCGCAAGGTTCGTGTACCCACACGCATACCCCTCCCATTAAATGATGATGACGCACCATCGCCAACACCGTCATCCACCGGCTGGACCCCCACTATCATTAGCAATAATAGTATTAGTGATCATCTTGTGTGGCTAGTGGAAGTTCTCTAACCCGCCCTTTTAGTGAAGTAGATCGGGTCGGTGACACCATACCTCAGTTGCAGTACTCGGCGATTGCCGACGCCTTCGAAGAGCGAATCTCGGTCACTCGCATAGAAAACCCGGCAGGGGGGTACCGCGATCCTGTTGGATTTTTAAACGCATGCCTCCCTGTCCTGGAAACCGAGCTCCTCAGGGTAGTCGATAATCCGCGTTATCCCGCCGTTAAGTGCAGTGCAGTGCTCTGCATTGAGTTATCGCACCCCCCCCCCCCAAAGTTCTGTCTGGTCAGGAAGAGACCAACAATCATTATCTTCTGGGGGATAATGGCGTGATAACGCGGAGCACATCGATCGCCGAGTGGTTTCGTAAATCCACCTTGAGTGTCATATTGGGCCGCTTTTCCGAGGTGGAAGTCAAAGGCTCAGCTAAGGCACTCAGCAGAATTCTACACCTGGACATCCATATACATGTCCACGATCCGTTAAATGGAGAGTCTAGCTATATCAAGCTCCCTAAAGATGTAGCTAATAAACAAGCGTGCATTAACGTGCAAAATACAAAATATCACGCTTGTTTTGCATGGTCAATCCTGGCTTGCGAGAGAAACTACAATTATAGAGATTGCCCTTATCGTCCAGGTACATACAAAGTCAGTGATATTAACACATATTATAACTTTGATGGTATTGAGTTCCCCGTCAAGACCCAGGACATACCTAAATTCGAGGCACAAAATACCGATATATCGGTACACGTTTATGGCCTGGAGAAGAAGAAAAGCAAGTCAGACGAACAAGACAAGCATGTCGTAGTCGGCCCCCTCCATTTCTCAAAATTTGCCGGTGAGCGTGAGCAGCATGTAAATATGCTTCTCTTTTCTGAAGGTGACATGTAAATATGCTTCTCTTTTCTGAAGGTGACAATTATCACTATGTCTGGATCAAGGACATGTCCCGACTCCTTTCTGACTGATTGTCGTGTAAAACATATTTGTTTAAGGTGTCTCAATTATTTCTCCTCTGAATAGTTATTAGATACGCATCTAGTAGACTGTACTTCCAAGGATGCGGTACGTGTTATTATGCCCACGGAGGAAAACAAATTCATAAAGTTTAGGAATGCTCACCACCAGGAGCGGTGTCCGTTTGTTGTTTACGCCGACTTTGAGTGCCTCCTCGCTCCTGTGACCCGCTGTGAAGGCGATCCTACGACCTCCAACACCACCTTTACAGAAAAATACGTACCTTATGCCACAGCGTACCAAATTGTATCGTCATATGACATCAACCTTAACCGATACAAATCTTACGTCGGCGATAATCCATCGATTTGGTTGCTCCCTGAGCTTGAAAAATTTTCACTGGAAGTTGATAAGCTATACAGCGGCAACGTTCCAATGACCAAATCGAAGGAGAATGAAGATTTGTGTAACAAAGCCACCGAGTGTCATATTTGTGGGCTGCCGTTGGACAGAAAACTGGAAACTCCTCATAGGGACCACTGTCATCTTACAGGGAAATTCCGTGGCGCTGCTCACAATGCGTGCAATTTGAAGTACCAATTACCTAGGCACATACCAGTTTTCTTTCATAATTTAAGTGGGTATGATGCTCATTTTCTAGTTGAGCACTTGACCGATTTCGGTTTGGAGAAGGATCAGGTGAGTGTCCTACCTGAGAGCGTCGAGATGTATATATCATTCTCCAAACGAATGACGTCAAGAATTATGCTGCGCTTCCTCGATACACTACGTTTTATGCAGGCACCTTTACAGAAACTTGTTGAAACTCTATCTCCGGCGGATATGCATATCACTCGAGCTGCGTTTCCCGACGAGGAAAAGTTTCAACTTGTGACTAGGAAAGGGGTTTTTCCATACGGGTATGTGAGTTGTATGGCCAAACTCGACGAAACTAGGCTACCCGACATAACTGCATTCTCCAGAAACCTGACAGGCGACACAATAACGAATGCAGAGTATGAGCATGCCGTGAATGTTTGGCGGGAATTCAACATTTCTAATTTAGGAGAGTACGCACGTCTTTATATGGAAACAGACGTGCGCTTGCTTGCGGACGTTTTCGAGAAGTTCCGGAGTCTGTGTATGACAACATATTCTCTGGACCCTGCCTTTTATTACACGGCACCGGGGTTGTCTTGGGACGCGATGCTCAAGAAAACGAAGTGCAGTATCGAATTATTGACCGATCCTGACATGCTTCTTTTCTTTGAGCGAGGAATCCGTGGGGGGGCTGCCAATGTATTCATAGACACGCGAAAACAAGTAACCCACGGATGGGTGACAGGTTTAACGCATCCCTTGATTCAAGTTATATAATGTATCTAGATGTGAATAACTTATACGGACATGCTATGAAGGAATGTCTGCCTATTCGCGAGTTTCGCTGGCTGTCCGAAGACGAATGTAAGGGATTAGGTGGAAAAGTCACGGGGGTATGGCCGCCGATTTTGATGTAGGGTATGTTGTGGAGGCAGAACTGACATATCCTATTAGTTTGCATGACGCGCATGCCGATTTGCCGCTGTGTCCAGAGCAACTAGTTCCGCGAGGAGGTTCCACACCGAAACTGATGACAACGCTGGGGGGCAAACAGAGGTACATCATTCACTATCTTAACCTCCAGCAATGCCTCAGCTTGGGTATGGAGCTGGTTAAAATCACCCGGGCCATCTCCTTCAAGCAGTCCCCCTGGTTGAAGGAGTATATTGATATGAATACAAGACAGAGAACTTCTGCGTCGTGTGACTTTGAGAAAGATTTTTATAAATTAATGAATAATTCAATTTTTGGAAAAACTATGGAGAATTTGAGTGAACGACGTGAAATTTTTATTAGAACGCAATTGGATGGGCATTATGGCGTACGAAAATGCATTGCCAGACCAAATTTTAAACGGGTCACTATTTTCAATAACAATTTTGTTGCTGTGGAGATGGCTAAAACTGCAGTAGAATTTACTAAACCTATCTATGTGGGGATGTGCATACTAGACCTATCCAAACTCCACATGTACCGCTTTCATTATGAGTTTGCGAAAACTCATTTCGTAGATCCTAAATTACTTTATATGGATACAGATAGTTTCATCTATTGGGTGAAGAACTGCGATCCATATGAAGTAATTAGGTACCACGCCAATGAATTCGACACGTCTTCTTATGCGGCCGATAATCCTTATGGTATTGTTCCGCAAAATAAGAGGGTTATCGGTCTCATGACAGACGAGACGAATGGATTGCCGATTGTGGAGTTTGTAGGTCTTCGGTCCAAGATGTATGCATATCGCACATTGGAAGGTCCCACTCAGAGACGGGCTAAGGGGGTACGACGGATGGCATCACGAGCTCTGTCTATCGAAGACTATTTGCAGTGCCTACGTGGTGGTGTTCACGGTGCTGAGCTGCAGCCGCCGCATATTGTCCGGCAAACTAGTATTCAATCGATAGCGCACGAGGTGAACACTGTGATGCAGTTTAAAATCGATCTGTCGCCTCATGACGATAAAAGGGTCATCTGTGATGACGGCACTGAAACACGCCCGTACTCACACTACTCACTTGTAGCGAGAGAAGGGGTGGAGGACTCTGATTGAGAGAGAGAGAGAGAGAGAGAGAGAGAGAGAGACGGCGAGGGTGTCTGCAGAGTAGTAGTATGGCCCTTTTATCATAGTTTAAATACTGAATGAGAGTGTTTTGTAGTGTGTATCAGCTTGCGTACTTCCGTGTATGTCTGAGTGTGTGTGAATGTGTGTGAGCCTGTGTTAAGTGTGCATGTGTGTAAATATTATTTATTCTATAAAAAATCATAAAAAACAGAAGAAACGAAACTAATCCCATTTATAAAAAAAGTCTTTATATATATTTGTATATTTTTTTCGCCGCTATTACTAGTCAATGGCTATATGACTGAAAGCAGATAAAAATTTTACACCTCTTATAATCAAATAGAAGAAGACGAAAATACAATTTTCGCAGTTCGTATCTTCTTTGATCTTAGTAGTAGTTGTAAGTTTCACCTGCCGCTAGCCATCCAGTCAGAACCAGTTTTTTTAAAAATGTGAGTTCCTCCAATTAAATTCTTTATATGTACTTGACTGTGCAAAAAAAAAAAAAAAAAAAAAAAAAACTTTATACCGAGAAATGTGTGTTCACCTGCTTGTTGTAGTGGAAAATGTCTAGAGCCACTTACGTCAATGAAATATAGTTTAAATTGCTAGTGGAAAATGTTTTAGAGCCACTATCTTGAACTAAAAATACGTTTGCCCTCAGTTAGAAAAGTGCTTCCGGTGGAACTTCACTAGAGATATTATCTACATTGTAAGATAATATAATTACGTTCTAGTACCTCTGCTTTATATATATATATATATATATATATATATATATATATATATATATATATATATATATATATATAAAGCAGAGGTACTAGAACGTAATTATATTATCTTACAAGGTAGATAATATCTCTAGTGAAGTTCCACCGGAAGCACTTTTCTAACTGAGGGCAAACGTATTTTTAGTTCAAGATAGTGGCTCTAAAACATATGAAAGTTCTGATCTTTTACATTATTCATAAATATATAAGCACTATATATATATATATATATATATATATATATATATATATATATATATATTTAGTGCTTATATATTTGTGAATAATGTAAAAGATCAGAACTTTCATATTTTTACTTGAAGACAAATAATGTATCTGTAAACTCATATAATGTGAAAAAAGTGAATCATTTTACTGTAAACTGATATGTCGCAAACAAAATCTGAATTGAATAATAAATTCAATTACTTTATTGTAAAAAAGAAAATGCCCCGAGTTTGTTATTATTTGACCCTCCATATACGTTGCACTGGCACAAAGAGAAAAAAAAATGGCTCTGAGCACTATGGGATTTAACTTCTGTGGTCATCAGTCCCCTAGAACCTAGAACTACTTAAACCTAACTAACCTAAGGACATCACAAACATCCATGCCCGAGGCAGGATTCGAACCTGCGACCGTAGCGGTCGCGCGGTTCCGGACTGAGCGCCTAGAGCCGCTAGACCACCGCGGCCGGCGGCACAGAGAGAGAACTATAAGATTTTTACTGATTTAAAGACAGAGGTGAAATCTGAATGATGCGTGCTGGACTTAGTCCGCCAGTCACAAACAGACCCCGCCACTCTCTTTGTGGTCCTGTCACTTTAAACGGCGGGCATCTGGCGAAGCCGACCCTAGCACTCTCTCTTTCAGGTCATGTCACTTTCAACGGTTGACTCATCGCCGCGCCTGCGAGGTGGAAGCAGGTAAACTGTCTCTGACAGCTCCAGTGGAATGCGCTTCACGAACAGTATCACCAATAAACATACTTTTATGGAAGTAGGTGTCACAGAAAGAAAACAACAAGATTTCTTATGGAGAAAAATTTTTTTTATTTATTTGTGAGCCATTTTAAAAGTAATTTTACATTTTCAGATGCTGACACAAAACTATTTTTTTCTTCTTCACACGTTCGCTGTCTAAGTTGATGGGTAGATGGACAATCGTAGTATTCCAGGGTCTGGATAGCCGCATATTTGAAGATTCGACGCAGCCAGATACTCTTCTCATCGCCTTTAACGCAGATTACTGTCTCCTTGTGATCAAATACTCTCAGCAATTGCAGCAAATGTTTATAAGATATGCCAGGGGCGTCCCACTTAATCCCATGATACACTCCTGGAAATGGAAAAAAGAACACATTGACACCGGTGTGTCAGACCCACCATACTTGCTCCGGACACTGCGAGAGGGCTGTACAAGCAATGATCACACGCACGGCACAGCGGACACACCAGGAACCGCGGTGTTGGCCGTCGAATGGCGCTAGCTGCGCAGCATTTGTGCACCGCCGCCGTCAGTGTCAGCCAGTTTGCCGTGGCATACGGAGCTCCATCGCAGTCTTTAACACTGGTAGCATGCCGCGACAGCGTGGACGTGAACCGTATGTGCAGTTGACGGACTTTGAGCGAGGGCGTATAGTGGGCATGCGGGAGGCCGGTTGGACGTACCGCCGAATTGCTCAACACGTGGGGCGTGAGGTCTCCACAGTACATCGATGTTGTCGCCAGTGGTCGGCGGAAGGTGCACGTGCCCGTCGACCTGGGACCGGACCGCAGCGACGCACGGATGCACGCCAAGACCGTAGGATCCTACGCAGTGCCTTAGGGGACCGCACCGCCACTTCCCAGCAAATTAGGGACACTGTTGCTCCTGGGGTATCGGCGAGGACCATTCGCAACCGTCTCCATGAAGCTGGGCTACGGTCCCGCACACCGTTAGGCCGTCTTCCGCTCACGCCCCAACATCGTGCAGCCCGCCTCCAGTGGTGTCGCGACAGGCGTGAATGGAGGGACGAATGGAGACGTGTCGTCTTCAGCGATGAGAGTCGCTTCTGCCTTGGTGCCAATGATGGTCGTATGCGTGTTTGGCGCCGTGCAGCTGAGCGCCACAATCAGGACTGCATACGACCGAGGCACATAGGGCCAACACCCGGCATCATGGTGTGGGGAGCGATCTCCTACACTGGCCGTACACCACTGGTGATCGTCGAGGGGACACTGAATAGTGCACGGTACATCCAAACCGTCATCGAACCCATCGTTCTACGATTCCTAGATCGGCAAGGGAACTTGCTGTTCCAACAGGACAATGCACGTCCGCATGTATCCCGTGCCACCCAACGTGCTCTAGAAGGTGTACGTCAACTACCCTGGCCAGCAAGATCTCCGGATCTGTCCCCCATTGAGCATGTTTGGGACTGGATGAAGCGTCGTCTCACGCGGTCTGCACGTCCAGCACGAACGCTGGTCCAACTGAGGCGCCAGGTGGAAATGGCATGGCAAGCCGTTCCACAGGACTACATCCAGCATCTCTACGATCGTCTCCATGGGAGAATAGCAGCCTGCATTGCTGCGAAAGGTGGATATACACTGTACTAGTGCCGACATTGTGCATGCTCTGTTGCCTGTGTCTATGTGCCTGTGGTTCTGTCAGTGTGATCATGTGATGTATCTGACCCCAGGAATGTGTCAATAAAGTTTCCCCTTCCTGGGACAATTAATTCACGGTGTTCTTATTTCAATTTCCAGGAGTGTAGAATCTTGTTAGCCACATCACGCTTCTGACTGTCTTATTGCAATTGACGTCTTTAAATGGTTTCGGTGATTCAACTCTTGATACAAGTGTTCCTATTACTCCATCACTTTGCGTGAATGCTATTAATGCACAGTCTTTAATTATGAAACGCCTGCACTCATCATAGTAAAATCCTTGAACGTCAGCTACGATCCTCACACCTTCAGGTAACATCGTGATCTACGCTAGAGCCAGCAGAGTGCGTATTAATTTATACAACTCGTTGCACTACACCAATGAGCGGACAGTAGTTAACGATACGATCATGCAAAACGAGAGCATATGCCGAAGTCTGATCAGGGAAGTTTGCTGAAGATTCAAATTCAATCCGTACATCTATAGGTCCTGATTTAATTATCTCATTCTGTTTTGAACAGCCAATCACGATTATTGGCGCTAGCTTCTTGAAACTCTGTGGGCTGAGTAGGCATCCTTCTATTTCAACACCTTCGTAGTAAGATGCTCGGAATCTCGCATACATGTCAAATGCCAGACTGTATACATTGCTGTCCCACTGTAGATGTAGATTCTCATATGGGTAGTATTCTGAATTCAAGTAGACTCTGGCGTTAGTTATCTTGCAGTGGTCAAATTCAGTTGAGTCCTTTGATACATTAGCACGCCTTTGAGTTTGAAATGCTAGTTTGATGAATCGAGGTGCTTCCAACTGCACTGATGTTTTAATAGCCCAAGTATGTGTGAACGCTATAGGTAGGACTGGATATTCAAAAAGCTCCCATGATCGGAAAGTTAGTGGTAGGTAGGTGCCAGCATTCAGCACTTTTAAGAGCTTCAAGCGCTCCTCGTCGGCAACGGTGATGTGAGGCATTATCCATGATATGATATTAATCTTGATTTGAACATTCTCTGCAGCTGTTTGAGAGAATGAATTCGCGTCACTTGCACTTATCGCCAAAATAAGTTCCTGTTTAGCGTTGATAATTATTCGCTGCATATCCTCAATATAACCCATAAGCATTTTTAGTGGCACATACGCGGTAAGCCGGCCGCTGGTGGCCGAGCGGTTCTGGCGCTACAGTCTGGAACCGCGCGACCGCTGCGGTCGCAGGTTCGAATCCTGCCTCGGGCATGGAAGTGTGTGATGTCCTTAGGTTAGTTAGGTTTAAGTAGTTCTAAGTTCTAGGGGACTTATGACCTCAGCAGTTGAGTCCCATAGTGCTCAGAGCCATTTGAACCATTTGAACCATACGCGGTAAATCGGCTTTGTCTACCCTCCCCATCCGCTGCATCTATGAACCACCCAGCATTTTCTAAACTGTTTGAATCAGAGGGTGAGGCTGAAACGTACGTCTTAAGGGCTGATGTAATGCGAACATTTCTAGTTCGGTCTGTTTCAATTCCGTTGAGTTCATAGCGTATCTCTTGAAACAGGAATGCTACGGCATTTCGAGTGAGCTTCGAGAGCGCTACGGCAGCCCTGTCATCTTTCTTAAATGTGTAGTCCAGATAGAGGAAGCTCTTGCTAGGCAGTGTTACCGCGTCCTGATGCTGGATAACAATCCTAATTTCATCATTTTTGTTAAATGTGCTTGAAGTGTAGGGTTTGTGTGAGTGGTATTCATGCCGAATAATTCTACTGACTGAGTTACGTTGAGCGACGTCATTCTGCGGCTTTAAACCTTCTGAAATGAGGAATTCGTAATTAAGGCGTGTTATCACCTTGCCCTTCCGCGTTGCACTAACGGGTTGTGAGCCTGGTGTGCTAGCTTTATACCTTATTCCCATCTCGCCTTAGATGCAGACGTACAATGATCTCTTCTCCTCTAAAGTTAACAAGCTGATTTATTCTGATCCACAATACGCAGTTCAAGATAGTCCAGTGTCTGAACAGTCACCGGGAGATATATAGCGTTTGTGGGGGCTTGAACTATTTTATACCCTGTGCCGACTGTAGGAAAGAATCCGTAAATTGAATGAATCAATTTATCGTTCAGGTATGAGTTTGTAGCAATATTACACTCAACGTGGATTGTACTCATTGGGAGTATATCTACAGCATGATCTGATGGGTAAAATTTACTTCCGTCCTTCACCAAAACACGATCCTTCGCAAAACCTAGCAGTGGACGAATTGAATGTCGCTGTGTAAAGTCGATCGTAGCACTCTCTGTCCGTATTTCAGATTTAAGGGTATTAATGTTTGCCCGTAGTTCAATACCTTTTTCTGACTGTTTTAAGAGTTCGTTTAAATCATCAATATTGTAGGCACCAGGTTGTATTTGTAGAATCTCCTTCCGGCCGTCAATTTCAAGATGTAGTTTATTGTTGCTCTGTGTAATATTTGGAATGCTGTTATTCGTCTCTAGACCAATCAGTGCAATACTCCAGTCCCCTGCACTTAAATCAATCGGCGGAAAGTAATTTGCGTATAATACTGATCTTCGCTCTTTTAAAGTCAGAGTGTACGACATTGCATCCAAACATCAAATGATGGTCATGTGTTCAATGACAGCTCTTTTACATATCGCGCACATGATCTGACGATGACGCATTCTAGAAGGGGTTCGCCGTCGCTGTGATGAGGAACATAGCGCCGAGATGACCACAGAGATATGTGTTTAAGTCCCGATATCGCCGGACATTGTAGAAGACGCGTCTTTTGCTGGTGAAGTAGCGTTGTAATTCTTCAGGCGGCTGTAAATCGCCGAATGAATCGAAATACTGAACTGTATTTCGACTTTTCTTAACATACGCAACCCAATGGGTCCCTGGACCACCAGCAACATCTAAATTTACAATTCCACACTCATTAGTCCGCCACATGGCCTTCGGTAATGTATTACGCATAAAGACGCCGCGGAATCCACGAATGTGAAGTTTTTGTTTAATAATTTTAACTAGATCTTTATTCGTGAGCGCTCGGTCGGGTAGGATAACTAACAGACTTTCTTTTTATTTATGAAGAGACCTAGTCCTTTCCTGTATGGTTTCAAGTAGAGACCTTTTCCGATAGCTGCTGCCTCCATAGCGCGATTATGTCTTCTGGCTTCCTCTAGTTGGGTTTGTGCATTCTGTGCGTTTTTGACCGTTTTGGCTTGAGCTGCGGCACCGCCTGTGAGTGAACCTATAGCGGACAGTGCTGCAAGGGCTGGAACGAGGAACGGGATAATTCCGCCCGAAGTCTTTGGTAGCGGTAGGACCCTAGGTGGTTTAATTGAAGTCGTGTTTTTCTTCTTGTTCCCACCATTGAACACACGTTTAGCTGCAGACATCGAGGTGTGAATACAGTTTTTCAAACAACCGGGTTTGTTGTTCTTCTTCCTGTTCTTCGCTCGCAAAGCTGTTCGCGCTGCTTTCATAATTCGTTTGAAATTCATCACACCCAAGCCCAACTTAATTTTTCCACGCATAGTTTTATCAGCCACGAATGCAGCAACGTGTTGACCTATTCCGAGATCTTTTCTTCGCCTTATTTGCTTGGCTTTATCTGCTAATATCCGGTCGGCGACGTGGCGTGCTGGGAGATCCTTATTTGCTGCGTATGCGAGGTCGTGCTCAAGGCAGGCTTCCTCTAGTAGGTTAATACCTTTATCGCCTCGTCCCAGGCGCTTCTGAAGCTTTGTTCCAGGTCCACAGAAGTTATTTCCGGGAATGTGCAATTCAACAGGCAACTTGTCGAGAACACCACCTCCACCTCTTATTATGATGTGCCTCCTATCGTGCATGGTACGCTACTGAGGAGATAGAGGTCTACTCTCCCCGTTATATACTAACATGTCAGCTTCGATCCAACTGTTTTCTGATGATGGAAATCCTAGCCATTTAACCAGTGCCCTATTCCCACGATGTCTTATCACCCGCTCGATGAGAAATACATCTGGTTCAGAACTCTTCTGCAATTCCTCCGTGTAAAAGCATCCTGCAATTTCTTCGCCCTTGCCGTCCTTTAAGATATATGTCCTAGGGTTGGTTCGCTGCACTTTGGACACTGTGAATATCTCAGCCGACCAATTTGGTGGGTACGATTTCTCGAACGCTGTCTTGTGTTTCGAAATACGTACTAAGTCACATTACTCTGTTTGCGAGGGTTGGGCATTTTAATCCCTAAATATACTGTGTCCATGAGTGAATTATCGCGTACATCGATAGGTCTCATTTTTATTGTACTATGTTTGGTTCGATTATACTTTGCAATTATCTGTGAGAGGATATCTACCCACTTGTACGAACCGCGAAGATTAAACTGCATCCATATTTGAGTTTTGATTGTTCTGTTCAACCGCTCGATGATACTAGCTTTAAGGTGGGTAAACGTGAAGTAGTGGTGTATGCCATACCGCGCCATCACAGTCTTGAAATGGTCATTGTAAAACTCCCCACCGTGATCGGTTTGAAGATTGGTCGGGCATCGATTCGTTCCTGTGTGCAACAGACGCTCAAACACCACAGCAATATCTCTACCAGTTTTCGTTTTCACAGGTAAAGCCCTGGCGAATTTAGAGTATGTATCAATAACCATTAAAATGTATTTCAATCCATTATTATGAGGTGAATATCGATTCATATCTACAAGATCAGCTTGCCAGAGGTCATCCAGCCCTTTAATCATGACATGTCTACGAGGGTATGTTTTGCGTTCTGGCATGTGCAGTTCTCGAACCACGGTTTCCGTACTTCTTCGATGATACCTCTCTCTCGAAGCTCTGAGATTATGGATACAATCTCATTCGAATGAACTGTATTGCCCGCAGCAGCCGAAGCCATCAACAGTCGAAGTCTGTCTATTAGTTCATCTGGGTCATCGTAATATATATACTGTGGGACTTGATTGCTCACTCCTTTATACTGAAAGTCTACACCCTCACCGACACTTTTAGTTTGCTCATTGAGTAAAGGTTGTATAATGGTAGTGTATTTAGAGTTTTCAGGCTTTTTCAGTGTTCCGTCGGGATTTTTGTACAGATCAGTCAAGTTAATTATTTCCCGATAGACTTTGCGATCATCGGTTGAGTATTTTAAGTTTTTTGATGGCCTTAGGAAGATTAGGTTCATTAGGCCAGGTGTTCTTTTAAACTCTGTATCCCCGACGCGTATTGTGCTATCGGATAAAGTTATGATTTGAGAGCCCAGCATATACGGTCTCGCCCTGCTGACACCAAATGTTCTATCTATCTTAACGGTCGGATACTGGTTGGTGAATTCTGCGATTGGGTCAATATTATGCAAAGCTATCTTGGTGATAGATTCGGTAACAGATTTAAAAGTTTCATTTAGTGTTTTCTCGCCATCTATATGCCCCAACTTCAGCAAACGTAATTTCTCTCGAACTGCTTTGTGCCCCTGAATGACTTTATGCTTTGTCGACATCTCGAAGGATACTAATCAGAGCTCTGAATATCACGTGGTTTTATATATGCTTTGTTGTACTTCTTCTTCTCCTTTTTTCCTACGACACCTTTTTCAATAACAACGGCCTCGGCTTCTATCACGCCCTCAATTGCACTAATTTTGTTCTCTATCCGGTTTTGGTTAATGGCAAGAAGTTTCTGGGTGTCCTTTAATTCCCTTGCAACTTTAACTAGTCTGGACTCAAGATTTTTAAATTTGATATCGGTGTACATTCGGGCACTCTGTCTCTGCACACCTAATCTCTTAGACGGAGCATCCGCCACGCGTGCGAATTTGTCCATGGTGAAGTGTTAACTGATGGGATAAGGTATTTTCGTACGTTTATATATGGAGAAAGTACTGGAAGTTCCGGCTACATCTACTGTCATTTAGTTTACGGGTTTTATCAATAACGAGAAAGCCGTATTGTGAGTGGTTCCAGCAATCAGCACATGTCTTTACAAATTCATTGTACGACATGTCGGTTCCTACGTGAGCATGGTAAATGTGCTTTAAATTGAGGTTGTCTTGTTTGAATGCTATAATGAGATTTGTGTTGTCCCTCGCCAGCTGTTTTGGGATCCTGGAATACGTTTGGCTCAGATAAAATACATCAACATCCATATGACGGCCAAAGCAGAAACATTTACGGATTTGATCTTGCTTTTCAACAGCGACATCGTCAAATATGAATGCTGTGTTAGGATTTACCTCTTCAGGTGGGGGGACGTCGTCGCTTTCACTGAAGGCTCTGTACGTTACACCGTCTACTCCATCTAATATTTTCTTCAGTAACTGGTACTTCGGCTGAAAGAGTGTTTTGGAGAAGACGAAAATGTGCTCGAAGTGGACTCCGTCTATGTGCGTTAACAGAGCCATTTGTCTTACCACAGCTGGATGGACCTACAATTATAGCTCGTGTGATGTCGGGAAGGAGTGGTCCATTCTTGTTGGTCTTCTGGTTTTGGTCATCATCACAGTACCAGTCACCTACAACAAAGCGCTTGAGGCGAGGGTGTTTCACCCAGCCCGCCATGATAACTACTGTGGTAGGTCAAGGTGTGGAATACGCTTTTATATGATTAAAAATATGTGTTTGTGTGTAGTCACTACAGCGCAGTCACCTTACCAACTGAGCTACAGCGGCTACACAATAGAATGAACTCGAGGTTGCATGGGGGCTTAATTAAAATAAAATGCAAATAATTTTAATTTTTTGTAGCTGTCTGTCCGATTACGAAGTCTCGTAAACGGTTGGCCCTGAGTAGTATTATCACGCTATCTGACTGCATAGAACAATAACAAAGAATGAAATGGAAATTTTCATTAACACAATTAATTAATTAAGTCCCCAGCAACTATAAAACCTACGAAACCAAAGCACAAGTATAACTGTTCTGTGTGTGGAAGTATGACTCAACGTACGCATCTGGCATGGTTCTTCTTCAACAACACAAGAAATTTTAAATATCATTTATACTGAATTAATTAAAGAGAATAGAAATACTACAATTGCGCAAGAAAACCAGGATTACACTCTAATCCAAGAACACACGCCAGATGCTTTGTTGACTGAACCTGTAATGACGCATTATTCAGGACATTGAAATAATGAGAAAGAAAAGAAAAGTAGTTTGTTACCTTAATTTATATTGATGAAAAGCACTCTAGACATTACAATCTCTCCACACCGACTCGCTACTATCACATCTCAACAAGAACTTTTCAGTATCACATCTCAGCAAGCACTCCATACTAGCACATCTCAACAAACACTCTCTGCTACGAGTTCTTAACAAGCACTGACTACCACGAGCTCTCCCCAAGCACTGCCCACTACGAGTTCTCAATAATCACTGCCAGTGGAGGCGGCAGAACAATACTCTCTAGCGCGATCTCTGGCGCTGTGGCTCAGTGTAGCCACCTTTCATATGCCCTTCCTCCACGGGCTAGAATTTGATGGTATTTTTTCCAGCATTGGTGGTGAAAATAGCACCAAATTCGTCAAAAAAATACAGACAAAAATAAAAGATAATATTAATGCGTAAATATCATATAACTAGATAAAATTTTGGCTTTGCACTGACCTTTCAATAACCTAATATATAGAATACAGTAAGCAATACAAATTCTTTCATACATGTGATTTTACATAACAGTTTACACAAGTATTATGTGGTTAAACAGTTCAATCAATAGCGTCAGCAATGACGAATATGTGCAGGTAAGAGTCTCATAACTTTTCACAAACAGTAATACACAAAAAATCAGTTTATACAAATATTCACATAAACGCTTTTGATTTAAAAAAAAAAAAAACTAGTTGATAGTTCCAGCAGTAGCACCCAGTAATGGTCAACAGGTGCAAATACCAACAAGTAACATTTTTTCAGTAGAAACAGTCCATCAGTGGCACCCAGTAATGTTGAATAGGTGCGTACACCAACAAGTAACACCATTTCAGTATAAGCAGTTCCATTAGTGGCACCAGCAATGTTGAACAGGTGCAGACACCCACAAGTAACACCATTTCAGTATAAGCAGTTCCATTAGTGGCACTAGCAATGTTGAACAGGTGCAGATATCAACAGGTGACATCTTTTCAGTAGAAGCAGTCCATCAGTGGCACCCAGCAATGCTGAGCAGGTGCAGACAGCAACAAGTGACATCATTTCAGTAGAAGCAGTCCATCAGTGGCACCCAGTAATGTTGAGCAGGTGCAGACAGCAACAAGTGACATCATTTCAGTAGAAGTAGTCCATCAGTGGCACCCAGCAAATGTAGAACAGATGCAGACAGCAAGAAGTAACATCATTTCAGTAGAAACAGATCTATTACTGGCACCCAGCAATGTTGAACAGGTGCAGACATCAACAGGTGACATCTTTTCAGTATAAGCAGTTCCATCAGTGGCACCCAGTAATGTTGAATAGGTGCAGACACCAACAAGTGACATCATTTCGGTAGAAGCAGTCCATCAGTGGCACCCAGTAATGTTGACCAGGTGCTGACCGCAGTCCATAAAATTCACTATCACTAATCACACTGTTCATCAGCAGAAATTAAACATGTCCTAGTGGCACCAATCATGTAGAAAAAGTGCAAATAACAGTCCATAATATTCCCTATCACTAATCAGTCAGTTAATCAAAGTTCATTAGCAGAAATTAAACATATCCTAGTGTCACACATCATGTTGAAAAGTGCAGCACCATCACTAATCAGACAGTTCAGGCATGAACAATAGTTTGAATACACATACAAATGCTTTTACACTAAACATACAAATCATAACAAACACACAAATGATATCAGATAATTGTCCTATTAACTATTACAATACACAAATAACAGTAAACCTATAATATTTATGGGTGTCAGTGCAAGCCACAACAAACAAGTAAAATAATATTTAGGAGATAGGTTGGGATCACTTCTCTGGGATTATAAAAGGAAAACACACAAAACACACTCACTCATCTTTCATCCACATTTAGTGCTACTGTGTAATTGAATAGTGTTAACTGTGTAAATGCAATTCTGTCAAAATTTTATGTTCATCATGTGTATCAAGTAGTAGTGGCAGCAATGTATAACAGTCAATAATAGTTAGTCAACGTCATAGTCATCATGTCAAGACCAATGTTTGCCAAGCCAGATCAAAATGTACGGTTGCTGAACAACTGTCAGTGACCCAAGATATGCAATTGCTTCCTCTCTCCAAAAAAAAAGTATATACTGCTTAGTGATTTAACAAAGTGTGTGTGTAGACAATCTTCCTGCTACTTTAGTGTTCTAGTCTGCCATCTTTATCCTCCTTGTTCCATATAGACCAACGAAAAAAAAAATATGCTCCTCACTTACTTCACCTCTTATCAACCAAAACTCCAATAATCATCAGCATCACATAATCTCAATACTTCAATAATACCTCTTCAATACGTCGATCATCAATATCATTTACCTTACCTCTTGTCCACGAAAACTCCAATAATCATCAACCTCACATAATCTCAATACCTCAATCATACCTCTTCAATACGTCGATATATATATAACCTCATTGCCAATATCATTTCACTTCCATAACAACTCTTTCCTCTAGTCAGTCTCCTCGAACAAGTGCAGACAAAATCCTAATGCAAACCTCAATTCATCATCTCATACAATCCGAAGACACAATGTCAACACACAACCTCTCGTGTAATCCATCTGATCCAAATCTGCTACTCATTATAAATTATAAGATACATTTTGTTTACCTTGTCCATCATTAAATAAAAGAAATGCGTACATGACCTCTAACAGCCTTTAGTTTGAATAACTTTCAGTAAGTAAGTGCGATTACGAAGTGTTAATGATCATAATATTTCACAGTGTGTACACCACTTCAAGAATTATGGCAAACAGAAGCAAACATGTGGAGTATTTCTTGTGTCAAGTGTCACTTCCTATTTCAATTACTCACGAAAAATGCAGTGTAATAACTGTCAATGGTCTAACCTAGTGTTGGTATGTCATGTCGTTAGCTTCCTTCCTATTAGCATAAATTTATACAGCTTCCATAAAACGTCCAGCTCATGTGACTTCTATGCAGTTTCTTGTACCAATGTCGTTCGTAGAATTATAGCAGTTCATTTTCTTATCTTAAAAATATCAGGCACTGAGCGTAAGCAAAACATGGAATAGCGAGTAAGTATACCAGTAGAGAACAGAATGTCAAGAAGTGGATGCAGCACAATCCCTACAACGAGGCTCTGCCAAGCAAACAATCTATAATTAATACCATAGTGTGACCTAAACTCTATGTTCATACACAGTATATCAGCATTTCTACATACCAAATTAAAGAGTAGTTATGACAACAAACAGAAATGTGTTAATACGCAATCCATACGCAAAGCAGCAAATATGTATCTTACATAATAAACAGGCCATTATTATCATATCAGCATAAGCAATAAATGTTCATACGTAATCTTAATAAGTAAACATGAAGGCGCAAGCAGATAAAATACAAAGTATAACTTACATACATATCAGCACAACTAATCAGGTGACAATTATAATTTAAATAAATAAACACAGCAGGCACATAATAAAAAAATATGACATCAGTGAAAAGGCAGTGCAGCCAAGCGATGCACAATATACGCAAGTAATAACACTGTTCATTAATAAAACATTGTCAAAATCAGTAAATGTACGCAAGCACGTCGCTTCACAAGTAAATTCATAGAACATAAAATTTAGCACAAAGTATAAATCACGTAATCGCGAGCAGCAAATTACGTCCTAAGTACGTACCTAAGTGGAAATATGTTACCTGAAAAATAAACTCAATTAATCGTTACCTTTTTGGTTTTTTACTTCTTTTTTTTTTGAAATTACATTCTTCCTGAAATTTTCTCCATAGCAAGTCCTCTTAACGTCGGACACACACAGAATTTACCTGAAGGTCTTAAATATTTTATACATCCGTATCCTGAAAAATACTGAACGTTAATAACATAATTTATAAAGTCACCATAGCTTTATACAGAATTTATTCGGAGAATTTAGACTGTGTATTTGATTACGGCTGTCAGTGCATTCGCACTGAGCGCTCGATCAGCTGTAGACGCGTGACGTAGGAAGTAATTGTTTGCGGTCAACGACTGCCTTGTGCGGCGCGCAGACTTCACTGTTGCTTTGAGTACCTGCCGCCGCCGGAACACGGCGCGGTATCCTTGTATTCTCTGCATGTTTACGTGTAACTGTTGGTTTCTCAAAAGTATGTCATTCCACAAAAATTTTTACGTTCGATATATGATGTATTCCCTTAGAGCGCCGAGATTTAAGAGTTTCTACTTCAACAGTATTATCATGAATGATTTTGCGAACCCTATATGGACCGTTATAAAGCAGAAAAAATTTGCGACATAAGCCTTTTCCTTTATGAGACAAACGATGAGACTTAATTAACACCTTTTGACCAACTGACAAAATTTTTAAACGACCAAGACGTTTAGCTGATTTCTCTCTTCTAGCAGCCGCAGATGCAATATTTCGTAGAGCCAGGTTGACAGCTTCAGAATGCCGCAGTTTCTGTGAAGGCGGAGAAGGTACGATTTCAGAAATGCGATTTGTTGGTACTTTATTTTTTAATATCAGTATAGGCGGTAAAGAAGTTGAGTCATTAGGGAGTTCGTTCAGAATGTTTTGAAAAATATGAAGATACTGTTCCCAAGTTCTGTGATTCTGATGACAATAAAGACGGCACAATTTATTGATTTCCTTCATCCATCTCTCTGAAGCATTAGATTGAGGGTGAAAAAGTGAAATAAAAATTGGTTTAATCTTACGACGCCGTAGAGTACGAAGCCAAATTTTAGAGCGAAACTGTGATCCATTATCTGATATGACCTTATCAACATGACCAACTTCTTTAAGAAAATGTTTGATGAAAGCATTAGATACTGAACCAGCTGTTGCTTTGCGTAAAGGTGTAAAACACACATATTTTGATGTCAATTCCACTGCTACGAAAATGTACGCAAAACCATTAGTAGAACGAACCACTGGACCGAACAAATCGACTGCAGCCATGTCCTTTAATTTCGCTGGAATGATAGGAAACAACGGTGCTCTGTGAGAAATTGTTGGCGGCTTAGCCTTTTGACATAATTTGCATTTGGCAAGAACAGATCGAATACGTTTTTCCATGTTACTGAAGTAGCAATTTTCTCGTAATTTATGAAAGCATTTTCTGGGACCAAAGTGCGCATAACTGAAATGTGTGTACCAAATCAATTTATTGACCCACTCATCAGGAATACAAACTAACCAAACAGAGTTGTCGACCGATTTCCGTTTAAAAAGAATGTCATTGCGAACTAAATAATGCTGTCTAATCGCTACGCTTTCCTTTCTCCTCCACTTCTCCTTAATGTCCTTCCAGATTGGATCCTTATTTTGCTCCTTAGCGATGTCCTGGAGCGAAGACGAAATAAAATTCTCAAACGCAACACCTTGAATGTACATCAAACAATAATGGTTTTCTTTGCAGTCCTCTTCAGCACTTTGTTTCAAACCCATAGGTGCACGTGATAAAGCATCAGCAACAATATTTGAAGATCCCTGTATGTAAACAATACTAAAATCAAATTCCTGTAGGTACAACGCCCATCGTGACGATCTGCCATGAGTTAATTTTGTCGACATGAGAAATTCCACAGCTCGATGATCAGTGTAAACCTTAGTATGTCTACCGAACAAAAATGTGCGAAATTTTGTGAAAGCCCAAACAACAGCCAAAGCTTCAAGTTCCGTAATCGAATAATTCTTTTCGGATTTAGAGAGAACACGACTTCCAAATGCAATAGTCTTCTGTACTACAACGCCGTTTTCTTCTATCTCTTGAAATAAATGTGCACCTAGGCCTTTGTATGATGAGTCCGTCGCCAAACAAAAATCTTTAGATAAATCCGGATGTGAAAGAAGTGGAGCAGCAACTAAAGCATCACGAAGTTGTTCAAATTCTGACTGAGCTTCCTCATCCCAACACCAATTAGAATTTTTTCCAGATAGTTCACATAAACGAGGTGTGGCCAAATTGTCCAATCTAACAAAGCGTCTAAGAAAATTACAGACACCAAGGAAACTACGAACATCACGTTTTGTAGTAGGAACAGCATAATTACGAATTGCGTCTAGCTTTTCTGGATCTGTAGAAATAATGTGACCGAGAAATTTCACCTGTGAACGACCAAATTCAGATTTTTCCAAGTTCACTGTAATGCCAACTCTTGCAAAAATACGTAATAATGAATCCAAAATTTTGTTGTGCTCGCTCCAAGAACGTTTAGCAATAAGAATGTCGTCAACATAAGAAGTAATATTGTCACGAAGATAAACAGGTAAAATTTCATTTAAACTGCGAATAAATGCTGCCGAAGATACAGTAAGTCCAAACGGTAATTTCCGAAACTGGTAACAGTTACCAAAGGCTAAAAATGCAGTGTATTTTCTACAATCAGGGTGGAGTTCTATTTGCCAAAAACTTGCGCGCATATCAATCGTGGATAAAACTTTAATTCCATGGAAATGTTGAAGAAGTTCATCTAAATTTTGTGGACGGTCAGTTTCAGGAATGATGATATTATTTATCTGTCTGGAATCCAGAACCAAACGAATTGACCCATCCTTTTTAAGAACAACGTGTAATGGGCTAGTATAAGGACTGACTGCAGGCTCAATAATGCCCTGATCTAACATGTATTGAAGTTCATTCTTAACCTTGTCTCTGTAAGCCAAAGGAATAGCGTACGTTTTCCCCCGAAAGGGTGTGTGTTCTTTTACTTTAAATAAATATTGTAAGCCTTGTATAGTTCCTGTGTGATGACTAAATACTGTAGCATGTGAAGTCAAAATGTGGTGCAGCTCTTCTCTTGCAACGTCATCTGGCACTTCAGCTTTCTTAACCTTTTCATTAATTAATTCTTCGCTATTAATTATATCCTCCATCGCGTCCCTGTATCTATTGTCATTGTCATGAATAAACACACTGTCGTCATAATGCTCAACGAAAACATCAGAAGTAAGAAACCTTAAACATTTTGTATCTGATTCAGATCTTGCTAAACACTCGAAAAATTTCAAACATTTCGGCATTCCGGCAACAGTCAAATTCACACTTCCTTCTTTAAAGTTCAAAATTGCCTTATGTGTGTTAAGAAACTCCATACCTAATATAATCTGTGTACTGAGTAATGGAACAATAATAAAATTAGCAGACAATTCGTATCCTTGACAAATGAAATTTAGGTTGGTCTGTTGTTTAACTTCCACACCTTTTCCAGAAATCGCTCCTCGAATTGTAGTTTTAGAAATAGGTAACACAGGACAGGCAATAGTTGTTTCACATATACGAAAAACTGATTCACTAATGACGTTCAATGGGCTCCCAGAATCTAAAACTGCAGTGAACTTATTCTTACCCACACATACTTCAATAACAGGATGTAAAAATGCGTCTACATTATTTTCCTTTTCGCCTAGCAAAATGTCTCTCATATCTTCCAGGCGTACGTAGTGTAAAGTTGTAGTGTCATTACTTTCTGAACCGTCTATATTGCTGCCAGAAGCCGAAGCTGCAAGTCATGGTCGATTGTTTGCGTCACGTCTTTGATTATTCCCGTCATTTCGCGGATCAATTTCTACTATTTCCACTTGTCTCTCTGAATTTCTGTCACGCGGAGGATGCCAATTAGGTCCTTCCTGTCTGTTAGATGCAAATTCTTGGTTGTGTCTGTTATTAAAATTTCTGTTTTCCTGTCTGTCTGCATAACTACTTCTTGTATAATTTCGACTGTCACTTCTGAAATTATTGTTAGACCTACTACCCTGGTTATTTCTGTAGTAAGAGTTTCTATTATTGTATGAATAATTTCTGTCTTGATGATACCGATTACTGTTTCCGTATGATTGATCATTCCGGTAAGAATTACCGTTATTATAATTGTCTGTGTAATTTCTATTAGAACGTCTGTTATTGTCAAAAGGCTGGTATCTATTGTCCTGTCTGTTACGTCTGTCATTCTCAAAATTACCCATATAACGCCCGTTCCGATCACTATCCCTTTTCTCTGAAAATCTATCGTAATTACTGTTACTGAAAAAGTTACAAGAAGTCCCGTAGTCGTTGTCATACTCAAGTTCTTGTAACAAAGTCTTAAAAGTCTCAATGTCGTCTTTACATCTTCTAGCTAAAGCAATTTGTCTTATGGATTGTGGCAGCTTAGTTAAACAAATGCGAATTAATTCAGTCGGGCTATAAGGGTTGGAAAGGAACTGATTCTTTCGAATCATGTCTTCAAAATATTCCGCTGGCGTGCGGAACTCAGACTGTTTGAAATTACGCTGCATAATAAGACTGTGTTTGACTCTGTCTTGCGTGTTTTCGGACCAATATGCCGATAGAAATGCATGATAAAAATCATTCAGATTATTACAATCTCTAATGAGTGCGCGCATCCGCGTCGCCGGTTCATTTTCTAAATATCCACACATAAATTCCAGTTTGTGACTTAGTGGCCAATTTGGTGGGAGTGCATACATAAATTGATCTAACCATGCACATGGATGTATGTCATTCTTAGAATTGCGGAAGATCTTAAATTTCCGAACAGTCAAAAAGTGTTTATAGTCAAAGTTTTCGCCTCGTGGCGACAAAGACCTACCGCGTCTGCCCCAGTCCCAATGTTGATTATTGTCAAGTTCGCGCGCCTGGCGCTCCCTTGTTGCATCCCGTAAATGAAACAAATTATTTTCTTCAAACCCCTCCGCTAACTGTGATTCCAAATTTCTTTTGCTGTCCTTTCCTACGATTTCGCCTTCAATTTGTTTGACTTGCTTTCGTAATGCCTCAACTTCCCTTTTAACGCGTTCATTAAATTTTCCCTGATTTTCAACATGCTTACTTATGTTCTGGTACTCTTCGGTTTCTGCAAATGGTAATGGAGCTGTATCATCTGAATCTCTATCCCCATTTAAACTAAGACTTGTCAATTTATCTGAAATCTCCTCAACTCTTTCCGATAAGTCACCTATTTTTTCTTTCTGTTTACTTACGTCTTCCGTAAGTGTCGCGACTCGGGTTTCAGTATTGACACATTTGGTAGTTAACTGTTCATATTGTTGTGTTAGATTATTTATTCTGTCATTTGGTACGGATTCCTGGATTCTCTCAAATATTTCTTCCTTATCATGTGCACGTTGTAAATTTAACTCTGAAAATTTTTGTACTATCACGCGATCTCTTTCTTCCTGTTCTCTATCTTGTTCCCTTTGTCTAATCTCTACTGCAATTAATCTATTATTGTGAGAATTCAAAATAGGTTGTACTTCTTCTCTGATTTCTTTCTTTAATTCATCTTTCATGCTTTTGAAACATGTCCCTATTCGTGAATCTAACCGTGTTTCCAGTGTTCCCATATCAGTTTTTAATTCAGATCCCAAAGTTCCCATCTCGGTTTTGATTGTTCCTATTTGTGAGTCTAACCGTGTTTCCATTGTTCCCATTTGTGATCCCAGTGAGTCTAACCGTGTTTCCATTGTTCCCCTTTGTAAGTCTAACCGTGTTGTCACTGTTTTTAATTCAGATCCCAAATTTAATATTGCACCCATCAACTGCTCCATAATAGCCGGTTCGAAATTCTTTTCGCCCCTAACATTTCCCGCGAAACCAACTTCTTTCGCCATGGCTGTAAAGCTATCTGTGTTCGATACTATTTCAGAATCTTCTATCGTTAATCTCGTATTCTGTGAATTTTCTGATTGAGAAAAATTTTGAATTGGTTCCGGACTATTTTCCCGACTTATTAAATTATTTTCCACTTCATTATTCATGATACTGTTTTCCTCTGTTGGCGAGTTCGCCATGTTAACAATTTCGTCATTCTCACTATCCATCATTTTTGCCTTTTTCATCGATCGTGCAATCATTTACAAAACATACAAAACTCGTCACTATATGAAAATTACACACAATGACACTTTATCTCCAACAATACCATTCACACGAAATGTTTCCCTCAAACACGATTAATCGAACAATTGAAATAATTGCACTAATTGTCAAACCCGTAGACAAGACAACAGAAATGAAATTTTGCAAAAAAAATACCATTAGAAGAATGACAATTACCAAATCTACACATGCAAAATAGACTACAATTACTAAACTACAAATTACTACAACAATACTACTGTCTACTATTTTTACAATCAGAAGATTCCAAGGGACGATCCGAAACAGCGGTCGCCACGTGCATGGGGGCTTAATTAAAATAAAATGCAAATAATTTTAATTTTTTGTAGCTGTCTGTCCGATTACGAAGTCTCGTAAACGGTTGGCCCTGAGTAGTATTATCACGCTATCTGACTGCATAGAACAATAACAAAGAATGAAATGGAAATTTTCATTAACACAATTAATTAATTAAGTCCCCAGCAACTATAAAACCTACGAAACCAAAGCACAAGTATAACTGTTCTATGTGTGGAAGTATGACTCAACGTACGCATCTGGCATGGTTCTTCTTCAACAACACAAGAAATTTTAAATATCATTTATACTGAATTAATTAAAGAAAATAGAAATACTACAATTGCGCAAGAAAACCAGGATTACACTCTAATCCAAGAACACACGCCAGATGCTTTGTTGACTGAACCTGTAATGACGCATTATTCAGGACATTGAAATAATGAGAAAGAAAAGAAAAGTAGTTTGTTACCTTAATTTATATTGATGAAAAGCACTCTAGACATTACAATCTCTCCACACCGACTCGCTACTATCACATCTCAACAAGAACTTTTCAGTATCACATCTCAGCAAGCACTCCCTACTAGCACATCTCAACAAACACTCTCTGCTACGAGTTCTTAACAAGCACTGACTACCACGAGCTCTCCCCAAGCACTGCCCACTACGAGTTCTCAATAATCACTGCCAGTGGAGGCGGCAGAACAATACTCTCTAGCACGATCTCTGGCGCTGTGGCTCAGTGTAGCCACCTTTCAAGGTGCTATATTTAAAGGGAAGGCATTCATCTAGATTAACGTAGGAGGCATTTTGTGTGGACAAATAAAAACACGCAATGAAAAATTTAATATTATAAAATAATATATTTATTTATTAAAATATTTACAAATATGATCAGCATGAGAAAAAATCAGTACATTCTTTTTTAAGCGGTGCAGCAGAAGTACAGTATTTGGAAAATAGCTGCTTCTTGTATGCTTGAAATTCATCACGTATATCTCATAATGTTATGGGTGAATTACAATAGTCCAGTATTCCATCAGTAAATTTGAGTTCGACATTTTCAACACTTATTCGAGGAATAGCACAAGACTTGGGTACTGGTGTTATACACATACTAAAACAATGTTCTATACCATCTATGTGAATGCTACATGTGTGAAGCCAGTTAATGATGTCAGTGTACACTGCCTGAACGTATGGGCACCATCTATTTAGTCTCTCTATCGTACTAGTTAGAGCCATGTCTAAATTGAACAAGTTATCAACAGTGGGGTGATGTGTGAAAATACTATAACCATGAGCACTTTTAATTTTTAGTGTAGCATCATCATACATTGAAAGAATACTCACAGTTAGACTGCCACAGTACATGTCCTGGAAGGAGTGGGATGGATAATATTCGGTAGTCATATGATTCTTGATTCGTGTTTTAAACGACACAGTTCATCCCACTCGTAGTCAGAAAATTTCACTTTAATATTTATGAGCACATTTTCCAGCACTAACACAGTTGAGAGGCTACCCTATTGTGAAACTTCAAGTCCTACATGGATACGTTTTGAACCACTAACTGTTAACACATAGCTTGAGGCGAATAGTAAAGGATGAGGTGAAGCGGCGGTCGGTATCTTCTCATCCACGACATCCACACCAGCGCTGTTAGCCTGCTGTTCTTGCACTGATGGCGGAATGTCCCTTGTGAGATTATGATCAGTGGACGGCGCGTACGAAGGAGCCCAGTACTGTGAAGCGCCGTCAAGCGCAGCCTCTGGCACCGACATTAACACCTGGCTATCCTGCTCCAGCATGCCGAGAAGCTGAGCTACAGGATCCTGCGTGGACGAGTCCGATGTCTTCACATGCGAGGACTGGGACATGCTGGGACCTGCTGATGCTGGCGTCACGGGCGGAGCTGCTGGAGGACCAAGACGAATATCCATAAGAACTGATGTGATGTTGGTAGAGAAATAATAATAATAGCAATAATAATATTAATAGTAATAATTTGAGGACTTACTTTTCTGGTGCTGCTTGCTCCTTTTCCTATTCTGCTGTGGTGGTGACTGACGCTTCATCTTGACCGACTGGAACAGAGATGGAGGAGCTGCTGAGTCCTCCTTATATAGAAGCCAACTACGTCATCATGATGATGTGTTGCTATTGGTTGAATAAGGTGAACACGTGACCTATCGAAGTGCCCTCTAGCGGAGAACTCGTGATCTAGATCAGTTCGTTACTCTGCTGGATCGGAGGCAGTCGTCTCTTCTGGGCTGGGAGCTTATATGTGGGCTTTAGAAAAGGCAGACAGTTCAAACAGTAGCAGATGTTTCCATGAAATGGGTAATGCATTTTTAAAGCATTTCGTTGGAGGGAATTTATTTGGAGGACTGTGTTCTGGTTCATATGTTCCAGGATTAATGCACATTTCCATTCAGCATGTAGGAGGTTATGGGGGCAGTCCTCGGCTGTATGCTTGCAAACTATACTGCTGTTAAACTCATCGCGGTCGAACACCAATAACTCATCGATTGAACACATTCTGCAGGATGGGCTTCAATGGTATATACGTTGTATACGAATATGCTTACGCCGAAGCGAATTGGCGTCAACTGAACGTCTCTTGCGTTTTGGAAGCGTGAATGTTTGATGGTAAATAAGCATACAGTTCGCGGATGCACATGAGCATATGCTGGTTACGGGATGCATCCTGGCTCCATCCCTCTGCATTGCCGAAATCTACTGAACAGAATTCTTGTACTTATTGCTCCGACACTCCTCCATTATCATATGCTTCCACACCTCATGTAGTGAACTGTGGCTACAGTCCACCCTCGAATGTCTACATGAAATGCAGTTAATGAAGGCTGCTCTATCACCCAAATCCATCTCTATGATCGAACACATGGCAACGACAGCTCAGCAAAGACTGAATGTGCAGGAGAACGGTAATGGTAGTTCAATGGAGGTAGCACAATTGGCTTTCTTCCCGCCAAAATCATCCATCTTTAATGAAGTCACGGTGGTGCTCTCTGGTGGCAAGGGCATGAACTAACACAGTTGGATTGCACACACACGTGCATGACATAAATAATAATAAACAATAATAAATGATAATGAATGTTAATGAATGATAATCAATAATAATAAAAAGACAAGTATGGTCTTTGCATGCATTATCCTGTTGGAATTCAAACTTCCCGCCATTTTTTCTTCTGGACACTTAGGTTAGTGGACGTAGCACAATTGGACTATTCTCCCACCAAAATTCAAACTTACCGCCATATTTTCTGAAGGTTAGGTTAGTGGACGTAGCACAATTGGACTATTCTCCCAGCAAAATTCAAACTTCCCGCCATTTTTTCTGAAGGTTAGGTTAGTGGAGGTAACACAATTGGACTATTTTCCCAACAAAATTCAAACTTCCCGCCATTTTTTCTTGAGGTTAGGTTAGTGGATGTAGCACAATTGAACTATTCTCCCTCCAAAATCCGCCATCTTGGATGACGTCATCGCCGAAATCTTGAATAAATTTGACAACAATTCAGCGTGTCCTGGTACATAGGTTGTCCCCCTACTCATGATTCACATCAGCCTATGGATGTTAATACTCGTCAGGTCCCGGCGGAGTTTCGAGTCCTCCCTAGGGCATGGGTGTGTGTGTTTGTCCTTAGGATAATTTAGGTTAAGTAGTGTGTAAGCTTATCGACTGATGACCTTAGCAGTTAAGTCCCATAAGATTTCACACACATTTGAAAATTTTTTTGTTAATGATATTTATTCCAAGCCTTCTGCTTCACGTGCTTCGACAGTTCGTCGGGTGAATCAAGTTTTGCCAGACACTGCATGCAGCTGGACACTGGTGCGTCAGTTTCTTTACTGAACAAATCAATGTATGACTTGCTTGGTTCACTCCCGCTTCATCTTTCACATTCCACGCTGACTGCACTTATTGGGCAGGAAATCTCAGTGCTCGTTGTATGTAGTTTTCTAGCCACGTGTGGTGCCATGACCCGTACAGTGTCTTTCCATGTGCTCTGCTCTAGTGATGCTACGAACATTTTTGGCATGGACGCATTTGAACTTTTTGGCCTTGCAATTCAGGACAATGTACTTTGCATCAACGCTATTGACCATGCAGAAAGTGTTGCCACACTATGCGATGATTTTGCTGAACTCTTTTCTGATGGCCTAGGTTGTGCCACAGACTTTGCAGCGCATGTTGTAGTTAAAGACAATGCCATGCCTATTTTCCGGCGTGCGCGCCCGGTACTGCACGCACTGCGCGACGCCGTAGCTTCTGAACTTAAGCATTTGCAAGACATTGGTGTCATTGAACCTGTTTCTGCTTCGCCAAGAGCTTCGCCTACAGTGTGTGTGAAGAAACCAAACGGTCGTCTCCGTATTTGTGCTGACTTTAAGTGCACAGTAAATCCCCAGACAGTGGTAGCTACATTTCCCTTACTGCATCCTGAAGACATTTTTGATAAGCTTGGTGCGGGAAAATTCTTTTCCAGAATTGACTTGCGGGATGCATACTTTCAGGTTCCGCTCGACGAACAGTGGCAGCGCTATTTCGTGATCAACACCCACCTTGGATTGTTCAAGTTTCGCCGTCTTCCTTTCGGTTGTGCTTCGGCTCCTGCTACTTTTCAGTCTTATTTGCAGCAGTTGTGGGCCACTGTCCCTGGTTGCTCAAATTATTTAGACGTTATAGTGGTATCAGATCGCACCCCTGACGAACATTTGCAGAATTTGCGTGTCTTATTTATTGTACTTTTGCAGGAAGGTCTAAAGTGTAACAGAGGCAAGTGCAAATTTCTTCAAACTGTGATTCAGTATTTAGGACATATGATTAACGAACAGGCTATCCACCCCTCGCCCTCACATCTCAGTGCAATTAGAGACTTGCTAGCACCCAGAAACGTGAAAGAACTTCAGTCTGTGTTGGGCAAAATTTCATATTATATTCGGTTTATACCAAACGCAGCGGAGATTGCAGCGCCTTTGCATCGCCTTCGGCGTAAGAACGTCCCTTTGTTTGGTCTTGGAATGTGACGCTGCTTTCCACAAGCTCATATCTGCTTTGTTGAGTGATCGCTGTTTCATTTCTTTCGATCCCTCCAAACCAGTTGTTTTGGCTGTCGATGCATCTTCTCACGGCATTGGAGCGATTCTCTCACATTTTAAGTCTGTCGATCGCCCGATAGCTTTTGCGTCTATGTTGCTCACTTCTGCCCAGAAAAACTATTATCAAATCGAGAAAGAAGCTTTAGCTATTGTATGTGGTGTGACAAAGTTTCATGACTTTTTTTGTACGGTCGCAAGTTCTATTTGGTCACCGAACATAAGCATTTGACGTCGTTCTTCCACCTGTCAAAGTCAGTTCCGGCCCGTACTGCCCAAAAGTTGGAACGTCGGTCTTTATTTTTGTCTAACTACAATTACGAAATTTTGTTTCAGCCCACGGCCCGGCATGCCAATGCTGATGCTTTGTCTCGTCTGCCTATCTCTTATGACGAAGTGTTTTATTCTTCCGAATTGTCCTGCATGTTTATTGATTTGCAAGATAAGGAATTAGCTGATGGTTTTCTGGTGGATTTTCGCCGCATTGCTTCCACGACAGCCGCCGATGCTTCTTAGCAGATTCTTTTGCAGTATATTTGCACTCAATGGCCTCCATCTGCTATGCAGATTCGTGATCCACTTGTTCGACGTTACTTTGCGCAACGTCACAACTTGTCTGTACACCATGGTGTTATCTTGTTACGAACTGACAATGATGAGTCTCGTGTGGTTGTACCCCATTCATTGTAGTCGGAAATTATCGATTTGCTGCACTCTGGGCACTGGGGTATAGTGCAGATGAAGCAATTAGCGCGTCATCACTGCACTTGGGTCAGCATTGATAGACATATTGACAATTTGCTTGCTAACAGTCGCTCTTGCGCGGCGCATCATTCTGATAGTCATTGATGCGTACAGCAACTTTCCTTTTGTTGTACCTATGTATGTTGTACTAGATCTGCAAGTACTATTCGGGCTTTGACATCTATTTTCTGCATTGAGGGCCTTCCTGAAGTTATTGTCTCCGACAATGGCCCCCAATTCGTGTCCTCAGAGATTGAAGCGTTCTGTGCTGCTAATGGCAGTCGCCATCTGACCTCAGCCCAGTTCCAGCCCCAGTAGAACGGCGAGGCTGTACGCTTTGTGCGTATGTTTAAGTCGCAGATGAACAAGTTGCGCGCCACGCACTCTTGCGAGCACGCGCTCAGGACTTTCCTTGCTTCATATTGCTCGCAGCCGCTCGGCACCCGTTCCTCAGCGGAATTTCTACATGGCCGCGCCCATGGGTCGCTCCTGCAGCTAATACACCCGCTGCCGCGCGCTCCCACTGCTTCGCCTCGTTCTGGCTTGGCACCGCATGATTTACTGTTATTTCGCGTTTTCCCTGGCAGGCAGCACTGGGAGCAGGGAGGCATTCTTCGCCAGCTTGGCGGCGCCTTATTTGTCATTTCTCGTCCCTCCGGCACCGACAAGCGACACCGGAACCAGATCCATTTGTGCCGTCCTCGGTTTTTCTGCTGTTGGTTATTTTCCGGCAGAACTGGAGGCTTCACGTATTCCGCCGCCTCAGACCAGGACTCCACCGACGGCGTCTCGGCCGCTCGCGCCCCCGCCGCTGCTGGTCTGGTCACCTGCAGGAGACGGGCGCCTGTCGCCGCCGCCACGGCCCCACCTCAGGCCGCCGCCGCCGCCGCCATGTTCCTCCGCGGTGCCGGAACCGATAGACGCTGAGGCTACCGTCACGCCGCCGTCGCCGTCGCCCATGGAGGTCGTTGCTCCAGCTCCTCATCTGAGCATACGCAGTGGCGGTGCGCGGCCTGGGGAGGTTTTCCATGGGGCGTTTTCCACGCCCCCTCGCAAGCAATTCAGGGTCACGGGTGAACAGCATGCCCCAGCAGTTCCGCTATCCGCCCCCTCAGCTGCTCCCCCCCTGGGTCCCTCCACCCGTTGTCGGAAGCCGTACTTACCAACAGTGCGTCGTTTCAGAGGGGGGGGGGGAGATATGGTATCGATAGCTATGATGCCACAGCGTATGTGAAAGTTCTTAAGTTGGCACTACAACAGACACCGGCAACGGCGCCCTCTGCTGTGGAGGCTTACGAGATCCATGACAGATTCTGCACATTTTGATGAAGAGCAGACGGCCGGGAGACTTCGCTTGCTATTGACACTATGCACTACTTACGATGGGTCTAAGGCTTCGCACCTCAGTGCTAAGTTATGTATTAAGTTAATATTGTGATATAGTAAAACCATTTATAAGAGCAGTACCGAGAGATTTTCACCTTTTCCCGCCCCTCCTCACTTCCTTCATTCGGCCAACCCTTCGGTTTACAGGTGCAGATCCATGCACCGCCTTCCAGGTGGGACACAAAAGTGATATTACCATGGCTGTTGCAAAAGACTTTGATAGTGGGCCAGCTCAGAGCCAACCAAACACAATTACGTCAGATGCAGCAATGCCACTGGCAGAATCCCACATTGTACCCAAGGAAAGGGGCTGGCACTGCCATAACGACAACACAGCGGAAAGGATTTTGTAGGCCAGTTACTACACATCCAATCAACAGACTTCTTATGGTCTACATGGTTGCGAGATGTGATTTGCAAAGCAAGAACGCTCTGTCCCAACATAAATTACAATTATTTTCAGCCAAAGGCGTCTTAGTAAGGTAGCTACTGTTTACAAGGAGAGGTGTATACTGCTGCTCGAGGCGACATGATGCAACAAGCAGCCACCACGAGGTCTCGCCTCCACTAACTGTGGGCCCCTGCTTCTGGTTTTAAGGTCAGTGCTGTGGCTTAGCATCTTCCAGCCAGTGGGCAACTTTCGGGGCAACTACCAGGTGCAAACAGCCTTCCGCCATAGAAGGCAGTCGCTTGAGACCATGGCCACCTGTTGCGTCAGTTGCTTAACACTCGCTGTCTTCAGCACACGTTATGGAGGACGTTGCACCACAGAATGTTCTAGTTTGTTCTGCAGTAAAATGTATGACTGATAGTTAAGTTATTATAAGCAGCCGTCTATCATCATCCCGACAACAATCCTCCACCTCAACTCAGACCTCCACATGTACAGACATGCTCAAAAGTATCCGAACAGCTTGAATTGCATTTCACATGATTCGCATGCAACCCGCATAACGCAGCTGATTAGCAGGTCCTCTAATCGCTCCTCGGTACAGTCGTTTGACTATTTAAACTGGTTCCAACAGTCACCACTAGAAAATACTGCTCTGTATCGCAATAACTAAAGATGTAATGTAATACCACGATACTACAAATATCAGGGAACACCTTATCACAGATAAGACTGTCCTTAAGGCTTGCAAGCTCACATTTATTGCAATAAATGACATACCTGAAATGTTAGCACTCTCATTACTACGTCAGATAGGTAATGCACGTAGTAAGTTCGTCGTATTCATGATTTCCTCTTCAAAGTAACATACCGGACTAATTGTTAACACAAAATGATATTAAAAACTTAAGTTATTCACAAGCAGCTAGTTGAGAATATGTATGAACTTCAAATGACACGACGAAACGTCTCGTTCTGCATATGGATTCGAACCCAGGTCATGCAGATTAAGCAAAGATTTCGTGACTGACGGAAACTAACAGTCATTCCTGTCTAGGCACACAGAGAGTGATATACCTTGATTTTAGACATCACCAGTTAGCAAATATCAACTTTAAGTTACATAACATAAACATTTTTAACGCACGTGAATTCCCACCCAGCATCTATTGTCCCTGTTAACGAAGTACGAGAGATGTTAAATATTGCTTCTTCACAAGTAACGTACTTCCAATGGCGTGAGGTAAAGCTTTGTGTTGAACAGGGATTCGAACCCAGAACCTAATCGGATTGATATCGAAGCACAATCAACTGTGACATATCGGATTTTTTCGGCAGTAGCTAGATGTTTTAACTTAAATGACGACACGAAATATTAATTTTTTCCTTCCCAGGACTCCTACCCGGCACCTATAGCTGTTATATTCTAGAGAAAACGAACGTTAAATATGGGTTTGTTACACCAGCAGTGACATGTGAGAATGTTTGATCTCGAAATAATATGACGTAAAGTTCAGTGCTGAATTGGAATCGAACCCCACACATATCGTTGTTGACTACACACAAAGAGACGTCAGCTACCGAATTTTTCTCCACCAGCAGCTCGGAATAACATCCTTGAACTTACAGTGATCTCGCAAATACTTCTGCGGTTCACTGGGAGTCAAAAACGTCAGATATCTTTAGTATTGACAACGAATGAAAATACATTAAAAATCAAAATTAGTATCCACCAGCAGATAGGTGTTCTCATGCTAGAGCTTCATAATACATAATTAAAACTTTAGTACCGAGCCAGGATTAGAACCCATTCACGCGCAATATGTGGAGACGTTGAGGAATCTGCAGTTTGAACAAACAATAAATTGTACACGAGCTGTATTGTCACGAAGGGATCAAATTCCGCGTTAAAGTTGGTCTGAGTTGCATTCCCAGTTCAGAACCAATTTTATCGACATACAGAAGCTCAAATAAAAGATGGAATAAGTGTCCCGTGACCCTACATAGCGTTTGTCTCGTCACTAGAAATAAATAACTAGTATAAGAAAGATTACTGATGATAGAGTTTCTACATGTCGCTACTCCTGACTTTATTGTGGTTCAACCGAAACTTTACTTGGTAGAGAAAGAATATCATGTTTAATGTGAATTTCAGATTACTATACCATTATACCTTCTTCATTTGGCGTAGGCAGAAGAGAATGGAATCTGTCTCTCCCTGTCAAAAATTATCAGCTGAAGTTGGAATCGAACACTGATCATTAATAAATGGTCCAGTCATTAATCCAACAAACCACCCACTCCTCTTGTATGTGACTTATTTTTCTATAGGAACGCCATTGCGCCACACTGGATGAGAATTCTGGTACACAGACTGCCTGTAGTGGTTTGCAGTAGGTTCAGTACATTCATTTGCTTGCTTGACCGAATCGCCATGAATTATCTGCCTCGGCTGCCCAGTGCATAGATTCGACTCAATTTTGTAATCACCGAAATAAACTCACGTAACTGCCTCCTACACAGAACTGCCAACCGTGTAGGATGCAGAAATTTGAATAGGAAGCGTCGCTTTCGACTTGAGCTATTCTTTTGCGCTATCTGTTTGTTGAAAACGTCGTGCAGTGCAAAAGAGAAGCTGTAACTGTCTGTCTCTCAGAAGTCTATATCCGGCCATATGTATTATTTCACAGCACTGTGGAATGCCGAAGTTCTGGAGGAATTCTTGATGACTTCTGGAGCTGCTGGAGTTACATGTCAGCTAGTAGCGTAACGGTAAGTGTGGGGCAATGGATATAAGATGTCGCAAGTTCGAGTACGTTCACTGTTACATTTTTTAAAACGCAATTCTGCTGTCTGCTGACGTTATCAGTCTAATAGAACTTTGAACATAATTCCCTTCAATCCTCGACCCAAAATAGTCGCATGTGGAAAAAGGGATAACTTCCGCGACATTTTGTTCTTTTCAGGTTTAATAGATGGACAGGCAGCAGATGGATCTCGAAACTTTTTGTATTATGTATGGGGAGAGCGCATCGTGCCAAAATACGCCAGAAAAGTATTTTCTACATTAGCTGTTGTGTGGTAGAAAAATTTATGAACTACTGTGCTGGTAAACCACTAACGTTATTCGATTTTCAAACAGCTGCGCAAACGCCGGCCAGTGTGGTCTTGCAGCTCTAGGCGCTTCAGTTTGGAACTGCGTGACCGCTACAGTCGCAGGTTCGAATCCTGCCCCGGGCATGGATGTGTGTGATGTCCTTAGGTTAGTTAGGTTTAAGTAGTTCTAAGTTCTAGGAGACTGATGAATAGAGTGTGTCCCACTGGAAACGCGTCGACGTATGTGGTATCAGCATGACGGTGCACCTGCACATTCCGCAGTTAACACTAGGCTGACCCTTGACAGGATGTTCGACGGGCGTTTCATAGGACGTGGAGGACGCATAAATTGACCAGCCCGTTCTCCTGATCTTACACCTCTGGACTTCTTTCTGTGGGGTACGTTAAAGGAGAATGTGTACCGTGATGTGCCTACAACCCCAGAGGATATGAAACAACGTATTGTGGTAGCGTGCGGCGACATTACACCAGATGTACTGCAGCGTGTACGACATTCATTACGCCAGAGATTGCAATTGTGTGCGGCAAATGATGGCCACCACATTGAACATCTATTGGCCCGACATGTCGGGACACACTCTATTCCACTCCGTAATTGAAAACGGAAACCACGTGTGTACTTGTGCCTCACCCCTCATGGTAATGTACATGTGCGTCAGTGAAAAAGACCAATAAAAAGGTGTTAGCATGTGGACGTAATGTGCTGTTTCAGTCTCTTCCGTACCTAAGGTCCATCGCCGTTCCCTTTGGATCCATACGTAATTCGGTGCTCTCCGATACACACGATCGAACAGCGGAGGAGTGGTACTCAAGCGTCAACTTTAGGTTACAATATCTCCGGATGTAATTAACATTTTACAATGCAACAAACGGCACTGATTACGTATTTGTTTATATGTTCAGATGTGCTAACAAAACTAACGGGGTTCCATTTTAAAAAACGCAGGTTTGTGTTAAAAAACATACTTCCGTGCATTTTTTTATTGTTTGTATTAACCAATTACACTAGCCCCTCTCCTCACGTTCGGGGAATCGATTCGTCAGTATTTGATGTGGTTTAAGAAGTATATCCAGCGGTAATGTTAGGTGACTCACCCTGTATATATATATATATATATATATATATATATATATATATATATATATATATATATCAGTTCATGATATACAGTATTACAAATTTACTCCTTCTGATGGACACACGTCCAGATCGTCCGCTCTCAAAATTCTGCCATTCCAACAATGCAAACCAGCCACAGACTGCACACAGCACAGTCAGTTCAAAAATGGCTCTGAGCACTATGGGACTTAACATCTATGGTCATCAGTCCCCTAGAACTTAGAACTACTTAAACCTAACTAACCTAAGGACACCACACAACACCCAGTCATCACGAGCCAGAGAAAATCCCTGACCGCGCCGGGAATCGAACCCGGGAACCCAGGCGTGGGAAGCGAGAACGCTACCGCACGACCACGAGCTGCAGACCACAGTCAGTGATTTTCATATAGAGCGCTACGTGGCGTTACCAACATAAAAACCTAAACAGCCTACTTACGAAATGACACATTCCACATCATGACAAAATGTCGTATTAATGATCTATGGAACAAATGTTAATCTAATCTAATCTAATCTAATCATATCATACTGCTGACTAGCCATGAAGAGTCATGAATTACCGAAATTTTCGCCAATATCAGTAGCCATATCTAAACTTGAAAATGAAAAAGACAGTTTTTGTAATAAACTGGGACTCCTATCAAGACTCCTTCGTCCCTGTTAACTAACCACGAAAGATGTCTGATATACCTCCATTCAGAAGCAACAAGTGTGCATGCATTTAAAGATGAAGCACATGTGAAGTTCTGTGATGGAGATACGAACCCAACACGTGATCGAATTCTTAACTAAGTAAAATCAAATGTTACGTTTCTTACCAGCTGCTAGGTGTTTGAATCTAAAATAAGGGTAAAAATTTTTGTGCCTGAGCGAAAATGGAACCGCACACCTACCATCCTTTTTTAACATCCACGAATATAGCTTAAGTATCAATTGCTTACTCATCAACAGTAAGATGTGTGCGTGTTTGACCAGAAATAACAATATCTATTGCGATTGTTGGCAACACATGAATAGACGTTAAAAATGCACGTTAATTTTCACTAGCAGGCCGGTGTGCACATAATAGGGCTTGAAATGAAATTATGAATATTTTTGTACTGGATCACAATTCGGGCCCACATACTTACCTTGGGAAGAAACCTAGAGAAGATTGCAGTCTTGGGAAAAGGAACGAAATGATTGAACTACACTGTTCCGAGAGATTCAGATCCTCGAAAGAGGAGATACGAAATCGAATCACAGTCCAGCACCAAATTTTTCAACGTCTCTAGTTCAGTTAAGTGCGAGTAAAATAAGAGCTCTGTTCCTTTAAATGGCTATCGGTTCATCAAATAAAATAAAATTTTCTAATGTAAGTAAGTTTACTGGCGAAAGTATTTCTGTTTACCATGACTTCCGCCTATGTCATTTTCCAACGAAAACCGGCTCTACCCAGTTGGTAATGAAGGAACGTGATGTTTAATGCAGATTCTGGATTATAACGTCTTTCTCTTGAGGTTACCAGAGGTAAAGTAAATCTGTTTGTGCCTCTTAAAAGTAAATGCCTGAACCCACGCATTGCACCTGTGATAGTTAGTTCCACCAGATCATTGTGGCCACATTTCCCAGCCCCAGTAGTGTGCTGTAACGGATGATGTGCTTAGCTTACAAAAATAGTCACGGTGGAAAAAATGCGACTCTATTAAATGGTTAAGTAGAAACAAGCTTCTGACGCGCAGTTTATTCTATTCTCATGTCAACAGGATGTAAAGACTCTTCTAGGCATCGTAGGCTCGATGTGAAGCCATTTTGAAATTTTCATTAATTCAGCAAATTTCTTAGTTCGAGAAAATCCACTGTGAAGTGTGAAGTTACCGGCTAATTCGATTATTACCGTCATTATTACTATCATACCGCTGCTGGAGCGCATGTGCTTGAAGATCATTTAATGCCTTTTGGTCATTTTAGAAGTAGTTGCCCAAGAACAGGTTCTTTCCCTGTCTACGGAATACTTTTCATGTTAATATCAAATATCAGCAATTACTCATAGATTACATTAAAACTAAAGTAATTGATGAAGACGTTATTTGATAACAAACACTCGCTGCCTTTCTTCATTTACTTGCGCCTAGAAATGGCTGTCGAATACTGCCAAACGAAAAGTCAAGGGATCTTACTGCCTTCCGATATACGTTGCTGTCAGTTGATCCATAAGATTTGGTCGACGTGACCTGTTTCCAGTTGTATATGACAGAGAATGTTTTAGAAAATCGATTGTTTTCCTTTGCAATAAACAGAAAGATTTTCATTCTAAGCTATCCATGTTCAAAACTTTCGCAATATTACTTCAAATTTAATATTCGCTTCTATAATGTAGGAAAGTATTTCACAGTTGCAAAACCCGCATCCGACTCATTGACCTTACACTTAGTCGCTGACCATAAATTCTAGCTCAGAGTGACACCAGTTTAAGTAACCTAATGTAGCGAAGACTGTTTGCCAGTGCTCTTTCTCACCAAAAAATACGCAGTTCACTCATTGGGCTCCATAAGTACGCTGTAACAGTAATTTCTGTGTGTATGCAATGCATACGGATTGTATAATTTAGTGGTGCTCTCTCTTCCACTTCCGTAAACAATATGCCTGACCTATACGGGCCCTTTATCATTACAGGCCCTGGGCTGTGCAACATCATACTGACAACAGTAATGTGCTTATACTGACAACCTCACTGTTCGTGTTACCTGATTTTATAATCATTTAAATAAAACAACATGACCTTCCAGTGGGAGACATTTCGTCCCCCTTTACCTTCTGTGAAATTCGTCAGTAAGCTTTTTGCCTTCCAACCAGCGAAGTGCGGCAGAGTACGGCTGGTAAACGATTCACAAACCACGATTTAGTGCTGTTAAGACGATTTCTTTAAACATTGGCGTAGCTGAAGGAATTTAGTTTCTTTTAATTCGTCTTATGCAGCAACGTTCACAGATATCTCAAATAGGAAAAGCTCTTTATCCAGATAAGAAGGTTGCAAAACAAACTTCCCACAGTTTGATCTTTTCCTCTGACAGCAGTGCATAAGTATTTTGTCTAAGAGGTATCACAAGTAGTGTTCCTGTTGTTGTGGGAATCATTGGTTGAAAACGAGTTTAGCACCAATGGGTACAGTACTGCTAAATATTCAAAATTATTATCAACCTAAGTCTGAATTCATCCACAAACTGAGGAGTATTTATAATATTGAAGCTAGACTGTGTATCCTTGTCTTCCTTGAGTGGGCGTTGGAAGGCGTTTACACACATATATATAGTGTGCAATATGTATAATAGATTCAGTCTTAGAAAAACAAAATTGACCGCCAAGTCATTCACGTAAGGTGGACAATACAGTCGTGCTCCCCTCAGAATTCCATGTCCAGCAATATGCCCGAACTGGCAACATTGTAGACTGCAGCACTTCCTGGAGGAAGTCTTGACTGGGGTCTGAGTACTTCACTCTTGGCAACTACCGTAGTCTGGAGGTAAAACGCGAGACCAGCTAATAAGATGTCTGGCACCCGAAAGCAGGCGTAAACAAAATTTTTATCGCCCCTTTCTTCTCGGTGCTGAAGCTATGAGTGTAATTCAAGCGAATCTACAATATATTTCGCTTTCTGTCACATTGTTAATAACAGTTTTGTTCAACAATATTTTAGCGACAGATTTCTTGGCCAACCATCTGCCTCTGAACACCGCATGCGTCTGAGTTATCTGGGACCTGTTTGCTGCCTACCGGCGGGGGCTGAGGCGGTGCGCTGCCTCGCCTTCTGCCAACAACGTCTGCTCCACTCCTTACTCTCGACCATGTAAAATGCTTTAATGTTGTTGAGAGGTGACCCATAACATCTATCTACGATTTGTGTTTCACACTCGATAGCAATGGAGGCACAAAACCGTTTTTATTTGATGAGTATTTTATTACACTAGTATGCAATACATCAATGTCGTCCAGAATTAATTTCATTGTTTCTGATCCAGTGCGCTATAATTAAAGTGTCACATCCTGTTCTTTTTCCTCTCACAGGAGATTCTTCAAATAATTTATTTTTGTCATGGATTCATATATGTTAGTCAAGGCACAGAGAGTAAATGCAATGTAATGTATTTCGTTTCTTTCTTTGATTACCTGTGGTAAATGGATGCAAAACATTGTGCCAATACCTTTCACAACCTGCTCTATAGCTACTCAGGCAAATTGCTTATTTTGAGGTCCATACATTAATTAATGGAGAAGTGAATGCTGTTCTAAAGTGATATTTAAAATATTCAATTGGATTTAAGGTGACAAAATTGCCCATATTTGAAGCTACCCAGAGAAAAAGTAAGTTGCTAGAGCCACTGTTAGCAAATGTCTGCAGAGAGTTCCTAATTGCTACTGTGGAAATCTAGCATAGAGGCCTTACAGTAATCAAGAGGTTCATTTCCTTCATACTTATCACCCTAGCTTGCGAGTCTTAAGTGAATAACAATATTGAAATTCGCATCGTTGACGGTCGATTCGAATTTCTTCAGAGACGCTTGTATTGTGAAGCAGCTTGGCAGTCAGAAAGCCGAGATCTATGACCATTAACACAACTTACTGAATCGAGCTACCAAGAGAACTTGATGTGTAAAGGTTTTCTTCCGATTTCGTTACAGAATTTTTTCTGGAAATTCACAGCTCCATAAAATAAATCAGAAAAAAAGCTTGCATACACTGGCCCCAACCACAGTTAGAACTGACGACTCATTGAGCCATTGCGACACGAGACACAGGTGGTACCACGAAACTACGGACACACTGCTGCCAGCAGACCACTCTCCTCGTGGCATTGGTCGCTCAGCCTCATAACGCATCATGAACGATAATAGAAGTTGTCACTTACGTGAAGAATAGCATTTCCTTAGCCAAAAAATTGAATTTTCTGTCTCATTGTGTAGGGGTTATATAGCACGAGTCATTCAAATGGAAAGGCATTATCAAGTGAATTTAGCGAGTCAATTCAGTACCACATGTGGAAGTGATTGAACTGTCACAGTGTTGCCAAACGTTTGTGACGATGTTGCCAATTCTCAGCTGCGCTAGGAAAAGCTCAGTAGCGTTATGCGAGGAGAATCCCATGCTCGTGTCATAGGAGGATATGGAGAGGAGGCGCGGGGTTTGGTTAATATGCAGCGTTTTCTCCTACCGTTTGTGTCAAACATTCAGGTGTATAATCTCCCATCACGATTACAGTTTTCCACAAAATATATACGAATAAAACACTTACATCGTTATTTTTGTGACAAAAGATCATTTCAGTACAGTAAAAAATCTTTGGAAATCAACTTTGCCACCTGTCATGAAAAGTAACATAACAGACACTTTGCACCTCGAAATCGATTGCATCTATGTGCAGTCTCGTGGTCATACAAGTAGAATTTCATGAATTGCACGAGAATGTAGAAAAATGTTAGTGCGAATGGAAGCTATAAGAAACACAGTTAACTAATTATTCTATGCTGCGTAATAATCAATTCATTTGAAAATTCAGGAGAGAAGAAACTAAAAATTATGCCCGTTAACACAGAAACTAAAGTGCAGATGCGGGCACTGTGCAGATCTGCGCTTTTTCATTTTCAGATTTATACAAATAATGTATACTGACCACGGTATTCATTGCTTTCTTAATGTTTCCCTCTTGTTTAGTCTTCTAATGATGAACTGGATCCACACCCATGCGTCTGATTGTTTCTTTGTATCCTTCCATCTACTCTCTTTGTGTGTTATTGCTCGGTGTTCAAAAAGCAAAATATTATGCCTGCTCCCACGAGGTATTAGAACTTGGTCGCAAGAAGGCTAACGAATTATAATCAAAATACACCAAGACGCCAATTTGTTTGTCGTCATGGTGTTAAATCGAGAGAAATAGTTGGGTAGTATTGCCTGCATCACCGGCATCCCGTTGTCGTCTTCTCTTATTGAGATTTTCATATTACCCTGAACACAAGACGACGAGATAAATGTGTATACAGGGTGTCCCAACTATCTTGTCCACCCAAAATATCTCTGGAACAATAACAGCTATTGGAAAACGACTTTCACCGGTATCAATGTGGGGCTGGGGCCCATGAATGTACATATTTGGAAACATTCTAAAACGAAAGCATATGTGTTTTTTAACACAAAATTATGTTTTTTTTAAATGGACCTCCTATATTTTTTCTTCAGCAATCCATAGCATGACAAAGCACATACACAATGGCGTTGATTGCATCGCAATATTCCCATTACATCCCGAGATATTAAGACGCGAAGTTGACGCTTGAAACACCCGACATGCGCTGCTAGCGCACGTCCTGAGGCTCAGGCGTGAACCCCATGCTGCCCGTAATCGCGATGTGATTCACATGCGTAATCACACTTCCATACTTATCAAGAGGTCCGAAACGAATAATACGGTCTGCTGCCATCCTGCATTAACGTCGTACATTCCAGCAGGTATTTATCCCATAGGCTAGGGGTGATGCGGTTCTGTAACATATCTGTGTACCGCAACGTCAGTCACAAAGTTAACTTCGCTTATCGTTAATCCGTTACTAAAAAGGTAATGGCGTTCAACGTTATAAATTTACTTTACTGTAGATCTAGCGCAAGTGACAGTTAATCATTCACTCGTTATAGCAAAATTCATGTTGATGGTTTTAGTGAAACGAGCAAGTGGACTAAAAGTTTTACCGTTGTTTAGGTAAAAATGTTTTGATTTGGGAAGTTCAGGTAGGACATAGAAGATGAATGTAAACATGTTTAACCAATTAGTTTTCTTATTACATAATTATCTATGTTATGTTTTTCTAATGCGTTAAATGACAAATTGTTGCAAACAAATGTTTCTTAACATCACTGGGTAAAATGGCCCTTTGTAGAAACTTCCACTGTGATACCAGCACTACATACTAAACATAGCGTTCACATCTCATGCTCAAAGTGATGCCCATTGGCTTGCATACATAGGGTCACTCTGCGGATGAAGGATGCCCTACTTCGTGCTACTATTTCCTCTTTGATGGCTGTACAAGCATCAATAATGCGTTGCTTCATGTCCTCTGGTGTTGTTAGTTCATGTTGGTAAACAGCATCCTTCACTGCTCCCCAAAGAAAATAATCCAGCGGTGTAAGGTCCGGAGATCGGGCAGGCCACCTAACTGGGCCACCTCGTCCAATCCACGTACCAGGGAACTTACGGTTCAGAAGTCGTCGTGCTCGTAAGGCGTTAAGTGCAGGGCATCCGTCATGCTGATACCACATGACCATTCTCCGGTTCAGAGGTACGGTGTCCAAGAGAACAGGAAGATTGTGTCGTATAAATCTGGAGTATTGTCTGTCATTTTGGATGCCATTTATAAAGAAATGTCCGATAATGGTATCTCCAATAATCCCATACCAAACATTAACTTTCCACGGAAGTTGACGCTCTACCTGACGGAGCCATTTTGGATTGTCTGCGGACCAATAATGCATATTCCTCATATTGACAATTCCTTTGTTGGAGAATGATGCCTCGTCGGTAAAGAGAACATCTGCAAAAAAATTTGGATTAGTCAGAAGAGTTTGCTGAGCCCACCGACAAAATGTTACCCTATTGCGGAAGTCATTTCCATGAAAATCCTGGTGTAAATGAACATGGTAAGTATGAAATTTATGACGTTTAAGAATACGCTGTGCACTTGATTTCGACACACCAACTTCACGTTCAATTTGAAGTGTGCTGATTTGAGGATTCACAGCTATGGTAGCGAGCACAGCAACTTCAGCACGTTCATCTGTGAGTGTTCTAGGACGATCTCGAGGTCTTGGATTTAAGATTCCCGTTTCACGTAGACGAGATGTGAGACGACCAAACATCCGGCGCGAAGGCGATGGCTTGTCAGGGAATCGCCTTCTGTACAGTCGTTCTGCCTGAACAGCATTTCGTCCACCTACAACAGGGTACAGTACAGGTATGTAGAGTAGGGTAGAAAACAGACATATTAACTTAATAATCATAATGTTCGCTAACAGTACTATCAACAAACAAGCAATCTCATAACGTATTTCCCGTCAACGTACATTCTCCATAGATCAGCAGCATTTCTACCATATCTTCATGTGTACATTATACTGTACAGTATAAGTTCCACAACACAACGTTTATTCACAATGTGTACTACTTCCGTGCCGTCACTAGATTACTCTGATGCACGACTATACTGGCAAGCGGTGTACTGCACGCCAAAGCAACAACAAATGAGATGCTCGGAGGGTGGCGGAGTACAGGAGTTTGCATGGGTCGCAAATCATAAACAAGGCGAAGTGGTAACTGTGGCAGTAGTGGGAACTACGTTGGACACTTAGGTAGAGCCAGGCCCTGCGCGACAGGCACAATGGGTCATATAACGCATTAGATAAACCTTATTTTGGGTGTGCAGGATAAATAAGACAACCTGACGGGTGTACACCGATCGGTACTGGTTCATACTGTGTACGTAGATACGTAAAACGTGCAAGAGGGAAACCGTTATGTGCTTATGAGAGTTGATGGCAGCAGACCGTATTATTCGTTTCGGACCTCTTGATAAGCACGGAGGTGTGATTACACATGTCAATCACATCGCGATTACGGGCAGCATGGGATTCACGCCTGAGCCTCAGGACGTGCTCTAGCAGCGCATGTCGGGTGTTTCAAGCGTCAACTTCGCGTCTCAATATCTCGGGATGTAATGGGAATATTGCGATGCAATCAACGCCATTGTGTATGTGCCTTGTCATGCTATGGATTGCTGAAGAAAAATATAGGAGGTCCATTTAAAAAAACATAAGTTTGTGTTAAAAAACACATATGCTTTCGGTTTAGAATGTTTCCAAATATGTACATTCATGGGCCCCAGCCCTACATTGATACCGGTGAAAGTCGTTTTCCAATAGCAGTTATTGTTCCAGAGATATTTTGGGTGGACAAGATAGCTGGGACACCCTGTATTCTCCGTGACGAAACATCCCACATTCCGTTCATCCTGAGCCATTCGTTACGTTCATCGGCAGCAATGAGTGATAGGAAAGCTGTTGTGAGATGACGAATAACAATAACAATGGTACTAATAAGAAATCAGTAATCAAGGAGTTTTACTGTATTACAGACAATTGTTAACATTCAACAAAATAACCAAGAAAGGCTGAATGTTTGATTGGCGCACTGCATAAGTGTTCTTACACTTTGTTACTAAATACTGTTCTGGTTGTTTGCGGAGAGAAAAGAAAGAACCGTATAGCCATACATATCGCTAGTACAACGAGATATTACCTACCAGCTATCCTTCCTTTACATCACGAGACGAACATGGCGTCACCGAGCTGATATTTGAAATACATTTCTGTTTTCTCTCTCTCTCTCTCTCTCTCTCTCTCTCTCTTTATTTTTCTTTTTATTTTTTGAGGAAAGAATCGAGAAGCGCGAGTAATAAGCAAGTAAGAATATAGTCTATTTACAGTTATTTTCATTCGGATACATAATGCAAAAATACACCTTTTAAGTGTTTTGTTGCGTAATTCCAATTATTGACAGTCTATCCGTGAGCTTCTTCGCATTAATTGGGGTGTAACCTATCACAGAAGCAAGCAAAACACAAATATTTCTTGCACCATGCACAACACACGAACGAAATCTCGCAGCACTGACGTGTTGTCCGATATATTGCTCGGAAAACATATCTGGGCGCTACAGTCTGGAACCACATGACCACTACGGTCGCAGGATCGAATCCTGCCTCGGGCATTGATGTGTGTGATGTCGTTAGGTTAGGTAGGTTTAAGTAGTTCTAAGTTCTAGGGGACTGATGACCTCAGAAGTTAAGGCCCATAGTGCTCAGAGCCATTTGAACCAAAACATATCTGACTCATGTTGCTAAATACAGCTGTATCAGATATCGATTTGGATACGTACCATGCGTATAAATGTATATTATCTTGAAATACACAGAAAGGCACATAGAGTCATTCGACTGAAACGTAGCCATGACGAAGATTGTAACTGGGGTCTACAGCATCGTCGCCTACCACCTTGACAACTCGAACAGTGACAGTGCTTGGCCGGTTACTTACGTTTACTGGTATCAAAGCTACAGCATGAAAACACAAAAATGTTAATAACCCAAAGATCATTAACTTTGGGACACATAGTAAAGTAATGCAGTCATCAGTCGGAAGATTGGTTAGAAGACCACAGTGCTTTAATAGGCACTGTCTTGTTGGAGGTGGTATGTTGTTGCTTTCCTCCGACCTTTGAGTTGACTTACCTAGCCAGTAAATAGGGGAATCTACATTATAACGTGGCTTTCGGACCACAGTGCAACTCAGCATTTTTCACATCAAAAAACACAGCCCGAGGGGAAATAAGTGTAAAATGACACATAAAAATGGTGGTACTGATTATGGATCGAACCCGAGACTCGAAATCGGGAGGTCTTAGGTACAGTGCGTGACTCTTACCGTTATGCTACTACCTGACATATAGCTACAGGATCTCCTGAAGTCAATAACAATTCCTCCATAACTTCCGCATTCCACAGTGCAGTGAGATAATGCAAATGGCCGGATCTAGACTTCTGAGAGAAAGACAGTTACAGCTTTTCTTTTGCACTGCACGGCGTTATCAACAAACAGATAGCGCAATAGAGTAGCTCAAGTCGAAAGGAACACTTCCTATTCCAATTTCTGCATCCTACACTGTTGGCAGTTCTGTGTAGGTGGCAGAAACGTGATTTTATTTCGGTGATTACAAAATTGAGTCGAATGTATGCACTGGGCACCTGAGGTAGCTAGGTCAAGGCGATTCGCTCAACCAAGCAAATGAATGTACTGAACATGCTGCAAACCACTACAGGGAGTCTGTGTAACAGAATCCTCATCCAATGTGGCGCAACGGCATTACTACAGAAAAATGAGTATCAGAAAAGAGGATTTGGTGGTTTGTTGGATTGGTGATTGGACCATATACTTGTTATCAGGGTTTGATTCAAACTTCTGCTGATAATTTTTGACAGGGAGAGACAGATTCTATTCTCTTCTGCCTACGCCAAGTGAAGAAGGTATAATGGTATAGTAATCTGAAATTCACATTAAACATGATATTCTTTCGATAACAAGTAGACTTTAGGTTGAACCACAATAAAGTCAGGAGTAGCGACATGTAGAAACTCTACCATCAGTAATCTTTCTTATACTAGTTATTTATTTCTAGTGACGAGACAAACGCTATGTAGGGTCACAGGACACTTATTCCATCTTTTATTTGAGCTTCTGTATGTCGATAAAATTGGTTCTGAACTGGGAATGCAACTCAGACCAACTTTAACGCGGAATTTGATCCCTTTGTGACAATACAGCTCGAGTACAATTTATTGTTTGTTCAAACTGCAGATTCCTCAACGTCTCCACATATTGCGCGTGAATGGGTTCTAATCCTGGCTCGGCACTAAAGTTTACATTATGTATTGTGAACCTCTAGTATGAGAACACCTATATGCTGGTGGATAATAATTTTGATTTTTAATGTAATTTCATTCGTTGTCAATACTAAAGATATCTGACGTTTTTGACTCCCAGTGAGACGTAGAAATATTTGCGAGATCACTGTAAGTTCAAGGATGTTATTCCGAGCTGCTGGTGGAGAAAAATTCGGTAGCTGACGTCTCATTGTGTGTAGTCAACAACGATGTGTGTGGGGTTCGATTCCCATTCAGCACTGAACTCTACGCCATACTATTTCTAGTTAAAACATGCTCACATGTCGCTGCTGGTGTAACAAACCCATATTTAACGTTCGTTTTCTCTAGAATATAACAGTGATAGGTGCCGGGTAGGAGTCCTGGGAAGGAAAAAATTAATGTTTCGTCTCGTCATTTCAGTTAAAACATCTAGCTACTGTCGAGGAAATCCGATATGTCACAATTGATTGTGCTTCGATATCAATCCGATTAGATTCTGGGTTCGAATCCCTGTCCAACACAAAGCTTTACCTCACGCCATTGGAAGTACGTTACTTGTGAAGAAGCAATATTTAACATCTCTCGTACTTCGTTAACAGGGACAATAGATGCTGGGTAGGAATTCACGTGCGTTAAAAATGTTTATGTTATGTAACTTAAAGTTGATATTTGCTAACTGGTGATGTCTAAAATCAAGGTATATCACTCTCTGTATGCCTAGACAGGAATGACTGTTAGTTTCCGTCAGTCACGAAATCTTTGCTTAATCTGCATGACCTGGGTTCGAATCCATATGCAGAACGAGACGGTTCGTCGTGTCATTTGAAGTTCATACATATTCTCAACTAGCTGCTCGTGAATAACTTAAATTTTTAATGTCATTTTGTGTTAAATAATTAGTCCGGTATGTTACTTTGAAGAGGAAATCATGAATACGACGAACTTACTAGAGTGGTAACATTTCAGGTATGTCATTTATTGTAATAAATGTGAGCTTGCAAGCCTTAAGGACAGTCTTATCTGTGATAAGGTGTCCCCTGATATTTGTAGTATCGTGGTATTACATTACATCTTGAGTTATTGCGATACAGAGCAGTGTTTTCTAGTGGTGACTGTTGGAACCATTTTAAATAGGCAAACGACTCTACCGAGGAGCGATAAGAGGCCCTGCTAATCAGCTGCGTTATGCGGGTTGAATGCCAATCAGGTGAAATGCAATTCAGGTCGTTCGGGTACTTTTGAGCACGACTGTACATCTACATCTACATGGATACTCTGCAAATCACATTTAAGTGCCTGGCAGAGGGTTCATCGAACCACCTTCACAATTCTCTATTATTCCAATCTCGTATATCGTTCCGTACGAGCTCTGATTTCCCTTATTTTATCGTGGTGATCGTTCCTCCCTATGTAGGTCGGTGTCAACAACATATTTTCGCATTCGGAGGAGAAATGTGGTGATTGGAAATTCGTGAGAAGATTCCGTCGCAACGAAAAACGCCTTTCTATTAATGATTTCCAGCCCAAATCCTGTATCATTTCTGTGGCACTCTCTCTCATATTTCGTGAAATACAGAACGTGCTGACTTTCTTTGAACGTTTTCGATGTACTCCGTCAGTCCTATCTGGTAAGGATCCCTCACTGCGCAGCAGTATTCTAAAAGAGGACGGACAAGCGTAGTATCCTCTTGTAGCGATTCCCGGCGGGGTCAGGGATTTTCTCTGCCTCGTGATGACTGGGTGTCTTGTGATGTCCTTAGGTTAGTTAGGTTTAAGTAGTTCTAAATTCTAGGGGACTCATGACCATAGATGTTAAGTACCATAGTGCTCAGAGCCATTTTAACCATTTGAACCTCTTGTAGCGTAGTGTCCTCCTTAGTAGGTTTGTTACATTTTCTAAGAGTCCTGCCAATAAAACGCAGCCTTTCTTTAGCCTTCCCCACAACATTTTCTATGTGCTATTTGCAATTTAAGTTGTTTGTAATTGTAATGCCTAGGTATTTAGTTGAATATACGACTTTTAGATGTAACTGATTTATCGTGTAACCGAAATTTAAAGAGTCCCTTTTAGCACTCATGTAGATGACCTCACACTTTTCGTTATTTAGGGTCAACTGCCACTTTTCGCACCATTCACATATTTTTTCTGAATCTTTTGCATTTTGTTTTGATCTTCTGATGACTTTATTAGTCGATAAACGACAGCGTCATCTGCAAACAACCGAAGACAGCTGCTCAGATTGTCTCCCAAATCGTTTATATAGATAAGGAACAGCAAAAGGCCTGTAACACTACCTTGGGGAACGCCTGAAATCACTTCTGCATTACTCGATGACTTCCCGTCAGTTACTACGAACTGTGACCTCTCTGACAGGAAATCGCAAGTCCAGTCACATAACTTAGGCGATATTCCATAAGCACGCAATTTCCCTACGAGCAGCTTGTGTGGTACAGTGTCAAAAGCCTTCCGGAAATACAGGAATACTGAATCGATCTGAAATACCTTGTCAATAGCACTCAGCACTTCGTGTGAATAAAGTGCTAATTGTGTTTTACAGGAACAATGTTTTCCAAATCAATGTTGACTGTGTGTCAATAGACCGTTGCTCAAATGGTTCAAATGACTCTGAGCACTATGCGACTTAACTTCTGAGGTCATCAGTCGCCTAGAACTTAGAAATAATTAAACCTAACTAACCTAAGGACATCACACACACCCATGCCCGAGACAGGATTCGAACCTGCGACCGTAGCGGTCGCTCGGCTCCAGACTGTAGCGCCTAGAACCGCACGGCCACTCCGGCCGGCGATATAGGCCTGTAATTCGGTGGATAACTCCTACTACCTTTCTTGAATATTGGTGTGACCTGTGCAACTTTCCAGTCTTTGGGTACGGATCTTTCGTCGAGCGAAAGATTGTATATGATTGTTAAGTATGCAGCTAATGCATCAGCAAACTCGGAAAGAAACCTAATTGGTATACAGTCTGGACCAGAAGACTTGCTTTTATTAAGCGATTTGGGTTGCTTCACTACTTCGAGGATATTTAGTTCTATATTACTCATGTGGGCAGCTGTTGCGATTCAAATTCTGGGATATTTACTTCGTCTTCTTTTGTGAAGTCATTTCGGAAGGCTGTGTTTAGTAACTCTGCTTTGGCAGCACTGTCTTCGATAGTATCTCCACTGTTATCGCGCAGAGAAGGCATTTATTGTTTCTTGCCGCTAAAGTACTTCACATACGACCAGAATCTTTTTGGATTTTCTGCCAGGTTTCGAGACAAAGTTTCGCTGTGGATACAGTTCTAGGCGTATGGCATTGAACTCTGCGCTAAATTTCGAGCTCCTGTAAAGGATCGCCAATCGTGGGGATTTTGCGCCTGTTTAAATTTGGCATGTTTGTTTCGTTGTTTCTGCAACAGTGTTCTAACCCGTTTTGTGTACCAAGGAGAATTAGCTTCGTCGTTTGTTTGTTTATTTGGTATAAATCTCTCAATTGCTACCGATACTATTTCTTTGAATTTAAAACACATCTGGTCTACACTTATATCATTGATCACGAATGTGTGGAGATTGTCTCTCTGGTAAGCGTTGAGTAAATTTTTATTTGCTTTTTTGAATAGGTATATTTGTCGCTCATTTTTCGAGGATTTGTGGATTACAATATTCAATCTCGCTACGACAACCCTGTGTTCACTAATCCCTATATCGGTATTGATGCTCGTTATTAACTCAGGATTATTTGTTGCTAAGGGGTCGTGTGTGTTTTCACAACCGTTTACTATTCGCGTGGGCTAATGAACTAACTGCTCGAAATAATTTTCAGAGAACGCGTTTATCAAAATTTCGGATGAACTTTATGCGTACTTCCGGAATTAAACATGTATTTTCGCCAACATATCGAGGGTAAATTAAAGTCACCACCAACTATTATCAAATGAGTCAGGTGCGTGTTTGAAATGAAACTCAAGTTTTCTTTGAACCTTTCAGCAACTGTATCATCTGAAATGGGAGGTCAGTAAAAGGATCCACTTATTGTTTTATTCCGGTTGCTAACAATGACCTCTGCCCGTACTAACTCACAGGAAGTATCTACTTCAATTTCGCTGCAAGTTAAACTACTTCTGACAGCAACATACACGCCACCGCCAACGGTGTTTAGCTTATCTTTTCGGAACACCGTTAGGTTCAAAAATGGCTCTGAGCACTAAACATCAGAGGTCATCAGTCCCCTAGAACTACTTAAACCTAAGGACATCACACATATCCATGCCCGAGGCAGGATTTGAACCTGCGACCGTAGCAGCCTCGCAGTTCCGGACTGAAACGCCTAGAACCGCTCGGCCACCGCGTCCGGCACACCGTTAGGTTCTTCGCAAGAATATCGGCTGAGCTTATATCCGACATTAGCCAGCTTTCAGTGCCTATAACGATTTGAGGATCAGTGTTTTCTATTAGCGCTTGGAGCTCTGGTACTTTCCCAAAACAACTACGACAATTTACAACTGTTAGACGTTCTTGCTGTGTTCAGCCTGCACCCTTTGTGACTGAAGCCCTTCTTGTGTTTTCCCGAGACCCTCTAACCTAAGAATCCACCCAATTCACGCCACACAGCCCCTGCTACCCGTGTAGCCGCCCCCTGCGTATAGTGGACACCTGACCTATTCAGCGGAACCCGAAACCCAACCACCCGATGGCGCAAGTAGAGAAATCTGCAGCGTACACGCTCACAGAACCGTCTGATCCTCTGATTCAGACCCACCACTCGGCTCTGTACCAGAGGTCCGCAATCGGTCCTGTCGACTATGCTGAAAATGGTCAGCTCTGCTTTCATCTCACAAGCAAGGCTGGCAGCCTTTACCACTTCTGTTAGCCGCTCGAAACCAGAGGGAATCTCTTCTGATTCAAAGTGACACACATCACTGGTACCAACGTGAGCAACCACCTGCAGTTTGCGGCACCCTGTGCTCTTCATGGCATCCGGGAGGACCCTTTCCACAACTGGAATGACTCCACCCGGTATGCACACGGAATGCACATTGGTTTTGTCACCCTCCTTGTCAGTCCTTAAGGGGCCCCATAACACGCCTAATGTTGGAGCTCCCAACTACCAATAATCCCACTCTGTGCGATTTCCCGGATCTTGCAGGCTGGGTGATTTCCTCTGAAACAGGACAGGCGACAGCATCCGGCTCAGCGACAGTGTCAGCCACAAACAGCAGCTGGAACCTGTTTGTCTGATAAACTGGGGAGGCCTTACCTGCGGCTGCTTGGGAAGTCTTTTGCCGCCTAATTCGTTTTGATGCGACCTCTATATTTTGATGTCAGAGGTGTGTGTCACGTCTAAATTTCAGTGACAGGGGAACCTTACCAACGACCCTCCCTGGAGACGATGACGCTCGACTACCTCAAGGTTGCAGTTTCATCGACACACAGCATCAGTATGTGGTTCTCTACTCACCCTGACTAGTTTTTTTTTTTTACTCCTCTTTTTCTTGACATGCGCACCTTATTTTGCAAACCACGTTTAGTTCCCACGCTCATTTTGTGCGTTACGAAAGAAATGAAGAAATTCCACCTCTCCACTAAACACTACTCTACTCACAGCTCGTTGCACATAGCTCACAACTGCGGTCAGTGCTACCAACAGCCCGTAGGCCGCAGCACAGCAGTGCTTGCGCACGGCACTGGTGCAGTGACGTCACGGCCTCGCTCAGTGCGGAGCAGTGAGGCCGCAGACCGTGGGCTGCGTCTCCATACGCAACTCTGCTGAGCCCGTGGCATACAGGTGCCTTCGCAACAGCACTGCTCGGCCCTTGGGGTGACGTCAGGCACTCGCTCGGCCCGAAACTGCTGCAGTCCAGTGCGGCCGAAGCTCGCGGGGCGGGCCTCTGTGCACGACTCCGCACTGTGCGTCCCGTCGGACCTAGAATCGGCTGCTCCGGCTGAACTGGTAGCGCGAGGCAAGGCTCGCATGGCTGTCATGGCTACGCTCCTGGACGGGCCGCGCCTCAATGTCTACCTTTGCTCTAAACTGCACACCCACAGCTCGCTCTCAGCCAGTTGTCACCGACCAATTGATATCATACAAGGCAACTGCGATGTCACTCCAGCAGCGGCTTCATCCTTACCCACGGGCAGACACGTCTCTGAAATGACTTAACCTCTTATCCCCAGAATATTGATACCTTTCAAATTTTAAGTTAGTGTACCTTGTACAAATATCTCCAATGCCAATGTAAACGATTTGTCAAACTTTTTATTTAAAACATGTCAAATAGAGTATGTTTCTTTTTTGTATACACCAATCCTGTAATTTTGTTGTGCACGACTTGAATAACTACTCTTGTAACAGCCACTATCGTAGTCAATTGGATTGTAGGAAAATGTAAGACACCATGAAAATTTTTCTTTCTTTATGTTTCTAAAATATGTGTGTACCAGAAAGACCACAAATGTTAATAAGTACATATAATACTTTCTACGACAATGAAGAACAGAAAAGCCTTCACATTTTTTCAGTGATCAGCTAGGAGATGCCTTCCTGTTTCGTATCGTCCTTTGTTCTTCAGCTTTCACTATATATGCATCTATCTTGTTAGCTCTTAAGGACCATGAATATACGAGGGGCGTTTGAAATGTCCGTACAAAAATAAAAACTGCTTACATGTTTGGGGTAAAACTTTTTTATTTTTCAACATAGTGTCCTTTTACACTTACACACTTCGCCCAACGTTGTTCTAATTTGTTGATCCTTTCCGAATAATACGATTCGTCCAAGTCTTGAAAATAACTAATAGTTGCTGCAATCACCTCTTGGTTTGAATAAAATCTTGGTCCCGTCAGCAATTTCTACAAACTGGGGAACAAATAGTAGTCTGAGGGAGCCAAGTCTGAAGAATAGGGGGGTGGGGGATGTGAGATGAGTTGAAATCCTATGTCCATTACTTTTGCGACCACAACTGCTGAGGTGTGTGCTGGTGCATTGTCCTGATGGAAAGGAACGGTCCAATAAGGATGAATAATATTCACCTTTAATAGTTATACCCTTTTCAGGCTAGTCGATGAGGATTATTCCTTGCAAATCCCAAAAGACAGTCGTCATAACCTTTCCGGTCGAAGGAATGGTGTTCGCCTTTTTTCGTGCAGATTCCCCCTTGGTAACCCATTGTTTAGATTGTTGTTTGGTCTCAGGAGTATAGTAATGTATCCATGTTTCATCCACAGTGACGAAACGACGCTCAAAGTCCTGAGGATTCTTCTGAACAGCTGCAAATCATCCTTGCAACACTTCGCACACTTCCGTTTCAGGTGAAGCGTGAGCAATCGCGGAACACATCTTCCGGATAGCTTTCTCGTGTCCAAATGTTAATGCTAAATATTATGTACCCGTTCATTCGAGATGCCCACGGCACTAGCAATCTCAAGCACATTAACTCTTCTGTCATCCATCACCCTATCAAGGATTTTTTCAATGACTTCTGGAGTCGTAACCTCCACAGGGCGTCCAGAACGTTCAGCGTCACTAGTGCCCATATGGCCACTAATAATATTTTGAAATCACTTATATACTAATCTAATCGAAGGCGCAGAGAAACCGTAATACTTATCAAGCTTCTCTTTAGTCTCCTGAGGCGTTTTGCCTTTCATAAAGTAATGTTTAATCACCACACGAAATGCTTTTTCGTGCATTTTTTGACAATCACTCGGCTTCGTTGATTCACACGAATGCCAAACACAAAGCAATAGACCAGTATGACTGAAACTTGGTTTGCGTTGTTTTGCAAAGATGCTACTAACTAAACATGACCTCGATAGCCGCCAGTGGTTGCATCTCTCGGACTTTGCGCGGACCTTTCAAACGGATCTCGTATTTAAGTATATTTAAATTATTACCTTTCAGATGTATTAATTTAACAAACTAATCATATCTCATTGTATTAATGTCTTTATCAGCTTTCTATATACAGCTATTCGTGAAAGAAATGCAAAACTGCTGTCGTGGAGCCCGTCTGCCGTTGATGTGATCCAAAAACTGATTAGAAATTTATCAGATCTTTTACGGTGCACCAAAGAACCTACAGTCTTTCAGAAACGAAGTCCGATAGTCAGTTAACTATACAGCTAAATTCGATGGACCGATCGCGTTATGCACTTGCTTTATGAAAATTACACTGGCCCGACATCTGTAAGTTAGCGTTTCCCTTCAACACCAACCTGGAGAAATAGGAAACCACAACAGGAAGCAACAAGCACTGCTCGGTTAATTCGAATTGACATTACTGAGCTGACTACCTGCTGGTAAGTGGTAGGTGATCACGACTATTTTCTTTACATTCTCTATCTTCCTTCCACCTTCGCAAGCAGGCAAGGTAACAGTTACAGCTCACGACTTCCACTCGCTCATCCACCTTCCAGAGAGGTTGTTGCTATTGTTGGATAGGCACCACTTATACTGTGGTCACTCCGTGTATGGTTGCAGTTTAACGTTATACCAGAGACGCTTCTGTTTACAATAACAAAATAATACAAGAACAGCTAGATCAGTTCGTTGCATCGGGCAACAGTGTAAGATAAATAGCCTTTCTCATACGAGAGAGAGCAGCGCCGTTTATTTAGGGCAATACAGAAACGTCTTTTGCCATGTCAACAGCCGAGGCCACTAAATCACACGAGATCTACATTACTCATGAGTTCTCCCAGCAAAGAACTTGCAAAATTGTGGACCAGAGGCCTACCTCTCCCTCCAACCCACTTCCTCAATGTTGTGGTGGTCTTTAGTCTGAAGACTGGTTTTATGCAGCTGCCCACGTTAGTGTATTCTGTGCAAGCCTCTTCAGCGGTGCACAGCTAAAGCAATTTGCATCAGTTTGAAAAAGCTAACTGTATTCAAGACTTTGTCTCCATCTACAATTTAAACACCCCCCCCCCGTCCCCAATACCCATATACCCACTTCTCTCCATTACTTAAATGACAATTCCTTGATGCCTCAGGACATGACCTATGAAATGAAGTTGTCCCATAAATTTCTTGCTTTCCCCAGTTTGACTCAGTATCTTCTTATCAGTAATTCGATCTGCGGTGCCACATTTATTTTTAGGCGCTACTGAGTAAAATTGTGATGTTGCCATGGCTGTCGGTTGGTTGGTTGGTTGGTTTGGGGAAGGAGACCAGACAGCGTGGTCATCGGTCTCATCGGATTAGGGAAGGATGGGGAAGGAAGTCGGCCGTGCCCTTTCAGAGGAACCATCCCGGCATTTGCCTGGAGTGATTTAGGGAAATCACGGAAAACCTAAATCAGGATGGCCGGACGCGGGATTGAACCGTCGTCCTCCCGAATGCGAGTCCAGTGTCTAACCACTGCGCCACCTCGCTCGGTGCCATGGCTGTTGCAAAAGATCTGGGGAGTGAGCCAAATCAGAGCCGAATAAACACCATTAAGTCAGATGCAGCAATTCCACTGGCAGATACCCACATTGTGCCCCATGAAAGGCCTGGCACCGCCATAACGACGACACAGCAGAAAGGCGTTGGTAGTCCAGTAACTACTCATCCAATCAAGAGACTTCTTATGGTCTACATGGGTGCAAGCTGTGATTTGCAAAGCATGTGCGCTCTGTCCTAACATAAATTACCATTATTTTCAGTCAAAGGTGTATCAGTCTGGTAGCTATTATTTAAGAGGAGAGATGTTGCCGCTCCACGAGCCGACATGCAGCTACAAGCACCCACCACGAGATTTGGCCTTCGCTATCTGTGGGCCCCTGCTGCTGGTTTTAAGATCAGTGCTGTGGGCTTAACAATCGTCCAGCCTCTGGGCCAACTACCGGGTGCAACCAGCCTTCATCCATAAAAGGCAATCGTTTGCGACCGAGGCTACCTGTTGCGTCAGTTCCTTAACACTCGCTTGTCTTCAGCACACAGTATGGAGGACGTTGCACCACAGAATGTTCTAGTTTGTTCTTCAGTAAAATGTATGACTAACAGTGAAGGTTTTATGAGCAGCCATCGATCATCATCCCGACAACAATAGACCACCTCAACTCAGACCACAGTGTATAGACGTCATCCATCCTGAACCTCTACATTTTGATGTCAGAAGTGTGTATCACCTCTAAATTTCAGTGACAGAGGAAACTTGCCAGCCACCCTCCCTGGAGACGATGACTCTCGACTACCTCAGGGTTGCAGTTTCGTCGAGACACAGCATCAGTATGCAGTGGGTGGGTCCACTGACTGGTCTTTATTTTCCCCTGTGAGTATCACGTCGAGTCAGTGCACCTTTTAGCAGCTTTACGGTTCTGTTTTCATGTGTGACATGTGTCAAGTAAACTCAGACTGTGTTCTGAGGATGTGTAAATATGAACGTTATTTTTGCCAATCATCAATAAGTGTGGCTTACTGTCTGGAAGTGTATAAGGTGTTAACCATGCGTAGCTTCTTAGGAGGGGAAGATGACTTTTGTCGAGAAGTCGGAGTTATGTTTTAGTGTTCGCCGTTCTTAATGGGCAATGTACTTAATTTTGAGCAATAAATGTGGCTCACTGCGTTTAAACACGTAAAGTAGTAGTCATAAGTAGACGCTCAAGTGGAGAAATTAAGTTACAGTAAGTGTTAGGATAGAATTAGATTACGTGTCCTTGTCGCCGTACAAGAGTACGGCGTTCTCCTCGTTTGTTGTTTGCATAGTTAGTGAGGTATACCCTGGCGGAGATGTTGCGAATTTCTGCAGCCTGGACCAGATGTGGAGGGAAGTGCATGTGCCGACGATTTTTGTGTCTTGCAGAGTGCAACTGCAGACAGTAATTTTGCTGTAGATACTTAGGAGGTAACACAGAAAGATATCAAAAAGGCTGATTGTATTGCAGATGGCTTGGGTACTGAAATGGACAGACGTATTTAGTATTTCCGAAGAACGCAGATTCGGCACCATCTGTGATGGCACTGTCTCCTCAGAAGGTGGGAGGAGAAGAAAGAGGAAATGTGTTTGTAAGGTTTATGACTGGGCCGACAAGGCTTGTGGCAGTGGATCAGGAGATTGACAGAAGTGGCAACACTTGCAGTGTAATGCGTGATGCAGGCGGAGGCTGCTGTGGAATCCCAGGGCTAGACTTTCTCATCAAGCATTGTGGCGAAACTGACTTTCGATGGCGTGCGGTGGAAATCAGGGGATAATGTTCAAGCTGTGGGAAGCTGACACCAGTGAAATACTGTGGCAAGGTTTGTTTATCATGCAGGCAAAATCACTAAGGCTACATTTGTATGATATAGTGCCACAAGGTACTGGGAAGTTGCTTTAGGTGACCGAAGGTGTTGCTAATACGATTCTTAACTTCGCCTCCGGATAGGGAATCGTCGTTGAGTACGAAGCGTTCAGTGATTGAGAGCACTTCTCCCGTCTCTACTCACGTTGAGACGTTATCTGAAAACCGTCCTTGTGACTGGGAGTTCGCGTTTCTTGGCTGTAGAATACAGAGAGGAGAAGATAGTATTAGATTATACTAGTCAGAGGACCACATTCTACCGTGTTAGTGTTAAATGATTTTTTAATTTTGTGGCTAGAGTTCATCCATAGTCGCAGACGTGTAGGAAAGCCATCACTCCGACGTACGGGAAGCCGTACATTCGGTGATATTGCTAATTGCTTTGGCTTATTAGGGATATAAAGCTGAACACCAGTGATGACGTAACTTTCATTTCCACTGAGGTTTCAACCACTGTAGATCACCTTTGAAAGTGGTGTCTTCTAGTGTTTGGGACGTAGATGATATCAGTCATCTCTCGTTATTTGTATTAGATAGCGCAGCTATAACAAGGGCCAGATTTGGGCAGTTGATCAATAATATTAGTCATAAAACTCATTTGTATCTCTTTATGTCCATTGCACATCGACATATAAACACTTGTATTATATAAATGGGTTTCAATCTACAATAAATGTATAAGCAGAAATAACATTAATATTTAATCGTTACTAGTTCCCTTAGTCATTCATTTATTTTTATGTTGTAATTTATATGTTAAAGAGCAATAAGGAGGAAATAATATCAACGTTAAGAGATCCTAAGATCTGCTTCAGGGGTTAGTCAGACAGGGCAAAATCTTTATTGTCGCGTTCAGTATTTTCCATTGCGCACATTCAGATTTAGAGCCGCCTGGAGCAGCATCTTGGAAACCATACGAATGCCTTCAAGATATACTTCCTAACACTTAAAGTTATATTAGATGTTAGAAAATCCCTCTTTTTTATTAATACTTTTCTTTCTATAGTCCATCTTCATTTGTTATCCTCTCTACTTCGGCTATCATCAGTTAATTTGATGCCCAATAGTCCTTTTAGTATCTCATTCCGTAATCAGATTCTCTTAACACTACTTGATTTAACCCTCGCAATACCAAGGGGGAGGGAAGTGGTACTTTATGCCTACCTTTTCAGAGCACTGTGCCGGCCGCGGTGGTCTCGCGGTTCTAGGCGCGCATTCAGGAACCGTGCGACTGCTACGGTCGCAGGTTCGAATCCTGCCTTGGGCATGGATGTGTGTGATGTCCTTAGGTTAGTTAGGTTTAAGTAGTTCTAAGTTCTAGGGGACTGATGACCACAGCAGTTGAGTCCCATAGTGCTCAGAGCCATTTGAACCATTTTTGAACCATTTTTCAGAGCACTGTAATCTAGTCATGTACATTATACTTAAACAATTTGAAAAAAATATATTTGTGATTTTTAGCGATTTCTTATACCAGATTCTGTAATTGTTTTAAATTTTTCAGTAAAATTTAACACAAAAATTTACATCTTGGCAGTGGATGCGAATTTTCAGAACATGTGTCATATTCATATTTTCAGGTTTAGGACCATACGTAAACAGAAATATATCTTTAAAAAGTATGTTGTGCTTAAAAGACAACGAAAATTAACGAAATCCGTATTTTTTTTTTTTTTTTTTTGCGTTGGTCTTATATTGCGCCCCTATTTTGAAGTACACGTTATGGAAAATCCATTATTACTGCTAGGTTTAATTCGAATACGTTCCATTACCTGTCATTTAGTTCCATTGAGGGTCATCTGATAATCCCTTTCCAGGGCACTATCTATTCCATTCAACTGTTATTCCAAGTTCTTTGCTGTCTCTGACAGAATTGCAGCGTCACCGGTAATCTTCAAAATGTTTATTGCTTCTCCCTGATATTTAATTATGTTTACAAATTTATCCTCGTATGCTTTACCGCTTGTTCAGTGTAGATGTTGAATAGCATCGAGTGTAGGCTACCTGAATGTCTCACTCCCATCTTCCCATTGCACAACTAGATATCCCCCGGATGTAGTAGCAGAATTTATGTGCTTCAACAAGATTTGTTCTTTGATCGGGTGGGGCTCTGAAACACATGTCCAGGCTCATTACTCCTCTCTTCTTTTTACCGGAGGACAGCAAAACTCATATTTCAGTGCATATACGGCAAAAATTCAAACTTTCATTAAGGACAACATTGATTCGCAAGGATTCACGTGTTACCAGTTGTGGAGGAACATGTAGGAATGAGCGTCTTTCCTATTTCCGAACTTTAAATGTTATTTTTGTAACTTCCAGAAGAGCACAGTACATTGAGATAACTATTTCTAGATCGAAAGGTAAGCCACTTCCGTTCGACCCCACTAGCGAGAACAAAGAGAAAAGACCTTTGGAGATGCAGTAATGGGAAATGTCGTTAGAGTGTAATGTGGGATGGGAGAAGTATAAAGAAGGAAAACTATTGTATCCTTTTCATGACCTTACGCCTCTATCTTCAGATATCATTTTTAAATGACGAATGGTGGCCAGAGGAAGGTTGCTACCTCACAGTATCTCTGGACAAATAGCTTTTCATCTAAGTATAAATTGAGGCGTTCATGTAAAATTCCTATTTCAGAAGCGTCTCTGTCCTGGGGCGCCTGGCTCAAAAGCTTTAACATTGTCATCGTCAATGTCTACAGAAGGTGCAGTGTAGATGATTTCTCGTGTTCTAATTCCTTGGACGCCGCTTTGAAGAGCTACAAAAACCCTTATGTTTTAAAAGCTATAAAATAAACGATTGTATATAAGAATTCCAGTAATAGAATAGCAAACCGTGGAAAGTTCTTTCATCAGCGTGATATCAGTTCCTTCATTTCGGGCTATTTTTATCTTCTCAGAGAGCTTTTCGAACAAATACATTCTAACATTGTCATCTGCTCATTCCAGCGAGTATCGTTAGACTGGCTCAGTTATCTATCAAGAGCATTAAGAAGACCACTTTTCTTGACGTAAGTTGCGGCGGCGGGGTTCGTTCCGTCCCTTTGCGACGTACCTGCACCTACCTGTGAACATTGTCTCAGCATATCATCAGTAGGGAAGCCGAGTGAAACTTACTGTACTGCCTCCAAGGCAGGATAGGCATACCGCGCTACGCCTCACACCCCCTATGATTATAAAATTTGATTCAAAAAAATTTTAAAATTATACTAATATCGATCGTGACTTGAAATTACAAAATATTTCACAAAAATATTCTCATTCTTATAGACTAAAATCACAAATCTCTTACTTCGGACTTGGCAGTCTATAACTAACCTAGTCTAAAATCTTTAATTTCTTTGATAATAATCCTATCTTACTTGAAAAGATTTTTTGCAAATCTCTCAAGAAGCATTCCTAACTTTTTAAGAATTTTTTTACATTTAATTTTTGAATGTCTTTTTTCAGGCACTGCGGTTGGTGTCCTACTATCTAATATTAGTATTTTGTCCTACCTTAAGAAAAACTGCACATAACTATCGCCTTTTATCACACATTTTTCGTGAGTCTTGAGTATGGCATCATGCATTGTAGCGTCCATAACACATCTCTGTTCTCCACTTATTGGTCCCTCCATGGTTTACATGCATTGCTGTCCCTGAAACCATACTTCCATCTAAGCCTACTTCCTTTACATAAATCCTAATATACAGTTACTTATAGTATAGGAGATTATTTACATTTTTCACCATTTAGTTTAACTTGAATTCAAATGAAAGTAAATTAAAAGAGAATTGCTTACTCAAATCAGCAAGATCAACTCTATTAAAAAATCTTTTCTAAAATTTACTTCTTTTCCAAATACTTAAGGAATTTAAAAGAACTTGTTGCTATTGCAAGCAAAGGTTATATTAATTTTTTCTGTTTAGCTTTCACTCAACTTGAAAATATTTAATGGTAAAAAAGCACATTTCCTATAAAGCAATTATTTACAAACTTTTTATAGTACATAGTTACCACTTTTTATGTAGTGTCTCTTTTCATCACTTCTTCCTCATAGTTTCACCACTATGTAACAGAAATCAAGAACTGTATTTACAAAATATACCTATATTTTCCACATTCATTCATACTCCAATTGTAAAAAATATTCTTCACCTAGATCTCCTTTACTAACTGCCCTTGTCACGTCTGGTTATTCTCTCATATTTGTACATGTCACTCAGCGTTTAATCACAAACTGACCCCCATCTCTCTCACCACAAAACTTACTTCATCTTAATCCCACGACTCCATCTTACACCTACAAAGCCACCTTCCCTGATAGAGAAGAATATTACAGAAGATAGATTCAGCTCAGAATGATTAGAAGAGGAAAACTGGTAATACGAAAAGAAAACATTTTTATGATCTAGTAACACGTCTCTTAAACGGTCCCTTTGATCCTCCTCTAAATCTGGCACATCTTTTTGTTCTATTTTTTCTTGTACCACCCTCCTTTCCTCAGGGTCCACCCCCACATCATCTCCATTCTCATTGTAGTCCCCCAAATCCTCTGTCCTTCTATAATACCTAACTAGTATACTGGCTACTTCTTCACTGATCACATAGTCTTTTCGAAAAAATGGCACAACCACATCTCTCCCATTTATTTAAAAAATTATCACACTTTCTTTAAAATTTAATCTCCCTTTGTAATGGTCAAAGAAATCTACACCAATTAGCATTTTTATACACAGATCAGGGATTATAAGGAAGTTATGGAATACTTCCACCCCATTTATTTTCACTGGCAACAGAACTTCATGTCTAACAGGTTTTTTCACTTTTCCAGTAGTTACAATAATCTGTAACCCCATTACTGGCATAATTACAAGATTATTCCCTTTTTGCAATGATTCTAACCTACCTTTACTCACAGCACATAAATCACTACCTGCATCTGCTAAACACTGTACCTCTTCATCACACACTTGCAGACTAATTATTGGTTGACTCAACACTTTCCTTTCCTTTCTAGTATCAGCACTCTCCTTCAACAAGTCGTTCACAACCTCTCTTCTATCAAAATCTTGCCTGCTTCTGGAAATTACACAGATTTTTGCAGAAGCACCTTCACCACTTTTCTCCCCAATACTAAGTATTCTATTCACTAGCGACAACTCAAAACTCCCTTCTGGCGCTTCGCCATTCTCCATTATAGCCTCACTCTCTTCCCTTTCTCCACTATTAACTGGTCGACCCCCACTTTGGTACCATCCTCCTGCTTCTCCCTAATCGCCTCACAAATGTCGTCATTTATAGACGCTAATATTTTCTCCACACTGGCATCACTAATTTCCTGTAATTCTGCAGTGCCGGCCGAAGTGGCCGCGCGGTTCTGGTGCTGCAGTCTTGAACCGCGAGACCGCTACGGTCGCAGGTTCGAATCCTGCCTCGGGCATGGATGTGTGTGATGTCCTTAGGTTAGTTAGGTTTAACTAGTTCTAAGTTCTAGGGGACTAATAACCTCAGCAGTTGAGTCCCATAGTGCTCAGAGCCATTTAATTCTGCAGTCCCTGTACTTTCTCCTTCCTCAGAACATGACTCGACTTCAACTTGGTTGCTAACCACTTTCTTGCAATAGGATTCTGTCACATCTTCCACTAATACACCATCCCTCTCGTCTGCAATACAGTGCTTATCTTGTTTATGTCTATCCAAAAAATCCTATAAACCACCATTAAACGTACAGATTTTTACGTAGCTCGTTTCGTCTGTTGCTACTACCTTCTCCTGTACCTCCCTTACAGTCCCTGTCTGATTACTATTAACACATACAAAAGGTTTTTCTAGCGGGCTGAAATTACTACTTCCCCTTTCACCTATGGCATGTAGTTTGACGGATTCTGTAATTCGGTATCCTTTCTTACGTTTACCCCTCTCTGCTGCTGCCTTTGCGCAACCTCATTCTCTCGCACTGGAGAATACGATCGATAATCGTGCACCTGTTCCCCACTACTTCGGCTATCATTTGCTGGATAGCGCTACCTCCCGGCACCTCTGCCCCTGCCATTTCCACGGAAGACGCCAATTCTGTTAATGTTTACATTATGTCGCGGTCCTGCATCATTTGGTGGTCTGTCATTACGATTTGCATATTCCTCCTCATGAAATAACTTCTCAACCCTCTCCAAATAACTAATGAACTTACGCACATCATCCCTCGGCACTGAAATAAGTTTGTTCCGCCAGTGCATAGGCAGTTTACCTTCCAAACCCATAACAATTTGCTCTGGCTCGATTTTGTTGTTTAAGTATGACAAATTTGTCATCCACTTTAACGCGAACTTTTTTATACTTTCCCTTCTGGGATTAAACTTTTCCTCAGCCCAGAAGCTATTTAATAACTCGATCTATTTTTGCTTACCCCAATATTCTTTCAAAAATGCCTCTTTAAATTTATCCAAAGTATCGTACTGTTCAGTAGGAATAACCCCCAAAGGTCTGGCCTCTCCTAAGAATTTTGACGTAATAGCCCGCATCTCGTGGTCGTGCGGTAGCGTTCTCGCTTCCCACGCTCGGGTTCCCGGGTTCGATTCCCGGCGGGGTCAGGGATTTTCTCTGCCTCGTGATGGCTGGGTGTTGTGTGATGTCCTTAGGTTAGTTAGGTTTAAGTAGTTCTAAGTTCTAGGGGACTGATGACTATAGAAGTTAAGTCCCATAGTGCTCAGAGCCATTTGACGTAATAAAACCTATTTTTTGTTTGTCTGACCACAAACTAGGTAACACACCTTCAAAATCATTCCAAAATTCTTTTGGATGCACATTTCCTGTTGGATGAAAACGTAAAAACTGTCTGTTAGTGACATATGAAATTTCTCATGATTCTACCACAAAAGTACACCCACTACTGTTAATTCCATGTTTGAGGTTAGTTTCAACCTGGCATAGTCTGCTGTCATGCTCATCCAACCTACTTTCCACCTCTTCTACTTGATTAGTTAGCCGAAGAACATTTTTATTAGACTCATCCACTCGTTCTGACACAGTTTTTACTTCATTCATACATTTGTCAGATTCAGAACTGATTTTTCTGGCTAACGCTTTGTGATCAGTTTCACATACAGATTCTACAGCCGCTATTTTACCCTGTACTTTTGTATACCTTCTTTAATTTTATCGACTCTCTGTTCTTTTCCATTAGGAACTCTTTTCAAAGCCTCTGTTAATACACCTTTTACAATGATAACTGATCTTTTCAATTGTTCTCAACTCGAGAAATTTTTTCATCTACTTTATTTTCTAATGACTTCAATTCTTTTCTCACATTTATTTTAAAACAGCAGTCTGGTTTTCAAGTTTTTCATTAAAACCACTGTCAAGTTTACTAATTTTTTCATTAAAACCACTGTCAAGTTTTTCGAGTTTACTATTAATTTTTTTCAGTTTGACCTTGTATAGAGCCCATTAAAGCGGCAAACATTACCTGCATACTCCCTAGTTCCATTTTTGGCATCACTGTTTCTTGTTTACCTTGTTCCACCGGCACTATACCAAATTTGGTATCCACATTTGATACATTTGATTCAGTAACATTCCCAAAACTATCATCACACACCTGATCGTTAATGAGTTCATGCTTAATGTCACTTTTTGAATTAGTATTATCCCCACTAGTTACTTTAACAGACATACTTCAAGCAGACTCAATTTCACTGTCCGTAAATAACATAGAAATATCATCAAAAACATCCCCTTTTATTATAACATCTACTCCTTCTCTCTGTTGTGGTGTGCTAGTGTGTGAAGCACTCACACTGTATGAACGTTCTTCCTCCTTCAAGGTATTCACAAAATCTTTATCACTTGCCATGTTTCTCAGTCTTTCAGCATACACACACAACAGATGTAACAAAGTTGACTTATCTTTTGTCGAATGCTGCAGCCTCGGCGTGTTGAAACTGCTAGTCAGATGCCCTGCGGCTGCCGTTAACAGTTTCCGGTCCCCCGCTCGTCGTGAAGGCTAGCTGCGCTGCCCCGTTGTACTGCTCGCCGCCACCACTAACCTGCCATCTGCTGCTTCACTGCGCTCCCGTTGCTACTGCAGCCTTTGCTTATCTTCTTTTTGCAACTCCAGCAACTCGAAACGGGTTCCGTTCAAACTTCTGCTAGTACCGGTTCACTAAATTCTTTCACTAACGTTCACTGTTCGGTCCATCTTTCTCTCGACCGCGGATTAAAAATACTACGGCTTTAGTGTTTCCCGGCACCGATGCACCTCGTCCAGCGGCGCGGTTCTTTCTGTCCCTTTACGACGTACCTGCACCTACCTGTGAACATTGTCTCAGCATATCATCAGTAGGGAAGCCGAGTGAAACCTACTGTACTTCGATGTGAACCAGGCAGCAATTAAAGTCACTAATCTACGTTTCGGGAGAAAGTTTTCACACGAAATGAAAGGTTGGAAATTTTGTGCTTAATTATTATATTGTGAAACTTAGGGGAACAAGTATTACTGCCAAGCCAGTGCTAGTCTTAACATAGTCACTCACAGTCCCTTTCACTCACGGTAGCAAGTTTATGGTGCTGCATTTCCCGAAAACGTATTAGCTACAAAAATACTGATTGTTTTTGATTGAGAATGCTCACAAAATATTAAATCTGTCGGTACCAAATGCAGTCACAGTTTTTAGCCACCGACCTGCCCAATACGCCACGCGGAATATGTCTTTTCTCGTCGCAAAATTGACTTAAAAATTCCGAAATTTCTACACACACATCATAATAATTATGCCGTCACTTTCCAACACTTTTGATGTGTGAAACAATGCTAGATCCGGCAACTTATCATTTCCATCAGAACTACTACTATACACGTCTGATCTGTTTCATGGCTAGGCTCCGACCCTTCTCTAGAATACTTTAAGTCTTCTCTATCAGCAGAGAAAAGCGCGCGAAGAATATTGCTTTACCATTGGTCAGTTTACTCAACAGCCAATAGCAAAACAACACTTTCCCGCGTCAGTCCGCACTTTTCATCAATAACCAATCGCAAAATAGTAAACCTAACGACTGCACTTTTTACCGATGTAATTATCTAATATGCTGAAGTTCAGCTTATGCATAAAGTTATTTACTATTGTTATATACACCTGAATTAACTTTCCCTTTACCATAAACTTACTTTACAAATCTATTCTACAAAAATCCCCTTTGTCCATATCCATACTGCTGCGAAATGTTCCCACACAAAATACTACTACATAACTAGTTAAACAATTATCTTCATATTAACCTTAAACCATACTCACGCATCATTCATACTGCTAAAACACATTTATAACATTTTACATACACAAAAAGACATAATAACACTTTATGAAAATACTAGAACAGTTTATGAAAAACATTCTATTACTTTAGTACACTCTAGTGGGCACAATCGAAACTAAAATCAGAGTCCCCCTATCCAATATTGTCCTCTATCGGCTGATACATAAACTACGTGCGCGTCATGTCTCGCCTGACCATCTGTCACTATCCAGCTCTGAGACACATCTCCCACTTAACCGCCTCCAAGGCAGTATCAGTATACGGCGCTACGCCTCAAAGTGAGGAGTTCATTCGCCACAATCAAAAGACCATGAACTTATGGACAATTGAAGCATATATACTTAGCATTAAAATTATTTCGTAACCCTGTCTTTAGCATAAGGCAGGAACAATTACATCGTGCATATATCGCGCAGTGCAGCGACAATTTTGGTACCCTGATCAGTCGTGTGCGGCATGTCTTTCAAAATAGAGTCGTGGATATCAAGAGACATTAATCATATAAACAATTCTCTTAGAATGTTACCGCCCGTTTTTGGATCATCTGGAAACTGAGTTGTAAACAACATGCGAGATCTCAGAGTCCAGTCAATAAAACAGGAGACAGTACATGTCAGATAATTGTTTCTTCTCGCGCTGAATGTCCACATGTCTGTAGTTGCTGAGAGTTCACCTTCTGTTATATGAGCAATTACCTCAGGCATAATTATTTGTCGTAGGCTTTTAGCACTTTCTGCATGTACCACGACACGGTTGTGGGTAACATATAATGGCCCTTGCAGTGTCAACTAACGTCTCAACAAGATCCATAAGACTTTCATCTCTTATACTTCCGTACGACCTTACGTCTCGTGCACACATAGCCACGCATTTATCGACAGTTATCTCCTGAGCAGGTTTAGGAAGTCGTTCATCGTCCACATAAGACCCTTGTTTATTAGGCACGCATGGGTGGCAAGAAATGTGTGAAGTGCCACATGACCCTTCAGTGTGAGAGCAAATTCCACTGCACAGCGAACAGCAAACAAAATGAACGTTTTTCCCAACGCCATCCACAATAGGCTTTATCACGGTCCAAATTGAACTTTTAAGATTCGCTTCAGGCTATGTGGTTCTCTACTCTCCACTGATTAGATTTCTTTTACTTCCCTTTTTCTTGACATGCGCACCTTCTTCTGCAAACCGCGCTTACTTTCCACGCTTATTTTGTGCGTTACGAAAGTAATGGAGAAATCCCACCACTCCACTAAACACTGCTCTACTCACCGCTCGTAGCCCACAACACGCTACCAACAGCCCGAGGGCCGCAGCACAGCAGTGTGCGCATGGCACTGGTGCAGTGACGTCACAGACTCGCACAGCGAGGCAGCGGCGCGTGGGCTGCTTCTCTATGCGCTAATCTGCTGAGCCCGTGGCATACAGGTGCTTTCGCAACAGCACTGCTCGGCCCTTGGGGTGACGTCAGGGACTCGCTCGGCCCGAGACTGCAGTAGTCCAGTGCGGCCGCACGACTCTGCACCGTGTCGCCCGTCGGACCTCCATGTGGCTGCCCCGGCTGAATCGGCAGCGCCAGCCAAGGCTGGCATGGCTGTCATGGCTACGATGCCGGACGGGCATCGCCTCGATGCCCACCTCTGCTGCGAAGTCCACAACCAGAACTCGCACTCTGCCAGGCGTCACCGACCGACTCACATCATACTAGCCAACTGCTACGTCACTCCAGCAGTGGCTGCATCAATTCCCACAGGCAGACACGTCACTGAACTGACTTAACCTCTTATCCTCAGAACATTGATACCTCTAAAACTTTAAGCTAGAGTATCTTGTACAAATATCTCCCGTGCCAAAGTAAACGATTTGTCAAACTGTTTATTTAAAACATGTCAGATAGTGTATTGTTTTTTCTTGTATACACCAATCTTGGAATTTTGTTGTGCACGGCTTGAATGACTACTCATGTAACAGCCAGTATTGTAGGCAAACGCAAGACCCCAAGAAAATTTTACTTTCTTTATGTTTATGGAATATGTGTGTACCAGAGAGTCCATAAATGTTAATAACAACATGTAATACTTTTTATGATGATAAAAACAGAGAAGCCTTAATTTTTTTCTACTGTCAGCTAGGAGATGCCTTCCTGTATCGTATCGTCCTTTGTTCTTGAGCTTTCGCTACGTAAGCACCTATCTTGTTAGCTCTTTAAGAAACATGCATATATTTAAGTATATTTAAATTAATACCTTTCAGATTTGTGTTCATCTATTCGTGAAAGAAATGCAAAACTGCTGACATAGTGCCCGTCTGCCATTGGTGTGATCCAAATACTGATTAGCAATTTATCAGGTCTTTTATGGTTCACCAACGAACCTGCAGTCTTTAAGAAATGAAGTCCGACACTCAATTAACTATATAACATAATACGACTGACCGATCACGTTATGCACTTCCTTTATGAAAATTTTATTGGAGCCACAACTGTAACTTTGCGTTTCTCTCGAACACCAACATGGAGTAATCGAAAATCACAACAGGTGTCAACAATCACTGCACGGTTAATTTCAATTGACATTACAGAGCTGACTAACAACTTCTACTCGCTCATCCGCCTACCAAAGAGGTTGTTGCTATTGTTGGATGGGGACCATTTACACTGTGGTCACTGCATGTGTGGTGTAGTTTAACGTCATACCAGAGACATTTCTGTTTACGACAAAATAATACAAGAAGCGCTACTTCTGTTCGCTGCATCGGCCAATAGTCTGAGACAAATAGCTTTTCTCATACGAGAATGAGCAGCGCCGTTAATTTAGAGCAATTTAGAAACGTCTTTTGCCATGTCAATAGCCGAGGGCGCTGAATCATACGAGATGTACCTTACTCATGAGTTCTCCCAGTAAAGAACTTGCAAAATTATGAACCAGAATCCTACCTCTCCCTCCCGCCCCTTCCACAATGTTGTTGTTGTGGCCTACACTCTGAAGAATGCTTTGATGCAGCTGCCCAAGCTAGTCTCTTCTGTGCAAGCCTCTTCAGCACTGCACATCTAATGCAATGTACATCAGTTTGAACCTGCTACTTGTATTCAAGACTATGTCTCCCTCTACAATTTAAACGCCCCCCACACCTACACATATACACTTTTCTCCATTACCGAACTGAAAACTCCTTGATGCCTCTGGAAATGCCCTATGAACGAAGTTGTGCCATAAATGTCTTGTTTACCCCAGTTCAACTCGGTATCTTGTTATCAGTTATTCGATCAGCAGCGCCACCACTATTTTTCGGCGCTACTGAGTAATGTTTCCATGACTGTTGCAAAAGACCTTGAGAGTGGGCCAGCTCAGAGCCGACCAAACACGATATCGTCAGATGCAGCAAAGCCAATGGCAGATTCCCACACATTGTGCTCCAGGAAAGGGGCTGGCACCGCCATAACGACGACACAGCAGAAAGGCGTTGATAGGGCAGTTACTACACATCGAATCAACAGACTTCTTATGGCCTACATGGTTGCAAGCTGTGATTTGCAAAGCAAGAACGCTCTGTCCCAACATAAATTCCCATTATTTTCAGTTAAAGGTGTCTCAGCCTGGTAGCTACTATCACGAGGAGAAGTGTATGCCGCTCCACGAGGCGACATTATGCTACAAGCAGCCACCACGAGATTTGGTCTCCACTGACTGTGGGCGCCTGCTGCTGGTTTTAAGGTCAGTGCTGTGGGCTTAGCATCTTCCAGCCAGTGGGCCAACTACCAGGTGCATCCAGCTTTCCTCCATAGAGGGCAGTCGTTTGAGACCATGGGCACCAACTATGGAGGACGTTTCACCACATAATGTTCTAGTTCGTTCTTCAGTAAAATGTATGACTAATAGTGAAGTTTTTATGGGCAGCCATCGATCATCATCCCGCCAACAATCCACCACCTCAAATCAGTCCTCCACGTGTAGAGGTCATCCATCCTGGACCGCTACAGTTTGATGTGAGAAGTGTGCGTCACCTCTAAATTTCGGTGACAGAGGAACCTTGCCAGCCACCTGGAGACGATGACTCTCGACTACCTCAGGGTTGCTGTTTCGTCGAGACACAGCATCCGTATGCAGTGGGTGAGTCCACTGACTTGTCCTTTTTTTCCTCTGCGAGTATCACGTCGAGTCAGTGCACCTTTTAGCAGCTTTTCAGTTCAGTTTTCAAGTGTGAAATGTGTCAAGTAAACTCAGTGTTCTGAGGATGTGTAAGTATGAGCGTTATTTTTGCCTATCATCAATAGGTGTGGCTCACTGTCTGGAAGTGTAAAAGGTGGTAACCACACGTAGCTTCTTAGGAGGGGAGGATGAGTTTTGTCGAGAAATAGGAGTTTTATGGTAGTTTACAGCGTTTTGAATGGGCTATGTATTTCATTTTGAGCAATAAATGTGGCTCATTGGGTTTAAGCACATAAAGTAGTATTCATGAGTTGATGCTCAAGCGGAGAAGTTAAGTTACAGCAAGTGTTAGCATAGAATTAGATTAAGTGTCCTTGTCGTCGAGTAGTATTCATGAGTAGCCGCTCAAGCGGAGAAGTTAAGTTACAGTAAGTGTTACCGTAGAATTAGATTAAGTGTCCTTGTCGTCGTACTGCTTTGTCCTCCTCGTTTGTTGTTTGCATAATTAGTGGGGGATACACTGTGCTGAGGTTGCGAAGTTCTGCTGCCTGGTGCAGATGTGGAGGGAAATGCATGTGCAGAGTGCAACTGCCGACAGTAATTTTGTTGTAGATACTTAGGAGGTTGTAAAGAAAGCTATCAATATGGCTGATTGTATGGCATTATGCCCCTGGTAGCTGAAGGGCCAGCGCGACAGACTGTCATACTTATGGGCATGGGTTCGATTCCCGGCAGGGTCGGGACTGGGTGATGTGTTGTCCTTATGATCATCATTTCATCCCTATCGACACGCAAGTCACCGAAGTGGCGTCAACTCGAAAGACTTGCACCAGGCAAATTGTCTACCCAACGGGAGCTCTAGCCACACGGCTAGGCCATTTATTGTATTGCAGATGATGTGCGTACTGAAATGGTACAGACGCATTTAGTATTTCAGAAGAACGCAGATTCGGCACCATTTTTGACGGCACTGCCTCCTCAGAACGTGGGAGAGAAGAAAGAGGAAATGTGTTTGTAAGGTTTTAAAAAAATCAAATGGCTCTGAGCACTATGGGACTTAACTCCTGTGGTCATCAGTCCCCTAGAACTTAGAACTACTTAAACCTAACACGCATCCATGCCCGAGACAGGATTCGAACCTGCGATCGTAGCGGTCACGCGGCTCCAGCGGCAGCAGCTGTAGCGCCTAGAACCGCACGGCCACTCCGGCTGGCTGTAAGGTTTAAGATCGGGCCGACAAGGCTTGTGCCAGTGGATCAGGAGATTGACAAAAGTAAGAACACTGGCACTGTAATGCGTGATGCAGGCGAAGGCTGCTGCGCAGTCCTAGGGCTATACTTTCTCATCAAACATCATGCCGGAACTGACTTTCGACGACGCGCGGTGGAACTCAGGGGACTAGTGTTCAAGCTGGGGGATGCTGTCACAATACTGTCGCAAGGTTCATTTGTCATGAAGGACAAATGCGGGAAAAACCACTAAGGCTTCATTTGCATGATATAGTGCCACAAGGCACTGGGAAGTTTCTTTAGGTAACCGAAGGTGTTGCTGACTTATATGATACTGGACTTCGCCTCCGGGTAGGGAGTCGTCGTTGAGTTCGCAGTGTTCAGTGGTTGAGAGCACTTCTTCTGTCAATACTCACGTTAAGCCATCTAAATTACGTCCTTGTGACTGGGAGTTCGCGTTTCTTGTCTGTAGAACACAGAGAGGAGAACATAGTATTAGATTATACTAGTCAGAAGACCGCCTTCCGCCGTAGAAGTGTTTAATGAATTTTTTATATGGTGGCTGGAGGTCTTCCATCGTCGCAAACGTGTACGACAACCATCACCCCGAGGCACCGGACGCAGTACATACGGTGGTATTGCTAATTGCTTCGGCTTATTGGGCTATAAATCTGAACAGCTCTGATCACTTAAGTCCATTTGTACTAAGGTTGCACACCACTGTTGATCATCTTTTAAAGTAGTGTCTTCTAGTGTTTGGGACGTAGATGATATCAGTCATCTCGTGTTATTTATATTACACTCCTGGAAATGGAAAAAAGAACACATTGACACCGGTGTGTCAGACCCACCATACTTGCTCCGGACACGGCGAGAGGGCTGTACAAGCAATGATCACACGCACGGCACAGTGGACACACCAGGAACCGCGGTGTTGGCCGTCGAATGGCGCTAGCCGCGCAGCATTTGTGCACCGCCGCCGTCAGTGTCAGCCAGTTTGCCGTGGCATACGGAGCTCCATCGCAGTCTTTAACACTGGTAGCATGCCGCGACAGCGTGGACGTGAACCGTATGTGCAGTTGACGGACTTTGAGCGAGGGCGTATAGTGGGCATGCGGGAGGCCGGGTGGACGTACCGCCGAATTGCTCAACACGTGGGGCGTGAGGTCTCCACAGTACATCGATGTCGTCGCCAGTGGTCGGCGGAAGGTGCACGTGCCCGTCGACCTGGGACCGGACCGCAGCGACGCACGGATGCACGCCAAGACCGTAGGATCCTACGCAGTGCCGTAGGGGACCGCACCGCCACTTCCCAGCAAATTAGGGACACTGTTGCTCCTGGGGTATCGGCGAGGACCATTCGCAACCGTCTCCATGAAGCTGGGCTACGGTCCCGCACGCCGTTAGGCCGTCTTCCGCTCACGCCCCAACATCGTGCAGCCCGCCTCCAGTGGTGTCGCGACAGGCGTGAATGGAGGGACGAATGGAGACGTGTCGTCTTCAGCGATGAGAGTCGCTTCTGCCTTGGTGCCAATGATGGTCGTATGCGTGTTTGGCGCCGTGCAGGTGAGCGCCACAATCAGGACTGCATACGACCGAGGCACACAGGGCCAACACCCGGCATCATGGTGTGGGGAGCGATCTCCTACACTGGCCGTACACCACTGGTGATCGTCGAGGGGACACTGAATAGTGCACGGTACATCCAAACCGTCATCGAACCCATCGTTCTACCATTCCTAGACCGGCAAGGGAACTTGCTGTTCCAACAGGATAATGCACGTCCGCATGTATCCCGTGCCACCCAACGTGCTCTAGAAGGTGTAAGTCAACTACCCTGGCCAGCAAGATCTCCGGATCTGTCCCCCATTGAGCATGTTTGGGACTGGATGAAGCGTCGTCTCACGCGGTCTGCACGTCCAGCACGAACGCTGGTCCAACTGAGGCGCCAGGTGGAAATGGCATGGCAAGCCGTTCCACAGGACTACATCCAGCATCTCTACGATCGTCTCCATGGGAGAATAGCAGCCTGCATTGCTGCGAAAGGTGGATATACACTGTACTAGTGCCGACATTGTGCATGCTCTGTTGCCTGTGTCTATGTGCCTGTGGTTCTGTCAGTGTGATCATGTGATGTATCTGACCCCAGGAATGTGTCAATAAAGTTTCCCCTTCCTGGGACAATGAATTCACGGTGTTCTTATTTCAATTTCCAGGAGTGTAGATCGCATAGCCATAAAAAGGGGCAGATTTGGGCAGTTGATCAATAATATTAGTCAGGAAATTCATTTGTATCTCTTTATGTCCGATGCACATCGACATATAAACATTTCTAATGTATACAGAGGGGTCCAAAAAAATGTATCCACTCTTTAAAAGTCCATAACTTGCAAACTAATGGACGGAGTTGTCTCATTTTTGGTGAAAGTGTAGCTTAAAGTCCAACTTAAAGATATCACTGTAGGGGTTCGAAATGGTCACCATTAAGGTCCACACACAAACGATGCCGCCGAACTGCAGCGTGAACTACTGACTGCAACGTGTACAGGTGGTTATTTGCACATGAATGTACGATGGATTCTCAAAGTTCATCCAATGTGCGTGGCTTTTGTCAATAATCGACTTCCTTTAGTGTTCCCCACAGGTAAAAGTCCAGAGGAGCTAGGTTTGCGGAACGTGGAGGATACTCCACAGCACCTCTACGGCCTATCCATATTTCTGGTAGATTTTCCTCGATACGCCATAACACGACTTTAATAGTGGGCTGGGGTACCATCTTGTTGAAGGTAAACTGTTCCGTCTCCACACAGTCCTCGGATGGTAGGTAAAATCGATTTCTGAAGCTTCTGAAGCTCATCGAATCTAAGCCTTGCGTCAGCCATGTTTACTCGAGTTACTAGGTGCAATTAAGAACAAAACACTGACTCTCTGGCGACTGCCATCTGACAAAACAAAACAACGCAATACAACGCTTGTGTGGCGATTGCAAGAACTACAAACTATTACACTACCAAAGATGAGACAACTCCATCACTTAGTTTCCCAGTTATGGACTTTTAAACAGTGGATACAGTTTTTGGACCCCTCTGTATAGGGGTTTTAATCTACAATAAATGTATAACCAGAATCAACATTAATATTTAGTAGTTAGTAATTCCCTTAATCATTCATTTATTTTTATTTTGTAATTTATATGTTAAAGAGCAAGATGGAGGAAATAATATCACCGTTAAGAGATCCTAAGATCTGCTTCAGGGCGTAGTCAGACAGAGCCAAATCTTTATTTTCGCGTTCAGTATTTTCTATTGCGCACATTTATTTTTACACCTGCATGGAGCAGCATCTTTGGAAACCATAAAAAAAATACCTTCAAGATTCCTAACACTTAAATTTATATTCGATGTTAGCAAATCCCTCTTTTTCATTGATACTTGTGTTGCTATCGTCAGTCTTCATTTTATATCCTCTCTAACTCGGCCATCATCGGTTATTTTGGTGCTCAGAAGTTCTTTTAGTGTCTCATTTCGCAATCAGATTGCCTTGACACTACCTGATTTAACCCTCGCAATACCAAGGGGGAGTGAAGGGGGTACATTATGCCTACATTTTCAGAATCCTGTAATCTAATCATGTACACTCTTTGACATAAAACTTGACCGGCGGCCGGCCGCTTCAGAGGCTAAGCCCGCGCCGATCGCGACATGGGACAAAAAAACTGGCCAACTCGCTAATTCTCTAAGTCCGGTTATCTGCACAATCTGGCAACACTGTAGACTGCGGCACTTCCTGGAGGAAAACTTGTTCCATGATAGAGAAACTCTAGGCTGATTACGCCTGTGGTCTAGCGGTAGCGTGCGTTGATTCTGTTCGTAATGGCAGTGGATCGAGAGCAGCTGGCATAAAATATTTGTATAGCCTCTTTTGTCTGAATGCTGAAGACGTGAATGTAATGGTAGCGCAGATTCAATCTACTTTATCCAGTAACGATTTTGCGGCAGATTTCCTGCAGACTGTCCTCCTCTGGACGCCGTATGTGGCAAAGCTCCGGGATCCATTTGCTGGCTACTGGCAGCGGCCGTGGCGACAGCAGCGGCGCTGCACTCCCCCGTTCTTTATCGAAAGCGCCTGCTACCGCTCATCGCTTTTGATGATTTAAAACGCTTTATTATTAAATGTTGCTCCACAGAAAATTTCTACTATTTCCATTCACGCTCAAAAGCACCGGAGACAGACGCCCTGATTAGTAGGCGGGTATTACGAGGGCAGTTCAATAAGTAATGCAACAATTTTTTTTCTCGGCCAATTTTGGTTGAAAAAACCGGAAATTTCTTGTGGAATATTTTCAAACATTCCCGCTTCGTCTCGTATAGTTTCATTGACTTCCGGCAGGTGGCAGCGCTGTACGGAGCTGTTAAAATGGCGTCTGTAACGGATGTGCGTTGCAAACAACGGGCAGTGATCGAGTTTCTTTTGGCGGAAAACCAGGGCATCTCAGATATTCATAGGCGCTTGCAGAATGTCTACGGTGATCTGGCAGTGGACAAAAGCACGGTGAGTCGTTGGGCAAAGCGTGTGTCATCATCGCCGCAAGGTCAAGCAAGACTGTCTGATCTCCCGCGTGCGGGCCGGCCGTGCACAGCTGTGACTCCTGCAATGGCGGAGCGTGCGAACACACCCGTTCGAGATGATCGACGGATCACCATCAAACAACTCAGTGCTCAACTTGACATCTCTGTTGGTAGTGCTGTCACAATTGTTCACCAGTTGGGATATTCAAAGGTTTGTTCCCGCTGGGTCCCTCGTTGTCTAACCGAACACCATAAAGAGCAAAGGAGAACCATCTGTGTGGAATTACTTGCTCGTCATGTGGCTGAGGGTGACAATTTCTTGTCAAAGATTGTTACAGGCGATGAAACATGGGTTCATCACTTCGAACCTGAAACAAAACGGCAATCAATGGAGTGGCGCCACAACCACTCCCCTACCAAGAAAAAGTTTAAAGCCATACCCTCAGCCGGTAAAGTCATGGTTACAGTCTTCTGGGACGCTGAAGGGGTTATTCTGTTCGATGTCCTTCCCCATGGTCAAACGATCAACTCTGAAGTGTATTGTGCTACTCTTCAGATATTGGAGAAACGACTTCAGCGTGTTCGTAGGCACAAAAATCTAAACGAACTCCTCCTTCTTCATGACAACGCAAGACCTCACACAAGTCTTCGCACCCGAGAGGAGCTCACAAAACTTCAGTGGACTGTTCTTCCTCATGCACCCTACAGCCCCGATCTCGCACCGTCGGATTTCTATATGTTTGGCCCAATGAAGGACGCAATCCGTGGGAGGCACTACGCGGATGATGAAGAAGTTATTGATGTAGTACGACGTTGGCTCCGACATCGACCAGTGGAATGGTACCGAGCAGGCATACAGGCCCTCATTTCTAGGTGGCGTAAGGCCGTAGCATTGAATGGAGATTACGTTGAAAAATAGTGTTGTGTAGCTAAAAGATTGGGGAATAACCTGGTGTATTTCAATGCTGAATAAAACAACCCCTGTTTCAGAAAAAAAATGTGTTGCATTACTTATTGAACTGCCCTCGTATATTACATTAGTCGGCAAGAGCTGAGTATGGCCCGAAATTAATTTTATAGACTGGGACGAAATTAAACCACCTCACTACATTTGATGAATTTATAAATGCTTCATACCTCGTTTCTTTTCCTTTCAAACTCAATTATTTGTGCAACTTTTGGTCAATGTTTGGATGTTTTCGTCAAGCCAGAGTGAGCGTCTGTGGTGTAAAGTGTATTACAGTTCTTGTTTCATTCCTTATGGTAAGTCTATGCGATAAACTGTGTTAATACCTTGCAATGCATGCTCTGTAGCAGTGCAGGAACACTGCACATTTGGAGTTCCATGTATGGGTTCATGAAGTATTTATTGTTGATCGGAAGTGATAGTTAAGGTCATCAGATTTAAACCAGAAAAATTTGTCGTTTTGAAGGTTTCAGAGAACGGAAAGGAATTGCTAACGCCGGTGTTAGAAAACGTCTACAGTTAAATGCTATTGCAAAAATTTAGAAGAAGGGAACTATATTAATGAACATGTGCACTTCATAAACAACCTTCTGACATGTTAGACCTATATGACGAACAAAGCTCAAATTTATATCGTTGACAGTCGGTTTGAATCTTTCCAGGGTCTATTTTACAGTGAAGCACCTTGGAATTTGCAAAGCAGAAATCCATGATATTAACTTAATTTACTAAGTCGAAATCGGACGAAGATTGATGTTTAAAGGCATTCTTCAGATTTCGCATAAGAAATTTTTACTATCAGTTTGCAACTCCATTAATTAAAATGGAAAATAAAAGGTTGTAGTCAGCGGCTTCTATCGTGATTCGAACTGCTATGTCTTATAGTACAAGCACTGCAACGCACAAGGGAACCTCTGAGCTAACGACACACTGGCGCCCAGATGCGGAATATAGTCACTGCGATGTTGCCTGAGCCTCAAAACGCAACCTTAAACACACGAACAGAGGAGGTGGAGATTACTGTTTTAACGTCCCGTCGACAACGATGTCATTAGAGACGGAGCACAAGCTCGGATTAGGGAAGGATGGGGAAGGAAATCGGCCGTGCCCTTCCTAAGGAACCATCCCGGCATTTGCCTGAAGCGATTTAGGGAAATCATTGAAAACCTAAATCAGGATGGCCGGGCGCGGGATTGCACCGTCGTCCTCCCGAATGCACACACAAACAGGTGTTACTTATGTGAAGAACGCCGTTCTTGGAGTCCAGAAATTAAATATACTTTCTAATTGTGTCATCTTGCAGTGGATTATATCGTACGAGTCTTCGATGTGGAAAACGAATGTCAAGTGAATTTAGCGAGGTAACGCCGACCTACACCTGGAAGTAAATGCATTATCAGAGTGTTGACAAATACTTGCTACGACGCTGCCATTTCTAGGCTCTCTGACGAGGCAGCTCTTCAGCGAAATGCTTGCCGTGATTCTCCGATACGGTTCTTCAGAGTGGAGACGCGCGCGCACGTTTGGTTTTTATGCGGCGTTCTCCCCTGATGGTTTCTGACGTCGCCTTGTGGGCTATGTATACATATGAGACATTCAATTATCATTAATCCAGAATGATACAAGTTTCAGCTTCCGGCGTGGAAGAAGGCTGTTGACGCCGACATTATATCATTTCAACGTAGAGAAAGCAAAACGGATCATTCAATGTTTCTCATTCAACATAAAGCATGTGAGATAATTTTCCGTAACGTTCATAATCATCTAAAAATACAAACGAAGTAAAAATACACCGGAAGCTTATTCGAATTGAATATAACGCTTTGCACCTCGATGTCGAATTTGTCCACTTGCAATCTTTTGCAGCATACACATAGAATGTCATGATTACCACGAGAATGAAGAAATATGTTGGTAAGGATGGAAGCAAGAAGAGACGCAGTCAACAAATATTCTATTCCTCATGGCATTCATTTCATTTGACACGTAAGAAGAGGTAAAGCGGGAATTCACTTTCGTTAACACGAAAGATATGCCGCACATATTGATAACGAGGAAGTCTGCGTCTTCATACGTTTCCTCCTTGAAATCTGTATGCTCTATTATATACTAAGTAGCCCGATCATTGTTTCAGTAATGTTACCCTCTTGTTTGACCCCGTAACGATGAACAGATTCCAAATGCATGTCTCCCTTCCTGGGTTGTTTTTTGTGTTTTATTGCTTGGAATTCCTGAAGCAGACCACTGTGCCTTCCCCCCTCGTGGGTTAGGTCTCAAAACTAAACCGCTTTGTATCCAATGGCATAATTTATTCAGACAGCATCAGCATAAGACTATCAAACAAAGCCTTCCATTTACAGTTGCAGCACTCTAACCAGCGCTGACCAAAGTGTAATCCACGGTCATGGTCCTAAATTACCAGCTGTCTGCTACTGTGGCAAAGTCCGTACTACACTTTCGATTCCGCAGCACCATTTTATCTGGTAACACTGTGTAGTTGCACAGTTGTGCTACCAGGTCTGTCCTCACACTGTCAACTTTATGTATCTCACTTCTCCTGTAGCGTAGATCACGAGGAGCCGAAGTAAATGAGTGTATTCTGCATGACGTAACATTCAGTATTCCCTTCTTTCATAGCCACTCTTCATGTGCATCGATACCAAATAGGAATGCGAAAACTCTTGCGAGTGAGAGACTGACAATAACAATCGTAACAAGAACAAGCAAATAATGAATGATGTTTATTCCAACGCAGAACGAGAATGGCTTTAAATATAAAAATCTGTATCTATATCTATATCCCTATCTATTGATCTTTGAGTTGGCACAATGCAAATATATTCTTAGCATTTAGTTACTGAATTTAGTTCTGGATGTTTGCAGAGAAAAGGAAAAGTCGGTACTTCTCGCTAGTGTAATATAATGTGAACCAGCAACTACCCTTTCCTTAGAACACGACTCAAGCAGGTCCTCAAGTAGGTAGCAAGGCACTGCTGCATTCTGTTCCCTGACATTGCTCTGATGACGGTTAATGCAGATAGTTCCGATTATGAAATACAAAACGTATTGCAGGTTAGTTCCTAGGATAGTAACATTAAATTTGCGTTGTAGACGGCACATGAACGTGACGACTATCCATATTACTCATCAATATAAAAAGACAATATTTTGGGAATTTAGCAGGATTACTCAAAATGAATTCTGAAATTGGGTGACTGACTGCACAGGTGCTAAACGTCGTCAAGAGTATACGATGTCCTAATCGCATTAGGAATATGAAGATCGTCTTCGACAGCTCGCAACTTTCACATTGCTATCTCCACCCTACTCCAGACAGCCCTCGGTGGAGTTGCACTACGTTGCCGATGTTATGGAAGGCCTTCAAACCGACAGCAGACCACATATTGAAAAATACAAGCGAATTCTCTTGCAGCGTAAGCTTATTGTAACTAATCTAAAAATTATTGGAGAGGAACATTGTCCTATTCAAAAAAAGTAAAATGTTACACACTGTTGACGTCAAACGGACATTATCTATGTCCTGTCTTGTGTCCTACTCATCTATAATATCAAGTGTACTATGAAAATGATTATATATAATGGATGATAGGGTAATGCATTGATACCAGATGGTGGGGGCCGGCCGGTGTGGCCGTGCGGTTCTAGGCGCTTCAGTCTGGAACCGCGTGACCGCTACGGTCGCAGGTTCGAATCCTGCCTCGGGCATGGATGTGAGTGATGTCCTTAGGTTAGTTAGGTTTAAGTAGTTCTAAGTTCTAGGGGACTGATGACCTTAGAAGTTAAGTCCCATACTGCTCAGAGCCATTTGAACCATTTGAACTATTTAACACAAAATGACATTAAAAATTAAAGTTATTCACGAGTAGCTAGTTGAGAATATGTATGAACATTAAATGACACGACGAACTGAAATAATATGACGAAGAGTTCAGCGCTCACTGGGAATAGAGCCCCACACATATCGTTGTTGACTACACACAAAAAGACGTCAGCTACCGAATTTGTCTCCACCAGCTGCTCAGAATAGCATCTTGAACTTACAGTCATCTCGCAAATAGTTCTGTGTCTCACTGGGAGTTAAAAACGTCAGATATCGTTAGTGTTGACAACGAATGAAAATACATTAAAAATCAAAATTATTATCCACCAGCAGATAGGCGTTCTCATGATAGAGCTTGATAATACATAATTAAATCTTTAGTGCCGGGCCAGGATTCGATCCCATTCACGCGTAATATGTGAAGGTGTTGAGGAATCTGCAGTTTTGAACAAACAACAAATTGTAGCCGAGCTGTACTGCCACGAAGGGAGAAAATTCCGCGTTAAGGGCGGTCTGAGTTGCATTCCCAGTTTAGAACCAATTTTATCGACATACAGAAGCTCAAATAAAAGATGGAATAAGTGTCCTGTGACCATACATAGCGTTTGTGTCGTCACTTGAAATAAATAACTAGTATAAGAAAGGTTACTGGTGATAGAGTTTCTACATGTCGCCACTCCAGACTTTATTGTGGTTCAACCTACCGTCTACTTGGTAAAGAAGGAATATCATCTTTAATGTGAATTTTCAGACCACGCAGCCATTATATCTCCTTCACTTGGTGTAGCCAGGAGAGAATGGAATCTGTCTCTCCCTATCTAAAATCATTGACGGAAGTGGGAATCGAACCCAGACCATAGGTATAGCAACCTACCATCCGTCCAACAGACCACGAAATCCTCTTCTCTGCGAGTCATTTTTCTATCGTAACGCAGTTGCGCCACACTGGATGAGAATTCTGACACACAGGCTCCCTGTAGTAATTTGCAGCATGTTCAGTAAATTCATTTACTTGGTTGACCGAATCACCATGAACTAGCTGCCTCGGCTACCCAGTGCATACATTCGACTATTTTGTAATCACAGAAATAAAATCACGTAACTGCCACCTACACACAACTGCCAACAGTGTAGGATGCAGAAGTTTAAATAGGAAGTGTTCCTTTCCACTTGAGCTATTCTATTGCGCTATCTGTTACTAGAAAACGTCGTTCAGTCCAAAAGAAAAGCTGTGACTGTTTGTCTCTCAGAAGTCAAGACCTGGCCATATGCATAATCTCACAGTGCTGTGGAATCCAAAAGTTCTGGAGGAATAGTTGCCGAGCTCTGGAGCTGCTGTAGCTACGTGTCAGCTTGTAGCATAGATAAGATGTCGCGAGTTCGAATACATTCAGTGCTACATTTTTTAAAACGCAATTCTGCTCTCTGCTGAAGGTATCAATCTAATGGAACTTTGAACATAATTCCCTTCACTTCTCAACCCAAAGTAGTCGCATGTGGAAAAAGGGCTAACTACTGTGACATTTTGTTCTATTCAGGTTTAATAGACAGCAGGCAGCAGATGCATCTCGAAGATGTGCAGGGAGAGCGCATCGTGCCATAATATGTCAGAAAAGTATTTTCTACATTAGCCGTCGTGTGGTAGTGATATTTTATTCTTCTTCAAACTTTGTTTGACAGCTTTAACTCAGAACAAGTTTTCTACATGCATGTAATCAATAAACTGCATGTGCATTGTCAGACTGTCATAGGTAACATCAGAGAATTCGCATATATCGTTGATGATTAATTTCTCTCTCATGTTTACTATTGTTTTAACAACACTAAAGGAAACCTTACGAAAATTGTGCACTGTATTATAAGAAATGAAATAAAACTAACCATGATAACCTTACGACGAAAGTATCTGTACACAAGCATGCCTCTATCGACACGAATTAGTAAAATACTACTCACTTAGATTTTGATTGGGTCTGTGTTTAATTGGTATGCTGTGTCATACTCAAGAGGTATGCAAATGTGGCATTTCATAAATATAGTTACGTATTCCTAGAAACCCAAAATTCGCTTGTCAGCAGCGGAAAGAGGCCTTACCTGTTGTGCAGCATTGTAAGTTTTTCAACATTGCACTATGAGCTGAAAGCATTTTCTTGCGATTTCCTTATTGATGTTTGATCTGACTGCTTGTAGCTCTTTCACAGAAGGGATAAAAACGTTACAGTCAGTGAGACTGGAACTGCGAACCGTAACAGACGCTTTTTCACAGGTCAGCACGTTACCACAGAGCGAGGAGGTATGGGTCTTAGCTTCCTATTACGAGGGCAATAGTAACTAGAACTCGTAAACCGCTATTTGAAGGTCGAGATTAGTTGCGGTTTCCACCTGCAACGACTTTCCTGGGCTGAAAACCGTAAATTTTCAATCTTTTGTTACCCTTCAAGCGATAATAACTCAGATTATTCAATGGAAATGACAGGTAAAATCAAGTGAACTTTGAGGCTTAATTCCGTGCACACCAGGAAGTAACTCGTCGATCACAGAGTTGCCAAACATACGTTGCCTTGTTGCCAAATCTCAGTTACAGTACCAGCAGGAAGAAGACGAACCGATGTGATCCTACAGCGGTCTGGGAAGTGACCATAGCTGGTATCTCCAAGTCGCGGCTGCTACGGCCTGGAATACGTAATGCGTCTGACTCGCTTTCTGTAACTAGGTTTAGGGACTGGAGCGTAGTTACTAATAATACTCAGAACTGACTGCAAACTGAGCATCATAAATCAGTAACTCTTTCGTAAGTGTACTCAAAACTAAGAAAGCCATTCACAGGCGTTTTCGTGCCTCGCCGATAGTCGAGCACAACATACAAATAAAAATAAAAAAGAATGTGTGTGTGTGTGTGTGTGTGTGTTTGTGTGTGTGTGTGTGTGTGAGAGAGAGAGAGAGAGATAAATAAAAAGCAATGAGAGAGAGTGTAAAAAATTGTTGTAAAGAAATTGAATCATGGTATTTAAAGAAATCTTTCATTAAAATGACTCGTTCCACATCATTACGAAATGTCGTATTCATGATCTATGGAACAAGAGTTAATCTAATGTAATCTAATCTAATCTAATCACATCATATTGATGATTAGCCATGAAGAGTCATGAATTACCAAAATTTTGGCCAATACCAGTAACCAAATCTAAACTTGAAAATAAAAGACGACAATTTTTGTAATAAACCGTGACTCCTATCAAGACCCTTTCGTCCCTGTTATCTAACCACGAAAGATGTCTGATATACCTCCATTCTGAAGTAACAAAGTGTGCATGCATTTAAAGATGAAGTGCATGATGTGAAGTTCTGTGACGGAGATACGAACCCAACACGTAATCCGATTGTTAACTAAGAAAAATCAGATGTTACGTATCGGTTTTTCTTACGAGCCGCTAGGTGTCTGAATCTAAAATAAGGATACAAACTTTTGTGCCTAAGCGACAATCGAACTGCACACCCACCGTGCATCCACGAATAAAGCTTAAGTATCAGTTGCTTACTCATGAACAGTAAGATGTGTGCGTGTTTGACCAGAAATAACGACACCTGTTGCGATTGTTAGAAACACATGAACAGACATTGAAATTGCGCGTTAATTTTCACTAGCAGGTGGGTGTGCACTTGATAAAGCTAGAAATGAAATTATGAATATTTTTGTACTGGATCAGGTTTCAGACCCACATACTTACCTTTGGAGGAGACCTAGAGAAGATTGCAGTCTTGGGAAAAGGAACGAAATGACTGAACTATACTGTTCCGAGAGATTCAGATCCTCGAAAGAGCAGATACGAATCGAATCACAGTCCAGCACCAAATTTTTAAACGTCTCTAGTTCAATCAAGTACAAGTAAAATAAGAGCCCTGTCCCTTTAAATGGCTGTCGGTTCATCAAATAAAATAAAATTTTCTAATGTAAGTAAGCTTACTGGCGACTGTATTTCTGTTTACCATGACTTCCGCTGTGTCATTTCCCAACGTAAACCGGCTCTGCCCAGTTGGTAATGAAGGAACGTGATGTTTAATGCGGATTCTGGATTATAACGTCTTTCTCTTGAGGTTACCAGAGGTAAAATAAATCTGTTTGTGCCTCTTAAAAGTAAATGCCTGAACCCACGCATTGCACCTGTGATAGCTCGTTCCACCATACCATTGTGGCCCCATTACCCAGCCCCAAGAGTGTGCTGTAACGGATGATGTGCTTAGCTTACAAAATTAGTCACGGTGGAAAAAATGCGAGTCTATTAAATGGTCAAGTAGAAGCAAGCTTCTGACGCAGAGATTATGCTATTCTCATGTCAGCAGGATGTAAAGACTCTTCTAGGCATCATAGGCTGGATGTGAAGCCATTTTGATTTTTCACAAATTCAGAAAATTTCTGAAGTCGAGAAAATCCACTGTGAAGTGTGAAGCTGCCGGATAATTCGATTATTACTGTTATTATTAATATCATTTTATTCATACCGCTGCTGTAACACAAGTTCTTGAACATCATTTAATGCCTTTTGGTCACTACAGATGTAGTTTCCCACGAACAGGTTCTCTCCCTGTCTACGGAATCCTTTTCATGTTAATATCAAACACCAGCAATTACTCGTAGATTACTTTAAAACTAAAGTAATTGACGAAGACGTTACTTGGTAACAAAAACGCACTGCCTTTCTGCATTTACTTTCGCCTAGAAATGGCTATCGAGAACTGACAAACCAAAAGGCAAGAGATCTTACTGCCTTCCGATATACGTTGCTGTTAGTTCTTCCACATGATTTGGTCGACATGACCTGTTTCAAGTTGTGTATGACAGACAGTGTTTTAGAAAATCTATTGTTTCCCTTTGAAATAAACAGAAGTATTTTCATCCTAAGCTGTCCAAGTACAAAATTTTCGCAATATTAGTTCAAATTTAATATTCGCTTCTATAATGTAGGAAAGTATTTCACAGTCGCAAAACTCGCATCCGAAACGTTGACCTTACACTTAGTCGCTGACCATAAATTTTAGCTCAGAGTGACACCAGTTTAAATAACCTAATGTAGCGAAGACTGTTTGCCAGTGCTCTTTCTCACCGGAAAATACGCAATTCACTCATTTGGCTCCATAAGTACACTGTAACAGTAATTTCTGTGTGAAATTTGCCAGTAAACTTTTGCCTTCCAACCGGCAAAATACGGCAGAGTACGGCCGGTAAACAATTCACAAACCACGATTTAGTGCCAATAAGACGATTTCTTTAAACATTGTCGAAGCTGAGGGAATTTAGTTTCTGCTTAAATCGTCTTAAGCAGCAACGTTCACAGATATCTCAAATAGGAAAAAGCTGAATATCCTGGTACGAAGGTTGTAAAACAAACTTCCCACAGTTTGTGTCAGGTTGATCTTTTCGTCTGATAACACTGCTTAAGTATTTTGTCTAAGAGGTATCACAAGTAGTATCCCTGTAGCTGTGGGAATCATTGGTTGAAAAAGAATTTAACACCAATGGGTACAGTGCTGCTAAATTTTCACAATTATTATCAACCTAAGTCTGAGTTCATCCACAAACTGAGGCGTATTTATAATATTGGAGCTAGACTGTGTATCCTTGTCTTTCTTGAGTGGTCATTGGAAGGCGTTTATACACACGTATACAATACTATGAATACTTCGAACGCTATGGTTAACGTTGCTCTCATAAACTACTTTTTTTTTAATTCTTCTGGGTCTTCAGCGTGCAATATGTGTTGTAGATACAGTCTCAGACCAAAAAATTGACCGCCGAGTCGTTCACGTAAGGTGGACAATACAGTCGTGCTCCTCTCAGAATTCTATGTCTGGCAATATGCTCGATCTAGCAACATGTAGACTGCGGCACTTCCCAGAGGAAGTCTTGACTCCAGTCTTAGTACATTACTCTTGACTACGACCGTAGTCTTGAGGTAAAACGCGAGACCAGCTAATATGATATTGTAGATTCGCTTGAATTACACTCATTGCTTCAGCACCGAGAGGAAAGGGGAGATAAAAATTTTGTCGATGTGTGCTTTCGGTCGCCAGACGTCATATTAGCTGGTCTCGCGTTTTACCTGAAGACTACGGTCGTGTTCCAGCAGCGGTATGAATAAAATGATAGTAATAATAACAGTAATAATCGAATTATCCGGCAGCTTCACACTTCACAGTGGATTTTCTCCAACTAAGAAATTTGCTGAATTTGTGAAAAATCAAAATGGCTTCACATCCAGCCTATGATGCCTAGAAGAGTCTTTACATCCTGCTGACATGAGAATAGCATAATCTCTGCGTCAGAGGCTTGCTTCTACTTGACCATTTAATAGACTCGCATTTTTTCCACCGTGACTAATTTTGTAAGCTAAGCACATCATCCGTTACAGCACACTCTTGGGGCTGGGTAATGGGGCCACAATGGTATGGTGGAACGAGCTATCACAGGTGCAATGCGTGGGTTCGGGCATTTACTTTTAAGAGGCACAAACAGATTTATTTTACCTCTGGTAACCTCAAGAGAAAGACGTTATAATCCAGAATCCGCATTAAACATCACGTTCCTTCATTACCAACTGGGCAGAGCCGGTTTACGTTGGGAAATGACACAGCGGAAGTCATGGTAAACAGAAATACAGTCGCCAGTAAGCTTACTTACATTAGAAAATTTTATTTTATTTGATGAACCGATAGCCATTTAAAGGGACAGGGCTCTTATTTTACTTGTACTTGATTGAACTAGAGACGTTTAAAAATTTGGTGCTGGACTGTGATTCGAATTCGTATCTCCTCTTTCGAGGATCTGAATCTCTCGGAACAGTATAGTTCAGTCATTTCGTTCCTTTTCCCAAGACTGCAATCTTCTCTAGGTCTCCTCCAAAGGTAAGTATGTGGGTCTGAAACCTGATCCAGTACAAAAATATTCATAATTTCATTTCTAGCTTTATCAAGTGCGCACCCACCTGCTAGTGAAAATTAACGCGCAATTTCAATGTCTGTTCATGTGTTTCCAACAATCGCAACAGGTGTCGTTATTTCTGGTCAAACACGCACACATCTTACTGTTCATGAGTAAGCAACTGATACTTAAGCTATATTCGTGGATGCACGGTAGGTGTGCAGTTCGATTGTCGCTTAGGCACAAAAGTTTGTATCCTTATTTTAGATTCAGACACCTAGCGGCTCGTAAGAAAAACCGATACGTAACATCTGATTTTTCTTAGTTAACAATCGGATTACGTGTTGGGTTCGTATCTCCGTCACAGAACTTCACATCATGCACTTCATCTTTAAATGCATGCACACTTTGTTACTTCAGAATGGAGGTATATCAGACATCTTTCGTGGTTAGATAACAGGGACGAAAGGGTCTTGATAGGAGTCACGGTTTATTACAAAAATTGTCGTCTTTTATTTTCAAGTTTAGATTTGGTTACTGGTATTGGCCAAAATTTTGGTAATTCATGACTCTTCATGGCTAATCATCAATATGATGTGATTAGATTAGATTAGATTACATTAGATTAACTCTTGTTCCATAGATCATGAATACGACATTTCGTAATGATGTGGAACGAGTCATTTTAATGAAAGATTTCTTTAAATACCATGATTCAATTTCTTTACAACAATTTTTTACACACTCTCTCATTGCTTTTTATTTATCTCTCTCTCTCTCTCTCTCTCTCACACACACACACACACACACACACACACACACACCTAAACACACACACACACACACACACATTCTTTTTTATTTTTATTTGTATGTTGTGCTCGACTATCGGCGAGGCACGAAAACGCCTGTGAATGACTTTCTTAGTTTTGAGTACACTTACGAAAGAAATATAAAAACAACAATGAGAGTTACTGATTTATGATGCTCAGTTTGCAGTCAGTTCTGAGTATTATTAGTAACTACGCTCCAGTCCCTAAACCTAGTTACAGAAAGCGAATCAGACGCATTACGTATTCCAGGCCGTAGCAGCCGCGACTTGGAGATACCAGCTATGGTCACTTCCCAGACCGCTGTAGGATCACATCGGTTCGTCTTCTTCCTGCTGGTACTGTAACTGAGATTTGGCAACAAGGCAACGTATGTTTGGCAACTCTGTGATCGACGAGTTACTTCCTGGTGTGCACGGAATTAAGCCTCAAAGTTCACTTGATTTTACCTGTCATTTCCATTGAATAATCTGAGTTATTATCGCTTGAAGGGTAACAAAAGATTGAAAATTTACGGTTTTCAGCCCAGGAAAGTCGTTGCAGGTGGAAACCGCAACTAATCTCGACCTTCAAATAGCGGTTTACGAGTTCTAGTTACTATTGCCCTCGTAATAGGAAGCTAAGACCCATACCTCCTCGCTCTGTGGTAACGTGCTGACCTGTGAAAAAGCGTCTGTTACGGTTCGCAGTTCCAGTCTCACTGACTGTAACGTTTTTATCCCTTCTGTGAAAGAGCTACAAGCAGTCAGATCAAACATCAATAAGGAAATCGCAAGAAAATGCTTTCAGCTCATAGTGCAATGTTGAAAAACTTACAATGCTGCACAACAGGTAAGGCCTCTTTCCGCTGCTGACAAGCGAATTTTGGGTTTCTAGGAATACGTAACTATATTTATGAAATGCCACATTTGCATACCTCTTGAGTATGACACAGCATACCAATTAAACACAGACCCAATCAAAATCTAAGTGAGTAGTATTTTACTAATTCGTGTCGATAGAGGCATGCTTGTGTACAGATACTTTCGTCGTAAGGTTATCATGGTTAGTTTTATTTCATTTCTTATAATACAGTGCACAATTTTCGTAAGGTTTCCTTTAGTGTTGTTAAAACAATAGTAAACATGAGAGAGAAATTAATCATCAACGATATATGCGAATTCTCTGATGTTACCTATGACAGTCTGACAATGCACATGCAGTTTATTGATTACATGCATGTAGAAAACTTGTTCTGAGTTAAAGCTGTCAAACAAAGTTTGAAGAAGAATAAAATATCACTACCACACGACGGCTAATGTAGAAAATACTTTTCTGACATATTATGGCACGATGCGCTCTCCCTGCACATCTTCGAGATGCATCTGCTGCCTGCTGTCTATTAAACCTGAATAGAACAAAATGTCACAGTAGTTAGCCCTTTTTCCACATGCGACTACTTTGGGTTGAGAAGTGAAGGGAATTATGTTCAAAGTTCCATTAGATTGATACCTTCAGCAGAGAGCAGAATTGCGTTTTAAAAAATGTAGCACTGAATGTATTCGAACTCGCGACATCTTATCTATGCTACAAGCTGACACGTAGCTACAGCAGCTCCAGAGCTCGGCAACTATTCCTCCAGAACTTTTGGATTCCACAGCACTGTGAGATTATGCATATGGCCAGGTCTTGACTTCTGAGAGACAAACAGTCACAGCTTTTCTTTTGGACTGAACGACGTTTTCTAGTAACAGATAGCGCAATAGAATAGCTCAAGTGGAAAGGAACACTTCCTATTTAAACTTCTGCATCCTACACTGTTGGCAGTTGTGTGTAGGTGGCAGTTACGTGATTTTATTTCTGTGATTACAAAATAGTCGAATGTATGCACTGGGTAGCCGAGGCAGCTAGTTCATGGTGATTCGGTCAACCAAGTAAATGAATTTACTGAACATGCTGCAAATTACTACAGGGAGCCTGTGTGTCAGAATTCTCATCCAGTGTGGCGCAACTGCGTTACGATAGAAAAATGACTCGCAGAGAAGAGGATTTCGTGGTCTGTTGGACGGATAGTAGGTTGTTATACCTATGGTCTGGGTTCGATTCCAACTTCCGTCAATGATTTTAGATAGGGAGAGACAGATTCCATTCTCTCCTGGCTACACCAAGTGAAGGAGATATAATGGCTGCGTGGTCTGAAAATTCACATTAAAGATGATATTCCTTCTTTACCAAGTAGACGGTAGGTTGAACCACAATAAAGTCTGGAGTGGCGACATGTAGAAACTCTATCACCAGTAACCTTTCTTATACTAGTTATTTATTTCAAGTGACGACACAAACGCTATGTATGGTCACAGGACACTTATTCCATCTTTTATTTGAGCTTCTGTATGTCGATAAAATTGGTTCTAAACTGGGAATGCAACTCAGACCGCCCTTAACGCGGAATTTTCTCCCTTCGTGGCAATACAGCTCGGCTACAATTTGTTGTTTGTTCAAAACTGCAGATTCCTCAACACCTTCACATATTACGCGTGAATGGGATCGAATCCTGGCCCGGCACTAAAGATTTAATTATGTATTATCAAGCTCTATCATGAGAACGCCTATCTGCTGGTGGATAATAATTTTGATTTTTAATGTATTTTCATTCGTTGTCAACACTAACGATATCTGACGTTTTTAACTCCCAGTGAGACACAGAACTATTTGCGAGATGACTGTAAGTTCAAGATGCTATTCTGAGCAGCTGGTGGAGACAAATTCGGTAGCTGACGTCTTTTTGTGTGTAGTCAACAACGATATGTGTGGGGCTCTATTCCCAGTGAGCGCTGAACTCTTCGTCATATTATTTCAGTTCGTCGTGTCATTTAATGTTCATACATATTCTCAACTAGCTACTCGTGAATAACTTTAATTTTTAATGTCATTTTGTGTTAAATAGTTCAAATGGTTCAAATGGCTCTGAGCAGTATGGGACTTAACTTCTAAGGTCATCAGTCCCCTAGAACTTAGAACTACTTAAACCTAACTAACCTAAGGACATCACTCACATCCATGCCCGAGGCAGGATTCGAACCTGCGACCGTAGCGGTCACGCGGTTCCAGACTGAAGCGCCTAGAACCGCACGGCCACACCGGCCGACCCCCACCATCTGGTATCAATGCATTACCCTATCATCCATTATATATAATCATTTTCATAGTACACTTGATATTATAGATGAGTAGGACACAAGACAGGACATAGATAATGTCCGTTTGACGTCAACAGTGTGTAACATTTTACTTTTTTTGAATAGGACAATGTTCCTCTCCAATAATTTTTAGATTAGTTACAATAAGCTTACGCTGCAAGAGAATTCGCTTGTATTTTTCAATATGTGGTCTGCTGTCGGTTTGAAGGCCTTCCATAACATCGGCAACGTAGTGCAACTCCACCGAGGGCTGTCTGGAGTAGGGTGGAGATAGCAATGTGAAAGTTGCGAGCTGTCGAAGACGATCTTCATATTCCTAATGCGATTAGGACATCGTATACTCTTGACGACGTTTAGCACCTGTGCAGTCAGTCACCCAATTTCAGAATTCATTTTGAGTAATCCTGCTAAATTCCCAAAATATTGTCTTTTTATATTGATGAGTAATATGGATAGTCGTCACGTTCATGTGCCGTCTACAACGCAAATTTAATGTTACTATCCTAGGAACTAACCTGCAATACGTTTTGTATTTCATAATCGGAACTATCTGCATTAACCGTCATCAGAGCAATGTCAGGGAACAGAATGCAGCAGTGCCTTGCTACCTACTTGAGGACCTGCTTGAGTCGTGTTCTAAGGAAAGGGTAGTTGCTGGTTCACATTATATTACACTAGCGAGAAGTACCGACTTTTCCTTTTCTCTGCAAACATCCAGAACTAAATTCAGTAACTAAATGCTAAGAATATATTTGCATTGTGCCAACTCAAAGATCAATAGATAGGGATATAGATATAGATACAGATTTTTATATTTAAAGCCATTCTCGTTCTGCGTTGGAATAAACATCATTCATTATTTGCTTGTTCTTGTTACGATTGTTATTGTCAGTCTCTCACTCGCAAGAGTTTTCGCATTCCTATTTGGTATCGATGCACATGAAGAGTGGCTATGAAAGAAGGGAATACTGAATGTTACGTCATGCAGAATACACTCATTTACTTCGGCTCCTCGTGATCTACGCTACAGGAGAAGTGAGATACATAAAGTTGACAGTGTGAGGACAGACCTGGTAGCACAACTGTGCAACTACACAGTGTTACCAGATAAAATGGTGCTGCGGAATCGAAAGTGTAGTACGGACTTTGCCACAGTAGCAGACAGCTGGTAATTTAGGACCATGACCGTGGATTACACTTTGGTCAGCGCTGGTTAGAGTGCTGCAACTGTAAATGGAAGGCTTTGTTTGATAGTCTTATGCTGATGCTGTCTGAATAAATTATGCCATTGGATACAAAGCGGTTTAGTTTTGAGACCTAACCCACGAGGGGGGAAGGCACAGTGGTCTGCTTCAGGAATTCCAAGCAATAAAACACAAAAAACAACCCAGGAAGGGAGACATGCATTTGGAATCTGTTCATCGTTACGGGGTCAAACAAGAGGGTAACATTACTGAAACAATGATCGGGCTACTTAGTATATAATAGAGCATACAGATTTCAAGGAGGAAACGTATGAAGACGCAGACTTCCTCGTTATCAATATGTGCGGCATATCTTTCGTGTTAACGAAAGTGAATTCCCGCTTTACCTCTTCTTACGTGTCAAATGAAATGAATGCCATGAGGAATAGAATATTTGTTGACTGCGTCTCTTCTTGCTTCCATCCTTACCAACATATTTCTTCATTCTCGTGGTAATCATGACATTCTATGTGTATGCTGCAAAAGATTGCAAGTGGACAAATTCGACATCGAGGTGCAAAGCGTTATATTCAATTCGAATAAGCTTCCGGTGTATTTTTACTTCGTTTGTATTTTTAGATGATTATGAACGTTACGGAAAATTATCTCACATGCTTTATGTTGAATGAGAAACATTGAATGATCCGTTTTGCTTTCTCTACGTTGAAATGATATAATGTCGGCGTCAACAGCCTTCTTCCACGCCGGAAGCTGAAACTTGTATCATTCTGGATTAATGATAATTGAATGTCTCATATGTATACATAGCCCACAAGGCGACGTCAGAAACCATCAGGGGAGAACGCCGCATAAAAACCAAACGTGCGCGCGCGTCTCCACTCTGAAGAACCGTATCGGAGAATCACGGCAAGCATTTCGCTGAAGAGCTGCCTCGTCAGAGAGCCTAGAAATGGCAGCGTCGTAGCAAGTATTTGTCAACACTCTGATAGTGCATTTACTTCCAGGTGTAGGTCGGCGTTACCTCGCTAAATTCACTTGACATTCGTTTTCCACATCGAAGACTCGTACGATATAATCCACTGCAAGATGACACAATTAGAAAGTATATTTAATTTCTGGACTCCAAGAACGGCGTTCTTCACATAAGTAACACCTGTTTGTGTGTGCATTCGGGAGGACGACGGTGCAATCCCGCGCCCGGCCATCCTGATTTAGGTTTTCAATGATTTCCCTAAATCGCTTCAGGCAAATGCCGGGATGGTTCCTTAGGAAGGGCACGGCCGATTTCCTTCCCCATCCTTCCCTAATCCGAGCTTGTGCTCCGTCTCTAATGACATCGTTGTCGACGGGACGTTAAAACAGTAATCTCCACCTCCTCTGTTCGTGTGTTTAAGGTTGCGTTTTGAGGCTCAGGCAACATCGCAGTGACTATATTCCGCATCTGGGCGCCAGTGTGTCGTTAGCTCAGAGGTTCCCTTGTGCGTTGCAGTGCTTGTACTATAAGACATAGCAGTTCGAATCACGATAGAAGCCGCTGACTACAACCTTTTATTTTCCATTTTAATTAATGGAGTTGCAAACTGATAGTAAAAATTTCTTATGCGAAATCTGAAGAATGCCTTTAAACATCAATCTTCGTCCGATTTCGACTTAGTAAATTAAGTTAATATCATGGATTTCTGCTTTGCAAATTCCAAGGTGCTTCACTGTAAAATAGACCCTGGAAAGATTCAAACCGACTGTCAACGATATAAATTTGAGCTTTGTTCGTCATATAGGTCTAACATGTCAGAAGGTTGTTTATGAAGTGCACATGTTCATTAATATAGTTCCCTTCTTCTAAATTTTTGCAATAGCATTTAACTGTAGACGTTTTCTAACACCGGCGTTAGCAATTCCTTTCCGTTCTCTGAAACCTTCAAAACGACAAATTTTTCTGGTTTAAATCTGATGACCTTAACTATCACTTCCGATCAACAATAAATACTTCATGAACCCATACATGGAACTCCAAATGTGCAGTGTTCCTGCACTGCTACAGAGCATGCATTGCAAGGTATTAACACAGTTTATCGCATAGACTTACCATAAGGAATGAAACAAGAACTGTAATACACTTTACACCACAGACGCTCACTCTGGCTTGACGAAAACATCCAAACATTGACCAAAAGTTGCACAAATAATTGAGTTTGAAAGGAAAAGAAACGAGGTATGAAGCATTTATAAATTCATCGAATGTAGTGAGGTGGTTTAATTTCGTCCCAGTCTATAAAATTATCTTGCCGATTAATGAAATATAATACCCGCCTACTAATCAGGGCGTCTGTCTCCTTTGCTTTTGAGCGTGAATGGAAATAGTAGAAATTTTCTGTGGAGCAACATTTAATAATAAAGCGTTTTAAATCATCAAAAGCGATGAGCGGTAGCAGGCGCTTTCGATAAAGAACGGGGGAGTGCAGCGCCGCTGCTGTCGCCACGGCCGCTGCCAGTAGCCAGCAAATGGATCCCGGAGCTTTGCCACATACGGCGTCCAGAGGAGGACAGTCTGCAGGAAATCTGCCGCAAAATCGTTACTGGATAAAGTAGATTGAATCTGCGCTACCATTACATTCACGTCTTCAGCATTCAGACAAAAGAGGCTATACAAATATTTTATGCCAGCTGCTCTCGATCCACTGCCATTACGAACAGAATCAACGCACGCTACCGCTAGACCACAGGCGTAATCAGCCTAGAGTTTCTCTATCATGGAACAAGTTTTCCTCCAGGAAGTGCCGCAGTCTACAGTGTTGCCAGATTGTGCAGATAACCGGACTTAGAGAATTAGCGAGTTGGCCAGTTTTTTTGTCCCATGTCGCGATCGGCGCGGACTTAGCCTCTGAAGCGGCCGGCCGCCGGTCGAGTTTTATGTCAAAGAGTGTACATTATATCTTAAAATTCTTAAAACAATATATTTATCATTTTTAATGATTTCTTCCACCAGATTCCGCAATTGTTTTAAATTTTTCAGTAAAACTTAACGCCAAAATTTAGGTCGTGTCAGTGTATGTGAATTTTCAGAATAGGTGTCATATTCATATTTTCAGGTTACGGACCTTTCTTACGCAGAGATAGAACTTTAAAAAGTACGTTGTGCGTAAAAGACAACGAAAATTAACGAAATCCGTATTTTTTGTGTTGGTCATCTATTACGCCCCTATTTTGAAGTACACGTTATGGAAAATCCGTTGGTACTGCTAGGTTTAATTCGAATACGTTCCATTACCTTTGATTTAGTTCCATAAAGGGTTATCTTATAATCACTTTCCAGGGCAGTGTCTTTCCATTCAATTGTTATTCCAAGTTCCTTGCTGTCTCTGACACAACTGCATTGTCACCGGTAAACTTCAAATTCTTTATTGCTTCTCCCTAATATTTAATTCTGTTTACAAATTTATCCTTGTATGCTTTACTTCTTGTTCAGTGTAGATGTTGAATAACATCGAGTGTAGGCTACCTAGTATGTCTCGCTCCCATCTTCCCAATGCACAACTAGAAATCCTCCAGATAGAGTAGCAGAATTTATGTGCTTCAACAAGATATGTCCTTTGATGGGGTGGGGCTGTGAAATCCATGTCCAGTCTCATTACAACTCTCTTCATTTTACCTGAGGACAGCGAAATTCATATTTCAGTGCATATACGGCAAAAATTCATACTTTCATTTAGGACAACATGGATTCACAAGGATTCAAATGTTACCAGTTGTGGATGAACATGTAGGAATGAGCGTATCTCCTATTTCCGAACATTAAATGTTATTTTTGGAACTTCCAGAAGAGCACAGTACATTGGGATAACTATTTCTAGATCGAAAGGTAAGCCAGTTCTGTTCGACCCCACTAGCGAGAACAAAGAGAAAAGACCTTTGGAGATGCAGTAATGGGAAATGTCGTTAGAGTGTAATGTGGGATGGGAGAAGTATGAAGAAGGAAAACTATTGTATCCTTTTCATGACCTTACGCCTCTTATCTTCAGATATCATTTTTGAATGACGAATGGTGGCCAGAGGAAAGTTGCTACCTCAAAGTATCTCTGGACAAATAGCTTTTCATCTAAGTATAATTTGAGGCGTTTCTGTAAAAGTCCGATTTCAGAAAATTCTCTTTCCTGGGGCGCCTCACTCAAATGCTTTAACATTGTCATTCTCCATGTAAACAGAAGGTGCAGTGCAGGTGATTTCTCCAGCTCTAATTCCTTGGACGCCGCTTTGAAGAGCTACAAAAACCCTTATGGTTTAAAACCTATTAAATAAACGATTGCGTATAAGAATTACAGTAATCGATTAGCATACCTACCGTGAAAAGTTCATTCATAAGCGTGATATCAGTTCCTTCATTTCGGGCTATTTCTCCCTTCTCAGTTTTTCGATCAAAGACATTCTAACATTGTCAGCTGCTTATTCCAGCGAGTATCGTTAGACTGGCTCAGTTATCTATCAAGAGCATTAAGAAGACCACTTTCCTTTACGTAAGTGACGCTTACTTTCGCCGCAGTCAAAAGACCATGAACTTATGGACAATTAACGCATATACAGGGTGTTACAAAAAGATAGGGCCAAACTTTCAGGAAAAATTCCTCACACACAAATAAACAAAAGCTGTTATGTGGACATGTGTCCGGAAACGCTTAATTTCCATGTTAGAGCTCATTTTAGTTTCGTTCACCTACGCTCAATGGAGCACGTTATCATGATTTCATATGGGATACTCTACCTGTGCTGTTAAAACATGTGCCTTTACAAGAACAAAAAAATGGTTCAAATGGCTCTGAGCACTATGGGACTCAACCGCCGAGGTCATTAGTCCCCTAGAACTTAGAACTAGTTAAACCTAACTAACCTAAGGACATCACAAACATCCATGCCCGAGGCAGGATTCGAAGCTGCGACCGTAGCGGTCTTGCGGTTCCAGACTGCAGCGCCTTTAACCGCACGGCCACTTCGGCCGGCCTTTACAAGTACGACACAAATTGTGATTCATGCACGATGGAGCTCCTGCACATTTCAGTCGAGGTGTTCATACGCTTCTCAACGACAGATTCGATGACCGATGGATTGGTAGAGGCTGACCAATTCCATGGCCTCCACGCTCTCCTGTCCGCAACCCTCTTGACTTTCATTTATGGGGGCATTTGAAAGTTCTTATCTACGCAACCGCGGTACCAAATGTAGAGACTCTTCGTGCTCGTATTGTGGACGGCTGTGATACAATACGCCATTCTCCAGGGCTGCATCAGCGCATCAGGGATTCCATGCGAGAGAGGGTGGTTGCATGTATCGTCGCTAACGGACGACATTTTGAACATTTCCTGTAACAAAGTGTTTGAAGTCACGCTGGTAAGTTCTGTTGCTGTGTGTTTCCATTCCATGATTAAAGTGATTTGAAGATAAGTAATAAAATGAGCTCTAAAATGGAAAGTAAGCGTATCCGGACACATGTGCACATAACATATTTTCTTTCTTTGTGTGTGAGGAATGTTTCCTGAAAGTTTGGCCGTACCTTTTTTTAACACCCTGTATACTCCGCATCAAAATTATTTCTTAGGCCTGTATTTAGCTTATGGCAGAAACAACGCAGTCGTGAATAATCGCGCAGTGCAACGACAATGGTGGTACCTTGATCAGTCGCGTGCTCTATGGTTCAAATGGCTCCGAGCACTATGGGACTTAACTTCTGAGGTCATCAGTCCCCTAGAACTGAGAACTACTTTAACCTAACTAACCTAAGGACATCACACACTTCCATGACCGAGGCAGGTTTGGAACCTGCGACCTAGAACCGCTCAGACACTCTGGCCGGCGTGTGCTGTATGTATTTCAAAGTAGAGTCGTTATTACCACGTGACATTAATTGTCCAAACAATTCTCTTAGAATATTACCGACCGCTTGTGGTTCATCTGGAAAGTGGGTTGTAAACAAATGACGAGATCTGAGAGTCCAGTCAATTAAACAGGAGACAGTACATGTCACCTAATGGTTTCTTCTCACGCTGGACGTCCACATGTCCGTAGTTGCTTAGTATACTCCTTCTGTTATATGAGCAACTACCTCAGGCATAATTATATGTTGTAGGCTTTTAACACTTACTGCCATGTACCGCGGCACAGCTGTGGGGTGAGATATAATGGCCTTTGCAGTCTCGATTAACGTCTGAACAACATCCATAAGAGCTTCACATCTTAGAGCTCCGTATGACCTTACGTCTCGTGCACACATAGCCACACATTTATCGGCAGTTATCTCCTCAGCAGCTTTAGGAAGTCGTTTCTCGTCCACACAAGACCCCTGTTTATTAGACATGCATGGATGGAGAGAAATGTGCGAAGTGCTTTATTGTATGATTATATGATAGCGGAACAAACACTGGTAGCAGTTACTTCCGTAAAATATCTGGGAGTATGCGTGCGGAACGATTTGAAGTGGAATGATCATATAAAATTAATTGTTGGTAAGGCGGGTACCAGGTTGAGATTCATTGGGAGAGTGCGTAGAAAATGTAGTCCATCAACAAAGGAGGTGGCTTACAAAACACTCGTTCGACCTATACTTGAGTATTGCTCATCAGCGTGGGATCCGTACCAGATCGGGTTGACGGAGGAGATAGAGAAGATCCAAAGAAGAGCGGCACGTTTCATCACAGGGTTATTTGGTAACCGTGATAGCGTTACGGAGATGTTTAATAAACTCAAGTGGCAGACTCTGCAAGAGAGTCGCTCTGCATCGCGGTGTAGCTTGCTCGCCAGGTTTCGAGAGGGTGCGTTTCTGGATGAGGTATCGAATATATTGCTTCCCCCTACTTATACCTCCCGAGGAGATCACGAATGTAAAATTAGAGAGATTAGAGCGCGCACGGAGGCTTTCAGACAGTCGTTCTTCCCGCGAACCATACACGACTGGAACAGGAAAGGGAGGTAATGACAGTGGCACGTAAAGTGCCCTCCGCCACACACCGTTGGGTGGCTTGCGGAGTATAAATGTAGATGTAGATGTAGATGTAGATGTAGACCCTTCAGCATGAGAGTAAATTTCAGGCCGGCCGGCGTGACCGTGTGGTTCTAGGCGCTTCAGTCTGGAACCGCGTCACCGCTACGGTCGCAGGTTCGAATCCTGCCTCGGGCATGGATGTGTGTGATGTCCTTAGGTTAGTTAGGTTTAAGTAGTTCTAAGATCTAGGGGACTGATAATAATAATATAACGTCGTGTGACGAGGGCCTCCAGTCGGGTAGACTGCTTGCCTGGTGCAAGTCTTTCGATTTGACCCCACTTCGGCGATTTGCGCATCGATGGGGATGAAATGATTATGATTAGGACAACACGACAGCCAGTCCCTGAGCAGAGAAAATCTCCGACCCAGCCGGGAATCGAACCCGGGCCCTTAGGATTGACAGTCTGTCGCGCTGACCACTCAGCTACCGGGGGCAGACTATTTGACTGATGACCACAGATGTTACGTCCCATAGTGCTAAGAGCCATTGTTAAGTCCCATAGTGCTCAGAGCCATTTGAACCATTTTTTAGTAAATTTCATCACACAGCGAACAGGAAACAAAATGAACGTTCTTCCAAACGCCAGCCACAATAGGCTTTCACATAGTCCAAACTGAACTTTTAAGATTCGCTTCACGCTGTGTGGTTCTCTACTCATTTCTTTTACTTCCCCTTTTCTTCACCTGCACTCCTTCTTCTGCGAACCACGATTAGTTTCCGTGCTCATTTTGTGCGTTACGACAAAAATGAAGAAATCCCACCACTTCACTAAACACTACTCTACACACCGCTCGTAGCCCGTAGCTCGAAACTGCTGTCAGTACTACCAACAGCCCGTAGGCCACAGTACGCCAGTGCTTGTGCACTGCACTGCTGCAGTGACGTCACATGTTCTCTCAGTGTGGAGCAGTGAGGCCGCGGCCCGTGGGCTGCGTACTCACTGGCAACTCAGCTGAGTCCGTGTCATACAGGTTCTTTCGCAACAGCACTGCTCGCCCTTGGGGTGACGTCAGAAACTCGGTCGGCCCGAGACTGCTGCAGTCCAGTGCGGCCGCAGCTCGCGGGCCTAGCATCTGTGCACGACTCTGCACTGTGCGGCCCGTCGGATCTCGATGCGGCTGCCCCAGATGAACCTGCAGCGCGAGGCAAGGCTCACACGGCTGTCATGGCTACGGTCCTGGATGGACCGCGCCTCGATGCCCACCTCTGCTGCGAAGTGCACAACCAGAGCTCGCACTCAACCGGCCGTCACCGACCGATTGACATCATACTAGCCAACTGCGACGTCGCTCCAGCAGTGGCTGCATCAGCGGGCAGACACATCAATGAACCATCTTAACCTCTTATCCTCAAACAATGACACCTCTCAAATTTTAAGTTAGTGTTTCTTGTACAAATATCTCCTGTGCCCTTTAAATTGATTTGTCAAACTGTTTACTTAAAATGTGTCAAATTGTGTGTTGTTTTTTCTTGTATACACAAATCTTGTAATTTTGTTGTACTTAAACGACTTGAATGACTGCTCATTTAACAGCCAGAATCGCAGTCAAATATATCGTAGGCAAATGTAAGACACCAAGAAAATTTTTCTTTCTTTGTGTTTGTGAAATAAGTGTGTACCAGAGAGTCCACAGATGTTAATAAGTACGTGTTAATATTTTCTATCATAATAAAGAACAGGGAAGCCTTGTCCTTTTTTTCTGTGATCAGCTAGGAGATGCCTTCCTGTTTCCTGTCGTCCTTTGTTCTTCAGCTTTCGCTATGTAAGCATCTATCTTGTTAGCTCTAAAGTACCATTAATATATTTAAGTAAATTTAAATTAATACCTTTTAGATGTATTTATTTAACAAACTAAACATATCTCTTTTTATTAATGTCCGCCTCCCCAGCGTAGCGGTAGCGTTACCGACTACTAGGGGGTCCAGGTTCGATTCCCGGCAGGGGAGTGGGTGTTGTGTGTCCTTCGTCATCAGTTTCATTATCATAGACTCACAAGTCGCCCATGTAGCGTCGTCTACAAAGGACTTGCAATACGGTGGTCGAACTCCCCTGTTTGGGGCCTCCCGGCCTACAATGCTATACAATTACTTTTTTGTAACTTTTTTGTGTTAATGTCTTTATCAGCTTTGTGTACATCTATTCGTGAAAGAAATGCAAAACTGTTGACATGGAGCCGGCCGAAGTGGCCGTGCGGTTAAAGGCGCTGCAGTCTGGAACCGCAATACCGCTACGGTCGCAGGTTCGAATCCTGCCTCGGGCATGGTTGTTTGTGATGTCCTTAGGTTAGTTAGGTTTAACTAGTTCTAAGTTCTAGGGGACTAATGACCTCTGCAGTTGAGTCCCATAGTGCTCAGAGCCATTTGAACCATTTTTTTGTTGACATGGAGCCCGTCCGCCAATGGTGTGATCCAAATACTGATTAGCAATTTATCAGATCATTTATGGTGCACCAACGAAACAGCAGTCTGTCAGAAACGAAGTCCGATACTCAATTAACTATACTGCATCATGCAATTGACCGATCGCGTTTTGCACTTGCCGTATGAAAATTACATTGGAGATACATCTGTAACTTTGCGTTTCTCTCGAACACCAACCTGGAGTAATAGGAAATCACAACAGGAATCAACAAGCACTGCTCGGTTAATTTGAATTGACATTACTGACCTGATTACCTGCTGGTAGGTGGTAGGTGGTCACGACTATTTTCTTTACATTCTCTATCTTCCTTCCACCTTCGCAAGCAGGCATGGTAACAGTTACAGCTCACAACTTCCACTCGCTCGTCCACTTTCCACAGAGGTTGCTCCTATTGTTGTTATACAGTGGTCACTCCACGTGTGGTTACAGTTTTACGCCATACCAGAGACATTTCTGTTTACAGCAACAAAAGAATACAAGAACCGCAACCTCAGTTCGTTGAATCGGCCAACAGTGTGAGATACATAGATTTTCTCATACGAGAATGAGCAGCGCCGTTAATTTAGAGCAATACAGAAACGTCTTTTACCATGTCAACAGCCGAGGGTGCTGGATCACACGAGACCTACCTTTCTCATGAGTTTTCCCAGTAAAGAACTTGCAAAACTGTGGACCAGAGCCTACTTCTCCCTCCTGCCCACTTCCCCAGTTTTGTTGTTGTGGTGTTCAGTCTGAAGACTGGTTTGATGCAGCTGCCCAAGCTAGTCTATTCTGTGCAGGCCTCTTCAGCGCAGGACAGCTAATGCAATGTACATCAGTTTGAACCTGCTAACTGTATTCAAGACTTTGTCTCCCTCTGCAATTTTAATGCCCCTCCTTCCCAACACCCACATATACACACTTCTCTCCATTACCATATTGACAAGTCCTTGGTGCCGCAGGATATGCCCTATAAAAGGAAGTCGTGCCATAAGTTTCTTGTTTTACCCAGTTCGACTCAGTATCTTCATATCAGTTATTCGATCTGCAGCACCGACACTAATTTTCGGCGCTCCTGACTAAAATTGTACTTGTGGTATCGATAGCTACGATGCCACGGCGTAGGTGGAAGTTGTTAAGTTGGCACTACGACAGACACGGACGACAGCGCTCTGCAGCCGGTGCTGTGGAGGTTTACGAGCTCTGCGACAGATTCTGCATATTTTCATCTAGAGCAGACGGTCAGGACACTTCGCTTGCTATTCAGATTATGTACTACTTACGACGGGTCTAAGGCTTCGCAACTCAGTGCAATGTTATGTATTCAGTTAATATTGTGATACAGTAAAACCATTTCTAAGAGCAGTACCGAGAGATTTTCACCTTTTCCTGCTCCTACTCACTTCCTTCATTCGGCCAATCTTTCAGTTTCCAGGAGCAGACCCACGCGCCGCCTTCCAGGCGGGATACAAAATTGCCGACGAACACCGATTAAAATTTCTTTTCCTCTCCTCCCATTTCCTTTTTTGCTCATTACTATTTTAGCTTTTTTGTGATATGCCCGTGTGGCTGAGTGACTGTCTGTAAGTTTTCCCACCATTCGCTATTAAGACTTTCATTTGTGTGAACCATGGCTTCGCCACAGGAACACTCTTCGCTGTCCGATCTTTTAGGTGTTCAGGCTCAGCAAATGACGAAGCTGCTTGCTGCCATAAATGGACTGGTCACACTACAAACTGCAGCTACTTCGGCGCCTCCGACGCCACCGCCTGTACCGACGCTGACGGCGCCGCAATTTCGTGCCTTCAGTCCTGACGTTTAACACTGGCCAGAATACATCGCACAGGTAAAGGCACACTTCGCAGCTTACAACATACCAGGTACAGAGCGGCTTGCTTTTTTCATTGCCAACGCGGAAGTTGTTTTTGTGGTGTCACCGCCAGACACCACACTTGCTAGGTGGTAGCCTTCAAATCGTCCGCGGTCCATTAGTACACGTCGGACCCGTGTGTCGCCACTATCACTGATTGCAGACCGAGCGCCGCCACACGGCAGGTCTAGAGAGACTTCGTAGCACTCGCCCCAGTTGTACAACCGACTTTGCTAGCGATGGTTCACTGACAAAATACGCTCTCATTTACCGAGACGATAGTTCAGCATAGCCTTCAGCTACGTCATTTGCTACGACTTAGCAAGGCGCCATTATCAGTTACTATTGATATTGAATCATGTACCGTCAAGACCGACGTTCACCATTAACGGATTAAAGTTAAGTATTCCACCAGCTACGTCCGTTTTTCTAAATTCTAATTTCCTTGTCCTGTTCCAGACCCTACGCCAGCCTGCGTGAGCGAAAACGCGTGCCTTTCGGCCTCCTCTGGTAACACGGTGTTGGCTCTTCTGCCAACCAAATCAGTGTTGTACCGTGTACTCGTGAAATTGTTTCCTACCACCTGCCCAGAAACTAAAACTTACGATGAAGTGGGAGTTCAAAACTCCCACTTTCGTGATATTGTAAATGTGGTAGCTGCACGCTACAAATTCTTTCGCCTCAGGTGTGGCTCTACACAGTCGAATAAAGCTTGGTTAGCGGGCCTTCAGGGACTAACTTCTGATTGTGACTTTAATTACTCGTGTGGACGCTCATATGCGGATGTAATGATTAGAGACACTATTGCGCAGAATGTGGGGGATCACCGCATCTGCGAATAAATCCTGAGATTGAAAAACCGGTCTTTGCAGGAAGTAGTAGACTTGCTAGACAGAGAAGATACATTAGACATGGTTACTTCCGCGTTCGACGTGACCCCGGGTGTGTGTACTGTAATTGTATCATATGCCTGTGCGATGTTTTCAGATCGCAAGAAGGGACAGGGGGGAAGTGAATAAGGAATCAAGGAATATTATAAAATCATGTGATAAGAATGAAGGCAGGAAGTAAAACAAGATTATGTTCTCGCTGCCTAGTTTGCTGGCGTATCTGTAAGATCTGGTACAAAAATTTAGAAAGGGATAATCTCCACAGGTGTGATACCTTTGTGCTCCTGGTAAAAAGCGTCCAAGATCTGAAATATAGAAATCTCACTGTGATTACTCTGATATGGATGCAATAATGTAATACGACACACTGTACTACCTGAACGTGAGCATCACATTTCCACTGCAAGCTAGAAACAGTCGAAAAGCAGTCACAAATAACAATGTTTTAAATGGTTCCCCGTGATGAGAAAAAGCATTTCAATTGCTGCATGCACATGATCAGCTTTAATAAACTAATTATACAACAGGCTACACAAATGAAGAAAATGGCCGGTACTATTACGAAAGTAGAAAAAGAGTATTATGATTAGATATATTTAATTTGTTGAAATGTACTGCTGACAAAGGCAGATCTACTTCCATGACAACGTTTTCCGAACTCCAACTCACAAGGCACACATGGCTATCTTATGCATTCCTGTCACGCGCATTATCCTCCGCTGCTGACAATACACTGACCATTGTGTTGTGCGACGGATCAATTGTTTATTTTCCTCAATAACAACTATTTTATTCGCGATCACACATTATCAGTTTGGCAAGCCATAGGTGAGTAACCAGTATCTGGTATGTGCCTATCACTCCGCCTGAAGGAACGCTCGTCATTATTTTAATACTGCTCAGATCAAGAGAAGGAATAAAATCCTTTGGTAAGTTTCCATTCCAGTCGCTCAGTGTTAAAAGTTCCACCAAAATTCCAACAGAATTGGCAATCTATTTTTGTGTGAGTCGTTAACCTTTTCTCATTCGAAGAAGCATCACCGTTTGTGAGTAACGGCCACATTTCTCTTCGTGACTGGTTTAATTGTACTTCCTTTATCACAGTGTAATTTGCCAACTCATCTCACAGCAACTATTGCGACAGGATTCGGAAACGGAGTGCCTCATAAAACAAGAAATTCGCCGATACAGAGCTCAATAGCTTACGAAAAATCTCATAGTGTCGGTTTGCAGTGACATAAAAATAGAAATTTCATGTTTATTTTCATACTAGGAAGCTCTTGTTACGCTAGCTGTCGATAACTCTTAAAAAAATTGAGTCACTGGAGTGAAATAAAAAAAAGAAGAGAAGTATAAGTACTGATATATCGCCATAGGTAAGAAAGTTCCATGTGTTTGAGAACTGGCAAAACACTCTCCTCCTTGTGTGCTATCATTCGCCAAACTTTCGTTTCGATGTCTCCTCCTTGTGTGCTATAATTCGCCCAACTTTCGTTTCGATGTCTCGAGCGGTTTAGGTTCAAATGGCTCTGAGCACTATGGGACTTAACATCTGTGGTCATCAGTCCCCTATAACTTAGAACTACTTAAACCTAACTAACATAAGGGCATCACACACATCCATGCCCGAAGCAGGATTCGAACCTGCGACCGTAGCGGTCACGCGGTTCCAGACTGAAGCGCCTAGAACCGCACGGCCACACCGGCCGGCGAGTGGTTTAGGAGATATGAAAGAGATATGAAAGATGTGGCGAGTATTTTATTCTCGCCGGCGGAAGTGAGAGCGCTACATGGGATCCATTTTCTAGAGATCGGCGGCAGATAGGGACGTCCTCCCAAGTCTAAACAACAATTCAGCATGTTAGCTAAATTTCATTCGCAGCAACATATGGTGTAATACGCACCAAACGCAAAATCATAGCAACCCCTAATTTTCGTTGCAAACTTTTTGAGTTATGCGTAGTGTCTTACTAAAATGTGTACATCACAATAACAATGGTCATTAGCGAGGTGATGGTCACTTCGCTACGAAGCTGACATGTAACGCTACGAGTAAGGCAAAAATCATATATTTGCAGTGAACAGTTTCTGTAAAATCGTTTGAGAAAGATAATAGGTTGCGCCCGCTTCGGTTCAGTCAACGCAATGCGTCGCCAGTCGGCGCGTGCGAATCATGGTGTACGCGTCGCAATATGCGCTGGACCCGCGCGACTCGTACGGCACGTGCGTGTCGCGCTGTAGTATCGTGTCACGTCACACGTGCTATACGCGTCTCAGTTGCGCCTAGCCTTAGCGAGGCAAACCCACGTGCCCTCCCACCCGCCAGCACTGCCAGCCACTACGCTCCGCCCGCTCGCAAGTAACCAAATTTCAAACCAGGCACCCACTAAGAAAATGAAATCATGTCCGAACTGCTTTCGTGCCCACCCACGGCACAGTTGCCCATCCCGTCAAGCACTATGTTATTTTTGTAATAAGGAAGGACATGTGCAAGCTGTGTGTAGTAAGAGAAACTCTAATTCACGAATTGTCTCCCGTTCGCGTGGCTCGCGTGGGCGTCACCGCAACGGCAACCGCCATGATCATGATTCACATCAGCCTATGGATGTTAATACCATTTATTCAAAGCCTTCTGCTTCACGTGCTTCGACAGCTCGTCGTGTGAATCAAGTTTTGCCAGTCACTTCCTCTCGCATTCAGCGCGATGCGTGGAAACTTTTTGTGACTTTGCTCATTTGTGTTCGCTCTGTTCGCATGCAGCTGGACATTGGTGCGTCAGTTTCTTTACTGAACAAATCGACGTATGACTTGCTTTATTCCCTCCAGCTTCATCGTTCACATTCCGCACTGAATACACTTACTGGACACGAAATCTCAGTGCTTGGCGTGTGTAGTTTGCTAGCGACGTATGGTGCCACGACACGTACAGTGTCTTTCCATGTGCTCTGCTCTAGTGATGCTACGAATATTTTTGGCATGGACGCATTTGAACTTTTTGGCCTCGCAATTCAGGACAATGTACTTCGCATCAACGCTATTGACGATGCAGACAGTGTTGCCACACTATGAGACGATTTTGCTGAACTCTTTTTCTGATGGCCTTGGTTGTGCCACAGACTTTGCAGCGCATGTTGTAGTTAAAGACAATGCCACGCCTATTTTCCGGCGTGCACCCCCGGAACTGCACACACTGTGCGACGCCGTAGCTTCTGAACTTAAGCATTTGCAAGACAGAGTGTCATTGAATCTGTTTCTCCTTCGCCGTGGGCTCAGCCTATAGTGTGTGTGAAGAAGCCAAATGGTCGTCTCCGTATTTGTGATGACTTTAAGTCTACAGTAAATCCCCAGACAGTGGTAGCTACATTTCCCTTACTGCGTCCTGAAGACATTTTTGATAAGCTTGGTGTGGGAAAATTCTTTTCCACTTGCGGGACGCATACTTTCAGATTCCGCACGACGAACAGTCGTAGCGCTATTTTGTAATCAACACCCACCTTGGATTGTTCAAGTTTCGCCGCCTTCCATTCGGTTGTGCTTCGGCTCCTGCTATTTTCCAGTCTTATCTGCAGCAGTTGTGTGCCACTGTCTCTGGTTGCTCAAATTATCTGGACGATATAGTGGTATAAGGTCGCATCCCTCACGAACGTTTGCAGAATTTAAGTGCCTTATTTATTGTACTTTTGCAGGCAGGACTAAAGTGTAACAGAGGCAAGTGCAAATTTTTTCAAACTGTGATTCAGTATTTAGGACATACGATTAACGAACAGGGTATCCACCCATCGCCCTCACATCTCACTGCAATTAGAGACTTGCCATCACCCAGGAACTTGAAAGAACTTCAGTCTGTGTTGGGCAAAATTTCGTATTATATTCGGTTTATACCAAATGCAGCGCAGATTGCAGAGCCTTTGCATCGCCTTTGGCGTAAGAACGTTCGTTTTGTTTGGTCTTCAGAATGTGACGCTGCTTTCCACAAGCTCAAATCTGCTTTGTTGAGTGATCGCTGTTTCATTCCTTTCGATCCCTCCAAACCAGTTGTTTTGGCAGTCGATGCATCTTCTTACGCCATCGGAGCGGTTCTCTCACTCCGCGTTAAAACTGTCGACAGCCCGATAGCTTTTGCCTCTAAGTTTTCAATTCTGCCCAGTAAACTATTATCAAATCGAGAAAGAAGCTTTAGCTATTGTATATGGTGTGACAAAGTTTCATGATATTTTGTACGGTCGCAAGTTCTATTTGTTGGTCACTGACCATAAGCCTTTGACGTCGTGTTCCACCCGTCAAAGCCAGTTCTGGCACGTACTGCACAAAAGTTGCAACGTTGGTCTTTGTTTTTCTCTAACTACAATTGCGAAATTTTGTTTCAGCCCACAGCCCAGCATGGCAATGCTGATGCTTTGTCTCGTCTGCCTATCGGTCCTGACGAAGTGTCTGATTCTTCCGAATTATCATGCATGTTTATTGATTCACAAGATAAGGAATTAGCTGATGGTTTTCCAGTGGATTTTCGTCGCATTGCTTCCGCGACAGCCACCGATGCTTCTTTGCAGATTCTTTTGGAGTATATTCGCACTCAATGGCCGCCATATGCTAGGCAGGTTCGTGATCCACTTGTTCGACGTTACTTTGCGCAACGTCACAACTTTTCTGTACACCACGGTGTTATCTTGTTACAAACTGACAATGATCAGCCTTGTGTGGTTGTACCTCATTCGTTGCAGTCGGAAATTCTCCACTTGCTGCACGCTGGTCATAGGGGTATAGTGCGGATGAAGCAATTAGCGCGTCGTCACTGCAGTTGGGTCGGCATTGATAGAAATATTGCGAATTTGCTTGCTAACTGTCGCTCTTGCGTGGAACATAAATCTGCTCACCGTCAGCGCTTCTTTCCGTGGCCGACTCCTACTGCGCCTAGGCAGCGCGTTCATATTGACTTTGCGGGTCCCTTCTGGGACACCCGCTGGTTGATAGTCATTGATGCGTACAGCAACTTTCCTTTGGTTGTACCTGTGTCTTCTACTACATCTGCCTGTACTATTCGGGCTTTGACGTCTATTTTCTGCACTGAGGGCTTTCCTGAAGTTATTGTCTCCGTCAATGGCCCCCAAGTCGTATCGTCGGAGTTTGAAGCGTCGTGTGCTGCTAATGGCATTCGCCATCTGACCTCAGCCCTGTTCCACCCCCAGTCACATGGAAGGCTGATCGCTTAGTGCGTATGTTTAAGTCGCAGATAAGCCAGTTGCGCGCCACACACTGTCACAAGCACACGATCTGGACTTTCCTTGCTTCATATTGCTTGCAGCCGCTCGGCGCACGTTCCGCAGCGGAATTACTACATGGCCGCGCCCATCAGTCGCTCCTGCAGCTATTGCACCCGCCGCCTTGCGGTCCCGCTGCTTCGCCTCGTTCTGGCTAGGCGCCGCATGATTTAGTGTTCTATCGCGTTTCCTCTGGCAGGCAGCGCTGGGAGCAGGGACGCATTCTTCGCCAGCTTGGCGGCGCCTTATTTGTCATTTCTCGTCCCTACAGCACTGACAAGCGACACCGGAATCAGATCCATTTGTGCCGTCCTCGGTTTTCCGCTGTTGGTTGTTTTCTGGCAGAATTGGAGGCTTCACGTATTCCGCCGCCTCAGGCCACTACTCCATCGACGGCGCCTCCGCTGCTCGCGCCCCCGCCGCGTTCGCGCCCTCCGTTGTCTCCGTCGCCGCTGCCGGTCGAGTCACCTGCACAGGACGGGAGCCTCTCGCCGTCGCCACACCCCCGCCCGTCGCCGTCGCCGCGTACTTCCGCGGTGCGGGAACCGATGGACGCTGAGGCTACTGTCACGCCTCCCCCGTCGTCGCCCATAGAGGTCGTTGCTCTGCCTCCTCATCCGAGCATACCTAGTGGCGGTGTGCGGCCTGGGCAGGTTTTCCACGAGACGTTTTCCTCGCCCCCTCGCGAGCAATTCAGGGTCACGGGTGGACAGCACGCCCCGGCAGTTCCGCTCTCTCCTGCGCCCCGCTGTTTCCCCCCACCCGTCGTCGGAAGCCCTACTCAACGACAGTGTGTCTTTTCAGGGGGGAGGGGTGTGGAATCGATAGCTACGATACCACGGCGTAGGTGAAAGTTCTTAAGTTGGTATTACAACAGACACCGACGACAGCGCCATCTAGCTGGTGCTGTGGAGGTCTACGAGCTCCGTGACAGATTCTGCCCATTTTGATCAACAGCAGACGGCCGGAAGACTTTGATTGCTATTGAGACTATGTACTACTTATGATGGGTCTAAGGCTTCGCATCTCAGTGCAATGTTATGTATTAAGTTTATACTGTGATATACAAAAACCATTTCTAAGAACAGTACCGTGAGATTTTCATCTTTTCCTGCTCCTACTCACTTCCTTCATTTGGCCAACCTTTCACTTTACAGGAGCATATCCACGTGCTGCCCTCCAGGTGGGACACAAAAGTGATATTGCCATAGCTGTTGCAAAAGACTTTGTTAGTGGGCCATCTCAGAACCGACCAAACACCATTACGTCATATGCAGCAATGCCACTGGCAGATTCCCGTATTGTGCTCCAGGAAAGGGGCTGGCACTGCCATAACGAAGACAAAAATGGTCCAAATGGCTCTGAGCACTATAGGACTAAACTTCTGACGTCATCAGTCCCCTAGAACTTAGAACTACTTAAACCTAACTAATCTAAGGACATCACACACATCCATACCTTAGGCAGGATTCGAACCTGTGACCGTAGCGGTCGCGCGGTTCCATCCTGAAGCGCCTAGAACCGCTCGGCCATTTTGACCAGCCATAACGAAGACACAGCAAAAGGCGTTTGTAGGCCAGTTACTAAACATCCAATCAACAGACTTCTTATGGTCTACATGGCTGCGAGCTGTGATTTGCAGAGCAAGAACGCTCTGTCCCAACATAAATAACAATTATATACAGCTAAAGGTGTCTCAGTCTGGTAGCTACTATTTACGAGGAGAGGTGTATACCGCTCCACGAGGCGACATGATGCTACAAGCAGCCACCACGAGATTTAGCCTCCACCAACTGTGGGCCCCTGCTTCTCGTTTTAAGATCAGTGCTGTGGCTTAGCGTCTTCCAGCCAGTGGACCACCTTCAGGCCAGCTACCAGGTGCAAAGAGCCCTCTGCCATATAAGGCAGTCGCTTGAGGCGATGGCCACCTGTTGCGTCAGTTCCTTAACACTCCTGTCTTCAGCACACGTTATGGAGGAAATTGCACCACAGAATGTTCTAGTTTGTTCTTCAGTAAAATATATGACCAATAGTGAAGTATTTATGAGCAGCCATCTATCATCATCCTGACAACAGTCCACCACCTCAACTCAGACCTCCACACGTACATCTACATCTACATGGATACTCTGCAAATCACATTTAAGTGCCTGGCAGAGAGTTCATTGAAACACCTTCACAATTCTCTATTACTCCAATCTCGTATAGCGCGTGGAAAGAATGAACACCTATATCTTTCCGTACGAGCTCTGATTTCCCTTATATTATCGTGGTGTCTTTCCTCCCTATGTTGGTTGGTGTCAACAAAATGTTTTCGCATTCCGAGGAGAGAGTTGGTGATTGGAATTTCGTGAGAAGATTGCATCACAACGAAAAACGCCTTTCTTTTAATGATTTCCAGCCCAAACCCTGTATCATTTCTGTGACACTCTCTCCCATATTTCGTGATAATTCAAAACGTGCTGCCTTTCTTTGAACTTTTTCGATGTACTCCGTCAGTCCTATCTGGTAAGAATCCCACACTGTGCAGCGGTATTCTAAAAGAGGACAGACAAGCGTAGTATCCTCTCGTAGCGTAGTGTCCTCCTTAGTAGGTATGTTACATTTTTTAAGTGTGCTGCCAATAAAACGCAGCCTTTTTTAGCCTTCCCCACAACATTTTCTATGTGCTCTTTCCAACTTAAGTTGTTCGTAATTGCAATACCTAGGTATTTATTTCAATATACGGCTTTTAGATTAGGCTGATTTATCGTGTAACCGACGTTTAAAGAGTTCCTTTTAGCACTCATGTGGATGACCTCACACTTTTCGTTGTTAAGGGTCAACTGCCACATTTCGCACCATTCAGATATTTTTTCTAAATCGTTTTGGATTTTGTTTTGATGTTCTGATGGCTTTATTAGTCGATAAACTACAGTGTCACCTGCAAACAACCGAAGACGGCTGCTCATATTGTCTCCAAAATCGTTTATATAGATTGAGAACAGCAAAGGGCCTATAACACTACCTTGGGGAACGCCTGAAATCACTTCTGTATTACTCGATGACTCTCCGTCCGTTACTACGAACTGTGGCCTCTCTGACAGGAAATCGCAAATCCAGTCACATAACTGAGGCGATATTCCATAAGGACGCAATTTCCCTACGAGCAGCTTGTGTGGTACAGTGTCAAAAGCTTTCCGGAAATCCAGGACTACGGAATCGATCTGAAATCCCTTGTCAATATCACTCAGCACTTCGTGTGAATAAAGAGCTAGTTGTGTTTCACAGGAACGATGTTTTCAAAACCAGTGTTGACTGTGTGTCAATAGACCGTTTCCTTCGAGGTAATTCACAATTTTCTAACACAATATATTTTCTAAAATCCTGCTGCATATCGACGTTAACGATATGGGCCTGTAATTTAGTGGATTACTCCTACTACCTTTCTTGAATATTGGTTGCTTTTATTAAGTGATTTGAGGTGCTTCACTACTTAGAGGATATTTACTTCTACGTTACTCATGATGGCAGCTGTTCTCGATTCGAATTTTGGGATATTAACTTCGTCTTCTTTTGTGAAGGCATTTCGGAAGGCTGTGTTTAGTAACTCTGCTTAGGCAGCACTGTCTTCGATAGTAACTCCATTGTTATCGCGCAGAGAAGGCATTGATTGTTTCTTGCCGCTAACGTACTTCACATACGACCAGAATCTTTTTGGATTTTCTGTCAGGTTTCGAGACAAAGGTTCGTTGTCGAAACTGTTATAGGCTTCTCGCACTGAACTCCGCGCTAAATTTCGAGCTCCTCTAAAGGATCGCCAATCGTGGGGATTTTGCGTCTGTTTAAATTTGGCATGTTTGTTTCGTTGTTCGTGCAACAGTGTTCTAACCCGTTTTGTATACCAAGGAGGATCAGCTCCGTTGTTTGTTTGTTTATTTGGTATAAATCTGTCAATTGCTGCCGACACTAATTCATTGAATTTAAGCCACATCTGGCCTACACTTATATTATTAATTTGGAATGAGTGGAGATTGTCTCTCAGGCAAGCGTCAAGTGAATTTTAATCTGCTTTATTGAATAGGTTTATTTTTCGCTCATTTTTCCACGATTTGGGGATTCCAATATTCAATCTCACTACGACCACCCTGTGTTCACTAATTCTTATATCGGTATTGGTGCTCGTTATTAACTCAGGATTATTTGTTGCTAAGAGGTATGCATTTATCAAAATTTCGGATGATATTTTATTGGTACTTCCGGAATTAAACATGTATTTTCGCCAACGTATCGAGGGTAAATTAAAGTCACCACCAACTATTATCGTATGAGTCGGGTACGTGTTTGAAATCAAACTCAAGTTTTTTTTGAACCTATCAGCAACTGTATCATCTGAACTGGGAGGCCAGTAAAAGGATCCCATTATTATTTTATAGCGGTTGCCAACAATGACCTCTGCCCATACTAACTCACAGGAAGTATCTACTTCAATTTCGCGACAAGTTAAACTACTTCTGACAATCTTTTCGGAACACCGTTAGGTTCAAAAACGGCTCTGAGCACTATGGGACTTAACATCCGAGGTTATCAGTCCCGTAGAACTTAGAACTACTTAAACCTAACTAATCTAAGGACATCACACACACACATGCCCGAGGCAGGATTTGAACCTGCGACCGTAGTGGTCTCGCAGTTCCAGACTGAAATGCCTAGAACGACTCGGCCACCGTGGGCGGCACATCGTTAGGTTCTTCGCAAAAATTTCGGCCTCGCTTATATCCGACTTTAGCCAGCTCTCAGTGCCTATTACGATTTGAGAATCAGTGCTTTCTATTAGCGCTTGGAGCTGTGGTACTTTCCCATCACAGCTACGACAATTTACAACTGTTATACCAATGGTTCCTGTATCTACGTTCTTCCTGTGTTTAGCTCTGTACCAGAGGTCCGCAATCGGTCCTGTAGACTATACTGCAAATGGTGAGCTATGCTTTCATCTTGCAAGCAAGACTGGCAGCCTTTACCACTTCTGTTAGCTGCTAGAAACCAGAGAGAATCTCTTCTGATCGAAAGTCACACACATCATTGGTACCGACGTGAGCAACCACCTGCAGTTGGCTCCACCCTGTGCTCTACGTGGCATCCAGGACGGCCTATTCCACATCTGGAATGATTCCACCCGGTATGCGCATGGAACGCACAGCCGGTCGAGTGCCCGAGCGGTTCTAGGCGCTTCACTCTGGAGCCGCGCGACCGCTATGGTCGCAGTTTCGAATCCAGCCTCGGGCATGTATGTGTGTGATGTCCGTAGGTTAGTTAGGTTTAAGTAGTTCTAAGTTCTAGGGAACTGATGACCTCAGATATTAAGTCCCATAGTGCTCAGAGCCTTTTGAAGCCAAGTATGCAGAGGGTAAGTGCACTAACTGTTCTATTTTACCCCCTCGGAGTATCATGTCGAGTCAGTGCACCTTTTAGCAGCTTTTCAGGTCTGTTTTCATGTGTGACATGTGTCAAGTAAACCCAGACTGTGTTCTGAGGTTGTGTAAATATTAACGTTATTTTTCCCTATCATCAATGTGTGTGGCTCATTGTCTGGAAGGATATAAGGTGTTAACCATGTGTTGCCTCTTCGGAGGGGAAGATGAGTCTTGCTTAGAAGTCGGAATTTTGTGGTAGTTTACGCCGTTTTGAATGGAGAATGTATTTCAATTCGTTAATAAATGTGGCTCACTACGATTAAGCACGTAACGTAGTGGTCATGTGTGTTTGCTCAATCGGAGAAGTTAAATTACAGTAAGTGTTAGAATGGAATTAGATTAAGTGTCCGTGTCGTCGTACTATTTTGTTCTCCTCGCTTGTTGTTTGCGTAATTAGTGAGGTATACCATGGCGGAGAGGTTGCGAATTTCTGCAGCCTGGACCAGATGTGCAGGGAAGTGCATGTGCCGATGATCTTTGTGTCTTGCAGAGCGCAGCTGCCAACAGTAATATTAGACAATGAGATATGAGTTTCATAACAGTAATATTGTTGTAGATACTTAGGAGGTTGCACAGAAAGCTATCAATAAGGCTGATTGTATCGCAGATGTTGCGGGTACTGAAAAGGTACAGACGCCTTTAGTATTTCCGAAGGTAGCAGATTCGGCAACATCTATGACGGCCCTGCCTCCTCTGAACGTGGGAGGAGATGGAAGAGGAAATGTGTTTGTAAGCTTAATGATCGGGCCGACAAGGCTTGTGCAGTGGATCAGGAGATCAGACGAAAGTGACAACACTTGCAGTGTAATGCGTGATGCTGTCGAAGGCTGCTGAGCTATCCCATGGCTAGACTTTCTCATCAAGCATCATGCGGAAACTGTCTTTCGATGACACGCGATGGAACTCAGGGGTACAATGTTCAAGCTGGGTGAAGCTGTCACCAGTGAAATACTGCTGCAAGGTTCGTTTATCATGATAGGACAAATGAGGGCAAAATCACTAATGCTTAATTTGCATGATATAGTGCCGCAAAGCACTGGGAAGCTGCTTTAGGTGACCGAAGGTGCTGCTAACTTATACGATTCTGGACTTCGCCTATGGGTAGGGACTCGTCGTTGAGTACGCAGCGCTCAGTGATTGAGAGCACTTCTCCTGTCAATACTCACGTTGGGACGTTATCTGAATTCCGTCCTTGTGGCTGGGAGTTTGCGTTTCTTGTCTGTAGAATACAGAGAGGAGAGGGTAGTGTTAGATTACACTAGACAGAGGTCCGCCTTTTGTCGTTCTAGTGTTTGAGTAAGTTTTTTATTTTGTGGCTGGAGTTCTTCCATCGTCGCAGACGTATACGAGAACCATCACTCAGACGCACGGGACGCAGCACATTCGGTGATATTGCTAATTGCTTCGGCTTATTACGGCTATAAAGCTGAACAGCTGTTATCACATAAGTTTCATTTCTACTGAGGCACACAACCGTCGATCATCTTTGAAAGTTGTGTCTTCTAGTGTTTGGGACGTAGATGATATCAGTCATCTCGCGTTATTTATTTTAGATCGCGTAGCCATAAAATGGGGCAGATTTGGGCAGTTGATCAATAATATTAGTCAGGAAATTCATTTGTATATCTTTATATCCATTGCACATCTGTATAAAAACATTTGTAATATATAAAGGGGTTTTAATCTACAATAAATGTAAAAGCAGAAAAAACATTAATATTTAGTAGTAACCAGTTTCCTTAATCATTCATTTATTTTTATGTTGTGATTTATATGTTAAAGAGTGACCGAAGGTGCTGCTAACTTATACGATTCACCGTTAAGACATCCTAAGTTCTGCTTCAGGTGGTAGTCAGACAGGGACAAATCTTTTCTTTCGCGATCAGTATCTTCCATTGGGCACATTCATTTTTCCACCCGCCTGGAACAGCATCTCGGAAACCATACAAATACGTTCCAGTAATACTTCCTAACACTTAAATTTATATTCGATATTGCGAAATCCCTCTTTCTCATTAACACTTTTCTTGCTATAGTCGTTCTTCATTTTATATCCTGTTGCGCGTAAGAGATAAGTATATTTTTGTGTCGGTCATATATTACGCCCCTTTTTGTAGTACACGTTATTTAAAATCCGTTGGTACTGCTAGACTTAATTCGAATACGTTCCATTGCCTTTCATTTAGTTCCATTGGGGGTTATCCTATAATTCCTTTCCAGGGCACTATCTATTCCATTCAACTGTTATTCCAAGTTCTTTGCTGGCTCTGACAGAATTGCAGTGTCACCGGTAAACTTCAAAATGTTTATTGCTTCTCCCTAATATTTAATTCTGTTTACAAATTTATCCTTCAAAATGTTTATTGCGTCTCCCTGATATTTAATTCTGTTTACAAATTTATCCTTGCATGCTTTACTGCTTGTACGGTGCAGATGTTGAATGACATCTAGTGTAGGCTACCAGAATGTCTCACTCCCATCTTCAAATTGCACAACTAGAAATAAAGCAGATAGAGTGGCAGTATTTATGTGCTTCAACAAGATTTGTTCTTTGGTGGGATTTGGCTGTGAAATACATGTCCATCCTCATTACTCCTTTCTTCTTTTTACCTGAGGACAGCAAAATTCATATTTCAGTGCATATACGGTAAAAATTGAAACTTTCATTTAGGACAACATGGATTCCCAAGGATTCACATGTTACCAGTTGTGGGGGAACATGTAGGACTGAGCGTCTCTCCTATTTCCGAACATTAATTGTTGTTTTTGTAACTTCCAGAAGAGCAGAGTACATTGAGGTACCCATTTCTAGATCGAAAGGTAAGCCAGTTCTGTTCGAACCCACTAGCGAGAACAAATAGAAACATGGTTGGAGATGCAGTAATGGGAAATGTCGTTAGAGTATATTGTGGGAATGGAGAAGCATGAAGAAGGAAAGCTATTGTATCCTTTCCATGCCTTTATGCCTCTTATCTTCAGATATCATTTTTAAATGACGAATGGTGGCCAGAGGAAAGTTGCTACCTCACAGTATCTCTGGACAAATAGCTTTTCATCTAAGTATAATTTGAGGCGTTTATGTAAAAAAAGTCCGATTTCAGAAACTTCTCTGTCCTGGGGTGCCTGACTCAAATGCTTTAACATTTTCATCTTCCATGTCAACAGAAGGTGTAGTGCAGGTGATTTCTACAGTTCTAATTTCTTGGACGCCGCTTTGAAGAGCTACAAAAACCCTTATATTTTAAAAGCTGTAAAATAATCGATTGCGTATACGAATTACAGTAATAGAATGGTAAACATGCCGTGAAAAGATCTTTCATCAGCGTGATATCAGTTCCTTCATTTCGGGCTATTTCTCACTTCTCAGAGAGCTTCTCGCACAAAGACATTCTAACATTGTCAGCTCCTTATTCCAGCGAGTATCGTTAGACTGGCTCAGTGATATATCAAGATCATTAAGAAGACCACTTTTCTTTACGTAAATAACGCGTTCTTTGGCCGCAATCAAATGACCTTGAACTTATGGACAATTGACGCATATACACTCAGCATTAAAAAAAATCGTGAATATATCCCGCAGTGCAACGACAATGTTGGTATCTGCATCAGTGGTGGATACCAAGAGACATAAATCGTCTAAACAGTTCTCTTAGAATGTTACCGCCCGTTTTTGGTCCATATGGAAACTGAATTGTAAACAAAATGCGAAATCTGAGAGTCCAGTCAATGAAACAGGAGACAGTACATGTCAGATAATTGTTTCTTCTCGCACTGGATGTCCACATATCTGTAATTGATGAGTATTCACCTTCCGTTATATGAGCAATTACCTCAGGCATAATTATATGTCGTAGGGTTTAAACTCTTTGTGCCATGTTCCACGACACAGTTGTGGGTTGAGAGATAATAGCCTTTGCAGTGTCAATTAACATCTGAACAGGATCCATAAGACCTTCACCTCTTATAGTTCCGTACGACCTCACGTCTCTCGCACACACAGCCACGCATTTATCGACAGTTACCTCCTGGGGAGGGTTAGGAAGTCGTTTCTCGTCCCCGTAAGACTGTTGTTTATTAGACGCGCATGGATGGCGAGAAATGTGTGAAGTGCCACTTGACCCTTCAGAATGAGAGTAAATTTCACAGCACAGGAACAGCAAACAAAATGAACGTTTTTCCTAACGCCATCCAATATAGGCTTTAACACGGTCCAAACTGAACTTTTTAGATTCGCTTCAAGCTGTGCAGTTCTCTATTCATCACTGATTAATTTTTATTTTACTACCCTTTTTCTTGAAATGCGCTCCTTCCTCTGCAGACCACGTTTATTTTGCGAGCTCATTTTGTGCGTTACGACAAAAATGAAGAATTCCCACCACTACACTATACACTGCTCTACTCACCGCTCGTAGCCCGTAGCTCGCAACAGTGGTCAGTACTACCAACAGCACGTAGGCCGCAGCACGCCATTGCTTGCGCAAGGCACTGTTGTAGTAACGTCACGGTTTCGCTCAGTGCGGAGCAGTGAGGCCGCGGCCCGTGGGCTGCGTCTCCATGCGCAACTCTGCTGAGGCTGTGGCTTACGGGTTCTTTCGCAACAGCACTGCTCGGCCCTTGGGATGACGTCAGGGACTCGCTCTGCAAGAGACTGCTGCAGTCCAGTGCGGCCGCAGCTCGGGGGCCGGTCCTCTGAGCACGACTCTGCACTGTGCTACCTGTCGGACCTCGATGCGGCTGTCCCAGCTGAAACGGCAGCGTGAGGAAAGGCTCGCACGTCCATCATGGGTATGGTCCTGGACGGACCGCACCTTGATGCCCACCTTGGCTACAAAGTGCACAACCAGAGCTCGCGCTCAGCCGGTCGTCACCGGCCGATTGACATCACACAACACCCAGTCATCACGAGGCAGAGAAAATCCCTGTCCCCGCCGGGAATCGAACCCGGGAACCCGGGCGCGGGAGCGACAACGCTACCGCACGACCACGAGATATGGACGTTTACTTAAAACATGTCAAATTGTGTATTGTTTTTTCTTGTATACACCAATCTTGTAGTTTTGTTGCACTGACGACCTAAATGACTACGCATGTGACAGCCAGTATCGTAGTCAAATATATCGTAAGAAAATGTAAGACACCAAGAAAAATTTTCTTTATTTATGTTTATGAAATATGTGTGTACCAGAAAGTCCACAAATGTTAATAAGTACATGTAATACTTTCTACGACAATGAAGAGCGGAGATGCCTTCACGTTTTTTCTGCGATCAGCTAGGAGATGCCTCCCTGTTTCGTATCATCCTTTGTTCTTCAGCTTTCGCTACGTATGCATCTATCCTGTTAGCACTTAAGAACTATGAATATACGACGGACGTTTGAAAAGTCCGTTCAAAAATAAAAACTGCTTACATGTTTGGGGTAAACATTTTTTATTTTTCAGCATAGTCTCCTTTTAGACTTATACACTTCTTTCAATGCTGTTCTAATTTGCTGATCTCTTCCGAATAATAGGAATTGTCTAAGCCTGCAAAATAGCTAATAGTTGCTGAAATCACATCATCGTTTGAATAAAATCTTTGTCCCGCCAGCCATTTCTTCAAATTGGGAAACAAATAGTACTTCGAGTAAGCCATGTCTGGAGAATAGGTGAGGGGGTGAGGGATGTGAAACGAGTTGGAATCAAATTTCCATTAACTTTGCGACCACAATTGCTGAGGTGTATGCTCCTGCATTGTCGTGATGGAAAAGGATGGTCCAATAACGATGAATAATATTCACCTGTAGTAGTTTTACCCTTTCCCAGATAGTCGATGAGGATTATCCCTTGCGAATCCCAAAAGACAGTCGCCATAACCTTTCCAGCCAAAGGAATGGTGTTCGCCTTTTTTCGTGCAGATTCTCCCTTGGTAGCCCATTGTTTACATTGTTGTTTGGTCTCAGGAGTATAGTAACGTATCCATGTTTCATCCACAGTGACGAAACGACGCTTAAAGTGCTGCGGATTCTTCTGAACAGCTGCAAACCATCCTTGCAACACTTCACACGATTCCATTTTTGGTCAAGCGTGAGCAATCGCGGAACGCATCTTATGGATTGCTTTCTCATGTCCAAATGTTCACGCAAAATACTATGTACCCGTTCATTCGAGATGCCCACAGAACTAGCAGTCTCATGCACCTCAACTCTTCTGTCATCCATTACCATATTATGGATTTTATCAATTACTTCTACAGTGGTAACCTCCTCAGGGCGTCCAGAAGGTTCAGCATCACTTGTGTCCATATGGCCACTCCTAAAATTTTGAAATCACTTATAAACTATTCTAATCGAAGGCGCAGAGTCCCCGTAAACTTTATTAAGCTTCTCTTTAGTATCCTGAGGTGTTTTGCCTGTCATAAAGTAATGTTTAATCATTACACGAAATTCTTTTTCGTCCATTTTTTGACAATCACTCGACTTCCTTGATTTGCACGAATACCAAACACAAACAAATAGACCAAATTGACTGAAACTTGGTGTGCGTTCTTTCCAAAGATGCTACTACCTAAACATGAACTCTAAAGGCGCCGGTGGTGGCATCTCTCGGACTATGCATGGAATTTTCAAATGCCTCCCGTATTTGAGTATATCTAACTTAATACCTTTCAGATGTATTAATTTATCAAACTAAACATATTTCTTTGTATTAATGTCTTTATCAGCTTTGTATACAGCTATTCGTGAAATAAATGCAAAACTGCTGACGTGCTGCCCGTCCGCCATTGGTGTGACCCAAATACTGATTAGCAATTTATCAGATCTTTTATGGTGCACCAAAGAACGTACTGTCTTTCAGAAACGAAATCTGATACTCAATTAACTCCAAAGCATAATTCGATTGACCGATCGCGTTATGCACTTGACTTATGAAAATTACATTGAAGCCAAATCTGTATCTATGCGTTTCTCTCGAACACCAAGCTGGAGAAATAGGAAATCACAACAGAAATCAGCAAGTACTGATCGGTTATTTTCAATTGACATTACTGAGCTGACTACCTGCTGGTAAGTGATAGAAGTTTTGACAAAGAGATTTCAGCTTTATTTAAACATGTTCTGACTCCACATATTTCTTATTTAACAACGAATTTTTTGAACAGACGGACGGAGTCGCCATGGGTAGTCCCTTATCCGCTCTGGTGGCCAATTTATTTATGGAGGACTTCGAGGAGAAGGCGCTAGAATCTGCTGACTTGAAACCCACGGTATTCTGGAGGTATGTTGATGACGCCTTTGTAGTTTGGCCCCATGGTGAAGACAACTTGCAAGACTTCTTAAGACATCTGAACTCCCTCCACGATCAAATAAAGTTCACAATGGAAATTGAAAAGAAGGGATGCCTTCCACTCTTGGATGTTTTAGTTCGGCGCAGAGAGGATGGCACTTTGGGACATGAAGTGTATAGGAAGCCGACGCACACCGATCTGTATTTACGTTCAAATAGCTGCCATCATCCTGCCCAGACAATGAGTGTTCTCCGAACTTTCACTCACAGAGCGCATATTATTTCTGACGAAAGCAGTCTGCAAGATGAACTTTCCCACTTACAAAGAGTGTTTGAAGACAATGGGTACTCTCCTCAACAAATACAGAGGGCACTGAAAATGAAACCGAAAGAGGCCACAAAGAAAGCAGAAGAAGATGAAGAAACCTTTAAATCGATGGCCTTCCTGCCATATGTGGGTAGACTCTCATCAAAAATAGGACGCATTCTCGGCGGACACAAAGTAAAAGTGATTTTTCGTCCTCCACCCAAGACAGCTGCACTCATGGGCTCCGTCAAAGATGATTTGCTGCTCTGAAAATCTGGAGTTTACAAAATTCCATGTGAGTGTGGCCTTTCTTACATCGGACAAACAACTCGTACTGTCCAAGAAAGATGTACAGAACACCGGAGGTACACACGACTTTTACAACCTAACAAGTCGGCAGTGGCAGAGCACTGTATTGATAATGGCCACAGTATGTTGTATGACAACGTCAAAATTTTGGCAACTACATCATCCTTTTGGGACACGATAGTGAAGGAGGCAATTGAAATTCGCTTGACGACGAATTTAATTAATAGAGATAGTGGTTTCAATCTTGATAAATCATGGAATCCTGCACTTGCTGTAATAAACTCGCAAAGACGTCGTCACAGTGCAGCTCACAATGATATATCGATATGCCAACACAGATCAACTGCGGAGTCATAGATACAACTCGCGCATTGTGCACGTCTCTGCCGCCGACCAACGTCTCTGGCGCATTTGCATCTGTGGCCGCATGCGCAGTCGCGAGGTGCAGCAGTATAAAGGGACGAAGCGAGCACTGGAGCGGCAGTCTTGCGGCTCACTCTGAAGATGGCTGAACGTTATAAAGTCGAAATATTAGAAGAAGAAGGAGATTTCTTGCGGCTGCACACCCGAAACTTAATGGAACAGTCTTTGCGCCGCCAAATACTGAAGATTCACATTACACGTTATTTTTGTAACTTCCAGAAGAAAAGAGTACATTGAGATAACTATTTCTAGATCGAAAGGGAACTCAGTTCCGTTCGAACCCACTAGCGAGAACGAAGAGAAAAGACGGTTGGAGATGCAGTAATAGGAAATGTCGTTAGAGTGCATTCTGGGATTGAAGAAGGGAAACTATTGTATCCTTTTCATGACTTTATGCCTCTTATGTTCAGATATCATCTTTAAATGACGAATGGTGGCCAGAGAAAAGTTGCTACCTCACAGCATCTCTGGACAATAGCTTTTCATCTAAGTATAATTCGAGGCGTTCATGTAAAAGTCCAATTTCAGAAGCTTCTCTGTCCTAGGGCGCCTGAGTCAAATCCTTTAACATTGTCATTGTCCATGTCAAAAGAAGGTGCAGTGCAGGTGATTTCTGAAGTTCTAATTCCTTGGACGCCGCTTTGGAGAGCTACAAAAATCCCTATGTTTTAAGAGCTATAAAATTAACGATTGCGTATGAGAATTACAGAAATAGAATAGCAAACATACCGTGAAAAGTTCTTTCTTCAGCGTGATATCACTTCCTTCATTTCGGGCTATTTCTCCCTTCCCAGAGAGCTTCTCGCACAAAGACATACTAACATTGTCAGCTGCTTATTCCAGCGACTATCATTAGACTGGCTCATTTATCTAACAAGAGCATTAAGAAGACCACATTTCTTTACGTAAGTGAAATATTCTTTCGCCGCATCAAAAGACCACGAACATATGGACAATTGACGCATGTATACTCCGCATTAAAATTATTTCCTAGGCCTGTATTTAGCATACGGCAGGAACAAATCAGTCGCGAATATATCGCGCAGTGCCACGGCAATGTTGGTACCTGGATCAGTCGTGTGCTGCATGTCTTTCAAAGTAGAGTGGTGGATACCAAGAGACATAAATCGTCTAAATAATGCTCTTAGAATGTTACCGCCCGTTTTTGGTTCAAATGGCTCTGAGCACTATGGGACTCAACTTCTGAGGTCATTAGTCCCCTAGAACTTAGAACTAGTTAAACCTAACTAACCTAAGGACATCACAAACATCCATGCCCGAGGCAGGATTCGAACCTGCGACCGTAGCGGTCTTGCGGTTCCAGACTGCAGCGCCTTTAACCGCACGGCCACTTCGGCCGGCAACAACATCCATAAGAGCTTCACATCTTATAGCTCCGTATGACCTTAGGTCTCGTGCACATATAGGCTCGCAATTATCGACAGTTATCTCCTGAGCAGGTTTAGGAAGTCGTTTCACGTCCACACAAGATCCTTGTTTATTAGACATAAATGGATAGCGAGAAGTGTGTGAAGTGATACTTGACCCTTCACCATGAGAGGTAATTTCAACACACAGCGAACAGCAAACAAAACGAACGTTTTTCCTAATGCCATACACAATAGGCTTTAACACGGTCCAAATTGAACTTTTAAGATTCGCTTCAGGATGTGTGGTTCTCACCACTAATTAGTTTTCCTTTTAGTTCCCTTTTTATTGACATGCGCTCCTTCTTCTGCAATCGATATTATTTTTTCTCGCTCATTTTGTGCGTTACGACAAAAAAGAGGAAATGACACCACTCCACTAAACACTGCTGCACTCACCGCTCTTAGGCCGTAGCTCGCAAGTGTGGTCAGTATTACCAACAGCCCATAGGCCGCAGCACACCAGCGCTTGCACACGGCACTGTTGCAGTGACGTCACGGACTCGCTCAGTGTGGAGCAGTGAGACCGCGGCCCGTGGGCTGCGTCTCCATGCGCAGCTCTGCTAAGCCCGTGGCATACAGGTTCTTTCGCAACAGCACTGCTCAGCCCTTGGGGTGACGTCAGGGACTCGCTCGGCCCGAGACTGCTGCAGTCCAGTGCGGCCGCAGCACGCGGGCCGGGCGTCTGTGCACGACTCTACGCCGTGCGTCCTGTCGGACGTCGATGCGACTGAACCGGCAGCGCTAGGCAAGGCTCACACGGATGTCACGGCTTCGCTCCTGCATGGGCAGCACCGCGATATCCATCTCTACTGCAAACTGCACAACCAAAGCTCGCTCTCAGCCTGTTGTCGCCGACCGATTGACACCATACAAGCCAACTGCGACGTCTCTCCAGCAGTGGCGGCATCAATTCCCACGGGCAGACACGTCACTGAACTGACTTACCCTCCTATCCTCCGAATAATGATACCTCTCAAATTTTAAGTTAGTGTATCTTGTACAAATATCTCTTGAGCCAATGAAAATGATATGTCAAACTGTTCATTTAAAATATGTCATTTTTGTGTTTTTCTTGTATGCACCAATCTTATAGTTTTGTTGTACTTACTACTTGAATTACCTTTTTTGTAATGGCGAGTGTCATAATCAAATGTATCATAGTCAAATATAAGACACCAAGAAAATTTTTCTTTCTTTATGTTTATGAAATGAGTGTGTAGCAGAGAGTCCACAAATGTTAATAAGTACTTGTAATACTTTCTATGATAATAAAAAACAGTGAAGCCTTCACATGTTTTCTGCGATTAGCTAGGAAATGTCTTCCTGTTTCTTATCTTCCATTGTTCTTCAGCTTTCGCTATGTAAGCATCTATTTTGTTAGCTCGTAAGAACCATGAATATATTCAAGTCTATTTAAATTAATACCTTTCAGATGTATTAATTTAACAAAGTAAACATATCGCTTTATATTAATGTCTTTATCAGCTTTGTGTACATCTGTTCATGAAAGAAATGCAAAACTGATAACGTGGAGCCAGTCTGCCATTGGTGTGATCCAAATACCGATTAGCAATCATCAGTTATTTTATGGTGCACCACTGAACCTGCAGTCTTTCAGAAACGAAGTCCGATAGTCAATTAACGACACAGCATAAAGCGATTGACCGATCACATTATGCACTTGCCTTATGAAAATTACATTAGATCCACATCTATAATTTACGTTTCTCTCGAACACCAACCTGGAGTAATAAGAAATTACAACAGGAATCAACAAGCACTGCTCGGTTAATTTCAATTGACATTACTGAGCTGATTACCTGCTGGTAAGTGGTAGGTGATCACGACTATTTTCTTTACATTCTCTATCTTCCTTCGCCGGCCGCGGTGGTCTCGCGGTTCTAGGCGCGCAGTCCGGGACCGTGCGACTGCTACGGTCGCAGGTTCGAATCCTGCCTCGGGCATGGATGTGTGTGATGTCCTTAGGTTAGTTAGGTTTAAGTAGTTCTAAGTTCTAGGGGACTAATGACCACAGCAGTTGAGTCCCATAGTGCTCAGAGCCATTTGAACCATTTTTTTCTATCTCCCTTCCACCTTCGCAAGCAGGCAAGCTAACAGTTACAGCTCACAACTTCCACTCGCTCATCCACCTTCCAGAGAGGTTGCTGCTATTGTTGATTGTACAGTGGTCACTCCACATGTGTATACGATTTAACGTCGTACCAGAGACATTTCTGTTTACAACAACAAAAGAATACAAGAACCGCTACCTCAGTTCGTTGCATCGGCCAATAGTGTGAGATAAATAGTTTTTGTCATAAGAGAATGAGCAGCGCCGTTAGTTTAGAGCAATACAGAAACGTCTTTTGCCATGTCAACAGCTGAGGGTGCTGAATCACACGAGACCTGCCTTTCTCATGAGCTTTCCCAGTTAAGAACTTGCAAAATTGTGGACCAGAAGCCTACTTCTATCTCCCGCCCCCTTCCCTAGTGTTGTTGTTGTGGTGTTCAGTCTGAAGCCTGGTTTGATGCAGCTGCCCAAGCTAGTCTATTCTGTGCAAGCCTCTTCAGCGCGGGACAGCTAATGCAATGTACATCAGTTTGAACCTGGTACCTGTATTCAAGGCTTTGTCTCCCTCTACAAATTTAATACCCCGCCCCCTCCCCAAACACCCACATATACACACTTCTCTCCATTACGATGCCACGGCGTAGGTGGATATTCTTAAGTTGGCACTACGACGGACACCGACAACAGCGCCCTCTAGCCGGTGCTGTGGAGGTCTACGATCTCCATGACAGATTCTTCCCATTTTGATCAAGATCAGACGGCCAGGACATTTCGCTTGCTATTGAGACTATGTACTACTTACGACGGGTCTAAGGTTTCCCACTTCAGTGGTTCAAATGGCTCTGAGCACTATGGGACTTAACATCTATGATCATCAGTCCCCTAGAACTTAGAACTACTTAAACCTAACTAACCGAAGGACATCACACAACACCCAGCCATCACGAGGCAGAGAAAATCCCTGACCACGCCGGGAATCGAACCCGGGAACCCGGGCGTGGGAAGCAAGAACGCTACCGCACGACCACGAGCTGCGGGCCCCCACTTCAGTGGAAAGATGTATATTCAGATAATATTGTGATAAAGTAAAACCATTGCTAAAAGCAGTACCGAGAGATTTTCACCTTTTCCTGCTCCTACTCACTTCCTTCATTCGGCCAACCTTTCAATTTGCAGGAGCCGACCTACTCGCCGCCTTCCAGGCGGGATACAATACTTAGAGACGAACAAGGATTACAATATTTCCTCTCATTTCCTTTTTTACTCGGTACTTCTTTAGCTTTTTGTGGTATCCCCGTGTGGCTGAGTGACTGTCTTTAGGTGTTCCCACCATTCGCTATTAAGACTTTCAATTGTGTAAACCATGGGTTCGCCACAGGAACAGGCTTCGCTGTCCAATCTTGTACGTATTCAGGCTTACCAACTGACGCAGCTGCTTGCGGCCATGAACGGACTGGTCACTCTACAAACTGCAGCTACCTCGGTGCCTCCGACGCCACCGCCTGTACCGTCGCCAACGGCACTGCCATTTCGTACCTTCAATCCTGACGTTGAACGCTGGCCAGAATACATCGTACAGCTCGAGGCACACTCCGCAGCTTACAGCATACCAGGTACAGAGCGGCTTGCTTTTTTCATTGTCAACGCGGGTGTTGTGTTGTACCGTGTGCTCGTGAAATTGTTTCCCACCACCCGCTCAGAAACTGAAAATTGCGATGATGTAATTGATACTTTGAACTCCCACTTTCGTGATAGTGTAGATGTGGTAGCTGCACGCTACAAATTCTTTCGCCTCCGGCGTGGCTCTACTCGGTCGAATAAAGCTTGGTTAGCGGGCCTTCAGGGACTAACTTCTGATTGTGACTTTAATTACTCGTGTGGACGCTCATATACGGATGTAATTATTAGAGGCATTATTGAGCAGAACGTGGCGTATCACTGCATCCGCGAACAAATCTTCAGATTTAAATCCCGTCTTTGCAGGAAGTGGACTTGCTAGACAGAGAAGATACATTAGATATGGCTACTTCCGCGTTCGACGTGACCCCGGGTGTGTGTACTGTTAGCGAGGCACAACACGTGCCCTCCCACCCGCCAGCACGGCCAGCCACGCCGCTCCGCCGCGCCCAAGTATACAAATTTCGCACCTGGCACCCACAAAGAAACTGAAAGCATGTCCGAACTGCTTTCGCGCACATCCACGGGACATTTGCCCATCCCGTCAAGCACTGTGTTATTTTTGTAATAAGGAAGGACATGTGCAAGCTGTGTGTAGTAAGACAAACTCTAATTCACGAATTGTCTCGCGTTCGCGTGACTCGCGTGGGCGTCTCCGCAACGGCAACCGCCATGATCATGATTCACATCAGCCTATGGATGTTAATGCCATTTATTAAAAGCCTTCTGTTTCACGTGCTTCGACAGCTCGTCGTGTGAATCAAGTTTTGCCAGTCACTTCCTCTCGCATTCAGCGCGATGCGTGGAAACTTTTTGTGACTTTGCTCATTTGTGTTCGCTCTGTTCGCATGCAGCTGGACATTGGTGCGTCAGTTTCTTTACTGAACAAATCGACGTATGACTTGCTTTATTCCCTCCAGCTTCATCGTTCACATTCCGCACTGAATACACTTACTGGACACGAAATCTCAGTGCTTGGCGTGTGTAGTTTGCTAGCGACGTATGGTGCCACGACACGTACAGTGTCTTTCCATGTGCTCTGCTCTAGTGATGCTACGAATATTTTTGGCATGGACGCATTTGAACTTTTTGGCCTCGCAATTCAGGACAATGTACTTTGCATCAACGCTATTGACCATGCAGACAGTGTTGATTTTGCTGAACTCTTTTCTGATGGCGTTGGTTGTGCCACAGACTTTGCAGCGCATGTTGTAACTAAAGACAATGCCATGTCTATTTTGCAGCGTGCGCGCCCAGTACTGCACGCACTGCCCGACGCCGTAGCTTCTAAACTTAAGCATTTTCAATACATTGGTGTCATTGAATCTGTTTCTGCTTTGCCATAGGCTTCGCCTATAATGTGTGTGAAGAAACCCAACGGTCGTCTCCGTATATGTGCTGACTTTAAGTCTACAGTAAATCCCCAGACAGTGGTAGCTACATTTTCCTTACTGCGTCCTGAAGATATTTTTGATAAGCTTGATGCGGGAAAATTCTTTTCCATGATTGACTTGCGGGGCGCATACTTTCAGATTCCGCTCGAAGAACAGTCGTAGCGCTATTTTGTGATCAACACCCACCTTGGATTGTTCAAGTTTCGCCGCCTTCCGTTCGGTTGTGCTTCGGCTCCTGCTATTTTTCAGTCTTATTTGCAGCAGTTGTCTGCCACTGTCCCTGGTTGCTCAAATTATCTGGACGATATTGTGATATAAGGTCGTACCCGTGACGAACATTTGCAGTATTTGCGTGCGTTATTTATTGTACTTTTGCAGGGAGGTCTAAAGTTTAACAGAGGCAAGTGCAAATTTTTTCAAACTGTGATTCAGTATTTAGGACATATGATTAACGTACAGGGTATCCACCCCTCGCCCTCACATCTCAGTGCAATTAGAGACTTGCCAGCACCCAGAAACGTGAAAGAACTTCAGTCTGTTATGGGCAAAATTTCATATTATATTCGATTTATACCAAATGCAGCGCAGATTGCAGCGCCTTTGCATCGCCTTCGGCGTAAGAACGTTCGTTTTGTTTGGTCTTCAGAATGTGACGCTGCTTTCCACAAGCTCATATCTGCTTTGTTGAGTGATCGCTGTTTCATTTCTTTCGATCCCTCCAAACCAGTTGTTTTGGCTGTCGATGCATCTTCTCACGCCATCGGAGCGATTCTCTCAGTCCGCGTTAAGTCTGTCGTTAGCCCGATAGCTTTTGCCTGTAAGTTTTCAATTCTGCCCAGCAAAACTATTCTCAAATCGAGAAAGAAGCTTTAGCTATTGTATATGGTATGACAAAATTTGATGATTTTTTGTACGGTCGCAAGTTCTATTTGGTCACCGACCATAAGTCTTTGACGTCGTTGTTCCAACCGTCAAAGCCAGTTCCGGACCATAGTGCACAAAAGTTGCAACGTTGGTCTTTGTTTTTCTCTAACTGCACTTACGAAATTTTGTTTCGGTCCACAGCCTAGCATGGCAATGCTGATGCTTTGTCTCGTCTGCCTATCGGTCCTGACGAAGTGTCTGATTCTTCCGAATTGTCATGCATGTTTATTGATTCACAAGATAAGGAATAAGCTGATGGTTTTCCAGTGGATTTTTGTCGCATTGCTTCCGTGACAGCCGCCAATGCTTCTTTGTAGATTCTTTTGCAGTATATTCGTACTCAATGGCCTCCATATGCTACGCAGATTCGTGATCCACATGTTCGACGTTACTTTGCGCATTGTCACAACTTGTCTGTACACCACGGTGTTACGCGTCTGCTACGGTCGCAGGTTCGAATCCTGCCTCGGGCATGGATGTGTGTGATGTCCTTAGGTTAGTTAGGTTAAAGTAGTTCTAAGTTCTAGGGGACTGATGACCACAGATGTTAAGTCACATAGTGCTCAGAGCCATTTTTTTGAACCACGGTGTTATTTGTTACGAACTGACAATGATCAGCCTTGCGTGGTTTTACCTCGTTCGTTGCAGTCGGAAATTCTCCGCTTGCTGCACGCTGGTAATTGGTTTAGAGTGCGGATGACGCAATTAGCGCGTCGTCACTGCACTTGGATCGGCATTGATAAACGTATTGAGAATTTGCTTGCTAACTGTCGCTCCTGCGTGGAGCATCAATCTGCTCGCCGACAGCGCTTCTTCGCGTGTCCGACTCCTACTGCGCCTTGGCAGCGCGTTCATATTGATTTTGCGGGTCGTTTCTGCGACAGCCGTTTGATAGACATTGATGCGTACAGTAACTTTCCGTTTGTTCGACCTATGTATTCTACTACATCTGCCAGTACTATTCGCGGTTTGACGACTATTTTCTGCATTGAGGGCTTTCCTGAAGTTATTGTCTCCGACAATGGCCCCCCAATTTGTGTCCTCAGAGTTTGAAGCGTTCTGTGCTGCTAATGGCATTCGCTATCTGTCCTCAGCCCCGTTCCACCCCCAGTGAAATGGCGGGCTGAATGCTTTGTGCGTACGTTTAAGTAGCAGATGAGCAAGTTGCGCGCCACACACTCTCACAAACACGCGCTCTGGTCTTTCCTTGCTTCATATCGCTCGCAGCCGCTCGGCATCCGTTCCCCAGTGGAAATGCTACATGGCGGCACCCATCTGTCGCTCCTGCAGCTATTGCGCCCGCCGCCGCGCCCTCCCGCTGCTTCGCCTCGTTTTGGCTTAGTGCCACATGATTTAGTGTTCTATCGCGTTTTCTCTGGCAGGCAGCGCTGGGAGTAGGGACGCATTCATCGCCAGCTTGGCAGCGTCTTATTTGTCGTTTCTGATCCCCCCAGCACTGACAAGCGACACCGGAACCAGATCCGTTCGTGCCGTCCTCGGTTTTCTGCCGTTGGTTGTTTTCGGGCAGAATTGGAGGCTTCACGGATTCCGCCGCCTCAGCCCACGACTCCACCGACGGCGCCTCCGCTGCTCGCGCCCCCACCACGGGCGGGCCTCCGGTCGTCGCCGTCGCCCTGTCGGTCCAGTCACCTCCACAGGACGGGCGCCTCTAGCCTCCGCAACGTTCCCATCCCCGGCCACCGCGTTCCTCTGCGCTGCCGGAACCGATGGACGCTGAGGCTGCCGACACGCCGCCGCCGCCGTGGCCCATAGAGGTCGTTGCTCTGCCTCCTCATATGAGCATGACCTGTGGTGGTGCGCGGCCTGGTGTGGTTTCCCACGGGGCGTTTGCCTCGCCCCTTCGTGAACAATTCGGGGTCGCGGGTGGACAGCACGCCCCGGCAGTTCCGCTGTCCACTGTGCTCCCCTGGGTCCCTCCACCTGTCGTCGGAAGCCCTACTCAACGACGGTGTGTCGTTTCAGGGGGGAGGAATGTGGTATCGATAGCTACGATGCCACGGCGTAAGAGGAAGTTCTTAAGTTGGTACTACAACAGACACCGATGACAGCGCCCTCTAAGTGGCGCTGTGGAGGTGTACGATCTCCATGACAAATTCTGCCCATTTTAATCAAGAAAAGACGGCCGGGAGACTTTGATTGCTATTGAGACTATGTACTACTTATGATGGGTCTAAGGCTTCGCATCTCAGTGCAAAGTTATGTATTAAGTTAATATTGTGATATAGTAAAACCATTTCTAAGAGCAGTACGAGAGATTTTCACCTTTTCCTGCTCCTACTCACTTCCTTCATTCGGCCAACCTTTCACTTTACAGGAGCAGACCCACGTGCTGCCTTCCAGGTGGGATACAAAAGTGTTATTGCCATGGCTGTTGCAAAAGACTTAGTTAGTGGGCCAGCTCAGAGCCGACAATACACCATTACGTCAGATGTAGCAATGCCACTGGCAGATTCCCACATTGTGCTCCAGGAAAGGGGCTGGCACTTCCATTACGAAGACACAGCAGAAAGGCGTTTGTAGGCCAGTTACTACAAATTCAATCAACAGACTTCTTATGGTTTACATGGCTGCGGGCTGTGATTTGCAAAGCAAGAACGCACTGTCCCAACATAAATTACAGTTATTTTCAATCAAAGGTGTGTCAGTCTGGTAGCTACTATATATGAGGAGAGGTATATGCCGCTCCTCAGGGCGACATGATGCTACAAGCAGCAACCACGAGATTTGGCTCCCACTAATTGTCGGCCCCTGCTTCTGGTTTTAAGGTCAGTGCTGTGGCTTAGCATCTTCCAGCCAGTAGACCACCTTCGGGCCAACTAACTGGTGCAAACAGCCTTGCGCCATTGAAGGAAGTCGCTTGAGACCATGGACACTTGATGCATCAGTTCCTTAACACTCGCTGTCTTCAGCACACGTTATGGAGGACGTTGCACCACAGAATGTTCTACTTTGTTCTTCAGTAAAATGTATGACTAATAGTGAAATGTTTATGAGCAACCATCTATCATCATCCTGACAACCGTCTACCACCTCAACTTAGACCTCCACATGTACATCTACATCTTCATGGATACTCTGCAAATCACATTTAAGTGCCTGGCAGAGGGTTCATAGAACCACCTTCACAATTCTCTATTATTCCAATCTCGTATAGCGCGCGGAAAGAATCAACACCTATATCTTTCCGTACGAGCTCTGATTTCCCTTATTTCATCGTGGTGATCATTCCTCCCTATGTAGGTCGGTGTCAACAAAATATTTTCGCATTCAGAGGAGAAAGTTGGTGATTGGAATTTCGTGAGAAGATTCCGTTGCTACGAAATACGCCTTTTATTTAATGATTTCCAGCCCAAATCCTGTATCATTTCTGTGAACCTCTCTCCCATATTTCGTGATAATACAAAACGTGCTGCTTTTCTTTGAACTTTTTTGATGTACTCCGTCAGTCCTATCTGGTAAGGATCACACACTGCGCAGCAGTATTCTGAAGGAGGACAGACAAGCCAAGTATCCTCTTGTAGCGTAGTGTCCTCCTTAGTAGGTTTGTTACTTTTTCTAAGTGTCCTACCAATAAAACGCAGCCTTTCTTTATCCTTCCCCACAACTTTTTCTATGTGCTCTTTCCAGTTTATTTCCAATATACACTCCTGGAAATGGAAAAAAGAACACATTGACACCGGTGTGTCAGACCCACCATACTTGCTCCGGACACTGCGAGAGGGCTGTACAAGCAATGACCACACGTACGGCACAGCGAACACCCCAGGAACCGCGGTGTTGGCCGTCGAATGGCGCTAGCTGCGCAGCATTTGTGCACCACCGCCGTCAGTGTCAGCCAGTTAGCCGTGGCATACGGAGCTCCATCGCAGTCTTTAACACTGGTAGCATGCCGCGACAGCGTGGACGTGAACCGTATGTGCAGTTGACGGACTTTGAGCGAGGGCGTATAGTGGGCATGCGGGAGGCCGGGTGGACGTACCGCCGAATTGCTCAACACGTGGGGCGTGAGGTCTCCACAGTACATCGATGTTGTCGCCAGTGGTCGGCGGAAGGTGCACGTACCCGACGACCTGGGACCGGACCGCAGCGACGCACGGATGCACGCCAAGACCGTAGGATCCTACGCAGTGCCGTAGGGGACCGCACCGCCACTTCCCAGCAAATTAGGGACACTGTTGCTCCTGGGGTATCGGCGAGGACCATTCGCAACCGTCTCCATGAAGCTGGGCTACGGTCCCGCACACCGTTAGGCCGTCTTCCGCTCACGCCCCAACATCGTGCAGCCCGCCTCCAGTGGTGTCGTGACAGGCGTGAATGGAGGGACGAATGGAGACGTGTCGTCTTCAGCGATGAGAGTCGCTTCTGCCTTGGTGCCAATGATGGTCGTATGCGTGTTTGGCGCCGTGCAGGTGAGCGCCACAATCAGGACTGCATACGACCGAGGCACACAGGGCCAACACCCGGCATCATGGTGTGGGGAGCGATCTCCTACACTGGCCGTACACCACTGGTGATCGTCGAGGGGACACTGAATAGTGCACGGTACATCCAAACCGTCATCGAACCCATCGTTCTACCATTCCTAGACCGGCAAGGGAACTTGCTGTTCCAACAGGACAATGCACGTCCGCATGTATCCCGTCCCACCCAACGTGCTCTAGAAGGTGTAAGTCAACTACCCTGGCCAGCAAGATCTCCGGATCTGTCCCCCATTGAGCATGTTTGGGACTGGATGAAGCGTCGTCTCACGCGGTCTGCACGTCCAGCACGAACGCTGGTCCAACTGAGGCGCCAGGTGGAAATGGCATGGCAAGCCGTTCCACAGGACTACATCCAGCATCTCTACGATCGTCTCCATGGGAGAATAGCAGCCTGCATTGCTGCGAAAGGTGGATATACACTGTACTAGTGCCGACATTGTGCATGCTCTGTTGCCTTTGTCTATGTGCCTGTGGTTCTGTCAGTGTGATCATGTGATGTATCTGACCCCAGGAATGTGTCAATAAAGTTTCCTCTTCCTGGGACAATGAATTCACGGTGTTCTTATTTCAATTTCCAGGAGTGTATGTTCTACAATCCTGCAGCATATCGACGTTATTGATATGGGCCTGTAACTTAGTGGATTACTCCTACTACCTTTCTCGAATATTGGTGTGACCTGTGCAACTCTCCAGCCTTTGGGTACCGTTCTTTCGTGGAACGAACGGTTGTATATTTTTGTTAAGTATGGAACTAATGCGTTAGCATACTCGGAATGGAACCTAACTGGTATACAGTCAGGACCAGAAGACTTGCTTTTAATAAGTGATTTGAGTTGCTTCACTACTTCGAGGATATTTACTTCTATGTTACTCATGTTGGCAGCTGTTCTCGATTCGAATTCTGGGATATTTACTTAGTCTTCTTTTGTGAAGGCATTTCGGAAGGCTGTGTTTAGTAACTCTGCTTTGGCAGCACAGTCTTCGATAGTATCTCCATTGTTATGGCGCAGAGAAGGCATTCATCGTTTCTTGCCGCTAAGGTACTTCAAATACGACCAGAATCTTTTTGGATTTTCTGCCAGGTTTCGAGACAAAGTTTCGTTGTGGAAACTGTTATAGGCGTCTCGCATTGAACTCTGCTCTAAATTTCGAGCTCCTGTAAATGATTGCCAATCCTTGGGATTTTGCGTCTGTTTAAATTTGGCATGTTTGTTTCGTTGCTCCTGCAACAGTGTTCTAACCCGTTTTGTGTACCAAGGAGGATCAACTCCGTCATTTGTTTGTTTATTTGGTATAAATCTCTCAATTGCTGCCGATATTATTTCTTTGAATTTAAGCCACATCTGGTCTACACTTAAATTATTGATTTGGAATGAGTGGAGATTGTCTCAGGAAGGCGTGAAGTGAATTTTTTTCTGCTTTTTTGAATAGGAATATTTTTCGCTCATTTTTCGAGGATTTGGGGATTTCAATATTCAATCTCGCTACGACAACCCTGTGTTCACTAATCAATATATCGGTTTTGATGCTCGTTATTAACTCAGGATTATTTGTTGCTAAGAGGTCAAGTGTGTTTTCACATCAGTTTACTATCCGCGTGGGCTCATGAACTAACCGCTCGGAATAATTGTCAGAGAATGCATTTAGCAAAATTTCGGATGATATTTTATGTTGAAAGGATTCTGTTGGATTCCTTTCATGTTAATTTCTTAAATCTGTTGTCATTTACGGCATTTATTCCACTTCTAAATTTACTGTGTTTTTGTTGACTCTATCTGGGAGGAGACTGAGCAGTGGAATGTGTTACTTTTACACACAATCAAGAACGATGTGTCACACTTCTGCACTTTAAAACACAGTTTATATGTAATTCATGTCACACAGTTTCATACGGAACCTACATCCACTTCGAAACTTCCTGCCAGATTAAAACTGTGTGCCCGACTGAGACTCGAACTCGGGACCATTACTTTCGCGGCCAAGTGCTCTACCATCTGAGCTACCGAAGCACGACTCACGCCCGGTACTCGCAGCTTTACTTCTGCCAGTATCTCGTCTCCTACCTTCCAAACTTTACAAAAGCTCTCCTGCGAACCTTGCAGAAACTAGCACTCCTGAAAGAAAGGATTCTGCGGAGACATGGCTTAGCCACAGCCTGGGGGATGTTTCCAGAATGAGATTTTCACTCTGCAGCGGAGTGTGCGCTGATGTGAAACTTCCTGGCAGATTAAAACTGTGTGCCCGACCGAGACTCGAACTCGGGACCTTTGCCTTTCGCGGCCAAGTGCTCTACCATCTTTTTTCTTTTTTTTATAAAAACCTTTATTAAAAAAACAATGTTACATATTCCAAATATATACTAAGTTATACATACATGAAGTTATTTAAACAAAACGGTTTGATCATTTCAACTACGCTGACGTTAAGGAAAGACAACAGAAGATTGTGTTACTGACTGAATTACCAGAAAGAATTAAATTAAACATCAAGAAAACAATTTTAAAGACGTTCAAACTTCAAACTGAAGAAGTAAAATCAGCACTTCGAATTATGAGCTGCAATCTTTACAGAAGCATAATTAGTTCTTTATGATGGATATCAGCAAGTTCGTGGGATAATTTTAAATATAAAGCAGTTTAATAATCATATTAGACAATTTCTGAAATACTTGAGAATGGCGGAAAGGAGATAAAGAATAAAGTTGACTAGCCTTCCAACTACACTTTCTGGACATTAATTGAATCTAAGTATTTGAAGTGATCAGATCTATATAATCAGTCTTTCACTGCAAAAATGAACAGGGCAATGTGCCAGCCATTGAATATTACATTTATCAGATAGAATCTTATGATTTTAACCAATCGATAAGGACATTTCTATAAAAACCGTCTTTTTCCAAATTTCTAGTATAAGCCAATAATGCACCTTTAATGTTTTGTGTTTGGCACCATTAGACACACAATCTCAATGTCACATAAGTTCTGTACATTAGCTTATAAATTTCAAAAAACTACTCTCTGAAGTAGAAAAAGCACACATCATAAATATACTGTAAAATCTTAAATAGTATCCTTAAGGTAACTACAATACATCACTGTCAACACAATGCCCATTCTTTCAAATACAATTTTTAGCATATTACCGAACTTTTTCTTGTGATTCGAATAGCTTCTAATTTTGTGGAACTCACACAGCATGTGTACCTTGAACTCTATGATGCTATCGGATCCTAATTTGTTAAAGACGTTGTTAACAAAATTTCCCAGCAACCAGTACACAGCGTTATTTTTTGCTTCTGGGAAATAGCGTGCTTCATGCCTGTGTATTAATGACAGCGATATATACTCAGGGGATGTTCTTGTAATCAGAGCTATTTGCTCGCGGATCCACTTCCATCTAGTCATGTGACCACTGCAAGTATATCTATGAATTACTGTGTCAACTAGATGGCATTGTTGACATAAATTTGTTTCACAGAGTCCGATTGCGTGCAGTCTTTCATTGGTGCTAACTATGTTGTTAACTGTCTTGTACCATGACGTTTTTTTATTAGACGTGAGCACATTAGAACTAATGTTTTTCCAAATCTCAGTCCACTCAATGTTTGGAAACTGTCGCTCTATTTTGTTTCTTCCTTCGCTTTTCTTTCGTTCCCGCATTATGGTTCTCGATGTTAAGTGTCGGGACTGCCTGCGTTCGACACTGACATAACTAAACTCAACATAGAAAATCCTAACGTGCTGTAAGCGACTGTTGATATTCTGCACGTCAATCGGGGGAAGCAGGCTTGGAGGTTTAATGATCTCGAAAAGTTGGCTGGTTATGCTTTCTCGTGAGTCTTTTATTAAATTAACTTGCCTTTTGATAAAAAGAACAGAGGCTTTATCCGTTATATCAGTTAATCCTAGGCCACCATTTTTAGGATCTAAAGTGGCTACTTTAGCAGGTACTCTGAACACTTCACCTCTCCACAAAAAGTTTGTGATTTTGGACATTATTCCCCTCGCTATCATTCTCGGTATTGGAAACAGCTGGGCAGTATAATAAGCCTTAGCAAGGATGCATGAGTTGATATACTGTGTTCTTTGAACTTGGTTCATATATCGAGTTAAATTCTCTACAATGGCTCCTTGCACTTTATCTGCTGCAACTTTCCAATTTAAAGCCGTCATTTTCATAGGGCATGCTGTCAGGGTGATCGCAAGTGTTTTATGTTGTCGGACTAATTTTGCCCACTCAACGTTGATTTTATCAAAACCCCTGAGATTTAACATCTTACTTTTTTTTCCGTTTGCATTGGCTCCAGATGCTCTACAGTACGAATCAATCACTGTTGCTAGCGTGGTTACCTCGTCATTATTCCTTATAATGACCCCTATATCGTCAGCATAGGCTCTTATAACTGTTTTATTTCCTGATAATCTAAAAACAATAAAGCACACTTTATGTTTGTTACAGAAGTTATTGCAGTGATATCCCTGAATTCCGCTAGATTTTGAAAAATGGTTCTGCCTTGCGCAGAGTTCTGATGTTGACTAATAATTTTATCTGCAAGGCATGAAATTCTCTTGTTTATTATTCTAGCTATTAATTTATAATCAGAATTCAGCAGTGAAATTGGACGAAAATTATTTAAATCTTTGTTTCCATTATTTTTTTGGCACCAGAACAATTTTACTCTCCTTAAACTCAGCCGGAATCATTTTACCCTGAATAACCTCATTTACAATGTCCGTGATTTTCGCACCTACTATTGGCCGGTAACGGATGTTAAACTCTGCTGGCAGACCATCCGGTCCTGGGGATTTTTTTGGCGGTGAGGCGCACAGTGTCTCATACACGTCTTCTTCACTGACAACCTCGAGAAAATTTTCGTTGTCATCTTCTGTCAGCTGTGGGGCTAGGATGTCAATGAATTCTTCCAAGGAAGCATTACTACTTTGATGTACAGAATATAGCTCGCAATAATAGCGATAAATCTCGTCCATGATATCCTGCTGGGATCTGAGAATCGTACCATGTTTTGTTCGGATTTCTTCAATAAAAGTCCTTCTACCGTTTTTCGTATGCTTCACTAAATGATATAGGGAAGTAGTTTCATCTTCTGACACCGAATTTGCCTTCGATTTTATTTTCAACCCTTCCATTTGACTTCTCTTGATATTAAGTAACTTGGCTTTGACTTTTTTGATCTGCTATCCGAAGTGAGGAACCTGCTGCAACTTGATCATATAGATCTCTCAAAACGGAATAGTAGTATTCTATAGTGCATTTCATTTCCCTTGCGCTCTGGGCACTGTATTGAATAAGAACTTTCCTCAACTTTGGCTTTGCCATTTTAACCCACCAGTCAATAGCAGTGGCATATCTACTACGGGCTCGCAGGCATATTGCCCATGTTTCTTTAATCAGATCTTCTAAATCATGATTTACTAACAAGGAAGTGTTCAAATTCCACTGATTCTTGAATAGTCGCACCGGCTGTCTTGTTAGATTTATGCAAGCTAAGACACTTGAATGGTCTGAAAAGTACGTAGGAATGGTTTCTACTTTTGTCACGGAAGTTACAAGATTTTTAGAAATATATAGTCTATCAATCCTGCTACGTGATGTTGCCGTGACATATGTGAACTCAAAAGTGGAGGGGTATTTGATTTCCCATGTATCCTTTAATTCTAAACCAGTAACTAATTGTTTTAGTTCACTTGAGTAATTAAAATTAGGTAATTGATCTTTTGGATTTAAAACACAATTAAAATCACCTCCAAGTAATAACTGTCTTGGCGATTTCCTTAACAAGTATATCAAGTCATCTTTGAAGAAACGTGCCCTGTCAGCTCGATGAGAACTTCCTGAAGGGGCGTACATATTGATGATAGTCACATCATAGATATTTAGTCCTATTCCCCTTCCGGATTCCAGTCGTTCCACCTCGCTTACTGTAATCCCTTCCCTCACCAAAATAGCTGTTCCAACACTTGTTTCGGGAGACACATTTATGTAACTGACAAAACCGGGAATTACCAAATCCGAAATTAGAACTTCTTGTAACAGGACAATATCAGTCGCGGATTCGTACAAAAATTCCTTAGGGGCCGATAATTTCAAACCGGTCGTGTTTTTATTTATGTTTATAGTGGTGACAGAATAAGATTGCGTCATTGTGCTGTCACTATGTAGTTGTTTTGATGAACTAATTTAGTGTGGTTCAGGGTTCAGTTAAGCTGTAACAGTTTTCTCGGAAGGCTGAACATGGAAAACACTTCAATCAGTTTATTAGTTACTGTCCCGTTTTTTTCTACTTCTGATGTTTTCTCTTGTACCGCAAGCAGACTGATTTCCTGGTAAACTTTCTGATTTTTCCTTCGGTGATTCATGTACGACCGTTTCGGACTGAACACCTTTTCACGGTGTTAAAAAAGATTGGTTCAAATGGCTCTGAGCACTATGGGACTTAACTTCTAAGGTCATCAGTCCCCTAGAACTTAGAACTACTTCAACCTAACTAACCTAAGGACATCACAAACATCCATGCCCGAGGCAGGATTCGAACTTGCGACCGTAGCGGTCTTGCGGTTCCAGACTGCAGCGCCTTTAACCGCACGGCCACTTCGGCCGGCCGCTCAACAGTTATCTGAGATGTATAAAACAGTAAAATCAGAAGTTGCTGAGGTTCGCAAAGAGTTCCAAATGGAAGATGCGAAGCTGGAGCACAAGTTAACAGAAAAGATCGAGGTGGAATCTGAACTGTGCTCAGATAGGTTTGAAGATGTTAATACAAAAGTAAATATATGTCAAGCAGAAGTAGATGCAATCAAAACTGATACTACTCATATTGTGCAAAGAGTAGATAATGTTGAAATGAGAGTAGAAAATATTAGTACTAACATTGCTAACATTGAGAGTAAAGTAGCCTCAGTAACTTCTGGTAATGGTAGTATACAACAAGTTGTAGCTGCAAACGCCGCATTTATCGGGTGTCGGAAGTTCTTGCGGTTCGATCCACATAAAAATATCCACGTGCTAGATTTCTGGAACGTTTTTGAAGATGTGATTCCACCAACTTGGTCTGAACGAGAGAAAATCTCATTTATTAGAAGCCATTTAGCAGGTGACGCCATGCGTTGGTCAGCTGATGTTATGCTGAAGTGTAAAACATTAGCGGAATTTAAAACAGCTTTCATTAATGAGTATTGGTCTAGTAATAAGCAAAATGAAGTGTTGAGAGAATTTTGGAGTGGAAAACGCTTCAATGCAGGCAAGGAATCTATTAAAGAGTTTGCCAGGTCATGGATCCCACGTTTGTCACATTTGGCCGAAAAGCTAAAACCTGAAATGATAATACTAGGTCTTGAAGCCAAACTGCCATGGTATTGTCAAACTAGAATTATATCTGCCCCTAGAGACAATCTGGATCGTTTCATTGAATATTTGGAACGTGTAGAACGTGTGGCTGCCAATGAGGAGCAAGCATGTAATAACAGAAATGGTAATAACACTAGTAGTAATTTTAAGAACGAGCAGAATGGCAATGTAAACATCAGAACAGTAGGTGTTTGCCATCCAAAGAGAGGTAGGAATTGGAGAAATAATTATCAGAACCAACAATGGCATCCAAATGATAGTAATTGTGTTCCGAACAAAATTATACAGGTAAACAACAGTGCGGAAAGCAATGCTGTGCCAGTTAACTATAATGGAAATAAAGGAAACAGTAGTAGGCAGAGGCAGGAAAACTAGTTCCCATCTATGAGGACACTGGCGCTCACCAGGCGGTTATTTTTCCTAGGCCAGTAATTACAGTAATTGGTAAGACAGATCAGGATACTCATACTGAACATGTGGATGAGGGATCGGTAGCATCTAAGGATACAGCAGAAACATTAGATCACTCACAGTATTTGATAGGTACCGTGTTAGAGACGCTATCTAAGTGGGAAGAGAAAGAGAAGGCGCAGCAGTGTAACGGTAGGGAACAGCTACAAAGTACCGAATTGTCAGGTGAAGAAACAGAAGAAATTCATGCTTACATTTACGATGAGGATGATGTGCTCTTATCTAAAGTGCCTGTGCAGGATGTTGATACTGTACTAATATATTTAGGACAGGAGGTAAGTGAGAATGTAGAGGATAGCCTGTTGGGGGTCGATGAACCCAGTAGCTGTGACCAGTTGTCACTTGAGAAGGAACCCGACGATAATAGTGAAAGTGGTTTAGCTGTAACTAGTGTTATGCCCGGTCTGGAGGCGCAGAATCGCTCAGACAACAATAATTTGGGTCATGTTCAGCAAACTAAATGTAATGAAGTCGTGCAGTGTTCCGATTTGAAATTAATAGACCGACTGGAAAAGGCAGCTGAAAATGTAATTCAGGAAACCCCTACACACTTTGACCTAAATGTAATGAAGACAGATGTCGATCACTTTAGTTGGAGACAAATCCAAAAGGAACTATTGGATGAGTTTGAGGAACCACCTGTACAAACTAGAATAAGCCACCCTATAATAATAGTGAATATGTTGGGTACCAATGTACGTTGTCTCTTAGACAGTGGAAGTGAGGTGAGTGTGATATCTCAGTCCTTCTTTGATGCATTACCTGGTAAAGACAAGCATACAGTAATGAGGGTATCAGGACTTAGAATAATTGGTGCTCCTGGCAAGGTGTCAAAAATGGTAAAGCAAGAAGCTTTACTGCCCTTTGATATTAATGGTAATTTAATTGATCATCTATGCTTAATTGTAAACAATCTCAGTATTGAGGTTTTAATTGGCATAGATTTCTTGTCAAAATATCAGAGTGTTGTTGATTTTGAAAGAAGTCGATAACCGGAGTAATTACGGTACCTTTTATTGATAAACATGTGGTAACTAATGATGAAAGTTGGTAGCTGCCCATACGAGTTCTGAAAAATAGGAGATATTGGGGCGAAAGTGTTAATCTTAGTAAAAGTAAGCTAAACACAAAAGAAAGAAAGAAGCGTCATGACGCAAAAGCTGTACCCACCAGTTTTGAAATAGGTCAGTTAGTCCTTGTCAAAACCAAGGAAATATCAAAGAAAATAAATGCAGAAACAAAGAAATTCAAGTTCGTATACCAAGGACCTTTCACGATCATAGGAAAACCACATGCCAATGCATATAGGTTAGAGTACCCTAAGAGTATAAAGCTGTTAGGTCTCAGGAACGTGATCGACCTAAAGAAGTTCATAGGTAGTGAATGAATTCTGTAGGGAGGAGGTTGTTCTGTAACCTCTACACAGTGTGGCAGCTGTGCAGTCCCAGCTGTGTGAGATCTTCTTTCCATTTCAAGTCTCACTCATTCTTCATCTTTCTTATCCACCAAAATTTCGGCTCTTACTCTCAAATACTAAAATCTTCCGGTATGACTATCAAGCCAGCATTAAGCTAATGAATTCTGCAGAGAGGAGGTTGTTCTGTAACCTCTACACAGTGTGGCAGCTGTGCAGTCCCAGTTGTGTGAGATCTTCTTTCCTTTTCAGGTCTCACTCATTCTTCATCTTTCCTATCCACCAAAATTTTGACCCCTTCTTTCCAATACGAAAATTTTCTGAAACCAATGAATTCTGTAGGGAGTAGGTTGTTCTGTAACCTCTACACAGTGTGGCAGCTGTGCAGTCCCAGCTGTGTGAGATCTTCTTTCCATTTCAGGTCTCACACATTCTTCATCTTTCCTATCCACCAAAGTTTCGACTCGTTCTTCGCAATACAAAAATTTTCCATCATGGCTATCAAGCCAAGAGTTCTGTAACCATTCAATCCACCGATTAGTGAAGAAAATACTTAATGTGACAAACCTAACTGTGACATAAACAACAGAGAAGTATGATGTAATTAAGATACAAAGGTATTTGAGTAACAAGTATGTATTGAACCCTGGTAATATTATAAGTACAAAGTTGTTGTTTTATTGGAAATGGTCCACCGACAGTAATTTAAAAAGATATACAAATTTATAGTACAAGCAGGATCTGAAGTGGCAGTGAAACCTATTGTATGCTGTAGAGGTAACTAATTAATAGTAAAAGAAAGTACTTAGTGTTATGAAAAATAAGCAGATAAGTTGTAAGAATGAACTCACCTTGTGTAGCAAGGAATGGCAGTGTAATAGAATTGAACAGTGTTTGTGGTTGAGACGTGAAGGACACGTCCTTGAAATATTTATAAGGTTGGAGCTGGCCGTTATTTGGTGTAGTGTGTGGCAGAACACAACTACACGTATTGAGGTTATGAGTTGGAGGCGTGAATGCGACCATAGGTACCCATATGTCAGATGAGACAGAGCAGCTCATGGTGTCCTATAGGTTTAAGGAATTTAGCATTACGCTCGTCCATAATTACTTAATGCACTTTAGTGGTAGGTCGAGAGAGACCACCTGTGGTTTCAGCGTCCGATCGAGTGGAAATGGATTGCCACGTGAGCAAACTGATCAGCTGCAATACACTATAGATATGAAATAAATGTGCTATCCTATGCGTTAAATGTTAATAGAGTGAGTGTTAAATAAGTACATACACTAGCAACATAATTGAGTAACATAATGGCAGACGTGAAACATTATTTATAGCTCAGCATAAATACACTTCGATGAAGTAAGTACATAATTGCAGATGTGGAACTGAAACAGCAGCAGAGGATTAATAAGTGGATTTAGTAGTCAACTAAACGTAGTGTGTTTTGAACACTCAGAACTGTACTATTACCACAAGTTACTCACATGTACAAAGAAGCTGAGAAGACAACTACTAATCAAATATACTCATACTATCTCTAAGAATAAGGTAATCGAAGATGAGTCAGCTAAGTAAATAAAATACAAATGTATCAAGAATGTACCGAGCATCGTTTCAGTGTTCAGGTCAAGAAATAATAAATTGAGATTAAATAGAATTTATGATTGTATGCCTTGAGCATAAATTTTCTCTAGTACGTGACTAACCGCGTTTTGAGCCATTTGCTTATCGATTTTATGACAGTTAAGTAACCGCGAGAGTAAAATTGAGAAAGTTCTGTTAACTTTGTTCCAGTAACATATTGAAAGATAAAATGTATATATCCCCATTTCATTGTGACCCACCCTTAGATATTAAGTGAACAGAGTCTGAGGCACTCTTTTTGTTTGTTCTAAAGGACAAATCAGATAATGGCAGCCTGGTAGCTGCGTGAAAGCATGGAGTGACTTGGACACAACTCACAGTGACCCCTCCCCTTTCCCCATGTAATTTAGAGTGAACATGAAGGACGCACACCATAGCAACTTCCCATCGTCTACCCTTGTGAATGGAAGTGTAGAACGCCAGCCGAAGCGGCTACAACCACGTGTGTAAAAATGAAATTGTCATGATTTGTGAAATTTTCTTTCAGGTTTAGAAAAGACTGCTAAGATATAATTATCTGTTTATGTATCATGAATAACTGTGTAATTTTCTTTGAATTTGTGTATGTAAAAATGTATGTAATGGATTTAAGAATTTCATAATTTTACATATTTTATGTGTTTGTCTGTCTAAGGCAATATGTATGCCAAAGTGTTTCATTGATTTTGCTTAAATTTTAAGTAATAATGTTGCTTATTACGCAGTGAAGATCCCAGCAATTTAAATAATTGAAGTAGGTAATAAGTTTTCTTTTAATATTTCTGAACGTTTACATTTCAATTTTAATTTTCATGGGGAGCTAAGCTGTACTCTTGGTTCCCTTGTTTTAATTAATTTTTTTTGCCATCTACATCCAAAAAAAATTAAGTAGAGGGTGATGTAGGGAAGCAGCTTACTCACGCCTCATAAAATTCACATCAGTCTTTCCATTGTGTGCCAGTCAGTCCGCTGTAACTAGCTCTGACGTCATAAATGTTGTGCAATACTTTAAAAATCAAGTAAATAACCTGAAACGTTTCAAGCATGTCAGGAGTAATACTAAATCAATATGTGTTGAATATCAGTTCAATAACTTTAACCATTTTCGAAATTTGGACGTTTTTCCGTAAAAATCATTGGCGCAACAGAAAAGAGCTAGAAACTTAAAAATTTATATTTACATTCCTTTTGCGTAATAATTTAGTAGAAACAGTATTCTGGATCTCACAAATTAAAATTTTTTTTGAAATTCATGATTTTCTGGTTTTTGTCTTAAAAATTAAGGACGCAAGATAGATTAAGTAGGCGCATAAATAAGGCTAGGATGTTTAAATTTAAGTATAAGGGAGATCCGCTATAATCATAAAGATGTGAGAAGTTTCAACTGAATAACTATAAAACTATAGCGATAGCATATCTCCAAAGGGCGAGTTCAGAGCCCGACTACTGCGTGTAGTGTAATTAAATTAATTCTCTCCCCCAAAATATTTGACTGAGTCACGTCAGACTTTTATTATGATCACTTACCTGTGTGCTGATTGCATATGTAAATTGAGAGCTTCATCAGCGATCAGCAAAGGAAGCATTGATTTATTCGATAACTTAAAGTGACGCATTACTAGCCTAGCGGCCAGTCGGGAGAGCGGATTTGATCAGGCGTTCCCTTAGCCGTCCGCACCGCGGCTTTATATATAAGAACGCTGCACGAGAAAGAAAGGCCCCAGTTCTCTCCAGATGCTGATTAGCGCACCACCTGTGCCGGGAGTCGCGTCGCGTCAGTATCATTGCTATAAACAGCCTTGGATGCCATAATAAGTTACTCGGGATACGCGTAACCATGAAATCATTTTCGAGTGAAGTGTTAATTCTGAGATGACTTTAATGATCTATCTATCTTCAGTTTGCCTATGTCGTATTTTCGCGTGCCACCGCAGGACAGACATTCTACCATTATTTAGCATGGCGTTTGATGAACATTATCATCAAATTATGGCGAGCATTCACTTATACATTTAATTTGAACAGTTATAGTTGCATCAGCGCATTAGACTCTGAACTGCTCTGGTATTTGGATTGTGTGGAGTCTTTTTGGTCTGTGACTTTCACAATATAGTGAACATTTTAGAGAGAATGGTTTTTGATTATGAATCCCAGACAATCTCCTAGTTCCTCAGAGCTATAAGCTGTAGCTATAAATGTATTTCTCAGATGAGGTTGGCACTAAGAATTCTAATTACAGGCTTCACGTTTTGCTAATCACTTTCTGGCTGCCAATATTGTAGTTAGAGAGCCAGTGTTGAGAATGGCAAACAACAGCAGAAATACAGAACATCAATAGCAATAATTCCACCTGCCGTCCCACACTGTCTGCTAGAGAACAGCAGGACCAACGCTGGAACAGGTAGCTACACTTTCTAAAAGCAAAGAGGTTTCTATTCTTAGTATGGTCCTGTCCGTCCCTTGTCATGTTGGTATAGGAAGCTGCCTCTCTGGTCAGTTCCGTTTGTATCTGTGAAGCACCCTAGGTAGGGGCCCATGGCAGTCTGTCCGCAGGGAGCGTCTGAAGTGGTAAGATCTCCGACTAAGCACGTCTCTACCAAGTCCGTAGGACAATGGGTTTCTTAAGTTCAGCCTAAGTGAAAATTTAATCACCTTTATTTCAGGTTTAAATCTAAAATATCTTACGTTATCTTAAATTGCAACTCAGTGTAATTCGAGTGTGAAGTTCAGAATATCTTCCAGTAGTTACTTGGTCCCTACTTTGTGAGTAAAGTGAAACCACGTATGGTTGATCTGTAACTCTAACTAAGGTCATCATTTTAAACGCGAATGTGCGTGAGATTATAACGTCTCGTCTTGACAATATTTTTCAATATAGCAACTTTTCTTTATGTTCAACCCACGTGGGGTGTACTTTGTGAGACCAATACCACGTGCTTATACGATTGTTTGACCCATCAGGTTAATAGTAAGATGATAGTAATCGGTTCGAGGTTTTACTTTTGAAATTGCATTTCGATGTAATTTATTTTAATTATCGAAATTTTTATCAAGTTACACTCTTTGTGTGAACCAAGTTGACCATGTGAAGCATGTGGTGTAATCATCAAAGTAGCTCGCAGCTATTCTTTTTGGGAAGATTTCACAGAGAGGCAGTATGAATTTAGTATACCAGTGTGTGGATTGCGCTACGAACGTAGCTTCTTTGGGTGAAAATTGAAGAGGTTGGTTGTGGTTAATTTCCTCTTGCATATGTTTCAACGTTCATCGTGTGTTATCTTATGAATGCAGTGTTGTATGCAGTCTCCCAATCTTGGCTCCATATTTGATGTGTTCCGTAAGATTACAAACCCACATTTTCACAATCCTAAATAAGGCACCAGTTTAGTTATGAATCAAGTTTAATATGCTGAAATTTTAACGGAACAATGATTAATGTTAAAATAAATGTCCAAATATAAACTGATTTATTTCACCGGTTGTCGTAAGATGACTATTAAAAGATTATAATTAATGTTGATCTGGATGGGAATTTGGTAAGCTATACTGGATACCTGGTGAAACAGTTGCTCAGTAATGCAAGGTTAACTTCCTCAGATAGCTCACAGCTTTTAACCCGCTTTTATTGTCTTGAATATCAGCACTGCTTTCAGAACAACTTAATGCATCAACATTACAAATGGTTCAAATGGCTCTGAGCACTATGGGACTCAACTGCTGAGGTCATAAGTCCCCTAGAACTTAGAACTACTTAAACGTAACCAACCTAAGGACAACACACACATCCATGCCCGAGGCAGGATTCGAACCTGCGACCGTAGCGGTCGCGCAGTTCCAGACTGTAGCGCCTCGAACCACTCGGCCACTCCGGCCGGCAATCAACATTACACATGGCGACCCTGTTCTGTGATTCCGCTAGACTCTGGAATCTCTGGAACGTTAGATTGCGAGCATTGTATAATCTTCAATTTTTCTCTGCAGCGCTCAAACAACATCTGCGTTGTTTCTGAGCAGACTTTCAAAAGATTCACGGCGTTGTTGAGCGGCGTTTTGTTGTTTGTCTTGTTGTTTTGTTTTCTATATTTGTGTGTTTTATGTGTGTGTGTTTTTATCTCGCTTGTAAATTGCACCGACTTCGATGAAAGATATAAAATTGTTTTGCATGTGAAAAAGTGCATACTAGGTTGGGTACCTTTCGCGTGACTGTCGCAATTTTTGGGGGGGGATACATTTATTCTGATTAGTGTGTTGCATACCGGGTATAAATTGAACTAATGCAGACACATAACCAAGCTAAAAGTAGGCGGTCCAACAACTTAAGCAACATGGACCAAGAGGATAATTTGATTTTTAATATTAACGCGTCGGACGGTTCCGAAAACGTAATGGGGAATACTTCAGACGAAATGCAAGATTGGACGAACGGACTCACAGCAGAGCCAGAAATTAATTTGCCTCCAACTAACGAAATTGATTTGGCAGAACTCATGAAAGCCTTATTGCAACAAAATGAAGAAAACACAGAGAAATCTGAAAAATGGATCTGAGAACTAGGTGAACAAATGACGCATAAATCTGAAAAATCGATACGAGAGCTAGGCGAACAAATGACACAGAAATCTGAAAAATCAGTCCGAGAGCTAGGCGAACAAATAGACGAAAAACTAATCCAGCAGACAAATAAAGTCGACAAGTCGATGCAGAGAGTGTCCGACGTGTTCTCACAAAGAATAAACAATCTGGCAAGTGAAATAAAAAGTGATATTTCGAAAGAATTAGGCCGTACATTTGAACAAATCGATGATCGTCCGCAAGTCTTAGAACAGGGCAGGCGAAGTCGCAATGCGGAATCGAAAGAGAGCGAGGAACAGCTACTTAAGTATTTCTGAGCGCTGAGAGAAGAATGCCAAAGGGAACACGAGCAGGTACTCTCCAGGGTCCAGGAGGCTGAAACGCATTGTCCCGCGTCTGTTAGCAACACAATAGCGGACAACAGTCAAAAGATTCACGCTCTCGAACAGCAAGTAGAAAAATTGAAGCAGACTATGGCGGAGGACAACAGACAAATACATGATAAGATTGCGGCGTTAGCGGACATCGTAGGCACGATGAATGTGACAGAGGGTGATAACAATACTACACCGGTCGCGGTCGCAGAGACCGAAGAAGTGTGTTCGCCTCTTGGATTTCAGAAGGGACAGTTCGAAGTGAACAGGCGGCACTAAACTGTAACAGGTGAATTACAAGAACGCGTGGCGCATCTGGAAAGCCACATGGGTTGTGATTCCAAACTCGCCAGTAGAACTAGAAAGAGCCGTACGAACAGTTCAGAGAGGGACTCCGGCCACGAGGGAGATTTTGACGACAGGGAAGAATGTATTTTGAGGGGCAGAAATGAGAAAAATAGGAACATTCAAGGGCCTCGCTGGGAGGAAATGCGGGGATTTGATTTAAAACATTTCCTTACGGTGAGAAAGTTTGAGATATTTCGAAATTCGAAAAAAGGAATACATCCACGAGCATGGCTCGAGCAATTTGAATTCTGTCTTCCCCCCCGACTGGGCAAGTTCACATAAGATAGAATATATGTGTGGCTATTTGGAAGGCGAACCAGCGATTCGCATGAGGTCGGCAGCGCGACACTGCAACTCCACTTGGGAGTTTCGACAAGTCTTTCTGTCCGCCTATTGGTCGGAAGCGGCACAAGATAGGGTGAAGCATGGCATAATTATGCTGCCAAATTTGAACCAGTCTGGTTTCGGCAGCCCAGCACGCCTATTCGACCACATGCTGCAGGCGAATCAATTTCTATACGATCCATACGGACCTGCGGAACTAATTAGGATATGCATCACCAAATTGCCGATGCACTTGTGCCACATCATTCTTGCGGGACGATGCAAAGAGGACGTGGAAACGTTTAAGACACTTCTCCAAGAGTTAGAATATAATACAGGAGAATGCCCGTCTAATCAGGCACAAAGTTATTACGGGGCACAGCAGTGCGACCGCAGTCGTGGCCGTAGTACTAATCAACGGCGTGACTGGTCGTCGCGACGCGAACGGAACAATAATCGGGACCGACCGTATAGAAACTGGGGTTACAGTCGCGAACACAGGTGGAACAATGGAAATGATCGAGGACGTGGACAAGATCGTGAACGCAACAGTTACGGCAACCAGAATCGATGCTACGGTGAACACGGTGGGAATAGGACTGTAGGCGAAGCACCACATGATGTTGAAATTCGGCCGGCTAACCCTAGACATAATCCAGCAAATGGAAATGAACAAAATCGGCAATGACAAACGATCAGCGCAGAAGGCGCCCAATCGCAACAAATGAGCGACATGGCAAATGAGTACATAGGGCATATAGAGAGGGAAGATATTGGAGAGGATTTGTTTCAAGAAACTACGAGTGCTAAAATTTCGGGAATAAATCCAGTCGTGACAGTTGCAGTAAACGAAACATGTTTTAAGTGTGTCATTGACACTGGAAGCCCTTTCTCGATAGTGAGCGAGGCAGCATTTCAAAAATGTGAAGGGGCTGGGACTTGGCCCGTTTTTCAAGTGCGAGGAATAAAGGTTAAGGGTGCAATCTACGGTAAGAGCGTAGAAATCCGAAGGCAGACTCGGTTTAATTTTACCTGCCAGGGAAGAGAGTTTGAGTACAACATCTTTGTGCTCGCAATGCTGAATGTGGCAATGATTTTAAGAAATGACTTCATGAATGCCCACCATGCAGTAATTGGCATGGGTGGAGGGGTAATGACAGTTCAAGTTGGGGATCAGCCAATTAATTTAGTATTTGATGAATGCATATTGCGTGCCGAGTAAGAAATTTGTTGCCTAAAATTTCAAGCTCAAACCGAGTCGCAACCCAGACTGGACCTACTCGTGAACTATGTAAGTGAGTCGTGCTCTACGTCTGGTGAGCAAGGGAAATATGTTGTTTTTGCTGATGCACTGAGAAAGAGCATCGCGGGTGTCAGAACCACGGACAGGAAAAAGGAGAAATTGTATTGCCTACTTAGGAATCATGAACGGGTATTTTCTGAGACTCCGGGGGCGATTAAGGGTTTTACTTACCAATTCAGAGTACGTGACCATCAGAAGTTTTCTGTTAGACCATACCCTATTCCCGTGGCGTATAAAGCCCAGGTGGAGAAGGAAATAAACAAGATGTTAGAACAAGGAATAATTGAGAGGGCAGTAAGCTCGTACAACTCACCCTTGCTTGTCGTATCAAAACGCGACAACTCGGTTCGTTTGGTACTAGACTCGAGACAGATAAACGCAATTATTATGTCGGAAATGGACAGGCCTGAGGGGCTTGAGGAACTCTTACCCCGTTTCCACGGGGTAAAGGTACTATCATCTGTCGTCCTCCGTTCGAGTTTTTCGCAAATCGTGCTACACCCATCTTGCAGATTATATACAGCGTTGCTGTGTTATGGTAAATGTTTCCAATTGCGGCGTCTCCCGTTCGGACTAAACGTCTCATCAGCTGCTTTTATAAGGGGATTAAATAGCATTTTGTCTGATGATTTGAAACAGTGAGTGACAATTTACGTGGACGACATATTAATTGCGGAAAAGTCGTGGGAGGATCATAATGACGTTCTGAACAGACTACTGGATGTTTTTGAGAAGGCAGGTGTAACAGTCAACTTAGATAAGTCACAGTTCGGACGAGAGAACATAAAATTCTTAGGCCATTTGTCTCAGCAAATGGAATACAACCTGACCCGGAGAAAATTGCGGCGATAACGGAGTGTGCAATGCCGACAAATAAAAAACAGTTGCGAGCTTTATTAGGCCTGTGTAATTTTTATAAGCTATTTATAAATTTTAGTGTACTTGGTACACCCCGTCTATGTGGACTAACAGGGAAGAACGCTTTGTGGGTCTGGGATCAAGAGGCACAGGATGAATTTTATAAATTGAAAATGGCATTGGTAGAGGCACCCATCCTCGTGCATCCCGACCTGACACAAGAATTCTGTTTAATGACGGACAGTTCCTTGTCAGGATTAGGTGCGGTACTGTTTCAAACGGAAGGAAATGATGATATTACAACTTGGAAAACAATCTCGTTTGGGAGCAGGGTGCTCTCTCGATGTGAAAAAAATTATTCAGTGACAGAACTCGAAGCACTCGCGATAGTTCGGGCATTCTCAAAATTTAGGTATTTATTATTTGGGAGGACCTCGGGGGTGTACACTGACCATCGTGCACTCCAATTTCTTATGAGCGCAAAAAACACGTATGAGAGACTAGGACGCTGGGCACTATACCTACAGGAATATAATTTCTCTGTGGAACACATTCCGGGACAGAAAAATGTAATTGCTGACGCTTTATCGCGTATTCCTATAGGTTTGGTTCACACAGAAGAAGAGGAACTCGGTGAAAATAATTTTAGCATCCTATACTTACAGAATGTTGCGTTCGAGAACTTCGTTACCACCTCTTTAGGGAGTATAGCCGACGAACAGGATAATGACGCAGTATTGAAAGATATAAAAAAGAAGTGGGAGGACAAGGAGAATGTAGGAATACTATTCAAGAAACGAGCCCCGGACGACTCCACATGGGTATTGGTGATTCCGCAGGAACACGTAAACAAAATTATATGGTACATACATTTAAGTTATGGTCACTTCGGAGCACAGAAATGTTGTGAAAAACTGAAGGAGACATGCTATTTTAATAACATGCTACGGCGTAGTCGTTGTGTACTTAGAGTGTGCGGACCTTGTCAGAGAACAAAGGCGGCCACAGTGACGTATGCTGCATCATTGCACCCGATAATACCAAGCAAACTTTGTGACCTCGCGGCCGTGGATCTACTTGGGCCACTAATACGGTCTAAAGCAGGTTTTGCAGATGTTTTCGTAGCGGTGGAGCTAACCTCCAAGTTTGTGTGTCTGATTCCGTTGAGGCGAGCCACAGGAAGGGCAGTGGCAACTGCATTTGCAAAGCAGTTTCTGCATGAAGTTGGGCGTGTGAAAAGGGTTAGCTCGGATAATGGACCACAATTTAGATCGCAATACTGGCAGCGGATGCTTCGAAGAAGAATAAATATATATATATATATATATATATATATATATATATATATATATATATACTCCTGGAAATTGAAATAAGAACACCGTGAATTCATTGTCCCAGGAAGGGGAAACTTTATTGACACATTCCTGGGGTCAGATACATCACATGATCACACTGACAGAACCACAGGCACATAGACACAGGCAACAGAGCATGCACAATGTCGGCACTAGTACAGTGTATATCCACCTTTCGCAGCAATGCAGGCTGCTATTCTCCCATGGAGACGATCGTAGAGATGCTGGATGTAGTCCTGTGGAACGGCTTGCCATGCCATTTCCACCTGGCGCCTCAGTTGGACCAGCGTTCGTGCTGGACGTGCAGACCGCGTGAGACGACGCTTCATCCAGTCCCAAACATGCTCAATGGGGGACAGATCCGGAGATCTTGCTGGCCAGGGTAGTTGACTTACACCTTCTAGAGCACGTTGGGTGGGACGGGATACATGCGGACGTGCATTGTCCTGTTGGAACAGCAAGTTCCCTTGCCGGTCTAGGAATGGTAGAACGATGGGTTCGATGACGGTTTGGATGTACCGTGCACTATTCAGTGTCCCCTCGACGATCACCAGTGGTGTACGGCCAGTGTAGGAGATCGCTCCCCACACCATGATGCCGGGTGTTGGCCCTGTGTGCCTCGGTCGTATGCAGTCCTGATTGTGGCGCTCACCTGCACGGCGCCAAACACGCATACGACCATCATTGGCACCAAGGCAGAAGCGACTCTCATCGCTGAAGACGACACGTCTCCATTCGTCCCTCCATTCACGCCTGTCGCGACACCACTGGAGGCGGGCTGCACGATGTTGGGGCGTGAGCGGAAGACGGCCTAACGGTGTGCGGGACCGTAGCCCAGCTTCATGGAGACGGTTGCGAATGGTCCTCGCCGATACCCCAGGAGCAACAGTGTCCCTAATTTGCTGGGAAGTGGCGGTGCGGTCCCCTACGGCACTGCGTAGGATCCTACGGTCTTGGCGTGCATCCGTGCATCGCTGCGGTCCGGTCCCAGGTCGACGGGCACGTGCACCTTTCGCCGACCACTGGCGACAACATCGATGTACTGTGGAGACCTCACGCCCCACGTGTTGAGCAATTCGGCGGTACGTCCACCCGGCCTCCCGCATGCCCACTATACGCCCTCGCTCAAAGTCCGTCAACTGCACATACGGTTCACGTCCACGCTGTCGCGGCATGCTACCAGTGTTAAAGACTGCGATGGAGCTCCGTATGCCACGGCAAACTGGCTGACACTGACGGCGGCGGTGCACAAATGCTGCGCAGCTAGCGCCATTCGACGGCCAACACCGCGGTTCCTGGTGTGTCCGCTGTGCCGTGCGTGTGATCATTGCTTGTACAGCCCTCTCGCAGTGTCCGGAGCAAGTATGGTGGGTCTGACACGCCGGTGTCAATGTGTTCTTTTTTCCATTTCCAGGAGTATATATATATATATATATATATATATATATATATATATATATATATATATATATATATATATATATATATATATATATATATATATATATCACCCAAGCTCGAACCCCAGTGAGCGTATTATTGTGAATTAGGAAAATTATGTAGGTTATACTGCAGTCGTGACCACCGATCGTGGAACATACACCTAAAAGGATTTCAGAACATAATTAATGAGTTGCCTAATACCTCAACAAAGCTTCCGCCAATCATTGTGCTAAAAAACAAGGAGCCACCGAGCAAAATCAAAGAGGTGGTGCCTTGTCCACTAGAGCCGAGACTACACCGCAACGCAACTGTTGACTTGGCTTTATGCAACATCAAGCGTGCAGCGGAAACCAGAGTCAAGGCGTATAAGAAAAACGAAGGGAAAAACAGTGTTTCATGTAGGACAAAATGTTCTTATCAGATCACACAAGTTGTCTAACAAACGGTCACGTGTCTGCAAGAAATTTTTTAATCTCTTTAACGGCCCGTATTGGATAAGGAAGATTCCTCATGAAAACTCAATAGAAGTTGAAACTCTTAGGTCGAAGAAATCAAAAGGGCTACACCATGTGTCAAACGTAAAACCATACATTGAGTAGAAAGGACAGTGAGAAGTAGAGAGGACGGGGAAGAGAAAGAATTGATTAGTTTACATTTGTCACATATGCATTTTCAATAATATGTTGGTAAAAATAATGATATAGATGTTTCTATGTGATTGACTGAAGTGATGTTTGTGGTTTTTTTTCCTTTCCATGTGCAATTAGGATTTAAGTTGGTTCAAATGTGAAGATAAAAGGTTTCTTTGTGAAGGAATGAAATGCTGTTTATGGTTTTTTTGTGTAAATTGAAAAAAGTCGTTCCTGAGGGAAGCAAGATCTGTGTTGAATTAATGCAAAACTCAGGGGAATACCCGATCTGTGGGTATTATGTGTCTGGCAAACCCAGGTACCCAGCTGTTAGTAGCCTTGTTTCCGATTTTCTGCTTTCAGTGCTACTATCTATCTATTACTATTCTATATCTGTCAGTATAAATGAGGATCTCTTACTATAGTATGCGTGCTGTATGAATATTTTAAGATAGGAGCACTCTGAGAAAGGAATGAGTAAGTTTAGAATCTTGAAAACAGGATGCAATAATACGATTGTTTAACCAATGGCTTCCAAATATGCGATATGTTAATATTGATGATATATGTTTTTTTTTTTGTTCTTTATAGCTGAGTAGGTAAAGTGCTGTCTGTGGATTTCGTAAATAGTAGGTGAAAGAAGAACAATGGTTTGTGTAATTTACGTGGCCCTGAAATATTATTGCGGTAGTCAAATGACGAGAAGTTTTCCAGCAAATGGAGAATTGAACACAAATATGGATTCTTTTTGTAGTCTTGATTGATGTTGAGCCAGAGCCTGAAAAATTATTCTGCGTTAATACTTGTCCTAGAAAAGTGACGTTTACGTGTTTTGCTGATGCTGTGAGCATTACAGCTTACTGCTTTCGCTGGTGCGGGATGCACTGCAGCCTATATGAGTTGAACTGAAGAAACTTCCCTCTTGAAGGTAGACCAAGATTAAATAATTTTGATTCTGGAACCGAAGGAAAGATTGGTTTAATGTAATAAGGATGACGCAAAACATTTGTCATTTAAACTACAGGAGGATTCGGATCTTTTGTGTCAATTGTAAGTTCAATAGGATGTTAAGATGAAACTGTTTTACAGAATAGAAGAGACCTCAATTTTGCCATTCTTGAGAAATGAATCCAGAATAACCACCACAGGCGAAATAACTGATTTGGAAGCGAAAGGTAACTTAAAGAAGGAACGAAATTGCAGCAAAATGGGTAAGAAAATGTAGTATAACCTGTATGAATAAAATATTTTTACCCTTCTCAGCGTCATCTGTGTGATTAATTCTTGTGATAACGTAATTTTAGATGAAATTGTCTTACTGTTTTATGTATAAACATACGAGTATGATAAATGTATAATGGCGAGTCTCTTATCAGGTGTGTCAACTGGTATAAATGTTTTGGCGTGTAAATAACCATTGTTCTTTTTACTATGTATGTTTTAGGAAAATTTCTCCATGTTTATCATGTGACAAGACATATGCTGCGAGCGTCAAGAAGTGGACGCATTAGAACAATTTTGTAGTGGTGTAACACTGTGTTGAAGTAGCATTGAAGTAGCTTGTTGGATTAACTAGTAATGGATTGGAGTAAAATTTTGAGTAATTCATGTTTATGGGTAGTTAGTTTGTAGAATAGACAACAGGTGTTCATGTGTGTGTGTAAATAACATGTGAACCCTATGCTGTCCTGACCCATACTTGTGCAAGGCATAATCCTATTTATTTTAGTGAATTAATAAGTAGCATTTGATTTATTAAAATGGAAGTGAATTGTTTAAATTTGAAGCATACCACATTAGTGATGTGGATTTAGATATTATATTTTCAGTTAATTTAACTTTTAATTTAATAGTGTCAAGTCATTTCACTTTTATTTTTTTATATTTTCAAGTAATTTAACTTTTATTTTTATATTGTCGTTTCATGTAACTTTTTTATTCACAAAAAAAATTAAGTCTTACATTTGTTCTTAAAAATTGTGAAAGACAATACTAAGTGGCATTATGTATGACATTTTGTGATCACATATCTATGATGAACAATTTCTGTGAATGCAGTTGAGAACATGAAAGTGAACCGGCTAAACTCTTACAAGACAGCGGGAGCAGCAAGGAGTTGTAAACACACGGGTTTCCCAGCAGGACACACTGTCAGCCAGGCCACTTCTGGATTGCGCTCGACAACAAAAGAAGGGTGCGGGGCAAACACTTTCCCTTGGACCCGGAGCTAATGGCGGGCCGCACCACTGCGACTCCTCATGGAGACGATGACCTGAGATGGCCAAGCGGTCCACCGCGCGGAAATCCATCTGCTGGCAATGCACCACACGCATGTGACCGTGACGAGGCGGCCGCAGTGAAATGACAGAAGACAGGGGATAAAGGGGCGTGGAGCCTTTGACAGGTACTATCCAGAGAAACTTGCAGACGTCAATGACACCTGTCAACATTTCCTGGCGGAAGCCCATTGTCAAGTGACAGTAAATCATGGTTCGATGTTTGCTGGTTGCTAAGGGTGGCACAAAGAAGAGCCGCTAAGTGTCATCCTTGCCCAGGAATATCAAACTGGCGAGCCAATTGAGGATAACGCAAGAATTTAACAACACAAGGGGTGTGGAGCATTTGACACCTACTGTCCAGAGATACTGGCAGACTTCAACGACGCCTATCAACATTTCCTGGCGGATGCCCACTGTCAAGCGACAGTAAATCATGGTTCCATGTTCTCTGGTAGCTAATGATAGTAATCGGTTCGAGGTTTTTCTTTTGTAAATTGCATTTCGATGTAATTTATTTTAATTATCGAAATTATTATGGAGTTACACTCTTTGTGTGAACCAAGTTGACCATGTGAAGCATGTGGTGTAATCATCAAAGTAGCTTGCAGCTATTCTTTTTGGGAAGATTTCACAGAGAAGCAGTATGAATTTAGTATACCAGTGTGTGGATTGCGCTACGAACGTAACTTCTTTGGGTGAAAATTGAAAAGGTTGGTTGTGGTTAATTTCCTCTTGCATATGTTTCAACATTCATCGTGTGTTATCTTATGAATGCAGTGTTGTATGCAGTCTCCCAATCTTGGCTCCATATTTGATGTGTTCCGTAAGATTACAAACCCACATTTTCACAATCCTAAATAAGGCACCAGTTTAGTTATGAATGAAGTTTAATATGCTGAAATTTTAACGGAACAATGACTAATGTTAAAATAAATGTCCAAATATAAACTGATTTATTTCACCGGTTGTCGTAAGATGACTATTAAAAGATTATAATTAATGTTGGTCTGGATGGGAATTTGGTAAGCTATACTGGATACCTGGTGAAACAGTTGCTCAGTAATGCAAGGTTAACTTCCTCAGATAGCTCACAGCTTTTAACCCGCTTTTATTGTCTTGAATATCAGCACTGCTTTCAGAACAATTTAATGCATCAACATTACACATGGCGACCCTGTTCTGTGATTCCGCTAGACTCTGGAATCAACATTACAACGTGTACTTCCGGAACTAAACATGTATTTTCGCCAACATATCGAGGGTAAATGAAAGTCACCACCAACTATTAACGTATGAGTTGGGTACGTGTTTGATATCAAACTCAAGTTTTCTTTGAACCTTTCAGGAACTGTATCATCTGAACTGGGAGGTAAGTAAACGGATCGAAATAACATTATATTCCGGTTTCCAACAATGACCTCTGCCTATACTAACTCACAGGAAGAATCTACTTCAATTTCGCGACAAGTTAAACTACCTCTGACAGCAACAAACACGCCACATCCAACGGTGTTTAGCCTATCTTTTTGGAACACGGTTAGGTTCAAAAATGGCTCTGAGTACTATGGGACTTAACATCAGAAGTTATCAGTCCCCTAGATCTTAGAACTACTTAAACCTAACTAACCTAAGGACATCACAGACAACCATGCTCGAGGCAGGATTCGAACCTGCGACCGTAGAAGTCTCGCAGTTCCAGACTGAAATACCTAGAACCGCTCGGCCACCGCAGCCGTCACACCGTTAGGTTCTTCACAAAAATTTCTGCTGAGCTTATATCCAACTTTAGCCAGCTTTCAGTGCCTATAACGATTTGAGAATCAGTGCTTTCTATTAGCGCTTGGAGCTCTGGTACTTTCCCAACACAGCTACAACAATTTACAACTGTTATACCACTGGTTCCTGTATCTACGTTCTTCCTGTGTTCAGCCCTCACCCTTTGTGACTGAAGACCTTCTTGTGTTTTCCCGAGACCCTCTAACCTAAAAAACCGCCCAATCCACGGCACACAGCCCCTGCTACCCGTGTAGCCGCCTCCTGCGTATAGTGGACACCTGGCCTATTCAGCGGAACCCGAAACCCAACCACCCGTTGGCGCAAGTCGAGGAATCTTCAGCCTACACGGTCGCAGAACCGTCTCAGCCTCTGATTCAGACCCACCACTCGGCTCTGTACCATAGGTCCGCAAGCGGTGCTGTCGACTATGCTGCAAATGGTGAGCTCTGCTTTCATCTTGGAAACAAGACTGGCAGCCTTTACCACTTCCGTTAACGGCTAGAAACCAGAGACAATCCCATATGATCGAAAGTGACTCACATCATTGGTACCGACGTGAGCAACCACCTGCAGTTGGCTGCACCCTGTGCGCTTCGTGGCATCCGGGATGACCCTTTCCATATCTGGAATGACTTCACCAGGTATACACACGGAATGCACATTGATTTTCTTACCCTCCTTGTCAGCAAGGATCTATGGGGCCCCATAACGCCCCTAACGTTGGAGCTCCCAACAACCTGTAATCCCACCCACTGCGATTGCCCGGATCTTGCAGGCTGAGTGGTTTCCTCTTAAATAGGACAGGTGACAACATCCGGCTCAGCGACAGTGTCAGCCACAGATATCACCTGGAACTTGTTTGTCAGACAACCCGGGGAGGCCTTATGTGCGGTCGCTTGGGAAGTCTTTTGCCGCCTGCTTTCGCCCTGGGGCGACCTCTACATTTTGTCAGAAGTGTGTGTCACCACTAAATTTCAGTGAAAGGAAGAACCTTACGAGCCACCCTCCCTGGAGACGGTGACTCTCGACTACCTCAGGGTTGCAGTATTGTCGACAGACAGAATCTCTTTTTTTTTCCCCTGCGAGTATCACGTAGAGTCAGCTTTTCTGTTCTGTTTTAATGTGTGACATGTGGCAAGTAAACTCAGACTGTATTCTGATGATGTGTCAATATGAACGTTATTTTTCCCTATCATCAATGGGTGTGGCTCATCGTCTGGAAGGGTATAAGGTGTTAAACATGTGTAGCTTCTTAGGAGGGGAAGATGAGTTTTGCTTAGAAGTCAGAGTTTTGTGGTACTTTTCGGCCGTTTGGAAGTGGTGATGTGTTTCATTTCGAGTAATAAATGTGGCTCACTGTGTTTAAGCACGTAAAGTAGTAGTCATGAGTACATGCTCCAGTGGAAAAGTTAAGTTACAGTAAGTGTTAGAATGAAATTAGATTAAGTGTCCTTGTCGTTGTACTGTTTTGTTCTCGACGTTTGTTGTTTGCATAATTACTAGGGATACCCTAGCGCAGAGGTTGCGAATTTCAGCAGCCTGGACCACATGTGCAAGGAAGTGCCGATGATTTTTGTGTCTTGCAGAGTGCAACTGCCGACAGTAATTTTGTTGTAGATAATTAGGAGGTTGCACGGAAAGCTATCAATAAGGCAGATTGTATAGCAGATGTTACGGGTACTGAAATGCTACAGACGCATTTAGTATTTCCGGAGGACGCAGATTCGGCACCATCTGTGACGGCACTGCCTCCTCAGAACGTGGGAAGAGAAGAAAGAGGAAATGTGTTTGCAAGGTTAATGATCTGGCCGGAAAGGCTTATGCCAGTGGATACGGAGATTGACAAAAGCGACAACACTTGCAGTGTAATACGTTATACAGGCGATCGCTGCTGTGTAATCCTAGGGCTAAACTTCCCCATCAAGCGTCATGCCGAAACTGACTTTCGATGACGCGCGGTGGAACTCAGGGGGATAATGTCCAAACTGAAGGGAGCTTTCACCAGTGTGATACTGTCGCAAGGTTCGTTTATCATGAGTGGACAAATGGGGGCAAAATCACTAAGGTTTAATTTGCATGATATAGTGCCACAAGGCACTGGGAATTTGCTTTAGGTGACCGGAGGTGTTGTTAACTTATACGATTCTGAACATCGCCTTTGGGTAGGGAATCGTCGTTGAGTACGTAGCGTTCAGTGACTGAGAGCACTTCTCCTGTCTATACTCACGTTGAGACGTTATCTGAATTCCGTCCTTGTGGCTGGGAGTTCGCGTTTCTGGTCTGTAGAATACAGAGAGGAGAGGATAGTATTAGATTATCTAGTCAGAGGACCGCCTTCTGCCATGCTAGTGGTTAATGAGTATTTTATTTTGTGGCTGGAGTTCTTCCATCGTCGGAGCCGTGTACGAGAACCATCACTCCGACGCATGGGACGCAGTACATTCGGTGATATTGCTAATTGCGTCGGCTTATTAGGGCTATAAAGCTGCACAACTGTGATAATGTAAGTTTCATTTCCACTGAGGTTGCATACCACTGTAGATCATCTTTGATAGTAGTGTCTTCTAGTATTTGGGATGTAGATGATGTCAGTCAGCTCACGTTATTTATATTAGATAGCGTAGTCATAAAAAGGGTAGATTTGAGCAATTGATCGATAATATTAGTCAGGAAATTCATTTGTATCTCTTTATGTCCATTGCACATCGAAATTTAAACATTTGTAATATATAAAGGGATTTCAATCTACAATAAATGTATAAGCAGACACAACATTAATATTTAGTCGTTACTAGTTCCCTTAAACATTTATTTATTCTTATTTTGCAATTTATATGTTAAAGAGCAAGAAGGAGGAAAAAGTATCACCGTTAAAAGATCCTAAGATCTGCTTCAGGGGGTAGTCAGACAGGGCCAAATCTTCATATTTGCGTTCAGTATTTTATCCTGCTCACATTCAGTTTTACACCCGCCTGGAATAGCATCTTGGGAACCATACAGATACCTTCAAGAACTACTTCCTAACACTTAAATTTATACTCGATGTTAGCATATCCCTCTTTTTCATTAATACTTTTCTTGCTGTAGTCAGTCTTCATTTAGTATCCTCTATACTTTGGCCATCATCACTTATTTTGCTGCCCAATAGTCCCTTTAGTGTCTCATTTCGTCATCTGATTCCTTAACACTACCTGATTTAACCCTCGCAATACCAAGGGAGGTGAAGGAGTACCTTTTCAGAATACTGTAATCTAGTCGCGTACATTATATTTTAAAATTTTGAAAAAATATATTTGTGATTTTCAGAGATTTCTTCTAACAGATTCTGTAACTGATTTAAATTTTTCAGTAAAACGTAAAGCTAAAACTTAGGTCTTGTCAGTGGATGTGAATTTTCAGAACAGGTGTCATATTCATATTTTCAGGTTTAGGACCCTTCTTACACATAAATATATCTTTAAAAAGTATGTTGTGTGTAAAAGAGAATGAAAATTAACGAAATCAGTATATCTTTGTGTTGGTCATACATTACGCCCCCATTTGTAGTACACGTTATGGAAAATCCGTTGGTATTGCTAGGTTTAATTCGAATACGTCCCATTACCTTTCATTTAGTTCCATTGAGCGGTATCTTACAATCCCTTTCCAGGGCACTATCTATTCCGTTCAGCTGTAATTCCAAGTTCTTTGCTGTCTCTGACAGAACTGCAGTGTCAACTGTACACTTCAAAATGTTTATTGCATCTCCCAAATATTTAATTCTGTTTACAAATTGATCCTTCTACGCTTTACTGCTTGTTCGGTGTAGATGTTGAATGACATCGAGTGTAGGCTAGGCATATGTCTCACTCCCAACTTCAAACTGTACAACTAGAAATCCAGCGGATGGAGCTGCAGTATTTATGTGCTTCAACAAGGTTTGTCCTTTGATGGGGTTGGGCTGTGAAATACACGTCCAGCCTCATTACACCTCAATTCGTTTTACCTGAGGACAGCAAAATTCATATTTCAGTGCATATACGGCAAAAATTCAAACTTTCATTTAGGACAACATGGATTCCCAATGATTCACATGTTACCAGTTGTGGAGGAACATGTAGGGATGAGCGTCTCTCCTGTTTCCGAACATTAAATGTTTTTCTTGTATCTTCCAAAAGAGCAGAGTACAGTGAGATAACTATTTCTAGATCGAAAGGTAAGCCACTTCCGTTCGAACCCATTAGCGAGAATAAAGAGAAAAGAGGGATGAAGATGCAGTAAAGGGAAATCCTTTTCATGACTTTACGCCTCTTATCTTTAGATATCATTTTTAAATGACGAATGGTGGCCAGAGGAAAGTTGCTACCTCACATTGTCTCTGGACAAATAGCTTTTCATCTAAGAATAATCTGAGGCGTTTATGTAAAAGTCCGATTTCAGAAGTCTCTCTGTCCTGGGGCGCCTGACTCAAATGCTTTAACATTGTCATCGTCCATGTCTACAGAAGGTGCAGTGTAGGTGATTTCTCCAGTTCTAATTCCTTGGACGCCGCTTTGAAGAGCTACAAAAACCCCTATGTTTTAAAAGTTATAAAATAAACGTTTTGCGAATTAGAATTGCAGTAACAGAATAGCATACATACCGTAAAAAGTTCTTTCATCACCATGAAATCAGTTCCTTCAGTTCGTTCTATTTCTCCCTTCTCAGAGAGCTTTTGCACAAAGACAGTCTAACATTCTGAGCTGCTTATTCCAGCGAGTATCGTTAGACTGGCTGAGTGATGTATCAAGAGCATTAAGAAGACAACATTCCTTTACGTAAGTGACGCGTTCTTTCGCAGCAATCAAAAGACCATGAACGTATGGATAATTGACGCATATATACTCCTCGTCAAAGTTATTTCAAATAGCTGTACCTAGCATATGGCAGGAACAATTCAATCGTGAATAATCGCGCAGTGCAGCGACAATGTTGGTACCTTGATCAGTTGTGTGCTGCATGTCTTTCAACGTAGAGTGGTGGATACCAAGAGAAATAAAACGTCTAAACAATTCTCTTAGAATGTTACCGCCCGTTTTTGGTTCATCTGGAAACTGAGTTGTAAACAAAATGCGAGATCTGAGAGTCCAGTCAATGTAACATGATACAGTACATGTCAGATAATTGTTTCCTTCTCCCACTGGATGTCCACATGTCAGTAGCTGCTGAGTATTCACCTTTTGTTGTATGAGGAATTACCTCAGGCATAATTATATGTCACTGGCTTATAACACTTTCTGCCACGTATGGCGACACAGTTGTGATGTGAGACATAATGGCCTTTGCAGTGTCAATTAACGTCTGAACAAGATCCATAAGACCTACATCTCTTATAGTTCCGTACGACATTATGTCATGTGCACACATAGCCACCCACATAAGACGCTTTTTTATTAGACACCGACGGATGGCGAGAAATGTGCGAAGTGCCACTTGACCCTTCAGTATGAGAGTAAATTTCACTGCACAGCGAACAGGAAACAAAATGAATGTTTTTACTACGCCATCCAAAATAGACTTTAATACGATCCAAACTGAACTTTCAAGATTCGCTTCATGCTGTGTGGTTCTCTACTTGTCACTGATTAATTTTCTCTTACATCCCTTTTTCTTGACATGTGCTCCTTCTTCTGCAAACCACATTTAGTTTCCTCGCTCATTTTTGCGTTACGATAAAAATTAAGAAATCCCACCACTGCTCTACTCACCGCTCGTAGCCCGTAGCTCACCACTGCGGTCAGTACTACCAACAGCCTGTAAGCCGCAGCACGCCAGTGCTTGCTCACGGCACTGGTGCAGTGACGTCACGGGCTCGTTCAGTGTGGAGCATTGAGGCCGCGGCCCGGTGGCTGCGTCTCTATGCGCACGTCTGCTGAGCCTGTGGCATAGAGGTGCTTTCGCCACAGTACTGCTCGGCCCTTGGGGTGACGTCAGGAACTCGCTCTGCCCGAGACTGCTGTGGGCCAGTTCGGTCTCAGCTCGCGGGCCGAGCCTCAGTGCACAACTCTGCACCGTGCGGCCCGTCGGACCTCGATGCGGCTGCCCCGGCTGTACAGGCAGCGCGAGGGAAGGCTCGAATGGCTGTCGTGGCCACGGTCCTGGACGGGCCACATCTCGATGCACAACCAGAGCTCGCGCTCAGCAGGTCGTCACTGACCGATTGACATCATACAAGCCAACTGCAACGTCACTTCAGTTGTGGCTGCATCAATTGTCATGGGCAGACACGTCGCTGAACTGACTTAACCCTTTATCCTCAGAACAATGACACCTCTCAAATTTTTAGTTAGTGCCTCTTGTACAAATATCTCCCATGCCAATGAAAATGATTTGTCAAACTGTTTCTTCAAAAGATGTCAAACTGTGTATTGTTTTTTCTTGTATACAACAATATTGTAATTTTGTTGCAAATGACTTGAATGACTACTCATGTAACAGCCTGTATCACAGTCAAATGTATCGTAGGCAAATGTAAGACATCAAGAAATTTTTTCTTTCTTTATGTTTATGAAATACGTCTGTATGAGAGAGTCCACAAATGTTATTTAGTACATTTAAGACTTTCTATGATGATAAAGAACAGAGAGGCCTTCACATTTTTTCTGCAATCAGCTAGGAGACGGTTTCCTGTTTTGTATCGTCCTTTGTTCTTCAGCTTTCGCTATGTAAGCAGCTATCTTGTTAGCTCTTAAGAACCATAAATGATTTTAAGTATATTCAAATTAATACCCTTCAGATATATTAATTTAACAAACTAAACATATCTCTTTGTATTAATGTCTTTATCAGCTTTGTGTACAGCTATTCATGAAAGAAATGCAAAACTGCCGTTGGGGTGACCCAAACACTGATTAGCAATTTATCAGATATTTATGGTGCACCAACGAACCTGTAGTGTTTCAGAAACGACGTCTGATACTCAATTAACTATAGAGCATTATGCGATTGACCGATCGCGTTATGCGCTTGCATTATGAAAATTACATTGGAGCCACATCTGTAACTTGGCGTTTCTCTCGAAAACCAACCTGGAGTAATCGGAAATCACAACAGGAATCAACAAGCACTGCTCGGTTAATTTCAATTCACATTACTGAATTGACTAACAACTTCCACTCGCTCATCCACCTATCAGAGAGGTTGTTGCTATTGTTGGATGGGGACCACTTATACTGTGGTCACTCCATGTGTGGTTGCAGTTTAACGTCATAGCAGAGACATTTCTGTTTACAACAACAAAATAATACTAGAACCGTTGCTTCAGTTGGCTGTATCGACCAATAGTGTGACACAAATAGCTTTTCTCATCCAAGAATAAGCAGCGTCGTTAATTTAGAACAATACAGAAACGTCTTTTGCCATGTCAACAGCCGAGGGGGCTGAATCACACGAGATCTACTTTACTCAGGCGTTCTCCCAGTAAAGAACTTGCAAAATTGTGGACCAGAAGGCTACCTCTCCTTTCCGCTCCCTTCCCCCAATGTTGTTGTGGCCTACAAACTGAAGACTGGTTTGATGCAGCTGCCCAAGCTGGTCTATTCTGTACAAGTCTCTTCAGCGCTGCACAGCTAATACAATGTGCATCAGTTTGAACCTGCCAACTCCATTAAAGCCTTTGTCTCCCACTACAATTTTAACACCCCACCCCACCTCCCCAACGACCCACATATACACACTTCTCTCCATTTCCAAACTGATAAGTCCTTGATGCCTCAGGATATGCCCAATAAACGAAGTTATGCCATTCTCCTCTCTGTATTCTACAGACAAGAAATGCGAACTCCCAGTCACAAGGACGGAATTTAGATAACGTCTCAACATGAGTATAGACAGAAGAAGTGCTCTCAATCAAGTGGACGCTGCGTACTCGACGACGACTCCCTACCCAGAGGCGAAGTCCAGAATCGTATTAGTCAGCAACACTTCGGTCATCAAAGGCAACTTACCAGTGCCATTTGCCACTATATCATGCAAATTAAGCCTTAAAGATATTGCCCGCATTTGTCCTTCATGACAAACGAACCTTGCGACAGTATTTCACTGGTGACAGCTTCCCGCAGCTTGAACACTATCCCCCTGAGTTCCACCGCGCTTCGTCGAAAGTCAAATGGTTCAAATGGATATGAGCACCATGGGACTTAACTTCTGAGGTCGTCGGTCCCCTAGAACTTAGAAAAACTTAAACCTAACTAACCTAAGGACATCACACACATCCATGCCCGAGGCAGGATTCGAACCTGCGACAGTAGCGGTCGCGCGGTTCCAGACTGTAGCACCTAGAACCGCTCGGGCACCCTGGCTGGCCGTAGAAAGTCAAAAATGGTTCAAATGGATCCGAGCACTATGCGACTTAACTTCTGAGGTCATCAGTCGCCTAGAACTCAGAACTAATTAAACCTAACTATCCTAAGAACATCACACACATCCATGCCCGAGGCAGGACTCGAACCTGCGACCGTAGCAGTCGCTCGGTTCCAGACTGCAGCTCCTAGAACCGCACGGCCACTCCGGCAGGCGTAAAAAGTCGGTTTCGGCATGATGCTTGATGAGGAAGTGTAACCCTAGGACTGCGCAACAGGCTTCGCTTGCATCTCTCAATACACTATAAGTGTTTTCACGTTTGTCAATCTCCTGATCCACTGGCACAAGCCTTGTCGGCTCGATCTTAAACCTTACAAACACATTTCCTCTTTATTCTCTCCCACGTTCTGAGGAAGCAGTGCCATCACAAATGGTGCCGAATCTACGTCCTTCTGAAATACTAAATGCGTCTGTACCATTTCAGTAGCCACATCATCTGCAATAAAAAAAAAAAAAAATGGAAATGCTGTGTAGCCAGGGCTCCCGTCGGGTAGACCATTCGCCTGGTGCAAGTCTTTCGAGTTGATGCCACTTCGGCGGCTTGCGTGTCGATGGGGATGAAATGATGATGATAAGGAGAACACATCACGCAGTCCTTGAGCCGAGAAAATCTCCGACCCAGCCGGGAATCGAACCCGGGCCGGTAAGTATGACAGTCTGTTGCACTGACCATTGAGCTACCAGGGGCGGAATGCAATACAATCAGCCTTATTGATGGCTTTCTGTACAACATCCTAAGCATCTACAACAAAATTACTGTCCGCAGTTGCACTCTGCAAGACACAAAAATCATCGGCACATGCACTTCCCACCACATCTGGTCCAGGATGCAGAAATTAGCGACCTCTCCACCAGGGTATCCCCCACTAATTACGCAAACAACAAACGAGGAGAACACAACAGTGCGACGACAATGACACTTAATCTAATTCTGTGCTAACACTTATTGTAACTTAACTTCTCCGCTTGAGCGGCTACTCGTGACTACTACTTTACGAGATTCAACGCAGTGAGCCACATTTATTGCTCAAAATGAAACACACTGCCCATTCAAAACGGCGAAAACTACCACGTAACTCCGACTTCTCGACAATACTCATCTTCCCCTCCTAAGAAGCTACGCATGGTTAACACCTTATACACTTTCAGACAATAAGCAACACTAATTGATGATAGGCAAAAATAACGTTCATACTTACACATCCTCAGAACACAGTCTGAGTTTACTTGACACATGTCACACATGAAAACAGAACCGTAAAGCTGCTAAAAGGTGCACTGGCTCGACGTGATACTCACAGGGGAAAATAAAGACCAGTCAGTGGACCCACCCACGGCATACTGACGATGTGTCTCGACGAAACTGCAACCCTGAGGTAGTCGAGAGTCATCGTCTCCAGGGAGGGTGGCTGGCAAGTTTCCTCTGTCACTGAAATTTAGAGGTGATACACACTTCTGACATCAAAATGTAGAGTTCCACGATGGATGACCTCTACATGTGGAGGTCTGAGTTGAGGTGGTGGATTGTTGTCGGGATGATGATCAATGGCTGCTCATAAATACTCCACTATTAGTCATACATTTTACTAAAGAACAAAGTAGAACATTCTGTGGTCAAACGTCCTCCATAGTTGGTGGCCATGGTCTCAAAAGATTGCCCTCTATGGCGGAAGGCTGGTTGCACCTGGTAGTTGGCCCACTGGCGGGAAGACGCTAAGCCCACAGCACTGATCTTAAAACCAACAGCAGGGGCCCACAGATAGTGGAGACCAAATCTCGTGGTGGCTGCTTGTCGTATCATGTTGCCTCGTGGAGTGGCATATACCTCTCCTCGTACTTAGTCGCTACCGACTGAGATACCTTTTACTGAAAATAATGGTAATTTATGTTGGGACAGAGCGTTCTTTTTTTGCAAATCACAGCTTGCAACCACGTAGGCCATAAGAAGTCTGTTGATTCGATGTGTAGTAACTGCCCTACCAACGCCTTCCTGCTGTGTCGTCGTTATGGTGGTTCCAGCCCCTTTCCTGGAGCATAATGTGAGGGAATCTGCCATTGGCTTTGCTGCATCTGAAGTGAGCTCTAACATGGAAAGTAAGCACACATGTCCACATAACATATTTTCTTTCTTTGTGTGTGAGGAATGTTTCCTGAAAGTTTGGCCGTACCTTTTTGTAACACCCTGTATATGCGTCAATTGTCCATAAGTTCATGGTCTTTTGACTGCGGTGAAAGAACACGTCACTTACGTGAAGCATAGTGATCTTCTTAATGCTCTTGATAGATCACTGAGCCAGTTCAACAATCCTCGCTGGAATAAGAAGCTGACAATGTTAGAATGTATTTGTGCGAAAAGCTATCTGAGAAGGGAGAAATTTCCGAAATGAAGAACTGATATCACGCTGATGAAAGAACTTTTTACGGTATGTATGCTATTCTATTACTGTAATTCTTATACGCAATCGTTTTTTTATAGCTTTTAAAACTGAAGGATTTTTGTAGCTCTTCAAATCGGTGTCCAAGAAATTAGAACTGGAGAAATCACCTACACTGCACCTTCTGTTGACATGGACGACGACAATGTTAAAGCTTTTGTGTCAGGCGCCCCAGGACAGAGAAGCTTCTGAAATCGGACTTGTACATAAACACCTCAAACTATACTTACATGAAAAGCTATTTGTCCGGAGATACTGTGAGGTAGCAAACTTTCTTCTTGCCACCATTCGTCATTTAAAAATGATATCTGAAGATAAGAGGCGTAAAGTTATGAAAAGGGTACAGTAATTTCCCTTCCTCATAAATGTATATACTAGTGATGGGCTAAACTGCGATTTTCCGATATCAGTGATTTCAGTGAATGCTACTTTTCAGTATCTGTTATTCTTAACTGCGATTTGTCGCAGTTAAGAGTCGCAGTTAAGGAACATTGGTCGTGTATCCCTCCGCCACTGCTATTTCTGCTACTTCTGCGACTTCTGCTACTTCTGTGACTTCTGCGATTTCTGCGATTTCTGCTACTTCTGCGATTTCTGTGACTTCTGCTACTTCTGCGATTTCTGTGACTCCTGCGATTTCTGCGACTTACCACCATATGAAAAAGTTACATCTGTCAACACAGAAAATTGCATCGCAACAAACCTGTCATTGGCAAGTATGTTTTACGTTTTTTCTTCCGTTGGCTTTAATTTTGTGCTAAAGAAACAACTGTGAAAATATTAATAGTGTAATTAATATGTAAGTAGCCGTACAGTACCGTAATAGTTCGTGTTTAGAAAATGAATTCTAACATATTGTTATGTTCACAGGCACTTGAACTACATTTCAGTCACTCAGTAAAGTGATAACTCAAAATATCATTGTCAGCAGATTTGAAGAAATTTGCCACTGCGTCTTTAGACCGTTTTCGTCAGACGAGAGGTTAGTTTCTAAGCGTTTCGATGGACTTAATTACTTCAGTGAGATCGTTCTTGAAAATGTGACATTCATTATAGCAAATATTAGCAATCTACTCTGTCAATTATATTGCTAGTAATTAGTGACAGCAAAAATTGTTTAATAATCCTTGTGTTTTTGCAGACGCAGTTCTGACTCTGATTACTGGTTGCTGTACGTATCTATCCACATCAAGGCTGTTGAGAGAGATTCGTGAAGATTCAAGACAGCTCTTAGAGGATTTGCTGTTTGAAAGGGAAGTAATTGTGAAATAAGTGTGTGAATGATTAAACTGTGTTTTATTGAAGTTGTTGTGCGATTTTAAAGGCATAATAAATGTTAAATACAGTGAGTGAATAATAAAAATCTCGTTTTCCACATATTAAGCCGTCCAATACCCGTAATTTTCCGCTACTTACTTATTGGTAAACACTTGTTGGAGAGTGACATGCCCCCCCCCCCCTTTCTCCACAATCTTGGTGTGACACTGACCTGTAACATACCCCGAAGTCTACAATATGCATTTTGAGGCTTTTGATGTGAAAGTGGGAAGTACAGATCTTCCAGTTAAATCGGGAATAGCTTAAGTGCATTACTTGAAAGTAACACAGGAAAAGCTTACTTATGTAGGTGGTAGTAGTGTCGGCAAAAAGTTCTTGTGTGTGAAGTTGCCATGTAGAACACCAGGTGCAAAACTTTTCTCCCGAGTCTTGAACTGTGTCGGAACAAAAGTGAGGCATTCATATGACTGTTTTCATTTCACTACACTTATACAGATGTCTGAGTTCTGCTGTGTTAACATTGCAAAGTCCTGTAGGCATGTGGAGTATTAACCAAAACTGTCATATTGGAAGCAGAATCAAACACATTTGTTACGTTACTTGATATTTTCAGGAGAAAAAGGCAATGTTGCTTCTTATTAATATAATACATCCAGAGTCACAGCAGTATTTGACCAACCATAACTGATGCTGAATGTGCATGTCGTCATATAATATGAAAGGCTTATTTCAATAGTGGTACAAGTCCATTACCTCAACTTTTCTGTCTATAATGCTTCTGAAATTAATGATCCAAGCAAACATAAATAAAGGTTCGTCTCTAGCAAGAAGCCATATGCTTGAATATTTCTGGTATCTCAACTGCAGATTTTTCAGCGCTCATTTAACTTTACGACTCTGTATCTCAAAATGAACAAAAATGGACTTGTACCACTATTGAAATAAGCCCTTCATATGCACACATAGCACATCGATCTCGTGAGGCACAAGGCTCTCATTACGAAGTACATCCGTCGGTCAACAGATGGCACTAGGAAAAGTATGTTAACTGCGCTTTTTAGTTGCTACTTGCGACTCTTAGTTGCGACTTGTCACGGAAATCGCAGTTAGACTCGATACCGTATCGCAGAGATGGACGTAGTACGAACTTCGGCCAAGAGATGGCACTGTTAACTGCGCTTTTTAGTTGCTACTTGCGACTCTTAGTTGCGACTTGTCACGGAAATCGCAGTTGGACTCCATAGCGTACCGCAGAGATGGACGTAGTACGAACTTTGGCCAACAGATGCCACTGTTAACCGCGCTTTTTAGATGCTACTTGCGACTCTTAGTTGCGACTTGTCACTGAAATCGCAGAAAGCAGTGCTAAATTCGACCAATAGATGGCTCACGTCTTTCAATGTGAAATACTACTTGCGACTGCTAACTGTGACTGAAATCGCAGTTAGATTCTGTAAAGTTGCTACTGTGATATCTGTGACCTCTCAGTCACTGTGATTTCTAACAGATACGCGATTTCCTGCCCACCACTAGTATATACCAACAGCCCGTAGGCCGCAGTACACCAGTGTTTGCGAACGGCACTGGTGCAGTGACGTCACGGGCTCGCTCACTGAGGAGCAGCGAGGTCGCGGCCCGTGGGCTGCGTCTCTATGCGCAACTCTGCTGAGTCCCTGGCATACAAGTTATTTCGCAACAGCACTGCTCGGCCCTTGGGATGACGTCAGGGACTCGCTCAGCCCGAGACTGCTGCAGTCCAGTGCCGCCGCAGCTCGCGGGCCGAGCCTCTGTGCTCGACTCTGCACCGTGTGACCCGTCGCACCTCGATGCGGCTGTCCCTGCTGAACCGGCAGCGTGCAGCAAGGCTGGCACGGCTGTCGTGGCTATTGTCCTGGACGGGCATCACCTCTATGCCCACCCTTGCTGCGAAGTGCACAACCAGAGCTCGCACACAGCTAGTCGTCACCGACTGATTGACATCATACAAGCCAACTGCGATGTCACTCCAACAGTGGCAGCATCAATTCTCACGGGCAGACACGTCACTGAACTGGCTTAACCTTTTATCCTCTGAACATTGATACCTCTCAAACTTTATGTTAGTGTAACTTCTACAAATATCTCCTGTGGCAATGTAAATGATTTGTCCAACAGTTTATTTGAAACATGTCAAATAGTGTATTGTTTTTTCTTGTATACTCCAATCTTTTATTTTTGTTGTACACGACTTGAATACCCACTAATGTAACAGCCAGTATCGTAGTCAAATGTATCGTAGGCAAACGCAAGACACCAAGAAAATTTTTCTTTCTTTATATTTATGAAAAATGTGTGTACCACAGAGTCCACAAATGTTAATAAGTACGTGTTAATATTTTCTATGATAATAAATAATAGAGAATCTTTCACATTTTTTCTGCTATCAACTTTTATTTCTGTTATATCTCATTTTTTCGCGTTTGTTCGTTGCATCCGTTCGGGGCGGACGTCGTAAGACATCCGTTTAAGTTCGTTGTTGATCGATTAACTCAGTTTTTTTAATTACAGAGGGCAGCTAACCTTCTGACCGAGCACGCTGAGCTACCGTGCCGGCGTCAGCTAGGAGATGCCTTCGTTTCGTATCGTCTTTTGTTCTTCAGCTTTCGCTATGTAAGCATCCATCTTGTTAGCTCTTAAGACCCTCTCCCTCCCGCCCCCTTCCCCAATGTTGTTGTTGTGGCCTATAGTCTGAAGACTGGTTTGATGCAGCTGCCCAAGCTAGTCTATTCTGTGCAAGCCTCTTCAGCGCTGCACAGCTAATGCAATGAATCTGCTAACTGTATTCAAGACTTTGTCTTCCTCTACAATTTTAACGCGCCCCACCCGTCCCCAACACCAACATATACACACTTTTCGCCATTACCAAACTGACAATTCCTTGATGGCTCAGGAAATGCCCTATGAAACGAAGTTGTGCCATAAATATCTTGTTTTCTCCAGTTCAACTCATTATCTTGTTATCAGTTATTCGATCTTCAGCGCTACCACTATTTTTCGGCCCTAATGAGTAAAATTGTGATGTTGCCATGGCTGTTGCAAAAGACCTTGAGAGTGGGCCAGCTCAGAGCCGACCAAACACCATTACGTCAGATGCAGCAATGCCACTGGCAGATTCCCACATTGTGCTCTCTATAGGCCCCCTGGTTCAGCAGCTGTTGTGGCAGAGCACCTGAAGGAAAATTTGGAAAATATTTCCATGTTATAGTTCTGGGTGGAGATTTTAATTTGCCGGATATAGACTGGGAGACTCAAACGTTTATAACGGGTACAGGGACAAAGAATCCAGTGAGATATTTTTATGTGCATTATCTGAAAACTCTTCCCCCCTTGAACCATGGACCTTGCCGTTGGTGGGGAGGCTTGCGTGCCTCAGCGATACAGATAGCCGTACCATAGGTGCAGCCACAATGGAGGGGTATCTGTTGAGAGGCCAGACAAACGTGTGGTTGCCGGCCGCGGTGGTCTCGCGGTTCTAGGCGCGCAGTCCGGAACCGTGCGACTGCTACGGTCGCAGGTTCGAATCCTGCCTCGGGCATGGATGTGTGTGATGTCCTTAGGTTAGTTAGGTTTAAGTAGTTCTAAGTTCTAGGGGACTAATGACCACAGCAGTTGAGTCCCATAGTGCTCAGAGCCATTTGAACCATTTTGAACAAACGTGTGGTTCCTGAAGAGGGGCAGCACCCTTTTCAGTAGATGCAAGGGCAACAGTCTGGATGACTGACTGATCTGGCCTTGTAACAATAACCAAAACGGCCTTGCTGTGCTGGTACTGCGAACGGCTGAAAACAAGGGGAAACTACGGCCGTAATTTTTCCCGAGGGCATGCAGTTTTACTGTATGATTAAATGATGATGGCGTCCTCTTGGGTAAAATATTCCAGAGGTAAAATAGTCTCCCATTCGGATCTGCGGGCGGGGACTACTCAAGAGGATGTCGTTATCAGGAGAAAGAAAACTGGCGTTCTACGGATCGGAGCGTGGAATGTCAGAAAATTTAAAAAGGGAAATGGATAGGTTAAAGTTAGATATAGTGGGAATTAGTGAAGTTCGGTGGCAGGAGGAACAAGACTTCTGGTCAGGTGACTACAGGGTTACAAACACAAAATCAAATAGGGGTAATGCAGGAGTAGGTTCAATAATGAATAGGAAAATAGGAATGCGGGTAAGCTACTACAGACAGCATAGTGAACGCATTATTGTGGCCAAGATAGATACGAAGCCCACACCTACTACAGTAGTAGAAGTTTATATGCCAACTAGCTCTGCAGATGACGAAGGAATGGAAGAAATGTATGATAAAATAAAAGAAATTATTCAGATAGTGAAGGGAGACGAAAATTTAATAGTCATGGGTGACTGGAATTCGGTAGTAGGAAAAGGGAGAGAAGGAACCGTAGTAGGTGAATATGGATTGGGGCTAAGAAATGAAAGAGGAAGCCGTCTAGTAGAATTTTGCACAGACCATAACTTAACCATAGCTAACACTTGGTTTAAGAATCATGAAAGAAGGTTGTATACATGGAAGAACCCTGGAGATACTAAAAGGTATCAGACAGATTATATAATGGTAAGACAGAGATTTAGGAACCAGGTTTTAAATTGTAAGACATTTCCAGGGGCAGATGTGAACTCTGACCACAATCTATTGGTTATGAACTGTAGATTAAAACTGAAGAAACTGCAAAAAGGTGGGAATTTAAGGAGATGGGACCTGGATAAACTGAAAGAACCAGAGGTTGTATAGAGTTTAAGGGAGAGCATAAGAGAACAATTGACAGGAATGGGGGAAAGAAATACAGTAGAAGAAGAATGGGTAGCTTTGAGGGATGAAGTAGTGAAGGCAGCAGAGGATCAAGTAGGTAAAAAGACGAGGGCTAGTATAAATCCTTGGGTAACAGAAGAAATATTGAATTTAATTGATGAAAGGAGAAAATATAAAAATGCAGTAAATGAAGCAGGCAAAAAGGAATACAAACGTCTCAAAAATGAGATCGACAGCAAGTGCAAAATGGCTAAGCAGGGATGGCTAGAGGACAAATGTAAGGATGTACAGGCTTATCTCACTAGGGGTAAGATAGATACTGCGTACAGGAAAATTAAAGAGATCTTTGGAAATAAGAGAATCACTTGTATGAACATCAAGAGCTCAGATGGAAACCCAGTTCTAAGCAAAGAAGGGACAGCAGAAAGGTTGAAGGAGTATATAGAGGATCTATACAAGGGCGATGTACTTGAGGACAATATTATGGAAATGGAAGAAAATGTAGATGAAGATGAAATACGTATATGATACTGGGTGAAGAGTTTGACAGAGCACTGAAAGACCTGAGTCGAAACAAGACCCCCGGAGTAGACAACATTCCATTGGAACTACTGACGGCCTTTGGAGAGCCAGTTGTGACAAAACTCTACCATCTGGTGAGCAAGATTTATGAAACAGGCGAAATACGCTCAGACTTAAAGAAGAATATAATAATTCCAATCCCAAAGAAAGTAGGTGTTGACAGATGTGAAAATTACCGAACAATCAGTTTAATAAGCCACAGCTGCAAAATACTAACACAAATTCTCTACAGACGAATGGAAAAACTAGTAGAAGCCGACCTCGGGGAAGATCAGTTTGGATTCCGTAGAAATACTGGAACACGTGAGGCAATACTGACCTTACGGCTTATCTTAGAAGAAAGATTAAGGAAAGGCAAACCTACGTTTCTAGCATTTGTAGACTTAGAGAAAGCTTTTGACAATGTTGACTGGAATACTCTCTTTCAAATTCTAAAGGTGGCAGGGGTAAAATACAGGGAGCGAAAGGCTATTTACAATTTGTACAGAAACCAGATGGCAGTTATAAGAGTCGAGGGACATGAAAGGGAAGCAGTTGTTGGGAAGGGAGTAAGACAGGGTTGTAGCCTCTCCCCAATGTTATTCAATCTGTATATTGAGCAAGCAGTAAAGGAAACAAAAGAAAAATTCGGAGTAGGAATTAAAATCCATGGAGAAGAAATAAAAACGTTGAGGTTCGCCGATGACATTGTGATTCTGTCAGAGACAGCAAAGGACTTGGAAGAGCAGTTGAACGGAATGGAGAGTGTCTTGAAAGGAGGATATAAGATGAACATCAACAAAAGCAAAACGAGGATAATGGAATGTAGTCAAATTAAATCGGGTGATGCTGAGGGAATTAGATTAGGAAATGAGGCACTTAAAGTAGTAAAGGAGTTTTGCTATTTGGGGAGCAAAATAACTGATGATGGTCGAAGTAGAGAGGATATAAAATGTAGACTGGCAATGGCAAGGAAAGCGTTTCTGAAGAAGAGAAATTTGTTAACATCGATAACAGATTTGTCAGGAAGTCATTCCTGAAAGTATTTGTATGGAGTGTAGCCATGTATGGAAGTGAAACATGGACGATAAATAGTTTGGACAAGAAGAGAATAGAAGCTTTTGAAATGTGGTGATACAGAAGAAAGCTGAAGATTAGATGGGTAGATCACATAAGTAATGAGGAAGTATTGAATAGGATTGCTGAGAAGAGAAGTTTGTGGCAAAACTTGACCAGAAGAAGGGATCGGTTGGTAGGACATGTTCTGAGGCATCAAGGGTTCACCAATTTAGTATTGGAGGGCAGCGTGGAGGGTAGGAATCGTGGAGGGAGACCAAGAGATGAATACACTAAGCAGATTCAGAAGGATGTAGGTTGCAGTAGGTACTGAGAGATGAAGAAGCTTGCACAGGGTAGAGTAGCATGGAGAGCTGCATCAAACCAGTCTCAGGACAGAAGACCACAACGACACAATCTGAAAACTACCTTTATCAGTTAAACAGAGAACCTAGTCGTGGCGATAACTTATTAGACCTTCTGGTGACAAACAGACCCGAACTATTTGAAACAGTTAACGCAGAACAGGGAATCAGTGATCATAATGCGGTTTCTGCATCGATGATTTCAGACGTAAATAGAGATAATAAAAAGGTAGGAAGATTTTTCTGTTTAGCAAAGATGACAAAAAGCAGATTTCAGAGTACTTGACGGCTCAACATAAAAGTTTCGTCTCAAGTACAGATAGTGTTGAGGATCAGTGGACAAAGTTCCAAATCATCGTACAATATGCATTGGATGAGTATGTGCCAAGCAAGATCGTAAGACATGGAAAATGCCATCGTGGTACAGCAACGGAGTTAGAAAAGTGCTGCGGAAGCAAAGGGAACTTCTCAACAAACATAAACATAGCCGAAGCCTTGCAGACAAACAAAAATTACGTGAAGTGAAATGTAGTGTGAGGAGGGCTATGCGAGAGGCATTCAGTGAATTCGAAAGTAAAGTTCTATGTACTGACTTGGCAGAAAATCCTAAGAAAATTTGGTGTTACGTCAAAGCGGTAGGTGGATCAAAACAAAATGTCCTGACACTCTGTGACCAAAATGGTACTGAAACAGAGGATGACAGACTAAAGGCCGAAATACAAAATGTCTTTTTCCAAAGCTGTTTCACATAGGATGACAGCACTGTAGTTCCTTCTCCAGACTGTAGCACAGATGACAAAATGGCAGATATCGAAATAGACGACAGAGGGATAGAGAAACAATAAGAATCGCTCAAAAGAGGAAAGGCCGCTGGACCTGATGGGATACCAGTTCGATGTTACACAGAGTACGCGAAGGAACTTGCCCCCTTCTTGCAGCGGTGGACCGTAGGTCTCTAGAAGAGCATAGCGTTCCAAAGCATTGGAAAAGGGCACAGGTCATCCCCGTTTTCAAGAAGGGACGTCGAACAGATGTGCAGAACTATAGCCCTATATCTCTAACGTCGATCAGTTGTAGAATTTTGGATCACGTATTATGTTCGAGTATAATGACTTTTCTGGAGACTAGAAATCTACTCTGTAGGAATCAGCATGGGTTTCGAAAAAGACGATCGTGTGAAACCCAGCTAGCGCTATTCGTCCACGAGACTCAGAGGGCCATAGACACGGGTTCCCACGTAGATGCCGTGTTTCTCGACTTTCGTATGGCGTTTGATACAGTTCCCCACAGTCCTTTAGTGAACAAAGTAAGAGCATATGGACTATCAGACCAATTGTGTGATTGGATTGAAGAGTTCCTAGATAACAGAACGCAGCATGTCATTCTCAATAGAGAGAAGTCTTCCGAAGTAAGAGTGATTTCAGTTGCGCCGCAGGGGAGTGTCATAGGACCGTTGCTATTCACAATATACATAAATGACCTTGGGGATAACATCGGAAGTTCACTGAGGCTTTTTGCGGATGATGCTGTGGCATATCGAGAGGTTGTAACAATGGAAAATAGTACTGAAATGCAGGAGGATCTGCAACGAATTGACGCATGGTGCAGGGAATGGCAATTGAATCTCAATCTAGACAAGTGTAATGTGCTGCGAATACATAGAAAGAAAGATCCTTTATCATTTAGCTACAATATAGCAGGTCAGCAACTGGAAGCAGTTAATTCCGTGAATTATCTGGGAGTAGGCATTAGGAGTGATTTAAAATGGAATGATCATATAAAGTTGATCGTCGGTAAAGCGGATGCCGAACTGAGATTCATTGGAAGAATCCTAAGGAAATGCGATCCGAAAACAAAGGAAGTAGGTTACAAAACACTTGTTCGCCCACTGCTTGAATATTGCTCACAAGTGTCGGATCCGTACCAGATAGGGTTGATAGAAGAGGTAGAGAGGATCCAACAGAGAGCAGCACACTTCTTTACACGGTCATTTAGTAATAGCGAAAGCGTTACGGATATGATAGATAAACTCCAGTGGAAGACTCTGCAGGAGAGACGCTCAATAGCTTGGTACAGCTCCCTTCTCAGAGAGCTTTTCGCACAAAGACATTCTAATATTGTCAGCTGCTTATTCCAGCGACTATCGTTAGACTGGTTCATTTATCTATCAAGAGCATTAAGAAGACCACTTTTCTTTACGTAATTGACGCGATCTTTCGCCGCAATTAAAAGACCAGAAACTTATGGACAATTGATGCATATATTCTCCCCATTAAAATTATTTCGTAGCTCTGTATTTGACATAAGGGAGGAACAATTCAATCGTGAATATATAGCGCAGTGCAACGACAATATTGGTACCTTGAACAGTCGTGTGCTGTATGTCTTTCAAAGTAGAGTAGTAGACACCCAGAGCCATAAATCGTGCAAACAGTTCTCTTAGAATATTACCGCCCGTTTTTGGTTCGTCTGGAAACTGAGTTGTAATTAAAATGCGAGATCTGAGAGTCCAGTCTATGAAACAGGAGACAGTACATGTCAGATAATTGCTTTCCTAACACCATCCACAATAGGATTTAACACGGTCCAAACTGAACTTTTAAGATTCGCTTCAGGCTGTGTGGCTCTCTGTTCACCACTGATTAGTTTTTCTTTTCACCCTTTTCCTTGACATGTGCTCCTTCTTCTGCAAACCACGTTTAGTTTCCCGCTATCATTTTTGCATTACAAAAAAATTGAAGTAATCCCACCACTCCACTAAACACAGCTCTGCTCACCGCTCGTAGCCCCTAGTTCACAAGTGCGGTCAGTGCTACCAATAGCCCGTAGGCCGCAGCACACCAGGGCTTGCGCAAGGCACTGGTGCAGTGACGTCACGGTCTCGCTCAGAGCGGAGCAGGGAGACCGTGGCCCTTGGGCTGAGTCTCAATGCGCAGCTCTGCTGAACCCGTTGTCTACGAGTGCTTTCGCAACAGCACTGCTCGGCCCTTGGGGTGACGTCAGGGACTCGCTCAGTCCGAGGCTGCTGTAGTCAAGTGCGGCCGCACGACGCTGCACTGTGCGGCCTGTCGGACCTCCATGCGGCTGCCCCTGAACCGGTAGCGCTACGCAAGGCTCGCACGGCTGTAATGGCTACGCTGCTGGACGGGCCGCGCCTGGATGCCCACCTCTGCTGCGAGGTGCACAACCAGAGCCCACACTCAGTCGGTCGTCACCGACCGATTGACATCATACAAGCCAACTGCGACGTCACTCCAGCAGTGGCTGCATCAGTTCCCACAGGCAGACACATCAATGACCTGACTTAACCTCTTATTCTCAGAACATCGATACCTCTCAAACTTTTAGTTAATGTATCTTCTACAAATATCTCCCGTGCCAATGTAAATGATTCGACAAACAGTTTATTTAAAACATTTCAAATAGTGTATGGTTTTTCCTTGTATACACCAATATTGTAATTTAGTTGTACACGGTTTGAATAAATACTCATAAAACAGCCAGTATCGTAGTCAAATGTATCGTAGGTTACCGTAAGACACCAAGAAAATTTTTCATTCTTTATGTTTATGATATATGTGTGTACCAGAGAGTCCACAAATGTTAATAAGTACATGTCATACTTTGTAAGATGATAAAGAAGAGAAAAGCCTTCACATTTTTTCCGTGAGCAGCTGGGAGATTCCTTCCTGTTTCGTATTGTCCTTTGTTCTTCAGCTTTCGCTATGTAAGCATCTATCTTGTTAGCTCTTAAGGACAATGAATATATTTAAGTATATTTAAATAATACCTTTCAGTTTTGTGTACAGCTATTCGTGAAAGAAATGCAAAACTGCTGACAAGGTGCCCGACCTCCATTGGTGTGATCCAAATACTGATTAGCAATTTATCAGATCTATTATGGTGCACCAACGAACCTGCAGTCTTTCGGAAACGAAGTCCAATGCTCAATTAACTACACAGCATAATGCGAATAAACGATCACATTGATGGCCGGGTTGGCCGAGCGGTTGTAGGCGCTACAGCATGGAACCGCGCGACGGTTACGGTCGAAGGTTCGAATCCTGCTTCGGGCATGGAAGTGTGTGATGTCCTTAGGTTAGTTAGGTTTAAGTAGTTCTAAGTTCTAGGGGACTGATGACCTCAGAAATTATGTCCAATATTGCTCAGAACCATTTGAACCGATCACATTATGCACTTGCCTTATGAAAATTACGTTGGAGCAACATCTGTAACTTTACGGTTCTCTCGAACACCAACCTGGAGTAATAAAAAATCACAACAGGAATCAACAAGTACTGCTCGGATAATTTGAATTGACATTACTGAGATGACTACCTGCTGGTAAGTTGTAGGTGACCACGACTATTTTCTTTTCATTGTCTATCTTCCTTCAACATTCGCAAGCAGGCAAGGTAACAGTTACACTTACGACTTCCACTCGCTCATCCACCTTCCAGAGAGGTTGCTGCTATTGTTGCTCATACAGTGGTCACTCCACCTGTGGTTACGGTTTAACGTTTGCCACAGCTGTTGCAAAAGATCTTGGGTGTGGACCAGCACAGCGCCGACCAAACATCATTACGTCAGATGCAGCAATGCCACTGGCAGATTCCTATATTTTGCTCCAGCGAAATGGCTGGCACCGCCATAACGACGACACAGCAGAAAGGCGTTGATAGGCCAGTAACTACACACACAATCACCATCCTGCTTATCGTCTACATGGTTGCAAGTTGTGATTTGCAAAGCAAGTGCGCTCTGTCCCAACATAAATTACCATTATTATCAGTCAAAGGTGTATCAGTCTGGTAGCTACTATTTAATAGGAGAGGTGTTGCCGCTCCACGAGGAGACATGAGCCTACAAGCAGCCACCATGGGACTTGGTCTCCACTAACTGTGGGCCAATGTTGCTTGTTTTAAGTTCAGTGCTGTGAGCTTGTCATCTTCCAGCCTGTGAGCCAACTACCAGGTGCTACCAGCCTTTGGCCATAGAGGGGAGTCGTTTGAGACCATGCTCACCTGTTGCGTCAGTTCCTTAACAGTCGCTGTCTTCAGCACACACTATGGAGGACGTTTCACCACAGAATGTTCTAGTTTGTTCTTCAGTAAAACGTATGACTAATAGTGATCTTATGAGCAGCCATCGATCATCATCCCGACAACAATCCACCACCTCTACTCAATCCTCCACATGTAGAGGTCATCCATCCTGGAACTCCACATTTTGATGCCTGAAGTGTGTGTCACGTCTAAATTTCATTGACAGGGGAACCTTGCCAGCCACCCTCCCTGGAGACGATGACTCTCGACTACCTCAGGGTTGCAGTTTCGTCGATACGCAGCAGCAGTATGCAGTGGTTGAGTGCACTAACTGTTCTATTCCCACCGCCCACCCCCTGCGAGTATCAAGTCGAATCAGTGCACCTTATACCAGCTTTTCAGTTCTGTTTTCATGTGTGGCATGTGGCAAGTAAACTCAGACTGTGTTCTGAGGATGTGTAAATATGAACGTTATTTTTACCTATCATCAATGAGTGTGGGTCATTGTCTGGAAGTGTATAAGGTGTTAACCATGCATAGCTTCTTAGGAGGTGAAGATGAGTATTGTCGAGAAGTCAGAGTAGTTTTCGCCGTTTTCAATTGGCAATGTATTTCATTTTCAACAATAAATTTGTCTCACAGCGTTTAAGCACGTAAAGTAGAAGTCATGAGTTGCCGCTCAATTGGAGAAGTTAAGTTACAGTAAGTGTTACTATAGAATTAGATTAAGTGTCCTTGACGTCGTACTCTTTTGTTCTCCTCGTTTGTTGTCTGCATATTTAGTAGGGATACCCTGAATGAGAGGTTGCGAATTTCTGCAGCCTGGACCAGATCTGGACCGAAGTGCATGTGCCGATGATATTTGCGTCTTGCAGAGTGCAACTGCCGACAATAATTTTATTGTAGATACTTAGGAGGTGACGCAGAAAGCTATCAATAAGGCTGATTGTATTGCAGATGTTTTGGGTACTGAAATGGTACAGACGTATTTAGTATTTCCGAAGGTCGCAGATTCGACACCATCTGTGACGGCACTGCGTCCTCAGAACGTGGGAGAAGAAGAAAGAGGAAATGTGTTTGTAAGGTTTATGATCGGGCCACAAGGCTTGTGCCAGTGGATGAGGAGAATGACAAAAGTGAAAACACTTGCAGTGTAATGCGTGATGCAGGCGAAGGCTGCTGTGCAATCCCAGGGCTAGACTTTCTCGTCAAGCATCATGCCGAAACTGACTTTCGATAACTCGGGGTGGAACCCGGGGGGATAATGTTCAAGCTCGGGGAAGCTGTCACCAGTGAAATACTGTCGCAGGGTTCGTTTATCATGATAGGACAAATGTGGGCAAAATCAATAAAGCTTAATTTGCATGATATTGGGGCACAAGGCACTGGGAAGTTGCTTTAGGTGACCGAAGGTGTTCCTGACTTATACGATTCTGGACTTCGCCTCCGGGTAGGGAGTGGTCGTTATGTACACAGCGTTCGGTGATTGTGTGGACTTCTCCTCTCTATACTCACGTTGACACGTTATCTGAATTTCATCCTTGAGGCTGGGAGTCGTGTTTCTTGTCTGTAGAACACAGAGAGGAGAAGATAGTAATAGATTAAACTAGTCAGAGGACCGCCTTCTGCCGTCCTAGTGTTTAATGAGTTTTATATTTTGTGGCTGGAGTTCTTCCATCATCGCAGACGTGCACGAGAACCATCACTCCGACGCACGGAACGCACTACATTCGGTGATACTGCTAATTGCTTCGGCTTATTACGGCTACAAAGTGAACAGCTGTGATCACGAAAGTTTCATTTCTCCTGACGATGCACGACACTGTCGATCATCTTTGAAAGTAGTGTCTTCTAGTGTTCGGAACGTCAATGATAAAAGTTATCTCGTGTTATATATATTTTATCGCGTAGCCATAAAAGGGACAGATTTGGGCAGTTGATCAATAATATTAGTTAGGAAATTCATTTGTATCTCTTTATGTCCATTGCACATCGTTATATATCATTTATAATATAGAAAGTGGTTTCAATCTACAAGAAATGTATTTGTATTTGCAGAAACAACATTTATAATTTGGTAGTTGCTAGTACCCTTAATCATTCATTTATTTTTATGTTGTAATTTATGTGTTAAGGGCAAGGAGGAGGAAATAATATCACCGTTAAGCAATCTTGAGACTTGCTTCAGGGGGAAGTCAGACGGAGCCAAATATTTACCTTCGCGTTCAGTATTTTCCATTGCGCACATTCAGTTTTACATCCGCCTCGAGCAGCGTCTTGGAAACCTTACAAATACCTTCAAGAAATACTTCCTAACACTTAAATTTAAGTTCTATGTTAGCAAACCCCTCTTTCCGTTAATACTTTTCTTGCTATACTCAGTCTTTATTGTATATCCTCTCTACTTCGGCCATCATCAGTTATTTTTCTGGCCAGTAGTCCTTTTAGTGTCTCAGTTCGTAATCAGATTCCCTTAACACTTGCTGATTTAACCCTCGCAATACCAATGGAGAGGGAAGGGGTACTTTACGCCTACTTTTTCAGATCACTGTAATCTAGTCATGTACACTATATTTTAAAATTATGAAAAAAATATATTTGTGATTTTTAATGATTTCTTCTACCAGATTCCGTAATTGTTTTAAATTTTTCAGTAAAACATAACGCAACAACTTAATTCTTGTCAGTGGATGTGACTTTTCAGAACATGTGTCATATTTATATTTTCAGGTTTAGCACCCTTCTAACACATAAATATATCTTTAAAAAGTATGTTGTGCGTAAAAGTCAGCGGAAAGGAACGAAATCCGTATATCTTTGTGTTGGTCATATTTTTCGCCCCCCTTTTGTAGTACACGTTATGGAAAATCCGTTGGCACTGCTAGGTTTAATTCGAATACGTTCCATTACCTTTCATTTACTTGCATTGACGGTTATCTTACAATCCCTTTCCAGGGCACTATCTATTCCATTCAACTGTTATTCCAAGTTCTATGCTGCCTCTGACAGAATTACAGAGTCACCGGTAAACTTCAAAATGTTTATTGCTTCTTCCTGAAATTTAATTCTGTTTACAAATTTACCCTTGTGCTTGATGTGCTTCCACAAGATTTGTTTTTTGATGTACTGGGGCTGTGAAATACATGTCCAGCCTCATTATACCACTCTTCTTTTGCCTGAGGACAGCAAAATTCATATTTCAGTGCATATATGGCAAAAATTCAAATATTCATTTAGGACAACATGGATTCCCAAGGATCCACGTGTTACCAATCGTGGAGGAACATGTAGGAATGAGCGTCTCTCCTATTTAAGGACATTAAATGTTATTTTTGTAACTTACAGAAGAGCAGAGTACATCGAGATGACTATTTCTAGATCGAAAGGTAAGCCAGTTCCGCTCGAACCCACTAGCGAGAACAAAGAGAAAAGACGGTTGGAGATGCAGCAAAGGGAAATGTTGTCAGAGTGTATAGTGGGACTGGAGAAATGTGTGGAAGGAAAACTATTGTACCGTATTGATGACTATACGCCTCTTACCTTCAGATATCAGTTTTTAATGACGAATGGTGGGCAGAGGAAAGTTGCTACCTCACAGTATCACTAAAGAAATAGTTTTTCATCTAATTACAATTTGAGGCGTTTATGAAAAAGACCAATTTCAGAAGCTTCTCTGTCCTAGGGCGCCTGACTCAAATGCTTTAACATTGTCATTGTCCATGTCACCATGTCAACAGAAGGTGCAGTGCAGGTAATTTCTCCAGTTCTAATTCCCTGGACGCCGCTTTGAAGCGCTACAAAAACCCATATGTTTTAAAAGCTGTAAAATAAACTATTGCGTATAAGAATTATAGTAATAGAATAGCATACATATCGCGAAAAGTTCTTTCATCAGCGTGATATCAGTTCCTTCATTTCGGGCTATTTCTCCCTTCTCAGAGAGCTTTTCGCACAAAGACATTCTAGCATTGTCAGCTTCTTATTCCAACGACTATCGTTAGAATGGCTCAGTTATCTATCAAGAGCATTAGGAAGACCACTTTTCTTTACGTAAGGGAAGCGTTCTTTCGCCGCAATCAAAAGACCGTGAACTTATGGGCAAATGACGCTTATATACTCCGCATTAAAATTATTGGATGCCAAGGACATAAATAGTGTAAACAATTCTCTTAGAATGTTACCGCCAGTATTTGGTTCATGTGGAAACTCGGTTGTACAGAAAACGCGAGATCTGGGAGTTCAGTCAATAAAACAGGACACAGTGCATCTCAGATAATGGTTTCTTCTCGCGATCGCGCTAGATGTCCACAAGTCCGTAGTTGCTGAGTATTCGCCTTCTGTTATATGAGCAATTACCTCAGGCATAATTATATGTCGTACGCTTTTAACACTTTCTGCCACGTACCGCGACACAGTTGTGAGATAATGGCCTTTGCAGTGTCGATTAACGTCTGAACACGATCCATAAGACCTTCACCTCTTACAGTACCATACAACCTTACGTCTCGTGCACACATAGCAACGCAATTATCGACAGTTATCTCCTAAGCTGGTTTAGGAAGTCGTTTCTCGTCCACGTAAGACCTTTGTTTATTAGACACCCATGGATGGCGAGAAATGTACGAAGTGTCACTTGACCCTTCAGCATGAGAGTAAATTTCACAACACAGCGAACAGCAAAGAAAATGAACGCTTTCCCTAACGCCATCCACAATAGACTTTAACAAGGTCTAAACTGTACTTTGAAAATTCTCTCCAAGCTGTGTGGTTCTCTACTCACCACTGATTAGTTTATCTTTTACTTCCCTTTTTCTTCACATCTGCTCCTTCTTCTGGAAACAACATTTAGTTTCGCGCTCTCATTTTGTGCGTTACGAATAAAATGAAGACATCCCATCACTCCACTAAACACTGCTCTACTCACCGCTCGTAGCCCATAGCTCGCAACTGCGGTCAGTGCTACCAACAGTTCGTAGTTGCAGCACAACAGTGCTTCCGCAAGGCACTGGTGCAGTGACGTCACGGTCTCGCTCAGTGTGGAGCAGTGGGGCCGCGGCCCCTGGGCTGCGTCTCCATGAGCAACTCTGCTGAGCCCATGGCAACAGCACTGCTCGGCCGTTGGGAGAACGTCAGGGACTCGCTCAGCCTGATACTGCTGTAGTCCAGTGCGACCGCAGCTCGCGGGCCGACCCTCTTCGGACGACTGTCCCGGCGGACCTCGATGCGGCTGCCCCGCCTGAACCGGCAGCGCGATGCAAGGCTCGCACAGCTGTCATGGCCACCGTCCTGACGGGCCGCGCTTCGATGATGACCTCTGCTGCAAACTGCACAACCACAGCTCACACTCAACCAGTTGTCACCGACCGATTGGCATCGTACAAGCGAACTGCGAAGTCACTCCAGCAGTGGCTGCATCAATTACCAGGGGCTGACACGTCCCTGAACTGACTTAACCTCTTATCCTCAGATCAGTGATACCTCTCAAATTTTAATTTTAAATATCTCACGTGCCAACGTAAATGATTTGTCAAACATTTTATTTAAAACATGTCAATTAGTGTATTGTTTTACTTGTATACACCAATTGTGTAATTTTGTTATACACGACTTGAATGTGTACTCATGTAACAGCCAGTATCGTGGTCAAATGTATCGTAGACAAACGTAAGACAGCAAGAAAATTTTTCTTTCTTTATGTTTATGAAATATGTGTGTGGTGTCACCGCCAGACACCACACTTGCTAGGTGGTAGCCTTTAAATCGGCCGCGGTCCGTTAGTACACGTCGGACCCGCGTGTCGCCACTATCAGTGATTGCAGACCGAGCGCCGCCACACGGCAGGTCTAGTCTAGAGAGACTCTCTACACTCGCCCCAGTTGTACAGCCAACTTTGCTAGCCATGGTTCATTGTCTACGTACGCTCTCATTTGCATGGACGGCAGTTTAGCATAGCCTTCAGCTACGTCATTTGCTACTACCTAGGTAGGCGCAATATTCAGTTACTATAATTACGTCAAGAATGTATTCTGAACAGATAATATTGTGAATCATGTACCTTCAAGAGCGACGTTGATCATTAATGGATTAAATTTAAGTATCAAACTGATTACGTCCGCTTTCTGAATTCTCATTCCTTGTCATGTTCCAGACCTCACGTCAGTATAGTTCTTCGCTCCTCACGCTAGCCTGCGTGAGCTAAAACGCGTGCGTTTCGGCCTCCACTCGTAACACGGTGTTGGCTCTTCTGCTATCACAAAAATGTGTTTACCAGAGCGTCCACAAGTTTTAAAAAGTACAAGTAATACTTTCTATGATAATAAAGAACAGAGAAGCCTTCACATTTTCTCTGCGATCAGCTACGGGATGCCTTCCTGTTTCGTATCGTCCTTTGTTCTTCCGCTTTCGCTGTGTAAGCATCTACACTACAGGCCATTAAAGTTATTACACCACGAAGATGACGTGCTACAGACGTGAAATTTGACCGACAGGAAGAAGATGCTGTGATATGCAAATGATTAGCTTTTCAGAGCATTCACACAAGGTTGACGTCGGTAGCGACACCTACAACGTGCTCACATGAGGAAAGTTTCCAAGCGATATCTCATACACAAACAGCAGTTGACCGGCGTTTCCATGTGAAACATTGTTGTGATGCCTCGTGTAAGGAGGAGAAATGCGTACCATCACGTTTCCGACTTTGATAAAGGTCGCATTGTAGCCTATCGCGACTGAGGTTTATCGTATCGCGACATTGCTGCTCGCGTTGGTCGAGATCCAATGACTGTTAGCGGAATATGGAATCTGTGGCTTCAGGAGGGTAATGCGGAACGCCGTGCTGGATCCCAACGGCCTCGTATCACTAGCAGTCGAGATGACAGGCATCTTATCCGCATGGCTGTAACGGATCGTGCAGCCACGTCTTGATCCCTGAGTCAACAGGTGGGGACGTTTGCAAGACAACAACCATCTGCACGAACATTTCGACGACGTTTGCAGCAGCATGGACCACCGGCTCGGAGACCATGGCTGCAGTTAAATCTTGACGCTACATCACAGACAGGAGCACCTGCGATGGTGCACTCAACGACGATCCTGGGTGCACGAATGACAAAACGTCATTTTTTCGAATGAATCCAGGTTCTGTTTCCAGCATCATGATGGTCGCATCTGTGTTTGGCGACATCTCAGTGAACGCACATTGGAGCGTGTATTCGTCATCGCCATACTGACGTATCAACTGGCGTGATGGTATGGGGTGCCATTGGTTACACGTCTCGCTCACCTCTTGTTCGCACTTTGAACAGTGGACGTTACATTTCAGATGTGATACGACCCGTGCTTCTACCCTTCATTCGATCCCTGCGAAACCTTACATTTCAGCAGGATAATGCACGGCGGCATGTTGCAGGACCTGTACGGGCCGTTTTGGATACAGAAGATGTTCGACTGCTGTCCTGGCCAGGACATTCTCCAGAACTCTCACCAACTGAAAACGTCTGGTCAATGGTGGCTTAGAAACTGGCTCGTCACAATACGCTAGTCACTACTCTTGGTTAACTGTCGTATCGTTTTGAAGCTGCGTGGGCAGCTGTACCTGTACACGCCATCCAAGCTCTGTTTGACTCAATGCCCAGGCGTATGAAGGCCGTAATTACGGCCAGAGGTGGTTGTTCTGGGTACTGATTTCTCAGGATCTATATACCCAAATTGCCTGAAAATGTAATCACGTGTCAGTTCTAGTATAATATATTTGTAGGATGAAACACGTTTATCATCTGCATTTCTTCTTGGTGCAGCAATTTTAATGGCCAGTAGTGTATCTTGTTAGCTATTAAGAACCATGAATATATGTAAGTGTATTTAAATTAATAACTTTCAGATGTATTAACTTAAAAAGCTAAACATATCTCTTTTTATAATGCCTTTATCAGCTTTGTGTTCAGCTATTCGTCAAAGAAATGCAAAACTGCTGACGTGGAGCCCGTCCGCCACTGGTGTGACCCAAATACTGATTATCAATTTATCAGATCTTTTATGGTGCCCCAACGAAACTGTAGTCTTTCAGAAACGAAGTCCGATACTCAATTAACTATACAGCATAATGCGATTGACCGATCGCGTTATGCACTTGCCTTATGAAAATCACATTGGAGCCACATCTGTAACTTTGCATTTCTCTCGAACACCAACCTGGAGGAATAGGAAATCACAAAAGGAATCAACAAGCACTGCTCGGTTAATTTCAATTGACATTACTGAGCTGACTACCTGCTGGTAAGTGGTAGATTATCATGACTATTTTCTTTACATTCTTTATCATCCTTCCACCTTCGCAAGCAGGCAAGATAACAGTTACAGCTCAGAAAATCCACTCGCTCATCCACTTTCGAGAGAGCTTGTTTCTATTGTCACTCCATGTATGGTTGCAGTTTAACATCATACCAGAGACACCTCTGTTTACAACAACAAAATATACAAGAACCGCTACTTCAATTCGTTGCATCGGCGAATAGTGTGAGCTAAATAGCTTTTCTCATACGGGAATGAGCAGCACCGTTAATTTGGGTTAATATAGAAACGTCTTTTGCCATGTCAACAGCCGAGGGTGCTGAATCACACGAGATCTACCTTTCTCATGAGTTCTCCCAGGAAAGAACTTGCAAAATTATGGACCAGAAACCTACCTTTCCCTCCCATCTCCTTCCCCAATGTTGTTGTTGTGGTCTTCAGTCTGAAGACTACTTTGATGCAGCTGTCCAAGATAGTCTGTTGTGTGCAAGCCTCTTCAGCGCTACACAGCTAACGCAATGTACATCAGTTTGAACCTGCTAACTGTGTTATTGACTTCGTCTCCCACTACAATTTTAACACCCCCCTGTCTCCCCAAAACCCACATATACACATATCTCTCCATCACGAAACTGACAAGTCCTTGGTGATTCAGGATATGCCCTATGAAACGAAGTCGTGCCATAAGTTTCTTGTTTTCCCCAGTTCGACTCAGTATCCTCTTATCAGTAATTCGATCTGCAGTGCCACCACTATTTTTCAGCTCCACGAGGCGACATGAGGCTAGACGCAGCCACTACGAGATTTGGCATCCACTAATTGTGGGCCCCTGCTGTTGGTTTTAAGATCAGTGCTGTGAGCTTAGCATCTTCCAGCCTGTGGGCCAACTACCAGATGCAACCAGCCTTCGGCCATTGAAAGCAGTCGTTTGAGACCATGAAAACATTTTGCGTCAGTTCCTTAACACTCGCTGTCTTCAGCATACACTATGGAGGACGCCGCACCACAGAATGTTCTAGTCTGTTCGTCAGTAAAATGTATGACTAATAGTGAAGTTTTTATGAGCAGCCGTCAATCATCATCCCGGCATTAATCCACCACCACAACTCAGACTTCCACATGTAGAGGTCATCCATCCTGGACCTACACATTTTGATGTCAGAAGTGTCACATATAAATGTCAGTGACACGGGAAAATTACCAGCCACCCTCCCTGGAGGCAACGACTCTCGACGACCTCAGGTTTGCAGTTTCGTCGACACACAGCATCACTATGCAATGGGTGAGTGCACTAACTGTTCTAATTTTCCACCCTGCGAGTATCACGTCGATCAGTGCACGTTTTGCAGCTTTTCAGTTCTGTGTTAATGTGTGACATGTGGCAAATAAACTCAGATAGTGTTCTGAGGATGTGTAAATACGACCGTTATTTTTGCCTATCATCAATGGGTGTGACTCATTGTCTGGAAGTGTATAAGGTGTTAACCATGTGTTGATGAGTTTTGTCGAGAAGTCGGAGTTTTATGGTAATTTACGCCTTTTTAATGGGCAATGTATTTCAGTTTGAGCAATAAATGTGGCTCACTACTTTTGAGCACGTAAAGTATAGTCATGAGTAGCCGTTCAAGCGGAGAACGTAAGTTACAGTAAGTGTTGGGATAGAATTAGATTAAGTGTCCTTGTCGTAATACTGCTTTGTTCTCCTCGTTTGTGGTTTGAATAATTACTGGCGGGATACCCTGTCGGAGAGGTTGCGAATTTCTGCAACCTGGATCAGATGCTCAGGGAAGTGCATGTGCCGTTGATTTTTGTGTCTTGCAGAGTGCAACTCCCGACAGTAATTTTGTTCTAGTTACTTAGAAGGTGACACAGAAAGCTATCAATAAGACTGATTGTATTGCAGATGTTTTGGGTACTGAAATGCTACAGACGCATTTAGTATTTCCAGAGGATGCAGATTCGGTACCATCTGTGACGGCACTGCCTCCTCAGAAGGTGGGAGGAGAAGAAAGAGGAAATGTGTTTGTAAGATTTATGATCGGACCGACAAGGCTTATGCCAGTGGATCAGGAGAGTGACAAAAGTGACAACACTTGTAGGGTAATATGTGATGCAGGCGAAGGCTGCTGTGCAATCCCAGGGCTAGACTTTCTCATCAAGCATAATACCAAAACTGACTTTCGATGATGCGCAGTGGAACTCAAGGGGGATAATGTTCAAGGTGGGGGAAGCTGTCACCAATGAAATACTATCGCAGGGTTCGTTTATCATGATAGGACAAATATGGGAAAATTACTATGCCTTCATTTGCATTATATAGTGCCGCAAAGCACTGGGAATTTGCTTTAGGTGACCGAAGGTGTTGCTAACTTATACGATTCTGGACTTAACCTCCGGGTGGGTAATCGTCGTTGAGTACGCAGCGTTCAGTGATTGAGAGCACTTCTCCTGTCAACACTCACGCTGAGATGTTATCTGAATTCCGTCCTTGTGGTTGGCAGTTCGCGTTTCGTGTCTGCAGAATACGGATAGGAAATGATAGTATTACATTATACTAGTCAGAGGACCGCCTTCTGCCATCCTAGTGGTTAATGAGTTTTTTATTTTGTGGCTGGAGTTCTTCCATCGTCGCAGCCGTTTACGAGTACCATCACGCATGGGACGCAGTATGTAGGGAAGCAGCCTAATCACGCTGTAGTAAATTCAAATTAGTTTCCATTGTGTGCCAGTCAGTCCTGTAACTAGCTCTGACGTCATAAATGTTGCGCAATACCTTAAAAATCAAGCAAATGACCTAAAACTTTTCTAACATGTCAGGAATAATGATAAATTAATGTGTGTTAAATATCAGTTCGATAACTTCAGCCATTTCCGAAATTTGGACGTTTTTCTTCAAAAATAATTGGCGCAACAGAAAAGAGCTAGAGACTTCAAAATTTGTATTTAGATTCAGCTTTCATAATGATTTAATAAAAACTGTACTTTGGATTTCACAAATTAAGATTTTAGTGGAAATTCATGATTTTCTGGTTTTCGTCTCAAAACTGAAGGAAGCAAGATAGATTAAGTAGGCTAAGAATTAAGGCTAGGATGTTTAGATTTAAATAGGTTGGAGGTCCGCTATGACAATGAATATGTGAGAAGTTTCTTTTGAATATCTATAAAATTATAGCGATAGCGGATCTCAAAAGGGACAGTTCAGAGCTCATATTCTGCGTGCAGTGCAATTAAATAAATTCTCTCGCCCAAGTTATTTAACTTAGCCACGTCAAAATTTTATTATCAATACTTATCTACGTGCTGAATGCATATATAAATTAGGAGCTTCATCGGCCTTCAGCAAGAGAAGCTAGAATTTATTATGTAACTTGAAGTGGTGCGTTACTAGCCCAGCGGCTAGTCGAGGCAGCCGACTTGGTCGAGCGTTCCCTCCGCCGTCCGCACCGCGGCTTTATATATAAGAGCACTGTGCGAGGAAAAAAGGCCCCAGTTCTCTCCAGACGCTGAATGACACGCCATCTGTGTCGGGAATCGCATCGCGCCAGTATCAGCGCTACTAACAGCCTCGGGTGCCGTATTATGTTACTCGAGATGCGCGTAACTAGGAAAGCATTTCAAGTAAAGTGTTAACTTTGGGATGATTTTCATTATCTAGTCTCAGTGTGCGTTTTGTCGTATTTTCACGTGCCGTCGCGGGACAGACATTCTACCAATAATTTAGCGTGGCGTTTGGTGAAATCTCTCATCAAATTATGGCGAGCATTCATTTCAATATTTAACTCGGACATTTATAGTTGCATCAGCGCAATAGACTCTGAACTGTTCTGTTGGTTAGGTTGTAGGGATACTTGTGTGTGTATTTGTGATTTGGAGAATATACTCAAATATTTTGGAATATCGTTTTTGATTAGAAATCCCGGACAATCTCCTAGTTCCTCAGAGCTATAAGCTGCAGCTATAACATTTTTCTCAAAAGAAGTGGGCACTAGGAACTCTTATTTACAGGCTTCAGGTTTTGTCAAATCGCTTTCTGGTGGCCTACAAAGTAAATAGAGAGCCAGTGTTGAGAACGGCGAAAGACAGCATTAATAACATTTTAAAAGCTAGAAATTGACTCAACAACCAAACTTTGTGCAGCAACAATCAACGATCTTTCTTCTATCTACCCGCCGCCCCACATATGGTGCATCGGCCGGGAAATCAACTAAGTGAAAGTGATTTTAACTATTCGGATTCGCGAGTGAAATGCGACACGCAACTGAGTAATAGAACAGTGAAAGTGTTACGTGTGCATGTGGACGACGCAATTGGATTAATAACGCATCTGGATTGACGGAGCTGGCACTGAGTCTAGCGGTGCTGCCGGCATCGCGAGAAGCCAGTTTTGCCGTACCGCCGTCGTCCGCCGCAGCAGTCGTAGCCGAGCCTGCAGCTACGGGCCGCGTAAACACACAACAGCCGTCGGAGTGCCGTCTGCAGTCCAACGTGCCACGTCACATCAGTAATACCGGTACGCCGCGCAGACAACGTCGTGCAGAAGGAACTAAGTTAAGTGAAAAGCTGTTAAAAATTTTACTAACCTGCACTAAAAGACTGTCGGCGATGGAACCGCCAAAAGAAACCGAGTTTAAACTTAAATCAGAACCTATGTCTGTTGAGGGAACTGTAAATTCAGACAACGCTTCAAGTGTAAACATGCATGAAATTAGTAATGTTAAAGTGAAATCTGAAGTATTGTCTCCTGACAGTAGTGTGCGAAGGGGCAATGATTCAATAATAGAAACCCCTGTAGTAAAACAGAAACCAGAAATTGTAAATTTATTGGATGATAGTTTCTCTGATGATTTAATAATGAAACGATCATCAGAGATGGTAAAGTTTAAACAGGAGAAGTTAGATATGACTGATCAATCAGAAGTTTCATTTAGTTTTGATGATTCTGGTATTGGAGCTAGTTTTTCGTCACCTGAGTGGGATAAAAAGTCAGCTAGTGGGCAATCAAAAGATGCTGGGGCTGTTGATTTAAATGTTATATTACAAGCAATAGCTGCCAGTAATGCAAAATTGTCAGCCAGTAATGCTGAATTAAAATCTAATATAATTGAGGTAAATAACAGGATTGTGGCCAGTCAAACTAATTTTAATAAACGGTTTGAAGCAATGGACAATAAATTAGAATCCAATAAAGCTGAACTAGAAAATTCTTTCAAGGCTAGTTGCAATAAGTTGAAAGAGGATCTGGACAGTTTGAATTACAAAATTGATTACAACCATGAGGATATTAAGAAAAAGGTTGCTCAACAGTTTTCAGAAATGTATAAAACAGTTAAATCCGAAGTTGCTGAGGTTCGCAAAGACTTCCAAATGGAAAATGCGAAGCTGGAGAGCAAGTTAACAGAAAAGATCGAGGCGGAATCTGAACTGTGCTCAGATAGATTTAAAGATGTAAATATAAAAATAAATATATGCCAAGCAGACGTAGATGCAATCAAAACTGATACTACTTATATTGTACAAAGAGTAGATAATGTTGAGATGAAAGTAGAAAATATTAATACTAACATGGCTAACCTTGAGAGTAAAGTAGCTTCAGTAACTTCTGGTAATGGTAATATACAACAAGTTGTAGCAGCAAACGCCGCTTTTATCGGGTGTCGGCAGTTTTTGCGGTTCGATCCAGATAAAAATATCCACCCGCTAGATTTCTGGAACGATTTTGAAGATGTGATTCCACCAACTTGGTCTGAACGAGAGAAAATCTCATTTATTAGAAGCCATTTAGCAGGTGACGCCATGCGTTGGTCAGCTGATGTTATGTTGAAGTGTAAAACATTGGCGGAATTTAAAACAGCTTTTATTAATGAGTATTGGTCTAGCAGTAAGCAAAATGAAGTGTTAAGAGAATTTTGGAGTGGAAAACGCTTCAATGCAGGCAAGGAATCCATTAAAGAGTTTGCTAGGTCATGGATTTCACGTTTGTCACATTTGGACGAAAAGCTAAAACCGGAAATGATTATACTAGGTCTTGAAGCCAAACTGCCATGGTATTGGCAAACTAGAATTATATCTGCCCCTAGAGACAATCTGGATCGTTTTATTGAGTATCTGGAACGTGTAGAACGTGTTGCTGCCAATGAGGAGCAAGCACGTAATAACAGAAATGCTAATAACAATAGCAGTAATTTTAGGAACGAGCAAAATGGCAATGTAAACATCAGAACAGTAGGTGTTCGCCATCCTAAGGGAGGTAGGAATTGGGGAAATAATTATCAGAACCAACAATGGCGTCCAAATGACAGTAATTTTGTTCCAAACAGAAATATGCATGTAAACAACAGTACGGAAAGTAATGCTGTGCCAGTCAATTATAATGAAAATAAAGGAAACAGTAGTAGGCCGAGGCAGGAAAACTAGTTCCCGTCTATGAGGACACTGGCGCTCACCAGGCGGTTACTTTTCCTCAGCCAGTAGTTAAGGAAATTGGTAAGACAGATCAAAATACTCAAACTGACTATGTGGATGAAGAGTCGGTAGCACCTAAGGATACAACAGAAATATTAGATCACTCACAGTATTTGATAGATACCGTGTTAGAGACGCTTTCTAAGTGGGAAGAGAAAGAGAAGGCGCAGCAGTGTAATGATAGGGAGGAGCTACAAAATATTGAATTGTCAGGTGAAGAAGCAGAAGAAATTCATGCTTATATTTACGATGAAGATGATGTGCTCTTATCTAAAGTGCCTGTGCAGGATGTTGATAATGTACTAATAGATTTAGGACAGGAGATAAGTGAGAATGTAGAGGGTAGGCTGTTGAGGGTCGATGAACCCGGTAGCTGTGACCAGTTGTCACTTGAGAAGGAATCCGACGATAATGGTAAAAGTGGTTTAGCTGTAACTAATGTTATGCCCGGTCTGGAGGCGCAGAATCGCTCAGACTACAGTAATTTGGGTCATGTTCAGCAAACTAAATGTAATGAAGTCGTGCGGTGTTTCGATTTAAAATTAATAGACCGACTGGAAAAGGCAGCTGAAAATGTAAGTCAGAAAACCCCTACACACTGTGACCTAAATGTAATGAAGACAGATGTTGATCACTTTAGTTGGAGACAAATCCAAAAGGAACTATTAGATGAATTTGAAAAACCACCTGTGCAACCTAGAATAAGCCACCCTATAATAATAGTGAATATGTTGGGTATCAATGTACGTTGTCTCTTAGACAGTGGAAGTGAGGTGAGTGCAATATCTCAGTCCTTCTTTGATGCATTACCTGGTAAAGATAAGCTTACAGTAATGAGGGTATCAGGACTAAGAATAATTGGTGCTACTGGCAAGGTGTCAAAAACAGTAAAGCAATAAGCTTTGCTGCCCTTTAACATTAATGGTAATTTAATTGATCATCCATGTTTAATTGTAAACAATCTCAGTATTGAGGTTTTAATTGGCATAGATTTCCTGTCAAAATATCAGAGTGTTGTTGACTTTGAAAGAAGCGAGTTAAAAATGGTCTTGCCAATAACCGGAGTAATTACAGTCCCTTTTAGTGATAAACATGTAGTAACTGATGATGAAACTTGGGAGCTGCCTATACGAGTTCTGAAAAATAGGAGATATTGGGACGAGGATGTTAATCTTAGTAACAGTAAGTTGAACACGGAAGAAGAAGAAGAAGCAATTATTTTAGACAAAATAGAAGCTAAATTGCAGGAAATCAATAAAATTTCCGCCAATCAGAAGGAAGAACTGATACAGGTTCTAAAAAGGTATCATAAAGTATTTTCAGATCGACGTGGCGTGTTCATAGGCAGCCAATGAATGCTGTAGGGAGGAGGTTGTTCTATAACCTCCACACAGTGTGGCAGCTGTGCAGTCCCAGCTGTGTGAGATCTTCTTTCCCTTTCAGGTCTCACTCATTCTTCATTTTTCCTATCCACAAAAATTTCGACCTCTTCTTTCCAACAGTAAATTTGCCGTTATGACTATTAAGCCAGCATTCAACTAATGAAGGCTGTAGGGAGGAGGTTGTTCTGTAACCTCTACACAGTGTGGCAGCTGTGCAGTCCCAGCTGTGTGAGATCTTCTTTCCGTTTCAGGTCTCACTCATTCTTCATCTTCCTGTCCACAAAAATTTCGACTTCTTCCTTAAAACAAAATTTTCTGTTATGGCTATCAAGCCATGAATTATGTAACCATTCTATCCACCGATTAGTGAAACAAAATACCTGATATGACAAACCTAATAGTGACAAACAATAGAGAAGTATGACGTAAATTAAGATACAAATGTATTTGAGTAACAATTATGTATCGAAGCTTGGTAATATTGTAAGTACAAGTGTTGTTTTATTGGAAATGGTCCCATAATAGTAATTTAAAAGGAAGTACAAATTCAGGTACGAGCAGGATCTGAAGTGGTAATGAAACCTGGTGTATGCATTAGAGCTAACTAATTAATAGTAAGAGAGAGTGCTTAGTGTCATGAAAAATATGTAGATAAGTTGTAAGAATAAACTCACCTGGAGTAGCAAGGAAAGGCAGTGTAATAGAATTGAGCAGTGTTTGTAGTTGAGACGTGAAGGACACGCCCCTGAAGTATTTATAAGGTTGGAGCTGGCCATTATTTTGGTGTAGTGTGTGACAGGATACACCTACACGTATTGAGGTTATGAGTTGGAGGCGTGAATGCGACCATAGGTACCCTTATGTCAGATGAGACAGAGCAGCTCATGGTGTCCTATAGGTCTAAGGAAATTAGCATTACGCTCGTCCATAATTACTTGATGCACTTTAGTGGTAGGTCTGAGAGAGACTACCTGTGGTTTCAGCGTCCGATTGAGTGGAAATGGATTGCCACGTGAGCAAACTAATCAGCTGCAATACACTATGAATATGAAATAAATGTGCTATCCTATGCTTTAAATATTAGTAGAGTGAGTGTTAAATAAGTATATACACTAGCAAAGTAAATACGTAACAGAATGGCAGACGTAAAACATTATTGTAGCTCAGCATAAATACACTTCAAAGTAAGTAAGTACCTAATTGTAGATGTGGAACTGACAACAGCAGAGGACCAATAAGTGGATTTAGTAGTCAACTAAACGTAGTGTGTTTTGAACTCTCGCAAATGTACTATTACAAAAAGTTACTCACCTGTACTAAGAAGCTGAGAAAACAACCACTAATCATACTCATACTATCTCTAAGATTAAGGTAATCAAAGATGAATCAGCTAAGTGAATAAAATACAAATTTGTCAGGAATGTACCGAGCATTGGTTCAGTGTTCCGGCCCAGAAATAATAACTTCAGATTAAATATGATTTATGATTATATGCCTTGAGCATAAATTTTCTCTAGTAAATGACTAAAGGCGTTTTGAGCCATTTGTTTAACGATTTTATGACAATTAAGTAACCGTGAAAGTAAAATTGAAAAAAAATTCTGTTACTTTGTTCCAGCAACATACTGAAGGATAACATATATATATCCCCATTTCATTGTGACCCACCCTTAGATATTAAGTGAACAGAGTCTGAGGCACTCTTTTTGTTTGTTCTACAGGACAAACCAGATAATAGCAGCCTGGTAGCTGCGTGAAAGCGTGGAGTGACTTGGACACAACTCACAGTGACCCCTCCCCTTTCCCCATGTAATGTAGAGGGAACGTGAAGGACGCACACCATAGCAACTTCCCCTCCTCTACCCTTGTGAATGGAAATGTAGGACGCCAGCCAAAGCGGCTACAACCACGTGTGTAAAAATTATGTGTGAACTTTTCTTTCAGGTTTAGAAAAGACTGCTAAGAGATAATCATCTGTCTATGTATCATGTTATTTTCTTTGAATTTGTGTATGTAAAAATGTATTTAATGTATTTAATGGATCTACGATTTTCATAATTTTTCAATTTGTATGTGTTTGTTGGTCTAAGGCAATATGTATGCCAAAATATTTCGTTGACTTTGCTTAAAATTTTGAGTAATGACATTGTTTAAAAGGCAGTGAACATGCCCACAGTTTAAATAATTAATGTAGGTAATCAGTTTTCATTTAATGTTTCTACATGTTTACATTTCAATTTTAGTCTTCATAGGGAGTTAAACTGTACTCTTGCTTCCCTTTTTGTAATTAAATTTTTTTCATTCATTAACATTCATAAGCAAAAATTTAAGTAGAGGGTGATGTAGGGAAGCAGCCTAATCACGCTGTAGTAAATTCAAATTAGTTTCCATTGTGTGCCAGTCAGTCCTGTAACTAGCTCTGACGTCATAAATGTTGCGCAATACCTTAAAAATCAAGCAAATGACCTAAAACTTTTCTAACATGTCAGGAATAATGATAAATTAATGTGTGTTAAATATCAGTTCGATAACTTCAGCCATTTCCGAAATTTGGACGTTTTTCTTCAAAAATAATTGGCGCAACAGAAAAGAGCTAGAGACTTCAAAATTTGTATTTAGATTCAGCTTTCATAATGATTTAATAAAAACTGTACTTTGGATTTCACAAATTAAGATTTTAGTGGAAATTCATGATTTTCTGGTTTTCGTCTCAAAACTGAAGGAAGCAAGATAGATTAAGTAGGCTAAGAATTAAGGCTAGGATGTTTAGATTTAAATAGGTTGGAGGTCCGCTATGACAATGAATATGTGAGAAGTTTCTTTTGAATATCTATAAAATTATAGCGATAGCGGATCTCAAAAGGGACAGTTCAGAGCTCATATTCTGCGTGCAGTGCAATTAAATAAATTCTCTCGCCCAAGTTATTTAACTTAGCCACGTCAAAATTTTATTATCAATACTTATCTACGTGCTGAATGCATATATAAATTAGGAGCTTCATCGGCCTTCAGCAAGAGAAGCTAGAATTTATTATGTAACTTGAAGTGGTGCGTTACTAGCCCAGCGGCTAGTCGAGGCAGCCGACTTGGTCGAGCGTTCCCTCCGCCGTCCGCACCGCGGCTTTATATATAAGAGCACTGTGCGAGGAAAAAAGGCCCCAGTTCTCTCCAGACGCTGAATGACACGCCATCTGTGTCGGGAATCGCATCGCGCCAGTATCAGCGCTACTAACAGCCTCGGGTGCCGTATTATGTTACTCGAGATGCGCGTAACTAGGAAAGCATTTCAAGTAAAGTGTTAACTTTGGGATGATTTTCATTATCTAGTCTCAGTGTGCGTTTTGTCGTATTTTCACGTGCCGTCGCGGGACAGACATTCTACCAATAATTTAGCGTGGCGTTTGGTGAAATCTCTCATCAAATTATGGCGAGCATTCATTTCAATATTTAACTCGGACATTTATAGTTGCATCAGCGCAATAGACTCTGAACTGTTCTGTTGGTTAGGTTGTAGGGATACTTGTGTGTGTATTTGTGATTTGGAGAATATACTCAAATATTTTGGAATATCGTTTTTGATTAGAAATCCCGGACAATCTCCTAGTTCCTCAGAGCTATAAGCTGCAGCTATAACATTTTTCTCAAAAGAAGTGGGCACTAGGAACTCTTATTTACAGGCTTCAGGTTTTGTCAAATCGCTTTCTGGTGGCCTACAAAGTAAATAGAGAGCCAGTGTTGAGAACGGCGAAAGACAGCATTAATAACATTTTAAAAGCTAGAAATTGACTCAACAACCAAACTTTGTGCAGCAACAATCAACGATCTTTCTTCTATCTACCCGCCGCCCCACAAGTACATTTGGTGATATTGCTAATTGCTTCGGCTTATTAGGGACATAAAGCTAAAAAGCTGTGATCATGTAAGTTTCATTTCCACTGATGTTGCAAACCGCTGTAGATCATATTTGAAAGTAGTGTCTTTTAGTGTTTGGGACGTAGATGATATCGGTCGTCACGTGTTATTTATATTAGATGACGTAGCCATAAGAAGGGGCATATTTGGGTAGTTTATCAATAATATTAGTCAGGAAATTCATTTGTATCTCTTTATGTCCATTGCAGATCGACATATAAACATTTGGAACATATAAAGAGGTTTAAATCTACATTAAATGTATAAGCAGAACAACATTAATACACTCCTGGAAATTGAAATAAGAACACCGTGAATTCATTGTCCCAGGAAGGGGAAACTTTATTGACACATTCCTGGGGTCAGATACATCACATGATCACACTGACAGAACCACAGGCACATAGACACAGGCAACAGAGCATGCACAATGTCGGCACTAGTACAGTGTATATCCACCTTTCGCAGCAATGTAGGCTGCTATTCTCCCATGGAGACGATCGTAGAGATGCTGGATGTAGTCCTGTGGAACGGCTTGCCATGCCATTTCCACCTGGCGCCTCAGTTGGACCAGCGTTCGTGCTGGACGTGCAGACCGCGTGAGACGACGCTTCATCCAGTCCCAAACATGCTCAATGGGGGACAGATCCGGAGATCTTGCTGGCCAGGGTAGTTGACTTACACCTTCTAGAGCACGTTGGGTGGGACGGGATACATGCGGACGTGCATTGTCCTGTTGGAACAGCAAGTTCCCTTGCCGGTCTAGGAATGGTAGAACGATGGGTTCGATGACGGTTTGGATGTACCGTGCACTATTCAGTGTCCCCTCGACGATCACCAGTGGTGTACGGCCAGTGTAGGAGATCGCTCCCCACACCATGATGCCGGGTGTTGGCCCTGTGTGCCTCGGTCGTATGCAGTCCTGATTGTGGCGCTCACCTGCACGGCGCCAAACACGCATACGACCATCATTGGCACCAAGGCAGAAGCGACTCTCATCGCTGAAGACGACACGTCTCCATTCGTCCCTCCATTCACGCCTGTCGCGACACCACTGGAGGCGGGCTGCACGATGTTGGGGCGTGAGCGGAAGACGGCCTAACGGCGTGCGGGACCGTAGCCCAGCTTCATGGAGACGGTTGCGAATGGTCCTCGCCGATACCCCAGGAGCAACAGTGTCCCTAATTTGCTGGGAAGTGGCGGTGCGGTCCCCTACGGCACTGCGTAGGATCCTACGGTCTTGGCGTGCATCCGTGCGTCGCTGCGGTCCGGACCCAGGTCGACGGGCACGTGCACCTTCCGCCGACCACTGGCGACAACATCGATGTACTGTGGAGACCTCACGCCCCACGTGTTGAGCAATTCGGCGGTACGTCCACCCGGCCTCCCGCATGCCCACTATACGCCCTCGTTCAAAGTCCGTCAACTGCACATACGGTTCACGTCCACGCTGTCGCGGCATGCTACCAGTGTTAAAGACTGCGATGGAGCTCCGTATGCCACGGCAAACTGGCTGACACTGACGGCGGCGGTGCACAAATTCTGCGCAGCTAGCGCCATTCGACGGCCAACACCGCGGTTCCTGGTGTGTCCGCTGTGCCGTGCGTGTGATCATTGCTTGTACAGCCCTCTCGCAGTGTCTGGAGCAAGTATGGTGGGTCTGTCACACTGGTGTCAATGTGTTCTTTTTTCCATTTCCAGGAGTGTATTTAGTAGTTACTAATTCCCTTAATCATTCATTTATTTTTATGTTATAATTTATATGTTAAAGAGCAAGAAGGAGGAAATAATATGAAAATTAAGAGATCCTAAGATCTGCTGCAGGGGGTAATTAGACAGAGCCAAATCTTTATATTTTCGTTCAGTATTTTCCATTGCACACATTTGTCTTTACACCCGCCTGGGGCAGCATCTTGGAAACCATACAAATACCTTCCAGTATTACTTCCTAACACTTACATCTATATTCGATGTTAGCAAATCACTCTTTTTCATTAATACTTTTCTTGCTATAGTCAGTCTTCATTTTATATCCTCTCTACTTCCGTCGTTATCAGTTATTTTGCTGCCATATAGTCCTTTTAGTGTCTCATTTCGTAATCAGATTCCCTTAACACTACCTAATTAAACCTTCGCAATACCAAAGGAGAGGGAAGGGGTACCTTATGCCTACCTTTTCAGAATTCTGTTATCTAGTCATTTTGAAAAAAAAATATCTGTGATCTTTATTGTTTCTTCTAGCAGATTACGTAACTCTTTTTATTTTTTCAGTAAAACTTAACACCAAAATGTAGGTCTTATCAGTGGATGTGAATTTTCAGAAAAATTGTCATATTCATATTTCCAGGTTTAGGACCCTTCTTACACACAAATATATATTTAAAAACTATATTGTGTGTAAAAGACAACGAAATCCGCATTTCTCTGTGTTGGTCATATATTACGCCCCCCTTTTGTAGTACACGTTATGGAAAATCCGTTGGTACTGTTAGGTTTAATTCGAATAGGTTGCATTACCTTTCATTTAATTCCATTGAGGGTTATCTTATAATTCCTTTCCAGGGCACTATCTGTTCCATTCAACTGTTATTCCAAGTGCTTTGTTGTCCCTGACACAATTGCAGTGACACCAGTAAATTTCAAAATGTTTATTGCTTCTACCTGATATTTAATTCTGTTTACAAATTTATCATTGTATGCTTTACTGCTTGTTCGGTGTACATGATGATCGACATCGAGTGTAATCTACCCGAATGTCTCACTCCCATTTTCAAATTGCACAACTAGTTCTAATTGCTTGGACATCGCTTTGAAGAGCTATAAAAACCATTATGTTTTAAAAGCAATAGAATAAACGACTGCGTATAAGAATTACAGTAATAGAATAACATCCGTATCGTAAAAAGTTCTTTCAACCACGTGATATCACTTCCTTCATTTCGGGCTATTTCTCCCTTCTCAGAGAGCTTTTCGCACAAAGACATTCTAACATTGTCAGCTGCTTATCCCAGCCAGTATCGTTGGACTGGCTCAGTGATCTATCTAGAGCATTAAGAAGACAACATTCCTTTACGTAAGTGAAGCGTTCTTTCACCGCAGTCAAAAGTCCATGAACTAATGGACAACTGACGCAAATATACTCCGCATCAAAATTATTTCATAGAGCTGTATTTAGAGTATGGCAGGAACAAATCAATCGTGAATAATCGCGCAGTTCAACGACAATGTTAGTACTTTGATCAGTTGTTGTATGAGTAATTACCTCAGGCATAATTATATGTCATAGGCTTTTAACACTTTCTGCCACGTACCACGACACAGTTGTGAGGTGAGACATAATGGCCTACGCAGTTTCAATTAACGTCTGAACAAGATCCATAATGACCGTCACCTCTTATAGTTCCGTAGGACCTTACGTCACGTGCACGCATATAAACGCATTTATCGACAGTCATCTCCTGAGCGGGTTTAGGAAGTCGTTTTCTCGTCCACATAAGACCCTTGTATATTAGAGACGCATGGATGGCGAGAAATGTGCGAAGTGCCACTTGATCCTTCAGTATGAGAGGAAAATTCACCACACAGTGAACAGCAAACAAAATGAACGCTTTTCCTAACACCATCCACAATAGGCTTTAACACGGACCAAAGTGAACCTTTAAAATTCTCTTCAGGCTGTGTGGTTCTCTACTTTCCTTTTCCTCGGCATGTGCTCCTACTTCTGCGAACAACATTTAGTTTCTGCGTTCATTTTGTGCGTTACGAGAAAAATGAAGAAATCCCACCACTCCACTAAACTCTGGCGGTGTAAGGCGCTGCAGTCATGGTCTGTGTGGATGGTCCTCCCTCGGGTATGGGTGTGTGTGTTTGTCCTTAGGATAATTTAGGTTCAGTAGTGTGCAAGCTTAGAGACTAATGACCTTGGCAGTTAAGTCCCATAAGAGTTCACAACAGCCCACAACTACAGTCAGTGCTACCAACAGCCCGTAGGCCGCAGCACACCAGCGCTTGCGCAAGGCACTTGTACAGTGGCGTCACGGGCTCGCCCAGTGCGGAGCAGTGAGGTCACGGCCCGTGGGCTGGGTCTACATGCGCGACTCTGCTGTGCCAGTGGCATACAAGTTGTTTCGCAACAGCACCGCTCGGCCCTTGGGGTGACGTCAGGGACTCGCCCGGCCCGAGAATGGTGTACTCCAGTGCGGTAGCACGACTCTGCCCTGTGCGGCTCGTCGGACCTCGATGCGGCTGCCCCAGCTGAACCGGCAGCGCGAGGCAAGGCTTGCACGGCTTTCATGGCTACAGTCCTAGACGGGCCGTGACTCGATTCCCACCTCTGCTGCGACGTGCTGAACCAGAGCTCGCACTCAGTCGGTCGTCACCGACTGCTTGACATCACACAAGCCAACTGCGACATCACTCCAGCAGTGACTGCAACAATTCCCACCAGCAGACACGTCGCTGAACTGACTGGACCTCTTATCCTCAGAACATTGATACCTCTCAAATTTTAAGTTAGTGTATCTTCTACAAAAATCTCCTGTGCCAATGTAAATGATTTGTCAAACTGTTTATTTAAAACATGTCAAATAGTGCATTGTATTTCTTGTATACAACAATCTTGTAATTTTGTTTCACACTACTTGAATAATTACTCATGTAACAGCCAGTATCGTAGTCAAACGTATCGTAGGCAAACTTAAGACACCAAGAAAATTATTTTTTTTATGTTTATGAAATATGTGTGTACCAGAAAGTCCACAAATGTTAATAACTACATGTAATACTTTGTATGATGATAAAGGACAGAGAAGCCTTCACACTTTTTCTGCGATCAGTTAGGAGATGCCTTCCTGTTTCGTATCGTCCTTTGTTCTTCAGCTTTCGCTATGTAAGCATCTATCTTGTTAGCTCTTAAGAACCATGAATATATTTACGTATATTTAAATTAATACCTTTCAGCTTTGTGTACAGCTAGCGTGAAAGAAATGCAAAACTGCTGACATGGAGCCCGTCTTCCGTTGGTGTGATCCAAATACTGATTAGCAGTTTATCAGATCTTTTATGGTGCACAAACGGTCCTGCAGTCTTTCAGCACTGAAGTCCGTTACTCAATTAACTATATAGCATTATGCGAGTGACCAATCGCATTATTCACTTGCCTTATGAAAATTACATTGGAGCAACATCTGTAACTTAGCTTTTCTCTCGAACACCAACCTGTAGTAATCGGAAATCACAATACTAATCAACAAGAACTGTTCCGTTAATTTTAATTGACGTTACTGAGCTGACTAAATGCTGGTAAGTGGTAAGTAAACGCGACTATTTTCTTTACATTGTCTATTTTCATATGGTTCAAATGGCTCTGAGTACAATGGGATTTCTGAGGTCATCAGTCCCCACCGTTAATTTAGGGTAATATAGAAACGTCTTTTGCCATGTCAACAGCCGAGGGTGCTGAATCACATGAGATCTACCTTACTCATGAGTTCTCCCAGTAACGAACTTGCAAAATTATGGACCAGAAACCTACCTTTCCCTCCCATCTCCTTCCCCAATGTTGTTGTTGTGGTCTTCAGTCTGAAGACTGGATTGATGCAGCTGCCCAAGCTAGTCTATTCTGTGCAAGCCTCTTCAGCACCGCACAGCTAATACAAGTACATCAGTTTGAACCTACTAATTGTATTCAAGACTTCGTCTCCCTCTACAATTTTTACACCTCCCCCCTCCCCAACACCCACATATACACACTTCTCTCCATTACCAAATTGATAATTCCTTGATTCCTCAGGATACGCCCCATGAAACGAAGTGGCGCCATAAGTTTCTTGTTTTTACCGGTTCGACTCAGTATTTTCTAATCAGTTATTCCACATGCATATCCACCACTATTTTTCGGCGCTACTGAGTAAAACTTTGATGTTGCCATGGCTGTTGCAAAAGATCTTGGGAGTGGGCCAGCTCGGAGCCGACCAAACACCATTACGTCAGATGCAGCAGTGCCACTGGCAGATTCCCACATTGTGCTCCAGGGTCTCGCACCGCCATAACGACGACACAGCAGAAAGGCGTTGTTGGGCCAGTTACTACACATCCAATCAATACACTTCTTATGATTTACATGTTTACAAGCTGTGATTTGCAAACCAAGAACGCTCTGTTCCAACATAAATTACCATTATTTTCAGTAAAAGGTGTCTTAGTCTGGAAGCTAATATTTACGAGGAGAGGTGTATGCCGTTCCTCAAGGCGACATGATGCTACAAGCAGCTACCACGAGATTTGGCCTCCAATAAATGTCGGCCCCAGCTGCTGGTTATAAGATCAGTGCTGTGGGCTGAGTATCTGCCAGCCTGTGGGCCAACTACCAGGTGCAACCAGCCTTCGAGCATAGAAGGCAGTCGTTTGAGACCATGGCCACCTGTTGCGTCAGTTCCTTAACACTCGCTATGTTCAGCACACGCTATGGAGGACGTTGCGCCACAGAATGTTCTAGTTTGTTCCTTCAGTAAAATGTATGAATAACAGTGAAGTTTTTATGAGCAGCCATGGATCATCATACCGACAACAATCCACCACCTCAACTCAGACCTCCACTTGTAGAGGGCATCCATTTTGTCTGACAGCTTCGTGGAAAACGTGGAAAATAGATTTGACCTGTTGCTTCATTTATAAGCTAGAGAGCAAGTGTAGACAGGGCGCAACAAACTTTCAGCAGCAAATTGAAAAGTAAGAATGTAGGGAAATCAGTAAAGAGAAAGAATGTGTTATTTATAGGTAGTTCCCATGGAAGAGGCGTTGGCCAACTTTTGCAGGATGAACTAGGATCACATCACCAGGTCACCAATTTTTTTAAACCTAGTGCTGGTCTGGTGCAGGTGACAGAGGATTTACGATCTCTTTGCAAAGATTTCACACCGTGGTTATAGTGGGAAGGCCAGGTAATAGTATTGACCGAGCGCCTGGGTACAGTATAGAGTGTGACCTTGCAAAGATTGCATCAGCATCGAAGCATACAAGTGTTGAGTTTGTATCTGTTCTTGGGCGCCATGTCCGACCTCATTTGAACTCTTCAGTCAAGAGAGTTAATTTGGAGTTGGAACGGCTGCTTATGTCGTGTGCAGGGTAACACATTGGTGTGATTCCTGTTGATTCTCTCAATAGGTAGGATTATACTAGGCATGGCCTTCACCTCAACAGGAAAGGGAAGGGTAAACTGGCTGGGAAAATAGCAGGAAAGTTAAAGGGGGGAGGCACTGTCATGAGTGATAAAATACCAGTGGTTATAGGGTTCAGAAAAGACCTTTTTTTAGTGGAAGGGAGGACAGAAAGAAACCAAATTTTAAGAGAGGTTATGACTGAGACAAACCTTTAGTTTGAGAAAGAAACCAAAAAACATAATTCTAGCACATGACATCAGCACAGACAGCTATTCGTTAAAAATTTTCAACAATCAACAGATATTTCAGCACTACCCAACTTTATCTCAGTCAATGTGAAATGTCAGCTATCTTTATTGCATCAAAATTTTCGAGGACTGAGAAATAAAATTAATGAATTAATTATCTGCATAGATGAATTAGAGTCCTCAAAGCCAGCTGACATAATCTGCCTCTCTGAACATCATGTGACCACTGGTATAGAACTTTTTAGTCTTACAGGGTTTAGGTTAGCATCTCACTTTTGTAGAGCATGAATGGAGAAAGGAGGAGTTGCCACAATCATCAGGAACTGTCATAAATTTTAGAACATAGACATTCATAAATTTTGCTTAGAACAGCATATGGAAGCATGTGAAACAGAAGTAGAATTTTACAAAAAATCCTTCATAATATTAAGTGTATATCGAGCACCTGCAGGTAACTTTAATCTGTTCATAAACCACCTTGAAGTTGTACTGGCACATTTAACAACCAAAATCAAAGAAATAGTGGTTGCTGGTGATTCCAATGTAGATTTCCTTAAAGACTCTCCCATTAAGAAATTATTTGAGTTAGTAACACTATCATTCAACTTAATTCCCACTGTTAAGTTCCCCACGAGGGTAGCCAATTGCTCACAAACAGCTGTTGATAGTACCTTTATAGAAAAGTCCAATGAACAAAATTATATTACAAAACAAATAATCGATGGCCTCTCAGACCATGACATGCAGTTCCCTCTGTTAAATGTTAATACTGAACAGGATACAAAATCTGTTAAAGCTGAGCTCAAGAGGGTAATCAATAAGCCAAAAATTGATTATTTTAGGACACTCCTCAGAGACATTCACTGGACTGATGTTTACACTGCTCATGGCATGAATGAAAAATATAACACTTTTGCTAAAAAGATTCTCACCTTATTTGAACACTGTTTTCCCCCAAAACTAACCAAGGTTAGAGCAAAGTCTACAAAGAAGCCATGGATTACTCAAGGAATAAGGGTATCTTGTAAAACAAAAAGAAAACTGAATCTGTCAATCTTAAACAGTTCTGATGTTGATGCTATAGCACATTGCAAGAAATATTGCAAAATATTAAAGACTATAATACGAACATCAAAGCAAATATATTACAACGAAAAGATAGTCATGTCAGATAACAAAATAAAGACAATATGGGATATAGCGAAGGAGGAGACCGGTAGAACCAGACATGAAGGTGGACAAATAGCATTAAGAGTAAATGATACATTGGTGATAGATGTGTATAGCGCTGCAGAACTTTTCAACAGACATTTTATAACTGTTACTGAAAAGATGGGGTTGTCTGATTATTAGATGCCGCTATGGAATACCTCAGACCAGACATTTGAAGTAACTTCCATAATATGAATTTGACCCTCACTACCCCAGCTGAAATAATGTCCATTATAAAATATTTAAAATCTAAGACATCTAGTGGGTATGATGAAATATCCACAAAGTTAATTAAAGTATGTGATTTTGAATTAAGTAACATATTAATCTATCTGTATAACCAGTCGTTTATCAGTGGAATATATCCTGAATCGTTAAAATATGCTGAAGTTAAGCCACTGTTTAAGAAGGGAGATAAAGAAATAGCATCAAATCTCCGTCCAATTTCACTTTTGCCAGCATTCTCAAAAATTTTAGGAAAAGTGGTGTACAATCGGCTTTATAACCACCTTATATCAAATAACATACTGTCAAAGTTGCAGATCGGATTTCTAAAGTATTCTGATATTGAGAAGGCTATCTACACTTACAGTGAAAATCTGTTTAATTCATTAGACAAAAAATTGCAGGCAACTGGTATGTTTTGTGATCTGTCAAATCTGTCAAATGTGTAAATCACAATATCCCTTTAAGTAACTTAGAATATTATGGTGTAATGGGAAATGCTGCAAAATGGTTCAAATCTTATATCTCTGGCAGGAAACAAAGGGTGTTATTAGGAAAGAGACATGAATTAAGCTCTAAGGCATCACCCAACTGGGAACTAATTATATGTGGGGTCCCACAAGGTTCCACTTTAGGCTCCTTACTTTTTCTTCTGTATATCAATGATCTTTCATCAGTAACATTATCACTACATGCAGTTCAGAACTTGTAAGGGGTGTCCCACAAGTATATGCCTAACATACAATGAAAAGCAGATAGAAGAAGTGGACAGTGTTAAATTCTGGGGATTACAGCTTGATAATAAATTCAACTGGGAGGAGCACACCATAGCACTGCTATAGCGTCTTAACAAATCTCTATTTGCAATGCTAATTGTGTCAGACACAGGGGATATAAACATGAAAAACACTGGCATACTATGCTTACTTTCATTCCATAATGTCATATGGGATTATTTATTGGGGTGATTCATCAAGCCAAGCTAAAGTTTTCCTGGCACAAAAACGTGCCGTAAGAGTCATATGTGGTGTGAACTCAAGAACATCCTGCAGAAGCCTGTTTAGGGAACTGGGGATACTAACTACTGCTTCTCAATATATTTATTCCTTGATGAAATTTGCCATTAAAAATATATCACTTTTTCAAACCAACAGCTCAGGTCATGGAATCAATACTAGAAGTAAGAATAATCTTCACAAGGAATTAGAGTCACCTACTCTTGTACAAAAAAGTGTGCATAATTCAGGAACACACATTTTCAATAACTTGCCAGCAGCCATAAAAAGCTTAACAAATATGGCTCTGAGCACGATGCGACTTAACTTCTGAGGTCATCAGTGGCCTACAACTTAGAACTAATTAAACCTAACCAGCCTAAGGACATCATACACATCCATGCCCGAGGCAGGATTCGAACCTGCGACCATAGCGGTCCCTTAGTACCAGACTGTAGCGCCTAGAACCGCACGGCCACTCCGACCGGCTAAAAAGCTTAAAACCAATGAAATTCAGTTTAAGAGAAGCCTAAAGGATTTATTGGTGGCCAACTCCTTCTACTCCATTGATGAATTTCTCAGTAGGACCACTTGATTTCTTCTGCACCATTTCAGTGCAGTAATGTGTTCATTGTAAATGAGTACTGTAGTAGTTCTATTACAGGTTTATACCCTCATAAATAAAAAAATAACTTTTTCAAATTTCAAATTACGTGCATTAGTGTTTGTAAAATTATGCTTTCATATAGTGTTCATTAAAAAAAATGACAATAATTCCACATGAGACCTGTGGAAAGTACATTAGCTTATTTGTTTCAGTTGTAAATAATTGTCGTGTATTAGTGTTTTTCTGACATGTGCCACATCCAGGAGGACCTCCTCACTATGGATCAATTGGAATGAATGTAAATCTAATCTAATCTAATCTTGAAACTCTACATTTTGATGTAAGAAGTGTGTGTTCCTTCCAAATTTCACTGACAGAGGAATCTTACCAGCCACCCTCCCTGGAGACGATGACTCTCGACTACCTCAGGGTTGCAGTTTCGTAAATACACAGCATCAATATGCAGTGGATGGGTGCACTGATTGTTCCTTTTTCCCCCGCGAGTGTCACATCAAGTCAGTACACCTTTTACCAGGTTACAGTTCTGTTTTCATGTGCGACATGTGGCAAATAAACTCAGATAGTGTTCTGAGGATGTGTAAATGTGAACGTTATTTTTGCCTATTATCAATGGGTGTGGCCCATTGTCTGGAAGTTGATGAGTTTTGTCGACAAGTCGGAGTTTTATGGTAGTTTACGCCTTTTTAATGGGCAATGTAATTCATTTTGAGCGATAAATGTGGCGCACTACGTTTTAGCACGTAAAGTAATAGTCATGAGTAGCCGCTCAAGCGGAGAACTTAAGTTACAGTAAGTGTTATGATAGAATTAGATTAAGTGTCCTTGTCATAGTGTTTTGTTCTCCTCGTTTGTTGTTTGTATAATTAGTGGGGGATACCCTGGCGGAGAGGTTGCGAATTTCTGCAGCTTGGACCAGATGTGGAGAAAAGTGAATGTGCTGATGATTTTTGTGTCTTGCAGAGTGCAACTGCCGACAGTAATTTTCTTGTAGATACTTAGGAGGTGACACAGAAAGCTATCAATAAGGTCGCAGATTCGGCACCATCTGTGACGGCACTGCCTCCTCAGAAGGTGGGAGGAGAGGAAAGAGGAAATGTGTTTGTAAGTTTTATGATTGGGCCGACAAGGCTTGTGCCAGTGGGTCAGGAGATTGACTAAAGTGACAAAACTTGCAGTGTAATGCGTGATGCAGGCGAAGGCTGCTGTGCAATCCCAGATCTAGATTTTCTCATCAAGCATCGATGACGCGCGGTGGAACTCAGGGGGCTAATGTTCAAGCTGAGGAAGCTGTCACCAAGGTTCGTTTATCATGATAGGACAAATGCGGGTAAAATCACTAAGGATTAATTTGCATGATATGGTGCCACAAGGCACTGGGAAGTTGCTTTAGGTGACCGAAGGTGTTGCTAACTTAACCGATTCTGGACTTAGCCTACGGGTAGAGAGTCGTTGTTGAGTACGCAGCGTTCAGTGATTGAGAGCACTTCTTTGTCTATACTCACGTTGGGACATCTAAATCCCGTCCTTGTGACTGGGAGTTCGCGTTTCTTGTCTGTGGAACACAGAGAGGAGAAGATAGTAATAGATTATACTAGTCAGAGTGTTTGAACGAGTTTTTTATTTTGTGGCTGGAGTTTTTCCATCGTTGCAGACATCTACGAGAACCATCACTCCGACGCACAGGATGCTGTACATTTGGTGATATTGATTGCTTCGGCTTATTAGGGCTATAAAGCTGAACAGCTATGACCACGTAAGTTTCATTTCCGCTGATGATGCACACCACTGTAGATCATCTTTTAAAGTAGTTTATTCAAGTGTTTGGGATGTAGATGATATCACTCTTCTCGCGTTATTTACATTAGATTGCGTAACCATAAAAGGGGACACATTTGTGAAGTTGATCAATAACATTAGTCAGGAAATTCATTTGTATCTCTTTTTGTCCATTGCACATCGACATATAAACATTTGCAATAAATAAAGGGGTTTCAATCAACAATAAATGTATAAACAGATACATTAACATTTAGTAGTTACTAGTTCCCTTAATCATTCATTTATTTTTATGTTGTGATTTATATGTTAAAGAGGAATATGTTAAAGAGCAATAATATCATCGTTAAGAGATCGTAAGATCTGCTTCAGGGGGTAGTCAGAAAGGGCAAAATGTTTATTTTAGCGTTCAGTATTTTCCATTGCGCACATTCATTTTTACACCCGCCTGGAGTAGCATCTAGGCTCAAATGGTTCAAATGGCTCTGAGCACAATGGGACTCAACTGCTGTGGTCATCAGTCCCCTAGAACTTAGAACTACTTAAACCTAACTAACCTAAGGACATCACACACAGCCATGCCCGAGGCAGGATTTGAACCTGCGACCGTAGCAGTCGCACGGTTCCGGACTGCGCGCCTAGAACCGCGAGACCACCGCGGCCGGCAGTAGCATCTAGGAAACCACACAAATACCACCAGGAAATACTTCCTAACACTTAAATTTATATTCGATGTTAGCATATCCCTCCTTTTCATTAATAGTTTTTTTTGGTATAGGCAGTTTTCATTTTATATCCTCTCTACTTCGGTCATCATCAGCTATTTTGCTGCCATTAGTCCTTTTACTGTCTCATTTCGTAATCATATTCCCTTAACACAACCTGATTTAACCCTCGCAATACCAAGGGGGCGGGGGGGGGGGGGTACTTTATGCCTACATTTCCAGAAAATTGGAATCTAGTCATGTACATTACGTTTTAAAAATTTGAAAAAAATATATTTCTAATTTTTATTGATTTCTTCTACAAGATTCTCTAATTGTTTTAAATTTTTCAGTAAAATTAACGCAAAAATTTTGGTCTTGTCAGTGGATGTAAAATTTCATAACATGTGTCATATTTATATTTTCAGGTTTAGGACCCATCTTACACATAAATATATCTTTAAAAAGTATGTTGTGCGTAAATGACAACGAAAATTAACGAAACCCGTATATCTTTCAAAAAATGGTTAAAATGGCTCTGAGCACTATGGGACTCAACTGCTGTGGTCATAAGTCCCCTAGAACTTAGAACTACTTAAACCTAACTAACCTAAGGACAGCACACAACACCCAGCCATCACGAGGCAGAGAAAATCCCTGACCCCGCCGGGAATCGAACCCGGGAACCCGGGCGTGGGAAGCGAGAACGCTACCGCACGACCACGAGATGCGGGCGCGTATATCTTTGTGTTGGTCATATATTACCACCCACTTTTGTTCTACACGTTATGGAAAATCCGTTGGTACCGCTAGCTTTAATTCGAATACGTTCCAATACCTTTCATTTAGTTCCATTGAGGGTTAACTTATAATAATTTTCCAGAGCACTATCTATTCCATTCAACTGTTATTCCAAGTTCTTTGCTGTCTCTGACAGAATTGCAGTGTCACCGGTAAACGTACAAATGTTTATTGCTTCTCCCTGATATTTAATTCTGTTTACAAATTTATCCTTGTATGCATTACAGCTTTTTCGGTGTAGCTGCTACCCGAAAGTCTTACTCTCATCCTCAAATTGCACAACTAGAAATCCAGCGGATGGAGTAGCAGAATTTATGTGCCTCAACAAGATTAGTTTTTTGATTGGGTGGGGCTCTGAAATACATGTCCAGCCTCAATATACCTCTTTTCTTTTTACCTGAGGGCAGCAAAATTCCTATTTCAGTGCATATATTGCAAAAATTCAAACATTTATTTACGACGACATGGATTCCCAAGTATTCACGTTTTACCAGTTGTGGAGCAACTTGTAGGAATGTGCGTCTTTCTTATTTCAGAACATTAAATGTTATTTTTGTAACTTCCAGAAGAGCAGAGTACATTGAGATAAGTATTTCTATATCGAAAGGTAAGTCAGTTCCCTTCTAACCTACCAGCGAGAACAAAGAGAAAAGACGGTTATAGATGCAGTGAAGGGAAATGTCGTTAGAGTGTATTGTGGGATCGGAGAAGTATGAGGAAGGAAAACTATTGTATCCTGTCATAACTTTACGCCTTTTATCTTCAGATATCATTTTTAAATGACGAATGGTGGCCAGAGGAAAGTTGCTACCTCACAGCATCTCTGGGCAAATGGCTTTACAACTAAGTATAATTTGAGGCGTTTATGTAAAAGTCCGATTTCAGAAGGTTCTCTGCCGTGGGGCGCCACACCCAAATACTTTTACATTATCATTTTCCATGCCAAAGAGGGAGCAGTGTAGGTTATTGTCCATTTCTAATTCCTTGGACGCCGCTTTGAAGAGCTACAAAAACCATTATGTTTTAAAAGCTATAAAATAAACTATTGCGTATAAGAATTACTGTTCAAATGGTTCAAATGGCTCTGAGCACTATGGGACTTAACATCTATGGTCATCAGTCCCCTAGAACTTAGAACTACTTAAACCTAACTAACCTAAGGACATCACACAACACCCAGTCATCACGAGGCAGAGAAAATCCCTGACCCCGCCGGGAATCGAACCCGGGAACCCGGGCGTGGGAAGCGAGAACGCTACCGCACGACCACGAGCTGCGGACAGAATTACTGTAATAGTATATCATACATACCGTAAAAAGTTTTTTCATCAGCGTGATATCAGTTCCTTCAATTTGTGTTATTTCTCCCTTCTCAGAGAGCTTTTCGCACAAAGACATTCTAAAATTGTCAGCTGCTTATACCAACGAGTATCGTTAGACTGGCCCAGTTATTTATCAAGAGCATTAAGAAGACCAGTTCTGTTTACGTAACTGACGCGTTCTTTCGCGACATCAAAATTATTTCGTAGCCCTGTATTTAGCATATGGCAGGAACAATTCAATCATGAATAATCGCGCAGTGCAACGACAATGTTGATATCTTGATCAGTTGTGTACTGCATGTTTTTCAAAGTAGAGTCGTTTATACCAACAGACATGAATCGTCTAAACAATTATCTTAGAACGTTACCGCCCGTTTTTGATTCATCTGGAAACTGAGTTGTAAAGAACATGAGAGATCTGAGAGTCAAGTCAATGAAACAGGAGACAGTACATGTCAGATTATTGTTTCTTCTTGCTCTGGATGTCCACATGTCTGTTGTTCTTGTGTATTCACCTTCTGTTATATGAGCAATTACTTCAGTCATAATTATATGTCGTAGGCTTTTAGCACTTTCTGCCATGTACCACGACACAGTTGTGGGTTGAGACATAATGGCCTTTGCTATGTCAATTAAAGTCTGAATAAAATCCATAAGACCTTCATCTCTTATAGTTCCATACGGCCTTATGTCTCGTGCACACATAGCCACGCATTTATCGACAGTTACCTCCTGAGCAGGTTTAGGAAGTCGTTTCTCGTCCATATAAGATACCTTGTTTATTAGACGCGCATGGATGGCGAGAAATGTGCGAAGTGCCACTTGACCCTTCAGCATGAGAGTAAATTTCACCGCACAGCGAACAGCAAACAAAATGATAGCTTTACCTAACGCCATCCTCAATAGGCTTTAACACGGTCCAAATGAACTTCTAAGATTCGCTTCAAGCTGTGTGGTTCTCTACTCGTCACTGCTTAGTTTTTCTTTTACTACCCTTTTCCTTGACATGCGCTCCTTCCTCTGCAGTCCACGTTTAGTTTCCGTGCTCATTTTGTGCGTTACAACAAAAATGAAGAAATCCCACCATCCCACTAAACACTGCTCTACTCACCGCTCGTAGCCCGTAGCTCGCAACTGCAGTCAGTGCTACCAACAGTTCGTAGTTGCAGCACACCAGTGCTTGCGCAAGGCACTGGTGCAGTGACGTCACGGGCTGGCTCAGTGCGGAGCAGTGAGGGCGCGGCCTGTGGGCTGCGTCTCTATGCGCAGCTCTGCTGAGGCCGTGGCAAACAGATTCTTTCGCAACAGCACTGCTCGGCCCTTGGGGTGACGTCAGGGACTCGCACGGCCCGAGGATGCTGTAGTCCAGAGAGGCCGCAACTCGCGAGCCGAGCCTCTGTGCACGACTCTACACCATGCGGACCGTCGGACCTCGATGCAGCTGCCCTGGTGGAAACGGCAGCGTGAGGCAAGGCACGCACGGCTTACATGGCTGCGCCCCAGGACAGCCCGCGCCTCGATGCCCACTTGTGCTGCAAATTGCATAACCAGAGCTCGCTCTCACTTGCAGTGTAATGCGTGATGCAGGCGAAGGCTGCTGTGCAATCCTAGAGCTAAACTTCATCATCAAGCATCATGCCGAAACTGTCTTACGATGACGTGCGGTGGAACTCAAGGGGATAATGTTCAAGTTGGGGGAAGTTGTCACCAGTAAAGATAATGTCGCAAGGTTCGTATATCATGATAGGACAAATGCAGGAAAAATTAGTAAGGCTCAATTTGCATGAATGGGAGAACAAGACACTGAGAAGTTGCTTTAGGTGACCAAGGTGTTGCTAACTTATACGATTCTGGACTTCGCCTCCCTGTAGAGAATCGTCGTTGAGTACGCAGCGTTCAGTGATTGTGTGCACTTCTCCTGTCTAAACTCACGTTGACACGTAATCTGAATTCCGTCCTTGTGGCTCTGAGTTCGTGTTTCTTGTCTGTAGAATACAGTGAGGAGCAGATAGTGGCAGATTATACTAGTCAGAGGACCACCTTCTGCCGTCCTAGTGTTTAATGAGTTTTTTATTTTGTGGCTGGAGTTCTTCCATCGTCGCAGACGTGTACTAGAACCATAACTCCGACGCATGGGACGCAGTACATTCGGTGATACTGCTAATTGCTTCGGCTTATTAGGGCTATAAAGCTGAACAGTTGTGATCACTTAAGTTTTGTTTCCACTGAGGTTGCACAAACCACTGTAGATCACCTTTGAAAGTAGTGTCTTCTAGTGTTTGGGACGTAGATGATATCAGTCATCTCATGTTGTTTATGCTGGATCGCGTAGCCACAAAAAGGGGCACATTTGGGGAGTTGATCAATAATATTAGTCAGGAAATTCATTTGTATCTCTTTATGTCCATTGCACATCGACATATAAAGATTTGTAATGTATAAAGAAGTTTTAATCTACAATAAATGTATAAGCAGAAACAGCAATAATATTTAGTAGTTACTAGTTCCATTAATCATTCTTTTATTTTTATGTTGTAAATTATATGTCAAAGAGCAAGAAGGAGGAAATAATATCACCGTTAAGATTCAAAATGGTTCAAATGGCTCTGAGCACTATGGGACTCAACTGCTGAGGTCATTAGTCCCCTAGAACTTAGAACTAGTTAAACCTAACTAACCTAAGGACATCACAAACATCCATGCCCGAGGCAGGATTCGAACTTGCGACCGTAACGGTCTTGCGGTTCCAGACTGCAGCGCCTTTAACCGCACGGCCACTTCGGCCGGCTCACCGTTAAGAGATCCTAAGATCTGCTTCAGGGAGTAGCCAGACAGAACCAAATCTTTATATTTGCGTTCAGTATATCCCATTCTATACATTCATTTTTGCACCCGCCTGGGGTAGCATCTTCGAAACCATACAAATACCTTCAAGAAATACTTCCTAACACTTAGATTTATATTCGATGTTAGCAAATCACTACCCGAAAGTCTCACTCCCATCTTCAAATTGTACAACTAGAAACTCAGCGGATGGTCTAGCAGAATTGATGTGCTTCAACTAGATTTATTTTTTGATGGGTTGGGGCTCTGAAATACAAGTCCAGGATCCTTATACCTCTCTTCTTTTTACCTGAGGACAGCAAAATTCATATTTCAGTGCAAATATGGAAAAAAGTCAAACTTTCAATTACGACAACATGGATTCCCAAGGATTCACGTGTTACCAGTTGTGAAGGAACATGTAAGAAAGAGCGCCTCTCCTACTTCCGAACATTAACTGTTAGTATTGTAACTTGCGGAAGAGCAGAGTACATTGAGATAACTATTTCCAGATCGAAAGGTAAGCCAGTTCCGTTCGAACCCACTAGCGAGAACCAAAGGAAAGACGGTAGGAGATGCAGTAAAGGGAAATGTCTTTATAGTGTATTCTGGGATTGGAGAAGTATGAAGAAGGGAAACTATTGTATCCTTTTCATGACTTTACGCCTCTTATCTTCAGATATAGTTTTAAATGACGAATGGTGGCCAGAGGAAAGTTGTTACCTCACAGTATCTCTGGACAAATAGCTTTTCATGTAAGCATAATTTGATGCGTTTATGTAAAAGTCCGATTTCAGAAACTTCTCTGTCCTGGGGCGCCTGGCTCAAATACCTTAACATTGTCATCGTCCATGTCAACACAAGGTTCAGAGTAGGTGATTTCTACAGTTCTAATTCCTTGGACGCCGCTTTGAAGAGCTACAAAAATCCTTATGTTTTAAAGCTATAAAATAAACGATTGCGTATAAGATTTACAGTAATCGAATAGCATACATAACGTAAAAAGTTCTTACATCAGCGTATTATCAGTTCCTTCATTTTGGGCTATTTCTCCCTTCATAGAGAGGTTTTCGCACAACGACATTTTAACATTGTCAGCAGCATATTTCAGCGACTATCGTTAGACTGGCTCAGTTATCTATCAAGAGCATTAAGAAGGTTATTTTAACTACGTAAGTGACGCGTTCTTTCACTGCAATCAAACAACCATGAAAAGACATAGCTCTGAGCACTATGGGACCTAACTTCTGAGGTCATCAGCCCCTGGATCTTAGAACTATTTAAACCTAACTAACCTAAGGATATCACACACAACCATGCCCGAGGTAGGAATCGAACCTGCGACCGTAGCGATCACGCGTTTCCAGACGGAAGCGCCTAGAACCGATCGGTCATACAAGCCGGCGTGTGCTGTATGTCTTTCAAAGTAGAGTCGTGGATCCTAAGAGACATTAATCGTCTAAACAATTGTCTTAGAATATTACCGACCGTTTGTGGTTCATCTGAAAACTGAGTTGTAAAAAAAAAATGCGAAAACTGAGGGTCCAGTCAATGAAACAGGACACAGTAGATGTCAGATGATTGTTGCTTCTCGCACTGGATGTCCACCTGTCTGTGGTTGCTGAGTATTCACCTTCTGTTATATGAGCAATTACCTCAGGCATAATTATTTGTCATAGTCTTTTAGCACTTTCTGCCATGTACCACGACACAGTTGTTGGGTGAGACATAATTGCCTTTGCAGTGTTGATGAACGTCTGAACAACATCCATAAGAAATGGTTCAAATGGCTCTGAGCACTATGGGACTCAACTGCTGAGGTTATTAGTCCCCTAGAACTTAGAACTAGTTAAACCTAACTAACCTAAGGACATCACAAACATCCATGCCCGAGGCAGGATTCGAACCTGCGACCGTAGCGGTCTTGCGGTTCCAGACTGCAGCGCCTTTAACCGCACGGCCACTTCGGCCGGCAACAACATCCATAAGAGCTTCACATCTTATAGCTCCGTATGACCTTAGGTCTCGTGCACATATAGGCTCGCAATTATCGACAGTTATCTCCTGAGCAGGTTTAGGAAGTCGTTTCACGTCCACACAAGATCCTTGTTTATTAGACACACATGGATGGCGAGAAATATGCGAAGTGCCACTTGATCCTTCAGCATGACAGTAAATTTCACCGCACAGTGAACAGGAAACAAAATGAACGTTTTTCCTAACGCCATCCAACATAGGCTTTAACGCAGTCCAAACTAAACTTTTAAGATTCGCTTCAAGCTGTGTGGTTCTCTACTCATCACTGATTAATTTTCCTGTACTTCCCTTATTCTTGGCATGCACTCCTTCTTCTGCTAACCACGTTTACTTTCCCCGGTTATTTTGTGTGTTAGGACAAAAATGAAGAAATCCCATCACCCCACTAAACACTGCTGTACTAACCGCTCGTGGCCCGTAGCTCGCAACTGCGGTCAGTACTACCAAAGTTCGTAGGCAGCACGCCAGTGCTTGCGCACGGCCCTAGTGCAGTGACGTCACGGGTTCGCGCAGTGTAGAGCAGAGACGACGCGGCCCGTGGGCTGCGTCTCTATGCGCAACTCTGCTGAGCCCGTGGCATACAGGTGCTTTCGCAACAGCACTGCTTGGCCCTTGGGTTGATGACAGGGACTGGCTCGGTCCGCGACTGCTCTAGTCCAGTGCGGCCGCAGCTCGCGGTTCGAGCCTCTGACTACGACTCTGCACTGTGCAGCCCATCGGCTGAACCGGCAGCGCGAGGCAAGGCTCACACGGCTGTCATGGCTACTGTCCCGGATGGGCCATACGTCGATGCCCACCTCTGCTGCGAAGTGCACAACCAGACGTCGCACTCAGCTGAGTGAACTGCGTATTTTCCGGTGAGAAAGAGCATTGGCAAACAGTCTTCGCTACATTAGGTTACTTAATCTGTTGTCACTCTGAGCTGGAATTTATGGTCAACGACTAAGTGTAAGGTCAGTGAGTCGGATGCGAGTTTTGCAACTGTGAAATACTTTCCTACATTTTAGAAGTGAATATTAAATTTGAACTCATATTGCGAAAATTTTGAACTTGGATAGCTTAGAATGAAAATCTTTCTGTTTATTGCAAAGGAAAACAATTGATTTTCTAAAACATTCTCTATCATACACAACTTGAAACAGGTCACGTCGACAAAATCGTATGGAAGGACTGACAGCGACGTATATCAGTAGGCAGTGAGATCTCTTGCCTTTTGGTTTGGCAGTACTCGATAGCCATTTCTAGGCGCAAGTAACTGAAGAAAGGCAGCGCGTTTTTGTTAGCAAGTAACATCTCTATCAATTACTTTAGTTTTAATGTAATGTATGAGTAATTGCTGATGTTTGATACTAACATGAAAAGAATTCCGTAGACAGGGAAAGAACGTGTTCTTGGGAAACTACTTCTATAGTGACCAAAAGGCATCAACTGATCTTCAAGTACAGTGTTCCAGCAGCGGTATGAAGAAAATGATAGTAATAATGACGGTAATAATCGAATTATCCTGTAACTTCACACTTCACAGTGGATTTTCTCGAAATAAGAAATTTGCTGAATTTGTGATAATTTCAAAATGGCTTCACATCGAGCCTATGATGCCTAGAAGAGTCTTTACATCTTGCTGGCATGAGAATAGCAATATCTCCGCGTCAGAAGCTTGCTTCTACTTAACCATTTAATAGACTCGCGCTTTTTCCCCCATGACTAATTTTGTAAGCTAAACACATCGTCCGTTACAGCACACTCCTGGGGCTGGGAAATGTGGCCACAATGATATGGTGGAACGAACTATCACAGGTGCAATGCATGGGTTCAGGCATTTACTTTTAAGAGGCACAAACAGATTTACTTTACCTCTGGTAACCTCAAGACAAAGACGTTATAATCCAGAATCCGCATTAAACATCACGATCCTTCATTACCAACTGGGCAGAGCCAGTTTACGTTGGGAAATGACATAGCGGAAGTCATGGTAAACAGAAATACAGTCGCCAGTAAACTTACTTACATTAGAAAATTTTATTTTATTTGTTGAAGCGATAGCCATTTAAAGGAACAGGGCTCGTATTTTACTTGTACTTGATTGAACTAGAGAGGTTGAAAAATTTGGTGCTAGACTGTGATTCGAATTCGTGTCTCCTCTTTCGAGGATCTGAATCTCTCGGAACAGTATAGTTCAATCATTTCATTCCTTTTCCCAAGACTGCAATCTTCTCCAGGTCTCCTTAAAGGTAAGTATGTGGGTCAGAATCCTGATCCAATACAAAAATATTCATAATTTCATTTCAAGCCCTATCACGTGCACACCGTCCTGCTAGTGAAAATTAACGTGCATTTTTAATGTATCTTCATGTGTTGCCAACAATCGCAATAGGTGTCGTTATTTCTGGTCAAACACGCACACATCTTACCGTTGGTGAGTAAGCAACTGATATTTAAGCTATATTCGTCGATGCACGGTAGGTGTGCGGTTCGATTGTCGCTTAGGCACGAAAGTTTGTATCCATATTTTAGATTCAAACACCTGGCAGCTGGTAAGAAAAACCGATACATAACGTTTGATTTTACTTAGTTAACAATCCGATAACGTGTTGGGTTCGTATCTCCGTCACAAAACTTCACATCATGCACTTCATCTTTAAATGCATGCACACTTTGTTACTTCAGAATGGAGGTATATCTGACATCTTTCGTGGTTAGTTAACAGGGACGAAAGGGTCTTGATAGGAGTCCCGGTTTATTACAAAAATTGTCGTCTTTTATTTTCAAGTTTACATTTGGTTACTGGTATTGGCAAAAGTTTCGGTAATTCATGACTCTTCATGGCTAGTCATCCATATGATATGATATGATTAGATTAGATTACATTAGATCAATTCTTGTTTCATAGATCATGAATACGATATTTCGTAATGATGTGGATCGTGTCATTTTAATGAAAGATTTCTTTACATACCACGATTCAATTTCTTTACAACAATTTTTTACTCTCTTTCTCTCTCACTCTCATTCTTTTTAATTTCTCTCTCTCTCTCTCTCTCTCTCTCTCTCTCTCTCTCTCACACACACACACACACACACACACACACACACACACACACCTACACACACACACACACACATTCTTTTTTTTATTTTTATTTGTTTGTTGTGCTCGACTATCGGCGAGGCACGAAAACGTCTGTGAATGAGTTTCTTAGTTTTGAGTACACTTACGAAAGATATTTCTAAAGAACTGTGAGAGTTACTGATTTATGATGCTTAGTTAGCAGTCAGTTCTGAGTATTATTAGTAACTACGCTCCAGTCCCTAAACCGAGTTACAGAAATGCGAATCAGACGCATTACGTAGCAGCCGCGACTTGGAGACACTAGCTGTGGTCACTTCCCCAGCCCGCATTATGATCACATCGGTTCGTCTTCTTCCTGCTGGTATTGTAACTTCTTCGCTGGCTCTGTGGTAACGTTCTGACCTGTGAAAAAGCGTTGATTATGGTTCGCAGCTCCAGTCTCACTGACTGTACCGTTTTTATCCCTTCTGTGAAAGAGCTGCAAGCAGTCAGATCAAACAACGATAAGGAAATCGCAAGAAAATACTTTCGGCTCATAGTGCAATGATGAAAAACTTACAATGCTGCACAACAGGTAACTCCTCTTCCCGCCGCTGACAAGCAAATGTTGGGTTTCTCGGGATACAAAACTTTATTTATGAAATACCACATTTGCACTGCACGACGTTCTCAACAAAGAGATAGCGCAATAGAGTAGCTCAAGTGTAAAGAAACACTTCCTATTTCAATTTCTGCATCTTACACTGTTGGCAGTTCTGTGTAGGTGGCAGTTACGTGATTTTATTTCGGTGATTACAAAATAAAGTCGGATGTATACACTGGGTAGCCGAGGCAGCTAGTTCATGGTGATTCGGTCAACCAAGTAAATGAATTTATTGAACATGCTGCAAATTACTGCAGGGAGCCTGTGTCTCAGAATTCTCAACCAGTGTTGCGCAACGGCGCTACGATAGAAAAATGAGCCACAGAGAAGAGGGTTTGGTGGTCTGTTGGACTGATGATGTGTTTGTATATCTATGGTCTGGGATCGATTTATACTTCTGTCAATGACTTTAGATAGGGAGAGACAGATTCCATTCTCTTTTGGCTACACCAAATGAAGAAGATATAATGGCATTGTGATCTGAAATTAACATAAAAAATGATATTCCTTCTCTACCAAGAAGACGTTAGGTTGAACCACAATGAAGTATGAAGTGGCGACATATAGAAACTCTATCACCAGTAACCTTTCTTATACTAGTTATTTATTTCTAGTGTCGAAACAAATGGTATGTAGGCTCACAGGTCACTTATTCCATCTTTTGTCTGAGCTTCTGAATGTCGATAAAATTGGTTCTGACCTGGGAATGCAAGTCAGACAGTCCTTAACGCGGAATTTGATCCCTTCGTGACAATACCATTTTCAATAGTCAAACGACTGTACCCAGGAGCGATTTGGGGACCTGCTAGACTGCTGCGTTATGTGGGTTGCATGCGAATCATGTGAAATGATATTCAGGTCGTTCGGATACTTATGAGCATGACTGTACAATAATTATATTATATTTAAGAATTTTGAAAAAATATATATTTATGATTTTTAATGATTTCTTCTAGCCGGCCGGTGTGGCCATGCGGTTCTAGGGGCTTCAGTTTGCAACCGCGTGACCGCTACGGTCACAGGTTCGAATCGTGCCTCGGGCATGGATGTCTGTGATGTCCTTAGGTTAGTTAGGTTTAAGTAGTTCTAATTTCTAGGGAACTGATGACCACAGATGTTAAGTCCCATAGTGCTCAGAGCCATTTGAACCAACCATTTGATTTCTTCTACCAGATTCCGTAACTGTTTTAAATTTTTCAGTAAAACTTAACGAAAAAATGTAGGTCTTTTCAGTGGATGTGAATTTTCAGAACAGATGTCATATTCATATTTTCAGTTTTAGGACCCTTCTTACACAAAATATATCTTTAAAAAGTATGTTGTGCGTAAAAGACAATGAAAATTAACGAAATCCGTATATCTATGTGTTGGTCATTCACTACGCCCCCATTTTGGAGCACACGTTATGGGAAACACGTTGGTAGTGCTACGTTTAATTCAAATACGTTTCATTACCTTTCATTTAGTTCCATTGGCGGTTATATTATAATCCCTTTTCAGGGCACTATCTATTCCATTCAACTGTTATTCCAAATTCTTTGCAGTCTCTGACAGAACTTGAGTGTCACCAGTAAACTTCAAAACGTTTATTGTTTCTCCCTCATATTTAATTCTGTTCACAAATTTATAATTGTATTCTTTACTGCTTGTTGAGTGTAGATGTTGAGTAACATCGAGTGTAGGCTACCCAAATGTCTAACTCCCATCTTCAAATTGCACAACTAGAAATCCAGCGGATGGGGTAGCAGAATTTATATGCTTCAACATGATTTGTTTTCTTTTTTTCTTTTACGACGGGGGGGGGGGGAGGGGGGGGGAATCTGAAGTACATGTCCAGCTTCATTATACCTCTCTTCTTTTTACCTGAGGATAGCATAATTCATATATCAGTGCAAATATGACAAAAGTTCAAACTTTCATTTAGGACAACATGGATTATCAAGAATTCACGTGTTACTAGTTGTGGAGGAACATGTAGGAATGAGCGTCTCTCCTATTTCAGTACATTAAATGTTATTTTTGTAACTTCCAGAAGAGGAGAGTACATTCAGATAACTATTTCTAGATCGAAAGGAAGCAGATCCTTTCGAACCCACAAGTGAGAACAAAGAGAAAAGACGGTTGAAGATGCAGTAAAGGGAAATGTCGTTAGAGTGTATTGTGGATTGGAGAAGTATAAGGAAGGAAAAATATTGTATCCTTTTCATGACTTAACGCCTCTTATTTTCAGATATGATTTTTAAATGAGGAATGGGTCGTCACAGGAAAGTTGCTGCCTCACAGTATATATGGACAAATAGCTTTTCATCTAAGTATAATTTGAGGCGTTTATGTAAAAGTACGATTTCAGAAGCTACTCTGTCCTGGGGCGCGTGACTCAAATGCTTTAACATTGTCATTGTCCATGTCAACAGAAGGCGCAGTGTAGGTTATTCCCCCAGTTGTAATTCCTTGGACGACACTTTGAAGAGCTTCAAAAACCATCATATTTTAAAAACTTTAAAATAAACGATTGCGTATAAGAATAACAGCAAGAGAATAGCATAAATACCGTGAAAAGTTCTTTCATCAGCGTGATATCAGTTCCTTCATTTCGGGCTATTCTTCCCTTCTCAGAGAGTTTTTAGCACAAAGACATTCTAACAATGTCAGCTGCTTATTCCAGAGAGTATCGTTAGCCTGGCTCAGTGATCTATCAAGAGCATTAAGAAGACCACTTTTTTTTACGTTATTGACGCGTTCTTTCTCCACAGTCAAAAGACCATCAACTTATGGATAATTGACGCATATATACTCCGCATCATAATTATTTCGTAGCCTTGTATTGATCATAAGGCAGGAACAATTCAATCGTGAATAATCGCGCACTGCAACGACGATGTTGGTATCTTGATCAGTAGTGTGCTGCATGTTTTTCAAAGTAGAGTCGTGGATACCAAGAGACATAAATGGGCTAAACAATTCTCTTAGAATGTTACCGCCTGTTTTTGATTCATCTGGAAACTGAGTTGCAAACAAAATGCGAGATCTGAGAGTCCAGTCAATGAAACAGGAGACAGTACATGCCAGATAATTGTTTCTTCGCGCACTGGATGTCCACATGCCTCATGCCTGTAGTTGCTGAGTATTCGCCTTCTGTTATATGAGCAATTACCTCAGTCATAATTATATGTCATAGGCTTTTAGCACTTTCTGCTACGTACCGCGACACTGTTGTGGGGTGAGACATATTGGCCTTTTCAGTAGTGTCAATTAACGTCTGAACAAGATCCATAAGACCTTCACCTCTTATAGTTCCATACGATCTAACATCTCGTGCACACATAGCCACGCATTTATCGGTAGTTACCTCCTGAGCAGGTTTAGGAAGTCGTTCCTTGTCCACATTAGACCCTTGTTTATTAGACGCGCATGGATGGCGAGAAATGTGCGAAGTGGCAATTGACCCTTCAGCATGAGACTAAATTTCACAGCACAGCGAACTGCAAACAAAATGAACGCTTTTTTTAGCGCCATCCAAAATAGGCGGTACAAACTGAACTTTTAAGATACGCTTCAAGCTGTGTGGTTCTCCACTCATCACTGATTAATTTTTCTTTTACTACCCTTTTTCTTGACATGCGCTGCTTCCTCTCCAGACCATGGTTAGTTTCCAACCTCATTTTGTGCGTTACCACAAAAATGAAGAAATCCCACCATACCACTAAACACTGCTCTACTCAAGGGCCGGAGCCCGTAGCTCACAGCTGCGGGCAGTGCTACCAACAGCACGTAGGCCGCAGCACGCCAGCGCTTGCACAAGGCACTGATGCAGTGACATCACAGCCTCGCTCAGTGCGGAGCAGTGAGGCCGCGGCCCGTGGACTGTGTCTCCATACGCGACTCTGCTTAGCCCGTGGCATACAAGTTGTTTCGCAACAGCACTGCTCGGCCCTTGGGGTGACGTCAGGGACTCGCTCGGCCCGAGACTGCTGTAGCCCAGTGTCGCCGCATGACTCTGCACCGTGCGGCCCGTCGGACCTCGATGCTGCTGCCCCAACAGAACCTGCAGCGCGAGGCAAGGCTCGCACGTGTGTCATGGCTAAGGTCCTGGACGGTACGAACCTCGATGCCGACCTCTGCTACAAAGTGCACAACCAGAGCTCGAGCTCAGCCGGTCGTCACCGACAGATTGATATCATACAAGCCAACTGCGATCTCACTCCAGCAGTGGCTGCATCAGTTCCCATGGGCAGAAACGTCCCTGAACTGACTTAACCTCTTATCCTCAGAACAATGATTCCTCTGAAATTTTAAGTTACTCTATCTTGTAAAAATATCTACTGTGCCAATGAAAATGATTTGTCAAGCTGTTTATTTACAACATGTCAAATGGTGTATTGTTTTTTCTTGTATACACCAATCTTGTAATTTTGTTGTAGTGATGACTTAAATGACTACTCATGTAACAGCTAGTATCATAGTGAAATATATCGTAGGAAAATGTAAGACAGCAAAAAAGTTTTCTTTCTTTATGTTTATGAAATATCTGTGTACCAGAAAGACCACAAATGGTAATAAGTACATGTAATACTTTTTACAATAATGAAGAACAGAGAAGCTTTCACATTTTTTTGTGCCAACAGCTAAGAGACGCCTTCCAGTTTCGTATCGTCCTTTGTTCTTCAGCTTTCGCTATGTACGCATCTATCTTGTTAGCTCTTAATAACAATGAATATACGAGGGGTGTTTGAAAAGTCCGTGCAAAAATAAAAACTGCTTACGTATTTGGGGTAAAACTTTTTTTTATTTTTCAACACAGTCTCCTTTTGGACTTATCCATTTCGTCCAACGCTGTTCTAATTTGTTGATCTCTTCCAAATAACAGGAATTATCTAAGGCAGCAAAATAGCTAATAGTAGCTGCAATCACCTACTCGTTTGAATAAAATATTTGTTCCGCCAGCCATTTCTTCAAATTGGGGAATAAATAGTAGTCCTAGGGAGCCAAGGCTGTAGAATAGGGGAGCGGGGGGGGGGGGGGGGCGGGGACGATGTGAAATGAGTGTTGGAATAGTATTTCCATTAATTTTGCGACCAAAACTGCTAAGCTGTGTGCTGGTGCAGTGTCGTGATGGAAAAGGACCGTCCAATAACGATGAATAATAGTCACCTGTAATAGTTTTAGCGTTTTCCAAATAGTCGATGAGGATTATGCCTTGCGAATCCTACAAGACTGTCGCCATAACCTTTCTGGCCGAAGGAATGGTCTTCAAATTTTTTGGTGCAGATTCTCCCTTGGTAACCCATTGTTTACATTGTTGTTTGGTCTCAGGAGTATAGTAATGTATCAATGTTTCATCCACAGTGACGAAACGACGCTCAAAGTCCTGCGGATTCTTCTGAACAGCTGCAAAGATACTAGCAACACTTCGTAAAATTCCGTTTTTGGTTAAGCGTGAGCAATTGCGGAGCGCATCTCACGGATAGCTTTCTAATGTCCAAATGTTCATGCAAAATATTATGTAACCGTTCCTTCGAGATGCCCGCAACACTAGCAATCTAACGCACAGTAACTCTTCTGTCATCCATCACCTTATCATGGATTTTATCAATGATTTCTGGAGTGATAACCTCCACAAGGTATCCAGAACTTTCAGCATCAAATGGCTCTGAGCACTATGGGACTTAACATCTGAGGTCATCAGTCCCCTATAATTTAGAACTACTTAAACATAAAGAACCTATGGACATAACACACATTCATGCAGGATTCGAACCTGCGACTGTAGTGGTCGCGCGGTTCCAGACTGTAGCGCCTAGAACCACTCGGCACTCCGGACGGCTCGTTCAGCATCACTTGTGTCCATATGGCCACTCCAAAAATTTTGAAATCACTTATAATCTGTTCTAATCGAAGGCGCACAGTCACCGTAATGTTTATCAAGCTTCTGTTTAGTCTCCTGAGGCGTTTTGCCTTTCATAAAGTAAAGTTTGATCACCACACGAGATTCTTTTACGTCAATTTTTTGACAATCACTCTACTTCCTTGACTCATACGAATGCATAACACAAAGAAATAGACCAATATGACTGAAACTTGGTGTGCGTTCTTTCCAAAGATGCTACTAACTAAACATGGCCTCGTTAGGCGCCGGTGGTGGCATCTCTCGGACTTTGCACAGACTCTTCAAACGCACCTCGTATTTAAGTATATTTAAATTAATACCTTTCAGATGTATTAATTTAACAAACTAAACATATCTCTTTCTATTAATGTCTTTATCAGCTTTGTATACAGCTATTCGTGAAAGAAATGCAAAACTGCTGACGTGGAGCCCGTCCGCCGTTGGTGTGATCCAAATACTGATTAGCAATTTATCAGATCTCTTATGGTGCACCAAAGAACCTTCAATTTTTCGGAAAGGAAGTTCGATACTCAATTAACTATACCGCATAATTAGACTGACCGATCGCGTTATGTACTTGCCTTATGACAATTACATCTGTAAGTTTGCGTTTCTCTGTAACACCAACCTGGAGTAATAGGAAATCACAACAGGTATCAAAAGCACTGCTCGGTTAATTTCAATTGACGTTACTGAGCTGACTACCTGCTGGTAAGTAGTAGGTGAACTTTTCATTCTCTATCTTCCTTCCACCATCGCAAGCAGGCAAGGTAATAGTTACAGCTCACAACTTCCACTCGCTCATCCACCTACCAGAGAGGTTGTTGCTATTGTTGGACAGGAACCACTTGTACTGTGGTCTCTCCATGTGTGGCTTTAGTTTAACTTCATACCAGAGACAAATATGTTTACAACAACAAAATATACAAGAACTGCTACATCAGTACGTTGCATCGGAAAATAGTGAGATATAAATACCTTTTCTCATACGACAATGAGCACCGCCGTTAATTTAGAGCAATATAGAAACGTCTTTTGCCATGTCAACAGCTGAGGGCGCTGAATCACACGAGATCTACCTTACTCGTGAGTTCTCCCAGTAAAGAACTTGCAAAATTGTGGACCAGAAGCCTACCTCTCCCTCCCGCTCACTTCATCAATGTTATTGTTGTGGTCGTTAGTCTGAAGACTTGTTTGATGTAGCTGCCCAAGCTAGCCTATTCTGTGCAAGCAACTTCAGCGCTACACAGCTAAAGCAATATGCATCAGTTTGAACCTGTATTCATGACTTTGTCTCCCTCTACAATTTTAACACCCCCCCCCTCCCCAACACCCACATATACATACTTCTCTCCATTACCAAACTGACAAGTCCTTGATGCCTCAGGATATGCCCTATGAAATGAAGTTGAGCCATAAATTTCTTGATTTCCCCAGTTCGACATAGTATCTTCTTATCAGTTATTCGATCTGCAGTGCCACCACTATTTTTCCTCGCTGCTGAGTAAAATTGTGATGTTGCCATGGTTGTTGCAAAAGATCTTGGGAGTGGGCCAGCTCAGCGCCGACCAAACACCATTACGTCAGATGCAGCAATGCCACTGGCAGATTCCCACATTGTGCTTCTGGAAGGGGGCTGGCACCGCCATAACGACGACACTGCAGAAGGGCGTTGGTAGGCCAGTAACTGCACATCCAATCAACAGGCTTCTTATGGTCTACATGGGTACAAGTTGTGATTTGCAAAGCAAGAACGCTCTGTCCCAACGCAAATTTCCACTATTTTCCGTCAAAGGTGTCTCAATCTCGAAGCTACTATTTAAGAGGCGAGATGAGGCTACCAGCAGCCACCATGGGATGTTGCCTCCACTAACTGTGGGCCCCCGCTGCTGGTTTTAAGATCAGTGCTGTGAGCTTAGCATCTTCTAGCCTTTGGGCCAACTACCAGGTGCAATTAGCCTTCGGCCATAGAAGGCAGTCGTTGGAGGCCGTGCCCATCTGTTGATTCAATTCCTTAGCAGTCGCTGTCTTCAGCACACACTATGGAGGACGTTGCACCACAGAATGTTCTAGTTTGTTCTTCAGTAAAATGTATTACTAATAGTGAAGCTTTTATGAGCAGCCATCGATCATCATCCCGACAACAATCCACCACCTCAACTCAGACCTCCAATTCTAGAGGTCATCTATCCTGGACCTCCGCATTTTGATGTCAGAAGAGTGTGTCACGTCTAAATTTCAGTGATAAGGGAACCTTACCAGCCACCCTCCCTGGAGACAATGATTCTCGACTACCTCAGGGTTGCAGTTTTATCGACACACAGCATCAGTGTGCAGTGGGTGAGTTCACTGACTGTTCTTTTTTTCTCCCTGCGAGTATCACATCTAGTAAGTGCACCTTTTAGCAGCTTTTCAGTTTCATTTCCATGTGTGACATGTGGCAAGTAAACTCTGACTCTGTTCTGATGTTTGGAAGTATTCTTAGGAGGGGAAGATGAGTTTTGTTCAAATGGTTCAAATGGCTCTGAGCACTATGGGACTCAACATCTTAGGTCATAAGTCCCCTAGAACTTAGAACTACTTAAACCTAACTAACCTAAGGACATCACACACACCCATGTCCGAGGCAGGATTCGAACCTGCGACCGTAGCAGTCCCGCGGTTCCGGACAGCAGCGCCAGAACCGCTAGACCACCGCGGCCGGCAGATGAGTTTTGTCGAGAGGTCGGAGTTTAATGGAAATTTTCGCCTTTTTTAATGGGGAATGTATTTCATTTTGAGCAATAAATGTGGCTCACTGCGTTTAAACACGTAAAGTAGTAGTCATAAGTAGACGCTCAAGTGGGGAAATTAAGTTACAGTAAGTGTTAGGATAGAATTAGTTTCAGTGTCCTTGACGTCGTACTCTTTTGTTCTCGTGGTTTGTTGTTTGCATAATTAGTGAGGTATACCCTGGTGGACAGGTTGCGAATTTCTGCAGCCTAGACCAGATGTGGAGGGAAGCGCACGTGCCGATGATTTTTGTGTCTTGCAGAGTGCGACTGCCGACAGTAATTTTGTTGTAGATACTTAGGAGGTGACACAGAAAGCTATCAATAAGGCTGATTGTATTGCAGATGTTTTGGGTACTGAAATGCTACAGACGCGTTTAGTATTTCCAGAGGACGCAGATTCGGTACCATCTGTGACGGCACTGCCTCCTCAGAAGGTGGGAGGAGAAGAAAGAGAAATGTGTTTGTAAGGTTTATGATCGGACCGACAAGGCTTATGCCAGTGGATCAGGAGAGTGACAAAAGTGACAACACTTGTAGTGTAATGCGTGATGCAGTCGAAGGCTGCTGTGCAATCCTAGGGCTAGACTTTCTCATCAAGCATCATGCCTAAACTGACTTCCGATGACTCGCGGTGGAACTCAGGGGGACAATGTTCAAGCTGGGGAAGCTGTCACCCGTGAGATAGACTCACAAAGTTCGTTTGTCATGAAGGCCAAATGCAGGCAAAATCACTAAGTCTTAATTTTCATAATATAGTCCCACAAGGCACTGGGAAGTTGCTTTAGGTGGTCGAAGGTGTTGCTGACTTAAACGATTCTGGGCTTCGCCTCCGGGTAGGGAGGCGTCGTTGAGTACGCAGCGTTCTGTGATTGGGAGCACTTCTTCTGTCAATACTCACGTTGAGACGTCTAAATTCCGTCCTTGTGACTGGGATTTCGCATTCCTTGTCTGTAGAATACAGAGAGGAGAAAATAGTAGTAGATTATGCTAGCAGAGGACCGCCTTCTCCCGTCCAGCCGGAGTTCTTCCATCTTCGCAAACGTGTACGAGAACCACCATTACGACGCACCGAACGCAGTTCATACGTTGATATTGCTAATTGCTTCGGCTTATTAGGGCTATAAGGCTAAACAGTTGTGATCATGTAAATTTCATTTCCACTGAGGTTGCACACCACTGTAGATCATCTTTGAAAGTAGTGTCTTCTAGTGTTTGGGACGTAGATGACGTCATTCATCTGGCGTTATTCATATTAGATCGCGTAGCCATAAAAAGGGCCCGATTTGGGCAGTTGATCAATAATATTAGTCAGGAAATTCATTTGTATCTCTTTCTGTACATTGCACATCGACATATAAACATTTGTCATATACAGGGTGAGTCACCTAACGTTATCGCTGGATATATTTCGTAAACCACATCAAATACTGACGAACTGATTCCACAGACCGAACGTGAGGGGAGGGGCTAGTGTAATTGTTTAATACAAACCATACAAAAATGCACGGAAGAATGTTTTTTAACACAAACCTACGTTTTTTTTAAATGGAACCAAGTTAGTTTTGTTAGCACATCTGAACATATAAACAAATACGTAATCAGTGCCGTTTGTTGCATTGTAAAATGTTAATTACATCCGGAGATATTGTAACCTAAAGTTGACGCTTGAAACCTCCGACGTTCAGTTCGTTCAGTTGCGTGTTGTAACAAACACGGGCCACGGTCGGCGAGCAGCGTCTGCAGGGACATGTTTACGATGACGACAGTGTTTACGAGTGTGGCTGTAGTGCACTGTTGTGGTTTGGTCTAGCTGTCGCAGTGTCCGCATGTAGCGCTTGCTGCTATTGTTATTCTGCATTCGTCTCCGCACGCAGACCAACTGTAGTACACCGTGTTACCAGACGTCTGTGATAGTGTTGTGTTGTAGGAACTGTGAACATGGTGTATTCGAACTCTGAAAAGGCAGAAATGATACTCATCTATGGCGAGTGTCGACGAAATGCAGCTGAACCCTGCAGGGTGTATGTAAAACGGTACCCGGACAGAGAGCATCCAACCTGCCGCACATTGCAAAACATCTACCGCCAACTGTATGCAACAGGTATGGTCGTAGCACGCAAACGGGTCCGTAACAGGCCCGTCACAGGAGAAGCGGGTGCAGTTGGTGTGTTAGCTGCTGTTGCCGTGAACCCACACATGAGTACACGGGACATTGCGAGAGCCGGTGGACTGAGTCAAAGTAGTGTCATGCGCATACTGCATCGTCACAGCTTTCACCCGTTTCATGTGTCGCTACATCAGCAATTACATGGTGATGACTTTAATCATCGAGTGCAATTCTGTCAATGGGCATTAACAGAGAATGCGTTGCAGTTCTACCTGTTTACCGATGAAGCGGGTTTCACAAACCACGGGGCAGTGAATCTACGGAACATGCATTACTCGTCCGTGGACAATCCTCGCTGACTCAGACAGGTAGAGCGACAGCGACCGTGGACTGAAAATGTATGGTGCGGAATCATTGGCGACCACCTCATTGGTACTCACTTCATTGCAGGGACCCAAACAGCTGCAACATACATCGCGTTTCTACAGAATGATCTGCCAACGTTGCTCGAAAATGTCCCGCTGGAAACGTGTCGACGTATGTGGTATCAGCATGATGGTGCACCTGCACATTCCGCAATTAACACTAGGCTGGCCCTTGACAGGATGTTCGACGGGCGTTTCATAGGACGTGGAGGGCGCATAAATTGGCAAGCCCGTTCTCCAGATCTTACACCTCTGGACTTCTTTCTGTGGGGTACGTTAAAGGAGAATGTGTACCTTGATGTGCCTACAACCCCAGAGGATATGAAACAACGTATTGTGGCAGCCTGCGGCGACATTACACCAGATGTACTGCGGCGTGTACGACGTTCATTACGCCAGAGATTGCAATTGCGTGCAGCAAATGTTGGCCACCTCATTGAACATCTATTGGCCTGACATGTCGGGACACACTCTATTCCACTCCGTAATTGAAAACGGAAACCACGTGTGTACGTGTACCTCACCCCTCATGGTAATGTACATGTGCGTCAGTGAAAAAGACCACTAAAAAGGTGTTAGCATGTGGACGTAATGTGCTGTTCCAGTCTCTTCTGTACCTAAGGTCCATCACCGTTCCCTTTGGATCCCTACGTAATTCGGTGCTCTCCGATACACACGATCGAACAGCGGACGAGTGGTACTCAAGCGTCAACTTTAGGTTACAATATCTCCGGATGTAATTAACATTTTACAATGCAACAAACGGCACTGATTACGTATTTGTTTATATGTTCAGATGTGCTAACAAAACTAACGGGGTTCCATTAAAAAAAAACGCAGGTTTGTGTTAAAAACATACTTCCGTGCATTTTTTTATAGTTTGTATTAACCAATTACACTAGCCCCTCTCCTCACGTTCGGTCTGTGGAATCGATTCGTTAGTATTTGATGTGGTTTACGAAATATATCCAGCGGTAATGTTAGGTGACTCACCCTGTATATGGGGGTTTCAATCTACAGTACATGTATCAGCAGAAACAACATTAATATTTGGTACTTACTAGTTCCCTTAATCATTCATTTATTTTTATGTTGTAATTTATATGTTAAAGAGAAAGAAGGACAAAATAATATCAACGTTAAGAGATCCTAAAATCTGCTTCAGGGGGTAGTCAGAGAGTGCCAAATCTTTACTTTCGCATTCAATATTTTCCACTGCGCACATTCATTTTTACACCCGCCTGGAGTACCATCTTAGGAACCATTCAAGTACGTTCCAGAAATATTTCCTAACACGTAAATTTATATTCGATGTTAGCAAATCCCTCTTTTTCATTAATACATTTTTTGATATAGTCAGTCTCCATTTTATATCCTCCCAATTTCGGCCATAATCAGTTATTCTGCTGCCCAATATGCCTTTTAGTGTCTCATTTCGTAATCTGATTCCCTTAACAATTCCTGATTTAATCCTCACAATACCAAGGGGAAGGGAAGGTGTACTTTATGCCTACCTTTTCAGAACACTGTAATCTAGTCATGTTCATTACATTTTAAAATTCTTTAAAAAATATATTTATGATTTTTAATGATTTCTTCTACCAGATTCCGGAATTGTTTTCAATTTTTGAGTAATACTTAACGCAAAAATTTAGGTCTTGTCAGTGGATGTGAATTTTCAGAACATGTGTCATATTCATATTTTCAGGTTTAGGACCATTCTTACTCATAAATATATCTTTAAAACGTATGTCGTGCGTAAAAGGCAACGAAAATTAACGAAATCCGTATATCTTTGTGTTGGTCATATATTACGCCTTCCTTTTGTAGTACACGTTATGGAAAATCCGTTGGTACTGCTAGGTTTAATTCGAATACGTTCCATTACCTTTCCTTTAGTTCCATTGAGGGTTATCTTATACTCCCTTTCCAGGGCAGTATTTAGTCCATTCAGCTGATATTCCAAGTTCTTTGCTGTCTCTGACAGAATTGCAGAGTCACTGGTAAACTTCAAAATGTTTATTGATCCTCCCTAATATTTCATTCTGTATAATCGATCTTGTAATTTTGTTGTACACGACTTGAATCAGCACTCATGTAACAGCCAGTATCGTAGCCAAACGTATCGTAGACACATGTAAGACACCAAGAAAATTTTCTTTGTCTGTGTTTATGAAACATGTGTGTACCAGACAGTCCAGAAATCTTAGTAAGTACATGGAATACTTTCTATGATGATAAAGAACAGAGAAGCTTCCACTTTTTTTCTGTGATCAGCTAGGAGATGCCTTCCTGTTCCGTATGGTCCTTTGTTCTTGAGCTTTCGCTATGTAAGCATCTATCTTGATAGCTCTTATGAACCATGAATATATTTAAGTATATTTAAATTAATACCTTTCAGATGTATTAATTAAATAAACTAAACATATTTCTTTGTATTAATGTCTTTATCAGCTTTGTACATAGCTATTCGTGAAAGAATTGCAAAACTGCTGACGTGGAGCCCGTCTGCCGTTGGTGTGATCCAAATACTGATTAGCAATTTATCAGATCTTTTATGGTGCACCAAAGAACCTACAGTCTTTCAGAATCGAAGTCCGATACTCAATAAACTATACAGCATAATGCGATTGGCCGATCACGTTATGAACTTCCCTTATGAAAGTTACATTGGAGCCACATATGTAACTTTGCGTTTCTCTCGAACACCAACCTGAAGTAATAGGAAATCACAACAGGAATTAACAACCACAGCTCGTTTAATCTCAATTAACATTACTGAGCTGACTACCTGCTGGTAAGTGGTAGGTGATCACGACTATTTTCATTACATTCTCTGTCTTCCATCAACCTTCGCAAGCAGGCAAGGTAACAGTTACAGCTCAAAACTTCCACTCCCCCATCCACCTTGATGCTATTGTTGGATAAGGACCATTTACACTGTGGTCACTCCATGTGTGGTTGCAGTTTAACGTCATGCCAGAGATATTTCTGTTTACAACAACAAAATATTACAAAACCGCTACATCAGTTGGTTGCATCGGCCAACAGTGTGAGATAAATATCCTTTCTCATACGAGAATGCTCAGCGCCGTTAATTTAGAACAATATATGTAGGTCTTTTGCCATTTCAACAGCCGAGGGCGCTGAATCACATTAGTTCTAACTTACTCGCAACTTGTCTCAGTAAAGAGCTCGCAAAATTGTGGACCAGAACCTACCTCTCCCTCCTGCCCCCTTCCGCAATGTTGCTGTTGTGGTCTTCAGTCTGAAGACTGGTTTGATGCAGCTGCCCAAGCTAGTCTATTCTGTGCAAGCCTCTTCAGCGCTGCACAGCTGACGCAATGTACATCAGTTTGAACCTGCTAACTATATTCAAGAGTTTGTCTCCCTCTACAATTTTAACACCCCCCTCCCCCCCCCCCCCCCCCCAACGACCTCATATACACAGTTCTCTGCATTACTAACCTGACAAGTCCTTGATGCCTCAGGATATGCCCCATGAAACGAAGTTGTGCCATAAATTTCTTGTTTTCCCCAGTTCGACTCAGTATCTTCTTACCAGTTATTCGATGTGCAGTTCCCCCACTAGTTTTCGGCGCTACTGAGTAAAATTGTGATGTTGCCATGGCTGTTGCAAAAGATCTTGGGAATGGGCTAGCTCAGCGCCCACCAAACACCATTACGTCAGATGCAGCAATGCCACTGGCAGATTTCCTCATTGTGATCCAGGAATGGGGCTGGCACCTCCATAACGACGACACAGCAGAAATTCGTTGGTAAGCCAGTAACTACACATCCAATCAGCAAACTTCTTATCGTCTATATGTTTGAAATCTATTTGCAAAGCATGTGCGCTCTATCCCAACATAAATTACCATTATTTTCAGTAAAAGGTGCCTCAGTCTGTTAGCTACTATTTAAGACGAGAGGTGTTGCCGCTCCACGAGGCGAGATGAGGCTACCAGCAGCCACCACGAGATTTGGCCTCCACTAACTGTGGGCCCCTGCTGCTGGTTTTAAGATCAGTGTTGTGAACTTGGCATCTTCCAGCCTGTCGGCCAGCTACCAGGTGCAATTAGCCTTCGGCCATAGAAGGCAGTCGTTGGAGACCATGGCCACCTGTTGCGTCAGTTCCTTAACACTCGCTGTCTTCAGCACACACTATGGAGGACGTTGCAGCACAGAATGTTCTAGTTTGTTTTTCAGTAAAATGTATGACTAACAGTGAAGTTTTTATGAGCAGCCATCGATCATAATCCCAAAAACAATTCACCTCCTCTACTCAGACCTCCCCATGTAGAGGTCATCCATCGTGGACCTCCACATTATGATGTCAGAAGTGTGTGTCACGTCTTAATTTCAGTGACAGGGGAACCTTACCGGCCACCGTCCCTGGAGACAATGACTCTCGATTACCTCAGGGTTGCAGTTTCGTTGACACACAGCATCAGTATGCAGTGGGTGAGTACACCGCCTGTTCTATTTTTCCCCCTTTGCGAGTATCACGTCGAGTCAGTGCACCTTTTAGCAGATTTTTAGTTCTGTTTTCATATGTGACATTTGGCAAGTAAACTCTGACTGTGTTCTGAGTATGTGTAAATATGAACGTTCTTTTTTACTATGATCAATGAGTGTAGCTCATTGTCTGGAAGTGTATAAGGTGTTAACCAAGCGTGGCTATGGAATCCAGGGGGATAATGTTCAAGCTCGGGTAAGCTCTCACCACTGAAATACTGTGGCAGGGTTCGTTTATCATGATAGGATAAATGTGGGCAAAATCACTAAAGCTTAGTTTTCATGGTATATGGGCACAAGGCACTGGGAAGTTGCTTTAGGTGACCGAAGGTGTTGCTAACTTATACGATTCTGGACTTCACCTCCGGTTAGGGAATCGTTGTTGAGTATGCAGCGTTCAGTGAGTGACAGCACTTCTCCTGTCTATAGTCACGTTGAAACGTTATCTGAATTTCGTCCTTGCGGCTGGGAGTTCGCGTTTCTTGTCTGTAGAATACAGAGAGGAGAAGATAGTAATAGATTATACTAGTCAGAGGACTGTCTTCTCCGATCCTAGTGTTACTGAGCTTTTTATTTTGTGGCTGGAGTTCTTCCACCGTCGCACACGCACGAGAACCATCACTGCAGTACATTCGGTGATACTGCTAATTGCTTCGGCTTATTAGGGCTATAAAGCTGTGATAGTGTAAGTTTCATTTCCACTTAGGTTGCACACCAGTGTAAATCAGCTTTGAAAGTAGTGTATTTTAGTGTTTGGGACGTAGATGATATCAGTCATCTCGCGTTATTTATATTAGATCAGGTAGCCATAAAATGCGGCAGATTTGGTCAGTTGATCAATAATATTAGTCAGGAAATTCATTTGTATCTCTTTATGGCCATTGCACATCCACACATAAACATTTGTAATATATAAAGGGGTTTTAATCTACAATAAATGTATAAGCAGGAGCAACATTTATAATTTAGTAGTTGCTAGTTCCCTTAATCATTCATTTATTTTTGTGGTGTAATTTATATGTTAAGGGCAAGGAGAAGGAAATAATATCACGGTTAAGAGATCCTAAGAACTGCGTCAGGGGGTAGTGAGACAGGGCCAAATCTTCATTTTCGCGTTCAGTATTTTCCATTGCGCACATTCATTTTTATATCCGCATGGAGCAGCATCTTGGAAACCATACAAATATCTTCAGTAAATACTTCCTAACATTAAAATTTATATTCGATGTTAGCAAATCCCTCTTTTTCATTAATACGTTTCTTGCTATAGGCCAGTCTTCATTTTATATCCTCTCTACTGCGGTCATCATAAGTTATTTTGCTGCCCAGTAGTCCGTTTAGTGTCTCATTTCGTAATCAGATTCCATAACACTTCCTGCTTTAACCAACGCGATACCAAGGGAGAGGGAAGGGGTACTTTTTGCCTACCTTTTCAGAATATTGTAATCTTGTCATGTACATTATATTTTAAAGTTCAAAAAATTTGTTATATTTTTGATTTCTTCTAGCAGATACCGTAATTGTTTTAAATATTTCAGTAAAAATTAAAGGAAAAATTTAGGTCTTGTCAGTGGATGTGAATTTTCAGAACAGATGTCATATTCATATTATTAGGTTTAGGACACTTCTTACGCATAAATACATCTTTAAAATGTATGTTGTGCGTAAGAGACAACGAAAATTAACGAAACCCGTACATCTTTGTCTTGATGATATAATACGCCCCCCTTTTGGAGAATACGTTATGGAAAATCCGATGGTACTGCTAGGTTCAATTCAAATCCGTTCCATTACCTTTCATTTAATTCCATTGAGAGTTATCTTATAATCCCTTTCCAGGGCACTGTCTATTCCATTCAAGTGTTATTCCAAGTTCTTTGCTGTCTCTGACAGAATTGCAGTGTCACCGGTATACTGCAAAATGTTTATTGCTTTGAGAGACACCCACATGCCTTGCTCATACTGTGCCATCAAGCAGTCAGGCCTGCAAGATGAGTGGTCTGCCAAGCGAGTGGATTTATTCTTATTTATCGCAAAACATCAATGACTGATTGTGAGCTCTGGTACCCACAATTAAGCTACAAATAATGCTCCTGTTTGAATATTACGCAACGGAAACGGATAACGCACATCTGACTATTAAAAATTTACACAACTCTGATTGTTCACTACGCACTGGCAATACCACGTTTTCTTTCTCACCCAACGTCTTTGATCAAAACGTAGCCATCGCACTGAATATGAATGGCGCACACGTTATAAATTCTGGATATCATGACTACACACTATTCGAAGAACAAGGACACCAATCTTTTTCTTTTAACTATCTTTTTTATTCAGATAAATTCTATTATGATTCACAGATAACCCAAACACACCATTACATTTTATACTACAATTACACATGAGAAACTCCGCCCAGTGGGCATGGCTTTACATTGGTGATTCTCTATCTTATGGTCTCGTAAATATCTAACGCTACAGTGCACTTTCCTTACAGTACTCACCACGTGGAAGTGTTCGTCTCTAATTTCAAGTCCCGCACACGCCAGTTCTTAAATATTTCCAACTTATAGTACACACGCCAGTAATTCAGCTTAACTTTAGCACTCGGAAGTATTTCAACTTAGTACTAGCACTTGCAGGTATTTCAACTTATTGCTACACGTGGTTTCATTGTGACCGTTGGTCACTTCTGAAGAGTACTACGATCCCCTTAATATTACCTGCTGACATTTAATTCTCCCCACAAAAGTTCCTGAAATAGAGAAGTAATTATTCCAAACTACTCTTAAGTATTTCTCATGCATACCATCTCTCCACTCTTTTGTCTTTTACGGAGCACACCTAAGACAGGTCTTACCAACACAACATCCAGCGCCAGAGTGCTGAAACATGGCCGTTCTTCAGGTCAGTTCGCACCTCCGTCAAGGTGGGGGAGCACCTTGTTACCGTATGGGTCAGCCACATTTCAGGCGCTCAAATCTCAGGTAAATTTCACCTCTTTGGTTTCACCAAAGGTGACCAAAGGACCATCTCAAAGATGATCATATATTGCACATTCACTATCTGCGGTTAGCAGACGACCATACATTCATTCATTTCACAGATCTCACCAAACTCGATGAAATGATTTATTTTGTGGGAGGGCAGATGTGATCAATTAAATAAATAAATTGTCATTCTTTCCTACACTGGTATCCGGCTTCGGTGTATTAAGTGAAATTGAGTGATTACCCACAAAAAATGTTTTTCTGACAAGAATAACGAAGAATGTTGTACCTATTTTCAATGTCGGGCTGTACTGTACCCTTTCACCACCCGCTACCCATGAAAAAACAAAAAAACAAAAAAAAGTTCACGGTACTATCCTTGCAATGCGAAGTTAGTTCCGAACATTTTTTTAAGAAAGCTGTATTCGAACAAATGTAGCAAGTCATCATAATAACCAGAAGGAGACCTTAGCCCCTGGTGACCTCAAGTAGACGACCAAATGCTGTTACTTTACCAACTTATTGACACAGTTGTCACACTATTGTACTCTCCACAATCCGGAGTAACGTACACATACAAATTTACAATAATCCAAATGACAAATAAAACATTACATAATACAATTAAAAAAATGATGGTGAGATAAAAATTTGCTTAGTTACCTGGATCTCCATTGTTTTTAGGAGTAATCCAAATTTTACTAATTCTCTAACAAATGAAAAAAATACTAATTGTACTCATGAAATTTTAAATAGCTCACCGTCCACACAGAGCAAGTAATCTGACATATATAAATTTTGGGGTAATAATCTTCACACAGCAATGTCTAAATACAAAACAAAATCAACAAAAGAAAAATAATGGCATACACTAGTTACATGTAGAATGTCAGGCTCCATACCATTACTTTAAAATGTACATCAAACCTACAGAGAAATAAAACTGAGAAAAAAACAATGAAATATATCACAAGTTACATACTGGTTACGTAATATAGTCAATCTAAGACACAATGTCATACCTCATTAACTATCATCACTTAAGCAATTCCCACTACTACTCGAATGTTAGTTTAGACCTTATCCTTGTCCAGCAGTATAAATACCTGCTGCTGAGCTAGTCAGTCCATCAACTTTGATCAATATACGCAGTAAATAGTTAGCAATAAGTGCTTGAATCCACTAGTAGCTCTCGTATTTTACTCTAGTGCTCATTTCTCTGTTGCTACATATTTAGACGACAAGAACTTGCATTTCGACTAGCCTCCGTTACACTTCAATGTGAAATATCGCCACTGTGATAATGCAAATAAGTGGCTTCAGTCAATACACCAACTAGATTATTACTGTCCACGACATCAAAATGCATCAGTTAATTCCGATATTTGTTGTGCAATGGAAACTCTTGTCCCCAGTGACAACCTTAGTGACCAATGCAACAAGAGCCGCTACGTTAGTATTACGACACTGGCTAATAATTAAAGCATCCTTGTACCAAATATTCTAATAAACATGCTACATGAACTTGATAACCCAGAACAAACAAAAAAAACCACACTAACTACTCTAAACACATGTGTTACTGAAATACAATTACACTTGCTGTCCCTTCAGGAATAAAACATATAAAAAAATTTACACAATTACAAATACAAATACATTATTCCGTATCTTGCGAGTCACACGGAACCATTTCATTCTGTGATTTTCTTGGGGTCAAAAAATTGCTGACAGTTTTCCTAGAAACACTGCCTCGGTGTCGAAGCTCTCCCATGGTTACCCGGACGAAAGTCTTTAGGTCACTCAAATCGGCATTTTGAACACGCACTGAACAGTAAACTGTATCTCACGTTAAACTCAAATGTCATAGTCACTCTCAGATTACCATTCACACGAATCTGGTCGTCCAGAAATGGCCCTACAACTACTATTACTGCCGGGATGGTTCCTTTCAAAGGGCACGGCCGAATTCCTTCCCCGTCCTTCCCTAATCCGATGAGACCGATGACCTCGCTGTCTGGTCTCCTTCCCCAAACAAACCAACCAACCAACTACTATTACCCATGGTACTGTCCTTTCAGTTCATGGTGTAATTGAAAGTCTTTATGTTCCAACAAACAGAACTCATTCCCACACCAATTAAAGAAGTGTCTCCTACTACAAATGCAAATGTCAATGTCCCACTTTAGTTTCTTGTGTTCAGACAGTAATTAGTCATCAAATGACAACTGTCCTCTTTAAGTATAACAAGTGTCCCACATGCATTTTACAAAGCACACTTAACGAGTCACTCCCAAACGTTTATGGATCCCACCGTTCAGTGGTCAAGACAAAACAAAAAGATCGTCCTGTCTGCTAAAGCAAAATCTTTTCCACCACTCACAACATGGAAACACCAGTCCTTCACTTACCAACTAACTGAGACATACGAGCAGTCATCTTGTTTCACGGCTCCACAGTCCAGTACTAGTTAATAGCTGCTGTTAAAAAATCCCCACTGCACTCTGCTGCACGTCGTTCATTCTACCGTCGCGCGAGCCGTTGAGCAGAAAAACCACCTGCTGTTGCCGATGCGGGATACTGTCTCCATTCGTAAGGGTGGCGCAACTTATGAATGGCAGTGGTAGGTGCGTGTCGCCACAGGCCGTTGACCTGTTGTAGTGGGCGTGAGGAATGTACCCCGACTGACAGTGGAGTGGGGAGCGCAGCGGCTCTGTCGCCTCTCCCATGCCGATGTCAGCTTTGCCTCCCGCATTTTTATGTAGGAATGGGCGCGTTCTGCGTGGGCACCTCAGCGCTACGACACCCAATCAATCAGACCCTTTCGTACATCTCGCAAAATTACAGACAAAAGGATATTCTTACAGTATTTAAATACTCATTGACTACATGTATGATCTATTAGATACATTGGTAATAAAAGAATCTTTGTTCTAAAAAACATAAAATCATGCACCCTAGTTTTCTACACATACAATGTCAACATTTATCTCTTTTCCATATACAGCCCACACTTGTGCTATTGATTGTAACTGTTGTTCCTCATACAAAACATGAAAGTGTTCAAAAAAAAGGAATAAGAAACAATCTATACAGCTCATAATTACAATATCAAATAGTAGACTACTTTAAGGGGCTCCGGAACGCCCTATACTTGCAATGTTAAAATAACGCTTATAAATTACATCTTTCCTCACAAAGTATTTGAGGTAGGACGTTGAACTTTTTACAGATTATTTATTGGAATATGGGCTACAACTTAACACAGGGATTTTACAAAATTTTAGTTCAGTTATTAACGATGATTTTTTTTCAATTGTAATGAAAATTCACAACATTTTTTGCAATTTTTTATATATGTATTCAAAAATATCCAGTTTTTTGGAAAAAGGCTGTGTTAAATTATGCAGAAGGTACTGTGTAACATTTACTGAAAGTTTGAAACAAATATGTTTGGAAGATCCTTAGAAAACATGTAATTAGTATGAGAAAATAAAAGTTTTGGGAATCGAGCGACAAAGATTGGATTAACTTTTTAGTGCATTCCAGGTCCATAGGATGGATTATCTTCATCCTCTGCAAACTCCCCCTCCAGCTTATTCTTGTTCCTCCTCCTGTTTACTCTTGCTTGTATTTCTAGACTCTTTACAGCCCTGTCTGCAGCCCGAAGGCGTTCCTTGTCTAAAGCAAGCATCACTCGTACCATGTTAGAACCTATCTTCATTCTCATATTTCTAAATACCTTGCACCTTACAATGTTGCCATCATTGAAAGTCGCAACAGCATCATACACACCGAAGTGAAGTGTTTCTATTCCAACAAATACAGTCTTGGGGATTCTCGACCATATAACACTATTTACACTTTCATTGGGGTTTTGAGTTTTTCCGTGAATACACTTTTTCAACAGTTCAGGTGCTGCTAAGTCTCTGAAAATAGGTTTTATCACCTCCATTATTGCATGAGGCAGACTATGCTTATGAGTGTACACTTCACCAGTTAGCAATCCTTTGTTATATTTACACCAACTGTCTTCTTCTTTGGGACACAAGCTATGTTGGGGATTTTCATCGTCTTTATTGTTTACAGTAATAACACATACCTTTGGCTTTACAACATTTCTCCTTTTCTTAAAAGCCTTCAGAGGATTTCTAATAACTTTAGTTTTACTCATTATACTTCAACAAAACAGAGACTCAAGAAACAGAATTAATTACGAATATTTTCTAGATAACGACAGAGTAAATAAACATGAAACAATCGACAATCACACCAGCGATATATATTGAACCATCACAGGTTAGGAACAACACATACTTTATCTCACATCACTAAAATGTACCTGATGAACACGGACGTTAATAATAACACCATTTGACAGCAGTTTAACAGCGCCACAGTGGGTCACGCCCATGTAGAACACATTTCAAAAAAAATTTAAAAATAGTTGTAGTCTTCGGAATTGAATAAATTATATATCTATTAAAAGGTAATAGTCTGCAGATTCAGAAAACGCAAAAAAGTAAAATTTGAACTTTTCATGATTTTGAGCCTTTCCGGAGCCCCTTAACATCCTATCACAGTGAACATATTATAAACTGTTGATTCTAAAACTACAATATACAACGCACCTTTGTGCTTGTGACAGACTGAAATTAATACCCCTTGAAAGTGTTCTAACAAAAAAATAAGAAACAATATATACAGCTCACAATTACCTATTACATAATATCAAATAGTAAATTATTTTTACATCCTAACACAATAAACATTTTAGAAACTGATGACTGTAAATCTACAACATACACTGTACCTTTGTGCTTGTGACAGACAGAAATTAGTATATCTTTACATATTTTTACCTTTTATTATATATAACAACATTTCTAGGACATGTATGTACCATCCACATGACATCATATCCTGACCTACAATCGAGGTTTATCCAAATCAAACAATAAAGCACAATAATGTTTTACATATGGATCGGTAGCATCCCCTTTACAGGAGCATGCGCATTGATCACACTACTCTACGACTCTCACTCAACTGACACCACATTTTCTTTCTCATTCGATCCATTAATACACCAACAGAATATGTCTAGCAGTCAGCTAACCTTAACACCACCACACTCACGTCAACATACCATACCTTTGCTCCCTTATACTCAACCACATAACACATGGAGTTGTTTCGGAGATAGCTTTACAGTCTCCGATTTCGTCCTTTCACTCTGGCACCTCTCTCCATCGGCTTACCTCTGCATTCACTTTACCGATTATTCATCCTGCTAAATATCAACTTAGAATTGCGACATTTCATCTAAGAACAAAAAATACACAAATTATTCATCCTGAAAAATAACTGTTCACATTCTTGGGACCGTTTTGATTCGTTATACTGGTACCAGGCTTCAACAACAACAAAAAAATATAATTTTTGCCATATTGCAAATGTTATGGTAAGAATTAGATTTACACTTATATTACATCTTACGTCAGTATTCCACAACGTTCACCATCTCGATCTCATACTCCCCTTGTGTCCTTTCACGTTGTGCAGTTGTCCACATCTCTTCATTCGTATTTCGGCTCTCTGTCCATCCATTACTCGATCATTTCCTGATCTTCCTTCTCCATTCGCATCAATCTCGATTGCAGCATACACAGGCCTCTCTGTAACATACATCTAAGACATCTCCACATTATTCAGTTCTACTCACCTTTATTTACCACTGTTTCATCACGTCGAATCTCTCTTTATTAATCACACTGCTTCACGTCGCTTCTCTCCTTAAATATCACCTTTATCCACTACTATTTATCACGTCGCTTCTCTCTCTATCTACCATCTTTATCCACTCATTAATCATCATGTCGTTTCTTCTTGATCCTTAATCATATGACAAAAAATACGTACATACACCACTCTGTCGACCCCTGTTCATGACTCATTCGACCAGTCTATTCCGTCATACTTCCTGACATCCCACATGAAAATTCTTTTGTTCGATTTGACCCTGCACAACGTTACACACCACAAATAAATTCACTGACTCTCTACCATAACTCGCCTACTTTCGATCTATCCTTAACTTTTCCATAATTTGATGTTAGAAATGTGAAGAAGCCCACACGATTGTTTTCCCTTGAGCGTCTCAATCAGTACAGCCTTTTCATGGACAATCCGCCTCACTCTGAATGGTTCACTATACACAGTAAAGAACATGCTACTTAGGAATCTGTGCTTACATGAAAATTAAATGTGTGCGGAGAATATACAAGCTGGGAGAAAGGGACAACACAAGTGTTAGAAACTTTGGTGCCAGTGGCCTCTTTCCCTAACACCAGATTCCGAACAACCATACACAGCTCTTCATTATAACTGTCACCACGAGAATGACATACTATATATCAGATGGCAGCTAATCTAAGAACTTCGATCACATAGCTGATGTTACCTGTAACAGCAGTTTAAATCTACCCCATGCCATACAGATCACAATGTTGACTTTTTAAATTATGTGTTAAGTACCTGCAATAGTCAAATCGCACTAATTAAACTGGACTCATTGGCATTACTACATAACATTTTTAGCAACTGTTTTTTTTTTGAGGAAACAGTCTTTTACTTTAGTGTTCCGAATCAAAATTTGCAAATTTTTGTAAGTCTTACTGTCTATTTGCTCTGAGAGACCAGCTCAACAGATGTCATTACTGGTGTTTTATTCTATGATCAGAAGTATGGTATTTGCACTCCTACATATCAGTAGAGTATGTCTGCTACATGGAAAATTTTCTGTGCCAGCGGCATGTGTTTTAAGGCAATATGCTAAGGGCTGATATATTGGATTAGTTTCTCCTATCCATCAATCCATTATGACGAGAATGAAATGCCAGGATTCCATGCTCTCCCGTCATTCTGACAGTTTCTGCCGTTCCTATCCTCGACTCTGTCTGACCTATGAGTCGTGCCTCCATTCACGGTGTTGCTCTCATAACCAAGTTCCTGTAACAAGTGCTGAGATGACACAGAATCGTCTAATCCTCTGCCTGCTATCGCTATATCTCTGCGCAATTTCACTAGCAACTTCGTTATACAGGTCCTAATGAGCTCCCCAGGTTCGTATGGCACATCCCAATACCTATTTCGTCTCAGCATTTCCTGATAGCACACCACTGGATCTCATATACCACCTTCGTTACAATTTGGCATCATCAATATGCTTTGCTTAACCTGGTCCTGCTTACTTTTCGACCAGAATTCATTTAAAAGCTTGTCACAAAATGTCTCGTAGCTACTACAGTCTTTAATAACTTCCTGCATTTTCGTTCTAGCCTCGTCCCTCAAATGGTCACACACAAACTTCATTTTGAGTAGCGGTCCCCATGATGAAGGTAACGAATCTTGAAATTGAGACAGCCAGGCATGGATGTTAGTAGTTATGAGGATCCGGAAAACAAGTGTACATTTGTACCGACACGAAGTGTCTTCTTCCGCATTTATGTTTTCCGACCTTGGACTATACCCAGTTGGTTTTGCCACCTGTTTTATCCGACACAATCTTTCTTCTAATTCTCTGAGTTCGTCTTCCTGTTTGATTCGCTCATCCGGCAACATGTCCCTAGGTTCTATAATATCACTATCTATTGCAATTATTTGTGCCTCCATATTATTGGCTTTTTCTTTCACGGCGTCACATACTTGCTTCAACGCACCCAGATTCTTCTCCCCCTCATTTAACCGATTATTAACTGCGGACAGACGCAGCTTCCCCATTGCCTATTTATTTCCCTTATCCACTGCCTCCAATCTCTCCTTACTATCTTTATCCATCGCTTCCAATATTTCCTTATTATCTTTATCCATCGCTTCCAATCTTTCCTTATTATCTCTATCCATACTCTGTAAAAACTGCAGTAGCACAATGTCATTTGCTACTTTTGGTGCGGTCACCTTGTTCGCCTGAGAAACCGTAGCCTCGCTAAGGGTAGCTACACTTTCACTGCATATCTGACTAGTCCCGGCTCGCCAGCGTCGTCGGGAAAAGCTCCCGATTGTGGAGAAAGCCCGCCGCCTAAAGGATCACCTAGCTGCGGTCCACTGACCAATTCAGCCCCTTCCGAATGTTTTCCGTTCTCGCTCATTAACCCAGGGTCGACACCTACTTCTTGCTCCACTGCTACGTTCACCCCAGAATCACTCTTCTCCATGGTGACTACACTTTTCGACTGCGACCTAGTTACTACGGACATTAGGCAAAAAAAAAAAAATATACAACGATCTTCCAGCCTTGGACGACATAGCAATAAACTAAATAAAAAAATAAAAGATCCTCACCAATCCAGAAAGAAATTGCAAACAAAAAATTTTACTTCTTAGTGCTATCACAATATATGTTAAAATCTTGACAAATCCCATCAAAAAAAAAATCTTAACAGCAAAGCCTAACAGCACAGTCCTGTCAGGGTCGAAATTATGAGAGGCACCCACATGCCTTGCTCATACTGTGGCATCAGGCAGTCAGGCCTGCAAGATGAGTGGTCTTCCAAGCGAGTGGATTTATTCTTATTTATCGCAAAACATCAATGACTGATTGTGAGCTCTAGTACCCACAATTAAGCTACAAATTATTCTCATGTTGGAATATTACGCAACGGAAACGGATAATGCACATCTGATTATTAAAAATTTACACAACTCTGATTTCTCACTACGCACTGGCAATACCACATTTTCTTTCTCACCCAACGGCTTTGATCAACACGTAGCCATCGCACTGAATATGAATGGCGCACACGTTATAAATTCTGGATATCATGACTACACACTATTCGAAGAACAAGGACACCAATCTTTTTCTTTTAACTATCTTTTTTATTCAGATACATTCTATTATGTTTCACAGATAACCCAAACACACCATTACATTTTATACTACAATTACACATGAGAAACTCCGCCCAGTGGGCATGGCTTTACATTGGTGATTCTCTATCTTATGGTCTCATAATTATCTAACGCTACAGTGCACTTTCTGGATAGGATGGTGGATCTTTTGCTATATCTCACACTTCGACTCTCACACCCAGCATCACGAAAATTTCCTCCAGACCGAGCGGTACAAAAAGGAACACGCATTACCCACTGCCTCTGAACCTATCTTGCTACTCTCCCATGCAAACCACACATACTTACATTAAATGAAATACATCACACTGACAACACAGAATACACCACAAAGTTTAGTCACAACGTTAGAATCACTTCACTTTCAGCTTTCCCACTTCAATTAGTATTCATCCCAGTTTCACACGACACTGCCCCACTTCGTAACTTTTCTTTCCTACTATGAACTCTGGAGCATATAGGCACGTCTTCCTGTGCAATGCAAGCCAAGTGGCGTTGCTGGATAGACGGCTGACTCACCTTACTTCTCTCTCAGAGTATTAGAGTTTGAATCTAGCGTCACACGGAAATATAACACGTAAAGGTAATATTAAGATCATATTCGTCACACATGCGAGTCCTCAACTGATACCTTGGACGAGCACTTCTCTTTATCCTTAGTGTCATCCACAGATTGAGACTCAACACAGTACTCAACACGTGGAAGTGCTCGTCTCTAATTTCATGTCCCGAACACGCCATTTCTTAAATATTGTAGTATAAAATTCAGCTTAACTTAAGCACTTGGAAGTACTTCAACTTAATACCATCACTCACAAGTATTTACAATTTATTGTTACACGTGGTTTCATTGTGACCGTTGCTCACTTCCGAAGAGTACTACAATCCCCTTAATATTACATGCCTGACATTTAATTCTCCCCACAAAAGTTCCTGAAATAGAGAAATAATTATTCCGAACTACTCTTAAGTATTTCACATGCATACCATCTCTCCACTCTTTTGTCCTTTACGGAGCACACCTAAGACAGGTCTTACCAACACAAGATACAGCGCCAGAGTGCTGAAACATGGCTGTTCTTCAGGTCGGCTCGCACCTCCGTCGAGATTGGGGAGCACCTTGTTACCGTATTGGTCAGCCCCATTTCAGGCGCTCAAAGGTCAGGTAAATTTCCTCTTTGGTTCAACGAAAGGTGACCAAAAGACCGTCTCAAAAATGATCATATATTGCACATTCACTATCTGCGTTTAGCAGACGACCATACATTCATTCATTTCACAGATCTCATCAAATTGGATGTAGGGAATTATTTTGTGGGAGTGCACATGTGATCAATTAAATAAATAATTTGTCATTCTTTCCTACAGTATCTGGCTTCGGTGTACTAAGAGAAATTGACTATTTATCCACAAAAAATATGTTCTTCTGACAAGAATAACGAAGAATGTTGTACCTATTTTCAATGTCAGGCGGTACTCTACCCTTTCAGCTTCTCCCTAATATTCTCCCTAATATTCTGTTTACAAATTTATCCTTGTATGCTTTACTGCTTGTTCGGTGTAGATGTTGAAGGACATCGAGTATAGGGTGCCCGAATGTCTCACTCCCATCTTCCCATTGTACAACTAGAAATCTAACAGATGAAGTACCAGAATTTATGTGCTAAAACAAGATTTGTTCTTTGATAGGGTGGGGCTGTGAAATACATGTCCAGCTTCAATACTCCTCTCTTCCTTTTACCTGAGGACAGCAAAATTCATATCTCAGTGCATATATGGCAAAAATTCAAACTTTCATTTAGGACAACATGGATTCCCAAGGATTCGCGTGCTACCAGTTGTGGAGGAACGTGTAGGGAAGAGCATATCTCCTATTTCTGAACATTAAATGTGATTTTTGTAACTTCCAGAAGAGCGGAGTACATTGATATAACTATTTCTAGATCGAAATATAAGCCACTTCCGTTCGAACCCACTAGAGAGAACAAAGAGAAAAGACGGTTGGAGATGCAGTAATGGGAAATGTCGTTAGAGTGTATTGTGGGATTGGAGAAGTGTGATGGTATCGTATTCATGACTTTACGCCTCTTATCTTCAGATATCATTTTTAAATGACGAATGGTGGCCAGAGGAAAGTTGCTACCTCACAGTATGTCTGGACAAATAGCTTTTCATCTAACAAGGGAACCTCCCCATCGCACCCCCCTCAGATTTAGTTATAAGTTGGCACAGTGGATAGGCCTCGAAAAACTGAACACAGATCAATCGAGAAAACAGGAAGAGGTTGTTTGGAACTATGAAAAAAATTAGTAAAATATACAAATTGAGTAGGCTAGACTTTCTCATCAAGCATCATCATGCCGAAACTGACTTTCGATGACTCGTGGTGGAACTCAGGGGGATAATGTTCAAGCTGGGGGAAGCTGCCAACAGTGAAATACTGTCGCAAGGTTCATATATCATGATAGGACAAATGTGGGCAAAATCACTAAGCCTCAATCTGCATGATATATTGCCACAAGGCACTGGGAATTTGCTTTAGGTGACAGAAGGTGTTGCTAACTTACAGGATTCTGGACTTCGCCTCCGGGTAGCGAATCGTCGTTGAGTATGCAGCGTTCAGTGATTGAGAGCACTTCTCCTGTCAATACTTACATTGAGACGTTATCTGAATTCCGTCCTTCCGGCTGGGAGTTCGCGTTTCTTGTATGTAGAATACAGAGAGGCGAAGACAGTATTAGATTATACTAGTCTGAGGACCGCCTTCTGCCGTCCTAGCGTTTAATGAGTTACTTATTTTGTGGCTGGAGTTCTTCCATCGGCACCGACGTGTACAAGTACCATCACACCGACACACTAACGCAGTACATTTATGAAACGTCCCCTTTGAACAATTATACAGGACTGTGCTTAAACTGACACACAATATTTTTGGCGAAACGCAATCTGGCTTTCAATAATCCCTACAAAAGAATGGCCCTGACTAACCTTAACCTATACCTTTCACAAATCACTTACCTCACAAAAATCTTCGTTACTCGAACTACTGCAATACAGCGAGTGCAACTACTGCCAGCTAAATAAAAGATTCGAACTACGGAAGGCACTAACTACTGATAGGCATAGTTAACAAATGAAAGATTTTAATAGAGAACAAACAATGTATTTACCTTAATAGTCATCAAAAGTCATAATATATATAGCAGTTCATTACATCCAGTCTTACAAATTTCAAAACTCCGCCATTTCTCTATCCCCATCCACCACTGCTGGCGGCTCAACTCCAACTGCGGAACGCTACGCGCTGTTAACATCCAGCTGCCCAACACTACAATGGCAGACAACAATGCAAACTAGCCACAGACTGCACACAGCACGGCCAGTGATTTTCATACAGAGCGCTACGTGGCGTTACGAACATAAGAAACCTAAACAGCCTACTTACATAGCTCCCATGCTCCCCACAAAAAATTTTACAAATTGTTTTGGGCAGTGGCCAATACAGATTTGAAAAAATTTTTCGTAGTTACAATAACAAAGATATCAAATGCACACACTTATTGATACAATGTTGGTCATAAGCTAAAATTTTCTCACAGTCCATAAAGACAGTCCTCATCATTCATCACAGTAAAATTGCAGTGATTTTCTTTAAGTCTGAGCAGTAAAAGAAAATGCACACGGAAGTAGTGGATTTCCATGCAGTCTTGAAGAAGTAGTGTTGTCCTTCCAACGGGAAGACAGTGCTGACTCTCGACATGCTGACAGGTAATGGGCCACAACAGAGGAAACCCTCAGCAGAGTCATTCGACGTTTTGAAGAATATTGGTAGGTAGGTCATGACAGAGTAGACCCACTGTAGTCCTGGTAGAGATTACGGTATTGGTGGGCCACTAGAGGTGCAGACCCACTGTAGTCCTGGTAGAGATTGTGGTATTGGTGGGCCACCATAGGTGCAGACCCACTGCAGTCCTTGTAGAAATAATGGTACTGTTGAGTCAGCAAAGGTACAGACCCACTGTAGTCCTTGTAGAAATAATGGTATTGGTGGGTCATCAAAGATGCAGACCCACTGTAGTCCTTGTAGAGATGGCCAGCAGCCATCTGTTGTGACTGTGCAGGTGCACAATCACCATTGAAGAGTCTTGCGGATAATATAGCAAGTCCATAACCACCACTTGTGCACTCACAAAGTTTTTGGAATTGTCCTCAGAACCAGCAATGCTGTTATCCAGTCCCTTGCTGAATTATTAACACATGTGCAAACACTAACAGTCCCTACTTCTCACATATTGTCCATATACTATGACCAACAGAAACGTGTGCAGTGAAATGGAACTTACAAGTTAATAATATGATGAACTGGTGTCAATTACAATTTTATAACATAAGAATACAATTACAAAGGTACAAAATACATCATTAAAGAACATAACAATACAGATAACATTTGTAGTACAAGCTTTACAAAAGAATCGAAGTAACATATACATCAGTGTTCCAGGAATTATGACATGAGTACATACATAAAAGATCAGAATAACTTTCGAAACATCAACTTCACACATGAGCATTAAAACAGAACAGAATAAATAATGTCTAAACATCTTTACAAAGAAAATAACATATTATCAGAAAAATTCTACAACATAACTCTTATTAGCTGAACACATTAAGACAGGAAAAACAAATTCACATAGTGTAATAACACAAAAATACAGGACAGGGTTTGTTTTCAGTGTAACATTTGTTACTGCAGTCCAACCCAAAACTTCATTCCATATATCTTTCCTCTTATTTCAACATATGTTTCCACCAAAAAAATTCTATCCAAGCATGCTTTCTGTATTTATATGTTCACACATTCCTTACCTCATTATTTATTTTCCAATACCTTACCTCATCATTTATTTCCAAGAAAATCCTACCTAAACCTGTTGTCTCTAAACCCTACTTTTTTGGTTCATATCCTCTTTCAAAATACTTTTTTTGGCCAAACCATTTTCTTATAGCTTCTCAATGCATTTCTTCCAATTCATCACAACTTGTTCTCTTATATGGCCTACCCCATCTTAAGCTAACTTAAATCTACTGAGCTCAGATGCTAAACTAAGGGACGAGGCAATGCAGCAGCACAAAACAAATTAACACAAGCAGCAATGACAAAAATTCAAATTGGCAAAGCAAGCAGCATAAATTAGCAAAGCAAATGCAATATTACAACTAATATAAGGCAATGCGCAGCAAACAAGAAACATAAATCAGTAGTAAAACTAGCTTAATACAATGTAAAATTCAGTAGGACCATGCCTGGCAAACAGCAGCAGCAAATACAATAACTTATACCTAAACATGACAAAGCTCAAGCAGAAAAAATATTACATTAAAAATGGCCATGTTTAATAACTATGTCACATCCTAACACTAGAGTGATGCACCACAAAAACTTGCTCTGCAAGAAAGTTACCAAGTCATTTAAAAAATTATTTATGTAATTCCTGTGAAGGGAAATGTCTATTTGTGGTCTCTTTTCTAAGAAAGTACATCATAAATGTATTCTTTACTGGGTCTGTAGACATAAAATAGTGATATTAGTACATCTATTAAATTTTATAATAACCAATGCTGCAGTGCAGCTAGAAACTAGAAATTAAAGAAAATGAGCAAATATGTACAAAGGAAAGCATGAAACATCATTCATTAGCCATATGGCATTTCATAAGGTAGCAAAAAAATCTCTCAACTTGAAAGATAGTAGTCATAATCAGGTGTATAGACATAAAAATATTTCTCGTCATTTCATTAGGCATTTCAGTAAATATCATAAATTAAGAGCTCCACAGTGTTATCATATGTTTTCAAGTTTGAGCCTGTCGTATTTGCGATGCTTACTACAAAGGAATGTCAATAGCGAAAATAATGGCCTCCTTTTTTTTTTTTCTTCTCCACCTGTGCCTCTGAAGGGCACACACTAATGGCTTTTTTCCAGGCGACTGTCGCGCAGCTGGGTGCCCACGACTCATTACGTGAAGGTGGTCACGTAACTTTCTTACTGAAATATTTATGACACCAGTTTGCATTACAGTGACAGTCTCATATAAAAAATTTCACAGGTCGAGAATTTGCATTGCAAATGTGTAGAAACAAAACCGTATGAATATAACAGTGTGCAAAAAATTTTCGTCGGTATTGTGATACATTCACGCATTTACACACATTTCATAACTCTTAAAGTACGATTCTTGGTTTCCAACATCCTTTTCATAAATCAGAGTCCCTAACCACTACTCATTACTCCTTACCTTATTAGACATATACATATTCGTCGACACTTCTTCAATATTTCATCATAAGAAATACGTAGCATAATCAAATTACTCATATACGGTAGCATCATCTTATTGATCATAAACATATCTCAACAGCATAATACACATCGTCGTCATAATAATATCATAACATTTCATTCTCAAAATCGTCGTAGCTTCCTCCAATAATTTCAAGACCTAAAAAAAATTCTCTGCTCATTTCAATAGTGTCATCTACCTCAAACATACTTTCAAAATCATGATCCCATACCAAATACATTATTCAAAGCTCTCATAGTTTCCCAATGGTTCCGAAAAAATATGAACAGTTCACAAAGTACAGACAAAATACAATTTCATAAGTGTGAAGTTATCCAACTGTGTAATTGCGTAAACATCGGCCACTGACGTAGTAAAAAAAAAATGTTTGTCTCTCAGTTAAATGATCAGATAGCTGTGTAATTTATGTGTTAGAGAAATATGGTACCGAAGTGTAAAGTTGTATAAGCAAATACCATATTAGCTAGGGCTCCTTGTGTTTGCCAGACACATGGTACACAAAGTAAGCGTGTACCCCCTGAGGATTAATGTAATTATACCCTCAGGTGTTACAGATTATTGCAATGGAATGAAATGTATCACGGAGAAACATTGTATCATTGTACTTCAAATATCTTTAAAAATAAATGTTTTAAGTACAAAATTAATCACTCAAATACGTGTACTGTAGCGCTAAACTGTGTGTCTTGTTGTAAGATAATCTCTGTGGAAGTGTCGTAGTTATCGTCCTCCGAAAGCTAAGTTCTGCATAAGTCAATGTACTTACCTCATCATAAACGAAAGTGAAATTCTTTGTGTATAGATATCGTAGTTATTACGTACCTTACCGTGATCAAGAAAGTACTATAATGTAACGTATTGTTGTTCTACGGAAAAGGCTGTCTCATTGTAGCTATACCACAAAAGTTACTACTAAAACATGTTTTACTTTCCAGAATAATAAAGAAAAACTGAGCAGATATAAAACAGAAACACTGAAAAAGCAACATTGTAAATTGTCACTCATTAGTAGCGTCGTGATAAAATCGTGTAGCTGTCACATAAACTAACCACTGTCATCTGGTATCTCACAGAAAGTACTTTAAATCCAGGATGTATTTTCAAGTAAACCAAAATGTTGCATTAAAATCTCATTAGCAGTACTGGTAAATGTTCTAAGTATGTGAGCCTTATAGTCGTTATGTAATCGTGCAACTAACAAGCAAGAATGTACACACACAATAACACTGTGTCGTCTGCTCACAATAACAATGCATTCGTAATTTATATTTAAATAAGTTCTCTTGGTTCTTGACTGGATATTTAACTTCAAACATTGTTGCATATTAACAGATTCTAAGTCTGACAAAGCATACTAGTAATGTAAAGTGAAAAGTTATATGGCAAAGACAAAGTTAAAAAGCAGATTATCTTTCAGTAAACGGTATTACATGTGAAATGTGGTGCCATCTTTTACTCTTCCTAGTACGCAGAGTTTCAGTTTCAACGCAATTATCATGTGGTTACGTCAGATTCTGTAAGGTCCATTGTAAACTAGAAAGAATTTGTGACTCAAGTGTTTCTTCTTATGTGACAATGAATGAGCTTTAATGAGAACTTTCTGACCAATATATAATTTCTTGGCATTTGCTCTACCGTGTAGATTTCTCCATTTGTCTGCTGCAGATTTTATATTTATAATAGCCAAATCAATTATGTCTTTGTGTCGAAGTTTACGTGTATTCAGGAAAGGTACAAGCTCTCTGATTCTGTTCGGTGGTTCTTCATCCTTCAGTACAAGAGAAGGTGGTAAAGCAGTGGAGCCATGAGGCATTTCATTCAGCACGTTTTGAAATAAGTGTAAATATCTGTCCCAATGCTGATGCTTTCTGTGACAATAAAGTCTGCAAAGCTTATTGATTTCTTTCATAACCCGTTCGGAGGGGTTACAATGTGGTGAGTACAATGAAATAAAAACAGGTTTGATTTTATGATTCCGAAGCATGCGTGACCAAACAGCAGATCTGAATTGCGGTCCGTTATCTGAAGTGACTTTACTAACGTGTCCAACTTCACGTAAAAAATTTTTAACAAAGGCGTTGGATACAGACCGTCCAGTGGCTTTGCGTAACGGTGCGAAAGAAACAAATTTTGAAGTAAGTTCAACAGCGACTAGAACGTACGAAAATCCATTAGATGTTCTGACAAGCGGTCCCAAGAGATAAACAGCAGCAAATTCTTTTAATTTAGAAGGAATGATAGGAAACAGCGGAGCACGAAGGGAGACAGTAGATGGTTTCGCCTTTTGACAAAGTTTACGAATAGACAAGACTCTTTGAATTCTCTTTTCCATATTGTTAAAATAACAAGTCGTTCTAAGAATATGATAACATTTTCGTGGGCCAAAATGTGCATAGCTGAAATGAATGTACCAAATGAGCTTATTAACAAAATCGTCAGGAATGCAAAGTACCCATAGCTCGTCATCAACAGTGCAGCGTTTGATCAGTATGTTGTTTCTAACCAGATAATAATGCCGAATCTGTGTGTGTGTCTTTTCATGCTATTTGCTTTTGATGTCTTTCCAAATCGGATCATTATCTTGTTCATGAGCAATGTCCTTTAAAGATGTGGTGATGAAGTTTTCAAAGGCGACTTTCTGAATGTAAAGAATACTGAAATTTTTTTCGAGGTTGCCTTCTGTGTTACTTTTCTCAAGCCCAGCCGGTGCGCGTGACAGTGCGTCTGCAACAATGTTCTCCTTGCCGGGAATGTAGACTATTGTGAAGTGGAATTCTTGCAGAAACAATGCCCAACGTTTTAACCTGTCATGATTTAATTTTGAAGACATAAGAAATTGTAATGCACGATGATCACTGTATACTTTTACGTGCTTACCAGAAAGAAAGAAACGGAATTTGTTATATGCCCAAACGATAGCTAAAGCTTCTAATACAGTAACGGAATAATTTTTTTCAGATTTTGTTAGCACTCGGCTAGCAAAAGCAATGGTTTTCTGAACGGTAGTGTCATTTTCTATGGCTTCTTGAAATAAATGGGCACCAAGACCGACTTTAGAAGAATCCGTGCTAAGGCAGAAATCTTGTGACAGATCTGGATGAGCTAGTATTGGCGCGTTAAGTAGCGATTCTTTCAAAGGATTGAATTCCAACTGTGCTTGTTCGTCCCAGTTCCAAATAGTATTTTTTCCAGTGAGAGAACAAAGTTTTGGTGTAACTAGAATTTGCATATTCAGGAAACGACGGTAAAAATTAACGAGACCTAGAAAACTGCGGACTTGTTTTTTTATGGATGGAACTGGAATGGCTCTAATTGCTTCTAACTTTTCAGGATCCGGCTGAATGCCTTCAGAAGAAATAATATGTCCCGAAAACCTCAACTTTGACCTACCGAATTCAGACTTTTCCAAGTTAACTGTAATTCCAGATTCTGCAAAAATACGTAACAAACTGTTGAGGATGCGATTATGTTGTTCCCATGAAGCTTCTGCTATTAGAATATCGTCCACATATAAGGTGATGTGGCGTTTTAAGAACTCAGCTAATATGGAATTTAGCCCGCGAATGAATGCTGCCGAAGAAATGTTCAAACCAAAAGAAGTTTCCGAAACTGATAACAAACGCCGAAACAAAGGAAAGCTGTGTATTTTCTACATTCTGGATGAAGTTCGATCTGATAAAAGCTGGATCTGAGATCAATAGAAGACAATACTTTTACACCATTAAAATTTTGAAGAAGTTCTGCCAACGTTTGCGGCCTGTCTGTTTCAGGAATGATGATAGTATTGATTTGTCTCGAATCTAAAGACAAGCCTGATCGATCCATTTTTCTTCTCAACAACAAGTAATGGATTGTTGTATGAGCTTACTGCAGGCTCAATAATGCCCTCGTCAAGCATAGATTGTATTTCTGTTCTAACACGGTCCCTATAATGGGCTGGAATTACGTATGGTCTAACACAAAATTTAGGATGCTCACGAACACGAAATAGGTATTGAAATCCCTTGATTGTTCCTGTTTTGTGAGTAAAAACTGTGGAATGTGCTTGTAAAATCTCAAAAAGGTCCTGCCTATCACTGTCATTACAATTGTCAATTGTTTGAATTTTATTCTGAATTAACTCATTAGTTTCAAATATGCCGTCGATATCATCCCTGTCGGTACTTGCAGAGTGATTGTTAGTGTCTAGCTCCGTAGAAAATTCCAAACTGTTGTCTAACAGAAGGTAAAGCCGATTAATTTCCTCGTCATGGTTTGAGAGACAATCTTCAAATTTCAAAGCTATTGACTTACCTTCTCTCTCTAAACTTATTTCAGCATCGTGAAAGTTTAAGATTGCTTTGTATTCATTCAAAAAGTCTACTCCCAGTATAATTTCCGTCGACAATAATGGAACAATAAGAAAGTTCATAGAGAAGCAGTGGCTTTGACAAAAGAATTCTAAGTTGGTTTGTTGGCGTACATCTACACTTTTTCCAAAGATTGCACCTTGTAATTTAACCTTACGTAACGGAAGTGTGGGGCAATCGTTCGATTTGTTACATTTGCTAAAGGCTGTTTCACTAATTACTGAAATTGGACTGCCAGAGTCAAGTACTGCCGTAAATTTTACGTCATTTACTGTAATGTGAATCACAGGATATGCAATGTTGTTATGTTTTACGTCGTGTTCCTGGAGTAAGATGTCCCTAATGTCTTCCATTTTTACGTAATTACTAGCTACGGCAGCTGCGTCGTCAGTTTCATATGCACGTATTGTGGCTGACAGCGGTATGAGTCATTGCCTATTGTCTCTTTGTTGGCGCGCGTCGTTATTGGGATTTGGAGACCTAACTTCTACAAATTCACCTTGTCGAGAGGGCCCTGCTCTGTTTAAATCCCGCCAGTTCTAATGCAATTCAGGTCTGTCGTTACGATCATATCGTCTGTACGCATGTCGGTAGATTCCATAGTTACTTTCTTGTCGGTCACGTGGTGGAGAACTTCTCCCTGAATCGTAACTGCGCGCTGGTCCGTTGCGTCTAAAGTTATTCTGTCTCCCTTGATAATATTTATTTTGGTTCCTATATTGTCTGTTTCTCTGATTGTCTCTGTGGTAGTCATTACCGCGGAGAGGTGATCTTTCCCTGTAGTTATCACTACTCTGCCAACGGTTGTCATACGGGTGGTGTCTGTTTTGGTCACGATTTGTGTTATGAGAATAGCCTTGTCGTGTCCAGTTATTATTTCTTTCATCGCGGAATTGCGACGGATGTGACCTGTAATTGTTGTGTTCCTGTTTTCACGTTCCGCGATTATCAGTGTCAATTTCTAATTCTTGTAAGAGTCCCTGAAAAACTTCAATATCATCTTTGCAACGTCCTGCCAAAATAATATGTCGTAAACGTTCAGGTAGTTTGATTAAGCAAATGCGGATGAGTTCTGAGGGGCTGTATGGGTTTGACAGGTACTGTTTCTTGTGCAACATGTCTTCAAAATATTTCACAAGACTGGAGAATTCAGATTGTTCGAAATGTTTCATCATTATGATGCTATGTTTTACTCGGTCTTGTGTAGCTTGAGACCAATATGCTGAGAGGAAGGCATGATAAAATTCTCCTTCACTGTGACAATCGTGAATGACCGATCGCATACTTACAGCTGGTTCATTCTCTAAGTAGCCACACATAAATTCTAATCTGTGCTGCAATGACCATTTGGGAGGAAAACAATGAGAGAATTGATGAAGCCATGCTCGTGGATGAATGTCGTTGCCAGAATTCTTAAATGTTTTGAATTTACGTGTAGTAATGAACAGCTTATAGTCAAAATCATCGTGTCGGCGAGTCGCACACCGCTCATTGTTACATCGTTTCGGCGGTTCCATCTCAAAATTCAATATGCCTTGCCAATTTCTTTCATAATTTCCGAAGTGTCCTGTGTTATTATTTTGTGGTTGCTCCGTATTTTTATGTCCCTCTTCCCGTACTGGAGGGCGAGTGTCCTCTGAAATATGTAATTCTTGTATTACTTGTGCCAACTGATCTTGTACTTCCCGGATTTCTCTTTTGTACTGTGTATTGATTTGATTTTGATTTTGTTTGAATTTTCTAATTTGTTCATACTCTTCAGTGTCAGTGAAAGCTGCAGGTCTTGTGTCGTTCAGATCATCATCTACCTTTGTAGATAAGTTAGTGAACTGATCTGAAAGTTCGGCTACTTTATCCGTTAGTGAAATTATTTCCTCTGTGTGTTTTTTTGAACCAAGTTTCAGAGTGTCCATTTGTGTTGAAATCGTATCTACTGTGTCCTTTAAGTTTTCCTGAATTTTTGCAAGTTGCGTAACCGAATCGGTAGATGCAACTGAGTTAATTTTAGCTTGCAAGGTCTCATGATTTTCATGAACAATAGTTTGCAGTTCTTTTATGGTTGCTTCGTGATTCTGTAATGTATTTTCATGCCGCGAAAAAATAGGTTGGAAATGCTCACAAATTTGTGTTTTTACGTCATTACAGACTTTTTGACATTTCGATTCGATTTTAAGTAACTCAGTAGTTAAATCTTCATATGTTTGTTCAAGCGTGGTGTGAAGATTTTGTTCCATTGCGTCTAACTTTTGAAGATTTTGTCCCATTTTTTTCTGATTTTGTTCAAGTGTTGTGTCTAACTTTTGTAGCCTTTGTCCCATTTGTTGCAATTACTGTAATAACAATGCACTGGTGTGTGAAACATGTTCCTCAGAGCTATTCGGCAGTGCGTTTGAACCGGCAATATTCGCATTTTGAAAAGCAGAAAATGTGTCTTGACTTATTTGAGAAAACGGTGAGAACGCAAAGCCTAAATCTACAGTATTTGCAATATTGTGTTCTGTCATTTCGGATTCCTGAGGCGAGCTGTTGCCGACCGATCGGTCGATAATGCTTCCCTGTTCACTATTTGTTTCACTGTCTACGCCATTGTTTGCCGCCCGCTCCATTTCCCTATGCACAATTACCAAATTACTATGTTGAACATTAGTTAATTCATTACACGGTGGCGCTAACACACTGCTTTCGTCTTCACTGTCATTTCTCAGTTTACTTTGGAGCGTAGTACTACGTTTTTCACACGCCATTATTGTCACAATATTTCACATGACAACACAGAAAAGCACAATTTGAAGAGCAAAATAAGAAAACACCTTAACATAGCATTTAAAATAATATCTAGTTAATCGCAAGCGCAGCTGCGAAATACTTGGTGCAAATCTATATGCATGCCACAACTGTGTACAACAATGAAAAACTACAACTACAAAGAAATTCTCTCTACAATTACGCGCTAGCAATAAACAAAAGCTACACTAATTACACAAACTACAAGAAAAAATCAGAAGATTCCAGTGAGGTATCCTCGGCTAAGGGTCGACATATGAAACGTCCGCTTTGAACAATTATACAGGACTGTGCTTAAACTGACACACAATATTTTTGGCGAAACGCAATCCGACTTTCAATAATCCTTACAAAAGAATGGCCCTGACTAACCTTAACCTATACCTTTCACAAATCACTTACCTCACAAAAATCTTCGTTACTCGAACTACTGCAATACAGCGAGCGCCACTACTGCCAGCTAAATAAAAGATTCAAACTACGGAAGGCACTAACTACTGATAGGCATAGTTAGCAAACGAAAGATTTTAATAGAGAACAAACAATGTATTTACCTTAATAGTCATCAAAAGTCATAATATATATAGCAGTTCATGACATCCAGTCTTACAAATTTCAAAACTCCGCCATTTCTCTCCCCACACCCACCACTGCTAGCGGCTCACCTCCAACTGCGGAACACTATGCGCTGTTAACATCCAGCTGCCCAACACTACAATGGCAGACAACAATGCAAACTAGCCACAGACTGCACACAGCACAGCCAGTGATTTTGATACAGTGCGCTACGTGGCGTTACCAATATAAAAAACCTAAACAGTCTACTTACACATTCTCTGATATTGCTAATTGCTTCGGCTTATTAGGGCTATAAAGCTGAACAGCTGTGATCACGTAAGTTTCATTTCCACTGATGTTGCAAACCGCTGTAGATCATATTTGAAAGTAGTGCCTTTTAGTGTTTGGGACGTAGATGATATCAGTCATCACGTGTTACTTATATTACGAGGGCAGTTCAATAAGCAATGCAACACATATTTTTTTCTGAAACAGGTGTTGTTTTATTCAGCAGTGAAATACACCAGGTTATTCCCCAATCTTTTAGCTACACAACACTATTTATGAACGTAATCTCCATTCAATGCTACGGCCTTACGCCAGCTTGAAATGAGGGCCTGTATGCCTGCACGGTACCATTCCACTGGTCGATGTCGGAGCCAACATCGTACTGCATCAATAACTTCTTCATCATCCGCGTAGTGCGTCCCACGGATTGCGTCCTTCATTGGGCCAAACATATGGAAATCCGACGGTGCGAGATCGGGGCTGTAGGGTGCATGAGGAAGAACAGTCCACTGAAGTTTTGTGAGCTCCTCTCGGGTGCGAAGACATGTGTGAGGTCTTGCGTTGTCATGAAAAAGGAGAAGTTCGTTCTGATTTTTGTGCCTACGAACACGCTGAAGTCGTTTCTTCAATTCCTGAAGAGTAGCACAATACACTTCAGAGTTGATCGTTTGACCATGGGGAAGGACATCGAACAGAATAACCCCTTCAGCGTCCCAGAAGACTGTAACCATGACTTTACCGGCTGAGGGTATGGCTTTAAACTTTTTCTTGGTAGGGGAGTGGGTGTGGCGCCACTCCATTGATTGCCGTTTTGTTTCAGGTTCGAAGTGATGAACCCATGTTTCATCGCCTGTAACAATCTTTGACAAGAAATTGTCACCCTCAGCCACATGACGAACAAGCAATTCCGCACAGATGGTTCTCCTTTGCTCTTTATGGTGTTCGGTTAGACAACGAGGGACCCAGCGGGAACAAACCTTTGAATATCCCAACTGGTGAACAATTGTGACAGCACTACCAACAGAGATGTCAAGTTGAGCACTGAGTTGTTTGATGGTGATCCGTCGATCATCTCGAACGAGTGTGTTCGCACGCTCCGCCATTGCAGGAGTCACAGCTGTGCACGGCTGGCCCGCACGCGGGAGATCAGACAGTCTTGCTTGACCTTGCGGCGATGATGACACACGCTTTGCCCAACAACTCACCGTGCTTTTGTCCACTGCCAGATCACCGTAGACATTCTGCAAACGCCTATGAATATCTGAGATGCCCTGGTTTTCCGCCAAAAGAAACTCGATCACTGCCCGTTGTTTGCAACGCACATCAGTTGCAGACGCCATTTTAACAGCTCCGTACAGCGCTGCCACCTGTCGGAAGTCAATGAAACTATACGAGACGAAGCGGGAATGTTTGAAAATATTCCACAAGAAATTTCCGGTTTTTTCAACCAAAATTGGCCGAGAAAAAAAATGTGTTGCCTTACTTATTGAACTGCCCTCGTAGATTGCGTAGCCATAAGAAGGGGCAGATTTGGGTAGTTTATCAATAATATTAGTCAGGAAATTCATTTGTATCTCTTTATGTCCATTGCACATCGACATATAAACATTTGTAACATATAAAGAGGTTTAAATCTACAATAAATGTATAAGCAGAACAACATTAATATTTAGTAGTTACTAGTTCCCTTAATCATTCATTTATTTTTATTTTGTAATTTTCTTTTACGATTCTTGAACCAAGTGTTAGCTATGATTAAGTTATGATCTGTGCAAAATTCTACCAGATGGATTCCTCTTTCATTTCTTAGCCCCAATCCATATTCACCTACTATGTTTCCTTCTCTTTCTTTTCCTACTCTCGAATTCCAGTACCCATGACTATTAAATTTTCGTCTCCCTTCACTACCTGAATAATTTCTTTTATCTCATCATACATTTCATCAATTTCTTCATCATCTGCACAGCTAGTTGGCATATAAACTTGTACTCCTGTAGTTGGCGTGAGCTTCGTGTCTATCTTGGCCACAATAATGCGTTCACTATGCTGTTTGTAGTAGCTAATCCACACTACTATGTTTTATTTCATTATTAATCCTACTTCTGCATTACCCGTACTTGATTTTGTATTTATAACCCTGTATTCACCTGCCCAAAACCTTGTTGCTCCGGCCACCAAACTTCACTAATTTCCACTATATCTAACTTTAACCTACCCATTTCCCTTTTTAAATTTTCTAACCTACCTGCCCGATTAAGGGATCTGACATTCCACACTCAGATCCGTGGAACGCCAGTTTTCTTTACCCTGATAACGACGTCCTCTTGAGTATTCCCCGCCCGGAGATCCGAATGGGGGACTGTCTTACCTCCAGAATACTTTACCCAAGAGGACGGCATCATCATTAGCCATACAGTAAAGCTCCATGCCCTCCGGAAAAATTACGGCTCTAGTTTCCCCTTACTCTCAGCAGTTCGCAGTACCAGCACAGCAAGGCCGTTTTGGATAGTGGTACAAGGCCAGATCAGTCAATCATCCAGACTGGTGCCCCTGCAACTACTGAAAAGGCTGCTGCCCGTCTTCAGGAACCACACGTTAGTCTGGCCTCTCAACAGATACCACTCCGTTGTGGTTGCAAACTACGGTACGGCCATCTGTAACGCTGAGCACGCAAGCCTCCCCACCAACGGCCATGTCGATGGTTCATGGGGGGAGGACATCGAGTGAAGGCTACCCCAATGTCTCACTCCCATCTTCAAATTGCACAACTAGAAATCCAGCAGACAGAGAAGCAGAAGTTATGTGCTTCAACAAGAATTGTTCTTTGGTGGGGTGGGGCTGTGAAATACATGTCCAGCCTTATTACCCCTCTCTACTTTTTACCTAAGGACTGCAGAATTCATATTTCAGTGCATTACGGCAAAAATTCAAACATTCATTTAGGACAACATCGATTCCCAAGGATTCACATGTTACCAGTTGTGGTGGAACATGTAGGAATGAGCATGTCTCCTATTTCGGAACATTAAATGTTGTTTTTGTAACTTCCAGAAGAGCAGAGTACATTGAGATAACTATATATAGATCAAAAGGTAAGCGCCAGCATCTCGTGGTCGTGCGGTAGCGTTCTCGCTTCCCACGCCCGGGTTCCCGGGTTCGATTCCCGGCGGGGTCAGGAATTTTCTCTGCCTCGTGATGGCTGGGTGTTGTGTGCCGTCCTTAGGTTAGTTAGGTTTAAGTAGTTGTAAGATCTAGGGGACTGATGACCACAGCAGTTGAGTCCCATAGTGCTCAGAGCCCTTTGAACCATTTTGAACCAAAAGGTAAGCCACTTCCGTTCGAACCCACTAGTGAGAACAAAAAGAAGACGGTTGGAGATGCAGTACTGGGAAATGTCGTTAGAGTGTATTGTGGGATTGGAGAAGTATGAAGTAGGAAAATTATTGTATCCATTTCATGACTTTACGCCTCTTATCTTCAGATATCATTATTAAATGACGAATGGTGGCCAGAGGAAAGTTGCTACCTCACAGTATCTCTGGACAAATAGCTTTTCATCTAATTAAAATTTGAGGCGTTTATGTAAAAGTACGATTTCAGAAACTTCTCTGTTCTGGGGCGCCTGACACAAATGCTTTAACATTGTCGTTGTCCATGTAAACAGAAGGTGCAGTGTAGGTGATTTCCCCAGTTCTAATTCCTTCGACGCCGCTTTGAAGAGCTACAAAAACCCTAGCGTTTTTGAAGCTGTAAAATAAACGATTGCATATAAGAATTACAGTAATCGAATGGCATACATAACGTAAAAAGTTCATTCATCAGCGTATTATCAGTTCCTTCATTTTGGGCTATTTCTCCCTTCTCAGAGAGCTTCTTGCACGAAGTCATTCTAACATTGTCAGCCGCTTATTCCAGCGAGTATCGTTAGACTGGCTCAGTTATCTACCGAGAGCATTAATTAGACCACTTTTCTTTACGTATGTGACGTGTTCTTTCGCCACAGTCAAAAGACCATGAAGTTATGGACAACTGACGCAAATGCACGCCTCTTTAAATTTATTTCGTAGTCCTATGTTTAGCATATGGCAGGTACAATTCAATTGTGAATAATCATGCAGTTCAACGACAATGTTGGTACCTTCATCAGTAGTGTGCTGCATGTCTTTCAAAGTGGAGTGGTGGACACCAAGAGACATAAATCGTCTAAACAATTCTTTATATGTCGTAGGCTTTTAGCACTTTATGCCATTTATCGCGACACATTTGTGGGATGAGACATAATAGCCTTTGCAGTGTCAACTAACGTCTGAACAAGATCCATAAGACCTTCACCTCTTATAGTTCCGTAAGACCTTATGTCTCGTGCACACATAGCCACGCATTTATCGGCAGTTATCTCCTGAGCAGGTTTAGGAAGTCGTTTCTCGTCCACACAAGACCCTTGTTTATTAGACGTGCCTGGATGGCGAGAAATGTGCGAAGTGCCACTTGACCCTTCAGCATGAGAGCAAAAGTCACTGCACAGCGAACAGCAAACAAAATGAACACTTTTCCTAACACCATCCATGACGGGCTTTACTACGGTCCAAACTGAACCTTTAAAATTCGCTTCAGGCTGTGTGGTTCTCCACTCACCACTAATTACTTTTTCTTTTACTTCCCTTTTTATTGACACGTGCACCTTGTTCTGCATACCATGTTTAGTTTCCGCGCTCGTTTTGTCTGATGACGTTAGCAGTTAAGTCCCATAAGATTTCACACACATTTAAACATTTGAAATAATTTTGCTCTACTCACCTCTCGCAGCCCGTAGCTCACAACTGTGGTCAGTTCTACGAACAGACCGTGGGCCGCAGCACGCCAGCGCTTGCGCAAGGCACTGGTGCAGTGACGTCACGGGCTCGCTCAGTGTGTAGCAGTGAGGTCGCGGCCCGTTTGCTGCGTCTCCATACGCGACTCTGCTGCGCCCGTGGGATACAAGTTCGTTTCGCAACAACACTGCTCGGCCCTTGGGGTGACGTCAGGGACTCGCACGGCCCGCGACTGTTGTAGCCCAGTGCGGCCGCACGGCTGCCCCGGCTGGACCGGCAGCGCTACACAAGGCTCGCACGGCTGACATGGCTGCGCTCCTGGACGGGCCGCGCCTCGATGCCCACCTCTGCTGCAAACTGCAAAACCAGAGCTCGCTCTCAGCCATTTGTCGCCGACCGATTGTCATCATACAAGCCAACGGCGGCGTGACTCCATCAGTGGCTTCATCAATTCCCACGGGCATACATGTCCGTGAACTGACTTAACCTTGTTGCACACGACTTGAATGACTACTCATGTAACAGCCAGTATCGTAGTCAAATATATCGTAGGAGAATGTAAGACAGCAAGAAAATTTTTCTTTCTTTACGTTTATGAAATATGTGTGTACCAGAAAGTGCACAATTGTTAATAAGTACATGTAATACGGGCCGATAATGAAGAACAGAGAAGCCTTCACATTTTTTCTGCGATCAGCTAGGGGATGCCATCCTGTTTCGTATTGTCGTTTGTTCTTCAGTTTTCGCTATGTAAGCATCTATGCATCTCTCCTGATAGCTCTTAAGAACCATGAATGTACGAGGGGCCATTGAAAAATCCGTGCAAAAATAAATACTGCTTACATGTTTGGGGTAAATCATTTTTATTTTCAACATTGTCTCCCTTTAGACTTAAACACTTCGTCCAACGATGTTCTAATTTGTTGATGCCTTCCGAATAATAGGAATTGTCCAAGTCTGCAAAATAGCTAATAGTTGCTGCAATCACCTCCTCGTTTGAATAAAATCTTTGTCCCGCCAGCCATTTCTTCAATTTGGGGAACAAGTAGTAGTCCGAACGAGCCAGGTCTGGAGAATATGGGGGGTGGGGGATGTGAAACGAGTTGGAATCCTATTTCCAATATTTTTGCGACCACAACTGCTGAGGTGTGTGCTGGTGCATTTTCGTGATCGAAAAGGACGGTCCATAACCTTTGCGGCCAAAGGAATTGTCTTCGCCTTTTTTGGTGCAGATTCTTCCTCGGTAACCCATTGTTTAGATTCTTGTTTGGTCTCAGGAGTATAGTAATGTATCCATGTCTTATCCACAGAGACGAAACGACACTCAAAGTCCTGCGGATTCTTCTGAACAGCTGCAAACCATCCTTGCAACGCTTCGCACAGTTCCGTTTTGGTCAAAAGTAAGCAATCGCGGAACGCATCTTGCGGATAGCTTTCCGATGTCCATATGTTCATGCAAAATATTATGTACCCGTTCATTCGAGATGACCACAGCACTAGCAATCTCACTCACCTTAACTCTTCTGTCATTCATCACCATATCATGGATTTTATCAGTGATTTCTGGAGTGGTAAACTCCACAGGGCGTCCAGAACGTTCAGCATCACTTGTGCCCATGTGGCCACTACTAAAATTTTGAAATCACTTACAAACTGTTCTAAGCGAAGGCGCAGAGTCACTGTACTGTTTATCAAGCTTCTCTTCAGTCTCCTGAGGCGTTCTGCCATTCATAAAGTAATGTTTAGTCACCACACGAAATTCTTTTTCGCCCATTTTTTGACATTCACTCGACTTCCTTGATTCACACGAATGCCTAACACAAAATAATATACCAATATGACTGACACTTGGTGTGCGTTCTTTCCAAAGATGCCACTAACTAAATGTGACCTCGATAGTGCCGCTGGTGGCATCTCTCGGACTTTGCACAGACTCTTCAAACGCACCTCGTATTTAAGTATATTTAAATTAATACCTTTCAGATGTATTAATTTTACAAACTAAACATATGTCTTTGCATTAATGTCTTTATCAGCTTTGTATACAGCTATTCGTGAAAGAAATGCAAAACTGCTGACGTGGAACCCCTCCGCCGTTGGTGTGATCCAGATACTGATTAGCAACTTATGAGATCTTTTATGGTGCAACAAAGAACCTACAGACTTTCAGAAACGAAGTCCGATACTCAGTTAACTATACAGCATAATTCCATTGACCGATCGCGTTATGCACTTGCCTTATGAAAATTACATTGGAGCCACATCTGTAACATTGCGTTTCTCTCGAACACAAACCTGGAGTAACAGGAAATCACATCAGGAATCAACAAGCACTGCTCAGTTAATTTCAATTGACAATACTGTGCTGACTACCTACTGGTAAGTGGTAGGTGGTCACGAATATTTTCTTTACATTCTCCATCTTCCTTCCACTTTCGCAAGCAGGCAAGGTAAGAGTTACAGGTCACAACTTCCATCAACCCTCGAGAGAGGTTGTTGCTGTTGTCGGATAGGGACCACTTATACTGTACGGTTGCAGTTTAACGTCATACCAGAAAAACTTCTGTTTACAACAACAAAATATACAAGAACTGCTGCATCAGTTCGATGCATCGGCCAACAGTGTGAGATAAATAGCTTTTCTCATACGAGAATGAGCAGCGCCTTTAATTTAGGGCAATATAGAAACGTCTCTTTCCATGTCTACAGTCGAGGGCGCTGAATCACAGGAGATCTACCTTGCTCATGAGTTCTCCCAGGAAAGAACTTGCAAAATTGTGCAGCAGAAGCCTACCTCTCCCTCCCATCCCCGTCCCCAATTTTGTTGATGTGGTCTACAGTCTGGAGACTGGTTTGATGCAGCTGCCCAAGCTAGCCTATTCTGTGCAAGCGTCTTCAGCGCTGCACATCTAATGCCATGTTTATCAGTTTGATCCTGCTACTTGTATTCAAGACTTTGTCTCCCTCTACAATTATAACACCCTCCCCTCCCCAGTACCCACATATACACACTTCTCTCCACTACCAAACAGACAAGTCCTTGATGCCTCAGGATATGCCCTATGAAACGTAGTTGTGCCATAAATTTCCTGTTTTCCCCAGTTCGACACAGTATCTTCTTATCAGTTATTCGATCTCCAGTGCCACCGCTATTTTTCGGTGCTACTGACAAGGAACCTCCCCATCGCACCCCCCTCAGATTTTGTTATAAGTTGTCACAGCGGATAGGCCTTGAAACACTGAACACAGATCAATCGAGAAAACAGGAAGAAGTTGTGTGTAACTATGAAAAAAATAAGCAAAATATACAAACTGTGTAGTCCATGCGCAACATATGCCACATCAAGGACAATGTGGGCTCAGGAGCGCCGTGGTCCCGTGGTTAGCTTGAGCAGCTGCGGAACGGGAGTTCCTTGGTTCAAGTCTTCCCTGTAGTGAAAAGTTTACTTCCTTTATTTTCGCAAAGTTTTGATCCGTCCATTCGTTCATTGACGTCTCTGTTCACTGTAACAAGTTTAGTGTCTGTATTCTGCGACCGCACCGCAAAACCGTGCGATTAGTAGACGAAAGGACGTGCCTCTCCAATGGGAACCGAAAACATTTGATCGCAAGGTCATAGGTCAACCGATTCCTCCACAGGAAATCACGTCTGATACATTCTATACGACACTGGTGACGGCACGTGCGTCACATGACAGGAATATGTTGTCGACCAACCTAACTTGTACACTTGGCGAATGGGTAAAAAGACTCTTCTACCTTGCCCGATTTAGGTTTTCTTGTGGATGTGATAATCACTCCCAAAAAATGATGAGAACATAAGAGTTTGTCACATAAACTGCAACAAATGAATGAAACAGTTTCGATGTTTGTTTAGTTGTAGTGTCCCCATACTACGGCGCAGTTACCTCGCATCGGACGGACGGACGGACGGACAGATAATAATTGTCTGAAAATAAAAAATTAAAACTTTTCACTCGAGGGAAGACTTGAACTAATGACCTCTCGTTCTGCAGCTGCTCACGCTAACCACGGGACCACGGCGCTCCTGAGGTTAGCCTGTCCTTGATGTTCAATATCTTACGCATGAACTACTCAGTTTGTATATTTCGCTTATTTTTCAATAGTTCCACACAACTTCTTCCTGTTTTCTCGATTGATCTGTGTTCAGCTTTTCAAGGCCTATCCACTGTATACAAAATTGTTAAGGCTTTCGTGGCCACTTGTTGACAAACTGCCTATTGGCTTCGAAAACCTGGGACACAGCGTGTATCGAAAACCGACACACACGGACCGATACCTGCACAAACTGTCAAACCACCACCCGAGCCAGAAAAGAGGCATGATTAGTACGCTCGTAACGAGAGCAGGACGAATATGTGAGCCTCAACACCTCAAACGAGAAATGCAACACCTGGAAACTGTTCTGAGGAGCAATGGGTACTCCACAAATTACATTAGAAGTGTAACAGAGCTAAACACTCGGCGAAGTAAGGAACCCGAAAAAGAAATGTCGGGTACGGCCTTTCTGCCATACATTCCCAGAGTGACGGACAGAATCGGCCGTATATTGCGCAGACACGGCGTAAAGACGATTTTCAAACCGACAAGGAAGATCAAAGAGTGTCTTAGATCGGCGAAGGAGAAAAGAGACCCACTTGCAATGCCGGGAATATACCGTATACCTTGCAGATGCGGAAAAGTTTATGTCGGAATGACTGGACGATCCATTAACACCAGGATCAAAGAGCATAAGCGACATTGCAGGTTGGGGCAGGTGGAGAAATCGGCCGTGGCAGAGCACGCACTGAATGAGACCCACCACGTAATAAAATTCGCCGACACGGAAGTTCTGGCTGTGAAGAAGCACTATCACACGCGCTTGTTCAGAGAAGCTGTAGAAATCCAAAAACACGCGAACAGTTTCAACAAGAAAGAGGAAAGCCTTAAGGTAAACGGATCCTGGCTTCCCGTACTGCAGCGAACGACCGTCGCAGGTAGCAAGAGGAGAACCGCACCGGAAATGACCGCGGAGAAGCCCTCGGACGTTGGCGCGCCAGGTACATATAGTCTGCGGCCGCGAGCTCGCCTCCAGTTCACCACCGGCAATGGAGGGTGAAGCTTTGACAATGCCAGCCACTCGTGCTGGCGAAACGTCAGAAAAATCATTAGATGAACGTCGGCCGAAGAACCCGAGACAGAAGCCAATAGGCAGTTTGTCCTATCCACTGTGCCGACTTATAACTAAATCTGAGGGGGGTGCGATGGGGAGGTTCCCTTGTGAGTGAAATTGTGATGTTGCCATGGATGTTGCAAAAGATATTCCTAGTGGGCCAGCCGACTAAACACCATTTCGTCCGATGCAGCAATGCCACTGGCAGATTCCCACATTCTGCTCCAGGAATGGGGCTGGCAGTGCCATAACCACGACACAGCAGAAAGGCGTTGTTAGGCCAGTAACTATACATCCAATCAACAGACTTTTTATGGTCTACATGGTTACAAGCTGAGATTTGCAAAGCAACAATGCTCTGTCCCAACATAAATTACCATTACTTTCAGTCACAGGTGTAACAGTCTGATAGCTAATATTTAAGAGGGTAGGTGTATAGCGCTCCACGAGGCGACATGAGGCTAAAAGCAGCCAAAAAAAAAAAAATGGCTCTGAGCACTATGGAACACAACTGCTGAGGTCATTAGTCCCCTAGAACTTAGAACTAGTTAAACCTAACTAACTTAAGGACATCACAAACATCCATGCCCGAGGCAGGATTCGAACCTGCGACCGTAGCGGACTTGCGGTTCCAGACTGCAGCGCCTTTAACCGCACGGCCACTTCGGCCGGCAAAAGCAGCCACCATGGGATTTGTCCTCCACTAACTGTGGGCCCCTGCTGCTGGTTTTAAGACCAGTGCTGTGAGCTTAGCATCTTCCAGCGTATGGGCCAACTACCAGGTACAACCAGCGTTTGGCCATAGAAGGCAGTCGTTTGAGACCAGAGAATGTTCTATTTGTAGTACAGTAAAATGTATGAGAAATAGTGAAGTTTTTATGAGCAGCCATCTATCATCATCCCACCACCCCACTAAACACTGCTCTATTCACCGCTCGTAGCCCGTATCTTGCAACTGTGGTCAGTACTACCAACAGGCCGTAGGCCGCAGCACTGGTGCAGTGACGTCACGGGCTCGCTCAGTGTGGAGCAGTGAGGCCGCGGCCCGTGGGCTGTGTCTCCATGCGCAACTCTGCTGAGCCCGTGGCATACAGGTGCTTTCACAACAGCACTGCTCGGCCCTTGGGGTGACGTCAGGGACTCCCTCGGCCCGAGACTGCTGCAGTCCATTGCGGCCGCAGCTTGCGGGTCGGGCCTCTGTGCACGATTCTACACCGTGCGTCCCTTCGGACCTCGATATGGCAGCCCCGGTTGAACCGGCAGCGCGAGGCAAGGCTCGCACGGCTGACATGGCTGCGCTCTTGGACGGGCCGCCCCTCGATGCCCACCTCTGCTACAAACTTCACAACCAGAGTTGGCTCTCAGCCTGTTGTCACTGACCGACTGACATCGTATAAGCCAACTGCGATGCAACTCCAGCAGTGGCTGCATCTATTCCCACAGGCAGACACGTCTCTGAACTGACTGACCCTCTTTTACTCAGAACAATGATACCTCTCAAATTTTAAGTTAGTGGATTTTGTACAATCATCTCCCATGCCAATGAAAATGATTCTTCAAACTGTTCATTTAAAACATGTGAAATTGTGTATTGTTTTTTCTTGTATGCACTAATCTTGTGGTTTTGTTGTACTTACGATCTGAATGCCTACTTTTGTAACGGCCACTGTCGTAGTCAAGTGTATTGTAGACAAACGTAAGACACCAAGAAAATTATTCTTTCCTTATTTTTATGAAATATGTGTTTACCAGAGAGTCCACAAATGTTAATAAGTAAACGTAATACTTTCTATGATTATAAAGAACAGAGAAGTCATCAAATTTTTTTGCGAAAAGCTAGGAGATGCCTTACTTTCGTATCGTCCTTTGTTCTTCAGCTTTTGCTATGTAAGCATCAATCTTGTTAGCTCGTACGAATCATGAATATATTTAAGTATATTTAAATTAATGCCTTTCAGATGTATTAATTTAACAAACTAAATATATCTCTTTGTATTAATGTCTTTATCAGCTTTGTGTACAGCTATTCGTGAAAGAAATGCAAATCTGCCGACGTGGAGCCCGTCCGCCATTGGTGTGATCCAAATACTGATGAACAATTTATCAGATCTTTTATGGTGCACCAACGATCCTGCAGTCTTTCAGAAACGAAGTCCGATACTCAATTAACTACACAGCATAATGCGACTGACCGATCATGTTATGCACTTGCCTTATGAAAATTACATTGGAGCCATATTTGTAACCTTGCCTTTCTCTCGAACACTAACCTGGGTTAATAGGAATTAACAAACAGGAATCAACAAGCAACGCTTGGTTAATTCAATTGACGTTACTGAGCTGACTACCTGCTGGAAAGTGGTTGGTGATCACGACTATTTTCTTAGCATTCTCTATCTTCCTTCCACCTTCGCAAGCAGGCAAGGTAACAATTACAGGTCACAACTTTCATTCGCTCAGCCACCTTCCCGAGACGTTGCTGCTGTTGTTGGATGGGGACCACTTATACTCTGGTCACTCCACGTGTGGTTGCAGTTTAACGTCATACCAGAGACATTTCTGTTTACAACAACAAAATATACGAGAAACGCTACTTCAGTTCGTTGCATCGGCCAATAGTGAGAGATAAATAGCTTTTCTCATACGAGAATGGGCAGCGCCCTTAATTTAGAGCAACATGTAAAAGTCTTTTCCCATGTCTACAGCCGAGGGTGCTGAATCACACAAGATCGACCTTACTCATGAGTTCTCCCAGTAAAGAACTTGCAACATTGTGATCCAGAAGCGTGCATCTCTCTCCCCTCCTTTCCCCAATGTTGTTGTTGTGGTCTTCAGTCTGAAGACTGGTTTGATGCAGCTGACCAAGCTAGTCTATTCTGTGCAAGCCTGTTCAGCACTGCACAGCTAATGCAATGTACATCATTTTGGACCTGCTAACTGTATTCACGACTTTGCCTACCTCTACAATTTTACCACCCCCCCCCCTTCCCCAACACCCACATATACACACTTCTCTCCATTACCAAAGTGACAAGCCGTTGATGCCTCAGGATATGCCCTATGAAACGAAGTTGTGCCATACATTTCATGTTTTCCCCAGTACCTTCTTATCAGTTATTCGATCTGCAGTGCCACCACTATTTTTCGGCGCTACTGAGTAAAATTGTGATGTTGCCATGGGTGTGGCAAAAGATCTTGGGAGTGGGCCAGCTCAGAGCCGACCAAACACTATTACGTCAGGTGCAGCAATGCCACTGGCAGATTTCCATATTGTGCTCCAGGAAAGGGGCTGGCATCGCCATAACGACGACGCAGCAGAAAGGCGTTGGTAGGCCTGTAACTACACATCCAACCGACAGAAGTCTTATGGTCTACTAGGTTACAAGCTATGATTTGCAAAGCGAGAACGATCTGTCCCAACATAAATTACTATTCCTTTCAGTCAAAGGTGTAACAGTCTGGTAGCTACTATTTAAGAGGGAGGCGTATGGCGCTCCACGATGCGACATGAGGCTAAAAGCAGCCACCATGGGATTTGTCCTCCACTAACTGTGGGCACCTGCTGCTTGTTTTAAGATTAGTGCTGTGAGCTTAGCATCTTCCAAACTGTGGTCCAACTACCAGGTGCAACCAGCCTTCGGCCATAGAAGGCAGTCGTTTGAGGTCATGTCGCTGTCTTCAGCACACACTATGGGGGAAGATGCACCACAGAATGTTACAGATTGTTCTTCAGTAAAATGTATGACTAACAGTGAAGTTTTTATGAGCAGCCATTTTTCATCATCCCGACTACAATCCACCACCTCAACTCAGACCTCCACGTGTATAGGTCATCCATCCTGGACCTCCACATTTTGATGTCAGAAGTAGGTCTCACGTCTAAATTTCAGTGATAGGGGAACCTTACCAGCCACCCTCCCTGGAGACGATGACTCTCGGCTACCTCAGGGTTGCAGTTTCGTCGAGACACTGCATCAGTATACAGTGGGCCGGCTGTAGTGACCGAGCGGTTCTAGGCGCTTCAGTCTGGAGCCGCGCGACCGCTACGGTCGCAGTTTCGAATCCTGCCTCGGGCATGTATGTGTGTGATGTTCGTAGGTTAGTTAGGTTTAAGTAGTTCTAAGTTATAGGGGAATAATGACCTCAGAAGTTAAGTCCAATAATGCTCAGAGCCTTTTTAAGGCACGTATGGAATGAGTGCACTAACTGTTGTATTTTACCCACTGCGTGTATCACGTCGAGTCAGTGCACCTTTTCAGTTCTGTTTTCATGTGTGACATGTGTCAAGTGAACTCAGACTGTGTTCTGAGGATGTGTGAATATGAACGTCATTTTCACCTATCAGCAATGATAGGGGCTCATTGTCTGGAAGTGTATAAGGTGTTAACCATGCGTAGCTTCTTAGGAGGGGAGTATGAGTTTCGCCGAGAAGTCGGAGTTTTGTGGTAATTTTCGCCATTTTGAATTTGCAATGTATTTCATTTTGAGCAATACATGTGGCGCACTGCTTTTAAGCACGTAAAGTAGTAGTCATGAGTAGCCGCTCAAGCGGAGAAGTTAAGTTACAGTAAGTGTTAGGATAGAATTAGAATAAGTGTCCTTGTCGTTGTACTGCTTTGTTCTCCTCGTTTGTTCAAAATGGCTCAAATGGCTCTGAGCACTATGGGACTCAACATCTGTGGTCATAAGTCCCCTAGAACTTAGAACTACTTAAACCTAACCAACCTAAGGACATCACACACATCCATGCCCAAGGCAGGATTCGAACCTGCGACCGTAGCAGTCGCGCGGTTCCTGACTGAGCGCCTAGAACCGCTAGACCACCGCGGCCGGCCCCTCGTTTGTTGTTTGCATAATTAGTGGGGGACCTCCTGGCGGAGAAGTCGCAAATTTCTGCAGCCTGGACCAGATGTGGAGGGAAGTGCATATACCGACGATTATTGTGTTGCAGAGTGCAACTGCCGACAGTAAGTTTGTTGTAGATACTTAGGAGGAGACACAGAAAGCTATCAATATGGCTGATTGTATTGCAGATGTTTTGGGTACTGAAATGGTACAAACGCATTCAGTATTTCCGAAGGCCGCTGTTTACGCACCATCTAGACGGCACTGCCTCCTCCGAAGGTCGGAGGAGAACAAAGAGGAAATGGGTTTGAAAGGTTTATGTTCGGGCCGACAAGGCTTGTGCCAGTGTATCAGGAGATTGACAAAAGTGACAACACTTGCAGTATAATGCGTGATGCAGGCGACGACTGCAGTGCAATCCCAGGGATAGACTTTCTCATTAAGCATCATGCAGAGACGTGGTGGAAGTCAGGGGTATAATGTTAAAGCTGGGGAAAGCTGTCACCAGTGAAATTCCGTCGGAATGTTCGTTTGTCATGATAGGACAAATGTGGGCAAAATCACTAATGCTTAATTTGCATGATATAGTGTCGCAAGGCACTGGGAAGTTGCTTTAGGTGACCGAAGGTGTTGCTAACTTATACGATTCTGAACTTCGCCTCTGGGTAGGGAATAGTCAAATGGTTCAAATGGCTCTGAGCACTATGGGACTTAACATCTGTGGTCATTAGTCCCCTAGAACTTAGAACTACTTAAACCTAACTAGCCTAAGGACATCACACACATCCATGCCCGAGGCACGATTCGAACATGCGACCGTAGCGGTCACGCGGTTCCAGACTGAGTCGCCTAGAACCGCACGGCCACACCGGCCGGCCAGGGAATAGTAGTTGAGTACGCAGTGCACGGTGATTGAGAGTACTTCTCCTGTCAATACTCACATTGAGACGTTATCTGAATTCCGTCCTTGTGTGTGGGAGTTCGAATTTCTTGTCTGTAGAATACAGAGACAAAAAGATAGTGTTAGATTGTACTAGACAGAGAACCGCCTTCTGCCGCTCTAGTGTTTAATGAGTTTTTTTTATTTTTTGGCTGGAGATCTTCCATAGTCGCAGACCTGTACGAGAACCATCACTCCGACGCACCGGACGCAGTAGATACGGTGATATTGGTAATTGCTTCGGCTTATTAATACAATAAAGCTGAACAGCTGTGATCATGTAAGTTTCATTTCTACTAAGGTTGCACACTACTGTAGATCATTTAGAAAGTAGTGGCTTCTAGTGTTTGGGACGTAGATGACGTCTGTCATCTGCCGTTATTTATATTAGATCGCGTAGACATAAAAAGGGTCACATTTGGACAGTTGATCAATAACATTAGTCAGGAAATTCATTTGTATATCTTTATGGCCATTGCACATCGAGATAAAAAACATTTGTAATATATAAAGAGGTTTTAATCTACAATAAATGTATAAGCAGAAAAAAACATTAATATTTAGTAGTTACCAGTTCCCTTAATCATTCATATATTTTTATGTTGTAATTTATTTGTTAAAGAGCAAGAAGCAGAAAATAATATCACCATTACGAGATCCTAAGATCTGCTTCAGATGGTAGTCAGACAGGGCCAAATGTTTACTTTCGCGATCAGTATATTCCATTGTGCACACTCATTTTTGCACCCGCCTGAAACAGCTTCTTGGAAACCATAAAAATACCTTACAGCAATACTTCCTAACACTTAAATTTATATTGGATGTTACGAAATCGCTCTTTCTCATTAATACTTTTCTTGCTATAGTCAGTCTTCATTTTATATCGTGTTGTGCGTATAAGACAACGAAAATGAACGAAATAAGTATATCTTTGTGTTTGTCATATATTACGCCCCTCTTTGTAGTACACGTTATTTAAAATTCGTTGATACTGCTAGGTTTAATTCGAATACGTTCCATTACCTTTCATTTGGTTCCATCGGGGTTATCTTATAATTCGTTTCCAGTGCACTATCTATTCCATTCAACTGTTATTCCAAGTTCTTTGCTGTCTATGACAGAATTGCAGTGTCACCGGTAAACTTCAAAATGTTTATCTCTTCTCCCTAATATTTAATTCTGTTTACAAATTCATCCCTATATGCTTTACTGCTTGTTCGTTGTAGATGTTGAATAACATCGAGTGTAGGCTACCTGAATGTTTCATTGCACAACTAGAAATCCACCGGATGGAGTAGCAGAATTTATGTGCTTCAAGAAGATATGTGCTTCAACATAGTTTGTTCTTTGATGGGGTGGGGCTCTGAAATACATGTCCAGTCTCATTACTCATCTCTTTTTTCTATCGCAGGACAGCAAAGTACATATTTCAGTACATATACGGCAAAAATACAAACTTTAATTTAGGACAACATGGATTCCCAAGGATTCACATGTTACCAGTTTTGGAGGAACATGTAGGAATGAGCGTCTCTCCTATTTCAGAACATTAAATGTTATTTTTGTAACTTCCAGAAGAGCAGAGTGCATAACCCTGTTGGTCTACCGAATTATGTATAGTTAAATGAGTATCGGACTTCGTTTCATAAAGACTGTAGGTTGTTTGGAGCACCATAAAAGATCTGATAAATTACTAATCAGTATTTGGATCACACCAATGGGGGACGAGCTCCTCGTCAGCAGTTTTAAATAGGTTCAAATGGCTCTGAGCACTATGGGACTTAACATCTGAGGTCATCAGTCCCCTAGAACTGAGAACTACTTAAACCTAACTACCCTAAGGTCATCACACATATCCATGCCCGAGGTAGGATTCCAACTTGCGAGCATAGCAGTCGCGTAGTCCCGGACTGAAGCGCCTAGAACCGCTGGGCCACCACGGACGTCCTCAGCAGTTTTGCATTTCTTTCACGAATAGCTGTATACAATGCTGATAAACACATTAATACAAAGAGATATGTTTAGTTTGTTAAATTAATACATCCGATAGGTATTAATTTAAATATACTTGAATACGAGGGCCGTTTGAAAAGTCTGTTCAAAGTCCGAGAGATGCCACCACCTGCGCCCATCGAGGTCATGTTTAGTTAGTAGCATCTTTGGAAAGAACGCCCACCACGTGGAGGTACGACGGGCCGCACGGTGCAGAGTCATGCGGCCGCACTGGGCTACAGCAGTCTCGGGCCGAGCGAGTCCCTGACGTCACCCCAAGGGCCGAGCAGTGCTGTTGCGAAACAACTTGTATGCCACGGGATAAGGAGAGTCGCGTATGGAGATGCAGCCCACGGGCCGCGGCCTTACTGCTCCGCACTGACCGAGGCTGTGACGTCACTGCATCAGTGCCTTGCGCAAGCGGTGGCGTGCTTCGGCCTATGTGCTGTTGGTAGCACTGACCGCAGCTGTGAGCTACGGGCTGCGAGCGGTGAGTAAAGTAGAGTTTAGTTCAAATGTTCAAATGTGTGTGAAATCTTATGGGACTTAAATGCTAAGGTCATCAGACCAAACACCATTTCGTCCGATGCAGATTCCCACATTGTGCTCCAGGAAAGCGGGTGGCGCCGTCGTAACGACGACACAGCAGAAAGCCGTTGTTAGGCCAGTTACTACACATCCAATCAACAGACTTCTTCTGATCTACGTGGTTGGATGCTGTGAGGTGCGAAGGAAGAACGCTCTGTCCCTACATAAATTACCATTACTTTCAGTCAAAGGTGTCTCAGTCTGGTAGCTACTATTTACGAGAAGACGTGTATGCGACTCCTCGAGGTGACGTGATGCTTCAAGCAACCACCACGAGATATGGCCTCCACTACCTGTGGGCCGCTGTTGCTGTTTTTAAGATCAGTTGTGTGGGCTTAGCATCTTCCAGCAAGTGGGCCAAGTACCAGGTGCAACCAGCCTTCCGCTATAGAGGGCAGTCGTTTGCAACCATGGCCACCTGTTGCGTCAGTTTCTTAAAACCCGCTGTCTTCAGCACACACTATGGAGGACGTTCTACCTTGTTCTTGAGTAAAATGTATGTCTAACAGTGAAGTTTTTATGAACAGCCACGGATCATCATCGCGACAACAATCCACCACCTCAACTCAGACATCCACGTGTAGAGGTCATCCATCCTAAAGCTCTACATTTTGATGTCAGAAGTGTGCGCCACCTGTATATATCAGTGAAAGAGGAACCTTACCAGTCAACCTATGTGGAGACGATGCCTCCCGACTTCCTCATGGTAGCACTGTCTTCGACACACAGCATCAGTGCGCAGTGGGTGAGTGCACTGAGTGCTTTATTTTTTTCCCTTCGAGTATGACGTCGCGTCAGGGCACCATTTAGCAGCTTTTCAGTTCTGTTTTCATGTGTGACCTGTGTCAAGTAAACTCAGACTGTGTTCTGAGGATGTGTAAATATGAGCGTTATTTTTGCCTATCATCAATGAGTGGGCTCATTGTCTGGAAGTGTATAAGGTGTTAACCATGCGTAACTTCTTAGGAGGGGAAGGTGATTTTTGTCGAGAAGTCAGAGTTTTGTGGTAGTTTTCGCCATTTTTAATGGGCAATGTATTTCATTTGGAGCAATAAATGTGGCTCACTACGTTTAAGCACGTAAAGTTGTAGTCATGAGTAACCGCTCAAGCGGAGAAGTTAAGTAACAGTAAATGTTAGGATAGAATTAGATTAAGTGTCCTTGTCGTCGTACTGTTTTGTTCTCCTCGTTTGTTGTTTGCATGATTGGTGGAGGGATTCCCTGGCGGAGAAGTCTCGAATTTCTGCAACCTGGACCAGATGTGGAGGGAAGTGCATGTGTCGATGATTTTGGTGTCTTGCAGAGTGCAATTGCCGACTGTAATTTTGTTGTAGATACTTAGGAGGTGACGAAGAAAGCTGTCAATAAGGATGATTGTATTGAAGATGTTTTGGGTACTGAAATGCGGGTGTAGAAATGAATGTGTGCAATGGAAAACACTAAATGCGAAAATAAAATTTTTGCCCTGTCTGTCTACCCCTTTCTATATTACAAATGTTATATAACGATGTGCAATGGACATAAAGATATACAAATGAATTTCCTGACTAATATTACTGATCAACTGCCCAAATGTGTCCCTTTTTTGGTTACACGACGTAATATAAATAACGCGAGGTGACTGACATCATCTACCTTCCAAACAATAGAAGACTCTAGATTCAAAGATGATCTACGGTGGTGTGCAGCCTCAGTGGAAATGAAACTTCCAGGATCACAGCTGTTTAGGTTTATAGCCCTAATATGCCGAAGCAATTACCAATATCACCGAATGTACTGCGTCCGCTGCGTCGGAGTGATGCTTCTCGTACTCGTCTGCCACGATGGAAGATCTCCAGCCACAAAATAAAAAAACTCATAAACACTAGGACGGCAGAAGGCGGTCTGACTAGTATAATCCAATACTACCTTCTCCTCTCTGTATTCTACAGACAACAAACGCGAACTCACAGCCTCAAGGATGGAATTCAGATAATGTGTCAACGTGAGTATAGAGAGGAGAAGTGCTCTCAATCCCCGAACGCTGTGTACTCAACGACGATTCCCTACCCGGAGGCGAAGTCCAGAATCGTATAAGTTAGCAACACCTTCGGATACCTAAAGCAACTTCCCAGTGCTTTGTGGCATTATATCGTGCAAATTAAGAATTAGTGATTTTGCCCGCATTTGTCCTATCATGATAAACGAATCTTGCAACTGTATTTCAGTGGTGACGGCTTCCCCCACCTTGAACATTACCCCTGGGTTCCACAACTCGTCATCGTAAGTCAGTTTCGGCATGTTACTTGATGAGAAAGTCTATTCCTGGGATTACGCAGCAGCCTTCGCCTGCATCATGCATTACACTGCAAGTGTGTCAGTTTGTCAGTCTCCTGATCCACTGGCAGAAGCCTGGTTGGCCCGATCATAAACCTTACAAACACATTTCCTCTTTCTTCTTCTCCCACCTTCTGAGGAGGCAGTGCCGTGACATAGGGTGCCGAATCTTCGGCCTTCGGAAACACTAAATGCGTCTGTACTATTTCAGTACCCAAAACATCTGCAATAGAACCAACCATAATGATAGCTTTCTGTGTCACGCCCTAAGTGTCTACAACAAAATTACTGTCAGCAGTTGCACTCTGCAAGACACAAAAATCATCGGCACATGCACTTCACTCCACATCTGGTCCAGGCTGCAGAAATTCGCAACCTCTCCGCCAGGGTATACTTCACTAATTATGCAAACAACAAACGAGGAGAACAAAACACTATGACGACAAGGACACTTAATCAAATTCTATCCTAACGCTTACTGTAACTTAACTTCTCCACTTGGGCGGCTACTCATGACTAATACTTTACGTGCTAAACGCAGTAGGATACATTTACTGCTCGAAATGAAATACATTGCTCATTAAAAACGGTGAAAACTACCACAAATCTCCGACTTCTCGACAAAACTCATCTTCCCCTACTAAGACGCTATGCATGGTTAACACCTCATACACTTCCAGACAATGAGCCACACTCATTGATGATAGGCAAAAATAGCGTTCATATTTACACATCCTTAGAACACAGTTTGAGTTTACTTGACACATGTCACACATGGAAAGAGAACTGAAAAGCTGCTTATACGTGTACTGACTCGACGTGACACTCGCAGGGGAAAAAAAAGAACAGTCAGTGCACTCACCCAGTGCACATTTGTAATATATAAAGGGGTTTTAATCTACAATAAATGTATAGGCAGAAACGAGATTAATATTTAGTAGTTACTAGCTCCCTTATTCATTTATTTATTTTTCTGTTGTTATTTATATGTTAAAGAGCAAGAAGGAGGAAATAATATCACCGTTACAAGACCCTAAGATCTGCTTGAGGGGGGATAGTCAGACAAGGCCAAATCTTTATTTTCGCGGTCACTATTTTCCATTGTGCACATTCATTTTTACAACCGCCTGGAGCAGCATCTTGGAAACCATACAAATACCTTCCAGTAATACCTCCTAAGATTTAAATTTATATTCTATGTTACGAAATCCCTTTTTCTCATTTATACTTTTCTTGCTATAGTCAGTCTTCATTTTATATCGTGTTGTGCGTAAAAGACAACGAAAATGAACGAAATAAGTATATCTTTGTATTGCTCATATATTACGCCCCTCTTTGTTGTTGTTGTTGTTGTTCTTGTTGTTGTGGTCTTCAGTCCTGAGACAGGTTTGATGCAGCTCTCCATTCTACTCAACACTGTGCAAGCTTCTTCATCTCCCAGTACCTAATGGAACCTACATCCTTCTGTATCTGTTTAGTGTATTCATCTCTTGGTCTCCCTCTACGATTTTTACCCTCCACGCTGCCCTCCAATACTAAATTGGTGATTCCTTGATGCCTCAGAATATGTCCTACCAACCGATCCCTTCTTCTAGTCAAGTTGTGCCACAAACGCCTCTTCTTCCCAATCCTATTCAGTACCTCCTCATTAGTTATATGAAGTACCAAACTAAACTTCAGCATTCTTCTGTAGCACCACATTTCGAAAGCTTCTATTCTCTTCTTGTTCAAACTATTTATCGTCCATGTTTCACTTCCATACATGCCTACACTCCATACAAATAATTTCAGTAACGACTTCCTGACACTTAAATCTATAATCGATGTTAACAAATTTCTCTTCTTCAGAAACGCTTTCCTTGCCATTGCCAGTCTACATTTTATATACTCTCTGCTTCGACCATCATCAGTTATTTTGCTCTCTACATCCTTGCATTTGTCCTCTAGCCATCCCTGCTTAGCCATTTTGCTCTTCCTGTCGATCACGTTTGTATTCTTTTTGCGTGCTTCATTTACTGCATTTTTATATTTTCTCCTTTCATCAATTAAATTCAATATTTCTTCTGTTACCGAAGGACTTCTACTAGCCCTCGTCTTTTCACTTGCTTGATCCTATGCTGCCTTCACTACATCATATCTCAAAGCTACCCATTCTTCTTCTACTGTATTTCTTTCCCCCATTCCTGTCAATTGTTCCCTAATGCTCTCCTTGAAACTCTGTACAACCTCTGGTATAGTCAGTTTCTCCAGGTCTCATGTCCTTAAATTCCCGCCTTTTTGCAGTTTCTTCAGTTTTTATATTAAGTCCATAACCAAATCTGCAACTGGAATCGTCTTACAATTTAAAATCTGGTACCTAAATTTCTGTCTTACCATTATATAATCTATCTGAAACCTGTCAGTATCTCCAGGCTTCTTCCATGTATCCCCTCTTTCTTCTCCCTGATATTTACTTCTGTTTACAAATTTATCTTTGTATGCTCAACTACTTGTTTGGTGTAGATGTTGAATAACATCGAGTGTGGCCCGCATCTCGTGGTCGTGCGGTAGCGTTCTCGCTTCCCACGCCCGGGTTCCCGGGTTCGATTCCCGGCGGGGTCAGGGATTTTCTCTGCCTCGTGATGGCTGGGTGTTGTGTGCTGTCCTTAGGTTAGTTAGGTTTAAGTAGTTCTAAGTTCTGGGGGACTTATGACCACAGAAGTTGAGTCCCATAGTGCTCAGAGCCATTTGAGCCACATCGAGTGTAGGCTACCCGAATGTCTCACTCCCATATTCAAATTGCACAACTAGAAATCCAGCGGATGGAGTAGCAGAATTTATGTGATTCAACAAGATTTGTTCTTTGATAGGGTGGGGCTCTGAAATACATGTCCAGTCTCATTACTCCTCTATTCTTTTTACGATAGGACGCCAAAATTCAGATTTCAGTACATATATGGCAAAAATTCAAACTTTGGTTTAGGACAAAATGGATTCCCAAAGACTCACATGTTACCACTTGTGGAGGAACATGTAGGAATGAGCGTCAATCCTATTTCACAACATTAAATGTTATTTTAGTAAGTTCCAGAAGAGCAGAGTACATTGAGATAACTATTTCTAGATCGAAATGTAAGCCACTTCCGTTCGAACCCACCAGTGAGAACAAAGAGAAAAGACGGTTGGAGAGGCAGTAAAGGGAAATGTAATTAGAGTGTATTCTGGGATTGGAGAAGTATGAGGAAGGACAAGTATTGTATCCTTTTCATGACTTTACGCCTCTTATCTTCAGATATCATTTTTAAATGACGAATGGTGGCCAGGGGAAAGTTGCTCCCTCACAGTATCTCTGGACAAATAGCTTTACATCTAAGAATAGTATGAGGCGTTTATGTAAAAGGCCGATTTCAGAACCATTCTGTCCTGGGGGCCTGACTCAAATGGTTTAACATTCTCATTTTCCATGTCAACGGAAGGTGCAGTGTAGGTGATTTCGCCATTTCTAATTGCTTGGACTCCGGTTTGATGAGCCAATGTAATGGGTATCAGTTTGAACCTGCTAACTGTATTCAAGAATATGTCTCCCTCTACAATTTTAACACCCCCCCCCCCCCCCCATCACCAATACCCACATTATCACACTTCTCTCCATTACCAAACTGTCAAAGCCCTGATACCTCAGGATATGCCCTACGAAACGAAGTTGTGCCATAAATTTCTTGTTTCCCGAGTTCGACTCAGTTATTCGATCTGCAGTGCCACCAATATTTTTCGGCGCTACTGAGTAAAACTGTGATGTTGTCATGGATGTTGCAAAAGATCTTGGGAGTGGGCCACCTCGGAGCCGACCAAACACCATTTCGTCCGATGCAGCAATGCCGCTGGTAGATTCCTACATTGTACTCCAGAAAAGGGGCTGGCACCGCCATAACGACGACAAAGCGGAAATCCGTTGGTAGGACAGTTACTACACATCCAATCAACAGACTTCTTATGGTCTACATGGTTATATACTGTGATTTGCAAAGCAATAAAAATCTGTCCCAACATAAATGACCGTTATTTCCAGTCAAAGGTGTCTCAGTCTGGTAGCTACTATTTAAGAGGAGAGGTATTGCCCCTCCACGAGGTGACATGAGGCTACAAGCAGCCACCATTTGATTTGGCCTCCACTAACTGTGGGCCCATGCTGCTGGTTTTAAGGTCAGTGCAGAGAGCTTAGCATCATCCTGCCAGTGGGCCAACTACCTGGTGCAAGCAGCCTTCAGTCATGGAAGGAAGTCGTTTGAGACCACACAATGTTCTAGTTTGTTCTTCAGTAAAATGTATGACTAATAGTAAAGTTCTTATGACCAGCTATCGATCATCAAATGGTTCAAATGGCTCTGAGCACTATGGGACTCAACTTCTTAGGTCGTAAGTCCCCTAGAACTTAGAACTACTTAAACCTAACTAACCTAAGGACATCACACACACCCATGCCCGAGGCAGGACTCGAACCTGCGACCGTAGCAGTCCCGCGGTTCCGGACTGCAGCGCCAGAACCGCTAGACCACCGCGGCCGGCTATCGATCATCAGCCGAACAATAATCCACCACCTCAACTCAGACCTCCACGTATAGAGGCCATCGATCCTGGACCTCCACATTTTGATGTCAGAAGTGTGTGTCACCTCTAAATTTCAGTGACAGGGGTACCTTGCCAGCCACCCTCCCCTGAGACGATGACTCTCGACTACCTCAGGGTTACAGTTTCATCGACACACAGCGTCAGTGTACAGTAGGTAAGTGCACTGACTGTTCTATTTTTCTCCCTGTGAGTGTAACACCCAGTAAGTGCACCTTTTAGCAGCTTCCCAGTTCTGTTTTCATGTGTGACATGAGTCAAGTATACTCAGACTCTATTCTGAGGATGTGTAAATATGATCGTTATTTTTGCGTATCATCAATGAGTGTGGCTCATTGTCTGGAAGTGTATAAGGTGTTAACAATGCATAGATTCTTAGGAGGGGAAGGTGATATTTGTTCGGATGTCGGAGTTTTGTGGTAGATTTCGCAGTTTAATGTCCAATGTATTTCACTTTGAGCAATAATTGTGGCTTACTACGTTTAAGCACGTGAAGTAGTAGTCATGAGTAGCCGATCAAGTGGAGAAGTTAAGTAACAGTAAGTGATAGGATAGAATTAGATTAAGTATCCTTGTCGTCATACTGATTTGTTCTCCTCGTTTGTTGTTTGCATTATTGGTGGCAGGATTCCCTGGCGGAGAAGTTGCGAATTTCTGTAGCCTGAACCAGATGTGGAGAGAAGTGCATGTGCCGATGATTTTAGTGTCTTGCAGAGTGCAACTGCCGACTGTAATTTTGTTGTAGATACTTAGGAGGTGACAAACAAAGCTATCAATAAGGCTGATTGTATTGAAGATGTTTTGGGTACTGAAATGCGGGTGTAGAAATGAATGTGGGCAATGGAAAATGCTGAAAGTGAAAATTTTGCCCTGTCTGACTACCGCGCGAAGCAGATCTTAGGATCTCTTAACGGTGATATTGTTTCCTCCTTCTTGCTCTTTAACATATAAATAACAACATAAAAATAAATGAATGATTAAGGGAGCTAGTAACTACTAAATGTTAATCTCGTTTCTGCTCATACATTTATTGTAGATTGAAACCCCTTTATATATTACAAATCTTTATATGTCGATGTGCAATGGACATAAAGAGGTACAAACTCCAGCCAAAAAATAAAAAAACTCATTAAACACTAGGACGGCAGAAGGCGGTCCTCTGACTAGTATAATCTAATACTATCTTCTTCTCTCTGTATTCTACAGACAAGAAATCCGAACTTCCACCCACAAGGACGGAATTCAGATAATGACTCAACATGAGCTTAGAGAGGAGAAGTGCTCTCAATCACTGAACGCTGCGTACTCAACGACGATTCCCTACTCAAAGACGAAGTCTAGAAACCTATAAGTTAGCAACACCTTCGGTCACCTAAAACACTTTCCCAGTGCCTTGTGCCCTATAACATGACAATTAAGCTTTAGTGATTTTGCCCGAATTTGTCCTATCAAACGAACCCTGCGATAGTGTTTCACTGGTGACAGCTTCCCCCAGCTTGAACATTATCCCCCTGGGTTCCACCGCTCGTCATCGAAAGTTAATTTCGGCATGATGCTTGATGAAAAAGTCTAGTCCTGTGATTGCACGGCAGAGTTCGCCTGCATCACCCAGTACACTGCAAGTGTTGTTACTTTTTTAAATCTCGTGATCCACTGGCACTAGCCTTGTCGGCCCGATCATAAACCTTACAAACACATTTTCTGTTGTTCTCCTCCTACATTCTGAGGAGGCAGTGCCGTCAAATATGGTGCTGAATCTGCGGCCTTCGGAATCACTAAATGCGTCTGTACCATTTCAGTATCTATCTGCAATACAATCAGCCTTATTGATAGCTTTTTGCGTCCCCTCTTAAATATGTACAACAAAATTACTGTCGTCATTAGCACTCTGCAGGACACAAAGATCTTCGGCACATGCACTTCTCTCCACATCTGGTCCAGGCTGCAGAAATTCGCAACCTCTCCTCACTAATTATGCAAACAGCAAACGAGGAGAACAAAACAGTACGACGACAAGGACACATAATCTAATACCACCCTAACGCTTACTGTAACTTAACTTCTTCACCTGAGCGGCTAGTCATGCTTAAACGTAGTGAGCCACACGTATTGCTCAAAATGAAATACATTGCCCATTAAATACTACCACAAAACTCCGACTTCTTGACAAAACTCATCTTCCCCTCCTATGAAGCTACGCATGCGTAACACCTTGTACACTTCCAGACAATGAGCCACACTAATTGATAATAGGATAAAATAACTCTCATACTTACACATCCTCAGAACACAGTCTGAGTTTACTTGACACATGTCACACATAGAAACAGAACTGAAATGATGCTAGAGGTGCACTTACTCGGCGTGATACTCGCAGGAGAAAAAAATAGTACAGACAGTACACTCACCTACAGCACACTGATGCTGTGTGTCGACGAAACTGCAACCCTGAGGTAGTGGGGAGTTATCGTCTCCAGGGGGGGGGGGGGTGGCTGGTAAGGTTCTCCTATCACTGAAATTTTGACGTGACACACACTTCTGGCATCAAAATGTGGAGGTCCAGGATGGATGACCTGTACACGTGGTGGTCTGAGTTGAGGTGGTGGATTATTGTTGGGATGATCATCCGTGGCTGCTCATAAAAACTTCACTGTTAGTCATACATTTTACTGAAGAACAAACTAGTACATTCTGTGGTGCATCGTCCTCCATAGTGTGTGCTGAAGACAGCGGCTGTTAAGGAACTGATGCAACAGGTGGCCATGATCTCAAACGACTGCTTTCTATGGCGGAAGGCTGGTTGCACCTGGTAGTTGGACCACAGGCTGGAAGATGATAAATTCACAGCACAGACCTTAAAACCAGCAGCAGGGGCCCAAAGTTAGTGGAGGTCAAATCACGTTGTGGCTGCTTGTAGCCTCATGTCGCCTCGTGGAGCGGCATACACCTCTCCTTTTAAATAGTAACTACGCGATGAGATACCTTTGACTGAAAATAATGGTAATTTATGTTAGGACAGAGCGTTCTTGCTTTGCAAATCATAGCTTGTAACCATGTAGACCATAATAAGTCTGTTGATTTGATGTGTAGTTAGTGGCTTACCAGCGCCTTACTGCTGCGTCGTTGTTATGGCCTCTCCTTTATCACCATGTGGGAATCTGCCAGTGGCATTGCTGCATCTGTCGTAATGGTGTTTCGTCGGCTATGAGCTGGTCCACTCCACAGATTTTTTTGCAACAGCGATGGCAACATCACAATTTTACTCAGTAGCGCCGAAAAGTAGTGGTGGCACTGCAGATCGAATAACTGATAAGAAGATACTCGGTCGAACTTGGGATGACAAGAAATTTGTGGCACAACTTCGATTAATTTGGCATATCCTGATTCATCAAGGACTCGTCAATTTGGTATATCATTTAATTGATGACAAGAGAAAATGCAAAAACGCATTACATGAAGCAGGAAAGAAAGAATACGTACGTCTAAAGGATGAGATCGGCGGGAAGTGCAAAATGGTTAAGCAGGAATGGCTAGAGGACAAATGTAAGGATGTAGAGGCGCATATCACTAGGGGTAAGTTAGATACTGCCTACTGGAAAATTGAAGAGTTCTTTGGAGAAAAGAGAACGATCTGCATGAATATCAAAAGATCAGATGGAATTCCAGTATTAAGCAAAGAAGGGAAAGCAGAAATGTGGAAGGAGTATATAGAGGGTCTTTACAAGGGCGATGTTGCTTAGGACAATATTATGGAAATGGAAGAGAATGTACATGAAGATGAAATAGGAGATATGATACTGCGTGAAGAGTTTAACAGAGCACTGAAGGGCCTAATTCGAAACAAGGTACCAGGAGTAGAAAACATCCCATTAGAACTAATGACAGCGATGGGACTGCCAGGCATGACAAAACTCTACCACCTAGTGAGCAAGATGTATGAGACAGGCGAAATACCCTCAGACTTCAAGAAGAATATAACAATTCCAATCCCAAAGAAATCAGGTGTTGACAGATGTGAAAATTACCGAACTATCAGTTTAATAAACCACGGCTGCAAAATACTAACACGAATTCTTTACAGACGAATGGGTGAGCTGTTAGAAGCCGACCTCCGGGAAGTTCAGTTTGGATTCCGTAGAAATGTTGCAACACATGAGGCAATACTGACCCTACGACTTATCTTAGAATAAAGATTAAGTAAAGGCAAAAATACGTTTCTAGCATTTGTAGACTTAGAGAAAGCTTTTGACAATGTTGACTGGAATACTCTCTTTCAAATTCTAAAGGTGGTAGGGGAAAGTACAGGGAGCGAATTGCTATTTACAATTTGTACAGAAACCAGATAGCAGTTATAAGAGTCGAGGGGCATGAAAGGGAAGCAGTGGTTGGGAAGGGAGTGAGACAGGTTTGCAGCCTATCCCCGATGTTATTCAATCTGTATTTCGAGCAAGCAGTAAAGGAAACAAAAGAAAAATTCGGAGCAGGAATTAAAATCCATGGACAAGAAATAAAAACTTTGAGGTTCGCCGGTGACATTTTAATTCTGTCAGAGACAGCAAAGGACCTGTAAGAGCAGCTGAACGGAATGGACATGGTCTTGAAAGGAGGATATAAGATGAACATCAACAAAAGCAAAATGAAGATAACGGAATGCAGTCGAATTAACTCGGGTGATGCTGAGGGAATTAGATTAGAAAATGAGACGCTTTAAGTAATAAATGACTTTTGTTATTAGGGGAGCAAAATAACCGATGATGGTCGAAGTAGAGAGGATATAAAATGTAGACTGGCAATGGTAAGGAAAGCGTTTCTGAAGAAGAGAAATTTGTTAACATCGAGTATAGGTTTAAGTGTTAGGAAGTCGTTTCTGAAAGTATTTGTTTGGAGTGTAGTCATGTATGGAAGTGAAACGTGGACGATAAATAGTTTACAGAAGAAGAGAATAGAAGCTTTTTAAATGTGGTGCTACAGAAGAATTCCGAAGATTAGCTGGGTAGATCACATTACTAATGAGGAGGTACAGAATAGAATTGAAGAGAAGAGAAACTTGTGGCACAACTTGACTAGAAGAAGGGATTGGTTGGTAGGGCATATTCTGAGGAATCAAGGGATCTCCAATTTGGTATTGGAGGGCAGCGTGGAGGGTAAAAATCGTAGAGGGAGGCCAAGAGGTGAATACACTAAAGAGATTTAGAAGGATGTAGGTTGCAGTAGGTACTGGGAGATGAGGAAACTTGCACAGGATAGAGTAGCATGGAGCGCTGCAGCTAACCAGTCTCTGGACTGAAGAGCACAACAACGACAACAAGAACTAACAAGAGAGGTGCATACATAGCGAAAGCTGAAGAACAAACGACAATACGAAACAGAAAGACATCTCCTAGCTGATCGCAGAAAAAATGTGAAGGCTTCTCTGTTCTTCAATATCGTAGGAAGTGTTACATGTACTTATTAACACTTGTGAACTTTCTGGTACGCACATATTTCATGAACACAAAGAAAGAAAAATTTTCTTCGTGTCTTACTTTTTCCTACGACACATTTCACTACGATACTGGCTGTTACATGAGGAGTCACTCAAATAGTCAATACAACAAAATTACAAGATTGGTGTATACAAAAAAAAACAATACACAATTTGACATGTTTTAAGTAAACAGTTTGACAAATCATTTACATTGGCGTGGGAGAAATTTGTAAAAGATACACTAGCTAGTGAGGTATCAATGTTATGAGGATAAGAGGTTAAGTCATTTCAGTGACGTGTCTGCCCGTGGGAATTGATGCAGCCACTGCTGGAGTGACTTCGCAGTTGGCTTGTATGATGTCAACTGGTCGGTGACGACTGGCTGAGTGCGAGCTCTCGTTGTCCACTTCGCAGCAGAGGTGGGTATCGAGCCGATGCCCGTCCAGGACCGTAGCCATGTCAGCCGTGCGAGACTTGCCTCGCGCTACCGGTTCAGCCGGGGCAGCCGTATCGAGGTCCGACGCGCCGCACAGGGCAGAGTCATGCTCCCGCACTGGACTACAGCAGTCTCGGGCCGAGCAAGACCCTGACGTCACACCAAGGGCCGAGCAGTTCTGTTGCGAAAGCATCTGTATGCCAGGGTCTCAGCAGAGTTCCGCATAGAGATGCAGCCCACGGGCCGCGGCCTCGCTGCTTCACACTGAGCGAACCCGTGACGTCACTGCACCAGTGCCGTGCCCAAACACTGCTGTGGTGCGGCGTACGGGCTGTTGTCAGCGAGTTACGGGTGATGAACGGTGAGTAGAGCAGTGTTTGATGGAGTGGTGGGATTTCTTCTTTTTTTCGTCGCGCACAAAATGATCGCGGAAAGTAAACGTGGTTTGCGGAAGAAGGAGTGCATGTCAAGAAAATGGAAGGTACGTGAACCATCACTCCGACGCACCGGACGCAGTACATTCGTTGATATTGATTGCTTCGGCATAGTAGGGCTATAAAGCTGAACAGCTGTGATCATGTAAGTTTCACTTCCACTGAGGTGGCACACCACTGTAGATCATCTTTGAAAATAGTGTCTTCCAGAGTTGCTTATATTAGATCGCGTGTCCATAAAAAAGGGCAGATTTGGGCAGTTGATCAATAATATTAGTCAGGAAATTCATTTGTATTTCTTTATGCCCCTTGCACAGCGACATATAAACATTTGAAATATGTATAGGGAGTTTAATCTGCAATAAATGTACAAGCAGAAACAACATTTATTATTTAGTAGTTACTAGTTCCCTTAATCATTCATTTATTTTTATGTTGTAATTTATACGTTAAAGAGGAAGAAGGAGGAAATAATATCACCGTTAAGAGATCCTGTGATCTGCTTCAGGGGGTAGTCAGACAAGACCAAATCTTCATTTTAGCGTTCAGTATTTTCCAATGCACACGTTAATTTTTCACCGGCCTGGAGCGGCATCTTGGAAACCATACAAATACCTTCAAGAAATGCTGCCTAACACTTAAATTTATATTCGATGTTAGCAAATCCCCCTTTTTCATTAATACTTTCTTGCTATAGTCAGTCTTCAATTTGTATGTTCCCTACTTCGGCCATCATCAGTTATTTTGCTGCCCAATAGTCGTTTTACAGTCTCATTTCGTAATCAGATGCCCTTAACACTGCCTGGTTTAACCCTAGCAATACCAAGGGAGAGGGAAGGGGCACTTTATGCCTACCTTTTCAGAGTACTGTAATCTAGTCATGTAAATTATATTTTAAAATTCTCAGAAATATATATTTCTGATGTTTAATGATTTCTTCTAAAAGATTCCATAGTTGTTTTAAATTTTTCAGTAAAACTTAACGCAAAAATTTAGATCTTGTCAGTGGATGTGAATTTTCAGTACCTATGTCATACTCATATTTTCAGGTTTGGGACACTTCTTTCGCATAAATATATCTTTAAAAAGTATGTTGTGCCTAAAAGACAACGTAAAATAACGAAATACTTATTTTTTTGTATTGGTCATATATTAGACCACCTTTTGTAGTACACGTTATGGAAAATCAGTTGGTACTACTAGGTTTTATTCAAATACGTTCCATTACCTTTCATTTAGTTCCATAGAGGGTTATCTTATAATCCCTTTTCAGAACTCTATTATTCCATTCAACTGTTATTCCAAGTTCTTTGCTGTCTCGGACAGAACTGCAGTGTCACCGGTAAACTTCAAAATGTTTATTGCTTGTCCCTGATATTTAATTCTGTTTACAAATTTGTCCTTGCATGCTTCACTGCTTGTTCAGTGTAGATGTTGAATAACATCGAGTGTAGGCTACACAAATGTCTCACTCCCATCATCCCATTGCACAACTAGAAATCCAGGAAATGGAGTAGCAGAATTTATGTGCTTCAACAAGATTTATTCTTTGATGGGGTGGGGCTATGAAATCCATGACCAGTCTCATTACTCCTCTCTTCTTTTTACCGGAGGACAGCAAAATTCATATTTCAGTGCATATACGGCATAAATTCAAACTCCGATTTAGGACATCATAGATTCCCAATGATTCACATGCTACCAGTTGTGGAGGAACATGTAGGAATGAGCGTCTCTCCTATTTCTGAACATTAAATGTTATTTTTGTTACTCCCAGAAGAGCAGAGTACATTGAGACAACTATTTCTAGATCGAAAAGTAAGCCATTAGCGAGAACAAACAGAAAAGACGGTTGGAGATGCAGTAAAGAGAAATGTCGTTAGAGTGTATTGTGGGATTGGAGAAGTACGAGGAAGGGAAACTATTGTATCCTTTTCATGGCTTTACGCTTCTTATCTTCAGATATCATTTTTAAATGACGAATGGTGGCCAGAGGAAAGTTGCTACCTCACAGTATCTCTGGATAAATAGCTTTTCACAAAACTACGATTTGAGACGTTTATGTAAAAGTCCGATTTCAGACGGTTTCTCTGTCTTGGGGCTCCTGACTCAAATGCTTTAATATTATCATCGTCCATGTCAAGAGAAGGTGTAGGGTACGTAATTTCTCCACTTCTAATTGCTTCGACGCCGCTTTTTAAGTGCTACAAAAACCATTATGTTTTAAAAGCTGTAAAATAAACGACTGCGTATAAGAATTACAGTAATAGAATAACATACATACCGTAAAAAGTTCTTTCATCAGCATGATATCAGTTCCTTTAGTTCGGGATATTTCTCCCTTCTCAGAGAGCTTTTCGCTCAAAGTCATTCTAACATTGTCAGCTGCTTATTCCAGCGAGTATCGTAAGACTGGCTCAGTGATCTATCAAGAGCATAAAGAAGACCACTTTTCTTTACATAAGTGATGTGTTATTTCGCCGCAGTCAAAAGACCATGAACAGGTGGACAATTAACGCATATATACTCGGCATCAAAACTATTTCATAGCCCTGTATTTAGCATATGGCAGGAACAATTCAGTCGTAAATAATCGCGCAGTGCAACGACAATGTTGGTACCTTGATCAGTCGTGTGCTGCATGGTTCAAATGGCTCTGAGCACTATGGGACTTAACTTCTGAGGTCATTAGTCCCCTAGAACATATATATATATTTTTTTTTTTTTTTTTTTTTTTTGTCATCAGTCTACTGATTGGTTTGATGCGGCCCGCCAAGGATTCCTTTCCTGTGCTTACCTCTTCATCTCAGAGTAGCTCTTGCAACTTACGTCCTCAATTATTTGCTTGACGTATTCCAATCTCTGTCTTCCTCTACAGTTTTTGCTTTTGCCCTCTACAGCTCCCTCTAGTACCATGGAAGTCATCCCCTCATGTCTCAGCAGATGTCCTATCATCCTGTCCCTTCTCCTTATCACTGTTTTCCACATATTCCTTTCCTCTCCGATTCTGCGTAGTACCTCCTCATTCCTTACCTTATCAGTCCACCTAATTTTCAACATTCGTCTATACCACCATATCTCAAATGCTTCGATTCTCTTCTGTTCCGGTTTTCCCACAGTCCATGTTTCACTACCATACAATGCTGTACTCCAGACGTACATCCTCGGAAATTTCTTCCTCAAATTAAGGCCGGTATTTGATATTAGTAGACTTCTCTTGGCCAGAAATGCCCTTTTTGCCATAGCGAGTCTGCTTTTGATGTCCTCTTTGCTCTGTCCGTCATTGGTTATTTTACTGCCTAGGTAGCAGAATTCCTTAACTTCATTGACTTCGTGACCATCAATCCAGATGTTAAGTTTCTCGCTGTTCTCATTTCTACTACTTCTCATTACCTTCGTCATTCTCCGATTTACTCTCAAACCATACTGTGTACTCATTAGACTGTTCATTCCGTTCAGCAGATCATTTAATTCTTCTTCACTTTCACTCAGGATAGCAATGTCATCAGCGAATCGCATCATTGATATCCTTTCACCTTGTATTTTAATTCCACTCCTGAACCTTTCCTTTATTTCCATCATTGCTTCCTCGATGTACAGATTGAAGAATAGGGGCTAAAGGCGACAGCCTTGTCTTACACCCTTCTTAATACGAGCATTTCGTTCTTGATCGTCCACTCTTATTATTCCCTCTTGGTTGTTGTACATATTGTATATGACCCGTCTCTCCCTATAGCTTACCCCTACTTTTTTCAGAATCTCGAACAGCTTGCATCATTTTATATTGTCGAACGCTTTTTCCAGGTCGACAAATCCAATGAAAGTGTCTTGATTTTTCTTTAGCCTTGCTTCCATTATTAGCCGTAACGTCAGAATTGCCTTTCTCGTCCCTTTACTTTTCCTAAAACCATACTGATCGTCACCTAGCGCATTCTCAATTTTCTTTTCTATTCTTCTGTATATTATTCTTGTAAGCAGCTTCGATGCATGAGCTGTTAAGCTGATTGTGCGATAATTCTCGCACTTGTCAGCTCTTGCCGTCTTCGGAATTGTGTGTATGATGCTTTTCCAAAAGTCAGATTGTATATCGCCAGACTCATATATTCTACACACCAACGTGAATAGTCGTTTTGTTGCCACTTCCCAGAATGATTTTAGAAATTCTGATGGAATGTTATCTATCCCTCCTGCCTTACTTGACCGTAAGTCCTCCAAAGCTCTTTTAAATTCCGATTCTAATACTGGATCCACTATCTCTTCTAAATCGATTCCTGTTTCTTCTTCTATCACATCAGATGAATCTTCACCCTCATAGAGGCCTTCAATGTATTCTTTCCACCTATCTGCTCTCTCCTCTGCATTTAATGTTACCACCGTTGCTTTTAATGTCACCAAAGGTTGTTTTGACTTTCCTGTATGCTGAGTCTGTCCTTCCGACAAGCATATCTTTTTCGATGTCTTCACATTTTTCCTGCAGCCATTTCGTCTTAGCTTCCCTGCACTTCCTATTTATTTCATTCCTCAGCGACTTGTATTTCTGTATTCCTGATTTTCCTGGAACATGTTTGTACTTCCTCCTTTCATCAATCAACTGAAGTATTTCTTCTGTTACCCATGGTTTCTTCGCAGCTACCTTCTTTGTACGTATGTTTTCCTTCCCAACTTCTGTGATGGCCCTTTTTAGAGATGTCCATTCCTCTTCAACTGTACTGCTTACTGCGCTATTCCTTATTGCTGTATCTATAGCGTTAGAGAACTTCAAACGTATCTCGTCATTCCTTAGTACTTCCGTATCCCACTTCTTTGCGTATTGATTCTTCCTGACTAATGTCTTGAACTTCAGCCTACTCTTCATCACTACTATATTGTGATCTGAGTCTATATCTGCTCCTGGGTACGCCTTACAATCCAGTATCTCATTTCGGAATCTCTGTCTGACCATGATGTAATCTAATTGAAATCTTCCCGTATCTCCCGGCCTTTTCCAAGTATACCTCCTCCTCTTGTGATTCTTGAACAGGGTATTCGCTATTACTAGCTGAAACTTGTTACAGAACTCAATTAGTCTTTCTCCTCTTTCATTCCTTGTCCCAAGCCCATATTATCCTGTAACCTTTTCTTCTACTCCTTCCCCTACAACTGCATTCCAGTCGCCCATGACTATTAGATTTTCGTCCCCCTTTACATACTGCATTACCCTTTCAATATCCTCATACACTTTCTCTATCTGTTCATCTTCAGCTTGCGACGTCGGCATGTATACCTGAACTATCGTTGTCGGTGTTGGTCTGCTGTCGATTCTGATTGGAACAACCCGGTCACTGAACTGTTCACAGTAACACACCCTCTGCCCTACCTTCCTATTCATAACGAATCCTACACCTGTTATACCATTTTCTGCTGCTGTTGATATTACCCGATACTCATCTGACCAGAAATCCTTGTCTTCCTTCCACTTCACTTCACTGACCCCTACTATATCTAGATTGAGCCTTTCCATTTCCCTTTTCAGATTTTCTAATTTCCCTACCACGTTCAAGCTTCTGACATTCCACGCCCCGTCTCGTAGAACGTTATCCTTTCGTTGATTATTCAATCTTTTTCTCATGGTAACCTCCCCCTTGGCAGTCCCCTCCTGGAGATCCGAATGGGGGACTATTCCGGAATCTTTTGCCAATGGAGAGATCATCATGACACTTCTTCAAATACAGGCCACATGTCCTGTGGATACACGTTACGTGTCTTTAATGCAGTGGTTTCTGCATCCTCATGTCGTTGATCATTGCTGATTCTTCGCCTTTAGGGGCAATTTCCCACCCCTAGGACAAGAGAGTGCCCTGAACCTCAATCCGCTCCTCCGCCCTCTTTGACAAGGCCGTTGGCAGAATGAGGCTGACTTCTTATGCCGGAAGTCTTCGGCCGCCAATGCTGATTATTCATAAAAATTCAGGCAGTGGCGGGGATCGAACCCGGGACCGAAGACGTTTTGATTATGAATCAAAAACGCTACCCCTACACCACAGGTACCCTGTCGACATAGAACATAGAACTACTTAAACGTAGCTAACCTAAGGACATCACACACATCCATGTCTGAGGCAGGATTCGAACCTGCGACCGTAGCGGTAGCGCGGTTCCAGACTGAATCGTCCAGAAAAGCTCGGGCACTCTGGCCGGCATGTGCTGTATGTCTTTCAAAGTAGAATCGTGGGTACCAAGAGACATTAATCGTCAAAACAATTCTCTTACAATATTACCGACCGCTTGTGGTTCATCTGGAAACTAGTTTGTAAACAAAATGCGAGGTCTGAGGGTCCAGTCAATGAAACAGGAGACAGTACATGTCAGCTAATGGTTTTTTCTTGCGCTGGACGTGCACATGTCCGTAGTTACTGAGTATTCACCTTCTGTTACATGAGCAGTTACCTCAGGCATAATTATATGTCGTAGGCTTTTAACTCTTTCTGCCATGTGGGATGAGATATAATGGCCTCTGCGGTGTCAACTAACGTCTGAAAAAGATCCATTAATCCTTCACCACTGTTAGTTCCGTACGACCTTACGTCTCGTGCACACACAGCAATAAATCGCTTCAGGCAAATGCCGGGATGGTTCCTTTGAAAGGGCACGGCCGATTTCCTTCCCCATCCTTCCCTCACCCGAGCTTGCGCTCCGTCTCTAATGACCTCGTTGTCGACGGGACGTTAAACACTAATCTCCTCCTCCTCCACACATAGCAACCCAATTATCGACGGTTATCTCCTGAGCTGGTTTAGGAAGTCGTTTCTCGTCCACATAAGACCTTTGTTTATTAGACACGCATGGATGGCGAGAAATGTACGAAGTGCCTCTTTAAACTTCAGCATGGGGGTAAATTTCACAGCACAGCGAACAGCAAACAAAATGAACACCTTTCCTAACGCCATCCAAAATAGATTTTAACAAGGTCCAAACTGAACTTTTAAAATTCGCTCCAGGCTGTGTGGCTATCCACTCACCACTGAATAGTTTTTCTTTTACTTCCCTTTTTATTGACATGTGCTCTTCCTTCTGCAAACCACGTTTACTTTCCCGCTCTCATTTAGTGTGTTACGAAAAAAATTAAGATACCCACTGAACACTGCTCTTTTCACCGCTCGTAGCCCGTAGCTCGCAACTGCGGTCAGTGCTACCAACAGTTCGTAGGTGAAGCAGACCAGTGCCTGCGCACGGCACTGTTGCAGTGACGTCACAGTCACGCTCAGTGCGGAGCAGTGAGGGCGCGGCCCGTGGGCTGCGTCTCCACACGCAACTCTGCTAAAGCCGTGGCATACAGGTTATTTCGCAACAGCACTGCTGGGCCCTTGGGGTGACGTCAGGGACTCGCTCGGCCGGACACTGCTGTAGTACAGTGCGGCCGCAGCTCGCGGGCCGGGCCTCTGTGCACGACTCTGCACCCTGCTGCCCGTCTGACGCCGATGCGGCTGACTCGCCCTACCCGGCAGCGCGAGGCAAGGCTCACACGGCTGTCATGGCCACGGTGCTGGACGGGCCGCACTTCAATGATCTCCTCTGCGGCAAACTGCACAACCAGAGCTCACACTCAGCTGGTCGTCACCGACCGATTGACATCATAAAAGCCAACTTGCGAGTCACTCCAGCAGTGGCTGCATCAATTACCATGGGCAGAACCATCACTCAATTGACGTAACCTCTTATCATCAGAACACTGATACCTCTCAAATTTTAAGTTAGTGTATCTAGTACAAATATATCACGTGCCACTGTAAATGAATTGTCAAACTGTTTATTTAAAACTTGTCAAATAATGTATTGTTTTTCTTGTATACACCAATCTTGTAATTTTCTTGTACACTACTTGAATGAGTACTCATGTATCAGCCAGTATCGTAGTCAAATGTATCGTAGACAAACGTAAGACACCAAGAAATTTTTCTTTCTTTATGTTTATGAAATATGTGTTTACCAGAGAGTCCACAAGTGTTAAAAAGTACATGTAATACTTTCTATGATGATAAAGTACAGAGAAGCCTTCACATTTTTTTCTGTTATCAGCAAGGGGATGCCTTCCTGTTTCGTATCGTCCTTTGTTCTTCCGCTTTCGCTGTGTAACCATCTACACAACAGGCCATTAAAATTAGTACACGTGCTACAGACGCGAAATTTAAACGACAGGAAGAAGATATGTGAAATGCAAATGATTATCTTTTCAGAGCATTCACGCAAGTTTGCCGCCGGTGGCGAAAACTACAACGTGCTGACATGAGGAAAGTTTCCAAAAGATTTCTCATACACAAACAGCAGCTGACCGGCGTTACCTGGTTAAACGTTGTTGTGATGCCTCGTGTAAGGACGAGAAATGCGTACCATCACGTTTCCGGCTTTGATAAAGGTAGGATTATAGCGTATTGCGATTGCGATTTATCGTATCTCGACATTGCTGCTCGCTTGGGTCGAGATCCAATGACTGTAAGCAGAATATAGAATCGGTGGGTTCAGGAGGGTAATACGGAACGCCGTGCTGGATCCCAACGGCCTCGTATCACTAGCAGTCGAGATGAGAGGCATCTTATCCACTAGAATGTAACGGATCGTGCAGCCACGTCTCGATCCCTGAGTAAAGAGATGGGGACGTTTGCAAGACAACAACCATCTGCACGAACAGTTCGAGGAAGTTTGCAGCAGCATGGACCATCAGGTCGGAAACCATGGCTGCAGTTACCCTTGACGTTGCATCACGGACAGTAGCGCTTGCGATGGTGTGGTCAACGACGAACCTGGGTGCACGAATGGCTAAACGTCGTTTTTTCGGGTGAATCCAGGTCCTGTTTCCAGCATCATGATGGTCGCATCTGTGTTTGGCGACATCGCGGTGAACGCACATTGGAGGCGTGTATTCGTCATCGCCGTACTGGCGTATCACCCGGCGTGATGGTATGGGGTGCCATTGGTTACACGTCTCGGTCACCTCTTTTTCGCACTTCGAACAGTGGACGTTACATTTCAGATGCGTTACGACCCGTGGCTCTACCCTTCATTCGATCCCTGCGAAAACTTACATTTCAGGAGGATAATTAACGAACGCATGTTGTAGGACCTGTACAGGCCGTTCTGGATACAGAAATTGTTCGATTGCTGCCCTGGCCAGCACATTCTCCAGATCTCTCACCAATTGAAAACGTCTGGTCAATGGTGGCCGAGCAACTGGCTCGTCACAATACGCTAGTCACTACTCTTGATTAACTGTGGTATCGTGTTGAAGCTGCATGGCCAGCTATACCTATACACGCCATCCTAGCTCTGTTTGACTCAATGCCCAGGCGTATTAAGGCCGTAATTACGGCCAGAGATGGTTGTTTTGGGCACTGATTTCTCAGGATCTATATCCCCATATTGCGTGAAAATGTAATCACATGTCATTTCTACTATAATATATTTGTCCAATGAAACACGTTTATCATCTGCATTCCTTCTTGGTGCAGCAATTTTAATGGCCAGTAGTGTATCTTGTTAGCTCTTAAGAACCTTGAATATATTTAAGTGCATCTAAATTAATAACTTTCAGATGTATTAACTTAACAAACCAAACATATCTCTTTGTATAAAGTCTTTACCAGCTTTGTGTTCAGCTATTCGTGAAAGAAATGCAAAACCGCTGACGTGGAGCCTGTCCACCATTGGTGTGATCCAAATACTGATTAGCAATTTATCAGATGTTTTATGGTGCCCCAACGAAACTGCAGTCTGACAGAAAGGAAGTCCGATACTCAATTAACTATACAGCATAATGCGATCGCGTAATGCACTTGCCTTATGAAATTTACATTGGAGGCACATCTGTAGCTTTGTGTTTCTCTCGAACTCCAACCTGGAGTAATAGGAAATCACAACAGGAATCAACAAGAACTGCTCGGTTTATTTCAATTGACATTACTGAGCTGACTACCTGCTGGTAAGTTGTAGGTGATCGTGACTATTTTCTTTACATTCTCTATCATTCTTCCACCTTCACAAGTAGGCGTGGTAACAGTTACAGCTCAGAACTTCCACTCGCTCAGATACCTACCACAGAGGTTGTTGCTATCGTTGGATGGGAACCACTTATACTGTGGTCACTCTATGTGTGGTTGCAAATTAACATCATACCAGAGACAACAAAATATACAAGAACCGCAACTTCAGTTCGATTCATCGGCGAACAGCGTGAGATAAATAGGTTTTCTCATACGGGAATTAGCAGCACCGTTAATTTAGAGTAATATAGAAATGTCTTTTGCCATTTCAACAGCCGATGGTGCTGAATCACACGAGATCTACCTTACTCATGAGTTCTCCCAGGAAAGAACTTGCAAAATTATGTACCAGAAACCTACCTTTCCCTCCCATCTCCTTCCCCAATGTTGTTGTAGTAGTCTTCAGTCTGAAGACTGGTTTGATGCAACTGCCCAAGCTAGTCTAATCTGTGCAAGCCTCTTCAGCGCTGCACAGCTGACGCAATTTACATCAGTTTGAACCTGCTAACTGTATTCAAGACTTTGTCTCCCTCTACAGTTTTAACAAACCCCCCCCCCCTCCCCAACACACACATATATTCACATATCTCCATTATCAATCTGACAAGTCCTTGATGCCTTAGGATATGCCCTATGAAACGAAGTTGTGCCATAAGTTTCTAGTTTTCCCCAGTTCCACTCAGTATCTTCTTATCAGTTATTCGATCTGCAGTGCCACCACTTTTTTTTCGGTGCTACTGAGTAAAATTATAACATTGCCATGGCTGTTGCAAAAGATCTTTGGATTAAGCCAGCTCAGCGCCGACCAAACACCATTACGTCAGATGCAGCAATGCCACTGGCAGATTCCCACATTGTGCTCCAGGAAAATGGCTGGCACCGCCATAACGACGTCACAGCAGAACGGTGTTGGTAGGCCTGTAACTACACATACAATCAGCTAACGTATTATCGTCTATATGGTTGCAAGCTGTGATTTGCAAAGCAAGAACGCTCTGTCCCAACATAAATTACTATTATTTTCAGTTAAAGGTGTCTCAGTCTGGTAGCTACTATTTGAGAGGAAAGGTGTTGCCGCTCCACGAGGCGTCATGAGGCTAGAAGCAGCCACCATGGGATTTGGCATACACTAACTGTGGGCCCCTGTTGCTGGTATTAAGATCTGTGCTGTGAGCTTAGCATCTTACTGCCTGTGGGCCAATTACCAGGTGCAACCAGACTTCGGCCATTGAAAAAAGCCGTATGAGGCCATGATAACCTGTTGCGCCAGTTCCTTAACACTCGCTGTCTTCAGCACACGCTATGGAGGACGTTGCACCACAGAATGTTCTAGTTTGTTCTTCAGTAAAATGTATGACTAATAGTGAAGGTTTTATGAGCAGCTATGTATCATCGTCAAGACAACAATCCACCATCTCAACTCAGACCTCCATATGTGGAGGTCATTCATCCTGAACCTAAACATTTTGATCAGAAGTGTGTGTTATGTCTAAATTTCAGTGGTAGGGGAACCTTACCAGCCACTCTCCCTGGAGACGATGACTCTCGACACCCTCAGTGTTCCAGTTTCGTCGACACACTACATCAGTGTGCAGTGGGTGAGTGGACTGACTGTTCTATTTTTTCCCCTGCGACTATCACGTCGAGTCATTGCACCTTTTAGCAGCTTTTCAGTTCTGTTTTCATGTGTGACATGTGGCAAGTAAATTCAGACTGGGTTCAGAGGATGTGTAAATAAGAACGTTATTTTTGCCTATCATCAATGAGTGTAGCTCATTGTCTGGAAGTGTATAAGGTGTTAACCATGCGTAGCTTCTTAGGAGGGGAAGATGAGTTTTGTCGAGAAGTCGGTGTTTTGTGGTAGTTTTCGCCGTTTTGAATGGGCAATGTATTTCATTTTTAGCAAAAATTGTGGCTCAGTGCGTTTAAGCACGTAAAGTAGTAGTCACAAGTAGCCGCTCAAGTGGAGAAGTTAAGTTATAATAATTGTTTGGATAGAATTAGTTTAAGTACCCTTGTCGTTATAGTGTTTTGTTCTCCTCGTTTGTTGTTTGCGTAATTAGTGAGGTATAACCTGGCGGAGAGGTTGCGAATTTCTGCAACCTGGACCAGAGGTGCAGGGAAGTGCATGTGCCGATGATTTTTGTGTCTTTCACAATGCAACTGCCGAGAGTAATTTTGTTGTAGCTACTTAGGACGTGACACAGAAAGCTATCAATGAGACTGACTGTATTGCAAGTGTTTTGGGTACTGAAATGGTACAGACGTATTAGTACTTCCGGAGGACGCATATTCGGCACCATCTGTGACGGCACTACCTCCTCAGAAGGTGGGAGGAGAAGCAAGAGGAAATGTGTTTGTAAGGTTTATGATCAAGCCGACAAGGATTGTGCCAGAGGATCAGGAGATTGACGAAAGTGACAACTCTTGCAGTGTAATGCGTGATGCAAGTGAAGGCTGCTTTGCAGTCCTAGGACTAGACTTTCTCATCAAGCATCATGCTGAAAGTGACTTTCGATGACACGCGGTGGAACTGAGGGGGATAATGTTCAATATGCCGGAAGCTGTCACCAGTGAAATACTGTCGCAAGATTCGTATATAATGATAGGACAAATGCGGGCGAAATCACTGAGCCTTAATTAGCATGATATAGTGCCACAAGGCACTGGGAATTTTCTTTAGGTGACCGAAGGTGTTGCTAACTTATACGATTCTGGACTTCGCCTCCTGGTAGGGAATCGTCGTTTAGTACACAGCGTTCAGTGATTGAGAGCACTTCTCCTCTCTATACTCACGTTGAGACGTTATCTGAATTCCATCCTTGAGGCTGTGAGTTCGCGTTTGTTGTCTGTAGAATACAGAGAGGAGAAGGTAGTATCAGATTATACTAGTCAGACCGCCTTATGCCGTCCTACTGTTTTATGTCTTTTTTTTATTTTGTCGCTGTAGTTCTTCCACCGTAGCAGACGAGTGCGAGAACCGTCACTCCGACGCAGCGGACGCAGTACATTTGGTGATATTGGTAATTGCTTCGGCATATTAGTGCTATAAAGCTGAACAGCTGTGATCACGTAAGTTTCATTTCCACTGAATTTGCACACCACTGTAGATCTTCTTTGAAAGTAGTTCAAAAAGGGTTCAAATGGCTCTGAGCACTATGGGACTTAACTGCTGTGGTCATTAGTCCCCCAGAACTTAGAACTACTGAAACCTAACTAACCTAAGGACATCACACACATCCATGCCCGAGGCAGGATTCGAGCCTGCGACCATAACGGTCGCGCGGCTCGAGGCTGTAGCGCCTAGAACCGCTCAGCCGCTCCGGCTGGATTTGAAAGTAGTGTCTTCTAGTGTTTGGGACGTAGATGATATAAGTAATCTCGTGTTATTTATATTAGATCGCGTAGCCACAAAATCGGCCCATTTGGGCAGTTGGTCAATAATATTAGTCAGGAACTTCATTTGTATCTCTTTATCTCCATTGCACATCGACATATAAACATGCGTAATATATAAAGGGGTTTTAATCTACAATAAATGTATAAGCAGAAACAACATTAATATTTGGTAGTTACTAGTTTCCTTAATCATTCATTTATTTTTATGTTCTGATTTATATGTTAAACAGCAAGACGGAGGAAATAATATCACCGTTACGAGATCCTAAGATCTGCTTCAGGTGGTAGTCAGACAGGGCCAAATCTTAATATTTGCGTTCAGTATTTTCCACTGCGTACATTCATTTTTACGCCCGCGTGGAGCAGCATCTTGGAAACCATACAAATACCTTCCAGAAATACTTCCTAACACTTAAATTTATATTCGATGTTAGCAAATACCTCTTTTTCATTAATACTTTCCTCGCTATAGTCGGTCTTCATTTTGTATCCTCTCTACTTCGGCCATCATCAGTTATTTTACTGCCCAATAGTGCTTTTAGTGTTTCATATCGTAATCAGATTCCCTTAACGCTACCTGATTTAACCCTCGCAACAAAATGGGATAGGGAAGGAGTACTTTATGGCTACTTTTTCAAAACACTATAATCTATTGATGTACATTATATTTTAAAATTTTGAAAAAAAGATATTTGTAATTTTTAATGATTTCTTCTACCAGATTCCGTAATTGTTTTAAATATTTCAGTAAAAATTAACGCAAAAATTTAGGTCTTGTCAGTGGGTGTGAATTTTCAGAACATGTGTGATATTCATATTTTAAGGTTTAGGTCCCTTCTTACACATATATATTTCTTTAAAATGTATGCTGTCAGTAAAAGAATACGAAAATTAACGAAATCCGTATATCTTTGTGTTGGTCATATATTACACGCCCCTTTTGTAGTGCACGTTATGGAAAATCCGTTGGTACTGCTAGTTTCAATTCTAATAGGTTACATTACTTTTCATTTAGTTACATTGGGGGTTATCTTACAATCCCTTTCCAGGGCACAAACTATTCCATTCAACTATTATTCCAAGTTCTTTGCTGTCTCTGACCGAATTGCAGTGTCACCGATTAACTTCAAAATATTTATTTCATCTCCATGACATTTAACTCTGTTTACAAATTTATCCTTGTACGCTTTACTGCTTGTTCGGTGTAGATGTTGAATGACATCGAGTCCAGGCTACCCGAATGTTTCACCCCCATCTTCAAATTGCACAACTAGAAATCCAGCAGATGGGGTAGCAGAATTTATTTACTTCAACAAGATTAGTTCTTTGATGAGGTGGGGCTGTGAAATACATGTCCAGCCTCATTACTCCTATCTTCTTTTTACCTGAGAATTGCAAAATTCAGATTTCAGTGCGTATACGGCAAAAATCCAAACTTTCATTTAGAACAATGTAGATTCCCAAGGATACACATGTTAATAGTTGTGGAGGAACATGTGGGAATGAGCGTCTCTCCTTTTTAGGAACATTAATTGTTGTTTTTGTAACATCCAGAAACGCAGAGTACACTGAGATAACTATTTCTAGATCGAAAGCTAAGCCAGCTCCCTTCGAACCCTCTAGCGAGAACAAATAGAAATGTGGTTGGAGATGCAGTTATGGGAAATGTCGTTAGAGTGTATTGTGTGATTGGAGAAGTATGAAAAAGGAAAACTATTGTATCCGTTTCATGACTTTACGGTTCTTATCTTTAGATATCATTTTTAAATGACGAATGGTGGCCAGAGGAAAGTTGGTATCTCATAGTATCTCAGGACAAATAGCTTTTCATCTAAGTATAATTTGAGGCGTAAATGTAAAAGTCCCATTTCAGAAACTTCTCTGTCCTGGTGTGGATGATTCAAATGCTTTAACATTGTCATCGTCCATGTCAACAGAAGGTGCAGTGCAGGCGATTTCTCCAGTCCTAATTCCTTGCACGCCGCTTTGAAGAGCTACAGAAACCCTTATTTTTTAAAAAGATTGCATTCCAGAATTACAGTAATAGAATAGCATACATAACGTAAAAGTTCCTTCATTTAGGGCTATTTCTCCCTTCTCAGAGAGCTTTTCGCAAAAAGACATTCTAACATTGTCAGCTGCTTATTACAGCGAGTATCGTTAGATTGGCTCAGTGACCTATCAAGAGCATTAGGCAGATCACTTTTCTTCACGTAAGTGACGCGTTCTTTCACCGCATTCAAAAGACCATGAACCTATGGACAATTGACGTATGTATATAGCCCGCATCAAAATTATTTCATAGCCCTGTATTTAGCATATGGCAGGAACAATTCAATCGTGAATAATCGCGCAGTGCAACGAAGATGTTGGTCTCTTGATCAGCCGGCCGGAGTGGCCGAGCGGTTCTAGGAGCTACATTCTGGAACGCTACGGTCGCAGGTTCGAATCCTGCTTCGGGCATGGATGTCTGTGATGTCCTTAGGTTAGTTAGGTTTAAGTAGTTCTAAGTTCTAGGGGACTGATGACCTCAGAAGTTGAGTCCCATAGTGCACAGAGCCATTTGAACTATTTTTTATCTTGATCAGTTGTGTGCTGCATGTTTTTCAAAGTAGAGTCGTGGATAGAAAGTGACATAAATCTTCTAGACACTTCTCTTAGAATGTTACCGCCCGTTTTTAGTTCATCTGGAAACTGAGTTGTAAACAAAATGCGAGATCTGAGAGTCAAGTCAATGAAACAGGAGACAGTACATTGCAGATAATTGTTTCTTCTGGCTCTGGCTGCCCACATGTCTGTAATTGCTCAGTATTCACCTTCTGTTATATAAGCAATTTCCTCAGTAATCATTATATGTCGCAGGTTTTTAGCACTTTCTGCCATGTACTGCGACACAGTTGTGGGTTGAGATATAACGGACTTTGCAGTGTCAACTAACGTCTGAACAAGATCCATAAGACCTTCACCTCTCTTAGTTCTGTACGACCTTTCGTCTCGTGCTCACATAGCCATGCATTTATCGACAGTTACCTCCTGAGCAGGTTTAGGAAGTCGCTTCTCGTCCACATAAGACCCTTGTTTATTAGACACGTATGGATGGCGAGGAATGTGCGAAGTGCCACTTGATCCTTTGCTGCTCGCTGTGCTGTAAATTTTACAGCACGGCGAACAGCAAAGAAAATGAACGTTTTTCCTAACACCATCTAATATAGGCTTTAACATGGTCCAAACTGAAATTTTTAGATTCGCTTCAAGCTGAGCGGTTCTCTACTCATCACTGATTAATTTTTCTTTTACCAACCTTTTTCTTGACATGCGCTCCTTCCTCTGCAGACCACGTTTAGTTTCCGCGCTCGTTTTGTGCGTTACGACAAAAATGAAGAATTCCCACCACTCCACTAAACACCGCTCTACTCACCGCTCGTAGCCCGTAGCTTGCAACAGCAGTCAGTACTACCAACAGCACGTAGGCCGCAGCACGCCATTTCTTGCGCACGGCACTGTTGCAGTAACGTCACGGTCTCGCTCAGTGCTGAGCAGTGAGGGGCGACCCGTGGGCTGCGTCTCCATGCACAACTCTGCTGAGGCTGTGGCATACAGGTTCCTTCGCAACGGCACTGCTCGGCCCTTGGGGTGACGTCAGGGACTCACTCGGCCAGAGACTGCTGCAGTCCAGTGTGGCCGCAGGTCGCGGGCCGGGCCTCTGTGCACGACTGCCTGTCGGACCTCGCACGTGTGTCATGGCTACGGTCCTGGACGGACTGCGCCTCGATGTCCACCTCTGTTACAAAGTGCACGACCAGAGCTCGCTCTCAGCCGGTCGTCCCGACGGATTGACATCACAGAAGCCAACTGCGACATCACTTCAGCAATGGCTGCATCAATTCCCTCAGGCAGACATGTCCCTGAACTGACATAACCTCTTATCCTCAGAACAATGATTCCTCTGAAATTTTAAGTTACTCTATCTTGTACAAATATCATCTGTGCCAATGAAAATGATTTGTCAAACTGTTTACTTAAAACATGTCAAATTGTGTATTGTTTTTTCTTGCATACACCCACTTTGTAATTTTGTTGTACTGACGACTTGAATGTCTACTCATGTAAAAGCGGGTATCGTAGTGGAATATATTGTAGGAAAATGTAAGACACCAAGAAAAATTTTGTTTATTGATGTTTATTAAATATGTGTGTACCAGAAAGTCCACAAATGTTAATAAGTACATGAAATTCTTTCTACGACAATGAAGAACAGAGATGCCTTCAAATTTCTCTGCGATCAGCTAGGAGATACCCTCCTGTTTCATATCATCCTTTGTTCTTCAGCTATCGATATGTATGCATCTATCTTGTTAGCACCTCGTATGAATATACGTTTGAAAAGTCCGTGCAAAATAAAAACTGCTTACATGTTTGGGGTAAACCTTTTTTATTTTTCTACATAGTCTCGTTTTAGACACTTCACCCAATGCTGTTCTAATTTGTTGATCCCTTCCGAATAATAGGAATTCTCTAAGTCTGCAAAATAGCTAATAGTTGCTGCAATCACCTCCTCGTTTGAACAAAATCTTTGTCCCGCCAGCCATTTCTTCAATTTGGGGAACAAATAGTACTTCGAGGGAGCCAAGTCTGGACAATAGGTGAGGGGGCGAGGGATAAGAAACGAGCTGGAATCCTATTTCCATTAATTTTGCGACCACAATTGCTGAGGTGTGTGGTCGAGCATTGTCGTGGTGGAAAATGACGGTCCAATAACGATGAATAATATTCACCTGTAATAGTTTTACCCTTTCCCAGATAGTCCATGAGGATTATCCCTTGCGAATCCTAAAAGACAGTCGTCATAAACTTTCTGCCGGAAGGAATGGTCTTCGCCTTTTTGGTGCCGATTCTCCCTTGGTAACCTATTGTTTAAATTATTGTTTGGTCTCAGGAGTATAGTAATGTATCCATGTTTCATCCACAGTGACGAAACGACGCTCAAAGTCCTGCGAATTCTTCTCAACAGCTGCAAACCATCCTTGCAACACTTCACACGATTCCGTTTTTGGTCAAGCGTGAGCAATACCGGAACGCATCTTGTGGATAGCTTTCTCATATCCAAATGTTAGCCGGCCGAAGTGGCCGTGCGGTTAAAGGCGCTGCAGTCTGGAGCCGCAAGACCGCTACGGTCGCAGGTTCGAATCCTGCCTCGGGCATGGATGTTTGTGATGTCCTTAGGTTAGTTAGGTTTAACTAGTTCTAAGTTCTAGGGGACTAATGACCTCAGCAGTTGAGTCCCATAGTGCTCAGAGCCATTTGAACCATTTTTCCAAATGTTAGTGCCAAATATTATGTACCCGTTCATTCGAGATGCCCACAGAACTAGCAGTCTCACGCACCTCAACCCGTCTGTCATTAATTACCATATTATGGATTTTATCAATGATTTCTTGAGTGGTAACCTTCACAGGGCGTCCAGAACGTTCAGCATCACTTGTGCCCATATGGCCACTCCAAAAATTTTGAAATCACTTATAAACTGTTCTAATCGAAGGCGCAGAGTCATCGTAAACTTTATTAACCTTCTCTTTAGTCTTCTGAGGTGTTTTGCCTTTCATAAAGTAATGTTTGATCACCACATGAAATTCTTTTTCGTCCATTTTTTGACAATCACTCGACTTCCTTTATTCACACGAATGCCAAACACAAAGAAATACACCAATACGTTTGAAACTTGGTGTACGTTCTTTCCACAGATGCTACTAACTAAACATGACCTCGATAGGCGCCGGTGGTGTCATCTCTCGGTCTTTGCATGGAATTTTCAAACGTCTCTCGTATTTGAGTATATTTAAATTAATACCTTTCAGATGTATTAATTTAATAAACTAAACATATTTCGTTGTATTAATGTCTTTATCAGCTTTGTATACAGCTATTCGTGAAAGAAATGCAAAACTGCTGACGTGGAGCCCGTCCGCCATTGGTGTGATCCAAATACTGATTAGCAATTTATCAGATCTTTTATGGTGCACCATAGAATCTACAGTCTTTCAGAAACGAAGTATGATTCTCAAATTAACTAAATAGCATAATTCGATTGACCGTTCGCATTATGCACTTGACTTACGAAAATTACATTGAAGCCAAATCTGTAACTATGCGTTTTTCTCGAACACCAAGCTGGAGAAACAGGAAATCACAACAGGAATCAGCAAGCATTGCTCGGTTATTTTCAATTGACATTAATGCTGACTACCTGCTGGAAAGTGATAGGTGATCACGACTACTTTCTTTACATTCTGTATCTTCCTTCCACCTTCGGAAGTAGGCGAGGTAACTTCCACTCGCTCATCCACCTTAGAGAGAGGTTGTTGCTATTGTTGGATAGGGTCCAACAGTGTGAGATAGATAGCTTTTCTCATACGAGAATGAGCAGCGCCGTTAATTTAAATCAATATAGAAACGTCTTTTGCCATGTCAACAGCCGACGGCGCTGAATCACAAGAGATCTACCTTACTCATGAGTTCTCCCAGTAAAGAACTTGCAAAATTGTGGACCAGAAGCCTACCTCTCCCTCCCGCCCCTTTCCTCAGTGTTGTTATAGTGGTCTTCAATCTGAGGACTGGTTTGATGCAGCTGCCAAAGCTAGTCTATTCTGTGCAAGTCTCTTCAGCGCTGCACAGTTTCAGCAATGTGCATCAGTTTGGACCTGCTAACTGTATTCAAGACTTTCTCTCCCCCTACAATTCTAACACCCCCACCCCTCCCCAACACACACATATACACTTAACGCCTCAGGATATGCCGTAGGAAGCGAAGTTGTGCCCTACATTTCTTAATTTCCCATGTTCGACTCAGTATCTTCTTAGCAGTTATTCGATCTGCAGTGCCACCACTAGTTTTCGGAGCTACTGAGTAAAATTGTGATCTTGCCATCGCTGTTGTAAACGATCTTGGGAGTGGGCCAGCTAAGAGCCAACCTAACCCCATTACATCAGATGCAGCAATGTCACTGGCAGATTCCCACATTGTGCTCCAGGAAAGGGGCTGGCACCGCCATAATGACGACGCAGCAGAAAGGCGTTGGTAGGCCTGTAACTACACATCCAATCAACAGAATTCTTATGGTCTACATGATTACAAGCTGTGATTTTCAAAGCAAGAAAGCTATGTCCCAACATAAATTACCATTATTTTCAGTCAAAGCTGTCAACGAGGCGACATGAGGTTACGAGTAGCCACCATGGGATTTGGCCTCCACTAACTGTGGGCCCCTGTTGCTGGTTTTAGGATCACTGCTGTGAGCTTTGCATCTTCCAGCCTGTGGGCCAACTATCAGGTGCAACCAGACTTCAGCCATAGAACGCAGTCGTTTGTGACCATGCCCACCAGTGGCATCAGTTCCTTAACACTCGCTGTCTTCAGCACACACTGTGGAGGCCATTGCACCACAGAATGTTCTAGTTTGCTCTTTAGTAAAATGTGTGACTAACAGTGAAGGTTTTATGAGCAGCCATGGATCATCATCCAGACAACAATCCACCACCTCAACTCAGACCTCCACATGTAGAGTTCATCCATCCTCGAACTCCACATTTTGGTGTCAGAAGTGTGTGTCACGTCTAAATTTCAGTGACAGGGGAACCTTACCAGCCACCCTCCCTGGAAACGATGGTTCTCGACTACCTCAGGGTTGCAGTTTCATCGAAACACAGCATCAGTGTGCAGTGGGTGAGTACACTGACTGTTCTATTTTTTCCCCTGCGATTATCACGTCGAGTCAGTGCACCCTTTAGCAGCTTTTCAGTTCTGTTTTCATGTGTGATATGTGTCAAGTAAACTCAGACTGTGTTCTGAGGATGTGAAAAAATGAGTAGTAGAGCTAAGTTCGTGCCACCCCACTTTCTATAGTTGCAAGATTTATTCAAGATGGCGGCGACGACGTCATCCAAAATGGCTGCGTGTAGACTTGGCAATGGCGCATGACGTCATTCAAGATGGCCGTTTTTGTCGGGAAAATAGGCCAATTGTGTTTTGTCCACTAACCTAACCTCCAGAAGAAATGGCGGGAATTTTGAATTTTGACAGGAAAATTGGCCAATTGGGCGATGTCCACTGACCTAACTGTCCAGAAGAATTTGGCGCCAAATCCAAATTCCAACATGATAAATCATGCAAAACCTTTCTTTTCTTTATTATTATTCATCATAATTTATTAACATTGATTATCATTTATTATCATTCATTATCAATCATTATGATTTATTATCATTTATTATTATTTATTATTGCTGGCCTACCTCCACAAGAAAATTCACGCCAAATGAAAAGTCCAAAACGATAATTATTATTCATTATCATTCATCATTTATTATAATTTCTTATCAGTTATTATTTATTATTATTTATACTCATTTATTATTATTTATTTTTATTGGCCTCCGTCCACTAACATAGAAAATCACGCAATGTTCAAATTCACACTCCTTAATCTCTGGAAAGCGTACTTCTATTTATTATTATTATCATTTACAATTATTTATTAGCATTTATAATGATTTATTGTAATTTATTCATGATGGTTGATTTTTGCGGCATGAAAGCGAATTCCCTTATATCCATAACAAAAAGTCTCTCACAAATTCAAATTCAAACACGATAATCTGTCACACCTACGAAAAAGAAGAGACGAGTTGGGCCATGTTCACTAACCTAAGTCCACCTCATCCTACGAAGTTTGAATTTTTCGCACTCACTTATTGTTTCACACCTAAGCTATGAAAATGGCGTCAAATAGTAATAAAGGGCACTTTTACTAACGTAAGTCACCTCCTGTGAATTAGCGGGAAAAGGACTGAAGTCTTTATTTCAAACAGTACCATCATCACTTGTTCTCCAACAGAGTTAGTACACATCTTAGAGATCGCAGTCAAGTCGCCACAAGGCCTCCAGTCCAACTGAATTAGTTCGTATGGTCGCCGCCGACCCGCGCCAGGCAGCGCGCCACCGGCATGCGATCGATCGCCTCACGTGACGGCCGTCGGATACGTCCGCGTCCGCAGCCGGTCCAGCGGCCGTTCGCGTCACAGCCTATTGGCACCGACTCGCGTCGCAGGTCCGCGCTGGTCCAGCGATGTAAACATGTTTTCGTGGACTGTCGAGTCCGCCCCCACCGACCAGTCGGCGCCAAAGCTGTCCGCTGGACAGGTTGGAACCTGCCGACTTCATATCGGTAGGTCGGTTGATCCAGCACCTGCTTGACAAGGAACGCCCTGCCACACGTTTGGCGCCAAAGTTCGCTCGAGAATGGAATCCGCCATGACGTCACAAAAGGTTGTCCAGCACATGTGCTCGCCACGACGTCCCTCGCTAAGATAATTGATCACCCAACTCTCAATATTCAATCCCCATTCTGCACTTACCTAATGCAAGATCGTCGCGAAAACACACGTCTGTAAGCATGAGCCAACGCTCGCGCCTAGCTTAGTACCTCCGCAAGTGATTGTAACAAAGTTCCCATGACTACTTAATTAAATTGATCAATTTATTAACCCCTCTGACGCGTCAAAGTGCCACGTCCACCTAGACTTGGAATCAATTTACGCCACTGCCACGCCCACCTGGATTTGAAATGAATGGCCTGGCCCTGAGCACTATAGGACTCAACATCTGAGGTCATCAGTCCCCTAGAACTTAGAACTACTTAAACCTAACTAACCTAAGGACATCACACACATCCATGCCCGAGGCAGGATTCGAACCTGCGACCGTAGCGGTCGCGCGGTTCCAGACTGAAGCGCCTAGAATCCCTCGGCCACAACGGCCGGCGAAATGAAAACACAAGAAAATTGTGGCAAACGAAGCCACTAACCTAAGTCACCTGTGATGACTCAAAATCGTCTGTTTTGCCTCTCATACACACCATGAGCGCGGGACCGCCCACGTCGCAGCCTGGACCTTTATACTCGAGTCGGACATACTCCTCTGTAAATATTCTAGCTGAACTATAACCCGAATACTGTTGTTCAATCCACACAGTCTAGGACATGGCCAGAGCACACCCCCAGTACCTAAGCCGAGAACATCGCTCGCCCCACCTGTAGTTAACCGCTGAGAGACGGAGATATGCTGCAATCACATCCCTCGCGCTCTCGTAGCTACTTGCCTCAGCATTTCCATCTAACAAAACCTCAAGGTAGAAAAAGTAAGAACCAACTCGAACTCTCTCATATTCTATATCGTCCCACAAATACTTAACGTACATTTTATTTAGACATCGAGTATATCCATCACTCTCATATAAAAAACACTCGCCCTGATGTACCTGGTGTCATGTTGCACAGTCGGCAGACACGCAAACAGCTCCTAATTTCAGTGCACAATATCAGACTGCTCCTAAATAATGCAGTACACATAACTGTAAACACCATCAGTACTCGTAATCTGTCCAAATAACGCACAGCAAAATAACTCAACAGACGCGCTCAATCAATCTGTCCCACACTAAGTCACACGTCCGACAGCTCTCAATTCGCTCAAAGGTCTCTGTCCGACACCTCAAACATGACTTGATGACAGCCGCATTCACACCTAACACCTGAGAAATTTACATCACCTACACGCCGAACATGACTATCCAAACCAGAAAAAAATAAGAGCCCAGCAACCTCTCTGAAATTGTATAGTGCCCCCAGAAATAGTTAACCCTCGCTTTCGTGTTTTCTCAGTGTATTTGTAAATTCAAATTCTTACCCTAACAGAACTTGTTCATGAAAATATTACTGAATGCGCTCCTAACCTCCTACCGTTCCAGCTTTCAACATTCGCAAATGTTCTCAATCCTCCTATATCCCAGCAGAACCGATTAATGATTCTTATTCCTTCTTATCGAATTTACTGGCCTAATTTTCTAAGGAACCGTTATCGAAGTACCATCCTGCCTTTCTCTCTGAGGCTTTCTCTGCTTACTTTTACAGAGATCGCTAAATTACTTTCACAGCCCCCTCAATCTACACACACACACACACACACACACACACACACACACACACACACACGGTCATCCTCTCTACTTATCCCGTAACATAAGCAATAGTAACTTTACAATCCATTATATACAAACCCTACACAATGTAAGCCACAATAACTTTACAATACCGGCTACATGCCCCAATTGTCTCCAATCCGAAGGAAGCACTGTTAACCTTCTCTTTCTTTCTACACACGCGACACTCAGCGGTAATCAGCCCTTCTACATCAAAGGACGGAAGTCCCTCTCAGAACTGTTCCACAAATTCGGCGATCGCTTCCCCTCAACACATATGCGTTACATTCTCTTCTTCTTCCTTGCCTGCTCGATTTCTTGCAACAAACATCTCCAGACTCATTGACTACAAGAACACACCAAACTTTTTCTAAGTACAGCTTCCTGTAAACCACTGAGTAACTAGAAACAAAGAGACAAAAAATGATATTCGCACTCTCGAATACCGAAGTCGTTCATGTAATTATACTTACAGTTAAATCTTACGATCGCGGTCTCATTTGATTGGCATTCCACAATGAGCTAAGTATCGGAAATACACTCTCTTGACCGAAGTTACTCTGGAAATATCTCTACCGTCTTTACTACTTCCTCTCTACTCATCACATAACATAAACAACATTAACTTTACAATGCAATATATACAAACGCTACAGAATGTAAACCACAGCAACTTTACAATACAGTATATACACATTTGACACAAAACAGTGCACTTATCCAGTATATCTCTACAGCATGCGAAAAAAGTACACTATTCCTACTGCGTCTATATACCGCAATGCTCCCCAATCCTAGGAAACCACCGTCGACCTGCTCTTACTCTCTACAGACCCGACACTCAGAGCTAATCTTCCCTCTTACATGAGTGGCCGTAAGTCACCCTCAGAACTCTTTTTACAAATTCGGTAGCGTGCCCCCTCAGCAAAAAAGCCTTACTGTCTCCCCTTCCTTATCTGTTCGCCTCAGACTCATAGACTGCAAGAACACACGTACTTTCTCCATAATATTACACCATTTTAACTGTACTTCTAAATATCAATAGTTCATCATAATTCCTAAGATATAGACTTCAAATTAATTCTCTACAATAGCCGAACTTTATCTATGTGCAGCATGCTGTAAACCACTGACTAACTAGAAACAGACATACGCAAAATGATATTTACACTCTCGAATACCGGTCACAGTCATGTAACATATTCGAGATCTTGGCTATAGTTTACACGTCAACTAACGTCTGTCCCAGGTCTAGAGAACAGACAAGCGTGTATCCAACACACCACAATCGATCTTCACTCAACTAAATAAAGGAAGCAAATGTGCAAAAGTAGTCAGCCGAACAATCTACATCCCAACGAATAACAATCCAACCCAAATCAATCATCTTCTCAATTACTGACTTGATCACCAAATCCGCCCAACACATACTGTTACTTCGCTATTCGGTCGTCTATAGGACATCAAAGTTAGCTCTTACAGATCGATGCACTCCAACAGGTCTCTGCATTCGGACAGCTCCTCCAGTTATTTATTATTATTTATTATCGTTTGTGATCATTTAATATTATTTATTATAATTTATTATTTATGTCATGCGAGTGTGTTCGCCACAAGGTGCTGAGTCCAATTGGGTTATTACACATCGTCTCCAGCAGGCGGCCTCATTCAAGATGTCTGATTTTATAGGGAGTTTGAATTTTCGCAGAAGATCATACAATTAGTTTATCTAACAGCCGGCCGGAGTGGCCGTGCGGTTCTAGGCGCTACAGTCTGGAACCGAGAGACCGCTACGGTCGCAGGTTCGAATCCTGCTCGGGCATGGAAGTGTGTGATGTCCTTAGGTTAGTTAGGTTTAATTAGTTCTAAGTTCTAGGCGACTGATGACCCCAGAAGTTAAGTCGCATAGTGCTCAGAGCCATTTGAACCATTTATTTATCTAACAAAACTGTCTCAAAGTTCAACTGTGTTTAGCTCCTATCACAACCACCAGAGCACTCTGTCATCACGTCAGTTGATTATGCAATTAACATTATTCAAGATGGCTGCACCCACTGCGAAACGTGTCACCTTTCCCGAACATTCATACTGCAGTAAAATTCCAACTTGGCTTTAGTCACACCCTACACATTTTTCAGCTGATCCCATTTCCAGATCATTGCGCATCTGATATCTGCAATTTCAGTCGGAGAAAGACATATCCATTACCTTCTGCAGCCTGTCTAGAAACAGAACGACTTCAATTAGTGCAACAGGACCTTGTCTTGACCATTCGCCGGAAATGCGAGCGCTGCTAGCGGCATGTCAAAGCCTCATATCTGTCCATCTAAACAGCCGTATGCTCAGCCCCAGGACCAGCATGCCGAAGTTGGCTCTCTCTACACTTGCTCTCCAGCTATTGTCTAACGACATACACTGCACAAATGGATTCCTGAATAACGCAGATCTCTATCTTCCCCTTCATCTCCAACTCGACATGTAAACATTGTCTCCCCCAGCCAGCCAACCCGACGTCATTCAAGCTGTGCTGACAATTTCCACTCATAAATCTTAAATACTCTCATATGTAAAAGCCTGTTCACTCATATCAAAACTCACTTAATAATAAAAAAGCATTCTCCATTTCTAAGCATGGATGATTATGCATTTAGAACAAATAGACAAACATAATTCCAAGCACAAGTCATACATATGATTAAAAAGAAAAGAAAACCCTCAATTTAGATTATCCGAAATTTATTTTCATGTCGTAATGATACAGTCGTAGATGACTTGTGTCATCCACTCGCTCAATTCTTCAACACACGCTTTCACAGAACTTGTTCTACGTATATGCCAGCCACACTGTTATAATAATAATTTGCACAAGCATTTACGCCCCCACATACAAACCAGCTCAATAGAACATAATAATTCCTTTTTCCACAGATAGTCATATTCGGTGAACAATTAAACGTACTAAATTATGCATACATGTAGTCAAATAAGAACTACTTTTACCGACATACACACCCCTCTCACTCAGGAAAGGGCATTTAATATTATATACTTAAACACAGACCAGTGATAACAATATTCCGACACGCACCTTGTCCTTTTAATAAAGATAGAGTTCATTTTCCTATAGCGTGCAAAATCACCATTATACATCAGGGCACCCTCGCTCGACCAAAGTCGCTCTCAGAACAGTTCAGCTAATTCGAGAGCCTTTTCCCCTTCGCAGAAAGGCGTCAGTCTTTCTGATCAGAACCTGCTCCCGTTTCTACAGACATCTCCAGACTCACGTATTAGAAGACCAAAAATATTTTTAATATAATATTATAAAATTCACCTCGTCTCGTGGATATTAAGCACAGTCCTAGTACTTTAGCGTGTCATAGACCTCTGACTAACTACAATTCCTGCCCTGCACAGACATTAACACGGAATGATGCACGGCCTCTCACAGGAAACTATAACTTGCACCTTGTAAATCATATTCTTACCGTCGATAGCATAACATTGAATGATTTTAAATAAAGGACAGCCACAACACAACGAAACTAGAAGAGCTTGGTGGCAGTGTTGCGACTTTCCAAACTACCCCCCAAAAGTGATTGACGGCCTCTACATTTAAACTCATACGTCACAATGACCCAATAGTTGATAACTCTGCATTCCATTTCTAGTGATTGTTCATTTTGCACACAAGTACGGGATCACCGTTTTCGGTGTTAGCAGCCCCAGGAGTTGCGGTCCATCAACCAAAATTTCTCCCCCACCTCAAACAAGCATTGTCACTCAGTCATTATGTGGTACCCAATGCACGGATGGGATGGATAAGACACCACCGATCTACTATAATATTATCCATCACAACTGATATCGCGAAAAATTTTACAGTAAGTCCAACACTGGCCAACCATGTGACAGCATGTTTTCCTGTTTTCAGTATCATAGCTAAACCATACCTCCTCTACTCTGCAAGTATCATTGCGAGCATTGACAGATGACTGCTCAGTACGTCCATTCACACTTAATTCTAGAACACATAAAAACGATCAAAGCATGCCAGACAACGATATACATATTTCTAAGACCTCACGCATAGTACTCGATCAATCTCTCTGTGTATGATGGTCACAGAGCAATCTCGCCCTCTTACGTTAAAAGACCATCCTTACTCAGCATTGACCAGCCTACCCCGCGACATCGCTACCCAATTAATTAGTGGCTTCGTTTGATACAATTGTCTTGTGTTTGTAGCGTAACACGAACTGACCATCAGAATTCAAACTTGGCTTATTTGTGTAGACAAATTGTGATATAAGTTAATGTAGGTTAGTACATGTTAGTACACGTTAGTAAACGGAATTACACATTAGCACATGTTACCCAACGAACATGGGTCGATAAGGGGGCGTGGTGGTCGGTAGGGACTTTAACTATTTCATTTCAAGTCTTGGTAGGCGTGGCAGTGGCGAAAATTGATTCCAAGTCTAGGTGGACGTGGCACTTCGACGCGTCAGAGAGGTTAATAAATTGATCAATTTAATTAAGTAGTCATGCAAACTTAGTTACAATCACTTGCGGAGGTACTAAGCTAGGAGCGAGCAATGGTTTATGTGTACGGACGTGTGTTTTCCCGACGATCTTGGCTTAGGTAAGCGCAGAATGTGGATTGAATAATCAGACTTGGGTGATCAATTAACTTAGCGAGGGACGTCATGGCGAGCACATGCGCTGGACAACCTTTTGTGACGTCATGGCGGATTCCACTCTCGAGCGAACTTTGACGCCAAACGTGTGGAAGGGCGTTCTTTGTCAAGCAGGTGCTGGATCAACCGACCTACCGATATGAAGTCGGCAGGTTCCAACCTGTCCAGCGAACAGCTTTGGCGCCGACTGGTCGGTGGGGGCGGACTCGACAGTCCACGAAAACATGTTTACATCGCTGGACCAGCGCGGGCCTGCGACGCGAGTCGGCGCCAATAGGCTGTGACGCGAACGGCCGCTGGACCGGCTGCGGACGCGGAGGTATCCGACGGCCGTCACGTGAGGCGATCGCTCGCTTGCCGGTGGCGCGCGGTCTGGCGCGGGTCGGCGGCGACTATATGAACTAATTCAGTTGGACTGGAGGCCTTGTGGCGACTGGACTGCGATCTCTAAGATGTGTACTATCTCTGTTGGAGAACAAGTGATGACAGTACTGTTTGAAATAAAGACTTCAGTCATTTACCCACGAATTCACAGGAGGTGGCTTACTATACGTCGCGATTTTCATAGCTTAGGACTGAAACACTAACTGAGGGCGAAAAATTCAAACTTCGTAGGATGAGGTGGACTTAGGTTAGTGCAGATGGCCCAATTGGTCTCTTTTTTTTTTTTTTTTTTTTTTTTTTGGTAAGTGTGACAGACTATCGTGTTTGAATTTGAACCTATGAGAGATTTTTTGTTATGGATGTAAGGGAATTGGCTTTCTTGCCGCAAAAATCAACCATCTTGAATAAATAATAATTAATTATAATAAATGATAATAAATGCTTATAAATAATAGTAAATGATAATAATAATAAATAGAATGACAGTTTTCCAGAGATTGTTGTTGTTGTTGTGGTCTTCAGTGCTGAGATGGGTTTGATGCAGCTCTCCATGCTACTCTATCTTGTGCAAGTGTGCAAGCTTCTTCATCTCCCAGTACCTACTGCAGCCTACATCCTTTTGAATCTGCATCCAGAGATTATGGAGTGTGAATCTGAACATGGCGCTATTTTCTATGTTAGTCGAGGTAGGCCAATAATAATAAATAATAATAAATGATAATAAATAAAAATAAATATTAAATGATAATAAATAATGATAATAAATTATAATTAATGATGAATTATAATGGATAATAATAAAGACAAGTATGGTTTTGCAGCCATTATCGTTTTGGAATTTGCATTTGGCATGAATTTTCTCATGGAGGTAGGCCAGTAATAATAAGTAATAATAAATGATAATGAACGACAATGAATGATAATAATCGATAATCAATGTTAATATATGATAATGAATAATAATGAAGAAAGTAAGGTTTTGCATGCATTATGTTGTTGGAATTTGGATTTGGCGCCAATTTCTTCTGGACAGTTAGGTTAGTTCAACAATGGTTCAAATGGCTCTGAGCACTATGGGACTTAACATCTAAGGTCATCAGTGCCCTAGAACCTAGAACTACTTAAACGTAATGAACCTAAGGGCATCACAGACATCCATGCCCGAGGGAGAATTCGAACCTGCGATCGTATAGGTCACGCAGTTACAGACTGAACCGCCTAGAACCGTACGGCCACAGTGGCCGGCGGTTAGGTTAGTGGACGTAGCCCAATTGGCCCATTTTCCCGACAAAAGTCAAAATTCCCGACGTTTTTTATGGAGGTGAGGTTAGTGGACATAGCACAATTGGCCTATTTTCCAGCAAAAATCGGCAATCTTGGATGATGTTATTCGCTGTTGCCAGACCTACATGCCGCCATCTTCGATGACGTCATCTTGAATAAATTTGACAACAATGGAAAGTGGGGCTGCAGGAACTTTGCTCTACTACTAGAAGATTTTATGAGCAGCCATGGATCATCGTCCTGACAACAATCCACCACCTCTACTCAGACATCCACGTGTGGAGGTCATCCATCCTGGACCTCCAAATTTTGATGTCAGAAGTGGGTGGCACGTTTAAATTTCAGTGACATGGGAACCTTACCAGCCACCCTCCCTGGAGACGATGAATTTCGACTACCTCAGGGTTGCAGTTTCGTCGACACACAGCATCAGTGTGCAGTGGGTGAGTCCACTGACTGTTCTTTTTTTTTTCCCCTGCGAGTCTCACGTCGTGTCACTGCAGCTTTTAGCAGAATTTCAGTTTTGTTTTCATGTGTGACATATGTCAAGTAAACTTAGACTGATCTGAGGATGTGTAAATATGAACGTTATTTTTGCCTTTCATCAATGAGTGTGGCTCATTGTCTGGAAGTGTATAAGGTGTAAACCATGCGTAACTTCTTAGGAGGGGAAGATGAGTTTTGTCGAGAAGTCGGAGTGTTGTGGTAGTTGTCACAGTTTTTAATGGGCAATGTATTTCATTTTGAGCAATAAATGTGGCTCACTACGTTTAAGCACGTGAAGTAGTAGTCATGACCAGCCGCTCAAGTAGAGAATTTAAGTTACAGTAAGTGTTAGGATAGAATTTGATTAAGTGTCCTTGTCGTCATAGTGTTTTGTTCTCCTCGTTTGTTGTTTGCATAATTAATGAGGAATCCACTGGCGGAGAGGTTGCGAATTTCTGCAGCCTGAACCATATGTGTAGGGAAATGCATGTGCCGATGATTTTTGCATCCTGCAGAGTGCAACTGCCGACCGTAATTTTGTTGTAGATACTTAGGAGGTGACGATAAAAGCTATCAATAAGGCTGATTGTATTGCAGATGTTGCGGGTACTGAAATGGTACAGACGCATTTAGTATTTCCGAAGGCCACAGATTCGGTACCATCTCTGACGGCAATGCCTCCTCAGAAGGTAGGAGGAAAAGAAAGAGGAAATGTGTTTGTAAGGTTTATGATCCGGCCGACAAGGCTTGTGGCAGTGGATCAGGAGAATGACAGAAGTGACAACACTTGCAGTGGTTCAAATGGCTCTGAGCACTATGGGACTTAACATCTATGGTCATCAGTCCCCTAGAACTTAGAACTACTTAAACCTAACTAACCTAAGGACATCACACACAACACCCAGCCATCACGAGGCAGAGAAAATCCCTGACCCCGCCGGGAATCGAACCCGGGATCCCGTGCGTGGGAAGCGAGAACGCTACCGCACGACCACGAGATGCGGGCACACTTGCAGTGTCTAAACATTCTGCGTGGTCTCTGTTTGTTCTATATCGTGTCTCCCTACCACTTTCGCGCAACGACGCTCTGAGCGTGTTTTTTAGGGAATTGACTAGTTTGAACCTGGGACCTGTTGCTGGTAAGGAGACGCCAGACCACACATGACATGTAGAATTCAGAAGAGGTCAGTGAGACTAGCGATGATATAACCCAAATACTTAATGATTTCAGCGTCAGCTCCACTGCACTCCCTGTAAAAGAATCTTAATACTAACTAAATTTAGTGGAAGGCGTTCAAGGCTTTCCTATTTATAGTTAGCTGGTAAAATAACGTCGAAAAAGCAGTTAAGTTTACCATTGGAAATTTTATTCTACTCACAAAACATTGTTTATAAATTGCACTATTGATAAAAGGAAATGTTTCAATACAGGATGGTAAAAACCGACTGTGTTCAACAAAAATGTGAACGAATATTCCTTGAATGGGTTTCCAAGTTCTACAATGGATCGAAGGATGACCTATGCCATATAACATCTATAATCTAGGTTTAAATTAAGATTCACAGAAGAGGAAACTATCAACATGGTCTACAGTGACCCTTAATTATCTTTAATTACTTATCTAACTTTTCGTAAATTACAGTGGCTGATGTGGCTTCTCAATAACAATATAACAGAAAAAATCATTGCGTTTCAGATTTTTACTTCAAGTGGCAAATGTGAACACCATGAGCTTTAATTGAGGATCGACACTAGTATTACGCAAAAAGGGGATGTAACAGATGAGACTTCTGCAGTTCTGAGTGAAGCCTTATGCACTCAAAAATGCGGCATCGCGTGCGTTCATTACCTCGTCGGAGTTCGTCAGGGGGCGGCGGACAGCACAGCTCCGCTCACCTCGTCGTCTCCGAAGCAATTCTTCCCTAACTTCTCCTTACTACAATTTACCGAAGTTGGTTTAAAAAAAACTATCTGACTGTGTTTTCATCTGACCAATCAGGGTCTCAATGTTAACCTTAAGCTCCGCCTACAAAAATTCTGTCTATCCAATGAGAAACGTTATACTTTTCGTGGTGGGGCAATGTTTTTAAAGTTTGCAACGTAACAGAGACGCGAAAAAGTCTCACGCTAAAACTTGCCGCTGGTGTGGTCCTTTAGTGTTATCATAACATCTATACTGTTCTTTTGCAGGGATCTATCTTTTAACATGGGCTGGGGGGTGATCCTAACGTAACAGAGACGCGAAAAAGTCTCACGCTAAAACTTGCGGGTGGTGTAAACCTTTTTGTGTTATCGTAAGATCTATACTGTTCTTCTGGAGGGCTCTAGCTTTTAACATTGGCTGGGGGGGGGGGGGTGGTCTTGTGGTCTTGACGTAACAGAGACGCGAAAAAGTCTCACGCTAAAATTTGCGGTTAGCTGGCGACGTGGGTGTCCGTCCGTCCCTTATCGTAGGGCCTTCCAGCTTAACACGGTTCTGCTCTCGGCGTCTGTTCTCGTTTCTCCCCTCGGAACTGCGTCTGTACCACGGTGGGAAGGTATGACATGCATTTAGGCATTCTTGTGTTAGCCTGTGGTATTGCTCACTCGTTACTCGTATTACTTTGGTTAATTTAATGTCACGATTTATTCGGAGCTATGTGAAATACTACTGGATTTGCTTATCATGACAGGGTTTTCATGGAAGGTGTTGGATTTGCCTGACACCTTACAAGTGTAATGCGTGATGCAGGCGAAGGTTGCTGTGCAATCCCAAGGGCTAGACTTTCTCATCAAGCATCATGCCAAAACTGACTTTCGATGACGAGCGGTGGAACTCAGGGGGATAATGTTAAAGCTGGGAGAAACTGTTACCATTGAAATACTGTTGCAAGGTTCGTTTATCATGATAGAACAAATGTAGGCAAAATCACTAAAGCTTAATTTGGATGTTATGGGGGCACAAGGCACTGGGAAGTTGCTTTAGGTGACCGAAGGTGTTGTTAACTAATACGATTCTGGACTTCGCCACTAGGTAGGGAGTCGTCGTTGAGTACGCAGCGCTCAGTGATTGAGAGCACTTCTCCTGTCTATACTCACGTTGAGACGTTGTCTGAATTTCGTCCTTGTGCCTGGGAGTTCGCGTTTCTTGTCTGTAGAATACAGAGAGGAGAAGATAGTATTAGATTATACTAGTCAGACGCCCGCCTCCTGCCGTCCTAGTGTTTAATGTGTTTTTTATTTTGTGGCTGGAATTCCTCCATCGCCACAGACGTGCACCAGAACCATCACTCCGACGCAGCGGACGGAGAACATACGGTGATATTGCTAAATGCTTCGGCTTATTAGGGCTATAAAGCTAAACAGCTGTGATAATGTAAGTTTCATTTACACTGACGTTGCACACCACTGTAGATCATCTTTGATAGTAGTGTCTTCTAGTGTTTCTGACGTAGGTGAAATAATGGTTCAAATGGCTCTGAGCACTATGGGACTTAACATCTATGGTCATCAGTCCCCTAGAACTTAGAACTACTTAAACCTAACTAACCTAAGGACATCACACAACACCCAGCCATCACGAGGTAGAGAAAATCCCTGACCCCGCCGGGAATCGAACCCGGGCGTGGGAAGCGAGAACGCTACCGCACGACCACGAGATGCGGGTGACGTAGGTGATATCAGTCATCTCGTGTTATTTATATTAGGACGCGTAGCCACAAAATCGGCCCATTTGGGCAGTTGATCAATAATATTAGACAGGAAATTTACTTCTATCTCTATGTCCATTGTACTTGGACATATAAACATCTGTAATATATAAAGGTGTTTAAATCTACAATAAATATATAAGCATATACAACATTTATTATTTAGTAGTTACTAGATCCCATAATCATTCAATTATTTTATGTTATAATTTATCTGTTAAAGAGCAAGAAGAAGCAAATAATAATACTGTTAAGAGATCCTAAGATGTGCTTCGTCGGAGGGGGGGGGGGGGGGAGTCAGACAGGGCCAAATCTTTATTTCTGCGTTCTGTATTTTCCATTGCGCAAATTCAATTTTACACCCACCTGGAGTAGCATCTTGCAAACCACACAAATAGTTTCGAGAAATACTTCCTAACACTTAAATTTATATTCGATGTTAGCATATCTCTCTATCTAATACTTTTCTCGCTATAGTCAGTCTTCATTTTATATCCTTTTTACTTCGGCCATCATCAGTTATTTTGCTGCCCAATAGTCCTTTTAGTGTCTCATTTCGTAATCAGATTCCCTTAACACTACCTGATATAACCCTCGCAATACCAAGGGGAAGGAAGGACTACATCATACGTACATTTTCAGAACCCTGTATTCAAGTCATGTACAATATATATTAAAAATCTTAAAAACATATATTTATGGTTTTTAATGATTTCTTCTACCAGATTCCGTAATTGTTTTAAATTTTTCAGGATGTGATTTTAAGAACAGGTGTCATATTAATATTTTCAGGTTTAGGACACTTCTTACACATAAATATATCTTTAAAAAGTATGTTGTGCGAAAAATACAACGAAAATTAACGAAATCCGTATATCTTTGTGTTGGTCATATATTACGCCCTCATTTTGTAGTACACGTTATGGTAAATCCGTTGGTACTGCTAGGTTTAATTCGAAAACATTCCATTACTTTTCATTTAGATCCATTGAGGGTTATCTCATAATCCCTTTCCAGGGCACTATCTAATCCATTCAACTGTTATTCCAAGTTTTTTACTGTTTCTGACAGAATAGCATTGTCACCGGTAAACTTCAAAATGTTTATTGCTTCACCCTGATATTTGATTGTGTTAACAAATTTATCCTTCTATGCTTTACTGCTTGTTCGGTGTAGATGTTGAATGACATCGAGTGTAGGCTACCCGAATGTCTCACTCCCATCTTCATATTGCACAACAAAAATCCAGCAGATGCAGTAGCAGAATTTATGTGCTTCAACAAAATTTATTCTTTGGTGTGGTGGGGCTGTGAAATACATGTCCAGCCCCATTACTCCGTTCTTCTTTTTACCTGAGGACAGAAAAATTCATATTTCAGTGCATATACGGCAAAAATCCAAACTTTCATTTAGGGCAACATGGATTCCCAAGGATTCACACGTTACCAGTTGTACAGGAACATGTAGGAATGAGCGTCTCTCCTATTTCCGAACATTAAATGTAATTTTTGTAACTTTCAGAAGAGCAGAGTGCATTGAGAAAACTATTTCTAGATCGGAAGATAAGCCAGTTCCGTTCGAACCGACTAGCGAGAACAAAGAGAAAAGACCATTGGAGATGCAGTATTACGAAATGTCGTTAGAGTGTATTCTGGGATTGGAGAAGTATGAAGAAGGGAAACTATTGTATCCTTTTCCCTGAACTGACTTACCCTCCTATCCGCAGAACAATCATACCTCACAAATTTTATGTTAGTGTATCTTGCACAAATATCTCCTATGCCAATGAAAATGATTTGTCAAACTGTTCATTTAAAACATGTCAATTTGTGTATTGTTTTTTCTTGTATTCACCAATCTTGTAGTTTTGTTGTACTTACTACTTGAATGACTACTTTTGTAACGGCGAGTGTCGTAATCATATGTATCATAGGCAAATATGAGACACCATGAAAATCTTTCTTTCTTTATGTTTATGAAATGTGTGTGCAGCAGAGAGTCCACAAATGTTAATAAGTACATGTAATACTTTCTATGACAATAAAGAACAGAGAAGCCTTCACATTATTTCCTGCGATCAGCTAGGACATGTCTTCCTGTTTTTTATCGTCCATTGTTCTTCAGCTATCGCTATGTAAGCATCTATTTAGCTGTAATTTCTTAGACTTTCCCGGCGATTTGATGACATCTCGTGGAAATCGGGTTTTCTGCCGGATATCAGCGTCTTCCAAACACGATATTTCGACGTCAAGTAATTACGTAAAATTACGTCAAGTAATGATCGAAATATCGTGCTTGGAAGACGCTGATATCCGGCAGAAAACCCGTTTTCCACGAGATGTAATCTATTTAGCTTTTAAGAACCATGAATATATTTAAGTCTATTTAAATTAAGCCTTTCAGATTTGTTAAATTAACAAACTAAACATATCTCTTTGTATTAATGCCGTTATCAGCTTTGTGTACAGCCATTCATGAAAGAAATGCAAAACTGCTGACTTGGAGCCAGTCTGCCATTGGTGTGATCTAAATACTGATTAGCAATTATCAGTTATTTTATGGTGCACCAACGAACCTGCAGTCTTTCAGAAACGAAGTCCGATAGTCAATTAACTAAACAGCGTAATGCGATTGACCGATCACGTTATACACTTGCCTTATGAAAATTACATTGGAGCTACATCTGCAACTTTACGTTTCTCTCGAAGACTAATCTGGAGTAGTAAGAAATCACAACAGGAATCAACAAGCACTGCTCGGTTATTTTCAATTGACATTACTGAGCTGACTACCTGCTGGTAAGTGGTAGGTGATCACGACTATTTTCTTTACATTCTCTATCTTCCTTTCACCTTCGCAAGGAGGCAAGGTAACAGTTAGAGCACACAACTTCCACTCGCTCATCCACCTTACAGAGAGGTTGCTGCTATTGTTGCTTGTACAGTGGTCACTCCACATGTGGTTACAATTTAACGTCATACCAGAGACATTTCTGAGTACAACAAGAAAAGAATACAAGGACCGCTACCTCAGTTCGTTGCATCGGCCAATAGTGTGAGATAAATAGTTTTTCTCATACGACAATGAGCAGCGCCGTTAATTTAGAGCAATAGAGAAACGTCTTTTGCCATGTCAACAGCCGAGGATGCTGAATCACACGAGACCTACCTTTTTCATGAGTTTTCCCAGTAAAGAAGTTGCAAAATTGTGGACCAGAAGCCTACTTCTCCCTCCCGCCCCTTCCCCAGTGTTGTTGTTGTGGTGTTCAGTCTGAAGACTGGTTTGATGCAGCTGCCCAAGGTAGTCTATTCTGCGCAAGCCTCTTCAGCGCTGCGCAGCTAATGCAATGTACGTCAGTTTGAAACTGCTACCTTTATTCAAGACTTTGTCTCCTTCTACAATTTTAATACCCCCCTCCCCAACACCCACATATACACACTTCTCTCCATTACCAAACTGACAATTCCTTGGTGCCTCACGATATTCCCTATGAAACGAACTTGTGCCATAAATATCTTGTTTTCCCCAGTATCTTCTTATCAGTTATTCGATCTGCAGCGCCACCACTAATTTTCGGCGCTACTGAGTAAAATGGTGATTGTGGTATCGATAGCTACGATGCCATGGCGTAGGTGGAAATTCTTAAGTTGGCACTACGACGGACACCGACGACAGCGCATTCTAGCCGTTGCTGTGGGGTCTACGAGCTCCGCGACAGATTCTGCCCATTCTGATGAAGAGCAGACGGCCAGGACACTTCGCTTGCTATTGAGACTATGTACTACTTACGACGAGTCTAAGGCTTCGCACCTCAGTGCAAAGTTATGTATTCAGTTAATATTGTGAAATAGTAAAACCATTTCTAAGAGCAGTACCGAGAGATTCTCACCTTTTCCTGACCCTACTCACTTCCTTCACTCAGGCAACCTTTCAGTTTTCAGGAGCTGAACCACGCGCTGCCTTCCAGGCGGGATACAAAAGTGATATTGCCATGGCAGTTGCAAAAGACTTTGTTAGTGGGGCAGCTCAGACCTGACCAAACACCATTACGTCAGATGCAGCAAAGCCACTGGCAGATTCCCACATTGTGCTCCAGAAAAGGGGCTGGCACTGCCATTACAAAGACACAGCAGAAAGGCGTTTGTAGGCCAGCTACTAGACATCCAATCAAGACTTCTTATGGTCTACATGGTTGTGAGCTGTGATTTGCAAAGCAAGAACGCCCTGTCCCAACATAAATTACAATTACTTTCAGTCAAAGGTGTCTCAGTCTGGTACCTACTATTTACGAGGAGAGGTGTAGGCCGCTCCTCGAGGCGACATGATGCTACAAGCAGCCACCACGTGTTTTGGCCTCCACTAACTGTGTGCCCCTGCTTCTGGTGTTAAAATCAGTGCTGTGGCTGAGCATCTTCGAGCCAGTGGGCCACCTTCGGGCCAACTACCAGGTGCAAACAGCCCTCTGCCATAGAAAGCAGTCGCTTGAGACCATGGCCACCTGTTGCGTCAGTTCCTTAACACTCGCTGTCTACAGCAGACACTGTGGAAGACGTTGCACCACAGAATATTCTAGTTTGTTCTTCAGTAAAATGTATGACTAACAGAGAACTTTTTATGAGCAGCCAACCATCAGCATCCTGGCACCAGTCCACTAATTCAACTCAGACCTCCACATGTACATCTACACTACATGGATAAACAAATCACATTTTAGTGCCTGGCAGAGGGTTCATCGAACCATCTTCACAATTCTCTATTATTCCAATCACGTATAGCGCACGGAAAATAATGAATATCTATATCTCACCGTAAGAGCTCTGATTTTATTTTATTTTATCGTGGTGATCGTTCCTCCCTATGTAGGTCAGTGTCAACAAAATATTTTCGCATTCGGAGGAGAAAGTTGGTGATTGGAATTTTGTGAGACGATTCGGTCGCAACGAAAAACGCCTTTATTTTAATGATTTCCAGCTCAAATGCTGTACATTTCTGTGACACTCTCTCACGTATTTCGTGATAATAAAAAACGTGTGGCCTTTCTTTGAACTTTTTCGATGTACTCCATGAGTCCTATCTGGTAAGGATCCCACACTGCGCAGCAGTATTCTACAATAGGACGGACAAGCGTAGTATCTATTTGTACCGTAGTGTCCTCTTTAGTAGGTTCGTTACATTTCTAAGTGTCCTGCCAATAAAACACAGCCTTCCTTTAGCCTTCCCCACAACATTTTCTATGTGCTCTTTCCAATTTAAGTTGTTTGTAATTCTAATACCTAGGTATTTAGTGGAATACATGGCTTTTAGATTAGACTGATTTATCGTGTAACCGAAGTTTAAAGAGTTCCTTTTAGCATTCATGTGGATGACCTCACACTTTTCGTTATTAAGGGTCAACTGCCACTTTTCGCACCATTCAGATATTTCTTCTAAATCGTTTTGCAGTTTGTTTTGATCTTCTGATGACTTCACAAGTCGATAAACGACAGTGTCATCTGCAAACAGCCGAAGACGGCTACTCCGATTGTCTCCCAAATCGTTTATATAGATAAGGAACAGCAAAGGGCCTATAACACTACCTTCGAGAACACCCGAAATCACTTCTGTATTACTCGATTACTTTCCGTCAATTACTACGAACTGTGACCTCCCTGACAGGAAATCCCAAATCCAGTCACATAACTGAGACGATATTCCATATGCACGCAATTTCACTACGAGCAGCTGATGTGGTACAGTGTCAAAAGCCTTCGGGACATCCAGGAATACGGAATCGATCTGAAATCCCTTCTCAATAGCACTCAGCACTTCGTGTGAATAAAGAGCTTGTTGTGTTTCACAGGAACGATGTTTTCTAAAACCATGTTGACTGTGTGTCAATAGACCGTTTCCTTCGAGGTAATTGCCGGCCGAAGTGGCCGTGCGGTTAAAGGCGCTGCAGTCTGGAACCGCAAGACCGCTACGGTCGCAGGTTCGAATCCCGCCTCGGGCATGGATGTTTGTGATGTCCTTAGGTTAGTTAGGTTTAACTAGTTCTAAGTTCTAGGGGACTAATGACCTCAGCAGTTGAGTCACATAGTGCTCAGAGCCATTTGAACCTTCGAGGTAATTCATAATGTTGGAACAAAATATAAATTCTAAAGTCCTGCTGCATATCGACGTTAACGATATCGGCCTGTAATTTATTGGATTACTCCTACTATCTTACTTGAATATTGGTGTGACCTGTGCAACTTTCCAGTCTTTTGGTACAGATCTTTCGTGGAGCGAACGGTTGTATACGATTGTTAAGTATGAAGCTAATGCATCAGCATACTCGGAATGGAACCTAACTGGTATACAGTCTGGACCAGAAGATTTACTTTTATTGAGTGATTTGAGTTGCTTCACTACTTCGAGGATATTTACTTCTACGTTACTCGTGTTGGCAGCTATTCTCGATTCGAATCCTGGGATATTTACTTCGTCTTCTTTTGTGAAGGCATTTCGGAAGGCTATGTTTAGTACTTCTGCTTTGGCACCAATGTCTTCGATAGTAACTCCATTGTTATCACACAGAGAAGGCATTGATGGTTTCTTGCCGCTAACGTAATTCACATAGTCGGCCGAAGTGGCCGTGCGGTTCTAGGCGCTGCAGTCTGGAACCGCGAGACCGCTACGGTCGCAGGTTCGAATCCTGCCTCGGGCATGGATGTGTGTGATGTCCTTAGCTTAGTTAGGTTTAACTAGTGCTAAGTTTTAGGGGACTAATGAACTCAGAAGTTGAGTCCCATAGTGCTCAGAGCCATTCTGTACTTCACATACGGCCAGAATCTTTTTGGATTCTGTGCCAGGTTTCGAGACAAAGTTTCGTTGTGGAAACTGTTATATTCGTCTCGCATTCAAGTATGCGCTACATTTAGAGCTCCTGTAAAGGTTCGCCAATCTTGGGGATTTTGCGTCTGTTTAAAATTGGCATGTTTGTTTCGTTGTTTCTGCAACAGTCTTCTAACAAGATTTGTGTACCAAGGAGGATCAGCTCCATCGTTTGTTTGTTTATTTGGTATAAATCTCTCAATTGCTGCCGATACTATTTCTTTGAATTTAAGCCACATCTGGTCTACACTTATATTATTAATTTGGAATGAGTGGAGATTGTCTCTCAGGAAGGCGCCAAATGAATTTTTATCGGCTTTTTTGAATAGGTATACTTTTCGCTCATTTTTCGAGGATTAGGGGATTTCAATATTCAATCTCGCTACGACAACCGTGTGTTCACTAATCCCTATATCGGTTTTGATACTCGTTATTAACTCAGGATCATTTGTTGCTAAAAGGTCAAGTGTGTTTTCACAACCGTTTACTATTCGTATGGGCTCAAGAACTAACTTCTCGAAATAATTTTCAGAGAATGCGTTTAGCAAAATTTCGGATGATATTTTATGCGTACTTCCAGAATTAAACACGTATTTTCGCCAACATATCGAGGGTCAATTAAAGTCACCACCAACTATTATTGTATGAGTCGGGTACGTGTTTGAAATCAACCTCAAGTTTTCTTTGAACCTATCAGCAACTGTATCATCTGAACTAGGAGGTTAATAAATGGATCGAATTATTATTTTATTCCGGTTGACAACAATGACCTCTGCCCATACTAACTTACAGGAAGTATCTACTTCAGTTTCGCGACAAGTCAAACTACTTCTGACAGCAACAAACTGGCCACCGCCAACGGTGTTTAGCCTATCTTTTCGGAACACCGTTAGGTTCAAAATTGGCTCTGAGCACTATGGGACTTAACATCAGAGGTCATCAGTTCCCTAGAACTTAGAACTACCTATACCTAACCAACCTAAGGACATCACACGCATCCATGCCCGAGGCAGGATTCGAACCTGCGACCGTAGCAGTCTCGCAGTTCTGGACTGAAACGCCTATAACCGCTCCGCCAACGCGGCCGGCACACCGTTAGGTTCTTCGCAAAAATTTCGGCTGAGCTTATATCCGACTTTAGCGAGCTTTCGGTGCCTATAACGATTTGAGAATACGTGCTTTCTATAAGCGCTTGGAGCTCTGGTACATTCCCAACGCCACACTGACCCTGCTACCTCCTGCGTATAGTGGACACCTGACCTATTAAGCGGAACCAGAAACCCAACCACCCGTTGGCACAAGTCGAAGAATCTGCAACCTACACGGTCGCAGGACCGTCTGAGCCTCTGATTCAGACCCACCAATCGGCTCTGTACCAGAGGTCCGCAATCGGTCGTGTCGACTATGCTGCAAATAGTCAGCCTTGCTTTCATCTGGCAAGCAAGACTGTCAGCCTTTACCACTTCCGTTAGCCGCTCGAAACCAGAAAGAATCTCTTCTGATTCAAAGTGACACACATCATTGGTACCGACGTGAGACACCACCTGCAGTTGGCTGTATCCTGTGCTCTTCATGGCATCTCGGAGGACCCTTTCCACATCTGGAATGATTTCACCCGGTATGAACACGGAATGCACATTGGTTTTCTTACCCTCCTTGTCAGCAAGACCCTAAGAGGCCCCATAACGCGCCTAACGTTGGAGCTCCCAACTACCAATAATCCCACGCACTGCGATTGCCCGGATGTTGCAGGCTGAGTGGTTTCCTCTTAAACAGGACAGGTGACAGCATCTGGCTCAGCGACAGCCACAGTCAGTGCCTGGAACCTGTTTGTCAGGCAAACCGGGGAGGCCTTAGGTGCGCTTGGGAAGTCTTTTGGCGCTTGCTTCGCCCTGGGGCGGCCTCTACAATTTGATGTCAGACGTGTGTGTCACCACTAAATTTCAGTGACAGAGGAACCTTACCAGCCACCCTCCCTGCCGTCGATGACTCTCGGCTACCTGAGAGTTGCAGATTCGTCGACAAAAAGCATCAGTACACAGTGGATGATTGCACTGGCTCTTTTTTTTTCCCCCTGCGAGTATCACGTCGAGTCAGTCCAGCTTCTACCATCTTTTCAGTTCGGTTTTCATGTGTAACATGAGGCAAGTAAACTCAGACTGAGGATGTGTAAATATGAACGTCATTTTTCCCTATCATCAATGGGTGGGGCACATTGTGTGGAATGGTATAAGGTGTTAACCATGTGTAGCTTCTTCGTAGGGGAAGATGAATTTCGTTTAGAAGTCGGAGTTTTGTGGTACATTACGCCGTTTTCAATGGGGAATGTATTTCATTTTGTGCAATAAATGTGGCTCACTGCGTTTAAGCAAGTAAAGTCGTAGTCATGAGTAGCCGCTCAGGTGGAGAAGTTAAGTAACAGTACGTGTTAGGAAAGAATTAGATTAAGTGTCCTTGTCGTCGTACTGTTTTGTTCTCGTTTGTTATTTGCATAATTAGTGAGGTATACCTTGGCGGAGAGGTTGCGAATTTCTGCAGCCTGGACCAGATGTGGAGAGAAGTGCATGTGCCAATGATTTTTGTGTCTTGCAGAGTGCAACTGCCGACAGTAATTTTGTTGTAGATACTTAGGAGGTGATGCAGAAAGCTATCAATAAGGCTGGTTGTATAGAAAGATGTTTTGAGTACTGAAATGCTACAGAGGCATTTAATATTTGCGAAGGCCGCAGATTCGGCACCATCTGTGACGGCACTGCCTCCTCAGAAAGTGGGGGGAGGAGGAAAGAGGAAATGTGTTTGCAAGGTTTATGATCGGTCCGACAAGGCATGTGCCAGTGGATCAGGAGATTGACAAAGTGACAACACTTGCAGTGTAATACGTGATGCAGGCGAAGGCTGCTGTGCAATCCCAGGGCTAGACTTTCTCATCAAGCATCATGCCGAAGCTGACTTTCGATGACGCGCGGTGGTACTCAGTGGGATAATGTTCGGCTGGGGGAAGCTGCCACCAGTGAAATACTGTCGCAGGGTTCGTTTATCATCATAGAACGGACAGTCATATTAGGAATTCAGCTCATTTCATTGACAAGTTAAAGGAAACGAGCGTGGGTCCGGATGATATCCTCGTCAGTTTTGACGTTGTGTCGTTATTTACCATGATTCCGGTAAACGAAGCTATCTTATGCATAGCGGATATTTTTCCTACCGATATTGTGGCATTTTTCCGATACTGCCTCACCACAACCTACTTTCAATACAATAATAACTTTTTTGAACAGATTGACGGGGTGGCTATGGGCAGTCCTCTCAGTCCTGCTGTGGCTAACCTATTTATGGAGACTTTTGAACAACGGGCGTTGCAGACTGCCAGTAAGAGACCAGCCAGGTGGTATCGCTATGTCGATGACACGTTCGTAGTATGGACACACGGAGCAGTGGAGTGGGATGCCTTCCTGAAACATTTAAACAGCATTAATCCGAAAATCCAATTCACTATGGAGACGGAAAGGAATGGGCAATTGGACTTCCTGGATGTGTCTGTGATTAAACGACGGGACGGAACGTTGGGCCATAAGGTGCATAGAAAGCCCACACATACTGATCGTTATCTACACAAAGATTCAAACCACCACCCAAGACAAAAAAGAGGTTTAATGAAAACTTTGGCAGACAGGGCGTACAAACTTTGTGAACCTGTTTATTTAAAAGATGAGATTGAACATGTACGGTCAACTTTCGTGAAGAATGGCTATTCTAGCAAGGATATAGATCGAGCACTTCGCTCTAGGCAGAGAATCAGGAGTAACGACGAACAACAGTCGTCCAAGGGCAAAGTTTTTCTTCCGCTCATTAGTAAGATCACAGATCGCATTGGGAAAGTTTTGGCAAGACCCACTAGGAAAATAAAAGCATTTTTAAGGTCGGCGAAAGATGCACGACACCCTTTGGCTACACCGGGGGTATATAAAATTCCTCGTAGTTGTGGACAGGTTTACATTGGTACCACAAAGAGAAGTGTGAACACCCGTCTTGTCGAACATAAGAGGAATTGCCGCCTGGGTCACACGGATAAATCGGCCGTAGCGGAACATGTTTACCAGGAAGGTGATCATGAAATAAAATTCAGCGAGACAAGCGTCATATCAAAAACCTCGCATTATTATGCACGCTTGTATAGAGAGGCTATCGATATTGATAAACATCGTAATAATTTTAACAGGAAAGACGAAAGTGTTAAACTGGATAAAATTTGGATGTCAGCGTTGCACCGCGAGCGTGACGATCGATTACTTTCAATCGAGAATGTTGGCAATACCAGAGACAATCTCATAGCCGACGCCACGTGATCGACATTGGCGCCCTCTGTACTGCCTATATAATTAGCGCTTCCTCGAGTTCTCTTCGCAGTTCGCCGCTTTACCTCCGAGGATGTCTCCCGCAGTCGGAGACGGAACGTCAGGAGACAGTTTTATGCTTCGACCACGGCCTAAAAGCCCGGAAGTTTTAAGTGAAGACAGAACCGGCCGTGAAAACTTACATTGTATGGTCCCTGCCTCTGTGCACGACTCTACACCATGCGGCCCGTCGGTCCTCCATGCAGCTGCCCTGGTTGAAACGGCAGCGTGAGGCAAGGCACGCAGGGCTTACATGGCTGCGCTCCAGGACAGCCCGCGCCTCGATGCCCACTTCTGCTGCAAATTGCACAACCAGAGCTCGCTCTCACTTGCAGTGTAATGCGTGATGCAGGCGAAGGCTGCTGTGCAATCCTAGAGCTAAACTTTATCATCAAGCATCATGCCGAAACTAACTTACAATGACGTGCGGTGGAACTCAAGGGGTTAATGTTCAAGTTGGGGGAAGTTGTCACCAGTGAAGATACTGTCGCAAGGTTCGTATATCATGATAGGACAAATGCGGGAAAAATCAGTAAGGCTCAATTTGCATGATATGGGAGAACAAGGCACTGGGAAGTTGCTTTAGGTGACCGAAGGTGTTGCTAACTTATACGATTCTGGACTTCGGCTCCATGTAGAGAATCGTCGTTGAGTACGCAGCGTTCAGTGATTGTGTGCACTTCTCCTGTCTATTGAGACGTTATCTGAATTTCGTCCTTGTGGCCCTGAGTTCGCGTTTGTTGTCTGTAGAATACAGAGAGGAGAAGATAGTATTAGATTATACTAGTCAGAGGTCCGCCTTCTGCCGTCCTAGTGTTTCATGAGTTTTTTATTTTGTGGCTGGAGATCTTCCATCGACGCAGACGTGTACGAGAACCATCACTCCGATGCACCGTACGCAGTACATACAGTGATATTACTAATTGTTTCAGCTTAATACTGCTATAAACCTAAACAGCTGTGATCATGTAAGTTTGATTTCCACTGAGGTTGCCCACTGCTGTAGATCACTTTGAAAGTAGTGTCTTGTAGTGTTTGGGACGTATATGACGTGAGTCATCACGCGCTATTTATATTAGATAGCGTAGCCATAAAAAGGGGCACAATTGGACAGCAGATCAATAATATTGGTCAGCAAATTAATTTGTATCTCTTTATGTCCGTTGCACATCGTTATGTAACATTTATAATAAAGAAAGGCGTTTTAATCTGTAATAAATGGATAAGATAAAATAACATTTATTATTTAGTAGTTACTAGTTCCCTTAATCATTCATTTATTTTTATGTTGTAATTTATATGTTAAAGAGCCAGAAGGTGGAAATAATATTACCGGTAAGAGATCCTAATATCTTCTTCAGGGGGTAGTCAGACAGAGACAAATCTTCATTTTCGCGTTCAGTAATTTCCATTGCGCACATTCATTTTTTCTCCTGTCTGGAGCAGCATGTTGGAAATCATACAAATACCTTCAAGAAATACTTCCTAACACTTAATGTTATATTCGATGTTAGAAAATCCCTCTTTTTCATTAATACTGTTCTTGTTATAGTCAGTATTTATTTTGTATCCCCTCTGCTTCGGCCTTCATCAGTTATTTTACTGCGCAATAGTACTTTTAGTGACTCATTTCGTAATCAGATCCCTTAACACTACCTGATGTAACCCTCGCAATAATAAGGGAGAAGGAAGGGGTGCTTTATGTCTACCTTTTCAGAACACTATAATCTAGTCAAGTACTTTATATTTTAAAATTCCGAAAGAAATATATTTCTGATGTATAAATGATTTCTTCTTCCCCCATGAACCATGGACCTTGCCGTTGGTGGGGAGGCTTGCGTGCCTCAGCGATACAGATGGCCGTACCGTAGGTGCAACCACAACGGAGGGGTATCTGTTGAGAGGCCAGACAAACATGTGGTTCCTGAAGAGGGGCAGCAGCCTTTTCAGTAGTTGCAGGGGCAACAGTCTGGATGATTGACTGATCTGGCCTTGTAACATTAACCAAAACGGCCTTGCTGTGCTGGTACTGCGAACGGCTGAAAGCAAGGGGAAACTACAGCCGTAATTTTTCCCGAGGACATGCAGCTTTACTGTATGATTAAATGATGATGGCGTCCTCTTGGGTAAAATATTCCGGAGGTAAAATAGTCCCCCATTCGGATCTCCGTGCGGGGACTACTCAAGAGGACGTCGTTATCAGGAGAAAGAAAACTGGCGTTCTGCGGATCGGAGCGTGGAATGTCAGATCCCTTAATCGGGCAGGTAGGTTAGAAAATTTAAAAAGGGAAATGGATAGGTTAAAGTTAGATATAGTGGGAATTAGTGAAGTTCGGTGGCAGGAGGAACAAGACTTTTGGTCAGGTGATTACAGGGTTATAAATACAAAATCAAATAGGGGTAATGCAGGAGTAGGTTTAATAATGAATAAAAAAATAGGAGTGCGGGTTAGCTACTACAAACAGCATAGTGAACGCATTATTGTGGCCAAGATAGACACAAAGCCCATGCCTACTACAGTAGTACAAGTTTATATGCCAACTAGCTCTGCAGATGATGAAGAAATTGATGAAATGTATGACGAGATAAAAGAAATTATTCAGGTAGTGAAGGGAGATGAAAATTTAATAGTCATGGGTGACTGGAATTCGTCAGTAGGAAAAGGGAGAGAAGGAAACATAGTAGGTGAATATGGATTGGGGGGAAGAAATGAAAGAGGAAGCCGCCTTGTAGAATTTTGCACAGAGCATAACTTAATCATAGCTAACACTTGGTTCAAGAATCATAAAAGAAGGTTGTATACCTGGAAGAATCCTGGAGATACTAATAGGTATCAGATAGATTATATAATGGTAAGACAGAGATTTAGGAACCACGTTTTAAATTGTAAGACATTTCCAGGGGCAGATGTGGATTCTGACCACAATCTATTGGTTATGAACTGCAGATTGAAACTGAAGAAACTGCAAAAAGGTGGGAATTTAAGGAGATGGGACCTGGATAAACTGAAAGAACCAGAGGTTGTAGAGAGTTTCAGGGAGAGCATAAGGGAACAGTTGACAGGAATGGGGGAAAGAAATACAGTAGAAGAAGAATGGGTAGCTCTGAGGGATGAAGTAGTGAAGGCAGCAGAGGATCAAGTAGGTAAAAAGACGAGGGCTAATAGAAATCCTTGGGTAACAGAAGAAATATTGAATTTAATTGATGAAAGGAGAAAATATAAAAATGCAGTAAATGAAGCAGGCCAAAGGGAATACAAACGTCTCAAAAATGAGATCAACAGAAAGTGCAAAATGGCTAAGCAGGGATGGCTAGAGGACAAATGTAAGGATGTAGAGGCTTGTCTCACTAGGGGTAAGATAGATACTGCCTACAGGAAAATTAAAGAGACCTTTGGAGAGAAGAGAGCCACTTGTATGAATATCAAGAGCTCAGATGGCAACCCAGTTCTAAGCAAAGAAGGGAAGGCAGAAAGGTGGAAGGAGTATATAGAGGGTTTATACAAGGGCGATGTACTTGAGGACAGTATTATGGAAGTGGAAGAGGATGTAGATGAAGATGAAATGGGAGATAAGATACTGCGTGAAGAGTTTGACAGAGCACTGAAAGACCTGAGTCGAAACAAGGCCCCGGGAGTAGACAACATTCCATTAGAACTACTGATGGCCTTGGGAGAGCCAGTCATGACAAAACTCTACCGTCTGGTGAGCAAGATGTATGAGACTGGCGAAATACCCACAGACTTCAAGAAGAATATAATAATTCCAATACCAAAGAAAGCAGGTGTTGACAGATGTGAAAATTACCGAACTATCAGTTTAATAAGTCACAGCTGCAAAATACTAACGCGAATTCTTTACAGACGAATGGAAAAACTGGTAGAAGCGGACCTCGGGGAAGATCAGTTTGGATTCCGTAGAAATGTTGGAACACGTGAGGCAATACTAACCTTACGACTTATCTTAGAAGAAAGATTAAGAAAAGGCAAACCTACGTTTCTAGCATTTGTAGACTTAGAGAAAGCTTTTGACAACGTTAACTGGAATACTCTCTTTCAAATTCTGAAGGTAGCAGGGGTAAAATACAGGGAGCGAAAGGCTATTTACAATTTGTACAGAAACCAGATGGCAGTTATAAGAGTCGAGGGGCATGAAAGGGAAGCAGTGGTTGGGAAAGGAGTGAGACAGGGTTGTAGCCTCTCCCCGATGTTATTCAATCTGTATATTGAGCAAGCAGTAAAGGAAACAAAAGAAAAATTCGGAGTAGGTATTAAAATTCATGGAGAAGAAATAAAAACTTTGAGGTTCGCCGATGACATTGTAATTCTGTCAGAGACAGCAAAGGACTTGGAAGAGCCGTTGAACGGAATGGACAGTGTCTTGAAAGGAGGATATAAGATGAACATCAACAAAAGCAACACGAGGATAATGGAATGTAGTCAAATTAAATCGGGTGATGCTGAGGGGATTAGATTAGGAAATGAGACACTTAAAGTAGTAAAGGAGTTTTGCTATTTAGGGAGTAAAATAACTGATGATGGTCGAAGTAGAGAGGATATAAAATGTAGACTGGCAATGGCAAGGAAATCGTTTCTGAAGAAGAGAAATTTGTTAACATCGAGTATAGATTTAAGTGTCAGGAAGTCGTTTCTGAAAGTATTTGTATGGAGTGTAGCCATGTATGGAAGTGAAACATGGACGATAACCAGTTTGGACAAGAAGAGAATAGAAGCTTTCGAAATGTGGTGCTACAGAAGAATGCTGAAGATAAGGTGGGTAGATCACGTAACTAATGAGGAGGTATTGAATAGGATTGGGGAGAAGAGAAGTTTGTGGCACAACTTGACTAGAAGAAGGGATCGGTTGGTAGGACATGTTTTGAGGCATCAAGGGATCACAAATTTAGCATTGGAGGGCAGCGTGGAGGGTAAAAATCGTAGAGGGAGACCAAGAGATGAATACACTAAGCAGATTCAGAAGGATGTAGGTTGCAGTAGGTACTGGGAGATGAAGAAGCTTGCACAGGATAGAGTAGCATGGAGAGCTGCATCAAACCAGTCTCAGGACTGAAGACCACAACAACAACAACAAATGATTTCTTCTGCCAGATTCCGTAATTGTTTTAAAATTTTCAGTAAAACTTAACGCAAAAATTTAGGTCTTGTCAGTGGCTGTGAATTTTCAGAACATGTGTCATATTCATATTTTCAGGTTTAGGACCATTCTTACACATAAATACATATTTAAAAAGAATGTTGTGCGTAAAAGACAACGAAAATTAACGAAATCCGTATATCTTTGTGTTGGTCATATATTACGCCCCTATTTTGTAGTACATTTTATGGAAAATCCGTTGGTACTGCAAAGTTAAATTCGAATAATTACCATTACCTTTCATTTAGTTCCATTGAGGGGTTTTTTATATTCCCTTTTCAGGGCACTATCTGTTCCATTCAACTGTTATTCCAAGTTCTTTGCTGTCTCTGACAGATCTGCAGTGTCACTGGCAAACTTCAAAATTTGTATTTCTTCTCCCTGATATTTAATTCTATTTACAAATTTATCAATGTATGCTTTACTGCTTGTTCAATGTAGATGTTGAATAACACGGAGTGTAGGCTACCCGAATGTCTTACTCTCATCTTCCCATTGCACAACTAGGAATTCATCGGATGGAGTAGCAGAATTTATGTGCTTCAACAAGATTTGTTCTTTGATGGGATGGGGCTGTGAAATACATGTCCAGCCCCATTACACCTCTCTTCGTTTTACCTGAGGACAGCAAAATTCATATTTCAGTGCATACACGGCAAAAATTCAAACTTTCATTTAGGACAATATGGATTCCCAAGGATTCACGTGTTACCAGTTGTGGAGGAACATGTAGGAAACATCGTCTCCCCTATTTCAGAACAATAAACGTTATTTTTGAAACTTCCAGAAGAGCAGAGTACATTGAGATAATTATATCTAGATCGAAAGGTCAGCCAGTTCCATTCGAACACACTAGCGAGAACAAAGAGAAAAGACTGGAGATGCAGCAAAGGGAAATGTTGTTAGAGTGTATTCTGGGATTGGAGAAGTATGAGGAAGGAAAGCTATTGTATTGTATTCATGACTTTACGCCTCTTATCTTCAGATACCATTTTTAAATGACGAATGGTCGCCAGAGGAAAGTTGCTACCTTACAGTATCTCTGGACAATAGCTTTTCATCTATGTATAATTCGAGGCGTTTATGTAAAAGTGCAATTTCAGAAGCTTCTTTGTTCTGGGGCGCCTGACTCAAATGCTTTAACATTGTCATTGTCCATGTCAAAAGCAGGTGCAGTGCAGGTGATTTCTCCAGTTCTAATTCCTTGGACGCTGGTTTGAAGAGCTACAAAAATCCTTATGTTTTAAAAGCTATAAAATAAACGAGTGCGTATAAGAATTACAGTAATAGAATTGCAAACACACCGTGAAGCCGGCCAGTGTGGCCGAGCGGTTCTAGGCGCTACAGTCTGGAACCGCGCGACCGCTACTGTTGCAGGTTCGAATCCTGCCTCGGGCATGGATGTGTGTGATGTCCTTAGGTTAGTTAGGTTTAAGTAGTTCTAAGTTCTAGGGGACTGATGACCTTAGAAGTTAAGTCCCATAGTGCTCAGAGCCAATTGAACCATTCTTTTTTAACACCGTGAAAAGTTCTTTCTTCAGCGTGATATCAGTTCCTTCATTTCTAGGCTATTTCTCCCTTCTCAGAGAGCTTTTCGCACAGACATTCTAACATTGTCAACTGCTTATTCCAGCGACTATCGTTAGACTGGCTCATTTATCTATCAAGAGCATTAAGAAAACAACTTTTCTTTACGTAAGTCAATCGTTCTTTCGCCGCTTCAAAAGACCACGAACTTATGGACAATTGGCGCACATATACTCCTCATTAAAATTATTTCCTAGCCCTGTATTTAGCATAAGGCTGGAACAATTCTATCGTGAATAATCATGCAGTGCAAAAACAATGTTGGTACCTTGATCACCCGTGTGCTGCATGACTTTCAAAGTAGAGTGGTGGATACCAAAGACATAAATCGTCAAAACAATTCTCTTAGAATATTACCGCACGTTTTTGGTTCATCTGAAAACTGAGTTGTAAAAAAATGCTAAAACTGAGAGTCCAGTCAATGAAACAGGACACAGTAGATGTCAGATAATTGTTGCTTCTCGCACTGGATGTCCACATGTCTGTGGTTGCTGAGTATTCACCTTCTGTTATATGAGCAATTACCTCAGGCATAATTACTTGTCGTAGGCTTTTAGCACTTTCTGCCATGTACCACGACACAGTTGTTGGGTGAGACATAATTGCCTTTGCAGTGTTGATAAACGTCTGAACAAGATCCATAAGACCTTCACATGTTATAGCTCCGTATGACCTTACGTCTCGTGCACTTATAACCACGCATTTATCGACAGTTATCTCCCGAACATGTTTAGGAAGTCGTTTCTCGTCCACACAAGACCCTTGTTTATTAGACACGCATGGATGGCGAGAAATGTGCGAAGTGCCACTTGACCCTTCAGCATGAGAGCAAATTTCATTGCACAACGAATAGCAAACAAAATGAACGCTTTTCCTAACGCCATCCACGACAAGCATTAACACGGTCCAAACTGAACCTTTAAAATTCGCTTCAGGCTGTATGGCTCTCCACTCACCACTGATTAGTTTTCCTTTTACTTCCCTCTTATTGACATGCGCACCTTCTTCTGCAAACCACGTGTAGTTTCCAAGCTCATTTTGTGCGTTACGAAAAACATGAAGAAATCCCACCACCCCACTAAACAATGGCTGTCTAAGGCGCTGCAGTCATGGACTGTGCGGATGGTCCCAGTGGAGTTTCGAGTCCTCCCTCGTTCCTGGGTGTGTGTCTTTGTCCTTACGATAATTTAGGTTAATTAGTGTGTAAGCTTGGGGTGTGATGACCTTAGCAGTTAAGTACCGTAAGATTTCTCACACATTTCAACATTTGAACTAAACTCTGCTCTACTCACCGCTCGCAGCCCGTAGCTCACAACTGCCGTCAGTGGCAGCAGCACGCGGTCAGTGGCAGCAGCACGCCAGCGTTTGCGCACGGCATTGGCACAGTGACGTCATGGGTTCGCTTAGTGCGGAGCAGTGAGGCCGCAGCCCGTGGGCTGCATCTCCATGCGCGACTCTGTCGAGCCCGTGGCATACAGCTGTTTCGCAACAGTACTGGTCGGCCCTTGGGGTGACGTCAGGGACTCGCTCGGCCCGAGACTGCTGTAGCCCAGTGCGGCCACACGACTCTGCACCGTGCGGCCCGTCAGACCTCCATGCGACTGCACCGCCTGAAACGGCAGCGCTAGGCAAGGCTCGCACGGCTGTCATGGCTGCGCTCCTGGACGGGCCACGCCTCAGTGTCCACCTCTGCTGCAAACTGCACAACCAGAGCTCGCTCTCAGCCGGTTGTCACCGTCCAATTGACATCATACAAGCCAACTGTGACGTCACTCCAGCAGTGGCTGCATCAATTCCCACGGGCAGACACGCCCCTGAACTGACTTAACCTTGTTGTGCACGACTTGATGACTACTCATTTAACAGCCAGTGTCGTAGTCCAATATACCGTAGGAAAATGTAAGACACCAAGAAAATTTTTCTTTCTTTATGTTTATGAAATATGTCTGTACCAGAAAGTCCACAAATGTTAATAAGTACATGTAATACTCTCTACGATAATTAAGAACATAGAAGCCTTCACATTTTTTCTGCGACCAGCTAGGAGATGACTTCCTGTTTCGTATCGTCCTTTGTTCTCCAGATTTCGCTATGTATGCATCTATCTTGTTAGCTCTTGTTGTTCTTGTTGTTGTCTTCAGTCATGAGACTGGTTAGATGCAGCTCTCCATGCTACTCTATCCTGTGCAAGCTTCCTCATCTCCCAGTACCCATTGCAACCTACATCCTTCTGAATCTGTTTAGTGTATTTATCTCTTGGTCTCCGTCTACGATACTTACCCTCCACGCTGCCCTCAAATACTAAATTGGCGATCTCTTGATGCCTCAGAATATGCCCTACCAACCGATCCCTTCTTCTAGTCAAGTTGTGCCACAAATTTCTCTTCTCTTTAATTCTACTCAGTACCTCCTCATTAGTTATGTGATCTACCCATCTAGTCTTCGGCATTCTTCTGTAGCACCACATTTCGAAAACTTCTATTCTCTTCTTCTCTAAACTATTTATCGTCCACGTTTCACTTCCATACATGACTACACTCCATACAAATACTTTCAGGAACGACTTCCTGACACTCAAAACTTTACTCGATGTTAGAAAATTTCTCTTCTTCATAAACGCTTTCCTTGCCACTGCCAGTCTATATTTTGTATCCTCTCTACTTCGACCATCATCAGTTATTTTTCTCCCCAAATAGCAAAACGCCTTTACTACTCTGAGTGTCTCGTTTCCTAATCTAATTCCCTCAGCATCACCCGAATTAATTTGACTACATTCCAGTATCCTCGTTTTGCTTTTGTTGATGTTCATCTTATATCCTCCTTTCAAGACACTGTCCATTCCGTTCAACTGCTCTTCCAAGTCCTTTGCTGTCTCTGACAGAAATAAAATGTCATCTGCGATCCTCGAAGTTTTTATTTCTTCTCTATGGATTTTAATTCCTGCTCCGAATTTTTCTTTTATTTCCTTTACAACTTGCTCTATATACAGATTGAATAACATCGGGGATAGGCTACAACCCTGTCTCACTCCCTTTCCAACCACTGCTTCCCTTTCATGCCCCTCGACTCTTATAACTTCTATCTGGTTTCTGAACAAACTGTAAATAGCCTTTCGCTCCCTGCATTTTATCCCTGCCACCTTCAGAATTTGACAGAGAGTATTCCAGTTAACATTGTCAAAAGCTTTCTCTAAGTCTACAAATGCTAGAAACGTAGGTTTGCCATTCCTTAATCTATTTTCTAAGATAAGTCGTAGGGTCAGTATTGCCTCACGTGTTCCAACATTTCTACGGAATCCAAACTGATCTTCCCCGAGGTCGGCTTCTACCAGTTTTCCATTCGTCTGTAAAGAATTTGTGTTAGTATTTTGCAGCCGCAGTTTATTAAACTGATAGTTCGGTAATTTTCACGTCTGTCAACACCTGATTTCTTTGGGATTGGAATTATTATATTCTTCTTGAAGTCTGAGGGTATTTCGCCTGTCTCATACATTTTGCTCACTAGATGTTAGAGTTTTGTTAGGCCTGGCCCACCCAAGGCTGTCATTAGTTCTAATGGGATTTTGTCTACTCCCGGGGCCTTGGTTGGACTTAGGTCATTCAGTGCTCTGTCAAACTCTTCACGCAGTATCGTATGTCCTATTTCATCTTCATGTACATTCTCTTGCATTACTATAATATTGTCCTCAAGAACATCGCCCTTGTATAGACCCTCTATATACTCCTTCCACATTTCTGTTTTCCCTTCTTTGCTTATTACTGGATTTCCATCTGAGCTCTTGATATTCATGCTAGTCGTTCTCTTTTTTCCTAAGAACTCTTTAATTTTCTAGTAGGCAGTATCTAACTTACCCCTAGTGATGTGCACCTCTCCATCCTTACATTTGTTCTCTAGCCATCCCTGCTTAGCCATTTTGTTCCTCCTGTCGATCTCATTTTTGAGACGTTTGTATCCTTTTTTGCCTGCTTCATTTACTGCATTTTTTTATTTTTTCCTTTCATCAATTATATGAGGGGCGTTTCAAATGTCCGTGCAAAAATAAATACTGCTTACATGTGGTAAACTTTTTTATTTTTCAACATAGTTTCCTTTTAGACTTATAAACTTGGTCTAAAGCTGCTCTAATTTGTTGATCCCTTCCGAATAATAGGAATTCTCTAAGTCTGCAAAATAACTAACAGTTGCTGAAATCACCTCCTCGTTTGAATAAAATCTTTGTCCCGCCATGAAATTCTTCAAATTGGGGAACAAATAGTAGTTCGAGAAGAATAGGGGGGGGGGATGTGGAACGAGTTCGCATCCTTTTTCCATTAATTTTGCGGCCACAACTGCTGAGGTGTGTGCTGGTGCATTGTCGTGATGGAAAAGGAAGATCCAATAACGATGAATAATATTCACCTGTAATAGTTTTACCCTTTTCCAGGTGGTCGATGTGAAGTATTCCTTGCGATTCCCAAAAGACAGTCGCCATAACCTTTCCGGCCGAAGGAATGGTCTTCGCCTTTTTTGGTGCAGATTCTCCCTTGGTAACCAATTGTTTAGATTGTTGTTTGGTGTCAGGAGTATAGTAATGTATCCATGTTTCATCCACAGTGACAACTGACATCCACGATTGACAAATGGTTCAAATGGCTCTGAGCACTATGGGACTCAACTGCTGAGGTCATTAGTCCCCTAGAACTTAGAACTAGTTAAACCTAACTAACCTAAGGACACCACAAACATCCATGCCCGAGGCAGGATTCGAACCTGCGACCGTAGCGGTCTTGCGGTTCCAGACTGCAGCGCCTTTAACCGCACGGCCACTTCGGCCGGCCCACGATTGACATCCACGATTGACATCCACGATTGAATTGCGGGACACATACTTTAATATTCCGCTTTAAGAACAGTCGCAGCGTTATTTTGTGATCAACACCCACCTTGGATTGTTCAAGTTTCGCCGCCGTCCGTTCGGTTGTGCTTCGCCTCCTTTTATTTTCCAGTCTTATTTGCAGCAGTTGTGGACCAGTGTCCCTGGTTGCTCAAATTATCTGGACGATATAGAGGTATAAGGTCGCACCCCTCATGAACATTTGCAGAATTTACGTGCCTTAGTTATTGTACTTTTGCAGGCAGGACTAAAGTGTAAAAGACGAAGTGCAAATTTTTGCAAACTGATATTCAGTATTCAGGACATATGATTAACGAACAGGGTATCCACCCCTCGCCCTCAAATCTTAGTGCAATTAGAGACTTGCCAGCACCAAGGAACTTGAAAGAACTTCAGTCTGTGTTGGGCAAAATTTCATATTATATTCGGTTTATACCAAATGCAGCGCAGATTGCAGCGCCTTTGCATCGCCTTTGGCGTAAGAACGTTCCTTTTGTTTGGTCTTAGGAATGAGAGTCTGCTTTCGGCGAGATCAAATCTGCTTTGTTAAGTGATCGCTGTTTGATTCCTTTCGATCCCTCTAAACTCGTTGTTTTAGCTGTCAATGCATCTTCTCACGGCATCGGAGCGGTTCTCTCCCACCGCATGTCTGTAGATCGCCTGATAGCTTTTGCGTCTAAGTTGCTCAATAGTGCCCACCAAAACTATTCTCAAATCGAGAAAGAAGCTTTAACTATTTTATATGGCGTGACAAAGTTTCATGATTTTTTGTACGATCTCAAGTTCTATTCGGTCACAGACCATAAGCCTTTGATGTCGTTGTTCCACCCGTCAAAGCCAGTTCTGGCCCGTACTGTACAAAAGTTCCAACGCTGGTCTTTGTTTTTGTCTAACTACAATTACGAAATCTTGTTCCGGCCCACAGCCCAGCATGGCAATGCTGATGCTTTGTCTCGTCTGCCTGTCGGTCCTGACGAAGTGTCTGATTCTGCCGGATTGTCCTGCATGTTTATTGATTCTCAAGATAAGGAATTAGCTGATGGTTTTCCGGTAGATTTTCTACACATTGCTTCCGCGACAGCCGCCGATGCTTCTTTGCAGATTCTTTTGCAGTATATTCGTACTCGATGGCCTCCATCTGCTATGCAGATTCTCCTCTTGCTGCACGCTGGTCGTTGGGGTATAGTGCGGATGAAGCAACTAGCGCATCGTCACTGCACTTGGGTCGGCATTGATAAACATACTAAGAATTTACTTGATAACTGTTGCTCTTCCATGGAGCATCAATTTGCTCCCGCCAGCGCTTCTTTGCGTGGCTGACTCCTACTGCGCCTTGGCAGCGCGTTCATATTGATTTTGCGGGTCCTTTCTAGGACACCTGCTGGTTAATAGTCATTGATGAGTACAGCAACTTTCCCTTTGTTGTACCTCTGTCTTCTACTACATCTGCCACTACTATTCACGCTTTGACGTCTATTTTCTGCATTGAGGGCCTTCCTGAAGTTATTGTCTCCGACAATGGCCCTCAATTCATGTCCTCAGAGTTTGAAGTGTTCTGTGCTGCTAATGGCATTCGCCATCCGACCTCAGCCCCATTCCACCCTCAGACAAATGGCGAGGCTGAACGCTTTGTGCATATGTTTAAGTCACAGATGAGCAAACTGCGCGCCACGCACTCTTGCGAGCATGCGCTCTGGACTTTCCTTGCTTCATATTGGTGGCAGCTGCTCGGCACCCGTTCCCCAGCGGAATTGCTATATGGCCACGCCCATCGGTCGCTCCTGCAGCCATTGCACCCGCCGCCGCGCGTTCCCGCTGCTTCGTCTCGTTCTCACTTGGCGCCGCATGATTTAGTGATTTATTGCTTTGGGAGCAGGGACGAATTCTTCGCCAGCTTGGCCGCGCCTTATGTGTCATTTCTGGTCTCTCCGGCACTGATAAGCGACACCGGACCCAGATCCGTATGTGCCATCCTCGGTTTTCTGCCGCTGGTAGTTTTCCGGCAGAACTGGAAGCTTCACGGATTCCACCACCTTAGCCCACGACTCCACCGATCGGGTTCCCGGGTTCGATTCCCGGCAGGGTCAGGGATTTTCTCTGCCTCGTGATGGCTGGGTGTTGTGGGCTGTCCTTAGGTTAGGTTCAAATGGTTCAAATGGCTCTGAGCACTATGGGACTCAACTGCTGTGGTCATAAGTCCCCTAGAACTTAGAACTACTTAAACCTAACTAACCTAAGGACAGCACACAACACCCAGCCATCATGAGGCAGAGAAAATCCCTGACCCCGCCGGGAATCGAACCCGGGAACCCGGGCGTGGGAAGCGAGAACGCTACCGCACGACCACGAAATGCGGGCAGGTTAGTTAGGTTTAAGTAGTTCTAAGTTCTAGGGGACTTATGACCACAGCAGTTGAGTCCCATAGTGCTCAGAGCCATTTGAGCCACTCCACCGATGGCCCCTCCGCTGCTCGCGCCCCGCCGTGGGCGCGCCTGCCGTTGTCGAAATCGCCACTGCCGGTCCGGTCACCTGCACGGGACGGCCGCCTCTCGCCGCCACCAAGGCCCCACCTCCGGCCGCCGCCACCGCAGCCGCCGCCGTGTTCTTCCGCAGTGCCGGTACCGATGGATGCTGAGGCTAACTCGTCACACACAAAATCATGTAGGTCGTTGCTCCGCCTCCTCATCCGAGCATACCCAGTGGCGGTGCGTGGAGTGGGCAGGTTTTCCACGGGGCGTTTCCCTCGGCCCTGTCGTGAGCAGTTCGGTGTCGCGGGTGGACAGCACGCATCAGCAGTTCCGCTGTCCGCCCCCTCAACTTCGCCCCCCTGGGTGCCTCCACCTGTCGTCGGAAGCCCTACTCAATGACGGTGCATCGTTTCAGGGGGGAGGGATGTGGTATCGATACGTACGATGCCACGGCGTTGGTGAAAGTTCTTAAGTTGGTACTACAACAGACACCGACGACAGCGCATTCTAGCCGGTGCTGTGAAGGTCTAAGATTTCCGTGACAGATTCTGCCCATCTTGATCAAGAGCAGATGGCCGGGACACTTCGCTTGCTATTGGGACTATGTACTACTTACGATGGGTCTAAGGTTTCGCACCTCAGTGCAAAGTTATGTATTCAGTTAATATTGTGATCTAGTAAAACCATTTCTAAGAGCAGTACGGAGAGATTTTCACCTTTTCCTGCTCCTACTCACTTCCTTCATTCAGCCAACCTTTCTGTTTACAGGAGCAGACCCACGCGCTGCATTCCAGGCGGGATACAAAAGTGATATTGCCATGGCTGTTGCAAAAGAGCCGACCAAACACCATTACGTCAGATGCAGCAATGCCATTGGCACATTCCCACACATTGTGCTCCAGGAAATGGCCTGGCACTGCCATAATAACGACAGAGCAGAAAGGCGTTTGTAGGCTAGTTACTACACATCCAATCAACAGACTTCTTATGGTCTAAATGGTTGCGAGCTGTGATTTGCAAAGCAAGAACGCTCTGTCCCAACATAAATTACAATTATTTTCAGTCAAAAGTGTCTCAGTCTGGTAGCCTCCACGAGGCTTCATGATACTACAAGCAGCCACCACGACATTTCGCGTGCACTAACTGTGGGCCCCTGCTTCTGGTTTTAAGATCAGTTCTGTGGCTTAGCATCTTCCAGCCAGTGCGCCACCTTCAGACCAACTACTAGGTGCCATAGAAGGCAGTCGACTGAGACCATGACCATGTGTTACGTCAGTTCCCTAACACTCGCTGTCTTCAGCACACGTTATGGAGGACGTTGCACCACAGAATGTTCGAGATTATTGTTCAGTAAAATGTATGACTAATAGTGAAGTTTCTATGAGCAGCCATCGATCATCATCCCGACAACAGTCCACCACCTCAACTCAGTCCTCCACATGTACATCTACATCTAAATGGATAACCTGCAAATCACATTAAAGTGCATGGCAGAGGGTCCATCGAACAAACTTCACAATTCTCTATTATTCCAATGTCGTATAGTGTGCGGAAAGAATGAACACCTATATCTTTCTGTACGAGCTCTGATTTCCCTTATTTTATCGTGATGATCGTTCCTCCCTATGTAGGTCGCATTGAGAGGAGAAAGTTGGTGATTGGAATTTCGTGAGAAGATTCCGTTGCAACGAAAAACGCCTTTCTTTTAATGATTTACAGCCCAAATCCTGTATCATTTCTGTGACACTCTCTCCCATATTTCGTGATAATACAAAACGTGCTGCCTTTCTTTGAACTTTTTCCATGCTCTCCGTCAGTCTTATCTGGTAAAGATCCCACACTGCGCAGCAGTATTCCAAAAGAGGACGGACAAGCATAGTATCCTCTTGTAGCGCAGTGTCCTCCTTAGTAGGTTTGTTACATTTTCTGTGTGTCCTGCCAAAAAAAGGCAGCCTTTCTTGAGCCTCCCCACAACAGCTCACATGTGCTCTTTCCAATTTAGGCTGTTCGTAATTGTAATACCTAGGTATTTAGTTGAATATACGGCTTTTAGATCAGACTCATTTATAGTGTAACCCAAGTTTAAAGAGTTCATTTTTGCACTCATGTGGATGACCTCACACTTTTCGTTATTTAGGGTCAACTGCCACTTTTCGCACCATTCAGATATTTCTTCTAAATCGTTTTTGATTTTGTTTTGATCTTCTGATGGCTTCACAAGTCGATAAACGACAGTGTCATCTGCAAACAACCGAAGACGGCTGCTCAGATTGTCTCCCAAATCGTTTATATAGTTAAGGAACAGCAGAGGTCCTATAACACTACCTTCTGGAACGCCTGAAATCATTTCTGTATTACTCGACGAATTTCCGTCAATTACTACGAACTGTCACCTCTCTGACAGGAAATTGCAAATCCAGTCACATAACTGAAACGAAATTCCATAAGCACGCAATTTCACTACGAGCAGCTTGTGTGGTACAGTGTCAAAAGCCTTCCGGAAATCCAGGAATACGGAATTGATCTGAAATCCCTTGTCAATAGCACTCAGCATTTCGTGTGAATAAAGAGCTTGTTGTGTTCCACAGGAACGATGTTTTCTAAACTCATGTTGACTGTGTGTCAATAGCCCGTTTCCTTCGAGGTCATTCATAATGTTCGAACACAATATATGTTCTACAATCCTGCAGCATATCGACGTTAACAATATGGGCCTGTAATTTAGTGGATTACTCTTATTACCTTTCTTGAATATTGGTGTGACCTGTGCAGCTTTCCAGTCTTTTGGTGCGGATCTTTCGTGGAGCGAACGGTTGAATATGATTGTTAAGTATTGAGCTAATGCATCAGCATACTCGGAAAGGAACTTAATTGGTATACAGTATGGACCAGAAGTCTTGCTTTTATTAAGTGATTTGAGTTGCTTCACTACTTCGAGGATATTTACTTCTACGTTACTCATGTTGGCACCTGTTCTCGATTCGAATTCTAGGATATTTACATAGTTTTCTTTTGTGCAGGAATTACGGAAGGCATTGACTGTTTCTTGCCGCTAACGTACTTCACATACGACCAGAATCTTTATGCACTTTCTGCCAGGTTTCGAGACAAGTTTCGCAGTGGTAACTGTTATAGGCGTCTCGCGCTAAAGTTCGAGCTTCTGTAAAAGATCGCCAATCTTGGGCATTTTGCGTCTGTTTAAATTTGGCATGTATGTTTCGTTGTTTCTGTAACAGTGTCCTAACCCGTTTTGTGTACCAAGGAGGATCAGCTCCGTCGTTTGATTCAAATGGCTCTGAGCACTATTGGACTTAACGTCTGAGGTCACCAGTACCCTATAACGTAGAACTACTTAAACCTAACTACCGTAAGGACATCACACACATCCATGCCCGAGACAGAATTCGAACCGGCGACCGTAGCAGTATTGCAGTTCTGGCCTGTAACGCCAAGAACCGCTCCGCCACCGCTGCCGCCACAACGTTAGGTACTTCGCAAAAATTTCGGCTGAGCTTATATCCGATTTTAGCCAGCTTTCAGTGCCTATAACGATTTGAACATCAGTGCTTTCTATTAGCGCTTGGAGCTCTGGTACTTTCCCAACACAGCTACGACAATTTACAACAGTTATACCAATGATTCATGTATCTACTTTCTTCCTATGTTCAGCTTTCACCCTCTGTGACTGAAGCCCTTCTTGTGTTTTCCCGAGGCACCATAACCTAAAAAAACGCCGTATCCACGCCACCCAGCCCCTGCTACCCGTGTAGCCGTCTCCTGCATATAGTGGACACCTGACCTACTCAGCGGAACCCGAAACCCAACCACTCGTTGGCGCAAGTCGAGGAATCTGCAGCCTAGACGGTCGCAGGACCGTCTGAGCCTCTGATTCAGACCCACCACACGGCTCTGTACCAGAGGTCCGTAATCGGTCGTGTCGACTATGCTGCAAATGGTCAGCTCTGTTTTCATCTTGCAAGCAAGACTGGCAGCCTTTACCACTTGTGTTAGCCGCTCGAAACCAGTGAGAATCTCATCTGATCCAAAGTAACACACATCATTGGCACCGACGTGAGCAGCCACCTGCAGTTGGCTGCACCCTGTGCTCTTCATGGCATCCGAGAGTACCCTTTCCACATCTGGAATGACTCCACCCGACATGCACAAGGAGTGCACATTGGATTTCTTACCATTCTTGTCAGCAAAGTCCCTAAGAGGCCTCATAACGCGCCTAACGTTGGATCTCACAACTACCAATAATCCCGCCCTCTGCGATTGCCTGGATCTTGGAGGCTGAGCGGTTTAAGCACGTAAAGTAGCAGTCATGGGTAGACGCTCAAACGAAGAAGTTAAGTTACAGTAAGTGTTAGGATAGAATTATATTAAGTGTCCTCGCCATCGTACTGTTTTGTTCTCCTCCTTTGTTGTTTGAATTATTAGTGCGGGATACCCTGGTGGAGAGGTTGCGAATTTCTGCACCCTGGACCACATGTAGAGGGAAGTGCATGTGCTGATGATTTTTGTGTCTTGCTGAGTGCAACTGCCGACAGTAATTTTCTTGTAGATACTTAGGAGGTTGCACAGAAAACTATCTTTAAGACTGACTGTATTGCAGATGTTGCGGGTACAGAAATGGTACAGACGCATTTAGTATTTCCGAAGAACGCAGATTCAGCACCATCTGTGACGGCACTGCATCCTCAGAACGTGAGAGGACAAGAAAGAGGAAATGTATTTGTAAGGTTAATGATAGTGCCGACAAGGCTTGTGCCAGTGGATGAGGAGATTGACAAAAGTGACAACACTTGCAGTGTAATGCGTGATGCAGACGAAGGCTGCTGCGCAATTCTACGGTTAGACTTTCTGATCAAGCATAATGCCGAAACTGATTTTCGATGAAGCGCCTTGGAACTCAGGGGGATAGTGTTCAAGCTGGGGGAAGCTGTCACTAGTGAAATACTGTCGCAAGGTTCGTTTGTCATGAAGGACAAACGCGGGCAAAATCACTAAGGCTTAATTTGTATGATATAGTGCCACAAGGCACAGGGAAGTTGCTTTAGGTGACCGAAGGTGTTGCTAACTTATACGGTTCGGTAGTAGTCGTTAAGTACGCAGCGTTCAGTGATTGAGAGCACTTCTACTGTCTACACTCCCGTTGGGACGTTATCTGAGTGCCGTCCTTGTGACTGGGAGTTCGCGTTTCGTGTCTGTAGAATACAGAGAGGAGAAGATAGTATTAGATTATACTAGTCAGAGGACCGCCTTCTGCCGTCCTTGTGTTTGAACTAGTTTTTTTATTTTGTGGCTGGAGTTCTTCCATCGTCGCAGACGTGTACGAGAACCATCACTCAGTCGCACGCGACGCAGTACATACTGTGATATTGCTAATTGCTTCGGCTTATTAGGGCTATAAAGCTAAACAGCTGTGATCATGTAAGTTTCATTTCCACTGACGTTGCACACCACTGTAGATCATCTTTGATAGTAGTGTCTTCTAGTGTTTGGGACTTAGATCACATCAGTCATGTCGCATTATTTATTTTAGACGCGTAGCCACAAAAAGGGGCAGATTTGGGCAGTTGATCAATAATTCATTTGTATCTATTTATGTCCATTGCACATCGACATATAACAAATTTAATGTATCAAGGGGTATTAATTTACAATAAATGTATAAGCAGAAACAACATTTCTTATTTGGTGGTTGCTAATTCCCTTAATCATTCATTTATCTTTATGTTGTAATTTATATGTTAAGAGCAAGGTGGAGGAAATAATATAACCGTTAAGAGATCCTAAGACTTGCTTCAGGGGGAAGTGAGACAGGGCAAAACCTTCATTTTCGCGTTCAGTATTTTCCATTGCGCACATTCATTGTTACATCCGCCTGGAGCCGGATCATGGAAACCATACAAATACCCTCAAGAAATAATTCCTAACACTTAAATTTAAATTCGATGTCAGGAAATACCTCTTTTTCATTAATACTTTTCGTGCTGTAGTCAGTCTTCATTTTATATCCTCTCTACTTCGGCCATCATTAGTTATTTTGCTGCCCAATAGTACTTTTAGTGTCTCATTTCGTAATCTCATTCCCTTAACAACCCCTGATTTAACACTCGCAATACCAAGGGAGAGGGAAGGGGTTCTTTTTGTCTACCTTTTCAGAATACTGTAATCTAGTCATGTTGTTGTTGTTGTGGTCTTCAGTCCTGAGACTGGTTTGATGCAGCTCTCCATGCTACTCTATCCTCTGCAAGCTTCTTCATCTCCCAGTACTTACTGCAACCTACATCCTTCTGAATCTGCTTAGTGTATTCATCTCTTGGTCTCCCTCTACGATTTTTACACTCCACGCTGCCCTCCAATGCTAAATTTGTGATTCCTTGATGCCTCAAAACATGTCCTACCAACCGACCCCTTCTTCTAGTCAAGTTGTGCCACAAACTTCTCTTCTCCCCAATCCTATTCAATACCTCCTCATTAGTTACGTGATCTACCCACCTTATCTTCAGCATTCTTCTGTAGCACCACATTTCGAAAGCTTCTATTCTCTTCTTGTCCAAAGTAGTTATCGTCCATGTTTCACTTCCATACATGGCTACACTCCATACAAATACTTTCAGAAACGGCTTCCTGACACTTAAATCTATACTCGATGTTAACAAATTTCTCTTATTCAGAAACGATTTCTTTGCCATTGCCAGTCTACATTTTATATCCTCTCTACTTCGACCATCATCAGTTATTTTACTCCCTAAATAGCAAAACTCCTTTACTACTTTAAGTGTCTCATTTCCTAATCTAATTCCCTCAGCATCACCCGATATAATTTGACTACATTCCATTATCCTCGTTTTGCTTTTGTTGATGTTCATCTTATACCCTCCTTTTAAGACACAGTCCATTCCGTTCAACTGCTCTTCCAAGTCCTTTGCTGTCTCTGACAGAATTACAATGTCATCGGCGAACCTCAAAGTTTTTACTTCTTCTCCATGAATTTTAATACCTACTCCGAATTTTTCTTTTGTTTCCTTTACTGCTTGCTCAATATACGGATTGAATAACATTGGGGAGAGGCTACAACCCTGTCTCACTCCTTTCCCAACCACTGCTTCCCTTTCATGCCCCTCGACTCTTATAACTGCCATCTGGTTTCTGTACAAATTGTAAATAGCCTTTCGCTCCCTGTATTTTACCCCTGCCACCTTTAGAATTTGAAAGAGAGTATTCCAGTTAACATTGTCAAAAGCTTTCTCTAAGTCTACAAATGCGAGAAACGTAGCTTTGCCCTTCCTTATTCTTTCTTCTAAGATAAGTCTTAAGGTCAGTATTGCCTCACGTGTTCGAATATTTCTACGGAATCCAAACTGATCTTCCCCAAGGTTGGCGTCTACTAGTTTTTCCATTCGTCTGTAAAGAATTCGTGTTAGTATTTTGCAGCTGTGACTTATTAAACTGATAGTTCGGTAATTTTCACATCTGTCAGCACCTCCTTTCTTTGGGATTGGAATTATTATATTCTTCTTAAAGTCTGAGGGAATTTCGCCTGTCTGATACATCTTGCTCACCAGATGGTAGAGGTTTGTCATGACTGGCTCTCCCAAGGCCATCAGTAGTTCTAATGGAATGTTGTCTACTCCCGGGGCCTTGTTTCGACTCAGGTCTTTCAATGCTCTGTCAAACTCTTCACGCAGTATCGTATCTCCCATTTCGTCTTCATCTACATCCTCTTCCATTTCCATAATATTGTCCTCAAGTACATCGCCCTTGTATAAACCCTCTATATACTCCTTCCACCTTTCTGCCTTCCCTTCTTTGCTTAGAACTGGGTTGCCATCTGAGCTCTTGATATTCATACAAGTGGCTCTCTTCTCTCCAAAGGTCTCTTTAATTTTCCTGTAGGCAGTATCTATCTTACCCCTAGTGAGACAAGCCTCTACATCCTTACATTTGTCCTCTAGCCATCCCTGCTTAGCAATTTTGCACTTCCTGTCGATCTCATTTTTGAGACGTTTGTATTGCTTTTTGCCTGCTTCATTTACTGCATTTTTATACTTTCTCCTTACATCAATTAAATTCAATATTTCTTCTGTTACCCAAGGATTTCTATTAGCCCTCGTCTTTTTACCTACTTGATCGTCTGCTGCCTTCACTACTTCATCCCTTAGAGCCACCCATTCTTCTTCTACTGTATTTATTTCCCCCATTCCTGTCAATTGTTCCCTTATGCTCTCCCTGAAACTCTGTACAACCTCTGGTTCTTTCAGTTTATCCAGGTCCCATCTCCTTAAATTCCCACCTTTTTGCAGTTTCTTCAGTTTCAATCTGGAGTTCATAACCATTAGATTGTGGTCAGAATCCACATCTGCCCCTGGAAATGTCTTACAATTTAAAACGTGGTTCCTAAATCTCTGTCTTACCATTATATAATCTATCTGATACCTTTTAGTATCTCCAGGATTCTTCCAGGTATACAACCTTCTAGTCATGTACATTACATTTTAAAATTTAGAAAAAAAAACATATTTGTGATTTTTAATGATTTATTCTACCAGACTGTTTTAAAATCTTCCGTAAAAAGCAATGGAAACATTTAAGTCTTGTCAGTGGATGTTAATTTTCAGAACAGGTGTCATATTCATATTTTCAGGTTTAGGACCCTTCTCACACATAAATATATCTTTAAAAAGTACGTTGTGCGTAAAAAACAACGAAAATTAATGAAATACTCGTATCTTTGTGTTGGTCATATATTATGTCCCCCATTTGTAGTACACGTTATGGAAAATCCGTTGCTACTGCTGGTTTAATTCGAATACGTTCCATTACCTTTCATTTAGTTCCATTGAGGGTTAACTTATAATCCCTTTTAAGGGCACTATCTATTCCATTCAATTGTTATGTTTATTGATTCTCCCTGATATTTAATTCTATTTACAAATTTATCTTTGTATGCTTTACTGCTTGTTTGTAGTAGATGTTGAATAACTAGAAATCCACCTGATAGAGTAGCAAAATTTATGTGCTTCAACATAGTTTGTTCTTTGATGGGGTGGGGCTGTGAAATACATGTCCAGCCTTATTACTCCTCTCTTCTTTTTACCTGAGGACTGCAAAATTCATATTTCAGTGCATATACGGCAAAAATTCAAACTTTCATTTAGGACAACATGGATTCCCAAGGATTCACGTTTTACCAGTTGTGGAGGAACATGTAGGAAACATCGTCTCCCCTATTTCAGAACAATAAACGTTATTTTTGAAACTTCCAGAAGAGCAGAGTACATTGAGATAACTATATCTAGATCGAAAGGTCAGCCAGTTCCATTCGAACCCACTAGCGAGAACAAAGAGAAAAGAAGGTTGGAGATGCAGTAAGGGGAAATGTCGTTAGAGTGTAATGTGGGATTGGAGAAGTGTGAGGAAGGAAAACTATTGTATCGTATTCATGACTTTACGCCTGTTATCATCAGATATCGTTGTTAAATGACGAATGGTGGGCAGAGGAAAGTTGCTACTTCACAGTATTTCTGGACAGATAGCTTTTCATCTAATTATAATTTGAGGCGTTTATGTCAAAGTCCAATTTCAAAGCTTCTCTGTCCTGGAGCGCCTGACTCAAATGCTTTAGCATTGTTATTGTCCATGTCAACAGAAGGTGCAGTGCTGGTGATTACTGCAGTTCTAATTTCTTGGACGTCTGTTTGAAGCGCTACCAAAACCCATTTTTTTTTAAAAGCTATAAAATGATCGATTGCGTATAAGAGTTACAGTGACAGAATAGCATATATATCGTGAAAAGTTCTTTCAAAATGGTTCAAATGGCTCTGAGCACTATGGGACTTAACATCTGTGGTCATCAGTCCCCTAGAACTTAGAACTACTTAAACCTAACTAACCTAAGGACATCACACACATCCATACCCGAGGCACGATTCGATCCTGCGACCGTAACAGTAGAAAGTTCTTTCATCAGCATGATATCAGTTCCTTTATTTCGGGGTACTTCTCCCTCCTCAGAGAGCTTTACGCACAAAGACATTCTAACATTGTCAGCTGCTTATTCCGAACGACTATCGTTAGAATAGCCCAGTGATCTAACAAGAGCATTAGGAAGACCACTTTTGTTTACGTAAGGGAAGCGATTTTTCGGCGCAGTTAAAAGAACAAGAACTTATGGACAATTGACGCATATATACTCCACATTAAAATTATTGGATAACAAGGGACATAAATCGCGTAGACAATTCTCTTAGAATGTCATCGCCCGTTTTTGGTTCATCTGGAAACTGGGTTGTAAAGAAAACGCGAGATCTGAGAGTTCAGTCAATAAAACAGGAGACATTGCATGTCCGATAATGGTTTCTTCTCGCGATCGCGCTGGATGTCCGCATGTCCGTAGTTGCTGAGTATTCGCGTTGTTGTATCAGCAATTACCTCAGGCATAATTATATGTCGTACGCTTTTAACACTTTCTGCCACGTACCGCGACACAGTTGTGGGGAGAGATATAATGGCCTTTGCAGTATCGATTAACGTCTGAACAAGATCCATAACACCTTCACCTCTTAAAGTTCCGTACGACCTTACGTCTCGCGCACGCATAGCAACGCAATTATTGACAGACATCTCCTGAGCTGGTTTAGGAAGTCGTTTCTCGACCACATAAAACCTTTGTTTATTAGGCACACATGGATGGCGAGAAATGTGAGAAGTGCCACTTGACCCTTCATCATGAGAGCAAATTTCATTACACAGCGAACAGCAAACAAAATGAACGCCTTTCCTAACGCAATCCACAAAAGACTTTAACAAGGTCCAAACTGTACTTTTAAAATTCGCTCCACGCTTTGTGGTTCTCTACTCACCACTGATTAGTTTTTCTTTTACTTCCCTTTTTCTTGACATGTGCTCCTTCTTCTGAAAACCACGTTTAGGCACTGCAGTCCGGAACCGTGCGACTGCTACGGTCGCAGGTTCGAATCCTGCCTCGGGCATGGATGTGTGTGATGTCCTTAGGTTAGTTAGGTTTAAGTAGTTCTAAGTTCTAGGGGACTTATGACCACAGCAGTTGAGTCCCATAGTGCTCAGAGCCATTTGAACCATTTTTTTGAAAACCACGTTTAGTTTCCCGCTCTCATTTTGTGTGTTACGAAAGAAATTAAGAAATCACATCACTACGCTAAACACTGCTCTACTAACCGCTCGTAGCCCGTAGCTCGCAACTGCAGTCAGTGCTACCAACTGTTCGTAGGTGGAGCACAGCAGTGCTTGCGCAAGCCACTGATGTAGTGAAGTCACGGGGTCGCTCAGTGCGGAGCAGTGAGGTCGCTACCCGTGGGCTGCGACTCCACGCGCAACTCTGCTGAGCCCGTGGCATACAGGTGCTTTCGCAACAGCACTACTCGGCACTTGGGATGACGCCAGGGACTCGCTCAGCCCGATACTGCTGTAGTCCAGTGCGGCCGCAGCTCGCGGGCCGAGCCTCTTCACACGACTCTCCTGGCGGACCTCGATGCGGCTGCGCCGCCCTAACCGGCAGCGCGAGGCAAGGCTCGCACAGCTGTCATGGCCACCGTCCTGGACGGACCGCGGGTCGATGATGACCTTTGCTGCAAACTGCACAACCAGAGCTCACACTCAGCCGGTCGTCAGCGACCGATCGACATCATACAAGCTAACTGCGAAGTCACTCCAGCAGTGGCTGCACCAATTACCACAGGCATACACGTCCCTGAATTGACTTAACCTCTTATCCTCAGAACATTGATACCTCCCAAATTTTAAGTTAGTGTATCTTGTACAAATATCTCACGTGCCATTGTAAATGATTTGTCAAACTATTCATTTAAAACATGTCAAATAGTGTATTGTTTTTCTTGTATACACCAATCTTGTAATTTTGTTGTACACGACTTGATGAGTACTCATGTTACAGCCACTATCGTAGTCAAATGTATCGTAGACAAACGTAAGACACCAACAAAATTTTTCTTTCTTTATGTTTATGAAATATGTGTTTACCAGAGAGTCCACAAGTGTTAAAAAGTACATGTAATACTTTCTATGATGATAAGGAACAGAGAAGCCTTCACATTTTTTTTTTGCGATCAGCTATGGGATGCCTACCTGTTTCGTATCGTACTTTGTTCTTCCGCTTTCGCTGTGTAAGCATCTACATTACAGGCCATTAAAATTATTACACCACGAGGATGACGTGCTACAGACGCGAAATTTAAATGACAGGAAGAAGATGCTGTGATATGCAAATGATTAGATTTTCAGAGCATTCACCCAAGGTTGCCGCCGGTGGCGACACCTACAACATGCTGAAATATTTCTCATACACAAACATCAGAAGACCGGCGTTGCCTGGTGAAACGTTGTTGTGATGCCTCGTGTAAGGAGGAGAAATGCGTACCACCACGTTTACGACTTTGATAAAGGTAGGACTGTAGCCTATCGCGATTGCGGTTTATCGTATCGTAACATTGCTGCTCGCGGTGGTCGAGATCCAATGACTGTTAGCAAAATATGGAATCGGTGGATTCAGGAGGGTAATACGGAACGCCGTGCTGGATCCCAAAGGCCTCGTATCATTAGCAGTCGAGATGAAAGGCATCTTACCCGCATGGCTGTAACGGATCGTGCAGCCACGTCTCGATTCCTGAGTTAAGAGATGGGGACGTTTTCAAGACAACAACAATCTGCACGAACAGTTCGACGACGTTTGCAGCACCATGGACCATCAGCTCGGAGGAAATGGCTACCGTTACACTTGACCCTGCATCACAGACAGGAGCACCTGCGATGGTGTACTCAATGACGAACCTGGGTGCACGAATGGCAATTTTTTCGGATGAATTCAGGTTCTGTTTACAGCATCATGATGGTCGCATCTGTGTTTCGCGAAATCGCGGTGAACGCACATTGGAAGCGTGTATTCGTCATCGCCATACTGGCCACAATGGTATGGGGTGCCATTGGTTACACATCTCGGTCACCTCTTGTTCGCACTTTGAACAGTGGACGTTACATTTCAGAAGTGTTACGACCCGTGGCTCTACCCTTAATTCGATCCCTGCGAAACCCTACATTTCAGCAGGATAATGCACGACCGCATGTTGCAGGTCCTATAAGGATACACAAAATGTTAGACTACTTCCCTGGCCAGCATATTCTCCAGATCTCTCACCAACTGGAAACGTCTGGTCAATGGTTGCCGAGCAAATGGCTCATCACAATACGCTAGTCACTTCTCTTGATTAAATGTGGTATCGTGTTGAAGCTACATGGCCAGCTGAATCTGTACACGCAATCCAAGCTCTGTTTGACTCAATGCCCAGCCGTATCAAGGCCGTAATTTGACCAGAGGTGGTTGTTCTGTTGTTCTGGGTACTGATTTCTCAGGATCTATATAGCCAGATTGCCTGAAAATGTAATCACATATCAGTTCTAGTATAATATATTTGTACAATGAAACAGGTTTATCATCTGCATTTCTTCTTGGTGCAGCAATTTGGCCAGTAGTGTATCTCGTTAGCTCTTAAGAACCATGAATATATTTAAGTGTATTTAAATTAATAACTTTCAGATGTATTAACTTAACAATTTAAACATATCTCTTTGTATAATGTCTTTATCAGCTTTGTGTTCAGCTATTCGTGAAAGAAATGGAAAACTGCTGACATGGAGCCCGTTCGCCATTGGCCATTGGCCATAATATTTGGCAATTTATCAGATCTTTTATGGTGCACCAAAGAACATACAGTCTTTCAGAAAGCAATTTATCAGATCATTTATGGTTCACCAACGAAACTGCAGTCTTTCAGAAACGAAGTCCGATACTCAATTAACTATACGGCATAATTCGATTGACCGATCACGTTATGCACTTGAGTTGTGAAAATTACATTGGAGCCACATCTGCAATTTGCATTTCTCTCGAACACCAACCTGGAGTAATAGGAAATCACAACAGGAATCAACAAACACTGCTCAGTTAATTTTAATTGACATTACTGAGCTGACTACCTGTTGGTAAATGGTAGGTCATAACGACTCTTTTCTTTACATTCTCTATCTTCCTTCCACCTTTGCAAGCAGGCGAGGTAACAGTTACAGCACACAACTTCCACTCGCTCATCCACCTACGAGAGAGGTTATTGCTATTGCTGGTTGGGGACCACTAATACTGTGGTCAACCCATGTATGGTTGCAGTTTAATGTCATACGAGAGACTCTTCTGTTTACAACAACAAAATAATACAAGAACCGCTACATCAGTTGGTTGCATCAGCCAAAAGTGTGAGACAAGTAGCTTTTCTCATACGAGAATGAGCAACGCCGTTAATTTAGAGAAATATGGAAACGTCTTTTGCCATGGCAACAGGCGAGGGCGCTGAATCACACGAGATCTGCCTTCCTCATGAGTTCTCCCAGTATATAACTTGCAAATTTGTATACCAGAAACCTACCTCTCACTCCCAATCCCTTCGTAAATGTTGTTGTTCTGGTCTTCAGTCTGAACGTCTCTAATGACCTCGTTGTCGACGGGACGTTAAACAGTAATCTCCCCCTCCTACTCTTCAGTCTGAAGACTGGTTTGATGCTACTACCCAAGCCAGTCTATTCTGTGCAAGCCTCTTCAGCGCTGCACAGCTAATGCAATGTGCATCAGTTTGAACCTGCTAACTGTATTCAAGACTTTGTCTCCCTCTACAGTTTACATAGCCCCCCTCTCCCCAACACCCAGATATACAAACACTTCTCTCCATTACCAAAGTGACAAGCCGTTGATGCCTCTGGATATGCCATATGAAACGAAGTTGTGCCATAAATTTCTTGTTTTCCCCAGTTCGACTCAGTATCTTCTTATCAGTTATTCGATGTGCAGTGCCACCACTATTTTTCGGCGCTACTGAGTAAAATTGTGATGTTGCCATGGATGTGGAAAAGATCTTGGGAGTGGGCCAGCGCAGAGCCGACCAAACACCATTTCGTCTGATGCGGCAATGCCACCGGCAGGTTCCCACATTATGCTCCAGGAAAGGTGCTGGCACAGCCGTAACGACGACACAGCAGAAAGGCATTGATAGGCCAGTTACTACACATCCAATCAACAGACTTCTTAGGGTCTACATGGTCGCAAGCGGTGATTTGCAAAGCAAGAACGCTCTGTCCCAACATAAGTTACCATTTTTTTCGGTCAAAGGTGTCTCAGTCTGGTAGCTACTATTTAGGAAGGGAGGTGTATGCCGCTCCACGAGACGACATGAGGCTACAAGCAGCCACCATGGGATTTGACCTCCACTAACTGTGGGCCCCTGCTGCTGGTTTTAAGATCAGTGCTGTGAGCTTAGCATCTTCCAGCCTGTGGGCCAGCTACCAGGTGCAACCAGCCTTCGTCCATAGAAGGCTGTCGTTTGAGACCACAGAAAGTTCTAGTTTGCTCTTCAGTGAAATGTATGACTAATTGTGTAGTATTTATGAGCAGCCATCGATCATCATCCCAACAATAATCCACCAACTCATCTCAGACCTCCACGTGTAGAGGGCATCCATCCTGGACCTCCACATTTTGATGTCAGAAGGTGTGTCACGTCTCAATTTCAGTGACAGGGGAACTTTACCAGCCACCCTATCTGGAGACAATGACTCTCGACTACCTCAGGGCTGCAGATTCGTCGACACACAGCATTAGTGCGCAGTGGGTGAGTGCACTGACTGTTTTATTTTTTTTCCCTTCGAGTATCACGTCACGTCAGTGCACCTTTTAGCAGCTTTTCAGTTCTGTTTTCATGTGTGACATGTGTCTAGTAAACCCACACTATATTATGAGGATGTGTAAATATGAACGTTATTTTTGCCTATCATCAATGTGTAAGGCTCATTGTATAAGGTGTTAACCATGTGTAGCTTCTAAGAGGGGAAGAGGAGTTTTGTTGATCAGTCGGTGTTTTGTGGTAGTTTTCGCCGTTTTTAATGATCGATGTATTTCATTTTGAGCAATTAATGTAGCTCACTGCGTTTAAGCACGTAATGTAGTAGTCATGAGTAGGTGCTCAAGTGAAGAAGTTACGTTACAGTAACTGTTAAGATAGAATTAGATTAAGTGTCCTTGTCGTCGTACTGATTTGTTCACCTCGTTTGTTGTTCCCATAATTAGTGAGGTATTCCCTGGCGGAGAGGTTGCGAATTTCTGCAGGCTGGACCAGATGTGGAGGGAAGTGCATGTGCCGATAATTTTGGTGTCTTGCAGAGTGCAACTGCCAACAGTAATTTTCTTGTAGATACTTAGGAGGTTCCACAGAAATCTACCAATAAGGCTGATTGTATTGCAGATGTTTTGGGTACTGAAATGGTACAGACGCATTTAGTATTTCCGAAGGACGCAGATTCTGCACCATCTATGACGGCACTGCCCCTCAGAATGTGGGATTGGAAGGAAGAGAAAATGTGTTAGTAAGGTTAATGATCAGGCCGACAAGGCTTGTGCCAGTGGATCAGGAGATTTGCAATGTGACAACACTTGCAGTGTAATGCGCGATGCAGGCGGAGGCTGCTGTGCAAACCCAGGGCTAGGCTTTCTCATCAAGCATCATGACGGAACTGTCTTTCGATGACGAGCAGTGGAACTCAGGATGATAATATTCAAGCTGGGGGAAGCTGTCACCATTGAAATACTGCTGCAAAGTTCGTTAATCGTGGTAGGACAAATTCTTTAAGGCTTAATTTGCATGATATAGGGCCACAAGGCACTGGGAAGTTTCTTTAGGTGACAGAAGGTGTTGCTATCTTATACAATTCTGGACTTCGCCTACGGGTAGGGAATCGTCGTTGAGTACGCAGCGTTTAATTATTGAGAGCACTTCTCCTGTCTATACTCACGTTGAGACGTTATCTGAATTCCATCGTTGTGGCTGGGAAATCGTGTTTCTTGTCCGTAGAACACAGAGAGGAGAAGATAGTATTAGATTACACTAGTCAAAGGACCGCCTTCTGCCGTCCTAGTGTTTGACGAGTTTTATTATATTGTGGCTGGAGGTCTTACATCGTCACAGACATGTACGAGAACCATCACTCCGACGCACGGGATGCAGTACATACGGTGATATTGCTAACTGCTTCAGCTTATTAGGGCTATAAAGCTAAACAGCTGTGATCACGTGAGTTTAATTTCCACTGAGGTTGCACATTACTGTAGATCATCTTTGAAAGCAGTGTCTTCTAGTGTTTGGGACGAAGATGACGTGAGTCATTCCGCGTTATTTATATTAGATAGCGTAGCCATAAATAGTGGCAGATTTGGGGCAGTTGATCAATAATATTAGTCAGAAAATTGATTTGTATCTCTTTATGTCCATTGCACATCGAATATAAGCATTAGCAATAAATAAAGGGGTTCTAATCTACAATAAATGTATAAGCAGAAACAACATTAGTATTTAGTAGTTTCTAGTTACCTTAATCATTCATTTATTTTTATGGTGTAATTTATATGTTAAAGAGCAAGAAGGAGGAAATGATATCACCGTTAAGATGGTGGTGGTGGTGGTGGTTAGTGTTTAACGTCCCGTCGACAACGAGGTCATTAGAGACGGAGCGCAAACTCGGGTTAGGGAAGGATTGGGAAGGAAATCGGCCGTGCCCTTTCAAAGGAACCATCCGGGTGTTTGCCTGAAACGATTTAGGGAAATCACGGAAAACCTAAATCAGGATGGCTGGAGACGGGATTGAACCGCTGTCCTCCCGAATGCGAGTCCAGTGTGCTAACCACTGCGCCACCTCGCTCGGTCACCGTTAAGAGATCCTAAATTCTGCTTCAGGGCGTTGTCAGACAGGGCCAAATCTTCATTTTATCGTTCAGTATTTTCCATTGCGTACATTCGTTCTTACGATCGCCTGGAGCAGCAACTTGGAAACCATAGAAATACCTTCAAGAAATACTTCGTAACACATAAATTTATATTCGATGTTATCAAATCCCTCTTCTTGATTAATACTTTTCTTGCTATAGTCAGTCTTCATTTTGTGCCCTCTCTACTTCTTCCTTCATCAGCTATTTTCCTGCCCTATAGTCCTTTTAGTGTCTCATTTAGTAATCAGATTCCCTTAACACTACCTGATTTAACCCTCGCAATACCAAGGGGGACGGAGGGGTCATTTATGCCTTCCTCTTCAGAATACTGTGATCTAGTCAAGTACAATACATTTTATAATTTTGCAAAAAATGTATTTGTGATTTTTAATGATTTCTTCTGCCAGATTCCGTAATTCTAATTTATATGTTGTAATTTATATGTTAAAGAGCAAGATGGAGGAAATAATATCAACGTTAAGAGATCCTAAGATCTGCTTCAGGGGTTAGTCAGACAGGGCAAAATCTTTATTGTCGCGTTCAGTATTTTCCATTGCGCACATTCAAATTTAGAGCCGCCTGGAGCAGCATCTTGGAAACCATACAAATACCTTCAAGATATACTTCCTAACACTTAAAGTTATATTAGATGTTAGAAAATCCCTCTTTTTTATTAATACTTTTCTTTCCATAGTCCATCTTCATTTTTTATCCTCTCTACTTCGGCTATCATCAGTTAATTTGCTGCCCAATAGTCCTTTTAGTATCTCATTTCGTAATCAGATTCTCTTAACACTACTTGATTTAACCCTCGCAATACCAAGGGGGAGGGAAGTGGTACTTTATGCCTACCTTTTCAGAGCACTGTAATCTGGTCATGTACATTATATTTAAACAATTTGAAAAAAAATATATTTGTGATTTTTAGCGATTTCTTATACGATTCTGTGATTGTTTTAAATTTTTCAGTAAAATTTAACGCAAAAATTTACGTCTTGGCAGTGGATGTGAATTTTCAGAACATGTGTCATAGTCATATTTTCAGGTTTAGGACCATACTTAAACAGAAATATATCTTTAAAAAGTAAGTTGTGCTTAAAAGACAACGAAAATTAACGAAATCCGTATTTTTTTTTTGCGTTGGTCTTATATTGCGCCCATATTTTGAAGTACACGTTATGGAAAATCCATTATTACTGCTAGGTTTAATTCGAATACGTTCCATTACCTGCCATTTATTTCCACTGAGGGTCATCTGATAATACCTTTCCAGGGCACTATCCATTCCATTCAACTGTTATTCCAAGTTCTTTGCTGTCTCTGACAGAATTGCAGCGTCACCGGTAATCTTCAAAATGGTTATTGCTTCTCCCTGATATTTAATTCTGTTTACAAATTTATCCTTGTACGCTTTACCGCTTGTTCAGTGTAGATGTTGAATAGCATAGAGTGTAGGCTACCTGAATGTCTCACTCCCATCTTCCCATTGCACAACTAGATATCCCCCGGATGTAGTAGCAGAATTTATGTGCTTCAACAAGATTTGTTCTTTGATCGGGTGGGGCTCTGAAACACATGTCCAGTCTCATGACTCCTCTCTTCTTTTTACCGGAGGACAGCAAAACTCATATTTCAGTGCATATACGGCAAAAATTCAAACTTTAATTAAGGACAACATTGATTCCCAAGGATTCACGTGTTACCAGTTGTGGAGGAACATGTAGGAATGAGCGTCTTTGTTATTTCCGAACTTTAAATGTTATTTTTGTAACTTCCAGAAGACCAGAGTACATTGAGGTAACTATTTCTAGATCGAAAGGTAAGTCAATTCCGTTCGAACGCACTAGCGAGAACAAAGAGATGCGGAGATGCAGTAAAGGGAAATGTCGTTAGAGTGTATTGTGGGATTGAAGAAGTATGAGGAAGGAAAACTATTGTATCCTTTCCATGACTTTACGCGTCTTATCTTCAGATATCATTTTTAAATGACGAATGGTGGCCAGAGGAAGGTTGCTACCTCACAGTATCTCTGGACAAATAGCTTTTCATCTGAGTATAAATTGAGGCGTTCATGTAAAATTCCTATTTCAGAAGCGTCTCTGTCCTGGGGCGCCTGGCTCAAAAGCTTTAACATTGTCATCGTCCATGTCTACAGAAGGTGCACTGTAGATGATTTCTCGTGTTCTAATTCCTTGGACGCCGCTTTGAAGAGCTACAAAAACCCTTATGTTTTAAAAGCTATAAAATAAACGATTGCATATAAGAATTCCAGTAATAGAATAGCAAACATACCGTGGAAAGTTCTTTCATCAGCGTGATATCAGTTCCTTCATTTCGGGCTATTTTTATCTTCTCAGAGAGCTTTTCGAACAAATACATTCTAACATTGTCATCTGCTCATTCCAGCGAGTATCGTTAGACTGGCTCAGTTATCTATCAAGAGCATTAAGAAGACCACTTTTCTTGACGTAAGTTGTGGCGGCGGGGTTGACGTACCTGCACCTACCTTTGAACATTGTCTCAGCATATCATCAGTAGCGAAGCCGAGTGAAACTTACTGTACTGCCTCCAAGGCAGGATAGGCATACGGCGATACGCCTCACACCCCCTATGATTATAAAATTTGATTCAAAAAAATTTTAAAATTATACTAAAATCGATCGTGACTTGAAATTACAAAATATTTCACAAAAATATTCTCATTCTTATAGACTAAAATCACAAATCTCTTACTTCGGACTTGGCAGTCTATAATTAACCTAGTCTAAAATCTTTAATTTCTTTGATAATAATCCTTTCTTACTTGAAAACATTTTTTGCGAATCTCTCAAAAAGCATTCCTAACTTTTCTAAGAATTTTTTTACATTTACTTTTTGAATGTCTTTTTTCAGGCACTGCGGTTGGTGTCCTACTATCTAATAATAGTATTTTGTCCTACCTTAAGAAATACTGCACATAACTATCGCCTCTTATCACACATTTTTCGTGAGTCTTGAGTATGGCATCATGCATTGTAGCGTCCATAACACACCTCTGTTCTCCACTTATTGGACCCTCCATGGTTTACATGCATTGCTGTCCCTGAAACCATACTTCCATCTAAGCCTACTTCCTTTACATAAATCCTAATATACAGTTACTTAAAGTATAGGAGATTATTTACATTTTTCACCATTTAGTTTAACTTGAATTCAAATGAAAGTAAATTAACAGAGAATTGCTTACTCAAATCAGCAAGATCAACTCTATTAAAAAATCTTTTCTAAAATTTACTTCTTTTCCAAAAACTTAAGGAATTTAAAAGAACTAGTTGCTATTGCAAGCATAGGCTATATTAATTTTTTCTGTTTAACTTTTACTCAACTTGAAAATATTTAATGGTAAAAAAGCACATTTCCTATAAAGCAATTATTTACAAACTTTTTATAGTACATAGTTACCACTTTTTATGTAGTGTCTCTTTTCATCACTTCTTCCTCATAGTTTCACCATTATGTAACAGAAATCAAGAACTTTATTTACAAAATATACCTATATTTTCCACATTCATTCATACTCGAATTGTAAAAAATATTCTTCACCTAGATCTCCTTTACTAACTGCCCTTGTCACGTCTGGTTATTCTCATATTTGTACATGTCACTCAGCGTTTAATCACAAACTGACCCCCATCTCTCTCACCACAAAACTTACTTCATCTTAATCCCACGACTCCATCTTACACCTACAAAGCCACCTTCCCTGATAGAGAAGAATATTACAGAAGATAGATTCAGCTCAGAATGATTAGAAGAGGAAGACTGGCAATACGAAAAGAAAACATTTTTATGATCTAGTAACACGTCTCTTAAACGGTCCCTTTGATCTTCCTCTAAATCTGGCACATCTTTTTGTTCTATTTTTTCTTGTACCACCCTCCTTTCCTCAGAGTCCACCCCCACATCATCTCCATTCTCATTGTAGTCCCCCAAATCCTCTGTCCTTCTATAATACCTAACTAGTATACTGGCTACTTCTTCACTGATCACATAGTCTTTTCGAAAAAATGGCACAACCACATCTCTCTCATTTATTTAAAAAATTATCACACTTTCTTTAAAATTTAATCTCCCTTTGTAATGATCAAAGAAATCTACACCAATCAGCATTTTTATACACAGATCAGGGATTATAAGGAAGTTATGGAATACTTCCACCCCATTTATTTTCACTGGCAACAGAACTTCATGTCTAACAGGTTTTTTCACTTTTCCAGTAGTTACAATAATCTGTAACCCCATTACTGGCACAATTACAAGATTATTCCCTTTTTGCAATGATTCTAACCTACCTTTACTCACAGCACATAAATCACTACCTGCATCTGCTAAACACTGTACCTCTTCATCACACACTTGCAGACTAATTATTGGTTGACTCAACACTTTCCTTTCCTTGCTAGTATCAGCACTCTCCTTCAACAAGTCGTTCACAACCTCTCTTCTATCAAAATCTTGCCTGTTTCTGGAAATTACACAGATTTTTGCAGAAGCACCTTCACCACTTTTCTCCCCAATACTAAGTATTCTATTCACTAGCGACAACTCAAAACTCCCTTCTGGCGCTTCGCCATTCTCCATTATAGCCTCACTCTCTTCCCTTTCTCCACTATTAACTGGCCGACCCCCACTTTGGTACCATCCTCCTGCTTCTCCCTAATCGCCTCACAAATGTCGTCATTTATAGACGCTAATATTTTCTCCACACTGGCATCACTAATTTCCTGTAATTCTGCAGTACCTGTACTTTCTCCTTCCTCAGAACATGACTCGACTTCAACTTGGTTGCTAACCACTTTCTTGCAATAGGATTCTGTCACATCTTCCACTAATACACCATCCCTCTCGTCTGCAATACAGTGCTTATCTTGTTTATGTCTATCCAAAAAATCCTCTAAACCTCCATTAAACGTACAGATTTTTACGTAGCTCGTTTCGTCTGTTGCTACTACCTTCTCCTGTACCTCCCTTACAGTCCCTGTCTGATTACTATTAACACATACAAAAGGTTTTGCTAGCGGGCTCAAATTACTACTTCCTGTCTGGTAAATGCTAGCCCTTTCACCTATGGCATTTAGTTTGACGGATTCTGTAATTCGGTATCCTTTCTTACGTTTACCCCTCTCTGCTGCTGCTTTTGCGCAACCTCATTCTCTCGCACTGGAGAATACGATCGATAACCGTGCACCTGTTCCCCACTACTTCGGCTATCATTTGCTGGATAGAGCTACCTCCCGGCACCTCTGCCCCTGCCATTTCCACGGAACACGCCAATTCTGTTAATGTTTACATTATGTCGCGGTCCTGCATCATTTGGTGGTCTGTCATTACGATTTGCATATTCCTCCTCATGAAATAACTTATCAACCCTCTCCAAATAACTAATAAACTTACGCACATCATCCCTCGGCGCTGAAATAAGTTTGTTCCGCCAGTGCATAGGCAGTTTACCTTCCAAACCCATAACAATTTGATCTGGCTCGATTTTGTTGTTTAAGTATGACAAATTTGTCATCCACTTTAACGCGAACTTTTTTATACTTTCCCTTCTGGGATTAAACTTTTCCTCAGCCCAGAAGCTATTTAATAACTCCATCTGTTTTTGCTTACCCCAATATTCTTTCAAAAATGCCTCTTTAAATTTATCCAAAGTATCGTACTGTTCAGTAGCAATAACCCCCAAAGGTCTGGCCTCTCCTAAGAATTTTGACGTAATAAAACCTATTTTTTGTTTGTCTGACCACAAACTAGGTAACACACCTTCAAAATCATTCCAAAATTCTTTTGGATGCACATTTCCTGTTGGATGAAAACGTAAAAACTGTCTGTTAGTGACATACGAAATTTCAGATGATTCTACCACAAAACTGCACCCACTACTGTTAATTCTATGTTTGAGGTTAGTTTCAACCTGGCATAGTCCGCTGTCATGCTCATCCAACCTACTTTCCACCTCTTCTACTTGATTAGTTAGCCGAAGAACATTTTTATTAGACTCATCCACTCGTTCTGACACAGTTTTTACTTCATTCATACATTTGTCAGATTCAGAACTGATTTTTCTGGCTAACGTTTTGTGATCAGTTTCACATACAGATTCTACAGCCGCTATTTTAACCTGTACTTTTTGTATACCTTCTTTAATTTTATCTACTATTTGTTCTTTTCCAATAGGAACTCTTTTCAAAGCCTCTGTTAATACACCTTTTACAATGCTAACTGACCTTTTCAATTGTTCTCAACTCGAGAAATTTTTTCATCTACTTTATTTTCTAATGACTTCAATTCATTTTCTCACATTTCTTTTAAAACAGCAGTCTGGTTTTCAAGTTTTTCATTAAAACCACTGTCAAGTTTACTAATTTTTTCATTAAAACCACTGTCAAGTTTTCCGAGTTTACTATTAATTTTTTTCAGTTTGACCTTGTATAGAGCCCATTAAAGCGGCAAACATTTCCTGCATACTCCCTAGTTCCATTTTTGGCATCACTGTTTCTTGTTTACCTTGTTCCACCGGCACTATACCAAATTTGGTATCCACATTTGATACATTTGATTCAGTAACATTCCCAACACTATCATCACACACCTGATCGTTAATGAGTTCATGCTTAATGTCACTTTTTGAATTAGTATTATCCCCACTAGTTACTTTAACAGACATACTTCAAGCAGACTCAATTTCACTGTCCGTAAATAACATAGAAATATCATCAAAAACATCCCCTTTTATTATAACATCTTCTCCTTCTCTCTGTTGTGGTGTGCTAGTGTGTGACGCACTCACACTGAATGAAAGTTCTTCCTCCTTCACGGTATTCACAAAATCTTTATCACTTGCCATGTTTCTCAGTCTTTCAGCATATACACACAACAGATGTAACAAAGTTGACTTATCTTTTGTCGAATGCTGCAGCCTCGGCGTGTTGAAACTGCTAGTCAGATCCCCTGCGGCTGCCGTTAACAGTTTCCGGGCCCCCGCTCGTCGTGACGGCTAGCTGCGCTGCCCTGTTGTACTGCTCGCCGCCACCACTAACCTGCCATCTGCTGCTTCGCTGCGCTCCCGTTGCTACTGCAGCCGTTGCGTATCATCTTCTTTTTGCAACTCCAGCAACACGAAACGGGTTCCGTTCAAACTTCTGCTAGTACAGGTTCACTAAATTCTTTCACTAACGTTCACTGTTCGGTCCATCTTTCTCTCGACCGCGGATTCAAAATACTACGGCTTTAGTGTTTCCTGGCACCGATGCACCTCGTCCGGCGGCGCGGTTCTTTCTGTCCCTTTACGACATACCTGCACCTACCTGTGAACATTGTCTCAGCATATCATCAGTAGTGAAGCCGAGTGAAACCTACTGTACTTCGACGTGAACCAGGCAGCAATTAAAGTCACTAATCTACGTTTCGGGAGAAAGTTTTCACACGAAATGAAAGGTTGGAAATTTTGTGCTTAATTAATATATTGTGAAACTTAGGGGAACAAGTATCACTGCCAAGCCCGTGCTAGGCTTAACATAGTAACTCACAATCCCTTTCACTCACGTTAGCAAGTTTATGGTGCTGCATTTCCCGAAAACGTATTAGCTACAAAAATACTGATTGTTTTTGATTGAGAATGCTCACCAAATATTAAATCTGTAGGTACCAAATGCAGTCACAGTTTTTAGCCACCGACCTGCCCAATACGCCACGCGGAATATGTCTTTTCTCGTCGCAAAATTGACTTAAAAATTCCGATATTTCTACACACACATCATAATATTTATGCCGTCACTTTCCAACACTTTTGATGTATGAAACAATGCTAGATCCGGCAACTTATCATTTCCATCGGAACTACTACTATACACGTCTGATCTGTTTCATGGCTAGGCTCCGACCCTTCTCTAGAATACTTTAAGTCTTCTCTATCAGCAGAGAAAGGCGCGCGAAGAATATTGCTTTACCATTGGTCAGTTTACTCAACAGCCAATAGCAAAACAACACTTTCCCGCGTCAGTCCGCGCTTTTCATCAATAACCAATCGCAAAATAGTAACCTAACGACTGCACTTTTTACCGATGTAATTATCTAATATGCTGAAGTTTTGCTTATGCATAAAGTTATTTACTATTGTTATTTATACCTGAATTAACTTTCCCTTTACCATAAACTTACTTTACAAATCTATTCTACAAAAATCCCCTTTGTCCATATCCATACTGCTGCGAAATGTTCCCACACTAAATCCTACTACATAACTCGTTAAACAATTATCTTCATATTAACCTTAAACCATACTCACGCATCATTCATACTGCTAAAACACATTTATAACATTTTACATACACAAAAAGACATAATAACACTTTATGAAAATACTAGAACAGTTTATGAAAAACATTCTATTACTTTAGTACACCCTAGTGGGCACAATCGAAACTAAAATCAGAGTCCCCATATCTAATATTGTCCTCTATCGGCTGATACAAAAACTACGTGCGCGTCAAGTCTCGCCTCACCATCTGTCACTATCCAGCTCTGAGACACATCTCCCACTTAACCGCCTCCAAGGCAGTATCAGTATACGGCGCTACGCCTCAAAGTGAGGAGTTCATTCGCCACAATCAAAAGACCATGAACTTATGGACAATTGAAGGATATATACTCAGCATTAAAATTATTTCGTAACCCTGTATTTAGCATAAGGCAGGAACAATTACATCGTGCATATATCGCGCAGTGCAGTCGTGTGCGGCATGACTTTCAAAATAGAGTCGTGGATATCAAGAGACATTAATCATCTAAACAATTCTCTTAGAATGTTACCGCCCGTTTTTGGATCATCTGCAAACTGAGTTGTAAACAACATGCGAGATCTCGGAGTCCAGTCAATAAAACAGGAGACAGTACATGTCAGATAATTGTTTCTTCTCGCGCTGGATGTCCACATGTCTGTAGTTGCTGAGAGTTCACCTTCTGTTATACGAGGGAAGTTCAATAAGTAATGCAACACATTTTTTTTCTCGGCCAATTTTGGTTGAAAAAACCGGAAATTTCTTGTGGAATATTTTCAAACATTCCCGCTTCGTCTCGTATAGTTTCATTGACTTCCGACAGGTGGCAGCGCTGTACGGAGCTGTTAAAATGGCGTCTGTAACGGATGTGCGTTGCAAACAACGGGCAGTGATCGAGTTTCTTTTGGCGGAAAACCAGGGCTTCTCAGATATTCATAGCCGCTTGCAGAATGTCTACGGTGATCTGGCAGTGGACAAAAGCACGGTGAGTCGTTGGGCAAAGCGTGTGTCATCATCGCCGCAAGGTCAAGCAAGACTGATCTCCCGCGTGCGGGCCGGCCGTGCACAGCTGTGACTCCTGCAATGGCGGAGCGTGCGAACACACTCGTTCGAGATGACTGACGGATCACCATCAAACAACTCAGTGCTCAACTTGACATCTCTGTTGGTAGTGCTGTCACAATTATTCACCAGTTGGGATATTCAAAGGTTTGTTCCCGCTGGGTCCCTCGTTGTCTAACCGAACACCATAAAGAGCAAAGGAGAACCATCTGTGCGGAATTACTTGCTCGTCATGTGGCTGAGGGTGACAATTTCTTGTCAAAGATTGTTACAGGCGATGAAACATGGGTTCATCACTTCGAACCTGAAACAAAACGGCAATCAATGGAGTGGCGCCACACCCACTCCCCTACCAAGAAAAAGTTTAAAGCCATACCCTCAGCCGGTAAAGTCATGGTTACAGTCTTCTGGGACGCTGAAGGGGTTATTCTGTTCGATGTCCTTCCCCATGTTCAAACGATCAACTCTTAAGTGTATTGTGCTACTCTTCAGAAATTGAAGAATCTACTTCAGCGTGTTCGTAGGCACAAAAATCAGAACGAACTTCTCCTTTTTCATGACAACGCAAGACCTCACACAAGTCTTCGCACCCGAGAGGAGCTCACAAAACTTCAGTGGACTATTCTTCCTCATGCACCCTACAGCCCCGATCTCGCACCGTCGGATTTCCATATGTTTGGCCCAATGAAGAACGCAATCCGTGGGACGCACTACGCGGATGATGAAGAAGTTATTGATGCAGTACGACGATGGCTCCGACATCGACCAGTGGAATGGTACCGTGCAGGCATACAGGCCCTCATTTCAAGGTGGCGTAAGGCCGTAGCATTGAATGGAGATTACGTTGAAAAATAGTGTTGTGTAGCTAAAAGATTGGGGAATAACCTGGTGTATTTCAATGCTGAATAAAACAACCCCTGTTTCAGAAAAAAAATGTGTTGCATTACTTATTGAACTGCCCTCGTATGAGCAATTACCTCAGGCATAATTATTTGTCGTAGGCTTTTAGCACTTTCTGCATGTACCACGACACGGTTGTGGGGTAACATATAATGGCCTTTGCAGTGTCAACTAACGTCTCAACAAGATCCATAAGACTTTCATCTCTTATACTTCTGTACGACCTTACGTCTCGTGCACACATAGCCACGCATTTATCGACAGTTATCTCCTGAGCAGGTTTAGGAAGTCGTTTCTCGTCCACATAAGACCCTTGTTTATTAGGCACGCATGGGTGGCAAGAAATGTGTGAAGTGCCACATGACCCTTCAGTGTGAGAGTAAATTCCACTGCACAGCGAACAGCAAACAAAATGAACGTTTTTCCCAACGTCATCCACAATAGGCTTTATCACGGTCCAAATTGAACTTTTAAGATTCGCTTCAGGCTGTGTGGTTCTCTGCTCTCCACTGATTAGATTTCTTTTACTTCCCTTTTACTTGACATGCGCACCTTCTTCTGCAAACCACGCTTACTTTCCGCGCTTATTTTGTGCGTTACGAAAATAATGAAGAAATCCCACCACTCCACTAAACACTGCTCTACTCACCGCTCGTAGCCCACAACACGCTACCAACAGCCCGAGGGCCGCAGCACAGCAGTGTGCGCATGGCACTGGTGCAGTGACGTCACAGACTCGCACAGTGAGGATAAGCGAGGCCGCGACGCGTGGGCTGCGTCTCTATGCGCAACTCTGCTGAGCCCGTGGCATACAGGTGCTTTCGCAACAGCACTGCTCGGCCCTTGGGATGACGTCAGGGACTCGCTCGGCCCGAGACTGCAGTAGTCCAGTGCGGCCGCACGACTCTGCACCGTGCGGCCCGTCGGACCTCCATGTGGCTACCCCGGCTGAATCGGCTGCGCCAGCCAAGGCTGGCATGTCTGTCATGGCTACGATGCCGGACGGGCACCTCTGCTGCGAAGTCCACAACCAGAACTCGCACTCTGCCAGGCGTCACCGACCGACTCACATCATACTAGCCAACTGCTACGTCACTCCAGCAGTGGCTGCATCAATTCCCACAGGCAGACACTTCACTGAACTGACTTAACCTCTTATCCTCAGAACATTGATACCTCTAAAACTTTAAGTTAGAGTATCTTGTACAAATATCTCCCGTGCCAACGTAAACGATTTGTTCAATGGCTCTGAGCACTATGGGACTCAACTGCTGAGGTCATTAGTCCCCTAGAACTTAGAACTAGTTAAACCTAACTAACCTAAGGACATCACAAACATCCATGCCCGAGGCAGGATTCGAACCTGCGACCGTAGCGGTCTTGCGGTTCCAGACTGCAGCGCCTTTAACCGCACGGCCACTTCGGCCGGCAAACGATTTGTCAAACTGGTTATATAAAACATGTCAGATAGTGTATTGTTTTTTTATTGTATACACCAATCTTGGAATTTTGTTGTGCACGGCTTGAATGACTACTCATGTAACAGCCAGTACTATAGGCAAACGCAAGACCCCAAGAAAATTTTACTTTCTTTATGTTATTAAAGATGTGTGTACCAGAGAGTCCATAAATGTTAATAACAACATGTAATACTTTTTATGATGATAAATAACAGAGAAGCCTTAATTTTTTTCTGCTGTCAGCTAGGAGATGCCTTCCTGTATCGTATCGTCCTTTGTTCTTGAGCTTTCGCTACGTAAGCACCTATCTTGTTAGCTCTTAAGAAACATGCATATATTTAAGTACATTTAAATTAATACCTTTCAGATTTGTGTTCATCTATTCTTGAAAGAAATGCAAAACTGCTAACATAGTGCCCGTCCGCCATTGGTGTGATCCAAATACTGATTAGCAATTTATCAGGTCTTTTATGGTTCACCAACGAACCTGCAGTCTTTAAGAAATGAAGTCCGACACTCAATTAACTATAAAACATAATACGACTGACCGATCACGTTATGCACTTCCTTTATGAAAATTTTATTGGAGCCACATCTGTAACTCTGCTTTTCTCTCGAACACCAACATGGAGTAATCGAAAATCACAACAGGTGTCAACAATCACTCCACGGTTAATTTCAATTGACATTACAGAGCTGACTAACAACTTCTACTCGCTCATCCGCCTACCAAAGAGGTTGTTGCTATTGTTGGATGGGGACCATTTACACTGTGGTCACTGCATGTGTGGTGTAGTTTAACGTCATACCAGAGACATTTCTGTTTACAACAACAAAATAATACAAGAACCGCTACTTCTGTTCGCTGCATCGGCCAATAGTCTGAGACAAATAGCTTTTCTCATACGAGAATGAGCAGCGCCGTTAATTTAGAGCAATTTATAAACGTCTTTTGCTATGTCAATAGCCGAGGGCGCTGAATCATACGAGATATACCTTACTTCAGAGTTCTCCCACTAAAGAACTTGCAAAATTGTGAACCAGAATCCTACCTCTCCCTCCCGCCCCTTCCACAATGTTGTTGTTGTGGCCTACAGTCTGAAGAATGCTTTGATGCAGCTGCCCAAGCTAGTCTCTTCTGTGCAAGCCTCTTCAGCACTGCACATCTATTGCAAGTGTACATCAGTTTGAACCTGCTACTTGTATTCAAGACTATGTCTCCCTCTACAATTTAAACGTCCCCCACACCTACATATATACACTTTTCTCCATTACCGAACCGAAAATTCCTTGATGCCTCTGGAAATGCCCTATGAACGAAGTTGAGCCATACATGTCTTGTTTTCCCCAGTTCAACTCAGTATCTTGTTATCAGTTATTCGATCTGCTGCGCCACCACTATTTTTCGGCGCTACTGAGTAATGTTTCCATGACTGTTGCAAAAGACCTTGAGAGTGGGCCAGCTCAGAGCCGACCAAACACGATATCGTCAGATGCAGCAAAGCCAATGGCAGATTCCCACACATTGTGCTCCAGGAAAGGGGCTGGCACCGCCATAACGACGACACAGCAGAAAGGCGTTGATAGGGCAGTTACTACACATCGAATCAACAGACTTCTTATAGCCTACAAGGTTGCAAGCTGTGATTTGCAAAGCAAGAACGCTCTGTCCCAACATAAATTCCCATTATTTTCAGTTAAAGGTGTCTCAGCCTGGTAGCTACTATCACGAGGAGAATTGTATGCCGCTCCACGAGGCGACATTATGCTACAAGCAGCCACCACGAGATTTGGTCTCCACTGATTGTGGGCGCCTGCTGCTGGTTTTAAGGTCAGTGCTGTGGGCCGCCATGACACACTTCAATGGGCTGAGTTTCTTAATCTTTATGAGGCATCAAAATTGGTTCACATCGCGCCTCTCATAGCCTCTCCTTCCCAAGTGGCTCTTTCCGCCTTCCCGTGCTGCCAGATGTTAAGCTCGGCATTCTGCCTTGCGACAAAAGGGAGAGCTGCGACCCAACCCGATGCGAAAGCGAAGGGAGCGTGGCACAGGGGGAGCTGTGTCGAGGGACCGAACTTCAGTCCCTTCTGTTCACAGGGCACAGACCAGCAGGTGCTATTCATGCCGGCGACTTCGTTTGTCGGCGTGGGATCACAGCGCAAGTCGGCAAGGGTGCTTCGCCGCGCCCCTGGGTAACCGGGGCGTGTTCTGCCAAACCCAGGAGGTGGTGACATCGCCTGGGCCAGGTTAGATGGGTCCAGACCGCTGAACGACTGGGTGACCGACCCACCACCTGAGCAGGAGTGGGTCCTTTGCCGAGAGGTGGAAGCTCGGACTAGTAAGCGGCGAAGGACGAGAGGTGCATCCGCCACTCCGGAGTGCGGGGTGCACTTGCGGAGAAACGTCGGGTGAAATCGACGATGACGGAGCCACCGAAGGGGACCAGTGCGCTGGCAACGGCGCGCCGAACCCTGCAGTTAGAAGAGTGCCCTTGGCCTTGGGGCGAGGCCGGTGAGCGAGCTGCAACAGTGTCCACCCCTCCCCCCCCCCCATGCCAGAGGAGCCGGTCCGGGGTAAGAGACGGGCTCCCAACCTTTTTTCACTCGTCAATCAACATGGCCGAACAAGAGACGAGTGATTCGAGTGCGATATCGAGGGCGAGTATGTCTACCGTCCCTACCTCGCAGGAGGAAATGGGATGATACGATGAAAATGTGTACGATAGACACTGTCGTATCAGCCAAATTTTAGACTCCAGCATAAAAAATGGAAAAATAAGCCAGGCTGCGGTCCTGGCAATAAAGAATGAGCTCGCTGCCTGGGCTATTGCAAACGCAAAGCGTGAGGGTCGTCTCGAAGAGCTGGAAAAAGAAAATGCCAGACTAATACAACAGCCAGTCAAAACATGGGCCGGAGTGGTGGCGCAAACCGCCACGAAGACTCAAACAACTAAGGAAACAATTGCCAAGATCTCTAAGAAACCAGACATGGCAGTCTTTTTAAGACCCCTGCCTGGTCAGACTATCAAAAAGGTGCAAGAGATCTTCACAACAACAATCGACCCGGCAAGAGACAAAATCAAAATCAACAAGGTGAAAGCCACAAGAAATGTAGTAGTTGCAGATCTTGCCACCGAGGAAGACAGGGACAAAATACTAAACAACTCTAAACTAAACAAGGCTATCAAGTGTGAACCACCCAAGAAAAGAAATCCTCTGGTGATACTGTATGATGTACATGTGGCCTCAACAGAAAGTGACATATATGAAACAATGTACAACCAAAACTTTGAAGACATTGAATGGGAAACGTTTAAAAATGAATTCAAGCTGCGTTTCAAAATGGGACCTCAGGAACGGGATGTTGTCCATCACGTCGCCGAGGTCTCCGGCAAGATGTGGCGTAAACTTACCGCTATGGGGAAAATTTATATAGGATTCCATGCAACCAATGTTAGAAACTACCTAGTAGTCCCCCGATGCCACAACTGTGGCGATCTGGACCATGTCCATAAACACTGTGATAGGAAGCCGGCCTGCTCCAAGTGTGGGGCAGAAGACCACACAAGAAAAAATTGCAATAAGAACGCAACCTGCATTCCATGCACAAAAAAGGGGAAGAAAACCCTGTAACACCACTGGTAGGAACTGCCCAACGTACAAGATGCTAGAACAAAGATTAATTTCTCGAATTGACTATGGCTGAGGCCATACCTGAACTCAGGAAGCCAAAAAGTAAATCCCCAAGCAATAGGCTGAGGGACGCTCTGAGGGCGAACAAATTCAAAGAATTTATTCAAAAAATCACGCAATCACGATCTCTGACGATAACAATGAAAGACGTGTGCATACAAACTGACCCATGTGAAGAAGACGCTCCCTCTCCTCCCTGCTGGGGACCTAGGTCGACCCAAGAGCATTCTCGACCAAGCAGGCATCCTGTACTTGGGAGTTCACAATCTCACTGTAAAAAATTAGTAACCACCGAACATGTCCAATGTAATGAAGTGAGCAGCTCAAATCTATCCTCTGACTCACCATCCCAGAGAGGAATGGGAATTGATCCCCAACGAATATACCCCAACCTGGAGCATGCACTGCAACTATCAAGATTAGAGGAGCCGGCAATCCTCACTACCTCACTGAGACATGTGGTACGTGTCGGCCACGAGTATGGCAGAGATGTCACCTTTCCAGTAATGGAGGCTGTGGACAGAATCCAGCTCAAGACAATGAATCTCCCCACCGACTTCGGAGCCCTGCGAGATCTAGTCAAAAAGGTTTTCGAAAGAAGAAATGAAAAATTCGACATAGATGAATTATACTATCAATCAGTAATAACAAATGGCAGAGTAGCCCACGACTGGTCCAAAAACTGGCCAGAATCACACATTCATACCTACTTCCCACGTGAGCCAACTAAACGTGGGTCAGATAAACACCCACAATAGTAAACTAGTCTTGCAGGAACTTCGGAAGGTGGTGGAAGAGAAGAGTCTAGATGTACTCTGTTTGCAGGAACCGTACTTCCAAGCGGGGCGGATCCCATTCATGGCTGCCAACTGGCAAGTAATACACTCTGACATAGAGCCAAAAGCTGCAGTGGTAATTATCAACAGATCATTTAGAGCCACAGTCCTTGCGCAGTTTTCTGGCGAACACTGCAATGTCGTGGAACTGCAAACACCTACAGGAGTGTTATACATCTCCAACATATACTTCCAATATGGAAGGGAAATAGACGAGTTCTTGGAGACACTTCCACAAGTTGCCACGCCATTGCGGGGACGCAGGATGCTCGTGATGGCAGATATAAATGCAAAGTCCCCCCTATGGTTCAGTGGCACGCACGACGATCGGGGGCTAAAGGCTGAGGAGACAATCATGGCATTGCAACTGGTGGTTGTCAACAAACAAGGGAACCCCGCCACCTATTCTGGCGGCGGGGGAGAAGGCACAAACATTGATGTTACGCTAGTAACACGAAACCTTATCACAAAAGTCGGCAACTGGAAAGTGTGGGACAGAGCAACCACCAGTGATCATAACTTAATCACATTCACTATTGGAGAAAGGGAGTGCCACTGGGACATGGGGTGGGAGCTGCAGCTCAATTACAGCAAGACCAACTGGGACCGTCTCGTGGAAGAGTGCAACATCCCGACATTGCTGGAGGGTAATGAAAACGTGGAAGAGTGCGCCGAAGAACTGGTACAGGCGATCACCAGGGCGGTGCGAGCTGCTGTACCAACCAGGAGGAGAGCCGTTGCGGCCACCCCGACACCATGGTCGGTCGAGTTAGGACATATGCGCCAGGCTGTGAGGAGGGCAAGGAGGTACTACCAGCGGAGTGTCGTCTGGGGAGAAAAACAAAGACGGCTGCAGATCTATAGAGAAAGCAAGGATCAATTTCAACAGGAGCTTAGGGCAGTCAGGTTCAGAAGCTGGGAAAACTACGTGAATAGCCAATTGGCTACAGACCCTTGGGGAGTCCCGTACAAACTGGTACGGGAAAAAATAAGATCACCCATGGTGCTATCCACCGTCAGGGACGGGGAGCGGATGATGGGCACATGGCAGGAAACTGCTAAGGCCCTCCTTCGGGTCCTGTTACCTGACGATGTGGAGGAAAATGATACAGAAGAACAGAAAAGAATAAGGAGAGAAGACCGAAGGGATTATGACAATAATATTAGAACTTACCCCTTCTCTGAGGAGGAGGTTGCTGCCCAGATCAAGGCCCTCAAAAGGGGAAAAGCTCCTGGCCCAGACGGCATTACTGCGGAAGTGGTGCAATTCCTTGTCCCCCAGCTCGTAGCTCCTCTTACTAAGTTATACAACGAGTGCCTGAGACTCGGGAAATTCCCAGCAATATGGAAAAAAGCAAATGTAATTATCATCAAAAAGGGTCCAGACAAAGATCCTACCGAAATAAGTCCTACAGACACATCTGCTTGTTAGACATACTGGGCAAGCTTTCTGAGAGGCTACTGGCAAACAGATTGGCAGCACACCGCATGCTGTGCGGGATGAGTGACAGGCAATTCGGTTTTCGGTGTGGGCGTTCTGCGTCTGACGCAATCGCCCTGGCCGCCGAGGTCTGTGGCTCCACCCCGCACGAGTATGTCGGCATCATGGTGGACATCAGTGGCGCCTTCGACAACCTGTGGTGGCCCTCACTCTTTTCCTGCTTGCGGGAGAAGAACTGCCCAGGGCTACTATATGGCTGTCTGAGGAGCTATTGTGCAGACAGGGAGGTCTGGCTATCGGCCCCTAGCAGCATAGTCAGGAAGACTGTGACCAAAGGATGTCCTCAAGGCTCTGTCCGAGGACCTCTCTTTTGGGACATCAACATGGAGCCACTACTGGAAGACCTGAAGAACTGTGACGATGTGCTAGAGGTCATAACATACGCAGACGACCTCCTCCTGCTGGACGGCGGCCGAAGCCGCGAGGACTTAGAGCCCAAAGTGGAGAGAGCCTTAACTGTACTTACCTCATGGTGTCATAAAACAAAAATGGCGATTGCGCCCAGTAAATCTAAATACCTACTTCTCAAAGGCCAACTGGTCAGAAACCCTACTGTAAGAATTAATGGCACGCCAGTTCTTCGGCGCCGCGAGGCCCGATACCTAGGTGTAATCATCGATGAGAGGTGGAACTTTGCATCACACATTGATACCGTATCTAAAAAATCCTTGGTTTTATTAAACAATCTCTTTGGAATTGGTCACAAGCGATTTCACCTTCCACCCAACTTAATCAAATTATACCATAATAGTATCTTGACCTCAATAGTAGGATACGGATCAGGGGTCTGGGCACACAGACTCACGAGGGTCATGCCTGCCATGGCCGTCAGAAGAGTGCAGCGGAACATGCTTCTACGTTCAGCAGGGGCCTACAGGACAACACTTGGGGGCGCGCTTTTAGTGCTAATGGGGATCTGTCCACTGGACATAAAAATTCGTGAGCAGGCCGCCTGGTACTGGGCGAAGAAGGAGAACAGGGTCAAAATTAGGGAGATACTTGGGGTTTATGCTGGGGATAAGTACGCCATCAAAAAGAGAGGGATCGAACTGTGGCAGGAACAGTGGAGCAATGAGGGTACGGGACGTAGAACCTATGAGCTGCTACCGGACATAGAGGAATGGATAAAACTTACATTTTTCACGCCTACGAGAGGAATGCTGCACTTCCTTACTGGACATGGACCACACCCAACATATCTATGTCGGTTAGGGAAGCAGGCTACACCAGCGTATGACTGTGGTGCTGTGCGAGGTACCCCAGAACATGTGGTGTATGAGTGCCACCTCTTCGATGATGAAGCCCATGACCTAAGACAACAGCTACCAAACAATGACACGTACCACTTACTAAGGCACAACAACACTTTTAACACCTTAAATAAACTCACTAACGAAATATCGAAAAAAGTCCTTAAGAACTTTTTAAGGGACAATCATTAAAGGCAAAAACTTTTCACCGACTTAGACTTTGTGCACCCTTCCTGTACCGCCGGGTAGGGACTTGGCCAGCCGCTTCACGGCTGGAATCCGCCTTGCCCTGGACTAGGTGGGAGGGGGGTACATAAACACCGGACTGGAACACGCACCAATTATGACGTATGTAATTTAGATTAGATGTAGAAGATAGGATAACACCTTAGAATAGATTGCAGCGATACCAAGTTAAGGGCCAGCCCAGTGCCAGGGGCATGCCCACTGGGATTAGCTCAGTGGGCCTGGCCAACACCCAGTAGGTTTATAGTAGCACTGGCACACCTGTAACGCTGCAGGTAGCATGTAGTTTCCTTGTAGATTAAGTAGCTTAGAACCACATAGCGGTAAGATTAGAGTAATAGTAATAATAAAATCACCTGTAGTGTAAAAATAGAAAGCTGCATTTCTTTGTATCATCATTAGGACCAACTAATGTAGTCAGGTAGTGGGTTAATATGTATAATGCAACGAATTAAGTAAAGATTAAAAAAAAAAAAGTGTTCTCCCTCTGGTCGGCCTGAGGCCGTTCGCTTGACGGCGCGTTCGGCGCGGGCCCGCCCGTTGCCGGCGCGCCGTAAGGGACGGAGGCTCGCACTGGGGCGTATCGCTTCCAGTCGGGCGTGCCGCGGAAGTCCTCACACGGGGGAGTGATGCGTCTCTTATAGCCTCTCCTTCCCAAGTGGCTCTTTCCACCTTCCCGTGGTGCCAGATGTTAAGCTCGGCATTTTGCCTTGCGACAAAAGGGAGAGCTGCGACCCAACCCGATGCGAAAGCGAAGGGTGCGTGGCACAGGGGGAGCTGTGTCGTGGGACCGAACACCAGTCCCTTTCTGTTCGCAGGGCACAGACCAGCAGGTGCTCTGCATGCCGGCGATCTCGTTTGTCGGCGTGGGATCGCGGCGCGAGTCGGCAAGGGTGCTTCGCCGCGCCCCTGGGTAACCGGGGCGTGTTCTGCCAAACCCAGGAGGTGGTGACATCGCCTGGGCCAGGTTAGATGGGTCCAGACCGCCGAACATCTGGGGGGACCGGCCCGCCACCTGAGTAGGAGTGGGTCCTTGGCCGAGAGGTGGAAACTCGGGCAAGTAGGCGGCGAAGGGCGAGAGGTGCATCCGCCTCTCCGGAGTGCGGGGTGCAGTAGCCGAGGAGCGTCGCGTGAAGTCGTCGATGACGGGGTCACCGAGGGGGACCAGTGCACTGGCGACGGTGCGTTGAACCCGGCAGCTCGGAAGTGCCCTTGACCTAGGGGCGAGCTGCAGAAGTCCCCCCCCCCCTCCCCATGCCAGAGGAGCCGGTCCGGGGCAAGAGACGGGCTCCCACCTTTTTCATCACTCGTTACAATCATGGCCACAAATGAAACGAGTGATTCGTTTACGCCTCAACGGGCTTCCGCTGCGCCTGATCCCTCTCCCCAGGACGAGCTGGGACAGGCAGAGAATGAGTCAGTGATACAGAGACACTCTACAATTACGTTGCTCATGGAGCAACAAATAAAGAATGGGAAGATAAGCCAAGCTGGACTTGCCATCATCAAAAACGAATTGGCAGCATGGGCTATTGCCCACGCTAAACTTGAAGGCAGAGTTGAAGAACTAGAAAAAGAAAATGACAGATTAAGGAGGCAATCGGCAAAGACGTGGGCGCCCGTGGCCACGCAAGCGCCCACTATGCGCCCACAAAACACGACGAGAGACACAATTGATAAAATGACAAAGAGAACAGACACAACAGTCTTCCTTAGGACACTGCCTGGACAGGACACGAGCGTTAAGAAAATACAGGAACTTTTCACAAAAAACATAAATCCTGTAAAAGACAAAATTAGAATCAAAAAGGTAAAACCTAGAAGAAACTCTGTGATTGTCGAAGTTGCCTCTGAGCAGGACAAAGACAAACTGTTGAACAACCAGGAGCTGAAATCGGTGGTCAAATGTGAACCACCGAGGAAAAGAAATCCTCTTGTTATATTATACGACGTACCCACGATTATGACAAATGATGAACTTTCAGAAACAATCAGACAGCAAAACTTTGACGGAATGAACGAGGAAGAATTTAAGAATTGTTTTAAGTTGAAATTTAAGACTGGGCCACGGGGTCGTGATGTTGTTCATCACGTCGCCGAAGTGACAGCGCCATTGTGGAGAAATATAACAACAATCGGCAGATTACATATTGGTTTTCATGCCATCAATACACGAGATTATGTCGTGCGCAACTGTGGTGCCACAACTGTGGCGACTTGGACCACGTCTTAAGGCTGTGCACCAGGGAGCCGGCGTGCACCAAGTGTGGGGAAAATGGTCATAGCCGCAAAGATTGCAAAGCGGCGGCAATTTGCATACCATGCAGAAATCGAGGGAAAAAGTCTTGTGGAGCCACAGGTAGGAATTGCCCGACATATAGAATGCTTGAACAGAGATTAATCTCTAGGATTGACTATGGTTGAGCCCGACATACCGAACAGGATGCCAAAGCGAAAGTCCCAGAGCAAAAGGAGGAGGAACGCCATGAGGGCAAATATATTCAAGGATTTTTTGAGGTCGCTCTCGGGCGCCGCTAAAATCGAAGCAGAAGACAAAGCCGTACAAACTGAATTCCCAACGATGGACATAGGCATACAAACTAACTTCCCCCTCATGGCCGAAATTCTCTCCTCTGAAAGCCGGGGAACAAAGCCGAAATTACACCAACAACGGCAAGGGCATCCTGTGGCTGTGGCAACTACTAAAGACGATCACACGAACAAACAACCAATTCAAGAAAACATAGTGACAAGCTCAAGCACGAGCTCTACTATACAAGACACATCAATAGTGAGACTACCACCGGTCGATCCGGTAAGGGTTTACCCCAACTTGGAGTACACCATGCAACTATCTAGACTGGAGCAGCCGGCTACCCTGACCACTGCCTTACGACATGTGGTCCGTGTAGGACATGAAGACGGAAGGAAGATAACCTTCTCGGTTATGGAGGCTGTTGACAGAATCCAGCTAAAATCGGTGAATCTCCCCACCGACTTCGGAGCCTTGCGAGACCTTCTCAAGAAAGTGTTCGAAAGACGAGGTGAGAAATTCGATCTGGACGACATTTACCAACAATCGGTACTAGCACGTGGACGAATTGCTTTCGACTGGACTAAGACCTGGCCACATGACCGAATACATACGTACTTCCCCTAATGACAAAAATAAATATTGGACAACTTAACACTCATAACAGCAGACTCGTAATGCAGGAGCTCCGAAGGGAGGTGGAGGAGAGGAGACTAGATGTACTCTGTCTACAGAAGCCATACTCCCTGGCTGGAAAAATTGAATTTGCTGCCGCAAGCTGGCAAATAGTCAGCAGAGGGGATGACCCGAAGGCGGCGATTATAATTACAAACAAACTTTTGAGAGTCACCACACTCTCACAGTTTACAACTAGCCACTGTAACGTCGTGGAGCTGCAATCCCCTATGGAAATCATTACTCTCATAAACATGTATTTCCAGTATGGTGATAACATAGAACAGTATATAGACGATTTAGCGAGAGTTACCACGGCGTTGCGGGGAAGAAAAGTTGTAATAACAGCTGACATTAATGCTAAATCTCCCCTGTGGTACAGTGGCACAAGAGATGCAAATGGTGAAAAAGTAGAGGAACTCATTATGGTGTCACAACTTGTGGTAGCCAACAGGCCTGGCAATCCTCCTACCAACGCTGCAGGAGGAGGACAGGGCACAAATATTGATGTCACTCTTGTAACACCAAATACAGCCAATAGTATTCAAAACTGGAGAGTTACAGAAAACGCCACCACAAGAGACCACAACTTGATAACTTTCACCTTAGGAGAAAGAGAGTGCCGCTGGGCCATGGGATGGGAGGTACAACTAAATTACAGAAGAGCTGATTGGGAACGCCTAGCAAGGGAGTGTGGCATTCCTCCATTACCGGAAGGTAATGCATCTGGACATGGACGTAGACCAGAGAGCGGAGGAATTGGTGAATGCAGTGACAAGAGCGGTGAGGGCAGCTGTACCACCTAGGAGGAGGGCCATGGCGGCCTCTCCGTCACCATGGTCTGCTGAACTAGGAGAACTGCGTCAATCTGTCAGAAGGCTGAGGAGGCACTACCAGCGCAGTGTCGTCTGGCAGGAACGACAAAGGTGGCAGTTGCTATATAGGGAGGAAAAGCGGAAGTTCCAAAAGGAACTGTGTGAAGTTAGGATGAGAAGCTGGGAAAACTTCGCGCTCAACCAGCTAGTCATGGACCCATGGGGCTTCCCTATAAGTTGGTAAGAGAAAAAATCCGCTCTCCTCTGGAGCTATCAACAGTCAGGCACGAAGACAAATGGTTCAAATGGCTCTGAGCACTATGGGACTTAACATCTGTGGTCATCAGTCCCCTAGAACTTAGAACTACTTAAACCTAACTAACCTAAGGACATCACACACATCCATGCCCGAGGCAGGATTCGAACCTGCGACCGTAGCAGCCGCGCGGTTCCAGGCACGGGGACAGGATGACGGAATCTTGGCAGGTGACTGCAGAGGTCCTCCTCCGGTCCCTGCTGCCTGACGACAATGCGGATGGGGAGACAGAGGGGCAGAAGCAACTGAGAAATGAAGACCAAGAAGAATACATTAATGAGACGGCTGTCTACCCCTTCTCAGAGGAGGAGGTATTAGCCCATATAAGATAATTGCAAAGAGGAAACGCACCTGGGCCAGACGGCATTGTGGCGGAGGTATCGCAGTTCCTGGCGCCTCAGGTGACTGCGCCACTTACGCATCTTTACAATGAATGCCTTAGACAAAGAAAGTTCCCAAAGAAATGGAAAACAGCAAACGTAGTCATTATAAAGAAAGGACCAGACAAGGACCCCGCGGAAGTGAAATCATACAGGCCGATTTGCGTGCTGGATCTATTTGGTAAAATACTGGAGAAACTGCTAGCTGACAGATTGGCAGCACATCGAGTGTTGTGCGGGATGAGCAACAGGCAGTTTGGCTTCAGGCCGGGGCGGTCGGCATCTGATGCAGTCGCCCTGGCAGCTGAGGTCTGCGGCTCGACCCCGCACAAATACGTGGTTGGCATCATGGTTGACATCAGTGGCGCTTTCGACAACCTGCTTGCGGGAGAAAGAGTGTCCAGGGCCGCTATACGGTTGCCTGAGGAGCTATTGTAAGGATCGGGAGGTCTGGCTATCATCCCCTAGCGAAAGAGTTGGAAAAACAATTACCAAAGGATGTCCCCAAGGTTCCGTTTTAGGACCCCTCTTCTGGGACATCCATATGGAGCCCCTATTAGACAGATTACAACAAAGTGATGAGGTGATAGAGGTGATAGCCTACGCGGATGACCTCCTCCTGTTGGTTAGCGGCCTTAGCCGCGAAGACGTTGAACCAAAAATAGAGACAGCTATAGACAAACTCCAACAGTGGTGCCATACGACTAAAATGACGATATCGCCCAGCAAATCCACTTACCTGTTGCTAAAAGGACATCTCATCCGAAATACGACTGTCAGAATTGACGGTTCACCAGTTCTCCGACGACGTGAGACACGCTATGTAGGAGTTATCATTGATGAGAGGTGGAGCTTCGGGAAACACATTGATACCGTTACCCAGAGAGCTCTCCAGATATTAAATAACCTCATTTCAATAGGCCATAAAAGATTCCATCTCCCTCCACACCTAATTAGACTCTACCACAATAGCATCCTAACCTCAGTTGTGGGCTACGGCTCGGGAGTCTGGACGCACAGGCTCACGAGGGTTGTGCCCGCCATGGCAGTGAGAAGTGTCCAGAGAAACATGGTATTAACAGCTGTGGGAGCCTACAGAACATCTCCAGGGGGGGGGGGGGCGATTAGTCATAATGGGGCTCTGCCCTCTGGACATAAAAATAAGAGAATAGGCGGCCTGGTATTGGGCCAAAAAGGGAAATTATGAGAAGATTGTAGACATCATGGGTATTAGGGTGGGGGATAAAAGGGAAATAAGGAAAAGAGGGGAGGAACTCTGGCAGGAGTCTTGGGAGGTAGAAGAGGCTGGACGCAGAACTTTCCAGTTTATACCTGATGTAAGGGAACGCCTGGAATTGAAATACTATGAGCCTACACGAGGACTGATCCATTTTCTCACTGGCCATGGACCCTACCCGACCTACTTATGTCGATTTGGGAAGAGGGCTACACCAGCGTGTGACTGTGGCGATCCGGAGGGTACACCCGAACATGTAGTTTACGAATGTCCCCTCTTCAATGATGTCGCAAACACACTACGACACAGACTACCCAACTATGACACATATCAACTACTTAGACGAGAGGAAACTTTTCAGACCTTAAACACATTGGCTAACGAGGTATCGCGAAAAGTTCTAACTGAATGCTTAAGAGAGATACACTAAATAACAAAGACAACAACCACAAAATACATCCAAGAGCCCTATTCCCATGCCGCCTGTGCGTGGACCGGCCGACTTTCATCTCAGTTGGAATCCGCCACGTGCAGGATTAGGTGGAGTAGGGATCAACACCACCGATTGTGACCCACACCCAATATGACGTAGGATAAGTTAGTTTGTGGGACTTAGTTTATAGGAAATTACGTTAGGAACTGCAGCGAATCTAACATCGAGGCCTGCCCAGTGCCAGGGGCAAGCTCTTCGGGATTTGCTCGAAGAGCAAGGCAGATTAAAAGTAGGTTTATATCTTTCACTGGCACACATGTGACGCTGCAGAATTTATTAATTAGTTGTAGGAATTAGATATAAACTGTAGATACTAGATATTAGATGCCCATTGATTGTTAAATAATAACTGTAGCTCACTTATTAAAACTGAAACTAGCTGCAAATTAAGTATAAATGTATAAGTGTTATGACCCGCTAATGAAGTAAGGAAGTGGGTTAACTTGTATAATTATAATGGTTTCTTAATAAAGAATTTAAAAAAAATAAAAAAAAGCTCTGCCAACTGCAATTGGGCACAACCTTCAGGCGGCTTTTGGCTATTATCTCATGGCTGGTTAAATGTTCAAAGTCCGTTATGAGACACTTACCCTGCCCCCACGGTATGGTGGCGTCGGGCTTCTCAATGTCCGTATGCGAGCTGCAGCCTTGTACATGAGTACCATGAGAAAACAGTGGATGGGCCAGGGTACATCTCTAACACGCAGCTTGCTTGAGGTCCTCCTACCTGCTTCCACCTCACCACCAGTGTCCGTCGGCCATATCGTGCCTCATTTGTCCCATCTTTCGACCTTTTTCGTCGACTACAGTTACATACATACCAGTCTCCCAGATACACGCCCACCCAGGACTAAGGATTTTTACAGCCTGTTGCTGCGATGTGTTCCCCGGAATGTGATGGAGACCAAACATCCCTCCATCTAGTGGCCCATAGTGTGGACTACCGTCCACCAGCCCTTCCTCCCTACGAACGTCCGGGCACTGTGGTATCACATAGTCAACAGGAAATTTGCTACGAAGCAGCGACTGCACAACATTGGCTTGTCAGAATCCTCTCTTTGTCTCCTTTGCCAGCAACTGGACACTGATGAACACCGTCTGACATGCGCCTCATCGCAAGATGTATGGCGCTTCGTGCAGCAAATCATTGCCTGCTATCTCCGGGTGCCACCAGACACAATCGAACTTCGAATGTTTCTATACCCGGAGGACACACATTTTCCCGCCGCCAAATGTCATGGTATTACGTAGGTCAAACGGTGGGCGGTCACTTATCTCTTTCATGAGGGACCTAAATCCCGCCTCGACTTCTGGACCTATTTACGAACAGCCCATGCAGCTCTCGAAAACACGCCACGTTACCGAACATTATTCGCTAACTACCTTCGAGCGGTCTTTGTTAGACCTCCACTGAGGTGGGGGGTACCTGGCTCAGAGGGCACCTACCCCTCCTCCCCCGGCGGTGTCTGAGTTTCGACCGCCTACGATCTATTCTACTTCTGACCTCCGCGGATGGGAGAGCGCGTCGCAGATTGCGCGGATTTTATTTCTTTTTGCTTTTCCTTTTTCCTTTCTTTTTCTTTAACCAGAATTTATATTTCTTTTCTCTTTCGCCGATGTGTTCATATAATTTCATGATATTAGTGAATATTACAAAAACACATGAAAATAAATAAATAACAACGCCTTCCACTACTGTTGATTCCTGTGTCTCCCATTTCCCTAAGCACCACAGGCTCGGTGGTGGTGAGGAGGACACTGTGGCCAGGCCTCGGGTTTCGACCCCTGCCCACTTTGCCACCAGAGCCCCCACCGGTCCACTAAAAAAAAAAAAAAAAAAAAAAAAAGAAAAGAAAAAAAAACCGAGAGCGCTAATAAAAAAAAAATAAAAAATAAATGATAGGTTCATATACCTACAGTCTGGGTTCGTTTCCAATTCCTGTCAGTGATTTTATATAGGAAGAGACGGATTCCTTTCTCTTCCGGCTACACCAAGTGAAGAAGATATAATGGCACTGTGGTCTGAAATTCACATTAAAAATTATATTCCTTCTCTACCAAGTAGACGTTAGTTTGAACCACAATAAAGCCTGGAGTGGCGACATGTAGAAACCCTATCACCAGTTACCTTTCTTATACTAGTTATTTATTTCTAGTGACGAGACAAACGTTATGTATGGTCACAGGACACTTACTCCATCTTTTATTTGAGCTTCTGTATGTCGATAAAATTGGTTCTGAACTGGGAATGCAACTCAGATCGCCCTTAACGCGGAATTTGATGCCTTCGTAACAATACAGCTCGGCTGCAATTTGTTGTTTGTTCAAAACTGCAGAGTCCTCAACATCTCCACATGTTGAGCGTGAATGTGTTCGAATCCTGGTCCGGCACTAAAGATTTCATTATGTATTATCAAGCTCTAGCATGAGAACACCTATCTGCTGGTGGATAATAATTTTGATGTTTAATGTATTTTCATTCGTTGTCAACACTTACGACATTTGACGTTTTTGGCTCCCAGTGAGACACAGACCTATTTGCGAGATCACTGTAAGTTCAAGGATGTTATTCCGAGCAGCTGGTGGAGAAAAATTCGGTAGCTGACGTCTCTTTGTGTGTAGTCAACACCGATATGTGTGCGGCTCTATTCCCAGTCAGCACTGAACTCTTCGTCATATTATTTCTAGTTCAAACTTGCTCACATGTTGCTGCTGTTGCAACAAACCCATATTTATCGTTGTTTTCTCCAGAATATAACAGCGATAGGTGCCGGGTTGGAGTCCAGGGAAGGAAAAAATTAATGTTTCGTCTCGTCATTTCAGTTAAAACATCTAGCTACTGCCGGGAAAATCCGATATGTCACAGTTGATTGTGCTTCGATATCAATCCGATTAGGTTCTGGGTTCGAATCTTTGTCCAACACAAAGCTGTACCTCACGGCATTTCAAGTAAGTTACTTGTGAAGAAGCAAATTTTAACATCTCTCGTAGTTCGTTAACAGGGACAGTAGATGCTGGGTAGGAATTCGCGTCCATTAAAAATGTCTGCGTTATGTAATTTAAAGTTGATATTTGTTAACTGATACTGTCTAAAATAGAGGTATATCACTCTCTGTATGCCTAATCAGGAATGACTGTTAGTTTCCGTCAGTCACGAAATCTTTGCTTAGTCTGCATGACCTGGGTTTGAATCCATATGCAGAATGAGACGGTTCGTCGTGTCATTTGAAGTTCATACATATTCTCAACTAGCTGCTCGTAAATAACTTAAATTTTTAATGTTGCATGAGAATCAGAGGAAATGCAATTCAGGTCGTTCGGATACTTTGGAGTACGACTGTACCTATGTCTTCTACTCTATCTGCCAGTACTATTCAGGCTTTGACGTCTATTTTCTGCATTGAGGGCCTCCCTGAAGTTATTGTCTCCGACAATGGCCCCCAATCGGCGTCCTGAGAGTTTGCAGCGTTCTGTGCTGCTAATGGCATTCGCCATCTGACCTCAGCCCCATTCCACCCCCAGGCGAACGGCGAGGCTGAACACTTTGTGCATATGTTTAAGTCGCAGATGAGCAAGTTTCGCGCCATGCACTCTCGCACGCATGCACTCTGGACTTTCCTTGCTTCATGTTGCACGCAGCCGCTCGGCACCCGTTCCCCAGCGGAAATGCTACACTCCTGCAGCTATTGCACCCACTGTCGCACGCTTCAGCTGCTTCGCCTCGTTGTGGCTTGGCGCCATATGATTTAGTGTTCTATTGCATTTAATCTATCAGGCAGCGCTGGGAGCAGGAACTCATTCTTCGCCAGCTTGGCCGCACCTTATTTGTCATTTCTGGTCCCTCTGGCACTGACAAGCGACACCGGAACCAGATCCGATTATGCCGTCGTCGGTTTTCTGCCGCTGGTTGTTTTCCGGCAGAATTGGAGGCTTCAAAGATTCCGCCACCTCAGCCCACGACTCCACCGATGGCCCCTCCGCCGCTCGCAACCCCACCACGGGCGTCCCAACTGCCGTCGTCGAAGACGCCACTGCCAGTCCGCTTACCTGCATGGGACGGGTGCCTCTCGCCGCTACCACGGCCCCACCTCCGGCCAATGCTGCCGCCGCCGCCACTGCCGCCGTGTTCCTCTATTTTCCCAGTACCGATGGACGATGAGGTTGCCGTCACGCCACCGACGCCGTTGCCCATGGAGGTCGTTGCTCTGACTGCTCATCCGAGCATACCAAGTGGCGGTGCACGGCATGGACAGGTTTTCCACGAGCAATGCGGGGTCGCGAGTGGACAGCACGGCTCGGCAGATCCACTGTCCGCCCCCTCAGCTGCGCCCCCCTGGGTGCCCCCGACCTGTCGTCGGAAGCCCTACTCAACTATAGTGCATCGTTTCAGGGGGGAGGGATGTGGTATCGATAGCTACGATGTCACGGCATAGGTGAAAGTTCTTAAGTTGGTACTACAACAAACACCGACGACAGCACCCTCTAGACGGTGCTGTAGAGGTCAACGAGCTCTGTGACAGATTCTGCCCATCTTGATCAAGAGCAGACGGCTGGGAGACTTTGATTCCTATTCAGATTATGTACGATGGGTCTAAGGCTTCACACCTCAGTGCAAAGCAATGTATTCAGTTAATATTGTGATATAGTAAAACCATTACTAAGACCAGTACCGAGAGATTTTCACCTTTTCCTGCTCCTACTCACTTCCTTCATTCAGCCAACATTTCATTTGACATGAACAGACCCACGCGCTGCCTTCCAGGTGAGATGAAAAAGTGATATTGCCATGACTGTTGCAAAAGACTTAGTGGGCCAGCTCACAGCCGACCAAACACCAACGCGTCAGATGCAGCAATGCCACTGGCATATTCCCACACTGTGCTCCAGGAAAGGGGCTGGCACTTCCATAACGACGACACAGGAGAAAGGCGTTTGTAGGCCAGTTACTACACATCCAATCAACAGACTTCTTATGATCTACATGGTTGCGAGCTGTGATTTGCAAAGCAAAAACGCTCTGTCCCAACATAAATTACAATTATTTTCAGTCAAAGGTGTCTCAGTCTGGTAGCTACTGTTTACAAGGAGAGGTGTATGCCGCTCCTCGAGGCGACATGATGTTACAAGCAGCCAACACGAGATTTGGCCTCCACTAACTGTGGGCCCCTGCTTCTGGTTTTAAGATCAGTGCTGTGGCTTAGCGTCTTCCAGCAAGTGGGCCACCTTCAGGCCAACTACAAGGTTCAAACAGCCCTCTGCCATAGAAGGCAGTCGCTGAGACTATGGCCAACTGCTGCGTCAGTTTCTTAACACTCGCTGTCTTCAGCACACGTTATGGAGGACGTTGCACCACAGAATGTTCTAGTTTGTTCTTCAGTAAAATGTATGACTAATAGCGAAGTTTTTATGTGCAGCCACCTATCATCTTTCCGACAACAGTCCACAACCTCAACTCAGACCTCCACATGTACATCTACATCTACGTGGATACTCTGCAATCACATTTAAGTGCCTCGCAGAAGGTTCATCGAACCACCTTCACAGTTCTCTATTATTCCAATGTATAGCGCACGGAAAGAATGAACACCTATATCTTCTTTCTCATATCCCTTATTTTATCGTGGTGATCGTTCCTCCCTATGTAGGTCGGTGTCAACAAAATAATTTCGCATTCAGAGGAGAAAGTTGGTGATTCGAATTTCGTGAGAAGATTCCATCGCAACGAAAAACGCCTTAGTTTTAATGATTGCCAGTGCAAATCCTGTATCATATCTGTGACACTCTCTCCCATTTTTCGTGATAATACAAAACGTGCTGCCTTTCTTTGAACTTTTTTGATGTACTCCGTCAGTCCTATCTGTTAAGGATCCCACACTGCGCAGCAGTATTCTAAAAGAGGACAGACAAGCGTAGTATCCTCTTGTAGCGTAGTGTCCTCCTTAGTAGGTTTGTTACATTTTCTACGTGTCCTGACAATAAATGGCAGCCTTTCTTTAGCCTTCCCGTCAACAGTTTCTATGTGCCCTTTCCAACTTAAGTTGTAATTGTAATACCTAAGTATTTAGTTGTATTTATGGGTTTTAGATTAGACTGATTTATCGTGAAACCGAAGTTTAAGGAGTTCATTTTAGCACCCATGTGGATGACCTCACACTTTTCGTTATTAAGGGTCAACTGGTCTTTTCGCACCATTCAGATATTTTTTCTAAATCGTTTTGGATTTTGTTTTGGTCTTCTGGTGACTTTACCAGTCGATAAACTACAGTGTCATCTGCAAACAACCGAAGACGGCTGCTGAGATTGTCTCCCAAATCGTTTATACAGATAAGGAACAGCAAAGTGCCTATAACACTACCCTGGCGAACGCCTGAAATCATTTATGTATTACTCGATGACTTTCCCTCAATTACTACAAACTGTGCCCTCTCTGACAGGAAATCACAAATCCAGTCACATAACTGAGACGATATTCCGTAAGCACGCAATATCACTACGAGCAGCTTGTGTGGTACAGTGTCAAAAGCTTTCCGGAAATCCAGGAATACGGAATCGATCTGAAATCCCTTGTCAATAGCACTCAGCACTTCGTGTGACTAAAGAGCTAGTTGTGTATCACAGGAACGATGTTTTCTAAACCCATGTTGACTGTGTATCAATAGATCGTTTCCTTCGAGGTAATTCATAATTTTCGAACACAATATATGTTCTAAAATCCTGCTGCGTGTTACGTTGACGATATGGGCCTGTAATGTAGTGCATCACTCCTACTACCTTTCTTGAATATTGGTGTGACCTGTGCAACTTTCAGTCTTTTGGTACAGATCTTTCGTGGATCGAACGGTTGTATATGATTCTTAAGTATGGCGCTAATGCATCATCATACCCGGAAAGGAATCTAATTGGTGTACAGTCTGGACCAGATGACTTGCTTTTATTAAGTGATTTGAGTTGCTTCACTAATTCGAGGATATTTACTTCTACGTTACTGATGTTGGCAGCTGTTCTCGATTCGAATTCTGGAATATTTACTTAGTCTTCTTTTGTGAAGGTATTTTGAAAGGCTGTGCTTAGTAACTCCATTGTTATCGCGCAGAGAAGGCTTTGATTGTTTCCTGCCGCTAACGTACTTCACACACGACCTCAATCTTTTTGGATTTTCTGCCAGGTTTCGAGACAAAGTTTCGTTGTGGAAACTGGTATAGGTGTCTCACATTGAACTCCGCGCTAAATTTCGAGCTCCTGTAAATGATCGCCAACCTTGGGGATTTTGCGTCTGTTTAAATTTGGCATGTTTGTTTCGTTGTTTCTGCAACAGTGTTCTAACTCGTTTTGTGTATTTTGTTTATTTGGTATAAATCTCTCAATTGACGCCGATACTATTTCATTGAATTTAAGCCACATCTGGTCTACACATATATTATTAGTTTGGAATGAGTGGTGATTGTCTCTCAGGTAGGCGTCAAGTGAAATTTTATCTGCTGTTTTGAATAGGTATATTTTTCGCTCATTTTTCCACGATTTGGGGATTGCAATATAAGATCTCACTACGACAACCCTGTGTTCACTAATCCCTATATCGGTTTTCACGCTCGTTATTAACTCAGGATTATTTGTTGCTAAGAGGTAAAGTGTGTTTTCACAACCGTTTACTATTCGCGTGGGCTCATGAACTAACTCTTCGAAATAATTTTCAGAGAATGCGTTTAGCAAAATTTCGGATGATATTTTATGGGTACTTCCGGAATTAAACATGTATTTTCGCCAACATATGGAGGGTACATTAAAGCCACCACCAACTATTATCGTATTAGTCGGGTACGTGTTTGAAATCAAACACAAATTTTCTTTGAGCCTTCCAGCTACTGTATCATCTAAACTGGGAAGTCAGTAAAAGGATCCCATTATTAATTTATTCTGGTTGCCAACAATGGTCTCTGCCCATACTACCTCACAGGAAGTATCTACTTCAATTTCGCGACAAGTTAAACTACTTCTGAAAGCAACAAACACGCCACCGCCAACAGTGTTTAGCCTACCTTTTCGGAGCACCGTTAGGTTCAAAAATGTATCTGAGAACTATGGGACTTAACATCAGAGGTCATCAGTCCCCTAGAACTTAGAACTACTTAAACCTAACCCCCCTAAGTGCTATGTCTGCGCAAGGAGAAGAAACTGCCGGAACGGCAGCTATCCATGTCTGCTGGCGTTCGATGAGCTGCCGATGTGCGGACGAGCGCTGGCTTTTATAGCGCTTCGGCGGATGAGTACCTCGGAACTATTTTCTATCACGTGGTTTGACATGTGAAAATAGTTCCGGGATCTGCAACGACCTCTTCCTCAAGTTTATGTGGGCCGGTAGTGGCTCTGGTGGCCGCTGGTTGTTGTTGTGGCCGTTCAACAATACGGCCTGTCGGTAGTGTAGTGCTTCGGTGTGCCTGGGAAGCAGGCAACCCGCGGCTGCAGGATGTCAATTTGGTTGCTGATACTCCAAGCGCCGTGATGTCTGGTGGAGAAGGCCACAGAACTACGGACATCACACGTATCCATGCCCGAGGTAGGATTCAAACCTGCGACTGTAGCAATCTCGCAGTTCCGGACTGAAATGCCTAGAACCGCTCTGCCACCGCGGCCGGCACACCATTAGGTTCTTCGCATAAATTTCGGCTGAGTTTATATCCGATTTTAGCCAGCTTTCAGTGCCTATAACGATTTCGGCATCAGTGTTTCTATTAGCGCTTGGAACTCTGATACTTTCCCAAAAAGCTATGCCAATTTACAACTGTTATGTCAATGATTCCTGTATCTACGTCCTTCCTCGGTTCAGCTTGCACCCTTTGTGACTCAGAAGCCCTTGTTGTGTTTTCACGAGACACCATAACCTAAAAAACATCCCAATCCACGCCACACAGCCCCTGCTACCCCTGTAGCCGTCTCCTCCATATAGTGGACACCTGACCTATTCAGCGGAACTCGAAACCCAACCACCCGTTGGCGCAAGTCGAGGAATCTGCAGCCTACACGCTCGCAGAACCGTCTCAGCCTATGATTCAGACAGAGTACTCGGCTCACTACCAGAGGTCCGCAATCAGTCCTGTCGACTATGCTGCAAATGGTCAGCTCTGCTTTCTTCTTGCAAGCAAGCCTGGCAGCCTTTACCACTTCTGTTAGCCGCTCGAAACCAGAGAGAATCACTTCTGAGCAAAAGTAACACACATCACTGGTACCGACGTGAGCAACCACATGCAGCTGGCTGCACCCTGTGCTCTTCATGACATCTGGGAGGACCCTTTCCACATCTGGAATGACTCCACCTGGTATGCACACGCAGGTGCACATTAGATATCTTACCCTTCTTGCCAGCCAAGTCCTTAAGGGGCCCCATAACCCGCCTAACGTTGGAGCTCCCAACTACCAATAATCCCACCCTCTGCGATTGCGTGGATCTTGCAGGCTCAGTGGTTTCCTCTGAAACAGGACAGGCTACAGCATCTGGCTCAGCGACAGCGTCAGCCACAGACAGCGCCTAGAACCTGTTTGTCAGACAAACCGAAGAGACCTTACGTGCGGCCGCTTGGGAAGTGTTTTGCCGCCTTCTTCGCCCTGGGGCGGCCTCTACATTTTGATGTCAGACGTGTGTGTCACCACTAAATTTCAGTGACAAAGGAACCTTAAAAGCCACACTACCTGGATGCGATGACTCTCGACTACCTCAGGGTTGCAGTTTCGTGCACACAGAGCATCAGTATGGAGTGGGTGATTGTACTGACTGTTTTTTTTTCCCCTGCGAGTATCACGCCGACACAATCCACCTTTTACCAGCTTTTCAGTTCTGTTTTCATGTGTGACATGTGGCAAATAAACTCAGACTGGGTTCTGATAATGTGTAAATATGAACGTTATTTTTCTCTGTCATCAATGGGCGTGGCTTAGTGTTTGGAAGGGTGTAAGGTGTTTAACCATTGTAGCTTCTTAGGAGGGGAAGATGAGTTTTGTTTAGAAGTCGGAATTTTGTGGTAGTTTACGCCGTTTTGCATGGGGAATGTATTTCATTTCGAGAAATAAATGTGGCTCACTACGTTTAAGCACGTACCGTAGTAGTCATGTGTAGATGATCTAGTAGAGAAGTTAATTTACAGTAAGTGTTAGGATAGAATTAGATTAAGTGTCTTTGACGTCGTACAGTTTGTTCTCCTCGTTTGTTGTTTGTATAATTAGTGAGGTATACCCTGGAGGAGAGGTTGCAAATTTCTGCTGTCTGGACCAGTTATGGCGGGAAATGCATGTGCCGATGATTTTTGAGTCTTGCAGAGTGCAACTGCCGACAGTAATTTTGTTGTAGATACTTAGGAGGTTGCACAGAAAGCTATCAATAAGGCTTATTGTATTGCAGATGTCTTGGGTGCTGAAATGGTACAGACGCATTTAGTATTTCCGAAGGCCGCAGAATCGCCACCATCTGTGACGGCACTGCCTCCTCAGAAAGTGGGAGGGGAGGAAAGAGGAAATGTGTTCGTAAGGTTAATGATCGGGCTGACAAGGCTTGTGTCAGTGGATCAGGAGATTGACAAAAGTGACAACACTTGCAGTGTAATGCGTGACGCAGTCAAAGGCAGCTGTGCAATCCCAGGGCTAGACGTTCAAGCTGGGGGAAGCTGTCACCAGTGAAATACACTCGCAAGCTTCGTTTGTCATGAAGGACAAATGCGGGCAAAATCACTAAGGCTTAATCTGCATGATATAGTGCCACAAGGCACTGGGAAATTGCTTTAGGTGACAGAAGGTGTTGCTAACGCACCGGACGCAGTACATTCGGTAATATTGCTAACTGCTTCGGCTTATTAGGACTATAAAGCTGAACAGCTGTGATCATGTAAGTTTCATTTCCACTGAGGTTGCACATCACTGTAGATCATCTTTGAAAGCAGTGTCTACTAGTGGATAGGACGTAAATGATGTCAGTCATCTCACGTTATTTATATTAGCCGCGTAGCCATAAAGAGGGGCAGATTTGGGCAGTTTATCAATAATATTAGTCAGGAAATTTATTTCTACCTCTTTATGTCCATTACACATCGACATATAAACATCTGTAATATACGAGGGGCGTTCAGAAAGTAAGCTCCGATCGGTCGCGAACTGGAAACGACTATGAAAATCCGATAAAGCTTTGCACAGATGTGTTTGGGTAGTGTCTCTAGTATAACCCCAGTTAGCATCACGTCGCTCTTCTCATTTCTGAGCTCGCAGTGAGTGCGTAAAGATGTCTAGAAAATAGTGTCTGCCGCCTAGTACGAGGGCCTGGGGAGAAATTTCGCCTGAAGCTATGCAGCTAACATTACATAACTGTCGTGCTGTTTCTTCTTCAAGACAATTCTCAGCCGCATTCTGCAGGGGCAATGAAGATGCTCCTGCATCGTTTTCAAATGGAAATGTGAGATTACCCACAATACAGTCCGCAATTGTCTCCCCCTGAGTTTCATCTCTGGTCACATGAACCGCTGTCTTTGAAGACAACATTTTGACACAGACAACGAGGTGTAGGCCAGCGTGGAGAATTGGCGGAAAGCACTGGCGGCTGCCTTCTATGATGAGGCTATTGAAAAGTTGGTACAACGCTATGACAAAAGTCTAAGTCAGAACGGCGACTACGTAGAGAAATAGCTGAAAGGTGTAGCTAATTGTTACAAGTAAAACATTTCTGATGTTCACTGTGGTTTCAATTTGGCAATCAATCGGAGCTTACTTTCTGAACAGGCCTCGTATAAAGGGGTTTTAACCTACAATAAATTTATAAGCAGAAACAACATTTCTTATTTAGTAGTCTCTACTTCCCTTAACCTTTCATTTATTTTTATGTTGTAATTTATATGTTAAAGAGCAAGAAGGAGGAAATAATATCAGCGTTAAGAGATCCAGAGATCTGCTTCACGGGGTAGCCAGACAGGACCAAATCTTTATTTTCGGGTTCACTATTTTCCATTGCGCACATCCATCTTTACATCCGCCTGGAGCAGAATCTTCGAAACCATACACATACCTTCAAGAAACTCATCCTAACACTTAAATTTCTATTCGATGTAAGCAAATCCCTCTTCTTCGTTAATACTTTACCTGCTATAAGTCTTCATTTTATATCCTCTATACTTCGGCCATCATCAGTTCTTTTGCTGTTCAATAGTCCTTTTAGTGTCTCATTTCGTAGTCAGATTCCCTTAATACTACCTGATTTAACCTCGCAATACCAAGGGTAAGGAAGGGGTACTTTATGCCTACCTTTTCAGAACACTGATATATAGTCATGTACATTATATTTTAAAATTTTGAAAAAATATATTTGTGATTTTTAATGATTTCTTCTAGCAGATTCCGCAATTGTTTAAATTTTTCACTAAAACTTAACGCAAAAATTTAGGTCTTGTCAGTGTATATGAATTTTCAGAACATGTGTCGTATTAATATTTTCAGGTTTAGGACCCTTCTTGAACATTAATATAGCTTTAAAAAGTATGTTGTGCGTAAAACACAACGAAAATTAACGAAATCCCTATATCTTTGTGTTGGTCATATATTACGCCCCCCTTTTGTAGTACACGTTATTGAAAATCCGTTGGTACTGCTACGTTTAATTCGAATTCGATCCATTACCTTTCATTTAGTTCCATTGAGGGTTATCTTATAATCCCTTTCCAGGGCACTATCTATTCCATTCAACTGTTATTCCAAGTTCTTTGCTGTCTCTGACAGAATTGCAGTGTCACCGGTAAACTTCAAAATCTTTATTGCTTCTCCCTGATATTTAATTCTCTTTACAAATTTATCCTTGTATGCTTTACTGCTTGTTCGGTGTAGATGTTGAATAATATCGAGTGTAGGCTACCCGAATATCTCACTCCCCTCTTCCCATTGCACAATTAGAAATCCAGCGGCTGTAGTTGCAGAATTTATGTGCTTCAACAAGGTTTGTTCTTTGATGGGTTGGGCCTGTGAAATACATGTCCAGCCTCATTACGCCTCTCTCCTTTATATCTAAGGACAGCAAAATTCATATTTCAGTGCATATATGGCAAAAATTCAAACTTTTATTTAGGAGAACATGGATTCCCAAGAATTCACGTGCTACCAGTTGTAGACGAACATGTAGGAATGAGCGTATCTCCTATTTCCGAACATAAAATGTTACTTTTCTATCTTCCAGAAGAGCAGAGCACATTGTGATAACTATTTCTACATTGAAAGGTAAGCCAGTTCCGTTCGAACCCACTAGCGAGAACTAAGAGAAAAGACGGTTGGAGATGCAGTAAAGGGAAATGTCGATAGAGTGTATCGTGGGATTGGAGAAGTGTGAGGAAGGAAAACTATTGTATCGTATTCATGACTTTACGCCTCTTATCTTCAGATATCATTTTTAAATGACGAATGGTGGCCAGAGGAGTGTTGCTACCTCACAGTATCTCTGCACAAATAGCTTTTCATCTAAGATAATAAGAGGCGTTTATGTAAACGTTCAATTTCAGAAGCTACATCTACATCTACATCTACATTCATACTCCGCAAGCCACCCAACGGTGTGTGGCGGAGGGCACTTTACGTGCCACTGTCATTACCTCCCTTTCCTGTTCCAGTCGCGTATGGTTCGCGGGAAGAACGACTGTCTGAAAGCCTCCGTGCGCGCTCTAATCTCTCTAATTTTACATTCGTGATCTCCTCGGGAGGTATAAGTAGGGGGAAGCAATATACTCGATACCTCATCCAGAAACGCACCCTCTCGAAACCTGGCGAGCAAGCTACACCGCGATGCAGAGCGCCTCTCTTGCAGAGTCTGCCACTTGAGTTTATTAAACATCTCCGTAACGCTATCACGGTTACCAAATAACCCTGTGACGAAACGCGCCGCTCTTCTTTGGATCTTCTCTATCTCCTCCGTCAACCCGATCTGGTACGGATCCCACACTGATGAGCAATACTCAAGTATAGGTCGAACGAGTGTTTTGTAAGCCACCTCCTTTGTTGCTGGACTACATTTTCTAAGCACTCTCCCAATGAATCTCAACCTGGTACCCGCCTTACCAACAATTAATTTTATATGATCATTCCACTTCAAATCGTTCCGCACGCATACTCCCAGATATTTTACAGAAGTAACTGCTACCAGTGTTTGTTCCGCTATCATATAATCATACAATAAAGGATCCTTCTTTCTATGTATTCGCAATACATTACATTTGTCTATGTTAAGGGACAGTTGCCACTCCCTGCACCAAGTGCCTATCCGCTGCAGATCTTCCTGCATTTCGCTACAATTTTCTAATGCTGCAACTTCTCTGTATACTACAGCATCATCCGCGAAAAGCCGCATGGAACTTCCGACACTATCTACTAGGTCATTTATATATATTGTGAAAAGCAATGGTCCCATAACACTCCCCTGTGGCACGCCAGAGGTTACCTTAACGTCTGTAGACGTCTCTCCATTGATAACAACATGCTGTGTTCTGTTTGCTAAAAAATCTTCAATCCAGCCACACAGCTGGTCTGATATTCCGTAGGCTCTTACTTTGTTTATCAGGCGACAGTGCGGAACTGTATCGAACGCCTTCCGGAAGTCAAGAAAAATAGCATCTACCTGGGAGCCTGTATCTAATATTTTCTGGGTCTCATGAACAAATAACGCGAGTTGGGTCTCACACGATCGCTGTTTCCGGAATCCATGTTGATTCCTACATAGTAGATTCTGGGTTTCCAAAAACGACATGATACTCGAGCAAAAAACATGTTCTAAAATTCTACAACAGATCGACGTCAGAGATATAGGTCTATAGTTTTGCGCATCTGCTCGACGAACCTTCTTGAAGACTGGGACTACCTGTGCTCTTTTCCAATCATTTGGAACCCTCTGTTCCTCTAGAGACTTGCGGTACACGGCTGTTAGAAGGGGGGCAAGTTCTTTCGCGTACTCTGTGTAGAATCGAATTGGTATCCCGTCAGGTCCAGTGGACTTTCCTCTGTTGAGTGATTCCAGTTGCTTTTCTATTCCTTGGACACTTATTTCGATGTCAGCCATTTTTTCGTTTGTGCGAGGATTTAGAGAAGGAACTGCAGTGCGGTCTTCCTCTGTGAAACAGCTTTGGAAAAAGGTGTTTAGTATTTCAGCTTTACGCGTGTCATCCTCTGTTTCAATGCCATCATCATCCCGGAGTGTCTGGATATGCTGTTTCGAGCCACTTACTGATTTAACGTAAGACCAGAACTTCCGAGGATTTTCTGTCAAGTCTGTACATAGAATTTTACTTTCGAATTCACTGAACGCTTCTCGCATAGCCCTCCTTACGCTAACTTTGACATCGCTTAGCTTCTGTTTGTCTGAGAGGTTTTGGCTCCATTTAAACTTGGAGTGAAGCTCTCTTTGCTTTCGCAGTAGCTTCCTAACTTTGTTGTTGTACCACGGTGGGTTTTTCCCGTCCCTCACAGTTTTACTCGGCACGTACCTGTCTAAAACGCATTTTACGATTGCCTTGAACTTTTTCCATAAACACTCAACATTGTCAGTGTCGGAACAGAAATTTTCGTTTTGATCTGTTAGGTGGTCTGAAATCTGCCTTCTATTACTCTTGCTAAACAGATAAACCTTCCTCCCTTTTTTTATATTCCTATTAACTTCCATATTCAGGGATGCTACAACGGCCTGATGATCACTGATTCCCTGTTCTGCACTTACAGAGTCGAAAAGTTCGGGTCTGTTTGTTATCAGTAGGTCCAAGATGTTATCTCCACGAGTCGGTTCTCTGTTTAATTGCTCGAGGTAATTTTCGGGTAGTGCACTCAGTATAATGTCACTCGATGCTCTGTCCCTACCACCCGTCCTAAACATCTGAGTGTCCCAGTCTATATCTGGTAAATTGAAATCTCCACCTAAGACTATAACATGCTGAGGATTGGAGAAGTGTGAGGAGGGAAAACTATTGTATCGTATTCATGACTTTACGCCTCTGTCCTAGGGCGCCTGACTCCATTGCTTTAACATTGTCATTGTCCATGTCAACAGAAGGTGCAGTGCAGGTGATTTCTCCAATTCTAATTCCTTGGACGCCTCTTTAAAGCGCTACAAAGACCCCTAGTAATAGAGTAGCATACATATCGTGAAAAATTCTTCCATCAGCGTGATATCAGTTCCTTCATTTCGGGCTATTTCTCCTTTCTCAGAGAGCTTCTCGCACAAAGACATTGTAACATTGTCAGCTGCATATTCCAACGACAATCCTGAGAATGGCTCAGTTATCAATCAAGAGCTTTAGGAAGACCACTTTTCCTTACGTAAGGGAAGCGTTCTTTCGCCGCAATCAAAAGACCATGCACTTATGGACAATTGACGCATATGTATACTCCGCATTAAAATTATTGGATACCAAGGGACACAAATCGTGTAAACAATTCTCTTAGAATGTTACCGCCCGTTTTTGGTTCCACTCCACTAAACACTGTTCTACTCACCGCTCATAGCCCTTAGCTCGCAACTGCGGTCAGTGCTACTAACAGCTCGTAGGTGCAGCACACCAGTGATTGCGGAAGGCACTGGTGCAGTGACGTCACGGGCTCGATCAGTGCGGAGTAGTAACGACGCGGCCCGTGGGCTGCGACCCCACGCGCAGCTCTGCTGAGCCCGTAGCATACAGGTGCTTTCGCAACAGCACTGCTCGGCCCTGTTCGTGACGTCTGGGACTCACTCAGCCCGACAATGCTGTAGTCCAGTACGGCCGCAGCTCGCGTGCCGAGCCTCTTTGCACGACCCTCCCGGCGGACCACCATGCGGCTGCCCTGCCTGAATCGGCAGCGCGAGGCAAGGCACGCACGGCTGTAATGGCCACGGTCCTGGAAGGGCCGCGCTTCGGTAATCACCTGTGCTGCAATCTGCACAACCAGAGCTCACACTCAGCCGGTTGTGACCGACCGATTGACATCATACAAGCCAACTGCGACGTCACTCCTGCAGTGGCGGCCTCAATTACCACGGGCAGACACGTCCCTGAATTGACTTAACCTCTTATCCTCAGAACATTGATACCTTTCAAATTTTAAGCTAGCATATCTCGTACAAATATCTCACGTGCCAATGTAAATGATTTGTCAATCTGTTTATTTAAAACATGTCAAATAATGTATTGTTTTTCTTGTATACACCCATCTTGTAACTTTGTTGTACACGACTTGAATGAGTACTCATGTATCACCCAGTATCATAGTCAAATGTATCGTAGACAGACGTAAGACACCAAGAAACCTTTCTTTCTTTATGTTTGTGTAATATGTGTTTACCAGAGAGTTCACAAGTGTAAAAAAGTACATGTAATACTTTCTAGGATGGTAAAGAACAGAGGAGCCTTCACATTTTTTCTGCGATCAGCTAGGGGATGCCTTCCTGTTTAGTATCATCCTTTGTTCTTCCGCTTTCGCTGTGTAAGCATCTACACTACAGGCCATTAAAATTATTACACCACGAACGTGCTACAGACGCGAAATTTAAACGACAGGAATAAGATGCTGCGATATGCATATGATTACCTTTTCAGAGCGTTTACGCAAGGTTGCCGCCGATGGCGACACCTACAACGTGCTGACGTGAGGAAAGTTTCCAAAGGATTTCTCATACACAAACAGCAGTTGACCGGCGTTGCCTGGTGAAACGTTGTTGTGATGCCTCTTGTAAGGAGAAGAATTGCGTATCGTCACGTTCCCGACTTTGATAAAGGTAGGATTGTAGCCTATCGCGATTGCGGTTTATCATATCGCGACATTGCTGCTCGCGTTGGTCGAGATCCAATGACTGTTAGCAGAATATGGAATCGGTGGGTTCATGTTGGTAATACGGAACGCCGTGCTGGATCCCAACGGCATCGTATCACTAGCAGTCGAGATGAGAGGCATCTTATCCGCATGGCTGTAACGGATCGTGCAGCCACGTCTCGATCCCTGAGTCAATAGATGGGGACGTTTGCAAGACAACAACCAACTGCACGAACAGTTCGAAGACGTTTGCAGCAGCATGGACTATCAGCTCGGAGACCATGGCTGCGGTTACAGTTGACGCTGCATCACAGACAGGAGCGCCTGCGATGGTGTACTCACCGACGAACCTGGGTGCACGAATGGAAAAACGTCATTTTTTCGGATGAATCTAGGTTCTGTTTATAGCATCATGATGGTCGCATCTGTGTTTGGCGACATCTCGGTGAACGCACATTGGAAGCGTGTATTCGTCTTCGCCATACTGGCGTATCACCCAGCGTTATGGTATGGGGTGCTATTGGTTACATGTCTCGGTCACCCCTTGTTCGCACTTTGAACAGTGGACGTTACATTTCAGATGTAAACGACCCATCGCTCTACCATTCATTCGATCCATTACATTTCAGCAGGATAATGCACGACCGCACGTTGCAGGACCTGTACGGGCCGTTCTGGATACAGCAAATGTTCGAGTGCTGCCCTGGCCATCACATCATCCAGATCTCTCACCAATTGAAAACGTCTGGTCAATGGTGGCCGAGCAACTGGCTCGCCACAATACGCAAGTAACTACTCTTGATTAACTGTGGTATCGTGATGAAGCTGCATGGCCAGCTGTACCTCTACACACCGTCCAAGCTCTGTTTGACTCAATGCGCAGGCGTATCAAGGCCGTAATTACGACCACAGATGGTTGTTCTAGGTACTGATTTCCCAGGATCTATATACCCAAATTGCCTGAAAATGTAATCACATGTCAGTTCTAGTATAATAAATTTGTCCAATGAAACACGTTTATCATCTGCATTTCTTCTTGGTGCAGCAATTTTAATGGCCAGTAGCGTATCTTGTTAGCTCTTAAGAACCATGAATATATTTAAGTGTATTTAAAGTAATAACTTTCAGATGCATTAAATTAACAAACCAAACATAGCTCTTTGTATTAATGTCTATATCAGCTTTTTGTACAGCTTTCCGTGAAAGAAATGCAAAACTGCTGACGTGGAGCCAGTTTGCCATTGGTGTGATCCAAATACTGATTAGCAATTATCAAATCTGTTATGGTGCACCAAGGAACCTGCAGTCTTTCAGAAACGAAGTCCGATACTCAACTAACTACACAGCTTGATTCGATTGACCGATCGCGTTATGCACTGGCCTTATGAAAATTATATTGAAGCCACATCTGTAACTTTACGTTTCTCTCGAACACCAACCTGGAGTAATAAGAAATCACAACGGTAATCAACACGCACTGCTCGGTTAATTTCAATTGACATTACTGAGCTGACTACCTGCTGGAAAGTGGTAGGTGATCACGATTATTTTCTTTACGTTCTGTATCTTCCTTCCACCTTCGAAAGCAGGCAAGGTAACAGCAACAGCTCACGACTTCCACACGCTCATCCACCTTCCAGAGAGGTTGGTGCTATAGTGGTCACTCCACGTGGGGTTACAGTTTAACGTCATACCAGAGACATTTCTGTTTACAACAACAAAAGAATACAAGAACCGCTACCTCAGTTCGTTGCATCGGCCAATAGTGTGAGATAAATAGCTTTTCTCATACAAGAATGAGCAGCGCCGTTAATTTAGAGCAATACAGAAACGTCTTTTGTCATGTCTACAGCCGAGGGTGCTGAATCACACGAGACCTACCTTTCGCATGAGTTTCCCAGTAAAGAACTTGCAAAACTTTGGGCCAGAAGCCTACTTCTCCTTCCCGCCCTTTCCCCCGTGTTGATGTTGTGATCTTCAGTCTGAAGAGTGGTTTGATTTAGCTGCCCAAGCTAGTCTATTCTGTGCGAGCCTCTTCTGATGTGCACAGCTAATGCAGTGTGCATCTTTTTTAACCTGCAACCTGTATTTAAGACATTGTCTCCCTCTAAAATTTTAAAACCCCCCCACCTCCCCAACACCCACATATACACACTTCCCTCCATTACCAAAGTGACAATTCCTTTTATGCCTCAGGATATGCCCTATGAAACGAAGTCGTGGCATAAGTTTCTTGTTTCCCCAGTTCGGCTCAGTATCTTCAAATCTGTTATTAGATCTGCAGCACCGCCACTAATTTTCGGTGCTACTCAGTAAAATTGTGATTGTGGTGTCGATAGCTACGATGCAAAGGCGTAGGTGGAAGTTCTTAAGTTGGCACTACGACAGACACCGACGACAGCGCCCTTTAGCCGGTGCTGTGGAGGTCTACGAGCTCCGCGACAGATTCTGCCCATTTTGATCAAGAGCAGACGGCCAGGACACTTTGCTTGCTAGTGAGACTATGTACTACTTACGACGGCTCTAAGGCTTCCCACCTCAGTCCAAAGTTATGTATTCAGTTAACATTGTGATATAGTAAAACCATTTCTAAGAGCAGTACCGAGAGATTTCCACCTTTTCCTGCTCCTACTCACTTCCTTCATTCAGCCAACCTTTCAGTTTACAGAAGCAGACCCACGCGCCGCCTTCCAGGCGGGATACGAAACTTGGCGACGAGCAGGGATTAAATTTTTTTCCCTCTCCTCTCATTTCCTTTTTTGCTCGGTACTGCTTTAGCTTTTTTATGATATCTCCGTGTAGCTGAGTGACTGTCTTTAAGTGTTCCCACCATTCGCTATAAGACTTTCATTTGTGTAAAGCATGGCTTCGCCACAGGAACAGGCTTCGCTGTCCGATCTTGTACGTTTTCAGTCTCAGCAAATGACGCAGCTGCTTGCTGCCACAAATGGACTGGTCACACTACAAACTGCAGCTACTTCGGTGCCTCCGACGCCACCGCCTGTACCGACGCCGTCGGCGACGGCGCCGTCATTTCGTGCCTTCAATCCTGACGTTGAAAGCTGGCCAGAATACATCGTACAGCTCGAGGCACACTTCACAGCTTACAACACACCATGTACAGAGCAGCTTTCTTTTTTCATTGTCAACGCGGGCGTTGTGTTGTACCGTGTGCTCGTGAAATTGTTTCCCACCACCCGCCCAGAAACTAAAACTTACGACGAAGTGATTGATGCTTTCAACTCCCACTTTCGTGATAGTGTAAATGTGGTAGCTACACGCTACAGATACTTTCGCCTCCGGCGTGGCTCTACTCGGTCGAATAAAGCTTGGATAGCGGGCCTTCAGGGACTAACTTCTGATTGTGACTTTAATTGTTCGTATGGACGCTCATATGCGGATGTAATGATTAGAGGCCCTACTGCGCAGAATGTGGCGGATCACTGCTTACGCGAGCAAATCCTCAGATTTACAATCCCGTCTTTGCAGGAAGTTGACTTGCTAGACAGAAAAGATACATTAGACGTGGCTACTTCCGCATTCGACGTGACCCCGGGTGTGTGTACTGTTAGCGCGGCACAACACGTGCCCTCCCACCCCCCAGCATGGCAGGCCAAGCTGCGCCGCTCGCGCGTAAGTAAACAAATTTCGCACCAGGCACCCACTAAGAAACTGAAATCATGGTTCAAATGGTTCTGAGCACTATGGGACTTAAAATCTATGGTCATCAGTCCCCTAGAACTTAGAACTACTTAAACCTAACTTACCTAAGGGCATCACACAACACCCAGTCCTCAATAGGCAGAGAAAATCCCTGACCCTGCCGGGAATCGAACCCGGGAACCCGGGCGTGGGAAGCGAGAACGCTACCGCACGACCACGAGCTGCGGGCGCTGAAATCATGTCCGGACTGCTTTCGTGCCCACCCACGCGACAGTTGCCCATCCCGTCAAGCACGGTTTTATTTTTGTAATAAGAAAGGAAATGGGCAAACTGTGTGTAGTAAGAGAAACTCTAATTCACAACTTGTCTCCCGTTGGCGTGACTCGCGTGGGCGTCACCGCAATGGCAACAGCCATTATCATGATTCACATCAGCCTATGGATGTTAATGCCATTTATTCAAAGCCTTCTGCTTCACGTGCTTTGACAGCTCGTCGTGTGAATCATGTTTTGCCAGACACTTCCTCTCCCATTCAGTGCGATGCGAGGAAAGTTTTTGTGACTTTGTTCATTTGTGTTCGTTCTGTTCACATGGAGCTGGACACTGGTGCGTCAGTTTCTTTACTGAATAAATCGACGTATGACTTGCTTGGTTCTCTACCGCTTCATCGTTCATATTCCATGCTGACTGCACTTACTGGTCAGGAAATCTCAGTGTTTGACGTGTGTTGTTTGCTAGCCACGTATGGTGCAACGACCCGTACAGTGTCTTTCCATGTGCTCTGCTCTAGTGAAGCTACGAACATTATTGGCTTGACGTATTTCAACTCTTTGGCCTTGCAATTCAGGACAATGTACAGTCGTGGACAAAACGAGCGAGACCCCTCGCCTTTTCGTTATGCTAATCCGCACAGCTTTGAAGTCCACTACACAACATGACAGGCAAGGCGACGAAGTGTTACCAACATTCTATGCACAGGCATGAAAAAGAAAAACTATCCGAACTTTGTCAAACTGTTTTCAATCATGTGAAAGACTATATTAATGCTGATTTGTGTGTTAAACACAACACGTAAATATATGATATAAATGAAAGAAGAAACGCTAATTAGTATAAACTGTACAAATGAAAATGAATTTCAGCTTCTCGAGATAACATAACTGTTTTAGTAACACAAAGTACCCCAGATCGTTACGAATTAGCAAAATATTACACGCGTTAGGCCGCGAAACGGTCTGTGTCAACGTTCAGACCATTCGTACTGGATTACCGTTGCTGATCTACCATGAAAGTGTGGAAATTTAGCAATTCGTGAAGATTCAAAGCGAAATTCAGTTAAAAATCATTAAGTGCCACACTTAAGTCAAATCAATTATTGACAGAAGCGGCAAAAGTAGGCCGTAACTTGTATGAATTTCTACAAGAGTTTCATATTAACATCCACAGGGCGCCGGTACGGAATAAAGGTAGCAATAAAACGTATTGGGGGCCCGACAATTTCTTAAAATTGTTTTACTGTTAGTCTACCTGCCTCCATCGAGGTTAGAACTGAAAACAAACCGGAACTCCCTTGTAGTAGCAAACACCTTTCACTACGCTAGCAGACAACGCAGGCAAACAGCCCTCTATTATTATCCCAGACATGAAGAAGCCAGCAATTTCGCAATGCAAATGGCAAAATTATCTGCAGTTTTTGCTGCGTAGAGCTTTCGGGAGTCAAAAACATGAATTTCCTACCTTCATGTCACCGCTTATGTGACAATCATTCGGGATTTTTATCGAAATAACAAAATACTGTTATTAGGGACTTCATTTAGTAGGGTAATTCTGAACCATCCCTGGAAATAAACGGCTACATAGCTGCCAAAAGCATTCTTCAATGATTCGAATTCTCCGTTACACTCGCAACAGACAGAAAACGTTCATTAGCCGAAATGCTTCTTACGCTAGCTAGAAATGGGAATGCGCGCACTTCTAAAACGCGGTGGCGTTAATACAGGGATCTGAATTACTACGTGTATACGCAAATGGATTTTATTTGCATTCCTATAAACGTGATTTGGATAGAAAGCGTAGCTACGATTAATTTGCTGATGTATCGACTGCAACTAGAACATTTCGAATAAAGAGTAGGGGGAATTATTTATGCGGCCCTCATCTTCAGCAAGTGTAGCTATTTTCGATGTTAGGATTTCGTCACCTATATCGGTAAAAGTGGAACCCTACTAGTCTCACTTTCTTGTTCCTCTATCTGTCTAGCCAACCCTTAAAACCCGTTTAGCTAGAGTACGGGTTGACATAATAAGCGGAAATATAACGCACTTCTTGCGTTATATGGTCACTTGTTGGTGTAAAAAGTGAGCTTCTATGTCAACGCAATCTATAGATACGGCCGCTTATGTAAGGAAAATTTACGAGAAAGGTCAAAAAATGGCGCTAATAACTATTCGACCAAATTGCTTAGGTCATAAGTCCCCTAGACCTAGAACTACTTCAACCTACCTAACCTAACACACATCCATGCCCTGGGAAGGATTCAAACCGACGGCGCAAGCAGTAGCGCGGTTCGCGATATGACGCTGTTGAACGCACAGCTAATCCGCGCCGGCAATCTGTTAATATCATCTGGTGTTGCTAATAAATTATTCACTTCAGGTGAATGATTTTCTGCGCAGTTCATTTAAGATAGAATAACTAAAATATATTTGATGTTACGGAAGAGGAAGGACGCCTAATGCATTTCCTCTTGTCTTTATTTATGAAGGTAGATTGGCTCTGAGCACTATGGGACTCAACTTCTGAGGTCATTAGTGAAGGTAATTGGCAGTCTGAGCATACGTACTACCCATAACCAAACTTTAGCGCCAAGTCATAGTCACTGATATGCGAATACAACACTTTAGCTTATACTTGAGGTATTTCGTTTCCTACGAAGTGGTGGCAGACGATGCTGTGGCATCTTCGAAGCGCGAGCTTCGCTAATGCTGTATCAGCGTATCAGTTGAGCGGACGTTTTCTTCCTGCTGCTAGTCTAATGGACTATGGCAACACCGCAGAATACGTTTGACAACTATGTGACCATCGATTTACGTTCTTGAGTGGTTCATAACTATGTTAGTAAATCCACTCGATATTTTTATGTCCTTTAAATTACATTTGCTACATGATTCGCACTGAAGACGTAGGAAATGTATCATATTTGGTCCAGTAAGCACGTTCCAGCAGTAATCGCTGCTTACATTAACATTTATGTTTGCGAATTTGTCGTCTTATGCATCACATGGACAACTAGGATGCTCTGTTTTGCTACAGTTGCTACATAGATTAGTGGTACTGTGTGTTGGTGGCGTTGCCAGTTTACATACTGTGCATGAAACACACAATAGAAGAGATGGATGCCTACAGTGACCAGTCTACTTGAAAAACGTTTGTTGTCGTCATAATTTATCTAACTTGCTCTTCGACTTCCAATATGACAATTTGTGGAAACTTTTTTTACCTTGCAGGTCCTAGTTTCAGACATTGTCTGACTGAGAAAACGTAGGCATGAAGGAGTCAATGAAAGCAATTATTCGCTATTATAATAAACTTTTAAATCCAATGGACACTTGAATTATCTACATTGATTCTGAGAGTTTTGTTATTCCTCTTGTTATTTACTGTCTCAATGTCATCCGTGAGAATAAAATTAAAGGCAGTGGGATTAGGTTCCTGATCCATAAACTGTATATTAATATTCTGCGCTGCTATGTAAATTTTAAAGGTTATATTCTTTATGTAAAACAGAGTATTGGTTTCAGTCCTAGTATCGACGATAAACTTCAGAATTACAATTACAGAATAGTCGCATATCGATTATGGCTCATCGCCATCAACAACAGTTGTTACCCATAGTTTTGTATTTGCTATTTGACCGTCGTCACCCTTTAGAGACCAACCTGATCTTTCCACAATGACATTTTTGACTTCCTTCTTAATATGTCATAGAACAACAGATTTGTTGAAAATATTAACTGTTAAATACGCTATTCCACAAATTAAAAACTTCCAGGTATCCTTTATATCTTGAAACTTACTACCGTTCACTTTCACTGAAGAAAAGATTCATAATAATAAAATGAAATCATAGATTAGAATCTCAAAGCATACTGTGAATGGTTAAAATGAAATGAACTAATAATCATCTTCTTGTCTAAAACACGTTACTGTTCCAGAGAACTTCGGCACCTCTCAAAATTTTTACACCTCTGACGTTCAGCTACATGTGGACAAATAGTGGTTCTCATAAAGCAGCACTGTTTATCAGTCACAAAACAAAGCCTCAAAAATCAGTAAATAAAACTTTTCTTCTACTGTTGCTCCTAATCGCATATACCAACCGCCCTCTGCTGCGACAACGACTCGAAGTCTATTGGGTATTTGATTTTTCTCTTCTTTTTCGGGCCTCCTTTCTTCCCCTTCTAGCCCAACCTTCGCTCTCCAGTTGCGCCTTCATCGGAGATCTTCTCCTCAATATTTTTCATTTGAGCTGAATTGCTTTCTACCCTTCTTGCATATACACGCGTCATGTATTTTTAGGGACTCCATGAATATATAACGTATTTCTTGTCTTAGCAAATTAAATATTACATATCTTGTTGTGAATTAATTTGTTTGTCCAGATTCCCCTTACTGCGTTTACTTAAAATCATATAAAATATACGTGTGTAAAAAAAATTACTTGAAACATCTGTTGCAGCTGATTGGTTAAGGGCTGAAAAAAAATGCCTCTTAGTAACGCGTATAGCCTCCTTCGGCTTCCACAACGGCTGGAAGTCTGTTGGGCATTAAACCCACAACTCTAGTCACATAACTAGGAGATTCAAGTAACTCATTCCAAGCGTCATGAATCCCATCAGAAAGCTATAGACGAGTCGACGGTGTCTGTCACTTTTCCCGTATTACTCTGACCATTTCTGCCCAAATATTCTCAATTGGATTCATGTCAGCTCCTTTAGGTGGCCATTCCATTACAGAAATATTACTGTGGTCGTCGAACCACCTCTTAAACACCCGTGCCATATGTATAGACGAACGATCTTGTTGGAACATGATCTAATCATCACCAGATCTTGCTGTCACAGAAGGTAACATCGCGCTCTCCAGAATGACACGTAATTTGGCGCATCGAGTCTTCCTTCCACTTCCCACCCTTCGGTCGATATCCATGCCCACACCGTTACCGACTCCCTGCCACTCCTTCGTTAACTGTAAATATATTTTGGATTATACCTAGCACCTTTTGGCCGGTAAACAAGTACTTTTCCGGCTGATGCCGTAGAGAAAACTTTTTCGTTCGTGAAAACCACTCGCCTCCAAAACTGGAGAGGTTTGTTGACATTTTCAGCAGCAAAAGCTCAGTGGGAAACAGTCAATGTCTCGTTCACAGCAGCGCTTCTTGCTCTCAGTCCACCTTCCCTTAGACGACGAGTGACGGTCTTACTGCTAACATTGAGGCCCAAAGTCTGGTAAATTTGTCGTGCGTTGACAAATGGGTGTTTCTCACGGAAACGGCGTACCTGCCGATCCTGAGCTGCTGCTGTTTTGCGGCGACGACCATGAGGCCTTCCATTCAGGTTACCACCCTCTTCCTTTCGTCTAATCCACCTGGCTACCGTCGACTTGTGAAGACCCATAGTTCTTGCTATATAGCCATTTGAAAATGCCTCTGCATGGAGTGCTATTATAGCGCTCTTGTCTGCCTCAGGCAACTATTTAGCGTTGACTGAATGATTCGTCGCGGTTAATATCTGCTGCGAAAACAGTGCTAGTAGGAAAGAGACTGCCTCCTCTACGACTGCAGCCACAACGCAATGGCGAAGTATGTGTAACACGGAAATCGATGGCATAAATGAGAGATCGAAAGCCCGTACCCGTGTAATTACATAGCGGAGCAACTTAGAATCTGAAATTTTTCTCAGAAGGGACTGGTCCGCTCTTGTCATGTCTTATCCTGATAAATATTACATGAAATGAAATGTTTACGTTTTGCATATACGGCAGGCCTAACGCGAGAAACGTTTCTGAAATATCTGAGGCAACCTGAAGAACACTCCGTGAATTTTAACTGTAGACGGTTGCCTTATAAGAAGGAAAACGTGTTTATCCCCGCTCGCCATATTTCCAAGTGGCACAGTTTACGCTGAGGCATATATAATTCTCGTCGGGTGTGAGAAGCGACTCGACTAACGAGGGAAACTCGCCATGCCATACGCTGATTGTCCGGAAACTTTGCTCTGTGAAGGAGAGGAAAAAATAAGCGAACATGTGTTTCGGCTTATCTGCAGACACTCGACCGTTTCCGAGAAAACGACGATCAAAGTTATCAACGTGCTGTTGCTATAGTTCAAATACCTTTTGAGCCCGAGAATGCAATTGAAGCGGTGGCTCAGTGGCTACCGTCGTTCCTTATTAACTTTGGTTCCCAAGTTCGAGACCATATTGGATTTTTTATTATTTTTTTTCCCTCCCTCTCTATCAGAACCATCTACGAATGTTTATTCCAATTTGTGTTGAAATAATGTTGTAGTTATTCGTCAATTAACTTTCTGTGTCATTAATGAATTTAAAAAAAATAATAAACGAGTGAGAAAACAATGTCAAATATTTTTGAACCTCCTTACTACCTGCAAGGTTGCAAGGACATACACACATATTCCACATCATTTTCTCATTCGTTTATTTTTCTTTACTTCTTTCATTACACAGTAAATTGACAAATAACGACAACATTATTTGAACATAAATTGGAATAAACATTCGTAGATAATTAAGAGAGTGAGGGGTGGGGGGGGGGGGGGTGGACAATCGGATTTCGAATTCGGAGCGCGAAGTTTTTGAGTCGCGACCGTAGCCGCTGAGCCACCGCTTCAATTGAACACGCTAAAAGGTATCTACACTATAGCAACAGCGCATAGAAAACATTGAGGTAGTTTTCTGAGGAGCGGTCGAGTGTATGCAGTTAAACCGAAACATGTGTTCACTTATTTTGTCCCCTCTTTCACTGAGCGAAGTTTCTGCAAGATCGGTGTGTGAAACTTCTCGGGTCCCCTCGTAAGTGGCGTGCGTTGCGATTCAGTAGCCATAATGCGTCTACTTTCTTCAACTACTCATTGGCGTCTTTGGAATCTTTCGTTCTCCTAGTGGCAGTTTGCATTATGAGGGCTGGTTTTCCTGATAACGATCTACTAATGGACTTTGATCATAATTTACGTTACTGTGTAGTAGACCTACTGCAACGACTTCAAACGGAAATGTTTGTTTATTTGGATAGTCCGCTTCTTAGTTGCCATATTTCGCCATAATATTTACCTTTGCTTCAAAACGGCAAGTTTAGATGACCACTGCAACTTGGTAACATCGGTAACAATTTAATACTTCGAAACCGTTAGGTGTGGTGTACGAGGAGTGAACTCTGTTGAATGAGGAATACATTAAACATGAAAGCTGCCTCCAGCAACAGTAATTAACTTTCAAAATGGTTCAAATGGCTCTGAGCACTATGGGACTTAACTTCTGAGGTCATCAGTGCCCTAGATCTTATAACTACTTAAACCTAACTAACCTAAGGACATCACACATATCCATGCCCGAGGCAGGATTCGAACCTGCGACCGTAGCAGTAGTGGGGTTCCGGACTGAAGTGCCTAGAACTGCTCGGCCACAGCGGACGGCAATTAACTTTCGGTTGAATGAAAAAACACAAGTGGAAGTACTGTCAGTTCATTTCAGTACCCAGTAAAACTTAAACTGGAACGATCGCAAACATACTTTTGTGGGGAAGGCAAACGAAAGACTGTATTTTATAGGCCGCACTCTAAGATTACGCAACAGGTCTACTGAAAAAACTGCCTACACTACTTTTATCCGTCCACTGCTATAGAATTCCTGTGCCGTATGGGATCCTTGACAGACGTGATTGACGATGCACGCCAAAAACGTCCAAGGAACGGTAGCACGATTTGTAATGTCACGAAATAGGGGAGAGAGTGTCCCAGATTTGATAAGCGAATTGGGGTGACATACATGAAAACAAGAGTTTTCACGATATTTCAATCACCGACAACTGTTCTGAATGCCAAAACATTATTTCCTCGGGAACTCACACAGGAAGAAATGACCATAGTAATAATGCGATTCAGGGCTCGTAAGAAAAGATTTAAGTGGTCGTTTTTCCCGCACGCTGTTATAGAATGAGTCGGTAGAGAAATAGTCCGTAGGTGGTTCGATGAACCATCTGCCAGGCACATAAGTCTGGATTGCAAAGAAATCCTGTAGATGTAGTCATGTAGATGTAACAACGAAATTATGTTGTAAGTGCGACATGTGAGTAACATTTGACTTGAACATCGAAGTTGTTTGCTGTTTATTTATTTTTTGTTCATTATTTTCAGACATAGGCTACCACCTAGGTGCGTTAAATTGATACTGAAATAAAGTGTCATGCATGGACCAATAACAATAAATTCTTAACTATTTGTTATGGTACTGGAGTATCTGCCAGCGTCTTCAGAAGTGGATATCGCATACGACGTTCCTGGCGTGTTTATAAGTCGTTATTGCAGACAACTTCGAACAAAATTTGAATGAAGTTTCGTAAAAGTTCCTTGATCAAAGGATCTGAGTTGCTGGCGAATACAGTTTATCCTCACTAGACAGTATATATTATCATTATACATGAGGTGAAAAGGATTTCGTCGGGTACGGTAGTCGAGCGGTTCTAGGCGCTACAGTCACGAACCGCGCGGCTGCTTCAGTCGCAGGTTCGAATCTTACCTCGGGCATGGATGTGTGTGATGTTCTTAGGTTAGGTAGGTTTAAGTAGTTCAGGTCTATCGGACTGATGACCTAAGCAGTTTGGTTGTATAGTTCATAGAGCCATTTTTGGACCTTTCGCGTAGATTTTCTTTACATAACCGACCGCATCTTTAGATTGCGTTGACATAGCTCACTTTTTACACCAACAAGGAACCGTATAACACAGGAAGTGCGACACATTTCCGCTTATTAGGTCTACCCGTACTCTAGGTAAACGGGTTTTAAGGGTTGGGTAGACAGATAGACTGTCAAGAAAGTGAGACTAGAAGGATTCCACTTTTACCGATTTAGGTGACGAAATCCTAACAATGAAAATAGCTACACTTGCTGAAGATGAGGGCCGCATAAATAATTCCCCCTACTCTTTTTTAGAACTGCTCTAGTTGCAGTCGATACATCAGCATATTAATCGTAGCTATGCTTTCCATCCAAATCAAATTTACAGTAATGCAAACAAAATCCATTTGCCTACACACGTGGTAAATCAGATTCCAGTATTAATGCCACCGCGTTTTAGATGTAGGAGCATTCCCATTGCTAGCTAGCTTGAGAAATACTTCGGCTAATGAACGTTTTCTGGTTGTGGCGAGTCTAATGGAAAATTCGAAACATTGTAGAATACGTTTGGCAGCTATACAGCCATTTATTTCCAGGGGCGGTTCAGAATTATCCTACTAAATGAAGTCCCTAATAACAGTATTTTGTTATTTCGATAAACATCCCGAATGATTGTTACATAAGCGCTGACATGAAGGTAAAAAATTCATGTTTTTGACTCCAGAAAGCTCTATGCAGCAGAAACTGCAGATCATTTTGCCATTTTCATTGCGAAATTGCCCGTTTCTTCATGTCTGGGATAATAACAGAGGCATGTTTGCCTAGGTTGTCTGCTAGTGTAGTGAAAGGTGTTTGCTAATGCAAGGAAGGTCTGGTTTGTTTCGGTTCTAATCTCGATGGAGGCAGATAGACTATCAGTAAAGCAATTTTAAGAAATTTTCGAGCGCCCAATACGTTTTATTGCCACCTATATTCTGTACCGGCGCCCTGTGGATGTTAATATGAAACTCTTGTAGAATTTCATACTTGTTAGTGACTACTTTTTCAGCTTCGGTCAATAATTGAATTGACTTACGTGTGGCACTTAATGATTTTTAACTGAATTTCGTTATGAATCTTCACACATTGCTAAATTTGCACACTTTCATGGTAGGTCAGCAATGGTAATCCAGTATGACTGGTCTGAACGTTGACACAGACCGTTTCGCGGCCTAATGCGAATAATATTTTGCTAATTCGTAACGATCTGGGGTACTTTGTGTTACTAAAACAGTTATGTTATCTCGAGAAGCTGAAATTCATTTTCATTTGTACAGTTTATACTAATTAGCATTTCTTCTTTCATTTATATCATAGATTTACGTGTTGTGTTTAACACACAAATCAGCATTAATATAGTCTAACACATGATTGAAAGCACTCTGACAAAGTTCGGATAGTTTTTCAATTTCACGCCTGTGCTTAGTATGTTGGTAGCACTTTGTCGCCTAGTCTGTTATGTTGTGTAGCAGGCTTTAGAGCTGCACGGATCAGCATAAAGAAAAGGCGAGGGGTCTCGTTCGTTTTGTCCTCTGCTGTGCTTTGCATCAACGCTATTGACCATGCAGACAGTGTTGCCGCACTATGCGATGATTTTGCTTAACTCTTTTCTGATGGCCTTGGTTGTACCACAGACTTTGCAGCGCATGTTGTAGTTAAAGACAATGCCATGCCTATTTTCCGGCGCGCACGCCCGGTACTGCACCCACTGCAAGACGCCGTAGCTTCTGAACTTAAGCATTTGCAAGACATTGGTGTCATTGAACCTGTTTCTTCTTCACCATGGGGTTCACTTACAGTGTGTGTGAAGAAACCAAACGGTCGTCTCCGTATTTGTGCTGACTTCATTTTGTGATCTACACCCGCCTTTGATTGTTCGACGCATTCCGTTCCTTTGTGCTTCGGCAAATGCTATTTTTTAGTCTTATTCGCAACAGTTGTGGGCCACTGTCCCTGGTTGCTCAAATTATCTGGACGATATTGTGGTATCAGGTCGCACCCTGACGAAAAATTGCAGAATTTGCGTGCCTTATTTATTGTACTTTTGCAGTCAGGACTAAAGTGTAACAGGGGCAAGTGCAAATTTTTTCAAACTGAGATTCAGTATTTAGGACATATTGTAGGGAAGCAACATACTCACGCCTTATAAAATTCACATCAGCCTTTCCATTGTGTGCCAGCCTAGTACGCTGTAACTAGCTCTGATGTCATAAATATTGCGCAATACTTTAAAATGAAGCAAATAACCTGGAACGTCTCTAGCATGTCAGGAGTAATACAAATTCAATGTGTGTGGGATATCAGTTCAATAATTTTAACCATTTTCGAAATTTGGACGTTTTTCTGTAAAAATCATTGGCGCAACAGAAAAGAGCTAGAAACTTAAAAATTTATATTTAGATTCCTTTTGCATAATAATTTAGTAGGAACAGTATTCTGGATCTCACAAATTAAAATTTTAATTGAAATTCATAATTTTCTGGTTTTTGTCTTAGAAATTAAGGAAGCAAGATGTATTAAGTAGGCGAATAAATTAAGTTAGGATGTTTAAATTTAAGTAGAAGGGAGATCCGCTATAATCATAATAATGTGAGAAGCTTCAACAGAACAACTATAAAACTATAGCTGTAGCATATCTCCAAAGTGCAAGTTCAGAGCTCGTCTACTGCGTGTAGTGTAATTAAATTTATTCTCTCGCCCAAAATATTTGACTGAGCCACTTCAGACTTTTATTATGATTACTTACTTGTGTGCTGATTGCACAATTAAATTGAAAGCTTCATCGGCCATCAGCAAAGGAAGCAATGATTTATTCGATAACTTAAAGTGGTGCATTACTAGCCCAGCAGCTAGTCGGGAGAGCAGATTTGATCAAGCGTTCCCTTAGCCGTCCGCACCGCGGCCTTATATGTAAGAACGCTGCGCGAGAGAGAGGAAGGCCCCAGTTCTCTCCAGATGCTGATTAGCGCACCACCTGTGCCGGGAGTCGCGTCGCGTCTTGTATCGTTGATATAAACAGCCTCGGATGCAGTAATAAGTTACTTGGGATACGCGTAACCATGAAATCATTTTGGAGTGAAGTGTTAATTTTGGGATGACGTTAATGATCTATCTTTAGTTTGCGTATGTCGTATTTTCACGTGCCGCCGCAGGACAGACATTCTACCATTATTAGCGTGGCGTTTGATGAACATTATCATCAAATTATGGCGAGCATTCACTTAAACATTTAATTTGAACAATTATAGTTGCATCAGCGCATTAGACTCTGAACTGCTCTGGTAGTTGGATTTTGTGGAAACTTTTTGGTCTGTGACTTTCAGAATATAGTGAACATTTTAGAGAGAATGGTTTTGGTTATGAATCCAAGACAATCTCCTAATTCCTCAGAGCTATAAGCTGTAGCTATAAATGTATTTCTCAGATGAAGTGGGCACTAGGAATTCTAATTACAGGCTTCACGTTTTGCTAATCACTTTCTGGTTGCCAATATTGTAGTTAGAGAGCCAGTGTAGAGTACGGCAAACAGCATAAATACAAAACATTTATTCTATTATTCCACCCGCCACCCCACAACATGATTAACGAACAGGGTATCCACCCCTCGCCCTCACATCTCAGTGCAATTAGAGACTTGCCAGCACCCAGGAACTTGAAAGAACTTCAGTCTGTGTTGGTCAAAATCAGTTACTATGTTCGGTTTATACCAAATGCAGCGCAGTTTGCAGCGCCCTTGCATCGCCTTTAGTGTAAGAACGTTCTTTTTGTTTGGTCTTCGGCATGTAACGCTGATTTCCACAAGCTCAAATTTGCTTTGATGAGTGATCGCTGTTTGAGTCCTTTCGATCCCTCCAAACCAGTTCTTGTGGCTGTCGATGCATCTTCTCACGGCATCGGAGCGGTTCTCTCACACCGCATTAAGTCTGTCGATCGCCCGATAGCGTTTGCGTCTAAGTTGCTCAATTCTTCCCAGCAAAACTATTGTCAAATCGAGAAAGAAGCTTTATCTATTGTATATGGTGTGACAAAGTTTAATGATTTTTTTGTACAGTCGCTAGTTCTATTTGGTCACTGACCATATGCCTTTGACGTCGTTGTTCCACCCATCAAAGCCAGTTCCTGGCCGTATTGCATGAAAGTTGCAACGTTGGTCTTTGTTTTTGTCTGACTACAATTACTAAATTTTATTTCGGCCCACAGCCCAGCATGGCAATGCCGATGCTTTGTCTCATCTGCCTATAGGTTTGACAAAGTGTTTGATTCTTCCGAATTGTCCTGCATGTTTATTGATTCACAAGATACGGAATTAGCTGATGGTTTTACGGTGGATTTACGTCGCATTGCTTCCGCGACAGCCGCCGATGCTTCTTTGCAGATTCTTTTGCACTATATTCATACCCAATGACCTCCATCTCCTGCGCAGATTCGTGATCTCATGTTCGACGTTACTTTGCGCAATGTCACAACTTGTCTCTACACCACGGTGTTATCTTGTTACGAACTGACACTAACCAGTCTCGTGTGGTTGTACCCCGTTCGTTGCAGTCGGAAATTCTCCGCTTGCTGCACGCTGGTCATTGGGGTATAGTGCGGATGAAGCAATTAGTGCGGCGTCACTGCACTTGGGTCGGCATTGATAAACATATTGAGAAATTGCCAGTATTATTTGGGCTTTGACGTCTATTTTCTGCATTGAGGGCCTTCCTGAAGTTATTGTCTCCGACAATAGCCCCCAATTCGTGAGCTGAGAGTTTGAAGCGTTCTGTGCTGCTAATAGCATTTGCCATCTGACCTCAGCCCCGTTCCACCCCCAGTCAAACTGAATTCTTTGTGCGTACCTTTAAAGCGCAGATGAGCAAGTTGCGCGCCACACACTTTCGCAGGCACCCAGTATGGACTTCCCTTGCTTAATGTTGCTTGCAGCTGCTCGGCACCCGTTCCCCAACGGAACTGCTACATGGCGGCACCCATCGGTCGCTCCTGCTGCTATTGCACCCGACGCCACGTGCTCCCGCTGCTTCGCCTCGTTCTGGCTTGGCACCGCATGATTTAGTGTTTTATCGCGTTTTCTCTGGAAGGCAGCGCTGGGAGCATGGACGCATTCTTCGCCAGCTTGGCTGCGCCTTATTTGTCACTTCTGGTCCCTCCAGCACTGACAAGCGACACTGGAACCAGATCCGTTTGTGCCGTCCTCGGTTTTCTGCCGCTGGTTGTTTTCTGGCAGAATTGGAGGCTTCACAGATTCCGCCGTCGCCGCTGCCGCTCCAGTCACCTGCACTGGATGCGGTGGCTGAACCGATGGAAGTTGAGGCTGCAGTCACGCCGCCGCTGCCGTCGCCCATAGTGGTCGTTGCTCTGCGTCCTCATCCGAGCATACCCAGTAGCGGTGTGCAGCCTGGGCAGGTTTTCCACACGGCGTTTTCCTCGCCCCCTAACGAACAACACGGGGTCGCAGGTGGACAGCATGCCTAGGCAGTTCTACTGTCCGCCTCATCAGCTGCGCCTCCTGGGTCCCTCCACCCGTCGTTGGAAACCATACTTAACGACAGTGCGTCGTTTCAGGGGGGAGGGATGTGGTATCGATAGCTATGATGCCACGGCGTAGGTCAAAGTTCTTAAGTTGGTAATACAACAGACACCAGCGACAGCGCCCTCTAGCCAGGGCTGTGGAGGTCTACGCGATCCGTGACAAATAATGCGCATTTTGATCAAGAGCAGATGGCCGTGACACTTCGCTTGCTATTGAGACTATGTAATACTTATGATGGGTCTAAGGCTTCGCACCACAGCGCAAAGATATGTATTAAATTAATATTGTGATATAGTAAAACCATTTCTAAGAGGAGTACCAAGAGGTTTTCACCTTTTCCTGCTCCTACTCAGCTCCTTCATTCGGCCAACCTTTCAGTTTACAGGAGCAGACCCACGTGCTGCCTTCCAGGCGGGATACGAAAGTGATATTGCCATGGCTGTTGCAAAAGTCTTTCATAGTGGGCCAGCTCGGAGCCAACCAAACCCCATCACGTCAGGTGAAGCCACTGGCAGATTCCCACATTGTGCTCCTGTTTCACAGGAACGATGTTTTCTAAACCCATGTTGACTATGTGTCAATAGCTCGTTTCCTTCCAGGTAAGTCATAATGTTCGAACACAATATATGGTCTAAAGGCCTGCTGCATATCGACGTTAACGATATGGGCTGGTAATTTGGTGGATTACTCCTACTACCTTTCTTGAATATTGGTGTGACCTGTGCAACTTTCCAGTCTTTGGGTACGGATCTTTCGTGGAGCGAACGCTTGTATATGTGTAGTGGACTGACAAGGCAGCCAGTCCACAGTGAAGTAGCCGAAAGGGCACACGTCAACTCACGCCGTCTGGCGTTAAGTCTGGAACAGGATTCATAATGAATGTGATAAAGAAAAGAACGTAGCTACTAGAACACTTAACTTTTATATTGTCCTTTGGTATGCAGCATTCTCGATGATACAAGTGAGACTATCTTGAGATACATGCAATGGTACAAATGGGCCTTGCTAGGTCATAGCCATTAACTTAGCTGAAGGCTATTCTAACTGTCTCTCGGCAATTGAGAGAAAGGCTTCGATCAGTGTAGTCGCTAGCAATGTCGTCGTACAACTGGGGCGAGTGCTAGTCAGTCTCTCGAGACCTGCCTTGTGGTGGCGCTCGGTCAGCGATCCTGACAGTGGCGACACGCGGGTCCGACATGTACTAATGGACCGCGGCCGATTTAAGCTACCACCTAGCAAGTGTGGTGTCTGGCGGTGACACCACATTCCTCCCCCGCAAATCGGCGGACGGTCGTGTGATAAGGCTTCCGCCCGCCGTGGGGAGGACCCCATGTTGACGTATGCGATGGGATGGGGAGCCTAACAACAGGCGAGGCTGTGCCACCCGCACCCTGCCATTCGGTCCGAGGGGAGCTAGGAGACACCTGAAAACCTAGTCCAGGGTGCACGTCAACATGCGGTGTAGGCGCCCGTAATGAGGCAGGAGGGGCCGAATGGTCGACCTCCATTGTGTCGGGGGATCCGACGCGTGATGACGACATCTGGTCCGGAGCGGGCAAGAGTTCCATGGCGGAGGACAGCTAGTCACGGGAAGCGGAGGGCGGCGCGTGACCCAGGGAGGTGCTTGGCGGCTGCAGCGAAGCGTCCACTGCGGGCGGCGCCGGCGGGAGAACAGGCGGCGGCGGCGGCGGCATGTCGCCATGAGGCAATAGGGAAGGCAGCGTCGGTAACACCTGGGGATGAGGCGAGCCAGGAGATGGGTCCCCAGGGCGCTGACCGGACGGCACCGTCGCTGAAAGCAGACGTGGAGCGGCAGAACCCAGGCGACGGCAGAGGCGCAGCTGATTGAGATGCCGACGCACCTCACCAGAGGCCCCCAAAACCAAATACATCGCGCGGCCGAGGCAGCGAAGAATGCGCCCTGCGAGGCAACGCCGTGAACCGCGATAGTTGCGATAGAATACAACGTCGCCAGGAGCAAAAACAGGAGTCTACCGCGGCACAGGAACCTGATGCGGCGGATGCATCAAAGACATCAAGGTTCGATGAGGACGACCGTGGAGCAACTCAGCTGGCGAGCGACTAACGCGGGGCTGAGAGCGATACGAGGACAAAAAGAGCAACAACGCGTCCTCCCGAGAATGCGACTCTTTCAATTTCAACATCTGTGACTTGAAAGTCTGGACCAATCGTTCAGCGGCACCGTTTGACTGAGGCGAAAACGGCGCGGATGTCAGATGTTGAATACCATTGGCCTTGCAGAATGACTGAAATTCTGCGGACATGAATTGTGGGCCATTGTCGGAAACAATAGTCTGCGGAAGACCTTCAATGCAAAAAATAGCGGATAGCGCTTGTATGGTGGCAGATGACGTCGTGGAAGACATCCGGACAACAAAAGGAAAATTACTGAAAGAATCGACCACAACCAACCATCGAGCATTCCAGAATGGACCGGCAAAATCTATGTGCAAGCGTTGCCAAGGGGAAGTGGCTTTCGGCCATGCAAAGAATTTCCGCGGCGGTGCGGATTGTTGTTCGGCACACGCCATGCAAGAAGAGCACATATTCGTAATCGCAGCATCGATTCCGAACCAAGTACAGTGCTGACGAGCAAATTGTTTCGTACGCACGATACCCCAATGCCCTTGGTGGAGAAGCTTTAAGACAGAGGACTGTAACGATCGTAAGACGACGACCCTAGACTGATCATTATCAGAACGCAACAACAAAACACCACGTCGTACAAAAAGTCTCTCCTTGGGAGCAAAAAATCGGCGAACCAACGGATCCGCGATCTGTGACTTTGACAAGGGCCATTGCGTAGCAACAAAACGCAAAACAGTAGCAAGGACAGGGTCAGCTGCTGTGGCTGTAGCCACACGACGAAAATCAATCGGAAACGATTCGACCACGTCATCAGTTTCCAAGTCAATGAACATGCAAGCAAGTGCAGAAGAATCGAATGCTTTATCCTCAGCAACAGGCAAACGGGACAACGCAGCAGCGTTGCCGTGCGTAGCAGCGGACCGATACAAGATATCGTAGCGATTGGCGACCTCATAACGCAATGCGTGTGGAACATTGCGCGCTCGGAAAAATGTCGGTTGCGCGTTCACTTTCAGTTCCAAATGTGCTTCATAGTTCTTAGCGCAACCAAGGCCCGGTGCAAATATGTCTGCAAATTCGTCACATAGACTAGAAACACTGGCTGAAGGCACAGTCTGATTCACTGATAGGACCTGATTGACGATAGACAAGTTAAACAACTGAAATAAATCTAAACCAAACACGTTCACTGCAGTAGAAGAACGAAGAACGTAAAATGACACAAGTTTTGTTTGTTCCTTGTATGTAGCAAGAAGAGTGCACTGTCCTAACACAGGGATAGCTTGTCCGGAATAACTCGTGAGCTGAACATTTGTGGCACGCAACGGAGGTGCGCCCAGTTGTTTGTACGTGGCGTGATTGAGCAATGAAACTGCAGTTCCGGTATCGAGCTGGAACGGTATCACTCGTCCGGCAAAGTCCAAATCTACAAAAAGTTTATTGTCCTGCTGACGACAAAAGCGACTGTTTTGTGCAACTTGAACAGACACTGGAACAGAATCACGCGCGACGTGACGGGACTTCCGTCGACGTCGACGCACACTTTTTGTGGGACGAACACAGTCACTGTTAGATAAAGTGGCACTGGATGGGGTGGAATTAACGACATGAATGTCCATGGGCGAAGGTTCACGAGCCCGATTGTCCTTGGTTCGATTGTGCGCGAAGCAAAGGGCCGGGAATGGTTGCGATTGTCTGATCTGAGCTTTTTCTGGCAAACACTTTGAACATGTCCTTTCTTGTTACAGAAAAAACAAATAGCCTGGCGTGACGGGCAATTCTCACGCGAATGTCTAGATGCACACCGCGGGCATGATTTTAGAACTGCATTGGCATGCTTACACGGCACACGTGTGTGCAAGCTAGGCTGCAGCTGTGCGGATGTGCGCGAGGGCAGGTTAGCGTTCCGTGCAGCGGGCCCGGCGGGCCGGTTAATGTGACACACGACTGGCGAAGTTGCAAATGATTCCTGAGCAAAGTCAAGTGTGTCTTGCCTATCCAATATGTCTATCACTTGTTGAAGGAAGGGATTAACTAGTTTCAAAATCTGTTCCCGTATGCGAACATCAGAAACGTTCTGAGCTATTGCATCACGCACCATAGTATCTGAATAAGGGACTCCACAGTCACATTCAAATGCACACTCCCTAGTAAGTCCTTGCAAAGTTGCAAACCCACTCCCTATTAGTCTGACCGGCCGTACGTTCTGTACGAAAGAACGTATACCTTTTTGCAACGACATTGATTGTTTCCTTGAAATAGGCATCTAAAGCTGACAAAATTTCTTCGTAGGACAGAGTTGCTACGTCGCATCGGGGAAACAATTTCACTATCACACGGTAGGTGGACACACCTGCACACGAAAGCAAAAACGGCTGCCGCTCATTACCTTGAATTCTGTAGGCGGCGAGATGAAATCCAAGTTGTCGGGACCATTCCGGCCATGTCTCGTTGGCCGCTTCGTAGGGCCTAAATTGAGGTGCAACAGCATGGTGTGGCTGCGGTAGCGATGAAGCGGCGGCGGCCGCATCGTTTTGCAGCGCACGTTGACCCTGGACGAGCTGTCCAAGGGCATCCAATAACGCGTGCGTCTGCTGATTCTGCAAGCGATAAAATTCGGACAGTACACCTGGAGAATGTGGCGAAGCCATGACACAAGCAAATTAATACAATACGAACGCTAAAGACCATTTTGAGACTCGTCGCCAATGTAGTGGACTGACAAGGCAGCCAGTCCACAGTGAAGTAGCCAAAAGGGCACGCGTCAACTCACGCCGTCTGGCGTTAAGTCTGGAACAGGATTCGTAATGAATGTGATAAAGAAAAGAACGTAGCTACTAGAACACTTAACTTTTATATTTTCCTTTGGTATACAGCATTCCTGATGATACAAGTGAGACTATCTTGAGATACATGCAATGGTACAAATGGGCCTTGCTAGGTCGTATCCATTAACTTAGCTGAAGGCTATTCTAACTGTCTCTCGGCAGTTGAGAGAAAGGCTTCGATCAGTGTAGTCGCTAGCAATGTCGTCGTACAACTGGGGCGAGTGCTAGTCAGTCTCTCGAGACCTGCCTTGTGGTGGCGCTCGGTCTGCGATCCTGACAGTGGCGACACGCGGGTCCGACATGTACTAATGGACCGCGGCCGATTTAAGCTACCACCTAGCAAGTGTGGTGTCTGGCGGTGACACCACATTCCTCCCCCGCAAATCGGCGGACGGTCGTGTGATAAGGCTTCCGCCCGCCGTGGGGAGGACCCCATGTTGACGTATGCGATGGGATGGGGAGCCTAACAACAGGCGAGGCTGTGCCACCCGCACCCTGCCATTCGGTCCGAGGGGAGCTAGGAGACACCTGAAAACCTAGTCCAGGGTGCACGTCAACATGCGGTGTAGGCGCCCGTAATGAGGCAGGAGGGGCCGAATGGTCGACCTCCATTGTGTCGGGGGATCCGACGCGTGATGACGACATCTGGTCCGGAGCGGGCAAGAGTTCCATGGCGGAGGACAGCTAGTCACGGGAAGCGGAGGGCGGCGCGTGACCCAGGGAGGTGCTTGGCGGCTGCAGCGAAGCGTCCACTGCGGGCGGCGCCGGCGGGAGAACAGTCGGCGGCGGCGGCGGCATGTCGCCATGAGGCAATAGGGAAGGCAGCGTCGGTAACACCTGGGGATGAGGCGAGCCAGGAGATGGGTCCCCAGGGCGCTGACCGGACGGCACCGTCGCTGAAAGCAGACGTGGAGCGGCAGAACCCAGGCGACGGCAGAGGCGCAGCTGATTGAGATGCCGACGCACCTCACCAGAGGCCCCCAAAACCAAATACATCGCGCGGCCGAGGCAGCGAAGAATGCGCCCTGCGAGGCAACGCCGTGAACCGCGATAGTTGCGATAGAATACAACGTCGCCAGGAGCAAAAACAGGAGTCTACCGCGGCACAGGAACCTGATGCGGCGGATGCATCAAAGACATCAAGGTTCGATGAGGACGACCGTGGAGCAACTCAGCTGGCGAGCGACTAACGCGGGGCTGAGAGCGATACGAGGACAAAAAGAGCAACAACGCGTCCTCCCGAGAATGCGACTCTTTCAATTTCAACATCTGTGACTTGAAAGTCTGGACCAATCGTTCAGCGGCACCGTTTGACTGAGGCGAAAACGGCGCGGATGTCAGATGTTGAATACCATTGGCCTTGCAGAATGACTGAAATTCTGCGGACATGAATTGTGGGCCATTGTCGGAAACAATAGTCTGCGGAAGACCTTCAATGCAAAAAATAGCGGATAGCGCTTGTATGGTGGCAGATGACGTCGTGGAAGACATCCGGACAACAAAAGGAAAATTACTGAAAGAATCGACCACAACCAACCATCGAGCATTCCAGAATGGACCGGCAAAATCTATGTGCAAGCGTTGCCAAGGGGAAGTGGCTTTCGGCCATGCAAAGAATTTCCGCGGCGGTGCGGATTGTTGTTCGGCACACGCCATGCAAGAAGAGCACATATTCGTAATCGCAGCATCGATTCCGAACCAAGTACAGTGCTGACGAGCAAATTGTTTCGTACGCACGATACCCCAATGCCCTTGGTGGAGAAGCTTTAAGACAGAGGACTGTAACGATCGTAAGACGACGACCCTAGACTGATCATTATCAGAACGCAACAACAAAACACCACGTCGTACAAAAAGTCTCTCCTTGGGAGCAAAAAATCGGCGAACCAACGGATCCGCGATCTGTGACTTTGACAAGGGCCATTGCGTAGCAACAAAACGCAAAACAGTAGCAAGGACAGGGTCAGCTGCTGTGGCTGTAGCCACACGACGAAAATCAATCGGAAACGATTCGACCACGTCATCAGTTTCCAAGTCAATGAACATGCAAGCAAGTGCAGAAGAATCGAATGCTTTATCCTCAGCAACAGGCAAACGGGACAACGCAGCAGCGTTGCCGTGCGTAGCAGCGGACCGATACAAGATATCGTAGCGATTGGCGACCTCATAACGCAATGCGTGTGGAACATTGCGCGCTCGGAAAAATGTCGGTTGCGCGTTCACTTTCAGTTCCAAATATGCTTCGTAGTTCTTAGCGCAACCAAGGCCCGGTGCAAATATGTCTGCAAATTCGTCACATAGACTAGAAACACTGGCTGAAAGCACAGTCTGATTCACTGATAGGACCTGATTGACGATAGACAAGTTAAACAACTGAAATAAATCTAAACCAAACACGTTCACTGCAGTAGAAGAACGAAGAACGTAAAATGACACAAGTTTTGTTTGTTCCTTGTATGTAGCAAGAAGAGTGCACTGTCCTAACACAGGGATAGCTTGTCCGGAATAACTCGTGAGCTGAACATTTGCGGCACGCAACGGAGGTGCGCCCAGTTGTTTGTACGTGGCGTGATTGAGCAATGAAACTGCAGCTCCGGTATCGAGCTGGAACGGTATCACTCGTCCGGCAAAGTCCAAATCTACAAAAAGTTTATTGTCCTGCTGACGACAAAAGCGACTGTTTTGTGCAACTTGAACAGACACTGGAACAGAATCACGCGCGACGTGACGGGACTTCCGTCGACGTCGACGCACACTTTTTGTGGGACGAACACAGTCACTGTTAGATAAAGTGGCACTGGACGGGGTGGAATTAACTACATGAATGTCCATGGGCGAAGGTTCACGAGCCCGATTGTCCTTGGTTCGATTGTGCGCGAAGCAAAGGGCCGGGAATGGTTGCGATTGTCTGATCTGAGCTTTTTCTGGCAAACACTTTGAACATGTCCTTTCTTGTTACAGAAAAAACAAATAGCCTGGCGTGACGGGCAATTCTCACGCGAATGTCTAGATGCACACCGCGGGCATGATTTTAGAACTGCATTGGCATGCTTACGCGGCACACGTGTGTGCAAGCTAGGCTGCAGCTGTGCGGATGTGCGCGAGGGCAGGTTAGCGTTCCGTGCAGCGGGCCCGGCGGGCCGGTTAATGTGACACACGACTGGCGAAGTTGCAAATGATTCCTGAGCAAAGTCAAGTGTGTCTTGTCTATCCAATATGTCTATCACTTGTTGAAGGAAGGGATTAACTAGTTTCAAAATCTGTTCCCGTATGCGAACATCAGAAACGTTCTGAGCTATTGCATCACGCACCATAGTATCTGAATAAGGGACTCCACAGTCACATTCAAATGCACACTCCCTAGTAAGTCCTTGCAAAGTTGCAAACCCACTCCCTATTAGTCTGACCGGCCGTACGTTCTGTACGAAAGAACGTATACCTTTTTGCAACGACATTGATTGTTTCCTTGAAATAGGCATCTAAAGCTGACAAAATTTCTTCGTAGGACAGAGTTGCTACGTCGCATCAGGGAAACAATTTCACTATCACACGGTAGGTGGACACACCTGCACACGAAAGCAAAAACGGCTGCCGCTCATTACCTTGAATTCTGTAGGCGGCGAGATGAAATCCAAGTTGTCGGGACCATTCCGGCCATGTCTCGTTGGCCGCTTCGTAGGGCCTAAATTGAGGTGCAACAGCATGGTGTGGCTGCGGTAGCGATGAAGCGGCGGCGGCCGCATCGTTTTGCAGCGCACGTTGACCCTGGACGAGCTGTCCAAGGGCATCCAATAACGCGTGCGTCTGCTGATTCTGCAAGCGATAAAATTCGGACAGTACACCTGGAGAATGTGGCGAAGCCATGACACAAGCAAATTAATACAATACGAACGCTAAAGTCCCTTTTGAGACTCGTCGCCAATGTAGTGGACTGACAAGGCAGCCAGTCCACAGTGAAGTAGCCAAAAGGGCACGCGTCAACTCACGCCGTCTGGCGTTAAGTCTGGAACAGGATTCGTAATGAATGTGATAAAGAAAAGAACGTAGCTACTAGAACACTTAACTTTTATATTTTCCTTTGGTATACAGCATTCTTGATGATACAAGTGAGACTATCTTGAGATACATGCAATGGTACAAATGGGCCTTGCTAGGTCGTATCCATTAACTTAGCTGAAGGCTATTCTAACTGTCTCTCGGCAGTTGAGAGAAAGGCTTCGATCAGTGTAGTCGCTAGCAATGTCGTCGTACAACTGGGGCGAGTGCTAGTCAGTCTCTCGAGACCTGCCTTGTGGTGGCGCTTGGTCTGCGATCCTGACAGTGGCGACACGCGGGTCCGACATGTACTAATGGACCGCGGCCGATTTAAGCTACCACCTAGCAAGTGTGGTGTCTGGCGGTGACACCACAATATGATTGTTAAGTATGGAGCTAATGCATCAGCATACTCGGAAAGGAACTTAATTGGTGTACAGTCTGGACCAGAAGACTTGCTTTTATTAAGTGATTTGAGTTGCTTCACTACTTCGAGGATATTTACTTCTACGTTACTCATGTTGGCACCTGTTCTCGATTCGAATTCTAGGATATTTACTTAGTTTTCATTAGTGAAGGCGTTACGGAAAGCATTGATTGTTTCTTGCCGCTAACGTACTTCACATACGACCAGAATATTTTCGGATTTTCTGCCAATCTTCGAGACAAAGTTTCGTTGTGGAAACTGTTACAGGCGTCTCGCATTCAGCTCCGCGCTGAATTTCGAGCTCCTGTAAAGGATAGCCAATCTTGGGGATTTTGCGTCTGTTTAAATTTTGCTTGATTGTTTCGTTGTTTCTGCAACAGTGTTCTAATCCGTTTTGTGTACCAAGAAGGATCAGCTAGGTCGTTTGTTTGTTTATTTGGTATAAATCTCTCAATTGACGCCGATACTACTTCTTTAAATCTAAGCCACATCTGGTATACACTTATATTATTAATTTGGAATGAGTAGAGATTGTCTCTCAGGTAGGCGTCAAGTGAATTTTTATCTGCTTTTTTGAATAGGTATAATTTTCGCTCATTTTTCGGGTTTTGGGTATTTGGGTATTACAATATTCAATCTCGGCTACAACAACCCTGTGTTAACTAATTCCTATATCGGTTTTGATGCTCGTTATTAACTCAGGATTATTTGTTGCTAAGAGGTCAAGTGTGTTTTCACAACCGTTTACTATTCGCGTGGGCTCATGAACTAACTGCTCGAAGTAATTTTCAGAGAATGCTTTTAGCAAAATTTCGGATGATATTTTATGCTTACTTCCGGAATTAAACATGTATTTTCGGCAACATATTGTGGATAAATAAAAAGTCACCACCAACTATTATCGTATGAGTCGGGTACGTGTTTGAAATTAAACACAAGTTTGCTTTGAACCAATGAGCAACTGTATGATCTGAACTGGGAGGTCAGTAACAGGATCCAATTATTATTTTATTCCGGTTGCCAACAATGACTTCTGCCCATACTAACTCACAGGAAGTATCTACTTCAATTTCGCGACAAGTTAAACTACTTCTGACAGCAACAAACACGCCACAGCCAACCGTGTTTTGCCTATCTTTTCGGAACAGCGTTAGGTTCAAAAATGGCTCTGAGCACTATGGGACTTAACATCAGAGGTCATCAGTCCCCTAGAACTTAGAACTATTTAAACCCCTAATTAACCTAAGCATATCACACACATCCATGCCCGAGGCAGGATTCGAACCTGCGACCAGCAGTCTCGCAGTTCCGGACTGAAATGCCTAGAACCGCTCGGCCATCACGGCCGACTCACCGTTAGGTTATTCGCAAAAATTTCGGCTGAGCTTATATCCGACTTTAGCCACATTTCAGTGCCTATAACGATTTTAGCATCAGTGCTTTCTAATAGCGCTTGCAGCTGTGGTACTTTCCCAACACAGCTACGACAGTTTACAACTGTTATACCAATGATTCCTATATCTACGTCGTTCCTGGGTTCAGCTTGCACCATTTGTGACTGAGAAGCCCTTGTTGTGTTTTCCCGAGACGCCATAACCTAAAAAACCGCCCAATCCACGCCACACAGCCCCTGCTACCCCTGTAGCCGTCTCCTCCATATAGTGGACACCTGACCTACTCAGCGGAACTCGAAACCCAACCACCCGTTGGCGCAAGTCGAGGAATCTGCAGCCTACACGCTCGCAGAACCGTCTGAGCCTCTGATGCAGACACACCACTCGGCTCTGTACCAGAGGTCCGTTATCGGTCCTGTCGAATATGCTGCAAATGGTCAGCTCTGCTTTCATCTTGCAAGCAAGACTGGCAGCTTCTGTTAGCCGCCAGAGAGAATCTCTTCTGATCCAGAGTGACACACATCATTGGTACCGACGTAAGCAACAACCTGCAGTTGGCTGCGCCCTGTGCTCTTCATGGCATCCGGGAGGACCCTTTCCACATCTGGAATGACTCCACCCGGTATGCACACGGAGTTACATTGGTTTTCTTACCCTTCTTGTCAGCCAAGTCCTTGAGAGGCCCCATAACGCGCCTAACGTTGGAGCTCCCAACTACCAATAATCCCACCCACTGTGATTGCCCGGATCTTGCAGGCTGAGTGGTTTCCGCTCAAACAGGACAGGCGACAGCATCTGGCTCAGCGACAGCGTCATCCACAGACAGTGCCTGGAACCTGTTTGTCAGAGAATCTGGTGAGGCCTTACAAGCGGCCGCTTGGGATCTCTTTTGCCGCCTGCATCTTCCTGGGGCGACCTCTACATTTTGATGACAGAAGTGTGTGTCACCACTAAATTTCAGTGACAGAGGGACCTTACCAGTTACCCTTCCTGGAGACGATGACTCCCGACTACCTGAGGGTTGTAGTTTCGTCGACAGACAGCAACAGTATGCAGTGGGTGATTGCACTGACTGTTCTTTCCCCCCCCCCCCCCCCCCCTGCGAGTATCACGTCGAGTCAGTCCACCTTTTACCAGCTTTTCAGTTCTGTTTTCATGTGTGACATGTGGCAAGTAAACTCAGACTGGGTACTGAGGATGTGTAAATATGAATGTTATTTTTCTCTGTCATCAATGGGAGTGGCTAATTGTCTGGAAGGGTAGAAGGTGTTAACCATGTGTAGCTTCTTAGCAGGAGAAGATGAGTATTGTTTAGAAGTCGGAGTTTTGTGGTAGTTTACGCAGCTGGTTTAGAAAGTCATTTCTCGTCCACATAAGACCCTTGTTTATTAGACATGCGTGGATGACGAGAAATGTGTGAAGTGCCACTTGACCCTTCAGCATGAGAGTAAATTTCACCGCACAGAGAACAGCAAACAAAATGAACGCATTTCCTAACGTCATCCACGATAGGCTTTAACATGGTCCGAACTGAACCTTTCAAATTCGCTTCAGGCTGTGTGGTTCTCTACTCACCACTGATTAGTTTTTCTTTTACTTCCATTTTTATTTGCATGCACACCTTCTCCAAACAACTCTAAGTTTCCTCTCTCATTTTGTGCGTTACGAAAAAAATGAAGAAATCCCAATTCTCCACTAATCTCTGGCGATCTAAGGCGCTGACGTCATGGACTGTGCGGGTGGTCCCTAGGGAGGTTCGAGTCCTCCATCGGGCATGAGTGTGTGTGTGTGTGTTTGTCCTTAGGATAATTTAGGTTAAGTAGTGTGTAAGCTTAGGGTCTGATGACCTTAGCAGTTAAGACCCATAAGATTTCACACACATTTGAACTAATCTCTGCTCTACTCACCGCTCGCAGCCCGTAGCTCACAACCGCGGTCTTTGCTACCAACAGCCCGTAGGCCGCAGCACACCAGCGCTTGCGCAAGGCACTGGTGCAGTGACGTCACAGGCTCGCTCAGTGCGGAGCAGTGAGGCCGCGGCCCGTGGGCTGCATCTCCATGCACGACTCTCCTGAGCCTGTGGCATACAAGATGTTTCGCAGTTCTGCTCGGCCCTTCAGGTGACGTCAGGGACTCACTCGGCCCGAGACTGCTGTAGCCCTGTGCGGCCGCACGTGTCTGCACCGTGCGTCCCGTCGGACTTCCATGCGACTGCTCCGGCTCAACTGGCAGTGCTAGGCAAGGCTTGCACGGCTGTCATAGCTACGGTCCTGGACGGGCCGCGCCTCGATGCGGACCCCTGCTGCAAACTGCACAACCAGACCTCACTCTCAGCCGGTTGTCACCGTCCGATTGACATCATACAAGCCAACAACGACGTCACTCCAGCAGTGGCTGCATCAATTCCCATGGTCACTGGACTCGAATTCGGGAGGACGAAGGTTCAATCCCGTGTCCGGCCAAGCTGATTTAGGTTTTCCGTGATTTCCCTAAATCACTCCAGGCAAATGCCGGGATGGTTCCTCTGAAAGGGCACGGCCGACTTCCTTCCCTAATCCGATGAGACCAATGACCTCGCTGCCTGGTTTCCTTCCCCCCCCCCCCCCCACCCACCCCGAAAACAAAACAAAAAAAATTCCCATGGGCAGACACGTCCCTGAAGTGACTTAACCTTGTTGTACACAACTTGAATGACTACTCATGTAACAGCCAGTATCGTAGTCAAATATATCGTAGGAAAATGTAAGACACCAAGAAAATTTTTCTATCTTTATGTTTATGAAATATGTGTGTACCAGAAAGTCCACAAATGTTAATAAGTACATGTAATACGGGCCGATAATGAAGAGCAGTGATGCCTTCACATTTTTTCTGCGATCAGCTAGGAGATGCCTTCCTCTTTCGTATCGTCCGTTGTTCTTCAGATTTCGCTATGTATACATCTATCTTGTTAGCTCTTAAGAACCATGAATACACGAGGGGCGTTTGAAAAGTCCGTGCAAAAATAAAAAATGTTTACATGTTTCCGGTAAACGTGATTTATTTTTCAACATAGTCTCCTTTTAGACTTATACACTTTGTCCAACGCTGTTCTAATTTGTTGATTCCTCCCGAATAATAGGCATTGTTCAAGTCTTCAAAATACCTAATAGTTGCTGCAATCACCTCCTCGTTTGAATAAAATCTTTGTCCCACCAGCCATTTCTTCAAATTGGGGAACAAATAGTGGTCCGAGGGAGCCAGGTGTGGAGAATATGGGGGCGTGGGGGATGTGAAACCAGTTGGAATCCTATTTCCATTACTTTTGCGACCACAACTGCTGAGGTGTGTGCTGGTGCATTGTCGTGATCGAAAAGGACGCTGCAATAACGATGAATAATATTCACTTGCAATAGTTTTACCATTTTCCAGATAGTCGATGAGGATTATCCCTTGCGAATCCCAAAAGACAGTCGCCATAACCTTTCCAGTTGAAGGAATTGTCTTCGCCTTTTTTGGTGCAGATTCTCCCTTGGTAACCCGTTGTTTAGATTGTTGTTTGTTCTCAGGAGTATAGTAATGTATCCATGTTTCATCAACAGTGACGCAACGACGCTCAAAGTCCTGCGGATTCTTCTGAACAGCTGCAAACCATCCTTGCAACTCTTCGCACAATTCCGTTTTTGGTCAAGCGTGAGCAATCGCGGAACACATCTTGCGGATAGCGTTCTCATGTCAAAATGTTCATGCAAAATAATATCGAGATGTCTACAGCACTGGCAATCTCACGCTCCTTATCTCTTCGGTCATCCATCACCATATCATGGATTTCATCAATGATTTCTGGAGTCGTAACCTCCACAGGGCGTACAAAAGGTTCAGCATCATTTGTGCCCATATGGCCACTCCTAAAATTTTGAAATCACTTATAAACTGTTCTAAGGGTAGGCGCAGAGTCATCATAATGATTATCAAGCTTCTCTTTAGTCTCCTGTGGCGTTTTGACATTCATAAAGTAATGTTTAATCATCACACGATATTCTTTTTCGTCCATTTTTTGACAATCACTCAACTTCCTAGATTAACACGAACGCCTAACACACAGAAAGAGACCAATATGACTGAAACTTGGTGTGCGTTCTTTTCAAAGATGCTACTAACTAAAGCGCAGGCGGTGGTATCTCTCGGACTTTGAACAGACTTTTCAAACGCCCCTCCTATTTTGGTATATTTAAATTAATACCTTTCAGATGTATTACTTTAACAAACTAAACATATCTCTTTGTATTAATGTCTTTATCAGCTTTGTATACAGCTATTCGTGAAAGAAATGCAAAATAGCCGACGTGGTGCCCGTCCGCCATTGATGTGATCCAAATACTGATTAGCAATTTATCAGATCTTTTATGGTGCACCAAAGAACCTACAGCCTTTCAGAAAAGAAGTCCGATACACAATTAACTATACAGCACAATTCGAATGACCGATCGCGTTATGCACTTGCCTTATGAAAATTACATTGGAGCCACATCTGTAGCTTTGCGTTTCTCTCGAACACCAACCTGGAAAAATAGGAAATCACATCTGGAATAGACGAGCACTACTCGGTTAATTTCAATTGATATTACTGAGCTGAATATCTGCTGGTAAGTGTTAGGTGATCAAGACTATTTTCTTTATATTCTCTATCTTCCTACTACCATCACAAGCAGACAAGGTAACAGTTACAGCTCACAACTTCCACTCGCTCATCCACCTTCGAGAGAGGTTGTTGCTATTGTTGAATGGGGACCACTCATACTGTGGTCACGCTATGTGTGGTTCCAGTTTAACGCCATACCAGAGACACTTCTGTTTACAACAACGATATAATACAAGAACCGCTACCTCAGTTTGTTGTAACTGCCAACAGTGTGAAATAAATAGCTTTTCTCATACGAGAATAAGCAGCGCCGTTAATTTAGAGCAATATAGAAACGTCTTTTGCCATGTCAACAGCTGAGGGTGCTAAATCACACGAGATCTACCTTACTCATGAGTTCTCCCAGTAAAGAGCTTGAAAAATTGTGGACTAGAAGCCTACATCTCCCTCCCACCCCCTTCCTCAATGTAGTTGTTGTGGTCTTCAGTCTGAATACGGGTTTGATGCAGCTGCCCAAGCTAGTCTATTCTGAGAAAGCCTCCTCCGCACTGCACAGCTAATGCAATGTGCATCAGTTTGAACCTGCTACCTGTATTCAAGACTTTGTCTCCCTCTACAATTTAAACCCCCCCCCCCCATTACCCACATATACACACTTCTCTCCATTACCAAACTCACAATTCCATGTTGCCTCTGGACATGCCCTATGAAACGAAGTTGTGCCATAATTTTCTAGTTTTCTCCAGTTCGACTCAGTATCTTCTTATCAGTTATTCGATCTGCAGTGCCACCACTATTTTACGGCGCTACTGAGTAAACCCCCCCCCCCCCCCCCATGAACCATGGACCTTGCCGTTGGTGGGGAGGCTTGCGTGCCTCAGCGATACAGATAGCCGTACCGTAGGTACAACCACAACGGAGGGGTATCTGTTGAGAGGCCAGACAAACGTGTGGTTCCTGAAGAGGGGCAGCAGCCTTTTCAGTAGTTGCAAGGGCAACAGTCTGGATGATTGACTGATCTGGCCTTGTAACAATAACCAAAACGGCCTTGCTGTGCTGGTACTGCGAACGGCTGAAAGCAAGGGGAAACTACGGCCGTAATTTTTCCCGAGGGCATGCAGCTTTACTGTATGATTAAATGATGATGGCGTCCTCTTGGGTAAAATATTCCGGAGGTAAAATAGTCCCCCATTCGGATCTCCGGGCGGGGACTACTCAAGAGGATGTCGTTATCAGGAGAAAGAAAACTGGCGTTCTACGGATCGGAGCGTGGAATGTCAGGTCCCTTAATCGGGCAGGTAGGTTAGAAAATTTGAAAAGGGAAATGGATAGGTTAAAGTTAGATATAGTGGGAATTAGTGAAGTTCGGTGGCAGGAGGAACAAGACTTCTGGTCAGGTGACTACAGGGTTATAAACACAAAGTCCAATAGGGGTAATGCAGGAGTAGGTTTAATAATGAATAGGAAAATAGGAACGCGGGTAAGCTACTACAAACAGCATAGTGAACGCATTATTGTGGCCAAGATAGATACGAAGCCCACACCTACTACAGTAGTACAAGTTTATATGCCAACCAGCTCTGCAGATGACGAAGAAATTGAAGAAATGTATGATGAAATAAAAGAAATTATTCAGATTGTGAAGGGAGACGAAAATTTAATAGTTATGGGTGACTGGAATTCGAGTGTAGGAAAAGGGAGAGAAGGAAACGTAGTAGGTGAATATGGATTGGGGCTAAGAAATGAAAGAGGAAGCCGCCTGGTAGAATTTTGCACAGAGCACAATTTAATCATAGCTAACACTTGGTTTAAGAATCATGATAGAAGGTTGTATACATGGAAGAACCCTGGAGATACTAAAAGGTATCAGATTGATTATATAATGGTAAGACAGAGATTTAGGAACCAGGTTTTAAATTGTAAGACATTTCCAGGGGCAGATGTGGACTCTGACCACAATCTATTGGTTATGAGCTGTAGATTAAAACTGAAGAAACTGCAAAAAGGTGGGAATTTAAGGAGATGGGACCTGGATAAACTGAAAGAACCAGAGGTTGTACAGAGTTTCAGGGAGAGTATAAGGGAACAATTGACAGGAATGGGGGAAAGAAATACAGTAGAAGAAGAATGGGTAGCTTTGAGGGATGAAGTAGTGAAGGCAGCAGAGGATCAAGTAGGTAAAAAGACGAGGGCTAGTAGAAATCCTTGAGCAACAGACGAAATATTGAATTTAATTGATGAAAGGAGAAAATATAAAAATGTAGTAAATGAAGCAAGCAAAAAGGAATACAAACGTCTCAAAAATGAGATCGACAGGAAGTGCAAAATGGCTAAGCAGGAATGGCTAGAGGACAAATGTAAGGATGTAGAGGCTTATCTTACTAGGGGCAAGATAGATACTGCCCACAGGAAAATTAAAGAGACCTTTGGAGATAAGAGAACCACTTGTATGAACATCAAGAGCTCAGATGGAAACCCAGTTCTAAGCAAAGAAGGGAAAGCAGAAAGGTGGAAGGAGTATATAGAGGGTCTATACAAGGGCGATGTACTTGAGGACAATATTATGGAAATGGAAGAGGATGTAGATGAAGATGAAATGGGAGATAAGATACTGCGTGAAGAGTTTGACAGAGCACTGAAAGACCTGAGTCGAAACAAGGCCCCCGGAGTAGACAACATTCCATTGGAACTACTGACGGCCTTGGGAGAGCCAGTCCTGACAAAACTCTACCATCTGGTGAGCAAGATGTATGAAACAGGCGAAATACCCTCAGACTTCAAGAAGAATATAATAATTCCAATCCCAAAGAAAGCAGGTGTTGACAGATGCGAGAATTACCGAACAATCAGTTTAATAAGCCACAGCTGCAAAATACTAACACGAATTCTTTACAGACGAATGGAAAAACTAGTGGAAGCCGACCTCGGGGAAGATCAGTTTGGATTCCGTAGAAATACTGGGACACGTGAGGCAATACTGACCTTACGACTTATCTTAGAAGAAAGATTAAGGAAAGGCAAACCTACGTTTCTAGCATTTGTAGACTTAGAGAAAGCTTTTGACAATGTTGACTGGAATACTCTCTTTCAAATTCTAAAGGTGGCAGGGGTAAAATACAGGGAGCGAAAGGCTATTTACAATTTGTACAGAAACCAGATGGCAGTTATAAGAGTTGAGGGACAGGAAAGGGAAGCAGTGGTTGGGAAGGGAGTAAGACAGGGTTGTAGCCTCTCCCCGATGTTATTCAATCTGTATATTGAGCAAGCAGTAAAGGAAACAAAAGAAAAATTCGGAGTAGGTATTAAAATCCATGGAGAAGAAATAAAAACTTTGAGGTTCGCGATGACATTGTAATTCTGTCAGAGACAGCAAAGGACTTGGAAGAGCAGTTGAATGGAATGGATGGTGTCTTGAAGGGAGGATATAAGATGAACATCAACAAAAGCAAAACGAGGATAATGGAATGTAGTCGAATTAAGTCGGGTGATGTTGAGGGTATTAGATTAGGAAATGAGACACTTAAAGTAGTAAAGGAGTTTTGCTATTTGGGGAGCAAAATAACTGATGATGGTCGAAGTAGAGAGGATATAAAATGTAGACTGGCAATGGCAAGGAAAGCGTTTCTGAAGAAGAGAAATTTGTTAACATCGAGTATAGATTTAAGTGTCAGGAAGTCTTTTCTGAAAGTATTTGTATGGAGTGTAGCCATGTATGGAAGTGAAACATGGACGATAAATAGTTTGGACAAGAAGAGAATAGAAGCTTTCGAAATGTGGTGCTACAGAAGAATGCTGAAGATTAGATGGGTAGATCACATAACTAATGAGGAGGTACTGGACAGGATTGGGGAGAAGAGGAGTTTGTGGCACAACTTGACCAGAAGAAGGGATCGGTTGGTAGGACATGTTCTGAGGCATCAAGGGATCACCAATTTAGTATTGGAGGGCAGCGTGGAGGGTAAAAATCGTAGGGGGAGACCAAGAGATGCATACACTAAGCAAATTCAGAAGGATGTAGGTTGCAGTAGGTACTGGGAGATGAAGAAGCTTGCACAGGATAGAGTAGCATGGAGAGCTGCATCAAACCAGTCTCAGGACTGAAGACCACAACAACAACAACTGAGTAAAATTGTGATATTACCATGGCTGTTGCAAAAGATCTTGCGAGTGGGCCAGCTCCGCGCCGACCAAGTGCCATTAGGTCAGATGCAGCAATGCCACTGGCAGATTCCCACATTGTGCTCTAGGAAAGGTGCTGGCACCACCATAACGACGACACAGCAGAAAGGCGTTGGTAGGCCAGTAACTACATATCCAATCAACAGATTTCTTATGGTCTACATGGTTACAAGCTGTGATTTGCAAAGCAAGAACGCTCTGTCTCAACATAAATTACCCTTATATTCAGTCAAACGTGCCTCAGTCTGGTGGCTACTATTTAAGAGGAGAGGTGTATGCCGCTCCACTAAGCGACATGAGGCTACAAGCAGCCACCATGGGATTTTGCCTGCACTAACTGTGAGCCCCTGCTGCTGGTTTTAAAATCAGTGCTGTGAGCTTAGCATCTTCCAGCCTGTGAGCCAACTACCAGGTGCAACCAGCCATCGGTTATAAAAGGCAGTCGTTTGAAACCATGGACACCTGTTGCGTCAGTTCCTTAACACTCGCTATGTTTAGCACACACTATGGAGGACGTTGCACTACAGAATGTTCTAGTTTGTTTTTCAGTAAAATGTATGACTTACAGTGAAGTATTTATGAGCAGCCATCGATCATCATCTTGACAACAATCCACCAGCTCAACTGAGACCTCCACGTGTAGAGGTTATCCATCCTGGACCTCCACATTTTTGTGTCATAAGTGTGTGCCACGTATAAATTTTATAGATAGGGGAACCTTACCAGCCACCCTCCTTGGAGACGATGACTCTCGAATACCTCACGGTTGCAGTTTCATCGACTCACAGCATCAGTGTGCAGTGGGTGTGCGCAGTGACTGTTCTATTTTTTCCCCTGAGAGTATCACGTCGAACACTCCACCTTTTACCAGCTTCTCAGTTCTGTTTTCATGTGTGACATGTGTCAAGTAAACTCAGACTGAGTTCTGAGGATGTGTAAATATGAACGTTATTTTTGCCTATCATCAATGAGTGTGGCACATTGTCTGAGAGTGTGTAAGGTGTTAACCATGCATATTTTCCTAGGAGGGGAAGATGAGTTTTGTCGAGAAGTTGGAGTTTTGTGGTACCTTTCGCGGTTTTGAATGGGAAATGTATCTCATTTCGAGCAATAAATGTGGCTCACTATGTGTAAGAACGTAAAAAAGTAGTCATAAGTAGCCGCTCAAGCGGAGAAGTAAAGTTATTGTAAGTGTTAGATAGAATTGGATTAAGTGTCCTTGTCGTCGTACGGTTTTGTTCTTCTCGTTTGTTGTTTGCATAATTAGTGAGGTATACCCTGGCTGAGACGTTGCGAATCTCTGCAGCCTAGACCAAATGTGGAGCGAAGTGCATGTGCCGATGATTTTTGTTTCTTGCAGAGTGCAACTGCCGACAGTAATTTTCTTGTAGATACTTAGGAGGTGACACACAAAGCAATCAATCAGGCTGGTTGTATTGAAGATATTTTGGGTATTGAAATGGTACAGACGCATTTAGTATTTCCGAAGGACGCGGATTCTGACACCATCTGTGACGGCACTGCCTCCTCTGAAGGTGGGAGGAAAAGAAAAAGGAAATGTGTTCGTAAGGTTAATAATCGGGCCGCCAAGTCTTGTGCCAGTGGATAGGGAGATTGACAAAGTGACAACACTTGCAGCGTAATAGGCGAAGGCGGTTGTGCAATCCCATGGCTAGATTTTGTCATCAAGCATCATGCCGAAACTGACTTTCGATGACGAGCGGTGGAACTCACGGGGATAATGCTCAAGCTGGGGGAAGTTGTCACCAGTGAAATACACTGGCAAGCTTCGTTTGTCATGAAGGACAAATGCTGGCAAAATCACTAAGGCTTAATTTGCATGATTTAATGCCACAAGACACTGGGAAGTTGCTTTAGGTGACAGAATGTTTTGCTATCTTATACGATTCTGGACTCCGGGTAGGGAATCGTCGTTGAGTACGCAGCGTTCTGTGACTGCGAGCACTTCTCCTGTCTATGCTCACGTTGAGACGTTATCGGAATTCCGTTGTTGTGCCTGGGAGTTCGCGTTTCTTGTCTGTAGAACACATAGAGGAGAAGATATTTATAGATTATACTAGTCTGTGGACCGCCTTCCGCCGTCCTAGTGTTTGAATGAGTTTTCTATAATGTGGCTGGAGTTCTTCCCTCGTCGCAGACGTGTACGAGAACCATCACTCCGACGCACCGGACGCTGTACATTCGGTGATATTGCTAATTGCTTCGGCTTGTTAGGGCTATAAAGCTGAACAGCTGTGACCACGTAAGATTCATTTCCACTGAGGATGCACATCACTGTAGATAATGTTTGAAAGCAATGTCTTCTAGTGTTTAGGACGTAGATGATATCAGTCATCTCACGTTATTTATATTAGATCGAGTAGCCTTTAAAAGGGGCTAATTTGGTTAGTTTATTAATAATATTAGTCAGAAAATTTATTTCTATCTCTTTATGTCCATTGCACATCGACGTATAAACATCTGTAATATACAAAGGGGTTTAATCTACAATAAATGTGTAAGCAGAAACAACATTTATTATTTTGTAGTTACTAGTTCCCTAAATCATTCAGTTATTTTTATGTTGTAATTTATATGTTAAAGAGCAAGAAGGAGGAAAGAATATCACCGTTAAGAGATCCTAATATCTGCTTCAGGGGGTTGTCAGACAGGGAAAAATCTTTATTTCTGCGTTCAGTATTTTCCATTGCCACATTCATTTTTACACCCGTCTGAAGCAGCATCTTGGAAACCATAGAAATACCTTAATACTTCCTAACACTTAAATTTATATTCCATGTTAGCAAATCCCACTTTTTCATTAATACTTTCTTTCTATAGTCAGTCTTCACTTTATATCCTCTCTACTTCGGACATCATTAGTTATTTTGCTGCCCAATAGTCCTTTGTGTTCTCATTTCCTAATCAGATTCCCTTAACACTACCTGATTTAACCCTTCCTATATCTAAGGGTAGGGAAGGGGTACTTAATGCCTACCTGTTCAGAACACTGTATTCTAGTCATGTACATTATATTATATCGTAGGCCTGTATTTGGCATATGGCAGGAACAATTCAATCATGAATAATCATGCAGTGCAACTACTATGTTGGTACATTGATCAGTCGTGTGCAGATGTCGTTCAAAGTAGAGTGGTGGATACCAAGAGACATAAATCGTCTAAACAATTCTCTTCGTATGTTACCGCCCGTTTTTGGTTCATCTGGAAACTGAGTCGAAAAGAAAATCGGACATCTGAGAATCCAGCCAATGAAACAGGAGACTGTACATGTCAGATAATTCTTTTTTCTCCCGCTGGTTGTCCACATGCATGTAGTTGCTGAGTGTTCACCTTCTGTTCTATGAGAAGTTACCTCAGGCATAATTATATGTCGTGGGCTTTTAGCAGTTTCTGCAATGTGCCGCGACACAGTTGAGGGGTGAGACGTAATGGCCTTTGCATTGTCTATTAACGTCTGAAGAAGATCCATAAGACCCTCACCTCTTATAGTTCCGTACGACCTTATATCTCGTGCACACATAGCCACGCATACCCTGGCGGAGAGGTTGCGAGTCTCTGCAGCCTGGACCAGATGTGGAGGGAAGTGCATGCGGCGATGATTTTTGTGTCTTGCAGGGTGCAACTGCCGACAGTAAGTTTGTTGTAGATACTTAGGAGGTGACACAGAAAGCTATCAATAAGGCTGATTGTGTTGCAGATGTTTTGGGTACTGAAATGGTACAGACGAATTTAGTATTTCCGAAGGCCGCAGATTCGGCACAATGTTTGACGGCACTGCCTCCTCAGAAGGTGGGAGGAGAAGAAAGAGGAAATGTGTTTGCAAGGTTCATGATCGGGCAGACAAGACTTGTGCCAGTGGATCAGGAGATTGACAAAAGTGACGACACTTGCAGTTCAATGCCTGATGCAGGCGAAGGCTGCTGTGCAATCCCAGGGCTAGACTTTCTCATCAAGCATCATGCCGAAACTGACATTCGATGACGCGCGGTGGAGCTGAGGGGGATAATGTTCAAGCTGGGGGAAGCTGTCACCACTGAAATACTGTCGCAAAGGTTCGTTTATCCGGATAGGACAAATTCGGGCAAAATCATTAAGGCTTAATTTGCATGATATAGTGCCAGAAGCTGCTTTAGATGACCGAAGGTGTTGCTAACTTATACGATTCTGAACTTCGCCTCCGGGTAGGGAATCGTCGTTGAGTTCGCAGCGTTCTGTGATTGAGAGCACTTCTCCTGCCTATACTCACGTTGAAACGTTATCTGGATTTCGTCCTTGTGGCTTGGAGTTCGCGTTTCTTGTCTGTAGAATACAGAGAGGAGAAGATAGTATTAGATTACACCAGTCTGAGGACCACCTTCTGCCGTCCTATTGTTTAATGAGTTTTTTATTTTGTGGATGGAGTTCTTCCATCGTCGCAGACGTGCACGAGAACCATCACTCCGACGCAGGGTACGCAGTACATTCGGTGATATTGCTAATTGCTTCATCTTATTAGGGCTGCACAGCTGAGGTTGCACACCACTGTAGATCATCTTTGAAAGTAGTGTCTTCTACTGTTTGGGACATAGATTATATCAGACATCTCGCGTTATTCATATTAGATCGTGTAGCCATAAAAAGGGGGAGATTTGGGCAGTTGATCAATATTATTAGTCAGGAAATTCATTTACATCTCATTATGTGCATTGCACGTCGACATATAACATTTATAATATATAAAAGGTTTTAATCTACAATTAATGTATAAGCAGAAACAACATTTATTATTTAGTAGTTACTAGTTCCCTTAATCATTCATTTATTTTCTTGTTGTAATTTATATGTTAAAGAGCAAGAAGAAGGAAATAATATCACTGTTAAGAGATCCTAAGATCTGCTTCAGGGGGTAGTCAGACAGGGCAAAATATTTTCGCGTTCAGTATTTTCCATTGCGCACATTCAGTTTTACACCCGCCTGGAGCAGCATCTTGGCAACCATACAAATACATTCCACAAATACTTCCTAACACTCAAATTTATATTCGATGTTAGCAAATCCCTCTTTTTCATTAATACTTTTCTTGCTATAGTTAGTCTTCATTTTATATACTCTCTACGTCGGCCATCAACAGTTTTTTTGCTACCCAATAGTCCTTTTAGTGTCTCATTTCGTAGTCAGATTCCCTTAACACCACCTGATTTAACCCTCGCAATACCAAGGGAGAGGGATGGGTTACTTTATGCCTACCTTTTCAGAATACTGTAGTCTAGTCATGTACAATATATTTTAAAATTTTGAATAAAATATATTAGTGATTTTTAGTGGTTTCTTAACCAGATTCAGTAATTGTTTTAGATTTTTCAGTAATATATAACGCAAAAGTCGATGTGAATTTTCAGAACAGATGGCATAATCATATTTTCAGGTTTAGGACCATTCTTACACAGAAATATATCTTTAAAAAGCATGTTGTGCGTAAAAAACAACGAAAATTAACGAAGACCGAGTTTCTATGTGTTGTTCACATATATTACGCTCCCCTTTGTAGTACACGTTATGGAAGAACCGTTGGTACTGCTAGGTTTAATTCGAATACGTTACATTACCTTTAATTTAGTTCCATTGAGGGTTATCTTATAATCCTTTCCAGCCAAGTTCTTTGCTGTCTCTGACAGAACTGCAGTGCCACTGGTGAACTTCAAAATGTTTATTGGATCTCCCTAGTATTTAATTCTGTTTAGATATTTATCCTTGTATGTATTACTGTTTGTTCGGTGTAGATGTTGATTGATATGGAGTTTAGGCTAAACGAATGTCTCAGTCCCATCTTCAAACTGCACAACAAGAAATCCAGTAGATGGAGTAGCAGAATTAATGTGCTTCAACAAGATTTGTTTTTTGGTGGGGTGGGGCTGTGAAATACATGTCCAGCCTCATTACTCCTCTCTTAGTTTTACCGGAGAGCAGCAAAAATTCATATTTCAGTGCATATACGGCAAAAATTCAAACTTTCATTTAGGACAACATTGATTCCCAAGGATTCACATGTAACCAGTTTTGGAGGAACATGTCTCTCCTATTTCCGAACATTGAATGTAATTTTTTAACTTCCAGAAGAGCAGAGTACATTCAGACCACTATTTCTAGATCGAAAGGTAAGCCAGTTCCGTGCGAACCCACTAGCGAGAACAAAGAGAAAAGACGGTTGGAGATGCAGTAAATGTCGTTAGAGAATATTGTGGGATTGGAGAAGTATGAGGAAGGAAATCTATTATACCCTTTTCATGGCTTTACGCCTCTTATCTTCAAATACCATTTTTCAATAACGAATGGTGGGCGAAGGGAAGTTGCTACCTCACAGCATCTCTGGGCAAATAGCTTTTCATATAAGGATAATCTGAGGCGTTCATGTAAAAGTCCGATTTCAGAAGCTTCTCTGTTCTACTGCGCCAGACTCAAATGCTTTAACATTGTCATAGCCCATGTCAACAGAAGGTGCAGTGCAGGTAATTTTTCCAGTTCTAATTCCTGGACGCCATTTCGGAGAGCTACAAAAATCCTTGTGTTTTAAAAGCTATAAAATAAACGCTTGCGTATAAGGATTACAGCAATAGAATAGCATACATACCGTAAAAAGTTCTTGCATCAGTCTGATATCAGTTCCTTCATTTCGGGCTATTTGTCCCTTCTCAGAGAGCTTTTCGTAAAAAGACATTCTAATATTGTCAGCTGCTTATTCCAGGGAGTATCGTTAGACTGGCTCAGTTATCTATCAAGAGCATTAAGGAGACCACTTTTCTTTACGCAAGTGAGGCGTTCTTTCGCCGCAAACAAAAGACCATGAACGTATGGACAATTGACACATATATACTCAGCATTAAAATTTAGCATATGGCAGGAACAATTCAATGGTGAATATATCGCGCAGTCAGCAACAATGTTGGTACCTTGATGAGTTGTGTGCTGCATGTCTTTCAAAGTAGAGTCGTGGGTAACAAGAGACATAAATCGTCGAAACAAATCTCTTAGAATGTTACCGCCCATTTTTGGTTCATCTAGAAACTGAGTTGCAAATAAAATGCGAGATCTGAAGGTCCAGTCAATGAAACAGGAGACAGTACATGTCAGATAACTGCTTCTTCTCGCGCTGGATGTCCACATGTCTGTACTTTCTGAGTATTCACCTTCTGTTATATGAGCAATTACCTCAAGAATATGTCGTAGGCTTTTAGCAGTTCCTGCCATGTACCGCGACACAGTCGTGGGGTGAGATATAATGGCCTTTGCAGTGTCAACTAACGTCTGAACCTTCAAGCTGTTTGGTTCTCTAGTCATCACTGCTTAATTTTCTTTTAGTTCCCTATTTCTTGGCTTCTGCAAACCACGTTGAGTTTCCGCGCTCTTTTTTTGCGTTACGACAAAAATGAAGATATCCCAAGACCCCACTAAACACTGCTTTACTCACCGCTCGTAGCCCGTAGCTCGCAACTGCGGTCAGTACTACCAACAGCCCGTACGCCGCAGCACGCCGGTGCTTGTGCAAGGCACTGGTGCAGCGACGTCACGGGCTCGCTCAGTGTGGAGCAGTGAGGCCACGGCCCGTGGGCTACGTCTCCATGCGCAGCTCTGTTGAGCCCGTGGCATACAGGTGCTTTCGCAACAGCACTGCTCGCCCTTGGGGTGACGTCAGGGATTCGCTCGATAAGAGACTGCTGTAGGCCAGTGCGGCCGCAGCTCGCGGGCCGGGCCTCTGAGCACAATCAGAGCTCACACTCAGCAAGTCGTCACCGATCGATTGACATCATACAAGCCAACTGCAACGTCACTCCAGCAGTGGCTGCACCAATTTCCACGGGCAGACACATCACTGAACTGACTATACCTCTTATGCTTTGAACAAAAGTACCTCTCAAATTTTAAGTTAGTGTATCTTATACAAATATCTTCCGTGACAGTGAAACGATTTTTCAAACTGTTTATTTAAAATATGTCAAATAGTGTATTGTTTTTTCTTGTATACACCAATCTTGTAATTTTGTTGTACACGACTTGAATAAGTACTCATATAACAGCCAGTATCGTAGTCGGATGTAATGTAGGCAAATGTAAGACACCAAGAAAACCTTTCTTTATTTTTATGAAATATGTGTGTACCAGAGAGTCCACAAATATTAAGTACATGTAATAAATTCTCTGATGATAAAGAATAGAGAAGCCTTCACATTTTCCCTGCGATCTGCTAAGAGATGCCTTCCTGTTCCGTATCGTCCTTTGTTCTTCAGCTTTCGCTATGTATGCACCTATCTTGTTAGCAGTTAAGAACCATGAATGTATTTAAGTATATTTAAATTCAAACTTTTCAGATCTATTAATTCAGCAAACTAAACATATCTCTTTGTATTAATGTCTTTATCAGCTTTGTACACAGCTGTTCGTAAAAGAAATGAAAACTGCTGACGCGGAGCCTGTCCTCCATTGGTGTGGTCCAAATACTGATTAACAATTTATCAGATCTTTTATGGTGCACCAACGAAATTGCAGTCTTTCAGAAACGAAGTCCGATACTCAATTAACTATACAGCATAATGCGACTGACTGATCGCTTTATGCACCTGCCTTATTAAAATTACATTGGAGCCAGATCTCTCATTTTGCGTTTCTCTCGAACACCAAACAGGAGTAATAGGAAATTACAACAGGAATCAACAAGCACTGCTCGGTTAATCTCAGTTGACATTACTGAGCTTACTACCTGTTGGTAAGTGGTAGGTGGTCACGACTATTTTCTTTACGTTCTGTATCTTCCTTCCACCTTCGCAAGCAGGCAAGGTAACAGTTACGCCTCACAACTTCCACTCGCTCATCCACCTTCGGGAGAGGTTGTTGCGGATGTTGGATGTGGACCACTTATACTGTGGTCACTCATGTGTTGTTGAAGTTTAACGTCACACCAGAGATACTTCTGCTTACAACAACAAAATAATACAAGAACCGCTACATCAGTTCGGGGCATCGGCCTACAGTGTGAGACAAATAGCTTTTCTTATACGAGATTGAGCAGCGCCGTTAATTTAGAGCAATATAGAAACTTCTTTTGCCATGTTAACAGCCTTGCCATGTTAACAGCCTTCCTCTATGTTCTTATTTTGGTCTTCAGTCTGAAGACTGGTTTGATGCAGCTGGGAAGCTAGTCTATTCTGTGCAAGCCTCTTCAGCGGTGCCCAGCTAATGCAATGTACATCAATTTGAACCTGCTACCTGTATTCTAGACTTTGTCTCCCTCTAGAATTTTAACACCACTCCCCCTCCCCAACACCCACATATACACACTTCTCTGCATTACCAAAATGACAATTCCTTCATGCCTCATGATATGTCCTATGAAACGAAGTTGTGCCATAAATTTCTTGTTTTCCCCAGTTCGACTCAGTATCTTCTTATCAGTTATTCGATCTGCAGTGCAACCACTTTTTTTCGTCGCTACTGAGTAAAATTGTTATGTTGCGATGGCTGTTGCAATAGATCTTGGGAGTGGGCCAGCTCAGCTCCGACCAAACACCATTACGTCAGATGCACCAATTCCACTAGCAGATTCCCACATTGTGCTCTCTATAGGCCCCCTAGCTCTGCAATTGTTGTGGCAGAGCACCTGAAGGAAAATTTGGAATATATTTCCAGTAGATTTCCCGACCATGTTATAGATCTGGGTGGAGATTTTGATTTTCCGGATATAGACTGGGAGCCTCAAACGTTTATAATGGGTGGCAGGGACAAAGAATCCAGTGAGATTTTTTTATGTCATTATCTGAAAACTACCTTTAGCAGTTAAACAGCGAACCGACTTGTGGCGATAACATATTAGACCTTCTGGTGGCATACAGACCCGAACTATTTGAAACAGTTAACGCACAACAGGGAATCAGTGATCATAAAGCGGTTACTGCATCGATAATTTCAGCCGTAAATAGAAATATTAAAAAAAGGTAGGAAGATTTTTATGTTTAGCAAAAGTGAGAAAAAGCAGATTTCAGAGTACTTGACGGCTTAACACAAAAGTTTTGTCTCAAGTACAGATAGTGTTGAGGATCAGTGGACAAAGTTCCAAACCATCGTACAATATGCATTGGATGATTATGTGCCAAGCAAGATCGTAAGAGGTGGAAAAGAACCACCGTGGTACAACAACCGAGTTAGAAAACTGCTGCGGAAGCAAAGGGAACTTCACAGCAAACATAAACATAGTCGAAGCCTTGCAGACAAACAAAAATTAAGTGAATCGAAATGTAGTGTGAGGAGGGCTATACGAGAGGCGTTCAATGAATTCGAAAGTAAAGATCTATGTACTGACTTGTCAGAAAATCCTAAGAAATTTTGGTCTTATGTCAAAGCAGTAGGTGAATCAAAACAAAATGTCCTGACACTGTAACCAAAATGGTACTGAAACAGAGGATGACAGACTAAAGATCGAAATACTAAATGTCTTTTTCCAAAGCTGTTTCACAGAGGAAGACTGCACTGTAGTTCCTTCTCTAGATTGTCGCACAGATGACAAAATGGTAGATATCTAAATAGACGACAGAGGGATAAAGAAACAATTAAAATCGCTCATAAGAGGAAAGGCCGCTGGACCTGATGGGATACCAGTTCGATTTTACAAAGAGCACGCGAAGGAACTTGCCCCCCCTTCTTGCAGCCGTGTACCGTAGGCCTCTAGAAGAGCGTAGCGTTCCAAAGGATTGGAAAAGAGCGCAGGTCATCCCCGTTTTCAAGAAGGGACGTCGAACAGATGTTCAGAACTATAGAACTATATGTCTAACGTCGATCAGTTGTAGAATTTTGGAACACGTATTATATTCTAGTATAATGACTTTTCTGGAGACTAGAAATCTACTCTGTAGGAACCATCATGGGTTTCGAAAAAGACGATCGTGTGAAACAAAGCTCGCACTATTCGTCCACGAGAGTCAGAGGGCCATAGACACGGGTTCCCACTTAGATGTCGTGTTTCTTGACTTCCGCATGGCGTTTGATGCAGTTCCCCACATTCGTTTAATGAACAAAGTAAGAGCATATGGACTATCAGACCAATTGTGTGATTGGATTGAAGAGTTCCTAGATAACAGACCGCAGCATCTCATTCTCAATAGAGAGAAGTCTTCCGAAGTGATTTCAGGTGTGCCGCAGAGGAGTGTCGTAGGACCGTTGCTATTCACAATATATATAAATGACCTTGTGGATAACGTCGGAAGTTCACTGAGGCTTTTTGCGGATGATGCTGTGGTATATCGAGAGGTTGTAACAATTGTGCATGTCAGGATGTGGCTGAGGTGATAGTGCGGTCTGAAAAAGAACAAGTGTTAATTTTTCAACTCCGGTCGGCAAACTGCCTCCCGTTTATTGAGAAAACATTTACTGATTGGTTTAGCCGGGGTACATTATGTGAGTTTAGCGGCCCTAAGGCGCAAACAGATTGAGCCGGGGCTCGAAAAGTGCACGGAGGCAACCGGCCAATGCGTCTAATCTCGTCGGGGGCCTATCAGTAAAAGAGAGCGATCCACACGCCTCGTCCGCGCACCTCGGCGCGGTGGGCGCTCACACGTGATCTCCTGGACCTTTCTTATTGGCTGCTGTAGGAGCTCTGCCTAGGCAAGCGACGCTTCCCTAAGCGTCACCACGTCAGCAGAAAGGTTGTTTGTTCGTCGAGCACGTGAACAAGCCGTGGGATAGCGGCACATACTGGAAAAATGTGATGTGTCGCCAACCCAGGGCCCGTGCACGGCTTTGTGAAGATCCATTGCCATCCATAGCTCACGCATTTAAAAAAAATTCCCTTTTCTTTTATTGAAAATAAAGGACTCCCGTACTCAATTTGTCAACTCCTGTAAATCTCCTTCCCCTTCCGCGGGAGCGAGGTTTTATTGTGAAAATTAGTTGCTGCTCGTTGATAAAAGAAAACAATTTGCTCCCTTGGTTGGGTGTGCTAATATTTGCAAAATGGGGGTGGGGTGAATCTAAGTTTTACAAAAACATCTACGTATACTGGAGTGGTTTTACAACAACAAGAGAGGAAGTCCCTGTTTTTTTTTTTTTAAACAAAACGATATTATACAGGAAGATTGTTGTGAGGTTGGTGATCAAAATCATAAAACATTTAGAGACATTGATCTTATCACACATAATTCAATACGATAATTTCCCATTATCATTACTGTATCAGAATACAAATCTTAGCACAAAAAGTTAAAAGTATGTCAAAAGTTTCATAACATTGGAATGAAGTATTACAGATTCTGTTAATCATATATGCTTGCAACGCTAAACTCGATGTAGCAGAATTGTAGATGCTGGCCGAACTGAATCAGCACTGATCTTTTGAAGGTTACAGGCGCCTCTAGAAATGTGTAATTGTTTGTGTTGTTTGGCAAACGTTAAACTCGTTGCTACATAGTAGAATCAATTTCAGAATATAAACTAAATTATGAAGGTAATAATTGTAACAAATTAGTTAATTCCACAAAATAAAAGTATTCAATTGACAAACATAGTTAACATAAACAGAATATGAAGATAGTAAATAATTAGATAAAACATTGAAATTCTCAAACTGAGGTAGTTTCTATGGTCAATAGCTTCAAAATAATAATTAAAGACTTACTGAAACACTAACAATCTAAAAAATTGCTTCAGATACAGATAATAGAAAGTTAAAACATGTTCATAATGTAACATAAAAGGCATTTGCTTCTGTGTAGGGACACTGATTGCAGTTGGTTAAACACAATAGAGTTAAAGTTCTAACTGTTGATGGTATATCTTCCACATATAATATAGACAATCATTGAAAAATAAACAGCGTGAGAATCTTTGGGTCAGATGCGGCGCTGTGATAGGGTGGCCCATGTGCCACTGACGGAGAGCGAGGCAGCACAGGGCGCCGCGCAGCGTTGGATACACTGTCGTTCCCTCAGGTGGGGACGGCGGGAAGGAGGGACATGGTGGCAGCTGCTTATTGTGTAGGCAGGTACTGAAACACTCCCCCAGGGATTGTATCAGTAAAGTTTGCACGGGTGGGCTACAGTGGCAAATAAAGTAAGGTTTCCTACATTCAGTGGTCATCTCTAGTATCTTTACCCAAAATATTAGACCCCAAAAGATAATTACACTACTCCCTGATAACAATGCTAGAACAGTAGCTGTCTTTCCCAATAGTTTACATGATTAGATACATTGATTCATGATAACAAATTATTGTAAATGAACATTAGGCAATACAAACTTTATTTCAGTTAAAGAGTGTATTTCACTATGGTAGACCATGCCTGACATTACTCTTGTCGAAATTCACCCTCGGGCTGTGCCTCGGGGACAGTGGGTTGTGGTGACTTAAAGTGTTTATAATATCATTTCTTATACAGGCACCAGAGATCGGCTCCTGCGACAATCAGGGTTGGAACAGTCACGGCACTAGGCAGAGTAACCGTATACAATTGTTTCTGTGTCCGCCAGGTAGCTACGTGAGCAACAGCTCGATCCAGGGCGATTTGGCCCTTTTCGTGAGTTAGTAATTCGTCAATTGACTGAAGAAATCGAGCATCGGACTCGTTGGGTAGCCTGGGTACATTATCGGGTGATGGTAGTACCAAGGGTACCTCAGGTAAGTAAAGTAAAAGGGGTCCGAGGCTCAAATTTTTCACTTTTGTTAGGTGTGCTGACAGTTTGACAGTAGGTGTTATTAAATCACAGGCGGACATGTTGAACAGTGATCCACTGTTTTCTAGTGCGAAACGATACGTCCGAGACACGAAAACATGGTCATAGCATATTAAGGCAATTGTAGATGTTTGAGGTACAAAATATAATAAACTATCCCCTACTGGTTTAAACCAAGACTCACGCAAGGTCGATAACATTCGAGGACAGGGGGGGGGGGGTTCCTCTAAAAACAAGGCCTCCTCACAGTCATTAGTTCCAGTATGAATGGGCAAGTTTGAACACATATAGTAATTAGTGTGAAGGCACTGATGGAGGTCAGTCATCTGCATGACAGAAAGTCTTTGGCGATCTATGTTAATAGCTAAGATATCATTAGTTTGTCAAGTCACTTGCTTTCGTAGGGCAACCCAAGTAACCGGAAAGGTGTGTAATCTGTAGCATTCAAACTCGCAGTTGGTGCATGTGACGGGTAGAGAAATCTGTGCGCACAGTCCTTGGGAAGTTCGCACAAGATGTACTGTAGCTGCCGCATAATAATGGGGTAGCGAAGATACCCATACGGGATAAAGCATTTGCATTGGCGATGCCAGATGAAACGAAACATTAGCCAGAGTTTGCAGGAACATTTCTGCAGGCATTAACGTAGGGCTAAGCTTATGCTGTAGTCCCAGCAGAGATATAGTATGGAAGGTGTTAAACCTTTATTTGGCAGTGTTGCTATCAAGCAACATCAAATTTACGTTGGCCTTATGGGACAACAAACACTTCCCAGTGCCTTTTACTGGCATTGTTGCCTCTAGGCAACGTTCCTGTACACACTGCGAATGCCAGTTGTTGTAATAGTTCAAGGTTTTCCACACGAGATGGTAGTATGTGCAGTGGTGTTACAGAGATCTCTTCGTGTGAGCAACAGGGGTGTTTTATTTTGGCTCTGAATAAGTGGATTTCAATAAATTGGCAGTAATCTTAGCAGATTTTCTTCAAGAAATACCCAGAGGTGAGTTTACAGCAGAAATATTTCAATCTAATATTGTTTTGAATTACGTACATAGTATAAAACTTTTATGTTGCTTGTGAGCAACATTGCCCATAGTTGGAACATGTGCCATTAGTATATTAAATATGCTTACGGCGTGACAGAGTAGACACTTTTATTTTCAGGGTTTTTTAGCTATGGATTCCAGAATATTTTATGGAATTAAAAAAGCGAGAGGAATAGTAATTCCACCAGAAAACCCGACTTTGTCTGATCTAAGCGAATGTGAAGACACTGAACTAGAAGATCCAACGGAGAGCAGCGCACATCGTTACAGGATCATTTAGTAATCGCGAAAGCGTTACGGAGATGATAGATGAACTCCAGTGGAAGACTCTGCAGGAGAGACGCTCAATAGCTTGGTACGGCTCCCTTCTCAGAGAGCTTTTCGCACATAGACATTCTAACATTGTCAGCTGCTTATTCCAGCGACTATTGTTAGACTGGCTCATTAATCTATCAAGAGCATTAAGAAGACCACTTTTCTTTACGTAAGTGACGCGTTCTTTCGCCGCTATCAAAAGACCATTAACTTCTGGACAATTGATGCATATATACTCCCCATTAAAATTATTTCGTAGCCCTGTATTTGACATACGGCAGGAGCTATTCAATCGTGAATATATGGCGCAGTGCATCGATAGTATTGGTACCTTGATCAGTCGTGTGCTGCATGTCTGTCAAAGTACAGTGTTGGATAACAAGACACGTGAGTCGTCTAAACAATTCTCTTAGAATATTACCGCCCGGTTTTGGTCCATCTGGAAACAGAGTAGTAAACAAAATGCGAGATCTGAGAGTCCAGTCAATGAAACAGGAGACAGTACATGTCAGATAATTGCTTTCCCCACGCCATGCACAATAGGCTTTAACAAGGTCCAAACTGAACTTTTAAGATTCGCTTCAGGTTATGTGGTCCTCTGTTCACCACTGATTAGTTTTTCTTTTACACCCCTTATTCTTGACATGTGCTCCTTCTTCTGCAAACCACGTTCAGTTTCCCGCTCTCAGTATTGCATTACAAAAAAAAAAAAAAAAAAAAAAAATTAAGAAATCCCATCACTTCACTAAACACTCTTCTACTCCCCACTCGAAGCCCGTAGGTCACAACTGCGGTCAGTGCTACCAACAGCCTGTAGGCCGCAACACAACAGTGCTTGCGCAAGGCACTGGCGCAGTGACGTCACGGTCTCGCTCAGTGCGGAGCAGTGAGGCCGCGGCCCTTGGGCTGCGTCTCCATGCGCATCTCTGCTAAGCCCGTGGCATACAAGTTGTTTCGCAACAGCACTGCTCGGCCCTTGGGGTGACTTCAGGGACTCGCTCGGCCAGAGACCGCTGTAGCGGAGTGCGGCCGCATGACTCTGCACTGTGCGGCCCGTCAGACCTCCATGCGGCTGCCCCTCCTGAACCGACAGCGAGAGGCAAGGCTCGCACGGCTGTCATGGCTAGAGTCTTGGAAGGGCCGCGCCTGGATGCCCACCTCTGCTGCGAAGTGCACAACCAGAGCTCACACTCAGCCGGTCGTCACCGACCGATTGACATCATACTAGCGAACTCCGACGTCACTCCAGCAGTGACTGCACCAATTCCCACAGGCAGACACATCACTGAACTGACTTAACCTCTTATCCTCAGAACATTGATATCTCTCAAACTTTTAGTTGATGTATCTTCTACAAATATCTCCTGTGCGAATGTAAATGATTCGTCAAACTGTTGATTTAAAACATGTCAAATAGTGTATTGTTTTTTCTTGTATACACCAATCTTGTAATTTTGTTGTACACGACTTCAATAAGTACTCATATAACAGCCAGTATCGTAGTCAAATGTATCGTAGGATACCGTAAGACACAAAGAAAATTTTTCTTTCTTTATGTTTAAGAAATATGTAGGTACCAGACAGTCCACAAATGTTAATAGTTACATGTAATACTTTCTATGTTGATAAAGAACAGAGAAGCCTTCACATTTTTTCTGCGATCAGCTAAAATATGCCTCCCTGTTTCGTATCGTCCTTTGTTCTTCAGCTTTCGCTATGTAAGCATCTATCGTGTTAGCTCTTAAGGACCATGAATATATTTAAGTATATTGAAATACCTTTAAGTTTTGTGTTCAGCTATTCGTGAAAGAAATGTAAAGCTATAGTTATGGTGCCTGTACTCCATTGATGTGATCCAAATACTGATAAGCAATTTATCAGATCTTTTGTTGTGCAACCTGCAGTTTTTCAGAAAAGAAGTCCGATACTCAATTAACTATACAGCATAATGCGATTAACCGATCACGTTGCTGGCCGGGGTAGCCGAGCGGTTCTAGGCGCTGCAGTATGGAACCGCGCGACGGTTACGGTCGCAGGTTCGAATCCTATTTCGGGCATTGATGTGTGTGATGCCCTTAGGTTAGTTGGGTTTAAGTAGTTTTAACTTCAAGAAGACTGATGACCTCTGAAGTTACGTCCCATAGTGCTCAGAGCAATTTGAACCATTTGAACCGGTCACACTATGCACCTGCCTTATGAAAATTAAATTGGAGCAACATCTGTAACTACTAACCTGGAGTAAAAAGAAATCACAACAGGATCAACAAGCACTGCTAGGTTAATTTGAATTGACATTACTGTGCTGACACCCTGCTGGTAAGTGGTAGTTGCCGGCCGAAGTGGACGTGCGGTAAAAGGCGCTGCAGTCTGGAACCGCAAGACCGCTACGGTCGCAGGTTCGAATCCTGCCTCGGGCATGGATGTTTGTGATGTCCTTAGGTTAGTTAGGTTTAACTAGTTCTAAGTTCTAGGGGACTAATGACCTCAGCAGTTGAGTCCCATAGTGCTCAGAGCCATTTGAACCATTTGTAAGTGGTAGTTGATCACGACTATTTTCTTTACATTCTGTATCTTCATTCCACCTTCGCAAGCAGGCAAGGTAGCAGTTACAGCTCACGACTTCCACTCGCTCATCCACCTTCCAGAGAGGTTGTTGCTATTGTTGGATGGGGACCACTTATACTGTGGTCACTCCATGTGTGGTTGCAGTTTTACGTCATACTAGAGTCACTTCTGTTTACAATAACAAAATAATACAAGAACGGCTACATCAATTCTTAGCATCGGCCAAAACTGTGAGATTAATTGCTTTTCTCATACGAGAATGAGCAGCGCCGTTAATTTAGAGGAATACAGAAACGTCTTTTGCGATGTCAACAGCCGAGGGTGCTGAATCACACGAGATCTACCTTACTGAGGAGTTCAGTAAACAACTTCCAGAATTGTGAAGCAGGAACCTACCTCTCCCTCCCACCCTCTTCCCTAATGTTGTTGTTGTGGCTTACAGTCTGAAGGCTGGTTTGATACAGCTGTCCAAGCTAGTCTATTCTGTGCAAGCCAGTTCATCGTTCCACAGCTAATGCAATGTGCATCAGTTTGAAACTGCTAACTGTATTCAAGACTTCGTCTCCCTCTACAATTTTAACACCCCCCACGCTCCCCAACACAAACATATCCACGCTTCTCTCCATTGCCAAACTGACAAGTGCTTGATGCATCGGGATATGCCCTACGAAACGAAGTTGTGCCATAAATTTCTTGTATTCCCCACTTCGATTCAGTATCTCCTTATCAGTTATTCGATCTGCAGTGCCACAAATATTTTCGGCGCTACTGAGTGAAATTGTGATGTTGCCATGGCTGTTGCAAAATATCTTGGGAGTGGGCCAGCTCTGAGCCGACCAAACACCATTACGTCGGATGCAGCCATGCCACTGGCAGATTCTCACATTGTGCTCCACGAAAGGGGCTCGCACGGCCATAACGATGACACAGCAGAAATGCATTGGTAGGCCAGTTGAAACGTGCCCTTAGAAAAATTATAAATGACTGTGCTTAAACTGACACACAATATTTTTAGCGCAACGGAATCTGACTTTCAATAATCCCTACAAAAGAATGGCCCTGACTAACAATAACCTATACCTTTCATGAATTCTTACCTCACAAAAATCTTCGTTTCTCGAACTACTGCAATACAGCGAGCGCCAATACTGCCAGCTAAATTCTAACTGCTGAAGGCACTAACTACTGATAGGCATTGTTAGCAAATGAAAGATTTTGATAGAGAACAAACAAATGTATTTACCTTAATAGTGTTCAAAAGTCATGTCCATGATATCCAATTTTACAAATGTACTGTATCTGATGGACACACGTCCAGATCGTCTGCTCTCAAAATTCCGCTATCTCTCTCCCCACATCCACCACTGCTGACGGCTCACCTACAACTGCGCAACGCTACGCGCTGTTAACAGCCAACTGCCCACTACAACAGAGAGTATCTCAACAATACCAACCAGCCACAGACTGCACACAGCACAGCTAGTGATTTTCATACAGAGCGCTACGTGGCGTTACCAATATAAAAACCTAAACAGCCTACTTACATAGCCCCCATGCTCCCCACAAAATATTTTACAAATTGTTTTGGGCACTGGCCAATTCATATTTGTTAAAAATTTTTCACAATTACAATAACAAAGAAATCAAATGCACATACTTATTGATACAATGTTGGTCAAAATATAAAATTTTCACACAGTCCATAAAGACAGTCCTGATCGTTGATCACAGTAAAATTACAGTGTTTTTCTCAAAGTCTGAGCAGTAAAAGAAAATGCACACGGAAGTAGTGGAATTCCATGCAGTCTTGAAGAAGTAGTGTTGTCCTTCCAACGGAAAGACAGTGCTGACTCTTGACATGCAGACAGGTAATGGGCCACAACAGAGCAAACCCACCGCAGAGTCAGTCGAAGTTTTGAAGAATATTGGTAGGTGGGTCATCACAGAGCAGACCCACTGTAGTCCTGGTAGAGATTATGGTATTGGTGGGCCACCAAAGATGCATACCCACTGTAGTCCTTGTACAGACGGCCAGCAGCCATCTGTTGTGACTGTGCAGGTGCACAATCACCATCGAAGAGTCTTGTGGACAATATAGCAAGTCCATAAACCACCACTTGTGTACTCACAAAACTTTTTGGAATGTCCTTAGAACCAGCAATGCTGTTAACCACTCCCTTGCTGAATTATCAACACATGTTCAAACACTAACAGTACCAACTTCTCACATATTGTGCATTTATTATGACCAACAGAAACATGTGCAGTGAAATGATACTTAATTTGAAGAACTGGTGTCTATACAATTATAAATTTACAACATAAGAATACAAAAAAAATGGTTCAAATGGCTCTGAGCACTATGGGACTCAACTGCTGTGGTTATCAGTCCCCTAGAACTTAGAACTACTTAAACCTAACTAACCTAAGGACATCACACATATCCATGCCAGAGGCAGGATTCGAACCTGCGACCGTAGCAGTTCCACGGTTCCGGACTGCGCGCCTAGTACCGCGAGACCACCGCGGCCGGCGTATAAGAATACAATTACAAAGGTATAAAAGACATCATTACAGAACATAATAGTACAGATAACATTTGTAGTAACACAGGCTTTACAAAAGAATAGATATAAACAAATACATCAGTGTTACACGAATTATGACTTAAGTAAAGACATAAAAGATCAGAATAACTTCTGAAACATCAACTTCACACATGAGCATTAAAACAAAACAGAATAAATAATGTTTAAACATCTTTACAAAGTAAATAACATATTATTAATGCAAATTATATTTGACGATAACAGTATTCCTCATCATAGTGAATGTAGCTTAGTACTAGAAAAATTCTACAACATAAATCTTATTAGCTAAACACATAAAGACAGGAAAAACAAAAACACGCAAGAATACACAAACACATAGCAGAATAACATAGGAGGAAAGGGCAGGGTTTGTTTTCAGTGTAACATTTGGTACTGCAGTCCAACCCAAAACTTCATTCCGTAGATCTTTCCTCTTATTTCAACATTTGTTTCCACCAAAAAAATCCTATCCAAGCATGCTTTCTTTATTCTGTTCATATCCTCTTTCAAAAATAGTTTTTCTCCACTGTACACTACTGTTTTGGCCAAACCATTTTCTTGTAGCTTCTCAATGCATTTCTTCCAATTAATCATAGTTAGTTTCTTATATAGTCTACCCCCTCTTAAGCTAAATTAAATTTACTGATCTCAGATATATATACCAAAGGACGAGGCAATGCAGCAGCACAAAACAATTAACACAAACAGCAATGACAAAAAAATGCAAATTGGCAAAGCAAGCAGCAAATAATATAAATTAGCAGAGCGATTGCAATATTACAACTTATATAAGGCAATATGCAGCAACGAAGAAAAATAAATCAGTAGTAAATCTGGCTTAACAGAGTAATACAAAGTCAAATTCAGTAACACTATGACTGGCAAACAGCAGCAGCAAATGCTATAACTTATATCTTAACATGACAAAGCTGAGGCAGAAAAAAATAGTACACTAAAGACAACAATGCAGATAAGGGAAATGTCTATTCACATCTTAATGTCTATGTAATTAAAGTGGTGCACCACAACTTATTCTATAAAAAATTACCAAGTGCTTGAAAAGAATATTATGTATGCAGTTACTGTTGTTAGTCCCTCCTTATTGTTCTTTCCTTTCCAAGTGCTCCTTTTTCGAAGAATGTGGATCATAAAATTATTACCTAACAGATCTGTCAACAGAAAGTTTTCACATTATCAAATGCATTTAATTTTATTTTATAAAACCAATGCTGCAGTGCAGCTAGAAACCAGATATTAAACAAAATGAGCAATCTCTCAACTAGAAAGACAATAGATGTAAAATGTTTCTCATCATTTCATTAGGCATTTTAGTAAATATCATAAATTAAGAGCTCCACAGTGTAATCATATGTTTTCAAGTTTGAGCGTGTCGTATTTGTGATGCTTTCTACAAAGAAATGTCAATAGCGAGGATAATGGCCACTTTTTTTCTCCACCTGTGCCTCTGAAAGGCACACACTAATGGCTTTTTTTTCAGGTGACTGTCGCTCAGATGGGCCTCCACAGCACCTTAGGTCAAGGTCATCTACCTGCTTTACTGAAATATTTACGGCAGCAATTTCCACTACAGTGACAGTCTCATAAAAAATAAAAAAATTCAAAGGTTAGAAATTTACATTAGAAGTGTGTAGAAACAAAATCTCATATATAACAGTGTCCAAAAAGTTTTGTCAGCATTGTCGTAACTAACATTCATGTATGTACACACATTTCATAACTCTTAAAAAGTACGATTCTTGGTTTTCAACATCCTTTTTAACAAATCAGAGTTCTTAGCCACTACTCATTATTCCTTACGTTATTACACATATACATATTCGTCAACAATTCTTCAATATTTCATCATAATAAATACGTAGCATAATCAAATTCCTCATATAGCATCAGCTTATTGATCATAAATATACCTCAACAGCATAATACACATTGTCATCGTAATAATAACATCATAAAAACTCAGCCAAATCTCAAAAACGTCGTAGCTTTCTGCAATAATTTCAAAACCTAAAAAGAATTCTTTGCTCATTTCAATAGTGTCATCTACCTCAAAAGTACTTTAAAAATCATGATCCCATACCAAATACATCATTCAAAGCTCTCATAGTATCACAATGGTTCCGAAAAAATATGAACAGTTCACAAAGTACAGACAATATACAATTTCATAACTGTGAAGTTATCCAAATGTGTAATTGCGTAAACATGTGTCACTGACGTAGTAAAAAAAAGTTTGTTTCTCTGTTAAATAATCAGATAGCTGTGTAATTCAGTGTTAGAAAAATATGGTACCGATGTGTAAAGTTGTATAAGCAAATACCATATTAGCTAGGGCTCCTTGTGCTTGCCAAACACATGGTACACAATGTAGGCGTGTACCCCCTGAGAATTTATGTAATTATACCCTCAGGTGTTACAGATTACAGCAATGGAATGGAATGTATCACGGAAAACCTTTGTATCATTGGAATTCAAAAATCTTTAAAAATAAATGTTTTAAGTACAAAATTAATCACTCAAATACGTGTACTGTAGCGCTAAACTGTGCGTCTTGTTGTGAGATAATCTCTGTGGAAATGTCGTAATTATCGTCCTCCGAAAGCTAAGTTCTGCAGAAGTCAATGTACTTACCTCATGATAAACAAAAGTGAAATGCTTTGCGTATAGATGTCTTAGTTATTACGCTTATTGCCGTGATGAAGAAAGTACTGTGCTGTAACGTATTGTTGTGCTACGGAAAAGGCTGTCTCATCGTAGCTATACCACAGAAGTTACTACTAAAACATGTTTAACTTTCCAGAATAATACAGAAAAACTGTGCAGATATAAAACAGAAACACTGAAAAAGCAAAATTGTAAGTTGTCACTCATTAGTAGCGTCGTGATAAAATCGTGTAGCTGTGACATAAACTAACCACTGTGTCATCAGGTATCTCACAGAAAGTACTTTAAATCCAGAATGTATTTTCAAGTAAACCAAAATATTGCATTAAAATCTCATTAGTAGTACCAGCATATGCTCTAAGTATGTAATCCTTATAGTCGTTACGTAATCGTGCAATTAACAAGCAAGAATGTACACACACAATAACACTGTGATGTCTGTTCACTGTAACAATGCATTCGTAATTTCTGTTTAAATGAGTTCTCTTGGTTCTTGACTGGATATTTAACTTCAAACATTGTAGCATGTCAACGGATTCCATGTCTGACAAAGCATACTAGTAATGTCAAGTGAAAAGTTACATGGCAAAGACAAAGTTAAAAAGCAGATTATCTTTCAATAAACGGTTTTTACATCTGAAATGTGGTGTAAACCTTTACTCTTCCTAGTACGCAGAGTTTCAACTTCAACGCAATTATCATGTGGTGTACGTCGGATTCTGTAAGGTCCATTGTAAACTAGAAAGAATTTGTGACTCAAGTGTTTCTTCTTATGTGACAATGAATGAGCTTTAATGAGAACTTTCTGACCAATATATAATTTTTTGCATTTGCTTTATCGTGTAGTTTTATCGTTTTGTCTGCTGCAGATTTTATATTTTTAATAGCCAAATCAATTACGTCTTTGTGTCGAAGTTTACGTATATTCGGGAAAGGAACAAGCTCTCTGATGCTGTTCGGTGGTTCTTCATTCTTCAGTACAAGAATAGGTGGTTAAGCAATGGAGTCATGAGGCATTTCATTCAGCACGTTATGAAATAAGTGTAAATATCTGTCCCAATGCTGATTTTCTGTGTGACAATAAAGTCTGCAAAGCTTACTAATTTCTTTCATAATCCGTTCAGACGGGTTACAATGTGGTGAGTACAATGAAATAAAAACAGGTTTAATTTTATGATTCCGAAGCATGTGTGACCAAACAGGAGACTTGATTTGCGGTCCGTTCTCTGAAATGACTTTATTAACGTGTCCAACTTCACGTAAGAAATTTTTAACAAAGGCGTTGGATACAGACCGTCCAGTGGCTTTGCGTAACAGTGTGAAAGAAACAAATTTTGAAGTAAGTTCAACAGCGACTACAACACTACAACGTACGAAAATCCATTCGATGTTCTGGCAAGGGGTCCCAAGAGATCAACAGCAGCAAATTCTTTTAATTTAGAAGGAATGGTAGGAAACAACGGAGCACGATGTGAGATAGTAGATGGTTTCGCCTTTTGACAAAGTTTACAAATAGACAAGACTCTTCGAATTCTCTTTTCCATATTGTTAAAATAACAAGTCGTTCGAAGAATATGATAACATTTTCCTGGACCAAAATGTGCGTAGCTGAAATGAATGTACCAAATGAGCTTATTAACAAAATCATAAGGAATTCAAAGTACCCATAGCTTGTCATCAACAGTGCAGCGTGTGAAGAGGATGTTGTTTCTAAACAGATAATAATGCTGAATCTGTGTGTGTGTCTTTTCATGCCATTTATTTTCGATGTCTTTCCAAATCGGATCTTTATCTTGTTCATGAGCAATGTCCTTTAAAGATGTGGTGATGAAGTTTTCAAAGGCGACTTTCTGAATGTAAATAATACTGAAATTTTTCTCGAGGTTGCCTTCCGTGTTACTTTTCTCAAGCCCAGCCGATGCGCGTGACAGTGCGTCCGCAACAATGTTCTCCTTGCCGGGAATGTAGACTATTGTAAAGTGGAATTCTTGCAGAAACAATGACCAACGTTTTAACCTGTCATGATTTAATTTTGAAGACATAAGCAATTGTAATGCACGATGATCACTGTATACTTTTACGTGCTTACCAGAAAGAAAGAAACGGAATTTGTTAAATGCCCAAACGATAGCTAAAGCTTCTACTTCGGTAACGGAATAATTTTTTTCAGATTTTGTTAGCACTCGGCTAGCAAAAGCAATGGTTTTCTGAACAGTAGTGTCATTTTCTATGTCTTCTTGAAATAAATGGGCACCAAGACCGACTTTAGAAGAATCCGTGCTAAGGCAGAAATCTTGTGACAGATCTGGATGAGCTAGTATTGGTGCGTTAAGTAGCGATTCTTTCAAAGAAATGAATTCCAACTGTGCTTGTTCGCCCCAGTTGCAAATAGTATTTTTTCCAGTGAGAGAACAAGGTTATGGTGTAACTAGAATTTGCATATTCACAAAACGACGGTAAAATTTTACGAGACGTAGAAAACTGAGGACTTGTATTTTTGTGGATGGAACTGGAATGGCTCTGATTGCTTCTAACTTTTCAGGATACGGCTGAATGCCTTCAGAAGAAATAATATGTCCCAAAAACTTCACCTTTGTCCTACCGAATTCAGACTTTTCCAAGTTAACTGAAATTCCAGATTCTGCAAAAATATGTAACACGCTGTTGAGGATGCGATTGTGTTGTTCCCATGACGCTTCTGCTATCAGAATATCGTCCACGTATAAGGTGATGTGACGTTTTAAGAACCCAAGTAATATGGGATTTAGCCCGCGAATGAATGCTGCCGAAGAAATGTTCAAACCAAAAGGAAGTTTCCGAAACTGATAACAAACGCCGAAACAAAGGAAAGCTGTGTATTTTCTACATTCTGTATGAGGTTCGATCTGATAAAAGCTGGATCTGAGATCAATGGAAGACAACACTTTTACACCATTAAAATTTTGAAGAAGTTCTTCCAACGTTTGCGGCCTATCTGTTTCAGGAATAATGATAGTATTGATTTGTCTCGAATCGAAGACAAGCCTGATCGATACATTTTTCTTCTCAACAACATGTAATGGATTGTTGTACGAGCTTACTGTAGGCTCAATAATGCCCTCGTCAAGCATAGATTATATTTCTGTTCTAAGACGGTCCCTATAATATGCAGGAATTACGTATGGTCTAACACAAAATTTAGTATGCTCACGAACACGAAATTGGTATTGAAATCCCTTGATTGTTCTTGTTTTGTGAGTAAAAACTATGGAATGTGCTTGTAAAATCTCAAAAAGGTCCTGCCTATTAGTGTTATTACAATTCTCAATTCTTTGAATTTTATTCTGAATTAACTCATTAGTTTCAAATATGCAGTCGGTATCATCCCTGCCAGTACTTGCAGAGTGATTGTTAGTGTCTACTTCCGTAGAAAATTCCGAACTGTTGTCTAACAGAAGGTAAAGCCGATTAATTTCCTCGTCATGGTTTGAGAGACAATCTTCTAATTTCAAAGCTATTGACTTACCTTCTTTCTCTAAACTTATTTCAGCATCGTGAAAGTTTAAGATTGCTTTGTATTCATTCAAAACGTCTACTCCCAATATAATTTCCGTCGACAATAATGGAACAATAAAAAAGTTCATAGAGAAGCTGTGGCTATGACAAAGAATTCTAAGTTGGTTTGTTGACGTACATCTACACTTTTTCCAACGATTGTACCTTGTAATTTAATCTCACGTAACGGAAGTGTGGGGCAATCGTTCGATTTGTTGCATTTGCTAAAGATTGTTTCACTAATTACTGAAATTGGACTGCCAGAGTCAAGTACTGCCGTAAATTTTACGTCATTTACTGTAATGTGAATCACAGGATATGCAATATTGTTATGTTTTACGTCGTGTAACTGGAATAAGATGTCCCTAATGTCTTCCATTTTTACGTAATTACTAGCTACGGCAGCTGCGTCATCAGTTTCATAAGTACGTTTTGTGGCTGCCAGCGGTATGAGTCATTGCCTATTGTGTCTTTGTTGGCGCGCGTCGTTATTGGGATTTGAAGACCTACCTTCTACAAATTCACGTTTCGAGAGGGCCCTGCCCTGTTTGAATCCCGCCAGTTCTGATGCAATTCAGGTCTGTCGTTACGATCATATCGTCTGTCGTCATGTCGGTAGATTGCATAGTTTCTTTCTTGTCGGTCACGTGCTAGACCGTTGCGTCTAAAGTTATTCTGTCTCCCTTGATAATAATTGTTTTGGTTTCCATATTGTCTGTTTCTCTGATTATCTCTGTGATAGTCATTACCGCGGAGAGGTGATCTTTCCCTGTAATTATTACTACTCTGCCAACAGTTGTCATATGGGTGGTGTCTGTTTTGGTCATGATTTACGTTGTAAGAATAGCCTTGGCGTGTCCAGTTATTATTTCTTTCATCGCGGAATTGTGACGGATGTGACCTGTAATTGTTGTGTTCCTGTTTTCGCATTCCGCGATTGTCAGTGTCAATTTCTAATTCTTGTAAGATTCCCTGAAAATCTGCAATGCCGTCTTTGCAACGTCATGCCAAAATAATAGGTCGTAAATGTTCAGGTAATTTGATCAAGCAAATGCGGATGAGTTCTGAGGGGCTGTATGGGTTTGACAGGTACTGATTCTTGTGCAACATGTCTTCAAAATATTTCACAAGACTGGAAAATTCAGATTGTTCGAAATGTTTCATCTTTATGATGCTATGTTTTACTCGGTCTTGTGTAGCTTGAGACCAATATGCTGAGAGGAAGGCATGATAAAATTCTCCTTCACTGTGGCAATCGTGAATGACCGATCGCATTCTTACAGCTGGTTCATTCTCTAAATGGCCACACATAAATTCTAATCTGTGCTCTAATGACCAGTTAGGAGGAAAACAATGAGAGAATTGATGAAGCCACGCTTGTGGATGAATGTCGTTGCCGGAATTCTTAAATGTTTTGAATTTACGTGTAGTAATAAACAGCTTATACGCAAAGTCAACATGTCGGCGAGTCGCATATCGGTCATTGTTACTTCGTTTCGGCGGTTCCATCTCAAAATTCGGTATACCTTGCCAATTTCTTTCATAATTTCCGAAATACCCCGTGTTATTATTTTGTGGCTGTTCCGTATTTCTATGTCCCTCTTCCCGTATTGGAGCGCGAGTGTCCTCTGAAATTCATAATTCTTGTATTACCTGTGTCAACTGATCTTGTACTTCCCGGATTTCTCTTTGGTGTTGCGTATTAATTTGATTCTGATGTCGTTTGAATTTCCTAATTTGTTCGCACTGTTATGTGTCATTAGAGACTACCGGTCTTGCGTCATTCAGATTATCATCTACCTTCGTAGATAAATTATTTAGCTGATCCGAAAGTTCGACAACTTTCTCTGATAATGAACTAATTTCCTCCATATGTCTTTCTGAACCAATTTTCAGAGTATCTACTGTGTCCTTCAAGTTTTCCTGAGTTTTTGGAAGTAGCGTAACCGAATCGGTAGATGCAACTGAGTCAATTTTAGCCCACAAGGTCTCATGATTTTCATGAACAATGGTTTGCAGTTCTTTTATGGCAGCTTCGTGATTCTGTAATGTATTTTCATGCCGCGAAAAAATAGGCTGAAAATGCTCACAAATTTGTGTTTTTACGTCATTACAGACTTTTTGACATTTCGATTCAATGTTATGTAACTCAGTAGTTAAATCTTCACGTGTTTGTTCAAGTGTGGTGTCTAACTTTTGAAGATTTTGTTCCATTATGTCTAACTTCCGAAGATTTTGTTCCATTGTGTCTAACTTTTGAAGCTTTTCCTGTGTTTGTCTCTGATTTTGTTTCATTGTGTCTAACTGTTGCTGTATTTGTCTCATTTTGTTTCATTTGTTGCATTAGTAGCAATAATAATGTATTAGTGTCTGGAATCTGTTCCTCTATGCTTTTCGGCAGTGCATTTGCACCGGCAACATTCACATTTTGACAGGCAGAAAATGTGTCTTGACTCATTTGAGAAAACGGTGAGAACCCAAAACCTGAGTCTACAGTATTTTCAATATTGTGCTCTGTCATTTCGGATTCCTGAGGCGAGCTGTTGCCGACCGATTGATCGATAATGCTTCCCTGTTCACTACTTGTTTCACTGTCTACACTTTTATTTGCCGCACGCTCCATTTCCCTATGCACTATAACCAAATTACTACTTTGAATGCCTGTTAATTCATTACACAGCTGTGTCGTCACTATTATTTCTCAGTTTACTTTGGAGCCTAGTGTTACGTTTTTCACACGCCATTATTGTCACAATATTTCACACGATAACACAGAAAAGCACAATTTGAAGAGCAAAAATAAGAGGACACATTAACATAGCACTGAAAATAATATCTAGTTAATTGCAAGCGCAGCTGCGATATACTTGGTGCAAATTTACATGCATGCCACAACTGTTTTACTGTACAACAATGAAAGACTGCAACCACAAAGGAGATTCTCTCTACAATTACGCGCTAGCAATAAACAGAAGCTACACTAATTACACAAACTATAAGAAAAAATCAGAAGATTCCAGTAAGGTATCCTCGGCTAAGGGCCGATATATGAAACGTCCCCTTAGAAAAATTACAAATGACTGTGCTTATACTGACACTCAATATTTTTAGCGCAACGGAATCTGACTTTCAACAATCCCTACAAAAGAATGGCCCTGACTAACAATAACCTATACCTTTCATGAATTCTTACCTCACAAAAATCTTCGTTTCTCGAACTACTGCAATACAGTGAGCACCAATACTGCCAGCTAAATTCTAACTACTGAAGGCACTAATTACTGATAGACATTGTTAGCAAATGAAAGATTTTGATAGAGAACAAACAATGTATTTACCTTAATAGTGTTCAAAAGTCACAATATATATATTTATATCAGTCCATGATATCCAGTATTACAAATGAACTGTCTCTGATGGACACACGTCCAGATCATCTGCTCTCAAAATTCCGCCATCTCTCTCCCCACATCCACAACTGCTGACGGCTCACCTCCAACTGCGCAACGCTACGCGCTGTTAACAGCCAACTGCCCACTACAATAGAGAGTATCTCAACAATGCCAACCAGCCACAGACTGCACACAGCACAGCCAGTGATTTTCATACAGAGCGCTACGTGGCGTTACCAATATAAAAACCTAAACAGCCTACTTACACAGTTACTACAAATGCAACCAACAGACTTCTTATGGTCTACATGGTTATCAAGCTGTGATTTGCAGAGCAAGAACGCTCTGTCCCAACATAAATTACCATTATTTTCAGTCAAAGGTGTTTCAGTCTGGTAGCTACTATTTAATAGGAGAGGTGTTGCCACTCCACGAGGCGATATGAGGCTACAAGCAACAACCATGGGATTTGGCCTCGACGGACTGTGGGATCCTGCTGCAGGTTTTAAAATCAGTGCTGTGAGCTTAGCATCTTCCAGCCGGTGGGCCAACTTCGAGGTGCAACCAGCCTTCTGCCATAGAAGGCAGTCGTTTGAGACATGCCCACCTGTTGCGTCAGTTCCTTAACACTCGCTGTCTTCAGCACACACTACGGAGGACGTTGCACCACAGAATGGTCTAGTTTGTTCGTCAGTAAAATGTATGACTAACAGTGAAGTTTTTATGAGCAGCCATCGATCATCCTCCCGACAACAATCCAATAACTCAACTCAGACCTCCTCGTGTAGAGATCATCCACATTTTGATGTCAGATGTGTGGGTCACGTCTTAATTTCAGTGACAGGGGAACCTTACCAACCATCCTCCCTGGAGACGATAACCCTCGACTACCTCAGTGTAACAGTTTCGTCGACACACAACATAAGTGTGCAGTGGGTGAGTGCACTGACTGTTCTATTTTCTTCCCATTCGAGTATCACGTCGAGTCAGTGCACCTATAAGCAGCTTTTCAGTTCTGTTTTCATGTGTGACATGTGTCAAGTAAACTCAGACTGTGTTCTGAGGATGTGTAAATATGAACGTTATTTTTGTCTATCATGAATGGGTGTGGCTCTTTGTTTGGAGGTTTATAAGATGTTAACCATGCGTAGCTTTTTAGGAGGGAAAGATGAGGTTTTTCGAGAAGTCGGAGTTCTGTGGTAGTTTTCGCAGTTTTTAATGGGCAATGTGTTTCATTTTGAGCACTAAAAGTGGCTCACTGCGTTTAAGCGCGTAAAGTATTAGTCATGAGTAGCCGCTCAAGTGGAGAAGTTAAGTTACAGTAAGTGTTAGGATAGAATTAGATTAAGTGTCCTTGTCGTCTTATTGTTTTTTCTCCTCGTTTGTTGTTTGCATAATTATTGAGGTATACCCTGCGGACAGGTTGCGAATTTCTGCAGCTGGACCAGATGTGGAGGGAAGTGTATGTGCCGATGATTTTGGTGTCTTACAGAGTCCAACTGCCGACAGTAATTATGTTTTAGATACTTAGGAAGTTGCACACAAAGCTATCAATAAGGCAGTTGTATTGCTGATGTTGTGGGTACTGAAATGTTACAGACACGTTTTTCTTCATATAGTCTGTCTTCATTTTATATCCTTTATACTTCGGCCATCATCATTTATTTTGCTGTTCAATAGCCCTTTTAGTGTCTCATTTCGTAATCAGATTCCCTTAACACTACCTGATTTAACCCTCGCAATACCAAGGGAGAGGGAAAGGGTTCTATATGCCTACCTTTTCAGAATATTGTATTCTAGTCATGTACATTACATTTCAACATTTTAAAAAAAATATATTTATGACTTTAGTGGTTTCTTCTTCGAGATTCCGTAATAGTGTTACATTTTTCAGTAAAACGTAATGCAAAAATTTAGGTCTTGTCAGAGGTATAGAATTTTCAGAACCTGTGTTATATTCATATTGTCAGGTATATACACTTCCTGCGCATAAGTATATCTTTAAAAAGTTTGTTCTGCGTAAAAGACAACGAAAATTAACGAAATCCGTATATCTTTGAGTTGGTCATATATTACGCCCCCCTTTTGTAGTACTCGTTATGAAAAATCCGTTGGTACTGCTATGTTTATTTCGAATACTCCTCTCTTCTTTTTGCCGGAGAACAGCAAAATCCATATTTCAGTTCATGTACAGCAAAAATTCAAACTTTCATTTAGGACAACACGGATTCCCAAGGATTCACGTGTTATCAATTGCGGAGGAACATGTAGGAATGAGCGTCTTTCCTATATCCGAACATTAAATGTTATTTTTATAACTTCCCGAAGATCAGAGCACATTCAGATAACTATTTCTAGACCGAAAGGTAAGCCAGTTCCGTTCGAACATACTAGCGATAACAAAAAGAAAAGACGATTCGAGTTGCAGTAATGGGAAATGTCGTTAGAGGGTATTGTGGGATTGGAGAAGTATGAGGAAGGAAAACAAATGTATCTTTTCATGACTTTAGAACTCTAGCTTTTTCATCTAAGTATAATTTGAGGCGTTTATGTAAAAGTCCGATTTCAGAAGCTTCTCTGTCCTGGGGCGCCTGACTCAAATGGTTTAACATTGTCATTGTCCATGTCTACAGAAGGTGCAGTGCAGGTAATTTCTCCATTTCTAATTCCTTGGATGTCGCTTTGAAGAGCTGCAAAAGCCATTATGCTTTAAAAGCTATAAAACAAACGATTGCATATAAGATTACAGTAATCGAATAACATACATAACGTAAAAAGTTCTTTCATCAGCGTATTATCAGCTCCTTCATTATGGGCTATTCCTCCCTTCTCAGAGAGGTTTTCGCACTAACACATTCTAACATTGTCAGCTGCTTATCCCAGCGACTATCGTTAGACTGATGAGTTATGGCAGGAACAATTCAATCGTGAATATATCGCGCAGTGTAACGACAATGTTGGTACCTTGATCAGTCGTGTGCTGTATGGTTCAAATGGCTCTGAGTACTATGGGACTTAACTTCTAAGGTCATCAGTCCCCTAGAACTTAGAACTACGTAAACCTAACTAACCTAAGGACATCACACACATCCATGCCCCAGGCAGCATTCGAACCTGCGACCGTTGCGGTCGCGCGATTCCAGACTGAAGCGCATAGAACCTCTCGTCCACACCGTCCGGCGTGTGCTGTATGTCTTTCAAAATAGTGTGGTCGATACCAAGAGACATAAATCGTCTCAAAAATCGTCTTAGAATATTACCGACCGTTTTTAGTTCATCTGGAAACTGGGTTGTAAACAAAATGCGAGATCTGAGAGTCGAGTCAATAAAACAGGAGACAGTACATGTCAGATAGTGGTTTCTTCCCGCGCTGGTCGTCCACATGTCCGTAGTTGCTGAGTATTCACCTTCTGTTATATGAGAAATTACCTCAGGCGTAATTATATGTCGTAGGCGTTTAATACTTTCTTCCATGTACCGCGACACAGCTGTGGGGTGACAAATAATGGCCTTTGCCGTGTCGATTAACGTTTGAACAAGATCCATAAGACATTCACATCTCATAGCTCCACATGACCTTACATCTCGTGCACATATAGCCACCCATTTATCGACAGTTATTTCCTGAGCAGGTTTAGGAAGTCGTTTCTCGTCCACACAAGAAGCTTGTTTATTAGACAAGCAATCTTGGCGAGAAATGTGAGAAGTGCCACTTGACCCTTCAGCATGAGAGTAAATTTCACCGCATAGCGAACAGCAAACAAAATGAAGGTTTTTCCTAACGCCATCCAAAATAGGCTTTAACACGGTCCACAATGAACTTTTAAGATTCGTTTCAAGCTGTGTGGTTCTCTACTCACCACTGATTAGTTTTTCTTTTACTTCCCTTTTTTTTGACATGCGCTCCTTTTTCTGCAGGCCACGTTTAGTTTCCGCGCTCATTTTGTGCGTTACGAAAAAACTGAAGAAATCCCACCACTCCACTAAACACTGCTTTACTGACCGCTTGTAGACCTTAGCTCGCAACTGCAGTCTGTGCTACCAGCAGCCTGTAGACCGCAGCTCACAAGTGCTTGCGCACGGCACTGGTTCTGTGACGTCACGGGCTCGCTCAGTGCGGAGCAGTGAGGCCACGGCCCGTGGGCTGCGTCTCCATGCGCAACTTTGCTGTGCCTGTGAGATACAGGCTCTTTCGCAACTGTACTGCTCGGCCCTTGGGGTGACGTTAGGCACTCGCTCCACGCGAGACTGCTGCAGCTCGTGTGCGGGCCTCTGTGCACGACTCTGCACCGTGCGGCCCGTCGGACCTCGATGCGGCTGCCCCGCCCGAACCGGCAGCGCGAGGCCAGGGTCGCACGGCTGTCATGGCTACGGTCCTGGAGGGACCGCGCCTCGATGCCCACACTCAGCCGATCGGCACCAACCGGTTGACATCATACAAGCCAACTGCGACGTCACTCCAGCAGTGGCTGCATCAATTCCCACGGGCAGACAGTGATACCTCTCAAATTTTAAGTTAGTATATCTTGTACAAATATCTCCCATGCCAATGAAAATGATATGTCAAACTGTTTACTTAAAAAATGTCAAATTGTGGATTGTTTTTTCTTGTATACACCAGTCTTGTAATTTTGTTGTACTGACGACTTGAATGACTACTCATGTACAGCCAGTATCGTAGTAAAATGTATCGTAGGCAAATGTAAGAAATCAAGAAAATTTTTCTTTCTTTATGTTTATGAAATATGTGTGTACCAGAAAGTCCACAAATGATAATAAGTACATTTAATAATTTCTACGATATTGAAGAACGGAGAAGCCCTCACAATTATTTCTGCGATCAGCTACGAGCAGCCTTCCTGTTTCGTATCGTACTTTGTTCTTCATCTTTCGCTATGAATACATCTATCTTGCTAGCACTTGTTGTTGTTGTGGTCTTCAGTCCAAAGACTGGTGTGATACAGCTCTCCATGCTACTCTATCCTGTTCAAACTTCATCATCACCCAGTACCTACTGCAACCTATATCCTTCTGAATCTTATGATGTTGCCATGGCTGTTCCAAAAGATCTTGGGAGTGGGGCCAGATCAGCGCCGACCAAACACCATTACGTCAGAAGCAGCAATGCCACTGGCGGATTCATATATGTTGCTCCATGGAAATGCATGGCACCGCCATGACGAGGACACAGCAGAAAGCCGTTGGTAGGCCAGTAACTACACATCCAATCAGCAGACTTCTTATCATCTACATGGTTGCAAGCTGTGATTTGCAAAGCAAGTGCGCTCTGTCACATCATAAATTACCATCATTATCATCAAAGACGTATCAGTCTGTTAGCTACTATTTAAGAGGGGAGTTGTATGCTGCTCCACGTGGCGTCATGAGGCTACAAGCAGCAACCATGGGAGTTGGGCTCCACTAACTGTAGGCCCCTGTTGCTGGTTTTTAAGATCAGTGCTGTGAGCTTAGCATCTTTTAGCCTGTTCGCCAACTACCAGGTGCAACCATCCTTCGGCCATAGAAGGCAGTCGTTTGAGGCCATGCCCACCTGTTACGTCAGTTCCATAACACTCGCTGTCTTCAGCACACACTCTGGAGGACGTCGCATCGCAAGATGTTCTAGGTTGTTCTTCAGTAAAATGTATAACTAATAGTGAAGTTTTTATGAGCATCCATCGATCATCAACCCGACAACCATCCACCACCTCAACTCAGACCTCCACATGTAGAGGTCATCCATCCTGGACCTCCACATTTTGATGTCAGAAGTGTGTGTCACCTCAAAATTTCAGTGACAGTGGAACCTTACCAGCCACCCTCCCTGGAGACGATGACTCTCGACTACCTCATGATTGCAGTTTCGTCGATACACAGCATCAGTATGCAGTGCGCGAGTGCACTGACTGTTCTATTTTTCCCTCTGCGAGTATCACGTCGAGTCAGTACACCTTATACCAGCTTTTCAGTTCTGTTTTCATGTGTGACATGTGGCAATAAACTCAGAATGTATTCTGAGGATGTGTAAATATGAACATTATTTTTGGCCATCATCAATGAGTGTGGTTCATTATCTGGAAGTGTATAAGGTGTTAACGATGTCTAGCTTCTTAGAAGGGGAAGATGAGTTTTGTCGAGAAGTCGGTGTTTTGTAAAGTAGTAGTCATGAATAGCCTCTTAAGCGGAGAAGTTAAGTTACAGTAAGTGTTAGGAAAGAATTAGATTAAGTGTCCTTGTCGTCATACTGTTTTGTTCTCCTCGTTTGTTGTTTTCATAATTAGTGAGGTATTCCCTGGCGGAGCGGATGCGAATTTCTGCGGCCTGGACCAGATGTGGAGGGAAGTGTACATGCCGATAATTTTTGTGTTTTGCAGAGTGCAACTAGCGACAGTAATTTTGTTGTAGATACATAGGAGGTGACACAGAAAGCTATCAATAACGCTGGTTGTATTGAAGATGTTTTGGGTACTGAAATGATACAGACACCTTTGGTACTTCCGAAGGTCGCAGATTCGGCACAATCTGTGACGGCACTGCGTCTTCAGAAGGAGGGAGGAGAGGGAACAGGAAATGTGTTTGTAAGGTTTAAGATCGGACCGACAAGGCTTGTACCAGTGGATCAGGAGATTGACAAAAGTGAGAACAATTCTAGTGTATTGCGTGATGCTGGCGAAAGCTGCTGTGCAATCCCAGGGCTAGACTTTCCCATCAAGCATCATGCGGAAATTGACTTTCGATGACGCGCGGTGGAACTAAGGGGGATAATGTTCAAGCTGGGGGAAGCTGTCACCAGTGAAATACTGTCGCAAGGTTCGTTTATCATGATAGGACAAATGCGGGCAAAATCACTAAGGCTTAATTTGCGTGATGTAGTGCCACAAGGCAGTAGGAAGTTGCTTTAGGTGACTGAAGGTGTTGTTAACTTATACGATTGTGGACTTCCCTTCCGGGTATAACAATGGCGTGAGACGAGGGTCTCTTTCGATTTGACGCCACTTCGGCGACTTGCGCGTCGATGGGGTTGAAATGATGATGATTAGAACAACACAACACCCAGTCGTTGAACGGAGAAAATCTCCGGCCCAGCGGGGAATCGAAACCGGGCCCTTAGGATTGACAGTCTGTGGCGCTGGCCACTCAGCTACCGGGGGCGGACTTCGCTTCCGGCTAGGATATCGTCGTTGAGTACGCAGCAATCAATGATTGAGAGCACTTCTCCTCTCTATACTCACGTTGAGACGTTATCTGAATTCCGTCCTTGTTACTGGGAGTTGGCGTTTCTTGCCTGTAGAATACAGAGAGGAGAAGATAGTATTATATTATACTAGTCAGAGGGCCGCCTCCTGCCCCCCTAGTGTTTAATGAGTTTTTTTTGTGGCTGGAGTTCTTCCATCCGCGCAGACGTGTACGAGAACCATCACCCCGACGCACGGGACGCAGTTCATTCGGTGATATTGCTAATCGCTTCGGCTTATTAGGGCTATAAAGCAGAACAGCTGTGATCACGTAAGTTTCATTTCCACTGAGGTTGTACACCACTGCAGATCAACTTTGAAAGTAGTGTCTTCTAGTGTTTGGGACGTAGATGATATCAGTCATCTCGTGTTATTTATATTAGATCGTGTAGCCACAAAAAGGGGCACTTTTGGACAGTTGATCAATAATATTAGCCAGGAAATTCATTTGTATCTCTTTATGTCCATTGCACATCGACATATAAACACTTGTAATGTATAAAGACATTTTAATCTAAAATCTAAAATGTATAAGCAGAAACCATATTTTGTAGTTACTAATACCCTTAATCAATCATTTATTTTTATGTTGTAATTTATATGTCAAGAAGGAGGAAATGATATCACCGTTAAGAGATCCTAAGATCTGCTTCAGGGGTTAGTCAGACAGGGCCAAATCTTCATTTTCGCGTTCAGTATTTTCCATTGCGCACATTCATTTTTACACCCTATAGCGCCCCCAGTGAAATAATACGGAAAAACTTAAAAAACAGTATTTATAAAATAGAGACTATTAAAAATTGAATAATATACATATTTATCATATACCCGTATTATAATAATTTCTCTGTGGAAGTTTCAGTTGGAAAGAAATATAACAAAATGATCTAAAAGATGACAAGATACGCTCTTTTGTTAATTTTTTATCCGTCTTCACTTCTTCTCTTGTCTTGGATGCGTGTAGACGGACATTTTGCGAGTGCTGGCAGATGTAAGCATATTTGTACTAATTAAGCAAATAATATATTGATTTAATATTGTTGTTCGCTTTTAATTTGTAATAGGTGATCCCGATTTCATGTCCGCCTTCCTTAAATTAGCCAGCATTCGAGTAATTTACAGTGCAACAATCGCAGTGGCCGATGCAGCCAATGACGCCATTACGTGGCGATATTAACTTATAAAATTTTAGCGGAAGCGAAAAACTCGCCCTCTATTAACATAATATACATTGTTCTCCCCAGCATACCGACGTTGCAGAAAATACGTAGCTTTAAGATTCTTATTTTCAGTACAACAGCCGAGAGCCAGAGGCAGGACTCCGACTACAATGGAATGGTTAACGGAGGTAAGAAAAAATACTCTGGCGCGTGTGTGGGCCGCAATTGTAATTAATAACTAAAGATTTTTTGCTTTAAAGTGAACTGACTAGCCGAGGAAATTAATATGAAAAGTTTGTTCCATTGTTCAACCTGCTCATGTTTTAAGATGCAGCGAGTCTGAAGTTCATTAACGTAACAAATAATTTATACTGAAGATTAATATTGTTAAAAAAGAGAACTTCACAAAAGCATTTAATTGTAAATCAAAATAAAATGAAATATCATTTTTATTAAGGCCCACCACGTAAGTCGGCAACAATCAAATCACCAATAAAAAATTTTGTGGTAAATAATATATTAAATTACCACGGCCGACGGACGCGAGATTGGCGCCGCAATTTTCGGGCCCGATCAAAGAAAATGCAAGATTTATTAAATATGATTCTATTGTAATGAACGTAATTATGTATGTGTCTAATTGTTGTAAAATATTAATGCCTCTATGAATTCTTTTACATGTACAACAACAAAACCACACCCTGAGGAGATCTGGAGAAGAAAAAGTGTAGAAAAGAAAAAGGATTACGTGAAGGAGAAATAACAAAGGTAAGGCCTATTGTGCAAGCGTCCTGTGTAGCTCTGTGCGGAATATCGAACCCATATGCACATGACATACCTTCGGTAAAAAAATAGTAATTAAAGTGCAAATTAAATTGTGTGTATTTATGTGTTTATTTTTGGAGGGGTTAATTTATCGTGTGTGTATCAGTGTTAAAGATTTGTCAGTGGCTTAAAGTTAATTTATTATGGGTAAGATAGGACAACCTATAGCATGCGTATCAGACGAACAAAATTTTGCTAACATGGAAAGTGAGGATCAATTGCAAAACGTAAACTCCCAAGCCACCGCCTCGGATAACATAATTTCCGGAGCGGGGGGCGAGGATCTGTGGACAGTGAATGACGCTCCACAGCAGAATGGGAATATAACAACTCCACTGCCTGGACAGGGGGCCCAATCGAGTGCTAGATTAAGCGGGGTACCAGTGTGCTCACCGATTGCAGACCCATTTGCAGAATTTCTGCGTACGTTAGAAGAAAGAGATAGGGAGAGAGGTCAGAAATTTGCTCAGATGCTCCATGAGCAAGGGCAACAAAGAGGCGAAAAACTGGCTCAGATGCTACATGAGCAGGAGAAAAAATTAACACAAAAGCTCCATGAGCAAGGGTAACAAAGAGACGAAAAACTGGTTCAAATGCTACATGAGCAAGGGAAAGAATTTACGCAAAAGTTCAGTGAACAAGGGAAAGAATTTACGCAAAAGCTCAGTGAGCAAGAGCAGCGCGGTGAAGCGAAACTAGACAGTATCCAAAGCGAACTTGCCGAAATGCGGGACGCTTGCAAAGAAATACTCGATCTTGCGCAAAGCTTATCCGGCGAGATGCAAAAAGTACAGATATCGCAGGCTAGACTTGAAGAAAATGTCCAGAGTAACCAACCGGGTGGATCATGTGGAGATAGATGCACGGAAAAGTATTGATACATATTTGGATGCGCAAGCTCAAAAAGTCGAAAAAGAATTTAATGAATATCTAGAAGTAAAGGGATCGCGAGATATCTGCAAAGATTGAAACCGATGTAAAAACAGCTGTAGAACAAGCGACTGCGGCCGCAAGTGTAAATATTGACGCAAGCGCTGCCGCACTACATCCCGAATTAACACAGATCAAATCCTGTGTAACAGCGGAGTTGCCGAATTGGCAACAGGAGGTCGTCCGGAGACTGTCTGTGTTGGAAAGCAATGTAAACAGTGGCGGACAGATAATGAATCCGACTCCGCGTACTGATTACTATAATAACGCAGACGGTATGCAAGGTGCGAGTGCGCAACCGCAACCTAATGTGAGTTACGGGCACGAACAATATGCGATACGGTGCAGCGCACATCACGAAGTAATGAATGTCACAGAAGGTAGCAATCAGATGTGCAAAAAGGAGGACAATGTGATAAAACACAGGACATTCCAACCCTTCAATAGCGAAAAACGAAAGGTTCAACCTGTGGTATTCATTAACAGCTTCAGGAATCTGTCTCCCAGGACATGGACGGAAAGACAAAGAATACAGTTCGTGGTCTCCTTTATTCACGGTGACGCGGCACTGTGGGCCACCGACGTGTCCGAAAAATGTCTAACGATGCAACAGTTTGAAGGTGCATTCTTGCAAAAAATTCTGGTCCGATAGCGACCAAGAAAGACTACGCAAAGAGCTGTACAGTCCAGAAGTGTACAATCCTAAGGTGGGAACGTTACGCAAATATTTTGAAATGTATATTGACAAAACCAGGTACTGTGACGAGCCAATGTCCGATCATGACATAATCAGATTAATAAAAATGAAGTTACCCAGTGAAATTAAAATATATTTCATCAATGTGCCGGAATGTGATACAGAACAATTCACGCCGGCCGCGGTGGTCTAGCGGTTCTAGGCGCGCAGTCCGGAACCGCGCGACTGCTACGGTCGCAGGTTCGAATCCTGCCTCGGGCATGGATGTGTGTGATGTCCTTAGGTTAGTTAGGTTTAAGTAGTTCTAAGTCTAGGGGACTGATGACCTCAGAAGTTAAGTCCCATAGTGCTCAGAGCCATTTGGACCATTTTTAGAACAATTCATGGAAATAGTGGATTCGGTTGACTTATTGATCGAAGACATGAAAACCGAAAACAAGTGGAACCGTGCAGGCTGTAATCAACAAAAAGCCGATTACAATGGCAGCCACAGTAACGGTAGTAACTTAGTACCAAATGGTAACGGGAATAGGCAAGAGCACCGGCAACAGAATCGAGGCACAAACGATGGAAATGGTTATAACGCCAACGGCTATAATCGTCAAAATTGGAAGAGACATCATGATGGACGCATTACTAATGGATATAATGGTAACGGCAATCCGCAATGGCGGAACAACCGAATCCAGTGGCGTGGTTGTAATGAACCGACACCACAGTGGCAACAAAACATAGCGCCACAATGGAACGCCAACCCGGTCCATTACAGAACATGTCAGGAAGGTACAACCGACCACCGCAAAACCAGAGCCATACACCATCGGGGAGGCAGGACGGCCAACCCAACAGTAGCAACAAGAACAACCAGAACCACAATGTGAGGTTAGTGGAAGTGACAGACAACTGTCAACCCACTAATGCTCATCCGTTAAACTAAAGACAGCCACAATACGCTCTCCGTTGTTGGCTGCAGGATGGTGTAGTGAGGGCACATTCACGAATGACAGCCTTAAACTTTGTATGCTGATATACAATGAGGGAATAAAAACAGAAAAAGAACTTGTAGACATACCGCAGAAATGTAACCGAACCGACAAAAGTGTTGTGCAGGCTGTATTGCAAGCAGATATGTATGGAGCACCAATGCAGATAATAGTCGATACCGGTGCATCAACCAATGTCACGAGCGCAAATTTTTACAAGTACTTGGGTCAAAGTAATCGAATCCCAGTATAGCCAGTGAAGAATTTTCGTGTAACAGGTGCAATAGGTGCACAATCTCATATCATAAAGCACCACGTGCAAGTCGAGTTTACGGTAGGAAATGAAGTAATGAAAAGCTCGTTCCTAGAAGTTAAGGGATTAGACGTTGCTTGCCTTCTGGGGATGGAATTTTTACGCCAGATGGACGCAAAACTCGACCTCTTGTGCGGGGAAGTAAGCCGTATGAATGAGGGTAGACGTGTAATTTAACCATTGATAAGGACACGGGAAGTGCACGGTAAATATTGCCGGATCTTTCAGTCTAGATTCGAAGGAATACAGGTAATGAATTTATATTCTGACTTAAGTACAATACAAGCACGTTATAAAGAGTTGATTACTGAAGACAGAGAGGAAAAAAGGAAACTGATAGCCTTGAAAGTCAGGGAGTCAGAACATTTCACCGAAGCACAACAAAACGAATTGACTCAGCTATTTACAGATAATGAGGATGTGTTTTCGGAAAAACCCGGTGTTATCGAGGGCTGCATCTATAACATCGAAGTGGTACCTCACGATACTTTCTGTCACGCAAACTACACCATCCCGTGGTCATCGAAGGAGGCAGTTACGAAGGAAATAAGAAAAATGCTTGATTGGGGAATAATTGAACCATCTCTATCTCCGTACAGCAGTCCGCTCGTGGCAGTAGCGAAAGCGGACGGCAGTATACGTCTCGTGCTTGCTCCGCGCGATATTAACAAAATAAATATACCTGTCAGAACGCGACCAGAAAACCTGGATAAACAGATACAGAAGTTTTATGGAGTTAAATATCTGACCTCTGTCGATATGCTTTCGTCGTATTGGCAAATCCCACTAACTGAATCATCAAGATAGTACACTGCCCGTGTGTATGCTGGCAGAAGTTACCAATTTAAAGTTTTACCATTTGGATCAAATGTTAGTGCAGGTGTCTTCATTGCAGCGCTCGATACAGTATAAGGACCAGATTTGTTGGACCGAGTAACGTTGTATGCCGATGACTTATTAATAGCTGCTCCCGATTGGGAAAGCCACATGGACACGCTGAGATGCCTACTAAAAAGATTTTCTGAGGTAGGCGCAACAGCGAACCTCGCAAAATCCAAATTTTGGCAGGGAGAGAATAAAATTTCTTGGTCATGTAATATCACCTACAGGTATTGTGCCCGATCTGAAGAAAATGGCAGCAATTGGGAACTGCCCCCCTCCTAGAACCAAGAAACAGCTAAAGGCATTTCTGGGTCTAGTGTCATTTTTCAGACGATTCATACCTGACCAGCTTTTAAATGATAATACCCTATTAAACTTGTTGAGACATAATACACCCTGGATATGGAATGAACTATGCCAGCAGTCATTTGAGCAAATACGACAAGCCCTTCTAAATGCTAATCTACTGTCACATCCTGACATGTCAAAGGAAGTTTGCCCTGCTACAGACGCTTCCACTGTGGGACTAGGCGCTTGTTTATTCCAAATCGATGAGGAAGGTGGAAACAAGAACGTAAGAATAATCGGTTTCGCAAGCCGAATGTTGTCAAGTTGTGAACAGTCATATACAGTCACAGAACTCGAAACACTATCAGTAGTATGGGCCATGAAGAAGTTCAGATATTACGTGTACGGAAAAAATGTAAAAATTTTCTGTGATCATCAGGCCTTAAGTTTTTTGCTGACATGCAAGTTAATGCACGACAGGTTGACTAGGTGGGTGCTTGCTCTGCATGAATATCAATTTCAGATAATGTATATGAAAGGTTGTGACAACGTAGTACCTGATGTTTTATCAAGGTTGCCGAAATGTCTGCCTGAGATAACAACAATACTAGAACAGGCAACAGAGTACAGAATTTTAGTCATGAAAGACACTACTTTTCGCATAAAGTTCCTGCAGCCGTGCAAGCAACTGCCTAGGTTACAGGACGAAGATCCCGCCTTGGGAAAAGTCAAACAAGAACTGCTAGCTTCGGGTGGAAATCAGATAGGTAGCCATTATTCTGTGCAAAATGGGGTATTATATTACCGGAAGGATGTTAACAAGGACTGTGTACCGGAAGTATGTTTCAGTGATTTAATCTGTCACGTGAACCTTTCGTGGGGACACGTGGGCATTGAAAAATGTAGAGCACTTCTCGCAAGACAATGTCATTTTAGGAATATGAAAAGAATAATTCAGAATGTTGTAAGGACATGTGTAGTTTGTCAAAGGACGAAATCTACAAATCTGCCCACTGTAAGTGAATAGCACCCTGTTGTTCTTGACAAACCACTACGACTAGTTTCTGTTGGCATTCTAGGGCCACTATCCACTGGCAGAGGTGGTGTGAAATATATATTAGCTGTACATGATGCCTTTTCCAAATTTCAAAAATTGTATCCTGTGAAAACTTCAACGGCCACACCCCTCATTCAGAAACTACGAACAGATTATTTTGTTAATGTTGGCAAACCACAGATAATATTATCCGATAATGCCACCTATTTTACTGGTCTCAAGTGGAAAACATTCCTACAAGAGCAGGGTATTAAACACATTTTTGTAGCTCGATTTCATTCTAAGAGCAGACTTGCAGAGCGTACCTTTAACGAGTTGAACAGGTTCATGAGAACTTACATTCCGAATCGCCACACCAAGTGGGCAGAATACGTTTCTACTTTTGAGGGACTCCACAATAGATTGCCACATTCAGCCACCGGTTATACTCCACTGGAAGTCATGTTTGAAAAGAATGAAACCGACAGCTGGCTGTCACCATTACCGACTGTACCTCACGAACAAATTATAACTGAGACTTAAAATAATTTAACGAGGTGCATGGAGCGATGAAAGGAGAAGCATGACAAGGAGATAAAGAAGGTAACACTGTATCAACCAGGTGACTTGGTGCTAATAAGGACTCATCCCAAGTCATCTCTGTTAGCGAAAAGGAATAAGAAATGGCAACCGGTGTATGCCGGCCCCTACACAATCATAGACATAGCACATGGATGTTGCTATTTTTGGGTGGCGTACAATCTGAAGAGATCAAAGGACTCTGTCCATACAAAGACTTAAAGAAGTTCGCTCAGTAGAGCAACTTTTACATATGTGAATAGTAGGTTAAGTTTATTGTGTATTTTTTCTGTGGGTGAATGATCAGATTTTAGAGTAACAGGTAAAGACAAAGAGGTACTCAGGATTAGTGTGATTCAATTTTGTGGATGTTAAGGAATAACAGTAATTTGAAAGTAATTGCAAAAAAAATGAACGTAGGTTTAAGAATATTTTACAAATTTTATTTAAAAAAATGCTTTAAAAGTATTTTTAAAAAAATTCAACAGCATGTAATGATGAAAGAATTTTTCATTAGTGTGTCATGAATATTTTTGAACTGTAGTAGTAATGAAACTTGTAAAATTCAATATTATAGTGTGTATGTTATTCCATGTATTTATGTCTATACCGATCCTGAAGAATGATCAATCATAATTTACTAAACAACATGAGTGCAGGGTGTACATCACCCAAGGTACCTCATGTGTTGTGGACAAGTTACAAAGCAAAAGCCGGCCGCGGTGGCCGTGCGGTTCTGGCGCTGCAGTCCGGAACCGCGGGACTGCTACGGTCGCAGGTTCGAATCATGCCTCGGGAATGGGTGTGTGTGTTGTCCTTAGGTTAGTTAGGTTTAAGTAGTTCTAAGTTCTAGGGGACTTATGACCTAAGATGTTAAGTCCCATGGTGCTCAGAGCCATTTTACAAAGCAAATCAGTAAACGCAACTAACGCTAAGCACTGTTAAAATATAATGCCATCTGCTAAGGCAGTGATTTGCACGAATTTATCTTGTAAACAAAAGTCACAAATCTAACACTAATCTAGGAACTTGCACGCTAGGCGTATATTTAAAAACGTGTAAAATAATGCGAGAGGCAAAGTTTTGTAAAGTCGAGCCTGGCTCTGGAGGGCAAGTACGCAATGAATAGACAGACAAGACATGGGGACTTACCTCAGATGAGACGGAAATACAATTGTCTAGTCAAAAGTCTGAAGGCAAGTACGACTCTGTGAGTGGAAAATGGAACAAGGTAATTAGTGCGAGAGACTGGTAAAATCCACCACGAGCCAAAATCCAGTTCAGACTGAATGAAATACATTAGTGATTGTGAAGTAATCGAAACAGTTACTTCAAGCAGTGTGAAAAACTGTGAAGGTGAAACTGATACGGACAGTCAAGTGCTAATATTGAACGTACAACAGCGGTGAAGACGCCAAACGCTAATATTACGCACGAAAAACTGTGAATTTGCTTATAAATGTGAACTGTTAACTTGAAATGAACCCACAGTCAATATTTTTGGGACAGACTGTAATTTCAGTGAGTACAATAATGCGAGATTGGAATGCGATGCGTGGACTGTTGCAAAACAGCGACCGCAGAAACGGCTAATGTTTGTGCTTAGCTCGTATTGGAACACTCACCAGTGCCTGCGAGTGCTGCGGAAACAAATAATTTTATCAAAAGAAGCTGACGCGTAATAGAAACAGTATCGCATCAAAACTGCATTCACGGGAGAAGATCCATGTCATGTATTCTGCAGGACAATGCTGGCTTGACACTTGGAAACTGGCGAAAACTGAACAACAACTGCAGCACTAATAAATGCTTCTTTCCCACTAGCGTAACCATCTACAGCGAGAGGGAAATGTTACGTTGGTTACATGTATGTTTCATGTACTACGTCGGAGATGCGTAGCAGTGCTGACTCCTGCCAACAAGCGCGAGGGACGGATTTCATCCCACTCCGCCACGCCCGGCCGAGACAGAAACGCATCGCCAACAGTGCAGCCGATCAGTTGATTCTGGCGTTCCACGACGGCGAGAGACACGCTGGCGTCGAGTGGGCATTGACCTCTCCGCAGCCGCCGCGAACGCCGAGCACTGAACACACCAACCGGCGCCATCGCGAGCTAAACGTCGCGGCGTAGGTCATCAAAGACACCGCAATCAATACCGACGATATATTAATTGTTATAATGACCTCATTTTTTGCATAGCGCAACGAAAAATTGTTCGTAACGTATGCACATCGTGTACTCCACTGACATCCCAGAAAGAATTAAGTGAAGGTGACATAAGCGGTTAGTCTGTCGCTCCGCGGAGGTTTTCCCCACGGTTTCCCTACGGCCGCGCCAAATGGGGAGCGAACAGTTGACACCCCTGGGACTGCTAAAATTACAGACTAACTCGTAATTGTATACCTTCGAACACTGCATAAGCTGCAACCCCAAAAAGAAGCACCCAAAATGAATATACAATGTAACATGTCATAACATAACTGTCAAACCAATTGTATTCTATGTCCTTTTCTTTTGTACATGACTATATTCGTAACCAATTGTGTATTATATTGTTATATAAATAACTTAATCTGTATTACTTTGTGTGCAACAAACATAATTAAGTACAAAAACTGTAACATACGATGTGACATATGTAGACTGTGAAAGAAAAAAGTCTTCGTGTGGACACTGTGGACATGAAATAGGAAAATTTATTTCAAAAAACACGATAATTTTTTACGACATAAACATTTCGGGGTACAATATAGCGTCCCCAGTGAATTAATACGAAGAGACTTAAAAAAAGTATTTATAAAGAAGAAACATTTAAAAATTGAATAATATACACTCATGGAAATGGAAAAAAGAACACTTTGACACCGGTGTGTCAGACCCACCATACTTGCTCCGGACACTGCGAGAGGGCTGTACAAGCAATGATCACACGCACGGCACAGCGGACACACCAGGGACCGCGGTGTTGGCCGTCGAATGGCGCTAGCTGCGCAGCATTTGTGCACCGCCGCCGTCAGTGTCAGCCAGTTTGCCGTGGCATACGGAGCTCCAGCGCAGTGTTTAACACTGGTAGCATGCCGCGACAGCGTGGACGTGAACCGTATGTGCAGTTGACGGAATAAACGTAATTATGCATGGAATATATAATAATCTGGGTTAGTCAAAGATGGTAGCAGTAGGGTAGTTTAGCACCAACATAACAACGTGAGCAGATTCGGCAGAGAGTTCGTGATTCCAAAGATAGTGGGGATGAGCAGGGCAGAGTTTGTGAGGTTGGTTCTCACTGAGGTCCTATCTCCACCACCAGTTTTTTGAACGGTTGGCGGTTGGTCGTTGAACGCGCCATGTTAGGACACTCTGGGGCCGCCGATTGAACGAGACGGACGCAGGGGTGCGGCGCTCGTCATGGATGGTGAGAACAGTTATTCATACTGTAGGTTTTTTGGGGTAACATTGATTATGAAATATGTTCGGGTGTGAATTAATACTAGGAAACGTTCAGCGATATTTTATTTGTAGAAATTTTTCAGATTAATGTGTTTCAACTAGCGGATTTGGGCGCTAGGTGATTGAGGGCATGAACCAACGGTTCTTGTTCTTAGATCAATAGCGGATAGGTTCATTAATGTTTCATTTGTTGCATAGTTTAGTTCTGGATACAAGCAATATACCGAGCGAGGTGGCGCAGTGGTTAGCACACTGGACTCGCATTCGGGAGGACGACGGTTCAATCCCGTCTCCGGCCATCCTGATTTAGGTTTTCCGTGATTTCCCTAAATCGTTTCAGGCAAATGCCGGGATGGTTCCTTTGAAAGGGCACGGCCGATTTCCTTCCCAATCCTTCCCTAACCCGAGCTTGCGCTCCGTCTCTAATGACCTCGTTGTCGACGGGACGTTAAACACTAACCACCACCACCACCACTACAAGCAATACCAATTTTTCATGATTCAACAGTTTATTTTACTCGTTTCTTTGTTGTCGACCTTAGCCACGTGTTGCCAGCAATCATAACGGTAGTCACTGGATTTGCCTTTCGTTAAGCACAGCATGAATAATGTGGAGTCATGAAGCCTGGGCTGGTTTGCTCACGCTGCATTACGGTTGCATAATGCGAGGTTTCAACATGAACTTATCTGCATGGTACTGCATGTGTAGTAACCCAAGTAATATTTGAGAGAGTGACAGGTAACATCCTTCCCTACTCCACACGTAAAATAGATGTGACAATAACTAAATGGTGTTAAGAGGCCAACATTCAGTAACATACATTTTCCCCCATTTTAATCATTAGTAGATGTAAAGGGCGACGAAGTGTTGTCTATGTTTCCGGTACGACGAGATGCAAGGGATAGTGAGTGCTTCATGAAGGTTTTGTCGCTGAGAGTGGTCGTTTTCTTAAATATAATAGATCTCTTGTATGTTTTGTCACAGAGGGTAATCGTTTTCTTAAATATTATCGAAATAAATCTGAATGATAATTGAAATTCTCTCTTAGCGTTATTCAGTATCCTTCATCCATACCACCGGGATAATTACTATATTCTATGAATTTTCAATCCAGGCATATCCATTTTATGCATTATGCACTTTATGCGACTAACTGAATTCATAGTCTTACAGTCCCTAATGGGCACGTATTGTTCCAGGACCATTCACCGATGCTGCGTTATCCGTTGCTTCATTTTTAAATTAGAATACCATCTTTTCTAGCGCGTTTGATTACCCATATCTCAATTTATCGGGCCTAATTGAAAAAATTAGATACATAGCGGTAGGAATGGGAACCATGGAGCACTGCGTCCGCTTATATTAAAGGGAGATACTTCTTACATGAAAAATAATCAGCATAACAAACAAGAGGTAGGCTTTCAGAACTTGTGGAAGAACATGTAGGAATGAGCGTCTCTCCAATTTCAGAACATTAAATGTTATTTTTGTAACTTCCAAAAAAGCAGAGTACATTGAGATAACTAATTCTAGATCGAAAGGTAAGCCAGTTCCGTTCGAACCCACTAGCGAGAGCAAAGAGAAAAGACGGTTGGAAATGCAGTAATGGGAAACGTCGTTGAGTGTATTGTGGGACTCGAGAAATATGAGGAAGGAAAACTAATGTGTCCTTTTCATGACTTTACGCCTCTTATCGTCAGATGTCATTTTTAAATGACGAATAATGGCCAGAGTAAAGTTGCTACCTCACAGTATCTCTGGACAATTAGCTTTTCATCTAAGTATAATTTGAAGCGTAAATGTAAAAGACCGATTTCAGATGTTTCTCTGTCCTGGGGCGCCTGACTCAATGCTGTAACATTGCCATCGTCCATATCAACAGAAGGTGCAGTGTAGGTGATTTCTCCATTTCTGTTTCCTTGGACGCCGCTTTGAAAAGCTACAAAAACCAATATGTTTTGAAAGCTATAAAATAAACGATTGCGTATAAGAATTACAGTAATAGAATAGCATACATACCGTGAAACGTTCTTTTATCACCATGATATCAGTTCCTTCATTTTGGGCTATTTCTCCCTTCTCAGAGAGTTTCTCGCAGAAAGAAATTCTAATATTGTCAGCTGCTTATTCCAGCGCCTATTGTTAGATTGACTCAGTTATCTATCAAGAGCATTAAGAAGATTACCTTTCTTTACGTAAGTGACACTTTCTTTCGCGCAGTCAAAAGACCATGAACCTATGGACAACTGACGCATATATACTCCGATTTAAATTTAATTCATAGCACTGTATTTAGCATATGGCTGGAACAATTCAATCGTGAATATATCGCGCAGTGCAACGACAATGTTGTTACCTTGATCAGTTGTGTGCTGTATGGTTCAAATGGCGCTGAGCACTATGGGACTTAACTTCTGAGGTCATCAGTCCCCTAGAACTAAGAACTACTGAAACCTAGCTAACCTAAGGACATCACACACATCCATGCCCGAGGTAGGATTCGAACCTACGACCGTAGCGGTTGCGCGGTTCCAGACTGAAGCGCATAGAACCGGTCGTCCACTTCGGCCGGCGTGTTCTGTACGTCTTTCACAGTAGAGTGATGGATACCAAGAGACATAGATCGTCTAAACAATTCTCTTAGAATACTACCGACCGTTTTTGGATCATCTGGAAACTGGGTTGTAAACAAAATGCCAGATCTGTCAGTCCAGTCAATGAAACAGGAGACAGTACATGTCAGCTAATGATTTCTTCTCGCGGTGGACGTCCACATGTCTGTAGTAGCTGAGTGTTCACCTTCTGTTTCATGAGCAATTAGCTCAGGCGTAATTATATGTCGTAGGCTTTTAACACTTTATGACATGTACCGCGAAACAGCTGTGGGTGAGATATAATGACCTTTGCAGTGTTGATTAACGTCTGAACAAGATCCATAAGATGGTTCATATGGCTCTGAGCACTATGGGACTTGACAGCTGAGGTCATCCGTCCCCTGGACCTTAGAACTACTTAAACCTGACTAACCTACGGACATCACACACATCCATGCCCGAGGCAGCATTCGAACCTGCAACCGTAGCAGTTGCGCGGTTCCAGACTGTAGCACCTAGAACTGCTCGGCCATCCTGGCCGGCGATCCATAAGACCTTCACATCTTATAGCTCTGCATGACCTTATGTCTCGTGCACATATAGCCACGCATTTATCTACAGTTATCTCCTGAAAAGGTTTAGGAAGTCGTTTCTCGTCCACACAAGAGCCTTGTTTATTAGACACGCATAGATGGCGAGAAATGTCGATGTGCCACTTGACCCTTCAGCATGAGAGTAAATTTCACCGCACAACAAACAGCAAAAACAAAATGAACATTTTTTCGTAACGTCATCCACAATAGGCATTTACACGGTCCTAACTGAACTTTTAAGATTTGTTTCAGGCTGTGTGGTTCTCTGCTCCCCACTGATAAGTTTTTCTTTTACTTCCCTGTTTCTTGACATGCACTCCTTCTTCTGCAAACCACTTTTAGTTTCCGCGCTCATTTTTGCGTTACGAAAAAAATGAAGAAACCCCACCACTCCACTAAACACTGGTCTACTGACCGCTTGTAGACCTTAGCTCGCAACTGCGGTCTGTACTACCAGCAGCCTGTAGACCGCAGCTCACCAGTGCTTGCGCACGGCACTGGTTCTGTGACGTCACGGGCTCGCTCAGTGCGGAGCAGTGAGGCCACGGCGCGTCGGCTGCGTCTCCATGCGCAACTTTGCTGTGCCTGTGAGATACAGGCTCCTTCGCAACTGTACTACCCGGCCCTCGGGCTGACGTCAGCGACCGCTCGGCCCGAGACTGCTGCAGTACACTGCGGCCACAGCTCGCCGGCCGGGCATTTGTGCACGACTCTGCACTGTGCGGCCCGTCGGACCTCGATACGGCTGCCCCAGCTGAACCTGCAGCGCGAGGCAAAGATCGCGCGGCTGTCATGGCTACGGTCCTGGACGGGCCGCACCTCGAAGTTCACCTCTGCTACAAAGCGCTCAACCAGAGCTCACAATGAGCCGGTCGTCACCGACCTATTCACATCCTACAAGCCAACTGCGACGTCACTCCAACAGTGGCTGAAGCAATTCTCACGGGCAGACACATCCCTGAACTGACTTAACCTCTTATCCTCAGAACAATGTTACCTCTCAAATTTTAAGTTAGTCTATCTGGTAAAAATTATTGCCGTGCCAATGAAAATGATTTGTCAAACTGTTTATTTAAAAGATGTCAAATTGTGTATTGTTTATTCTTGTATACACCAATCTTGTAATTTCTGTTGTACTGACGACCTGAATGACTACTCATGTAACAGCCAGTATCATAGTCAAATGTATAGTAGGAAAATGTAAGATACCAAGAAATTTTTTCTTTCTTTATGTTTATGAAATATGTGTGTACCAGGAAGTGCATAAATGTTAATAAGTACATGTAATGCTTTCTACGATAATGAAGAACAGAGAAGCCATCACATTTTTTCTGCGATCAGCTAGGAGAAGCCTTCCTGTTTCGTATCGTCCTTTGTTCTTCAGCTTTCACTATGTATGCATCTATCTTGTTAGTTCGTGTTGTTGTTGTTGTGGTCTTCGATCCAGACACTGGTTTGATGTAGCTCTCCATGCTACTCTATCCTTTGCAAGCTTCTTCATCTCCCAGTACCTACTGCAACCTACGTCATTCTGAATCTGTGTAGTGTATTCATCTCTTGGTCTCCCTCTACAGCCCGCATCTCGTGGTCGTGCGGTAGCGTTCTCGCTTCCCACGCCCGGGTTCCCGGGTTCGATTCCCGGCTGGGTCAGGGATTTTCTCTGCCTCGTGATGGCTGGGTGTTGTGTAATGTCCATAGGTTAGTTAGGTTCAAGTAGTTCTAAGTTCTAGGGGACTGATGACCATAGATGTTAAGTCCCATAGTGCCCAGAGCCATTTGAACCATTTCTCCCTCTGCAATTTTTACCCTCCACGCAGCCCTCCAATACTAAATTGGTGATCCCTTGATGCCTCAGAATATGCCCTACCAACCTATCCCTTCTGCTAGTCAAGTTGTCCCACAAATTTCTCTTCTGTCTAATTCCATTCAATACCAGATGTTATGTGATCTACCCATCTAATCTTCAGCATTCCTCTGTAGCACCACATTTCGAAAGCTTCTGTTCTCTACTTGTCCAAACAATTTATCGTCTACGTTTCATTTCCATGCATGGCTACACACGATACAAATACTTTAAGAAACGACTTCCTGACACTTAAATCTATACTCGATGTTAACAAATTTCTCTTCTTCAGAAACGCTTTCCTTGCCATTGCCAGTCTACATTTTATATTCACTTTAATTCGACCATCAACAGCTATTTTGCTCCTCAACTAGCAAAACTCATTTACTACTTTGACCCTCTCATTTTCTAATCCCATTCCCGCAGCATCACCCGATTTAATTCGACTACATTTCATTATTCTCGTTTTGCTTCTGGTGATGTTCATCTTGTATCCTCCTTTCAAGACACTGTCCATTCCGTTCTGCTGCTCTCATAGGTCCTTTGCTGTCTCTGACAGAATTACAATGTCATCGGCGAACCTCAAAGTTTTTATTTCTTCTCCATGTATTTCAATTCTCACTCCGAAATTTTCATTTATTTCCTTTACTGCTTGCTCGATATACAGATTGAATAACATCAGGGATAGGCTACAACCCTGTCTCACTCCCTTCCCAACCACTGCTTCCCTTTCACGCCCCTCGACTTTTATAACTGCTATCTGGTTTTTGTACAAATTGTAAATAGCCTTTCGCTCCCTGTATTTTACACCTGCCACCTTCAGTATTTGAAAGAGAGTATTCCAGTCAACATTGTCAAAAGCTTTCTCTAAGTCTACAATTGCTTGTAACGTAGGTTTGCCTTTTCTTAATCTATTTTCTAAGATAAGTCGTAGGGTCAGTATTGCTTCACGTGTTCCAACATTTCTACGGAATCCAAACTGATCTTCCCTGAAGTCGACTTCTACCAGTTTTTCCACTCGACTGTAAAGAATTCGTGTTAGTATTTTCAGCCGTGACTTATTAAACTGATAGTTCGGTAATTTTCACATCTGTCAACACCTGCTTTCTTTGGGATTGGAATTATTATATTCTTCTTGAAGTCTTAGGGTATTTCGCCTGACTCATACATCTTGCTCACTAGATGGTAGAGTTTTTTTAGGCCTGGCTCTCCCAAGACTGTCTTTAGTTTTAATGGGATGTTGTCTACTCCCAGGGCCTTGTTTCGACTTACGTCTTTCAGTGCTCTGTTAAACTCCTCATGCAGTATCATATCTCCTATTTCATCTTCATCTACATTCTCTTCCATTTCTATAATAATGTCCTCAAGAACATCGCCCTTGTATAGATCCTCTATATACTCCTTCCACCTTCCTGCTTTCCCTTCTTTGCTTATTACCGGATTTCCATCTGAGCTCTTGATATTCATGCAAGTCGTTCTCTTTTCTCCAAAGATCTCTTCAATTTTCCTGTAGGCAGTATGTATCTTACTCCATAGTGATATGCGCCTCTGCATCCTTACATTTGTCCTCTAGCCATCCCTGCTTAGCCATTTTGCACTTCCTGTCGATCTCATTTTTGAGACGTTTGTATTCTTCTTTGCTTGCTTCATTTACTGCATTTTTGTATTTTCTCCTTTCATCAATTAAATAATATACGAAGGGCGTTTGAAAAGTCCGTGTACAAATAAAAACTGCTTACATGTTTGAGCTAAACCTTTTTTATTTTTCAACATAGTCTCCTTTTAAACTTATACACTTCGTCCAGTGCTGTTCTAATCTGTTGATCCTTTCTGAATAAGTCTGCAAAATAGCTAATAGTTGCTGAAATCACCCCCTCGTTTGAATAAAACCTTCGTCCCACCAGCCATTTCTTCAAATTGGGGAATAAACAGTACTTCGAGGGAGCCAAGTCTGGAGAAGGGGGTGGGAGGAGGCTTGGGATGTGAAACGAGTTGGAACCCTATTTCCATTAATTTTGCGACCACAACTGATGAGGTGTGCGCTGGTGCATTGTCGTGATGGAAAACGACGGTCCAATAACGATGAAAAATATTCACCTGTAATAGTTTTATCCTTTTCCAGGATTATTCGTTGCGAATCCCAAAAGACAGTCGCCATAACCTTTCCGGCGAAAGGAATGGTCTTCGATCTTTTGGTGCTGACCCTCCCTTGGTAACCCATTGTTTAGATTGTTGTTTTGTCTCAGGAGTATAGCAATGTATCCATGTCTCATCCACAGTGAGGAAACGACGCTGAAAGTCCTGTGGATTCTTCCTGAACAGCTGAAAACCATCCTTGCAACACTACACACGATTCCGTTTTTGGTCAAGAGTGAGCAATCGCGGAACGCATCTTGCGGATAGCTTTCTCATGTCCAAATGTTCATGCAAAATATTATGTACCCGTTCATTCGAGATGCCCACAGCACTAGCAATTTTCGCGCCTCAACTCTTCTGTCATCCATCACCATATTATGGATTTTATCAATGATATCTGTAGTGGTAACCTCCACATGGCGTCCACAACGTTCAGTATCACTTGTGCCCATATGGCCACTCCTAAAATTTTGAAATCACTTATTAACTGTTCTAATCGAAGGCGCAGAGTCACCGTAATCTTTATCAAGCTTCTCTTTATTTATTTACTATGGCCAGCCTAAAACATGTTCCAGATTTGGCAAGGAAGGTCACTTACATTCCGAGTGACTCCAATTAGCCGGCCGAAGTGGCCGAGCGGTTCTAGGCACTTCAGTCTGGAACCGCGCAACTGCTACGGTTGCAGGTTTGAATCCTGCCTCGGGCATGGGTGTGTGTGATGTTCTTAGGTTAGTTAGGTTTAAGTAGTTCTAAGTTCCACGGGACTGATGCCCTCAGCTGTCAAGTCCCATAATAGTCACAGCTAATTGAAGCTTTTTTTTTTTTTTTTTCCTTCCATGTTACAACTTCCACTGCAGGATGTGGCACCTCCACAAACACTGACAAACCTCCCAGTAACTTACAAGGCGGCGCTTACGACACCTCTGACTGTCCACTGTACCAGAACCAACCTCTGCAGGCGGACACCAGGTCAATCATCTGACTGGCTAGTGGCAGATCTCTGTTAAACGTCATTATTACTACCAGACACTGCAGGCAGCACAGACAGCAGGATGGCAATTGTGCACTTACCATTCCAACTGAAGATTTTGTGCTGGCGTGGCGTGAGTCAATGCCATCGTCTAACATGTAAGGCCACACACGAAAACAGCCAAAATGCCGAAAGCGACACTGCAGGACAACGTCAGAACACAGCAACTCCCACTCCTACACGAGGCAGGCCATGACGCTGACGCCGTTGCCACTGACCCCACACCTGCAGATCGGGCGGTGGGACACGTGAAGTACCTCTACCAGTCCTCTGCAGCGAACAGTGATCAACAGGTTAGTCCAATGCAGACTATGAAGCTCCTCAGTCAGTCACCATCAACTACCACGACCTTATGGGACATGAACAGACTTCCACGACTACATCGTGGACCGTTGTGGTCTCAACAACACCTTGAGGGCCGCGGTCGGCGGAATGTGACATCACTCGAGAAATCCGCTACCCTCCATGGATAACCCTAGCCAACTACCACACAAACAGTTCACGACGAATATTAACATGGTTACCTCTCCTGCCAAGATTCAGCATCTGAGAGAAACAATACGACTCGCAGAAGTCGTCTTTGCATTCCTACAAGGAGTTCGAAAAACTGCATTCGCGAACCTTTATGGCTACGCAATATGCTGTCTGGTGGTCCCGCATAGACTGGTGGGGCGATTTTAATGCGTGACAAAGCCACCAAAATCATAATTTCTCTCCTCCGCCTGAGGATTGGCAGTCACAGCACTTGACACGAGATTTATTAATGTTCATGCACCGTCCGGCAGCACCAAACGTCATGACTGGGCCAGGTTCTACTCCGCTAAAAATAACACATATCGAAACAAAACAGAATCGTTTTAGAGCCTACTGAAGAAGCCTTAGAATTAAAAAAAAAAACGCGAAACGCTCCTGGGAGAAATAAATTGCAGTGCAGCAGGAAAAGGCGGTTTTTATTTACGAAACAAGCATTTCTGTGCTTGCTGCGGAGGATGGCCACGCAAACGAACTTGTTACCCCACTGTAAGTTGGCCACGAGTGTCGAAAACGATACACCACCACATTCTGCCAACCACCACGGGAACGATTTGTTATCAAGTCACCAACAAAAAATATGCGACGAGAAACTGGTCCCATGCTATAGAATTATCAGAATCCCCACTTTTCCGAAGTGTCACCTTTGGACACTGATAAGCATCACGAGTATGTCGTCTTTCAGCGTTTGGCGACTGATACAGAATATCTTGGCTTGTTATATCCGTGACACACATGATGTGGTTGAATCTCGATCCCTTCTGTGTCCGGATGACTATTACTTTCCACACAAGGATGTGACAATCGACTACATCTCGGCGAAGGGGAGGAAGTGGAGCTTAATTACTGGTGGTATCTCCAAAACGCTCACAATGCTCCGTGAATGCTCACTAATGTATCGTACATCTTTGAATGTACGCAGTGTTTTCTTAGACCACCCCTGCTGCTTGGGGAGTGACAGGCTCAGTGTAATGTAACGAGCAGCGTCACGCTGAAGACAGAATGACCTATGTTGCAAGCAGTGATAAAGTAAAGCGACTGGCTGATTCAAGGAATGCTGCATTGATTGACACGTTAGCAACGCTGCATGATTCAGTTGCAGATATTTTAGACGGCACTGTTGGAAACAGAAAATGACAGTGGCAATGGACAAGCAAACTGCAGTTGCAGCATTTCTTGAAGAAAAATTCTTTTACATGAAGTAGCGCAAGACATATACAAAGTTATTTCAGTTTATACTCTCTTCAATTTTTATTGTAGCATTCTGTTTTATAGGATTTTCATTTGTATACATTTTCTAATTAGCATCATGTAATAAAAAAAGAAATTAAAAAAATTGTAGAACTGGTAGAGCCTATCGCCTTGGGAATATTAGGGGCAAAGCCTGAAGAGGGACAGTGCATTTCTTTAGCTTATGGTAAGGTTAAAATGGCAGTGTCAAATAGAGACGGCATTGAGAAAAAATAAAGTGGTCACAGCATCTGCCTAGTAAGCAGGAGACCCAGGTTCGAACCACGGGAAGGCACAAATCAACATTGATTTGAATCAATGCCCACCTGCAGCCAGTTTCTGTAATTAGTTTGTTTCTTAGCAGAGAATTCAGTGCCTGTGTAGTACAACTGCGATGTCAAACAGATACTTTTTCATACAGCAAAGAACAGTGGTTCCAAAATTTTTCCGGCCTGTGACCTCGTTTCACAAAATCTGATATGCGCGAACCCCCGCCTTATAAAAAAAGTACTTACTGTAAAATGGAAGTAACTGAATTTAAAGTAAATAGTTTAACAGTCACAATGCTTTACATTTCAGTTGTATTACATCAAAATGGCTGATGAAGGCATTTGCACAGCAGGTAGGACTAAATAGTGTGCATTATTAAAGTATTTCACATTTTTCCGTTACCCTACACGTTTTCGTTATAGAACTAACTGGCTCATTCCTTCGTCGGAATACTGTGAGGAGGATGCGACTGCTCTGCGTGTGACTTAAATCTGAAATCAGGAACCACAGAAGTCTCGTATAACTTTCGCTGAGAAGTTTGTTTCTGGATTAATTTTTTATATGAGTATAAGAAAGAAAAGTATTTTCGTTCAAATATGTGTAGGAGACTGGTGATACATTTGTAAGCGCTTTATTTGATAGAATGGTAAATTCCGCCTTTAAGCTTAACCAGAAACTTATTGGTAACAAAGATATATTTTCTGTAACTTAAAGTCACTAGAAGTCTAGAGTTGCCGTACTTCCTGTTGATTCAAAAGTTATTGTTTCTTCCAAGCGATTGAGAATCCAATTGCTATTTCTAGATAGAACAGGGAAATAGTCTCTGCAATTTTTTCCAAATTCATTCAAATATTCCTTAATTATATTTTTGACATTTTCGTTAGAAGTAAGATTAATTTCTGTTAGAAAATCCTGAAGGATATCAAGCACTCAGTTTGCTTGCAGTTTAAACAGATTTCCAAAACTATAAGACTTTAATGAACGATTCGATACGGTGTTGCATGTTACACAAGTTTGTGTTTGGTCCTTGAAATAATAAAATTTGAACTATTGTTTTTTAACAAATGTCTGTCAAATGAACCACAGTCTCAAGCCAGACTTTTTCTTGGGAAACGTGTACCAGATAATAAAAAGATATACTTCATGCAATATAAGAACAGTTCTCATATAAGAGATATAACCATCTAACTTCTGTGAATGTCAATAAAATATCTGAACACTTGCCATTTCATAATACAGTATTGCCAAAATTCGATAATTAGTAGGACAGCCTTTAATGAAATTAACTACACTCCTGGAAATTGAAATAAGAACACCGTGAATTCATTGTCCCAGGAAGGGGAAACTTTATTGACACATTCCTGGGGTCAGATACATCACATGATCACACTGACAGAACCACAGGCACATAGACACAGGCAACAGAGCATGCACAATGTCGGCACTAGTACAGTGTATATCCACCTTTCGCAGCAATGCAGGCTGCTATTCTCCCATGGAGACGATCGTAGAGATGCTGGATGTAGTCCTGTGGAACGGCTTGCCATGCCATTTCCACCTGGCGCCTCAGTTGGACCAGCGTTCGTGCTCGACGTGCAGACCGCGTGAGACGACGCTTCATCCAGTCCCAAACATGCTCAATGGGGGACAGATCCGGAGATCTTGCTGGCCAGGGTAGTTGACTTACACCTTCTAGAGCACGTTGGGTGGCACGGGATACATGCGGACGTGCATTGTCCTGTTGGAACAGCAAGTTCCCTTGCCGGTCTAGGAATGGTAGAACGATGGGTTCGATGACGGTTTGGATGTACCGTGCACTATTCAGTGTCCCCTCGACGATCACCAGTGGTGTACGGCCAGTGTAGGAGATCGCTCCCCACACCATGATGCCGGTTGTTGGCCCTGTGTGCCTCGGTCGTATGCAGTCCTGATTGTGGCGCTCACCTGCACGGCGCCAAACACGCATACGACCATCATTGGCACCAAGGCAGAAGCGACTCTCATCGCTGAAGACGACACGTCTCCATTCGTCCCTCCATTCACGCCTGTCGCGACACCACTGGAGGCGGGCTGCACGATGTTGGGGCGTGAGCGGAAGACGGCCTAACGGTGTGCGGGACCGTAGCCCAGCTTCATGGAGACGGTTGCGAATGGTCCTCGCCGATACCCCAGGAGCAACAGTGTCCCTAATTTGCTGGGAAGTGGCGGTGCGGTCCCCTACGGCACTGCGTAGGATCCTACGGTCTTGGCGTGCATCCGTGCGTTGCTGCGGTCCGGTTCCAGGTCGACGGGCACGTGCACCTTCCGCCGACCACTGGCGACAACATCGATGTACTGTGGAGACCTCACGCCCCACGTGTTGAGCAATTCGGCGGTACGTCCACCCGGCCTCCCGCATGCCCACTATACGCCCTCGCTCAAAGTCCGTCAACTGCACATACGGTTCACGTCCACGCTGTCGCGGCATGCTACCAGTGTTAAAGACTGCGATGGAGCTCCGTATGCCACGGCAAACTGGCTGACACTGACGGCGGCGGTGCACAAATGCTGCGCAGCTAGCGCCATTCGACGGCCAACACCGCGGTTCCTGGTGTGTCCGCTGTGCCGTGCGTGTGATCATTGCTTGTGCAGCCCTCTCGCAGTGTCCGGAGCAAGTATGGTGGGTCTGACACACCGGTGTCAATGTGTTCTTTTTTCCATTTCCAGGAGTGTATTTTTTATGTATCATAAGGCACAAAGTTGATTTAACAATTAATTACAAACAGTGGTGGAGTTTTGAGTAACCATTTGTTCCTGATGTTACGACCACAAGACCGGGGGTGGTTTACTGTGTCGGTAAACACTGTGTGAAGTAAAAAACTGCTTGCTAATGGGCCACAAAGATTTAGTTTTGCGCCCACCACATTGTAGTGCCAGATGTGCGCGCGAGTCAACTGTAGTTGCAGTCGCAAACGTTGGCGATCGAGTTTAGACTTGTTCTGCACACCTACATCACCCATTCTCTGACAGCCAATGAGCGTTCAGTAGTGTTCTAAGCGCTCTACTGTGAACGCCGTAGCTTATTTCAGCATTAAAATTGACAGTAGTGAGTTGTCTAATCAATTTAGATTCCATTTGTTGAGAGTTGTCACTGCCGATTGTCGTGGTAAGTGATAAACTCTGCATACGCAAGTGAGAGACGTCATTTGCAATATATACGCTTTCTTTAAGCGGAAAGCGCGCGCATGCGTGTACCGCAACTGTCGCTTGCAATCGTCAAGAGTGCAGTCCCCGTCAGTGCCTCGACATGCGTGAAATGCGATCATTCGTGCATCTGACTATTGCAGCCGAGCCCCCCCAGGCTGCCGGGCGGACTGGGGCTCTGGCGGAGCACCGTGTCATCGCGGCCCGCCGCACCGCTCTCTCGAGCCCGATGGCTTCTTCTGCCCGCCCCGCCGCATTCGACGCTGCCGCAAGCCAGTCTGTGACTGCTAGTGGTGGGCAGGAAATCGCGTATCTGTTAGAAATCGCAGTGACTGAGAAGTCACAGATATCACAGTAGCAACTTTACAGAATCTAACTGCGATTTCAGTCACAGTTAGCAGTCGCAAGTAGTATTTCACATTCAAAGACGTGAGCCATCTATTGGTCGAATTTAGCACTGCTTTCTGCGATTTCAGTGACAAGTCGCAACTAAGAGTCGCAAGTAGCAACTAAAAAGCGCGGTTAACAGTGGCTCCTGTTGGCCGAAGTTCGTACTACGTCCATCTCTGCTGTACGCTATGGAGTCTAACTGCGATTTCCGTGACAAGTCGCAACTAAGAGTCGCAAGTAGCAACTAAAAAGCGCAGTTAGCACTGCCATCTGTTGAGCAAAGTTCATACTACGCTATTCGCTACCGAGTCAAACTGCGATTTCTGTGACAAATCGCAACTAAGAGTCGCAAGTAGCAACTAGAAAGCGCAGTTAACATACTTTTCCTAGTGTCATCTGTTGACCGACGTACGTACTTCGTTATGAGAGCCTTGTGCCTCACGAGATCGATGTGCTGTGTGTGCATATGAAGGGCTTATTTCAATAGTGGTACAAGTCCATTTTTGTTAATTTTGAGATATAGAGTCGTAAAGTTAAATGAGCGCTGAAAAATCTGCAGTTGAGATACCAGAAATATTCAAGCATATGGCTTCTTACTAGAGATGAAACTTTATTTATGTTTGTTTGGATCACTAATTTCAGAAGCATTATAGACAGAAAAGTGTAGGTAATGGACTTGTACCACTATTGAAATAAGCCCTTCATATTATATGACGACATGCACATTCAGCATCAGTTATGGTTGGTCAAATACTGCTGTGACTCTGAATGTATTATATTAATAAGAAGCAACATTGCCTTTTTCTCCTGAAAATATCAAGTAACGTAACAAATGTGTTTGATTCTGCTTCCAATATGACAGTTTTGGTTAATACTCCACATGCCTACAGGACTTTGCAATGTTAACACAGCAGAACTCAGACATCTGTATAAGTGTAGAGAAATGAAAACAGTCATATGAATGCCTCACTTTTGTTCAGACACAGTTCAAGACTCGGGAGAAAAGTTTTACACCTGGTGTTCTACATGGCAACTTCACACACAAGAACTTTTTGCCGACACTACTACCACCTACATAAGTAAGCTTTTCTTGTGTCACTTTCAAGTAATGCACTTAAGCTATTCCTGATTTAACTGTAAGATCTGTACTTCCCACTTTCATATCAACAGCCTCAAAATGAATATTGTAGACTTCGGGATATGTTACAGGTCAGTGTCACACCAAGATTGTGGAGAAAGGGGGGGGGGGGGGCACGTCGGTATCCAACAAGTGTTTACCAATAAATAAGTGGCGGAAAATTACGGGTATAGGACGGCTTAACATGTGGAAAATGAGATTTTTATTATTCACTCAATGTATTTAACATTTATTAGTCCCTTAAAATCGCACAACAACTTCAATAAAACACTTTAATCAGTCACACACTTATTTCATAATTATTTCACTTTTAAACTGCAAATCCTCTAAGAGTTGTCTTGAATCTTCACGAGTCTCTCTCAACAGCCTTGATGTGGATAGATATGTACAATAACCAGTAATCAGTCAGAACTGCGTCTGCAAAAACACAAGGATTATTAAACAATTTTTGCTGCCACTAATTACTAGCAATATAATTGGCAGAGTAGATTGCTAATATTTGCTATATCACATTTGCTAATATTTGCTATATCACATTCGCAAGAACGATCTCACTGAAGTAATTAAGTCCATCAAAACGCTTAGCAACTAACCTCTCGTCTGACGAAAACGGTCTACAGACTGGCAATTTCTTCAGATCTGTTGACAATGATATTTTGAATTATCACTTTACTGAGTGACTGAAATGTAGTTCAGGTACCTATGAACATAACAATATGTTAGACTTCATTTTCTAAACACGAACTATTACGGTACTGTGCGGCTACTTACATATTAATTACACTATTAATATTTTCACAGTTGTTTCTTTAATACAAAATTAAAGCCAACGGACGAATAAACGTAAAACATACTTACCAATGACAGGTTTGTTGAGATGCAATTTTCTGTGTGGACAGATGTAACTTTTTCATACGGTGGTACGTCGCAGAAATCGCAGGAGTCACAGAAATCGCAGAAGTAGCAGAAGTCACGGAAATCGCAGAAGTAGCAGAAATCGCAGAAATCGCAGAAGTAGCAGAAGTCGCAGAAGTAGCAGAAGTCGCAGAAATCGCGGAAGTAGCAGAAATAGCAGTGGCGTAGGGATACGCGACTTAGGTTCCTTAACTGCGACTCTGAACTGTGACAAATCACAGTTAAGAATAACAGATACTGAAAAGTAGCATTCACAGAAATCACTGATATCGGAAAATCGCAGTTTAGCCCATCACTAGTGACTGCTATGTCAGCCCCCCTCAGCTCATCTCACTTGGCGTGCTGCGTCACAGCGCGGGCAGCGCTAGATGGACACTCCGGAGAAACACTTCGCGCATGTCTCTCGATACAGGAAGGAAGTCTTATGTTCGCATAAGCACTATACCAGACAGAGCGAGGTGGCGCAGTGGTTAGCACACTGGACTCACATTCGGGAGGACGCCAGTCCAAATCCACGGCCAACCATCCAGATTTAATCCGCGGCCAACCATCCCGATTTAGGTTTTCCGTGATTTCCCCCAATCATTTCTCATCATTCCCTAACCTGATAGGACCGATGACCTTATTGTTTGGTTCCCACCCCCGAAACAACCAACACTGTACCATTCACTCAATATGAGCACCTTGCGTTGTTCGAGAAACATCGAAATGGTAGTCCATATGATGCCACACACGAATCAACAGGTCCGTGTTTATTGAATTTACAGCTTCAACCATTCGACTTCTCAGCTCTTGAAAAGTAGCTGCCAGGGGTGGGACAAAGACAGTGCCCTTTGTGTGTCCCCACAGAAAATAATCGCAACAAGTGAGGCCTGGTAACCTGTGAGTCCAAAAGGTAACGAACAAGCTCTCGTTGTCCACCTCTTCCAATCCAACGCCGTGGGATAGTGTTGTTAAGATAACGCCACACTTCAAGGTGTACGTGAAGCGAGACACCGACATAAAAATGAAATCACTGGTTTCTTCGTGACGTTGAGGAAACAACCAATTTTGCATCACGTTTAGGTATGACATTCCCGTCAGTTTCCTCTGAAAAAAGAAAGGTCCATAAACCGTGTGAACAGAAACGGCACAAAACACATTCAGTTTCGGCGAATCTCTCTCGGGTTCGACGACGACGACGCCACGATTATGGACCCCAAATTGTTACACTAAGGCTGTTTTCTTTACCATATAGATGAAACGTCGATTGGTCTGAAAAGATGAGCCGTTCGGAAAAAGTGTCCTCTGCCATGTACTGGAGAACTGAGATGCAAAATTTGTACTTCCCCTTATGGTGGCTGGCATGCAGTTGCTGCAGTAACTCCAACTTGGAAGTCTTCATAAGCAGGCGACGCTTTAGAACATGCTACATCGCCGTTTGAGGAATGTAGTGGTATCAGACGCAAAATGCGGCGTATTGACACCAAATGTAGTGGATGGGTGCCAGGAGGTGCCGTATTAAAACTCGTCCGAGCTTTTCAGATGATTTATTCGTTTCCACTACAGTGGTCCGTTGACCTCGGTCCGCATCACAGGCCCCGCATTGCTGAGGAAGTATCCCCAGTGGCCTGTGCAACGCAACACTGTGTCGTGCTGGCCTTGTTCGCCAGCTGCTGAGTTCCAATTACGTCAGCATGGCTGTGCCAGCAGCCGACTCAGTGGCCACCATCCTTGTTGACTCTGCACTGCTCCGCCGGGAGCCGTAGGCCGGCCCCGCTACTGTTTCGTCCTCGGCTGGCGTAGCTGGGAACACAGTGGCAACGAACGCCCCCATTCCGGTGTCTGAATCTGCGGCCCTCGCCTTGTAAGTCTCCGGCGTGTGTCGGGAGACGAGACGACTGCCCGTGGTAGCGACCCAAAGAGTGGCCCAATCTGGCTGGCTGCGGACCCCGCGTTGGCCTCAGAGGGTCGAACCAACGACCCACCGTGGACTGGGACGCCGTCGCCCCATCTGTTGCCGTGTGTCGCTGGTAGTGTGACATGCCCCGCCATCCAGGAGAGCTGCCACATTTGAATGAATCTCGTTAGAAAACCACACCTATTTACACTCGGCTTCGCGGCTCTGTTTCGCTAAATCATCGCTCCGAGTCACGTACACCCCACACACTGGTTGCGCCAGAGGGCCCCTTCTGCCTACAGCTTGTGACATGCGAACCTCTGTTTTTACGCTTTTCAGCGGTTCCATGGCCCTTGTGGCCTCCATTCCACTTCGCAACCGCTGGTCAGCGTAACTTACTGGCTGTAACTTGTGCTCCGAAATATTGCATCAAATCTGACTTCCCTATCTTAAACTGACGTGCCGCTACAAGGAAGTTGAAGTTCCCGACCAGTACATCTTGTAGGCCTGCGAGGGCTCCTTGTGAACGCATCTCGGATACGCTCGACATTTTCATCAGACTTGTGTATCCGACCAGTGCTGTTCCCTTTGCATATGCAACCACCTTCCAAGAATTTTGTGTACTAGTCATAAATTTGCTTGTGCAAATGCGGCTTCTTGCTGAATCGACGGCGAAATGCACGTTGCACTTCAACAATGAATTGACTTTCGGGCAAATTCCAACACATACAATGATTTATCTCATGATGTAGTCACCATGTTGCTACAAACAGCAATGCAGCTGTGCCACGCTTTGAACCTTCCTCATCCAGTGATACTGGACATCGCTTGCTTGGTTAATCTTTTTTCGAACACCTTTTGTAAATGTGATCTGTTGTAAACATAGAAGTTACAAAATTATTGCCCTCTCTGTAACCAAGCAAAAGCTGTTCTTATTTTGTATTTCTTTCCTTTTGACCCTTCTTTTTTTGTTTACAGACTTTATTAGTAAAGTAAACGTAGGTTATTTACTGGTAACGAGACAATGTGGATGCTTATAGTCTCTAAGTTGTGAGGCAATGCGCTAGCCTTTTCTTGCACTGTACTTTGCAATAAACTAGGGGAGACCGCGAACCGGTAAATGAAATAATAAATATTACCGCAGAATAAACATATAAGTGTCTAACGAAATAAGAAAAAGTACTTTGCCTCACCCACTATAGTCGTGCATGCAGGCTCGGAGCCACACCGACGTCAGTCTTTGACTTGATGCAAAGTGCAGGCCCCCTAGTGGCGAGATTGGGATCGACAAGCACAACAATGCACGTTCGGCGAGGTACATCATCTTCGAACGTCACGTGTTCAATATTTGTCGTCACCTTTTCGGGTGTTTCCGACATTTGCGGCCCCATTGTCTCATGTTAAATTACTTGTCTCAGCGTCATCTACCACGCTTCCGGGGTTTTTAAATGCTAATAAGACTCACACATATACAGGGTGTAACAAAAATGTGCGCAGAAATTCAAGGACTCATTCCTCACACGTAGACGAATACACATGATCGGAATACGCCAGCATACCACATGCAACACTTTCTCACAGGAGATGTTCAATATGCCCTCCGTGATCGTTGATACATGCGTCAACCCGGCGTCGTAGTGAATCTCGACGCGCTGATGTATCCCTGGAGTATTGCGTATGGTTTCGCTTCCTTCCGTGATACAGGCACGGAGACTCTGAACGTTTTGTACTAGGGTTCCACGCAAATATCTGCACAAATAAAAGTCCAGTGGGTTTAGCTCCGGAGAGCGTGGGGGCCTGGGGGCCAGGGAATTGGTCCATCAAATCGGCATCTGTCGTCTTTGCATTTGTGTACTCTGCCATTGCAGGAGCAAAGCCTGTGATTAACTCTACATAGTGACCCGTGTGCTTGCAACGGTCGTACTGATCGCCGGCACAGTTGATGTTACTTAAAAGTACATCATGACGTACGTCGTGTGGGAACAGGAACATGTAAAACAAACCATTGGCGGTGCATAACGTAACAAGACGTCAGCAAGTGAGCATGTTCCCCATGATTCTAAAGCTCTGTCATTTAAAAATTTAAAATTAATTTGAAAAACAGCGTACATAAATCGAAAATACGTAACAAAACCTGCAATAAACGAAAACTTTTCGACCAATAAAAACGACGGGGAAGGGAAGTTAATGTACGAAAAGAGTTCAGCATACTTTTTCACTCATTTGTCTCCGATAGAGATACTGTGATTGAGAAGGTCATCAACATGTCTGGAGCTAAAAGTGATCGACCTGCGCTGAGTAAAGAACAGGTAGAACTAAAATTTCTTTCAGAAATGGACAAGCTGCTTGTATACATAATATTTTCTGGCGACTTTCTGAAGAGTAGGAAAATTTTGGCCGCTCGTTTTCCAGTAAGAAGGCACATTGTCTTCCATTTCGAGCAAGACTATCATCGACATCTGCCCACAATGGAAACTTCTTTACTTTCTCTGGTAGTTGAGTTCTTGTGGAATTTGATGAAAGAAATACCTTTTCGTGGCCTGTACATGCCTCTTCCGCCATAACGTTTTTTATCTGATGGTAAAAGTACAAAAGCTCTTTCATACATCATTTTGCAAACAGCACCAATGTGATCCCCACTCTGAATATGAAAGTTTATTGAAAATAAAACCAGATGTCCTGTTGTTGAAGGTATTTGAACTATTTCATTCAGTTTCATGGCTCCGCCAAGGTTGCTCACAGATTCGATCGGGCGATCCGACAAAGTATTCTCTTATATTCGTCTATGCTTCAAAGGAAGGAACATCGACTCAGAATGTATGAGGCTGGAACTTGATGCTGTGACCGACCTCGGGAGTCGTCAATTCCCTTTAGAACTGGCCACTCGCGCGTTATTGCCATAGCAATAAATGGATTCTACATCTTACCTCTATCATGACTTTACGCCTCTTATCTTCAGATATCGTTACTAAATGACGAATGGTGGCCAGAGGAAAGTTGCTACCTGGACAAATAGCTTTTATGTAAAAGTCCGATTTCAGAAGTTTCTCTGTCCTGGGGCGCCTGACTCAAATGCTTTAACACTGCCATTGTCCATGTCAACAGAAGGTGAAGTGTAGGTGATTTCTCCAGTTCTAATTCCTTGGACGCTGCTTTGAAAAGCTATAAAAACCCTTATATTTTAAAAGCTATAAAATAAACGATTGCGTATAAGAATTACAGTAATCGAATAGCATACATAACGTAAAAAGTTCTTTCATCAGCGCATTATCAGTTCCTTCACTTTGGGCTATTTCTCCCCTCTCAGAGAGCTTTTCGCACAAAGACATTCTAACATTGTCAGCTGTTTATTCCAGGGAGTATCGTTAGACTGGCCCAGTGATCTATCAAGAGCAGGAAGGTGGAAGGAAGACAGAGAATGTAAAGAAAATAGTCGTGATCACCTACCACTTACCAGCAGGTAGTCAGCTCAGTATTGTCAATTGAAATTAACTGAGCAGTGCTTGTTGATTCCTGTTGTGATTTCCTGTTACTCCAGGTTTATGTTCGAGAGAAACGCAAAGTTACAGATATGGCTCCAAGTTAATTTTCATAAGGCAAGTGCATAACGCGGTCGGTCTATCGAAATATGCTGTATAGTTAATTGAGTATCGGACTTCGTTTCTGAACGACTGTAGGTTCTTTGGTGCTCCATGAAAGGTCTGATAAATTACTAACCTGTATTTTGATCACACCAATGGCTGACGGGCTCCACGTTAGCAGTTTTAAATTGGTTCAAATGGCTCTGAGCACTATGGGACTTAACATCTGAGGTCATCAGCCCCTTAGAACTTAGAACTACTTAAACCTAACTAACCTAAGGACATCACGCACATCCATGCGCGAGGCAGGATTCGAACTTGCGACCGCAGCAGTAACGCGGTCCCGGACTGAAGCGCCTAGAAACGCTCGGCTACCGCGGCCGGCCTCAGCAGTTTTGCATTTCTTTCACGAATAACTGTACACAAAGCTGATAAAGACATTAATACGAAGAGATATGTTTAGTTTGTTACATTAATACATCTGAATGGTATTAACTTAAATATACTTTAATACGAGGGGCGTTTGAAAAGTCTGTGCAAATTACGAGAGATGCCACCACCGGTGCATATCGAGGTCATGGTTAGTTAGTAGCATCTTTGGAAAGAACGCACCCCAAGTTTCAGTCATATTGGTCTATTTCTTTGTGTTTGGCATTCGTGTGAATCAAGGAAGTCAAGTGACTGTCAAAAAATGGACGAAAAAGAATTTCGTGAGGTGATTAAACATTACTTTATGAAAAGCAAAACGCCTCAGGAGACTAAAGAGAAGCTAGATAAACATTACAGGGACTCTGCGCCTTCGCTTAGAACAGTTTATAAGTGATTTCAAAATTTTAGGAGTGTCCATATGCGACAAGTGATACTGAACATTCTGGACGCCCTGTGGAGGTTACCACTCTATAAATAATTGATAAAATCCATGATATAGTGATGGATGACAGAAGGGTTAAGGTGCGTCAGACTGCTAGTGCCGTGGGCATCTGGAATGAACGGGTACGTAATATTTTCCATGAACATTTGGACATCAGAAAGCTATCTGCAAAATGAGATCCGTAATTGCTCAAGCTTGACCAAAAAATGAATTGTGCGAAGTGTTGCAAGGATGGTTTGCAGCTGTTCAGAAGAATCCGCAGGACTTTGAGCGTCGTTTCGTTACTGTGGATGAAACATGGATACATTATTATACTCCTGAGACCAAACAACAATCTAAACAATGGGTTACCAAGGGAGAATCTGCACCAAAAAAGACGAAGACTATTCCTTCGGCCGGAAAATTTCTGGCGACTGTCTTTTGGGTTTCGCAAGGGATAATCCTCATCGACTGTATGGAAAAGGGTAAAACTATTACAGGTGAATATTATTCTTTGTTATTGGACCGTCCTTTCCCATCATGACAATGCACCAGCACAAACCTAAGCAGTTCTGGTGGCAAAATTAATGGAAATAGGATTCCAGCTCGTTTCCCATACCACCCTATTCTCCAGATTTCGCTCCCTCAGACTACTATTTGTTCCCCAAATTGAAGAAATGGCTGGCGAGACAAAGATTTTAGTCAAACGAGGAGGTGATTGCAGCAACTATTACCTATATTGCAGACTTAGACAATTCCAATTATTCGGAAGGGATCAACAAATTAGAACAGCGTTGGAAGAAGTGTATAAGTCTAAACGGAGACTATGTTGAAAAATTAAAAAGGTTTACCCCAAAAATGTAAACAGTTTTTATTTTTGCACGGACGTTTCAAACGCCCCTCGTATATTGATGGTACTTAAGAGCTAACAAGATGGATGCATACATAGCGAAAAGGGACGATACGAAACAGGAAGGCATCTCCTGGCCGATCGCAAAAAAAAAAAGGTGAAGGTTTCTCTGTTCTTCACTATCGACCCGTCTTACATGTACTTATTAACATTTGTGCACTTTCTAGTACACACATACACTCCTGGAAATTGAAATAAGAACACCGTGAATTCATTGTCCCAGGAAGGGGAAACTTTATTGACACATTCCTGGGGTCAGATACATCACATGATCACACTGACAGAACCACAGGCACATAGACACAGGCAACAGAGCATGCACAATGTCGGCACTAGTACAGTGTATATCCACCTTTCGCAGCAATGCAGGCTGCTATTCTCCGATGGAGACGATCGTAGAGATGCTGGATGTAGTCCTGTGGAACGGCTTGCCATGCCATTTCCACCTGGCGCCTAAGTTGGACCAGCGTTCGTGCTGGACGTGCAGACCGCGTGAGACGACGCTTCATCCAGTCCCAAACATGCTCAATGGGGGACAGATCCGGAGATCTTGCTGGCCAGGGTAGTTGACTTACATCTTGTAGAGCACGTTGGGTGGCACGGGATACATGCGGACGTGCATTGTCCTGTTGGAACAGCAAGTTCCCTTGCCGGTCTAGGAATGGTAGAACGATGGGTTCGATGACGGTTTGGATGTACCGTGCACTATTCAGTTTCCCCTCGACGATCACCAGTGGGGTACGGCCAGTGTAGGAGATCGCTCCCCACGCCATGATGCCGGGTGTTGGCCCTGTGTGCCTCGGTCGTATGCAGTCCTGATTGTGGCGCTCACCTGCACGGCGCCAAACACGCATACGACCATCATTGGCACCAAGGCAGAAGCGACTCTCATCGCTGAAGACGACACGTCTCCATTCGTCCCTCCATTCACGCCTGTCGCGACACCACTGGAGGCGGGCTGCACGATGTTGGGGCGTGAGCGGAAGACGGCCTAACGGTGTGCGGGACCGTAGCCCAGCTTCATGGAGACGGTTGCGAATGGTCCTCGCCGATACCCCAGGAGTAACAGTGTCCCTAATTTGCTGGGAAGTGGCGGTGCGGTCCCCTACGGCACTGCGTAGGATCCTACGGTCTTGGCGTGCATCCGTGCGTCGCTGTGGTCCGGTCCCAGGTCGATGGCCACGTGCACCTTCCGCCGACCACTGGCGACAACATCGATGTACTGTGGAGACCTCACGCCCCACGTGTTGAACAATTCGGCGGTACGTCCACCCGGCCTCCCGCATGCCCACTATACGCACTCGCTCAAATTCCGTGAACTGCACATACGGTTCACGTCCACGCTGTCGCGGCATGCTACCAGTGTTAAAGACTGCGATGGAGCTCCGTATGCCATGGCAAACTGGCTGACATTGACGGCGGCGGTGCACAAATGCTGCGCAGCTAGCGCCATTCGACGGCCAACACCGCGGTTCCTGGTGTGTCCGCTGTGCCGTGCGTGTGATCATTGCTTGTACAGCCCTCTCGCAGTGTCCGGAGCAAGTATGGTGGGTCTGACACACCGGTGTCAATGTGTTCTTTTTTCCATTTCCAGGAGTGTATTTCATAAACATAAAGAAAGAAACATTGTCTTGGTGTCTTACATTTTCCTGCGATATATTTCACTACGATACTGGCTTTACATGAGTAGTCATTCAAGTTGTGTAGAACAAGTTTAAGTCAGTTCAGGGACGTGTCTTCCTGTGGGAATTGGTGCAGCCACTGCTGGAGTGACGTCTCAGTTGGCTTGTATGATGTCAATCGGTGACAACCGGCTGAGAGTGAGCTCTGGTTGTGCAGTTTTCAGTAGAGGTGGGCATCGAAGCGCTGCCCGTCCAGGAGTGTAGCCATCACAGCCGTGCGATCCTTGCCTAGGACAGCCGGCTCAGCCGGGGCAGCCACATGAAGGTCCAACGGGCCGCACGGTGCAGAGTCATGCGGCCGCACTGTGCTACAGCAGTCTCGAGCAGAGCGAAACCCTGACGTTACCCCAAGGACGGAGCAGTGCTGTTGCTGAACAACTTGTATGCCACGGGATAAGGAGAGTCGCGTATGGAGACGCAGCCCACGGGCCGCGGCCTCACTGCTCCACACTGAGCAAGGCTGTGACGTCACTGCACCAGTGCTGTGCGCAAGCGATGGCGTGCTGCGGCCTACGTGCTGTTGGTAGCACTGACCGCAGTTGTGAGCTACAGGCTGCGAGCGGTGAGTAGAGCAGAGTTTAGTTCAAATGTTCAAATGTGTGTGAACTCATATGGGACTTACCTGCTAAAGTCATCAGACCAAACACCATTTCGTTTGATGCAGATTCCCACATTGTGCTCCAGGAAAGGAGCTGGCATAGCCATAACGACGACATAGCTGAAAGACGTTGTTAGGCCAGTTACTACACATCCAATCAACAGACTTCTTATGGCCTACATGGTTGCAAGCTGTGATTTTTGAAGCAAGAATGCTCTCTCCCAACATAAATTACCATTACTTTTAGTCAAAGGTGTCTCAGTCTGGTAGCTACTATTTACAAGAAGAGGTGTATGCCACTCCTGGACGCGATATGATGCTTCAAGCAACCACCACGAGATAAGGCCTTCACTAACTGTGATCACCGGCTGCTTGTTTTAAGATCAGTACTGTGATCTTAGCATATTCCAGCCAGTGGACCAACTAACAGGTGCAACCAGACTTCCGCCGTAGTGGGCAGTCGTTTGAGGCCATGGCCAACTGTTGCGTCAGTTCCTTAACACTCGCTGTCTTCAGCACACACTATAGAGGACGTTGCACTACAGAATGTTCTAGTTTGTTCTTCAATAAAATGTATGACTAACAGTGAAATTTTAATGAACAGCTATGGATCATCATCCCAACAACAATCCACCACCTCAACTCAGACTTCCACGTGTAGAGGTCATCCATCCTGAACCCCTACATTTTGATGTCAGAAGTGAGTGTCACCTTCAAATTTCAGTGACAGATGAACCTTACCAGGAACCTACGTTGAGACGATGACTCCCGATTTCCTCATGGTTGCAGTTTCGTCGACACACAGCATCAGTGTGCAGTTGGTGAGTGCACTTTTGTTCACGTCGAGTCAGTACATTTATAAGCAGCTTATCAGTTCTGTTTAAATGTGTGACACCTCTCAAGTAAACTCCAACTGTATTCTGAGGATGTGTAAATATGAACGCTATTTTTGCCTATCGTCAATGAGTGTGGCTCATGCATACCTTCCTAGGAGGGGAAGAAGAGTTTTGTCGAGAAGTCAGGTAGTTTTCGCCGTTTTTAATGAGCAATGTGTTTCATTTCGAGCAATAAATGTTTCTCACTGCGTTTAAGCACGTAAAATTGTAGTCATGAGTAACCACTCAAGTGGAGAAGTTAAGTTAAAGTAAGTGTTAGGATAGAATTAGATTAAGTGTACTTGTCGTCGTACTGTTTTGTTCTCCTCGTTTGTTGTTTGCATAATTAGTGACGTATGCCCTCGTGGAGAAGTTGCGAATTTCTGCAGCCTGGAACAGATGTAGAGGGAAGTGCATGTGCCGATGATTTTTGTGTCTTGCAGAGTGAACTGCCGACAGTAATTTTGTTCTAGATACTTCGGAGGTGACACAGAAAGCTATCAATAAGGCTGACTGTATTGCAGATGTTTTGGGTACTGAAATGGTACAGACGCAGTTAGCATTTCCGAAGGACTCAGATTCGGCGCCATCTGTGACGGCACTTCCTCCTCAGAAGATGGGAGGAGAAGAAAGAGGAAATGTGTTGGTAAAGTTTATGATTGGGTCAACAAGGTTTGTGCCAGTGGATCAGGAGATTGACGAAAATGACAACACTTGCAGTGTAATGCGTGATGCAGGTGAAGGCTGCTTTGCAGTCGTAGGGCTAGACTTTCTCATCAAGCATCATGCTGAAAGTGACTTTTGATGACACGCGGTGGAACTGAGGGGGATAATGTTCAAGCTGCCGGAAGCTGTCACCAGTGAAATACTGTCGCAAGGTTCGTATATCATGATAGGACAAATTCGGGCAAAATCACTGAGCCTTAATTAGCATGATACAGTGCCACAAGGCACTGGGAAGTTGCTTTAGGTGACCGAAGCTGTTGCTAACTTATAGTATTATGGACTTCACATCCGGGCAGGGAGTCGTCGTTGAGTACACAGCGCTCTGTGATTGATATCCCTTGTGTCAATACTCACGTTGAGACATCCAGAATTCCGTCCTTGTGACTGAGAGTTCGTGTTTCTTGTCTGTAGAATACAGAGAGGAGAAGATAGTATTAGATTATACTAGTCAGAGGATCGCCTTCTGCCGTCCTAGTGTTTAATGAGTTTTTTATTTCGTGGCTGGAGTTCTCCCGTCGTCGCAGACGTGTACGCGACCCATTACTCAGAAGCACGAAACGGAGTACATTCGGTGATATTGCTAATTTCTTAGCCATATTAGGGGAATAAAGCTGAACAGCCGTGATCACGCAAGTTTCATTTCCACTGAGGTTGCACACCACTGTAGATCATCTTTGAAAGTAGTGTCTTCTAGTGTTTGGGACATAGATGATATCAGTCATCTCTCGATATTTATATTGGATCCCGTAGCCATAAAAAGGGGCAGATTAGGGTAGTTGATCAATAATATTAGTCAGGAAATTCAATTATATCTCTTTATGTCAATTGCACATTGACATATGTAATATATAAAGAGGTTTCAATCTACAATAAATTAATAAGCAGAAGCACCATTAATATTTAGTCCTTACGAGTTCCCTTAATCATTTTATATGTTGAAGAGCAAGAAAGAGGAAATAATATCACTGTCAAGAGATCCTAAGATCTGCTTCAGGGGGTAGTCAGACAGGGCCAAATCTTTATTTGCGCATTCAGTATTTTCCATTGCGCATATTCATTTGTAGACCCGCTTCGAGCAGCATCTTGGAAACCATACAAATACCTTCAAGAAATACTTCCTAACACTTAAATTTATATTCGATGTTAGCAAATTTTGCTGCCCAGTGGTCCTTTTAGTGTCTCATTTCGTAGTCCGATTCCCTTAAAACTACCTGATTTAACTCTCGCAATACCGAGGGAGAGGGAAAGGGTACTTTATACCTACATTTTACTGTATTCTAGTAATGTATATTATATTTTAAAATTAAAAAAAATATATATTTGTGATTTTTACTGATTTCTTTTACCAGATTCTGTAACTGTTTTAAATTTTCAGTACAACTTAACGCAAAAATTTAGGTCTTATCAGTGGATGTGAATTTTCAGAACATGTGTCATATTCATATTTTCAGGTTTAGGACCATTCCTACACAGAAATATATAGAAATATATCTTTAAAAAGCATGTTGTGCGTAAAAGAAAAAGAAAATTAAGGCAATCCGTATATTTCTGTGTTGGTCATATATTAGGCCCCCCTTTTGTAGCAAACGTAATGGAAAATCCGTAGGAACTGCTAGGTTTAATTCGAATACGTTCCATTGCCTTTCATTTAGTTCCATTGAGGGTTATCTTATAATCCCTTTCCAGGGCACTATCTACCCCATTCAAATATTATTCCAAGTTCTTTGTTGTCTCTGACAGAACTGCAGTGTCACCGGTGAGCTTCAAAATGTTTATTGCATCTCCCTAATATTTAATTCTGTTTACAAATTTATCCTTGTATGCTTTACTGCTTGTTCGGTGTAGATGTTTAATGACATCGAGTGTAGGCTACCCGAATGTCTCACTCCCATCTTCACAGTGCACAACTAGAAATCCAGTAGATGGAGTAGCAGATTTTATGTGCTTCAACAAGGTTTGTTCTTTGATGGGGTGGGGCTGTGAAATACATGTACAGCCTCATTACTCCTCTCTTCTTTGTACCGGAGGACAGCGAAATTCATATTACAGTGCGTATACGGCAAAAATTCAAACTTTCATTAAGGACAACATGCATTCCCATGGATTTACGTTTTACAAGTTGTGGAGGAACATGTAGGAATGAGCTTCTCTCCTATTTCAGATCATTAAATGTTTTATTTTGTAACATCCAGAAGGGCAGAGTACATTGAGTTAACTATTTGTAGATCGAAAGGTGCAGTTCCGTTCGTACCCACTAGCGAGAACAAAGATAGAAGACGGTTGGAGATGCACTAAAGGGAAATGTCGTTGGAGTGTATTGTGGGATTGGAAAATTATGAGGAAGGAAAACTATTATCTCCATTTCACGACTTTACGCACTTTATTTTCAAATATCATTTTTAAATGACGAATGGTGGCCAGAGGAAAGTTGCTACCTACGAGTATCTCTGGAGAAATAGCTTTTCATCCAAGTATAATTTGAGGCGTTTATGTAAAAGTCCGATTTCAGAAGCTTCTCTGTCCTACGTCGCCTCACTCAAATGCTTTTACATTGTCATTGTCCATGTGAACAGAAGGTGTAGTGCAGGTAATTTCTCCAGTTCTAATTCCTTGGACGCCGCTTTGAAGTGCTACAAAAACCCTTATGTTTTAAAAGCTATAAAATAAACGATTGCGTATGAGAATTGCAGTAATAGAACAGCATACATACCGTTAAAAGTTCTTTCATCAGCGTGATATCAGTTCCTTCATTTCGGGCTATTTCTCCCTTCTCAGAGACCTCTTTGCACAAAGTCATTCTAAAATTGTCAGCTGCTTATTCCAGGGAGTATCGTTAGACTGGCTCAGTTATCTATCAAGAGCATTAAGAAGACCACTTTTCTTTAGGTGAGGGACCCGTTCTTTCGCCGCAATCAAATACCATCACCTTATGGACAACTGACTCACATATACTCCGTATCAAAATTATTTCGTAGCCCTGTATTTAGCATATGGCACGAACAATTCAATCGTGAATAATCACGCAGTACAACTACTATGTTGGGACCTTGATCAGTCGTGTACCGATGACATTCAAAGTAGAGTGGTGGATACCAAGAGACATAAATCGTCCAAACAGTTCTCTTAGAATGTTAACGTCCGTTTTTGGTTCATCTGGAAACTGAGTTGTAAACAAAATGCGAAATGTGAGAGTTGAGTCAATGAAACAGTATACGGTACATGTGAGATAATTGTTTCTTCTCGCGCTGGATGTCCACATGTGTGTAGTTGCTGAGTATTCACCTTCTGTTATATGAGCAATTACCTCAGGCATAATTATATGTCGTAGGCTTTTAGCACTTTCTGCCATGTACTAAGACACAGTTGTGGGGTGAGATATAACGGCTTTTGCAGTGTCACCTAACGTCTTAACAAGATCCATAAGACCTCCATCTCTTATAGCTCCGTAGGACATTACGTCTCGTGCATACATAGCCACACATTTATCTACAGTTATCTCCTGAGCAGGTTTAGGAAGTCCTTTCTAGTCCACATACGACCCTTGTTTATTGGGCACGCATGGGTGACGAGAAATGTGTGAAGTGCCACTTGAACCTGCAGTGTGAGAGCAAATTCTACTGCACATCGAACAGCAAACAAAATGAACGATTTTCCTAACGCCATCCACAATGGACTTTAACATGGTCGAAACTGAACATTTGCCGGCCGTGCAGCTCTGGGCGCTACTGTCTGGAACCGAGCTACCGCTACGGTCGCAGGTTCGAATCCTGCTTCGGGCATGGATGTGTGTGATGTCCTTAGGTTAGTTAGGTTTAATTTGTTCTAAGTTCTAGGCGACTGATGACCTCAGACGTTAAGTCGCATAGTGCTCAGAGCCATTTGAAGTGAACATTAAAGATTCGCTTCAGGCTGTGTGGGTCTCTACCAACCACTGATTAGTTTTTCTTGACATGCGCACCTTCTGCAAAACCACGTTTAGTTTCCACCCTCATTTTGTGCGTTACGAAATAAATGAAGAAATCCCACCACTCTACTAAACTCTGCTCTAATCACCTCTCGTAGGCCATAACAGCACGTAGTCCGCAGCACACCAGTGTTTGCGCACGGCACTGGTGCAGTGATGTCACGGGCGCGCAAAGTGATGAGCAGCGAGGCCGCGGCACGTGGGCTGCGTCTCGACGCGCAACTCTGCTGAGCCCGTAGCACACAGGTTCTTTCGCAACAGCACTCCTCGGCCCTTGGGGTGACGTCATGGGCTCGCTCGGCCCGAGACTGCTGAGATCCAGTGCGGCCGCACGACTCTTCACGGTGCGGACCGTTGGATCTCGACGCGGGCCCCCGGCTGAAGCTGCAGGGCGAGGCCAGGCTCGCACGGCTCTCATGGCTACGGTCCTGGACGGGCATCGCGAAGTGCACAACCAGAGCTCGCACACAGCCAGTCGTCACCGACCGACTGACATCATACTAGCCAACTGCGATGTCACTCGAGCAGTGGCTGCTTCAATTCTCACAGGCAGATACGTCACTGAACTAACTTAACCTCTTATACTGAGAACATTGATAGCTCTCCAATTTTAAGTTAGTGTACCTTGTACAAATATCTTCCGTGCCAATTAAAATGATTTGTCAAACTGTTTATTTAAAACATGTGAAATAGTGTACTTCTCCTTGTATACACCAATTTTGTAATTTTGTTGTACACGACTTGAATAACCACTCATGTAACAGCCAGTATCATAGTCAAATGTATCGTAGGCAAACTCAAGACACCAAGAAAATTTTTCTTTCTTTATGTTTATGAAATATGTGTGCACCAGCGAGTCCACAAATGTTAATAACTACTTGTAATACTTTCTATGATACAGCACAGAGAAGCCTTCACATTTTTTTGTGCGATCAGCTACGAGATATCTTCATGTTTCGTATCGTCCTTTGTTCTTCAGCTTTCGCTATGTAAGTATCCATCTTGTTAGCTCTTAAGAACCATGAATATATTTAGATACATTTTAATTAATATCTTTCAGCTTTATATTCAGCTATTCGGGAAAGAAATGCAGACCTGCTGACATGGAGCCTGTCCGCCATTGGTGTGATCCAAATACTGATTAGCAATTAATCAGTTCTTTTATGGTGCACCAACGAACCTACAGTCTCTCAGAAACGAATTATGATACTCAATTAACTATACAACATAATACAATTGACCAATCACGTTATACATTTGCCTTATGAACATCACATTGGGGCCACATCTGTAACTTTGCGTATCTCTCGAACACCAACATGAGGTAATCGGAAATCACAACAGGAATCAACAAGAATTGCTCGGTTAATTTCAACTGACATTACTGGGTTGGCTAACTATTTCCACTCGCTCAGCCACCTACCAGAGAGATTGTTGCTGTTGTTGGAAGAGGACCACTTATACTGTGGTCGCTCCATAAGTGGTTGCAGTTTACCGCTATACAAGAGACATTTCTGTTTACAACAACAAAATAATACAAGGACCGCTACTTCAGTTCGCTGCATCGGCCAATAGTGTGAGATAAATAGCTTTTCTCATACGAGAATGAGCAGCGCCTTTAATTTAGGGCAATATATAAACGTATTTTCCCATGTCAGCAGCCGAGGGCGCTGAATCACATAAGATCTACCCTACTCATAAGTTCTCCCAGTAAAGAACTTGCAAAATTGTGATACAGAAGCCTACCTATCCCTCCCGTCCCCATCCTCAATGTTGTTGTTGTGGTCTTCAGTCTGAAGACTGGTTTGATGCGGCTGGCCAAGCTAGTCTATTCTGTGCAAGCCTCTTCAGCGCTTCACAGCTAATACAATGTACAACAGTTTCAACCTGCTAAGTGTATTCAAGACTTTGTCTCCCTCTATAATTTTAACACCCCACACCCCTCGCGAAAACCCACATATACACACTTCTCTCCATTACCAAACTGACAATTCCTTGATGCTCAGGAAATGCTCTATGAAACGAAGTTTTGCCATAAATGTCTTGTTTTCTCCAGTTCAAATCAGTATCTTGTTATCAGTTATTCGATCTGCAGAGCCACTTCTATTTTTCGGCGCTACTGAGTAAAATTGTGATGTTGACATGGCTGTTGAAAGACCTTGAGAGTGGGCCAGCTCAGAGCCGACCAAACACAATATTGTCAGATGCAGCAAAGCCACTGGCAGATTCCCACACATTGTGCACCAGGAAAGGGGCTGGCAACGACATTACGACGACACAATAGTAAGGCGTTGGGAGGCCAGTTACTACACATCCAGTCAACAGACTTATTATGGCCTACATGGTTGCAAGCTGTGATTTTCAGAGCAAGAACACTCTGTCCCAACATAAATTACCAATATTTTCAGTCAAAGGTGTCTCAGTCGGTAGCTACTATTTACGAGGAGAGGTGTACGCCGATCCACGAGGCGACATGATGCTACAAGCAGCCACCACGAGATTTGGTGTCCACTAATTGTGGGCCCCCACTGCTGGTTTTAAGATCAGTGGTGTGGGCTTAGCATCTTCCAGCCAGTGTACCAACTACCAGGTGCAACCACCCTTCCGCCATAGAGGACAGTCGTTTGCGACCATGGCCACCAACTATGGAGGACGTTTCACCACAGAATGTTCTAGGTTTGTTCTTCAGTAAAATGTATGACTAATAGTGAAGTTTTTATGAGCAGCCATTGATCATCATCCTGACAACAATTGACCACCTCAACTCAAGACCTCCATGTGTAGATCTCATCCATACTGGTCCTTTAAATTTTGATGTCAAACGTGTGTGTCACGTCTAAATTTCAGTGACAGTGGAACCTTGCCAGCCACCCTCCCTAGAGACGATGACTCTCTACTACCTCAGGGTTGCAGTTTCGTCGAGACACTTCAGCAGTATGCACTGGGTGAGTCCACTGACTGGTATTTTTCTTCCACTGCTTGTATCACGTTGAGTCAGTGCACCTTTTACCAGCTTTTCAGTTCTGTTTTCATGTGTGACATGTGTCAAGTAAACTCAGACTGTGTTCTGAGGATGTGCAAATATGAACGTTATTCTAGCCTATCATCAATGGGTGTGACTCATTGTCCGGAAGTGTATAAGGTGTTAACCATGCGTAGCTTCTTAGGAGGGGAAGATGAGTTTTGTCGAGAAGTTGGAGTTTTGTGGTAGTTTACGCCGTTTTGATTGGTAATGTATTTCATTTTGTGCAATTAATGTTGCTCACTACGTTGAAGCACGTGAAGTAGTTGTCACGAGTAGCCGCTCAAGCGGAAAAATTAACTTACAGTAAGTGTTAGGATAGAATTAGATGAAGTGTCCTTTGTCGTCATACAGTTTTGTTCTCCGCGTTTGTTGTTTGCATAATTAGTGAGGTGTACCCTGGCGGAGAGGTTGCGAATTTCTGCAGCCTGGACCAGATGTGGAGGGAAGTGCATGTGTCGATGATTTTTGTGTCTTGCAGAGTGCAACTGCCGACAATAATTTTGTTGTAGATACTTAGGAGGATGCACAGAAAGCTATCAATAAGGCTGAATGTATTGCATTACGTAGCTGGTAGCTAAATGGTCAGCGTGATAGAATGTCATACTTACTAGCCCGGGTTCCAATCTCTGCTGGATCGGAGATTTTCTCATTTCAGGGACTGGGTGATGTTTTGTCCTTTTCATCATTTCATCCCCATCGACACGCAAGTGGCCAAAGTGGCGTCAACTTGAAAGACCTGCACCAGTCGAACAGTCTACCCGACGAGATCCCTAGCCCCAGGCATTTCCATTTATTGTATTGCAGATGATGTGGGTACTGAAATGGTACAGGCGCATTTAGTATTTCAGAACGACGCAGATTCAGCACCACCTGTGTCGGCACTGCCTCCTCAGAACGTGGGAGAGAAGAAAGAGGTAATATGTTCGCAAGGTATAAGATCGGGCCGACAAAGCTTGTGCCAGTGGATTAGGAGATTGACAAACGTGAAACCACTTGCAGTGTAATGCGTGACGCAGGCGAAGGCTGCTGCGCAGTCCTAGAGCTATACTTTCTCATCAAGCATCATGACGAAACTGACTTTCGACAAAGCGCAATGGGACTCAGGGGGATAATGTTCAAGGTGGGGGTAGCTTTCACCAGTGAAATACAGTCGCAAGATTCGTTTGTCATGAAGGACAAATGTGGGCAAAATCACAAAGGCTTGATTTGGATTATATATTGCCACAAGGCACTGGGAAGTTGCTTTATGTGACCGAAGGTGTTGCTGACTTACACGATTCTGTACTTCGCTTCCAGTTAGGGAGTCGTCGTTGAGTACGAAGCGTTCAGTGATTGAGAGCTCTTCTACTGTCTACATCCACGTTGAGAAGTGATCTGAATTCCGTCCTTGTGGCTCGTAGTTTGCATTTCTTGTCTGTAGAATACAGAGAGGAGGAGATAGTATTAGATTATACTGGTCAGAGGACGGCCTTAATGAGGTTTTTATTTTGTGGCTGGAGATCTTCCATCGGCGCAGACGTGTACGAGAGCCATCACTCTGACACAAGGGACGCAGTACATTCGGTGATATTGCTAATTGCTTCGGCTTATTAGTGCTATAGAGCTGAACAGCTACGTTCACGTATGTTTCATTTCCACTGAGGTTGCACACCACTATAGATCACCTTTGAAAATTGTGTCTTCTAGTGTCTCGCGTTATTTATATTAGATTGCGCAACTATAAAAAGGGGCAGATTTGGGCAGTTGATCAATACTATTAGACAGGAAATTCATTTGTATCTCTTTCTGTCCATTGCACAATGACATATAAAAATTTGTAATATATATGGGTTTTAATCTACAATAAATGTATGAGCAGAAACAACAATTATTATTTAGTAGTTACTAGTTTCCTTAATCATTCATTTATTTTTATGTTTAAATTTATATGATAAAGAGCAAGAAGGAGGAAATAATATCTCACGTTCAGTATTTTCCACTGCGCACATTCATTTTTACACTCGCCTGGAGCAGCATCTTGGTAACCATACAAATACCTTCAAGAAATATTTCCTAACACTTAAATATTCATTCGATGTTAGCAAATACCTCTTTTTCATTAATACATTTCTTGCTATAGTCCTTCTTCATTTTATATCCTCTCTACTTCGGCCATCATCAGTTATTTTGCTGCCCAATAGTCCTTTTAGTGTCTCATTTCGTATTCGGATTCCCTTAACACCATCTGATGTAACCCTCGCAATACCAAGGGGGTGGGAAGGGGTACTTTATGCCTACCTTTTCAGAACAGTGTAATCTAGTCATGTATATTGTATTTCAAATTCTGAAAAAAATATATTTATCATGTTTAACGATATCTTCTACCAGATTCCGTAATTGTTTTAAATTGTTCAGTAAAACTTAACGCAAAAATTTAGGTCTTGTCAGTGAATGTAAATGTGAATTTTCAGAACAGGTGTCATATTCATATTTTCAGGTGGGTAAGCCCCATAAATATAACTTTAAAAAGTAGATTGTGCGTAAAAGACAACGGAAATTAACGAAATCAGTATTTTTTGTGTTGGTCACATATTACCCCCCTCTTTTGTAGTACACGTTATGGAAAACACGTTGGTACTGCTATGTTTAATTCTAATACGTTCCATTACCTTTCATATAGTTGCATTGCGGGTTATCTTATAATCCCTTTCCAGGGCACTATCTATTCCATTCAACTGTTATTCCAAGTTCTTTGCTGTCTCTGACAGAACTGCAGTGTAACCAGTAAACTTCAAAATTCTTATTGCATCTCCCTAATATTTAATTCTGTTTACAAATTTATCCTTGTATGCTTTACTGCTTATTCAGTGCAGATGTTGAATAAAATCTAGTTTAGGCTACCCATCTTCAAATTGCACAACTGGAAATCCACCGGATGGAGTATCAGAATTTATGTGCTTCAAGAAGATTTGTTCTTTGATGGGGTGGGTCTCTGAAATACATGTCCAGTCTCATTACTTCTCTCTTCTTTTTACCGGAGGACAGCAAAATTCATATTTCAGTACATGTATGGCAAAAATTCAAACTTTGATTTACGACAACATGGATGCCCATGGATTCACATGTTACCATTTGTGAAGTAACACTTAGGAGTGAGCGTCTCTCCTATTTCAGAACATTAAATTTTATTTTTATCACTTCCAGAAGAGCAGAGTACATTGAGATAACTATTTCTAGATCGAAACGTAAACCAGTTCCGTTCGAACCCACTAGCGAGAACAAAGAGAAAAGACGGTTGGAGATGTAGTAAAGGGGAATGGTGGTTAGAGTGTATTCTGGGATTGGAGAAGTATGAGTAAGGGAAACTATTGTTTCCTTTTCATGACTTTACAGCCCTTACCTTCAGATATCATTTTTAAATGACGAATGGTGGCCAGAGGAAAGTTGCTATCTAAAAGTATCTCTGGACAAATAGCTTTTCATCTAAGGATAATTTGAGGAGTTTATGTAAAAGTCCAATTTCAGAAGTTTCTCTGGCCTGGGGCGCCTGACTCAATGCTTTAACATTGTCATCGTCCATATCAACAGAAGGTGCAGTGTAGGTGATTTCTCCATTTCTAATTCCTTGGATGCCGCTTTGAAGAGCTACAAAAACCAATATGTTTTAAAAGCTATAAAACAAACGTTTGCGTATAAGAATTACAGTAATAGAATGGCATACATACCGTGAAAAGTTCTTTCATCACCATGACGTCAGTTCCTTCAGTTTGGGCAATCTCTCCCTTCTCAGAGAGCTTTTCGCACACAGACATTCTAACACTGTCAGCTGCTTATTTCTGCGAGTATCGTTAGACTGGCTCAGTCATCTATCAAGAGCATTAAGAAGACCACTTTTGTTTACGTTATTGACTCGTTCTTTAGTCGCAGTTAAAAGATCATGAACTAATGGACAATTAATGCATATATACTCCACAACAAAATTATTTCATAGCCCTGTATTTAGCATATGGCAGGAACAATTCAGTCGTGAATAATCGCGCAGTGCAACGACAATGTTGGTACCTTGATCAGTCGTGTACTGTGTGGTTCGGATGGCTTTGAGCACTATGGGACTTAACTTCTGTGGACATCAGTCTCCTAGAACTTAGAACTACTTAAACATATGTAACCTAAGGACATCACACACATCCAAGCCCGGGGCAGGATTCGAACTTGCGAACGTAGCGGACGCGCGGTTCCAGACTGAAGAGCCTAGTTCCGCTCGCCACTCCAGTCTGCATGTGCTGTATGTCTTTCTAAGTAGTGTCGTCGATACCAAGAGACATTAATCGTCTAAACAATTCTCTTAGAATATTACCGACTGTTTATGGTTCATCTGGAAATTGGGTTGTAAACAAAATGCGAGATCTGTGAGTCCAGTCAATAAAACAGGAGACAGTACATATCAGCTAATGGTTTCGTCACCTTCTGTTATATGAGCTATTACCTCAGGTATAATTTTATGTCGTAGGCTTTTAACACTTTCTGCCATGTACCGCGCCAAACTGTGGAGTGAGATATAATTTCCTTTGCAGTGTCGATTAACGTCTGAACAAGATCCATAAGACTATCACATCTTAAAGCTCCGTATGACCTTATGTCTCGTGCACATATAGCCACACATTTATCGACAGTTATCTCCTGAGCAGGTTTAGGAAGTCGTTTCTCGTCCACACAAGGCCCTTGTTTATTAGACACACATGGATGGCGATAAATGCGAACAGGTAAGAAAATGAACATTTTTCCTAACGCCATCCAAAATAGACTGTAACACGGTCCAAACTGAACTTTTAGGATTCGCTTCAAGCTTTGTGGTTCTCTACTCATCACTGATTAATTTTCTTTTACTTCACTTTTTCTTGGCATGCACTCCTTCTTTTGCATACCACTTTGAGATTCCGCGCTCATTTTGGGCGCTACGACAAAAATGAAGAAATCCCAAGGCCGCACTAAACACCACTCTACTCACCGCTCCTAGCCCGTAGCTCGCAACTCAGCCCGTAGGCCGCAGCACGCTAGTGGTTGCGCAAGGCACTGGTGTAGTCACGTCACAGGCTCGCTCAGTGTGGATCAGGGAGGCCGCGACCCGTGGGCTGCGTTCCTATGCGCAACTCTGCTGAGCCCGTGGCATACAGGTTCTTTCGCAACAGCACTGCTGGGCCCTTGGAGTGACGTCAGGTACTGGCGCGGCCCGAAAGTGCTGCAGTCCAGTGCGGCCGCAGCACGCGGGCTGGGCCTCTGTGCACGACTCTGCACCGTGCGGCCCGTCGGACCACGATGCGGCTCACCCGGCTGGACCAGCTGCGCGAGGCAAGGCTCTCAGGGCTGTCATGGCTACGCTCCTGGACGGGCCGCGCCTCAATGCTCACCTCTGCTGCGAAGAGCACAACCGGAGCTCGCACTCAGCCGGTCGTCACCGACCGATTGACATCGTACAAGCCAACTGCGATGTCACTCCAGCAGTGGCTGCATCAATTCCCATGGACGGACACATCACTGAACAGACTTAACCTCTTATCCTCAAAACAATGATACCTCTCAAATTTTAAGTTAGTATATCTTGTACAAATATCTCCCATGCCAACGAAAATGATTTGTCAAACTGTTCATTTAAAACACGTCAGTTTGTGTATTGTTTTTTCTTGTATACACCAATGTTTTTATTCTGTTGTAATTAAACGACTTGAATGACTGCTCATGTAACAGCCAGTATCGTAGTCACTCAAGGGGAAAATGTAAGACACCAAGAAAATTTTTCTTGCTTTGTGTCTATGAAATATGTGTGTAACAGAGAGCCCACAAATGTTAATAAGTAAGTTTTAATATTTTCTATGATAGTGAAGAACAGAGAAGCGTTCACCTTTGTTTCTGCGATCAGCTAGGAGATGCTTTCCTGTTTCGTATCGTCCTTTGTTCTTCAGCTTTCACTATGTAAGCATCTATCGTTCAAAATGGCTCTGAGCACTATGGGACTTAACATCTGAGGTCATCAGTCCCCTAGAACTTAGAACTACTTAAACCTAACTAACCTAAGGACATCACACACATCCAAGCCCGAGGCAGGATTCGAACCTGCGACCGTAGCGGTCACGCGGTTCCAAACTGAAGCGCCTAGAACCTCACGGCCACTCCAGCCGGCGCATCTATCGTGTTAGCTCTAAATTTACATGAATATATTTAAGTATATTTAAATTAATACCTTTCAGATGTATTAATTTCACAAACTAAACATATCTCTTTGTATTAATGTCCGCCTCCGCATTGTAGCGGTAGCGTTACCAACTACTAGGGGGCCCGGGTTCGATTCCTGGCAGGGGATTGGGTGTTGTGTGTCCTTCATCATCATTTTCATTATCATTGACTCGCAAGTCGCCGATGTAGCGTCGTCTAAAAAGGACTTGCAATACGGCGGCCGATCTCTCCCGCCTGGGGCCTCCCAGCCTACAATGCCATACAAAAATTGTTCAAAGTGCTCTGAGCACTATGCGACTTAACTTCTGAGGTCATCAGTCGCCTAGAACTTAGAACTAATTAAATCTAACTAACCTAAGGACATCACACATATCCATGCCCGAGGCAGGATTCGAACCTGCGACCGTAGCGAAGTGGTAGGTGATCACGACTACTCTCTTTACAATCTCTATCTTCCTTGCACCTTCGCAATCATGCAAGATAACAGTTAAAGCTCACAACTTCCACCTACGAGAGAGGTTGTTGCTATTGCTGGCTGGGGAGCACTTATACCGTGGTCACTCCGGGTGTGGTTGCTGTTTAACATCATACCAGAGACATTTCTGTATACAACAACAAACTAATACAAGAACCTCATCCTCAGTTCGTTGCATCGGCCAATAGAGTGAGATAAATAGCTTTTCTCATACGAGAATGAGCAGCGCCGTTAATTTAGAGCAATATAGAAACGTCTTTTGCCATGTCAACAGCTGAGGGTGTTGCATCACACGAGATCTACCTTACTCATGAGTTCTCCCAGTAAAGAACTTGCTAAATTGGGGACCAGAATCCTACCTCTCCCACCTACCCCCTTCCTCAATTTTGTTGTTGTGGTCTTCAGTCTGAAGACTGGTTTGATGCAATTGCCCAAGATAGTCTATTCAGGGCAAGCCTCTTCTCCACAGCATAGCTAATGCAATGTACATCAGTTTGAACCTCCTAACTGTGTTCAAAACTTTGTCTCCGTCTACAATTTTCACAATTTTAATACCCTCCCCCCTCCACAACATTCACATATATACACTTACCTCCGTTACCAAACTGAGAAGTCGTTGATGCCTCAGGATACGTCCTATGAAACGAGGTTGTGCCATAAGTTTATGTTTTTCCTGAGTTCGACTCAGTATCTTCTTATCAGTTATTCGATGTGTAGCGCCACCACTATTTTTCGGCGCTACTGAGTAAAATTGTGATTGTGGTATCAATAGCTACGCCCGCATCTCGTGGTCGTGCGGTAGCGTTCTCGCTTCCCACGCCCGGGTTCCCGGGTTCGATTCCCGGCGGGGTCAGGGATTTTCTCTGCCTCGTGATGGCTGGGTGTTGTGTGCTGTCCTTAGGTTAGTTAGGTTTAAGTAGTTCTAAGTTCTAGGGGACTTATGACCACAGCAGTTGAGTCCCATAGTGCTCAGAGCCATTTGAACCATCCATAGCTACGATGCTACGGCGTAGGTGAAAGTTCTTAAGTTGGCACTACGACAGACACCGACGACAGCGCCCTCTAGCCGGTGCTGTGGAGTTCTACGAGTTACGCGATAGATTTTGCCCCTTTTGATCAAGAGCAGAAGACCGGGAGACTTCGCTTGCTATTGAGACTACGGCTTCCCACCTCTGTGCAAAGTTAGGCATCCAGTTAATATTGTGATATTGTAAAACCATTTCTAAGAGCAGTACCGAGAGATATTCACCTTTTTCTGCTCCTACTCACTTCCTTCATTCGGCCAACGTTTCTGTTTGCAGGAGTAGACCCACGCGCCGCATTCCAGGCGGGATACATAAGTGCTATTGCCATGATTAATTTTTTTTTCTCTCCTCTCATTTAATTTTTTGCTCGGTAGTACTTAAGGTTTTTGTGATATGCCCGTGTGGCTGAGTGACTGTCTATGTGTTCCCACCATTCGCTATTAAGACTTTCATGTGTGTAAACCTTGGCTTCGCCACAGGATCTGGCTTAGCTGTCAGATCTCAGCAAATGATGCAGCTGCTTGCTGCCATAAATGGACTGTTCACACTACAAACTGCAGCTACTTCGGCGAGACCGACGCCACCGCCTGTACCGACGCCGTCGCCGACGGCACCGCCATTTCGTGCCTTCAGTCCTGACGTCGGACGCTGGCCAGAATACATCGTACAGCTCGAGGCACACTTCGCAGCTTACAACATACCAGGTACAAAGCGGCTTGTTTTTTTTTCATTGCCAATGCAGGTAGTGTGTTGTACCGTGTGCTCGTGAAATTGTTTCTCACAACCTGCCCAGAAACTAAAACTTACGATGAAACCATTGATGCTTTGAACTCCCACTTTCGTGAGACTGTAAATGTGGTAGCTACACGCTACAAATTCTTTCGCCTCGGGCGTGGCTATACTCAGTCGAGTAAAGCTTGGTTAGCGGGCCTTCAGGGACTACTTTTGATTGTGACTCTAATTACTCGTGTGGACGCTCATATGCGGATGTAATGATTAGTGACGCTATTGCGCAGAAAGTAGTGTATCACCGCATCCGCGAACAAATCCTCAGATTTAAAAACACGCCTTTTCAGGAAGTAGTGGACTTGCCAGACAGAGAAGACACATTAGACATGGCTACTTCTGCGTTCGACGTGACCCCGGGCGTGTGTGCTGTTAGCGAGGCACAACACGTGCCCTCCCACCAGCGAGCACGGCCAGCCACGACGCGCCGCTCGCGCACAAGTAAACAAATTTCACACCAGGCACCCACTAACAAACTGAAATCATATCCGAACTGCTTTCGTGCCCACCCACGGGACATTTGCTCATCCCATCAAGCACTGTGTTATTTTTGTAATACGAAAGGACATGTGCAAGCTGTGTGTAGTAAGAGAAACTCTAATTCACCAATATTCTCCCGTTCGAGTAACTCGCGTGGGCGTCACCGCAACGGCAACCGCCATGATCATGATTCACATCAGCCTATGGATGTTAATGCCATTTATTCAAAGCCTTCTGCTTCACGTGCTTCGACAGCTCGTCGTGTGAATCTAGTTTTGCCAGACACCTCCTCTCGCATTCAGCGCGATGCGAGGAAACTTTGTGTGACTGCTCATTAGTGTTCGTTCTGTTCGCATGCAGCTAGACACTGGTGCATCACTTTCTTTACTGAACAAATCGACGTATGACTTACATTACTTACTCTCGCTTCATCGTTCATATTCCACGCTGACTGCACTTACTGGTCAGGAAATCTCACTCAGTGCTCGGCGTGTGTAGTTTGCAAGCCACGTATAGTGCCACGACCCGTACAGTGTCTTTCCATGTGCTCTGCTCTAGTGATGCTACGAACATTTTTGGCATGCACGCATTTGAACTTTTAGGCCTCGTTATTCAGGAAAATGTACTTTGCATCGACGCCATTGACCATGCAGACAATGTTGCCGCACTATGCGATGATTATGCTTAACTCTTTTCTGATGGTCTAGGTTTTGCCACAGATTTTTCAGCCCATGTTGCAATTAAAGGCAATGAAATGCCTATTTTCTGGCGTGCACGCCCGGTACTGCACGCACTGCGCGACGCCGTAGCTTCTGAACTTAAGCTTTTGCAAGACATTGGTGTCATTGAACCTGTTTCTGCTTCGCCATGGCCCACGCCTATAGTGTGTCTGAAGAAACCAAACGGTCGTCTCCGTATTTGTGCTGACTTTAAGTCTAGTGTAAACCCCCAGACAGTGGTAGCTACATATCTCTTACTGCGTGCTGAAGACGTTTTTGATAAGCTTGATGCGGGAAAATTCTTTTCCACGATTGACTTGCGGGACGCATACTTCCAGATTCCGCCCGACGAACAGTCGCTGCGCTATTTTGTGATCGACACCCACAGTGGATTGTTCAAGTTGCGCCGCCTTCCGTTCGGTTGTGCTTCAGCTCAGCTATTTTTCAGTCTTATTTTCAGCAGTTGCGTGCCAGTGTCCCTGGTTGCTCAAATTATCTAGACGTTATAGTGGTATCAGATCGCACCCCTGACGAACATTTGCATAATTTGCGTGCCTTATTTATTGTACTTTTGCAGGCGGGACTCCAGTGTAATAGGGGTAAATGCAATTTTTTTGAAACTCAGATTCAGTATTTAGAACATATGATTAACGAACAGGGTATCCACCCCTCGCCCTCATATCTCAGTGCAATTAGAGACTTGCCAGCACCCAGGAACTTGAAAGAACTTCAGTCTGTGCTGGGTAAAATTTCATATTATATTCGGGTTATACCAAATGCAGCGCAGATTGCAGCGCCTTTGCATCGCCTTCGGCGTAAGAACGTTCATTTTGTTTGGTCTTCAGAATGTGACGCTGTTTTCCACAAGCTCAAATCTGCTTTGTTGTGTGACCGCTATTTGATTCCTTTCGATCCCTCCAAACCAGTTGTTTCGGCTGTCGATGCATCTTCTCACAGCATCGGAGCAGTTCTCTCACATCGCATTAAATCTGTCGATCGCCCGATAGCTTTTGCGTCTAAGTTGCTCAATTCTGCCTAGCAAAACTATTCTCAAATCGAGAAAGAAGCTTTAGCTATTGTATATGGTGTGAGAAAGTTTCATAATTTTTTGTACGGTCCCAAGTTCTATTTGGTCACCGACCATAAGCCTTTGACGTCGTTGTTCCACCCGTCAAAGCCAGTTCTGGCCCGTACTGCACAAAAGTTGCAACGTTGGTCTTTGTTTTTCTCTAACTACAATTGCGAAATCTTGTTTCGGCCCACAGCCCAGCATGGCAATGCTGATGCTTTGTCTCGTCTGCCTATCGGTCCTGACGATGTGTCTGATTCTTCCGAATTGTCATGCATGTTTATTGATTCGCAAGATAAGGAATTAGCTGATGGTTTTCCAGTGGATTTTCGTCGCATTGCTTCCGCGATTGCCGCCGATGCTTCTTTGCAGATTCTTTTGCAGTATATTCGCACTCAATGGCCTCCATCTGCTATGCAGGTTCGTGATCCACTTGTTCGACGTTATTTTGCGCAAAGACACAAATTGTCTACAAACCACGGCGTTATCTTGTTACGAACTGACAATGATCAGTCTTGTGTGGTTGTACCTCATTCGTTGCAGTCGGAAATTCTCCACTTGCTGCACGCTGGTCATAGGGGTATAGTGCGGATGAAGGAATTAGCGCGTCGTCACTGCACTTGGGTTGGCATTGATAAACATATTGAGAATTTGCTTGCTAACTGTCGCTCTTGCGTGGAGCATCAATCTGCTCACCGCCAGCGCTTCTTTGAGTGGCCGAGCCCTACTGCGCCTCGGCAGCGCGTTCATATTGATTTTTCTGGGACACCCGCTGGTTGATAGTCATTGATGCGTACAGCAACTTTCATTTTGTTGTACCTATGTCTTCAACTACATCTGCTGGTACTATTCGGGCTTTGACGTCTATTTTCTGCATTGACGCTTTTCCTGAAGTTATTGTCTCCGACAATGGCCCCCAATTCGTGTTCTCAGAGTTTGAAGCGTTCTGTGCTGCTAATGGCATTCGCCATCTGACCTCAGCCCCGTTCCACCTCAGTCAAATGGCAAGGCTGATCGCTTAGTGCGTATGTTTAAGTCGCAGAAAAGCAAGTTGCGCGCCACACACTGTCACAAGCACACGCTCTGGACTTTCCTTGCTTCATATTGCTGGCAACCGCTCGGCACCCGTTTCCCAGCGGAATTGCTACATGGCCACGCCCATCAGTCGCTCCTGCAGCTATTGCACCCGCCGCCGCGCGCTCCCGCTGCTTCGCCTCGTTGTGGGTTGGCGCCACATGATTTAGTGTGCTATTGCGTTTACTCTTGCAGGCAGCGCTGGGAGCAGGGACTCATTCATCTCCAGCTTGGCCAGCCGTTATTTGTTATTTCTGGTCCCTCTGGCACTGACAAGTGAGACAGGAACCAAATCCGTTTGTGCCGTCCTCGGTTTTCTGCCATTGGTTGTATTCCGGCAGAATTTGAGGCTTCACGGATTCCGCCGCCTCAGCCCACGACTCCACCGACGGCGCCCCCGCTGCTCGCACCCCTGCCGCGGTCTCGCCTGCCGTCGTCGCCGTCGCCGCTGTCGGTCCAGTCACCTGCACCGGACGGGCGCCTCTCGCCGTCGCCACGTCAACACCCCCGGCCGTCTCCGTCGCCGCCGCCGCTGCCGCGTACCTCCACGGTGCCGGAACCGATGGACGCTGAGGCTGCTGTCACGCCGCCGCCACCGTCGTCCATAGAGGTCGTTGCTCTGCCTCCTCATCCGAGCATACATAGTGGCGGTGCGCGGCCTCGGCAGGTTTCCCACGGGGCGTTTTCCTCGCCCCCTCGCGAGCAATTCGGGGTCACGGGTGGACAGCACGCCCCGGCAGTTCCGCTGTCTCCTGCGCCCCCCTGTTTCCCTCCACCCATCGTCGGAAGCCATACTCAACGACGATGTGTCGTTTCAGGGGGGAGGGATGTGGTATCGATAGCTACGATACCACGGCGTATGTGAAAGTTCTTAAGGTGGTACTACAACAGACACCGATGACAGCGCCCTCTAGCTGCTGCTGTGGAGGTGTACGAGGTCCATGACAGATTCTGCCCATTTTGATCAAGAGCAGACGGACGGAAGACTTTGCTTGCTATTGAGACTATGTACTACTTATGATGGGTCTAAGGCTTCACATCTCAGTGAAAATTTATGTATTAAGTTAATATTGTTATATACAAAAACCATTTCTAAGGACAGTACCGTGAGATTTTCATCTTTTCCTGCTCCTACTCACTTCCTTCATTTGGCCAACCTTTCACTTTACAGGAGCATACCCACGTGCTGCCTTCCAGGTGGGACACAAAGTGATATTGCCATAGCTGTTGCAAAAGACTTTGTTAGTGGGCCAGCTCAGAACCGATCAAACACCATTACGTCAGATGCAGCAGTGCCACTGGCAGATTCCCATATTGTGCTCTAGGAAAGGGGCTGGCACTGCCATAACTAAGACAAAAATGGTTCAAATGGCTCTGAGCACTATAGGACTAAACGTCTGAGGTCATCAGTCCCCTAGAACTTAGGACTACTTAAACCTAACGAACGTAAGGACATCACAAGCATCCATGCCCGAGGCAGGATTCGAACCTGTGACCGTAGCGGTCGTGCGGTTCCAGACTGAAGCACCTAGAACCGCTCGGCCACTCTTGCCGGCCCTAACGAAGACACAGCAGAAGGCGTTTGTAGGCCAGTTACTACACATCCAATCAACAGACTTCTTATGGTCTACACGGCTGCGAGCTGTGATTTGCAAAGCCAGAACGCTCTGTCCCAACATAAATTACAATTATATTCAGTCAAAGTTATCTCAGTCTGGTAGCTACTATTTACGAGGAGAGGTGTATACCGCTCCTCGAGGCGACATGATGCTACAAGCAGCCACGACGAGATTTGGCCTCCACCAACTGTGGGCCGCGGCTTCTGGTTTTAAGATCAGTGCTGTGGCTTAGTGTCTTCCAGCCAGTGGACCACTTTTAGGCCAACTACCAGGTGCAAAGAGCCCTCTGCCATAGAAGGCAGTCGCTTGAGACCATGGCCACCTGTTGCGTCAGTTCCTTACCACTCCTGTCTTCAACACACGTTATAGAGCAAGTTGCACCACAGAATGTTCGAGTTTGTTCTTCAGTAAAATGTATGACTAATAGTGAAGTTTTTACGAGGAGCCATCTACTATCATCCTGACAACAGTCCACCACCTCAATTCAGACCTCAAAACGTACATCTACATCTACATGGATACTCTGCAAATCACATTTAAGTGCCTGGCAGAGGGTTCATCGAACCACCTTCACAATTCTCTTTCATACCAATCTCGTATAGCGCGTGGAAAGAATGAACACCTATATCTTTCCGTACGAGCTCTGATTTCCCTTATTTTATTTTAGTGATCTTTTCTCCCTATATAGGTCGGTGTCAACAAAATATTTTCCCATTCAGAGGCGAAAGTTGGTGATTCGAATTTCGTGAGCAGATTGCATCACAACGAAAAACGCCTTTCTTTTAATGATTTCCAGCCCAAACCCTGTATCATTTCTGTGACACTCTCTCCCATATTTCGTGATAATACAAAACGTGCTGCCTTTCTTGGAACTTTTTCGATATACTCCGTCAGTCCTATGTGGTAAGGGTCCCACACTGTGCAGCGGTATTCTAAAAAAGGACAGACAAGCGTAGTATCCTCTTGTAGCATAGTGTCGTCCTTAGTAGGTTTGTTACATTTTTTAAGTGTCCTGCCAATAAAACACAGCCTTTCTTTAGCCTTCCCCACAACATTTTCTATGTGCTCTTTCCAATTACAGTTGTTCGTAATTGTAATACCTAGGTAATTATTTCAATATACGGCTTTTAGATTAGACTGATTTATCGTGTAACCGAAGTTTAAAGAGCTGCTTTTAGCGCTCATGTCTATGACCTCACACGTTTCGTTGTTGAGGGTCAACTGCCACATTTCGCAACATTCAGATATTTTTTCTAAATCGTTTTGTATTTTGTTTTGATCTTCTGATGACTTTATTAGTCGATAAACTGCAGTGTCATCTGAAAACAACCGAAGACGGCTGCTCAGATTGTCTCCCAAATTGTGTATATAGATAAGGAACAGCAAAAGTCCTATAGCACTACCTTGGGGAACGCCTAAAATCACTTCTGTATTACTCGATGACTCTCCGTCAGTTACTACGAACTGAGACCTCTCTGACAGGAAATCGCAAATCCAGTCACGTAACTGAGGTGATATTCCATAAGCACGCAATTTCCCTACGAGCAGCTTGTGTGGTACAGTGTCAAAAGCTTTCCGGAAATCCAGAAATACGGAATCGATCTGAAATCCCTTGTCAATAGCACTCAGCACTTAGTGTGAATAAAGAGCTAGTTGTGTTTCACAGGAACGATGTTTTCAAAACCAGTGTTGATTGTGTGTCAATAGACCGTTTCCTTCGAGGTAATTCACAATTTTCGAACACAATATATTTTCTAAAATGCTGCTGCAAATCGACGTTAACGATATGGGCCTGTAATTTAGTGGATTACTCCTACTACCTTTCTTGAATATTGGTGTGACCTGTGCAACTTTCCAGTCTTTGGGTACGGATCTTTCTTCGAGCGAATGGTTGTATATGATTGTTAAGTATGGAGCTAAGGCATCAGCATACTCGGAAAGGAATCTAATTGGTATACAGTCTGGACCAAAAGACTTGCTTTTATTAAGTGATTTGAGTTGCTTCACTACTTAGAAGATATTTACTTATTTTGGCAGCTGTTCTCGATTCGAATTTTGGGATATTTACTTAGTCTTCTTCTGTGGAGGCATTTCGGAAGACTGTGTTTAGTAACTCTGCTTTGGCAGCACTGTCTTCGATATTAACTCCATTGTTATCGCGCAGAGAAGGCATTGATTGTTTCTTGCCGCTAACGTACTTCACATACGAACAGAATCTTTTTGGATTTTCTGCCAGGTTTAGAGGCAAAGTTTCGTTGTGGAAACTGTTATAGGCTTCTCGCATTGAACTCCGCGTTAAATTTCGAGCTCCTGTAAAGGATCGCCAACCGTGGGGATTTTGCGTCTGTTTAAATTTGGCATATTTGTTTCGTTCTTCGTGCAAAAGTGTTCTAACACGTTTTGTGTACAAAGGAGGATCAGCTCCATTGTTTGTTTGTTTATTTGGTATAAATCTCTCCACTGCTGCCGATACTATTTCCTTGAATGTAAGCCGCGTCTGGTCTACACTTATATTATTAATTTGGAATGAGTGGAGATTGCCTCTCAGGTAGGTGTGAAGTGAATTTTTATCTGCTTTTTTGAATAGGTTTATTTTTCGCTCATTTTTCCACGATTTGGGGATTACAATATTCAGTCTCACTACGACAAACCTGTGTTCACTAATCAATATATCGGTTTTGATGCTCGTTATTAACTCAGGATTATTTGTTGCTAAGAAGTAAAGTGTGTTTTCACAACCGTTTACTATTCGCGTGGGCTCATGAACTAACTGCTCCAAATAATTTTCAGAGAATTCGTTTAGCAAAATTTCGGATGATATTTTATGCGTACTTCCGGAATTAAACATGTATTTTCGCCAACATATCGAGGGTAAATTAAAGTCACCACCAACTATTATCGTATGAGTCGGGTACGTGTTTGAAATCAAACTCAAGTCTTCTTTGAACCTTCCCGCAACTGTATCGTCTGAACTAGGAGACCAGTAAAAGGATCCCATTATTATTTTATTCCGGTTGTCAACAATGACCTCTGCCCATACTAACTCACAGGAAGTATCTACTTCAATCTCGCGACAAGTTAAACTACTTCTGACAATCTTTTCGGAACACCGTTAGGTTCAAAAATGGCTCTGAGCACTAAGGGACTTAACATCAGTCCCCTAGAACTTAGATCTACTTAAACCTAACTAACCTAAGGACGTCACACGCACACACATGCCCGAGGCAGGATTTGAACCTGGGACCGTAGTAGTCTCGCAGTTCCAGACTGAAATGCCTAGAACGACTCGGCCACCGCGGACGGAACACCGTTAGGTTCTTCGCAAAAATTTCGGCCTCGCTTATATCCGACTTTAGCCAGCTCTTAGTGCCTATAACGATTTGAGAATCAGTGCTTTCTATTAGCGCTTGGAGCTGTGGTAGTTTCCCAACACAGCTACGACAATTTACAACTGTTATACCGATGGTTCCTGTAGCTACGTTCTTCCTGTGTTCAGCGCTGTACCAGAAGTCCGGAATCGGTCCTGTCGACTATACTGCAAATGGTCAGCTCTGCTTTCATCTTGCAAGCAAGACTGGCAGCCTTTACCACTTCGGTTAGCCGCTAGAAACGAGAGAGAATCTCTTCTGATCGAAAGTGACGCACATCATTCGTAGAGACGTGAGCAACCACCTGCAGTTGGCTCCACCCTGTGCTCTTCGTGGCATCCGGGACGACCTTTTCCACATCTGGAATGACTCCACCCAGTATGCACATAGAAAGCACATTGGTTTTCTTACCCTTCTTGTCAGAAAGACACTAAGGGGCCCCATAACGCGCCTAACGTTGGAGCTTCCAACGACCAATAATCCCCCTTACTGCGATTGCCCGGATCTTGCAGGCTGTGTGGTTTCCCCTGAAACAGGACAGGCGACAGCATCCGTCTCAGTGACAGCGTCACCCACAGACAGCACCTGGAACCTGTTTGCCAGACAAACCGGGGAGGCCTTACGTGCGGCCTCTTGGGAAGTCTTTTGCCGTCTGCCTCGCCCTGGGGCGACCTCTACATTTTGATGTCAGAAGTGTGTGTCACCACTACATTTCAGTGGCAGGAAATCTTACCAGTCACCCTACCTGGAGACGATGACTCTAGACTACCTCAGGGTTGCAGATTAGTCGACACACAACATCAGTATGCAGTGGGCCGGCCTGAGTGACGGAGCGGTTCTAGGCGCATCAGACTGGAGCCGCGCGACCGCAACGGTCACAGTTTCGAATCCTGCCTCGGGCATGGATGTGTGTGATGTCCGTAGGTAAGTTAGGTTTATGTAGTTATAAGTTCTAGGGGACCGATTATCTCAGAAGTTAAGTGCCATAGAGCCTGTTGAAGCCAAGTATCCAGTGGGTGAGTGCACTAACTGATCTGTTTTACCCACTGCGAGTATCACGCCGAATGAGTGCACCTTGTAGCAGCTTTTCAGTTCTGTTTTAATGTGTGACATGTGTCAAGTAAACTCAGACTGTGTTCTGAGGCTGTGTAAATATGAACGTCATTTTTACCTATAATCAATGATTGTGGCTCATTGTCTGGAAGTGTATAAGGTGTTAACTATGCGTAGCTTCTTAGGAGGAAGAGGTGATATTTGTTCGGATGTCGGAGTTTTGTGGTAGATTTTGCAGTTTTTAATGTCCAATGTATTTCACTTTGAGCAATAAATGTGGCTTACTACGTTTAAGCACGCGAAGTAGTAGTCATGAGTAGCCGATCAAGTTTCGTCGAGAATTCAGAGTTTTGTGGTAGTTTTCGCCATTTTGAATGGGCAATGTATTTCATTTTGAGCAATAAATGTGGCTCACTACGATTAAGCACGGAACGTAGTAGTCATGTGTAGATGCTCAAGCGGAGAAGTTAAGTAACAGTAAGTGTTAGAATGGAATTAGATTAAGTCCCCGTGTCGTCGAACTGTTTTGTTCTCCTCGTTTGTTCTTTGCGTAATTAGGGAGGTATACCCTGGCGGAGATGTTGCGAATATCAGCAGCCTGGACCAGATGTGCAGGGAAGTGCATGTGCCGATGATCTTTGTGTCTTGCAGAGTGCAACTGCCAACAGTAAATTTGTTGTAGATACTTTGGATGTTGCACAGAAAGCTATCAATAAGGCTGCTTGTATCGCAGATGATGCGGATACTGAAATGCTACAGACGCATTTAGTATTTCCGAATGCCGCAGATTCGGCAACATCTGTGACGGCCCTGTCTCCTCAGAACGTGGAAGGAGAAGAAAGAGGAAATGTGTTTGTAAGGTTAATGATCGGGCCGACAAGGATTGTGCCATTGGATCAGGAGATTCACGAAAGTGACAACACTTGCAGTGTAATGCGTGATGCAGTCGAAGGCTGCTAAGCAATCCCAGGGCTAGACTTTCTTATCAAGCATCATGCGGAAACTGTCTTTCGATGACACGTGGTGGAAGTCAGGGGTATAATGTTCAAGCTCGGGGAAGCTGTCACCAGTGAAATACTGCTGCAAGGTTCGTTTATCATGATAGGACAAATGAGGGCAAAATCACTAATGCTTAATTTGCATGATATAGTGCCGCAAAGCACTGGGAAGTTGCTTTAGGTGACCGAAGGTGCTGCTAACTTACACGATTGTGGACTTCGCCCATGGGTAGGGAATCGTCGTTGGCTACGCAGCGCTCAGCGATAGAGAGCACTTCTCCTGTCAATACTCATGTTGAGACGTTATCTGAATTCCGTCCTTGTGGCTGAGAGTTTGCGTTTCTTGTCTGTAGAATACAGAGAGGAGAAGACAGCATTAGATTATACTAGTCAGAGGTCCGCCTTCCGTCGTTCTAGTGTTTGAATAAGTTTTTTATTCTGTGGCTGGAGTTCTTCCATCGTCGCAGACGTATACGAGAACCATCACTCCGACGCACGGGACGCAGAACATTCGGTGCTATTGCTAACTCCTTCGGCTTATAACAACTATAAAGCTGAACAGCTGTTATCACGTAAGTTTCATTTCAACTGAAGCACACAACTGGCTATCATCTTTGAAAGTTGTGTCTTCTAGTGTTTGTTCAAAATGGTTCAAATGGCCCTGAGCACTATGGGACTTAACATATCAGGTCATCAGTCCCCTAGAACTTAGAACTACTTAAACCTAACTAACCTAAGGACATCACACACATCCGTGCCCGAGGCAGGATTCGAACCTGCGACCGTAGCGGTCGCGTGGTTGCAGACTGTAGCGCCTAGAAACGTTCGGCCACTCCGGCCGGTTAGTGTTTGTTACCTAGATGATATCAATCATCTCGCGTAATTTGTTTTAGATCGCGTAGCCATAAAAGGGGCAGATTCGGGCAGTTGATCAATAACATTAGTCAGGAAATTCATTTGTATATCTTTATATCCATTGCGCATCGGCATAAAAACATTTGTAATATATAAAGGGTTCTTAAGCTACAATAAATGTATAAGCAGAAAAAACTTTAATATTTAGTAGTTTCCAGTTCCCTTAATCATTCATTTATTTTTATGTTGTAATTTATATGTTAAAGAGCAAGATGGACAAAATAATATCACCGTTAAGACATCCTAAGATCTCCTTCAGGTGGTAGTCGGACAGGGCCAAATCCTTACTTTCGCGAACATTATTTTCCATTGTGCACATTCATATTTACATCCGCCTGGTGCAGCATCTCGAAAACCATACAAATACCTTCCAGTAATACTTCCTAACACTTAAATTTATATTCGATATTACGAAATCCCTCTTTCTCATTAACACTTTTCTTTCCATAGTCAGTCTTCATTTTACATCCTGTTGTACGTAAAAGACAACGAAAATAAACGATGTAAGTATATTTTTGCGTTGGTCATATATTACGACCCTTTTTGTAGTACACGTTACTTAAAATCCGTTGGTACTGCTAGGTTTAATTCGAATACGTTCCATTGCCTTTCATTTAGTTCCATCGGGGGTTATCTTATAATTCCGTTCCAGGGCACTATCTGTTCCATTCAACTGTTATTCCAAGTTCTATGCTGTCTCTGACAGAATTGCAGTGTCACCGGTAAACTTCAAAATATTTATTGCTTCTTCCTAATATTTAATTCTGTTTACAAATTTATCCTTGGATGCTTTACTGCTTGTTCGGTGTAGACGTTGAATAACATCGTGTGTAGGCTACCTGAATGTCTCACTCCCATCTTCCCGTTGATCAACTAGAAATCCACCGGATGGAGTAGCAGAATTTATGTGCTTCAACAAGATATGTTCTTTGATGGGGTGGGTCTCTGAAATACATGTCCAGTCTCATTACTCCTTTCTTCTTTTTATCGCAGGACAGCAAAATTGATATTTCAGCACATATACGGTATAAAGTCAAACTTTAATATAGGACAACATGGATACCCAAGGATTCACAAGTTACCAGTTGTGGAGGAACATGTAGGAATGAGCGTCTCTCCTACTTCAGAACATTAAATGTAATTGTTGTAACTTCCAGAAGAACAGAGTACATTGTGTTAACTATTTCTAGATCGAAAGGGAAGCCACTTCCATTCGAACCCACTAGCGAGAACAAAGAGAAAAGTCGGTTGGAGACACAGTAAAGGGAAATGTCGTTAGAGTGTATTGTGGGATTGGAGAAGTATGAGGAAGGAAAACTATTGTATCCTGTCATGACTTTACGCCTTTTATCTTCAGATACCATTTTTAAATGACGAATGGTCGACAGAGGATAGTTGCTGCCTCACAGTATATCTGGACAAATAGCTTTACATCTAAGGATAATTTGAGGCGTTTATGTAAAAGTCCGATTTCAGAAACTTCTCTATCCTGGGGGGCCTGACTCAAATGCTTTAACATTGTCATTGTCCATGTCAGCAGAAGGTGCAGTGTAGGTGATTTCCCCAGTTCTAATTCCTTGGACGCCGCCTTGAAGACCTACAAAAACCCTTATGTTTAAAGAGCTATGAAAGAAAAGATTGCGTATAAGAATTACAGTAATCGAATAGCATACATAACGTAAAAAGTTCTTTCATCAGCGTCTTATCAGTTCCTTCATTTTGGGCTATTTCTCCCTTCTCAGAGAGCTTCTTCCACAAAGACAATCTAACATTGTCAGCTGCTTATTCCAGGGAGTATCGTTAGAGTGGCTCCGTGATCTATCAAGAGCAGGAAGGTTGAAGAAAGATAGAGAATGTAAAGAAAATAGTCGTGATCACCTACCACTTACCAGCAGGTAGTCACCACATTATTGTCAATTGAAATTAACTGAGCAGTGCTTGTTGATTCCTGTTGTGATTTCCTGTTACTCCAGGTTTGTGTTCGAGAGAAACGCGAAATTAGAGATGTGGCACCAATGTTATTTTCATACGGCAGGTGCATAACGAGGTCGGTCTAGCGAATTATGCTGCATAGTTAAAAGAGTTGGACTTCGTTTCATAATGACTGCGGGTTCTTTGGTGGTGCACCATAAAAGATCTGATAAATTACTAATCAGTATTTGGATCACACCAATGGCTGACGGGCTCCACGTCAGCAGTTTTAAATAGGTTCAAATGGCTCTGAGCACTATGGGACTTAACATCTGAGGTCATCAGTCCCCTATATCTCAGAACTACTTAAAGCTAATTAACCTAAGGACATCACACACATCCATGCCCGAGGCAGGATTCGACTTTCGACCGTAGCAATCGCGCGGTCCCGGACTGAAGCGCCTAGAACCTCTCGGTCACAAAGGCGGCCTCAGCAGTTTTGCATTTCTTTCACGAACAGTTGTATACAAAGCTGATAAAGACATTAATACAAAGAGATATGTTTAGTTTGTTAAAGTAATACATCTGAAAGGTATTAATTTAAATATACCAAAATAGGTGGGGCGTTTGAAAAGTCTGTGCAAAGTCCGAGAGATGCCACCACCGGTGTCTATCGAGGTCATGTTTAGTTAGTAGCATCTTTGGAAAGATCGCACACCAAGTTTCAGTCATATTATTCTATTTCTTTGTGTTTGGCATTCGTGTGAGTCAAGGAAGTCGAGTGTCTGTCAAAAAATGGACGAAAAAGAATTTCGTGTGGTGATTAAACATTACTTTATGGAAGGCAAAACGCCTCAGGAGACCAAAGAGAAGCTTGATAAACATTATATTGATTCTGCGCCTTCGCTTAGAACAGTTTATAAGTGATTTCACAATTTTATGAGTGGCCATATGGGCACAAGTGATACTGAACGTTCTGGACGCCCTGTGGAGTTTAAGACTCCAGAAATCATTGATAAAATCCATGATATGTTGATGCATGAGAGAAGAGTTAAGGAGCGTGAGATTGCTAGTACCGTGGGCCTCTCGAATGAACGGTTATAAAATATTTTGCATGAACATTTGGACACGAGAAAGCTTACTGCAAGATGCGTTCCGCGATTGCTAACTCTTGACCAAAAACGGAATCGTGTGTAGTGTTGCAAGGATGGTTTGCAGCTGTTCAGAAGGATCCGCAGGACTTTGAGCGTCGTTTCGTTACTGTGGATGAAACATGGATACATTACTATACTCCTGAGACCAAACAACAATCTGAACAATGGGTTACCAATGGAGAATATGCACCAAAAAAGACGAAGACCATTCCTTCGGCCAGAAAAGTTATGACGACTGTCTTTCGAGATTCGCAAGGGATAATCCTCATCGACTATCTGGAAAAAGGGAAAACTTTTACAGGTGAATATTATTCATTGTTTTAGGACCGTCCTTTCCCATCATGAGAATGCACCAGGACAAACCTAAGCAGTTCTGGTGGCAAAATTAATGGGAACAGGATTCCAGCTCGTTTCCCATACCCCAATATTCTCCAGACTTGACTCCCTCGGAATAGTATTTGTTCCCCAATTTGAAGAAATGTCTGGCGAGGCAAAGATTTTATTCAAACGAGGAGGTGATTGCAGCAACTATTAGCTATATTGTAGACTTAGACAATTCCTATTATTCGGAAGGGATCAACAAATTAGAATAGCTTTGGACGATGTCTCTAAAAGGAGACTATGCTGAAAAAAAAAGAAAGGTTTACACCAAAGATGTAAGCAGTTATTATTTTTGCACGGACTTTGCAAACGCGCCTCGTATAGTAATGGTACTTAAGAGCTAACAAGATGGATGCATACACAGCGCAATTTGAAGAACATAAGACGATACGAAACAGAAAGTCATCTCCTAGCCGATAGTTGATATACAATGTGAAGGCTTCTCTGTTCTTCATTGTCGTAGAAAGTATTACATGTACTTATTAACATTTGTGGACCTTCTGGGACACACATATTTCATAAACATAAAGAAAGAAACATTTTCTTGGTGTCTTACATTTTCCTGCAATATATTTGACAATGATACTGGCTGTTACATGAGTACTCATTCAAGTCGTGTACAACAAGGTTAAGTCAGTTCATGGATGTGTCTGTCTGTGGGAATTGATGGAGCCACTGCTGGAGTGACGTCGTAGTTGGCTTGTATGACGTCAATCGGACGGTGACAACCGGCTGAGAATGAGTTCTGGTTGTGCACTTTGCAGCAGAGGTGGGCATAGAAGCGCGGCCAGTCCAGGAGTGTAGCCATCACAGCCGTGCTAGCCTTGCCTAGCGCTGCCCGTTCAGCAGGGGCAGTCGCATGGAGGTCCGACAGAGTCATGCGGCTGCACTGGGCTACAGCTGTCTCTTGCCGAGCGAGCCCCTCACGTCACCGCAAGGGCCGAGCAAACCTGTTGCGAAACAACTAGTATGCCACGGGCTAAGCAGAGTCGCGTATGGAGACGCAGCCCACGGGCCGCGGCCTCGCTGCTCCACACTGAGCGAGGCTGTGACGTCACTGCATCAGTGACGTGCGCAAGCGCTGGCGTGCTGCGGCGTACGTGCTGTTGGTAGCGCTGACGGCAGTTTTGAGCTACGGGCTGTGAGCGGTAAGTAGGACAGAGTTTAGTTCAAATGTTCAAATGTGTGTGAAATCTTATGGGACTTAACTACTAAGTCGTCAGAACAAACACCATTTCGTCCGATGCACATTCCCACATTGTGCTCCAGGAAAGTGGGTGTCGCCGCCGTAACGACGACAAAGCAGAAAGGCGTTGTTAGGCCAGTTACTACACATCCAATCAACAGACTTCTTTTGGTCTACATGGTTACAAGCAAGAGCGCTCTGTCTCAACATGAATTACCATTACTTTCAGTCAAAGGTGTGTCAGTCTGGTAGCTACTATTTACGAGAAGACGTGTATGCCACTCCTCGAGGCGACGTGATGCTTCAAGCAACCACCACGAATGTGGCCTCTGCTACCTGTGGGCCCCTGTTGCTGGTTTTAATAATAGTTGTGTGGGCCTAGTATCTTCCAGCCAGTGGGCCAACTACCAGTGCAACCAGCTTTCCGCTATAGAGGGCAGTTGTTTGAGACCACGGCCACCTGTTGCGTCAGTTCCTTAACACCCGCTGTCTTCAGCACACACTATGGAGGACGTTGCACCACAGAATCTTCTAGTTTGTTCTTCAGTAAAATGTATGACCAACAGTGAAGTTTTTATGAACAGCCACGGATCATCACCCCGACAACAATCCACCAGCTCAACTCAGACTTCCACGTGTAGAGGTCATCCATCCTGGACCTCTACATTTTTATGTCAGTGTGCGTCACCTGTAAATTTCAGTGAAAGAGGAGCCTCACCAGCCAACCTACGTGGACACGATGACTCCCGATTTCCTCATGGTTGCAGTTTCATCGACGCACAGTATCAGTGTGCAGTGGGGGACTGCACTGACTGTTTTAGTTTTTTTTCCCTGCTAGTATGACGTTGCGTCAGTGCACCTTTTAGCAGCTTTTCAGTTCTGTTTTCATGTGTGACATGTGTCAAGTAAACTCAGACTGTGTTCTGAGGATGTGCAAATATGAACGTTATTCTAGCCTATCATCAATGGGTGTGGCTCATTGTCTGGAAGTGTATAAGGTGTTAACCATACGTAGCTTCTTAGGAGGGGAAGATGAGTTTTGTCGAGAAGTCGGAGTTTTGTTGTAGTTTTCGTCGTTTTTAGTGGGCAATGTATTTCATTTTGAGCAATAAATGTGGCTCACTGCGTTTAAGCACATGATGTAGTAGTCATGAGTAGCCGCTCATTTGGAGAAGTTATGTAACTGTGTAAGGATAGAATTAGATTAAGTGTTCTTGTAATCATACTGTTTTGTTCTCCACGTTGTTGTTTGCATGATTGATGGCGGGATCCCCTGGCGGACAAGTTGCGAATTTCTGCAGCCTGGACCAGATGTGCAGGGAAGTGGATGTGCCAATGATTTTGGTGTCTTGCAGAGTGCAACTGCCGACTGTAATTTTGTTGTAGATACTTAGGAGGTGACAAAGAAAGCTATCAATAAGGCTGATTGTATTGAAGATGTTTCGGGTACTGAAATGCGGGTGTAGAATTGAATGTGCGCAATGGAAAATACTGAAAGCAAAAATAAAGATTTTACCCTGTCTGGCTACCCCATGAAGCAGATCTTAGGATCTGTTAACGGTGATATTATTTCCTCCTTCTTGCTCTTTAACATATAAATTAAAACATCAAAATAAATGAATGATTAAGGAAACTAGTAAGTACTAAATAATAAATGTTGTTTCTGCATATACATTTATTGTAGATTAAAACACCTTTATATATTACAAATGTTTATACGTCGATGTGTAATGGACGATAAGAGATACGAACTCCAGCCACAAAATAAAAACTCACTAAACACTAGGACGGCAGAAGGCGGTCCTCTGACTAGTATAATCTAATACTATCTTCTTCTTTCTGTATTCTACAGACAAGAAATGCGAAGTCCCACCCACAAGGACGGAATTCAGATAACGACTCTACATGAGTATAGACAGGAGAAGTGCTCTCAGTCACTGAACGCTGCCTACTCAACGACGATTTCGTACCCGAAGACGAAGTCCAGAGTCGTATAAGTTAGCTACACCTTCGGTCACCTAAAGCAACTTGCCAGTGCCTTGTGGCACTATATCATGCAAATTAAGCATAAGTGATATTGTCCGCATTTGTCCTATCATGATGAACGAACCCTGCGACAGTATATCACTGGTGACAGCTTCCCCCAGCTTGAACATTATCCCCCTGAGTTCAACCGCTCGTCATCGAAAGTCAGTTTCGGCGTGATGCTTGATGAAAAAGTCTAGCCCTGGGATTGCACAGCAGCCTTCGCCTGCACCACGCATTACACTGCAAGTGTTGTCACTTTTGTGAATCTCCTGATCCACTGGCACAAGTCTTGTCGGCCCGATCATAAACCTTACAAACACATTTCCTCCTACATTCTGAGGAGGCAGTGCCGTCAAATATGGTGCCGAATCTGCGGAGTTCGTAAATAGTAAATGCGTATGTCCCAGTTCAGTACCTAAAACATCTACAGTAGAATCAGCCTTATTGATAGCTTTCTGTGTTACCTCCTAAGTATCTACAACAATGTTACTGTTGTCAGTTGAACTCTACAAGACACAAAGATCATCGGCACATGCACCTCCCTCTACATCTGGTCCAGGCTTCAGAATTTCGCAACCTCTCCGCCAGGGTATACCTCACTAATTATGCTAACAACAAACGAGGAGAACAAAACAGTACGACTATAACACTACCGTCTGCTACTGCTATACCATAACCTTAAAGTAGGAGGCAGGTCGTGAAATATAACTATCTAGTTAAAACAATTATGGTATAAAGCAACAGAGCAGAGTTACCCTCTGAGAGGAATATTGTTGTGTTGACCGAGTTGTACCTAACGGGGGTGGCTTATGGGAAATGAAAGTCAGAATTACGTAAATATTTGAAGAGTAACAAACAAAATTTTCGTTTATCGGCACTGTTTAACGGATAAAGAAAACGGTCGCCAGCCTAATTAGGCAAGAGAATGATTAACATTCTTGTTCAAAAAAATAGTTATTAGTAACTTTAACGGATAAACACAACCTATACTTTGTCACACGTGAGTGCAATGAACTCTGACACATACATATGTTTACTGTAAGATTGAAGCTAACAGCTAGAGCAGCACAAACTATTTGAAAAAAAATATAACAGATACCGAAACACACTATTACTTTCAGGGCTTGTTCAGACTGAATAGTATTTATAACATTACTATTAACAGTCACTGCAGGATCATAAATTGGACATAGGTTAAGCTTCTCTCAGTTAAATACTGTACTATTTAAAATGAAAGTTAATTGGAGTCCACTAACAGGTTGCTTCTCACTATCTTTTGAATAAAGAAATTATGGTTTTGATAAATAGTGGTCTTCCCGTTCCTTGTTACCTAGCATTAGCACAATAGACTAACTGTGGATCCTGTTATACTATTAATATGCATTTACAATACACAAGAGAGACAAACACTTAGCAATCATGAACATATAATTTTCTACTATTGCAGTTTTCCACTTTTACTACAGTGAAACAAAATGTTGACAAACTGCAAGAAACTCACTCACCTTTTAAAATTTACGACAGGTAGCACTATGATCATTAACTAAGCAAAACTTTATAAGCCTCAATTTTAAGAACTTGAATTTATAAAAGAAACAGCAAATTGTCTTTATTACCACAATCTTCTACTTTCAAGTAAATGATTAAATATGTGACTCTGAAACTTCACAAAACTACATTTACTGCCTACCACAATTTCACTAAATTCACAATAAATCTGAATATTCCCTTCTCATCAAAGATCAAACTACATTATGTAATTAACTGTCTAACATTGAGGCTTTCATTTTTTCCACAAAATAGGACACTCGGTAATCATAGTTCAAATGGAGAGGAACCTGAGAGGTGTTGTGGTAGGGAAAAAATCAAGGTAGGTATATAAATTCAGTTATAAGTTACCTTATATTTGTGCACACTAAATCACCCAATAAGCTGATCCTTCACTGTACATTATTATAGCATTCCGTTACAGTGATTGCGCAATGTGGTGGCAACTGCATGTTGGTAGGTGGATTTGCAGACAGAATTGCTGGACTCTGTCCCTTCTTGGTGGCGATGATGGATACCAATTCCAGAATTGTTCCAGCTATTTATCCATCCATCCGAGGCATTGGTAAGCGGCAGGAAAAGTCTCTCTCGGAACCTGCACAATATACAACTCTGACACAGGCAGTGCACAGTTTGGTAGCTCGCCCCCGACTGACTCTTGGCTCCACCTTTTCTACCTAGGCCAACCACATTTTGCGCGCGCTACACAGTTCCGTTCCCGATGGGAACCACAAGACGTTTTACATACAAAATGACTAAGAACCCTAAGTGAGGAACAGCAGTTTACATAACAGTAATCGAACATATTAATTAAAACAGGACATTTGCACATATAGGTAGTTCTAAACAAAATTATTTAAACAAATTCCAATTATGTACAGTAAGTTTTGTTCCCTCCAAATGGGACAAAGAATTTAAATGACAGATACACGACATTGCATAGAATCAAACCATGATATCAAAGTTTTTACAAAGAATGGAGTATACAATTTTGTGTTATCTATTCAATGAAACACATTTACAGATACTCAATGTTAAAACATTAAACCAAAGAAAAAGGCAAAATAAATCCATACAGCATTAGAGCTATGGTGTTACACGACGACAAGGACACTTAATTTAATTCTATCCGAACACTTACTGTAACTTAACTTCTCCACCTGAGCGGCTAGTCATGCTTAAACGTAGTGAGCCACACTTATTGCTCAAAATGAAATACATTGCCCATTAAAAACGACGAAAACTACCACAAAACTCCAACTTCTCGACAAAACTCATCTTCCCCTCTTAAGAAGTTACGCATGGTTAACACCTTATACACTTCCAGACAATGAGCCACACTCATTGATAATAGGATAAAATAACGCTCATATTTAGACATCCTCAGAACACAGTCTGAATTTACTTGAGACAAGTCACAAATTAAAACAGAACTGAAAAGCTGCTAAAAGGTGCGCTGACTCGGCGTGATACTCACAGGGGAAAAAAATAGAACAGACAGTGTACTCATCCTTTGCATAGTGATGCTGTGTGTCGACGAAACCGCAACCCTGAGGTAGTTGAGAGTTATCGTCTCCAGGAAGGGTGGCTGGTAAGGTTCTCCTGTCACTGAAATTTAGAAGTGACACACATTTCTGACATCAAAATGTGGAGGTCCAGGGTGGATGGCCTCTACACGTGGAGGTCTGAGTTGAGCTGGTGGATTGTTGTCGGGATGATTATCGATGGCTGCTCATAAAAACTTCACTGTTAGTCATACATTTTACTAAAGAACAAACCAGAACATTCTGTGGTGCAACGTCCTCCATAGTGTGTGCTGAAGACCGCGGGTGTTAAGGAACTGATGCAACAAGTGGCCATGATCTCAAACGACTGCCTTCTATGGCTGAAGCCTGATTGCACTGGTAGTTGGCCCACAGGCTTGAAGATGCTAAACTCACAGCACTGACCTTAAAACCAGCAGCAGGGGCCCACAGTTAGTGGAGGCCAAGTCCCATGGTGGTTGCTTGTAGCCTCATGCCGCCTTCTGGAGCGGCATACTCCTCTCCTCTTAAATAGTAGGTACCAGACTGAAAATAATGGTAATTTGTGTTGGGACAGAGCGTTCTTGCTTTGCAAATCATAGCTTGTAACCATGTAGACCATAAGAAGTCTGTTGATTGGATGTGTAGTTACTGGCTAACCAACGCCTTTCTGCTGCGTCGTCGTTATGGCCTTTCTTTTAGCACATTGTGGGAGTCTGCCAGTGGCATTTCTGCCTCTGACGTAATGGTGTTTGGTCGGCTCTGAGCTGGTCCACTCCCAAGATCTTTTGAACAGCGATGGCAACATCACAATTTTACTCAGTAGCGCCGAAAAGTAGGGGTGGCGCTGCAGATCGAATAACTGATAAGAATATACTGACAACGGAACCTCCCCATCGCACCCCCCTCAGATTTAGTTACAAATTGACACAGTGGATAGGCCTTGAAAAACTGTACACAGATCAATAGAGAAAACAGAAGAAGTTGTGTGGAACTATGAAAAAATAAGCAAAATATACAAACTGAGTAGTACATGTGCAAGATATGCAACATTTGGTACAGTGTAAGCTGAGGAGCGCCGTGGTCCCGTTGTTAGAGTGAGCAACTGCGGAACGAGAGGTCTTGGGTTCGAGTCCTCCCTCAAGTGAAAATTTTACTTTCTTTATTTTCGCAAAGTTACGATCTGACCGTTCGTTCATTGACGTCTCTGTTCCCTGTAATAAGTTTAGTGTCTGTTTTGCGACCGCACCGCAAAACCGTGCGATTAGTAGACGAAAGGACGTGCCTCTTCAATGGGAACCGAAAACATTTGATCGCAAGTTCATAGGTCAACCGATTCCTCCACAGGAAAACACGTCTGATATATTCTATACGACACTGGTGACGGCATGTGCGTCACATGACAGGAATATGTTGTCGACCCACCTAACTTGCACACTAGGCGAATGGGTAAAAAGATTCTTCTACCTTGCCCCATTTAGGTTTTTTTGTGGATGTGATAATCACTCCCAAAAAAGTGATGAAAACACAAGAGTTTGTCACATAAACTGCAACAAATGAATGCAACAGTTTCACAGTCGCACAGTTTTCCCTGTGCTCTGTCAAAACATATGTTTTTTACGTTTTCAAATGGTTCCTTGTGTAGACCGTAAAATTATGCAGATGTCCAAGCAAATCTGAACATGCCCTGGAATTTTGGAGAGCGAAGTTGATTATGTGTCAGAGCCTGAACTTTGATAATTGTCTGAAAATAAAAAATTAAACTTTTCTCTCGAGAGAAGATTCGAACCGAGGACCTGTCGTTCTGCAGCTGCTCACCCTAACCACGGGACCACGGCGCTCGTAGGCTGGCACTCTCCTAAATATTGCATACATTGCGCATGGACTACTCAGTTAGTATATTTTGCTTATTTTTTCATAGTTCCACACAACTTCTTCCTGTTTTCTCGATTGATCTGTGTTCAGTTTTTCATGGCCTATCCCTGTGCCAACTTATAACTAAATCTGAGGGGGGTGCGATGGGGAGGTTCCCTTGTGAGTCGAACTGGGGAAGACAAGAAATTTGTGGCACAACTTCGTTTCATAGGGCATTAAGGACTCCTCAGTTTGGTATATCATTTAATTGATGACAGGAGAAAATACAAAAACGCATTACATGAAGCAGGCAAAAAAGAGTACATACGTCTAAAGAATGAGACCGACTGGAAGTGCAAAATGGCTAAGCAGGGATGGCTAGAGGGCAAATGTAATTGTCTAGGGGTAAGTTAGATACTGCCTATAGGAAAATTAAAGAGATCTTTGGAGAAAAGAGAACGACTTGCATGAATATTAAAAGCTCAGATGGAAATCCAGTAATAAGCAAAGAAGGGAAAGCAGAAAGGTGGAAGGAGTATATAGAGGATCTATATAAGGGCGATGTTCTTGAGGACAATATTATAGAAATGGAAGAAAATATACATGAAGATGAAATAGGAGATATGCTACTGCGTGAAGAGTTTAACAGAGCACTGAAAGACCTAAGTCGAAACAAGGTCCCAGGAGTAGACAACATCCCATTAGAACTAATGACAGCCTTGGGAGAGCCAGGCCTAACAAAACTCTACCATCTAGTGAGCAAGATGTATGAGACAGGCGAAATACCCTCAGGCTTCAAGAAGAATATAATAATTCCAATCCCAAAAGAAAGCAGGTGTTGACAGATGTGAAAATTACCGAACTACCAGTTTAATAAACCACGGCTGCAAAATACTAACACGAATTCTTTACAGACGAATGGAAAAACTGTTAGAAGCCGACCTCGGGGAAGATCAGTTTGGATTCCGTAGAAATGTTGCAACACGTGAGACAATACTGACCGTACGACTTAAATTAGAATAAAGATTAAGCAAAGGCCAACTTACGTTTCTAGCATTTGTAGACTCTGAGAAAGCTATTGACAATGTTGACTGAAGTACTTTTTTTCAAATTCTGAAGGTGACAGGCGAAAAATACAGGGAGCGAAAGGCTGTTTACAAATTGTACAGAAACCAGATAGCAGTTATAAGAGTCGAGGGGCATGAAAGGGAAGCAGAGGTTGGGAAGGAGTGAGACAGGGTTGTGGCCTATCCCCGATGTTATTCAATCTGTATATGGAGCAGAAATAAGAACTTTGAGGTTCACCGATGACAGTGTAATTCTGTCAGAGACAGCAAAGTACCTGGAACAGCAGCTGAACGGAATGGACAGTGCCTTGAAAGGAAGATATAAGATGAATATCAATAGAAGCAAAACGAGGACAATGGAATGCAGTCGAATTAAATCGGGTGATGCTGCGGGAATTAGATTACGAAGTGAGAGGCTTAAAGTAGTAAATGAGTTTTGCTATTTGGGGAGCAAAATAACTGATGATGGTCGAAGTAGAGAAGATATAAAATATAGACTGGCTATGGCAAGGAAAATGTTTATGAAGAGGAGAAATTAGTTAACATCGAGTATAGATTTAAGTGTCAGGAAGTCGTTTCTGAAAGTATTTGTATGGAGTGTAGTCATGTATGGGAGTGAAACGTGGACGATAAATAGTTAAGACAAGAAGAAAATAGAAGCTTTCAAAATGTGGTGCTACAGAATAATGTAAAAGATTAGATGGGTAGATCACGTAACTAACGGGGAGATACTGAATAGAATTAAAGAAGAGAGAAAATTTGTGGCACAACTTGACTAGAAGAAAGGATCGGCTGGTAGGGCATATTCTGAGGCATCAAGGGAACGCCAATTTAGTATTGGAGTGCAGCGTAGAGGATAAAAATCGTAGAGGGAGACCAAGAGATGAATACACTAAACAGATTCAGAAGGATATAGGTTGCAGTAGGTGCTGGGAGATGAGTAAGTTTGCACAGGTTGGAGTAGCATGGAGAGCTGCCGCAAACCAGTCTCTGGACTGAAGAGCACAAGAACGACAACAAGAGCTAACAAAATAGGTCCATACATAGCGAAAGCTGAAGAACAAGGACGATACGAAACAGGAAGGCATCTCCTAGCTGATCGCAGAAAAAATGTGAAGGCTTCTCTGTTCTTCATTACTGTAGAAAGTATTACATGTACTTATTAACATTTTTGAACTTTCTGGTACGCACATATTTCATAAACATAAAGAAAGAAATATTTTCTTGGTGTCTTACGTTTTCCTACGACACATTTGACTACGATACTGTCTGTTACATGAGTAATCATTCAAATAGTCAGTACAACAAAATTACAAGATTGGTGTATACAAGAAAAAACAGTACACAATTTGACATGTTTTAAATAAACAGTTTGACAAATCATTTACATTGGCATGGGAGAAATTTGTAAAAGTTACACGAACTTAATGTTTGAGACGTATCAATGTTCTGAGGATAAGAGGTTAAGTCATTTCAGTGACGTGTCTGCCCGTGGGAATTGATGCAGCCACTGCTGGAGTGACTTCGCAGTTGGCATGTATGATGTCAACTGGTCGGTGACGACTGGCTGAGTGCGAGCTCTGGTTGTCCACTTCGCAGCAGAGGTGGGTATCGAGCCGATGCCCGTCCAGGACCGTAGCCATGTCAGCCGTGCGAGACTTGTCTCGCGCTGCCGGTTCAACCGGGGCAGCCGTATCGAGGTCCGACGCGCCGCACGGTGCGGAGTAGTGCGCCCGCACTGGAGTACAGCAGTCTCGGACCGAGCGAGTCCCTAACGTCACACCAAGGGCCGAGCAGTGCTGTTGCGAAAGCACCTGTATGCCAGGGGCTCAGCAGAGTTCCGCATAGAGACTGATATTATCTACATCCCAAACACTAGAAGACACTACTTTCAAAGATGATCTACAGTGGTGTGCAACCTCAGTGGAAGTGAAACTTACGTGATCACAGCCGTTCAGCTTTATAGCCTTAATATACCGAAACAATCACTATCACCGAATGTACTGCGTCCCCTTGCGTCGGAGCAATGGTTCACGTACATGTCTGCGACGATGGAAGAACTCTGGGAGTTCGCGGTTATGGTCTGTAGAACACAGAGAGGAGAACATATTATTAGATTATACTAGTCAGAGGACAGCCCTCTGCCGTCCTAGTGTTTCAATGAGTTTTTTATTTTGTGGCTGGAGTTCCTCCATCGTCGCAGACGTGTATGCGAACCATCAATCCGACGCACCGGACGCAGTACATTCAGTGATATTGAAAGCTTCGGCATATTAGGGCTATAAAGCTGAACAGCTGTGATCACGTAACTTGCACTTCGACTGAGGTTGCACACCACTGTAGATCATCTTTGTAAATAGTGTCTTCTAGTGTCATCTTAGATGATGTCAGTCATCTCGCGTTATTTATATTAGACCGCGTATCCATAAAAAGGGGCAGATTTGGGCAGTTGTCCATTGAACATCGATATATAAACATTTGTAATAAATAAAGATGTTTTAATCTACAATAAATGTATAAGCAGAATCATTAATATTTAGTAGTTACTAGTTCCCTTAATCATTCATTTATTTTTATGTTGTAATTTATATGTTAAAGAGCAAGAAGGAGGAAATAATATCACCGTTAAGAGATCCTATGATCTGCTTCAGGGGGTAGTCAGATAGGACCAAATCTTCATTTGCGCGTTCAGTATTTTCCAGTGCGCACATTCTTTTTTACACCCGCCTGGAGCAGCATCTTGGAAACCATACAAATAACTTCCAGAAATGCTTCCTAACACTTAAATTTATATTCGATGTTAGCAAATCCCTCTTTTTCAATAATAATTTTCGTGCTATAATCAGTCTTCATTTTGTATCCTCTCCACTTCGGCCATCATCAGTTATTTTGCTGCCCAATAGTCGTTTTAGGGTCTCATTTTGTAATCAGATTTCCTTAACACCACCTGGTTTAACCCTCGCAATACCAAGGGAGAGGGAAGAGGTACATTATGTCTACCTTTTTAGAATACTGTAATCTAGTCAGGTACATTACATTTTAAAATTCTGAAAAAAATATACACTCCTGGAAATGGAAAAAAGAACACATTGACACCGGTGTGTCAGACCCACCATACTTGCTCCGGACACTGCGAGAGGGCTGTACAAGCAATGATCACACGCACGGCACAGCGGACACACCAGGAACCGCGGTGTTGGCCGTCGAATGGCGCTAGCTGCGCAGCATTTGTGCACCGCCGCCGTCAGTGTCAGCCAGTTTGCCGTGGCATACGGAGCTCCATCGCAGTCTTTAACACTGGTAGCATGCCGCGACAGCGTGGACGTGAACCGTATGTGCAGTTGACGGACTTTGAGCGAGGGCGTATAGTGGGCATGCGGGAGGCCGGGTGGACGTACCGCCGAATTGCTCAACACGTGGGGCGTGAGGTCTCCACAGTACATCGATGTTGTCGCCAGTGGTCGGCGGAAGGTGCACGTGCCCGTCGACCTGGGACGGGACCGCAGCGACGCACGGATGCACGCCAAGACCGTAGGATCCTACGCAGTGCCGTAGGGGACCGCACCGTCACTTCCCAGCAAATTAGGGACACTGTTGCTCCTGGGGTATCGGCGAGGACCATTCGCAACCGTCTCCATGAAGCTGGGCTACGGTCCCGCACACCGTTAGGCCGTCTTCCGCTCACGCCCCAACATCGTGCAGCCCGCCTCCAGTGGTGTCGCGACAGGCGTGAATGGAGGGACGAATGGAGACGTGTCGTCTTCAGCGATGAGAGTCGCTTCTGCCTTGGTGCCAATGATGGTCGTTGCGTGTTTGGCGCCGTGCAGGTGAGCGCCACAATCAGGACTGCATACGACCGAGGCACACAGGGCCAACATCCGGCATCATGGTGTGGGGAGCGATCTCCTACACTGGCCGTACACTACTGGTGATCGTCGAGGGGACACTGAATAGTGCACGGTACATCCAAACCGTCATCGAACCCATCGTTCTACCATTCCTAGACCGGCAAGGGAACTTGCTGTTCCAACAGGACAATGCACGTCCGCATGTATCCCGTGCCACCCAACGTGCTCTAGAAGGTGTAAGTCAACTACCCTGGCCAGCAAGATCTCCGGATCTGTCCCCCATTGAGCATGTTTGGGACTGGATGAAGCGTCGTCTCACGCGGTCTGCACGTCCAGCACGAACGCTGGTCCAACTGAGGCGCCAGGTGGAAATGGCATGGCAAGCCGTTCCACAGGACTACATCCAGCATCTCTACGATCGTCTCCATGGGAGAATAGCAGCCTGCATTGCTGCGAAAGGTGGATATACACTGTACTAGTGCCGACATTGTGCATGCTCTGTTGCCTGTGTCTATGTGCCTGTGGTTCTGTCAGTGTGATCATGTGATGTATCTGACCCCAGGAATGTGTCAATAAAGTTTCCCCTTCCTGGGACAATGAATTCACGGTGTTCTTATTTCAATTTCCAGGAGTGTATTTGTGTCTTTTAATGGATTCATCTACCAGATTACGTAACTGTTTTAAATTTTTCAGTAAAACTTAACTCCAAAATTTAGGTCTTGTCAGTTGATGTGAATTTTCAGAACATGTGTCATATTCATTTGCAGGTTTAGGACCCTTCTTACACATAAATATATCATTAAAATGTATGCTGTGCGTAAAACACAAAGAAAATTAACGAAATCCGTATATCTTTGTGTTGGTCATATATTACAACCCCCTTTTGTAGTGCAAGTGATGCAAAATCCGTTAGTATTGCTAGGCTCAATTCGAATAGGATTTACCTTTCATTTAGTTGCATTGATTGTTATCTTATAATCCCTTTCCAGGGCATTATCTATTCCATTCAACTGTTATTCTAAGTTCTTTGCTGTCTCTGACAGAATTGCAGTGTCACCAGTAAACTTCAGAATGTTTATTGCATCTCCCTAATATTTAAATCTGTTTACAAATTAATCCTTGCATGCTTTACTGCTTGTACGGTGCTGATGTCTAATGACATCGAGTGTAGGCTACCAGAATGTCTCACTCCCATCTTCAAATTGCACAACTAGAAATGAAGCAGATAGAGTAGCAGTATTTATGTGCTTCAAAAAGATTTGTTCTTTGGTGGGGTGGGGCTGTGAAATACATGTCCATCCTCATTGCTCCTATCTTCTTTTTACCTGAGGACAGTAAAATTCATATTTCAGTGCATATACGGTAAAAATTCAAACTTTCATTTAGGACAACATGGATTCCCAAGGATTCACATGTTACCAGTTGTGGAGAAACATGTAGGATTGAGCGTCTCTCCTGTTCCCGAACATTAATTGTTGTTTTTGTAACTTCCAGAAGAGCAGAGTACATTGAGATAACTATTTCTAGATCGAAAGGTAAGCCAGTTCCTTTCGAACCCACTAGCGAGAACAAATAGAAACTTGTTTGGAGATGCAGTAATGGGAATTGTCGTTAGAGCATATTGTGGGAATGGAGAAGTATGAAGAAGGAAAGCTATCGTATCCTTTCCATGACTTTATGCCTGTTAGCTTCAGATATCATTTTTAAATGACGATTGGTGGCCAGAGGAAAGTTGCTACCTCACTGTATCTCTGGACAAATAGCTTTTCATTTAAGTATAATTTGAGGCGTAAATGTAAAAGTCCGATTTCATAAACTTTTCTGTCCTGGGGGGCCTGACTCAAATGTTTTAACATTGTCATCGTCCATGTCAACATAAGGTGTAGTGCAGGTGATTTCTGCAGTTCTAATTTCTTGGACGCCGCTTTGAAGAGCTACAAAAACCCTTATATTTTAAAAGCTGTAAAATAATCGATTGCCTGTAAGAATTAGAGTAATAGAATAGTAAACATACCGTGAAAAGATCTATCATCAGCGTGATATCAGTTCCTTCAGTTCGGGCTGTTTCTCACTTCTCAGAGAGCTTCTCGCACAAAGAGATTCTAACATTGTCAGCTGCTTATTCCACCGAGTATCGTTAGACTGGCTCAGTCATATATCAAGATCATTAAGAAGACCACTTTTCTTTACGTAAATAACGCGTTCTTTCGCCGCAATCAAATGACCGTGAACTTATGGACAATTGACGCATATATCCTCAGCATTAATATAAATTTGTAGCCCTGTATTTAGCATACGGCAGGAACAAGTCAATCGTCAATATATCCAGCAGTGCAACGACAATGTTGGTATCTGCATCAGTGGTGGATACCAAGAGACATAAATCGTCTAAACAATTCTCTTAGAATGTTACCGCCCGTTTTTGGTTCATATGGAAACTGAGTTGTGAACAAAATGCGAAATCTGAGAGTCCAGTCAATGAAACAGGAGACAGTACATGCCAGATAATTGTTTCTTCTCGCACTGGATGTCCACATATCTGTAGTTGCTGAGTATTCAATTTCTGTTGTATGAGCAATTACCTCAGGCATAATTATATGTCGTAGGGTTTTAACTCTTTTTGCCATGTTCCACGACACAGTTGTGGGTTGAGAGATAATAGCCTTTGCAGTGTCAATTAACATCTGAACAGGATCCATAAGACCTTTACCTCTTATAGTTCCGTACGACCTCACGTCTCGTGCACACATAGCCACGCATTTATCGACAGTTACCTCCTGGGGATGTTTAGGAAGTCGTTTCTCGTCCCCATAAGACTCTTGTTTATTAGACACGAATGGATGGCGAGAAATGTGTGAAGTGCCACTTGACCCTTCAGCATGAGAGTAAATTTCACAGCACAGGAACAGCAAACAAAATGAACGTTTTTCCTAACGCCATCCAATATAGGCTTTAACACGGTCCAAACTGAACTTTTTGGATTCGCTTCAAGCTGTCCAGTTCTCTACTCATCACTGATTAATTTTTATTTTACTACCCTTTTTCTTGAAATGCGCTCCTTCCTCTGCATACCACGTTTATTCTGCGAGCACATTTTGTGCGTTACGACAAAAATGAAGAATTCCCACCACTACACTATACACTGCTCTACTCACCGCTCGTAGCCCGTAGCTCGCAACAGTGGTCAGTACTATCAAAAGTACGTAGGCCGCAACACGCCATTGCTTGCTCATGGCACTGTTGCAGTAACGTCACGTGAGGGCGCGGCCCGTGGGCTGCGTCTGCATGCGCAACTCTGCTGAGGCTGTGGCATACGGGTTCTTTCGCAACAGCACTGCTCGGCCCTTGGGGTGACGTCAGAGACACGCTCGGCGAGAGACTGCTGCAGTCCAGTGCGGCCGCAGCTCGCGGGCCGGTCCTCTGAGCACAACTCTGCACTGTGCTACCTGTCGGACCTCGATGCGGCTGTCCCAGCTGAACCGGCAGCGTGACTCAAGGTTCGCACGTCCATCATGGGTATGGTCCTGGACGGACCGCGCCTTGATGCCCACCTCTGCTACAAAGTGCACAACCAGAGCTCGCGCTCAGCCGGTCGTCACCAGCCGATTGACATTATACAAGCCAACTGCGACGTCACTTCATCTGTGGCTGCATCAATTCCCTCGGGCAGACACGTCACTGAACTGACTTAACCTCTTATCCCCAGAACAACGATTCCTCTGAAATTTTAAGTTATTCTAATTTGTACAAATATCTTCTGTGCCAATGAAAATGATTTGTCAAACTGTTTACTTAAAACATGTCAAATTGTGTATTGTTTTTTCTTGTATACACCAATCTTGTAGTTTTGTTCTACGGACGACTTAAATGACTACGCATGTGACAGCCAGTATCATAGTCAAATATATCGTAGGAAAATGTATGACACCAAGAACAATTTTCTTTATTTATGTTTATCAAATATGTGTGTACCAGAAAGTCCACAAATGTTAATAAGTACATGTATTACTTTCTACGACAATGAAGAACAGAGATGCCTCACGTCTTTCTGCGATCAGCTAGGAGATGCCTCCCTGTTTTGTTTCATCCTTTGTTCTTCTGCTTTCGCTATGTATGCATCTATCTTGTTAGCACTTAAGAACTACGAATATACGACGGGCGTTTGAAAAGTCCGTTCAAAAATGAAAACTGCTTACATGTTTGGGGTAAACCTTTTTTTATTTTCAGCATAGTCTCCTTTTAGACTTATACACTTCTTCCAATGCTGTTCTAATTTGCTGATCTCTTACGAATAATAGGAATAGTCTAAGCCTGCAAAATAGCTAATAGTTGCTGAAATCACATAATCGTTTGAATAAAATCTTTGTCCCGCCAGCCATTTCTTCAAACTGGGAAACACATAGCAGTCCGAATGAGCCAAGTCTGGAGAATAGGTGAAGGGGGGAGGGATGTGAAACGAGTTGGCATCAAATTTCCATTAACTTTGCGACCACAATTGCTGAGGTGTACGCTCGTGCATTGTCGTGATGGAAAAGGACGGTCCAATAACGATGAATAATATTCACCTGTAGTAGTTTCACCCTTTCCCATTTAGTCGATGAGGATTATCCCTTGCGAATACCAAATGACAGTCGCCATAACTTTTCCGGCCAAAGCAATGGTCTTCGCCTTTTTTCGTGCAGATTCTCCCTTGGTAGCCCATTGTTTACATTGTTGTTTGGTCTCAGGAGTATAGTAACGTATCCATGTTTCATCTACAGTGACGAAACGACGCGTAAAGTGCTGCAGATTCTTCTGAACAGCTGCAAACCATCCTTGCAACACTTCACACGATTCCATTTTTGGTCAAGCGTGAGCAATCGCGGCACGCATCTTGTGGATAGCTTTCTCATGTCCAAATGTTCACGCAAAATATTATGCACCCGTTCATTCGAGATGCCCACAGAACTAGCAGTCTCATGCATCTGAACTCTTCTGTCATCCATTACCATATTATGGATTTTATCAATGATTTCTACAGTGGTAACCTCCTCAGGGCGTCCAGAACGTTCAGCATCACTTGTGCCCATATGGCCACCCCTAAAATTTTGAAATCACTTATAAACTATTCTAATCGAAGGCGCAGAGTCACCGTAAACTTTATTAAGCTTCTATTTAGTATCCTGAGGTGTTTTGCCTATCATAAAGTAATGTTTAATCACCACACGAAATTCTTTTTCGTCCATTTTTTGGCAATCACTCGACTTCCATGATGTGCACGAATGCCAAACACAAACAAATAGACCAAATTGACTGAAACTTGGTGTGCGTTCTTTCCAAAGATGCTGCTAACTAAACATGACCTCTAAAGCCGCCGGTGGTGGCATCTCTCGGACTTTGCATGGAATTTTCAAATGCCTCTCGTATTTGAGAATATTTAACTTAATACCTTTCAGATGTATTAATTTAACAAACTAAACATATTTCTTTGTATTAATGTCTTTATCAGCTTTATATACAGCTATTCGTGAAAGAAATGCAAAACTGCTGACGTGCTGCCCGTCTGCCATTGGTGTGACCCAAATACTGATTAGCAATTTATCAGATCTTTTATGGTGCACCAAAGAACGTACAGTCTTTCAGAAACGAAATCTGATACTCAATTAACTCAAAATCATAATTCTATTGACCGATCGCGTTATGCACTTGACTTATGAAAATTACATTGAAGCCAAATCTGTATCTATACGTTTCTCTCGAACACCAAGCTGGAGAAATAGGAAATCACAACAGGAATCAGCAATCACTGATCGGTTATTTTCAATTGACATTACTGAGCTGACTACCTGCTGGTAAGTGCTAGAAGTTTTGACAAAGAGATTTCAGCTTTATTTAAACATGTTCTGACCTCCACATATTTCTTATTTAACAACGAATTTTTTGAACAGACGGACGGAGTCGCCATGGGTAGTTTCTTATCCGCTCTGGTGGCCAATTTATTTATGTAGGACTTCGAGGAGAAGGCGCTTGAATCTGCTGACTTGAAACCCACGATATTCTGGAGGTATGTTGATGACGCCTTTGTAGTTTGGCCCCAAGGTGAAGACAACTTGCAAGACTTCTTAAGACATCTGAACTCCCTCCACGATCAAATAAAGTTCACAATGGAAATTGAAAAGGAGGGATGCCTTCCATTCTTGGATGTTTTAGTTCGGTGCAGAGAGGATGGCACTTTGGGACATGAAGTGTATAGGAAGCCGATCTGTATTTACGTGCAAATAGCTGCCACCATCCTACCCAGACAATGAGTGTTCTCCGAACTTTGACTCCAGAGCGCATATTATTTCTGACGAAAGCGGTCTGCAAGTTGAACTTTCCCACTTACAAAGAGTGTTTGAACACATACAGAGGGCACTAAAAATGAAACCGAAAGAGGCCACAAAGAAAGCAGAAGAATATGAAGAAACCTTTAAATCGATGGCCTTCCTGCCATATGAGGGTAGCCTCTCATCAAAAATAGGACGCATTCTCGGCAGACACAAAGTAAAAGTGATTTTTCGTTCTCCACCCAAGACAGCTGCACTCGTGGGCTCCGTCAAAGATGATTTGCTGCTCCGAAAATCTGGAGTTTACAAAATTCCATGTGAATGTGACCTTTCTTACATAGGACAAACAACTCGTACTGTCCAAGAAAGATGTAAAGAACACCGGAGGTATACACGACTTTTACAACCTAACAAGTCGGCAGTGGCAGAGCACTGTATTGATAATGGCAACAGTATGTTGTATGACAACGTCAAAATTTTGGCAACTACATCATCCTTTTGGGACACGATAGTGAAGGAGGCAATTGAAATTCGCTTGACGACGAATTTAATTAATAGAGATAGTGGTTTCAATCTTGATAAATCATGGAATCTTGCACTTGCTGTAATAAACTCGCAAAGACGTCGTCACAGTGCAGCTCACAATGATATATCGATATGCCAACACAGATCAACTGCGGAGTCATAGATACAACTCGCGCATTATGCACGTCTCTGCCGCCGACCAACGTCTCTGGCGCATTTGCATCTGTGGCCGCATGTGCAGTCGCGAGGTGCAACAGTATAAAGGGACGAAGCGAGCACTCGAGCGGCAGTCTTGCGGCTCACTCTGAAGATGGTTGAACGTTATACAGCCGAAATATTAGAAGAAGAAGGAGATTTCTTGCGGCTGCACACCCGAAACTTAATGGAAGTCTTTGCGCCACCAAATACTGAAGATTCACATTACACGTTATTTTTGTAACTTCCAGAAGAAAAGAGTACATTGAGATAACTATTTCTAGATCGAAAGGGAACTCAGTTCCGTTCGAACCCACTAGCGAGAACGAAGAGAAAAGACGGTTGGAGATGCAGTAATAGGAAATGTCGTTAGGGTGCATTCTGGGATTGAAGAAGGGAAACTATTGTATCCTTTTCATGACTTTATGCCTCTTATATTCAGATATCATCTTTAAATGACGAATGGTGGCCAGAGAAAAGTTGCTACCTCACAGCATCTCTGGACAATAGCTTTTCATCTAAGTATAATTTGAGGCGTTCATGTAAAAGTCCAATTTCAGAAGCTTCTCTGTCCTAGGGCGCCTGAGTCAAATCCTTTAACATTGTCATTGTCCATGTCAAAAGAAGGTGCAGTGCAGGTGATTTCTGAAGTTCTAATTCCTTGGACGCCGCTTTGGAGAGCTACAAAAATCCCTATGTTTTAAAAGCTATAAAATAAACGATTGCGTATGAGAATTACAGAAATAGAATAGCAAACATACCGTGAAAAGTTCTTTCATCAGCGTGATATCAGTTCCTTCATTTCGGGCTATTTCTCCCTTCTCAGAGAGCTTCTCGCACAAAGACATTCTAACATTGTCAGCTGCTTATTCCAGCTGGCTCATTTATCTAACAAGAGCATTAAGAAGACCACTTTTCTTTACGTAAGTGAAATGATCTTTCGCCGCATCAAAAGACCACGAACATATGGACAATTGACGCATATATACTCGGCATAAAAATTATTTCCTAGCCCTGTATTTAGCATACGGGAGGAACAAATCAATCGCGAATATATCGCGCAGTGCCACGGCAATGTTGGTACCTGGATCAGTCTTGTGCTGCATGTCTTTCAAAGTAGAGTGGTGGATACCAAGAGACATAAATCGTCTAAATAATGCTCTTAGAATGTTACCGCCCGTTTTTGGTTCATCTGGAAACTGAGTTGTAAAAAATTGCGAAATCTGAGAGTCCAGTCAATGAAACAGGATATAGTAGCTGTGAGATAATTGTTCCTTCTCGCAGTGGATGTCCATATGTCTGTAGCTGCTGAGTATTCACCTTCTGTTATATGAGCAATTACCTCAGGCATAATTATATGTCGTAGGCTTTCAGCACTTTCTGCCATGTACCGCGACACAGTTGTGGGGTGAGATATAATGGCCTTTGCAGTGTCAACTAACATCTGAACAAGATCCATAACACGTTCATCTCTTATAGTTCTGTACGACCTTACGTCTCATGCACACATAGCCACACTTTTATCGACAGTTATCTCCTGAGCAGATTTAGGAAGTCGTTTCTCGTCCACACAAGACCCTTGTGTATTAGACATGCATGGATGGCGAGAAATGTGTGAAGTGATACTTGACCCTTCAGCGTGAGAGTAAATTTCTCCGCACAGCGAACAGTAAACAAAACTAACATTTTTCCTAACGCCATAGACAATAGGCTTTAACACGGTCCAATTTGAACTTTTAAGATTCGCTTCAGGATGTGTGGTTCTCTACTCACCACTTATTACTTTTTCTTTTAGTTCCCTTTTTATTGACATGCGCTCCTTCTTCTGCAATCGATATTAGTTTCCTCGCTCATTTTGTGCATTATGAGGAAATGACACACTACACTAAACACTGCTCCACTCACTGCTCTTAGGCCGTAGCTCGCAAGTGTGGTTAGTACTACCAACACCCCGTAGGCCGCAGCACACGAGCACTTGCACACGTCACTGTTGCAGTGGCGTCATGGGCTCGCTCAGTGTGGAGCAGTGAGGCCGCGGCCCGTGGGCTGCGTCTCCATGCGCAGCTCTGCTGAGCCCGTGGCATACAGGTTCTTTCGCAACAGCACTGCTTGGCCCTTGGGGTGACGTCAGGGACTCGCTCGGCCCAAGACTGCTTCAGTCCAGTGCGGCCGCAGCATGCGGGCTGGGCCTCTGTGCACGACTCTACGCCGTGCGTCCCGTCGGACGTCGATGCGGCTGAACCGGCAGCGCTAGGCAAGTCTCACAGGGATGTCATGGCTACGCTCCTGCATGGGCTGGGCCGTGATGTCCATCTCTACTGCAAACTGCACAACCAGAGCTCGCTCTCAGCCTTTTGTCACCGACCGATTGGAACCATACAAGCCAACTGTGACGTCTCTCCAGCAGTGGCGGCATCAGTTCCCACGGGCAGACACGTCACTGAACTGACTTACCCTCCTCTCCTCAGAATAATGATACCTCTCAAATTTTAAGTTAGTGTATCTTGTACAAATATCTCTTTAGCCAATGAAAATGATTTGTCAAACTGTTCATTTAAAACATGTCAATTTGTGTATTGTTTCTTCTTGTATGCACCAATCTCGTAGTTTTTTTGTACTTGCTACTTGAATTACCTTTTTTGTAATGGCGAGTGTCATAATCAAATGTATCATAGTCAAATATAAGACACCAAGAAAATTTTTCTTTCTTTATGTTTATGAAATGTGTGTGTAGCAGAGAGTCCACAAATGTTAATAAGTACTTGTAATACTTCCCACGATAATATAGAACAGAGAAGCCTTCACATTTTTCCGGCGATCAGCTAGGAAATGTCTTCCTGTTTCTTATCGTACATTGTTCTTCAGCTTTCGCTATGTAAGCATCTATTCTGTTAGCTCGTAAGATGCATGAATGTATTTAAGTCTATTTAAATTAATACCTTTGAGATGTATTAATTTAACAAACTAAACATATCGCTTTGTATTAATGTCTTTATCAGCTTTGTGTACAGCTATTCATGAAAGAAATGCAAAACCGCTGACGTGGAGCCAGTCTGCCATTGGTGTGATCCAAATACCGGTTAACAATTATCAGTTATTTTATGGTGCACCACTGAACCTGCAGTCTTTCAGAAACGAAGTCCGATAGTCAATTAACTACACAGCATAATGCGATTGACCGATCACGTTATGCACTTGCCTTATGAAAATTACATTGGATCCACATCTGTAACTTTACGCTTCTCTCGAACACCAACCTGGAGTAATAAGAAATTACAACAGGAATCAACAAGCACTGCTCGGTTAATTTCAATTGACAGTACTGATCTGACTACCTGCTTGTAAGTGGTAGGTGATCACGACTATTTTCTTTACATTCTCTGTCTTCCTTCCACCTTCGCAAGCAGGCAAGCTAACAGTTACAGCTCACAACTTCCACTCGCTCATCCACCTTCCAGAGAGGTTGCTGCTATTGTTGATTGTACAGTGGTCACTCCACATGTGTATACGATTTAACGTCGTACCAGAGACATTTCTGTTTACAACAACAAAAGAATACAAGAACCGCTACCTCAGTTCGTTGCATCGGCCAACAGTGTGAGATAAATAGCTTTCCTCATACAAGAATGAGCAGCGCCGTTAATTTAGAGCAATACAGAAACGTCTTTTGCCATGTCAACAGCCGAGGGAGCTGGATCACACGAGGACTACCTTACTCATGAGATTTCCCAGTTAAGAACTTGCAAAATTGTAGACCAGAAGCCTACTTCTCTCTCCCGCCCTCTTCCCCAGTGTTGTTGTTGTGGTGTTCAGTCCGAAGACTGGTTTGATGCAGCTGCCCAAGCTAGTCTATTCTGTGCAAGCCTCATCAGCGCTGCACAGCTAATGCAATGTACATCAGTTTGAACTTGCTACCTGTATTCAAGGCTTTGTCTCCCTCTACAATTTTAATATCCTGCCCCCTCCCCAAACACGCGCATATACACACTTCTCTCCATTACCAAATTGGCAATTCCTTGGTGCCTCAGGATATGCCCTATGAAACGAAGTCGTGCTATAAGTTTCTTGTATTCCCCAGTTCAACTCAGTATCTTCATATCAGTTATTCGATCTGCAGTGCCATCACTAATTTGTGGCGCTACTGATTAAAATTGTGATTGTGGTATCGATAGCTACGATGCCACGGCGTAGGTGGAAGTTCTTAAGTTGGCACTACGACAGACACCGACAACAGCGCCCTCTAGCCGCTGCTCTGGATGTCTACGATCTCTGCGTCAGATTCTGCCCATTTTGATCTAGAGCAGACGGCCAGGACATTTCGCTTGCTATTGAGACTATGTACTGCTTACGATGGGTCTAAGATTTCCCACTTCAGTGGAAAGATATATTTTCAGATAATATTGTGATAAAGTAAAACCATTGCTAAAAGCAGTACCGAGAGATTTTCACCTTTTCCTGCTCCTACTCACTTCCTTCATTCGGCCAACCTTTCAGTTTGCAGGAGCCGACCTACTCGCCGCCTTCCAGGCGGGATACAATACTTAGAGACGAACAAGAATTACAATATTTTTTCCTCTCCTCTCATTTCCTTTTTTACTCGGTACTGCTATAGCTTTTTGTGATATCCCCGTGTGGCTGAGTGACTGTCTTTAGGTGTTCCCATGATTCGCTATTAAGACTTTCAATTGTGTAAACCATGGGTTCGCCACAGGAACAGGCTTCGCTGTCCAATCTTGTACGTATTCAGGCTTACCAACTGAAGCAGCTGCTTGCGGCCATAAATGGACTGGTCACACTGCACACTGCAGCTACCTCGGTGCCTCCGGCGCCACCGCCTGTACCGACGCCGTCGCCGACGGCACCACCATTCCGTACCTTCAATCCTGACGTCGGACGCTGGCCAGAATACATCGTACAGCTCGAGGCACACTTCGCAGCTTACAACATACCAGGTACAGAGCGGCTTGCTTTTTTCATTGTCAACGCGGGTGTTCTGTTGTACCGTGTGCTCGTGAAATTGCTTCACACCACCCGCCCAGAAACTCAAACTTACTATGAAGTAATTAATGCTTTGAACTCCCACTTTCGTGATTGTGTAAATGTGGTAGCTGCACGCTACAAATTCTTTCGCCTCCGGTGTGGCTCTACTCGGTCGAATAAAGCTTGGTTAGCGGGCCTTCAGGGACTAACTTCTGATTGTGACTTTAATTACTCGTGTGGACACTCATATGCGGATGTAATGATTAGAGACGCTATTGCGCAGAATGTGGCGGATCACCGCGTCCGCGAACAAATCCTGAGATATAAAAACCCGTCTTTGCACGAAGTGGACTTGCTACACAGAGAAGATACATTAGACATGGCTGCTTCCGCGTTCGACGTGACCCCGGGTGTGTGTGCTGTTAGCGCGGCACAACACGTGCCCTCCCACCCGCCAGCACGGCCAGCCACGACGCTCCGCCGCGCGCAAGTAAACAAATTTTACACCAGGCACCCACTAAGAAACTGAAGTCATGTCCGAACTGCTTTCGTGCCCACCCACGGGACAGTTCCCCATCCCGCCAAGCACGGTGTTATTTTTGTAATAAGAAAGCACATGTGCAAGCTATGTGTAGTAAGAGAAACTCTAATTCACCAATTGACTCCCGTTCGCGTGACTCGCGTGGGGGTCACCGCAACGGCAACCGCCATGATCATGATTCACATCAGCCTATGGATGTTAATGCCATTTATTCAAAGCCTTCTGCTTCACGTGCTTCGACAGCACGTCGTGTGAATCAAGTTTTGCCAGTCACTTCCTCTCGCATTCAGCACGATGCGAGGAAACGTTTTGTGACTTTGCTCATTTGTGTTCGCTCTGTTCGCATGCAGCTGGACATTGGTGCGCCAGTTTCTTTACTCAACAAATCGACGTATGAGTTGCTTTATTCACTCCCGCTTCATCGTTCACATTCCACACTGACTACACTTACTGGACAGGAAATATCAGTGCATGGCGTGTCTAGTTTGCTAGCAACGTATGGTGCCACGACACGTACAGTGTTCTTCCATGTGCTCTGCTCTAGTGATGGTACGAATATTTTTGGCATGGACGCATTTAAACTTTTTGACCTCGCAATTCAGGACAATGTACTTTGCATCAACCCTATTGACCATGCAGACAGTGTTGATTTTGCTGAACTCTTTTCTGATGGCCTTGGTACTGCCACAGACTTTGCAGCGCATGTTGTAACTAAAGACAATGCCATGTCTATTTTCCAGCGTGCGCGCCCAGTACTGCACGAACTGCCCGACGCCGTAGCTTCTATAGTTAAGCATTTGCAAGATATTGGTGTCATAGAACCTGTTTCTGCTTTGCCATAGGCTTCGCCTATAATGTGTGTGAAGAAACCCAACGGTCGTCTCCGTATATGTGCTGACTTTCAGTCTACAGTAAATCCCCAGACAGTGGTAGCAACATTTCCCTTACTGCGTCCTGAAGATATTTTTGATAAGCTTGATGCGTGAAAATTCTTTTCCACGATTGACTTGCGGGACGCACACTTTCAGATTCCGCTCGACGAACAGTGGCAGCGCTATTTTGTGATCAACACCCACCTTGGATTGTTCAAGTTTCGCCGCCTTCCGTTCGGTTGTGCTTCGGCTCCTGCTATTTTTCAGTCTTATCTGCAGCAGTTGTCGGCCACTGTCCCTGGTTGCTCAAATTATCTGGACGATATTGTGGTATAAGGTCGCACCCCTGACGAACATTTGCAGAATTTGCGTGCCTTATTTATTGTACTTTTGCAGGAAGGTGTAAAGTGTAACAGAGGCAAGTGCAATTTTTTTCAAACTTCGATTCAGTATTTAGGACATATGATTAACGTACAGAGTATCCACCCCTCGCCCTCACATCTCAGTGCAATTAGAGACTTGCCAGCACTCAGGAACTTGAAAGAACTTCAGTCTGTGTTGGGCAAAATTTCATATTATATTCGGTTTATACCAAATGCAGCGCAGATTGCAGCGCCTTTGCATCGCCTTCGGCGTAAGAACGTACGTTTTGTTTGGTCTTCAGAATGTGACGCTGCTTTCCACAACCTCAAATCTGCTTTGTTGAGTAATCGCTGTTTCATGCCTTTCGATCCCTCCAAACCAGTTATTTTGACTGTCGATGCATCTTCTCACGCCGTCGGAGCGGTTCTCTCACTCCGCGTTAAGTCTGTCGTTAGCCCGATAGCTTTGCCTGTAAGTTTTCAATTCTGCCCAGCAACACTATTCTCAAATCGAGAAAGAAGCTTTAGCTATTCTATATGGTGTGACAAAATTTCATGATTTTTTGTACGGTCGCAAGTTCTATTTGGTCACCGACCATAAGCCTTTGATGTCGTTGTTCCACCCGTCAAAGCCAGTTCCGGACCATAGTGCACAAAAGTTGCAACGTTCGTCTTTGTTTTTCTCTAACTACAATTACGAAATTTTGTTTCGGCCCACAGCCCAGCATGGCAATGCTGATGCTTTGTCTCGTCTGCCTATCGGTCCTGACGAAGTGTTTGATTCTTCCGAATTGTGATGCATGTTTATTGGTTCACAAGATAAGGAATAAGCTGATGGTTTTCCAGTGGATTTTCGTCGCATTGCTTCCGCGACAGCCGCCGATGCTTCTTTGCAGATTCTTTTGCAGTATATTCGTACTCAATGGCCTCCATATGCTACGCAGATTCGTGGTCCACATGTTCGACGTTACTTTGCGCAATGTCACAATTTGTCTGTACACCACAGTGTTACGCGACTGCTACGGTCGCAGTTTCGAATCTTGCCTCGGGCATGGATGTGTGCGATGTCCTTAGGTTAGTTAGGTTTAAGTAGTTCTAAGTTCTATGGGACTGATGACCACAGATGTTAAGTCCCATAGTGCTCAGAGACATTTTTGTGAACCTCGGTGTTATTTGTTACGAACTGACAATGATCAGCCTTGTGTAGTTTTACCTCGTTCGTTGCAGTCGGAAATTCTCCGCTTGCTGCACGGTGGTCATTGGTTTAGAGTGCGGATGAAGCAATTAGCGCGTCGTCACTGCACTTGGGTCGGCATTGATAAACGTATTGAGAATTTGCTTGCTAACTGTCGCTCCTGCGTGGAGCATCAATCTGCTCGCCGACAGCGCTTCTTCGCGTGTCCGACTCCTACTGCGCCTTGGCAGCGCGTTCATATTGATTTTGCGGGTCGCTTCTGCGACAGCCGTATGATAGACATTGATGCGTACAGCAACTTTACGTTTGTTCTACCTATGTATTCTACTACATCTGCCAGTACTATTAGCGGTTTGACGACTATTTTCTGCATTGAGGGCTTTCCTGAAGTTATTGTCTCCGACAATGGCCCCCAATTTGTGTCCTCAGAGATTGAAGCGTTCTGTGCTGCTAATGGCATTCGCCATCTGACCTCCGCCCCGTTCCACCCCCAGTCCAATGGCGAGGCTGAATTCTTTGTCCGTACGTTTAAGTCGCAGATAAGCAAGTTGCGCGCCACACACTCTAACAAACACGCGCTCTGGCCTTTCCTTGCTTCATATCGCTCGCAGCCGCTCGGCATCCGTTCCCCAGTGGAACTGCTACATGGCCGCACCCATCTGTCGCTCCTGCAGCAATTGCGCCCGCCGCCTTGCGCTCCCGCTGCTTCGCTGCGTTTTGGCTTGGCGCCGCATGATTTAGTGTTCTATCGCGATTTCTCTGGCAGGCAGCGCTAAGAGCAGGGACGCATTCTTCGCCAGCTTGCCGGCGCCTTATTTGTCATTTCAGGTCCCTCCAGCACGGACAAGCGACACCGGAACCAGATCAGTTCGTGCCGTCCTCGGTTTTCTGCCGTTCGCTGTTTCCGGCAGAATTGGAGGCTTCACGGATTCCGTCGCCTCAGCCCACGACTCCACCGACGGCGCCTCCGCTGCTCGCGCCCCCACCACGGGCGCGTCTGCCGTCGTCGCCGTCGCCGCTGCCTGTCCAGTCACCTCCACAGGACGGGCGCCTCTCGCCGTCGCCACGTCCCCACCTCCGGTCGTCGTCGCCGCAGCCGCCGCCGCCGCCGCCGCCGCGTTCCTCCACTGTTCCGGAACCGATGGACGCTGAGGCTGCCATCACGCCACCGCCGCCGTGGCCCATAGAGGTCGTTGCTCTGCCTCCTCATCGGAGCATACCCTGTGGTGGTGAGCGGCCTGGTGTGGTTTCCCACGGGGCGTTTGCCTCGCCCCTTCCCGAACAATTCGGGGTCGTGGCTGGAAACCACGCCCCGGCAGTTCCGCTGTCCACTGCGCTCCCCTGGGTCCCTCCACCTGTCGTCGGAAGCCCTACTCAACGACGGCGTGTCGTTTCAGGGGGGAGTGATAAGGTATCGATAGCTACGATGCCACGGCGTAGGTAAAAGTTCGTAAGCTGGTACTACAACAGACACCGATCACAGCGCCCTCTAGCTGCTGCTGTGGAGGTGTACGATCTCCATGACAGATTCTGCCCATTTTGATCAAGAAAAGACGGCCGGGAGACTTTGCTTGCTATTGAGACTATGTACTACTTATGATGGGTCTAAGGCTTCGAATCTCAGTGCAAAGTTATGTATTCAGTTAATATTGTGAAATAGTAAAACCATTTCTAAGAGCAGTACCGAGAAATTTTCACATTTTCCTGCTCCTACTCACTTCCTTCATTCGGCCAACCTTCCAGTTTTCAGGAGCAGACCCACGTGCTACCTTCCAGGCGGGATACAAAAATGATATTGCCATGGCTGTTGCAAAAGACTTAGTTAGTGGGCCAGCTCAGAGCCGACAAAACACCATTACGTCAGATGAAGCAATGCCACTGGCAGATTCCCACATTGTGTTGCAGGAAAGGGGCTGGCACTGCCATTACGAAGACACAGCAGAAAGGCGTTTGTAGGTCAGTTACTACACATCCAATCAACAGACTTCTTATGGTGTACATGGCTGCGAGCTGTGATTTGCAAAGCAAGAACGCACTGTCCCAACATAAATTACAGTTACTTTCAGTCAAAGGTGTCTCAATCTGGTAGCTACTATTTACGAGGAGAGGTGTATGCCGCTCCTCGAGGCGACATGATGCTCCAAGCAGCAACCATTAGATTCGGCTTCCACTAATTGTGGGCCCCTGCTTCTGGTTTTAAGATCAGTGCTGTGGCGTAGCGTCTTCCAGCCAGTGGACCACGTTCGGGCCAACTAACAGGTGCAAACAGCCTTCCACCATTGAAGGCAGTCGCTTGAGACCATGGACACTTGTTGCATCAGTTCCTTAACACTCGCTGCCATCAGTACACGTTATGGAGGACGTTGCACCACAGAATGTCCTAGTTTGTTCTTCAGTAAAATGTATGACTAATAGTGAAATTTTTATGAGCAGCCATCTATCGTCATCCCGACAACCGTGCCCCACTTCAACTTAGACCTCCACATGTACATCTACATCTTAATGGATACTCTGCAAATCACATGTAAGTGCCTGGCAGAGGGTGCATCGAACCACCTTCACAATTCTCTTTTATTCCAATATCGTATAGTGCGCGGAAAGAATCAACACCTACAACTTTCCGTACGAGCTCTGATTTCCCTTATTTTATCGTGGTGATCATTCCTCCCTATGTAGGTCGGTGTCAACAAAATATTTTCGCATTCAGAGGAGAAAGTTGGTGATTCGAATTTCGTGAGAAGATTCCGTCGCAACGAAAAACGCCTTTCTTTTAATGATTTCCAACTCATATCCTGTATCATTTCTGTGACACTCTCTCCCATGTTTCGTGATAATACAAAATGTGCTGCCTTTATTTGAACTTTTTCGATGTACTCCGTCAGGCCTATCTGGTAATCATCCCACACTGTGCAGCAGTATTCTGAAAGAGGAGAGACAAGCGTAGTGTCCTCTTGTAGCGTAGTGTCCTCCTTAGTAGGTTTGATACATTTTCAAAGTGTCGTGTCAATAAAACGCAGCCTTTCTTTAGCCTTCTCCATAACATTTTGTATGTGCTCTTTCCATTTTAAGTTGTTCGTAATTGTAATACCTAGGTATTTTTTTGAATATACTGCTTTTAGATTAGACTGATTTATCGTGTAACCGAACTTTGAAGAGTTCCTATTATCACTCATGTGGATGACCTCACACTTTTCGTTGTTGAGCGTCAACTGCCACATTTCGCACCATTCAGATATTTTTTCTAAATCGTTTTGTATTTTGTTTTTATCTTCTGATGACTTTAGTAGTCGATAAACTACTGCGTCATCTGTAAACAACGGCTGCTCAGATTGTCTCCCAAATCGTTTATATCGATAAGGAACAGCAAAGGGCCTGTAACACCACCTTGGGGAACACCTGAAATCAGTTCTGTATTACTCGATGACTTTCCGTCAATTACTACGCACTGTGACCTCTCTGACAGGAAATCGCAAGTCCACTCACATAAGGCAGACGATATTCCACAAGCTCTTGTGTGGTATAGTGTCAAAAGACTTCCGGTGTTCCGGAATCGATCTGAAATCCCTTGTCAATAGCTCTCAGCACTTCGTGTGAATAAAGAGCTAGTTGTGTTTCACAGGAACGATGTTTTCTAAACCCCTGTTCACTGTGTGTCAATAGACCGTTTCCTTCGAGGTAATTCATAATGTTCGATCACAATATACGTTCTAAAATCCTGATGCATATCGATGTTAACGGTATGGGCCTGTAATTTAGTGCATTACTCCTACTGCCTTTCTTGAATATTGGTGTGACCTGTGCAAGTTTCCAGTCATTGGGTACGGATCTTTCGTGGAGCGAACGGTTATATATGATTCTTAAGTATGGAGCTAATGCATCAGCATATTCGGAAAGGAATCTAATTGGTATACAGTCTGGACCAAAAGTCTTGCTTTTATTAAGTGTTTTGAGTTGCTTCACTACTTCGAGGATATCTACTTCCATGTTACTCATGTTGGCAGCTGTTCTCGATTCGAAATCTGGGATATTTACTTAGTCTTTTCTTGTGAAGGCATTTCAGAAGGCTGTGTTTAGTAACTCTGCTTTGGCTGCACTGTCTTCGATAGTATCTCTATTGTTATCGCGGAGAGAAGGCATTCATCGTTTCTTGCCGCTAACGTACTTCACATACGACCAGAATCTTTTCGGATTTTCTGCCAGGTTTTGAGACAAAGTTTAGTTGTGGAGACTGTTATAGGAGTTTCGCATTGAACTCCACTCTAAATTTCGAGCTCGTGTAAAGGATCGCCCATCTTGGGGATTTTGCGTCTGTTCAAATTTGGCATGTTTGTTTCGTTGTTCCTGCAACAGTGTTCTAACCCGTTTTGTGTACCAAGGAGGATCAGCTCCATCGTGTGTTTGTTTATTTGGTGTACATCTCTCAAATGCTGCCGATACTATTTCTTTGAATTTCAGCCACATCTGGTCTACACTTACATTATTAATTTGGAATGAGTGGAGATTGTCTCAGGTAGGCGTGAAGTGAATTTTTATCTGCTTTCTTGAATAGGTATATTTTTCGTGGATTTGGGTACTACAATATTCAATTACGCTACGTCAACCCTGTGTTCACTAATCAATATATCGGTTTTGATGTTCATTATTAACTCGGGATTGCTAAGAGGTCAAGTGTGTTTTCACAACCGTTTACTATTCCTGTGGGCTCATGAACTAACTGCTAGAAATAATTTTCAGAGAATGCGTTTAGCAAAATTTCGGATGATATTTTATGTTGAAAGGACTCTGTTGGATTCCTTTCATGTTAATTTCTTATATCTGTTATCATTTACGGCAAACATTCCACTTCTAAATTTACTGTGGTGTTTCTGACTCTATCTGGGAGGAGACTGAGCAGTGGAATGTGTTACTTTTACACATAATCAAGACCGATGTGTCACACTACTACACTTTAAAACACAGTTTATATGTAATTCATGTCACACAGTCTCATACGGATCCTATATCCGCTTTATTTTATATACTGTATACGATAAGATACTGTTATCCCCCTTCCCTTCTGTGTGAAAGTATGAATGAGCAAATGTATTTCTAGTTGCATGCTTGACGGTAGCAGAGAAGCCTGTCTACTAGAGAACAGTAGGACCAACGTCGGAAAAGGTAGCTACGCTTTCTAAAAGCAAAGAGTTTTCTATTATTAGTATGGTCCTGTCCGTTCCTTGTCATGTTGGTATAGGAAGCTGCCTCTGTTTGTATCTGTGAAGCACCATCGGTAGGGGCCCACGGCATTCTGTCCGCGGCGAGCGTCTAAAGTGATAAGATCTCCAGCTAAGTGCGACTCTGCTAAGTCCGTAGCACAATGGATTTCTTAAGTTCAGCGTAACTGAAAATTTAATCACCTTTATTTCAGGTTTAAATCTAAAATATCTTATGTTATCTTAAATTGCAACACAGTGTAATTCGAGTGTGAAGTTCAGAATATCTTCCAGTAGTTGCTTTGTCACTACTTTGTGAGTAAAGTGGAACCACATGTTGATGAGCCATAACTCTAAGTAAGATTATCAATCTTAAATGCGAATGTGCGTGAGATTATAACGTCTCGTCTTGACAATATTTTTCAATATAGCAACGTTTCTTTATGTTCAAGCCACGTGGGGTGTACTTTGAGACCAGTACCACGTGGTTATACAATTGTTTGACCCATCAGGTTAATAGTAAGACGATAGTAACCAGTTCGAAGTATTTCTTTTGTAAATTGCGTTTCGATGTAATTTATTTTAATTATAAAAATTATTATGGAGTTACACTCTTTATGTAAACCAAGTTGACCACGTGAAGCATGTGGTGTAATCATCAAAGTAGCCCTCAGCTATTCTTTTCGGGAAGATTTCACAGAGAGTTAGTATGAATTTAGTATACCAGTGTGTGGATTGCGCTACGAACGTAACTTCTTTGGGTGAAAATTGAATAGGTTGGTTGTTGTTAATTTCCTCTTGCATATGTTTCAACGTTCTTCGTGTGTTATTTTATGAATGCAGTGTTGTATGCAATCTCCAAATCTTGGCTCCAAATTTGATGTGTTCCATAAGATTATAAACCCACATTTTCACAATCCTAAATAAGGCACCAGTTCAGTTATGAAACAAGTTTAATATGCTGAAGTTTTAACGGAACAATGATTAATGTCCAAATATAAACTGATTTACTTCTTTTTTTATTTTTTATATATCACCGGTTGTCGTAAGATGACTATTAGAAGATTATAATTTATGTTGGTCTGGTTGGGAATTTGGTAAGCTAGACTGGGTACCTGGTGAAACAATTGCTCAGTAATGCAAGGTTAACTTCCCCAGATAGCTCACAGCTTTTAACCCGCTTTTATTGTCTTGAATATCAGCACCGCTTTCAGAACAACTTAATGCAACAACATTACAATGTGTACTTCCGGAACTAAACATGTATTTTCGCCAACATATCGAGGGTAAATTAAAGTCAGCACCAACTATTATCGTATGAGTTTGGTACGTGTTTGCAACCAAACTCAAGTTTTCTTTGATCCTTTCAGCAACTGTATCATCTGAACTGGAAGGTCAGTAAAAGGATCCAATTATTATTTACTCCGGTTACCAACAATGACCTCTGCCCATACTAACTCACAGAAAGTATCTACTTCAATTTCGCGACAAGTTAAACTACTTCTGAGAGCAACAAACACGCCACCGCCAACCGTGTTTAGCCTATCTTTTCGGAACACCGTTAGGTTCAAAAATGGCTCTGCGCACTATGGGACTTAACATCAGAGGTTATCAGTCCCCTAGATCTTAGAGCTACTTAAACCTAACTAACCTAAGGACATCACACACAACCATGCTCGAGGCAGGATTCGAACCTGTGGCCGTAGCAGTCTCGCAGTTCCAGACTGAAATACCTGGAACCGCTCGGCCACCGCGGCCGTCACACCGATAGGTTCTTCACAAAAATTTCGACTGAGCTTATATCCAACTTCAGCCAGCTTTTAGTGCCTATAAAGATTTGAGCATCAGTGCTTTCTATTAGCGTGTGGAGCTCTGGTACTCTCCTAACATAACTACGACAGTTTACAACTGTTATACCACTGGTTCCTGTATCTACGTTCTTCCTGTGTTCAGCTTGCACGCTTTGTGACTGAAGACCTTCTTGTGTTTTCCCGAGGCCCTCTAACCTATATAACCGCCCAATCCACGCCACACAGCCCCTGCTACCCGTGTAGCCGCCTCCTGCGTCTAGTGGACACCTGACCTATTCAGCGGAACCCGAAACCCAACCACTCGTTGGCGCAGGTCTAGGAGTCAGCAGCCTACACGGTCACAGAACCGTCTGAGCCTCTGATTCAGACCCACCACTCGGCTCTATACCAGAGGTCCGCAATCGGTCCTGTCGACTATGCTGCAAATGGTCAGCTCTGCTTTCTTCTTGCAAGCGAGACTGGCAGCCTTTACCACTTCTGTTAACCGCTAGAAACCAGAGAGAATCCCTTCTGATCCAAAGTGACACACATCATTGGTACCGACGTGAGCAACCACCTGCAGTTGGCTGCACCCTGTGCTCTTCGTGGCACCCGGGAGGACCCTTTCCATATCTGGAATGACTTCACCAGGTATGCACACGGCATGCACATTGATTTTCTTACCCCTCCTTGTCAGCAAGGCCCTAAGGGACCCCATAACGCCCCTAACGTTGGAGCTGCCAACTGCCAGTAATCCCACCCACTGCGATTGCCCGGATGTTGCAGTCTGAGAGGTTTCCTCTGAAACAGGACAGGTGATAGCATCCGGCTCAGCGACAGTGTCAGCCACAGAAAGCAGCTGGAACCAGTTTGTCAGACAAACCGGGGAGGCCTTATGTGCGGCCGCTTGGAAAGTCTTTTGCTGCCTGCTTCGTCATGGGGTGACCTGTGCATTTTGATTTCAGAAGTGTGTGTCACCACGAAATTTCAGTGAAAGGAGGAACCTTACCACCCACCCTCCCTGGAGACGATGACTCTCGACTACCTCAGGGTTGCAGTTTTGTCGACAGGCAGCATCACTATGGAGTGGGTGATTGCATTGAATGTTCTTTTTTTCTCCCCTGCAAGTATCACGTAGAGTCAGTCCACCTATTACCAGCTTTTCTGTTCCGTTTTCATGTGTGACATGTGGCAAGTAAACTCAGACTCTATTCTGAGGATGTGTGAATATGAACGTTTTTTTTCCCTATCATCAATGGGTGTGTCTCATTGTCTGGAAGGATATAAGGTGTTAACCATGTGTAACTTCTTAGGAGGGGAAGATGAGTTTTGTTTAGAAGTCGGAGTTTTGTGGTACTTTACGCAGTTTTGAATGGGAGATGTATTTCATTTCGAGTAATAAATGTGGCTCACTACGTTTAAGCACGTAAAGTAGTACTCATGAGTACATGCTCAAGCGGAAATGTTAAGTTACAGTACGTGTTAGAATGGAATTAGTTTAAGTGTCCTTGACGTTGTACTGTTTTGTTCTCCTCGTTTGTTGTTCGCATAATTAGTACGGATACCCTAGCGCAGATGTTGCGAATTTCAGCAGCCTGGACCAGATGTGCAGGAAGCGCATGTGCCGATGACTTTTGTGACATGCAGAGTGCTACTGCCGACAGTAATTTTGTTGTAGATACTTTGGAGGTTGCACAGAAAGCTGTCAATAAGGCAGATTGTATTGCATATGTTGCGGGTACTGAAATGGTACAGACGCATTTAGTATTTCCGAAGGACGAAGATTCTGCACCATCTGTGACGGCACTGCCTCCTCTGAACGTGGGAGGAGGAGAAAGAGAAAACGTGTTTTCGAGGTTAATGATCTGGCCGGCAAGGCTTATGCCAGTGGATATGGAGATTGACAAAAGCGACAACTCTTGCAGTTTAATACGTTATGCAGGCGAATGCTGCTGTGCAATTCTATGGCTAAACTTTCTCATCAAGCGTCATGCCGAAACTGACTTTCGATGACGGGCGGTGGAACTCAGGGGGATAATGTCCAAGCTGGGGGGAGCTATCACCAGTGAAATACTGTCGCAAGGTTCGTTTATCATGATAGGACAAATGCGAGCAAAATCTCTAAGGCATAATTTGCATGATATAATGCCACAAGGCACTGGGAAGTTCCTTTAGGTGACCGAAGGTGTTGCTAACTTATAAGATTCTGAACTTCGCCATCGGGTACGGAATCGACGTTATGTAAGCAGCGTTCAGTGACTGAGAGCACTTCTCCTGTCTATACTCACGTTGAGACGGTATCTGAATTCCGTCCTTGTGGCTGGGAGTTCGCGCTTCTTGTCTGTAGAATACAGAGAGGAGAGGATTGTATTAGATTATACTAGTCAGAGGACCACCTTTTGCCATCCTGGTGGTTAATGAGTATTTTATTTTGTGGCTGGAGTTCTTCCATCGTCGCAGCCGTGTACGAGAACCATCACTCCGACGCATGGGACACAGTACACTCGGTGATATTGCTGATTGCTTCGGCTTATTAGGACTATAAAGGTGAACAACTGTGATAATATAAGTTTCGTTTCCACTGAGGTTACACACAACCGTAGATCATCTTTGATAGTAGTGTCTTCCAGTGTTTGGGACGTAGACTATGTCAGTCATCTCACGTTATTTATATTAGATAGCGTAGCCATAAAAAGGGGCAGATTTGAGCAGTTGACCGGTAATATTAGTCAGGAAATTCATTTGTATCTCTTTATGTCCATTACACATCGACATATAAATATTTGTAATATATAAAGGGATTTCAATCTACAATAAATGTACAAGTAGAAACAACATTAATATTTAGTCGTTACTAGTTCCCTTAAACATTTATTTATTTGTATGTTGCAATTTATATGTTAAAGGGCAAGAAGGAGGAAAAATATCACCGTTAACAGATCCTAAGATCTGCTTCAGGGGGTAGTGAGACAGGACCAAATCTTTATATTTGCGTTCAGTATTTTATACTGCGCACATTCATTTTTACATCCGCCTGGAATAGCATCTTGGAAACCATACAGGTACCTTCAAGAAGTACCTCCTAACACTTAAATTTATATTCAATGTTAGCAAATCCTTCTTATTCATTAATGCTTTTCTTGCTATAGTCAGTCTTCATTTAGTATCCTCTCTACTTTGGCTATCATCAGTTACTTTGCTGCCCAATAGTCCTTTTAGTGTCTCATATCGTAATCTGATTCCTTAACACTACCTGAATTAATCCTCGCAATACCAAAGGAGATGGAAGGGGTACTTTATGCCTACATTTTTAGAATACTGTAATCTAGTCATGTACATTATATTTTAAAAATTTGAAAAAAATATATTTGTGATTTTTAATGATTTCTTCAACCAGATTCTGTAATTGTTTTAAATTTTTCAGTAAAACGTAACCCTAAAAATTTAGGTCTTTTCGGTGGATGTCAAGTTTCTGAACGGGTGTTATATTCGTATTTTCAGGTTTACGACCCTTCTTACAAATAAATATATCTTTTAAAAGTATGTTGTGCGTAAAAGAGAACGAAAATTAACGAAATCAGTATATCTTTGTGTTTATCATATATTACGCATTGCTTTTGTAGTACACGTTATGGAAAATCCGTTGGCACTGCTAGGTTGAATTCGAATACGTTCCATTACCTTCCATTTAGTTCCATTGAGCGGTATCTTATAATCCCTTTCCAGGGCACTATCTATTCCGTTCAACTGTTATTCCAAGTTATTTGCTGTCTCTGACAGAACTGCAGTGTCACCAGTAAACTTCAAAATGTTTATTGCATCTCCCAAATATTTAATTCTGTTTCCAAATTTATCCTTGTATGCTTTACTCTAGTTCGGTGCAGATATTGAATGACATCGAGTGTAGGCTACCCAAATGTCTCACTCCCATCTTCAACTTGTACAACTAGAAATCCAGCGGATGGAGTGGCAGAATTTATGTGCTTCAACAAGATTTGTTTTTTGATGGGGTGGGGCTGTGAAATACATGTCCAGCCTCATTACACCTCTCTTCTTTTTACCTGAGGACACCAAAATTCATATTTCAGTGCATATACGGCAAAAACTCAAACTTTCATTTAGGACAACATGGAGTCCCAAGGATTCACGTGTTATAAGTTGTGGAGGAACATGTAGAAATGAGCGTCTCTCCTCTTTCCGAACATTAAATGTTCTTCTTGTAACTTCCAGAAGAGCAGAGTACTTTGAGATAACTATTTCTAGATCGAAAGCTAAGCCAGTTCCGATCAAACCTACTAGCGAGAACAAACAGAAAAGACGGTTGGAGATGCGGTAAAGGGAAATCATTTGCATGACTTTACGCCTCTTACCTTCAGATATCACTTTTAAATGAGGAATTGTGGCCAGAGGAAAGTTGCTACCTCACATTGTCTCTGGACAAATAGCTTTTCATCGAAGGATAATCTGAGGCATTTATGTAAAAGTCCGATTTCAGAAGTCTCTCTGTCCTGGGGCGCCTGACACAAATGCTTTAACATTGTCATCGTCCATGTCTACGGATGGTGCAGTGTAGGTGAATTCTCCAGTTCTAATTCCTTGGACGCCGCTTTGAAGAGCTACAAAAATTCTTAAGTTTTAAAAGCTATAAAATAAACGTTTTGCGTATAAGATTTACAGTAACAGAATAGCATACATACCGTAAAAAGTTCTTTCATCAGCGTGATATCTGTTCCTTCATTTCGTGCAATTTCTCGCTTCTCAGATAGCTTTTCGCACAAAGACATTCTAACATTGTGAGCTATTTATTCCAGGGAGTTGGTACCTTGATCAGTTTTGCGCTGCATGTCTTTCAAAGTAGAATGGTGGGTACCAAGAGACATAAATTGTCCAAACAATTCTCTTAGATTGTTACCTCCGTTTTTCGTTCGTGTGGAAGCTGGGTTGTAAAGAAAATGAGAGATATGAGAGTACGGTCAATAAAACAGGAGACAGTACATGCCAGGTAATGGTATCTTCTTGCACTGGATGTCCACTTGTTTGTAGTTGCTGTGTATTTACCTTCTGTTATGTGAGAATTATCTGAGGCATAATTATATGTCGAAGGCTTTGAGCACTTTGTGCCATGTACAGCGACACAGTTGTGCGGTGAGCTATAACGGTCATTGCAGTGCCGATTCAGATCCATAAGACCTTCACGTCTTATAGTTCCGCACGAACTTACATCACGTGCACACATAGCTACACATTTATCGACAGTTATCTCCTGAGCAGATTTAGGAAGTCGTTTCTCGTCCACATAAGGCCATTGTTTATTAGACACGCATGGATGGCTAGAAATGTGCGAAGAGCCACTTGACCCACTGACGTCACGGGCTCTCTTACCGTGGAGCGGTAATGCTGCGGCCCCTGGGTTGTGTCTCCCTGCGCAACTCTGCTGTGCCTGTGGGCATACAGGTGCTTTCGCAACAGCACTGCTCGCCCTTTGGGTGACGTCAGGGACTCACTCTACCCGAGACTGCTGTAGTCGAGTGCGGCCGCAGCTCGAGGGCCGGACCTCTTGAAACGTCCCCTTAGAAAAATTTATGGATGAATGTGCTGGTAAACTGCTTACGTTATTTGATTTTCAAACTGCTGAGCAAAACTGAACGTACGCAGACATTTCTCTCTTTACTTATTCTGATCATCACTAAACTGACACACAATATTTTTTAGCGCTACGCAATATAACTTTCAATAATCCCTACAAAAGAATGGCCCTGGCTATAAACAACCTATACCTTTCATGAATCACTTACCTCACAAAAATCTTCGTTAATCGAACTGCTGCAATACAGCGAGCGCCAATACTGCCAGCTAAATAAAGGATTCTAACTTCTGATAGGCATAGTTAGCTAATGAAAGATTTTGATAGAGAAAAAACCATGTATATACCTTAATAGTGTTCAAAACTCATAATATATATATCAGAATATGACATCCAGTCTTAAAAAATTTACTGTCTCTGATGGACACACGTCCAAATCATCCACTCTCAAAACTCCGCCATATCTCTCCCCACATCCACCACTGCTGGCGGCTCACCTCCAACTGCGCAACGCTACGTGCTGTTCACATCGAACTGCCCAACACTACAATAGCGAATATTACAACAATGCCAACCAGTCACAGACTGCACATAGCACAGCCAGTAATTTTCATACAGAGCGCTATGTGCCGTTGCCAATATAAAAACCTAAACAGCCTACATACATAGCCCCCATTCTCCCCACAAAAAAATTTACAAATTGTTTTGGGCACTGACCAATACATATTTGTTAAAAAAATTATATTAACGCTAACAAAGATATCAAATGCACGCACTTATCGATACAATGTTGGTGAAAACCAAAGATTTTCTCACAGTCCATAAAGACAGTCCTGATCATTCATCACAGACAAATTGTAGTGGTTTTTTTTTTTCTCAAAGTCTGAGCAGTAAAAGAAAATGCACACGGAAGTTGTGGATTTCCATGCAGTCTTGAAGAAGTAGTGTTGTCCTTCCAACGGGAAGACTGTGCTGACTCTTGACATGCAGACAGGTAATAGGCCACAACAGAGCAAACCCACTGTAGTCCTTGTAGAGGTAAGGGTATTGGTGGGCCATCGAAGGTGCGGACCCACTGTAGTCCTTGTATAGATAATGGTGGGCCATCAATGATGCAGACCCACTCTAGTTCTTGTAAAGACGGCCAGCAGCCATCTGTTGCGACTGTGCAGATGCACAATCACCACCGAAGAGTCTTGTACTATATAACAAGTCCATAAACCACCACTTGTGCACTCACAAAGTTTTTGGAATTGTCCTTAGAACCAGCAATGCTGTTAACCAGTCCCTTGCTGAATTATTAACACACGTGCAAACACTAACAGTCCCAACTTCTCACATATTGAGCATATACTATGACCTACAGAAATGTGTGCAGTGAAATTAATGCTTACAAGTTACTTAATTTGATGAACTGGTGTCAATTACAATTTTATAACATGAGAATACAATTATAAAGGTACAAAATACATCATTAAAGAACATAACAATACAGATAACAATTGTAGTAATACGGGCTTTACAGAAGAATAGAAATAAACATATACATCCGTGTTAGAGGAATTATGACATAAATAAATAAATAAAATAATGAAAATAGTTTCCGAAACATTAATTTCACACATGAGCATTGAAACAGAACAGAATTAATAATGTCTAAACATCTTTACAAAGTAAATAACATAGTATTAGAAAAATTCTACAACATATCTCTTATTAGATAAACATATAAGGACAGGAAGAACACAAATACACAAGGGTACACAGACACATAGAGGAATAACACAAAAGGAAAGGACAGGGTTTGTTTCCAGTGAGACGTCTGGTACTGCAGTCCAACCCAAAACTCATTCCTTAGATCTTTTCTCTTATTCCAACATTTGCTCCTTCCAAAAAAAAAAAAAAAAAAGAAAAAAAAAACCTATCTAACCCTGTTGTCCCTAAGCCCTACTGTTTTGTTCGTATCCTCTATCAAAACAAATATTTCACATTTTACGATACTCATTTTTGCCCAAATCTTTTTCATATAACTTCTCAATGGATTCTTTCCCTATTCTTCATAGTTAGTTTCTTATATAGTTTACCCCCTCTTAAGCTAACTTAAATCTACTGAGCTCAGATATATATACTAAGGGACGAGGCAATGCAGCAACACACTACAAATTAACGCAAACAGCAAGAAGAATAAGTAAAAAGAGAAATGTCTGAGCACGTTCAGTGTTGCTCAGATGTTTGAAAATAAAATACCGTCAGGGGTTTACCAGCACAATCATTCATAAATTTTTCTAAGGGGACGTTTCACTCTTCGCACGACTCTCCCGTCGGACCTCGATGCGGCTGCCCCGTCTGAACTGACAACGCGAGGGAAGGTTCGCACGACTGTCATGGCCACGGTCCTGGACGGGAGGCGCTTCGATGCCCACCTCTGCTGCGAAGTGCACAACCAGGGCTCACACAAGCTGGTCGTCACGGACCGATTGACATCAGACAAGCCAAGTGCGACATCACTCCAGCAGTGGCTGCATCAATTCCCACAGGGAAGACACGTCACTGAACTGACTTAACCTCTTATCCTCAGAACATTGATACCTCTCAAATTTTAAGTTAGTGTATCCTGTACAAATATCTTCCTTGCCAATGTAAATGATTTGTCAAACTGTTTATTTAAAACATGTAAAATAGGGTATTGTTTTTTCTTGTATTCACCAAGCTTGTAATTTTGTTGTACACGACTTGAATGAGTACTCATGTAACAGTCAGTATCGTAGTCAAATGTATCTTACAAGGGGAGGCCGCCAATTGTGAAATTCAGATTCGATTCATACTGCGCATAATAAAAGCTCATGGCCAGAGGTGTAATGTGGCAAAGCACCAAGATGCACTTCTAAGCCGTTGTCGAGAAAATCGACAGTTAAAAGAATCCGTTGCGGTGAAATACTCTCTACGATTTATAATTTCCTACAGCGTCGTGGCGCAGCGGTAAGCGCATAGGTTCGTAATCCGAAGGTCGCCGGATCGAATCTCGCGCCATGCAACCTTTTTTTTAGTATTTGTTTTTTGTAATTCAAATATATATATATATATATATATATATATATATATATATATATATATATATATATATATATATATATCGTGGGGTCTCTACTCTAATTCGAACGTTTGACTTGCACCATACGTATTCGTTTCGGAATATCGTTTCTACGTCTTCCGTTAACTACACGTGTAAACATTATGAAGACAATTAATAACATTTGTTATATACAACTTTGTTTGCGGAAAACATATTCATGTTCGAAGTCGCCAGTTTTTCCACGACAAACTACTTTCAGCAACTTATTATATGCATAATTGTTGCAACTGATTGCCGGGAATTATATATATAATTACAAAAAACAAATACTAAAAAAAAAGTTGCATGGCGCGAGATTCGATCCGGCGACCTTCGGATTACGAACCCGACCGCTTACCGCTGCGCGACGACGCTGTAGGAAATTATATATCGTAGAGTATTTCACCCCAACGGTTTCTTTTAACTGTTGATTTTCTCGACAACGGCTGAGAAGTGCATCTTGGTGCTTTGCCACATTACACCTCTGGCCATGAGCTTTTATTATGCGCAGTATGAATCGAATCTGAATTTCACAATTGGCGGCCTCCCCTTGTTAGACAAACGTAAGACACCAAGAAAATGTTTCTTTCTTCATGTATATGAAATATGTGTGTACCACAGAGTCCACAAGTGTTAATAAGTACATGTAATACTTTCTATGATGATAAAGAACAGAGAAGCCTTCACATTTTTTACTGCAGTCTGCTAGGGGATGACTTCCTGTTTCGTATCGTACTTTGTTCTTCTGCTTTCGCTATGTAAGCATCTATCTTGTTAGCTCTTAAGAACCATGAATATATTTAAGTGTATTTAAATTAATAACTTTCAGATGTAAACTAAACATATCCCTTTGTATTAATGTCTTTATCAGTTTAGTGTTCAGCTATTCGTATTGGAGGCACATCTGTAACTTTGCGTTTCTCCCGAACACCAACCTGGAGTAATAGGAAATCATAACAGGAAACATGAAGTACTGCTCGGTTAATTTCAATTGACATTACTGCGTTGACAAACAACCTCCACTCGCTCATCCACCTACCAGAGAGGTTGTTGCTATTGTTGGATGGGGACCACTTATATTGTGGTCACTCCATGTGTGGTTGCAGTTTTATGTCATACCAGAGACATTTCTGTTTACAAAAACAAAATATACAAGAACCGCTACTTCAGTTCGCTGTATCGGCCAATAGTGTGAACTAAATAGCTTTCTCATACGGGAATGAGCAACACCTTTAATTTAAAGTAATGTAGAAACGTCTTTTGCCATGTCAACAGCCGAGGATGCTGAATCACACGAGGTCTACCTTACTCATGAGTTCTCCCAGTAAAGAACTTTGAAAAATTATGGACCAGAAGTCTGAAGACTACTTTGATGCAACGGACCAAGATAGTCTGTTCTGTGCAAGCCTCTTCAGCGCTGCACAGCAAACGCAATGTACATCAGTTTGAACCTGCTAACTTTATTCATGACTTCGTCTCCCTCTACAATTTTAACACCCCCCTCCCTCCCCAAAACCCCCATATACACACATTTCTCCATTACTAAACTGACAAGTCCTTGGTGATTCAGGATATGGCCTATCAAACGAAGTCGTGCCATATGTTTCTTGTTTTCCCCAGTTCGTCTCAGTATCCTCTTATCAATTATTCGACCTGCAGTGCCATCACTATTTTTCGGCTCCACGAGGCGGCATGATGCTAGATGCGGCCACCACGAGATTGGCATCCATTAACTATGGGTCCCTGCTGCTGTTTTTAGGATCAGTGCTGTCAGCTTAGCATCTTCCAGCCTGTGGGCCAACTACCAGGTGCAACCAGCCTTCGGCCATTGAAAGTCGTTTGAGGCCATGAAAACCTGTTGCGTCAGTTCCTTAACACTCGCTGTCTTCAGCACACACTATGGAGGACGTCGCACCACAGAATGTTCTAGTCTGTTCGTCAGAAAAACGTATGACTAATCGCGAATTTTTTTATGAGCAGGCGTCGATCATCATCCTGGCAATAATCCACCACCACAACTCAGACCTCCACAACAGCATCACTATGCAAAGGGTGAGTGCACTAACTGTTCTAATTTTCCCAAATGCGAGTATCACGTCGAGTCTGTGCACGTTTTTCCAGCTTTTCAGTTCTGTTTTCATGTGTGACATGTGACAAGTAAATTCAGACTGTGTTCTGAGGATGTGTAAATATGAACGTTATTAATGCCTATCATGAATGAGTGTGGCTCATTGTCTGGAAGTGTATAAGGTGTTAACCATGCGTAACGTCTTAGGAGGGGAAGATGAGTTTTGTCGAAATGTCCGAGTTTTGTGGTAATTTTCGCCGTTTTGAATGGGCGATGTATTTCATTTTGAGCAATAAATGTGACTCACTGCATTTAAGCGCGTAAAGTATTAGTCATGAGTAGCCGCTCAAGCGGAGAATTTAAGTTACAGTAAGTGTTAGGATAGAATTAGCTTAAGTATCCTTGTCGTCGCACTGCTTTGTTCTCCTCGTTTGTAGTTTGAATAATTACTGGGGGGATACCCAGGCGGAGAGGTTGCGAATTTCTGCAACCTGGACCAGATGCTCAGGGAAGTGCATGTGCCGATGATTTTTGTGTCTTGCAGAGGGCAACTTCCGACAGTAATTTTGTTCTAGTTACTTAGAAGGTGACACAGAAAGCTGTCAATAAGACTGATTGTATTGCAGATGTTTTGGGTACTGAAATGCTACAGATGCATTTAGTATTTCCAGAGGACGCAGATTCGGTACCATCTGTGACGGCACTGCCTCCTCAGAAGGTGGGAGGAAAAGAAAGAGGAAATGTGTTTGTAAGGTTTATGATCGGACCGACAAGGCTTATGCCAGTGGATCAAGGGATTGACAACACTTGTAGTGTATTGTGTGATGCAGGCGAAGGCTGCTGTGCAATCCCAGGTCTAGACTTTCTCATCAAGCAATATACCAAAACTGACTTTCGATGACGAGTGGTGGAACCCAGGGGGATAATGTTCAAGCTGGGGGAAGCTGTCACCAATGAAATACTGTCGCAGGGTTCGTTTATCATCATAGGACAAATACGGACAAAATCACTAAGCCTTAATTTGCATGATATAGTGCCACAAAGCACTGGGAATTTGCTTTAGGTGGCCGAAGGTGTTGCTAACTTATACGATTCTGGACTTCTCCTCCTGGTAGGGAATCGTCGTTGAGTGCGCAGCGTTCAGTGATTGAGAGCACTTCTCCTGTCTATACTCACGTTCAGACGGTATCTGATTTCCATCCTTGTGGCTGGGAGTTGGCGTTTCTTGTCTGTAGAATACAGACAGGAGAAGATAGTATTAGATTATACTATTCAGAGGACCACGTTCTGCCATCCTAGTGGGTAATGAGCTTTCTATTTTCTGGCTGGAGTTCTTCCATCGTCGCAGCCGTGTACGAGAACCATCACAGTACACTCGGTGATATTGCTGATTGCTTCGGCTTATTAGGGCTATAAAGGTGAACAACTGTGATAATATAAGTTTCGTTTCCACTGACGTTACACACAACCGTAGATCATATTTGATAGTAGCGTCTTCTAGTGTTTCGGACGTAGATGAAATTAGATATCTCACGTTGTTTATATTAGATCACATAGCCATAAAATGGGCAGATTTCGGCAGTTCATCAATAATATTAGTCAGGAAATTCATTTGTATCTCTTTATGTCCATTTCACATAGTTATATATCATTTATAATATAGAAAGGGGTTTTAATCTACAATAAACGTATAAGCAGAAACAAAATTATTATTTAGTAGTTACTAGTTCCCTCAATCATTCATCTATTTTTATGATATAACTTATATGTTGAAGAGCAAGAAGGAGGAAATAATATGACCATTAAGAGATAGTAAGATCTGCTTCAGGGGTAATTAGACAGAGACAAATCTTTATATTTGCGTTCAGTATTTTCCATTCCGCACATTCTATTTTACACCCTCCTGGGGCAGCATCTTGGAAACCATACAAATACCTTCCAGTAATATTTCCTAACACTTACATTTATATTTGATGATACCAAATCACTCTTTTTCATTAATACTTTTCTTGCCATAGTCAGTCTTCATTTTATATCCTCTCTACTTCCGCCATTATCAGTTATTATGCTGCCATATAGTCCCTTTAGTGTCTTATTTCGTAATCAGATTCCCTTGACACTACCTAATTAAACCCTCGCAATACCAAAGGAGAGGGAAGGGGTACCTTATGCCTACCTTTTCAGAATACTGTTATCTAGTCATTTTGAATAAAATATATCTGTGATCTTTAATGTTTCTTCTACCAGATTACGTAATTGTTTTAAATTTTCCAGTAAAACTTAACGCAAAAAATTTAGGTCTTGTCAGTTGATGTGAATTTTCAGAACAGTTATCATATTCATATTGCCAGGTTTCAAATGGTTCAAATGGCTCTGAGCACTATGGGACTTAACATCTGAGGTCATCAGTCCCCTAGAACTTAGAACTACTTAAACCTAACTAACCTAAGGACATCACACACATCCATGCCCGAGGCAGGATTCGAACCTGCCATCGTAGCGGTCGCGCGGCTCCAAACTGAAGCGCCTAGAACCGCTCGGCCACCTCGGCCGGCTATTGCCAGGTTTAGGACCCTTCTTACACACAAATATATCTTTGAAAACTATGTTGTGTGTAAAAGACAACGAAAATTAACGGAATCCGTATTTCTTTGTGTTGGTCATATACACTCCTGGAAATTGAAATAAGAACACCGTGAATTCATTGTCCCAGGAAGGGGAAACTTTATTGACACATTCCTGGGGTCAGATACATCACATGATCACACTGACAGAACCACAGGCACATAGACACAGGCAACAGAGCATGCACAATGTCGGCACTAGTACAGTGTATATCCACCTTTCGCAGCAATGCAGGCTGCTATTCTCCCATGGAGACGATCGTACAGATGCTGGATGTAGTCCTGTGGAACGGTTTGCCATGCCATTTCCACCTGGCGCCTCAGTTGGACCAGCGTTCGTGCTGGACGTGCAGACCGCGTGAGACGACGCTTCATCCAGTCCCAAACATGCTCAATGGGGGACAGATCCGGAGATCTTGCTGGCCAGGGTAGTTGACTTACACCTTCTAGAGCACGTTGGGTGGCACGGGATACATGCGGACGTGCACTGTCCTGTTGGAACAGCAAGTTCCCTTGCCGGTCTAGGAATGGTAGAACGATGGGTTCGATGACGGTTTGGATGTACAGTGCACTATTCAGTGTCCCCTCGACGATCACCAGTGGTGTACGGCCAGTGTAGGAGATCGCTCCCCACACCATGATGCCGGGTGTTGGCGCTGTGTGCCTCGGTCGTATGCAGTCCTGATTGTGGCGCTCTCCTGCACGGCGCCAAACACGCATACGACCATCATTGGCACCAAGGCAGAAGCGACTCTCATCGCTGAAGACGACACGTCTCCATTCGTCCCTCCATTCACGCCTGTCGCGACACCACTGGAGGCGGGCTGCACGATGTTGGGGCGTGAGCGGAAGACGGCCTAACGGTGTGCGGGACCGTAGCCCAGCTTCATGGAGACGGTTGCGAATGGTCCTCGCCGATACCCCAGGAGCAACAGTGTCTCTAATTTGCTGGGAAGTGGCGGTGCGGTCCCCTACGGCACTGCGTAGGATCCTACGGTCTTGGTGTGCATCCGTGCGTCGCTGCGGTCCGGTCCCAGGCCGACGGGCACGTGCACCTTCCGCCGACCACTGGCGACAACATCGATGTACTGTGGAGACCTCACGCCCCACGTGTTGAGCAATTCGGCGGTACGTCCACCCGGCCTCCCGCATGCCCACTATACGCCCTCGCTCAAAGTCCGTCAGCTGCACATACGGTTCACGTCCACGCTGTCACGGCATGCTACCAGTGTTAAAGACTGCGATGGAGCTCCGTATGCCACGGCAAACTGGCTGACACTGACGGCGGCGGTGTACAAATGCTGCGCAGCTAGCGCCATTCGACGGCCAACACCGCGGTTCCTGGTGTGTCCGCTGTGCCGTGCATGTGATCATTGCTTGTACAGCCCTCTCGCAGTGTCCGGAGCAAGTATGGTGGGTCTGACACACCGGTGTCAATGTGTTCTTTTTTCCCTTTCCAGGAGTGTATTACGCCCCCCTTTTGTAGTACACGTTATTGCAAATCCGTTGGTACTGCTAGGTTTAATTCGAATAGGTTACATTACCTTTCATTTAATTCCATTGACGGTTATCTTATAATCCCTTTCCAGGGCACTATATGTTCCATTGAACTGTTATTCCAAGTGCTTTGCTATCCCTGACACAATTGCAGTGTCACCGGTAAACTTCAAAATGTTTATTGCTTCTACCTGATATTTAATTCTGTTTACAAATTTATCCTTGTATGCTTTACTGCTTGTTCGGTGTACACGATGATCGACATCGAGTATAATCTACCCGAATGTCTCACTCCCATCTTCAAATTGCACAACTAGTTCTAATTCCTTGGACCCAGCTTTGAAGAGCTACAAAAACCATTATGTTTTAAAAGCAATAAAATAAACGACTGCGTATAAGAATTACAGTAATAGAATAACATACGTACCGTAAAAAGTTCTTTCATCAGCGTGATATCAGTTCCTTCATTTCGGGCTATTTCTCCCTTCTCAGAGAGCTTTTCGCTCAAAGACATTCTAACTTTGTGAGCTGCTTATTCCAACGAGTATCGTTAGACTGGCTCAGTGATCTATCAAGAGCATTAAGAAGACCACTTTTCTTTAAGTAAGTGACGCGTTCTTTCAGCGCAGTCAAAAGTCCATGAACAACTGACGCATATACACTCCGCATCAACATTATTTCATAGATCTGTAAGTAGCATATGACTGGAACAAATCAATCGTGAATAATCGCGCAGTTCAGCGACAATGTTGGTACCTTGATCCGTTGGGTGCTGCATGTCTTTCAAAGTAGAGTCGTAGATACCAAGACATAAATCGACTGAACAATTCTCTTAGAATGTTACCTCCCGTTTTTGGTTTATCTAGAAACTGAGTTGTATAGAAAATGAAAGATCTGAGAGTCCAGTCAATGAAACAGGAGACAGTACATGCCAGATAATTGTTTCCCTCTCGTTCTGGATGTCCACATGTCTGTAGTTGCTGAGTATTCACCTTTTGTTGTATGAGCAATTACCTCAGGCATAATGATATGTTATAGGCATTTAACACTTTCTGCCACGTACCACGACACAGTTGTGTGGTGAGACATAATGGCCTATGCAGTGTCAATTAACGTCTGAAAAAGATCCGTAAGACCTTCACCTCTTATAGTTCCGTACGACCTTAAGTCACGTGCACGCATAGAAACGCATTTATCGACAGTTATCTCCTGAGCGGATTTAGGAAGTCGTTTTCTCGTCCATCTAAGACCCTTGTATATCAGAGACGCATGGATGGCGAGAAATGTGCGAAGTGCCACTTGATCCTTACGCATGAGAGGAAAATACACCACACAGTGCACAGCAAACAAAATGAATGCTTTTCCTAACACCATCCCCGATAGGCTTTAACATGGACCAAACTGAACCTTTAAAATTCTCTTCAGGCTGTGTGTCTCTCTACTTCCCTCTCCTTGACGTGTGCTCCTACTTCTGCGAACCACGTTTAGTTTCCGCGTTCATTTTGTGCGTTACGAGAAAAATGAAGAAATCCCACCACTCCACTAAACTCTGGCGGTGTAAGGCGCTGCAGTCATGGACTGTGTTGATGGTCCTGGCGGAGGTTCAAGTCCTCCCTCGGGTATGGGTGTGTGTGTTTGTCCTTAGGATAATTTAGGTTCAGTAGTGTGTAAGCTTAGAGACTAATGACCTTGGCAGTTAAGTTCATAACAGCCCACAACTACAGCCAGTGCTACCAACAGCCCGTAGGCCACAGCACACCAGCGCTCTCACAAGGCACTTGTACAGTGGCGCCACGGGCTCGCCCAGTTCGGAACAGTGAGGTCACGGCCCGTGGGCTGGGTCTACATGCGCGACTCTGCTGTGCCAGTGGCATACAAGTTGTTTCGCAACAGCACCGCTCGGCCCTTGGGGTGACGTCAGGGACTCGCTCGGCCCGAGACTGCTGTTGTCCAGTGCGGTAGCACGACTCTGCACTGTGCGGCTCGTCGGACCTCGATGCGGCTGCCCCAGCTGAACCGGCAGCGCGAGGCAAGGCTCGCACGGCTTTCATGGCTACAGTCCTAGACGGGCCGCACCTGGATGCCCACCTCTGCACAACCAGAGTTCGCACTCAGCCGGTCGTCACCGACCGATTGACATCATACAAGCCAACTGCGACATCACTCCAGCAGTGGCTACAACAGTTCCCACGGGCAGACACGTCACTGAACTGACACAACCTCTTATCATCGGAACACTGATACCTCTCAAATTTTAAGTTAGTGTATCTTCTACAAACATCTCCCGTGCCAATGTAAATGATTTGTCAAACTGTCTACTTAAACCATGTCAAATAGTGCATTGTTTTTTTTTGTATACAACAATCTTGTAATTTTGTTGCACACAACTTGAATAATTACTCATGTAACAGCCAGTAGCGTAGTGAAATGTATCGTAGGCAAACTTAAGACACCAAGAAAATTTTTATTTTTTATTTTTATGAAATATGTGTGTACCAGAGAGTCCACAAATGTTAATAACTACATGTAATACTTTGTGTGATGATAAAGAACAGAGAAGTCTTCACATTTTTTTTTTGCGATCAGCTAGGTGATGCCTTCCTGTTTCGTATCGTCCTTTGTTCTTCAGCTTTCGCTATGTAAGCATCAATCTTGAGAGCTCTTAAGAACCATGAATATATTTACGTATATTTAAATTAATACTTTTCAGCTTTGTGTGCAGCTAGCGTGAAAGAAATGCTAAATTGCTGACATGGAGCCCGTCCTCCATTGGTGTGATCCAAATATTGACTAGCAATTTATCAGATCTTTTATGGCGCACAAACGGACGTGCAGTCTTTCAGAAACGAAGTCCGTTACTCAATTAACTATACAGCATAATGCGATTGACCAATAGCGTTATTCACTTGCCTTATGAAAATTACATTGGAGCAACATCTGTAACTTGGCTTTTCTCTCGAACACCAAACTGTAGTAATCGGAAATCACAATACTAATCAACAAGAAATGTTCCGTTAATTTTAATTGATATTACTGAGCTGGTAAGTGGTAGGTAAACACGACTATTTTCTTTACATTCTCTATTTTCAAATGGTTCAAATGGCTCACGGCACAATGGGACTTAACTTCTGAGGTCATCAGTCCTCTAGAACATAGAACTACTTAAACCTAACTAACCTAAGGACATCACACACATTCATTCCCGAGGCAGGATTAAAACCTGTGACGATAGTGGTCGCGCGGTTCCAGACTGTAGCGCCTAGATCTGCTCGGCCACCCCGGACAGCTTCTCTAGTGGAATATAGAAACGTCTTTTCGCATGTCAACAGCCGAGGGTGCTGAATGACACGAGATCTACCTTACTTATGATTTCTCCCAGGAAATAACTTGCAAAATTGTGAACCTGAAGCCTACCTTTCCATTCTGCCCCCTTCCCCAATATTGTTGTCGTGGTCTTCAGTCTGAAGACTGGATTGATGCAGCTGCCCAAGATAGTCTATTCTGTGCAAGCCTCTTCAGCGCTGTACAGCTAATACAAGTACATCAGTTTGAACTTACTAATTGTATTCAAGACTTTGTCTCCCTCTACAGTTTTTACACCTCCCCCTCCACAACACCCACATATACACACTTCTCTCCATTACCAAATTGACAATTCCTTGATTCCTCAGGATACGCCCTATGAAACGAAGTTGCTCCATAAGTTTATTGTCTTCTCCGGTTCGACTCAGTATCTTCTAATCAGTTATTCGATATGCAGCTCCACCACTATTTTTCGGCGCTACTGAGTAAAATTTTGATGTTGCCATGGCTGTTGCGAAAGATCTTGGGAGTGGGCCAGCTCAGAGCCGACCAAACACCATTACGTCAGATGCAGCAGTGCCACTGGCAGATTCCCACATTGTGCTCCAGGGGTTCGCACCGCCATAACGACGATACAGCAGAAAGGCGTTGTTGGGCCAGTTACTACACTTTCAATCAATACACTTCTTATTGTTTACATGGTTAAAAGTTGTGATTTGCAAAGCAAGAACGCTCTGTTCCAACATATAATACCATTATTTTCAGTAAAAGGTGTCTTAGTCTGGTAGCTAATATTTACGAGGAGAGGTGTATGCCGCTCCTCGAGGCGACATGATGATACAAGCAGCCACCACGAGATTTGGTCTCCAATAACTGTGGGCCCCAGCTGGTGGTTTTAAGACCAGTGCTGTGGGCTGAGTATCTTCTAGCCTGTGGGCCAACTACAAGGTGCAACCAGCCTTCGACCATAGAAGGCAGCCGTTTCAGACCATGGCCACCTGTTGCGTCAGTTCCTTAACACTCGCTCTGTTCAGCACACGCTATGGAGGACGTTGCACCACAGAATGTTCTAGTTTGTTCTTCAGTAAAATGTATGAATAATAGTTAAGTTTTTATGAGCAGCCATGGATCATCATCCCGACTACAATCCACCACCTCAACTCAGACCTCCACATGTAGAGGGCATCAATCTTGTCTGACAGCTTCGTGGAGAACGTGGAAAATAGATTTGACCTGTTGCTTCAGTTATAAGCTAGAGAGCCTCAAGTAGTTGCAGGTGTAGACAGGGCACAACAAACTTTCAACAGAAAATTGAAAAGTAAGAACGTAGGGAAATCAGTAAAGAGAAAGAAAGTGTTATTTACAGGTAGTTCCCATGGACGAGGTGTCGGCCAACTTTTGCAGGATGAACTAGGATCACATTACCAGGTCACAAATTTTTTTAAACCTATTGCTGGTCTGGAACAGGTGACAGAGAATTTACGACCACTTTGCAAAGATTTCACTAAGGAAGACACCGTGGTTATAATGGGAGGGCCGGGTAATATTACTGACAGAGATCCTGGGTACGGTATAGAGTGTGACCTTGCAAAGATTGCATCAGCATCGAAGCATACTAGTGTTGAGTTTGTATCTGTTCTTGGGCGCAATGTCCGACCTCATTTGATCTCTGCAGTCAAGAAAGTTAATTTGGAGTTGGAACGACAGCTTATGTCGTGTGCAGGGTCACACATTGGTGTGGTTCCTGTTGATTCTCTCAATAGGTAGGATTATACTAGGCATGGCCTTCACCTCAACAGGAAAGGGAAGGATAAACTGGCTGGGAAACTAGGAGGAAAGTTAAAGGGGGGAGGCACTGTCATGAGTGATAAAATACCAGTGGTTATAGGGTTCAGAAAAGACCATTTTTTAGGGTAGGGAGGACAGAAAGAAACCACATTTTAAGACAGGTTAGGACTGAGACAAACCTTCAGTTTGAGAAAGGAACAAAAAAAAAATAATTCTAGCTCATTGCATCAGCATAGACAGCCATTCGTTAAAAATTTTCAACGATCAACAGATATTTCAACACTACCCAACTTAAACTAAGTCAATGTGAAATGTCAGCTATCTTTATTGCATCAAAATATTCGGGGACTGAGAAATAAAATTAATGAATTAATTATCTGCATAGATGAATTAGAGTCCTCAAAGCCAGCTGACATAATCTGCCTCTCTGGACATCATGTAACCACTGGTATAGAACTTTTTGGTCTTACAGGGTTTAGGTTAGCATCTCACTTTTGTAGAGCATGAATGGAGAAAGGAGGAGTTGCCACATGCATCAGGAACTGCCATAAATTTAAGAACATAGACATTCATAAATTTTACTTAGAACAGCATATGGAAGCATGTGCAACAGAAGTAGAATTTTACAAAAAATCCTTCATAATATTAAGTGTGTATCAAGCACCTGCAGGTAACTTTAATCTGTTCATAAACCACCTTGAAGTTGTACTGGCCCATTTAACAACCAGAAACAAAGAAATAGTGGTTGCTGGTGATTCCAATGTAGATTTCCTTAAAGACTCTCCCAATAAGAAATTATTTGAGTTAGTAACACTATCATTCAACTTTATTACCACTGTAAAGTTCCCCACTTGGGTAGCCAATTTCTCACAAACAGCTGCTGATAGTACCTTTATAGAAAAGTCCAATGAACAAAATTGTAATTCAAAACAAATAGTCAATGGCCTCTCAGACCATGACATGCAGTTCCTTCTGTTAAATGTTAATACTGAACAGGATACAAAATATGTTAAAGCTGAGCTCAAGAGGGTAACCAATAAGCCAACAATTGATTATTTTAGGACACTCCTCAGAGACATTCACTGGACTGATGTTTACACTGCTCATGGCATGAGTGAAAAATATAACACTTTTGCTAATAAAATGCTCACCTTATTTGAACACTGTTTTCCCCCAAAACTAACCACGGTTAGAGCAAAGTCTACAAAGAAGCCATGGATTACTCAAGGAATAAGGGTATCTTGTGAAACAAAAAGAAAGCTGTATCTGTCAATCTTAAACAGTTCTGATGTTGATGCTATAGCACATTACAAGAAATATTGCAAAATATTAAAGACTATAATACGAACATCAAAGCAAATATATTACAAGGAAAAGATAGTCATATCAGATAACAAAATAAAGGCAATATGGGATATAGTGAAGGAGGAGACCGGTAGAACCACACATGAAGGGGGACAAATAGCATTAAGAGTAAATGATACATTGGTGACAGATGTGTATAGCGTTTCAGAACTTTTCAACAAACATTTTATAACTGTTATTGAAAAGATGGGGTTGTCTGGTTCTGTAGATGCTGCTATGGAATACCTCAGACCAGACATTTCAAGTTACTTCCATAATATGAATTTGACCCTCACTACCCCAACTGAAATAATGTCCATTATAAAATATTTAAAATCAAAGACATCTAGTGGGTATGATGAAATATGAACAAAGTTAATTAAAGTATGTGATTTTGAGTTAAGTAACATATTAAGCTATCTGTGTAACAAGTCGTTTATCAGTGGAATATTTCCTGAATCGTTAAAATATGCTGAAGTTAAGCCACTGTTTAAGAAGGGAGATAAGGAAATAGCATCAAATTTCGGTCCAATTTCACTTTTGCCAGCATTCTCAAAAATTTTAGAAAAAGTAATGTACAATCGGCTTTATAACCACTTTATCTCAAAAAACATACTGTCAAAGTCGCAGTTCGGATTTCTAAAGTATTCTGATATTGAGAAGGCTATCTACACTTACAGTGAAAATGTGTTTAATTCATTAGACAAAAAATTGCAGGCAACTGGTATGTTTTGTGATCTGTCAAGGGCATTTCACTGGGTAAATCACAATATCCCTTTAAATAAAAAAGAATATTATGGTGTAAAGGGAAATGCTGCAAAATGGTCCAAATCTTATATCTTTGGCAGGAAACAAAGGGTGTTTTTAGGAAAGAGACATGAATTAAGCTATAAGGCATCACCCAACAGGGAAGTAATTACATGTGGGGTCCCACAAGGTTCCATTTTAGGGTCCTTACATTTTCTTCTGTATATCAATGACCTTTCATCAGTAACATTACCACTACATGCAGTTCAGAACTTGCAAGGGGTGTCCCACAAGTATATGTGTAACATACAATGACAAACAGATAGAAGAAGTGGACAGTGTTAAATTCTTGGGATTACAGCTTGATAATAAATTCAACTGGGAGGAGCACAGCATAGGACTGCTGCAGCATCTTAACAAATCACTATTTGCAATGGTAATGGTGTCAGACACAGGGGATATAAACATGAAAAAACTGGCATACAATGCTTACTTTCATTCCATAATGTCATATGAGATTAATTTATGGGGTGATTCATCAAGCCAAGCTAAAGTTTTCCTGGCACAAAAACGTGCCGTAACAGTTATATGTGGTGTAAACTCAAGAACTTCCTGCAGAAGCCTGTTTAGGGAACTGGGAATACTAACTACTTCTTTTCAATATATTTATTCCTTAATGAAATTTGTCATTAAAAATGTATCACTTTTTCAAACCAACAGCTCACTTCATGGAATCAGTACTGGAAGTAAGAATAATCTTCACAAGGAATTAAAGTCACTTACTCTTCTACAAAACGGTGTGCATTATTCAGGAACACACATTTTCAAAACCTTGCCAGTAGCCATAAAAAGCTTAACAAAAATGGCTCTGAGCACGATGCGACTTAAATTCTGAAGTCATCAGTCGCCAACAACTTAGAACTAATTAAACCTAACCAACCTAAGGTCATCACACACATCCATGCCCGAGGCAGGATTCGAACCTGCGACCGTAGTGGTCCCTCAGTTCCAGACTGTAGCGCCTAGAACCGCACGGCCACTCCGGCCGGCTAAAAAGCTTAACAACCAATGAAATTCAGTTTAAGAGAAGCCTAAAGGATTTATTGGCGGCCAACTCCTTCTACTCCATTGATGAACTTCTTAGTAGGACCAATTGATTTCTTCTGCACCGTTTCAGTGCAGTAATGTGTTCATTGTAAATAAGTATTGTAGTAGTTCTATTACATGTTTATTCCCTCATAAATAAAAAAAACTTTTTTAAATTTCAAATTACGTGCATTAGTGTTTGTAAAATTATTCTTTCATATAGTGTTCATTAAAAAAAAAATGACAATAATTTCTACATGGGACCTGTAGAAAGTACATTAGCTTATTGTTTCAGTTGTAAATATTTGTCGTGTATTACTGTTTTTCTGACATGTCCCACATCCTGGAGGACCTCCTCACTATGGAGCAATAGGAATGAAAGTAAATCTAATCTAATGTACTCTAATCTTGAACCTCTATATTTTGATGTAAGAAGCGCGTGTTGCTTCCAAATTTCACTGACAGAGGAATCTTACCAGCCACTCTCCCTGGAGATGATGACTCTCGACTACCTCATGGTTGCAGTTTCGTCAATACACAGCATCAATATGCAGTAGATGGGTGCACTGATTGTTCTTTTTTCCCCCTGCGAGTGTCACATCAAGTCAGTACACCTTTTACCAGGTTTCAGTTCTGTTTTCATGTGTGACATGTGGCAAATAAACTCAGATAGTGTTCTGAGGATGTGTAAATATGGGTGTGGCTCATTGTCTGGAAGTCTATAAGGTGTTAACCATGTGTTGATGAGTTTTGTTGAGAAGTCGGAGTTTTATGGTAGTTTACGCCTTTTTAATGGGCAATGTATTTCATTTTAAGCAATAAATGCGGCTCACTACTTTTTAGCACGTAAAGTAATAGTCATGAGTAGCCGTTCAAGCGGAGAACGTAAGTTACAGTAAGTGTTGGGATAGAATTAGATTAAGTGTCCTTGTCGTCATACTGCTTTGTTCTCCTCATTTGCGGTTTGTATAATTAGTGGGGGATACCCTGGCGGAGACGTTGCAAGTTTCTGCAGCCTGGACCAGATGTGGAGGGAAGTGCATGTGCCGATGATTTTTGTGTCTTGCAAAGTGCAACTGCCAACATTAATTTTGTTGTAGATACTTAGGAGGTGACACACAAAACTATCAATAAGGCTGATTGTATTGTAGATGTTGTGGGTACTGAAATGGTACAGACGCACTTAGTATTTCCGAAGAACGCAGATTCGACACCATCCCTGACGGCACTGCCTCCTCAGAAGGTGGGAGGAGAAGAAAAAGGAAATGTGTTTGTAAGGTTTATGATTGGGCCGACAAGGCTTCTGCCAGTGGGTCAGGAGATTGACAAAAGTGACAAAACTTGCAGTGTAATGCGTGATGCAGGCGAAGGACGCTATGCAATCCCAGGGCTAGACTTTCTCATCTAGCATCATGCCGAAACTGACTTTCGACGACGCGCGGTGGAACTCAGGGGGATAATGTTTAAGCTGGGGGAAGCTGTCACCAATGAAATACTTTCGCAAGGTTGGTTTATCATGATACGACAAACGCGGGTAAAATCACCAAGGCTTAATTTGGAGGATATAGTGCCACAAGGCACTGGAAAGTTGCTTTAGGTGTCAGAATGTGGTGCTAACTTATACGATTCTGGACTTCGCCTCCGGGTAGGGAACCGTCGTTGAGTACGCAGCGTTCAGTGATTGAGGGCAATTCTTTGTCTATACTGACGTTGAGACACGTAAATCCCGTCCTTTTGACTGGGAGTTCGCGTTTCTTGTCTGTGGAACACAGAGAGGAGAAGATAGTAATAGATTATACTAATCAGAGGACCGCCTACTGCCGTGCTAGTGTTTGAACGAGTTTTTTATTTTGTGGCTAGAGTTCTTCCATCGTTGCAGACATCTACGAGAACCATCACTCCGACGCACTGGACGCAGTACATTTGGTGATACTGATTGCTTCGGCTTATTAGTGCTATAAAGCTGAACAGCTGTGACCACGTAAGTTTCATTTCCGCTGATGATGCACACCACTGTAGATCATCTTTTAAAGTAGTGTATTCTAGTGTTTGGGACATAGATGATATCAGTCATCTCGTGTTATTTATGTTAGATCGCGTAGCCACAGAAAGGGGCACATTTGGGCAACTGATCAATAATATTAGTCAGGAAATTCATTTGTATCTCTTTATATCCATTGCACATCTACATATAATGATTTGCAATCTATAAACGAGTTTTAATCTACAATAAATGCATAAGCAGAAACAGCATTAATATTTAGTAGTTACTAGTTCCATTAATCATTCATTTATTTTATGTTGTAATTTATATGTCAAAGAGCAAGAAGGATGAAATAATATCACCGTTAAGGGATCCTAAGAACTGCTTCAGGTGGTAATCACACAGAGCCAAATCTTTATATTTGCGTTCAGTATATCCCATTCCACACATTCATTTTTGCACTCGCCTGGCGTCGCATCTTGAAAACCATACAAATACCTTCAACAAATACTTAAAGTTATATTCGGTGTTAGCAAATCACTACCCGAATGTCTCACTCCCATCTTCAAATTGTACAACTAGAAATTCCTCGGATGGTGTAGCAGAATTGATGTGCTTCAACAAGATTCGTTTTTTTTATGGGTTGAAATACATGTCGAGCCTCATTATACCTCTATTCATTTTACCTGAAGACAGCAAAATTCATATTTCAGTGCAAATATGGAAAAATTCAAACTTTCATTTAGGACAACATAGATTCCCAAGGATTCACGTGTTACCAGTTATGGAGGAACATTTAGGAAAGAGCGTCTCTCCTACTTCCGAACATTATCTGTTAATTTTGTAACTTCCTGAAGAGCAGAGTACATTGAGATAGCTATTTCTAGATCGAAAGGTAAGCCAGTTCCGTACGAACCCACTAGCGAGAACTAAGAGGAAAGACGGTTGGAGATGCAGTAAAGGGAAATGTCCTTAGAGTGTATTCTGGGATCGGAGAAGTATGAAGAAGGGAAACTATTGTATCCTTTTCATGACTTCACGCCTCTTATCTTCAGATATCATTTTTAAATGACGAATGGTGGCCAGAGGAAAGTTGCTACCTCACAGTATCTCTGGACAAATAGCTTTTCATCTAAGTATAATTTGAGGCGTTTATGTAAAATTCCGATTTCAGAAACTTCTCAGTCCTGGGGCACCTGACTCAAATGACTTAACATTGTCATCGTCCATGTCAACACAAGGTGCCGTGTAGGTGATTTATCCAGTTCTAATTCCCTGGACGCCGCTTTGAAGATCTACAAAAATCATTATGTTTTAAAGCTATGAACTAAACGATTGCGTATAAGAATTACAGTAATCGAATAGCATACATAACGTAAAAAGTTCTTACATCAGCGAATTATCAGTTCCTTCGTTCTGGGCTATTTCTCCCATCACAGAGAGGTTCTCGCACAAAGACATCATAACATTGTCAGCAGCTTATTCCAGGGAGTATCGTTAGACTGACTCAGTTATCTATCAAGAGCATTAAAAGATTACTTTTCTTTACGTGAGTGAATCGTTCTTTCACCGCCATCAAAAAACCATGAAAAGAAATGGCTCTGAGCACTATGGGACTTAACTTCTGAGGTCATCAGTCCCCTAGATCTTAGAATTACTTAAACCTAACCAACCTAAGGACATCACACACATCCACGCCCGAGGTAGGATTCGAACCTGCGACCGTAGCAATGGCGCGGTTCCAGACTGAAGCGCCTAGAACCGCTCGGCCATACCGGCCGGCGTCTTTCAAAGTTGAGTCGTGGAAGCAAGAGACATTAATCGTCTAAACATTTGTCTTACAATATTACCGACCGTTGGTGTTTCATCTGGAAATTGGGATGTAAACAAAATGCGAGATCAGAGAGTCCAGTCAATAAAACAGGAAACAGTACATGTCAGCAAATGGTTTCTTCTGGTGCTGGACGTCCACATGTCCGTAGTTGTTGATATTCACCTTCTGTTATACGAGCAATTACCTCAGGCATAATTATATGTCGTAGGCCTTTAACACTTTCTGCCATGTACAGCGAAACAGCTGTGATGTGAGTTATAATTGCCTTTGCAGTGTCAATTAACGGTGAACAAGTTCCATAAAAGCTTCACATCTTATAGCTCCATATGACCTTACTTCTCGTGCACATATAGGGTCGCAATTATCGACGGTTATCTCCTGAGCAGGTTTAGGTAGTCGTTTCACGTCCACACAAGACCCTTGTTTATTAAACACACATGGGTTGCGAGAAATGTGCGAAGTGCCACTTGATCCTTCAGCATGAGAATAAATTTCACCGCACAGCGAACAGGAAACAAAATGAACGTTTTTCCTAACGCCATCCAAAATAGGCTTTAACGCATTCCAAACTAAACTTTTAAGATTCGCTTCAAGGTGTGTGGTTCTCTACTCATCCCTGATTAATTTTCCTTTACTTCCATTACTCTTGGCATGCACTTCTTCTTCTGCTAACCACGTTTAGTTTCCGCGCTTATCTTGTGTGTTAGGGCAAAAATGAAGAAATCCCATCAACCCACTAAACACTGCTCTACTCACCGCTCGTAGCCCGTAGCTCGCAACTGCGGTCAGTACTACCAACAGCTCATAGGCCACAGCACACCAGTGCTTGCGCACGGCACTGGTGCAGTGGCGTCACGGGCTTGCTCAGTGTAGAGCAGAGAGGCCGCGGCCCGTGGGCTGCGTCTCTATGCGCAACTCTGCTGAGCCTGTGGCATAAAGGTGATTTCGCAACAGTACTGCTTGGCCCATGGGGTGACGTCAGGGACTGGCTCGGTCCGCGACTGCTCTAGTCCAGTGCGGCCGCAGCACGCGGGCCGAGCCTCTGACTACGACTCTGCACCGTGCGGCCCATCGGACCTCGATGCGGCTGTCCCGGCTGAACCGGCAGCGCGAGAAAAGGCTCACACGGCTGTCATGGCCACGGTCCTGGATGGGCCATATACGTCGATGCCCAACTCTCCTGCGAAGTGCACAACCAGACCTCGCACTCAGCAGGTCGTCACCGACCGATTGACATCATACTAGCCAACTGCGACGTCACTCCAGCAATAGCTGCATCAATTCCCATGAGCAAACACAGTACTGAACATACTTAACCTCTTATCCTCAAAACAATGATACCTCTCAAATTTTAATTTAGTGTATCTTGTACAAATATCTTCTGTGCCAATTAAAATGATTTGTCAATATGTTTAATTAAAACATGTCAAATTGTGTATTGTTTTTTCTTGTATACACCAATCTTGTAACAGCCAGTATCGTAGTCACTCAAGGGGGCAAATGTAAGACACCAAGAAAATTTTTCTTTTTTTGTGATTATGAAATATGTGTGTACCAGACAGTCCACAAATTTTAATAAGTACATGTTAATATTTTCTATGACGATAAAGACCGGAGAAGCCTTCTGCTCTTTTTTGCAATCAGCTAGGAGATGCCTTGCTGTTTCGTATCGTCCTTTGTTCTTTAGCTTTCGCTGTGTAAGCATCTATCTTGTTAGCTCTAAAGTACCATGAATATATTTAAGTATATTTAAATTACTTACTTTCAGATGTACTAATTTAACAAACCAAACATATCTCTTTGTATTAATGTCCGCCTCCGCAGCATAGCGGTAGCGTTACCGACTACTAGGGAGCCCAGGCTCGATTCAGGGCTGGAGAGTGGGTGTTGTGTGTCCTTCATCAACATTTTCATTATGATTGACTCGCAAATCGCCGATGTAGGGTCATCTAGAAAGGACTTGCAATACGGCGGCCCAACTCCCTCGCATGGGGCCTCCCGGCCTACAATATCATATAATAATAATTATTTTTTTTTACATTTTTGTGTTAATGTCTTTATCAGCTTTGTATACAGCTATTCGTGAAAGAAATGCAAAACTGCTGAGATGGAGCCCGTCCGCCATTGGTGTGATCCAAATACTGATTTATGTTGCACCAACCAAACTGCCGTCTTTCAGAAACGAAGTCCGATACTCAAATAACTATACAGCATAATGCCATTGACCGATCGCGTTATGCACTTGCCTTATAAAAATTAAATTGGAGCCACAACTGTAAGTTTGCGTTTCTCTCGAACACCAACCTGGAGTAAAAGGAAATCACAACAGGAATCAACAAGAACTGCTCGGTTAATATCAATTGACATTAGTGAGCTGACTACCTGCTGGTAAGTGGTAGACGATCACGACTATTTTCTTTACATTCTCGATCTTTCTTCCACCTTCCGAAGTAAGAGTGATTTCAGGTGTGCCGCAGGGGAGTGTCATAGGACCGTTGCTATTCACAATATACATAAATGACCTTGTGGATGACATCGGAAGTTCACTGAGGCTTTTTGCAGATGACGCTGTGGTGTATCGAGAGGTTGTAACCATGGAAAACTGTACTGAAGTGAAGCAGGATCTGCAGCGAATTGACGCATGGTGCAGGGAATGGCAATTGAATCTCAATGTAGACAAGTGTAATGTGCTGCGAATACGTAGAATGATAGATCCCTTATCATTTAGCTACAAAACAGCAGGTCAGCAACTGGAAGCAGTTAATTCCATAAATTATGTGGGAGTAGGCATTAGGAGTGATTTAAAATGGAATGATCATGTAAAGTTGATCGTCGGTAAAGCAAATGCCAGACTTAGATTCATTGGAAGAATCCTAAGGAAAATGCATACTGAAAACAAAGGAAGTAGGTTACAGTACGCTTGCTCGCCCACTGCTTGAATACTGCTCAGCATTGTGGGACCCGTACCAGACAGGGTTTATAGAAGAGATAGAGAAGATCCAACGGAGAGCAGCGCGCTTCGTTACAGGATCAGTTAGTAATCACGAAAGCGTTACGGAGATGATAGATAAGCTCCAGTGGAAGACTCTGCAGGAGAGACGCTCAGTAGCTCGGTACGGGCTTTTGTTAAAGTTTCGAGACATACCTTCACCGAAGAGTCAAGCAGTATATCGCTCCCTCCTACGTACATCTCGCGAAGAGACCATGAGGATAAAATCAGAGAGATTAGAGACCACACAGAAGCACACCGACAATCCTTCTTTCCACGAACAATACGAGACTGGAATAGAATGGAGAACAGATAGAAGTACTCAAGGTACCCTCCGCCACACACCGTCAGGTGGCTTGCGGAGTATGGATGTAGATGTAGACGTAGATGCAAGGTAACAGTTAGAGCTCACGACTTCCACTCGCTCATCCTCCTTACAGAGAGGTTGCTGTTATTGCTGGCTAGGTAGCTCTTATACTGTGGTCACTCCATGTGTGGTTGCAGTTTAACATCATACTAGAGACGTTTCTGTTTACAACAACAAAATAATACAAGAACCGCTACTTCACTTCGATGCAATGAGCAGCGCCGTTAATTTAGAGCAATATAGAAACGTCTTGCCATGTCAACAGCCGAGGGTGCCGTATCACACGAGACCTACCTTACTCATGAATGCTGCCAGTAAAGAACTTGCAAAATTATGGACCAGAAGCCTACTCTCCCTCCCGCCCCCTCCCCAATGTTGTTGTTGTGGTCTTCAGTCTGAAGAATTGTTTGATGCAGCTGCCCAAGGTAGTCTACTCTGTGCAAGCCTCTTCAGCGCTGCACAGCCAATGCAGTGTACATCAGTTCGAACCTGCTACGTGTATTCAAGACTTTGTCTCCCTCTACAATTTTAATCCCCCCTCCCCTCCCCAACACCGACATATACACACTTCTCTCCACTACCAAATTGACACTTCCTTGGTGCCTCAGGATATGCCCTATGAAACGAAGTCGTGCCATAAGTTTCTTGTTTTCCCCAGTTCGACTCAGTATCTTCATATCAGTTATTCGATCTGGAGCGCCAGCACTAATTTTCAGCGCTACTGAGTAAAATGGTGATTGTGGTATCGATAGCTACGATGCCACGGTGTAGGTGAAAGTTCTGAAGTTGGCACTACGACAGACACCGACGACAGCGCCCTCTAGCCGGTGCTGTGGAGTTCTACGAGCTCCGCGACAGATTCTGCACAGTTTGATCAAGAGCAGACGGCCAGGACACTTCGCTTGCTATTGAGATTATGTACTACCTACGACTGGTCTGAGGCTTCGTACCTCAGTGCAAAGTTATGTATTCAGTTAATATTGTGATATAGTAAAACCATTTCTAAGAGCAGTACCGAGAGATCTTCACCTTTTCCTGCTCCTACTCACTTCCTTCAATCGTGCAACCTTCCAGTTTGCAGGAACAGACCCACGCGCCGCCTTCCAGGCGGGATTCAAAACTTGGCGACGAACAGGGATTAAATTTTTTCCGTATCTTCTCATTTCCTTTTTTGCTCGGTACTACTTCGGCTTTTATGTGATATGCCCGTGTGGCTCAGTGACTGTCTTTAAGTGTTCCAACCATTGGCTATTAAGACTTTGAGTACTGCTCGAGCGTTTGGGATCCCTATCAGGTCGGATTGATTGAGGACATTCAGAGGCGGGCTGCTAGATTTGTTACTGGTAGGTTTGATCATCACGCGAGTGTTATGGAAACGCTTCAGGAATTCGGGCGGGAGTCACTGGAGGATATGAGGCGTTCTTTTCGTGAATCGCTACTGAGGAAATTTAGAGAACCAGCATTTGAGGCTGACTGCAGGATAATTTTACTGCCGCCAACATATATTTCGCGAAAGACCACAAAGATAAGATAAGAGGGATTAGGGCACATTTCTATCCACCCTAACCAAATGATCATTCACGTGTATAGAAAACAATAGCGGACCTACCACACTTCCCTGGGGCACTCCAGATGATACCCTCACCTCCGTCTGGAACCGCGCGACCGCTACGGTCGCAGGTTCGAATCCTGCCTCGGGCATGGATGTGTGTGATGTCCTTAGGTTAGTTAGGTTTAAGTAGTTCTAAGTTCTAGGGGACTGATGACCTGAGATTGTAAGTCCCATAGTGCTCAGAGCCATTTGAACCAACCCTCACCTCCGATGAACACTCACCATTGAGGACAACGTACTGGGTACTATTACTTAAGAACTCTTCGAGCCACTCACATACTTGGGAACCAATCCCATATGCTCTTAGTTAGGAGTCTGCAGTGGGGCACCGAGTCAAACGCTTTCCGGAAGTCAAGGAATATGGCATCCGTCTGATACCCTTCATCCATGATTCACAAGATATCATGTGAAAAAAGGTCGAGTTGCGTTTCGCAGGAGCGATGCTTTCTAAAGCCGTGCTGATGCATGGACAGCAACTTCTCTGTCTCAAGGAAATTCATTATATTCGAACTGAGAATATGTTCGAGAATCCTGCAAAAAAAAAAAAAAAAAAAAAAAAAAAAAAAAAAAAAAAAAAAAAAAAACCGATGTTAAGGATATTGGTCTGTAATTTTGAGGATCCGTCCTTCTACCCTTCTCATATAAAGGCGTCACCTGCCCTTTTTTCCAGTCGCTCGGGACTTTACGTTGGGCGAGAGATTCGCGATAAATGGAAGCAAGCTAAGTAAGAAGCCAATTAAGTAGAATACGCTCTGTAAAACCGAATTGGAATCTGATCAGGACCTGGTGATTTATTTATTTTCAACCCATACAGCTGCTTCACAACCCCAGGGATGTCAGTCACTATGTCCTCCATACGGGAATCTGTACGAGACTCAAACGGCGGTATGTTTGTACGCTCGTCCCGCGTGAAAGATTTCTCAAACGCTAAATTTAAAATTTCAGCTTTCTTTTTGCTGTCTTCCGTTGCCAGGCCAGACTGATCAGTGAGTTACTAGATGGAGGCCTTCGCCCTGCTTGCCGATTTTACGTAAGACCTGAATTTCCTTGGGTTTTCAGCAAGATCTTTTGCTAAGGTATGATGTTGGAAATGGTTGAATGCTTAGTGCATCACTCTTTATACAGCAGTACGAATCGCTACTAACTTTTGCCTGTCCCCACTCTCCCAATCATTCTTCTATCGCGAGTGCAACTGCCTTTGCTTCCTGAGCATTCTCCGAATTGCGCTGTTAAACCACGGTGGGCCTGTCCCGTCCGTCTTCGCAGGATGTAGTGAACTTGCTAGACAGAGAAGATACATTACACATGGCTACTTCCGCGTTCGACGTGACCCCGGGTGTGTGTACTCTTAGTGCGGAACAACACGTGCTCTCCCACCAGCCTGCACGGCCAGCTACGCCGCGCCAATCGCGCGCAAATAAACAAATTTCACACCAGGCACCCACTAACAAACTGAAGTCATGTCCGAACTGCTTTCGTGCCCACACACGGAACATTTGCCCATCCCGTCAAGAACTGTGTTATTTTTGTAATAAGAAAGGACATGTCCAAGCTGTGTGTAGTAAGAGAAACTCTAATTCACCAATTGACTCCCGTTCGCGTGACTCGCTTGGGCGTCACCGCAACGGCAACCGCCATGATCATGATTCACATCAGCCTATGGATGTTAATGCCATTTATTCAAAGCCTTCTGCTTCACGTGCTTCGACAGCTCGTCGTGTGAATCAAGTTTTGCCAGACACTTCCTCTCGCATTCAGAGCGATGCGAGGAAACTTTTTGTGACTTTGCTAATTTGTGGACGTTATCTTCGCATGCAGCTGGACAAAGGTGCGTCAGTTTCTTTACTGAACAAATCGACGTACGACTTGCTTTAGTGACTCCCGCTTCATCGTTCACATTCCACACTGACTGCACTTACTGGGCAGGAAATCTCAGTGCTTAGCGTGTGTAGTTTGCTAGCCACATATGGTGCCAAGACCAGTACAGTGTCTTTCCATGTGCTCTGCTCTAGTGATGGTACGAATATTTTTGGCATGGACGCATTTGAACTTTTTGGCCTCGCAATTCAGGACAATGTACTTTGCATCAACGCTATTGACCATGCAGACTGTGTTGCTACACTAAGCGACGAATTTGGTGAATTCTTTTCTGACGGCCTTGGTTGTGCCACGGACTTTGCAGCGCATGTTGTACTTAAAGACATGCCTATTTTTCTGGGTGCACGCCCGGTACTGCACGCAATGCGCGACGCCGTAGCTTCTGAACTTCAACATTTCCAAGACATTGGTGTCATTGAACCTGTTTCTGCTTCGCCATGGGCTTCGCCTATAATGTGTGTGAAGAAACGAAACGGTCGTCTTCGTATTTGTGCTGACTTTCAGTCTACAGTAAATCCCCAGTCAGTGGCAGCTACATTTTCCTTTCTGCGTCCTGAAGACATTTTTGATAAGCTTGGTGCGGGAAAATTATTTTCCACGATTGTCTTGCGGGGCGCATACTTTCAGATTCCGCTCGACGAACAGTGGCAGCGCTATTTTGTGATCAACACCCACCTTGGATTGTTCAAGTTTCGCCGCCTTCCGTTCGGTTGTTCTTCGGCTCCTGCTATTTTTCAGTCTTATTTGCAGCAGTTGTGTGCCACTGTCCCTGGCTGCTCAAATTGTCTGGACGATATAGTGGTATAAGGTCGTACCCCTGACGAACATTTGCAGAATTTGCGTGCCTTACTTATTAGACTTTTGCAGGCAGGACGAAAGTGTAACAGAGGCAAGTGCAATCTTTTTCAAACTGAGATTCAGTATTTAGGACATATGATTAGCGAACAGGGTATCCACCCCTCGCCCTCACATCTCAGTGCAATTAGAGACTTGCCAGCACCCAGGAACCTGAAAGAACTTCAGTCTGTGTTGGGCAAAATATCATATTATATTCGGTTTATAACAAATGCAGCGCAGATTGCAGCACTTTTGCATCGCCTTTTACGTAAGAACGTTACTTTTGTTTGATCTTCGGAATGTGAGGCTGCTTTCCACAAGCTCAAATCTGCATTGTTCAATGATCGCTGTTTGATTCCTTTCGATCCCCCCAAACCAGATGTTTTGGTGGTCGATGCATCTTCTCACGGCATCGGAGCGGTTCTCTCACACCGCACTAAGTTGCTCAATTCTGTCCAGCAAAACTGTTCTCAAATCGAGAAGCAGCTTTAGCTATTGTCTATGGTGTGACAAAGTTTCATGATTTTTTGTACGGTCGCAAGTTCTATTTGGTCACCGACCATAAGCCTTTGATGTCGTTGTTCTACCCGTCAAAGCCAGTTCCGGACCATACTGCACAAAAGTTGCAACGTTGGTCTGTCCTCTTTTAGAATACTGCTGCGCAGTGTTGGATCGTTACCAGATAGGACTAACGGAGTACATCGAAAAAGTTCAAAGAAAGGCAGCACGTTTTGAATTATCACGAAATATGGGAGAAAGTGTCACAGAAATGATACAGGATTTGGGCTGGAAATCATTAAAAGAAAGGCGTTTTTCGTTGCGATGCAATCTTCTCACGAAATTCGAATCACCAACTTTCGCCTCTGAATGGGAAAATATTTTGTTGACACCGACCTACATAGGGAGGAACGATCACCACGATAAAATAAGGGAAATCAGAGCTCGTACGGAAAGATATAGGTGTTCATTGTTTCCGCGCGCTATACGACATTGGAATAATGAAGAATTGTGAAGTTGGTTCGATGAACCTTCTGCCAGGCAGTTAAATGTGATATGCAGAGTATCCATGTAGATGTAGATGTACATGTGGAGGTCTGAGTTGAGGTGGTGGCCTGTTGCCGGGATGATGATAGGTGGCTGCTCATAAAATCTTCGCTATTAGTCATACATTTTACTGAAGAACAAACTAGAACATTCTGTGGTGCAACGTCCTCCATAACGTGTGCTGACGACAGCGAGTGTTAAGGAACCGACGCAACAGTTGGCCATGGTCTCAGGCGACTGCCTTCTATGGCAGAGGGCTGATTGCATCTGGTAATTGGCCTGAAGGTGGCCCCTGCCTGTAACATGCTAAGCCACAGAACTGAACTTGAAACCATAAGCAGGGGCCTACAGTTAGTGGACGCCAAATCTCGTGGTGGCTGCTTGTAGCATCATGTCGCCTCGAGGAGCAGCACACATCTCCCCTCGTAAATAGTAACTACCAGACTGAGTCACCTTTGACTGAAAAAAATTGTAATTTATGTTGGGACAGAGCGTTTTTGCTTTGCAAATCACAGCTCGGAACCATGTAGACCGTAAGAAGTCTGTTGATTGGATGTGTAGTAGCTGGCCTACAAACGTCTTTCTGCTGTGTCGTCATTATGGCAGTGCCAGCCCCTTTCCTGGAGCACAATGTGGAAATCTGGCAGTGGCATTGCTGCATCTGACGTAATGGTGTTTGGTCGGCTCTGAGCTGGCCCACTAACTAAGTCTTTTGCAACAGTCATGGAAATATCACTTTTGTATCCCACCTGGAAGTTATCGCATGGGTGTGCTCCTGCAAAGTGAAAGGTTGGCTGAATGAAGGAAGTGAGTATCAGCAGGAAAAGGTGAAAATCTGTCGGTACTGCTCTTTGAAATGGTTGTACTGTATCACAATATTAACTGAATACATAACTTTGCACTGAGATGCGAAGCCTTAGACTCGTCGTAGGTAGTACATAGTCTCAATAGGAAGCAAAGTATCCCTGCCGTCTGCTGTTGATCAAGATGGGCAGAATCTGTCATGGAGCTCGTAGACCATCACAGCACTGGCTAGAGGGTGCTGTCGTCGGTGTCTGTTGTAGTACCAACTTGAACTTTCACCTACACCGTGGTATCGTAGCTATCGATACCACATACCTCCCTCCTGAAACGGTGCACCGTAGTTGAGTAGGGCTTCCGACGATAGGTGGGGGCACCAAGGGATACTGAGCTGTGCTGTCCACTCGCGACTCCGAATTGCTCGTGGAAAACCTGTTAAGGCCGCGCACCGCCACTGGGTAAGCTCGGATAAGCAGGTGGAGCAACGACCTCCATGAGCGACGACGGCGGCGGCGTGACGGCAGTCTCAGCGGCCATCGGTACCGGCAAAACGGAGGAACACGGCGGCAGCTGCAGCAGCGGGCGGAGGTAGGGCCGTGGTGGCGGCGAGAGGTGCCTGTCCCATGCAGGTAACCGGACTGGCAGCGGCGGGGTTGCGAGCAGCGGAGGCCCATCGGTGGAGTCGTAGGCTCAGGTGGCGGTATCTGTGAAGCCTCCAATTCTGCCAGAAAACAACCAGCGGCAGAAAACCGAGGACGGCACAAACGGATTTTGTTCTGGTGTCGCTTGTCAGTGCCAGAGGGACCAGAAATAACAAATAAGGTGCGGCCAAGCTGAAGATGACTGAGTCCCTGCTCCCAGCGCTGCCTGCCAGAGTAAACGCAATAGAACACTAAATCATGTGGCGCCAACCCACAACGAGGCGAAGCAGCGGGAGCGCCCGCCGGTGGGTGCAATAGCTGCAGGAGCGACCGACAGCGCGGCCATGTAGCAATTCCACTGGGGAACGGGTGCCGAGCGGTTGCGAGTAATATCAAGCAAGGAAAGTCCAGAGCGCATGCTCCCGAGAATGCGTGGCGTGAAACTAGCTCATCTGCGACATAAACATACGCACAAAATGTTCAGCCTCGCCGTTCGCCTGGGGGTGGAATGGGGCTGAAGTCAGATGGCGAATGCCATTAGCAGCACAGGACGGTTCAAACTCTGAGGACACGAATTGGTGGCCATTGTTGCAGGCAATAACTTCAGGAAGGCCCTCAATGCAGAAAATAGACGTCAAAGCCTGAATAGTACTGGCAGATTTAGTATAAGACATAGGTACAACAAAAGGAAAGTTGCTGTACTGATGAATGACTATTAACCATCGGGTGTCTCGGTGAGGACCGCAAAATCAATATAAACGTGCTGCCAACGCGCAGTAGGTGTCGGCCCCACGGAAAGAAGCGCTGGCGGGGAGCAGATTGATGCTCCACGCGACAGCGACAGTTAGCAAGCAAATTCTCAATATGTTTATCAATGCTGACCCAAATGCGGTGACGATGCGCTAATTGCTTCATCCGCACTATACCCCAATGACCAGCATGCAGCAAGCAGAGAATTTCCGACTGCAACGAACGAGGTACAGCGACACGAGACTGATCACTGTCAGTTCGTAACAAGATAACACCATGGTGTGCACACAAGTTGTGACGTTGCGCAAAGTAACGTCGAACAAGTGGATCATGAACCTGCATAGCAGATCGAGGCCATTGAATACGAATATACTGCAAAAGAATCTTCAAAGAAGCATCGGCGGCTGTCGCGGAAGCAATGCGACGAAAATCCACCGGAAAACCATCAGCTAATTCCTTATCTTGCGAATCAATAAACATGCAGGACAATTCGGAAGAATCAGAGACTTCGTCAGGACCGATAGGCAGACGAGACAAAACATTAGCATTGGCATGCTGGGCCGTGGGCTGAAACAAGTTTTCGTAATTGTAGCGTAGTGTCCTCCTTAGTAGGTTTGTTACATTTTCTAAGTGTCCTGCCAATAAAACTCAGCCTTTCTGTAGCCTTCCCCACAACAGTTTCTATGTGCTCTTTCCAACTTAAATTCTTCGTAATTGTAATACCTAGGTATTTAGTTGAATTTATGGCTTTTAGATTAGACTGATTTATGGTGTAACCGAAGTTTAAGGAGTTCATTTTAGCACTCATGTGGATGACCTCACACTTTTCGTTATTTAGGGCCAAATGCCCCTTTTCGCACCATTCAGATATTTTTTCCAAAACGTTTTGGATTTTGTTTTGATCTTCTGATGACTTTATTAGTCGACAAACGACAGTGTCATCTGCAAACAACCGAAGACGGCTTCTCAGATTGTCTTCCAAATAGTTTATATAGATAAGGAACAGCAAAGGGCCTATAACACTACCTTTGGGAACGCCTGAAATCACTTCTGTACTACTCGATGACTTTCCGTCAATTACTACGAACTGTGACCTCTCTGACAAGAAATCGTAAATCCCATCACATAACTTAGACAACATTCCATAATCACGCAATTTCTCTACGAGCAGCTTGTGTGGTACAATGTCAAAAGCCTTCCAGAAATCCAGGAATACGGAAACGATCTGAAATCCCTTGTCAATAGCACTCAGCAATTCGTGTGAATAAAGACCTAGTTGTGTTTCACAGGAATTATGTTTTCAAAATCCGTGTTGACTGGGTACCAATAGACCGTTTCCTTCGAGGTAATTCATAATTTTCGAACACAATATATGTTCTAAAATCCTACTTCTTGTCGACGTTAACGATATGGGCTTGGAATTTAGTCGATTACTCCTACTATCTTTCTTGAATATTGGTGTGACCTGTGCAACTTTCCAGTCTTTGGGTACAGATCTTTCGTGGATCGAACGGCTGTATATGGTTGATAAGTATGGCACTAATGCATCAGCGTACTCGGAAAGAAATTTAATTGGTATACAGTCTGGACCAGAAGACTTGCTTTTATTAAGTGATTTACGTTGCTTCACTACTTCGAGGATATTTACTTCTACGTTACTCATGTTGGCAGCTCTTCTCGATTCGAATTCTGGGATATTTACTTCGTCTTCTTTTGTGGAGGCATTTCGGAAGGCTGTGTTTAGTAACTCCATAGTTATCGCGCAGAGAAGGCATTGATTGTTTTTTGCCGCTGACGTACTTCACGTACGACCAGAATCTTTTTGGTTCAAATGCTTCAAATGGCTCTGAGCACTATGGGACTTAACATCAGAGGTCATCAGTTCCCTAGAACTTAGAACTACTTAAACCTAACCACCCTAAGTGCTATGTCTGCGTAAGCAGAAGAAACTAACGATCAATGTCCGACAACAAGTTATCGGACTGTTCAGTTAAGCAAAACAAATTCTCCAAGTATAGCACCAACACAAAACAATGATCCGTCTTTGAATCACAACTACATACAAGAATAATACAGAAAACAACTTAAATAATTTCCTACTAGTCTCCACCAGAGACTTCACCGATATACCAAGCCTAATCCAAAGATCAGCAAGGCGACAGTAGTTAGGCTGGCCTCAGACGGACTTCAGCTGTTAGACGCCCTGCGATGGCGGCAGCTGCTGGATGGCCTCGATATACTGGGGTATGGGGCGAATACCTGAGGCGCTGAGGATATGGCCGAGGTAGGTCACCTGAGGCATAAAAAAAAAGACACTTCTCCTTTTTGCAACGTAAGCCAACAGCCTGGAGGACGCGGAAGAGGTGGCGGAGGTTCTGGGCAAGTCCTGAACAGAGGTACCCACAACTAAGATGTCATCCTGGTAGTTCGCCATACCCAGAACGTCCTTCGCCATGGACTCCAGATAGCCTGAAAAATGGCGGGAGTGCTAGCGACCCCAAAAGGAAGACGGCTATAGCGGAAAAGCCCAAAAGGAGTGGAGATGACCAAAACAGGTAACTGGAGGTACACATCCCTCAGCTCAATTTTGGCAAACACCTTGCTGCCAGCCAATTTCGACAAAATGTCCTCAACCCTTGGGATGGGGTAAGAATCGATAACAGACTGAACATTGACGGTGGCCTTAAAAATCCCCACAAACGCGCATGGACCTGTTGGGTTCCTCAAGAATGATGATGGGCGTAGCCCAATGGCTATGGGAATGGGGCTGCCCTCATCCTCCAGGAGTTGAAGCTCCTGCCGTAACTTGTCTTGGAGGGCGAAAGGAACCGAGCGAGCCTTATGGAATTTCGGGACAGCCAAGGGAAGGAGTTTAACGTGGGCCTCAAACTCTGGAACCCCCAGAGACAGGGTTGGAGAAAACACCAAAGAATTCCTCCAACATTTGCTGGAGGTGGTCACTCGCCAAAAGAGACTGGACCGCTGGCTCTGAGTCATGGATGTCCAAGCCAAATAAAGGGAAAAGATCCATGTAGAATAGGTTCATGGCCATGGGCGCGAAAAGGACCAATACCCGAGCCTGAACATCATGCGAGCAGTACTGGGCCCGAGCAGAGAACCACCCTTGGAGGTTAATGACATCATTACTGTAGCTCCGCAGGACCGCATGAAAAGGATGGAGAGGTGGGGAACCCAAACGACGGTGGGAGCCAGCATCGAAGATGGTGGCGGAAGATCCTGTATCCACCTGAAACAGGAGGGAGACGCCATCAACCTGTACCATCAGCGTGATTGCCGCCATTGATGGGGAAAGACGGACTGAACAAAGGAAATCTGCAGCGGAGGGACGGAGTCATCCTCCAGAGAGTCAGAAGCATCGAGACATGTGGTCTACAAGCACAGAAGAGGATGACTGGCACACCTCTGCCTTGCTGCTGCTATTGTTGTGGCTGGGGCAGCTGACGCCGCCATTGCGGTGGCTGGTCAGGTGGTGGAGCGGCCACGCTCCCTGTATCCAGGAATGGGGGAGGGCCCTCCATATGGGGGGACCTGCGAGACCCCTGCGAGGCATACTGGCGCCGCGACAGGTGGGCGACAAAGACCTGCGCAGGGGGAAACAACTCGGTCAACGAGCAAGTAGACTGGTCATGAGCGCTGACAACATTTAAGCCATTATCCAACGATGGATCCTTCAATTTAAGAATATTGGTCCGCAAAGAGTCATCCGGAGCATGTACGAGAAGCACGTCCTGAATGAGCACTGAACCATACAACTGTTTACACAAGGGGTTAACACAAAAAAACCGACAGTCCCGGTGGAGGCCTTGAAGTGTGGCAACCCACTCCCTGTGAGATTGGGAGGGGAGCTTCTCACAACAAAAAAAACTTGCGACGGGCAGCTGCCACATGGACCTGAGAATGAAAATACTCCAACAAACTCGGAGTCAACTGTTCATAAGAGAGAGTGTGTGTGGCTCCGTGTCGGTGTGCAACTGCTGCAACAGATGATATATTTCTGGACCGACGTAGGCAAGAAGAATCGCGCGCCTTTGCACGTCGCCAACGACGTCATGCGCCAAAAAATGTTGCTCCAACCGTGCTACATAATTGCCCCAAGGCTCCAAACACTTGTCAAACTCAGGAAAAGTGGGAGGCGTGGCCCGCAGCCTCACGAGAGGGGAAGTGGACGAAGCACCCAGTGCCAGAGACACACGGGAGACAGCATACAGAGCCTGAAATTGCTGAATAATAAGTTCATTCGTCTGCTGCGTACTCACTAAAAGCGCGAGGACGCTTGCCGAGGGCTGACCGATGCCCAGAATATTCTCTGCCATGGAGGAGAACAAGCAACAAACATGTGAAAACTACGAACCAACTCGTCGCCACTGCTATTACTGTATAAGCAGAAGAAACAAACGATCAAAGCCCAACAACAATTTATTGGACTGTTCAATTAACCAAAACAAATTCTCCAAGTACAATAAAAACAAAAAACAATGACCTGTCTTCGAATCACAACTACATACAAGAATAATATAGAAAACAACTGAAATTATTTCCTACTAGTCTCCGCCAGAGACTTCTCCGATATACCAAGCCTACTCCAGAGAACAGCGAGAAGATCCAAGCAGAGCTGCCGGGGCGGCAGCTATCCATGTCTGCTGGAGGTCGATGAACTGCCGATGTGCAGCCGAGCGCCTGCCTTTATAGCGCTTTGGCGGATGAGTACGCTGGAACTATTTTCTATCACGTGGTTTGGTGTGTGAAAATAGTTCCGAGATCTGCAGCGACGTCTTCCTTATGTTTATGTGGGCCGGTAGTGGCCCCTGGTGGCCGCTTGTGTCTTTGCTGTGGTGTTGTTGTTGTGGTTGTTGTCGTGGCCATTCATCAATATTGCCTGTCGGTTGTATAGTGCTTCGGTGTGCCTGCGAAGCGGGCAACCCGCGGCTGCAGGCTGTCAGTCTGGTTGCTGATACTCTAGGCGCCGTGATGTCTGGTGGAGAAGGCCCCAGCACTAAGGGCATCACACATATCCATGCCCGAGGCAGGATTCAAACCTGCGACCGTAGCAGTCTCGCAGTTCCGGACTGAAATGCCAAGAACCGCTCGGCCACCGCGACCGGCACACCGTTAAGTTCTTCGCAAATATTTCGGCTGAGCTTATATCCGATTTTAGTCAGCTTTCAGTGCCTATAACGATTTGAGCATGAGTGCTTTCTATTAGCGCTTGGTGCTCTGGTACTTTCCCAACACAGCTACGACAATTTACAACTGTTATACCAATGATTCCTGTATCGACGTTCTTCCTGTGTTCACCTTGCACCCTTTGTGAGTGAACCCCTTCTTGTGTTTTCCCAAGACCCTCTAACCTACACAACGGCCCAATCCACGCCACACAGTCCCTGCTACCCGTGTAGCCGCCTCTTGCGTAAAGTGGACACCTGACCTATTCAGCGGAACCCGAAACCCAAACACCAGTTGGCGCAAGTCTAGGAATCAGCAGCCTACACGGTCACAGAACCGTCTGAGCCTCTGATTCAGACCCACCACTCGGCTCTGTACCAGAGGTCCGCAATCGGTCCTGTCGACTATGCTGCAAATGGTCAGCTCTGCTTTCATCCCGCGAGTGTCTCGTCGAGTCAGTCCACTTTTTAATAGCTTTTCAGTTCTGTTTTCATGTGTGACATGTGGCAAGTAAACTCACACTGGGTTCTGAGGATGTGTAAATACGAACGTCATTTTTCTCTGTCGTCAATGGGTGTGGCTCATTATCTGGAATGGTATAAGGTTTTAATCATGTGAAGCCTCTTAGGAGGGAAAGATGAGTTTTGTATAGAAGTCGGAGTTTTGTGGTAATTTACGCCGTTTTGAATGGGGAATGTATTTCATTTCGACCAATAGATGTGGCTCACTGTGTTTAAGCACATAAAGTAGTAGTCATGAGTAGCCGCTCAAGCTGAGAAGTTAATTTACAGTAAGTGTTAGGATAGAATTGGATTAAATGTTGTAAGGTGGCATGATTTGGTGCCAAATTACAACTACCACTCCGGAAAGAAGACCCTTTAATAGTATAAACATCGAGACAGGAAAACATTAACGATACTGACATCGGCTAGGGATCTTAATTTGTAGCAGAATATCTGCACGTTGGGCGATAGTGAAGCAGACGGAGACGGGAGGCTGGCAGGATAACGGGAAAGACACATGCGAGGCAGGCAGGCCTGAGAGCTGTAGACAACATCGAACGTAAGCTCCTTGAAACCCCAGGCGGGTGGACCGCGGCTTAGCGGGAGCCACGTGTCCGAGGACAAGGAGAAGACACAGGGGCTCGCTCACAAAACGCGTGGCTTCGTGTAGGTGGTTTTCCGAACGGGCGGAGCAGAAGCTTTTGGAACAGTCTGGAAACTTCTAGAAGCTTTGGTCGATTGCAAAACTGAGATTGGTCGGCGATCGGAAACGAACGCCTTCCAGCAACATGATTGGCCACACACATTAAAGGGGGGAAGGAAAAAGAACAGGAGGTACGAAAAAGCGTTGCGACTGTGAAACACTTGTTCCTGGTGTGTCGAGGAGAGAGGTTGGTCCTGGCGACGTGTGCGACCTCGTTACTGGGACAGAATACTTGTAGCGAGAGCCTGAGGATCGTTTGGTGTTACACGGCTACCATGGGGGTGCCTACGGAAGCTTTTGGTGAGGTAGAATTTATGTTATCTCGCTGAGGCGAGAACCTTTGCACCGATAAGCGTTAGATCACTGTAGTGGTCGTGCATTCGCAACGGTGGTTAGAGAAGTAAAGTAAATTGCTGATCACGTGTCTTTTTCGTTCTATGCTGAGGCTTCGCGTTGCTAGTTGTGAGTATAGTTCTAAATGTAACTGCAATTGCCATAGCTGATGTCAGTATTCCGCGCTTGGATTAACAACCGCGAATATATCACAGGACAGACGATTACCAAATGTGAATAGGCAGAACTAAAATGTTGCTCGTACTGTATAATCTTGTATAGAGTAAATTGCAGAAGAGTGAAGAATTAAACACTACTGAGTGTGTCATTTCATAGTTAGTACTTTCCTTTGTCATTTTATTATCTCCTTATTTATGTATTTCATGTTTGCAACCATCTGGTGGAGGCAGTGTTTGTAGGTCAGCACATCTCAACATTCTAGCATATACTGAGGATATTGTTAGAAACCAACCAGATTTGCATACGACTAGTTGATGTCACATGTAGAGCAAAGGATAAGCTTACCCTGCTGGAGAGCGTATAAGTGACAGGGCAACTAATTAGAGTTATAAAATCCGTTGTGCAAAATTTTTCACTAATACGTTCGGCTCGCAGGCTCACACATCAGCAGAAAAGAGCAAAACAGAAGCGGTAGCAAAATGGTTCAAATGGCTCTGAGCACTATGGGACTTAACATCGGAGGTCATCAGTCCCCTAGAACTTAGAACTACTTAAACCTAACTTACAGCACACACATCCATGCCTGAGGCAGGATTCGAAACTGCGACCGTAGCGGTCGCGCGGTTCCTGACTGAAGCGCCTAGAACCGCTCGGCTACTCCGGCCGGCAGAAGCAGTAGCATCCAGTGTCCTTGTCGTAGTACTGTTTTGTTCTCCTCGTTTTTGTTTGAGCAATTAGTGAGGTATACCCTGGCGGAGAGGTTGCGAATTTCTGCAACCTGGACCAGATGTGGAGAGAAGTGCATGTGCCGAAGATATTTGAGTCTTGCAGAGTGCAACTGCCGACAGTAATTTTCTTGTAGATACTTAGGTGGTTGCACAGAAAGCTATCAATAAGGCTGATTGTATTGCAGATGTTTTGGGTACTGAAATGGTACCGATGTATTTTGTATTTCCGAAGGACGCATTTCTGCACCATCTGTTACGGGACTGCCTCCTCAAAACGTCGGAGGGGAAGAATGACGAAATGGGTTCTAATGTTAATGATCGGGCCGACAAGGATTGTGCCAGTGGATCATGAGATTGACAAAATTGACAACACTTGCAGTGTAATGTGTGATGCAGACGAAGGCTGCTAAGCAATCTCAGGGCTAGATTTTGTCATCAAGCATCATGCCGAAACTGACTTTCGAAGACCTGCGATGGAACTCAGGAGGATAATGTTAAAGCTGGGGAAAGCTTTCACCAGTGAAATACCGCCGCAATGTTCGTTTGTCATGATACGACAAATGCGGGCAAAATCACTAATGCTTAATTTGCATGATATAGTGCCGAAAGGCACTAAGAAGTTGCTTTAGGTGACCGAAGGTGTTGCTAACTTATACGATTCTGGACTTCGCCTGTGGGTAGGGAATCGTTGTTGAGTACGCAATTTCATTGATTGAGAGCACTTCTCCTGTCTATACGAGGTGCATTCAAGTGCGAGGAGCCGGGGCTAGAAGTGTATTTAACACTAAATTCTTGAAGCTACATATGTAAATGATGCTCTAAGCCCCCCCCCCCTATCCTAACTCCGACCTTTGCTGTTGCACAAGGATTAAAAAATATACGCGAACTGACTGTAATCAACCCTGCAAGTGGAGTAGAAAAGAGTTTGGCACCTGCAATAATTTAATTTGATAAATAAGTTAAATAAAGGAAGGTTTCATAAACGTAGTGAGAAATGATGGGTTACTCTACCGATTAACAGAATGAAAGTTCTGTCCAAAATAACAATATGATTTATTAAGACTAAACACAAAATGATAAACAAAAACACATGAATTCTAATTTATAATACATCAAATTGGCTCAAATTGGAGACTCATACAAACACTGTAAAGGTGAAGTTGTCCCTAAACTAGATCGTGAGGTTTAAGACGAAGTGGTATGTGGAGCCAATTCCTTGCCACTCAAATCTCAAGAGAGACACACAGCTAACCCAACAGTAATTGCTGCTACTCAAGACAGAACAAAGTTAGAAAAAGACGAACAGGCGCGCTCTGCTGAGCTCTGATTATCACCTAGGAAAATCCCTATCTGCCGGTGCTGCGGACATACATTACCAAACTGTCTTCTTAACTGCCAGAACACGATCTGGCGTACAGGAAGCGATGGCTGGTTGCTTCGACGTCCTCGACCGAAAGGCGAGAGCCGACTACCTAGAGCACCCGTACAGGCCGAACACACAACATTCCCGCCCCCACGACAGTGGCCGTGGTTAAACGTTCCAATCAGCAACTCGAAAACCGGCGGAAAATTCCACCCCATTGCCGGAGCACTACCATTCCACCAATGGAGGTTCTTGGCGCCAATTTCTGCGCCGATTTTGCTACGTCACGGAGCTATGCCCTGAGCAAGCCAATCACAGTTACTATTTTGCAGAAAGCGCGGGAATTTTCCCGCCACAACTGCCTGGATACACAAGTCATTCCCACGCCTCGCTGGTAGCCCGCCAGAAAGTGTTTTCGCTAAGATTCTGCGAAGTAACGGAACCTCTAGCCCAGCCGCTACTTCAAACCCCTCCGGGTGTGTCTTTTGACAATGTCAGCGTCTGCGAAGCATTCATTCGACTTCCTCGCATCCGTCGGCTTAACCCCCTCCAGTTCAACAGAGCCCGCCTGTCACCGGACCACCCGGGTGACGAGAGACGCTGCGTGGGAAGTCCGCGTGTGAAGGAATAGCAACTTTCCACCGCATGCAATTAGAGAGGAGAATCGTAAGATAGAAATATGAGAGGGGGCTCATGCCACCTCTCACAAGTTCTAAGGCCTCCGATTTTTTTTCTAATTAACTACTCACCCGAAATCGATGAAACTGGCGTTACTTCTCGACGTAATCGCCCTGCAGACATACACATTTTTCACAACGCTGACGCCATGATTCCATGGCAGCGGCGAAGGCTTCTTTAGGAGTCTGTTCTGACCACTGGAAAATCGCTGAGGCAGTAGCAGCACGGCTGGTGACTGTGCGGCCTCGGAGAGTGTCTTTCATTGTTGGAAAAAACCAAAAGTCACTAGGAGCCAGGACAGGTGAGTAGGGAGCATGAGGAATCACTTCAAAGTTGTTATCACGAAGAAACTGTTGCGTAACGTTAGCTCGATGTGCGGGTGCGTTGTCTTGGTGAAACAGCACATGCGCAGCCCTTCCCGGACGTTTTTGTTGCAGTGCAGGAAGGAATTTGTTCTTCAAAACATCTTCGTAGGATGCACCTGTTACCATAGTGCCCTTTGGAACGCAATGGGTAAGGATTACGCCCTCGCTGTCCCAGAACGTGGACACCATCATTTTTTCAGCACTGGCGGTTACCCGAAATTTTTTTGGTTTCGGTGAATCTGTGTGCTTCCATTGAGCTGACTGGCGCTTTGTTTCTGGATTGAAAAATGGCATCCACGTCTCATCCATTGTCACAACCGACGAAAAGAAAGTCCCATTCATGCTGTCATTGCACGCCAACATTGCTTGGCAACATGCCACACGGGCAGCCATGTGGTTGTCCGTCAGCAATCGTGTCACCCACCTGGATGACACTTTTCGCATTTTCAGGTCGTCATGCAGGATTGTGTGCACAGAACCCACAGAAATGCCAACTCTGGAAGCGATCTGTTCAACAGTCATTCGGCGATCCCCCAAAACAATTCTCTCCACTTTCTCGATAATGTCGTCAGACTGGCTTGTGCGAGCCGGACGTTGTTTCGGTTTGTTGTCACACGATGTTCTGCATTCATTAAACTGTCGCACCCACGTACGCACTTTCGACACATCCATAACTCCATCACCGCATGTCTCCTTCAACTGTCGATGAATTTCAATTGGTTTCACACCACGCAAATTCAGAAAACGAATGATTGCACGCTGTTCAAGTAAGGAAAACGTCGCCATTTTAAGTATTTAAAACAGTTCTCATTCTCGTCGCTGGCGATAAAATTCCATCTGCCGTACGGTGCTGCCATCTCTGGGACGTATTGACAATGAACGTGGCCTCATTTTAAAACAATGCGCATGTTTCTATCTCTTTCCGGTCCGAAGAAAAAAAATCGGAGGCCTTAGAACTTGAATGTACCTCGTACTCATATTGAGACGTTACCTGAATTCCGGTCCTGTGGCTGGGAGTTTGTGTTTCTTGTCTGTAGAAAACAGAGAGAAAAAGATAGTTTTAGATTATACTAGACAGAGGACCGCCTTCTGCCGTCCTAGTGTTTAATCAGTTTTTTTATTTTGTGGCTGGAGATCTTATATCGTCGCAGACGTGTACGACAACCATCACTCCGACGCACTGGACGCAGTACATTCGATGATATTGCTAATTGCTTCGGCTTATTAGGGCTATAAAGCTGATCAGCCGTGATAGTGTAAGTTTCATTTCCACTGAGGTTGCACATCACTGTAGATCATCTTCGAAAGCAGTGTCTTCCAGTGTTTCGGACGTAGATGATGTCAGTCATCTCACGTTATTTATATTAGATCGCGTAGCCATAAATAGGTGCAGATTTGGGGCAGTTGATCAATAATATTAGTCAGGAAATTCACTTGTATCTTTTTATGTCCGTTGCACATTGACGTATAAACATTTTTAATAAATAAAGGGGTTTTAATCTACAATAAATGTATAAGCGGAAACATTAATATTTAGTAGTTATTAGTTCCCTTAATCATTCTTTTACTTCTATGTTGTGATTTATACGTCAAAAAGGGCAAGAAGGAGGAAATAATATCACCGTTAAGAGATCCTAAGATCTGCTTCAGGGGGTAGTCAGAAAGGGCCAAATCTTAATTTTTGCATTCAGTACTTTCCATTGCGCACATTCATTTTTACACACGCCTGGAGTAGCATCTAGGAAACCACACAAATACCTTCAGGAAATACTTCCTAACACATAAATTTATTTTCGATATTAGCAAGCCGGCCGCGGTGGTCTAGCGGTTCTAGGCGCTCAGTCCGGAACCGCGCGACTGCTACGGTCGCAGGTTCGAATCCTGCCTCGGGCATGGATGTTTGTGATGTCCTTAGGTTAGTTAGGTTTAAGTAGTTCTAAGTTCTAGGGGACTGATGACCACAGATGTTAAGTCCCATAGTGCTCAAAGCCATTTGAACCATTTTGATATTAGCAAATAGTTTTTTTCGTATAGACAGTCTTCATTTTATATCCTCTATACTTCCGCCATCATCACTTATTTTGCTCCCCAATAGTCCTTCTAGTGTCTCATTTCGTAATCTGGTTCTCTGAACACTAAATGGTTTAACCCTCGCCTTACCAAGGGGGAGGGAAGGGGTACTTTATTCCTACGTTTCCAGAACACTGTAATCTAGTCATGTGCATTATTTTTTAAATTTTGAAAAAAATGTATATTTATGATTTTTATTGATTTCTTCTAGCCGGCCGGTGTGGCCATGCGGTTCTAGGCGCTTCAGGTATTTCAGTCCGGAACTGCGAGACAGCTACGCTCGCGGGTTCGAATCCTGCCTTGGGCATGGATGTGTGTGATGTCTGTAGGTTAGTTAGGTTTAAGTAGCTGTAATTTCTAGGGGACTGATGAGCACAGATGTTAAGTCCCATAGTGCTCAGAGCCATTTGAACCAAACATTTCATTTCTTCTACCATATTCCTTAATTGTTTTAAATTTTTCAGTAAAACTTAACGCAAAAATTTAAGCCTTGTCTGTGGATGTCATATTCATATTTTCAGATTTAGGACCTTTCTTACCCATAAATATATCTTTAAAAAGTATGTTGTGCGTAAAAGACAACGAAAATTAACGAAATACTTATATCTATGTATTGGTCATTAACTACGCCCCCATTTTGTAGCACACGTTATGGGAAACACGTTGGTACTGCTAGGTTTAATTCAAATACGTTTCATTACCTTTCATTTAGTTCCATTGAGGGTTATCTTATAATCCCTTTTCAGGGCACTATCTATTCCATTCAACTGTTATTCCAATTTCTTTGCTGTCTCTGACAGAGCTTGAGTGTCACCAGTAAACTTCAAAACGTTTATTGCTTCTCCCTCATATTTAATTCTGTTCACAAATTTATAATTGTATTCTTTACTGCTTGTTCAGTGTAGATGTTGAATAACATCGAGTGTAGGCTACCCGAATGTCTAACTCCCATCTTCAAATTTCACAACTAGAAATCCAGTGGATGGAGTAGAAGAATTTATGTGCTTCAACATGATTTGTTTTTTTTTTCTTCTGGCGCGGGGAGTGGGGGTGGGGGGGGGGGGGAATCTGAAACACATGTCCAGCCTCATTATACATCTCTTCTTTTTGCCTGAGGACAGCAAAATTCATATACCTGTGGAAATATGGCAAAAATTCAAACTTTCATTTAACAGCATGTATTCCCAAGAATTCACGTGTTACCAGTTGTGGAGGAACATGTAGGAATGAGCGTCTCTCCTATTTCAGTGCATTAAATGTAATTTTGGTAACTTCCCGAGGAGCAGAGTACATTAAGATAACTACACTCCTGGAAATGGAAAAAAGAACACATTGACACCGGTGTGTCAGACCCACCATACTTGCTCCGGACACTGCGAGAGGGCTGTACAAGCAATGATCACACGCACGGCACAGCGGACACACCAGGAACCGCGGTGTTGGCCGTCGAATGGCGCTAGCTGCGCAGCATTTGTGCACCGCCGCCGTCAGTGTCAGCCAGTTTGCCGTGGCATACGGAGCTCCATCGCAGTCTTTAACACTGGTAGCATGCCGCGACAGCGTGGACGTGAACCGTATGTGCAGTTGACGGACTTTGAGCGAGGACGTATAGTGGGCATGCGGGAGGCCGGGTGGACGTACCGTCGAATTGCTCAACACGTGGGGCGTGAGGTCTCCACAGTACATCGATGTTGTCGCCAGTGGTCGGCGGAAGGTGCACGTGCCCGTCGACCTGGGACCGGACCGCAGCGACGCACGGATGCACGCCAAGACCGTAGGATCCTACGCAGTGCCGTAGGGGACCGCACCGCCACTTCCCAGCAAATTAGGGACACTGTTGCTCCTGGGGTATCGGCGAGGACAGTTCGCAACCGTCTCCATGGCGCTGGGCTACGGTCCCGTACACCGTTAGGCCGTCTTCCGCTCACGCCCCAACATCGTGCAGCCCGCCTCCAGTGGTGTCGCGACAGGCGTGAATGGAGGGACGAATGGAGACGTGTCGTCTTCAGCGATGAGAGTCGCTTCTGCCTTGGTGCCAATGATGGTCGTATGCGTGTTTGGCGCCGTGCAGGTGAGCGCCACAATCAGGACTGCATACGACCGAGGCACACAGGGCCAACACCCGGCATCATGGTGTGGGAAGCGATCTCCTACACTGGCCGTACACCACTGGTGATCGTCGAGGGGACACTGAATAGTGCACGGTACATCCAAACCGTCATCGAACCCATCGTTCTACCATTCCTAGACCGGCAAGGGAACTTGCTGTTCCAACAGGACAATGCACGTCCGCATGTATCCCGTGCCACCCAACGTGCTCTAGAAGGTGTAAGTCAACTACCCTGGCCAGCAAGATCTCCGGATCTGTCCCCCATTGAGCATGTTTGGGACTGGATGAAGCGTCGTCTCACGCGGTTTGCACGTCCAGCACGAACGCTGGTCCAACTGAGGCGCCAGGTGGAAATGGCATGGCAAGCCGTTCCACAGGACTACATCCAGCATCTCTACGATCGTCTCCATGGGAGAATAGCAGCCTGCATTGCTGCGAAAGGTGGATATACACTGTACTAGTGCCGACATTGTGCATGCTCTGTTGCCTGTGTCTATGTGCCTGTGGTTCTGTCAGTGTGATCATGTGATGTATCTGACCCCATGAATGTGTCAATAAAGTTTCCCCTTCCTGGGACAATGAATTCACGGTGTTCTTATTTCAATTTGCAGGAGTGTATTTGTAGATCGAAAGGTAAGCCAGATCCTTTCGAACCCACAAGTGAGAACAAAGAGAAAAGGCGGTTGGAGATGCAGTAAAGAGAAATGTCGTTAGAGTGTATTGTGGGATTGGAGAAGTAGGAGGAAGGAAAAAGATTGTATCCTTTTCCTGACTTTACGCCTCTTATTTTCAGATATCATTTTTAAATGACGAATGGTGGCCAGAGGAAAGTTGCTATCTAACAGAATATCTGGACAAATAGCTTTTCATCTAAGTATAATGTGAAGCGTTTATGTAAAAGTCCGATTTCAGAAGCTACTCTGTCCTGGGGCGTTTGACTCAAATGCTTTAACATTGTCATTGTCCATGTCAACAGAAGGTGCTGTGTAGGTGATTCCTCGAGTTGTAATTCCTTGGACGGCGCTTTGAAGAGCTACAAAAACCCTCATGTTTTAAAAGCTTTAAAATTAACGATTGCGTATAAGAATAACAGCAATAGAATAGCACAAATACCGTAAAATGTTCTTTCATCAGCGTGATATCAGTTCCTTCATTTCGGGCTGTTCTTCGCTTCTCAGAGTGTTTTTAGCACAAAGCCATTGTAACATAGTCAGCTGCTTAGTCCAGCGAGTATCGTTAGACTGGCTCAGTGATCTATCAAGAGCATTAAGAAGACCACTTTTGTTTACGTTATTGATGCGTTCTTTCGCCACAGTCAAACGACGATCAACTTATGGACAATTGACGTTTATATATTCCGCATCATGATTATTTCGTAGCCTTGTATTGATCATAAGGCAGGAACAATTCAATCGTGAATAATCGCGCTGTGCAACGACATGTTGATATCTTGATCAGTAGTGTGCTGTATGTTTTTCAAAGTAGAGTCGTGGATACCAAGAGACATAAATCGTCTAAGCAATTCTCTTAGAATGTTACCGCCCGTTTTTGATACATCTGGAAACTGAGTTGCAAACAAAATGCGAGATCTGAGAGTCCAGTCAACGAAACATGAGACAGAACATATCAGCTAATGGTTTCTTCTCGCATTGGACGTCCACATGTCCGTAGTTGCTGGGTATTCATCTTCTGTTATAGGAGCAAATACCTCAGGCATAATTATATGTCGTAAGCTTTTAACACTTCCTTCCATGTACCGCGACACATTTGTGGGGTGAGACATAATGGCCTCTACAGTGTCAATTAACGTCTGAATTAGATCCATAAGACCTTCACCTCTTATAGTTCCATACGACCTAACATCTCGTGCACACATAGCCACGCATTTACCGACAGTTACCTCCTGAGCAGGTTTAGGAAGTCGTCCCTCGTCCACATAAGACCCATGTTTATTAGACGCACATGGATGGCGAGAAATGTGCGAAGTGCTACTTGATCTTTTAGCATGAGAGTAAATTTCACAGCACAGCGAACTGCAAACAAAATGAATGCTTTTCCTAACGCCATCCAAAATAGGCTTTAACACTGTCCAAAGTGAGCTTTTAAGATACACTTCAAGCTGTGTGGTTCTCATCTCATCACTGATTATTTTTTCTTCGACTACCCTTTTTCTTGACATGCGGTCCTTCCTGTAAAGACCACGGTTAGTTTACAACCTCATTTTGTGCATTACGACAAAAATGAAGAAATCCCACCATCCCACTAAACACTGCTCTACTCAAGGCTCGCAGCCCGTAGCTCACAGCTGTGGTCAGTGCTACCAGCAGCAAGTAGGCCGCAGCACGCCAGCGCTTGGGCAAGGCACTGATGCAGTGACGTCACAGCCTCGCGCAGTGCGGAGCAGTGAGGCCGCGGCCCGTGGACTGTGTCTCCATACGTGACTCTGCTTAGCCCGTGGCATACAAGTTGTTTCGCAACAGCACTGCTCGGCTCTTGGGGTGACGTCAGGGACTCGCTCGGCCCGAGACTGCTGTAGCCCAGTGTCGCCGCATGACTCTGCACCGTGCGGCCCGTCGGACCTCGATGCGGCTGCCGCGACAGAACCAGCAGCGCGAGGCAAGGCTCGCACGTGTGTCACGGCTAAGGTCCTGGACGGACCGAACCTCGATGCCGACCTCTGCTACAAAGTGCACAACCAGAGCTCGAGCTCAGCCGGTCGTCACCGACAGATTGGCATCATACAAGCCAACTTTGATGTCACTCCAGCAGTGGCTGTGTCAATTCCCATGGGCAGAAACGTCCCTGAACTGACTTAACCTCTTATCCTCAGAACAATGATTCCTCTGAAATTTTAAGTTACTATATCTTGTAAAAATATCTCGTGTGCCAATTAAAATGATTTGTTTATTTACAACATGTCAAACTGTGTATTGTTTTTTCTTGTATACACCAATCTTGTAATTTTGTTGTACTGACGACTTAAATGACTGCTCATGTAACAGCCATTATCGTAGTAAAATATATCGTAGGAAAATGTAAGACACCAAACAAATCTTCGTTCTTTATGTTTATGAAATATCTGTGTACCAGAAAGACCACAAATGTTAATAAGTACATGTAATACTTTCTACGATAATGAAGAACTGAGAAGCTTAAACATATTTTTCTGCCATCAGCTAGGAGACGCCTTCCAGTTTCGTATCATCCTTTGTTCTTCAGCTTTCGCTATGTACGCATCTATCTCGTTAGCTCTTAAGAACACTGAATATACGATGGGCGTTTGAAAAGTCCCAGCAAAAATATAGACTGCTTATGTACTTGGGTTAAAACTTTTTTATTTTTCAACGTCAGAAGAAGGGATCGGTTGGTAGGACATGTTCTGAGGCATCAAGGGATCACCAATTTAGTATTGGAGGGCAGCGTGGAGGGTAAAAATCGTAGGGGGAGACCAAGAGATGAATACACTAAGCAGATTCAGAAGGATGTAAGTTGCAGTAGGTACTGGGAGATGAAGAAGCTTGCACAGGATAGAGTAGCATGGAGAGCTGCATCAAACCAGTCTCAGGACTGAAGACCACAACAACAACAGTCTCCTTTTAGACTTACACATTTCGTCCAGCGCTGTTCTAATTTGTTGATATCCTCCATATAATAGGAATTGTCCAAGGCTCCAAAATAGCTAATAGTTGCTGCAATCACCTCCTCGTTTGAATAAAATATTTGTTCCGCCAGCCATTTCTTCAAATTGGAGAACAAATAGTAGTCCGAGGGAGCCAAGTCTGGAGAATAGTGGGGTATGGGAAACGAGCTGGAATCATATTCCAATTAATTTTGCCACCAGAACTGCTTAGGTTTGTACTGGTGCATTGTCATGATGGGAAAGGACGGTCCTATACCAATGAATGATATTCACCTGTAATAGTTTTACCCTTTTCCAAATAGTCGATGAGGATTATCCCTCTCGAATCCCAAAAGACAGTCGCCATAACCTTTCCGGCCGATGGAATGGTCTTCGCCTTTTTTGGTGCAGATTCTCTCTTGGTAACCAATTGTTTAGATTGTTGTTTGGGTCAGGAGCATAGTAAGGTATCCATGTTGCATCCACAGTGACGAAACGACGCTCAAACTCTTGCGGATTCTTCTGAACAGCTGCAACCATCCTTGCAACACTTCGCAAAATTCCGTTTTTGGTCAAGCGGGAGCAATCGCGGAACGCATCTTGCGGATAGCTTTCTCATGTCCAAATGTTCATGCAAAATATTATGTAACCGTTCCTTAGAGATGCCCGCAACTCTAGCAATCTAACGCACCTTTACTCTTCTGTCATCCATCACCTTATCATGGATTTTATCAATGATTTATGGAGTCGTAACCTCCACAGGGTACCCAGAACTTTAAGCATCAAATGGCTCTCAGCACTGTGCGACTTAACATCTGAGGTCATCAGTCCCCTAGAACTTACAACTAACCTAAGGACATAACACACATCCATGCCCAAAGCAGGATCCAAACCTGCGACTGTAGTGGTCGGGCGGTTCCAGACTGTAGCGCCTAGAACCATACGGCCACACCGGCCGGCTAGTTCAGCATCACTTGTGCCCATATGGCCACTCCTAAAATTTTTAATTCACTTATAAACTGTTCTAATCGAAGGCGCAGAGTCACCGTAGTGGTTATCAAGCTTCTGTTTAGTCTCCTGAGGCGTTTTGCCTTTCATAAAGTAAAGTTTGATCACCACACAAGATTCTTTTTCGTCCATTTTCTGACAATCACTCTACTTCCTTGACTCACACGAATGCATAACACAAAGAAATAGACCAATAGGACTGAAACTTGGTGTGCGTTCTTTCCAAAGATGCTACTAACTAAACATGGCCTCGGTAGGCGCCGGTGGTGGCATCTCTCGGACTTTGCACAGACTTTTCAAATGACTCTCGTATTTACGTATATTTAAATTAATACCTTTCAGATGTATTAATTTAACAAACTAAACATATCTCTTTGTATTAATGTCTTTATTAGCTTTGTATACAGCTATTCGTGAAAGAAATGCATAACTGCTGACGTGGAGCCCATCCGCCGTTGGTGTGATCCAAATACTGATTAGCAATTTATCAGATCTTTTATGGTGCACCAAAGAACCTACAGTCTTTCGGAAACGAAGTTAGATACTCAATTAACTATACGGCATAATGCGATTGGCCGATCACCTTATGCACTTCCTTTATGAAAATTACATTGGAGCCACATCTGTAACTTTGCGTTTGTCTCGAACACCAACCTGGAGTAATAGGAAATCACAACAGGAATTAACAAGCAATGCTCGGTTAATTTCAATTGACATTACTGAGCTGACTACCTGCTGGTAAGTGGTAGGTGATAACGACTATTTTCTTTACATTGTCTATCTGCATTCCACCTTCGCAAGCAGGCAAGGTAACAGTTACAGCTCACAACTTCCACTCCCCCATCCACCTGATGCTATTGTTGGATATGGACCACTTATACTGTAGTCACTCCATGTGTGGTTGCAGTTTAACATCATACCAGAGATACCTCTGTTTACAACAACAAAATAATACAAGAACCGCTGCATCAGTTTGTTGCATCGGCCAACAGTGTGAGATAAATATCTATCTCATACGACAATGGGCAGCGCCGTTAATTAAGAACAATATATAGACGTCTTTTGCCATTTCAACAGCCGAGGGCGCTAAATCACATTAGTTCTAACTTACTCGCAACTTGTCCCAGTAAAGAACTCGCAAAATTGTGGACCAGAAGCCTACCTCTACCTCCTGGACCCTTCCGCAATGTTGTTATTGTGGTCTTCAGTCTGAAGACTGGTTTGATGCAGCTGCCCAAGCTAGTCTATTCTGTGCAAGCCTCTTCAGCGCTGCACAGCTAATGCGACGTGCATCAGTTTGAACCTGCTAACTGTATTAAAAACTTCGTCTCCCTCTACAATTTTAACACCCCCCCCCTCCCCCTCCCCAACGCCCACATATACACACTTCTCTCCATTACCTACCAACCTGTATGCCCCATGAAAGGAAGTTGTGCCGTAAAATTTTTGATTTCCCCAGTTGGACTCAGTATCTTCTTATCAGTTATTCGTTCTGCAGTGCCCCCACTATTTTTCGGCGCTACTGAGTAAAATTGTGATCTTGCCATGGCTGTTGCAAAAGATCTTGGGAATGGGCAAGCCATTACGTCAGATGCAGCAATGCCACTGGCAGATTCCCACATTGTGCTCCAGTAAAATAGCTGGCACCGCCATAACGACGACACAGCAGAAATTCGTTGGTAAGCCAGTAACTACACATCCAATCAGCAAACTTCTTATCGTCAACATGTTTGCAATCTGTGATTTGCAAAGCATGTGCGCTCTATCCCGAAATAAATTACCCTTATTTTCAGTAAAAGGTGCTCAGTTCGGTAGCTACTATTTAAGAGGAGAGGTGTTGCCGCTCCACGAGGTGAGATGAGGCTACCAGCAGCCATCGCGAGATTTGGCATCCACTAACTATGGGCCCCTGCTGCTGGTTTTAAGATCAGTGCTGTGAACTTGATGTCTTCCAGTCTGTCGGCCAACTACCAGGTGCAATTAGCCTGCGGCCATAGAAGGTAGTTGTTTGAGACCATGGCCACCTGTTGCGTCAGTTCCTTAACACTCGCTGTCTTCAGCACACACTATGGAGGACGTTGCACCACGGAATGTTCTAGTTTGTTTTTCAGTAAAATATATGACTAACAGTGAAGTTTTTATGAGCAGCTATCGATCATAATCCCAACAAATATTCACCTCCTCAACTCAGACCACCACGTGTAGAGGCACTCCATCGTGGACCTCCACATTATGATGTCATAAATGTGTGTCACGTCTAAATTTCAGTGACAGGGGAACCTTATCAGCCACCATCCCTGGAGACAATGACTCTCGACTACCTCAGGGTTGCAGTTTCGTCGACACACAGCATCAGTATGCAGTGGGTGAGTACACTGCCTGTTCTATTCTTCCCCCTTTGCGAGTTTCACGTCGAGTCAGTGCACTTCTTAGCAGCTTTTTAGTTCTGTTTTCATGTGTGACATGTGGCAATTAAACTCTGACTGTGTTCTGAGTATGTGTAAATATGAACATTATTTTTGCCTATCATCAATGAGTGTAGCTCATTGTCTGGAAGTGTATAAGGTGTTAACCATGCGTAGCTATGGAACCCAGGGGGATAATGTTCAAGATCGGGCAAGCTGTCATCAGTGAAATACTGTCGCAGATTTCGTTTATCATGATAGGACATATGTGGGCAAAATCACTAATTTTCATGGTATATGGGCACAAGGCACTGGGAAGTTGCTTTAGGTGACCGAAGGTGTTGCTGACTTACACGATTCTGGACTTCACCTCCGGGTAGGGAATTGTCGTTAAGTACGCAGCGTTCAGTGATTGAGAGCACTTCTCCTGTCTATAGTCACGTTGAAACGTTATCTGAATTCCGTCCTTGCGGCTGGGAGTTCGCGTTTCTTGTCTGTAGAGTACAGAGAGGAGAACATAGTAATAGATTACACTAGTAAGAGGACCGCCTTCTCCCATCCTAGTGTTTTTTATTTTGTGGCTGTAGTTCTTCCATCGTCGCATACGTGCATACGTGCACGAGATCCATCACTGCCGTACATTCGGTGATATTGTTAATTGCTTCGGCTTATTAGGGCTATAAAGCTGATCAGCCGTGGTAGTGTAAGTTTCATTTCCACTGAGGTTGCACACCACTGTAGATCATCTTTGAAAGTAGTGTGTTCTAGTGTTTTGGACGTAGATGAGATCAGTCATCTCGCGTTATTTATATTAGATCACTTAGCCATCAAAAGCGGCAGATTTGGGCAGATCATCAATAATATTAGTCAGGAAATTCATTTGTATCTCTTTATGTCCATTGCACGTCGACAAATAAACATTTGTAATATATAAAGGTGTTTTAATCAACAACAAATGTATAAGCAGAAACAACATTTATAATTTAGTAGTTGCTAGTTCCCTTAATCATTCATTTATTTTTCTGTTGTAATTTATATGTTAAGGGCAAGTAGGAGGAAATAATATCACCGTTCAGAGATCCTAAGATCTGCTTCAGGGGGTAGTCAGACAGGGCCAAATCTTTATTTTCGCGTTCAGTATTTTCCATTGCGCACATTCATTTCTACATCCGCCTGGAGCAGCATCTTGGAAACCATACAAATACCTTCAGTAAATACTTCCTAACTTTAAAAGTTATATTCGATGTTAGCAAATCCCTCTTTTTCATTAATACTTTTCTTGCTATAGTTAGTCTTCATTTTATATCCTCTCTACTTCGGTCATCATCAGTTATTTTGCTGCCCAATAGTCCGTTTAGTGTCTAATTTCGTAATCAGCTTCCTGAACACTTCCTGATTTAACCCACGTGATACCAAGGGAGAGGGAATGGGTACTATTTGCCTACCTTCTCAGTATACTGTAATCTAGTCATGTACATCATATTTTAAAATTAAAAGAAATATATTTGTTATATTTAATTATTTCTTCTACCAGATATCGTAATTGTTTTAAATATTTCAGTAAAAATTAAAGGAAAAATTTGGGTCTTGTCAGTGGATGTGAATTTTCAGAACAGGTATCATATTCACATTTTCAGGTTTAGGACACTACTTGCGCATAAATACATCTTTAAAATGTATGTAATGCGTAGAAGACAACGAAAATTGACCAAACCCGTATATCTTTGTCTTCATCATATATTACGCCCCCCTTTGGTGAATACGTTATGGAAAATCCGATGGTACTGCTAGGTTTAATTCGAATACGTTCCATTACCTTTCATTTAGTTCCATTGAGGGTTATCTCATAATCCCTTTCCAGGGCACTGTGTATTCCATTCAAGTGTTATTCAAAGTTCTTTGCTGTCTCTGATAGAATTGGAGTGTCACCGGTACACTGCAAAATGTTTATTGCTTTGAGAGGCACCCACATGCCTTGCTCATACTGTGGCATCAAGCAGTCAGGCCTGCAAGATGAGTGGTCTGCCAAGCGAGTGGATTTATTCTTATTTATCGCAAAACATCAGTGCCTGATTGTGAGCTCTAGTAACCACAATTAAGCTACAAATTAATCTCCTGTTTGAATATTACGCAACGGAAACAAATAACGCACATCTGACTATTAAAAATTTATACAACTCTGATTATTCATTACGCACTGGCAATACCACATTTTCTTTCTCACCCAACGGCTTTGATCAACACGTAGCCATCGCACTGAATATGAATGGCGCACACGCTATAAATTCTGGATATCATGACTTCACACTATTCGAAGAACAAGGCCACCAATCTTTTTCTTTTAACTATCTTTTTTATTCAGATAAATTCTATTATGAATCACAGATAACCTAAACACACCATTACATTTTATACTACAATTACACATGAGAAACTGCGACCAGAGCGCAAGGCTTTACATTGGTGATTCTCTATCTTATGGTCTCGTAATTATCTAACGCTACAAAGCACTTTCCTTACAGTACTCACCACGTGGAAGTGCTCGTCTCTAATTTCAAGTCCCACACACTCCATATCTTAAATATTTCCAACTTATAGTACACACGCCAGTAATTCAGCTTAACCTTAGCACTCGGAAGTATTTCAACTTAGTACTAGCACTCGCAAGTATTTCAACTTATTGCTACACGTGATTTTATTGTGACCGTTGGTCACTTCCGAAGAGTACTACAATCCCCTTAATATTACCTGCCTGACATTTAATTCTCCCCACAAAAGATCCTGAAATAGAGAAATAATTATTCCAAACTACTCTTAAGTATTACACATGCATACCATCTCTCCACTCTTTTGTCTTTTACGGAGCACACCTAAGACAGGTCTTACCAACACAAGATCCAGTGCCAGAGTGCTGAAACATGGCCGTTCTTCAGGTCAGCGCGCACCTCCGTCAAGGTGGGGGAGCACCATGTTACCGTATTGGTCAGCCACATTTCAGGCGCTCAAATCTCAGGTAAATTTCACCTCTTTGGTTCCACCAAAGGTGACTAAAGGACCGTCTCAAAGATGATCATATACTGCACATTCACAATCTGCGGTTAGCAGACAACTGTACATTCGTTCTTTTCACAGATCTCACCAAAATAGATGTTGTTGTTGTTGTGGTCTTCAGTCCTGAGACTGGTTTGATGCAGCTCTCCATGCTACTCTATCCTGTGCAAGCTTCTTCATCTCCCAGTACCTACTGCAACCTACATCCTTCTGAATCTGCTTAGTGTATTCATCTCTTGGTCTCCCTCTACGATTTTTATCCTCCACGCTGCCCTCCAATGCTAAATTTGTGATCCCTTGATGCCTCAAAACATGTGCTACCAACCGATCCCTTCTTCTGGTCAAGTTGTGCCACAAACTTCTCTTCTCCCCAATCCTATTCAATACCTCCTCATTAGTTACGTGATCTACCCACCTTATCTTCAGCATTCTTCTGTAGCACCACATTTCGAAAGCTTCTATTCTCTTCTTGTCCAAACTATTTATCGTCCATGTTTCACTTCCATACATGGCTACACTCCATACAAATACTTCCAGAAACGACTTCCTGACACTTAAATCTATACTCGATGTTAACAAATTTCTCTTCTTCAGAAACGATTTCCTTGCCATTGCCAGTCTACATTTTATATCCTCTCTACTTCGACCATCATCAGTTATTTTACTCCCTAAATAGCAAAACTCCTCTACTACTTTAAGTGTCTCATTTCCTAATCTAATCCCCTCAGCATCACCCGATTTAATTTGACTACATTCCATTATCCTCGTTTTGCTTTTGTTGATGTTCATCTTATATCCTCCTTTCAAGACACTGTCCATTCTGTTCAACTGCTCTTCTAAGTCCTTTGCTGTCTCTGACAGAATTACAATGTCATCGGCCAACCTCAAAGTTTTTACTTCTTCTCCGTGAATTTTAATACCTACTCCGAATTTTTCTTTTGTTTCCTTTACTCCTTGCTCAATATACAGATTGAATAACATCGGGGAGAGGCAACAACCCTGTCTCACTCCCTTCCCAACCACTGCTTCCCTTTCATGTCCCTCAACTCTTATAACTGCCATCTGGTTTCTGTATAAATTGTAAATAGCCTTTCGCTCCTTGTATTTTACCCCTGCCACCTTCAGAATTTGAAAGAGAGTATTCCAGTTAACGTTGTCAAAAGCTTTCTCTAAGTCTACAAATGCTAGAAACGTAGGTTTGCCTTTTCTTAATCTTTCTTCTAAGATAAGTCGTAAGGTTAGTATTGCCTCACGTGTTCCAACATTTCTACAGAAACCAAACTGATCTTCCCCGAGGTCCGCTTCTACCAGTTTTTCCATTCGTCTCTAAAGAATTCGCGTTAGTATTTTGCAGCTGTGACTTATTAAACTGATAGTTCGGTAATTTTCACATCTGTCAACACCTGCTTTCTTTGGGATTGGAATTATTATATTCTTCTTGAAGTCTGAGGGTATTTCGCCTGTCTCATATATCTTGCTCACCAGATGGTAGAGTTTTGTCATGACTGGCTCTCCCAAGGCCATCAGTAGTTCTAATGGAATGTTGTCTACTCCCGGGGCCTTGTTTCGACTCAGGTATTTCAGTGCTCTGTCAAACTCTTCACACAGTATCTTATCTCCCATTTCATCTTCATCTAAATCCTCTTCCATTTCCATAATATTGTCCTCAAGTACATCGCCCTTGTATAAACCCTCTATATACTCCCTCCACCTTTCTGCCTTCCCTTCTTTACTTAGAACTTGATTGCCATCTGAGCTCTTGATATTCATACAAGTGGTTCTCTTCTCTCCAAAGGTCTCTTTAATTTTCCTGTAGGCAGTATCTATCTTACCCCTAGTGAGACAAGCCCTACATCCTTACATTTGTCCTCTAGCCATCCCTGCTTAGCCATTTTGCACTTGCTGTCGATCTCATTTTTGAGACGTTTGTATTCCTTTTTGCCTGCTTCATTTACTGCATTTTTATATTTTCTCCTTTCATCAATTAAACTCAATATTTCTTCTGTTACCCAAGGATTTCTATTAGCCCTCGTCTTTTTACCTACTTGATCCTCTGCTGCCTTCACTACTTCATCCCTCAGAGCTACTCATCCTTCTTCTACTGTATTTCTTCCCCCATTCCTGTCAATTGTTCCCTTATGCTCTCCCTGAAACTCTCTACAACCTCTGGTTCTTTCAGTTTATCCAGGTCCCATCTCCTTAAATTCCCTCCTTTTTGCAGTTTCTTCAGTCTCAATCTGCAGTTCATAACCAACAGATTGTGATCAGAATCCACATCTGCCCGTGGAAATGTCTTACAATTTAAAACCTGGCTCATAAATCTCTGTCTTACCATTATATAATCTATCTGATACCTTTTAGTATCTACAGGATTCTTCCAGGTATACAACCTTCTTTTATGATTCTTGAACCAAGTGGTAGCTATGATTAAGTTATGCTCTGTGCAAAATTCTACAAGGCGGCTTCCTCTTTCATTTCTTCCCCCCAATCCATATTCACTTACTATGTTTCCTTCTCTCCCTTTTCCTACTGACGAATTCCAGTCACCCATGACTATTAAATTTCGTCTCCCTTCACTACCTGAATAATTTCTTTTATCTCGTCATACATTTCATCAATTTCTTCATCATCTGCAGAGCTAGTTGGCATATAAACTTGTACTACTGTAGTAGGCATGAGCTTTGTGTCTATCTTGGCCACAATAATGCGTTCACTATGCTGTTTGTAGTAGCTAACCCGCACTCCTATTTTTTTATTCATTATTAAACCTACTCCTGCATTACCCCTATTTGATTTTGTAAATTATAACCCTGTAATCACCTGACCAAAGTCTTGTTCCTCCTGCCACCGAACTTCACTAATTCCCACTATATCTAACTTTAACCTATCCATTTCCCTTTTTAAATTTTCTAACCTACCTGCCCGATTAAGGGATCTGACATTCCACGCTCCGATCCGTAGTATGCCAGTTTTCTTTCTCCTGATAACGACGTCGGCTTGAGTAGTCCCCGACCGGAGATCCGAATGGGGGACTATTTTACCTCCGGAATATTTTACCCAAGAGGACGCCATCATCATTTAATCATACGGTAAAGCTGCATGTCCTCGGGAAAAATTACGGCTGTAGTTTCCCCTTGCTTTCAGCCGTTCGCAGTACCAGCACAGCAAGGCCGTTTTGGTTAATGTTACAAGGCCAGATCAGTCAATCATCCAGACTGTTGCCGCTGCAACTACTGAAAAGGCTGCTGCCCCTCTTCAGGAACCTTATGTTTGTCTGGCCTCTCAACAGATACCCCTCCGTTGTGGTTGCACCTACGGTACGGCCATCTGTATCGCTGAGGCACGCAAGTCTCCCCACCAACGGCAAGGTCCATGGTTCATGGGGGAAGTAGGGATTTATTTTGTGGGAGTGCACATGTGATCAATTAAGTAAATAAACTGTCATTCTTTCCTACAGTGGTTTCCGGTTTCGGTGTATTAAGTGAAATTGAGTTATTACCCACAAAAAAAAGTTGTTCTGACAAAAATAACGAAGAATGTTGTACCTATTTTCAATGTCGGGCGGTACTGTACCCTTCCACCACCGGCTACAGGTGCAAAAATAAATAAATAAATAAATAAATAAATAAATAAATAAAAATAAAAATCACGGTACTATCATTGCAATGCGAGGGTAGTTCCGAACATTTTTTTAAGAAAGCTGTATTCGAACCAACGTAGCAAGTCACAATAATATCCAGAAGGAGACCTTAGCCCCTTGTGACCTCAAGTAGACAACCAAATGCTGTTACTTTACCAACTTATTGACACAGTTGTCACATTATTGTACTCTCCACAATCCGGAGCAACGTACACATACAAATTTACAACAATCCAAATGACAAATAAAACATTACATCATACAAACAAAAAAACGGTGAGATAAAAATTTGCTTAGTTACCTGGATCTCCGTTGTTTTTAGGAGTAATCCAAACTTTACTAATTCTATAAAAAATAAAAAAAATACTAATTGTACTCATGAAATTTTAAATAGCTCACCGTCCACACAGAGTAAGTAATCTGACATACATAAATTTCGGGGTAGTAATCTTTACACAGCAATGTCTAAATACAAAACAAAATCAACAAAAGAAAAAAAATTGCGTACACTAGTTACATGTAGAATGTCAGGCTCCATTCCATTACTTTAAAATGTACATCAAACCTACAGAGAAATAAAACTGAGGAAAAAAACCATGAAATATAACACAAGTTAGATACTGGTTACGTAATATAGTCAATCTAAGACACAATGTCATACCTCATTAACTATCATCACTTAAGCAATTGCCACCACTACTCGACTGTGAGTTTAAACCTTATCCTTGTCCAGCAGTATAAATACCTGCTGCTGAGCTAGTCAGTCCATCAACTTTGGTCAATACACGCAGTAAATAGTTAGCAATAAGTACTTGAATCCACCAGTAGCTCTCGTATTTTACTCTACTGCTCATTTCTCTGTTGTTACATATTTAGACGACAAGAAGTTGCATTTCGACTAGCCTCCGTTACACTTCAATGTGAAATATCACCACTGTGATAATGCAAATAAGTGGCTTCAGACAACACACCAACTACATTATTACTGTCCACGACATCAAAATGCATCAGTTAATTCCGATATTTGTTGTGCAATGCGAACTCTTGTCCCCTGTGACAACCTTACTGACCAATGCAACAAGAGCCGCTACGTTCGTATTACGACACTGGCTAATAATTAAAGCATCTTTGTACCAAATATTCTAATAAACATGCTACATGAACTTGATAACCCAGAACAAACAAAAAATTAAAAGCCTTTATGTTCCAAAAACAGAACTTATTCTCACACCAATTAAAGAAATGTCTCCTACTACAAATGCAAATGTCTATGTCCCACTTTAGTTTCTTGGTTTCAGACAATAATTAGTCACCAAACGACAACTGTCCTCTTTAAGTATAACAAGCGTCCCACTTGCATTTTACAAAGCACACTTAACAAGTCACTCCCAAACGTTTATGGATCCCACCATTCAGTGGTCAAGACAAAACAAAACAATCGTCCTGTCTGCTAAAGACAAAATCTTTTCTACCACTCACAATGTGGAAACACCAGTCCTTCACTTTCCAACTTATTGGGACATATGAGCAGTCATCTTGTTTCATGGCTCCACAGTCCAGTACTAGTTAATAGCTGCTGTTAAAAAATCCCCACCGGACTCTGCCGCGCATCGTTCATTCTACCGTTGCGCCGCTGCCAGGCGAGCTGTTGAGCAGAAAAACCACCCGCTGTTGCCTCTGCGGGATACTGTCTCCATTCGTAAGGGTGACGCAACTTATGAATGGCAGTGGTAGGTGCGTGTCGCCCCAGGCCGTTGACCTGTTGTAGCGGGCGCGAAGAGTGTACCCCGACTGACAGTGTGGTAGGGAGCCCAGCGGCTCTGTCGCCTCTCCCATGCCGACGTCAGTTTGGCCTCCCGCATTTTTATGTAGGTACGGGCGTGTTCTGCGTGGGCACCTCAGCGCTACGACACCCAATCAGTCAGACCCTTCCGTGCATCTCGCAAAATTACAGACAAAAGGATATTCTTACAGTATTTAAATACTCATTGATTACATGTATGATCTATTAGATACATTGGTAATAAAAGAATCTTTGTTCTAAAAAACATAAAATCATACACCCTAGTTTTCTACACATACAACATCAACATTTATCCTTTTTCTATATACAGCCCAAACTTGTGCTATTGATTGTAACTGTCGTCACTCATACAAAAGATGCAAGTGTTAAAAAAAAGGAATAAGAAACAATCGATACAGCTCATAATTACAATATCAAATAGTAGACTAGTTTAACATCCTATCACAGTGAACATATTAGAAACTGTTGATTTTAAAACTACAAAATACAATGCACCTTTGTGCTTGTGATAAACTGAAATTAATACCCCTTGAAAGCGTTCTAACAAAAAAATAAGAAACAATGTATACAGCTCACAATTACCTATTACATAATATCAAATAGTAAACTATTTTTACATCCTAACACAATAAACATTTTAGAAACTGATAACTCTAAATCTACAACATACACTGCACCTTTGTGCTTGTGACAGACAGAAATTAGTATCTCTTTACATATTTTTACCTTTTATTATATATAACATTTGTAGGACATGTATGTACCATCCACATGACGTCATATCCTGACCTACTATCGAGGTTCATCCAAATCAAACAATAAATTACAATAATGTTTTACTTATTGATAGGTAGCATCCCCTTTACAGGGGTGTGCGCATTGATAACACTACTCTACGACTCTCACTCAACTGACACCACATTTTCCTTCTCATTCGATCCATTAATACACCAACAGAATAGGTCTAGCAGTCAGCTAACCTCAAAACCACCACACTCACATCAACATAACATACCTTTGCTCCCTTATACTCAACCACATAACACATGGAGTTGTTTCGGAGATAGCATTAGAGTCTCCGATTTCGTCCTTTCACTCTGGCACCTCTCTCCATCGGCTTACCTCTGCTTTCACTTTACCGATTATTCATCCTGCTAAATATCAACTTAGAATTGCGACATTTCATCTAAGAACAAAAAATACACAAATTATTCATCCTGCAAAATAACTGTACACATTCTTGGGACCGTTTTAATTAGTTATACTGGTACCAGGCTTCAACAACAACAAAAAATATTATTTTTGCCATATTGCAAATGTTATGGTAAGAATTAGATTTACACTTATATTACATCTTACGTCAGTATTCCACAACGTTCACCATCTGGATCTCATACTCCCTTTGTGTCCTTTCACTTTGTGCAGTTGTCCTCATCTCTTCATTCGTATTTCGGCTCTCTGTCCGTCCATTACTCCATCATATCCTGATCTTTCTTCTCCATTCGCATAAATCTCGATTGCAGCATACACAGGCCTCTCTGTAACATATATCTAAGACATCTCCATATTATTCAATTCTACTCACCTTTATTTATCACTGTTTCATCATGTCGAATCTCTCTTTGTTAATCACACTGCTTCACATCGCTTCTCTACTAAAATATCACCTATATCCACTACTATTTATCACGTCCCTTCTCTCTCTATCTACCATCTTTATCCACTCATTAATCATCACGTCGTTTCTGCTTGATCCTTATTCATATGACAAAAAATACATACATACACCACTCTGTCGACTCCTGTTCATGACTCATTCGACCAGTCTATTCCGTCATACTTCCTGACATCCCACCTGAAAATTCTTATGTTTGATTTGACGCTGCACAGCGTTACACACCACAAATAAATACACTGACTATCTACCACAACTCGCCTACTTTCGATCTATCCTTAACTTTTCCATAATTTGATGTTAGAAATGTGAAGAACAAAATTGTTGAGGCTTTCGTGGCCACTTGTTGACAAACTGCCTATTGGCTTCTGTCTCGGGTTCTTCGGCCGACGTTCATCTAATGATTTTTCTGACGTTTCGCCAGCACGAGTGGCTGGCATTGTCAAAGCTTCACCCTCCATTACCGGCAATGGAGGGTGAAGCTTTGACAATGCCAGCCACTCGTGCTGGCGAAACGTCAGAAAAATCATTAGATGAACGTCGGCCGAAGAACCCGAGACAGAAGCCAATAGGCAGTTTGTCAAATGTGAAGAAGCCCACACGATTGTTTTCCTTTGATTGTCTCAATCAATACAGCATTTTCATGCACAATCCGCCTCACTCTGAATGGTTCACTATACACAGTAAAGAATTTGCTAGTTAGGAATCTGTGCTTACATGAAAATTAAATGTGTGCATAGAATATACAAGCTGGGAGAAAGGGACAACACAAGTGTTAGATCTTTGGTGCCAGTGGCCTCTTTCCCTAAAACCAGATTCCGAACAACCATACGCAGTATTTCATTATAACTGTCAAAACGACAATGACATACTATATATCAGATGGCAGCTAATCTAAAAACTTCGATCACATAGCTGATGTTACCTGTAACAGCAGTTTAAATCTACCCCATGCCATACAGATCACAATGTTGACTTTTTAAATTACGTGTTAAGTACCTGCAGTAGTCAAATTGCACTAATTAAACTGTACTCATTGGCATTACTACATAACATTTTTAGCAACTGGCTTTTTTTGAGGAAACAGTCCTTTTACTTTAGTGTTCCAAATTAAAATTTGAAAATTTTTGTAAGCCTTACTGTCTATTTGCTGTGAGAGACTAGCCCAACAGATGTCATTACTGCTGTTATATTCTATGATCAGAAGTATGGTATTTGCATTCCTACATATCATAGAGAATGTCTGCTACATGGACAATTTTGTGTGCCAGCGGCATGTGTTTTAAGGCAATATGCTAAGGGCTGATATGTTGGATTAGTTTCTCCTATCCATTAATCCATTATAACGAGAATGAAATGCCAGGATTCCATGCCCTCCTGACATTATGACAGTTTCTGCCGTTCCTATCCTCGACTCTGTCTGACCTATGAGTTGTGCCTCCGTTCACGATGTTGCTCTCATAACTCAGTTCCGGTAACAAGTGCTGAAATGACGCAGAATCGTCTAATCCTATGCCTGCTGTCGCTATATCTCTGCGCAATTTCACTGGCAAATTCGTTTCACAGATCCTAATGAGCTCCCAAGGTTTGTATGGCACATCCAAATACCTATTTCGTCTCAGCATTTCCTGATAGCACACCACTGGATCTCATATACCACCTTCGTTACAATTTGGCATTATCAATATGCTTTGCTTAACCTGGTCCTGCTTACTTTTCGACCAGAATTCATTTAAAAACTTGTCACAAAATGTCTTGTAGCTACTACAGTCTTTAATAACTTCCTGCATTTTCGCTCGAGCCTCGTCCCTCAAATGGTTACACACAAACTTCATTTTGAGGAGCGGTTCCCATGATGAAGGTAATGAATCTTGAAATTGAGACAGCCACAGGCATGGATGTTGGTAATTATCAGGATCCGGAAAACAAGTGTACGTTTGTACCGACACGAAGTGCTTTCTTCCTCATTTATGTTTTCCGACCTTGGACTATACCCAGTTGGGTTTGCCACCTGTTTTATCCGACACAACCGTTCTTCTAATTCTCTGAGTTCGTCTTCCTCTTTGATTCGCTCATCTGGCAACATGCCCCTAGGTTCTATAATATCACTCTCTATTGCAATTATTCGTACCTCCAAATTATTGGCTTTTTCTTTCACGGCGTCACATACTTGCTTCAACGCACCCAGATTCTTCTCCCCCTCAACTAACCGATTATTAACTGCGGACAGACGCAGCTTCCTCATTGCCTCTTTATTTCCCTTATCCACTGCCTCCAATCTTTCCTTACTATCTTTATTCGTTGCTTCCAATCTTTCCTTATTATCTTTATCCATGGCTACCAATCTTTCCTTATTATCTTTATCCATCGCTTCCAATCTTTCCTTATTATCTCTATCCATCCTCTGTAAAAACTGCAGTAGCACATTGTCATTTGCTACTTTCGGTGCGCTCACTTCGTTCGCCTGAGAAACCGTAGCTTCGCTAAGGTTAGCTACACTTTCACTGCATACCTGACCTAGTCCCGGCTCGCCAGCGTCTTCGGGAAAAGCTCCCGATTGTGGACAAAGCCCGCCGCCTAAGGGATCACCTAGCCGCGGTCCACTTACCAATTCAGCCCCTTCCGAATGTTTGCCGTTCTCGCTCATTAACCCAAGGTCGACACCTACTTCCTGCTCCACTGCTACGTTCACCCCAGAATCACTCTTCTCCATGGTGACTACACTTTTCGACTGCGACCTAGTTACTATGGACATTTCACAAAAAAATTTATACAACGATCTTCCAGCCTTGGACGACATAGCAATCAATTACATAAAAAAATAAAAGATCCTCACCAATCCAGAAAGAAATTGCAAACAAAAAATTTTACTTCTTAGCGCTATCACAATATACGTAAAAATCTTGACAAATCCCATAAAAAATTTTTAAAAAATCTTAAGAGCAAACCCTAACAGCACAATCCTGGCAGGTCGAAATTATGAGAGGCACCCACATGCCTTGCCCATACTGTGCATCAAGCAGTCATGCCTGCAAGATGAGTGGTTTGCCAAGCGAATGGATTTATTCTTATTTATCGCAAAACATCAATGACTGATTGTGAGCTAGAGTACCCACAATTAAGCTACAAATTAATCTCCTGTTTGAATATTACTCAACGGAAACGGATAACGCACATCTGGCTACTAAAAATTTACAGAAAGAGATGATTGTTCACTATGCATTGGCAATACCACACTTTCTTTCTCACCCAACGGCTTTGATCAACACGTAGCCATCGCACTGAATATGATTGGCGCACACGTTATAAATTCTGGATATCATGACTTCACACTATTCGAAGAACAAGGCCACCAATCTTTTTCTTTTAACTATCTTTTTTATTCAGATAAATTCTATTACGATTCACAGATAATCTAAACACACCATTACATTTTATACTACAATTTCACATGAGAAACTCCGCCCAGTGGGCATGGCTTTGCATTAGTGATTCTCTATCTAATGGTCTCGTAATTATCTAACGCTACAGTGCACTTTCTGGATAGGATGGTGGATCTTTTGCTGTATCTCACACTTCAACTCTCACACCCATGATTACGAAAATTTCCTCGAGACCGAGTGGTACAAAAAGGAACATGAATTACCCACTGCCTCTGAACCTATGTTGCTACTCTCCCATGCAAACCACACATACTTACATTACATGAAATACATCCCACTCACAACACAGAAACCGAGCAAGGTGGCGGAGTGGTTAGGCACTGGACTCGCATTCGGGAGGACGACGGTTCAATCCCGCGTCCGGCCATCCTGATTTAGGTCTTCCGTGATTTCCCTAAATCGCTCCAGGCAAATGCCGGGATGGTTCCTTTCAAAGGGCACGGCCGACTTCCTTCCCCGTCCTTCCCTAATCCGATGAGACCGATGACCTCGCTGTCTGGTCTCCTTCCCCAAACCAACCAACCAACCAACAACACAGAATACACCACAAAGAATAGTCACAACGTTAGAATCACTTCACTCTCAGCTTTCCCACTCCGGTTAGTATTCATCCCAGTTTCACACGACAGTGCCCCACTTCGTAATTTTTCTTCCCTACTATGAACTCTGGAGGATATATGCACGTCTTTCTGTGCAATGCAAGCCAAGTGGCGTTGCTGGATACATGGCTGACTCACCTTACTTCTCTGTCAGAGTATTAGAGTTTGAATCTAGCGTCCACGGAAACATAACACGCAAAGGTAATATTAAGATCATATTCGTCACACACGCGAGTCCTCAACTGATACCTTGGACGAGTACTTCTCTTTATCCCTAGTGTCATCCACAGATTGAGACTCACACAGTACTCAACACGTGGAAGTGCTCGTCTCTAATTTCAAGTCCCGCACACGCCATTTCTTAAATATTTCCAACTTATAGTACACAAGCCAGTAATTGAGCTTAACTTTAGCACTCGGAAGTATTTCAACTTAATACTAGCACTGGCAAGTATTTCAGCTTATTGTTACACGTGGTTTCATTGTGACCGTTGGTCACTTCCGAAGAGTACTACGATCCCCTTAATATTACCTGCCTGACATTTAATTCTCCCCACAAAAGTTCCTGAAATAGAGAAATAATTATTCCAAACTACTCTTAAGTATTTCACATGCATACCATCTCTCCACTCTTTTGTCTTTTACGGAGCACACCTAAGACAGGTCTTACCAACACAAGATCCAGTGCCAGAGTGCTGAAACATGGCCGTTCTTCAGGTCAGCTCGCACCTCCGACAAGGTGGGGGAGCACCATGTTACCGTATTGGTCAGCCACATTTCAGGCGCTCAAACCTCAGGTTAATTTCCTCTTTGGTTCAACGGAAGGTGACCAAAGGACCGTCTCAAAGATGATCGTATATTGCACATTCACTATCTGCGGTTAGCAGACAACTGCACATTCGTTCTTTTCACAGATCTCACCAAATAGGATGTAGGGATTTATTTTGTGGGAGTGCACATGTGATCAATTAAATAAATAATTTGTCATTCTTTCCTACAGTGGTATCCGGCTTTGGTGTATTAAGTAAAATTGAGTTATTACCCACAAAAAAATATGTTGTTCTGACAAGAATAACGAAGAAAGTTGTACCTATTTTCAATGTCAGGCGGTACTGTACCCTTTCAGCTTCTCCCTAATATTCTGTGTACAAATTTATCCTTGTATGCTTCACTGCTTGTTTGGTGTAGATGTTTAATGACATCGAGTGTAGGGTACCCGAATGTCTCACTCCCATCTTCAAATTGCACAACTAGAAATCTAACAGATGGAGCAGCAGAAATTATGTGCTACAACAAGATTTGTTCTTTGATGGGGTGGGGCTGTGAAATACATTTCCAGCTTCAATACTCCTCTCTTCTTTTTACCTGAGGACAGCAAAATTCATATTTCTGTGCATATATGGCAAAAATTCAAACTTTCATTTAGGACAACAGGGATTCCCAAGGATTCACGTGCTACCACTTGTGGAGGAACATGTAGGAAAGAGCATCTCTCCTACTTCAGAACATTAAATGTTATTTTTGTAACTTCCAGAAGAGCAGAGTACATTGAGATAACTACACTCCTGGAAATTGAAATAAGAACACCGTGAATTCATTGTCCCAGGAAACTTTATTGACATATTCCTGGGGTCAGATACATCACATGATCACACTGACAGAACCACAGGCACATACACACAGGCAACAGAGTATGCACAATGTCGGCACTAGTACAGTGTATATCCACCTTTCGCAGCAATGCAGGCTGCTATTCTCCCATGGAGACGATCGTAGAGATGCTGGATGTAGTCCTGTGGAACGGCTTGCCATGCCATTTCCACCTGGCGCCTCAGTTGGACCAGCGTTCGTACTGGACGTGCAGACCGCGTGAGACGACGCTTCATCCAGTCCCAAACATGCTCAATGGGGGACAGATCCGGAGATCTTGCTGGCCAGGGTAGTTGACTTACACCTTCTAGAGCACGTTGGGTGGTACGGGATACATGCGGACGCGCATTGTCCTGTTGGAACAGCAAGTTCCCTTGCCGGTCTAGGAATGGTAGAACGATGGGTTCGATGACGGTTTGGATGTACCGTGCACTATTCAGTGTCCCCTCGACGAACACCAGTGGTGTACGGCCAGTGTAGGAGATCGCTCCCCACACCATGATGCCGGGTGTTGGCCCTGTGTGCCTCGGTCGTATGCAGTCCTGATTGTGGCGCTCACCTGCACGGCGCCAAACACGCATACGACCATCATTGGCACCAAGGCAGAAGCGACTCTCATCGCTGAAGACGACACGTCTCCATTCGTCCCTCCATTCACGCCTGTCGCGACACCACTGGAGGCGGGCTGCACGATGTTGGGGCGTGAGCGGAAGACGGCCTAACGGTGTGCGGGACCGTAGCCCAGCTTCATGGAGACGGTTGCGAATGGTCCTCGCCGATACCCCAGGAGCAACAGTGTCCCTAATTTGCTGGGAAGTGGCGGTGCGGTCCCCTACGGCACTGCGTAGGATCCTACGGTCTTGGCGTGCATTCGTGCGTCGCTGCGGTCCGGTCCCAGGTCGACGGGCACGTGCACCTTCCGCCGACCACTGGCGACAACATCGATGTACTGTGGAGACCTCACGCCCCACGTGTTGAGCAATTCGGCGGTACGTCCACCCGGCCTCCCGCATACCCACTATACGCCCTCGCTCAAAGTCCGTCAACTGCACATACGGTTCACGTCCACGCTGTCGCGGCATGCTACCAGTGTTAAAGACTGCGATGGAGCTCCGTATGCCACGGCAAACTGGCTGACACTGACGGCGGCGGTGCACAAATGCTGCGCAGCTAGCGCCATTCGACGGCCAACACCGCGGTTCCTGGTGTGTCCGCTGTGCCGTGCGTGTGATCATTGCTTGTACAGCCCTCTCGCAGTGTCCGGAGCAAGTATGGTGGGTCTGACACACCGGTGTCAATGTGTTCTTTTTTCCATTTCCAGGAGTGTATTTCTAGATCGAAAGGTAAGCCAGTTCCGTTCGACTCCACTAGCGAGAACAAAGAAAAAAGACGGTTGGAGATGCAGTAAAGGGAAATGTCGTTAGAGTGTATTGTGGGATTGGAGAAATGTGAGGGTATGGTATTCATGACTTTACGCCTCTTATCTTCAGATATCATTTTTAAATGACGAATGGAGGCCAGAGGAAAGTTGCTACCCCACAGTATGTCTGGATAAATAGCTTTTCATCTAAGTATAATTTGAGGCGTAAATGTAAAAGTCCAATTTCAGAAGCTTTTCTGTCCTTGCCCATGTCAAGAGCATGTGCAGTGCAGCTTATTTCTGCTGTTCTAATTCCTTGGACGCCCCTTTGAAGCGCTACAAAAACCCATATGTTTTAAAACTATAAAATAAACGATTGCGTATAAGAATTACAGTAATAGAATAGCATAAATATCGTGAAAAGTTCTTTCATGAGCGTGATATCAGTTCCTTCATTTCGGGCTATTTCTCCCTTCTCAGAGAACTTTTCGCACAAAGACATTGTAACATTGTCAGCTGCTTATTGCAACGACTACCCTTAGAATGGCTCAGTTATCTGTCAAGAGCATTAGGAAGACCACTTTTCTTTACGTAGGGGAAGCGTTCTTTCGCCGCAATCAAAAGACCATGAACTTATGGGCAACTGACGCATATATACTGCGCATTAAAATTATTGGATACCAAGGGACTTACATCGTGTAAACTATTCTCTTAGAATATTACCGCCTGTTTTTGGTTCATCTGGATTCTGGGTTCTAAAGAAAACGCCAGATCTGATAGTTCAGTCAATAAAACAGGAGACAGTGCATGTCAGATAATGGTGTTTTCTCGCGCTCGCGCTGGACGTGCACATGTCCGTAGTTGCTGAGTATTCGCCTTTTGTTTTATGAGCAATTACCTCAGGCACTTTCTGCCACGTACCGCGACACAGTTGTGGGGTGAGATATAATGGCCTTTGCAGTGTCGATTAACTTCTGAACTAGATCCATAAGACCCTCACCACTTAGAGTTCCGTACGACCATACGTCTCATGCACACATAGGAACGCAATTATCGACAGTTAGCTCCTGAGCTGGTTTAGGAAGTCGTTTCTCGTCCACATAAGACCTTTGTTTATTAGACACGCATGGATGGCGAGAAATGTACGAAGTGCCACTTGACCCTTCAGCATGAGAGTAAATTTCACAGTACAGCGAACAGCAAACAATATGAACGCTTTTCCTAAATCCATCCACAATAGACTTTAACAAGGTCCAAACTGTACTTTTATACTGCTCCAGGCTGTGTGGTTCTCTACTCACCACTGATTAGTTTTTCTTTTACTTCCGTTTTTCTTGACATGTGCTCCTTCCTCTCCAAACCACGTTTAGTTTCCCGCTCTCATTTTGTGTGTTACGAAAAAAATGAAAAAATCCCATCACTCCACTAAACACTGCTCTACTCACCGCACGTAGCCCGTAGCTCGCAACCGGGGTCAGTGCTACCAACAGTTCGTAGGTGCAGCACACCAGTGCTTGCGCAAGGCACTGTTGCAGTGACGTCATGGGCTCGATGTGGAGCAGTTAGACCGCGGCCCGTGGGCTGCGTCTCCATTCGCAGCCCTTCTGAGCCCGTGGCATACAGGTGATTTCACAACAGCACTGCTCGGCCCTTATGATGACGTCAGGGTCTCGCTCAGCCCGATACTGCTGTAGTCCAGTGCGGCCGCAGCTCATGGTCCGAACCTCTTCGCACGACTCTCCCAGCGGACCTCGATGCGGCTGCCCAGCCTGAACCAGCAGCGCGAGGCAAGGCTCGCACTGCTGTCATGACCACGGTCCTGGACGGGCCACACCTCGATGCCCACTACTGCTGCGAAGTGCACAACCAAACCTCACACTCAGCCGGTTGTCACCAACCGATTGACGTCATACAAGCCAACTGCGAAGTCACACCAGCAGTGGCTGCATCAATTCCCACGGGCGGACGACACGTCACTGAACTGACTTAACCTCTTATACTCAGAACATTGATACCTCTCAAATTTTAAGTTAGTGTATCTTGTACAAATATCTCACGTGCCTATGTAAATGATTTGTCAAACGGTTTATTTAAAACATGCGAAATAGTGTATTGTTTTTGTTGTATACACCAATTTCGTAATTTTGTTGTACACGACTTGAATTAGTACTCATGTATCAGCCAGTATCGTAGTCAAGTGTATCGTAGACAAACGTAAGACACCAAGAAAATTTTTCTTTCCTAATGTTGATGAAATATGTGTTTCCCAGAGAGTCCACAATTGTTAAAAAGTACATGTAATACTTTCTATGATAATAAAGAACAGAAAAGGCTTCACATTCTTTCTGCGATCAGTTAGGGGATGCCTTCCTGTTTCGTACCGTCCTTTGTTCTTCCGCTTTCGCTGTGTAAGCATCTACACCACAGGCCATTAAAATTGGTACACCAAGAACACGACGTGCTACAGACGCGAAATTTAAACGACAGGAAGAAGATGCTGTGATATGTAAATGATTAGCTTTTCAGAGCATTCACGCAAGGTTGCCGCCGGTGGTGACACCTACAACGTTCTGACATGAGGAAAGTTTCCAACCGATTTCTCATACACAAACAACAGTTGTCCGGCATTGCCTGGTGAAACGTTGTTGTGATGCCTCGTGTAAGGAGGAGAAATGCGTATCATCACGTTTCCGATAAAGGTAGGATTGTAGCCTATCGCGATTGCGGTTTATCATATCGCGACATTGCTGCTAGCGTTGTTCGAGATCTAATGACTGTTAGCAGAATATGGAATCGGTGGGTTCAGGAGGGTAATACAGAACGCCGTGCTCCATCCCAACGGCCTCGTATCACTAGCAGTCGAGATGAGAGGCATCTTATCCGCTTGGCTGTAACGGATCGTGCAGCCACGTCTCGATCCCTGAGTCAACAGATGGGGACGTTTGCAAGACAACAACCATCTGCACGAACAGTTCGACGACGTTTGCAGCAGCATGGACCATCAGCTCGGAGACCATGGCTGCAGTTACCCTTGACGCTGCATCACAGACAGGAGCCCCTGCGATGGTAAACTCATCGACGAATTTGGGTGCACGAATTTTTTTCCGATGAATACAGATTCTGTTTACAGCATCGTGATGGTCGCATCTGTGTTTGCGACATCGCGGTGAACGCACATTGGAAGCGTGTATTCGTCATCGCCATACTGGCGTATCACCCGGCGTGATGGTATGGGGTGCCATTAATTACACGTCTCAGTCACCTATTGTTCGCACTTTGAACAGTGGACGTTACATGTCAGATGTGTTACGACTCGTGGCTCTACACTTCATTTGATCCCATGAAATTCAGCAGGATAATGCACGACCCCATGGTGCAGGACCTGTACGAGCCGTTCTGGATACAGAAAATGAGCGACTGCTGCCCTGGCCACCACATCATGCAGATCACTCACCAACTGAAAACGTCTGGTCAATGGTGGCCGAGCAGCTGGCTCGTCACAATACGCTAGTCACTACTCTTGATTAACTGTGGTATCGTGTTGAAATTGCATGGCCAACTGTACCTGTACACGCCGTACAAGCTCTGTTTGACTCAATGCCAAGGCGTATCAAGGCCGTAATTACAGACAGACGTGGTTGTTCTGGGTACAGATTTCTCACGATCTATATACACAAATTACCTGAAAATGTAGTCACATGTCAGTTCTAGTAGACTATACTTGTCCAATGAAACACGTTTATCTTCTGCATATATTCTTGGGGCAGCAATTTTAATGGCCAGTAGTGTATCTTATTAGCTTTTAAGAACCATAAATATATTTAAGCGTATTTAAATTAATAACTTCCAGATGTATTAACTTAACAAACTAAACGTATTTCCTAGTATAATGTCTTTATCAGATCTGTGTTCAGCTATTCGTGAAAAAAATGGAAAACTGCTGACGTGGAGCCCGTCCGCCTTTGGTGTGATCCAAATAGTGATTAGCAATTTATCAGATATTTATGGTGCAGCAACGAAAGTGCAGTCTTTCAGAAACGAAGTCCGATACTCAATTAATTATACAGCATAATGCGATTGACCGATCGCGTTGTGCACTTGCTTTATGAAATTTACATTGGAGGCACATCTGTAACTTTACGTTTCTCTCGAACAGCAACATGGAGTAATAGGAAATCACAACAGGAATCAAGAAGCAATGCTCGGTTAATCTCAATCACTTTACTTCCTTGACTCACACGAATGCATAACACAAAGGAATAGACCAATAGGACTGAAACTTGGTGTGCGTTCTTCCCAAAGATGCTACTAACTAAACGTGGCCTCGTTAGGCACCGGTGGTGGCATCTCTCGGACTTTGCACAGACTTTTCAAATGACTCTCGTATTTACGTATATTTAAATTAATACCTTTCAGATGTATTAATTTAACAAACTAAACATATCTCTTTGTATTAATGTCTTTATTAGCTTTGTATACAGCTTTTCGTGAAAGAAATGCAAAACTGCTGACGTGGAGCCCGTCCGCCGTTGGTGTGATCCAAATACTGATTAGCAATTTATCAGATCTTTTATGGTGCACCAAAGAACCTACAGTCTTTCGGAAACGAAGTTAGATACTCAATTAACTATACGGCATAATGCGATTAGCCGATCACGTTATGCACTTCCTTTATGAAAATTACATTGGAGCCACATCTGTAACTTTGCGTTTGTCTCGAACACCAACCTGGAGTAATAGGAAATCACAACAGGAATTAACAAGCAATGCTCGGTTAATTTCAATTGACATTACTGAGCTGACTACCTGCTGGTAAGTGGTAGGAGATTATGACTATTTTCTTTTCATTCTCTATCATCCTTCCACCTTCGCAAGCTGGCAAGGTAACAGTTACAGTACAGAACTTCCCCTCGCTCATCCACCTACCAGAGAGGTTGGTGCTGTTGTTGGATGGGGACCACTTATACTGTGGTCACTCCATGTGTGGTTGCAGATTAACGTCATGCCAGAGACATTTCTGTTTACAACAACAAAATATACAAGAACCGCTACTTCAGTTCGCTGCTTCGGCGAATAGTGTGAGCTAAATAGCTTTCCAAATACGGGAATGAGCGGCACCCTTATTTTAGAGTAATATAGAAATGTCTTTCGCCACGTCAACAGCCGAAAGTGCTGAATCACACGAGATCTACCTTACTCAGTAGTTCTCCCAGGAAAGAACTTGCAAAATTATGGACAAGAAACCTACCATTCGCTCCCATCTTCTTCCCCAATACTGTTGTTGTGGTCTTCAGTCTGAAGACTGGTTTGATGCAGCTGCCCAAGCTAGTCTATTCTGTGAAAGCCCCTTCAGCGCTGCACAGTTAACGCAATGTACATCAGTTTGAACCTGCTAACTGTATTCAAGACTTCGTCTCCCTCTACAATCTTAACACTCCCCCCCCCCTCCCCAACACTCACATATACACACATATCTCCATTACCAAACTGACAAGTCCTTGATGCCTTAGGATATACCCTATGTATCGAAGTTGTGCCATAAATTTCTTGTTTTCCCCATCAGTTATTCGATCTGCAGTGCCACCACTATTTTTCAGCGCTACTGAGTAAAATTGTGACATTGCCATGGCTGTTGCAAAAGATCAGCGCCGACCAAACACCATTACGTCAGAAGCAGCAATACCATTGGCAGATTCCCACATAGTGCGCCAGGAAAATGTCTGGCACCGCCGTAATGACGACACATCAGAAAGGCGTTGGTAGGCCAGTAACTACACATCCAATCAGCAGACTTCTTATCGTCTACATGGTTGCAAGCGGTGATTTGCAAAGCAAGTGCGCTCTGTCCCAACATGAATTACCTTAATTATCAGTCAAAGATGTATCAGTCAGGTAGCTAATATTTAGGAGTAGAGGTGGCGCACTACAAGGCGACATGAGGCTACATGCAGCCACCATGTTACTTGGCCTCTACTAACTGTCGGCCCCTGCTGCTGGTTTTAAGAACAGTGCTGTGAGATTAGCATTTTACACCCTGTGGGCCAACTACCAGGTGCAACCAGCAATCGGCCATAGGAGGCAATCGTTAGAGGCCATGCCCACTTGTTGAGTCAGTTCCTTAACACTCGTTGTCTTCAGCACACACTATGGAGGACGTTGCACCACATAATATTCTAGTTTTTTCTTCAGTAAAATGTATGACTAATAGTGAAGTTTTTATAAGCAGATATCGATCATCATCCCGACAACAATCCACCACCTCAACTCAGACCTCCACATGTAGACGTCATCCATCCTGGACCTCCACATTTTGATGTCAGTGACAGGGGAACCTTACCAGCCACTCTCCCTGGAGACGATGACTCTCAACTACCTCAGTGTTGGAGTTCCGTCGTCACACAACATAAGTGTGCAGTGGGTGAGTGGACTGACTGTATTTTTCCCCTGCGACTATCACATTGAGACATTGCAGCTTTTAGCAGCTTTTCAGTTCTGTTTTCATGTGTGACATATGGCAAGTACACTCCGACTGTGTTCTGAGGATGTGTAAAGATAAACGTTATTTCTGCCTATCATGAAAGTGTGTGGTTCATTGACTGGAAGTGTATAAGGTGATAACTATGCGTAGACTCTTAGAAGGGGAAGAGGAGTTTTGTCCAGAAATCGTAGTTTTGTGGTAGTTTTCGCCATTTTTAATGGGCAATGTATTTCATTTTGAGCAATAAATTTGACTCACTGCTTTTAAGCGCCTATAGTAGTCGTCATGAGTAGCCGCTAAAGTGCAGAAGTTAAGTAACAGTAAGTGTTAGGATATATTGTTCTTGTAGTCATACTGTTTTGTTCCCCTCGTTTGTTGTTTGCATAATTTGTGAGGTATACCCTGGCGGAGAGGTTGTGAATTTCTGCAGCCTGGACCAGATGTGGAGCGAAGTGGATGTGCGGATGATTTTGGTGTCTTGCAGAGTGCCACTGCTGACATTAATTTTGTTGTGGATACTTAGGAAGTGACACGTAAAGCTATTAATAAGACTGATTGTATTGCAGGTGTTTTGGGTACTGACATGGTACAGACGCATTTAGTATTTCCGGAGAACGCATATTCGACACCATCTGTGATGGCACTGCCTTCTCAGAAGGTGGGAGGAGAAGAAAGAGCAAATGAGTTTGTAAGGTTTATGATCGGGCCGACAAGGCTTGCGCCAGTGGATCAGGAGATTGACATAAGTGACAACACTAGTAGTGTAATGGGTGATACAGGCGAAGGCTGCTGTGCAATCCCAGGGCTAGACTTTCTCATCAAGCATCATGCCGAAACTGACTTTCGATGACGTGCAGTGGAACTCACGGGGATAATGTTCAAGCTGGGGGAAGCTGCCAACAGTGAAATACTGCCAAAGGGTTCGTATATCATGATAGAACACAAATGCGGTCAAAATCACTAAGCCTTAATCTGCATGATATATTGCCACGAGGCACTGGGAATTTGCTTTAGCTGACCGAAGGTGTTGCTAACTTACACGATTCAGGACTTCGCCGGACCACCTTCTGCCGTCCTAGCGTTTAATGAGTTTTTTTTTTCTTTTTCTTTTTTTTTTTTTTTTTTTTTTTTTTTTGGGCTGGAGCTCTTCCATCGTCGCAGACGTGCACGAGAAACATCACTCCGACGCACCGGACGCAGTACATTCGGGGATATTGGTAATTGCTTCGGCTTATTAGGGCTATAAAGCTGAACAGCTATGATAATGTAAGTTTCATTTCCACTGATGTTGTACAGCACTGTAAATCATCTTTGAAAGTAGCGTCTTCTAGTGATTGGGACGTAGATGACTTCGGTCATCTCGGGTTATTTATATCAGATCGCGTAGCCATAAAAAGGGGCACATTTTGGCAGCTGATCAATAATATTAGTCAGGAAAATCATGTTTATCTCTTTATGTCCATTGCACATCGACATATAAACATTTGTAAAATATAAAGCGGTTTTAATCTACAATAAATGTATAAGCAGAAAAAACATTAATATTTAGTAGTTATCAGTTCCATTAATCATTCATTTATTTTTATGTTGTAATTTGTATGTTAAAGAGCAAGAAGGACGAAATAATATCACCGTTAAAAGATGCTAAGATCTGCTTCAGGTGGTAGTCAGACAGAACCAAATGTTCATTTTCGCGTTCAGTATTTTCCATTGCGCACATTCATGTTTACACCCGCTTGTAGCAGCATCTTGGAAACCATACAAATACCTTCCAGAAATACTTCCTGACACTTAAATTTATATTCGATTTTAGCAAATCCATCTTTTCCATTAATACTCTTTTTGCTATAGTCAGTGTTCATTCTGTATCCTCTCTACTTCGACCATCATCAGTTATTTTGCTGGCCAATAGTCCTTTTAGTGTCTCAATCCGTAATCAGATTCCCTTAACACTACCTGATCTAACCCTCGCAATACCAAGGGGGAAGAAAGGGGAGCTGTATGTCTACCTTTCCAGAACACTGTAATCTAGTCATGTACATTATATTTTAAAATTCTGAAAAAAATATATTTCTGATGAATCCTTCTAAAAGATTCCGTAATTGTTTTAAATTTTTCAGTAAAACTTAACGCAAAAATTTGGGTCTTTTCAGTGGATGTGAATATGAAGAACATGTGTCATATTCATATTTTCAGGTTTAGGACTCTTCTTACACATAAATATATCTTTAAACAGTATGTTGTGCGTAAAAGACAACGAAAATTAACGAAATCCTTATATCTTGGTGTGGGTCATATATTAAGCCCTCCTTTTGTAGTACGCATTATGGAAAATCCGTTGGTACTGCTAGGTTTAATTCGAATACGTTCAATTACCTATCATTTTGTTCCATTGACGGTTATTTTATAACCCCTTTCCAGGACACTATCTGTTCCATTCAACTGTTATTCCAAGTTCTTTGCTGTGTCTGTCAGAATTGCAGTGTCACCGGCAAGCTTCAAAATGTTTATTGCCTCTCCCTGACAACAGCGAACAGCATACAAAGTGAATGCATTTCATAACACCATCCACAATAGGCTTTAACACGGTCCAAAGCGAACTTTTAAGATTCGGTTCACACTGTGTGGTTCTCTGCTCACCACTGATTAGTTTTTCTTTTACATCCCTTTTTCTTGTCATGTGCTCCTTCTTCTGCACAAAATGGTTCAAATGGCTCTGAGCACTATGGGACTTAACTTCGAAGGTCATCAGTCCCCTAGAACTTAGAACTACTTAAACCTAGCCCGCATCTCGTGGTCGTGCGGTGGCGTTCTCGCTTCCCACGCCCGGGTTCCCGGGTTCGATTCCCGGCGGGGTCAGGGATTTTCTCTGCCTCGTGATGGCTGGGTGTTGTGTGCTGTTCTTAGGTTAGTTAGGTTTACGTAGTTCTAAGTTCTAGGGGACTGATGACCATAGCTGTTAAGTCCCATAGTGCTCAGAGCCATTTGAACCTACTTAAACCTAATTAACCTAAGGACAACACACACATCCATATCCGGCAGGATTCGAACCTGCGACCATAGCGGTCACGCGAATCCAGGCAGTAGCGCCTAGAACCGCACGGCCACCCCGACCGGCTCCTTCTTCCGCAAACCACTTATAGTTTCCGCCCTCATTTTTGCATTACGAAAAAGAATGAAGAAATCCCCTCACTCCACGAAACACTGCTCTACCCGCCGCGTAGCTCGTAGCTCTAACTGCGGTCAGTCCTACCAACAGCCCGTAAGCCGTAGCACACCGATGCTTGCGCAAGGCACTCGTGCAGTGACGTCACGGTCTCGCTCAGTGCAGAGTAGTGATGCCGCGCCTCCTGGGCTGCGTCTCCATGCGCAACTGTGCTCAGCCTGTGGCTTATAGATTCTTTCACAACAGCACTGCTCGGCCCTTGGGGTGACGTCAGGGACTCGCTCAGCCCGAGACTGCTGTAGTCGAGTGCGGCCGCACAACTATGTACTGTGTGGCCCGTCGGACCTCGATGGGGCTGCCCCGCCTAAACCGGCACCGCGAGGCAAGGCTCGCACTGGTGTCATGGCTACGCTCCTGGACAGGCCACACCTCGATGCCCACCTCTGCTGCGAAGTTCTCAACCCGAGCTCACACTCAGCCGGTCGTCACTGACCGATTGACATCATACAAGCCAACTGCCACATAGCTCCAGCAGTGGCAGCATCAATTCCCACAGGCAGACACATCACTGAACTGACTTAACCTCTTATGCCCGGAACACTGCTACCTCTCAAACTTTTAGTTAGTGTATCTTCTACAAATATGTCCCGTGCCAGTGTAAAATGTTTATTGTTCTTTCTTGTATACACCAATCTTGAAATTTTTTTGCACACGACTTGAATAACTACTCATATAACAGCCAGTATCGTAGTCAAATGTATCGTTGGATGCCGTAAGACACCAAGAAAATTTTTCTTTCTTTATGTTTATGAAATATGTGGGTACCAGAGAATCCACAAACGTTATTAACTACATGTAATACTTTCTATGATGATAAAGAACACAGAAGCCTTCACACTTTTTCTGCGATCAGCTAGGAGATACCTTCCTGTTTCGTATCGTCCTTTGTTCTTCAGATTTCCCTATGTAACCATCTATCTTGTTAGCTTATTAGAACCATTAATATATTTAAGTATATTTAAATTAATACCTCTCAGTTTTGTGTTCAGCTATTCGTCAAAGATATGCAAAACCGCTGACTTGGTGCCCGTTGCCATTGGTGTGATTCAAATACTGATTAGCAGTTTATCAGATCATTTATGGTGCACCTACGATCCTGTAGTCATTCAGAAACGATGTCCGATACTCAATTAACTATACACCATATTTCGATTTACCGATCACGTTAGGCACTTGCCGTATGAAAGTTACATTGGAACCACATCTGAAACTTTACGGTTTTGTCGAACACCAACCTAGGGTAATAAGAAATCGCAACAGGAATCGACAAGCACTGCTCGATCAATTTCAATTGACATTACTGAGCTGACTGCCTGCTGGTAAGTGGTAGGTGAATACGACTATTTGCTTTACATTCTCTATCTTCCTTCCACATTCGCAAGCAGGGATGGTAATAATAACAGTTCACGACTTCAACTCGCTCATCCACCGTCCAGAGAGATTGCTGCAATTGTTGCTTATACAGTGGTCACTCCACCTGTGGTTACACTTTAACGTCATACCATTGACACTTCTGTTTATAACAACAAAATAATACAGGAAGCGCTACTTCAGTTCTTTGCATCGGCCAAAACGTGAGATAAATAGCTTTTCTCATACGAGAGTGGGCAGCGCCATTAATTAAGAGCAATATAGAAACGTCTTTTGCCATGTCAACAGCCGAGGGTGCTGAATCACACGAGATCTACCTTGCTCAGGAGTTCTCCGAAAAAAGAACTTGCAAAATCGTGGACCAGAAGACTAAATCTCCCTCCCGCCCCGTTCCACAATGTTGTTGTTGTGGTCTTCAGTCTGAAGACTGGTTGGATGCAGCTGCCCAAGCTAGTCTATTCTGTGCAAGCCTCTTCAGCGCTGCGCAGCTAATGCAGTGTACATCAGTTTGAACCTGCTAACTGTATTCAAGACTTCGTCTCCCTCTACAATTTTAACACGCCCCTCCCCAACAACCACATATACACACTTCTCTCCATTAACAAACTGACAATTCCTTGATGCCTTAGGATATGCCCCATGAAATGAAGTTGTGCCGTAAATTTATTGTTTTCCCCAGTTCGACTCAGTATCTTCTTATCAGTTATTCGATCTGCAGTGCCAGCACTATTTTTCGGCGCTACTGAGTAAAATTGTGACATAGCCATGGCTGTTGCAAAAGATCTTGGGAGTGGGCCAGCTCAGCGCCGACCAAACACCATTACGTCAGATACAGCAATGCCACTGGCAGATTCCATCATTGTGCTCCAGGAAAATGGCTGGCACCACCATAACGATGACACAGCAGAAAGGCATTGGTAGACCAGTAACTACACACCCAATCAGCAGACGTCTTATCGACTTCATGGTTGCAAGCTGGGATTTGCAAAGCAAAGCTCTGTCCCAATAAAAATCACCATTAATTTCAGCCAAAGGTGTATCAGTCTGGTAGCTAGTATTTAAGACGAGAGGTGTGGGCCGCTCCACGAGGCGACATGAGGCTAGAAGCAGCCACCACGAGATTTGTCATCCACTAACTGTATACCCCTGCTGCTGGTTTTAAGATCAGTGCTGTGAGCTTAGCATTTTCCAACCTGTTGGCCAACTACCAGGTGCAACCAGCCTTCGGCCATAGAAAGCAGTGGTGTGAGACCTTGAAAACCTGTTGCGTCAGTTCCTTAACACTCGCTGTCTTCAGCACACACTATGGAGAACATTGCACCAGACAATGTTCTTGTTTGTTCTTCAGTAAAATGTATGACTAATAGTGAAGTTTTTATAAGCATCGATCGATCATCAACCCGACAACAATCCACCACCTCAACCCAGACCTCCACGTTTAGAGGTCATCAATACCGGACATCTACAGTTTGATGTCAGAAGTGTGTGTCACGTCTAAATTTCAGTGACAGGGGAACCTTACCAGCCACCCTGCCTGGAGACGATGACTCTCGACTACCTCAGGGGTTGCAGTTTCGTCGCATCAGTATGCAGTGGGCCGGCCGGAGTGTCCGAGCGGTTCTAGGCGCTTCAGTCTCGAGACGAGCGACCGATACAGTCAAAGTTTCGAATCCTGCCTCGGGCATGGATGTGTGCGATGTCCGTAGGTTAGTTAGGTTTAAGTAGTTGTACGTTCTAGTGGACTGATGACCTCAGACGTTAAGTCCCATAGTTCTCAGAGCCATTTGAACCAACCATTTGAAGCCAAGTATGCAGCGGGTGACAGCACTAACTGTTCTATTTTGCCCTCTGCGAGTATCACGTCGAGTCAGTGCACCTTATGCAGCTTTTCAGTTCTGTTTTCCAGTGTTACATGTGTCAAGTAAACTCAGACTGTGTTCTGAGGATGTGTAAATATGAACGTTATTTTAACCTATCATCAATGATGGTGGCTCATTGTCTGGAAGTGTATAAGTGTTAACTATGCGTAGCTTTTTAGGAGGGCAACATGAGTTTTGTCGAGAAGTCGGAGTTTTGTGGTGTTTTTCGCCGTTTTGAATGGGATATGTATTTCTTTTTGAGCAATAAATGTGGCCCACTGCGTTTAGGCACGTAAAGTAGTAGTAATGAGTAGCCACTGAAGCGGAGAATTTAAGTTATTTTAAGTGTTAGGATAGAATTAGATAAAGTGTCCTTGTCGTCATAATGTTTTGTTCTCCTCGTTCGTTGTTTGCATAATTAGTGGGGGATACCCTGGCGGAGAAGTTGAAAATTTCTGTAGCCTGGACCAGATGTGGAGGGAAGTGCATCTGCCAACAATTATTATGTCTTGCAGAGTGCAACTGCCGACCGTAATTTTGCTGTAGATACTTAGGAGGTGACACATAAAGCTATCAATAAGGTTCAATGTATTGCAGATGTTTTGGGTACTGAAATGGTACAAACGCATTTAGTATTTCTGAAGGCCGCAGATTCGGCACCATCTTTGACAGCACTGCCTCCTCAGAAAGTGGGAAGAGAAGAAACAGGAAATGTGTTTGTAAGGTTTATGATCGGGCCGACAAGGCTTGTGCCAGTGGATCAGGAGACTGACAAAAGTGACAACACTTTCAGTTTAATGTGTGATGCAGGCCAAGGTTGGTGTGCAATCCCAGGGCTAGTTTTTCTCATCAAGCATCATATCGAAACTGGCTTTCGATGACTCGCTGTGGAACCCTGGCGTATAATGTTCAAGCTGGGGCAAGCTGTCACCAGAGAAATACTGTCGCAGTGTTCGTTTATCATGATAGGACAAATGCGGGCTATATCACTAAGACTTAATTTGCACAATATAGTACTACAAGGCACTGGGAAGTGGCTTTAGGTGACCGAAGGGGTTGCTAACTCATACGTTTCTGGACTTAGCCTCCGGATAGGGAATCGATGTTGAGTATGCAGCGTTCGATGATTGAGAGCACTTCTTCTGTCAATACTCACGTTGAGACGTTATCTGAATTCCGTCGTTGTGGCTGGGAGTTCGCGTTTCTTGTCTGTAGAATATAGAGAGGAGAAGATAGTATTAGATTATACTAGACAGAGGACCGCCTTCTGCCGTCCTAGTGTTTAATGAGTTTTTTTATTTTGTGGCTGGAGATCTTCCATCGTCCCAGACGTGTACGAGAACCATCACTCCAACGCACCGGACGCAGTACATTCGGTGATATTGGTAACTGCTTCGGGTTATTAGGGCTATAAAGCTGAACAGCTGTGATAATGTAAGATTCATTTCCACTGAGGTTGCACACCACAGTAGATCATCGTTAAAAGTAGTGTCTTCTAGTTTTTAAGACGTAGATGATATCGGTGATCTCGCGTTATTTGTATTAGATCGAGTACCCATACAAAGGGGTACATTTGGGCAGTTGATCAATAATATTGGTCAGGAAATTTATTTGTATCTCTTTATGTCCATTGCACATCGACATATAAACATTTGTAATATATAAAGGGATTTTAATCTACAATAAATGTATAAGCAGAAATGAGATTAATATTTAGTAGTTACTAGCTCCCTTAATCATTCATTTATTTTTATGTTGTGTTTTATATGTTAAAGAGCAAGAAGGAAAAAATAATATCACCGTTAAGAGATCCTAAGATCTGCTTCAGAGGCAGTCAGACAGGGCCAAATTTTTACTTTCGCGATCAGTATTTTCCATTGTGCACATTCATTTTTACACCCGCCTGGAGCAGCAAATCGGAAACCATACTAATACCTTCCAGTAATATTTCGTAACACTTAAATTTATGTTCAATGTTATGAAATCCCCCTTCTTCATTAATAATTTTCTTGCTATAGTCAGTCTTCATTTTATATCGTGTTGTGCGTTAAAGACAACGAAAATGTACGAAATAAATATATGTTTGTGTTGGTCATATATTAGGCCCCTCTTTTTTAGTACACGTTATTTAAAATCCGTTGGTACTGCTTGGTTTAATTCGAATACATTCCATTACCTTTCATTTAGTTCCATTGAGAGTTATCTTATAATTCCTTCCCAGGGCACTATTTATTCCATTCAACTGTCATTCCTAGTCCTTTGCTGTCTCTTACAGAATTGCAGTGTCACCGGTAAACTTCAAAATGTTTATTGCTTCTCTCTAATATTTAATTCTGTTTACAAATTTATCCTTGTATGCTTTACTGCTTGTTTGGTGTAGATGTTGAATAACATCGAGTGTACCGGAATGTCTCACTCCAGTCTTCCCATTGCACAACTAGAAATCCATCGGATACAGTAGCAAAATTTATGTCCTTCAACAAGATTTGTTCTTTGATGGGGTGGGGCTCTTAAATACATGTCCAGTCTCATTACTCCTCTCTTCTTTTTATCGCAGGGCAGCAAAGTCCATGTTTCATTACATATACGGCAAAAATTCAAACTTTAATTTAGGTCAACTTGGATTCTCAAGGATTCACATGTTACCAGTTGTGGAGGAACATGTAGGAATGAGCGTCTCTCGTATTTCAGAACATTAAATGTTATTTTTGTAACTTCCAGAAGAGCAGAGTACATTGACATAACTATTTCTAGATCGAAAGGTAAGCCACTTCCGTTCGAACCCACTAGCAAGAACAAAGAGACAAGACGGTCGGAAATGCAGTAAAGGGAAATGTCGTTAGAGTGTATTCTGGGAGTGGAGAAGTATGAGGAAGGAAAACTATTGTATCCAGTTATGAATTTATGCCTCTTATCATCAGATATCATTTTTAAATGACGAATGGTCGCCAGAGGAAAGTTGCTACCTCACAAAATATCTGGACAAGTAGCTTTACATTTTAGTTAAACTTGAGGCGTTTGTGTAAAAGTCCGATTTCAGAAACTTCTCTGTCCTGGGGGGGCTGACTCAAATGCTTTAATACTGCCATTGTCCATGTCAACAGAAGGTGCAGTGTAGGTGATATCCCCAGTTGTAATTCGTTGGACGCCGCTTAGAAGAGCTACAAAAACCCTTACGTTTTAAAAGCTATGAAATAAACGATTGCGTATAAGAATTACAGTAATCGAATAGCATACATAACGTAAAAAGTTCTTTCTTCAGCGCACCATCAGTTCCTTCATTTTGGGCTATTTCTCCCTTCTCAGTGAGCTTTTCGCACAAAGACATTCTAACATTGTCAGCTGCTTATTCCAGCGAGTAGCGTTAGACTGACTCAGGTATCTATCAAGAGCAGGAAGGTGGAAGGAAGATAGACAATGTAAAGAAAATAGTCGTGATCACTTACCACTTACCAGCAGGTAGCCAGCTCAGTATTGTCAATCGAAATTAACTGAGCAGTGCTTGTTGATTCCTGTTGTGATTTCCTTTAATCCAGGTTTGTGTTCGAGAGAAACGCAAAGTTACAGATGTGGCTCCAATGTAATTTTCATAAGGCAAGTGCATAAGGCAGTCAGTCTATCGAATTATGCTGTATAGTTAATTAAGTATCGGACTTCGTTTCTGAAAGACTGTATGTTCTTTGGTGCACAATGAAAGATCTGATAAATTGCTAATCATTATTTGGATCACACCAATGGTGGACGGGCTCCATGTCAGCAGTTTTAAACTGGTTCAATGGCTCTGAGCACTATGGGCTTCTGAGGTCATCATTCGCTTAGAACTTAGAATTACTAAAACCTAACTAACCCACACACACGCCCGAGGCAGGATTCGAACTTGCGACCGTAGCAGTCGCGATGTCACGGACTGAAGCGCCTAGAACCGCTCGGCCACCGCGGCCGGCCTCAGCAGTTTTGCATTTCTTTTACGAATAGCAGTACACAAAGCTGATAAAGACATTACTACTAGGAGATATATTTAGTTTGTTAAATTAATACATCTGAAAGGTAGTAATTTAAATATACCTGAATACGAGGGGCGTTTGAAAAGTCTGTGCAAAGTACAAGAGATGCCACCACCGGCGCCTATCGATGTCATGTTTAGTTAGTAGCATCTTTGGAAAGAACGCACACCAAGTTTCAGTCATATTGGTCTATTTCTTTGTGTTTGGCATTCGTGTGAATTAAAGAAGTCGAGTGACTGTCAAAAAATGGACGAAAAAGGATTTCGTGTGGTGATTAAACATTACTTTATGAAAAGCTAAACGCCTCAGGAGACTAGACAGAAGCTAAACAAACATTACGGTGACTCTGCGCCTTCGCTTAGAACATTTTATAAGGGATTTCACAATTTTAGAAGTGGCAATATGGGCACAAGTGATGCTGAACATTCTGGACGCCTTGTGGAGTTTACGACTCCAGAAATCATTGATAAAATCCATGATATGGTGATGGATGGCAGAAGAGTTAAAGTGCGTGAGATTGCTAGTGTTGTGGGCATCTAGAGTCAACGGGTACATAATATTTTGCATGAACATTTGGACATGAGAAAGCTATCCGCAAGATGCGTTCCGTGATTGCTCACGCTTGACCAGAAACGGAATTGTGCGAAGTGTTGCAAGGATGGTTTGCAGCTGTTCAGAAGAATCCGCAACACTTTGAGCGTAGTTTCGTCACTGTGGGTGAAACATGGATACATTACTATACTCCTCAGACCAAACAACAATCTAAACAATGGGTTACCAAGGGAGAATCTGCACCAAAAAAGGCGAAGACCATTCCTTCGGCCGGAAAGCTATGAGGACTGTCTTTTGGGATTCGCAAGGGATAATTCTCATCGACTATCTGGAAAAGGGTAAAACTACTACAGGTGAACATTTATAATTGTTATTGGACTGTCCTTTTCCATCATGACAATGCACCAGCACAAATCTAAGCAGTTCTGGTGTCAAAATTAATGGAAATAAGATTCCAGCTCGTTTCCCATACCTCCCTATTCTCCAGATTTGGCTCCCTCGTGCTACTATTTGTTCCCCAATTTGAAGAAATGGCTGGCGAGACAAAGATTTTATTCCATTCGAGGAGGTGATTGCAGCAACTATTAGCTATATTGCAGACTTAGACAATTCCTATTATTCGGAAGGCATCAACAAATTAGAACAGCGTTGGACGAAGTGTATAAGTCTAAAAGGAGACTATGTTGAAAAATAAAAAAGGTTTACTCCAAACATGGAAGCAGTTTTTATATCTGCACGGACGTTTCAAACGCCCCTCGTACATTCATGGTTCAAATGGCTCTGAGCACTATGGGACTTAACATCTATGGTCATAAGTCCCCTAGAACTTAGAACTACTTAAACCTAACTAACCTAAGGACATCACACAACACCCAGTCATCACGAGGCAGAGAAAATCCCTGACCCCGCCGGGAATCGAACCCGGGAACCCGGGCATGGGAAACGAGAACGCTGCCGCACGACCACGGGCACATTCATGGTACTTAAGAGCTAACAAGATGGATGCATACATTGCAAAAGCTGAAGGACAAAGGACGATACGAAATAGGAATGAGCCGGCCGGAGTGGCCGTGCGGTTCTAGTCGCTACAGTCTGGAACCGAGCGACCGCTACGGTCGCAGGTTGAAATCCTGCCTCGGGCATGGATGTGTGTGATGTCCTTAGATTAGTTAGGTTTAATTAGTTCTAAGTTCTAGACCACTGATGACGTCAGAAGTTAAGTCGCATAGTGCTCAGAGCCATTTGAACCATTTTAAACAGGAAGGCATCTCCTAGCCAATCGCAGAAAAAATGTGAAGGCTTCTGTGTTCTTCATTATCGGCCCGTATTACATGTACTTATTAACATTTGTGGACTTCCTGGCACACACATATTTCGTAAACATAAAGAAAGGAAAATTTTCTTGGTGTTTTACATTTTTCTACGATATATTTGACTACAATACTGGCTGTTACATGAGTTGTCATCTAAGTCGTGTGCAGCAAGATTAAGTCAGTTCAGGGACGTGTCTGCCTGTGGGAATTGATGCAGCCACTGCTGGAGTGACGTCGCAGTTGCCTTGTATGACGTCCATCGGACGGTGACAAGCGGCTGAGAGTGAGCACTTGTTGTGCAGTTTTCAGCAGAGGTCGGCATCGAAACGCGGCCCGTCCAGGAGTGTAGCCATCACAGCCGTGCTAGCCTTGCCTAGCGCAGCCGGTTCAGCTGGGGTAGCCACATGGACGTCCGACAGGCCGCACGGTGCAGAGACATGCGGCCACACTAGGCTACAGCAGTCTCGGGCAATGCGACGTCACCCCAAGGGCCGAGCAGTGCTGTTGCGAAACAACTTCTATGCCACGGGCTCAGCAGAGTCGCGCACGGAGAAGTAGCCCTCGCTGCTCCGCACTGAGAGGGCCTGTGACGTCACTGCACCAGTGCCGTGCGCTAGCGATGGCGTGCTGCGTCCTACGTGCTGTTGGTAGCACTTACCGCAGCTGTGAGCTACGGGCTGCGCGCGGTGAGTGGAGCAGAGTTTAGTTCAAATGTGTTTGAAATATTATGGGCCTTAACTGCTAAGGTCATCAGACCATACAACTTTTCGTCCGATGCAGATTCCCACATTGTGCTCCAGGAAAGGGGCTGGCAGCGCCATAACGTCGACACAGCCGAATGGCGCTGTTAGGCCAGTTACAACACATCCAATCAACAGACTTATTATGGTCTACATGGTTGCAAGCTGTGATTTGCGAAGCAAGAATGCTCTCTCCCAACATAAATTACCATTATTTTTAGTCAAAGGTGTTCAGTCTGGAAGCTACTATTTACAAGAAGAGGTGAATGCCACTCCTCGAGGCGACATGACGCTACAAGCAACCACCACAAGATATGGCCTCCACTACCTGTGGGCCCCTGCTGCTGGTTTTAAGATCAGTGCTGTGGGCTTAGCATCTTCCGGCCTGTGGGCAAGCTACCAGGTGCAACCAGCCTTCAGCCATAGAAGGCACTCGTTTGAGACTATGTCCACCTGTTTCATCAATTCCTTAACAACCGCTGTCTTCAGCACACACTATGGATTACATTGCACCACAGAATGTTCTAGTTCGTTCATCAGTAAAATGTATGACTAACAGTGAAGTTTTATTGAACAGCCATGGATCATCATCCCGATAAAAAAACCACCTCCTCAACTCAGACCTCCACGTGTAGAGGTCATCCATCCTGGACCTCTATATTTTGATGTCAGAAGTCTGTGTCACCTGTAAATTTCAGTGACAGAAGAACCTGAGCACCCAACCTACGTGCAGACAATGACTCCCGATTTCCTCATTGTTGCAGCTTCGTCGACACACAGCATCAGTGTGCAGTGGGTGAGTGCACTAACTGTTCTATTTTGCCCCCTGCGACTATCACGTCGAGTCACAACACGTATAAGCAGCTTTTCAGTTCTGTTTCCATGTGTGACATTTGTCAAGTCAACTCCAAGTGTGTTCTGAGGCTGTGTAAATATGAACCCTATTTTTGCGTTTCATCAATGAGTGTGGCTCATTGTCTGGAAGTGTATGAGGTGATCACCATGCATAGCTTCTTGGGAGGGGAAGATGAGTTTTGTCGAGAAGTCGGAGTTTAGAGGTATTTTTCGCAGTTTTTAAACGGCAATCTATTTTATTTAGAACAATAAATGTGGCTCACTACGGTTAAGCACGTAAAGTAGTAGTCATGAGAACCCACTCAAGTGGAGAAGTCACAGTAAGTGTTAGGATATAATTAGAATAAGTGTCCTTGTCGTTATTCTGTTTTGTTCTCCTCATTTGTTGTTTACGTAATTAGTGAGGTATACCCTGGCGGAGAGGATGCGAATTTCTGCAGCCTGGCCGAGATGTGGAGGGAAGTGCATGTACCCATGATTTTGGTGTCTTGCAGAGTGCAACTGCCAACAGTAATTTTGTTGTAGATACTTAGGGGGTGACACAGAAAGCTATCAGGAAGGCTGATTGTATTGCAGATGTGTTGGGTGCTGCAATGGTACAGACGCATTTAGTATTTCAGAATGCCGCAGATTCGGCAACATCTGCGACGGCACTGCCTCCTCAGAAGGTGGGAGAAGAAGAAAGAGGAAATGTGTTTATAAGGTTTCTGATCGGGCCAATAAGGCTTGTGCCAGCGAATCAGGAGATTGACAAAAATGACAACACTTGCAGTGTAATGTGTGATGCAGGCGAACGCTGTTGCGCAATCCCAGGACTAGACTTTCTCATCAAGCATTATGCCGAAACTGACTTTTTATGACGAGCGGTGGAACCTAGGGGGATAATGTTGAAGCTGGGGGAAGCTGTCACTACTGAAATACAGTTGCAAGATTCGTTTATCAAGATAGGACACTTGCGCGCATGTATAACATAGTGCCACAGGGCCTGGGAAGTTGGTTTAGGTGTCTGAAGGTGTTGCTAACTTATACGATTCTGTACTTCGCCTCCGGGTAGAGAATCGTCGTTGAGTAGACAGCGTTCAGTGATTGAGAGCACTTCTCCTGTCAATACTCACATTGAGACGTATTTGAATACCGTCCTCGTGGCTGAGAGTTCGCGTTTCTGGTCTGTAGAATACAGAGGAGAAGATAGTATTAGATTACACTAGTCAGAGGACAGCCTTCTGCCATCCTAGTGTTTAATGAGTTTTTTATTTTGTGGCTGGAGATTTTACATTGTCGCAGACGTGTACGACAACCATCGCTCCGACGCACCGGACGCAGTACATATGGTGATTTTGCTAATTGCTTCGGCTTATTAGGGCTATAAACCTAAACAGCTGTGATCTTGTAAATTTCATTTCCACTGAGGTTGCACACCACCGTAGATCATCTTTGAAAGTAGTGTCTTCTAGTGTTTGGGACGTAGATGACTTCAGTCATCTCGAGTTATTTATATTAGATCGAGTAGCCATAAAAAGGGGCACCATTGGGCAGTCGATCAATGTTATTAGTCAGGAAATTCATTTGTATCTCTTTATGTCCATTGCACATCGTTATATGAGGTTTGTAATATAGAAAGGGGTTTTAATCTACAATAAATGTATAAGCCGAAACAACATTTATTATTTATTAGATACTAGTTCCCTTAATCATTCATATATTTTATGTTCTAATTTATATTTTAAAGATTAATTTTTACACAACCGCCTGGAGCAGCATCTTGGAAACCATACAAATACCTTCCAGAAATACTTCCTAACACTTAAATTTATATTCAGTGTTAGTAAATCCCTCTTTTTCATTAATACTTTTCTTGTTATAGTCAGTCTTCATTTTATATCCTCTATACTTCGGCTACCATCAGTAATTTTGCTGCCTAATAGTCCTTTTAGTGTCTGATTTCGTAATCAGATTCCCTTAACACTACCTGTTTTAACCCTCGCAATACCAAGAGGGAGGGAAGGGGTACTTTATGCCTACCTTTTCACAACACTGTAATCTAGTCATGTACATTATATTTTAAAATTCTGAAAAAATATATATGATTTTTAATGATTTTTTCTACCAGATACCGTAATTGCTTTAAATTTTTCACTAAAACATAACCCAAAAATTTAGGTGTTGTCACTGGATGTGAATTTTCAGATCAGGTGTCATATTCATATTTTCAGGTTTAGGATCCTTTTTACATATAAATATATCTTTAAAAAGAATGTTGTGCGTAAAAGACAACGAAAATTAACGAAACTCATAGATCTTTGTTGTTGGTCATATATTACGCCCTCCTTTTGTAGTACACGTTAGTAGTGGGGCAAACTATGTATGACGACACACTGCATTGTTGCCAAATTTATTCAAGAAGGGTCGACAACGTCATCCAAGATGGCGGCATGTAGACTTGGAAACAGTGCATGACATCATCCAAGATGGCGTCTTTTGGCGGGAGAATGGTATAATTGTGGTACATCCACTAATTTAATCTCCAGAAAAATGGAGGGAAGTTTGAATTTTGGCGGGTAAACAGACCAATTGTGCTATGTCCACCAACCTAAGCCTCTAGAAGAAAAAGTGGTGGGAAGTTTGAATTCCAACAGGATGTTGCACGAAAAACTGTACTTGTCTTTATTATTATTCATTATTAATTATTATCATTTATTAATATTCATTATCATTTATTATCATCTATTATTATTTATTATTATCGTCCTGCCTCCACTAGAAAAGTCCCACAAATTCAAATTCCAACACGATAATGGCTGCAAATCATTACTTTTGTTTATTATTATTCATTATTATTCATTATCATTTATTAGCTTTCATTATCATTCATGGTCATTTATTATCATTCATTATCATTTATTATTATTATTATTTATTAATATAGGCCTACCTCCACTATAAAATTGCACCAAATTCAAATTCCATTACGATAATGTCTCGAAAACTGTACTTCTATTTATTATTAGCATTTATTATTTATTCAAGATGTCCACTTTTCTCGGTGAGAAAGCCATTTTCCTTACATCCATAACAAAAATCTATCACAAGTTCAAATCCCAACACCATAATCGATCACACGTACGAACTTTCTCTGTCGCTTATCTTTTTCACTGGTAACCTATCACAATTGCGTCAAATAATAAACTGCACTTGTAGTAACGTAAGTCAGGTCTTTTGATTTTGCAGGGGGGAAGGGACTCAAGACTTTATTTCAAGCAGTACGGTCATCACTTGTTCTCCAACACAGTGAGCAAACATATTTGATATCGCAGTGCAGTCGCCACGACGTCCGCGCTCCAACTGAATTAGTTGAAATCCTCGCCACCCCCTGGCCAGCTGGCGGAGACACTGCCGACACCTGTCACGTGAGGCGGCCGCTCGCGCTGGACTGCCGGTACGCTGGGGGCGAGCCCGGCGATCGCTCCCACGTCGTAAACTCCACACTTTTGGCGCCAAAGTTGTTTTCCTGGGCATGTTCAAACCTGTCGATGCCGACCGCTCACCGTCCACCACGTGTCCTTGTGCGAGCGAGAACGCAGTGCTACACTTTTCGCGGCAAAGTTTGCTCCACAGTGGAATCCGACATGACTGTATAACAGCACGTATGGTTGGCACTAGAACGCTCGCTAATTGACTCTCTCTCGCGCGCACGTTATAACAGGACAATCGCTGCGGCGCCGCCCCGCTTACGTCACACACTCTCCATCACGCGACGGACATAGTCTTCTGTAAATATGCTAATTCCCATAACGCTCATCTAACCTATCAATTACCTCAGTACTTAATTCCATTACAGCTTTAGTCATATTAAATAATTGAATTTACAATTTCATATATGTATGCAAAGGTGTTCAACTACCTAACTTCAACTACTTTTCGAGGACCAGACAGCCACCTCTTCCTAGGAACCACGCCGAGATTGAATTCTGGCAGTAAAGAAACGTCACTTGCGCTTTCTCTACCTACCTAACAAAATTGTTCGAAAGAAAGGGCACTTGTACTAACCTCAGCCACCCGACCGCCACTTCCTCCTAGGAACCAGCACTGAGTTTGAAACCTGCCAGTAAACAAAGCTCACTCGCGATTCCACCACCAACCTAAGAAAATTGTTGCAAACGAAGCTCATCACCACTAAACTAAGCACCAGCACTCAACCTCTTCCTACACGTTTCGGGTAAAAGGACTCACCCTGTACTAGGCCCATGGATGGACGAACCAATTTACTTTATTTAGGAATGGAGTGTATGTATCACACCGACATGTTCCACACCATACAGACCTGCAAAACACTCCTACATAACTCATTTATAACACTCTAGTCATACGCTTCCTAATTGTAATCAGTTAAAAATAATTTTAATTTGTAATAGCTTTGAGTAATTTCATATATGTAACAACATTGTACTTCCTAGATCAAAGTTTTCCGTCAAAAATGTGAACCAAAAATTTTCATAATGTGTGTCAAGAAACGTCGCAGTCTATAATAGCTTTTTAAATTTCTATATATGCAACACCTTTGCACTTGCTGTGGCTAAGTTCTTTGACCAGAACCTACGAGTTTCTGTGTGAGCAACATCTTTACATCTGCTACATCTGAGTTCTTTGACCACAGCCCACATGTTTGTATGTAAACATAGTGTATTTCACGAGTGCACATCATAATAGTGTAATATGGAGCTATACCTGACATATGGCCGTGAAATTGACCATGCGTGTGTAACTAAGTGGCAAAACTATCATCACAGCGTAATTGTAATAATGGTGCTTCATCTTTTTTAAGTACAGATATATTTACGTCAAATACTGCCTTACCACTTACAATTGTCCCACTTGTATTTGTGTAGTCACCAGCAAATAATTTTTTGTATTTATACAGTGATCTCCAACAGTACAAACATGTAAATGAATGTATAAACACCTGAAGATGGGCGCAAGGCCGAAACCGGTCCTGTGACGAATAAACAACCTTTTATTGTGGACTGATCGCGGATACTTTTCTACAACCCCATAAAGGAACAGTCACGGAGTTCGACAGCATCCACTATGGATAAAATTCATTTAATGTTACCGAGCCATGTATTACGAACTGCCAATGCATTCAAAACATGTAAAATCAGAACACAGTTTTTACGATAGGGTGATTAATTCAACCACCATCTCATTTGACAAAAATGAAACTGAATTACTTGAGAAGGGTCTCAAATATAATATGCCACCTTTACTCACTGATAACAATATCAAAGAATTAATTGTCTGCTCTAAAATGGCATGTGACTCAGCTAAAATAAATAATAATGAAAAGATTAGTATTGGGCTGCATGTTAACAATATCATACACAAAAACTAACAAAATAAAAAATCAAATAACTGTGACTCCAAACTGTTCAGAAATATTCATAGAAAACTATCTGAAAACAATGCTCAGGTAGTCAAATCTGATAAAGGGAACTCAGCTGTTGTTATGTATGAATCTGAATATATCAACAAAACTCTAGAATTTTTCCAGAATAATAATATTATGAAATACACAATGACCCCGCACCCAAATTTCAGGCCCAGCTAAAGAAACTACTGAAATCTTCTGACTTCCTTTTATCTGACTCTGATGTTCTAAAATGCCTTGTCATGAACCCATCTGCACCAAAACCACGTTCACAACCAAAGATTCATAAGGAAAGCTGCCCCATACGCCCCGTAGTCAACTCAAGAAACAGTCCAGCATATTTTATCAGCAAGAAACTTAAAGACATTCTTAGTAACTTTTATACCTATGAAAACAATTTTTCAGTTATGAATAGCTATGAACTTATTGAACACATCAAAGACTTACCAATACCAGAGGGTGCCAAATTTGCTTCAATGGACATAGTAAATCTTCACACCAACATTCCTGTAAATGACACTATTCAGATAATTAGAAACAACTTATTCAAACACAAAAAGCTATCCAAGGCTGAGATATGTGACTTGCTAGAACTAGTCCTATCACACAATTATTTTACTTTTAATAACAAAATTTTTAAACAGGAATATGGTCTTGCAATGGGCAGTAGTTTGGCAGGAATACTTGCAGATATTTACATTAACCACATAGAAAATAAATTTTTCACATCAGATAGTTCACTTAAAAATAAAATAATATACTACAAAAGGTATGTGGATGATACTATTATCTTGTACAATGGTACCACTGAGGAGATTGAGAAACTTGCTAAAGGCCTCAGCAGCATGCACAACAACATCAAATTCACTGTAGAACATCAAGTAGATAAAGGTATCAATTTTCTTAACCTTACAGTATCTAATGTAAACAACAAACATGCCATCCAGATTTACAGAAAACCTACCACTAGTGACGTTGTCATTAACAACTCCTCATGTCATCCAGCACAATACAAAATGGCGTTCTTCAGATTCACACTTAATCGTATACACAAAATCCCACTCAGCCTCCATGATGAACAAAAAGAAATTAATATTATAAAAGAAATTGCACGGAGAAATGGGTACAACCCAGATGTAATTGATAAACTTAACAACAAAATCAAAAAGAAACAATCCATACCTACTAAATCAGATTCAAAAGAAGGAAAAAACACATTCACTTGCATACCATTTATAGGTAAGAATTCATACCAAATTGCCAACCTCTTCCGGAAAACTGGTATTCAAATCTCTTTCAGCACTTACAACAAGCTACAACAGCACATCATCCCCAACAGTAAGACAAACAACCAATGCCACCACAAAGCAGGTATTTACAAACTTTTGTGTGACAATTGCCCACAGCTCTACATAGGCCAAACTGGAAGGAGTTTGACTGTAAGATACCATGAGCATATGGATGCCTTCCAGCTAAACAATTTTGATAAATCCACCTTTGCAATGCACCTAAAAGACCATGGCCACTCAGCCACAACCATTACCGAAAAACTGCAAATACTACACACTGTGAACAAAGGCAAAAAAATGAATCTGTTTGAAGAACTATAAATTTATATCCACAGCTCTAATTCACCAGACCTTGTTCTGAACGAACAAGTGAAACTTGCAAATAAATCCTATCTTCAAATACTTCATGAAATATTCAAAAAAAGAAAATAATTATCCTTTCATATAATAACAAAGTAATATCCTATGGAAATTCGATGTAGCAGTCATACAACAGTAAAAGGGTCATTATCATAATTTGTAATAGTCATATTGTAAACACAAGCTGTAACTGGTATTCTATAATGTGTAATAGCTTTCAAAAAAATTTACTTATACAACATTATTGTACTTCCTAGATCTAATTTCTCTGACAACAGTGTGGCTCAAAACAGTTCTAGCTGTCATTCTTTAGTTTTCAAATTATTTAATTTTTAATTTTTTAATTTGTAATAGCTTTGAGTAATTTCATATGTGTAACAACATTATACGTCCTACATCTAAGTTTTCCGTCAAAAATGTAAACCAAAAAATTTCATAAGGTGTGTCTAGAAACGTCGCAATCTATAATAGCTTTTTAAATTTCTATATATGCATCACCTTTGCACTTGCTGTGGCTAAGTTACTTTACCAGAACCTACGAGTTTCTGTGTGAGCAACATCTTTACATCTGCTACATCTGAGTTCTTTGACCACAGCCCACATGTTTGTATGTAAACATAGTGTATTTCACGAGTGCACATCATAATAGTGTAATATGGAGCTGTACCTGATATATGGCCGTGAAATTGACCATACGTTTGTAACTAAGTGGCAAAACTATCATCACAGGATAACTGTAATAATGATGCTTCATCTTTTTGTAAATACAGATATAGTTTCGTCAAATACTGTCTTACCACTTACAATTGTAACACTTGTATTTGTGTAGTCACCAGCAAATAATTTTTTTGTATTTATACAGTGATCTCCAACAGTACAAACATGTAAATGAATGTATAATCATCTGAAGATGGGCGCAAGCCCGAAACCGGTCCTGTGACGAATAAACAACCTTTTATTGTGAGTGGTTGCGGATATTTTTCTACAACCCCGTAACGGATCAGTCACGCAGTTCGACAGCAACCACTATGGATAAAATTCATTCAGTTAAAAATAACTCATAGCACAGCCTACAGACATGAGAACCGCTCGTAAATAATGCAAAACATTTACGTCCAAATAGCCAAACAACTCCTAATTTTCAGAAATAATTTCAGTCCATAAGCTGATGGAAGGAGGAAGAAGTGTACTTTATTTATTTGGGGCATATATTTTTGAAACCTTTGCACCTCATAGGTTTCGATATGTAAGGCTGACATAAGGCAGGTTCTGAACTCCAGTAGTGCACTACATGTGGCAACACAACCACACCCATCAAGATATTCATTCCAATCCAGACCACTAACTCCTCTATAGATAAATTTGTCCAGTTATTTGTTGACTCACTCACAGTCCGACTATATTGCCGTTTTTTCGCAAAAACCGCTCAGACTGCGCTGTGCTGCACGAGGAAGTAGGGAAGGACTGCACTGTATTTATTTGGAGCCCTTTTATTTAGTCGTGGAGTATATTTGTCACAGAACACCCGCACTGATCCGACTGTTGTCATCTGACACAGGCCACAAACACGTAAACAACTTCTAATTTTACCACACAATAGCAAACATCTCTTAAACAATGCAGTACACAATATCAGCAGATGAGCTCTGTACTCTTAAACTCTCCAAATAAAGCACAGGACAGTGCACAGACATGTTAGAAAAATAGTGCAACAGACTCGCCCAAACACCCACAGCTGCCAAACCAACCAAAAGTCTCTGCTCGGCCTCCCCCAAACATGACCTCAACCCAGTCGCTTTCGCGTCTAATACCGAAGAAATCGATATTGCCTGTGCACCTTAGATTACGCTCCAAGGCAGGCCGCGTGGGTTTGCGGTCGGCAGGGAGGGGGTTCCAGAGCCTCCAGCCAAGTTCAGCTTCCGAGCGCTCATGTTTTGCATTATTTACGAGCGGTTCACATGTCTGTAGGCTGTGCTATGAGGTATTTTTAACTGTTAACAATTAGCAAGCGTGTGTATAGAGCCTTATAAATGAGTTATGTAGGAGTGTTTTGCAGGTCTGTATGGTGTGGAACATGTTGGTGTGATACATATACTCCATTCCTAAATAAAGTAAATTGGTTCGTTCATCCATGGGCCTAGTGCAGGGTGAGTCATTTTACCCGAAACGTGTAGGAAGATGTTGAGTGCTGGTGGCTTAGCTTAGTGGTGATGAGCTTTGTATGCAACAATTTTATTAAGTTGGTGGTGGAAGCGCAAGTGAGTTTTGTTTACTGGCAGATTTCAAACTCAGTGCTGGTTCCTAGGAGGAAGTGGCGGTCGGGTGGCTGAGGTTAGTACAAGTGGCCTTTCTTTCGAACAATGTTATTAGGTTGGTAGAGAAACCGGAAGTGAACTTTCTTTACTGCCAGAATTCAAACTCGTTGCTGGTTCCATAGGAAGAGGTGGCTGTCTGGTCCTCGAAAAGTAGTTGAAATTAGGTAGATGAAAATCTTTGCATACGTACGAGGGTCAGTCAAAAAGTAATGCCTCCTATTTTTTTTTCTACGTTTAATTGTCAGGAAATTTAAATGCAATTACATAGGTTGAAAACCACAACATTGAGGATCATTTTGTCATTTTTCAATGTAATCTCCGCCCATCTCTACAGTTTTGGTCCATCTTTGAACAAGGGCATGTATCCCAGCACGGTAAAAATCACAGCTCTGCTTCCTAAGCCATTGACGCACGGATGTTTTGACGGCCTCCTCATCTTCAAAATGAATCCCACGATGAGCTTCTTTTAGTGGCCCGAACAGATGGAAGTCTGATGGTGCCAGGTCAGGGCTGTATGGGGGATGAGGCAAAACTTCCCATCCAATTTTGACAATCTCGTCAGAGGTGTGACGACTGGTGTGTGGTCTTGCATTGTCATGCAAAAGAAGAACATCTTCCATTGATTTTGTTGGGCGAACTCGCTGAAGACGTGCTTTAAGTTTTTTGAGGGTTGTGACGTATTGAACAGAATTTATTGTGCATCCCTGCTCCAAAAAATCAACCAGAATCACACCCTCTGTATCCCAGAAAACTGTTGCCATAACTTTCCCTGCCGATCGCACAGTTTTGAATTTTTTCTTCCTCGGCGAGCTTGTGTGACGCCACTCCATTGACTGCCTCTTTGATTCGGGTTCAAAAAAATGCACCCATGTTTCGTCCCCGGTCACAATTTTTTTCAGAAACTCATCTCCCTCCAAACGGAAGCGCTGCAAGTGTTGGGAGGCTATTGTTTTCCTTGCCTCTTTATTCTGATCGGTTAACATTCTTGGAACCCACCGTGCACAAACTTTTGAGTACCCCAATTGTTTAACAATCGTGATCACACTGCCTTTACTAAGAGAAATAATGCGACACACTTCATCTGCAGTCACCCGACGGTCACCACGAATGATGTCATCAACTTGCTGAATGTTGTGTGGAGTCACTGCACTCACCGGCCTGCCGCTCCGCTTTTCGTCAGTCAACGGTGTTTGCCCTTCAGCTTCCTTACAACGACGAACCCATCGTCTAACAGTGCTGACATCCACTGTCACAACACCATACACCTTCTTCAGTCTTTCATGAATGCGTATTGGCGTTTCACCTTCTGCATTCAAGAATTCAATCACACAACGCTGTCTCAAACGAACATCGATGTCGGCCATCTTACAAACTTCTGCTTTGCTGCCACCTGTTGACACAGAAAGTTACTACTGCAGTGGATTGCAGAAGAAGGTTTGAGGAATGGCGCCAAATTCAAATTTTTCACTTAACTTAATTTCTTTAAGTAGAAAAAAAATGGGAGGCATTACTTTTTGACCGACCCTCGTATATGAAATTTTAAATTGAATTATTTAATATGATTAAAACTGAAATGGAATTAAGTACTTAGGCAATTGATAGGTTAGATGAGCGATGTGGGAGATAGCATATTATGGAAGAGTAAGTCCGTCGCGTGTATGGAGTGTGTGTGACGTAAGCGGGGTGGCGGCGCAGCGATTGTCCTGTTACAACATGCGCGCGAGAGAAAGTCAATTAGCGAGCGTTCTAGTGCCAACCAAACGTGCTGTTATACAGTCATGTCGGATTCCACTGTCGAGCAAACTTTGCCGCCAAAAGTGTAGCACTGCATTCAAGCTCACACAAGGACACGTGGAGGACGGTGAGCGGTCGGCATCGACAGGTTTGAACGTGACCAGGATAACAAGTTTGGCGCCAAAAGTGGGGCAGGGAATGGGCGACCGTTGTGTGATTCAGCTCCGAGGCAAACAATTTTGGAGGGAAACGTGCAGAGGCGACGAATACACGTGGTGAGCAGACAGGGGACAGTAGTGACGTCAAACTCGGCAAGTTCCAGCCTGTCCAGCGAAAGCATGTTTACGACGTGGGAGCGATCGCTGGGTAAGCCCCCAGCGTGCCGGCAGTCCAGCGCGAACGGCTGCCTCACGTGACAGGCGTCGGCAGTGTCTCCGCGCGCTGGCCAGGGGGTGTCGAGGATTTGAACTAATTCAGTAGGGTCGCGGAAGTCGTGGCGACTGCAATGCGATATCAAAGATGAAATAAAGTCTTGAGTCTCTTCCACCCTGCAAAATCAAAGGACCTGACTTAGCTTACTGTAAGTGCAGTTTATTATTTGACGCGATTGTGAAGGTTACCAGTGAAAAAAGATAAGCGACAGAGAAAGTTCGTACGTGTGATCGATTATGCTGTTGGGATTTGAACTTGTTAATGTTTTTTGTTATGGATGTAAGGAAAATGGTTTTCTCACCGAGAAAAGTGGACATTTTGAATAAATAATAAATCATAATAATAAAAAAAGAAGTAGAGTTTTCGAGACATTATCGCGTTGGAATTTGAATTTGGCGCAATTTTCTAGTGGAGGTAGGCCTATAACAAAAACAATAATAATAATAGATGATAATAAATGATAATGAACGATAATAAATGACAATGAATGATAATGCATGTTAATAAATGATAATGAATAATAATGAATAATAATAAACAAAAGTAATGGTTTGCAGCCATTATCATGTTGGAATTGGAATTTGGAGGGGATTTTCTAGTGGAGGCAGGTCAATAATAATAAATAATAACAAATGATAATAAATGATAATCAATAAAGATGAATAATAATAAAGACAAGTACGGTTTTGCATGCATTATCCTGTTGGAATTTGAATTTGGGGCCTATTTTTTCTGTGGGCTTAGGTTGGTGGACATAGCCCAATTGATCTATTTAAATAATAATAAATGATAAGGAATGTTAATAAATAATAATCAATAATAATGAATAATAATAAAGACAAGTTCAGTTCTGCATGCATTATCCTGCTGGAATTCAAACTTCCTGCCATTTTTTCTTCTGGAACCTTAGGTTAGTGGACATAGCACAATTGGTCTGTTTTCCCGCCAAAATTGAAACATCCCGCCATTTTTTCTGGAGATTAGGTTAGTGGACGTACCACACTTGGCCTATTTTCCCGCCAAAAGCCGCCATCTTTGATGACGTCATGCACGTTTACGAAGTCTATATGCCGCCATCTTGGATGACGTTATGGTCACCATCTTGAGTAAATTTGGCAACAGTGCAGCGTGTTGCCATACATAGGTTGCTCAACTACTCTTATATAGAAAATCCATTGGTGCTGCTAGGTTTAATACATTCCATTACCTTTAATTTAGTTCCATTGACGGTAATCTTATAATCACTTTCCAGGCCTCTACCTATTCCATTCAACTGTTATTCCAAGTTCTTTGCTGTCTGACAGAATTGCAGTGTCACTGGTAAACTTCAAAATGTTTATTGCTTCTTCCTGATATTTAATTCTGTTTACAAATTTATCCTTGTATGCTTTACTGCTTGTTGAGTGTAGATGTTGAGTAACATCGAGTTTAGGCTACCCGAATGTCTCACTCCCATCTTCCCATTGCACAACTAGAAATTCAGCAGCTGGAGTAGCAGAATTTGTGTGCTTCAACACGATTTGTTTTTTGATGGGGTGGGGCTCTGAAATACATGTCCTGTCTCATTACTCCTCTTTTCTTTTTAACGGAGAACAACAAAATTCATATTTCAATGCATGTACAGCAAAAATGTAATATTTCATTTAGGACAACAAGGATTCACATGTTAACAGTTATGGAGGTACATGTAAGAATGAGTATCTCTTCTATTTCAGAACATTTAATGTTATTTTTGTGACTTACAGAAGAGCAGTGTACGTTGAGGTAACTATTTCTAGATTGAAAGGTAAGCCAGTTCCGTTAGAACCTACTGGCGGAAACGAAGAGAAAAGACGGTCGGAGATGTAGTAAAAAGAAATGTGGAAGGATAACTGTTGTATCCTTTTCATGACTCTATGCCTCTTATCTTTAGATATCATTTTAAAATGACGGATGGTCGCCAGAAGAAAGTTGCTACCTCACAGCATCTCTGAACAAATAGCTTTCCATCTAAGTATAATTTGAGGCGTTTATGTAAAAGTCCAATTTCAGAAGCTTCTCTGTCCTGGGAGGCCTGACTCAAATGCTCTAATATTGTCATTGTCCACGTCAACAGAAGGTGCAGTGTAGGTGATTTCCCCAGTTCTAATTACTTGATGCCGCTATGAAGAGCTACAAAAACCCTTCTGTTTTAAAAGCTATAAAATAAACAATTGCGTATAAAAATTACAGTAATAGAATAGCACACATCGCATAAAAAGTTCTTTCATCAGCATATTATCAGTTCCTTCAGTTTGGTCTATTTCTCTCTTCTCAGAGAGCTTCTCTCACAAAGAGATTCTATCATTGTCAGCGGCTTATTCCAGCGAGTATCGATAGACTCCCCCCCAATGAACCATGAGTCTTGCCGTTGGTGGGGAGGCTTGCGTGCCTCAGCGATACAGATAGCCGTACCGTAGGTGCAACCACAACGGAGGGGTATCTGTTGAGAGGCCAGACAAACGTGTGGTTCCTGAAGAGGGGCAGCAGCCTTTATATATATATATATATATATATATATATATATATATATATATATATATATATATAGTGGCAGGAGGAACAAGAATTTTGGTCAGGAGAATACAGGGTTATAATTACAAAGTCAAATAGGAGTAATGCAGGAGTAGGTTTAATAATGAATAAAGAAATAGGAATGCAGGTAAGGCACTACAAACAGCATAATGAATGCATTATTGTGGCCAAGATAGCAACGAATCCCACGCCTACAACAGTAGTACAAGTTTGTATGCCAACTAGCTCTGCAGATGACGAAGAAATTGAAGAAATGTATGATGAAATAAAAGAAATTATTCAGATAGTGAACGGAGACGAAAATTTAATAGTCATGGGTGACTGGAATTCGGTAGTAGAAAAAGGCAGATAAGATAGCGTAGTAGGTGAATATGGATTTGGGGTAAGAAATGAAAGAGGAAGCCGCCTGGTAGAATTTTGCACAGAGCACAACTTAATCATAGCTAACACTTGGTTCAAGAATCATAAAAGAAGGTTGTATACATGGAAGAAGCCTGAAGATACTGCCAGATTTGAGATAAATTATATAATGGTAAGACAGAGATTTAGGAAACAGTTTTTAAATTCATCATCAGCATTCCATGTAGGCTTTCACGGCCGGCGTCTTCATCAGTAAACACTTCCGGGCTAAGTTGCCGTGGTCGATCTGTAGAACTTCTTCTCCTTGACGTTTCGTTCTCAACTACGGAGAACATCTTCCGGGGTGAGTCGACGACTGGCTGCTAGGAGCTGGGGCCGCCGCTTATATGGATATCGTAGAGGGTGCCACCACAGGTTTTAAACTGTACGTTATTTCCAGGGGCAGATGTGGACTCTGACCACAATCTATTGGTATGAACTGTAGATTACAACTGAAGAAACTGCAAAAAGGTGGGAATTTAAGGAGATGGGATCTGGATAAACTGACTATACCAGAGGTTGTACAGAGTTTCAGGGAGAGCGTAAGGGAACAAATGGCAGGAATGGGGGAAAGAATTACGGTAGAAGAAGAATGGGTAGCTTTAAGGGATGAAGTAGTGAAGGCAGCAGAGGATCAAGTTGGTAAAAAGACGAGGGCTAGTAGAAATCCTTGGGTAACAGAAGAAATATTGAATTTAATTGGTGAAAGGAGAAAATATAAAAATGCAATAAATGAAGCAGGCAAAAAGGAATACAAACGTCTCAAAAATGAGATCGACAGGAAGTGCAAAATGGCTAAGCAGGGAAACCCAGTTCTAAGCAAAGCTGGGAAAGCAGAAAGGTGGAATGAGTATATAGAGGGTCTACACAAGGGCGATATACTTGAGGACAATGTGTTATGGAGATGGAAGAGGATGAAGATGAAGATGAAATGGGAGATATGATACTGTGTGGAGAGTTTGACAGAGCACTGAATGACCTGAGTTGAAACAAGGCCCCGGGTGTAGACAACATTCCATTAGAACTACTGACGGCCTTGGGAGAGCCAGTCCTGTCAAAACTCTACCATTTAGTGAGCAAGATGTATGAGCCAGCCGAATCCCCTCAGATTTCAAGAAGAATATAATAATTCCAATCCCAAAGAAAGCAGGTGTTGACAGGTGTGAAAATTACCGAACTACCAGTTTAATAAGTCACGGCTGCAAAATACTAACGCGAATTCTTTACAGACCAATGGAAAAACTAGTGGAGGCCGACCTAGGGGAAGATCAGTTTGCATTCCGTAGAAACATTGGAACACGTGAGGCAATACCGACATTACAACTTATCTTAGAAGCTAGATTAACGAAAGGCAAACCTACATTTCTAGCATTTGTAGACTTATGGAAAGCTTTTAACAATGTTGACTGGAATACTCTCTTTCAAATTCTGAAGGTGGCAGGGGTAAAATATAGTGAGCGAAAGGCTATTTCCAATTTGTATAGAAACCAAGTGGCAATTATAAGAGTTGAGGGGCATGAAAGGGAAGCAGTGGTTGGGAAGGGAGTGAGACAGGGTTGTAGCCTCTCCCCAATGTTATTGAATATGTATATTGAGCAAGCAGTGAAGGAATCAAAAGAAAAATTCGGAGTAGGTATTAAAATCCATGGAGAAGAAATAAAAACTTTGAGGTTCGCCGATGACATTGTAACTCTGTCAGAGACAGCAAAGGACTTGAAAGAGCAGTTGAATGGAATGTCTGAAAGGAGAATATAAGATGATCATCAACAAAAGCAAAACGAAGATAATGGAAATAAGTCGGGTGATGCTCAGGGTATTAGATTAGAAAATGAGACACTTAAAGTAGTAAAGGAGTTTTGCCATTTGGGGAGCAAAATAACTGATGATGGTCGAAGTAGAGAGGATATAAAATGTAGACTGGCAATGGGAAGGAAAGCGTTTTTGAAGAAGAGAAATTTGTTAACATCGAGTATAGATTTAAGTGTCAGGGAGTCGTTTCTGAAAGTATTTGTATGGAGTGTAGGTAAGTATGGAACTGAAACATGGACGATACATAATTTAGAGAAGAAGAGAATAGAAGCTTTGGAAATGTGGTGCTACAGAAGAATGCTGAAGATTAGACGGGTAGATTACATAACTGATGAGGGGGTGTTGAATCGGGTTGGGGAGAAGAGAAGTTTGTGGCACAACTTGACTAGAAGAAGGGACCAGTTGGTAGGACATGTTCTGAGACATCGAGGGATCACCAATTTAGTATTGAAGGGCAGTGTGGAGGGTAAAAATCGTAGAGGGAGACCAAGAGATGAATACACCAAGCAGCTTCAGAAGGATGTAGGTTGCAGTAGGTACTGGGAGATGAAGAAGCTTGCACAAGATGGAGCAGCATGGAAAGCTGCTTCAAACCAGTCCCAGGACTGAAGACCACAACAACAGCAACAACAACATCGATAGACTGGCTCAGTGGTCTATCAAGAGCATTAAGAAGACCACTTTTCTTTACGTAAGTGACGCGTTCTTTCGTCGCAATAGAAAGACCTTGAACATATGGACAATTGACGCATATATAATCCGTATCAAAATTATTTAGTAACCATGTATTTAGCATAAGGCAGGAACAATTCGGTCGTGAATAATCACGCAGTGCAACTACTATGTTGGAACCTTGATCAGTCGTGGGCAGATATCGTTCAAAGTAGAGTGGTGGATACCAAGAGATATAAATCATCTAAACAATTCTCCTCGTATGTTACCGCCAGTTTTTTGTTCATCTGGAAACTGATTTGTAAACAAAATTGCGAGATCTGAGAGTCCAGTCAATGAAACAGGAGACAGTCCATGTCAGATAACTGTTTCTTCTCGCACTGTATGTCCACATGTCTGTAGTTGCTGAGTATTCACCTTTTGTTAGTTGAGGAATTACCTCAGGCATAATTATATGTCGTAGGCTTTTAGCACTTTCTGCCATGTACCGCGACCCAGTTGTGGGGTGAGACATAATGGCCTTTGCAGTGTCGATTAACGTACAAACAAGATCCATAAGATCTTCGCTCTTTTAGTCCCATACGACCTTACGTCTCGTTCACACATAGCCACTCATTTATCGACAGTTATCTCCTGAGCTGGTTTAGAAAGTCGTTTCTCGTCCACATACGACCCTCGTTTATTAGACACGCATGGATGACGGGAAATGTGCGAAGTGGCACTTGACCCTTCAGCATGAGAGTAAATTTCACCGCACAGCGAACAGCAAACAAAAGGAATGCTTTCCCTAAAATCATCCGCGATAGGCTTTAACTCGGTCCGAACTGAACCTGTAAAATTCGCTACAGGCGGTGTGATTCTTTACCTTTTACTTCCCTTTTTATTGGCATGCTCATTTTGTGCGTTACGAAAAAAAATGAAGAAATCTCGCAACTCCACTTAACTCTGGCGGTCTAAGGCGCTGCAGTTATGGACTGTGCGTCTGGTCCCAGTGGAGGTTCGAGTCCTCCCTCAGGCATGGGTGTGTGAGTTTGTCCTTAGTATAATTTAAGTAGTGTGTAAGCTTAGGATCTGACCTTAGCAGTTAAGTCCCATGAGAATTCACACACATTAGACCAACTGAACTAAACTCTGCTCTAAATACTGCTCGAAGCCTGTAGCTCAGAACTGCGGTCAGTCCTACCAACAGCTCGTAGGCCGCAGCACGCCAGCGCTTGCGCAAGGCAGTGGTGCAGTGACGTCACAGGCTCGCTCAGTGCGGAGCTGTGAGGCCGCAGCCAGTGGGTCGCCATGCGCGAGTCTGCTGAGCTCGTGGCATACAAGTTGTTTCGCAACAGCACTGCTTGGCCCTTGGGGTGGCGTCAGGGACTCGCTCTGCCTGAGACTGCAGTAGCCCAGTGCGGCCACACGACTCTGCACCGTGTGGCCTGTCGGACGTCCATGTGGCTACCCCGGCTGAACCGGCAGTGCTAGGCAAGGCTCGCACCGTTGTCATGGCTACGCTCCTGAACGGGCCCCGCACCTCGATGCCCACCTCTGCTGCAAAGTGCACAACCAGAGCTCGCTCTCAGCCGGTTGTCACCGTCCGATTGACATCATACAAGCCAACTGCGACGTCACTCCAGCAGTGCCTGCATCAATTCCCACCGGCAGACACGTCCCTGAACCGTCTTAACCTTGTTCTACACGACTTGAATGACTACTCATGTACTAGCCAGTATCGTAGTCAAATATATCATAGGAAAATGTAAGACACCAAGAAAATTTTCCTTTCTTTATATTTATGAAATACGTGTGTACCAGAAAGTGCACAAATCTTAATATGTAATATGGGCCGATAATGAGGAACACAGAAGGCTTCACATTTTTTCTGCGATTGGCTAGGAGATGACTTCCTGTTTCATATCGTTCTTTGTTCTTCAGCTTTCGCTTTGTATACATCTATCCTGTTAGCTCTTAAGAACCATGAATATATGAGGGGCGTTTGAAATGTCCGTGCAATAATAAAAACTCCTTACATGTCTGGGGTAACCCATCTTTATTTTTCAACATAGTCTCCTTTTAGACTTATACACTTCGTCCAACATTGTTCTACTTTGTTGATCCCTTCCGAATAACAGAAATTGTCCAAGTCTGTGACATAGCTAATAGTTGCTGCAATCACCTCCTCGTTTGAATAAAATCTTTGTACCACCAGCCATTGCTTCAAATTGGGGCACAAATAGTAGTCCAAAGGCGCCGGGTCTGGAGAATATGGGGGTGGGGGATGTGAAACGAGTTGGAATCCTATTTTCATTAATTTCGTGACCACAACTGCTGAGTTGTCTGCTGGTGCATTCTCGTGATTGAAAAGGACGGTCCAATAACGATGAATAATATTGACAGAGTTTTACCCTTTTCCAGATAGTCGATGAGTATTACCCCTTGCGAATCCCAAAAGACAGTCGCCATAAGCTATCCGGCCAAAGGAATGGTCTTCGACTTTTTTGGTGCAGATTCTCCCTTGGTAACCCATAGTTTAGATCATTGTTTGGTCTCAGGAGTGTAATATAGTATCCATGTTTCATCCACAGTGACGAAACGACGCTCAAAGTGTTGCGGATTCTTCTGAACAGCTGCAAACCATCCTTGCAACACTTCGCACAATTCCTTTTTTGGTCAAGCGTGAGCAATCGGGGAACGCATCTTGCGAATAGCTTTCTTATGTCCAAATGTTGATGCCTTCTAAAAATTTCATTGGAGCCACATCTGTAACTTTGCGTTTCCCTTGATCTCAAACCTGGAGTTACAGAAAATCACAACAGGAATCAACAAGCACTGTTCGGTTAATTTCAATTGACATTACTGAGCTGACTACCTGCTGGTAAGTGGTAGGTGACCACGACTATTTTCTTTACATTCTCTATCTTCCTTCCAACTTCGCAAGCAGGCAAGGTAACAGTTGCAGCTCACAACTCCCACTCGCTAATCCACCATCGAGAGAGGTTGTTTCTATTGTTGGATAGGGACCACTTACACTGTATGGTTGCAGTTTACCGTCATACCAGAGACACTTCTGTTTACAACAACGAAATATACAAGAACCGCTACATCAGTTGGTTGCATTGGCCAACAGTGTGAGATAAATAGCTTTCCTCATACGAGAATGGGCAATGCAGTTAATTTAGAGCAATATAGAAACGTCTTTTGGCATGTCAACAGCCGAAGGCGCTGAATCACACGAGATCTACCTTACTCATGAGTTCTCCCACTAAACGCAAAGTTGTGGACCACAAGCCTACCTCTCCCTCGCACCCCATTCCTCAATGCTGTTGTTGTGGTCTTCAGTCTGAAGACTGGTTTGATGCAGCTGCCCAAGCTAGTCTATTGTGTGCAAGCCTACTCAGCGCTGCACAGCTAATGCAATGTGCATCAGTTTTGTAAGGTGTCAGGCAAATCCAACACCTTCCATGAAAACCCTGACATGATAAGCAAATCCAGTAGTATGTCACATAGCTCCGAATAAATCGTGACATTAAATTAACCAAAGTAATATGAGTAACGAGTGAGTAAATGGAATACCACAGACTAACACAAGAATGCCTAAATGCATGTCATACCTTCCCACCGTGAAACAGACGCTGCTCCGAGGGCAGAAACGAGAACAGAAGCCGAGAGTAGAACCGTGTTAAGCTGGAAGGCCCTACGATAAGGGACGGACGGACACCCACGTTGCCAGCTAACCTCTAGGACCACACACCACCCACAAGTTTTAGCGTGAGACTTTTTCGCGTCTCTGTTACGTTAGGACCACCCCCCAGCCCATGTTAAAAGCTAGAGCCCTCCAGAAGAACAGTATAGATCTTACGATAACACAATAAGGGCCACACCACCCGCAAGTTTTAGCGTGAGACTTTTTCGCGTCTCTGTTACATCAGGACCACCCCCCAGCCCATGTTAAAAGATAGAGCCCTCCAGAAGAAAAGTATAGATCTTACGATAACGCTAAAAGGACCACACCAGCTGCAAGTTTTAGCGTGAGACTTTTTCACGTCTCTGTTACGTTGCAAACTTTAAAAACATTGCCCCACCACGAAAAGTATAACGTTCCTCATTGGATAGACAGAATTTTTGTAGGCGGAGCTTAAGGTTAACATTGTGACCCTGATTGGTCAGATGTAAACACAGCCACATAGTTTTTTTAAAACCAACTTCGGTAAATTGTAGTAAGGAGAACTTAGGACGAGAGTTGCTTCCAAGACGGCTTGGTAAGCGGAGCTGTGCTGTTCGCCGCCCCCTGACAAATACCGACAAGGTAATGAACGCACGCGATGCCGCATTTTTGAGCGCATAAAGCTTCACTCAGAACTGCAGAAGTCTCATCTGTTACACCCCCTTTTTTGCGTAATACTAGTGTCGATCGTCAATTAAAGCTCATGGTGTTCACATTTGCCACTTGAAGTAAAAATCTGAAACGCGATGATTTTTCTGTTATATTGTTATTGAGAAGCCACATCAGCCACTGTAATTTACGACAAGTTAGATAAGTAATTAAAGATAATTGGGGGTCACTGTAGACCATTTTGATAGTTTTCTCTTTTGCGAAACTTAATTTAAACCTAGATTATAGATGTGATATGGCATAGGTCATCCTTCGATCCATTGTAGAACTTGGAAACCCATTCAGGGAATATTCGTTCACATTTTTGTTGAACGCAGTTGGTTTTTACCATCCTGTATTAAAACATTTCCTTTTATCAATAGTGCAATTTATAAACAATGTTTTGTGAGTAGAATAAAATTTCCAATGGTAAACTTAACTGCTTTTTCGACGTTATTTTACCAGCTAACTAAAAATAGGAAAGCCTTGAACCCCTTCCACTAAATTTAGTTAGTATTAAGATTCTTTTACAGGGAGTGCAGTGGAGCTGACGCTGAAATCATTAAGTATTTGGTTATATCATCGCTAGTCTCACTGAACTCTTCTGAATTCTACATGTCATGTGTGGTCTGGCGTCTCCGTACCAGCAACAGGTCCCAGGTTCAAACTAGTCAATTCCCTAAATAACATGCTCAGAGCGTCTTTGGGCGAAAGTGGTAGGGAGACACGATATAGAACAAGCAGACACCACGCAGTATGTTAGAGTTTGAACCTGTTAACTGTATTCAAGACTTTGTCTCCCTCTACAACTTTAACACCAACCATCCCCAACACCCACATATACACACTTCTGTCCATTACCAAACTGAGAAGTCCTTACTGCCTCAAGATATGGCCTATGAAACAAATTTGTGCCATAAATTTCTTGTTTTCCCCAGCTCAACTCGGTATCTTCTTATCAGTTATTCGTTTTTGCAGTGTCACCACTATTTCTCGGTGCTACTGGGTAAAATTGTGATGTTGCCACGGCTGTTGCCAAATTTCTTGGGATTGGGCGAGCTCAGAGCCGACCAAACACCATTTCGTCAGATGCAGCAATATCACTGGCAGATGCCCACACTGGGCTCCAGGAAAGGGGCTGGCACCGCCATAATAACGACTCAGCAGAAAGGCATTGGTTGGCCAGTAACTACACATCCAATCAACAGACTTCTTATGGTCTACATGGGTACAAGCAATGATTTGCAAACCAAGAACGCTCTGTGCCAACATAAATTACCATTATTTTCAGTCAAAGGTGACTCAGTCTGGTAGCTATTATTTAAGGAGGGAGGTGTTGCCGCTCCACGAGGCGAAATGACTCTAGAAGCAGCCGACTTGGGATTTGGCCTCCATTAACTGTTGGCCCAGCTGCTGGTTGTAAGATCCGTGTTGTGAGCTTAGCATCTTCCAGCATGTGGGCCAACTACCAGTCGCAACCAGCCTTCAGCCATAGAAGGCAGTCGTTTGAGACCATGGCCACCTGTTGCATCAGTTCTTTAACACTGTCTTCAGCACACACTATGGAGGACGTTGCACCACAGAATGTTCTAGTTTTTTCTTCAGTAAAATATATGACTAACAGTGAAGTTTTTATGAGCAACCATGGATCATCATCCCGACAACAATCCACCACCTCAGCTCAGACCTCCACAGGTAGAGGTCATTCATTCTGGACCCCCACATTTTGATGCGAGAAGTGGCACATCTAAATGTCAGTGACAGGGGAACCTTACCAGCCACCCTCCCTGGAGACGATTACTCTCGACTACCTCAGGGTTGCTGTTTTGTCGATACACAACATCAAAGTGCAGTGGATGAGTGCAATGACAGTTCTAATTTTTCCACTGCGAGTGGCACGTCGAATCATTGCACCTTTTAGCAGCTTTCCAGTTCTGTTTTCATGTGTGACATGTGTCAACTAGACTCAGACTGTGTTCTGAGGATGTGTAAATATGAGCGTTATTTTCACCTATCGTCAATGGTTGTGGCTCATTGTCTGGAAGTGTATAAGGTGTTAACCGTGCGTAACTTCTTAGGAGGGGAAGATGAGTTTTGTTGAGAAGTCGTAGTTTTGTACTAGGTTTCGCCGTTTTTAATATGCAATGTATCTCATTTTCAGCAATAAATGTGGCTCACTACGTTTAAGCACGTAAAGTAGTAGTCATGAGTAGCTGCTCAAGAGGAGAACTTAAGTTCCAGTGTCAGGAGAGAATCAGATAAAGTCTCTTTGTCGTCACAGTGTTTTGTTCTCCTCGTTTGTTGTTTGCATAATTAGTGAGGTATACCCTGGCGGAGAGGTAGCGAATTTCTGTAGCCTGGACCAGATGTGGAGGGAAGTGCATGTTCTGATGATATTTGCCTCTTGCAGAGTGCAACTGCCGACAGTAATTTTATTGTAGATACTTACGAGGTGACGCTGAAAGCTATCAATAAGGCTGATTGTATTGCTGATGTTTTGGGTAGTAAAAATGGTACAGACATATTTAGCATTTGCGAAGGCCACAGAATCGGCACCATCTGTGACGGCACTGCCTCCTCAGTATGTGGGGGTAGAAGAAAGAGTAAATGTGTTTGTAAGGTTTATGATCGGGCCGACAAGTCTTGAGCCAGTGGATCAGGAGATTGGCAAATGTGACAACACTTGCAGTGTAATAAGTGATGCAGGCTAAGGCTGCTGTGCAATCCCAGGGATAGACTTTCTCATCAAGCATCATGCTGAAACTGACTTTCGATGACTCGCGGTCGAACCCAGAGGGATAATGTTCAAGCTCGTGGAAGCTGTCACCAGTGAAATGCTGTCGCAGGGTTCGTTTATCATGATAGGACAAATGTAGGCAAAAAACTAAAGCTTAATTTGCATGATATAGGGGAACAAGGCACTGGGAAGTTGCTTTAGGTGACCGAAGGTGTTACTAACTTATACGAGTCTGGACTTCGCCTCCGGGTAGGGAATCGTCGTTGAGTATACAGCTTTCAGTGATTGAGAGCACTTCTCCTATCTATACTCACGTTGAAAAGTTATCTGAATTCCGTCCTTGCGGCTGGGAGTTCACGTTTCTTGTCTGTAGAATAGAGAGAGGAGCAGATAGTAATAGATTATACTAGTCAGAGGACCGCCTTCTGCCGTCCTAGTGTTTAATGAGTTTTTTATTTTGTGGCTGAAGTTCTTCCATCGTTGCAGACGTGCATAAGACCATCACTCCAACGAACGGGACGCAGTACATTCGATGATATTGGTAATTTCTTTGGCTTATTAGGGCTATAAAGCTGAACAGCTGTGATCACGTAACTTTCATTTCCACTTAGGTTGCACACCACTGTAGATCATCTTTGAAAGTAATGTCTTCTAGTGACAGGGACGTAGATAATATCAGACATCTCGCGTTATTTGTTTTAGATTGGGCAGCCATAAAAAGTGGCAGATTTGGGCAGTTTATAAATAATATTAGTAAGGAAATTCATTTGTATTTCTTTATGTTCATTGCATATCGATATACAACATTTTTAATATATAAAGAGGTTTTAATTTTCAATAAATGTATAAGCAGAAACAACATTTATAATATAGTAGTTGCTAGTTGTCTTTATCATTCATTTATTATTATGTTGTAATTTATATGTTAAGAGTAAGGAGGAGGAAATAATATCACCGTTGAGAGATCCTAAGACCTGCTTCGGGGGGTAGTCAGACTGTGCCAAAACTTGATTTTCGTGTTCAGTATTAACCATTGCACACATTCATTTTTACATCCGCCTGAAGCAGCATCATGGAAACCACTCAAACACTTAAATTCATATTCGATGTTAGCAAATCCCTTTTTATCAATAATACTTTTCTTGCTATAGTCAGTCTTCATTTTATATCTTCTCTACTTCGGCCATCATCAGTTATTTTGCTGCCCAACAGTGGTTTTAGTGTCTCATTTTGTAAGCAGATTCCCTTAACACTTCCTGATTTATCATTCACAATACCAAGGGAGAGGGAGGCGGTAGTTTATGCCTACCTTTCCAGAATACTTTAATCTAGTCATGTAGATTATATTTTAAAATTTTGAAAAAAATATGTTTGTGATTTTTAATTATTGCTTCTACCAGATACCATAATTGTTTTAAATTTTTCAATAAATCTTAATGGAAAAATCTAGGTCTTGTCAGTGGATGGGAACAGGTGTCAAATTCATATTTTCAGGTTTAGGGCCCTTCTTACACACAAATATGCCTTTAAAAAGTATGTTGCGTGTAAAAGACAATGAAAATTAACGAAATCTGTGTATCTTTGTGTTGGTCATATACTACGCCCCCTTTTGTAGTACACGTTATGGAAAATCCGTTGGTACTGCTAGCTTTAATTCGAATACGTTCCATTACCTTTCATTTAGTTCCATTGAGGGTTATCTTATAATCAATTTCCAGGGCACTATCTATTCCATTCAAATGTTCTTTGCTGTCTCTGACAGAATTGCAGTGTCACCGGTAAACTTCAAAATGTTTATTGCTTCTCCCTAATATTTAAATCTGTTTAGAAATTTATCCTTGTGTGTTTTACTGCTTGTTCGGTGTAGATGTTGAGTGACATCGAGTGTAGGCTACCCGAATGTCTCACTCCCATTTACAATTTGCACAACGAGAAATCCAGCGGCTTGAGTAGCAGAATGTATGTGCTTCAACAAGATTTGTTCTTCGATGTGATGGGGCTGTGAAATACATGTCCAGCTTCATTATTCCACTCTTCTTTTTAGCTGAGGAGTCCAAAATTGAAATTCAGTGCATATATGGCAAAAATTCAAACTTTCATTTAGGACAACATGGATTCCCAAGGATTCACGTGCTACCAGTTGTGGAGGAACATGCAGGAATGAGCGCCTCTCCTATTTCCGAACATTAAATGTTACTTTTGTAACTTCCAGAAGAGCAGAGTACACTGAGATAACTATTTCTAGATCGAAAGGTAAGCCAGTTCCGTTCGAACCCACTAGCGTGAAAAAAGAGAAAAGACGGTTAGAGATGCACTAAAGGGAAATGTCGTTAGAGTGTATTGCGGGATTGGAGAAGTGTGAGGAAGGAAAACTATTGTATGCTATTCATGACTTTACGCCTCGTATCTTTAGATGGTTCAAATGGCTCTGAGCACTATGGGACTCAACTGCTGTGGTCATAAGTCCCCTAGAACTTAGAACTACTTAAACCTAACTAACCTAAGGACATCTGAGAGGCACCCACATGCCTTGCTCATACTGTGGCATCAAGCAGTCAGGCCTGCAAGATGAGTGGTCTGCCAAGCGAGTGGATTCTTTCTTAATTTATCGAGTAACATGAACTCTCGTATCTTACTATTTAGTTACAAATTATCCTCCTGTATGAATAATACGCAACGGAAACGCATATCTGACTATCAGTGAATTACAGAACTCTGACTGTACACTACGCACTGGCAATACCACATTTTCTTTTTGTCTATTATTTAGCGGCTTTTATCAACATGTGGTCACCGCACTGAATATGAATGGCGCACACATTATAAATTCGGGACATTATGACAACATACAATTCGAAGGAAAAGTCTACCAATCTTTTTCTTTTCACTATCTTATTTATTCCGATAAATTCTCTAACCTAAACACACAAATTCTATAACCTACAACAATAACACATGAGAAATTCCGCCCAGTGGGCATGGCTTTACAATGGTGAATCTCTATATTATGGTCTCGTAATTTATTTACCGCTACAGTGCACTTTCTGGATAGGATGGTGGATCTTTTATTATACCTCACACTTCGACTCTCACAACCATCATCACGAAACTTTCCTCCAGACCGAGCGGTATAGAAGGAACAAGCATAACCCATTAATCTTTTGAAACTACCTCGCTACTCCCCCATGCAAACCACACATACCCAAATTACATGACATACACCACACAACAATATGAAATACTACACAAAGAATGGTTACAACATTATCACTTTCAGCTTTCCCACTTCAATTAATATTTATCCCAGTTTCACACGACACTGCCCCACTTTGTAATTCTACTTTCCTACTGGGAACTCTGGAGATATGCACGTCTTCCTGTGCAATGCAAGCCAAGTGGCGTTGCTGGATAGACGGCCGACTCACCTTGATTCTCTCTCAGAGTTTAAATCTAGCGTCACACGGAATCATATCACACAATTTAACATTAAGAACATAATCATCACACACGCGAGTCCTCAACTGATACCACGGACGAGTACTTCTCTTTATCCTTTGTCTATACACAGATTGAGACTCACACAGTACTCACCACGTGGAAGTATTCGTCTCTAATTTCAAGTGCTGCACACGCCATTTCTTAAATATTTCAGCTCATGGTACACACGCTATTTCTTAAATATTTCAACTTATTGTACACACGCTAGTAATTCAGCTTAACTTAAGCACACGGAAGTATTTCAACTTATAGCTACACGTGATTTCATTGTGACCGTTGGTCACTTCCGAAGATTACTACAATCCCCTCAATATTACCTGCCTGACATTTAATTCTCCCCACAAAAGTTCCTCAGATAGAGAAATTATTATTTCAAACTACTCTTAAATATTCCACATGCATACCAAGTCTCCACTCTTTCGTCATTACTGAGCACAACTAAAACAGGTCTTAACAGCACAAGATCCAGCGGCAGAGTCTTGAAACATGGCCGTATTCAGGTTCTCTCGCACCTCTGTCGAGGTGGGGGAAGCACCTTGCTATCGTATTAGTCAGCCACATTTCAGGCGCTCAAAGCTCTGGTAACTTTCATCTCTTTGGTCCCACCAAAGGTGGCCAAAGGATCGACTCAAAGATGATCATATATCCACATTCACTATCTGCGGTTAGCAGACGACCATACATTCATTCATTTCACAGATCTCACCAAACTGGATGTAGGGATTTACTTTGTGGGAGTGCACATGTGATCAATTAAATAAATAAATTGTCATTCTTTCCCACACTTGTATCCGGCTTCGCTGTATTAATTGAAATTGAGTTACTTTACAAAAAAAATGTGTTGTTCTGACAAAAATAATGAAGTATTTCGTACCTATTTTCAATGTCGGGCGGTACTGTACCCTTTCACCACCGGCTACCCATGCAGAAAAAAATGGCACGGTACTATCCTTGCAATGTGAGGGTAGTTCCGAACACTTTTTTAAGAAAACTGTATTAGAACAAACGTAGCAAGTCATCAAAATAACCAGGAGGAGACCTTAGCCCCTGGTGACCTCAAATAGACGACCAAATGCTCTTACTTTACCAAATTATTGACACAGTTGTTGCATTATTGTACTCTCCACAATCCGGAGTAACGTACACATACATATTTACAACAATCCAAATGACAAATAAAACATCACGCCATACAAATAAAAAATAATGGTGAGATAAAAATTGGCTTAGTTACCGGGATCTCCGTTATTTTTAGGAGTAATCCAAACTTCAATAATTCTAAAACAAATAAAAAATACTAATTGTACTCATGAAAATTTAAATAGCTCACCGTCCAAACACAGAACAAGTAATCTGACATTCATAAATTGCGTTGTAATAATCTTTACACGGCTATGTCTAAATACAAAACAAAATCAACTAAAGAAAAAATTGCGTACACTAGTTACACGTAGAAGTCAGGCTCCATATCAATACACTAAAATATACATCAAACCTACAGAGAAATAAAACTGAGAAGAAAAACAATGAAATATACCACAAGTTACATACTGGTTACGTAATATAGTCAACCTAAGACATCCTGTCATACCTCATTAACTGTCATCACCTAAGCAATTGCCACAACTACTCGACAGTGAGTTTAACCTTATCCTTATCCACCAGTACAAATACCTGCTGCTGAGCCAGTCAGTCCATCAACTTTGATCAATACACGCAGTAAATAGTTTAGCAATAAGTGCTTGAATCCACCAGTAGCTCTCGTATCTTACTCTACTGCTCATTTCTCTGTTGTCACACATTTAGACGACGAGAACTTGCATTTCGACTAGCCTTCGTTACACTTTAATGTGAAATATCACCACTGTGATAATGAAAATAAGTGGCTTCAGTCAACACACCAACAAGATCATTACTGTCCACGACATCAAAATGTATCAATTAATGCCGATATTTGTTGTGCAATGCAAACTCCTGTCCCCTGTGACAACCTTACTGACCAATGCAACAAGAGCCGCTACGTTAGTATTACGCCACCGACTAATAATTAAAGCATCATTGTACCAAATATTCTAATAAACATGCTACGTGAACTAGATAACCCAGAACAAACAAAAAACAAACATTAACTATTCTAAACACAAATGTTAATGAAATACAATTACACTTGCTGTCCCTTCAGGAATGAAACATATAAAAAAAATTTACACAATTACAAATACATTATTCCCTATCTTGCGAGTCACACGGAAACATTTCATTCTGTGATTTTCTTGGGGTCAAAAAGTTGCTGATAGTTTTCCTGGAAACACTGTCTCCGTGTCAAAGCTCTCCCATGGTTACCCGGACGAAAGTCTTTAAGTCACTCAAATCGGCATTTTGAACACGCACTGAACAGTGAACTGTATCTCAGATTAAACACAAATGTCATAGTCACTCTCAGAGTACCATCCACACGAATCTGGTCGTCCAGAAATGGCCCTACAACTACTATTACCCACGGTTCTGTCCTTTCAGTTCATGGTGTAATTAAAAGTCGTAAGTTCCAACAAACAGCACTTATTCCCGCACCAATTCAAGAAATGTCTCCTACTACATGTGCAAATGTCAATGTCCCGCTCTAGTTTCTTGCATTCGTACAATAATTAGTCACCAAACGACAACTGTCCTCTTTAAGAATACCAAGCGTCCCACATGCAATTCACAAAGCCCACTTAACATGTCACTGTCAAAAGTTTATGGGTCCCACCGTTCAGTGGTCAAGACAAAACAAAACGATCGTCCTGTCTGCTAAAGAGAAAATCTTTTCCACCACTCACAACGTGGAAACACCAGTCCTTCACTTTCCACCTTATGGAGACGTAACGAGCAGTCATCTTGTTTCACAGCTCCACAGTCCAGTACTAGTTAATAGTTGCTGGTAACAAATGCCCGCCGGGCTCTGCCGCGCGTCGTCCATTCTGCCGTGGCGCCGCTGCGCGCGCCGTTGAGCAGAAGAAACCATCCGCTGTTGCCTACGCGGGATACTTTCCCCAGTCATAAGGGTGGCGGAACTTATGAATGGCCAGTGGTACGTGCGTGTCGCCCCAGGCCGTTGACCTGCTGTAGCGGGCGCGTGGAGTGTACCTCGACCGGCAGTGGAGTGGGGAGTGCCGCGGCTCTGTCGCCCGTCGCCATGGCAACGTCAGCTCGGCCAGCTAGCGGTATGGGCGTTACGACACCCAATCAGTCAGACCCTTCCGTGCATCTCGCAACATTACAGAGAAAAGGATATTCTTACATTATTTAAATACTCATTGATTACATGTATGATCTATTAGATACATTGGTAATAAAAGAATCTTTGTTCTAAAAAACATAAAATTATACACCCTAGTTTTCTACACATACAACATCAACATTTATCTCTTTTCTATATACAGCCCACACTTGTGCTATTGATTGTGCCTGTCGTCCCTCATACAAAACATGAAAGTATAAAAAAAACAAAAGGAATAATAAACAATCTATACAGCTCATAATTACAATATCAGATAGTAGGCTACTCTAACATCCTATCACAGTGAAAATATTAGAAACTGTTGATTCTAAAACTACAATATACAATGAACTTTTGTGCTTGTGACAGACTGAAATTAATACCCCTTTAAGTGTTCTAACAAAAAAATAAGAAATAATCTACACAGCTCACAATTACCTACCACATGTTATTAAATAGTAAACTACTTTAACATCCTAACACAACAAACATTTTAGAAACTGATGACTCTAAATCTACAACATACAATGCACCTTTGTGCTTGTGACAGACTGAAATTAGTATCTTTCTATATATTTTACCTTTTTATTATATATAACAACATTTCTAGGACATGTATGAACCATCCACATGATGTCAGATCCTGACCTGCCATCGAGGTTCATCCCAATCAAACAATACATAATAATGTTTTAGTTACAGATCGGTAGCATCCCCTTTACAGGAGTGTGCGCATTGATCACACTACTCTACGACTCTCACTCGCCCGACATCACATTTTCATTCTCATTCAATCCATTAATACACTAACAGAATAGGTCTAGAAGTCAGCTAACCTTAACACCACCACACTCACGACAACATACCATACCTTTGCTCCCTTATACTCATAACACCACCACACTCACAACATACCATACCTTTGCTCCCTTATACTCAACCACATAACACATGAAGCTGTTTCGGAGATACCATTCCAGTCTCCGAATTCGTCCTTTCACTCTGGCACCTCTCTCCATCGGCTTACCTCTGCATTCACTTTACTGATCAATGCTCCTGCTAAATATCACTTTAGAATTGCGACATTTCATCTAAGAACAAAAAAATACACAAATTATTCATCCTGCAAAATAACTGTACACATTCTTGGTACCGTTTTGATTAGTTATACTGGTACCAGGCTTCAACAACAACAACAACAAAAAATATTATTTTTGCCAAATCGCAAATGTTATGCTAAGAATTAGATCTACACTTATATTACATCTTACGTCAGTATTCCACAACGTTCACCATCTGGATCTCATACTCCCTTTATGTCCTTTCACATTGTGCAGTTGTCCTTATCTCTTCATTCGTATTTCGGCTCTCCGTCCGTCCATTACTCCATCATTTCCTGGTCTTCCTTCGCCATTGGCATCAATCTCTATTGCAGCATACACAGGCCTCTCTGTAACATACATCTGTGACATCTCCACATTATTAATTCTACTCACCTTTATTTACCACTGTTTCATCACGTCGAATCTCTCTTTATTAATCACACTGCTTCACGTCGCTTTTCTCCCTAAATATCACCTTTATCCGCTACTATTTATCACGTCGCTTCTCTATCTACCATCTTTATCCCCTCATTAATCATCACGTCGTTTCTGCTTGATCGTTATTCATATGACAAAAAATACGTACATACACCACTCTGTCGACTCCTGGTGATGACTCATTCGACCAGTCTATTCCGTCATACTTCCTGACATCCCGCCTGAAAATTCTTATGTTCGATTTGACCCTGCACAACGTTACACACCACAAATAAATACACTGACTATCTACCATAAATTGCCTACGTTCGATCTATCCTTAACTTTTCCATAATTTGATGTTAGAAATGTGATGAAGCCCACGAGATTGTTTTCCCTTGATCGTCTCAATCAGTACAGCATTTTCATGGACAATCCGCCTCACTCTGAATGGTCCACTATACACCGTAAAGAATTTGCTAGTTAGGAATCTGTGCTTCTTTGATAATCGATGAGTTTTAATTAGAACCTTGTCTCCTACTGCCAATTCGATCTTACGGATCTTTCCTTTCTGCTTCTCCTGCCTATCCTTAGCTGCTTTCTTTATACGCTCTATCGCAACCTTGACAATTTCTGTGTGCCTCTTCTTTCCTGATCGCGGAAAATCTACCAGCTCTCTGACTCGATCTGGTGGTGGTTCATTCTTTAGTACCGTAATTGGTGATAAACCAGTTGCTCCATGTGGTAGCTCATTGAGGATGTCCTGAAAATCTTTGAGAAAAATATTCCAACTTCTGTGTTGCCTATGGCAATAGATCTTACACAATTTTCCCAGTTCTTTTACCACTCTTTCACTGGGGTTACTTGCAGCATGGTATCGGGATATGAACACCGGTTTTATCCTTCTTCTCTTCAGTGTGGTTAGCCATTGTCTGGATCTATATTGTGGTCCATTGTCAGCTATGTACTTTTCTACAGTTCCTACTTCTCGCAAAAAGTTTTTAACGATTGCTGCTGCTACTGTCCTTCCCGTCGCACGTTTCAATGCGGTAAAAGTCACATACTTTGACACCAATTCCACTGCTACTAAAACATATCTATATCCTTGCACTGACTTAGGTAGCAGGCCAAACAAATATGTTGCTCCGAATTCCCTCAATCTACCTGGCACTATCGGAAAAAGCGGTGCTTTGCATGAGATAGTTAACGATTTTGCCTTCTGACACAATTTGCAACTACCAAGCACGTTCTTGATCCTCCTCTCCATACTAATGAAATAAACTGATTCCCTTAACTTCTTACAGCATTTCCTTGCCCCGTAATGCCCGTAACTTAGGTGCGTGTACCAGATCAACTTGTTGACTATTTCATTTGGCATACACAACACCCAGTCCTGTGTGTTCTGATTTCTACGGTAGAAAAGGACCCCGTTCTTAATTGTATAAAAACGTGCTATATTGGCATCTAAGTTCGCTCTAACTCTGTCCTTCACTATTCTCCATGACGCGTCTTTATCCTGCTCTTTCACGATATTTGTGAGTACCGTCCCTATGTATTCCTCGAACGGCACGCCCTGCGTATACAATATATCATATCTGTTCTCGTTTACCTCCTCATCAAAGCATTGACCATGACCTACTGGGTTCCTTGACAACGCATCTGCCACTATATTCTGTGGCCCAGGAATATACATGACCGAAAACTGAAACTCCTGTAAATAGAGTGCCCACCTAGCGAGTCGTCTATGGTTAAGTTTGGCCGACATCAGAAACTGTAGTGACTTGTGGTCTGTATAGATTTTAGTATGCCTTCCATACAAATAGTATCTAAACTTACTAAAACCCCATACTATTGCCAAAGCTTCAAGCTCGGTTACCGTGTAATTTCTCTCAGCTTTGCTAAGCACTCGGCTCGCAAATGCAATATGTTGTTGTATTACTTCTCCTCCTTGCTCTTGCTCTTGGAACAATGTTACCCCAAGTCCACTACGGGAACAGTCCGTGGCCATACAAAACTCTTTCCCTAGGTCTGGATGCCCGAGAAGAGGTGCCGATAGCAGTGCCTTCTTTAACGCCTCATACTCTTCCTGTGCGACAGGGTCCCAATTCCATACCGTTTTCTTTCCAGTCAGCTGACATAGTCTGGGTGTCGCTGCACCCCCAATCTTAATGAACCTCCTGTAAAAATTGATTAATCCTAAATAACCCCGTAGCTGACGTTTTGTTCTTGGCACCGGAAAATCTCTGATTGCTTCGAGTTTGTCTGGATTTGGTCTTATTCCCTCTGGTGTCACAATGTGACCTAGAAACTCGATTTCTTTTCGTCCAAATTCTGACTTTCCCAAATTCACGGTTACCCCATGTCTCTCCAATGCACCGAGCAATATGCTTAACGTTCTATTGTGGTCTTCCCAGTTTCTTTCGGCTATGAGAACATCATCCACGTACTGTGTTACCTTATCTTTTATTTCATTAGGAATGACAGTATTTAGCGCTCTGATAAATGCCGCGGATGATACATTTAACCCAAATGGTAGTTTCCGGAATTGATACGATTTCCCGTAGCACAAGAAAGCAGTGTATTTTCTACACCCCCTATCTAACTCCACCTGCCAGAAACTCATTCTCAAATCAACTGAGCTGAGAACTCTGATCCCGTGGAACTTTTGTAGCAATTCGTCAAGTGTCAGCGGCCGATCTGTCTCTGGCTCTATTATCTTATTAATCCTTCTTGCGTCCAAAACTAATCTAATTGACCCATCCTTTTTTTCAACACAAACTAAAGGGCTGTTGTTCGGACTGGATGCTGGTTCGATAATCCCTTGTTGTAGCATGCTTTCGATCTCCGCTTCCACTCTTTCTTTGTACACAACAGGTATCGGGTACACTTGGGCCCTAAACTGTTTATGTGGCTTGACCTTGAATCTATACACAAAATTTCTTATTGTACCCGCAGCATGTTTAAATACCTTTCTATTCTCGTATAAAATTTTCTGCAATTCCCCGTAGACCGTGGTCCCTCGTAAATGCCAGATTTTCTCCCTGATCTCCTCCTCCAAACATTTATGAATTTCCTTCTTCTCTTGTTCGAACCCCGTATTCTGTGCCTGTCTACCGGACTTTACCGCCAGACATAATGCTAAGTGTGCGTTATCTTTACCATATAAGCAGTCGTCGAATCTTAATGTAATTTCCTCCGAATCTCGTTTCAACTCCATCGAACCATTTCTCATGTTAACGACTGCTTTATATTGGTTCAAAAAATTAACGCCTAATATCCCTTCAACAGTTAGAGATGACACAATCATGAACACTGTACTAAACCTCTTCGCCTGGCACACAAAATCTACCTGCGCTTGTAACTTCACCTCAATTCCCTTTCCTGTAACTGCCCCTCTCACTGTTGTCCTTTGCAATGGCAACGTTGGCCATGGTTTTGTACGACTACAACACTTAAACACATCTTCCCTCAAAACACTCATTACACTGCCTGTGTCGATGACACAAGGTACGATTATATTATTTATTTCTACGCTAATTATTGGGTGGACTTCACTCCTCACATCTCCTACCTCCTCTAACAGATTCTCCCTTAGTTTTCCGTAATCGATATACCTAATATTTACATCATTAATAGTCCTGGTTTGTACCCGTCTATCAAGTAGTCACCTTCTTGTCCCTCCGTCATTGTGACAATGATTGTCCTGTCGTGAACCCAATAACTGCCTATCCTCCCTTCGCCCATCATTTTCATTTTCCCTTCTTCTTCCATCTCTGTCCCATCTTCTATTTTCCCGGTTTGGTGGTCGATATCCCCATGAATTCTGCCCCCTATTTCCTCGCCATCTTCCATTTCCGTCATTCCTCTGATTCCATGCTCTCCTGTCATTCTGATAGTTTCTACCGTTCCTATCCTCAACTCTGTCTGACCTATGAGTCATGTCGCCGTTCACAATGTTGCTTTCATTACCCAGTTCCTGTAAGAAGTGCTGAAATGACGCAGAATCGTTCAAGCCTCTGCCTGCTATCACTATATCTCTGCGCAATCTCACTGGCAACTTCGTTATACAGATCCTAATGAGCTCCCCAGTTTCGTATGGCACATCCGAATACCTGTTTCGTCTCAGCATTTCCTGATAGCACGACACTGGATCTCTTATACCACCTTCGTTACAATTTGGCATCATCAATATGCTTTGCTTAACCTGGTCCTGCTTACTTTTCGACCAGAATTCATTTAAAAACTTGTCACAAAACATCTTGTAGCTACTACAGTCTTTAATAACTTACTGCATTTTCGCTCTAGCCTCGTCCCTCAAATGGTTACACACAAACTTCATTTTGAGGAGCGGTCCCCACGATGAAGGTAATGAATCTTGAAATTGAGACAGCCACAGGCATGGATGTTGGTAATTATCAGGATCCGGAAAGCAAGTGTACGTTTGTACCGACACGAAGTGCCTCCTACATTCTTCTTCCGCATTTATGTTTTCCGACCTTGGACTATACCCAGTTGGGTTTGCCACCTGTTTTATCCGACACAGCCGTTCTTCCAACTCTCTGAGTTCGTCTTCCTCTTTCTGCCTATTTTCGTTTTCTGAATTTATCTCAATCTCCCTCTGCAGTCTACCTGGAGGTGTTTCACCTTCGCTTCTGCACGCTAATTGCAACTGTGCTAGTTCTTCCCTATGTTTCCTATTTGTTTCTAATTGTGCCTCTTTAAACTGTAATAGTGATTGTATCTCCTCCTGGTCGGCATAAACCTCTCGCTGCGTACTGTCAGAGCCCGTTTCGCCTCTTATACTGATCTTTTCTACATCTGCGCTAATCGTATTCATTCTGGCCACTACCTCCGCAACTTCGTCCGTGTGTTTATTTAGCGCTATTTCCTGCCGTGTGACTTGAGCTTCCACGCTGTCTAATGCCCCTTGTTTATCTGCAAGTAAGTCCTCCACTATCTCTTTGATTCGCTCATCCGGCCACACGCCCCTATGTTCTGTAATATCGCTCTCTATTGCACTTATTCGTACCTCCAAATTATTGGTTTTTTCTTTCACAGTATCACATACCTGCTTCACCGCACCCAGATTCTTCTCCCCCTCATCTAACCGATTATTAACTGCGGACAGACGCTCATCGATAACTGTGTGTAGCTTCCTCATTGCCTCTTTATTTCCCTTATCCATTGCCTCTAATCTTTCCTTATTTGCTTCCAATCTTTCCTTAGTTGCTTCAAATCTTTCCTTATTCTCCCTATCTCTCTCCTTATTATCTCTATCAAATCTTTCCTTATTCTCCCTATCTCTCTCCTTATTATCTCTGTTCATCGCTTCTAATCTTTCGTTAGTTGCTTCAAATCTTTTCTTATTCTCCCTATCTCTCTTCTTATTCTCCCTATCTCTCTCCTTATTATCTCTATCCATCCTCTGTAAAAACTGCAGTAGCACACTGTCATTTGCTACTTTCGGTGCGCTCACCTCGTTCGCCTGAGAAACCGTAGCTTCGCTAAGGGTAGCTGCACTTTCACTGCATACCTGACCTAGTCCCGGCTCGCCCGCATCGTCGGGAAAAGCCTCCGATTGTGAACAAAGCCCGCCGCTCAAAGGATCCACTTGCAGCGGTCCACTGAACAATACAGCCCCTTCCGAGTGTTTGTCTTTCTCGCTCATTAACCCATGGTCAACAGCTACATCCTGCTGCACTGCTACGTTCACGCCAGAATCGCTATTCTGAATGGTGACTGCACTTTTCGACTGCGACCTAGTTACTACGGACATTACGCAAAAAAAATTATGAAACGATCTTCCAGCCTTGTGCGATATAGCAGTTAATTACATAAAAAAAATAAAAGATCCTCACCAATCCAGAAAGAAATTGCAAACAGAAAAAATTTTACTTCTTAGCGCTATCACAATATATTCCATCAAAAAATAAAAAAAATCTTAACAGCACACTCTAACAGCAAAAAATATCCTGGCAGAAAATATCCTGGCAAAACTATCCTGGCAAAAAAATATCCTGACAAAGGAATCCAGGCGGGGTCGAAATTATGAGAGGCACCCACATGCCTTGCTCATACTGTGGCATCAAGCAGTCAGGCCTGCAAGATGAGTGGTCTGCCAAGCGAGTGGATTCTTTCTTAATTTATCGAGTAACATGAACTCTCGTATCTTACTATTTAGTTACAAATTATCCTCCTGTATGAATAATACGCAACGGAAACGCATATCTGACTATCAGTGAATTACAGAACTCTGACTGTACACTACGCACTGGCAATACCACATTTTCTTTTTGTCTATTATTTAGCGGCTTTTATCAACATGTGGTCACCGCACTGAATATGAATGGCGCACACATTATAAATTCGGGACATTATGACAACATACAATTCGAAGGAAAAGTCTACCAATCTTTTTCTTTTCACTATCTTATTTATTCCGATAAATTCTCTAACCTAAACACACAAATTCTATAACCTACAACAATAACACATGAGAAATTCCGCCCAGTGGGCATGGCTTTACAATGGTGAATCTCTATATTATGGTCTCGTAATTTATTTACCGCTACAGTGCACTTTCTGGATAGGATGGTGGATCTTTTATTATACCTCACACTTCGACTCTCACAACCATCATCACGAAACTTTCCTCGAGACCGAGCGGTATAGAAGGAACAAGCATAACCCATTAATCTTTTAAAAATACCTCGCTACTCCCCCATGCAAACCACACATACCCAAATTACATGACATACACCACACAACAATATGAAATACTACACAAAGAATGGTTACAACATTATCACTTTCAGCTTTCCCACTTCAATTAATATTTATCCCAGTTTCACACGACACTGCCCCACTTTGTAATTCTACTTTCCTACTGGGAACTCTGGAGATATGCACGTCTTCCTGTGCAATGCAAGCCAAGTGGCGTTGCTGGATAGACGGCCGACTCACCTTGATTCTCTCTCAGAGTTTAAATCTAGCGTCACACGGAATCATATCACACAATTTAACATTAAGAACATAATCATCACACACGCGAGTCCTCAACTGATACCATGGACGAGTACTTCTCTTTGTCCTTTGTCTATACACAGATTGAGACTCACACAGTACTCACCACGTGGAAGTACTCGTCTCTAATTTCAAGTCCTACACACGCCATTTCTTAAATATTTCAGCTTATGGTACACACGCTATTTCTTAAATATTTCAACTTATTGTACACACGCTAGTAATTCAGCTTAACTTAAGCACACGGAAGTATTTCAACTTATAGCTACACGTGGTTTCATTGTGACCGTTGGTCACTTCCGAAGATTACTACAATCTCCTTAATATTACCTGCCTGACATTTAATTCTGCCCACAAATGTTCCTGAGATAGAGAAATTATTATTTCAAACTACTCTTAAATATTCCACATGCATACCATGTCTCCACTCTTTTGTCATTACGGAGCACAACTAAAACAGGTCTTAACAGCACAAGATCCAGCGGCAGAGTCTTGAAACATGGCCGTATTCAGGTTCTCTCGCACCTCTGTCGAGGTGGGGGAAGCACCTTGCTATCGTATTGGTCAGCCACATTTCAGGCGCTCAAAGCTCTGGTAACTTTCATCTCTTTGGTCCCACCAAAGGTGGCCAAAGGATCGACTCAAAGATGATCATATATCCACATTCACTATCTGCGGTTAGCAGACGACCATACATTCATTCATTTCACAGATCTCACCAAACTGGATGTAGGGATTTACTTTGTGGGAGTGCACATGTGATCAATTAAATAAATAAATTGTCATTCTTTCCCACACTTGTATCCGGCTTCGCTGTATTAATTGAAATTGAGTTACTTTACAAAAAAAATGTGTTGTTCTGACAAAAATAATGAAGTATTTCGTACCTATTTTCAATGTCGGGCGGTACTGTACCCTTTCACATCACACACATCCATGCCCGAGGCAGGATTCGAACCTCCGACCGTAGCGGTCGTGCGGTTCCAGACTGTAGCGCCTTTAACCGCTCGGCCACTCCGGCCGGCTTATCTTTAGATATCATTTTTAAATGACGAATGGTGGCCAGAGGAAAGTTGCTACCTCACAGTATCTCTGGGCAAATAGTTTTCATCTAAGTATAATTTAAGGCGTTTATGTAAAAGTCCGATTTCAGGAGCTTCTCTGTCCTGGGGCGCCTGACTCAAATGCTTTAACGTTGTCATTGTCCATGTCAACAGAAGGTGCAGTGCAGGTGATTTCTCCAGTTCTAATTACTTGGACGCCGCTTTGAAGCGCTACAAAAACCCATATGTTTTAAAAGCTATAAAATAAACGATTGCGTATAAGAATTACAGTAGGAATAGCATACATATCGTGAAAAGTTCTTTCATCAGCGTGATATCAGTTCCTTCATTTCGGGCTATTTCTCCCTTCTCAGAGAGCTTTTCGCACAAAGACATTGTAACATTGTCAGCTGCTTATTCCAACGACTACCGTTAGAATGGCTCAGTTATCTATCAAGATCTTTAGGAAGATCACTTTTCTTTACGTAAGGGAAGCATTGTTTCGCCGCACCAAAAGACCATGAAATTATGGACAATTGACGCATATATACTCCGCATTAAAATTATTGGATACCAAGGGACATAAATCGTGTAAACAATTCTCTTAGAATGTTAACGCCCGATTTTGGTTCATCTGGAAACTGGGTTGTAGTGAAAACGCGAGATCTGAGAGTTCAGACAATAAAACAGGAGACAGTACATGTCAGATAATTGTTTCTTCTCGCACTGGTTGTCCATATGTCCGTAGTTGCAGAGTATGCGTCTTCTGTTATATGAGCAATTACCTCAGGCATAATTATATGCCGTAGGCTCTTAACACATTCTGCCACGTACCGCGACACGGTTGTGGGGTGAGATATAATGGCCTTTGCAGTGTCGATTAACGTGTGAACAATATCCATATGACCTTCACCTCTTATAGTTCCGTACGACATTACGTCTCGTGCACACATAACAACGCAATTATCGACAATCATCTCCTGAGCTGGTTTAATAAGTCGTTTAAAGTCCACATAAGAGCTTTGTTTATTAGCACGCATGGATGGCGAGAAATGTACGAAGTGCCACTTGACACTTCGGCATGAGAGTAAATTTCACAGCACAGCGAACAGCAAAGAAAATGAACGCTTTTCCTAACGCCATCCACAATAGACTTTAACAAGGTCCAAACTGTACTTTTAAAATTCGCTCCAGGCTGTGTGGTTCTCTACTCACCACTGATTAGTTTTTCTTTTACTTCCCATTTTCTTGACATGTGCTCCTTCTTCTGCAAACCACGTTTAGTTTCCCGCTCTCATTTTGTGTGTTACGAAAAAAATGAGGAAATCCCATCACTCCACTAAATACTGCTCTTCTCACCGCTCGTAGTCCGTAGCCCACAACTGCGGTCAGTGCTACCAATAGTTCGCTTGCGCAAGGCACTCGAGCAGTGACGTCACGAGCTCGCTCAGTGTGGAGCAGTGAGTTCGCGGCCTGTTGGCTACGACTCCACGCGCAACTCTGCTGAGTCCGTGGCATACGGGTTCTTTCGCAACAGCACTGCTCGGCCCTTGGGGTGACGTCAGGGACACGCTCGGCCGAGACTACTGCAGTCCAGTGCGGTCGCAGCTCGCGAGCGGGGCCTCTGTGCACGACTCTACACTGTGCACTCTACACCGTCGGACCTCGATGCCGCTGCCCCGGTTGTACCTGCAGCGCGAGGTAAGGCTCGCACGGCTGACATCTGCTCTCCTGGACGGCCCGCGAGGCGATGCCCACCTCTACTGCAAACTCCACAACCAGAGCTCGCTCTCAGCCTGTCACCGACCGATTGAAATCATACACGAATCTTGTAATTTTCTTGTACACGACTTGAATGTGTACTCTTGTAACAGCCAGTATCGAATTCAAATGTATCGTAAACAAACGTAAGACACCAAGAAAATTTTTCTTTCCTTATGTTTATGAAATATGTGTGCACCAGAAAGTCCACAAATGTTAATAAGTACACGTAATACTTTCTACGACAATGAAGAACAGAGAAGCCTTCACATTTTTTCTGCGATCAGTTAGGGGATGCCTTCCTGTTTCGTATCGTCCTTTGTTCTTCAGCTTTCGCACTGTAGGCATCTACACTACAGGCCATTAAAATTAGAACACCACGAAGATGACGTGCTACAGACGCGAAATTTAAATGACAGGAAGAGGATGCTGAGATATGCAAATGATTACCTTTTCAGAGCATTCAAGCAAGGTTGCCGCAGGTAGCGACACCTATAACGTGCTGAGATGAGGAAAGTTTCCAACCGATTTCTCATACGCAAACAGCAGTTGACCGGCGTTGCCTGGTGAAACGTTGATGTGATGCCTCGTGTAAGGTGGAGAAATGCGTACCGTCACGTTTCCGACTTTGATAAAGGTAGGACTGTTGCCTATTACGATTGCGGTTTATCGTATCGCGACATTGCTGCTCCCGTTGGTCGAGATCCAATGACTATTAGCAGAATAAGGAATCGGTGGGTACAGGAGGGTAATACGGAACGCCGTGCTGGATCACAACGGCCTCGTATCACTAGGAGTCGATATGACTTATCCGCTTGACTGTAACGGAGCGTGTAGCCACGTATCGGTCCCTGAGTCTACAGATGGGGACGTTTGGAAGACAACAACCATCTGCACGAACAGTTCGAAGACGTTTGCAGTAGCATGGACTATCAGCTCGGAGACCATAGCTGCAGTTACCTTTGACGCTGTATCACAGACAGGATCGCCTGCGATGGTGTACTCAACGACGAACAAGGGTGCACGAATGGCAAAACGTCATTTTTTCGGATGAATCCAGGTTCTGATTACAGCATCATGATGGTTGCATCCGTGTTTGGCGACATCGCGGTGAACGCACATTGGAAGCGTGTATTCGTCATCGCCATACTGGCGCATCAACCGGCGTGATGGTAGGGGGTGCCATTGGTTACACGTCTCGGTCACCTCTTATTCGCACTTTGAACAGTGGACGTTACATTTTAGATGCTTTACGACCTGTGGCAACCCTACATTTTAGCAGGATAATGCACGACCGCATGTTGCAGGACCTGTACGGGCCGTTCTGGATGCAGAAATTGTCCGACTGCTGCCTGGCCATCACATTCTCTAGATCTCCCACAAATTGGAAACGTCTGGTCCATGGTGACCGAGCAACTCACTCGTCACAATACGCTAGTCACTACTCTTGATTAACTGTGGTATCGTGTTGAAGCTGCATGGGCAGCTATACTTGTACACGCCATCCAAGCTCTGTTTGACTCAATGCCCAGGTGGTTGTTCTGGGTACTGATTTCTCACGATCAATATACCCAAATTGCCTTAAAATGTAATCACATGTCAGTTCTAGTATAATATATTTGTCCAACGAAACAGTTTATCATCTGCATTTCTTCTTGGTGCAGCAATTTTAATGGCCACTAGTGTATCTTGTTAGCTGTTAAGAACCATGAATATATTGAACTGCATTTAAATTAATAACTTTCAGATGTATTAACTTAACAAACTAAACATATCTCTTTGTGTTCAGCAAATCGTGAAAGAAACGCAAACATGCTGACGTGGAGCCCGTCCGCCATTCGTGTGATCTAAATACTGGTTAGCAATTTATCAGATCTTTTATGGTGCCCCAACGAAACTGCATTCTTTCAGAAACGAAGTCCGATACTCAATTAACTATACAGCATAATGCGACCGATGGAGTTATGCACTTGCCTTATGGAATTTACATTTGAGGCACATCTGTAACTTTGCGTTTCTCTCGGACACCAACCTGGAGTAATAGGAAATCATAATAGGAATCAGCAAGCACTGCTCGGTTAATTTCAATTGACATTACTGAGCTGACTACCTGCCGGTAAGTTGTAGATGATCACGATTATTTTCTTTACATTCTCTATCTTCCTTCCACCTTCGCAAGCAGGCATGGTAACAGTCACAGCTCACAACTTCCACCCGCTCATCCACCTACCAGAGAGGCTGTAGCTATTGCTGGCTGGGGAGCACTTATACTGTGGTCACTCCGTGTGTGGTTGCAGTTTAACATCATACCAGATACATTTCTCTTTACAACAACAAAATATACAAGAACCGTTACTTCAGTTCGCTGCATCGGCGAATAGTGTGAGCTAAATAGCTTTTCTCATACGGGAATGAGCAGCATCGTTAATTTAGAGTAATATACAAACGTCTTTTGCCATGTCAATAGCCGAGGATGCTGAATCACACGAGATCTACATTACTCATGAGTTCTCCCAGAAAAGAGCTTGCAAAATTATGGACCAGAAACCTACCTTTCCCTCATATCTCCTTCCCCAATGTTGTTGTGGTCTTCAGTCTAAAGTCTGGTTTGATGCAGCTGCCCGATCTAGTCTATTCTGTGCAAGCCTCTTCAGCGCTGCACAGCTAACGCAATGTACATCAGTTTGAACCTGCTAACTGTATTCAAGACTTCGTCTCCATCTACAATTTTAACACCCCCCCCCCTCCCCAACGCCCACACATACACGCATCTCTCCATTATCTGACTGACAAGTCCTTGATTGTGGTATCGATAGCTACGATACCACGGCGTAGGTGGAAGTTATTAAGTTGGCACTACGACAGACACCGACGACAGCGCCCTCTAGCCGGTGCTGTGGAGGTCAACGAGCTCCGCGACAGATTCTGCCCATTTTGATCAAGAGGAGACGGCCAGGACACTGCGCTTGCTATGTACTACATGCGACGAGTCTAAGGCTTCCCACCTCAGTGCTAAGTTATGTATTCAGTTACTATTGTGATATAGTAAAACCATTTCTAAGAGCAATACCGAGAGATTTTCACCTTTTCCTGCTCCTACTCACTTCCTTCATTCGGCCAACCTTTCAGTTTACAGGAGGAGACCCACTCACCGCCTTCCAAGCGGGATGCAAAACTTGGCGACGAACTGGGATTAAAATTTTTCTTTCCTCTCCTCTCATTTCGTTTTTTGCTGGGTACTGCTTTAGCTTTATTGTGATATCCCCGTGTGGCTGAGTGACTGTCTTTAAGAGCTCCCACCATTCGCTATTAAGACCTTCTTTTGTGTAAACCATGGCTTCGCCACAGGAACAGGCTTCGCTGTCCGAACTTGTACGTTTTCAGGCTCAGCAAATGATGCAGCTGCTTGCTGCCATAAATGGACTGGTCACACCACAAACTGCAGCTTCTTCGCTGCCTCCGACACCACCGGCTGTACCGACGCCGTCGCCGACGGCGCCGCCATTTCGTGCCTTCAGTCCTGATGTTGAACGCTGACCAGAATAGATTGCACAACTCGAGGCACACTTCGCAGCTTACAACATACCAGGTACAGAGCGGCTTGCTTTTTTCATTGTCAACACGGGTGTTGTGTTGTACCGTGTGTTCGTGAAATTGTTTCCCACCACCCGCCCAGAAACTAAAACTTACGATGAAGTGATTAATGCTTTGAACTTCTCTTTCGTGATAGTGTAAATGTGGTAGCTGCACGCTACAAACTCAGTCGCGTCAGGCGTGGCTCTACTCACTCGAATAAAGCTTGATTAGCGGGCCTTCAGGGACTAACTTCTGATTGTGACTTTAATTGCTCTTGTGGACGCTCATATGCGGATGTAATGAATAGAGCCGCTATTGCGCAGAATGTGGCGGATCACCGCATCCGCAAACAAATCTTCAGATTTAACAACCTGTCTTTCGAGGAAGTGGACTTGCTAGAGAGACGAGACACATTAGCCATGGCTACTTCCGCGTTCGACGTGACCCCGGGTGTGTGTACTGTTAGCGAGGCACAACACGTGCCCTCACACCCGCCAGCACAGCCAGCCACTCCGCGCCACTAGCACGCAAGTAAACAAATTTCATACCAGGCACCCACTAGGAAACTGAAATCATGTCCGAACTGCTTTCGTGCCCACCCACGGGACAGTTCCCCATCCCGCCAAGCACTGTGTTATTTTTGTAATAAGAAGGGACGTGTACGAGCTGTGTGTAGTAAGAGAAACTCTAATTTACCAATTGTCTCCCGTTCGCGTGACTCGCGTGGGCGTCACCGCAATGGCAACCGCCATGATCATGATTCACATCAGCCTATGAATGTTAATGCCATTTATTCAAAGCCTTCTGATTCACGTGCTTCGACAGTTCGTCGTGTGAATCAAGTTTTGCCAGATACTTCCTCTCGCATTCAGCGCGATGCGAGGAAACTTTCTGTGATTTTTCTTATTTGTGTCTGTTCTGTTCGCATGCAGCTGGACACTGGTGCGTCAGTTTCTTTACTGAACAAATCGACGTATGACTTGCTTGGTTCACTCCACACTGACTGCACTTACTGGACAGTAAATCTCGATGCTCGGCGTGCGTAGTTTGCTAACAACGTATGGTGCCAAGACCCGTACAGTATCTTTCTATGTGCTCTGCTCTAGTGATGCTACGAACATTTATGGCATGGACGCATTTGAGCTTTTTGGCCTCGCAGTTCAGGACAATGTACTTTGCATCAACGCTATTGACCATGCAGCCAGTGTTGCCGCACTATTCGATGATTTTGCTGAACTCTTTTCTGATGGCCTTGGTTGTGCCACAGACATTGCAGCGCATGTTGTAGTTAAAGACAATGCCATGCCTATTTTCCGGCGTGCACGCCCGGTACTGCACGCACTGCGCGACGCCGTAGCTTCTGAACTGAAGCATTTGCAAGACATTAGTGTCATTGAAGCTGTTTCTGCTTTGCCATGGGCTTCGCCTGTAGTGTGTCTGAAGAAACCAAACGGTCGTCTCCGTATTTGTGCTGACTTTAAGTCTACAGTAAATTCCCAGACGGTGGTAGCTACATTTCCCTTACTGCGTTCTGAAGACATTTTTTATAAGCTTGGTGCGGGAAAATTCGTTTACACGATTGACTTTTGGGACGCATACTTTCAGATTCCGCTCGACGTACAGTCGCAGCGCTATTTTGTGACCAACACCCACCTTGGTTTGCTCAAGTTTCGCCGCCTTCCGTTCGGCTGTGCTTCGGCTCCTGCTATTTTTCAATCTTATTTGCAGAAGTTGTGTGCCACTGTCCCTGATTGCTCAAATTATCTGGACGATATAGTGGTATCAAGTCGCAACCCTGACGAACATTTGCAGAATTTGCGTGCCTTATTTATTGTAATTTCGCAGGTACGAGTAAAGTGTAACAGAGGCAAGTCCAAATTATTTCAAACTGAGATTCAGTATTTAGAACATATGATTTTCGAACATGGTATGACCCCTTCGCCCTCACATCTCATTGCAATTAGAGACTTGCCAGCACACAGGAACTTGAAAGAACTTCAGTCTGTGTTGGGCAAAATTTCATATGTTATTCGCTTTATACCAAATGCAGCGGAGATTGCATCGCCTTTGCATCGCCTTCGGCATAAGAACGTTCCTTTTGTCTGGTCTTCGGAATGTGACGCTGCTTTCCACAAGCCAAAATCTGCTTTGTTGAGTGATCGCTGTTTGATTCCTTTCGATCCCTCCAAACCAGTTGTTTTGGCTGTCGATGCACCTTCTCACGTCATCGGAGCGGTTCTCTCACACCGCATTAAGTCTGTCGATCGCCCTATAGCTTTTGCGTCTAAGTTGCTCAATTCGGCCCAGAAAAACTATTCTCAAATGGAGAAAGAAGCTTTAGCTATTTTATATGGTATGAGAAAGTTTCATGATTTTTTGTACGGTCGCAAATTCTATTTGGTCACCGACCATAAGCCTTTGATGTCGTTGTTACACCCGTCAAAGCCAGTTCCGGCCCATACTGCACAAAAGTTCCATCGTTGGTCTTTGTTTTGTCTAACTACAACTACGAAATCTTGTTTCGGCACACGGCCCAGCATGGCAATGCTGATGCTTTGTCTCGTCTGCCTATCGTTCTTGACGAAGCGTTTGATTCTTCCGAATTGTCAGGCATGTTTATTGATTCACAAGATAAGGAATTAGCTCATGGTTTTCCAATGCATTTTCGTCGCATTGCTTCCACGACAGCCGCCGATGCTTCATTGCAGATTCTTTTGCAGTATATTCCTACTCAACGGCGTCCATCTGCTAGTCAGATTCGTGATCCACTTGTTCGACGTTACTTTGCGCAACGTCACAACTTGTTTGTACACCACGGTGTTATCTTCTTACGAACTGACAATGATCAGTCTTGTGTGGTTGTACATCGTTCGTTGCAGTCAGAAATTCTCCACTTGCTGCACGCTGGTCATTGCGGTATAGTGCGGATGAAGCAATTAGCGCGTCGTCACTGCACTTGTGTCGACATTGATAGAAATATTGAGAATTTGCTTGTTAACTGTCCATCTTGTGTGGAGCATCAATCTGCTCCCCGCCAGCGTTTCTTTGCTTGGCGGACTCCTACTGCGCCTTGGCAGCGCGCTCATATTGATTTTGCGGGTCCTTTCTGGGACACCCGCTTGTTGATAGTCATTGATGCGTACAGCAACTTTACTTTTGTTGTACCTATATCTTCTACTACATCTACCAGTACTATTCGGGCTTTCTCGTCTATTTTCTGCATTGAGGGCTTTCCTGACATTGTCTCCGTCAATGGCCCCCAGTTCGTGTCCTCAGAGTTTGAAGCGTTCTGTGCTGCTAATGGCATTCGCCATCTGACCTCAGATCCATTCCACCCCTAGTCAAACGTCGAGCTGAACGCTTTGTGCGTACGTTTAAGTCGCAGATGAGCAAGTTGCGCGCCACGCACTCACGCGAGCACGCGCTCCGGACTGTCCTTGCTTCATATCGCTCGCAGCCGTACGGCATCCGTTCCCCACCGGAACTGCTACATGGCCGCGCCCATCGGTCGCTCCTGCAGCTATTGCACCCGCCGCCTTGCGCTCCCGCTGCTTCACCTCGTTCTGGCTTGGCGACACATGATTTAGTGTTCTATCGCGTTTTCTCTGGCAGGCAGCGCTGGGAGCAGGGACGAATTCTTCGCCAGCTTGGCGGCGCCTTATTTGTCATTTCTGGTCCCTCCAGCACTGACAGAGAAACCAGAACAAGATCCGTTTGTGCGGTCCTCGGCTTTCTGCCGTTGGTTGCTTCCGGCAGAATTGGAGGCTTCACGGATTCGGCCGCCTCAGCCCACGACTCCACCGACGGCGCCTCGGCTGCTCGCGCCCCCATCACGGGCGCGCCTGCCGTCGTCGACGTCGCCGCTGCCTGTCCAGTCACCTGCACCGGACGGGGGCCTCTCGCTGCCAGCACGTCCCCACGTCCGGCAGTCGCCGCCGCCGCCGCCGCCTCGTTCTTCCGCAGTGCCGGAACCGATGGGCGCTGAGGTTGCCGCCATGCCGCCTCCGTCGCCCATAATGGTTGTTGCTCTGACTCCTCATCCGAGCATACCCAGTGGCGGTGCGCGGCCTGGGCAGGTTTTCTACGGGGTGTTTTCCTCGCCCTTCGCGAGCAATTCGGGGTCGCGGGTGGACAGCGCGCCCCGGCAGTTCCACTGTCTGCTGCGCTCCCCTGGGTCCCTCCAACCGTCGTCGGAAGCCCTACTCAACGACGGTGTGTCGTTTCAGGGGGAGGCTCTCTGGCTCTGAGGACTATGGGACTCAACTGCTATGGTCATCAGTCCCCTAGAACTTAGAACTACTTAAACCTAACTAACCTAAGGACATCACACACATCCATGCCCGAGGCAGGATTCGAACCTGCGACCGTAGCAGTCGCACGGCTCCGGACTGCGCGCCTAGAACCGCGAGACCACCGCGGCCGGCTCAGGGGGAGGGATATGTTATCGATAGCTACGATGCCACGGCGTAGGTAAAAGTTCTTAAGTTGGTACTACAACAGACACCGATGACAGCGTCCTCTAGCTGGTGCTGTGGAGGTCTACGAGCTCCGTGACAGATTATGCCCATTTTGATCAAGAGAAGACGACCGGGAGAGTTTGCTTGCTATTGAGACTATGTACTACTTATGATGGGTCTAAGGCTTCGCATCTCAGTGCAAGGTTATGTATTAAGTTAATATTGTGATACAGTAAAACCGTTTCTAAGAACAGTACCGAGAGATTTTCATCTTTTCCTGCTCTTACTCACTTCCTTCATTCGGTCAACCTTTCACTTTGCAGGAGCAGACCCACGTGCTGCCTTCCAGGTGGGATACAAAAGTGATATTGCCATGGCTGTTGCAAAAGACTTAGTTAGTGGGCCAGCTCAGATCCGACAAAACATCATTACGTCAGATGCAGCAATGCCGCTGGCATATTCCCACATTGTGTTCCAGGAAAGGGGCTGGCACTGCCATTACGAAGACACAGCAGAAAGGCGTTTGTAGGCCAGTTACTACACATCCAATCAACAGACTTCTTATGGTCTACATGGCTGCGAGCTGTGATTTGCAAAGCATGAACGCACTGTTCCAACATAAATTACAGTTACTTTCAGTCAAAGGTGTCTCAGTCTGGTAGCTACTATTTACGAGGAGAGGTGTTTGCCGCTCCTCGAGGCGACATGATGCTTCAAGCAGCAACCACGAGATTTTGCTTCCACTAATTGTGGGCCCCTGCTTCTGGTTTTAAGATCAGTGCTGTGGCTTAGAATTTTCCAGCCAGTGGACCACCTTCGGGCCAACTAACAGGTGCAAACAGCCTTTCGCCATTGAAGGCAGTCACTTGAGACTATGACCACGTGTTGCGTCAGTTCCTTAACACTCGCTGTCTTCAGCACACGTTATGGAGGACGTTGCACCACAGAATGTTCTAGTTTGTTCTTCAGTAAACTGTATGACTAATAGCGAAGTTTTTATGAGCAGCCACCTATCATCATCCCGACAACAGTCCACCACCCCAACTAAGACCTCCACATGTTCATCCACATCTACATGGATACTCCGTATATCACATTTAAGTGCTTGGCAGAAGGTTCATCGTACCACCTTCACAATTCTCTATTATTCCAATGTCGTATAGCGCGCGGAAACAATGAACACATATATCTATCCGTACGAGCTCTAATTTCCCTTATTTTATCGTGGTGATCGTTCCTCCCTATGTAGGTCGGTGTCAACAAAATATTTTCTCATTCAGAGGCGAAAGTTAGTGATTCGAATTTCGTGAGAAGATTCCATCGCAACGAAAAACGCCTTTCTTTTAATGACTTCCAGCCCAAATCCTGTATCGTTTCTGTGACACTCTCTACCATATTTCGTGATAATTCAAAACGTGCTGCCTTTCTTTGAACTTTTTCGTTGTACGCCGTTAGTCCTATCTGGTAAGGATCCCACACTGTTCAGCAGTATTCTGAAAAAGGACAGACAAGTGTAGTATCCTCTTGTAGCATAGTGTCCTCCTCAGTAGTTTTGTTACATTTTTTAAGTGTCCTGCCAATAAAACGCAGCCTTTCTTTAGCCTTCCCCACAACATTTTCTATGCGCTCTTTCCATTTTAAGTTGTTCGTGATTGTAATACCTAAGTATTTATTTGAATATACTGCTTTTAGATTAGACTGATTTATCGTGTAACCGAAGTTTAAAGAGTTCCTTTTAGCACTCATGTGGCTGACCTCACATTTGTCGTTATTTATGGTCAACTGCCACTTTTCGCACCATTCACATATTTTTTTCTAAATCGTTTTGCAGTTTGTTTTTATCTTCTGATGACTTTATTAGTCGATAAACGACTGCGTCATCTGCAAACAACGGCTGCTCAGATTGTCTCCCAAATCGTTTATATAGATAAGGAACAGCAAAGGGCCTATAACTCTACCTTGGGGAACGCCTGAAATCTTTCTGTATCAGTTGATGACTTTCCGTTAATTACTACGTACTGTGACCTCTGACAGGGAATCGCAAATCCAGTCACTTAACTGAGACAACATTCCATAAGCATGCAATTTCACTACGAGCTGCTTGTGTAGTACAGTGTCAAAAGCCCTCCGGAAATCCAGGAATACGAAATCGATCTGAAATCCCTTGTCAATAGCACTCAGCGCTTTGTGTGAATAAATAGCTAGTTGTGTTTCCCAAGAACGATGTTTTCTAAATCCATGTTGACTGTGTGTTAATATACCGTTTCCTTCGAGGTAATTTATAATGTTCGAACACAATACATGTTCTTAAATCCTGCTGCATAATGACGTTAGCGATACGGGCCTGTATTTTAGTGGATTACTCCCACTACCTTTCTTGAATATTGGTGTGACCTGTGCAACTTCCCAGTCTTTGGGTACGGTTCGTTCGTCGAGCGAACGGTTGTATATGATTGTTAAGCATGGAGCTAATGCATCAGCATACTCGGCAAGGAACCTAATGTGTATACAGTCTGGACCAGAAGGCTTGCTTTTATTAAGTGATTTCAGTTGCTTCACTACTTCGAGGATATTTACTCCTATGTTACTCATGTTGGCAGCTGTTCTCGATTCGAATTCTGGGATATTTACTTAGTCTTCTCTTGTGAAGGCATTTCAGAAGGCTGTGTTTAGTAACTATGCTTTGGCAGCACTGTCTTCGATAGTATCTCCATTGTTATGGCGCAGAGAAGGCATTCTTCGTTACTTGCCGCTAACGTACTTCACATACGACCAGAATCTTTTTGGATTTTCTGCCAGGTTTCGAGAGAAGTTCCGTTGCGGAAACTGTTATAGGCGTCTCGCATTGAACTCCACTCTATATTTCGAGCTCGTGTAAAGGATCGCCAATCTTGGGGATTTTGCGTCTGTTTAAATTTGCCATGTTTGTTTCGTTGTCCTTGCAACAATGTTTTAACCCGTTTTGTGTACCAAGGAGGATCAGCTCCATCGTTTGTTTGTTTATTAGGTATACATCTCTCAATTTCTGCCGATACTCTTTCTTTGAATTTAAGCCACATCTGGTGTACACTTACATTATTAATTTGAAATGAGTGGATATTGTCTCAGTGCAGTGAATTTTTTTCTGCTTTTTTGAATAGGTATATTTTTCGTTCATTTTTCGAGGATTAGAGGATTACAATATTCAATCTCGCTACGACAACCCTGTGTTCACTAATCAATATATCGGTTTTGATGCTCATTATTAACTCAGGATTATTTGTTGCTAAGAGGTCAAGTGTGTTTTCACAACCGTTTACTATTCGTGTGGGCTCATGAACTAACTGCTCGAAATAATTTTCAGAGAATGCGTTTAGCAAAATTTCGGATGATATTTTATGTTGGAAGGACTCTGTTGGATTCCTTTCATGTTAATTTCTTAAATCTGTTGTCATTTGCATCGTATATTCCACTTCTAATTTTACTGTGGTGTTTCTGACTCTATCTGGGAGGAGACTGAGCAGTGAAACGTGTTACTTTTACACATAATCAAGAGTGATGTGTCACACTACTACAATTTAAAAGACACTTAACATGTAATTCATGTCACACAGTCTCATTCGGAACCTACATCCGCTTTCTTTTATATATTGTATATGATAAGATACTGTCATCCCCCTTCCCTTCTTGTGAAAGAGTGAATGAGCAAATGTATTTCTAGTTGCATGCTTGATGGCAGCAGACAAGCCTCTCTGTTAGAGAACAGTAGGACCAACGTCGGAACAGGTAGCTACGCTTTCTAAAAGCAAAGATTTTTCTATTCTTAGTATGGTCCTGTCCGTCCCTTGTCATGTTGGTATAGGAAGCTGCCTCTCTGGTCACTTCCGTTTGTATCTGTGAAGCACCCTCGGTAGGGGCCCACGGCAGTCTGTCTGTGGCGAGCGTCTGAAGTGGTAAGATCTCCGGCTAAGTGCGTCTCTGCTAAGTCCGTAGGGCAATGGACTTCTTAAGTTCAGCCTAACTGAAAATTTAATCACCTTTATTTCAGGTTTAGATCTAAAATATCTTATGTTATCTTAAATTGCAATGCAGCGTAATTCTAGTGTGAAGTTCAGAATATCTTCCAGTAGTTGCTTTGTCACTACATTGTCAGTAAAGTGGAACCACATGTTGATGAGCCATAACTCTAACTAAGATTATCAATCTTAAATGCGAATGTGCGTGAGATTATAACGTCCCGTCTTGACAATATTTTTCAATATAGCAACGTTTCTCTATGTTCAACCCACGTGGGGTGAACTTTGTGAGACCAGTACCACATGCTTATAAACTTGTTCGACCCATCAGGTTAATAGTAAGACGACAGTAACCAGTTCGAGGTTTTTCTTTTGCAAATTGCGTTTCGATGTAATTTATTTTAATTATCAAAATTATTTTGGAGTTACACTCTTTGTGTAAACCAAGTTGACCACGTGAAGCATGTGGTGTAATCATCAAAGTAGCCCTCAGCTATTCTTTTCGGGAAGATTTCACAGAGAGTTAGTATGAATGTAGTATACCAGTGTGTGGATTGCGCTACTAACGTAACTTCTTTGGGAGAAAATTGATTAGGTTGGTTGTGGTTAAATTCCTCTTGCATATGTTTCAACGTTCTTCATGTGTTATATTATGAATGCAGTTTTGTATGCAGTCTCCCAATCTTGGCTCCATATTTGATGTGTTCCGAAAGATTACAAACCCACATTTTTACAATCCTAAATAAGGCACCAGTTCAGTTATGAATCAAGTTTAATATGCTGCAATTTTAACGGAACAATGATTCATGTTGAAATAAATGTCCAAATATAATCTGATTTACTTTTTTATTTAAATTGTCTTATATATATATATATATAGAGAGAGAGAGAGAGGGCTGCACAAGCAATGATCACACGCACGGCACAGCGGACACACCAGGAACCGCGGTGTTGGCCGTCGAATGGCGCTAGCTGCGCAGCATTTGTGCACCGCCTCCGTCAGTGTCAGCCAGTTTGCCGTGGCATACGGAGCTCCATCGCAGTCTTTAACACTGGTAGCATGCCGCGACAGCGTGGACGTGAACCGTATGTGCAGTTGACGGACTTTGAGCGAGGGCGTATAGTGGGTATGCGGGAGGCCGGGTGGACGTACCGCCGAATTGCTCAACACGTGGGGCGTGAGGTCTCCACAGTACATCGATGTTGTCGCCAGTGGTCGGCGGAAGGTGCACGTGCCCGTCGACCTGGGACCGGACCGCAGCGACGCACGAATGCACGCCAAGACCGTAGGATCCTACGCAGTGCCGTAGGGGACCGCACCGCCACTTCCCAGCAAATTAGGGACACTGTTGCTCCTGGGGTATCGGCGAGGACCATTCGCAACCGTCTCCATGAAGCTGGGCTACGGTCCCGCACACCGTTAGGCCGTCTTCCGCTCACGCCCCAACATCGTGCAGCCCGCCTCCAGTGGTGTCGCGACAGGCGTGAATGGAGGGACGAATGGAGACGTGTCGTCTTCAGCGATGAGAGTCGCTTCTGCCTTGGTGCCAATGATGGTCGTATGCGTGTTTGGCGCCGTGCAGGTGAGCGCCACAATCAGGACTGCATACGACCGAGGCACACAGGGCCAACACCCGGCATCATGGTGTGGGGAGCGATCTCCTACACTGGCCGTACACCACTGGTGATTGTCGAGGGGACACTGAATAGTGCACGGTACATCCAAACCGTCATCGAACCCATCGTTCTACCATTCCTAGACCGGCAAGGGAACTTGCTGTTCCAACAGGACAATGCACGTCCGCATGTATCCCGTGCCACCCAACGTGCTCTAGAAGGTGTAAGTCAACTACCCTGGCCAGCAAGATCTCCGGATCTGTCCCCCATTGAGCATGTTTGGGACTGGATGAAGCGTCGTCTCACGCGGTCTGCACGTCCAGCACGAACGCTGGTCCAACTGAGGCGCCAGGTGGAAATGGCATGGCAAGCCGTTCCACAGGACTACATCCAGCATCTCTACGATCGTCTCCATGGGAGAATAGCAGCCTGCATTGCTGCGAAAGGTGGATATACACTGTACTAGTGCCGACATTGTGCATGCTCTGTTGCCTGTGTCTATGTGCCTTTGGTTCTGTCAGTGTGATCATGTGATGTATCTGACCCCAGGAATGTGTCAATAAAGTTTCCCCTTCCTGGGACAATGAATTCACGGTGTTCTTATTTCAATTTCCAGGAGTGTATATGTATATCACCGGATGTCGTAAGATGACTATTAAAAGATTATAGTTAATTATAATTAATGTTGGTCTGATTGGGAATTTGGTAAGCTAGACTGGATACCTGGTGAAACAGTTGCTCAGTAATGCAAGGTTAACTTCCCCATATAGCTCACAGCTTTTAACCCGCTTTTATTGTCTTGAATATCAGCTCCGCTTTGAGAACAACTTAGTGCATCAACATTACAATTTGTACTTCCGGAACTAAATATGTATTTTGGCAAAAATATCGAGGGTAAATTAAAGTCACCACCAACTGTTATCGTAATAGTTTGGTACGTGTTTCAAATCAAACTCAAGTTTTCTTTGAACCTTTCAGCAACTGTATCATCTGAACTGGAAGGTCAGTAAAAGGATCCAATTATTATTTTATTCTGGTTACCAACAATGACCTCTGCCCATACTAACTCACAGGAAGTATCTACGTCAATTTCGCGACAAGTTAAACTACTTCTGAGAGCAACAAACACGCCACAGCCAACCGTGTTTAGCCTATCTTTTCGGAACACCGTTAGATACAAAAATGGCTCTGAGCACTATGTGACTTAACATCAGAGGTTATCAGTCCCCTAGATATTAGAACTACTTAAACCTAACTAACCTAAGGACATCACACACAACCATGCCCGAGGCAGGATTCGAACCTGTGACAATAGCAGTCTCGCAGTTCCAGACTGAAATACCTGGAACCGCTCGGCCACCGCGGCCGTCACACCGTTAGGTTCTTCACAAAACTTTCGACTGAGCTTATATCCAACTTCAGCCAGCTTTCAGTGCCTATAAATATTTGAGCATCAGTGCTTTCTATTAGCGCTTGGAGCTCTGGTACTTTCCCAACACAACTACGACATTTTACAACTGATATACCAGTGGTACCTGTATCTACGTCCTTCCTGTGTTCAGCTTGCACACTTTGTGACTGAAGACCTTCTTGTGTTTTCCCGAGGCCCTGTAACCTAAAAAATCGCCCAATCCACGCCACACAGCCCCTGCTACCCGTGTAGCCGCCTCCTGCGTCTAGTGGACACCGGATCTATTCAGCAGAACCCGAAACCCAACCACCCGTTGGCGCAAGTCTAGGAATCAGCAGCCTACACGGTCACAGAACCGTCTGAGCCTCTGATTCTGACCCACCACTCGGCTCTGTACCAGAGGTCCGCAATCGGTCCTGTCGACTATGCTGCAAATGGTCAGCTCTGCTTTCTTCTTGCAAGCAAGACTGGCAGCCTTCACCACTTCTGTTAACTGCTAGAAACCAGAGAGAATCCCTTCTGATCGAAAGCAACACACATCATTGGTACCGACGTGAGCAACCACCTGCAGTTGGCTCCACCCTGTGGTCTTCGTGGCATCCGGGACGACCCTTTCCATATCTGGAATGACTCCACCAGGTATGCACACGGCATGCACATTGATTTTCTTACCCTCGTTGTCAGCAAGGCCCTAAGGGACCCCATAACGCCCCTAACGTTGGAGCTGCCAACTGCCAGTAATCCCACCCACTGCGATTGCCCGGATGTTGCAGTCTGAGAGGTTTCCTCTGAAACAGGACAGGCGACAGCATCCGGCTCAGCGACAGTGTCGGCCACAGAAAGCAGCTGGAACCAGTTTGTCAGACAAACCGGGGAGGCCTTATGTGCGGCCGCTTGGAAAGTCTTTTGCTGCATGCTTCGTCATGGGGTGACCTGTGCATTTTGATGTCAGAAGTGTGTGTCACCACGAAATTTCAGTGAAAGAAGGAACCTTACCGCCCACCCTCCCTGGAGACGATGACTCTCGACTACCTCAGGGTTGCACTTTCGTTGACAGGCGGCATCACTATGGAGTGGGTGATTGCATTGAATGTTGTTTTTTTTCTCCCCTGCAAGTATGACGTAGAGTCAGTCCAACTATTACCAGCTTTTCTGTTCTGTTTTCATGTGTGACATGTGGCAAGGAAACTCAGACTCTATTCTGAGGATGTGTGAATATGAACGTTATTTTTCCCTATCATCAATGGGTGTGGCTCATTGTCTGGAAGGATATAAGGTGTTAACCATGTGTAACTTCTTAGGAGGGGAAGATGAGTTTTGTTTAGAAGTCGGAGTTTTGTGGTACTTTACACAGTTTTGAATGGGGGATGTATTTCATTTCGAGTAATAAATGTGGATCACTACGTTTAAGCACGTAAAGTAGTAGTCATGAGTACATGCTCAAGCGGAAAAGTTAAGTTACAGTAACTGTTACAATGGAATTAGATTAAGTGTCCTTGTCGTTGTACTGTTTTGTTCTCCTCGTTTGTTGTTTGCATAAGTAGTAAGGATACCCTAGCGCAGAGGTTGCGAATTACAGCAGCCTGCACCAGATGTGGAGGGAAGCGCATGTGCTGATTATTTTTGTGTCTTGCAGAGTGCAACTACCGACAGTAATTTTATTGTAGATACTTAGGAGGTGACACAGAATGCTATCCATAAGGCTGATTGTATTGCAGATGTTTTGGGTACTGAAATGGTACAGACGCATTTGGTATTTCCGATGAACGCAGATTCGGCACCATCTGTGACGGCACTGCCTCCTCAGAAGGTAGGAGGAGAATAAATAGGAAATGTGTTTGTAAGTTTTATGATTGGGCCGGCAAGGCTTGTGCCAGTTGGTTAGGAGATTGAGAAAAGTGACAACACTTGCAGTATAATGCGTGATGCAGGCGAAGACTGCTGTGCAATCCCAGGGCTAGACTTTCTCATCAAGCATCATACCAAAGCTGACTTGTGATGACGCGCGGTGGAAGTCAGGGGGATAATGTCCAAGCTGGGGGGAGCTATCACCAGTAAAATACTGTCGCAAGGTTCGTTTATCATGATAGGACAAATGCGGGCTAAATCACTAAGGCTTCATTTGCATGATATAGGGGAACAAGGCACTGGGAAGTTGCTTTAGGTGACCGAAGGTGTTGCTAACTTATACGTCTCAGAACGTCGCCTTCGGGTAGGAAATCGTCGTTAAGTACGCAGCGTACAGTGATTGAGAGCACTTCTCCTGTCTATATTCACGTTGATACGTTATCTGAATTCCGTCCTTGTGGCTGGGAGTTCACTTTTCTTGTCTGTAGAATACAGAGAGGAGAATATACTATTAGATTATAGTAGTCAAAGGACCGCCTTCTGCCGCCCTAGTGTTTAATGATTTTTTTATTTTGTGGCTGGAGTTCTTCCATCGTCGCAGCCGTGTACGAGAACCATCACTCCGACGCAAGGGACGCAGTACGTTCGGTGATATTTCTAATTGCTTCGGCTTATTAGGGCTATTAAGGTGAACAATTGTGATAATGTAAGTTTCATTTCCACTGAGGTTGCACACCACTGTAGATCATCATTGATAGTAGTGTCTTCTAGTGTTTGGGACGTTGATGATGCCAGTCATCTCACGTTATTTATATTAGATAGCGTAGCCATAAAAAGGGGCAGATTTGAGCAATTGACCGGTAATATTAGTCAGGAAATTCATTTGTATCTCTTTATGTTCATTGCACATCGACATATAAACATTTGTAATATAAAAAGGGATTTCAATCTACAATAAATGAGTAAGCAGAAACAACATTAATATTTAGTCGTTACTAGTTCCCTTAAACATTTATTTATTTTTATGTTGCAATTTATATGTTAAAGAGCAAGAAGGAGGAAAAATATTACCGATAAGAGATCCTAAGATCTGCTTCAGGGGGTAGTCAGACAAGACCAAATCTTTATATTTGCGTTCAGTATTTTATACTGCGCACATTCATTCTTTCATCCGCCTCGAGCAGCATCTTGGAAACCATACAGATACCTTCAAGAAGTACTTCCTAACACTTAAATTTATGTTCGATGTTAGCAAACCCCTCTTTTCGTTAATACTTTTGTTGCTATAGTCAGCCTTCATTTAGTCTCCTCTCTACATTGGCCATCATCAGTTATTTTGCTACCCAATAGTCCTTTTAGTGTCTCATATCGTAATCTGATTCCTTAACACTATCTGATTTAACCCTCGCAATACCAAAGGAGATGGAAGGGGTACTTCATGCCGACCTTTTTAGAATACTCTAATCTAGTCATGTACATTGTATTTTAAAATTTAAAAAAAATTATTTGTGATTTTTATAGATTTCTTCTACCAGATTCCGTAATTGTTTTAAATTTTTCAGTAAAACGTAACGTTAAAATGTAGGTCTTGTCAGTGGATGTGAATTTTCAGAACGGGTGTTATATTCGTATTTTCAGGTTTCAAATGGTTCAAATGGCTCTGAGCACTATGGGACTCAACTGCTGTGGTCATAAGTCCCCTAGAACTTAGAACTACTTAAACCTAACTAACCTAAGGACAGCACACAACACCCAGCCATCACGAGGCAGAGAAAAAACCCCTGACCCCGCCGGAAATCGAACCCGGGAACCCGGGTTTCAGGTTTAGGACCATTCTTACAGGTAAATATATCTTATAAAAGTATGTTGTGCCTAAAAGAGAACGAAAATGATCGAAAGCAGTATCTCTTAGTGTTGGCCATATATTACGCCCCCCTTTTGTAGTACACGTTATGGAAAATCCGTTGGTACTGCTATGTTTAATTCGAATACATTCCCTTACCTGTCATTTAGTTCCACTGAGCGGTATCTTACAATCCCTTTCCAGGGTACTATCTATTCTGTTCAGCTGTAATTCCAAGTTCTTTGCTGACTCTGACAGAACTGCAGTATCACCGGTAAACTTCAGAATGTTTATTGCATCTCCCACATATTTAATTCTGTTTGCAAATTTATCCTTGTATGCTTTACTGCTTGTTCGGTGTAGATGTTGAATGACATCGAGTGTAGGCTACCCAAATGTCTCACTCCCATCTTCAAATTGTACAACTAGAAATCCAGCGGATGGAGTAGAAGAATTTATGTGCTTCAACAAGATTTGTCCTTTAATGGGGTGGGGCTGTGAAATACATGTCCAGCCACCTTACAACTCTCTTCTTTTTAGCTGAGGACGGCAAAATTCATAATTCAATGAATATACGGCAAAAATTCAATCTTTCATTTAGGACAACATGGATTCCCAAGGAAACACGTGTTACCAGTTGTGGAGGAACATTTAGGGATGAGCGTCTCTCCTATTTCCGAACTTTAAGTGTTTTTCTTGCAACTTCCAGAAGAGCAGACGACATTGAGATAACTAATTCTAGATCGAAAGGTAATCCACTTTCGTTCGAACCCATTAGCGAGAACAAAGAGAAAAGACGGTTGAAGATGCAGTAAAGGGAAATCCTTTTCATGACTTTACGCCTCTTATCTTGTGATGTCATTTTTAAATGACGAATAGAGTCCAGAGGAAAGCTGCTACCTCACAGTATCTCTGGACAAACAGCTTCTGATCTAAGTATAATTTGAAGCGTTTATGTAAAAGTCCGATTTCAGAAGTCTCTCTGTCCTGGGGCGCCTGACACAAATGCTTTAACATTGTTATCGTCCATGTCTACGGAAGGTGCAGTGTAAGTGATTTCTCCAGTTCTAATTCCTTGGACGCCGCTTTGAAGAGTTACAAAAACCCCTAAGTTTTAAAAGCTATAAAATAAACGTTTTGCGTATAATAATTACAGTAACAGAATAGCATACATACCGTAAAAAGTTCTTTCATCATCATGAAATCAGTTCCTTCAGTTCGTTCTATTTCTCCCTTCTCTTTCGCACAAAGACATTCTAACATTGTCAGCTGCTTATTGCAGCAAGTATCGTTAGACTGGCTCAGTGATGTATTAAGAGCATTAAGAAGACAACATTCGGTTACGTAAGTGATGCGTTCTTTCGCCGCAATCAAAAGACCATGAACGTATGGACAATTGACGCATGTATACTCCTCGTCAAAGTTGTTTCATAGAGCTGTACTTAGCATATGGCAGGAACAATTCAATCCTTAATAATCGTGCAGTGCAACGACAGTGTTGGTACCTTGATCAGTCGTGTTCTGCATGTCTTTCAACGTAGAGTCGTGGATACCAAGAGACATAAATCGTCTAAACAATTCTCTTAGAATGTTAGCGCCGGTTTTTGGTTCATCTGGAAACTGAGTTGTAAACAAAATGCGAGATCTTAGAGTCCAGTCAATGAAACAGGATACAATATGTGTCAGATAATTGTTTCCTTCTCGCACTGGATGTCCACATGTCAGTAGTTGCTGAGTATTCACCTTTTGTTGTATGAGGAATTACCTCAGGTATAATTATGTGTCACAGCCTTTAAACACTTTCTTCCATGTACGGCGACACAGTTGTGATGTGAGACATAATGGTCTTTGCAGTGTCAATTAACGTCTGAACAAGATCCGTAAGACCTTCATCTCTTATAGTTCCGTACGACATTATGTTATGTTCACACATAGCCACGCATTTATCGACAATTATCTCCTGAGCAGGTTTAGTAAGTCGTTTCCTCGTCCACATAAGACGCTTGTTTATTAGATACGCACGGATGGCGAGAAATGTGCGAAGTGCCACTTGACCCTTCAGTATGAGAATAAATTTCACAGCACAGCGAACAGGAAACAAAATGAACGGTTTTACTACGCCATCCAAAATGAAATTTTAAGATTCGCTTCATGCTGAGTGGTTCTCTACTCTTAACTGATAAATTTTCTTTTACTTCCCTTTTTCTTGCCGTGTGCTCCTTCTTCTACAAACCACATTTAGTTTCCTCGCTCATTTTTGCGTTACAACAAAAATTAAGAAATCCTATCATCCCACTAAACACTGCTCTACTCACCGCACGGAGCCCGTACCTCGCAACTGCGGTCAGTATTACTAACAGCCCGTAGGCTGCAGCACGCCAGTGCTTGCTCACGGCACTGGTGCAGTGACGTCACGGGCTCGTTAAGTGTGGAGCATTGACGCCGCGGCCCATGGGCTGCGTCTCCAACCGCAAGTCTGCTGAGCCCCTGGCATACAGGTGCTTTCGCAACAGCACTGCTCGGCCCTTGGGGTGACGTCAGGGACTCGCTCGGCCCGAGACTGCTGTTGTCCAGTGCGGTAGCACGACTCTGCACTGTGCGGCTCGTCGGACCTCGATGCGGCTGCCCCAGCTGAACCTGCAGCGCGAGGCAAGGCTCGCACGGTTTTCATGGCTACAGTCCTCGACGGGCCGCGCCTCGATGCCCACCACAGCAGCGACGTGCACAATCAGAGGTCGCACTCAGTCGGTCGTCACTGACCGATTGACATAATACAAGCCAACTGCGACATCACTCTACAGTGGCTGCAACAATTCCCACGGGCAGACACGTCACAGAACATAGATACCTCTCAAATTCTAAGTTCGTGTATCTTCTACAAAAATCTCCCGTGACAATGTAAGTGATTTGTCAAACTGTTTACTTAAAACATGTCAAATAGTGGATTGCTTTTCTTGTATTCAACAATCTTGTAATTTTGTTGCACAAAACTTGAATAATTACTCATGTAACAGACAGTATCATAGTCAAATGTAACGTAGGCATACTTAAGACACCAAGAAAATTGTTCTTTTTTATATTTATGAAATATGTGTGTACCAGAGAGTCCACAAATGTTAATAACTACATGTAATACTTTGTAAGATGATAAAGAAGAGAGAAGCCTTCACATTTTTTCCGCTATCAGCTAGGAGATGCCTTCCTGTTTCGTATCGTCCTTTGTTCTTCAGCTTTTGCTATGTAAGCATCTACCTTGTTAGCTCTTAAGAACCATAAATGTATTTAAGTATATTCAGATTAATACCTTTGAGATATATTAATTTAACAAACTAAACATATCTCTTTGTATTAATGTCTTTATCAGCTTTGTGTACAGCTATTCATGAAATAAATGCAAAACTGCTGACGTGGAGCCCATCCGCCATTGGTGTGATCCAAATACTGATTAGCACTTTACCAGATATTTATGGTGCACCACCGAATCTGTAGTGTTTCAGGAACGAGGTCCAATACTCAATTAATTATACCTCATAATGCGATTGACCGATCGCGTTATTCAGTTGCCTTATGAAAATTACATAGGAGCCACATCTGTAACTTGGCGTTTCTCTCGAAAACCAACCTGGAGTAATCGGAAATCACAACAGGAATCAACAAGCACTGCTCGGTTAATTTCAATTCACATTACTGAATTGACTAACAACTTCCACTCGCTCATCCACCTATCAGAGAGGTTGTTGCTATTGTTGGATGGGGACCACTTATACTGTGGTCACTCCATGCGAGGTTGCAGTTTAACGTCATACCAGAGACATTTCTGTTTACAACAACAAAATAATACAAGAACCGTTACTTCAGTTCGCTGTATCTCCCAATAGTTTGACACAAATAGCTTTTCTCATCCGAGAATAAGCATCGCCGTTAATTTAGAGCAACGAAACTTCCTCGCAGATTAAAACTGTGTGCCGGACCGTGACTCGAACTCGGGAACTTTGCCTTTCGCGGGCAAGTGCTCTACCGACTGAGCTACCCAAGCACGACTCATGCCCCGTCCTCACAGCTTTAATTCCGCCAGTACCTCGTCTCCTACCTTCCAAACTTCACAGAAGCTCTCCTGCAGAACTTGCCATACTAGCACTCCTGGAAGAAAGAATATTGCGGAGACATGGCTTAGGCACAGCCTGGGCGATGTTTCTAGAATGTAATTTTCACTCTACAGCTATGTGTGCGCTGATATGAAACTTCCTGTGAAGTTTGGAAGGTAGGAGACGAGGTACTGGCGGAATTAAAGCTGTGAGGACGGGGCGTGAGTCGTGCTTCGGTAGCTGAGTCGGTAGAGCACTTGCCCGCGAAAGGCAAAGGTCCTGCGTTGGAGTCTCGGTCCGGCACACACTTTTAATCTTCCAGGAAGTTTCATATCAGCGCACACACCGCTGTAGAGTGAAAGTTTGTGAAGTTTGGAAGGTAGGCCCGATCTTAAACCCTACAAACACATTTCCTCTTTCTTCACTCCCACGTTCTGAGGAAGCAGTGCCGTCACAGATGGTGCCGAATCTGCGTCCTTCTGATATACTAAACGTGTCTGTACCATTTCAGTACCCACATCATCTGCAATACAATAAATGGAAATGCTGTGTGGCTAGGGCTCCCGTCGGGTGGACTGTTCGCCTGGTGCAAGTCTTTCGAGTTGACGCCACTTTGGCGGCTTGCGTGTCGATAGGGATGAAATGATGATGATAAGGAGAACACATCACCCAGTCCCTGAGCCGAGAAAATCTCCGACCCAGCCGGGAATCGAACCCGGGCCGGTAAGTATGACATTCTGTCGCACTGACCATTCAACTCCCAGGGGCGGAATGCAATACAATCAGCCTTATTGATAGCTTTTTGTACAACATCCTAAGCATCTACAACAAAATTACTGTCGGCAGTTGCACTCTGCAAGACACAAAAGCCATCGGCACATGCACTTCCCTCCACATCTGGTCTAGTCTGCAGAAATTGGCAACATCTCCACCAGGGTATTCCCCACTAATTATGCAAACAACAAACGAGGAGAACAAAATTGTACGACGACAAGGATACTTAATATAATTCTGTGCTAACATTTACTGTAACTTAACTACTCCGTTTGAGCAGCTACTCATGACTACTACTTACCGTGCTTAAATTTAGTGAGCCTCATTTATTGCTCAAAATGAAATACATTGCCAATTCAAAACGGCATTAGCTACCACAAAACTCTAACTTAACCAAATAATTCATCTTCACCTCCTAAGAAGCCACACATAGTTAACACCTCATACGCTTCCAGACAATGAGCCACACCCATTGCTGATAGGCAAAAATAACGTTCATACTTACACATCTTCAGAACACAGTCTGAGTTTACTTGACACACGTCACACATGAAAACAGAACTGAAAAGCTGCCAAAAGGTGTACTGACTCGACGTGATACCCTCAGGGGAAAATAAAGACTAGTCAGTGGACTCACCCACTGCATACTGATGCTGTGTCTCGATGAAACTGCAACCCTGAGGTAGTAGAGAGCCATAATCTCCAGGGACGGTGGCTGGCAAGGTCCCTCTGTCACTGAAATTTAGACGTGATACACATTCTGACATCAAAATGTAGAGTTCCGGGATGGATCCCCTCTACACGTGGATGTCTGAGTTGAGGTGGTGGATTGTTGTCGGGATGATGATCGATGGCTGCTCATAAAAACTTCACTATTAGTCATACATTTTACTGAAGAACAAACTAGAACATTCTGTGGTGAAACGTCCACAATAGTTTGTGGCCACGGTCTCAAAAGATTGCCCTCTATGGTGGAAGGCTGGTTGCACCTGGCAGTTGGCCCATTGGCTGGAAGATGCTAAGCTCACACCACTGATCTTAAAACCAACAGCAGGGGCCCACAGTTAGTGCAGACAAAATCTCGTGGTGTCTGCTTTTAGCATCATGTTGCCTCGGGGAGTGGCATATACCTCTCCTCGTAAACAGTAGCTACCGACTGAGACACCTTTAACTGAAAATAAGGGTAATTTATGTTGGGACAGAGCGTTATTTCTTTGCAAATCACTGCTTGCAACCATGTAGGCCATAAGAAGTCTATTGATTCGATGTGTAGTAACTGCCCTACCAACGCCTTTCTGCTGTGTCGTCGTTATGGCGGTGCCAGCTCCATTCCTGGAGGATAATGTATGGGAATCTGCCAGTGGCTTTGCTGCATCTGACGATATCGTGTTTGGTCGGCTCTGAGCTGGCCCACTCTCAAGGTCTTTTGCAACAGACATGGCAACATCACAATTTTACTCATTAGTGGTGGCGCTGAAGATCGAATAACTGATAACAAGATAATGAGTTGAACTGGAGAAAACAAGACATTTATGGCACAACTTCGTTTCATACGGCATTTCCTGAGGCATCAAGGAATTGTTAGTTTGGTAATGGAGAAAAGTGTGTATATGTTGGTAGTGGAGACGGGTGGGGCGCGTTAAAATTGTAGAGGAAGACAAAGTCTTGAATATAGTTAGCAGATTCAGACTGATGTACAATGCATTAACTGTGCAGCGCTGAAGAGGCTTGCGCAGAATAGACTAGCTTGGGCAGCTGCATCAAACCAGTCTTCAGACTATAGGCCACAACAACAACATTGGGGAAGGGGGCGGGAGGGAAAGGTTCTTAAGAGCTAACAACATGGATGCTTACATATCGAAAGCTGAAGAACACAAGACGATACGAAACACGAAGGCATCTCCTAGCTGACGCCGGCACGGTGGCTCAGCGTGCTCGGTCAGAGGGTTAGCTGCCATCTGTAATAAAAAAACTGAGTTAATCGAACAACAACGAACTTAAACGGATGTCTTACGACGTCCGCCTGAAGCAGATGCAGCGAACAAACGCGAACAAAATGAGATTAAAAAAAAAGCTGATAGCAGAAAAAATGTGAAGGATTCTCTATTCTTTATTATCATAGAAAATATTAAGACGTACGTACTAATATTTGTGGAGTCTCTGGTACAAACATACACTCCTGGAAATGGAAAAAAGAACACATTGACACCGGTGTGTCAGACCCACCATACTTGCTCCGGACACTGCGAGAGGGCTGTACAAGCAATGATCACACGCACGGCACAGCGGACACACCAGGAACCGCGGTGTTGGCCGTCGAATGGCGCTAGCTGCGCAGCATTTGTGCACCGCCGCCGTCAGTGTCTGCCAGTTTGCCGTGGCATACGGAGCTCCATCGCAGTCTTTAACACTGGTAGCATGCCGCGACAGCGTGGACGTGAACCGTATGTGCAGTTGACGGACTTTGAGCGAGGGCGTATAGTGGGCATGCGGGAGGCCGGGTGGACGTACCGCCGAATTGCTCAAACACGTGGGGCGTGAGGTCTCCACAGTACATCGATGTTGTCGCCAGTGGTCGGCGGAAGGTGCACGTGCCCGTCGACCTGGGACCGGACCGCAGCGACGCACGGATGCACGCCAAGACCGTAGGATCCTACGCAGTGCCGTAGGGGACCGCACCGCCACTTCCCAGCAAATTAGGGACACTGTTGCTCCTGGGGTATCGGCGAGGACCATTCGCAACCGTCTCCATGAAGCTGGGCTACGGTCCCGCACACCGTTAGGCCGTCTTCCGCTCACGCCCCAACATCGTGCAGCCCGCCTCCAGTGGTGTCGCGACAGGCGTGAATGGAGGGACGAATGGAGACGTGTCGTCTTCAGCGATGAGAGTCGCTTCTGCCTTGGTGCCAATGATGGTCGTATGCGTGTTTGGCGCCGTGCAGGTGAGCGCCACAATCAGGACTGCATACGACCGAGGCACACAGGGCCAACACCCGGCATCATGGTGTGGGGAGCGATCTCCTACACTGGCCGCACACCACTGGTGATCGTCGAGGGGACACTGAATAGTGCACGGTACATCCAAACCGTCATCGAACCCATCGTTCTACCATTCCTAGACCGGCAAGGGAACTTGCTGTTCCAACAGGACAATGCACGTCCGCATGTATCCCGTGCCACCCAACGTGCTCTAGAACGTGTAAGTCAACTACCCTGGCCAGCAAGATCTCCGGATCTGTCCCCCATTGAGCATGTTTGGGACTGGATGAAGCGTCGTCTCACGCGGTCTGCACGTCCAGCACGAACGCTAGTCCAACTGAGGCGCCAGGTGGAAATGGCATGGCAAGCCGTTCCACAGGACTACATCCAGCATCTCTACGATCGTCTCCATGGGAGAATAGCAGCCTGCATTGCTGCGAAAGGTGGATATACACTGTACTAGTGCCGACATTGTGCATGCTCTGTTGCCTGTGTCTATGTGCCTTTGGTTCTGTCAGTGTGATCATGTGATGTATCTGACCCCAGGAATGTGTCAATAAAGTTTCCCCTTCCTGGGACAATGAATTCACGGTGTTCTTATTTCAATTTCCAGGAGTGTATTTCCCCAATGTTGTTGTTGTGATATTCAGTCTGAAGATTGGTTTGATGCAGCTGCCCAAGCTAGTCTATTCTGTGCAAGCCTCTTCAGCGCTGCACTGCTAACGCAATGTACGTAAGTTTGAACCTACTCATTGTATTCAAGACTTTGTCTCCCTCTACAAATTTAACACCCCTCCCCAACACCCACACATACACACTTCTCTCCATTACCAAACTGACAAGTCCTTGATGCCTTAGGATATGCCCTATGAAACGAAGTTGTGCAATAAGTTTCTTGTTTTCCCCAGTCGACTCAGTATCTTCTTATCAGTTATTATGATCTGGAGTGGCACCACTAATTTTCGGCGCTACAGAGAAAAATTATGACATTGCCATGGCTATTGCAAAAGATTTTGGGAGTGGGCCAGCTCAGCGCCGACCAAACACCATTACGTCAGATGCAGCAATGTCACTGGCAGATTCCCACATTGTGCTCTCAATAGGCCCCCTGGCTCAGCAGCTGTTGTGGCAGAGCACCTGAAGGAAAATTTGGAAAATATTTCTATTTTATAGTTCTGGGTGGAGATTTTAATTTTCCCCATATAGTCTGGGAGATTGAAAAGGTTTATAACGGGTTCAGTGACAAAGAATCCAATGAGATTTTTTTATGTGCATTATCTGAAAACTACGTTTAGCAGTTAAACAGAGAACCGACTCGTGGCGATAACGTATTAGACCTTCTGGTGACAAACAGACTTGAACTATTTGAAACAGTTAACGCGGAACAGGGAATCAGTGATAATAATGCGGTTACTGCATCGATGATTTCAGACCTAAATAGAAATATTAAAAAAGGTAGGAAGATTTTTCTGTTTAGAAAAGATGACAAAAAGCAGATTTCAGAGTACTTGACGGCTCAACATAAAAGTTTTGTCTCAAGTGCAGATAGTGTTGAGGATCAGTGGACAAAGTTCCAAATCATCGTAAAATATGCATTGGATGAGTATGTGCCAAGCACGATCGTAAGAGATGGAAAATGCCATCGTGGTACAACAACCGAGTTAAAAAAGTGCTGCGGAATCAAAGGGAACTTCACAGCAAAATAAACGTAGCCGAAGCCTTGCAGGCAAACAAAATGTAGTGTGAGGAGGGCTATGCGAGAGGCGTTCAATGAATTCGAAAGTAAAGTTCTATCTACTGACTTGGCAGAAAATCCTAAGAAATTTTGGTTTTATGTCAAAGCGGTAGGTGGATCAAAACAAAATGTCCAGACACTCCGTGACCAAATTGGTACTGAAACAGAGGACGACAGACTAAAGGCCGAAATACTAAACGTCTTTTTCCAAAGCTGTTTCACATAGTATGACTGCACTGTAGTTCCTTCTCCAGATTGTAGCACAGATGACAAAATGGTAGTTATCGAAATAGACGACAGAGGGATAGAGAAACAATTAAAATCGCTCAAAAGAAGAAAGGCCGCTGGACCTGATGGGATACCAGTTCGATTTTACACAGAGTACGCGAAGGAACTTGCCCCCCTTCTTGCAGTGGTGTACCGTAGGTCTCTAGAAGAGCGTAGCGTTCCAAAGGATTGAAAAAGGGCACAGGTCACCCCCGTTTTCAAGAAGGGACGTCGAACAGATGTGCAGAATTATAGACCTATATCTCTAACGTCGATCAGTTGTAGAACTTTGGAACACGTATTATGTTCGTGTATAATGGCTTTTCTGGAGACTAGAAATCTACTCTGTAGGAATCATCATGGGTTTCGAAAAAGATGATCGTGGGAAACCTAGCTAGCGCTATTCGTCCACGAGACTCAGAGCGCCACACGGGTTCCCAGGTAGATGCCGTGTTTCTTGACTTCCGTATGGCGTTTGATACAGTTCCCCATAGTCGTTTAGTGAACAAAGTAAGAGCATATGGACTATCAGAGCAATTGTGTGATTGGATTGAAGAGTTCCCAGATAGCAGAACGCAGCATGTCATTCTCAATAGAGAGAAGTCTTCCGAAGTAAGAGTGATTTCAGTTGTGCCGCAGGGGAGTGTCGTAGGACCGTTGCTATTCACAATATACATAAATGACCTTGTGGATAACATCGGCAGTTCACTGAGGCTTTTTGCGGATGATGCTGTGGAATATCGAGAGGTTGTAACAATGGAAAATTGTACTGAAATGCAGGAGGATCTCCAACGAATTGCCGCATTGTGCAGGGAATGGCAATTGAATCTCAATCTAGACAAGTGTATTGTGCTGCGAATACATAGAAAGAAGGATCCTTTATCATTTAGCTACAATATAGCAGGTCAGCAACTGGAAGCAGTTAAATCCGTGAATTATCTGGGAGTACGCATTAGGAGTGATTTAAAATGGAATGATCATATAAAGTTGATCGTCGGTAAAGCGGATGCCAGACTGAGATTCTTTGGAAGAATCCTAAGGAAATGCGATCCGAAAACCAACTAAGTAGGTTACAGTACACTTGTTCGCCCACTGCTTGAATATTGCTCACAAGTGTGGGATCCGTACCAGATAGGATTGATAGAAGGGATAGAGAGGATCCAACGGAGAGCAGCGCACTTCGTTACACGATCATTAAATAATCGCGAAAGCGTTACGGAGATGATAGGTAACTCCAGTGGAAGACTCTGCAGGAGAGACGCTCAATAGCTCGGTACAGCTCCCTTCTCAGAGAACTTTTCGCACAAAGACATTCTAATATTGTCAGCTCCTTATTCCAGCGACTATCGTTAGACTCGTTCATTTATCTATCAAGAACATTAAGAAGACCACTTTTCTTTACGTAAGTGACGCGTTATTTCGCCGCAATCAAAAGACCAGGAACTTATGGACAATTGATGCATATATACTCCCCATTAAAATTATTTTGCAGCCCCGTTTTTGACATATGGGAGGAACAATTCAGTAGTGAATATATGGCGCAGTGCAACGACAATATTGGTAGTTTGATCAGCTGTGTGCTGCACGTCTTTCAAAGGAGAGTGGTAGATACCAAGAGCCATAAATCGTCTAAACAGTTCTCTTAGAATATTACCGCCCGTTTTTGGTTCGTCTGTAAACTGAGTTCTAAATAAAATGCGAAATCTGAGAGTCCAGTCAATGAAACAGGAGACAGTACATGTCAGATAATGGCTTTCCTAACGCCATCCACAATAGGCTTTAACACGGTCCAAACTGAACTTTTAAGATTCACTTCAGGCTGTGTGGTTCTCTGCTCACCACTGATTAGTTTTTCTTTTCATCCCTTCTTCTTTACATGTGCTCCTTCTCCTGCAAACAGCGTTTAATGTCCCGTTCTCATTTTTGCATTACAAAAAAACTGAAGGAATCCCACCACTCCACTTAACACTGCTCTGCTCACCGCTCGTAGCCCCTAGCTCACAAGTGCGGTCAGTGCTACCAACAGCCCGTAGGACGCAGCACACCAGTGCTAGCGCAACGCACTGGTGCAGTGACGTCACGGTCTCGCTCAGTGCGGAGCAGTGTGGCCGTGGCCCGTGGGCTGTGTCTCTATGCGCAACTCTGCTAAACCCGTTGTCTACAAGTGCTTTCGCAACAGCACTGCTCGGCCCTTGGGGTGACGTCAGGGACTCGCTCGGCCCGAGACTGTTGTAGCTGAGTGCGGCCGCACGACTCTGCACTGTGCGGCCCGTCGGACCTCGATGCGGCTGCCCCGTCTGAACCGGCAGCGCGAGGCAAGGCTTGCACGGCTGTCATGGCTACGGTCCTGGACGGGCCATTCCTGGATGCCCACCTCTTATTCGAAGTGCACAACCAGAGCTCACACTCAGTCGGTCGTCACCGACCGATTGACATCATACAAGCCATCTGCGACGCCACTCCAGCAGTGGCTGCATCATTTCCCACAGGCAGACACATCACTGAACATTGATGTCTCTCAAACTTTTAGTTAGTGTACCTTCTACGCGTGCCAATGTAAATGATTCGTCAAATTGTTTATTTAAAACATGTCAAATAGTGTATGGTTTTTTCTTGTATACACCAATCTTGTAATTTAGTTGTACACGGCTTGAATAACTACTCATAAAACAGCCAGTATCGTAGTCAAATGCATCGTAGGATACCATAAGACACAAAGAAAATTTTACTTTATTTATGTTTATGAAATATGTGTGTACCAGAGAGTCCACAAATGTTAATAAGTACATGTAATACTTTGTAAGATGATAAAGAAGAGAGAAGCCTTCACATTTTTTCTGCAAGCAGCTGGGAGATGCCTTCCTGTTTCGTATCGTCCTTTGTTCTTTCGCTTTCGCTATGTAAGCATCTATCTTGTTAGCTCGTAAGACCCATGAATATATTTAATTATATTTAAATTAATACTTTTCAGATTTAATAATTTAACAAACTAAATATATCTCTTTGTATTAATGTCTTCATCAGCTTTGTGTACAGCTATTCGTGAAAGAAATGCAAATCTGCTGACGTGAAGCCCATCCCCCAATTGGCGTGATCCAAATACGGATTAGCAATTTATCAGATCTTTTATGGTGCACCAACAAACCCGCAGTCTTTCAGAAACGAAGTCCAATACTCAATTAACTACACAGCATAATGCGAATAACCGATCACGTTGCTGGTCGGGGTGGCCGAGCGGTTGTAGGCGCTACAGCATGGAACCGCGCGACGGTTACGGTCGAAGGTTCGAATCCTCCTTCGGGCATGGACGTGTGTGATGCCTTAGGTTAGTTAGGTTTAACTAGTTCTAAGTTCTAGGGGAGAGATGACATCAGAAATTACGTCCAATATTGCTAATAGCCATTTGAACCATTTGAACCGATCACATTATGCACTTGCCATATGAAAGTTACGTTGGAGCAACATCTGTAACTTTACGGTTCTCTCGAACACCAACCTGGAGTAATAAAAAATCACAACAGGAATCAACAAGCACTTCTCGCATAATTTGAATTTACATTACTGAAATGACTAACTGCTGGTAAGTGGTAGGTGATCACGACTAATTTCTTTACGTTCTCTATCTTCCTTCAACATTCGCAACCAGGCAAGGTAACATTTACAGGTCACGACTTCCACTCGCTCATCAACCTTCCAGAGAGGTTGCAGCTATTGTTGCTCATATAGTGGTCACTCTACCTGTGGTTACAGTTTAACGTCATACCAGAGACACTTCTGTTTAATACAACAAAATAATACAAGAACCGTTACTTCATTTCGTTTCATCGGCCAACACTGTGATATAAATAGTTTTTCTCATACGAGAATGGGCAGCGCCGTCAATTTAGTGCAATATAGAAACGTCTTTTGCCATGTCAACAGCCGAGGGTGCTGAATCACACGAGATCTACCTTACTCAGGAGTTCTCCCACTAAAGAACTTGCAGAATTGTGGACCAGAAGCCTACCTCTCCATCCCGCCCCCTTCTACAATGTTGTTGTTGTGGTCTTCGGTTTGAAGACTGGTTTGATGCAGCTGCCCAAGCTAGTCTATTCTGTGCAAGCCTTTTCAGCGCAGCACAGCTAATGCAATGTGCATATATTTGTACCTGCTAACTGTATTCAACGCTTCGTCTCCTTTTACAATTTTAACACCCCCCCCCTTCCACAACACCCACATATACACACTTCTCTCCATTACCAAACTGACAAGTCCTTGATGCATTAGGATATGCCCTATGAAACGAAGTTGTGCCATAAATTTCTTGTTTTCCCAGTTCGACTCAGTATCTTCTTCTCAGTTATTCGATCTGCGGTGCCATCACTATTTTTCGGCGCTACTGAGTAAAATTGTGATGTTGCCGTGGCTGTTGCAAAACATCTTGGGAGTGGGCCAGCACGGCGCCGAACAAACACATTTACGTCAGATGCAGCAGTACCACTGGCGGATTGCTGTATTTTTCTCCAGGAAAATGTCTGGCACCGCCATAACGACGACACAGCAGAAAGGCGTTGGTAGGCCAGTAACTACACATACAATCACCAGACTGCTTATCGGCTACATGGTTGCAAGTTGTGATTAGCAAAGCAAGTGCGCTCTGTCCCAACGTAAATTACCATTACTATCAGTCAAAGGTGTCTCAGTCTGGTAGCAACTATTTAAGAGGAGAGGGGTTGCAGCTACACGAGGAGACATGAGGCTACAGGCAGCCACTATGGGACTTGGCCTCCACTAACTGTGGGCCCCTGTTGCTGGTTTTAAGATCAGTGCTGTGAGCTTATCATCTTCCAGCCTGTGGGCCAACTACCAGGTGCAACCAGCCTTCTGCCATAGAAGGCAGTCGTTTGAGGCCATGCCCACCTGTTGCGTCAGTACCTTTACACTCGCTGTCTTCAGCACACACTATGGAGGACGTTGCACCGCAGAATATTCTAGTTTGTTCTTCAGTAAAACGTATGACTAAAAGTGAATTTCTTATGAGCAGCCATCGATCATCATCCCGACAAAAATCCACCACCTCAACTCAAACCTCCACGTGTAGAGGTCATCCATCCTCGACCTCCATATTTTGATGCCAGAAGTGTGTATCACATCTAAATTTCAGTGACAAGGGAACCTTGCCAGCCACCCTCCCTGGAGACGATGACTCTCGACTACCTGACAGTTGCAGTTTCGTCGATACACAGCATCAGTATGCAGTGGGTGAGTGCACTAATTGTTCTATTCCCGCCCCCCCCTCCCCCTGCGAGTATCAAGTCGAGTCAGTGCACCTTATACCAGCTTTTCAGTTCTGTTTCGATGAGTGGCTTGTGGCAAGTAAACTCAGACTGTGTTCTGAGGATGTGTAAATATGACCGTTATTTTTACCTGTCATCAATGAGTGTGGCTCATTGTCTGGAAGTGTATAAGGTGTTAACCATGCATAGCTTCTTAGGAGGTGAAGATAAGTTTTGTCGAGAAGTCAGAATAGATTTCGTCGTTTTGAATGGGCAATGTATTTCATTTTGAACAATAAATTTGGCTCACTGCGTTTAAGCACATAAAGTAGTAGTCATGAGTAGCCGCTCAATTGGAGAAGTTAAGTTACAGTAAGTGTTAGGATAGAATTAGAGTAAGTGTCCTTGACTTCGAACTCTTTTGATCTCCTCGTTTGTTGTCTGCATAATTAGTAGGGATACCCTGGCTGAGAGGTTGCGAATTTCTGCAGCCTGGACCAGATTTGGAGCGAAGTGCATGTGCCGATGATATTTGCGTCTTGCAGAGTGCAACTGCCGACAGTAATTTTATTGTAGATACTTAGGAGGTGACACAGAAAGCTATCAATAAGGCTGATTGTATTGTAGATGTTGTGGGTACTGAATTGGGACAGACGCATTTAGTATTTCCAAAGAACGCAGATTCGACACCATCTGTGACGGCACTGCCTCCTCAGAAGGTGGGAGGAGAAGAAAGAGGAAATGTGTTTGTAAGGTTTATGATTGGGCCGACAAGTCTTGTGCCAGTGGGTCAGGAGATTGACAAAAGTGACAAAACTTGCGGTGTAATGCGTGATGCAGGCGAAGGCTGCTGTGCAATCCCAGATCTAGATTTTCTCATCATGCATCATGCCGAAACTGACTTTCGATGACGCGCGGTGGAACTGAGTGGGATACTGTTGAAGATGAGGAAGCTGTCACCAAGTTTCGTTTATCATGATAGGACAAATGCTGACAAAATCACTAAAGATTAATTTGCATGATATAGTGAAACAAGGCACTGTGAAGTTGCTTTAGGTGACCAAAGGTGTTGCTAACTTATACGATTATGGACTTCGCCTACGGGTAGAGAGTCGTTGTTGAGTACGCAGAGTTCAGTGATTGAGAGCACTTCTTTATCAATACTCACGTTGAGACATGTAAATCCCGTCCTTGTGACTGGGAGTTCGCGTTTCTTGTCTGTGGAACACAGAGAGGAGAAGATAGTGATAGATTATACTAGTCAGAGGACCGCCTTCTGCCGTCCTAGTGTTTGAACGAGTTTTTTATTTTGTGGCGGGAGTTCTTCCATCGTCGCAGACATCTACGAGAACCATCAGTCCGACGCACGGGACGCAGTACATTTGGTGATATTGATTGCTTCGGCTTATTAGGGCTATAAAGCTGAACAGCTGTGACCACGGAAGTTTCATTTCCGCTGATGATGCACACCACTGTAGATCATCTTTTAAAGTAGTGTATTCTAGTGTGTGGGACGTAGATGATATCACTCATCTCGCGTTACTTATATTAGATCGCGTAGCCATCAAAAGGGGCAGATTTGGGAAGTTGATGAATAACATTAGTCAGGGAATTCATTTGTATATCTTTATGTCCATTGCACATCGACATTTAAACATCTGTAATAAATAAAGGGGTTTCAATCAACAATAAATGTGTAAACAGATACATTAACATTTAGTAGTTACTATTTCTCTTAATCGTTCATTTATTTTTATGTTGTGATTTATATGTTAAAGAGCATTATGTTAAAGAGCAATAATATCTCCGTTAAGAGATCCTAAGATCTGCTTCAGGGGGTAGTCAGACAGGGCAAAATGTTGATTTTCGCGTTCAGTATTTTCCATTGCGCACATTCATTTTTACACCTGCCTGTAGAAGCATCTAGGAAACCACACAAACACCTCCAGGAAATACTTCCTAACACTTAAATTTATATTCGATGTTGGCAAGTCCCTCTTTTTCATTAATAGATTTTTTGGTATAGGCAGTCTTCATTTTATACCCTCTCTACTTCGGCCATCATCAGTTATTTTGCTGCTCACAAGTCCTTTTATTGTCTCATTTCGTAATCATATTCCCTTAACACAACCTGATTTAACCCTCGCATTACCAAGGGGAGGGGTACTTTATGCCTACGTTTCCAGAACATTGTAATCTAGCCATGTACAATATATTTTAAAATTTTGAAGAAAATATGTTTCTGATTTTTAATGATTTCTTCTATAAGATTCCGTAATTGTCAGTGGATGTAAAATTTCAGAAGATGTCATATTTATATTTTCAGGTTTAGGACCCATCTTACACATAAATATAACTTTCAAAAGTATGTTTTGCGTAAATGACAACGAAAATTAATGAAACCCGTATATCTTTCTGTTGGTATATATTACGCCCCCCTTTTGTTCTACACGTTATGGAAAATCCGTTGGCCGGCCGCGGTGGTCTAGCGGTTCTAGGCGCGCAGTCCGGAACCGCGAGACTGCGACGGTCGCAGGTTCGAATCCTGCCTCGGGCATGGATGTTTGTGATGTCCTTAGGTTAGTTAGATTTAAGTAGTTCTAAGTTCTAGGGGACTGATGACCACAGATGTTAAGTCCCATAGTGCTCAGAGCCATTTGAACCATTTGAAAATCCGTTGGTACCGCTAGGTTTAATTCGAATACGTTCCATTGAGGGTTATCTTATAATCCCTTTCAAGGGCACTATCTACTCCATTCCACTGTTATTCCAAGTTCTTTGCTGTCTCTGACAGAATTGCAGTGTCACTGGTAAACTTCAAAATGTTTATTGCTTCTTCCTGATATTTAATTCTGTTTACAGATTTATCCTTGAATGTATGCAGCTTTTTCGGTGTAGCTGCTACCCGAATGTCTTACTCTCATCTTCAAATTGCACAACTAGAAATCCAACGAATGGAGTAGCAGAATTTATGTGCTTCAACAAGATTGGTTTTTTGATTGGGTGGCGCTCTGAAATACATGTTCAGCCTCATTATACCTCTTTTCTTTTTACCTGAGGACTGCAAAATTCCTATTTCAGTGCATATATGGCAAAAATTCAAACACTCGTTTAGGACGACACGGATTCCCAAGGATTCACATGTTACCAGTTGTGGAGCAACATGTAGGAATGTGCGTCTTTCGTATTTCAGAACATTAAATGTTATTTTTGTAACTTCCAGAAGAGCAGAGTACATTGAGATATGTATTTCTAGATCGAAAGGTAAGCCAGTTCCCTTCGAACCCACTAGCGAGAACAAAGAGAAAAGACGGTTGTAGCTGCAGTAAAGGGAAATGTCGTTAGAGTGTATTGTGGGATTGGAGATGTATGAGGAAGGAAGACTATTGTATGCTTTACATGAATGTACACTTTTTACCTTCAGATGTCATTTTTAAATGACGAATGGTGGCCAGAGGAAAGTTGCTACCTCACAGTATCTATGGACAAATAGCTTTTCATCTAAGTTTAATTTGAGGCGATTATGTAAAAGTCCGGTTTCAGAAGCTTCTCTGCCCTGGGGCGCCCCACTCAAATACTTTAACATTGTCATCTTCCATGCCAACAGAAGGAGCAGTGTAGGTGATTCTCCAGTTCTAATTCCTTGGACGACGCTTTGTAAAGCTACAAAAACCATTATGTTTTAAAAGCTATAAAATAAACTATTTTGTATAAGAATTACAGTAATAGTATAGATACATACCGTAGAAAGTTTTTTCATCAGCGTGATATCAGTTCCTTCAATTTGTGCTATTTCTCCATTCTCAGAGAACTTTTCGCACAAAGACATAATAACATTGTCAGCTGCTTATTCCAGCGTGTATCGTTAGACTGGCTCAGTGATCTATCAAGAGCTTTAAGAAGACCACTTCTCTTTACGTAAGTGGTGGTTGTTGGGATGTTTAAGGGGAACTAAACAGCGAAGGTCATCAGTCCCCCATTTATGTAAGTGACGCGCTCTTTCGCCACAGTCAAAAGTCTATGAACTTATGGACAAATGACGCATATATACTACGCATCAAAATTATTTCGTAGCCCTGTATTTAGCATATGGCAGGAACAATTCAATCATGAATAATCGCGCAATGCAACGATTATGTTGGTATCTTGATCTGTTGTGTGCTGCATGTTTTTCAAAGTAGTGTCGTTTATACCAACAGACATGAATCGTCTAAACAATTCTCTTAGAACGTTACCGCCAGCTGAGTTGTAGAGAAAATGAAAGATCTGAGAGTCCAGTCAATAAAACAGGAGACAGTACATGTCAGATAATTGTTTCTTCTCGCACTGGATGTCCACATGTCTGTTGTTGTTGTGTATTCACCTTCTGTTATATGAGCAATTACTTCAGTCATAATTATATGCCGTAGGCTTTTAGCACTTTCTGCCATGTACCGCAACACAGTTGTGGGTTGAGACATAGTGGCCTTTGCTGTGTCAATTAAGGTCTGACTAAAATCCATAAGACGTTCACCTCTCATATTTTCGTACGGCCTTACGCCTCGTGCACACATAGCCACGCATTTATCGACAGTTACCTCCTGAGCAGGTTTAGGAAGTCGTTTCTCGTCCATATAAGATCCGTTGTTTATTAGACGCGCATGGATGGCGAGAAATGTTGCAGCACACCAGTGCTTGAGCAAGGCACTGGTGGAGCGACATCACGGGCTGGCTCAGTGCGGAGCAGTGAGGGCGCGGCCTGTGGGCTGCGTCTCTATGCGCAACTCTGCTGTCGCCGTGGCAAACAGATGCTTTCGCAACTGGGGTGACGTCAGGGTCTCGCACGGCCCGATGCTGCATTAAGTTACGTTGTGCAAGACGCGACAGTTGGCTGCGACTGCGACGCTGCCCCCTCATCTTTTCCCACACTGGCAGACGGCGACACGGCCGCAACACGACTGGAGTCGTCGCCGTTTCCCAAGCTCCGGTCGGCGGCGGCGGATTCTAATACATAAGAAAAATAAGAATTCCGATTTTCTTGCTGTAAAAAATACTGTATGTTAATGCAACATAGTTACATCGGCTCCCAGAGTTACTTTTTCGATACAGATTCTCCTTTTACTTTAAAAAATTGAAAAGTATCTCTTCCGGTTTTGCGTGTTTTTTTCGCTGTATATTACTTCTCTATCAATTGTGAGGAAAGTAAAAGGCACAAAAAATTGATGTTTGCGTATCTTGCAGTTTCACATCACAGCTTGATAATGAGGTGTCTATTTTTCTGATATTCGTCACAGTTATTCCGATACTTAATTTACAAGTAACCTACTGCATAAAATTTGAATTGTGTACAGTGAAAAATGTGGTCGCTGGCTACTTTACGTATACATCGTTGCCGATGAAAAGAAGCTAACATATCGAAATTACTTTTAAAGTTGAGATCAGAATGATATCGATCTCCGTTTCCGAGATGTGGGCTCATATATCTCCGGGAGCGTCGCGACTAGCCGCCAGTTCTGTCGACGCGCAACGAGAATCGTGTGGTCATCACACGATAGAGAATGCATTTGTTTTGTTTCGCTGACACATTTGGACCTAATGAAACGATTTTATGTCATATATTTCTCCGGTATGAGTTACTAATATTTCTCCATATGCTCTTGACAATTTCATTTAAAATGCCACGAAATGTAGGTTTCTTAAAGCCAAGTGATCAAGCAGAACCCATTTTCTTGGTTTTGCTGAGACATTTGAACCTGTTCCAAGCTTTCTTTCTCGTTTATTTCTCTGATACGAGTCCCGAATATTCCTCCATGTGTTTTTGCACATTTCACCTAAAATTCCAATGAAAGATAAGTTTATTAACAATAAGCGCACGCTAGCGTCATTGCATTGTTTCAAGTTCTTGACAACAAGATAGGGTTTCACCTTAAACATCTCTAGAATTTTCATTCTGAACGTCTACAGCATACACTAGCAGAAATGTGGAAGAAATAATGTCCGTGCTTCTTCACGAAATTTCCCCAAATTATACTTGTCAGTTTCTCCCATGCAGAAACTTTTGGAACAAGCTAAGGCAACTTTCATAGCCGACTGACTCTTTATTCCCATCCAAATGAACTTCCATATTCTTATATTCTGACAGCATACATCGTTATGGATGACATGAACATTTAATCTTGCCAAGCTGCACTCAAAAGATGACTCCAGGATTTACAAAAGACGAATTTCAATTGTGAACTGTGTCAGACCAGAAGGGCCTTGTAAAACAGTAGTGCACTTTTGGCACAAGTTTTTTGAGCACCATCTTCTACCAATGAATTGAAGTGAACGTGACAAATTACTTATTGCAGCATACTGTTTGCGCAATCTGTTGAGAAACGCCTTCCTCAAAAACGAACATCTATTGATTACAGAAAGCTGTACAACAATCTGGTGGTGGTTTTTCACAACTAGAAGGTATCATCAAGACACCAATCTACCGTTTACTTTCGAAGTGAAGGTATTGTAAAATGTAACTTTCTCGTTATACTTTAGATTGTTCATTTTATAATGTACTTGCCGTTTTCAATTTTTATCGCCACAAAAAAGAGTAATGCGAAAATTGACCTTCATTTTCATCATTCTAATTCTACATCTGCATGGATTATATGATTTTCATAACAGGCCTGAAAAATTTGCATTAATGGGAAAATATTATATATTTCACTCACCTGCCAGTTTCAACTGTGCACCAATTTCTTCCCAAATTCTGTCTCTGAACATAGTCTCTATATTTAGGGTTCTTCAAATCGTAAAGGCAAGGATGTTGCGAGACCAGCTCACAGAGCATCACATCCTGTGAGTGGCTCATTTCAGTTTTCCTTGAGTGGCTTTCTGGCAGCCGTACGTCTTTGTGTCGTGCGACTTCCGTCGTAACACTGCTCACTGGTGCAGTGCTGCGACAGCTGCCGCAACAGTCGCGCGTCGCATCCCAAACTCGAACTGCGCATGCGCCAGCAGGCAACTTCTGACGTCACGTAGCGACCCGTCGCAGTCGCTAGTGTGCGTCGCGTCTTGGACAACGTGCCTTTAGTCCAGTGAGGCCACAGCTCGTGAGCAGAGCCTCTGAGCACGACTCTACACCATGCGGCCCGTCGGACCTCGACGCAGCTGCCCTGGTTGAAACGGCAGTGTGTGGCAAGCCACGCACGGCTTACATGGCTGCGCTCCAGAACGGGCAGCGCCTCGATGCCCACCTCTGCTGCAAATTGCACAACCAGAGCTCGCTCTCATTTGCAGTGTAATGCGTGATGCAGGCGAAGGCTGCTGTGCAATCCTAGGCCTAAACTCTCTCATCAAACATCATGCCGAAACTGACTTACGATGATGTGCGGTGGAACTCAAGAGGATAATGTTCAAGTTGGGGGAAGTTGTCACCAGTAAAGATAATGTTACAAGATTCGTATATCATGATAGGACAAATGCGAGCAAAATCAGTAAGGCTTAATTTGCATTATATAGTGGCACAAGGCACAGGGAAGTTGCTTTAGGTGACCGAAGGTGTTGCTAACTTATACGATTCTGGACTTCGCCTCCGAGTAGGTAATCGTCGATTAGTACGCATTGTTCAGTGATTGAGTGCACTTCTCCTGTCTATTCTCATGTTGAGACGTTATCCGAACTCTGTCATTGTGTCTCTGAGTTCGCGTTTCTTGTCTGTGGAATACAGAGAGGAGAAGATAGTATTAGATTATATTAGTCGGAGTACCGCCTTCTGCCGTCCTAGTATTTAATGAGTTTTTTTATTTTGTGGCTGGAGTTCTTCCATCGTCGCGGACGTGTACGAGAACCATAACTCCGACGCACGGAACGCAGTACGTTCGGTGATACTGCTAGTTTCTTCAGCTTATTGGGAATATAAAGCTGAACAGCTGTGATCACGTAAGTTTCATTTCCACTGAGGTTTCACACCCCACTGTAGATCATCTTTGAAAGTAATGTCTTCTAGTGCCTGGGACGTTGATGATATCAGTCAACTCGTGTTATTTGTGTTAGATCGCTTAGCCACAACATGGGGCACATTTGGGCAATTGATCAATAATATTAGTCAGGAAATTCATTTGTATCTCTTTATGTCCATTGCACATCGACATATAAACATTTGTAATGTATAAAGAAGTTTTAATCTACAATAAATGTATAAGCAAAAAAACAGCATTAATATTTAGTTGTTACTAGTTCCATTAATCATTCATTTATTTTTATGTTGTAATTTATATGGCAAAGAGCAAGAAGGAGGAAATAATATCGCCGTTAAGAGATCCTAAGATCTGCTTCAGGTGGTAGTCAGACAGAGCCAAATCTTTATATTTGCGTTCAGTATATCTCATTCCACACATTCATTTTTGCACCCACCTGGGGTAGCATCTTGGAAACCATACAAGTGGCTCAGTTATCTATCAAGAGCATTAAGAAGATTACTTTTCTTTATGTAAGTGACGCGTTCTTTCACCGCAATCAGAAAACCATGAAAAGAAATGGCTCTGAGCACTATGGGACTTAACTTTTGAGATCATCAGTCGCCTGGATCTATGAACTAATTAAAACTAACTAACCTAAGGACATCACACACATCCATGCCCGAGGTAGGATTCGAAACAGCGACCGTAGCGATCACGCGGTTCCAGACTGAAGCGCCTAGAACCGCTCGGCCATACCAGCCGGCGTGTGCTGTATGTCTTTCAAAGTAGAGTCGTGGATACCAAGAGACATTAAATGTCTAAACAGTTGTCTTAGAATATTACCGACCTTTTTTGGTTCATCTGGAAACTGGGATGTAAACAAAATGCGAGATCTGAGAGTCCAGTCAAAAAACAGGAAACAGTACATGTCAGCAAATGGTTTCTTCTGGCGCTGGACGTCCACATGTACGCAGCTGCTGATATTCACCTTCTGTTACAAGAGCAATTACCTCAGGCATAATTATATGTCGTAGGCCTTTAGCACTTCTTGCCATGTACAGTAACACAGCTGTGATGTGAGTTGTAATTGCCTTTGCAGTGTCGATTAACGTCTGAAGAAACTCCATAAGAGCTTCACATTTTATAGCTCCGTATGACCTTACGTCTCGTGCACATATAGTCTCTAAATTATCGACAGTTATCTCCTGAGCAGGTTTAGGAAGTCGTTTCACGTCCACACTAGACCCTTGTTTATTAGACACACATGGATTGTCGAGAAATGTGAGAAGTGCCACTTGATCCTACAGCATGAGAGTAAATTTCACCGCACAGTGAACAGGAAACAAAATGAACGTTTTTCCTAACGCCATCCCAAATAGGCTTTAACACAGTCCAAAATAAACTTCTAAGATTCGCTTCAAGCTGTGTGGTTCTCTACTCATCACTGATTGATTTTCCTTTACTTCCCTTATTCTTGGCATGCACTCCTTCTCTTGCTAACCACGTTTAGTTTCCGCGCTTATCATGTGTGTTAGGACAAAAATGAAGACATCCCATCACCCCACTAAACGCTGCTCTACTCACCGCTCGTAGCCCGTAGCTAGCAACTGCGGTCAGTACTACCAACAACTCGTAGGCCGCAGCACGCCACTGCTTGCGCACGGCACTGGTGCAGTGACGTCACGGGCTCCCTAAGTGTAGAGCAGAGAGGCCGCGGCCCGTGGGCTGCGTCTCTATGCGCAACTGCTGAGCCCGTGGCATAAAGGTGATTTCGGAACAGCACTGCTTGTCCCATGGGGTGACGAGAGGGACTGGCTCGGTCCGCGACTGCTCTAGTCCAGTGCGGCCGCAGCTCGCAGGCCGAGCCTCTGACTACGACTCTGCACCGTGTGGCCCATCGGACCTCGATGCGGCTGTCCCGGCTGAACCGGCAGCGCGAGGCAAGGCTCACACGGCTGTCATGGCCACGGTCCTGGATGGGCCATACGTCGATGCCCACCACTGCTGCGAAGTGCACAACCAGACCTCGCACTCAGCCGGTCGTCACCGACCGATTGACATCATACTAGCCATCTCCGACGTCACTTCAGCAATGGCTGCATCAATTCCCATGGGCAGACACAGCACTGAACAGACTTAACCTCTTATCCTCAAAACAATGATACCTGTCAAATTTTAAGTTAGTGTATCTTGTACAAATATCTCCTGTGCCAATTAAAATGACTTGTCAATTAATATGTGCCAAATTGTGTATTGTTTTTTCTTGTATACACCAATCTTATAACAGCCAGTGTCGTAGTCACTCAAGGGGGCAAATGTAAGACACCAAGAAAATGTTTCTTTTTTTTGTGATTATGAAATATGTGTGTACCAGAGAGTGCACAAATGATAATAAGTAAGTGTCAATATTTTCTATGATGATAAAGAACGGAGAAGCCTTCTGCTTTTTTTAGCGATCAGCTAGGAGATGCCTTCCTGTTTCGTTAACGTCCTTTGTTCTTTAGCTTTCGCTATGTAAGCATCTATCTTGTTAGCTCTAAAGTACCATGAATATATTGAAGTATATTTAAATTACTACCTTTCAGATGTACTAATTTAACAAACTAAACATATCTCTTTGTATTAATATCCGCCTCCGCAGCGTGGCGGTAGCGTTACCGACTACTAGGGAGCCAAGGTTCGATTCAGGGCTGGGGAGTGGGTGTTGTGTGTGCTTCATCATCATTTTCATTATGATTGACTCACAAGTTGCCGACGTAGAAAGAACTTGCAATACGGCGGCCGAACTCCCCTGCATGGGGCCTCCCGGCCTACAATATCATATAATTATTATTATTTTTTTTTACATTTTTTGTTAATGTCTTTATCAGGTATGTATACAGCTATTCGTGAAAGAAATGCAAAACTGCTGACATGGAGCCCGTTTACCACTGGTGTGATCCAAATACTGATTAGCTATTTATCAGATCATTTATGGTGCACCAACGAAACTGCAGTCTTTCAGAAACGATGTCCCATACTCAAATAACTATACACCATAATGCGATTGACCGATCGCGTTATGCACTTGCCTTATAAAAATTAAATTGGAGCCACATCTGTAAGTTTGCGTTTCTCTCGAACACCAACCTGGAGTAAAAGGAAATCACAACAGGAATCAAGAAGCACTGCTCGGTTAATATCAATTGACATTACTGAGCTGACTACCTGCTGGTAAGTGGGAGGTGATCACGACTATTTTCTTTACATTCTCTATCTTTCTTCCACCTTCGCAAGCATGCAAGGTAATAGTTAGAGCTCACGACTTCCACTCGCTCATCCACCTTACAGAGAAGTTGCTGCTATTGCTGGCTGGGGAGCACATATACTGTGGTCACTCCATGTGTGGTTGCCTGGGTGGCCGTGCGGTTCTAGGCGCTACAGCCTGGAACCACGCGACCGCTACGGTCGCAGGTTCGAATCCTGCCTCGGGCATGGATGTGTGATGTCTTTAGGTTAGTTAGGTTTAAGTAGTTCTAGGGGACTGAGTCCCATAGTGCTCAGAGCCATTTGAACCATTTAATACAAGAACCGCTACATCACTTCGATGCATCGGCCAATGGTGTGAGACAAATACCTTTTTTCATATAAGAATGAGCAGCGCCGTTAATTTAGAGCAATATAGAAACGTCTTTTGCCATGTCAACAGCCGAGGGCGCCGAATCACACGAGATCTACCTTACTCATGAGTGCTCCCAGTAAAGAACTTAGCAAATTGTGAACCAGAAGCCTACCTCTCCCTCCCGTCTCCTTCCCCAACGTTGTTGTGGTCTTCAGTCGGAAGACTGGTTTGATGCAGCTGCCCAAGCTAGTCTATTCTGTGCAAGCCTCTTCAGCGCTGCACAGCTAATGCAGAGTACATCAGTTTGAACCTGCTACGTGTATTCAAGGCCTTGTCTCCCTCTGCAATTTTAATACCCCATCCCCCCCCCCCCCCAACACCCACATATACACTCTTCTCTCCATTACCAAATTGACACTTCCTTGGTGCCTCAGGATATGCCCTATGAAACGAAGTCTTGCCATAAGTTTCTTGTTGTCCCCAGTTCGACTCAGTATCTTCATATCAGTTATTCGATCTGCAGCGCCAACACTAATTTTCGGCGCTACTGAGTAAAATGGTGATTGTGTTATCGATAGCTTTGATGCCACTGTGTAGGTGAAAGTTCTTAAGTTGGCACTACGACAGACACCGACGACAGCGCCCTCTAGCCGGTGCTGTGCAGGTCTACGAGCTGCGCTACAGCTTCTGCACAGTTTGATCAAGAGCAGACGGCCAGGACACTTCGCTTGCTATTGAGATTATGTACTACTTACGGCGGGTCTAGGCTTCGCACCTCAGTGCAAAGTTATGTATTCAGTTAATATTGTGATATAGTAAAACCATTTCTAAGAGCAGTACCGAGAGATTTTCACCTTTTCCTGCTCCTACTCACTTCCTTCAATCGGACAACCTGGAAGGCGGGATACAAAACTTGGCGACGAGCAGGGATTAAATTTTTTTTCCCTCTCTTCTCATTTCCTTTTTTGCTCGGCACTACTTTGGCTTCTCTGTGATATGCCCGTGTGGCTTAGTGACTGTCTTTAAGTGTTCCCACCATTCGCTATTAAGACTTTGAGTATTGCTCGAGCGTTTGGGATCCCTATCACGTCCGATTGAGGGAGGACATAGAAGCAATTCAGAGGCGGGCTGCTAGATTTGTTACTGGTAGGTTTGATCATCACGCGAGTGTTACGGAAATGCTTCAGGAACTCGGGTGGGAGTCTCTGGAGGAAAGGAGGCGTTCGTTTCGTGAATCGCTACTGAGGAAATTTGGAGAACCAGCATTTGAGGCTGACTGCAGGACAATTTTACTGCCGCCAACATATATTTCGCGAAAAGACAACAAAGATAAGATGAGATGAGATAAGAGAGATTAGGGCACATTGCTATCCACCCTAACCAAAGGATCATTTACGTGTATAGAAAACAACAGCGGACCTACCACACTTTCCTGGGGCACTCCAGATGATACCCTCACCTCCGTCCGAAACCGCGCGACCGCTACGGTCGCAGGTTCGAATCGTGCCTCCGGCATGGATGTGTGTGATGTCCTAAGGTTACTGAGGTTTCAGTAGTTGTAAGTTCTAGGGGACTGATGACCTGAGATTGTAAGTCCCATAGTGCTCAGAGCCATTTGAACCAACCCTCACCTCCGATGAAACTCACCCTTAAGGACAACGTACTGGGTTCTGTTACTTAAGAAGTCTTCGAGCCACTCACATACTTGGGAACCAATCCCATATGCTCTTAGTTAGGAGTCTGCAGTGGGGCACCGAGTCAAACGCTTTCCGGAAGTCAAGGAATATGGCATCCGTCTGATACCCTTCATCCATGGTTCACAAGATATCATGTGAAAAAAGGTCGAGTTGCGTTTCGCAGGAGCGATGCTTTCTAAAGCCGTGCTGATGCATGGACAGCAACTTCTCTGTCTCAAAGAAATTCATTATATTCGAACTGAGAATACGTTCGAGAATCCTGCAACAAACTGATGTTAAGGATATTGGACTGTAATTTTGAGGATCCGTCCTTCTACCCATCTTATATACAGGCGTCACCCGCGCTTTTTTCCAGTCGCTCGGGACCTTACGTTGGGCAAGATATTCGCGATAAATGGAAGCAAGCTAAGTAAGAAGCCAATTCAGTAGAGTACCCTCTGTAAAACCGAATTGGAATCCGATCAGGACCTGGCGATTTATTTATTTTCAACCCATTCAGCTGCTTGACAATCCCAGGGATGTCAATCACTGTGTCCTCCATACGGGAATCTGTACGAGACTCAAACGGCGGTATGTTTGTACGATCGTCCTGCGTGAAAGATTCCTCAAACGCTAAATTTAAAATTTCAGCTTTCGTTTTGCTGTCTTCCGTTGCCAGGCTAGACTGATCAGTGAGTTACTAGATGGAAGCCTTCGCCCTGCTTGCCGATTTTACGTAAGACCAGAATTTCCTTGGGTTTTCAGCAAGATCTTGTGCTAAGGTATGATGTTGGTAGTGGTTGAATGCTTCGTGCATCGCTCTTTTTACAGCACCACGAATCTCTACTAACTTTTGCCATTCCTCACTCTCCCAATCTTTCTTCTACCGTGAGTGCAACTGCCTTTGCTTCCTGAGCATTCTCCGAATTGCACTGTTAAACCACGGTGGGTCTTTCCCGTCCGTCTTTGCAGACAGAGAAGATACACTACACATGGCTACTTCCGCGTTCGACGTGACTCCGGGTGTGTGTACTGTTAGCGCGGAGCAACACGTGCTCTCCCACCCGCCTGCACGGCCAGCCACGCCGCGCCGCTCGCGCGCAAGTAAATATATTTCACACCAGGCACCCACAAAGAAACTGAAAGCATGTCCGAACTGCTTTCGTGCACACACACAGGACATTTGCCCATCCCGTCAAGCACTGTGTTATTTTTGTAATTAGAAAGGACACGTGCAAGCTGTGTGTAGTAAGAGAAACAATAATTCGCCAATTCTCTCCCGTTCGCGTGACTCGCGTGGGCGTCGCCGCAACGCCAACCGCCATGATCATGATTCACATCAGCCTATGGATGTTAATGCCATTTATTCAACTCCTTCTGCTTCACGTGCTTCGACAGCACGTCGTGTGAATCAAATTTTGCTAGACACTTCCTCTCGCATTCAGCGCGATGCGAGGAAACTTTTTGTGACTTTGCTCATTTGTGGACGTTCTGTTCGCATGCAGCTGGACACTGGTGCGTCAGTTTCTTTACTGAACAAATCGACGTATGACTTGCTTTATTCACTCCCGCTTCATCGTTCACATTCCACACTGACTGCACTTACTGGCCAGGATATCTCAGTGCTTGGCGTATGTAGCCTGCTAGCCACGTATGGTGCCACGACGCATAGAGTGTCTTTCCATCTGCTCTGCTCTTGTGATGCTACGAATATTTTTCGCATTGACGCATTTGAACTTTTTGACCTCGCAATTCAGGACAATGCACTTTTCATCAACGTTATTGACCATGCAGACTGTGTTGCTACACTAAGCGACGATTTCGGTGAACTCTTTTCTGATGGCCTTGGTTGTGCTACAGACTTTGCAGCGCATGTTGTAGTTAGGACATACCTATTTTTCGGTGTGCACGCCCGGTACTGCACGCACTGCGCGACGCCGTAGCTTCTGAACTTAAACATTTGCAAGACATTGGTGTCATTGAACCTGTTTCTGCTTCGCCATGGGCTTCGCCTATAGTGTGTGTGAAGAAACCAAACGGTCGTCTCCGTATTTGTGCTGACTTTCAGTCTACAGTAAATCCCCAGTCAGCGGCAGCTACATTTTCCTTACTGCGTCCTGAAGACATTTTTGATAAGCTTGGTGCGGGAAAATTATTTTCCACGATTGACTTGCGGGACGCATACTTTCAGATTACGCTCGAAGAACAGTCGCAGCGCTATTTTGTGATCAACATCCACCTTGGATTGTTCAAGTTTCGCCACCTTCCGTTCGGTTGTGCTTCGGTTCCAGCTATTTTTCAGTCTTATTTGCAGCAGTTGTGTGCCACTGTCCCTGGTTGCTCAAATTATCTGGACGATATAGTGGTATAAGGTCGCACCCCTGACGAACATTTGCAGAATTTGCGTGCCTTATTTATTGTACTTTTGCAGGCAGGACTAAAGTGTAAAAGAGGCAAGTGCAATTTTTTTCAAACTGAGATTCAGTATTTAGGACATATGATTAACGAACAGGGTATCCACCCCTCGCCCTCACATCTCAGTGCAATTAGAGACTTGCCAGCACACAGGAACTTGAAAGAACTTCAGTCTGTGTTCGGCAAAATTACATATTATATTCGATTTGTAACAAATGCAGCGCAGATTGCAGCACTATTGCATCGCCTTTTACGTAAGAACGTTCCTTTTGTTTGATCTTCGGAATGTGAGGCTGCTTTCCACAAGCTCAAATCTGCATTGTTGAATAATCGCTGTTTGATTCCTTTCGATCCCCCCAAACCAGATGTTTTAGCTGTCGATGCATCTTCTCACGGCATCGGAGCGGTTCTCTCACACCGCACTAAGTCTGTCGATCGCCCGATAGCTTTTGCGTCTAAGGTGCTCAATTCTGTCCAGCAAAACTGTTCTCAAATCGAGAAGAAGCTTTAGCTATTGTCTATGGTGTGACAAAGTTTCATGATTTTTTGTACGGTCGCAAGTTCTATTTGGTCACCGACCATAAGCCTTTGATGTCGTTGTTCTACCCGTCAAAGCCAGTTCCGGACCATAGTGCACAAAAGTTGCAACGTTGGTCTGTCCTCCTTTAGAATACTGCTGCGCAGTGTGGGATCCTTACCAGTTAGGACTGACGGAATACATCGAAATAGTTCAAAGAAAGGCAGCACGTTTTGAATTATCATGAAGTATGGGAGAGAGTGTCACAGAAGTGATACAGGATTTGGGCTGGAAATCATTAAAAGAAAGGTGTTTTTCGTTGCGACGGAATCTTCTCACGAAATTCGAATCACTAACTTTCGCCTCTGAATGAGAAAATATTTTGTTGACACCGACCTACATAGGGAGGAACGATCACCACGATAAAATGAGGGAAATCAGAGCTCGTACGGAAAGATATAGGTGTTCATTGATTCCGCGCGCTATACGACATTGGAATAATAGAAAATTGTGATGGTGGTTCGATGAACTTTCTGCCAGGCACTTAAATGCGATACGCAGAGTATCCATGTAGATGTAGATGTACATGTGGAGGTCTGAGTTGAGGTGGTGGACTGTTGTCGGTATGATGATACGTGGCTGCTCACAAAAACTTCGCTATTAGTCATACATTTTACTGAAGAACAAACTAGAACATTCTGTTGTGCTTCGTCCTCCATAACGTGTGCTGAAGATAGCGAGTGTTAAGGAACTGACGCTACAGTTGGTCATGGTCTCAGGCGACTACCTTCTATGGCAGAGGGCCGATTGCACCTGGTAATTGGCCTGAAGTGGCCCACTGCCTGGAAGATGCTAAGCCACAAAACTGATCTTGAAACCATAAACAGGGGCCCACAGTTAGTGGACGCCAAAGCTCGTGGTGGCTGCTTGTAGCATCATGTCGCCTCGAGGAGCGGCATACACCTCTCCTCGTAAATAGTAACTACCAGACTGAGACACCTTTGACTGAAAATAATTGTAATTTATGTTGGGCCAGAGCGTTCTTGCTTTGCAAATCACAGCTCGCAACCATGTAGACAATAAGATGTCTGTTGATTGAATGTGTAGTAACTGGCCTACAAACGCCTTTCTGCTGTGTCGTCATTATGGCAGTGCCAGCCCCTTTCCTGGAGCACAATGTGGGAATCTGCCAGTGGCACTGCTGCACCTGACGTAATGGTGTTTGGTCGGCAGTGAGTTGGCCCACTAACTAAGTCTGTTGCAACAGTCATGGCAATATCACTTTTGTATCCCACCTGGAAGTTAGCACATGGGTCTGTTCCTGTAAACTGAAAGGTTGGCTGAATGAAGGAAGTGAGTATCAGCAGGAAAAGGTGAAAATCTCTCGGTACTGCTCTTAGGAATGGTTTTACTATATCACTATATTAACTGAATACATAGCTTTGCATTGAGGTGTGAAGCCTTAGACCCATCGTACATAGTCTGAATAGGAAGCAAAGTCTCCCGGCCGTCTGTTCTTGATTAAGATGGGCAGAATCTGAGCTCGTAGACCTCGACAGCACCGGCTAGAGGGTGCTGTTGTCAGTGTCTATTGTAATACCTACTTAAGAACTTTCACCTACGCCGTGGCATCGTACCTGTCGATACCACATCCCTCCCCCCTGAAACGATGCACCGTCATTGAGTAGGGCTTCCGACGACAGGTGGAGGCACCCAGGGCGTCGCAGCTGAGGGGGCGGACTGCGGAACTGCTGAGCTGTGCTGTCCACACGCGACTCCGAATTGCTCGTGGAAAACCTGTCAAGGCCGCGCACCGCCACTGGGTATGCTCGGATGAGCATGTGGAGCAACGACCTCCATGGGCGACGGCGGCGGCGGCGTGATGGCAGCCTCAGCGGCCATCGCTACCGGCAAAACGTAGGAACAAGGTGGCGGCGGCAGCGGCGGCAGCAGCGGGCAGAGGTGGGGCCTTGGTGGCGGCGAGAGGTGCCTGTCCCATGCAGGTAACCGGACTGGCATCGGCGACTTCGACGACAGCAGTCGGGGCGACCGTGGCGGGGTAGCGAGCAGCGGAGGGCCATCAGTTGAGTCGTAGGCTGAGGTGGCGGAATCCGTGAAGCCTCCAATTCTGCCAGAAAACAACTAGCGGCAGAAAACCGAGGACGGCACAAACGGATTTGGTTCCTGTCTCACTTGTCAGTGCCAGAGGGACCAGAAATAACAAATAACGGCTGGCCAAGCTGGAGATGAATGAGTCCCTGCTCCCAGCGCTGCCTGCAAGAGTAAACGCAATAGCACACTAAATCATGTGGCGCCAACCCACAACGAGGCGAAGCAGCGGGAGCGCGCGGCGGTGGGTGCAATAGCTGCAGGAGCGACCGATGGGCGCGGCCATGTAGCAATTCCACTGGAGAACGGGTGTCGAGCGGATGCGAGCAATATGAAGCAAGGAAAGTCCAGAGCTCATGCTCCCGAGAATGCATGGCGCGAAAATTGCTCATCTGCGACATAAACATACTCACAAAGTGTTCAGCCTCGCCGTTCGCCTGGGGGTGGAATGGGGCTGAGGTCAGATGGCGAATGCCATTAGCAGCACAGAACGCTTCAAACTCTGAGGACACGAACTGGGGGCCATTGTCGGAGACAATAACTTCAGGAAGGCCCATAATGCAGAAAATAGACGTCAAAGCCTGAATAGTACTAGCAGATTTAGTATAAGACATAGGTACAACAAAAGGAAAGTTGCTGTACGGATCAATGACTATTAACCATCGGGTGTCCCAGTAAGGACCGCAAAATGAATATCAACGTGCTGCCAAGGCGCAGTAGGTGTCGGCCCACTTAAAGAAGCGCTGGAGGGGAGCAGATTGATGCTCCACGCGACAGCGACAGTTAGCAAGCAAATTGTCAATATGTTTATCAATGCTGACACAAATGCGGTGACGATGCGCTAATTGCTTCATCCGCACTATACCCCAATGACCAGCATGCAGCAAGCAGAGAATTTCCGACTGCAACGAACGAGGTACAACCACACGGGACTGATCACTGTCAGTTCGTAACAAGATAACAACATGGTGTGCAGACAAGTTGTGACGTTGCGCAAAGTAACGTCGAACAAGTGGAACATGAACCTGCATAGCAGATGGAGGCCATTGAGTGCGAATATACTGCAAAACAATCTTCAAAGAAGCATCCGCGGCTGTCGCGGAAGCAATGCAACGAAAATCCGGCGGAAAACCATCAGCTAATTCCTTATCTTGCGAATCAATAAACATGCAGGACAATTCGGAAGAATCAGAGACTTCGTCAGGACCGATAGGCCACAACAGTTTCTATGTGCTCTTTCCAACTTAAGTTCTTCGTAATTGTAATACCTAGGTATTTAGTTGAATTTATGGCTTTTAGATTAGACTGATTTATGGTGTAACCGAAGTTTAAGGAGTTCATTTTAGCACTCATGTGGATGACCTCACACTTTTCGTTATTTAGGGTCAAATGCCCCTTTTCGCACCATTCAGATATTTTTTCTAAATCGTTTTGGATTTTGTTTTGATCTTCTGGTCACTTTACTAGTCGACAAACGACAGTGTCATCTGCAAACAACCGAAGACGGCTTCTCAGATTGTCTTCCAAATCGTTCATATAGATAAGGAACAGCAAAGGGCCTATAACACTACCTTGGGGAACGCCTGAAATCACTTCTGTATTACTCGATAACTTTCCGTCAATTACTACGAACTGTGACCTCTCTGAGAGGAAATCGGAAATGCAGTCACATAACTGAGACAACATTCCGTAAGTACGCAATTTCACTACGAGCAGCTTGGGTGGTACAGTGTCAAAAGCCTTCCGGAAATCTAGGAATACTTAATCGATCTGAAATCCCTTGTCAATAGCACTCAGCACTTCGTGTGAATAAAGAGCTACTTGTGTTTCACAGGAATTATGTCTTCAAAATCCGTGTTGACTGTGTATTAATAGACAGTTTCCTTCGAGGTGATTCATAATTTTCGAACACAATATATGTTCTAAATTCCTACTCTTTGTCGACGTTAACGATATGGGCCTGTAATTTAGTGGATTACTCCTACTACCTTTCTTGAATATTTGTTGTGACCTGTGCAACTTTCCCGTCTTTGGGTACGGATCTTTCGTGGATCGAACGGTTTTATATGATTGTTAAGTCATGGCGCTAATGCATCAGCCTACTCGGAAAGGAATTTAATTGATATACAGTCTGGACCAGAAGACTTGCTTTTATTAAGTGATTTACGTTGCTTCACTACTTCGAGTATATTTACTTCTACGTTACTCATGTTGGCAGCTGTTCTCGATTCGAATTCTGGGATATTTACTTCGTCTTCTTTTGTGAAGGCATTTCGGAAGGCTGTGTTTAGTAACTCCATAGTTATCGCGCAGAGAAGGCATTGATTGTTTTTTGCCGCTAACGTACTTCACGTACGACCAGAATCTTTTTGGTTCAAATGCTTTATATGGCTCTGAGCACTATCGGAGTGAACATCTATGGTCATCAGTCCCCTAGAATTAGAACTACTTAAACCTAACCACCCTAAGTGCTATGTCTGCGTAAGCAGAAGAAACTAACGATCAACGTCCGACAACAAGTTATTGGACTGTTCAGTTAAGCCAAACAAATTCTCCAAGTATAACACCAACACAAAACAATGACCCGACTTTGAATCACAACTACATACAAAAGTAATGTAGAAAACAACTTAAATAATTTCCTACTAGTCTCCACCAGAGACTTCTCCGATATACCAAGCCTAATCCAAAGATCAGCAAGGCGATAGTAGTTAAGCTGGCCTAAGGCGGACTTCAGCTGATAGACGCCTTGCGATGGCGGCAGCTGCTGGATGGCCTCGATGTACTGGGGTGTGGGGCGAATGCCGGAGGCGCTGAATACATGGCCGAGGTAGGTCACCTGAGGAATAAAAAAAAAAAAAAAAAGACACTTCTCCTTTTTGCAACGTAAGCCAGCAGCCTGGAGGACGCGGAAGAGGTGGCGGAGTTTCTGGGCCAAGTCCCGAACAGAGGTGTCCACGACTAAGATGTCATCCAGGTAGCTCGCCATACCCAGAACGTCCTTCGCCATGGACTCCAGATAGCCTGAAAAAATGGCGGGAGTGCTAGCGACCCCAAAAGGAAGGCGGTTATAGCGGAAAAGCCCAAAAGGAGTGGAGATGACCAAAACAGGTAACAGGAGGTACACATCCTTCAGCTCAATTTTGGCAAACACCTTGCTGCCAGCCAATTTCGACAAAATGTCCTCAACCCTTGGGATGGGGTAAGAATCGATAACAGACTGAACATTGACGGTGGCCTTAAAAATCCCCACAAACGCGCATGGACCTGTTGGGTTCCTCAAGAACGACGATGGGCGTAGCCCAACGGCTATGGGAATGGGGCTGAGGATGCCCTCATCCTCCAGGCGTTGAAGCTCCTGCCGTAACTTGTCATGGAGGGCGAAAGGAACCGAGCGAGCCTTATGGAATTTCGGGACAGCCAAGGGAAGGAGTTCAACGTGGGCCTCAAACTCTGGAACCCCCAGAGACAGGGTTGGAGAAAACACCAAAGAATTCCTCCAACAGTTGCTGGAGGTGGTCACCCGCCAAAAGAGACTGGACCGCTGGCTCCGAATCATGGATGTCCAAGCCAAATAAAGGGAAAAGATCCATGTATAATCGCTTCGTGGTCATGGGCGTGGAGAGGACCAATACCCGAGCCTGAACATCATGCAGGCGGTACTCGTCTCGAGCAGAGAACCACCCTTGGAGGGTAATGACATCATTACTGTAGCTCTGCAGGGCCACATGAAAAGGATGGAGAGGCAGGGAACCCAAACGACGGTGGGAGCCAGCATCGATGATGGTGGTGGAAGACCCTGTATCCACCTGAAACAGGAGGGAGACCCCATCAACCCGTACCATCAGAGTGATTGCCGCCATTGATGGCGCAAAGACGGACTGAACAAAGGAAATCTGCAGCGGAGGCACGGAGTCGACTACCAGAGAGTCAGAAGCATCAACGGACGTGTGGTCCACGAGCATCGAACAGGATGACCGGCACACCTCTGCCTTGTGGCCCTGTTTTCCGCAGGCTGAACAGGTCACACGTCGAAACCGACTATCAACTCGCATGTGCGAAATGAAACGTTGCCGACAGGGCAGTAACCCTTGCTGCTGTTGTGACTGGGGCAGCTGACGCCGCCAGTGCGGTGGCTGGTCCGGTGGTGGAGTGGCCACGCCCCCTGTATCCAGGAATGGGGGAGGGCCCTCCATATGGGGGGACCTGCGAGACCCCTGTGAGGCATACTGGCGCCGCGACAGGTGGGCGACAAAGACCTGCGCAGGGGGAAACAACTCGGTCAACGAGCAAGTAGACTGCTCATGAGCGCTGACAACATTTAAGCCAGTATCCAACGATGGATCCTTCAATTTAAGAATATCGGTCCGCAAGGAGTCATCCGGAGCATGTACGAGAAGCATGTCCACCATACAACTGTTTACACGAGCAGTTACCACAAAAACCCGACAGTCCCGGGAGAGGCCTTGAAGTGTGGCAACCCACTCCCTGTAAGATTGGGAGGGGAGCTTCTGACAACAAAAAAACTTGCGACGGGCAGCCGCCACATGGACCTGAGAATCAAAATACTCCAACAAACTCGAAGTCAACTGTTCATACGAGAGAGTGTGTGGCTCTGTGTCGGTGTGCAACTGCTGCAACAGATGATATATTTCCGGACCGACATACGCAAGAAGAATCGCGCGCATCTGCACGCCGCCAACGACGTCATGCGCCAAAAAATGGGAAAAGTGGGAGGCGTGGCCCGCAGCCCCACGAGAGGGGAAGCGGACGGAGCACTCAGTGCCTGAGACCCACGGGAGACAGCAGACAGAGCCTGCAATCGCTGAATAATAAGTTCATTCGTCTGCAGCAAACTAATTAAAAGTGCGAGGACGCTTGCCAAGGGCTGATCGATACCCAGAATATTCTCTGCCATGGAGGAGAACAAGCAATAAACACGTGAAAACTACGAACCAACTCGTCTCCACTACTATTACTGCATAAGCAGAAGAAACTAATGATCAAAGCGCAACAACAGTTTATTGGACTGTTCAATTAACCCAAACCAATTCTCCAAGTACAGTGAAAACAAAAAACCATGACCTGTCTTCGAATCACAAGTACATACAAGAATAATATAGAAAACAACTGAAATAATTTCCTACTAGTCGCTGCCAGAGACTTCTCCGATATACCAACCCTAATCCAGAGATCAGCGAGAAGATCTAAGCCTGGCTGCTGGGGCGGCAGCTATCCATGTCTGCTGGAGGTCGATGAACTGTCGATATGCAGCCGAGCGCCTGCCTTTATAGCGCTTTGGCGGATGCGTACCTTGGAACTATTTTCTATCACGTGGTTTGATGTGTGAAAATAGTTCCGAGATCTGCAGCGACGTCTTCCTTATGTTTATGTGGGCCGGTAGTAGCCCCTGGCGGCCGCTTGTGTCTTTGCTGTGGTGTTGTTGTTGTGGTTGTTGATGTGTCCGTTCATCTGTATTGGCTGTCGGTTGTGTGGTGCTTCGGTGTGCCTGCGAGGCGGGCAACCCGCGGCTGCAGGCTGTCAGTCTGGTTGCTTGTACTCTAGGCGCCGTGATGTCTGGTGGAGAAGGCCCCAGCACACGGACATCACACATATCCATGCCCGAGGCAGGATTCAAACCTGGGACCATAGCAGTCTCGCAGTTCCGGACTTAAATGCCTAGAACTTCTCGGCCACCGCAGCCGGCACACCGTTAGGTTCTTCGCAAGAATTTCGGCTGAGCTTATATCCGATTTTAGCCAGCTTTCAGTGCCTATAACGATTTGAGCATCAGTGCTTTCTATTCGCGCTTGGAGCTCTGGTACTTTCCCAAGACAGCTACGACAATTTACAACTGTTATATCAATGATTCCTGTATCGACGTTCTTCCTGTGTTCACCTTGCACCCTTTGTGACTGAACCCCTTCTTGTGTTTTCCCAAGACCCTCTAACCTAAACAACGGCCCAATCCACGCCACACAGTCCCTGCTACTCGTGTAGTCGCCTCCTGCTTATAGTGAACACCTGACCTATTCATCAGAACCCGAAACCCAAACACCAGTTGGCGCAAGTCTAGGAATCAGCAGCCTACACGGTCACAGAACCGTCTGAGCCTCTGATTCAGACCCACCACTCGGCTCTGTACCAGAGGTCCGCAATCGGTCCTGTCGACTATGCTGCAAATGGTCAGCTCTGCTTTCATCCCGCGAGTGTCTCGTCGAGTCAGTCCACTTTTTAACAGGTTTTCAGTTCTGTTTTCATGTGTGACATGTGGCAAGTAAACTCACACTGGGTTCTGAGGATGTGTAAATACGAACGTTATTTTTCTCTGTCGTCAATGGGAGTGGCTCATTATCTGGAATGGTATAAGGTTTTAATCATGTAAAGCTTCTTAGGAGGGAAAGATGAGTTTTGTGTAGAAGTCGGAGTTTTGTGGTAGTTTACGCCGTTTTGCATGGGGAATGTATTTCATTTCGACCAATAGATGTGGCTCACTACGTTTAAGCACATAAAGTAGTAGTCATGAGTAGCCGCTCAAGCTGAGAAGTTAATTTACAGTAAGTGTTAGGATAGAATTAGATTAAATGTTGTAAGGTGGCATGATTTTGAGCCAAATTACAAATACCACTCCGGAAAGAAGACCCTTTAATAGTATAAACATCGAGACAGGAAAACATTAACGATACTGACATCGGCTAGGGATCTTAATTTGTAGCAGAATATCTGCACGTTGGGCGATAGTGAAGCAGACGGAGACGGGAGGCTGGCAGGAGAACGGGAAAGACACATGCGAGGCAGGCTGGCCTGAGAGCTGTAGACAACATCGAACGTAAGCTCCTGGAAACCCCAGGCGGGTGGACCGCGGCTTAGCAGGAGCCACGTGTCCGAGGACAAGGAGAAGACACAAGGGCTCGCTCACAAAACGCGTGGCTTCGTGTAGGTGGTTTTCCGAACGGCCGGAGCAGAAGCTTCTGGAACAGTCTGGAAACTTCTAGAAGCTTTGGTCTATTGCAAAACTGAGATTGGTCGGCGATCGGAAACGAACGCTTTCCAGCAACATGATTGGCCACACACATTAAAGGGGGGAAGGAAAAAGAACAGGAGCTACGAAAAAGCGTTGCGACTGTGAAACACTTGTTCCTGGGGTGTCGAGGAGAGAGGTTGGTCCTGGCGACGTCTGCGACCTCGTTACTGGGACAGAGTACTTATAGCGAGAGCCTGAGGATCGTTTGGTGTTCCACGGCTGCCGTGGGGGTGCCTACGGAAGCTTTTGGTGAGGTAGAATTTATGTTATCTCGCTGAGGCGAGCGATAAGCGTTAGATCACTGTTGTGGTCGTGTATTCGCAACGGCGGTTAGGGAAGTAAAGTAAATTGCTGATCACGTGTCTTTTTCGTTCTATGCTGAGGCCTCACGTTGCTAGTCGTGAGTGTAGTTCTAATGTAATTGCAATTGCCATAGCTGATGTCAGTACTCCGCGCTTGGATTAACAACCGCGAATATATCACAGGACAGACGATTACCAAATGTGAATAGGCAGAACTAAAATGTTGCTCGTACTGTGTAATCTTGTATAGAGTAAATTGCAGAAGAGTGAAGAATTTAACACTACTGAGTGTGTCATTTCATAGTTAGTGCTTTCCTTTGTCTTTCTATTATCTCCTTATTTGTGTATTTCATGTTTGCAACCACCTTGTGGAGGCAGTGTTTGTAGGTCAGCACATCTCAACATTCTAGCATATACTGAGGATATTGTTAGAAACCAACCAGATTTGCATACGACTAGTTGATGTCACATGTAGAGCAAAGGATAAGCTTACCCTTCTGGAGAGCGTATAAGTGTCAGGGCAACTAATTAGCGTTATAAAATCCGTATTGCAAAATTTTTCACTAATACGTTCGGCTCGCAGGCTTACCCATCAGCAGGAATGAGCAAAACAGAAGCGGTAGCAAAATGGTTCGAATGGCTCTGAGCACTATGGGACTTAACGTCGGAGCTCATCAGTCCCCTTGAACTTAGAACTACTTAAACCTAACTTACCTAAGGACAGCACACACATCCATGCCCGAGGCAGGATTCGAACCTCCGACCGTAGCGGTCCAGCCTCATTATACATCTCTTCTTTTTATCTGAGGACAGCAAAATTCATATATCTGTGTAAATATGGCAAAAATTCAAACTTTCATTTAGGACAGCATGGATTCACAAGAATTCACGTGTTACTAGGTGTGGAGGAACATGTAGGAATGAGCGTCTCTCCTATTTCAATGCATTAAATGTTATTTTTGTAACTTCCAGAGGAGCAGAGTACATTGAGATAACTATTCCTCGATCGAAAGGTAAGCCAGATCCTTTCGAAACCACAAGCGAGAACAAAGAGCACAGACGGTTGAAGATGCAGTAAAGGGAAATGTCGTTAGAGTGTATTGTGGGATTGGAGAAGTATGAGGAAGGAAAAAGATTGTATCCTTTTCATCACTTTACGCCTCTTAATTTCAGATATCATTTTTATATGACGAATGGTGGCCAGAGGAAAGTTGCTACCTCACAGTATATCTGGAAAAATAGCTTTTCATCTAAGTATAATTTGAGGCGTTTATGTAAAAGTCCGATTTCAGAAACTACTCTGTCCTGGGGCGTTTGACTCAAATTTTCTAACATTGTCATTGTCCATGTCAACAGAAGGTGCAGTGTAGGTGATTCCTCCAGTTGTAATTCCTTGGACGCAGTTTGAAGAGCTACAAAAACCCTCATGTTTTAAAATCTTTAAAATAAACGATTGCGTATAAGAATAACAGCAATAGAATAGCATAAATACCGTGAAAAGTTCTTTCATCAGCGTGGTATCAGTTCCTTCATTTCGGGCTGTTCTTCCCTTCTCAGAGAGTTTTTAGGACAAAGGCATTCTAACATTGTCAGCTGCTTAGTCCAGCGAGTATCGTTAGACTGGCTCAGTGATCTATCAAGAGCATTAAGAAGACCACTTTTGTTTACGTTTTTGATGCGTTCTTTCGCCACAGCCGAAAGACCATCAACTTATGGACATTTGACGCATATATACTCCGCATCATATTTATTTCGTAGCCTTGTATTGATCATAAGGCAGGAACAGTTCAATCGTGAATAATCGCGCAGTGCAACGACGATGTTGGTATCTTGATCAGTAGTGTGCTGCATGTTTTTCAAAGTAGAGCTGTGGACACCAAGAGACATAAATCGTCTAAACAATTCTCTTAGAATGTTACCGCCGTTTTTGATTCATCTAGAAACTGAGTTTTAAACAAAATGCGAGATCTGAGAGTCCAGTCAACGAAACAGGAGACAGTACATATCAGCTAATGGTTTCTTCTCGCATTGGACGTCCGCATGTCCGTAGTTGCTGGGTATCCATCTTCTGTTATATGAGCAATTACCTCAGCCATAATTATATGTCGTATGCTTTTAACACTTCCTTCCATGTACCGCGACGGATTTATGGGGTGAGACATAATGGCCTTTGCAGTGTCAATTAACGTCTCAGTAAGATCCATAAGACTTTCACCTCTTATAGTTCCATACGACCTAACATCTCGTGCACACATAGCCACGCATTTACCGACAGTTACCTCCTGAGCAGGTTTAGGAAGTCGTCCCTCGTCCACATAAGACCCATGTTTATTAGACGCACATGGATGGCGAGAAATGTGTGAAGTGGCACTTGATCCTTTAGCATGAGAGTAAATTTCACAGCACAGCGAACTGCAAACAAAATGTATGCTTTTCCTAACGCCATCCAAAATAGGCTTTAACACGGATCAAAGTGAACTTTTAAGATACACGTCAAGCTGTGAGGTTCTCATCTCATCACTGATTATTTTTTCTTTTACTACCCTTTTTCTTGACATGCGCTCCTTCCTCTCCAGACCATGGTTAGTTTCCAACCTCATTTTGTGCGTTACCACAAAAATGAAGAAATCCCAACATCCCACTAAACACTGCTCTACTCAAGGCTCACAGCTGCGGTCAGTGCTACTAGCAGCAAGTAGGCCGCAGCACGCCAGCGCTTGCGCAAGGCACTGATGCAGTGACGTCACAGCCTCGCGCAGTGCGGAGCAGTGAGGCCGCGGCCCGTGGTCTGTGTCTCCATACGTGACTCTGCTTAGCCCGTGGCATACAAGTTGTTTCGCAACAGCACTGCTCGGCCCTTGGGGTGACGTCAGAGACTCGCTCGGCCCGAGACTGTACCCTTCCACCACCGGCTACGGGTGCAAAAAAAAAAAAAAAAAAAAAAAAAAAAAAAATCACACTACTATCCTTGCAATGCGAGGGTTGTTCCGAACATTTTTTTAAGAAAGCTGTATTCGAACAAACTTAGCAAGTCACGATAATAACCAGAAGGAGACCTTAGCCCCTTGTGACCTCAAGTAGACAACCAAATGCTGTTACTTTACCAACTTATTGACACAGTCGCATTATTGTACTCTCCACAATCCGGAGTTATGTACACATACAAATTTGCAACAATCCAAATGACAAATAAAACATTACATCATACAAATAAAAAAATGGTGAGATCAAAATTTGCTTAGTTACCTGGATCTCCGTTGTTTTTAGGAGTAATCCAATCTTTACTAACTCATAACGAATAAAAAAAATACTAATTGTACTCATGAAATTTTAAATAACTCACCGTCCACACAGAGTTAGTAATCTGACATACATAAATTTCGGGGTAACAATCTTTACACAGCAATGTCTAAACACAAAACAAAATCAACAAAAGAAAAAAAATTGCGTACACTAGTTATATGTAGAATGTCAGGCTCCATACCATTACTTTAAAATGTACATCAAACCTACAGAGAAATAAAACTGAGGAAAAAAACAATGAAATATAACACAAGTTACATACTGGTTACGTAATATAGTCAATCTAAGACACAATGTCATACCTCATTTACTATCATCACTTAAGCAATTGCCACCACTACTCGACTGTGAGTTTAAACCTTATCCTTGCCCAGCAGTATAAATACCTGCTGCTGAGCTAGTCAGTCCATCAACTTTGATCAATACACGCAGTAAATAGCTAGCAATAAGTGCTTGAATCCACCAGTAGCTCTCGTATTTTACTCTACTGATCATTTCTCTGTTGTTACATATTTACACGACAAGAAGTTGCATTTCGACTAGCCTCCGTTACATTTCAATGTGAAATATCACCACTGTGATAATGCAAATAAGTGGCTTCAGTTAACACACCAACAAGATCATTACTGTCCACGACATCAAAATGTATCAATTAATTCCGATATTTGTTGTGCAATGCAAACTCCTGTCCCCTGTGACAACCTTACTGACCAATGCAACAAGAGCCGCTACGTTAGTATTACGACACTGGCTAATAACTAAAGCATTCTTGTACCAAATATTCTAATAAACATGCTACGTGAACTTGATAACCCAGAACAAACAAAAAAAAAACACTCTAACTATTCTAAACACATGTTACTGAAATACAATTACACTTGCTGTCCCTTCAGGAATAAAACATATAAAAATTTTACGCAATTACAAATATAAATACATTATTCCCTATCTTGTGAGACACACAGAACCATTTCATTCTGTGATTTTCCTGGGGTCAAAAAGTTGCTGACAGTTTTACTAGAAACACTGCCTTGGTGTCAAAACTCTCCCATGGTTGCCTGGACGAAAGTCTTTAGGTCACTCAAATCGGCATTTTGAACATGCACTGAACTATATCTCACATTAAACTCAAATGTCATAGTCACTCTCAGATTACCATCCACACGAATCTGGTCGTCCAGAAATGGCCCTACAACTATTATTACCCATGGTCCTTTCCTTTCATTTCATGGTGTAATTAAAAGTCTTTATGTTACAACAAACAGAACTTATTCTCGCACCAGTTAATGAAATGTCTCCTACTACAAATGCAAATGTCTATGTCCCACTTTAGTTTCTTGTGTTCAGATAACAATTAGTCACCAAACAACAACTGTCCTCTTTAAGTATAACAAGCGTCCCACATGCATTTTACAAAGCACACTTAACAAGTCACTCCCAAACGTTTATGGATCCCACCGTTCAGTGGTCAAGACAAAACAAAACAATCGTCCTGTCTGCTAAAGACAAAATCTTTTCCACCACTCACAACATGGAAACACCAGTCCTTCACTTTCCAACTTATTGAGACATACGAGCAGTCATCTTGTTTCACGGCTCCACAGTCCAGTACTAGTTAATAGCTGCTGTTAAAAAATCCCCGCCGGACTCTGCCGCTCGTCGTTCATTCTACCGTTGCGCCTCCGTCGGGCGAGCCATTGAGAAGAAAAACCACCCGCTGTTGCCTCTGCGGGATACTGTCTCCATTCGTAAGGGTGACACAACTTATGAATGGCAGTGGTAGGTTCGTGTCGCCCCAGGCCGTTGACCTGTTGTAGCAGGCGCAAGGAGTGTACCCCAACCGACAGTGGAGTGGAGAGCGCAGCGGCTCTGTCGCCTCTCCCATGCCGACGTCAGCTTGGCCTCTCGGATTTTTATGTAGGTACGGGCGCGTTCTATGTGGGCACCTCAGCTCTACGACACCCAATCAGTCACACCCTTCCGTGCATCTCGCAAAGTTACAGACAAAAGGATATTCTTACAGTATTTAAATACTCATTGATTACATGTATGGTCTATTAGATACATTGGTAATAAAAGAATCTTTGTTCTAAAAAACATAAAATCATACACCCTAGTTTTCTACACATACAACATCAACATTTATCCCTTTTCTATATACAGCCCACACTTGTGCTATTGATTGTAACTGTCGTCCCTCATACAAAACATGGAAGTGTTTAAAAAAAAGGAATAAGAAACAATCGATACAGCTCATTATTACAATATCAAATAGTAGACTACTTTAACATCCTATCACAGTGAACATATTAGAAACTGTTGATTCTAAAACTACAATATACAACGCACCTTTGTGCTTGTGACGCCCGCATCTCATGGTCGTGCGGTAGCGTTCTCACTTCCCACACCCGGATTCCTGGGTTCGATTCCCGGCGGGGTCAGGGATTTTCTCTGCCTCGTGATGGATGGGTGTTGTGTGCTGTCCTTAGGTTAGTTAGGTTTAAGTAGTTCTAGGGGACTGATGACCATAGATGTTAAGTCCCATAGTGCTCAGAGCCATTTGAACCATTTGTGCTTGTGACAGACTGAAAGTAATAACCCTTGAAAGTGTTCTAACAAAAAAATAAGAAACAATCTATACAGCTCACAATTACCTATTACATAATATCAAATAGTAAACTATTTTTACATCCTAACATAATAAACATTTTAGAAACTTATGACTCTAAATCTACAACATACACTGCACCTTTGTGCTTGTGACAGACAGAAATTAGTATCTCTTTACATATTTTTACCTTTTATTATATATAACAACGTTTCTAGGACATGTATGTACCATCCACATGACGTCATATCCTGACCTACCATCGAGGTTGGTCCAAATCAAACAATAAAGCACAATAATGTTTTACTTATTGATAGGTAGCATCCCCTTTACAGGGGTGTGTGCATTGATCACACTACTCTACGACTCTCACTCAACTGACACCACATTTTCCTTCTCATTCGATCCATTAATACACCAACAGAATAGGTCTAGCAGTCAGCTAACCCCAACACCACAACACTCACGTTAACATAACATACCTTGGCTCCCTTATACTCGACCACATAACACATGGAGTTGTTTCGGAGATAGCATTACAGTCTCCAATTTCGTCCTTTCACTCTGGCACCTCTCTCCATCGGCTTACCTCTGCATTCACTTTACCGATTATTCATCCTGCTAAATATCAACTTAGAATTGCGACATTTCATCTAAGAACAGAAACTACACAAATTTTTCATCCTGCAAAATAACTGTACACATTCTTGGGACCGTTTTGATTAGTTATACTGGTACCAGGCTTCAACAACAACAAAATATTATTTTTGCCATATTGCAAATGTTATGGTAAGAATTAGATTTACACTTATATTACATCTTACGTCAGTATTCCACAACGTTCATCATCTGGATTTCATACTCCCTTTGTGTCCTTTCACGTTGTGCAGTTGTCCTCATCTCTTCATTCGTATTTCGGCTCTCTGTCCGTCCATTACTCCATCATTCCCTGATCTTCCTTCTCCATACGCATCAATCTCGATTGCAGCATACACAGGCCTCTCTGTAACATACATCTAAGACATCTCCACATTATTCAATTCTACTCACCTTTATTTACCACTGTTTCATCCCATCGAATCCCTCTTTGTTAATCACACTGCTTCACGTCGCTTCTCTGCTTAAATATCACCTTTATCCATTACTATTTATCACGTCGCTTCTCTCTCTATCTACCATCTTTATCCACTCATTAATCATCACGTCGTTTCTGCTTGATCCTTATTCATATGACAAAAAATACGTACATACACCACTATGTCGACTCTGTTCGTGACTCATTCGACCAGTCTATTCCGTCATACTTCCTGACATCCCACCTGAAAATTCTTATGTTCGATTTGACCCTGCACAGCGTTATACACCACAAATAAATACACTGACTATCTACCATAACTCGCCTACTTGCGATCTATCCTTAACTTTTCCATAATTTGATGTTAGAAATGTGAAGAAGCCCACACGATTGTTTTCCCTTGATCGTCTCAATCAGAACAGCATTTTCATGGACAATCCGCCTCACTCTGAATGGTTCACTATACACAGTAAAGAACTTCCTACTTAGGAATCTGTGCTTACATGAAAATTAAATGTGTGCAGAGAATATACAAGCTGGGAGAAAGGGACAACACAAGTGTTAAAAACTTTGGTGCCAGTGGCCTCTTTCCCTAACACCAGATTCCGAACAACCATACGCAGCACTTCAGTATAACTGCCACCACGACAATGACATACTATATATCAGATGGCAGCTAATCTAAAAACTTCGATCACATAGCTGATGTTACCTGTAACAGCATTTTAAATCTACCCCATGCCATACAGATCACAATGTTGACTTTTTAAATTACGTGTTAAGTACCTGCAGCAGTCAAATCGCACAAATTAAACTGTACTCATTGGCATTACTACATAACATTTTGAGCAACTGGTTTTTTTTTGAGTAAACAGTCCTTTTACTTTAACGTTCCAAATCAAAATTTGCAAATTTTTGTAAGCCTTACTGTCTTTTACTCTGAGAGACCAGCCTAACAGATGTCATTACTGGTGTTGTATTCTATGATCAGAAGTATGGTATTTGCATTCCTACATATCAGGAGAGTATGTCTGCTACATGGACAATTTTCTGTGCCAGCGGCATGTGTTTTAAGGCAATATGCTAAGGGCTGATATGTTGGATTAGTTTCTCCTATCCATCAATCCATTATGACGACAATGAAGTGCCAGGATTCCATGCCCTCCTGACATTATGACAGTTTCTGCCGTTCCTATCCTCGACTCTGTCTGACCTATGAGTCGTGCCTCCGTTCACGATGTTGCTCTCATAACCCAGTTCCTGCAACAAGTGCTGAAATGACGCAGAATCGTCTACTCCTCTGCCTGCTATCGCTATATATCTGCGCAATTTCACTGGCAACTTCGTTATACAGATCCTAATGAGCTTCCCAGCTTCGTATGGCACATCCAAATCCCTATTTCGTCTCAGAATTTCCTGATAGCACACCACTGGGTCTCATATACCACCTTCGTTACAATTTGGCATCATGAATATGCTTTGCTTAACCTGGTCCTGCTTACTTTTCGACCAGAATTCATTTAAAAACTTGTCACAAAATGTCTTGTAGCTACTGTTGTTGTTGTTGTTGTTGTGGTCTTCAGTCCTGAGACTGGTTTGATGCAGCTCTCCATGCTACTCTATCCTGTGCAAGCTTCTTCATCTCCCAGTACCTACTGCAACCCACATCCTTCTGAATCTGCTTAGTGTATGCATCTCTTGGTCTCCCCCTACGATTTTTACCCTCTACGCTGCCCTCCAATACTAAATTGGTGATCCCTTGATGACTCAGAACATGTCCTACCAACCGATCCCTTCTTCTGGTCAAGTTGTGCCACAAACTCCTCTTCTCCCCAATCCTATTCAGTACCTCCTCATTAGTTATGTGATCTACCCATCTAATCTTCAGCATTCTTCTGTAACACCACATTTCGAAAGCTTCTATTCTCTTCTTGTCCAAACTACAGTCTTTAATAACTTCCTGCATTTTCGCTCTAGCCTCGTCCCTCAAATGGTTACACACAAACTTCATTTTGAGGAGCGGTCCCCATGATGAAGGTAATGAATCTTCAAAACTGAGACAGCCACAGGCATGGATGTTGGTAGTTATCAGGATCCGGAAAACAAGTGTATGTTTGTACCGACACGAAGTGCCTTCTTCCGCATTTATGTTTTCTGACCTTGGACTATAACCAGTTGGGTTTGCCACCTGTTTTATCTGACACAACCGTTCTTCTAATTCTCTGAGTTCGTCTTCCTCTTTAATTCGCTCATCCAGCAACATGCCCCTAGGTTCTATAATATCACTTTCTATTGCAATTATTCGTTCCGCCAAATAATTGGCTTTTTCTTTTACGGCGTCACATACTTTCTTCAACGCACACAGATTCTTCTCCCCCTCATCTAACCGATTATTAACTGCGGACAGACGCAGCTTCCTCATTGCCTCTTTATTTCCGTTATCCACTGCCTCCAATCTTTCCTTACTATCTTTATCCATCGCTTCCAATCTTTCCTTATTATCTTTATCCATCGCTTCCAATCTTTCCTTATTATCTTTATCCATCGCTTCCAATCTTTCCTTATTATCTTTATCCATCGCTTCCAATCTGTCCTTATACGCTTCCCATCTTTCCTTATTATCTTTATCCATCGCTTTCAATATTTCCTTATTATCTCTATCCATCCTCTGTAAAAACTGCAGTAGCACATTGTAATTTGCTACTTTCGGTGCGCTCACCTCATTCGCCTGAGAAACTGTAGCTTCGCTAAGGGTAGCTACACTTTCATTGCATAGCTGATCTAGTCCCGGCTCGCCAGCGTCGTCGGGAAAATCTCCCGATTGTGGACAAAGTCCGCCGCCTAAAGGATCACCTAGCCACGGTCCACTGACCAATTCAGCCCCTTCCGAATGTTTGCCGTTCTCGCTCATTAACCCAAGGTCGACACCCACTTCCTGCTCCACTGCTACGTTCACCCCAGAATCACTCTTCTCCATGGTGACTACACTTTTCGACTGTGACCTAGTTACTACGGACATTTCGCAAAAAAAAATTTATACAACGATCTTCCAGCCTTGGACGACATAGCAATCAATTACATAAAAAAATAAATGATGCTCACCAATCCAGAAAGAAATTGCAAACAAAAAACTTTACTTCTTAGCGCTATCACAATATATGTAAAAATCTTGACAAATACCATAAAAAATTTTAAAAAATCTTAACAGCAAACCCTAACAGCACGATCCTGGCAGGGTCGAAATTATGAGAGGCACCCACATGCCTTGCTCATACTGTGGCATCAAGCAGTCAGGCCAGCAAGATGAATGGTCTGCCAAGCGAGTGGATTTATTCTTATTTATCGCAAAACATCAATGACTGATTGTGAGCTTAAGTACCCACAATTAAGCTACAAATTAATCTCCTGTTTGAATATTACGCAACGGAAATGGATAACGCACATCTGTCTATTAAAAATTTACACAAAACGGTTGATTGTTCACTATGCATTGGATATACCACATTTTCTTTCTCACCCAACGGCTTTGAACAACACGTAACCATCGCACTGAATATGAATGGCGCACACGTTATAAATTCTGGATATCATGACTTCACACTATTCGAAGAACAAGGCCACCAATCTTTTCCTTTTAACTATCTTTTTTATTCAGATAAATTCTATTACGATTCACAGATAACCTAAACACACCATTACATTTTATACTACAATTACACATGAGAAACTCCGCCCAGTGGGCATGGCTTTGCATTAGTGATTCTTTATCTAATGGTCTCGTAATTGTCTAACGCTACAGTGCACTTTCTGGATAGGATGGTGGATCTTTTGCTATATCTCACACTTCAACTCTCACACCCATGATTAAGAAAATTTCCTCCAGACCGAGTGGTACAAAAAGGAACATGAATTACCCACTGCCACTGAACCTATGTTGCTACTCTCCCATGCAAACCACACATACTTACATTACATGAAATACATCCCACTGACAACACAGAATACACCACAAAGAATAGTCACAACGTTAGAATCACTTCACTTTCACCTTTCCCTCTTCTCTTAGTATTCATCCCAGTTTCACACGACACTGCCCCACTTCGTAACTTTTCTTTCCTACTATGAACTCTGGAGGATATATGCACGTCTTCCTGTGCAATGCAGTCCAAATGGCGTTACTGGATAGACGGCTGACTCACCTTACTTTTCTCTCAGCGTATTAGAGTTTGAATCTAGCGTCACACGGAAACATAACACACAAAGACAATATTAAGATCATATTCGTCACACACGCGAGACCTCAACTGATACCTTGGACGAGCACTTCTCTTTATCCCTAGTGTCATCCACAGAATGAGACTCACACAGTACTCAACACATGGAAGTGCTCGTCTCTAATTTCAAGTCCCGCACACGCCATTTCTTAAATATTTCCAACTTATAGTACACACGCCAGTAATTCAGCTTAACTTTAGCACTCGGAAGTATTTCAACTTAATATTAGCACTCGCAAGTATTTCAACTTATTGTTACATGAGGTTTCATTGTGACCATTGGTCACTTCCGAAGAGTAATACGATTCCCTTAATATTACCTGCCTCACATTTAATTCTCCCCACAAAAGTTCCTGAAATAGAGAACTAATTATTCCAAATTACTCTTAAGTATTTCACATGCATACCATCTCTCCACACTTTTGTCTTTAACGGAGCACACGTAAGGCAGTTCTACCCAACACAAGATCCAGCGCCAGAGTGCTGAAACATGGCCGTTCTTCAGGTCAGCTCGCACCTCCGTCGAGGTGGGGGAGCACCATGTTACCGTATTGGTCAGCCACATTTCAGGCGCTCAAAGCTCAGGTAAACTTCCTCTTTGGTTCAACCGAAGGTGACCAAAGGACCGTCTCTAAGATGATCAGAAATTGTACAGTCACTATCTGCGGTTAGCAGACAACTGTACATTCACTCATTTCACAGATCTCACCAAATTGGATGTAGGGATTTATTTTGTGGGAGTGCACATGTGATCAATTAAATAAATAATTTGTCATTCCTTCCTACAGGGGTATCCGGCTTTGGTGTATTAAGTGAAATTGAGTTATTACCGACAAAATAATATGTTGTTCTGACAATAATAACGAAGAATGTTGTACCTATTTTCACTGTCGGGCGGTACTGTACCCTTTCAGCTTCTCCCTAATATTTTCCTAATATTCTGTTTACAAATTTATCCTTGTATGCTTCACGTCTTGTTCGGTGTAGATGTTGAATGACATCGACTGTAGGGTACCCGAATGTATATGCACAACTAGAAATCTAACAGATGGAGTATCAGAATTTATGTGCTACAACAAGATTTGTTCTTTGATGGTGTGGGGCTGTGAAATACATGTCTAGCTTCAATACTCCTCTCTTCTTTTTACCTGAGGACAGCAAAATTCATATTTCAGTGCATATATGGCAAAAATTCAAACTTTCATTTAGGACAACATGGATTCCCAAGGATTCACGTGCTACCACTTGTGGAGGAACATGTAGGAAAGAGCATCTCTCCTACTTCAGAACATAAAATGTTATTTTTGTAACTTCCAGAAGAGCAGAGTACATTGAGATAACTACTTCTAGTTCGAAAGGTAAGCCAGATCTACATCTACATTTATACTCCGCAAGCCACCCAACGGTGTGTGGCGGAGGGCACTTTACGTGCCACTGTCATTACCTCCCTTTTCTGTTCCAGTCGCGTATGGTTCGCTGGAAGAACGACTGTCTGAAAGCCTCCGTGCGCGCTCGAATCTCTCTAATTTTACATTCGTGATCTCCTCGGGAGGTATAAGTATGGAAGCAATATATTCGATACCTCATCCAGAAACGCACCCTCTCGAAACCTGGCGAGCAAGCTACACCGCGATGCAGAGCGCCTCTCTTGCAGAGACTGCCACTTGAGTTTGCTAAACATCTCCGTAACGCTATCACGGTTACCAAATAACCCTGTCACGAAACGCGCCGCTCTTCTTTGGATCTTCTCTATCTCCTCCGTCAACCCGATCTGGTACGGATCCCACACTGTTGAGCAATACTCAACTATAGGTCGAACGAGTGTTTTGTAAGCCACCTCCTTTGTTGATGGACTACATTTTCTAAGGACTCTCCCAATGAATCTCAACCTGGTACCCGCCTTACCAACAATTAATTTTATATGATCATTCCACTTCAAATCGTTCCGCACGCATACTCCCAGATATTTTACAGAAGTAACTGCTACCAGTGTTCGTTCCGCTATCATATAATCATACAATAAAGGATCCTTCTTTCTATGTATTCGCAATACATTACATTTGTCTATGTTAAGGGTCAGTTGCCACTCCCTTCACCAAGTGCCTATCCGCTGCAGATCTTCCTGCATTTCGCTACAATTTTCTAATGCTGCAACTTCTCTGTATACTACAGCATCATCCGCGAAAAGCCGCATGGAACTGCCGACACTATCTACTAGGTCAATTATATATATTGTGAAAAGCAACGGTCCCATAACACTCCCCTGTGGCACGCCAGAGGTTACTTTAACGTCTGTAGACGTCTCTCCATTGATAACAACATGCTGTGTTCTGTTTGCTAAAAACTCTTCAATCCGGCCACACAGATGGTCTGATATTCCGTAGGCTCTTACTTTGTTTATCAGGCGACAGTGCGGAACTGTATCGAACGCCTTCCGGAAGTCAAGGAAAATAGCATCTACCTGGGAGCCTGTATCTAACATTTTCTGGGTCTCATGAACAAATAAAACGAGTTGGGTCTCACACGATCGCTGTTTCCGGAATCCATGTTGATTCCTACAGAGTAGATTCTGGGTTTCCAAAAACGACATGATACTCGAGCATAAAACATGTTCTAAAATTCTACAACAGATCGACGTCAGAGATATAGGTCTATAGTTTTGCGCATCTGCTCGACGACTCTTCTTGAAGACTGGGACTACCTGTGTTCTTTTCCAATCATCTGGAACCTTCCGTTCCTCTAGAGACTTGCGGTACACGGCTGTCAGAAGGAGGGCAAGTTCTTTCTCGTACTGTGTGTAGAAACGAATTGGTATCCCGTCAGGTCCAGTGGACTTTCCTCTGTTGAGTGATTCCAGTTGCTTTTCTATTCCTTGGACACTTATTTCGATGTCAGCCATTTTTTCGTTTGTGCGAGGATTTAGAGAAGGAACTGCAGTGCGGTCGTCCTCTGTGAAACAGCTTTGGAAAAAGGTGTTTAGTATTTCAGCTTTACGCGTGTCATCCTCTGTTTCAATGCCAACATCATCCCGGAGTGTCTGGATATGCTGTTTCGAGCCACTTACTGGTTGAACGTAAGACCAGAACTTCCTAGGATTTTCTGTTAAGTCGGTACATAGAATTTTGCTTTCAAATTCACTGAACGCTTCACGCATAGCCCTCCTTACGCTAACTTTGACATCGTTTAGCTTCTGTTTGTCTGAGAGGTTTTGGCTGCGTTTAAACTTGGAGTGAAGCTCTCTTTGCTTTCGCAGTAGCTTCCTAAATTTGTTGTTGACCCACGGTGGGTTTCTCGCGTCCCTCACAGTTTTACTCGGCACGTACCTGTCTAAAACGCATTTTACAATTGCCTTAAACTTTTTCCATAAACACTCAACATTGTCAGTGTCGGAACAGAAATTTTCGTTTTGATCTGTTAGGTAGTCTGAAATCTGCCTTCTATTACTCTTGCTAAACAGATAAACCTTCCTCACTTTTTTTATATTCCTATTAACTTCCATATTCAGGGATGCTGCAACGGCCTTATGATCACTGATTCCCTGTTCTGCACTTACAGAGTCGAAAAGTTCGGGTCTGTTTGTTATCAGTAGGTCCAAGATGTTATCTCGACGAGTCGGTTCTCTGTTTAATTGGTTCAAATGGTTCAAATGGCTCTGAGCACTATGGGACTCAACATCTTAGGTCATAAGTCCCCTAGAACTTAGAACTACTTAAACCTACCTAACCTAAGGACATCACACACACCCATGCCCGAGGCAGGATTCGAACCTGCGACCGCAGCAGTCCCGCGGTTCCGGACTGCAGCGCCAGAACCGCTAGACCACCGCGGCCGGCTCTGTTTAATTGCTCGAGGTAATTTTCGGATAGTGCACTCAGTATAATGTCACTCAATGCTCTGTCCCTACCACCTGTCCTAAACATCTGAGTGTCCCAGTCTATATCTGGTAAATTTAAATCTCCACCTAAGACTATAATATGCTGAGAAAATTTATATGCAATGTATTCCAAATTTTCTCTCAGTTGTTCTGCAACTAATGCTGCTGAGTCGGGAGGTCGGTAAAGGGAGCCAATTATTAACCTAGCTCGGTTGTTGAGTGTAACCTCCACCCATAATATTTCACAGGAACTATCCATTTCTACTACACTACAGGATAAACTACTACTAACAGCGACAAACACGCCACCACCGGTTGCATGCAATCTATCCTTTCCAAACACCGTCTGTGCCTTTGTAAAAATTTCGGCTGAATTTATCTCTGGCTTCAGCCAGCTTTCTGTACCTATAACAATTTCAGCTTCGGTGCTTTCTATCAGCGCTCTAAGTTCCGGTACTTTACCAATGCAGCTTCGACAGTTTACAATTACAATACCGATTGCTGCTTGGTCCCTGCATGTCCTGACTTTGCCCCGCACCCTTTGAGGCTGTTGCCCTTTCTGTACTTGCCCGAGGCCATCTAACCTAAAAAACCGCACAGTCCACGCCACACAACCCCTGCTACCCGTGTAGCCGCTTGCTGCGTGTAGTAGACTCCTGACCTATCCAGCGGAACCCGAAACCCCACCACCCTATGGCGCAAGTCGAGGAATCTGCAGCCCACACGATCGCAGAACCGTCTCAGCCTCTGATTCAGCCCCTCCACTCGGCTCTGTACCAAAGGTCCGCAGTCAGTCCTGTCGACGATGCTGCAGATGGTGAGCTCTGCTTTCATCCCGCTAGCGGGACAGGCAGTCTTCACCTAATCAGATAGCCGCCGGAAGCCAGAGAGGATTTTCTCCGATCCATAGCGACACACATCATTGGTGCCGACATGAGCGACCACCTGCAGATGGGTGCACCCTGTACCCTTCATGGCATCCGGAAGGACCCTTTCCACACCTGGAATGGCTCCCCCCGGTATGCACACGGAGTGTACATTGGTTTTCTTCCCCTCTCTTGCTGCTATATCCCTAAGGGGCGCCGGCCGCTGGTGGCCGAGCGGTTCTGGCGCTACAGTCTGGAACCACGCGACCGCTACGGTCGCAGGTTCGAATCCTGCCTCGGTCATGGATGTTTGTGTTGTCCTTAGGTTAGTTACGTTTAAGTAGTTCTAAGTTCTAGGGGACTTATGACCTCAGCAGTTGAGTCCCATAGTGCTCAGAACCATTTGAACCATTTTGAACCCTAAGGGGCCCCATTACGCGCCTGACGTTGGAGCTCCCAACTACCAGTAAGCCCACCCTCTGCGACCACCCGGATCTTGCAGACTGAGGGGCAACCTCTGGCACAGGACAAGCAGCCATGTCCGGCCGAAGATCAGTATCAGCCTGAGACAGAGCCTGAAACCGGTTCGTCAGACAAACTGGAGAGGACTTCCGTTCAGCCCTCCGGAATGTCTTTCGCCCGCTGCCACACCTCGAGACGACCTCCCACTGTACCACGGGTGAGGGGTCAGCCTCAATTTGGGCAGTATCCCGGGCAGCCACAGTCGTAGTCCGATCGGGGGATTCGTGGGACGAGCTGGCCGTCCCCGACAAACCCCCATCCGGACCCCCACAGTGATGCCCATTGGCAACAGCCTCAAGCTGTGTGACCGAAGCCAACACTGCCTGAAGCTGGGAGCGAAGGGATGCCAACTCAGCCTGCATCCGAACACAGCAGTTGCAGTCCCTATCCATGCTAAAAACTGTTGTGCAAAGAACGTCTGAACTAATCTACAGACAGCACAAACAAATCGACACAAAATTTAAACGGTTATTAAAATACAAGATTGCCTAGTAAATGAAGTAATGCTGCTACTTGCGCACTGTTGACACACTGCTTGGCGGCGGAAGGAGACTACGCGATTTTACACTGTTCAGGTACTAAAACGCGATGCTACAACTCTCAAATACTATAATACGACCGAAATTTATGAATTTGAACAATGAAAGTACCAAAAACACGCATAGAAATTAAGAATTAAACTATGTAACAAATGAGTGAGCTAGGAGTATACGACTTTCTGCTGGCAGCTGCTTATCCAACGGCGGCAGGGAGCACACTGGCTGTGACCAACCGACACTAGCCGTTCAAAACAAAAACAGAAGACAGACGACTACGCGAATTTACACTATTCAGGTACCAAAACGTGATGCTACAACTCTCAAATACTATAATACGCCCGAAATTTATGAATTTAAACAACAGTTCCGTTCGAACCCACTAGCGAGAACAAAGAAAAAAGACGGTTGGAGATGCAGTAAAGAGAAATGTCGTTAGAGTTCAAATGGCTCTGAGCACTATGGGACTTAACGTCTATGGTCATCAGTCCCCTAGAACTTAGAACTACTTAAACCTAACTAACCTAAGGACAGCACACAACACCCAGCCATCACGAGGCAGAGAAAATCCCTGACCCCGCCGGGAATCGAACCCGGGAACCCGGGCGTGGGAAGCGAGAACGCTACCGCACGACCACGAGATGTCGTTAGAGTGTATTGTGGGATTGGAGAAGTGTGAGGGTATCGCATTCATGACTTTACACATCTGTCCTGGGCGCCTGACTCAAATGCTTTAACATTGTCATTGCCCATGCCAAGAGCAGGTGCAGTGCAGCTGATTTCTGCAGTTCTAATTCCTTGGACGCCGCTTTGAAACGCTACAAAAACCCATATGTTTTAAAACTATAAAATAAACCATTGCGTATGAGAATTACAATAATAGAATAGCATAAATATCGTGAAAAGTTCTTTCATGAGCGTGATATCAGTTCCTTCATTTCGGGCTATTTCTCCCTTCTCAGAGAACTTTTCGCACAAAGACATTGTAACATTGTCAGGTGCTTATTCCAACGACCCAACGACTATCCTTAGAATGCCTCAGTTACCTATCAAGAGCATTAGGAAGACCACTTTCCTTTACGTAGGGTAAGCGTTCTTCGCCCAATCAAAAGACCATGAACTTATGGACAACTGACGCACATAAACTGCGAATTAAAATTATTGGCTACCAAGAGACTTATATCGTGTAAACAATTCTCTTAGAATATTACCGCCCGTTTTTGGTTCATCTGGAATCTGGGTTGTAAGGAAAACGCGAGATCTGATAGTTCAGTCAATAATATAGGAGACAGTGCATGTCAGATAATGGATTCTTCTCGCGCTCGCGCTGGACGTGCACATGTCCGTAGTTGCTGAGTATTCGCCTTTTGTTATATGAACAATTACCTCAGGCATAATTATAAGTCGTCGGCTTTTAACACTTTATGCCACGTACCGCGACACAGTTGTGGGGTGAGATATAATGGCCTTTGCAGTGTCGATTAACTTCTGAACTAGATCCATAAGACCCTCACCTCTTATAGTTCCGTACGACCTTACGTCTCATGCACATATAGGAACGCAACTATCGACAGATAGCTCCTGAGCTGGTTTAGGAAGTCGTTTCTCGTCCACGTAAGAGCTTTGTTTATTAGACACGCATGGATGGCGAGAAATGTACGAAGTGCCACTTGACCCTTGAGCATGAGTTAAATTTCGCAGTACAACGAACAGCAAAGAATATGAACGCTTTTCCTAAATCCATCCTCAATAGCCTTTAACAAGGTCCAAAGTATACTTTTAAACTGCTCCAGGCTGTGTGGTTCTCTACTCACCACTGATTTGTTTTTCTTTTACTTCCATTTTTCTTGACATGTGCTCCTTCTTCTCCAAACCACGTTTAGTTTCCCGCTCTCACTTTGTGTGTTACGAAGAAAATGAAGAAATCCCATCACTCCACTAAACACTGCTCTACTTACCGCTCGTAGCCCGTAGCTCGCAACTGGGGTCAGTGCTACCAACAGTGCGTATGTGCAGCACACCAGTGCTTGCGCTAGGCACTGTTGCAGTGACGTCACGGGCTCGCTCATTGTGGAGCAGTTAGGCCGAAGCCCGTGGGCTGCGTCTGCATGCGCAGCTCTTCTGAACTCGTGGCATACAGGTGATTTAGCAACAGCACTGCTCGGCACTTAGGATGACGTCAGGGTCTCGCTCAGCCCGATACTGCTGTAGTCCAGTGCGGCCGCATCTCATGGGCTGAGCCTCTTCGCACGACTCTCCCAGCGGACCTCGATGCAGCTGCCCAGCCTGAACCGGCAGCGCGAGGCAAGGAACGCACGGCTGTCATGACCACTGTCCTGGACGGGCCACACCTCGATGCCCACCTCTGCTGCGAAGTGCAAAACCAAAGGTCGCACTCAGCCGGTTGTCACCGACCGATTGACGTCATACAAGCCAACTGCGAAGTCACTCCAGCAGTGGCTGCATTAATTCCCACGGGCAGACACGTCAAAAAATTGTTCACATGGCTCTGAGCACTATGGGACTTAACATCTATGGTCATCAGTCCCCTAGAACTTAGAACTACTTAAACCTAACTAACCTAAGTACAGCACACAACACCCAGCCATCACGAGGCAGAGAAAATCCCTGACCCCGCCGGGAATCGAACCCGGGAACCCGGGCGTGGGAAGCGAGAACGCTACCGCACGACCACGAGATGCGGGCCAGACACGTCACTGAACTAATTTAACCTCTTATACTCAGAACATTGATACCTCTCAAATTTTAAGTTAGTGTATTTTGTACAAATATCTCACGTGCCTATGTAAATGATTTGTCAAACGGTTTATTTAAAACGTGCCAAATAGTGTATTGTTTTTGTTGTATACACCAATCTCGTAATTTTGTTGTACACGACTTGAATTGGTACTCATGTATCAGCCAGTATCGTAGTGAAATGTTGTTGTTGTTGTGGTCTTCAGTCCTGAGACTGGTTAGATGCAGCTCTCCATGCTACTCTATCCTGTGCAAGCTTCTTCATCTCCCAGTACCTACTGCAACCTACATCCTTCTGAATCTGCTTAGTGTATTCATCTCTTGGTCTCCCTCTACGATTTTTACCCTCCACGCTGCCCTCCAATGCTAAATTTGTGATCCCTTGATGCCTCAAAACATGTCCTACCAACCGATCCCTTCTTCTAGTCAAGTTGTGCCACAAACTTCTCCTCTCCCCAATCCTATTCAATACCTCCTCATTAGTTACGTGATCTACCCACTTTATTTTCAGCATTCTTCTGTAGCACCACATTTCGAAAGCTTCTATTCTCTTCTTGTCCAAACTGGTTATCGTCCATGTTTCACTTCCATACATGGCTACACTTCATACAAATACTTTCAGAAACGACTTCCTGACACTTAAATCTATACTCGATGTTAACAAATTTCTCTTCTTCAGAGACGATTTCCTTGCCATTGCCAGTCTACATTTTATATCCTCTCTACTTCGACCATCATCAGTATCGTAGACAAACGTAAGACGCCAAGAAAATTTTACTTTCCTTATGTTTATGAAATATGTGTTTACCAGAGAGTCCACAAGTGTTAAAAAGTACATGTAATACTTTCTATGCTGATAAAGAAAAGCCTTCAAATTTTTTCTTCGATCAGTTAGGGGATGCCTTCCTGTTTCGTACCGAAGATGCTGTGATATGCAAATGATTAGCTTTTCATGGCATTCACCCAAGGTTGCCGCCGGTGGTGACACCTACAACGTTCTGACATGAGGAAAGTTTCCAACCGATTTCTCATATACAAACAACAGTTGACCGGCATTGCCTGGTGAAACGTTGTTGTGATGCCTCGTGTAAGGAGGAGAAATGCGTATCATCACGTTTACGACTTTGATAAAGGTAGGATTGTAGCCTACCGCGATTGCGGTTTATCATATCGCGACATTGCTGCTCGCGTTGTTCGAGATCTATTGACTGTTAGCAGAATATGGAATCGGTGGGTTCAGGAGGGTAATACGGAACGCCGTGCTGCATCCCAATGGCCTCGTATCACTAGCAGTCGAGATGAGAGGCATCTTATCCGCTTGGCTGTAACGGATCGTGCAGCCACGTCTCGATCCCTGAGTCAACAGATGGGGACGTTTGCAAGACAACAACCAACTGCACGAACAGTTCGACGACGTTTGCAGCAGCATGGACCATCATCTCGGAGACCATGGCTGTATTTACCCTTGACGCTGCATCACAGACAGGAGCACCTGCGATGGTAAGCTCAATGACGAATTTGGGTGCACAAAATTTTTCCGATGAATCCAGATTCTGTTTACAGCATCGTGATGGTCGCATCTGTGTTTGCGACATCGCGGTGGACGCACATTGGAAGCATGTATTCGTCATCGCCTTACTGACGTATCAACCGGCGTGATGGTATGGGGTGCCATTGGTTACATGCCTCAGTCACCTGTTGTTCGCGCTTTGAACAGTGGACGTTACATGTCAGATGTGTTACGTCCCGTGGCTATACACTTCATTCGATCCCATGCAATTCGGCAGGATAATGCACGACACCATGGTGCAGAAGCTGTACGGGCCGTTCTGGATACAGAAAATGTTCAACTGCTGCCCTGGCCACCACATTATGCAGATCACTCACCAACTGAAAATGTCTGGTCAATGGTGGCCGAGCAACTGGCTCGTCACAATACGCTAGTCACTACTGTTGATTAACTGTGGTATCGTGTTTAAGCTGCATGGCCAGCTGTACTTGTACACGCCATGCAAGATCTGTTTGACTCATTGCCCAGGCGTATCAAGGCCGTAATTACAGACAGAGGTGGTTGTTCTGGGTACTGATTTCTCACGATCTATATACCCAAATTAACTGAAAATGTAAACACATGTCAGTTCTAGTAGACTATACTTGTCCAATGAAACACGTTTATCATCTGCATTTCTTCTTGGGGCAGCAATTTTAATGGCCAGTAGTGTATATTATTAGCTTTTAAGATCCGTTAATATATTTAAGTGTATTTAAATTAATAACTTCCAGATTAACCTAACAAACTAAACATATCTCTTAGTATAATGTCTTTATCAGATCTGTGTTCAGCTATTCGTGAAAGAAATGCAAAACTGCTGACTTGGAGCCCGTCCGCCTTTGGTGTGATCCAAATACTGATTAGCAATTTATCAGATATTTATGGTGCAGCAACGAAACTGCAGTCTTTCAGAAACGAAGTCCGATACTCAATTAATTATACAGCATAATGTGATTGACCGATCGCGTTGTGCACTTGCCTTATGAAATTTACATTGGAGGCACATCTGTAACTTTGCATTTCTCTCGAACACCAACCTGGAGTAATAGGAAATCAGAACAGGAATCAAGAAGCAATGCTCGGTTAATTTCAATTGACATTACTGAGCTGACTACCTGGTGGTAAGTGGTAGGAGACCATGACTATTTTCTTTACATTCGCTATCATCCTTCCACCTTCGCAAGCAGGCAAGGTAACAGTTACAGTACAGAACTTCCACTCGCTCATCCACCTACCAGAGAGGTTGTTGCTGTCGTTGGATGGGGACCACTTATACTGTGGTCACTCCATGTGTGGTTGCAGATTAACGTCATGCCAGAGACATTTCTGTTTACAACAACAAAATATACAAGAACCGCTACTTCAGTTCGCTGCATCGGCGAATAGTGTGAGCTAAATAGCTTTCCACATACGGGAATGAGCGGCACCCTTATTTTAGAGTAATATAGAAACGTTTTTATCCATGTCAACAGGCGAAGGTGCTGATCACACGAGATCTACCTTACTCAGTAGTTCTCCCTGGAAAAACTTGCAAAATTATGGACCAGAAAACTACCATTCGCTCCCATCTCCTTCCCTAATGTTGTTGTTGTGGTCTTCAGTCTGAAGACTGGTTTGATGCAGCTGCCCAAGCTAGTCTATTCTGTGAAAGCCTCTTCAGCGCTGCACAGCTAACGCAATGTACATTAGTTTGAACCTGTTAACTGTATTCAAGACTTTGTCTCCCTCTACAATCTTAACACTCCCCCCCCCCCTCCCCAACACTCTCCATTACCAAACTGACAAGTCCTTGATGCCTTAGGATATACTCTATGAAACGAAGTTGTGCCATAAATTTCCCGTTTTCCCCATCAGTTATTCGATCTGCAATGTCACCACTATTTTTCGGCGCTACTGAGTAAAATTGTGACATTGCCATGGCTGTAGCTAAAGATCAGCGCAGACCAAACACCATTACGTCAGATGCAGCAATGCCACTGGCAGATTCCCACATTGTGCTCCAGGAAAATGTCTGGCACCACGATAACGACGACACAGCAGAAAGGCGTTGGTAGGCCAGTAACTACACATCCAATCAGCAGACTTCTTATCGTCTACATGGTTGCAAGCTGTGATTTGCAAAGCAAGTGCGCTCTGTCCCGACACGAATTACCATAATTATCAGTCAAAGATGTATCAGTCAGGTAGCTAATATTTAAGAGGAGGGGTGGCGCTCTACGAGGCGACATGAGGCTACAAGCAGCCAACATGTTACTTGGCCTCTACTAACTGTGGGCCCCTGCTGCTGGTTTTAAGATCAGTGCTGTGAGATTAGCATCTTATACCCTGTGGGCCAACTGCCAGTTGCAACCAGCAATCGACCATAGAAGGCAGTCGTTTGAGGCCATGCCCACCAGTTGAGTCAGTTCCTTAACACTCGCTGTCTTCAGCACACACTATGGAGGACGTTGCACCACAGAATGTTCTAGTTTGTTACTTCAGTAAAACGTATGACTAATAGTGAAGTTTTTATAAGCAGCCATCGATCATCATCCCGACAACAATCCACCACCTCAACTCAGACCTCCACATGTAGAGGTCATCCATCCTGGACCTCCACATTTTGATGTCAGAAGTGTGTGTCACGTCAAAATTTCAGTGACAGGGGAACCTTACCAGCCACTCTCCGTGGAGACGATGACTCTCGTCTACCTCAGTGTTGCAGTTTCGTCGGCACACAACATCAGTCTGCAGTGGGTGAGTGGACTCACTGCGACTATCACATTGAGACATTGCACCGTTTAGTAGCTTTTCAGTTCTGTTTCCATGTGTGACATGTGGTAAGTACACTCCGACTGTGTTCTGAGGATGTGTAAAGATGAACGTTATTTCTGCCTATCATGAAAGTGTGTGGCTCATTGACTGGAAGTGTAGAAGGTGTTAACTATGCGTAGACTCTTAGAAGGGGAAGATGAGTTTTGTTGAGAAGTCGTAGTTTTGTGGTAGTTTTCGCCGTTTTTAATGGGCAATATATTTCATTTTGAGCAATAAACTTGGCTCACTGCGTTTAAGCGCGTATAATAGTCGTCATGAGTAGCCGCTAAAGTGCAGAAGTTAAGTAACAGTAAGTGTTAGGATAGAATTTGATTAATTGTCCTTGTAGTCATACTGTTTTGTTCCCCTCGTTTGTTGTTTGCATAATTAGTGAGGTATACCCTGGCGGAGAGATTGCGAATTTCTGCAGCCTGGACCAGATGTGGAGCGAAGTGCATGTGCCGATGAATTTGGTGTCTTGCAGAGTGCCACTGCAGACAGTAATTTTGTTGTAGATACTTAGGAAGTGACACGTAAAGCTATTAATAAGACTGATTGTATTGCAGGTGTTTTGGGTGCTGAAATGTTACAGACGCATTTAGTATTTCCGGAGGACGCATATTCGGCACCATCTGCGTGGCACTGCCTCCTCAGAAGGTGGGAGGAGAAGAGATAGCAAATGTGTTTGTTAGGTTTATGATCGGGCCGACAATGCTTGTGCCAGTGGATCAGGAGATTGACAAAAGTGACAACACTTGCAGTGTAATGGGTGATACAGGCGAAGGCTGCTGCGCAATCCCAGGGCTAGACTTTCTCATCAAGCATCATACCGAAACTGACTTCCGATGACGTGCAGTGGAACTCAGGGGGATAATGTTCAAGCTGGGGGAAGCTGCCAACAGTGAAATACTGTCGCAAGGTTCTTATATCATGAGAGAACAAATGCGGGCAAAATCACTAAACCTTAATCTGCGTGATATATTGCCACGAGGCCCTGGGAATTTGCTTTAGGTGACCGAAGGTGTTGCTAACTTACACGATTCAGGACTTCGCCTCCGGGTAGCGAATCGTCGTTGAGTACGCAGCGTTCAGTGATTGAGAGCACTTCTCCTGCCTATACTCACATTGAGACGTTATCTGAATTCCGTCCTTCCGGCTGGGACTTCGCGTTTCTTGTCTGTAGAATATAGGGAGGAGAAGATAGTATTAGATTATACTAGTCTGAGGACCGCCTTCTGCCGTCCTAGCGTTTAATGAGTCTTTTATTTTGTGGCTGGAGTCCTTCCATCGTCGCAGACGTGCACGAGAAGCAACTCACCGACACACTAACGCAGTACATTCTCTGATATTGCTAATTGCTTCGGCTTATTAGGGCTATAAAGCTGAACAGCTGTGATCACGTAAGTTTCATTTCCACTGAGGTTGCAAACCGCTGTACATCATCTTTGAAAGTATTGCCTCTTAGTGTAGATGGTATCAGTCATCTCGTGTTATTTATAATAGATCGTGTAGCCATAAGAAAGGGCAGATTTGGGTAGTTTATCAATAATATTAGTCAGGAAATTCATTTATATCTCTTTATGTCCATTGCACATCGACATATAAACATTTGTAACATATAAAGAGGTTTAAATCTACAATAAACGTATAAGCAGAAACAACATTAATATTTAGTAGTTACTAGTTCCCTTAATCATTCATTTATTTTTATGTTGTGATTTATATGTCAAAGAGCAAGAAGCAGGAAATAATATTACCGTTAAGAGATACTAAGATCTTTTTCGGGGGGTAGTCAGATAGGGCCAAATCTGTATATTTGCGTGCAGTATTTTCCACTGCGCACATTCATTTTTACACCCGCCTGGAGCAGCATCTTTGAAACCATATAAATACCTTCCAGAAATACTTCCTAACACTTAAATTTATATTCGACGTTAGCAAATCCCCCGTTTTCATTAATACTTTTCTTGCTATAGTCACCCTTCATCTTGTAGTCTCTCTACTTCGGCCATCATCAGTTATTTTGCTTCCCAATAGTGCTTTTAGTCTCTCATTCCGTAATCAGATTCCCTTAACACTACTTGATTTAACCCTCGGAATACCAAGGGAGAGGGAAGGGGTACTTTTTGCCTACCTTTTCAGAAAGCTGGAATCTAGTCATGTACATTATATTATAAAATTTTGAAAAAAAAATGTATTTGTGATTTTTAATAATTCCTTCTACCAGATTACGTTTTAAATTTAGGTCTTAACGCAAAAATTTAGGTCTTGTCAGTGGATGTGAATTTCAGAACATGTGTCATATTCATATTTTCAGGTTTATGACACTTCTTACACATAAATATATCTTTCAAAAGTATGCTGTGCCTAAAAGACAACGAAAGTTAACGAACTCGGTATATCTTTGTGTTGGTCATATATTACAGCCCCCTTTTGTAGTACATGTTATGGAAAATCCGTTTGTACTGCTAGGTTCTGTTCGAATAGGTTACATTGCCTTTCATTTAGTTGCATTGAGGGTTATCTTATAATCCCTTTCCAAGTGACTGTCTATTCCATTCAACTGTTATTCCAAGTTCTTTGCTGTCTCTGACTGAATTGCAGTGTCACCGGTAAACTTCAATATGTTTATTGCTCCTCCCTGATATTTAATTCTGTTTACAAATTTATCCTTGTATGCTTTACTGCTCGTTCCGAGTAGATGTTGAATGCGATCGATTGTGGTTCTTGTTGTTGTGGTCTTCAGTCCTGAGACTGGTTTGATGCAGCTCTCCATGCTACCCTATCCTGTGCAAGCTTCTTCATCTCCCAGTACTTACTGGAAGCTACATCCTTCTGAATCTGCTTAGTGTATTAATCTCTTAGTCTACCTCTACGATTTTTACCCTCCACGCTGCCCTTCAATGCTAAATTTGTGATTCCTTGATGCCTCAGAACATGTCCTACCAACCGGTCCCTTCTTCTTGTCAAGTCGTGCCACAGACTCCCTTTCTCCCCAATTCTATTCAATACTTCCTCATTAGTTATGTGATCTATCCATCTAATCTTCAGCATTCTTCTGTAGCACCATATTTCGAAAGATTCTATTCTCTTCTTGTCCAAACTATTTATCGTCCATGTGTCACTTCCATACATGGCTATACTCCATACAAATACTTTCAGAAACGACTTCCTGACACTTAGATCTATATTCGATGTTAACAAATTTCTTTTCTTCAGAAACGCTTTCTTTGCCATTTCCAGTCTACATTTTATATCCTCTCTACTTCGACCATCATCAGTTATTTTGGTCCCGAAATAGCAAAACTCCTTTACTACTTTAAGTGTCTCATTTCCTAATCTAATTCCCTCAGCATCACCCGACTTAATTCGACTACATTCCAGTATCCTCGTTTAGCTTTTGTTGATGTTCATCTTATATCCTCCTTTCAAGACACTGTCCATTCCGTTCAACTACTCTTCCAAGACGTTTGCTGTCCTGACAGAATTACAATGTCATCGGCGAACCTCTAAGTTTTTATTTCTTCTCCATGGATTTTAATACCTACTCAGAATTTTCCTTTTGTTTCCTTTACTGCTTGCTCAATATACAGACTGAATAACATCGGGGAGAGGCTATAACCCTGTACAAATTGTAAATAGCCTTTCGCTCCCTGTATTTAACCCCTGCCACCTTTAGAATTTGAAAGAGAGTTTTCCAGTCAATATTGTCAAAAGCTTTCTCTAAGTCTACACATGCTAGAAACGTAGGTTTGCCTTTCCATAATCTTTCTTCTAAGATAAGTCGTAACGTCAGTATTGCCTCACGTGTTCCAATATTTCTACGCAATCCAAACTGATCTTCACCGAGGTCGGCTTCTACCAGTTTTTCCATTCGTCTGTGAAGAAGTGAAGAATTCGCGTTAATATTTTGCAGCCGTGACTTATTAAACTGATAGTTCGGTAATTTTCACATATGTCAACACCTGCTTTCTTTGGGATTGGAATTATCATATTCTTCTTGAAGTCTGAGGGTATTTCGCCTGTCTCATACATCTTACTCACCAGATGGTAGAGTTTCGTCAGGACTGGCTCTCCCAAGGCCGTCAGTAGTTCTAATAGAATTTTGTTTATTGCCAGGGCCCTGTTTCGAGTCAGGTCTTTCAGTGCTCTGTCAAACTCTTCACGCAGTATCATATACGTATTTCATCTTCATCTACATTCTCTTCCATTTCCATAATATTGTCCTCAAGTACATCGCCCTTGTATAGACCCTCTATATACTCATTCCACCTTTCTGCTTTCCCTGCTTTGCTTAGACCTGGGTTTCCCTGCTTAGCCATTTTGCACTTCCTGTCGATCTCATTTTTGAGACGTTTGTATTCCTTTTTGCCTGCTTCATTTACTGCATTTTTATATTTTCTCCTTTCATCAATTAAATTCAATATTTCTTCTGTTACGCAAGGATTTCTACTAGCCCTCGTCTTTTTACCAACTTGATCCTCTGCTGCCTTCACTACTTCATCCCTTAAAGCTACCCATTCTTCTTCTACTGATTTCTTTCCCCCATTCCCGTCAATTATTCCCTTATGCTCTCCCTGAAACACTGTACAGCCTCTGGTTTAGTCAGTTTATCCAGGTCCAATCTCCTTAAATTCCCACCTTTTTGCAGTTTCTTCAGTTTTAACCTACAGTTCATACCCAATAGATAGTGGTCAGAGTCCACATCTGCCCCTGGAAATGTCTTACAGTTTAAAACCTGGTTCCTAAATCTTTGTCTTACCATTATATAATCTATCTGATACCTTCCAGTACCTCCAGGATTCTTCCATGTATACAACCTTCTATTATGATTCTTGAACCAAGTGTTAGCTATGATTATGTTATGATCTGTGCAAAATTCTACCAGACGGATTCCGCTTTCATTTTTTACCCCAAATCCATATTCACCTACTATGCTTCCTTCTCTTTCTTTTCCTACTCTCGAATTCCAGTCACCCATGACTATTAAATGTTCGTCTCCCTTCACTACCTGAATAATTTCCTTTATCTATCATACATTTCATCAATTTCTTCATCATCTGCACAGCTAGTTGGCATATAAACTTGAGCCGGCCGAAGTGGCCGTGCGGTTAAAGGCGCTTCAGCCTGGAACCGCAAGGCCGCTACGGTCGCAGGTTCGAATCCTGCCTCGGGCATGGATGTTTGTGATGTCCTTAGGTTAGTTAGGTTTAACTAGTTCTCAGTTCTAGGGGACTAATGACCTCAGCAGTTGCGTCCCATAGTGCTCAGAGCCATTTGAACCATATAAACTTGTACTACTGTAGTAGGCGTGGGCTTCGTGTCTATCTTGGCCACAATAATGCGTTCACTATGCTATCTGTAGTAGCTAATCCGCACTCCTATGTTTTTATTCATTATTAAACCTACTCCTGCATTACCCCTATTTGATTTTGTGTTTATAACCCTGTATTCACCTGACCAAAAGTCTTGTTCCTCCTGCCACCGAACTTCATTAATTCCCACTATATCTAACTTTAACCTATACATTTCCCTTTTTATATTTTCTAACCTACCTGCCCGATTAAGGGATCTGACATTCCACACTCAGATCCGTGGAACGCCAGTTTTCTTTCCCCTGATAACGACGTCCTCTTGAGTAGTCCCCGCCCAGAGATCCGAATGGGGGACTATTTTACCTCCGGAATATTTTACCTAAGAGGACGCCATCATCGTTTGTCCATACAGTAAAGCTGCATGCCCTCGGAAAATATTACGGCTGTAGTTTCCCCTTGCTCTCAGCAGTTCGCAGTACCAACACAGCAAGGCCGTTTTGGTTAGTGTTACAAGGCCAGATCAGTCCCCTGCAACTACTGAAAAGGCTGCTGCCCCTCTTCAGGAACCACACGTTTGTCTGGCCTCTCAACAGATACCCCTCCGTTGTGGTTGCTCCTACGGTACGGCCATCTGTATCGCTGACGCATGCAAGTCTCCCCACCAACGGCAAGGTCGATGGTTCATGAGGGGAGGACATAGAGTGTAGGCTACCCGAATGTCTGAATCCCATCTTCAAATTGCACAACTAGAAATCCAGCAGATGGAGTAGCAGAATTTATGTGCTTCAAAATGATTAGTTCTTTGGTGGGGTGGGGCTGTGAAATAGATGTCCAGCCTTATTAATGCTCTCTTCTTTTTCCCTGAGGACTGCAAAATTCATATTTCAGTGCATTACGACAAAAATTCAAACTTTCATTTAGGACAACATGGATTCCCAAGGATTCACATGTAACCAGTTGTGGAGGAACATGTAGGAATGAGCATCTATCCTATTTCCGAACATTAAATGTTGTTTTTGTAACTTCCAGAAGAGCAGACTAAAAAAATGGCTCTGAGCACTATGGGACTCAACTTCTGAGGCCATTAGTCCCCTAGAACTTAGAACTAGTTAAACCTAACTAACCTAAGGACATCACAAACATCCATGCCCGAGGCAGGATTCGAACCTGCGACCGTAGCGGTCTTGCGGTTCCAGACTGCAGCGCCTTTAACCGCACGGCCACTTCGGCCGGCAGCAGACTACATAGAGATAACTATTTCTAAATCGAAAGGTAAGCCATTTCCGTTCGAACCCACTAGCGAGAACAAATAGAAAGACGGTTGGAGATGCATTAAAGGGAAATGTCGTTAGAGTGTATTGTGGGATTGGAGAAGTATGAAGTAGGAAAACTATTGTGTCCATTTCATGACTTCACGCCTCTTATCTTCAGATATCATTATTAAATGACAAATGGTGGCCAGAGGAAAGTTGCTACCTCACAGTATCTCTGGACAAATAGCTTTTCATCGAACTAAAATTTGAGGCGTTTATGTAAAAGTACGATTTAAGAAACTTCTCTGTTCTGGGGCGCCTGACTCGGATGCTTTATCATTGTCATTGTCCATGCAAACAGATGGTGCAGTGTAGATGATTTCCCCAGTTCTAATTCCTTGGACGGCGCATTGAAGAGCTACAAAAACCCTAGTGTTTTTGAAGCTGTAAAATAAACGATAGCGTATAAGAATTACAGTAATCGAATAGCATACATAACATAAAAAGTTCTTTCATCAGCGTATTTTCAGTTACTTCATTTTGGGCTATTTCTCCCTTCTCAGAGAGCATCGTGCACGAAGACATTCTAACATTGTCAGCTGCTTATTCCAACGAGTATCGTTAGACTGGCTCAGTTATCTACCAAGAGCATTAATTAGACCACTTTCTTTTACGTATGTGACGTGTTCTTTCGCCACAGTCAAAAGACCATGAAGTTATGGACAATTGACGCATATGCACTCCGCATTAAATTTATTTCGTAGTCACATATTTTGCATATGGCAGGAACAATTCAATCGTGAATAATCATGCAGTACAACGACAAATTTGGTACCTTGATCAGTAGTGTGCTGCATGTCTTTCAAAGTGGAGTGGTGGATACCAAGAGACATAAACCGTCTAAACAATTCTCTTAGAATGTTACCCCCCCCCCCACTTTATGGTTCATCTGGAAACTGGGTTGTAAATAAAATGAGAGATCTGAGAGTGCAGTCAATGAAACAGGAGACAGTACATGTCAGATAATTGTTTCTTCCCGCACTGGATGTCCACATGTCTGTAGTTGCTGAGTATTCACCTTCTCTTATATGAGCAATTACCTCAGGCATAATTATATGTCGTAGGCTGTTAGCACTTTATGCCATGTATCGTGACACATTTGGGGGGTGAGACATAATGGCCTTTGCAGTGTCAACTAACGTTAGAACAAGATTCATAAGACCTTCACCTCTTATAGTTCAATACAACCTTACGTCTCGTGCACACATAGCCACCAATTTATCGACAGTTATGTCCTGAGCAGGTTTAGGAAGTCGTTTCTCGTCTACACAAGACCCTTGTTTATTAGACGTGCCTGGATGGCTAGAAATGTGCGAAGTTCAATTTGACCCTTCAGCATGAGAGTAAAATTCACTGCACAGCGAACAGCAAACAAAATGAACGCTTTTTCTAACTCCATCCACGACAGGCTTCACCACGGTCCAAACTGAACCTTTAAAATTCGCTTCACGCTGTGTGGTTCTCCACTCACCACTCATTAGGTTTTCTTTTGCTTCCCTTTTTATTGATACGTGCTCCTTCTTCTGCATACCACGTTTAGTTTCCGCGCTCATTTTGTCTGATAACCTTAGCAGTTAAGTCCCAAAAGATTTCACACACATTTAAACATTTGAAATAACTCTGCTCTACCCATCTCTCGCAGCCCGTAGCTCACAACTGCGGTCAGTGCTACGAACAGACAGTAGGCCGCAGCACGCCAGCGCATGCGCAAGGCACTGGTGCAGTGACGTCACGGGCTCGCTCAGTGTGTAGCAGTGAGGTCGCGGCCCGTTGGCTGCCTCTCCATACGCGACTCTGCTGAGCCCGTGGCATACAAGTTCGTTTCGCAACAACACTGCTCGGCCCTTGGGGTGACGTCAGGGACTCGCTCGGCCTGCGACTGCTGTAGCCCAGTGCGGCCGCACGACTCTTCACCGTGCGGCCCGCCGGACCTCCACGCGGCTGACCCGGCTGGACGGGCAGCGCTACGCAAGTCTCGCACGGCTGTCATGGTTACGCTCCTGGACGGGCCGCGCCTCGATCCCCACATCTGCTGCAAACTGCTAAACCAGAACTCGCTCTCAGCCAGTTCTCACCGACCGATTGACATCATACAAGCCAACGGCGGCGTGACTCCAGCAGTGGCTGCATCAATTCCCACAGGCAGACATATCCCTAAACTGAATTAACCTTGTTGTACACTACTTGAATCACTACTCATGTAACAGCCAGTATCGTAGTCAAATATATCGTAGGAAAATATAAGACACCAAGAAAATTTTTCTTTCTTTATGTTTATGAAATATGTGTGTACTAGAAAGTCCACAAATGTTAATAAGTACATGTAATACGGGCCGATAATGAAGAACAGAGAAGCCTTCACATTTTTTCTGCGATCAGCTAGGTGATGCCTTCCTGTTTCGTATCGTCCTTTGTTCTTCAGCTTTCGCTATGTAAGCATCTATGCATCTGTCCTGTTAGCTCTTAAGAACCATGAATGTAAGAGGGGCCATTGAAAAGTCCATGCAAAAATAAATATTGCTTACATGTTTGGGGTAAACCATTTTTATTTTCAACATTGTCTCCTTTTAGACTTATACACTTCGTCCAACGCTGTTCTAATTTGTTGATCCCTTCCGAACAATAGGAATTGTCCAAGCCTGCAAAATAGCTGATAGTTGCTGCAGGCACCTCCTCGTTTGAATATAATCTTTGTCCCGCCAGCCATTTCTTCAATTTGGGGAACAAATAGTAGTCCGAACGAGCCAGGTCTGGAGAATATGGGGGAAGGGGGATGCGAAACCACTTGGAATCCTATTTACATTAGTTTTGCGACCACAAATGCTGAGGTGTGTGCTGGTGCATTTTCTTGATCGAAAAGGACGGTCCAATAACGGTGAATAATATTGACCTGTAATCGTTTTACCCTTTTCCACATAGTCGATGAGGATTATCCCTTGAGATTCCCCAAAGACAGTCTCCATAACCTTTCCAGCCAAAGGAATTGTCTTCGCCTTTTTTGGTGCAGATTCTCCCTCGGTACCCATTGTTTAGATTCTTGATTGGTCTCAGGAGTATAGTAATGTATCCATGTCTCATCCTCAGTGACGAAACGACGCTCAAAGTCCTGCGGATTCTTCAGAACAGCTGTAAACCATCCCTGGAACACTTCGAACAGTTCCCTTTTGGTCAAACGTGAGCAATCGCGGAACGCATCTTACGGATAGCTTTCTGTTGTCCAAATGTTCATGCAAAATATTATGTACCAGTTCATTCGAGATGCCCACAGCACTAGCAATCTCACTCACCTAAACTCTTCTGTGATCCATCAGCAGATCATGGATTTTATCAACGATTTCCAGAACGTTCAGCATCACTTGTGCCCATGTGGCCACTACTAAAATTTTGAAATCACTTATAAACTGTTCTAAGCGAAGGCGCAGAGTCACCGTAATGTTTTGCCGGCCGTGGTGGTCTCGCGGTTCTAGGCGCGCAGTCCGGAACCGCGCCACTGCTACGGTCGCAGATTCGAATCCTGCCTTGGGCATGGATGTGTGTGATGTCCTTAGGTTAGTAAGGTTTCAGTAGTTCTAAGTTCTAGGGGACTGATGACCGCAGCTGTTAAGTCCCATAGTGCTCAGAGCCATTTGAATCACTTTAACACCGTAATGTTTATCAAGCTTCTCTATAGTCTCCTGAGGCGTTTTGCCATCCATAAAGTAATGTTTAATCAACACACGAAATTCTTTTTCGCCCATTTTTTGACAGTCACTCGACTTCCTTGATTCACACGAATGCCTAACAGAAAAAAATATAGCAATATGACTGACACTTGGTGTGCGTTCTTTCAAAAGATGCTACTAACTAAATATGACCTCGATAGGCGCCGGTGGTGGCATCTCTCGGACTTTGCACAGACTCTTCAAACGCACCTCGTATTTAAGTATATGTAAATTAATACCTTTCAGACGTATTAATTTAACAAACTAAACGTATCTCTTTGTATTAATGTTTTATCAGCTTTGTATACAGCTATTCGTGAAAGAAATGCAAAACTGCTGACGTGGAACCCCTCCGCCATTGGTGTGATCAAAATACTGATTAGCAGCTTATCAGGTCTTTTATGGTGTAACAAAGAACCTACAGTCTTTCAGAAACTTAGTCCGATACTCAATTAACTCTACAGCATAGTTCGATTGACCGATCGCGTTATGCACTTGCCTTATGAAAATTACATTGGGGCCACATCAGTAACGTTGCGTTTCTCTCGAACACAAACCTGGAGTAACAGGATATCACATCAGGAATCAATAAGCACTGCTCAGTTAATTTCAATTCACAATACTGTGTTGACCACCTACTGGTAGGTAGTAGGTGATCACGAGTATTTTCTTTACATTCTCTATCTTCCTTCCACCTTCGCAAGCAGGCAAGGTAACAGTTACAGCTCACAACTTCCTCTCCTCCATTCACCTTGATGCTATTGTTGGATAGGCACCACTTATACTGTGGTCACTCCATGTGTGGTTGCAGTTTAACGTCATACCGGTGATACTTCTGTTTACAACAACAAAATACTACAAGAACCGCTACATCAGTTGGTTGCATCGGCCAACACTGTGAGATAAATAGCTTTTCTCATACGAGAATGAGCAGCGCCTTTAATTTAGGGCAATATAGAAACGTCTTTCTCCATGTCTACAGCCGAGGGCGCTGAATCACACGAGATCTACCTTACTCATGAGTTGTCCCAGTAAAGAACTTGCAAAATTGTGCACCAGAAACCTACCCCTCCCTCCCCCCCCCCTTCCACAATGTTGTTGATGTGGTATTCAGTCTGAAGTCTGGTTTGATGCAGCTGCCTAAGGTAGCCTATTCTGTGCAAGCCTCTTCAGCGCTGCACAGCTAATTCCATGTGCATCACTTTGATCCTGCTACTTGTATTCAAGACTTTGTCTCCCTCTACAATTTAAACACCCTCCCCTCCCCAATACCCACATATACACACTTCTCTTCATTACCAAACAGACAATTCCTTGACGCCTCAGGATTTGCCCTATGAAATTAAGTTGTCATGCCCACCTGTTGCGTCAGTTCCTTAACACTCGCAGTCTTCAGCACACACTATTGAGGAAGATGCACCATAGAATGTTCCAGTTTGTTCTTCAGTAAAATGTATGACTAACAGTGAAGTTTTTATGAGCAGCCATCGATCATCATCCCGACAACAATCCACCACCTCAACTCAGAGCTCCACGTGTAGAGGTCATCCATCCTGGACTCCACATTTTGATGTCAGAAGTGGGTGTTATGTCTAAATTTCAGTACAGGGGAACTTTACCAGCCACTTTCCCTGGAGACGATGACTCTCGACTACCTCAGGGTTGCAGTTTCGTCGACACACTATATCAGTATGCAGTTGTCCCGCCTGAGTGGCCGAGCGGTTCTAGGCGCTTCAATCTGGAGCCGCGCGACCTTTACGGTCACAGTTTCGAATCCTGCCTCGGGCATGGATGTGTATGATGTCCGTAGGTTAGTTAGCTTTAAGTAGTTCTAAATTCTAGGGGAATGATGACCTCAGAAGTTAAGTCCCATAGTGCTCAGAGCCTTTTGAAGCCAAGTATGCAGTGGGTGAGTGCACTAACTGTTGTATTTTACCCCCTACGTGTATCACGTTGAGTCAGTGCACCTTTTAGCAGCTTTTAAATTCTGTTTTCTTGTGTGACACGTGTCAAGCAAACTCAGACTGTGTTCTGAGGATGTGTAAATATGAACTTCATTTTTACCTATCATCAGTGATTGGGGCTCATTGTCTGGAAGTGTATAAGGTGTTAACCATGCGTAGCTTCTTAAGAGGGGAATATGAGTTTCGTCGAGAAGTCGGAGTTTTGTGGTAATTTTCGCCATTTTGAATGGGCAATGTATTTCATTTTGAGCAATAAATGTGGCACACTGAGTTTAAGCACGTAAAGTAGTAGTCATGATTAGCCTCTCAAGCGGAAAAGTTAAGTTACAGTAAGTGTTAGGATAGAATTAGATTAAGTGTCCTTGTCGTTGTACTGTTTTGTTCTCCTCGTTTGTTGTTTGCATAATTAGTGGGGGACCTCCTGGCGGAGAAGTTGCAAATTTCTGCAGCCTGGAACAGATGTGGAGGGAAGTGCATATGCCGACGATTTTTGTGTCTTGCAGAGTGCAACTGCCGACAGTAATTTTGTTGTAGATACTTAGGAGGTGACACTGAAAGCTATCAATATGGCTGACTGTGTTGCAGATATTTTGGATACTGAAATGGTACAAACGCATTCAGTATTTCCGAAGGCCGCAGCTTCGGCACCATCTTTGACGGCACTGCCTCCCCATAAGGTGGGAGGAGAAGAGAGAGGAAATGTGTTTGCAAGATTTATGATCGGGCCGACAAGGCTTGTGCCAGTGGATCAGGAGATTGACAAAGTGTAATGCGAGATGCAGTCGAGGGCTGCTGTGCAATCCCAGGGCTAGACCTTCTCATCAAGAATCATGCCGAAACTGAGTTTCGATGACGTGCAGTGGAATTCAGGGGATAATGTTAAAGCTGGGGAAAGCTGTCACCAGTGAAATACCGCCGCAAAGTTCGTTTGTTATGATAGGACAAATGCGGACAAAATCACTAATCTTTAATTTGTATGATATAGTGCCGCAAGGCACTGGGAAGTTGCTTTAGGTGACCGAAGGTGTTGATAACTTATACGATTCTGGACTTCGCCACTGGGTAGGGAATATTCGTCGAGTACGCAGCCCTCAGTGATTGAGAGCACATCCCCTGTCAATACTCATATTGAGACGTTATCTGAAATCCGTCCTTGTGGATGGGAGTTCGCGTTTCTTCTCTGTAGAATACAGAGAGAAAAAGATAGTGTTAGGTTGTACTAGACAGAGGACCGCTCTCTGCCGTCCTAGTGTTTAATGAGTTTTTTTTATTTTGTGGCTGGAGATCTTCCAACGTCGCAGACGTGTACGAGAACCATCACTCCGACGCACCGCACGTAGTAGATACGGTGATATTGGTAATTGCTTTGGCTTATTAATACTATAATGCTGAACAGCTGTGATTATGTAAGTTTCATTTCTACTGAGGTTGCACACTACTGTAGATCTTTTTGAAATTAGTGGCTTCTAGTGTTTTGGACGTAGATGACGTCTGTCATCTCGCATTATTTATATTAGATCGCGTAGACATAAAAAGGGCCACATTTGGACAGTTGATCAATAATATTAGTCAGGAAATTTATTAGTATATCTTTATGGCCATTGCACATCGACATATAAACATTTGTAATATATAAAGGGGTTTTAATCTACAATAAATGTATAAGCAGAAAAAACATTAATAAGTAGTAGTTACCAGTTCCCTTAATCATTCATTTATTTTTACGTTGTAATTTATATGTTAAAGAGCAAGAAGCAGAAAATAATATCACCGTTTCGAGATCCTAAGATCTGCTTCAGGTGGTAGTCAGACAGTGCCAAATCTTTACTTTCGCGATCTGTATTTTCCATTGCCCACACTCATTTTTGTACCCGCCTGAAACAACATCTCGGAAACCATACAAATACTTTACAGTAATACTTCCTAACACTTAAATTTATATTCGATGTTACGAAATCCCTCTTTCTCATTAATACTTTTGTTGCTATAATCAGTCTTCATTTGATATCGTGTTGTGCGTAAAAGACAACGAAAATTAACGAAATAAGTATATCTTTGTGTTGGTCATATATAACGCCCCTCTTTGTAGTACACGTTATTTAAAATTAGTTGGTACTGCTAGGTTTAATTCGAATACGTTCCGTTACCTTTCATTTAGTTCCATTGGGGATTATCTTATAATTCCTTTCCAGGGCACTTTCTATTCCATTCAACTGTTATTCCAAGTTCTTTGCTGTCTCTGACAGAACTGCATTGTCACCGGTAAACTTCAAAATGTTTATTTCTTCTTACTAATATTTAATTCTGTTTACAAATTTGTCCTTGCATGTTTTACTGCTTGTTCGTTGTAGATGTTAAATAGCATCGAGTGTAGGCTACCTTTATGTCTCACCCCCATCTTCCCATTGCACAACTAGAAATCCACCGGATGGAGTAGAAGAATTTATGTGCTTCAGCAAGATATGTTCTTTGATGGGGTGGGGCTCAGAAATCCATGTCCAGTCTCATTACTCCTCTCTCTTCTTTTATCGCAGGACAGCGAAATTCATATTTCAGTACATATACGGCAAAAATTCAAACTTCAATTAGGACAACATGGATTCCCAAGGATTCACATTTTACCAGTATTGGAGGAACATGTAGGAATATGCGACTCTCCTATTTCCGAACATTAAATGTTAATTTTGTAAATTCCAGAAGAGCAGAGTACACTGAGCTAACTATTTCTAGATCGAAAGGTAAGCCATATCCGTTCGAGCCCACTAGCGAGAACAAAGAGAAAAGACGGTTGGAGATGCGGTAAAGGGGAATGTCGTTATGGTGTATTTTGGGATTGGAGAAGTGTGAGGAAGTATTGTATCCTTTTCATGACTTTTCGCCTCTTATCTTCAGATACCATTTTTAAATGACGAATGTTCGCCAGAGGAATGTTTCTGCCTCACAGCATCTCTGGACAAATAGCTTTACATCTACGCATAATTTGAGGAGTTTATGTAAAAGTCCAATTTCACAAACCTCTCTGTCCTTGGTGGCCTGACTCAAATGCTTTAATATTGTCATTGTCCATGTCAACAGAAGGTGCAGTGTAGGCGATTTCCCCAGTTCTAATTCCTTGGACACCGCTTGGAAGAGCTACAAAAACACTTATGTTTTAAAAGCTATAAAAGAAACGATATGGTACAAGAATTGCAGTAATCGAATAGCATACATAACGTAAAAAGTTCTGTCATCAGCGTATTATCAGTTTCTTCATTTTGTGCTATTTTTCCCTTCTCAGAGAGCTTCTTGCACAAAGACTTTCTAACATTGTCAACTGCTTATTCCAGGCAGTATCGTTAGACTGGCTCAGTGATCTATCAAGAGCAGGAAGGTTGAAGGAAGATAGAGAATGTAAAGAATATTGTCATCATACCTACCACTTACCAGCAGGTAGTCAGCTCAGTATTGTCAACTGAAATTAAATGAGCAGTGCTTGTTGATTGCTGTTGTGATTTACTGTTACTCCAGGTTTGTGTTCGAGAGAAACGCAAACTTACAGATGTGGTTCCATAAGTCAAGTGCATAACGCGGTCGGTCTATCGAATTATGCTGTATAGTTAAATGAGTATCGGACTTCGTTTCATAAAGACTGTAGGTTGTTTGGTGCACCATAAAAGATCTGATAAATTGCTAATCAGTATTTGGATCACACCAATGGCGGACGGGCTCCAAGTCGGCAGTTTCAAATTGGTTCAAATGCCTCTGAGCACTATGGGACTTAACATCTGAGGTCATCAGTCCCCAAGAGTCCGCCCCCGGTAGCTGAGTGGTCAGCGCGACGGACTGTCAATCCAAAGGGCCCGGGTTCGATTCCCGGCTGGGTCGGAAATTTTCTCTGCTCAGGGACTGGGTGTTGTGTTGTCCTAATCATCATAATTTCATCCCCATTGACGCGCAAGTTGCCGAAGTGGCGTCAAATCGAAAGACTTGCACCAGGTGAACGGTCTACCCGACAGGAGGCCCTCGTCACACGACATTTCATTTCATTTCAGTCCCCTAGAACTGAGAACTACTTAAACCTAACTACCCTAAAGTCATCACACACATCTATGCCCGAGGCAGGATTCCAACTTGCGACCATAGCAGTCGCGCAGTCCCGGACTGAAGCGCCTAGAACCGCTCGGCCACCACGGACGGCCTCAGCAGTTTTGCATTTCTTTCATAAATAGCTGTATACAAAGCTGATAAAGACATTAATACAAAGAGATATGTTTAGTTCGTTTAATTAATACATCTGAATGGTATTAATTTAAATATACTTGAATACGAGGGGCGTTTGAAAAGTCTGTACAAAGTCCGAGAGATTAGACCACCGTCGTCTTTAGAGGTCATGTTTAGTTAGTAGCATCTTTGGAAATAACGCACACCAAGTTTCTGTCATATTGGTCTATTTCTTTGTGTTTGGCATCCGTGTGAATCAGGGAAGTCGAGTGACTGTCAAAAAATGGACGAAAAGTAATTTCGTGTGTTGATTAAACATTACTTTATGAAAGGCAAAACGCCTCAGGAGACTAAAGAGAAGCTTAATAAAGTTTGCGGTGACTCTGCGCCTTCGATTAGAACAGTTTATAAGTGATTTCAAAGTTTTAGGAGTGGCCATATGGGCAAAAGTGATGCTGAACGTTCTGGACGCCCTGTGGAGGTTACCACTCTAGAAATCATTGATAAAATCCATAATATGGTAATTGATGACAGAAGGGTAGAGGTGCGTGAGACTGCTAGTTCTGTGAGAAAATCGAATGAACGGGTACATAATATTTTGCGTGAACAATTGGATATGAGAAAGCTATCCACAAGATGCGTTCCGCGATTGTTCGCGTTTGACCAAAAATGGAATCGTGTGAATTGTTGCAAGGATGGTTTGCAGCTGTCCAGAAGAATCCGCAGGACTTTGAGCGTCGTTTCGTCACTGTGGATGGAACATGGACACATTACTATACTCCTGAGATCAAACAATAATCTAAACAATAGGTTACCAAGGGAGAATCTGCACCAAAAAAGGCGAAGACCATTCCTTCGGCCAGAAAAGTTATGACGACTGTCTTTTAGGATTCGCAAGGGATAATCATCATAGACAATCTGGAAAAGAGTAAAACTATTACATGTGAATATTATTTATTATTATAGTACCGACCTTTTCCATCATGACGCTGCACCAGCACAAACCTAAGCAGTTCTGCTGGCAAAATTAATGGAAATAGGATTCCAGCTCGTTTCCCATAACCCCCTATTCTCCAGATTTGGCTCCCTCGGACTACTATTTGTTCCCCAATTTCAAGAAATGTCTGGGCGAGACAAAGATTTTATTCAAACAAGGAGGTGATCGCAGCAACTATTAGATATATTGAAGACTTAGACAATTCATGTTTTCGGAAGGAATCTACAAATAAGAATAGCGTTGGACGAAGTGTATAAGTCTAAAAGGAGACTATGTTGAAAAATAAAAAAGGTTTACAACAAAGACGTAAGCAGTTTTTATTTTTGCACGGACTTTTCAAACGCCCCTCGTATATTCGTGTTACTTAAGAGCTAACAAGGTGGATGCATACATAGCGAAAGCTGAAGAACAAAGGACGATACGAAACAGGAAGGCATCTCCTAGCTGATTGCAGAAAAAATGTGAAGGCTTCTGTGTTCTTCATTGTTGTAGAAAGTATTACATGTACTTATTAACATTTGTAGACTTTCTAGTGCACAAATATTTCACAAACATAAATAAAGAAAAATTTTCTTGGTGTCTTACATTTTCCTGCGATATATTTGACTTCGAGACTGGTTGTTACTTGAGTGGTCATTCAAGTCGTGTACAACAAGGTTAAGTCAGTTCAGGGATGTGTCTGCCTGTGGGAATTGATGCAGCCACTGCTGGAGTGACGTCGTAGTTGGCTTGTATGATGCCAATCGGACGGTGACAACCGGCTGGGAGTGAGCTCTGGTTGTGCAGATTGCGGCAGAGGTGGGCATCGAATCGCGGCCCGTCCAGGATTGTAGCCATCACAGCCGTGCTAGCCTTGCCTAGCGCAGCCGGTTCAGCTGGGGCAGTCGCATGGAGGTCCGACGGGCCGCACGGTGCAGAGTAATGCGGCCGCCCTGGGATACATCGGTCTGGGGGCCAACGAGCGAACGAGTCCCTGACGTCATCGCAAGGGCCGAGCATTGCTGTTGCGAAACAACTTGTATGCCACGGGCTAAGCAGAGTCGCGTATGGAGACGCAGCCCACGGGCCGCGGCCTCACTGCTCGGCACTGTGCGAGGCTGTGACGTCACTGCATCAGTGCCTTGCGCAAGCGGTGGCGTGCTGCGGCCTATGTGCTGTTGGTAGCACCGACCGCAGCTGTGAGCTACGGGCTGCGAGCGATGAGTAGAGTAGAGTTTAGTTCAATGTTCAAATGTTTGTGAAATCTTATGGAACTTAACTGCTAAGGTCATCATACCAAACACCATTTCGTCCGATGCAGATTCCCACATTGTGCTCCAGGAAAGGGTGTGGCACCGCCGTAACGACGACACAGCAGAAAGGCGTTGTTGGGCCAGTTACTACACATCCAATCAATAGACTGCTTCTGGTCTACATGGTTGTTTGCTGTGATTTGCGAAGCAAGAATGCTCTGTCCCAACATAAATTATCATTACTTTCAGTCAAAGGTGTCTCAGTCTTGTAGCTACTACTTACGAGAAGAGGTGTATGCCACTCCTCGAGGCGACATGATGCTTCAAGCAACCATCACGAGATATGACCTCCACTACCTGTGGGCCCCTGATGCTGGTTTTAAGATCAGTTGTGTGGGCTAAGCATCTTCCATCAAGTGGGCCAACTACCAATTGCAACCAGCCTTCCGCTTTAGAGGGCAATCGTTTGCGACCATGGCCACCTGTTGCGTCAGTTCCTTAAAACCCGCTGTCTTCAGCACACACTATTGAGGACATTGCACCACAGAATGTTCTAGTTTGTTATCCAGTAAAATGTATGACTAACAGTGAAGTTTTTATGAACAGCGTCGGATCATCATGGCGACAACAATCCACCAGCTCAACTCAGACCTCCATATGTACAGCATCAGTGTGCAGTAGGTGAGTGCACTGACTGTGCCATTTTTATCCCCTGTGTGTATCACGCCGAGTCATTGCACTTTTTAGCAGCATTTCAGTTCTGTTTTCATGTGTGACACGTATCAAGTAAACTCAGACTGTGTTCTGAGGATGTGTAAATATGAGCGTTATTTTTGCCTATCATCAATGAGTGGGGCTCATTGTCTGGAAGTGTATAAGGTGTTAACCATGCATAGCTTCTTAGGAGGGGAAGGTGATTTTTGTCGAGAAGTCGTAGTTTTGAGGTAGTTTTCGCCGTTTTTAATGGGCAATGTATTTCATTTTGAGCAATAAATGTGGCTCACTACCTTTAAACACGTAAAGTTGTACTCATGAGTACCCACTCAAGTGGAGAAGTTAAGAAACAGTAAGTGTTAGGATAGAATTAGATTAAGTGTCCTTGTCGTCGTACTGTTTTTTTTTCTCCTCGTTTGTTGTTTGCATGATTGGTGGAGGGATTTCCTGCCGGAGAAGTCTCGAATTTCTGCAGCCTGGACCAGATGTGGAGGGAAGTGCATGTGCCGATGATATTGGTGTCTTGCAGAGTGCAACTGCCGACTGTAATTTTGTTGTAGATACTTAGGAGGTGACGAAGAAAGCTATCAATAAGGCTGATTGTATTGAAGATGTTTTGGGTACTGATATGCGGGTGTAGAAACGAATGTGTGCAATGGAAAATACTGAATGCGAAAGTAAAGACTGACTATAGCAAGATTAAGTATTAATGAGAAAGAGGGATTTCATAACATCGAATATAAATTTAAATGTTAGGAAGTATTACTAGAAGGTATTTGTATGGTTTCCAAGATGCTGCTCCAGGCGGTTGTAAAAATGAATGTGCACAATGGAAAATGCTGACCGTGAAAATAAAGATTTGGCCCTGTCTGACTACCTGCACAAGCAGATCTTAGGGTCTCTTAACGGTGATATTATTTCCTCCTTCGTGCTCTTTAACATATAAATAACAACATAAAAATTTATGAATGATTAAGGGAGCTAGTAACTACTAAATATTAATCTCATTTCTGCTTATTCATTTATTGTAGATTAAAACCCCTTTATATATTACAAATCCTTATATGTCGATGTGTAATGGACATAAAGAGATACAAACTCCAGCCAAAAAATAAAAAACTCATTAAACACTAGGACGGCAGAAGGCAGTGCTCTGACTATTAAAATCTAAAACTATCTTCTTCTCTCTGTATTCTACAGACAAGAAATGCGAACTTCCACACACTCTGCGTACTCAAGGACGATTCCGTACTCGGAGACGAAGTCCAGAATCCTTTAAGTTAGCAACACCTTCAGTCACCTAAAGCACCTTCCCAGTTCCTTGTGCCCTATAACATGCCAATTAAGCATTAGTGATTTTGCCCGCATTTGTCTTATCATGATAAACGAACCCTTCGCCTGCATCACGCATTACACTGCAAGTGTTGTCACTTTTGTCAGTCTCCTGATCCACTGGCACAAGCCTTGTCGGCCCGATCATAACCCTTACAAACACATTTCCTGTTGTTCTTCTCCTACATTCTGAGGAGGCAGTGCCGTCACAGATGGTGCCGAATCTGCGGCCTTCGGAAACACTAAATTCGTCTGTACCATTTCAGTATCCATCTGCAATAGAATAGCTTTCTGCGTCACCTCTCAAATATCTACAACAAAATTACTGTCGTCATTTGCACTCTGCATGACACAAAGATCATCGGCACATGCACTTCCCTCCACATCTGGTCCAGGCTGCAGAAATTCGCAACCTCTCCGCCAGGGTATACCACACTAATTATGCAAACAACAAACGAGGAGAACAAAACTGTACGACGACAAGGACACATAATCTAATTCTACCCTAACGCTTACTGTAACTTAACTTCTTCACCTCAGCGGCTAGTCATGCTGAAACGTAGTGAGCCACACTTATTGCTCAAAATTAAATACGTTGCCCATTAAAAACTACCACAAAACTCCGACTTCTCGACAAAATTCATCTTCCCCTCCTAAGAAGTTATGCATGCTTACACACTTCCAGACAATGAGCCACACTAATTGATAATAGGATAAAATAACGCTCACACTTACACATCCTCAGAACACAGTCTGAGTTTACTTGACACAAGTTACACATGAAAACAGAACTGAAAAGCTGCTAAAAAGTGCAATGACTCGGCGTGATACTCGCAGCGGAAAAAAATGGCACAGTCAGTGCACTCACCTACTGCACACTGATGCTGTGTGTCGACGAAACAGCAACCCTGAGGTAGTGGAGAGTTATCGTCTCCAGGGAGAGTGGCTGGTAAGGCCGACATCAAAATGTGGAGGTCTAGGATGGATGACCCGTGGAGGTCTGAGTTGAGGTGGTGGATTGTTGTCGCCATGATGATCGATGGCTGCTAATAAAAACTTCACTGTTAGTCATACATTTTACTGAAGAACAAACTAGAACATTCTGTGCTGCAACATCCTCCATAACGTGTGCTGAAGACTGCGAGTGTTAAGGAACTGACGCAACAGGTGGCCATGGTCTCAAACGACTGCCTTCTATGGCGGAAGGCTGGTTGCACCTGGTAGTTGTCCCACAGGCTGGAAGATGCTAAACTCATAGCACAGACCTTAAAACCAGCAGCAGGGGCCCACAGTTAGTGGAGGCCAAATCTCGTGGTGACTGCTTGCAGCCTCATGTCGCCTCGTAGAGCGGCATACACTTCTCCTTTTAAATAGAAACTACGAGAGTGAGATACGTTTGACTGAAAATAATGGTAACTTATGTTGGAACAGAGCGTTCTTGCTTTGCAAATCATAGCTTGTAACCATGTAGACCATAAGAAGTCTGTTCATTGGATATGTAGTTACTGGCTTACCAACGCCTTACTGCTGCGTCGTTGTTATGGCCTTTCATTTAGCACAATGTGGGAATCTGCCAGTGGCACTGCTGCATCTGACGTAATGGTGTTTCGTCGGCTCTGAGCTGGTCCACTCCCAAGATTTTTTGCAACAGCGATGGCAAAATCACAGTTTTACTCAGTAGCGCCGAAAATTAGTTGTGGCACTGCAGATCAAATAACTGATAAGAAGATACTGAGTCGAACTGGGGAAGACAAGACATTTGTGGCACAACTTCGTTTAATAGGGCATATCCTGATTCGTCAAGGACTCCTCAGTTTTGTAAATCATTTAACTGATGACAGGAGAAAATACAAAAAAGCATTACAGGAAGCTGGCAAAAAAGAATACATACGTCTAAAGAATGAGATCGGCTGGAAGTGCAAAATGGCTAAGCAGGGATGGCTAGAGGACAAATGTAAGGATGTAGAGGCGGATATCACTAGGGGTAAGTTAAATACTGCCTACTGGAAAATTAAAGAGGTCTTTGGAGAAAAAAGAACGACTTGCATGAATATCAAATGCTCAGATGGAATTCCAATAATAGGCAAAGAAGGGAAAGCAGAAAGGTGGAAGGAGTATATAGAGTGTCTTTACAAGGGCGATGTTCTTGAGGACAATATTATAGAAACGGAAGAGAATGTACATGAAGATGAAATAAGAGATATGAAACTGCGTGAAGAGTTTAACAGAGCAGTGAAAGACCTAAGTCGAAACAAGGTCCCAGGAGAAGAAAATATCCCATTAGAACTAATGACAGCCCTGGCGGGAGCCAGGCCTATCAAAACTCTACCACCTAGTCAGCAAGATGTATGAGACATGCGAAATACCCTCAGACTTCAAGAATAATATAATAATTCCAATCCCAAAGAAAGAGCAGGTGTTGACAGATGTGAAAATTACCGAACTATCAGTTTAATGAACCACGGCTGCAAAATACTAACACTAATTCTTACAGACGAATGGGTGAACTGTTAGAAGCCGACCTCGGGGAAGTTCAGTTTGGATTCCGAAGAAATATTGGAATACGTGAGGCAATACTGACCCTAAGACTTACCTTAGAATAAACATTAAGGAAAGGCAAACTTATGTTTCTAGCATTTGTAGACTTAGAGAAAGCTTTTGACAGTGCTGACTGGAATACTCTCTTTCAAATTCTAAAGGTGACAGGGGAAAAATACAGGGCGCGAACTGCTATTTATAATTTGTACAGAAACCCGATAGCAGTTATAAGAGTCGAGGGGCATGAAAGGGAAACAATCGTTGGGAAGGGAGTGAGACAGGGTTGTAAGCATATCCCGATGTTGTCCAATCTGTATATCGAGCAAGCAGTAAAGAAAACAAAAGAAAAACTAGGAGCAGGAATTAAAATCCATGGAGAAGAAACAAAAACTTTGAGGTTCGCCGATGACATTGTAATTCTGTCAGAGACACCAAAGGACTTGGAAGAGCAGCTGAACGGAATGGACAGTGCCTTGAAAGGAAGATATAAGATGAACATCAACAGAAGTAAAACGAGGATAATGGAATGCAGTCCACTTAAATTGGGTGATGCTGCGGGTATTAGATTAGGAAATGAGAGGCTTAAAGTAGTAAATGAGTTTTGCTATTTCGAGAGCAAAATAACTGATGATGGTCGAAGTAGAGAAGATATAAAAGATTGGCAATGGCAAGGAAAGCGTTTGTGAAGAAGAGAAATTTGTTAATATCGAGTATAGATTTAAGTGTCAGGAAGTCGTTACTGAAAGTATTTGTATGGAGTGTAGTCATGTATGGAAGTGAAACGTTGACGATAAATAGTTTAGACAAGAAAAGAATAGAAGCTTTCGAAATGTGGTGCTACAGAAGAATTCCGAAGATTACATGGGTAGATCAGATTTCTAATGAGGCAGTACAGAATAGAATTAAAGAGGAGAGAAATTTGTGGCACAACTTGACTAGAAGAAGAGATCGGTTGGTAGGGCATACTCTGAGGCATCAAGGAATAGCCAATTTAGTATTGGTGGGCAGCGTGGAGGGTAAAAATGGAGCAGGAAATGGAGCAACAGAGTTTATGTGTTTCAACAAGATTTATTCTTTGATGGGGTGGGGCTATGAAATCACATTACTCCTGACTTCTTTTTACCGGAGGACAGCAAAATTCATATTTCAGTGCATATAGGGCGAAAATTCAAACTCAGATTTAGGACAACATAGATTCCCGAGGATTCACATGTTACCAGTTGTGGAGGAACATTTAGGAACGAGCGTCTCTTCTATTTCAGAACATTAATTGTTATTTTTGTAACTCCCAGATGAGTAGAGTACATTGAGACAACTACACTCCTGGAAATTGAAATAAGAACACCGTGAATTCATTGTCCCAGGAAGGGGAAACTTTATTGACACATTCCTGGGGTCAGATACATCACATGATCACACTGACAGAACCACAGGCACATAGACACAGGCAACAGAGTATGCACAATGTCGGCACTAGTACAGTGTATATCCACCTTTCGCAGCAATGCAGGCTGCTATTCTCCCATGGAGACGATCGTAGAGATGCTGGATGTAGTCCTGTGGAACGGCTTGCCATGCCATTTCCACCTGGCGCCTCAGTTGGACCAGCGTTCGTGCTCGACGTGCAGACCGCGTGAGACGACGCTTCATCCAGTCCCAAACATGCTCAATGGGGGACAGATCCGGAGATCTTGCTGGCCAGGGTAGTTGACTTACACCTTCTAGAGCACGTTGGGTGGCACGGGATACATGCGGACGTGCATTGTCCTGTTGGAACAGCTAGTTCCCTTGCCGGTCTAGGAATGGTAGAACGATGGGTTCGATGACGGTTAGAATGTACTGTGCACTATTCAGTGTCCCCTCGACGATCACCAGTGGTGTACGGCCAGTGTAGGAGATCGCTCCCCACACCATGATGCCGGGTGTTGGCCCTGTGTGCCTCGGTCGTATGCAGTCCTGATTGTGGCGCTCACCTGCACGGCGCCAAACACGCATACGACCATCATTGGCACCAAGGCAGAAGCAACTCTCATCGCTGAAGACGACACGTCTCCATTCGTCCCTCCATTCACGCCTGTCGCGACACCACTGGAGGCGGGCTGCACGATGTTGGGGCGTGAGCGGAAGACGGCCTAACGGTGTGCGGGACCGTAGCCCAGCTTCATGGAGACGGTTGCGAATGGTCCTCGCCGATACCCCAGGAGCAACAGTGTCCCTAATTTGCTGGGAAGTGGCGGTGCGGTCCCCTACGGCACTGCGTAGGATCCTACGGTCTTGGCGTGCATCCGTGCGTCGCTGCGGTCCGGTCCCAGGTCGACGGGCACGTGCACCTTCCGCCGACCACTGGCGACAACATCGATGTACTGTGGAGACCTCACGCCCCACGTGTTGAGCAATTCGGCGGTACGTCCACCCGGCCTCCCGCATGCCCACTATACGCACTCGCTCAAAGTCCGTCAACTGCACATACGGTTCACATCCACGCTGTCGCGGCATGCTACCAGTGTTAAAGACTGCGATGGAGCTCCGTATGCCACGGCAAACTGGCTGACACTGACGGCGGCGGTGCACAAATGCTGCGCAGCTAGCGCCATTCGACGGCCAACACCGCGGTTCCTGGTGTGTCCGCTGTGCCGTGCGTGTGATCATTGCTTGTACAGCCCTCTCACAGTGTCCGGAGCAAGTATGGTGGGTCTGACACACGGGTGTCAATGTGTTCTTTTTTCCATTTCCAGGAGTGTATTTCTAGATCGAAAGGTAAGCCGCTTCCGTTCGAACCCACTACCGAGAACAAACAGAAAAGACGGTTGGAGATGCAGTAAAGGGAAATGTCGTTAGACTGTATTGTGGGATTGCAGAAGTATGAGGAAGGGAAACTATTGTATCCTTTTCATGACTTTACGCCTCTTATCTTCAGATATCATTTTTAAATGACGAATGGTGGTCAGAGGAAAGTTGCTACCTCACAGTATCTCTGGACAAATAGCTTTCATATATCTACAATTTGAGACGTTTATGTAAAAGTCCGATTTCAGAAGTTTCTCTCTCCTGGGGCGCCTCACTCAAATGCTTTAATATTGCCATCGTCCATGTCAAGAGAAGGTGCAGTGTAGGTAATTTCTCCAGTTCTAATTGCTTGGACGCCGCGCTGAAGTGCTACAAAAACCATTATGTTTTAAAAGGTATAAAATAATCGTTTGAGTATAAGAATTACAGTAATAGAATAGCATACATACCGTAAAAAGTTCTTTCATCAGCATGAGATCAGTTCCTTTAGTTCGGGATATTTCTCCCTTCTCAGAGAGCTTTTCGCACAAAGTGTTTTTGAAGCTGTAAAATAAACGATTGCGTATAAGAATTACAGTAATCGAATAGCATACATAACATAAAAAGTTCTTTCATCAGCGTATTATCAGTTCCTCCATTTTGGGCTATTTCTCCCTTTTCATAGAGCTTCTTGCACGAAGACATTCTAACACTGCCAGCTGCTTATTCCAGCGAGCACCGTAAGCCTGGCTCAGTGATCTATCAAGTGCATTAAGAAGACAACTTTTCTTTACGAAGTGATGTGTTCTTTCGCCGCAGTCAAAGGACCATGAACGTATGGACAATTAACGCATATATACTCGGCATCAAATTATTTCATAGCCCTGTATTTAGCATTTGGCAGGAACAATTCAGTCGTGAATAATCGCGCAGTGCCACGACAATGTTTGTACCTTGATCAGTTATGTGCTGCATGGTTCAAATGGCTCTGAGCACTATGTGACTTAACTTCTGAGGTCATCAGTCCTCTAGAACTTAGAACTACTGAAGCTTAACTAACCTAAAGACATGACACACATCAATGTCTCAGGCAGGATTCGAACCTGCGACCGTAGCGGTAACGTGGTTCCAGACTGAAGCGTCCAGAACCGCTCGGCCACTCTGGCCTGCATTTGCTGAATGTCTTTCAAAGTAGAATCGTGGATACCAAGACACATTAATCGTCTAAACAATTCCCTTAGAATATTACCGACCGTTTGTGGTTCATCTGGAAACAGGGTTGTCAACAAAATGCGAAATCTGAGAGTCCAGTCAATGAAACAGGAGACAGTACATGTCAGCAAATGGTTTCTTCTTGCGCTGGACGTGCACATGTCCGTAGTTGCTGAGTATTCACCTTCAGTTACATGAGCAATTACCCCAGGCATAATTATATGTCGTAGGCTTTTACCACTTTCTGCCATGTACCGCGACACAGCTGTGGGGTGAGATATAATGGCCTTTGCAGTGTCGATTAAGTCTGAACAATATCCATAAGATCTTCACATCTTATAGCTCCGTATGACCTTATGCCTTGTGCACACATAGCAACACAGTTATCGACAGTTAGCTCCTGAGCTGGTTTAGGAAGTCGTTGCTCGTCCACATAAGACCTTTGTTTATTAGACACACATGGATGGCGAGAAATGTACGAAGTGCCTCTTTACCCTTCAGCAATAGAGTAAATTTCACAGCACAGCGAACAGCAAACAAAATGAACACCTTTCCTAACGCCATCCACAATAGACTTTAACAAGGTCCGAACTCAACTTTTAAAATTCGCTCCAGGCTGTGTGGTTCTCTACTCACCACTGATTAGTTTTTCTTTTACTTCCCTTTTTCTTGCCATGTGCTCCTCCTTCTGCAAACCACGTTTAGTTTCCCGCTCTCATTTTGAGTGTTACCAAAAAAATGAAGAAATCCCATCACTCCACTAAACACTACTCTTTTCACCGCTCGTAGCCGGTAGCTCGTAACTGCGGTCAGTGTTACCAACAGTTCGTAAGTGCATCACACCAGTGCTTGGACACGGCACTGGTGGAGTGACGTCACAGTCTCGTTCAGTGCGCAGCAATGAGGCCGCGGCTCTTGGGCTGCATCTCAATTTGCAACTCGGCTGGGGCCGTTACATACAGGTTCTTTCGCAACAGCACTGCTGGGCCCTTGGGGTGACGTCAGGGACTCGCTCGGCCCGAGACTGCTGTAGTCCATTGCTGCCGCAGCTCGCGGGCCGGGCCTCTGTGCACGACTCTGCACCGTGCTGCCCGTCGGACCTCGATGCGGCTGCCCCGCCCGAACCGGCAGAGCGAGACAAGGCTCGCAAGGCTGTCATGGCCACGGTCCTGGACGGGCCGCACTGCGATGATCCCCTCTGCGGCAAACTGCACAACCAGAGCTCACACTCAGCCGGTCGTCACTTACCGATAGACATCATAAAAGCCAACTGCGAAGTCACTCCAGCAGTGGCTGCATCAATTACCACGGGCAGACACGTCCATGAACTGACTTAACCTCTTATCCTCAGAACATTGATACCTTTCAAATTTTAAGTTAGTGTATCTTGTACAAATATGTCACATGCTAATGTAAATGATTTGTCAAACTGTTTATTTAAAACATGTCAAAAAATGTATTGTTTTTCTTGTATACACCAATCTTGTAATTTTCTTCTACACGACTTGAATGAGTAGTCATGTAACAGCCAGTATCGTAGTCAAATGTATCGTAGACAAACGTAAGACACGAAGAAATTTTTCTTTCTTTATGTTTATGAAATGTGTGTGTAGCAGAATTTATGGGCTTCAACATGACTTTTTTGGGGGTGGGGCGGGGGAGGGATTGTTATTTATCATATGGCAGGAACAATTCAATCGTGAATAATCTCGCAGTGCAACGACGATGTTGGTATCATGATCAGTTGCATGCTGCATGTTTTTCAAAGTAGAGTCATGGATATCAAGAGACATAAATCGTCGAAACATTTCTCTTAGAATGTTACCGCCAATTTTTGATTCATCTGGAAACTGAGTTGCAAACAAAATGCGAGATCTGAGAGTCCAGTCAATGAAACAGGAGACAGTATGTGTCAGATAATTTTTCTTCGCGCACTGGATGTCCACATGTCTGTAGTTGCTGAGTATTCACCTTCTGTTATATGAGCAATTACCTCAGGCATAAATATATGTCATAGGCTTTAAGCACTTTCTGCCATGTACTGCGACCCAGTTCTGGGATGAGACATAATGGTCTTTGCAGTATCGATTAACGTCTGAACAAGATCCATAAGAACTTCACCTCTTATAGTTCAATACAACCTTACGTCTCGTGCACACATAGCCACGCATTAATCGACAGTTATCTCCTCAGCTGGTTTAGAAGTTGTTTCTCACCCACATATCACCCTTGTTTATTAGACACGCAAGGATGGCGAGAAATGTTCGAAGTGCCACTTGACCCTTCAGCATGAGAGTAAATTGGTCTGCACAGCGAACAGCAAACAAAATGAACGCTTTTCCTAACACCATCCACGACAGGCTTCACCACGGTCGTAACTGAACCTTTAAAATTCGCTTCAGGCTGTGTGGTTCTCCACTCACCACTCATTAGGTTTTCTTTTGCTTCCCTTTTTATTCACATGTGCACCTTCTTATGCATACAACGTTTAGTTTCCGCGCTCATTTTGTGCGTTACGAAGAAAATGAAGAAATCCCACCACTCCACTACACTCTGGCGGTCTAAGGCGCTGCAGTCATGGACTCTGCGGCTGGTCCCGGTGGAGATTCGAGTCCTCCCTCGGGCAATGGTTCTGTATGTTTCTCCTTAGGATAATTTAGGTTAAGTAGTATGTAAGCTTAGTGTCTGATGATGTCAGCAGTTAAGTCCCACAAGATTTCAAACACATTTGAATATTTGAACTAAACTCTGCTCTACTACCCGCTCGCAGCCCGTACCTCACAACTGCGGTCAGTGCTACCAACAGCCTGTAGGCCACAGCACGCAAGCGCTTTCGCACGGCACTGGTGCAGTGACGTCACATGCTTGCTCGGTGCAGAGCAGTGAGAAGCCACGGCCCGTGGGCTGCTTCTCCATGCGGGACTCTACAGAGCCCGTGGCATACAAGCTGTTTCGCAACAGCACTGCCCGGCCCTTGGGGTGACGTCAGGAACTCGCTCGGCCTGAGACTGCTGTAGCCCAGTGCGGCCACACGACTCTGCGCCGTGCGGCCCGTCGGACCTCCATGTGGCTGCCCCGGCTGTCTCGGCAGCGCTAGGCAAGGCTCACACCGCTGCCATGGCTATGCTCCTGGACAGGCCGCGCCACGATACCCACCTCTTCTGCAAACTGCACAACCAGAGCTCGCTCTGAGCCGGTTGTCACCGTCCAATTGACATCATACAAGCCAACTGCGTCGTCAATCCAGCAGTGGCTGCATCAATTCCCATGGGCAGACACGTCCCTGAACTGTCTTCACCTTGTTGTACACGACTTGAATGACTACTCATGTAACAGCCAGTATCGTAGTCAAATACAGGGTGTTACAAAAAGGTACGGCCAAACTTTCAGGAAAAATTCCTCACACACAAAGAAAGAAAATATGTTATGTGGACATGTGACCGGAAACGCTTTCTTTCCATGTTAGAGCTCATTTTACTACTTCTCTTCAAATCACATTAATCATGGAATGGAAACACACAGCAACAGAACTTACCAGCGTGACTTCAAACACATTGTTACAGGAAATGTTCAAAATGTCCTCCGTTAGCGAGGATACATGCATCCACCCTCCATCGCATGGAATCACTGATGCGCTGATGCAGCCCTGGAGAATGGCGTATTGTATCACAGCCATCCACAATACGAGCACGAAGAGTCTCTACATTTGGTACCGGGGTTGCGTAGACAAGAGCTTTCAAATGCCCCCATAAATGAAAGTCAAGAGGGTTGAGGTCAGGAGAGCGTGGAGGCTATGGAATTGGTCCACCTCTACCAATCCATCGGTCACCGAATCTGTTGTTGAGAAGCATACGAACACTTCGACTGAAATGTGCAGGAGCTCCATCGTGCATGAACCACAAGTTTTGTCGTACTTGTAAAGGCACATGTTCTAGCAGCACAGGTAGAGTATCCCGTATGAAATCATGAGAACGTGCACCATTGAGCGTAGGTGGACGAAACTAAAATGAGTTCTAACATGGAAATTAAGCGTTTCCGGACACATGTCCACATAACATCTTTTCTTTACTTGTGTGTGAGCACTGTTTCATGAAAGTTTGGCCTTACCTTTTTTTAACACCCTGTAAATCGTAGGAAAATGTAAGACACCAAGAAAATTTTCCTTTTTTTATGTTTATGAAATATGTGTGTACCAGAAAGTCCACAAATGATAATCAGTACATGTAATACGGGCCGATAATGAAGAACAGAAAAGCCTTCACATTTTTTCTGCAATCAGCTAAGAGATGCCTTCCTGTTTCGTATCGTCCTTTGTTTTTCAGCTTTCGCTATCTATATCCATCTATGCATATATACCGTTAGCTCTTAAGAACCATGAATATACGAGAGGCGTTTTAAAAGTCCGTGCAAAAATAAAAACTCCTTACATGTTTCGGGTAAAACTTTTTTTTATTTTTCAACATAGTCTCCTTTTAGACTTAGAGACTTAGTCCAACGCTGTTCGAATTTGTTGATCCCTTTCAAATAATAGGAATTGTCCAAGTCTGCAAAATAGCTGATACATGCTGCAATCATCTCCTCATTTGAATAAAATCTTTGTCCCACCAGCCATTTCTTCAAAATGGGGAACAAATAGTAGTCTAAGGGAACCAGGTCTGGAGAATATGGGGGGTGGGGTATGTGAAACGAGATGGAATCCTATTTCCATTAATTTCGCGACCACAACTGCTGAGATGTTTGCTGGTGCATTCTCGTGATCGAAAACGACGGTCCAATGACGATGAATAATATTCACATAGGTTTACCCTTTTGCAGATAGTCGATGAGAATTATCTATTGCAAATCCCAAAAGACAGTCGCCATAACCTTTCCGGCCGAAGGAATGACCTTCGCCTTTTTTGGTGCAGATTCTCCCTCGGTATCCCATTGTTTAGATTGTTGTTTGGTCACATGAGTATATCCATGTTTCATAAACAGTGACGAAACGACGCTCAGTGTCCTGCGGATTCTTCTGAATAGCTGCAAACCATCCTTGCAACACTTCGCACACTTCCGTTTTTGGCCAAGCATGAGCAATCGCGGAACGCTTCGTTCGGATAGCTTTCTAATGTCCAAACGTTCATGCAAAATATTATGTACCCGTTCATTCGAGATGCCCACAGCACTAGCAATCTCACGCACATTAACTCTTCTGTCATCCGTCACCATATCATGGATTTTATTAGCGATGTCTGGAGCGGTATCCTCCACAGGGCGTCCAGAAAGTTCAGCATCACTTGTGCCCATATGTCCACTCCTAAAATTTTGAAATCACTTATAAAGTGTTCCAAGCGAAGGCGAAGAGTCACCGTAACTTTTATCAAGCTTCTCTTTATTTCCTGAGGCGTTTTTCCTTTCATAAAGTAATGTTAAATCACCACACGAAATTCTTTTTCGTCCATTTTTTGGCTATCACTCGACTTCCTTGATTCATACGAATGCCAAACACAAAGAAATAAACCAGAATGACTGAAACTTGGTGTGCGCTCTTTCCAAAGATGCGACTAACTAAACTCGATAGGCGCCGGTGGTGGAATCTTTCGGACTTTGCACAGACTTTTCAAACGCCTCCCGTATTTAAGTATGTTTAAATTAATGCCTTTCAGATTATTAATTTAACAAATTAAACATATCTCTTTGTATTAATGTCTTTGTCAGCTTTTTATACAGCTATTCGTGAAAGAAATGCAAAACTGCTGACATGGAGCCTGTCTGCCTTTGCTGTGATCCAAATACTGATTAGCAATTTATAAGATCACTTATGGTGTACCAAAGAACCTACAGCCTTTCAGAAACGAAGTACGATACTCAATTAACTATACAGCATAATTCGACTGACCGATCGCGTTATGCTCTTGCATTATGAAAATTACATTGGAGCCACATCTGTAACTTTGCGTTACTCTCGAACTCAAACCTGGTGTTACATAAAATCACAACAGGAATCAACAAGCACTGCTCAGTTAATTTCAATTGATAATACTGAGCAGACTACCTGCTGGTAAGTGGTAGGTGATCACGACTATTTTCTTTACATTCTCTATCTTCCTTCCACCTTCCCAAGCAGGCAAGGTAACAGTACAGCTCACAACTTCCACTGGCTCATCCACTTTCGAGAGAGGTTGTTGCTATTGTCGGATAGGGACCGCTTATACTGTATGGTTGCAGTTTAACGTCATACCAGAGACACTTCTGTTTACAACAACACAGTAATACAAGAACCGCTACATCAGTTGGTTGCATCGTTCAACAGCGTGAGATAAATACTTTTTCTCATACGAGAATGAGCAACGCCGTTAATTTAGAGCAATATAGAAACGTCTTTTGCCATGACAACTGCCGAGGGCGCTGAATCACACGTGATCTACCTCACTAATGAGTTCTCCCAGTAAAGAACTTGCAAAGTTGTGGACCAGAAGCCTACCTCTCCCTCCCACCCCCTTCCGCAATGTTGTTGATGTGGTCTGCAGTCTGAAGACTGGTTTGATGCAGCTGCCCAAGCTAGTCTATTGTGTGCAAGCCTCTTCAGCGCTGCACAGCTAATGCGACGTGCATCAATTTGAACCTGCTAACTGTATTAAAGACTTTGTCTCCCTCTACAATTTTAACACCCCCTCCGCAACGCCCACATATACACACTTCTCTCCATTACCTACCATCCTGAAATGTCCTTGATGCCTCAGGATAAGCCCGATGAAAGGAAGTTGTGACATAAATTTTTTGTTTTCCCCAGTTCTACTCAGTATCTTCTTATCAGTTGTTCGATCTGCAGTGCCGCCTCTATTTTTCGGAGCTACCGAGTAAAATTGTGATGTTGCCATGGCTGTTACAAAAGATCTTGGGATTGGGCCAGCTCAGAGCCGACAAAACACCATTACGTCGGATGCAGCAATGCCACTGGCAGATTCCCACATTGTGCTCCAGAGAAGGGGCTGGCACCGCCATAATGACGACGCAGCAGGAAGGCGTTGGTAGCCCAGGAACTAAACAGGGACGCTCTGTCCCAAAATAAATTACCAGTCAAAGGTGTCTCAGTCTGGTAGCTACTATTTAAGAGGAGAGGTGTTGCCACTCCACGAGCGACATGACGCTACAAGCAGCCACCATGGGATTTGGCCTCCACTAACTGTGGGCCGCCGCTGCTGGTTTTGAGGTCAGTGCTGTGAGCTTAGCATCTTCCAGCCTGTGGGTCAACTACCAAGTACAACCAGTCTTCAGCCATAGAAGGCAATCATTAGAAAGCATGATTACCAGTTGCGTCAGTTCCTTAACACCCGCTGTCTTCAGCACACACTATGGAGGACGTTGCACCACAGAATGTCCTAGTTTGTTTTCCAGTGAAATGTATGAATCATAGTGAAGTTTTTATGAGCAACAATGTGTCATTATCCCGACAACAATCGACCACCTCAACTCAGACATCCACGCGTAGAGATCATCCATCCTGGACCTCCACATTTTGATGTCAGAAGTGTGTGTCACGTCTAAATTTCGGTGACTGGGGAACCTTACCAGCTACCCTCCCTGGGACGATGACTCTCTACTACCTCAGGGTTGCTGCTTCGTGGACACACAGCATCAGTGCACAGTGGCTCAGTGCACTACCTGTTCTATTTTTTCCCCTGCGAGTATCACGTCGAATCATTGCACCTTTTAGCAGCTTTTCAGTTCTGTTTTTATGTGTGACATGTGTCAAGTAAACGCTGACTGTGTTCTGAGGATGTGTAAATATGAGCGTTATTTTTGTCTATCATCAATGGGTGTGCCTCACTGTATGGAAGTGTATAAGGTGTTAACCATGAAGTCGGAGTTTTGTGGTAGTTTTCGCCGTTTTTAATATGCAATGTATGTCACTTTGAGCAATAAATGTGGCTCACTACTTTTAATCATGAGTAGCCGCTCAATGAGAGAAGTTATATTACGGTAAGTGTTAGGACAGAATTAGATTAAGCGTCCTTGTCATCGTACTGTTTCGTTCTCCTCGATTTTTGTTTGCATAATTAGTGAGGAGAGGTTGCGAATTTCTGCAGCCTGGATCAGATGTGGAGAGAAGTTCATGTGCTGATGATTTTTGAGTCTTCCAGAGCGCAACTGCCGACAGTAATTTTGTTGTAGATACTTAGGAGGTGACACAGAAAGCTATCAATAAGGCTGATTGTATCGCAGATATTTTGGGTACTGAAATGGTACAACCGCATTTAGTATTTCCGAAGGCCGCAGATTCGGCACCAACAGTGACGGCACTGCCTCCTCAGAAGGTGGGAGGAGAAGAAAGAGGAAATGTGTTTGTAAGGTTTATGATCGGGCCGACAAGGATTGTGCCAGTGGATCAGGAGATTGACTAAAGTGACAAGACTTGCAGTGTAATGCGTTATGCAAGCGAAGGCTGCTGTGCAATTCCAGGGCTACACTTTTTTATCAAGCATTATGCCGAAACTGACTTCCGATGACGAGCGGTGGAACCCAGGGGGATTATGTTCAAGCTCGTGGAAGCTGTCACCAGTGAAATACTGTCTCAGGGTTCGTATATCATGATAGAACAAATGTGGGCAAAATCACTAAAGCTTAATTTTCGTGATGTATGGGCACAAGGCACTGGGAAGTTGCTTTATGTGACCGAAGGTGTTGCTAACTTATACGATTCTGGACTTCGCCTCCGGGTAGGGAATCGTCGTTGAGTACCCAGCGTTCAGTGATTGAGAGCACTTCTGCTGTCTATATTCACGTTGAAACGTTATCTGAATCCCGTCTTTGCGGCTGGGAGTTCGCGTTTCTTGTCTGTAGAATACAGAGAGAAGAAGATAATAATATTTTATACTAATCAGAGGACCGCCTTCTGCCATCATAGTATTTAATGAGTTTTTTATTTTGTGGCTGGAGTTCATCCATCGTCGCAGACGTGCATGAGAACCATCACTGCGACGTACGGGACGCAGTACATTCGGTGATATTTCTAATCGGTTCTGCTTATTAGGGCTATAAAACTGATCATCTGTGATATTGTAAGTTTCATTTCCACTGAGGTTGCACACCACTGTAGATCATCTTTGAAAGTAGTGTCTTCTAGTGTTTGGGACGTAGATGATAACGGTCATCTTGCGTTATTCATATGGGATCACGTAGCCATAAAAAGCCGCACATTTGGGCAGTTTATCAATAATATTAGTCAGTAAATTCATTTGTATCATCGACATATAAACATTTTTAATATATTAAGGGGTTTTAATCTACAATAAATCTATAAGCAGAAACAGCATTAATATTTAGTAGTTACTAGTTCCCTTAATCAATCATTTATTTTTATGTTGTAATTTATATGTTAAAGAGCAAGAAGGAGGAAATAATATCACCATTAAGAAATCCTAAGACCTGCTTCAGAGGGTAGTAAGACAGAGCCAAATATTTATATTTGCGTTCAGTATTTTCCATTGCGCACATTCATTTTTACACACACCTGGAGCAGCATCTTGGAAACCATACAAATACCTTCCAGTAATACTTCCTAACACTTAAATTTATATTCTATGTTAGCAAATACCTCTTTTTCATTAATACTTTTCTTGCTATAGTCAGTCTTCATTTTATTTCCTATCTACTTCGGTCATCATCAATTAGTTTGCTGCCCAATAATCCTTTTAGTGTCTTATTTTCTAATCAGATTCCCTTAATACTACCGGATTTAACCCTCGCAATACCAAGGGAGAGGGAAGGGGTTCTTTATGCCTACCTTCACAAAATACTGTAATCTAGTCATGTACATTATACTTTAAAATTTTGAAAAAAATATATTTCTGATTTTTAATGATTTCTTCTACGATATTAGGTAATTATTTTTAATTTTTCACTAATACTTAGCGCAAAAATTTAGGTCTTGTCAGTGGATGTGAGTTTTCAGAACAGGTATCATATTCATATTTCCAGGTACAGCACCCTTCTTACACACAAACATATCTTTAAAAGGTATGTTGTGCAAAAAGACAACGAAAATTAACGAAATTCTTATATCTTTGTGTTGGTCATATATTACGTCCTCCTTTTGTAGTACATGTTATGGAAAATCTGTTGGTATTGCTATGTTTAATTCCAAAACGTTCCATTACTTTTCATTTAGGTCCATTGAGGGTTATCTTATAATCCCTTTCCAGGGCACTATCTATTCCATTCAACTGTTATTCCAAGTTCTTTACTGTTTCTGACAGAATAGCATTGTCATCGGTAAACTTCAAAATGTGTATTGCTTCTCCATGATATTTAATTCTGTTTACAAATTTATCCTTCTATACTTTAATGCTTGTTCTGTGTAGATGGAGTAGTAGAAATTATGTGCTTCAACAAGATTTGTTCTTTGATGGGGTGGGACTTTGATATACATGTCCAGCCTCATTAGTCCTCTCTTCTATCTACCACACAACAGCAAAATTCATACTTCAGTGCATATACGGCAAAAATTCAGACTTTGATTTAGGACAACATGGACTCCCAAGGAACAACATGTTACCAGTATTGGAGAAACATGTAGGAATGAGCGTCTCTAATATTTCCGAACATTAAATGTTATTTTTGTAAGTTCCAGGAGAGTAGAGTACATTGAGTTAACTATTTCTATATCGAAAGAAAAGCCAGTTCCGTTCTCACCCACTAGCGAGAACAAATAGAAAAAACGGTTGGAGATGCAGTAATGTGAAATGTCGTTAGAATGCTTTGTGGGACTGGAGAAGTATGCGCAAGGAAAACTATTGTATCCATTACATGACTTTACGCCTCTTATCTTTAGATATAATTTTTAAAATGCGAATGGTGGCCAGAGGAAAGTTGCTACCTCACAGTATCTCTGGACAATTACCTTTTCATCTAAGTATAATTTGAAGCGTAAATGCAAAAGTCCAATATCAGAATCTTCTCTGTCCTGGGGCGCCTGACTCAAATGCTTTAACATTGTCATTGTCCATGTCGACAGAATGAGCAGTGTAGGTGATTTCTCCAGTTTTAATTGCTTGGACGCCGCTTTGAAGAGCTACAAAAACCCTAATTTTTTTTAAAGCTGTAAAATAAACGATTGCGTATACGAATTACCGTAATGGAATAGCAAACATACCGTGAAAAGTTCGTTCATCAGCGTGATATCAGTTCCTTCATTTCGAGCTATTTCTCCCTTCTCAGACAGCTTCTCGCACAAGGACATTCTAACGTTGTCGGCTGCTTATTCCAGCGACTATCGTTGGACTGGCTCATTTATCTAACAAGAGCATTAAGAAGACCACTTTTCTTTACGTAAGTGATGCGTTCTTTCGCCGCAATCAAAAGACCATGAACGTACGGACAATTGATGCATATATACTCCGCATTAAAATAATGACGCAGCCCTGTGTTTGACATATGGCAGGAACAATTCAATATATCGCGCATTGCAACGACAGTGTTGGTATCTTGATCAGTCGTGTGCTGCTTGTCTTTCACATTACTTTGGTGGATACCAAGAGACAAAATCGTCGAAACATTTCTCTTAGAATTTTACCGCCCGCTTTTGGTTCATCTGGAAACTAAGTTGTTAACAAAATGCGAGATCTGAGCGTCCAGTCAATGAAACAGATAATTGTTTCTTCTCGCGCTGAATGTCCACGTTTCTGTAATTGCTGAGTATTCACCTTCTGTTATATGAGCAATTACCTCAGGCATAAATATATGTCGTAGGCTTTTAGCACTTTCTGCCATGTACCTCGACACAGTTGTGGGGTTAGATATAATGGCCTTTGCAGTGTCAACTAACGTATGAGCAAGATCCCTAAGACCTTCACTTCTCATAGTTGCATACGACCTTACGTCTCGTGCACACATAGCCACACTTTTATCGACAGTTATCTCCTGAGAAGGTTTAGAAGTCGTTGCTGCTCCACATAAGACCCTTGTTTATTAAACATGCAAGGATGGCGAGCAATGTGCGTAGTGCCACTTTGGCCTTCAGCATGAGAGTAAATTCAATTGAACAGCGAACTGCAAACAAAATGAACGCTTTTCCTAACGCCATCCACAATAGGCTTTAACACAGTCCCAACTGATCTTTTAATATTCGATTTACGCTGTGTGGTTCTCTGCTCACCACTGATTAGTTTTTCTTTTACATCCCTTTTTCTGGACATGTGCTCCTTCTTCTGCAAGCCATTTTTCGTTGCCACCCTCATTTTTGAAATACGAAAAAAATGAAGAAATCACACCACTCCACTAAACACTGCTCTACCCACCACTCGTAGCCCGTAGCTCACAACTGCAGTCAGTGCTACCAACAGCCCGTAGGCGAGAGCACACCAGTGCTTGCGCAAGGGACTGGTGCAGTGACGTCACAGTCTCGCTCAGTGCAGAGCAGTGAGGCCGTGGCCCGTGGGCTTCATCTCCATGCCCAACTCTGCTGAGCCAATGACATACAGGTGCTTTTGCTACAGCACTGCTCAGCTCTTGGGGTGACGTCAAGGACTCACTCGGCCCGAGACTGCTGTAGTCGAGTGCGGCCGCACGACTCTGCACTGTGCGGCCCGTCAGACCTCGATGCGACTGCCCCGCCTGAACTGGCAGCGCGAGGCAAGGCTCGCACGGCTGGCATGCCTACGATCCTGGATTGGGCCGTTCCTAGGTGCCCACCTCTGCTGCGAAATGCTCAACCAGAGCCACCACTCAGCCTGTTGTCACCGACCGACTGATATCATACAAGCCAACTGCGAAGTCACTCCAGCAGTGGCTGCATCAATTCCCACAGGCAGACACATCACTGAACTGACTTAACCTCTTATCCTCAGAACATTAATACCTCTCAAACTTTTAGTTAGTGTATCTTCTACACATATCTGCCGTGCCAATGCAAATGATTTATCTAACTCTTTACTTAAAACATGTCCAATAATGTATTGTTTTTTCTTGATAACACCAATCTTGTAATTTTGTTGTACAGGACATGAATAAGTACTCATATAACAGCCAGTATCGTAGTCAAATGTATCGTAGACAAACGTAGGACACCAAGAAATTTTTCTTTCGTTATGTTTATGAAATGTGTGTGTAGCAGATAGTCCACAAATGTTAATAACTACATGTAATAATTTCTATGATGATAAAGAACAGAGAAGCCTTCACATTTATTCTGCGATCAGCTGGGAGAAGCCTTCCTGTTTCGTATCGTCCTTTGTTCTTCAGCTTTTGGTATGTACGAATCTATCTTGTTAGCTCTTAAGAATCATGAATATATTTAAGTATATTTAAAATATAACCTTTCAGTTTTGTGATCAGCTATTCGTGAAAGAAATGCAAAACTGCTTACATGGTGCCGTCAGCCATTGGTGTGATACAAATACTGATTAGCCATTTATCAGATATTTTATGCCGGCCGGTGTGGCTGTGCGGTTCTAGGCATTTCAGTCTTTATCCACGTGACCACTACGGTTTGAGGCCATGCCCACCTGTTGCATCAGTTCCTTAACACTCGATGTCTTCAGCACACACAATGGATGACGTTGCACCACAAAATGTTGTAGTTTGTCCTTCAGTAAAATGTATGACTAATAGTGAAGTTTTTGTGAGCAGCCATCGATCATCATCGCGACACCAATCCACCACCTCAACTCAGACCTCCGCGTGTAGGGGTCATCCATCCCGGACCTCCTCATTTTGATGTCAGAAGTGTGTGTTATGACTAAATTTCAGTGACAGGGGGACCTTACCAGCCACTCTCCCTGGAGACGATGACTCTCGACTACCTCAATGTTGCAGTTTCGTCGACACACAACATCAGTGTGCAGTGGGTGAGTACACTGCCTGTTCTATGAATGTTCTATTTTTTCACATGCGACTGTCTCGTCGAGTCATTACACCTGTTAGCAGCTTTTCAGTTCTGTTTCCATGTGTGACATGTGGCAAGTAAATTCAGACTGTGTTCTGAGGATGTGTAAATATGAACGTTATTTTTGTCTATCATGAATGTGTGTGGCTCATTGTCTGGAAGTGTGTAAGGTGTTAACCATGCGTAGCTTTTTAGGAGGGGAAGATGAGTTTTGTCGAGAAGTCGGAGTTTTGTGGTAGTTCTCGCAGTTTTTAATGGGCAATGTATTTCATTTTGAGCAATAAATGTGGTTGACTGCGTTTAAGCGCTTAAAGTAGTAGTCATGAGTAGCCGCTTAAGTGGAAAAGTTAAGTTACAGCAAGTGTAAGGATAGAATTAGATTAAGTATCCTTTTCGTCGTACTGTTTTGTTCTCCTCGTTTGTTGTTTGCATAATTAGTGAGGTATACCCTGGCGGAGAGGTTGCGAATTTCTGCAGCCTGGACCAGATGTGCATGGAAGTGCATGTGCCGATGATTTTTGTGTCGTGCAGAGTTCAATTGCCGACAGTAATTTTATTGTAGATACTTAGGAGGTGACACACAAAGGTATCAATAACGCTGGTTGTATTGAAGATGTTTTGGGTACTAAAATGATACAGATTCATTTAGTATTTCCGAAGGAGGCACATTCGCCACCATCTGTGACAGCCCTGCCTCCTCATAACGTGGGATGAGAAGAAAGAGGAAATGTGTTTGTAAGGTTAATGATCAGTCCGACAAGGCTTGTGCCAGTGGATCAGGAGATTGACAAAAGTGACAAAACTTGCAGTGTAATGCGTGATGCAGGCGAACGTTGCTGTGCAATCCCAGAGCTAGACGTCATGCCGAAACCGACATCCGATAACGCGCGGTGGGACTCAGGGGATAATGTTCCAGCTCAGGGAAGCTTTCACCAGCGAAATACTGTCGCATGGTTCGTTTAACATGATAGGACAAATGCGGGCAAAATCACTAAGCTTTAATGTGCATGATATAGTGCCGCAAGGCACTGGGAAGTTGCTTTAGGTGACCGAAGGCGTTGCTAATTTATACGATTCTGGACTTTGCCTCCGGGTAGGGAATCGTCGTTGAGTACACAGCGTTCAGAGATAGAGAGCACTTCTCCTGTCAATACTCACGTTGAGATGTTATCTGAATTCCGTCCCTGGGAGTTCGCGTTTCTTGCCTGTAGAATACAGAGAGGACAAGATAGTATTAGATTATACTATTCACTGAACCGCCTTATGCTTCTTGCTTCGGCTTAATAGGGCTATAAAAGTGAACTGCTGTGATCACGTAAGTTTCATTTCCACTGATGTTTCGCACCACTGTAGATCATCTTTGAAGGTAGTGTCGTCTAGTGTTTGGGATGTAGATGATATCAGTCATCTCGTGTTATTTATATTAGAACACGTAGCCAGCAAAAGGAGCACATTTGAGCAGTTGATCAATAATATTAGTCAGGAAATTCATTTGTATCTCTTTATGTCCATTGCACATCGACATATAACATTTGAAATGTATGAATAACTTTTAATCTACAATAAATGTATAAGCAGAAACCACATTAATATTTAGTAGTTACTAGTTCCCTTAATCTTTCATTTACTTTTATGTTGTAATATATATGTTAAAGAGCAACAAGGAGGAACTAATATCACCGTTAAGAGATCCTAAGATCTTATTCAGAATCCAAATCTTCATTTTCGCGTTCAGTATTTTTCATTGCGCACATTCATTTTTATACCCTATAGCGTCCACAGTGAAATAATATGAAAAGACTTAAAAACAGTATTTATAAAGGAGTGACATTTAAAAATTGAATAATATACATTTTTATCATGAACCCGGATTATAATAATTTCTCTGTGTATGTTTTGATGGCACACAAATGATCTAAGGAGACGACAATATACGCTCTTTTGTTAATTTTTTAGTCGTCTTCACTTCTTCTCTTGTTTTGGTTGCGTGTAGATGGACATCTTGCTAGTGCTGGTAAATGTAAGCATATTTGTACTAATTAAGCAAATAATATATTGATTTAATATTATTGTTCGCTTTCAATTTGTAAGAGGTGATCCCGATGTCATGTCCGCCTTCCTTAAATTAGCCTGCATTCGAGTAATTTACAGTGCAACAATCGCAGCAGCCGATGCAGCCAACAACGTCATTACGAGGCGATATTAACTAATAAAATTTAAGCGGAAGCGAAAATCTCGCCCGCTATTAAAATAATATACATTATACTACACAGCCGACCGACGCTGCAGATAATACGCAGCTTTAAGATTCTTATTTTCAGTACAACAGCCGAGGGCCAGAGCCAGGACTCCGACTACAATGCAATGGTTAACGGAGGTAAGAAAAAATACTGTCGCGCTTGTGTGGGCCGCACTTGTGATTAATAACTAAAGATGTTTTACTTTAAAGTGAACTGAGTAGCCGAGGAAATTAATATGAAAAGTTTATTCCATTGTTCAACTTACATGCTCATGTTTTAAGACTCAGCGAGTCGAACGTTCATTAACGTAACAAATAATTTATACTGAAGATTAATGTTGTTAAAAAAGATAACTTCACAAAAGTATTTTATTGTAAATCAAAATAAAAAGAAATATCCTTTCTATTAAAGCCCACCACGTAAGTCAGCAACAATAAAATCACCAATAAATTTTTGTGGTAAATATCATATTAAATTACGACGGCTGACGGACGCGAGAACCCGCCTAGAGTAGCATCTTGGAAACCATACAAATACCATCAAGAAATACTTCCGAAAGTTAAATTTATATTCTATTCTAGCAAATCCCTCTTTTTCATTAATACTTTTCTTGCTATATTCAGTCTTCATTTTACATCCTCTCTACTTCGACCACCATCAGATATTTTGCTGCCCAATAGTCCTTTTAGTGTCTCATTTCGTAATCAGATTCCCTTAATACTACCTGATTTAACCCTCACAATACAAATGGGGAGGGAAGGGGAGCTGTATGCCTACCATTTCAGAGCACTGTAATCTAGTCACGAACATTACATTTTAAAATTTTGAAAAAAAATATTTGTGATTTTTAATGATTTCTTCTACCAGATTCCGTAATTAATTCAAATTTTCCAGTAAAGCAAAAAGTTGGGTCTTATCAGTGGATGTGAATATTTAGAACATGTGTCATACTCATATTTTCAGGTTTAGGACTCTTCTTACACATAAATATATCTTTAAACAGTATGTTGTGCGTAAAAGACAACGAAAATTAACGAAATCCGTATATCTATGTGTTGCTCATATATTACGTCCTCCTTTTGTAGTACACCTTATTCAAAATCCGTTGGTGCTGCTAGGTTTAATTTGAATACGTTCCATTATTTTTTATTTAGTTCCATTCAGGGTTATATTGTAATCCCTTTCCAGGGCACTATCTATTCCATTCAACTGTTATTCCAAGTTCTTTACTGTCTCTGACAGAATTGCAGTGTCACCGGTAAACTTCAAAATGTTTATTGCTTCTCCCTGATATTTGCTTCGTTTTACAAATTTATCTTTGTATGCTTTACTGCTAGTTCAGTGTAAATGTTGAACAACAAAGAGTGTGGGCTGCCCTAATGTCTCACTCTCATCTACAAATTGCACAACCAGTAATCCAGCAGATGGAGTAGCAAAATTTATGTACTTCTACAAGATTTGTTCTTTATGGGGTGGGGCTCTGAAATACATGCCCAGTCTCCTTACTCCTCTCTTCTTTTTACCGGAGAACAGCAAAATTCGTATTTCAGTACATGTAGAGCAAAAATACAAACTTTCATTTAGGACAACATGGATTCCCAAGGATCTACGTGTTACCAATTGTAGAGGAACATGTAGGAATGAGCGTTTCATCTATTTCCGAACATAAACTTGCAGAAGAGCATAGTACATTGAGATAACTATTTCTAGATCGAAAGGTAAGTCAGCTCCGTTAGGACCCACTAGCGAGAACAAAGAGAAAAGACGGTTGGAAATGCAGTAAAGGGAAATGTCGTTAGAGTGTATTGTGTGATTGGAGAAGTGTGGGGAAGGAAAACTAATGTATCCTTTTCATGACTTTACGCCTCTTATCTTCGGATATCATTATTAAATGACGTATGGTCGCCAGGGTAAAGTAGCTACCTGACAGCATCTCTGGACAAATAGCTTTTTCATCTAAGTATAATATGACGCGTTTATGTATAAGTCCGATTTCAGAAGCTTCTCTGTCCTGGGACGCCTGACTCATATGCCTTAATACTGCCATTTTGCATGTCTTAAGAAGTTGCAGTGTAGGTGATTTCCCCAGTCCTAATTCCTGGGACGCCGTTAGGGGGAGACTACAAAAGCCCTTATGTTTTAAAAGCTATAAAATAAACGATTGCGGAAAAGAGCTACAGTAATCGAATAGCATACATAACGTAAAAAGTTCTTTCATGAGCGTATTATCAGTTCCTTCATTTTGGGCTATTTCTCCCTTCTCAGAGAGCGTCTTGCACAAAGACATTGTCGGCTGCTTATTCCAGCGAGTATCTATCAAGAGAATTAAAAAGACGACTTTTTTTTCGTAAGTGACGCGTTCTTTCGCCACAGTCAAAAGACTATGAACTTATGGACAATTGACGCATATATAGTCCGCATTAAATTTTTTTCGTAGCCCTGTATTTAGCATATGGCTGGAGCAATTAAATCGTGAATAATCATGCCGTGCAACGACTGTGTTGGTACCTTGATCAGTCGTGTGCTGCATTTCTTTCAAAGTAGAGTGGTGGACACCAAGAGACATAAATCGTCTAAACAATTCTCTTAGAATGTTACCGCCCGTTTTTGGCTCATCTGGAAACTGAGTTGTAAATAAAATGCGAGATCTGAGAGTCCAGTCAATGAAACAGGAGACAGTACATGTCCGATAACTGTTTCTTTTCGCGCTGGATGCGCACATGTCTGTAGTTGATGAGTATTCACCTTATGTTATATGAGCAAATACCTCAGGCATAAATATATGTTGTAGGAATTTAGCACCTTCTGCCATGTATCGCGACACATTTGTGGGGTGAGACGTAATGGCCTTTGCAGTGTCTATTAACGTTTGAACAAGATCCATAAGTCCTTCACCTCTTATAGTCCCGTCGACCTTAAGTCTCGTGCACACATAGCCGCGCATTTGTCGACAGTCATCTCCTCATTTGGTTTATAAAGTCCTTTCTCGTCCACATAAGACCCTTTTTTATTAGACACGCATGGATGGCGAGAAATGTACGAAGTGCCACTTGACCCTTCAGCATGAGAGTAAATTTCACCACACAGCGAACAGCAAACAAAATGAACGCATTTCGTAACGTCATCCACGACAGGCTTTAACACGATCCAAAGTGAAACTTTAAATTTCGCTTGGGGCTCCACTCACCACTGATTAGTTTTCCTTTTGCTTCCCTTTTTATTGACATCCGCACCTTCTTCTGCCAACCAAGTTTAGCTTCCGCGCTCATTTTGTTCGTTACGAATCCCACTACTCCAATAAATTCTGGCGCTCTAAATCGCTGCAGTCATGGACTGTGCGGCTGGTCCCAGTGGAGGTTCGAGTCCTCCCTCAGGCATGGGTGTGTGTTTGTCCTTAGGATAATTCAGGTTAAGTAGTGTGTAAGCTTAGGGTCTGATGTCCTTAGCAGTAAAGTCCCATAACATGTCACACACATGTGAACTAAACTCTGCTCTACTCACCACTCGCTGACTGTAGCTCATAACTGCGGTCAGTGCTACCAACAGCCTGTAGGCTGCAGCACGACAGTGCTTGTGCACGGCACTGGTGCATTGACGTCACGGGCTCACTCGGTGTGGAGCAGTGAGGCATTGGCATGTGGGCTGCATCTCCATGTGCGACTCTGCCAAGCCATTGGCATACAAGTTGTTTCGCAACAGCACTGCTCGGCCCTTGGGGTGATGTCAGGGACACGCTCGGCCCGGCTGTAGCCCAGTGTGGCCACACGACTCTGCACCGTGCGGCCCGTTGGAACTCCATGCTGCTGACCCGACTGAACCGACAATGCTACTCAAGGTTCGCACGGCTGTCATGACTACGCTCCTGGACGGGCTGAACCTCGATGCCTACATCTGCTACAATCTGCACAACCAAAGCTCGCTCTCAGTCGGTTGCCACCGTCCGATTGGCATCATACAAGCCAACTGCAACGTCACTCCAGCACTGGCTACACCAATTCCCTCAGACGGACACGTCCCTGAACTAACTTAACCTTGTTGTACAGGACTTGAACGCCTGCTCATGTAACAGCCAATATCGTATTCATATATATCGTAGGAAAATGTGAGACACCAAGACAATTTTTTTATCTTTATGTTTATGAAATATGTGTGTACCAGGAAGTCCACAAATGTTAATAAGTACATGTAATGTGGACCGATAATGAAGAACAGAAAAGCCTTCACATTTTTTCTGCGTTCAGCTAGAAGATGCCTTTCTGTTTCGTATCGTCCTTTGTTCTTCAGCTTTCGCTATGTATACATCTACTTGTTAGCTCTTAAGAACGATGAATATACGAGGGGCGTTTGAAAAGTCCGTGCAAAACTAAAACCTGCTTACATATTTGGGGTAAACATTTTTTTTCAGCATAGTCTCCTTTTAGACTTATACTCTTCGTCCGACGCTGTTCTAATTTGTTGATCACGTGCGAATAATAGAAATTGTCCAAGTCTGCAAAATAGCTAATAGTTGCTGCAATCACCTGCTCGTTTGAATAAAATCTGTGTCGCACCAGCCATTTCTTCAAATTGGGGAACAAAAAGTAGTCCGAGGGAGCCTGGACTCGAGAATATGGGGGGTGGGCGATGTGAAACGAGTTGGAATCCTATTTCCATTAATTTTGCGACCATAACTGCTTAGGTGTGTGCTGGTGCATTGTCGTGATGGAAAAGGACGGTCCAATAACGATGAATAATATTCACCTGTAATAGTTTTACCCTTTTCCACATAGTCGATAGGGATTATCCCTTGCGAATCCCAAAAGACAGTCTCCATAACCTTTCCGACCGAAGGAAAGGTCTTCGCCTTTTTTGGTGCAGATTCTCCCTTGTTTAGATTGTTGTTTGGTCTCGGGAGTATGGTAATGTACCCATGTTTCTTCCACAGTAACGAAACGACGCTCAAAATCCTGCGGATTCTGCTGAACAGCTGCAAACCATCCTTACAACAATTCGCACAATTCCGCTTTTGGTCCAACTTGCGGATATCTTTCTCGTGTCCAAATGTTGATGCAAAGTATTATGTAGCCGTTCATTCGAGATGCCCACAGCACTAGCAATCCCACACACATTAACTCTTCGGTTATCCATCACCATATCATGAATTTTATCAATGATTTCTGGAGTCGTAACCTTCACAGGGCGTTCAGAACGTTCAGCATCACTTGCGCCCATATGGCCACTCAAAAATTTTGAAATCACTTATAAACTGTTCTAAGCGAAGGCGCAGAGTCACTGTAATGTTAATGAAGCTTCTCTTTAGTCTACTGAGGCGTTTTGCTTTTCATAAAGTAGTGTTTAATTACCAAAGGAAATTTTTTCATCCATTTTTTGACAAAAACTCGACTTCCTTGATTCACACGAATGCCTAACACAAAGAAATAGACCAATATGACTGAAACTTGGTGTGCGTTCTTTCCAAAGATGCTCCTAACTAAACTCGACAGGCGCCTCTGATGGCATCTCTCGGAATTTGCACGGACTTTTCAAACGCTTCTCGTATTTAAGTATATTTAAATTAATACCTTTCAGATGGATCAATTTAACAAATTAAACATATCTCTTTGTGTTAATGTCTTTATCAGCATTTATATACTGCTATTCGTAAAAGAAATGCAAAACTGCTGACGTGGAGCCCGTCCGCTATTGGTGTGATCCAAATACTGATTAACAAAAATGGCTCTGAGCACTATGGGACTGAACATCTTAGGTCATAAGTCCCCTAGAACTTAGAACTACGTAAACCTAACCAACCGAAGGACATCACACACACCCATGCCCGAGGCAGGATTCGAACCTGCGACCGTAGCAGTCCCGCGGTTCCGGACTGCAGCGCCAGAACCGCTAGACAACCACGGCCGGCGACTGATTAACAATTTATCAGATTTTTGTGGTGCACCAAAGAACCTACAGTCCTTGAGAAACAATGTCCGATACTCAATTAACTATGCAACATAATTCGATTGACCGATCGCGTTATGAACTTGCCTTATGAAAATTACATTGGAACCACATCTGTAACTTTGTGATGCTCTCGAACACAAACCTGGAGTAACAGGAAATCCCATCAGGAATCAACAAGAACTGCTCAGTTAATTTCAATTGCCAATACTGAGCTGACTACATGCTGGTAAGTGGTAGGTGATCACGACTATTTTCGTTACATTCTCTATCATCCTTCCATCTTCGCAAGCAGGCAAGGTAACAGTTACAGCTCACAACTTCCACTGGCTTGTCCACCTTCGACAGAGGTTTTTGCTATTGTGGGATAGGGACCACTTATACTGTATGGTTGCAGTTTAACGTCATACCAGAGACACTTCTGTTTACAACAACAAAATATACAACAACCGCTACATCAGTTCGTCTCATCTGCCAGCAGTGTGAGATAAATAGCTTTTCACATACGAGAATGAGCAACGCCTTTAATTCAGGGCAATATACACTCCTGGAAATGGAAAAAAGAACACATTGACACCGGTGTGTCAGACCCACCATACTTGCTCCGGACACTGCGAGAGGGCTGTACAAGCAATGATCACACGCACGGCACAGCGGACACACCAGGAACCGCGGTGTTGGCCGTCGAATGGCGCTAGCTGCGCAGCATTTGTGCACCGCCGCCGTCAGTGTCAGCCAGTTTGCCATGGCATACGAAGCTCCATCGCAGTCTTTAACACTGGTAGCATGCCGCGACAGCGTGGACGTGAACCATATGTGCAGTTGACGGACTTTGAGCGAGGGCGTATAGTGGGCATGCGGGAGGCCGGGTGGACGTACCGCCGAATTGCTCAACACGTGGGGCGTGAGGTCTCCACAGTACATCGATGTTGTCGCCAGTGGTCGGCAGAAGGTGCACGTGCCCGTCGACCTGGGACCGGACCGCAGCGACGCACGGATGCACGCCAAGACCGTAGGATCCTACGCAGTGCCGTAGGGGACCGCACCGCCACTTCCCAGCAAATTAGGGACACTGTTGCTCCTGGGGTATCGGCGAGGACCATTCGCAACCGTCTCCATGAAGCTGGGCTACGGTCCCGCACACCGTTAGGCCGTCTTCCGCTCACGCCCCAACATCGTGCAGCCCGCCTCCAGTGGTGTCGCGACAGGCGTGAATGGAGGGACGAATGGAGACGTGTCGTCTTCAGCGATGAGAGTTGCTTCTGCCTTGGTGCCAATGATGGTCGTATGCGTGTTTGGCGCCGTGCAGGTGAGCGCCACAATCAGGACTGCATACGACCGAGGCACACAGGGCCAACACCCGGCATCATGGTGTGGGGAGCGATCTCCTACACTGGCCGTACACCACTGGTGATCGTCGAGGGGACACTGAATAGTGCACGGTACATCCAAACCGTCATCGAACCCATCGTTCTACCATTCCTAGACCGGCAAGGGAACTTGCTGTTCCAACAGGACAATGCACGTCCGCATGTATCCCGTGCCACCCAACGTGCTCTAGAAGGTGTAAGTCAACTACCCTGGCCAGCAAGATCTCCGGATCTGTCCCCCATTGAGCATGTTTGGGACTGGATGAAGCGTCGTCTCACGCGGTCTGCACGTCCAGCACGAACGCTGGTCCAGCTGAGGCGCCAGGTGGAAATGGCATGGCAAGCCGTTCCACAGGACTACATCCAGCATCTCTACGATCGTCTCCATGGGAGAATAGCAGCCTGCAGTGCTGCGAAAGGTGGATATACACTGTACTAGTGCCGACATTGTGCATGCTGTGTTGCCTGTGTCTATGTGCCTGTGGTTCTGTCAGTGTGATCATGTGATGTATCTGACCCCAGGAATGTGTCAATAAAGTTTCCCCTTCCTGGGACAATGAATTCACAGTGTTCTTATTTCAATTTCCAGGAGTGTAGAAACGTCTTTTGCCATGTCAAGAGCCAAGGTCGCTCAATCACACGAGATCTACCTTACTCATGAGTTGCCCAGTAAAGAACTCGCAGAATTGTGCACCAGAAGCCTACCTCTCCCTCCCACCCTCTTCCTCAATGTTGTTGCTGTGGTCTTCAGTCTGAAGTCTGGTTTGATGCAGTTGCCCAAGCTAGTCTATTCTGTGCAAGCCTCTTCAGCGCTGCACATCTAATGCCATGTGGATCAGTTTGATCCTGCTAACTGTATTCAAGACTTTGTCTCCCTCTACAACTTTAACAGTCTTCCCTCCAAAATACCCACATATTCACTTCTCTCCATTACCAAACAAACAAGTCCTTCATGCCTAAGGATATGCCCTGTGAAACGAAATTGTGCCATAAATTTCTTGTTTTCCCTAGTTTGACACAGTATCTTCTTATCAGTTATTCGATCTGCAGTGCCACCACTATTTTTTGCGCTATTGATTAAAATTGTGATGTTGCCATGGATGTTTCAAAAGATGTTGCTAGTGGGCCAGCTCAGAGCCGACCAAACATCATTTCGTCCGATGCATAACGACGACACAGCAGAAAGGCGTTGGTACGCCAGTAACTACACATCCAAGCAACAGACTTCTTATGGCCTACGTAGATACAAACTGAGATTTGCAAAGCAAGAATGCTCAGTCGCAACATAATTTACCATTATTTTCAGTCAAAGGTGTCTCAGTCTGGTAGCTGCTATTTAAGGGGAGCGGTGTTGCCACTCCACGAGGCGACATGAGGCTACAAGCAGCTACCACGGGATTTGGCCTCTACTAACTGTGGGCCCCTGCTGCTGGTTTTAAGATCAGTGCTGTGAGCTTATCATCTTCCAGCCTGTGGGCCAACTACCAGTTCCTACCAGCCTTTGGCCATAGAAGGCAGTCGTTTGAGACCTCAGAATGTTCTAGTGTGTAGTATGTATGACAAGTAGTCCAGTTTCTATGAGCAGCCATCGATCATCATCCCACCACCCCACCAATCACTGCTCTACTCACCGCTCGTAGCCAGTACCTTGCAACTGCGGTCAATACTACCAACAGGCCGTAGGCCCCAGCACTGGTACAGTGACGTCACGGACTCGCTCAGTGTGGAGCATCAAGGCCGCGGTCCGTGGGCTGCGTCTCCATGTGCAACTCTGCTGAGCCCGTGACGCACAGGTGCTTTCGAAACAGCACTGCTCGGCCCTTGGGGTGACGTCAGGGACTCGCTCGGCCCGAGAGTGCTGCTATCCAGTGCGGCTGCAGCTTGCGGGCCAGGCCTCTGTGCACGACTCTGCACCGTGCGGCCCGTCGGACCTCAATACGGCTGCCCCGGTTGAACCGGTAGCGCGAGGCAAGTCACACACGTCTGACATGGCTGCACTCCTGGACAGGCTGTACCTCGATGCCAACCTCTGGTACAAAGTGCGCAACCAGATCTCGCTCTCAGCCTGTTGTCACCGACCGATTGACATAATACAAGCCAACTGCGATGCCACTCCAGCAGTGGCTGCATCAATTCCCATGGGCAGACACGTCTCTGAACTGACTTACCCTCTTGTACTCAGAACAATGATAACTCTCAAATTTTAAGTTAGTGTATCTTGTGCAAATATCTCCCTTGCCAATGAAAATGATTTGTCAAACTTTCATTTAAAACATGTGTAATTGTATATTCTTTTCCCTTGTATGCCCCAATCTTGTGGTTTTGTTGTACTTACGACTAGAATGTCTACTTTTGTAACGGCCAGTGTCGTAGTCAAATGTATTGTGACAAACGTAAGACAACAAGAAAATTTTTCTTTCTTTATGTTTATGAAATATGTGTTTACCAGAGAGTCCACAATTGTTGATAAGTACATGTAATACTTTCTGTGATAATAAAGAACAAAGAAGCCTTCACATTTTGTCTGCGGCAAGCTAGGAGATGCCTTCCTGTTTCGTATCGTCCTTTGTTCTTCAGCTTTCGCTATGTAAGCATCTATTTTGTTAGCTCTTAAAAGCCATGAATATATTTAAGTATATTTTAATTAATACTTTTCAGATGTATTAATTTAACAAATTAAACATACGTCTTTGTACTAATGTCTTTATCAGCTTTGTGTACAGCTATTCGTGAAAGAAATGCAAATCTGATGATGTGGAACCCGTCCGCCATTAGTTTGATCCAAATTCAGATTAGCAATTTATCAGATCTTTTATGGTGCTCCAACGAACCTGCAGTCTTTCAGAAACGATATCCGATACTCAATTAACTATACAGCATAATGCGACTGACCCATCATGACATGCACTTGCCTTATAAAAATTACATTTGAGTTATACTTGTAACTTTGCGTTTCTCTCGAACACCAACCTGGGTTAATAGGAATTAACAACAGGAATCAACAAGCAACGTTTGGTTAATTCAATTGACGCGACTGAGCTGACTACCCGCTGGAAAGTGGTTGGTGATCACGACTATTTTCTTTGCAGCCTCTATCTTCCTTCCACCTTCGCAAGCAGGCAAGGTAACAGTTACAGGTCACAACTTCTATTCGCTCAACCACCTTCCCGAGACGTTGTTGTTATTGTTGGATGGGGACCACTTATACTCTGGTCACTCCACGTGTGGTTGCAGTTAACGTCATACCAGAGACACTTCTGTTTACAACAACAAAATAATACAAGAACCGCTACATCGGTTGGTTGTATCGGCCAACAGTGTGAGATAAATAGCTTTTCTCATACCAGAATGAGCAGCGCCGTTAATTTAGAGCAATATAGAAACGTCTTTTGCCATGTCTACAGCCGAGGGCGCTGAATCACACGAGATCTACCTTACTCATGAGTTCTCCCAGTAAAGAACTTGCAAAATTGTGAAACAGAAGCGTACATCTCTCTCCCCTCCCTTCCCAAATGTTGTTGTTGTGGTCTTCAGTCTGAAGACCGGTTTGATGCAGCTGCCCAAGCTAGTCTATTATGTGCAAGCCTCTTCAGCACTGCACAACTAATGCAATGTACATCATTATGGATCTGCTAACTGTATTCACGACTTTGTCCCCCTCTACAATTTTAACACCCCCCCCCTCCCCAGCACCCACATATACACAATTTTCTCCATTACCAAACTGACAGTTCTTTGATGCCTCAGGATATGCCCTATGAAACGAAGTTGTGCCATAAATCCCTTGTTTTCCCCAGTTCGACACAGTATCTTCTTATCAGTTATTCGATCTACAGTGCCACCACTATTTTTCGGCCCTAATGAGTAAAATTGTGATGTTGCCATGGCTGTTGCAAATGATCTTAGGAGTTGGCCAGCTCAGAGCCGACCAAACACCATTACGTCAGATGCAGCAATGCCACTGGCAGATTTCCACATTGTGCTCCTGGAAAGGGGCTGGCATCCCAATAACGACGATGCAGCAGAAAGGCGTTGGTAGGCCAGTGTTGTGTACATAGTTCCGCATAGTCAGCGCATACACAACTTTCCCACTAGACAGTGCCCCACTAAGCACAACAGCGCAGGCGCAGCGCTCGTCCGTCTCCGCACTACGATTTGGCGCTGCCTTAGAAACGGACCAAATTCTGCTTCCGCCGATCCGCGTATTAATGTGTAACGCAGCCAATGAGATTGCTGCTAACGTAGAACCTTTTCTCCTCGCGGATCACACTCACGCAGTGATACTTGAATGCGTGAGGTATTATAATGAGTGTACAGACCTCCGATTAGTCAGTCTGCATTAGTCTGTACGAGTCTGCATTAGTCTGTACCAGTCTATAGTCAAGTTTCAGTCTGCGCCTAATAAGATTATCATATTCCTGTACATAGCCATGAAGATAAATGTATAGACACTTTGTCAAGTATCAGAGATATGTGAGAATAAGATTAACGTACCAAACCCAAAAGAACTTCAGATTGTCAGTTGTAAACGGCATCCAGAATCAAGTTAGGTAATGTCTATGCATTTTATTATTTTAATAAATGTATGTGAAAATTAATCAAGTTCTGTTTAAAGTTGGTCACCGTCAATCTGCTACTCTAAGCGTGCAAGTGGCATTTCTATGGTCTGACCTAACGGCAGAAGATAAACACGCCACGATAAGACCACGAGACACATTGCTGACACTCGCCTACTTCGTTAGAGCGACAAGTCAAATAATCTGATGATGTGTGTACCGAAGGTCTTACAGTACGGACACCACATTGGCGATGAGGTGACTGTTTAGAAGGCAATGGTATTATCGAACCTGTCTCATGTAACGCCTGGGCAAGACCAATCGTTGTAATAGAAAAGCCCAATGGATTATTACGTATCTGTGGATATTTCAAGAATACTTTCAATTCACAGTGGATTATAGATACATACCCGATTCTGAAACCGGAAGAACTGACGTATAAATTAGCAGGGGCTGTGTATTTCGCCAAACTGGTTTTAAAGGAAGCATATCTGCAGATCCCTTTAGACAAAGATACCCAAATTTTATGGTAATAAATACTACATTTGGATTGTACAGATACAAGCGCTTACCATTTGGTATCGCTAGCGCACCAACCATCTTTCAACGTTACTTGGAACAATTAATTAGAAACTGTCCTAACGCAGTTAACTATATCGATGACATAATCATCTCGGGAAAACCTCCACAAGATTTACTAGATAACCTGGATGAACTGTTCAAGGTTCTCAGAAAGGCCAATTTCAGGTGCAACAAGGACAAATGTATATTTTTTGTCAAGAAAAGTCAGTATTTACATCATATATTGTCAAATAACGGAATCAGTCCGACACCACAGCATAAAGAAGCAATACAGAGAGTGCCAGCTCCGAAAGACTTAAAGCAACTAAGAGCTTTATTAGGCCAAATTAATTATTACCGGAAATTCATACCGAAAGCAGCTGCAATTTCCGAACCGTTGCACAGATTGCTTCGCAAAGGAGTCACGCGGAATTGGTCCAAAGGATGCCAGCACACATTCGACAAACTGAAACAAAGTTTAGTAGACGCAAAATGTCTAACGACATATGACCCGCAAAAGTTGATCACTATTGCGGCGGACTCGTCAGATTACGGGATCGGTGCAGTCATGTCCCATAAACGTCAAGGAATTGAACGACCGATTGCATACGCGTTGAAAACTTTAAACTCAAGTCAACGAAACTACAGCCAAGTAGAAAAAGAGGCACTAGCAATTATCTTTGCAGTGAAGAAGTTTCATGACTACATATACGGAAGAAAATTTATTCTGCTCACAGACCATAAGCCATTGATGACAATATTCGGACCACAAAATAGTGTATCCACTAAGACAGCACAGCGTTTACGACGTTGGGCATTGCTACTGTCTAATTACAACTACGAGATCTTATATAGATCGACGGCAAAAGATGCCAACGCCGATGTACTTTCACGTCTACCGGCGGGTCAAGATGAACATTTTGACAAATCAGAGGACGTATGTTTTCAGATAGACGTAATCAGTGAGGACGTAGTGGAAAATTTCCCCGTTAGTGCCACCTTAATAGCTAAGTTAGTGACCAAAGATCCAGTGTTATCAAAGATAAAGCAGTATATTCTTACGGAATGGCCAACCGATAAGAACATGTTCGCTCAGCCAGAAGTGAAATCTTATTGGAACATGAGACATGCTCTCACAGTGCACAAAGGCGTCATATTAGTTCACAGTGAAACGGGAAAAACAAGAGTAGTTATACCCAAAGCTCTCACAAAACGCATGGCCAGAGAACATTGCTACTGGAAGAACATTGATAAAGATATTGAAACAACGCTTTCTAACTGTAAATTATGTCAGACGCATCAATCAGCTCCGCCAAGACAATATTTTCCGTGGCCACAGGCAACAGAACTTTGGTCAAGCTTGCATATTGACTATGCAGGTCCTTTTCTTGGAATTTCTTGGTTAATTGTCATTGATGCATTTTCCAAATTCCCTTTTGTGCTTCAAATGCGTACAACTTCTTCAGCGACAACAATTCAAGCGTTGTCAAAGATCTTTTCCATTGAAGGATTGCCTCAAATCATAGTGACCGATAACGTCACACAATTTACGTCGCAACAATTCCAGTCATTCTGTCAGATGAACGGAATTGCACATTACAGGACGGCACCATTACACCCTCAGGCTAATGGACTCGCCAAACGATTTGTACGAACGTTCAAGGCAGACATGACAAAGTTGGTGCAACAGTACAACAAAGAGACTTCCTTATTAATTTTTCTGTCACAATACAGAGCTACTCCACACGAGGCACAGTCACCAGCAGAAAAACTGCATGGGCGACAACACAGGACTTTGATGTCCATCCTAAAACCCACAATGCATCCAGAAAATGATCAACGAACGTCGAAAGGACGACGATTCCACGTAAACGACAGAGTCCTCGTAACTATCTACCGTCGAGGAAAGCGTACTTGGACACAAGGAATCATTGTAGAATGCAATGGAAATGTCATGTATAGAATAAGAACGAAAAGCGTCATAGTTATTCGCCATACTAATCAATCACGGCAGCAAAGACAGCAGTCAGATATAGGCAGAACTCCTAGGCTGTTTCATTTAGCAGACTCAGAAGCAGATGTCAACCCCGAGCAGCTCGCAGGGTTCCAGACGCCGTCACCTGCTGCCGCCGACGCCGACGCAGCACCTTCATGGGCAGCCGACTACACCAGTCGTCCACAGCCGACATCCCCAGTGAAGATGGACGTCGAAGAAGAATTAGATTTACGCTATGACCAATGTACCGATATTGAGATGCTATTATGTAACAAAATGTTTGCTTCTCCGGTTCCCTGTTCCGCAGGTTTTGAGTGGGTTTTCCTAGCTGACCGCGGGCGAATGCCACGGGGAGCAACATGTGTGCACCCACAGACATACGCACGCCGGAAAGCAAGGAAGCAGAAAAAAAAAGGATTTTCAAGCAAACTTCAAAAGCTTTCTTTCTTCCCCTGGAAGGAAGGGATGTTGTGTACATAGTTCCGCGTAGTCAGTGCGTACACAACTTTCACAGTAGAGCGAGCCCCGCTAAGCACAGCAGTGCAGTCGCAGCGCTCGCCCGTCTCCGCACTACGAGATGGCGCTGCCTTAGAGACGGACCAAATTCTGCTTCCGCCGATCTGCGTATTAATATGTAACGCAGCCAATGAGATTGCTGCTAATGTAGAACCTTTTCTCCTCGCGGATCACACTCGCGCAGTGATACCTGAACGCGTGAGGTATTATAACGAGTGTACAGAAATCCTATTAGTCAGTCTGCATTAGTCTGTATGAGTCTGCATTAGTCTGTACCAGTCTATAGTCAAGTATCAGTGTGCGCCTGATAAGATTATCATACTCCTGTACATAGCCATGAAGATAAATGTATAGACACTTTGTCAAGTATCAGAGATATGTGAGAATAAGATTAACGTACCAAACCCAAAGGAACTTCAGATTGTCAGTTGTAAACGGCATCCAGAATCAAGTTACGTAATGTCTATGCTTTTTATTATTTTAATAAATGTGTGTGAAAATTAATCATGTTCTGTTTAAAGTTGGTCACCGTCAATCTGCTACTCTAAGCGTGCAAGTGGCATTTCTATGGTCTGTCCTAACGGCAGAAGATAAACACGCCACGATAAGACCACGAGACACATTGCTGACACTCGTCTACTTCGTCAGAGTGACAAGTCAAATAATCTGATGGTGAGTGTACCACAGGTCTTACAGTACGCACAACACAGCCAGTTACTACACATCTAACCAACAGACGTCTACATGGATTACACGCTGTGATTTGCAAAGTAAGAACGCCCAGTCCCAACATAAATTACCATTATTTTCAGTCAAAGGTGTCAAAGTCTAGTAGCTACTACTTAAGAGGAGAGGTGTATGCCGCTCCATGAGGCGACATGAGGCTGCAAGCAGCCACCATGGGATTTGTCCTCCACTAACTGTGGGCCCTGCTACTGGTTTTAAGATCAGTGCTGTGAGCTTAGCATCTTCTAGCCTGTGGTCCGATTACCAGGGGCAACCAGCCTTCAGCCATAGAAAGCAGTCTTTTGAGACCATGGCCACCTGTTGCATCAGTTCCTTAACACTCGCTGTCTTCAGCACACACTATGGAGGAAGTTGCACCACAAAATGTTCTAGTTAGTTCTTCAGTAAAATGTATAGCTAACAGTGAAGTTTTTATGAGCAGCCATCGATCATTATCGCGACGACAATCCACCACCTCAACTCAGACGTCCACGTGTACAGGTGATCCATCCTGGACCTCCACATTTTGATGTTAGAACTGTGTGTCACTTTTAAATTTCAGTGACAGGGGAACCTCACCAGCCACCCTCCCTGGAGACGATGACTCTCGACTAACTCAGGGTTGCAGTTTCATCGACACACAGCATCAGTATGCAGTGGGCCGGCCGGAGTGGCCGAGCGGTTCTAGGCGCTTCAGTCTGGAGCTGCGCAACAGCTACGGTCGCAGGTTCGAAACCTGCCTCGGGCATGGATGTGTGTGATGTCCGTAGGTTAGTTAGGTTTAAGTAGTTCTAAGTTCTAGGGCACGGATGACCTCAGAAGTTAAGTCCCATAGTGCTCAGAGCCTTTTGAAGCCAAATACGCAGTGGTTGAGTGCACTAACTGCTCTGTTTTAACCCCTGCGAGTATCACGTCGAGTTAGTGCACCTTTTAGCGGTTTATCAGTTCTGTTTTCATGTGTGACATGTGTCAAGTAAACTCAGACTGTGTTCTAAGGACGTGTAAATATGAACGTCATTTTTAACTATCATCAATGATTGTATCTCATTGTCTGGAAGTGTATAAGGTGTTAACTATGCGTAGCTTCTTAGGAGGGGAATATGTGTTTCGTCGAGATGTCTGAATTTTGTGGTAGTTTTCGCCATTTTTAATGAGCAATGTATTTCATTTTGAGCAATAAATGTGGCTCACTGCGTTTAAGCATGTAAAGTAGTAGACATGAGTAGCTGCTCAAGCAGAGACGTTAAGATATTGTAAGTGTTAGGCTAGAATTAGATTAAGTGTAATTCTCGTCGTACTGTTTTGTTCTCCTCGTTTGTTGTTTGCGTAATTAGTAGGGGATACCCCGGCGGAAAAGTTGCAAATTTCTGCAGCCTGGACCAGATGTGGAGCGAAGTGCATGTGCCAATGATTTTTGTGTCTTGCAGAGTGCAACTGCTGACAGTAATTTTGTTGTGGATACTTAGGAGGTGACACAGAAAGCTATCAATCAGGCTGGTTGTATTGCAGATGTTTTGGGTACTGAAATGGTACAACCGCATTTACAATTTCCGAAGGCTGCAGATTCGGCACCATCTTTGACGGCACTGCCTCCTCAGAACGTGGGAGGAGAAGAAACAGGAAATGTGTTTGTAAGGTTTATGATCGGGCAGACAAGGCTTGTGCCAGTGGATCAGGAGATTGACAAAAGTGACAACACTTGCAGTGTATTGCATGATGCAGACGAAGGCTGCTGTATAATCCCAGGGATAGACTTTTTCATCAAGCATCATGCCGAAACTGACTTCCGATGACGAGCGGTGGAACCCAGATGGATAATGATCAACCTGGGGGAAACTGACACCAGTGAAATACTGCTGCAAGGTTCGTTTATCATGATAGGACAAATGTGGGAAAATCACTAAGCTTTAATTTACATGATATAGTGCCACAAGGCACTGGGAAGTTGCTTAATGTGACCGAAGCGGTTGCTAACTTATACGATTCTTGACTTCGCCTCTGGGTAGGGAATCATCGTTGAGTACGCAGCGCTCAGTGATTGAGAGCACTTCTCCTGTCAATACTAACGTTGAGACGTTATCTGAATTCCGTCCATGTGGCTAGGAGTTCGCATTTCTTGTCTGTAGAATACAGAGAGAAGAAGATAGTATTAGATTATACTAGACAGAGGATCGCCTTCTGCCACACCACTGTAGATCATCCTTGACAGTATTGTCTTCTAGTGTTTTGGACGTAGATGATGTCAGTAATCTCGCGTTATTTATTTTAGATCGCGTAGCCATAAAAAGGGGCATATTTGGGCTGTTGATCAATAATATTAGTCAGTAAATTCATTTGTATATCTTTATGTCCATTGCACATCGACATATAAACATTTGTAATATATAAAGGGGTTTTAATCTATAATAAATGTATAAGCAGAGAAAACATTAATATTTAGTAATTATCAGCTCCCTTAGTCATTCATTTTTTAAATGTTGTAATTTATATGTTAAAGAGCAAGAAGGAGGAAGTAATATCACCATTAAGAAATCCTAAGACCTGCTTCAGACGGTAGTAAGACAGAGCCAAATCTTTATATTTGCGATCACTATTTTCCATTGCGCACATTCATTTTTACACCCACCTGGAGCAGCATCTTGGAAACCTTACAAATACCTACCAGTAATACTTCCTAACACTTAAATTTATATTCGATACTAGCAAGTACGTCTATTTCATTAATACTTTCTTGCTATAATCAGTCTTCATTTTATATCCCGTTGTACGTAAAAGACAACGAAAATGAACGAAATAAGTTTATCTTTGTGTTGGTCATATTTTACGCCCCTCTTCGTAGTACATGTTCTTTAAAATCCGTTTATACTGCTAGGTATAATTCGAATACGTTCCATTACCTTTCATTTAGTTACATTGGAGGTTATCTTATAATTCCTTTCCAGGGCACTATCTATTCCATTCAACTATTATTCCAAGTTCTTTTCTGTCTCAGTCTGAATTCCAGTGCCACCGGTAAACTTCAAAATGTTTATTCCTTCTCCCTAATATTTCATTCTGTTTACAAATTTATTCTTGTATGTTTTACTGCTTACTCGGTGTAGATGTTGAATAACATCGAGTGTAGGCTACCTGAATGTCTGAGTCCCTTCTTCCCATTGCACAACTAGAAATCCACTGGATGGAGTAGCAGAATTTATGTGCTTCAACAAGATTAGTTTTTTGATGGTGTGGGGCTGTTAAATACAAGTCCAATCTCATTACTCCTCTCTTTTTACCCGAGGACTGCAAAATTCATATTAGAGTACATATACGGCAAAAATTCAAACTTTAATTTAGGACAACATGGATTCCCAAGGATCCACATGTTACCAGTCGTTTAGGAACATGTAGGAATGAGCGTGTCTCCTATTTCAGAACATTAAATGTAAATTTTGTAACTTCCAGAAGAGCAGAGTACATTGAGATAACTATTTCTAGATCGAAAGGTAAGCCACTTCCGTTCGAACATACTAGTGAGAACAAATAGAAAACACGGTTGGAGATGGAGTAAAGGGAAATGACGTTAGAGTGTATTCTGGGATTGGAGAAGTATGAGGAGCCGGCCGCGGTGGTCTCGCGGTTCTAGGCGCGCAGTCCGGAACCGTGCGACTGCTACGGTCGCAGGTTCGAATCCTGCCTCGGGCATGGATGTGTGTGATGTCCTTAGGTTAGTTAGGTTTAAGTAGTTCTAAGCTCTAGGGGACTGATAACCACAGCAGTTGAGTCCCATAGTGCTCAGAGCCATTTGAACCATTTTAGAAGTATGAGGAAGGAAAAGTATTGTATCCTGTCATGACTTTACGCCTCTTATCTTCAGATATCATTTTTAAATGACAAATGGTTGCCAGAGGAAAGCTGCTAGCTCACAGCATCTGTGGACAAATAGCTTTACATCTAAGAATAATTTGAGGCGTTAATGTAAAAGTCCGGTTTCAGAAACTTCTCTGTCCTGGAAGGCCTGACTCAAATGCTTTAACACTGCCATTGTCCATGTCATCAGAAGGTGCAGTGTAGGTGATTTCCCCAGTTCTCATTCCTTGGACGCCGCTTTGAAGACCTACAAAAACCCGTATGTTTTAAAAGCTATAAAAGAAACGATATGGTATAAGAATTACAGTAATCGAATAGAATACATAACGTAAAAAGTTCTTTCATGAGCGTATTATCAGTTCCTTCATTTTGGGATATTTCTCCCTTCTGAGAGAGCTTCATGCACAAAGACATTCTAACATTGTCAGCTGCTTATTCCAGGGAGTATCGTTAGACTGGCTTAGTCATCTATCAAGAGCAGGAAGCTTGAAGGAAGATAGCGAATGTAAAGAAAATTGTCGTGATCGCCTACCACTTACCAGCAGATATTCAGCTTAGTATTGTCAACTGAAATTAACTGAGCAGTGCTTGTTGATTCCTGTTGTGATATCCTGTTACTCCAGGTTTGTGTTCGAGAGAAACGCAAAGATACAGATGTGGCTTCAATGTTATTTTCATAAGGCAAGTGCATAACGCGGTCGGTCTATCCAGTTATGCTGTATAGTTAATTGAGTATCGGACTTCGTTTGATGAAGACTGTAGGTTGTTTGGTGCCCCATAAAAGATCTGATAAATTACTAATCAGTATTTGGATCACACCAATGGCAGACGGGCTCCACGTCAGCAGTTTTAAATTGGTTCAAATGGTCTGAGCACTATGGGACTTAATATCTGAGGTCATCAGTCCCATAGAACTTCGAACTACTTAAACCTAACTAACCTAAGGACATCACACACATCCATGCCCGAGGCAGGATTCCAACTTGCGACCATAGCAGTCGCGCAGTCCCGGACTTAAGCACCTAGAACCGCTCGGCCACCTCGGTCCGGCTCAGCAGTTTTGCATTTCTTTCCCGAATAGCTGTATACAAAGCTGATAAGGACATTAATACAAAGAGATATGTTTAGTTTGTTAAATTAATACATCTGAAAGGTATTAATTTAAATATACTTGAAAAGTCTGTGCAAAATCCGAGAGATTCAACCACCGGCGCCTATCGAGGTCATGTTTAGTTTGTAGCATCTTTGGAAAGAACGCACACCAAGTTTCAGTCATATTGGTCTATTTCTATGTGTATGGCATTCGTGTGAATCAAGGAAGTCGTGTGAGTGTCAAAAAATGGACGAAAAAGAGTTTCGTGTGGTGATTGACCACTACTTTATGAAAGGCAAAACACCTCAGGAGACTAACGAGAAGCTTGTTAAACATTATGGTGACTCTGCGCCTTCGCTTAGAACAGTTTGTAAGTGATTTCACAATTTTAGGACTGTTCACATGGGTACTAGATATACTGGACGTTCTAGACGCCCTGTAGAGGTTACGACTCCAGAAATCATTGATAATATCCATGATATGATGATGGATGACAGAAGAGTTAAGGTGCGAGAGATTGCTAGTGCTGTGGGCATCTCGAATGAACGGGTACATAATATTTTGCATCAACATTTGGACACGAGAAAACTATCCGCAAGTTGCGTTCCGCGATTCCTCACGCTTGACCAAAAACGGAATTGTGCGAAGTGTTGCAAGGACGGTTTGCAGCTGTTCAGAAGAATCCTCAGGAGTTTGAGCGTCGTTTCGCCACTGTGGATGAAACATGGTTACTATACTCCTGAGACCAAACAACCATCTGAACAATGGGGTAACAAAGGGAGAATCTGCACAAAAAAAGGCGGTGACCATTCCTTCGGCCAGAAAGCTTATGACGACTAACTTTTGGGATTCGCAAGGGATAATCCTTATCGACTATCTAAAAAAGGGTAAAACTATTACAGGTGAATATTATTCTTTGTTATAGGACCGTCCTTTTCCGTCATGACAATGCACCAGCACACACCTAAACAGTTCTGGTGGCAACATTAATGGAAATAGGATTCCAGTTGGTTTTCCATACCCCCCTATTCTCCAGACTTGGCTCCCTCGAACTACTATTTGTTCCCCAATTTGAAGAAATGTCTGGCGAGACAAAGATTTTATTCAAACGAGGACGTGATTGCAGCAACTATTAGCTATATTGCAGTCTTAGACAATTCCTATTATTCGGAAGGGATCAACAAATCAGAGCAGCGTTGGACGAAATGCATAAGTCTAGAAAGCGACTACGTTGAAAAATGAAAAAGGTTTACCCCAAACATGTATGCAGTTTTTATTTTTGCACGGACTTTCCAAACGGCCCTCGTATATTCTGGTACTTAAGAGATAACAAGATGGATGCATACATAAGGACAATACGAAACAGGAAGGCATCTCCTAGCTGATAGCAGAAAAAAATGTGAAGGCTTCTCTGTTCTTCATTATCGAAGAAAGTATTACGTGTACTTATTAAAATTTGTGAACTTTCTGGTACGCACATATTTAATAAACATTAAGAAAGAAAAATTTTCTTGGTGTCTTACATTTTCCAACGACACAGGAGATATTTGTACAAGAGTAACTTAAAATTTCAGAGGAATTATTGTTCTGAGGATAAGAGGATAATTCATTTCAGGGACGTGTCTGCCCATGGGAACTGATGCAGCCACTGCTGAAGTGACGTCGCAGTTGGCTGGTATGATGTCAATCGGTCGGTGACGACCGGCTGACCTCGAGTTCTGGTAGTGCACTTCGCAGCAGAGGTGGGAATCGAGGCGATTCCCGTCCAGGACCGTAGCCATGTCAGCCGTGCGAGACTTGCTTCACGCTGCCGGTTCAACCGGGGCAGCTGCATCGAGTTCCGCTGCGCCGCACAGTGCAGTCGCGTGCCCGCACTGGACTACAGCAGTCTCGGGCCGAGTGAGTCCCTGACGTCACACCAAGGGCAGTGCTGTTGCGAAATCACCTGTATGCCAGGAGCTCAGCAAAGCTCCGCTTAGAGACGCAGCCCACGGCCCGCGGCCTCGCTGCTTCACACTGAGCTAACCCGTGACATCACTGCACCAGTGACGTGCGCAAACATTGCCGTGCAGCTGCCTACGGGCTGTTTCTAGCGAGTTACGGGGGACGAGCGGTGAGTAGAGCAGTGTTTAGTGGAGTGTTGGCATTTTTTAATTTTTTATGTCGCGCACAAAATGAGCGCGGAAAGTAAACGTGGTTTGCAGAAGAAGGAGTGCATGTCAAGAAAAAGGATGGTAAAAGAAAAACTAATCAGTGGTGAGTAGAGAACCACACAGCCTGAAGCGAATATGAAAAGTTCGGTTTGGACCGCGTTAAAGCCTGTTGTGTATGGCGCTAGGAAAAGCGTTCATTTTGTTTGCTGTTCGCTATGCAGTGGAGTTTACTCTCACACTCATGGGTCAAGTGGCACTTCACACATTTCTCGCCACCCACGCGTGCCTAATAAACAAAGGCCTTATGTGGACGAGAAATGACTTCCTAAACGTGCTCAGGACGGAACTGTCGATAAATGCGTGGGTATGTGTGCACCAGACGTAAGGTGGTACGGAACCATAAGAGATGAACGTCTTATGGATCCTGTTCAGACGTTAGTTGACACTGCAAATCCCATTATATCTCACTCCACAACTGTGTCGTCGTACATGACAGGAAGTGCTAAAAGCCTACGACATATAATTATGCCTGATATAATATGGACATCCAGCGCGAGAAGAAACAATTAGCTGACATGTACTGTCTCCTGTTTCATTGACTGCACTCATTCACGTTTTGTTTACAACTCAGTTTCCAGATGAACCAAAAATTGGCGGTAACATTCTAAGAGAATCGTTTAGACGTTTTATGTCTCTTGGTATCCACGACTCTACTTTGAAAGACATGCAGCCCAAGACTGATCAATGTACCAACATCATCGCTGCACTCAGCGACATATTCACGACGGAATTGTTGCTGCCATATGCTAATTACAGGGCTACGAAATAATTTTCATGCGGAGTATATATGCGTCAAATGTCCATAAGTTCATGGTCTTTTGATTGCGGCGAAAGAACGCTTCACTTACGTAAAGAGAAGTGGTCTTCTTAATGCTCTTGATAGATAAATGAGCCAGTGTAACGACTCTCCCTGCAATAAGAAGCTGACAATGTTAGAACGTCTTTGTGCGAAAAGCTCTCTGAGAAGGGAGATATAGCCAGAAATGAAGGAACTGATATCATGCTGATGGAAGAAATTTTCACAGTATGTTTGCTATTCTATTACTGTAATTATTATATGCAATCGTTTATTTTAATAGCTTTTAAAACATAAGGGTTTTTGCAGATCTTCAAAGCGGCGTCCAAGGAATTAGAACTGGAGAAATCACCTACACTGGACCTTCTGTTGACATGGACAACGACAATGTTAAAGCATTTGAGACAGGCGCCCCAGGACACACAAGCTTCTGAAATCGGACTTTTACATAAACACCTCAAATCATGCTTAGATGAAAAGCTATTTGTTCAGAGATACTGTGAGGTAGCAATTTTCCTCTGGTCACCATTCCTCATTTAAAAATGATATCTGAAGATAAGAGGGGTAAAGTCATGAAATGGATACATTTGTTTTCCTTGCTCATACTTCTCCAGTCCCACAAAGCACTCTAACGACATTTCACATTACTGCATCTTCTACTGTCTTTTCTTTTTGCTTTCGTAAGTGGGTTTGAATGGAAGTGGCTTACCTTTACATCTAGAAATAGTTATCTCAATGTACTCTGCTCTTGTGGGAATTACAAAAAAAAAAGAAAAAAACATTTAATGTTCGGAAGTAGGAGAGATACTCATTCCTACATGCTCCTCCACAACTGGTAACACATGAATCCTTGGGAATCCATTTTGTTCTAAATGATAGTTCGAATTTTGGCTGTATATGCACTGAAATATGAATTTGACTGTCCTCAGGTAAAAAGAAGAGAGGAGTAATGAGGCTGGACATGTGTTTCACAGCCCCATCTCATCAAAGAACAAGTTCTGTTGAAGCACATACATTCTGTTACTCCATCTGCCGGATTTATAGTTGTGCAATTTGAAGATGGGAGTGAGACAATCAGATAGCCTACACTCGGTGTCACTCAACATCTACACCGAACAAGAAGTAAAGCAGACAAGGATAAACTGGTAAACAGAATTAAATATCAGGGAGAAGGAATTAACATTTTGAAGTTTACCAGTGACACTGCAATACTCTCAGAGACACAAAGAGCTTGAAATATCAGTTGAATGGAATAGATAGTGGCCTGGAAAGGGATTATAAGATAACCCACAATGGAACTAAATGAAAGGTAATGGAACGTATTCGAATTAAACCTAACAGGACCAACGCATTTTCCATAACGTTTACTACGGAAGGGGCATAATGTATGACCAATGACCAACACAGAGAAATACGGATGTCGTTAATTTTCGTTATCTTTTACACACAACTTAATTTTTAAAGATATGTTTATGTGCAAGAAGGGTCCTAAACCTGAAATTATTAATATGACACCTCTTCTGAAAATGCACATCCATTGACAAGACCTAAATTTTTGCGTTACGTTTTACTCAAAAATATAAAACAGTTACGGAATCTGGTAGAAGAAATCATTAAAAATCATAAATATATTTTTTCAGAATTTTAAAATATAATGTACATGACTAGAATTACATTGTTCTGAAAAGGTAAGCATAAAGTACCCTTTCCTTGTACCTTGGTATTGCGGGGGTTAAATCAGGTAGTGTTAAAGGAAACAGATTACGAAATGAGACACTAAAAGGAGTATTGGGCAGAAAAATAACTGATGATGGCCGAATTAGAGAGGATATAAAATGAAGACTGACAATAGCAAGAAAAGTATTAATGAAAAATTGGGATTTGCTAACATCGAATATAAATTTAAGTGTTAGGAAGTATTTCTTGATGGTATTTGTATGGTTTCCAAGATGTTTCTATAGGCGGGTGTAAAAATTAATGTGTGCAGTGGAAAATACTGAAAGCGAAAATAAAGATTTGGCCCTGTCTGACCACTCCATGAAGCAGATCTTAGTATCTCTTAACGGTGATATTATTTCCTCCTTCTCGCTCTTTAACATATAAATTATTACATAAAAATAAATTAGTGATTAAGGGAACTAGTAACTACTAAATATTAATGTTTCTGCATACATATTTACTGTAGATGAAAACATCTTTATTTATTACAAATGTTTATATGTCGATGTGCAATAGACATTAAGAGATACAAATGAATTTCCTAAATAATATTATTGATGAACTGCCCAAATCTGCAACTTTTTATGGCTACGCTATCTAATATAAATAAAACGAGATGACTGATATCATCTAAGTCCCACACACTAGAAGACACTACTTTCAAAGATGATGTACAATGTTGTGCAACCTCAGTGGAAATGAAACTTACGTGATCGCAGCTGTTCAGCTTTATAGACCTAATAAGCCGAAGCAATCAATATCACCCAATGTACTGCGTCCCGTGCGTCGGAGTGATGGTTCACGTACATGTCTGCGATGATGGAAGAACTATGGGAGTTCGCGTTTCTTGTCTGTAGAACACAGAGTGGAGAAGATAGTATTAGATTATACTACTGAGAGGACAGCCTTCTGCCGTCCTACTGTTTCAATGAGTTTTTTATTTTGTTGCTGGAGTTCTTCCATCGTCGCAGACGTGCACATGAACCGTCACTCCGACACACCGGACGCAGTGCATTCGGTGATATTGATTGCTTCAGCATATTAGGGCTATAAAGCTGAACCGCTGTGATCACGTAAGTTTCATTTTCACTGAGTTTGCACACCACTGTAGATCATCTTTTAAAATAGTGTCTTCTAGAGTTTGGGACTTAGATGATGTCAGTCATCTCGCGTTATTTATATTAGATCGCGTATCCATAAAAAGGGGCAGATTTGTGCAGATGATCAATAATATTAGTCAAGAAATTAATTTGTATCTCTTTCTGTCCCTTGCACATCGACATATAAACATTTGTACTATATATAGGGGTTTTAATCTACAATAAATCTATAAGCAGAAACAACATTTATTATTTAGTTGATACTAGTTCCCTTAATCATTCATTTACTTTTATGTTGTAATTAATATGTTAAAGAGTAAGAGGGAGGAAATATTATCACCGTTAAGAGATCCTATGATCTGCTTCAGGGGGCAGTCAGACAGGGCCAAATCTTTATTTTCGCGTTCAGTAGTTTCCAGTGCGCACATTCATTTTTACACCCACCTGGAGCAGCATCTTGGAAACCATACAAATACCTTCTAGAAATGCTTCCTAACACTTAAATTTATGTTAGCAAATCCCCCTTTTCCATTTATACGTTTCTTGCTATAGTCAGTCTTCATTTTGTATCTTCTCTACTTTGGCCATCATTAGTTGTTTTGCTGCCCAATAGTCCTTTTAGTGTCTCATTTCGTAATCAGATTCCCTTAACACTACCTGGTTTAACCCTCGCAATACCAAGGGAGAGAGAAGGGGTACTTTATGCTTACCTTCTCAGAATACTGTAATGTAGTCAAGTACATTATATTTTAAAATTCTGAAAATATATTTATATGTGATTTTTAAAGATTTCTTCTACCAGATTCCATAATTGTTTTTAATTTTTCACTAAAACTTAACGCAAAAATTTAGGTCTTGTCAGTGGATGTGAATTTTCAGAACATGTGTCATATTCATTTTTTCAGGTTTGCCACAATTTTTACGGGTAAATATATCTTTAAAATTTATGTAGTGCGTAAAAGATAACGAAAATTAACGACATCCGTATTTCTCTGTGTTGGTCATAAATTATGCCCCTTCTGTAGTAAACGTTATGAAAAATGTGTTGGTACTGTTAGATTTAATTCGAAAACGTTCCATTAACTTTCATTTAGTTCCATTGACAGTTATCTTATAATCCCTTTCCAGGGCACTCTCTATTCCATTCAACTGTTATTCCGAATTCTTTGTCGTCTCTGACAAAATTGCAGTGTCACTGGTAAACTTCAGAATGTTTTTTGCTTCTCCCTGATATTTAATTAGGTTTACAAATTTATCCTGGCATGCTTTACTGCTTTTTCAGTGTAGATGTTGAATGAAATCACGTGTAAACTACCCGAATGTCTCACTCCCATCATCCCATTGCACAACTAGAAATCCAGGAGATGAAGTAGCAGAATTGATGTGCTTCAACAAGAATTGTTCCTTGATGGGGTGGGGCTATGAAATCTGCATGGACAGCTGTACCTGTACACGCCATCCAAGCTCTGTTTGACTCAATGCCCAGGCGTATCAAGGCCGTAATTACGGCCAGAGGTGGTTGTTCTGGGTACTCATTTCTCAGGATCTATATACCCGAATTGCCTGAAAATGTAATCACATGTCAGTTCTAGTATAATATGTTTGTCCAATGAAACACGTTTATCGTCTGCATTTCTTCTTGGTGCAGCTATTTTAATGACTTTCTAACACTGTCAGCTGCTTATTCCAGCGACTATGATTAGACTGGCTCATTTATCTAACAAGAGCATTAAGAAACCACATTTCTTTACGTAAGTGAAGCGTTCTTTCGCCGCACAAAAAGACCATGAACTTATGGACAATTGACGCATATATACTCCGCATTAAAATTATTTCCTAAACCTGTATTTAGCATAATGCAGGAACAACTCAATCGTGAATATATCGCGCAGTGCAACGACAATGTTGGTACCTGCATCAGTCGTGTGCTGCATGTCTTTCAAAGTAGAGTGGTGGATACCAGGAGACATAAATCGTCTAAAAAATTCTCTTAGAATGTTAGCGCCCGTTTTTGGTTGATCTGGAAACAGAGTTGTAAAAAATTGCGAAATCTGAGAGTCCAGTCAATGAAACAGGAGACAGTAGATGTCAGATATTTGTTGCTTCTCGCACTGGATGTCCACATGTCTGTAGTTGCTGGTTATTCACCTTCTGTTATATGAGCAATTACCTCCGGCATAATTATATGTCTTAGGCTTTTAGCACTTTCTGCCATGTACCGCGACACATTTGTGGGGTGAGATATAATGGCCTTTGCAGTGTCAACTAACGTCTGAACAAGATCGATAACACCTTCATCTCATATAGTTCTGTACGACCTTACGTCTCGTGCACACATAGCCACACTTTTATCGACCGTTATCTCCTGAGCAAGTTTAGGAAGTCGTTTCTTGTCCACACAAGACCCTTGTTTATTAGACACGCAGGGATGGCGAGAAATGTGCGAAGTCCCACTTGACCCTTCAGCATGAGAGTAAATTTCACCGCACAGCGAACAGCAAACAAAACGAACGTTTTTCCTAACGCCATACACAATAGGCTTTAACACGGTCCAAACTGAACTTTTAAGATTCACTTCAGGATGTGTGGTTCTCTACTCACCAGTCATCAGTTTTTCTTTTACTTCCCTCTTTATCGACATGCGCTCCTTCTTCTGAAATCCACATTAGTTTCCTCGCTCATTTTGTGCGTTACGACAAAAATGAGGAAATCCCATCACCCGACTAAACGCTGCTGTACCCACCACTCGTAGCCCATAGCTCGCAACTGCGGTCAGTACTACCGAGTGCCCGTAGGCCACAGCACGCCAGTGCTTGCGCATGGCACTGTTGCAGTGACGTCACGTGCTCGCTCCGTGTGGAGCAGTGAGGTCGCGGCCCGTGGGCTCCGTCTCCTTGCGCGACTCTGATGAGGCTGTGGCATACAGGTTCTTTCGCAACTGCACTGCTCGGCCCTTGGGGTGACGTCAGGGACTGGGTCGGCTCGAGACTGCTGCAGTCCAGTGCGCCCGCAGCAGGCGGGCCGGGCCTCTGTGCTCGACTCTACACCGTGTGTCCCGTCGGACCTCGATGCGTCTGAACAGGCAGCGCTAGGCAAGGCTCACATGGATATCGCAGCTACGCTTTTGCATGGGCCGCCCCTCGATGCCCAGCTCTGCTGCAAGCTGCACAACGAGAGCTCACTCTCAGCCTGTTGTCACCGACTGATTGACATCATACTAGCTAACTGCGACCGCACTCCAGCAGTGGCTGCATCAATTCCCACGGGGAGACACGTCTCTGAACTGCCTTACCCTCCTATCCTCAGACCAATGATACCTCTCAAATTTTAAGTTATTGTATCTTTTATGAATATCCCCCGTGCGACCACTTTTGTAACGGCGAGTGTCGTAATCAAATGTATCATAGGCAAATATAAGACGACAAGAAAATTTTTCTTTCTTTATGTTTATGAAATGTGTGTGTACCAGAGAGTCCACAAATGTTAATAAGTACATGTAATACTTTGTATGATAATAAAGAACAGAGAAGCATTCACATTTTTTCTGCGATCAGCTAGGAGATGGCTTCCTGTTTTTTTTTCTTCCATTTTTTTCAGCTTTCGCTATGTAAGCATCTATCTTGTTAGTTCTTATGAACCATGAATATATTTAAATCTATTTAAATTAATACCTTTCAAATGTATTAATTTAATAAACTATACATATCTCTTTGTATTAATGTCTTTATCAGCTTTGTGTACAGCTAATTGTGAAAGAAATGCAATACTGCTAACGTGGAGCCTGTCTGCCGTTGGTGTGATCCAAATACTGATTAGCAATTATGAGTTATTTTATGGTGCACGAATGAACCTGCAGTCTTTCAGAAACGAAGTCCGATAGTCAATTAACTACACAGCATAATGCGATTGACCGATAACGTTATGCACTTGCCTTATGAAAATTACATTGGAGCCACATCTGTAACTTTACGTTTCTCTCGAACACCAACCTGGAGTAATAAGGAATCACAATAGGAATCAACAAGCACTGCTCGGTTAATTTCAAATGACATTGCTGAGCTGACTTAAGTGGTAGGTGATCACGACTATTTTCTTTAGATTCTCTTTCTTCCTTCCACCTTCACAAGCAGGCAAAGTAACGGTTACAGCTCAAGACTTCCACTCGCTCATCCACCTTCCAGAGGGGTTGCTGCTATTGTTGCTTATACAGTGGTCACTCCACGTGTGGTTACAGTTTAACGTCATACCAGAGACATTTCTGTTTACAGCAACAAAATAATACAAGAACCGCTACCTCAGTTGGTTGAATCGGCCAATAGCGTTAGATAAATAGCTTTTCTCATACAAGAATGAGCAGCGCCGTTAATTTAGAGCAATACAGTAATGTCTTTTGCCATGTCAACAGCCGAGGGTGCTGAATGACACGAGATCTACGTTACTCATGAGTTCTCCCAATAAAGAACTTGCAAAATTGTGGACCAGAAGCCTAGTTCTCCCTCCCGCCCCCTTCCCCAATGTAGTTGTTGGGTTCTTCAGTCTGAAGACTGGTTTCAAGCTAGAGTATTCTGTGCAACCCACTTCAGCGCTGCACAGCTAATGCAATGTGCCTCAGTTTGAACCTGCTACCTATGTTCAAGACTTTGTCTCCCTCTACAATTTCAATATCCCCCCTTCCCAACACCCACATATACACACTTCTCTCCATAACCAAACTGACAATTCCTTGGTGCTTCAGGATGTGCCCTGTCAAACGAAGTCGTCTCTTAAGTTTCTTGTTTTCCCCAGTTAGACTCAGTATCTTCATATCAGTTATTCGATCTGCAGCGCCACCACTAATTTTCGGTGCTACTGAGTAAAATTGTGATTGTGGTATCGATAACTACGATGCCACGGCGTAGGTGAAAGTTCTTAGGTTCGCACTACGACAGACACCGACGGCAGCGCCCTCTAGCCTGTGCTGTGGAGGTCTACGAGCTCCGCGACAGATTCTGCCCATTTTGATCAAGAGTAGACGGCCAGGAAACCTCGCTTGCTATTGAGACTATGTACGACATAAGACGGGTCTAAGGCTTCCCACCTCAGTGCAAAGTTATGTATTCAGTTAACATTGTCATATAGTAAAACCATATCTAAGAGCAGTGCCGAGAGATTTTCACCTTTTCGTGCTCCTACTCACTTCATTCATTCGGCCAAACTTTCAGTTTACAGGAGCAGACCCACCCGCCGCCTTACAGGCGGGATACAAAACTTGGCGACAAACTGCGATTAAAGTTTTTTCTTCCCTCGCCTCTCAATTCCTTTTTTGCTCGGTACTGCTTTAGCTTTTTTGTGATGTCCCTGTGTGGCTGAGTGACTGTCTTTAAGAGTTTCCACCATTCGCGGTAAGACTTTCATTTGTGTAAACCATGGCTTCGCCACAGGAACAGGCTTCGCTGTCCGATCTCAGCAAATGACGCAGCTGCTTACTGCCATAAATGGACTGGTCACACTACAAACTGCAGCTACTGCGGCGCCTCCGACGCCACCGCCTGTACCGACGGCGTTGCTGATGGCGCCGCCATTTCGTGCCTTCAATCCTGACGTTGAACGCTGGCCAGAATACATCCCACAGCTCGAGGCACACTGCGCAGCTTACAACAAATCAGGTACAGAGCGGCATGCTTTTTTCATTTTCATCACGGGTGTTGTGTTGTACCATGTGCTCGTGGAATTGTTTCCCACCACTCGCCCAGAAACTAAAATTTACGACGAAATGATTGATGCTTTGAATTCCCACTTTCGCGATTGTGTAAATGTGGTAGTTGCACGCTACGAATTCTTTCGCCTCAAGCGTGGCTCTACTCAGTCGAATAAAGCTTGGTTAGCAGGCCTTCAGGGACTAACTTCTGATTGTGACTTTACTCGTGTGGACGCTCATATGCGGATGTAATGATTAGAGGCGCTATTGCGCAGAGAGTGGCGGATCACCGATCCGCGAAAAAATCCTCAGGTTTAAAAACCCGTCTTTGCAGGAAGTAGTGAACTTGCTAGACAGACAAGATACATTAGACATGGCTACTTCCGCGTTCGACATGACCCCGGGTGTGTATACTGTTAGCGCGGCACAACACGTGCCCTCCCACCCGCCAGCACGGCGAGCCACGGCGCGCCACTCGCACGCAAGTAAACAGATTTCACACCAGGCACCCACTAAGAAACTGAAATGATGTCCGAACTGCTTTCGTGCCCACGAACGGGACATTTGCCCATACCTCCAAGCACTGTGTTATTATTGTAATAAGAAAGGACATGTGCGAGCTGTGTGTAGTAAGAGAAACTCTAATTCACCAAATGTCTCCCGTTCGCGAGACTCACGTGGGCGTCACCGCAACGGCAACTGGCATAACCATGATTCAGATCAGCCTATGGATGTTAATGCCATTTATTCAAAGCCTTCTGCTTCACGTGCTTCGACAGCTCGTCGTGTGAATCAAGTTTTTCCAGACACTTCTTCTCGCATTCAGCGCGATGCGAGGAGACTTTTGTGACTTTGCTGATTTCCGTTCGTTGTGTTCGCATGCAGCTGGACACTGGTGCGTCAGTTTTTTTACTGAACAAATCGACGTATGTCTTGCTTTATTCACTCCCGCTTCATCGTTCACATTCCACGCTGACTGCACGTACTGGATAGGAAATCTCAGTGCTTGGCGTGTGTAGCTTGCTAGCCACATATGGTGCCACTTATAGTGTCTTTCCATGTGCTCTGCTCTAGTGATGCTACGAACATTTTTGGCATGGACGCATTTGAACTTTTTGATCTCGCAATTCAAGACAATGTACTTTCCATCAACGCTATTGACCATGCAGACAGTGTTGCCACACTATGCGATGGTTTTCGTGCACTCTTTTCTGATGGTCTTGGTTGTGCCACAGACTTGGCAGCGCATGTTGTAGTTAAAGACAATGCCATGCCTATTTTTCCGGCCGGGGTGGCCGAGAGGTTCTAGACGCTACAGTCTGGAACCGCGCGACCGCTACGGTCGCAGGTTCGAATCCTGCCTCTGGCATGGATGTGTGTGATGTCTTTAGGTTTAAGTAGTTCTAAGTTCTAGGGGACTGATGACCTCAAAGTTGAGTCCCATAGTGCTCAGAGCCATCTAAACCATGCCTATTTTCCGGCGTGCACGCCCGGCACTGCACACACTGCGCGACGCCGTAGCTTCTGAACTTATGCATTTGCAAGACATTGGTGTCATTGAACCTGTTTGTGCTTCGCCATGGGCTTCGCCTATAGTGTGTCTGAAGAAACCAAACGGTCGTCTCAGTATTTGTGCTGACTTTAAGTCTACACTAAATTCCCAGACGCCGGCCGTGGTGGCGGAGCGGTTCTAGGATCTACAGTCTGGAACCGCGCGACCGCTACGGTCGCAGGTTCGAATCCTGCGAGCATGGATGTGTGTGATGTACTTAGGTTAGTTAGGTTTAAGTAGTTCTAAGTTCTAGGGGACTGATGACCTGAGAAGTTAGGTCCCATAGTGCTCAGAGCCATTTTAAATTCCCAGACGGTGGTAGCTACATTTCCCTTACTGTGTCCTGAAGACATTTTTGATAAGCTTGATGCGGGAAAATTGGTTTCCACGACTGACTTGCGGGACGTATACTTTCAGATTCCGCTCGACGAACAGTCTCAGCGCTATTTTGCGATCAACACCCTCCTTGGACGGTTCAAGTTTCGCCACCTTCCGTTCGGTTGAGCTTCGGCTCCTGCTATTTTTCAGTCTTATTTGCAGCAGTTGTGTGCCACTGTCCCTGGTTGCTCAAATTATCTGGACGATATAGTGGTATCAGGTCGCTCCCCTGACGAACAATTGCAGAATTTGCTTGCTTTATTTATTTTATTTTTGCAGGCAGGACTAAAGTGTAACAGGGGCAAGTGCGATTATTTTCAAACTGAGATTCAGTATTTAGGACATATGATTAACGAACAGGGTATCCACCCCTCGCCATCACATCTCAGTGCAATTTGAGACTTTCCAGCACACAGGAACTTGAAAGAACTGCAGTCTGTGTTGGGCAAAATTTCATATGATATTTGTTTTATACCAAATGCAGCGGAGATTCCAGCGCCTTTGCAACGCCTTCGGCGAAAGAACTTTCCTTTTGTTTGGTCTTCGGAATGTGACACTGCTTTCCACAAGCTCAAATCTGCGTTGTTGAGTGATCGCTCTTTGATTCCTTTCGATCCCTCCAAACCAGTTGTTTTGGCTGTCGATGCATCTTTTCACAGCATCGGAGCGGTTCTCTCACACCGCATTAAATCTGTCGTTCGCCCGATAGCTTTTGTGTCTACGTTATTCAGTTCTGCCGATCAAAACTATTCTCAAATCGAGAATGAAGCTTTAGCTATTGTATATGGTGTGACATAGTTTCATGATTTTTTGTAGGGTCGCAGATTCTATTTGGTCACCGACCATAACCCTTTGAGGTCGTTGTTCCACCTGTCAAAGCCAGTTCCGGCACGTACTGCACAAAAGTTGTTACGTTGGTCTTTATTTTTCTCTAACTACAATTACGAAATTTTGTTTCGGCCAACAGCCCAGCATGGCAATGCTGATGCTTTGTCTCTTCTGCCTATCGGTCCTGACAAAGCGTTTGATTGTTCCGAATTGTCATACGTGTTTATTGATTCACAAGATAAGGAATTAGCTGATGGTTTTCCAGTGGATTTTCGTCGCATTGCTTCATCGACAGCCGCCAATGCTTCATTGCAGATTCTTTTGAAGTATATTCGTACTCAATGGCCTCCAGCAGCTACGCAGATTTGTGATCTACTTGTTCGACGTTACTTTGCGCAACGTCACAACTTGTCTGAACACCATGGTGTTATCTTGTTACGAACTGACAGTGATCAGTCTTGTGTGGTTGTACCTCGTTCGTTGCAGTCGGAAGTTCTCTGCTTGCTGCACGCTGGTCATTGGGGTATAGTGCGGATGAAACAATTAGCGCATCGTCACTGCACTTGGGTCGACATTGATAAACATATTGAGAATTTGCTTGCTCACTGTCGCTCTTGCGTGGAGCATCAATCTGCTCGTCGCCAGCGCTTCTTTGCGTGGCCGACTTCTTCAGCGGTTGGCAGCGCGTTCATATTGACTTTGCGGGTCCCTTCTGGGACACCCGCTGGTTGATAGTCATTGATGGGTACAGCAACTTTACTTTTGTTGTACCTATATCTTCTACTACATCTACCAGTACTATTCGGGCTTTCTCGTCTATTTTCTGCATTGAGGGCTTTCCTGACATTGTCTCCGTCAATGGCCCCCAGTTCGTGTCCTCAGAGTTTGAAGCGTTCTGTGCTGCTAATGGCATTCGCCATCTGACCTCAGATCCATTCCACCCCTAGTCAAACGTCGAGGCTGAACGCTTTGTGCGTACGTTTAAGTCGCAGATGAGCAAGTTGCGCGCCACGCACTCACGCGAGCACGCGCTCCGGACTTTCCTTGTTTCATATCGCTCGCAGCCGCTTGGCACCCGTTCCCCAGTGGAATTGCTACATGGCCACACCCGCTGGTCGTTCCTGCAGCTATTGCACCCGCCGCTGTGCGCTCCCACTGCTTCGCCTCGTTCTGGCTTGGCGCCGCATGATTTAGTGTTCTATCGCGTTTTCTCTGGCAGGCAGCGCTGGGAGCAGGGATGCATTCTTCGCCAGTTTGGCGGCGCCTTATTTGTCATTTCTGGTCCCTCGTCAGTGACAAGCGACACCGGAGATAGATCCGTTTGTGCCGTCCTCGGTTTTCTGCCGCTGGTTGTTTTCTGGCAGAATTGCAGGCTTCGCGGGTTCCGCCACCTCAGCCTACGACTCCACCGATGGCTCTCCGCTGCTCGCAATCCCGCCATGGTCGCCCCGCCTGCCGTCGTCGAAGTCGCCGCTGCCAGTCCGGTCAAATGTAGGGGACAGGCGCCTCTTGCCGCCACCATGGCCCCACCTCCAGCCGCCGCCGCCACCGCTTTCTTTCGCGGTGGTGGAACCGCTGGAGGGCCCCCTGGATCCCTCCACCCGTCGCCGGCAGCCCTACTCAACGACGGTGTGTCGTTTCAAGGGGGAGGGATGTGGTATCGATAGCTACGATGCCACGGCGTAGGTGAAAGTTCTTAAGCTGGTACTACAAAAGACACCTACGACAGCGCCCTCTAGCTGGTGCTGTGGAGGTCTACGAGTGACAGATTCTTCCCATTTTGATCAAGAGCAGACGGCCAGGACACTTCGCTTGCTATTGAGACTATGTACTACATACGACGGCTCTAACTTTTCGCACCACAGTGCAAAGTTATATATTCAGTTAATATTGTGATATAGTAAAACCATTTCTAACAGCAGTACCGAGAGATTTTCACCTTTCCTGCTCCTACTCACTTCCTTCATTCAATTTACATGAGCAGACCCACGCGCTGCCTTCCAGGTGGGATACAAAAGTGGTATTGCCATGTCCGTTGCAAAAGACTTTATTAGTGGGCCATCTCAGAGCCGAACAAACACCATTACGTCAGATGCACCAATGCCACTGGCAGAATCCCACATTTTGCTCCAGGAAACGGACTGGCACTGCCATAACGATGACACAGCAGAAAGGCCAGTTACTACACATCCAACCAACAGACTTCTTATGGTCTACATAGCTGCGGGCTATGATTTGCAAAGCAAGAACACTCTGTCCCAACATAAGTTACAATTGCTTTCAGTCAAAGGTGTCTCAGTCTAATAGCTACTATTTACGAGGAGAGGTGTATACCGCTCCTCGAGGTGACATGATGTTATAATCAGCCACCCACCACGAGATTTGGCCTCCACTAAGTGTGTGCCCCTGCTTCTGGTTTCAAAATCAGTGCTGTGGCTTAGAATCTTCCAGCCAGTGGAAGACCTTCAGGCCAGCTACCAGGTGCAAACAGCGTTCCGCCAAAAAGGCAGTCGTTTGAGACCTTGGCCACGTGTTGCGTCAGTTTCTTAACTCTCGCTGTCTTCAGCACACCTTATGGAGGACGTTGCACCGCAGAATGTTCTAGTTTGTTCTTCAGTAAAATGTATGACTAATAGTGAAGTTTTTATGAGCAGCCATCAATCATCATCCCGACATCAGTCCACCACCTCAACTCAGACCTCCACATGTACAGCCGTGCTCAAATGTATCCGAACGACCTGAATTGCATTTAGCCTGATTCGAATACAACCCTCATAACGCAGCTGTCTAGCAGGTCATCTAATCGCTCCTCGGTACAGTCGTTTGTTTATTGAAAAGAGTTCCAACAAATCATCCCTAGAAAACTTTGCTCTATATCGCAATACTCAAGATGACATATAATACCACGATACTACCAATATCAGGGAACACTGAATCACAGATGAGGCTGTACTTAACGTTTGTAAGCTCACATTTATTACAGTAAATGACATACCTGAAATGTTACCACTCTCGTTATTAGATCAGATAGTTAATGCACGTTGCAAGTTCGTCGAAATTCATGATTTTCTCTTCAAAGTAACATACCGTATTTATTATTTAACACAATAACATTAAAAATTAACTTTTCACGAGCTGCTAGATGAGAATATGTATTAACTTCAAATGACACGACGAACCGTCTCGTTCTGCATATGGATTCAAACCTAGGTCATTCAGGCTAAGTAAAGATTTCGTGACCGACGGAAACTAACATTCATTCCTGACTAAGCATACAGAGAGTGATATACCTCGATTTTAGACAATATCAGTTAGGAAATATCAACTTTAAATTACGTAACGTATACATTTTTAACGGACGCGAATTCCTACCCAGCCTCTATTGTCCCTGTTAACGAACTACTATAGATGTTAAATATTGCTTTTTCACAAGTAACTTACTTGAAATGCCGTGAGGTAAAGGGGATTCGAACCCAGAATCTAATCGGATTGTTATCAAAGCACAATCAACTGTGACATATCGGATTTTCTCGGCAGTAGCAAGACGTTTTAAGTGATATGACGAGACGAAACATTAATTTTTTCCTTCCCAGGACTCCAACCCGGCACCTATCGCTGTTATATTCTTGAGAAAACGAACGTTAAATATAGGTTTGTTACACCAGCAGCGACATGTGAGCATGTCTGAACTAGAAATAATATGACAAAGAGTTCAGTGCTGAGTGATAATCGAACCCCACACATATCGTTGTTGACTACACACAAAGAATTTTTATCCACCAGCAGCTCGGAATAACATCCTTGAACTTACAGTAATCTCGCAAATAGTTCTGTGTCTCACTGGGAGTCAAAAACGTCAGATATTGTTAGTATTGACAACGAATAAAAATACATTAAAAACCAAAATTATTATTCACCAGCAGATAGGTGTTCGCATGCTATTGCTTCAGAATACATAATGAAAACTTTAGTGCCGGGCGAGGATTCGAAACCATTCACGCGCTATATGTGGAGATGTTGAGGATTCTGCAGTGTTGAACAAACAACAAATTGTAGCCGAGCTGTATTGTCATGAAGGGATCAAATTCTTCGTTAAGGGAGGTCTGAGTTGCTTTCCCACTTCAGAACCAATTTTATCGACATACAGAAGTTCAAATAAAAGGTGGAATATTTGTCCTGTGACCCTACAAATCGTTTGTTTCGTCACTAGAAATAAGTAACTAGTATAAGAAAGCTTACTGATAATAGAGCTTCTACATGTCGCCACTCGTGTCTTTATTGTGGTTCAACCTAATGTCTACTTGGTAGAAAAGGAATATCATGTTTAATGTGAATTTCAGACCACGGTGCCATTATGCCTTCTTCACTTAGCGTAGCCAGAAGAGAATAGAATCTGTCTCTCCCTATCAAAAATCATCGGCAGAAGTTGGAATCAAACCCAGACCACACGTATATGAATCTATCAGCAATCCAACAGACCACCAAATCTTCACCTCTGTGACTCATTTTTCTATTTTAACGCCATTGCGCCACACTGGGTAAGAATTCTGACACCCAGCCTCCCTGTAGTGGTTTGCAGCATGTTCAGTACATTCATTTACTTGGTGACCGAATCGCCACGAACTAGCTGCCTCGGCTACCCAGTGCATACATTCGACACTATTTTCTAATCACTGAAATAAAATCACGTAACTGTCACCTACACAGAGCTGCCAACAATGTAGGACGCAGAAATTTAATTAGGAAGTGTTCTTTTCCACTTGAGCTACTTTATTCCTGATCTCTCTGTTGAAAGCGTCGTGCAGTGCAAAGGAAAAACTATAACTGTCTGTCTCTCAGAAGTCTACATCCGGCCATATGCATTATCTCACAACACTTTGGAATGCGGAAGTTCTGGAGGAATTCTTGTTGACTTCTGGAGCTACTGAAGCTACGGCTCAGTAAGTAGAGTAATGGTAATTGTAGTGCACCGTAGATAAAACGTTGTGAGTTCAAATACATTCACTGCTACATTTTTTAAACTCAATTCTGCTGTCTGCTGAAGTTATCAATCTAATGGAACTTTGAGCATAATTCCCTTCACTTCTCACTCGAAATAGTTGCATGTGGAAAAAGGGTCAACTACTGCGACGTTTTGTTCTTTTCAGGTTTAATATGCAGCCAGGAAGCAGACGCATCTCGAAACTTTTGAATTATTTATGGGGAGAGTGCATCGTGCCAAAATACGTCAGAAAAGTATTTTCTACATTAGCTGTCGCGTGGTATTGTTTGACAGCTTTAACTCAGAACAAGTTTTAAACATGCATGTAATCAATAAACTGCATGTGCACTGTCAGACTGTTATAGATAATATCAGTGAATTTGCATATATCGTTGATGATAATTTCTCTCTCATGTCTACTTTTGTTTAAACAACACTAAAAGAAACCCTACGAAAATTGTGCACAGTATTATAAGAAATGAAATATAACTACCCATGATAACCTTACGACGTAAGGCTGTTTCAATAAAGCTGAGTATCAAAATCAATCATGGACGTTTCCGTGCCTGGCGGAATGTCGAGCTCTCTCTTCCACTTCTGTATACAATATTCCTGATCTAAACGGGCTCTTTATCATTACAGGCCCTGGGCAGTGCAACATCATACTGACAACAGTAATGTGTTTTTACTGACAACCTCACTGTTTGTTTTACTCGATTTTGTAGTCATTTAAATAAAACAACATGACCTTCCAGTGGGAGACATTTCGTACCCCTTTCCTTCTGTGAAATTTGTCAGTAAGTTTTTTGGCTTCCAACCAGCGAAATGCGGCGGAGTACTGCTGGTAAACAATTCACAAACCATGATTTAGTGCCGTTAAAACGATTTCTTTAAACATTGTCATAGCTGAAGGAATTCAGTTTCTTCTTAAATCGTCTTATGCAGCAACGTTCACAGATATATATCAAATAGTAAAAGCTCTTTATCCAGGTAGGAAGGTTATAAAACAAACTTCCCACAGTTTGTGTCAGGTTGATCTTTTTGTCTGATAGCACTGTGTAAGTATTTTGTCTAAGAGGTATCACAAGTAGTGTTCCTGTAGCTGTGGTAATCATTGGTTGGAAACGAGTTTAACACCAATGGCTACAGTAATGATAAATATTCAAAATGATTATCAGTCTAAGACTGAGTTCATTCACAAACTGAGGCGTATTTATAATATTGAAGCTAGACTGTGTATCCTTTTCTTCCTTGAGTGGGCATTGGAAGGGGTTTACACACATGTATACAATACTATGATTACTTCGAACAATATAGTTAACGTTGTTCTCATAAACTAATTTTGTTTTTTTAATTCTTTGGGGTATTCAGTGTGCAATATGTGTTGTAGATACAGTCTTAGACAAAAAAGTTGTCCGCCCCGCCGAGTTGTTCGCATAACGTGGACAATACAGTCATGCTCCCCCTCACAGTTCTAAATCCGTCAATATGCTCGATCTGGCAACATTGTAGACTTCGGCACTTCTTGAAGGAAGTCTTGACTGCAGTCTGAGTACATCACTCTTGACTACGACTGTAGACTTGAGGTAAACCACGAGCCTAGCTAATACGACGTCTGGCAACAGAAAGCACATGTTGACAAAACTTTTATCGTCCCTTTCCTCTCAGTGCTGAAGCTATGAGTGTAATTCAAGAGAATCTACAATTTATTTCGCTTTCTGTGACATTGGTAATAACGGTTTGGTTCAACACTATTTTAGCGATGGATTTCTTGGCCTGCCATCTGCCTCTGAACACCGCATGCATCTGAGTTCTCTGGGACCCGTTTGCTGCCAGGCTGAGGCATGGCGCTGCCTCGCCTTCTGCTGACAACATCTGCTCCACTCCTCACTCTCGACGATGTAACAAGCTTTAATGTTGTTGATTGGTGACCCATAAAATCTGTCTACGACTCGTGTTTCACACTCGATAGCAACGGAGGCAAAAAACCGTTTTCATTTGATGAGTATTTTATTACACTAGTATACAATACATCAATGTGGCACAGAATTAATTTCATTGTTCCTGATCCAGTGTGCTATAATTAAAGCGTCACATCCTGTTCTTTTTCCTTTCACAGGAGATTCTTCAAATAATATTTTTTTTGTCATAGATTCGTATGTGTTAGTCAAGGCACCGAGAGTAAATGCAATTTAATGTGTTTGGTTTCTTTCTTTGATTACCTATGGTAAATGGATGCAAAACATTGTGTCAATACCTTTCAGAACCTGCTCTATAGCTACTCAGGCAAACTGCTTGTTTTGAGTTCCATACATTAATTAATGGAGAAGTGAACGCTGTTCAAAAGTGATATTTAAAATACTCAGTTGGATTTAAGGCGACAAAATTGCCCATATTTGAAGCTACGCAGAGAAAAAGTAAGTTGCTAGAGCCGCTGTTACCAAATGTCTGCAGAGAGTTCCTAGTTGCTTGCTACTGTGGAAATTTAACATAGAAGCCCTATAGTAATCAAGAGGTTCATTTCCTTCATACTTATTACCCTGGCATGTGAGTTTTAAGTGAAGAACAACATTGAAATTCGTATCGTTGACGATCGATTCGAATTTATTCAGAGACACTTGTATTGTGAAGCAGCTTGCAGTCAGAAAGCCGAGATCTATGACCATTAACACAACTTGCTACCAAGAGGACTTGATGTGTAAAGGTTTTCTTCCGATTTCGTTACAGAATTTTTTCGGGAAATTCGCAGCTCCATAAATAAATCAGAAAAAAATCTCACACATGCTGATCCCCGCCACGGTTAGAACTGATGACTCATTGAGCTGTTGCGACACGAAATACGGGCGGGGCCACGGTGCTACGGACACACTGCTGCCAGCACGCCACTTTCATCATGGTATTGGTCGCTCAGCCTCATAACGCATCGTGACCGATAATAGAAGTTGTCACTTACGTGAAGAATAGCATTTCTTTAGCCAAAAAATTGAATTTTCTCTCTCAGTATCTAGGGGTTATATAGCACGAGTCAGTCAAATGGAAAGGGAATATCAAGTGAATTTAGTGAGTCAGTTCAGTACCATACGTGGAAGTGACTGCACTGTCACAGTGTTGCCAAATTTTTGTGACGATGTTGCCAATTCTCAGTTGTGCTAGGAACAGCTCTGTAGTGGTATGCGAGGAGAATCCCGTGCTTGTGTCATAGGAGGATACGGAGAGGAGGCGTGGGGTTTGGTTATTACACAGCGTTTTCTCCTACCAGTTGTGTCAAACATTCAGGTGTATAAACTTCCATCACGAGTACAGTTTCCCACAAAATACGTACGAATAAAACACTTACCCTATTACTTTGTGACAAAATATTATTTGAGTACAATAAAAGGTCTTTGGAAATCAACTTTGCCCACCTGGCACGAAAAGTAAGATGACAAGCACTTTGCACCTCGAAATAGATTGCATCTATGTGCAGTTTTGTGATCATACAAGTAGAATTTCATGAACTGCACGAAAATGTAGAAAAATGTTGGTGAGAATGGGAGCTACAAGAAATACAGTTAACTAATTATTCTGTGTCTCGTAATAATCAATGCATTTGAAAATTCAGAAGAGAAGAAACTAAAAATTATGCTCATTAAGACAGAAAGTTAAGTGCAGACGCGGGCACTGCGCAGATCTGCGCTTTTTCATCTTCAGATCTTTAAAAATAATGTATACTAACCAGCGTATTTATTGCTTTCGTAATGTTTCCCTTCTGATGATGAACTGGATCCACACCCATGAGTCTGATTGTTTCTTTGTATCCTTCCATCTACTATCTTTGTGTGTTACTGCTCGGTATTCAAAAAGCAAAATGTTATGCCTGCTCCCACGAGGTATTAGAACTACGTCGTAAGAAGGCTAACGAAGTAGAATCAAAATACATTGAGATGCCAATTTTTCTGTCGTCATGGTGTTAAGTCGACAGAAATAGTTGGGTATTATTGCCTGCATCACCGGCATCTCATTGTTGTCTTCTCTTACTGAGATTTTCATATTACCCTGAACACAAGACGCCGAGATAAATGTGTATATTCTCCTAGACGAAACATCCTACATTCCATTCATCCTGATCCATTCGTAACGTGCATCGGCAGCAATGAGTGATAGGAACGTTGTAGTGGGGTGACGAATAACAGTAACAAAGCTAGTAGTAACAAATCAGTAATCAAGGATGTTTACTGCATTACAGACAATTGTTAACGATTTACAAAATAACCAAGAAAGGCTGAGTGTTTAATTGGTGCACTGCATAGGTGTTCTTAACACTTCGTTACTGAATTCTGTTCTGATTGTTTGCAGAGGGAACAGCCATTTAGCCATACATATCGCTAGTACAACGAGACATTACCTATCAACTATCCTTGCTTTACATCACAAGACGAACATGGCGTCACTGAGCTGATATTTGAAATACATTTATGTTTTCTCCCTCTGTCTCTCTTTCTCTCTTTTTATTTTTCTTTTATATTTTTCTTCTAATTTTTTGAGGAAAGCATCAAGAAGCGCGAGTAATAAGCAAGTAGGCATATAATCTATTTACAGTTATTTTCATCGGGTTATATAATTCAAAAATATAACTTTATTGCGTAATTCCAATTATTGATAGACTATTCGTGAGCTTGCGCGCATTCAGTGGGGTGATACATATCACAGAAGCAAGCAAAACACAAGTATTTCTTGCACTATGCGCAGCACTCAAACGAAACCTCGCTGCACTGACGTATTGTCTGATATATTGCTCGGAAAATACATCTGATTCACGTTGCTAAATACAGCTCTATCAGATATCAATGTGGATGCGTACCAAGTGTATAAAAGTATATCTTGAAATACACAGAAAGGCACAAAGGGGTATTCGACAGAAACATAGGCATGAACAAGATTGTAACTGGGGTCGACAGCATTGTTGTCTACCACCTCGACAACTCGAACGGTGACAGTGCTCGGCTGGTTACTTACATTTACTGGTATCAAAGCTACAGCATGAAAACACAAAAATGTTAATAACCTGAAGATCATTAACTTTGGAACCCATAGTAATGTAAATCAGCCATCAGTTAGAAGATTGGTTTAAACACCACAGGGCTTTAATAGGCACGGTCCTGTGGAAGGTGGTATGCCATTGCTTTCCTCCGACCTTTGAGTTGACTTGCCTAGACACTTAATGGGGGTACCTACAGTTTAACGTGGCTTTCGGACCACAGTGCAACTCGGAATTTTTCACATCAACAACACTGCCCGAGGGGAAATAAGTGTAAAATGGGAGATAAAATTCGTGCGACTGACCAGGGATCGAAGCCGAGACCTTCGTACTCGTAGTCTTGCTATTTATCACTTTGCCGCCCTGTAGCCACCACTGTGGCTTCTGCTTGGCATTAAAATTAAGGATCTCTTGTTTGTGCCTGCGTTGGCACTTGCGCGTCCCTGCACCAAAGTAAAGAGAACTGAATTGATTGTAGTGCCTTCAAGTTGGCATAAACAGTGTACTTATGGAGCCCAATGGGTTAATTGCGTATTTTCCGGTGAGAAAGAGCACTTACAAACAGTCTTCGCTACATTAGGTTACTTAAACTGGTGTCACTCTATGCTAGAAAAAAATGGTTCAAATGGCTCTGAGCACTATGCGACTTAACTTCTGAGGTCATCAGTCGCCTAGAACTTAGAACTAATTAAACCTAACTAACCTAAGGACATCACACACATCCATGCCCGAGGCAGGATTCGAACCTGGGACCGTAGCGGTCGCTCGGTTCCAGACTGAAGCGCCTAGAACCACATGGCCACTCCGGCCGGCTCTGTGCTAGAATTTATGGTCAGCGACTAAATGTAAGGTCAATGGGTCGGATGCGGGTTTTGCAACTGTGAAATACTCCCTACATTACAGAAGCGAATATTAAATTTGAACTAATATTGCGAAAATTTTTTGACTTGGATACCTTAGAATGAAAATCTTTCTGTCTATTGCAAAGGAAAACAATTGATTTTCTAAACCATTGTCTGTCATACACAACTTGAAACAGGTCACGTAGACTAAATCATATCGAAGAACTGACAGCGACGTATGTTGGAAGGCAGTAAGATCCCTCGGCTTTTGGTTTGGCAGTATTCGACAGCCATTTCTAGGCGCAAGTAAATGAAGAAATACAGCGCGTTTTCGTTATCAAGTGACGTCTTCATCACTTACTTTAGTTTTAATGTAATCTACGAGTAATTGCTGATGTTTGATATTAACATGAAAAAAATTCCGTAGACAGGGAAAGAACCTATTCTTAAATGATGTTCAGGCACATGTGCTCCAGCAGCGGTATAAAGAAAATGATGGTAATAATACGGTAATAATCGAATTATCTACAACTTCACACTTCACAGTGTATTTTCTCGTACTAAGAAATTTGCTGAATTAGTGAAAAATTCAAAATGGCTTCACATCGAGGCTATGATGCCTAGAAGTGTCTTTACATCCTGTTGACATGAGATTAGCATAATCTCCACGTCAGAATCTTGCTCCTACTTAACCATTTAATAGACTCCCTTTTTTTCCACCGTGACTAATTTTGTAAGCTAAGCATATGATCCATTACAGAACACTCCTGGGGCTGGAAAATGTGGCCACAATGGTCTGGTGGAACGAACTGCCACAGGTGCAATGTGTGGGTTCAGGCATTTACTTTTAGGAGGCACAAACAGATTTACTTTACCTGTGGTAACCTCAAGAGAAAGACATTATAATTCAGAATCCGCATTGAACATCACGTTCCTTCACTACCAAATGGGCAGAACCGGTTTACGTTGGGAAACGACATAGGCGGAAGTCATGGTAAACAGAAATACTGTCACCATGTTTTATTTTATTTGATGAACCGATAGCTATTTAAAGGAAGAGGGCTCTTATTTTACTTGCACTTGACTGATCTACAGACGTTGAAAAATTTGGTACCGAACTGTGATTTGAATTCCTATCTCCTCTCTCGAGGATCTGAATCTCTCGGAACAGTATAGTTCACATCATTTTGTTTTTTTTCCCAAGACTGCAGTCCTCTCTAGGTCTCCTCCGAAGGTAAGTATGTGGGTCCGAATACTGATGCAGTACAAAAATATTCATAATTTCATTTCAAACCGTATCAGGTGCACACCGGCCTCCTAGTGAAAATTAAAATGTATTTTAAATGTCTGTTCACGTGTTGCCAACATTCACAATAGGTGTCGTTATTTCTGGCCAAACACGCACTCATCTTACTGTTGGTGAGTAACCAATTAATACTTAAGCTATATTCGTGGATGATAAAGAAGGACGGTAGGTGTGCGGTTCGATTGTCGCTCAGGCACAAAAATTTGTATCCTTATTTAGATTCAGACACCTAGCAGATGGTAAGAAAAACCGATACATAACGTTTGATTTTACTTAGTTAACAATCCGATTACATGTTGGGTTTGTATCCCCGTCACAGAACTTCACATCATGCATACTTTGTTACTTCTGAATGAAAGTATATCAGACATCTTCCGTGGTTAGTTAACAGGGACGAAAGGGTCTTGATAGGAGTCCTGGTTTATTACAAAAACTGTCGTCTTTTATTTTCAAGTTTAGATTTGGCTACTGATATTGGCGAAAATTTCGGTAATTCATGACTCTTCATGGCTAGTCAGCAATATGATTAGATTAGATTTGATTCGATTAATACTTGTTCCATAGATCTTGGATACGACATTTCGTAATGATGTGGAACGTGTCACTTTAATGAAAGATTTCTTTACATAACATGATGCAATTTCTTTAGAATAATTATTCTCTCTCTCTCTTCTCTTCTCACATGCGCTCGCGCACACACACACACATACACATACACATACACACACACACACACACACACACACACACACACACACACACACACACATACACATACACAAACATTATTTTTTCTTTTTATTTGTTCATTGTTCTCGACATTCCGCCAGGCACGGAAACGTCCATGAATGAGTTTCTTAGTTGTGAGTACACTTACGAAAGAAATATAAAAACGATTATGAGAGTTACTGATTTATCATAGTATGAAGGCTTTCACAACCGGATGACATATGTTCTGGTAAACCTTCCGGGATGTAAGGTCGTGGTCCATGAAACTCTTCGGCTCCTAACGTTTCGTCCAGAGCTGCGCTGGACATCTTCAGAGGAGTGTTTCTCCTCCAGTGAGTCTTGCCGACTGACGGGTCGGACGTCTGAGAGCGACTTATATATCGTAGAAAGTGGGCGTGACCAGAGTTACACGTGATATGCAGAGATAACCTTTGTCAGAGATAAAACTTAACTATCGATCGTAATCTCGTCACGGATAAAACTGTCTAGCAATTCTGTAGTGCTACTGTCCAAATATCACTGAGTTTCATGGTCTCTTCTTTCCGATTAAAATTATCCCTATGTTTATATATTTCAATTGCTTCTCTACAAAGCCGTGGGTAATAGTTCGTCATCGTAGATAAAATTTTTGTTTCGGAAAACCTCACTTGATGATTTCGTGACTGAAAAGCGTGTTCTGCTACAGCCGATTTATCTGTTTTTCCTAATCAGCAAAGACTTCTGTGTTCTTTTAACCGTGTATTTACGCTTCTTTTTCTTGTTCCAATATAAACTTTCCCACATGTACACGGAATTTTATATACGCCACTGGCTGATAGAGGAGCGCGTTTATCTTTTACAGACCGGAGAACATGACAAATTTTCTTCGTTGGTCTAAAAACAGGTCTAATATCATGTTTACTTAAAATCTTTCCAATCTGATCCGTTACTTTCTTTATGAAAGGGAGAGAGACTGTATTCTTCCATCGTTTTTCGGGCTTGTCCTTAGGCTTTTTGTTGTTTGGGTGCAGAATTCTGCTTACTTCTTTCTTTGAGTAGCCATTTATGATGCTTATTTTACAGTCAGTTCTGAGTATTATTAGTAACTACGCTCCAGTCCCTAAACCTAGTTACACAAATGCGAATCAGACGCATTACGTACTCCAGGCTGTGCCAACCGCGTCTTTGAGATGCCAGCTATGGTCACTTCCCAGCCCTCTGTGGGAACACTGGTCTAGCGGTTCTAGGCGCGCAGTCCGGAACCGCGCGACTGCTACGGTCGCAGGTTCGAATCCGGCCTCGGGCATGGATGTTTGTGATGTCCTTAGGTTAGTTAGGTTTAAGTAGTTCTAAGTTCTGGGGGACTGATGACCACAGATGTTAAGTCCCATAGTGCTCAGAACCATTTGAACCATTTTTTTGTAGGAATACATCGGTTCATCTTCTTCCTGCTGGTACTGTAACTGAGATTTGGCAACAAGGCAATGTATGTTTGGCAACTCTGTGATCGACGAGTTACTTCCTGGTGTGCACGTAATTAAGCCTCCAGTTTCACTTGATTTTTCCTGTTATTTCATTGAATTATCTGAGTTAGTATCGATTGAGGTTTAACAAAATATTGTAAATTTACGGTTTTCAGCCCAGAAAAGTCGTTGCAAGTGGAAATCGCAACTAATCTTGTCCTTTAAATAGCGGCTTACGAGTTCTAGTCACTATTAGCGTCGTAATATTAATACCTGACACATACGACTGTGCTAGCTAAGTAGTAACTTGCTGTACTGTCAAAAAAGCGTCTGTTCTGGTTCGTGATTCCAGTCTCTCAAACTGCAGCGTTTTTATCCCTTGTGTGAAAGAGTCACAAGCAGTCAGATCAAACATCGATAAGGTAAACGCAAGAAAATACTTTCGGCTCATAGTGCAATGGTGAAAAACTTAAAATGTTGCACAACACGTAATACCTCCTTCCGTTGCTGAAGAGCAAATTTTGCGTTTCTGGGAATACATAACTTTATTTATGAAGTGCTACATCTTCATACCTCTTGAGTATGACACAGCGTACCAATTAAACACAGACCCAACCGAAATCTGAGTGAGTAGTATATTATTAATTCTGTTCGATAGAGGCACAATTGTGTACAGATACTCAGCTTTATTGAAACAGACTTACGTCGTAAGGTTATCATGGGTAGTTATATTTCATTTCTTATAATACAGTGGACAATTTTCATAGGGTTTCTGTGGTGTCACCGCCAGACACCACACTTGCTAGGTGGTAGCTTTAAATCGGCCGCGGTCCATTAGTACATGTCGGACCCGCGTGTCGCCACTGTCAGTGATCGCAGACCGAGCGCCACCACACGGCAGGTCTCGAGAGACGGACTAGCACTCGCCCCAGTTGTACGGTCGACTTAGCTAGCGACGCACACTGACGAAGCCTCGCTCATTTTCAGAGCAGATAGTTAGAATAGCCTTCAGCTAAGTCAATGGCTACGACCTAGCAAGGCGCCATTAGCATTACATTGCATGTATCTACAGAGTCTCACTTGTATCGTCAAGAACGATGTACAACAATGATGGATTAAAGTTAAGTATTCCAGAAGCTACGTACTTTTCTTTATAGCATTCATTACGTATCCTGTTTCAGACCTCACGCCAGCCTGCGTGAGTTAACGCGTGCATTCGGCCTCCTCAACCAAGTAGTGTGCGTAGAGTTGGCTAACTGCTAACACTACAGTTTCTTTTAGTGTTGTTTAAACAAAAGTAGACATGAGAGAGATATTAATCATCAACGATATATGCAAATTCTCTGATGTTATCTATAACAGTCTGACAATGCACATGCAGTTTATTGATTATATGCATGTTTATAACTTGTTCTGAGTGAAAGCTGCCAAACAAGGTTTGAAGAAGAATAAAGTGCCATTACCACACGACAGCTAATGTAGAAAATACTTTTCTGATTTATTTTGGCACGATGCGCTCTCCCCAAATATAATTCAAAATTTCGAGTTGCATCTGCTGCCTGGACGTCTATTAAACCTGAAAAGAACAAAATGTCACAGTAGTTTTCCCTTTTTCCACATACGACTATTTTGGGTTGAGAAGTGAAATGAATTATGTTCAAAGTTCCATTAGATTGATAACTTCAGCAGACAGCAGAATTGAGTTTAAAAAATGTAGCAGTGAATGTCTTAGAACTCGTGACGTTTTGTCTACGGAGTACTACACTTACCGTTACACTACTTACTGAGCTGTAGCTACAGTAGCTCCAGAAGTCAACAAGTATTCCTCCAGAACTTCCGCATTCCACAGTGTTGTGAGATAATGCATATGGCCGGATGTAGACTTCTGAGAGACAGACAGTTATAGCTTTTCCTTTGCACTGCACGACGTTTTCAACATACAGATCGCGCAGTAGAGTAGCTCAAGTGGAAAGGAACACTTCCTATTTAAATTTCTGCGTCCTACATTGTTGGCAGTTCTGTGTAGGTGGCAGTTACGTGATTTTATTTCGATTATTACAAAGTAGAGTCGAATGTATGCACTGGGTAGCCGAGGCAGCTAGTTCATGGCGATTCGGTGAACCAAGTAAATGAATGTACTGAACATGCTGCAAACCACTACAGGGAGGCTGTGTGTCAGAATTCTCATCCAGTTTGGCGCAATGGCGTTACAATAGAAAAATGAGTCACAGAGGTGAGGATTTGGTGGTCTGTTGGATTGCTGACAGATTCACATACGTGTGGTCTGGGTTCGATTCCAACTTCTGCTGATGATTTTTGATAGGGAGAGACAGATTCTATTCTCTTCTGGCTACGTCGTAAAGAAGACATTAGGTTGAACCACAATAAAGACAGGAGTGGCGAAATGTAGAAACTCTATCACCAGTAACCTTTTTTCTACTTGCTATTTATCTCTAGTGACGAAATAAACGCTATATAAGGTCATAGGACACTTACTCCATCTTTTATTTGAGCTTCTGTATGTCGATAAAATTGGTTATGAACTGATAATGTAACTCAGACCTCCCTTAACGCGGAATTTGATCCCTTCGTGACAAAACTACAATTTGCGGTTTGTTCAAAACTGCAGATTCACAACATCTCCACATATTGCGCGTGAATGGGTTCGAATCCTCGCCCGGCACTAAAGCTCTCATTATGTATTATCAAGCTATAACATGCGAACACCTATCTGCTGGTGGATAATAATTTTGGTTTTTAATGTATTTTTATTCATTGTCAACACTAACAATATCTGACGTTTTTGACTCCTAGTGAGACACAGAACTATTTGCGAGATCACTGTAAGTCGAAGGATGTTATTCCGAGCTGCTGGTGGAGAAAAATTCGCTAGTTGACGTCTCTTTGTGTGTAGTCAACAAGGATATGTGTGGGGTTCGATTACCAGTCAGCACTGAATCTTCCTCATATTATTTCTAGTTCAGACATGCTCACATTTCGCTGCTGATGTAACAAACCTATATTTAACGTTCATTTTCTCTAGAATATAACAGCGATAGGTGCCGGGTTGGAGTCCTGGGAAGGAAAAAGTTAATGTTTCGCCTCATCATATCAGTTAAAACATCTTGCTACTGCCAAGAAAATCCTATATGTCACAGCTGATTGTGCTTTGATAACAATCCGATTAGGTTCTGAGTTCGAATCCCTGTCCAACACAAAGCTTCACCTCACGGCATTTCAAATAAGTTACTTGTGAAGAAGCAATATTCAACATCTCTCGTAGTTAGTTAACAGGGGCAATAGAGGCTGGGTAGGAATTCGCGTCCGTTAAAAATGTTTACTTTCTGTAATTTAAAGTTGATATTTCCTAACTGATACTGTCTAAATCGAGGTATATCACTCTCTGTATGCCTAGTCAGGAATGATTGTTAGTTTCCGTCGGTCACGAAATCTTTGCTTAGCCTGCATGACCTGGGTTTGAATCAATATGCAGAACGAGACTTTTCGTCGAGTCATTTGAAGTTAATACATATTCTCAAGTAGCAGCTCGTGAAAAGTTAAATTTTTAATGTCATTTTGTGTTAATTAATAAGTACGGTATGTTACTTTGAAGAGGAAATCATGAATACGACGAACTTGCAACGTGCAATACCTATCTGTCGTAATAATGAGAGTGGTAACATTTCCGGTATGTCATTTATTGTAATAAATGTGAGCTTACAAGCGTTAAGTACAGTCTTATCTGTGATTCGGTGTTCCCTGATATTTGTAGTATCGTGGTATTACTTTACATCCTAAGTTATTGCGATACAGAGCAGTGTTTTCTCGTGTCGATTTGCTGGAACCATTTTCAATAGTCAAACGACTGTACCGAGTAGCGATTATAGTACCTGCTAGACACCTGCGTTTTGAGGGTTGTATGCGAATCAGGCGATATGCAAGTCAAGTCGTTTGGATACTTTTAGCACGACTGTACATCTAAATCTACATGGATACTCTGCAAATCACATTTAAGTGCTTGGTAGAGGGTTCATCGAACCACCTTCACAATTCTCTATTATTCCAATCTCGTATAGTGCGCAGAAAGAATGAACACCTATATCTTTCCGTACGAGCTCTGATTTGCCTTATTTTACTGTGCTGCGCTACGGTCGCAGGTTCGAATCCTGCCTCGGGCATGGGTGTTTGTGATGTCCTTAGGTTAGTTAGGTTTAACTAGTTCTAAGTTCTAGGGGACTAATGACCTCAGCAGTTGAGTCCCATAGTGCTCAGAGCCATTTTACTGTGCTGATCTTTTCTCCCTATGTAGGTCGTTGTCAACAAAATATTTTCGCATTCGGAGGAGAAAGTTGGTGATTGGAATTTCGTGAGAAGATTCCGTCGCAACGAAAAACGCCTTTCTTTTAATGATCTCCAGCCCAATTCCTGTATCATTTCTGTGACACTCTCTCCCATATTTCGTGATAATACAAAACGTGCTGACTTTATTTGAACTTTATCGATGTACTCCGACAGTCCTATCTGGTAAGGATACTGCGCAGCAGTATTCTAAAAGAGGACGGAAAGCGTAGTATCCTCTTGTAGCGTAGTGTCCTCCTTAGTAGGTTTGTTACATTTTCTACGTCTCCTGCTAATAAAACGCAGCCTTTCTTTAGCCTTCCCCACAACAGTTTCTATGTGCTCTTTCCAATTTAAGTTGTTCGTGATTGTAATACCTAGGTATTTAGTTGAATTTATGGCTTTTAGATTAGACTGATTTATCGTGTAACCGAAGTTTAAACAGTACATTTTAGCACTCATGTGGATGACCTCACACTTTTCGTTATTTAGGGTCAACTGCCACTTTTCGCACCATTCCGATATTTTTACTAAATCGTTTTGCAGATTGTTTTGATCTTCTGTTGGCTTTATTAGTCGATAAACGACGGCGTTATCAGCAAACAACCGAAGACGCCTGCTCAGATTGTCTCCCAAATCGTTTATATAGATAAGGAACAGTAAAGGGCCTATAACACTATCTTGGGGAACAGCTGAAATCACTTCTGTATTACTAGATGACTTTCCGTTAATTACTACGAACTGTGAACTCTCTGACAGGAAATCGCAAATCCAGTCACATAACTGAGACAACATTCCATAAGCACGCAATTTCACTACCAGCAGCTTGTGTGGTACAGTGTCAAAAGCCTTCCGGAAATTCAGGAATACGGAACCGATCTGAAATCACTTGTCAAAAGCACTCAGAACTTCGTGTGAATAAAGAGCTAGTTGTGTTTCACAGGAACGATGTTTTCGAAAACGCGTGTTGACTGCGTGTCAATAGACCGTTTCCTTTGAGGTAATTCATAATGTTCGAACACAATATATGTTCTAAAATCCTGCTGCATATCGACGTTGACAATATGGGCCTGTAAATTAGTGGATTTCTCCTACTACCTTGCTTCAATATTGGTGTGACCTGTGCATCTTTCCAGTCCTTGGGTACGGATCTTTCGTCGAGCGAACGGTTTTATATGAATGTTATGTATGGAGCTACTGCATCAGCATAATCGGAAAGGAACCTAATTGGTATACATTCTGGACCAGAAGATTTGCTTTTATTAAGTGATTTGAGATGCTTCACTAATTCGAGGATATTTACTTCTACGTTACTCATGTTGGCAGCTGTTCTCGATTCGAATTCTGGGATATTTACTTAGTCTTCTTTTGTGAAGGCATTTCAGAAGGCTGTGTTTAGTAACTCTGCTTTGGCAGCACAGTCTTTGATAGTATCTCCAGTGTTATCGTGCAGAGAAGGCATTGATTATTTCTTGCCGCTAACGTACTTCACGTACGACCAGAATCCTTTTGGATTTTCTGCCAGGTTTCGAGAGAAAGTTTCGTCGTGGAAACTGTTATAGGCGTCTCCCATTGAACTCTGCGCTAAATTTCGAGCTCCTGTAAAGGATCGCCACTATTGGGGATTTTGGGTCTATTTAAATTTGGCATGTTTGTTTCGTTGTTCCTGCAACTGTGTTCTAACCCGTTTTGTGTACCAAGGAGGATCAGCTCCGTTGTTTGTTTGTTTATTTGCTATAAATGTCTCAATTGCTGCCGATACTATTTCTTTGAGTGTAAGCTACATCTGGTCTACACTTATTAATTTGGAATGAGTGGCGATTGTTTCTCAGGAAGATGTCAAGTGAATTTTTCTCTGCTTTTTTGAATAGCTATATTTTTCGCTCATTTTTCGAGGATTTGGGGATTACAATATTCAGTCTCGCTACGACAACTCTGTGTTCACTAATCCCTATATCGGTTTTGATGCTCGTTATTAACTCAGGATTATTTGTTGCTAAGAGGTCAAGTGTGTTTCACAACCGTTTACTATTCGCGTGGGCTCATGAAATAACCGCTCGAAATAATTTTCAGATAATGCACTTAGCAACATTTCGGATGATATTTTATGCATACTTCCGGAATTAAACATGTATTTTCGCCAACATATCGAGGGTAAATTAAAGTCAACACCAACTATTATCGTATGAGTCGGGTATGTGTTTGAAATCAAACTCAAGTTTTCTTTGACCCTTTCAGCAACTGTATCATCTGAACTGGGAGGTTTGTAAAAGGAGACAATTATTATTTTATTCCGGTTGCCAACAATGACCCCTGCCCATACTAACTCACAGGAAGTATCTACTTCAATTTCGCGACAAGTTAAACTACTTCTGACAGCAACAAACACACCACCGCCAAAGGTGTTTAGTCTATCTTTTCGGAACACCGTTACGTTAAAAAATGGCTCTGAGCACTTAACGTCAGAGGTTATCAGTCTCCTAGAACTTAGAACTACTTAAACCTAACTAACGTAAGGACATCACACACATCCATGCCCGAGGCAGGATTCGAACCTATGACCGTAGCAGTCTCGCAGTTCCAAACTGAAATGCCTGGAACCGCTCGGCCACCGCGGACGGCACACCGTTAATTTCTTCGCAAAATTTCGGCTTAGCTTATATCCGACTTTAGCCAGCTTTCGGTGCCTATAACAATTTGAGAATCAGTGCTTTCTATTAGCGCTTGTACCTCTGGTACTTTCCCAACACAGATACGATAATTTACAACTATTATACCAATGGTTACTGTATCTACGTTCTTCCTGTGTTCACCTTGCACCCTTTGTGACTGAACCCCTTCTTTTGTTTTCCCAAGACCCTCTAACCTAAACAACCGCCCAATCCACGCCACACAGCACCTGCTACCCGTGTAGCCGCCGCCTGCGTATAGTGGACACCTGACCTATTCAGCGGAACCCGAAACCCAACCACCCGTTGGCGGAAGTCGAGGAATCTCCAGCCTACACGCTCGCAGAACCGTCTGAGCCTCTGGTTCAGACACCCCACTCGGCTCTGTACCAGAGGTCCGCAATCGGTCCTGTCGACTATGCTGCAAATGGTAAGCTCTGCTTTCATCGTGGAAGCAAGACTGGCAGCCTTATCGAAAGTGACACACATCATTGGTACCGACGTGAGCAACCACCTGCAGTAGGCGGCTTCCTGTGCTCTTCGTGGCATCCTGGACGACCTTTTCCACATCTGGAATGACTCCACCCAGTATGCACACGGAGTGTGCACATGGATTTCTTACCCTCCTTCTCAGCAACGCCCTAAAGGGCCCCATAACGCGCCTAACGTTGGAGCTCCCAACTACCAATAATCCCACCCACTGCGATTGCCCGGATCTTGCAGACTGAATGGTTTCCTCTGAAACAGGACAGGCGACAGCATCCGGCTCAACGACAGTGCCGGCCACAGACAGCAACTGGAACCTGTTTGTGAGACAAACTGGGGAGGCCTTACGTGCGGATGTTTGGGAAGTCTTTTGCCACCTGCTTCGTCCTGGGGCAACCACTACATTTTGATGTCAGAAGTGTGTGTTACCACTAAATTTCAGTTACAGAGCAACCTTACCAGCCACTCTCCCTGGAGACGATGACTCTCGACTACCTCAGAGTTGTAGTTTCGACGACAGACAGCATCAGTATTGAATGGGTGATTGCATTGACTGTTCTTTTTTTCCCCCTGAGAGTATCACGTAGAGTCAGTCCACCTTTTACCAGCTTTTCAGTTCTGTTTTCATGTGTTACATGTGGCAAGTAAACTCAGACTGTGATCTCAGGATGAGGAAATACGAACGTTAGTTTTCCCTATCATCAATGAGTGTGGCTCATTGCGTGGAAGGGTATAAGTTGTAAACCACGTGTAGCTTGTAAGGAGGGGAAGATGAGTTTAGTTTAGAAATCGGAGTTTTGTGGTAGTTTACGCCGTTTTCAATGGGGAATGTAGTTCATTTCCAGCAATGAATGTGGCTTACTACGTTTAAGCACGTAAAGTAGTAGTCATGAGTAGACGCTTATCGAAGAAGTTATGTTACGGTAAGTGTTAGGATAGAATCAGAATAAGTATCCTTGTCGTCATACTGTTTTGTTCTCCTCGTTGGCTGTTTGAATAATTAGTGGGGGATACTCTGGCGGAGAGGATGCGAATTTCTGCAGCCTGGACCAGATTTGCAGGGAAGTGCATATGCCGATGATTTTTGTGTCTTGCAGAGTGCAACTGCCGACAGTAATTTTGTTGTAGTCACTTAGGATGTTCAAAAATGGTTCAAATGGCTCTGAGCATTATGGGACTTAACATCTGAGGTCATCAGTCCCCTAGAACTTAGAACTACTTAAACCTAACTAACCTAAGGACACCACATACATCCATGCCCGTGGCAGGATTCGAACCTGCGACCGTAGCGCTCACGTGGTTCCCGACTGAAGCGCCTAGAACCACAGTGCCACACTGGCCAGCACTTAGGAGGTTGCACAGAAAGCTATCAATAAAGCTGATTGTATTGCAGATGTACTAAAATGGTACAGACGCATTTAGTATTTCCGAAGAACGCAGATTCGGCATCATCTGTTACGGCACTGCTTCCTCAGAAGCTGGGAGGAGCAGAAAGAGGAAATGTGTTTGCTAGGTTAATCATTTGGCCGACAAGGCATGTGCCAGTAGATCAGGAGATTGACAAAAGTGACAACACTTGCAGTGTAATGGGTGATGCAGGCGAAGGCTGCTGTGCAATCCCAGGGCTAGACTTCCTCATCAAGTATCATGCCAAAACTGTCTTTCGATGACGCGCGGTGGGACGCAGGGGGATAATGTTCAAGCTGGGGGAAGCTGTCACCAGTGAAATACTGTCGCAAGGTTGGTTTATTATGATAGGACAAATGCGAGTAAAATCACTAAGGTTTCATTTGCATGATATAGAGCCACAAGGCACTGGAAAGTTGCTTTAGGTGACCAAAGGTGTTGCTAACTTATACGATTCTGGACTTCGCTTCCGGGTAGGGAATCGTCGTTGAGTACGCACCCTTCAGTGATTGAGAGCACTCCACTAAACTCTGACGCTCTAAGGCGTTGCAGTCATGGACTGTGGGGATGGTCCCGGCGGAGGTTCGAGTCGTCCCTCGGGTATGGGTGTGTGTGTTTGTCCTTAGGATAATTTAGGTTAAGTATTGTGTAAGCTTAGGGACTGATGACCTTAGCAGTTTTGTCCCATACGAGTACACACACATTTGAACATATGAACTAAACTCTGCTCCATTAACCGCTCATAGCCCACAACTCACAACTACGGTCAATGCTACCAACAGCCTGTAGGCCGCAGCACACCAACGCTTGTGCATGGCATTGGTGCAGTGACGTCATGGGCTCGCTCAGTGTGGAGCAGTGAGGCCGCGGCCCGTCGGCTGGGTCTCCATGCGCGACTCTGCTGAGCCCGTGGCATACAAGTTCTTTCACAACAGCGCTGCCCGGCCCTTGGGGTGACGTCAGGGACTCGCTTGGCCCAAGACTGCCGTTGTCCAGTGGGGCCACACGACTCTGCACCGTGTGGTGCGTCGGACTTCGATGCGGCTGCCCCAGCTGAACCGGCAGCGCGAGTCATGGCTCGCATGGCTGTCATGGCTGTGGTCCTGGACGGGAATCGCGACGATGCCCACCTCTGCTGCGACGTGCACAACCAGAGCTCGCACTCTGTCGGTCGTCACCGACTGATTGACATCATACAAGCCAACTGCGACGTCTCTCCAGCAGTGGCTCCATCAATTCCCTCGGGCGGACACTTCACTGAACTTACTTAACCTCTTATCCTCAGAAGATTCATACCTCTCAAACATTAAGTTAGTATATCTTCTTCAAATAACTCCCATGCCATTGTAAATGATTTGTCAAACTATTTATTTAAAACATGTCAAACAGTGCATTGTTCTTCTTGTACGCACCAATCTTCTAATTTGTTTCAATAATTACTCACGTAAAAGCCAGTATCGTAGACAAATGTATCATAGGCAAACCACCACACCAAGAAAATTTTTCTTTTTTTATGTTTATGAAATATGTGTGTACCAGAGATTCCACAGATGTTAATAACTACATGTAATACTTTATATGATGATAAAGAAAAGAGAAGCCTTCACATTTTTTCTGTGGTCATTTAGGAGATGCCTTCTTGTTTCATATCGTCCTTTCTTCTTCAGCTTTCGCTATGTAAGCATCTATCTTGTTAGCTCTTAAGAACCACGAATATATTTAAGTATATTTAAATTAATACCTTTCAGCTTTGTGTACAGCTATTCGTGAAAGCTACCACAAGAACTCAAAAATCTTAGCAGTAGCCCAAACTCTTTTAAGTCTAAACTGAAGAGTTTCCTCATGGCTCACTCCTTCTATTCTGTCGAGGAGCTCCTGGAAGAGCTAAAAAATTAAGCAAATTCCAGTGTTACATTTTTGATTTTCTTTATTTAAACTGACGACTTGTCACCTGAATATGTTTTTTTATATTTCATTTTATCTGTTTCTAATATCGTGTTATAATTTCATGTATTGACTCGTTCCATGACCATGGAGACTTCTCCTTAATTTGGTCCCACGGAACACTAAATAAATAAATAAAAAAATAAAATAAATGCAAAACTGCTGACATGGAGTCCGTCTTCCATTGGTGTGATCCAAATACTGATTAGCAGTTTATCATATCTTTTATGGTGCACAAACGAACCCGCAGTCTTTCTCAAATGAAGTCCGATACTCAATTAACTATACAGCATAATGCGATTGACCGACCGCATTATTCACTTGCCTTATGAAAATTACACTGAAGCCATATCTTTAACTTTGCGTTTCTCTCGAAAACTAACGTGGAGTAATAGGAAATCACAACAGGAATCAATAACCACTGTTCGTTTAATTTTAATTGACATTACTGAGCTGACCACCTGCTGGTAAGTGCTAGGTAAACACGACTATTTTCTTTACATTCTCTATCTTCAAATGGTTCAAATGGCTCTGAGCACTATGGGACATAACATCTGAGGTCATCAGTCCCCTATATCTTGGAACTACTTAAACCTAACTAACCTAAGGACATCACACACATCCATGCCCGAGGCAGGATACCAAACTGCGACCATAGTGGTCACGCTGTTCCACACTGTAGCGCCTAGAACCGCTCGGCCACCACGGACTGCTTCTCTAGAGGAATATAGAAACTTCTTTTGCCATGTCAACAGCCGAGGGTGCTGAATCACACGAGATCTACCTTTCTCATGAGTTCTCCCAGTAAGCAACTTGCAAAATTGTGAACCTGAAGCCTAGCTCTCATTTCAGTCCCCTTCCCCAATGTTGTTGTTGTGGTCTTCAGTCTGAAGACTGGATTGATGTAGCTCCCCAAGCTAGGAGATTCTGTGCAAGCCTCTTCAGCTCTGCACAGCTAATACAAGTACATCAGTTTGAACCTGCTAACTACAGTTTTAACACCTCCACCCTCCCCAAAACCCACATATACACACTTATCTCCACTACCAAATTGACAATTCCATGATTCCTCTGAATATGCCCTATGAAATTAAGTTGTGCCATAAGTTTCTTGTTTTCCCCGGTTCGAGTCAGTATCTTCTAATCAGTTATTCGATCTGCAGCGCTAGCACTGTTTAACAGCGCTACTGTATAAAATTTTGATGTTGCCATGGCTGTTGCAAAAGACCTTGGGAGTGGGCAAGCTCTGAGTCGACCAAACACCATTACGGCAGATGCAGCAATGCCACTGGCAGATTCCCACATTGTGCTCCAGGAAAGGGGCTGGCACCACCATAACGACGGCTCAGCAGAAACGCGTTGTTGGGCCAGTTACTACACATCCAATCAATACTCTTCTTATAGTCTACATGGTTGCAAGCTGTGATTTGCAAAGCAAGAACGCTCTGTTCCAACATTGTCATTGTCCATGTCTACAGAAGGTGCAGTGTAGGTGATATACACAGTTCTAATTCATTGGACGCCGCTTTGAAGAGCTACAAAAACCCCTATGTTATAAAATCCATAAAATAAACGATTGCGTATAAGAATTACAGTAATCGAATAGCATACATAATATAAAAAGTACTTTCATCAACCTATTATCAGTTCCTTCATTTTGGGTTATTTCTCCCTTCTCAGAGAGCTTCTTGCACAAAGACATTCTAACATTGTCAGCTGATTCTTCCAGCGAGTATCGTTAGAATGGCTGAGTGATGTATCAAGAGCATTAAGAAGACCACTTTTCTTTACGTAAGTGACGCGTTATTTCGCCACAGTCAAAAGACCATGAACTTATGGACAATTGGCGCATATATACTCCCCATTAAATTTATTTCGTAGCCCTGTATTTAGCTTATGGCTGGAACAATTCATTCGTGAATAATCATGCAGTGCAACGACAATGTTGGTACGTTGATCAGTCGTATGCTGCATGTCTTTTAAAGTAGAGTGAAGGATACCAAGAGACATAAATCATCTAAACAATTCTCTTAGAATGTTACCGCCCATTTTTGGTTCATGTGGAAACTGAGTTGTAAATAAGATGCGAGATCAATGAAACAGGAGACAGTACATGTCAGATAATTGTTTCTTCTCGCGCTAGATGTTCACATGTCGGTAGTTGCTGAGTATTCACCTATTGTTATATAAGCAATTACCTCAGGCATATATATATATATATATATATATATATATATATATATATATATATATATATATGTCGTAGGCACTTTCTGCCATGTACCGTGACACAGTTGTGGAGTGAGATATAATGGCCTTTGTCGTGTCAACTAACGTCTGAACAAGATTCATAAGACCTTCATCTCTTATAGTTCCGTACCACCTTAGGTCTCGTTCACACATAGCCACGCATTTATCGACAGTTATCTCCTCAGTTGGTTTAGAAAGTCGTTTCTCGTCCACATAAGACCCTTGTTTATTAGACACGCATGGATGGCGAGAAATTGTAAAGTGCCTCTTGACCCTTCAGCATGAGAGTAAATTTCACTGCACAGCGAACAGCAAACAAAATGAACGCATTTCCTAACGCCATCCACGACAGGTTTTACCACGGTCCAAAGTGAACCTATAAAATTCGCTTCAGGCTCTGTGGTTCTCCGGTCGCGTTCTAGCTTTCCGCGCCCGGGTTCCCGGTTTCGATTCCCGGCGGGGTCAGGGATTTTCTCTGACTCGTGATGACTGGGTGTTGTGTGCTGTCCATAGGTTAGTTAGGTTTAAGTAGTTGTAAGTTCTAGGGGACTGGTGACCAAAGATGTTATGTCCCATAGTGCTCAGAGCCATTTGAACCATTTTTTTGTGTGGTTCTCCACTCACCACTGATTAGTTTTCCTTTTATTTCCCTATTTTTCGACATGCGCACCTTCTTCTGCAAACCATGTTTAGTTTCCTCGCTCATTTTGTTCGTTACGAAAGAAATGAAGAAATCCCACCACTCCACTAAACTCTGGCGGTCTAAGGCGCTGCAGTCATGGACTGTGCGGCTGGTCACGGTGGAGGTTCGAGTACTCCCTCGGGCAAGGGTGTGTGTTTGTCATAAGGATACTTTAGTTTAAGTAGTGAGTAAGCTTAGGGTCTGACGACCTTAGCAGGTTAGTTCCATAAGATTTCACACACATGTCAACATTTGAAATAACTCTGCTCTACTCACCTCTCGCATCCTGTATCTCACAGCTGCGGTCAGTGCTACCAACAGCCGTAGGCCGCAGCACGCCAGAGCTTGCGCACGGCACTGGTTTCGCAACAGCAATGGTCGGCCCTTGAGGTGACGTCAGGGACTCGCTCGGTCCGAGCCTGCTGTAGGCCGTGGCTCGTTGGCCGAGGCTCTGTGCACGACTCTGCAAAGTGCGGCCCATCGGACCTTGTTGCGGCTGCCTCGGCTGAACCTGCAGTGTGAGGCACGGTTCGCACGGCTGACATGCCCACGGTTCTGGACTTGCCACACCTCGATGCTCACCTCTGCTGCGATGTGCACACCAGAGCTCGCACTCAGCCGGTCGTCACCGCCTCGTACATTGGTGTGAGTGATGTCGTTACGTTAGTTAGGTTACAGTAGCTCTAAGTTCTAGGGACTGATGACCTCGGAAGTTAATTCCCATAGTGCTCAGAGCCATTTGAACCATTTGTTTGATTGACATCATACAAGCCAACTGCGACGTCACTCCAGCAGTTTCTGCATCAATTCCCACAGGCAGACACATCACTGAACAGACTTAACCTCTTATCCTCAAAACAATGATACCTCTGAAATTTTAAGTTAGTGTATCTTGTACAAATATCTCTCGTGCCAATTAAAAAGATTTGTCAAACTGTTTATTTAAAACATGTCAAATTGTGTATTGTTTTTTCTTGTGTACACCGATCTTGTAATTTTGTTGTACTTAAACGACTTGAATGACTGCTCATCAAACAGTCACTCAAGGGGGCAAATGTAAGACACCAAGAAAATTTTTCTTTGTTTGTGTTTATGAAATATGTGTGTACCAGAGAGTGCACAAATGTTAATAAGTACGTGTTAATATTTTATGTGATAATAAAGAACAGAGGAGCCTTCTCCTTTTTTTTCTGCGATTAGCTAGGTGATACCTTACTGTTTCGTATCGTCCTTTCTTCTTCAGCTTTCGCTATGTAAGCATCTGTCTTGTTAGCTCTAAATTACCATGGATATATTTAAGTATATTTAAATTAATACCTTTCAGATGTATTAATTTAACAAACTAAATATATCTCTTTGTATTAATGTCCGCCTCCGCAGCTTAGAGGTAGCCTTACCGACTACTAGGGCGCCTGGGATCGATTCCCAGCAGGGGATTAGGGTGTTGTGTGTCCATCATCATCATTTTCATTATCATTGACTCGCAAGTCGCCCCGCATAGGAGCCTCCCGGCATACAATGTCATAAAATTATTATTTTTACACTTTTGTGGAAATGTCTTTATCAGCTTTGTGTACAGCTATTCGTGAAAGAAATGCAAAACTGCTGACATGGAGCACATCCGTCATTGGTGTGATCCAAATACTGATTAGCAATTTATCAGATCATTTATGGTGCACCAACGAAACTACGGTCTTTCAGAAACGAAGTCCGAAACTCAATTAACTATATGGCATAATGCGATTGACCGGTCGCGTTATGCACTTGCTTTATGAAAATTACATCGGAGCCACATCTGTATCTTTGCGTTTCTCTCGAACACCAACCTGGAGTAATAGGAAATCACAAAAGGAATCAACAAGCACTGCTCGTTTAATGTCAATTGAAATTACTGAGCTTACTACCTGCTGGTAAGTGGTAGTTGATCACGACTATTTTCTTTACATTCTCTATCTTCCTTCCACCTTCACAAGCAGGCAAGGTAACAGTTACAGCTCACAACTTCCACTCGCTCATCCACCTGCCAGAGGGTGTTGCTATTGCTGGCTGGGGAGCACTTATACTGTGGTCACTCCGTGTGTGGTTGCAGTTTAACGTCATACCAGCGACATTTCTGTTTACAACAACAAAATAATACAAGAACCAATTCCTCAGTTCGTTGCATCGAACAATAGTGTGAGATAAATAGCTTTTCTCATACGACAATGAGCAGCGCCGTTAATTTAGAGCAATACAGAAACGTCTTTCGCTATGTCAACAGCCGAGGGTACTGAATCACACGAGATCTACCTTACTCATGAGTTCTCCCAATAAATAACTTGCAAAATCGTGAACCAGAAGCCTACTTCTCAATCCCGTCCCCTTCCCTAGTGTTGTTGTTGTGGTGTACAGTCTGAAGACGGGTTTGATGCAGCTGCCCAAGTTAGTCTATCCTGTGCAAGCCTCTTCAGCGCTGCACAGCTACTGCAATGCTTATCAGTTTGAACCTGATAACTGTATTCAATACTTTGTCTCCCTCTACAGTTTTAATACCCCCTCTCTCCCCAACACCCACATATACACACTTCTCTCCATTACCAAACTGACAATTCCTTGGTGCCTCAGGATATGCCCTATGAAACGAAGTCGTGCCATAAGTTTCTTGCTTTCCCCAGTCCGACTCAGTATCTTCATATCATTTATTCGATCTGCAGCGCCACCACTAATTTTCGGCGCTACTGAGTAAAATTGTGATTGTGGTATCGATAGCTACGATGCCACGGCGTAGGTGGAAGTTCTTAAGTTGGCACTACGACAGACACCGACGACAGCGCCCTCTAGTCGGTGCTGTGGAGGTCTACGAGCTCCGTGACAGATTCTGCCCATTTTGATCAAGAGAAGACGGGCAGGACACTTCGCTTGCTATTGAGACTATGTACTGCATAGTACCGGTCTAAGGCTTCGCACCTCAGTGCAAAGTTATGTATTCAGTTAATATTGTGACAGAGTAAAACTTTCAGTTTACAGGAGCAGACCCTCCCGCCGCCTTCCAGGCGGGATACAAAACTTGGCGACGAACAGGGATTAAAATTTTTTTTTCCTATTCTCTCATTTCCTTTTTTGCTCGGTACTACTTTAGCTTTTAAGTGATATGCCCGTGTGGCTGGGTGACTGTCTTTAAGTGTTCCCACCATTCGCTATTAAGACTTTCATTTGTGTAAACCTTGGCTTCGCCACAGGAACAGGCTTCGCTGTCAGATCTCAGCAAATGACGCAGCTGCTTGCTGCCATAAATGGACTGGTCACACTACAAACTGCAGCTACTTCGGCGCCTCCGACGCCACCGCCTGTACCGACGCTGACGGCGCCGCCATTTCGTGCCTTCAGTCCTGACGTTTAAGGCTGGCCAGAAAACATCGCACAGCACAAGGCACACTTGGCAGCTTGCAATATACCAGGTACAGAGCGGCTTGCTTTTTTCATTGCCAATGCGGGTGTTGTGTTGTACCGTGTGCTCGTCAATTGTTTCCCACCACCTGTCCAGAAACTAAAACTTACGGTGAAGTGATTGATGCTTTGAACTCCCACTTTCGTGATAGTGTAAATGTGGTAGCTGCACGCTACAAATTCTTTCGCCTCAGGCGTGGCTCTACTCAGTCGAATAAAGCTTGGTTAACAGGCCTTCAGGGACTAACTTCTGATTTTGACTTTAATTACTCGTGTGGCCGCTCATATTCGAATGTAACGATAGAGACGCTATTGCGCAGAATGTGGGAGATCACCGCATCCGCGAAAAAATCCTCAGATTTAAAAACCCGTCTTTGCAGGAAGTAGTGGACTTGCTAGACAGACATGATACATTCGACATGGCTACTTCCTCGTTCTACGTGACCCCGGGTGTGTGTACTGTTAGCGCGGCACAACACGTGCTCTCCCACCCGCCAGCACGGCCAGCCACGCCGCGCCACTCGCGTCGAAGTAAATAAATTTCGCACCAGGTACCCAGTAACAAACTGAAATCATGTCCGAACTGCTTTCGTGCCCACCCACGGGATATTTGCCCATCCCGTCAAGCACTGGGTTATTTTGTAATAACAAAGGACATGTGCAAGCTGTGTGTATTACGAGAAACTCTAATTCACCAATTGGTTCCCGTTTACGTCACTCGCGTGGGCGTCGCCGCAACGGCAACCGCCATGATCATGATTCACATCAGCCTATGAATGTTAATGCTATTTATTCAAAGCCTTCTGCTTCACGTGCTTCGACAGCTCGACGTGTGAATCCAGTTTTGCCAGACACTTCCTCTTGCAATCAGCGCAATGCTAGGAAACTTTTTGTGACTTTGCTCATTTGTGGACGTTCTGTTCTCACCGAGCTGGACACTGGTGCATCAGTTTCTTTACTGAACAAATCGACGTATGACTAGCTTGGTTCACTCCCGCTTCATCGTTCACATTTCACACTGACTGCACTTACTGGACAGGAAATCTCAATGCTTCGCGTGTGTAGTTTGCTAGCCACATATGGTGCCACGACCCGTACAGTGTCTTCCCATGTGCTCTGCTCTAGTAATGCTACTACGTGCATTACCTATCTGACGTATTTATGAGAGTGGTAACATTTCAAGTATGTCATTTATTGCAATAAATGTGGGCTTACAACCTTAAGGACAGTCTTATCTGTGATAAGTTGTTTCCTGATATATCTAGTATCGTGGCATTACTTTACATCTTGAGTATTGCGATACAGAGCAGTGTTTTCTAGTGGTGACTTGTTGGAAGCATTCTCAATAGTCAAACGAGTGTACCAAGGAGCGATGAGAGGACCTGCTAGACAACTGCGTTATGTGGGTTGCATGCGAATCAGGCGAAATTCAATTCAAGTCAATCGGATTATTTTGGGCACGACTGTATATTATATTTTAAAATTTTGAAAAAAAATATATTTATGATTTTTAGAGACTTCTTCTACCAGATTCTGTAATTGTATTAAATTTTTCAGTATAACGTAACGCTAAAATTTAGGTCTTGTCAGTGAATGTGAATTTTCAGAACAGGTGTCATATTCATATTTTCGGGTTTAGGACCCTTCTTACACATAACTATATCTTTAAAAAGTATGTTGTGCGTAAAAGAGAACGAAAATTAAAGAAATCAGTATATCTTTGTTTTGGTCATATATTACGCCCCCCTTTTGTAGTACACGTTATGGAAAATCCATTGGTACTGCTAGGTTTAATTCGAATACGTTCCGTTACCTTTCATTCAGTTCCATTCAGCGGTATCTTACAATCCCTTCCCAGTTCTTTGCTGTCTCTGACAGAACTGCAGTGTCACCGGTAAACTTCAAATTGTTTATTGCATCTCCCAAATATTTAATTCTGTTCACACATTTATCCTTGTATGCATTACTGCTTGTTCTGTGCAGATGTTGAATGACGTCGAGTGTAGGCTACCCAAATGTCTCACTCCCATGTTCAACTTGTACAACTAGAAATCCAGCGGATGGAGTAGCAGAATTTATGTGCTTCAACAAGATTTGTCCTTTGATGAGATGGGGCTGTGAAATACATGTCCAGCCTCATTACACCTATCTTCTTTTTACCTGAGGACAGGAAAATTCATATTTCAGTGGATATAAGGCAAAAATTCAAACTTTCGTTTAGGACAACATGGATTCCCAAGGATTCACATGATACCAGTTGTGGAGGAACATGTAGGAATGAGCGTGTCTCCTGTTTCCGAACATTGATTGTTGTTTTTGTAACTTCCTGATGTTCAGAGTACGTTCGAACCCACTAGCGAGAACAAAGAAAAAAGACCGTTGGAGATGCTGTAATAGCAAATGTCGTTAGAGTGTATTGTGGAATTGAGAAGTATGAAGAAGGAAAACTATTGTATCCTTTCCATGACTTGACGCCTCTTATCTTCAGATATCATTTTTTAAATGACGAATGGTGGCCAGAGGAAAGTTGCTACCTCACAGCATCTCTGGACAATAGCTTTTCAGCTAAGTATAATTTGAGGCGTTCATGTAAAAGTCCAAATTCAGAAGCTTCTCTGTCCTGGGGCGCCTGACTCAAGTCCTTTAACATTGTCATTGTCCATGTCAAAAGAACGTGCAGTGCACGTGATTTCTCCAGTTCTAATTCCTTGGACGCCACTTTCCCTTCTCAGAGAGCTTTTCGCACAAATACATTCTAACATTGTTAGCTGCTTATTCCAGCGAGTATTGTTAGACTGGCTCAGTGATCTATCAAGAGCATTAAGAAAACAGTCCTTTACGTAGGTGACGCGTTCTTTCGCTGCAATATAAAGACCATAAACGTATGGACAATTGACGCATATATACTCCACATTAAAATTATTTCCTAGCCCTGTATTTAGCATATGGCACGAACAATTCAATCGTAAGTAATCGTGCAGTGCAACGACAATGTTAGTACCTTGATCAGTCGTGTACTCCATGTCTTTCAACGTAGCATGGTGGATACCAAGAGACATAAATCGTCCAAACAATTCTCTTAGAATATTACCGCCCGTTTTTGGTTCATCTGGAAACTGAGTTGTAAACAAAATGCGAGATCTGAGAGTCCAGTCAATGAAACAGGAGACAGTACATGTCAGATAATTGTTTCCTTCTCGCACTGGATGTCCACATGTCTGTAGTTCACATTTTGGTGTATGAGGAATTACCTAAGGAATAATTATATGTCAGAGGCTTTAAACACTTTCTGCCATGTACCGCGACACAGTTGTGATGTGAGACATAATGGCCTTTGCAGTGTCAATTAACGTCTGAAAAAGATCTCATAGTTCCGTACAACCTTACGTCATGTGCACACAAAGCCACGCATTTATCGACAATTATCGCCTGAGCAGGTTTAGGAAGTCATTTTCTCGTCCACATAAGACGCTTGTTTATTAGACACGCACGGATGGCGAGAAATGTGCGTAGTGCCACTTGACCCTTCATCATGAGAGTAAATTTCACTGCACAGCGAACAGGAAACCAAATGAACGTCTTTACTACGCCATCCAAAATAGGCTTTAATTCAGACAAACTGAACTTATAAGATTCGCTTCATGCTGTGCGGTTCTCTACTCATCACTGATTAACTTTCTTTTACTTCCCTGTTTCCTGGCATGCACTCCTTCTTCTGCAAACCGCGTTGAGTTGCCGTGCTCATTTTGTGCGTTACGACAAAAATGAAGAAATCCCAAGACCGCGCTAGTCCGTAGCTCGCACCTGCTGTCAATACTACCAACAGCCCGTAGGCAGCAAGGCACTGGTGCAGTGACGTCACGAGATCGCTCAGTGTGGAGCAGGGAGGCCCCTGGGCTGGGTCTCCATACGCAACTCTGCTGAGGCCGTGGCATACAGGTTCTTTCGCAACAGCACTGCTCGGCTCTTGGGGTGACGTCAGGGACTCGCTAGGCCCGAGACTGCTTTAGGCCAGTGCGGCCGCAGCTCGCGGGCCGAGCCTCTGTGCACGACTCTGCACCGTGCGGCCCGTCGGACTTCGATGTGGCTGCGCCGTCTGAACCGGTAACATGAAGGAAGGCTCGCATGGCTGTCATGGCCACGGTCCTGGACGGGCCGCGCCTGATGCCCACGTCTGCTGCACAAACTGAGCTCGCACTAAGCAGGTCGCACCGACCGATTGACATCATACTAGCCAACTGCGACGTCACTCCAGCTGTAGCTGCATCAATTACCATGGGCAGACACGTCACTGAACTGACTTAACCCCTTATCCTCAGAACAATGATACCTCTCAAATTTAAAGTTAGTGCATCTTGTACAAATATCTCCCATGCCAATGAAAATGATTTGTCAAACTGTTTGTTCAAAACATGTCAAACTGTGTATTGTTATTTCTTGTATACAACAATATTGTCAATTTGTTGTAAACGACTTGAATGCCTATTCATGAAACAGCCAGTATCACAGTAAAATGCGTCGTTGGTAAATGTAAGACACGAAGAAATTTTTGCTTTCTATATGTTTATGAAATATGTCTGTACTAGAGAGTCCACAAATGTTAACTAGTACATGTAGAACTTTCCATGATAATAGAGAACAGAGAGGTCTTCACATTTTTCTCCAATCAGCTAGGAGATGCCTTCCTGCCCGCATCTCGTGGTCGTGCGGTAGCGTTCTCACTTCCCACGCCCGGGTTCCCGGGTTCGATTCCCGGCGGGGTCAGGGATTTTCTCTGCCTCGTGATGGCTGGGTGTTGTGTGCTGTCCTTAGGTTAGTTAGGTTTAAGTATTTCTACGTTCTAGGGGACTGATGACCATAGATGTTAAGTCCCATAGTGCTCAGAGCCATTTGAACCATTTTTGATGCCTTCCTGTTTTGTATCGTCCTTTGTTCTTCAGCTTTCGCTATGTAAGCATCTATGTCGTTAGCTCTTAAGAACCATAATTATATTTAAATATATTCAAATTAATACCTCTCAGATATATTAATTTAACAAAGTAAACATATCTCTTTGTATTAATGTCTTTATCAGCTTTGTGTACAGCTATTCATAAAAGAAATGCAAAACTGCTGACGTGGAGCCCGTCCGCCACGGTTTTATCCAAATACTGATCAGCAATTAATCAGATATTTATGGTGCACCAACGAACCTGTAGTGTTTCAGAAACGAAGTCCGATACTCAATTAACTATAGAGCATAATGCGATTGACCGATCGCGTTATTCACTTGCCTTAAGAAAATTACATTGCAGCCACATCTGTAACTTTGCGTGTCTCTGGAACACCAACCTGCAGTAATCGAAAATCACAAAAGGAATCAACAAGCACTGCTCGGTTAATTTCAATTGACATCACTGAATTGACTAACAACTTCCACTCGCTCATCCACCTACCAGAGAGGTTGTTGCTATTGTTGATGGGGACCACTTATACTGTGGTCACTCCATGTGTGGTTGCAGTTTAACGTCATACCAGAGACATTTCTGTTTACAACAACAAAATAATACAAGTTCACTGTATCGGCCAATAGTGTGAGCTAAATAGCTTTTCTCATCCGAGATTGAGCAGCGCCGATAATTTAGAGCAATACAGAAACGTCTTTTGCCATGTCAACAGCCGATGGGGCTGAATCACACGAGATCTACCTTACTCAGATGATCTCCCAGGAAAGAACTTGCAAAATTGTGGACCAGAATCCTACCTCTACCTCCCGCCCACTTCCTCAATGTTGTTGTTGTGGCCAACAGTCTGAAGACTGGTTTGTTGTAGCTGCCCAAGCTAGTCTATTCTGTGCAAGCCTCTTCAGCGCTGCACAGCTAATACAATGTGCGTCAGTTTGTACCTGCTAACTGTATTCAAGCCTTTGTCTCCCACTACAATTTTAACACCTCCCCCCTCCTCAACACCGATATATACACACTTCTCTCCATTACCAAACTGATAAGTCCTTGATGCCTCAGGATATGGCCTATGCAACGAGGTTGTGCCATTCTCCTCTCTGTATTCTACAGACAGCCGGCCGCGGTGGTCTCGCGGTTCTAGGCGCGCAGTCCGGAACTGTGCGACTGCTACGGTCGCAGGTTCGAATCCTGCCTCGGGCATGGATGTGTGTGATGTCCTTAGGTTAGTTAGGTTTAAGTAGTTCTAAGTTCTAGGGGACTGATAACCACAGCAGTTGAGTCCCATAGTGCTCAGAGCCATTTGAACCATATTCTACAGACAACAACGCGAACTCACAGTCACAAGGACATAATTTAGATAACGTCTCAACGTGAGTATAGACAGAAGAAGTGCTCTCAATCAGTGGATGCTGCGTACTCAAAGACGACTCCCTACCCAGAGGCGAAGTCTAGAATCGTATTAGTCAGCAACACCTTCGGTCACCAAAGGGAAGTTCCCAGTGCCATTTGCCACTATATCATGCAAATTAAGCCTCAGTGATACTGCCCGCATGTGTCCTTCATGACAAACGAACCTTGTGACAGTATTTCACTGGTGGCAGCTTCCCCCAGCTTGAACACTATCCCCCTGAGTTCCACGGCGCTTCGTCGAATGTCAAATGGTTCAAATGGATCTGAGCACTATGAGACTTAACTTCTGAGGTCATCAGTCCCCTAGAACTTATAACTACTTAAACCTGACTAACCTAAGGACATCACACACATCCATGTCCGAGGCAGGATTCGAACCTACGACTATTGCGGTAGCGCGGTTCCAGAGTGTAGCACCTAGAACCGCACGGCCACTCTGGTCGGCCGTCGAAAGTCAGTTTCGGCATGATGCTTGATGAGGATGCATAGCCCTAGGACTACGCAGCAGCCTCCGCCTGCATCACGCAATACACTGCAAGTGTCTTCACGTTTATCAATCTCCTGATCCACTGGTACAAGCCTTGTCGGCCCGATCTTAAACCTTACAAACACATTTCCTCTTTCTTCTCTCCCACGTTCTGAGGAAGCAGTGCCGTCACAGATGGTGCCGAATCTGCATCCTTCTGAAATACTAAATGCGTCTGTACCATTTCAGTACTTACATCATCTGCAATACAATAAATGGAAATGCTGTGTGGCTGGGGCACCCGTCGGGGAGACCGTTCGCCTGGTGCAAGTCTTTCGAGATGACGCCACTTCGACGGCTTGCGTGTCGATGGGGATAAAATGATGATGATAAGGAGAACACATCACCCAGTCACTGGCTGAGAAAATCTCCAACCCAGCCGGGAATCGAACGCGGGCCGGTAAGTATGACACTCTGTCGCACTGTCCATTCAGCTACCATGGGCGGAATGCAATCAGCCTTATTGATTGCTTTCTGTACAACGTCCTAAGTATCTACAACAAAATTACTGTCGGCAGTTGCACTCTGCAACACACAAAAATCATCGGCTCATGCACTTTCCTCCACATCTGGTCCAGGCTACAGAAATTCGCAACCTCTCCACCAGGGTATCACCCACTAATTATGCAAACTAAAAACGAGGAGAACAAAACAGTACGACGACAAGGACACTTAATTTAATTCTGTGCTAACACTTACTGTAACTTAACTTCTCCGCTTGAGCAGCTACTCATGGCTACTACTTAACGTGTTTAAACGTAGTGAGCCACATGTATTACTCGAAATGAAATATAATGCAAATTCAAAACGGCATAAACTACCACAAAACTCCGACTTCTCCACAAAACTCATCTTCCCCTCCTAAGAAGCTACGCATGGTTAACACCTTACATACTTCCAGACAATGAGCCACACCCATGCTGATAGACAAAAATATCGTTCATATTTACACATCCTCAGAACACAGTCTGAGTTTACTTGACACATGTCACACGTGAAAACAGAACTGAAAAGTTGCTAAAAGGTGCACTGACTCGACGTGATACTCGCAGGGGAAAATAAAGACCAGTCAGTGGACTCAGCCACTGCACACTGATGCTGTGTCTCGACGAAACAGCAACTCTGAGGTAGTCGAGTAACATCGTCTCCAGGGAGGGTGGCTGGCAAGGTTCCTCTGTCACTGAAATTTAGAGGTGACACACACTTCTGACATCAAAATGTAAAGGCCCAGGATGGAAGACGTCTACACGTGGAAGTCTGAGTTGATGTAGTGGATTGTTGTCAGTATGATGATCGATGGCTGTTCATACAAACTTCACTATTAGTCATACATTTTACTGAAGAACAAACTATAACATTCTGTGGTGTAACGTCCTCCATAGTTGGTGGCCTTGTTCTCAAAAGATTGCCCTCTATGGCGCAAGGCTGGTTGCACATTGTAGTTGACCCATTGGCTGGAAGATGCTAAGCCCACAGCACTGACCTTAAGATCAACATCAGGGGCCCACAGTTAGTGGAGACCAAATCTTGTGGTGGCTGCTTGTAACATCATGTTGCTTCGTGGAGTGGCATATCCCTCTCCTCGTAAATAGTAGCTACCGACTGAGACACCTTTAAATGACAATAATGGTAATGTATGTTGGTACAGAGCGTTCTTGCTTTGCAAATCACAGCTTGCAACCATGTAGGCCATAAGAAGTCTGTTGATTCGATGTGTAGTAATTGCCCTACCAACGCCTTTCTGCTGTGTAGTCGTTATGGCGGTGCCAGCCCCTTTGCTGGAGCATAATGTGAGGGAATGTGCCAGTGGCTTTCCTGCATCTAACGATATCGTGTTTGGTCGGCTCTGAACTGGCCCACTCTCAAGGTCTATTGCAACAGCCATGGCAACATCACAATTTTACTCATTAGGGCCGAAAAATAGTGGTGGCGCTGCAGATTTAATAACTGATAACAAGATACTGAGTTGAACTGGAGAAAACAAGACATTTATGGCACAACTTCATTTCATACGGCATTTCCTGAGGCATCAAGGAATTGTCAGTTTGGTAATGGAGAAAAGTGTGTATATGTTTGTGTTGGGGATGGGTGGGGCGCGTTAAAATTGTAGAGGAAGACTAAGTCTAGAATACAGATAGCAGATTCATTGCATTAGCTGTGAAGCGCTGAAGAGGCTTGCACAGAATAGACTAGCTGGGGCAGCTGCATCAAACAGTCTTCAGACTATAGGCCACAACAACAACATTGGGGAAGGGGGCGAGAGGGAGAGGGAGAGGTAGGCTTCTGGTCCACAATTTTGCAAGTTCTTTAGTGGGAGAACTCGTGAGTAGGGTAGATCTCATGTGATTCAGCGCCCTCGGCTGTTGACATGGCAAAAGACGTTTCTGTATTGCTCTAAATTAACGGCGCTGCTCATTCTCGAATGAGAAAAGCTACTTGTCTCACACTACTGACCGATACAGCGAATTGAAGTAGCGGTTCTTGTATTATTTTGTTGCTGTAATCACAAATGTCTCTGGTATGACGTTAAACTGCAACCACACATAAAGTGACCACAGTATAAGTGGTCCACATCCAACAATAGCAACAACCTGTCAGGTAGGCGGATGAGCGATTGGAAGTTGTTAGTCAACTCAAAAATGTCAATTGAAATTAACCGAGCAGTGCTTGTTGATTCCTGTTCTGATTTCCGATTACTCCATGTTGGTGTTCGAGAGAGGCGCAAAGTTACAGATGTGGCTCCAATGCAATCTTCATAAGGCAAGTGCAGAACGTGATCGGTCAATCGCATTATGCTGTATAGTTAATTGAGTATCGGACTTCGTTTCTGAAAGACTGTAGGTTCTTTGGTGCACCATAAATGATCTGAAAAATTGCTAATCAGTATTTGGATCACACCAGTGGCGGATGGGCTCCATGTCAGCAGTTTTGCATTTCTTTCACGAATAGCTGAACACAAAGCTGCAAGGTATTTATTGAAATATACTTAAATATATTAATGGTTCTTAAGAGCTAATAAGATGGATGCTTACATAGCGAAAGCTGGAGAACAAAGGACGATACGAAACAGTAAGGCATCTCCTAGCTGACGCCGGCACGGTAGCTCAGCGTGCTTATTAACATTTGTGGACTCTCTGGTACACACATATTTCATAAATATAAAGAAAGAAAAATTTTCTTGGTGTCTTGCGTTTGCCTATGATACATTTACTACGATACTGTCTGTTACATGAGTGGATATTCAAGTCGTGTGCAACAAAATTACAAGATTGGCGTATACAAGAAAAAACAATACACTATTTGACATGGTTCAAATAAACAGTTTGATAAATCATTTACATTGCCAGAGGAGATATTTGTAGAAGATACACTAACTTAAAGTTTGAGAGGTATCAATGATCTGCGGATAAGACGTTAAGTAGGTTCAGTGATGTGTCTGCCAGTGGGAATTGATGCAGCCACTGCTGGAGTGACGTCGCAGTTGGCTTGTACGATGTCAATCGGTCGGTTACGACTGGCTGTGTGTGATCTCTGGTTGTTCACTTCGCAGCAGAGGAGGGCGTCGAGGCGATGCCCGTCCAGGACCATAGCCATGACAGCTGTGCAAGGTTCAGCCAGGGCAGCAGCATCGAAGTCCGACGGGCCACACGGCGCAGAGACGTGCACAGAGGCTCGGACCGCGAGCAGCGGCGGCACTGGACTACAGCAATCTCGGGCCAAGCGAGTCCCATATGTCAACCTAAGGGCCGAACAGTGCTGTTGCGAAAGAACCTGTACGCCAGGGCCTCAGCAGAGTTGCGCACAGAGACGCAGCCCACAGGCCACGGCCTCGCTGCTCCTCAGTGAGCTATAAAATAAACGATTGCGTATAAGAATTACAGTAATAGAATAGGATACATACCGTAAAAAGTTCTTTCATCAGCGTGATATCAGTTGCTTCATTTCGGAAGATCACTATTCTTCACGTAAGTGACGCGTTCTTTCACCGCAGTCAAAAGACCATGAACTTATGGGCAATTGACGCATTTATACTCCGCATCAAAATTATTTCATGGCCCTGTATTTAGCATATGGCAGGAACAATTCAATCGTGAATAATCGCGCAGTCCAACGACAATGTTGGTACCTTGATCAGATGTGTGTTGCATGTCTTGCAAAGTAGAGTGGTGGATACCAAGAGACATAAATTGTCCAAACAATTCTCTTAGAATGTTACCGCCCGTTTTTGGTTCATGTGGAAACTGGGTTGTAAACAAAATGCGAGATATGAGAGTACGGTCAATAAAACAGGAGACATTACACGCCAGATATGGTTTCTTCTCGCGCTGAATGTCCACATGTTTGTAGTTGCTGAGTATTCACTTTCTGTTATGTGAGCAATTATCTCAGGCATAATTATATGTCGAAGGCTTTGAGCACATTCTGCCATGTATCGCGACACAGTTGTGCGGTGAGATATAACGGTCTTTGCAGTGCCGATTCAGATCCATATGACCTTCACGTCTTATAGTTCCGTACGAACTTACGTCACGTGCACACATAGCTACACATTTATCGACAGTTATCTCCTGAGCAGATTTATGAATTCGTTTCTCGTCCACATCAGGCCATTGTTTATTAGATACGCATGGATGGCAAGAAATGTGCGAAGTTCCACTTGACCCTTCAGCATGAGAGTAAATTTCACCATACAGCGAACAGCAAACCAAATGAACGCTTTTCTTAACGCCATCCACAATAGGCTTTAACACGATCCAAACTGAACTTTTAAGATTTGCTTCGGGCTGTGTGCTCCTCTACTCTCCATTCATTAGTTTTTCATTTAATTCCTTTTTCCTTCACATGCACTCCTTCTTCTGCAAACCACGTTTAGTTTCAGCGCTCCTTTTTGCGTTACGAAAAAAATGAAGAAATCCCTCCACTCGACTAAACACTGTTCTACTCACAGCTCGTATCCCGTAGTTCGCAACTGCGATCAGTGCTACCAGCAGCCCGTAGGCTGCAGCACACCAGTGCTTGCGCATGGCACTTGTGCACTGACGTCACGGGCTCGCTTACTGTGGAGCAGTGAGGCTGCGGCCCCTGGGCTGCGTCTCCCTGCGCAACTCTGCTGAGCCTGTGGCATACAGGTGCTTTCGCAACAGCACTGCTCGGCCCTTGGGGTGACATCAGGGACTCGCTCTACCCGAGACTGATGTAGTCCAGTGCGGCCGCAGCTCGCGGGCCAGACCTCTTGAAACGTCCCCTTAGAAAAATTTATGAATGATTGTGCTGGTAAACGCCTTACGTTATTTGATTTTCAAACAGCTGAGCAAAACTGAACGTACGCAGACATTTCTCTCTTTACTTATTCTGATCATCACTAAACTAACACACAATATTTTTTGGCGCAACGCCATCTGACTTTCAATAATCTTTACGAAACAATGGCCCTGACTAACAATAACCTATACCTTTCATGAATCACTTACCTCACAAAAAACTTCGTCACTCGAACTACTGCAATACAGCGAGCGCCAATACTGCCAGATAAATAAAGGATTCTAACTACTGAAGTCACTAACTACTGATAGGCATAGCTAGCTAATGAAAGATTTTCATAGAGAACAAACAATGTATTTACCTTAATAGTGTTCAAAAGTCACAATATATATATTAGTTCATGACATCCAATCTTACAAATTTACGCTCTCTGATGGACACACGTCCAGATCATCCGCTCCCAAAACTCCGCCATCTCTCTCCCCACATCCACCACTGCTGGCGGCTCACCTCCAACTGCGAAACGCTACGTGCTGTTCACATCGAACTGCCCAACACTACAATAGCGAATATTACAACAATGCCAACCAGCCACAGACTGCACACAGCACAGCCAGTGATTTTTATACAGAGCACTATGTGGCGTTACCAATATAAAAATCTAAACAGCCTACTTACATAGCCCCCATGCTCCCCACAAAAAAAATTTACAAATTGTTTTGGGCACTGGCCAATACATATTTGTTAAAAAAATTTCATATTAACGCTAACAAAGATACAAATGCACAAACTTATCGATACAAAGTTGGTCAAAAGCAAAGATTTTCTCACAGTCCATAAAGACAGTTCTGATCATTCATCATAGTAAAATTGCAGTAGTTTTTTTTTCTACGAAGTCTGAGCAGTAAAAGAAAATGCACACGGAAGTAGTGGATTTTCATGCAGAACTAGTGTTGTCTTTCCAACGGGAAGACTGTGCTGACTCTTGACATGCAGACAGGTAATAGGCCACAACAGAGCAAACCCACTGTAGTCCTTGTAGAGATAATGGTATTGGTGGGCCATCGAAGGTGCGGACCCACTGTAGTCCTTGTAGAGATAATGGTATTGGTGGGCCATCAAAGATGCAGACCAACTCAAGTTCTTGTAAAGACGGCCAGCAGCCATCTCTTGCGACTGTGCAGATGCACAATCACCATCAAAGAGTCTTGTACTATATAGCAATACCATAAACCACTACTTGTGCACTCACAAAGTTTTTGGAACTGTCCTTAGAACCGGCAATTCTGTTAACCAGTCCCTTGCTGAATTATTAACACACGTGCAAACACTAACAGTCGCAACTTCTCACATATGGTGCATATACTATGACCAACAGAACTGTGTGCAGTGAAATTAATGCTTACAAGTTACTTAATTTGATGAACTGGTGTCAATTACAATTTTATAACATGAGAATACAATAACAAAGGTACAAAATACATCATTAAATAACATAACAATACAGATAAAATTTGTAGTAATACGGGCTTTACAAAAGAATAGAAATAAACATATACAACCATGTTACAGAAATTATGACATAAGTAAATAAATAAAATAATGAGAATAGTTTCCGAAACATTAATTTCACACATAAGCATTGAAACAGAACAGAATTAATAATGTCTAAACAGTTTTACAAAGTACAAGGCATAGTATTAGAAAAATTCTACAACATATCTCTTATTAGATAAACATATAAAGACAAGAAGAACACAAATACACAAGGGTACACAGACACAAAGAGGAATAACACAAAAGACGTCTGGTACTGCAGTCCAACCGAAAACTCATTCCTTAGATCATTCCTATTATTTTAACATTTGCTCCTGCAAAAAAAAAAAAAAAAAAATCCTATCTAACCCTGTTGTCCCTAAGCCCCACTGTTTTGTTCGTATCCTCTATCAAAACAAATATTTCACATTTTACAATACTCATTTTTGCCCAAATATTTTTCATATAACTTCTCAATGCATTCTTTCCCTATTCTTCATAGTTAGTTTCTTATATAGTCTACCCCCTCTTAAGCTAACTTAAATCTACTGAGCTCAGATATATATACTAAGGGACGAGGCAATGCAGCAACACACAACAAATTAACACAAACATCAATCAGAATAAGTAAAGAGAGAAATGTCTGCGTACGTTCAGTTTTGCTCAGCTCTTTGAAAATCAAATAACGTAAGGGGTTTACCAGCACAATCATTCATAAATTTTTCTAAGGGGACGTTTCACTCTTCGCACGACTCTCCCGTCGGACCTCGATGCGGCTGCCCCGTCTTAACCGGCAACGCGAGGGAAGGTTCGCACGACTGTCATGGCCACGGTCCTGGAGGGGCGGCGCTTCGATGCCCACCTCTGCTGTGAAGTGCACAACCAGAGCTCACACTCAGCCGGTCGTCACTGACAGACTGACATCAAACAAGCCAAGTGCGACGTCACCCCAGCAGTGGCTGCATCAATTCCCATGGCAGACACGTCACTGAACTGACTTAACCTCTTATCCTCAGAACACTGATACCTCTCAAATTTTAAGTTAGTGTATCCTGTACAAATATCTCCCATGCCAATGTAAATCATTTGTCAAATTGTTTAATTAAAACATGTAAAATAGTGTATTGTTTTTTGTTGTATACACCAAGCTTGTAATTTTGTTGTACACGAGTTGAATGAGTACTCATGTAACAGTCAGTATCGTAGTCAAATGTATCGTAGACAAACGTAAGACACCAAGAAAATTTTTCTTTCTTTATGTTTATGAAATCTGTGTGTACCAGAGAGTCCACAAGTGTTAATAAGAACATGTAATACTTTCTATGATGATAAAGAACAGAGAAGCCTTCACATTTTTTTCTGCAATCAGCTAGGGGATGCCTTCCTGTTTCGTACCGTCCTATGTTCTTCTGCCTTCGCTATGTAAGCATCTATCTTGTTAGCTCTTAAGAACCATGAATATATTTAAGTGTATTTAAATTAATAACTTTCAGATATATTAACTTAACAAACTAAACATCTCCCTTTGTATTAATGTCTTTATCAGTTTACTGTTTAGCTATTCGTATTGGAGGCACATCTGTAACTTTGCGTTTCTCCCGAACACCATCCTGGAGTAATAGGAAATCACAACAGGAATCATCAAGTACTGCTCGGTTAATTTCAATTGACATTACTGAGTTGACTAACAATTTCCACTTGCTCATCCACCTACCAGACAGGTTGTTGCTATTGTTCGATGGGGACCACTTATATTGTGGTCACTCCATGTGTGGTTGCAGTTTAACGTCATACCAGAGACATTTCTGTTTACAACAACAAAATATACGAGAACCGCTACTTCTGTTCGCTGTATCGGCCAATAGTGTGAGGTAAATAGCTTTTCTCATACGGGAATGAGCAGCACCTTTAATTTAAAGTAATGTGGAAACGTCTTTTGCCATGTCAACAGCCGAGGATACTGAATCACACGAGGTCTACCTTACTCATGAGTTCTCCCAGTAAAGAACTTTGAAAAATTGTGGACCAGAAACCTACCTTTCCCTCCCGTCTCTCAGTTCAGCCCCCTTCCCCAATGTTGTTGTTGTGATCTTCAGTCTGAAGACTGGTTTGATGCAGCTGCCCAAGCTAGTCTATTCTGTGCAATATATACGAAGACAGTAACTTGTTCTCGAAAGAACAGTTACTGTTGATGACCGTGCAGCTTTTCCCTGGAATAAATGATGACTAACTGAAAACCTCAGCAGCCGACAGGTGCTGTTGATATACTTTTTTTTTTTGTAATCTTATTATGTTCTTCGTTATTGTTCGTTTCAATTGTTCGTGGCGGACGTCACCTGACTCCCGTTGAAGTTCGTTATTGATCCATTCACACAGTTTTTTTATTATAGGGGGCAGCTAACCCTCTGACCGAACACGCTGAGCTACCGTGCCGGCAAATTAAACTTTTCACTAATCATCTGAGCCACCGAGGACACTGCAGCGTCTTATCCCTTGCACGCTTCCCGTGAGACTCACATTCCCAACTGTCCACAATTCTACATATGGGCAAATGTCCTTAGGTTAGTTAGGTTTAAGTAGTTCAAAGTTCTAGGGGACTGATGACCATAGATGTTAAGTCCCATTGTGCTCAGAGCTATTTGAACCATTTGAGCCACTGGCAGATTCCCACATTGTGCTCTCTATAGGCCCCCTGGCTCAGCAGCTGTTGTGGCAGATGTGGCGAAATAAATAAAAAAATTAAATTTATTGGTTTTTTTAAGAGAAAAAATTATGGATATGGAACTGTAACTTTAGAAATGTTGAAGGGCTTTTTTTTTTTACGGACTGTATTGACCGGCTTGAATGCGGACAAATTCAGTGCTGCGTGAAATATGCCTGTAATATCATTTACCATTCCGATTAATTACATTTTTGAATTCTACGTCATTGTTGATTTATTCAGAGTTCTCACCTTAGACGTAAAATTCGTCCTTTTGCCACAGTATTAATTCATTAGTCGCCATCGGTGTTCTTCTCTTTGTTGACCGTGTGTATCTTCCTGAGTCGGCATCGGTTCACTTCACGAAGACGGTGGAAACCAAGGAATACAATGCTACGTCACTTTAAATAATTCTCGTAAAACTTAGATACTTCTCACTATTTTTTATTCACAACACAATAAGACTTGCTGTGCTCGTCGCACAAACCATAATTACTAACTATATGGCTGCCTTTCCGCACACTCCAAAAATTACGTCCATCCTCCACAAGGCAACAATCGAAAGTGTCCCTTAGCTCTTTCTTGGAGTATGAAACAAAGGAGAATCCAATGTGAACATTACAAAGATTATAATCTACATGCCTCTCAATTTAATCTTTGGCGCAGCCTTTAAGGTATTGTATGTCTCTGCGTCGGAATGTGTCATTACAACTGCCCCCCTACTGTATACTGTCACTAGAAAATTTTATTTGGTTTACAGGATACAGTAATCGACCTTGCAATTGATAGGTTTGGGGGTCTTTTATTTACAAACTTCATTTTACTGTCTCATTTTCATGGCATTGTGAATTCTTTGGTAATACTGAGTGTGTGTCAGTTTTTTGGTATACTTATGCTAATATTTACAAACCTTAATCCTAATATACAAAGTTTTGGTTAATACTGAGAAAACTACATCATGTGGTAAAGTTTGTACAATAAAATACACAACGAATAAAACGTTATATACAAATGTTTCTTTCCTCATCAGAGGTGAAAGTCCTTGTATTGCTTTCTGTATTTATTCTGGGGCGACGAGCTTTGTTCGCTAGCCCCAGTGTTGAATATGGGCGGGTGATACGCGCGCCTGATTGTTTGGTCGTCCGTTAGCGGGAGACGTTGGTTGAATGCGCGCGCCAGTGCATTGAATGTACACCGACGTGCGGGTACCGTCGAGACTTCCGAATCTCACTATGTGTGTGCTTCTTGTAGTTCCTTCCAGTACTTAGACTGGATACGACGAGGTACATTGGAATATGTGCCCCGAAGAACACACCACACTATGTGCGAGGCGGAGGACGATCCCGTCGATGCAGCTCCAGGTAAGAAGCGTTCCATATCAAACTTATTTGGCATTGCCCTTTCTTATTGTAACGCCATGGGTCGTTTGATGATGTCACTTGTTTAGGCTCGCTGACACTTGCAACGTAGCACTACTTTGCACAATTTTAATTTCTACACACACCACTTTAACCGCGAGTATTGCGATCGAAACTTTCTTTTTCACTACACTTTTTTCTTCGCATTAACCCCTTTTACTTATTGTACCTAGATTCATTCCCCCCAATACGTCAGGTCAATGTACATGAGTATTCACAAATTTGTAAGTCACAGGACTTGGCATGAAGTACAAAATATATCACATACAATGGAATAACATATAACACATACAATACATTGGTTACATTAATTACAGGCAAAAACTATCGACGAAAATTGAAAAATTTTTGACCACTCATAGTGGCTTCTTCGTCTTGGATTTTACTGACACACACACCTTTTTCCATTAATCTGTTAGAAGGAACAAGTCCTTTGTTTTCCTTCTTGAACTCGAGTGTAAGTTAAGGTTTACCTTCGTTACGTATTCTTCATACGCAACGACATGCATCAGCATGCAGAGAACACACCTGTAGCCGCTCCACTGCAGCTTGGGAAGGGAATTTTCTACCGTATACTTAGGGTAATGGCAACGACTACGTGTATGCTACGGTTTTTACGTATAAAATCTGAAAAGGCACGAAATAATCATTTATATGTAGCGTAATCCTAATATGTACAGTGTTTTGTGCTTAAGCACGTTCTGGTGTGCTTGTAAATCATTACCTCTAATGAAACTTCCTACATTAACGTCGACATATAAACATAAAATCTTGCAGTTCAGGGTGTAGCTACTATTACTATGTACAGTGTTTCATAATAGCGGCACGCCCTTGTGTGCGTGTATCATCTTTAATTAAAGTGCGCTTATAGGCGTCTTGTGTTATCATGGGAGAAAAAATACAGACATTTTAATGCATCGGTTGTCTTGAAAATCTATGCACACGAATAATCCGACTTTCATATCTTCAGTGCAGCATAAAATTCTGTATGATGTTTTTGTTCATAATTCATTTTATAGACGATTCCTTTTGCTTACAGGTCGTCGATCACACTACTTACCTGGCTCTCGTATAGAGTCGATATCATTTTCATTCTTTGTGACTGTAAATCGTGATATGTATGAAAGATATAATTTTAACATGATTTATCCTTTCATGTTTCAAGTGGGTAAAGTAATTCATACCTTCCTTCTGCATACATGAGTGAAGCATCGCTAATGTTGCACTGTGTATCAGGTTTTTCGTATTTTCTCGTAAACTCGCAGAGTCTTACGGTTTTTATTACGTTGTTTCTTGACGTTAGGTATACATGTTTACACGAGGTTGTCTTAGAGTTTAATTTTCCTTATACACTTCTATGTTGTTTAGGTTCCGTACATGTACAGAGCTTCTTTCGCCTTTCACACATTCATACATAGGTTTATACACACAAAAAATATCTACCTCTATAATATACACTTTGCTGGTGGGGTCCTTTTTCGGTACCCTGCACCATTCCCTCAATATTCCAAAATAATTCAGGGTGTGCTGAGCATCGTCCCTTATACTAATAATACTTACAACTAAATATTTCTTCTTACATACATAACTGCCTTACGGTCCATTAATGCGCAATCATTCCATATTTTCCTCCTTTACACTTTAGCTTTCGTACATGTACCCTCGTGTATAGCTTAGATATTCTACAAAATTGTTTGCTGGGTGCTTTAGGTGTTTCCTAACGTTAATGTGTTTCTCCCTCTAAAAAGCCTAGGTATTTGTTTCTAGGACGATTCAGTTCATTACTCACGTTGCATAGATCTGTTTATTATTTTCCTATTTTAAAGCTTGTGTCATTCTTTTCCTTAGTCACAAAAATTAACGCGTTTTCCTTGTCGTTCGTTCTGAAAATCGCTCGCTACTGTGTAATGTAAATGTATGCGTTATCTCTTTGCTTTCCTCTTTGCCGTTAGCTTTTCCCTATATGTGATCGTGTGTTGTTCTCGTGTACATAGCCTTTCTTCCGGTTATATATCTGCATTACTTATTTATTTTTTCTATTGTGCTATTTTCTTTCTCCCGTACAAGCTAAGATTTTACTCACTGTAATATAATATGACAGTACCGTCCATGATCAGTATGTACTTGTATGTTCACTTAATACTACGTAGTACCAGCTTATAATTAAATTTTCTAAGCTACTATTTACAAGACTTGTGTACCCTTTTCTTTCTTGTTTTTGAATGACTTTCGTCACTGTTTCTCATAGTAAGCGTGGTCTCAAAACTTTTAAACGTTCCGCGCATCCGCGCTTATGTACCATGACTGGACTGCAGGCGCGGGGAAAACTCTGCTTTGTTGGTGAACATTATTCGTGATAGCCGCCATCGTGTAACATGAGTCACGTGTCGTCTGGACTCGACCGCGCATGCGCCTTCGCGCTTTGTATACACTCAGCTGACCGGACAGGGAAGGGGGGAAGATTTCTCCCCGGCTCGCTGCCTACAGCGCGGCCAATGCCCTCGTCTTGCCATGCCGCTATCGCGTGCTCGTCAGCTGACCGTTGTATAGCAACTTTGACGCGTGGTTTATTGCTCGTCTCAAACGAACAAACTCTGACCTTCGTACTAATTTGTCATTGTTCCTCTCTCTTAAATAACTGAGTTAGACTACAAAAGTACCGTATGGTTTATTTTATAGTGTTAGGACTCACAGTAACACATGTTTCATTAGGTGTGGTTAACTATGCGTTTTTAAGGTGGCATATGTACCCAGTTGGTTACTAGTTTCGATGTTTAATTGAAACTTCAGTTATGTTTTCTAGTTTAATGCATGTTTTTCACTAACTGATCGTCCTTTTCAATGTACCTCTTAAACTACGAACACCGGATTTAGAGGTTTTTTTTCGTGTTCGCAAGTTTCTTAGGTTAATGACAGCAATTTTACTATGTGATCCAAGGTTGTATAATTTCAATTTTGCTAAAATAATATATAACCTTTAATGAAAAAATTCCTTGATATCCTTTTGGGGGTATAACCCTTTCATCTTGCCCGTTCGTGTGTTACCTAACAGATAACTTCCTGGGTGGGGTTTGTCTATTATAATGAAAGGGCCACTTTTTGTTTAATGCCTTAATTTTAGAGGATTTTGGGTCGGTACATAATAGTACTTCCTGTCCAGTGTTAAATTCTGTAACCTTTCTTATCTTTTCGTTGAACTGTTTTTTCCTTATTTCTGCTTGTTCTTCCATCTGTAGTAATTCTAGACGTACCTTTTCGTCTAGTGTTATTTCGTTTGTGGATAATTTAGGTAAAGGTTTAGCCCATTCGTCAAGTTCTGTGCCTTGAAACATTAACTCTGTAGATGTAAAGCCTTTTGAAGTATGAATTAAATTATTTACAACATGCTAAAATGGGGCTATGTATTCCACCCACTTTGTCTGTTTATTTGGTGTATAAGTGCTTATAAAGCGATTAAATTCTTTAAAATTTCTCTCAATCGGGCTCGATTCTGGGTGAAATTTGGGTACCAAAATATGTTTTATGTTTTGAGATTCGAGAAATATTTTCCATTTCTTACTAATGAAGTTTGTTGCATTATCAGTTAATATAATTTTCGGATTTCCCACTAGTGGTATGTAGTCTTCCATCATGAGTTTGATTATTGATCCCGACAGTATTGCTTTTTAAGTACTTTGTGAAGACATCATAAAATGCGATCACATATCTAACTCCTCCCCTAGCTCGTGGATATGGTCCTGCTGCGTCTACGGAAACTAGTTCTCTTGGTCTAGTTGGAATGATAGGGTGTAATACGTCCAAACAAGATCTATTAAGATGTTTAACCTTCTGACATATCGTACACTTTTTTATTATTTGTTCAATCCTGCGTCTGAGGTTAGGGAAGTAACAATATGTTGATATTTTCGCTGTACATTTTATACCCCATAGTGTCCCCATACTCTATGTGTGTGTCTTGTCAAATTGTCTATGTATTCTTCCGGGATGCATACACACCAGGTGTTGGATTGCGGATTGCGCCTGTAGAAAAGAACATCGTTTGACAGTGTGTAATATTGTTTCAGTGTACTGTTGTCATCTGCATGCAGTTTTTGTATAACTTGTCTCCATCTATTGTCTTCCTTTTGTAGTTTGCTCATGTCTTTACACATTTTTCTGTAATATGGTTGAAATGTGCCATCATGCATCAGAAAAACACTAAAATCGGAAGTCTGTTCGATCAATTCATTGAACTCGCCCAAGCCTTGTGGCAAGCGCGATAATGCGTCGGCAATTACATTCTGTTCACCCTTGATATAAACTATCTCGAAATCAAATCCCTGGAGGAATAAACACCAACGTGCAATCCGTTTGTGCAGCAATTTACATGTGAGTAAAAACGATAATGCTTGATGGTCACAAAACACTCGTGTATGCCTTCCCCAGAGATAGTATTGGCACTTGCGGAAAGCCCACACTACAGCTAACGCTTCAAGTTCAGTTGCCGAATAGGTTCTTTCACATTCCGTTAACGTTCTACTGGCAAAACTAATTATGTTTACTTTCTGTTCTCCATTATCATTTACTAATTGGAACAGACATGAGCCTAATCTCTGACATGACGCGTCCGTGCTCAAACAAAAGTTGTATTTCATGTTAGGAAGCTTCAAAATGAGTGCGTTTATGACTGCCTGTTTGATTTTTACGAAATCTTCCTCACATTTTTCTGTCCACAACCATGTGTGGTTTTTCCTTAAAAGGTTGAGTAGGGAATCACTATTCAGTAACTGTTTGGGCACGAATTTTCGAAAAAATGACGAGAGCCCCAGAAAAGCTTTCAATTGTTTACGTGTTTGTGGTGAGGGGCAATATTTTATGGCATCAAGCTTTTTTGGATCTGGTAAAATTCCGCCTGGTGAAATAATGTGGCCTAAAAATTTTATTCGATCCCTTCCGAATTCGGACTTCTTAAAATTTGCTGTGATGTCATATTCTCGGAACTTTTGGAACACTTTGTGTACCAATTCTACATGCTCTTGCCAGGTCTCCGTGGCTATCAAGAGATCGTCTACATACGACGTCACTTTGCTAATCAGTTCTGGACCCAATACTCTGTCTAAAGCCTCTATAAACACCCCAGCACTCACGTTGAGTCCAAATGGCAGTACTTGGAACTGATAGCTTCTGCCAGCATGAATGGACGCAGTATATTTTCTGCTATCACTATGTAGGGCTATTTGCCAATACGAAGCTTTCATATCAACGGATGTTAAATACTTCACTCCATGAAATTTATGCAATTGCTCATCTAAGTTTTCCGGCCTAGTGCGTACTGGTACGATGATCTTATTAATTTCCCGCGCATAAAGCACTAATCTGACTGACCCGTCAGGTTTGTTGACAGCTGGGATGGGACTGCAGTACAGTGAATGCGAAGGTTCTATCACCTTCCAGGCAACCATTCTATCTATTTCTTTGCGAACCGCTTCCTTCTTTGCCCATGGTATCGCATATGATTTATGGCAGTACGTTTTATGTGGGTAGACTTCCATTTTGTATTCATAAGTTTTGATTATTGTCGGCTGTTTTCTAAAAATGTCTCGGTATTCATAAATAAGATCTGCTAGTTCATTTTGTTGAGTTTCTGAAAGACAAGTGGATTTTCCTGCCTTCTCGTGGGCGGCCTGTTCGTTAACTATTTCCGTGTCTAATTGTTCGGGGTAAGGAATATCTACCAATAACACTTGTGGGTAAACTAATTTTATTTCAGCTTGTTTCTGTAATTGGCCATTACGCTCTATTTTTGACTTTACAAGATTGACCTTCACACTACGACTGCCCACTCGGAAATAGCAAAGTCCACTGTCTATGTCGATTTTTACTTTATACTGCCGGAAAACTTCCATGCCTAAAATACAATTGACGATTAATTTGTCAACGATTAAGAATGTACAGTTTATCGTGACATCGTAATGGTAACAGGTATTTGCGTCTGCCACTTAATACTTTTTGACTTGTTTCCTACAGCTGTCAAGATTTTACAATTTTCCGTTGGCAACACTGGTACTTTTAATGCTTTCGAAACTTCTTTAAATAAACAATTAGAAATAATATTCGTAGATGCGCCTGTAAGTATAGTTCCTATCTTTACTGTTATTACAGCCTGCACGAAGTCACTTACCTTGTTCTGTGCTTTTATCTCTTCTTCACACAGATCTTCTTCTACGGTAGCATCCTGATCATATCTTAAAAATAATTGTTTAAGATGTAATGTGTGCTTGTTTGTGCCCCCTGTTGTCAAATCGGTCGGCCGGTGGGGGCTCATTGCGACCGATTGTTGTTTACCGGGGGAGACAACGGCGTTGCTTCATTACTGTCCGTTACCTCTACGAAGTGCACTGAGTGGTCATTCTGTCGCCAATTAGTCTCCGGACCGCTGCGTGCAACATTCTTGCGGCCGGTCGTCGCTGTTTCTCCTTGGTCGGTCATTCCTATTACCGTAACTATTGTAATTTTCACTTGTGTGCCACCTTTCATAACGCGGACCTGACCAATCATTCACGTGATTTCTATCATTCCCATACCGACGTCGACCGTAATCTGTATTATATCTTCGGTCTTCACGTCTCTGTGGCGCCGAATTTCTCCGATTTCCGTAATTCCAGTTTCCATTATTTGGCCTTGTCGCATACGGGTGCCAACTGTGTTGGTTTTGTCCATTGCCACTAAATGATTCCCGTTACCGTTGTTTTGATTGGTTACGGAGTGTTCCTTCCGATTACTTGTATTCGGCTCTTCCTCATATGTTAGATCAATGGAGTCAAGCACGGAAAGAAAGTATTCAAGGTCGTTCTCCGGTATGGTTACCAATTTTTCGCGTAAGTTCACGGGTAGTCTGTTTTTCAGAATTTTGAGAACATCTACGTGCGGTATTGGATTGTTCCAATAGCGCGTCTTATTCAAATACTTTTCGAAATACTTTCTCAACCCGCCGTCTTTTAGGTTGAACGGTTGTGGGTTGAATACCTCACGCCGCAGTCTTTCTTGGATCCATGCAGACCAATATTTCTCCAAGAAAGCCCGTTCAAATTGTTCGTAGGTGACGCACTGTTCAGCCATGTCTGCGGCCCACAAAAGTGCGTCGCCTTGTGTGAAGCCTACTACATATCTAATCTTCTGTGCCTCAGTCCAGTTTCTTGGTAAGACATTGTTAAATGCTCTTACGAATACGACTGGATGAGTTTTTCTGGATTCTGTGGAGAAAACGGGAAACTGTCTACGTTTCAACAGGCTCTCATCGACTAGAATCGTCGAGATGCAAGGCGACACGCCTACTGCCTGTTGCAGCACCGCGTTTGGCGAATAGCCATTGTTTGCCTCCGCCGGTGCGTGCACATACGCCGGACTGGGCGCGTGATATTCTGCGTTATTGACATCGTAATCTGGCGCGGGCGAATAAGTGTCGCGCTGCCTGTTGCTTGACGTAGGCAAGTCATTTGAAACATTCAGCCTACCAGTAATTTCCTTGCGTATTCTGTCTTCGGCTACTTTGATTTCATTACCTAATTTTTCAAAAAGTTTTGTTTCCCTGTCAGTTATTGATTCATTTACATTACCGGTTTCTAAAGTTTCATTTATTTTGATAATGTCCGCGTTGATACGTCGAGTCTCCTGTTTCAGAAAACAGACTTCTTCGTTAACTTTATTAACTTGGTCAGGTATTTCTTCACATGCGGACTGTACTCTGGTTAAATGTAATTGAATAGCCCGTACGTTTTCATGTATTTCTTTTTGTACCGTTTGTGTTTGATTGTGTGTTTCTACGATTTCTGACAGTTCCTGTTCCTGTTTGTTTGTAAGATCTGACAATTTCTTTTCTAAATCATTTGCCAATACATTGTATACACTATTGACTGTTTTGATGACTTTGTCTTCGAGCTTTTGATCGATTTCATTGGTGAGTTTATTTAAGCGTTGATCAAAATGTTTGTGCATATTTTCAAATTGCGTGTTTACACTTTAAAACTGCTGTTGGAACCCAATTTCCATGTTTGACAATTTTGTGTTTGTCATGTTGTGGCTGATTTCTAGATTCGCCAGTTTTGTGTTTCTTGTGTTGTGACTGATCTTTAAATCAGATAATTGCTCGCTCACGTTTGACATCCGACTATATAATGCCTCAAGCGTAACTGACGAAGCTTGTGTGTTTGTATTTATGCCATTATTTGTAACCATTGTTTCTCTACCACGATCTGATTGAACCGAAACCGGGCTACGTTCACTGATTTCACGCGAAATAATTTCATCTGATCTGGTAATCGATGCTTCATCGACTGTGTACAAGGTTTCATTTGCAAATGGTTCGTTATTGTTAATACCTGTGGAGTGCAATTGAATTGTATTTACTTCTACATTATGTTGTGCTGAAAAACTAATTGCGTCATCATTTACGTCACTATTGTCAGAATCGGTGACGTGTCCATGAACGTATGTCAAATTAAAATTCTCCGATTCCATTGTGAAGATATTATTTTTATTTGTACTTTACTGTTAATCAAAATTTTTCAATTCTCTCGCAGTTGAATTAATAAAAATATCTCGGGATTGTTATTTGTTGGGCGTCGGAAATTTATAAGATGGCGCACTACGTCTTCTAATTCTGCGATTGTTGAACATAAAAAAGTAATTATCAAAGTGTAATTGTGTGTTGCCACCAACACTACCAGGATTTTAATATGGAAAGTAAAAGGTTCTGCTTTAAGTGGAGCTAAGCCAAGATGCAGCCGCTGTATGCGTTTGCGCTTTCCTACCTTAATTCTGGCTGAGCTGCGTCACTCACGATTACGTTAGTTTTGTAAATCCTTGTCCTTGTTCCTTCTGGTTATTGTGCCATCCGTTTATACAGTTAATATTGTTTCACCTTATTCGTCATTTTCCATGTGCGTCATGTAACAGAGAAACAGTAATTAGTACAAGTACATTTGTTGTACAACAATCAAGTATTTACTCTTTGTTCCACCAGCACTGTCCTGTCACAGTCGCCAGTGTGGCGAAATAATTAAAAAAATTTAAATTTATTGGTTTTTTTAAAGAGAAAAAATTATTTATATGGCACTGTAACTTTAGAAATTTTGAAGGGCTTCTTTTTACGGACTGTATTGACCGGCTTGAATGCGGACAAATTCAGTGCTGCGTGAAATATGCCTGTAATATCATTTACCATTCCGATTAATTACATTTTTGAATTCTACGTCATTGTTGATTTATTCAAAGTTCTCATCTTAGACGTAAAATTCGTCCTTCTTCCACAGTATTAATTCATTAGTCGTCATCGGTGTTCTTCTCTTTGTTGACCGTGTGTATCTTCCTGAGTCGGCATCGGTTCACTTCACGAAGACGGTGGAAACCAAGGAATACAATGCTACGTCACTTTAAATAATTCTCGTAAAATTTAGATACTTCTCACTATTTTTTATTCACAACACAATAAGACTTGCTGTGCTCGTCGCACAAACCATAATTACTAACTATATGGTTGCCTTTCCGCACACTCCAAAAATTACGTCCATCCTCCACGAGGTTCAAATGGTTCAAATGGCTCTGAGCACTATGGGACTCAACATCTTAGGTCATAAGTCCCCTAGAACTTAGAACTACTTAAACCTAACTAACCTAAGGACATCACACACACCCAAGCCCGAGGCAGGATTCGAACCTGCGACCGTAGCAGTCCCGCGGTTCCGGACTGCAGCGCCAGAACCGCTAGACCACCGCGGCCGGCCCCTCCACGAGGCAACAATCGAAAGTGTCCCTTATCTCCTTCTTGGAGTATGAAGCAAAAGAGATTCCAATGTGTACTTTACAAAGATTATAATCTACATGCCTCTCAATGTAATCTTTGGCGCAGCCTTTAAGGTATTGTATGTCTATGCGTCGGAATGTGTCATTACACAGAGCACCTGAAGGAAAATTTGGAAAATATTTCCATGTTATAGTTCTGGGTGGAGATTTTAATTTTCCGGATATTGACTGGGATACTCAAACGTTTATAACGGGTGCAGGGACAAAGAATCCAGTGAGATTTTTTTATGTGCATTATCTGAAAACTACCTTTAGCAGTTAAACAGACAACCGACTCGTGGCGATAACGTATTAGACCTTCTGGTGACAAAAAGACACGAACTATTTGAAACAGCTAACGCAGAACAGGGAATCAGTGATCATAATGGGGTTACTGCATCGATGATTTCAGACGTAAATAGAAATATTAAAAAAGGTAGGATGATTTTTCTGTTTAGCAAAGATGACAAAAAGCAGATTTCAGAGTACTTGACAGCTCAACATAAAAGTTTTGTCTCAAGTACAGATAGTGTTGAGTATCAGTGGACAAAGTACAATATGCATTGGATGAGTAAGTGCCAAGCAAGATCGTAAGAGATGGAAAATGCCATCGTGGTACCACAACCGAGTTAGAAAACTGCTGCGGAAGCAAAGGGAACTTCACAGCAAACATAAATATAGCCGAAGCCTTGCAGACAAGCAAAAATTACGCGAAGCGAAATATAGTGTGAGGAGGGCTATGCGAGAGGCGTTCAATGAATTCGAAAGTAAAGTTCTATGTACTGACTTGGCAGAAAATCCTAAGAAATTTTGGTGATATGAAAAGCGGTAGGTGGATCAAAACAAAATGTCCTGGCACTCTGTGACCAAAATGGTACTGAATGACAGACTAAAGGCCTTAATACTAAATGTCTTTTTCCAAAGCTGTTTCACATAGGATGACTGCACTGTAGTTCCTTCTCCAGATTGTAGCACAGATGACAAAATGGTAGATATCGAAATAGAAGACAGAGGGATAGAGAAACAATTAAAATGGCTCAAAAGAGGAAAGGCCGCTGGACCTGATGGGATACCAGTTCGATTTTACACAGAGTACGTGAAGGAACTTGCCCCCCTTCTTGCAGCGGTGTACCGTAGGTCTCTAGAAGAGCGTAGCGTTCCAAAGGATTGTAAAAGGGCACAGGTCATCCCCGTTTCCAAGAAGGGACGTCGAACAGATGTGCAGAACTATAGACCTATATCTCTAACGTCGATCAGTAGTAGAATTTTGGAACACGTATTATGTTCGTGTATAATGACTTTTCTGGAAACTAGAAATCTACTCTGTAGGAATCAGCATGGGTTTCTAAAAAGACGATCGTGTGAAACCCAGCTAGCGCTATTCGTCCACGAGACTCAGAGGGCCATAGACTCGGGTTCCCACGTAGATGCCGTGTTTCTTGACTTCCGTATGGCGTTTGATACAGTTCCCCACAGCCGTTTAGTGAACAAAGTAAGAGCATATGGACTATCAGAGCAATTGTGTGATTGGATTGAAGAGTTCCCAGATAGCAGAACGCAGCATGTCATTCTCAATAGAGAGAAGTCTTCCGAAGTAAGAGTGATTTCAGTTGTGCCGCAGGGGAGTGTCGTAGGACCGTTGCTATTCACAATATACATAAATGACCTTGTGGATAACATCAGAAGTTAACTGAGGCTTTTTGCGGATGATGCTGTGGCATGTCGAGAGGTTGTAACAATGGAAAATTGTACTGAAAAGCAGGAGGATCTGCAACGAATTGACGCATGGTGCAGGGAATGGCAACTGAATTTCAATCTAGAAAAGTGTAATGTGCTGCGAATACATAGAAAGAAAGATCCTTTATCATTTTGCTAGCAGGTCAGCAACTGGAAGCAGTTAATTCCGTGAATTATCTGGGAGTAGGCATTAGGAGTGATTTAAAATGGAATGATCATATAAAGTTTATCGTCGGAAAAGCGGATGCCACACTGAGATTCATTGGAAGAATCCTACGGAAATGCGATCCGAAAACAAAGGAAGTTGGTTACAGTACACTTGTTCACCCACTGCGTGAATATTGCTCACCAGTGTGAGATCCGTAGCAGGTAGGGTTGATAGAAGAGATAGAGAGGATCCAACGGAGAGCAGCGCACTTCGTTACACGATCATTCAGTAATCGCGAAAGCGTTACGGAGATGACAAACTCCACTGGAAGACTCTCCAGGAGAGACGCTCAATAGCTCGGTACAGCTCGCTTCTCAGAGAGCTTTTCGCACAAAGACATTCTAATATTGTCAGCTGCTTATTCCAGCGACTATCGTTAGACTGGTTGATTTATCTATCAAGAGCATTAAGAAGACTACTTTTCTTTACGTAAGTGACGCGTTCTTTCGCCGCAATTAAAAGACCAGGAACTTATGGACAATTAATGCATATATACTCCCCATTAAAATTATTTCGTAGCACTGTATTTGACATATGGGAGGAACAATTCCATCGTGAATATATGGCGCAGTGCAACGACAATATTGGTACTTTGATCAGTCGTGTGTTGCATGTCTTTCAAAGGAGAGTGGTAGATACCAAGGGCCATAAATCGTCCAAACAGTTCTCTTAGAATATTACCGCCCGTTTTTGGTTCGTCTGGAAACTGAGTTGTAATTAAAATGCGAGATCTGAGAGTCCAGTCAATGAAACAGGAGACAGTACATGTCAGATACTTGCTTTCCTAACGCCATCTACAATAGGCTTTAACACGGTCCAAGCTGAACTTTTAAGATTCGCTTCAGGCTGTGTGGCTCTCTGTTCACCACTGATTAATTTTTCTTTTCATCCCTTTTTCTTGACATGTTCTCCTTCTTCTGCAAACCATGTCTAGTTTCCCACTCTCACTTTTGCATTACAAAAAAAATTGAAGGAATCCCACCACTCCACTAAACACTGCTCTGCTCACCGCTCGTAGCCCCTAGCTCACAAGTGCGGTCAGTGCTACCAACAGCCCGTAGGCCGCAGCACACCAGTGCTTGCGAAAGGCACTGGTGGAGTGACGTCACGGACCTCGCTCAGTGCGGAGCAGTGTGGTCGTGGCCCGTGGGCTGTGTCTCCATGCGCAACTCTGCTGAACCCGTTGTCTGCAAGTGCTTTCGCAACAGCACTGCTCGGCCCGTGGCGTGACGTCAGGGACTCGCTCAGCCCGAGACTGCTGTGGCTGAGTGCGGCCGCACGACTCTGCACTGTGCGGCCCGTCGGACCTCGATGCGGCTCCCCCCCCCCCCTGAACCGACAGCGCGAGGCACGGCTCGCACGGCTGTCATGGCTACGGTCCTGGACGGGCATCGGCTCGATACCCACCTCTGTTGCCAAGTGCACAACCAGAGCTCACACTCAACCGGTTGTCACCGACCGATTGACATCATACAAGCCAACTGCCAAGTCACTCCAGCAGTGGCTGCATCGATTACCAGGGGCTGACTCGTCCCTGAAATGCCTTAACCTCTTATCCTCAGAACATTGATACCTCTCACACTTTTAGTTAGTGTACGTTCTACAAATATCTCCCGTGCCAATGTAAATGATTCGTCAGACTGTTTATTTAAAACATGTCAAATAGTGTATGGTTTTTTCTTGTATACACCAATCTTGTAGTTTAGTTGTACACGGCTTGAATAACTACTCATAAAACAGCCAGTATCGTAGTCAAATGTATCGTAGGATACCGTAAGACACCACGAAAATTTTTCTTTCTTTATGTTTATGAAATATGTGTGAACCAGAGAGTCCACATATCTTAATAAGTACATGTAATACTTTGTAAGATGATAAAGAAGACAGGAGCCTTCACATTTTTTCCGCGAGCAGCTGGGAGATGCCTTCCTGTTTCGTATCGTCCTTTGTTCTTCAGCTTTCGCTATGTAAGCATTTATCTTGTTAGCTCTTAAGGACAATGAATATATTTAAGTATATTTAAATAATACCTTTCAGTTTTGTTTTCAGCTATTCGTGAAAGCAATGCAAAACTGCTGACAAGGTGCCAATCCGCCATTGGTGTGACCCAAATACTGATTAGGAATTTATCAGATCTTTTATGGTGCACCAACGAACCTGCAGTCTTTCAGAAACGAAGCCCAATACTCAATTAACTACACAGCATAATGCGAATAACCGATCACGTTGCTGGTCGGGGTGGCCGTGCGGTTGTAGTCGCTACAGTATGGAACCGCGAAACGGTTACGGTCGAAGGTTCGAATCCTGCTTCGGGCATGGATGTACGGTTTTTTCTTGTATACACCAATCTTGTAGTTTAGTTGTAGTTAGTTAGGTTTAAGTAGTTCAAAGTTCTAGAGGACGGGTGACCTCAGAAATTACGTCCAATATTCCTCAGAGCCATTTGAACCATTTGAACCGATCACATTATGCACTTGACTTATGAAAATTACGTTGGACCAACATCTTTAACTTTATGGTTCTCTCGAACACCAACCTGGAGTAATAAAAAATCACAACAAGAATCAACATGCACTGCTCGGATAATTTGAATTTACATTACTGAGATGACTACCTGCTGGTAAGTGGTAGGTGATCACGACTATTTTCTTTACATTCTCTATCTTCCTTCAACATTCGCAAGCAGGCAAGGTAACAGTTACAGCTCACGACTTCCACTCGTTTATCGACCTTCCTGAAGGCTGCTGCTATTGTTGCTCATACAGTGGTCACTCCACCTGTGGCTACAGTTTGTCATACCAGAGACACTTCTGTTTACACCAACAAAAGAATACATGAACCGCTACCTCAGTTCGTTGCATTGGCCAATAGTGTGAGATAAATGGCTTTTCTCATACGAGAATGAGCAGCCGTGTTAATTTTGAGCAATAGAGAAACGTCTTTTGCCATGTCAACAGCCGAGGGTGCTGAATCACACGAGATCTACCTTACTCCGGATTGTTCCCAGTAAAGAATTTGCAAAATTGTGGACCAGAAGCCTACCTCTCCCTCCCGCCCCCTTCTACAATGTTGTTGTTGTGGTCTTCAGTTTGAAGACTTGTTTGATGCAGCTGTCCAAGCTAGTCTATTCTGTTCAAGCCTTTTCTGCGCTGCACAGCTAACGCAATGTGCATCAGTTTGTACCTGCTAACTGTATTCAACGCTTCGTCTCCCTCTACAATTTTAACACCCCGCCCCACACCACCCGAACAACCGCATACACACGCGTCTCTCCATTACCAAACTGACAAGAACTGATGCATCAGGATATGCCCTATCAAACGAAGTCGTGCCATAAATTTCTTGTTTTCCCCAGTTGGACTCAGTATCTTCTTCTCAGTTATTCGGTGTGCAGTGCCACCACTATTTTTCGGCGCTACTGAGTAAAATTGTGATGTTGCCATGGCTGTTGCAAAACATCTTGGGAGTGGGCCAGCACAGCGGCGAACAAACACCATTACGTCAGATGGAGCATTGCCACTGGCGGATTGCTATATTTTGCTCCAGGAAAATGGCTGGCACCGCAATAACGACGACACAGCAGAAAGGCGTTAGTAGGCCAGTAACTACACATACAATCACCAGACTGCTTATCGTCTACATGATTGCAAGTTATGATTTGCAAAGCAAGTGCGCTCTGTCCCAACATAAATTACCATTATTATCAGTCAAAGGTGTATCAGTCTGGTAGCAACTATTTAAGAAGAGAGGGGTTGCCGCTCCAAGAGGAGACATGAGGCTACAGGCAGCCACTATGGGACTTGGCCTCCTCTAACCGTGGGCCCCTGTTGCTGGTTTAAAGATTAGTGCTGTGAGCTTAGCATCTTCCAGCCTGTGGACCAACTACCAGGTGCAACCAGCCTTCTACCATAGAAGGCATTCGTTTGAGGCCATGCCCACCTGTTCCGTCAGTTCCTTAACACTCGCTGTCTTCAGCACACACTATGGAGGACGTTGCACCACAGAATGTTCTAGTTTGTTTTTCAGTAAAACGTATGGCTAATAGTGAATTTCTTATGAGCAGCCATTGATCATCATCCTGACAACAATCCACCACCTCAACTCAAACCTCCACATGTAGAGGTCATCCATCCTGGACCTCCACATTTTGATGCCAGAAGTTTGTGTCACGTCTACATTTCAGGGACAAGGGAACCTTGCCAGCCACCCTTCCTGGAGACGATGACTCTCGACTACCTGAGAGTTGCAGTTTCGTCGATACACAGCATCAGTATACAGTGGGTCAGTGCTCTAATTCTTCTATTTTTCCCCCCTGCGAGTATCACGTCGAGTCAGTGCACCTTTTAGCAGCTTTTCAGTTCTGTTTTCATGTGTGGCATGTGGCAAGTAAACTCAGACTGTGTTCTGAGCATGTGTAAATATGAACGTTATTTTTACCTATCATCAATGAGTGTGGCTCATTGTCTGGAATTGTATAAGGTGATAACCATGCATAGTTTCTTAGGAGGTGAAGATAAGTTTTATAGAGAAGTCAGAGTAGTTTTCGCCGTTTTGTATTTGCAATGTATTTCATTTTGAATAATAAATTTGGTTCACTGCGTTTAAGCACGTAAAGTAGTAGTCATGAGTAGCCGCTCAATTGGAGAAGTTAAGTTACAGTATGTGAGTGACAGAATTACATTAAGTGTCCTTGACGTCGTACTCTTTTGTTCTCCTCGTTTGTTGTCTGGATAATTAGTAGGAATACCCTGGCTGAGAGGTAGCGAATTTCTGTAGCCTGGACCAGATTTGGAGCGAAGTGCTTGTGCCGATGATATATGCGTCTTTCAGAGTGGAACTGCCGACAGTAATTTTATTGTAGATACTTAGGAGGCGACGCAGAAAGCTATCACTAAGGCTGATTGTATTGCAGATGTTTTGGGTACTGAAATGGTACACACGCATTTAGTATTTCCGAAGGTCGCAGATTCGGCACCATTTGTGACGCCACTGCCTCCTCAGAAGGTGGGAGGACAAGAAAGTGGAAATGTGTTTGTAACGTTTATGATCGGGCATACAATGCTTGTGCCAGTGGGTCAGGAGATTGACAAAAGTGAAAACACTTGCAGTGTAATGTGTGATGCAGGCGAAGGCTGCTGTGCAGTCCCAGGGCTAGACTTTCTCATCAAGCATCATGCCGAAACTGACTTTCGATGACTCGGGGTGGATCCCGGGGGAATAATGTTCAAGCTCGGGGAAGCTGTCACCAGTGAAATACTGTCGCAGGGTTCGTTTATCATGATAGGCCAAATGTGGGCAAAACCAAAAAAGCTTAATTTGCATGATATAGTGGCACAAGGCACTGGGGAGTTTCTTTAGGTGACCGAAGGTGTTGGTGACTTATACGATTCTGGACTTCGCCACCGGGTAGGGAGTCGTCGTTGAGTACGCAGCTTTCAGTGATTGAGAGCACTTCTTCTGTCTATACTGATGTTGAGACGTTATCTAAATTCCGTCCTTGTGAATGGGAGTTCGCGTTTCTTGTCTGTAGAACACAGAGAGGAGAAGATAGTAATAGATTATACTAGTCAGAGGACCGCCTTCTGCCGTCCTAGTGTTTAATGAGTTTTTTTATTTTGTGGCTGAGTTCTTCCATCGTCGCAGACGTGTACGAGAACCATCACTCCGACGCACGCGACGCAGTACATTCGGTGATACTGCTAATAGCTTCGGCTTATTAGGGCTATAAAGTGAACATCTGTGATCACGTAAGTTTAATTACCCCTGACGATGCACACCACTGTAGATCATCTTCGAAAGTACTGTCCTCTAGTGTTTGGGACGTTGATGGTATCAGTTATCTCGTGTTATTTATATTATATCGCGTAGCCACAAAAGGGACAGATTTGGGCAGTTGCTCAATAATATTAGTTAGGAAATTCATTTGTATCTCTTTATGTCCATTGCACATCGTTATATATCATTTGAAACATAGAAAGTGGTTTTAATCTACAATAAATGTATAAGCAGAGACAACATTTTTAATTTGGTAGTTGCTAGTGCCCTTAATCATTCATTTATTTTTATGTTGTAATTTATGTGTTACGGGCAAGGAGGAGGTAATAATATCACCGTTAAGACATCCTGAGACCTGCTTCAGGGGGTAGTCAGACGGAGCCAAATCTTTATTTTCGCGTTCAGTATTTTCCACTGCGCACATTCATTTTTACATCCGCCTCGAGCAGCATCTTGGAAACCATACAAATACCTTCAAGAAATACTTCCTAACACTTAAATTTATGTTCGATGTTAGTAAAACCCTCTTTTCTTTAATACTTTTCAGGCTATAGTCAGTCTTCATTTTATATCCTTTCTACTTCGACGATCATCAGTTATTTTGCTGCCCAGTTGTCCTTTTAGTGTCTCATTTCGTAATCAGATTCCCTTAACACTTCCTGATTTAACCCTCGCAATACCAAGGGAGAGGGAAGGGGTACTTTATGCCTACCTTTTCAGAACACTGTAATCTAGTCGTTTACATTATATTTTAAAATTCTGAAAAAAATATATTTGTGATTTTTAATAATTTCTTCTACTAGATTCCGCAATTGTTTTAAAATTTTCAGTAAAACTTAGCGCAACAACTTAAGTCTTGTCAGTGGATGTGAGTTTTCAGAACATGTGTCATATTTATATTTTCAGGTTTAGCACCATTCTTACACATAAATATATCTTTAAAAAGTATATTGTGCGTAAAATTCAACGGAAATGAACGAAATCCGTAAATCTTTGTGTTAGTCATATTTTTCGCCCCCCTTTTGTAGTACACGTTATGGAAAATCCATTGGTACTGCTAGGTTTAATTCGAATACGTTCCTTTTAGTTGCATAGACGGTTATCTTATAATCCCTCTCCAGGGCACTATTTATCCCATTCAACTGTTATTCCAAGTTCTATGCTGTCTCTGACAGAATTGCAGTCACCGGTAAACTTCAAAATGTTTATTGCTTCTCCCTGATATTTAATTCTGTTTACAAATTTACCCTTGTATGCTTTACTGCTTGTTCGGTGTAAATGTTGGATAAAATGGAATGTAGGCTTACCCGAATGTCTCACTCCCATCTTCAAATTGCACAACTAGAAATCCAGTGGATCGTGTAGCAGAAATGATGTGCTTCAACAAGATTTGTTTTTTGATGTATTCGGGCTGTGAAATACATGTCGAGCCTCATTTTACCTCTCTTCTTTTTACCTGAGGGCAGCAAAATTCATATTTTAGTGCATATATGGCATAAATTCAAACTTTCATTTAGGACAACTTGGATTCCCAAGGATTCACGTGTCACCAGTTTTGGAGGAACATGTAGGAATGAGCGTCTCTCCTATTTACGGACATAAAATGTTACTTTTAAAACTTCCAGTACATTGAGATAACTATTTCGTAGATCGAAAGGTAAGCCAGCTCCGTTCGAACCCACTAGCGAGAACAAAGAGAAAAGACGGTTGGAGATGCAGTAAAAGGAAATGTCGTTAGAGTGTATTGTGGGATTGGAGAAGTGTGAGGAAGGAAAACCGTTGTCTCGTATTGATGACTATACGCCTCTTATATTCAGATATCATTTTTAAATGACGAATGGTGACCAGAGGAAAGTTGCTACCTCACAGTATCACTGGAGAAACAGCTTTTCGTCTAATTATAATTTGGGGCGTTGATGTAAAAGACCAATTTCCGAAGCTTCTCTGTCCTAGGGCGCCTGACTCAAATGCTTTAACCAAGTCATTGTCCTTGTCAACAGAAGGTGCAGTACAGGTAATTTCTCCAGTTCTAATTCCTTGGACGCCGCTTTGAAGCGTTACAAAGACCCATATGTTTTAAAAGCTGTAAAATAAACGATTGCGTATAAGAATTATAGTAATAGAATAGCATACATATCGCGAAAAGTTCTTTCATCAGCGTGATATCAGTTCCTTCATTTCGGGCTATTTCTCCCTTCTCAGAGAGCTTTTGGCACAAAGACATTCTAACGTTGTCAGCTGCTTATTCCAACGACTATCGTTAGAATGGCTCAGTTGTCTATCAAGAGCATTAGGAAGTCCACTTTTTTTTACGTAAGGGAAGCGTTCTTTCGCCTCAATCAAATGACTGTGAACTTATGGACAAATGACGCTTATATACTCCGCATTAAAATTATTGGATACCAAGGGACATAAATCGTGTAAACAATTCTCTTAGAATGTTAACGCCCGTTTTTGGTTCATGTGGAAACTCGGTTGTAAAGGAAACGCGAGATCTGGGAGTCCGCAGCTCGTGGTCGTGCGGTAGCGTTCTCGCTTCCCACGCCCGGGTTCCCGGGTTCATTCCCGGCGGGGTGAGGGATTTTCTCTGCCTCGTGATGACTGGGTATTGTGTGATGTCCTAAGGTTAGTTAGGTTTAAGTAGTTCTAAGTTCTAGGGGACTGATGACCATAGATGTTAAGTCCCATAGTGCTCAGAGCCATTTGAACCATTTGAACCATTTGAACCATCGGGGAGTTCAGTCAATAAAACAGGAGACAGTTCATGTCAGACAATGGTTTCTTCTCGCGATCGCGCTGGATGTCCACACGTCCGTAGTTGCTGGGTATTCGCCTTCTGTTATATGAGCAATTACCTCAGGCATAATTATATGTAATATGCTTTTAACACTTTCTGCCAGATACCGCGACACAGTTGTGGTGTGAGAGATAATGGCCTTTGCAGTGTCGATTAACGTCTGAACTAGATCCATAAGACTTTCACCTCTTATAGTTCCGTACAACCTTACGTCTCGTGCACACATAGCATCGCAATTATCGACAGTTATCTCCTGAGCTGGTTTACGAAGTCGTTTCTCGTCCACATACGACCTTTGTTTATTAGACACGCATGGATGGCGAGAAATGTACAAAGTGACACGTGACCCTTCAGCATAAGAGTAAACATCACAACACAGCGAACAACAAAGAAAATGAACGCTTTCCCTAACGCCATCCACAATAGACTTTAACAAGGTCCAAACTGTACTTTTAAAATTCGCTCCAGGCTGTGTGGTTCTCTACTCACCACTGATTAGTTTTTCTTTTACTTCCCTTTTTCTTCACATGTGCTCCTTCTTCCGCAAACCACGTTTAGCTTCGCGCTCTTATTTTGTGTGTTACGAAAAAAATGAAGACATCCCATCACTCCACTAAACACCGCTCTACTCACCGCTCGCAGCCAGTAGCTCGCAACTGGGGTCAGTGCTACCAACAGTTCGTAGGTGCAGCACACCAGTGCTTGCGTAAGGCACTGTTGCTGTGACGTCATGGGCTCGCTCAGTGTGGAGCAGTTAGGCCGCGGCCCGTGGGCTGCGTCTCCATGAGCAACTCTGCTGAGCCTGTGGCATACTGGTGCTTTCGCAACAGCACTGCTCGGCCCTTGGGATGACGTCAGGTACTCGCTCAGCCCGATACTGCTGTAGTCGAGTGCGGCCGCAGCTCGCGGGCCGAGCCTCTTCGCACGACTCTCCTGGCGGACCGCGATAACGGCTGCCCCGCCTGAATCGGCAGCGCGAGGCAAGGCTCGCACGGCTGTAATGGCCACGGTCCTGGACGGGCGGCGCTTCGTTGATGACCTCTGCTGCAATCTGCACAACCAGAGCTCACACTCAGCCGGTTGTCACCGACCGATTGACATCATACAAGCCAACTGCGAAGTCACTCCAGCAGTGGCTGCATCAATTACCAGGGTCTGACTCGTCGCTGAACTGACTTAACCTCTTATCCTCAGAACAGTGATACCTCTCTAATTTTTAGTGTATCTTGTGCAAATATCTCACATGCCAAGGTAAATGATTTGTAAAACTGTTTATTTATAACATGTCAATTAGTGTATTGTTTTACTTTTATACACCAATCGTGTAATTTTGTTATACACGACTTGAATATTTACTCATGTAACAGCCACTATCGTAGTCAAATATATCGTAGACAAACGTAAGACACCAAGAAAATTTTTCTTTCTTTATGTTTATGAAATATGTGTGTGGTGTCACCGCCAGACACCACACTTGGTAGGTAGGTGGTAGCCTTTAAATCGGCCGCGGTCCGTTAGTACACGTCGAACCCGCGTGTCGCCACTATCAGTGATTACAGACCGAGCGCCGCCACATGGCAGGTCTCGTCTAGAGAGACTCTTTAGACTCGACCCAGTTGTACAGCCGACTTTGCTAGCGATGGATCACTGTCTACATACGCTCTCATTTGCAGAGACGACAGTTTAGCATAGCCTTCAGCTACGTCATTTTGCTACGACCTAGGTAAGCGCCATGTTCAGTTACTACAATTACTTCAATAATATATTCTGAACAGATAATATTGTGAATCATGTACCGTCAAGAGCGACGTTCATCATTAATGGATTAAATTTAAGTATCAAACTGATTACGTCCGCTTTCTGAATTCTCATTCCTTGTCATTTTCCAGATATCATGTCAGTAAAGTTCTTCGCTCCTCACGCTAGCCTGCGTGAGCTAAAACGCGTGCATTTGGGCCTCCACACGTAACACGGTGTTGGCTCTTCTGCTAGCACAAAAATGTGTTTACCAGAGCGTCCACAAGTGTTAAAAAGTACAAGTAATAATTTCTGTGATGATAAAGAACAGACAAGCCTTCACATTTCTTCTGCGATCAGCTAGGGGATGCCTTCCTGTTTCGTATCGTCCTTTGTTCTTCCGCTTTCGCTGTGTAAGCATCTACACTACAGGACATTAAAGTTATTACACCACGAAGATGACGTGTTACAGACGCGAACTTTAACCGACAGGAAGAAGATGCTGTGATATGGGAATGAGTAGCTTTTCAGAGCATTAACACAAGGTTGGCGCCGGTGACACCTTCAACTTGCTCACATGAGGAAAGTTTCCAACCAATTTCTCATAGACAAACAGCAGCTGACCGGCGTTGCCTCGAGAAACGTTGCTGTGATGCCTCGTGTAAGGAGGAGAAATGCGTACCATCACGTTTCCGACTTTGATAAAGGTCGCATTGTAGCCTATCGCGACTGAGGTTTATCGTACCGTGAAATTGCTGCTCGCGTTGGTCGAGATCCAATGACTGTTAGCAGAATATGGAATCTGTGGCTTCAGGAGGGTAATGCGGAACGCTGTGCTGGATCCCAACGACCTCGTATCACTAGCAGTCGAGATCAGAGGCATCTTATCCGCATGGCTGTAACGGATCGTGCAGCCACGTCTCGATCCCTGAGTCAACAGATGGGGACGTTTGCAAGACAACAACCATCTGCAGGAACAGTTCGACGACGTTTCCACCAGCATGGACCATCGGCTCGGAGACCATGGCTGCAGTTACCCTTGACGCTTCATCACAGACAGGAGCGCCTGCGATGGTGTACTCAACGACGAACCTGGGTGCACGAATGGCAAAATGTCATTTTTTTCGAATGAATCCAGGTTCTGTTTACAGCATCATGATGGTCGCATCTGTGTTTCTCTCGAACACCAACCTGGAGTAATAGGAAATCACAAAAGGATACAACAATTACTGCTCGGTTAATTTCAATTGACATTACTGAGCTGGTAAGTGGTAGGTTATCATGACTATTTTCTTTACATTCTTTATCATCCTTCCACCTTCGCAAGCAGACAAGGTAACAGTTACAGCTCAGAAGTTCCACTCGCTCATCCACCTTCGAGAGAAGTTGTTGCTGTTGTTAGATGGGGACCACTTATACTGTGGTGACTCCATGTGTGGTTGCGGATTAACGTCATACCAGAGACATTTCTGTTTACAACTACAAAATATACAAGAACCGCTACTTCAGTTCGCTGCATCGGCGAACAGTGTGAGCTAAATAGCTTTTGTCACACGGGAATGAGCAGCACCGTTAATTTAGGATAATATAGAAACGTATTTTGCCATGTCAACAGCCGAGGGTGCTGAATCACACAAGATCTACCTTAGTCATGAGTTCTCCCAGGAAAGAACTTGAAAAATTATGGACCAGAAACCTACCTTTCCCTCCCATCTCATTCCCTATGTTGTTGTTGTGGTCTTCAGTCTGAAGACTACTTTGGTGCAGCTGCCCAAGATGGGCTGTTCTGTGCAAGCCTCTTCAGCGCTGCACAGCTTATGCAATGTGCATCAGTTTTAACCTGCTAACTGTATTCATGACTTCGTCTCCCTCTACAATTTTAACACCCCCCTCCCTCCACAAAACCCCCATATACACACATATCTCCATTACCAAACTGACAAGTACTTGCTGATTCAGGATATGCCCTATGAAACGAAGTCGTGATATAAGTATCTTGTATTCCCCAGTTAGACTCAGTATCCTCTTATCAGTTATTCGATCTGCAGTGCCACCACTATTTTTCGGCTCCACGAGGCGACAGGAGGCTAGATGCAGCCACCACGAGATTTGCCATCCATTAACTGTGGGCACCTGCTGCTGGTTTTAGGATCAGTGCTTTGAGCTTAGCATCTTCCAGCCTGTGGGCCAACTAGCAGGAGCAACCAGCCTTCGGCTATTGAAAGCATTCGTTTGAGGCCATGCCCACCTGTTGCGTCAGTTCCTTAAGACTCGCTGTCTTCAGCACACGCTATGGAGGACGTCACACCACAGAATGTTCTAGTCTGTTCGTCAGTAAAATGTATGACTAATAGTGAAGTTTTTATGAGCAGCCGTCGATCATCATCCCGGCAACAATACACCACCACAACTCCTCCACATGTAGAGGTCATCCATCCTTGACCTACACATTTTGATGTCAGTAGTGTCACCTCTAAATGTCAGTGACCCGAGAACCTTACCAGCCTTCCTCCCTGGAGGCGACGAATCTCTCAGGGTTGCAGTTTCGTCGACACACAGCATCACAATGCAATGGGTGAGTGCCCTAACTGTTCTGATTTTCCCCCCTGCGAGTGTCACATCGAGTCAGTGCACGTTTTTGCAGCTTTTCAGTTCTGTTTTCATGTGTGACATGTGACACGTAAATTCAGACTGTGTTCTGAGGATGTGTAAATATGAACGTTATTTTTGCCTATCACGAATGAGTGTGGCTCATTGTCTGGAAGTGTATAAGGTGTTAACCATGCGTAACTTATTAGGAGGGGAAGATGCGTTTTGTCGAGAAGTCGGAGTTTTATGGTAATTTTCGCCGTTTTGAATGGGCAATGTATTTCATTTTGAGCAATAAATGTGGCTCACTGCGTTTCAGCGCGTAAAGTATTAGTCATGAGCAGTCGCTCAAGCGGAGAATTTAAGTTACAGTAAGTGTTAGGATAGAACTAGCTTAAGTATCCTTGTCGCCGTACTGCTTTTTTCTCCTCGTTTTTAGTTTACATAATTAGTGGGGGATACCCTGGCGGAGAGGTTGCGAATTTCTGTACCCTGGACCAGATGCTCAGGGAAGTGCATGTGCCGATGATTTTTGTGTCTTGCAGAGTGCAACTTCCGACAGTCATTTTGTTCTAGTTACTCTGAAGGTGAAACAGAAAGCTATCAATAAGACTGACTGAATTGCAAATGTGTTGGGTACTGAAATGCTACAGACGTATTTAGTATTTCCTGAGGACGCAGATTCAGTACCATCTGTGACGTCACTGCCTCCTCAGAAGGTGGGAGGAGAAGAAAGAGGAAATGTGTTTGTAAGGTTTATGATCGGACCGACAAGGCTTATGCCAGTAGATCAGGATATTGACAAAAGCGACAACACTTGTAGTATAATGTGTGATGCAGGCGAAGGCTGCTGTGCAATCTCAGGGCTAGTCTTTCTCATCAAGCATCATACCAAAACTGACTTTCGATGATGCGCGGTGGAACTCAGGGGGATAATGTTCAAGCTGGGGGAAGCTGTCACCAATGAAATACTGTCGCAGGTTTCGTTTATCATCATAGGACAAATACGGGCAAGATCACTAAGCCATAATTTGCATGATATAGTGCCACAAAACACTGGGAATTTGCTTTAGGTGATCGAAGGTGTTGCTAACCTATGTGATTCTGGACTTCACCTCCGGGTGGAGAATCGTCGTTGAGTACGCAGCGTTCAGTGATTGAGAGCACTTCTCCTGTCTATACTCACGCTGAGACGTTATCTGAATTCCGTCCTTGTGCCTGGGAGTTATCGTTTCTTGGTTGTAGAATACAGAGTGGAGAAGATAGTATTAAATTATACTAGTCAGAGGACCGCCTTCTGCCATCCTAGTGTTTAATGAGTTTTTCATTTTGTGGCTGGTGTTCTTCCATCGTCGCAGCCGTTTTCGAGTACCATCACTCCGACAAATGGGACGCAGTACATTCGGTGATATTGGTAATTCCTTCGGTTTATTAGGACTATAAAGCTGAACAGTTGTGATCACGTAAGTTTCATTTCTACTGAGGTAGCACACCACTGTAGATCATCTTTGAAAGTAGCGGCCTGTAGTGTTTCGCACATAGATCACATCAGTCATCTCGCGTTATTTATTTCAGACGCGTAGCCATAAAAAGGGTCAGATTTGGGCAGTTGATCAATAATATTAGCCAGGAAATTCTTTTGTATCTCTTTGTGTCCATTGCAAATCGACAAATAACAAATGTAATATGTAAAGGGGTTTTAATTTACAATAAATATATAAGCAGAAACAACATTTATCATTTAGTAGTTGCTAGTTCCCTTAATCATTCATTTATTTTTATGTTGTAATTTTTATGTTAAGGGCAAGGTGGAGGAAATAATATAACCATTAACAGATCCTAAGAACTGCTTCAGGCGGTAATTAGACAGAGCCAAATATTTATATTTGCGTTCAGTATTTTCCATTGCACACATTTGTCTTTACACCCGCCTGTGGCAGCATCTTGGAAACCATACAAATACCTTTTAGTATTACTTCCTAACACTTACATTTATATTCGATGTTACCAAATCACTCTTTTTCAAAAATGGTTCAAATGGCTCTGAGCACTATGGGACTTAACTGCTGTGGTCATAAGTCCCCCAGAACTTAGAACTACTTAAACCTAACTAACCTAAGGACAGCACACAACACCCAGCCATCACGAGGCAGAGAAAATCCCTGACCCCGCCGGGAATCGAACCCGGGAACCCGGGCGTGGGAAGCGAGAACGCTACCGCACGACCACGTGATGCGGGCTCTTTTTCATTAATACTTTTCTTGCTATAGTTAGTCTTCATTTTATATCCTCTCTACTTCCGCCATTATCAGTTATATTGCTGCCATATAGTCCTTTTAGTGTCTTATTTCTAATCAGATTCCCTTAAAACTACCTAATTAAACCCTCGCAATACCAAAGGAGAGGGAAGGGGTGCCTTATGCCTACCTTTTCATAATACTGTTATCTAATCATATTGAAAAAACATATCTGTTATCTTTAATGTTTCTTCTACCGGATAACGTAATTGTTTTAAATTTTTCAGTAAAACTTAACGCAAAAATTTAGGTCTTGTCAATAGATGTGAACTTTCAGAATAGTTGTCATATTCATATTTCCAGATTTAGGACACTTCTTACACACAAATATATTTTTAAAAACTATGTTGTGTGTAAAAGACAATGAAAATTAACGAAATCCGTATTTCTCGGTGTTGGCCATATATTGCGCCCACCTTTTGTGGTACACGTTATGGAAAATCCGTTGGTAGTGCTAGGTTTAATTCGAATAGGTTACATTACCTTTCATTTAATTCCATTGAGGGTTATCTTATAATCCCTTTCCAGGGCACTATCTGTTCCATTCAACTGTTATTCCAAGTGCTTTGCTGTCCCTGACACAATTGCAGTGTCACCGGTAAACTTAAAAATGTTTATTGCTTCTCCGTGATATTTAATTCTGTTTACAAATTTATCATTGTATGCTTTACTGCTTGTTCGGTGTACATGATGATCGACATCGAGTGTAATCTACCCGAATGTCTCACTCCCATCTTCAAATTGCACAACTAGTTCTAATTCCTTGGACGCAGCTTTGAAGAGCTACAAAAACCATTATGTTTTAAAAGTAATAAAATAAACGACTGCGTATAAGAATTACAGTAATAGAATAACATACGTACCGTAAAAATTTCTTTCATCAGCGTGATATCAGTTCCTGCATTTCGGGCTATTTCTCCCTCCTCAGAGAGCTTTTCGCTCAAAGACATTCTAACATTGTGAGCTGCTTATTCCAGCGAGTATCGTTAGACTGGCTCAGTGATCTATCAAGAGCATTAAGAAGACCACTTTTCTTTACGAAAGTGACGCGTTCTTTCACCGCAGTCAAAAGTCCATGAACAACTGACGCATATACACTCCGCATCAAAATTATTTCATAGAGCTGTATGTAGCATATGACAGGAACAAATCAATCGTGAATAATCGCGCAGTTCAACGACAGTTTTGGTACCTTGATCCGTTGGCTGCTGACTGTCTTTCAAAGTAGAGTCGTAGATACCAAGACATAAATCGACTGAACAATTCTCTTAGAATGTTACCTCCCGTTTTTGGTTTATCTAGAAACTGAGTTGTAAACAAAATGAGAGACCTGAGAGTCCAGTCAATGAAACAGGAGACAGTACATGCCAGATAATTGTTTCCCTCTCGTTCTGGATGTCCACATGTCTGTAGTTGCTGCGTATTCACCTTTTGTTGTATGAGCAATTACCTCAGGTATAATTATATGTTATAGGCATTTAACACTTTCTGCCACGTACCACGACACAGTTGTGAGGTGAGACATAATGGCCTATGTAGTGTCAATTAACGTCTGAACAAGATCCGTAAGACCTTCACCTCTTATAGTTCCGTACGACCTTACGTCACGTGCACGCATAGAAACGCATTTATCGGCAGTTATCTCCTGAGCGGATTTAGGAAGTCGTTTTCTCGTCCATCTAAGACCCTTGTATATCAGAGACGCATGGATGGCGAGAAATGTGCGAAGTGCCACCTGATCCTTAGGCATGAGAGGAAAATACACCACACAGTGCACAGCAAACAAAATGAATGCATTTCCTAACACCATCCACGATAGGCTTTAACATGGACCACACTGAACCTTTAAAATTCTCTTTAGGCTGTGTGATTCTCTACTTCCCTCTCCTTGACGTGTGCTCCTACTTCTGCGAACCATGTTTAGTTTCCGCGTTCATTTTGTGCGTTACGAGAAAAATGAAGAAATCCCACCACTCCACTAAACTCTGGCGGTGTAAGGCGCTGCAGTCATGGACTGTGTGGATGGTCCTGGCAGAGGTTCAAGTCCTACCTCGGGTATGGGTGTGTGTGTTTGTCCTTAGGATAATTTAGGTTCAGTAGTGTGTAAGCTTAGAGACTAATGACTTTGGCAGTTAAGTCCCATAAGGGTTCACAAAAGCCCTCAACTACAGTCAGCGCTTGCGCAAGACACTTGTACAGTGGCGTCACGGGCTCGCCCAGTGCGGAACAGTGAGGTCGTGGCCCGTGGGCTGGGTCTACATGCGCGACTCTGCTGTGCCAGTGGCATACAAGTTGTTTCGCAACAGCACCGCTCGTCCCTTGAGGTGACGTCAGGGACTCTCTCGGCCCGAGACTGCTGTAGTCCAATGCGGTAGCACGACTCTGCACTGTGCGGCTCGTCGGACCACGATGCGGCTGCCCGAGCTGAACCGGCAGCGCGAGGCAAGGCTCGCACGGCTTTCATGGCTACAGTCCTAGACGGGCCGCACCTGGATGCCCACCTCTGCATAACCAGAGCTCGCACTCAGCCGGTCGTCACCGACCGATCGACATCATGCAAGCCAACTGCGACATCACTCCAGCAGTGGCTGCAACAGTTCCCACGGGCAGATACGTCACTGAACTGACGCAAACTCTTATCATCAGAACACTGACACCTCTCAAATTTTAAGTTAGTGTATCTTCTACAAACATCTCCCATGCCAATGTAAATGATTTGTCAAACTGTTTACTTAAACCATGTCAAATAGTGCATTGCTTTTCTTGTATACAACAATCTTGTAATTTTGTTGCACACAACTTGAATAATTACTCATGAAACAGCCAGTATCAGAGTCAAATGTATCGTAGGCAAACTTAAGAAACCAAGAAAATTTTTCTTTTTTATATTTATGAAATATGTGTGTACCAGAGAGTCCACAAATGTTAATAACTACATGTAATACTCTGTATGATGATAAATAACACAGAAGCATTCACATTTTTTCTGCAATCAGCTAGGAGATGCCTTCCTGTTTCGTATCGTCCTTTGTTCTTCAGCTTTCGCTTTGTAAGCATGTATCTTGTTAGCTCTTAAGAATCATGAATATATTTACGTATATTTAAAGTAATACCTTTCAGCTTTGTGTAAAGCTAGCGTGAAAGAAATGCAAAATTGCTGATATGGAGCCTGTCCTCCATTGGTGTGAACCAAATACTGATTAGCAGTTTATCAGATCTTTTATGGTGCACAAACGAACGTGCAGTTTTTGAGAAATGAAGTCCGTTACTCAATTAACTATACAGCATAATGCGATTAACCAATCGAGTTACTCACTTGCCTTATGAAAATTACATTGGAGCAACATCTGTAACTTGGCTTTTCTCGCGAACACCAACCTGGAGTAATCGGAAATCACAATACTAATCAACAAGAACTGTTCCGTTAATTTTAATTGACATTACTGAGCTGGTAAGTGGTTGGTAAACACGACTATTTTCTTTGCAGTCTCTATTTTCAAATGGTTCAAATGGCTCTGAGCACAATGGGACTTAACTTCTGAGGTCATCAGTCCCCTAAAACTTAGAACTACTTAAACCTAACTAACCTAACGACATCACACACATTCATGCCCGAGGTAGGATTCAAACCTGTGACCATAGTGGTCACGCGGTTCCAGACTGTAGCGACTAGAACCGCTCGGCCACCCCGTATGGCTTCTCTAGAGAAATATAGAAACATCTTTTGCCATGTCAACAGCTGAGGGTGCTGAATCACACGAGATCTACCTTACTTATGATTTCTCCCAACAAAGAATTTGCAAAATTGTGAACCTGAATCCTACCTTTCCATTCTGCCCTCTTCCCCAATATTGTTGTTGTGGTCTTCAGTGTGAAGACTGGATTGATGCAGCTGCCCAAGATAGTCCTGTGCAAGACTCTTCAGCGCTGCACAGCTAATATAAGTACATCAGTTTGAACCTACTAATTGTATTCAAGACTTCGTCTCTCTCTACAGTTTTTACACCTCCCCCTCCACAACACCCACGTATACACACTTCTCTCCATTACCAAATTGACAATTCCTTGATTCCTCAGGATACGCCCTATGAAACGAAGTTGCGCTATAAGTTTATTGTTTTCCCCAGTGCGTCTCAGTATCTTGTAATCAGTTATTCGATATGCAGCTCCACCAGCTCAGAGCCGACCAAACACCATTACGTCAGATGCAGCAGTGCCACTGGCAGATTCCCACATTGTGCTCCAGGGGCTCGCACCGCCATAACGACGACACAGCAGAAAGGCGGTGTTGGGCCAGTTACTTCACATTCAATCAATACACTTCTTATGGTCTACATGGTTACAAGCTGCGATTTGCAAGGCATGAACGCTCTGTTCCAACTTAAATTACCATTATTTCCAGTCAAAGTTGTCTTAGTCTGGTAGCAAATATTTACGAGGAGAGGTGTATGCCGCTCCTCGAGGCGACGTGATGCTACAAGCATCCACCACGAGATTTGGCCTCCAATAACTGTGGACCCTAGCTGCTGGTTTTAAGATCAGTGCTGTGGGCTGAGTATCTTCCAGCCTGTAGGCCAACTACAAGGTGCAACCAGCCTTCGACCACAGAAGGCAGCCGTTTCAGACCATGGCCACCTGTTGCGTCAGTTCCTTAACACTCGCTATGTTCAGCACACGCTATGGAGGACGTTGCACCACAGAACGTTCTAGTTTGTTCTTCAGTAAAATGTATGAATAATAGTGAAGTTTTTATGAGCAGCCATGGATCATCATCCCGACAACAATCCACCACCTCAACTCCGACCTCCACATGTAGAGGGCGTCCATCTTGTCTGACAGCTTCGTGGAGTACGTGGAAAATATATTTGACCTGTTGTTTCAGTTATAAGCTAGAGAGCCTCAAGTAGTTGCAAGTGTAGACAGGGCACAACAAACTCTCAGCAGCAAATTGAATAGTAAGAATGTAGGGAAATCAGTGAAGAGAAAGAAAGTGTTATTTATAGGTAGTTCCCAATGAAGAGGTGTTGGCCAACTTTTGCAGGATGAACTAGGATCACATTACCAGGTCACCATTTTTTTTAAACCTAGTGCTGGTCTGGAGCAGGTGACAGAGGATTTACGATCACTTTGCAAAGATTTCACTAAGCAAGACACTGTGGTTATAGTGGGAGGGCCAGGCAATAGTATTGACAGAGATCCTGGGTACAGTATAGAGTGTGACCTTTCAAAGATTGCATCAGCATCGAAACATACTATTGTTGAGCTTGTATCTGTTCTTGGGCGCCATGTCCGACCTCATTTGAACTCTTCAGTCAAGAGAGTTAATTTGGAGTTGGAACAGCTGCTTATGTCGTGTGCAGGGTCACACATTGGTGTGGTTCCTGTTGATTCTCTCAATAGGTAGGATTATACTAGGCATGGCCTTCACCTCAACAGGATAGGGAAGGGTAAACTGGCTGGGAAAATAGCAGGAAAGTTAAAGGGGGAGGCACTGTCATGACTGATAAAATACCAGTGGTTATAGGGTTCAGAAAAGACCGTTTTTTAGGGTAGGGAGGACAGAAAGGAACGAAATTTTAAGAGAGGTTAGGACTGAGACAAACCTTCAGTTTGAGAAAGGAACCAAAAAACATAATTCTAGCTCATTACATCAGCATAGACAGCTATTCGTTAAAAATTTTCAACAATCAACAGATATTTCAACATTACCCAACTTTAAATCAGTCAATGTGAAATGTCAGCTATCTTTATTGCATCGAAATATTCGAGGACTGAGAAGTAAATTTAATGAATTAATTATTTGCACAGATGAATTAGAGTCCTCAAAGCCAGTTGACATAATCTGCCTCTCTGAACGTCATGTGACCACTGGTATAGAACTTTTTAAGTCTTACAGAGTTTAGGTTAGCATCTCACTTTTGTAGAGCATGAATGGAGAAAGGAGGGGTTGCCACATGCATCAGGAACTGTCATAAATTTAATAAGATAGACATTCATAAATTTTGCTTCGAACAGCATATGCAAGCATGTGCAACAGAAGCAGAATTTTACAAAAAATCCTTCATAATATTAAGTGTATATCGAGCACCTGCAGGTAACTTTAATCTGTTCTTAACCACCTTGAAGTTGTACTGGCCCATTTAACAACCAAAAAAAAAAAAGATATAGTGGTTGCTGGTGATTCCAATGTAGATTTCCTTAAAGATTCTCCCAATAAGAAATTATTTGAGTTAGTAACACTATCATTGAACTTAATTCCCACTGTAAAGTTCCCCACTAGGGTAGCCAATTGCACACAAACAGCTGTTGATAGTACCTTTATATAAAAGTCCAATGAACAAAATTATATTACAAAACAAATAGTCAATGGCCTCTCAGACCATGACATGCAGTTCCTTCTGTTAAATGTTAATACTGAACAGGATACAAAATCCGTTAAAGCTGAGTTCAAGAGGGTAATCAATAAGCCAAAAATTGATTATTTTAGGACACTCCTCAGTGACATTCACTGGACTGAAGTGTACACTGCTCATAGCATGAATGAAAAATATAACACGTTTGCTAATAAGGTGCTCACCTTATTTGAACACTGTTTTCCCCCAAAACTAACCAAGGTTAGAGCAAAGTCTACAAAGAAGCCATGGGTTACTCAAGGAATAAGGGTATCTTGTAAAACAAAAAGAAAACTGTATCTGTCAATCTTAAACAGTTCTGATGTTGATGCTATAGCACATTACAAGAAATATTGCAAAATATTAATGTCTATAATATGAACATCAAGGCAAATATATTACAAGGAAAAGATAGTCATATCAGATAACAAAAAAAAGACAATATGGGATATAGTGAAGAAGAAGACCGGTAGAACCAGACATGAAGATGGACAAATAGCATTAAGAGTAAATGATACATTGGTGACAAATGTGTATAGCGTTGCAGAACTTTTCAACAAACATTTTATAACTGTTACTAAAAAGATGGGGTTGTCTGGTTCTGTAGATGCTGCTATGGAATACCTCAGACCAGACATTTCAAGTAACTTCCATAATATGGATTTGACCCTCACTACCCCACCTGAAATAATGTCCATTATAAAATATTTAAAATCAAAGACATCTAGTGGGTATGGTGAAACATCAAAATAGTTAATTAAAGTATGTGATTTTGAGTTAAGTAACATATTAAGCTATCTGTGTAACCAGTCGTTTATCAGTGGAATATTTCCTGAATCGTTAAAATATGCTGAAGTTAAGCTACTGTTTAAGAAGGGAGATAAAGAAATAGCATCAAATTTCCGTCCAATTTCACTTTTGCCATCATTCTCAAAAATTTTAGAAAAGTAATGTACAATCGCCTTTACAACCACCTTATCTCAAATACCATTCTGTCAAAGTCGCAGTTCGGATTTCTAAAGTATTCTGATATTGAGAAGGCTATCTACACTTGCAGTGAAAATGTGTTTAATTAAGTAGACAAAAAATTTCAGGCAACACGTATGTTTTGTAATCTGTCAAAGGCATTTGACTGCTTAAATCACAATATCCATTTAAGTAAATTAGAATATTATGGTGTAACGGGAAATGCTGCAAAATGGTTCAAATCTTATATCTCTGGCAGGAAACAAAGGGTTTTATTAGGAAAGAGACATGAATTAAGCTATATGGCATCACCCAACTGGGAACTAATTACATGTAGGGTCCCACAAGATTCCATTTGAGGGTCCTTACTTTTCTTCTGTATATCAATGACCTTTCATCAGTAACATTATCACTACATGCAGTTCAGAACTTGTAAGGGGTGTCCCAGAAGTATATGCCTAACATACAATGTCAAGCAGATAGAAGAAGTGGACAGTGTTAAATTCTTGGGATTACAGCTTGATAATAAAATCAACTGGGAGGAGCACACCATAGAACTGCTGTAGCATCTTAACAAATCTCTATTTGCAATGCTAATTGTGTCAGAGACAGGAGATATAAACATGAAAAAACTGGCATACTATGCTTACTTTCATTCCATAATGTCATATGGGATTATTTTTGGGGTGATTCATCAGCCCAAGCTAAAGTTTTCCTGGCACAAAGACGTGCCGTAAGAGTTATATGTGGTGTGAAATCAAGAACATCCTGCAGAAGCCTGTTTAGGGAACTAGGGCTACTAACTACTGCTTCTCAATATATTTATTCCTTAATGAAATTTGTCATTAAAAATATATCACTTTTTCAAACAAACAGCTCAATTCATGGAATCAATACTAGAAGTAAGAATAATCTTCACAAGGATTTAAAGTCAGTTACTCTTGTACAAAAAGGTGTGCATTATTCAGGAACACACATTATCAGTAACTTGCCAACAGCCATAAAAAGCTTAACAAAAATGGCTCTGAGCACGATGCGACTTAACTTCTGAGGTCATCAGTCGCCTACAACTTAGAACTAATTAAACCTAACTAACCTAAGGACATCACACACATCCATGCCCGAGGCAGGATTCGAACCTGCGACCGTAGCGGTTCCTCAGTTCCAGACTGTAGCGCCTAGAACCCCACGGCCACTCCCGCCGGCTAAAAAGCTTAACAACCAATGAAATTCAGTTTAAGAGAAGCCTAAAGGATTTATTGGTGGCCAACTCCTTCTACTCCATTGATGAACTTCTCAGTAGGACCAATTGATTTCTTCTGCACCATTTCGGTGCAGTAATGTGTTCATTGTAAAAAAAGAGTGTGTGTGTGGGGGGGGGGGGGGGGAGGAGGTGTGTAAGTACAATCTAACTTCTGCACCATTTCAGTGCAGTAATGTGTTCATTGTAAATAAGTATTGTAGTAGTTCTATTACATGTTTATTCCCTCATAAATAAAAAAAAACTTTTTTAAATTTCAAATTACGTGCATTAGTGTTTGTAAAATTATTCTTTCATATAGTGTACATTAAAAAATGACAATAATTCCACATGGGACCTGTGGAAAGTACATTAGCTTATTTGTTTCAGATGTAAATAATTGTCGTGTATTAGTGTTTTTCTCACATGTCTCACATCCTGGAGGACGTCCTCACTATGGATCAATTGGAATGAAAGTAAATCTAATCTAATCTTGAAACTCTACATTTTGTTGTAAGAAATGTGTGTTCCTTCCAAATTTCACTGACAGAGGAATCTTACCAGCCTCCCTCCCTGGAGACGATGGCTCTCGACTACCTCAGTGTTGCAGTTTCGTCAATGCACAGCATCAATATGCAGTGGATGGGTGCACGGATTGTTCTTTTTTCCCCCTGCGAGTGTCACATCAAGTCAGTACACCTTTTACCAAGTTTCAGTTCTGTTTTCATGTGTGACATGTGGCGAATAAACTCAGATTGTGTTCTCAGGATGTGTAAATATGAACGTTATTTTTGCCTATCATCAATGGGTGTGGCTCATTGTCTGGAAGTGTATAAGGTGTTATCCATGTGTTGGTTAGTTTTGTAGAGAAGTTGGAGTTTTATGCTAGTTTACGCCTTTTTAATGGGCAATGTATTCCATTTTGAGCAATAAATGCGGCTCACTATTTTTTAGCACGTAAAGTAATAGTCATGAGTAGCCGTTCAAGCGGAGAACTTAAGTTACAGTAAGTGTTAGTCATACTGCTTTGTTCTCCTCATTTGTTGTTTGTATAATTAGTGAGGGATACCCTGGCGGAGAGGTTGCAAATTTCTGCAATCTGGACCAGATGCTCAGGTAAGTGCATGTGCCGATGATTTTTGTGTCTTTCAGAGTGCAACTGCCGACAGTAATTTTGTTGTAGATACTTAGGAGGTGACACAGAAGGCTATCAATAAGGCTAATTGTATTGGAGATGTTGTGGGTACTGAAATGTTACAGACGCATTTAGTATTTCCGAAGAAGGCAGATTCGGCAACATCTGTGACGGCACTGTCTCCTCAGAAGGTTGGAGGAGAAGAAAGAGGAAATGTGTTTGTAAGGTTTATGATTTTGTCGACAAGGCTTGTGCCAGTGGGTCAGGAGATTGACAAAAGTGACAAAACTTGCAGTGTAATGCGTGATGCAGGCGAAAGCTGCTGTGCAATCCCAGATCTAGATTTTCTCATCAAGCATCATGCCGAAACTGACTTTCGATGACGCGTGCTGGAACTCAGGGGGATAATGTTCAAGCTGAGGAAGCTGTCACCAACTTCGTTTATCATGATAGGACAAATGCGGGCAAAATCACTAAGGATTAATTTGCATGATATAGTGCCACGAGGCACTGGGAAGTTGTTTTAGGTCACCGAAGGTGTTGCTAACTTATACGATTTTGGACTTCGCCTACGGGTAGAGAGTCGTTGTTGAGTACGCAGCGTTCAGTGATTGAGAGCACTTCTTTGTCTATACTCACGTTGAGACATGTAAATCCCGTTCTTGTGGCTGGGAGTTCGCGTTTCTTGTCTGTGGAACACAGAGAGGAGAAGATAGTAACAGATTATACTAGTCAGAGGACCGGCTTCTGCGTCGTAGTGTTTGAACGAGTTTTTTATTTTGTGGCTGGAGTTCTACCATCGTCGTAGACATCTACGAGAACCATAACTCCGACGCACGGGACGCAGTACATTTGGTGATATTGATTGCTTCGGCTTATTAGGGCTATAAAGCTGAACAGCTGTGACCACGTAAGTTTCATTTCCGCTGATGATGCACACCACTGTAGATCATCTTTTAAGGTAGTTTATTCTAGTGTGTGGGACGTAGATGATATCACTCATCTCGCGTTACTTACATTAGATCGCGTAGCCATAAAAAGGGTCAGATTTGGGAAGTTGATCAATAACATTAGTCAGGACATTCATTTGTATCTCTTCATGTCCACTGCACATCGACTTATAAACATTTGTAATAAATAAAGGGGATTCAAACAACAATAAATGTACAAACAGATACATTAAAATTTAGTAGTTACTAGTTCCCCTAATCATTCATTTATTTTTATGTTGTGATTTATATGTTAAAGAGCAATATGTTAAAGAGCAATAATATCACCGTTAAGAGATCCTAAGATCTGCTTCAGGGGGTAGTCAGACAGGGCAAAATGTTTATTTTCGCGTTCAGTATTTTCCACTGCTCTCATTCATTTTTAAACCCGCCTGGAGTAGCATCTAGGAAACCACAGAAATACCTCCAGGAAATACTTCCTAACACTTAAATTTATATTCGATGTTAGCAAATTCCTCTTTTTCATTAATAAATTTTTGGTATAGGCAGTCTTCATTTTATATCCTCTCTACATCGGACATCATCAGTTATTTTGCTGCCCAATAGTGCTTTTACTGTCTCATTTCGTAATCATATTCCCTTAACACAACCTGATTTAATCCTCGCATTAATGGGGAGGGGTACTTTATGCCTACGTTTCCAGAACATTGTAATCTAGTCATGTACATTATATTTTAAAATTTTGGAAAAAATATATTTATGTTTTTTAATGAATTCTTCTACAAGATTCCGTAATTGTTTTAAAATTTTCAGTAAAACGTAACGCAAAAATTTTGGTCTTGTCAGTGGATGTAAAAGTTCAGAATATGTGTCATATTTATATTTTCAGGTTTAGGACCCATCTTATCTTTAAAAAGTATGTTTTGCGTAAATGGCAACGAAAATTAACGAAACTCGTATATCTTTGTGTTGGTCATATATTGTGACCCCCATTTGTTCTACACGTTATGGAAAATCCGTTGGTACCGCTGGATTTAATTCGAATACGTTCCATTACCTTTCATTTAGTTCCATTGAGGGTTATCTTATAATCCCTTTCAAGGGCGCTATCTATTCCACTCAACTATTACTCCAAGTTCTTTGCTGCCGCTGACAGAATTGCAGTGTCACTGGTAAATCTCAAAATGTTTATTGCTTCTCCCTGATATTTAATTGTGTTTACAAATTTATCCTTGTATGCATTACAGCTTCTTCGGTGTAGCTGCTACACGAATGTCTTACTCTCATCTTCCAATTGCGCAAATAAAAATTCAGCCGAGGGAGTAGCAGAATTTATGTGCTTCAACAAGATTGGTTTTTTGATTGGGTGGGGCTCTGAGATACATGTCCAGCCTCATTGTATCTCTTTTCTTTTTACCTGAGGACAGCAAAATTCCTATTTCAGTGCATATATGGCAAAAATTCAAACCTTCATTTAGGACGACATGTATTCCCAAGGATTCACGTGTTACCAGTTGTGGAGCAACATGTAGGAATGTGCGTCTTTCTTATTTCAGAACATTAAATGTTATTTTTGTAACTTCCAGAAAAGCAGAGTACATTGAAATAAGTATTTCTAGATCGAAAGGTAAGCCAGTTCCCTTCGAACCCACTAGCGAGAACAAAGAGAAAAGACAGTTGTTGATGCAGTAATGGGAAATGTCGTTAGAGTGTATTGTGGGATTGGAGAAGTATGAGGAAGGAAAACTATTGTATCCTTTACATGAATTTGCGCTTCTTATCTTCAGATATCAATTGTAAGTGACGAATGGTGGCCAGAGGAAAGTTGCTACCTCACAGTATATCTGGACAAATAGCTTTTCATCTAAGTATAATTTGAGGCGTTTATGTAAAATTCGGATTTCAGAAAACTCTCTGTCCTGGGGCGCCTAACTCAAATGCCTTAACATTGTCATCGTCCATGTCAACACAAGGTGCAGTGTAGGTGATTTCTCCAGTTCTAATTCCTTGGACGCTGCTTTGAAGAGCTACAAAAATCCTTATGTTTTAAAGCTATAAAATAAACGATTGCGTATAAGAATTACAGTATTCGAATAGCATACATAACGTAAGAAGTTCTTACATCAGCGTATTATCAGTTCCTTCAGTTTGGGCTATTTCTCCCTTCACAGAGAGGTTCTCGCACAAAGATATTATAACATTGTCAGCAGCTTATTCCAGGGAGTATCGTTAGACTGACTCAGTTATCTATCAAGAGCATTAAGAAGATTACTTTTCTTTATGTAAGTGACGCGTTCTTTCACCGCAATCAGAAAGCCATGAAAAGAAATGACTCTGAGCACTATTGGACTTAACTTTTGAGATCATCAGTCGCCTGGATCTATGAACTAATTAAAACTAACTAACCTAAGGACATCACACACATCCATGCCCGAGGTATGATTTGAACCTGCCACCGTAGAGATCGCGCGGTTCCAGACTGAAGCGCGTAGAACCGCTCGGCCATACCAGCCGGCGTCTTTCAAAGTAGAGTCGTGGATACCAAGAGACATTAATCGTCTAAACAGTTGTCTTAGAATATTACCGACCTTTTTTGGTTCATCTGGAAACTGGGATGTAAACAAAATGCGAGATCTGAGAGTCCAGTCAAAAAACAGGAAACAGTACATGTCAGCAAATGGTTTCTTCTGGCGCTGGACGTCCACATGTACGTAGTTGCTGATATTCACCTTCTGTTATACGAGCAATTACCTCAGGCATAATTATATGTCGTAGGCCTTTAGCACTTCTTGCCATGTACAGTAACACTGCTGTGATGTGAGTTGTCATTGCCTTTGCAGTGTCGATTAACGTCTGAAGAAGATCCATAAGAGCTTCACATTTTATACCTCCGTATGACCTTACGTCTCGTGCACATATAGTCTCTAAATTATCGACAGTTATCTCCTGAGCAGGTTTAGGAAGTCGTTTCACGTCCACACAAGACCCTTGTTTATTAGACACCCTTGGATGGCGAGAAATGTGCGAAGTGCCACTTGATCCTTCAGCATGAGAGTAAATTTCACCGCACAGCGAACAGGAAACAAAATGAACGTTTTTCCTAACGCCATCAGCCCGCATCTCGTGGTCGTGCGGTAGCGTTCTCGCTTCCCTCGCCTGGGTTCTCGGGTTCGATTCCCGGCGGGGTCAGGGATTTTCTCTGCCTCGTGATGGCTGGGTGTTGTGTGCTGTCCTTAGGTTAGTTAGGTTTAAGTAGTTCTAAGTTATAGGGGATTTATGACCACAGCAGTTGAGTCCCATAGTGCTCAGAGCCATTTGAACCTAACGCCATCAGCCGGCCGAAGTGGCCGTGCGGTTAAAGACGCTGCAGTCTGGAACCGCAAGACCGCTACGGTCGCAGGTTCGAATCCTGCCTCGGGCATGGATGTTTGTGATGTCCTTAGGTTAGTTAGGTTTAACTAGTTCTAAGTTCTAGGGGACTAATGACCTCAGCAGTTGAGTCCCATAGTGCTCAGAGCCATTTGAACCATTTGAACCTAACGCCATCCAAAATAGGCTTTAACACAGTACAAACTAAACTTTTAAGATTCGCTTCAACCTGTGTGGTTCTCTACTCATCACTATTTAATTTTCCTTTACTTCCCTTATTCTTGGCATCCTTCTGCTAGCCACGTTTAGCTTCTGCGCTTATTTTGTGTGTTAGGACAAAAATGAAGAAATCCCATCACCCCACTAAACACTACTGTACTCACCGCTCGTAGCCCGTAGCTCGCAACTGCGGTCAGTACTACCAACAGCTCGTAGGCCGCAGCATGCCAGTGCCTGCGCACGGCTCTGGTGCAGTGACGTCACGGGCTTACTCACAAGGGAACCTCCCCATCGCACCCCCCTCAGATTTAGTTGTAAGTTGGCACAGTGGATAGGCCTTGAAAAACTGAACACAGATCAATCCAGAAATCAGGAAGAAGTTCTGTGGAACTAAGATAAAATAAGCAAATATATAAACTGAGTAGTCCATGTGTAAGATATGCAACATTGAAGAAAACGTGAGCCGAGGAGCGCAGTGGTCCCGTGGTTAGCGTGAGCAACTGCAGAGCGAGAGGTCCGTGGTTCAGGTCTCCCCACGAGCGAAAGTTTTCCTTTTTTTATTTTCGCAAAGTTATGATCTGTTCATTCGTTCATTGACGTCTCTGTTCACTGTAATAAGTTTAGTGTCTGTGTTTTGCGACCGCACCGCAAAACCGTGCGATTAGTAGACGAAAGGACGTGCCTCTCCAATGTGAACCGAAAACATTTGATCGCAAGGTCATAGGTCAACCGATTCCTCCACAGGAAAACACGTCTGATATATTCTATACGACACTGGTGACGGCATGTGAGTCACATGACAGGAATATGTTGTCGACCCACCTAACTTGTACACTTGGCGAATGGGTAAAAAGATTCTTCTACGTTGCCCGATTTAGGCTTTCTTGTGGATGTGATAATTACTCCCAAAAAAGTGATGAAAACATAAGAGTTTGTCACATAAACTGCGACAAATGAATGCAACAGTTTCCCTGTGCTCTGTCAAAACGTTTTCAAATTTTTCCGTGTGTAGACCGTCAAATCCTGCATATGTCCAAGCAAATCTGAACATGTCCTGGAATTTTGGAGAGCGAAGTGTGAAGAGTGTGTGTGTGCCTGAACTTTGATAATTGTCTGAAAATAAAAAATTAAAACTTTCACTCGAGGGAAGACTTGAACCAAGGACCTTTCGTTCAACAGCTGCTCACGCTAACCACCGGACCACGGCGCTCCCGGGCTCACGTTATCTTTAATATTGCTTATCTTACACATGGACTACTCAGTTTGTATATTTTGCTTATTTTTTCATAGTTCCACACAACTTCTTCCTGTTTTCTCGATTGATCTGTGTTCAGTTTTTCAAGGCCTATCCATTGTGGCAACTTTTAACTAAATCTGAGGGGGATGCGATCGGGAGGTTCCCTTGTCAGTGAAGAGCAGAGAGGCCGCGGCCCGTGGGCTGCGTCTCTATGCGCAACTCTGCTGAGCCCGTGTCACACTGGTGCTTTCACAACAGCACTGCTTCGCCCATGGGGTGTCGACAGGGACTGGCTCGGTCCGTGACTGCTCTAGTCCAGTGCGGACGCAGCTCGCGGGCCGAGCCTCTGACTACGACTCCGCACCGTGCGCCCCATCGGACCTCGATGCGGCTGTCCCGGCTGAACCGGCAGCGCGAGGAAAGGCTCACACGGCTGTCATGGCCACGGTCCTGGATGGGCCATACGTCGATGCCCACCTCTGCTGAGAAGTGCTGAACCAGACCTCGCACTCAGCAGGTCGTCACCGACCGATTGACATCATACAAGCCAACTGCGACGTCACTCCAGCAATGGCTGCATCAGTTCCCATGGACAGACACAGCACTGAACAGACTTAACCTCTTATCCTCAAAACAATGATACCTCTCAAATTTTAAGTTAGTGTATCTTGTACAAATATCTTCTGTGCCAATGAAAATGATTTGTCAATATGTTTAATTAAAACATGTCAAATTGTGTATTGTTTTTCTTGTATACACCAATTTTGTAACTGCCAGTATTGTAGTCACTCAAGGGAGCAAATGTAAGACACCAAGAAGATTTTTCCTTTTTTGTGTTTATGAAATATGTGTGTACCAGAGAGTGCACAAATGCTGATAAGTAAGTGTTAATATTTTCTATGATGATAAAGAACGTCCTTTGCTCTTTAGCTTTCGCTATGTAAGCATCTATCTTGTTAGCTCTAAAGTACCATGAATATATTTAAGTATATTTAGATTACTACCTTTCAGATGTACTAATTTAACAAACTAAACATATCTCTTGTATTAATGTCCACCTCCACAGCGTAGCAGTAGCGTTACCGACTATTAAGGAGCCCAGGTTCGATTCAGGGCTGGGGAGTGGGTTTTGTGTGTCCATCATCATTTTAATTATGATTGACTCGCAAGTCGGCGATGTAGCGTCATCTAGAAAGGACTTGCAATACGGCGGCAGAACTCCCCCGCATGGGGCCTCCCGGCCTACAATATCATATAATTATTATTATTTTTTTTACATTTTTGTGTTAATGTATTTATCAGCTTTGTATACAGCTATTCGTGAAAGAAATCCAAACTGCTGACATGGAGCCCGTCCGCCATTGGTGTGATCCAAATACTGATTAGCTATTTATCAGATCATTTATGGTGCACCAACGAAACTGCAGTCTTTCAGAAACGAAGTCCGATACTCAATTAACAATACAGAATAATGCGATTGGCCGATCGCGTTATGCACTTGCCTTATAAAAATTAAATGGGAGCCACATCTGTAACTTTGCGTTTCTCTCGAACACCAATCTGGAGTAAAAGGAAATAAACAAGCGCTGCTCGGTTAATATCAATTGACATTACTGAGCTGACTACCTGCTGGTAAGTGGTAGGTGATCACGACTATTTTCTTTACATTCTCTAAGTTTCTTCCACCTTCGCAAGCATGCAAGGTAACAGTTAGAGCTCACGACTTCCACTCGCTCATGCACCTTACAGAGAGGTTGCTGCTATTGCTGGCTAGGGAGCAGTTATACTGTGGCCACTCGATGTGTGGTTGCAGTTTAACATCATACTAAAGACGTTTCTGTTTACAACAACAAAATAATACAAAAGCCGCTACTTCACTTCGATGAATTGGCCAATTGTGTGAGACAAATACCTTTTTTCATATGAGAATGAGCAGCGCCGTTAATTTAGAGCAATATAGAAACGTCTTTTGCCATGTCAACAGCCGAGGGTGCTGCATCACACGAGATCTACCTTACTCATGAGTGCTGCCAGTAAAGAACTTGCAAAATTGTGAACCAGAAGCCTACCTCTCCCTCCCGCCCCCTCCCCAATGTTGTTGTTGTGGTCTTCAGTCTGAAGACTGGTTTGATGCAGCTGCCCAACCTAGTCTATTCTGTGCAAGCCTCTTCAGCGCTGCACAGCTAATGCAGTGTACATTAGTTTGAATCTGCTACGTGTATTCAAGACTTTGTCTCCCTCTACAATTTTAATACCCCCTCCCCAACACCCACATATACACACTTCTCTCCATTACCAAATTGACACTTCCTTGGTGCCTCAGGATATGCCCTATGAAACGAAGTCGTGCCATAAGTTTCTTGTTTTCCCCAGTTCGTCTCAGTATCTTCAAATCAGTTATTCGATCTGCAGCGCCACCACTAATTTTTGGCGCTACTGAGTAAAATGGTGATTGTGTTATCGATAGCTACGATGCCACGTTGTAGGTGAAAGTTCTTAAGTTGGCACTACGACAGACACCGACGACAGCGCCCTTTAGCCGGTGCTGTGCAGGTCTACGAGCTGCGCTACAGATTCTGCACAGTTTGATCAAGAGCAGACGGCCAGGACACTTCGCTTGATATTGAGATTATATACTACTTACGACGGGTCTAAGGCTTCGCACCTCAGTGCAAAGTTATGTATTCAGTTAATGTTGTGATATAGTAAAACCATTTCTAAGAGCAGTACCGAGAGATCTTCACCTTTCCCTGCTCCTACTCACTTCCTTCAATCGGGCAACCTTCCAGTTTGCAGGAGCAGACCCACGCGCCGCCTTCCAGGCGGGATACAAAACTTGGCGACGCGCAGGGATTAAATTTTTTTTCCTCTCTTCTCATTTCCTTTTTTGCTCGGTACTACTTTGGCTTTTCTGTGATATGCGCGTGTGGCTTAGTGACTGTCTTTAAGTGTTCCCACCATTCGCTATTAAGACTTTCAGTACTGCTCGAGCGTTTGGGATCCCTATCACGTCGAATTGAGGGAGGACATAGAAGCAATTCAGAGGCGGGCTGCCAGATTTGTTACTCGTAGGTTTGATCATCACGCGTGTGTTACGGAAATGCTTCAGGAACTCGGGTGGGAGTGTCTGGAGGAAAGGAGGCGTTCTTTTCGTGAATCGCTACTCAGGAAATTTAGAGAACCAGCACTTGAGGCTGACTGCAGGACAATTTTACTGCCGCCAACATATATTTCGCGAAAAGACCACAAAGATAAGATAAGATGAGATAAGAGAGATTAGGGCACATTGCTATCCACCCTAACCAAAAGATCTTTTACGTGTATAGTAAACAACAGCGGACCTACCACACTTTCCTGGGGCGCTCCAGATGATACCCTCACCTCCGTCCGAAACCGCGCGACCGCTACGGTCGCAGGTTCGAATCCTGCCTCGGGCATGGATGTGTGTGATGTCCTAAGGTTAGTGAGGTTTCAGTAGTTGTAAGTTCTAGGGGACTTATGACCTGAGATGTTACGTCCCATAGTGCTCAGAGCCATTTGAACCAACCCTCACCTCCGACGAACACTCACCATTGAGGACAACGTACTGGGTTCTGTTACTTAAGAAGTCTTCGAGCCACTCACATACTTGGGAACCAATCCCATATGCTCTTAGTTAGGAGTCGGCAGTGTGGCACCGAGTCAAACGCTTTCCGGAAGTCAAGGAATATGGCATCCGTCTGATACTCTTCATCCATGGTTCACAAGATATCATGTGAAAAAATGTCGAGTTGCGTATCGCAGGAGCGATGCTTTCTAAAGCCGTGCTGATGCATGGACAGCAACTTCTCTGTCTCAAGGAAATTCATTATATTCGAACTGAGAATACGTTCGAGAATCCTGCAACAAACTGATGTTAAGGATATTGGACTGTAATTTTGAGGATCCGTCCTTCTACCCATCTTATATACAGGCGTCACCCGCGCTTTTTTCCAGTCGCTCGGGACCTTACGTTGGGCAAGATATTCGCGATAAATGGAAGCAAGCTAAGTAAGAAGCCAATTCAGTAGAGTACCCTCTGTAAAACCGAATTGGAATCCGATCAGGACCTGGCGATTTATTTATTTTCAACCCATTGAGCTGCTTGACAACCCCAGGGAAGTCAATCACTATGTCCTCCATACGGGAATCTGTACGAGACTCAAACGGCGGTATGTTTGTACGATCGTCCTGCGTGAAAGATTCCTCAAACGCTAAATTTAAAATTTCAGCTTTCGTTTTGCTGTCTTCCGTTGCCAGGCCAGGCTGATCAGTGAGTGACTGGATGGAAGCCTTCGACCCGCTTACCGATTTTACGTAAGACCAGAATTTCCTTGGGTTTTCAGCAAGATCTTGTGCTAAGGTATGATGCTGGTAGTGGTTGAATGCTTCGTGCATCGCTCTTTTTACAGCAGCACGAATCTCTACTAACTTTTGCCATTCCTCACTCTCCCAATCTTTCTTCTACGGTGAGTGCAACTGCCTTTGCTTCCTGAGCATTCTCCGAATTGCACTGTTAAACCACGGTGGGTCTTTCCCGTCCGTCTTTGCAGACAGAGAAGATACACTACACATGGCTACTTCCGCGTTCGACGTGACTCCGGGTGTGTGTACTGTTAGCGCGGAGCAACACGTGCTCTCCCACCCGCCTGCACGGCCAGCCACGCCGCGCCGCTCGCGCGCAAGTAAATATATTTCACACCAGGCACCCACAAAGAAACTGAAAGCATGTCCGAACTGCTTTCGTGCACACCCACAGGACATTTTCCCATCCCGTCAAGCACTGTGTTATTTTTGTAATAAGAAAGGACATGTGCAAGCTGTGTGTAGGAAGAGAAACAATAATTCACCAATTGACTCCCGTTCGCGTGACTCGCGTGGGCGTCACCGCAACGGCAACCGTCATGATCATGATTCACATCAGCCTATGGATGTTAATGCCATTTATTCAAAGCCTTCTGCTTCACGTGCTTCGATAGCTCGTCGTGTGAATCAAGTTTTGCTAGACACTTCCTCTCGCATTCAGCGCGATGCGAGTAAACTTTTAGTGACTCTGCTCATTTGTGGACGTTATGTTCGCATGCAGCTGGACACTGGTGCGTCAGTTTCTTTACTGAACAAATCGACGTATGACTTGCTTTATTCACTCCCGCTTCATCGTTCACATTCCACACTGACTGCACTTACTGGCCAGGATATCTCAGTGCTTGGCGTATGTAGCTTGCTAGCCACGTATGGTGCCACGACCCGTACAGTGTCTTTCCATGTGCTCTGCTCTTGTGATGCTACGAATATTTTTGGCATTGACGCATTTGAACTTTTTGACCTCGCAATTCAGGACAATGCACTTTGCATCAACGCTATTGACCATGCAGACTGTGTTGCTACACTAAGCGACGATTTCGGTGAACTCTTTTCTGATGGCCTTGGTTGTGCTACAGACTTCGCAGCGCATGTTGTAGTTAGGACATGCCTATTTTTCGGTGTGCACGTCCGGTACTGCACGCACCGCGCGACGCCGAAGCTTCTGAACTTAAACATTTGCAAGACATTGGTGTCATTGAACCTGTTTCTGCTTCGCCATGGGCTTCGCAAATAGTGTGTGTGAAGAAACCAAACGGTCGTCTCCGTATTTGTGCTGACTTTCAGTCTACAGTAAATCCCCAGTCAGCGGCAGCTACATTTTCCTTACTGCGTCCTGAAGACATTTTTGATAAGCTTGGTGCGAGAAAATTCTTTTCCACGATTGACTTGAGGGACGCATTCTTTCAGATTCCGCTCGAAGAACAGTCGCAGCGCAATTTTGTGATCAACATCCACCTTGGATTGCTCAAGTTTCGCCTCCTTCCGTTCGGTTGTGCTTCGGTTCCAGCTATTTTTCAGTCTTATTTGCAGCAGTTGTGTGCCACTGTCCCTGGCTGCTCAAATTATCTGTACTATATAGTGGTATAATGTCGCACCCCTGACGAACATTTGCAGAATTTGCGTGCCTTATTTATTGTACTTTTGCAGGCAGGACTAAAGTGTAAAAGAGGCAAGTGCAATTTTTTTCAAACTGATATTCAGTATTTAGGACATATGATTAACGAACAGGCTTTCCACCCCTCGCTCTCACATCTCAGTGCAATTAGAGACTTGCCAGCACCCAGGAACTTGAAAGAACTTCAGTCTGTGTTGGGCAAAATATCATATTATATTCGGTTTATAACAAATGCAGCGCAGATTGCAGCACTTTTGCATCGCCTTTTACGTAAGAACGTTACTTTTGTTTGATCTTCGGAATGTGAGGCTGCTTTCCACAAGCTCAAATCTGCATTGTTGAATGATCGCTGTTTGATTCCTTTCGATCCCCCCAAACCAGATGTTTTGGCTGTCGATGCATCTTCTCACGGCATCGGAGCGCTTCTCTCACACCGCACTAAGTCTGTCGATCGCCCGTCTAAGTTGCTCAATTCTGTCCAGCAAAACTGTTCTCAAATCGAGAAGAAGCTTTAGCTATTGTCTATGGTGTGACAAAGTTTCATGATTTTTTGTACGGTCGCAAGTTCTATTTGGTCACCGACCATAAATAAGCCTTTGATGTCGTTCTACCCGTCAAAGCCAGTTCCGGACCATACTGCACAAAAGTTGCAACGTTGGTCTGTCCTCCTTTAGAATACTGCGGCGCAGTGTGGGATCCTTACCAGTTAGGACTGACGGAGTACATTGAAATAGTTCAAAGAAAGGCAGCTCGTTTTGAATTATCATGAAACATGGGAGAGAGTGTCATAGAAATGATACAGGATTTGGGCTGGAAATCATTAAAATAAAGGTGTTTTTCGTTGCGACGGAATCTTCTCACGAAATTCGAATCACCAACTTTCGCCTCTGAATGAGAAAATATTTTGTTGACACCGACCTACATAGGGAGGAACGATCACCACGATAAAATAAGGGAAATCAGAGCTCGTACGGAAAGATATAGGTGTTCATTGTTTCCGCGCGCTATACGACATTGGAATAATAGAGAATTGTGAAGGTGGTTCGATGAACGTTCTGCCAGGCACTTAAATGTGATATGCAGAGTATCCATGTAGATGTAGATGTACATGTGGAGGTCTGAGTTGAGGTGGTGGACTGTTGTCGGGATGATGATACGTGGCTGCTCACAAAAACTTCGCTATTAGTCATACATTTTACTGAAGAACAAACTAGAACATTCTGTTGTGCTACGACCTCCATAACGTGTGCTGAAGACAGTGAGTGTTAAGGAACTGACGCTACAGTTGGCCATGGTCTCAGGCGACTGCCTTCTATGGCAGAGGGCCGATTGCACCTGGTAATTGGCCTGAAGTGGCCCACTGGCTGGAAGATGCTAAGCCACAGAACTGATCTTGAAACCATAAGCAGGTGCCCACAGTTAGTGGACGGCAAAGCTCGTGGTGGCTACTTGTAGCATCATGTCGCCTCGAGGAGCGGCATACACCTCTCCTCGTAAATAGTAACTACGAGACTGAGACACCTTTGACTGAATATAATTGTAATTTATGTTGGGACAGAGCGTTCTTGCTTTGCAAATCACAGCTCGCAACCATGTAGACCATAAGAAGTCTGTTGATTGGATGTGTAGTAACTGGCCTACAAACGCCTTTCTGCTGTGTCGTCATTATGGCAGTGCCAGCCCCTTTCCTGGAGCACAACGTGGGAATCTGCCAGTGGCACTGCTGCACCTGACGTAATGGTGTTTGGTCGGCAGTGAGCTGGCCCACTAACTAAGTCTGTTGCAACAGCCATGGCGATATCACTTTTATATCCCACCTGGAAGTTAGTGCATGGGTCTGTTCCTGTAAACTGAAAGGTTAGCTGAATGAAGGAAGTGAATGGGAGCAGGAAAACGTGAAAATCTCTCGGTACTGCTCTTAGGAATGGTTTTACTATATCACTATATTAACTGAATACATAGCTTTGCATTGAGGTGTGAAGCCTTAGACCCATCGTACATAGTCTGAATAGGAAGCAAAGTCTCCCAGCCGTCTGCTCTTGATCAAGATGGGCAGAATCTGTCACTGAGCTCGTAGACCTCGACAGCACCGGCTAGAGGGTGCTGTTGTCGGTGTCTGTTGTAATACCTACTTAAGAACTTTCTCCTACGCCGTGGCATCGTACCTGTCGATACCATATCCCTCCCCCCGGAAACGATGCACCGTCATTGAGTAGGGCTTCCGACGACAGGTGGAGGCACCCAGGGCGTCGCAGCTGAGGGGGCGGACTGCGGAACTGCTGAGCTGTGCTGTCCACTCGCGCCTCCAAATTGCTCGTGGAAAACCTGTCAAGGCCGCGCACCGCCACTGGGTATGCTCGGATGAGCATGTGGAGCAACGACCTCCATGGGCGGCGGCGGCAGCGGCGGCAGCAGCGGGCGGAGGTGGGGCCTTGGTGGCGGCGAGAGGTGCCTGTCCCATGCAGGTAACCGTACTGGCATCGGCGACTTCGACGACGGCAGTCGGGGCGACCGTGGCGGGGTTGCGAGCAGCGGAGGGCCATCAGTGGAGTCGTAGGCTGAGGTGGCGGAATCCGTGAAGCCTCCAATTCTGCCAGAAAACAACTAGCGGCAGAAAACCGAGGACGGCACAAACGGATTTGGTTCCGGTCTCGCTTGTCAGTGCCAGAGGGACCAGAAATAACAAAAAAGGTGCGGCCAAGCTGGAGATGAATGAGTCCCTTCTCCCAGCGCTGCCTGCCAGAGTAAACGCAATGGAACACTAAATCATGTGGCGCCAACCCACAACGAGGCGAAGCAGCGGGAGCGCGCGCCGGTGGGTGCAATAGCTGCAGGAGCGACCGATGGGCGCGGCCATGTAGCAATTCCACTGGGGAACGGGTGCCGAGCGGATGCGAGCAATATGAAGCAAGGAAAGTCCAGAGCGCATTCTCCCGAGAATGCGTGCCACGAAAATTGCTCATCTGCGACATAAACATACGCACTAAGTGTTCAGCCTCGCCGTTCGCCTGGGGGTGGAATGGGGCTGAGGTCAGATGGCGAATGCCATTAGCATCACAGAACGCTTCAAACTCTGAGGACACGAACTGGGGGCCATTGTCGGAGACAATAACTTCAGGAAGGCCCATAATGCAGAAAATAGACGTCAAAGCCTGAATAGTACTAGCAGATTTAGTATAAGACATAGGTACAACAAAAGGAAAATTGCTGTACGGATCAATGACTATTAACCATCGGGTGTCCCAGTAAGGACCGCAAAATCAATATCCACGTGCTGCCATTTCGCAGTAGGTGACGGCCCACTTCAAGAAGCGCTGGCGGGGAGCAGATTGATGCTCCACGCGACAGCGACAGTTAGCAAGCAAATTGTCAATATGTTTATCAATGCTGACCCAAATCCAGTGACGATGCGCTAATTGCTTCATCCGCACTATACCCCAATGACCAACATGCAGCAAGCAGAGAATTTCCGACTGCAACGAACGAGGTACAACCACACGGGACTGATCACTGTCAGTTCGTAACTCGATAACACCATGGTGTGCAGACAAGTTGTGACGTTGCGCAAAGTAACGTCGAACAAGTGGATCATGAACCTGCATAGCAGATGGAGGCCACTGAGTGCGAAAATACTGCAAAACAATCTTCAAAGAAGCATCCGCGGCTGTCGCGGAAGCAATGCGACGAAAATCCGGCGGAAAAACATCAGCTAATTCCTTATCTTGCGAATCAATAAACATGCAGGACAATTCGGAAGAATCAGAGACTTCGTCAGGACCGATAGGCAGACGAGACAAAACATTAGCATTGGCATGCTGGGCCGTGGGCTGAAACAAGTTTTCGTAATTGTAGCGTAGTGTCCTCCTTAGTAGGTTTGTTACATTTTCTAAGAGTCCTGCCAATAAAACTCAGCCTTTCTTTAGCCTTCCCCACAACAGTTTCTATGTGCTCTTTCCAACTTAAGTTCTTCGTAATTGTAATACCTAGGTATTTAGTTGAATTTATGGCTTTTAGATTAGACTGATTTATGGTGTAACCGAAGTTTAAGGAGTTCATTTTAGCACTCATGTGGATGACCTCACACTTTTCGTTATTTAGGGCCAAATGCCCCTTTTCGCACCATTCACATATTTTTTCTAAAACGTTTTGGATTTTGTTTTGATCTTCTGATGACTTTATTAATCGACAAACGACAGTGTCATCTGCAAACAACCGAAGACGGCTTCTCAGATTGTCTTCCAAATCGTTTATATAGATAAGGAACAGCAAAGGGCCTATAACACTGCCTTGGGGAACGCCTGATATCACTTCTGTATTACTCGATATCTTTCCGTCAATTACTACGAACTGTGACCTCTCTGACAGGAAATCGGAAATGCAGTCACATAACTGAGACAACATTCCATAATTACGCAATTTCACTACGAGCAGCTTGGGTGGTACAGTGTCAAAAGCCTTCCGGAAATCTAGGAATACTTAATCGATCTGAAATCCCTTGTCAATAGCACTCAGCACTTCGTGTGAATAAAGAGCTACTTGTGTTTCACAGGAATTATGTTTTCAAAATCCGTGTTGACTGTGTATTAATAGACAGTTTCCTTCGAGGTGATTCATAATTTTCGAACACAATATATGTTCTAAATTCCTACTCTTTGTCGACGTTAACGATATGGGCCTGTAATTTAGTGGATTACTCCTACTATCTTTCTTGAATATTTGTTGTGACCTGTGCAACTTTCCAGTCTTTGGGTACGGATCTTTCGTGGAGCGAACGGTTGTATATGATTGTTAAGTATGGCGCTAATGCATCAGCATACTCGAAAAGGAATTTAATTGGTATACAGTCTGGACCAGAAGACTTGCTTTTATTAATTGATTTGAGTTGCTTCACTACTTCGAGGATATTTACTTCTACGTTACTCATGTTGGCAGCTGTTCTCGATTCGAATTCTGGGATATTTACTTCGTCTTCTTTTGTGAAGGCATTTCGGAAGGCTGTGTTTAGTAACTCCATAGTTATCGCGCAGAGAAGGCATTGATTGTTTTTTGCCGCTAACGTACTTCACGTACGACCAGAATCTTTTTGGTTCAAATGCTTCAAATGGCTCTGAGCACTATGGGACTGAACATCTATGGTCATCAGTCCCCTAGAACTTAGAACTACTTAAACCTAACTAACCTAAGGACATCACACAACACCCAGTCATCACGAGGCAGAGAAAATCCCTGACCCCGAAGGGAATCAAACCCTGAAACTCGGGCGCGGGAAGCGAGAACTCTACGGCACGACCACGAGCTGTGGACAATCTTTTTGGATTTTCTGTCAGGTTTCGAGACAAAGTTTCGGTGTGGAAACTGATATAGGCGTCTCACATTGAACTCGGCCCTAAATTTCGAGCTCCTGTAAATAATCGCCAATATGGGGATTTTGCGTCTGTTTAAATTTGAAATGTTTGTTTCGTTGTTTCTGCGACATTGTTCTAACTCGTTTTGTGTACCAAGGAGGGTCAGCTCCGTCGTTTGTTTGTTTATTTGGTATAAATCTCTCAATTGCTGCCAATACTATTTCTTTGAATCCAAGCCACATCTGGTCTACGTCTATATTATTAACTTGGAATGAGTGGAGATTGTCTCTCAGGTAGGCATCAAGTGAATTTTTATCTGCTTTTTTGAATACGTATATTTTTCGCTCACCTTTCGAGGATTTGGGGATTACAATATTAAATCTCACTACGACAACTCTGTGTTCACTAATCCCCATATCGGTTTTGATGCTCGTTATTAACTCAGGATTATTTGTTGCTAACAGGTCAAGTGTGTTTTCACAACCATTTACTATTCGCATGGGCTCATGAAGTAACCACTCTAAATAATTTTCAGAGAATGCGTTTAGCAAAATTTCGGATGATATTTTATGCGTACTTCCGGAATTAAACATGTATTTTCGCCAACATATCGAGGGTAAATTAAAGTCACCACCAACTATTATTGTATGAGTCGGGTACGTGTTTCAAATCAAACTCAAGTTTTCTTTGAACCTTTCAGCAAATGTATCATCTGAACTGGGAGGTCAGTAAAAGGATCCAATTATTTTCTTATTCCCATTGCCAAGAATGACCTCTGCCCATACTAACTACAGGAAGAATCTACTTCAATTTCGCGACAAGGTAAACTACTTCTGACAGCAACAAACACGCCACCGCCAACGGTATTTAGCTTATCTCTTCAGAACACCATTGTTCAAAAATGGATCCGAGCACTATGGGACTTAACATCAGAGGTCATCAGTTCCCTAGAACTTAGAACTACTTAAACCTAACCACCCTAAGTGCTATGTCTGCGTAAGCAGAAGAAACTAACGATCAATGTCCGACAACAAGTTATTGGACTGTTCAGTTAAGCAAAACAAATTCTCCAAGTATAACACCAACACAAAACAATGATCCGTTTTTGAATCACAACTACATACAAGAATAATGTAGAAAACAACTTAAATAATTTCCTACTAGTCTCCACCAGAGACTTCTCCGATATACCAAGCCTAATCCAAAGATCAGCGAGGCGATAGTAGTTAAGCTGGCCTAAGACGGACTTCAGCTGTTAGACGCCCTGCGATGGCGGCAGCTGCTGGATGGCCTCGATATACTGGGGTGTGGGGCGAATGCCGGAGGCGCTGAGGACATGGCCGAGGTAGGTCACCTGAGGAATAAAAAAAAAAAAGACACTTCTCCTTTTTGCAACGTAAGCCAGCAGCCTGCAGGACGCGGAAGAGGTGGTAGAGGTTCTGGGCCAAGTCCCGAACAGAGGTGCCCACAACTAAGATGTCATCCAGGTAGTTCGCCATACCCAGAACGTCCTTCGTCATGGACTCCAGATAGCCTGAAAAATGGCGGGAGTGCTAGCGACCCCAAAAGGAAGGCGGTTATAGCGGAAAAGCCCAAAAGGAGTGGAGATGACCAAAACAGGTAACTGGAGGTACACATCCCTCAGCTCAATTTTGGCAAACACCTTGCTGCCAGCCAATTTCGACAAAATGTCCTCAACCCTTGGGATGGGGTAAGAATCGATAACAGACCGAACATTGACAGTGGCCTTAAAAATCCCCACAAACGCGCAAGGACCTGTTGGGTTCCTCAAGAACGACGATGGGCGTAGCCCAACAGCTATGGGAATGGGGCTGAGGATGCCCTCATCCTCCAGGCGTTGAAGCTCCTGCCATAACTTGTCATGGAGGGCGAAAGGAACCGAGCGAGCCTTATGGAATTTCGGGACAGCCAAGGGAAGGAGTTCAACGTGGGCCTCAAAGTCTGGAACCCCCAGAGACAGGGTTGGAGAAAAAAGCAAAGAATTTCTCCAACAGTTGCTGAAGGTGGTCACCCGCCATAAAAGACTGGACCGCTGGCTCCAAATCATGGATGTGCAAGCCAAATAAAGGGAAAAATCCATGTATAATAGGTTCGTGGTCATGGGCGCGGAGAGGACCAATACCCGAGCCTGAACATCATGCAGGCGGTACTGGTCTCGAGCAGAGAACCACCCTTGGAGGTTAATGACATCATTACTGTAGCTCTGCAGGGCCACATGAAAAGGATGGAGAAATGGGGAACTCAAACGACAGTGGGAGCCAGCATCGATGATGGTGGCGGAAGACCCTGTATCCACCTGAAACAGGAGGGAGACCCCATCAACCTGTACCATCAGAGTGATTGCCGCCATTGATGGCGGACTGAACAAAGGAAATCTGCAGCGGAGGCACGGAGTCGACCTCCAGAGAGTCAGAAGCATCGACGGACGTGTGGTCCACGAGCATCGAACAGGATGACCATGACACCTCTGCCTTGTGGCCCTGTTTTCTGCAGGCTGAACAGGTCACACGTCGAAACCGACTATCAACTCGCATGTGCGAAATGAAATGTTGCCGACAGGGCAGTAACCTTTACTGCTGTTGTGGCTGGGGCAGCTGACGCCGCCAGCGCGGTGGCTGGTCCGGTGGTGGAGTGGCCACGCCCCCTGTATCCAGGAATGGGGGAGGGCCCTCCATATGGGAGGACCTGCGAGATCCCTATGAGGCATACTGGCGCCGCGACAGGTGGGCGACAAAGACCTGTGCAGGGGGAAACAACTTAGTCAACGAGCAAGTAGACTGGTCATGAGCGCTGACAACATTTAAGCCAGTATCCAATGATGGATCCTTCAATTTAAGAATATTGGTCCGCAAGGAGTCATCCGGAGCATGTATGAGAAGCATGTCCTGAATGAGCGCTGAACCATACAACTGTTTACACGAGGGGTTACCACAAAAAATCCGACAGTCCCGGGAGAGGCCTTGAAGTGTGGCAACCCACTCCCTGTAAGATTGGGAGGGGGGCATCTGACAACAAGAAAACTTGTGACGGGCAGCCGCCACGTGGACCTGAGAATCCAAATACTCCAACAAACTCGAAGTCAACTGTTCATACGAGAGAGTGTGTGGCTCCGTGTCGCTGTGCAACTGCTGCAACAGATGATATATTTCCGGACCGACATAGGCAAGAAGAATCGCGCACCTCTGCACGCCGCCATCGACGTCATGCGCCAAAAAATGGGAAAAGTGGGAGGCGTGGTCCGCAGCCCCACGAGAGGGGAAGCGGACGGAGCACTCAGTGCCTGAGACCCACGGGAGACAGCAGACAGAGCCAGCAATCGCTGAATAATAAGTTCATTCGTCTGCAGCATACTAATTAAAAGTGCGAGGACGCTTGCCGAGGGCTGATCGATGCCCAGAATATTCCATGCCATGGAGGAGAACAAGCAATAAACACGTGAAAACTACAAACCAACTCGTCGCCACTACTATTACTGCATAAGCAGAAGAAACTAACGATCAAAGGGCAACAACAGTTTATTGGACTGTTCAATTAACCAAAACCAATTCTCCAAGTACAGTGAAAACAAAAAACCATGACCTGTCTTCGAATCACAGCTACATACAAGAATAATATAGAAAACAACTGAAATAATTTCCTACTAGTCTCCGCCAGAGACTTCTCCGATATACCAAGCGTAATCCAGAGATCAGCGAGAAGATCTAAGCCTGGCTGCTGGGGCGGCAGCTATCCATGTCTGCTTGAGGTCGATGAACTGCCGATGTGCAGTTTTTTTTGTTTTATTGTTATTTTAATCACCTATATAGGCTGGCTACCAGCAGCATTTTTTACGCTGCTCTTCAGCCTTAAGTGGAACAATAACATGACAAATAGATGATACAGACCATACAAAAAATGACGGCGGGCAAAAAATGGAGATACAAAAAACAATAAACACGAAGCCGTTCACGCTGGACGATAAAAACACTAACACTTGTTGACACGGCGCACAAAACACGGAGGACGGCGACGGCACATGTGAACAGTGGAGTTGTAACTGCGAAAGAATGCGAAACACAAAACGAAGCACACACACGAAACACTGATGGCGATGATCTCCGGCGCGTGAATGTTCACTATGCATGTGCGAGTCCGGGGACCTGCCAAGAGAGGAGGAGGAGGAAGGGGAGTGGGAGAGGCAGAGGGGAGATCAGAGATGCCACGGGCAGGGGAGATAGGGGGGAGGGAGGAAGGGGAAGCCCGGGGCATGAGGGGTGGTGGGAGGGGACGGGGGAAAAGGAAAGAGATGGGAAGGGAAGAGAAGGAAGGGAGGGTGCCTAAAGGAAAGGACACCGGAAGTGGGGGGTGGGGCAGGGTCAAAGTTGATAGGAGGGGTAGATGGAGGGGAGGAGGATATCATCAGGGAGGGGGAGCTGGCGGAAGCCACCTTGGGAGAGGGTAAGGAGGGTGGAGAGATGGAGACCGGGTGGGACGTGGGAATACAGGCGTGGCAGGGGGCGGGGGTGAGAGAGGATCGGGGAGATGAGCGGGTGAGGAGGATCGAGTTTACGGGAGGTGTACAGGATCCGTATCATTTCAAGGAAAAGGAGGTGGGGGAAGGGGATGAGATCATACAGGAGCCGCGTAGGGGAGCGGAGACGGATGCGATAGGCGAGGCGGAGAGCATGGCGTTCAAGGATTTGGAGGGATCTATAAAAGGTAGGGGGGGCGGAGATCCAAGCCGGATGGGCATAACAAAGGATAGGGCGGATGAGGGATTTATAGGTGTGGAGGATGGTGGAGGGGTCCAGACCCCACGTACGGCCGGAGAGGAGCTTGAGGAGACTGAGTGGGGAGCGTGCCTTGGCTTGGATTGTCCGGAGGTGGGGAGTCCAGGACAGGCGACGGTCGAGGGTGACGCCAAGGTACATAAGGGTGGGAGTGAGGGCGATAGGACGGCCATAGATGGTGATGTAGAAATCAAGGAAGCGGAAGGAAGGGGTGGTTTTACCTACAATGATCGCCTGGGTTTTGGAGGGATTGACCTTGAGCAACCACTGGTTGCACCAAGCGGTGAACCGGTCAAGATGGGATTGGAGAAGGTGTTGGGAGCGCTGCAGGGTGGGGGCAAGGGCAAGGAAGGCGGTGTCATCGGCAAACTGGAGAAGGTGGACGGGGGGTGACGTCGGCGGCATGTCCGCCGTGTACAAAAGGTACAGAAGGGGGGAGAGGACGGAGCCTTGGGGCACACCGGCGGAGGGGAAAAAGGTGTAGGAATCTGTGTTATGGATGGTGACATAGGAGGGACGGCGGGAGAGAAAGGAGCCGATCAGACGGACGTAGTTAATGGGAAGGGCGAAGGTTTGGAGCTTGAAGAGGAGACCGGAATGCCATACGCGGTCATAGGCACGTTCGAGGTCCAGGGAGAGGAAGATTGCGGAGCGACGGGAATTAAGCTGTTCGGAAAGGAGATGAGTGAGGTGAAGGAGAAGGTCGTCGGAAGAGAAGGATGGCCGAAAGCCACACTGGGTAACGGGAAGGAGGCGGTGCTGGCGGAGATGCTGGTGGATGCGTCGGGTGAGGATAGATTCCAGGACCTTGCTGAAGACCGAGGTAAGGCTGATGGGACGGTAGGAGGAGACGGCGGACGGCGGTTTGCCGGGTTTAAGGAACGCCGATGTGCAGCCGAGCGCATGCCTTTATAGCGCTTTGGCGGATGAGTACCTTGGAACTATTTTCTATCACGTGGTTTGATGTGTGAAAATAGTTCCGAGATCTGCAGCGACGTCTTCCTTATGTTTATGTGGGCCGGTAGTGGCCCCTGGTGGACGCTTGTGTCTTTGCTGTGGTGTTGTTGTGGTTGTTGATGTGGCCGTTCATCAGTATTGCCTGTCGGTTGTGTAGTGCTTCGGTGTGCCTGCGAGGCGGGCAACCCGCGGCTGCAGGCTGTCAGTCTGGTTGCTGATACTCTAGGCGTCGTGATGTCTGGTGGAGAAGGCACCAGCACTAAGGACATCACACATATCCATGCCCGAGGCAGGATTCAAACCTGCGACCGTAGCAGTCTCGCAGTTCCGGACTGAAATGCCTATAACTTCTCGGCCACCGCGGCCGGCACACCGTTAGGTTCTTTGCAAGAATTGCAGCTGAGCTTATATCCGATTTTAGCCAGCTTTCAGTGCCTATAACGATTTGAGCATCAGTGCTTTCTATTAGCGCTTGGAGCTCTGGTACTTTCCCAACACAGCTACGACAATTTACAACTGTTATATCAATGATTCCTGTATCGACGTTCTTCCTGTGTTCACCTTGCACCCTTTGTGACTGAACCCCTTCTTGTGTTTTCCCAAGACCCTCTAACCTAAACAACCGGCCAATCCACGCCACACAGTCCCTGATACCCGTGTAGCCGCCTCCTGCGTATAGTGGACACCTGATCTATTCAGCAGAACCCGAAACCCAAAAACACCAGTTGGCGCAAGTCTAGGAATCAGCAGCCTACACGGTCACAGAACCGTCTGAGCCTCTGATTCAGACCCACCACTCGGCTCTGTACCAGAGGTCCGCAATCGGTCCTGTCGACTATGCTGCAAATGGTCAGCTCTGCTTTCATCCCGCAAGTGTCTCGTCGAGTCAGTCCACTTTTTAACAGCTGTTCAGTTCTGTTTTCATGTGTGACATGTGGCAAGTAAACTCACACTGGGTTCTGAGGATGTGTAAATATGAACGTTATTTTTCTCTGTCGTCAATGGGTGTGGCTCATTATCTGGAATGGTATAAGGTTTTAATCATGTGAAGCTTCTTAGGAGGGAAAGATGAGTTTTGTATGGAAGTCGGAGTTTGGTGGTAGTTTACGCCGTTTTGAATGGGGAATGTATTTCATTTCGACCAATAGATGTGGCTCACTGCGTTTAAGCACATACAGTAGTAGTCATGAGTAGCCGCTCAAGCGGAGAAGTTAACTTACAGTAAGTGTTAGGATAGAATTAGATTAAGTGTTGTAATGTGGCATGATTTTGAGCCAAATTACAACTACCACTCCGGAAAGATGACCCTTTAATAGTATAAACATCGGGACAGGAAAACATTAACGATACTGACATCGGCTATGGATCTTAATTTGTAGCAGAATATCTGCACGTTGGGCGATAGTGAAGCAGACGGAGACGGGAGGCTGGCAGGAGAACGGGAAAGACACATGCGAGGCAGGCAGGCCTGAGAGCTGTAGACAACATCGAACGTAAGCTCCTGCAAAACCCAGACGGGTGGACCGCGGCTTAGCGGGAGCCACGTGTCCGAGGACAAGGAGAAGACACAGGGGCTCGCTCACAAAACGCGTGGCGGCGTGTAGGTGGTTTTCCGAACGGCCGGAGCAGAAGCTTCTGGAACAGTCTGCAAACTTCTAGAAGCTTTGGTCTATTGCAAAACTGAGATTGGTCGGCGATCGGAAACGAACGCCTTCCAGCAACATGATTGGCCACACACATTAAAGGGGGGAAGGAAAAGGAACAGGAGCTACGAAAAAGCGTTGCGACTGTGAAACACTTGTTCCTGGGGTGTCGGGGAGAGAGGTTGGTCCTGGCGACGTCTGCGACGTCGTTACTGGGACAGAGTACTTATAGCGAAAGCCTGAGGATCGTTTGGTGTTCCACGGAAGCTTTTGGTGAGGTAGAATTTATGTTATCTCGCTGAGGCGAGCGATAAGCGTTAGATCACTGTAGTGGTCGTGCATTCGCAACGGCGGTTAGGGAAGTAAAGTAAATTGCTGATCACGTGTCTTTTTCGTTCTATGCTGAGGCTTCACGTTGCTAGTCGTGAGTGTAGTTCTAATGTAATTGCAATTGCCATAGCTGATGTCAGTACTCCGCGCTTGGATTAACAACCGCGAATATATCACAGGACAGACGATTACCAAATGTGAATAGGCAGAACTAAAATGTTGCTCGTACTGTGTAATCTTGTATAGAGTAAATTGCAGAAGAGTGAAGAATTTAATAGTACTGAGTGTGTCATTTCATAGTTAGTACTTTCCTTTGTCATTTTATTATCTCCTTATTTGTGTATTTCATGTTTGCAACCACCTTGTGGAGGCAGTGTTTGTAGGTCAGCACATCTCAACATTCTAGCATATACTGAGGATATTGTTAGAAACCAACCAGATTTGCATACGACTAGTTGATGTCACATGTAGAGCAAAGGATAAGCTTACCCTGCTGGAGAGCGTATAAGTGACAGGGCAACTAATTAGCGTTATAAAATACGTTGTGCAAAATTTTTCGCTAATAAGTTCGGCTCGCAGGCTTACCCATCAGCAGAAAAGAGCAAAACAGAAGCGGTAGCAAAATGGTTCGAATGGCTCTGAGCACTATGGGACTTAACGTCGGAGGTCATCAGTCCCCTAGAACTTAGAACTACTTAAACCTAACTTACCTAAGGATAGCACACACATCCATGCCCGAGGCAGGATTCGAACCTGCGACCGTAGCGGTCCAGCCTCATTATACATCTCTTCTTTTTACCTGAGGACAGCAAAATTCATATATCAGTGCAAATATGGCAAAAATTCAAACTTTCATTTAGGACAGCATGGATTCCCAAGAATTCACGTGTTACCAGTTGTAGAGGAACATGTAGCAATGAGCGTCTCTCCTATTTCAATACATTAAATGTTATTTTTGTAACTTCCAGAGGAGCAGAGTACATTGAGATAACTATTCCTAGATCGAAAGGTAAGCCAGATCCTTTCGAAACCACAAGCGAGAACAAAGAGAAAAGACGGTTGAAGATGCAGTAAAGGGAAATGTCGTTAGAGTGTATTATGGGATTGGAGAAGTATGAGGAAGGAAAAAGATTGTATCCTTTTCATGACTTTACGCCTCTTAATTTCCCCAAGAACCATGGACCTTGCCGTTGGTGGGGAGGCTTGCGTGCCTCAGCGATACAGATGGCCGTACCGTAGGTGCGACCACAACGGAGGGGTATCTGTTGAGAGGCCAGACAAACATGTGGTTCCTGAAGAGGGGCAGCAGCCTTTTCAGTAGTTGCAGGGGCAACAGTCTGGATGATTGACTGATCTGGCCTTGCAACATTAACCAAATCGGCCTTGCTGTGCTGGTACTGCGAACGGCTGAAAGCAAGGGGAAACTACAGCCGTAATTTTTCCCGAAGACATGCAGCTTTACTGTATGATTAAATGATGATGGCGTCCTCTTGGGTAAAATATTCCGGAGGTAAAATAGTCCCCCATTGGGATCTCCGGGCGGGGACTACTCAAGAGGACGTCGTTATCAGGAGAAAGAAAACTGGCATTCTACGGATCGGAGCGTGGAATGTCAGATCCCTTAATCGGGCAGGTAGGTTAGAAAATTTAAAAAGGGAAATGGATAAGTTAAAGTTAGATATAGTGGGAATTAGTGAAGTTCGGTGGCAGGAGGAACAAAACTTTTGGTCAGGTGATTACAGGGTTATAAATACAAAATCAAATAGGGGTAATGCAGGAGTAGGTTTAATAATGAGTAAAAAAATAGGAGTGCGGGTAAACTACTACAAACAGCATAGTGAACGCATTATTGTGGCCAAGATAGACACAAAGCCCATGCCTACTACAGTAGTACAAGTTTATATGCCAACTAGCTCTGCAGATGATGAAGAAATTGATGAAATGTATGACGAGATAAAAGAAATTATTCAGGTAGTGAAGGGAGACGAAAATTTAATAGTCATGGGTGACTGGAATTCATCAGTAGGCAAAGGGAGAGAAGGAAACATAGTAGGTGAATAGGGATTGGGGGGAAGAAATGAAAGAGGTAGCCGCCTTGTAGAATTTTGCACAGAGCATAACTGAATCATAGCTAACACTTGGTTCAAGAATCATAAAAGAAGGTTGTATACCTGGAAGAATCCTGGAGATACTAATAGGTATCAGATTATATAATGGTAAGACAGAGATTTAGGAACCAGGGTTTAAATTGTAAAACATTTCCAGGGGCAGATGTGGATTCTGACCACAATCTATTGGTTATGACCTGCAGATTAAAACTGAAGAAACTGCAAAAAGGTGGGAATTTAAGGAGATGGGACCTGGATAAACTGAAAGAACCAGAGGTTGTAGAGAGTTTCAGGGAGAGCATAAGGGAACAATTGATAGGAATGGGGGAAAGAAATGCAGTAGAAGAAGAATGGGTAGCTCTGAGGGATGAAGTAGTGAAGGCAGCAGAGGATCAAGTAGGTAAAAAGACGAGGGCTAATAGAAATCCTTGGGTAACAGAAGAAATATTGAATTTAATTGATGAAAGGAGAGAATATAAAAATGCAGTAAATGAAGCAGGCAAAAGGGAATACAAACGTCTCAAAAATGAGATCGACAGAAAGTGCAAAATGGCTAAGCAGGGATGGCTAGAGGACAAATGTAAGGATGTAGAGGCTTGTCTCACTAGGGGTAAGATAGATACTGCCTACAGGAAAATTAAAGAGACCTTTGGAGAGAAGAGAACCACTTGTATGAATATCAAGAGCTCAGATGGCAACCCAGTTCTAAGCAAAGAAGGGAAGGCAGAAAGGTGGAAGGAGTATATAGAGGGTTTATACAAGGGCGATGTACTTGAGGACAGTATTATGGAAATGGAAGAGGATGTAGATGAAGATGAAATGGGAGATAAAATACTGCGTGAAGAGTTTGACAGAGCACTGAAAGACCTGAGTCGAAACAAGGCCCCGGGAGTAGACAACATTCCATTAGAACTATTGATGGCCTTGGGAGAGCCAGTCATGACAAAACTTTACCATCTGGTGAGCAAGATGTATGAGACAGGCCAAATACCCACAGACTTCAAGAAGAATATAATAATTCCAATACCAAAGAAAGCAGGTGTTGACAGATGTGAAAATTAGCGAACTATCAGTTTAATAAGTCACAGCTGCAAAATACTAACGCGAATTCTTTACAGACGAATGGAAAAACTGGTAGAAGCGGACCTCGGGGAAGATCAGTTTGGATTCCGTAGAAATGTTGGAACACGTGAGGCAATACTAACCTTACGACTTATCTTAGAAGAAAGATTAAGAAAAGGCAAACCTACGTTTCTAGCATTTGTAGACTTAGAGAAAGCTTTTGACAACGTTAACTGGAATACTCTCTTTCAAATTCTGAAGGTGGCAGGGGTAAAATACAGGGAGCGAAAGGCTATTTACAATTTGTACAGAAACCAAATGGCAGTTATAAGAGTCGAGGGGCATGAAAGGGAAGCAGTGGTTGGGAAAGGAGTGAGACAGGGTTGTAGCCTCTCCCCGATGTTATTCAATCTGTATATTGAGCAAGCAGTAAAAGAAACAAAAGCAAAATTCGGAGTAGGTATTAAAATTCATGGAGAAGAAGTAAAAACTTTGAGGTTCGCCGATGACATTGTAATTCTGTCAGAGACAGCAAAGGACTTGGAAGAGCAGTTGAACGGAATGGACAGTGTCTTGAAAGGAGGATATAAGATGAACATCATCAAAAGCAAAACGAGGATAATGGAATGTAGTCAAATTAAATCGGGTGATGCTGAGGGGATTAGATTGGGAAATGAGACACTTAAAGTAGTAAAGGAGTTTTGCTATTTAGGGAGTAAAATAACTGATGATGGTCGAAGTAGAGAGGATATAAAATGTAGACTGGCAATGGCAAGGAAATCGTTTCTGAAGAAGAGAAATTTGTTAACATCGAGTATAGATTTAAGTGTCAGGAAGTCGTTTCTGAAAGTATTTGTATGGAGTGTAGCCATGTATGGAAGTGAAACATGGACGATAACCAGTTTGGACAAGAAGAGAATAGAAGCTTTCGAAATGTGGTGCTACAGAAGAATGCTGAAGATAAGGTGGGTAGATCACGTAACTAATGGGGAGGTATTGAATAGGATTGGGGAGAAGAGAAGTTTGTGGCACAACTTGACTAGAAGAAGGGATAGGTTGGTAGGACATGTTTTGAGGCATCAAGGGATCACAAATTTAGCATTGGAGGGCAGCGTGGAGGGTAAAAATCGTAGAGGGAGACCAAGAGATCAATACACTAAGCAGATTCAGAAGGATGTAGGTTGCAGTGGGTACTGGGAGATGAAGAAGCTTGCACAGGATAGAGTAGCATGGAGAGCTGCATCAAACCAGTCTCAGGACTGAAGACCACAACAACAACAACAATTTCAGGTATCATTTTTAAACGACGAATGGTGGCCAGAGGAAAGTTGCTACCTCACAGTATATCTGGAAAAATAGCTTTTCATCTAAGTATAATTTGAGGTGTTTATGTAAAAGTCCGATTTCAGAAACTACTCTGTCCTGGGGCGATTGACTCAGATTTTCTGACATTGTCATTGTCCATGTCAACAGAAGGTGCAGTATAGGTGATTCCTCCAGTTGTAATTCCTTGGACGCAGTTTGAAGAGCTACAAAAACACTCATGTTTTAAAATCTTTAAAATAAACGATTGCGTATAAGAATAACAGCAATAGAATAACATAAATACCGTGAAAAGTTCTTTCATCAGCGTGATATCAGTTCCTTCATTTCGGGCTGTTCTTCCCTTCTCAGAGAGTTTTTAGCACAAAGGCATTCTAACATTGTCAGCTGCTTATTCCAGTGATCTATCAAGAGCCTTAAGAAGACCACTTTTGTTTACGTTATTGATGCGTTCTTTCGCCACAACCGAAAGACCATCAACTTATGGACAATTGACGCATATATACTCCGCATCATATTTATTTCGTAGCCTTGTATTGATCATAAGGCAGGAACATTTCAATCATGAATAATCGCGCAGTGCAACGACGATGTTGGTATCTTGAGCAGTAGTTTGCTGCATGTTTTTCAATGTAGAGTCGTGGATACCAAGAGACATAAATCGTCTAAAGAATTCTCTTAGAATGTTACCGCCGTATTTGAATCATCTACAAACTGAGTTGTAAACAAAATGCGAGATCTGAGAGTCCAGTCAACGAAACAGGAGACAGTATATATCAGCTAATGGTTTCTTCTCGCATTGGACGTCCGCATGTCCGTAGTTGCTGGGTATTCATCTTCTGTTATATGAGAAATTACCTCAGGCATAATTATATGTCGTAAGCTTTTAACACTTCCTTCCATGTAACGCGACGCATTTGTGGGGTGAGACATAATGGCCTTTGCAGTGTCAATTAACGTCTGAATAAGATCCATAAGACCTTCACCTCTTATAGTTCCATACGACCTAACATCTCGTGCTCACATAGCCACGCATTTACCGACAGTTACCTCCTGAGCAGGTTTAGGAAGTCGTCCCTCGTCCACATAAGACCCATGTTTATTAGACGCACATGGATGGCGAGAATTGTGCGAAGTGCCACTTGATCCTTTAGCATGAGAGTAAATTTCACAGCACAGCGAACTGCAAACAAAATGAATGCTTTTCCTAACGTCATCCAAAATAGGCTTTAACACGGTCCAAAGTGAACTTGTAAGATACACTTCAAGCTGTGTGGTTCTTATCTCATCACTGATTATTTTTTCTTTGACTACCCTTTTTCTTGACATGCGCTCCTTCCTCTCCAGACCACGGTTAGTTTCCAATCTCATTTTGTGCGTTACGACAAAAATGAAGAAATCCCACCATCCCACTAAACACTGCTCTACTCAAGGCTCGCAGCCCGTAGCTCACAGCTGCGGTCAGTGCTACCAGCAGCAAGTAGGCCGCAGCACGCCAGCGCTTGCGCAAGGCACTGATGCAGTGACGTCACAGCCTCGCGCAGTGCGGAGCAGTGAGCCCGCGGCCTGTGGACTGTGTCTCCATACGTGACTCTGCTTAGCCCGTGGCATGCAAGTTGTTTCGCAACAGCACTGCTCGGCCCGTCAGAGACTCGCTCGGCCCGAGACTGCTGTAGCGCAGTGTCGCCGCATGACTCTGCACCGTGCGGCCCGTCGGACCTCGATGCGGCTGCCGCGACAGAACCAGCAGCGCGAGGCAAGGCTCGCACGTGTGTCACGGCTAAGGTCCTGGACGGACCGAACCTCAATGTCGACCTCTGCTACAAAGTGCACAACCAGAGTTCGAGCTCCGCCGATCGTCACCGACAGATTGATATCATACAAGCCAACTGCGATGTCACTCCAGCAGTGGCTGCATCAGTTCCCATAGGCAGAAACGTCCTTGAACTGACTTAAACTCTTATCCTCAGAACAATGATTCCTCTGAAATTTTAATTTACTCCTTCTTGTAAAAATATCTCGTGTGCCAATCAAAATCATTTGTTTATTTACAGCATGTCAAATTGTGTATTGTTTTTTCTTGTATACACCAATCTTGTAATTTTGTTGTACTGAGGACTTAAATGACTACTCATGTAACAGCCATTATCGTAGTAAAATATATCGTAGGAAAATGTAAGACACCAAAAAAATTTTCTTTCTTTATGTTTAGGAAATGTCTGTGTACCAGAAAGACCACAAATGTTAATAAGTACATGTAATACTTTCTACGATAATGAAGAACTGAGAAGCTTTCACATTTTTTTCTGCCATCAGCTAGGAGACGCCTTCCAGTTTCTTATCGTCCTTTGTTCTTCAGCTTTCGCTATGTATGCATCCATCTTGTTAGCTCTTAAGAACAATCAATATACGAGGGGCGTTTGAAAAGTCCCTGCAAAAATAAAAACTGCTTACTTATTTGGGGTAAAACTTTTTCACTTTTCAACATAGTCTTCTGTTAGACATATACATTTCGTCCAATGCTGTTCTAATTTGTTGATCCCTTCCAAATAATAGGATTTGTCCAAGGCTGCAAAATAGCTGATAGTTGCTGCAATCACCTCCTCGTTTGAATAAAGTATTTGTTCCGCCAGCCATCTCTTCAAATTGGGGAACAAATAGTAGTCTGAGAGAGCGAAATCTGGAGAATAGTGGGGTATGGGAAACGAGCTGGAATCATATTCCCATTAATATTGCCACCAGAATTGCTTAGGTTTGTCCTGGTGCATTGTCATGATGGGAAAGGACGGTCCTATAACAATGAATGATATTCACCTGTAATAGTTTTACCCTTTTCCAAATAGTCGATGAGGATTATCCCTTGCGAATCCCAAAAGACAGTCGCCATAACCTTTCCGGCCGAAGGAATGGTCTTCGCCTTTTTTGGTGCAGATTCTCTCTTGGTAACCAATTGTTTAGATTGTTGTTTGGTCTCAGGAGCATAGTAAGGTATCCATGTTTCATCCACAGTGACGAAACGACGCTCAAATTCCTGCGGATTCTTCTGAACAGCTGCAACCATCCTTGCAACACTTCGCAAAATTCCGTTTTTGGTCAAGCGGGAGCAATCGCGGAACGCATCTTGCGGATAGCATTCTCATGTCCAAATGTTCATGCAAAATATTATGTAACCGTTCCTTCGAGATGCCCGCAACACTAGCAATCTAACGCACCTTAACTCTTCTGTCATCCATCACCTTATCATGGATTTTATCAATGATTTCTGGAGTCGTAACCTCCACAGGGTATCCAGAACTTTCAGCATCAAATGGCTCTGAGCACTATGCAACTTAACATCTGAGGTCATCAGTCCCCTAGAACTTAGAACTACTTGAACATAACTAACCTAAAGACATAACACACATCCATGCCCGAAGCAGGATTCGAACCTGCGACTGTAGTAGTCGAGCGGTTCCAGACTGTAGCGCCTAGAACCACCCTGCCACTCCGACCGGCACATTCAGCATCACTTGTGTCCATATGGACATCCCTAAAATTTTGAAATCACTTATAAACTGTTCTAATCACCGTAATGTTTATCAAGCTTCTGTTCAGTCTCCTGAGGCATTTTGCCCTTCATAAAGTAAAGTCTGATCACCACACGAGATTCTTTTTCGTCCATTTTTTGACAATCACTCTACTTCCTTGACTCTCACGAATGCATAACACAAAGAAATAGACCAATATGACTGAAACTTGGTGTGCGTTCTTTCCAAAGATGCTACTAACTAAACATGGCCTCGTTAGGCGCCGGTGGTGGCATCTCTCGGACTTTGCACTGACTTTTCAAGTGACTGTCGTATTTACGTATATTTAAATTAATACATTTCAGATGTATTAATTTAACAAACTAAACATATCTCTTTGTATTAATGTCTTTATCAGCTTTGTATACAGCTATTCGTGAAAGAAATGCAAAACTGCTGACGTGGAACCCGTCCGCCGTTGGTGTGACCCAAATAATGGTTAGCAATTTATCAGATCTTTTATGGTGCACCAAAGAACCTACAGTCTTTCTGAAACGAAGTTAGATACTCGATTAACTATACGGCATAATGCGATCGGCCGATCACGTTATGCACTTCCCTTATGAAAATTACATTGGAGCCACATCTGTAACTTTACGGGTCTCTCGAACACCACCCTGGAGTAATAGGAAATCACAACAGGAATTAACAACCACAGCTCGGTTAATCTCAATTGACATTACTGAGCTGACTACCTTCTGGTAAGTGGTAGGTGATCACGACTAATTTCTTTAGATTCTCTATCTTCCTTCCACTTTCGCAAGCAGGCAAGGTAACAGTTACAGCTCACAACTTCCACTCCCCCATCCACCTTGATGCTATTGTTGGATAGGGACCACTTACACGGTGGTCACTCCATGTGTGGTTGCAGTTTAACGTCATAACAGAGATACTTCTGTTTACAACAACAAAATAATACAAGAACCGCTACGTCAGTTGGTTGCATCGGCCAACAGTGTGAGATAAATATCTACTCTCATACGAGAATGGGCAGCGCCGTTAATTAAGAACAATATATATACGTCTTTTGCCATTTCAACAGCCGAGGACGCTGAATCACATTAGTTCTAACTTACTCGCAACTTGTCCCAGTAAAGAAGTCGCAAAATTGTGGACTAGAAGCCTACCTCTCCCTCCTGGACCCTTCCGCAATGTTGTTATTGTGGTCTTCAGTCTGAAGACTGGTTTGATGCAGCTGCCCAAGCTAGTCTATTCTGTGCAAGCCTCTTCAGCGCTGCACAGCTAATGCGACGTGCATCAGTTGGAACCTGCTAACTGTATTAAAGACTTTGTCTCCCTCTACAATTTTAACACCCCTCCCCTCCCCAACGCCCGCATATACACACTTCTCTCCAATACCTACAAACCTGAAAACTCCTTGATGCCTCAGGATATGCCCCATGAAAGGAAGTTGTGCCATAAATTTCTTGTTTTCCCCAGTTCGACTCAGTATCTTCTTATCAGTTATTCGATCTGCGGTGCCCCCACTATTTTTCGGCGCTACTGAGTAAAATTGTGATGTTGCTATGGCTGTTGCAAAAGATTTTGGGAATGGGCCAGCTGAGCGCCGACGTAACATCATTACGTCAGATGTAGCAATGCCACTGGCAGATTCCCACATTGTGCTCCAGGAAAATAGCTGGCACCGCCATAACAACAACACAGCAGAAATTCGTTGGTACGCCAGTAACTACACATCCAATAAGCAAACTTCTTATCGTCAACATGTTTGCAATCTGTGATTTGCAAAGCATGTGCGCTCTATCCAAAAATAAATTAACATTATTTTGAGTAAAAGGTGCTCAGTCCGGTAGCTACTATTTAAGAGGAGAGGTGTTGCCGCTCCACGAGGCAAGATGAGGCTACCAGCAGCCATCACGAAATTTGGCCTCCACTAACTGTGGGCCCCTGCTGCTGGTTTTAAGATCAGTGCTGTGAACTTGACGTTGCCCGCATCTCGTGGTCGTGCGGTAGCGTTCTCGCTTCCCACGCCCGGGTTCCCGGGTTCGATTCCCGGCGGGGTCAGGGATTTTCTCTGCCTCGTGATGGCTGGGTGTTGTGTGCTGTCCTTAGGTTACTTAGGTTTAAGTAGTTCTAAGTTCTAGGGGACTTATGACCACAGCAGTTGAGTCCCATAGTGCTCAGAGCCATTTGAACCATTTTTGAACTTGACATCTTCCAGCCTGTCGGCCAACTACAAGGTGCAATTAGTCTTCGGCCATTGAAGGTAGTCGTTTGAGACCATGGCCACCTGTTGCGTCAGTTCCTTAACACTCGCTGTCTTCAGCACACACTATGGAGGACGTTGCACCACAGGATGTTCTAGTTTGTTCTTCAGTAAAATGTATGACTAACAGTGAAGTTTTTATGAGCAGCCATCGATCATAATCCCAACAACAATTCACCTCCTCAACTCAGACCACCACGTGTAGAGGCAATCCATCGTGGACCTCCACATTATGATGTCATAAATGTGTGTCACGTCTAAATTTCAGTGACAGGGGAACCTTACCAGCCACCATCCCTGGAGACAATGACTCTCGACTACCTCAGGGTTCCAGTTTCGTCGACACACAGCATCAGTATGCAGTGGGTGAGTACACTGCCTGTTCTATTTTTCCCCCTTTACGAGTATCACGTCGAGTCAGTGCACCTCTTAGCAGGTTTTTAGTTCTGTTTTCATTTGTGACATGTGGCAAGTAAACTCTGACTGTGTTCTGAGTATGTATAAATATGAACATTATTTTTGACTATCATCAATGAGTGTAGCTCTTTGTCTGGAAGTGTAAAAGGTGTTAACCATGCGTAGCTATGGAACCCAGGGGGATAATGTTCAAGCTCTGGGAAGCTGTCACCAGTGAAATACTGTCGCAGATTTCGTTCATCATGATAGGACAAATGTGGGCAAAATCACTAAAGCTTAATTTTCATGGTATATGGGCAGAAGGCACTGGGAAGTTGCTTTAGGTGACCGAAGGTGTTCCTAACTTACACGATTCTTGACTTCACCTCCGGGTAGGGAATCGTCATTGAGTACGCAGTGTTCAGTGATTGAGAGCACCTCTCCTGTCTATAGTCACGTTGAAACGTTATCTGAATTCCGTCCTTGCGGCTGGGAGTTCGCGTTTATTGTCTGTAGAATACAGAGAGGAGAAGATTATACTAGTAAGAGGACCGCCTTCTACCATCCTAGTGTTAATGAGTTTTTTATTTTGTGCCTGGAGTTCTTCCATCGTCGCACACGTGCACGAGATGCATCACTGCAGTACATTCGGTGATATTGCTAATTGCTTCGGCTTATTAGGGCTATAAAGCTGATCAGCCGTGATAGTGTAAGTTTCATTTCCACTGAGGTTGCACACCACTGTAGATCATCTTTGAAAGTAGTGTCTTCTAGTGTTTGGGACGTAGATGATATCAGTCATCTCGCGTTATTTATATTAGATCACGTAGCCATAAGAAGCGGCAGAATTGGGCAGTTTATCAATAATATTAGCCAGGAAATTCATTTGTATCTCTTTACGTCCATTGCACATCCACACATAAACATTTGTAATATATAAAGGTGTTTTAATCAACAATAAATGTATAAGCAGAAACATCATTTATAATTTAGTAGTCGCTAGTTCCCTTAATCATTCATTTATTATTATGTTGTAATTTATATGTTAAGGGCAAGGAGGAGGATATAATATCACCGATAAGAGATCCTAAGACCTGCTTCAGGGGGTAGTCAGACAGGGCCAAAACTTCATTTTCGCGTTCAGTATTTTCCATTGCGCACATTCATTTTTACATCCGCCTGGAGCAGCATCTTGGAAACCATACAAATACCTTCAGTAAATACTTCCTACATTAAAATTTATATTCGATGTTAGCAAATCCCTCTTTTTCATTAATACTTTTCTTGCTATAGTCAGTCTTCATTTCCTATCCTCTCTACTTCGGTCGTCATCAGTTATTTTGCTGCCCAATAGTCCGTTTAGTGTCTCATTTCGTAATCAGATTCCATAACACTTGCTGATTTAACCCACGTGATACAAAGGGAGAGGGAAGGGGTACTATTTGCTTACCTTCTCAGAATACTGTAATCTAGTCATGTACATCATATTTTAAAATAAAAAAAAATATGTATTTGGTGTATTTAATGATCGAAATTGTTTTAAATATTTCAGTAAAAATGAAAGGAAAAATTAAGGTCTTGTCAGTGGATGTGAATTTTCAGAACAGGTGTCATATTCATATTTTCAGGTTTAGGACACTTCTTAAGCATAAATACATCTTTAAAATGTATGTTGTGCGTAGAAGACAACGAAAATTAACGAAACCCGTGTATCTTTGTCTTCATCATATATTATGCCACCCTTTTGGTGAATACGTCATGGAAAATCCGATGGTAGTGCTAGGTTTTAATTCGAATACGTTCCATTACCTTTCATTTAGTTCCATTGAGGGTTATCTCATAATCCCTTTCCAGGGCACTGTGTATTCCATTCAAGTGTTATTCAAAGTTCTTTGCTGTCTCTGATAGAATTGCAGTGTCACCGGTACACTGCAAAATGTTTATTGCTTTGAGAGGCTCCCACATGCCTTGCTCATACTGTGGCATTAAGCACTCAGGCCTGCAAGATGAGTGGTCTGCCAAGCGAGTGGACTTATTCTTATTTATCGCAAAACATAAGTGACTGATTGTGAGCTCTAGTAACCACAATTAAGCTACAAATTAATCTCCTGTTTGAATATTACGCAACGGAAACAGATAACACACATCTGACAATTAAAAATTTATACAACTCTGATTGTTCACTACGCACTGGCAATAGCACATTTTCTTTCTCACCCAACGGCTTTGATCAACACGTAGCCATCGCACTGAATATGAATGGTGCACACGTTATAAATTCTGGATATCATGACTACACACTATTCGAAGAACATGGCCACCAATCTTTTTCTTTTAACTATCTTTTTTATTCAGATAAATTCTATTATGATTCACAGATAACCTAAACACACCATTACATTTTATACTACGATTACACATGAGAAACTCCGCCCAGTGGGCATGGCTTTACATTGGTGATTCTCTATCTTATGGTCTCGTAATTATCTAACGCTACAGTGCACTTTTCCTTACAGTACTCACCACGTGGAAGTGTTCGTCTCTAATTTCAAGTCCCGCACACGCCATTTCTTAAATATTTCCAACTTATAGTACACACGCCAGTAATTCAGCTTAACTTTAGCACTCGGAAGTATTTCAACTTAGTACTAGCTCTCGCAAGTATTTCAACTTATTGCTACACGTGGTTTCATTGTGACCGTTGGTCACTTCCGAAGAGTAATACGATTCCCTTAATATTACCTGCCTGACATTTAATTCTCCCCACAAAAGTTCCTGAAATAGAGAAATAATTATTCTAAACTACTCTTAAGTATTTCACATGCATACCATCTCTCCACTCTTTTGTCTTTTACGGAGCACACCTAAGACAGGTCTTACCAACACAAGATCCAGCGGCAGAGTGCTGAAACATGGCCGTTCTTCAGGTCAGCTCGCACCTCCTTTACGGTGGGTGAGCACCATGTTACCGTATTGGTCAGCCACATTTCAGGGGCTCAAATCTCAGGTAAATTTCACCTCTTTGGTTCCACCAAAGGTGACCAAAGGACCGTCTCAAAGATGATCATATATTGCACATTCACTATCTGCTGTTAGCGGACGACCATACATTCATTCATTTCACATATCTTACCAAATTGGATGTAATTATATATTTTGTGGAGTGCACATGTGATCAATTAAATAAATAAATTGTCATGCTTTCCTACACTGGTATCCGGTTTCGGTGTACTGAGTGAAACTGAGTTATTACCCACAAAAAAATGTTATTCTGACAAGAATAACGAAGAATGTTGTACCTATTTTCAATGTCGGGCGGTACTGTACCCTTCCACCACCGGCTACGGGTGCAAAAAAAAAAAAAAATCACACTACTATCCTTGCAATGCGAGGGTTGTTCCGAACATTTTTTTAAGAAAGCTGTATTCGAACAAACCTAGCAAGTCACGATAATAACCAGGAGGAGACCTTAGCCCCTTGTGACCTCAAGTAGACAACCAAATGCTGTTACTTTACCAACTTATTGACACAGTTGTCGCATTATTGTACTCTCCACAATCCGGAGTTATGTACACATACAAATTTACAACAATCCAAATGACAAATAAAACATTACATCATACAAATAAAAAAATGGTGAGATAAATATTTGCTTAGTTACCTGGATCTCCGTTGTTTTTAGGAGTAATCCAATCTTTACTAACTCTATAACGAATAAAAAAAATACTAATTGCACTCATGAAATTTTAAATAGCTTACCGTCCACACAGAGTAAGTAATCTGACATACATAAATTTCGGGGTAATAATCTTTACACAGCAATGTCTAAACACAAAACAAAATCAACAAAAGAAAAAAAATTGCGTACACTAGTTATATGTAGAATGTCAGGCTCCATACCATTACTTTAAAATGTACATCAAACCTACAGAGAAATAAAACTGAAGAAAAAAACAATGAAATATAACACAAGTTACATACTGGTTACGTAATATAGTCAATCTAAGACACAATGTCATACCTCATTTACTATCATCACCTAATCAATTGCCACCACTACTCGACTGTGAGTTTAAACCTTATCCTTGCCCAGCAGTATAAATATCTGCTGCTGAGCTAGTCAGTCCATCAACTTTGATCAATACACGCAGTAAATAGTTAGCAATAAGTGCTTGAATCCACCAGTAGCTCTCGTATTTTACTCTACTGATCATTTCTCTGTTGTTACATATTTAGACGACAAGAAGTTGCATTTCGACTAGCCTCCGTTACACTTCAATGTGAAATATCACCACTGTGACAATGCAAATAAGTGGCTTCAGTCAACACACCAACTAGATTATTACTGTCCACGACATCAAAATGTATCAGTTAATTCCGATATTTGTTGTGCAATGCAAACTCTTGTCCCTATGACAACCTTACTGACCAATGCAACAAGAGCCGCTGCGTTAGTATTACGACACTGGCTAATAACTAAAGTATCCTTGTACCAAATATTCTAATAAACATGCTACGTGAACTTGATAACCCAGAACAAACAAAAAAAAAAACACTCTAACTATTCCAAACACATGTTACTGAAATACAATTACACTTGCTGTCCCTTCAGGAATAAAACATGTAAAAAATTTTACGCAGTTACAAATACAAATACATTATTCCCTATCTTGTGAGTCACACAGAACCATTTCATTCTGTGATTTTCCTGGGGTCAAAAAGTTGCTGACAGTTTTACTAGAAACACTGCCTCGGTGTCAAAACTCTCCCATGGTTGCCCGGACGAAAGTCTTTAGGTCACTGAAATCGGCATTTTGAACACGCACTGAACCATATCTCACATGAAACTCAAATGTCATAGTCAATCTCAGATTACCATCCACACGAATCTGGTCGTCCAGAAATGGCCCTACAACTATTATTACCCACGGTCCTTTCCTTTCAGTTCATGGTGTAATTAAAAGTCTTTATGTTCCAACAAACAGAACTTATTCTCGCACCAATTAAAGAAATGTCTCCTACTACAAATGCAAATGTCTATGTCCCACTTTAGTTTCTTGTGTTCAGATAACAATTAGTCACCAAACAACAACTGTCCTCTTTAAGTATAACAAGCGTCCCACATGCATTTTACAAAGCACACTTAACAAGTCACTCCCAAACGTTTATGGATCCCACCGTTCAGTGGTCAAGACAAAACAAAACAATCGTCCTATCTGCTAAAGACAAAATCTTTTCCACTACTCACAACGTGGAAACACCAGTCCTTCACTTTCCAACTTACTGAGACATACGAGCAGTCATCTTGCTTCACGGCTCCACAGTCCAGTACTATTTAATAGCTGCTGTTAAAAAATCCCCGCCGGACTCTGCCGTGCGTCGTTCATTCTACCGTTCCGCCTCCGTCGGGCGAGCCATTGAGCAGAAAAACCACCCGCTGTTGCCTCTGCGGGATACTGTCTCCATTCGTAAGGGTGACGCAACTTATGAATGGCAGTGGTAGGTGCGTGTCGCCCCAGGCCGTTGACCTGTTGTAGCACTCACGAGGAGTGTACCCCAACCGACAGTGGAGCGGGGAGCGCAGCGGCTCTGTCGCCTCTCCCATGCCGACGTCAGCTTGGCCTCCCGCATTTTTATGTAGGTACGGGCGCGTTCTACGTGGGCACCTCAGCTCTATGACACCCAATCAGTCAGACCCTTCAGTGCATCTCGCAAAGTTACAGACAAAAGGATATTCTTACAGTATTTAAATACTCATTGATTACATGTATGGTCTATTAGATACATTGGTAATAAAAGAATCTTTGTTCTAAAAAACATAAAATCATACACCCTAGTTTTCTACACATACAACATCAACATTTATCCCTTTTCTATATACAGCCCACACTTGTGCTATTGATTGTAACTGTCATCTCTCATACAAAACATGAAAGTGTTTAAAAAAAGGAATAAGAAACAATCGATACAGCTCATTATTACAATATCAAATAGTAGACTACTTTAACATCCTATCACAGTGAACATATTAGAAACTGTTGATTCTAAAACTACAACATACAACGTACCTTTGTGCTTGTGACAGACTGAAATTAATACCCCTTGAAAGTGCTCTAACAAAAAAATATGAAACAATCTATACAGCTCACAATTACCTATTACATAATATCAAATAGTCAATTATTTTTACATCCTAACACAATAAACATTTTAGAAACTGATGACTCTAAATCTACAACATACACTGCACCTTTGTGCTTGTGACATACAGAAATTAGTATCTCTTTACATATTTTTACCGTTTATTATATATAACAACGTTTCTAGGACATGTATGTACCATCCACATGACGTCATATCCTGACCTACCATCGAGGTTGGTCCAAATCAAACAATAAAGCACAATAATGTTTTACTTATTGATAGGTAGCATCCCCTTTACAGGGGTGTGTGCATTGATCACACTACTCTACGACTCTCACTCAACTGACACCACATTTTCCTTCTCATTCGATCCATTAATACACCAACTGAATAGGTCTAGCAGTCAGCTAACCTCAACACCACCACACTCACGTCAACATAACATACCTTGGCTCCCTTATACTCAACCACATAACACATGGAGTTGTTTCGGAGATAGCATTACAGTCTCCAATTTTGTCCTTTCACTCTGGCACCTCTCTCCATCGGCTTACCTCTGCATTCACTTTACCGATTATTCATCCTGCTAAATATCAACTTAGAATTGCGACAGTTCATCTAAGAACAGAAAATACACAAATTTTTCATACTGCAAAATAACTGTACTCATTCTTGGGACCGTTTTGATTAGTTATACTGGTACCAGGCTTCAACAACAACAAAAAAAGTATTATTTTAGCCATATTGCAAATGTTATGGTAAGAATTAGATTTACACTTGTATTACATCTTACGTCAGTATTCCACAACGTTCACCATCTGGATCTCATACTCCCTTTGTGTCCTTTCACGTTGTGCAGTTGTCCTCATCTCTTCATTCGTATTTCGGCTCTCTGTCCGTCCATTACTCCATCATTCCCTGATCTTCCTTCTCCATACGCATCAATCTCGATTGCAGCATACACAGGCCACTCTGTAACATACATCTAAGACGTCTCCACATTATTCAATTCTGCTCACCTTTATTTACCACTGTTTCATCCCATCGAATCCCTCTTTATTAATCACACTGCTTCACGTCGCTTCTCTCCTTAAATATCACCTTTATCCATTACTATTTATCACTTCGCTTCTCTCTCTATCTACCATCTTTATCCACTCATTAATCATCACGTCGTTTCTGCTTGATCCTTATTCATATGACAAAAAATACGTACATACACCACTATGTCGACTCTGTTCATGACTCATTCGACCAGTCTATTCCGTCATACTTCCTGACATCCCACCTGAAAATTCTTATGTTCGATTTGACCCTGCACAGCGTTACACACCACAAATAAATACACTGACTATCTACCATAACTCGCCTACTTTCGATCTATCCTTAACTTTTCCATAATTTGATGTTAGAAATGTGAAGAAGCCCACACGATTGTTTTCCCTTGATCGTCTCAATCAGTACAGCATTTTCATGGACAATCCACCTCACTCTGAATTGGTCACTATACACAGTAAAGAACTTGCTACTTAGGAATCTGTGCTTACATGAAAATTAAATGTGTGCAGAGAATATACAAGCTGGCAGAAAGGGACAACACAAGTGTTAGAAACTTTGGTGCCAGTGGCCTCTTTCCCTAACACCAGATTCCGAACAACCATACGCAGCATTTCTGTATAACTGTCACCACGACAATGACATACTATATATCAGATGGCAGCTAATCTAAAAACTTCGATCACATAGCTGATGTTACCTGTAACAGCAGTTTAAATCTACCCCATGCCATACAGATCACAATGTTTACTTTTTAAATTACGTGTTAAGTACCTGCAGTAGTCGAATCGCACTAATTAAACTGTACTCATTGGCATTACTACATAACATTTTGGGCAACTGTTTTTTTTTCTGAGGAAACAGTCCTTTTACTTTAACGCTCCAAATCAAAATTTGCAAATTTTTGTAAGCCTTACTGTCTTTTGCTCTGAGAGACCAGCCTAACAGATGTCATTACTGGTGTTTTATTCTATGATCAGAAGTATGGTATTTGCATTCCTACATATCAGTAGAGTATGTCTGCTACATGGACAATTTTCTGTGCCAGCGGCATGTGTTTTAAGGCAATATGCTAAGGGCTGATATGTTGGATTAGTTTCTCCTATCCATCAATCCATTATGACGACAATGAAGTGCCAGGATTCCATGCCCTCCTGACATTATGACAGTTTCTGCCGTTCCTATCCTCGACTCTGTCTGACCTATGAGTCGTGCCTCCGTTCACGATGCTGCTCTCATAACCCAGTTCCTGCAACAAGTGCTGAAATGACGCAGAATCGTCTAATCCTCTGCCTGCTATCGCTATACCTCTGCGCGATTTCACTGGCAACTTCGTTATACAGATCCTAATGAGCTCCCCAGCTTCGTATGGCACATCCAAATCCCTATTTCGTCTCAGCATTTCCTGATAGCACACCACTAGGTCTCATATACCACCTTCGTTACAATTTGGCATCATCAATATGCTTTGCTCAACCTGGTCCTCCTTTCGACCAGAATTCATTTAAAAACTTGTCACAAAATGTCTTGTAGCTACCACAGTCTTTAATAACTTCCTGCATTTTCGGTCTAGCCTCGTCCCTCAAATGGTTACACACAAACTTCATTTTGAGGAGCGGTCCCCATGATGAAGGTAATGAATCTTGAAACTGAGACAGCCACAGGCATGGATGTTGGTAGTTATCAGGATCCGGAAAACAAGTGTATGTTTGTACCAACACGAAGTGCCTTCTTCCGCATTTATGTTTTCCGACCTTGGACTACAACCAGTTGGGTTTGCCACCTGTTTTATCCGACACAACCGTTCTTCTAATTCTCTGAGTTCGTCTTCCTCTTTGATTCGCTCATCCAGCAACATGCCCCTAGGTTCTATAATATCACTCTCTATTGCAATTATTCGTACCTCCAAATTATTGGCTTTTTCTTTCACGTTATCACATACTTGCTTCAACGCACACAGATTCTTCTCCCCCTCATCTAACCGATTATTAACTGCGGACAGACGCAGCTTCCTCATTGCCTCTTTATTTCCCTTATCCACTGCCTCCAATCTTTCCTTACTATCTTTATCCATCGCTTCCAATCTTTCCTTATTATCTTTATCCATCGCTTCCAATCTTTCCTTATTATCTTTATCCATCGCTTCCAATCTTTCCTTATACGCTTCCCATCTTTCCTTATTATCTTTATCCATCGCTTTCAATATTTCCTTATTATCTCTATCCATCCTCTGTAAAAACTGCAGTAGCACATTGTAATTTGCTACTTTCGGAGCGCTCCCCTCGTTCGCCTGAGAAACCGTAGCTTCGCTAAGGGTAGCTACACTTTCATTGCATACCTGACCTAGTCCCGGCTCGCCAGCGTCGTCGGGAAAATCTCCCGATTGTGGACAAAGCCCACCGCCTAAAGGATCACCTAGCCGCGGTCCACTGACCAATTCAGCCCCTTCCGAATGTTTGCCGTTCTCGCTCATTAACCCAAGGTCGACACCCACTTCCTGCTCCACTGCTACGTTCACCCCAGAATCACTCTTCTCCATGGTGACTACACTTTTCGACTATGACCTAGTTACTACGGACCTTGCGCAAAAAAAATTTATACAACGATCTTCCAGCCTTGGACGACATAGCAATCAATTACATAAAAAAATAAAAGATCCTCACCAATCCAGAAAGAAATTGCAAACAAAAAACTTTACTTCTTAGCGCTATCACTATATATGTAAAAATCTTGACAAATCCCATAAAAAATTTAAAAAAATCTTAACAGCAAACCCTAACAGCACAATCCTGGCAGGGTCGAAATTATGAGAGGCACCGACATGCCTTGCTCATACTGTGGCATCAAGCAGTCAGGCCTGCAAGATGAATGGTCTGCCAAGCGAGTGGATTTATTCTTATTTATCGCAAAACATCAATGACTGATTGTGAGCTTAAGTACCCACAATTAAGCTACAAATTAATCTCCTGTTTGAATATTACGCAACGGAAATGGATAACGCACATCTGACTATTAAAAATTTACACAACTCTGATTGTTCACTACGCACTGGCAATACCACATTTTCTTTCTCACCCAACGGCTTTGATCAACACGTAACCATCGCACTGAATATGAATGGCGCACACGTTATAAATTCTGGATATCATGACTTTACACTATTCGAAGAACAAGGCCACCAATCTTTTTCTTTTAACTATCTTTTTTATTCAGATAAATTCTATTACGATTCACAGATAATCTAAACACACCATTACATTTTATACTACAATTACACATGAGAAACTCCGCCCAGTGGGCATGGCTTTGCATTAGTGATTCTCTATCTAATGGTCTCGTAATTATCTAACGCTACAGTGCACTTTCTGGATACAATGGTGGATCTTTTGCTATATCTCACACTTCAACTCTCACACCCATGATTACGAAAATTTCCTCCAGACCGAGCGGTACAAAAAGGAACATGAATTACCCACTGCCTCTGAACCTATGTTGCTACTCTCCCATGCAAACCACACATACTTACATTACATGAAATCAATCCCACTGACAACACAGAATACACCACAAAAAATAGTCACAACGTTAGAATCACTTCACTTTCACCTTTCCCACTTCTCTTAGTATTCATCCCAGTTTCACACGACACTGCCCCACTTCGTAACTTTTCTTTCCTACTATGAACTCTGGAGGATATATGCACGTCTTCCTGCGCAATGCAGTCCAATTGGCGTTGCTGGATAGACGGCTGACTCACCTTACTTCTCTCTCAGAGTATTAGAGTTTGAATCTAGCGTCACACGGAAACATAACACACAAAGACAATATTAAGATCATATTCGTCACACACGCGAGTCCTCAACTGATACCTTGGACGAGCACTTCTCTTTATCCCTAGTGTCATCCACAGATTGAGACTCACATAGTACTCAACACGTGGAAGTGCTCGTCTCTAATTTCAAGTCCCGCACACGCCATTTCTTAAATATTTCCAACTTATAGTACACACGCCAGTAATTCAGCTTAACTTTATCACTCGGAAGTATTTCAACTTAATACTAGCACTCGCAAGTATTTCAACTTATTGTTACACGAGGTTTCATTGTGACCGTTGGTCACTTCCGAAGAGTAATACGATTCCCTTAATATTACCTGCCTCACATTTAATTCTCCCCACAAAAGTTCCTGAAATAGAGAAATAATTATTCCAAACTACTCTTAAGTATTTCACATGCATATCATCTCTCCACTCTTTTGTCTTTTACCGAGCACACCTAAGACAGTTCTTACCAACACAAGATCCAGCGCCAGAGCGCTGAAACATGGCCGTTCTTCAGGTCAGCTCGCACCTCCGTCGAGGTGGGGGAGCACCATGTTACCGTATTGGTCAGCCACATTTCAGGCGCTCAAAGCTCAGGTAAATTTCCTCTTTGGTTCAACCGAAGGTGACCAAAGGACCGTCTCTAAGATGATCAGAAATTGTACATTCACTATCTGCGGTAAGCAGACAACTGTACAATCACTCATTTCACAGATCTCACCAAATTGGATGTAGGGATTTATTTTGTGGGAGTGCACATGTGATCAGTTAAATAAATAATTTTTCATTCTTTCCTACAGGGGTATCCGGCTTTGGTGTATTAAGTGAAATTGAGTTATTACTGACAAAATAATATGTTGTTCTGACAAGAATAACGAAGAATGCTGTACCTATTTTCAATGTCGGGCGGTACTGTACCCTTTCAGCTTCTCCCTAATATTCTCCTAATATTCTGTTTACAAATTTATTCTTGTATGCTTCACTGCTTGTTCGGTGTAGATGTTGAATGACATCGAGTGTAGGGTACCCGAATGTCTCACTCCCATCTTCAAATTGCACAACTGGAAATCTATCAGATGGAGTAGCAGAATTTATGTGCTACAACAAGATCCCGGAGTGTCTGGATATGCTGTTTCGAGCCACTTACTGATTTAACGTAAGACCAGAACTTCCTAGGATTTTCTGTCAAGTCTGTACATAGAATTTTACTTTCGAATTCACTGAACGCTTCACGCATAGCCCTCCTTACGCTAACTTTGACATCGTTTAGCTTCTGTTTGTCTGAGAGGTTTTGGCTGCGTTTAAACTTGGAATGAAGCTCTCTTTGCTTTCGCAGTAGCTTCCTAATTTTGTTGTTGAACCACGGTGGGTATCTCGCGTCCCTCACAGTTTTACTCGGCACGTACCTGTCTAAAACGCATTTTACAATTGCCTTAAACTTTTTCCATAATCACTCAACATTGTCAGTGTCGGAACAGAAATTTTCGTTTTGATCTGTTAGGTAGTCTGAAATCTGCCTTCTATTACTCTTGCTAAACAGATAAACTGAAATCTGCCTTCTATTACTCTTGCTAAACAGATAAACCTTCCGCCCTTTTTTTATATTCATATTAACTTCCATATTCAGGGATGCTGCAACGGCCTTATGATCACTGATTCCCTGTTCTGCACTTACAGAGTCGAAAAGTTCGGGTCTGTTTGTTATCAGTAGGTCCAAGATGTTATCTCCACGAGTCGGTTCTCTGTTTAATTGCTCGAGGTAATTTTCGGATAGTGCACTCAGTATAATGTCACTCGATGCTCTGACCCTACCACCTGTCCTAAACATCTGAGTGTCCCAGTCTATATCTGGTAAATTGAAATCTCCACCTAAGACTATAATATGCTGAGAAAATTTATGTGCAATGTATTCCAAATTTTCTCTCAGTTGTTCTGCAACTAATGCTGCTGAGTCGGGAGGTCGGTAAAAGGAGGCAATTATTAACCTAGCTCGGTTGTTGAGTGTAACCTCCACCCATAATATTTCACAGGAACTATCCATTTCTACTACACTACAGGATAAACTACTACTAACAGCGACAAACACGCTACCACCGGTTGCATGCAATCTATCCTTTCTAAACACCGTCTGTGCCTTTGTAAAAATTTCGGCTGAATTTATCTCTGGCTTCAGCCAGCTTTCTGTACCTATAACGATTTCAGCTTCGGTGCTTTCTATCAGCGCTCTAAGTTCCGGTACTTTACCAATGCAGCTTCGACAGTTTACAATTACAATACCGATTGCTGCTTGGTCCCCGCATGTCCTGACTTTGCCCCGCACCCTTTGAGGCTGTTGCCCTTTCTGCACTTGCCCAAGGCCATCTAACCTAAAAAACCGCCCAGTCCACGCCACACAACCCCTGCTACCCGTGTAGCCGATTGCTGCGTGTAGTGGACTCCTGACCTATCCAGCAGAACCCGAAACCCCACCACCCTATGGCGCAAGTCGAGGAATCTGCAGCCCACATGGTCGCTGAACCGTCTCAGCCTCTGATTCAGACCCTCCACTCGGCTCTGTACCAAAGGTCCGCAGTCAGTCCTGTCGACGATGCTGCAGATGGTGAGCTCTGCTTTCATCCCGCTAGCGAGACTGGCAGTCTTCACCAAATCAGATAGCCGCCGGAAGCCAGAGAGGATTTCCTCCGATCCATAGCGACACACATCATTGGTGCCGACATGAGCGACCACCTGCAGATGGGTGCACCCTGTACCCTTCATGGCATCCGGAAGGACCCTTTCCACATCTGGAATGACTCCCCCCGGTATGCACACGGAGTGCACATTGGTTTTCTTCCCCTCTCTTTCTGCCATATCCCTAAGGGGCCCCATTACGCACCTGACGTTGGAGCTCCCAACTACCAGTAAGCCCACCCTCTGCGACTGCCCGAATCTTGCAGACTGAGGGGCAACCCCTGGAACAGGACAAGCAGCCATCTCCGGCCGAACATCAGTATCAGCCGGAGACAGAGCCTGAAACCAGTTCGTCGGACAAACTGGAGAGGCCTTCCGTTCAGCCCTCCGGAATGTCTTTCGCCACCTGCCACACCTCGAGATGACCTCCCACTCTACTACAGGTGAGGGATTAGCCTCAATGTGGGCAGTACCCCGGGCAGCCACAATCGTAGTCCGATCGGGGGATGCGTGGGACGAGCTGGCCGTCCCCGACAAACCCCCATCTGGACCCCCACAGTGATGCCCATTGGCAACAGCCTCAAGCTGTGTGACCGAAGCCAACACTGCCTGAAGCTGGGAGCGAAGGGATGCCAACTCAGCCTGCATCCGAACACAGCAGTTGCAGTCCCTATCCATGCTAAAACTGTTATGCAAAGAACGTCTGATCTAATCTGCAGACAGCACAAACAAATCGACACAAAATTTAAACGGTTATTAAAATACAAGATTGCCTAGTAAATGAAGTAATGCTGCTACTTGCGCACTGCTGACACACTGCTTGGCGGCGGAAGGAGACTACGCGATTTTACACTGTTCAGGTACTAAAACGTGATGCTACAACTCTCAAATACTATAATACGCCCGAAATTTATGAATTTGAACAATGAAAGTACCAAAGACACGCCAAGAAATTAAGAATTAAACTATGTAACAAATGAGTGAGCTAGGAGTATACGGCTTTCTGCTGGCAGCTGCTTATCCAACGGCGGCAGGGAGCACACTGGCTGTGACCAACCGACACTAGCCGTTCAAAACAAAAAACAGAAGACAGACGACTACGCGAATTTACACTATTCAGGTACTAAAACGTGATGCTACAACTCTCAAATACTATAATACGCCCGAATTTATGAATTTAAACAACAGTTCCGTTCGAACCCACTAGCGAGAACAAAGAAAAAAGACGGGTGGAGATGCAGTAAAGAGAAATGTCGTTAGAGTGTATTGTGGGATTGGAGAAGTGTGAGGGTATCGCATTCATGACTTTACACATCTGTCCTGGGCGCCTGACTCAAATGCTTTAACATTGTCATTGCCCATGCCAAGAGCAGGTGCAGTGCAGCTGATTTCTGCAGTTCTAATTCCTTGGACGCCGCTTTGAAACGCTACAAAAACCCATATGTTTTGAAACTATAAAATAAACGATTGCGTATAAGAATTACAGTAATAGAATAGCATAAACATCGTGAAAAGTTCTTTCATGAGCGTGATATCAGTTCCTTCATTTCGGGCTATTTCTCCCTTCTCAGAGAACTTTTCGCACAAAGACATTGTAACACTGTCAGCTGCTTACTCCAACGACTATCCTTAGAATGGCTCAGTTATCTATCAAGAGCATTAGGAAGACCACTTTCCTTTACGTAGGGGAAGCGTTCTTTCGCCCAATCAAAAGACCATGAACTTATGGACAACTGACGCATATAAACTGCGAATTAAAATTATTGGCTACCAAGGGACTTATATCGTGTAAACAATTCTCTTAGAATATTACCGCCCGTTTTTGGTTCACCTGGAATCTGGGTTGTAAAGAAAACGCGAGATCTGATAGTTCAGTCAATAATATAGGAGACAGTGCATGTCAGATAATGGTTTCTTCTCGCGCTCGCGCTGGACGTGCACATGTCCGTAGTTGCTGAGTATTCGCCTTTTGTTATATGAGCAATTACCTCAGGCATAATTATAAGTCGTCGGCTTTTAACACTTTCTGCCACGTACCGCGACACAGTTGTGGGGTGAGATATAATGGCCTTTGCAGTGTCGATTAACTTCTGAACTAGATCCATAAGACCCTCACCTCTTATAGTTCCGTACGACCTTACGTCTCATGCACATATAGGAACGCAACTGTCGACAGATAGCTCCTGAGCTGGTTTAGGAAGTCGTTTCTCGTCCACGTAAGACCTTTGTTTATTAGACACGCATGGATGGCGAGAAATGTACGAAGTGCCACTTGACCCTTCAGCATGAGAGTAAATTTCACAGTACAACGAACAGCAAAGAATATGAACGCTTTTCCTAAATCCATCCTCAATACACTTTAACAAGGTCCAAAGTATACTTTGAAACTGCTCCAGGCTGTGTGGTTCTCTACTCACCACTGATTTGTTTTTCTTTTACTTCCGTTTTTCTTGACATGTGCTTTTCCTCTCCAAACCTCGTTAAGTTTCCCGCTCTCATTTTGAGTGTTACGAAAAAAATGAAGAAACCCCATCACTCCACTAAACACTGCTCTACTCACCGCTCGTAGCCCGTAGCTCGCAACTGCGGTCAGTGCTACCAACAGTTCGTAGGTGCAGCACACCAGTGCTTCCGCAAGGCACTGTTGCAGTGACGTCATGTGCTCGCTCAATGTGGAGCAGTTAGACCGCGGCCCGTGGGCTGCGTCTGCATGCGCAGCTCTTCTGAGCCCGTGGCATACAGGTGATTTAGCAACAGCACCGCTCGGCACTTAGGATGACGTCAGGGTCTCGCTCACCCCGATACTTCTGTAGTCCAGTGCGGCCGCAGCTCATGGGCTGAGCCTCTTCGCACGACTCTCCCAGCGGACCTCGATGCGGCTGCCCCGCCTGAACCGGCAGCGCGAGGCAAGGAACGCACGGCTGTCATGACCACTGTCCTGGACGGGCCACACCTCGATGCCCACCTCCGCTGCGAAGTGCAAAACCAAAGGTCGCACTCAGCCGGTTGTCACCGACCGATTGACGTCATACAAGCCAACTGCGAAGTCACTCCAGCAGTGGCTGCAGCAATCCCCACGGGCAGACACGTCACTGAACTAACTTAACCTCTTATACTCAGAACATTGATACCTCTCAAATTTTAAGTTAGTGTATTTTGTACAAATATCTCACGTGCCTATGTAAATGATTTGTCAAACGGTTTATTTAAAACATGCCAAATAGTGTATTGTTTTTGTTGTATACACCAATCTCGTAATTTTGTTGTACACGACTTGAATTAGTACTCATGTATCAGCCAGTATCGTAGTGAAATGTTGTTGTTGTTGTGGTCTTCAGTCCTGAGACTGGTTAGATGCAGCTCTCCATGCTACTCTATCCTGTGCAAGCTTCTTCATCTCCCAGTACCTACTGCAACCTACATCCTTCTGAATCTGCTTAGTGTATTGATCTCTTGGTCTCCCTCTACGACTTTTACCCTCCACGCTGCCCTCCAATGCTAAATTTGTGATCCCTTGATGCCTCAAAACATGTCCTACCAACCGATCCCTTCTTCTAGTCAAGTTGTGCCACAAACTTCTCTTCTCCCCAATCCCATTCAATACCTCCTCATTAGTTACGTGATCTACCCACTTTATCTTCAGCATTCTTCTGTAGCACCACATTTCGAAAGCTTCTATTCTCTTCTTGTCCAAACTGGTTATCGTCCATGTTTCACTTCCATACATGGCTACACTCCATACAAATACTTTCAGAAACGACTTCCTGACACTTAAATCTATACTCGATGTTAACAAATTTCTCTTCTTCAGAAACGATTTCCTTGCCATTGCCAGTCTACATTTGATATCCTCTCTACTTCGACCATCATCAGTACCGCAGACAAACGTAAGACACCAAGAAAATTTTTCTTTCATTATGTTTATGAAATATGTGTTTACCAGAGAGTCCACAAGTGTTAAAAAGTACAGTAATACTTTCTATGCCGATAAAGAAAAGAGAAGCCTTCACATTTTTTCTTCGATCAGTTAGGGGATGCCTTCCTGTTTCGTACCGAAGATGCTGTGATATGCAAATGATTAGCTTTTCAGAGCATTCACCCAAGTTTGCCGCCGGTGGTGACACCTACAACGTTCTGACATGAGGAAAGTTTCCAACCGATTTCTCATACACAAACAACAATTGACCGGCATTGCCTGGTGAAACGTTGTTGTGATGCCTCGTGTAAGGAGGAGAAATGCGTATCATCACGTTTCCGATAAAGGTAGGATTGTAGCCTATCGCGATTGCGATTTATCATATCGCGACATTGCTGCTAGCGTTGTTCGAGATCTAATGACTGTTAGCAGAATATGGAATCGGTGGGTTCAGGAGGGTAATACGGAACGCCGTGCTGCATCCCAATGGCCTCGTATCACTAGCAGTCGAGATGAGAGGCATCTTATCCGCTTGGCTGTAACGGATCGTGCAGCCACGTCTCGATCCCTGAGTCAACAGATGGAGACGTTTGCAAGACAACAACCATATGCACGAACAGTTCGACGACGTTTGCAGCAGCATGGACCATCATCTCGGAGACCATGGCTGTAGTTACCCTTGACGCTGCATCACAGACAGGAGCGCCTGCGATAGTAAGCTCAATGACGAATTTGGTTGCACAAAATTTTTCCGTTGAATCCAGATTCTGTTTACAGCATCGTGATGGTCGCATCTGTGTTTGCGACATCGCGGTGGACGCACATTGGAAGCATGTATTCGTCATCGCCATACTGACGTATCAACCGGCGTGATGGTATGGGTTGCCATTGGTTACATGCCTCAGTCACCTGTTGTTCGCACTTTGAACAGTGGACGTTACATGTCAGATGTGTTACGTCCCGTGGCTCTACACTTCATTCGATCCCATGCAGTTCAGCAGGATAATGCACGACTCTATGGTGCAGGACCTGTACGGGCCGTTCTGGATACATAAAATGTTCGACTGCTGCCCTGGCCACCACATCATGCAGATCACTCACCAATTGGAACGTCTGGTCAATGGTGGCCGAGCCACTGGCTCGTCACAATACGCTAGTCACTACTCTTGATTAACTGTGGTATTGTGTTGAAGCTGCATGGCAAGCTGTACCTGTACACGCCATGCAAGCTCTGTTTGACTCAATGCCCAGGCGTATCAGGCCGTAATTACAGACAGAGGTGGTTGTTCTGGGTACTGATTTCTCACGATCTATATACCCAAATTAACTGAAAATGTAAACACATGTCAGTTCTAGTAGACTATACTTGTCCAATGAAACACGTTTATCATCTGCATTTCTTCTTGGTGCAGCAATTTTAATGGCCAGTAGTGTATCTTATTAGCTTTTAAGATCCGTTAATATATTTAAGTGTATTTAAATTAATAACTTGCAGATTAACTTAACAAACTAAACATATCTCTTAGTATAATGTCTTTATCAGATCTGTGTTCAGCTATTCGTGAAAGAAATGCAAAACTGCTGACTTGGAGACCGTCCGCCTTTGGTGTGATCCAAATACTGATTAGCAATTTATCAGATATTTATGGTGCAGCAACGAAACTGCAGTCTTTCAGAAACGAAGTCCGATACTCAATTAATTATACAGCATAATGTGATTGACCGATCGCGTTGTGCACTTGCCTTATGAAATTTACATTGGAGGCACATCTGTAACTTTGCATTTCTCTCGAACACCAACCTGGAGTAATAGGAAATCAGAACAGGAATCAAGAAGCAATGCTCGGTTAATTTCAATTGACATTACTGAGCTGACTACCTGGTGGTAAGTGGTAGGAGACCATGACTATTTTCTTTACATTCTCTATCATCCTTCCACCTTCGCAAGCAGGCAAGGTAACAGTTACAGTACAGAACTTCCACTCGCTCATCCACCTACCAGAGAGGTTGTTGCTGTTGTGGGATGGGGACCACTTGTACTGTAGTCACTCCATGTGTAGTTGCAGATTAACGTCATGCCAGAGACATTTCTGTTTACAACAACAAAATATACAAGAACCGCTACTTCAGTTCGCTGCATCGGCGAATAGTGTGAGCTAAATAGCTTTCCACACACGGGAATGAGCGGCACCCTTATTTTAGAGTAATATAGAAACGTTTTTATCCATGTCAACAGGCGAAGGTGCTGATCACACGAGATCTACCTTACTCAGTAGTTCTCCCAGGAAAAACTTGCAAAATTATGGACCAGAAAACTACCATTCGCTCCCATCTCCTTCCCCAATGTTGTTGTTGTGGTCTTCAGTCTGAAGACTGGTTTGATGCAGCTGCCCAAGCTAGTCTATTCTGTGAAAGCCTCTTCAGCGCTGCACAGCTAACGCAATGTACATAAGTTTGAACCTGCTAACTATATTCAAGACTTCGTCTCCCTCCACAATCTTAACACTCCCCCCCCCCTCCCCAACACTCACATATACACACTTCTCTCCATTACCAAACTGACAAGTCCTTGATGCCTTAGGATATACTCTATGAAACGAAGTTGTGCCATAAATTTCTCGTTTTCCCCATCAGTTATTCGATCTGCAGTGGCACCACTATTTTTCGGCGCTACTGAGTAAAATTGTGACATTGCCATGGCTGTTGCAAAAAATCGGCGCCGACCAAATACCATTACGTCAGATGCAGCAATGCCACTGGCAGATTCCCACATTGTGCCCCAGGAAAATGTCTGGCACCACGATAACGACGACACAGCAGAAAGGCGTTGTTAGGCCAGTAACTACACATCCAATCAGCAGACTTCTTATCGTCTACATGGTTGCAAGCTGTGATTTGCAAAGCAAGTGCGCTCAGTCCCGACACGAATTACCATAATTATCAGTCAAAGATGTATCAGTCAGGTAGCTAATATTTAAGAGGAGGGGTGGCGCTGTACGAGGCGACATGAGGCTACAAGCAGCCAACATGTTACTTGGCCTCTACTAACTGTGGGCCCCTGCTGCTGATTTTAAGATCAGTGCTGTGAGATCTAGCATCTTATACCCTGTGGGCCAACTGCCAGTTGCAACCAGAAATCGGCCATAGAAGGCAGTCGTTTGAGGCCATGCCCACCTGTTGAGTCAGTTCCTTAACACTCGCTGTCTTCAGCACACACTATGGAGGACGTTGCACCACAGAATGTTCTAGTTTGTTCCTTCAGTAAAACGTATTAATAATAGTGATGTTTTTATAAGCAGCCATCGATCATCATCCCGACAACAATCCACCACCTCAACTCAGACCTCCACATATATAGGTCATCCATCCTGGACCTCCACATTTTGATGTCAGAAGTGTGTGTCACGTCAAAATTTCAGTGACAGGGGAACCTTACCTGCCACTCTCCCTGGAGACGATGACTCTCGACTACCTCAGTGTTGCAGTTTCGTCGGCACACAACATCAGTCTGCAGTGGGTGAGTGGACTCACTGCGACTATCACATTGAGACATTGCACCGTTTAGTAGCTTTTCAGCTCTGTTTCCATGTGTGACATGTGGTAAGTACACTCCGACTGTGTTCTGAGGATGTGTAAAGATGAACGTTATTTCTGCCTATCATGAATGTGTGTGGCTCATTGACTGGAAGTATATAAGGTGTTAACTATGCGTAGACTCTTAGAAGGGGAAGATGAGTTTTGTTGAGAAGTCGTAGTTTTGTGGTAGTTTTCGCCGGTTTTAATGGGCAATGTATTTCATTTTGAGCAATAAATTTGGCTCACTGCGTTTAAGCGCGTATAATAGTCGTCATGAGTAGCCGCTAAAGTGCAGAAGTTAAGTAACAGTAAGTGTTAGGATAGAATTAGATTAATTGTCCATGTAGTCATACTGTTTTGTTCCCCTCGTTTGTTGTTTGCATAATTAGTGAGGTATACCCTGGCGGAGAGATTGCGAATTTCTGCAGCCTGGACCAGATGCGGAGCGAAGTGCATGTGCCGATGATTTTGGTGTCTTGCAGAGTGCCACTGCCGACAGTAATTTTGTTGTAGATACTTAGGAAGTGACACGTAAAGCTATTAATAAGACTGATTGTATTGCAGGTGTTTTGGGTGCTGAAATGGGACAGACGCATTTAGTATTTCCGGAGGACGCATATTCGGCACCATCAGTGTGGCACTGCCTCCTCAGAAGGTGGGAGGAGAAGAAAGAGCAAATGTGTTTGTAAGGTTTATGATCGGGCCGACAAGGCTTGTGCCAGTGGATCAGGAGATTGACAAAAGTGACAACACTTGCAGTGTAATGGGTGATACAGGCGAAGGCTGCTGTGCAATCCTAGGGCTAGACTTTCTCATCAAGCATCATGCTGAAACTGACTTCCGATGACGTGCAGTGGAACTCAGGGGGATAATGTTCAAGCTGGGGGAAGCTGCCAACAGTGAAATACTGTCGCGAGGTTCATATATCATGAGAGAACAAATGCGGGCAAAATCACTAAGCCTTAATCTGCGTGATATATTGCCACGAGGCACTGGGAATTTGCTTTAGGTGACCGAAGGTGTTGCTAACTTACACAATTGTAGACTTCGCCTCCGGGTAGCGAATCGTCGTTGAGTACGCAGCGTTCAGTGATTGAGAGAACTTCTCCTGTCTATACTCACATTGAGACGTTATATGAATTCCGTCCTTCCGGCTGGGAGTTCGCGTTTCTTGTCTGTAGAATATAGGGAGGAGAAGATAGTATTTGATTATACTAGTCTGAGGACCGCCTTCTGCCGTCCTAGCGTTTAATGAGTCTTTTATTTTGTGGCTGGAGTCCTTCCATCGTCGCAGACGTGCACGAGAAGCAACTCTCCGACACACTAACGCAGTACATTCTGAGATGTTGCTAATTGCTTCGGTTTATTAGGGCTATAAACCTGAACAGCTGTGATCACGTAAGTTTCATTTCCACTGAGGTTGCCAACCGCTGTACATCATCTTTGAAAGTATTGCCTCTTACTGTAGATGATATCAGTCATCTCGTGTTATTTATATTAGATCGTGTAGCCATAAGGAAGGGCAGATTTTGGTAGTTTATCAATAATATTAGTCAGGAAATTCATTTATATCTCTTTATGTCCATTGCACATCGACATATAAACATTTGTAACATATAAAGAGGTTTAAATCTACAATAAATGTATAAGCAGAAACAACATTAATATATAGTAGTTACTAGTTCCCTTAATCATTCATTTATTTTTATGTTGTAATTTATATGTCAAAGAGCAAGAAGCAGGAAATAATATCACCGTTAAGAGATACTAAGATCTTTTTCAGGGGGTAGTCAGATAGGGCCAAATCTGTATATTTGCGTGCACTATTTTCCACTGCGCACATTCATTTTTACACCCGCCTGGAGCAGCATCTTTGAAACCATATAAATACCTTCCAGAAATACTTCCTAACACTTAAATTTATATTCGACGTTAGCAAATCCCCCGTTTTCATTAATACTTTTCTTGCTATAGTCACCCTTCATCTTGTAGTCTCTCTACTTCGGCCATCATCAGTTATTTTGCTGCCCAATAGTGCTTTTAGTCTCTCATTCCGTAATGAGATTCCCTTAACACTACCTGATTTAACCCTCGGAATACCAAGGGAGAGGGAAGGGGTACTTTTTGCCTACCTTTTCAGAAAGCTGGAATCTAGTCATGTACATTATATTTTAAAATTTTGAAAAAATGTATTTGTGATTTTTAATGATTCCCTCTACCAGATTGCGTTTTAAATTTAGGTCTTAACGCAAAAATTTAGATCTTGTCAGTGGATGTGAATTTCAGAACATGTGTCATATTCATATTTTCAGGTTTATGACACTTCTTACACATAACTATATCTTTCAAAAGTATGCTGTGCCTAAAAGACAACGAAAGTTAACGAAATCGGTATATCTTTGTGTTGGTCATATATTACAGCCCCCTTTTGCAGTACACGTTATGGAAAATCCGTTGGTACTGCCAGGTTCTGTTCGAATAGGTTACATTGCCTTTCATTTAGTTGCATTGAGGGTTATCTTATAATCCCTTTCCATGTGACTGTCTATTCCATTCAACTGTTATTCCAAGTTCTTTGCTGTCTCTGACTGAATTGCAGTGTCACCGGTAAACTTCAATATGTTTATTGCTCCTCCCTGATATTTAATTCTGTTTACAAATTTATCCTTGTATGCTTTACTGCTCGTTCCGAGTAGATGTTGAATGCGATCGATTGTGGTTCTTGTTGTTGTGGTCTTCAGTCCTGAGACTGGTTTGATGGAGCTCTCCATGCTACCCTATCCTGTGCAAGCTTCTTCATCTCCCAGTACTTACTGGAAGCTACATCCTTCTGAATCTGCTTAGTGTATTAATCTCTTAGTCTCCCTCTACGATTTTTACCCTCCACGCTGCCCTCCAATGCTAAATTTGTGATTCCTTGATGCCTCAGAACATGTCCTACCAACCGGTCCCTTCTTCTTGTCAAGTCGTGCCACAGACTCCCTTTCTCCCCAATTCTATTCAATACCTCCTCATTAGTTATGTGATCTATCCATCTAATCTTCAGCATTCTTCTGTAGCACCATATTTCGAAAGATTCTATTCTCTACTTGTCCAAACTATTTATCGTCCATGTGTCACTTCCATACATGGCTATACTCCGTACAAATACTTTCAGAAACGACTTCCTGACACTTAAATCTATATTCGATGTTAACAAATTACTTTTCTTCAGAAACGCTCTCTTTGCCACTGCCAGTCTACATTTTATATCCTCTCTACTTCGACCATCATCAGTTATTTTGCTCCCGAAATAGCAAAACTCCTTTACTACTTTAAGTGTCTCATTTCCTAATCTAATTCCCTCAGCATCACCCGACTTAATTCGACTACATTCCAGTATCCTCGTTAAGCTTTTGTTGATGTTCATCTTATATCCTCCTTTCAAGACACTGTCCATTCCGTTCAACTACTCTTCCAAGACCTTTGCTGTCTCTGACAGAATTACAATGTCATCGGCGAACCTCCAAGTTTTTATTTCTTCTTCATGGATTTTAATACCTACTCAGAACTTTCCTTTTGTTTCCTTTACTGCTTGCTCAATATACAGACTGAATAACATCGGGGAGAGGCTATAACCCTGTACAAATTGTAAATAGCCTTTCGCTCCCTGTATTTAACCCCTGCCACCTTTAGAATTTGAAAGAGAGTATTCCAGTCAATATTGTCAAAAGCTTTCTCTAAGTCTACACATGCTAGAAACGTAGGTTTGCCTTTCCATAATCTTTCTTCTAAGATAAGTCGTAACGTCAGTATTGCCTCACGTGTTCCAATATCTCTACGCAATCCAAACTGATCTTCACCGAGGTCGGCTTCTACCAGTTTTTCCATTCGTCTGTAAAGAATTCGCGTTAGTATTTTGCAGCCGTGACTTATTAAACTGATAGTTCGGTAATTTTCACATCTGTCAACACCTGCTTTCTTTGGGATTGGAATTATTATATTCTTCTTGAAGTCTGAGGGTATTTCGCCTGTCTCATACATCTTACTCACCAGATGGTAGAGTTTCGTCAGGACTGGCTCTCCCAAGGCCGTCAGTAGTTCTAATAGAATTTTGTTTATTGCCAGGGCCCTGTTTCGAGTCAGGTCTTTCAGTGCTCTGTCAAACTCTTCACGCAGTATCATATACGTATTTCATCTTCATCTACATTCTCTTCCATTTCCATAATATTGTCCTCAAGTACATCGCCCTTGTATAGACCCTCTATATACTCATTCCACCTTTCTGCTTTCCCTGCTTTGCTTAGACCTGGGTTTCCCTGCTTAGCCATTTTGCACTTCCTGTCGATCTCATTTTTGAGACGTTTGTATTCCTTTTTGCCTGCTTCATTTACTACATTTTTATATTTTCTCCTTTCATCAATTAAATTCAATATTTCTTCTGTTACCCAAGGATTTCTACTAGCCCTCGTCTTTTTACCAACGCCTTCACTACTTCATCCCTTAAAGCTACCCATTCTTCTTCTACTGTATTTCTTTCCCCCATTCCTGTCAATTATTCCCTTATGCTCTCCCTGAAACTCTGTACAACCTCTGGTTTAGTCAGTTTATCCAGGTCCAATCTCCTTAAATTCCCACCTTTTTGCAGTTTCTTCAGTTTTAACCTACAGTTCATACCCACTAGATAGTGGTCAGAGTCCACATCTGCCCCTGGAAATGTCTTACAGTTTAAAACCTGGTTCCTAAATCTTTGTCTTACCATTATATAATCTATCTGATACCTTCCAGTACCTCCAGGATTCTTCCATGTATACAACCTTCTATTATGATTCTTGAACCAAGTGTTAGCTATGATTATGTTATGATCTGTGCAAAATTCTACCAGACGGATTCCTCTTTCATTTCTTACCCCAAATCCATATTCACCTAGTATGCTTCCTTCTCTTTCTTTTCCTACTCTCGAATTCCAGTCACCCATGACTATTAAATGTTCGTCTCCCTTCACTACCTGAATAATTTCCTTTATCTAATCATACATTTCATCAATTTCTTCATCATCTGCAGAGCTAGTTGGCATATAAACTTGTACTACTGTAGTAGGCGTGGGCTTCGTGTCTATCTTGGCCACAATAATGCGTTCACTATGCTGTCTGTAGTAGCTAACCCGCACTCCTATGTTTCTATTCATTATTAAACCTACTCCTGCATTACCCCTATTTGATTTTGTATTTATAACCCTGTATTCACCTGACCAAAAGTCTTGTTCCTCCTGCCACCGAACTTCACTAATTCCCACTATATCTAACTTTAACCTATCCATTTCCCTTTTTATATTTTCTAACCTACCTGCCCGATTAAGGGATCTGACATTCCACACTCAGATCCGTGGAACGCCAGTTTTCTTTCCCCTGATAACGAGTGTGCTCCCTGCCGCCGTTGGATAAGCAGCTGCAGCAGCAAGTCGTATACTCCTAGCTCACTCATTTCTTACATAGTTTAATTCTTAATTTCTTTGCGTGTTTTTGGTACTTGCATTGTTTGATACATAAATTTCGGGCGTATTATAGTATTTGAGAGTTGTAGCATCGCGTTTTAGTACCTGAATAGTGTAAATTCGCGTAGTCGTTTGTCTTTTGTTTTTGTTTTGAACGGCCAGTGTCGGTTGGTCACAGTCAGTGTGCTCCCTGCCGCCGTTGGATAAGCAGCTGCAGCAGCAAGTCGTATACTCCTAGCTCACTCATTTCTTACATAGTTTAATTCTTAATTTCTTTGCGTGTTTTTGGTACTTGCATTGTTTGATACATAAATTTCGGGCGTATTATAGTATTTGAGAGTTGTAGCATCGCGTTTTAGTACCTGAATAGTGTAAAATCGCGTAGTCTCCTTCCGCTGCCAAGCAGTGTGTCAGCAGTGCGCAAGTAGCAGCATTACTGCATTTACTAGGCAATCTTGTATTTTAATAACCGTTTAAATTTTGTCGATTTGTTTGCGCTCTCTGTAGATCAGTTCAGACGTTCTTTGCAAAACAGTTTTTAGCATGGATAGGGACTGCAACTGCTGTGTTCGGATGCAGGCTGAGTTGGCATCCCTTCGCTCCCAGCTTCAGGCAGTGTTGGCTTCGGTCACACAGCTTGAGGCTGTTGCCAATGGGCATCACTGTGGGGGTCCGGATGGGGGTTTGTCGGGGACGGCCAGCTCGTCCCTCGCATCCCCCGATCGGACTAAGACTGTGGTTGCCCGGGATACTGCCCGCATTGAGGCTGATCCCTCACCTGTGGTAGAGTGGGAGGTCGTCTCAAGGTGTGGCAGGGGGCGAAAGACATTCCGGAGGGCTGAACGGAAGGCCTCTCCAGTTTGTCTGACGAACCGGTTTCAGGCTCTGTCTCAGGCTGATACTGATCTTCGGCCTGACATGGCTGCTTGTCCTGTTCCAGAGGTTGCCCCTCAGTCTGCAAGATCCGGGCAGTCGCAGAGGGTGGGCTTACTGGTAGTTGGGAGCTCCAACGTCAGGTGCGTAATGGGGCCCCTTAGGGATATGGCAGAAAGAGAGGGGAAGAAAACCAATGTGCACTCCGTGTGCATACCGGGGGGAGTCATTCCAGATGTGGAAAGGGTCCTTCCGGATGCCATGAAGGGTACAGGGTGCACCCATCTGCAGGTGGTCGCTCATGTCGGCACCAATGATGTGTGTCGCTATGGATCGGAGGAAATCCTCTCTGGCTTCCGGCGGCTATCTGATTTGGTGAAGACTGCCAGTCTCGCTAGCGGGATGAAAGCAGAGCTCACCATCTGCAGCATCGTCGACAGGACTGACTGCGGACCTTTGGTACAGAGCCGAGTGGAGGGTCTGAATCAGAGGCTGAGACGGTTCAGCGACCATGTGGGCTGCAGATTCCTCGACTTGCGCCATAGGGTGGTGGGGTTTCGGGTTCTGCTGGATAGGTCAGGAGTCCACTACACGCAGCAATCGGCTACACGGGTAGCAGGGGTTGTGTGGCGTGGACTGGGCGGTTTTTTAGGTTAGATGGCCTCGGGCAAGTACAGAAAGGGCAACAGCCTCAAAGGGTGCGGAGCAAAGTCAGGACATGCGGGGACCAAGCAGCAATCGGTATTGTAATTGTAAACTGTCGAAGCTGCGTTGGTAAACTACCGGAACTTCAAGCGCTGATAGAAAGCACCGAAGCTGAAATCGTTATAGGTACAGAGAGCTGGCTTAAGCCAGAGATAAATTCTGCCGAAATTTTTACAAAGGTACAGACGGTGTTTAGGAAGGATAGATTGCATGCAACCGGTGGTGGAGTGTTCGTCGCTGTTAGTAGTAGTTTATCCTGTAGTGAAGTAGAAGTGGATAGTTCCTGTGAATTATTATGGGTGGAGGTTACACTCATCAACCGAGCTGGGTTAATAATTGGCTCCTTTTACCGACCTCCCGACTCAGCAGCGTTAGTGGCGGAACAACTGAGAGAAAACTTGGAATACATTTCACATAAATTTCCTCAGCATGTTATAGTCTTAGGTGGAGATTTCAATTTACCAGATATAGACTGGGACACTCAGATGTTTAGGACAGGTGGTAGGGACAGAGCATCGAGTGACATTATACTGAGTGCACTATCCGAAAATTACCTCGAGCAATTAAACAGAGAACCGACTCGTGGAGATAACATCTTGGACCTACTGATAACAAATAGACCCGAACTTTTCGACTCCGTAAGTGCAGAACAGGGAATCAGTGATCATAAGGCCGTTGTAGCATCCCTGAATATGGAAGTTAATAGGAATATAAAAAAAGGGAGGAAGGTTTATCTGTTTAGCAAGAGTAATAGAAGGCTGATTTCAGACTACCTAACAGATCAAAACGAAAATTTCTGTTCCGACACTGAAAATGTTGAGTGTTTATGGAAAAAGTTCAAGGCAATCGTAAAATGCGTTTTAGACAGGTACGTGCCGAGTAAAACTGTGAGGGACGGGAATAACCCACCGTGGTACAACAACAAAGTTAGGAAACTACTGCGAAAGCAAAGAGAGCTTCACTCCAAGTTTAAACGCAGCCAAAACCTCTCAGACAAACAGAAGCTAAGCGATGTCAAAGTTAGCGTAAGGAGGGCTATGCGAGAAGCGTTCAGTGAATTCGAAAGTAAAATTCTATGTACAGACTTGACAGAAAATCCTAGGAAGTTCTGGTCTTACGTTAAATCAGTAAGTGGCTCGAAACAGCATATCCAGACACTCCGGGATGATGATGGCATTGAAACAGAGGACGACACGCGTAAAGCTGAAATACTAAACACCTTTTTCCAAAGCTGTTTCACAGAGGAAGACCGCACTGCAGTTCCTTCTCTAAATCCTCGCACAAACGAAAAAATGGCTGACATCGAAATAAGTGTCCAAGGAATAGAAAAGCAACTGAAATCACTCAACAGAGGAAAGTCCACTGGACCTGACGGGATACCAATTCGATTCTACACGGAGTACGCGAAAGAACTTGCCCCGCTTCTAACAGCCGTGTACCGCAAGTCTCTAGAGGAACGGAGGGTTCCAAATGATTGGAAAAGAGCACAGGTAGTCCCAGTCTTCAAGAAGGGTCGTCGAGCAGATGCGCAAAACTATAGACCTATATCTCTGACGTCGATCTGTTGTAGAATTTTAGAACATGTTTTTTGCTCGAGTATCATGTCGTTTTTGGAAACCCAGAATCTACTATGTAGGAATCAACATGGATTCCGGAAACAGCGATCGTGTGAGACCCAACTCGCGTTATTTGTTCATGAGACCCAGAAAATATTAGATACAGGCTCCCAGGTAGATGCTATTTTTCTTGACTTCCGGAAGGCGTTCGATACAGTTCCGCACTGTCGCCTGATAAACAAAGTAAGAGCCTACGGAATATCAGACCAGCTGTGTGGCTGGATTGAAGAGTTTTTAGCAAACAGAACACAGCATGTTGTTATCAATGGAGAGACATCTACAGACGTTAAAGTAACCTCTGGCGTGCCACAGGGGAGTGTTATGGGACCATTGCTTTTCACAATATATATAAATGACCTAGTAGATAGTGTCGGAAGTTCCATGCGGCTTTTCGCGGATGATGCTGTAGTATACAGAGAAGTTGCAGCATTAGAAAATTGTAGCGAAATGCAGGAAGATCTGCAGCGGATAGGCACTTGGTGAAGGGAGTGGCAACTGTCCCTTAACATAGACAAATGTAATGTATTGCGAATACATAGAAAGAAGGATCCTTTATTGTATGATTATATGATAGCGGAACAAACACTGGTAGCAGTTACTTCTGTAAAATATCTGGGAGTATGCGTGCGGAACGATTTGAAGTGGAATGATCATATAAAATTTATTGTTGGTAAGGCGGGTGCCAGGTTGAGATTCATTGGGAGAGTGCTTAGAAAATGTAGTCCATCAACAAAGGAGGTGGCTTACAAAACACTCGTTCGACCTATACTTGAGTATTGCTCATCAGTGTGGGATCCGTACCAGATCAGGTTGACGGAGGAGATAGAGAAGATCCAAAGAAGAGCTGCGCGTTTCGTCACAGGGTTATTTGGTAACCGTGATAGCGTTACGGAGATGTTTAGCAAACTCAAGTGGCAGACTCTGGAAGAGAGGCGCTCTGCATCGCGGTGTAGCTTGCTCGCCAGGTTTCGAGACGGTGCGTTTCTGGATGAGGTATCGAGTATATTGCTTCCCCCTACTTATACCTCCCGAGGAGATCACGAATGTAAAATTAGAGAGATTAGAGCGCGCACGGAGGCTTTCAGACAGTCGTTCTTCCCGCGAACCATACGCGACTGGAACAGGAAAGGGAGGTAATGACAGTGGCACGTAAAGTGCCCTCCGCCACACACCGTTGGGTGGCTTGCGGAGTATGAATGTAGATGTAGATGTAGACGTCCTCTTGAGTAGTCCCCGCCCATAGATCCGAATGGGGGACTATTTTACCTCCGGCATATTTTACCTAAGAGGGCGCCATCATCGTTTGTCCATACAGTAAAGCTGCATGCCCTCGGAAAATATTACGGCTGTAGTTTCCCCTTGCTCTCAGCAGTTCGCAGCACCAACACAGCAAGGCCGTTTTGGTTAGTGTTACAAGGCCAGATCAGTCAATCATCCAGACTGTAGCCCCTGCAACTACTCAAAAGGCTGCTGCCCCTCTTCAGGAACCACACGTTTGTCTGGCCTATCAACAGATACCCCTCCGTTGTGGTTGCTCCTACGCTACGGCCATCTGTATTGCTGAGGCACGCATGTCTCCCCACCAACGGCAAGGTCGATGGTTCATGAGGGGAGGACATAGAGTGTAGGCTACCCGAGTGTCTGAATCCCATCTTCAAATTGCACAACTAGAAATCCAGCAGATGGAGTAGCAGAATTTATGTGCTTCAACATGATTTGTTCTTTGGTGGGGTGGGGCTGTGAAATAGATGTCCAGCCTTATTAATGCTCTCTTCTTTTTCCCTGAGGACTGCAAAATTCACATTTCAGTGCATTGCGACAAAAATTCAAACTTTCATTTAGCACAACATGGATTCCCAAGGATTCACATGTAACCAGTTGTGGAGGAACATGTAGGAATGAGCATCTCTCCTATTTCCGAACATTAAATGTTGTTTTTGTAACTTGCAGAAGAGCAGACTACATTGAGATAACTATTTCTAAATCGAAAGGTAAGCCATTTCCGTTCGAACCCACTAGCGAGAACAAATAGAAAGACGGTTGGAGATGCATTAAAGGGAAATGCCGTTAGAGTGTATTGTGGGATTGGAGAAGTATGAAGTAGGAAAACTATTGTGTACATTTCATGACTTCACGCCTCTTATCTTCAGATATCATTATTAAATGACAAATGGTGGCCAGAGGAAAGTTGCTGCCTCACAGTATCTCTGGACAAATAGCTTTTCATCTAACAAAAATTTGAGGCGTTTATGTAAAAGTGCGATTTCAGAAACTTCTCTGTTCTGGGGCGCCTGACTCGGATGCTTTATCATTGTCATTGTCCATGCAAACAGATGGTGCAGTGTAGATGATTTCCCCAGTTCTAATTCCTTGGACGCCGCATTGAAGAGCTACAAAAACCCTAGTGTTTTTGAAGCTGTAAAATAAACGATAGCGTATAAGAATTACAGTAATCGAATAGCATACATAACATAAAAAGTTCTTTCATCAGCGTATTATCAGTTACTTCATTTTGGGCTATTTCTCCCTTCTCAGAGAGCTTCTTCCACAAAGACATTCTAACATTGTCAGCTGCTTATTCCAGCGAGTATCGTTAGACTGGCTCAGTTATCTACCAAGAGCATTAATTAGACCACTTTCTTTTACGTATGTGACGTGTTCTTTCGCCACAGTCAAAAGACCATGAAGTTATGGACAATTCACGCATATGCACTCCGCATTAAATTTATTTCGTAGTCCCATATTTTGCATATGGCAGGAACAAATGAATCGTGAATAATCATGCAGTACAACGACAAAGTTGGTACCTTGATCAGTAGTGTGCTGCATGTCTTTCAAAGTGGAGTGGTGGATACCAAGAGACATAAACCGTATAAACAATTCTCTTAGAATGTTACCCCCCCCCCACTTTATGGTTCATCTGGAAACTGGGTTGTAAATAAAATGAGAGATCTGAGAGGGCAGTCAATGAAACAGGAGACAGTACATGTCAGATAATTGTTTCTTCCCGCACTGGATGTCCACATGTCTGTAGTTGCTGAGTATTCACCTTCTCTTATATGAGCAATTACCTCAGGCATAATTATATGTCGTAGGCTGTTAGCACTTTATGCCATGTATCGTAACACATTTGGGGGGTGAGACATAATGGCCTTTGCAGTGTCAACTAACGTGAGAACAAGATCCATAAGACCTTCACCTCTTATAGTTCCATAAGACCTTACATCTCGTGCACACATAGCCACCAATTTATCGACAGTTATGTCCTGAGCAGGTTTAGGAAGTCGTTCCTCGTCGACACAAGACCCTTGTTTATTAGACGTGCCTGGATGGCTAGAAATGTGCGAAGTTCAATTTGACCCTTCAGCATGAGAGGAAAATTCACTGCACAGCGAACAGCAAACAAAATGAACGCCTTTTCTAACTCCATCCACGACAGGCTTCACCACGGTCCAAACTGAACCTTTAAAATTCGCTTCACGCTGTGTGGTTCTCCACTCACCACTCATTAGTTTTTCTTTTACTTCCCTTATTATTGACACGTGCACCTTCTTCTGCATACCACGTTTAGTTTCCGGGCTCAATTTGTCTGATGACCTTAACAGTTAAGTCCCATAAGATTTCACACACATTTAAACATTTGAAATAACTCTGCTCTACCCACCTCTCGCAGCCCGTAGCTCACAACTGCGGTCAGTGCTACGAACAGACAGTAGGCCGCAGCACGCCAGCGCTTGCGCAAGGCACTGGTGCAGTGACGTCACGGGCTCGCTCAGTGTGTAGCAGTGAGGTCGCGGCCCGTTGGCTGCCTCTCCATACGCGACTCTGCTGAGCCCGTGGCATACAAGTTCGTTTCGCAACAACACTGCTCGGCCCTTGGGGTGACGTCAGGGACTCGCTCGGCCCGCGACTGCTGTAGCCAAGTGCGGCCGCACGACTCTTCACCGTGCGGCCCGCCGGACCTCCATGCGGCTGACCCGGCTGGACGGGCAGCGCTACGCAAGGCTCGCACGGCTGTCATGGTTACGCTCCTGGACGGGCCGCGCCTCGATCCCCACCTCTGCTGCAAACTGCTAAACCAGAACTCGCTCTCAGCCAGTTCTCACCGACCGATTGACATCATACAAGCCAACGGCGGCGTGACTACAGCAGTGGCTGCATCAATTCCCACAGGCAGACATATCCCTAAACTGAATTAACCTTGTTGTACACGACTTGAATCACTACTCATGTAACAGCCAGTATCGTAGTCAAATATATCGTAGGAAAATATAAGACACCAAGAAAATTTTTCTTTCTTTATGTTTATGAAATATGTGTGTACTAGAAAGTCCACAAATGTTAATAAGTACATGTAATACGCGCCGATAATGAAGAACAGAGAAGCCTTCACATTTTTTCTGCGATCAGCTAGGTGATGCCTTCCTGTTTCGTATCGTCCTTTGTTCTTCAGCTTTCGCTATGTAAGCATCTATGCATCTGTCCTGTTAGCTCTTAAGAACCATGAATGTAAGAGGGGCCATTGAAAAGTCCGTGCAAAAATAATTACTGCTTACATGTTTGGGGTAAACCATTTTTATTTTCAACATTGTCTCCTTTTAGACTTATACGCTTCGTCCAACGCTGTTCTAATTTGTTGATCCCTTCCGAACAATAGGAATTGCCCAAGTCTGCAAAATAGCTGATAGTTGCTGCAGTCACCTCCTCGTTTGAATATAATCTTTGTCCCGCCAGCCATTTCTTCAATTTGGGGAACAAATAGTAGTCCGAACGAGCCAGGTCTGGAGAATATGGGTGAAGGGGGATGCGAAACGAGATGGAATCCTATTTACATTAGTTTTGCGACCACAAATGCTGAGGTGTGTGCTGGTTCATTATCTTGATCGAAAAGGACGGTCCAATAACGATGAATAATATTGACCTGTAAAAGTTTTACCCTTTTCCACATAGTCGATGAGGATTATCCCTCGAGATTCCCCAAAGACAGTCTCCATAACCTTTCCGGCCAAAGGAATTGTTTTCGCCTTTTTTGGTGCAGATTCTCCCTCGGTACCCATTGTTTAGATTCTTGATTGGTTTCAGGAGTATAGTAATGTATCCATGTCTCATCCTCAGTGACGAAACGACGCTCAAAGTCCTGCGGATTCTTCAGAACGGCTGTAAACCATCCCTGCAACACTTCGAACAGTTCCCTTTTGGTCAAACGTTGCGTTTCTCTCGAACATAAACCTGGAGTAACAGGATATCACATCAGGAATCAACAAGCACTGCTCAGTTAATTTCTATTCACAATACTGTGTTGACCACCTACTGGTAAGTAGTAGGTGATCACGAACTATTTTCTTTACATTCTCTATCTTCCTTCCACCTTCGCAAGCAGGCAAGGTAACAGTTACAGCTCACAACTTGCACTCCCCCATTCACCTTGATGCTATTGTTGGATAGCGACCACTTATAGTGTGGTCACTCCATGTGTTGCAGTTTAACGTCATACCAGAGATACTTCTGTTTACAACAACAAAATAATACAAGAACCGCTACATCAGTTGGTTGCATCGGCCAACAGTGTGAGATAAATAGCTTTTCTCATACGAGAATGAGCAGCGCCTTTAATTTAGGGCAATATAGAAACGTCTTTTTCCATGTCTACAGCCGAGGGGCGCTGAATCACACGATATCTACCTTACTCATGAGTTGTCCCAGTAAATAACTTGCAAAATTGTGCGCCAGAAGCCTACCCCTCCCTCCCGCCCCCTTCCTCAATGTTGTTGATGTGGTCTTCAGTCTGAAGTCTGGTTTGATGCAGCTCCCTAAGCTATCCTATTCTGTGCAAGCCTCTTCAGCGCTGCACAGCTAATTACATGTGCATCACTTTGATCCTGCTACTTGTATTCAAGACTTTGTCTCCCTCTACAATTTAAACACCCTCCCCTCCCCAACACCCACATATACACACTTCTCTTCATTACCAAACAGACAATTCCTTGACGCCTCAGGATTTTCCCTATGAAATTAAGTTGTCATGCCCACCTGTTGCGTCAGTTCCTTAACACTCGCAGTTTTCAGCACACACTATGGAGGAAGATGCACCACAGAATGTTCTAGTTTGTTGTTCAGTAAAATGTATGACGAACAGTGAAGTTTTTATGAGCAGCCATCGATCATCATCCCGACAACAGTCCACCACCTCAACTCGGAGCTCCACATGTAGAGGTCATCCATCCTGGACCTCCACATTTTGATGTCAGAAGTGTGTGTCACGTCAAAATTTCAGTGACAGGGGAACCTTACCTGCCACTCTCCCTGGAGACGATGACTCTCGACTACCTCAGGGTTGCAGTTTCGTCGACACACTATATCAGTATGCAGTTGTTCCGCCTGAGTGGCCGAGCGGTTCTAGGCGCTTCACTCTGGAGCCGCGCGACCTCTACGGTCGCAGTTTCGAATCCTGCCTCGGGCATGGATGTATGTGATGTCCGTAGGTTAGTTAGCTTTAAGTAGTTCTAAATTCTAGGGGAATGATGACTTCAGAAGTTAAGTCCCATAGTGCTCAGAGGCTTTTGAAGCCAAGTATGCAGTGGGTGAGTGCACTAACTGTTGTATTTTACCCCCCGCGTGTATCACGTTGAGTCAGTGCACCTTTTAGCAGTTTATCAGTTCTGTTTTCATGTGTGACACGTGTCAAGTAAAGTCAGACTGTGTTCTGAGGATGTGTAAATATGAACTTCATTTTTACCTATCATCAGTGATTGGGGGTCATTGTCTGGAAGTGTATAAGGTGTTAACCATGCGTAGCTTCTTAGGAGGGGAATATGAGTTTCGTCGAGAAGTCGGAGTTTTGTGGTAATTTTCGCCATTTTGAATGGGCAATGTATTTCATATTGAGCAATAAATGTGCACACTGAGTTTAAGCACGTAAAGTAGTAGTCATGATTAGCCTCTCAAGCGGAAAAGTTAAGTTACGGTAAGTGTTAGGACAGAATTAGATTAAGTGTCCTTGTCGTTATGTTTTGTTCTCCTCGTTTGTTGTTTGCATAATTAGTGGGGGACGTCCTGGGGGAGAAGTTGCAAATTTCTGCAGCCTGGACCAGATGTGGAGGGAAGTGCATCTGCCGACGATTTTTGTGTCTTGCAAGGTGCAACTGCCGACAGTAATTTTGTTGTAGATACTTAGGAGGTGACACTGAAAGCTATAAAAATGGCTGACTGTGTTGCAGATGTTTTGGGTACTGAAATGGTACAAACGCATTCAGTATTTCCGAAGGTCGCAGCTTCGGCACCATCTTTGACGGCACTGCCTCCCCATAAGGTGGGAGGAGAAGAGAGAGGAAATGTGTTTGCAAGATTTATGATTGGGCCGACAAGACTTGTGCCAGTGGATCAGGAGATTGACAAAGTGACAACACTTGCAATGTAATGCGAGATGCAGTCGAAGGCTGCTGTGCAATCCCAGGGCTAGACCTTCTCATCAAGCATCATACCGAAACTGAGTTTCGATGACGTGCAGTGGAATTGAGGGGATAATGTTAAAGCTGGGGAAAGCTGTCACCAGTGAAATACCGCCGAAAAGTTCGTTTGTTATGATAGGACAAATGCGGACAAAATCACTAATGTTTAATTTGTATGACATAGTGCCGCAAGGCACTGGGAAGTTGCTTTAGGTGACCGAAGGTGTTGCTAACTTATACGATTCTGGACTTCGCCACTGGGTAGGGAATATTCGTCGAGTACGCAGCCCTCAGTGATTGAGAGCACTTCCCCTGTCAATACTCACATTGACACGTTATCTGAAATCCGTCCTTGTGGATGGGAGTTCGCGTTTCTTGTCTGTAGAATACAGAGAGAAAAAGATAGTGTTAGGTTGTACTAGACAGAGGACCGCCTTCTGCCGTCCTAGTGTTTAATGAGTTTTTTTTTTATTTTGTGGCTGGAGATCTTCCAACGTCGCAGACGTGTACGAGACCCATCACTCCGACGCACTGCACGTAGTAGATACGGTGATATTGGTAATTGCTCTGGCTTATTAATACTGTAAAGCTGAACAGCTGTGATTATGTAAGTTTCATTTCTACTGAGGTTGCACACTACTGTAGATCTTTTTGAAAGTAGTGGCTTCTAGTGTGTGGGACGTAGATGACGTCCGTCATCTCGCATTATTTATATTAGATCGCGTAGACATAAAAAGGGGCACATTTGGACAGTTGATCAATAATATTAGTCAGGAAATTTATTAGTATATCTTTATGGCCATTGCACATCGACATATAAACATTTGGAATATATAAAGGGGCTTTAATCTACAATAAATGTATAAGCAGAAAAAACATTAATAAATAGTAGTTACCAGTTCCCTTAATCATTCATTTATTTTTATGTTGTAATTTATATGTTAAAGAGCAAGAAGCAGAAAATAATATCACCGTTTCGAGATCCTAAGATCTGCTTCAGGTGGTAGTCAGACAGTGCCAAATCTTTACTTTCGCGATCACTATTTTCCATTGCGCACACTCATTTTTGTACCCGCCAGAAACAGCATCTCGGAAACCATACAAATACCTTACAGTAATACTTCCTAACACTTAAATTTATATTCGATGTTACGAAATCCCTCTTTCTCATTAATACTTCTCTTGCTATAATCAGTGTTCATTTGATATAGTGTTGTGCGTAAAAGACAGCGAAAATTACCGAAATAAGTATATCTTTGTGTTGGTCATATATTACGCCCCTCTTTGTAGTACACGTTATTTAAAATTAGTTGGTACTGCTAGGTTTAATTCGAATACGTTCCGTTACCTTTCATTTAGTTCCATTGGGGATTATCTTATAATTCCTTTCCAGGGCACTTTCTATTCCATTCAACTGTTATTCCAAGTTCTTTGCTGTCTCTGACAGAACTGCAGTGTCACCGGTAAACTTCAAAATGTTTATTTCTTCTTACTAATATTTAATTCTGTTTACAAATTTGTCCTTGTATGCTTTACTGCTTGTTCGTTGTAGATGTTAAATAGCATCGAGTGTAGGCTACCTTTATGTCTCACTCCCATCCTCCCATTGCACAACTAGAAATCCACCGGATGGAGTAGAATAATTTATGTGTTTCAACAAGATATGTTCTTTGATGGGGTGGGGCTCTGAAATAAATGTCCAGTCTCATTACTCCTCTCTTTTCTTTTATCGCAGGACAGCCAAATTCATATTTCAGTACATATATGGCAAAAATTCAAACTTTAATTAGGACAACATGGATTCCCAAGGATTCACATTTTACCAGTATTGGAGGAACATGTAGGAATAAGCGACTCTCCTATTTCCGAACATTAAATGTTAATTTTGTAAATTCCAGAAGAGCAGAGTACACTGAGATAACTATCTCTAGATCGAAAGGTAAGCCATATCCGTTCGAGCCCACTAGCGAGAACAAAGAGAAAAGACGGTTGGAGATGCGGTAAAGGGGAATGTCGTTATGGTGTATTTTGGGATTGGAGAAGTGTGAGGAAGTATTGTATCCTTTTCATGACTTTTCGCCTCTTATCTTCAGATACAATTTTTAAATGACGAATGGTCGCCAGAGGAATGTTTCTGCCTCACAGCATCTCTGGACAAATAGGTTTACATCTACGTATAATTTGAGGAGTTTATGTAAAAGTCCAATTTCACAAACCTCTCTGTCCTTGGTGGCCTGACTCAAATGCTTTAATATTGTCATTGTCCATGCCAACAGAAGGAGCAGTGTAGGCGATTTCCCCAGTTCTCATTCCTTGGACACCCCTTGGAAGAGCTACAAAAACACTTATGTTTTAAAAGCTATAAAAGAAATGATATGGTATAAGAATTACAGTAATCGAATAGCATACATAACGTAAAAAGTTCTGTCATCAGCGTATTATCAGTTTCTTCATTTTGTGCTATTTTTCCCTTCTCAGAGAGCTTCTTGCACAAAGACATTCTAACATTGTCAACTGCTTATTCCAGGCAGTATCGTTAGACTGGCTCAGTGATCTATCAAGAGCAGGAAGGTTGAAGGAAGATAGAGAATGTAAAGAATATTGTCGTGATACCTACCACTTACCAGCAGGTAGTCAGCTCAGTCTTGGCAATTGAAATTAAATGAGCAGTGCTTGTTGATAGCTTTTGTGATTTACTGTTACTCCAGGTTTGTGTTCGAGAGAAACGCAAACTTACAGATGTGGTTCCAATGTTATTTTCATAAGTCAAGTGCATAACGCGGTCGGTCTATCGAATTATGCTGTATAGTTAAATGAGTATCGGACTTCGTTTCATAAAGACTGTAGGTGGTTTGGTGCACCATAAAAGATCTGATAAATTGGTAATCAGTATTTGGATCACACCAATGGCGGACGGGCTTCAAGTCGGCAGTTTCAAATTGGTTCAAATGGCTCTGAGCACTATCGGACCTAACATCTGAGGTCATCAGTCCCTAGAGTCTGCCCCCGGTAGCTGAGTGGTCAGCGCGACGGACTGTCAATCCTAAGGGCCCGGGTTCGATTCCCGGCTGGGTCGGAAATTTTGTCTGCTCAGGGACTGGGTGTTGTGTTGTCCTAATCATCATAATTTCATCCCCACCGACGCGGAAGTTGCCGAAGTGGCGTCAAATCGAAAGACTTGCACCAGGCGAACGATCTACCCGACGGGAGGCCCCCGTCACACGACATTTCATTTCATTTCAGTCCCCTAGAACTGGGAACTACTTAAACCTAACTACCCTAAGGTCATCACACACATCTATGCCCGAGGCAGGATTCCAACTTGCGACCGTAGCAGTCGCGCAGTCCCGGACTGAAGCGCCTAGAACCGCTCGGCCACCACGGACGGCCTCAGCAGTTTTGCATTTCTTTCATGAATAGCTGTATACAAAGCTGATAAAGACATTAATACAAAGAGATATGTTTAGTTTGTTAAATTAATACATCTGAAAGGTATTAATTTAAATATACTTGAATACGAGGGGCGTTTGTAAAGTCTGTACAAAGTCCGATAGATTATACCACCGTCGCCTTTAGAGGTCATGCTTATTTAGTAGCATCTTTGGAAAGAACGCACACCAAGTTTCAGTCATATTGGTCTATTTCTTTGTGTTTGGCATCCGTGTGAATCAGGGAAGTCGAGTGATTGTCAAAAAATGGACGAAGAGTAATTTCGTGTGTTGATTAAACATTACTTTATGAAAGGCAAAACGCCTCAGGAGACTAAAGAGAAGCTTAATAAGTTTGCGGTGACTCTGCGCCTTCGATTAGAACAGTTTATAAGTGATTTCAAAGTTTTAGGAGTGGCCATATGGTCACAAGTGGTGCTGAACGTTCTGGACGCCCTGTGGAGGTTACCACTCCAGAAATCATTGATAAAATCCAAAATATGGTAATGGATGACAGAAGGGTTGAGGTGCGTGAGACTGCTAGTTCCGTGGGCAAATCGAATGAACGGGTACATAATATTTTGCGTGAACAATTGGATATGAGAAAGCTATCCACAAGATGCGTTCCGCGATTGTTCGCGTTTGACCAAAAATGGAATCGTGTGAATTGTTGCAAGGATGGTTTGCAGCTGTCCAGAAGAATCCGCAGGACTTTGAGCGTCGTTTCGTCACTGTGGATGGAACATGGATACATTACTATACTCCTGAGACCAAACAATAATCTAAACAATAGGTTACCAAGGGAGAATCTGTACCAAAAAAAGCAAAGACCATTCCTTCGGCCAGAAGGGTTATGACGACTGTCTTTTAGGATTCGCAAAGGATAATCCTCATAGACAATCTGGAAAAGAGTAAAACTATTACATGTGAATATTATTTATTATTATAGGACCGACATTTTCTATGATGACGCTGCACCAGCACAAACCTAAGCAGTTCTGCTGGCAAAATTAATGGAAATAGGATTCCAGCTCGTTTCCCATAACCCCCTATTCTCCACATTTGGCTCCCTCGGACTACTATTTGTTCCCCAATTTCAAGAAATGTCTGGCGAGACAAAGATTTTATTCAAACAAAGAGGTGATCGCAGTAACTATTAGATATGTTGAAGACTTAGACAATTCATGTTATTCGGAAGGGATCTACAAATTAGAACAGCGTTGGACGAAGTGTATAAGTCTAAAAGAAGACTATGTTGAAAAATAAAAAAGGTTTACAACAAACACGTAAGCAGTTTTTATTTTTGGACGGACTTTTCAAACGCCCCTCGTATATTCGTGGTACTTAAGAGCCAACAAGGTGGCTGCATACATAGCGAAAGCTGAAGAACAAAGGACGATACGAAACAGGAAGGCATATCCTAGCTGATTGCAGAAAAAATGTGAAGGCTTCTGTGTTCTTCATTGTTGTAGAATGTATTACATGTACTTATTAACATTTGTAGACTTTCTAGTACACAAATATTTCATAAACATAAATAAAGAAAAATTTTCTTGGTGTCTTACATTTTCCTGCGATATATTTGACTTCGAGACTGGCTGTTACATGAGTAGTCATTCAAGTCGTGTACAACAAGGTTAAGTCAGTTCAGGGATGTGTCTGCCTGTGGGAATTGATGCAGCCACTGCTGGAGTGACGTCGTAGTTGGCTTGTATGATGCCAATCGGACGGTGACAACCGGCTGGGAGTGAGCTCTGGTTGTGCAGATTGCAGCAGAGGTGGGCATCGAATCGCGGCCCATCCAGGAGTGTAGCCATCACAGCCGTGCTAGCCTTGCCTAGCGCAGCCGGTTCAGCTGCCGACGGGCCGCGCGGTGCAGAGTCATGCGGCCGCCCTGGGATACATCAGTCTGGGGCCTCGCGAGCGAACGAGTCCCTGACGTCATCGCATGGGCCGAGCAGTGCTGTTGCGAAACAACTTGTATGCCACGGGCTAAGCAGAGTCGCGTATGGAGATGCAGCCCACAAGCGCGGCCTCACTGCTCCGGACTGCGCGAGGCTGTGACGTCACTGCATCAGTGCCTTGCGCAAGCGGTAGCGTGCTGCGGCCTATGTGCTGTTGGTAGCACTGACCGCAGCTGTGAGCTACAGGATGCGAAGGGTGAGTAGAGTAGAGTTTAGTTCAATGTTCAAATGTTTGTGAAATCTTATGACACTTAACTGCTAAGTTCATCAGACCAAACACCATTTCGTCCGATGCAGATTCCCACATTGTGCTCCAGGAAAGGGTGTGGCACCGCCGTTTGACGACACAGCAGAAAGGCGTTGTTAGGCCAGTTACTACACATCCAATCAACAGACTTCTTCTGATCTACATGGTTGCATGCTGTGATTTGCGAAGCAAGAACGCTCTGTCCCAACATAAATTACCATTACTTTCAGTCAAATGTGTCTCTGTCTGGTAGCTGCTACTTACGAGAAGAGGTGTATGCCACTCCTCGAGGCGACATGATGCTTCAAGCAACCACTACGAGATATGGGCTCCACTATCTGTGGGTCCCTGATGTTGGTTTTAAGATCAGTTCTGTGGGCTAAGCATCTTCCATCAAGTGGGCCAACTACCAAATGCAACCAGCCTTCCGCTATAGAGGGCAGTCGTTTGCGACCATGGCCACATGTTGCGTCAGTTCCTTAAAACCCGCTGTCTTCAGCACACACTATGGAGGACATTAAACCACAGAATGTTCTAGTTTGTTCTCCAGTAAAATGTATGACTAACAGTGAAGTTTTTATGAACAGCGTCGGATCATCATGGCGACAACAATCCACCAGCTCAACTCAGACCTCCATATGTACAGGTCATCCATCCTGGACCTCCACATTTTGATGTCAGCCTTACCAGCCACCCTCCCTGGAGACGATAACTCTCCACTACTTCAGGATACCAGTTTCGTCGACACACAGCATCAGTGTGCAGTAGGTGAGTACTTTCTCTATGCTATTTTTATCCCCTGTGTGTATCACGCTGAGTCATTGCAGTTTTTAGCAGCATTTCAGTTCTGTTTTCATGTGTGACATGTATCAAGTAAACTCAGACTGTGTTCTGAGGATGTGTAAATATGAGCGTTATTTTTGCCTATCATCAATGAGTGGGGCTCATTGTCTGGAAGTGTATAAGGTGTTAACCATGCATAGCTTCTTAGGAGGGGAAGGTTATTTTTGTCGAGAAGTCGTAGTTTTGAGGTAGTTTTCGCCGTTTTTAATAGGCAATGTATTTCATTTGGAGCAATAAATGTGGCTCACTACCTTTAAACACGTAAAGTTGTACTCATGAGTACCCACTCAAGTGGAGAAGTTAAGAAACAGTAAGTGTTAGGATAGAATTAGAGTAAGTGTCCTCGTCGTCGTACTGTTTTTTTCTCATCCTTTGTTGTTACATGATTGGTGGAGGGATTTCCTGCCGGATAAGTCTCGAATTTCTGCAGCCTGGACCAGATGTGGAGGGAAGTGCATGTGCCGATGATATTGGTGTCTTGCAGAGTACAACTGCCGACTGTAATTTTGTTGTAGATACTTAGGAGGTGACGAAGAAAGCTATCAATAAGGCTGATTGTATTGAAGAAGTTTTGGGTACTGATATGCGGGTGTAGAAACGAATGTGTGCAATGGAAAATACTGAATGCGAAAGTAAAGACTGACCATAGCAAGATTAAGTATTAATGAGAAAGAGGGATTTCTTAACATCGAATACAAATTTAAATGTTAGGAAGTATTACTAGAAGGTATTTGTATGGTTTCCAAGATGCTGCTCCAGGCTGTTGTAAAAATGAATGTGCACAATGGAAAATGCTGACCGCGAAAATAAAGATTTGGCCTTGTCTGACTATCCGCACAAGCAGATTTTAGGGTCTCTTAACGGTGATATTATTTCCTCCTTCTTGATCTTTAACATATAAATAACAAAATAAAAATAAATGAATGATTAAGGGAGCTAGTAACTACTAAATATTAATCTCATTTCTGCTTATACATTTATTGTAGATTAAAACCCCTTTATATATTACAAATCCTTATATGTCGATGTGCAATGGACATAAAGAGATACAAACTCCAGCCAAAAAATAAAAAACTCATTAAACACTAGGACGGCGGAAGGCAGTGCTGTGACTATTAAAATCTAATACTATCTTCTTCTCTCGGTATTCTACAGACAAGAAATGCACAGTTCCTGTTGTTCTCCTCCTACATTCTGAGGAGTCAGTGCCGTCACAGATGGTGCCGAATCTGCGGCCTTCGGAAACACTAAATTCGTCTGTACCATTTCAGTATCCATCTGTAATAGAATAGCTTTCTGCGTCACCTCTCAAATATCTACAACAAAATTACTGTCGTCATTAGCACTCTGCATGACACAAAGATCATCGGCACATGCACTTCCCTCCACATCTGGTCCAGGGTGCAGAAATCCGCAAGGGTATACCACACTAATTAGGCAAACAACAAATGAGGAGAACAAAACCGTACGACGACAAGGACACATAATCTAATTCTACCCTAACGCTTACTGTAACTTAACTTCTTCACCTGAGCGGCTAGTCATGCTTAAACGTAGTGAGTCACACTTATTGCTCAAAATGAAATACGATGCCCATTAAAAACTACCACAAAACTCCGACTTTTCGACAATACTCATTTTCCCCTCCTAAGAAGTTGCTTCTACACTTCCAGAAATGAGCCACACTAATTAATAATAGGATAAAATAACGCTCAGACTTACGCATCCTCAGAACACAGTCTGAGTTTACTTGACACAAGTTACACATGAAAACAGAACTGAAAAGCTGCTAAAAAGTGCAATGACTCGGCGTGATACTCGCAGGGGAAAAAATTGCACAGACAGTGCACTCACCTACTGCACACTGATGCTGTGTGTCGACGAAACTGCAACCCTGAGGTAGTGGAGAGTTATCGCCTCCAGGGAGAGGGGCTGCTAAGGCTGGCATCAAGATGTGGAGGTCCTGGATGGATGACCTGTACACGTGGAGGTCTGAGTTGAGCTGGTGGTTTGTTGTCGGGATGATGAGCCGTGGCTGCTCATAAAAACTTCACTGTTAGTCATACATTTTACTGAAGAACAAACTAGAACATTCTGTGGTGCAACATCCTCCATAACGTGTGCTGAAGACTGCGAGTGTTAAGGAACTGACGCAAGAGGTGGCCATGGCCTCAAACGACTGCCTTCTATGGCGGAAGGCTGGTTGCACCTGGTAGTTGTCCCACAGGCTGGAAGATGCTAAACTCATAGCACAGACCTTAAAACCAGCAGCAGGGGCCCACAGTTAGTGGAGGCCAAATCTCGTGGTGACTGCTTGCAGCCTCATGTCGCCTCGTAGAGCGGCATACACTTCTCCTTTTAAATAGAAACTACGAGAGTGAGATACCTTTGACTGAAAATAATGGTAACTTATGTTGGGACAGAGCGTTCATGCTTTGCAAATCATAGCTTGTAACCATGTAGACCATAAGAAGTCTGTTCATTGGATGTGTAGTTACTGGCTTACGAACTCCTTACTGTTGCGTCGTTGTTATGGCCTTTCCTTTAGCACAATGTGGGAATCTGCCAGTGGCATTGCTGCATCTGACGTAATGGTGTTTGGTCGGCTCTGAGCTGGTCCACTCCCAAGATTTTTTGCAACAGCGATGGCAACATCACAAATTTACTCAGTAACGCCGAAAATTAGTTCTGGCACTGCAGATGAAATAACTGATAAGAAGATACTGAGTCGAACTGTGGAAGACATTTGTGGCACAACTTCGTTTAATAGGGCATATCCTGATTCGTCAAGGACTCCTCAGTTTTGTAAATCATTTAATTGATGACAGGAGAAAATACAAAAACGCATTACATGAAGCTGGCAAAAAAGAATGCATACGTCTAAAGAATGAGATCGACTGGAAGTGCAAAATGGCTAAGCAGGGATGGCTAGAGGACAAATGTAAGGATGTAGAGGCGGATATCACTAGGGGTAAGTTAAATACTGCCTACTGGAAAATTAAAGAGGTCTTTGGAGAAAAAAGAACGACTTGCATGAATATGAAATGCTCACATGGAATTCCAATAATAGGTAAAGAAGGGAAAGCAGAAAGGTGGAAGGAGTATATAGAGTGTCTTTACAAGGGCGATGTTCTTGAGGACAATATTATAGAAACGGAAGAGAATGTACATGAAGATGAAATAAGAGATATGAAACTGCGTGAAGAGTTTAACAGAGCAGTGAAAGACCTAGGTCGAAACAAGGTCCCAGGAGTAGAAAACATCCCATTATAACTAATGACAGCCTTGGGAGAGCCAGGCCTATCAAAACTCTACCACCTAGTCAGCAAGATGTATGAGACAGGCGAAATACCCTCAGACTTCAAGAATAATATAATAATTCCAATCCCAAAGAAAGAGCAGGTGTTGACAGATGTGAAAATTACGTAACTATCAGTTTAATGAACCACGTCTGCAAAATACTAACACTAGTTCTTACAGACGAATGGGTGAACTGTTAGAAGCCGACCTCGGGGAAGTTCAGTTTGGATTCCGAAGAAATATTGGAATACGTGAGGCAATACTGACCCTAAGACTTATCTTAGAATAAACATTAAGGAAAGGCAAACTTACGTTTCTAACATTTGTAGACTTAGAGAAAGCTTTTGACAGTGCTGACTGGAATGCTCTCTTTCAAATTCTAAAGGTGACAGGGGAAAAATACAGGGAGCAAACTGCTATTTATAATTTGTACAGAAACCAGATAGAAGTTATAAGAGTCGAGGGGCATGAAAGGGATGCAATCGTTGGGAACGGAGTGAGACAGGGTTGTAAGCCTATCGCAGATGTTATTCAATCTGTATATCGAGGAAGCAGTAAAGGAAACAAAAGAAAAATTCGGAGCAGGAATTAAAATCCATGGAGAAGAAATAAAAACTTTGAGGTTCGCCGATGACATTGTAATTCTGTCAGAGACCCCAAAGGACCTGGAACAGCAGCTGAACGGAATGGACAGTACCTTCAAAGGCAGATATAAGATGAACATCAACAGAAGTAAAACGAGGATAATGGAATGCAGTCTAGTTAAATCGGGTGATGCTGCGGGAATTAGATTAGGAAATGAGAGGCTTAAAATAGTAAATGAGTTTTGGTATTTCGGGAGCAAAATAACTGGTGATGGTCGAAGTAGAGGGGATATAAAATGTAGACTGGCAATGGGAAGGAAAGCGTTTGTGAAGAAGAGAAATTTGTTAACATCGAGTATAGATTTAAGTATCAGGAATCGTCACTGAAAGTATTTGTATGGAGTGTAGTCATGTATGGAAGTGAAACGTTGAGATAAATAGTTTAGACAAGAAAAGAATAGAAGCTTTCGAAATGTGGTGCTACAGAAGAATTCCGAAGATTACATGGGTAGATCAGATTACTAATGAGGCAGTACAGAATAGAATTAAAGAGAAGAGAAATTTATGGCACAACTTGACTAGAAGAAGAGATCGGTTGGTATGGCATATTCTGAGGCATCAAGGAATCGCCAATTTAGTATTGGTGGGCAGCGTGGAGGGTAAAAATGGAGCAGGAAATGGAGCAGCAGAGTTTATGTGTTTCAACAAGATTTATTCTTTGATGGGGTGGGGCTATGAAATCTCATTACTCCTGACTTCTTTTTTCCGGAGGAGAGCAAAATTCATATTTCAGTGCATATAGGGCGAAAATTCAAACTCAGATTTAGGACAACATAGATTCCCAAGGATTCACACGTTACCAGTTGTGGAGGAACATTTAGGAACGAGCGTCTCTCCTATTTCAGAACATTAATTGTTATTTTTGTAACTCCCAGGCCCGCATCTCGTGGTCGAGCGGTAGCGTTCTCGCTTCCCACGCCCGGGTTCCCAGGTTCGATTCCCGGCGGGGTCAGGGATTTTCTCTGCCTCGTGATGGCTGGGTGTTGTGTGCTGTCCTTAGGTTAGTTAGGTTTAAGTGGTTCTAAGTTCTAGGGGACTGATGACCATAGCTGTTAAGTCCCATAGTGCTCAGAGCCATTTTGTAACTCCCAGATGAGCAGAGTACATTGAGACAACTATTTCTAGACCGAAAGGTAAGCCGTTTCCGTTCGAACCCACTACCGAGACAAACAGAAAAGACGGTTGGAGATGCAGTAAAGGGAAATGTCGTTAGAGTGTATTGTGGGATTGCAGAGCCGGCCTAAGTGGCCGTGCGGTTCTAGGCGCTGCAGTCTGGAACCGCGAGACCACTACGGTCGCAGGTTCGAATCCTGCCTAAGGCATGGATGTATGTGATGTCCTTAGGTTAGTTAGGTTTAAGTAGTTCTAAGTTCTAGGGGACTAATGACCTCAGCAGTTGAGTCCCATAGTGCTCAGAGCCATTTGAACCATTTTTTTTTGGGATTGCAGAAGTATGAGGAAGGGAAACTATTGTATCCTTTTCATGACTTTACGCCTCTTATCTTCAGATATCATTTTTAAATGACGAATGGTGGCCAGAGGAAAGTTGCTACCTCACAGTATCTCTGGACAAATAGCTTTCATATAACTACAATTTGAGACGTTTATGTAAAAGTCCGATTTCAGAAGTTTCTCTCTCCTGGGGCGCCTCACTCAAATGCTTTAATGTTGCCATCGTCCATGTCAAGAGAAGGTGCAGTGTAGGTAATTTCTCCAGTTCTAATTGCTTGGACGCCGCGTTGAAGTGCTACAAAAACCATTATGTTTTAAAAGGTATAAAATAATCGTTTGCGTATAAGAATTACAGTAATAGAATAGCATACATACCGTAAAAAGTTCTTTCGTCAGCATGATATCAGTTCCTTTAGTTCGGGATATTTCTCACTTCTCAGAGAGCTTTTCGCACAAAGTGTTTTTGAAGCTGTAAAATAAACGATTGCGTATAAGAATTACAGCAATCGAATAGCATACATAACGTAAAAAGTTCTTTCATCAGCGTATTATCAGTTCCTTCATTTTGGGCTATTTCTCCCTTCTCATAGAGCTTCTTGCACGAAGACATTCTAACATTGCCAGCTGCTTATTGCAGCGAGTATCGTAAGCCTGGCTCAGTGATCTATCAAGTGCATTAAGAAGATAACTTTTCTTTACGAAGTGATGTGTTCTTTCGCCGCAGTCAATGGACCATGAACGTATGGACAATTAACGCATATATATTCGGCATCAAAATTATTTCATAGCCCTCTATTTAGCATATGGCAGGAACAATTCAGTCGTGAATAATCGCGCAGTGCGACGACAATGTTTGTACCTTGATCAGTCGTGTGCTGCATGGTTCAAATGGCTCTGAGAACTATGGGACTTAACTTCTGAGGTCATCGGTCCCCTAGAACTTAGAACTACTGAAGCTTAACTAACCTCAAGACATGAGACACATCCATGTCTCAGGCAGCATTCGAACCTGCGACCGTAGCGGAAGCGTGGTTCCAGACTGAAGCGTCCAGAACCGCTCGGCCACTCTGGCCTGCATTTGCTGAATGTCTTTCAAAGTAGAATCGTGGATACCAAAACACATTAATCGTCTAAACAATTCCCTTAGAATATTACCGACCGATTGTGGTTCATCTGGAAACTGGGTTGTAAACAAAATGCGAAATCTGAGAGTCTAGTCAATGAAACAGGAGACAGTACATGTCAGCTAATGGTTTCTTCTTGCGCTGGACGTGCACATGTCCGTAGTTGCTGAGTATTCACCTTCGGTTACATGAGCAATTACCTCAGGCATAATTATATGTTTTAGCTCTTTCTGCCATGTTCCGCGACACAGTTGTGGGGTGAGATATATTGACCTTTGAGGTGTCAACTAATGTCATAAAAAGATCCATAAGCCCTCACCTCATACAGTTCCGTACGACCTTATGTCTCGTGCACACATAGCAACACAGTTATCGACAGTTAGCTCCTGAGCTGGTTTAGGAAGTCGTTGCTCGTCCACATAAGACCTTTGTTTATTAGACACACATGGATGGCGAGAAATGTACGAAGTGCCTCTTTACCCTTCAGCAATAGAGTAAATTTCACAGCACAGCGAACAGCAAACAAAATGAACACCTTTCCTAACGCCATCCACAATAGACTTTAACAAGGTCCGATCTCAACTTTTAAAATTCGCTCCAGGCTGTGTGGTTCTCTACTCACCACTGATTAGTTTTTCTTTTACTTCCCTTTTTCTTGCCATGTGCTCCTCCTTCTGCAAACCACGTTTAGTTTCCCGCTCTCATTTTGAGTGTTACCAAAAAAATGAAGAAATCCCATCACTCCACTAAACACTACTCTTTTCACCACTCGTAGCCCGTAACTCGTAACTGCGGTCAGTGTTACCAACAGTTCGTAGGTGCAGCACACCAGTGCTTGGACACGGCACTGGTGGAGTGACGTCACAGTCTCGCTCAGTGCGCAGCAGTGAGGCCGCGGCTCGTGGGCTGCGTCTCAATTTGCAACTCGGCTGAGGCCGTTACATACAGGTTCTTTCGCAACAGCACTGCTGGGCCCTTGGGGTGACGTCAGGGACTCGCTCGGCCCGAGACTGCTGTAGTCCATTGCTGCCGCAGCTCGCGGGCCGGGCCTCTGTGCACGACTCTGCACCTTGCTGCCCGTCGGACCTCGATACGGCTGCCCCGCCCGAACCGGCAGAGCGAGACAAGGCTCGCAAGGCTGTCATGGCCACGGTCCTGGACGGGCCGCACTGCGATGATCCCCTCTGCGGCAAACTGCACAACCAGAGCTCACACTCAGCCGGTCGTCACTTACCGATAGACATCATAAAAGCCAACTGCGAAGTCACTCCAGCAGTGGCTGCATCAATTACCATGGGCAGACACGTCCATGAACTGACTTAACCTCTTATCCTCAGAACATTGATACCTTTCAAATTTAATGTTAGTGTATCTTGTACAAATATGTCACGTGCCAATGTAAATGATTTGTCAAACTGTTTATTTAAAACATGTCAAATAATGTATTGTTTTTCTTGTATACACCAATCTTTTAATTTTCTTCTACACGACTTGAATGAGTAGTCATGTAACAGCCAGTATCGTAGTGAAATGTATCGTAGAAAAACGTAAGACACGAAGAAATTTTTCTTTCTTTATGTTTATGAAATGTGTGTGTAGCAGAATTTATGGGCTTCAACATGATTTTTTTTTTGGGGGGGGGGAGGGGCTGTTTTTTATCATATGGCAGGAACAATTCAATCGTGAATAATCTCGCAGTGCAACGACGATGTTGGTATCATGATCAGTTGCATGCTGCATGTTTTTCAAAGTAGAGTCATGGATAGCAAGAGACATAAATCGTCGAAACATTTCTCTTAGAATGTTACCGCCCATTTTTGATTCATCTGGAAACTGAGTTGCAAACAAAATGCGAGACCTGAGAGTCCAGTCAATGAAACAGGAGACAGTATGTGTCAGATAATTTTTTCTTCGCGCACTGGATGTCCACATGTCTGTAGTTGCTGAGTATTCACCTTCTGTTATATGAGCAATTACCTCAGGCATAAATATATGTCATAGGCTTTAAGCACTTTCTGCCATGTACTGCGACCCAGTTCTGGGATGAGACATAATGTTCTTTGCAGTATCGATTAACGTCTGAACAAGATCCATAAGAACTTCACCTCTTATAGTTCAATACCACATTAGGTCTCGTGCACACATAGCCACGCATTAATCGACAGTTATCTCCTCAGCTGGTTTAGAAGTTGTTTCTCAGCCACATATCACCCTTGTTTATTAGACACGCAAGGATGGCGAGAAATGTTCGAAGTGCCACTTGACCCTTCAGCATGAGAGTAAATTGGTCTGCACAGCGAACAGCAAACAAAATGAACGCTTTTCCTAACACCATCCACGACAGGCTTCACCACGGTCGTAACTGAACCTTTAAAATTCGCTTCAGGCTGTGTGGTCCTCCACTCACCACTCATTAGGTTTTCTTTTGCTTCCATTTTTATTCACATGTGCACCTTCTTATGCATACAACGTTTAGTTTCCGCGCTCATTTTGTGCGTTACGAAGGAAATGAAGAAATCCCACCACTCCACTACACTCTGGCGGTGTAAGGCGCTGCAGTCATGGACTCTGCGGCTGGTCCCGGTGGAGATTCGAGTCCTCCCTCGGGTAATGGTTCTGTATGTTTCTCCTTAGGATAATTTAGGTTAAGTAGTATGTAAGCTTAGTGTCTGATGATGTCAGCAGTTAAGTCCCATAAGATTTCAAACACATTTGAATATTTGAACTAAACTCTGCTCTACTACCCGCTCGCAGCCCGTACCTCACAACTGCGGGCAGTGCTACCAACAGCCTGTAGGCCACAGCACGCAAGCGCTTGCGCACGGCACTGGTGCAGTGACGTCACATGCTCGCTCGGTGCAGAGCAGTGAGAAGCCACGGCCCGTGGGCTGCATCTCCATGCGGGACTCTACAGAGCCCGTGGCATACAAGCTGTTTCGCAACAGCACTGCCCGGCCCTTGGGGTGACGTCAGGAACTCGCTCGGCCTGAGACTGCTGTAGCCCAGTGCGGCCACACGACTCTGCGCCGTGTGGCCCGTCGGACCTCCATGTGGCTGCCCCGGCTGTCTCGGCAGCGCTAGGCAAGGCTCACACGGCTGCCATGGCTATGCTCCTGGACAGGCCGCGCCACGATACCCACCTCTTCTGCAAACTGCACAACCAGAGCTCGCTCTGAGCCGGTTGTCACCGTCCAATTGACATCATACAAGCCAACTGCGTCGTCACTCCAGCAGTGGCTGCATCAATTCCCATGGGCAAACACGTCCCTGAACTGTCTTCACCTTCTTGTACACGACTTGAATGACTACTCATGTAACAGCCAGTATCGTAGTCAAATACAGGGTGTTACAAAAAGGTACGGCCAAACTTTAAGGAAAAATTCCTCACACACAAAGAAAGAAAATATGTTATGTGGACATGTGACCGGAAACGCTTTCTTTCCATGTTAGAACTCATTTTACTAATTCTCTTCAAATCACATTAATCATGGAATGGAAACACACAGCAACAGAACTTACCAGCGTGACTTCAAACACATTGTTACAGGAAATGTTCAAAATGTCCTCCGTTAGCGAGGATACATGCATCCACCCTCCATCGCATGGAATCACTGATGCGCTGATGCAGCCCTGGAGAATGGCGTATTGTATCACAGCCATCCACAATACGAGCACGAAGAGTCTCTACATTTGGTACCGAGGTTGCGTAGACAAGAGCTTTCAAATGCCCCCATAAATGAAAGTCAAGAAGGTTGAGGTCAGGAGAGCGTGGAGGCCATGGAATTGGTCCACCTCTACCAATCCATCGGTCACCGAATCTGTTGTTGAGAAGCATACGAACACTTCGACTGAAATGTGCAGGAGCTCCATCGTGCATGAACCACAAGTTTTGTCGTACTTGTAAAGGCACATGTTCCAGCAGCACAGGTACAGTATCCCGTATGAAATCATGAGAACGTGCACCATTGAGCGTAGGTGGACGAAACTAAAATGAGTTCTAACATGGAAATTAAGCGTTTCCGGACACATGTCCACATAACATCCTTTCTTTACTTGTGTGTGAGCACTGTTTCATGAAAGTTTGGCCTTACCTTTTTGTAACACCCTGTAAACCGTAGGAAAATGTAAGACACCAAGAAAATTTTCCTTTTTTTTATGTTTATGAAATATGTGTGTACCAGAAAGTCCACAAATGATAATCAGTACATGTAATACGGGCCGATAATGAAGAACAGAAGAGCCTTCACATTTTTTCTGCAATCAGCTAAGAGATGCCTTCCTGTTTCGTATCGTCCTTTGTTTTTCAGCTTTCGCTATCTATATCCATCTATGCATATATCCCGTTAGCTCTTAAGAACCATGAATATACGAGGGGTGTTTTAAAAGTCCGTGCAAAAATAAAAACTCCTTACATGTTTCGGGTAAAATTTTTTTATTTTTCAACATAGTCTCCTTTTAGACTTAGAGACTTAGTCCAACGCTTTTCGAATTTGTTGATCCCTTCCAAATAATAGGAATTGTCCAAGTCTGCAAAATAGCTGATACATGCTGCAATCATCTTCTCGTTTGAATAAAATCTTTGTCCCACCAGCCATTTCTTCAAAATAGGGAACAAATAGTAGTCTGAGGGAACCAGGTCTGGAGAATATGGGGGGTGGTGTATGTGAAACGAGATGGAATCCTATTTCCATTAATTTCGCGACCACAACTGCTGAGATGTGTGCTGGTGCATTGTCGTGATCGAAAACGACGGTCCAATGACGATGAATAATATTCACATAGTTTTACCCTTTTGCAGATAGTCGATGAGAATTATCCATTGCAAATCCCAAAAGACAGTCGCCATAACCTTTCCGGCCGAAGGAATGGTCTTCGCCTTTTTTGGTGCAGATTCTCCCTCGGTAACCCATTGTTTAGATTGTTGTTTGGTCACATGAGTATATCCATGTTTCATAAACAGTGACGAAACGACGCTCAATGTCCTGCGGATTCTTCTGAATAGCTGCAAACCATCCTTGCAACACTTCGCACACTTCCGTTTTTGGCCAAGCATGAGCAATCGCGGAACGCATCGTTCGGATAGCTTTCTAATGTCCAAACGTTCATGCAAAATATTATGTACCCGTTCATTCGAGATGCCCACAGCACTAGCAATCTCACGCACATTAACTCTTCTGTCATCCGTCACCATATCATGGATTTTATTAACGATGTCTGGAGCGGTATCCTCCACAGGGCGTCCAGAAAGTTCAGCATCACTTGTGCCCATATGTCCACTCCTAAAATTTTGAAATCACTTATAAAGTGTTCCAAGCGAAGGCGAAGAGTCACCGTAACTTTTATCAAGCTTCTCTTTATTTCCTGAGGCGTTTTTCCTTTCATAAAGTAATGTTAAATCACCACACGAAATTCTTTTTCGTCCAATTTTTGGCTATCACTCGACTTCCTTGATTCATACGAATGCCAAACACAAAGAAATAAACCAGAATGACTGAAACTTGGTGTGCGCTCTTTCCAAAGATGCGACTAACTAAACTCGATAGGCGCCGGTGGTGGAATCTTTCGGACTTTGCACAGACTTTTCAAACGCCCCCCGTATTTAAGTATGTTTAAATTAATGCCTTTCAGATGTATTAATTTAACAAATTAAACATATCTCTTTGTATTAATGTCTTTGTCAGCTTTTTATACAGCTATTCGTGAAAGAAATGCAAAACTGCTGACATGGAGCCTGTCTGCCTTTGCTGTGATCCAAATACTGATTAGCAATTTATAAGATCACTTATGTTGTACCAAAGAACCTACAGCCTTTCAGAAACGAAGTACGATACTCAATTAACTATACAGCATAATTCGACTGACCGATCGCGTTATGCTCTTGCATTATGAAAATTACATTGGAGCCACATCTGTAACTTTGCGTTACTCTCGAACTCAAACCTGGTGTTACATAAAATCACAACAGGAATCAACAAGCACTGCTCAGTTAATTTCAATTGATAATACTGAGCAGACTACGTGCTGGTAAGTGGTAGGTGATCACGACTATTTTCTTTACATTCTCTATCTTCCTTCCACCTTCGCAAGCAGGCAAGGTAACAGTTACAGCTCACAACTTCCACTGGCTCATCCACTTTCGAGAGAGGTTGTTGCTATTGTCGGATAGGGACCGCTTATACTGTTTGGTTGCAGTTTAACGTCATACCAGAGACACTTTTGTTTACAACAACAAAGTAATACAAGAACCGCTACATCAGTTGGTTGCATCGTTCAACAGCGTGAGATAAATACTTTTTTTCATACGAGAATGAGCAACGCCGTTAATTTAGAGCAATATAGAAACGTCTTTTGCCATGACAACTGCCGAGGGCGCTGAATCACACGTGATCTACCTCACTAATGAGTTCTCCCAGTAAAGAACTTGCAAAGTTGTGGACCAGAAGCCTACATCTCCCTCCCACCACCATCCTCAATGTTGTTGTTGTGGTCTGCAGTCTGAAGACTGGTTTGATGCAGCTGCCCAAGCTAGTCTATTGTGTGCAAGCCTCTTCAGCGCTGCACAGCTAATGCGACGTGCATCAATTTGAACCTGCTAACTGTATTAAAGACTTTGTCTCTCTCTACAATTTTAAACCCCCTCCGCAACGCCCACATATACACACTTCTCTCCATTACCTACCATCCTGAAATGTCCTTGATGCCTCAGGATAAGCCCCATGAAAGGAAGTTGTGACATAAATTTCTTGTTTTCCCCAGTTCTACTCAGTATCTTCTTATCAGTTGTTCGATCTGCAGTGCCGCCTCTGTTTTTCGGCGCTACCGAGTAAAATTGTGATGTTGCCATGGCTGTTACAAAAGATCTTGGGATTGGGCCAGCTCAGAGCCGACAAAACACCATTACGTCGGATGCAGCAATGCCACTGGCAGATTCCCACATTGTGCTCCAGAGAAGGGGCTGGCACCGCCATAATGACGACGCATCAGGAAGGCGTTGGTAGCCCAGGAACTAAACGGGGACGCTCTGTCCCAAAATAAATTACCAGTCAAAGGTGTCTCAGTCTGGTAGCTACTATTTAAGAGGAGATGTGTTGCCACTCCACGAGCGACATGACGCTACAAGCAGCCACCATGGGATTTGGCCTCCACTAACTGTGGGCCGCCGCTACTGGTTTTGAGGTCAGTGCTGTGAGCTTAGCATCTTCCAGCCTGTGGGTCAACTACCAAGTACAACCAGCCTTCAGCCATAGAAGGCAATCATTAGAGATCATGATTACCAGTTGCGTCAGTTCCTTAACACCCGCTGTCTTCAGCACACACTATGGAGGACGTTGCACCACGGAATGTCCTAGTTTGTTTTCCAGTGAAATGTATGAATCATAGTGAAGTTTTTATGAGCAACAATGTGTCATTATCCCGACAACAATCGACCACCTCAACTCAGACATCCACGCGTAGAGATCATCCATCCTGGACCTCCACATTTTGATGTCAGAAGTGTGTGTCACGTCTAAATTTCAGTGACTGGGGAACCTTACCAGCTACCCTCCCTGGGACGATGACTCTCTACTACCTCAGGGTTGCTGCTTCGTGGACACACAGCATCAGTGCACAGTGGCTCAGTGCACTGACTGTTCTATTTTTTCCCCTGCGAGTATCACGTCGAATCATTGCACCTTTTAGCAGCTTTTCAGTTCTGTTTTTATGAGTGACATGAATGTGTCAAGTAAACGCTGACTGTGTTCTGAGGATGTGTAAATATGAGCGTTATTTTTGCATATCATCAATGGGTGTGGCTCACTGTCTGGAAGTGTATAAGGTGTTAACCATGGAGACGGAGTTTTCTGGTAGTTTTCGCCGTTTTAGTATGCAATGTATGTCACTTTGAGCAATAAATGTGGCTCACTACTTTTAATCATGAGTAGCCGCTCAATGAGAGAAGTTAAATTACGGTAAGTGTTGGGACAGAATTAGATTAAGCGTCCTTGTCATCGTACTGTTTCGTTCTCCTCGATTTTTGTTTGCATAATTAGTGAGGAGAGGTTGCGAATTTCTGCAGCCTTTACCAGATGTGGAGAGAAGTTCATGTGCCGATGATTTTTGAGTCTTCCAGAGTGCAACTGCCGACAGTAATTTTGTTGTAGATACTTAGGAGGTGACACAGAAAGCTATCAATATGGCTGATTGTATCGCACATGTTTTGGGTACTGAAATGGTACAACCGCATTTAGTATTTCCGAAGGCCGCAGATTCGGCACCAACAGTGACGGCACTGCCTCCTCAGAAGGTGGGAGGAGAAGAAAGAGGAAATGTGTTTGTAAGGTTTATGATCGGGACGACAAGGATTGTGCCAGTGGATCAGGAGATTGACTAAAGTGACAAGACTTGCAGTGTAATGCGTTATGCAAGCGAAGGCTGCTGTGCAATCCAGGGCTACACTTTTTTATCAAGCATTATGCCGAAACTGACTTCCGATGACGAGCGGTGGAACCCAGGGGGATAATGTTCAAGCTCGTGGACGCTGTCACCAGTGAAATACTGTCTCAGGGTTCGTATATCATGATAGAACAAATGTGGGCAAAATCACTAAAGCTTAATTTGCGTGATGTATGGGCACAAGGCACTTGGAAGTTGCTTTATGTGACCGAAGGTGTTGCTAACTTATACGATTCTGGACTTCGCCTCCGGGTAGGGAATCGTCGTTGAGTACCCAGCGTTCAGTGATTGAGAGCACTTCTGCTGTCTATATTCACGTTGAAACGTTATCTGAATTCCGTCTTTGCTGCTGAGAGTTCGCGTTTCTTGTCTGTAGAATACAGAGAGGAGAAGATAATAATATTTTATACTAGTCAGAGGACCGCCTTCTGCCATCCTAGTACACTCCTGGAAATTGAAATAAGAACACCGTGAATTCATTGTCCCAGGAAGGGGAAACTTTATTGACACAATCCTGGGGTCAGATACATCACATGAGCACACTGACAGAACCACAGGCACATAGACACAGGCAACAGAGCATGCACAATGTCGGCACTAGTACAGTGTATATCCACATTTCGCAGCAATGCAGGCTGCTATTCTCCCATGGAGACGATCGTAGAGATGCTGGATATAGTCCTGTGGAACGGCTTGCCATGCCATTTCCACCTGGCGCCTCAGTTGGACCAGCGTTCGTGCCAGACGTGCAGACCGCGTGAGACGACGCTTCATCCAGTCCCAAACATGCTCAATGGGGGACAGATCCGGAGATCTTGCTGGCCAGGGTAGTTGACTTACACCTTCTAGAGCACGTTGGGTGGCACGGGATACATGCGGACGTGCATTGTCCTGTTGGAACAGCAAGTTCCCTTGCCGGTCTAGGAATGGTAGAACGATGGGTTCGATGACGGTTTGGATGTACCGTGCACTATTCAGTGTCCCCTCGGCGATCACCAGTGGTGTACGGCCAGTGTAGGAGATCGCTCCCCGCACCATGATGCCGGGTGTTGGCCCTGTGTGCCTCGGTCGTATGCAGTCCTGATTGTGGCGCTCACCTGCACGGCGCCAAACACGCATACGACCATCATTGGCACCAAGGCAGAAGCGACTCTCATCGCTGAAGACGACACGTCTCCATTCGTCCCTCCATTCACGCCTGTCGCGACACCACTGGAGGCGGGCTGCACGATGTTGGGGCGTGAGCGGAAGACGGCCTAACGGTGTGCGGGACCGTAGCCCAGCTTCATGGAGACGGTTGCGAATGGTCCTCGCCGATACCCCAGGAGCAACAGTGTCCCTAATTTGCTGGGAAGTGGCGGTGCGGTCCCCTACGGCACTGCGTAGGATCCTACGGTCTTGGCGTGCATCCGTGCGTCGCTGCGGTCCGGTCCCAGGTCGACGGGCACGTGCACCTTCCGCCGACCACTGGCGACAACATCGATGTACTGTGGAGACCTCACGCCCCACGTGTTGAGCAATTCGGCGGTACGTCCAGCCGGCCTCCCGCATGCCCACTATACGTCCTCGCTCAAAGTCCGTCAACTGCACATACGGTTCACGTCCACGCTGTCGCGGCATGCTACCAGTGTTAAAGACTGCGATGGAGCTCCGTATGCCACGGCAAACTGGCTGACACTGACGGCGGCGGTGCACAAATGCTGCGCAGCTAGCGCCATTCGACGGCCAACACCGCGGTTCCTGGTGTGTCCGCTGTGCCGTGCGTGTGATCATTGCTTGTACAGCCCTCTCGCAGTGTCCGGAGCAAGTATGGTGGGTCTGACACACCGGTGTCAATGTGTTCTTTTTTCCATTTCCAGGAGTGTATTTAATGAGTTTTTTATTTTGTGGCTGGAGTTCATCCATCGTCGCAGACGTGCATGAGAACCATCACTGCGACGTACGGGACGCAGTACATTCGGTGATATTTCTAATCGGTTCTGCTTATTAGGGCTATAAAACTGATCATCTGTGATATTGTAAGTTTCATTTCCACTGAGGTTGCACACCACTGTAGATCATCTTTGAAAGTAGTGTCTTCTAGTGTTTGGGACGTAGATGATAATGGTCATCTTGCGTTATTCATATGGGATCACGTAGCCATAAAAAGCGGCACATTTGGGCAGTTTATCAATAATATTAGTCAGTAAATTCATTTGTATCATCGACATATAAACATTTTTAATATATTAAGGGGTTTTAATATACAATAAATGTATAAGCAGAAACAGCATTAATATTTAGTAGTTACTAGTTCCCTTAATCAATCATTTATTTTTATGTTGTAATTTATATGTTAAAGAGCAAGAAGGAGGAAATAATATCACCATTAAGAAATCCTAAGACCTGCTTCAGAGGGTAGTAAGACAGAGCCAAATATTTATATTTGCGTTCAGTATTTTCCATTGCGCACATTCATTTTTACACACACCTGGAGCAGCATCTTGGAAACCATACAAATACCTTCCAGTAATACTTCCTAACACTTAAATTTATATTCTATGTTAGCAAATACCTCTTTTTCATTAATACTTTTCTTGCTACAGTCAGTCTTCATTTTATTTCCTAACTACTTCGGTGATCAGCAATTAGTTTGCTGCCCAATAATCCTTTTAGTGTCTTATTTTCTAATCAGATTCCCTTAATACTACCGGATTTAACCCTCGCAATACCAAGGGAGAGGGAAGGGGCACTTTATGCCTACCTTCACAAAATACTGTAATCTAGTCATGTACATTATACTTTAAAATTTTGAAAAAAATATATTTCTGATTTTTAATGATTTCTTCTACGATATTAGGTAATGGTTTTTAATTTTTCACTAATACTTAGCGCAAAAATTTAGGTCTTGTCAGTGGATGTGAGTTTTCAGAACAGGTATCATATTCATATTTCCAGGTACAGGACCCTTCTTACACACAAATATATCTTTAAAAGGTATGTTGTGCAAAGAGACAACGAAAATTAACGAAATTCTTATATCTTTGTGTTGGTCATATATTACGTCCTCCTTTTGTAGTACATGTTATGGAAAATCTGTTGGTATTGCTATGTTTAATTCGAAAACGTTCCATTACTTTTCATTTAGGTCCATTGAGGGTTATCTTATAATCCCTTTCCAGGGCACTATCTATTCCATTCAACTGTTATTCCAAGTTCTTTACTGTTTCTGACAGAATAGCATTGTCATCGGTAAACTTCAAAATGTGTATTGCTTCTCCATGATATTTAATTCTGTTTACAAATTTATCCTTCTATACTTTACTGCTTGTTCTGTGTAGATGGAGTAGTAGAAATTATGTGCTTCAACAAGATTTGTTCTTTGATGGGGTGGGACTTTGAAATACATGTCCAGCCTCATTAGTCCTCTCTTCTATCTACCACACAACAGCAAAATTCATACTTCAGTGCATATACGGCAAAAATTCAGACTTTGATTTAGGACAACATGGACTCCCAAGGAACAACATGTTACCAGTATTGGAGAAACATGTAGGAATGAGCGTCTCTAATATTTCCGAACATTAAATGTTATTTTTGTAAGTTCCAGGAGAGTAGAGTACATTGAGTTAACTATTTCTAGATCGAAAGAAAAGCCAGTTCCGTTCTAACCCACTAGCGAGAACAAATAGAAAAAACGGTTGGAGATGCAGTAATGTGAAATGTCGTTAGAATGCTTTGTGGGACTGGAGAAGTATGCGCAAGGAAAACTATTGTATCCATTTCATGACTTTACGCCTCTTATCTTTAGATATCATTTTTAAAATGCGAATGGTGGCCAGAGGAAAGTTGCTACCTCACAGTATCTCTGGACAATTACCTTTTCATCTAAGTATAATTTGAAGCGTAAATGCAAAAGTCCAATATCAGAATCTTCTCTGTCCTGGGGCGCCTGACTCAAATGCTTTAACATTGTCATTGTCCATGTCGACAGAATGAGCAGTGTAGGTGATTTCTCCAGTTTTAATTGCTTGGACGCCGCTTTGAAGAGCTACAAAAACCCTTATTTTTTTTAAAGCTGTAAAATAAACGATTGCGTATACGAATTACCGTAATGGAATAGAAAACATACCGTAAAAAGTTCGTTTATCAGCGTGATATCAGTTCCTTCATTTCGAGCTATTTCTCCCTTCTCAGACAGCTTCTCGCACAAGGACATTCTAACGTTGTCGGCTGCTTATTCCAGCGACTATCGTTGGACTGGCTCATTTATCTAACAAGAGCATTAAGAAGACCACTTTTCTTTACGTAAGTGACGCGTTCTTTCGCCGCAATCAAAAGACCATGAACGTACGGACAATTGACGCATATATACTCCGCATGAAAATAATGACGCAGCCCTGTGTTTGACATATGGCAGGAACAATTCAATATATCGCGCATTGCAACGACAGTGTTGGTATCTTGATCAGTCGTGTGCTGCTTGTCTTTCACATTACTTTGGTGGATACCAAGAGACATAAATCGTCGAAACATTTCTCTTAGAATTTTACCGCCCGCTTTTGGTTCATCTAGAAACTAAGTTGTTAACAAAATGCGAGATCTGAGCGTCCAGTCAATGAAACAGATAATTGTTTCTTCTCGCGCTGGATGTCCACATTTCTGTAATTGCTGAGTATTCGCCTTCTGTTATATGAGCAATTACCTCAGGCATAAATATATGTCGTAGGCTTTTAGCACTTTCTGCCATGTACCTCGACACAGTTGTGGGGTTTATATATAATGGCCTTTGCAGTGTCAACTAACGTATGAGCAAGATCCCTAAGACCTTCATCTCTCATAGTTCCATACGACCTTACGTCTCGTGCACACATAGCCACACTTTTATCGACAGTTATCTCCTGAGAAGGTTTAGACAGTCGTTGCTGCTCCACATAAGACCCTTGTTTATTAAACATGCAAGGATGGCGAGCAATGTGCGTAGTGCCACTTTGGCCTCCAGCATGAGAGTAAATTCCATTGAACAGCGAACTGCAAACAAAATGAACGCTTTTCCTAACGCCATCCACAATAGGCTTTAACACAGTCCCAACTGATCTTTTAATATTCGATTTACGCTGTGTCGTTCTCTGCTCACCACTGATTAGTTTTTCTTTTACATCCCTTTTTCTGGACATGTGCTGCTTCTTCTGCAAGCCATTTTTCGTTGCCACCCTCATTTTTGAAATACGAAAAAAATGAAGAAATCACACCACTCCACTAAACACTGCTCTACCCACCACTCGTAGCCCGTAGCTCACAACTGCAGTCAGTGCTACCAACAGCCCGTAGGCGAGAGCTCACCAGTGCTTGCGCAAGGGACTGGTGCAGTGACGTCACAGTCTCGCTCAGTGCAGAGCAGTGAGGCCGTGGCCCGTGGGCTTCATCTCCATGCCCAACTCTGCTGAACCAATGACATACAGGTGCTTTTGCTACAGCACTGCTCAGCTCTTGGGGTGACGTCAAGGACTCACTCGGCCCGAGACTGCTGTAGTCGAGTGCGGCCGCACGACTCTGCACTGTGCGGCCCGTCAGACCTCGATGCGACTGCTCCGCCTGAACTGGCAGTGCGAGGCAAGGCTCGCACGGCTGGCATGCCTACGATCCTGGATTGGGCCGTTCCTAGGTGCCCACCTCTGCTGCGAAATGCTCAACCAGAGCCACCACTCAGCCTGTTGTCACCGACCGACTGACATCATACAAGCCAACTGCGAAGTCACTCCAGCAGTGGCTGCATCAATTCCCACAGGCAGACACATCACTGAACTGACTTAACCTCTTATCCTCAGAACATTAATACCTCTCAAACTTTTAGTTAGTGTATCTTCTACACATATCTGCCGTGCCAATGCAAATGATTTATCTAACTCTTTACTTAAAACATGTCCAATAATGTATTGTTTTTTCTTGATAACACCAATCTTGTAATTTTGTTGTACAGGACATGAATAAGTACTCATATAACAGCCAGTATCGTAGTCAAATGTATCGTAGACAAACGTAGGACACCAAGAAATTTTTCTTTCTTTATGTTTATGAAATGTGTGTGTAGCAGATAGTCCACAAATGTTAATAACTACATGTAATAATTTCTATGATGATAAAGAACAGAGAAGCCTTCACATTTATTCTGCGATCAGCTGGGAGAAGCCTTCCTGTTTCGTATCGTCCTTTGTTCTACAGCTTTGGGAATGTACGAATCTATCTTGTTAGATCTTAAGAATCATGAATATATTTAAGTATATTTAAAATATAACCTTTCAGTTTTGTGATCAGCTATTCGTGAAAGAAATGGTGCCGTCAGCCATTGGTGTGATACAAATACTGATTAGCCATTTATCAGATATTTTATGCCGGCCGGTGTGGCTGTGCGGTTCTAGGCATTTCAGTCTTTAACCACGTGACCACTACGGTTTGAGGCCATGCCCACCTGTTGCATCAGTTCCTTAACACTCGATGTCTTCAGCACACACAATGGATGACGTTGCAGCACAAAATGTTCTAGTTTGTTCTTCAGTAAAATGTATGACTAATAGAGAAGTTTTTGTGAGCAGCCATCGATCATCATCCCGACACCAATCCACCACCTCAACTCAGACCTCCGCGTGTAGGGGTCATCCATCCCGGACCTCCTCATTTTGATGTCAGAAGTGTGTGTTATGACCAAATTTCAGTGACAGGGGGACCTTACCAGCCACTCTCCCTGGAGACGATGACTCTCGACTACCTCAATGTTGCAGTTTCGTCGACACACAACATCAGTGTGCAGTGGGTGAGTACACTGCCTGTTCTATGAATGTTCTATTTTTTCCCATGCGACTGTCTCGTCGAGTCATTATACCTTTTAGCAGCTTTTCAGTTCTGTTTCCATGTGTGACATGTGGCAAGTAAACTCAGACTGTGTTCTGAGGATGTGTAAATATGAACGTTATTTTTGTCTATCATGAATGTGTGTGGCTCATTGTCTGGAAGTGTGTAAGGTGTTAACCATGCGTAGCTTTTTAGGAGGGGAAGATGAGTTTTGTCGAGAAGTCGGAGTTTTGTGGTAGTTCTCGCAGTTTTTAATGGGCAATGTATTTCATTTTGAGCAATAAATGTGGTTGTCTGCGTTTAAGCGCTTAAAGTAGTAGTCATGAGTAGCCGCTTAAGTGGAGAAGTTAAGTTACAGCAAGTGTAAGGATAGAATTACATTAAGTATCCTTTTCGTCGTACTGTTTTGTTCTCCTCGTTTGTTGTTTGCATAATTAGTGAGGTATACCCTGGCGGAGAGGTTGCGAATTTCTGCAGCCTGGACCAGATGTGCATGGAAGTCATGTGGCGATGATTTTTGTGTCGTGCAGAGTTCAACTGCTGACAGTAATTTTATTGTACACTCCTGGAAACGGAAAAAAGAACACATTGACACCGGTGTGTCAGACCCACCATACTTGCTCCGGACACTGCGAGAGGGCTGTACAAGCAATGATCACACGCACGGCACAGCGGACACACCAGGAACCGCGGTGTTGGCCGTCGAATGGCGCTAGCTGCGCAGCATTTGTGCACCGCCGCCGTCAGTGTCAGCCAGTTTGCCGTGGCATACGGAGCTCCATCGCAGTCTTTAACACTGGTAGCATGCCGCGACAGCGTGGACGTGAACCGTATGTGCAGTTGTTGGACTTTGAGCGAGGGCATATAGTGGGCATGCGGGAGGCCGGCTGGACGTACCGCCGAATTGCTCAACACGTGGGGCGTGAGGTCTCCACAGTACATCGATGTTGTCGCCAGTGGTCGGCGGAAGGTGCACGTGCCCGTCGACCTGGGACCGGACCGCAGCGACGCACGGATGCACGCCAAGACCGTAGGATCCTACGCAGTGCCGTAGGGGACCGCACCGCCACTTCCCAGCAAATTAGGGACACTGTTGCTCCTGGGGTATCGGCGAGGACCATTCGCAACCGTCTCCATGAAGCTGGGCTACGGTCCCGCACACCGTTAGGCCGTCTTCCGCTCACGCCCCAACATCGTGCAGCCCGCCTCCAGTGGTGTCGCGACAGGCGTGAATGGAGGGACGAATGGAGACGTGTCGTCTTCAGCGATGAGAGTCGCTTCTGCCTTGGTGCCAATGATGGTCGTATGCGTGTTTGGCGCCGTGCAGGTGAGCGCCACAATCAGGACTGCATACGACCGAGGCACACAGGGCCAACACCCGGCATCATGGTGTGGGGAGCGATCTCCTACACTGGCCGTACACTACTGGTGATCGTCGAGGGGACACTGAATAGTGCACGGTACATCCAAACCGTCATCTAACCCATCGTTCTACCATTCCTAGACCGGCAAGGGAACTTGCTGTTCCAACAGGACAATGCACGTCCGCATGTATCCCGTGCCACCCAACGTGCTCTAGAAGGTGTAAGTCAACTACCCTGGCCAGCAAGATCTCCGGATCTGTCCCCCATTGAGCATGTTTGGGACTGGATGAAGCGTCGTCTCACGCGGTCCGCACGTCCAGCACGAACGCTGGTCCAACTGAGGCGCCAGGTGGAAATGGCATGGCAAGCCGTTCCACAGGACTACATCCAGCATCTCTACGATCGTCTCCATGGCAGAAGAGCAGCCTGCATTGCTGCGAAAGGTGGATATACACTGTACTAAAGCCGACATTGTGCATGCTCTGTTGCCTGTGTCTATGTGCCTGTGGTTCTGTCAGTGTGATCATGTGATGTATCTGACCCCAGGAATGTGTCAATAAAGTTTCCCCTTCCTGGGACAATGAATTCACGGTGTTCTTATTTCAATTTCCAGGAATGTAGATACTTAGGAGGTGACACACAAAGGTATCAATAACGCTGGTTGTATTGAAGATGTTTTGGGTACTAAAATGATAGAGATTCATTTAGTATTTCCGAAGGAGGCACATTCGCCACCATCTGTGACAGCCCTGCCTCCTCATAACGTGGGATGAGAAGAAAGAGGAAATGTGTTTGTAAGGTTAATGATCAGTCCGACAAGGCTTGTGCCAGTGGATCAGGAGATTGACAAAAGTGACAAAACTTGCAGTGTAATGCGTGATGCAGGCGAACGTTGCTGTGCAATCCCAGAGCTAGACGTCATGCCGAAACCGACATCCGATGACGCGCGGTGGGACTCAGGGGATAATGTTCCAGCTCTGGGAAGCTTTCACCAGTGAAATACTGTCGCATGGTTCGTTTAACATGATAGGACAAATGCGAGCAAAATCACTAAGCTTTAATGTGCATGATATAGTGCCGCAAGGCACTGGGAAGTTGCTTTAGGTGACCGAAGGCGTTGCTAATTTATACGATTCTGGACTTTGCCTCCGGGTAGGGAATCGTCGTTGAGTACGCAGCGTTCAGAGATAGAGAGCACTTCTCCCGTCAATACTCACGTTGAGATGTTATCTGAATTCCGTCCCTGGGAGTTCGCGTTTCTTGCCTGTAGAATACAGAGAGGACAAGATAGTATTAGATTATACTATTCACTGAACCGCCTTATGCTTCTTGCTTCGGCTTAATAGGGCTATAAAGGTGAACTGCTGTGATCACGTAAGTTTCATTTCCACTGACGTTTCGCACCACTGTAGATCATCTTTGAAGGTAGTGTCGGCTAGTGTTTGGGATGTAGATGATATCAGTCATCTCGTGTTATTTATATTAGAACACGTAGCCAGCAAAAGGAGCACATTTGAGCAGTTGATCAATAATATTAGTTAGGAAATTCATTTGTATCTCTTCATGTCCATTGCACATCGACATATAACATTTGAAATGTATGAATAACTTTTAATCTACAATAAATGTATAAGCAGAAACCACATTAATATTTAGTAGTATGTTTTGATGGCACATAAATGATCTAAGGAGACGACAAGATACGCTCTTTTGTTAATTTTTTAGTCGTCTTCACTTCTTCTCTTGTTTTGGTTGCGTGTAGATGGACATCTTGCTAGTGCTGGTAAATGTAAGCATATTTGTACTAATTAAGCAAATAATATATTGATTTAATATTATTGTTCGCTTTCAATTTGTAAGAGGTGATCCCGATGTCATGTCCGCCTTCCTTAAATTAGCCTGCATTCGAGTAATTTACAGTGCAACAATCGCAGCAGCCGATGCAGCCAACAACGTCATTACGAGGCGATATTAACTAATAAAATTTAAGCGGAAGCGAAAAACTCGCCCGCTATTAACATAATATACATTATTCTACACAGCCGACCGACGCTGCATAAAATACGCAACTTTAAGATTCTTATTTTCAGTACAACAGCCGAGGGCCAGAGCCAGGACTCCGACTACAATGTAATGGTTAACGGAGGTAAGAAAAAATACTGTCGCGCTTGTGTGGGCCGCACTTGTGATTAATAACTAAAGATGTTTTACTTTAAAGTGAACTGAGTAGCCGAGGAAATTAATATGAAAAGTTTATTCCATCGTTCAACTTACATGCTCATGTTTTAAGACTCAGCGAGTCGAACGTTCATTAACGTAACAAATAATTTATACTGAAGATTAATGTTGTTAAAAAAGATAACTTCACAAAAGTATTTTATTGTAAATCAAAATAAAAAGAAATATCCTTTCTATTAACGCCCACCACATAAGTCAGCAACAATAAAATCACCAATAAATTTTTGTGGTAAATATCATATTAAATTACGACGGCTGACGGACGCGAGAACCCGCCTAGAGTAGCATCTTGGAAACCATACAAATACCATCAAGAAATACTTCCGAAACTTAAATTTATATTCTATTCTAGCAAATCCCTCTTTTTCATTAATACTTTTCTTGCTATATTCAGTCTTCATTTTATATCCTCTCTACTTCGACCACCATCAGATATTTTGCTGCCCAATAGTCCTTTTAGTGTCTCATTTCGTAATCAGATTCCCTTAATACTACCTGATTTAACCCTCACAATACAAATGGGGAGGGAAGGGGAGCTGTATGCCTACCATTTCAGAGCACTGTAATCTAGTCATGTACATTAGATTTTAAAAATTTGAAAAAAAATATTTGTGATTTTTAATGATTTCTTCTACCAGCTTCCGTAATTAATTCAAATTTTCCAGTAAAGCAAAAAGTTGGGTCTTATCAGTGTATGTGAATATTCAGAACATGTGTCATACTCATATTTTCAGGTTTAGGACTCTTCTTACACATAAATATATCTTTAAACAGTATGTTGTGCGTAAAAGACAACGAAAATTAACGAAATCCGTATATCTTTGTGTTGCTCATATATTACGTCCTCCTTTTGTAGTACACCTTATTCAAAATCCGTTGGTGCTGCTAGGTTTAATTTGAATACGTTCCATTACTTTTTATTTAGTTCCATTCAGGGTTATCTTATAATCCCTTTCCAGGGCACTATCTATTCCATTCAACTGTTATTCCAAGTTCGTTACTGTCTCTGACAGAATTGCAGTGTCACCGGTAAACTTCAAAATGTTTATTGCTTCTCCCTGATATTTGCTTCGTTTTACAAATTTATCTTTGTATGCTTTACTGCTAGTTCAGTGTAAATGTTGAACAACAAAGAGTGTGGGCTGCCCTAATGTCTCACTCTCATCTACAAATTGCACAACCAGGAATCCAGCAGATGGAGTAGCAAAATTTATGTACTTCTACAAGATTTGTTCTTTTATGGGGTGGGGCTCTGAAATACATGTCCAGTCTCCTTACTCCTCTCTCCTTTTTACCGGAGAACAGCACAATTCGTATTTCAGTACATGTAGAGCAAAAATACAAACTTTCGTTTAGGACAACATGGATTCCCAAGGATCTACGTGTTACCAATTGTAGAGGAACATGTAGGAATGAGCGTTTCATCTATTTCCGAACATAAACTTGCAGAAGAGCAGAGTACATTGAGATAACTATTTCTAGATCGAAAGGTAAGTCAGCTCCGTTAGGACCCACTAGCGAGAACAAAGAGAAAAGACGGTTGGAAATGCAGTAAAGGGAAATGTCGTTAGAGTGTATTGTGGGATTGGAGAAGTGTGGGGAAGGAAAACTAATGTATCCTTTTCATGACTTTACGCCTCTTATCTTCGGATATCATTATTAAATGACGTATGGTCGCCAGGGGAAAGTAGCTACCTGACAGCATCTCTGGACAAATAGCTTTTTCATCTAAGTATAATATGAGGCGTTTATGTATAAGTCCGATTTCAGAAGCTTCTCTGTCCTGGGACGCCTGACTCATATGCTTTAATACTGTCATTTTGCATGTCTTATGAAGTTGCAGTGTAGGTGATTTCCCCAGTCCTAATTCCTGGGACGCCGTTAGGGGGAGACTACAAAAGCCCTTATGTTTTAAAAGCTATAAAATAAACGATTGCGGAAAAGAGCTACAGTAATCGAATAGCATACAAAAAAATGGTTCAAATGGCTCTGAGCACTATGGGACTCAACTGCTGAGGTCATTACTCCCCTAGAACTTAGAACTAGTTAAACCTATCTAACCTAAGGACATCAGATACATCCATGCCCGAGGCAGGATTCGAACCTGCGACCGTAGCGGTCTTGCGGTTCGAGACTTCAGCGCCTTTAACCGCACGGCCACTTCGGCCGGCAATAGCATACATAACGTAAAAAGTTCTTTCATGAGCGTATTATCAGTTCCTTCATTTTGGGGTATTTCTCCCTTCTCAGAGATCGTCTTGCACAATGACATTGTCGGCTGCTTATTCCAGCGAGTATCTATCAAGAGAATTAAAAAGACGACTTTTTTTTCATAAGTGACGCGTTCTTTCGCCACAGTCAAAAGACCATGAACTTATGGACAATTGACGCATATATAGTCCGCATTAAATTTTTTTCGTAGCCCTGTATTTAGCATACGGCTGGAGCAATTAAATCGTGAATAATCATGCCGTGCAACGACTGTGTTGGTACCTTGATCAGTCGTGTGCTGCATTTCTTTCAAAGTAGAGTGGTGGACACCAAGAGCCATAAATCGTCTAAACAATTCTCTTAGAATGTTACCGCCCGTTTTTGGCTCATCTGGAAACTGAGTTGTAAATAAAATGCGAGATCTGAGAGTCCAGTCAATGAAACAGGAGACAGTACATGTCAGATAACTGTTTCTTTTCGCGCTGGATGCGCACATGTCTGTAGTTGTTGAGTGTTCACCTTATGTTATATGAGCAAATACCTCAGGCATGAATATATGTTGAAGGCTTTTAGCACCTTCTGCCATGTATCGCGACACATTTGTGGGGTGAGACGTAATGGCCTTTGCAGTGTCTATTAACGTTTGAACAAGATCCATAAGTCCTTCACCTCTTATAGTCCCGTACGACCTTAAGTCTCGTGCACACATAGCCGCGCATTTGTCGACAGTCGTCTCCTCATTTGGTTTATAAAGTCCTTTCTGGTCCACATAAGACCCTTTTTTATTAGACACGCATGGATGGCGAGAAATGTACGAAGTGCCACTTGACCCTTCAGCATGAGAGTAAATTTCACCACACAGCGAACAGCAAACAAAATGAACGCATTTCGTAACGTCATCCACGACAGGCTTTAACACGATCCAAAGAGAAACTTTAAATTTCGCTTGGGGCTCCACTCACCACTGATTAGTTTTCCTTTTGCTTCCCTTTTTATTACCATCCGCACCTTCTTCTGCCAACCAAGTTTAGCTTCCGCGCTCATTTTGTTCGTTACGAATCCACTACTCCAATAAACTCTGGCGCTCTAAATCGCTGCAGTCATGGACTGTGCGGCTGGTCCCAGTGGAGGTTCGAGTCCTCCCTCAGGCATGGGTGTGTGTTTGTCCTTAGGATAATTCAGGTTATGTAGTGTGTAAGCTTAGGGTCTGATGTCCTTAGCAGTTAAGTCCCATAACATGTCACACACATGTGAACTAAACTCTGCTCTACTCACCACTCGCTGACTGTAGCTCATAACTGCGGTCAGTGCTACCAACAGCCTGTAGGCTGCAGCACGACAGTGCTTGTGCACGGCACTGGTGCAGTGACGTCACGGGCTCACTCGGTGTGGAGCAGTGAGGCATTGGCATGTGGGCTGCATCTCCATGTGCGACTCTGCCAAGCCATTGGCATACAAGTTGTTTCGCAACAGCACTGCTCGGCCCTTGGGGTGATGTCAGGGACACGCTCGGCCCGGCTGTAGCCCAGTGTGGCCACACGACTCTGCACCGTGCGGCCCGTCGGACCTCCATGCTGCTGACCCGGCTGAACCGACAGTGCTACTCAAGGTTCGCACGGCTGTCATGACTACGCTCCTGGACGGGCTGAACCTCGATGCCTACATCTGCTACAATCTGCACAACCAAAGCTCGCTCTCAGTCGGTTGTCACCGTCTGATTGGCATCATACAAGCCAACTGCAACGTCACTCCAGCAGTGGCTACATCAATTCCCTCAGACGGACATGTCCCTGAACTAACTTAACCTTGTTGTACAGGACTTGAACGCCTGCTCATGTAACAGCCAATATCGTATTCATATATATATCGTAGGAAAATGTGAGACACCAAGACAATTTTTTTATCTTTATGTTGATGAAATATGTGTGTACCAGGAAGTCCACAAATGTTAATAAGTACATGTAATATGGACCGATAATGAAGAACAGAAAAGCCTTCACATTTTTACTGCGATCAGCTAGAAGATGCCTTCCTGTTTCGTATCGTCCTTTGTTCTTCAGCTTTCGCTATGTATACATCTACTTGTTAGCTCTTAAGAACGATGAATATACGAGGGGCGTTTGAAAAGTCCGTGCAAAACTAAAACCTGCTTACATATTTGGGGTAAACATTTTTTTCCAGCATAGTCTCCTTTTAGACTTATACTCTTCGTCCGACGCTGTTCTAATTTGTTGATCACGTGCGAATAAAAGAAATTGTCCAAGTCTGCAAAATAGCTAATAGTTGCTGCAATCACCTACTCGTTTGAATAAAATCTGTGTCGCACCAGCCATTTCTTCAAATTGGGGAACAAAAAGTAGTCCGAGGGAGCCTGGACTCGAGAATATGGGGGGTGGGCGATGTGAAACGAGTTGGAATCCTATTTCCATTAATTTTGCGACCATAACTGCTGAGGTGTGTGCTGGTGCATTGTCGTGATGGAAAAGGACGGTCCAATAACGATGAATAATATTCACCTGTAATAGTTTTACCCTTTTCCACATAGTCGATAAGGATTATCCCTTGCGAATCCCAAAAGACAGTCTCCATAACCTTTCCGACCGAAGGAATGGTCTTCGCCTTTTTTGGTGCAGATTCTCCCTTGTTTAGATTGTTGTTTGGTCTCAGGAGTATGGTAATGTACCCATGTTTCTTCCACAGTAACGAAACGACGCTCAAAATCCTGCGGATTCTGCTGAACAGCTGCAAACCATCCTTACAACAATTCGCACAATTCCGCTTTTGGTCCAACTTGCGGATATCTTTCTCGTGTCCAAATGTTGATGCAAAGTATTATGTAGCCGTTCATTCGAGATGCCCACAGCACTAGCAATCCCACACACATTAACTCTTCGGTCATCCATCACCATATCATGAATTTTATCAATGATTTCTGGAGTCGTAACCTTCACAGGGCGTTCAGAACGTTCAGCATCACTTGCGCCCATATGGCCACTCAAAAATTTTGAAATCACTTATAAACTGTTCTAAGCGAAGGCGCAGAGTCACTGTAATGTTTATGAAGCTTCTCTTTAGTCTACTGAGGCGTTTTGCTTTTCATAAAGTAGTGTTTAATTACCAAAGGAAATTTTTTCATCCATTTTTTGACAAAAACTCGACTTTCTTGATTCACACGAATGCCTAACACAAAGAAATAGACCAATATGACTGAAACGTGGTGTGCGTTCTTTCCAAAGATGTTCGTAACTAAACTCGACAGGCGCCTCTGATGGCATCTCTCGGAATTTGCACGGACTTTTCAAACGCCTCTCGTATTTAAGTATATTTAAATTAATACCTTTCAGATGGATCAATTTAACAAATTAAACATATCTCTTTGTGTTAATGTCTTTATCAGCATTTATATACTGCTATTCGTAAAAGAAATGCAAAACTGCTGACGTGGAGCCCGCCCGCTATTGGTGTGATCCAAATACTGATTAACAAAAATGGCTCTGAGCACTATGGGACTCAACATCTTAGGTCATAAGTCCCCTAGAACTTAGAACTACGTAAAACTAACTAACCGAAGGACATCACACACACCCATGCCCGAGGCAGGATTCGAACCTGCGACCGTAGCAGTCCCGCGGTTCCGGACTGCAGCGCCAGAACTGCTAGACAACCGCGGCCGGCGACTGATTAACAATTTATCAGATTTTTGTGGTGCACCAAAGAACCTACAGTCCTTGAGAAACAATGTCCGATACTCAATTAACTATGCAACATAATTCGATTGACCGATCGCGTTATGAACTGGCCTTATGAAAATTACATTGGAACCACATCTGTAACTTTGTGATTCTCTCGAACACAAACCTGGAGTAACAGGAAATCCCATCAGGAATCAACAAGCACTGCTCAGTTAATTTCAATTGCCAATACTGAGCTGACTACATGCTGGTAAGTGGTAGGTGATCACGACTATTTTCGTTACATTCGCTATCATCCTTCCATCTTCGCAAGCAGGCAATGTAACAGTTACAGCTCACAACATCCACTGGCTTGTCCACCTTCGAGAGAGGTTTTTGCTATTGTGGGATAGGGACCACTTATACTGTATGGTTGCAGTTTAACGTCATACCAGAGACACTTCTGTTTACAACAACAAAATATACAACAACCGCTACATCAGTTCGTTTCATCGGCCAGCAGTGTGAGATAAATAGCTTTTCACATACGAGAATGAGCAACGCCTTTAATTCTGGGCAATATAGAAACGTCTTTTGCCATGTCAAGAGCCAAGGGCGCTCAATCACACGAGATGTACCTTACTCATAAGTTGCCCAGTAAAGAACTCGCAGAATTGTGCACCAGAAGCCTACCTCTTCCTCCCACCCTCTTCCTCAATGTTGTTGCTGTGGTCTTCAGTCTGAAGTCTGGTTTGATGCAGTTGCCCAAGCTAGTCTATTCTGTGCAAGCCTCTTCAGCGCTGCACAGCTAATGCCATGTGGATCAGTTTGATCCTGCTAACTGTATTCAAGACTTTGTCTCCCTCTACAACTTGAACAGTCTACCCTCCCCAATACCCACATATTCACTTCTCTCCATTACCAAACAAACAAGTCCTTCATGCCTAAGGATATGCCCTGTGAAACGAAATTGTGCCATAAATTTCTTGGTTCAAATGGCTCTGAGCACAATGGGACTCAACTGCTGAGGTCATTAGTCCCCTAGAACTTAGAACTAGTTAAACCTAACTAACCTAAGGACATCACAAACATCCATGCCCGAGGCAGGATTCGAACCTGCGACCGTAGCGGTCTTGCGGTTCCAGACTGCAGCGCCTTTAACCGCACGGCCACTTCGGCCGGCTAAATTTCTTGTTTTCCCTAGTTTGACACAGTATCTTCTTATCAGTTATTCGATCTGCAGTGCCACCACTATTTTTTGCGCTATTGATTAAAATTGTGATGTTGCCATGGATGTTTCAAAAGATGTTGCTAGTGGGCCAGCTCAGAGCCGACCAAACATCATTTCGTCCGATGCATAACGACGACACAGCAGAAAGGCGTTGGTACGCCAGTAACTACACATCCAAGCAACAGACTTCTTATGGCCTACGTAGATACAAACTGAGATTTGCAAAGCAAGAATGCTCAGTCGCAACATAATTTACCATTATTTTCAGTTAAAGGTGTCTCAGTCTGGTAGCTGCTATTTAAGGGGAGCGGTGTTGCCACTCCACGAGGCGACATGAGGCTACAAGCAGCTACCACGGGATTTGGCCTCCACTAACTGTGGGCCCCTTGCTGCTGGTTTTAAGATCAGTGCTGTGAGCGTATCATCTTCCAGCCTGTGGGCCAACAACCAGTTCCTACCAGCCTTTGGCCATAGAAGGCAGTCGTTTGAGACCTCAGAATGTTCTAGTGTGTAGTATGTATGACAAGTAGTCCAGTTTCTATGAGCAGCCATCGATCATCATCCCACCACCCCACCAATCACTGTTCTACTCACCACTCGTACCCAGTACCTTGCAACTGCGGTCCATACTACCAACAGGCCGTAGGCCCCAGCACTGGTACAGTGACGTCACGGGCTCGCTCAGTGTGGAGCATCAAGGCCGCGGTCCGTGGGCTGCGTCTCCATGTGCAACTCTGCTGAGCCCGTGACGCACAGGTGCTTTCGAAACAGCACTGCTCGGCCCTTGGGGTGACGTCAGGGACTCGCTCGGCCCGAGAGTGCTGCTATCCAGTGCGGCTGCAGCTTGCGGGCCAGGCCTCTGTGCACGACTCTGCACCGTGCGGCCCGTCGGACCTCAATACGGCTGCCCCGGTTGAACCGGTAGCGCGAGACAAGGCACACAGGTCTGACATGGCTGCACTCCTGGACGGGCTGTACCTCGATGCCCACCTCTGGTACAAAGTGCGCAACCAGAGCTCGCTCTCAGCCTGTTGTCACCGACCGATTGACATAATACAAGCCAACTGCGATGCCACTCCAGCAGTGGCTGCATCAATTCCCATGGGCAGACACGTCTCTGAACTGACTTACCCTCTTGTACTCAGAACAATGGTAACTCTCAAATTTTAAGTTAGTGTATCTTGTACAAATATCTCCCTTGCCAATGAAAATGATTTGTCAAACTTTCATTTAAAACATGTGTAATTGTATATTCTTTTCCCTTGTATGCCCCAATCTTGTGGTTTTGTTGTACTTACGACTTGAATGTCTACTTTTGTAACGGCCAGTGTCGTAGTCAAATGTATTGTGACAAACGTAAGACAACAAGAAAATTTTTCTTTCTTTATGTTTATGAAATATGTGTTTACCAGAGAGTCCACAATTGTTGATAAGTACATGTAATACTTTCTATGATAATAAAGAACAGAGAAGCCTTCACATTTTGTCTGCGACAAGCTAGGAGATGCCTTCCTGTTTCGTATCGTCCTTTGTTCTTCAGCTTTCGCTATGTAAGCATCTATTTTGTTAGCTCTCAAAAGCCATGAATATATTTAAGTATATTTTAATTAATACTTTTCAGATGTATTAATTTAACAAACTAAACATACCTCTTTGTATTAATGTCTTTATCAGCTTTGTGTACAGCTATTCGTGAAAGAAATGTAAATCTGATGATGTGGAGCCCGTCCGCCATTAGTTTGATCCAAATTCAGATTAGCAATTTATCGGATCTTTTATGGTGCTCCAACGAACCTGCAGTCTTTCAGAAACGATATCCGATACTCAATTAAGTATACAGCATAATGCGACTGACCCATCATGACATGCACTTGCCTTATAAAAATTACATTTGAGTTATACTTGTAACTTTGCGTTTCTCTCGAACACCAACCTGGGTTAATAGGAATTAACAACAGGAATCAACAAGCAACGTTTGGTTAATTCAATTGACGTTACTGAGCTGACTACCTGTTGGAAAGTGGTTGGTGATCATGACTATTTTCTTTGCAGTCTCTATCTTCCTTCCACCTTCGCAAGCAGGCAAGGTAACAGTTACAGGTCACAACTTCTATTCGCTCAACCACCTTCCCGAGACGTTATTGCTATTGTTGGATGGGGACCACTTATACTCTGGTCACTCCACGTGTGGTTGCAGTTAAAGTCATACCAGAGACACTTCTGTTTACAACAACAAAATAATACAAGAACCGCTACATCGGTTGGTTGTATCGGCCAACAGTGTGAGATAAATAGCATTTCTCATACCAGAATGAGCAGCGCCGTTAATTTAGAGCAATATAGAAACGCCTTTTGCCATGTCTACAGCCGAGGGCGTTGAATCACACGAGATCTACCTTACTCATGAGTTCTCCCAGTAAAGAACTTGCAAAATTGTGAAACAGAAGCGTACATCTCTCTCCCCTCCCTTCCCAAATGTTGTTGTTGTGGTCTTCAGTCTGAAGACTGGTTTGATGCAGCTGCCCAAGCTAGTCTATTATGTGCAAGCCTCTTCAGCACTGCACAGCTAATGCAATGTACATCATTATGGATCTGCTAACTGTATTCACGACTTTGTCCCCCTCTACAATTTTAACACCCCCCTCCCCAGCAACCACATATACACACTTTTCTCCATTACCAAACTGACAGTTCTTTGATGCCTCAGGATATGCCCTATGAAACGAAGTTGTGCCATAATTCCCTTGTTTTCACCAGTTCGACACAGTATCTTCTTATCAGTTATTCGATCTGCAGTGCCACCACTATTTTTCAGCGCCACTGAGTAAAATTGTGATGTTGCCATGGCTGTTGCAAAAGATCTTTGGCCAGCTCAGAGCCGACCAAACACCATTACGTCAGATGCAGCAATGCCACTGGCAGATTTCCACATTGTGCTCCTGGAAAGGGGCTGGCACCGCCATAACGACGACGCAGCAGAAAGGCGTTGGTAGGCCAGTGTTGTGTAGATAGTTCCGCATATTCAGCGCGTACACAACTTTCCCACAAGACAGTGCCCCACTAAGCACAACAGCGCAGGCGCAGCGCTCGTCCGTCTCCGCACTACGATTTGGCGCTGCCTTAGAAACGGACCAAATTCTGCTTCCGCCGATCCGCGTATTAATGTGTAACGCAGCCAATGAGATTGCTGCTAACGTAGAACCTTTTCTCCTCGCGGATCACACTCACGCAGTGATACTTGAATGCGTGAGGTATTATAATGAGTGTACAGACCTCCGATTAGTCAGTCTGCATTAGTCTGTACGAGTCTGCATTAGTCTGTACCAGTCTATAGTCAAGTTTCAGTCTGCGCCTAATAAGATTATCATATTCCCGTACATAGCCATGAAGATAAATGTATAGACACTTTGTCAAGTATCAGAGATATGTGAGAATAAGATTAACGTACCAAACCCAAAAGAACTTCAGATTGTCAGTTGTAAACGGCATCCAGAATCAAGTTACGTAATGTCTATGCATTTTATTATTTTAATAAATGTATGTGAAAATTAACCAAGTTCTGTTTAAAGTTGGTCACCGTCAATCTGCTACTCTAAGCGTGCAAGTGGCATTTCTATGGTCTGACCTAACGGCAGAAGATAAACACGCCACGATAAGACCACGAGACACATTGCTGACACTCGCCTACTTCGTTAGAGCGACAAGTCAAATGATCTGATGGTGTGTGTACCGAAGGTCTTACAGTACGCACACCACATTGGCGATGAGGTGACCGTTTAGAAGGCAATGGTATCATCGAACCTGTCACATGTAACGCCTGGGCAATACCAATCGTTGTAATAGAAAAGCCCAATGGATTATTACGTATCTGTGGAGATTTCAAGAATACTTTCAATTCACAGTGGATTATAGATACATACCCGATTCTGAAACCGGAAGAACTGACGTATAAATTAGCAGGGGGTGTGTATTTCGCCAAACTGGATTTAAAGGAAGCATATCTGCAGATCCCTCTAGACAAAGATACCCAAATTTTATGGTAATAAATACTCCATTTGGATTTACAGATACAAGCGCTTACCATTTAGTATCGCTAGCGCACCAAGAATCTTTCAACGTTACTTGGAACAATGAATTAGAAACTGTCCTAACGTAGTTAACTATATCGATGACATAATCATCTCGGGAAAACCTCCACAAGATTTACTAGATAACCTGGATGAACTGTTCAAGGTTCTCAGAAAGGCCAATTTCAGGTGCAACAAGAACAAATGTATATTTTTTGTCAATAAAATTCAGTATTTACGACATATATTGTCAAATAACGGAATCAGTCCGACACCACAGCATAAAGAAGCAATACAGAGAGTGCCAGCTCCGAAAGACTTAAAGCAACTAAGAGCTTTATTAGGCCAAATTAATTATTACCGGAAATTCATACCGAAAGCAGCTGCAATTTCCGAACCGTTGCACGGATTGCTTCGCAAAGGAGTCACGCGGAATTGGTCCAAAGAATGCCAGCAGGCATTCGACAAACTGAAACAAAGTTTAGTAGACGCAAAATGTCTAACGACATATGACCCGCAAAAGTTGATCACTATTGCGGCGGACTCGTCAGATTACGGGATCGGTGCAGTCATGTCCCATAAACGTCAAGGAATTGCACGACCGATTGCATACGCGTCGAAAACTTTAAACTCAAGTCAACGAAACTATAGCCAAGTAGAAAAAGAGGCACTAGCAATTATCTTTGCAGTGAAGAAGTTTCATGACTACATATACGGAAGAAAATTTATTCTGCTCACAGACCATAAGCCATTGATGACAATATTCGGAGCCGGCCGCGGTGGTCTCGCGGTTCTAGGCGCGCAGTCCGGAACCGTGCGACTGGTACGGTCGCAGGTTCGAATCCTGCCTCGGGCATGGATGTGTGTGATGTCCTTAGGTTAGTTAGGTTTAAGTAGTTCTAAGTTCTAGGGGACTGATAACCACAGCAGTTGAGTCCCATAGTGCTCAGAAGCATTTGAACAATATTCGGACCACAAAATAGTGTATCCACTAAAACAACACAGCGTTTACGACGTTGGGCATTGCTACTGTGTAATTGCAACTACGAGATCTTATATAGATCGACGGCAAAACATGCCAACGCCGATGTACTTTCACGTCTACCGGCGGGTCAAGATGAACATTTTGACAAATCAGAGGACGTATGTTTTCAGATAGACGTAATCAGTGAGGACGTAGTGGAAAATTTCCCCGTCAGTGCCACCTTAATAGCTAAGTTAGTGACCAAAGATCCAGTGTTATCAAAGATAAAGCAGTATATTCTTACGGAATGGCCAACCGATAAGAACATGTTCGCTCAGCCAGAAGTGAAATCTCATTGGAACATGAGACATGCTCTCACAGTGCACAAAGGCGTCATATTAGTTCACAGTGAAACGGGAAAAACAAGAGTAGTTATACCCAAAGCTCTCACAAAACGCATGGCCAGAGAACATTGCTACTGGAAGAACATTGATAAAGATATTGAAACAATGCTTTCTAACTGTAAATTATGTCAGACGCATCAATCAGCTCCGCCAAGACAATATTTTCCGTGGCCACAGGCAACAGAACCTTGGTCAAGATTGCATATTGACTATGCAGGTCCTTTTCTTGGAACTTCTTGGTTAATTGTCATTGATGCATTTTCCAAATTCCCTTTTGTGCTACAAATGCGTACAACTTCTTCAGCGACAAAAATTCAAGCGTTGTCAAAGATCTTATCCATTGAAGGATTGCCTCAAATCATAGTGACCGATAACGTCACACAATTTACGTCGCAACAATTCCAGTCATTCTGTCAGATGAACGGAATTGCACATTACAGGACGGCACCATTTCACCCTGAGGCTAATGGACTCGCCAAACGATTTGTACGAACGTTCAAGGCACACATGACAAAGTTGGTGCAACAGTACAACAAAGAGACTTCCTTATTAATTTTTCTGTCACAATACAGAGCTACTCCACACGAGGCACAGTCACCAGCAGAAAAACTGCATGGGCGACAACACAGGACTTTGATGTCCATCCTAAAACCCACAATGCATCCAGAAAATGATCAACGAACATCGAAAGGACGACGATTCCACGTAAACGACAAAGTCCTCGTAACTATCTACCGTCGAGGAAAGCGTACTTGGACACAAGGAATCATTGTAGAATGCAATGGAAATGTCATGTATAGAATAAGAACGAAAAGCGTCATAGTTATTCGCCATACTAATCAATCACAGCAGCAAAGACAGCAGTCACATATAGGCAGAACTCCTAGGCTGTTTCATTTAGCAGACTCAGAAGCAGATGTCAACCCCGAGCAGCTCGCAGGATTCCAGACGCCGTCACCTGCTGCCGCCGCCGCCACCGCCGCCGCCGCAGCCAACGCAGACACCGCCGCCGACGCCGACACAGCACCTTCATGGGCAGCCGACTACACCATTCGTCCACAGCCGACATCCCCAGTGAAGATGGACGTCGAAGAAGAATTAGATTTACGCTATGACCAATGTACCGATGTTGAGATGCAATTATGTAACAAAATGTTTGCTTCTCCGGTTCCCTGTTCCGCAGGTTTTGAGTGGGTTTTCCTAGCTGACCGCGGGCGAATGCCACAGGGAGCGACATGTGTGCACCCACAGACATACGCACGCTGGAAAGCAAGGAAGCAGAAAAAAAAAGGATTTTCAAGCAAACTTCAAAAGCTTTCTTTCTTTCCGCAGAAGGAAGGGATGTTGTGTACATAGTTCCGCGTAGTCAGCGCGTACACAACTTTCCCAGTAGAGCAAGCCCCGCTAAGCACAGCAGTGCAGTCGCAGCGCTCGCCCGTATCCGCACTACGAGATGGCGCTGCCTTAGAGACGGACCAAATTCTGCTTCCGCCGATCTGCATATTAATATGTAACGCAGCCAATGAGATTGCTGCTAATGTAGAACCTTTTCTCCTCGCGGATCACACTCGCGCAGTGATACCTGAATGCTTGAGGTATTATAACGAGTGTACAGACCTCCGATTATTCAGTCTGCATTAGTCTTTATGAGTCTGCATTAGTCTGTACCAGTCTATAGTCAAGTTTCAGTCTGCTCCTGATAAGATTATCATACTCCTGTACATAGCCATCAAGATAAATGTATAGACACTTTGTCAAGTATCAGAGATATGTGAAAATAAGATTAACGTACCAAACCCAAAAGAACTTCAGATTGTCAGTTGTAGACGGCATCCAGAATCAAGTTACGTAATGTCTATGCATTTTATTATTTTAATAAATGTATGTGAAAATTAATCAAGTTCTGTTTAAAGTTGGTCACCGTCAATCTGCTGCTCTAAGCGTGCAAGTGGCATTTCTATGGTCTGACCTAACGGCAGAAGATAAACACGCCACGATAAGACCACGAGACACATTGCTGACACTCGTCTACTTCGTCAGAGTGACAAGTCAAATAATCTGATGGTGAGTGTACCAGAGGTCTTACAGTACGCACAACACAGCCAGTTACTACACATCCAACAAGAGATGTCTACATGGATTACACGCTGTGATTTGCAAAGCAAGAACGCTCAGTCCCAACATAAATTACCATTATTTTCAGTCAAAGGTGTCTTAGTCTAGTAGCTACTACTTAAGAGGAGAGGTGTATGCCGCTCCATGAGGCGACATGAGGCTACAAGCAGCCACCATGGGATTTGTCCTCCACTAACTGTGGGCCCCTGCTACTGGTTTTAAGATCAGTGCTGTGAGCTTAGCATCTTCCAGCCTGTGGTCCGATTACCAGGGGCAACCAGCCTTCAGCCATAGGAAGCAGTGTTTTGAGACCATGGCCACCTGTTGCATCAGTTCCTTAACACTCGCTGTCTTCAGCACACACTATGGAGGAAGTTGCACCACAAAATGTTGTAGTTAGTTCTTCAGTAAAATGTATGTCTAACAGTGAAGTTTTTATGAGCAGCCATCGATCATGAGCGCGACAACAATCCACCACCTCAACTCAGACCTCCACGTGTACAGGTGATCCATCCTGGACCTCCACATTTTGATGTCAGAACTGTGTGTCACTTTTAAATTTCAGTGACAGGGGAACCTCACCAGTCACCCTCCCTGGGCACGATGACTCTCGACTAACTCAGGGTTGCAGTTTCATCGACACGCAGCATCAGTATGCAGTGGGCCGGCCGGAGTGGCCGAGCGGTTCTAGGCGCTTCAGTCTGGAGCTGCGCAACAGCTACGGTCGCAGGTTCGAAACGTGCCTCGGGCATGGATGTGTGTTATGTCCGTAGGTTAGTTAGGTTTAAGTAGTTCTAAGTTCTAGGGCACTGATGACCTCAGAATATAAGTCCCATAGTGCTCAGAGCCTTTTGAAGCCAAATATGCAATGGTTGAGTGCACTAACTGTTCTATTTTAACCCCTGCGAGTATCACGTCGAGTTAGTGCACCTTTTAGCGGTTTATCAGTTCTGTTTTCATATGTGACATGTGTCAACTAAACTCAGACTGTGTTCTAAGAATGTGTAAATATGAACGTCATTTTTAACTATCATCAATGATTGTATCTCACTGTCTGGAAGTGTATAAGGTGTTAACTATGCGTAGCTTCTTAGGAGGGGAATATGAGTTTCGTCGAGAAGTCTGAATTTTGTGGTAGTTTTCGCCATTTTGAATGAGCAATGTATTTCATTTTGAGCAATAAATGTGGCTCACTGCGTTTAAGCACGTAAAGTAGTAGACATGAGTAGCCGCTCAAGCGGAGACGTTAAGATATTGTAAGTGTTAGGCTAGAATTAGATTAAGTGTCCTTCTCGTCGTACTATTTTGTTCTCGAAAATGGCTCTGAGCACTATGGGACTCAACTGCTGTGGTCATCAGTCCCCTAGAACTTAGAACTACTTAAACCCAACTAACCTAAGGACATCACACACATCCATGCCCGAGGCAGGATTCGAACCTGCGACCGTAGCAGTCGCACGGTTCCAGACTGCGTGCCTAGAACCGCGAGACCACCGCGGTCGGAACTGTTTTGTTCTCCTCGTTTGTTGTTTGCGTAAGTATTGGGGGATACAGCGGCGGAAAAGTTGCAAATTTCTGCAGCCTGGTCCAGATGTGGAGGGAAGTGCATGTGCCGATGATTTTTGTGTCTTGCAGAGTGCAACTGCCGACAGTAATTTTGTTGTGGATACTTAGGAGGTGACACAGAAAGCTATCAATCAGGCTGATTGTATTGCAGATGTTTTGGGTACTGAAATGGTACAACCGCATTTAGAATTACCGAAGGCTGCAGATTCGGCACCGTCTTTGACGGCACTGCCTCCTCAGAACGTTGGAGGAGAAGAAACAGGAAATGTGTTTGTAAGGTTTATGATCGGGCAGACAATGCTTGTGCCAGTGGATCAGGAGATTGACAAAAGTGACAACGCTTGCAGTGAATTGCATGATGCAGACAAAGGCTGCTGTATAATCCCAGGGATAGACTTTTTCATCAAGCATCATGCCGAAACTGACTTCCGATGACGAGCGGTGGAACCCAGAGGGATAATGATCAACCTGAGGAAAACTGACACCAGTGAAATACTGCTGTAAGGTTCGTTTATCATGATAGGACAAATGTGGGAAAATCACTAAGCTTTAATTTACATGATATAGTGCCACAAGGCACTGGGAAGTTGCTTTATGTGCCGAAGCGGTTGCTAACTTATACGATTCTTGACTTCGCCTCTGGGTAGGGAATCATCGTTGAGTACGCAGCGCTCAGTGATTGAGAGCACTTCTCCTGTCAATACTCACGTTGAGACGTTATCTGAATTCCGTCCATGTGGCTGGGAGTTCGCATTTCTTGTCTGTAGAATACAGAGAGAAGAAGATAGTATTAGATTATACTAGACAGAGGATCGCCTTCTGCCACACCACTGTAGATCATCTATGACAGTATTGTCTTCCAGTGTTTGGGACGTAAATAATGTATAAGCAGAGAAGACATTAATATTTAGTAATTACCAGCTCCCTTAATCATTCATTTTTTTTAATGTTGTAATTTATATGTTAAAGAGCAAGAAGGAGGAAGTAATATCACCATTAAGAAATCCTAAGACCTGCTTCAGACGGTAGTAAGACAGAGCCAAATCTTTATATTTGCGATCACTATTTTCCATTGCGCACATTCATTTTTACACACACCTGGAGCAGCATCTTGGAAACCACACAAATACCTTCCAGTAATACTTCCTAACACTTAAATTTATATTCGATACTAGCAAGTACGTCTATTTCATTAATACTTTCTTGCTATAGTCAGTCTTCATTTTATATCCCGTTGTGTATAAAAGACAACGAAAATGAACGAAATAAGTTTATCTTTGTGTTGGTCATATTTTACGCCCCTCTTCGTAGTACATGTTATTTAAAATCCGTTTATACTGCTAGGTATAATTCGAATACGTTCCATTACCTTTCATTTAGTTACATTGGAGGTTAACTTATAATTCCTTTCCAGGGCACTATCTATTCCATTCAACTGTTATTCCAAGTTCTTTTCTGTCTCAGTCTGAATTGCAGTGCCACAGGTAAACTTCAAAATGTTTATTGCTTCTCCCTAATATTTCATTCTGTTTACAAATTTATTCTTGTATGCTTTACTGCTTACTCGGTGTAGATGTTGAATAACATCGAGTGTAGGCTACCTGAATGTCTGACTCCTTTCTTCCCATTGCACAACTAGAAATTCAGTGGATGGAGTAGCAGAATTTATGTGCTTCAACAAGATTAGTTTTTTTGATGGTGTGGGGCTATTAAATACAAGTCCAATCTCATTACTCCTCTCCTTTTACCCGAGGACAGCAAAATTCATATTACAGTACATATACGGCAAAAATTCAAACTTTAATTTAGGACAACATGGATACCCAAGGATCCACATGTTACCAGTCGCTTAGGAACATGTAGGAATGAGCGTGTCTCCTATTTCAGAACATTAAATGTAAATTTTGTAACTTCCAGAAGAGCAGAGTACATTGAGATAACTATTTCTAGATCGAAAGGTAAGCCACTTCCGTTCGAACATACTAGTGAGAACAAATAGAAAACACGGTTGGAGATGCAGTAAAGGGAAATGACGTTAGAGTGTATTGTGGGATTGGAGAAGTATGAGGAAGGAAAAGTATTGTATCCTGTCATGACTTTACGCCTCTTATCTTCAGATATCATTTTTAAATGACAAATGGTTGCCAGAGGAAAGCTGCTAGCTCACAGCATCTCTGGACAAGTAGCTTTACATCTAAGAATAATTTAAGGCGTTAATGTAAAAGTCCGATTTCAGAAACTTTTCTGTCCTGGAAGGCCTGACTAAAATGCTTTAACACTGCCATTGTCCATGTCAACAGAAAGTGCAGTGTAGGTGATTTCCTAGGTTCAAATTCCTTGGAAGCCGCTTTGAAGACCTATAAAAACCCTTATGTTTTAAAAGCTATTAAAATAATCGATTGCGTATAATAATTACAGTAATAGAATAGCAAACATACTGTGAAAAGTTCTTCCATAAGCGTGATATCAGTTCCTTCATTTCTGGCTATATCTCCCTTCTCAGAGAGCTTCTTGCACAAAGACATTCTAACATTGTCAGCTGCTTATTCCAGGGAGTATCGTTAGACTGGCTTAGTGATCTATCAAGAGCAGGAAGGTTGAAGGAAGACAGAGAATGTAAAGAAAATTGTCGTGATCACCTACTGCTTACCAGCAGATATTCAGCTTAGTATTGTCAACTGAAATTAACTGAGCAGTGCTTGTTGATTCCTGTTGTGATATCCTGTTACTCCAGGTTTGTGTTCGAGAGAAACGCAAGGATACAGATGTGGCTTCAATGTTATTTTCATAAGGCAAGTGCATAATGCGGTCGGTCTATCCAATTATGCTCTATAGTTAATTGAGTATCGGACTTCGTTTGATAAAGACTGTACGTTGTTTGGTGCACCATAAAAGATCTGATAAATTACTAATTGGATCACACCAATGGTGGACGGGTTCCACGTCAGCAGTTTAAATTGGTTCAAATGGTCTGAGCACTATGGGACTTAACATCTGATGTCATCAGTCCCTTAGAACATAGAACTACTTAAACCTAACTAAGCTAAGGACATCACACATATCCATCCCGAGGCAGGATTCGAACTTGCGACCATAGCAGTCGCGCGGTCCCGGACTTAAGCGCCTAGAACCGCTCGGCCACCTCGGTCAGCCTCAGCAGTTTTGCATTTCCTTCACGAATAGCTGTATACAAAGCTGATAAAGACATTAATACAAAGAGATATGTTTAGTTTCTTAAATTAATACATCTGAAAGATATTAATTTAAATATACTTGAAAAGTCTGTGCACCACCGGCGCCTATCGAGATCATGTTTAGTTGGTAGCACCTTTGGAAAGAACGCACACCAAGTTTCAGTCATATTGGTCTATTTCTATGTGTATGGCATTCGTGTGAATCAAGGAAGTCGAGTGACTGTCAAAAAATTGACGAAAAAGAGTTTCGTGTGGTGATTGACCACTACTTTACGAAAGGCAAAACGCCTCAGGAGACTAACGAGAAGCTTGATAAACATTATGGTGACTCTGCGCCTTCGCTTAGAACAGTTTGTAAGTGCGAAGTGTTGCAAGGACGGTTTGCAGCTGTTCAGAAGAATCCGCAAGAGTTTGAGCGTCGTTTTGCCACTGTGGATGAAACATGGATACATTACTATACTCCTGAGACCAAACAACCATCTAAAGAATGGGGTAACAAAGGGAGGATCTGCACAAAAAAAAGGCGGTGACCATTCCTTCTGCCAGAAAGGTTATGACGACTATCTTTTGGGATTCGCAAGGGATAATCCTCATCGACTATCTAATAAAGGGTAAAACTATTACAGGTGAATATTACTCTTTGTTATAGGACCGTCCTTTTCCGTCATGACAATGCACCAGCACAAACCTAAACAGTTCTGGTGGCAAAATTAATGGAAATAGGATTACAGTTCGTTTTCCATACCCCCCTATTCTCCAGACTTGGCTCCCTCGAACTACTATTTGTTCCCCAATTTGAAGAAATATCTTGCGAGACAAAGATTTTATTCAAACGAGGACGTGATTGCAGCAACTACGAGGGTTGCCCAGTAAATAATGCCCCATATTTTTTTTCTCCAGAAGTATTTATTCCACAACACTCAAATTTACATATGTGAAAGACTGATGTTTTGTCTACTTGCTTTATTTTTCCACATAATCTCCTTCAAGTTCGACGGCCTTTTTCCAGCGAGACACAAGAGCGTGTATTCCCTGCCGGTAAAAATCTTTACTCTGCCTACGGAGCCAGGTTGTCACTTCGTGAATCACTTCTTCGTCATCGGCAAAACGTCTTCCACGAATGAAATTCTTCATTGGCCCAAACAAGTGAAAGTCTGAAGGAACCAAATCGGGGCTGTAGGGTGGATGGGGTAACACTATCCAACCCAGTTTCGCGATGTGTTCACAAGTCCTCAAACTTGTGTGAGGACGAGCGTTATCATGCTGAATCAAAACATCCTGTGGGTTAACATGACGCCCAAGGCGCCGGAAGCGCTGCTTAAGTTTGTCTAATGTTTTGACATAAGCCTCTGAATTAATGGTACTGCCTTTTGGCATCACATCAATGAGAATTACGCCCTCGCAATCCCAAAACACAGTCATCATGACTTTTCCGGCTGAAGGACCTGTTTTGAATTTTTTCTTCTGTGGAGAATAAGCATGACGCCATTCCATCGATTGTCTTTTTGTTTCGGGCTCAAAATGATGCACCTAAGTTTCATCACCTGTCACAATCCGTGACAAAAAGGCCTCCCCGTCAACGTGAAAGCGTCGCAACAAATCGAAAGAAATGTCTTTTCTTTGGGATTTGTGATCGACAGTAAGACACCGAGGAATCCATCTTGCACAAACTTTTGAGTATCCAAGCTGATTGATAATCACATCCACACTTCCTTTGCTTACTGACAACTCCAGTGCCAATTGTCGAGTCGTAATGCGTCGATCCCGTCGAATGAGAACATCAGCCCGCTGCAACATGTCAGGCGTGACAGCCGTGGGAGGCCTTCCCGACCGCGGCAAATCTCGGAGCTCCGCAGCACCGCCCTCTGATGCTTTCACCCTCTGTGCCCAGCGAACAACAGTACTCCTATCGACTGCAGATGTTCCGTAGACGTTGCACAAGCGTTTATGGATATTGCCCACGGTTTCTTCCTCTGCTACGAGAAATTCAATCACTGCACGTTGTTTCTGACGGATATCACTTGCAGACGCCATTTTAGAACATTCCTACACCACCGCTCTCTGTCGGAGGAAATTGAAACTTTGTGTACACACGCGGGAAACTTCAAATAACTCGCACCTAAAGTTTCACATTTCTAATATTTTTTATTTCGGAGAAAAAAAAATGGGGCATTATTTACTGGGCAACCCTCGTATTAGCTGTATTGCAGTCTTAGACAATTCCTATTATTCTGAAGGGATCAACAAATTAGAGCAGCGTTGGACGAAGTGCATAAGTCTAGAAAGAGACTACGTTGAAAAATGAAAAAGGTTTACCCCAAACAAGTATGCAGTTTTTATTTTTGCACGGACTTTCCAAACGGCCCTCGTATATTCTGGTGCTTAAGAGATAACAAGATAGATGCATACGTAGCGAAAGCTGAAGAACAAAGGACGATACGAAACAGGAAGGCATCTCCTAGCCGATCGCAGAAAAAATGTGAAGGTTTCTCTGTTCTTTATTCTTGTAGAATGTATTACATGTACTTATTAACGTCTGTGGACTTTCTGGTACACATATTTCAAAAACATAAGGAAAGAAAAATTTTCTTGGTGTCCTACATTTTCCTGCGGTAAATTTCACTATGATACTGGCTGTTACATGAGTAGTCATTCAAGTCGTGTACAACAAGATTAGGTCAGTTCAGGGATGTGTCTCAAAAAATGGCTCTGAGCACTATGGGACTCAACATCTTAGGTCATAAGTCCCCTAGAACTTAGAACTACTTAAACCTAACTAACCTAAGGACATCACACACACCCATGCCCGAGGCAGGATTCGAACCTGCGACCGTAGCAGTCCCGCGGTTCCGGACTGCAGCGCCAGAACCGCTAGACCACCGCGGCCGGCCAGGGATGTGTCTCCCTTTGGAAATTAATGCAGCCACTGCTGGAGTGACGTCGTATTTGGCTTGTATTATGTCAATCGGGCGGTGACAACCGGCTGGGAGTGAGCTCTGGTTTTGCAGTTTGCAACAGAGGTGGGCATCGAATCGCGGCTCGTCCAGGATTGTAGCCATCACAGCCGTGCTAGCCTTGCCTAGCGCAGCCGGTTCAGCTGGGGCAGTCGCATGGAGGTCCGACGCGCCGCACGGTGCAGTCATGCGGCCGCACTGTGCTACAGCAGTCTCCGGCCGAGCTAGTCCCTGACGTCACCCCAAGGGCCGAGCAGTGCTGTTGCGAAACAACTTGTATGCCACAGGCTAAGAAGAGTCGCATATGGAGACGCAGTCCACGGGCTGTGACCTCACTGCTCCGTACTGAGTGAGGCTGTGACGTCATTGCATCAGTGCCGTGCGAAAGCAATGGCGTGCTGTGGCCTACGTGCTGTTGGTAGCACTGACCGCAGCTGTGAGCTACGGGCTGCGAGCGGTGAGTAGAGCAGAGTTTAGTTCAAATGTTCAAATGTGTATGAAATCTTATGGGACATAACTGCTGTCATCAGATCAAACACCATTTCGTCTGATGCCGATTCCCACACTGTGCTCCACAAAAGGCGGTGGCACCGTGTAACGACGACACAGCAGAAAGGCGTTTGTAGGCCACTTACTACACATCCAATCAACAGACTTCTTCTGGTCTACATGGTTGCAAGCTGTGATTTGCGAAGCAAGAACGCTCTGTCCAACATAAATTACCATTACTTTCAGTCCAAGTTGTCTCATTCTGGTAGCTACTACTTACGAGAAGAGGTGTATGCCACTCCTCGAGACGACAACATGCTTCAAGCAACGACCACGAGATATGGCCTCCAACACCTTTGGGCCCCTGCTGCAGGTTTTAAAAAATGGCTCTGAGCACTATGGGACTCCACATCTGTGGTCATCAAAAATGGTTCAAATGGCTCTGAGCACTATGGGACTCAACTGCTGAGGTCATCAGTCTGTGGTCATCAGTCCCCTAGAACTTAGAACTACTTAAACCTAACCAATCCAAGGACATCACACACATCCACGCCCGAGGCAGGATTTGAACCTGCGACCGTAGCGGTCACGAGGTTCCAGACCGAAGCGCCCAGAACCGCACGGCCACACCGGCCGGCCTGCAGGTTTTAACATCAGTTGTGTGGGCTTAGCATCTTCCAGCCAGTGGGCCAACTACAAGGTGCAACCAGCTTTCCTCTATAGAAGGCAGTCGTTTGAGACCATGGCCAACTGTTGCCTCAGTTCCTAAACACCCGCTGTCTTCAGCACGCACTATGGAGGACGTTACACCACAGAATGTTCTAATTTGTTCTTCAGTAAAATCTATGACTAACAGTGAAGTATTTATGAACAGCCATGGATGATCATCATGACAACAATCGACCATCTCAACTCAGACCCCCACGTGTAGAGGTCATCCAACCTGAACCTCTACATTTTGATGTCAGAAGTGTGTGTCACCTGTAAATATCAGTGAAAGAGGAACCTTACCAGCCAACCTACATGGAGACGATGACTTCCGATTTCCTAATGGTTGCAGTTTCATCGACACACGGCATTAGTGTGCAGTGGGTGAGTGCACAGACTGTTTTATTTTTTTTCCCTTCGAGTATCACGTCGCCTCAGTGCACCTTTTAGCAGCTTATCAATACTGTTTCCATGTGTGACATGTGTCACGTTAACTCAGACTGTGTTCTGAGGATGTGTAATTATCAGAGTTATTTTTGCATATCATCAATGAGTGGGACTCATTGTTCAAAAAAATGGCTCTGAGCACTATGGGACTTCACATCTGTGGTCATCAGTCCCCTAGAACTTAGAACTACTTAAACCTAACTAACCTAAGGACATCACACACATCCATGCCCGAGGCAGGATTCGAACCTGCGACCGTAGCTGTCGCGCAGCTCCGGACTGAGCGCCTAGAACCGCGAGACCACCGCGGCCGGCGGACTCATTGTCTGGAAGTTTATAAGATGTTAACCATGCACAGCTTCTTAGGAGGGGAAGGTGATTTTTGTCGAGAAGTAAGAGTTTTGTGGCAGTTTTCGCCGTTTTTAATGTGCAATGTATCTCATTTTGAGCAATAAATGTGACTCACTATGTTTAAGCACGTGAAGTAGTAGTCATAGGTAACCGCTCAAGTGGAGAAGTTAAGTAACAGTAAGAATTAGATTAAGTGTCCTTGTCGTCATACTGTTTTGTTCTCCCCGTTTGTTGTTTGCATGATTGGTGGCGGGATTCCCTGGCGGAGAAGTTGCGAATTTCTGCAGCCTGGACCAGATGTGGAGGGAAGTGCATGTGCCGATGATTTTTGTGTCTCGCAGAGTGCAACTGCCGACAGTAATTTTGTTGTAGATACTTAGGAGGTGTCAAAGAAAGCTATCAAAAAGGCTGATTGTATTGAAGATGCTTTGGGTACTAAAATGCGGGTGTAGAAATGAATGTGCACCGTGGAAAATACTGAAGGCGAAAATAAAGATTTTGCCCTGTCTGACTACCCCGTGAAGCAGATCTTAGGATCTCTTAATGGTGATATTATTACCTCCTTCTTGCTCTTTAACATATAAATAACAACATAAAAATCAATGAATGATTAAGGGATCTAGTAACTACTAAATACTAATCTCGTTTCTGCTTATACATTTATTGTAGATTAAAACCCCTTTATTCCTTACAAATGTTTATATGTCGATGTGCAATGGACATAAGGAGATACAAACCCCAGCCACAAAATAAAAAACTCATTAAACACTAGGACGGCAGAAGGAAGTCCTCTGACTAGTATAATCTAATACTATCTTCTTCTCTCTGTATTCTACAGACAAGAAATGCAAATTCCCACCCACAAGGACGGAATTCAGATAACGACTTAACATGAGCATAGACAGGAGAAGTGCTCTCAATCACTGAACGCTGCGTACTCAACGACGATTCCCTACCCGGAGACGAAGTCCAGAATCGCCTAAGTTAGCAACACTTTCTGTGACTCAAAGCAACTTCCCGGTGCCTTGTGCCCCTATATCATGCTAATTAAGCATTAGAGATTTTGCCCGCATTTGCCCTATCATGATAAACGAACCCTGCGACAGTATTTCACTGGTGACAGCTTCCCCCAGCTTGAACATTATCCCCCTGGGTTCCACCGCTCGTCATCGAAAGTCAGTTTCGGCATGAAGCTTGATGAAAATGTCTAGCCCTGGGATTGCACAGCAGCCTTCGCCTGCATCACGCATTACGCTGCAAGTGTTGTCACTTTTGTCAATCTGCTGATCCACTGGCACAAGCCTTGTCTGCCCGATCATAAACCTTACAAACTCATTTCCTGTTTCTTCTCCTCCCACGTTCTGAGGAGGCAGTGCCGACAAAGATGGTGCCGAATCTGCAGCCTTCAGAAGTACTAAATGCGTCTATACCATATCAGTACCCAAAACATCTGCAATACAATCAGCCTTATTGATAGCTTTCTGCATCATTTCTCAAGTATCTACACCAGAATTACTGTCGGCAGCTGAACTCTGCAATACACAAAGATCATCGCCACATGCACCTCCCTCCACATCTCGTCCAGGCTGCAGAAACTCGCAACCTCTCCGCCAGGGTATCCCCCACTAATTACACAAACAACAAACGAGGAGAACAAAACAGTACCACGAGAAGGACACTTAATCTAATTCCATCCTAACACCTACTGCAACTTAACTTCTTCACCTGAGCGGCTAGTCACGCTTAAAGTAGTGAGTCACACTTATTGCTAAAAATGAAATACATTCCCCATTCAAAACGGCGAAAAATACCACAAAACTCCGACTTGTCGACAAAACTCATCCTGCTCTCCTAAGAAGTTACGCATGGTTAACACCTTATACATTTCCAGACAGTGAACCACACTTATTGATAATACGCTAAAATAACGCTCTTATTTACACATCCTCAGAACACAGTCTGAGTTTAAAGGACACATGTTACACATGAAAACAGAACTGACAAGGTGCTAAAAAGTGCAATGAGTCGGCGTGATACACACAGGGGATAAAAATAGCACAGACAGTGCACTCACCTACTGCACACTGATGCTGTGTGTCGAAGAAACTGGTATCCTGAGGTAGTGGAGAGTTATCATCTCCAGGGAGGGTGGCTGGTAAGGTTCTCCTGTCAATAAAATTTAGACGTGACAAACACTTCTGACATCAAAATTAGGAAGTCCAGGATGGCTGACCTCTACACGTGGAGGTCTGAGTTGAGGTGGTGGATTGTTGGTTGGATGATGATCCATGGCTGCTCATAGAAACTTCACTGTTAGTCATATATTTTACTGAAGAACAAACTAAAACATTCTGTGGTGCAACGTCCTCCATAGTGTGTGCTGAAGACAGCGAGTGTTAAGGAACTGATGCAACAGGTGGCCATGATCTCAAACGACTGTGGCTGAAGGTTTTACCTGGTAGTTGGCCCACAGGCTGGAAGATGCTAAACTCACAGCACTGACCTTAAAACCAGCAGCAGGGGCCCACAGTCAGTGGAGGCCAAATCCCATGGTGGCTGCTTGTAGCCTCATGTCGCCTTGTGGAGCGGCATACACCTCTCCTCTTAAATTGTAGCTACCAGACTGAAATACCTTTTACTAAAAATAATGGTAATTTATGTTGGGACAGAGCGTTCTTGCTTTGCAAATCATAGCTTGTAACCACGTAGACCATAAAAAGTCTGTTGATTGGATGTGTAGTTACTGGCTTACCAACGCCTTACTGCTGCGTCGTTGTTATGACCTTTCCTTTAGCACAATGTGGGAATCTGCCAGTGGCATTGCTGCATCTGACGTAATGGTATTTGGTCGGCTCTGAGCTGGCCCACTCCCAACATCTTTCGCAACAGCGATGGCATCATCACAATTTTACTCAGTAGCGCCGAAAAGTAGTGGTGGCACTGCAGATCGAATAACTGATAAGAAAATACTGAGTCGAACTGGGGAATACAAGAAATTTGTGGCACAACTTCATTTAATAGGGCATATCCTGAGGCATCAAGGACTCGTCAGTTTGATATATCATTTAATTGATGACAGGAGAAAATACAAAAACACATTACATGAAGCAGGCGGAAAACAATACATACGTCTAAAGAATGAGATCGATGGGAAGTGCAAAATGGCTAAGCAGGGATGGCTAGAGGACAAATGTAAGGATGGAGAGGCGTGTATCACTAGGGGAAGGTTAGATACTGCCTACAGGAAAATTAAAGAAATCTTTGGAGAGAAGAGGACGACTTGCATGAATATCAAAAGCTCAGATTGAAATCCAGTAACAAGCAAAGAAGGGAAAGCAGAAAGGGAGTATATAGAGGGTTTATACAAGGGCCATGTTCTTGAGGACAATATTAGAGAAATGGGAGAGAATGTACATGCAGATGAAATAGGAGATATGATACTGCGTGAAGAGTTTAACAGAGCACTGAAAGACCTAAGTCGAAACAAGGTCCCACGAGTAGACAACATCCCATTAGAACTAATGACAGCCTTGGGAGAGCCAGGCCTAACAAAACTCTACCACCTAGTGAGCAAGATGTATGAGACAGGCGAAATACCCTCAGACTTCAAGAAGAATATAACAATTCCAATCCCAAAGAAAGCAGGTGTTGACAGATGTGAAAATTAGCGAACTATCAGTTTAATAAACCACCGTTGCAAAATACTAACACGAATTCTGAAGGTGACAGAGGTAAAATACAGGAGGCGAAAGGCTATTTACAATTTGTACAGAAACCAGATAGCAGTTTTAAGAGTCGAGGGGCATGAAAGGGAAGCAGTGGTTGGGAAGGGAGTGAGACAGGGTTGTAGCCCATCCCTGATGTTATCCAATCTGTATATCGAGCAAGCAGTAAAGGAAACAAAAGAAAAATTCGGAGCAGGAATAAAAAGCATGGAGAAGAAACAAAAAGTTTGAAGTTCGCCGATGACATTGTAATTCTGTCAGAGACAGCAAATGACCTAGAAGAACAGCTGTACGGAATGGACAGTGCCTTGAAGGGAAGATATAAGATGAACATCAACAGCAGCAAAATGAGGTTAATGGAATGCAGTTGAATTAAATCAGGTGATGCTGCAGGAATTAGATTAGGAAATGAGAGCCTTAAAGTAGTAAAGGAGTTTTGCTATCTGGGGAGCAATATAACTGATGATGGTCGAAGTAGAGAGGATATAAAATGTAGACTGGCAATGGCAAGCAAAGCGTTTCTGAAGAATAGAAATTTGTTAACATCGAGTATAGATTTAAGTGTCAGGAGGTCGTTTCAGAAAGTATTTGTATGGAATGTAGTCATGTATGGAAGTGAAATGTTGACGATAAATAGTTTAGACAAGAAGAAAATAGAAGCTTTCGAAATCTGGTGCTACAGAAGAGTGCCGAAGATTAGATGGGTAGATCACATAACTAATGAGGAGGTATTGAATAGAATTGAAGAGAAGAGAAATTTGTGGCACAACTTGACTAGGAGAAGGGATCGGTTGGTAGGGCATATTCTGAGGCATCAAGTGATAGCCAATTTAGTATTGGTGGACAGCGTGGAGGGTAAAAATCGTTGAGGGAGACCAAGAGATGAATACACTAAACAGATTCAAAAGGATGTAGGTTGCATTAGGTACTGGGAAATGAGGAAGCTAGCTCAGGATAGAGTAGCATGGAGAGCTGCAGCAAAAAAGTCTCTGGACTGAAGAGCACACCAACGACAACAAGAGCTGACAACATAGGTGCATACACAGCGAAAGCTGAAGAACAAAGGACGATACGAAACAGGAAGGCATCTCCTAGCTGAAAGCAGAAAAAAATGTGAAGGCTTCTCTGTTCTTCATTATCGAAGAAAGTATTACATGTACTTATTAACATTTGTGAACTTTCTGGTACGCACATATTTCATAAACATTAAGAAAGAAAAATTTTCTTGGTGTCTTACATTTTCCAACGACACAGGAGATATTTGTACAAGAGTAACTTAAAATTTCAGAGGAATTATTGTTCTGAGGATAAGAGGATAATTCATTTCAGGGATGTGTCTGCCCATGGGAACTGATGCAGCCACTGCTGAAGTGACGTCGCAGTTGGCTGGTATGATGTCAATCGGTCGGTGACGACCGGCTGATCTCGAGTTCTGGTAGTGCACTTCGCAGCAGAGGTGGGCATCGAGGCGATTCCTATCCAGGACCGTAGCCATGTGAGCCGTGCGAGACTTGCCTCGCCCTGCCGGTTCAACCGGGGCAGCTGCATCGAGTTCCGCTGCGCCCCACAGTGCAGAGTCGTGTGCCCGCACTGGACTACAGCAGTCTCGGGCCGAGTGAGTCCCTGACGTCACACCAAGGGCAGTGCTGTTGCGAAATCACCTGTATGCCAGGGGCTCAGCAGAGTTCCGCTTAGAGACGCAGCCCACGGGCCGCGGCCTCGCTGCTTCACACTGAGCGAACCCGTGACATCACTGCACCAGTGCCGTGCGCAAACACTGCTGTGCAGCGGCCTACGGGCTGTTCTTAGCGAGTTACGGGGGACGAGCGGTGAGTAGAGCAGTTTTTAGTGGAGTGGAGGGAATTTTTCATTTTTTACGTCGCACACAAAATGATCGCGGAAAGTAAACGTTGTTTGCAGAAGAAGGAGTGCATGTCATGAAAAAGGATGGTAAAACAAAAACTAATCAGTGGTGAGCAGAGAACCACACAGCCTGAAGCGAATATCAAAAGTTCGGTTTGGACCGTGTTAAAGCCTATTGTGTATGGCGTTAGGAAAAGCGTTCATTTTGTTTGCTGTTCGCTATGCAGTGGAATTTACTCTCACACTCATGGGTCAAGTGGCACTTCACACATTTCTCGCCACCCACGCGTGCCTAATAAACAAAGACCTTATGTGGACGAGAAACGACTTCCTAAACCTGCTCACGACGGAACTGTCGATAAATGCGTGGGTATGTGTGCACCAGACGTAAGGTCGTATGGAACCATAAGAGATGAAAGTCTTATGGATCTTGTTCAGACGTTAGTTGACACTGCAAATCCCATTATATCTCACTCCACAACTGTGTCGTCGTACATGACAGGAAGTGCTAAAAGCCTATGACATATAATTATGCCTGATATAATATGGACATCCAGCGCGAGAAGACACAATTATCTGACATGAACTGCCTCCTGTTTCATTGACTGCACTCACTCACGTTTTGTTTACAACTCAGTTTCCAGATGAACCAAAAATGGGCGGTAACATTCTAAGAGAATCGTTTAGACGTTTTATGTCTCTTGGTATCCACGACTCTTCTTTGAAAGACATGCAGCCCAAGACTGATCAATGTACCAACATCATCGCTGCACTCAGCGACATATTCACGGCGGAATTGTTCCTGCCATATGCTAATTACAGGGCTACGAAATAATTTTAATGCGGAGTATATATGCGTCAAATGTCCATAAGTTCATGGTCTTTTGATTGCGGCGAAAGAACGCTTCGCTTACGTAAAGAAAAGTGGTCTTCTTAACGCTCTTGATAGATAAATGAGCCAGTGTAACGACTCTCCCTGCAATAAGAAGCTGACAATGTTAGAACGTCTTTGTGTGAAAAGCTCTCTGAGACGGGAGATATAGCCAGAAATGAAGGAACTGATATTACGCTGATGGAAGAAATTTTCACACTATGTTTCCTATTCTATTACTGTAATTATTATATGCAATCGTTTATTTTAATAGCTTTTAAAACATAAGGGTTTTTGTAGCTCTTCAAAGCGGCGTCCAAGGAATTAGAACTGGAGAAATCACCTACACTGCACCTTCTGTTCACATGGACAACGACAATGTTAAAGCATTTGAGACAGGCGCCCCAGGACACACAAGCTTCTGAACTCGGACTTTTACATAAACACCTCAAATCATACTTAGATGAAAAGCTATTTGTCCAGAGATGCTGTGAGGTAGCAATTTTCCTCTGGTCACCATTCCTCATTTAAAAATGATATCTGAAGATAAGAGGAGTAAAGTCATGAAATGGATACATTTGTTTTCCTTGCTCATACTTCTCCAGTCCCACAAAGCACTCTAACGACATTTCACATTACTGCATCTCCAACTGTCTTTTTCTTTTTGCTTTCGTAAGTGGGTTCGAATGGAAGTGGCTTACCTTTCGATCTAGAAATAGTTATCTCAATGTACTCTGCTCTTCTGGGAATTACAAAAAAAAAACATTTAATGTTCGGAAGTAGGAGAGATACTCATTCCTACATGCACCTCCACAACTGGTAACACATGAATCCTTGGGAATCCATTTTGTCCTAAATGATAGTTTGAATTTTGGCTGTATATGCACTGAGATAAGAATTTGACTGTCCTCAGGTAAAAAGAAGAGAGGAGTAATGAGGCTGGACATGCTTTTCACAGCCCCATCTCATCAAAGAACAAGTTTTGTTGAAGCACATACATTCTGTTACGCCATATGCCGGATTTATAGTTGTGCAATTTGAAGATGGGAGTGAGACAATCAGATAGCCTACACTCGGTGTCACTCAACATCTACACCGAACAAGAAGTAAAGCAGACAAGGATAAACTTGTAAACAGAATTAAATATCAGGGAGAAGTAATTAACATTTTGAAGTTTACCAGTGACACTGCAATACTCTCAGAGACACAAAGAGCTTGGAATATCAGTTGAATGGAATAGATGGTGGCCTGGAAAGGGATTATAAGATAACCCACAATGGAACTAAATGAAAGGTAATGGAACGTATTCGAATTAAACCTAACAGTACCAAAGCATTTTCCATAACGTTTACTACAGAAGGGGCATAATGTATGACCAATGACCAACACAGAGAAGTACGGATATCGTTAATTTTCGTTATCTTTTACACACAACTTAATTTTAAAAGATATGTTTATGTGCAAGAAGGGGCCTAAACCTGAAATTATTAATATGACACCTCTTCTGAAAATTCACATCCATTGACAAGTCCTAAATTTTTGCGTTACGTTTTACTCAAAAATTTAAAACAATTACGGAATCTGGTAGAAGAAATCATTAAAAATCATAAATATATTTTTTTCACAATTTTAAAATATAATGTACATGACTAGAATTACATTGTTCTGAAAAGGTAGGCTTAAAGTACCCCTTCCTTGTCCCTTAGTATTGCGGGAGTTAAATCAGGTAGTGTTAAAGGAAACAGATTACGAAATGAGACACTAAAAGGTGTATTGGGCAGAAAAATGGCCGAATTAGAGAGGATATAAAATGAAGACTGACAATAGCAAGAAAAGTATTAATGAAAAATTGGGATTTGCTAACATCGAATATAAATTTAAGTGTTAGGAAGTATTTCTTGATTGTATTTGTATGGTTTCCAAGATGTTTCTATAGGCGGGTGTAAAAATTAATGTGCGCAGTGGAAAATACTGAACGCGAAAATAAAGATTTGGCCCTGTCTGACTACTCCATGAAGCAGATCTTAGTATCTCTTAACGGTGATATTATTTCCTCCTTCTCGCTCTTTAACATATAAATTACAACATAAAAATAAATGAGTGATTAAGGGAACTAGTAACTACTAAATATTAAAGTTTCTGCTTACATATTTATTGTAGATTAAAACATCTTTATTTATTACAAATGTTTATATGTTGATGTGCATTGGACATAAAGAGATACAAATGAATTTCCTAAATAATATTATTGAGCAACTGCCCAAATCTGCAACTTTTTATGGCTACGCGATCTAATATAAATAAAACGGGATGACTGATATCATCTAAGTCCCAAACACTAGAAGACACTACTTTCAAAGATGATCTACAATGTTGTGCAACCTCAGTGGAAATGATACTTAAGTGATCGCAGCTGTTCAGCTTTATAGACCTAATAAGCCGAAGCAATCAATATCACCCAATGTACTGCGTCCCGTGTGTCGGAGTGATGGTTCATGTACATGTCTGCGATGATGGAAGAACTCTGGGAGTTCGCGTTTCTTGTCTGTAGAACACAGAGTGGAGAAGATAGTATTAGATTATACTACTGAGAAGACAGCCTTCCGCCGTCCTACTGTTTCAATGAGTTTTTTATTTTGTTGCTAGAGCTCTTCAAAAAATGGTTCAAATGGCTCTGAGCACTATGGGACTCAACTGCTTTGGTCATCAGTCCCCTAGAACTTAGAACTACTTAAACCTAAGTAACCTAAGGACATCACACACATCCATGCCCGAGGCAGGATTCGAACCTGCGACCGTAGCAGTCGCACGGTTCCGGACTGCGCGCCTAGAACCACGAGACCACCGCGGCCGGCGCTGGAGTTCTTCCATCGTCGCAGACGTGCACATGAACCGTCACGCCGACACACCGGACGCAGTGCATTCGGTGATATTGATTGCCTCGGCATATTAGGGCTATAAAGCTGAACCGCTGTGATCACGTAAGTTTCATTCGCACTGAGTTTGCACACCACTGTAGATCATATTTTAAAATAGCGTCTTCTAGAGTTTGGGACTTAGATGATATCAGTCATCTCGCGTTATTTATATTAGATCGCGTATCCATAAAAAGGGGCAGATTTGTGCAGATGATCAATAATATTAGTCAAGAAATTCATTTGTATCTCTTGCTGTCCCTTGCACATCGACATATAAACATTTGTACTATATATAGGGGTTTTAATCTACAATAAATCTATAAGCAGAAACAACATTTATTATTTAGTTGATACTAGTTCCCTTAATCATTCATTTTTTTTATGTTGTAATTAATATGTTAAAGAGCAAGAAGGAGGAAATAATATCACCGTTAAGAGATCCTATGATCTGCTTCAGGGGGCAGTCAGACAGGGCCAAATCTTTATTTTCGCGTTCAGTAGTTTCCAGTGCGCACATTCATTTTTACACCCACCTGGAGCAGCATCTTGGAAACCATACAAATACCTTCTAGAAATGCTTCCTAACAATTAAATTTATGTTAGCAAATCCCCCTTTTTCATTTATACGTTTCTTGCTATAGTCAGTCTTCATTTTGTATCTTCTCTACTTCGGCCATCATTAGTTGTTTTGCTGCCCAATAGTCCTTTTAGTGTCTCATTTCGTAATCAGATTCCCTTAACACTACCTGGTTTAACCCTCGCAATACCAAGGAAGAGAGAAGGGGTACTTTATGCTTACCTTCTCAGAATACTGTAATCTAGTCAAGTACATTATATTTTAAAATTCTGAAAAAAAAAAAAATATATATATATATATATATATATATATATATATATATATATATATATATGATTTTTAAAAATTTCTTCTACCAGATTCCATAATTGTTTTTAATTTTTCACTAAAACTTAACGCAAAAATTTAGGTCTTGTCAGTGGATGTGAATTTTCAGAACATGTGTCATATTCATATTTTCAGGTTTGCCACAATTTTTACGGGTAAATATATCTTTAAAATGTATATTGTGCGTAAAACATAACGAAAATTAACGTCATCCGTATTTCTCTGTGTTGGTCATAAATTATGCCCCTTCTGTAGTAAACGTTATGAAAAATGCGTTGGTACAGTTAGGTTTAATTCGAATACGTTCCATTACCTTTCATTTAGTTCCATTGACAGTTATCTTATAATCCCTTTCCAGGGCACTATCTATTCCATTCAACTGTTATTCCAAGTTCTTTGTCGTCTCTGAGAAAATTGCAGTGTCACTGGTAAACTTCAGAATGTTTATTACATCTCCCTGATATTTAATTAGGTTTACAAATTTATCCTGGCATGCTTTACTGCTTTTTCAGTGTAGATGTTGAATGAAATCACGTGTAAACTACCCGAATGTCTCACTCCCATCATCCCATTGCACAACTAGAAATCCAGGAGATGGAGTAGCAGAATTGATGTGCTCCAACAAGAATTGTTCCTTGATGGGGTGGGGCTATGAAATCTGCATGGACAGCTGTACCTGTACACGCCATCCAAGCTCTGTTTGACTCAATGCCCAGGCGTATCAAGGCCGTAATTACGGCCAGAGGTGGTTGTTCTGGGTACTGATTTCTCAGGATTTATATACCCAAATTGCCTGAAAATGTAATCACATGTAAGTTCTAGTATAATATGTTTGTCCAATGAAACACGTTTATCGTCTGCATTTCTTCTTGGTGCAGAAATTTTAATGACATTCTAACACTGTCAGCTGCTTATTCCAGCGACTATGATTAGACTGGCTCATTTATCTAACAAGAGCATTAAGAAACCACATTTCTTTACGTAAGTGAAGCGTTCTTTCGCCGCCCAAAAAGACCATGAACTTATGGACAATTGACGCATATATACTCCGCATTAAAATTATTTCCTAAACCTGTATTTAGCATAATGCAGGAACAACTCAATCGTGAATATATCGCGCAGTGCAACGACAATGTTGGTACCTGGATTAGTCGTGTGCTGCATGTCTTTCAAAGTAGAGTGGTGGATACCAAGAGACATAAATCGTTAAATAATTCTCTTAGAATGTTAGCGCCCGTTTTTGGTTGATCTGGAAACAGAGTTGTAAAAAATTGCGAAATCTGAGAGTCCAGTCAATGAAACAGGAGACAGTAGATGTCAGATATTTGTTGCTTCTCGCACTGGATGTCCACATGTCTGTAGTTGCTGGGTATTCACCTTCTGTTATATGGGCAATTACCTCCGGCATAATTATATGTCTTAGGCTTTTAGCACTTTGTGCCATGTACCGCGACACATTTGTGGGGAGAGATATAATGGCCTTTGCAGTGTTAACTAACGTCTGAACAAGATCGATAACACCTTCATGTCATGTAGTTCTGTACGACCTTACGTCTCGTGCACACATAGCCACACTTTTATCGACCGTTATCTCCTGAGCAAGTTTAGGAAGTCGTTTCTCGTCCACACAAGACCCTTGTTTATTAGACACGCAGGGATGGCGAGAAATGTGCGAAGTCCCACTTGACCCTTCAGCATGAGAGTAAATTTCACCGCACAGCGAACAGCAAACAAAACGAACGTTTTTCCTAACTCCGTACACAATAGGCTTTAACACGGTCCAAACTGAACTTTTAAGATTCGCTTCAGGATGTGTGGTTCTCTACTCACCAGTCATTAGTTTTTCTTTTACTTCCCTCTTTATTGACATGCGCTACTTCTTCTGAAATACACATTAGTTTCCTCATTCATTTTGTGCGTTACGACAAAAATGAGGAAATCCCATCACCCGACTAAACGCTGCTGTACCCACCACTCGTAGCCCATAGCTCGCAAGTGCGGTCAATACTACCGAGTGCCCGTAGGCCACAGCACGCCAGTGATTGCGCATGGCACTGTTGCAGTGACGTCACGTGCTCGCTCAGTGTGGAGCAGTGAGGCCGCGGCCCGTGGGCTCCGTCTCCATGCGCGAATCTGATGAGGCCGTGGCATACAGGTTCTTTCGCAACTGCACTGCTCGGCCCTTGGGGTGACGTCAGGGACTCGCTCGGCTCGAGACTGCTGCAGTCCAGTGCGCCCGCAGCAGGCGGGCCGGGCCTCTGTGCTCGACTCTACACCGTGCGTCCCGTCGGACCTCGATGCGTCTGAACCGGCAGCGCTAGGCAAGGCTCACATGGATATCGCAGCTACGCTTTTGCATGGGCCGCCCCTCGATGGCCAGCTCTGCTGCAAGCTGCACAACCAGAGCTCACTATCAGCCTGTTGTCACCGACCGATTGACATCATACAAGCTAACTGCGACCTCACTCCAGCAGTGGCTGCATCAATTCCCACGGGCAGACTCGTCACTGAACTGCCTTACCCTCCTATCCTCAGACCAATGGTACCTCTCAAATTTTAAGTTATTGTATCTTTTATAAATATCCCCCTTGGGATCACTTTTGTAACGGCGAGGGTCGTAATCAAATGTATCATAGGCAAATATAAGACAACAAGAAAATTTTTCTTTCTTTATGTTTATGAAATGTGTGTGTACCAGAGAGTCCACAAATGTTAATAAGTACATGTAATACTTTCTATGATAATAAAGAACAGAGAAGCATTCACATTTTTTCTGCGATCAGCTAGGAGATGGCTTCCTGTTTTTTTTTTTTTTTTTTGGTCCATTTTCTTCAGCATCTATCTTGTTAGTTCTTATGAACCATGAATATATTTAAATCTATTTAAATTAATACCTTTCAAATGTATTAATTTAATAAACTATACATATCTCTTTGTATTAATGTCTTTATCAGCTTTGTGTACAGCTAATCGTGAAAGAAATGCAATACTGCTAACGTGGAGCCTGTCTGCCGTTGGTGTGATCCAAATACTGATTAGCAATTATCAGTTATTTTATGGTGCACCAATGAACGTGCAGTCTTTCAGAAACGAAGTCCGATAGTCAATTAACTACACAGCATAATGCGATTGACCGATAACGTTATGCACTTGCCTTATGAAAATTACATTGGAGCCACATCTGTAGCTTTACGTTTCTCTCGAACACCAACCTGGAGTAATAAGGAATCACAAAAGGAATCAACAAGCACTGCTCGGTTAATTTCAAATCACATTGCTGAGCTGACTTAAGTGGTAGGTGATCACGACTATTTTCTTTAGATTCTCTTTCTTCCTTCCACCTTCACAAGCAGGCAAAGCAACGGTTACAGCTCACGACTTCCAGTCGCTTATCCACCTTCCAGAGGGGTTGCTGCTATTGTTGCTTATACAGTGGTCACTCCACGTGTGGTTACAGTTTAACGTCATACCAGAGACATTTCTGTTTACAGCAACAAAATAATACAAGAACCGCTACCTCAGTTGGTTGAATCGGCCAATAGCGTTAGATAAATAGCTTTTCTCATACAAGAATGAGCAGCGCCGTTAATTTAGAGCAATACAGTAACGGCTTTTGCGATGTCAACAGCCGAGGGTGCTGAATGACACGAGATCTACGTTACTCATGAGTTCTCCCAATAAAGAACTTGCAAAATTGTGGACCAGAAACCCAGTTCTCCCACCCGCCCCCTACCCCCAATGTAGTTGTTGGGTTCTTCAGTCTGAATACTGGTTTCAAGCTAGTGTATTCTGTGCAACCCACTTCAGCGCTGCACAGCTAATGCAATGTGCCTCAGTTTGAACCTGCTACCTGTGTTCAAGGCTTTGTCTCCCTCTCCAACTTTAATATCCCCCTTCCCAACACCCACATATACACACTTCTCTCCATAACGAAACTGACAATTCCTTGGTGCCTCAGGATGTGCCCTATCAAACGAAGTCGTGTCTTAAGTTTCTTGTTTTCCCCAGTTAGACTCAGTATCTTCATATCAGTTATTCGATCTGCAGCGCCACCACTAATTTTCGGTGCTACTGAGTACAATTGTGATTGTCGTACCGATAGCTACGATGCCACGGAGTAGGTGAAAGTTCTTAGGTTCGCACTACGAAAGACACCGACGGCAGCGCCCTCTAGCCAGTGCTGTGGAGGTCTACGAGCTCCGCGACAGATTCTGCCCATTTTGATCAATAGTAGACGGCCAGGACACCTCGCTTGCTATTGAGACTATGTACGACATACGACGGGTCTAAGGCTTCCCACCTCAGTGCAAAGTTATGTATTCAGTTAACATTGTGATATAGTAAAACCATTTCTAAGAGCAGTGCCGAGAGATTTTCACCTTTTCGTGCTCCTACTCACTTCATTCATTCGGCCAATCTTTCAGTTTACAGGAGCAGACCCACCCGCCGCCTTACAGGCGGGATACAAAACTTGGCGAAAAACTGCGATTAAAGTTTTTTTTTCCCTCGCCTCTCATTCCTTTTTTGCTCGGTACTGCTTTAGCTTTATTGTGATATCCCCGTGTTACTGAGTGACTGTCTTTAAGTGTTCCCACCATTCGCTATTAAGACTTTCATTTGTGTAAACCATGGCTTCGCCATAAGAACAGGCTTAGCTGTCCGATCTTGTATGTTTTCAACCTAAGCAACGGACGCAGCTGCTTGCTGCCATAAATGGACTGGTCACACTACAAACTGCAGCTACTGCGGCGCCTCCACGCCACCGCCTGTACCAACGCCGTCGCCGACTGCACCGCCATTTCGTGCCTTCACTCGTGACGTTTAAGGCTGGCCAGAAAACATCCCACAGTTCGAGGCACACTGCGCAGCTTACAACAAACCAGGTACAGAGCGGCTTGCTTTTTTCATTTTCATCACGGGTGTTGTGTTGTACCATGTGCTCGTGGAATTGTTTCCCACCACTCGCCCAGAAACTAAAACTTGCGACGAAGTGATTGATGCTTTGAACTGCCTCTTTCGTGATAGTGTAAATGTGGTAGTTGCACGCTACGAATTCTTTCGCCTCAGGCGCGGCTCTACTCAGTCGAATAAAGCTTGGTTAGCAGGCCTTCAGGGACTAACTTCTGATTGTGACTTTACTCGTGTGGACGCTCATATGCGGATGTAATGATTAGAGGCGCTATTGCGCAGAGAGTGGCGGATCACCGATCCGTGAAAAAATCCTTAGGTTTAAAAAACCGGCTTTGCAGGAAGTAGTGAACTTGCTAGACAGACAAGATACATTAGACATGGCTACTTCCGCGTTCGACATGACCCCGGGTGTGTGTACTGTTAGCGCGGCACAACACGTGCCCACCCACCAGCCAGCACGGCCAGCCACGCCGCGCCACTCGCGCGCAAGTAAACAAATTTCACACCAGGTACCCACTAAGAAACTGAAATGATGTCCGAACTGCTTTCGTGCCCACCCACGGGACATTTGCCCATACCGCCAAGCACTGTGTTATTTTTGTAATAAGAAAGGACATGTGCAAGCTGTGTGTAGTAAGAGAAACTCTAATTCACCAAGTCTCCCGTTCGCGTGACTCACGTGGGCGTCACCGCAACGGCAACTGGCATAACCATGATTCACATCAGCCTATGGATGTTAATGCCATTTATTCAAAGCCTTCTGCGTCACGTGCTTCGACAGCTCGTCGTGTGAATCAAGTTTTTCCAGACACTTCTTCTCGCATTCAGCGCGATGCGAGGAGACTTTTGTGACTTTTCTCATTTGCGTTCGTTGTGTTCGCATGCAGCTGGACACTGGTGCGTCGGTTTCTTTACTGAACAAATCGACGTATGTCTTGCTTTATTCACTCCCGCTTCATCGTTCACATTCCACGCTGACTGCACGTACTGGACAGGAAATCTCAGTGCTTGGCGTGTGTAGCTTGCTAGCCACATATGGTGCCACGTACAGTGTCTTTCCATGTGATCTGCTCTAGTGATGCTACGAACATTTTTGGCATGGACGCATTTAAACTTTTTGGTCTCGCAATTCAGGACAATGTACTTTACATCAACGCTATTGACCATGCAGACAGTGTTGCCACATTATGCGATGGTTTTCCTGCACTCTTTTCTGATGGCCTTGGTTGTGCCACAGACTTGGCAGCGCATGTTGTAGTTAAAGACAATGCCATGCCTATTTTGCAGGCCGGGGTGGCCGAGATGTTCTAGGCGCTACAGTCTGGAACCGCGCGACCGCTACGGTCGCAGGTTCGAATCCTGCCTCGGGCATGGATGTGTGTGATGTCCTTAGGTTTAAGTAGTTCTAAGTTCTACGGGACTGATGACCTCAGAAGTTGAGTCCCATAGTGCTCAGAGCCATCTGAACCATGCCTATTTTCCGGCGTGCACGCCCGGCACTGCACACACTGCGCGACGCCGTAGCTTCTGAACTTAAGCATTTGCAAGACATTGGTGTCATTGAACCTGTTTGTGTTTCGCCATGGGTTTCGCCTATAGTGTGTCTGAAGAAACCAAACGGTCGTCTCAGTATTTGTGCTGACTTTAAGTCTACACTAAATTCCCAGACGCCGGACGTGGTGGCGGAGCGGTTCTAGGATCTACAGTCTGGAACCGCGCGACCCCTACGGTCGCAAGTTCGAATCCTGCTTCGGGCATGGATGTGTGTGATGTACTTAGGTTAGTTAGGTTTAAGTAGTTCTAAGTTATAGGGGACTGATGACCTGTGAAGTTAGGTCCCATAGTGCTCAGAGCCATTTTAAATTCCCAGACGGTGGTAGCTACATTTCCCTTACTGTGTCCTGAAGACATTTTTGATAAGCTTGATGCGAGAAAATTGGTTTCCACGATTGACTTTCGGGACGCATACTTTGAGATTCCGCTCGACGAACAGTCTCAGCGCTATTTTGCGATTAACACCCTCCTTGGACTGTTCAAGTTTCGCCACCTTCCGTTCGGTTGAGCTTAGGCTCCTGCTATTTTTCAGTCTTATCTGCAGCAGTTGCGTGCCATTGTCCCTGGTTGCTCAAATTATCTGGACGATATAGTGGTATCAGGTCGCTCCCCTGACGAACATTTGCAGAATTTGCTTGCTTTATTTATTTTACTTTTGCAGGCAGGACTCAAGTGTAACAGGGGCAAGTGCAATTATTTTCAAACTGAGATTCAGTATTTAGGACATATGATTAACGAACAGGGTATCCACCCCTCGGCGTCACATCTCAATGCAATTTGAGACTTTCCAGCACACAGGAACTTGAAACAACTGCAGTCTGTGTTGGGCAAAATTTCATATGATATTCGGTTTATACCAAATGCAGCGCAGATTGCAGCGCCTTTGCATCGCCTTTTGTCTGGTCTTCGGAATGTGACGCTGCTTTCCACAAGCTCAAATCTGCGTTGTTGAGTGATCGCTATTTGATTCCTTTCGATCCCTCCAAACCAGTTGTTTTGGCTGTCGATGCATCTTTTCACAGCATCGGAGCGGTTATCTCACACCGCATTAAATCTGTCGTTCGCCCGATAGCTTTTGTGTCTAAGTTATTCAGTACTGCCGAGCAAAACTATTCTCAAATCGAGAAAGAAGCTTTAGCTATTGTATATGGTGTGACAGTTTCATGTTTTTTTGTAGGGTCGCAAGTTCTATTTGGTCACCGACCACAAGCCTTTGAGGTCGTTGTTCCACCCGTCAAAGCCAGTTCCAGCACGTACTGCACAAAAGTTGTTACGTTGGTCTTTAATTTTCTCTAACTACATTTAAGAAATTTTGTTTCGGCCAACAACCCAGCATGGCAATGCTGATGCTTTGTATCTTCTGCCTATCGGTCCTGACAAAGCGTTTGATTGTTCCGAATTGTCATGCGTGTTTATTGATTCACAAGATAAGGAATTAGCTGATGGTTTTCCAGTGGATTTTCGTCGCATTGCTTCATCGACAGCCGCCAATGCTTCTTTGCAGATTCTTTTGAAGTATATTCGTACTCAATGGCCTCCAGCAGCTACGCAGATTTGTGATCTACTTGTCTGTGCACCACAGTGTTATCTTGTTACGAACTGACGATGATCAGTCTTGTGTGGTTGTACCTCGTTCGTTGCAGTCGGAAGTTCTCTGCTTGCTGCACGCTGGTCATTGAGGTATAGTGCGGATGAAACAATTAGCGCATCGTCACTGCACTTGGGTCGGCATTGATAAACATATTGAGAATTTGCTTGCTCACTGTCGCTCTTGCGTGGAGCATCAATCTGCTCGTCGCCAGCGCTTCTTTGCGTGGCCGACTTCTTCAGCGCTTGGCAGCGCGTTCATATTGACTTTGCGGGTTCCTTCTGGGACACCCGCTGGTTGATAGTCATTGATGCATACGGCAACTTTCCTTTGGTTGTACCTATGTCTTCTACTACATCTACCAGTACTATTCGGGCTTTGACGTCTATTTTCTGCATTGAGGGCTTTCCTGAAGTTATTGTCTCCGACAATGGTTCCCAATTCGTGTCCTCAGAGTTTGAAGCGTTCTGTGCTGCTAATGGCATTCGCCATCTGACTTCAGCCCCGTTCCACCCCCAGTCAAATGGCAAGGCTGATCGCTTAGTGCGTATGTTTAAGTCACGGATAAGCAAGATACGCGCCACACTCTCACGAGCACGCGCTCTGGACTTTCCTTTCTTCATACTGCACGCAGCCGCTTGGCACCCGTTCCTCAGTGGAGTTGCTACATGGCCATACCCGCTGGTCGTTCCTGTAGCTATTGCACCCGCCGCTGTGCGCTCCCACTGCTTCGCATCGTTCTGGCTTGGCGCCGCATGATTTAGTGTTCTATCGCGTTTTCTCTGGCAGGCAGCGCTGGGAGCAGGGATGCATTCATCGCCAGTTTGGCGGCGCCTGATTTGTCATTTCTGGTCCCTCTGGCAGTGACAAGCGACACCGGAGCCAGATCCGTTTGTGCCGTCCTCGGTTTTCTGCCGCTGGTTGTTTTCTGGCAGAATTGCAGGCTTCACGCATTCCGCCACCTCAGCCTACGACTCCACCGATGGCTCTCCGCTGCTCGCAAACACGCCACGGTCGCCCCGCCTGCCGTCGTCGAAGTCGCCGCTGCCAGTCCGGTCAACTGTAGGGGACGAGCGCCTCTTGCCGCCACCATGGCCCCACCTCCAGCCGCCGCCGCCGCCGCTTTCTTCCGCGGTGGTGGAACCGCTGGAGGGCCCCCTGGGTCCCTCCACCCGTCGCCGGAAGCCCTACTCAACGACGGTGTGTCGTTTCAAGGGGGAGGGATGTGGTATCGATAGCTACGATGCCACGGCGTCGGTGAAAGTTCTTAAGTTGGTACTACAAAAGACACCTACGACAGCGCCCTCTAGCTGGTTCTGTGGAGGTCTACGAGTGACAGATTCTTCCCATTTTGAACAAGAGCAGACGGCCAGGACACTTCGCTTGCTATTGAGACTATGTGCTACATACGACGGGTCTAACGTTTCGCACCTCAGTGCAAAGTTATATATTCAGTTAATATTGTGATACAGTAAAACCATTTCTAACAGCAGTACCGAGAGACTTTCACCTTTCCTGCTCCTACTCACTTCCTTCATTCAATTTACATGAGCAGACCCACGCGCTGCCTTCCAGGTGGGATACAAAAGTGGTATTGCCATGTCCGTTGCAAAAGACTTTGTTAGTGAGCCAGCTCAGAGCCGACCAAACACCATTACGTCAGATGCACCAATGCCACTGGCAGATTCCCACATTGTTCTCCAGGAAACGTGATGGCACTGCCATAACGACGACACAGCAGAAAGGCCAGTTACTACACATCCAACCAACAGACTTCTTATGGTCTACATAGCTGCGGTCTGAGATTTGCAAAGCAAGAACACTCTGTCCCAACATAAGTTACAATTGTTTTCAGTCAAAGGTGTCCCAGTCTGGTAGCTACTAGAGGTGTATTCCGCTCCTCGAGGTGACATGATGTTACAATCAGCCACCACGAGATTTGGCCTCCACTAAGTGTGTGCCCCTGCTTCTGGTTTCAAAATCAGTGCTGTGGCTTAGAATCTTCCAGCCAGTGGAAGACCTTCAGGCCAACTACCAGATGCAAACAGCGTTCCGCCATAAAAAGCAGTCGTTTGAGACCATGGCCACGTGTTGCGTCAGTTTCTTAACTCTCGCTGTCTTCAGCACACCTTATGGAGGAAGTTGCACCGCAGAATGTTCTAGTTTGTTCTTCAGTAAAATGTATGAGTAATAGTGAAGTTTTTATGAGCAGCCATCAATCATCATCCTTTCATCAGTCCAGCACCTCAACTCAGACCTCCACATGTACAGTCGTGCTCAAATGTGTCCGAACGACCTGAATTGCATATAGCCTGATTCGAATACAACCCTCATAACGCAGCTGTCTAGCAGGTCCTCTAATGGCTCCTCGGTACAGTCGTTTGTTTATTGAAAAGAGTTCCAACAAATCATCCCTTGAAAACTTTGCTCTATATCGCAATACTCAAGATGAAATGTAATACCACGATACTACAAATATCAGGGAACACTGAATCACAGATGAGACGGTACTTAACGTTTGTAAGCTCACATTTATTACAGTAAATGACATACCTGAAATGTTACCACTCTCATTATTAGATCAGATAGTTAATGCACGTTGCAAGTACGTCGTATTCATGATTTTCCCTTCAAAGTAACCTTCCGTATATATTAATTAACACAATAACATTAAAAATTAACTTTTCACGAGCTGCTAGATGAGAATATGTATTAACTTCAAATGACACGACGAACCGTCTCGTTCTGCATATGGATTCAAACCTAGGTCATTCAGGCTAAGTAAAGATTTCGTCACCGATGGAAACTAACATTCATTCCTGACTAAGCATACAGAGAGTGATATACCTCGATTTTAGACAATATCAGTTAGGAAATATCAACTTTAAATTACATAACGTAAACATTTTTAACGGACGCGAATTCCTACCCAGCCTCTATTGTCCCTGTTAACGAACTACGAGAGATGTTAAATATTGCTTTTTCACAAGTAACTTACTTGAAATGCCGTGAGGTATAGGGATTCGAACCCAGAATCTAATCGGATTGTTATCAAAGCACAATCAACTGTGACATATCGGATTTTCTCGGCAGTAGCAAGACGTTTTAACTGATATGACAAGACGAAACATTAATTTTTTCCTTCCCAGGACCCCAACCCGGCACCTATCGCTGTTATATTCTAGAGAAAACGAACGTTAAATATAGGTTTGTTACACCAGCAGCGACATGTGAGCATGTCTGAACTAGAAATAATATGACAAAGAGTTCAGTGCTGAGTGATAATCGAACCCCACACATATCGTTGTTGACTACACACAAAGAATTTTTATCCACCAGCAGCTCGGAATAACATCCTTGAACTTACAGTGATCTCGCAAATAGTACTGTGTCTCACTGGGAGTCAAAACTATCAGATATCGTTAGTATTGACAACGAATAAAAATACATTAAAAACCAAAATTATTATCCACCAGCAGATAGGTGTTCGCATGCTATAGCTTCAGAATACATAATGAAAACTTTAGTGCCGGGCGAGGATTCGAAACCATTCACGCGCTATATGTGGAGATGTTGAGGATTCTGCAGTGTTGAACAAACAACAAATTGTAGCCGAGCTGTATTGTCATGAAGGGATCAAATTCTTCGTTAAGGGAGGTCTGAGTTGCTTTCCCACTTCAGAAACAATTTTATCGACATACAGAAGTTCAAATAAAAGGTGGAATATTTGTCCTGTGACCCTACAAATCGTTTGTTTCGTCACTAGAAATAAGTAACTAGTATAAGAAAGCTTACTGATAATAGAGTTTCAACATGTCACCACTCGTGTCTTTATTGTGGTTCAACCTAATGTCTACTTGGTAGAGAAGGAATATCATGTTTAATGTGAATTTCAGACCACAGTGCCATTATACCTTCTCCACATCGCGTAGCCAGAAGAGAATAGAATCTGTCTCTCCCTATCAAAAATCATCGGCAGAAGTTGGAATCAAACCCAGACCACACGTATATGAATCTATCAGCAATCCAACAGACCACCAAATCGTTACCTCTGTGACTCATTTTTCTATTGTAACGCCATTGCGCCACACTGGATGAGAATTCAGACACACAGCCGCCCTGTAGTGGTTTGCAGCATGTTCAGTATATTCATTTACTTGGTGACCGAATCGCCACGAACTAGCTGCCTCGGCTACCCAGTGCACACATTCGACTCCATTTTCTAATCACCGAAATAAAATCACGTAACTGTCACCTACACAGAGCTGCCAACAATGTAGGACGCAGAAATTTAAATAGGAAGTGTTCTTTTCCACTTGAGCTACTCTATTGCTGATCTGTCTGTTGAAAACGTCGTGCAGTGCAAAGGAAAAGCTATAACTGTCTGTCTCTCAGAAGTCTACATCCGGCCATATGCATTATCTCACAACACTGTGGAATGCGGAAGTTCTGGAGGAATTCTTGTTGACTTCTGGAGCTACTGAAGCTACGGCTCAGTAAGTAGTGTAATGGTAATTGTAGTGCACCGTAGATAAAACGTCGTGAGTTCAAATACATTTACTGCTACATTTTTTAAACTCAATTCTGCTTTCTGCTGAAGCTATCAATCTAATGGAACTTTGAACATAATTCCCTTCACTTCTCACTCAAAATAGTTGCATGTGGAAAAAGGGTCAACTACTGCGACGTTTTGGTCTTTTCAGGTTTAATATGCAGCCAGGAAGCAGACGCATCTCGAAACTTTTGAATTATTTATGGGGAGAGTGCATCGTGCCAAAATACGTCAGAAAAGTATTTTCTACATTAGCTGTCGAGTGGTATTGTTTGACAGCTTTAACTCAGAACAAGTTTTAAACATGTATATAATCAATAAACTGCATGTGCACTGTCAGAATGTTATAGATAACATCAGTGAATTTGCATATATCGTTGATGATAATTTCTCTCTCATGTCTACTTTTGTTTAAACAACACTAAAAGAAACCCTACGATAATTGTGCACAGTATTATAAGAAATGAAATATAACTACCCATGATAACCTTACGACGTAAGTCTGTTTCAATAAAGCTGAGTATCAAACTCAATCATGGACGTTTCCGTGCCTGGCGGAATATCGAGCTCTCTCTTCCACTTCTGTATACAATATTCCTGATCTAAACGGGCTCTTTATTATTACAGGCCCTGGGCAGTGCAACATCATACTGACAACAGTAATGTGTTTTTACTGACAACCTCACTGTTTGTTTTACTCGATTTTGTAGTCATTTAAATAAAACAACATGACCTTCCAGTGGGAGACATTTCGTCCCCCTTTCCTTCTGTGAAATTTGTCAGTACGTTCTATGGCTTCCAACCAGCGAAATGCGGCGGAGTACTGCTGGTAAACAATTCACAAACCATGATTTAGTGCCGTTAAAACGATTTCTATAAACATTGTCATAGCTGAAGGAATTCAGTTTCTTCTTAAATCGTCTTATGCAGCAACGTTCACAGATATATATCAAATAGTAAAAGCTCTTTATCCAGGTAGGAAGGTTATAAAACAAACTTCCCACAGTTTGTGTCAGGTTGATCTTTTTGTCTGATAGCACTGCGTAAGTATTTTGTCTAAGAGGTATCACAAGTAGTGTTCCTGTAGCTGTGGTAATCATTGGTTGGAAACGAGTTTAACACCAATGGCTACAGTAATGATAAATATTCAAAATGATTATCAGTCTAAGACTGAGTTCATTCACAAACTGAGGCGTATTTATAATATTGAAGCTAGACTGTGTATACTTTTCTTCCTTGAGTGGGCATTGGAAGGGGTTTACACACATGTATACAATACTATGATTACTTCGAACAATATAGTTAACATTGTTCTCATAAACTAATTTTGTTTTTTTAATTCTTTGGGGTATTCAGTGTGCAATATGTGTTGTAGATACAGTCTTAGACGAAAAAGTTGTCCGCTCCGCCGAGTTGTTCACATAAAGTGGACAATACAGTCATGCTCCCCCTCACAGTTCTAAATCCGTCAATATGCTCGATCTGGCAACATTGTAGACTTCGGCACTTCTTGAAGGAAGTCTTGACTGCAGTCTGAGTACATCACTCTTGACTACGACTGTAGACTTGAGGTAAACCACGAGACTAGCTAATACGACGTCTGGCAACAGAAAGCACATGTTGACAAAACTTTTATCGCCCCTTTCCTCTCAGTGCTGAAGCTATGAGTGTAATTCAAGAGAATCTACAATTTATTTCGCTTTCTGTGACATTGGTAATAACGGTTTGGTTCAATACTATTTTAGCGATGGATTTCTTGGCCTGCCATCTGCCTCTGAACACCGCATGCATCTGAGTTCTCTGGGACCCGTTTGCTGCCAGGCTGAGGCATGGCGCTGCCTCGCCTTCTGCTGACAACATCTGCTCCAATGTTAGTGAACTATAAAATCTGTCTACGATTCGTGTTTCACACTCGATAGCAACGGAGGCAAAAAACCGTTTTCATTTGATGAGTATTTTATTACACTAGTATACAATACATCAATGTGGCACAGAATTAATTTCATTGTTCCTGATCCAGTGTGCTATAATTAAAGCGTCACATCCTGTTCTTTTTCCATTCACAGGAGATTCTTCAAATAATATTTTTTTGTCATAGATTCGTGTGTATTAGTCAAGGCACAGAGAGTAAATGCAATTTAATGTGTTTGGTTTCTTTCTTTGATTACCTATGGTAAATGGATGCAAAACATTGTGTCAATACCTTTCAGAACCTGCTCTATAGCTACTCAGGCAAACTGCTTGTTTTGAGTTCCATACATTAATTAATGGAGAAGTGAACGCTGTCCAAAAGTGATATTTAAAATACTCAGTTGGATTTAAGGCGACAAAATTGCCCATATTTGAAGCTACGCAGAGAAAAAGTAAGTTGCTAGAGCCGCTGTTACCAAATGTCTGCAGAGAGTTCCTAATTGCTACTGTGGAAATTTAACATAGACGCCCTATAGTAATCAAGAGCTTCATTTCCTTCATACTTATTACCCTGGCATGTGAGTTTTAAGTGAAGAACAACATTGAAATTCGTATCGTTGACGATCGATTCGAATTTATTCAGAGACACTTCTATTGTGAAGCAGCTTGCAGTCAGAAAGCCGAGATCTATGACCATTAACACAACTTGCTACCAAGAGGACTTGATGTGTAAAGGTTTTCTTCCGATTTCGTTACAGAATTTTTTCGGGAAATTCGCAGCTCCATAAATAAATCAGAAAAAAAGCTTACACATGCTGATCCCTGCCACGGTTAGAACTGATGACTCATTGAGCTGTTGCGACACGAAATACGGGCGGGGGCACGGGGCTACGGACACACTGCTGCCAGCACGCCACTTTCATCATGGTATTGGTCGCTCAGCCTCATAACGCATAGTGACCGATAATATAAGTTGTCACTTACGTGAAGAATAGCATATTTTTAGCCAAAAAATTGAATTTTCTCTCTCAGTATCTAGGGGTTATATAGCACGAGTCAGTCAAATGGAAAGGGAATATCAAGTGAATTTAGTGAGTCAGTTCAGTACCATACGTGGAAGTGACTGCACTGTCACAGTGTTGCCAAATTTTTGTGACGATGTTGCCAATTCTCAGTTGTGCTAGGAACAGCTCTGTAGTGGTATGCGAGGAGAATCCCGTGCTTGTGTCATAGGAGGATACGGAGAGGAGGCGTGGGGTTTGGTTATTACACAGCGTTTTCTCCTACCAGTTGTGTCAAACATTCAGGTGTATAAACTTCCATCACGAGTACAGTTTCCCACAAAATACATACGAATAAAACACTTACCCTATTACTTTGTGACAAAAGATTATTTGAGTACAATAAAAGGTCTTTGGAAATCAACTTTGCCCACCTGGCACGAAAAGTAAGATGACAAACACTTTGCACCTCGAAGTCGATTGCATCTATGTGCAGTTTTGTGATCATACAAGTAGAATTTCATGAACTGCACGAAAATGTAGAAAAATGTTGGTGAGAATGGGAGCTACAAGAAATACAGTTAACTAATTATTCTGTGTCTCGTAATAATCAACGCATTTGAAAATTCAGAAGAGAAGAAACTAAAAATTATGCCCATTAAGACAGAAAGTAAAGTGCAGACGCGGGCACTGTGCAGATCTGCGCTTTTTCATCTTCAGATCTATAAAAATAATGTATACTAACTAGCGTATTCATTGGTTTCGTAATGTTTCCCTCTTGTTTAGTCTTCTAATGATGAACTGGATCCACACCCATGAGTCTGATTGTTTCTTTGTATACTTCCATCTACTATCTTTGTGTGTTACTGCTCGGTATTCAGAAAGCAAAATGCTATGCCTGCTCCCACGAGGTATTAGAAGGACGTCGTAAGAAGGCTAACGAAGTAGAATCAAAATACATTGAGATGCCAATTTTTCTGTCGTCATGGTGTTAAGTCGACAGAAATAGTTGGGTATTATTGCCTGCATCACCGGCATCTCATTGTTGTCTTCTCTTACTGAGATTTTCATATTACCCTGAACACAAGACGCCGAGATAAATGTGTATATTCTCCGTGACGAAACATCCTACATTCCATTCATCCTGATCCATTCGTAACGTGCATCGGCAGCAATGAGTGATAGGAACGTTGTAGTGGGGTGACGAATAACAGTAACAAAGCTAGTAGTAACAAATCAGTAATCAAGGATGTTTACTGCATTACAGACAATTGTTAACGATTTACAAAATAACCAAGAAAGGCTGAGTGTTTAATTGGTGCACTGCATAGGTGTTCTTAACACTTCGTTACTGAATTCTGTTCTGATTGTTTGCAGATGGAAAAGCCATGCAGCCATACATATCGCTAGTACAACGAGACATTACCTATCAACTATCCTTGCTTTAAATCACAAGACGAACATGGCGTCACTGAGCTGATATTTGAAATACATTTATGTTTTCTCCCTCTGTCCTCTTTCTCTCTTTCTATTTCTCTTTTATATTTTTCTTCTAATTTTTTGAGGATAGCATCAAGAAGCGCGAGTAATAAGCAAGTAGGCATATAATCTATTTACAGTTATTTTCATCGGGTTATATAATTCAAAAATATAACTTTATTGCGTAATTCCAATTATTGATAGACTATTCGTGAGCTTGCGCGCATTCAGTGGGGTGATACATATCACAGAAGCAAGCAAAACACAAGTATTTCTTGCACTATGCGCAGCACTCAAACGAAATCTCGCTGCACTGACGTATTGTCTGATATATTGCTCGGAAAATACATCTGATTCATGTTGCTAAATACAGCTCTATGAGATATCAATGTGTATGCGTACCAAGTGTATAAAAGTATATCTTGAAATACACAGAAAGGCACAAAGGGGTATTCGACAGAAACATAGGCATGAACAAGATTGTAACTGGGGTCGACAGCATTGTTGTCTACCACCTCGACAACTCGAACGGTGACAGTGCTCGGCTGGTTACTTACGTTTACTGGTATCAAAGCTACAGCATGAAAACACAAAAATGTTAATAACCTGAAGATCATTAACTTTGGAACCCATAGTAATGTAAATCAGCCATCAGTTAGAAGATTGGTTTAAACTCCACAGGGCTTTAATAGGCACGGTCCTGTGAAAGGTGGTATGCCATTGCTTTCCTCCGACCTTTGAGTTGACTTGCCTAGACACTTACTAGGGGTACCTACAGTATAACGTGGCTTTCGGACCACAGTGCAACTCGGAATTTTTCACATCAACAACACTACCCGAGGGGAAATAAGTGTAAAATGGGAGATAAAATTCGTGGGACTGACCAGGGATCGAAGTTCGTGGCGATTCGGTCACCAAGTAAATGAATATACTGAACATGCTGCAAACCACTACAGTGAGGCTGTGTGTCAGAATTCTCATCCAGTGTGGCGCAATGGCGGTACAATAGAAAAATGAGTCACAGAGGTGAGGATTTGGTGGTCTGTTGGATTGCTGACAGATTCACATACGTGTGGTCTGGGTTTGATTCCAACTTCTGCCGATGATTTTTGATAGGGAGAGACAGATTCTATTCTCTTCTGGCTACGCGAAGTGGAGAAGGTATAATGACACTGTGGTCTGAAATTCACATTAAACATGATATTCCTTCTCTACCAAGTAGACATTAGGTTGAACCACAATAAAGACACGAGTGGCGACATGTTGAAACTCTATTATCAGTAAGCTTTCTTATACTAGTTACTTATTTCTAGTGACGAAACAAACGATTTGTAGGGTCACAGGACAAATATTCCACCTTTTATTTGAACTTCTGTATGTCGATAAAATTGTTTCTGAAGTGGGAAAGCAACTCAGACCTCCCTTAACGAAGAATTTGATCCCTTCATGACAATACAGCTCGGCTACAATTTGTTGTTTGTTCAACACTGCAGAATCCTCAACATCTCCACATATAGCGCGTGAATGGTATCGAATCCTCGCCCGGCACTAAAGTTTTCATTACGTATTCTGAAGCTATAGCATGCGAACACCTATCTGCTGGTGGATAATAATTTTGGTTTTTAATGTATTTTTATTCGTTGTCAACACTAACAATATCTGACGTTTTTGACTCCCAGTGAGACACAGAACTATTTGCGAGATCACTGTAAGTCGAAGGATGTTATTCCGAGCTGCTGGTGGAGAAAAATTCGCTAGGTGACGTCTCTTTATGTGTAGTCAACAAGGATATGTGTGGGGTTCGATTACCAGTCAGCACTGAATCTTCCTCATATTATTTCTAGTGCAGACATGCTCACATGTCGCTGCTGGCGTAACAAACCTATATTTAACGTTCGTTTTCTCTAGAATATAACAGCGATAGGTGCCGGGTTGGAGTCCTGGGAAGGAAAAAATTAATGTTTCGCCTCATCATATCAGTTAAAACATCTTGCTACTGCCGAGAAAATCCTATATGTCACAGCTGATTGTGCTTTGATAACAATCCGATTAGGTTCGGAGTTCGAATCCCTGTCCAACACAAAGCTTCACCTCACGGCATTTCAAGTAAGTTACTTGTGAAGAAGCAATATTCAACATCTCTCGTAGTTAGTTAACAGGGGCAATAGAGGCTGGGTAGGAATTCGCGTCCGTTAAAAAATGTTTACTTTATGTAATTTGAAGTTGATACTTCCTAACTGATACTGTCTAAATCGAGGTATATCACTCTCTGTATGCCTAGTCAGGAATGACTGTTAGTTTCCGTCGGTCACGAAATCTTTGCAAGACCGCTACGGTCGCAGGTTCGAATCCTGCCTCGGGCATGGATGTTTGTGATGTCCTTAGGTTAGTTAGGTTTAACTAGTTCTAAGTTCTAGGGGACTAATGACCTCAGCAGTTGAGTCCCATAGTGCTCAGAGCCATTTGAACCATTTTTGAAATCTTTGCTTAGCCTGCATGACCTGGGTTTGAATCCATATGCAGAACGAGACTTTTCGTCGAGTCATTTGAAGTTAATACATATTCTCAAGTACCACCTCGTGAAAACTTAAATTTTTAATGTCATTTTGTGTTAATTAGTAAGTACGGTATGTTACTTTGAAGAGGAAATCATGAATACGACGAACTTGCAACGTGCAATACTTATCTGTCGTAATAATGAGAGTGCTAACATTTCAGGTATGTCATTTATTGTAATAAATGTGAGCTTACAAGCGTTAAGTACAGTCTTATCTGTGATTCGGTGTTCCCTGATATTTGTGGTATCGTGGTATTACTTTACATCCTAAGTTATTGCGATACAGAGCAGTGTTTTCTCGTGTCGATTTGCTGGAACCATTTTCAATAGTCGAACGACTGTACTGAGGAGCGATTAGAGTACCTGCTAGACAGCTGCGTTTTGAGGGTTGTATGCGAATCAGGCGATATGCAAGTCAGGTCGTTCGGATACTTTTAGCACGACTGTACATCTAAATCTACATGGATACTCTGCAAATCACATTTAAGTGCTTGGTAGAGGGTTCATCGAACCACCTTCACAATTCTCTATTATTTCAATCTCGTATAGTGCGCGGAAAGAATGAACACCTATATCTTTCCGTACGAGCTCTGATTTCCCTTATTTTACTGTGGTGATCTTTTCTCCCTATGTAGGTCGTTGGCAACAAAATATTTTCGCATTCGGAGGAGAAAGGTGGTGATTGGAATTTCGTGAGAAGATTCCGACGCAACGAAAAACGCCTTTCTTTTAATGATCTACAGGCCAATTCCTGTATCATTTCTGTTACACTCTCTCCCATATTTCGTGATAATACAAAACGTGCTGACTTTATTTGAACTTTATCGATGTACTCAGACAGTCCTATCTGGTAAGGATACTGCGCAGCAGTATTCTAAAAGAGGACGGAAAGCGTAGTATCCTCTTGTAGCGTAGTGTCCTCCTTAGTAGGTTTGTTACATTTTCTAAGTCTCCTGCTAATAAAACGCAGCCTTTCTTTAGCCTTCCCCAGAACAGTTTCTATGTGCTCTTTCCAATTTAAGTTGTTCGTAATTGTAATACCTAAGTATTTAGTTGAATTTATGGCTTTTAGATTAGACTGACTTATCGTGTAACCGAAGTTTAAACAGTACATTTTAGCACTCATGTGGATGACCTCACACTTTTCGTTATTTAGGGTCAAGTGCCACTTTTCGCACCATTCAGATATTTTTACTAAATCGTTTTGCAGATTGTTTTGATCTACTGTTGACTTTATTAGTCGATAAATGACAGCGTTATCTGCAAACAACCGAAGACGCCTACTCAGATTGTCTCCCAAATCGTTTACATAGATAAGGAACAGCAAAAGGCCTATAACACTACGTTGGGGAACGCCTGAAATCACTTCTGTATTACTCGATGACTTTCCGTTAATTACTACGAACTGTGAACTCTCTGACAGGAAATCCCAAATCCAGTCACATAACTGAGACAACATTCCATAAGCACGCAATTTCACTACGAGCAGCTTGTGTGGTACAGTGTCAAAAACCTTCCGGAAATCCAGGAATACGAAATCGATCTGAAATACCTTGTCAATAGCACCCAGCGCTTCGTGTGAATAAAGAGTTAGTTGTGTTTCACAGGAACGATGTTTTCTAAACCCATGTTGACTGTGTGTCAATAGACCGTTTCCTTCGAGGTAATTGATAATGTTCGAATACAATATATGTTCTAAAATCCTGCTGCATATCCACGTTAACCATATGTGCCTGTTATTTAGTGGATTACTCCTACTACCTTTCTTGAATATTGGTGTGACCTGTGCTACATTCGAGTCTTTGGGTACGGATCTTTCGTCGAGCGAACGGTTGTATGTGATTGTTAAGTATGCAGCTAATGCTTCAGCATACTCGGAAAGGAACCTAATTGGTATACAGTCTGGACCACAAGTTTTGCTTTTATTGAGTGATTTGAGTTGCTTCACTACTTCGAGGATATTTTCTTCTACGTTACTCATGTTGGCAGCTGTTCTCGATTCGAATTCTGGGATATTTACTTAGTCTTCTTTTGTGAAGGCATTTCGGAAGGCTGTGTTTAGTAACTCTGCTTTGGCAGCACAGTCTTTGATAGTATCTCCATTGTTATCGCACAGAGAAGGCATTGATTATTTCTTGCCGCTAACGTACTTCACGTACGACCAGAATCCTTTTGGATTTTCTGCCAGGTTTCGAGACAAAGTTTCGTTGTGGAAACTGTTATAGGCGTCTCGCATTGAACTCTGCGCTAAATTTCGAGCTCCTGTAAAGGATCGCCAGTTTTGGGGATTTTGGGTCTATTTAAATTTGACATGTTTGTTTCGTTGTTCCTGCAACAGTGTTCTAACCCGTTTTGTGTACCAAGGAGGATCAGCTCCGTTGTTTGTTTGTTTATTTGCTATAAATGCCTCAATTGCTGCCGATACTATTTTTTTGAGTTTAAGCTACATCTGGTCTACACTTATTAATTTGTAATGAGTGGCGATTGTTTCTCAGGAAGGCGTCAAGTGAATTTTTCTCTGCTTTTTTGAATAGCTATATTTTTCGCTCATTTTTCGAGGATTTAGGGATTACAATATTCAATCTCGCTACGACAACCCTGTGTTCACTAATCCCTATATCGGTTTTGATGCTCGTTATTACTCAGGATTATTTGTTGCTAAGAGGTCAAGTGTGTTTTCACAACCGTTTACTATTCGCGTGGGCTCATGAACTAACCGCTCGAAATAATTTTCAGATAATGCACTTAGAAGAATTTCGGATGATATTTTATTCATACTTTCGGAATTAAACATGTATTTTCGCCAACATATCGAGGGTAAATTAAAGTCAACACCAACTATTATCGTATGAGTCGGGTATGTGTTTGAAATCAAACCCAAGTTTTCTTTGAACCTTTCAGCAACTGTATCATCTGAACTGGGAGGTTTGTAAAAGGATCCAATTATTATTTTATTCCGGTTGCCAACAATGACCTCTGCCCATACTAACTCACAGGAAGTATCTACTTCAATTTCTCGACAAGTTAAACTACTTCTGACAGCAACACCACCGCCAAAGGTGTTTAGTCTATCTTTTCGGAACACTGTTACGTTAAAAAATGGCTCTGAGCACTTAACATCAGAGGTTATCAGTCTCCTAGAACTTAGAACTACTTAAACCTAACTAACGTAAGGACATCACATACATCCATGCCCGAGGCAGGATTCGAACCTGCGACCGTAGCGTTCACGTGGTTCCCGACTGAAGCGCCTAGAACCACAGGGCCACACTGGCCACCACTTAGGAGGTTGCACGGAAAGCTATCAATAAAGCTGATTGTATTGCAGATGTACTAAAATGGTACAGACGCATTTAGTATTTCCGAAGAACGCAGATTCGGCATCATCTGTTACGGCACTGCTTCCTCAGAAGCTGGGAGGAGCAGAAAGAGGAAATGTGTTTGCTAGGTTTATCATTTGGCCGACAAGGCTTGTGCCAGTAGATCAGGAGATTGACAAAAGTGACAACACTTGCAGTGTAATGGGTGATGCAGGCGAAGGCTGCTGTGCAATCCCAGGGCTAGACCTCCTCATCAAGTATCATGCCGAAACTGACTTTCGATGACGCGCGGTGGGACGCAGGGGGATAATGTTCAAGCTGGGGGAAGCTGTCACCAGTGAAATACTGTCGCAAGGTTGGTTTATTATGATAGGACAAATGCGGGTAAAATCACTAAGGTTTCATTTGCATGATATAGTGCCACAAGGCACTGGAAAGTTGCTTTAGGTGACCAAAGGTGTTGCTAACTTATACGATTCTGGACTTCGCTTCCGGGTAGGGAATCGTCGTTGAGTACGCACCCTTCAGTGATTGGGAGCACTCCACTAAACTCTGACGGTCTAAGGCATTGCAGTCATGGACTGTGGGGATGGTCCCGGCGGAGGTTCGAGTCGTCCCTCGGGTATGGGTGTGTGTGTTTGTCCTTAGGATAATTTAGGTTAAGTATTGTGTAAGCTTAGGGACTGATGACCTTAGCAGTTTTGTCCCATTCGAGTACACACACATTAGAACATACTGAAACGTTCCCTTTTTGAACAATTTATACACGACTGTGCTTAAACTGACGCACAATATTTTTAGCGCAACGCAATCTGACTTTCAATAATCTCTACAAGAGAATGGCCCTGACTAACATTAAACTATACGTTTCACAAATCACTTACCTCACAAAAATCTTGGTTACTCGAACTACTGCAATACAGCGAGCGCCACTACTGCCAGCTAAATAAAAGATTCAGACTACTGAAGGCACTAACTACTGATAGGCATAGTTAGCAAATGAAAGATTTTAATAGAGAACAAACAATGTATTTACCTTAATATCATCATATATATATATATATATATATATATATATATATATGTATATATATATATATATATATATATATATATATATATATATATATATATATATATATATATAGCAGTTCATGACAAATTTCAAAACTCCGCCATCTCTCTCCCCACATCCACCACTGCTGGTGGCTCACCTCCAACTGCGCAACGCTACGCGCTGTTCACAGCCAGCTGCCTAACACTACAATGGCGAGTATTACAACAATGCAAAGCAGCCACAGACTGCACACAGCACAGCCAGTGATTTTCATACAGAGGTGGCGTTACCAAAAAAACCTAAACAGCCTACTTACATAGTCCCCATGCTACCCACCAAAAATTTTACATATTTTTTTGGGCACTGGCCAATACATATTTGTAAAAAATTTTTTTCACAATTACAATAACAAAGAAATCAAATGCACACACTTATTGATACAATGTTGGTCAAAAGCTAAAATTTTCTCACAGTCCATAAAGACAGTCCTGATCATTCATCACAATAACATTTCAGTGTTTTTCTCAAAGTCTGAGCAGTAGAAGAAAATGCACACGAAAGTAGTGGATTTCCATGCAGTCTTGAAGAAGTAGTGTTGTCCTTCCAACGGAAAGACAGTGCTGACTCTTGACATGCTGACAGGTAATGGGCCACAACAGACCAAACCCACAGCGGAGTCAGTCGAAGTTTTGAAGAGTATTGGTGGGTAGGTCATCACAGAGCAGACCCACTGTAGTCCTGGTAGAGATTACGGCATTGGTGGGCCACCAGAGGTGCAGACCCACTGCAGTCCTGGTAGAAATAATGGTACTGGTGAGTCAGCAGAGGTGTAGACCCACTGTAGTCCTTGTAGAAATAATGGTACTGGTGAGTCAGCAAAGACGCAGACCCACTGTAGTCCTTGTATAAATAATGGTATTGGTGAGTCAGCAAAGGTGTAGACCCACTGTAGTCCTTGTAGAGACGGTCAGCAGCCATCTGTTGCAAATGTGCAGGTGCACAATCACCATTGAAGAGTCTTGCGGACAATATAGCAAGTCCATAAACCACCACTTGTGCACTCACAAAGTTTTTGGAATTGTCCTTAGAACCAGCAATGCTGTTATCCAGTCCCTTGCTGAATTATTAACACACGTGCAAACACTAACAGTCCCTACTTCTCACATATTGTCCATATACTATGACCAACAGAAATGTGTGCAGTGAAATGGAACTTACAAGTTAATAATATGATGAACTGGTGTCAATTACAATTTTATAACATAAGAATACAATTACAAAGGTACAAAATACATCATTAAAGAACATAACAATACAGATAACATTTGTAGTAACAAACTTTACAAAAGAATCGAAATAACATATACATCAGTGTTACAGGAACTATGACATAAGTAAATATATAAAATAATGAGAATAGTTTTCGAAACATTAATTTCACACATGAGCATTAAAACAGAACAGAATAAATAATACCTAACATCTTTACAAAGAAAATAACATATTATTAATGCAAATTATATTTGAGGATAACAGTATTCCTCATCATAGTGAATGTAGCTTAGTATTAGAAGAGAAAAAAAATTCTACGAAACAGTACACAGAGACAGGAAGAAAACAAATACACATGGGTACACAAACACATAGTGGGATAACACAAGGAAAGGACAAGGTTTCTTTTACTGCAGTATTTTGCAAACAAAACTTTCTTTACTTCTCGGAGATCTCCCTTCGTTCCTCATTATTTCCAAAAAGTCCAATCAATACCTGATTTCTCTACTCTGTTCATATTTCTTTCAAAATAATTACGGATCATTGTACAATACTCATTTTGGCCCAAAACGTTTTCATATACCTTAAATGCATTTCTTTCCATTCATCACAACTAGTTTCTTATATAGTCTACCCCCTCTTAAGCTAACTTAAATCTACTGAGCTCAGATGCTAAACTAAGGGACGAGGCAATGCAGCAGCACATAAAACAATTAACGCAAACAGCAATGACAAAAAAGTGCAGATTTGCAAAGGAAGCAGCATTTTAGAAATTAGCGAAGCAATTGCAATATTACGACTAATATAAGGCAATGTGCAGCAAACAAGAAAAATAAATCTGGCTTAGCAGAGTAACACAAATTAAAATTCATTAGCACTATGCCTGGCAAACAGCATAACTTATACCTAAACATGACAAAGTTCAAGCAGAAAAAGTATTACACTAAAAATGGCCATGTCTAATACCTATGTCACATCTTAACACTAGAGTGATGCATCACAATTTATTCTACAAAAGAAATTAACAAGTACTTGAAAAGAAAACTATGATTGCAGTTCCTGTGAAGGTAAATGTCTTTTTGTGCTCCCTCATTTTTTTTGAAAAAATTATTATTTACTCGATCTGTAGACAGAAAATATTTATATTAGTACATCTATAAAATTTTATTTTAATCAATGCTGCAGTGCAGCTAGAAACTAGATATCAAATGAAATAAGCAATTACGCAAACCAAAGCATAAAAATATCGTTCAATAGTCATGTGACATTTCATAAGTTAGTAGACATTGTCTCAACTCTCGTAGAAAGACGCTTGTCATAATCAGGTGTGCAGATGTAAAAATATTTCTCGTCATTTCATTAGGCATTTCTGTAAATATCATAAATTAAGAGCTCCACAGTGTCAACATATGTTTTCAAGTTCGACCGTGTCGTTTTTGCGATGCTCTCTACAAAGGAACGTCAATAGCGAGGATAATGGCCTCCCTTTTTTTTCTACCTGTGCCGCTGAAAAGGGCTCGCAATAATGGCTTTTTCTCCAGGCGTCTGACACACCTGGCCGCTCACAACGAATTACTTCACGGTCACTTACCTTTCTTAACGAAATATTTACGACAGCAGTTTTCGCTACAGCGACAGTCTCATATAAAAATTTCATAGGTCAAGAATTTGCGTTACAAATCTGTAGAAACAAAATCGTATGAATATAACAGTGTCCAAAAAATTTTCGCCGGCATTGTGATACATTCACGCATTTACACACATTTCATAACTCTTAAAGTACGATTCTCGGTTTACAACATCCTTTTTCACCAGAGTCCCTACCTTCTATTCATTATTCATATACATATAAACACGTAATCACATTCCTTATATAGCATGATCTTATTGATCATAAACATACCGCAACAGCATAATACACATCGTCGTCGTAAAAATAACATCATAACACCTCAGTCAAATCTCAAAATCGTCGTAGCTTCCTCCAATAATTTCAAAACCTAAAAAAATTCTCTGCTCATGTCAAAAGTGTCATCTGCCTCAAACGTACTTTAAAATCATGATCCCATACCAAATACATCATTCAAAGCTCTCATAGTATCACAATGGTTCCGAAAAAATATGAGCATTTCACAAAGTGCAGACAAAATACAATTTCATAAGTGTGAAGTTATCCAACGGTGTAATTACGTAAACATCTGTCACTGATGTAATAAAAAAAAATATTTCTTTCTCTGTTAAATAATCAGATAGCTGTGTAATTTATGTGTTAGAGAAATATGGTACCGATGTGTAAAGTTGTATAAGCAAATACCATATTAGCTAGGGCTCCTTGTGTTTGCCACACACATGGTACACAAAGTAAGCGTGTACCCCCCTGAGGATTAATGTAATTATACCCTCAGGTGTTACAGATTACAGCAATGGAGTGAAATGTATCACGGAAAACCTTTGTTTCATTGTAATTCAAAAATCTTTAAAAATAAATGTTTTAAGCACAAAATTAATCACTAAAATACGTGTCCTGTAGCGCTAAACTGTGCGTCTTGTTACAACATAATCTTTGTGGAAGTGTCGTAGTTATCGTCCTCCGAAAGCTAAGTTCTGCAGAAGTCAATGTACTTACCTCATGATACACAAAAGTGAAATGCTTTGCATATAGATATCTTAGTTATTATGCTTATTGGCGTGATGAAGAAAGTACTGTACAGTAACGTATTGTTGTGCCACGGAAAAGGCAGTCTCATTGTAGCTATACCACAAAAGTTACTACTAAAACCTGTTTTACTTTCCAGAAGAATTCAGAAAACTGTGCAGATATAAAACAGATACAACGCAAAAGCAACATTGTAAATTGTCACTCATTAGTAGCGTCGTGATAAAAATCGTGTAGCTGTCACATAAACGAATCACTGTGTCATCTGGTATCTCACATAAAGTAAATCCAGAATGTATTTTCAAGTAAACCAAAATGTTCCATTAGAATCTCATTAGCAGTACCTGTATATGCTCGAAGTATGTGAGCCTCATAGTCGCTACGTAATCGTGCAACTAACAAGCAAGAATGCACACACACAATAACACTGTGTCGTCTGTTCACAATAACAATGCACTCGTAATTTCTGTTTAAAAATGTTCCCTAGGTTCTAGGCTGGATATTTAACTTCAAACATTGTTGTATGTTAACAGATTCTAAGTCTGACAAAGCTTACTAGCAATGTAAAATGAAAAGTTATATGGCAAAGACAAAGTTAAAAAGCAGATTATTTTTCAATAAACGGTTTTACATTTGAAATGTGGTACAATCTTTTACTCTTCAAAGTACTCAGAGTTTCAGCTTTAACGCAATTATCATGCAGTATACGTCGGTAAAGAACACCGGAATTTTTCTCAAGGTTAGCCTCTATGTTATTTTTCTCTGAGCCAGCCGGCGCACGTGGGTGCCTGCGGCGCGTCATTGTCTGTCTCTTTGTTGGCGCGCGTCGTTATTGGGGTTTGGAGACCTAACTTCTACAAATTCACTTTGCCGAGAGGGTCCTGTCCTGTTTAAATCCCGCCAGTTTTGATGCAATTCAGGTCTGTCGTTACGATCATATCGTCTGTCGTCATGTCGGTAGTTCCTGTTGTTTCTTTCTTGTCGGTTAAGTGGTGGAGAATTTCTCCCTGAATCGTAACTGCGCGCTGGACCGTTGCGTCTAAAGTTATTCTGTCTCTCGTAATAATAATTGTTTTGGTTCCCATATTGTCTGTTTCTCTGATTGTCTCTGTGATAGTCATTCCCGCGGAGAGGTGATCTTTCCCTGTAATTATTACTACTCTGCCAACGGTTGTTATACGGGTGGTGTCTGTTTTGGTCACGATTTATGTTGTGAGAATAGCCTTGTCGCGTCCAGTTATTATTTCTTTCATCCCGGAATTGTGACAGATGTGACCTGTAATTGTTGTGCTCCTGTTTCCGCGTTCCCCGATTGTCAGTGTCAATTTCCAGTTCTTGTAACAGTCCCTGAAAAGCCTCAATGTCTTCTTTGCAACGTCCTGCTAAAATAATATGTCGTAAATGTTCAGGCAATTTGAGTAAGCAAATGCGGATGAGTTCTGAGGGGCTGTATGGGTTTGAAAGATACTGATTCTTATGCAACATGTCTTCAAAATATTTGACAAAACTGGAAAATTCAGATTGTTCAAAGTGTTTCATCATCTTGTGTAGCTTGAGACCAATACGCTGAGAGGAAGGCATGATAAAATTCTCCTTCACTGTGACAATCGTGAATGACCGATCGCATTCTTACAGCTGGTTCATTCTCTAAATAGCCACACATAAATTCTAATCTGTGTTCTAACGACCAGTTGGGAGGAAAACAATGAGAGAATTGATGGAGCCACGCTTGTGGATGACGGTCGTTGGCAGAATTCTTAAACGTTTTGAATTTACGTGTAGTAATGAACAGCTTATAGTCAAAATCATCGTGTCGGCGAGTAGCATATCGGTCATTGTTACGTCGTGTCGGCGGTTCCATCTCAAAATTCGGTGTGCCTTGCCCATTTCTTTCATAATTTCCGAAGTGTCCTGTGTTATTATTTTGTGGTTGTTCCGTATTTCTATGTCCCTCTTCCCGTATTGGGGCGCGAGTGTCCTCTGAAATACGTAATTCTCGTATTACCTGTGTCAGCTGATCTTGTACTTCGCGGATTTCTCTTTTGTACTGTGTATTGATTTGATTTTGATTTTGTTTGAATTTTCTAATTTCTTCATACTCTTCAGTGTCAGTGAAGGCTACAGGTGTTGTGTCATTCAGATCATCATCTACCTTTGTAGATAAGTTAGTGAACTGATCTGAAAGTTCGGCTACTTTATCCGATAGTGTACTTATTTCCTCAGTGTGTTTTTCTGAACCAAGTTTCAGAGTATCTACTGTGTCCTTTAAGTTTTCCTGAGTTTTTGCAAGTTGCGTAACCGAATCGGTAGATGCAACTGAGTCAATTTTAGCCGACAAGGTCTCATGATTTTCATGAACGATGGTTTGCAGTTCTTTTATGGCTGCTTCGTGATTCTGTAATGCATATTCATGCCGCGAAAAAATAGGTTGAAAATGCTCACAAATTTGTGTTTTTACGTCATTACAGACTTTTTGACATTTCGATTCAATGTTATGTAACTCAGTAGTTAAATCTTCACGTGTTTGTTCAAGCGTGGTGTCTAACTTTTGAAGATTTTGTTCCATTGCGTCTAACTGTTGCTGTGTTTGTCTCTGGTGTTGTTCCATTGTGTCTAACTTTTGAAGATTTTGTTCCATTGTGTCTAACTTTTTAAGATTTTGTTCCACTGTGTCTAACTTTTTAAGATTTTGTTCCACTGTGTCTAACTTTCGAAGATTTTGTACCATTGTGTCTAACTTTTGAAGCTTTTGTTGTGTTTGTCCCATTTGTTGTATTAATTGTAATAACAATGCACTGGTGTCTGGAACATGTTCCTCAGTGCTTTTCGGCAGTGAATTTGCACCGGAAACATTCATATTTTGACAAGCAGAAAATGTGTCTTGACTCATTTGAAAAAAAACGGTGAGGACGCAAAACCTGAATCTACAGTATTTGCAAAATTGTGTCCTGTCATTTCGGATTCCTGAGGCGAGCTATTGCCGACCGATCGATCGATAATGCTTCCCTGTTCACTACTTGTTTCATTATCTACGCCATTATTTGACGCCCGCTCCATTTCCCTATGCACAGTTACCAAATTACTACTTTGAACGTCTGTTAATTCATTACACAGTGGTGCTGGCAAGCTACGCTCGTCGTCACTATTATTTCTCAGTTTACTTTGGAGCCTAGTATTACGTTTTTCACACGCCATTATTGTCACAGTATTTCACACGACAACATAGAAAAACACAATTTGAAGAGCAAATATAGGGGAACACATTTACATAGCACTGAAAATAATATCTAGTTAATTGCAGCTGCGAAATACTTGGTGCAAATCTACATGCATACCACAACTGTTTTACTGTACAACAATGAAAGACTGCAACTACAAAGGAGATTTTCTCTACAATTACGCGCTAGCAATAAACAAAAGCTACACTAATTACACAAACTACAAGAAAAAAATCAGAAGATTCCAGTGAGGTATCCTCGGCTAAGGGTCGACATATGAAACGTCCCCTTAGAACAATTATACAGGACTGTGCTTAAACTGACGCACAATATTTTTAGCGCAACGCAATCTGACTTTCAATAATCTCTACAAGAGAATGGCCCTGACTAACATTAAACTATACGTTTCACAAATCACTTACCTCACAAAAATCTTGGTTACTCGAACTACTGCAATACAGCGAGCGCCACTACTGCCAGCTAAATAAAAGATTCAAACTACTGAAGGCACTAACTACTGATAGGCATAGTTAGCAAATGAAAGATTTTAATAGAGAACAAACAATGTATTTACCTTAATATCATCATATATATATATAGCAGTTCATGACAAATTTCAAAACTCCGCCATCTCTCTCCCCACATCCACCACTGCTGGCGGCTCACCTCCAATTGCACAACGCTACGCGCTGTTCACAGCCAGCTGCCTAACACTACAATGGCGAGTATTACAACAATGCAAAGCAGCCACAGACTGCACACAGCACAGCCAGTGATTTTCATACAGAGGTGGCGTTACCAAAAAACCTAAACAGCCTACTTACAATATGAACTAAACTCTGCTCCATTAACCGCTCAAAGCCCACAGCTCACAACTACGGTCAATGCTACCAACAGCCTGTAGGCCGCAGCACACCAACGGTAGTGCATGGCACTGGTGCAGTGACGTCATGGGCTCGCTCAGTGTGGGGCAGTGTGGCCGCGGCCCGTCGGCTGGGTCTCCATGTGCGACTGTGCTGAGCCCGTGGCATACAGGTTCTTTCGCAACAGCACTGCCCGGCCCTTGGGCTGACGTCAGGGACTCGCTTGGCCCAAGACTGCTGTAGTCCAGTGCGGCCACACGACTCTGCATCGTGTGGTGCGTCGGACTTCGATGCGGCTGCCCAGCTGAACCGGCAGCGCGAGTCATGGCTAGCATGGCTGTCATGGCTACAGTCCTGGACGGGCATCGCGACGATGCCCACCTCTGCTGCGACGTGCACAACCAGAGCTCGCACTCTGTCGGTCGTCACCGACTGATTGACATCATACAAGCCAACTGCGACGTCTCTCCTGCAGTGGCTCCATCAATTCCCACGGGCAGACACTTCACTGAACTTACTTAACCTCTTATCCTCAGAAGATTCATACCTCTCAAACATTAAGTTAGTATATCTTCTTCAAATAACTCCCATGCCATTGTAAATGACTTGTCAAACTATTCATTTAAAACATGTCAAATAGTGCATTGTTCTTCTTGTACACACCAATCTTCCAATTTGTTTCAATAATTAATCACGTAAAAGCCAGTATCGTAGACAAATGTATCGTAGGCAAACCACCACACCAAGAAAATTTTTCTTTATTTTATGTTTATGAAATATGTGTGTACCAGAGATTCCACAGATGTTAATAACTACATGTAATACTTTATATGATGATAAAGAAAAGAGAAGCCTTCACATTTTTCTGTGGTCATTTAGGAGATGCCTTCTTGTTTCATATCGTCCTTTCTTCTTCAGCTTTCGCTACGTAAGCATCTATCTTGTTACCTCTTAACAACCATGAATATATTTAAGTATATTTAAATTAATACCTTTCAGCTTTGTGTACAGCTATTCGTGAAAGAAATGCAAAACTGCTGACATGGAGCCCGTCTTCCATTGGTGTGATCCAAATACTGATTAGCAGTTTATCAGATCTTTTATGGTGCACAAACGAACCTGCAGTCTTTCTCAAATGAAGTCCGATACTCAATTAACTATACAGCATAATGCGATTGACCGACCGCATTATTCACTTGCCTCATGAAAATTACACTGAAGCCATATCTTTAACTTCGCGTTTCTCTCGAAAACTAACGTGGAGTAATAGGAAATCACAACAGGAATCAATAAGCACTGTTCGTTTAATTTCAATTGACATTACCGAGCTGACCAACTGCTCTATCTTCAATGGTTCAAATGGCTCTGAGCACTATGGGATATAACTTCTGAGGTCATCAGTCCCCTATATCTTGGAACTACTTAAACCTAACTAACCTAAGGACATCACACACATCCATGCCCGAGGCAGGATACCAAACTGCGACCATAGTGGTCGCGCTGTTCCACACTGTAGCGCCTAGAACCGCTCGGCCACCACGGATTGCTTCTCTAGAGGAATATAGAAACTTCTTTTGCCATGTCAACAGCCGATGGTGCTGAATCACACGAGATCTACCTTTCCCATGCGTTCTCCCAGTAAGGAACTTGCAAAATTGTGAACCTGAAGCCTAGCTCTCCCTTCTGCCCCCTTCCCCAATGCTGTTGTTGTGGTCTTCAGTCTGAAGACTAGATTGATGTAGCTCCCCAAGCTAGGAGATTCTGTGCAAGCCTCTTCAGCGCTGCACAGCTAATACAAGTACATCAGTTTGAACCTGCTAACTACAGTTTTAACACCTCCACCCTCCCCAAACCCCACATATACACACTTATCTCCACTACCAAATTGAGAATTCCATGATTCCTCTGAATACGCCCTATTAAATTAAGTTGAGCCGTAAGTTTCTTGTTTTCCCCGGTTCGAGTCAGTATCTTCTAATCAGTTATTCGATCTGCAGCGCTAGCACTATTTAACAGCGCTACTGTTTAAAATTTTGATCTTGCCATGGCTGTTGCAAAAGACCTTGGGAGTGGGCAAGCTCTGAGCCGACCAAACACCATTACGGCAGATGCAGCAATGCCACTGGCAGATTCCCACATTGTGCTCCAAGAAAGGGGCTGGCACCGCCATAACGACGGCACAGCAGAAATGCGTTGTTGGGCCAGTTAGTACACATCCAATCAATACTCTTCTTATGGTCTACATGGTTGCAAGCTGTGATTTGCAAAGTAAGAACGCTCTGTTCTAACATTGTCATTGTCCATGTCTACAGAAGGTGCAGTGTAGGAGATATCCACAGTTCTATTTCCTTGGACGCCGCTTTGGAGAGCTACAAAAACTCCTATGTTTTAAAATCCATAAAATAAACGATTGCGTATAAGAATTACAGTAATCGAATAGCATACATAACGTAAAAAGTACTTTCATCAACGTATTATCAGTTCCTTCATTTTGGGTTATTTCTCCCTTCTCAGAGAGCTTCTTGCACAAAGACATTCTAACATTGTCAGCTGATTATTCCAGCGAGTATCGTTAGAATGGCTCAGTGATGTATCAAGAGCATTAAGACCTTGATCAGTCGTATGCTGCATGTCTTTCAAAGTTCAGTGGTGGATACCAAGAGACATAAATCATCTAAACAATTCTCTTAGAATGTTACCGCCCATTTTTGGTTCATCTGGAAACTGAGTTGTAAATAAGATGCGAGATCAATGAAACAGGAGACAGTACATGTCAGATAATTGTTTCTTCTCGCGCTGGATGTCCACATGTCGGTAGTTGCTGAGTATTCACCTACTGTTATATAAGATATTACCTCAGGCATAAATATATGTCGTAGGCACTTTCTGCCATGTACCGTGACACAGTTATGGAGTGAGATATAATGGCCTTTCCAGTGTCAACTAACGTCTGAACAAGATTCATAAGACCTTCATCTCTTATAGTTCCGTACGACCTTAGGTCTCGTTCACACATAGCCACACATTTATCGACAGTTATCTCCTCAGTTGGTTTAGAAAGTCGTTTCTCATCCACATAAGACCCTTGTTTATTAGACACGCGTGGATGGCGAGAAATGTGTGAAGTGCCTCTTGACCCTTCAGCATGAGAGTAAATTTCACCGCACAGCGAACAGCAAACAAAATGAACGCATTTCCTAACGCCATCCACGACAGGTTTTACCACGGTCCCAAGTGAACCTATAAAATTCACTTCAGGCAGTGTGGTTCTCCGGTAACGTTCTCGCTTTCCGCTCCCGGGTTCCCGGGTTCGATTCCCGGCGGGGTCAGGGATTTTCTCTGCCTCGTGATGACTGGGTGTTGTGTGCTGTCCTTAGGTTAGTTAGGTTTAAGTAGTTGTAAGTTCTAGGGGACTGATGACCAAAGATGTTAAGTCCCATAGTGCTCAGAGCCATTTGAACCATTTGTTTGATTGACATCATACAAGCCAACTGCGACGTCACTCCAGCAGTTTCTGCATCAATTCCCACAGGCAGACACATCACTGAACAGACTTAACCTCTTATCCTCAAAACAATGATACCTCTGAAATTTTAAGTTAGTGTATCTTGTACAAATATCTCTCGTGCCAATTAAAAAGATTTGTCAAACTGTTTATTTAAAACATGTCAAATTGTGTATTGTTTTTTCTTGTGTACACCGATCTTGTAATTTTGTTGTACTTAAACGACTTGAATGACTGCTCATCAAACAGTCACTCAAGGGGGCAAATGTAAGACACCAAGAAAATTTTTCTTTCTTTGTGTTTATGAAATATGTGTGTACCATAGAGTGCACAAATGTTAATAAGTACGTGTTAATATTTTATGTGATAATAAAGAACAGAGGAGCCTTCTTCTTTTTTTTCTGCGATTAGCTACGTGATACCTTACTGTTTCGTATCGTCCTTTCTTCTTCAGCTTTCGCTATGTAAGCATCTGTCTTGTTAGCTCTAAATTACCATGGATATATTTAAGTATATTTAAATTAATACCTTTCAGATGTATTAATATAACAACCTAAATATATCTCTTTGTATTAATGTCCGCATCCGCAGCGTAAAGGTAGACTTACCGACTATTAGGGGGCCCGGGCTCGATTCCCAGCAGGGGAGTGGGTGGTATGTGTCCTTCATCATCATTGACTCGCAAGTCGCCCCGCATAGGAGCCTCCCGGCATAAAATGTTATAAAATTATTTTTTTTACACTTTTGTGTAAATGTCTTTATCAGCTTTGTGTACAGCTATTCGTGAAAGAAATGCAAAACTGGTGACATGGAGCCCGTCCGTCATTGGTGTGATCCAAATACTGATTAGCAATTTATCAGATCATTTATGGTGCACCAACGAAACTGCAGTCTTTCAGAAACGAAGTCCGAAACTCAATTAACTATATGGCATAATGCGATTGACCGGTCGTGTTATGCATTTGCCTTATGAAAATTATATTGGAGCCCCATCTGAAACTTTGCGTTTCTCTCGAACACCAACCTGGAGTAGTAGGAAATCACAAAAGGAATCAACAAGCATTGCTCGGTTAATGTCAATTGACATTACTGAGCTGCCTACCTGCTGGTAAGTAGTAGGTGATCACGACTATTTTCTTTACATTCTCTTTCTTCCTTCTACCCTCACAAGCAGGCAAGGTAACAGTTACAGCTCACAACTTCCACTCGCTCATCCACCTGCCAGAGAGGGTGTTGCTATTGCTGGCTGGGGAGCACTTACACTGTGGTTTACAACAACAAAATAATACAAGAACCAATTCCTCAGTTCGTTGCATCGAACAATAGTATGAGATAAATAGCTTTTCTCATACGGCAATGAGCAGCGCCGTTCATTTAGAGCAATTGAGAAACGTCTTTCGCTATGTCAACAGCCTAGGGTACTGAATCACACAAGATCTACCTTACTCATGAGTTCTCCCAATAAAGAACTTGCAAAATTGTGAACCAGAAGCCTACTTCTCCCTCTCGCCCCCTTCCCCAATGTTGTTGTTGTGGTGTACAGTCTGAAGACGGGTTTGATGCAGCTGCCCAAGTTAGTCTATCCTGTGCAAGCCTCTTCAGCGCTGCACGGCTACTGCAATGTGTATCAGTTTGAACCTGCTAACTGTATTCAAGACTTTGTCTCCCTCTACAGTTTTAATACCCCCTCTCTCCCCAACACCCACATATACACACTTCTCTCCATTACCAAACTGACAATTCCTTGGTGCCTCAGGATATGTCCTATGAAACGAAGTCGTGCCATAAGTTTCTTGTTTTCCCCAGGTCGACTCAGTATCTTCATATCAGTTATTCGATCTGCAGCACAACCACTAATTATCGGCGCAGTGAGTGAAATTGTGATTGTGGTATCGATAGCTACGATGCCACGGCGTAGGTGGAAGTTCTTAAGTTGGCACTACGACAGACACCGACGACAGCGCCCTCTAGTCGGTGCTGTGGAGATCTACGATCTCCGTGACAGATTCTGCCCATTTTGATCAAGAGCAGACGGGCAGGACACTTCACTTGCTATTGAGACTATGTACTACATAGTACCTGTCTAAGGCTTCGCACCTCAGCGCAAAGTTATGTATTCAGTTAATATTGTGACAGAGTAAAACTTTCAGTTTACAGGAGCAGACCCTCCCGTCGCCTTCCAGGCGGGATACAAAACTTGGCGACGAACAGGGATTAAAATTTTTTTTTCCTCTTCTCTCATTTCCTTATTTGCTCGGTACTACTTTAGCTTTTAAGTGATATGCCCGTGTGGCCTGGTGACTGCCTTCTGCTTCACGTGCTTCGACAGCTCGTCGTGTTAATCACGTTTTGCTAGACACTTCCTCTTGCATTCAGCGCGCTGCTAGGAAACTTTTTTTGACTTTACTCATTTGTGGACGTTCTGTTCGCACGCAGCTGGACAGTGGTGCGTCAGTTTCTTTACTGAACAAATCGACGTATGACTTGCTTGGTTCACTCCCGCTTCATCGTTCACATTTCACGCTGACTGCACTTACTGGACAGGAAATTTCAGTGCTGGGCGGGTGTAGTTTGCTAGCCATGTATGGTGCCACGACCCGTACAGTGTCTTCCGATGTGCTCTGCTCTAGTAATACTACTACGTGCATTACCTATCTGACGTATTTATGAGAGAGGTAACATTTCAGGTATGTCATTTATTGCAATAAATGTGGCCTTACAACCATAAGGACAGTCTTGTCTGTCATAAGGTGTTTCCTGATATTTCTAGTATCGTGGAATTACTTTACATCTTAAGTATTGCGATACAGAGCAGTGTTTTGTAGTGGTGACTTGTTGGAAGCATTCTCAATAGTCAAACCACTGTACCAAGGAGCGATTAGGGGACCTGCTAGACAGCTGCGTTATGTGGGTTGCATGCGACTCAGGCGAAGTGCAATTCAGGTCGTTCGGATTATTTTGAGCACGACTGTATATTATATTTTAAAATTTTGAAAAAAATATATTTGTGATTTTTAGAGACTTCTTCTACCAGATTCTGTAATTGTTTTAAATTTTTCAGTATAACGTAACGCCAAAATTTAGGTCTTGTCAGTGGATGTGAATTTTTAGAACAGGTGTCATATTCATATTTTCAGGTTTAGGACCCTTCTTACACATAAATATATCTTTAAAAAGTATGTTGTGCGTAAAACAGAACGAAAATTAAAGAAATCAGTATATCTTTGTTTTGGTCATATATTACGCCCCCCTTTTGTAGTACACGTAATGGAAAATCCGTTGGTACTGCCAGGTTTAATTCGAATACGTTCCATTACCTTTCATTCAGTTGTATTGAGCGGTATCTTATAATTCCTCCCCAGTTCTTTGCTGTCTCTGACAGAACTGCAGTGTCACCGGTAAACTTCAAAATCTTTATTGCATCTCCCAAATATTTAATTCTGTTCACACATTTATCCTTGTATGCATTACTGCTTGCTCGGTGCAGATGTTGAATGACATCGAGTGTAGGCTACCCAAATGTCTCAATCCCATCTTCAACTTGTACAACTAGAAATCCAGCGGATGGAGTAGCAGAATTTATGTGCTTCAACAAGATTTGTCCTTTGATGAGATGGGGCTGTGAAATACATGTCCAGCCTCATTACACCTCACTTATTTTTACCTGAGGACAGCAAAATTCATATTTCAGTGGATATACGGCAAAAATTCAAACTTTCATTCAGGGCAACATGGATTCCCAAGGATTCGCATGTTACCAGTTGTGGAGGAACATGTAGGAATGAGAGTGTCTCCTATTTCCGAACATTAATTGTTGTTTTTGTAACTTCCTGATGTGCAGTGTACGTTCGAACTCACTGGCGAGAACAAAGAGAAAAGACCGTTCGAGATGCAGTAATAGGAAATGTCTTTAGAGTGTATTGTGGAATTGAAGAAGTATAAAGAAGGAAAACTATTGTATCCTTTTCATGACTTGACGCCTCTTATCTTCAGATATCATTTTTAAATGACGAATGGTGGCCAGAGGAAAGTTGATACCTCACAGCATGTCTGGACAGTAGCTTTTCAGCTAAGTATAATTTGAGGCGTTCATGTAAAAGTCCAAATTCAGAAGTTTCTCTGTCCTGGGGCGCCTGACTCAAATCCTTTAAGATTGTCATTGTCCATGTCAAAAGAAGGTGCAGTGCACGTGATTTCTCCAGTTTTAATTCCTTGGACGCCACTTTCCCTTCTCAGAGAGCTTTTCGCATAAATACATTCTAACATTGTCAGCTGCTTATTCCAGCGAGTGATCTATCAAGAGCATTAAGAAGACAACATTCCTTTACGTAAGTGACGCGTTCTTTCGCTGCAATAAAAAGACCATGAACGTATGGACAATTGACGCATATATACTCCACATTAAAATTATTTCCTAGCCCTGTATTTAGCATATGGCAGGAACAATTCAATCGTAAATAATCGTGCAGTGCAACGACAATGTTAGTACCTTGATCAGTCGTGTGCTCCATGTCTTTCAACGTAGCATGGTGGATACCAAGAGACTTAAATCGTCCATACAATTCTTTTAGAATATTACCGCCCGTTTTTGGTTCATCTGGAAACTGAGTTGTAAACAAAATGCGAGATCTGAGAGTCCAGTCAATGTAACAGGAGACAGTACATGTCAGATAATTTTTTTATTCTCGCACTGGATGCCCAAATGTCTGTAGTTGCTGAGTGTTCACCTTTTGGTGTATGACGAATTACCTCAGGAATAATTACATGTCACAAGCTTTAAACACTTTCTGCAATGTACCGCGACACAGTTGTGATGTGAGACATAATGGCCTTTGCAGTGTCAATTAACGTCTGAAAAAGATCTCATAGTTCCGTACAACCTTACGTCATGTGCATACATAGCCACGCATTTATCGACAATTATCGCCTGTGCAGGTTTAGGAAGTCGTTTTCTCGTCCACGTAAGACGCTTGTTTATTAGACATGCACGGATGGCGAGAAATGTGCGAAGTGCCACTCGACCCTTTATTATAAGAGTAAATTTCACTGCACAGCGAACAGGAAACTAAATGAGCGTTTTTACTACGCCTTCCAAAATAGACTTTAATTCAGTCCAAACTGAACTTATAAGATTCGCTTCATGCTGTGCGGTTCTCTACTCATCACTGATTAATTTTGTTTTACTTTCCTATTTCTTGGCATGCACTCCTTCTGCAAACCGCGTTGAGTTGCCGTGCTCATTTTGTGCGTTACGACAAAAATGAAGAAATCCCAAGACCGCGCTAGCCCGTAGCTCGCACCTGCTGTCAGTACTACCAACAGCCCGTAGGCAGCAGCACGGCAGTGCTTGTGCAAGGCACTGGTGCAGTGACGTCACGAGATCGCTCAGTGTGGAGCAGGGAGGCCCCTGGGCTGGGTCTCCATACGCAACTCCGCTGAGGCCGTGGCAAACAGGTTCTTTCGCAACAGCACTGCTCGGCCCTTGGGGTGGCGTCAGGGACTCGCTAGGCCCGAGACTGCTTTAGGCCAGTGCGGCCGCAGCTCGCGGGCCGAGCCTCTGTGCACGACTCTGCACCGTGCGGCCCGTCGGACTTCGATGCGGCTGCGCCGTCTGAACCGGTAACATGAAGGAAGGCTCCCATGGCTGTCATGGCCACGGTCCTGGACGGGCCGCGCCTGATGCCCACGTCTGCTGCACAACCAGAGCTCGCGCTAAGCAGGTCGCACCGACCGATTGACATCATACTAGCCAACTGCGACGTCACTCCAGCTGTGGCTGCATCAATTGCCATGGGAAGGCACCTCACTGAACTGACTTAACCCCTTATCCTCAGAACAATGATACCTCTCAAATTTTAAGTCAGTGCATCTTGTACAAATATCTCCCATGCCAATGAAAATGATTTGTCAAACTGTTTGTTCAAAACATGTGAAATTGTATATCGTGTATTGTTATTTCTTGTATACAACAATATTGTAAATTTGTTGTAAACGACTTGAATGCCTACTCATGAAACAGCCAGTATCACAGTCAAATGCATCGTTGGTAAATGTAAGACACGAAGAAATTTTTGCTTTCTTTATGTTTATGAAATATGTCTGTACTAGAGAGTCCACAAATGTTTATTAGTACATGTAAGACTTTCTATGATAATAACGAACAGAGAGGTCTTCACATTTTTCTCCAATCAGCTAGGAGATGCCTCCCTGTTTTGTATCTTCCTTTGTTCTTCAGCTTTCGCTATGTAAGCATCTATCTCGTTAGCTCTTAAGAACCATAATTATATTTAAATATATTCAAATTAATACCTCTCAGATATATTAATTTAACAAACTAAACATATCTCATTGTATTAATGTCTTTATCAGCTTTGTGTACAGCTATTCATAAAAGAAATGCAAAACTGTTGACGTGGAGCCCGTCCGCCACTGGTGTGATCCAAATACTGAATAGCAATTTATCAGATTCTTATGGTGCACCAACGAACCTGTAGTGTTTCAGAAACGAAGTCCGATACTCAATTAACTATACAGAATAATGCGATTTTCCGATCGCGTTAGTCACTTGCCTTATGAAAATTACATTGCAGCCACATCTGTAACTTTGCGTTTCTCTGGAACACCAACCTGTAGTAATCGGAAATCACAACAGGAATCAACAAGCACTGCTCGGTTAATTTCAATTGACATCACAGAATTGACTAACAACTTCCGCTCGCTCATCCACCTACCAGAGGTATCAATTGACATTACTGAGCTGACTACCTGCTGGTAAGTGGTAGGTGATCACGACTATTTTCTTTACATTCTCTAACTTTCTTCCACCTTCGCAAGCATGCAAGGTAACAGTTAGAGCTCACAACTTCCACTCGCTCATACACCTTACAGAGAGGTTGTTGCTATTGTTGATGGGACCATTTATACTGTGGTCACTCCATGTGTGGTTGCAGTTTAACGTCATACCAGAGACATTTCTGTTTACAACAACAAAATAATACAAGTTCACTGTATCGGCCAATAGTGTGAGCTAAATAGCTTTTCTCATCCGAGATTGAGCAGCGCCGATAATTTAGAGCAATACAGAAACGTCTTTTGCCATGTCAACAGCCGATGGGGCTGAATCACACGAGATCTACCTTACTCAGGTGATCTCCCAGGAAAGGACTTGCAAAATTGTGGACCAGAATCCTACCTCTCCCTTCCGCCCACTTCCTTAATGTTGTTGTTGAGGCCTACAGTCTGAAGACTGGTTTGTTGTAGCAGCCCAAGCTAGTCTATTCTGTGCAAGCCTCTTCAGCGCTGCACAGCTAATACAATGTGCGTCAGTTTGTACCTGCTAACTGCATTCAAGCCTTTGTCTCCCACTACAATTTTAACACCTCCCCCCCTCCTCAACACCCATATATACACACTTCTCTCCATTACCAAACTGATAAGTCCTTGATGCCTCAGGATATGGCGTATGAAACGAGGTTGTGCCATTCTCCTCTCTGTATTCTACAGACAACAACGCGAACTCACAGTCACAAGGACATAATTTAGATAACGTCTCAACGTGAGTATAGACAGAAGAAGTGCTCTCAATCAGTGGATGCTGCGTACTCAAAGACGACAACCTACCCACAGGCGAAGTCTAGAATCGTATTAGTCAGCAACACCTTCGGTCACCAAAGGGAAGTTCCCAGTGCCATTTGCCACTATATCATGCAAATTAAGCCTCAGTGATACTGCCCGCATGTGTCCTTCATGACAAACGAATCTTGTGACAGTATTTCACTGGTGGCAGCTTCCCCCAGCTTGAACACTATCCCCCTGAGTTCCACCGCGCTTCGTCGAATGTCAAATGGTTCAAATGGATCTGAGCACTATGAGACTTAACTTCTGAGGTCATCAGTCCCCTAGAACTTAGAACTGCTTAAACCTGACTAACCTAAGGACATCACACACATCCATGTCCGAGGCAGGATTCGAACCTGCGACGATAGCGATCGCGCGGTTCCAGAGTGTAGCACCTAGAACCGCACGGCCACTCTGGCCGGCCGTCGAAAGTCAGTTTCGGCATGATGCTTGATGAGAATGTATAGCCCTAGGACTACGCAGCAGCCTCCGCCTGCATCACGCAATACACTGCAAGTGTCTTCACGTTTGTCAATCTCCTGATCCACTGGCACAAGCCTTGTCGGCCCGATCTTAAACCTTACAAACACATTTCCTCTTTCTTCTCTCCCACGTTCTGAGGAAGCAGTGCCGTCACAGATGGTGCCGAATCTGCATCCTTCTGAAATACTAAATGCGTCTGTACCATTTCATTACTTACATCATCTGCAATACAATAAATGGAAATGCTGTGTGGCTGGGGCACCCGTCGGGGTGACCGTTCGCCTGGTGCAAATCTTTCGAGATGACGCCACTTCGACGGCTTGCGTGTCGATGGGGGATAAAATGATGATGATAAGGAGAACACATCACCCAGTCTCTGAGCTGAGAAAATCTCCAACCCAGCCGGGAATCGAACGCGGGCCGGTAAGTATGACACTCTGTCGCACTGACCATTCAGTTACCATGGGCGGAATGCAATACAATCAGCCTTATTGATTGCTTTCTGTACAACGTCCTAAGTATCTACAACAAAATTACTGTCGGCAGTTGCACTCTGCAACACACAAAAATCATCGGCTCATGCACTTCCCTCCACATCTGGTCCAGGCTGCAGAAATTCGCAACCTCTCCACCAGGGTATCCCAAACTAATTATGCAAACTAAAAACGAGGAGAACAAAACAGTACGACGACAAGGACACTTAATTTAATTCTGTGCTAACACTTACTGTAACTTAACTTCTCCGCTTGAGCAGCTACTCATGACTTCTACTCAACGTGTTTAAACGTAGTGAGCCACATGTATTACTCGAAATGAAATACATTGCAAATTCAAAACGGCATAAACTACCACAAAACTCCGACTTCTCCACAAAACTCATCTTCCCCTCCTAAGAAGCTACGCATGGTTAACACCTTATATACTTCCAGACAATGAGCCACACCCATGCTGATAGGCAAAAATATCGATCATATTTACACATCCTCAGAACACAGTCTGAGTTTACTTGACACACGTCACACATGAAAACAGAACTGAAAAGTTGCTAAAAGGTGCACTGACTCGACGTGATACTCGCAGGGGAAAATAAAGACCAGTCAGTGGACTCAGCAACTGCATACTGATGCTGTGTCTCGACGAAACTGCAACCCTGAGGTAGTCGAGTAACATCGTCTCCAGGGAGGGTGGGTGGCAAGGTTCCTCTGTCACTGAAATTTAGAGGTGACACACACTTCTGACATCAAAATGTAGAGGTCCAGGATGGATGACCTCTACACGTGTAAGTCTGAGTTGTGGTGGTGGATTGTTGTCAGTATGATGATCGATGGCTGTTCATACAAACTTCACTATTAGTCATACATTTTACTGAAGAACAAACTATAACATTCTGTGGTGTAACGTCCTCCATAGCTGGTGGCCATGTTCTCAAAAGATTGCCCTCTATGGCGGAAGGCTGGTTGCACCTTGTAGTTGACCCATTGGCTGGAAGATGCTAAGCCCACAGCACTGATCTTAAGATCAACAGCAGGGGCCCACAGTTAGTGGAGACCAAATCTTGTGGTGGCTGCTTGTAACATCATGTTGCTTCGTGGAGTGGCATATCCCTCTCCTCGTAAATAGTACCTACCGACTGAGACACCTTTAACTGACAATAATGGTAATTTATGTTGGTACAGAGCGTTCTTGCTTTGCAAATCACAGCTTGCAACCATGTAGGCCATAAGAAGTCTGTTGATTCGATGTGTAGTAACTGCCCTACCAACGCCTTTCTGCTGTGTAGTCGTTATGGCGGTGCCAGCCCCTTTGCTGGAGCATAATGTGTGGGAATCTGCCAGTGGCTTTCCTGCATCTAACGATATCGTGTTTGGTCGCCTCTGAACTGGCCCACTCTCAAGGTCTATTGCAACAGCCATGGCAACATCAAAATTTTACTCATTAGGGCCGAAAAATAGTGGTGGCGCTGCAGATCGAATAACTGATAACACGATACTGAGTTGAACTGGAGAAAACAAGACATTTATGGCACAACTTCATTTCATAGGGCATTTCCTGAGGCATCAAGGAATTGTCAGATTGGTAATGGAGAAAAGTGTGTATATGTTTGTGTTGGGGATGAGTGGGGCGCGTTAAAATTGTAGAGGAAGACTAAGTCTTGAATACAGATAGCAGATTCATTGCATTAGCTGTGCAGCGCTGAAGAGGCTTGCACGGAATAGACTAGCTGGGGCAGCTGCATCAAACCAGTCTTCAGACTATAGGCCACAACTAAACATTGGGGAAGGGGGCGGGAGGGAGAGGTAGGCTTCTGGTCCACAATTTTGCAAGTTCTTTAGTGGGAGAACTCCTGAGTAGGGTAGATCTCGTGTGATTCAGCGCCCTCGGCTGTTGACATGGCAAAAGACGTTTCTGTATTGCTCTAAATTAACGGCGCTGCTCATTCTCGAATGAGAAAAGCTATTTGTCTCACACTACTGACCGATACAGCGAATTGAAGTAGCGGTTCTTGTATTATTTTGTTGCTGTAATCACAAATGTCTCTGGTATGACGTTAAACTGCAACCACACATAAAGTGACCACAGTATAAGTGGTCCACATCCAACAATAGCAACAACCTGTCAGGTAGGCGGATGAGCGATTGGAAGTTGTTAGTCAACTCAAAAATGTCAATTGAAATTAACCGAGCAGTGCTTGTTGATTCCTGTTCTGATTTCCGATTACTCCATGTTGGTGTTCGAGAGAGACGCAAAGTTACAGATGTGGCTCCAATGCAATTTTCATAAGGCAAGTGCAGAACGTGATCGGTCAATCGCATTATGCTGTATAGTTAATTGAGTATCGGACTTCGTTTCTGAAAGACTGTAGGTTCTTTGGTGCACCATAAATGATCTGAAAAATTGCTAATCAGTATTTGGATCACACCAATGGCGGATGGGCTCCATGTCAGCAGTTTTGCATTTCTTTCGCGAATAGCTGAACACAAAGCTGCAAGGTATTTATTGAAATATACTTAAATATATTAATGGTTCTTATGAGCTAATAAGATGGATGCTTACATAGCGAAAGCTGGAGAACAAAGGACGATACGAAACAGGAAGGCATCTCCTAGCTGACGCTGGCACGGTAGCTCAGCGTGCTTATTAACATTTGTGGACTCTCTGGTACACACATATTTCATAAATATAAAGAAAGAAAAATTTTCTTGGTGTCTTGCGTTTGCCTACGATACATTTACTACGATACTGTCTGTTACATGAGTGGGTATTCAAGTCGTGTGCAACAAAATTACAAGATTGGTGTATACAAGAAAAAACAATACACTATTTGACATGGTTTAAATAAACAGTTTGATAAATCATTTACATTGCCAGGGGAGATATTTGTAGAAGATACGGTAACTTAAAGTTTGAGAGGTATCGATGATCTGCGGATAAGACGTTAAGTAGGTTCAGTGTTGTGTCTGCCAGTGGGAATTGATGCAGCCACTGCTGGAGTGACGTCGCAGTTGGCTTGTATGATGTCAATCGGTCGATGACGACTAGCTGTGTGCGAGCTCTGGTTGTGCACTTCGCAGCAGGGGAGGGCATCGAGGCGATGCCCGTCCAGGACCATAGCCATGACAGCTGTGCAAGATTCAGCCAGGGCAGCAGCATCGAAGTCCGACGGGCCACACGGCGCAGAGTCGTGCACAGAGGCTCGGACCGCGAGCAGCGGCGGCACTGGACTACAGCAATCTCGGGCCAAGCGAGTCCCATATGTCAACCTAAGGGCCGAACAGTGCTGTTGCGAAAGAACCTGTACGCCAGGGACTCAGCAGAGTTGCGCACAGAGACGCAGCCCAAGGGCCACGGTCTCGCTGCTCCTCAGTGAGCTATAAAATAAACGATTGCGTATAAGAATTACAGTAATAGAATAGGATATATACCGTAAAAAGTTCTTTCATCAGCGTGATATCAGTTGCTTCATTTCGGAAGATCACTATTCTTCACATAAGTGACGCGTTCTTTCACCGCAGTCAAAAGACCATGAACTTATGGGCAATTGACGCATATATACTCCGCATCAAAATTATTTCATGGCCCTGTATTTAGCATATGGCAGGAACAATTCAATCGTGAATAATCGCGCAGTCCAACGACAATGTTGGTACCTTGATCAGATGTGTGTTGCATGTCTTGCAAAGTAGAGTGGTGGATACCAAGAGACATAAATTGTCCAAACAATTCTCTTAGAATGTTACCGCCCGTTTTTGGTTCATGTGGAAACTGGGTTGTAAACAAAATGCGAGATATGAGAGTACGGTCAATAAAACAGGAGACATTACACGCCAGATATGGTTTCTTCTCGCGCTGAATGTCCACATGTTTGTAGTTGCTGAGTATTCACTTTCTGTTATGTGAGCAATTATCTCAGGCATAATTATATGTCGAAGGCTTTGAGCACATTCTGCCATGTACCGCGACACAGTTGTGCGGTGAGATATAACGGTCTTTGCAGTACCGATTCAGATCCATATGACCTTCACGTCTTATAGTTCCGTACGAACTTACATCACGTGCACACATAGCTACACGTTTATCGACAGTTATCTCCTGAGCAGATTTAGGAATTCGTTTCTCGTCCACATCAGGCCATTGTTTATTAGATACGCATGGATGGCAAGAAATGTGCGAAGTGCCGGCCGCGGTGGTCTAGCGGTTCTGGCGCTGCAGTGTGGAACCGCGGGACAGCTACGGTCGCAGGTTCGAATCCTGCCTCGGGCATGGGTGTGTGTGATGTCCTTAGGTTAGTTAGGTTTAAGTAGTTCTAAGTTCTAGGGGACTTATGACCTAAGATGTTGAGTCCCATAGTGCTCAGAGCCAAATGTGCGAAGTTCCATTTGACCCTTCAGCATGGGAGTAAATTTCACCGTACAGCGAACAGTAAACCAAATGAACGCTTTTCTTAACGCCATCCACAATAGGCTTTATCACGATCCAAACTTAACTTTTAAGATTTGCTTCGGGCTGTGTGCTCCTCTACTCTCCATTCATTAGTTTTTCATTTAATTCCTTTTTCCTTCACATGCACTCCTTCTTCTGCAAACCACGTTTAGTTTCAGCGCTCCTTTTTGCGTTACGAAAAAAATGAAGAAATCCCTCCACTCGACTAAACACTGTTCTACTCACTGCTGGTATCCCGTAGCTGGCAACTGCGATCAGTGCTACCAACCGCCCGTAGGCTGCAGCACACCAGTGCTTGCGCATGGCACTTGTGCACTGACGTCACGGGCTCGCTTACTGTGGAGCAGTGAGGCTGCGACCCCTGGGCTGCGTCTCCCTGCGCAACTCTGCTGAGCCTGTGGCATACAGGTGCTTTCGCAACAGCACTGCTCGGCCCTTGGGGTGACATCAGGGACTCGCTCCACCCGAGACTGATGTAGTCCAGTGCGGCCGCAGCTCGCGGGCCAGACCTCTCGAAACGTCACCTTAGAAAAATTTATGAATGATTGTGCTGGTAAACCCCTTACGTTATTTGATTTTCAAACAGCTGAGCAAAACTGAACGTACGCAGACATTTCTCTCTTTACTTATTCTGATCATCACTAAACTGACACACAATATTTTTTGGCGCAACGCCATCTGACTTTCAATAATCTTTACGAAACAATGGCCCTGACTGACAATAACCTATACGTTTCATGAATCACTTACCTCACAAAAAACTTCGTCACTCGAACTACTGCAATACAGCGAGCGCCAATACTGCCAGATAAATAAAGGATTCTAACTACTGAAGTCACTAACTACTGATAGGCATAGCTAGCTAATGAAAGATTTTCATAGAGAACAAACAATGTATTTATCTTAATAGTGTTCAAAAGTCACAATATATATATCAGTTCATGACATCCAGTCTTACAAATTTACGCTCTCTGATGGACACACGTCCAGATCATCCGCTCTCAAAACTCCGCCATCTCTCTCCCCACATCCACCACCTCTGGCGGCTCACCTCCAACTGCGAAACGCTACGTGCTGTTCACATCGAACTGCCCAACACTACAATAGCGAATATTACAACAATGCCAGCCAGTCACACACTGCACACAGCAAAGCCAGTGATTTTTATACAGAGCACTATGTGGCGTTACCAATATAAAAATCTAAACAGCCTACTTACATAGCCCCCATGCTCCCCACAAAAAAAATTACAAATTGTTTTGGGCACTGGCCAATACATATTTGTAAAAAAAAAAAATTATATTAACGCTAACAAAGATACAAATGCACACACTTATCGATACAATGTTGGTCAAAAGCAAATATTTTCTCACAGTCCATAAAGACAGTCCTGATCATTCATCACAGTAAAATTGCAGTAGTTTTTTTTTCTACGAAGTCTTAGCAGTAAAAGAAAATGCACACGGAAGTAGTGGATTTTCATGCAGAACTAGTGTTGTCCTTCCAACGGGAAGACTGTGCTGACTCCTGACATGCAGACAGGTAATAGGCCACAACAGAGCAAACCCACTGTAGTCCTTGTAGAGATAATGGTATTGGTGGGCCATAAAAGGTGCGGACCCACTGTAGTCCTTGTAGAGATAATGGTATTGGTGGGCCATCAAAGATGCAGACCAACTCTAGTTCTTGTAAAGACGGCCAGCAGCCATCTCTTGCGACTGTGCAGATGCACAATCACCATCGAAGAGTGTTGTACTATATAGCAAGTCCATAAACCACTACTTGTGCACTCACAAAGTTTTTGGAATTGTCCTTAGAACCGGCAATGCTGTTAACCAGTCCCTTGCTGAATTATTAACACACGTGCAAACACTAACAGTCGCAACCTCTCACATATGGTGCATATACTATGACCAACAGAACTGTGTGCAGTGAAATTAATGCTTACAAGTTACTTAATTTGATGAACTGGTGTCAATTACAATTTTATAACATGAGAATACAATAACAAAGGTACAAAATACATCATTAAATAACATAACAATACAGATAACATTTGTAGTAATACGGACTTTACAAAAGAATAGAAATAAACATATACAAGCATGTTACAGGAATTATGACATAAGTAAATAAATAAAATAATGAGAATAGTTTCCGAAACATTAATTTCACACATGAGCATTGAAACAGAACAGAATTAATAATGTCTAAACAGCTTTACAAAGTAAAAGGCATAGTATTAGAACAATTCTACAACATATCTCTTATTAGATAAACATATAAAGACAGGAAGAACACAAATACACAAGGGTACACAGACACAAAGAGGAATAACACAAAAGACGTCTGGTACTACAGTCCAACCGAAAACTCATTCCTTAGATCTTTCCTATTATTTCAACATTTGCTCCTGCAAAAAGAAAAAATCCTATCTAACCCTGTTGTCCCTAAGCCCCACTGTTTTGGTCGTATCCTCTATCAAAACAAATATTTCACATTTTACAATACTCATTTTTGCCCAAATCTTTTTCATATAACTTCTCAATGCATTCTTTCCCTATTCTTCATAGTTAGTTTCTTATATAGTCTACCCCCTCTTAAGCTAACTTAAATCTACTGAGCTCAGATATATATACTAAGGGACGAGGCAATGCAGCAACACACAACAAATTAACACAAACAGCAATCGGAATAAGTAAAGAGAGAAATGTCTGCGTACGTTCAGTTTTGCTCAGCTGTTTGAAAATCAAATAACGTAAGGAGTTTACCAGCACAATCATTCATAAATTTTTCTAAGGGGACGTTTCACTCTTCGCACGACTCTCCCGTCGGACCTCGATGCGGCTGCCCCGTCTTAACCGGCAACGCGAGGGAAGGTTCGCACGACTGTCATGGCCACGGTCCTGGAGGGGCGGCGCTTCGATGCCCACCTCTGCTGTGAAGTGCACAACCAGAGCTCACACTCAGCCGGTCGTCACTGACAGACTGACATCAAACAAGCCAAGTGCGACGTCACTCCAGCAGTGGCTGCATCAATTCCCATGGCAGACACGTCACTGAACTGACTTAACCTCTTATCCTCAGAACACTGATACCTGTCAAATTTTAAGTTAGTGTATCCTGTACAAATATCTCCCATGCCAATGTAAATGATTTGTCAAATTGTTTAATTAAAACATGTAAAATAGTGTATTGTTTTCTTCTTGTATACATCAAGCTTGTAATTTTGTTGTACTCGAGTTGAATGAGTACTCATGTAACAGTCAGTATCGTAGTCAAATGTATCGTAGACAAACGTAAGACACCAAGAAAATTTTTCTTTCTTTATGTTTATGAAATCTGTGTGTACCAGAGAGTCCACAAGTGTTAATAAGAACATTTAATACTTTCTATGATGATAAAGAACAGAGAAGCCTTCACATTATTTTCTGCAATCAGCTAGGGGATGCCTTCCTGTTTCATACCGTCCTACGTTCTTCTGCTTTCGCTATGTAAGCATCTATCTTGTTAGCTCTTAAGAACCATGAATATATTTAAGTGTATTTAAATTAATAACTTTCAGATATATTAACTTAACAAATTAAACATATCCCTTTTATATTAATGTCTTTATCAGTTTAGTGTTCAGCTATTCGTATTGGAGGCACATCTGTAACTTTGCGTTTCTCCCGAACACCACCCTGGAGTAATAGGAAATCACAACAGGAATCATCAAGTACTGCTCGGTTAATTTCAATTGACATTACTGAGTTGACTAACAATTTCCACTCGCTCATCCACCTACCAGACAGGTTGTTGCTATTGTTCGATGGGGACCACTTATATTGTGGTCACTCCATGTGTGGTTGCAGTTTAACGTCATACCAGAGACATTTCTGTTTACAACAACGAAATATACAAGAACCGCTACTTCCGTTCGCTGTATCGGCCAATACTGTGAGGTAAATAGCTTTTCTCATACGGGAATGAGCAGCACCTTTAATTTAAAGTAATGTGGAAACGTCTTTTGCCATGTCAACAGCCGAGGATACTGAATCACACGAGGTCTACCTTACTCATGAGTTCTCCCAGTAAAGAACTTTGAAAAATTGTGGACCAGAAACCTACCTTTCCATCCCGTCTCTCAATTCAGCCCCCTTCCCCAATGTTGTTGTTGTGATCTTCAGTCTGAAGACTGGTTTGATGCAGCTGCCCAAGCTAGTCTATTCTGTGCAATATATACGAAGACAGTAACTTGTTCTCGAAAGAGCAGTTACTGTTGATGACCGTGCAGCTTTTCCCTGGAATAAATGATGACTAACTGAAAACCTCAGCTGCCGACAGGTGTTGTTGATATACTTTTTTTTTGTAATCTCATTTTGTTCTTCGTTATTGTTCGTTTCAATTGTTCGTGGCGGACGTCACCTGACTCCCGTTGAAGTTCGTTATTGATCCATTCACTCAGTTTTTTTATTATAGGGCGCAGCTAACCCTCTGACCGAACACGCTGAGATACCGTGCCGGCAAATTAAACTTTTCACTAATCATCTGAGCCACCTAGGACACTGCAGGGACTTATCCCTTGCACGCTTCCTGTGAGACTCACATTCCCAACTGTCCACAATTCTACATATGGGCAAATGTCCTTAGGTTAGTTAGGTTTAAGTAGTTCTAAGTTCTAGGGGACTGATGACCATAAATGTTAAGTCCCATTGTGCTCAGAGCCATTTGAACCATTTGAGCCACTGGCAGATTCCCACATTGTGCTCTCTATAGGCCCCCTGGCTCAGCAGCTGTTGTGGCAGATGTGGCGAAATAAATAAAAAAATTAAATTTATTGGTTTTTTTAAGAGAAAAAATTATGGATATGGAACTGTAACTTTAGAAATTTTGAAGGGCTTTTTTTTTTTTTACGGACTGTATTGACCGGCTTGAATGCGGACAAATTCAGTGCTGCGTGAAATATGCCTGTAATATCATTTACCATTCCGATTAATTACATTTTTGAATTCTACGTCATTGTTGATTTATTCAGAGTTTTCACCTTAGACGTAAAATTCGTCCTTCTGCCACAGTATTAATTCATTAGTCGTCATCGGTGTTCTTCTCTTTGTTGACCGTGTGTATCTTCCTGAGTCGGCATCGGTTCACTTCACGAAGACGGTGGAAACCAAGGAATACAATGCTACGTCACTTTAAATAATTCTCGTAAAACTTAGATACTTCTCACTATTTTTTATTCACAACACAATAAGACTTGCTGTGCACGTCGCACAAACCATAATTACTAACTATATGGCTGCCTTTCCGCACACTCCAAAAATTACGTCCATCCTCCACAAGGCAATAATCGAAAGTGTCCCTTAGCTCTTTCTTGGAGTATGAAACAAAGGAGAATCCAATGTGAACATTACAAAGATTATAATCTACATGCCTCTCAATTTAATCTTTGGCGCAGCCTTTAAGGTATTGTATGTCTCTGCGTCGGAATGTGTCATTACAGCTGCCCCCCTACTGTATACTGTCACTAGAAAATTTTATTTGGTTTACAGGATACAGTAATCGACCTTGCAATTGATAGGTTTGGGGGTCTTTTATTTACAAACTTCATTTTACTGTCTCATTTTCATGGCATTGTGAATTCTTTGGTATTACTGAGTGTGTGTCAGTTTTTGGTATAGTTATGCTAATATTTACAAACCTTAATCCTAATATACAAAGTTCTGGTTAATACTGAGAAAACGACATCATGTGGTAAAGTTTGTACAATAAAATACACAACGAATAAAACATTATATACAAATGTTTCTTTCCTAATCAGAGGTGAAAGTCCTTGTATTGCTTTCCGTATTTATTCTGGGGCGACGAGCTTTGTTCGCTAGCCCCAGTGTTGAATATGGACGGGTGATACGCGCTCCTGATTGTTTGGTCGTCCGTTAGCGGGAGACGTTGGTTGAATGCGCGCGCCAGTGCATTGAATGTACACCGACGTGCGGGTACCGTCGAGACTTCCGAATCTCAGTATGCGTGTGCTTCTTATTGTAACGCCATGGGTCGTTTGACGATACAAGCTTCAATTTTCGATGTCACTTGTTTAGGCTCGCTGACACTTGCAACGTAGCACTACTTTGCACAATTTTAATTTCTACACACACCACTTTAACCGCGAGTATTGCGATCGAAACTTTCTTTTTCACTACACTTTTTTCTTCGCATTAACCCCTTTTACTTATTGTACCTAGATTCATTCCCCCCAATACGTCAGGTCAATGTACAGGAGTATTCACAAATTTGTAAGTCACAGGACTTGGCATGAAATACAAAATATATCACATCCAATGGAATAACATATAACACATACAATACATTGGTTACATTAATTACAGGCAAAAACTATCGACGAAAATTGAAAAATTTTTAACCACTCATAGTGGCTTCTTCGTCTTGGATTTTACTGACACACACACCTTTTTCCATTAATCTGTTAGAAGGAACAAGTCCTTTGTTTTCCTTCTTGAACTCGAGTGTAAGTTAAGGTTTACCTTCGTTACGTATTCTTCATACGCAACGACATGCATCAGCATGCAGAGAACACACCTGTAGCCGCTCCACTGCAGCTTGGGAAGGGAATTTTCTACCTTCTACTTAGGGTAATGGCAACGACTACGTGTATGCTACGGTTTTTACGTATAAAATCTGAAAAGGCACGAAATAATCATTTATATGTAGCGTAACCCTAATATGTACAGTGTTTTGTGCTTAAGCACGTTCTGGTGTGCTTGTAAATCATTACCTCTAATGAAACTTCCTACATTAACGTCGACATATAAACATAAAATCTTGCAGTTCAGGGTGTAGCTACTATTACTATGTACAGTGTTTCCTAATAGCGGCACGCCCTTGTGTGCGTGTATCATCTTTAATTAAAGTGCGCTTATAGGCGTCTTGTGTTATCATGGGAGAAAAAATACAGACATTTTAATGCATCGGTTGTCATGAAAATCTATGCACACGAATAATCCGACTTTCATATCTTCAGTGCAGCATAAAATTCTGTATGACGTTTTTGTTCATAATTCATTTTATAGACGATTCCTTTTGCTTACAGGTCGTCGATCACACTACTTACCTGGCTCTCGTATAGCGTCGATATCATTTTCATTCATTGTGACTGTAAATCGTGATATGTGTGAAAGATAGAATTTTAACATGATTTATCCTTTCATGTTTCAAGTGGGTAAAGTAATTCATACCTTCCCTCTGCATACATGAGTGAAGCACCGCTAATGTTGCACTGTGTATCAGGTTTTTCGTATTTTCTCGTAAACTCGCAGAGTCTTACGGTTTTTATTACGTTGTTTCTTGACGTTAGGTATACATGTTTACACGAGGTTGTCTTAGAGTTTAATTTTCCTTATACACTTCTATGTTGTTTAGGTTCCGTACATGTACAGAGCTTCTTTCGCCTTTCACACATTCATACATACGTTTATACATACAAAAAATATCTACCACTATAATATACACTTTGCTGGTGGGGCCCTTTTTCGGTACCCTGCACCATTCCCTCAATATTCCAAAATAATTCAGGGTGTGCTGAGCATCGTCCCTTATACTAATAATACTTACAACTAAATATTTCTTCTTACATACATAACTGCCTTACGGTCCATTAATGCGCAATCATTCCATATTTTCCTCCTTTACACTTTAGCTTTCGTACATGTACCCTTGTGTATAGCTTAGATATTCTACAAAATTGTTTGCTGGGTGCTTTAGGTGTTTCCTAACGTTAATGTGTTTCTCCCTCTAAAAAGCCTAGGTATTTGTTTCTAGGACGATTCAGTTCATTACTCACGTTGCATAGATCTGTTTATTACGAGGAGTGGCTAGAAAAAAACCGGACTAGTACTGGGGAAACAATAAAACGAATGCAATAAAGCTGAAAGTCGCGTGGCCTGTCACGTGACTCTCGCTCCGCCTACTGCTCGAGTTTCATCTGCCTCCTGCACTCAGTCTGCCCGTGGCGTCTGTTTTAAGTAGTTGATGTTTTGTCCGTGCGTCGGAAAACGTTGAGTGTACAGAAAGAACAGCGTGTTAACATCAAATTTTGTTTGAAACTAGGAAAATCTGCTAGTGAAACGTTTGTAATGTTACAACAAGTGTACGGCGATGATTGTTTATCGCGGACACAAGTGTTTGAATGGTTTAAACGATTTAAAGATGGCCGCGAAGACACCAGAGCTGATGCAAACATTGAAAAAATCGGTAAACTTGTTCGACAAGATCGCTGTTTAACAATCAGAGCAGTGTCTGAGTTAACAGGAGTTGACAAGGAAAGTGTTAGGCAGATTCTTCATGAAAGTTTCAACATGAACAAAGTGTGTTCAAAATTGGTTCCAAAGTGTCTCACAATTGAACAGAAGGAACGCCGAAGAATGATTTGTTCTGACATCCTGGAAAACATTGAAAGTGATCCCACATTCTTACAAAATGTTATTACTTGCGATGAATCGTGGATTTTTACTTACGATCCCGAAACTAAACGCCAATCGATGCATTGGAAAACTCCTGGTTCTCCACGACAAAAAAAAAGCACGAATGTCAAAATCGAAATTCAAGCAATGATGATTGTCTTTTTTTTTGACATCAAAGGGATTGTGCACATTGATTGGGTACCAGAGGGACAAACAGTGAATCAGCATTACTACATTAGCGTCCTGGCTACCCTACGTGAGCGAGTACGGAGAAAACGGAACGATTTGTGGAGAAAAAAGTCATGGATCCTTCACCAAGACAATGCCCCAGCTCACAGTGCGTTGTCAGTGAAGACGTTTTTGGCAAAACACAACATTCCCATCTTAGATCATCCACGCTACTCACCTGATTTGGCCCCCTGTGACTTTTTTCTTTTCCCTAAAGTCAAGTCAGCTTTGAAAGGAACTAGATTTGAGACTGTTGAAGCAGTAAAAGAAAAATCGACGGAAGTAATGTATGGACTTACCGAAAATGATCTGCAGCATTGCTATGAACAGTGGAAAATTCGTATGGAGCGGTGTAGAGACCGAGGAGGAGAGTACATTGAAGGAGATAACATGAAATTGTAAATAATTGTAAATAAATGTTTTTTCCAGCATCAGTCCGGTTTTTTTCTAGCCGCACCTCGTATTTTCCTATTTTAAAGCTTGTGTCATTCTCTTCCTTAGTCACAAAAATTAACGCGTTTTCCTTGTCGTTCGTTCTGAAAATCGCTCGCTACTGTGTAATGTAAATGTATGCGTTATCTCTTTGCTTTCCTCTTTGCCGTTAGCTTTTCCCTATATGTGATCGTGTGTTGTTCTCGTGTACATAGCCTTTCTTCCGGTTATATATCTGCATTACTTATTTATTTTTTCTATTGTGCTATTTTCTTTCTCCCGTACAAGCTAAGATTTTACTCACTGTAATATAATATGACAGTACCGTCCATGATCAGTATGTACTTGTATGTTCACTTAATACTACGTAGTACCAGCTTATAATTAAATTTTCTAAGCTACTATTTACAAGACTTGTGTACCCTTTTCTTTCTTGTTTTTGAATGACTTTCGTCACTGTTTCTCATAGTAAGCGTGGTCTCAAAACTTTTAAACGTTCCGCGCATCCGCGCTTATGTACCATGACTGGACTGCAGGCGCGGGGAAAACTCTGCTTTGTTGGTGAACATTAATCGTGATAGCCGCCATCGTGTAATATGAGTCACGTGTCGTCTGGACTCGACCGCGCATGCGCCTTCGCGCTTTGTATACACTCAGCTGACCGGACAGGGAAGGGGGGAAGATTTCTCCCCGGCTCGCTGCCTACAGCGCGGCCAATGCCCTCGTCTTGCCATGCCGCTATCGCGTGCTCGTCAGCTGAGCGTTGTATTGCAACTTTGACGTGTGGTTTATTGCTCGTCTCAAACGAACAAACTCTGACCTTCGCACTAATTTGTCATTGTTCCTCTCTCTTAAATAACTGAGTTAGACTACAAAAGTACCGTATGGTTTATTTTATAGTGTTAGGACTCACAGTAACACATGTTTCATTAGGTGTGGTTAACTATGCGTTTTTAAGGTGGCATATGTACCCAGTTGGTTACTAGTTTCGATGTTTAATTGAAACTTCAGTTATGTTTTCTAGTTTAATGCATGTTTTTCACTAACTGATCGTCCTTTTCAATGTACCTCTTAAACTACGAACACCGGATTTAGAGGTATTTTTTCGTGTTCGCAAGTTTCTTAGATTAATGACAGCAATTTTACCATGTGATCCAAGGTTGTATAATTTCAATTTTGCTAAAATAATATATAACCTTTAATGAAAAAATTCCTTGATATCCTTGTGGGGGTATAACCCTTTCATCTTGCCCGTTCGTGTGTTACCTAACAGATAACTTCCTGGGTGGGGTTTGTCTATTATAATGAAAGGGCCATCATACAACAACTGCCACTTTTTGTTTAATGCCTTAATTTTAGAGGATTTTGGGTGGGTACGTAATAGTACTTCCTGTCCAGTATTAAATTCTGTAACCTTTCTTACCTTTTTGTTGAACTGTTTTTTCCTTATTTCTGCTTGTTCTTCCATCTGTAGTAATGCTAGACGTACCTTTTCGTCTAGTGTTATTTCCTTTGTGGATAATTTAGGTAAAGGTTTAGCCCATTCGTCAAGTTCTGTGCCTTGAAACGTTAACTCTGTAGGTGTAAAGCCTTTTGAAGTATGAATTAAATTATTTACAACATGCTGAAATGGGGCTATGTATTCCACCCACTTTGTCTGTTTATTTGGTGTATAAGTTCTTATAAAGCGATTAAATTCTTTAAAATTTCTATCAATCGGGCTCGATTCTGGGTGAAATTTGGATACCAAAATATGTTTTATGTTTTGAGATTCGAGAAATGTTTTCCATTTCTTACTAATGAAGTTTGTTGCATTATCAGTTAATGTAATTTTCGGTTTTCCCACTAGTGGTATGTAGTCTTCCATCATGCGTTTGATTATTGATCCGCCGGCCGCGGTGGTCTCGCGGTTCTAGGCGCGCAGTCCGGAACCGTGCGACTGCTACGGTCGCAGGTTCGAATCCTGCCTCGGGCATGGATGTGTGTGATGTCCTTAGGTTAGTTAGGTTTAAGTAGTTCTAAGTTCTAGGGGACTGATGACCACAGCAGTTGAGTCCCATAGTGCTCAGAGCCATTTGAACCATTATTGATCCCGACAGTACTGCTTTTATAGCATACATTTTTAAGTACTTTGTGAAGACATCATAAAATGCGATCACATATCTAACCCCTCCCCTAGCTCGTGGATATGGTCCTGCTGCGTCTACGGAAACTAGTTCTCTTGGTCTAGTTGGAATGATAGGGTGTAATACGTCCAAACAAGATCTATTAAGATGTTTAACCTTCTGACATATTGTACACTTTTTTATTATTTGTTCAATCCTGCGTCTGACGTTAGGGAAGTAACAATATGTTGATATTTTCGCTGTACATTTTGATACCCCATAGTGTCCCCATACTCTATGTGTGTGTCTTATCAAATTGTCTATGTATTCTTCCGGGATGCATACACACCAGGTGTTGGATTGCGGATTGCGCCTGTAGAAAAGAACATCGTTTGACAGTGTGTAATATTGTTTCAGTGTACTGTTGTCATCTGCATGCAGTTTTTGCATAACTTGTCTCCATCTATTGTCTTCCTTTTGTAGTTTGCTCATGTCTTTACACATTTTTCTGCAATATGATTGAAATGAGCCATCATGCATCAGAAAAACACTAAAATCGGAAGTCTGTTCGATCAATTCATTGAACTCGCCCAAGCCTTGTGGCAAGCGCGATAATGCGTCGGCAGTTACATTCTGTTCACCCTTGATATAAACTATCTCGAAATCAAATCCCTGGAGGAATAAACACCAACGTGCAATCCGTTTGTGCAGCAATTTACATGTGAGTAAAAACGATAATGCTTGATGGTCACAAAACACTCGTGTATGCCTTCCCCAGAGATAGTATTGGAACTTGCGGAAAGCCCACACTACAGCTAACGCTTCAAGTTCAGTTGCCGAATAGGTTCTTTCACATTCCGTTAACGTTCTACTGGCAAAACTAATTATGTTTACTTTCTGTTCTCCATTATCATTTACTAATTGGAACAGACAAGAGCCTAATCCCTGACATGACGCGTCCGTTGTCAAACAAAAGTTGTATTCCATGTTAGGAAGCTTCAAAATGAGTGCGTTTATGAGTGCCTGTTTGATTTTTACGAAATCTTCCTCACATTTTTCTGTCCACAACCATGTGTGGTTTTTCCTTAAAAGGTTGAGTAGGGAATCACTATTCAGTAACTGTTTGGGCACGAATTTTCGAAAAAATGACGAGAGCCCCAGAAAAGCTTTCAATTGTTTATGTGTTTGTGGTGAGGGGCAATATTTTATGGCATCAAGCTTTTTTGGATCTGGTAAAATTTCGCCTGGTGAAATAATGTGGCCTAAAAATTTTATTCGATCCCTTCCGAATTCGGACTTCTTAAAATTTGCTGTGATGTCATATTCTCGGAACTTTTGGAACACTTTGTGTACCAATTCTACATGATCTTTCCAGGTCTCCGTGGCTATCAAGAGATCGTCTACATACAACGTCACTTTGCTAATCAGTTCTGGACCCAATACTCTGTCTAAAGCCTCTATAAACACCCCAGCACTCACGTTGAGTCCAAATGGCAGTATTTGGAACTGATAGCTTCTGCCAGCATGAATGGACGCAGTATATTTTCTGCTATCACTATGTAGGGCTATTTGCCGATACGAAGCTTTCATATCAACGGATGTTAAATACTTCACTCCATGAAATTTATGCAATTGCTCATCTAAGTTTTCCGGCCTAGTGCGTATTGGTACGATGATCTTATTAATTTCCCGCGCATCAAGCACTAATCTGACTGACCCGTCAGGTTTGTTGACAGCTAGGATGGGACTGCAGTACGGTGAATGCGAAGGTTCTATCACCTTCCAGGCAACCATTCTATCTATTTCTTTGCGAACCGCTTCCTTCTTTGCCCATGGTATGGTTCAAATGGCTCTGAGCACTATGGGACTCAACTGCTGAGGTCATTAGTCCCCTAGAACTTAGAACTAGTTAAACCTAACTAACCTAAGGACATCACAAACATCCATGCCCGAGGCAGGATTCGAACCTGCGACCGTAGCGGTCTTGCGGTTCCAGACTGCAGCGCCTTTAACCGCACGGCCACTTCGGCCGGCCTGCCCATGGTATCGCATATGATTTATGGCAGTATGTTTTATGTGGGTAGACTTCCATTTTGTATTCATAATTTTTGATTATTGTCGGCTGTTTTCTAAAAATGTCTCGGTATTCATAAATAAGATCTGCTAGTTCATTTTGTTGAGTTTCTGAAAGACAAGTGGATTTTCCTACCTTCTCGTGGGCGGCCTGTTCGTTAACTATTTCCGTGTTTAATTGTTCGGGGTAAGGAATATCTATTAATAACACTTGTGGGTAAACTAATTTTACTCCAGCTTTTTTCTGTAATTGGCCATTGCGCTCTATTGTTGTCTTTACAAGATTGACCTTCACACTACGACTGCCCACTCGGAAATAGCAAAGTCCACTGCCTATGTCGATGTTTACTTTATACTGCCGGAAAACTTCCATGCCTAAAATACAATTGACGATTAATTTGTCAACGATTAAGAACGTACAGTTTATCGTGACATTGCTAATGGTAACAGGTATTTGCGTCTGCCACTTAATACTTTTTGACTTGTTTCCTACAGCTGTCAAGATTTTACAATTTTCCGTTGGCAACACTGGTACTTTTAATGCTTTCGAAACTTCTTTAAATAAACAATTAGAAATAATATTCGTAGATGCGCCTGTAATTATAGTTCCTATCTTTACTGTTATTACAGCCTGCACGAAGTCACTTACCTTGTTCTGTGCTTTTATCTCTTCTTCACACAGATCTTCTTCTACGGTAGCATCATGATCATATCTTAAAAATAATTGTTTAAGATGTAATGTGTGCTTGTTTGTGCCCCCTGTTGTCAAATCGGTCGGCCGGTGGGGGCTCATTGCGACCGATTTTTGTTTACCGGGGGAGACAACGGCGTTGCTTCATTACTGTCCGTTACCTCTACGAAGTGAACTGAGTGGTCATTCTGTCGCCAATTAGTCTCCGGACCGCTGCGTGCAACATTCTTGCGGCCGGTCGTCGCTGTTTCTCCTTGGTCGGTCATTCCTATTACCGTAAGTATTGTAATTTTCACTTGTGTGCCACCTTTCATAACGCGGACCTGACCAATCATTCACGTGATTTCTATCATTCCCATACCGGCGTGGACCGTAATCTGTATTATATCTTCGGTCTTCACGTCTCTGTGGCGCCGAATTCCTCCGATTTCCGTAATTCCAGTTTCCATTATTTGGCCTTGTCGCATACGGGTGCCAACTGTGTTGGTTTTGTCCATTGCCATTAAAATGATTCCCGTTACCGTTGTTTTGATTGGTTACGGAGTGTTCCTTCCGATTACTTGTATTCGGCTCTTCCTCATATGTTAGATCAATGGAGTCAAGCAAGGAAAGAAAGTATTCAAGGTCGTTCTCCGGTATGGTTACCAATTTTTCGCGTAAGTTCGCGGGTAGTCTGTTTTTCAGAATTTTGAGAACATCTACCTGCGATATTGGATTGTTCCAATAGCGCGTCTTATTCAAATACTTTTCGAAATACTTTCTCAACCCGCCGTCTTTTAGGTTGAACGATTGTGGGTTGAATACCTCACGCCGCAGTCTTTCTTGGATCCCAGCAGACCAATATTTCTCCAAGAAAGCCCGTTCAAATTGTTCGTAGATGACGCACTGTTCAGCCATGTCTGTGGCCCACAAAAGTGCCTTGTATGAAGCCTACTACATATCTAATCTTCTGTGCCTCAGTCCAGTTTCTTGGTAAGACGTTGTTAAATGCTCTTACGAATACGACTGGATGAGTTTTTCTGGATTCTGTGGAGAAAACGGGAAACTGTCTACGTTTCAACAGGCTCTCATCGACTAGAATCGTCGAGATGCAAGGCGACACGCCTACTGCCTGTTGCAGCACCGCGTTTGGCGAATAGCCATTGATTGCGAAATGTTTTCATCTGATCTGGTAATCGATGCTTCATCGACTGTGTACAAGGTTTCTTTTGCAAATGGTTCGTTATTGTTAATCCCTGTGGAGCGCAATTGAATTGTATTTACTTCTACATTATGTTGTGCTGAAAAACTAATTGCGTCATCATTTACGTCACTATTGTCAGAATCGGTGACGTGTCCATGAACATATGTCAAATTAAAATTCTCCGATTCCATTTTGAAGATATTATTTTTATCTGTAATTTACTGTTAATCAAAATTTTTCAATTCTCTCGCAGTTGAATTAATAAAAGTATCTCGGGATTGTTATTTGTTGGGCGTCGGAAATTTACAAGATGGCGCACTACGTCTTCTAATTCTGCGATTGTTGAACATAAAAAAGTAATTATCAAAGTGTAATTGTGTGTTGCCACCAACACTACCAGGATTTTAACATGGAAAGTAAAAGGTTCTGCTTTAAGTGGAGCTAAGCCAAGATGCAGCCGCTGTATGCGTTTGCGCTTTCCTACCTTAATTCCGGCTGAGCTGCGTCACTCACGATTACGTTAGTTTTGTAAATCCTTGTCCTTGTTCCTTCTGGTTATTGTGCCATCCGTTTATACAGTTAATATTGTTTCACCTTATTCGTCATTTTCCATGTGCGTCATGTAACAGAGAAACAGTAATTAGTACAAGTACATTTGTTGTACAACAATCAGGTATTTACTCTTTGTTCCACCAGCACTGTCCTGTCTCAGTCGCCAGTGTGGCGAAATAAATAAAAAAATTAATTTATTGTTTTTTTTAAAGATAAAAAATTATTTATATGGCACTGTAACTTTAGAAATTTTGAAGGGCTTCTTTTTACGGACTGTATTGACCGGCTTGAATGCGGACAAATTCAGTGCTGCGTGAAATATGCCTGTAATATCATTTACTATTCCGATTAATTACATTTTTGAATACTACGTCATTGTTGATTTATTCAAAGTTCTCACCTTAGACGTAAAATTCGTCCTTCTGCCACAGTATTAATTCATTAGTCGTCATCGGTGTTCTTCTCTTTGTTGACCGTGTGTATCTTCCTGAGTCGGCATCGGTTCACTTCACGAAGACGGTGGAAACCAAGGAATACAAAGCTACGTCACTTTGAATAATTCTCGTAAAACTTAGATACTTCTCACAATTTTTTATTCACAACACAATAAGACTTGCTGTGCTCGTCGCACAAACCATAATTACTAACTATATGGCTGCCTTTCCGCACACTCCAAAAATTACGTCCATCCTCCACAAGGCAACAATCGAAAGTGTCCCTTAGCTCCTTCTTGGAGTATGAAGCAAAAGAGATTCCAATGTGAACTTTACAAAGATTATAATCTACATGCCTCTCAATTTAATCTTTGGCGCAGCCTTTAAGGTATTGTACACTCCTGGAAATGGAAAAAAGAACACATTGACACCGGTGTGTCAGACCCACCATACTTGCTCCGGACACTGCGAGAGGGCTGTACAAGCGATGATCACACGCACGGCACAGCGGACACACCAGGAACCGCGGTGTTGGCTGTCGAATGGCGCTAGCTGCGCAGCATTTGTGCACCGCCGCCGTCAGTGTCAGCCAGTTTGCCGTGGCATACGGAGCTCCATCGCAGTCTTTAACACTGGTAGCATGCCGCGACAGCGTGGACGTGAACCGTATGTGCAGCTGACGGACTTTGAGCGAGGGCGTATAGTGGGCATGCGGGAGGCCGGGTGGACGTACTGCCGAATTGCTCAACACGTGGGGCGTGAGGTCTCCACAGTACATCGATGTTGTCGCCAGTGGTCGGCGGAAGGTGCACGTGCCCGTCGACCTGGGACCGGACCGCAGCGACGCACGGATGCACGCCAAGACCGTAGGATCCTACGCAGTGCCGTAGGGGACCGCACCGCCACTTCCCAGCAAATTAGGGACACTGTTGCTCCTGGGGTATCGGCGAGGACCATTCGCAACCGTCTCCATGAAGCTGGGCTACGGTCCCGCTCACCGTTAGGCCGTCTTCCGCTCACGCCCCAACATCGTGCAGCCCGCCTCCCGTGTTGTCGCTACAGGCGTGAATGGAGGGACGAATGGAGACGTGTCGTCTTCAGCGATGAGAGTCGCTTCTGCCTTGGTGCCAATGATGGTCGTATGCGTGTTTGGCGCCGTGCAGGTGAGCGCCACAATCAGGACTGCATACGACCGAGGCACACAGGGCCAACACCCGGCATCATGGTGTGGGGAGCGATCTCCTACACTGGCCGTACACCACTGGTGATCGTCGAGGGGACAATGAATAGTGCACGGTACATCCAAACCGACATCGAACCCATCGTTCTACCATTCCTAGACCGGCAAGGGAACTTGCTGTTCCAACAGGACAATGCACGTCCGCATGTATCCCGTGCCACCCAACGTGCTCTAGAAGGTGTAAGTCAACTACCCTGGCCAGCAAGATCTGCGGATCTGTCCCCCATTGAGCATGTTTGGGACTGGATGAAGCGTCGTCTCACGCGGTCTGCACGTCCAGCACGAACGCTGGTCCAACTGAGGCGCCAGGTGGAAATGGCATGGCAAACCGTTCCACAGGACTACATCCAGCATCCCTACGATCGTCTCCATGGGAGAACAGCAGCCTGCATTGCTGAGAAAGGTGGATATACACTGTACTAGTGCCGACATTGTGCATGCTCTGTTGCCTGTGTCTATGTGCCTGTGGTTCTGTCAGTGTGATCATGTGATGTATCTGACCCCAGGAATGTGTCAATAAAGTTTCCCCTTCCTGGGACAATGAATTCACGGTGTTCTTATTTCAATTTCCAGGAGTGTATGTCTCTGCGTCGGAATGTGTCATTACACAGAGCACCTGAAGGAAAATTTGGAAAATATTTCCATGTTATAGTTCTGGGTGGAGATTTTAATTTTCCGGATATTGACTGGGAGACTCAAACGTTTATAACGGGTGCAGGGACAAAGAATCCAGTGCGATTTTTTTATGTGCATTATCTGAAATCTACCTTTAGCAGTTAAACAGAGAACCGACTCGTGGCGATAACGTATTAGACCTTCCGGTGACAAAAAGACACGAACTATTTGAAACAGTTAACGTAGAACAGGGAATCAGTGATCATAATGCGGTTACTGCATCGATGATTTCAGACGTAAATAGAAATATTAAAAAAGGTAGGATGATTTTTCTGTTTAGCGAAGATGACAAAAAGCAGATTTCAGAGTACTTGACAGCTCAACATAAAAGTTTTGTCTCAAGTACAGATAGTGTTGAGTATCAGTGGACAAAGTACAATATGCATTGGATAAGTATGTGCCAAGCAAGATCGTAAGAGATGGAAAATGCCATCGTGGTACCACAACCGAGTTAGAAAACTGCTGCGGAAGCAAAGGGAACTTCACAGCAAACATAAACATAGCCGAAGCCTTGCAGACAAGCAAAAATTACGCGAAGCGAAATATAGTGTGATGAGGGCTATGCGAGAGGCGTTCAATGAATTCGAAAGTAAAGTTCTATGTACTGACTTGGCAGAAAATCCTAAGAAATTTTGGTGATATGAAAAGCGGTAGGTGGATCAAAACAAAATGTCCTGGCACTCTGTGACCAAAATGGTACTGAATGACAGACTAAAGGGCCGCCCGCGGTGGTCTCGCGGTTCTAGGCGCGCAGTCCGGAACCGTGCGACTGCTACGGTCGCAGGTTCGAATCCTGCCTCGGGCATGGATGTGTGTGATGTCCTTAGGTTAGTTAGGTTTAAGTAGTTCTAAGTTCTAGGGGACTAATGACCACAGCAGTTGAGTCCCATAGTGCTCAGAGCCATTTGAACCATTTGAACAGACTAAAGGCCGAAATACTAAATGTCTTTTTTCAAAGCTGTTTCACGTAGGATGACTGCACTGTAGTTCCTTCTCCAGATTGTAGCACAGATGACAAAATGGTAGATATCGAAATAGAAGACAGAGGGATAGAGAAACAATTAAAATGGCTCAAAAGAGGAAAGGCCGCTGGACCTGATGGGATACCAGTTCGATTTTACACAGAGTACGTGAAGGAACTTGCCCCCCTTCTTGCAGCGGTGTACCGTAGGTCTTTAGAAGAGCGTAGCGTTCCAAAGGATTGGAGAAGGGCACAGGTCATCCCCGTTTTCAAGAAGGGACGTCGAACAGATGTGCAGAACTATAGACCTATATCTCTAACGTCGATCAGTAGTAGAATGTTGGAACACGTATTATGTTCGTGTATAATGACTTTTCTGGAAACTAGAAATCTACTCTGTAGGAATCAGCATGGGTTTCTAAAAAGACGATCGTGTGAAACCCAGCTAGCGCTATTCGTCCACGAGACTCAGAGGGCCATAGACTCGGGTTCCCACGTAGATGCCGTGTTTCTTGACTTCCGTATGGCGTTTGATACAGTTCCCCACAGCCGTTTAGTGAACAAAGTAAGAGCATATGGACTATCAGACCAATTGTGTGATTGGATTGAAGAGTTCCCAGATAGCAGAACGCAGCATGTCATTCTCAATAGAGAGAAGTCTTCCGAAGTAAGAGTGATTTCAGTTGTGCCGCAGGGGAGTGTCGTAGGACCGTTGCTATTCACAATATACATAAATGACCTTGTGGATAACATCAGAAGTTAACTGAGGCTTTTTGCGGATGATGCTGGGGCATGTCGAGAGGTTGTAACAATGGAAAATTGTACTGAAAAGCAGGAGGATCTGCAACGAATTGACGCATGGTCCAGGGAATGGCAACTGAATCTCAATATAGACAAGTGTAATGTGCTGCGAATACATAGAAAGAAAGATACTTTATTATTTTACTAGCAGGTCAGCAACTGGAAGCAGTTAATTCCGTGAATTATCTGGGATTAGGAATTAGAAGTGATTTAAAATGGAATGATCATATAAAGCTGATCGTCGGTAAAGCGGATACCAGACTGAGATTTAAAAAAAAAAAAATGGTTCAAATGGTTCTGAGCACTATGGGGCTTAACATCTGTGGTCATCAGTCCCATAGAACTTAGAACTACTTAAACCTAACTAACCTAAGAACATCACACTCATCCATACCCGAGGCAGGATTCGAACCTGCGACCGTAGCAGTCGCGCGGTTACGGACTGCGCGCGTAGAACCGCTAGACCACCGCGGCCGGCCAGACTGAGATTTATTGGAAGAATCCTACGGAAATGCGATCCGAAAACCAAGGAAGTTGGTTACAGTACACTTGTTCACCCACTGCTTGAATATTGCTCACCAGGGTGAGATCCGTAGCGGGTAGGGTTGATAGAAGAGATAGAGAGGATCCAACGGAGAGCAGCGCACTTCGTTACACGATCATTTAGTAATCGCGAAAGCGTTACGGAGATGATAGATAAACTCCACTGGAAGACTCTCCAGGAGAGACGCTCAATAGCTCGGCACAGCTCCCTTCTCAAAGAGCTTTTCGCACAAAGACATTCTAATATTGTCAGCTGCTTATTCCAGCGACTATCGTTAGACTGGTTCATTTATCTATCAAGAGCATTAAGAAGACTACTTTTCTTTACGCAAGTGACGCGTTCTTTCGCCGCAATCAAAAGACCAGGAACTTATGGACAATTGATGCATATATACTCCCCATTAAAATTATTTCGTAGCACTGTATTTGACATATGGGAGGAACAACTCCATCGTGAATATATGGCGCAGTGCAACGACAATATTGGTACTTTGATCAGTCGTGTGCTGCATGTCTTTCAAAGGAGAGTGGTAGATACCAAGAGCCATAAATCGTCCAAACAGTTCTCTTAGAATATTACCCCCGTTTTTGGTTCGTCTGGAAACTGAGTTGTAATTAAAATGCGAGATCTGAGAGTCCAGTCAATGAAACAGGAGACAGTATATGTCAGATACTTGCTTTCCTAACGCCATCTACAATAGGCTTTAACACGGTCCAAGCTGAACTTTTAAGATTCGCTTCAGGCTGTGTGGCTCTCTGTTCACCACTGATTAATTTTTCTTTTCATCCGTTTTTCTTGATATGTTCTTCTTCTGCAAACCATGTCTAGTTTCCCACTCTCATTTTTGCATTACAAAAAAAATGAAGGAATCCCACCACTCCACTAAACACTGCTCTGCTCACCGCTCGTAGCCCCTAGCTCACAAGTGCGGTCAGTGCTACCAACAGCCCGTAGGCCGCAGCACACCAGGGCTTGCGCAAGGCACTGGTGCAGTGACGTCACGGTCTCGCTCAGAGCGGAGCAGGGAGGCCGTGGCCCGTGGGCTGCGTCTCCATGCGCAACTCTGCTGAACCCGTTGTCTACAAGTGCTTTCGCAACAGCACTGCTCGGCCCGTGGGGTGACGTCAGGGACTCGCTCAGCCCGAGACTGCTGTGGCCGAGTGCGGCCGCACTACTCTGCACTGTGCGGCCCGTCGGACCTCGATGCGGCTGACCCCCTGAACCGGCAGCGCGAGGCAAGGCTCGCACGGCTGTCATGGCTACGGTCCTGGACGGGCCGCGCCTGGATGCCCACGTCCGCTGCGAAGTGCACAACCAGAGCTCACACTCAACCGGTTGTCACCGACCGATTGACATCATACAAGCCAACTGCGAAGTCACTCCAGCACTGGCTGCATCGATTACCAGGGACTGACTCGTCCTTGAACTGCCTTAACCTCTTATCCTCAGAACATTGATACCTCTCAAACTTTTAGATAGTGTACCTTCTACAAATATCTCCCGTGCCAATGTAAATGATTCGTCAGACTGTTTATTTAAAACATGTCAAATAGTGTATGGTTTTTTCTTGTATACACCAATCTTGTAGTTTAGTTGTACACGGCTTGAATAACTACTCATAAAACAGCCAGTATCGTAGTCAAATGTATCGTAGGATACCGTAAGACACCACGAAAATTTTTCTTTCTTTATGTTTATGAAATATGTGTGAACCAGAGAGTCCACATATGTTAATAAGTACATGTAATACTTTGTAAGATGATAAAGAAGACAGAAGCCTTCACATTTTTGCCGCGAGCAGCTGGGAGATGCCTTCCTGTTTCGTATCGTCCTTTGTTCTTCAGCTTTCGCTATGTATGCCTGTATCTTGTTAGCTCTTAAGGACAATGAATATATTTAAGTATATTTAAATAATACCTTTCAGTTTTGTGTTCAGCTATTCGTGAAAGCAATGCAAAACTGCTGACAAGGTGCCCATCCGCCATTGGTGTGACCCAAATACTGATTAGCAATTTATCAGATCCTTTATGGTGCACCAACGAACCTGCAGTCTTTCAGAAACGAAGCCCAATACTCAATTAACTACACAGCATAATGCGAATAACCGATTACGTTGCAGGCCGGGGTGGCCGTGCGGTTGTAGTCGCTACAGTATGGAACCGCGAGACGGTTACGGTCGAAGGTTCGAATCCTGCTTCGGGCATGGATGTATGTGATGTCCTTAAGTTAGTTAGGTTTAAGTAGTTCTAAGTTCTAGAGGACGGGTGACCTCAGAAATTACGTCCAATATTCCTCAGAGCCATTTGAACCTTTTGAACCGATCACATTATGCACTTGCCTTATGAAAATTACGTTGGTGCAACATCTGTAACTTTACGGTTCTCTCGAACACCAACCTGGAGTAATAAAAAATCACAACAGGAATCAACAAGCACTGCTCGGATAATTTGAATTTACATTACTGAGATGACTACCTGCTGGTAAGTGGTAGGTGATCACGACTATTTTCTTTACATTCTCTATCTTCCTTCAACATTCGCAAGCAGGCAAGGTAACAGTTACAGCTCACGACTTCCACTCGCTTATCCACCTTCCAGATAGGTTGCTGCTATTGTTGCTCATACAGTGGTCACTCCACGTGTGGTTACAGTTTAACGTCATACCAGAGACACTTCTGTTTAATACAACAAAATAATACAGGAACCGCTACTTCAGATCGTTGCATCGGCCAACACTGTAATATAAATAGCTTTTCTCATACGAGAATGGGCAGCGCCGTAATTTAGTGCGATATAGAAACGTCTTTTGCCGTGTCAACAGCCGAGGGTGCTGAATCACACGAGATCTACCTTACTCAGCAGTTCTCCCACTAAAGAACTTGCAAAATTTGTTGACCAGAAGCCTACCTCTCCCTCCCGCCCCCTTCTACAATGTTGTTGTTGTGGTCTTCAGTTTGAAGACTGGTTTGATGCAGCTGTCCAAGCTAGTCTATTCTGTTCAAGCCTTTTCTGCGCTGCACAGCTAATGCAATGGTCATCAATTTGTACCTGCTAACTGTATTCAACGCTTCGTCTCCCTCTACAATTTTAACACCCCACCCCCCACCCCCCCACACCCGAACAACCGCATATACACGCGTCTCTCCATTACCAAACTGACAACAACTGATGCATCAGGATATGCCCTATGAAACTAAGTCGTGCCATAAATTTCTTGTTTTCCCCAGTTGGACTCAGTATCTTCTTCTCAGTTATTCGATGTGCAGTGCCACCACTATTTTTCGGCGCAAACTGAGTAAAATTGTGATGTTCCCATGGCTGTTGCAAAACATGTTGGGAGTGGGCCAGCACAGCGGCGAACAAACACCATTACGTCAGATGGAGCATTGCCACTGGCGGATTGCTATATTTTGCTCCAGGAAAATGGCTGGCACCGCAATAACGACGACACAGCAGAAAGGCGTTAGTAGGCCAGTAACTACACATACAATCACCAGACTGCTTATCGTCTACATGGTTGCAAGTTATGATTTGCAAAGCAAGTGCGCTCTGTCCCAACATAAATTACCATTATTATCAGTCAAAGGTGTATCAGTCTGGTAGCAACTATTTAAGAGGAGAGGGGTTGCCGCTCCACGAGGAGACATGAGGCTACAGGCAGCCACTATGGGACTTGGCCTCCTCTAACTGTGGGCCCCTGTTGCTGGTTTTAAGATTAGTGCTGTGAGCTTAGCATCTTCCAGCCTGTGGGCCCACTACCAGGTGCAACCAGCCTTCGGCTATTGAAAGCATTCGTTTGAGGCCATGCCCACCTGTTCCGTCAGTTCCTTAACACTCGCTATCTTCAGCACACACTATGGAGGACGTTGCACCACAGAATGTTCTAGTTTGTTTTTCAGTAAAACGTATGACTAATAGTGAATTTCTTATGAGCAGCCATTGATCATCATCCCGACAACAATCCACCACCTCAACTCAAACCTCCACATGTAGAGGTCATCCATCCTGGATCTCCACATTTTGATGCCAGAAGTTTGTGTCACGTCTAAATTTCAGGGACAAGGGAATCTTGCCAGCCACCCTCCCTGGAGACGATGACTCTCGACTACCTGAGAGTTGCAGTTTCGTCGATACACAGCGTCAGTATACAGTGGGTCAGTGCTCTAATTCTTCTATTTTTCCCCCCTGCGAGTATTACGTCGAGTCAGTGCACCTTTTAGCAGCTTTTCAGTTCTGTTTTCATGTGTGGCATGTGGCAAGTAAACTCAGACTGTGTTCTGAGCATGTGTAAATATGAACCTTATTTTTACCTATCATCAATGGGTGTGGCTCATTGTCTGGAAGTGCATAAGGTGATAACCATGCATAGCTTCTTAGGAGGTGAAGATAAGTTTTATAGAGAAGTCAGAGTAGTTTTCGCCGTTTTGAATTTGCAATGTATTTCATTTTGAATAATAAATTTGGCTCACTGCGTTTAAGCACGTAAAGTAGTAGTCATGAGTAGCCGCTCAATTGGAGAAGTTAAGTTACAGTGTGTGAGTGACAGAATTACATTAAGTGTCCTTGACGTCGTACTCTTTTGTTCTCCTCGTTTGTTGTCTGCATAATTAGTAGGAATACCCTGGCTGAGAGGTTGCGAATTTCTGCAGCCTGGACCAGATTTGGAGCGAAGTGCTTGTGCCGATGATGTATGCGTCTTGCAGAGTGCAACTGCCGACAGTAATTTTATTGTAGATACTTAGGAGGCGACGCAGAAAGCTATCACTAAGGCTGATTGTATTGCAGATGTTTTGGGTACTGAAATGGTACATACGCATTTAGTATTTCCGAAGGTCGCAGATTCGGCACCATCTGTGACGCCACTGCCTCCTCAGAAGGTGGGAGGACAAGAAAGTGGAAATGTGTTTGTCAGGTTTATGATCGGGCATACAATGCTTGTGCCAGTGGGTCAGGAGATTGACAAAAGTGAAAACACTTGCAGTGTAATGTGTGATGCAGGCGAAGGCTGCTGTGCAGTCCCAGGGCTAGACTTTCTCATCAAGCATCATGCCGAAACTGACTTTCGATGACTCGGGGTGGAACCCGGGGGAATAATGTTCAAGCTCGGGGAAGCTGTCACCAGTGAAATACTGTCGCAGCGTTCGTTTATCATGATAGGCCAAATGTGGGCAAAACCAAAAAAGCTTAATTTGCATGATATAGTGGCACAAGGCACTGGGAAGTTTCTTTAGGTGACCGAAGGTGTTGGTGACTTATACGATTCTGGACTTCGCTACCGGGTAGGGAGTCGTCGTTGAGTACGCAGCTTTCAGTGATTGAGAGCACTTCTTCTATCTATACTGATGTTGAGACGTTATCTAAATTCCGTCCTTGTGAATGGGAGTTCGCGTTTCTTGTCTGTAGAACACAGAGAGGAGAAGATAGTAATAGATTATACTAGTCAGAGGACCGCCTTCTGCCGTCCTAGTGTTTAATGAGTTTTATATTTTGTGGCTGGAATTCTTCCATCGTCGTAGACGTGCACGAGAACCATCACTCCGACGCACGCGACGCAGTACATTCGGTGATACTGCTAATAGCTTCGGCTTATTAGGGCTATAAAGTGAACATCTGTGATCACGTAAGTTTAATTACCCCTGACGATGCACACCACTGTAGATCATCTTCGAAAGTACTGTCCTCTAGTGTTTGGGACGTCGATGATGTAAGTTATCTCGTGTAATTTATATTATATCGCGTAGCCATAAAAGGGACAGATTTGGGCAGTTGATCAATAATATTAGTTAGGAAATTCATTTGTATCTCTTAATGTCCATTGCACATCGTTATATATCAAAAATGGCTCTGAGAACTATGGGACTCAACTGCTGTGGTTATCAGTCCCCTAGAACTTAGAACTATTTAAACCTAACTAACCGAAGGACATCACACACATCCATGCCCGAGGCAGGATTCGAACCTGCGACCGTAGCAGTCCCACGGTTCCGGACTGCGCGCCTAGAACCGCGAGACCACCGCGACCGGCCGTTATATATCATTTGAAACATAGAAAGTGGTTTTAATCTGCAATAAATGTATAAGCAGAGACAACATTTATAATTTGGTAGTTGCTAGTGCCCTTAATCATTCATTTATTTTTATGTTGTAATTTATGTGTTACGGGCAAGGAGGAGGAATAATATCACCGTTAAGACATCCTGAGACCTGCTTCAGGGGGTAGACAGACGGAGCCAAATCTTTATTTTCGTGTTCAGTATTTTCCATTGCGCACATTCATTTTTACATCCGCCTCGAGCAGCATCTTGGAAACCATACAAATACCTTCAAGAAATACTTCCTAACACTTAAATTTATGTTCGATGTTAGCAAAACCCTCTTTTCTTTAATACTTTTCTGGCTATAGTCAGTCTTCATTTTATATCCTTTCTACATCGACCATCATCAGTTATTTTGCTGCCCAGTAGTCCTTTTAGTGTCTCATTTCGTAATCAGATTCCCTTAACACTTCCTGATTTAACCCTCGCAATACCAAGGGAGAGGGCAGGGGTACTTTATGCCTACCTTTTCAGAACACTGTAATCTAGTCATGTACATTATATTTTAAAATTCTGAAAAAAATATATTTGTGATTTTTAATAATTTCTTCTACTAGATTCCGTAATTGTTTTAAAATTTTCAGTAAAACTTAACGCAACAACTTAAGTCTTGTCAGTGGATGTGAGTTTTCAGAACATGTGTCATATTTATATTTTCAGGTTTAGCACCCTTCTTACACATAAATATATCTTTAAAAAGTATATTGTGCGTAAAAGTCAACGGAAATGAACGAAATCCGTAAATCTTGGTGTTAGTCATATTTTTCGCCCCCCTTTTGTAGTACACGTTATGGAAAATCCGTTGGTACTGCTAGGTTTAATTCGAATACGTTCCATTTAGTTGCATAGACGGTTATCTTATAATCCCTCTCCAGGGCACAACTAGAAATCCATTGTATCGTGTAGCAGAAATGATGTGCTTCAACAAGATTTGTTTTTTGATGTATTCGGACTGTGAAATACATGTCGAGCCTCATTATACCTGTCTTCTTTTTACCTGAGGGCAGCAAAATTCATATTTTAGTGCATATATGGCAAAAATTCAAACTTTCATTTAGGACAACATGGATTCCCAAGGATTCACGTGTCACCATTTGTGGAGGAACATGTAGGAATGAGCGTCCCTCCTATTTACGGACATTAAATGTTACTTTTAAAACTTCCAGAACAGCAGAGTACATTGAGGTAACTATTTCGTAGATCGAAAGGTAAGCCAGCTCCATTTGAACCCACTAGCGAGAACAAAGAGAAAAGACGGTTGGAGATGCAGTAAAGGGAAATGTCGTTAGAGTGTATTGTGGGATTGGAGAATTGTGAGGAAGGAAAACTGTTGTCTCGTATTGATGACTATACGCCTCTTATATTCAGATATCATTTTTAAATGACGAATGGTGACCAGAGGAAAGTTGCTACCTCACAGTATCATTGGAGAAACAGCTTTTCATCTAATTATAATTTGGGGCGTTGATGTAAAAGACCAATTTCTGAAGCTTCTCTGTCCTAGGGCGCCTGACTCAAATGCTTTAACCAAGTCATTGTCCATGTCAACAGAAGGTGCAGTACAGGTAATTTCTCCAGTTCTAATTCCTTGGACGCCGCTTTGAAGCGTTACAAAAACCCATATGTTTTAAAAGCTGTAAAATAAACGATTGCGTATAGGAATTATAGTAATAGAATAGCATACATATCGCGAAAAGTTCTTTCATCAGCGTGATATCAGTTCCTTCATTTCGGGCTATTTCTCCCTTCTCAGAGAGCTTTTCGCACAAAGACATTCTAACGATGGCCCGCATCTCGTGGTCGTGCGGTAGCGTTCTCGCTTCCCACGCCCGGGTTCCCGGGTTCGATTCCCGGCGGGATCAGGGATTTTCTCTGCCTCGTGATGGCTGGGTGTTGTGTGCTGTCCTTAGGTTAGTTAGGTTTAAGTAGTTCTAAGTTCTAGGGGACTTATGACCACAGCAGTTGAGTCCCATAGTGCTCAGAGCCATTTGAACCATTTTGAACCATTCTAACGATGTCAGCTGCTTATTCCAACGACTATCGTTAGAATGGCTCAGTTATCTATCAAGAGCATTAGGAAGTCCACTTTTTTTTACGTAAGGCAAGCGTTCTTTCGCCTCAATCAAATGACCGTGAACTTATGGACAAATGGCGCTTATATACTCCGCATTAAAATTATTGGATACCAAGGGACATAAATCGTGTAAACAATTCTCTTAGAATGTTAACGCCCGTTTTTGGTTCATGTGGAAACTCGGTTGTAAAGGAAACGCGAGATCTGGGAGTCCGCAGCTCGTGGTCGTGCGGTAGCGTTCTCGCTTCCCACGCCTGGGTTCCCGGGTTCGATTCCCGGCGGGGTGAGGGATTTTCTCTGCCTCGTGATGACTGGGTGTTGTGTGATGTCCTTAGGTTAGTTAGGTTTAAGTAGTTCTAAGTTCTAGGGGACTGATGACCATAGATGTTAAGTCCCATAGTGCTCAGAGCCATTTGAACCATTTGAACCATCTGGGAGTTCAGTCAATAAAACAGGAGACAGTTCATGTCAGACAATGGTTTCTTCTCGCGATCGCGCTGGATGTCCACACGTCCGTAGTTGCTGGGTATTCGCCTTCTGTTATATGAGCAATTACCTCAGGCATAATTATATGTAATATGCTTTTAACACTTTCTGCCACATACCGCGACACAGTTGTGGTGTGAGAGATAATGGCCTTTGCAGTGTCGATTAATGTCTGAACTAGATCCATAAGACTATCACCTCTTATAGTTCTGTACAACCTTACGTCTCGTGCACACATAGCATCGCAATTATCGACAGTTATCTCCTGAGCTGGTTTACGAAGTCGTTTCTCGTCCACATACGACCTCTGTTTATTAGACACGCATGGATGGCGAGAAATGTACAAAGTGACACGTGACCCTTCAGCATAAGAGTAAACATCACAACACAGCGAACAACAAAGAAAATGAACGCTTTCCCTAACGCCATCCACAATACACTTTAACAAGGTCCAAACTGTACTTTCAAAATTCGCTCCAGGCTGTGTGGTTCTCTACTCACCACTGATTAGTTTTTCTTTTACTTCCCTTTTTCTTCACATGTGCTCCTTCTTCCGCAAACCACGTTTAACTTCGCGCTCTTATTTTGTGTGTTACGAAAAAATTGAAGACATCCCATCACTCCACTAAATACTGCTCTACTCACCTCTCCTAGCCCGTAGCTCACAACTGCAGTCAGTGCTACCAACAGTTCGTAGGTGCAGCACACCAGTGCTTGCGCAAGGCACTGTTGCTGTGACGTCAGGGGCTCGCTCAGTGTGGAGCAGTTAGGCCGCGGCCCGTGGGCTGCGTCTCTATGCGCAACTCTTCTGAGCCGGTGGCGTATAGGTGCTTTCGCAACAGCACTGCTCGGCCCTTGGGATGACGTCAGGTACTCGCTCAGCCCGATACTGCTGTATTCGAGTGCGGCCGCAGCTCGCGGGCCGAGCCTCTTCGCACGACTCTCCTGGCGGACTGCGATAACGGCTGCCCCGCCTGAATCGGCAGCGCGAGGCAAGGCTCGCACGGCTGTAAAGGCCACGGTCCTGGACGGGCGGCGCTTCGATGATGACCTCTGCTGCAATCTGCACAACCAGAGCTCACACTCTACCGGTTGTTACCGACCGATTGACATCATACAAGCCAACTGCGAAGGCACTCCAGCAGTGGCTGCATCAATTGCCAGGGTCTGACTCGTCCCTGAACTGACTTAACCTCTTATCCTCAGAACAGTGATACCTCTCTAATTTTAAGTTAGTGTATCTTATGCAAATATCTCATGTGCCAAGGTAAATGATTTGTAAAACTGTTTATTTAAAACATGTCAATTAGTGTATTGTTTTACTTGTATACACCAATCGTGTAATTTTGTTATACACGACTTGAATGTTTACGCATGTAACAGCCAGTATCGTAGTCAAATGTATCGTAGACAAACGTAAGACACCAAGAAAATTTTTCTTTCTTTATGTTTATGAAATATGTGTGTGGTGTCACCGCCAGACACCACACTTGGTAGGTGGTAGCCTTTAAATCGGCCGCGGTCCGTTAGTACACGTCGGACCTGCGTGTCGCCACTATCAGTGATTACAGACCGAGCGCCGCCACATGGCAGGTCTAGTCTAGAGAGACTCTTTAGACTCGCCCCAGTTGTACAACTGACTTTGCTAGCGATGGATCACTGTCTACATACGCTCTCATTTGTAGAGACGACAGTTTAGCATAGCCTTCAGCTACGTCATTTGCTACGACCTAGGTAAGCGCCATATTCAGTTACCACAATTACTTCAATAATATATTCTGAACAGATAATATTGTGAATCATGTACCGTCAAGAGCGACGTTCATCGTTAATGGATTAAATTTAAGTATCAAACTGATTACGTCCGCTTTCTGAATTCTCATTCCTTGTCATTTTCCAGACATCATGTCAGTAAAGTTCTTCGCTCCTCACGCTAGCCTGCGTGAGCTAAAACGCGTGCATTTGGGCCTCCACACGTAACACGTTGTTGGCTCTTCTGCTAACACAAAAATGTGTTTACCAGAGCGTCCACAAGTGTTAAAAAGTACAAGTAATAATTTCTGTGATGATAAAGAACAGAGAAGCCTTCACATTTCTTCTGCGATCAGCTAGGGGATGCCTTCCTGTTTCGTATCGTCCTTTGTTCTTCCGCTTTCGCTGTGTAAGCATCTACACTACAGGACATTAAAGTTATTACACCACGAAGATGACGTGCTACAGACGCGAACTTTAACCGACAGGAAGAAGATGCTGTGATATGCAAATGAGTAGCTTTTCAGAGCATTAACACAAGGTTGGCGCCGGTGAGGACACCATCAACGTGCTCACATGAGGAAAGTTTCGAACCGATTTCTCATAGACAAACAGCAGCTGACCGGCGTTGCCTCGTGAAACGTTGCTGTGATGCCCCGTGTAAGGAGGATAAATGCGTACCATCACGTTTCCGTCTTTGATAAAAGTCGCATTGTAGCCTATCGCGACTGAGGTTTATCGTATCGTGAAATTGCTGCTCGCGTTGGTCGAGATCCAATGACTGTTAGCAGAATATGGAATCTGTGGCTTCAGGAGGGTAATGCGGAACGCCGTGCTGGATCCCAACGACCTCGTATCACTAGCAGTCGAGATGAGAGGCATCTTATCCGCATGGCTGTAACGGATCGTGCAGCCACGTCTCGATCCCTGAGTCAACAGATGGGGACGTTTGCAAGACAACAACCATCTGCAGGAACAGTTCGACGACGTTTCCACCAGCATGGACCATCGGCTCGGAGACCATGGCTGCAGTTACCCTTGACGCTGCATCACAGACAGGAGCGCCTGCGATGGTGTACTCAACGACGAACCTGGGTGCACGAATGGCAAAATGTCATTTTTTCGAATGAATCCAGGTTCTGTTTACAGCATCATGATGGTCGCATCTGTGTTTCTCTCGAACACCAACCTGGAGTAATAGGAAATCACAAAAGGATTCAACAATTACTGCTTGGTTAATTCCAATTGACTTTACTGAGCTGACTACCTGCTGGTAAGTGGTAGGTTATCATGACTATTTTCTTTACATTCTTTATCATCCTTCCACCTTCGCAAGCAGGCAAGGTAACAGTTACAGCTCAGAAGTTCATCTCGCTCATCCACCTTCGACAGAAGTTGTTGCTGTTGTTAGATGGGGACCACTTATACTGTGGTCACTCCATGTGTGGTTGCAGATTAACGTCATACCAGAGACATCTCTGTTTACAACAACAAAATATACAAGAACCGCTACTTCAGTTCGCTGCATCGGCGAACAGTGTGAGCTAAATAGCTTTTCTCATACGGGAATGAGCAGCATCGTTAATTTAGGGTAATATAGAAAGGTCTTTTGCCATGTCAACAGCCGAGGGAGCTGAATCACACAAGATCTACCTTAGTCATGAGTTCTCCCAGGAAAGAACTTGCAAAATTATGGACCAGAAACCTACCTTTCTCTCCCATCTCCTTCCCCTATGTTGTTGTTGTGGTCTTCAGTCTGAAGACTACTTGGATGCAGCTTCCCAAGCTAGGCTGTTCTGTGCAAGCCTCTTCAGCGCTGCACAGCTTATGCAATGGGCATCAGTTTGAACCTGCTAACTGTATTCATGACTTCGTCTCCCTCTACAATTTTAACACCCCCCTCCCTCCACAAAACCCCCATATACACACATATATCCATTACCAAACTGACAAGTACTTGGTGATTCAGGATATGCCCTATGAAACGAAGTCGTGATATAAGTTTCTTGTATTCCCCAGTTAGACTCAGTATCCTCTTATCAGTTATTTGATCTGCAGTGCCACCACCATTTTTCGGCTCCACGAGGCGACAGGAGGCTAGATGCAGCCATTACGAGATTTGCCATCCATTAACTGTGGGCACCTGCTGCTGGTTTTAGGATCAGTGCTGTGAGCTTAGCATCTTCCAGTCTGTGGGCCAACTAGCAGGAGCAACCAGCCTTCGGCTATTGAAAGCATTCGTTTGAGGCCATGCCCACCTGATGCGTCAGTTCCTTAAGACTCGCTGTCTTCAGCACACGCTATGGAGGACGTCGCACCACAGAATGTTCTAGTCTGTTCGTCAGTAAAATGTATGACTAATAGTGAACTTTTTATGAACAGCCGTCGATCATCATCCCGGCAACAATACACCACCACAACTCAGACCTCCACATTTTGATGTCAGTAGTGTCACCTCTAAATGTCAGTGACACGGGAACCATACCAGCCTTCCTCCCTGGAGGCGACGAATCTCTCAGGGTTGCAGTTTCGTCGACACACAGCATCACAATGCAATGGGTGAGTGCCCTAACTGTTCTAATTTTCCCCCCTGCGAGTGTCACGTCGAGTCAGTGCACGTTTTTGCAGCTTTTCAGTTCTGTTTTCATGTGTGACATGTGACACGTAAATTCAGACTCCGTTCTGAGGATGTGTAATTATGAACGTTATTTTTGCCTATCATGAATGAGTGTGGCTCATTGTCTGGAAGTGTATAAGGTGTTAACCATGCGTAACTTATTAGGAGGGGAAGATGCGTTTTGTCGAGAAGTCGGAGTTTTATGGTAATTTTCGCCGTTTTGAATGGGCAATGTATCTCATTTTGAGCAATAAATGTGGCTCACTGCGTTTAAGCGCGTAAAGTATTAGTCATGAGCAGTCGCTCAAGCGGAGAATTTAAGTTACAGTAAGTGTTAGGATAGAACTAGCTTAAGTATCCTTGTCGCCGTACTGCTTTGTTCTCCTCGTTTATAGTTTACATAATTAGTGGGGGATACCCTGGCGGAGAGGTTGCGAATTTCTGTAACCTGGACCAGATGCTCAGGGAAGTGGATGTGCCGATGATTTTTGTGTCTTGCAGAGTGCAACTTCCGACAGTCATTTTGTTCTAGTTACTCTGAAGGTGAAACAGAAAGCTATCAATAAGACTGACTGAATTGCAAATGTGTTGGGTACTGAAATGCTACAGACGTATTTAGTATTTCCAGAGGACGCAGATTCAGTACCATCTGTGACGGCACTGCCTCCTCAGAAGGTGGGAGGAGAAGAAAGAGGAAATGTGTTTGTAAGGCCTATGATCGGACCGACAAGGCTTATGCCAGTAGATCAGGATATTCACAAAAGCGACAACACTCGTAGTATAATGTGTGATGCAGGCGAAGGCTGCTGTGCAATCTCAGGGCTAGACTTTCTCGTCAAGCATCATACCAAAACTGACTTTCGATGATGCGCGGTGGAACTCAGGGGGATAATGTTCAAGCTGGGGGAAGCTGTCACCAATGAAATACTGTCGCAGGGTTCGTTTATCATCATAGGACAAATACGGGCAAAATCACTAAGCCTTAATTTGCATGATATAGTGCCACAAAGCACTGGAAATTTGCTTTAGGTGACCGAAGGTGTTGCTAACTTATACGATTCTGGACTTCACCTCCGGGTGGAGAATCGTCGTTGAGTACGCAGCGTTCAGTGATTGAGAGCACTTCTCCTGTCTATACTCAAGCTGAGACGTTATCTGGATTCCGTCCTTGTGCCTGGGAGTTATCGTTTCTTGGTTGTAGAATACAGAGTGGAGAAGATAGTATTAGATTATACTAGTTAGAGGACCGCCTTCTGCCATCCTAGTGTTTAATGAATTTTTTCATTTTGTGGCTGGAGTTCTTCCATCGTCGCAGCCGTTTTCGAGTACCATCACTCCGAGAAATGGGACGCAGTACATTCGGTGATATTGGTAATTCCTTCGGCTTATTAGGGCTATAAAGCTGAACAGCTGTGATCACGTAAGTTTCATTTCCACTGAGGTAGCACACCACTGTAGATCATCTTTGAAAGTAGCGGCCTCTAGTGTTTCGGACGTAGATCACATCAGTCATCTGGCATTATTTATTTCAGACGCGTAGCCATAAAAAGGGTCAGATTTGGGCAGTTGATCAAGAATATTAGCCATGAAATTCTTTTGTATCTCTTTATGTCCATTGCACATCGACATATAACAAATGTAATATGTAAAGGGGTTTTAATTTACAATAAATGTATAAGCAGAAACAACATTTATCATTTAGTAGTTGCTAGTTCCCTTAGTCATTCATTTATTTTTATGTTGTAATTTGTATGTTAAGGGCAAGGTGGAGGAAATAATATAACCATTAAGAGATCCTAAGATCTGCTTCAGGCGGTAATTAGACAGAGCCAAATCTTTATATTTGCCTTCAGTATTTTCCATTGCACACATTTGTCTTTACACCCGCCTGTGGCAGCATCTTGGAAACCATACAAATACCTTCCAGTATTACTTCCTAACACTTACATTTATATTCGATGTTACCAAATCACACTTTTTCATTAATACTTTTCTTGCTATAGGCAGTCTTCATTTTATATCCTCTCTACTTCCGCCATTATCAGTTATTTTGCTGCCATATAGTCCTTTTAGTGTCTTATTTCTAATCAGATTCCCTTAAAACTACCTAATTAAACCCTCGCAATACCAAAGGAGAGGGAAGGGGTGCCTTATGCCTACCTTTTCAGAATTATGTTATCTAATCATATTGAAAAAAACATATCTGTGATCTTTAATGTTTCTTCTACCAGATAACGTAATTGTTTTAAATTTTTCAGTAAAACTTAACGCAAAAATTTAGGTCCTGCCAATGGATGTGAACTTTCAGAATAGTTGTCATACTCATATTTCCAGATTTAGGACACTTCTTACACACAAAGATATTTTTAAAAACTATTTTGTGTGTAAAAGACAATGAAAATTAGCGAAATCCGTATTTCTCAGTGTTGGCCATATATTGCGCCCACCTTTTGTGGTACACGTTATGGAAAATCCGTTGGTACTGCTAGGTTTAATTCGAATAGGTTACATTACCTTTCATTTAATTCCATTGAGGGTTATCTTATAATCCCTTTCCAGGGCACTATCTGTTCCATTCAACTGTTATTCCAAGTGCTTTGCTGTCCCTGACACAATTGCAGTGTCACCGGTAAACTTAAAAATGTTTATTGCTTCTCCCTGACATTTAATTCTGTTTACAAATTTATCATTGTATGCTTTACTGCTTGTTCGGTGTACATGATGATCGACATCGAGTGTAATCTACCCGAATGTCTCACTCCCATCTTCAAATTGCACATGGCTGTAGTTGCTGAGTATTCACCTTTTGTTGTATGAGCAATTACCTCAGGCATAATTATATGTTATAGGCATTTAACACTTCCTGCCACGTACCACGACACAGTTGTGAGGTGAGACATAATGGCCTATGCAGTGTCAATTAACGTCTGAACAAGATCCGTAAGACCTTCACCTCTTATAGTCCCGTACGATCTTACGTCTCCTGCACACATAGCAACGCAATTATCGACAGTTATCTCCTGAGCGGATTTAGGAAGTCGTTTTCTCGTCCATCTAAGACCCTTGTATATTAGAGACGCATGGGTGGCGCGAAATGTGCGAAGTGCCACTTGATCCTTAAGCATGACAGGAAAATACACCACCTCTCCTTGACGTGTGCTCCTACTTCTGTGAACCACGTTTAGTTTCCGCGTTCATTTGGTGCGTTACGAGAAAAATGAAGAAATCCCACCACTCCACTAAACTCTGGCGGTGTAAGGCGCTGCAGTCATGGACTGTGAGGATGGTCCTGGCAGAGGTTCAAGTCCTCCCTCGGGTATGGGTGTGTGTGTTTGTCCTTAGGATAATTTAGGTTCAGTAGTGTGTAAGCTTAGAGACTAATGACCTTGGCAGTTAAGTCCCATAAGAGTTCACAACAGCCCTCAACTACTGTCAGTGCTACCAACAGCCCGTAGGCCGCAGCACACCAACGCTTGCGCAAGGCACTTGTACAGTGGCGTCACGGGCTCGCCCAGTGCGGAACAGTGAGGTCGTGGCCCGTGGGCTGGGTCTACATGCGCGACTCTGCTGTGCCAGTGGCATACAAGTTGTTTTGCAACAGCACCGCTCGTCCCTTGGGGTGACGTCAGGGACTCTCTCTGCCCGAGACAGCCGTAGTCCAGTGCGGTAGCAGGACTCTGCACTGTGCGGCTCGTCGGACCACGATGCGGCTACCCCAGCTGAACCGGCAGCGCGAGGCAAGGCTCCCACGGCTTTCATGGCTACAGTCCTAGACGGGCCGCACCTGGATGCCCACCTCTGCAAAACCAGAGCTCGCACTCAGCTGGTCGTCACCGACCGATCGACATCATACAAGCCAACTGCGACATCACTCCAGCAGTGGCTGCAACAGTTCCCACGGGCAGACACGTCACTGAACTGACGCAACTTCTTATCATCAGAACACTGATACCTCTCAAATTTTAAGTTAGTGTATCTTCTACAAACATCTCCCGTGCCAATGTAAATGATTTGTCAAACTGTCTACTTAAACCATGTCAAATAGTGCATTGTTTTTTTTGTATACAACAATCTTGTAATTTTGTTGCACACAACTTGAATAATTACTCATGAAACAGCCGGTATCATAGTCAAATGTATCGTAGGCAAACTTAAGAAACCAAGAAAATTTTTCTTTTTTATATTTATGAAATATGTGTGTACCAGAGAGTCCACAAATGTTAATAACTACATGTAATACTCTGTATGATGATAAATAACAGAGAAGCATTCACATTTTTTCTGCGATCAGCTAGGAGATGCCTTCCTGTTTCGTATCGTCCTTTGTTCTTCAGCTTTCGCTTTGTAAGCATGTATGTTGTTAGCTCTTAAGAACCATGAATATATTTACGTATCTTTAAATTAATACCTTTCAGCTTTGTGTAAAGCTAGCGTGAAAGAAATGCAAAATTTCTGACATGGAGCCTGTCCTCCATTGGTGTGAACCAAATACTGATTAGCAGTTTATCAGATCTTTTATGGTGCACAAACGAACGTGCAGTCTTTGAGAAATGAAGTCCGTTACTCAATTAACTATACAGCATAATGCGATTAACCAATCGAGTTATTCACTTGCCTTATGAAAATTACATTGGAGCAACATCTGTAACTTGGCTTTTCTCGCGAACACCAACCTGGAGTAATCGGAAATCACAATACTAATCAACAAGAACTGTTCCGTTAATTTTAATTGACATTACTGAGCTGGTAAGTGGTTGGTAAACACGACTATTTTCTTTGCATTCTCTATTTTCAAATGGTTCAAATGGCTCTGAGCACAATGGGACTTAACGCCTGAGGTCATCAGTCCCCTAAAACTTAGAACTACTTAATCCTAACTAACCTAACGACATCACACACATTCATGCCCGAGGCAGGATTCAAACCTGTGACAATAGTGGTCACGCGATTCCAGACTGTAGCGACTAGAACCGCTCGGCCACCCCGTACGGCTTCTCTAGGGAAATATAGAAACATCTTTTTCCATGTCAACAGCTGAGGGTGCTGAATCACACGAGATCTACCTTACTTATGATTTCTCGCAGGAAAGAATTTGCAAAATTGTGAACCTGAATCCTACCTTTCCATTCTGCCCTCTTCCCCAATATTGTTGTTGTGGTCTTCAGTGTGAAGACTGGATTGATGCAGCTGCCCAAGATAGTCCTGTGCAAGCCTCTTCAGCGCTGCACAGCTAATACAAGTACATCAGTTTGAACCTACTAATTGTATTCAAGACTTCGTCTCTCTCTACAGTTTTTACACCTCCCCCTCCACAACACCCACGTATACACACTTCTCTCCATTACCAAATTGACAATTCCTTGATTCCTCACGATACGCCCTATGAAACGAAGTTGCGCCTTAAGTTTATTGTTTTCCCCAGTGCGTCTCAGTATCTTGTAATCAGTTATTCGATATGCAGCTCCACCAGCTCAGAGCCGACCAAACACCATTACGTCAGATGCAGCAGTGCCACTGGCAGATTCCCACATTGTGCTCCAGGGGCTCGCACCACCGCCATAACGACGACACAACAGAAAGGCGGTGTTGGTCCAGTTACTTCACATCCAATCAATACACTTCTTATGGTCTACATGGTTACAAGCTGCGATTTGCAAGGCAAGAACGCTCTGTTCCAACTTAAATTACCATTATTTTCAGTCAAAGTTGTCTTAGTCTGGTAGCAAATATTTACGAGGAGAGGTGTATGCCGCTCCTCGAGGCGACGTGATGCTACAAGCATCCACCACGAGATTTGGCCTCCAATAACTGTGGACCCCAGCTGCAGGTTTTAAGATTAGTGCTGTGGGCTGAGTATCTTCCAGCCTGTAGGCCAACTACAAGGTGCAACCAGCCTTCGACCACAGAAGGCAGCCGTTTCAGACCATGGCCACCTGTTGCGTCAGTTCCTTAACACTCGCTCTGTTCAGCACACGCTATGGAGGACGTTGCACCACAGAACTTTCTAGTTTGTTCTTCAGTAAAATGTATGAATAATAGTGAAGTTTTTATGAGCAGCCATGGATCATCATCCCGACAACAATCCACCACCTCAACTCCGACCTCCACATGTAGAGGGCGTCCATCTTGTCTGACAGCTTCGTGGAGTACGTGGAAAATAGATTTGACCTGTTGTTTCAGTTATAAGCTAGAGAGCCTCAAGTAGTTGCAGGTGTAGACAGGGCACAACAAACTTTCAGCAGCAAATTGAATAGTAAGAATGTAGGGAAATCAGTGAAGAGAAAGAAAGTGTTATTTATAGGTAGTTCCCAATGAAGAGGTGTTGGCCAACTTTTGCAGGATGAACTAGGATCACATTACCAGATCACCATTTTTTTTAAACCTAGTGCTGGTCTGGAGCAGGTGACAGAGGATTTACGATCACTTTGCAAAGATTTCACTAAGCAAGACACTGTGGTTATAGTGGGAGGGCCAGGCAATAGTATTGACAGAGATCCTGGGTACAGTATAGAGTGTGACCTTTCAAAGATTGCATCAGCATCGAAACATACTATTGTTAAGCTTGTATCTGTTCTTGGGCGCCATGTCCGACCTCATTTGAACTCTTCAGTCAAGAGAGTTAATTTGGAGTTGGAACGGCTGCTTATGTCGTGTGCAGGGTCACACATTGGTGTGGTTCCTGTTGATTCTCTCAGTAGGTAGGATTATACTAGGCATGTCCTTCACCTCAACAGGTTAGGGAAGGGTAAACTGGCTGGGAAAATAGCAGGAAAGTTAAAGGGGGAGGCACTGTCATGACTGATAAAATACCAGTGGTTATAGGGTTCAGAAAAGACCGTTTTTAGGGTAGGGAGGACAGAAAGGAACGAAATTTTAAGAGAGGTGAGGACTGAGACAAATCTTCAGTTTGAGAAAGGAACCAAAAAACATAATTCTAGCTCATTACATCAGCATAGACAGCTATTCGTTAAAAATTTTCAACAATCAACAGATATTTCAACATTACCCAACTTTAAATCAGTCAATGTGAAATGTCAGCTATCTTTATTGCATCAAAATATTCGAGGACTGAGAAATAAAATTAATGAATTAATTATCTGCACAGATGAATTAGAGTCCTCAAAGCCAGCTGACATAATCTGCCTCTCTGAACATCATGTGACCACTGGTATAGAACTTTTTAAGTCTTACGGAGTTTAGGTTAGCATCTCACTTTTGTAGAGCATGAATGGAGAAAGGAGGGGTTGCCACATGCATCAGGAACTGTCATAAATTTAATAACATAGACATTCATAAATTTTGCTTAGAACAGCATATGCAAGCATGTGCAACAGAAGCAGAATTTTACAAAAAATCCTTCATAATATTAAGTGTATATCGAGCACCTGCAGGTAACTTTAATCTGTTCTTAACCACCTTGAAGTTGTACTGGCCCATTTAACAAAAAAAAAAAAAAAAGATATAGTGGTTGCTGGTGATTCTAATGTAGATTTCCTTAAAGATTCTCCCAATAAGAAATTATTTGAGTTAGTAACACTATCATTCAACTTAATTCCCACTGTAAAGTTCCCCATTAGGGTAGCCAATTGCTCACAAACAGCTGTTGATAGTACCTTAATATAAAAGTCCAATGAACAAAATTATATTACAAAACAATTAGTCAATGGCCTCTCAGACCATGACATGCAGTTCCTTCTGTTAAATGTTAATACTGAACAGGATACAAAATCTGTTAAAGCTGAGTTCAAGAGGGTAATCAATAAGCCAAAAATTGATTATTTTAGGACACTCCTCAGTGACATTCACTGGACTGAAGTGTACACTGCTCATAGCATGAATGAAAAATATAACACGTTTGCTAATAAGGTGCTCACCTTATTTGAACACTGTTTTCCCCCAAAACTAACCAAGGTTAGAGCAAAGTCTACAAAGAAGCCATGGGTTACTCAAGGAATAAGGGTATCTTGTAAAACAAAAAGAAAACTGTATCTGTCAATCTTAAACAGTTCTGATGTTGATGCTGTAGCACATTACAAGAAATATTGCAAAATATTAATGACTATAATATGAACATCAAGGCAAATATATTACAAGGAAAAGATAGTCATATCAGATAACAAAATAAAGACAATATGGGATATAGTGAAGGAGAAGACCGGTAGAACCAGACATGAAGATGGACAAATAGCATTAAGAGTAAATGATACATTGGTGACAGATGTGTATAGCGTTGCAGAACTTTTCAACAAACATTTTATAACTTACTAAAAAGATGGGGATGTCTGGTTCTGTAGATGCTGCTATGGAATACCTCAGACCAGACATTTCAAGTAACTTCCATAATATGGATTTGACCCTCACTACCCCACCTGAAATAATGTCCATTATAAAATATTTAAAATCAAAGACATCTAGTGGGTATGGTGAAACATCAAAATAGTTAATTAAAGTATGTGATTTTGAGTTAAGTAACATATTAAGCTATCTGTGTAACCAGTCGTTTATCAGTGGAATATTTCCTGAATCGTTAAAATATGCTGAAGTTAAGCCACTGTTTAAGAAGGGAGATAAAGAAATAGCATCAAATTTCCGTCCAATTTCACTTTTGCCAGCATTCTCAAAAATTTTAGAAAAAGTAATGTACAATCGGCTTTACAACCACCTTATCTCAAATAACATTCTGTCAAAGTAGCAGTTCGGATTTCTAAAGTATTCTGATATTGAGAATGCTATCTACACTTACAGTGAAAATGTGTTTAATTCAGTAGACAAAAAATTTCAGGCAACACGTATGTTTTGTAATCTGTCAAAGGCATTTGACTGCTTAAATCACAATATCCATTTAAGTAAATTAGAATATTATGGTGTAACGGGAAATGCTGCAAAATGGTTCAAATCTTATATCTCTGGCAGGAAACAAAGGGTTTTATTAGGAAAGAGACATGAATTAAGCTATATGGCATCACCCAACTGGGAACTAATTACATGTAGGGTCCCACAAGATTCCATTTGAGGGTCCTTACTTTTCTTCTGTATATCAATGACCTTTCATCAGTAACATTATCACTACATGCAGTTCAGAACTTGTAAGGGGTGTCCCAGAAGTATATGCCTAACATACAATGACAAGCAGATAGAAGAAGTGGACAGTGTTAAATTCTTGGGATTACAGCTTGATAATAAAATCAACTGGGAGGAGCACACCATAGAACTGCTGTAGCATCTTAACAAATCTCTATTTGAAATGCTAATTGTGTCAGAGACAGGGGATATAAACATGAAATAACTGGCATACTATGCTTACTTTCATTCCATAATGTCATATGGGATTATTTTTTGGGGTGATTCATCAACCCAAGCTAAAGTTTTCCTGGCACAAAGACGTGCCGTAAGAGTTATATGTGGTATGAAATCAAGAACATCCTGCAGAAGCCTGTTTAGGGAACTAGGGCTACTAACTACTGCTTCTCAATATATTTATTCCTTAGTGAAATTTGTCATTAAAAATATATCACTTTTTCAAACAAACAGCTCAATTCATGGAATCAATGCTAGAAGTAAGAATAATCTTCACAAGGATTTAAAGTCACTTACTCTTGTACAAAAAGGTGTGCATTATTCAGGAACACACATTATCAGTAACTTGCCAACAGCCATAAAAAGCTTAAGAAAAATGGCTCTGAGCACGATGCGACTTAACTTCTGAGGTCATCAGTCGCCTACAACTTAGAACTAATTAAACCTAACTAACCTAAGGACATCACACACATCCATGCCCGAGGCAGGATTCGAACCTGCGACCGTAGCGGTTCCTCAGTTCCAGACTGTAGCGCCTAGAACGCTACGGCCACTCCCGCCGGCTAAAAAGCTTAACAACCAATGAAATTCAGTTTAAGAGAAGCCTAAAGGATTTATTGGTGGCCAACTCCTTCTACTCCATTGATGAACTTCTCAGTAGGACCAATTGATTTCTTCTGCACCATTTCGGTGCAGTAATGTGTTCATTGTAAAAAAAGAGTGTGTGTGTGGGGGGGGGGGGAGGAGGTGTGTAAGTACAATCTAACTTCTGCACCATTTCAGTGCAGTAATGTGTTCATTGTAAATAAGTATTGTAGTAGTTCTATTACATGTTTATTCCCTCATAAATAAAAAAAACTTTTTTAAATTTCAAATTACGTGCATTAGTGTTTGTAAAATTATTCTTTCATATAGTGTACATTAAAAATGTCAATAATTCCACATGGGACCTGTGGAAAGTACATTAGCTTATTTGTTTCAGATGTAAATATTTGTCGTGTATTAGTGTTTTTCTCACATGTCCCACATCCTGGAGGACCTCCTCACTATGGATCAATTGGAATTAAAGTAAATCTAATCTAATCTTGAAACTCTACATTTTGTTGTAAGAAATGTGTGTTCCTTCCAAATTTCACTGACAGAGGAATCTTACCAGCCTCCCTCCCTGGAGACGATGACTCTCGCCTACCGCAGTGTTGCAGTTTCGTCAATGCACAGCACCAGTATGCAGTGGATGGGTGCACTGATTGTTCTTTTTTCCCCCTGTGAGTGTCACATCAAGTCAGTACACCTTTTACCAAGTTTCAGTTCTGTTTTCATGTGTGACATGTGGCGAATAAACTCAGATAGTGTTCTCAGGATGTGTAAATATGAACGTTATTTTTGCCTATCATCAATTGGTGTGGCTCATTGTCTGGAAGTGTATAAGGTGTTATCCATGTGTTGGTGAGTTTTGTAGAGAAGTTGGAGTTTTATGCTAGTTTACGCCTTTTTAATGGGCAATGTATTCCATTTTGAGCAACAAATGCGGCTCACTATTTTTTAGCACGTAAAGTAATAGTCATGAGTAGCCGTTCAAGCGGAGAACTTAAGTTACAGTAAGTGTTAGTCATACTGCTCTGTTCTCCTCATTTGTTGTTTGTATAATTAGTGAGGGATACCCTGGCGGAGAGGTTGCAAATTTCTGCAACCTGGACCAGATGCTCAGGGAAGTGCATCTGCCGATGATTTTTGTATCTTTCAGAGTGCAACTGCCGACAGTAATTTTGTTGTAGATACTTAGGAGGTGACACAGAAGGCTATCAATAAGGCTAATTGTACTGGAGATGTTGTGGGTACTGAAATGTTACAGACGCATTTAGTATTTCCGAAGAAGGCAGATTCGGCAACATCTGTGACGGCACTGTCTCCTCAGAAGGTTGGAGGAGAAGAAAGAGGAAATGTGTTTGTAAGGTTTATGATTTTGTCGACAAGGCTTGTGCCAGTGGGTCAGGAGATTGACAAAAGTGACAAAACTTGCAGTGTAATGCGTGATGCAGGCGAAAGCTGCTGTGCAATCCCAGATCTAGATTTTCTCATCAAGCATCATGCCGAAACTGACTTTCGATGACGCGTGCTGGAACTCAGGGGGATAATGTTCAAGCTGAGGAAGCTGTCACCAACTTCGTTTATCATGATAGGACAAATGCGGGCAAAATCACTAAGGATTAATTTGCATGATATAGTGCCACGAGGCACTGGGAAGTTGTTTTAGGTCACCGAAGGTGTTGCTAACTTATACGATTTTGGACTTCGCCTACGGGTAGAGAGTCGTTGTTGAGTACGCAGCGTTCAGTGATTGAGAGCACTTCTTTGTCTATACTCACGTTGAGACATGTAAATCCCGTCCTTGTGGCTGGGAGTTCGCGTTTCTTGTCTGTGGAACACATAGAGAAGAAAATAGTAACAGATTATACTAGTCAGAGGACCGGCTTCTGCGTCGTAGTGTTTGAACGAGTTTTTTATTTTGTGGCTGGAGTTCTACCATCGTCGTAGACATCTACGAGAACCATAACTCCGACGCACGGGACGCAGTACATTTGGTGATATTGATTGCTTCGGCTTATTAGGGCTATAAAGCTGAACAGCTGTGACCACGTAAGTTTCATTTCCGCTGATGATGCACACCACTGTAGATCATCTTTTAAGGTAGTGTATTCTAGTGTGTGGGACGTAGATGATATCACTCATCTCGCGTTACTTATATTAGATCGCGTAGCCATCAAAAGGGCAGATTTGGGAAGTTGATCAATAACATTAGTCAGGACATTCATTTGTATCTCTTCATGTCCATTGCACATCGACATATAAACATTTGTAATACATAAAGGGGATTCAAACAACAATAAATGTATAAACAGATACATTAAAGTTTAGTAGTTACTAGTTCCCTTAATCATTCATTTATTTTTATGTTGTGATTTATATGTTAATGAGCAATATGTTAAAGAGCAATAATATCACCGTTAAGAGATCCTAAGATCTGCTTCAGGGGGTAGTCAGACAGGGCAAAATGTTTATTTTCGCGTTCAGTATTTTCCACTGCTCTCATTCATTTTTAAACCCGCCTGGAGTAGCATCTAGGAAACCACAGAAATACCTCCAGGAAATACTTCCTAACACTTAAATTTATATTCGATGTTAGCAAATTCCTTTTTTTCATTAATAAATTTTTGGTATAGGCAGTCTTCATTTTATATCCTCTCTACATCGGACATCATCAGTTATTTTGCTGCCCAATAGTGCTTTTACTGTCTCATTTCGTAATCATATTCCCTTAACACAACCTGATTTAATCCTCGCATTAATGGGGAGGGGTACTTTATGCCTACGTTTCCAGAACATTGTAATCTAGTCATGTACATTATATTTTAAAATTTTGGAAAAAATATATTTCTGTTTTTTAATGATTTCCTCTACAAGATTCCGTAATTGTTTTAAAATTTTCAGTAAAACGTAACGCAAAAATTTTGGTCTTGTCAGTGGATGTAAAAGTTCAGAATATGTGTCATATTTATATTTTCAGGTTTAGGACCCATCTTATCTTTAAAAAGTATGTTTTGCGTAAATGACAACGAAAATTAACGAAACCCGTATATCTTTGTGTTGGTCATATATTGTGAACCCCATTAGTTCTACACGTTATGGAAAATCCGTTGGTACCGCTGGGTTTAATTCGAATACGTTCCATTACCTTTCATTTAGTTCCATTGAGGGTTATCATATAATCCCTTTCAAGGGCGCTATCTATTGCACTCAACTGTTACTCCAAGTTCTTTGCTGCCGCTGACAGAATTGCAGTGTCACTGGTAAATCTCAAAATGTTTATTGCTTCTCTCTGATATTTAATTCTGTTTACAAATTTATCCTTGTATGCATTACAGCTATTTTGGTGTAGCTGCTACCCGAATGTCTTACTCTCATCTTCCAATTGCGCAAATAAAAATCCAGCGGATGGAGTAGCAGAATTTATGTGCTTCAACAAGATTGGTTTTTTGATTGGATGGGGCTCTGAAATACATGTCCAGCCTCATTGTATCTCCTTTCTTTTTACCTGAGGACAGAAAAATTCCTATTTCAGTGCATATATGGCAAAAACTCAAACCTTCATTTAGGGCGACATTGATTCCCATGGATTCACGTGTTACCAGTTGTGGAGCAACATGTAGGAATGTGCGTCTTTCTTATTTCAGAACATTAAATGTTATTTTTATAACTTCCAGAGAAGCAGAGTACACTGAAATAAGTATTTCTAGATCGAAAGGTAAGCCAGTTCCCTTCGAACCCACTAGCGAGAACAAAGAGAAAAGACAGTTGTAGATGCAGTAATGGGAAATGTCGTTAGAGTGTATTGTGGGATTGGAGAAGTATGAGGAAGGAAAACTATTGTATCCTTTACATGAATTTGCGCTTCTTATCTTCAGATATCATTTGTAAGTGACGAATGGTGGCCAGAGGAAAGTTGCTACCTCACAGTATATCTGGACAAATAGCTTTTCATCTAAGTATAATTTGAAGCGTTTATGTAAAAGTCCGATTTCAGCATCTTCTCTGTCCTGGGGCGCCTCACTCAAATACTTTAACATTGTCATTTTCCATGTCAACAGAAGGAGCACTGTAGGTGATTCTCCAGTTGTGCCCGCATCTCGTGGTCGTGCGGTAGCGTTCTCGCTTCCCACGCCGGGTTCCCAGGTTCGATTCCCGGCGGGGTCAGGGATTTTCTCTGCCTCGTGATGGCTGGGTGTTATGTGCTGTCCTTAGGTTAGGTTTAAGAAGTTCTAGGGGACTGATGACCATAGATGTTAAGTCCCATAGTGCTCAGAGCCATTTGAACCATTTTTGATCTCCAGTTCTAATTCCTTTGACGCCGTTTGAACAGCTACAAAAACCATTATGTTTTAAAAGCCATAAAATAAACTATTGCTTCTAAGAATTACAGTAATAGTATAGCATACATACCGTAAAAAGTTCTTTCAGCAGCGTGATATCAGTTCCTTCAATTTGTGCTATTTATCGCTTCTCAGAGAGCTTTTCGTACAAAGACATTCAGTTGTGAATTGACAGGAGCCAATTCACGGGGTATGGAGGAAGCCGAAAGGCACGCGTTTAAGCTCACGCAGGCTGGCGTGAGGTCTGGAACAGGTAAAGTAATTATACTATCAAGAAAAGTACGTAGCTGCTGGAATACTTAACTTTCATCCACAATTGGTGAACATCGGTCTGCTGTACATGCATCCCAAGATAAATAACAAATGATTATGGCGCCTTGCTGGGTCGTAGCAAATGACGTAGCTGAAGGCTATGCTAACTATCGTCTCGGCAAATGAGAGCGTAATTTGTCAGTGAACCATTGCTAGCAAAGTCGGCTGTACAACTGGGGCGAGTGCTAGGAAGTCTCTCTAGACCTGCCGTGTGGTGGCGCTCGGTCTGCAATCACTGACAGTGGCGACACGCGCGTCCGACGTATACTACCGGACCGCGGCCGATTTAAAGGCTACCACCTAGCAAGTGTGGTGTCTGGCGGTGACACCACGCGTTCTAACATTGTCAGCTGCTTATTCCAGCGAGTATCGTGAGACTGGCTCAGTGATCTACCAAGAGCATTAAGAAGAGGACTTCTCTTTATGTAAGTGACGCGTTCTTTCGCCACAGTCAAAAGTACATGAACTTATGGACAATTGACGCATATATACTCCGCATCAAAATAATTTCATAGCCCTGTATTTAGCATATGTTCAATCATGAATAATCACGCAGTGCAACGACAATGTTGGTACCTTGATCAGTAGTGTGCTGCATGTTTTTCAAAGTAGAGTCATTTATACCAAGAGACATGAATCGTCTAAACAATTCTCTTAGAAAGTTACCGCCCGTTTTTGATCATCTGGAAAGAAAATGAGAGATCTCAGAGTCCAGTCAATGAAACAGGAGACAGTACATGTCAGATAATTGTTTCTTCTCGCACTGGATGTCCACATGTCTGTTGTTGTTGTGTATTCACCTTCTGTTATATGAGCATAATTATATGCCGTAGGCTTTTAGCACTTTCTGCTATGTAGCGCGACACAGTTGTGGGTTGAGACATAATGGCCTTTGCTGTGTCAATTAAGGTCTGAATAAAATCCGTAAGACCTTTATCTTTTACAGTTCCGTACGGCCTTACGTCTCGTGCACACATAGCCATGCATTTATCGACAGTTACCTCCCGAGCAGGTTTAGGAAGTCGTTTCTCGTCCATGTAAGATCCCTTGTTTATTAGACGCGCATGAATGGCGAGAAATGTGCGAGGTGCCACTTGACCCTTCAGCTTGAGAGTAAATTTCACCGCACAGCGAACAGCAAACTAAACGAAAGCTTTTCCTAACGCCATCCACAATAGGCTTTAACACAGTCCAAACGAACTTCTAAGATTCGCTTCAAGCTTTGTGGCTCTCTACTCTTCACTGATCAGTTTTTCTTTTACTTCCCTTTTCCTTGACATGCACTCCTTCCTCTGCAGACCACGTTTAGTTTCCGTGCTCATTTTTGCGTTACAACAAAAATGAAGAAATCCCACCATCCCACTAAACACTGCTCTACTCACCGCTCGTAGCCCGTAGCTCGCAACTGCAGTCAGTGCTACCAACAGTTCGTAGTTGCAGCACACCAGTGCTTGCGCAAGGCACTGGTGCAGTGACGTCACGGGCTGGCTCAGTGCGGAGCAGTGAGGGCGCGGCCTGTGGGCTGCGTCTCTATGCGCAACTCTGCTGTCGCCGTGGCATACAGGTGCTTTCGCAACAGCACTGCTCGGCCCTTGGGGTGACGTCAGGGACTCGCACGGCCCGATGCTGCTGTAGTCCAGTGAGGCCGCAGCTCGCGAGCCGAGCCTCTGAGCACGACTCTACACCATGCGGCCCGTTGGACCTCGATGCAGCTGCCCCGGTTGAAACGGCAGCGTGAGGCAAGGCACGCACAGCTTACATGGCTGCGCTCCAGAACGGGCCGCGCCTCGATGCCCACCTCTGCTGCAAATTGCACAACCAGAGCTCGTTCTCACTTGCAGTGTAATGCTTGATGCAGGCGAAGGCTGCTGGGCAATCCTAGGGCTAAACTTACTCATCAAGCATCATGCCGAAACTGACTTAAGATGACGTGCGGTGGAACTCAAGGGAATAATGTTCAAGTTGCGGGAAGTTGTCCCCAGCAAAGATACTGTCGCAAGATTCGTATATCATGATTGGAGAAATGCGGGCAAAATCAGTAAGGCTTAATTTGCATGATATAGGGGCACAAGGCACTGGGAAGTTGCTTTAGGTGACCGAAGGTGTTGCTAACTTATACGATTCTGGACTTCGCCTCCGTGTAGAGAATCGTCGTTGAGTAAGCAGCATTCAGTGATTGGGAGCACTTCTCCTGTCTATACTCACGTTGAGACGTTATCTGAATTCTGTCCTTGTGTCTCTGAGTTCGCTTTTCTTGTCTGTAGAATACAGAGAGGAGAAGATAGTATTAGATTATACTAGTTAGAGGACCGCCTTCTGCCATCCTAGTGTTTACTGAGTTTTTTATTTTGTGGCTGAGTTCTTCCATCGTCGCAGACGTGTACGAGAACAATAACTCCGACGCACGGAATGCAGTACATTCGGTGATACTACTAGTTGCTTCGGCTTAGTAGCGCTATAAACCTGAACAGCTGTGATCACGTAAGTTTCATTTCCACTTAGGTAGCACACACCACTGTAGATCATCTTTGAAAGTAGTGTCTTCTAGTGTTTGGGACGTAGATGATATCAGTCACCTCGCGTTATTTATGTTAGATCGCCTAGCCACAAACAGGGTCAGATTTGGGCAGTTGATCAATAATATTAGTCAGGAAATTCATTTGTATCTCTTTATGTCCATTGGACATCGACATATAAGGATTTGTAATGTATAAAGAAGTTTTAATCTACAATAAATGTATAAGCAGAAACAGCATTAATATTTAGTTGTTACTAGTTCCATTAATCATTCATTTATTTTTATGTTGTAATTTATATGGCAAAGAGCAAGAAGGAGGAAATAATATCACCGTTAAGAGATCCTAAGATCTGCTTCAGGTGGTAGTCAGACAGAGCCAAATCTTTAATTTGCGTTCAGTATATTCCATTCCAGACATTCATTTTTGCACCCGCCTGGGGTAGCATCTTGGAAACCATACAAATACCTTCAAGAAATACTTCCTAACACTTAAACTTATATTCGATGTTAGCAAATCACTACCCGAATGTCTCACTCCCATCTTCAAATTGTACAACTAGAAAATCAGTGGATGGTGTAGCAGAATTGATGTGATTCAACAAGATTTGTTTTTTGATGGGTTGGGGCTCTGAAATACATGTCGAGCCTCATTATACCTCTCTTCTTTTTACCTTAGGACAGCAAAATTCATATTTCAGTGCAAATATGGCACAAATTCAAACTTCCATTTAGGACAACAATGATTCCCAAGGATTCACGTGTTACCAGTAGCGGAGGAACATGTAGGAAAGAGCGTGTCTCCTACTTCCGAACACTAACTGTTAGTTTTGTAACTTCCAGAAGAACAGAGTACATTGAGATAAGTATTTCTCAATTGAAAAGTAAGCCAGTTCCGTACGAAACCACTAGCGGGAACAAAGTGGAAAGACGGTCGGAGATGCAGTAAAGGGAAATGTCGTTAGCGTGTATCCTGGGATTGGAGAAGTATGAATAATGGAAACTATTGCATCCTTTTCATGACTTTACGCCTCTTATCTTCAGATATAATTTTTAAATGACGAATGGTGGTCAGAGGAAATTTGCTACCTCACAGTATCTCTGGACAAATAGCTTTTCATCTAAGTATAATTTGAGGCGTTTATGTAAAATTCGGATTTCAGAAAACTCTCTGTCCCGGGGCACCTAACTCAAATGCCTTAACATTTCATCGTCCATGTCAACACAAAGTGCAGTGTAGGTGATTTCTCCAGTTCTAATTCCTTGGACGCCGCTTTGAAGAGCTACAAAAATCCTTATGTTTTAAAGCCATAAAATAAACGAGTGTGTATAAGAATTACAGTATTCGAATAGCATACATAACGTAAAAAGTTCTTACATCAGCGTATTATCAGTTCCTTCATTTTCGGCTATTTCTCCCTTCACAGAGAGGTTCTCGCACAAAGATATTATAACATTGTCAGCAGCTTATTCCAGGGAGTATCGTTAGACTGACTCAGTTATCTATCAAGAGCATTAAGAAGATTACTTTTCTTTATGTAAGTGACGCGTTCTTTCACCGCAATCAGAAAGCCATGAAAAGAAATGGCTCTGAGCACTATGGGACTTAACTTTTGAGATCATCGGTCGCCTGTATCTATGAACTAATTAAAACTAACTAACCTAAGGACATCACACACATCCATCCCGAGGTAGGACTCGAACCTGCGACCGTAGCGATCGCGCGGTTCCAGACTGAACCGCTCGGCCATACCAGCCGGCGTGTGCTGTATGTCTTTCAAAGTAGAGTCGTGGATACCAAGAGACATTAATCGTCTAAACAGATGTCTTAGAATATTACCGACCTTTTTTGGTTCATCTGCAAACTGGGATGTAAACAAAATGCGAGATCTGAGAGTCCAGTCAAAAAACAGGAAACAGTACATGTCAGCAAATGGTTTCTTCTGGCGCTGGACGTCCACATGTACGTAGTTGCTGATATTCACCTTCTGTTATACGAGCAATTACCTCAGGCATAATTATATGTCGTAGGCCTTTAGCTCTTCTTGCCATGTACAGTAACACAGCTGTGATGTGAGTTGTAATTGCCTTTGCAGTGTCGATTAACGTCTGAAGAAGATCCATAAGAGCTTCACATTTTATACCTCCGTATGACCTTACGTCTCGTGCACATATAGTCTCTAAATTATCGACAGTTATCTCCTGAGCAGGTTTAGGAAGTCGTTTCACGTCCACACAAGACCCTTGTTTATTAGACTCACTTGGATGGCGAGAAAGGTGCGAAGTGCCACTTGATCCTTCAGCATGAGAGTAAATTTCACCGCACAGCGAACAGGAAACCAAATGAACGTTTTTCCTAACGCCATCCAAAATAGGCTTTAACACAGTACAAACTAAACTTTTAAGATTCGCTTCAACCTGTGTGGTTCTCTACTCATCACTATTTAATTTTCCTTTACTTCCCTTATTCTTGGCATCCTTCTGCTAACCACGTTTAGCTTCTGCGCTTATTTTGTGTGTTAGGACAAAAATGAAGAAATCCCATCACCCCACTAAACACTACTGTACTCACGGCTCGTAGCCCGTAGCAACTGCGGTCAGTACTACCAACAGCTCGTAGGCCGCAGCATGCCAGTGCCTGCGCACGGCTCTGGTGCAGTGACGTCACGGGCTTACTCAGTGTAGAGCAGAGAGGCCGCGGCCCGTGGGCTGCGTCTCTATGCGCAACTCTGCTGAGCCCGTGTCATACTGGTGCTTTCGCAACAGCACTGCTTCGCCCGTGGGGTGTCGACAGAGACTGGCTCGGTCCGCGACTGCTCTAGTCCAGTGCGGCCGCAGCTCGCGGGCCGAGCCTCTGACTACGACTCTGCACCGTGCGGCCCATCGGACCTCGATGCTGCTGTCCCGGCTTAACCGGCAGCGCGAGGCAAGGCTCACACGGCTGTCATGGCCACGGTCCTGGATGGGCCATATACGTCGATGCCCAACTCTCCTGCGAAGTGCACAACCCGACCTCGCACTCAGCCGGTCGTCACTGACCGATTGACATCATACTAGCAATCTCCGACGTCACTCCAGCAATGGCTGCATCAGTTCCCATGGGCAGACACAGCACTGAACAGACTTAACCTCTTATCCTCAAAACAATGATACCTCTCAAATTTTAAGTTAGTGTATCTTGTACAAATATCTTCTGCGCCAATGAAAATGATTTGTCAATATGTTTAATTAAAACATGTCAAATTGTGTATTGTTTTTCTTGTATACACCAATTTTGTAACTGCCAGTATTGTAGTCACTCAAGGGAGCAAATGTAAGACACCAAGAAAATTTTTCTTTTTGTGTTTATGAAATATGTGTGTACCAGAGAGTGCACAAATGCTAATAAGTAAGTGTTAATATTTTCTATAATGATAAAGAACGTCCTTTGTTCTTTAGCTTTCGCTATGTAAGCATCTATCTTGTTAGCTCTAAAGTACCAGGAATATATTTAAGTATATTTAGATTACTACCTTTCAGATTTACTAATTTAACAAACTAAACATATCTCTTGTATTAATGTACACCTCCACAGCGTAGCATTAGCGTTACCGACTATTAAGGAGCCCACGTTCGATTCAGGGCTGGGGAGTGGGTGTTGTGTGTCCATCATCATTTTCATTATGATTGACTCGCAAGTCGCCGATGTAGCGTCATCTAGAAAGGACTTGCAATACGGCGGCCGAACTCCACCGCATGGGGCCTCCCGGCCTACAATATCATATAATTATTATTATTTTTTTTACATTTTTGTGTTAATGTCTTTATCAGCTTTGTATACAGCTATTCGTGAAAGAAATGCAAAACTGCTGACATGGAGCCCGTCGGCCATTGGTGTGATCCAAATGCTGATTAGCTATTTATCAGATCATTTATGGTGCACCAACGAACCTGCAGTCTTTCAGAAACGAAGTCCGATACTCAAATAACTATACAGAATAATGCGATTGACCGATCGCGTTATGCACTTGCCTTATAAAAATTAAATGGGAGCCACATCTGTAAGTTTGCGTTTCTCTCGAACATCAATCTGGAGTAAAAGGAAATAAACAAGCGCTGCTCGGTTAATATCAATTGACATTACTGAGCTGACTACCTGCTGGTAAGTGGTAGGTGATCACGACTATTTTCTTTAAATTCTCTAAGTTTCTTCCACCTTAGCAAGCATGCAAGGTAACAGTTAGAGCTCACGACTTCCACTCGCTCATGCACCTTACAGAAAGGTTGCTGCTATTGCTGGCTAGGGAGCAGTTATACTGTGGCCACTCCATGTATGGTTGCAGTTTAACATCATACTAGAGACGTTTCTGTTTACAACAACAAAATAATACAAAAGCCGCTACTTCACTTCGATGAATTGGCCAATTGTGTGAGACAAATACCTTTTTTCATATGAGAATGAGCATCGCCTTTAATTTAGAGCAATATAGAAACGTCTTTTGCCATGTCAACAGCCGAGGGTGCTGCATCACACGAGATCAACCTTACTCATGAGTGCTGCCAGTAAAGAACTTGCAAAATTGTGAACCAGAAGCCTACCTCTCCCTCCCGCCCCCTCCCCAATGTTGTTGTTGTGGTCTTCAGTCTGAAGACTGGTTTGATGCAGCTGCCCAATCTAGTCTATTCTGTGCAAGCCTCTTCAGCGCTGCACAGCTAATGCAGTGTACATTAGTTTGAATCTGCTACGTGTATTCAAGACTTTGTCTCCCTCTACAATTTTAATACCCCCTCCCCAACACCCACATATACACACTTCTCTCCATTACCAAATTGACACTTCCTTGGTGCCTCAGGATATGCCCTATGAAACGAAGGCATGCCATAAGTTTCTTGTTTTCCCCAGTTCGTCTCAGTATCTTCAAATCAGTTATTCGATCTGCAGCGCCACCACTAATTTTTGGCGCTACTGAGTAAAACGGTGATTGTGTTGTCGATAGCTACGATGCCACGTTGTAGGTGAAAGTTCTTAAGTTGGCACTACGACAGACACCGACGACAGTGCCCTCTAGCCGGTGCTGTGCAGGTCTACGAGCTGCGCTACAGATTCTGCACAGTTTGATCAAGAGCAGACGGCCAGGACACTTCGCTTGATATTGAGATTATGTACTACTTACGACGGGTCTAAGGCTTCGTACCTCAGTGCAAAGTTATGTATTCAGTTAATATTGTGATATAGTAAAACCATTTCTAAGAGCAGTACCGAGAGATCTTCACCTTTTCCTGCTCCTACTCACTTCCTTCAATCGGGCAACCTTCCAGTTTGCAGGAGCAGACCCACGCGCCGCCTTCCAGGCGGGATACAAAACTTGGCGACGAGCAGGGATTAAATTTTTTTTCCTCTCTTCTCATTTCCTTTTTTGCTCGGTACTACTTTGGCTTTTCTGTGATATGCCCGTGTGGCTTAGTGACTGTCTTTAAGTGTTCCCACCATTCGCTATTAAGACTTTCAGTACTGCTCGAGCGTTTGGGATCCCTATCACGTCGAATTGAGGGAGGACATAGAAGCAATTCAGAGGCGGGCTGCTAGATTTGTTACTCGTAGGTTTGATCATCACGCGTGTGTTACGGAAATACTTCAGGAACTCGGGTGGGAGTGTCTGGAGGAAAGGAGGCGTTCTTTTCGTGAATCGCTACTGAGGAAATTTAGAGAACCAGCATTTGAGGCTGACTGCAGGACAATTTTACTGCCGCCAACATATATTTCGCGAAAAGACCACAAAGATAAGATGAGATAAGAGAGATTAGGGCACATTGCTATCCACCCTAACCAAAAGATCTTTTACGTGTATAGAAAACAACAGCGGACCTACCACACTTTCCTGGGGCACTCCAGATGATACCCTCACCTCCGTCCGAAACAGCGCGACCGCTACGGTCGCAGGTTCGAATCCTGCCTCGGGCATGGATGTGTGTGATGTCCTAAGGTTAGTGAGGTTTCAGTAGTTGTAAGTTCTAGGGGACTGATGACCTGAGATGTTACGTCCCATAGTGCTCAGAGCCATTTGAACCAACCCTCACCTCCGACGAACACTCACCAATGAGGACAGCGTACTGGGTTCTGTTACTTAAGAAGTCTTCGAGCCACTCACGTATTTGGGAACCAATCCCATATGCTCTTAGTTAGGAGTCGGCAGTGGGGCACCGAGTCAAACGCTTTCCGGAAGTCAAGGAATATGGCACCCGTCTGATACTCTTCATCCATGGTTCACAAGATATCATGTGAAAAAAGGTCGAGTTGCGTATCGCAGGAGCGATGCTTTCTAAAGCCGTGCTGATGCATGGACAGCAACTTCTCTGTCTCAAGGAAATTCATTATATTCGAACTGAGAATTCGTTCGAGAATCCTGCAACAAACTGATGTTGAGGATATTGGACTGTAATTTTGAGGATCCGTCCTTCTACCCATCTTATATACAGGCGTCACCCCCGCTTTTTTCCAGTCGCTCGGGACCTTACGTTGGGCAAGATATTCGCGATAAATGGAAGCAAGCTAAGTAAGAAGCCAATTCAGTAGAGTACCCTCTGTAAAACCGAATTGGAATCCGATCAGGACCTGGCGATTTATTTATTTTCAACCCATTCAGCTGCTTGACAACCCCAGGGATGTCAATCACTATGTCCTCCATACGGGAATCTGTACGAGACTCAAACGGCGGTATGTTTGTACGATCGTCCTGCGTGAAAGATTCCTCAAACGCTAAATTTAAAATTTCAGCTTTCGTTTTGCTGTCTTCCGTTGCCAGGCCAGACTGATCAGTGAGTGACTGGATGGAAGCCTTCGACCCGCTTACCGATTTTACGTAAGACCAGAATTTCCTTGGGTTTTCAGCAAGATCTTGTGCTAAGGTATGATGTTGGTAGTGGTTGAATGCTTCGTGCATCGCTCTTTTTACAGCAGCACGAATCTCTACTAACTTTTGCCATTCCTCACTCTCCCAATCTTTCTTCTACCGTGAGTGCAACTGCCTTTGCTTCCTGAGCATTCTCCGAATTGCACTGTTAAACCACGGTGGGTCTTTTCCGTCCGTCTTTGCAGACAGAGAAGATACACTACACATGGCTACTTCCGCGTTCGACGTGACTCCGGGTGTGTGTACTGTTAGCGCGGAGCAACACGTGCTCTCCCACCCGCCTGCACGGCCAGCCACGCCGCGCCGCTCGCGCGCAAGTAAATATATTTCACACCAGGCACCCACAAAGAAACTGAAAGCATGTCCGAACTGCTTTCGTGCACACCCACAGGACATTTTCCCATCCCGTCAAGCACTGTGTTATTTTTGTAATAAGAAGGGACATGTGCAAGCTGTGTGTAGTAAGAGAAACAATAATTCACCAATTGACTCCCGTTCGCGTGACTCGCGTGGGCGTCACCGCAACGGCAACCGCCATGATCATGATTCACATCAGCCTATGGATGTTAATGCCATTTATTCAAAGCCTTCTGCTTCACGTGCTTCGACAGCTCGTCGTGTGAATCAAGTTTTGCTAGACACTTCCTCTCGCATTCAGCGCGATGCGAGGAAACTTTTTGTGACTCTGCTCATTTGTGGACGTTATGTTCGCATGCAGCTGGACACTGGTTCGTCAGTTTCTTTACTGAACAAATCGACGTATGACTTGCTTTATTCACTCCCGCTTCATCGTTCACATTCCACACTGACTGCACTTACTGGCCAGGATATCTCAGTGCTTGGCGTATGTAGCTTGCTAGCCACGTATGGTGCCACGACCCGTACAGTGTCTTTCCATGTGCGATGCTCTTGTGATGCTACGAATATTTTTGGCATTGACGCATTTGAACTTTTTGACCTCGCAATTCAGGACAATGCACTTTGCATCAACGCTATTGACCATGCAGACTGTGTTGCTACACTAAGCGACGATTTCGGTGAACTCTTTTCTGATGGCCTTGGTTGTGCTACAGACTTCGCAGCGCATGTTGTAGTTAGGACATGCCTATTTTTCGGTGTGCACGTCCGGTACTGCACGCACCGCGCGACGCCGAAGCTTCTGAACTTAAACATTTGCAAGACATTGGTGTCATTGAACCTGTTTCTGCTTCGCCATGGGCTTCGCCTATAGTGTGTGTGCAGAAACCAAACGGTCGTCACCGTATTTGTGCTGACTTTCAACCTACAGTAAATCCCCAGTCAGCGGCAGCTACATTTTCCTTACTGCGTCCTGAAGACATTTTTGATAAGCTTGGTGCGGGAAAATTCTTTTCCACGATTGACTTGCGGGACGCATTCTTTCAGATTCCGCTCGAAGAACAGTCGCAGCGCTATTTTGTGATCAACATCCACCTTGGATTGCTCAAGTTTCGCCTCCTTCCGTTCGGTTGTGCTTGGGTTCCAGCTATTTTTCAGTCTTATTTGCAGCAGTTGTGTGCCACTGTCCCTGGCTGCTCAAATTATCTGGACGATATAGTGGTATAATGTCGCACCCCTGACGAACATTTGCAGAATTTGCGTGCCTTATTTATTGTACTTTTGCAGGCAGGACTAAAGTGTAAAAGAGGCAAGTGCAATTTTTTTCAAACTGAGATTCAGTATTTAGGACATATGATTAACGAACAGGGTATCCACCCCTCGCCCTCACATCTCAGTGCAATTAGAGACTTGCCAGCACCCAGGAACTTGAAAGAACTTCAGTCTGTGTTGGGCAAAATATCATATTATATTCGGTTTATAACAAATGCAGCGCAGATTGCAGCACTTTTGCATCGCCTTTTACGTAAGAACGTTACTTTTGTTTGATCTTCGGAATGTGAGGCTGCTTTCCACAAGCTCAAATCTGCATTGTTGAATGATCGCTATTTGATTCCTTTCGATCCCCCCAAACCAGATGTTTTGGCTGTCGATGCATCTTCTCACGGCATCGGAGCGGTTCTCTCACACCGCACTAAGTCTGTCGATCGCCCGTCTAAGTTGCTCAATTCTGTCCAGCAAAACTGTTCTGAAATCGAGAAGAAGCTTTAGCTATTGTCTATGGTGTGACAAAGTTTCATGATTTTTTGTACAGTCGCAAGTTCTATTTGGTCACCGACCATAAGCCTTTGATGTCGTTCTACCCGTCAAAGCCAGTTCCGGACCATACTGCAAAAAAGTTGCAACGTTGGTCTGTCCTCCTTTAGAATACTGCGGCGCAGTGTGGGATCCTTACCAGTTAGGACTGACGGAGTACATTGAAATAGTTCAAAGAAAGGCAGCTCGTTTTGAATTATCATGAAATATGGGAGAGAGTGTCATAGAAATGATACAGGATTTGGGCTGGAAATCATTATAAGAAAGGTGTTTTTCGTTGCGACGGAATCTTCTCACGAAATTCGAATCACCAACTTTCGCCTCTGAATGAGAAAATATTTTGTTGACACCGACCTACATAGGGAGGAACGATCACCACGATAAAATAAGGGAAATCAGAGCTCGTACGGAAAGATATAGGTGTTCATTGTTTCCGCGCGCTATACGACATTGGAATAATAGAGAATTGTGAAGGTGGTTCGATGAACGTTCTGCCAGGCACTTAAATGTGATATGCAGAGTATCCATGTAGATGTAGATGTACATGTGGAGGTCTGAGTTGAGGTGGTGGACTGTTGTCGGGATGATGATACGTGGCTGCTCACAAAAACTTCGCTATTAGTCATACATTTTACTGAAGAACAAACTAGAACATTCTGTTGTGCTACGTCCTCCATAACGTGTGCTGAAGACAGCGAGTGTTAAGGAACTGACGCAACAGTTGGCCATGGTCTCAGGCGACTGCCTTCTATGGCTGAGGGATGATTGCACCTGGTAATTGGCCTGAAGTGGCCCACTGCCTGGAAGATGCTAAGCCACAGAACTGATCTTGAAACCATAAGCAGGTGCCCACAGTTAGTGGACGGCAAAGCTCGTGGTGGCTACTTGTAGCATCATGTCGCCTCGAGGAGCGGCATACACCTCTCCTCGTAAATAGTAACTACGAGACTGAGACACCTTTGACTGAAAATAATTGTAATTTATGTTGGGACAGAGCGTTCTTGCTTTGCAAATCACAGCTCGCAACCATGTAGACGATAAGAAGTCTGTTGATTGGATGTGTAGTAACTGGCCTACAAACGCCTTTCTGCTGTGTCGTCATTATGGCAGTGCCAGCCCCTTTCCTGGAGCACAATGTGGGAATCTGCCAGTGGCACTGCTGCATCTGACGTAATGGTGTTTGGTCGGCAGTGAGCTGGCCCACTAACTAAGTCTGTTGCAACAGTCATGGCAATATCACTTTTATATCCCACCTGGAAGTTAGTGCATGGGTCTGTTCCTGTAAACTGAAAGGTTGGCTGAATGGAGGAAGTGAATGGGAGCAGGAAAACGTGAAAATCTCTCGATACTGCTCTTAGGAATGGTTTTACTATATCTCTATATTAACTGAATACATAGCTTTGCATTGAGGTGTGAAGCCTTAGACCCATCGTACATAGTCTGAATAGGAAGCAAAGTCTCCCGGCCATCTCCTCTTGATCAAGATGGGCAGAATCTGTCACTGAGCTCGTAGACCTCGACAGCACCGGCTAGAGGGTGCTGTTGTCGGTGTCTGTTGTAATACCTACTTAAGAACTTTCACCTACGCCGTGGCATCGTACCTGTCGATACCACATCCCTCCCCCCTGAAACGATGCACCATCATTGAGTAGAGCATCCGACGACAGGTGGAGGCACCCAGGGCGTCGCAGCTGAGGGGCGGACTGCGGAACTGCTGAGCTGTGCTGTCCACTCGCGCCTCCGAATTGCTCGTGGAAAACCTGTCAAGGCCGCGCACCGCCACTGGGTATGCTCGGATGAGCAGGTGGAGCAACGACCTCCATGGGCGACGGCGGCGGCGGCGTGATGGCTGCCTCAGCGGCCATCGCTACCGGCAAAACGTAGGAACAAAGTGGCGGCGGCAGCAGCGGGCGGAGGTGGGGCCTTGGTGGCGGCGAGAGGTGCCTGTCCCATGCAGGTTACCGGACTGGCATCGGCGACTTCGACGACGGCAGTCGGGGCGACCGTGGCGGGGTTGCGAGCAGCGGAGGGCCATCAGTGGAGTCGTAGGCTGAGGTGGCGGAATCCGTGAAGCCTCCAATTCTGCCAGAAAACAACTACCGGCAGAAAACCGAGGACGGCACAAACGGATTTGGTTCCAGTCTCGCTTGTCAGTGCCAGAGGGACCAGAAATAACAAAATAGGTGCACCCAAGCTGGAGATGAATGAGTCCCTGCTCCCAGCGCTGCCTGCCAGAGTAAACACAATAGAACATTAAATCATGTGGTGCCAACCCACAACGAGGCGAAGCAGCGGGAGCGCGCGCCGGTGGGTGCAATAGCTGCAGGAGCGACCGATGGACGTGGCCATGTAGCAATTCCACTGGGGAACGGGTGCCGAGCGGATGCGAGAAATATGAAGCAAGGAAAGTCCAGAGCGCATTCTCCCGAGAATGCGTGCCACGAAAATTGCTCATCTGCGACATAAACATACGCACAAAGTGTTCAGCCTCGCCGTTCGCCTGGGGGTGGAATGGGGCTGAGTTCAGATGGCGAATGCCATTAGCATCACAGAACGCTTCAAACTCTGAGGGCACGAACTGGGGGCCATTGTTGGAGACAATAACTTCAGGAAGGCCCATAATGCAGAAAATAGACGTCAAAGCCTGAATAGTACTAGCAGATTTAGTATAAGACATAGGTACAACAAAAGGAAAGTTGCTGTACGGATCAATGATTATTAACCATCGGGTGTCCCAGTAAGGACCGCAAAATCAATATCCACGTGCTGCCATTTCGCAGTAGGTGATGGCCCACTTAAAGAAGCGCTGGCGGGGAGCAGATTGATGCTCCACGCGACAGCGACAGTTAGCAAGCAAATTGTCAATATGTTTATCAATGCTGACCCAAATGCGGTGACGATGCGCTAATTGCTTCATCCGCACTATACCCCAATGACCAACATGCAGCAAGCAGAGAATTTCCGACTGCAACGAACGAGGTACAACCACACGGGACTGATCACTGTCAGTTCGTAACTCGATAACACCATGGTGTGCAGACAAGTTGTGACGTTGCGCAAAGTAACGTCGAACAAGTGGATCATGAACCTGCATAGCAGATGGAGGCCACTGAGTGCGAATATACTGCAAAACAATCTTCAAAGAAGCATCCGCGGCTGTCGCGGAAGCAATGCGACGAAAATCCGGCGGAAAAACATCAGCTAATTCCTTATCTTGCGAATCAATAAACATGCAGGACAATTCGGAAGAATCAGAGACTTTGTCAGGACCGATAGGCAGACGAGACAAAACATTAGCATTGGCATGCTGGGCCGTGGGCTGAAACAAGTTTTCGTAATTGTAGCGTAGTGTCCTCCTTAGTAGGTTTGTTACATTTTCTAAGTGTCCTGCCAATAAAACTCAGCCTTTCTTTAGCCTTCCCCACAACAGTTTCTATGTGCTCTTTCCAACTTAAGTTCTTCGTAATTGTAATACCTAGGTATTTAGTTGAATTTATGGCTTTTAGATTAGACTGATTTATGGTGTAACCGAAGTTTAAGGAGTTCATTTTAGCACTCATGTGGATGACCTCACACTTTTCGTTATTTAGGGCCAAATGCCCCTTTTCGCACCATTCAGATATTTTTTCTAAAACGTTTTGGATTTTGTTTTGATCTTCTGATGACTTTATTAGTCGACAAACGACAGTGTCATCTGCAAACAACCGAAGACGGCTTCTCAGATTGTCTTCCAAATCGTTTATATAGATAAGTAACAGCAAAGGCCCTATAACATTACCTTGGGGAACGCCTGATATCACTTCTGTATTACTCGATATCTTTCCGTCAATTACTACGAACTGTGACCTCTCTGACAGGAAATCGGAAATGCAGTCACATAACTGAGACAACATTCCATAAGTACGCAATTTCACTACGAGCAGCTTGGGTGGTACAGTGTGAAAAGCCTTCCGGAAATCTAGGAATACTTAATCGATCTGAAATCCCTTGTCAATAGCACTCAGCACTTCGTGTGAATAAAGAGCTACTTGTGTTTCACAGGAATTATGTTTTCAAAATCCGTGTTGACTGTGTATTAATAGACAGTTTCCTTCGAGGTGATTCATAATTTTCGAACACAATATATGTTCTAAATTCCTACTCTTTGTCGACGTTAACGATATGGGCCTGTAATTTAGTGGATTACTCCTACTATCTTTCTTGAATATTTGTTGTGACCTGTGCAACTTTCCAGTCTTTGGGTACGGATCTTTCGTGGAGCGAACGGTTGTATATGATTGTTAAGTATGGCGCTAATGCATCAGCATACTCGAAAAGGAATTTAATTGGTATACAGTCTGGACCAGAAGACTTGCTTTTATTAATTGATTTGAGTTGCTTCACCACTTCGAGGATATTTACTTCTACGTTACTCATGTTGGCAGCTGTTCTCGATTCGAATTCTGGGATATTTACTTTGTCTTCTTTTGTGAAGGCATTTCGGAAGGCTGTGTTTAGTAACTCTATAGCTATCGCGCAGAGAAGGCATTGATTGTTTTTTGCCGCTAACGTACTTCACGTACGACCAGAATCTTTTTGGTTCAAATGCTTCAAATGGCTCTGAGCACTATGGGACTGAACATCTATGGTCATCAGTCCCCTAGAACTTAGAACTACTTAAACCTAACTAACCTAAGGACATCACACAACACCCAGTCATCACGAGGCAGAGAAAACCCCTGACCCCGAAGGGAATCAAACCCTGAAACTCGGGCGCGGGAAGCGAGAACTCTACCGCACGACCACAAGCTGTGGACAATCTTTTTGGATTTTCTGCCAGGTTTCGAGACAAAGTTTCGGTGTGGAAACTGGTATAGGCGTCTCACATTGAACTCCGCCCTAAATTTCGAGCTCCTGTAAATAATCGCCAATATGGGGATTTTTCGTCTGTTTAAATTTGACATGTTTAATTCGTTGTTTCTGCGACATTGTTCTAACTCGTTTTGTGTACCAAGGAGGGTCAGCTCCGTCGTTTGTTTGTTTATTTGGTATAAATCTCTCAATTGCTGCCAATACTATTTCTTCGAATCTAAGCCACATCTGGTCTACGTCTATATTATTAACTTGGAATGAGTGGAGATTGTCTCTCAGGTAGGCATCAAGTGAATTTTTATCTGCTTTTTTGAATACGTATATTTTTCGCTCACCTTTTGAGGATTTGGGGATTACAATATTAAATCTCACTACGACAACTCTGTTCAAATGGCTCTGAGCACTATGGGACTCAACTGCTGTGGTCATAAGGCCCCTAGAACTTAGAACTGCTTAAACCTAACTAACCTAAGGACAGCACACAACACCCAGCCATCACGAGGCAGAGAAAATCCCTGACCCCGCCGCGAATCGAACCCGGGAACCCGGGCGTGGGAAGCGGAAGGCTACCGCACGACCACGAGATGCGGGCACGACAACTCTGTGTTCACTAATCCCTATATCGGTTTTGATGCTCGTTATTAACTCAGGATTATTTGTTGCTAACAGGTCAAGTGTGTTTTCACAACCATTTACTATTCGCATGGGCTCATGAAGTAACCACTCGAAATAATTTTCAGAGAACGCGTTTAGCAAAATTTCGGATGATATTTTATGCATACTTCCGGAATTAAACATGTATTTTCGCCAACATATCGAGGGTAAATTAAAGTCACCACCAACTATTATTGTATGAGTCGGGTATGTGTTTCAAATCAAACTCAAGTTTTCTTTGAACCTTTCAGCAACTGTATCATCTGAACTGGGAGGTCAGTAAAAGGATCCCATCATTTTCTTATTCCCATTGCCAAGATTGACCTCTGCCCATACTAACTGCAGGAAGAATCTACCTCAATTTCGCGACAAGGTAAACTACTTCTGACAGCAACAAACACGCCACCGCCAACGGTATTTAGATTATCTCTTCGGAACACCATTGTTCAAAAATGGATCCGAGCACTATGGGACTTAACATCAGAGGTCACCAGTTCCCTAGAACTTAGAACTACTTAAACCTAACCACCCTAAGTGCTATGTCTGCGTAAGCAGAAGAAACTAACGATCAATGTCCGACAACAAGTTATTGGACTGTTCAGTTAAGCAAAACAAATTCTCCAAGTATAACACCAACACAAAACAATGATCCGTCTTTGAATCACAACTACATACAAGAATAATGTAGAAAACAACTTAAATAATTTCCTACTAGTCTCCACCAGAGACGTCTCCGATATACCAAGCCTAATCCAAAGATCAGCGAGGCGATAGTAGTTAAGCTGGCCTAAGACAGACTTCAGTTGTTAGACGCCCTGCGATGGCGGCAGCTGCTGGATGGCCTCGATATACTGGGGTGTGGGGCGAATGCCGGAGGCGCTGAGGACATGGCCGAGGTAGGTCACCTGAGGAATAAAAAAAAAAAAGACACTTCTCCTTTTTGCAACGTAAGCCAGCAGCCTGGAGGACGCGGAAGAGGTGGCAGAGTTTCTGGGCCAAGTCCCGAACAGAGGTGCCCACGACTAAGATGTCATCCAGGTAGTTCGCCATACCCAGAACGTCCTTCGCCATGGACTCCAGATAGCCTGAAAAATGGCGGGAGTGCTAGCGACCCCAAAAGGAAGGCGGTTATAGCGGAAAAGCCCAAAAGGAGTCGAGATGACCAAAACAGGTAACTGGAGGTACACATCCCTCAGCTCAATTTTGGCAAACACCTTCCTGCCAGCCAATTTCGACAAAATGTCCTCAACCCTTGGGATGGGGTAAGAATCGATAACAGACTGAACATTGACAGTGGCCTTAAAAATCCCCACAAACGCGCAAGGACCTGTTGGGTTCCTCAAGAACGACGATGGGCGTAGCCCAACAGCTATGGGAATGGGGCTGAGGATGCCCTCATCCTCCAGGCGTTGAAGCTCCTGCCATAACTTGTCATGGAGGGCGAAAGGAACCGAGCGAGCCTTATGGAATTTCGGGACAGCCAAGGGAAGGAGTTCAACGTGGGCCTCAAAGTCTGGAACCCCCAGAGACAGGGTTGGAGAAAACAGCAAAGAATTCCTCCAACAGTTGCTGGAGGTGGTCACCCGCCAAAAAGAGACTGGACCGCTGGCTCCAAATCATGGATGTGCAAGCCAAATAAAGGGAAAAATCCATGTATAATAGGTTCGTGGTCATGGGCGCGGAGAGGACCAATACCCGAGCCTGAACATCATGCAGGCGGTTCTGGTCTCGAGCAGAGAACCACCCTTGGAGGTTAATGACATCATTACTGTAGCTCTGCAGGGCCACATGAAAAGGATGGAGAGGTGGGGAACCCAAACGACAGTGGGAGCCAGCATCGATGATGGTGGCGGATGACCCTGTATCCACCTGAAACAGGAGGGAGAACCCATCAACCTGTACCATCAGAGTGATTGCCGCCATTGATGGTGGAAAGACGGACTGAACAAAGGAAACCTGCAGCGGAGGCACGGAGTCGACCTCCAGAGAGTCAGAAGCATCGACGGACATGTGGTCCACGAGCATCGAACAGGATGACCGGCACACCTCTGCCTTGTGGCCCCGTTTTCCGCAGGCTGAACAGGTCACACGTCGAAACCGACTATCAACTCGCATGTGCGAAATGAAACGTTGCCGACAGGGCAGTAACCCTTGCTGCTGTTGTGGCTGGGGCAGCTGACGCCGCCAGCGCGGTGGCTGGTCCGGTGGTGGAGTGGCCACGCCCCCTGTATCCAGGAATGGGGGAGGGCCCTCCATATGGGGGGACCTGCGAGACCCCTATGAGGCATACTGGCGCCGCGACAGGTGGGCGACAAAGACCTGTGCAGGGGGAAACAACTTAGTCAACGAGCAAGTAGACTGGTCATGAGCGCTGACAACATTTAAGCCAGTATCCATCGATGGATCCTTCAATTTAAGAATATTGGTCCGCAAGGAGTCATCCGGAGCATGTATGAGAAGCATGTCCTGAATGAGCGCTGAACCATACAACTGTTTACACGAGGGGTTACCACAAAAAATCCGACAGTCCCGGGAGAGGCCTTGAAGTGTGGCAACCCACTCCCTGTAAGATTGGGAGGGGGGCATCTGACAACAAAAAAACTTGTGACGGGCAGCCGCCACGTGGACCTGAGAATCAAAATACTCCAACAAACTCGAAGTCAACTGTTCATACGAGAGAGTGTGTGGCTCCGTGTCGCTGTGCAACTGCTGCAACAGATGATATATTTCCGGACCAACATAGGCAAGAAGAATCGCGCACCTCTGCACGCCGCCAATGACGTCATGCACCAAAAAATGGGAAAAGTGGGAGGCGTGGCCCGCAGCCCCACGAGAGGGGAAGCGGACGGAGCACTCAATGCCTGAGACCCACGGGAGACAGCAGACAGAGCCTGCAATCGCTGAATAATAAGTTCATTCGTCTGCAGCATACTAATTAAAAGTGCGAGGACGCTTGCTGAGGGCTGATCGATGCCCAGAATATTCTCTGCCATGGAGGAGAACAAGCAATAAACACGTGAAAACAACGAACCAACTCGTCGCCACTACTATTACTGCATAAGCAGAAGAAACTAACGATCAAAGGGCAACAACAGTTTATTGGACTGTTCAATTAACCAAAACCAATTCTCCAAGTACAGTGAAAACAAAAAACCATGACCTGTCTTCGAATCACAACTACATACAAGAATAATATAGAAAACAACTGAAATAATTTCCTACTAGTCTCCGCCAGAGACTTCTCCGATATACCAAGCCTAATCCAGAGATCAGCGAGAAGATCTAAGCCTGGCTGCTGGGGCGGCAGCTATCCATGTCTGCTTGAGGTCGATGAACTGCCGATGTGCAGTTTTTTTTTTTGCTTTATTGTTATTTTAATCACCTATATAGGCTGGCTGCCAGCAGCATTTTTTACGCTGCTCTTCAGCCTTAAGTGGAACAATAACATGACAAATAGATGATACAGACAATACAAAAAAAGACGGCGGGCAAAAAATGGAGATACAAAAAACAATAAACACGAAGCCGTTCACGCTGGACGATAAAAACACTAACACTTGTTGACACGGCGCACAAAAGACGGAGGACGGCGGATGAGGGATTTATAGGTGTGGAGGATGGTGGAGGGGTCCAGACCGCACGTACGACCAGAGAGGAGCTTGAGGAGACTGAGTCGGGAGCGTGCCTTGGCTTGGATTGTCCAGAGGTGGGGAGTCCAGGACAGGCGATGGTCGAGGGTGACGCCAAGGTACTTAAGGGTGGGAGTCAGGGCGATAGGACGGCCATAGATGGTGATGTAGAAATCAAGGAAGCGGAAGGAAGGGGTGGTTGTACCTACAATGATCGCCTGGGTTTTGGAGGGATTGACCTTGAGCAACCACTGGTTGCACCAAGCGGTGAACCGGTCAAGATGGGATTGGAGAAGGTGTTGGGAGCGCTGCAGGGTGGGGGCAAGGGCAAGGAAGGCGGTGTCATCGGCAAACTGGAGAAGGTGGATGGGGGGTGACGGCGGCGGCATGTCCGCCGTGTACAAAAGGTACAGAAGGGGGGAGAGGACGGAGCCTTGGGGCACACTGGCGGAGGGGAAAAAGGTGTAGGAATCTGTGTTATGGATGGTGACATAGGAGGGACGGCGGGAGAGAAAGGAGCCGATCAGACGGACGTAGTTAATGGGAAGGGCGAAGGTTTGGAGCTTGAAGAGGAGACCGGAATGCCATACGCGGTCATAGGCACGTTCGAGGTCCAGGGAGAGGAAGATTGCGGAGCGACGGGAATTAAGCTGTTCGGAAAGGAGATGAGTGAGGTGAAGGAGAAGGTCGTCGGAAGAGAAGGATAGCCGAAAGCCACACTGGGTAACGGGAAGGAGGCGGTGCTGGCGGAGATGCTGGTGGATGCGTCGGGTGAGGATAGATTCCAGGACCTTGCTGAAGACCGAGGTAAGGCTGATGGGACGGTAGGAGGAGACGGCGGACGGCGGTTTGCCGGGTTTAAGGAACGCCGATGTGCAGCCGACCGCATGCCTTTATAGCGCTTTGGCGGATGAGTACCTTGGAACTATTTTCTATCACGTGGTTTGATGTGTGAAAATAGTTCCGAGATCTGCAGCGACGTCTTCCTTATGTTTATGTGGGCCGGTAGTGGCCCCTGGTGGCCGCTTGTGTCTTTGCTGTGGTGTTGTTGTTGTGGTTGTTGATGTGGCCGTTCATCAGTATTGCCTGTCGGTTGTGTAGTGCTTCGGTGTGCCTGCGAGGCGGGCAAACCGCGGCTGCAGGCTGTCAGTCTGGTTGCTGATACTCTAGGCGCCGTGATGTCTGGTAGAGAAGGCACCAGCACTAAGGACATCACACATATCCATGCCCGAGGCAGGATTCAAACCTGCGACCGTAGCAGTCTCGCAGTTCCGGACTGAAATGCCTATAACTTCTCGGCCACCGCGGCTGGCATACCGTTAGGTTCTTCGCAAGAATTGCGGCTGAGCTTATATCCGATTTTAGCCAGCTTTCAGTGCCTATAACGATTTGAGCATCAGTGCTTTCTATTAGCGCTTGGAGCTCTGGTACTTTCCCAACACAGCTACGACAATTTACAACTGTTATATCAATGATTCCTGTATCGACGTTCTTCCTGTGTTCACCTTGCACCCTTTGTGACTGAACCCCTTCTTGTGTTTTCCCAAGACCCTCTAACCTAAACAACCGCCCAATCCACGCCACACAGTCCCTGCTACCCGTGCAGCCGCCTCCTGCGTGTAGTGGACACCTGACCTATTCAGCAGAACCCGAAACCCAAAAACACCAGTTGGCGCAAGTCTAGGAATCAGCAGCCTACACGGTCACAGAACCGTCTCAACCTCTGATTCAGACCCACCACTCGGCTCTGTACCAGAGGTCCGCAATCGGTCCTGTCGACTATGCTGCAAATGGTCAGCTCTGCTTTCATCCCGCGAGTGTCTCGTCGAGTCAGTCCACTTTTTAACAGCTTTTCAGCTCTGTTTTCATGTGTGAAATGTGGCAAGTAAACTCACACTGGGTTCTGAGGATGTGTAAATATGAACGTTATTTTTCTCTGTCGTCAATGGGTGTGGCTCATTATCTGGAATGGTATAAGGTTTTAATCATGTGAAGCTTCTTAGGAGGGAAAGATGAGTTTTGTATGGAAGTCGGAGTTTTGTGGTAGTTTACGCCGTTTTGAATGGGGAATGTATTTCGTTTCGACCAATAGATGTGGCTCACTACGTTTAAGCACATACAGTAGTAGTCATGAGTAGCCGCACAAGCGGAGAATTTAACTTACAGTAAGTGTTAGGATAGAATTAGATTAAGTGTTGTAAGGTGGCATGATTTTGAGCCAAATTACAACTATCACTCCGGAAAGATGACCCTTTAATAGTATAAACATCGAGACAGGAAAACATTAACGATACTGACATCGGCTAGGGATCTTAATTTGTAGCAGAATATCTGCACGTTGGGCGATAGTGAAGCAGACGGAGACGGGAGGCTGGCAGAAGAACGGGAAAGACACATGCGAGGCAGGCAGGCCTGAGAGCTGTAGACAACATCGAACGTAAGCTCCTGGAAAACCCAGACGGGTGGACCGCGGCTTAGCGGGAGCCACGTGTCCGAGGACAAGGAGAAGACACAGGGGCTCGCTCACAAAACGCGTGGCGGCGTGTAGGTGGTTTTCCGAACGGCCGGAGCAGAAGCTTCTGGAACAGTCTGGAAACTTCTAGAAGCTTTTGTCTATTGCAAAACTGAGATTGGTCGGCGATCGGAAACGAACGCCTTCCAGCAACATGATTGGCCACACACATTAAAGGGGGGAAGGAAAAAGAACAGGAGCTACGAAAAAGCGTCGCGACTGTGAAACACTTGTTCCTGGGGTGTCGAGGAGAGAGGTTGGTCCTGGCGACGTCTGCGACCTCGTTACTGGGACAGAGTACTTATAGCGAAAGCCTGAGGATCGTTTGGTGTTCCATGGAAGCTTTTGATGAGGTAGAATTTATGTTATCTCGCTGAGGCGAGCGATAAGCGTTAGATCACTGTAGTGGTCATGGATTGGCAACGGCGGTTAGGGAAGTAAAGTAAATTGCTGATCACGTGTCTTTTTCGTTCTATGCTGAGGCTTCACGTTGCTAGTCGTGAGTGTAGTTCTAATGTAATTGCAATTGCCATAGCTGATGTCAGTACTCCGCGCTTGGATTAACAACCGCGAATATATCACAGGACAGACGATTACCAAATGTGAATAGGCAGAACTAAAATTTTGCTCGTACTGTGTAATCTTGTATAGAGTAAACTGCAGAAGAGTGAAGAATTTAACACTACTGAGTGTGTCATTTCATAGTTAGTACTTTCCTTTGTCATTTTATTATCTCCTTATTTGTGTATTTCATGTTTGCAACCACCTTGTGGAGGCAGTGTTTGTAGGTCAGCACATCTCAACATTCTAGCATATACTGAGGATATTGTTAGAAACCAACCAGATTTGCATACGACTAGTTGATGTCACATGTAGAGCAAAGGATAAGCTTACCCTGCTGGAGAGCGTATAAGTGACAGGGCAACTAATTAGCGTTATAAAATACGTTGTGCAAAATTTTTCACTAATACGTTCGGCTCGCAGGCTTACCCATCAGCAGAAAAGAGCAAAACAGAAGCGGTAGCAAAATGGTACGAATGGCTCTGAGCACTATGGGACTTAACGTCGGAGGTCATCAGTCTCCTAGAACTTAGAACTACTTAAACATAACTTACCTAAGGACAGCACACACATCCATGCCCGAGGCAGGATTCGAACCTGCGACCGTAGCGGTCCAGCCTCATTATACATCTCTTCTTTTTACCTGAGGACAGCAAAATTCATATATCAGTGCAAATATGGCAAAAATTCAAACTTTCATTTAGGACAGTATGGATTCCCAAGAATTCACGTGTTACCAGTTGTAGAGGAACATGTAGCAATGAGCGTCTCTCCTATTTCAATGCATTATATGTTATTTTTGTAACTTCCAGAGGAGCAGAGTACATTGAGATAACTATTCCTAGATCGAAAGGTAAGCCAGATCCTTTCGAAACCACAAGCGAGAACAAAGAGAAAAGACGGTTGAAGATGCAGTAAAGGGAAATGTCGTTAGAGTGTATTGTGGGATTGGAGAAGTATGAGGAAGGAAAAAGATTGTATCCTTTTCATGACTTTACGCCTCTTAATTTCAGGTATCATTTTTAAATGACGAATGGTGGCCAGAGGAAAGTTGCTACCTCACAGTATATCTGGAAAAATAGCTTTTCATCTAAGTATAATTTGAGGCGTTTATGTAAAAGTCCGATTTCAGAAACTACTCTGTCCTGGGGCGTTTGACTCAAATTTTCTAACATTGTCATTGTCCATGTCAACAGAAGGTGCAGTATAGGTGATTCCTCCAGTTGTAATTCCTTGGACGCAGTTTGAAGAGCTACAAAAACACTCATGTTTTAAAATCTTTAAAATAAACGATTGCGTATAAGAATAACAGCAATAGAATAGCATAAATACCGTCAAAAGTCCTTTCATCAGCGTGATATCTGTTCCTTCATTTCGGGCTGTTCTTCCCTTCTCAGAGAGTTTTTAGCACAAAGGCATTCTAACATTGTCAGCTGCTTATTCCAGTGATCTATCAAGAGCCTTAAGAAGACCACTTTTGTTTACGTTATTGATGCGTTCTTTCGCCACAGCCGAAAGACCATCAACTTATGGACAATTGACACATATATACTCCGCATCATATTTATTTCGTAGCCTTGTATTGATCATAAGGCAGGAACATTTCAATCATGAATAATCGCGCAGTGCAACGACGATGTTGGTATCTTGAGCAGTAGTGTGCTGCATGTTTTTCAAAGTAGAGTCGTGGATACCAAGAGACATAAATCGTCTAAAGAATTCTCTTAGAATGTTACCGCCGTATTTGATTCATCTAGAAACTGAGTTGTAAACAAAATGCGAGATCTGAGAGTCCAGTCAACGAAACAGGAGACATTACATATCAGCTAATGGTTTCTTCTCGCATTGGACGTCCGCATGTCCGTAGTTGCTGGGTATTCATCTTCTGTTATATGAGCAGTTACCTCAGGCATAATTATATGTCATAAGCTTTTAACACTTCCTTCCATGTACCGCGACGCATTTGTGGGGTGAGACATAATGGCCTTTGCAGTGTCAATTAACGTCTGAATAAGATCCATAAGACCTTCACCTCTTATAGTTCCATACGACCTAACATCTCGTGCACACATAGCCACGCATTTACCGACAGTTACCTCCTGAGCAGGTTTAGGAAGTCGTCCCTCGTCCACATAAGACCCATGTTTATTAGACGCACATGGATGGCGAGAAATGTGCGAAGTGCCACTTGATCGTTTAGCATGAGAGTAAATTTCACAGCACAGCGAACTGCAAACAAAATGAATGCTTTTCCTAACGTCATCCAAAATAGGCTTTAACACGGTCCAAAGTGAACTTTTAAGATACACTTCAAGCTGTGTGGTTCTCATCTCATCACTGACTATTTTTTCTTTGACTACCCTTTTTCTTGACATGCGCTCCTTCCTCTCCAGACCACGGTTAGTTTCCAATCTCATTTTGTGCGTTACGACAAAAATGAAGAAATCCCACCATCCCACTAAACACTGCTCTACTCAAGGCTCGCAGACCGTAGCTCACAGCTGCGGTCAGTGCTACCAGCAGCAAGTAGGCCGCAGCACGCCAGCGCTTGCGCAAGGCGCTGATGCAGTGACGTCACAGCCTCGCGCAGTGCGGAGCAGTGAGGCCGCGGCCCGTGGACTGTCTCTCCATACGTGACTCTGCTTAGCCTGTGGCATACAAGTTGTTTCGCAACAGCACTGCTCGGCCCTTGGGGTGACGTCACAGACTCGCTCGGCCCGAGACTGCTGTAGCCCAGTGTCGCCGCATGACTCTGCACCGTGCGGCCCGTCGGACCTCGATGCGGCTGCCGCGACAGAACCAGCAGCGCGAGGCAAGGCTCGCACGTGTGTCACGGCTAAGGTCCTGGACGGACCGAACCTCGATGCCGACGACCTCTGCTACAAAGTGCACAACCAGAGTTCGAGCTCCGCCGATCGTCACCGACAGATTGATATCATACAAGCCAACTGCGATGTCACTCCAGCAGTGGCTGCATCAGTTCCCATAGGCAGAAACGTCCCTGAACTGACTTAAACTCTTATCCTCAGAACAATGATTCCTCTGAAATTTTAATTTACTCTTTCTTGTAAAAATATCTCGTGTGCCAATCAAAATCATTTGTTTATTTACAACATGTCAAATTGTGTGTTGTTCCTTCTTGTATACACCAATCTTGTAATTTTTTTGTACTGAGGACTTAAATGACTACTCATGTAACAGCCATTATCGTAGTAAAATATATCATAGGAAAATGTAAGACACCAAAAAAATTTTCTTTCTTTATGTTTAGGAAATGTCTGTGTACCAGAAAGACCACAAATGTTGATAAGTACATGTAATACTTTCTACGATAATGAAGAACTGAGAAGCTTTCACATTTTTTTCTGCCATCAGCTAGGAGACGCCTTCCAGTTTCGTATCGTCCTTTGTTCTTCAGCTTTCGCTATGTATGCATCCATCTTGTTAGCTCTTAAGAACAATCAATATACGAGGGACGTTTGAAAAGTCCCTGCAAAAATAAAAACTGCTTACGTATTTGGGGTAAAACTTTTTCATTTTTCAACATAGTCTTCTGTTAGACATATACATTTCGTCCAATGCTATTCTAATTTGTTGATCCCTTCCAAATAATAGGAATTGTCCAAGGCTGCAAAGTAGCTGATAGTTGCTGCAATCACCTCCTCGTTTGAATAAAATATTTGTTCCGCCAGCCATTTCTTCAAATTGGGGAACAAATAGTAGTCTGAGGGAGCGAAATCTGGAGAATAGTAGGGTATGGGAAACGAGCTGGAATCATATTCCCATTAATATTGCCACCAGAACTGCTTAGGTTTGTCCTGGTGCATTGTCATGATGGGAAAGGACGGTCCTATAACAATGAATGATATTCACCTGTAATAGTTTTACCCTTTTCCAAATAGTCGATGAGGATTATCCCTTGCGAATCCCAAAAGACAGTCGCCATAACCTTTCCGACCGAAGGAATGGTCTTCGCCTTTTTTGGTGCAGATTCTCTCTTGGTAACCAATTGTTTAGATTGTTGTTTGGTCTCAGGAGCATAGTAAGGTATCCATGTTTCATCCACAGTGACGAAACGACGCTCAAATTCCTGCGGATTCTTCTGAACAGCTGCAATCATCCTTGCAACACTTCGCAAAATTCCGTTTTTGGTCAAGCGGGAGCAATCGCGGAACGCATCTTGCGGATAGCTTTCTCATGTCCAAATGTTCATGCAAAATATTATGTAACCGTTCCTTCGAGATGCCCGAAACACTAGCAATCTAACGCACCTTAACTCTTCTGTCATCCATCACCTTATCATGGATTTTATCAATGATTTCTGGAGTCGTAACCTCCACAGGGTATCCAGAACTTTCAGCATCAAATGGCTCTGAGCACTATGCAACTTAACATCTGAGGTCATCAGTCCCCTAGAACTTAGAACTACTTGAACATAACTAACCTAAAGACATAACACACATCCATGCTCGAAGCAGGATTCGAACCTGCGACTGTAGTAGTCGAGCGGTTCCAGACTGTAGCGCCTAGAACCACCCTGCCACTCCGACCGGCTCATTCAGCATCACTTGTTTCCATATGGCCACTCCTAAAATTTTGAAATCACTTATAAACTGTTCTAATCACGGTAATGTTTATCAAGCTTCTGTTTAGTCTCCTGAGGCGTTTTGCCCTTCATAAAGTAAAGTCTGATCACCACACGAGATTCTTTTTCATCCATTTTTTGACAATCACTCTACTTCCTTGACTCTCACGAATGCATAACACAAAGAAATAGACCAATATGACTGAAACTTGGTGTGCGTTCTTTCCAAAGATGCTACTAACTAAACATGGCCTCGTTAGGCGCCGGTGGTGGCATCTCTCGGACTTTGCACAGACTTTTCAAATGACTCTCGTATTTACGTATATTTAAATTAATACATTTCAGATGTATTAATTTAACAAACTAAACATATCTCTTTGTATTAATGTCTTTATCAGCTTTGTATACAGCTATTCGTGAAAGAAATGCAAAACTGCTGACGTGGAACCCGTCCGCCGTTGGTGGGACCCAAATAATGATTAGCAATTTATCAGATCTTTTATGGTGCACCAAAGAACCTACAGTCTTTCGGAAACGAAGTTAGATACTCAATTAACTATACGGCATAATGCGATTGGCCGATCACGTTATGCACTTCCCTTATGAAAATTTAAATTGGAGCCACATCTGTAACTTTACGTGTCTCTCGAACACCAACCTGGAGTAATAGGAAATCACAACAGGAATTAACAACCACAGCTCGGTTAATCTCAATTGACATTACTGAGCTGACTACCTTCTGGTAAGTGGTAGGTGATCACGACTAATTTCTTTAGATTCTCTATCTTCCTTCCACTTTCGCAAGCAGGCAAGGTAACAGTTACAGCTCACAACTTCCACTCCCCCATCCACCTTGATGCTATTGTTGCATAGGGACCACTTACACGGTGGTCACTCCATGTGTGGTTGCAGTTTAACGTCATACCAGAGATACTTCTGTTTACAACAACAAAATAATACAAGAACCGCTACGTCAGTTGGTTGCATCGGCCAACAGTGTGAGATAAATATCTACTCTCATACGAGAATGGGCAGCGCCGTTAATTAAGAACAATATATATACGTCTTTTGCCATTTCAACAGCCGAGGGCGCTGAATCACATTAGTTCTAACTTACTCGCAACTTGTCCCAGTAAAGAAGTCGCAAAATTGTGGACTAGAAGCCTACCTCTCCCTCCTGGACCCTTCCGCAATGTTGTTATTGTTGTCTTCAGTCTGAAGACTGGTTTGATGAGCTGCCCAAGCTAGTCTATTTTGTGCAAGCCTCTTCAGCGCTGCACAGCTAATGCGACGTGCATCAGTTGGAACCTGCTAACTGTATTAAAGACTTTGTCCCCCTCTACAATTTTAACACCCCTCCCCTCCCCAACGCCCGCATATACACACTTCTCTCCAATACCTACCAACCTGAAAACTCCTTGATGCCTCAGGATATGTCCCATGAAAGGAAGTTGTGCCATAAATTTCTTGTTTTCCCCAGTTCGACTCAGTATCTTCTTATCAGTTATTCGATCTGCGGTGCCCCCACTATTTTTCGGCGCTACAGAGTAAAATTGTGATGTTGCTATGGCTGTAGCAAAAGATTTTGGGAATGGGCCAGCTGAGCGGCGACGTAACACCATTACGTCAGATGTAGCAATGCCACTGGCCGATTCCCACATTGTGCTCCAGGAAAATAGCTGGCACCGCCATAACAACAACACAGCAGAAATTCGTTGGTACGCCAGTAACTACACATCCAATAAGCAAACTTCTTATCGTCAACATGTTTGCAATCTGTGATTTGCAAAGCATGTGCGCTCTATCCAAAAATAAATTAACATTATTTTGAGTAAAAGGTGCTCAGTCCGGTAGCTACTATTTAAGAGGAGGGGTGTTGCCGCTCCACGAGGCAAGATGAGGCTACCAGCAGCCATAACGAAATTTGGCCTCCACTAACTGTGGGCCCCTGCTGCTGGTTTTAAGATCAGTGCTGTGAAGTAGACATTGCCCGCATCTCGTGGTCGTGCGGTAGCGTTCTCGCTTCCCACGCCCGGGTTCCCGGGTTCGATTCCCGGCGGGGTCAGGGATTTTCTCTCTCTCGTGATGGCTGGGTGTTGTGTGCTGTCCTTAGGTTACTTAGGTTTAAGTAGTTCTAAGTTCTATGGGACTTATGACCTCAGCAGTTGAGTCCCATAGTGCTCAGAGCCATTTGAACCATTTTTGAACTTGACATCTTCCAGCCTGTCGGCCAACTACAAGGTGCAATTAGTCTTCGGCCATTGAAGGTAGTCGTTTGAGACCATGGCCACCTGTTGCGTCAGTTCCTTAACACTCGCTGTCTTCAGCACACACTATGGAGGAAGTTGCACCACAGAATGTTCTAGTTTATTCTTCAGTAAAATGTATGACAAACAGTGAAGTTTTTATGAGCAGCCATCGATCATAATCCGAACAACAATTCACCTCCTCAACTCAGACCACCACGTGTAGAGGCAATCCATCGTGGACCTCCACATTATGATGTCATAAATGTGTGTCACGTCTAAATTTCAGTGACAGGGGAACCTTACCAGCCACCATCCCTGGAGACAATGACTCTCGACTACCTCAGGGTTCCAGTTTCGTCGACACACAGCATCAGTATGCAGTGGGTGAGTACACTGCCTGTTCTATTTTTCCCCCTTTGCGAGTATCACGTCGAGTCAGTGCACCTCTTAGCAGCTTTTTAGTTCTGTTTTCATGTGTGACATGTGGCAAGTAAACTCTGACTGTGTTCTGAGTATGTATAAATATGAACATTATTTTTGACTATCATCAATGAGTGTAGCTCATTGTCTGGAAGTGTAAAAGGTGTTAACCATGCGTAGCTATGGAACCCAGGGGGATAATGTTCAAGCTCGGGGAAGCTGTCACCAGTGAAATACTGTCGCAGATTTCGTTCATCATGATAGGACAAATGTGGGCAAAATCACTAAAGCTTAATTTTCATGGTATATGGGCAGAAGGCACTGGGAAGTTGCTTTAGGTGACCGAAGGTGTTCCTAACTTACACGATTCTGGACTTCACCTCCGGGTAGGGAATCGTCATTGAGCACGCAGCGTTCAGTGATTGAGAGCACTTCTCCTGTCTATAGTCACGTTGAAACGTTATCTGAATTCCGTCCTTGCGGCTGGGAGTTCGCGTTTCTTGTCTGTAGAATACAGAGAGGAGAAGATTATACTAGTAAGAGGACCGCCTTCTCCCATCCTAGTGTTAATGAGTTTTTTATTTTGTGGCTGGAGTTCTTCCATAGTCGCACACGTGCACGAGATGCATCACTGCAGTACATTCGGTGATATTGCTAATTGCTTCGGCTTATTAGGGCTATAAAGCTGATCAGCCGTGATAGTGTAAGTTTCATTTCCACTGAGGTTGCACACCACTGTAGATCATCTTTGAAAGTAGTGTCTTCTAGTGTTTGGGACGTAGATGATATCAGTCATCTCGCGTTATTTATATTAGATCACGTAGCCATAAAAAGCGGCAGAATTGGGCAGTTGATCAATAATATTAGCCAGGAAATTCATTTGTATCTCTTTATGTCCATTGCACATCCACACATAAACATTTGTAATATATAAAGGTGTTTTAATCAACAATAAATGTATAAGCAGAAACATCATTTATAATTTAGTAGTCGCTAGTTCCCTTAATCATTCATTTATTTTTATGTTGTAATTTATATGTTAAGGGCAAGGAGGAGGATATAATATCACCGTTAAGAGATCCTAAGACCTGCTTCAGGGGGTAGTCGGACAGGGCCAAATCTTTATTTTCGCGTTCAGTATTTTTCATTGCGCACATTCATTTTTACATCCGCCTGGAGCAGCATCTTGGAAACCATACAAATACCTTCAGTAAATACTTCCTACATTAAAATTTATATTCGATGTTAGCAAATCCCTCTTTTTCATTAATACTTTTCTTGCTATAGTCAGTCTTCATTTCCTATCCTCTCTACTTCGGTCGTCATCAGTTATTTTGCTGCCCAATAGTCCGTTTAGTGTCTCATTTCGTAATCAGATTCCATAACACTTGCTGATTTAACCCACGTGATACAAAGGGAGAGGGAAGGGGTACTATTTGCTTACCTTCTCAGAATACTGTAATCTAGTCATGTACATCTTATTTTAAAATAAAAAATATATATTTGTTGTATTTAATGATCGTAATTGTTTTAAATATTTCAGTAAAAATGAAAGGAAAAATTAAGGTCTTGTCAGTGGATGTGAATTTTCAGAACAGGTGTCATATTCATATTTTCAGGTTTAGGACACTTCTTAAGCATAAATACATCTTTAAAATGTATGTTGTGCGTAGAAGACAACGAAAATTAACGAAACCCGTGTATCTTCGTCTTCATCATATATTATGCCTCCCTTTTGGTGAATACGTCATGGAAAATCCGATGGTACTGCTAGGTTTAATTCGAATACGTTCCATCACCTATCATTTAGTTCCATTGAGGGTTATCTCATAATCCCTTTCCAGGGCACTGTGTACTCCATTCAAGTGTTATTCAAAGTTCTTTGCTGTCTCTGATAGAATTGCAGTGTCACCGGTACACTGCAAAATGTTTATTGCTTTGAGAGGCACCCACATGCCTTGCTCATACTGTGGCATTAAGCACTCAGTCCTGCAAGATGAGTGGTCTGCCAAGCGAGTGGATTTATTCTTATTTATCGCAAAACATCAGTGACTGATTGTGAGCTCTAGTAACCACAATTAAGCTACAAATTAATCTCCTGTTTGAATATTACGCAACGGAAACAGATAACGCACATCTGACAATTAAAAATTTATACAACTCTGACTGTTCACTACGCACTGGCAATACCACATTTTCTTTCTCACACAACGGCTTTGATCAACACGTAGCCATCGCACTGAATATGAATGGTGCACACGTTATAAATTCTGGATATCATGACTACACACTATTCGAAGAACATAGCCACCAATCTTTTTCTTTTAACTATCTTTTTTATTCAGATAAATTCTATTATGATTCACAGATAACCTAAACACAACATTACATTTTATACTACAATTACACATGAGAAACTCCGCACAGAGGGCATGGCTTTACATTGGTGATTCTCTATCTTATGGTCTCGTAATTATCTAACGCTACAGTGCACTTTCCTTACAGTACTCACCACGTGGAAGTGTTCGTCTCTAATTTCAAGTCCCGCACACGCCATTTCTTAAATATTTCCAACTTATAGTACACACGCCAGTAATTCAGCTTAACTTTAGCACTCGGAAGTATTTCAACTTAGTACTAGCTCTCGCAAGTATTTCAACTTATTGCTACACGTGGTTTCATTGTGACCATTGGTCACTTCCGAAGAGTAATACGATTCCCTTAATATTACCTGCCTGACATTTAATTCTCCCCACAAAAGTTCCTGAAATAGAGAAATAATTATTCTAAACTACTCTTAAGTATTTCACATGCATACCATCTCTCCACTCTTTTGTCTTTTACGGAGCACACCTAAGACAGGTCTTACCAACACAAGATCCAGCGGCAGAGTGCTGAAACATGGCCGTTCTTCAGGTCAGCTCGCACCTCCTTCACGGTGGGGGAGCACCATGTTACCGTATTGGTCAGCCACATTTCAGGGGCTCAAATCTCAGGTAAATTTCACCTCTTTGGTTCCACCAAAGGTGACCAAAGGACCGTCTCAAAGATGATCATATATTGCACATTCACTATCTGCTGTTAGCAGACGACCATACATTCATTCATTTCACAGATCTTACCAAATTGGATGTAATGATATATTTTGTGGAGTGCACATGTGATCAATTAAATAAATAAATTGTCATTCTTTCCTACACTGGTATCCGGTTTCGGTGTACTGAGTGAAACTGAGTTATTACCCACAAAAAAAATGTTGTTCTGACAAGAATAACGAAGAATGTTGTACCTATTTTCAATGTCGGGCGGTACTGTACCCTTCCACCACCGGCTACTGGTGCAAAAAAAAAAAAAAAAAAAATTCCCACTACTATCCTTGCAATGAGAGGGTTGTTCCGAACATTTTTTTAAGAAAGCTGTATTCGAACAAACCTAGCAAGTCACGATAATAACCAGAAGGAGACCTTAGCCCCTTGTGACCTCAAGTAGACAACCAAATGCTGTTACTTTACCAACTTATTGACACAGTTGTCGCATTATTGTACTCTCCACAATCCGGAGTTATGTACACATACAAATTTACAACAATCCAAATGACAAATAAAACATTACATCATACAAATAAAAAAATGGTGAGATAAAAATTTGCTTAGTTACCTGGATCTCCGTTGTTTTTAGGAGTAATCCAATCTTTACTAACTCTATAACGAATAAAAAAAAATACTAGTTGTACTCATGAAATTTTTAAATAGCTCACCGTCCACACAGAGTAAGTAATCTGACATACATAAATTTCGGGGTAATAATCTTTACACAGCAATGTCTAAACACAAAACAAAATCAACAAAAGAAAAAAAAAGCGTACACTAGTTATATGTAGAATGTCAGGCTCCATACCATTACTTTAAAATGTACATCAAACCTACAGAGAAATAAAACTGAAGAAAAAAACAATGAAAAATAACACAAGTTACATACTGGTAACGTAATATAGTCAATCTAAGACACAATGTCATACCTCATTTACTATCCTCACTTAAGCAATTGCCACCACTACTCGACTGTGAGTTTAAACCTTATCCTTGCCCAGCAGTATAAATATCTGCTGCTGAGCTAGTCAGTCCATCAACTTTGATCAATACACGCAGTAAATAGTTAGCAATAAGTGCTTGAATCCACCAGTAGCTCTCGTATTTTACTCTACTGATCATTTCTCTGTTGTTACATATTTAGACGACAAGAAGTTGCATTTCGAGTAGCCTCCGTTACACTTCAATGTGAAATATCACCACTGTGACAATGCAAATAAGTGGCTTCAGTCAACACACCAACTAGATTATTACTGTCCACGACATCAAAATGTATCAGTTAATTCCGATATTTGTTGTGCAATGCAAACTCTTGTCCCCTATGACAACCTTACTGACCAATGCAACAAGAGCCGCTGCGTTAGTATTACGACACTGGCTAATAACTAAAGTATCCTTGTACCAAATATTCTAATAAACATGCTACGTGAACTTGATAACCCAGAACAAACAAAAAAAAACACTCTAACTATTCTAAACACATGTTACTGAAATACAATTACACTTGCTGTCCCTTCAGGAATAAAACATGTAAAAAATTTTACGCAATTACAAATACAAATACATTATTCCCTATCTTGTGAGTCACACAGAACCATTTCATTCTGTGATTTTCCTGGGGTCAAAAAGTTGCTGACAGTTTTACTAGAAACACTGCCTCGGTGTCAAAACTCTCCCATGGTTGCCCGGACGAAAGTCTTTAGGTCACTGAAATCGGCATTTTGAACACGCACTGAACCATATCTCACATTAAACTCAAATGTCATAGTCACTCTCAGATTACCATCCACACGAATCTGGTCGTCCAGAAATGGCCCTACAACTACTATTACCCACGGTCCTTTCCTTTCAGTTCATGGTGTAATTAAAAGTCTTTATGTTCCAACAAACAGAACTTATTCTCGCACCAATTAAAGAAATGTCTCCTACTACAAATGCAAATGTCTATGTCCCACTTTAGTTTCTTGTGTTCAGATAACAATTAGTCACCAAACAACAACTGTCCTCTTTAAGTATAACAAGCGTCCCACATGCATTTTACAAAGCACACTTAACAAGTCACTCCCAAACGTTTATGGATCCCACCGTTCAGTGGTCAAGACAAAACAAAACAATCGTCCTGTCTGCTAAAGACAAAATCTTTTCCACTACTCACAACGTGGAAACACCAGTCCTTCACTTTCGAACTTACTGAGACATACGAGCAGTCATCTTGCTTCACGGCTCCACAGTCCAGTTCTAGTTAATAGCTGCTGTTAAAAAATCCCCGCCGGACTCTGCCGTGCGTCGTTCATTCTACCGTTGCGCCTCCATCGGGCGAGCCATTGAGCAGAAAAACCACCCGCTGTTGCCTCTGCGGGATACTGTCTCCATTCGTAAGGGTGACGCAACTTATGAATGGCAGTGGTAGGTGCGTGTCGCCCCAGGCCGTTGACCTGTTGTAGCAGGCGCGAGGAGTGTACCCCAACCGACAGTGGAGTGGGGAGCGCAGCGGCTCTGTCGCCTCTCCCATGCCGACGTCAGCTTGGCCTCCCGCATTTTTATGTAGGTACGGGCGCGTTCTACATGGGCACCTCAGCTCTACGACACCCAATCAGTCAGACCCTTCCGTGCATCTCGCAAAGTTACAGACAAAAGGATATTCTTACAGTATTTAAATACTCATTGATTACATGTATGGTCTATTAGATACATTGGTAATAAAAGAATCTTTGTTCTAAAAAACATAAAATCATACACCCTAGTTTTCTACACATACAACATCAACATTTATCCCTTTTCTATATACTGCCCACACTTGTGCTATTGATTGTAACTGTCATCCCTCATACAAAACATGAAAGTGTTTAAAAAAAGGAATAACAAACAAACGATACAGCTCATTATTACAATATCAAATAGTAGACTACTTTAACATCCTATCACAGTGAACATATTAGAAACTGTTGATTCTAAAACTACAACATACAACACACCTTTGTGCTTGTGACAGACTGAAATTAATACCCCTTGAAAGTGCTCTAACAAAAAAATAAGAAACAATCTGTACAGCTCACAATTACCTATTACATAATATCAAATAGTAAATTATTTTTACATCCTAACACAATAAACATTTTAGAAACTGATGACTCTAAATCTACAACATACACTGCACCTTTGTGCTTGTGACACAGAAATTAGCATCTCTTTACATATTTTTACCTTTTATTATATATAACAACGTTTCTAGGACATGTATGTACCATCCACATGACGTCATATCCTGACCTACCATCGAGGTTGGTCCAAATCAAACAATAAAGCACAATAATGTTTTACTTATTGATAGGTAGCATCCCCTTTACAGGGGTGTGTGCATTGATCACACTACTCTACGACTCCCACTCAACTGACACCACATTTTCCTTCTCATTCGATCCATTAATACACCAACAGAATAGGTCTAGCAGTCAGCTAACCTCAACACCACCACACTCACGTCAACATAACATACCTTGGCTCCATTATACTCAACTACATAACACATGGAGTTGTTTCAGAGATAGCATTACAGTCTCCAATTTTGTCCTTTCACTCTGGCACCTCTCTCCATCGGCTTACCTCTGCATTCACTTTACCGATTATTCATCCTGCTAAATATCAACTTAGAATTGCGACATTTCATCTAAGAACAGAAAATACACAAATTTTTCATACTGCAAAATAACTGTACTCATTCTTGGGACCGTTTTGATTAGTTATACTGGTACCAGGCTTCAACAACAACAAAAAAAGTATTATTTTAGCCATATTGCAAATGTTATGGTAAGAATTAGATTTACACTTATATTACATCTTACGTCAGTATTCCACAACGTTCACCATCTGGATCTCATACTCCCTTTGTGTCCTTTCACGTTGTGCAGTTGTCCTCATCTCTTCATTCGTATTTCGGCTCTCTGTCCGTCCATTACTCCATCATTCCCTGATCTTCCTTCTCCATACGCATCAATCTCGATTGCAGCATACACAGGCCACTCTGTAACATACATCTAAGACGTCTCCACATTATTCAATTCTACTCACCTTTATTTACCACTGTTTCATCCCATCGAATCCCTCTTTATTAATCACACTGCTTCACGTCGCTTCTCTCCTTAAATATCACCTTTATCCATTACTATTTATCACTTCGCTTCTCTCTCTATCTACCATCTTTATCCACTCATTAATCATCACGTCGTTTCTGCTTGATCCTTATTCATATGACAAAAAATACGTACATACACCACTATGTCGACTCTGTTCATGACTCATTCGACCAGTCTATTCCGTCATACTTCCTGACATCCCACCTGAAAATTCTTATGTTTGATTTGACCCTGCACAGCGTTACACACCACAAATAAATACACTGACTATCTACCATAACTCGCCTACTTTCGATCTATCCTTAACTTTTCCATAATTTGATGTTAGAAATGTGAAGAAGCCCACACGATTGTTTTCCCTTGATCGTCTCAATCAGTACAGCATTTTCATGGACAATCCACCTCACTCTGAATTGTTCACTATACACAGTAAAGAACTTGCTACTTATGAATCTGTGCTTACATGAAAATTAAATGTGTGCAGAGAATATACAAGCTGGCAGAAAGGGACAACACAAGTGTTAGAAACTTTGGTGCCAGTGGCCTCTTTCCCTAACACCAGATTCCGAACAACCATACGCAGCATTTCAGTATAACTGTCACCATGGCAATGATATACTATATATCAGATGGCAGCTAATCTAAAAACTTCGATCACATAGCTGATGTTACCTGTAACAGCAGTTTAAATCTACCCCATGCCATACAGATCACAATGTTTACTTTTTAAATTACGTGTTAAGTACCTGCAGTAGTCGAATCGCACTAATTAAACTGTACTCATTGGCATTACTACATAACATTTTGGGCAACTGTTTTTTTTTTTTTTTTTTGAAGAAACAGTCCTTTTACTTTAACGCTCCAAATCAAAATTTGCAAATTTTTGTAAGCCTTACTGTCTTTTGCTCTGAGAGACCAGCCTAACAGATGTCATTACTGGTGTTTTATTCTATGATCAGTAGTATGGTATTTGCATTCCTACATATCAGTAGAGTATGTCTGCTACATGGACAATTTTCTGTGCCAGCGGCATGTGTTTTAAGGCAATATGCTAAGGGCTGATATGTTGGATTAGTTTCTCGTATCCATCAATCCATTATGACGACAATGAAGTGCCAGGATTCCATGCCCTCCTGACATTATGACAGTTTCTGCCATTCCTATCCTCGACTCTGTCTGACCTATGAGTCGTGCCTCCGTTCACGATGCTGCTCTCATAACCCAGTTCCTGCAACAAGTGCTGAAATGACGCAGAATCGTCTAATCCTCTGCCTGCTATCGCTATATCTCTGCGCGATTTCACTGGCAACTTCGTTATACAGATCCTAATGAGCTCCCCAGCTTCGTATGGCACATCCAAATCCCTATTTCGTCTCAGCATTTCCTGATAGCACACCACTAGGTCTCATATACCACCTTCGTTACAATTTGGCATCATCAACATGCTTTGCTTAACCTGGTCCTCCTTTCGACCAGAATTCATTTAAAAACTTGTCACAAAATGTCTTGTAGCTACCACAGTCTTTAATAACTTCCTGCATTTTCGGTCTAGCCTCGTCCCTCAAATGGTTACACACAAACTTCATTTTGAGGAGCGGTCCCCATGATGAAGGTAATGAATCTTGAAACTGAGACAGCCACAGGCATGGATGTTGGTAGTTATGAGGATACGGAAAACAAGTGTATGTTTGTACCAACACGAAGTGCCTTCTTCCGCATTTATGTTTTCCGACCTTGGACTACAACCAGTTGGGTTTGCCACCTGTTTTATCCGACACATCCGTTCTTCTAATTCTGTGAGTTAGTCTTCCTCTTTGATTCGCTCATCCAGCAACATGCCCCTAGGTTCTATATCACTCTCTATTGCAATTATTCGTACCTCCAAATTATTGGCTTTTTCTTTCACGGTGTCACATACTTGCTTCAACGCACACAGATTCTTCTCCCCCTCATCTAACCGATTATTAACTGCGGACAGACGCAGCTTCCTCATTGCCTCTTTATTTCCCTTATCCACTGCCTCCAATCTTTCCTTACTATCTTTATCCATCGCTTCCAATCTTTCCTTATTATCTTTATCCATCGCTTCCAATCTTTCCTTATACGCTTCCCATCTTTCCTTATTATCTTTATCCATCGCTTTCAATATTTCCTTATTATCTCTATCCATCCTCTGTAAAAACTGCAGTAGCACATTGTAATTTGCTACTTTCGGAGCGCTCACCTCGTTCGCCTGAGAAACCGTAGCTTCGCTAAGGGTAGCTACACTTTCATTGCATACCTGACCTAGTCCCGGCTCGCCAGCGTCGTCAGGAAAAGCTCCCGATTGTGGACAAAGCCCGCCGCCTAAAGGATCACCTAGCCGCGGTCCACTGACCAATTCAGCCCCTTCCGAATGTTTGCCGTTCTCGCTCATTAACCCAAGGTCGACACCCACTTCCTGCTCCACTGCTACGTTCACCCCAGAATCACTCTTCTCCATGGTGACTACACTTTTCGACTATGACCTAGTTACTACGGACATTTCGCAAAAAAAATTTATACAACGATCTTCCAGCCTTGGACGACGTAGCAATCAATTACATAAAAAATAAAAGATCCTCACCAATCCAGAAAGAACTTGCAAACAAAAAACTATACTTCTTAGCGCTATCACAATATATGTAAAAATCTTGACAAATCCCATAAAAAAATTTAAAAAAATCTTGACAGCAAACCCTAACAGCACAATCCTGGCAGGGTCGAAATTATGAGAGGCACCGACATGCCTTGCTCATACTGTGGCATCAAGCAGTCAGGCCTGCAAGATGAATGGTCTGCCAAGCGAGTGGATTTATTCTTATTTATCGCAAAACATCAATGACTGATTGTGAGCTTAAGTACCCACAATTAAGCTACAAATTAATCTCCTGTTTGAATATTACGCAACGGAAATGGATAACGCACATCTGACTATTAAAAATTTACACAACTCTGATTGTTCACTACGCACTGGCAATACCACATTTTCTTTCTCACCCAACGGCTTTGATCAACACGTAACCATCGCACTGAATATGAATGGCGCACACGTTATAAATTCTGGATATCATGACTTCACACTATTCGAAGAACAAGGCCACCAATCTTTTTCTTTTAACTATCTTTTTTATTCAGATAAATTCTATTACGATTCACAGATAATCTAAACACACCATTACATTTTATACTACAATTTCACATGAGAAACTCCGCCCAGTGGGCATGGCTTTGCATTAGTGATTCTCTATCTAATGGTCTCGTAATTATCTAACGCTACAGTGCACTTTCTGGATAGGATGGTGGATCTTTTGCTATATCTCACACTTCAACTCTCACACCCATGATTACGAAAATTTCCTCCAGACCGAGCGGTACAAAAAGGAACATGAATTACCCACTGCCTCTGAACCTATGTTGCTACTCTCCCATGCAAACCACACATACTTACATTACATGAAATCAATCCCACTGACAACACAGAATACACCACAAAAAATAGTCACAACGTTAGAATCACTTCACTTTCACCTTTCCCACTTCTCTTAGTATTCATCCCAGTTTCACACGACACTGCCCCACTTCGTAACTTTTCTTTCCTACTATGAACTCTGGAGGATATATGCACGTCTTCCTGTGCAATGCAGTCCAAGTGGCGTTGCTGGATAGACGGCTGACTCACCTTACTTCTCTCTCAGAGTATTAGAGTTTGAATCTAGCGTCACACGGAAAATTACACACAAAGACAATATTAAGATCATATTCGTCACACACGCGAGTCCTCAAATGATACCTTGGACGAGCACTTCTCTTTATCCCTAGTGTCATCCACAGATTGAGACTCACATAGTACTCAACACGTGGAAGTGCTCGTCTCTAATTTCAAGTCCCGCACACGCCATTTCTTAAATATTTCCAACTTATAGTACACACGCCAGTAATTCAGCTTAACTTTATCACTCGGAAGTATTTCAACTTAATACTAGCACTCGCAAGTATTTCAACTTATTGTTACACGAGGTTTCATTGTGACCGTTGGTCACTTCCGAAGAGTAATACGATTCCCTTAATATTACCTGCCTCACATTTAATTCTCCCCACAAAAGTTCCTGAAATAGAGAAATAATTATTCCAAACTACTCTTAAGTATTTCACATGCATATCATCTCTCCACTCTTTTGTCTTTTACCGAGCACACCTAAGACAGTTCTTACCAACACAAGATGTAGCGCCAGAGCGCTGAAACATGGCCGTTCTTCAGGTCAGCTCGCACCTCCGTCGAGGTGGGGGAGCACCATGTTACCGTATTGGTCAGCCACATTTCAGGCGCTCAAAGCTCAGGTAAATTTCCTCTTTGGTTCAACCAAAGGTGACCAAAGGACCGTCTCTAAGATGATCAGAAATTGTACATTCACTATCTGCGGTTAGCAGACAACTGTACATTCACTCATTTCACAGATCTCACCAAATTGGATGTAGGGAGTTATTTTGTGGGAGTGCACATGTGATCAGTTAAATAAATAATTTTTCATTCTTTCCTACAGGGGTATCCGGCTTTGGTGTATTAAGTGAAATTGAGTTATTACTGACAAAATAATATGTTGTTCTGACAAGAATAACGAAGAATGCTGTACCTATTTTCAATGTCGGGCGGTACTGTACCCTTTCAGCTTCTCCCTAATATTCTCCTAATATTCTGTTTACAAATTTATTCTTGTATGCTTCACTGCTTGTTCGGTGTAGATGTTGAATGACATCGAGTGTAGGGTACCCGAATGTCTCACTCCCATCTTCAAATTGCACAACTGGAAATCTATCAGATGGAGTAGCAGAATTTATGTGCTACAACAAGATTTGTTCTTTGATGGGGTGGGGTTGTGAAATACATGTCTAACTTCAATACTCCTCTCTTCTTTTTACCTGAGGACAGCAAATTTCGTATTTCAGTGCATATATGGCAAAAATTCAAACTTTCATTTAGGACAACATGTATTCCCAAGGATTCACGTGCTACCACTTGTGAGGAACATGTAGGAAAGAGCACCTCTCCTACTTCAGAATATAAAATGTTATTTTTGTAACTTCCAGAAGAGCAGAGTACATTGAGATAACTATTTCTAGTTCGAAAGGTAAGCCAGTTCTACATCTACATCTACATTTATACTCCGCAAGCCACCCAACGGTGTGTGGCGGAGGGCACTTTACGTGCCACTGTCATTACCTCCCTTTTCTGTTCCAGTCGCGTATGGTTCGCGGGAAGAACGACTGTCTGAAAGCCTCCGTGCGCGCTCGAATCTCTCTAATTTTACATTCGTGATCTCCTCGGGAGGTATAAGTATGGAAGCAATATATTCGATACCTCATCCAGAAACGCACCCTCTCGAAACCTGGCGAGCAAGCTACACCGCGATGCAGAGCGCCTCTCTTGCAGAATCTGCCACTTGAGTTTGCTAAACATCTCCGTAACGCTATCACGGTTACCAAATAACCCTGTCACGAAACGCGCAGCTCTTCTTTGGATCTTCTCTATCTTCTCCGTCAACCCGATCTGGTACGGATCCCACACTGTTGAGCAATACTCAAGTGTAGGTCGAACGAGTGTTTTGTAAGCCACCTCCTTTGTTGATGGACTACATTTTCTAAGGACTCTCCCAGTGAATCTCAACCTGGTACCCGCCTTACCAACAATTAATTTTATATGATCATTCCACTTCAAATCGTCCCGCACGCATACTCCCAGATATTTTACAGAAGTAACTGCTACCAGTGTTTGTTCCGCTATCATATAATCATACAATAAAGGATCCTTCTTTCTATGTATTCGCAATACATTACATTGGTCTATGTTAAGGGTCAGTTGCCACTCCCTTCACCAAGTGCCTTTCCGCTGCAGATCTTCCTTCATTTCGCTACAATTTTCTAATGCTGCAACTTCTCTGTATACTACAGCATCATCCGCGAAAAGCCGCATGGAACTGCCGACACTATCTACTAGGTCAATTATATATATTGTGAGAAGCAATGGTGCCACAACACTCCCCTGTGGCACGCCAGAGGTTACTTTAACGTCTGTAGACGTCTCTCCATTGATAACAACATGCTGTGTTCTGTTTGCTAAAAACTCTTCAATCCAGCCACACAGCTGGTCTGATATTCTGTAGGCTCTTACTTTGTTTATCAGGCGACAGTGCAGAACTGTATCGAACGCCTTCCGAAAGTCAAGGAAAATAGCATCTACCTGGGAGCCTGTACTAACATTTTCTGGGTCTCATGAACAAATAAAACGAGTTGGGTCTCACACGATCGCTGTTTCCGGAATCCATGTTGATTCCTACAGAGTAGATTCTAGGTTTCCAAAAACGAAATGATACTCGAGCAAAAAACATGTTCTAAAATTCTACAACAGATCGACGTCAGAGATATAGGTCTATAGTTTTGCGCATCTGCTCGACGACTCTTCTTGAAGACTGGGACTACCTGTGTTCTTTTCCAATCATTTGGAACCTTCCGTTCCTCTAGAGACTTGCGGTACACGGCTGTCAGAAGGGGGGCAAGTTCTTTCGCGTACTGTGTGTAGAAACGAATTGGTATCCCGTCAGGTCCAGTGGACTTTCCTCTGTTGAGTGATTCCAGTTGCTTTTCTATTCCTTGGACACTTATTTCGATGTCAGCCATTTTTTCGTTTGTGCGAGGATTTAGAGAAGGAACTGCAGTGCGGTCTTCCTCTGTGAAACAGCTTTGGAAAAAGGTGTTTAGTATTTCAGCTTTACGCGTGTCATCCTCTGTTTCAGTGCCAACATCATCCCGGAGTGTCTGGATATGCTGTTTCGAGCCGCTTACTGATTGAACGTAAGACCAGAACTTCCTAGGATTTTCTGTTAAGTCGGTACATAGAATTTTACTTTCGAATTCACTGAACGCTTCACGCATAGCCCTCCTTACGCTAACTTTGACATCGTTAAGCTTCTGTTTGTCTGAGAGGTTTTGGCTGCGTTTAAACTTGGAATGAAGCTCTCTTTGCTTTCGCAGTAGCTTCCTAATTTTGTTGTTGAACCACGGTGGGTTTCTCGCGTCCCTCACAGTTTTACTCGGCACGTACCTGTCTAAAACGCATTTTACAATTGCCTTAAACCTTTTCCATAATCACTCAACATTGTCAGTGTCGGAACAGAAATTTTCGTTTTGATCTGTTAGGTAGTCTGAAATCTGCCTTCTATTACTCTTGCTAAACAGATAAACCTTCCTCCCTTTTTTTATATTCATATTAACTTCCATATTCAGGGATGCTGCAACGGCCTTATGATCACTGATTCCCTGTTCTGCACTTACAGAGTCGAAAAGTTCGGGTCTGTTTGTTATCAGTAGGTCCAAGATGTTATCTCCACGAGTCGGTTCTCTGTTTAATTGCTCGAGGTAATTTTCGGATAGTGCACTCAGTATAATGTCACTCGATGCTCTGTCCCTACCACCTGTCCTAAACATCTGAGTGTCCCAGTCTATATCTGGTAAATTGAAATCTCCACCTAAGACTATAATATGCTGAGAAAATTTATGTGCAATGTATTCCAAATTTTCTCTCAGTTGTTCTGCAACTAATGCTGCTGAGTCGGGAGGTCGGTAAAAGGAGCCAATTATTAACCTAGCTCGGTTGTTGAGTGTAACCTCCACCCATAATATTTCACAGGAACTATCCATTTCTACTACACTACAGGATAAACTACTACTAACAGCGACAAACACGCTACCACCGGTTGCATGCAATCTATCCTTTCTAAACACCGTCTGTGCCTTTGTAAAAATTTCGGCTGAATTTATCTCTGGCTTCAGCCAGCTTTCTGTACCTATAACGATTTCAGCTTCGGTGCTTTCTATCAGCGCTCTAAGTTCCGGTACTTTACCAATGCAGCTTCGACAGTTTACAATTACAATACCGATTGCTGCTTGGTCCCCGCATGTCCTGACTTTGCCCCGCACCCTTTGAGGCTGTTGCCCTTTCTGCACTTGCCCAAGGCCATCTAACCTAAAAAACCGCCCAGTCCACGCCACACAACCCCTGCTACCCGTGTAGCCGCTTGCTGCGTGTAGTGGACTCCTGACCTATCCAGCGGAACCTGAAACCCGACCACCCTATGGCGCAAGTAGAGGAATCTGCAGCCCACACGGTCGCAGAACCGTCTCAGCCTCTGATTCAGACCCTCCACTCGGCTCTGTACCAAAGGTCCGCAGTCAGTCCTGTCGACGATGCTGCAGATGGTGAGCTCTGCTTTCATCCCGCTAGCGAGACTGGCAGTCTTCACCAAATCAGATAGCCGCCGGAAGCCAGAGAGGATTTCCTCCGATCCATAGCGACACACATCATTGGTGCCGACATGAGCGACCACCTGCAGATGGGTGCACCCTGTACCCTTCATGGCATCCGGAAGGACCCTTTCCACATCTGGAATGACTCCCCCCGGTATGCACACGGAGTGCACATTGGTTTTCTTCCCCTCTCTTTCTGCCATATCCCTAAGGGGCCCCATTACGCACCTGACGTTGGAGCTCCCAACTACCAGTAAGCCCACCCTCTGCGACTGCCCGAATCTTGCAGACTGAGGGGCAACCGCTGGAACAGGACAAGCAGCCATCTCCGGCCGAACATCAGTATCAGCCGGAGACAGAGCCTGAAACCAGTTCGTCAGACAAACTGGAGAGGCCTTCCGTTCAGCCCTCCGGAATGTCTTTCGCCACCTGCCACACCTCGAGATGACCTCCCACTCTACTACACGTGAGGGATCAGCCTCAATGTGGGCAGTATCCCGGGCAGCCACAATTGTAGTCCGATCGGGGGATGCGTGGGACGAGCTGGCCGTCCCCGACAAACCCCCATCTGGACCCCCACAGTGATGCCCATTTGCAACAGCCTCAAGCTGTGTGACCGAAGCCAACACTGCCTGAAGCTGGGAGCGAAGGGATGCCAACTCAGCCTGCATCCGAACACAGCAGTTGCAGTCCCTATCCATGCTAAAACTGTTGTGCAAAGAACGTCTGATCTAATCTACAGACAGCACAAACAAATCGACACAAAATTTAAACGGTTATTAAAATACAAGATTGCCTAGTAAATGAAGTAATGCTGCTACTTGCGCACTGCTGACACACTGCTTGGCGGCGGAAGGAGACTACGCGATTTTACACTGTTCAGGTACTAAAACGTGATGCTACAACTCTCAAATACTATAATACGCCCGAAATTTATGAATTTGAACAATGAAAGTACCAAAGACACGCAAAGAAATTAAGAATTAAACTATGTAACAAATGAGTGAGCTAGGAGTATACGGCTTTCTGCTGGCAGCTGCTTATCCAACGGCGGCAGGGAGCACACTGGCTGTGACCAACCGACACTAGCCGTTCAAAACAAAAAACAGAAGACAGACGACTACGCGAATTTACACTATTCAGGTACTAAAACGTGATGCTACAACTCTCAAATACTATAATACGCCCGAATTTATGAATTTAAACAACAGTTCCGTTCGAACCCACTAGCGAGAACAAAGAAAAAAGACGGGTGGAGATGCAGTAAAGACAAATGTCGTTAGAGTGTATTGTGGGATTGGAGAAGTGTGAGGGTATCGCATTCATGACTTTACACCTCTGTCCTGGGCGCCTGACTCAAATGCTTTAACATTGTCATTGCCCATGCCAAGAGCAGGTGCAGTGCAGCTGATTTCTGCAGTTCTAATTCCTTGGACGCCGCTTTGAAACGCTACAAAAACCCATATGTTTTAAAACTATAAAATAAACGATTGCGTATAAGAATTACAGTAATAGAATAGCATAAATATCGTGAAAAGTTCTTTCATGAGCGTGATATCAGTTCCTTCATTTCGGGCTATTTCTCCCTTCTCAGAGAACTTTTCGCACAAAGACATTGTAACACTGTCAGCTGCTTACTCCAACGACTATCCTTAGAATGGCTCAGTTATCTATCAAGAGCATTAGGAAGACCACTTTCCTTTACGTAGGGGAAGCGTTCTTTCGCCCAATCAAAAGACCATGAACTTATGGACAACTGACGCATATAAACTGCGAATTAAAATTATTGGCTACCAAGGGACTTATATCGTGTAAACAATTCTCTTAGAATATTACCGCCCGTTTTTGGTTCATCTGGAATCTGGGTTGTAAAGAAAACGCGAGATCTGATAGTTCAGTCAATAATGATTTCTTCTCGCGCTCGCGCTGGACGTGCACATGTCCGTAGTTGCTGAGTATTCGCCTTTTGTTATATGAGCAATTACCTCAGGCATAATTATAAGTCGTCGGCTTTTAACACTTTCTGCCACGTACCGCGACACAGTTGTGGGGTGAGATATAATGGCCTTTGCAGTGTCGATTAACTTCTGAACTAGATCCATAAGACCCTCACCTCTTATAGTTCCGTACGACCTTACGTCTCATGCACATATAGGAACGCAACTGTCGACAGATAGCTCCTGAGCTGGTTTAGGAAGTCGTTTCTCGTCCACGTAAGACCTTTGTTTATTAGACACGCATGGATGGCGAGAAATGTACGAAGTGCCACTTGACCCTTCAGCATGAGAGTAAATTTCACAGTACAACGAACAGCAAAGAATATGAACGCTTTTCCTAAATCCATCCTCAATACACTTTAACAAGGTCCAAAGTATACTTTGAAACTGCTCCAGGCTGTGTGGTTCTCTACTCACCACTGATTTGTTTTTCTTTTACTTCCGTTTTTCTTGACATGTGCTTTTCCTCTCCAAACCTCGTTTAGTTTCCCGCTCTCATTTTGAGTGTTACGAAAAAAATGAAGAAATCCCATCACTCCACTAAACACTGCTCTACTCACCGCTCGTAGCCCGTAGCTCGCAACTGCGGTCAGTGCTACCAACAGTTCGTAGGTGCAGCACACCAGTGCTTCCGCAAGGCACTGTTGCAGTGACGTCATGTGCTCGCTCAATGTGGAGCAGTTAGACCGCGGCCCGTGGGCTGCGTCTGCATGCGCAGCTCTTCTGAGCCCGTGGCATACAGGTGATTTAGCAACAGCACTGCTCGGCACTTAGGATGACGTCAGGGTCTCGCTCAGCCCGATACTTCTGTAGTCCAGTGCGGCCGCAGCTCATGGGCTGAGCCTCTTCGCACGACTCTCCCAGCGGACCTCGATGCGGCTGCCCCGCCTGAACCGGCAGCGCGAGGCAAGGAACGCACGGCTGTCATGACCACTGTCCTGGACGGGCCACACCTCGATGCCCACCTCCGCTGCGAAGCGCAAAACCAAAGGTCGCACTCAGCCGGTTGTCACCGACCGATTGACGTCATACAAGCCAACTGCGAAGTCACTCCAGCAGTGGCTGCATCAATCCCCACGGGCAGACACGTCACTGAACTAACTTAACCTCTTATACTCAGAACATTGATACCTCTCAAATTTTAAGTTAGTGTATTTTGTACAAATATCTCACGTGCCTATGTAAATGATTTGTCAAACGGTTTATTTAAAACATGCCAAATAGTGTATTGTTTTTGTTGTATACACCAATCTCGTACTTTTGTTGCACACGACTTGAATTAGTACTCATGTATCAGCCAGTATCGTAGTGAAATGTTGTTGTTGTTGTGGTCTTCAGTCCTGAGACTGGTTAGATGCAGCTCTCCATGCTACTCTATCCTGTGCAAGCTTCTTCATCTCCCAGTACCTACTGCAACCTACATCCTTCTGAATCTGCTTAGTGTATTGATCTCTTGGTCTCCCTCTACGATTTTTACCCTCCACGCTGCCCTCCAATGCTAAATTTGTGATCCCTTGATGCCTCAAAACATGTCCTACCAACCGATCCCTTCTTCTAGTCAAGTTGTGCCACAAACTTCTCTTCTCCCCAATCCCATTCAATACCTCCTCATTAGTTACGTGATCTACCCACTTTATCTTCAGCATTCTTCTGTAGCACCACATTTCGAAAGCTTCTATTCTCTTCTTGTCCAAACTGGTTATCGTCCATGTTTCACTTCCATACATGGCTACACTCCATACAAATACTTTCAGAAACGACTTCCTGACACTTAAATCTATACTCGATGTTAACAAATTTCTCTTCTTCAGAAACGATTTCCTTGCCATTGCCAGTCTACATTTGATATCCTCTCTACTTCGACCATCATCAGTACCGTAGACAATCGTAAGACACCAAGAAAAATTTTCTTTCATTATGTTTATGAAATATGTGTTTACCAGAGAGTCCACAAGTGTTAAAAAGTACATGTAATACTTTCTACGCCGATAAAGAAAAGAGAAGCCTTCACATTTTTTCTTCGATCAGTTAGTGGATGCCTTCCTGTTTCGTACCGAAGATGCTGTGATATGCAAATGATTAGCTTTTCAGAGCATTCACCCAAGTTTGCCGCCGGTGGTGACACCTACAACGTTCTGACATGAGGAAAGTTTCCAACCGATTTCTCATACACAAACAACAATTGACCGGCATTGCCTGGTGAAACGTTGTTGTGATGCCTCGTGTAAGGAGGAGAAATGCGTATCATCACGTTTCCGATAAAGGTAGGATTGTAGCCTATCGCGATTGCGGTTTATCATATCGCGACATTGCTGCTAGCGTTGTTCGAGATCTAATGACTGTTAGCAGAATATGGAATCGGTGGGTTCAGGAGGGTAATACGGAACGCCGTGCTGCATCCCAATGGCCTCGTATCACTAGCAGTCGAGATGAGAGGCATCTTATCCGCTTGGCTGTAACGGATCGTGCAGCCACGTCTCGATCCCTCAGTCAACAGATGGGGACGTTTGCAAGACAACAACCATCTGCACGAACAGTTCGACGACGTTTGCAGCAGCATGGACCATCATCTCGGAGACCATGGCTGTAGTTACCCTTGACGCTGCATCACAGACAGGAGCGCCTGCGATGGTAAGCTCAATGACGAATTTGGGTGCACAAAATTTTTCCGTTGAATCCAGATTCTGATTACAGCATCGTGATGGTCGCATCTGTGTTTGCGACATCGCGGTGGACGCACATTGGAAGCATGTATTCGTCATCGCCATACTGACGTATCAACCGGCATGATGGTATGGGTTGCCATTGGTTACATGCCTCAGTCACCTGTTGTTCGCACTTTGAACAGTGGACGTTACATGTCAGATGTGTTACGTCCCGTGGCTCTACACTTCATTCGATCCCATGCAATTCAGCAGGATAATGCACGACTCTATGGTGCAGGACCTGTACGGGCCGTTCTGGATACAGAAAATGTTCGACTGCTGCCCTGGCCACCACATCATGCAGATCACTCACCAATTGGAACGTCTGGTCAATGGTGGCCGAGCCACTGGCGCGTCACAATACGCTAGTCACTACTGTTGATTAACTGTGGTATCGTGTTGAAGCTGCATGGCAAGCTGTACCTGTACACGCCATGCAAGCTCTGTTTGACTCAATGCCCAGGCGTATCAAGGCCGTAATTACAGACAGAGGTGGTTGTTCTGGGTACTGATTTCTCACGATCTACACTCCTGGAAATGGAAAAAAGAACACATTGACACCGGTGTGTCAGACCCACCATACTTGCTCCGGACACTGCGAGAGGGCTGTACAAGCAATGATCACACGCACGGCACAGCGGACACACCAGGAACCGCGGTGTTGGCCGTCGAATGGCGCTAGCTGCGCAGCATTTGTGCACCGCCGCCGTCAGTGTCAGCCAGTTTGCCGTGGCATACGGAGCTCCATCGCAGTCTTTAACACTAGTAGCATGCCAGGACAGCGTGGACGTGAACCGTATGTGCAGTTGACGGACTTTGAACGAGGGCGTATAGTGGGCATGCGGGAGGCCGGGTGGACGTACCGCCGAATTGCTCAACACGTGGGGCGTGAGGTCTCCACAGTACATCGATGTTGTCGCCAGTGGTCGGCGGAAGGTGCACGTGCCCGTCGACCTGGGACCAGACCGCAGCGACGCACGGATGCACGCCAAGACCGTAGGATCCTACGCAGTGCCGTAGGGGACCGCACCGCCACTTCCCAGCAAATTAGGGACACTGTTGCTCCTGGGGTATCGGCGAGGACCATTCGCAACCGTCTCCATGAAGCTGGGCTACGGTCCCGCACACCGTTAGGCCGTCTTCCGCTCACGCCCCAACATCGTGCAGCCCGCCTCCAGTGGTGTCGCGACAGGCGTGAATGGAGGGACGAATGGAGACGTGTCGTCTTCAGCGATGAGAGTCGCTTCTGCCTTGGTGCCAATGATGGTCATATGCGTGTTTGGCGCCGTGCAGGTGAGCGCCACAATCAGGACTGTATACGACCGAGGCACACAGGGCCAACACCCGGCATCATGGTGTGGGGAGCGATCTCCTACACTGGCCGTACACCACTGGTGATCGTCAAGGGGACACTGAATAGTGCACGGTACATCCAAACCGTCATCGAACCCATCGTTCTACCATTCCTAGACCGGCAAGGGAACTTGCTGTTCCAACAGGACAATGCACGTCCGCATGTATCCCGTGCCACCCAACGTGCTCTAGAAGGTGTAAGTCAACTACCCTGGCCAGCAAGATCTCCGGATCTGTCCCCCATTGAGCATGTTTGGGACTGGATGAAGCGTCGTCTTACGCGGTCTGCACATCCAGCACGAACACTGGTCCAACTGAGGCGCCAGGTGGAAATGGCATGGCAAGCCATTCCACAGGACTACATGCAGCATCTCTACGATCGTCTCCATGGGAGAATAGCAGCCTGCATTGCTGTGAAAGGTGGATATACACTGTACTAGTGCCGACATTGTGCATGCTCTGTTGCCTGTGTCTATGTGCCTGTGGTTCTGTCAGTGTGATCATGTGATGTATCTGACCCCAGGAATGTGTCAATAAAGTTTCCCCTTCCTGGGACAATGAATTCACGGTGTTCTTATTTCAATTTCCAGGAGTGTATATACCCAAATTAACTGAAAATGTAAACACATGTCAGTTCTAGTAGACTATACTTGTCCAATGAAACACGTTTAGCATCTGCATTTCTTCTTGGTGCAGCAATTTTAATGGCCAGTAGTGTATCTTATTAGCTTTTAAGATCCGTTAATATATTTAAGTGTATTTAAATTAATAACTTCCAGATTAACTTAACAAACTAAACATATCTCTTAGTATAATGTCTTTATCAGATCTGTGTTCAGCTATTCGTGAAAGAAATGCAAAACTGCTGACTTGGAGACCGTCCGCCTTTGGTGTGATCCAAATACTGATTAGCAATTTATCAGATATTTATGGTGCAGCAACGAAACTGCAGTCTTTCAGAAACGAAGTCCGATACTCAATTAATTATACAGCATAATGTGATTGACCGATCGCGTTGTGCACTTGCCTTATGAAATTTACATTGGAGGCACATCTGTAACTTTGCATTTCTCTCGAACACCAACCTGGAGTAATAGGAAATCAGAACAGGAATCAAGAAGCAATGCTCGGTTAATTTCAATTGACATTACTGAGCTGACTACCTGGTGGTAAGTGGTAGGAGACCATGACTATTTTCTTTACATTCTCTATCATCCTTCCACCTTCGCAAGCAGGCAAGGTAACAGTTACAGTACAGAACTTCCACTCGCTCATCCACCTACCAGAGAGGTTGTTGCTGTTGTTGGATGGGGACCACTTGTACTGTAGTCACTCCATGTGTAGTTGCAGATTAACGTCATGCCAGAGACATTTCTGTTTACAACAACAAAATATACAAGAACTGCTACTTCAGTTCGCTGCATCGGCGAATAGTGTGAGCTAAATAGCTTTCCACAAACAGGAATGAGCGGCACCCTTATTTTAGAGTAATATAGAAACGTTTTTATCCATGTCACCAGGCGAAGGTGCTGATCACACGAGATCTACCTTACTCAGTAGTTCTCCCAGGAAAAACTTGCAAAATTATGGACCAGAAAACTACAATTCGCTCCCATCTCCTTCCCCAATGTTGTTGTTGTGGTCTTCAGTCTGAAGACTGGTTTGATGCAGCTGCCCAAGCTAGTCTATCCTGTGAAAGCCTCTTCAGCGCTGCACAGCTAACGCAATGTACATAAGTTTGAACCTGCTAACTGTATTCAAGACTTCGTCTCCCTCTACAGTCTTAACACTCCCCCCCCCCCCTCACCAACACTCACATATACACACTTCTCTCCATTACCAAACTGACAAGTCCTTGATGCCTTAGGATATACTCTATGAAACGAAGTTGTGCCATAAATTTCTCGTTTTCCCCATCAGTTATTCGATCTGCAGTGGCACCACTATTTTTCGGCGCTACTGAGTAAAATTGTGACATTGCCATGGCTGTTGCAAAAGATCAGCGCCGACCAAATACCATTACGTCAGATGCAGCAATGCCACTGGCAGATTCCCACATTGTGCTCCAGGAAAATGTCTGGCACCACCATAACGACGACACAGCAGAAAGGCGTTGGTAGGCCAGTAACTACACATCCAATCAGCAGACTTCTTATCGTCTACATGGTTGCAAGCTGTGATTTGCAAAGCAAGTGCGCTCAGTCCCGACACGAATTACCATAATTATCAGTCAAAGATGTATCAGTCAGGTAGCTAATATTTAAGAGGAGGGGTGGCGCTCTACGAGGCGACATGAGGCTACAAGCAGCCAACATGTTACTTGGCCTCTACTAACTGTGGGCCCCTGCTGCTGGTTTTAAGATCAGTGCTGTGAGATCTAGCATCTTATACCCTGTGGGCCAACTGCCAGTTGCACCCAGAAATCGGCCATAGAAGGCAGTCGTTTGAGGCCATGTCCACCTGTTGAGTCAGTTCCTTAACACTCGCTGTCTTCAGCACACACTATGGAGGACGTTGCACCACAGAATGTTCTAGTTCGTTCCTTCAGTAAAACGTATTAATAATAGTGATGTTTTTATAAGCAGCCATCGATCATCATCCCGACAACAATCCACCACCTCAACTCAGACCTCCACATGTAGAGGTCATCCATCCTGGACCTCCACATTTTGATGTTAGAAGTGTGTGTCACGTCAAAATTTCAGTGACAGGGGAACCTTACCTGCCACTCTCCCTGGAGACGATGACTCTCGACTACCTCAGTGTTGCAGTTTCGTCGGCACACAACATCAGTCTGCAGTGGGTGAGTGGACTCACTGCGACTATCACATTGAGACATTGCACCGTTTAGTAGCTTTTCAGCTCTGTTTCCATGTGTGACATGTGGTAAGTACACTCCGACTGTGTTCTGAGGATGTGTAAAGATGAACGTTATTTCTGCCTATCATGAATGTGTGTGGCTCATTGACTGGAAGTGTATAAGGTGTTAACTATGCGTAGACTCTTAGAAGCGGAAGATGAGTTTTGTTGAGAAGTCGTAGTTTTGTGGTAGTTTTCGCCGGTTTTAATGGGCAATGTATTTCATTTTGAGCAATAAATTTGGCTCACTGCGTTTAAGCGCGTATAATAGTCGTCATGAGTAGCCGCTAAAGTGCAGAAGTTAAGTAACAGTAAGTGTTAGGATAGAATTAGATTAATTGTCCTTGTAGTCATACTGTTTTGTTCCCCTCGTTTGTTGTTTGCATAATTAGTGAGGTATACCCTGTCGGAGAGATTGCGAATTTCTGCAGCCTGGACCAGATGTGGAGCTAAGTGCATGTGCCGATGATTTTGGTGTCTTGCAGAGTGCCACTGCCGACAGTAATTTTGTTGTAGATACTTAGGAAGTGACACGTAAAGCTATTAATAAGACTGATTGTATTGCAGGTGTTTTGGGTGCTGAAATGGGACAGACGCATTTAGTATTTCCGGAGGACGCATATTCGGCACCATCAGTGTGGCACTGCCTCCTCAGAAGGTGGGAGGAGAAGAAAGAGCAAATGTGTTTGTAAGGTTTATGATCGGGCCGACAAGGCTTGTGCCAGTGGATCAGGAGATTGACAAAAGTGACAACACTTGCAGTGTAATGGGTGATACAGGCGGAGGCTGCTGTGCAATCCCAGGGCTAGACTTTTTCATCAAGCATCTTGCTGAAACTGACTTCCCATGACGTGCAGTGGAACTCAGGGGGATAATGTTCAAGTTGGGGGAAGCTGCCAACAGTGAAATACTGTCGCAAGGTTCATATATCATGAGAGAACAAATGCGGGCAATATCACTAAGCCTTAATCTGCGTGATATATTGCCACGAGGCACTGGGAATTTGCTTTAGGCGACCGAAGGTGTTGCTAACTTACACGATTGTGGACTTCGCCTCCGGGTAGCGAATCGTCGTTGAGTACGCAGCGTTCAGTGATTGAGAGAACTTCTCCTGCCTATACTCACATTGAGACGTTATATGAATTCCGTCCTTCCGGCTGGGAGTTCGCGTTTCTTGCCTGTAGAATATATGGAGGAGAAGATAGTATTAGATTATACTAGTCTGAGGACCGCCTTCTGCCGTCCTAGCGTTTAATGAGTCTTTTATTTTGTGGCTGGAGTCCTTCCATCGTCGCAGACGTGCACGAGAAGCAACTCTCCGACACACTAACGCAGTACATTCTCAGATATTGCTAATTGCTTCGGTTTATTAGGGCTATAAACCTGAACAACTGTGATCACGTAAGTTTCATTTCCACTGAGGTTGCAAACCGCTGTACATCAACTTTGAAAGTATTGCCTCTTACTGTAGATGATATCAGTCATCTCGTGTTATTTATATTAGATCGTGTAGCCATAAGAAAGGGCAGATTTGGGTAGTTTATCAATAATATTAGTCAGGAAATTCATTTATATCTCTTTATGTCCATTGCACATCGACATATAAACATTTGTAACATATAAAGAGGTTTAAATCTACAATAAATGTATAAGCAGAAACAACATTAATATTTAGTAGTTACTAGTTCCCTTAATCATTCATTTATTTTTATGTTGTAATTTATATGTCAAAGAGCAAGAAGCAGGAAATAATATCACCGTTAAGAGATACTAAGATCTTTTTCAGGGGGTAGTCAGATAGGGCCAAATCTGTATATTTGCGTGCAGTATTTTCCACTGCGCACATTCATTTTTACACCCGCCTGGAGCAGCATCTTTGAAACCATATAAATACCTTCCAGAAATACTTCGTAACACTTAAATTTATATTCGACGTTAGCAAATCCCCCGTTTTCATTAATACTTTTCTTGCTATAGTCACCCTTCATCTTGTAGTCTCTCTACTTCGGCCATCATCAGTTATTTTGCTGCCCAATAGTGCTTTTAGTCTCTCATTCCGTAATCAGATTCCCTTAACACTCCTGATTTAACCCTCGGAATACCAAGGGAGAGGGAAGGGGTACTTTTTGCCTACCTTTTCAGAAAGCTGGAATCTAGTCATGTACATTATATTTTAAAATTTTGAAAAAAAATGTATTTGTGATTTTTAATGATTCCCTCTACCAGATTACGTTTTAAATTTAGGTCTTAACGCAAAAATTTAGATCTTGTCAGTGGATGTGAATTTCAGAACATGTGTCATATTCATATTTTCAGGTTTATGACACTTCTTACACATAAATATATCTTTCAAATGTATGCTGTGCCTAAAAGACAACGAAAGTTAACGAAATCGGTATATCTTTGTGTTGGTCATATATTACAGCCCCCTTTTGCAGTACACGTTATGGAAAATCCGTTGGTACTGCCAGGTTCTGTTCGAATAGGTTACATTGCCTTTCATTTAGTTGCATTGAGGGTTATCTTATAATCCCTTTCCATGTGACTGTCTATTCCATTCCACTGTTATTCCAAGTTCTTTGCTGTCTCTGACTGAATTGCAGTGTCACCGGTAAACTTCAATATGTTTATTGCTCCTCCCTGATATTTAATTCTGTTTACAAATTTATCCTTGTATGCTTTACTGCTCGTTCCGAGTAGATGTTGAATGCGATCGATTGTGGTTCTTGTTGTTGTGGTCTTCAGTCCTGAGACTGGTTTGATGCAGCTCTCCATGCTACCCTATCCTGTGCAAGCTTCTTCATCTCCCAGTACTTACTGGAAGCTACATCCTTCTGAATCTGCTTATTGTATTAATGTCTTAGTCTCCCTCTACGATTTTTACCCTCCACGCTGCCCTCCAATGCTAAATTTGTGATTCATTGATGCCTCAGAACATGTCCTACCAACCGGTCCCTTCTTCTTGTCAAGTCGTGCCACAGACTCCCTTTCTCCCCAATTCTATTCAATACCTCCTCATTAGTTATGTGATCTATCCATCTAATCTTCAGCATTCTTCTGTAGCACCATATTTCGAAAGATTCTATTCTCTTCTTGTCCAAACTATTTATCGTCCATGTGTCACTTCCATACATGGCTATACTCCGTACAAATATTTTCAGAAACGATTTCCTGACACTTAAATCTATATTCGATGTTAACAAATTACTTTTCTTCAGAAACGCTCTCTTTGCCATTGCCAGTCTACATTTTATATCCTCTCTACTTCGACCGCCATCTGTTATTTTGCTCCCGAAACAGCAAAACTCCTTTACTACTTTAAGTGTCTCATTTCCTAATCTAATTCCCTCAGCATCACCCGACTTAATTCGACTACATTCCAGTATCCTCGTTAAGCTTTTGTTGATGTTCATCTTATATCCTCCTTTCAAGACACTGTCCATTCCGTTCAACTACTCTTCCAAGACCTTTGCTGTCTCTGACAGAATTACAATGTCATCGGCGAACCTCCAAGTTTTTATTTCTTCTTCATGGATTTTAATACCTACTCAGAATTTTCCTTTTGTTTCCTTTACTGCTTGCTCAATATACAGACTGAATAACATCGGGGAGAGGCTATAACCCTGTACAAATTGTAAATAGCCTTTCGCTCCCTGTATTTAACCCCTGCCACCTTTAGAATTTGAAAGAGAGTATTCCAGTCAATATTGTCAAAAGCTTTCTCTAAGTCTACACATGCTAGAAACGTAGGTTTGCTTTTCCATAATCTTTCTTCTAAGATAAGTCGTAACGTCAGTATTGCCTCACGTGTTCCAATATCTCTACGCAATCCAAACTGATCTTCACCGAGGTCGGCTTCTACCAGTTTTTCCATTCGTCTGTAAAGAATTCGCGTTAGTATTTTGCAGCCGTGACTTATTAAACTGATAGTTCGGTAATTTTCACATCTGTCAACACCTGCTTTCTTTGGTATTGGAATTATTATATTCTTCTTGAAGTCTGAGGGTATTTCGCCTGTCTCATACATCTTACTCACCAGATGGTAGAGTTTCGTCAGGACTGGCTCTCCCAAGGCCGTCAGTAGTTCTAATAGAATTTTGTTTATTGCCAGGACCCTGTTTCGAGTCAGGTCTTTCAGTGCTCTGTCAAACTCTTCACGCAGTATCATATACGTATTTCATCTTCATCTACATTCTCTTCCATTTCCATAATATTGTCCTCAAGTACATCGCCCTTGTATAGACCCTCTATATACTCATTCCACCTTTCTGCTTTCCCTGCTTTGCTTAGACCTGGGTTTCCCTGCTTAGCCATTTTGCACTTCCTGTCGATCTCATTTTTGAGACGTTTGTATTCCTTTTTGCCTGCTTCATTTACTGCATTTTTATATTTTCTCCTTTCATCAATTAAATTCAATATTTCTTCTGTTACCCAAGGATTTCTACTAGCCCTCGTCTTTTTACCAACTTGATCCTCTGCTGCCTTCACTACTTCATCCCTTAAAGCTACCCATTCTTCTTCTACTGTATTTCTTTCCCCCATTCCTGTCAATTATTCCCTTATGCTCTCCCTGAAAGTCTGTACAACCTCTGGTTTAGTCAGTTTATCCAGGTCCAATCTCCTTAAATTCCCACCTTTTTGCAGTTTCTTCAGTTTTAACCTACAGTTCATACCCAATAGATAGTGGTCAGAGTCCACATCTGCCCCTGGAAATGTCTTACAGTTTAAAACCTGGTTCCTAAATCTTTGTCTTACCATTATATAATCTATCTGATACCTTCCAGTACCTCCAGGATTCTTCCATGTATACAACCTTCTATTATGATTCTTGAACCAAGTGTTAGCTATGATTATGTTATGATCTGTGCAAAATTCTACCAGACGGATTCCTCTTTCATTTCTTACCCCAAATCCATATTCACCTAGTATGCTTCCTTCTCTTTCTTTTCCTACTCTCGAATTCCAGTCACCCATGACTATTAAATGTTCGTCTCCCTTCACTACCTGAATAATTTCCTTTATCTAATCATACATTTCATCAATTTCTTCATCATCTGCAGAGCTAGTTGGCATATAAACTTGTACTACTGTAGTAGGCGTGGGCTTCGTGTCTATCTTGGCCACAATAATGCGTTCACTATGCTGTCTGTAGTAGCTAACCCGCACTCCTATGTTTCTATTCATTATTAAACCTCCTCCATATTTTCTAACCTACCTGCCCGATTAAGGGATCTGACATTCCACACTCAGATCCGTGGAACGCCACTTTTCTTTCCCCTGATAACGACGTCCTCTTGAGTAGTCCCCGCCCATAGATCCGAATGGGGGACTATTTTACCTCCGGCATATTTTACCTAAGAGGACGCCATCATCGTTTGTCCATACAGTAAAGCTGCATGCCCTCGGAAAATATTACGGCTGTAGTTTCCCCTTGCTCTCAGCAGTTCGCAGCACCAACACAGCAAGGCCGTTTTGGTTAGTGTTACAAGGCCAGATCAGTCAATCATCCAGACTGTAGCCCCTGCAACTACTGAAAAGGCTGCTGCCCCTCTTCAGGAACCACACGTTTGTCTGGCCTCTCAACAGATACCCCTCCGTTGTGGTTGCTCCTACGCTACGGCCATCTGTATTGCTGAGGCACGCATGTCTCCCCACCAACGGCAAGGTCGATGGTTCATGAGGGGAGGACATAGAGTGTAGGCTACCCGAATGTCTGAATCCCATCTTCAAATTGCACAACTAGAAATCCAGCAGATGGAGTAGCAGAATTTATGTGCTTCAACATGATTTGTTCTTTGGTGGGGTGGGGCTGTGAAATAGATGTCCAGCCTTATTAATGCTCTCTTCTTTTTCCCTGAGGACTGCAAAATTCACATTTCAGTGCATTGCGACAAAAATTCAAACTTTCATTTAGCACAACATGGATTCCCAAGGATTCACATGTAACCAGTTGTGGAGGAACATGTAGGAATGAGCATCTCTCCTATTTCCGAACATTAAATGTTGTTTTTGTAACTTGCAGAAGAGCAGACTACATTGAGATAACTATTTCTAAATCGAAAGGTAAGCCATTTCCGTTCGAACCCACTAGCGAGAACAAATAGAAAGACGGTTGGAGATGCATTAAAGGGAAATGCTGTTAGAGTGTATTGTGGGATTGGAGAAGTATGAAGTAGGAAAACTATTGTGTACATTTCATGACTTCACGCCTCTTATCTTCAGATATCATTATTAAATGACAAATGGTGGCCAGAGGAAAGTTGCTACCTCACAGTATCTCTGGACAAATAGCTTTTCATCTAACTAAAATTTGAGGCGTTTATGTAAAAGTGCGATTTCAGAAACTTCTCTGTTCTGGGGCGCCTGACTCGGATGCTTTATCATTGTCATTGTCCATGCAAACAGATGGTGCAGTGTAGATGATTTCCCCAGTTTTAATTCCTTGGACGCCGCATTGAAGAGCTACAAAAACCCTAGTGTTTTTGAAGCTGTAAAATAAACGATAGCGTATAAGAATTACAGTAATCGAATAGCATACATAACATAAAAAGTTCTTTCATCAGCGTATTATCAGTTACTTCATTTTGGGCTATTTCTCCCTTCTCAGAGAGCTTCTTCCACAAAGACATTCTAACATTGTCAGCTGCTTATTCCAGCGAGTATCGTTAGACTGGCTCAGTTATCTACCAAGAGCATTAATTAGACCACTTTCTTTTACGTATGTGACGTGTTCTTTCGCCACAGTCAAAAGACCATGAAGTTATGGACAATTCACGCATATGCACTCCGCATTAAATTTATTTCGTAGTCCCATATTTTGCATATGGCAGGAACAAATGAATCGTGAATAATCATGCAGTACAACGACAAAGTTGGTACCTTGATCAGTAGTGTGCTGCATGTCTTTCAAAGTGGAGTGGTGGATACCAAGAGACATAAACCGTCTAAACAATTCTCCTAGAATGTTACCCCCCCCCCCCACATTATGGTTCATCTGGAAACTGGGTTGTAAATAAAATGAGAGATCTGAGAGTGCAGTCAATGAAACAGGAGACAGTACATGTCAGATAATTGTTTCTTCCCGCACTGGATGTCCACATGTCTGTAGTTGCTGAGTATTCACCTTCTCTTATATGAGCAATTACCTCAGGCATAATTATATGTCATAGGCTGTTAGCACTTTATGCCATGTATCGTGACACATTTGGGGGGTGAGACATAATGGCCTTTGCAGTGTCAACTAACGTGAGAACAAGATCCATAAGACCTTCACCTCTTATAGTTCCATAAGACCTTACATCTCGTGCACACATAGCCACCCATTTATCGACAGTTATGTCCTGAGCAGGTTTAGGAAGTCGTTTCTCGTCTACACAAGACCCTTGTTTATTAGACGTGCCTGGATGGCTAGAAATGTGCGAAGTTCAATTTGACCCTTCAGCATGAGAGTAAAATTCACTGCACAGCGAACAGCAAACAAAATGAACGCTTTTCCTAACACCATCCATGACAGGCTTCACCACGGTCCAAACTGAACCTTTAAAATTCGCTTCACGCTGTGTGGTTCTCCACTCACCACTCATTAGTTTTTCTTTTACTTCCCATTTTATTGACACGTGCACCTTCTTCTGCATACCACGTTTAGTTTCCGGGCTCAATTTGTCTGATGACCTTAACAGTTAAGTCCCATAAGATTTCACACACATTTAAACATTTGAAATAACTCTGCTCTACCCACCTCTCGCAGCCCGTAGCTCACAACTGCGGCCAGTGCTACGAACAGACAGTAGTCCGCAGCACGCCAGCGCTTGCGCAAGGCACTGGTGCAGTGACGTCACGGGCTCGGTAAGTGTGTAGCAGTGAGGTCGCGGCCCGTTGGCTGCGTCTCCATACGCGACTCTGCTGAGCCCGTGGCATACAAGTTCGTTTCACAACAACACTGCTCGGCCCTTGGGGTGACGTCAGGGACTCGCTCGGCCTGCGACTGCTGTAGCCCAGTGCGGTAGCATGACTCTGCACCGTGCGGCCCGCCGGACCTCCACGCGGTTGACCCGGCTGGACGGGCAGCGCTACGCAAGGCTCGCACGGCTGTCATGGTTACGCTCCTGGACGGGCCGCGCCTCGATGCCCACCTCTGCTGCAAACTGCTAAACCAGAACTCGCTCTCAGCGAGTTCTCACAGACCGATTGACATCATACAAGCCAACGGCGGCGTGACTCCAGCAGTGGCTGCATCAATTCCCACAGGCAGACATATCCCTAAACTGACTTAACCTTGTTGTACACGACTTGAATCACTACTCATGTAACAGCCAGTATCGTAGTCAAATATATCGTAGGAAAATATAAGACACCAAGAAAATTTTTCTTTCTTTATGTTTATGAAATATGTGTGTACTAGAAAGTCCACAAATGTTAATAAGTACATGTAATACGGGCCGATAATGAAGAACAGAGATGCCTTCACATTTTTTCTGCGATCAGCTAGGTGATGCCTTCCTGTTTCGTATCGTCCTTTGTTCTTCAGCTTTCGCTATGTAAGCATCTATGCATCTGTCCTGTTAGCTCTTAAGAACCAGGAATGTATGAGGGGCCATTGAAAAGTCCGTGCAAAAATAATTACTGCTTACATGTTTGGGGTAAACCATTTTTATTTTCAACATTGTCTCCTTTTATACTTATACGCTTCGTTCAACGCTGTTCTAATTTGTTGATCCCTTCCGAACAATAGGAATTGTCCAGGTCTGCAAAATAGCTGATAGTTGCTGCAGTCACCTCCTCGTTTGAATGTAATCTTTGTCCCGCCAGCCATTTCTTCAATTTGGGGAACAAATAGTAGTCCGAACGAGCCAGGTCTGGAGAATATGGGGGAAGGGGGATGCGAAACCACTTGGAATCCTATTTACATTAGTTTTGCGACCACAAATGCTGAGGTGTGTGCTGGTTCATTTTCTTGATCGAAAAGGACGGTCCAATAACGATGAATAATATTGACCTGTAAAAGTTTTACCCTTTGCCACATAGTCGATGAGAATTATCCCTTCAGATTCCCCAAAGACAGTCTCTATAACCTTTCCGGCCAAAGGAATTGTCTTCGCCTTTTTTGGTGCAGATTCTCCCTCGGTACCCATTGTTTAGATTCTTGATTGGTTTCAGGAGTATAGTAATGTATCCATGTCTCATCCTCAGTGACGAAACGACGCTCAAAGTCCTGCGGATTCTTCAGAACAGCTGTAAACCATCCCTGCAACACTTCGAACAGTTCCCTTTTGGTCAAACGTGAGCAATCGCGGAACGCATCTTACGGATACCTTTCTGATGTCCAAATGTTCATGCAAAATATTATGTACCAGTTCATTCGAGATGCCCACAGCACTAGCAATCTCACTCACCTAAACTCTTCTGTCATCCATCACCAGATCATGGATTTTATCAATGATTTCCAGAAGGTTCAGCATCACTTGTTCCCATGTGGCCACTACTAAAATTTTGAAATCACTTATAAACTGTTCTAAGCGAAGGCGCAGAGTCACCGTAATGTTTTGCCGGCCGTGGTGGTCTCGCGGTTCTAGGCGCGCAGTCCGGAACCGCGCCACTGCTACGGTCGCAGGTTCGAATCCTGCCTCGGGCATGGATGTGTGTGATGTCCTTAGGTTAGTTAGGTTTAAGTAGTTCTAAGTTCTAGGGGACTGATGACCGCAGCTGTTAAATCCCATAGTGCTCAGAGCCATTTGAATCATTTTTACACCGTAATGTTTATCAAGCTTCTCTATAGTCTCCTGAGGCGTTTTGCCATCCATAAATTAATGTTTAATCACCACACTAAATTCTTTTTCGCCCATTCTTTGACAGTCACTCGACTTCCTTGATTGACGCGAATGCCTAACAGAAAAAATTATACCAATATGACTGACACTTGGTGTGCGTTCTTTCAAAAGATGCTACTAACTAAATATGACCTCGATAGGCGCCGGTGGTGGCATCTCTCGGACTTTGCACAGACTCTTCAAACGCACCTCGTATTTAAGTATATGTAAATTAATACCTTTCAGATGTATTAATTGAACAAACTAAACATATCTCTTTGTATTAATGTTTTATCAGCTTTGTATACAGCTATTCGTGAAAGAAATGCAAAACTGCTGACGTGGAACCCCTCCGCCATTGGTGTGATCCAAATACTGATTAGCAGCTTATCAGGTCTTTTATGGTGTAACAAAGAACCTACAGTCTTTCAGAAACTTAGTCCGATACTCAATTAACTATACAGCATAGTTCGATTGACCGATCGCGTTATGCACTTGCCTTATGAAAATTACATTGGTGCCACATTTGTAACGTTGCGTTTCTCTCGAACATAAACCTGGAGTAACAGGATATCACATCAGGAATCAACAAGCACTGCTCAGTTAATTTCTATTCACAATACTGTGTTGACCACCTACTGGTAAGTAGTAGGTGATCACGAACTATTTTCTTTACATTCTCTATCTTCCTTCCACCTTCGCAAGCAGGCAAGGTAACAGTTACAGCTCACAACTTGCACTCCCCCATTCACCTTGATGCTATTGTTGGATAGGGACCACTTATACTGTGGTCACTCCATGTGTTGCAGTTTAACGTCATACCAGAGATACTTCTGTTTACAACAAAATAATACAAGAACCGCTACAGCAGTTGGTTGCATCGGCCAACAGTGTGAGATAAATAGCTTTTCTCATACGAGAATGAGCAGCGCCTTTAATTTAGGGCAATATAGAAACGTCTTTTTCCATGTCTACAGCCGAGGGGCGCTGAATCACACGATATCTACCTTACTCATGAGTTGTCCCAGTAAATAACTTGCAAAATTGTGCGCCAGAAGCCTACCCCTCCCTCCCACCCCCTTCCTCAATGTTGTTGATGTGGTCTTCAGTCTGAAGTCTGGTTTGATGCATCTGCCTAAGCTAGCCAATTCTGTGCAAGCCTCTTCAGCGCTGCACAGCTAATTACATGTGCATCACTTTGATCCTGCTACTTGTATTCAAGACTTTGTCTCCCTCTACAATTTAAACACCCTCCCCTCCCCAATACCCACATATACACACTTCTCTTCATTACCAAACAGACAATTCCTTGACGCCTCATGATTTGCCCTATGAAATTAAGTTGTCATGCCCACCTGTTGCGTCAGTTCCTTAACACTCGCAGTTTTCAGCACACACTATGGAGGAAGATGCACCACAGAATGTTCTAGTTTGTTCTTCAGTAAAATGTATGACTAACAGTGAAGTTTTTATGAGCAGCCATCGATCATCATCCCGACAACAGTCCACCACCTCAACTCAGAGCTCCACATGTAGAGGTCATCCATCCTGGACCTCCACATTTTGATGTCAGAAGTGTGTGTCACGTCAAAATTTCAGTGACAGGGGAACCTTACCTGCCACTCTCCCTGGAGACGATGACTCTCGACTACCTCAGGGTTGCAGTTTCGTCGACACACTATATCAGTATGCAGTTGTCCCGCCTGAGTGGCCGAGCGGTTCTAGGCGCTTCAATCTAGAGCCGCGCGACCTCTACGGTCGCAGTTTCGAATTCTGCCTCGGGCATGGATGTGTGTGATGTCCGTAGGTTAGTTAGCTTTAAGTAGTTCTAAATTATAGGGGAATGATGACTTCAGAAGTTAAGTCCCATAGTGCTCAGAGGCTTTTGAAGCCAAGTATGCGGTGTTTGGGACGTAGATGACGTCCGTCATCTCGCATTATTTATATTAGATCGCGTAGACTTAAAAGGGGGCACATTTGGACAGTTGATCAATAATATTAGTCAGGAAATTTATTTGCATATCTTTATGGCCATTGCACATCGACATATAAACATTTGTAATATATAGAGGGGCTTTAATCTACAATAAATGTATAAGCAGAAAAAAACTAATAAACAGTAATTACCAGTTCCCTTAATCATTCATTTATTTTTATGTTGTAATTTATATTTTAAAGAGCAAGAAGCAGAAAATAATATCACCGTTTCGAGATCCTAACATCTGCTTCTGGTGGTAGTCAGACAGTGCCAAATCTTTACTTTCGCGATCACTATTTTCCATTGCGCACACTCATTTTTGTACCCGCCTGAAACAGCATCTCGGAAACCATACAAATACCTTACAGTAATACTTCCTAACACTTAAATTTATATTCGATGTTACGAAATCCCTCTTTCTCATTAATACTTTTGTTGCTATAATCAGTCTTCATTTGATATCGTGTTGTGCGTAAAAGACAACGAAAATTACCGAAATAAGTATATCTTTGTGTTGGACATATATTACGCCCCTCTTTGTAGTACACGTTATTTAAAATTAGTTGGTACTGCTAGGTTTAATTCGAATACGTTGCGTTTCCTTTCATTTAGTTCCATTGGGGATGATCTTATAATTCCTTTCCAGGGCACTTTCTATTCCATTCAACTGTTATTCCAAGTTCTTTGCTGTCTCTGACAGAACTGCAGTGTCACCGGTAAACTTCAAAATGTTTATTTCTTCTTACTAATATTTAATTCTGTTTACAAATTTGTCCTTGTATGCTTTACTGCTTGTTCGTTGTAGATGTTAAATAGCATCGAGTGTAGGCTACCTTTATGTCTCACCCCCATCTTCCCATTGCACAACTAGAAATCCACCGGATGGAGTAGAAGAATTTATGTGTTTCAACAAGATATGTTCTTTGATGGGGTGGGGCTCTGAAATAAATGCCCAGTCTCATTACTCCTCTATTTTCTTTTATCGCAGGACAGCCAAATTCATATTTCAGTACATATATGGCAAAAATTCAAACTTTAATTACGAGAACATGGATTCCCAAGGATTCACATTTTACCAGTATTGGAGGAACATGTAGGAATAAGCGACTCTCCTATTTCCGAACATTAAATGTTAATTTTGTAAATTCCAGAAGAGCAGAGTACACTGAGATAACTATTTCTAGATCGAAAGGTAAGCCATATCCGTTCGAACCCACTAGCGAGAACAAAGAGAAAAGACGGTTGGAGATGCGGTAAAGGGGAATGTCGTTATGGTGTGTTTTGGGATTGGAGAAGTGTGAGGAAGTATTGTATCCTTTTCATGACTTTTCGCCTCTTATCTTCAGATACAATTTTTAAATGACGAATGGTCGCCAGAGGAATGTTTCTGCCTCACAGCATCTCTGGACAAATAGGTTTACATCTACGTGTAATTTGAGGAGTTTATGTAAAAGTCCAATTTCACAAACCTCTCTGTCCTTGGTGGCCTGACTCAAATGCTTTAATATTGTCATTGTCCGTGCAAACAGAAGGAGCAGTGTAGGCGATTTCCCCAGTTCTAATTCCTTGGACACCGCTTGGAAGAGTACAAAAACACTTATGTTTTAAAAGCTATAAAAGAAACGATATGGTATAAGAATTACAGTAATCGAATAGCATACATAACGTAAAAAGTTCTGTCATCAGCGTACTATCAGTTTCTTCATTTTGTGCTATTTTTCCCTTCTCAGAGAGCTTCTTGCACAAAGACATTGTAACATTGTCAACTGCTTATTCCAGGCAGTATCGTTAGACTGGCTCAGTGATCTATCAAGAGCAGGAAGGTTGAAGGAAGATAGAGAATGTAAAGAATATTGTCGTGATGCCTACCACTTACCAGCAGGTAGTCAGCTCAGTCTTGTCAATTGAAATTAAATGAGCAGGGCTTGTTGATTGCCGTTGTGATTTACTGTTACTCCAGGTTTGTGTTCGAGAGAAACGCAGACTTACAGATGTGGTTCCAATGTTATTTTCATAAGTCAAGTGCATAACGCGGTCGGTCTATCGAATTATGCTGTATAGTTAAATGAGTATCGGACTTCGTTTCATAAAGACTGTAGGTGGTTTGGTGCACCATAAAAGATCTGATAAATTGCTTATCAGTATTTGGATCACACCAATGGCGGACGGGCTTCAAGTCGGCAGTTTCAAATTGGTTCAAATGGCTCTGAGCACTATGGGACTTAACATCTGAGGTCATCAGTCCCCAAGAGTCCGCCCCCGGTAGCTGAGTGGTCAGCGCGACGGACTGTCAATCCAAAGGGCCCGGGTTCGATTCCCGGCTGGGTCGGAGATTTTCTCTGCTCAGGGACTGGGTGTTGTGTTGTCCTAATCATCATAATTTCATCCCCATCGACGCGCAAGTTGCCGAAGTGGCGTCAAATCGAAAGACTTGCACCAGGCGAACGGTCTACCCGACGGGAGGCCCCCGTCACACGACATTTCATTTCATTTCAGTCCCCTAGAACTGGGAACTACTTAAACATAACTACCCTAAGGTCATCACACACATCTATGCCCGAGGCAGGATTCCAACTTGCGACCGTAGCAGTCGCGCAGTCCCGGACTGAAGCGCCTAGGACCGCTCGGCCACGACGGACTGCCTCAGCAGTTTTGCATTTCTTTCATGAATAGCTGTATACAAAGCTGATAAAGACATTAATACAAGGAGATATGTTTAGTTTGTTAAATTAATACATCTGAAAGGTATTAATTTAAATATACTTGAATACGAGGGGCGTTTGTAACGTCTGTACAAAGTCCGATAGATTAGACCACCGTCGCCTTTAGAGGTCATGCTTATTTAGTAGCATCTTTGGAAAGAACGCACACCAAGTTTCAGTCATATTGGTCTATTTCTTTGTGTTTGGCATCCGTGTGAATCAGGGAAGTCGAGTGATTGTCAAAAAATGGACGAAGAGTAATTTCGTGTGTTGATTAAACATTACTTTATGAAAGGCAAAACGCCTCAGGAGACTAAAGAGAAGCTTAATAAGTTTGCGGTGACTCTGCGCCTTCGGTTAGATTAGTTTATAAGTGATTTCAAAGTTTTAGGAGTGGCCATATGGTCACAAGTGGTGCTGAACGTTCTGGACGCCCTGTGGAGGTTACCACTCTAGAAATCATTGATAAAATCCATAATATGGTAATGGATGACAGAAGGGTTGAGGTGCGTGAGACTGCTAGTTCTGTGGGCAAATCGAATGAACGGGTACATAATATTTTGCGTGAACAATTGGACATGAGAAAGCTATCCAGAAGATGCGTTCCGCGATTGCTCGCGTTTGACCAAAAATGGAATCGTGTGAATTGTTGCAAGGATGGTTTGCAGCTGTCCAGAAGAATCCGCAGGACTTTGAGCGTCGTTTCGTCACTGTGGATGGAACATGGATACATTACTATACTCCTGAGACCAAACAATAATCTAAACAATAGGTTACCAAGGGAGAATCTGTACCAAAAAAGGCGAAGACCATTCCTTCGGCCAGAAAGGTTATGACGACTGTCTTTTAGGATTCGCAAGGGATAATCCTCATAGACAATCTGGAAAAGAGTAAAACTATTACATGTGAATATTATTTATTATTATAGGACCGACCTTTTCCATCATGACGCTGCACCAGCACAAACCTAAGCAGTTCTGCTGGCAAAATTAATGGAAATAGGATTCCAGCTCGTTTCCCATAACCCCCTTTTCTCCAGATTTGGCTCCCTCGGACTACTATTTGTTCCCCAATTTCAAGAAATGTCTGGCGAGACAAAGATTTTATTCAAACAAAGAGGTGATCGCAGTAACTATTAGATATGTTGAAGACTTAGACAATTCATGTTATTCGGAAGGGATCTGCAAATTAGAACAGCGTTGGACGAAGTGTATAAGTCTAAAAGAAGACTATGTTGAAAAATAAAAAAGGTTTACAACAAACACGTAAGCAGTTTTTATTTTTGCACGGACTTTTCAAACGCCCCTCGTATATTCGTGGTACTTAAGAGCCAACAAGGTGGATGCATACATAGCGAAAGCTGAAGAACAAAGGACGATACGAAACAGGAAGGCATATCCTAGCTGATTGCAGAAAAAATGTGAAGGCTTCTGTGTTCTTCATTGTTGTAGAAAGTATTACATGTACTTATTAACATTTGTGGACTTTCTAGTACAAACATATTTCATAAACATAAAGAAAGAAAAATTTTCTTGGTGTCTTATATTTTCCTACGATATATTTGACTACGATACTGGCTGTTACATGAGTAGTGATTCAAGTCGTGTACAACAAGGTTAATTCAGTTTAGGGATATGTCTGCCTGTGGGAATTGATGCAGCCACTGCTGGAGTCACGCCGCCGTTGGCTTGTATGATGTCAATCGGTCGGTGAGAACTCGCTGAGAGCGAGTTCTGGTTTAGCAGTTTGCAGCAAGGTGGGCATCGAGGCGCGGCCCGTCCAGGAGCGTAACCATGACAGCCGTCCGAGCCTTGCGTAAAGCTGCCCGTCCAGCCGGGTCAGCCGCATGGAGGTCCGGCGGGCCGCGCGGTGCAGAGTCATGCGGCCGCCCTGGGATACATCAGTCCGGGGCCTCGCGAGCGAACGAGTCCCTGACGTCATCGCAAGGGCCGAGCATTGCTGTTGCGAAACGAACTTGTATGCCACGGGCTAAGCAGAGTCGCGTGTGGAGATGCAGCCCACTGGCGCGGCCTCACTGCTCCGGACTGCGCGAGGCTGTGACGTCACTGCATCAGTGCCTTGCGCAAGCGGTAGCGTGCTGCGGCCTATGTGCTGTTGGTAGCACTGACCGCAGCTGTGAGCTACAGGCTGCGAAGGGTGAGTAGAGTAGAGTTTAGTTCAATGTTCAAATGTTTGTGAAATCTTATGGGACTTAACTGCTAAGTTCATCAAACCAAACACCATTTCGTCCGATGCAGATTCCCACATTGTGCTCCAGAAAAGGGTGTGGCACCGCCGTTTGACGACACAGCAGAAAGGCGTTGTTAGGCCAGTTACTACACATCCAATCAACAGACTTCTTCTGATCTACATGGTTGGATGCTGTGATTTGCGAAGCAAGAACGCTCTGTCCCAACATAAATTACCATTACTTTCAGTCAAATGTGTCTCTGTCTGGTAGCTGCTACTTACGAGAAGACGTGTATGCCACTCCTCGAGGCGACATGATGCTTCAAGCAACCACTACGAGATATGGGCTCCACTACCCGTGGGTCCCTGATGCTGGTTTTAAGATCAGTTCTGTGGGCTAAGCATCTTCCATCAAGTGGGCCAACTACCAAATGCAACCAGCCTTCCGGTGTAGAGGGCAGTCGTTTGCGACCATGGCCACATGTTGCGTCAGTTCCTTAAAACCCGCTGTCTTCAGCACACACTATGGAGGACATTAAACCACAGAATGTTCTAGTTTGTTCTCCAGTAAAATGTATGACTAACAGTGAAGTTTTTATGAACAGCGTTGGATCATCATGGCGACAACAATCCACCAGCTCAGCTCAGACCTCCATATGTACAGGTCATCCATCCTGGACCTCCACATTTTGATGTCAGCCTTACCAGCCACCCTCCCTGGAGACGATAACTATCCACTACTTCAGGATACCAGTTTCGTCGACACACAGCATCAGTGTGCAGTAGGTGAGTACTTTGTCTGTGCTATTTTTATCCATTGTGGGTATCACGCTGAGCCATTGCAGTTTTTAGCAGCAAAATGGTTCAAATGGCTCTGAGCACTATGGGACTCAACTGCTGAGGTCATTAGTCCCCTAGAACTTAGAACTAGTTAAACCTAACTAACCTAAGGACATCACACACATCCATGCCCGAGGCAGGATTCGAACCTGCGACCGTAGCGGTCTCGCGGTTCCAGACTGCAGCGCCAGAACCGCGCGGCCACTTCGGCCGGCTTTTAGCAGCATTTCAGTTCTGTTTTCATGTGTGACATGTATCAAGTAAACTCAGACTGTGTTCTGAGGATGTGTAAATATGAGCGTTATTTTTGCCTATCATCAATGAGTGGGGCTCATTGTCTGGAAGTGTATAAGGTGTTAACCATGCATAGCTTCTTAGGAGGGGAAGGTGATTTTTGTCGAGAAGTCGTAGTTTTGAGGTAGTTTTCGCCGTTTTTAATGGGCAATGTATTTCATTTGGAGCAATAAATGTGGCTCACTACCTTTAAACACGTAAAGTTGTACTCATGAGTACCCACTCAAGTGGAGAAGTTAAGAAACAGTAAGTGTTAGGATAGAATTAGATTAAGTGTCCTTGTCGTCGTACTGTTTTTTTCTCATCCTTTGTTGTTGCATGATTGGTGGAGGGATTTCCTGCCGGAGAAGTCTCGAATTTCTGCAGCCTGGACCAGATGTGGAGGGAAGTGCATGTGCCGATGATATTGGTGTCTTGCAGAGTACAACTGCCGACTGTAATTTTGTTGTAGATACTTAGGAGGTGACGAAGAAAGCTATCAATAAGGCTGATTGTATTGAAGATGTTTTGGGTACTGATATGCGGGTGTAGAAACGAATGTGTGCAATGGAAAATACTGAATGCGAAAGTAAAGACTGACTATAGCAAGATTAAGTATTAATGAGAAAGAGGGATTTCTTAACATCGAATATAAATTTAAATGTTAGGAAGTATTACTAGAAGGTATTTGTATGGTTTCCAAGATGCTGCTCCAGGCTGTTGTAAAAATGAATGTGCACAATGGAAAATGCTGACCGCGAAAATAAAGATTTGGCCTTGTCTGACTATCCGCACAAGCAGATTTTAGGGTCTCTTAACGGTGATATTATTTCCTCCTTCGTGCTCTTTAACATATAATTAACAACATAAAAATAAATGAATGATTAAGGGAGCTAGTAACTACTAAATATTAATCTCATTTCTGCTTATACATTTATTGTAGATTAAAACCCATTTATATATTACAAATCCTTATATGTCGACATAAAGAGATACAAACTCCAGCCAAAAAATAAAAAAACTCATTAAACACTAGGACGGCAGAAGGCAGTGCTGTGACTATTAAAATCTAATACTATCTTCTTCTCTCGGTATTCTACAGACAAGAAATGCACATTTCCTGTTGTTCTCCTCCTACATTCTGAGGAGGCAGTGCCGTCACAGATGGTGCCGAATCTGCGGCCTTCGGAAACACTAAATTCGTCTGTACCATTTCAGTATCCATCTGCAATAGAATAGCTTTCTGCGTCACCTCTCAAATATCTACAACAAAATTACTGTCGTCATTTGCACTCTGCATGACACAAAGATCATCGGCACATGCACTTCCCTCCACATCTGGTCCAGGCTGCAGAAATCCGCCAGGGTATACCACACTAATTATGCAAACAACAAACGAGGAGAACAAAACTGTACGACGACAAGGACACATAATCTAATTCTACCCTAACACTTACTGTAACTTAACTTCTTCACCTGAGCGGCTAGTCGTGCTTAAACGTAGTGAGTCACACTTATTGCTCAAAATGAAATACGATGCCCATTAAAAACTACCACAAAACTCCGACTTTTCGACAATACTCATCTTCCCCTCCTAAGAAGTTGCACATGCTGCTACACTTCCAGACAATGAGTCACACTAATTAATAATAGGATAAAATAACGCTCAGACTTACACATCCTCAGAACACAGTCTGAGTTTACTTGATACAAGTTACACATGAAAACAGAACTGAAAAGCTGCTAAAAAGTGCAATGACTCGGCGTGATACTCGCAGGGGAAAAAATTGCACAGACAGTGCACTCACCTACTGCACACTGATGCTGTGTGTCGACGAAACTGCAACCCTGATGTAGTGGAGAGTTATCGCCTCCAGGGAGAGGGGCTGCTAACGCTGGCATCAAGATGTGGAGGTCCGGGATGGATGACCTGTACACGTGGAGGTCTGAGTTGAGCTGGTGGTTTGTTGTCGGGATGATGAGCCGTGGCTGCTCATAAAAACTTCACTGTTAGTCATACATTTTACTGAAGAACAAACTAGAACATTCTGTGGTGCAACATCCTCCATAACGTGTGCTGAAGACTGCGAGTGTTAAGGAACCGACGCAACAGGTGGCCACGGCCTCAAACGACTGCCTTCTATGGCGGAAGGCTGGTTGCACCTGGTAGTTGTCCCACAGGCTGGAAGATGCTAAACTCATAGCACAGACCTTAAAACCAGCAGCAGGGGCCCACAGTTAGTGGAGGCCAAATCTCGTGGTGACTGCTTGTAGCCTCATGTCGCCTCGTAGAGCGGCATACACCTCTCCTTTTAAATAGAAACTACGAGAGTGAGATACCTTTGACTGAAAATAATGGTAACTTATGTTGGGACAGAGCGTTCTTGCTTTGCAAATCATAGCTTGTAACCATGTAGACCATAAGAAGTCTGTTCATTGGATGTGTAGTTACTGGCTTACCAACTCCTTACTGCTGCGTCGTTGTTATGGCCTTTCCTTTAGCACAATGTGGGAATCTGCCAGTGGCATTGCTGCATCTGACGTAATGGTGTTTGGTCGGCTCTGAGCTGGTCCACTCCCAAGATTTTTTGCAACAGCGATGGCAACATCACAATTTTACTCAGAAGCACCGAAAATTAGTTGTGGCACTGCAGATGAAATAACTAATAAGAAGATACTGAGTCGAACTGGAGAAGACATTTGTGGCACAACTTCGTTTAATAGGGCATATCCTGATTCGTCAAGGACTCCTCAGTTTTGTAAATCATTTAATTGATGACAGGAGAAAATACAAAAACGCATTACATGAAGCTGGCAAAAAAGAATACATACGTCTAAAGAATGAGATCGACGGGAAGTGCAAAATGGCTAAGCAGGGATGGCTAGAGGACAAATGTAAGGATGTAGGGGCGGATATCACCAGGGGTAAGTTAAATACTGCCAACTGGAAAATTAAAGAGGTCTTTGGAGAAAAAAGAACGACTTGCATGTATATCAAATGCCCAGATGGAATTCCAATAATAGGCAAAGAAGGGAAAGCAGAAAGGTGGAAGGAGTATATAGAGTGTCTTTACAAGGGCGATGTTCTTGAGGACAATATTATAGAAACGGAAGAGAATGTACATGAAGATGAAATAAGAGATATGAAACTGCGTGAAGAGTTTAACAGAGCAGTGAAAGACCTAGGTCGAAACAAGGTCCCAGGAGTAGAAAACATCCCATTAGAACTAATGACAGCCGTGGGACAGCCAGGCCTATCAAAACTCTACCACCTAGTCAGCAAGATGTATGAGACAGGCGAAATACCCTCAGACTTCAAGAATAATATAATAATTCCAATCCCAAAGAAAGGGCAGGTGTTGACAGATGTGAAAATTACCTAACTATCAGTTTAATGAACCACGGCTGCAAAATACTAACACTAATTCTTACAGACGAATGGGTGAACTGTTAGAAGCCGACATCGGGGAATTTCAGTTTGGATTCCGAAGAAATATTGGAATACGTGAGGCAATACTGACCCTAAGACTTATCTTTGAATAAACATTAAGGAAAGGCAAACTTACGTTTCTAACATTTGTAGACTTAGAGAAAGCTTTTGACAGTGCTGACTGGAATGCTCTCTTTCAAATTCTAAAGGTGACAGGGGAAAAATACAGGGAGCGAACTGCTATTTATAATTTGTACAGAAACCAGATAGCAGTTATAAGAGTCGAGGGGCATGAAAGGGATGCAATCGTTGGGAAGGGAGTGAGACAGGTTTGTAAGACTATCCCGATGTTATTCAATCTGTATATCGAGCAAGCAGTAAAGGAAACAAAAGAAAAATTAGGAGCACGAATTAAAATCCATGGAGAAGAAATAAAAGCTTTGAGGTTCGCCGATGACATTGTTATTCTGTCAGAGACACCAAAGGACCTGGAAGAGCAGCTGAACGGAATGGACAGTGCCTTGAAAGGAAGATATAAGATGAACATCAACAGAAGTAAAACGAGGATAATGGAATGCAGTCCACTTAAATCGGGTGATGCTGCGGGAATTAGATTAGGAAATGAGAGGCTTAAAGTAGTAAATGAGTTTTGCTATTTCGGGAGCAAAATAACTGATGATGGTCGAAGTAGAGAAGATATAAAATGTGGACTGGCAATGGCAAGGAAAGCGTTTGTGAAGAAGAGAAAGTTGTTAACATCGAGTATAGATTTAAGTGTCAGGAAGTCGTTACTGAAAGTATTTGTATGGAGTGTAGTCATGTATGGAAGTGAAACGTTGACGATAAATAGTTTAGACAAGAAAAGAATAGAAGCTTTCGAAATGTGGTGCTACAGAAGAATTCCGAAGATTACATGGGTAGATCAGATTACTAATGAGGCAGTACAGAATAGAATTAAAGAGAAGAGAAATTTATGGCACAACTTGACTAGAAGAAGAGATCGGTTGGTAGGGCATATACTGAGGCATCAAGGAATCGCCAATTTAGTATTGGTGGGCAGCGTGGAGGGTAAAAATGGAGCATGAAATGGAGCAGCAGAGTTTATGTGTTTCAACAAGATTTATTCTTTGATGGGGTGGGGCTATGAAATCTCATTACTCCTGACTTCTTTTTACCGGAGGAGAGCAAAATTCATATTTCAGTGCATATAGGGCGAAAATTCAAACTCAGATTTAGGACAACATAGATTCCCAAGGATTCACATGTTACCAGTTGTGGAGGAACATTTAGGAACGAGCGTCTCTCCTATTTCAGAACATTAATTGTTATTTTTGTAACTCCCAGATGAGCAGAGTACATTGAGACAACTATTTCTAGATCGAAAGGTAAGCCGTTTCCGTTCGAACCCACTACCGAGAAAAAACAGAAAAGACGGTTGGAGATGCAGTAAAGGGAAATGTCGTTAGAGTGTATTGTGGGATTGCAGAAGTATGAGGAAGGGAAACTATTGTATCCTTTTCATGACTTTACGCCTCTTATCTTCAGATATCATTTTTAAATGATGAATGGTGGCCAGAGGAAAGTTGTTACCTCACAGTATCTCTGGACAAATAGCTTTCATATAACTACAATTTGAGACGTTTATGTAAAAGACCGATTTCAGAAGTTTCTCTCTCCTGGGGCGCCTCACTCAAATGCTTTAATATTGCCATCGTCCATGTCAAGAGAATGTGCAGTGTAGGTAATTTCTCCAGTTCTAATTGCTTGGACGCCGCGTTGAAGTGCTACAAAAACCATTATGTTTTAAAAGGTATAAAATAATCGTTTGCGTATAAGAATTACAGTAATAGAATAGCATACATACCGTAAAAAGTTCTTTCATCAGCATGATATCAGTTCCTTTAGTTCGGGATATTTCACCCTTCTCAGAGAGCTTTTCGCACAAAGTGTTTTGGAAGCTGTAAAATAAACGATTGCGTATAAGGATTACAGTAATCGAATAGCATACATAACGTAAAAAGTTCTTTCATCAGCGTATTATCAGTTCCTTCATTTTGGGCTATTTCTCCCTTCTCATAGAGCTTCTTGCACGTAGACATTCTAACATTGCCAGCTGCTTATTGCGGCGAGTATCGTAAGCCTGGCTCAGTGATCTATCAAGTGCATTAAGAAGACAACTTTTCTTTACTAAGTGATGTGTTCTTTCGCCGCAGTCAAATGACCATGAACGTATGGACAATTAACGCATATATACTCGGCATCAAAATTATTTCATAGCCCTGTATTTAGCATATGGCAGGAACAATTCAGTCGTGAATAATCGCGCAGTGCCACGACAATGTTTGTACCTTGATCGGTCGTGTGCTGCATGGTTCAAATGGCTCTGAGAACTATGGGACTTAACTTCTGAGGTCATCAGTCTCCTAGAACTTAGAACTACTGAAGCTTAACTAACCTAAAGACATGACACACATCCATGTCTCAGGCAGGATTCGAACCTGCGACCGTAGCGGTAGCGTGGTTCCAGACTGAAGCGTCCAGAACCGCTCGGCCACTCTGGCCTGCATTTGCTGAATGTCTTTCAGAGTAGAATCGTGGATACCAAGACACATTAATCGTCTAAACAATTCCCTTAGAATATTACCGACCGCTTGTGGTTCATCTGGAAACTGGGTTGTAAACAAAATGCGAAATCTGAGAGTCCAGTGAATGAAACAGGAGGCAGTACATGTCAGCTAATGGTTTCTTCTTGCGCTGGACGTGCACATGTCCGTAGTTGCTGAGTATTCACCTTCAGTTACATGAGCAATTACCTGAGGCATAATTATATGTTTTAGCTCTTTCTGCCATGTTCCGCGACACAGTTGTGGGGTGAGATATATTGACCTTTGAGGTGTCAACTAATGTCATAAAAAGATCCATAAGCCCTCACGTCATACAGTTCCGTACGACCTTATGTCTCGTGCACACATAGCAACGCAGTTATCGACAGTTAGCTCCTGAGCTGGTTTAGGAAGTCGTTGCTCGTCCACATAAGACCTTTGTTTATTAGACACACATGGATGGCGAGAAATGTACGAAGTGCCTCTTTACCCTTCAGCAATAGAGTAAATTTCACAGCACAGCGAACAGCAAACAAAATGAACACCTTTCCTAACGCCATCCACAATAGACTTTAACAAGGTCCGAACTCAACTTTTAAAATTCGCTCCAGGCTGTGTGGTTCTCTACTCACCACTGATTAGTTTTTCTTTTACTTCCATTTTTCTTGACATGTGCTCCTCCTTCTGCAAACCACGTTTAGCTTCCCGCTCTCATTTTGAGTGTTACCAAAAAAATGAAGAAATCCCATCACTCCACTAAACACTACTCTTTTCACCGCTCGTAGCCCGTAGCTCGTAACTGCAGTCAGTGTTACCAACATGACTAATGACCGCAGCAGTTGAGTCCCATAGTGCTCAGAGCCATTTGTTACCAACAGTTCGTAAGTGCATCACACCAGTGCTTGGACACGGCACTGGTGGAGTGACGTCACAGTCTCGCTCAGTGCGCAGCAATGAGGCCGCGGCTCGTGGGCTGCGTCTCAATTTGCAACTCGGCTGAGGCCGTTACATACAGGTTCTTTCGCAACAGCACTGCTGGGCCCTTGGGGTGACGTCAGGGACTCGCTCGGCCCGAGACTGCTGTAGTCCATTGCTGCCGGAGCTCGCGGGCCGGGCCTCTGTGCACGACTCTGCACCGTGCTGCCCGTCGGACCTCGATGCGGCTGCCCCGCCCGAACCGGCAGAGCGAGACAGGGCTCGCAAGGCTGTCATGGCCACGGTCCTGGACGGGCCGCACTGCGATGATCCCCTCTGCGGCACACTGCACAACCAGAGCTCACACTCAGCCGGTCGTCACTTACCGATAGACATCATAAAAGCCAACTGCGAAGTCACTCCAGCAGTGGCTGCATCAATTACCATGGGCAGACACGTCCATGAACTGACTTAACCTCTTATCCTCAGAACATTGATACTTTTCAAATTTTAAGTTAGTGTAACTTGTGCAAATATGTCACATGCCAATGTGAATGATTTGTCAAACTGTTTATTTAAAACATGTCAAAAAAATGTATTGTTTTTCTTGTATACACCAATCTTGTAATTTTCTTCTACACGACTTGAATGAGTAGTCATGTAACAGCCAGTATCGTAGTCAAATGTATCGTAGACAAACGTAAGACACGAAGAAATTTTTCTTTCTTTATGTTTATGAAATGTGTGTGTAGCAGAATTTATGGGCTTCAACATGACTTTTTTGGGGGTGGGGCGGGGGAGGGGCTGTTATTTATCATATGGCAGGAACAATTCAATCGTGAATAATCTCGCAGTGCAACGACGATGTTGGTATCATGATCAGTTGCATGCTGCATGTTTTTCAAAGTAGAGTCATGGATAGCAAGAGACATAAATCGTCGAAACATTTCTCTTAGAATGTTACCGCCCATTTTTGATTCATCTGGAAACTGAGTTGCAAACAAAATGCGAGATCTTAGAGTCCAGTCAATGAAACAGGAGACAGTGTGTGTCAGATAATTTTTCTTCGCGCACTGGATGTCCACATGTCTGTAGTTGCTGAGTATTCACCTTCTGTTATATGAGCAATTACCTCAGGCATAAATATATGTCATAGGCTTTAAGCACTTTCTGCCATGTACCGCGACCCACTTCTGGAATGAGACATAATTGTCTTTGCAGTATCGATTATCGTCTGAACAAGATCCATAAGAACTTCACCTCTTATAGTTCAATACAACCTTACGTCTCGTGCACACATAGCCACGCATTAATCGACAGTTATCTCCTCAGCTGGTTTAGAAGTTGTTTCTCACCCACATATCACCCTTGTTTATTAGACACGCAAGGATGGCGAGAAATGTTCGAAGTGCCACTTGACCCTTCAGCATGAGAGTAAATTGGTCTGCACAGCGAACAGCAAACAAAATGAACGCTTTTCCTAACACCATCCACGACAGGCTTCACCACGGTCGTAACTGAACCTTTAAAATTCGCTTCAGGCTGTGTGGTTCTCCACTCACCACTCATTAGGTTTTCTTTTGCTTCCCTTTTTATTCACATGTGCACCTTCTTATGCATACAACGTTTAGTTTCCGCGCTCATTTTGTGCGTTACGAAGAAAATGAAGGAATCCCACCACTCCTCTACACTCTGGCGGTCTAAGGCGCTGCAGTCATGGACTCTGCGGCTGGTCCTGGCGGAGATTCGAGTCCTCCCTCGGGCAAGGGTTCTGTATGTTTCTCCTTAGGATAATTTAGGTTAAGTAGTATGTAAGTTTAGTGTCTGATGATGTCAGCAGTTAAGTCCCACAAGATTTCAAACACATTTGAATATTTGAACTAAACTCTGCTCTACTACCCGCTCGCAGCCCGTACCTCACAACTGCGGTCAGTGCTACCAACAGCCTGTAGGCCACAGCACGCAAGCGCTTGCGCACGGCCCTGGTGCAGTGACGTCACATGCTCGCTCGGTGCAGAGCAGTGAGAAGCAGCGGCCCGTGGGCTGCGTCTCCATGCGGGACTCTACAGAGCCCGTGGCATACAAGCTGTTTCGCAACAGCACTGCCCGGCCCTTGGGGTGACGTCAGGGACTCGCTCGGCCTGAGACTGCTGTAGCACAGTGCGGCCACACGACTCTGCGCCGTGCGGCCCGTCGGACCTCCATGTGGCTGCCCCGGCTGACTCGGCAGCGCTAGGCAAGGCTCACACGGCTGCCATGGCTATGCTCCTGGACAGGTCGCGCCACGATGCCCACCTCTGCTGCAAACTGCGCAACCAGAGCTCGCTCTGAGCCGGTTGTCACCGTCCAATTGACATCATACAAGCCAACTGCGTCGTCACTCCAGCAGTGGCTGCATCAATTCCCATGGGCAGACACATCCCTGAACTGTCTTCACCTTGTTGTACACGACTTAAATGACTACTCATGTAACAGCCAGTATCGTAGTCAAATACAGGGTGTTACAAAAAGGTACGGCCAAACTTTCAGGAAAAATTCCTCACACACGAAGAAAGAAAATATGTTATGTGGACATGTGACCGGAAACGCTTTCTTTCCATGTTAGAGCTCATTTTACTAATTCTCTTCAAATCACATTAATCATGGAATGGAAACGCACAGCAACAGAACTTACCAGCGTGACTTCAAACACATTGTTACAGGAAATGTTCAAAATGTCCTCCGTTAGCGAGGATACATGCATCCATCCTCCATCGCATGGAATCCCTGATGCGCTGATGCAGCCCTGGAGAATGGCGTATTGTATCACAGCCATCCACAATACGAGCACGAAGAGTCTCTACATTTGGTACCGGGGTTGCGTAGACAAGAGCTTTCAAATGCCCCCATAAATGAAAGTCAAGAGGGTTGAGGTCAGGAGAGCGTGGAGGCCATGGAATTGGTCCACCTCTACCAATCCATCGGTCACCGAATCTGTTGTTGAGAAGCATACGAACACTTCGACTGAAATGTGCAGGAGCTCCATCATGCATGAACCACAAGTTTTGTCGTACTTGTAAAGGTACATGTTCTAGCAGCACAGGTAGAGTATCCCGTATGAAATCATGAGAACGTGCACCATTGAGCGTAGGTGGACGAAACTAAAATCAGCTCTAACATGGAAATTAAGCGTTTCCGGACACATGTCCACATAACATCTTTTCTTTACTTGTGTGTGAGTACTGTTTCATGAAAGTTTGGCCTTACCTTTTTGTAACACCCTGTAAATCGTAGGAAAATGTAAGACACCAAGAAAATTTTCCTTTTTTTATGTTTATGAAATATGTGTGTACCAGAAAGTCCACAAATGATAATCAGTACATGTAATACGGGCCGATAATGAAGAACAGAAAAGCCTTCACATTTTTTCTGCAATCAGCTAAGAGATGCCTTCCTGTTTCGTATCGTCCTTTGTTTTTCAGCTTTCGCTATCTATATCGATCTATGCATATATCCCGTTAGCTCTTAAGAACCATGAATATACGAGGGGCGTTTTAAAGGTCCGTGCAAAAATAAAAACTCCTTACATGTTTCGGGTAAAACTTTTTTTATTTTTCAACATAGTCTCCTTTTAGACTTAGAGACCTAGTCTAACGCTGTTCGAATTTGTTGATCCCTTCCAAATAATAGGAATTGTCGAAGTCTGCAAAATAGCTAATACATGCTGCAATCATCTCCTCGTTTGAATAAAATCTTTGTCCCACCAGCCATTTCTTCAAATTGGGGAACAAGTAGTAGTCCGAGGGAACCAGATCTGGAGCATGTGGGGGGTGGGGTATGTGAAACGAGATGGAATCCTATTTCCATTAATTTCGCGACCACAACTGCTGAGATGTTTGCTGGTGCATTCTCGTGATCGAAAACGACGGTCCAATGACGATGAATAATATTCACATAGTTTTACCCTTTTGCAGATAGTCGATGAGAATTATCCATTGCAAATCCCAAAAGACAGTCGCCATAACCTTTCCGGCCGAAGGAATGTTCTTCGCCTTTTTTGGTGCAGGTTCTCCCTCGGTAACCCATTGTTTAGATTGTTGTTTGGTCACATGAGTATATTAATGTATCCATGTTTCATAAACAGTGACGAAACGACGCTCAATGTCCTGCGGATTCTTCTGAATAGCTTCAAACCATCCTTGCAACACTTCGCACACTTCCGTTTTTGGCCAAGCATGAGCAATCGCGGAACGCATCGTTCGGATAGCTTTCTAATGTCCAAACGTTCACGCAAAATATTATGTACCCGTTCATTCGAGATGCCCACAGCACTAGCAATCTCACGCACATTAACTCTTCTGTCATCCGTCACCATATCATGGATTTTATTAGCGATGTCTGGAGCGGTATCCTCCACAGGGCGTCCAGAAAGTTCAGCGTCACTTGTGCCCATATGTCCACTCCTAAAATTTTGAAATCACTTATAAAGTGTTCTAAGCGAAGGCGAAGAGTCACTGTAACTTTTATCAAGCTTCTCTTTATTTCCTGAGGCGTTTTTCCTTTCATAAAGTAATGTTAAATCACCACACGAAATTCTTTTTCGTCCATTTTTTGGCTATCACTCGACTTCCTTGATTCATACGAATGCCAAACACAAAGAAATAAACCAGAATGACTGAAACTTGGTGTGCGCTCTTTCCAAAGATGCGACTAACTAAACTCGATAGGCGCCGTTGGTGGAATCTTTCGGACTTTGCACAGACTTTTCAAACGCCCCCCGTATTTAAGTATGTTTAAATTAATGCCTTTCAGATGTATTAATTTAACAAATTAAACATATCTCTTTGTATTAATGTCTTTGTCAGCTTTTTATACAGCTATTCGTGAAATAAATGCAAAACTGCTGACATGGAGACTGTCTGCCTTTGCTGTGATCCAAATACTGATTAGCAATTTATAAGATCTATTATGGTGTACTAAAGAACCTACAGCCTTTCAGAAACGAAGTAGGATACTCAATTAACTATACAGCATAATTCGACTGACCGATCACGTTATGCTCTTGCATTATGAAAATTACATTGGAGCCACATCTGTAACTTTGCGTTACTCTCGAACTCAAACCTGGAGTTACATAAAATCACAACAGGAATCAACAAGCACTGCTCAGTTAATTTCAATTGATAATACTGAGCAGACTACCTGCTGGTAAGTGGTAGGTGATCACGACTATTTTCTTTACATTCTCTATCTTCCTTCCACCTTCGCAAGCAGGCAAGGTAACAGTTACAGCTCACAACTTCCACTGGCTCATCCACCTTCGAGAGAGGTTGTTGCTATTGTCGGATAGGGACCGCTTATACTGTATGGTTGCAGTTTAACGTCATACCAGAGACACTTCTGTTTACAACAACAAAGTAATACAAGAACCGCTACATCAGTTGGTTGCACCGTTCAACAGCGTGAGATAAATACTTTTTCTCATACGAGAATGAGCAACGCCGTTAATTTAGAGCAATATAGAAACGTCTTTTGCCATGACAACTGCCGAGGGCGCTGAATCACACGTGATTTACCTTACTAATGAGTTCTCCCAGTAAAGAACTTGCAAAGTTGTGGACCAGAAGCCTACCTCTCCCTCCCACCCCCTTCCGCAATGTTCTTGATGTGGTCTGCAGTCTGAAGATTGGTTTGATGCAGCTGCCCAAGCTAGTCTATTCTGTGCAAGCCTCTTCGGCGCTGCACAGCTAATGCGACGTGCATCAATTTGAACCTGCTTATTGTATTAAAGACTTTGTCTCCCTCTACAATTTGAACATCCCCTCCGCAACGCCCACATATACACACTTCTCTCCATTACCTACCATCCTGAAATGTCCTTGATGCCTCAGGATAAGCCCCATGAAAGGAAGTTGTGACATAAATTTCTTGTTTTCCCCAGTTCGACTCAGCATCTTCTTATCAGTTGTTCGATCTCCAGTGCCGCCTCTATTTTTCGGAGCTACCGAGTAAAATTGTGATGTTGCCATGGCTGTTACAAAAGATCTTGGGATTGGGCCAGCTCAGAGCCGACAAAACACCATTATGTCGGATGCAGCAATGCCACTGGCAGATTCCCACATTGTGCTCCAGAGAAGGGGCTGGCACCGCCATAATGACAACGCAGCAGGAAGGCGTTGGTAGCCCAGGAACTAAACAGGGACGCTCTGTCCCAAAATAAATTACCAGTCAAAGGTGTCTCAGTCTGGTAGCTACTATTTAAGAGGAGAGGTGTTGGCACTCCACGAGCGACATGACGCTACAAGCAGCCACCATGGGATTTGGCCTCCACTAACTGTGGGCCCCCGCTGTTGGTTTTGAGGTCAGTGCTGTGAGCTTAGCATCTTCCAGCCTGTGGGCCAACAACCTGGTACAACCAGCCTTCAGCCATAGAAGGCAATCATTAGAGGCCATGATTACCAGTTGCGTCAGTTCCTTAACACCCGCTGTCTTCAGCACACACTATGGAGGACGTTGCACCACAGAATGTCCTAGTTTGTTTTCCAGTGAAATGTATGAATCATAGTGAAGTTTTTATGAGCAACAATGTGTCATTATCCCCACAACAATCGACTACCTCAACTCAGACATCCACGCGTAGACATCATCCATCCTGGACCTCCACATTTTGATGTCAGAAGTGTGTGTCACGTCTAAATTTCAGTGACTGGGGAACCTTACCAGCTACCCTCCCTGGGACGATGACTCTCTACTACCTCAGGGTTGCTGCTTTGTGGTCACACAGCATCAGTACACAGTGACTCAGTGCACTGACTGTTCTATATTTTTCCCCTGCGAGTATCACGTCGAATCATTGCACCTTTTAGCAGCTTTTCAGTTCTGTTTTTATGAGTGACATGTGTCAAGTAAACGCTGAGTGTGTTCTGAGGATGTGTAAATATGAGCGTTATTTTTCATATCATCAATGGGTGTGGCTCACTGTCTGGAAGTGTATAAGGTGTTAACCATGCGTACCTTCTTAGGAGGGAAAGATGAGTTTTGTCGAGAAGTCGGAGTTTTGTGGTAGTTTTCGCCGTTTTTAATATGCAATGTATGTCATTTTGAGCAATAAATGTGGCTCACTACTTTTAATCACGTACAGTAATAGGCATGAGTAGACGCTCAATGAGTGAAGTTAAATTATGGTAAGTGTCCTAACATACAGCACACGATTGATCAAGGTACCAACACTGACGTTGCACTGCGCGATTATTCACGACTGAATTGTTCCTGCCATATGCTAAATACAGGGCTATGAAATAATTTTGATGCTGAGTATATATGCGTTAATTGTCCATACGTTCATGGTCATTTGACTGCGGCGAAAGAACACATCACTTAGTAAAGAAAAGTTGTCTTCTTAATGCACTTGATAGATCACTGAGCCAGGCTTACGATACTCGCCGCAATAAGCAGCTGGCAATGTTAGAATGTCTTCGTGCAAGAAGCTCTATGAGAAGGGAGAAATAGCCCAAAATGAAGGAACTGATAATACGCTGATGAAAGAACTTTTTACGTTATGTATGCTATTCGATTGCTGTAATTCTTATACGCAATCGTTTATTTTACAGCTTCCAAAACACTTTGTGCGAAAAGCTCTCTGAGAAGGGTGAAATATCCCGAACTAAAGGAACTGATATCATGCTGATGAAAGAACTTTTTACGGTATGTATGCTATTCTATTACTGTAATTCTTATACGCAAACGATTATTTTATACCTTTTAAAACATAATGGTTTTTGTAGCACTTCAACGCGGCGTCCAAGCAATTAGAACTGGAGAAATTACCTACACTGCACCTTCTCTTGACATGGACGATGGCAATATTAAAGCATTTGAGTGAGGCGCCCCAGAAGAGAGAAACTTCTGAAATCGGACTTTTACATAAACGTCTAAAATTGTAGTTATATGAAAGCTATTTGTCCAGAGATACTGTGAGGTAGCAACTTTCCTCTGGCCACCATTCGTCATTTAAAAATGATATCTGAAGATAAGAGGCGTAAAGTCATGAAAAGGATACAATAGTTTCCCTTCCTCATACTTCTGCAATCCCACAATACACTCTAACGACATTTCCCTTTACTGCATCTCCAACCGTCTTTTCTGTTTTTTCTCGGTAGTGGGTTCGAACGGAAACGGCTTACCTTTCGATCTAGAAATAGTTGTCTCAATGTACTCTGCTCATCTGGGAGTTACAAAAATAACAATTAATGTTCTGAAATAGGAGAGACGCTCGTTCCTAAATGTTCCTCCACAACTGGTAACATGTGAATCCTTGGGAATCTATGTTGTCCTAAATCTGAGTTTGAATTTTCACCCTATATGCACTGAAATATGAATTTTGCTCTCCTCCGGTAAAAAGAAGTCAGGAGTAATGAGATTTCATAGCCCCACCCCATCAAAGAATAAATCTTGTTGAAACACATAAACTCTGCTGCTCCATTTCATGCTCCATTTTTACCCTCCACGCTGCCCACCAATACTAAATTGGCGATTCCTTGATGCCTCAGTATATGCCCTACCAACCGATCTCTTCTTCTAGTCAAGTTGTGCCATAAATTTCTCTTCTCTTTAATTCTATTCTGTACTGCCTCATTAGTAATCTGATCTACCCATGTAATCTTCGGAATTCTTCTGTAGCACCACATTTCGAAAGCTTCTATTCTTTTCTTGTCTAAACTATTTATCGTCAACGTTTCACTTCCATACATGACTACACTCCATACAAATACTTTCAGTAACGACTTCCTGACACTTAAATCTATACTCGATGTTAACAACTTTCTCTTCTTCACAAACGCTTTCCTTGCCATTGCCAGTCCACATTTTATATCTTCTCTACTTCGACCATCATCAGTTATTTTGCTCCCGAAATAGCAAAACTCATTTACTACTTTAAGCCTCTCATTTCCTAATCTAATTCCCGCAGCATCACCCGATTTAAGTGGACTGCATTCCATTATCCTCGTTTTACTTCTGTTGATGTTCATCTTATATCTTCCTTTCAAGGCACTGTCCATTCCGTTCAGCTGCTCTTCCAGGTCCTTTGGTGTCTCTGACAGAATAACAATGTCATCGGCGAACCTCAAAGCTTTTATTTCTTCTCCATGGATTTTAATTCGTGCTCCTAATTTTTCTTTTGTTTCCTTTACTGCTTGCTCGATATACAGATTGAATAACATCGGGATAGTCTTACAAACCTGTCTCACTCCCTTCCCAACGATTGCATCCCTTTCATGCCCCTCGACTCTTATAACTGCTATCTGGTTTCTGTACAAATTATAAATAGCAGTTCGCTCCCTGTATTTTTCCCCTGTCACCTTTAGAATTTGAAAGAGAGCATTCCAGTCAGCACTGTCAAAAGCTTTCTCTAAGTCTACAAATGTTAGAAACGTAAGTTTGCCTTTCCTTAATGTTTATTCTAAGATAAGTCTTAGGGTCAGTATTGCCTCACGTATTCCAATATTTCTTCGGAATCCAAACTGAAATTCCCCGATGTCGGCTTCTAACAGTTCACCCATTCGTCTGTAAGAATTAGTGTTAGTATTTTGCAGCCGTGGTTCATTAAACTGATAGTTAGGTAATTTTCACATCTGTCAACACCTGCCCTTTCTTTGGGATTGGAATTATTATATTCTTCTTGAAGTCTGTGGGTATTTGGCCTGTCTCATACATCTTGCTGACTAGGTGGTAGAGTTTTGATAGGCCTGGCTGTCCCACGGCTGTCATTACTTCTAATGGGATGTTTTCTACTCCTGGGACCTTGTTTCGACCTAGGTCTTTCACTGCTCTGTTAAACTCTTCACGCAGTTTCATATCTCTTATTTCATCTTCATGTACATTCTTTTCCGTTTCTATAATATTGTCCTCAAGAACATCGCCCTTGTAAAGACACTCTATATACTCCTTCCACCTTTCTGCTTTCCCTTCTTTGCCTATTATTGGAATTCCATCTGGGCATTTGATATTCATGCAAGTCGTTCTTTTTTCTCCAAAGACCTCTTTAATTTTCCAGTTGGCAGTATTTAACTTACCCCTGGTGATATCCGCCCCTACATCCTTACATTTGTCCTCTAGCCATCCCTGCTTAGCCATTTTGCACTTCCCGTCGATCTCATTCTTTAGACGTATGTATTCTTTTTTGCCAGCTTCATGTAATGCGTTTTTGTATTTTCTCCTGTCATCAATTAAATGATTTACAAAACTGAGGAGTCCTTGACGAATCAGGATATGCCCTATTAAACGAAGTTGTGCCACAAATGTCTTCCCCAGTTCGACTCAGTATCTTCTTATTAGTTATTTCATCTGCAGTGCCACAACTAATTTTCGGCGCTTCTGAGTAAAATTGTGATGTTGCCATCGCTGTTGCAAAAAATCTTGGGAGTGGACCAGCTCAGAGCCGACCAAACACCATTACGTCAGATGCAGCAATGCCACTGGCAGATTCCCACATTGTGCTAAAGGAAAGGCCATAACAACGACGCAGCAGTAAGGAGTTGGTAAGCCAGTAACTACACATCCAATGAACAGACTTCTTATGGTCTACATGGTTACAAGCTATGATTTGCAAAGCAAGAACGCTCTGTCCCAACATAAGTTACCATTATTTTCAGTCAAAGGTATCTCACTCTCGTAGTTTCTATTTAAAAGGAGAGGTGTATGCCGCTCTACGAGGCGACATGAGGCTACAAGCAGTCACCACGAGATTTGGCCTCCACTAACTGTGGGCCCCTGCTGCTGGTTTTAAGGTCTGTGCTATGAGTTTAGCATCTTCCAGCCTGTGGGACAACTACCAGGTGCAACCAGCCTTCCGCCATAGAAGGCAGTCGTTTGAGACCGTGGCCACCTGTTGCGTCGGTTCCTTAACACTCGCAGTCTTCAGCACACGTTATGGAGGATGTTGCACCACAGAATGTTCTAGTTTGTTCTTCAGTAAAATGTATGACTAACAGTGAAGTTTTTATGAGCAGCCACGGCTCATCATCCCGACAACAAACCACCAGCTCAACTCAGACCTCCACGTGTACAGGTCATCCATCCCGGACCTCCACATCTTGATGCCAGCGTTAGCAGCCCCTCTCCCTGGAGGCGATAACTCTCCACTACATCAGGGTTGCAGTTTCGTCGACACACAGCATCAGTGTGCAGTAGGTGAGTGCACTGTCTGTGCAATTTTTTCCCCTGCGAGTATCACGCCGAGTCATTGCACTTTTTAGCAGCTTTTCAGTTCTGTTTTCATGTGTAACTTGTATCAAGTAAACTCAGACTGTGTTCTGAGGATGTGTAAGTCTGAGCGTTATTTTATCCTATTATTAATTAGTGTGACTCATTGTCTGGAAGTGTAGCAGCATGTGCAACTTCTTAGGAGGGGAAGATGAGTATTGTCGAAAAGTCGGAGTTTTGTGGTAGTTTTTAATGGGCATCGTATTTCATTTTGCGCAATAAGTGTGACTCACTACGTTTAAGCACGACTAGCCGCTCAGGTGAAGAAGTTAAGTTACAGTAAGCGTTAGGGTAGAATTAGATTATGTGTCCTTGTCGTCGTACAGTTTTGTTCTCCTCGTTTGTTGTTTGCATAATTAGTGTGGTATACCCTGGCGGATTTCTGCAGCCTGGACCAGATGTGGAGGGAAGTGCATGTGCCGATGATCTTTGTGTCATGCAGAGTGCAAATGACGACAGTAATTTTGTTGTAGACATTTGAGAGGTGACGCAGAAAGCTATTCTATTGCAGATGGATACTGAAATGGTACAGACGAATTTAGTGTTTCCGAAGGCCGCAGATTCGGCACCATCTGTGACGGCACTGCCTCCTCAGAATGTAGGAGGAGAACAACAGGAAATGTGCATTTCTTGTCTGTAGAATACCGAGAGAAGAAGATAGTATTAGATTTTAATAGTCACAGCACTGCCTTCTGCCGTCCTAGTGTTTAATGAGTTTTTTTATTTTTTGGCTGGAGTTTGTATCTCTTTATGTCGACATATAAGGATTTGTAATATATAAATGGGTTTTAATCTACAATAAATGTATAAGCAGAAATGAGATTAATATTTAGTAGTTACTAGCTCCCTTAATCATTCATTTATTTTTATGTTGTTAATTATATGTTAAAGAGCACGAAGGAGGAAATAATATCACCGTTAAGAGACCCTAAAATCTGCTTGTGCGGATAGTCAGACAAGGCCAAATCTTTATTTTCGCGGTCAGCATTTTCCATTGTGCACATTCATTTTTACAACAGCCTGGAGCAGCATCTTGGAAACCATACAAATACCTTCTAGTAATACTTCCTAACATTTAAATTTATATTCGATGTTAAGAAATCCCTCTTTCTCATTAATACTTAATCTTGCTATAGTCAGTCTTTACTTTCGCATTCAGTATTTTCCATTGCACACATTCGTTTCTACACCCGCATATCAGTACCCAAAACATCTTCAATACAATCAGCCTTATTGATAGCTTTCTTCGTCACCTCCTAAGTATCTACAACAAAATTACAGTCGGCAGTTGTACTCTGCAAGACACCAATATCATCGGCACATGCACTTCCCTCCACATCTGGTCCAGGCTGCAGAAATTCGAGACTTCTCCGGCAGGAAATCCCTCCACCAATCATGCAACAACAAAGGATGAGAAAAAAACAGTACGACGACAAGGACACTTAATCTAATTCTATCCTAACACTTACTGTTTCTTAACTTCTCCACTTGAGTGGGTACTCATGAGTACAACTTTACGTGTTTAAAGGTAGTGAGCCACATTTATTGCTCCAAATGAAATACATTGCCCATTAAAAACGGCGAAAACTACCTCAAAACTACGACTTCTCGACAAAAATCACCTTCCCCTCCTAAGAAGCTATGCATGGTTAACACCTTATACACTTCCAGACAATGAGCCCCACTCATTGATGATAGGCAAAAATAACGCTCATATTTACACATCCTCAGAACACAGTCTGAGTTTACTTGATACATGTCACACATGAAAACGGAACTGAAATGCTGCTAAAAACTGCAATGACTCAGCGTGATACACACAATGGATAAAAATAGCACAGACAAAGTACTCACCTACTGCACACTGATGCTGTGTGTCGACGAAACTGGTATCCTAAAGTAGTGGAGAGTTATCGTCTCCAGGGAGGGTGGCTGGTAAGGCTGACATCAAAATGTGGAGGTCCAGGATGGATGACCTGTACATATGGAGGTCTGAGTTGAGCTGGTGGATTGTTGTCGCCATGATGATCCAACGCTGTTCATAAAAACTTCACTGTTAGTCATACATTTTACTGGAGAACAAACTAGAACATTCTGTGGTTTAATGTCCTCCATAGTGTGTGCTGAAGACAGCGGGTTTTAAGGAACTGACGCAACATGTGGCCATGGTCGCAAACGACTGCCCTCTATAGCGGAAGGCTGGTTGCATTTGGTAGTTGGCCCACTTGATGGAAGATGCTTAGCCCACAGAACTGATCTTAAAACCAGCATCAGGGACCCACAGGTAGTGGAGCCCATATCTCGTAGTGGTTGCTTGAAGCATCATGTCGCCTCGAGGAGTGGCATACACGTCTTCTCGTACGTAGCAGCTACCAGACAGAGACACATTTGACTGAAAGTAATGGTAATTTATGTTGGGACAGAGCATTCTTGCTTCGCAAATCACAGCATCCAACCATGTAGATCAGAAGAAGTCTGTTGAGTGGATGTGTAGTAACTGGCCTAACAACGCCTTTCCGCTGTGTCGTCAAACGGCGGTGCCACACCCTTTTCTGGAGCACAATGTGGGAATCTGCATCGGACGAAATGGTTTTTGGTCTGATGAACTTAGCATTTAAGTCCCATAAGATTTCACAAACATTTGAACATTGAACTATACTCTACTCACCCTTCGCAGCCTGTAGCTCACAGCTGCGCAAGACCGCTACGGTCGCAGGTTCGAATCCTGCCTCGGGCATGGATGTTTGTGATGTCCTTCGGTTAGTTAGGTTTAACTAGTTCTAAGTTCTAGGGGACTAATGACCTCAGCAGTTGAGTCCCATAGTGCTCAGAGCCATTTGAACCATTTTGAGCTCACAGCTGCGGTCAGTGCTACCAACAGCACATAGGCCGCAGCACACTACCGCTTGCGCAAGGCACTGATGCAGTGACGTCACAGCCTCGCGCAGTCCGGAGCTGTGAGGCCGCGCCCGTGGGCTGCATCTCCATACGCGGCTCTGCTTAGCCCGTGGCATACAAGTTCGTTTCGCAACAGCAATGCTCGGCCCTTGCGATGACGTCAGGGACTCGTACGCTCGCGAGGCCCCGGACTGATGTATCCCAGGGCGGCCGCATGACTCTGCACCGCGCGGCCCGTCGGACCTCCATGCGACTGCCCCAGCTGAACCGGCTGCGCTAGGTAAGGCTAGCACGGCTGTGATGGCTACACTCCTGGACGGGCCGCGATTCGATGCCCACCTCTGCTGCAATCTGCACAACCAGAGCTCACTCCCAGCCGGTTGTCACCGTCCGATTGGCACCATACAAGCCAACTACGACGTCACTCCAGCAGTGGCTGCATCAATTCCCACAGGCAGACACATCCCTGAACTGACTTAACCTTGTTGTACACGACTTGAATGACTACTCATGTAACAGACAGTCTCGAAGTCAAATATATCGCAGGAAAATGTAAGACACCAAGAAAATTTTTTTTTATTTATGTTTATGAAATATTTGTGTACTAGAAAGTCTACAAATGTTAATAAGTACATGTAATACTTTCTACAACAATGAAGAACACAGAAGCCTTCACATTTTTTCTGCAATCAGCTATGAGATGCCTTCCTGTTTCGTATCGTCCTTTGTTCTTCAGCTTTCGCTATGTATGCATCCACCTTGTTGGCTCTTAAGTACCACGAATATACGAGGGGCGTTTGGAAAGTCCGTGTAAAAATAAAAACTGCTTACGTGTTTGTTGTAAACCTTTTTTATTTTTCAACATAGTCTTCTTTTAGACTTATACACTTCGTCCAACGCTGTTCTAATTTGCAGATCCCTTCCGAATAACATGAATTGTCTAAGTCTTCAACATATCTAATAGTTACTGCGATCACCTCTTTGTTTGAATAAAATCTTTGTCTCGCCAGACATTTCTTGAAATTGGGGAACAAATAGTAGTCCGAGGGAGCCAAATCTGGAGAATAGGGGGTTATGGGAAACGAGCTGGAATCCTATTTCCATTAATTTTGCCAGCAGAACTGCTTAGGTTTGTGCTGGTGCTGCGTCATGATGGAAAAGGTCGGTCCTATAATAATAAATAATATTCACATGTAATAGTTTTACTCTTTTCCAGATTGTCTATGAGGATTATCCCTTGCGAATCCTAAAAGACAGTCGTCATAACCTTTCTGGCCGAAGGAATGGTCTTCGCCTTTTTTGGTACAGATTCTCCCTTGGTAACCTATTGTTTAGATTATTGTTTGGTCTCAGGAGTATAGTAATGTATCCATGTTCCATCCACAGTGACGAAACGACGCTCAAAGTCCTGCGGATTCTTCTGGACAGCTGCAAACCATCCTTGCAACAATTCACACGATTCCATTTTTGGTCAAACGCGAGCAATCGCGGAACGCATCTTGTGGATAGCTTTCTCATGTCCAATTGTTCACGCAAAATATTATGTACCCGTTCATTCGATTTGCCCACAGAACTAGCAGTCTCACGCACCTCAACCCTTCTGTCATCCATTACCATATTATGGATTTTATCAATGATTTCTGGAGTGGTAACCTCCACAGGGCGTCCAGAACGTTCAGCACCACTTGTGACCATATGGCCACTCCTAAAACTTTGAAATCACTTATAAACTGTTCTAACCGAAGGCGCAGAGTCACCGCAAACTTATTAAGCTTCTCTTTAGTCTCCTGAGGCGTTTTGCCTTTCATAAAGTAATGTTTAATCAACACACGAAATTACTCTTCGTCCATTTTTTGACAATCACTCGACTTCCCTGATTCACACGGATGCCAAACACAAAGAAATAAACCAATATGACTGAAACTTGGTGTGCGTTCTTTCCAAAGATGCTACTAAATAAGCATGACCTCTAAAGGCGACGGTGGTCTAATCTATCGGACTTTGTACAGACTTTACAAACGCCCCTCGTATTCAAGTATATTTAAATTAATACCTTTCAGATGTATTAATTTAACAAACTAAACATATCTCCTCGTATTAATGTCTTTATCAGCTTTGTATACAGCTATTCATGAAAGAAATGCAAAACTGCTGAGGCCGTCCGTCGTGGCCGAGTGGTTCTAGGCGCTTCAGTCCGGGACTGCGCGACTGCTACGGTCGCAAGTTGGAATCCTGCCTCGGGCATAGATGTGTGTGATGACCTTAGGGTAGTTAGGTTTAAGTAGTTCCCAGTTCTAGGGGACTGAAATGAAATGAAATGTCGTGTGACGGGGGCCTCCCGTCGGGTAGACCGTTCGCCTGGTGCAAGTCTTTCGATTTGACGCCACTTCGGCAACTTGCGCGTCGATGGGGATGAAATTATGATGATTAGGACAACACAACACCCAGTCCCTGAGCAGAGAAAATCTCCGACCCAGCCGGGAATCGAACCCGGGCCCTTTGGATTGACAGTCCGTCGCACTGACCACTCAGCTACCGGGGGCGGACTCTTGGGGACTGATGACCTCAGATGTTAAGTCCCATAGTGCTCAGAGCCATTTGAACCAATTTGAAACTGCCGACTTGAAGCCCGTCCGCCATTGGTGTGATCCAAATACTGATTAGCAATTTATCAGATCTTTTATGGTGCACCAAACCACCTACAGTCTTTATGAAACGAAGTCCGATACTCATTTAACTATACAGCATAATTCGATAGACCGACCGCGTTATGCACTTGACTTATGCAAATAACATTGGAACCACATCTGTAAGTTTGCGTTTCTCTCGAACACAAACCTGGAGTAACAGTAAATCACAACAGCAATCAACAAGCCCTGCTCATTTAATTTCAATTGACAAGACTGAGCTGACTACCTGCTGGTAAGTGGTAGGTATCACGACAATATTCTTTACATTCTCTATCTTCCTTCAACCTTCCTGCTCTTGATAGATCACTGAGCCAGTCTAACGATACTGCCTGGAATAAGCAGTTGACAATGTTAGAATGTCTTTGTGCAAGAAGCTCTCTGAGAAGGGAAAATAGCACAAAATGAAGAAACTGATAGTACGCTGATGACAGAACTTTTTACGTTATGTATGCTATTCGATTACTGTAATTCTTATACCATATCGTTTCTTTTATAGCTTTTAAAACATAAGTGTTTTTGTACTCTTCCAAGCGGTGTCCAAGGAATTAGAACTGGGGAAATCACCTACACTGCTCCTTCTGTTGGCATGGACAGTGATAATATTAAAGCATTTGAGTCAGGCCACCAAGGACAGAGAGGTTTGTGAAATTGGACTTTTACATAAACTCCTCAAATTATACGTAGATGTAAACCTATTTGTCCAGAGATGCTGTGAGGCAGAAACATTCCTCTGGCGACCATTCGTCATTTAAAAATGGTATCTGAAGATAAGAGGCGAAAAGTCATGAAAAGGATACAATACTTCCTCACACTTCTCCAATCCCAAAATACACCATAACGACATTCCCCTTTACCGCATCTCCAACCGTCTTTTCTCTTTGTTCTCGCTAGTGGGTTCGAACGGATATGGCTTACCTTTCGATCTAGAAATAGTTATCTCAGTGTACTCTGCTCTTCTGGAATTTACAAAATTAACATTTAATGTTCGGAAATAGGAGAGTCGCTTATTTCTACATGTTCCTCCAATACTGGTAAAATGTGAATCCTTGGGAATCCATGTTCTCGTAATTAAAGTTTGTATTTTTGCCATATATGTACTGAAATATGAATCTGGCTGTCCTGCGATAAAAGAAAAGAGAGGAGTAATGAGACTGGGCATTTATTTCAGAGCCCCACCCCATCAAAGAACATATCTTGTTGAAACACATAAATTCTTCTACTCCATCCGGTGGATTTCTAGTTGTGCAATGGGAAGATGGGGGTGAGACATAAAGGTAGCCTACACTCGATGCTATTTAACATCTACAACGAACAAGCAGTAAAGCATACAAGGACAAATTTGTAAACAGAATTAAATATTAGTAAGAAGAAATAAACATTTTGAAGTTTACCGGTGACACTGCAGTTCTGTCAGAGACAGCAAAGAACTTGGAATAACAGTTGAATGGAATAGAAAGTGCCCTGGAAAGGAATTATAAGATCATCCCCAATGGAACTAAATGAAAGGAAACGCAACGTATTCGAATTAAACCTAGCATTACCAACTAATTTTAAATAACGTGTACTACAAAGAGGGGCGTAATATATGTCCAACACAAAGATATACTTATTTCGGTAATTTTCGTTGTCTTTTACGCACAACACGATATCAAATGAAGACTGATTATAGCAACAAAAGTATTAATGAGAAAGAGGGATTTCGTAACATCGAATATAAATTTAAGTGTTAGGAAGTATTACTGTAAGGTATTTGTATGGTTTCCGAGATGCTGTTTCAGGCGGGTACAAAAATGAGTGTGCGCAATGGAAAATAGTGATCGCGAAAGTAAAGATTTGGCACTGTCTGACTACCACCTGAAGCAGATGTTAGGATCTCGAAACGGTGATATTATTTTCTGCTTCTTGCTCTTTAACATATAAATTACAACATAAAAATAAATGAATGATTAAGGGAACTGGTAACTCCTATTTATTAATTTTTTTTCTGCTTATACTTTTATTGTAGATTAAAGCCCCTCTATATATTACAAATGTTTATATGTCGATGTGCAATGACCATAAGGATATACAAATAAATTTCCTGACTAATATTATTGATCAACTGTCCAAATGTGCCCCTTTTTATGTCTACGCGATCTAATATAAATAATGCGAGATGACGGACGTCATCTACGTCCCAAACACTGCATACTTGGCTTCAAAAGCCTCTGAGCACTATGGGACTTAACTTCTGAAGTCATCATTCCCCTAGAATTTAGAACTACTTAAAGCTAATTAACCTACGGACATCACACACATCCATGCCCGAGGCAGAATTCGAAACTGCGACCGTAGAGGTCGCGCGGCTCTAGATTGAAGCGCCTAGAACCGCTTGGCCACTCAGGCGGGACAACTGCATACTGATATAGTGTGTCGACGAAACTGCAACCCTGAGGTAGTCGAGAGTCATCGTCTCCAGGGAGAGTGGCAGGTAAGGTTCCCCTGTCACTGAAATTTTGACGTGACACACACTTCTGACATCAAAATGTGGAGGTCCAGGATGGATGACCTCTACATGTGGAGCTCTGAGTTGAGGTGGTGGACTGTTGTCGGGATGATGATCGATGGCTGCTCATAAAAACTTCACTGTTAGTCATACATTTTACTGAAGAACAAACTAGAACATTCTGTGGTGCATCTTCCTCCATAGTGTGTGCTGAAAACTGCGAGTGTTAAGGAACTGACGCAACAGGTGGGCATGACAACTTAATTTCATAGGGCAAATCATGAGGCGTCAAGGAATTGTCTGTTTGGTAATGAAGAGAAGTGTGTATATGTGGGTATTGGGGAGGGGAGGGTGTTTAAATTGTAGAGGGAGACAAAGTCTTGAATACAAGTAGCAGGATCAAAGTGATGCACATGTAATTAGCTGTGCAGCGCTGAAGAGGCTTGCACAGAATTGGCTAGCTTAGGCAGATGCATCAAACCAGACTTCAGACTGAAGACCACATCAACAACATTGAGGAAGGGGGTGGGAGGGAGGGGTAGGCTTCTGGCGCACAATTTTGCAAGTTATTTACTGGGACAACTCATGAGTAAGGTAGATATCGTGTGATTCAGCGCCCCTCGGCTGTAGACATGGAAAAAGACGTTTCTATATTGCCCTAAATTAAAGGCGCTGCTCATTCTCGTATGAGAAAAGCTATTTATCTCACACTGTTGGCCGATGCAACCAACTGCTGTAGCGGTTCTTGTATTATTTTGTTGTTGTAAACAGAAGTATCTCTGGTATGACGTTAAACTGCAACACATGGAGTGACCACAGTATAAGTGGTCCCTATCCAACAATAGCATCAAGGTGAATGGGGGAGTGCAAGTTGTGAGCTGTAACCGTTACCTTGCCTGCTTGCGAAGGTGGAAGGAAGATAGAGAATGTAAAGAAAATAGTTCGTGATCACCTACTACTTACCAGTAGGTGGTCAACACAGTATTGTGAATAGAAATTAACTGAGCAGTGCTTGTTGATTCCTGATGTGATATCCTGTTACTCCAGGTTTATGTTCGAGAGAAACGCAACGTTACAAATGTGGCACCAATGTAATTTTCATAAGGCAAGTGCATAACGCGATCGGTCAATCGAACTATGCTGTATAGTTAATTGAGTATCGGACTAAGTTTCTGAAAGACTGTAGGTTCTTTGTTACACCATAAAAGACCTGATAAGCTGCTAATCAGTATTTGGATCACACCAATGGCGGAGGGGTTCCACGTCAGCAGTTTTGCATTTCTTTCACGAATAGCTGTATACAAAGCTGATAAAACATTAATACAAAGAGATATGTTTAGTTTGTTCAATTAATACATCTGAAAGGTATTAATTTACATATACTTAAATACGAGGTGCGTTTGAAGAGTCTGTGCAAAGTCCGAGAGATGCCACCACCGGCGCCTATCGAGGTCATATTTAGTTAGTAGCATCTTTTGAAAGAACGCACACCAAGTGTCAGTCATATTGGTATAATTTTTTCTGTTAGGCATTCGCGTCAATCAAGGAAGTCGAGTGACTGTCAAAGAATGGGCGAAAAAGAATTTAGTGTGGTGATTAAACATTAATTTATGGATGGCAAAACGCCTCAGGAGACTATAGAGAAGCTTGATAAACATTTTTTTTTTTTTTACTCCGTCTACAGGCCGCAAGCGACCCATCGGGACCATCCGACCGCCGTATCATCCTCAGGTGAGGATGCGGATAGGAGGGGCATGGGGTCAGCACACCGCTCTCCCGGTCGTTATGACGGTTTTCTTTGACCGGAGCCGCTACTATTCGGTCGAGTAGCTCCTCAATTGGCATCACGAGGCTGAGTGCACCCCGAAAAATGGCAACAGCACGTGGCGGCGGGATGGTGACCCATCCAAGCGCCGGCCACGCCCGACAGCGCTTAACTTCGGTGATCTCACGGGAACCGGTGTATCCACTGTGGCAAGGCCGTTGCCTGTTGATAAACATTACGGTGTAAAAATGATTCAAATGGCTCTGAGCACTATGGGATTTAACAGCTGCGGTCATCAGTCCCCTAGAACTTAGAACTACTTAAACCTAACTAACCTAAGGACATCACACACATCCATGCCCGAGGCAGGATTCGAACCTGCGACCGTAGCAGTGGCGCGGTTCCGGACTGCGCGCCTAGAACCGCGAGACCACCACGGCCGGCAAAACATTACGGTGACTCTGCGCCTTCGCTTAGAACAGTTTATAAGTGATTTCAAAATTTTAGTAGTGGCCACATGGGAACAAGTGATGCTGAACCTTCTGGAAATCATTGATAAAATCCATGATCTGGTGATGGATGACAGAAGAGTTTAGGTGAGTGAGATTGCTAGTGCTGTGGGCATCTCGAATGAACTGGTACATAATATTTTGCATGAACATTTGGACATCAGAAAGGTATCCGTAAGATGCGTTCCGCGATTGCTCACGTTTGACCAAAAGGGAACTGTTCGAAGTGTTGCAGGGATGGTTTACAGCTGTTCTGAAGAATCCGCAGGACTTTGAGCGTCGTTTCGTCACTGAGGATGAGACATGGATACATTACTATACTCCTGAAACCAATCAAGAATCTAAACAATGGGTACCGAGGGAGAATCTGCACCAAAAAAGGCGAAGACAATTCCTTTGGCCGGAAAGGTTATAGAGACTGTCTTTGGGGAATCTGAAGGGATAATTCTCATCGACTATGTGGCAAAGGGTAAAACTTTTACAGGTCAATATTATTCATCGTTATTGGACCGTCCTTTTCGATCAAGAAAATGAACCAGCACACACCTCAGCATTTGTGGTCGCAAAACTAATGTAAATAGGATTCCAAGTGGTTTCGCATCCCCCTTCCCCCATATTCTCCAGACCTGGCTCGTTCGGACTACTATTTGTTCCCCAAATTGAAGAAATGGCTGGCGGGACAAAGATTACATTCAAACGAGGAGGTGACTGCAGCAACTATCAGCTATTTTGCAGACTTGGACAATTTCTATTGTTCGGAAGGGATCAACAAATTAGAACAGCGTTGGACGAAGCGTATAAGTATAAAAGGAGACAATGTTGAAAATAAAAATGGTTTACCCCAAACATGTAAGCAGTAATTATTTTTGCACGGACTTTTCAATGGCCCCTCTTACATTCCTGGTTCTTAAGAGCTAACAGGACAGATGCATAGATGCTTACATAGCGAAAGCTGAAGAACAAAGGACGATACGAAACAGGAAGGCATCACCTAGCTGATCGCAGAAAAAATGTGAAGGCATCTCTGTTCTTCATTATCGGCCCGTATTACATGTACTTATTAACATTTGTGGACTTTCTAGTACACACATATTTCATAAACATAAAGAAAGAAAAATTTTCTTGGTGTCTTATATTTTCCTACGATATATTTGACCACGATACTGGCTGTTACATGAGTAGTCATTCAAGTCGTGTACAACAAGATTAATTCAGTTTAGGGATATGTCTGCCTGTGGGAATTGATGCAGCCACTGCTGGAGTCACGCCGCCGTTGGCTTGTATGATGTCAATCGGTCTGTGAGAACTCGCTGAGAGCGAGTTCTGGTTTAGCAGTTTGCAGCAGAGGTGGGCATCGAGGCGCGGCCCGTCCAGGAGCGTAACCATGACAGCCGTGCGAGCCTTGCTTAAAGCTGCCCGTCCAGCCGGGTCAGCCGCATGGAGGTCCTGCGGGCCGCACGGTGCAGAGTCGTGCGGCCGCACTGGGCTACAGCAGTCGCGGGCCGAGCGAGTCCCTGACGTCACCCCAAGGGCCGAGCAGTGTTGTTGCGAAACGAACTTGTATGCCACGGGCTCAGCAGAGTCGCGTATGGAGACGCAGCCAACGGGCCGCGACCTCACTGCTACACACTTACCGAGCCCGTGACGTCACTGCACCAGTGCCTTGCGCAAGCGCTGGCGTGCTGCGGCCTACTGTCTGTTCGTAGCACTGACCGCAGTTGTAAGCTACGGGCTGCGAGAGGTGGGTAGAGCAGAGTTATTTCAAATGTTTAAATGTGTGTGAAATCTTATGGGACTTAACTGTTAAGGTCATCAGACAAATTGAGCCCGGAAACTAAACGTGGTATGCAGAAGAAGGTGCACGTGTCAATAAAATGGGAAGTAAAAGAAAAACTAATGAGTGGTGAGTGGAGAACCACACAGCGTGAAGCGAATTTTAAAGGTTCAGTTTGGACCGTGGTGAAGCCTGTCATGGATGGTGTTAGGAAAAGCGTTCATTTTGTTTGCTGTTCGCTGTGCAGTGAATTTTACTCTCATGCTGAAGGGTCAAATTGAACTTCGCACATTTCTAGCCATCCAGGCACGTCTAATAAACAAGGGTCTTGTGTAGACGAGAAACGACTTCCTAAACCTGCTCAGGACATAACTGTCGATAAATGGGTGGCTATGTGTGCACGAGATGTAAGGTCTTATGGAACTATAAGAGGTGAAGGTCTTATGGATCTTGTTCTCACGTTAGTTGACACTGCAAAGGCCATTATGTCTCACCCCCCAAATGTGTCACGATACAAGGCATAAAGTGCTAACAGCCTACGACATATAATTATGCCTGAGGTAATTGCTCATATAAGAGAAGGTGAATACTCAGCAACTACAGACATGTGGACATCCAGTGCGGGAAGAAACAATTATCTGACATGTACTGTCTCCTGTTTCATTGACTGCACTCTCAGATCTCTCATTTTATTTACAACCCAGTTTCCAGATGAACCATAATGTGGGGGGGGGGGTAACATTCTAGGAGAATTGTTTAGACGGTTTATGTCTCTTGGTATCCACCACTCCACTTTGAAAGACATGCAGCACACTACTGATCAAGGTACCAACTTTGTCGTTGTACTGCATGATTATTCACGATTCATTTGTTCCTGCCATATGCAAAATATGGGACTACGAAATAAATTTAATGCGGAGTGCATATGCGTGAATTGTCCATAACTTCATGGTCTTTTGACTGTGGCGAAAGAACACGTCACATACGTAAAAGAAAGTGGTCTAATTAATGCTCTTGGTAGATAACTGAGCCAGTCTAACGATACTCGCTGGAATAAGCAGCTGACAATGTTAGAATGTCTTTGTGGAAGAAGCTCTCTGAGAAGGGAGAAATAGCCCAAAATGAAGTAACTGATAATACGCTGATGAAAGAACTTTTTATGTTATGTATGCTATTCGATTACTGTAATTCTTATACGCTATCGTTTATTTTACAGCTTCAAAAACACTAGGGTTTTTGTAGCTCTTCAATGCGGCGTCCAAGGAATTAAAACTGGGGAAATCATCTACACTGCACCATCTGTTTGCATGGTAAATGACAATGATAAAGCATCCGAGTCAGGCGCCCCAGAACAGAGAAGTTTCTGAAATCGCACTTTTACATAAACGCCTCAAATTTTAGTTAGATGAAAAGCTATTTGTCCAGAGATACTGTGAGGTAGCAACTTTCCTCTGGCCACCAATTGTCATTTAATAATGATATCTGAAGATAAGAGGCGTGAAGTCATGAAATGTACACAATAGTTTTCCTACTTCATACTTCTCCAATCCCACAATACACTCTAACGGCATTTCCCTTTAATGCATCTCTAACCGTCTTTCTATTTGTTCTCGCTAGTGGGTTCGAACGGAAATGGCTTACCTTTCGATTTAGAAATAGTTATCTCAATGTAGTCTGCTCTTCTGCAAGTTACAAAAACAACATTTAATGTTCGGAAATAGGAGAGATGCTCATTCCTACATGTTCCTCCACAACTGGTTACATGTGAATCCTTGGGAATCCATGTTGTGCTAAATGAAAGTTTGAATTTTTGTCGCAATGCACTGAAATGTGAATTTTGCAGTCCTCAGGGAAAAAGAAGAGAGCATTAATAAGGCTGGACATCTATTTCACAGCCCCACCCCACCAAAGAACAAATCATGTTGAAGCACATAAATTCTGCTACTCCATCTGCTGGATTTCTAGTTGTGCAATTTGAAGATGGGATTCAGACATTCGGGTAGCCTACACTCTATGTCCTCCCCTCATGAACCATCGACCTTGCCGTTGGTGGGGAGACATGCGTGCCTCAGCAATACAGATGGCCGTAGCGTAGGAGCAACCACAACGGAGGGGTATCTGTTGAGAGGCCAGACAAACGTGTGGTTCCTGAAGAGGGGCAGCAGCCTTTTCAGTAGTTGCAGGGGCTACAGTCTGGATGATTGACTGATCTGGCCTTGTAACACTAACCAAAACGGCCTTGCTGTGTTGGTGCTGCGAACTGCTGAGAGCAAGGGGAAACTACAGCCGTAATATTTTCCGAGGGCATGCAGCTTTACTGTATGGACAAACTATGATGGCGTCCTCTTAGGTAAAATATGCCGGAGGTAAAATAGTCCCCCATTCGGGTCTATGGGCGGGGACTACTCAAGAGGACGTCGTTATCAGGGGAAAGAAAACTGGCGTTCCACGGATCTGAGTGTGGAATGTCAGATCCCTTAATCGGGGAGGTAGGTTAGAAAATATAAAAAGGGAAATGGATAGGTTAAAGTTAGATATAGTGGGAATTAGTGAAGTTAGGTGGCAGGAGGAACAAGACTTTTGGTCAGGTGCATACAGGGTTATAAATACAAAATCAAATAGGGGTAATGCAGGAGTAGGTTTAATAATGAATAGAAACATAGGAGTGCGGGTTAGCTACTATAGACAGCATAGTGAACGCATTATTGTGGCCAAGATAGACACGAAGCCCACGCCTACTACAGTAGTACAAGTTTATATGCCAACTAGCTCTGCAGATGATGAAGAAATTGATGAAATGTATGATTAGATAAAGGAAATTTTTCAGGTAGTGAAGGGAGACGAACATTTAATAGTCATGGGTGACTGGAATTCGAGAGTAGGAAAAGAAAGAGAAGGAAGCATACTAGGTGAATATGGATTTGGGGTAAGAACTGAAAGAGGAATCCGTCTGGTAGAATTTTGCACAGATCATAACATAATCATAGCTAACACTTGGTTCAAGAATCATAATAGAAGGTTGTATACATGGAAGAATCCTGGAGGTACTGGAAGGTATCAGATAGATTATATAATGGTAAGACAAAGATTTAGGAACCAGGTTTTAAACTGTAAGACATTTCCAGGGGCAGATGTGGACTCTGACCACTATCTATTGGGTATGAACTGTAGGTTAAAACTGAAGAAACTGCAAAAAGGTGGGAATTTAAGGAGATTGGACCTGGATAAACTGACTAAACCAGAGGTTGTACAGACTTTCAGGGAGAGCATAAGGGAATAATTGACAGGAATGGGGGAAAGAAATACAGTAGAAGAAGAATGGGTAGCTTTAAGGGATGAAGTAGTGAAGGCAGCAGAGGATCAAGTTGGTAAAAAGACGAGGGCTAGTAGAAATCCTTGGGTAACAGAAGAAATATTGAATTTAATTGATGAAAGGAGAAAATATAAAAATGCAGTAAATGAAGCAGGCAAAAAGGAATACAAACGTCTCAAAAATGAGATCGACAGGAAGTGCAAAATGGCTAAGCAGGGAAACCCAGGTCTAAGCAAAGCAGGGAAAGCAGAAAGGTGGAATGAGTATATAGAGGGTCTATACAAGGGCGATGTACTTGAGGACAATATTATGGAAATGGAAGAGAATGTAGATGAAGATGAAATACGTATATGATACTGCGTGAAGAGTTTGACAGAGCACTGAAAGACCTGACTCGAAACAGGGTCCTGGCAATAAACAAAATTCTATTAGAACTACTGACGGCCTTGGGAGAGCCAGTCCTGACGAAACTCTACCATCTGGTGAGTAAGATGTATGAGACAGGCGAAATACCCTCAGACTTCAAGAAGAATATAATAATTCCAATCCCAAAGAAAGCAGGTGTTGACAGATGTGAAAATTACCGAACTATCAGTTTAATAAGTCACGGCTGCAAAATACTAACGCGAATTCTTTACAGACGAATGGAAAAACTGGTAGAAGCCGACCTCGGTGAAGATCAGTTTGGATTGCGTAGAGATATTGGAACACGTGAGGCAATACTGACGTTACGACTTATCTTAGAAGAAAGATTATGGAAAGGCAAACCTACGTTTCTAACATGTGTAGACTTAGAGAAAGCTTTTGACAATATTGACTGGAATACTCTCTTTCAAATTCTAAAGGTGGCAGGGGTTAAATACAGGGAGCGAAAGGCTATTTACAATTTGTACAGGGTTATAGCCTCTCCCCGATGTTATTCAGTCTGTATATTGAGCAAGCAGTAAAGGAAACAAAAGGAAAATTCTGAGTAGGTATTAAAATCCATGAAGAAGAAATAAAAACTTGGAGGTTCGCCGATGACATTGTAATTCTGTCAGAGACAGCAAAGGTCTTGGAAGAGTAGTTGAACGGAATGGACAGTGTCTTGAAAGGAGGATATAAGATGAACATCAACAAAAGCTTAACGAGGATACTGGAATGTAGTCGAATTAAGTCGGGTGATGCTGAGGGAATTAGATTAGGAAATGAGACACTTAAAGTAGTAAAGGAGTTTTGCTGTTTCGGGAGCAAAATAACAGATGGCGGTCGAAGTAGAGAGGATATAAAATGTAGACTGGCAATGGCAAAGAGAGCGTTTCTGAAGAAAAGTAATTTGTTAACATCGAATATAGATTTAAGTGTCAGGAAATCGTTTCTGAAAGTATTTGTACGGAGTATAGCCATGTATGGAAGTGACACATGGACGATAAATAGTTTGGACAAGAAGAGAATAGAATCTTTCGAAATATGGTGCTACAGAAGAATGCTGAAGATTAGATGGATAGATCACATAACTAATGAGGAGGTATTGAATAGAATTGGGGAGAAAGGGAGTCTGTGGCACGACTTGACAAGAAGAAGGGACCGGTTGGTAGGACATGTTCTGAGGCATCAAGGAATCACAAATTTAGCATTGGAGGGCAGCGTGGAGGGTAAAAATCGTAGAGGGAGACTAAGAGATTAATACAATAAGCAGATTCAGAAGGATGTAGCTTCCAGTAAGTACTGGGAGATGAAGAAGCTTGCACAGGATAGGGTAGCATGGAGAGCTGCATCAAACCAGTCTCAGGACTGAAGACCACAACAACAAGAACCACAATCGATCGCATTCAACATCTACTCGGAACGAGCAGTAAAGCATACTAGGATAAATATGTAAACAGAATTAAATATCAGGGAGGAGCAATAAACATATTGAAGTTTACCGGTGACACTGCAATTCAGTCAGAGACAGCAAAGAACTTGGAATAACAGTGGAATGGAATAGACAGTCACATGGAAAGGGATTATAAGATAACCCTCAATGCAACTAAATGAAAGGCAATGTAACCTATTCGAACAGAACCTGTCAGTACCAACGGATTTTCCATAACGTGTACTGCAAAAGGGGGCTGTAATATATGACCAACACAAAGATATACCGATTTCGTTAACTTTCGTTGTCTTTTAGGCACAGCATACATTTGAAAGATATATTTATGTGTAAGAAGTGTCATAAACCTGAAAATATGAATATGACACATGTTCTGAAATTCACATCCACTGACAAGATCTAAATTTTTGCGTTAAGACCTAAATTTAAAACGTAATCTGGTAGAGGGAATCATTAAAAATCACAAATACATTTTTTTTTTCAAAATTTTATAATATAATGTACATGACTAGATTCCAGCTTTCTGAAAAGGTAGGCAAAAAGTACCCCTTCCCTCTCCCTTGGTATTCCGAGGGTTAAATCAGGTAGTGTTAAGGGAATCTGATTACGGAATGAGAGACTAAAAGCACTATTGGGCAGCAAAATAACTGATGATGGCCGAAGTAGAGAGACTACAAGATGAAGGGTGACTATAGCAAGAAAAGTATTAATGAAAACGGGGGATTTGCTAACGTCGAATATAAATTTAAGTGTTACGAAGTATTTCTGGAAGGTATTTATATGGTTTCAAAGATGCTGCTCCAGGCGGGTGTAAAAATGAATGTGCGCAGTGGAAAATACTGCACGCAAATATACAGATTTGGCCCTATCTGACTACCCCCTGAAAAAGATCTTAGTATCTCTTAACGGTGATATTATTTCCTGCTTCTTGCTCTTTGACATATAAATTACAACATAAAAATAAATGAATGATTAAGGGAACTAGTAACTACTAAATATTAATGTTGTTTCTGCTTATACATTTATTGTAGATTTAAACCTCTTTATATGTTACAAATGTTTATATGTCGATGTGCAATGGACATAAAGAGATATAAATGAATTTCCTGACTAATATTATTGATAAACTACCCAAATCTGCCCTTTCTTATGGCTACACGATCTAATATAAATAACACGAGATGACTGATATCATCTACAGTAAGAGGCAATACTTTCAAAGATGATGTACAGCGGTTTGCAACCTCAGTGGAAATGAAACTTACGTGATCACAGTTGTTCAGGTTTATAGCCCTAATAAACCGAAGCAATTAGCAATATCTGAGAATGTACTGCGTTAGTGTGTCGGAGAGTTGCTTCTCGTGCACGTCTGCGACGATGGAAGGACTCCAGCCACAAAATAAAAGACTCATTAAACGCTAGGACGGCAGAAGGCGGTCCTCAGACTAGTATAATCTAATACTATCTTCTCCTCCCTATATTCTACAGGCAAGAAACGCGAACTCCCAGCCGGAAGGACGGAATTCATATAACGTCTCAATGTGAGTATAGGCAGGAGAAGTTCTCTCAATCACTGAACGCTGCGTACTCAACGACGATTCGCTACCCGGAGGCGAAGTCCACAATCGTGTAAGTTAGCAACACCTTCGGTCGCCTAAAGCAAATTCCCAGTGCCTCGTGGCAATATATCACGCAGATTAAGGTTTAGTAATTTTGCCCGCATTTGTTCTCTCATGATATATGAACCTCGCGACAGTATTTCACTGTTGGCAGCTTCCCCCAGCTTGAACATTATCCCCCTGAGTTCCACTGCACGTCATGGGAAGTCAGTTTCAGCAAGATGCTTGATGAAAAAGTCTAGCCCTGGGATTGCACAGCAGCCTTCGCCTGTATCACCCATTACACTGCAAGTGTTGTCACTTTTGTCAATCTCCTGATCCACTGGCACAAGCCTTGTCGGCCCGATCATAAACCTTACAAACACATTTGCTCTTTCTTCTCCTCCCACCTTCTGAGGAGGCAGTGCCACACTGATGGTGCCGAATATGCGTCCTCCGGAAATACTAAATGCGTCTGTCCCACTTCAGCACCCAAAACACCTGCAATACAGTCAGTCTTATTAATAGCTTTACGTGTCACTTCCTAAGTATCTACAACAAAATTACTGTCGGCAGTGGCACTCTGCAAGACACCAAAATCATCGGCACATGCACTTAGCTCCACATCTGGTCCAGGCTGCAGAAATTCGCAATCTCTCCGACAGGGTATACCTCACTAATTATGCAAACAACAAACGAGGGGAACAAAACAGTATGACTACAAGGACAATTAATCTAATTCTATCCTAACACTTACTGTTACTTAACTTCTGCACTTTAGCGGCTACTCATGACGACTATTATACGCGCTTAAACGCAGTGAGCCAAATTTATTGCTCAAAATGAAATACATTGCCCATTAAAACCGGCGAAAACTACCACAAAACTACGACTTCTCAACAAAACTCATCTTCCGCTTCTAAGAGTCTACGCATAGTTAACACCTTATACACTTCCAGTCAATGAGCCACACACATTCATGATAGGCAGAAATAACGTTCATCTTTACACATCCTCAGAACACAGTCGGAGTGTACTTACCACATGTCACACATGGAAACAGAGCTGAAAAGCTACTAAACGGTGCAATGTCTCAATGTGATAGTCGCAGTGACTCCACTCACCCACTGCAGACTGATGTTGTGAGCCGACGAAACTGCAACACTGAGGTAGTCGAGAGTCATCGTCTCCAGGGAGAGTGGCAGGTAAGGTTCCCCTGTCACTGAAATTTTGACGTGACACACACTTCTGACATCAAAATGTGGAGGTCCAGGATGGATGACCTCTACATGTGGAGGTCTGAGTTGAGGTGGTGGATTGTTGTCGGGATGATGATCGATGGCTGCTTATAAAAACATCACTATTATTAATACGTTTTACTGAAGGAACGAACTAGAACATTCTGTGGTGCAACGTCCTCCATAGTGTGTGCTGAAGACAGCGAGTGTTAAGGAACTGACTCAACAGGTGGGCATGGCCTCAAACGACTGCCTTCTATGGCCGATTTCTGGGTGCAACTGGCAGTTGGCCCACAGGGTATAAGATGCTAGATCTCACAGCACTGATCTTAAAACCAGCAGCAGGGGCCCACAGTTAGTAGAGGCCAAGTAACATGTTGACTGCTTGTAGCCTCATGTCGCCTCGTAGAGCGCCACCCCTCCTCTTAAATATTAGCTACCTGACTGATACATCTTTGACTGATAATTATGGTAATTCGTGTCGGGACTGAGCGCACTTGCTTTGCAAATCACAGCTTGCAACCATGTAGACGATAAGAAGTCTGCTGATTGGATGTGTAGTTACTGGCCTACCAACGCCTTTCTGCTGTGTCGTCGTTATGGTGGTGCCAGACATTTTCCTGGAGCACAATGTGGGAATCTGCCAGTGGCATTGCTGCATCTGACGTAATGGTATTTGGTAGGCGCTGATCTTTTGCAACAGCCATGGCAATGTCACAATTTTACTCAGTAGCGCCGAAAAATAGTGGTGCCACTGCAGATCGAATAACTGATGGGGAAAACGAGAAATTTATGGCACAACTTCGTTTCATAGAGTATATCCTAAGGCATCAAGGACTTGTCAGTTTGGTAATGGAGAGAAGTGTGTATATGTGAGTGTTGGGGAGGGGGGGGGGAGTGTTAAGATTGTAGAGGGAGACGAAGTCTTGAATACAGTTAGCAGGTTCAAACTTATGTACATTGCGTTAGCTGTGCAGCGCTGAAGAGGCTTTCACAGAATAGACTAGCTTGGGCAGCTGCATCAAACCAGTCTTCAGACTGAAGACCACAACAACAACATTGGGGAAGGAGATGGGAGCGAATTGTAGTTTTCTGGTCCATAATTTTGCAAGTTTTTCCTGGGAGAACTACTGAGTAAGGTAGATCTCGTGTGATCAGCACCTTCGCCTGGTGACATGGATAAAAACGTTTCTATATTACTCTAAAATAAGGGTGCCGCTCATTCCTGTTTGTGGAAAGCTATTTAGCTCACACTATTCGCCGATGCAGCGAACTGAAGTAGCGGTTCTTGTATATTTTGTTGTTGTAAACAGAAATGTCTCTGGCATGACGTTAATCTGCAACTACACATGGAGTGACTACAGTACAAGTGGTCCCCATCCAACAACAGCAACAACCTCTCTGGTAGGTGGATGAGCGAGTGGAAGTTCTGTACTGTAACTGTTACCTTGCCTGCTTGCGAAGGTGGAAGGATGATAGCGAATGTAAAGAAAATAGTCATGGTCTCCTACCACTTACCACCAGGTAGTCAGCTCAGTAATGTCAATTGAAATTAACCGAGCATTGCTTCTTGATTCCTGTTCTGATTTCCTATTACTCCAGGTTGGTGTTCGAGAGAAATGCAAAGTTACAGATGTGCCTCCAATGTAAATTTCATAAGGCAAGTGCACAACGCGATCGGTCAATCACATTATGCTGTATAATTAATTGAGTATCGGACTTCGTTTCTGAAAGACTGCAGTTTCGTTGCTGCACCATAAATATCTGATAAATTGCTAATCAGTATTTGGATCACACCAAAGGCGGACGGTCTCCACGTCAGCAGTTTTGCATTTCTTTCACGAATAGCTGAACACAGATCTGATAAAGACATTATACTAAGAGATATGTTTAGTTTGTTAAGTTAATCTGGAAGTTATTAATATAAATACACTTAAATATATTAACGGATCTTAAAAGCTAATAAGATACACTACTGGCCATTAAAATTGCTGCACCAAGAAGAAATGCAGATGCTAAACGTGTTTCATTGGACAAGTATAGTCTACTAGAACTGACATGTGTTTACATTTTCAGTTAATTTGGGTATATAGATCGTGAGAAATCAGTACCCAGAACAACCACCTCTGTCTGTAATTACGGCCTTGATACGCCTGGGCATTGAGTCAAACAGAGCTTGCATGGCGTGTACAGGTACAGCTTGCCATGCAGCTTCAACACGATACCACAGTTAATCAACAGTAGTGACTAGCGTATTGTGACGAGCCAGTGGCTCGGCCACCATTGACCAGACGTTCCAATTGGTGAGTGATCTGCATGATGTGGTGGCCAGGGCAGCAGTCGAACATTTTCTGTATCCAGAACGGCCCGTACAGGTCCTGCACCATAGAGTCGTGCATTATCCTGCTGAACTGCATGGGATCGAATGAAGTGTAGAGCCACGGGACGTAACACATCTGACATGTAACGTCCACTGTTCAAAGTGCGAACAACATGTGACTGAGGCATGTAACCAATGGCACCCCATACCATCACGCCGGTTGATACGTCAGTATGGCGATGACGAATACATGCTTCCAATGTGCGTCCACCGCGATGTCGCAAACGCAGATGCGACCATCACGATGCTGTAAACAGAATCTGGATTCAACGGAAAAATTTTGTGCACCCAAATTCGTCATTGAGCTTACCATCGCAGGCGCTCCTGTCTGTGATGCAGCGTCAAGGGTAACTACAGCCATGGTCTCCGAGATGATGGTCCATGCTGCTGCAAACGTCGTCGAACTGTTCGTGCAGATGGTTGTTGTCTTGCAAACGTCCCCATCTGTTGACTGAGGGATCGAGACGTGGCTGCACGATCCGTTACAGCCAAGCGGATAAGATGCCTCTCATCTCGACTGCTAGTGATACGAGGCCATTGGGATGCAGCACGGCGTTCCGTATTACCCTCCTGAACCCACCGATTCCATATTCTGCTAACAGTCATTAGATCTCGAACAACGCTAGTAGCAATGTCGCGATATGATAAACCGCAATCGCGATAGGCTACAATCCTACCTTTATCGGAAACGTGATGATACGCATTTCTCCTCCTTACACGAGGCATCACAACAACGTTTCACCAGGCAATGCCGGTCAATTGTTGTTTGTGTATGAGAAATCGGTTGGAAACTTTCCTCATGTCAGAACGTTGTAGGTGTCACCACCGGCGGCAAACTTGGGTGAATGCTCTGAAAAACTAATCATTTGCATATCACAGCATCTTCGGTACGAAACAGGAAGGCATCCACTAACTGATCGAAGAAAAAATGTGAAGGCTTCTCTTTTCTTTATCGGCATAGAAAGTATTACATGTACTTTTTAACACTTGTGGACTCTCTGGTAAACACATATTTCATAAACATAATGAAAGAAAATTTTTCTTGGTGTCTTACGTTTGTCTATGGTACTGATGATGGTCGAAGTAGAGAGGATATCAAATGTAGACTGGCAATGGCAAGGAAATCGTTTCTGAAGAAGAGAAATTTGTTAACATCGAGTATAGATTTAAGTGTCAGGAAGTCGTTTCTGAAAGTATTTGTATGGAGTGTAGCCATGTATGGAAGTGAAACATGGACGATAACCAGTTTGGACAAGAAGAGAATAGAAGCTTTCGAAATGTGGTGCTACAGAAGAATGCTGAAGATAAAGTGGGTAGATCACGTAACTAATGAGGAGGTATTGAATGGGATTGGGGAGAAGAGAAGTTTGTGGCACAACTTGACTAGAAGAAGGGATCGGTTGGTAGGACATGTTTTGAGGCATCAAGGGATCACAAATTTAGCATTGGAGGGCAGCGTGGAGGGTAAAAATCGTAGAGGGAGACCAAGAGATCAATACACTAAGCAGATTCAGTAGGATGTAGGTTGCAGTAGGTACTGGGAGATGAAGAAGCTTGCACAGGATAGAGTAGCATGGAGAGCTGCATCTAACCAGTCTCAGGACTGAAGACCACAACAACAACAACATTTCACTACGATACTGGCTGATACATGAGTACTAATTCAAGTCGTGTGCAACAAAAATACGAGATTGGTGTATACAACAAAAACAATACACTATTTGGCATGTTTTAAATAAACCGTTTGACAAATCATTTACATAGGCACGTGAGATATTTGTACAAAATACACTAACTTAAAATTTGAGAGGTATCAATGTTCTGAGTATAAGAGGTTAAGTTAGTTCAGTGACGTGTCTGCCCGTGGGGATTGATGCAGCCACTGCTGGAGTGACTTCGCAGTTGGCTTGTATGACGTCAATCGGTCGGTGACAACCGGCTGAGTGCGACCTTTGGTTTTGCACTTCGCAGCGGAGGTGGGCATCGAGGTGCGGCCCGTACAGGACAGTGGTCATGACAGCCGTGCGTTCCTTGCCTCGCGCTGCCGGTTCAGGCGGGGCAGCCGCATCGAGGTCCGCTGGGAGAGTCGTGCGAAGAGGCTCAGCACATGAGCTGCGGCCGCACTGGACTACAGAAGTATCGGGCTGAGCGAGACCCTGACGTCATCCTAAGTGCCGAGCAGTGCTGTTGCTAAATCACCTGTATGCCACGGGCTCAGAAGAGCTGCGCATGCAGACGCAGCCCACGGGCCGCGGTCTAACTGCTCCACATTGAGCGAGCACATGACGTCATTGCAACAGTGCCTTGCGGAAGCACTGGTGTGCTGCACCTACGAACTGTTGGTAGCACTGACCGCAGTTGCGAGCTACGGGCTACGAGCGGTGAGTAGAGCATTGTTTAGTGGAGTGATGGGATTTCTTCATTTTTTTCGTAACACGCAAAATGAGAGCGGGAAACTAAACGAGGTTTGGAGAGGAAAAGCACATGTCAAGAAAAACGGAAGTAAAAGAAAAACAAATCAGTGGTGAGTAGAGAACCACACAGCCTAGAGCAGTTTCAAAGTATACTTTGGACCTTGTTAAAGTGTATTGAGGATGGATTTAGGAAAAGCGTTCATATTCCTTGCTGTTCGTTGTACTGTGAAATTTACTCTCATGCTGAAGGGTCAAGTGGCACCTCGTACATTTCTCGCCATCCATGCGTGTCTAATAAACAAAGGTTTTACGTGGACGAGAAACGACTTCCTAAACCAGCTCAGGAGTTATCTGTCGATAGTTGCGTTCCTATATGTGCATGAGACGTAAGGTCGTACGGAACTATAAGAGGTGAGGGTCTTATGGATCTAGTTCAGAAGTTAATCGACACTGCAAAGGCCATTATATCTCACCCCACAACTGTGTCGCGGTACGTGGCAGAAAGTGTTAAAAGCCGACGACTTATAATTATGCCTGAGGTAATTGCTCATATAACAAAAGGCGAATACTCAGCAACTACGGACATGTGCACGTCCAGCGCGAGTGCGAGAAGAAATCATTATTGACTGAACTATCAGATCTCGCGTTTTCTTTACAACCCAGATTCCAGATGAACCAAAAACGGGCGGTAATATTCTAAGAGAATTGTTTACACGATATAAGTCCCTTGGTAGCCAATAATTTTAATTCGCAGTTTATATGCGTCAGTTGTCCATAAGTTCATGGTCTTTTGATTGGGCGAAAGAACGCTTCCCCTACGTAAAGGAAAGTGGTCTTCCTAATGCTCTTGATAGATAACTGAGCCATTCTAAGGATAGTCGTTGGAGTAAGCAGCTGACAGTGTTACAATGTCTTTGTGCGAAAAGTTCTCTGAGAAGGGAGAAATAGCCCGAAATGAAGGAACTGATATCACGCTCATGAAAGAACTTTTCACGATATTTATGCTATTCTATTACTGTAATTCTTATACGCAATCGTTTATTTTATAGTTTTAAAACATATGGGTTTTTGTAGCGTTTCAAAGCGGCGTCCAAGGAATTAGAACTGCAGAAATCAGCTGCACTGCACCTGCTCTTGGCATGGGCAATGACAATGTTAGAGCATTTGAGTCAGGCGCCCAGGACAGAGGTGTAAAGTCATGAATGCGATACCCTCACACTTCTCCAATCCCACAATACACTCTAACGACATTTCTCTTTACTGCATCTCCACCCGTCTTTTTTCTTTGTTCTCGCTAGTGGGTTCGAACGGAACTGTTGTTTAAATTCATAAATTCGGGCGTATTATAGTATTTGAGAGTTGTAGCATTACGTTTTAGTACCTGAATAGTGTAAATTCGCGTAGTCGTCTGTCTTCTGTTTTTTGTTTTGAACGGCTAGTGTCGGTTGGTCACAGCCAGTGTGCTCCCTGCCGCCGTTGGATAAGCAGCTGCCAGCAGAAAGCCGTATACTCCTAGCTACTCATTTGTTACATAGTTTAATTCTTAATTTCTTTGCGTGTCTTTGGTACTTTCATTGTTCAAATTCATAAATTTCGGGCGCATTATAGTATTTGAGAGTTGTAGCATCACGTTTTAGTACCTGAACAGTGTAAAATCGCGTAGTCTCCTTCCGCCGCCAAGCAGTGTGTCAGCAGTGCGCAAGTAGCAGCATTACTTCATTTACTAGGCAATCTTGTATTTTAATAACCGTTTAAATTTTGTGTCGATTTGTTTGTGCTGTCTGTAGATTAGATCAGACGTTCTTTGCACAACAGTTTTAGCATGGATAGGGACTGCAACTGCTGTGTTCGGATGCAGGCTGAGTTGGCATCCCTTCGCTCCCAGCTTCAGGCTGTGTTGGCTTCGGTCACACAGCTTGAGGCTGTTGCCAATGGGCATCACTGTGGGGGTCTAGATGGGGGTTTGTCGGGGATGGCCAGCTCATCCCACGCATCCCCCGATCGGACTACGATTGTGGCTGCCCGGGATACTGCCCACATTGAGGCTGATCCCTCACCTGTAGTAGAGTGGGAGGTCATCTCGAGGTGTGGCAGGTGGCGAAAGACATTCCGGAGGGCTGAACGGAAGGCCTCTCCAGTTTGTCTGACGAACCGGTTTCAGGCTCTGTCTCCGGCTGATACTGATGTTCGGCCGGAGATGGCTGCTTGTCCTGTTCCAGGGGTTGCCCCTCAGTCTGCAAGATTCGGGCAGTCGCAGAGGGTAGGCTTACTGGTAGTTGGGAGCTCCAACGTCAGGTGCGTAATGGGGCCCCTTAGGGATATGGCAGCAAGAGAGGGGAAGAAAACCAATGTGCACTCCGTGTGCATACCGGGGGGAGTCATTCCAGATGTGGAAAGGGTCCTTCCGGATGCCATGAAGGGTACAGGGTGCACCTATCTGCAGGTGGTCGCTCATGTCGGCACCAATGATGTGTGTCGCTATAGATCGGAGGAAATCCTCTCTGGCTTCCGCGGGCTATCTGATTTGGTGAAGACTGCCAGTCTCGCTAGCGGGATGAAAGCAGAGCTCACCATCTGCAGCATCGTCGACAGGACTGACTGCGGACCTTTGGTACAGAGCCGAGTGGAGGGTCTGAATCAGAGGCTGAGACGGTTCTGCGACCGTGTGGGCTGCAGATTCCTCTACTTGCGCCATAGGGTGGTCGGGTTTCAGGTTCCGCTGGATAGGTCAGGAGTCCACTACACGCAGCAAGCGGCTACACGGGTAGCAGGGGTTGTGTGGCGTGGACTGGGCCGTTTTTTAGGTTAGATGGCCTTGGGCAAGTGCAGAAAGGGCAACAGCCTCAAAGGGTGCGGGGCAGAGTCAGGACATGCGGGGACCAAGCAGCAATCGGTATTGTAATTGTAAACTGTCGAAGCTGCATTGGTAAAGTACCGGAACTTAGAGCGCTGATAGAAAGCACCGAAGCTGAAATCGTTATAGGTACAGAAAGCTGACTGAAGCCAGAGGTAAATTCAGCCGAAATTTTTACAAAGGCACAGACGGTGTTTAGAAAGGATAGATTGCATGCAACCGGTGGTAGCGTGTTTGTCGCTGTTAGTAGTAGTTTATCCTGTAGTGTAGTAGAAACGGATAGTTCCTGTGAAATATTATGGGTGGAGGTTACACTCAACAACCGAGCTAGGTTAATAATTGGCTCCTTTTACCGACCTCCCGACTCAGTAGCATTAGTTGCAGAACAACTGAGAGAAAATTTGGAATACATTGCACATAAATTTTCTCAGCATATTATAGTCTTAGGTGGAGATTTCAATTTACCAGATATAGACTGGGACACTCAGATGTTTAGGACAGGTGGTAGGGACAGAGCATCGAGTGACATTATACTGAGTGCACTATCCGAAAATTACCTCGAGCAATTAAACAGAGAACCGACTCGTGGAGATAACATCTTGGACCTACTGATAACAAACAGACCCGAACTTTTCGACTCTGTAAGTGCAGAACAGGGAATCAGTGATCATAAGGCCGTTGCAGCATCCCTGAATATGGAAGTTAATATGAATATAAAAAAAGGGAGGAAGGTTTATCTGTTTAGCAAGAGTAATAGAAGGCAGATTTCAGACTACCTAACAGATCAAAACGAAAATTTCTGTTCCGACACTGACAATGTTGAGTGATTATGGAAAAGGTTTAAGGCAATTGTAAAATGCGTTTTAGACAGGTACGTGCCGAGTAAAACTGTGAGGGACGCGAGAAACCCACTGTGGTTCAACAACAAAATTAGGAAGCTACTGCGAAAGCAAAGAGAGCTTCATTCCAAGTTTAAACGCAGCCAAAACCTCTCAGACAAACAGAAGCTAAACGATGTCAAAGTTAGCGTAAGGAGGGCTATGCGTGAAGCGTTCAGTGAATTCGAAAGTAAAATTCTATGTACCGACTTAACAGAAAATCCTAGGAAGTTCTGGTCTTACGTCCAATCAGTAAGCGGCTCGAAACAGCATATCCAGACACTCCGGGATGATGTTGGCACTGATACAGAGGATGACACGCGTAAAGCTGAAATACTAAACACCTTTTTCCAAAGCTGTTTCACAGAGGAAGACCGCACTGCAGTTCCTTCTCTAAATCCTCGCACAAACGAAAAAATGGCTGACATCGAAATAAGTGTCCAAGGAATAGGAAAGCAACTGGAATCACTCAACAGAGGAAAGTCCACTGGACCTGACGGGATACCAATTCGTTTCTACACACAGTACGCGAAAGAACTTGCCCCCATTCTGACAGCCGTGTACCGCAAGTCTCTAGAGGAACGGAAGGTTCCAAATGATTGGAAAAGAACACAGGTAGTCCCAGTCTTCAAGAAGAGTCGTCGAGCAGATGCGCAAAACTATAGACCTATATCTCTGACGTCGATCTGTTGTAGAATTTTAGAACATGTTTTTTGCTCGAGTATCATTTCGTTTTTGGAAACCCAGAATCTACTCTGTAGGAATCAACATGGATTCCGGAAACAGCGATCGTGTGAGACCCAACTCGTTTTATTTGTTCATGAGACCCAGAAAATGTTAGTACAGGCTCCCAGGTAGATGCTATTTTCCTTGACTTTCGGAAGGCGTTCGATACAGTTCTGCACTGTCGCCTGATAAACAAAGTAAAAGCCTACGGAATATCAGACCAGCTGTGTGGCTGGATTGAAGAGTTTTTAGCAAACAGAACACAGCATGTTGTTATCAATGGAGAGACGTCTACAGACGTTAAAGTAACCTCTGGCGTGCCACAGGGGAGTGTTGTGGCACCATTGCTTCTCACAATATATATAATTGACCTAGTAGATAGTGTCGGCAGTTCCATGCGGCTTTTCGCGGATGATGCTTTAGTATACAGAGAAGTTGCAGCATTAGAAAATTGTAGCGAAATGCAGGAAGATCTGCAGCGGATAGGCACTTGGTGAAGGGAGTGGCAACTGACCCTTAACATAGACCAATGTAATGTATTGCGAATACATAGAAAGAAGGATCCTTTATTGTATGATTATATGATAGCGGAATAAACACTGGTAGCAGTTACTTCTGTAAAATATCTGGGAGTATGCGTGCGGGACGATTTGAAGTGGAATGATCATATAAAATTAATTGTTGGTAAGGCGGGTACCAGGTTGAGATTCATTGGGAGAGTCCTTAGAAAATGTAGTCCATCAACAAAGGAGGTGGCTTACAAAACACTCGTTCGACCTATACTTGAGTATTGCTCAACAGTGTGGGATCCGTACCAGATCGGGTTGACGGAGAAGATAGAGAAGATCCAAAGAAGAGCGGCGCGTTTCGTGACAGGGTTATTTGGTAACCGTGATAGCGTTACGGAGATGTTTAGCAAACTCAAGTGGCAGATTCTGCAAGAGAGGCGCTCTGCATCGCGGTGTAGCTTGCTCGCCAGGTTTCGAGAGGGTGCGTTTCTGGATGAGGTATCGAATATATTGCTTCCATACTTATACCTCCCGAGGAGATCACGAATGTAAAATTAGAGAGATTCGAGCGCGCACGGAGGCTTTCAGACAGTCGTTCTTCCCACGAACCATACGCGACTGGAACAGAAGAGGGAGGTAATGACAGTGGCACGTAAAGTGCCCTCCGCCACACACCGTTGGGTGGCTTGCGGAGTATAAATGTAGATGTAGATGTAGAACTGGCTTACCTTTCGAACTAGAAATAGTTATCTCAATGTACTCTGCTCTCCTGGAAGTTACAAAAATAACATTTTATATTCTGAAGTAGGAGAGGTGCTCTTTCCTACATGTTCCTCACAAGTGGTAGCACGTGAATCCTTGGGAATACATGTTGTCCTAAATGAAAGTTTGAATTTTTGCCATATATGCACTGAAATATGAAATTTGCTGTCCTCAAGTAAAAAGAAGAGAGGAGTATTGAAGCTAGACATGTATTTCACAACCCCACCCCATCAAAGAACAAATCTTGTTGTAGCACATAAATTCTGCTACTCCATCTGTTAGATTTCCAGTTGTGCAATTTGAAGATGGGAGTGAGACATTCGGGTACCCTACACTCGATGTCATTCAACATCTACACCGAACAAGCAGTGAAGCATACAAGAATAAATTTGTAAACAGAATATTAGGAGAATATTAGGGAGAAGCTGAAAGGGTACAGTACCGCCTGACATTGAAAATAGGTACAGCATTCTTCGTTATTCTTGCCAGAACAACATATTATTTTGTCAGTAATAACTCAATTTCACTTAATACACCAAAGCCGGATACCCCTGTAGGAAAGAATGAAAAATTATTTATTTAACTGATCACATGTGCACTCCCACAAAATAAATCCCTACATCCAATTTGGTGAGATCTGTGAAATGAGTGAATGTACAGTTGTCTGCTAACCGCAGATAGTGAATGTACAATTTCTGATCATCTTAGAGACGGTCCTTTGGTCACCTTCGGTTGAACCAAAGAGGAAATTTACCTGAGCTTTGAGCGCCTGAAATGTGGCTGACCAATACGGTAACATGGTGCTCCCCCACCTCGACGGAGGTGCGAGCTGACCTGAAGAACGGCCATGTTTCAGCGCTCTGGCGCTAGATCTTGTGTTGGTAAGAACCGTCTTAGGTGTGCTCGGTAAAAGACAAAAGAGTGGAGAGATGATATGCATGTGAAATACTTAAGAGTAGTTTGGAATAATTATTTCTCTATTTCAGGAACTTTTGTGGGGAGAATTAAATGTGAGGCAGGTAATATTAAGGGAATCGTATTACTCTTTGGAAGTGACCAACGGTCACAATGAAACCTCGTGTAACAATAAGTTGAAATACTTGCGAGTGCTAGTATTAAGTTGAAATACTTCCGAGTGATAAAGTTAAGCTGAATTACTGGCATGTGTACTATAAGTTGGAAATATTTAAGAAATGGCGTGTGCGGGACTTGAAATTAGAGACGAGCACTTCCACGTGTTGAGTAGTATGTGAGTCTCAATCTGTGGATGACACTAGGGATAAAGATAAGTGCTCGTCCAAGGTATCAGTTGAGGACTCGCGTGTGTGACGAATATGATCTTAATATTGTCTTTGTGTGTTATGTTTCCGTGTGACGCTAGATTCAAACTCTAATACTCTGAGAGAGAAGTAAGGTGAGTCAGCCGTCTATCCAGCAACGCCACTTGGACTGCATTGCACAGGAAGACGTGCATATATCCTCCAGAGTTCATAGTAGGGAAGAAAAGTTACGAAGTGGGGCAGTGTCGTGTGAAACTGGGATGAATACTAAGAGAAGTGGGAAAGGCGAAAGTGAAGTGATTCTAACGTTGTGACTATTTTTTGTGGTGTATTCTGTGTTGTCAGTGGGATTGATTTCATGTAATGTAAGTATGTGTGGTTTGCATGGGAGAGTAGCAACATAGGTTCAGAGGCAGTGGGTAATTCATGTTCCTTTTTGTACCGCTCGGTCTGGAGGAAATTTTCGTAATCATGGGTGTGAGAGTTGAAGTGTGAGATATAGCAAAAGATCCACCATCCTATCCAGAAAGTGCACTGTAGCGTTAGATAATTACGAGACCATTAGATAGAGAATCACTAATGCAAAGCCATGCCCACTGGGCGGAGTTTCTCATGTGTAATTGTAGTATAAAATGTAATGGTGTGTTTAGATTATCTGTGAATCGTAATAGAATTTATCTGAATAAAAAAGATAGTTAAAAGAAAAAGATTGGTGGCCTTGTTCTTCGAATAGTGTGAAGTCATGATATCCAGAATTTATAACGTGTGCGCCATTCATATTCAGTGCGATGGTTACGTGTTGATCAAAGCCGTTGGGTGAGAAAGAAAATGTGGTATTGCCAGTGCGTAGTGAACAATCAGAGTTGTGTAAATTTTTAATAGTCAGATGTGCGTTATCCATTTCCGTTGCGTAATATTCAAACAGGAGATTAATTTGTAGCTTAATTGTGGGTACTTAAGCTCACAATCAGTCATTGATGTTTTGCGATAAATAAGAATAAATCCACTCGCTTGGCAGACCATTCATCTTGCAGGCCTGACTGCTTGATGCCACAGTATGAGCAAGGCATGTCGGTGCCTCTCATAATTTCGACCCTGCCAGGATTGTGCTGTTAGGGTTTGCTGTTAAGATTTTTTTAAATTTTTTTATGGGATTTGTCAAGATTTTTACATATATTGTGATAGCGCTAAGAAGTAAAGTTTTTTGTTTGCAATTTCTTTCTGGATTGGTGAGGACCTTTTATTTTTTTATGTAATTGATTGCTATGTCGTCCAAGGCTGGAAGATCGTTGTATAAATTTTTTTTGCGAAATGTCCGTAGTAACTAGGTCATAGTCGAAAAGTGTAGTCACCATGGAGAAGAGTGATTCTGGGGTGAACGTAGCAGTGGAGCAGGAAGTGGGTGTCGACCTTGGGTTAATGAGCGAGAACGGCAAACATTCGGAAGGGGCTGAATTGGTCAGTGGACCGCTGCTAGGTGATCCTTTAGGCGGCGGGCTTTGTCCACAATCGGGAGCTTTTCCCGACGACGCTGGCGAGCCGGGACTAGGTCAGGTATGCAATGAAAGTGTAGCTACCCTTAGCGAAGCTACGGTTTCTCAGGCGAACGAGGTGAGCGCTCCGAAAGTAGCAAATTACAATGTGCTACTGCAGTTTTTACAGAGGATGGATAGAGATAATAAGGAAATATTGAAAGCGATGGATAAAGATAATAAGGAAAGATGGGAAGCGTATAAGGAAAGATTGGAAGCGATGGATAAAGATAATAAGGAAAGATTGGAAGCGATGGATAAAGATAATAAGGAAAGATTGGAAGCGATGGATAAAGATAGTAAGGAAAGATTGGAGGCAGTGGATAAGGGAAATAAAGAGGCAATGAGGAAGCTGCGTCTGTCCGCAGTTAATAATCGGTTAGATGAGGGGGAGAAGAATCTGTGTGCGTTGAAGCAAGTATGTGACACCGTGAAAGAAAAAGCCAATAATTTGGAGGTACGAATAATTGCAATAGAGAGTGATATTATAGAACCTAGGGGCATGTTGCTGGATGAGCGAATCAAAGAGGAAGACGAACTCAGAGAATTAGAAGAACGGTTGTGTCGGATAAAACAGGTGGCAAACTCAACTGGTTGTAGTCCAAGGTCGGAAAACATAAATGCGGAAGAAGGCACTTCGTGTTGGTACAAACATACACTTGTTTTCCGTATCCTGATAACTACCAGGAAGTTATTAAAGACTGTGGAAGCTACAAGACATTTTGTGACAAGTTTTTAAATGAATTCTGGTCGAAAGGAGGACCAGGTTAAGCAAAGCATATTGATGATGCCAAATTGTAACGAAGGTGGTATATGAGACCTAGTGGTGTGCTATCAGGAAATGCTGAGACGAAATAGGGATTTGGATGTGCCATACGAAGCTGGGGAGCTCATTAGGATCTGTATAACGAAGTTGCCAGTGAAATCGCGCAGAGATATAGCGATAGCAGGCAGAGGATTAGACGATTCTGCGTCATTTCAGCACTTGTTGCAGGAACTGGGTTATGAGAGCAGCATCGTGAACGGAGGCACGACTCATAGGTCAGACAGAGTCGAGGATAGGAACGGCAGAAACTGTCATAATGTCAGGAGGGCATGGAATCCTGGCACTTCATTGTCGTCATAATGGATTGATGGATAGGAGAAACTAATCCAACATATCAGCCCTTAGCATATTGCCTTAAAACACATGCCGCTGGCACAGAAAATTGTCCATGTAGCAGACATACTCTACTGATATGTAGGAATGCAAATACCATACTTCTGATCATAGAATAAAACACCAGTAATGACATCTGTTAGGCTGGTCTCTCAGAGCAAAAGACAGTAAGGCTTACAAAAATTTGCAAATTTTGATTTGGAGCGTTAAAGTAAAAGTACTGTTTCCTCAAAAAAAAAAACAGTTGCCCAAAATGTTATGTAGTAATGCCAATGAGTACAGTTTAATTAGTGCGATTCGACTACTGCAGGTACTTAACACGTAATTTAAAAAGTAAACATTGTGATCTGTATGGCATGGGGTAGATTTAAACTGCTGTTACAGGTAACATCAGCTATGTGATCGAAGTTTTTAGATTAGCTGCCATCTGATATATAGTATGTCATTGTCGTGGTGACAGTTATACTGAAATGCTGCGTATGGTTGTTCGGAATCTGGTGTTAGGGAAAGAGGCCACTGGCACCAAAGTTTCTAACACTTGTGTTGTCCCTTTCTGCCAGCTTGTATATTCTCTGCACACATTTAATTTTCATGTAAGCACAGATTCATAAGTAGCAAGTTCTTTACTGTGTATAGTGAACAATTCAGAGTGAGGTGGATTGTCCATGAAAATGCTGTACTGATTGAGACGATCAAGGGAAAACAATCGTGTGGGCTTCTTCACATTTCTAACATCAAATTACGGAAAAGTTAAGGATAGATCGAAAGTAGGCGAGTTATGGTAGATAGTCAGTGTATTTATTTGTGGTGTGTAACGCTGTGCAGGGTCAAATCGAACATAAGAATTTTCAGGTGGGATGTCAGGAAGTATGACGGAATAGACTGGTCGAATGAGTCATGAACAGAGTCGACATAGTGGTGTATGTACGTATTTTTTGTCATATGAATAAGGATCAAGCAGAAACGACGTGATGATTAATGAGTGGATAAAGATGGTAGATAGAGAGAGAAGCGAAGTGATAAATAGTAATGGATAAAGGTGATATTTAAGGAGAGGAGCGACGTGAAGCAGTGTGATTAATAAAGAGGGATTCGATGGGATGAAACAGTGGTAAATAAAGGTGAGTAGAATTGAATAATATGGAGACGTCTTAGATGTATGTTACAGAGTGGCCTGTGTATGCTGCAATCGAGATTGATGCGTATGGAGAAGGAAGATCAGGGAATGATGGAGTAATGGACGGACAGAGAGCCGAAATACGAATGAAGAGATGAGGACAACTGCACAACGTGAAAGGACACAAAGGGAGTATGAGATCCAGATGGTGAACGTTGTGGAATACTGACGTAAGATGTAATATAAGTGTAAATCTAATTCTTACCATAACATTTGCAATATGGCTAAAATAATACTTTTTTTTGTTGTTGTTGAAGCCTGGTACCAGTATAATTAATCAAAACGGTCCCAAGAATGAGTACAGTTATTTTGCAGGATGAAAAATTTGTGTATTTTCTGTTCTTAGATGAAATGTCGCAATTCTAAGTTGATATTTAGCAGGATGAATAATCGGTAAAGTGAATGCAGAGGTAAGCCGATGGAGAGAGGTGCCAGAGTGAAAGGACGAAATTGGAGACTGTAATGCTATCTCCGAAACAACTCCATGTGTTATGTGGTTGAGTATAAGGGAGCCAAGGTATGTTATGTTGACGTGAGTGTGGTGGTGTTGAGGTTAGCTGACTGCTAGACCTATTCTGTTGGTGTATTAATGGATCGAATGAGAAGGAAAATGTGGTGTCAGTTGAGTGAGAGTCGTAGAGTAGTGTGATCAATGCACACACCCCTGTAAAGGGGATGCTACCTATCAATAAGTAAAACATTATTGTGCTTTATTGTTTGATTTGGACCAACCTCGATGGTAGGTCAGGATATGACGTCATGTGGATGGTACATACATGTCCTAGAAACGTTGTTATATATAATAAAAGGTAAAAATATGTAAAGAGATGCTAATTTCTGTGTGTCACAAGCACAAAGGTGCAGTGTATGTTGTAGATTTAGAGTCATCAGTTTCTAAAATGTTTATTGTGTTAGGATGTAAAAATAATTTACTATTTGATATTATGTAATAGGTAATTGTGAGCTGTACAGATTGTTTCTTATTTTTTTGTTAGAGCACTTTCAAGGGGTATTAATTTCAGTCTGTCACAAGCACAAAGGTGCGTTGTATGTTGTAGTTTTAGAATCAACAGTTTCTAATATGTTCACTGTGATAGGATGTTAAAGTAGTCTACTATTTGATATTGTAATAATGAGCTGTATCGTTTGTTTCTTATTCCTTTTTTTAAACACTTTCATGTTTTGTATGAGGGATGACAGTTACAATCAATAGCACAAGTGTGGGCAGTATATAGAAAAGGGATAAATGTTTATGTTGTATGTGTAGAAAACTAGGGTGTATGATTTTATGTTTTTTAGAACAAAGATTCTTTTATTACCAATGTATCTAATAGACCATACATGTAATCAATGAGTATTTAAATACTGTAAGAATATCCTTTTGTCTGTAACTTTGCGAGATGCACGGAAGGGTCTGTCTGATTGGGTGTCGTAGAGCTGAGGTGCCCATGTAGAACGCGCCCGTACCTACATAAAAATGCGGGAGGCCAAGCTGACGTCGGCATGGGAGAGGCGACAGAGCCGCTGCGCTCCCCACTCCACTGTCGGTTGGGGTACACTCCTCGCGCCTGCTACAACAGGTCAACGGCCTGGGGCGACACGCACCTACCACTGCCATTCATAAGTTGCATCACCCTTACGAATGGAGACAGTATCCCGCAGAGGCAACAGCGGGTGGTTTTTCTGCTCAATGGCTCGCCCGACGGAGGCGCAACGGTAGAATGAACGACGCACGGCAGAGTCCGGCGGGGATTTTTTAACAGCATCTATTAACTAGTACTGGACTGTGGAGCCGTGAAGCAAGATGACTGCTCGTATGTCTCAGTAAGTTGGAAAGTGAAGGACTGGTGTTTCCACGTTGTGAGTAGTGGAAAAGATTTAGTCTTTAGCAGACAGGACGATTGTTTTGTTTTGTCTTGACCACTGAACGGTGGGATCCATAAACGTTTGGGAGTGACTTGTTAAGTGTGCTTTGTAAAATGCATGTGGGACGCTTGTTATACTTAAAGAGGACAGTTGTTGTTTGGTGACTAATTGTTATCTGAACACAAGAAACTAAAGTGGGACATAGACATTTGCATTTGTAGTAGGAGACATTTCTTTAATTGGTGCGAGAATAAGTTCTGTTTGTTGGAACATAAAGACTTTTAATTACACCATGAACTGAAAGGAAAGGACCGTGGGTAATAGTAGTTGTAGGGCCATTTCTGAACGACCAGATTCGTGTGGATGGTAATCTGAGAGTAACTATGACATTTGAGTTTAATGTGAGATATGGTTCAGTGCGTGTTCAAAATGCCGATTTCAGTGACCTAAAGACTTTCGTCCGGGCAACCATGGGAGAGTTTTGACACCGAGGCAGTGTTTCTAGTAAAACTGTCAGCAACTTTTTGACCCCAGGAAAATCACAGAATGAAATGGTTCTGTGTGACTCACAAGATAGGGAATAATGTATTTGTATTTGTAATTGCGTAAAATTTTTTACATGTTTCATTCCTGAAGGGACAGCAAGTGTAATTGTATTTCAGTAACATGTGTTTAGAATAGTTAGAGTGTTTTTTTTGTTTGTTCTGGGTTATCAAGTTCACGTAGCATGTTTATTAGAATATTTGGTACAAGGATACTTTAGTTATTAGCCAGTGTCGTAATACTAACGCAGTGGCTCTTGTTGCATTGGTCAGTAAGGTTGTCATAGGGGACAAGAGTTTGCATTGCACAACAAATATCGGAATTAACTGATACATTTTGATGTCGTGGACAGTAGTAATCTAGTTGGTGTGTTGACTGAAGCCACTTATTTGCATTGTCACAGTGGTGATATTTCACATTGAAGTGTAACGGAGGCTACTCGAAATGCAACTTCTTGTCGTCTAAATATGTAACAACAGAGAAATGATCAGTAGAGTAAAATACGAGAGCTACTGGTGGATTGAAGCACTTATTGCTAACTATTTACTGCGTGTATTGATCAAAGTTGATGGACTGACTAGCTCAGCAGCAGATATTTATACTGCTGGGCAAGGATAAGGTTTAAACTCACAGTCGAGTAGTGGTGGCAATTGCTTAGGTGATGATAGTAAATGAGGTATGACATTGTGTCTTAGATTGACTATATTACGTAACCAGTATGTAACTTGTGTTATATTTCATTGTTTTTTTCTTCAGTTTTATTTCTCTGTAGGTTTGATGTACATTTTAAAGTAATGGTATGGAGCCTGACATTCTACATATAACTAGTGTACGCTATTTTTTTTCTTTTGTTGATTTTGTTTTGTGTTTAGACATTGCTGTGTAAAGATTATTACCCCGAAATTTATGTATGTCAGATTACTTACTCTGTGTGGACGGTAAGCTATTTAAAATTTCATGAGTACAATTAGTATTTTATTTTTATTCGTTATAGAGTTAGTAAAGATTGGATTACTCCTAAAAACAACGGAGATCCAGGTAACTAAGCAAATTTTTATCTCACCACTTTTTTATTTGTATGATGTAATGTTTTATTTGTCATTTGGATTGTTGTAAATTTGTATGTGTACATAACTCCGGGTTGTGGAGAGTACAATAATGCGACAACTGTGTCAATAAGTTGGTAAAGTAACAGCATTTGGTTGTCTACTTGAGGTCACAAGGGGCTAAGGTCTCCTCCTGGTTATTATCGTGACTTGCTAGGTTTGTTCGAATACAGCTTTCTTAAAAATATGTTCGGAACAACCCTCGCATTGCAAGGATAGTAGTGTGAATTTTTTTTTTTTTTTTTGCACCAGTAGCCGGTGGTGGAAGGGTACAGTACCGCCCGACATTGAAAATAGGTACAACATTCTTCGTTATTCTTGTCAGAACAACATTTTTTTGTGGGTAATAACTCAGTTTCACTCAGTACACCGAAACCGGATACCAGTGTAGGAAAGAATGACAATTTATTTATTTAATTGATCACATGTGCACTCCACAAAATATATCATTACATCCAATTTGGTAAGATCTGTGAAATGAATGAATGTATGGTCGTCTGCTAACAGCAGATAGTGAATGTGCAATATATGATCATCTTTGAGATGGTCCTTTGGTCACCTTTGGTGGAACCAAAGAGGTGAAATTTACCTGAGATTTGAGCCCCTGAAATGTGGCTGACCAATACGGTAACATGGTGCTCCCCCACCGTGAAGGAGGTGCGAGCTGACCTGAAGAACGGCCATGTTTCAGCACTCTGCCGCTGGATCTTGTGTTGGTAAGACCTGTCTTAGGTGTGCTCCGTAAAAGACAAAAGAGTGGAGAGATGGTATGCATGTGAAATACTTAAGAGTAGTTTAGAATAATTATTTCTCTATTTCAGGAACTTTTGTGGGGAGAATTAAATGTCAGGCAGGTAATATTAAGGGAATCGTATTACTCTTCGGAAGTGACCAACGGTCACAATGAAACCACGTGTAGCAATAAGTTGAAATACTTGCGAGAGCTAGTACTAAGTTGAAATACTTCCGAGTGCTAAAGTTAAGCTGAATTACTGGCGTGTGTACTATAAGTTGGAAATATTTAAGAAATGGCGTGTGCAGGACTTGAAATTAGAGACGAACACTTCCACGTGGTGAGTACTGTAAGGAAAGTGCACTGTAGCCATGCCCACTGGGCGGAGTTTCTCATGTGTAATTTTAGTATAAAATGTAATGGTGTGTTTAGGTTATCTGTGAATCATAATAGAATTTATCTGAATAAAAAAGATAGTTAAAAGAAAAAGATTGGTGGCCATGTTCTTCGAATAGTGTGTAGTCATGATATCCAGAATTTATAACGTGTGCACCATTCATATTCAGTGCGATGGCTACGTGTTGATCAAAGCCGTTGGGTGAGAAAGAAAATGTGGTATTGCCAGTGCGTAGTGAACAATCAGAGTTGTATAAATTTTTAATTGTCAGATGTGTGTTATCTGTTTCCGTTGCGTAATATTCAAACAGGAGATTAATTTGTAGCTTAATTGTGGTTACTAGAGCTCACAATCAGTCACTTATGTTTTGCGATAAATAAGAGTAAATCCACTCGCTTGGCAGACCACTCATCTTGCAGGCCTGAGTGCTTAATGCCACAGTATGAGCAAGGCATGTGGGAGCCTCTCAAAGCAATAAACATTTTGCAGTGTACCGGTGACACTGCAATTCTATCAGAGACAGCAAAGAACTTTGAATAACACTTGTATGGAATACACAGTGCCCTGGAAAGGGATTATGAGATAACCCTCAATGGAACTAAATGAAAGGTAATGGAACGTATTCGAATTAAACCTAGCAGTACCATCGGATTTTCCATGACGTATTCACCAAAAGGGGGGCATAATATATGATGAAGACAAAGATACACGGGTTTCGTTAATTTTCGTTGTCTTCTACGCACAACATACATTTTAAAGATGTATTTATGCTTAAGAAGTGTCCTAAACCTGAAAATATGAATATGACACCTGTTCTGAAAATTCACATCCACTGACAAGACCTTAATTTTTCCTTTCATTTTTACTGAAATATTTAAAACAATTACGATCATTAAATACACCAAATACATATTTTTTTATTTTAAAATATGATGTACATGACTAGATTACAGTATTCTGAGAAGGTAAGCAAATAGTATTAATGAAAAAGAGGGATTTGCTAACATCGAATATAAATTTTAATGTAGAAGTATTTACTGAAGGTATTTGTATGGTTTCCAAGATGCTGCTCCAGGCGGATGTAAAAATGAATGTGCGCATTGGAAAATACTGAAAGCGAAAATAAAGTTTTTGCCCTGTCTGACTACCCCCTGAAGCAGGTCTTAGGATCTCTTATCGGTGATATTATATCCTCCTCCTTGCCCTTAACATATAATTTACAACATAATAATAAATGAATGATTAAGGGAACTAGCGACTACTAAATTATAAATGATGTTTCTGCTTATACATTTATTGTTGATTAAAACACCTTTATATATTACAAATGTTTATGTGTGGATGTGCAATGGACATAAAGAGATACAAATGAATTTCCTGGCTAATATTATTGATAAACTGCCCAATTCTGCCGCTTCTTATGGCTACGTGATCTAATATAAATAACGCGAGATGACTGATATCATCTACGTCCCAAACACTAGAAGACACTACTTTCAAAGATGATCTACAGTGGTGTGCAACCTCAGTGGAAATGAAACTTACACTATCACGGCTGATCAGCTTTATAGCCCTAATAAACCGAAGCAATTAGCAATATCACCGAATGTACTGCAGTGATGCATCTCGTGCACGTGTGCGACGATGGAAGAACTCCGGGCACAAAATAAAAAACTCATTAACACTAGGATGGTAGAAGGCAGTCCTCTTACTAGTATAATCTTCTCCTCTCCGTATTCTACAGACAAGAAACGCGAACTCCCAGCCGCAAGGACGGAATTCAGATAACGTTTCAACGTGACTATAGACAGGAGAGGTGCTCTCAATCACTGAACGCTGCGTACTCAATGACGATTCCCTACCCGGAGGTGAAGTCAAGAATCGTGTAAGTTAGGAACACCTTCGGTCACCTAAAGCAACTTCCCAGTGCCTTCTGCCCATATACCATGAAAATTAAGCTTTAGTGATTTTGCCCACATTTGTCCTATCATGATGAACGTAATCTGCGACGGTATTTCACTGGTGACAGCTTCCCCGAGCTTGAACATTATCCCCCTGGGTTCCATAGCTACGCATGGTTAACACCTTTTACACTTCCAGACAAAGAGCTACACTCATTGATGATAGTCAAAAATAATGTTCATATTTATACATACTCAGAACACAGTCTGAGTTTACTTGCCACATGTCACAAATGAAAACAGAACTAAAAACCTGCTAAGAGGTGCACTGACTCGACGTGATACTCGCAAAGGGGGAAAAATAGAACAGGCAGTGTACTCACCCACTGCATACTGATGCTGTGTGTCGACGAAACTGGAACCCTGAGGTAGTCGAGAGTCATTGTCTCCAGCGATGGTGGCTGGTAAGGTTCCCCTGTCACTGAAATTTAGACGTGACACACATTTATGACATCATAATGTGGAGGTCCACGATGGATTGCCTCTACACGTGGTGGTCTGAGTTGAGGAGGTGAATTGTTGTTCGGATTATGATCGATGGCTGCTCATAAAAACTTCACTGTTAGTCATACATTTTACTGAAGAACAAACTAGAACATCCTGTGGTGCAACGTCCTCCATAGTGTGTGCTGAAGACAGCGAGTGTTAAGGAACTGACGCAATAGGTGGCCATGGTCTCAAACGACTACCTTCAATGGCCGAAGACTAATTGCACCTTGTAGTTGGCCGACAGGCTGGAAGATGTCAAGTTCAAAAATGGTTCAAATGGCTCTGAGCACTATGGGACTCAACTGCTGTGGTTATAAGTCCCATAGAACTTAGAACTACTTAAACCTAAGTAACCTAAGGACAGCACACAACACCCAGCCATCACGAGGCAGAGAAAATCCCTGACCCCGCCGGGAATCGAACCCGGGAACCCGGGCGTGGGAAGCGAGAACGCTACCGCACGACCACGAGATGCGGGCAACGTCAAGTTCACAGCACTGATCTTAAAACCAGCAGCAGGGGCCCACAGTTAGTGGAGGCCAAATCTCGTGATGGTTGCTGGTAGCCTCATCTTGCCTCGTGGAGCGGCAACACCTCTCCTCTTAAATAGTAGCTACCGGACTGAGCACCTTTTACTCAAAATAATGTTAATTTATTTTTGGATAGAGCGCACATGCTTTGCAAATCACAGATTGCAAACATGTTGACGATAAGAAGTTTGCTTATTGGATGTGTAGTTACTGGCGTACCAACGAATTTCTGCTGTGTTGTTGTTATGGCGGTGCCAGCTATTTTCCTGGAGCACAATGTGGGAATCTGCCAGTGGCATTGCTACATCTGACGTAATGGTGTTACGTCGGCGCTCAGCTGGCCCATTCCCAAAATCTTTTGCAACAGCCATAGCAACATCACAATTTTACTCTGTAGCGCCGAAAAATAGTGGGGGCACCGCAGATCGAATAACTGATAAGAATATACTGAGTCGAACTGGGGAAAACAAGAAATTTATGGCACAACTTCCTTTCATGGGGCATATCCTGAGGCATCAAGGAGTTTTCAGGTTTGTAGGTATTGGAGAGAAGTGTGTATATGCGGGCGTTGGGGAGGGGAGGGGTGTTAAAATTGTAGAGAGAGACAAAGTCTTTAATACAGTTAGCAGGTTCCAACTGATGCATGTCGCATTAGCTGTGCAGCGCTGAAGAGGCTTGCACAGAATAGACTAGCTTGGGCAGCTGCATCAAACCAGTCTTCAGACTGAAGACCACAATAACAACATTGCGGAAGGGTCCAGGAGGGAGAGGTAGGCTTCTAGTCCACAATTTTGCGACTTCTTTACTGGGACGAGTTGCGAGTAAGTTAGAACTAATGTGATTCAGCGCCCTCGGCTGTTGAAATGGCAAAAGACGTATATATATTGTTCTTAATTAACGGCGCTGCCCATTCTCGTATGAGAGTAGATATTTATCTCACACTGTTGGCCGATGCAACCAACTGACGTAGCGGTTCTTGTATTATTTTGTTGTTGTAAACAGAAGTATCTCTGGTATGACGTTAAACTGCAACCACACATGGAGTGACCACCGTGTAAGTGGTCCCTATCCAACAATAGCATCAAGGTGGATGGGGGAGTGGAAGTTGTGAGCTGTAACTGTTACCTTGCCTGCTTGCGAAAGTGGAAGGAAGATAGAGAATCTAAAGAAATTAGTCGTGATCACCTACCACTTACCAGAAGGTAGTCAGCTCAGTAATGTCAATTGAGATTAACCGAGCTGTGGTTGTTAATTCCTGTTGTGATTTCCTATTACTCCAGGTTGGTGTTCGAGAGACACGTAAAGTTACAGATGTGGCTCCAATGTAATTTTCATAAGGGAAGTGCATAACGTGATCGGCCAATCGCATTATGCCGTATAGTTAATCGAGTATCTAACTTCGTTTCCGAAATATTGTAGGTTCTTTGGTGCACCATAAAAGATCTGATAAATTGCTAATCATTATTTGGGTCACACCAACGGCGGACGGGTTCCACGTCAGCAGTTTTGCATTTCTTTCACGAATAGCTGTATACAAAGCTGATAAAGACATTAATACAAAGAGATATGTTTAGTTTGTTAAATTAATACATCTGAAATGTATTAATTTAAATATACGTAAATACGACAGTCACTTGAAAAGTCTGTGCAAAGTCCGAGGGATGCCACCACCGGCGCCTAACGAGGCCATGTTTAGTTAGTAGCATCTTTGGAAAGAACGCACACCAAGTTTCAGTCATATTGGTCTATTTCTTTGTGTTATGCATTCGTGAGAGTCAAGGAAGTAGAGTGATTGTCAAAAAATGGACGAAAAAGAATCTAGTGTGGTGATCAGACTTTACTTTATGAAGGGCAAAATGCCTCAGGAGACTAAACAGAAGCTTGATAAACATTACGGTGATTAGAACAGTTTATAAGTGATTTCAAAATTTTAGGGATGGCCATATGGACACAAGTGATGCTGAATGAGCCGGTCGGAGTGGCAGGGTGGTTCTAGGCGCTACAGTCTGGAACCGCTCGACTACTACAGTCGCAGGTTCGAATCCTGCTTCGGGCATGGATGTGTGTTATGTCTTTAGGTTAGTTATGTTCAAGTAGTTCTAAGTTCTAGGGGACTGATGACCTCAGATGTTAAGTTGCATAGTGCTCAGAGCCATTTGATGCTGAAAGTTCTGGATACCCTGTGGAGGTTACGACTCCAGAAATCATTGATAAAATCCATGATAAGGTGATGGATGACAGAAGAGTTAAGGTGCGTTAGATTGCTAGTGTTTCGGGCATCTCGAAGGAACGGTTACATAATATTTTGCATGAACATTTGGACATGAGAAAGCTATCCGCAAGATGCGTTCCGCGATTGCTCCCGCTTGACCAAAAACGGAATTTTGCGAAGTGTTGCAAGGATGGTTGCAGCTGTTCAGAAGAATCCGCAGGAATTTGAGCGTCGTTTCGTCACTGTGGATGAAACATGGATACCTTACTATGCTCCTGAGACCAAACAACAATCTAAACAATTGGTTACCAAGAGAGAATCTGCACCAAAAAAGGCGAAGACCATTCCTTCGGCCGGAAAGGTTATGGCGACTGTCTTTTGGGATTCGCAAGGGATAATCCTCATCGACTATTTGGAAAAGGGTAAAACTATTACAGGTGAATATCATTCATTGTTATAGGACCGTCCTTTCCCATCATGACAATGCACCAGGACAAACCTAAGCAATTCTGGTGGCAATATTAATGGGAATATGATTCCAGCTCGTTTTCCATACCCCACTATTCTCCAGATTTCGCTCCCTGAGACTACTATTTGTTCCCCAATTTGAAGAAATGGCTGGCGGAACAAATACTTTATTCAAACGAGGAGGTGATTGCAGCAACTATCAGCTATTTTGCAGCCTTGGACAATTCCTATTATTTGGAAGGGATCAACAAATTAGAATAGCATTGGACGAAATGTATATGTCTAACAGAAGACTATGTTGAAAAATGAAAAAGTTTTACCCCAAATACGTAAGCAGTTTTTATTTTTGCAGGGACTTTTCAAACGCCCCTCGTATATTGATTGTTCTTAAGAGCTAACAAGATGGATGCATACATAGCGAAAGCTGAAGAACAAAGGACGATACGAAACTGGAAGGCGTCTCCTAGCTGATGGAAGAAAAAAATGTGAAAGCTTCTCAGTTCTTCATTACCGTAGAAAGTATTACAAGTACTTATTAACATTTGTGGTCTTTCTGGTACACAGACATTTCCTAAACATAAAGAAAGAAAATTTTTTTGGTGTCTTACATTTTCCTACGATATATTTTACTACGATAATGGCTGTTACATGAGTAGTCATTTAAGTCCTCAGTACAACAAAATTACAAGATTGGTGTATACAAGAAAAAACAATACACAATTTGACATGCTGTAAATAAACAAATGATTTTGATTGGCACACGAGATACTTTTACAAGAAGGAGTAAATTAAAATTTCAGAGGAATCATTGTTCTGAGGATAAGAGTTTAAGTCAGTTCAAGGACGTTTCTGCCTATGGGAACTGATGCAGCCACTGCTGGAGTGACATCGCAGTTGGCTTGTATGATATCAATCTGTCGGTGACGATCGGCGGAGCTCGAACTCTGGTTGTGCACTTTGTAGCAGAAATCGGCATCGAGGTTCGGTCCAACCAGGACCTTAACCGTGACACACGTGCGAGCCTTGCCTCGCGCTGCCGGTTCTGTCGCGGCAGCCGCATCGAGGTCCGACGGGCCGCACGGTGCAGAGTCATGCGGCGACACTGCGCTACAGCAGTCTCGGGCCGAGCGAGTCTCTGACGGGCCGAGCAGTGCTGTTGCGAAACAACTTGCATGCCACGGGCTAAGCAGAGTCACGTATGAAGACACAGTCCACGGGCCGCGGGCCCACTGCTCCGCACTGCGCGAGGCTGTCACGTCACTGCATCAGTGCCTTGCGCAAGCGCTGACGTGCTGCTGCCTACTTGCTGCTGGTAGCACTGACCGCAGCTATGAGCTACGGGCTGCGAGCCTTGAGTAGAGCAGTGTTTAGTGGGATGGTGGGATTTCTTCATTTTTGTCGTAACGCACAAAATGAGGTTGGAAACTAACCGTGGTCTGGAGAGGAAGGAGCGCATGTCAAGAAAAAGGGTAGTCAAAGAAAAAATAATCAGTGATGAGATAAGAACCACACAGCTTGAAGTGTATCTTAAAAGTTCACTTTGGACCGTGTTAAAGCCTATTTTGGATGACGTTAGGAAAAGCATTCATTTTGTTTGCAGTTCGCTGTGCTGTGAAATTTACTCTCATGCTAAAGGATCAAGTGGCACTTCGCACATTTCTCGCCATCCATGTGCGTCTAATAAACATGGGTCTTATGTGGACGAGGGACGACTTCCTAAACCTGCTCAGGAGGTAACTGTCGGTAAATGCGTGGCTATGTGTGCACGAGATGTTAGGTCGTATGGAACTATAAGAGGTGAAGGTCTTATGGATCTTATTCAGACGTTAATTGACACTGCAAAGGCCATTATGTTTCACCCCACAAATGCGTCGCGGTACATGGAAGGAAGTGTTAAAAGCTTACGACATATAATTATGCCTGAAGTAATTTCTCATATAACAGAAGATGAATACCCAGCAACTACGGACATGCGGACGTCCAATGCGAGAAGAAACCATTAGCTGATATGTACTGTCTCCTGTTTCGTTGACTGGGCTCTCAGATCTCGCATTTTGTTTACAACTCAGTTTCTAGATGATTCAAATACGGCGGTAACATTCTAAGAGAATTCTTTAGACGATTTATGTCTCTTGGTATCCACGACTCTACTTTGAAAAACATGCAGCACACTACTGCTCAAGATACCAACATCGTCGTTGCACTGCGCGATTATTCATGATTGAAATGTTCCTGCCTTATGATCAATACAAGGCTACGAAATAAATATGATGCGGAGTATATATGCGTCAATTGTCCATAAGTTGATGGTCTTTCGGTTGTGGCGAAAGAACGCATCAATAACGTAAACAAAAGTGGTCTTCTTAAGGCTCTTGATAGATCACTGGAATAAGCAGCTGACAATGTTAGAATGCCTTTGTGCTAAAAACTCTCTGAGAAGGGAAGAACAGCCCGAAATGAAGGAACTAATATCACGCTGATGAAAGAACTTTTCACGGTATTTATGCTATTCTATTGCTGTTATTCTTATACGCAATCGTTTATTTTAAAGATTTTAAAACATGAGTGTTTTTGTAGCTCTTCAAACTGCGTCCAAGGAATTACAACTGGAGGAATCACCTATACTGCACCTTCTGTTGACATGGACAATGACAATGTTAGAAAATCTGAGTCAATCGCCCCAGGACAGAGTAGTTTCTGAAATCGGACTTTTACGTAAACACCTCAAATTATACTTAGATGAAAAGCTATTTTTCCAGATATACTGTGAGGTAGCAACTTTCCTCTGGCCACCATTCGTCGTTTAAAAATGATACCTGAAATTGTTGTTGTTGTTGTTGTGGTCTTCAGTCCTGAGACTGGTTTGATGCAGCTCTCCATGCTACTCTATCCTGTGCAAGCTTCTTCATCTCCCAGTACCTACTGCAACCTACATCCTTCTGAATCTGCTTAGTGTATTGATCTCTTGGTCTCCCTCTACGATTTTTACCCTCCACGCTGCCCTCCAATGCTAAATTTGTGATCCCTTGATGCCTCAAAACATGTCCTACCAACCTATCCCTTCTTCTAGTCAAGTTGTGCCACAAACTTCTCTTCTCCCCAATCCTATTCAATACCTCCCCATTAGTTACGTGATCTACCCACCTTATCTTCAGCATTCTTCTGTAGCACCACATTTCGAAAGCTTCTATTCTCTTCTAGTCCAAACTGGTTATCGTCCATGTTTCACTTCCATACATGGCTACACTCCATACAAATACTTTCAGAAACGACTTCCTGACACTTAAATCTATACTCGATGTTAACAAATTTCTCTTCTTCAGAAACGATTTACTTGCCACTGCCAGTCTACATTTTATATCCTCTCTACTTCGACCATCATCAGTTATTTTACTCCCTAAATAGCAAAACTCCTTTACTACTTTAAGTGTCTCATTTCCTAATCTAATCCCCTCAGCATCACCCGATTTAATTTGACTACATTCCATTATCCTCGTTTTGCTTTTGTTGATGTTCATCTTATATCCTCCTTTCAAGACACTGTCCATTCCGTTCAACTGCTCTTCCAAGTCCTTTGCTGTCTCTGACAGAATTACAATGTCATCGGCGAACCTCAAAGTTTTTACTTCTTCTCCATGAATTTTAATACCTACTCCGAATTTTGCTTTTGCTTCTTTTACTGCTTGCTCAATATACAGATTGAATAACATCGGGGAGAGGCTACAACCCTGTCTCACTCCTTTCCCAACCACTGCTTCCCTTTCATGCCCCTCGACTCTTATAACTGCCATCTGGTTTCTGTACAAATTGTAAATAGTCTTTCGCTCCCTGTATTTTACCCCTGCCACCTTCAGAATTTGAAAGAGAGTATTCCAGTTAACGTTGTCAAAAGCTTTCTCTAAGTCTACAAATGCTAGAAACGTAGGTTTGCCTTTTCTTAATCTTTCTTCTAAGATAAGTAGTAAGGTTAGTATTGCCTCACGTGTTCCAACATTTCTACGGAATCCAAACTGATCTTCCCCGAGGTCCGCTTCTACCAGTTTTTCCATTCGTCTGTAAAGAATTCGCGTTAGTATTTTGCAGCTGTGACTTATTAAACTGATAGTTCGGCAATTTTCACATCTGTCAACACCTGCTTTCTTTGGTATTGGAATTATTATATTCTTCTTGAAGTCTGTGGGTATTTGGCCTGTCTCATACTTCTTGCTCACCAGATGGTAGAGTTTTGTCATGACTGGCTCTCCCAAGGCCATCAATAGTTCTAATGGAATGTTGTCTACTCCCGGGGCCTTGTTTCGACTCAGGTCTTTCAGTGCTCTGTCAAACTCTTCACGCAGTATTTTATCTCCCATTTCATCTTCATCTACATCCGCTTCCATTTCCATAATACTGTCCTCAAGTACATCGCCCTTGTATAAACCCTCTATATACTCCTTCCACCTTTCTGCCTTCCCTTCTTTGCTTAGAACTGGGTTGCCATCTGAGCTCTTGATATTCATACAAGTGGTTCTCTTCTCTCCAAAGGTCTCTTTAATTTTCCTGTAGGCAGTATCTATCTTACCCCTAGTGAGACAAGCCTCTACATCCTTACATTTGTCCTCTAGCCATCCCTGCTTAGCCATTTTGCACTTTCTGTCGATCTCATTTTTGAGACGTTTGTATTCCCTTTTGCCTGCTTCATTTACTGCATTTTTATATTTTCTCCTTTCATCAATTAAATTCAATATTTCTTCTGTTACCCAAGGATTTCTATTAGCCCTCGTCTTTTTACCTACTTGATCCTCTGCTGCCTTCACTACTTCATCCCTCAGAGCTACCCATTCTTCTTCTACTGTATTTCTTTCCCCCATTCCTGTCAATTGTTCCCTTATGCTCTCCCTGAAACTCTGTACAACCTCTGGTTCTTTCAGTTTATCCAGGTCCCATCTCCTTAAATTCCCACCTTTTTGCAGTTTCTTCAGTTTCAATGTGCAGTTCATAACCAATAGATTGTGGTCAGAATCCACATCTGCCCCTGGAAATGTTTTACAATTAAAAACCTGGTTCCTAAATCTCTGTCTTACCATTATATAATCTATCTGATACCTATTAGTATCTCTAGGATTCTTCCAGGTATACAAGCTTCTTTTATGATTCTTGAACCAAGTGTTAGCTATGATTAAGTTATGCTCTGTGCAAAATTCTACAAGGCGGCTTCCTCTTTCATTTCTTCCCCCCAATCCATATTCACCTACTATGTTTCCTTCTCTCCCTTTGCCTACTAGTGAATTCCAGTCACCCATGACTATTAAATTTTCGTCTTCCTTCACTACCTGAATAATTTCTTTTATCTCGTCATACATTTCATCAATTTTTTCATCATCTGCAGAGCTAGTTGGCATATAAACTTGTACTACTGTAGTAGGCGTGGGCTTTGTGTCTATCTTGGCCACAATAATGCGTTCACTATGCTGTTTGTAGTAGTTTACCCGCACTCCTATTTTTTTACTCATTATTAAACCTACTCCTGCATTACCGCTATTTGATTTTGTATTTATAACCCTGTAATCACCTGACCAAAAGTCTTATTCCTCCTGCCACCGAACTTCACTAATTCCCACTATATCTAACCTATCCATTTCCCTTTTTAAATTTTCTAACCTACCTGCCCGATTAAGGGATCTGACATTCCACGCTCCGATCCGTAGAATGCCAGTTTTCTTTCTCCTGATAACGACGTCCTCTTGAGTAGTCCCCGCCCGGAGATCCGAATGGGGGACTATTTTACCTCCGGCATATTTTACCCAAGAGGACGCCATCATCATTTAATCATACAGTAAAGCTGCATGTCCTCGGGAAAAATTACGGCTGTAGTTTCCCCTTGCTTTCAGCCGTTCGCAGTACCAGCACAGCAAGGCCGATTTGGTTAATGTTGCAAGGCCAGATCAGTCAATCATCCAGACTGTTGCCCCTGCAACTACTGAAAAGGCTGCTGCCCCTCTTCAGGAACCACATGTTTGTCTGGCCTCTCAACAGATACCCCTCCGTTGTGGTTGCACCTACGGTACGGCCATCTGTATCGCTGAGGCACGCAAGCCTCCCCACCAACGGCAAGGTTCATGGTTCTTGGGGAAATTAAGAGGCGTAAAGTCATGAAAAGGATACAATCTTTTTCCTTCCTCATACTTCTCCAATCCCACAATACACTCTAACGACATTTCCCTTTACTGCATCTTCAACCGTCATTTCTCTTTGTTCTCGCTTGTGGTTTCGAAAGGATCTGGCTTACCTTTCGATCTAGGAATAGTTATCTCAATGTACTCTGCTCCTCTGGAAGTTACAAAAATAACATTTAATGTATTGAAATAGGAGAGACGCTCATTGCTACATGTTCCTCTACAACTGGTAACACGTGAATTCTTGGGAATCCATGCTGTCCTAATTGAAAGTTTGAATTTTTGCCATATTTGCACTGATATATGAATTTTGCTGTCCTCAGATAAAAAGAAGAGATGTATAATGAGGCTGGACCGCTACGGTCGCAGGTTCGAATCCTGCCTCGGGCTTGGATGTGTGTGCTATCCTTAGGTAAGTTAGGTTTAAGTAGTTCTAAGTTCTAAGGGACTGATGACCTCCGACGTTAAGTCCCATAGTGCTCAGAGCCATTCGAACCATTTTGCTACCGCTTCTGTTTTGCTCTTTTCTGCTGATGGGTAAGCCTGCGAGCCGAACGTATTAGTGAAAAATTTTGCACAACGTATTTTATAACGCTAATTAGTTGCCCTGTCACTTATACGCTCTCCAGCAGGGTAAGCTTATCCTTTGCTCTACATGTGACATCAACTAGTCGTATGCAAATCTGGTTGGTTTCTAACAATATCCTCAGTATATGCTAGAATGTTGAGATGTGCTGACCTACAAACACTGCCTCCACAAGGTGGTTGCAAACATGAAATACACAAATAAGGAGATAATAAAATGACAAAGGAAAGTACTAACTATGAAATGACACACTCAGTAGTGTTAAATTCTTCACTCTTCTGCAATTTACTCTATACAAGATTACACAGTACGAGCAACATTTTAGTTCTGCCTATTCACATTTGGTAATCGTCTGTCCTGTGATATATTCGCGGTTGTTAATCCAAGCGCGGAGTACTGACATCAGCTATGGCAATTGCAATTACATTAGAACTACACTCACGACTAGCAACGTGAAGCCTCAGCATAGAACGAAAAAGACACGTGATCAGCAATTTACTTTACTTCCCTAACCGCCGTTGTGAATGCACGACCACTACAGTGATCTAACGCTTATCGCTCGACTCAGCGAGATAACATAAATTCTACCTCACCAAAAGCTTCTGTGGAACACCCAACGATCCTCAGGCTTTTGCTATAAGTACTCTGTCCCAGTAACGAGGTCGCAGACGTCGCCAGGACCAACCTCTCTCCTCGACACACCAGGAACAAGTGTTTCACAGTCGCAACGCTTTTTCGTAGCTCCTGTTCTTTTTCCTTCCCCCCTTTAATGTGTGTGGCCAATCATGTTGCTGGAAGGCGTTCGTTTCCGATCGCCGACCAATCTCAGTTTTGCAATAGACCAAAGCTTCTAGAAGTTTCCAGACTGTTCCAGAAGCTTCTGCTCCGGCCGTTCGGAAAACCACCTACACACCGCCACGCGTATTGTGAGCGAGCCCCTGTGTCTTCTCCTTGTCCTCGGACACGTGGCTCCCGCTAAGCCGCGGTCCACCCGTCTGGGTTTTGCAGGAGCTTACGTTCGATGTTGTCTACAGCTCTCAGGCCTGCCTGCCTCGCATGTGTCTTTCCCGTTCTTCTGCCAGCCTCCCGTCTCCGTCTGCTTCACTATCGCCCAACGTGCAGATATTCTGCTACAAATTAAGATCCCTAGCCGATGTCAGTATCGTTAATGTTTTCCTGTCCCGATGTTTATACTATTAAAGGGTCATCTTTCCGGAGTGGTAGTTGTAATTTGGCTCAAAATCATGCCACATTACAACACTTAATCTAATTCTATCCTAACACTTACTGTAAGTTAACTTCTCCGCTTGAGCGGCTACTCATGACTACTACTGTATGTGCTTAAACGCAGTGAGCCACATCTATTCGTCGAAATGAAATACATTCCCCATTCAAAACGGCGTAAACTACCACAAAACTCCGACTTCCATACAAAACTCATCTTTCCCTCCTAAGAAGCTTCACATGATTAAAACCTTATACCATTCCAGATAATGAGCCACACCCATTGACGACAGAGAAAAATAACGTTCATATTTACACATCCTCAGAACCCAGTGTGAGTTTACTTGCCACATGTCACACATGAAAACAGAACTGAACAGCTGTTAAAAAGTGGACTGACTCGACGAGACACTCGCGGGATGAAAGCAGAGCTGACCATTTGCAGCATAGTTGACAGGACCGATTGCGGACCTCTGGTACAGAGCCGAGTGGTGGGTCTGAATCAGAGGCTCAGACGGTTCTGTGACCGTGTAAGCTGCTGATTCCTAGACTTGCGCCAACTGGTGTTTTTGGGTTTCGGGTTCTGCTGAATAGATCAGGTGTCCACTATACGCAGGAGGCGGCTACACGGGTATCAGGAACTGTGTGGCGTGGATTGGCCGGTTGTTTAGGTTAGAGGGTCTTGGGAAAACACAAGAAGGGGTTAAGTCACAAAGGGTGCAAGGTGAACACAGGAAGAACGTCGATACAGGAATCATTGATATAACAGTTGTAAATTGTCGTAGCTGTGTTGGGAAAGTACCAGAGCTCCAAGCGCTAATAGAAAGCACTGATGCTCAAATCGTTATAGGCACTGAAAGCTGGCTAAAATCGGATATAAGCTCAGCCGCAATTCTTGCAAAGAACCTAACGGTGTGCCGGCCGCGGTGGCCGAGAAGTTATAGGCATATCAGTCCGGAACTGCGAGACTGCTACGGTCGCAGGTTTGAATCCTGCCTCGGGCATGGATATGTGTGATGTCCTTAGTGCTGGTGCCTTCTCTACCAGACATCACGACACCTAGAGTATCAGCAACCAGACTGACAGCCTGCAGCCGCGGTTTGCCCGCCTCGCAGGCACACCGAAGCACTACACAACCGACAGGCAATACTGATGAACGGCCACATCAACAACCACAACAACAAAACCACAGCAAAGACACAAGCGGCCACCAGGGGCCACTACCGGCCCACATAAACATAAGGAAGACGTCGCTGCAGATCTCGGAACTATTTTCACACATCAAACCACGTGATAGAAAATAGTTCCAAGGTACTCATCCGCCAAAGCGCTATAAAGGCATGCGCTCGGCTGCACATCGGCGTTCCTTAAACCCGGCAAACCGCCGTCCGCCGTCTCCTCCTACCGTCCCATCAAACTTACCTCGGTCTTCAGCAAGGTCCTGGAATCTATCCTCACCCGACGCATCCACCAGCATCTCCGCCAGCACCGCCTCCTTCCCGTTACCCAGTGTGGCTTTCGGCCGTCCTTCTCTTCCGACGACCTTCTCCTTCACCTCACTCATCTCCTTTCCGAACAGCTTAATTCCCGTCGCTCCGCAATCTTCCTCTCCCTGGACCTCGAACGTGCCTATGACCGCGTATGGCATTCCGGTCTCCTCTTCAAGCTCCAAACCTTCGCCCTTCCCATTAACTACGTCCGTCTGATCGGCTCCTTTCTCTCCCGCCGTCCCTCCTATGTCACCATCCATAACACAGATTCCTACACCTTTTTCCCCTCCGCCGGTGTGCCCCAAGGCTCCGTCCTCTCCCCCCTTCTGTACCTTTTGTACACGGCGGACATGCCGCCGCCGTCACCCCCCGTCCACCTTCTCCAGTTTGCCGATGACACCGCCTTCCTTGCCCTTGCCCCCACCCTGCAGCGCTCCCAACACCTTCTCCAATCCCATCTTGACCGGTTCACCGCTTGGTGCAACCAGTGGTTGCTCAAGGTCAATCCCTCCAAAACCCAGGCGATCATTGTAGGTAAAACCACCCCTTCCTTCCGCTTCCTTGATTTCTACATCACCATCTATGGCCGTCCTATCGCCCTCACTCCCACCCTTAAGTACCTTGGCGTCACCCTCGACCGTCGCCTGTCCTGGACTCCCCACCTCCGGACAATCCAAGCCAAGGCACGCTCCCCACTCAGTCTCCTCAAGCTCCTCTCCGGCCGTACGTGGGGTCTGGACCCCTCCACCATCCTCCACACCTATAAATCCCTCATCCGCCCTATCCTTTGTTATGCCCATCCGGCTTGGATCTCCGCCCCCCCCCTACCTTTTATAGATCCCTACAAATCCTTGAACGCCATGCTCTCCGCCTCGCCTATCGCATCCGTCTCCCCTCCCCTACGCGGCTCCTGTACGATCTCATCCCCTTCCCCCACCTCATTCTTTTCCTTGAAAGGATACGGATCCTGTACACCTCCCGTAAACTCGATCCTCCTCACCCGCTCATCTCCCCGATCCTCTCTCACCCCCGCCCGCTGCCGCGCCTGTATTCCCACGTCCCACCCGGTCTCCATCTCTCCACCCTCCTTACCCTCTCCCAAGGTGGCTTCCGCCAGCTCCCCCTCCCTGATGATGTCCTCCTCCCCTCCATCTACCCCTCCTATCAACTTTGACCCTGCCCCACCCCCCACTTCCGGTGTCCTTTCCTTTAGGCACCCTCCCTCCCTTCTCTTCCCTTCCCATCTCTTTCCTTTTCCCCCGTCCCCTCCCACCATCCCTCAGGCCCCGGGCTTCCCCTTCCTCCCTCCCCCCTATCTCCCCTGCCCGTGGCATCTCTGATCTCCCATCTGGCTCTCCCACTCCCCTTCCTCCTCCTCCTCTCTTGGCAGGTCCCCGGACTCGCACATGCATAGTGAACATTCGCGCGCCGGAGACCATCGCCATCAGCGTTTCGTGTGTGTGCTTCGTTTTGTGTTTCGCATTCTTTCGCAGTTACAACTCCACTGTTCACATGTGCCGTCGCCGTCCTCCGTGTTTTGTGCGCCGTGTCAACAAGTGTTAGTGTTTTTATCGTCCAGCGTGAACGGCTTCGTGTTTATTGTTTTTTGTATCTCCATTTTTTGCCCGCCGTCATTTTTTGTATTGTCTGTATCATCTATTTGTCATGTTATTGTTCCACTTAAGGCTGAAGAGCAGCGTAAAAAATGCTGCTGGCAGCCAGCCTATATAGGTGATTAAAATAACAATAAAACAAAAAAAACTGCACATCGGCAGTTCATCGACCTCAAGCAGACATGGATAGCTGCCGCCCCAGCAGCCAGGCTTAGATCTTCTCGCTGATCTCTGGATTAGGCTTGGTATATCGGAGAAGTCTCTGGCGGAGACTAGTAGGAAATTATTTCAGTTGTTTTCTATATTATTCTTGTATGTAGTTGTGATTCGAAGACAGGTCATGGTTTTTTGTTTTCACTGTACTTGGAGAATTGGTTTTGGTTAATTGAACAGTCCAATAAACTGTTGTTGCCCTTTGATCGTTAGTTTCTTCTGCTTATGCAGTAATAGTAGTGGCGACGAGTTGGTTCGTAGTTTTCACGTGTTTATTGCTTGTTCTCCTCCATGGCAGAGAATATTCTGGGCATCGATCAGCCCTCGGCAAGCGTCCTCGCACTTTTAATTAGTATGCTGCAGACGAATGAACTTATTATTCAGCGATTGCTGGCTATGTCTGCTGTCTCCCGTGGGTCTCAGGCACTGAGTGCTCCGTCCGCTTCCCCTCTCGTGGGGCTGCGGCCCACGCCTCCCACTTTTCCCATTTTTTGGCTCATGACGTCGATGGCGGCGTGCAGAGGTGCGCGATTCTTCTTGCCTATGTCGGTCCAGAAATATATCATCTGTTGCAGCAGTTGCACAGCGACACGGAGCCACACACTCTCTCGTATGAACAGTGGACTTCGAGTTTGTTGGAGTATTTGGATACTCAGGTCCACGTGGCGGCTGCCCGTCACAAGTTTTTTTGTTGTCAGATGCCCCCCTCCCAATCTTACAGGGAGTGGGTTGCCACACTTCAAGGCCTCTCCCGGGACTGTCGGATTTTTTGTGGTAACCCCTCGTGTAAACAGTTGTATGGTTCAGCGCTCATTCAGGACATGCTTCTCATACATGCTCCGGATGACTCCTTGCGGACCAATATTCTTAAATTGAAGGATCCATCATTGGATACTGGCTTAAATGTTGTCAGCGCTCATGACCAGTCTACTTGCTCGTTGACTAAGTTGTTTCCCCCTGCACAGGTCTTTGTCGCCCACCTGTCGCGGCGCCAGTATGCCTCATAGGGATCTCGCAGGTCCCACCATATGGAGGGCCCTCCCCCATTCCTGGATACAGGGGGCGTGGCCACTCCACCACCGGACCAGCCACCGCGCTGGCGGCGTCAGCTGCCCAGCCACAACAGCAGCAAGGGTTACTGCCCTGTCGGCAACGTTTCATTTCGCACATGCGAGTTGATAGTCGGTTTCGACGTGTGACCTGTTCAGCCTGCAGAAAACAGGGCCACAAGGCAGAGGTGTCATGGTCATCCTGTTCGATGCTCGTGGACCACACATCCGTCGATGCTTCTGACTCTCTGGAGGTCGACTCCGTGCCTCCGCTGCAGATTTCCTTTGTTCAGTCCGCCATCAATGGCGGCAATCACTCTGATGGTACAGGTTGATGGGGTCTCCCTCCTGTTTCAGGTGGATACAGGGTCTTCCGCCACCATCATCGATGCTGGCTCCCACTGTCGTTTGGGTTCCCCATTTCTCCATCCTTTTCATGTGGCCCTGCAGAGCTACAGTAATGATGTCATTAACCTCCAAGGGTGGTTCTCTGCTCGAGACCAGTACCGCCTGCATGATGTTCAGGCTCGGGTATTGGTCCTCTCCGCGCCCATGACCACGAACCTATTATACATGGATTTTTCCCTTTATTTGGCTTGCACATCCATGATTTGGAGCCAGCGGTCCAGTCTCTTTTTGGCGGGTGACCACCTCCAGCAACTGTTGGAGGAATTCTTTGCTGTTTTCTCCAACCCTGTCTCTGGGGGTTCCAGACTTTGAGGCCCACGTTGAACTCCTTCCCTTGGTTGTCCCGAAATTCCATAAGGCTCGCCCAGTTCCTTTCGCCCTCCATGACAAGTTATGGCAGGAGCTTCAACGCCTGGAGGATGAGGGCATCCTCAGCCCCATTCCCATAGCTGTTGGGCTACGCCCATCGTCGTTCTTGAGGAACCCAACAGGTCCTTGCGCGTTTGTGGGGATTTTTAAGGCCACTGTCAATGTTCAGTCTCTTATCGATTCTTACCCCATCCCAAGGGTTGAGGACATTTTGTCGAAATTGGCTGGCGGCAAGGTGTTTGCCAAAATTGAGCTGAGGGATGTGTACCTCCAGTTACCTGTTTTGGTCATCTCCACTCCTTTTGGGCTTTTCCGCTATAACCGTCTTCCTTTTGGGGTCGCTAGCACTCCCGCCATTTTTCAGGCTATCTGGAGTCCATGGCGAAGGACGTTCTGGGTATGGCGAACTACCTGGATGACATCTTAGTTGTGGGCACCTCTGTTCGGGACTTGGCCCAGAACCTCTGCCACCTCTTCCGCGTCCTCCAGGCTGCTGGCTTACGTTGCAAAAAGGAGAAGTGTCTTTTTTTTTTTATTCCTCAGGTGACCTACCTCGGCCATGTCCTCAGCGCCTCCGGCATTCGCCCCACACCCCAGTATATCGAGGCCATCCAGCAGCTGCCGCCATCGCAGGGCGTCTAACAGCTGAAGTCCGTCTTAGGCCAGCTTAACTACGAGGGCTATTCCGAAAGTAAGGTCCGATAGGTTGCGAAATGGAAACCACGGTAAAAATCAAAAATGTTTTATTTGCAACAGTTAGATACACCTTGCAGCTACTTATCTCCATAGTCGCCGACCCGACTTAGACGTGTATCGTAGCGTTGTACCAACTTTCCCATACCCTCGCTATAGAAGGCAGCCGCCAGTGCTCTCCGCCAATTCTCTACGCTGGCCTACGGCTCGTTGTCTTGTGCCGAAATGTTGTCTTCATAACCAGCGGTTCATGTGACCAGAGCTGAAACTCAGAGGGAGACAATTACGGGCTGTATTGTGGGTACTCTCACATTTCCATTTGAAAACGATGCAGGAGCATCTTCATTGCCCCTGCAGAATGCGGCTGAGAATTGTCTTGAAGACGAAACAGCACGACAGTTATGTAATGTTAGCTGCATAGCTTCAGGGGAAATTTCTCACCAGGCCCCCGTACTTGGCGGCAGACACTATTTTCTAGACATCTTTACGCACTCACTGCGAGCTCAGAAATGAGAAGAGCGACGTGATGCTAACTGGGGTTATACTAGAGACACTACCCAACACATCTGTGCAAAGCTTTATCGGATTATCATAGTCGTTTCCATTTCGTGACCGATCGGACCTTACTTTCGGAATAGCCCTCGTACTATCGCCTCGCTGATCTTTGGATTACGCTTGGTATATCGGAGAAGTCTCTGGTGGAGACTAGTAGGAAATTATTTAAGTTGTTTTCTACATTATTCTTGTATGTAGTTGTGATTCAAAAACGGATCATTGTTTTGTGTTGGTGTTATACTTGGAGAATTTGTTTTGCTTAACTGAACAGTCCAATAACTTGTTGTCGGACATTGATCGTTAGTTTCTTCTGCTTACGCAGACATAGCACTTAGGGTGGTTAGGTTTAAGTAGTTCTAAGTTCTAGGGAACTGATGACCTCTGATGTTAAGTCCCATAGTGCTCGGATCCATTTTTGAACAATGGTGTTCTGAAGAGATAAGCTAAATACCGTTGGCGGTGGCGTGTTTGTTGCTGTCAGAAGTAGTTTACCTTGTCGCGAAATTGAAGTAGATTCTTCCTGTAGTTAGTATGGGCAGAGGTCATTCTTGGCAATGGGAATAAGAAAATAATTGGATCCTTTTACTGAACTCCCAGTTCAGATGATACATTTGCTGAAAGGTTCAAAGAAAACTTGAGTTTGATTTGAAACACGTACCCGACTCATACAATAATAGTTGGTGGTGACTTTAATTTACCCTCGATATGTTGGCGAAAATACATGTTTAATTCCGGAAGTACGCATAAAATATCATCCGAAATTTTGCTAAACGCATTCTCTGAAAATTATTTCGAGTGGTTACTTCATGAGCCCATGCGAATAGCAAATGGTTGTGAAAACACACTTGACCTGTTAGCAACAAATAATCCTGAGTTAATAACGAGCATCAAAACCGATATGGGGATTAGTGAACACAGAGTTGTCGTAGTGAGATTTAATATTGTAATCCCCAAATCCTCGAAAGGTGAGCGAAAAATATACGTATTCAAAAAAGTAGATAAAAATTCACTTGATGCCTACCTGAGAGACAATCTCCACTCATTCCAAGTTAACAATATAGACGTAGACCAGATGTGGCTTAGATTCAAAGAAATAGTATTGGCAGCAATTGAGAGATTTATACCAAATAAACAAACAAACGACGGAGCTGACCCTCCTTGGTACACAAAACGAGTTAGAACAATGTCGCAGAAACAACGAAACAAACATTTCAAATTTAAACAGACGCAAAATCCCCATATTGGCGATTATTTACAGGAGCTCGAAATTTAGGGCCGAGTTCAATGTGAGACGCCTATACCAGTTTCCACACCGAAACTTTGTCTCGAAACCTGGCAGAAAATCCAAAAAGATTGTCCACAGCTCGTGGTCGTGCGGTAGAGTTCTCGCTTCCCGCGCCCGAGTTTCAGGGTTTGATTCCCTTCGGGGTCAGGGATTTTCTCTGCCTCGTGATGACTGGGTGTCGTGTGACGTCCTTAGGTTAGTTAGGTTTAAGTAGTTCTAAGTTCTAGGGGACTGATGACCATAGATGTTCAGTCCCATAGTGCTCAGAGCCATTTGAAGCATTTGAACCAAAAAGATTCTGGTCGTACGTGAAGTACGTTAGCGGCAAAAAACAATCAATGCCTTCTCTGCGCGATAACTATGGAGTTACTAAACACAGCCTTCCGAAATGCCTTCACAAAAGAAGACAAAGTAAATATCCCAGAATTCGAATCGAGAACAGCTGCCAACATGAGTAACGTAGAAGTAAATATCCTCAAAGTAGTGAAGCAACTCAAATCAATTAATAAAAGCAAGTCTTCTGGTCCAGACTGTATACCAATTAAATTCCTTTTCGAGTATGCTGATGCATTAGCGCCATACTTAACAATCATATACAACCGTTCGCTCCACGAAAGATCCGTACCCAAAGACTGGAAAGTTGCACAGGTCACAACAAATATTCAAGAAAGATAGTAGGAGTAATCCACTAAATTACAGGCCCATATCGTTAACGTCGACAAAGAGTAGGAATTTAGAACATATATTGTGTTCGAAAATTATGAATCAACTCGAAGGAAACTGTCTATTAATACACAGTCAACACGGATTTTGAAAACATAATTCCTGTGAAACACAAGTAGCTCTTTATTCACACGAAGTGCTGAGTGCTATTGACAAGGGATTTCAGATCGATTAAGTATTCCTAGATTTCCGGAAGGCTTTTGACACTGTACCACCCAAGCTGCTCGTAGTGAAATTGCTTACTTATGGAATGTTGTCTCAGTTATGTGACTGCATTTCCGATTTCCTGTCAGAGAGGTCACAGCTCGTAGTAATTGACGGAAAGATATCGAGTAATACAGAAGTGATATCAGGCGTTCCCCAAGGTAGTGTTATAGGCCCTTTGCTGTTCCTTATCTATATAAACGATTTGGAAGACAATCTGAGAAGCCGTCTTCGGTTGTTTGCAGATGACACTGTCGTTTGTCGATTAATAAGGTCATCAGAAGATCAAAACAAAATCCAAAACGTTTTATAAAAAATATCTGAATGGTGCGAAAAGGGGCATTTGGCCCTAAATAACGAAAAGTGTGAGGTCATCCACATGAGTGCTAAAATGAACTCCTTAAACTTCGGTTACACCATAAATCAGTCTAATCTAAAAGCCATAAATTCAACTAAATACCTAGGTATTACAATTACGAAGAACTTAAGTTGGAAAGAGCACATAGAAACTGTTGTGGGGAAGGCTAAAGAAAGGCTGAGTTTTATTGGCAGGACTCTTAGAAAATGTAACAAACCTACTAAGGAGGACACTACGCTACAATTACGAAAACTTGTTTCAGCCCACGGCCCAGCATGCCAATGCTAATGTTTTGTCTCATCTGCCTATCGGTCCTGACAAAGTCTCTGATTCTTCCGAATTGTCCTGCATGTTTATTGATTCGCAAGATAAGGAATTAGCTGATGTTTTTCCGCCGTATTTTCGTCGCATTGCTTCCGCGACAGCCGCGGATGCTTCTTTGAAGATTGTTTTGCAGTATATTCGCACTCAGTGGCCTCCATCTGCTATGCAGGTTCATGATCCACTTGTTCGACGTTACTTTGCGCAACGTCACAACTTGTCTGCACACCATGGTGTTATCGAGTTACGAACTGACAGTGATCAGTCCCGTGTGGTTGTACCTCGTTCGTTGCAGTCGGAAATTCTCTGCTTGCTGCATGTTGGTCATTGGGGTATAGTGCGGATGAAGCAATTAGCGCATCGTCACCGCATTTGGGTCAGCATTGATAAACATATTGACAATTTGCTTGCTAACTGTCGCTGTCGCGTGGAGCATCAATCTGCTCCCCGCCAGCGCTTCTTTAAGTGGGCCGTCACCTACTGCGAATTGGCAGCACGTGGATATTGATTTTGCGGTCCTTACTGAGACACCCGATGGTTAATAGTCATTGATCCGTACAGCAACTTTCCTTTTGTTGTACCTATGTCTTATATTGAATCTGCTAGTACTATTCAGGCTTTGACGTCTATTTTCTGCATTATGGGCATTCCTGAAGTTATTGTCTCCGACAATGGCCCCCAGTTCGTGCCCTCAGAGTTTGAAGCGTTCTGTGATGCTAATGGTATTCGCCATCTGACCTCAGCCCCATTCCACCCCCAGGCGAACGGCGAGGCTGAACACTTTGTGCGTATGTTTATGTCGCAGATGAGCAATTTTCGTGCCACGCATTCTCGGGAGAATGCGCTCTGGACCTTCCTTGCTTCATATTGCTCGCATCCGCTCGGAACCCGTTCCCCAGTGGAATTGCTACATGGCCGCGCCCATCGGTCGCTCCTGCAGCTATTGCACCCACCGGCGCGCGCTCCCGCTGCTTCGCCTCGTTGTGGGTTGGCGCCACATGATTTAGTGTTCTATTGCGTTTACTCTGGCAAGCAGCGCTGGGAGAAGGGACTCATTCATCTCCAGCTTGGCCGCACCTTTTTTGTTATTTCTGGTCCCTCTGGCACTGACAAGCGAGACCGGAACCAAATCCGTTTGTGCCGTCCTCGGTTTTCTGCCGCTAGTTGTTTTCTGGCAGAATTGGAGGCTTCACGGATTCCGCCATCTCAGCCTACGACTCCACTGGTGGCCCTCCGCTGCTCGCAACCCCGCCACGGTCGCCCCGACTGCCGTCGTCGAAGTCGCCGATGCCAGTACGGTTACCTGCATGGGACAGGCACCTCTCGCCGCCACCAAGGCCCCACCTCCGCCCGCTGCTGCCGCCGCAGCCGCCGCCGCCCATGGAGGTCGTTGCTCCACATGCTCATCCGAGCATACCCAGTGGCGGTGCGCGGCCTTGACAGGTTTTCCACGAGCAATTCGGAGGCGCGAGTGGACAGCACAGCTCAGCAGTTCCGCAGTCCGCCCCTCAGCTGCGACGCCCTGGGTGCCTCCACCTGTCGTCGGAAGCCCTACTCAATGACGGTGCATCGTTTCAGGGGGGAGGGATGTGGTATCGACAGGTACGGTGCCACGGCGTAGGTGAAAGTTCTTAAGTAGGTATTACAACAGACACCGACAACAGCACCCTCTAGCCGGTGCTGTCGAGGTCTACGAGCTCAGTGACAGATTCTGCCCATCATGATCAAGAGCAGACGGCCGGGAGACTTTGCTTCCTATTCAGACTATGTACGATGGGCCTAAGGCTTCACACCTCAATGCAAAGCTATGTATTCAGTTAATATAGAGATATAGTAAAACCATTCCTAAGAGCAGTATCGAGAGATTTTCACGTTTTCCTGCTCCCATTCACTTCCTCCATTCAGCCAACCTTTCAGTTTACAGGAACAGACCTATGCACTAACTTCCAGGTGGGATATAAAAGTGATATTGCCATGACTGTTGCAACAGACTTAGTTAGTGGGCCAGCTCACTGCCGACCAAACACCATTACGTCAGGTGCAGCAGTGCCACTGGCAGATTCCCACATTGTGCTCCAGGAAAGGGGCTGGCACTGCCATAATGACGACACAGCAGAAAGGCGTTTGTAGGCCAGTTACTACACATCCAATCAACAGACTTCTTATGGTCTACATGGTTGCGAGCTGTGATTTGCAAATCAAGAACGCTCTGTCCCAACATAAATTACAATTATATTCAGTCAAAGGTGTCTCAGTCTCGTAGTTACTATTTACAAGGAGAGGTGTATGCCGCTCCTCGAGGCGACATGATGCTACAAGTAGCCACCACGAGCTTTGCCGTCCACTAACTGTGGGCACCTGCTTCTGGTTTTAAGATCAGTTCTGTGGCTTAGCATCTTCCAGCCAGTGGGCCACTTCAGACCAACTACCAGGTTCAATCGGCCCTCTGCCATAGAAGGCAGTCGCCTGAGATCATGGCCAACTGTAGCGTCAGTTCCTTAACACTCGCTGTCTTCAGCACACGTTATGGAGGACGTAGCACAACAGAATGTTCTAGTTTGTTCTTCAGTAAAATGTATGACTAATAGCGAAGTTTTTGTGAGCAGCCACGTATCATCATCCCGACAACAGTCCACCACCTCAACTCAGACCTCCACATGTACATCTACATCTACATGGATACTCTGCATATCATATTTAAGTGCCTGGCAGAACGTTCATCGAACCACCTTCACAATTCTCTATTATTCCAATGTCGTATAGCGCGCGGAAACAATGAACACCTATATCTTTCCGTACGAGCTCTGATTTCCCTTATTTTATCCTGGTGATCGTTCCTCCCTATGTAGGTCGGTGTCAACAAAATATTTTCTCATTCAGAGGCGAAAGTTGGTGATTCGAATTTCGTGAGAAGATTCCGTCGCAACGAAAAACACCTTTCTTTTAATGATTTCCAGCCCAAATCCTGTATCATTTCTATGACACTCTCTCCCATATTTCATGATAATTCAAAACGAGCTGCCTTTCTTTGAACTATTTCAATGTACTCCGTCAGTCCTAACTGGTAAGGATCCCACACTGCGCCGCAGTATTCTAAAGGAGGACAGACCAACGTTGCAACTTTTGTGCAGTATGGTCCGGAACTGGCTTTGACGGGTAGAACGACATCAAAGGCTTATGGTCGGTGACCAAATAGAACTTGCGACCGTACAAAAAATCATGAAACTTTGTCACACCATAGACAATAGCTAAAGCTTCTTCTCGATTTGAGAACAGTTTTGCTGGACAGAATTGAGCAACTTTGACGGGCGATCGACAGACTTAGTGCAGTGTGAGAGAACCGCTCCGATGCCGTGAGAAGATGCATCGACAACCAAAACATCTGGTTTGGGGGGATCGAAAGGAATCAAACAGCGATCATTCAACAATGCAGATTTGAGCTTGTGGAAAGCAGCCTCACATTCCGAAGATCAAACAAAAGTAACGTTCTTACGTAAAAGGCGATGCAAAAGTGCTGCAATCTGCGCTGCATTTGTTATAAACCGAATATAATATGATATTTTGCCCAACACAGACTTAAGTTCTTTCAAGTTCCTGGGTGCTGGCAAGTCTCTAATTGCACTGAGATGTGAGAGCGAGGGGTGGAAAGCCTGTTCGTTAATCATATGTCCTAAATACTGAATCTCAGTTTGAAAAAAATTGCACTTGCCTCTTTTACACTTTAGTCCTGCCTGCAAAAGTACAATAAATAAGGCACGCAAATTCTGCAAATGTTCGTCAGGGGTGCGACATTATACCACTATATAGTCCAGATAATTTGAGCAGCCAGGGACAGTGGCACACAACTGCTGCAAATAAGACTGAAAAATAGCTGGAACCCAAGCACAACCGAACGGAAGGAGGCGAAACTTGAGCAATCCAAGGTGGATGTTGATCACAAAATAGCGCTGCGACTGTTCTTCGAGCGGAATCTGAAAGAATGCGTCCCTCAAGTCAATCGTGGAAAAGAATTTTCCCGCACCAAGCTTATCAAAAATGTCTTCAGGACGCAGTAAGGAAAATGTAGCTGCCGCTGACTGGGGATTTACTGTAGACTGAAAGTCAGCACAAATACGGAGACGACCGTTTGGTTTCTTCACACACACTATAGGCGAAGCCCATGGCGAAGCAGAAACAGGTTCAATGATACCAATGTCTTGCAAATGTTTAAGTTCAGAAGCGCAGTGCGTGCAGTACCGGACGTGCACACCGAGAAATAGGCATGTCCTAACTACAACATGCGCTGCGAAGTCTGTAGCACAACCAAGGCCATCAGAAAAGAGTTCACCGAAATCGTCGCTTAGTGTAGCAACACAGTCTGCATGGTCAATAGCGTTGATGCAAAGTGCATTGTCCTGAATTGCGAGGTCAAAAAGTTCAAATGCGTCAATGCCAAAAATATTCGTAGCATCACAAGAGCATCGCACATGGAAAGACACTGTACGGGTCGTGGCACCATACGTGGCTAGCAAGCTACATACGCCAAGCACTGAGATATCCTGGCCAGTAAGTGCAGTCAGTGTGGAATGTGAACGATGAAGCGGGAGTGAATAAAGCAAGTCATACGTCGATTTGTTCAGTAAAGAAACTGACGCACCAGTGTCCAGCTGCATGCGAACATAACGTCCACAAATGAGCAGAGTCACTAAAAGTTTCCTCGCATCGCGCTGAATGCGAGAGGAAGTGTCTAGCAAAACTTGATTCACACGACGAGCTATCGAAGCACGTGAAGCAGAAGGCTTTGAATAAATGGCATTAACATCCATAGGCTGATGTGAATCATGATCATGGCGGTTGCCGTTGCGGTGACGCCCACGCGAGTCACGCGAACGGGAGTCAATTGGTGAATTATTGTTTCTCTTCCTACACACAGCTTGCACATGTCCTTTCTTATTACAAAAATAACACAGTGCTTGACGGGATGGGAAAATGTCCTGTGGGTGTGCACGAAAGCAGTTCGGACATGCTTTCAGTTTCTTTGTGGGTGCCTGGTGTGAAATATATTTACTTGCGCGCGAGCCGCGCGGCGTGGCTGGCCGTGCAGGCGGGTGGGAGAGCACGTGTTGCTCCGCGCTAACAGTACACACACCCGGAGTCACGTCGAACGCGGAAGTAGCCATGTGTAGTGTATCTTCTCTGTCTGCAAAGACGGACGGAAAAGACCCACCGTGGTTTAACAGTGCAATTCGGAGAATGCTCAGGAAGCAAAGGCAGTTGCACTCACCGTAGAAGAAAGATTGGGAGAGTGAGGAATGGCAAAAGTTAGTAGAGATTCGTGCTGCTGTAAAAAGAGCGATGCACGAAGCATTCAACCACTACCAGCATCATACCTTAGCACAAGATCTTGCTGAAAACCCAAGGAAATTCTGGTCTTACGTAAAATCGGTAAGCGGGTCGAAGGCTTCCATCCAGTCACTCACTGATCAGCCTGGCCTGACAACGGAAGACAGCAAAACGAAAGCTGAAATTTTAAATTTAGCGTTTGAGGAATCTTTCACGCAGGACGATCGTACAAACATACCGCCGTTTGAGTCTCGTACAGATTCCCGTATGGAGGACATAGTGATTGACTTCCCTGGGGTTGTCAAGCAGCTCAATGGGTTGAAAATAAATAAATCGCCAAGTCCTGATCGGATTCCAATTCGGTTTTACAGAGGGTACTCTACTGAATTGGCTTCTTACTTAGCTTGCTTCCATTTAACGCGAATGTCTTGCCCAACGTAAGGTCCCGAGCGACTGGAAAAAAGCGCGGGTGACGCCTGTATATAAGATGGGTAGAAGGACGGATCCTCAAAATTACAGTCCAATATCCTTAACATCAGTTTGTTGCAGGATTCTCGAACGTATTCTCAGTTCGAATATAATGAATTTCCTTGAGACAGAGAAGTTGCTGTCCATGCATCAGCACGGCTTTAGAAAGCATCGCTCCTGCGATACGCAACTCGACCTTTTTTCACATGATATCTTGTGAACCATGGATGAAGAGTATCAGACGGATGCCATATTCCTTGACTTCCGGAAAGCGTTTGACTCGGTGCCACACTGCCGACTCCTAAGAGCATATGGGATTGGTTCCCAAGTATGTGAGTGGCTCGAAGACTTCTTAAGTAACAGAACCCAGTACGTTATCCTCAATGGTGAGTGTTCGTCGGAGGTGAGGGTTGGTTCAAATGGCTCTGAGCACTATGGGACGTAACATCTCAGGTCATCAGTCCCCTAGAACTTACAACTACTGAAACCTCACTAACCTTAGGACATCACACACATCCATGACCGAGGCAGGATTCGAACCTGCGACCGTAGCGGTCGCGCGGTTTCGGACGGAGGTGAGGGTATCATCTGGAGCGCCCCAGGAAAGTGTGGTAGGTCCGCTGTTGTTTTCTATACACGTAAAAGATCTTTTGGTTAGGGTGGATAGCAATGTGCCCTAATCTCTCTTATCTCATCTTATCTTATCTTTGTGGTCTTATCGCGAAATATATGTTGGCGGCAGTAAAATTGTCCTGCAGTCAGCCTCAAATGCTGGTTCTCTAAATTTCCTGAGTAGCGATTCACGAAAAGAACGCCTCCTTTCCTCCAGACACTCCCACCCGAGTTCCTGAAGCATTTCCGTAACACACGCGTGATGATCAAACCTACGAGTAACAAATCTGGCAGCCCGCCTCTGAATTGCTTCTATGTCCTCCCTCAATTCGACGTGATATGGATCCCAAACGCTCGAGCAGTACTGAAAGTCTTAATAGCGAATGGTGGGAACACTTAAAGACAGTCACTAAGCCACACGCGCATATCACAGAAAAGCCAAAGTAGTACCGAGCAAAAAAGGAAATGAGAAGAGAGGAAAAAAAATTTAATCCCTGCTCGTCGCCAAGTTTTGTATCCCGCCTGGAAGGCGGCGCGTGGGTCTGCTCCTGCAAACTGGAAGGTTGCCCGATTGAAGGAAGTGAGTAGGAGCAGGGAAAGGTGAAAATCTCTCGGTACTGCTCTTAGAAATGGTTTTACTATATCACAACATTAACTGAATACATAACTTTGCACTGAGGTGCGAAGCCTTAGACCCGTCGTAAGTAGTATATAATCTCAATATCAAGCGAAGTGTCCTGGCCGTCTGCTCTTGATCAAACTGTGCAGAATCTGTAGCGCAGCTCGTAGACCTGCACAGCACCGGCTAGAGGGCGCTGTCGTCGGTGTCTGTCGTAGTGCCAACTTAAGAACTTTCACCTACAACGTGGCATCGTAGCTATCGATAACACAATCACCATTTTACTCAGTAGCGCCAAAAATTAGTGGTGGCGCTGCAGATCGAATAACTGATTTGAAGATACTGAGACGAACTGGGGAAAACAAGAAACTTATGGCGCGACTTAGTTTCGTAGGGCATATCCTGAGGCACCAAGGAAGTGTCAATTTGGTAATGGAGAGAAGTGTGTATATGTGGGTGTTGGGGAGGGGGTATTAAAATTGTAGAGGGAGACAAAGTCTTGAATACACGTAGCAGATTCAAACTAATGTACACTGCATTAGCTGTGCAGCGCTGAAGAGGCTTGCACAGAATAGACTAGGTTGGGCAGCTGCATCAAACCAGTCTTCAGACTGAAGACCACAACAACAACATTGGGGAGGGGGCGGGAGGGAGAGGTAGGCTTCTGGTTCACAATTTTGCAAGTTCTTTACTGGCAGCACTCATGAGTAAGGTAGATCTCGTGTGATGCAGCACCCTCGGCTGTTGACATGGCAAAAGACGTTTCTATATTGCTCTAAATTAACGGCGCTGCTCATTCTCATATGAAAAAAGGTATTTGTCTCACACAATTGGCCAATTCATCGAAGTGAAGTAGCGGCTTTTGTATTATTTTGTTGTTGTAAACAGAAACGTCTTTAGTATGATGTTAAACTGCAACCACACATGGAGTGGCCACAGTATAACTGCTCCCTAGCCAGCAATAGCAGCAACCTCTCTGTAAGGTGCATGAGCGAGTGGAAGTCGTGAGCTCTAACTGTTACCTTGCATGCTTGCGAAGGTGGAAGAAACTTAGAGAATGTAAAGAAAATAGTCGTGATCACCTACCACTTACCAGCAGGTAGTCAGCTCAGTAATGTCAATTGATATTAACCGAGCAGCGCTTGTTTATTTCCTTTTACTCCAGATTGGTGTTCGAGAGAAACGCAAAGTTACAGATGTGGCTCGCATTTAATTTTTATAAGGCAAGTGCATAACGCGATCGGCCAATCGCATTATTCTGTATTGTTAATTGAGTATCGGACTTCGTTTCTGAAAGACTGCAGTTTCGTTGGTGCACCATAAATGATCTGATAAATAGCTAATCAGTATTTGGATCACACCAATGGCGGACGGGCTCCATGTCAGCAGTTTTGCATTTCTTTCACGAATAGCTGTATACAAAGCTGATAAAGACATTAACACAAAAATGTAAAAAAAGTAATAATAATTATATGATATTGTAGGCCGGGAGGCCCCATGCGGGGGAGTTCTGCCGCCGTATTGCAAGTCCTTTCTAGATGACGCTACATCGCCGACTTGCGAGTCAATCATAATGAAAATGATGATGGACACACAACACCCACTCCCCAGCCCTGAATCGAACCTGGGCTCCTTAATAGTCGGTAACGCTACTGCTACGCTGTGGAGGTGGACATTAATACAAGAGATATGTTTAGTTTGTTAAATTAGTACATCTGAAAGGTAGTAATCTAAATATACTTAAATATATTCATGGTACTTTAGAGCTAACAAGATAGATGCTTACATAGCGAAAGCTAAAGAGCAAAGGACGTTCTTTATCATCATAGAAAATATTAACGCTTACTTATCCGCATTTGTGCACTCTCTGGTACACACATATTTCATAAACACAAAAAAAGAACAATTTTCTTGGTGTCTTACATTTGCTCCCTTGAGTGACTACAATACTGGCAGTTACAAAATTGGTGTATACAAGAAAAACAATACACAATTTGACATGTTTTAATTAAACATATTGACAAATCATTTTCATTGGCACAGAAGATATTTGTACAAGATACACTAACTTAAAATTTGAGAGGTATCATTGTTTTGAGGATAAGAGGTTAAGTCTGTTCAGTGCTGTGTCTGCCCATGGGAACTGATGCAGCCATTGCTGGAGTGACGTCGGAGATTGCTAGTATGATGTCAATCGGTCAGTGACGACCGGCTGAGTGCGAGGTCGGGTTGTGCACTTCGCAGGAGAGTTGGGCATCGACGTATATGGCCCATCCAGGACCGTGGCCATGACAGCCGTGTGAGCCTTGCCTCGCGCTGCCGGTTAAGCCGGGACAGCAGCATCGAGGTCCGATGGGCCGCACGGTGCAGAGTCGTAGTCAGAGGCTCGGCCCGCGAGCTGCGGCCGCACTGGACTAGAGCAGTCGCGGACCGAGCCAGTCTCTGTCGACACCCCACGGGCGAAGCAGTGCTGTTGCGAAAGCACCAGTATGACACGGGCTCAGCAGAGTTGCGCATAGAGACGCAGCCCACGGGCCGCGGCCTCTCTGCTCTACACTGAGTAAGCCCGTGACGTCACTGCACCAGAGCCGTGCGCAGGCACTGGCATGCTGCGGCCTACGAGCTGTTGGTAGTACTGACCGCATTTGCGAGCTACGGGCTACGAGCGGTGAGTACAGTAGTGTTTAGTGGGGTGATGGGATTTCTTAATTTTTGTCCTAACACACAAGATAAGCTTGGAAACTAAACGTGGTTAGCAGAAGAAGAAATGCATGCCAAGAGTAATGGAAGTAAAGGAAAATTAATCAGTGATGAGTAGAGAACCACACAGCTTGAAGCGAATCTTAGAAGTTTATTTTGGACCGTGTTAAAGCCTATTTTGGATGGCGTTAGGAAAAACGTTCATTTGGTTTCCTGTTCGCTGTGCGGTGACATTTACTCTCATGCTGAAGGATCAAGTGGCACTTCGCACATTTCTCGCCATCCAAGTGTGTCTAATAAACAAGGGTCTTGTGTGGACGTGAAACGACTTCCTAAACCTGCTCAGGAGATAACTGTCGATAATTTAGAGACTATATGTGCACGAGACGTAAGGTCATACGGAGGTATAAAATGTGAAGCTCTTATGGATCTTCTTCAGACGTTAATCGACACTGCAAAGGCAATGACAACTCACATCACAGCTGTGTTACTGTACATGGCAAGAAGTGCTAAAGGCCTACGACATATAATTATGCCTGAGGTAATTGCTCGTATAAGAGAAGGTGAATATCAGCAACTACGTACATGTGGACGTCCAGCGCCAGAAGAAACCATTTGCTGACATGTACTGTTTCCTGTTTTTTGACTGGACTCTCAGATCTCGCATTTTGTTTACATCCCAGTTTCCAGATGAACCAAAAAAGGTCGGTAATATAATAAGACAACTGTTTAGACGATTAATGTCTCTTGGTATCCACGACTCTACTTTGAAAGGCGCCGGCTTGTATGGCCGAGCGATTCTAGGCGCTTCAGTCTGGAACCGCACGATCTCTACGGTGGCAGGTTCGAATCCTACCTCGGGCATGGATGTGTGTGATGTCCTTAGGTTAGTTAGTTTTAATTAGTTCATAGATCCAGGCGACTGATGATCTCAAAAGTTAAGTCCCATAGTGCTCAGAGCCATTTCTTTTCATGGCTTTCTGATTGCGGTGAAAGAACGCGTCACTTACATAAAGAAAAGTAATCTTCTTAATGCTCTTGATAGATAACTGAGTCAGTCTAACGATACTCCCTGGAATAAGCTGCTGACAATGTTATAATATCTTTGTACGAGAACCTCTCTGTGAAGGGAGAAATAGCCCAAACTGAAGGAACTGATAATACGCTGATGTAAGAACTTCTTACGTTATGTATGCTATTCGAATACTGTAATTCTTATACGCAATCGTTTATTTTATAGCTTTAAAACATAAGGATTTTTGTAGCTCTTCAAAGCAGCGTCCAAGGAATTAGAACTGGAGAAATCACCTACACTGCACCTTGTGTTGACATGGACGATGACAATGTTAAGGCATTTGAGTTAGGCGCCCCAGGACAGAGAGTTTTCTGAAATCCGAATTTTACATAAACGCCTCAAATTATACTTAGATGAAAAGCTATTTGTCCAGATATACTGTGAGGTAGCAACTTTCCTCTGGCCACCATTCGTCACTTACAAATGATATCTGAAGATAAGAAGCGCAAATTCATGTAAAGGATACAATAGTTTTCCTTCCTCATACTTCTCCAATCCCACAATACACTCTAACGACATTTCCCATTACTGCATCTACAACTGTCTTTTCTCTTTGTTCTCGCTAGTGGGTTCGAAGGGAACTGGCTTACCTTTCGATCTAGAAATACTTATTTCAATGTACTCTGCTTTTCTGGAAGTTACAAAAATAACATTTAATGTTCTGAAATAAGAAAGACGCACATTCCTACATGTTGCTCCACAACTGGTAACACGTGAATCCTTGGGAATACATGTCGTCCTAAATGAAGGTTTGAATTTTTGCCATATATGCACTGAAATAGGAATTTTGCTGTCCTCAGGTAAAAAGAAAAGAGATACAATGAGGCTGGACATGTATTTCAGAGCCCCACCCAATCAAAAAACCAATCTTGTTGAAGCACATAAATTCTGCTACTCCCTCCGCTGAATTCTTATTTGCGCAATTGGAAGATGAGAGTAAGACATTCGTGTAGCAGCTACACCGAAAAAGCTGTAATGCATACAAGGATAAATTTGTAAACACAATTAAATATCAGGGAGAAGCAATAAACATTTTGAGATTTACCAGTGACACAGCAATTCTGTCAGCGGCAGCAAAGAACTTGGAGTAATAGTTGAGTGGAATAGATAGCGCCTTTGAAAGGGATTATAAGATAACCCTCAATGGAACTAAATGAAAGGTAATGGAACGTATTCGAATTAAATCCAGCGGTACCAACGGATTTTCCATAACGTGTAGAACAAATGGGGGTCACAATATATGACCAACACAAAGATATACGAGTTTCGTTAATTTTCGTTGCCATTTACGCAAAACATACTTTTTAAAGATAAGATGGGTCTTAAACCTGAAAATGTAAATATGACACTTATTCTGAACTTTTACATCCACTGACAAGACCAAAATTTTTGCGTTACGTTTTACTGAAAATTTTAAAACAATTACGGAATCTTGTAGAAGAAATCATTAAAAAACATAAATATATTTTTTCCAAAATTTTAAAATATAATGTACATGACTAGATTACAATGTTCTGGAAACGTAGGCATAAAGTACCCCTCCCCATTAATGCGAGGATTAAATCTGGTTGTGTTAAGGGAATATGATTACGAAATGAGACAGTAAAAGCACTATTGGGCAGCAAAATAACTGATGATGTCCGATGTAGAGAGGATATAAAATGAAGACTGCCTATACCAAAAATTTATTAATGAAAAAGAGGAATTTGCTAACATCGAATATAAATTTAAGTGTTAGGAAGTATTTCCTGGAGATATTTCTGTGGTTTCCTAGATGCTACTCCAGGCGGGTTTAAAAATGAATGAGAGCAGTGGAAAATACCGAACGCGAAAATAAACATTTTGCCCTGTCTGACTACCCCCTGAAGCAGATCTTAGGATCTCTTAACGGTGATATTATTGCTCTTTAACATATTGTTCTTTAACATATAAATCACAACATAAAAATAAATGAATGATTAGGGGAACTAGTAACTACTAAATTTTAATGTATCTGTTTATACATTTATTGTTGTTTGAATCCCCTTTATTTATTACAAATGTTTATATGTCGATGTGCAATGGACATGAAGAGATACAAATGAATGTCCTGACTAATGTTATTGATCAACTTCCCAAATCTGCCTCTTTTGATGGCTACGCGATCTAATATAAGTAACGCGAGATGAGTGATATCATCTACGTCCCACACACTAGAATAAACTACCTTAAAAGATGATCTACAGTGGTGTGCATCATCAGCGGAAATGAAACTTACGTGGTCACAGCTGTTCAGCTTTATAGCCCTAATAAGCCGAAGCAATCAATATCACCAAATGTACTGCGTCCCGTGCGTCGGAGTTATGGTTCTCGTAGATGTCTACGACGATGGTAGAACTCCAGCCACAAAATAAAAAACTCGTTCAAACACTACGACGGAGAAGCCGGTCCTCTGACTAGTATAATCTGTTACTATCTTCTCCTCTCTGTGTTCCACAGACAAGAAACGCGAACTCCCAGCCACAAGGACGGGATTTACATGTCTCAACGTGAGTATAGACAAGAAGTGCTCTCAATCACTGAACGCTGCGTACTCAACAACGACTCTCTACCCGTAGGCGAAGTCCAAAATCGTATAAGTTAGCAACACCTTCGGTGACCTAAAACAACTTCCCAGTGCCTCGTGGCACTATATCATGCAAATTAATCCTTAGTGATTTTGCCCGCATTTGTCCTATCATGATAAACGAAGTTGGTGACAGCTTCCTCAGCTTGAACATTATCCCCCTGAGTTCCGCCACGCGTCATCGAAAGTCAGTTTCGGCATGATGCTTGATGAGAAAATCTAGATCTGGGATTGCACAGCAGCTTTCGCCTGCATCACGCATTACACTGTAAGTTTTGTCACTTTTGTCAATCTCCTGACCCACTCACATTTCCTCTTTCTTCTCCTCCCAGCTTCTGAGGAGACAGTGCCGTCACAGATGTTGCCGAATCTGCCTTCTTCGGAAGTACTAAATGCGTCTGTAACATTTCAGTACCCACAACATCTCCAATACAATTAGCCTTATTTATAGCCTTCTGTGTCACCTCCTAAGTATCTACAACAAAATTACTGTCGGCAGTTGCACTCTGAAAGACACAAAAATCATCGGCACATGCACTTCCCTGAGCATCTGGTCCAGATTGCAGAAATTTGCAACCTCTCCGCCAGGTTATCCCTCACTAATTATACAAACAACAAATGAGGAGAACAAAGCAGTATGACTAACACTTACTGTAACTTAAGTTCTCCGCTTGAACGGCTACTCATGACTATTACTTTACGTGCTAAAAAATAGTGAGCCGCATTTATTGCTCAAAATGGAATACATTGCCCATTAAAAAGGCGTAAACTAGCATAAAACTCCAACTTCTCTACAAAACTCACCAACACATGGATAACACCTTATACACTTCCAGACAATGAGCCACACCCATTGATGATAGGCAAAAATAACGTTCATACTTACACATCCTGAGAACACAATCTGAGTTTATTCGCCACATGTCACACATGAAAACAGAACTGAAACTTGGTAAAAGGTGTACTGACTTGATGTGACACTCGCAGGGGGAAAAAAGAACAATCAGTGCACCCATCCACTGCATATTGATGCTGTGCATTGACGAAACTGCAACACTGAGGTAGTCGAGAGCCATCGTCTCCAGGGAGGGAGGCTGGTAAGATTCCTGTGTCAGTGAAATTTGGAAGGAACACACACTTCTTACAACAAAATGTAGAGTTTCAAGATTAGATTAGATTTACTTTCATTCCAATTGATCCATAGTGAGGACGTCCTCCAGGATGTGAGACATGTGAGAAAAACACTAATACACGACAATTATTTACATCTGAAACAAATAAGCTAATGTACTTTCCACAGGTCCCATGTGGAATTATTGACATTTTTAATGTACACTATATGAAAGAATAATTTTACAAACACTAATGCACGTAATTTGAAATTTAAAAAAGTTTTTTTTATTTATGAGGGAATAAACATGTAATAGAACTACTACAATACTTATTTACAATGAACACATTACTGCACTGAAATGGTGCAGAAGTTAGATTGTACTTACACCCCCCCCCCCCCCACACACACAAAAACTCTCTTTTTTTACAATGAACACATTACTGCACCGAAATGGTGCAGAAGAAATCAATTGGTCCTACTGAGAAGTTCATCAATGGAGTAGAAGGAGTTGGCCACCAATAAATCCTTTAGGCTTCTCTTAAACTGAATTTCATTGGTTGTTAAGCTTTTTAGCCGGCGGGAGTGGCCGTGGGGTTCTAGGCGCTACAGTCTGGAACTGAGGAACCGCTACGGTCGCAGGTTCCAATCCTGCCTCGGGCATGGATGTGTGTGATGTCCTTAGGTTAGTTAGGTTTAATTAGTTCTAAGTTGTAGGCGACTGATGACCTCAGAAGTTAAGTCGCATCGTGCTCAGAGCCATTTTTGTTAAGCTTTTTATGGCTGTTGGCAAGTTACTGATAATGTGTGTTCCTGAATAATGCACACCTTTTTGTACAAGAGTAAGTGACTTTAAATCCTTGTGAAGATTATTCTTACTTCTAGTATTGATTCCATGAATTGAGCTGTTTGTTTGAAAAAGTGATATATCTTTAATGACAAATTTCATTAAGGAATAAATATATTGAGAAGCAGTAGTTAGTAGCCCTAGTTCACTAAACAGGCTTCTGCAGGATGTTCTTGATTTCACACCACATATAACTCTTACGGCACGTCTTTGTGCCAGGAAAACTTTAGCTTGGGCTGATGAATCACCCCAAAAAATAATCCCATATGACATTATGGAATGAATGTAAGCATAGTATGCCCGTTTTTTCATGTTTATATCCCCTGTCTCTGACACAATTAGCATTGCAAATAGAGATTTGTTAAGATGCTACAGCAGTTCTATGGTGTGCTCCTCCCAGTTGATTTTATTATCAAGCTGTAATCCCAAGAATTTAACACTGTCCACTTCTTCTATCTGCTTGACATTGTATGTTAGGCATATACTTCTGGGACACCCCTTACAAGTTCTGAACTGCATGTAGTGATAATGTTACTGATGAAAGGTCATTGATATACAGAAGAAAAGTAAGGACCCTCAAATGGAATCTTGTGGGACCCTACATGTAATTAGTTCCCAGTTGGGTGATGCCATATAGCTTAATTCATGTCTCTTTCCTAATAAAACCCTTTGTTTCCTGCCAGAGATATAAGATTTGAACCATTTTGCAGCATTTCCCGTTACACCATAATAGTCTAATTTACTTAAATGGATATTGTGATTTAAGCAGTCAAATGCCTTTGACAGATTACAAAACATACGTGTTGCCTGAAATTTTTTGTCTACTGAATTAAACACATTTTCACTGCAAGTGTAGATAGCCTTCTCAATATCAGAATACTTTAGAAATCCGAACTGCGACTTTGACAGAATGGTATTTGAGATAAGGTGGTTGTAAAGCCGATTGTACATTACTTTTCTAAATTTTTGAGAATGCTGGCAAAAGTGAAATTGGACGGAAATTTGATGCTATTTCTTTATCTCCCTTCTTAAACAGTGGCTTAACTTCAGCATATTTTAACGATTCAGGAAATATTCCACTGATAAACGACTGGTTACACAGATAGCTTAATATGTTACTTAACTCAAAATCACATGCTTTAATTAACTATTTTGATGTTTCACCATACCCACTAGATGTCTTTGATTTTAAATATTTTATAATGGACATTATTTCAGGTGGGGTAGTGAGGGTCAAATGCATATTATGGAAGTTACTTGAAATGTCTGGTCTCAGGTATTCCATAGCAGCATCTACAGAACCAGACAACCCCATCTTTTTAGTAACAGTTATAAAATGTTTGTTGAAAAGTTCTGCAACGCTATACACATCTGTCACCAATGTATCATTTACTCTTAATGCTATTGTCCATCTTCATGTCTGGTTCTACCGGTCTTCTCCTTCACTATATCCCATATTGTCTTTGTTTTGTTATCTGATATGACTATCTTTTCCTTGTAATATATTTGCCTTGATGTTCATATTATAGACATTAATATTTTGCAATATTTCTTGTAATGTGCTATAGCATCAACATCACAACTGTTTAAGATTGACAGATACAGTTTTCTTTTTGTTTTACAAGATACCCTTATTCCTTGAGTAACCCATGGCTTCTTTGTAGACTTTGCTCTAACCTTGGTTAGTTTTGGGGGAAAACAGTGTTCAAATAAGGTGAGCACCTTATTAGGAAACGTGTTATATTTTTCATTCATGCTATGAGCAGTGTAAACTTCAGTCCAGTGAATGTCACTGAGGAGTGTCCTAAAATAATCAATTTTTGGCTTGTTGATTACCCTCTTGAACTCAGCTTTAACAGATTTTGTATCCTGTTCAGTATTAACATTTAACAGAAGGCACTGCATGTCATGGTCTGAGAGGCCATTGACTATTTGTTTTGTAATATAATTTTGTTCATTGGACTTTTATATAAAGGTTCTATCAACAGCTGTTTGTGAGCAATTGGCTACCCTAGTGGGGAACTTTACAGTGGGAATTAAGTTAAATGATAGTGTTACTAACTCAAATAATTTCTTATTGGGAGAATCTTTAAGGAAATCTACATTGGAATCACCAGCAACCACTATATCTTTTTTTTGGTTGTTAAATGGGCCAGTACAACTTCAAGGTGGTTAAGAACAGATTAAAGTTACCTGCAGGTGCTCGATATACACTTAATATTATGAAGGATTTTTTGTAAAATTCTGCTTCTGTTGCACATGCTTGCATATGCTGTTCGAAGCAAAATTTATGAATGTCTATCTTATTAAATTTATGACAGTTCCTGATGCATGTAGCAACCCCTCCTTTCTCCATTCATGCTCTACAAAAGTGAGATGCTAACCTAAACTCTGTAAGACTTAAAAAGTTCTATACCAGTGGTCACATGATGTTCAGAGAGGCAGATTATGTCAACTGGCTTTGAGGACTCTAATTCATCTGTGCAAATAATTAATTCATTAAATTTACTTCTCAGTCCTCGAATATTTCGATGCAATAAAGATAGCTGACATTTCACATTGACTGATTTAAAGTTGGGTAATGTTGAAATATCTGTTGATTGTTGAAAATTTTTAACGAATAGCTGTCTATGCTGATGTAATGAGCTAGAATTATGTTTTTTGGTTCCTTTCTCAAACTGAAGGTTTGTCTCAGTCCTAACCTCTCTTAAAATTTCGTTCCTTTCTGTCCTCCCTACCCTAAAAAACGGTCTTTTCTGAACCCTATAACCACTGGTATTTTATCAGTCATGACAGTGCCTCCCCCTTTAACTTTCCTGCTACTTTCCCAGCCAGTTTACCCTTCCCTATCCTGTTGAGGTGAAGGCCATGCCTAGTATAATCCTACCTATTGAGAGAATCAACAGGAACCACACCAATGTGTGACCCTGCACACGACATAAGCAGCTGTTCCAACTCCAAATTAACTCTCTTGACTGAAGAGTTCAAATGAGGTCGGACATGGCGCCCAAGAACAGATACAAGCTCAACAATAGTATGTTTCGATGCTGATGCAATCTTTGAAAGGTCACACTCTATACTGTACCCAGGATCTCTGTCAATACTATTGCCTGGCCCTCCCACTATAACCACAGTGTCTTGCTTAGTGAAATCTTTGCAAAGTGATCGTAAATCCTCTGTCACCTGCTCCAGACCAGCACTAGGTTTAAAAAAAAATGGTGACCTGGTAATGTGATCCTAGTTCATCCTGCAAAAGTTGGCCAACACCTCTTCATTGGGAACTACCTATAAATAACACTTTCTTTCTCTTCACTGATTTCCCTACATTCTTACTATTCAATTTCCTGCTGAGAGTTTGTTGTGCCCTGTCTACACTTGCAACTACTTGAGGCTCTCTAGCTTATAACTGAAACAACAGGTCAAATATATTTTCCACGTACTCCACGAAGCTGTCAGACAAGATGGACGCCCTCTACATGTGGAGGTCGGAGTTGAGGTGGTGGATTGTTGTCGGGATGATGATCCATGGCTGCTCATAAAAACTTCACTATTATTCATACATTTTACTGAAGAACAAACTAGAACGTTCTGTGGTGCAACGTCCTCCATAGCGTGTGCTGAACATAGCGAGTGTTAAGGAACTGACGCAACAGGTGGCCATGGTCTGAAACGGCTGCCTTCTGTGGTCGAAGGCTGGTTGCACCTTGTAGTTGGCCTACAGGCTGGAAGATACTCAGCCCACAGCACTGATCTTAAAACCAGCAGCTAGGGTCCACAGTTATTGGAGGCCAAATCTCGTGGTGGATGCTTGTAGCATCACGTCGCCTCGAGGAGCGGCATACACCTCTCCTCGTAAATATTTGCTACCAGACTAAGACAACTTTGACTGGAAATAATGGTAATTTAAGTTGGAACATAGCGTTCATGCCTTGCCAATCGCAGCTTGTAACCATGTAGACCATAAGAAGTGTATTGATTGAATGTGAAGTAACTGGCCCAACACCGCCTTTCTGCTGTGTCGTCGTTATGGCGGTGCGAGCCCCTGGAGCACAATGTGGGAATCTGCCAGTGGCACTGCTGCATCTGACGTAATGGTGTTTGGTCGGCTCTGAGCTGGTGGAGCTGCATATCGAATAACTGATTACAAGATACTGAGACGCACTGGGGAAAACAATAAACTTATAGCGCAACTTCGTTTCATAGGGCGTATCCTGAGGAATCAAGGAATTGTCAATTTGGTAATGGAGAGAAGTGTGTATACGTGGGTGTTGTGGAGGGGGAGGTGTAAAAACTGTAGAGAGAGACGAAGTCTTGAATACAATTAGTAAGTTCAAACTGATGTACTTGTATTAGCTGTGCAGCGCTGAAGAGGCTTGCACAGGACTATCTTGGGCAGCTGCATCAATCCAGTCTTCACACTGAAGACCACAACAACAATATTGGGGAAGAGGGAGGAATGGAAAGGTAGGATTCAGGTTCACAATTTTGCAAATTCTTTGTTGGGAGAAATCATAAGTAAGGTAGATCTCGTGTGATTCAGCACCCTCAGCTGTTGACAAGGCAAAAGATGTTTCTATATTTCTCTAGAGAAGCCATACGGGGTGGCCGAGCGGTTCTAGTCCCTACAGTCTGGAACCGCGTGACCACTATGGTCACAGGTTTGAATCCTGCCTCGGGCATGAATGTGTGTGATGTCGTTAGGTTAGTTAGGTTTAAGTAGTTCTAAGTTTTAGGGGACTGATGACCTCAGAAGTTAAGTCCCATTGTGCTCAGAGCCATTTGAACCATTTGAAAATAGAGAATGCAAAGAAAATAGTCGTGTTTACCAACCACTTACCAGCTCAGTAATGTCAATTAAAATTAACGGAACAGTTCTTGTTGATTAGTATTGTGATTTCCGATTACTCCAGGTTGGTGTTCGCGAGAAAAGCCAAGTTACAGATGTTGCTCCAATGTAATTTTCATAAGGCAAGTGAATAACTCGATTGGTTAATCGCATTATGCTGTATAGTTAATTGAGTAACGGACTTCATTTCTCAAAGACTGCACGTTCGTTTGTGCACCGTAAAAGATCTGATAAACTGCTAATCAGTATTTGGTTCACACCAATGGAGGACAGGCTCCATATCAGCAATTTTGCATTTCTTTCACGCTAGCTTTACACAAAGCTGAAAGGTATTACTTTAAATATACGTAAATATATTCATGATTCTTAAGAGCTAACAAGATACATGCTTACAAAGCGAAAGCTGAAGAACAAAGGACGATACGAAACAGGAAGGCATCTCCTAGCTGATCGCAGAAAAAATGTGAATGCTTCTGTGTTATTTATCATCATACAGAGTATTACATGTAGTTATTAACATTTGTGGACTCTCTGGTACACACATATTTCATAAATATAAAAAAGAAAAATTTTCTTGGTTTCTTAAGTTTGCCTACGATACATTTGACTATGATACCGGCTGTTTCATGAGTAATTATTCAAGTTGTGTGCAACAAAATTACAAGATTGTTGTATACAAGAAAAACAATGCACTATTTGACGTGGTTTAAGTAAACAGTTTGACAAATCATTTACATTGGCATGGGAGATGTTTGTAGAAGATACACTAACTTAAAATTTGAGAGGTGTCAGTGTTCTGATGATAAGAGTTTGCTTCAGTTCAGTGACGTATCTGCCCGTGGGAACTGTTGCAGCCACTGCTGGAGTGATGTCGCAGTTGGCTTGTATGATGTCGATCGGTCGGTGACGACCAGCTGAGTGCGAGCTCTGGTTTTGCAGAGGTGGGCATCCAGGTGCGGCCCGTCTAGGACTGTAGCCATGAAAGCCGTGCGAGCCTTGCCTCGCGCTGCCGGTTCAGCTCGGGCAGCCGCATCGTGGTCCGACGAGCCGCACAGTGCAGAGTCGTGCTACCGCATTGGACTACAGCAGTCTCGGGCCGAGAGAGTCCCTGACGTCACCTCAAGGGACGAGCGGTGCTGTTGCGAAACAACTTGTACGCCACTGGCACAGCAGAGTCGCGCATGTAGACCCAGCCCACGGGCCACGACCTCACTGTTCCGCACTGGGCGAGCCCGTGACGCCACTGTACAAGTGTCTTGCGCAAGCGCTGGTGTGCTGCGGCCTACGGGCTGTTGGTAGCACTGACTGTAGTTGAGGGCTTTTGTGAACCCTTATGGGACTTAACTGCCAAGGTCATTAGTCTCTAAGCTTACACACTACTGAACCTAAATTATCCTAAGGACAAACACACACACCCATACCCGAGGGAGGACTTGAACCTCTGCCAGGACCATCCACACAGTCCATGACTGCAGCGCCTTACACCGCCAGAGTTTAGTGGAGTGATGGGATTTCTTCATTTTTCTCGTAACGCACAAAATGAACGCGGAAACTAAACGTGGTTCGCAGAAGTAGGAGCACACGTCAAGGAGAGGGAAGTAGAGAACCACACAGCCTAAAGAGAATTTTAAGGTTCAGTTTGGTCCATGTTAAAGCCTATCGTGGATGGTGTTAGGAAATGCATTCATTTTGTTTGCTGTGCACTGTGTGGTGTATTTTCCTCTCATGCCTAAGGATCAGGTGGCACTTCGCACATTTCTCGCCATCCATGCGTCTCTAATATACAAGGGTCTTAGATGGACGAGAAAACGAGTTCCTAAATCCGCTCAGGAGATAACTGTCGATAAATGCGTTTCTATGCGTGCACGTGACGTAAGGTCGTACGGAACTATAAAAGGTGAAGGTCTTACGGATCTTGTTCAGACGTTAATTGACACTGCATAGGCCATTATGTCTCACCTCACAACTGTGTCGTGGTACGTGGCAGAAAGTGTTAAATGCCTATAACATATAATTATACCTGAGGTAATTGCTCATACAACAAAAGGTGAATACGCAGCAACTACAGACATGTGGACATCCAGAACGAGAGGGAAACAATTATTTGGCATGTACTGTCTCCTGTTTCATTGACTGGACTCTCAGGTCTCTCATTTTGTTTACAACTCAGTTTCTAGATAAACCAAAAACGGGCGGTAACATTCTAAGAGAATTGTTCAGTCTATTTATGTCTTGGTATCTACGACTCTACTTTGAAAGACAGGCAGCAGCCAACGGATCAAGGTACCAACATTGTCGTTGAACTGCGCGATTATTCACGATTGATTTGTTCCTGTCATATGCTACATACAGCTCTATGAAATAATTTTGATGCGGAGTGTATATGCGTCAGTTGTTCATGGACTTTTGACTGCGGTGAAAGAACGCGTCACTTTCGTAAAGAAAAGTGGTCTTCTTAATGCTCTTGATAGATCACTGAGCCAGTCTAACGATACTCGCTGGAATAAGCAGCTCACAATGTTAGAATGTCTTTGAGCGAAAAGCTCTCTGAGGAGGGAGAAATAGCCCGAAATGCAGGAACTGATATCACGCTGATGAAAGAAATTTTTACGGTACGTATGTTATTCTATTACTGTAATTCTTATACGCAGTCGTTTATTTTATTGCTTTTAAAACATAATGGTTTTTGTAGCTCTTCAAAGCTGCGTCCAAGGAATTAGAACTAGTTGTGCAATTTGAAGATGGGAGTGAGACATTCGGGTAGATTACACTCGATGTCGATCATCATGTACACCGAACAAGCAGTAAATGCATACGATGATAAATTTGTAAACAGAATTAAATATCACGGAGAAGCAATAAACATTTTTAAGTTTACCGGTGACACTGCAATTGTGTCAGGGACAGCAAAGCACTTGGAATAACAGTTGAATGGAACAGATAGTGCCCTGGAAAGGGATTATAACATAACCCTCAATGGAATTAAATGAAAGGTAATGTAACGTATTCGAATTAAACCTAGCACTACCAACGGATTTTCCATAACATGTACCACAAAAGGTGGGCGCAATATATGGCCAACACTGAGAAATACGGATTTCGTTAATTTTCATTGTCTTTTACACACAACATAGTTTTTAAAAATATATTTGTGTGTAAGAAGTGTCCTAAATCTGGAAATATGAATATGACAACTATTCTGAAAGTTCACATCTATTGACAAGACCTAAATTTTTGCGTTAAGTTTTACTGAAAAATTTAAAACAATTACGTTATTCGGTAGAAGAAACATTAAAGATAACAGATATGTTTTTTTCAATATGATTAGATAACTGTATTCTGAAAAGGTAGGCATAAGGCACCCCTTCCCTCTCCTTTGGTATTGCGAGGGTTTAATTAGGTAGTTTTAAGGGAATCTGATTAGAAATAAGACACTAAAAGGACTATATGGCAGCAAAATAACTGATAATGGCGGAAGTAGAGAGGATATAAAATGAAGACTGACTATAGCAAGAAAAGTATTAATGAAAAAGAGTGATTTGCTAACATCGAATATAAATGTAAGTGTTAGGAAGTAATACTGGAAGGTATTTGTATGGTTTCCAAGATGCTGCCACAGGCGGGTGTAAAGACAAATGTGTGCAATGGAAAATACTGAACGCAAATATAAATATTTGGCTCTGTCTAATTACCGCCTGAAGCAGTTCTTAGGATCTGTTAATGGTTATATTATTTCCTCCACCTTGCCCTTAACATAAAAATTACAACATAAAAATAAATGAATGATTAAGGGAACTAGCAACTACTAAATGATAAATGTTGTTTCTGCTTATACATTTATTGTAAATTAAAACCCCTTTACATATTACATTTGTTATATGTCGATGTGCAATGGACATAAAGAGATACAAAAGAATTTCCTGGCTAATATTATTGATCAACTGCCCAAATCTGACCCTTTTTATGGCTACGCGTCTGAAATAAATAATGCGAGATGACTGATGTGATCTACGTGCGAAACACTAGAGGCCGCTACTTTCAAAGATGATCTACAGTGGTGTGCTACCTCAGTGGAAATGAAACTTACGTGATCACAGCTGTTCAGCTTTATAGCCCTAATAAGCCGAAGGAATTACCAATATCACCGAATGTACTGCGTCCCATTTGTCGGAGTGATGGTACTCGAAAACGGCTGCGACGATGGAAGACCACCAGCCACAAAATGAAAAACTCATTAAACACTAGGATGGCAGAAGGCGGTCCTCTGACTAGTATAATTTAATACTATCTTCTCCACTCTGTATTCTACAACCAAGAAACGATAACTCCCAGGCACAAGGACGGAATTCAGATAACGTCTCAGCGTGAGTATAGACAGGAGAAGTGCTCTCAATCACTGAACGCTGCGTACTCAACTACGATTCTCCACCCGGAGGTGAAGTCCAGAATCACATAGGTTAGCAACACCTTCGGTCACCTAAAGCAAATTCCCAGTGTTTTGTGGCACTATATCATGCAAATTAGGGCTTAGTGATTTTGCCCGTATTTGTCCTATGATGATAAACGAACCCTGCGACAGTATTTCATTGGTGACAGCTTCCCCCAGCTTGAACATTATCCCCCTGAGTTCCACCGCGCATCATCGGAAGTCAGTTTTGGTATGATGCTTGATGAGAAAGTCTAGCCCTGAGATTGCACAGCAGCCTTCGCCTGCATCACACATTATACTACAAGTGTTGTCGCTTTTGTCAATATCCTGATCTACTGGCATAAGCCTTGTCGGTCCGATCATAAACCTTACAAACACATTTCCTCTTTCTTCTCCTCCAACCTTCTGAGGAGGCAGTGACGTCACAGATGGTACTGAATCGGCGTCCTCAGGAAATACTAAATACGTCTGTAGCATTTCAGTACCCAACACATTTGCAATTCAGTCAGTCTTATTGATAGCTTTCTGTTTCACCTTCAGAGTAACTAGAACAAAATGACTGTCGGAAGTTGCACTCTGCAAGACACAAAAATCATCGGCACATGCACTTCCCTGAGCATCTGGTCCAGGTTACAGAAATTCGCAACCTCTCCGCCATGGTATCCCCCACTAATTATGTAAACTAAAAACGAGGAGAAAAATGCAGTACGGCGACAAGGATACTTAAGCTAGTTCTATCCTAACACTTACTGTAACTTAAATTCTCCGCTTGAGCGACTGCTCATGACTAATACTTTACGCGCTTAAACGCAGTGAGCCACATTTATTGCTCAAAATGAAATACATTGCCCGTTCAAAACGGCGAAAATTACCATAAAACTCCGACTTCTCGACAAAACGCATCTTCCCCTCCTAATAAGTTACGCATGGTTAACACCTTATACACTTCCAGGCAATGAGCCACACTCATTCATGATAGGCAAAAATAACGTTCATATTTACACATCCTCAGAACACAGTCTGAATTTACGTGTCACATGTCACACATGAAAACAGAACTGAAAAGCTGCAAAAACGTGCACTGACTCGACGTGACACTCGCAGGGGGGGAAAATCAGAACAGTTAGGGCACTCACCCATTGCATTGTGATGCTGTGTGTCGACGAAACTGCAACCCTGAGAGATTCGTCGCCTCCAGGGAGGAAGGCTGGTAAGGTTCCCGTGTCACTGATATTTAGAGGTGACACTACTGACATCAAAATGTGTAGGTCAAGGATGGATAACCTCTACATGTGGAGGAGTTGTGGTGGTGTATTGTTGCCGGGATGATGATCGACGGCTGCTCATAAAAACTTCACTATTAGTCATACATTTTACTGACGAACAGACTAGAACATTCTGTGGTGCGACGTCCTCCATAGCGTGTGCTGAAGACAGCGAGTCTTAAGGAACTGACGCAACAGGTGGGCATGGCCTCAAACGAATGCTTTCAATAGCCGAAGGCTGGTTGCTCCTGCTAGTTGGCCCACAGGCTGGAAGATGCTAAGCTCAAAGCACTGATCCTAAAACCAGCAGCAGGTGCCCACAGTTAATGGATGACAAATCTCGTGGTGGCTGCATCTAGCCTCCTGTCGCCTCGTGGAGCCGAAAAATAGTGGTGGCACTGCAGATCGAATAACTGATAAGAGGATACTGAGTCTAACTGGGGAATACAAGAAACTTATATCACGACTTCGTTTCATAGGGCATATCCTGAATCAGCAAGTACTTGTCAGTTTGGTAATGGAGATATGTGTGTATATGGGGGTTTTGTTGAGGGAGGGGGGTGTTAAAATTGTAGAGGGAGACGAAGTCATGAATACAGTTAGCAGGTTCAAACTGATGCACATTGCATAAGCTGTGCAGCGCTGAAGAGGCTTGCACAGAACAGCCTATCTTGGGCAGCTGCATCAAAGTAGTCTTCAGACTGAAGACCACAACAACATAGGGGAAGGAGATGGGAGGGAAAGGTAGGTTTCTGGTCCATAATTTTGCAAGTTCTTTCCTGGGAGAACTCATGACTAAGGTAGATCTTGTGTGATTCAGCACCCTCGGCTGTTGACATGGCAAAAGACGTTTCTATATTACCCTAAATTAACGGTGCTGCTCATTCCCGTATGAGAAAAGCTATTTAGGTCACACTGTTCGCCGATGCAGCGAACTGAAGTAGCGGTTCTTGTATATTTTGTTGTTGTAAACAGAAATGTCTCTGGTATGACGTTAATCTGCAACCACACATGGAGTGACCACAGTATAAGTGGTCCCCATCTAACAACAGCAACAACTTCTGTCGAAGGTGGATGAGCGAGTGGAACTTCTGAGCTGTAACTGTTACCTTGCCTGCTTGTGAAGGTGGAAGGATGATAAAGAATGTAAAGAAAATAGTCATGATAACCTACCACTTACCTGCAGGTAGTCAGCTCAGTAATGTCAACTGAAATTAACCGAGCAGTAATTGTTGAATCCTTTTGTGATTTCCTATTACTCCAGGTTGGTGTTCGAGAGAAACACAGATGCGACCATCATGATGCTGTAAACAGAACCTGGATTCATTCGAAAAAATGACATTTTGCCATTCGTGCACCCAGGTTCGTCGTTGAGTACACCATCGCAGGCGCTCCTGTCTGTGATGCAGCGTCAAGGGTAACTGCAGCCATGGTCTCCGAGCCGATGGTCCATGCTGCTGCAAACGTCGTTGAACTGTTCCTGCAGATGGTTGTTGCCTTGCAAACGTCCCCGTCTGTTGATTCAGGGATGGAGACGTGGCTGCACGATCCGTTACAGCCATGCGGATAAGATGCCTCTCATCTCGACTGCTAGTGATACGAGGTCGTTGGGATCCAGCACGGCGTTCCGCATTACCCTCCTGAAACCACAGATTCCATATTCTGCTAACAGTCATTGGATCTCGACCAACGCGAGCAGCAATTTCACGACACGATAAACCTCAGTCGCGATAGGCTACAATGCGACCTTTATCAAAGTCGGAAACGTGATGGTACGCATTTCTCCTCCTTACACGAGGCATCACAGCAACGTTTCACGAGGCAACGCCGGTCAGCTGCTGTTTGTCTATGAGAAATCGGTTCGAAACTTTCCTCATGTGAACACGTTGAAAGTGTCGTCACCGGCGCCAACCTTGTGTTAATGCTCTGAAAAGCTACTCATTTGCATATCACAGCATCTTCTTCCTGCCGGTTAAAGTTCGCGTCTGTAGCACGTCATCTTCGTGGTGTAATAACTTTAATGTCCTGTAGTGTAGATGCTTACACAGCGAAAGCGGAAGAACAAAGGACGATACGAAACAGGAAGGCATCCCCTAGCTGATCGCAGAAGAAATGTGAAGGCTTGTCTGTTCTTTATTATCACAGAAATTATTACTTGTACTTTTTAACACTTGTGGACGCTCTGATAAACACATTTTTGTGTTAGCACAAGAGCCAACACCGTGTTACGTGTGGAGGCCCAAATGCACGCGTTTTAGCTCACGCAGGCTAGCGTGAGGAGCGAAGAACTTTACTGACATGATGTCTGGAAAATGACAAGGAATGAGAATTCAGAAAGCGGACGTAATCAGTTTGATACTTAAATTTAATCCATTAATGATGAACGTCGCTCTTGACGGTACATGATTCACAATATTATCTGTTCAGAATATATTATTGAAGTAATTGTAGTAACTGAATGTGGCGCTTACCTAGGTCGTAGCAAATGACGTAGCTGAAGGCTATGCTAAACTGTCGTCTCTGCAAATGAGAGCGTATGTAGACAGTGATCCATCGCTAGCAAAGTCGGCTGTACAACTGGGGCGAGTCTAAAGAGTCTCTCTAGACGAGACCTGCCATGTGGCGGCGCTCGGTCTGTAATCACTGATAGTGGCGACACGCGGGTCCGACGTGTAGTAACGGACCGCGGCCGATTTAAAGGCTACCACCTACCAAGTGTGGTGTCTGGCGGTGACACCCCACACATATTTCATAAACATAAAGAAAGAAAAATTTTCTTGGTGTCTTCTTACGTTTGTCTACGGTACATTTGACTACGATACTGGCTGTTACATGAGTAAACATTCAAGTCGTGTATAACAAAATTACACGATTGGTGTATACAAGTAAAACAATACACTAATTGACATGTTTTAAATAAACAGTTTTACAAATCATTTACCTTGGCACGTGAGATATTTGCACAAGATACACTAACTTAAAATTAGAGAGGTATCACTGTTCTGAGGATAAGAGGTTAAGTCAGTTCAGGGACGAGTCAGACCCTGGTAATTGATGCAGCCACTGCTGGAGTGACTTCGCAGTTGGCTTGTATGATGCCAATCGGTCGGTGACAACCGGTAGAGTGTGAGCTCTGGTTGTGCAGATTGCAGCAGAGGTCATCATCGAAGCGCCGCCCTTCCAGGACCGTGGCCATTACAGCCGTGCGAGCCTTGCCTCGCGCTGCCGATTCAGGCGGGGCAGCCGTTTTCGCGGTCCGCCAGGAGAGTCGTGCGAAGAGGCTCGGCCCGCGAGCTGCGGCCGCACTCGACTACAGCAGTATCGGGCTGAGCGAGTACCTGACGTCATCCCAAGGGCCGAGCAGTGCTGTTGCGAAAGCACCTATACGCCACCGGCTCAGAAGAGTTGCGCATAGAGACGCAGCCCACGGGCCGCGGCCTAACTGCTCCACACTGAGCGAGACCGTGACGTCACTGCATCAGTGCCTTGCGCAAGCACTGGTGTGCTGCAACTACGAACTGTTGGTAGCACTGACCGCAGTTGCGAGCTACGGGCTACGAGAGGTGAGTAGAGCAGTGTTTAGTGGAGTGATGGGATGTCTTCATTTTTTTCGTAACACACAAAATAAGAGCGCGAAGCTAAACGTGGTTTCGGAAGAAGGAGCACATGTGAAGAAAAAGGGAAGTAAAAGAAAAACTAATCAGTAATGAGTAGAGAACCACACAGCCTGGAGCGAATTTTAAAAGTACAGTTTGGACCTTGTTAAAGTCTATTGTGGATGGCGTTAGGGAAAGCGTTCATTTTCTTTGTTGTTCGCTGTGTTGTCATGTTTACTCTTATGCTGAAGGGTCACGTGTCACTTTGTACATTTCTCGCCATCCATGCGTGTCTAATAAACAAAGGTCGTATGTGGACGAGAAACGACTTCGTAAACCAGCTCAGGAGATAACTGTCGATAATTGCGATGCTATGTGTGCACGAGACGTAAGGTTGTACGGAACTATAAGAGGTGAAAGTCTTATGGATCTAGTTCAGACGTTAATCGACAGTGCAAAGGCCATTATCTCCCACACCACAACTGTGTCGCGGTATGTGGCACAAAGTGTTAAAAGCATATTACATATAATTATGCCTGAGGTAATTGCTCATATAACAGAAGGCGAATACCCAGCAACTACGGACGTGTGGACATCCAGCGCGATCGCGAGAAGAAACCATTGTCTGACTGACATGAACTGTCTCCTGTTTTATTGACTGAACTCCCAGATGGTTCAAATGGTTCAAATGGCTCTGAGCACTATGGGACTTAACATCTATGGTCATCAGTCCCCTAGAACTTAGAACTACTTAAACCTAACTAACCTAAGGACATCACACAACACCCAGTCATCACGAGGCAGAGAAAATCCCTCACCCCGCCGGGAATCGAAGCCGGGAACCCGGGCGTGGGAAGCGAGAACGCTACCGCACGACCACGAGCTGCGGACTCTCAGATCTCGCGTTTCCTTTACAACCGAGTTTCCACATGAACCAAAAACGGGCGTTAACATTCTAAGAGAACTGTTTACACGATTTATGTCCCTTGTATCCAATATTTTTAATGCGGAGTATATAAGCGTCATTTGTCCATAAGTTCACGGTCATTTGATTGAGGCGAAAGAACGCTTGCCTTACGTAAAAAAAAGTGGACTTCCTAATGCTCTTGATAGATAACTAAGCCATTCTAACGATAGTCGTTGGAATAAGCAGCTGACAACGTTAGAATGTCTTTGTGCGAAAAGATCTCTGAGAAGGGAGAAATAGCCCGAAATGAAGGAACTGATATCACGCTGATGAAAGAACTTTTCGCGATATGTATGCTATTCTATTACTATAATTCTTATACGCAATCGTTTATTTTACAGCTTTTAAAACATATGGGTTTTTGTAACGCTTCAAAGCGGCGTCCAAGGAATTAGAACTGGAGAAATTACCTGTACTGCACCTTCTGTTGACATGGACAATGACTTGGTTAAAGCATTTGAGTCAGGCGCCCTAGGACAGAGAAGCTTCAGAAATTGGTCTTTTACATCAACGCCCCAAATTATAATTAGATGAAAAGCTGTTTCTCCAATGATACTGTGAGGTAGCAACTTTCCTCTGGTCACCATTCGTCATTTAAAAATGATATCTGAATATAAGAGGCGTATAGTCATCAATACGAGACAACAGTTTTCCTTCCTCACACTTCTCCAATCCCACAATAGACTCTAACGACATTTCCCTTTACTGCATCTCCAACCGTCTTTTCTCTTTGTTCTCGCTAGTGGGTTCAAACGGAGCTGGCTTACCTTTCGATCTACGAAATAGTTATCTCAATGTACTCTGCTGTTCTGGAAGTTTTAAAAGTAACATTTAATGTCCGTAAATAGGAGAGACGCTCATTCCTACATGTTCCTCCACAAATGGTGACACGTGAATCCTTGGGAATCCATGTTGTCCTGAATGAAAGTTTGAATTTTTGCCATATATGCACTAAAATATGAATTTTGCTGCCCTCAGGTAAAAAGAAGAGAGGTATAATGAGGCTCGACATGTATTTCACAGCCCGAATACATCAAAAAACAAATCTTGTTGAAGCACATCATTTCTGCTACGCGATCCACTGGATTTCTAGTTGTGCAATTTGAAGATGGGAGTGAGACATTCGGGTAAGCCACATTCCATTTTATCCAACATTTACACCGAACAAGCAGTAAAGCGTACAAGGGTAAATTTGTAAACAGAATTAAATATCAGGGAGAAGCAATAAACATTTTGAAGTTTACCGGTGACTGCAATTCTGTCAGAGACAGCATAGAACTTGGCATAACATTTGAATGGAATAACTAGTGCCCTGGAAAGTGATTATAAGATAACCGTCTATGCAACTAAAAGGAACGTATTCGAACTAAACCTAGCAGTACTAACGGATTTTCCATAACGTGTACTACAAAAGGGGGGCGAAAAATATGACTAACACAAAGATTTACGGATTTCGTTCATTTCCGTTGACTTTTACGCACAATATACTTTTTAAAGATATATTTATGTGTAATAAGGGTGCTAAACCTGAAAATATAAATATGACACATGTTCTGAAAATTCACATCCACTGACAAGACTTAAGTTGTTGCTCTAAGTTTTACTGAAAATTTTAAAACAATTACGGAATCTAGTAGAAGAAATTATTAAAAATCACAAATATATTTTTTTCAGAATTTTAAAATATAATGTACATGACTAGATTACAGTGTTCTGAAAAGTTAGGCATAAAGTACCCCTTCCCTCTCCCTTGGTATTGCGAGGGTTAAATCAGGAAGTGTTAAGGGAATCTGATTACGAAATGAGACACTAAAAGGACTACTGGGCAGCAAAATAACTGATGATGGTCGAAGTAGAAAGGATATAAACTGAAGACTGACTATAGCCAGAAAAGTATTAAAGAAAAGAGGGTTTTACTAACATCGAACATAAATTTAAGTGTTAGGAAGTATTTCTTGAAGGTATTTGTATGGTTTCCAAGATGCTGCTCGAGGTGGATGTAAAAATGAATGTGCGCAATGGAAAATACTGAACGCGAAAATAAAGATTTGGCTCCGTCTGGCTACCCCCTGAAGCAGGTCTCAGGATGTTTTAACGGTGATATTATTTCCTCCTCCTTGCCCGTAACACATAAATTACAACATAAAAATAAATGAATGATTAAGGGCACTAGCAACTACCAAATTATAAACGTTGTCTCTGCTTATACATTATTGTAGATTAAAATCACTTTCTATGTTTCAAATGATATATAACGATGTGCAATGGACATAAAGAGATACAAATGAATTTCCTGACTAATATTATTGATCAACTGCCCAAATCTGTCCCTTTTATATCTACGCGATATAATACAAATAACACGAGATAACTGACATCATCGACGTCCCAAACACTAGAGGACAGTACTTTCGAAGATGATCTACAGTGGTGTGCATCGTCAGGGGTAATTAAACTTACGCGAACACAGCTGTTCACTTTATAGCCCTAATAAGCCGAAGCTTTTAGCAGTATCACCGAATGTACTGCGTCGCGTGCGTCGGAGTGATGGTTCTCGTGCACGTCTGCGACGATGGAAGAATTCCAGCCACAAAATATAAAACTCATTAAACACTAGGACGGCAGAAGGCGGTCCTCTGACTAGTGTAATCTATTACTATCTTCTCCTCTCTGTGTTCTACAGACAAGAAACGCGAACTCCCATTCACAAGGACGGAATTTAGATAACGTCTCAACATCAGTATAGACAGAAGAAGTGCTCTCAATCACTGAAAGCTGCGTACTCAACGACGACTCCCTACCCGGTGGCGAAGTCCAGAATCGTATAAGTCACCAACACCTTCGGCCACCTAAAGCAAATTCCCAGTGCCTTGTGCCCCTATATCATGCAAATTAAGCTTTTTTGGTTTTGCCCACATTTGGCCTATCATGATAAACGAACCCTGCGACAGTATTTCACTGGTGACAGCTTCCCCGAGCTTGAACATTATTCCCCCGGGATCCACCCCGAGTCATCCAAAGTTAGTTTCGGCATGATGCTTGATGAGAAAGTCTAGCCCTGGGACTGCACAGCAGCCTTCGCCTGCATCACACATTACACTGCAAGTGTTTTCACTTTTGTCAATCTCCTGACCAACTGGCACAAGCATTGTATGCCCGATCATAAACCTTACAAACACATTTCCACTTTCTTGTTCTCCCACCTTCGGAGGAGGCAGTGGCGTCACAGATGGTGCCGAATCTGCGACCTTCGGAAATACTAAATGCGTGTGTACCATTTCAGTACCCAAAACATCTGCAATACAATCAGCCTTAGTGATAGCTTTCTGCGTCGCCTCCTAAGTATCTAAAATAAAATTACTGTCGGCAGTTGCACTCTGCAAGACGCATATATCATCGGCACAAGCACTTCGCTCCATATCTGGTCCAGGCTGCAGAAATTCGCAACCTTTCAGCCAGGGTATTCCTACTAATTATGCAGACAACAAACGAGGAGAACATAAGAGTACGACGTCAAGGACACTTAATCTAATTCTATCCTAACACATACTGTAACTTAACTTCTCCCATTGAGCGGCTACTCATGACTACTACTTTACGTGCTTAAACGCAGTGAGCCAAATTTATTATTCAAAATGAAATACATTGCAAACTCAAAACGGCGAAAACTACTCTGACTTCTCTATAAAACTTATCTTCACCTCCTAAGAAGCTATGCATTGTTATCACCTTATACACTTCCAGACAATGAGCCACACTCATTGATGATAGGTAAAAATAACGTTCATATTTACACATGCTCAGAACACAGTCTGAGTTTACTTGCCACATGCCACACATGAAAACAGAACTGAAGGCTGCTAAAAGGTGCACTGACTCGACGTGATACTCGCAGGGGGGAAAATAGAAGAATTAGAGCACTGACCCACTGCATACTGATGCTGTGTATCGACGAAACTGCAACTCTCATGTAGTCGAGAGTCATCGTCTCCAGGAAGGGTGGCTGGCAAGATTCCCTTGTCCCTGAAATTTAGACGTGACACAAACTTCTGGCATCAAAATGTGGAGGTCCAGGATGGATGACCTCTACATGTGGAGGTTTGAGTTGAGGTGGTGGATTGTTGTCGGGATGATGATCAATGGCTGCTCATAAGAAATTCACTATTAGTCATACGTTTTACTGAAAAACAAACTAGAACATTCTGTGGTGCAACGTCCTCCATAATGTGTGCTGGAGACAGCGAGTGTTAAGGAACTGACGGAACAGGTGGGCATGGCCTCAAACGAATGCCTTCTATGGTAGAAGGCTGGTTGCACCTGGTAGTTGGCCCACAGGCTGGAAGATGCTAAGCTCACAGCACTAATCTTAAAACCAGCAACAGGGGCCCACAGTTAGTGGAGGCCAAGTCCCATAGTGGCTGCCTGTAGCCTCATGTCTCCTCGTGGAGCGGCAACCCCTCTCCTCTTAAATAGTTGCTACCAGACTGATACACCTTTGACTGATAATAATGGTAATTTATGTTGGGACAGAGCGCACTTGCTTTGCAAATCATAACTTGCAACCATGTAGACGATAAGCAGTCTGGTGATTGTATGTGTAGTTACTGGCCTATTAACGCCTTTCTGCTGTGTCGTCGTTATTGCGGTGCCAGCCATTTTCCTGGACCAAATATAGCAATCAGCCAGTGGCAATGCTCCATCTGACGTAATGGTGTTTGTTCGCCGCTGTGCTGGCCCACTCCCAAGATGTTTTGCAACAGCCATGGCAACATCACAATTTTACTCAGTAGCGCCGAAAAATAGTGGTGGCACTGCACATCGAATAACTGGGAAGAAGATACTGAGTCCAAGTGGGGAAAACAAGAAATTTATGGCACGACTTCCTTTCATAGGGCATATCCTGATGCATCAGTTCTTGTCAGTTTGGTAATGGAGAGACACGTGTATATGCGGTTGTTCGGGAGGGGGGGTATGTTAAAATTGTTGAGGGAGACGAAGCGTTGAATACAGTTAGCAGTTCTTTAGTGGGAGTACTGCTGAGTAAGGTAGATCTCGTGTGATTCAGCACCCTCGGCTGATGACACGGCAAAAGACGTTTCTATATTGCACTAAATTACGGCCCATTCTCGTATGAGAAAAGCTATTTATATTACAGTTTGGCCGATGCAACGAACTGAAGTAGCGGTTCCTGTATTATTTTGTTGTATTAAACAGAAGTGTCTCTGGTAGGACGTTAAACTGTAACCACAGGTGGAGTGACCACTGTATGAGCAACAATAGCAGCAACCTCTCTGGAAGGTGGATAAGCGAGTGGAAGTCGTGAGCTGTAACTGTTACCTTTGAAACGTCCCCTTTGAAAAATTTATACACGACTGTGCTTAAACTGACGCACAATATTTTTAGCGCAACGCAATCTGACTTTCAAAAATCCCTACAAAAGAATGGCCCTGACTAACATTAAACTATACCTTTCACAAATCACTAAATCACTTACCTCACAAAAGTCTTCGTTACTCCCACTACTGCAATACAGCAAGCGCCACTACTGCCAGCTAAATAAAAGATTCAAACTACTGAAGGCACTAACTACTGATAGGGATAGTTAGCAAATGAAAGATATTAATAGAGAACAAACAATGTATTTACCTTGATATCATCATATATAAATATAGCAGTTCATGACAAATTTCAAAACTCCGCCATCTCTCTCCCCACATCCACCACTGCTGGCGGCTCACCTCCAACTGCGCAACGCTATGCGCTGTTCACAGCCAGCTGCCTAACACTACAATGGCGAGTATTACAACAATGCAAAGCAGCCACAGACTGCGCACAGTACAGCCAGTGATTTTTATACAGAGGTGGCGTTACCAATAAAAAAACCTAAACAGCCTACTTACATAGACCCCATGCTACCCACAAAAAATTTTACAAATTTTTTTTGGGCACTGGCCAGTACATATTTGTTAAAAATTTTTCATAATCGTAATTACAATAACAAAGAAATCAAATGCACACACTTATTGATACAATGTTGGTCAAAAGGTAAAATTTTCTCACAGACCATAAAGACAGTCCTGATCATTCACCTTGCCTGCTTGCGAATGTTGAAGGAAGATAGAGAATGTAAAGAAAATAGTCGTGATCACCTACCACTTACCAGCAGGTAGTCATCTCAGTAATGTAAATTCAAATTATCCGAGCAGTGCTTGTTGATTCCTGTTTGATTTTTTATTACTCCAGGTTGGTGTTCGAGAGAACCGTAAAGTTACAGATGTTGCTATAACGTAATTTTCATAAGGCAAGTGCATAATGTGATCGGTTCAACCGGTTCAAATGGCTCTGAGGAATATTGGACGTAATTTCTGAGGTCACCCGTCCTCTAGAACTTAGAACTACTTAAACCTAACTAACTTAAGGACATCACATACATCGATGCCCGAAGCAGGATTCGAACCTTCGACCGTAACCGTTTCGCGGTTCGATACTGTAGCGACTACAACCGCACGGCCACTCCGGCCAGCAACGTGATCGGTTATTCGCATTATGCTGTGTAGTTAATTGAGTATTGGGCTTCGTTTCTGAAAGACTGCAGGTTCGTTGGTGCACCATAAAAGATCTGATAAATTGCTAATCAGTATTTGGGTCACACCAATTCACGAATAGCTGAACACAAAACTGAAAGGTATTATTTAAATATACTTAAATATATTCATTGTCCTTAAGAGCTAACAAGATACATGCTTAGATAGCGAAAGCTGAAGAACAAAGGACGATACGAAACAGGAAGGCATCTCCCAGCTGCTCGCGGAAAAAATGTGAAGGCTTCTGTCTTCTTTATCATCTTACAAAGTATTACATGTACTTATTAACATATGTGGACTCTCTGGTTCACACATATTTCATAAACATACAGAAAGAAAAATTTTCGTGGTGTCTTACGGTATCCTACGATACATTTGACTACGATACTGGCTGTTTTATGAGTAGTTATTCAAGCCGTGTACAACTAAACTACAAGATTGGTGTATACAAGAAAAAACCATACACTATTTGACATGTTTTAAATAAACAGTCTGACGAATCATTTACATTGGCACGGGATATATTTGTAGAAGGTACACTAACTAAAAGTTTGAGAGGTATCAATGTTCTGAGGATAAGAGGTTAAGGCAGTTCAGGGACGAGTCAGCCCCTGGTAATCGATGCAGCCACTGCTGGAGTGACTTCGCAGTTGGCTTGTATGATGTCAATCGGTCGGTGACAACCGGTTGAGTGTGAGCTCTGGTTGTGCACTTCGCAGCGGACGTGGGCATCCAGGCGCGGCCCGTCCAGGACCGTAGCCGTGACAGCCGTGCGAGCCTTGCCTCGCGCTGCCGGTTCAGGGGGGGCAGCCGCATCGAGGTCCGACGGGCCGCACAGCGCAGAGTCGTGCGGCCGCACTCGGCCACAGCAGTCTCGGGCTGAGCGAGTCCCTGACGTCACCCCACGGGCCGAGCAGTGCTGTTGCGAAAGCACTTGTAGACAACGGGTTCAGCAGAGTTGCGCATGGAGACACAGCCCACGGGCCACGGCCACACTGCTCCGCACTGAGCGAGGTCCGTGACGTCACTCCACCAGTGCCTTGCGCAAGCCCTGGTGTGCTGCGGCCTACGGGCTGTTGGTAGCACTTACCGCACTTGTGAGCTAGGGGCTACGAGCGGTGAGCAGAGCAGTGTTTAGTGGAGTGGTGGGATTCCTTCAGTTTTTTTGTAATGCAAAAATGAGAGTGGGAAACTAGACATGGTTTGCAGAAGAAGGAGAACATGTCAAGAGAAAGGGATGAAAAGAAAAATTAATCAGTGGTGAACAGAGAGCCACACAGCCTGAAGCGAATCTTAAAAGTTCAGCTTGGACCGTGTTAAAGCCTATTGTACATGGCGTTAGGAAAGCAAGTATCTGACATGTACTGTCTCCTCTTTCATTGACTGGACTCTCAGATCTCGCATTTTAATTGCAACTCAGTTTCCAGACGAACCAAAAACGGGCGGTAATATTCTAAGAGAACTGTTTGGACGATTTATGGCTCTTGGTATCTACCACTCTCCTTTGAAAGACATGCAGCACACGACTGATCAAAGTACCAATATTGTCGTTGCACTGCGCCATATATTCACGATGCAATTGTTCCTCCCATATGTCAAATACAGTGCTACGAAATAATTTTAATGGGGAGTATATACGCATCAATTGTCCATAAGTTCCTGGTCTTTTGATTGCGGCGTAAGAACGCGTCACTTTCGTAAAGAAAAGTAGTCTTCTTAATGCTCTTGATAGATAAATGAACAGTCTAACGATAGTCGCTAGAATAAGCAGCTGACAATATTAGAATGTCTTTGTGCGAAAAGCTCTCTGAGAAGGGAGCTGTACCAAGCTATTGAGCGTCTCTCCTGGAGAGTCTTCCAGTGGAGTTTATCTATCATCTCCGTAACGCTTTCGCGATTACTAAATGATCGTGTAACGAAGTGCGCTCCTCTCCGTTGGATCCTCTCTATCTCTTCTATCAACCCTACCTGCTACGGATCTCACACTGGTGAGCAATATTCAAGCAGTGGGTGAACAAGTGTACTGTAACCAACTTCTTTTGTTTTCGGATCGCATTTCCGTAGGATTCTTCCAATAAATCTCAGTCTGGCCGGCCGCGGTGGTCTAGCGGTTCTACGCGCGCAGTCCGGAACCGACTGGTACGGTCGCAGGTTCGAATCCTGCTTCGGGCATGGATGAGTGTGATGTTCTTAGGCTAGTTAGGTTTAAGTAGTTCTAAGTTCTAGGGGACTGATGACCACAGATGATAAGCCCCATAGTGCTCAGAACCATTTGAACCATTTTTTTTTTTTTTAAATCTCAGTCTGGTATCTGCTTTACCGACGATCAACTTTATATGATCATTCTATTTTAAATCACTTCTAATGCCTAATCCCAGATAATTCACGGAATTAACTGCTTCCAGTTGCTGACCTGCTAGCAAAATGATAAAGGATCTTTCTTTCTATGTATTCGCAGCAAATTACACTTGTCTAGATTGAGATTCAGTTGCCATTCCCTGCACCATGCGTCAATTCGTTGCAGATCCTCCTGCTTTTCAGTACAATTTTCCATTGTTACAACCTCTCGACATGCCACAGCATCATCCGCAAAAAGCCTCAGTTAACTTCTGATGTTATCCACAAGGTCATTTATGTATATTGTGAATAGCAACGGTCCTACGACACTCCCCTGCGGCACAACTGAAATCACTCTTACTTCGGAAGACTTCTCTCTATTGAGAATGACATGCTGCGTTCTGCTATCTGGGAACTCTTCAATCCAATCACACAATTGGTCTGATAGTCCATATGCTCTTACTTTGTTCACTAAACAGCTGTGGGGAACTGTATCAAACGCCATACGGAAGTCAAGAAACACGGCATCTACGTGGGAACCCGAGTCTATGGCCCTCTGAGTCTCGTGGACGAATAGCGCTAGCTGGGTTTCACACGATCGTCTTTTTCGAAACCCATGCTGATTCCTACAGAGTAGATTTCTAGTTTCCAGAAAAGTCATTATACACGAACATAATAGTGTTCCAAAATTCTACTACTGATCGACGTTAGAGATATAGGTCTATAGTTCTGCACATCTGTTCGACGTCCCTTCTTGAAAACGGGGATGACCTGTGCCCTTTTCCAATCCTTTGGAACGCTACGCTCTTCTAGAGACCTACGGTACACCGCTGCAAGAAGGGGGGCAAGTTCCTTCACGTACTCCGTGTAAAATCGAACTGGTATCCCATCAGGTCCAGCGGCCTTTCCTCTTTTGAGCCATTTTAATTGTTTCTCTATCCCTCTGTCTTCTATTTCGATATCTACCATTTTGTCATCTGTGCTACAATCTGGAGAAGGAACTACAGTGCAGTCATCCTATGTGAAACAGCTTTGGAAAAAGACATTTAGTATTTCGGCCTCTAGTCTGTCATTCAGTACCATTTTGGTCACAGAGTGTCAGGACATTTTGTTTTGATCCACCTACCGCTTTGACATAAGACCAAAATTTCTTAGGATTTTCTGCCAAGTCAGTACACAGAACTTTACTTTCGAATTCATTGAACGCCTCTCGCATAGCCCTCCTCACACTATATTTCGCTTCGCGTAATTTTTGCTTGTCTGCAAGGCTTCGGCTACGTTTATGTTTGCTGTGCAGCTCCCTTTGCTTCCGCAGCAGTTTTCTAACTCGGTTGTGGTACCACGATGGCATTTTCCATCTCTTACGATCTTGTTTGGCACATACTCATCCAATGCATATTGTACTTTGTCCACTGATACTCAACACTATCGGTACTTGAGACAAAACTTTTATGTTGAGCTGTCAAGTACTCTGAAATCGGCTTTTCGTCATATTTGCTAAACAGAAAAATCATCCTACCTTTTTTAATATTTCTATTTACGTCTGAAATCATCGATGCAGTAACCCCATTATGATCACTGATTCCCTGTTCTACGTTAACTGTTTCAAATAGTTCGTGTCTTTTTGTCACCAGAAGGTCTAATACGTTATCGCCACGAGTCGGTTCTCTGTTTAACTGCTAAAGATAGTTTTCAGATAATGCACATAAAAAAATCTCACTGGATTCTTTGTCCCTGCACCCGTTATAAACGTTTGAGTCTCCCAGTCAATATCCGGAAAATTAAAATCTCCACCCAGAACTATAACATGGAAATATTTTCCAAATTTTCCTTCAGGTGCTCTGTGTAATGACACATTCCGACGCAGAGACATACAATACCTTAAAGGCTGCGCCAAAGATTAAATTGAGAGGCATGTAGATTATAATCTTTGTAAAGTTCACATTGGAATCTCTTTTGCTTCATACTCCAAGAAGGAGCTAAGAGACACTTTCGATTGTTGCCTTGTGGAGGATGGACGTAATTTTTGGAGTGTGCGGAAAGGTAGCCATATAGTTAGTAATTATGGTTTGTGCGACGAGCACAGCAAGTCTTATTGTGTTGTGAATAAAAAATAGTGAGAAGTATCTAAGTTTTACGAGAATTATTTAAAGTGACGTAGCATTGTATTCCTTGGTTTCCACCGTCTTCGTGAAGTGGACCGATGCCGACTCAGGAAGATACACACGGTCAACAAAGAGAAGAACACCGATGACGACTAATGAATTAATACTGTGGCAGAAGGACGAATTTTACGTCTAAGGTGAGAACTTTGAATAAATCAACAATGACGTAGAATTCAAAAATGTAATTAATCGGAATGGTAAATGATATTACAGGCATATTTCACGCAGCACTGAATTTGTCCACATTCAAGCCGGTCAATACAGTCCGTAAAAAGAAGCCCTTCAAAATTTCTAAAGTTACAGTGCCATATAAATAATTTTTTCTCTTTAAAAAAAAACCAATAAATTTATTTTTTTATTTATTTCGCCACACTGGCGACTGTGACAGGACAGTGCTGGTGGAACAAAGAGTAAATACTTGATTGTTGTACAACAAATGTACTTGTACTAATTACTGTTTCTCTGTTACATGACGCACATGGAAAATGACGAATAAGGTGAAACAATATTAACTGTATAAACTATAACCAGAAGGAACAAGGACAAGGATTTACAAAACTAACGTAATCGTGAGTGACGCAGCTCAGCCGGAATTAAGGTAGGAAAGCGCAAACGCATACAGCGGCTGCATCTTGGCTCAGCTCCACTTAAAGCAGAACCTTTTACTTTCCATATTAAAATCCTGGTAGTGTTGGTGGCAACACACAATTACACTTTGATAATTACTTTTTTATGTTCAACAATCGCAAAATTAGAAGACGTAGAGCGCCATCTTGTAAATTTCCGACGCCCAACAAATAACAATCCCGAGATATTTTTATTAATTCAACTGCGAGAGAATTGAAAAATTTTGATTGACAGTAAAGTACAAATAAAAATAATATCTTCACAATGGAATCGGAGAATTTTAATTTGACATATGTTCATGGACACGTCACCGATTCTGACAACAGTGACGTAAATGATGATGCAATTAGTTTTTCAGCACAACATAATGTAGAAGTAAATACAATTCAATTGCACTCCACAGGGATTAACAATAACGAACCATTTGCAAATGAAACCTTGTACACAGTCGATGAAGCATCGATTACCAGATCAGATGAAATTATTTCGCGTGAAATCAGTGAACGTAGCCCGGTTTCGATTCAATCAGATCGTGATAGAGAAACAATGGTTACAAATAATGGCATAAATACAAACACACAAGCTTCGTCAGTTACGCTTGAGGCATTATATAGTCTGATGTCAAACGTGAGCGAGCAATTATCTGATTTAAAGATCAGTCACAACACAAGAAACACGAAACTGGCGAATCTAGAAATCAGCCACAACATGACAAACACAAAATTGTCAAACATGGAAATTGGGTTCCAACAGCAGTTTTCAAGTGTAAACACGCAATTTGAAAATATGCACAAACATTTTGATCAACGCTTAAATAAACTCACCAATGAAATCGATCAAAAGCTCGAAGACAAAGTCATCAAAACAGTCAATAGTGTATACAATGTATTGGCAAATGATTTAGAAACGAAATTGTCAGATCTTACAAACAAACAGGAACAGGAACTGTCAGAAATCGTAGAAACACACAATCAAACACAAACGGTACAAAAAGAAATACATGAAAACGTACAGGCTATTCAATTACGTTTAACCAGAGTACAGTCCGCATGTGAAGAAATACCTGACCAAGTTAATAAAGTTAACGAAGAAGTCTGTTTTCTGAAACAGGAGACTCGACGTATCAACGTGGACATTATCAAAATAAATGAAACTTTAGAAACCGGTAATGTAAATGAATCAATAACTGACCGGGAACAAAACTTTTTGAAAAATTAGGTAATGAAATCAAAGTAGCCGAAGACAGAATACGCAAGGAAATTGCTGGTAGGCTGAATGTTTCAAATTACTTGCCTACGTCAAGCAACAGGCAGCGCGACACTTATTCGCCCGCGCCAGATTACGATGTCAATAACGCAGAATATCACGCGCCCAGTCCGGCGTATGTGCACGCACCGGCGGAGGCAAACAATGGCTATTCGCCAAACGCGGTGCTGCAACAGGCAGTAGGCGTGTCGCCTTGCATCTCGACGATTCTAGTCGATGAGAGCCTGTTGAAACGTAGACAGTTTCCCGTTTTCTCCACAGAATCCAGAAAAACTCATCCAGTCGTATTCGTAAGAGCATTTAACAATGTCTTACCAAGAAACTGGACTGAGGCACAGAAGATTAGATATGTAGTAGGCTTCACACAAGGCGACGCAGTTTTGTGGGCCACAGACATGGCTGAACAGTGCGTCACCTACGAACAATTTGAACGGGCTTTCTTGGAGAAATATTGGTCTGCATGGATCCAAGAAAGACTGCGGCGTGAGGTATTCAACCCACAACCGTTCAACCTAAAAGACGGCGGGTTGAGAAAGTATATCGAAAAGTATTTGAATAAGTCGCGCTATTGGAACAATCCAGTACCGCACGTAGATGTTCTCAAAATTCTGAAAAACAGACTACCCGCGAACTTACGCGAAAAATTGGTAACCATACCGGAGAACGACCTTGAATACTTTCTTTCCGTGCTTGACTCCATTGATCTAACATATGAGGAAGAGCCGAATACAAGTAATCGGAAGGAACACTCCGTAACCAATCATAACAACGGTAACGGGAATCATTTTAATGGCAATGGACAAAACCAACACAGTTGGCACCCGTATGCGACAAGGCCAAATAATGGAAACTGGAATTACTGAAATCGGAGGAATTCGGCGCCACAGAGACGTGAAGACCGAAGATATAGTACAGATTACGGTCCACGCCGGTATGGGAATGATAGAATCACGTGAATGATTGGTCAGGTCCGCGTTATGAAAGGTGGCACACAAGTGAAAATTACAATAGTTACGGTAATAGGAATGACCGACCAAGGAGAAACAGCGACGACCGGCCGCAAGAATGTTGCACGCAGCGGTCCGGAGACTAATTGGCGACAGAATGACCACTCAGTGCACTTCGCAGAGGTAACGGACAGTAATGAAGCAACGCCGTTGTCTCCCCCGGTAAACAACAATCGGTCGCAATGAGCCCCCACCGGCCGACCGATTTGACAACAGGGAGCACAAACAAGCACACATTACATCTTAAACAATTATTTTTAAGATATGATCAGGATGCTACCGTAGAAGAAGATCTGTGTGAAGAAGAGATAAAAGCACAGAACAAGGTAAGTGACTTCGTACAGACTGTAATAACAGTAAAGATAGGAACTATAATTACAGGCGCATCTACGAATATTATTTCTAATTGTTTATTTAAAGAAGTTTCGAAAGCATTGAAAGTACCAGTGTTGCCAACGGAAAATTGTAAAATCTTGACAGCAGTAGGAAACAAGTCAAAAAGTATTAAGTGGCAGACGCAAATACCTGTTACCATTAGCGATGTCACGATAAACTGTACATTCTTAATCGTTGACAAATTAATCGTCAATTGTATTTTAGGCATGGAAATTTTCCGGCAGTATAAAGTAAACATCGACATATACAGTGGACTTTGCTATTTCCGAGTGGGCAGTCGTAGTGTGAAGGTCAATCTTGTAAAGTCAACAATAGAGCGTAATGGCCAATTACAGAAACAAGCTGGAGTAAAATTAGTTTACCCACAAGTGTTATTGGTAGATATTCCTTACCCCGAACAATTAGACACGGAAATAGTTAACGAACAGGCCGCCCACGAGAAGGTAGGAAAATCCACTTGTCTTTCAGAAACTCAACAAAATGAACTAGCAGATCTTATTTATGAATACCGAGACTTTTTAGAAAACAGCCGACAATAATCAAAAATTATGAATACAAAATGGAAGTCTACCCACATAAAACGTACTGCCATAAATCATATGCGATACCATGGGCAAAGAAGGAAGCGGTTCGCAAAGAAATAGATAGAATGGTTGCCTGGAAGGTGATAGAACCTTCGCATTCACCGTACTGCAGTCCCATCCTAGCTGTCAACAAACCTGACGGGTCAGTCAGATTAGTGCTTGATGCGCGGGGAATTAATAAGATCATCGTACCAATACGCACTAGGCCGGAAAACTTAGATGAGCAATTGCTTAAATTTCATGGAGTGAAGTATTTAACATCCGTTGATATGAAAGCTTCTTATTGGCAAATAGCCCTACATAGTGTTAGCAGAAAATATACTGCGTCCATTCATGCTGGCAGAAGCTATCGGTTCCAAGTACTGCCATTTGGACTCAACGTGAGTGCTGGGGTGTTTATAGAGGCTTTAGACAGAGTATTGGGTCCAGAACTGATTAGCAAAGTGACGTTGTATGTAGACGATCTCTTGATAGCCACGGAGACCTGGCAAGAGCATGTAGAATTGGTACACAAAGTGTTCCAAAAGTTCCGAGAATATGACGTCACAGCAAATTTTAAGAAGTCCGAATTCGGAAGGGATCGAATAAAATTTTTAGGCCACATTATTTCACCAGGCGGAATTTTACCAGATCCAAAAAAGCTTGATGCCATAAAATATTGCCCCTCACCACAAACACGTAAACAATTGAAAGCTTTTCTGGGGCTCTCGTCATTTTTTCGAAAATTCGTGCCCAAACAGTTACTGAATAGTGATTCCCTACTCAACCTTTTAAGGAAAAACCACACATGGTTGTGGACAGAAAAATGTGAGGAAGATTTCGTAAAAATCAAACAGGCACTCATAAACGCACTCATTTTGTAGCTTCCTAACATGAAATACAACTTTTGTTTGAGCACGGACGCGTCATGTCAGGGATTAGGCTCTTGTCTGTTCCAATTAGTAAATGATAATGGAGAACAGAAAGTAAACATAATCAGTTTTGCCAGTAGAACGTTAACGGAATGTGAAAGAACCTATTCGGCAACTGAACTTGAAGCGTTAGCTGTAGTGTGGGCTTTCCGCAAGTTCCAATACTATCTCTGGGGAAGGCATACACGAGTGTTTTGTGACCATCAAGCAATATCGTTTTTACTCACATGTAAATTGCTGCACAAACGGATTGCACGTTGGTGTTTATTCCTCCAGGGATTTGATTTCGAGATAGTTTATATAAAGGGTCAACAGAATGTAATTGCCGACGCATTATCGCGCTTGCCACAAGGCTTGGGCGAGTTCAATGAATTGATCGAACAGACTTCCGATTTTAGTGTTTTTCTGATGCATGATGGCACATTTCAACCATATTACAGAAAAATGTGTAAAGACATGAGCAAACTACAAAAGGAAGACAATAGATGGAGACAAGTTATGCAAAAACTGCATGCAGATGACAACAGTACACTGAAACAATATTACACACTGTCAAACGATGTTCTTTTCTACAGGCGCAATCCAACACCTGGTGTGTATATATCCCGGAAGAATACATAGACAATTTGATAAGACACACACATAGAGTATGGGAACACTATGGGGTATCAAAATGTACAGCGAAAATATCAACATATTATTACTTCCGTAACCTCAGACGCAGGATTGAACAAATAATAAAAAAGTGTACAATATGTCAGAAGGTTAAACATCTTAATAGATCTTGTTTGGACGTATTACACCCTATAATTCCAACTAGACCAAGAGAACTAGTTTCCGTGGACGCAGCAGGACCATATCCACGAGCTAGGGGAGGAGTTAGATATGTGATCGCATTTTATGATGTCTTCACAAAGTACTTAAAAATGTATGCTATAAAAGGAGTACTGTCGGGATCAATAATCAAACGCATGATGGAAGACTACATACCACTAGTGGGAAAACCGAAAAATATATTAACTGATAATGCAACAAACTTCATTAGTAAGAAATGCAAAACATTTCTCGAATCTCAAAACATAAAACATATTTTGGTATCCAAATTTCACCCAGAATCGAGCCCGATTGAGAGAAATTTTAAAGAATTTAATCGCTTTATAAGAACTTATACACCAAATAAACAGACAAAGTGGGTGGAATACATAGCCCCATTTCAGCATGTTGTAAATAATTTAATTCATACTTCAAAAGGCTTTACACCTACAGAGTTAACGTTTCAAAGCACAGAACTTGACGAATGGGCTAAACCTTTACCTAAATTATCCACAAAGGAAATAACACTAGACGAAAAGGTACGTCTAGCATTACTACAGATGGAAGAACAAGCAGAAATAAGGAAAAAACAGTTCAACAAAAAGATAAGAAAGGTTACAGAATTTAACACTGGACAGGAAGTACTATTACGTACCCACCCAAAATCCTCTAAAATTAAGGCATTAAACAAAAAGTGGCAGTTGTTGTATGATGGCCCTTTTATTATAATAGACAAACCCCACCCAGGAAGTGATCTGTTAGGTAACACACGAACGGGCAAGATGAAAGGGTTACACCCCCACAAGGATATCAAGGGATTTTTTCATTAAAGGTTATATATTATTTTAGCAAAATTGAAATTATACAACCTTGGATCACATAGTAAAATTGCTGTCATTAACCTAAGAAACTTGCGAACACGAAAAAAAATAAAAAAAACTCTCAATCCGGTGTTCGTAGTTTAAGAGGTACATTTAAAAGGACGGTCAGTTAGTGAAAAACATGCATTAAACTAGAAAACATAACTGAAGTTTCAATTAAACATCGAAACTAGTAACCAACCGGGTACATATGCCAGCTTAAAAACGCGTAGTTAACCACACCTAATGAAACATGTGTTACTGTGAGTCCTAACACTATAAAATAAACCATACGGTACTTTTGTAGTCTAACTCAGTTATTTAAGAGAGAGGAACAATGACAAATTAGTGCGAAGGTCAGAGTTTGTTCGTTTGAGACGAGCAATAAACCACGCGTCAAAGTTGCAATACAACGCTCAGCTGACGAGCACGCGATAGCGGCATGGCAAGACGAGGGCATTGGCCGCGCTGTAGGCAGCGAGCCGGGGAGAAATCTTCCCCCCTTCCCTGTCCGGTCAGCTGAGTGTATACAAAGCGCGAAGGCGCATGCGCGGTCGAGTCCAGACGACACGTGACTCATATTACACGATGGCGGCTATCACGAATAATGTTCACCAACAAAGCAGAGTTTTCCCCGCGCCTGCAGTCCAGTCAGTCATGGTACATAAGCGCGGATGCGCGGAACGTTTAAAAGTTTTGAGACCACGCTTACTATGAGAAACAGTGACGAAAGTCATTCAAAAACAAGAAAGAAAAGGGTACACAAGTCTTGTAAATAGTAGCTTAGAAAATTTAATTATAAGCTGGTACTACGTAGTATTAAGTGAACATACAATTACATACTGGCCATGGACGGTATTGTCATATTATATTATATTGAGTGAAATCTTAGCTTGTACGGAAGGAGAAAGAAAATAGCACAATAGAAAAAATAAATAAGTAATGCAGATATATAACCGGAAGAAAGGCTATGTACACGAGAACAACACACGATTACATATAGGGAAAAGCCAACAGCAAAGAGATAACGCATACATTTACATTACACAGTAGCGAGCGATTTTCAGAATGAACAACAAGGAAAACGCGTTAATTTTTGTGACTAAGGAAGAGAATGACACAAGCTTTAAAATAGGAAAATAATAAACAGATCTATGCAACGTGAGTAATGAACTGAATCGTCCTAGAAACAAATACCTAGGCTTTTTAGAGGGAGAAACACATTAACGTTAGGAAACACCTAAAGCACCCAGCAAACAATTTTGTAGAATATCTAAGCTATACACGAGGGTACATGTACGAAAGCTAAAGTGTAAAGGAGGAAAATATGGAATGATTGCGCATTAATGGACCGTAAGGCAGTTATGTATGTAAGAAGAAATATTTAGTTGTAACTATTATTAGTATAAGGGACGATGCTCAGCACACCCTGAATTATTTTGGAATATTGAGGGAATGGTGCAGGGTACCGAAAAAGGGCCCCACCAGCAAAGTGTATATTATAGTGGTAGATATTTTTTGTGTGTATAAACGTATGTATGAATGTGTGAAAGGCGAAAGAAGCTCTGTACATGTACGGAACCTAAACAACATAGAAGTGTATAAGGAAAATTAAACTCTAAGACAACCTCGTGTAAACATGTATACCTAACGTCAAGAAACAACGTAATAAAAACCGCAAGACTCTGCGAGTTTACGAGAAAATACGAAAAACCTGATACACAGTGCAACATTAGCGATGCTTCACTCATGTATGCAGAAGGAAGGTATGAATTACTTTACCCACTTGAAACATGAAAGGATAAATCATGTTAAAATTATATCTTTCATACATATCACGATTTACAGTCACAAAGAATGATATCGACGCTGTACGCGAACCAGGTAAGTAGTGTGATCGACGACCTGTAAGCAAAAGGAATCGTCCATAAAATGAATTATGAACAAAAACGTCATACAGAATTTTATGCTGCACTCAAGATATGAAAGTCGGATTATTCGTGTACATAGATTTTCATGACAACCGATGCATTAAAATGTCTGTATTTTTTCTCCCATGATAACACAAGACGCCTATAAGCGCACTTTAATTAAAGATGATACACGCACACAAGGGCGTGCCGCTATTATGAAACACTGTACATAGTAATAGTAGCTACACCCTGAACTTCAAGATTTTATGTTTATATGTCGACTTTAATGTAGGAAGTTTCATTAGAGGTAATGATTTACAAGCACACCAGAACGTGCTTAAGCACAAAACACTGTACATATTAGGGTTACGCTACATATAAATGATTATTTCGTGCCTTTTCTGATTTTATACGTAAAAACCGTGGCATACACGTAGTCGTTGCCATTACCCTAAGTAGAAGGTAGAAAATTCCCTTCCCAAGCTGCAGTGGAGCGGCTACAGGTGTGTTCTCTGCATGCTGATGCATGTCGTTGCGTATGAAGAATACGTAACGAAGGTAAACCTTAACTTACACTCGAGTTCAAGAAGGAAAACAAAGGACTTGTTCCTTCTAACAGATTAATGGAAAAAGGTGTGTGTGTCAGTAAAATCCAAGACGAAGAAGCCACTATGAGTGGTCAAAAATTTTTCAATTTTCGTCGATAGTTTTTGCCTGTAATTAATGTAACTAATGTATTGTATGTGTTATATGTTATTCCATTGTATGTGATATATTTTGTATTTCATGCCTAGTCCCGTGACTTACAAATTTGTGAATACTCATGTACATTGACCTGAAGTATTGAGGGGAATGAATCTAGGTACAATAGGTAAAAGGAGTTAATGCGAAGAAAAAAGTGTAGTGAAAAAGAAAGTTTCGATTGCAATACTCGCGGTTAAAGTGGTGTGTGTAGAAATTAAAATTGTGCAAAGTAGTGCTACGTTGCAAGTGTCAGCGAGCCTAAACAAGTGACATCGAAAATTGAAGCTTGTATCGTCAAACGACCCATGGCGTTACAATAAGAAAGGACAATGCCAAACAAGTTTGACATGGAACGCTTCTTACCTGGAGCTGCATCGACGGGATCGTCCTCCGCCTCGCACATAGTGTGGTGTGTTCTTCGGGGCACATATTCCAATGTACCTCGTCGTATCCAGTCTAAGTACTGGAAGGAACTACAAGAAGCACACGCATAGTGAGATTCGGAAGTCTCGATGGTACCCGCACGTCGGTGTATATTCAGTGCACTGGCCCGCTCATTCAACCAACGTCTCCCGCTCAGTATTAACCAAAACTTTGTATATTAGGATTAAGGTTTGTAAATATTAGCATAAGTATACCAAAAAACTGACACACACTCAGTAATACCAAAGAATTCACAATGCCATGAAAATGAGACAGTAAAATGAAGTTTGTAAATAAAAGACCCCCAAACCTATATCAATTGCAAGGTCGATTACTGTATCCTGTAAACCAAATAAAATTTTCTAGTGACAGTATACAGTAGGGGGGCAGCTGTAATGACACATTCCGACGCAGAGACATACAATACCTTAAAGGCTGCGCCAAAGATTAAATTGAGAGGCATGTATATTATAATCTTTGTAATGTTCACATTGGATTCTCCTTTGTTTCATACTCCAAGAAGGAGCTAAGGGACACTTTCGATTGTTGCCTTGTGGAGGATGGACGTAATTTTTGGAGTGTGCGGAAAGGCAGCCATATAGTTAGTAATTATGGTTTGTGCGACGAGCACAGCAAGTCTTATTGTGTTGTGAATAAAAAATAGTGAGAAGTTTCTAAGTTTTACGAGAATTATTTAAAGTGACGTAGCATTGTATTCCTTGGTTTCCACCGTCTTCGTGAAGTGAACCGATGCCGACTCAGGAAGATACTCACGGTCAACAAAGAGAAGAACACCGATGACGACTAATGAATTAATACTGTGGCAGAAGGACGAATTTTACGTCTAAGGTGAGAACTCTGAATAAATCAACAATGACGTAGAACTCAAAAATGTAATTAATCGGAATGGTAAATGATATTACAGGCATATTTCACGCAGCACTGAATTTTTCCGCATTCAAGCCGGTCAATACAGTCCGTAAAAAAAAAGCCCTTCAACATTTCTAAAGTTACAGTTCCATATCCATAATTTTTTCTCTTAAAAAAACCAATAAATTTAATTTTTTTATTTATTTCGCCACATCTGCCACAACAGCTGCTGAGCCAGGGGGCCTATAGAGAGCACAATGTGGGAATCTGCCAGTGGCTCAAATGGTTCAAATGGCTCTGAGCACAATGGGACTTAACATCTATGGTCATCAGTCCTCTAGAACTTAGAACTACTTAAACCTAACTAACCTAAGGATATTTTCCCATATGTAGAATTGTGGACAGTTGGGAATATGAGTCTCACAGGAAGCGTGCAAGGGATAAGTCCCTGCAGTGTCCTAGGTGGCTCAGATGATTAGTGAAAAGTTTAATTTGCCGGCACGGTAGCTCAGTGTGTTCGGTCAGAGGGTTAGCTGCCCCCTATAATAAAAAAACTGAGTGAATGGATCAATAACGAACTTCAACGGGAGTCAGGTGACGTCCGCCACGAACAATTGAAACGAACAATAACGAAGAACATAATAAGATTACAAAAAAAAAAGGATATCAACAACACCTGTCGACAGCTGAGGTTTCAGTTAGTCATCATTTATTCCAGGGAAAAGCTGCACGGTCATCAACAGCAACTGTTCTTTCGAGAACAAGTTACTGTCTTCGTATATATTGCACAGAATAGACTAGCTTGGGCAGCTGCATCAAACCAGTCTTCAGACTGAAGATCACAAAAACAACATTGGGGAAGGAGACGGGAGGGAAAGGTAGGTTTCTGGTCCATAATTTTTCAAAGTTCTTTACTGGGAGAACTCATGAGTAAGGTAGACCTCGTGTGATTCAGTATCCTCGGCTGTTGACATCGCAAAAGACGTTTCTACATTACTTTAAATTAAAGGTGCTGCTCATTCCCGTATGAGAAAAGCTATTTAGCTCACACTATTGGCCGATACAGCGAACTGAAGTAGCGGTTCTTGTATATTTTGTTGTTGTAAACAGAAATGTCTCTGGTATGACGTTAAACTGCAACCACACATGGAGTGACCACAATATAAGTGGTCCCCATCGAACAATAGCAACAACCTGTCTGGTAGGTGGATGAGCGAGTGGAAATTGTTAGTCAACACAGTAATGTCAATTGAAATTAACCGAGCAGTACTTTATGATTCCTGTTATGATTTCCTATTACTCCAGGTTGGTGTTCGGGAGAAACGCAAAGTTACAGATGTGCCTCCAATACGAATAGCTGAACACTAAACTGATAAAGACATTAATACAAATGAATATGTTTAGTTTGTTAAGTTAATATATCTGAAAGTTATTAATTTAAATAAACTTAAATATATTCATGGTTCTTAAGAGCTAACAAGATAGATGCTTACATAGCGAAAGCAGAAGAACAAAGTACGATACGAAACAGGAAGGCATCCCCTAGCTGATTGCAGAAAAAAAATGTGAAGGCTTCTCTATTCTTTATCATCATAGAAAGTGTTACATGTACTTATTAACACTTGTGGACTTTCTGGTACACACAGATTTCATAAACATAAAGAAAGAAAAATTTTCTTGGTGTCTTACGTTTGTCTACGGTACATTTGACTACAATACTGACTGTTACATGAGTACTCATTCAACTCGTGTACAACAAAATTACAAGCTTGGTGAATACAAGAAAAAACAATACACTATTTGACATGTTTTAATTAAACAATTTGACAAATCATTTACATTGGCATGGGAGATATTTCTACAGGATACACTAACTTAAAATTTTGAGAGGTATCAGTGTTCTGAGGATAAGAGGTTAAGTCAGTTCAGTGACGTGTCTGCCATGGGAATTGATGCAGCCACTGCTGGAGTGACGTCGCACTTGGCTTGTTTGATGTCAGTCTGTCAGTGACGACCGGCTGAGTGTGAGCTCTGGTTGTGCACTTCACAGCAGAGGTGGGCATCGAAGCGCCGCCCCTCCAGGACCGTGGCCATGACAGTCGTGCGAACCTTCCCTCGCGTTGCCGGTTAAGACGGGGCAGCCGCATCGAGGTCCGACGGGAGAGTCGTGCGAAGAGTGAAACGTCCCCTTAGAAAAATTTATGAATGATTGTGTTGGTAAACCCCTTACGTAATTTTATTTTCAACCATTTGAGCAAAACTGAACGTACTCAGACATTTATCTCTTTACTTATTCTGATTGCTGTTTGTGTTAATTTGTTGTGTGTTGCTGCATTGCCTCGTCCCTTAGTTTATATATCTGAGCTCAGTAGATTTCAGATTTAAGAGTTGGGAGACTATATAATAAACTAACTATGAAGAATAGGGAAAGAATGCATTGAGAAGTTATATGAAAAATATTTGGGCAAAAATGAGTATTGTAAAATGTGAAATATTTGTTTTGATAGTAGATACGAACAAAACAGTGGGGCTTAGGGACAACAGGGTTGGATAGGATTTTTTTTTTTTTTGCAGGAGCAAATGTTGAAATAAGAGGAAAGATCTAAGGAAGGAGTTTTGGGTTGGACTGCAGTACCAGACGTCTCACTGAAAACAAACCCTGTCCTATCCTTTTGTGTTATTCCTCTTTGTGTCTGTGTACCCTTGTGTATTTGTGTTCTTCCTGTCTTTAGATGTTTATCTAATAAAAGATATGTTGTAGAATTTTTCTAATACTATGCCGTTTACTTTGTAAAGCTGTTTAGACATTATTAATTCTGTTTTGTTTCAATGCTCATGTGTGAAATTAATGTTTCGGGAACTATTCTCATTATTTTATTTATTTACTTATGTCATAATTCCTGTAACATGGTTGTATATGTTTATTTCTATTCTTTTGTAAAGCCCGTATTTCTACAAATGTTATCTGTATTGTTATGTTATTTAATGATGTATTTTGTACCTTTGTTATTTTATTCTCATGTTATAAAATTGTAATTGACACCAGTTCATCAAATAAAGTAACTTGTAAGCATTAATTTCACTGCACACAGTTCTGTTGGTCATAGTATATGCACCATATGTGAGAAGTTGCGACTGTTAGTGTTTGCACGTGTGTTAATAATTCAGCAAGGGACTGGTTAACAGAATTGCCGGTTCTAAAGACAATTCCAAAAACTTTGTGAGTGCACAAGTAGTGGTTTATGGACTTGCTATATAGTACAAGACTCTTCGATGGTGATTGTGCATCTGCACAGTCGCAAGAGATGGCTGCTGGCCGTCTTTACAAGAACTAGAGTTGGTCTGCATCTTTGATGGCCCACCAATACCATTATCTCTACAAGGACTACAGTGGGTCCGCATCTTTGATGGCCCACCAATACCATTATCTCTACAAGGACTACTGTGGGTTTGCTCTGTTGTGGCCTATTACCTGTCTGCATGTCAAGAGTCAGCACAGTCTTCCCGTTGGAAGGACAACACTAGTTCTGCATGAAAATCCACTACTTCCGCGTGCATTTTCTTTTACTGCTCAGACTTCGTAGAAAAAAAAAAAAAACTACTGCAATTTTACTGTGATGAATGATCAGAACTGTCTTTATGGACTGTGAGAAAATCTTTGCTTTTGACCAACATTGTATCGATAAGTGTGTGCATTTGTATCTTTGTTAGCGTTAATATAAAATTTTTTTAACAAATATGTATTGGCCAGTGCCCAAAACAATTTGTAAATTTTTTTTGTGGGGAGCATGGGGGCTATGTCAGTAGGCTGTTTAGATTTTTATATTGGTAACGCCACATAGTGCTCTGTATAAAAATCACTGGCTGTGCTGTGTGCAGTCTGTGGCTAGTTGGCATTGTTGTAATATTCGCTGTTGTAGTGTTGGGCAGTTCGATGTGAACAGCACGTAGCGTTTCGCAGTTGGAGGTGAGCCGCCAGCAGTGGTGGATGTGGGGAGAGAGATGGCGGAGTTTTGAGAGCGGATGATCTGGACGTGTGTCCATCAGAGAGCGTAAATTTGTAAGACTGGATGTCATGAACTGATATATATATTGTGACTTTTGAACACTATTAAGGTAAATGCATTGTTTGTTCTCTATGAAAATCTTTCATTAGCTAGGTATGCCTATCAGTAGTTAGTGACTTCAGTAGTTAGAATCCTTCATTTATCTGGCAGTATTGGCGCTCGCTGTATTGCTGTAGTTCGAGTGACGAAGTTTTTTGTGAGGTAAGTGATTCATGAAAGGTATAGGTTATTGTTAGTCAGGGCCATTGTTTCGTAAAGATTATTGAAAGTCAGATGGCGTTGCGCCAAAAAATATTGTGTGTCAGTTTAGTGATGATCAGAATAAGTAAAGAGAGAAATGTCTGCGTACATTCAGTTTTGCTCAGCTGTTTGAAAATCAAATAACGTAAGGGGTTTACCAGCACAATCATTCATAAATTTTTCTGAGGGGACATTTCAAGAGGTCTGCTGCGGCCGAACTGGACTACATCAGTCTCGGGTGGAGCGAGTCCCTGATGTCACCCCAAGGACCGAGCAGTGCTGTTGCGAAAGCACCTGTATGCCACAGGCTCAGCAGAATTGCGGAGGGAGACGCAGCCCAGGGGCCGCAGCCTCACTGCTCCACAGTAAGCGAGCCCGTGACGTCAGTGCACAAGTGCCATGCGCAAGCACTGGTGTGCTGCAGCCTACGGGCTGTTGGTAGCACTGATCGCAGTTGCGTGCTACGGGATACGAGCTGTGAGTAGAACAGTGTTTAGTCGAGTGGAGGGATTTCTTCATTTTTTTCGTAACGCAAAAAGGAGCGCTGAAACTAAACGTAGTTTGCAGAAGAAGGAGTGCATGTGAAGGAAAAAGGAATTAAATGAAAAACTAATGAATGGAGAGTAGAGGAGCACACAGCCCGAAGCAAATCTTAAAAGTTCAGTTTGGATCGTGTTAAAGCCTATTGTGGATGGCGTTAAGAAAAGCGTTCATTTGGTTTGCTGTTCGCTGTATGGTGAAATTTACTCTCATGCTGAAGGGTCAAATGGAACTTCGCACATTTCTTGCCATCCATGCGTATCTAATAAACAATGGCCTGATGTGGACGAGAAACGAATTCATAAATCTGCTCAGGAGATAACCGTCGATAAATGTGTAGCTATGTGTGCACGTGACGTAAGTTCGTACGGAACTATAAGACGTGAAGGTCATATGGATCTGAATCGGCACTGCAAAGACCGTTATATCTCACCGCACAACTGTGTCGCGGTACATGGCAGAATGTGCTCAAAGCCTTCGACATATAATTATGCCTGAGATAATTGCTCACATAACACAAAGTGAATACTCAGCAACTACAAACATGTGGACATTCAGCGCGAGAAGAAACCATATCTGGCATGTAATGTCTCCTGTTTTATTGACCGTACTCTCATATCTCGCATTTTGTTTACAACCCAGTTTCCACATGAACCAAAAACGGGCGGTAACATTCTAAGAGAATTGTTTGGACAATTTATGTCTCTTGGTATCCACCACTCTACTTTGCAAGACATGCAACACACATCCGATCAAGGTACCAACATTGTCGTTGGACTGCGCGATTATTCACGATTGAATTGTTCCTGCCATATGCTGAATACAGGGCCATGAAATAATTTTGATGCGGAGTATAAATGCGTCAATTGCCCATAAGTTCATGGTCTTTTGACTGCGGTGAAAGAACGCGTCACTTACGTGAAGAATAGTGATCTTCCGAAATGAAGCAACTGATATCACGCTGATGAAAGAACTTTTTACGGTATGTATCCTATTCTATTACTGTAATTCTTATACGCAATCGTTTATTTTATAGCTCACTGAGGAGCAGCGAGGCCGTGGCCTGTGGGCTGCGTCTCTGTGCGCAACTCTGCTGAGGCCCTGGCGTACAGGTTCTTTCGCAACAGCACTGTTCGGCCCTTAGGTTGACATATGGGACTCGCTTGGCCCGAGATTGCTGTAGTCCAGTGCCGCCGCTGCTCGCGGTCCGAGCCTCTGTGCACGTCTCTGCGCCGTGTGGCCCGTCGGACTTCGATACTGCTGCCCTGGCTGAACCTTGCACAGCTGTCATGGCTATGGTCCTGGACGGGCATCGCCTCGACGCCCTCCTCTGCTGCGAAGTGAACAACCAGAGATCACACACAGCCAGTCGTAACCGACCGATTGACATCGTACAAGCCAACTGCGACGTCACTCCAGCAGTGGCTGCATCAATTCCCACTGGCAGACACATCACTGAACCTACTTAACGTCTTATCCGCAGATCATTGATACCTCTCAAACTTTAAGTTAGTGTATCTTCTACAAATATCTCCCCTGGCAATGTAAACGATTTATCAAACTGTTTATTTGAACCATGTCAAATAGTGTATTGTTTTTTCTTGTATACGCCAATCTTGTAATTTTGTTGCACACGACTTGAATACCCTCTCATGTAACAGACAGTATCGTAGTAAATGTATCATAGGCAAACGCAAGACACCAAGAAAATTTTTCTTTCTTTATATTTATGAAATACGTGTGTACCAGAGAGTCCACAAATGTTAATAAGCACGCTGAGCTACCGTGCCGGCGTCAGCTAGGAGATGCCTTCCTGTTTCGTATCGTCCTTTGCTCTCCAGCTTTCGCTATGTAAGCATCCATCTTATTAGCTCTTAAGAACCGTTAATATATTTAAGTATATTTCAATAAATACCTTGCAGCTTTATGTTCAGCTATTCGTGAAAGAAATGCAAAACTGCTGACATGGAGCCCATCCGCCACTGGTGTGATCCAAATACTGATTAGCAATTTTTCAGATCATTTATGGTGCACCAAAGAACCTACAGTCTTTCAGAAACGAAGTCCGATACTCAATTAACTATAGAGCATAATGCGATTGACCGATCACGTTCTGCACTTGCCTTATGAAGATTGCATTGGAGCCACATCTGTAACTTTGCGCCTCTCTCGAACACCAACATGGAGTAATCGGAAATCAGAACAGGAATCAACAAGCACTGCTCGGTTAATTTCAATTGACATTTTTGAGTTGACTAACAACTTCCAATCGCTCATCCGCCTACCTGACAGGTTGTTGCTATTGTTGGATGTGGACCACTTATACTGTGGTCACTTTATGTGTGGTTGCAGTTTAACGTCATACCAGAGACATTTCTGATTACAGCAACAAAATAATACAAGAACCGCTACTTCAATTCGCTGTATCGGTCAGTAGTGTGAGACAAATAGCTTTTCTCATTCGAGAATGAGCAGCGCCGTTAATTTAGAGCAATACAGAAACGTCTTTTGCCATGTCAACAGCAGAGGGCGCTGAATCACATGAGAGCTACCCTACTCAGGAGTTCTCCCACTAAAGAACTTGCAAAATTGTGGACCAGAAGCCTACCTCTCCCTCTCCCTCCCGCTCCCTTCCCCAATGTTTAGTTGTGGCCTATAGTCTGAAGACTGGTTTGATGCAGCTGCCCCAGCTAGTCTATTCTGTGCAAGCCTCTTCAGCGCTGCACAACTAATGCAATGAATCTGCTATCTGTATTCAAGACTTAGTCTTCCTCTACAATTTTAACGCGCCCCACCCATCCCTAACACAAACATATACACACTTTTCTCCATTTCCAAACTGACAATTCCTTGATGCCTCAGGATATGCCGTATGAAATGAAGTTGTGCCATAAATGTCTTGTTTTCTCCGGTTCAACTCAATATCTTGTTATCAGTTATTCGATCTGCAGCGCCACCACTATTTTTCGGCCCTAATGAGTAAAATTGTGATGTTGTCATGGCTGTTGCAATAGACCTTGAGAGTGGGCCAGTTCAGAGCCGACCAAACACGTTATCGTTAGATGCAGGAAAGCCACTGGCACATTCCCACACATTATGCTCCAGCAAAGGGGCTGGCACCGCCATAACGACTACACAGCAGAAAGGCGTTGGTAGGGCAATTACTACACATCGAATCAACAGACTTCTTATGGCCTACATGGTTGCAAGCTGTGATTTGCAAAGCAAGAACGCTCTGTACCAACATAAATTACCATTATTGTCAGTTAAAGGTGTCTCAGTCGGTAGGTACTATTTACGAGGAGAGGGATATGCCACTCCACGAAGCAACATGATGTTACAAGCAGCCACCACAAGATTTGGTCTCCACTAACTGTGGGCCCCTGCTGTTGATCTTAAGATCAGTGCTGTGGGCTTAGCATCTTCCAGCCAATGGGTCAACTACAAGGTGCAACCAGCCTTGCGCCATAGAGGGCAATCTTTTGAGAACATGGCCACCAACTATGGAGGACGTTACACCACAGAATGTTATAGTTTGTTCTTCAGTAAAATGTATGACTAATAGTGAAGTTTGTATGAACAGCCATCGATCATCATACTGACAACAATCCACCACATCAACTCAGACTTCCACGTGTAGAGGTCTTCCATCCTGGGCCTTTACATTTTGATATCAGAAGTGTGTGTCACCTCTAAATTTCAGTGACAGAGGAACCTTGCCAGCCACCCTCCCTGGAGACGATGTTACTCGACTACCTCAGAGTTGATGTTTCGTCGAGACACAGCATCAGTGTGCAGTGGCTGAGTCCACTGACTGGTCTTTATTTTCCCCTGCGAGTATCACGTCGAGTCAGTGCACCTTTTAGCAACTTTTCAGTTCTGTTTTCATGTGTGACATGTGTCAAGTAAACTCAGACTGTGTTCTGAGGATGTGTAAATATGAACGATATTTTTGCCTATCAGCATGGGTGTGGCTCATTGTCTGGAAGTATATAAGGTGTTAACCATGCGTAGCTTCTTAGGAGGGGAAGATGAGTTTTGTGGAGAAGTCGGAGTTTTGTGGTAGTTTATGCCGTTTTGAATTTGCAATATATTTCATTTCGAGTAATACATGTGGCTCACTACGTTTAAACACGTTAAGTAGTAGCCATGAGTAGCTGCTCAAGCGGAGAAGTTACAGTAAGTGTTGGCACAGAATTAAGTTAAGTGTCCTTGTCGTCGTACTGTTTTGTTCTCCTCGTTTGTTGTTTGCATAATTAGTGGGTGATACCCTGGTGGAGAGGTTGCGAATTTCTGTAGCCTGGACCAGATGTGGAGGGAAGTGCAAGAGCCGATGATTTTTGTGTGTTGCAGAGTGCAACTGCTGACAGTAATTTTGTTGTAGATACTTAGAACGTTGTACAGAAAGCAATCAATAAGGCTGATTGCATTCCGCCCATGGTAGCTGAATGGTCAGTGCGACAGAGTGTCGTACTTACCGGCCCGCGTTCGATTCCCGGCTGGGTTGGAGATTTTCTCAGCTCAGTGACTGGATGATGTGTTCTCCATTTTAGCCCCATCGACACGCAAGCCGTCGAAGTGGCGTCATCTCGAAAGACTTGCACCAGGCAAACGGTCTCCCTCACGGGTGCCCCAGCCACACAGCATTTCCATTTATTGTATTGCAGATGATGTAAGTACTGAAATGGTACAGACGCATGTAGTATTTCAGAAGGATGCAGATTCGGCACCATCTGTGACGGCACTGCTTCCTCAGAACGTGGGAGAGAAGAAAGAGGAAATGTGTTTGTAAGGTTTAAGATCGGGCCGACAAGGCTTGTGCCAGTGGATCAGGAGATTGACAAACGTGAAGACACTTGCAGTGTATTGCGTGATGCAGGCGGAGGCTGCTGCGTAGTCCTAGGGCTATACATTCTCATCAAGCATCATGCCGAAACTGACTTTCGACGGCCGGCCAGAGTGGCCGTGCGGTTCTAGGTGCTACACTCTGGAACCGCGCGACCGCTATCGTCGCAGGTTCGAATCCTGCCTCGGACATGGATGTGTGTGATGTCCTTAGGTTAGTCAGGTTTAAGTAGTTCTAAGTTCTAGGGGACTGATGACCTCAGAATTTAAATCTCATAGTGCTCAGATCCATTTGAACCATTTGATATTCCACGAAGCGCGGTGGAACTCAGGTGGATAATGTTCAAGCTGGGGGAAGCTGTCACCAGTGAAATACTGTCACAAGGTTCGTTTGTCATGAAGGACAAATGCGGGCAGTATCACCAAGGCTTAATTTGCATGATATAGTGGCAAATGGCACTGCGAACTTCCCTTTGGTGACCGAAGGTGTTGCTGACTAATTCGATTCTAGACTTCGCCTCTGGGTAGGGAGTCGTCTTTGAGTACGCAGCATCCACTGATTGAGAGCACTACTTCTGTCTATACTCACGTTGAGACGTTATCTAAATTATGTTCTTGTGACTGTGAGGTCGCGTTGTTGTCTGTAGAATACAGAGAGGAGAATGGCACAACCTCGTTTCATAGGCATTTTCCTGAGGCATCAAGGACTTATCAGTTTGGTAATGGAGAGAAGTGTGTGTATATATGGGTGTTGAGGAGGGGGGGGAGGTGTTAAAATTGTAGTGGGAGACAAAGGCTTGAATGCAGTTAGCAGGTACAAACTGACGCACATTGTATTAGCTGTGCAGCGCTGAAGAGGCTTGCACACAATAGACTAGCTTTGGTAGCTACAACAAACCAGTCTTCATACTGTAGGCCACAACAACAACATTGAGGATGTGGGTGGGAGGGAGAGGTAGGATTCTGGTCCACAATTTTGCAAGGTCTTTCCTGGGAGATCATCTGAGTAAGGTAGATCTCGTGTGATTCAGCCCCATCGGCTTTTGACATGACAAAAGACGTTTCTGTATTGCTCTAAATTATCGGCGCTGCTGAATCTCGGATGAGAAAAGCTATTTAGCTCACACTATTGGCCGATACAGCGAACTTGTATTATTTTGTTGTTGTAAACAGAAATGTCTCTGGTATGACGTTAAACTGCAACCACACATGGAGTGACCACAGTATAAGTGGTCCCCATCAACAATAGCAACAACCTCTCTGTAAGGTGCATGAGCGAGTGGAAGTTGTGAGCTGTAACGGTTACCTTGCATGCTTGCGAAGGTTGAAGAAAGTTAGAGAATGTAAAGAAAATAGTCGTGATCAGCTACCACTTACCAGCAGGTAGTCACCTCAGTAATGTCAATTGATACCTCTGGTAGGTGGATGAGCGAGTGAAAGTTGTTAGTCAATTCAGTGATGTCAATTGAAATTAACCGAGCAGTGCTTATTGATTCCTGTTGTGATTTCCGATTACTCCAGGTTGGTGTTCCAGAGAAACGCAAAGTTACAGATGTTGCTGCAATGTAATTTTCGTAAGTCAAGTGAATAACGCGATCGGACAATTGCATTATGCTCTATAGTTAATTGAGTATCGGACTTCGTTTCTGAAACACTACAGGTTCGTTGGTGCGCCATAAGTATCTGATAAATTGCTAATCAGTATTTGGATCACACCAGTGGCGGACGGGCTCCACGTCAGGAGTTTTGCATTTCTTTTATGAATAGCTGTACACAAAGCTGATAAAGACATTAATACAAAGAGATATGTTTACTCTGTTAAATTAATATATCTGAGAGGTATTAATTTGAATATATTTAAATATAATTATGGTTCTTTAGATTTAACGTGATAGATGCTTACATAGCGGAAGCTGAAGAACGAAGGACGATACGAAACAGGAAGGCATCTCCTAGCTGATTGGAGAAAAATGTGGAGACCTCTGTTCTTTATTATCATAGAAAGTCTTACATGTACTAGTTAACATTTGTTGACTCTAGTACAGACATATTTCATAAACATAAAAAAAGCAAAAATTTCTTCGTGACTTACATTTACCAACGATGCATTTGACTGTGATACTGGGTGTTTCATGAGTAGGCATTCAAGTCGTTTACAACAAATTGACGATATTGTTGTATACAAGAAATAACAATACACAGTTTGACATGTTTTGAACAAACAGTTTGACAAATCATTTTCATTGGCATGGGAGATATTTGTACAGGATGCAAATTTAAGAGGTATAATTGTTCTGAGGATAAGGGGTTAAGTCAGTTCAGTGACGTGTCTGCCCATGGCAATTGATGCAGCCACAGCTGCAGTGACGTCGCAGTTGGCTAGTATGATGTCAATCGGTCGGTGCGACCTGCTTAGCGCGAGCTCTGGTTGTGCAGCAGACGTGGGCATCAGGCGCGGCCCGTCCAGGACCGTGGCCATGACAGCCATGCGAGCCTTCCTTCATGTTACCGGTTCAGACGGCGCAGCCGCATCGAAGTCCGACGGGCCGCACGGTGCAGAGTCGTGCACAGAGGCTCGGCCCGCGAGCTGCGGCCGCACTGGCCTAAAGCAGTCTCGGGCCTAGCGAGTCCCTGACGTCACCCCAAGGGCCGAGCAGTGCTGTTGCGAAAGAACCTGTATGCCACGGCCTCAGCAGAGTTGCGTATGGAGACCCAGCCCAGGGGCCTCCCTGCTCCACACTGAGCGATCTCGTGACGTCACTGCACCAGTGCCTTGCACAAGCACTGGCGTGCTGCTGCCTACGGGCTGTTGGTAGTACTGACAGCAGGTGCGACCTAGGGCTAGCGCGGTACTGGGATTGCTTCATTTTTGTCGTAACGCACAAAATGAGCACGGCAACTCAACGCGGTTTGCAGAAGGAGTGCATGCCAAGAAATAGGGACGTAAAAGAAAATTAATCAGTGATGAGTAGAGAACCGCACAGCATGAAGCGAATCTTATAAGTTCAGTTTGTCTGAATTAAAGCCTATTTTAGATGGCGTAGTAAAGACGTTCATTTGGTTTCCTGTTCGCTGTGCGGTGAAATTTACTCACATGATGAACGGTCAAGTGGCACTTCGCACATTTCTCGCCATCCGTGCGTGTCTAATAAACAAGCGTCTTATGTGGACGAGAAAACGACTTCCTAAACCTGCTCAGGCGATAATTGTCGATAAATGCGTGGCTATGTGTGCACATGACGTAAGGTTGTACGGCACTATGAGATCTTTTTCAGACGTTAATTGACACTGCTAAGGCCATTATGTTTCACTTCACAACTGTGTCGCGGTACATGGCAGAAAGTGTTTAAAGCCTGTGACATATAATTATTCCTTAGGTAAATCCTCATACACCAAAAGGTGAACACTCACCAACTACAGACATGTGGACATCCAGTGCGAGAAGGAAACAATTATCTGACATGTACTGTCTCCTGTTACATTGACTGGACTCTCAGATCTCGCATTTTGTTTACAACTCAGTTTCCAGACGAACCAAAAACGGGCGGTAATATTCTAAGAGAATTGTTTGGACGATTTATGTCTCTTGGTATCCACCATGCTACGTTGAAAAACATGGAGTACACGACTGATCAAGGTACTAACATTGTCGTTGCACTGCACGATTATTTACGATTGAATTGTTCCTGCCATATGCTAAATACAGGGCTAGGAAATAATTTTAATGTGAAGTATATATGCGTCAATTGTCCATACGTTCATGGTCTTTATATTGCAGCGAAAGAACGCGTCACCTACGTAAAGGACTGTTGTCTTCTTAATGCTCTTGATAGATCACTGAGCCAGTCTACCAATACTCGCTGGAATAAGCAGCTGACAATGTTAGAATGTATTTATGCGAAAAGCTCTCTGAGAAGGGAAAGTGGCGTCCAAGGAATTAAAACTGGAGAAATCACGTGCACTGCACCTTCTTTTGACATGGACAATGACAATCTTAAAGGATTTGAGTCAGGCGCCCCAGGACAGAGAAACTTCTGAATTTGGACTTTTACATGAACGCCTCAAATTATACTTAGCTGAAAAGCTACTGTCCAGACATGCTGTGAGGTATCAACTTTCCTCTGGCCACCACTCGTCATTTAAAAATGATATCTGAAGATAAGAGGCGTCAAGTCATGAAAAGGATACAATAGTTTTCCTTCTTTATACTTCTTCAATTCCACAATACACTCTAAAGACATTTCCTATTACTGCATCTCGAACGGTCTTTTCTCTTTGTTCTCGCCAGTGAGTTCGAACGTACACTGCACATCAGGAAGTTACAAAAACAACAATTAATGTTCGGAAATAGGAGACACTCTCATTCCTACATGTTCCTCCACAACTGGTAACATGCGAATCCTTGGGAATCCATGTTGTCCTGAATGAAAGTTTGAATTTTTGCCGTATATCCACTGAAATACGAATTTTGCTGTCCTCAGGTAAAAAGAAGAGAGGTGTAATGAGGCTGGACATGTATTTCACAGCCCCATCTCATCAAAGGACTAATCTTGTTGAAGCACATAAATTCTGCTACTCCATCCGCTGGATTTCTAGTTGTACAAGTTGAAGATGGGAGTGAGACATTTGGGTAGCCTACACTCTATGTCATTCAACATGTGCACCGGACAAGCAGTAATGCATACAAGGATAAATGTGTGAGCAGAATTAAATATTTGTGAGTTGCAATAAACATTTTGAAGTTTACCGGTGACACTGCAGTTCTGTCAGAGACAGCAAAGAACTGGGAAGCGATTGTAAGATACCGCTCAATGGAACTGAATGAAAGGTAATGGAACGTATTGGAATTAAACCTACCAGTACCAATGGATTTTTCATAACGTGTACTAGAAAAAGGGGGGCGTAATATATGACCAAAACAAAGATATACTGATTTCTTTGATTTTCGTTCTGTTTTACGCACAACATACTTTTTAAAGATATATTTATGTGTAAGAAGGGTCCTAAACCTGAAAATCTGAATATGACACCTGTTCTGAAAATTCACATCCACTGACAAGACCTAAATTTTAGCGTTACGTTATACCGAAAAATTTAAAACAATTACAGAATCTGGTAGAAGTAGTCTCTAAAATACACAAATATATTTTTTTCAAAATTTTTAAATATAATATACAGTCGTGCTCAAAATAATCCGAACGACTTGAACTGCATTTCGCCTGAGTAGCATGCAACCCACATAACGCAGCTGTCTAGCAGGTCCTCTAATCGCTCCTTGGTACAGTGGTTTGACTATTAATTATGCTTCCAACAAGTCACCACTAGAAAACACTGCTCTGTATCGCAATACTCAAGATGTAAAGTAATTCCACGATACTAGAAATATCAGGAAACACCTTATCACAGACAAGAATGTCCTTAAGGTTACAAGGCCACATTTATTGCAATAAATGACATACCTGAAATGTTACCACTCTCATAAATACGTCAGATAGGTAATGCACGTAGTAGCATTACTAGAGCAGAGCACATGGGAAGACACTGTACGGGTCGTGGCACCATACATGGCTAGCAAACTACACACGCCAAGCACTGAGATTTCCTGTCCAGTAAGTGCAGTCAGCGTGAAATGTGAACGATGAAGCGGGAGTGAACCAAGCAAGTCATACGTCGATTTGTTCAGTAAAGAAACCGACGCACCAGTGTCCAGCTGCGTGCGAACAGAACGTCCACAAATGAGCAAAGTCACAAAAAGTTTCCTAGCGTCGCGCTGAATGCAAGAGGAAGTGTCTGGCAAAACTTGATTCACACGTAGAGCTGTCGAAGCACGTGAAGCAGAAGGCTTTGAATAAATTGCAGTAACATCCATAGGCTGATGTGAATCATGATCATGGCGGTTGCCGTTGCGGTGACGCCCACGCGAGTGACGTAAACGGGAGACAACTGGTGAATTAGAGTTTCTCGTAATACACACAGCTTGCACATGTCCTTTCTTATTACAAAAATAACAGTGCATGACACGATGGGCAAATGTCCCGTGGGTGGGCACGAAAGCAGTTAGGACATGATTTCAGTTTGTTAGTGGGTGCCTGGTATGAAATTTGTTTACTTGCACGCGAGCGGCGCGGCGTGGCTGGCCGTGCTGGCGGGTGGGAGAGCACGTGTTACGCCGCGCTAACAGTTCACACATCCGGGGTCACGTCGAACGAGGAAGTAGCCATGTCGAATGTATCATGTCTGTCTAGCAAGTCCACTACTTCCTGCAAAGACGGGTTTTTAAATCTGAGGATTTTTTCGCGGATGCGGTGATCTCCCACATTCTGCGCAATAGCGTCTCTATCGTTACATTCGAATATGAGCGGCCACACGAGCAATTAAAGTCAAAATCAGAAGTTAGTCCCCTGAAGGCCTGTTAACCAAGCTTTATTCGACTGAGTAGAGCCACGCCTGAGGCGAAAGAATTTGTAGCATGCAGCTACCACATTTACATGGAAGTGGGAGTTCAAAGCATCAATCACTTCACCGTAAGTTTTAGTTTCTGGGCAGGTGGTGGGAAACAATTGACGAGCACACGGTACAACACAACACCAGCACTGGCAATGAAAAAAGCAAGCCGCTCTGTACCTGGTATGTTGCAAGCTGCCAAGTGTGCCTTGTGCTGTGCGATGTTTTCTGGCCAGCCTTAAACGTCAGGACTGAAGGCACGAAATGGCGGCGCCGTCAGCGTCGGTACAGGCGGTGGCGTCGGAGGCGCCGAAGTAGCTGCAGTTTGTAGTGTGACCAGTCCATTTATGGCAGCAAGCAGCTGCGTCATTTGCTAAGATCTGACAGCGAAGCCTGTTCCTGTGGCGAAGCCAAGGTTTACACAAATGAAAGTCTTAATAGCGAACGGTGGGAACACTTAAAGACAGTCACCCAGCCACACGGGCGTATCACTTAAAAGCTAAAGTAGTACCGAGCAAAAAAGGAAATGAGAGAAGAGGAAAAAAAATTTTTAATCCCTGTTCGTCGCCAAGTTTTGTATCCCGCCTGGAAGTCGGCGGGAGGGTCTGCTCCTGTAAATTGAAAGTTTTACTCCGTCACAATATTAACTGAGTACATAACTTTGCACTGAGGTGCGAAGCCTTAGACCGGTACTATGTGCTACATAGTCTCAATAGCAAGCGAAGTGTCCTGCCCGTCTGCTCTTGATCAAAATGGGCAGAATCTGTCACGGAGCTCGTAGATCTCCACAGCACCGACTAGAGGGTGCTGTCGTCGGTGTCTGTCGTAGTGCCAACTTAAGAACTTCCACCTATGCCGTGGCATCGTAGCTATCGATACCACAATCACAATTTTACTCAGTAGCGCCGATGATTAGTGGTGGCGCTGCAGATCGAAAAACTGATATGAAGATACTGAGTCGCCGGCCGAAGTGGCCGTGCGGTTAAAGGCGCTGCAGTCTGGAACCGCAAGACCGCTACGGTCGCAGGTTCGAATCCTGCCTCGGGCTTGGATGTTTGTGATGTCCTTAGGTTAGTTAGGTTTAACTAGTTCTAAGTTCTAGGGGACTAATGACCTCAACAGTTGAGTCCCATAGTGCTCAGAGCCATTTGAACCATTTTGAAGATACTGAGACGAACTGGGGAAAACAAGAAACTTATGACACGACTTCGTTTCATAGGGCATATCCTGAGGCACCAAGGAATTGTCAGTTTGGTAATGGAGAGAAGTGTATATATGTGGGTGTTGCGGAGAGAGGGGGTATTAAAACTGTAGAGGGAGACAAAGTCTTGAATACAGTTAGCAGGTTCAAACTGATACACATTGCAGTAGCTGTGCAGCGCTGAAGAGGCTTGCACAGGATAGACTAACTTAGGCAGCTGCATCAAACCCGTCTTCAGACTGTACACCACAACAACAACGCTGGGGAAGGGGGCGGGAGGGAGAAGTAGGCTTCTGGTTCACAATTTTGCAAGTTCTTTATTGGGAGAACTCATGAGTATGGTAGATCTCGTGTGATGTAGCACCCTCGGCTGTTGACATAGCGAAAGACGTTTCTGTATTGCTCTAAATTAACGGCGCTGCTCATTGTCGTAAGAGAAAAGCTATTTATCTCACACTATTGTTCGATGCAACGAACTGAGGAATTGGTTCTTGTATTATTTTGTTGTTGTAAACAGAAATGTCGCTGGTATGACGTTAAACTGCAACCACACACGGAGTCACCACAGTATAAGTGCTCCCCAGCCAGCAATAGCAACACCCTCTCTGGCAGGTGGATGAGCGAGTGGAAGTTGTGAGCTGTAACTGTTACCTTGCCTGCTTGAGAAGGTGGAAGGAAGATAGAGAACGTAAAGAAAATAGTCGTGATCAGCTACCACTTACCAGCAGGTAGTCAGCTCAGTAATGTCAACTGACATTAACCGAGCAGTGCTTGTTGATTCCTTTTGTGATTTCCTATTACTCCAGGTTGGTGTTCGAGAGAAACGCAAAGTTACAGATGAGGCTCCAATGTAATTTTCATAAGGCAAGTGCATAACGCGACCGGTCAATCGCATTATGCCATATAGTTAATTGAGTTTCGGACTTCGTTTCTGAAAGACTGCAGTTTCGTTGGTGCACCATAAATGATCTGATAAACTGCTAATCAGTATTTGGATCACACCAATGACGGACAGGCTCCATGTCAGCAGTTTTGCATTTCTTTCAGGAATAGCTGTACACAAAGCTGATAAAGACATTTACACAAAAGTGTAAAAAAAATAGTTTTATGACATTGTATGCCGGGAGGCTCCTATGCGGGGCGACTTGCGAGTCAATGATGATGAAAATGATGATGAAGGACACACAACACCCACTCCCCTGCTGGGAATCGAGCCCGGGCCCCCTAGTAGTCAGTAAGTCTACCTCTACGCTGCGGAGGCGGACATTAATACAAAGAGATATATTTAGTTTGTTAAATTAATACATCTGAAAGGTATTAATTTAAATATACTTAAATATATCCATGGTAATTTAGAGCTAACAAGACAGATGCTTACATAGCGAAAGCTGAAGAAGAAAGGACGATACGAAACAGTAAGGTATCACCTAGCTAATCGCAGAAAAAAAAGGAGAAGGCTCCTCTGTTCTTTATTATCACATAAAATATTAACACGTACTTATTAACATTTGTGCACTCTCTGGTACACACATATTTCATAAACACAAACAAAGAAAAATTTTCTTCGTGTTTTACATTTGCCCCCTTGAGTGACTACGATACTGGCTGTTTCATGAGCAGTCATTCAGGTCGATTAAGTACAACAAAATCACAAGATCGGTGTACACAAGAAAAAACAATACACAATTTGACATGTTTTAAATAAACAGTTTGACAAATCCTTTTAATTGGCACGAGAGATATTTGTACAAGATACACCAACTTAAAATTTGAGAGGTATCATTGTTTTGAGGATAAGAGGTTAAGTCTATTCAGTGATGCAGAAACTGCTGGAGTGACGTCGCAGTTGGCTTGTATGATGTCAATCAAACAAATGGTTCAAATGGCTCTGAGCACTATGGGACTTAACTTCCGAGGTCATCAGTCCCTAGACCTTAGAACTACTGTAACCTAACTAACCTCACATCACTCACACCAATGTACGAGGCAGGATTCTAACCTCTGACCGTAGCGGTCGTGCGTTTCCAGACTGTAGCTCCTAGAAACGCTCGGCCACCCAGGCCGGCTATTGTCAACCGGTCGGTGACGACTGGCTGAGTGGGAGCACATCGCAGCAGAGGTGGGCATCGAGGTGTGGCACGTCCAGAACCGTGGGCATGTCAGCAGGAAGAAGATGAACCGATGTGTTCCTACAGAGGGCTGGGAAGTGACCATAGCTGGCATCTCAAAGACGCAGTTGGCACAGCCTGGAGTACGTAATGCGTCTGATTCGCATTACTGTAACTAGGTTTAGGGACTGGAGCGTAGTTACTAATAATACTCAGAACTGACTGTAAACTAAGCATCATAAATCAGTAACTCTCATAATCGTTTTTATATTTCTTTCGTAGGTGTACTCAAAACTAAGAAACTCATTCATGGACGTTTCCGTGCCTGGCGGAATGTCGAGCACAATGAACAAATAAAAAGAAAAAATAATGTTTGTGTATGTGTGCGTGTGCGTGTGTGCGTGTGCGCGCGTGTGTGTGTGTGTGTGTGTGTGTGTGTGTGTGTGTGTGTGTGTGTGTGTGTGTGTGTGTGTGCGCGCATGTGAGAAGAGAGAGAGACAGAGAGAGAGAGAGAGTAAATAATTATTCTAAAGAAATTGCGTCATGTTAGGTAAAGAAATCTTTCATTACAGTGACACGTTCCACATCATTACGAAATGTCGTATCCAAGATCCATGGAACAAATATTAATCGAATGAAATCTAATCTAATCATATTGCTTACTAGCCATGAAGAGCCATGAATAACCGAAATTTTCGCCAATATCAGTAGCCAAATCTAAACTTGAAAATAAAAGACGACAGTTTTTGTAATAAACCAGGACTCCTATCAAGACCCATTCGTCCCTGTTAACTAACCACGAAAGATGTCTTATATACCTTCATTCAGAAGTAACAAAGTATGCATGATGTGAAGTTCTGTGACGGAGATACAAACCCAACATGTAATCGGATTGTTAAATGGCTCTGAGCACTATGGGAATCAACTGCTGAGGTTATAAGTCCCCTAGAACTCAGAACTAATTAAACCTAACTAACCTAAGGACATCACACACATCCATGCCCGAGGCAGTATTCGAACCTGCGACCGTAGGGATCGCTCGGCTCCAGACTGTAGCACCTAGTACCGCACGGCCACTCCGGCCGGCCTCGGATTGTTAACTAAGTAAAATCAAACGTTATGTATCGGTTTTTCTTACCATCTGCTAGGTGTCTGAATCTAAATAAGGATACAAATTTTTGTGCCTGAGCGACAATCGAACCGCACACTACCGTCCTTCTTTATCATCCACGAATATAGCTTAAGTATCAATTGGTTACTCACCAACAGTAAGATTAGTGCGTGTTTGGCCAGAAATAACGATACCTATTGTGAATGTTGGCAACACGTGAACAGACATTAAAAATACATTTTAATTTTCACTAGGAGGCCGGTGTGCACCTGATGCGGTTTGAAATGAAATTATGAATATTTTTGTACTGCATCAGTATTCGGACCCACATACTTACCTTTGGAGGAGACCTAGAGAGGACTGCAGTCTTGGGAAAAAAAACAAAATGATGTGAACTATACTGTTCCGAGAGATTCAGATCCTCGAGAGAGGAGATAGGAATTCAAATCACAGTCCGGCACCAAATTTTTCAACGTCTGTAGATCAGTCAAGTGCAAGTAAAATAAGAGCCCTCTTCCTTTAAATGGCTATCGGTTCATCAAATAAAATAAAACATGGTGACAGTATTTCTGTTTACCATGACTTCCGCCTATGTCGTTTCCCAACGTAAACCGGTTCTGCCCATTTGGTAGTGAAGGAACGTGATGTTCAATGCGGATTCTGAATTATAATGTCTTTCTCTTGAGGTTACCAGAGGTAAAGTAAATCTGTTTGTGCCTCCTAAAAGTAAATGCCTGAACCCACACATTGCACCTGTGGCAGTTCGTTCCACCAGACCATTGTGGCCATATTTTCCAACCCCAGGAGTGTTCTGTAATGGATCATATGCTTAGCTTACAAAATGAGTCACAGTGGAAAAAAAGGGAGTCTATTAAATGGTTGAGAAGAAGCAAGATTCTGACGTGGAGATTATGCTATTCTCATGTCAACAGGATGTAAAGACACTTCTAGGCATCATAGCCTCGATGTGAAGCCATTTTGAATTTTTCACTAATTCAGCAAATTTCTTAGTACGAGAAAATATACTGTGAAGTGTGAAGTTGTCGATAATTCGATTATTACCGTATTATTACTATCATTTTCTTTATACCGCTGCTGGAGCACACGTGCCTGAACATCATTTAAGAATAGGTTCTTTCCCTGTCTACGGAAATTTTTTCATGTTAATATCAAACATCAGCAATTACTCGTAGATTACATTAAAACTAAAGTAAGTGATAAAGACGTCACTTGATAACGAAAACGCGCTGTATTTCTTCATTTACTTGCGCCTAGAAATGGCTGTCGAATACTGCCAAACCAAAAGCCAAGGGATCTTACTGCCTTCCAACATACGTCGCTGTCAGTTCTTCGATATGATTTAGTCTACGTGACCTGTTTCAAGTTGTGTATGACAGAGAATGGTTTAGAAAATCAATTGTTTTCCTTTGCAATAGACAGAAAGATTTTCATTCTAAGGTATCCAAGTCAAAAGATTTTCGCAATATTAGTTCAAATTTAATATTCGCTTCTGTAATGTAGGGAGTATTTCACAGTTGCAAAAGCCGCATCCGACCCATTGACCTTACATTTAGTCGCTGACCATAAATTCTAGCACAGAGCCGGCCGGAGTGGCCATGTGGTTCTAGGCGCTTCAGTCTGGAACAAAGCGACCGCTACGGTCGCAGGTTCGAATCCTGCCTCGGGCATGGATGTGTGTGATGTCCTTAGGTTAGTTAGGTTTAATTAGTTCTAAGTTCTAGGCGACTGATGACCTCAGAAGTTAAGTCGCATAGTGCTCAGTGCCATTTGAACCATTTTTTTCTAGCATAGAGTGACACCAGTTTAAGTAACCTAATGTAGCGAAGACTGTTTGTAAGTGCTCTTTCTCACCGGAAAATACGCAATTAACCCATTGGGCTCCATAAGTACACTGTTTATGACAACTTGAAGGCACTACATTCAATTCAGTTCTCTGTACTTTGGTGCAGGGACGCGCAAGTGCCAACGCAGGCACGAACAAGAGATCCTTAATTTTAATGCCAAGCAGAAGCCACAGTGATTGCTACAGGGCGGCAAAGTGATAAATAGCAAGACTACGAGTACATAAGGTCTCGGCTTCGATCCCTGGTCAGTCCCACGAATTTTATCTCCCATTTTACACTTATTTCCCCTCGGGCAGTGTTGTTGATGTGAAAAATTCCGAGTTGCACTGTGGTCCGAAAGCCACGTTAAACTGTAGGTACCCCTATTAAGTGTCTAGGCAAGTCAACTCAAAGGTCGGAGGAAAGCAATGGCATACCACCTTCCACAGGACCGTGCCTATTAAAGCCCTGTGGTGTTTAAACCAATCTTCTAACTGATGGCTGATTTACATTACTATGGATTCCAAAGTTAATGATCTTCAGGTTATTAACATTTTTGTGTTTTCATGCTGTAGCTTTGATACCAGTAAACGTAAGTAACCAGCCGAGCACTGTCACCGTTCGAGTTGTCGAGGTGGTAGACAACAATGCTGTCGACCCCAGTTACAATCTTGTTCATGCCTATGTTTCTGTCGAATACCCCTTTGTGCCTTTCTGTGTATTTCAAGATATACTTTTATACGCTTGGTACGCATCCACATTGATATCTGATAGAGCTGTATTTAGCAACATGAATCAGATGTATTTTCCGAGCAATATATCAGACAATACGTCAGTGCAGCGAGATTTCGTTTGAGTGCTGCGCATAGCGCAAGAAATACTTGTGTTTTGCTTGCTTCTGTGATATGTATTATCCCACTGAATGCGCGCAAGCTCACGAATAGTCTATCAATAATTGGAATTATGCAATAAAGTTATATTTTTGAATTATATAACCCGATGAAAATAACTGTAAATAGATTATATGCCTACTTGCTTATTACTCGCGCTTCTTGATGCTTTCCTCAAAAAATTAGAAGAAAAATATAAAATAAAAATAAAAAGAGAGAAAGAGAGACAGAGGGAGAAAACATAAATGTATTTCAAATATCAGCTCAGTGACGCCATGTTCGTCTTGTGATGTAAAGCAAGGATAGTTGATAGGTAATGTCTCGTTGTACTAGCGATATGTATGGCTACATGGCTTTTCCCTGTGCAAACAATCAGAACAGAATTCAGTAACGAAGTGTTAAGAACACCTATGCAGTGCACCAATTAAACACTCAGCCTTTCTTGGTTATTTTGTAAATCGTTAACAATTGTCTGTAATGCAGTAAACATCCTTGATTACTGATTTGTTACTACTAGCTTTGTTACTGTTATTCGTCACCCCACTATAACGTTCCTATCACTCATTGCTGCCGATGCACGTTACGAATGGATCAGGATGAATGGAATGTAGGATGTTTCGTCACGGAGAATATACACATTTATCTCGGCGTCTTGTGTTCAGGGTAATATGAAAATCTCAGTAAGAGAAGACAACAATGAGATGCCGGTGATGCAGGCAATAATACCCAACTATTTCTGTCGACTTAACACCATGACGACAGAAAAATTGGCATCTCAATGTATTTTGATTCTACTTCGTTAGCCTTCTTACGACGTCGTTCTAATACCTCGTGGGAGCAGGCATAACATTTTGCTTTTTGAATACCGAGCAGTAACACACAAAGATAGTAGATGGAAGTATACAAAGAAACAATCAGACTCATGGGTGTGGACCCAGTTCATCATTAGAAGACTAAACAAGAGGGAAACATTACGAAAGCAATGAATACGCTGGTTAGTATACATTATTTTTATAGATCTGAAGATCAAAAAGCGCAGATCTGCACAGTGCCCGCGTCTGCACTTTACTTTCTGTCTTAATGGGCATAATTTTTAGTTTCTTCTATTCTGAATTTTCAAATGCATTGATTATTACGAGACACAGAATAATTAGTTAACTGTATTTCTTGTAGCTCCCATTCTCACCAACATTTTTCTACATTTTCGTGCAGTTCATGAAATTCTACTTGTATGATCACAAAACTGCACATAGATGCAATCGATTTCGAGGTGCAAAGTGTTTGTCATCTTACTTTTCGTGCCAGGTGGGCAAAGTTGATTTCCAAAGACCTTTTATTGTACTCAAATAATGTTTTGTCACAAAGTAATAGGGTAAGTGTTTTATTCGTATGTATTTTGTGGGAAACTGATGGAAGTTTATACACCTGAATGTTTGACACAACTGGTAGGAGAAAACGCTGTGTATTAACCAAACCCCACGCCTCCTCTCCGTATCCTCCTATGACACAAGCACGGGATTCTCCTCGCATACCACTACAGAGCTGTTCCTAGCACAACTGAGAATTGGCAACATCGTCACAAAAATTTGGCAACACTGTGTCAGTGCAGTCTATTCCACGTATGGTACTGAACTGACTCACTAAATTCACTTGATATTCCCTTTCCATTTGACTGACTCGTGCTATATAACCCCTAGATACTGAGAGAGAAAATTCAATTTTTTGGCTAAAGAAATGCTATTCTTCACGTAAGTGACAACTTCTATTATCGGTCACGATGCGTTATGAGGCTGAGCGACCAAGACCATTATGAAAGTGGCGTGCTGGCAGCAGTGTGTCCGTAGCCCCGTGCCCCCGCCCGTATTTCGTGTCGCAACAGCTCAATGAGTCATCAGTTCTAACCGTGGCAGGGATCAGCATGTGTGAGCTTTTTTTCTGATTTATTTATGGAGCTGCGAATTTCCCGAAAAAATTCTGTAATGAAATCGGAAGATAACCTTTACACATCAAGTCCTCTTGGTAGCAAGTTGTGTTAATGGTCATAGATCTCGGCTTTCTTACTGCAAGCTGCTTCACAATACAAGTGTCTCTGAATAAATTCGAATCGATCGTCAACGATACGAATTTCAATGTTGTTCTTCACTTAAAACTCACATGCCAGGGTAATAAGTATGAAGGAAATGTAGCTCTTGATTACTATAGGGCGTCTATGTTAAATTTCCACAGTAGCAATTAGGAACTCTCTGCAGACATTTGGTAACAGCGGCTCTAGCAACTTACTTTTTCTCTGCGTAGCTTCAAATATGGGCAATTTTGTTGCCTTAAATCCAACTGAGTATTTTAAATATCACTTTTGAAGAGCGTTCACTTCTCCATTAATTAATGTATGGAACTCAAAACAAGCAGTTTGCCTGAGTAGCTATAGAGCAGGTTCTGAAAGGTATTGACACAATGTTTTGCATCCATTTACCATAGGTAATCAAAGAAAGAAACCAAACACATTAAATTGCATTTACTCTCTGTGCCTTGACTAACACATACGAATCTATGACAAAAAAATATTATTTGAAGAATCTCCTGTGAAAGGAAAAAGAACAGGATGTGACGCTTTAATTATAGCACACTGGATCAGGAACAATGAAATTAATTCTGTGCCACATTGATGTATTGTATACTAGTTTAATAAAATACTCATCAAATGAAAACGGTTTTTTGCCTCCGTTGCTATCGAGTGTGAAACACGAATCGTAGACAGATTTTATGGTTCACTAATCATCAACATTAAAGCTTGTCACATCGTCGAGAGTGAGGAGTGGAGCAGATGTTGTCAGCAGAAGGCGAGGCAGCCCCATGCCTCAGCCTGGCAGCAAACGGGTCCCAGAGAACTCAGATGCATGCGGTGTTCAGAGGCAGATGGCGGGCCAAGAAATCCATCGCTAAAATAGTATTGAACCAAACCGTTATTACCAATGTAACAGAAAGCGAAATAAATTGTAGATTCTCTTGAATTACACTCATAGCTTCAGCACTGAGAGGAAAGGAGCGATAAAAGTTTTGTCAACATGTGCTTTCTGTTGCCAGACGTCGTATTAGCTAGTCTCGTGGTTTACCTCAAGTCTACAGTCATAGTCAAGAGTGATGTACTCAGACTGCAGTCAAGACTTCCTTCAAGAAGTGCCGAAGTCTAAAATGTTGCCAGATCGAGCATATTGACGGATTTAGAACTGTGAGGGGGACCATGACTGTATTGCCCACTTTATGTGAACAACTCGGCGGGGCGCACAATTTTTTTTGTCTAAGACTGTATCTACAACACATATTGCACACTGAATACCCCAAAGAATTAAAAAAACAAAATTAGTTTATGAGAACAATGTTAACTACACTCCTGGAAATGGAAAAAAGAACACATTGACACCGGTGTGTCAGACCCACCATACTTGCTCCGGACACTGCGAGAGGGCTGTACAAGCAATGATCACACGCACGGCACAGCGGACACACCAGGAACCGCGGTGTTGGCCGTCGAATGGCGCTAGCTGCGCAGCATTTGTGCACCGCCGCCGTCAGTGTCAGCCAGTTTGCCGTGGCATACGGAGCTCCATCGCAGTCTTTAACACTGGTAGCATGCCGCGACAGCGTGGACGTGAACCGTATGTGCAGTTGACGGACTTTGAGCGAGGACGTATAGTGGGCATGCGGGAGGCCGGGTGGACGTACCGCCGAATTGCTCAACACGTGGGGCGTGAGGTCTCCACAGTACATCGATGTTGTCGCCAGTGGTCGGCGGAAGGTGCACGTGCCCGTCGACCTGGGACCGGACCGCAGCGACGCACGGATGCACGCCAAGACCGTAGGATCCAACGCAGTGCCGTAGGGGACCGCACCGCCACTTCCCAGCAAATTAGGGACACTGTTGCTCCTGGGGTATCGGCGAGGACCATTCGCAACCGTCTCCATGAAGCTGGGCTACGGTCCCGCACACCGTTAGGCCGTCTTCCGCTCACGCCCCAACATCGTGCAGCCCGCCTCCAGTGGTGTCGCGACAGGCGTGAATGGAGGGACGAATGGAGACGTGTCGTCTTCAGCGATGAGAGTCGCTTCTGCCTTGGTGCCAATGATGGTCGTATGCGTGTTTGGCGCCGTGCAGGTGAGCGCCACAATCAGGACTGCATACGACCGAGGCACACAGGGCCAACACCCGGCATCATGGTGTGGGGAGCGATCTCCTACACTGGCCGTACACCACTGGTGATCGTCGAGGGGACACTGAATAGTGCACGGTACATCCAAACCGTCATCGAACCCATCGTTCTACCATTCCTAGACCGGCAAGGGAACTTGCTGTTCCAACAGGACAATGCACGTCCGCATGTATCCCGTGCCACCCAACGTGCTCTAGAAGGTGTAAGTCAACTACCCTGGCCAGCAAGATCTCCGGATCTGTCCCCCATTGAGCATGTTTGGGACTGGATGAAGCGTCGTCTCACGCGGTCTGCACGTCCAGCACGAACGCTGGTCCAACTGAGGCGCCAGGTGGAAATGGCATGGCAAGCCGTTCCACAGGACTACATCCAGCATCTCTACGATCGTCTCCATGGGAGAATAGCAGCCTGCATTGCTGCGAAAGGTGGATATACACTGTACTAGTGCCGACATTGTGCATGCTCTGTTGCCTGTGTCTATGTGCCTGTGGTTCTGTCAGTGTGATCATGTGATGTATCTGACCCCAGGAATGTGTCAATAAAGTTTCCCCTTCCTGGGACAATGAATTCACGGTGTTCTTATTTCAATTTCCAGGAGTGTATATTGTTCGAAGTAATCATAGTAGTGTATACTGAAAGGTGGCTACACTGAGCCACAGCGCCAGAGATCGCGCTAGAGAGTATTGTTCCGCCGCCTCCACTGGCAGTGATTATTGAGATGTCGTAGTGGGCAGTGGTTGTTGAGAACTCGTAGTAGTCAGTGCTTGTTAAGAACTCGTAGCAGAGAGTGTTTGTTGAGATGTGCTAGTAGGGAGTGCTTACTGAGATGTGATACTGAAAAGTTCTTGTTGAGATGTGGTAATAGCGAGTCGGTGTGGAGATATATTGTAATGATTAGAGTGATTTTGGTCAATATATGAAGGTAACGAAACTTGATTTATTTTTCATTATTTAATGTCGTAAATAATGCTTCATTACAGGTTCAGTCAACAAAGCATCTGGCTTGTGTTCTGGGATTAGAGTGTAATTCTGGTTCTCTTGAGTAATTATGGTATTTTTATTTTCTTTAATTAATTCAGTATAAATGATATTTAAAATTTCTTGTGTTATTGAAGAAGAACCGTGCCAGATGCGTACGTTGAGTCATACTTCCACACACAGAACAGTTATACTTGTGCTTTGGTTCGTAGGTTTTATAGTTGCTGGGGACTTAATTAATTAATTGTGTTAATGAAAATTTCCATTTCATTCTTTGTTATTGTTCTATGCAGTCAGATAGCGTAATAATACTAGTCAGGGCCAACCGTTTACGAGACTTCGTAACCGGACAGACAGCTACTAAAGCAAAAAAAAATAAAATTATTTGCATTATATTTTAATTAAGCCCCCATGCACGTGGCGACCGCTGCTTCGGATCGTCCCTTGGAATTCTTCTGATTGTGTAGACAGTAGGATTGTTGTAGTAATTTGTAGTTTAGTAATTGTAGTCTATTTGCATGTGTAGATTTGGTAACTGTCATTCTTCTAATGGTATTTTTATTTTGCAAAATTTAATTTCTGTTGTCTTGTCTATGGATTTGACATTTAGTGCAATTATTTCAATTGTTCGATTAATCGTGTTTGAGGGAAACATTTCGTGTGAATGGTATTGTTGGAGATAAAGTGTCATTGTGTGTAATTTTCATATAGTGACGAGTTCTGTATGTTTTGTAAATGATTACGCGGTCAATGAAAAAGGCAAAAATGATGGATAGTCAGAATGACGAAATTGTTGACATGGCGAACTCGATAACACAGGACAACAGTATGATGGATAATGAAGTTGAAAACAATTTAAGAAGTCGAGAAAATAGTCCGGAACCATTTCAAAATTTTTCTCAATCAGAAAATTTTCAGAATTCGAGATTAACGACAGAAGATTCTGGAATAGTATCGAACACAGATAGCTTTACAGCTATGACGAAGGAAACTGGTTTTGCGGGAAATGTTAGGGGCGAAAAGAATTCTGAAACAGTTAACATGGAGCAGTTGATGAGTGCAATATTAAATTTGGGATCTCGGTTAGACTCACAAATGGAAACACGGTTAGACTCACTGGGATCACAGTTACGATCTGAATTAAAAACAGATAGGGGAACAATGGAAACACGGTTAGACTCACTGGGATCACAGTTAGGATCGGAATTGAAAACAATGGAAACACGGTTAGATTCGCGAATAGGGACATGTTTCAAAAACATGAAAGATGAATTAAAGAAAGAAATTAGAGAGGAAGTACAACCGATTTTGAATTCTCACAATAATAGATTAGTTGCTGTAGAGATTAGACAAAGGGAACAGGATAGAGAACAGGAAGAAAGAGATCGCGTGATAATATAAAAATTTTCAGAGTTAAATTTACAACGTGCACACGATAAGGAAGAAATATTTGAGAGAATCGAGGAATCCGTACCAAATGACAGATTAAATAACCTAACACAACAATATGAACAGTTAACTACCAAATGTGTCAACACTGAAACCCGAGTCGCGACACTTACGGAAGACGTAGGTAAACAGAAAGAAAAAATAGGTGACTTATCGGAAAGAGTTGAGGAGATTTCAGATAAATTGACAAGTCTTAGTTTACATGGGGACAGAGATTCGGATGATACAGCTCCATTACCATTTGCAGAAACCGAAGAGTACCAGAACATAAATAAGTATGTTGAAAATCAGGGAAAATTTAATGAACGCGTTAAAAGGGAAGTTGAGGCATTACGAAAGCAAGTCAAACAAATTGAAGGCGAAATCGTAGGAAAAGACAGCAGAAGAAATTTAGAATCATAGATAGCAGAGGGCTTTGAAGAAAATAATTTGTTTCATTTACGGGATGCAACAAGAGAGCGCCAGGCGCGTGAACTTGACAATAATCGACATTCGGACTGGAACAGACGCAGTAGGTCTTTGTCGCCACGAGGCGAAAACTTTGACTATAAACACTTTTTGACTGTTCGAAAATTTAAGATCTTCCGCAATTCTAAGAATGACATACATCCATGTGCATGGTTAGATCAATTTATGTATGCACTCCCACCAAATTGGCCACTAAGTCACAAACTAGAATTTATGTGTGGATATTTAGAAAACGAACCGGCGACGCGGATGCGCGCACTCATTAGAGATTGTAATAACCTAAATGATTTTTATCATGCATTTCTATCGGCATATTGGTCCGAAAACACGCAAGACAGAGTCAAACACAGTCTTATTATGCAGCGTAATTTCAAACAGTCTGAGTTCCGCACGCCAGCGGAATATTTTGAAGACATGATTCGAAAGAATCAGTTCCTTTCCAACCCTTATAGCCCGACTGAATTAATTCGCATTTGTTTAACCAAGCTGCCACAATCCATAAGACAAATTGCTTTAGCTGGAAGATGTAAAGACGACATCGAGACTTTTAAGACCTTGTTACAAGAACTTGAGTATGACAACGACGACGGGACTTCTTGTAATTTTTTCAGTAACAGTAATTACAATAGATTTTCAGAGAAAAGGGATAGTGATCGGAACGGGCGTTATATGGGTAACTTTGAGAATGACAGACGTAACAGACAGGACAACAGATACCAGCCTTATGACAATAACAGGCGTTCTAACAGAAATTACACAGACAATTATAATAACGGTAATTCTTACCGGAATGATCAATCATACGGAAACAGTAATCGGTATCATCAAGACAGAAATTATCCATACAGTAATAGAAATTCTTACTACAGAAATAACCAGGGTAGTAGGTCTAACAGTAATTTCAGAAGTGACAGTCGAAATTATACAAGAAGTAGTTATGCAGACAGACAGGAAAACAGAAATTTTAATAACAGCACAACCAAGAATTTGCATCTAACAGACAGGAAGGACCTAATTGGCATCATCCGCGTGACAGAAATTCAGAGAGACAAGTGGAAATAGTAGAAATTGATCCGCGAAATGACGGGAATAATCAAAGACGTAACGCAAACAATCGACCATGACTTGCAGCTTCGGCTTCTGGCAGCAATACAGACGGTTCAAAAAGTAATGACACTACAACTTTACACTACGTACGCCTGGAAGATATGAGAGACATTTTGCTAGGCGAAAAGGGAAATAATGTAGACGCATTTTTACATCCTGTTATTGAAGTATGTGTGGGTAAGAATAAGTTCACTGCAGTTTTAGATTCTGGGAGCCCATTGAACGTCATTAGTGAATCAGTTTTTCGTATATGTGAAAGAACTATTGCCTGTCCTGTGTTACCTGTTTCTAAAACTACAATTCGAGGAGTGATTTCTGGAAAAGGTGTGGAAGTTAAACAACAGACCAACCTAAATTTCATTTGTCAAGGATACGAATTGTCTGCTAATTTTATTATTGTTCCATTACTCAGTACACAGATTATATTAGGTATGAAGTTTCTTAACACACATAAGGCAATTTTGAACTTAAAAGAAGGAAGTGTGAATTTGACTGTTGCCGGAATGCCGAAATGTTTGAAATTTTTCGAGTGTTTAGCAAGATCTGAATCAGATACAAAATGTTTAAGGTTTCTTACTTCTGATGTTTTCGTTGAGCATTATGACGACAGTGTGTTTATTCATGACAATGACAATAGATACAGAGACGCGATGGAGGATGTAATTAGTAGCGAAGAATTAATTAATGGAAAGGTTAAGAAAGCTGAAGTGCCAGATGACGTTGCAAGAGAAGAGCTGCACCATATTTTGACTTCACATGCTACAGTGTTTAGTCATCACACAGGAACTATACAAGGCTTACAATATTTATTTAAAGTAAAAGAACACACACCATTTCGCGGGAAAACGTACGCTATTCCTTTGGCTTACAGAGACAAGGTTAAGAATGAACTTCAATACATGTTAGATCAGGGCATTATTGAGCCAGCAGTCAGCCCTTATACCAGCCCTTTACACGTTGTTCTTAAAAAGGATGGATCAATTCGTTTGGTTCTGGACTCCAGACAGATAAATAATATTATTATTCCTGAAACTGACCGTCCACAAAATTTAGATGAACTTCTTCAACATTTCCATGGAATTAAAGTTTTATCCACGATTGATATGCGCGCAAGTTTTTGGCAAATAGAACTCCACCCTGATTGTAGAAAATATACTGCCTTTTTAGCCTTTGGTAACTGTTACCAGTTTCGGAAATTACCGTTTGGACTTACTATATTTTCTGCAGCATTTATTCGTAGCTTAAATGAAATGTTACCTGATTATCTTCGTGACAATATTACTTCATATGTTGACGACATTCTTATTGCCAAACGTTCTTGGAGTGAGCATAACAAAATTTTGGATTCATTATTACGTATTTTTGCAAGAGTTGGCATTACAGTGAACTTGGAAAAATCTGAATTTGGTCGTTCTCAGGTGAAATTTCTCGGTCACATTATTTCTACAGACGGTATTCTTCCTGATCCAGAGAAGCTAGACGATATTCGTAATTATGCTGTTGCTTCCACAAAACGTGATGTTCGTAGTTTCCTTGGTGTCTGTAATTTTCTTAGACGCTTTGTTAGATTGGACAATTTGGCCACACCTCGTTTATGTGAACTATCTGGAAAAAATTCTAATTGGTGTTGGGATGAGGAATCTCAGTCAGAATTTGAACAACTTCGTGATGCTTTAGTTGCTGCTCCACTTCTTTCACATCCGGATTTATCTAAAGATTTTTGTTTGGCGACGGACTCATCATACAAAGGCCTAGGTGCACATTTATTTCAAGAGATAGAAGAAAACGGCGTTGTAGTACAGAAGACTATTGCATTTGGTAGTCGTGTTCTCTCTAAATCCGAAAAGAATTATTCGATTACGGAACTTTAAGCTTTGGCTGTTGTTTGGGCTTTCACAAAATTTCGCACATTTTTGTTCGGTAGACATACTAAGGTTTACACTGATCATCGAGCTTTGGAATTTCTTATGTCGACAAAATTAACTCATGGCAGATTGTCACGATGGGCGTTGTACCTACAGGAATTTGATTTTAGTATTGTTTACATACAGGGATCTTCAAATATTGTTGCTGATGCTTTATCACGTGCACCTGTGGGTTTGAAACAAAGTGCTGAAGAGGACTGCATAGAAAACCATTATTGTTTGATGTACGTTCAAGGTATTGCGTTTGAGAATTTTATTTCGTCTTCGCTCCAGGACATCGCTAAGGAGCAAAATAAGGATCCAATCTGGAAGGACATTAAGGAGAAGTGGAGGAGAAAGGAAAGCGTAGCGATTAGACAGCATTATTTAGTTCGCAATGACATTCTTTTTAAATGGAAATCGGTCGACAACTCTGTTTGGTTAGTTTGTATTCCTGATGAGTGGGTCAATAAATTGATTTGGTACACACATTTCAGTTATGCACATTTTGGTCCCAGAAAATGCTTTCATAAATTACGAGAAAATTGCTACTTCAGTAATATGGAAAAACGTATTCGATCTGTTCTTGCCAAATGCAAATTATGTCAAAAGGCTAAGCCGCCAACTGTTTCTCGCAGAGCACCGTTGTTTCCTATCATTCCAGCGAAATTAAAGGACATGGCTGCAGTCGATTTGTTCGGTCCAGTGGTTCGTTCTACTAATGGTTTTGCGTACATTTTCGTAGCAGTGGAATTGACATCAAAATATGTGTGTTTTACACCTTTACGCAAAGCAACAGCTCGTTCAGTATCTAATGCTTTCATCAAACATTTTCTTAAAGAAGTTGGTCATGTTGATAAGGTTATATCAGATAATGGATCACAGTTTCGCTCTAAAATTTGGCTTCGTACTCTACGGCGTCGTAAGATTAAACCAATTTTCATTTCACTTTTTCACCCTCAATCTAACGCTTCAGAGAGATGGATGAAGGAAATCAATAAATTGTGCCGACTTTATTGTCATCAGAATCACAGAACGTGGGATCAGTATCTTCATATTTTTCAAAACATTCTGAATGAACTCCCTAATGACTCAACTTCTTTACCGCCTCTATTGATATTAAAAAATAAAGTACCAACAAATCGCATTTCTGAAATCGTTCCTTTTCCGCCTTCACGGAAACTGCGGCATTCTGAAGTTGTCAACCTGGCTCTACAAAATATTGCATCTGCGGCTGCTAGAAGAGAGAAATCAGCGAAACGTCCTGGTCGTTTAAAAATTTTGTCAGTTGGTCAAAAGGCGTTAATTAAGTCTCACCGTTTGTCTCATAAAGGAAAAGGCTTATGTCGCAAATTTTTTCTGCTTTATAACGGTCCATATAGAATTCGCAAAATTATTCATGATAACACTGTTGAAGTAGAAACTCTTAAATCTCGGCGCTCTAAGGGAATACATCATATATCGAACGTAAAAATTTTTGTGGAATGACATACTTTTGAGAAACCAACAGTTATACGTAAACAGGTGGAGAATGCAAGGATACCGCGCCGTGTTCCGGCGGCGGCAGATACTCAAAGCAACAGTGAAGTCTGCGCGCCGCAAAAGGCAGTCGTTGACCGCAAACAATTACTTCATACGTCACGCGCCTACAGCTGATCGAGCGCACAGTGTGAATGCACTGACAGCCGTAAACAAATACACAGTCTAATTTTTCCGACTAAATTCTGTATAAAGCTATGGTGACTTTATAAATTATGTTATTAACGTTCAGTATTTTTCAGGATACGGTTGTGTAAAATATTTAAGACCTTCACGTAAATTCTGTGCGTGTCCGACGTTAAGACGACTTGCTATGGAGAAAATTTCAGGAAGAATGTATTTTCGAAAAAAAAAAGTAATAAATTAAAAAGGGTAACTATTAATTGAGTTTATTTTTCAGGTAACATATTTCCACTTAGGTACGTACTTTAGACGTAATTTGCTGCTTGCGATTACGTGACTCATACTTTGTGCTAAATTTCATGTTCTATGAATTTACTTGTGAAGCGACGTGCTTGTGTACATTTACTGATTTTGACAATGTTTTATTAATGAACAGTGTTATTACTTGTGTATATTATGCATCGCTTGGCTGCTATGCTTTTTCACTGATGTCATATTTTTTTTTTATTATGTGCCTGCTGTGCTTATTTATTTAAATTGTAATTGTCAACTGATTAATTGTGCTGACTGTGGTTATGTATGTGAGTTATACTTTGTGATTTATCTGCTTGCGCCTTCATGTTTACTTATTAAGATTACGTATGAACATTTATTTGCTTATGCTGACATGATGATAATGGCCTGTTTATTATGTAAGATACATATTTGCTGCTTTGCGTATGTATTGCATATTAACACATTTCCTTTTGTTGTCATAAGTACTCTTTAATTTGGTGTATAGAATTGCTGATATACGGTGTACGAACATGGAGTTTAGGTTACACTATGGTATTAATTGTAGATTGTTCGCTTGGCAGAGCCTCGTTGTAGGGATTGTGCTGCATCCACTTGTTGACATTCTGTTCTCTACTGGTATATTTACTCGCTATTGCATGTTTTGCTTACGCTCAGTGCCTTATATTTTTAAGATAAGAAAATGAACTGCTAATTCTACGAACGACATTGGTACAAGAAACTGCATAGAAGTCACATGAGCTGGAGGTTTTATGGAAGCTGTATAAACTTATGCTAATAGGAAGGAAGCTAACGACATGACATACCAAAACTAGGGTTAGACCATTGACAGTTATTACACTGCATTCTTCGTGAGCAATTGAAATAGGAAGTGACACTTGACACAAGAAATACTCCACATGTTTGCTTCTGTTTGCCATAATTTTTGAAGTGGTGTACACACTGAAATATCACGATCATTAACACTTCGTAATCGTACTTACTTACTGAAAGTTATTCAAACTAAAGGCTGTTAGAGGTCATGTATGCATTTCTTTTATTTAACGATGGACAAGGAACCAAAATGTATCTTATAATTTATAATGAGTAGAAGATTTGGGTCAGATGGATTATACAGAGGTTGTGTGTGGACACTGTGTCTTCGGATTGTATGGGATGCTGAATTGAAGTTGCACTAGGATTTTGTCTGTACTTGTTCGAGGAGACTGACTAGAGGAAAGAGTTCTTATGGAAGTGACATGATATTGGTGCTGAGGTTAATATGTATTGACGTATTGAAAAGGTATTCTTGAAGTATTGAGATTATGTGATGCTGATGATTATTGGAGTTTTGGTGGATAAGAGGTAAAGTAAGTGAGGAGCATATTTTTTTGTTGGTCTATATGGAACAAGAAGGATGAATATGGCAGACTAGAACACTCAAGTAGAAGGAAGATTGTCTACACACACACTTTGTTAAATCACTAAGCAGTATAAACTTTTTTTTGGAGAGAGGAAGTAATTGCATATCTTGGCTCACTGACAGTTGTTCAGCAACTGTACATTTTGATCTGGCTTGGCAAACATTGGTCTTGACATGATGACTATGACGTTGACTAACTATTATTGACTGTTATACATTGCTGCCACTACTACTTGATACACATGATGAACATAAAATTTTGACAGAATTGCATTTACACAGTTAACACTATTCAACTACACAGTAGCACTAAATGTGGATGAAAGATGAGTGAGTGTGTTTTGTGTGTTTTCCTTTTATAATCCCAGAGAAGTGATCCCAACCTATCTCCTAAATATTATTTTACTTGTTTGTTGTGGCTTGCACTGACACCCATAAATATTATAGGTTTACTGGTATTTGTGTATTGTAATAGTTAATAGGACAATTATCTGATATCATTTGTGTGTTTGTTATGATTTATATGTTTAGTGTAAAAGCATTGTATGTGTATTCAAACTATTGTTCATGCCTGAACTGTCTGATTAGTGATGGTGCTGCACTTATCAACATGATGTGTGACATTTAGTCATGTTTAATTTCTGCTGATGAACTGTGTGATTAGTGATAGGGAATATTATGGACTGTTATTTGCACTTTTTCTACATGATTGGTGCCACTAGAACATGTTTAATTTCTGCTGATGAACAGTGTGATTAGTGAAAGTGAATATTATGGACTGCGGTCTGCACCTATTCAACATTGCTGGTGCCACTAATGGAACTGCTTATACTGAAACGGTGTTACTTGTTGGTGTCTGCACCTATTCAACATTACTGGGTGCCACTGATGGACTGCTTCTACTGAAAAGATGTCACCTGTTGATGTCTGCACCTGCTCAACATTGCTGGGTGCCACTGATGGACTGCTTCTACTGAAATGATGTTACTTGTTGGTGTCTGCACCTGCTCAACATTGCTGGGTGCCACTGATGGACTGCTTCTACTGAAAAGATGTCACCTGTTGCTGTGTGCACCTGCTCAACATTGCTGCTGCCACTAATGGAACTGCTTATACTGAAATGGTGTTACTTGTTGGTGTCTGCACCTATTCAACATTACTGGGTGCCACTGATGGACTGTTTCTACTGAAAAAATGTCACTTGTTGGTTTTTGCACCTGTTGACCATTGCTGGGTGCTACTGCTGGAACTGTCAACTACTTGTTTCTTGAGCTATGGAAAGCATTTATGTGAATATTTGTATAAACTGATTTTTTCTGTATTACTGTTTGTGAAAAGTTATGAGACTCTTACCTGCACATATTCGTCATTGCTGACGCTATTGATTGAACTGTTTAACCACATAATACTTGTGTAAACTATTATGTAAAGTCACATGTATGAAAGAATTTGTATTGCTTACTGTATTTTATATATTAGGTTATTGAAAGGTCAGTGCAAAGCCAAAATTTTATCTAGTTATATGATATTTACGCATTAATATTATCTTTTATTTTTGTCTGTATTTTTTTGACGAATTTGGTAGTATTTTCACCACCAATGCTGGCAAAAATACCATCAAATTCTAGCCCGTGGAGGAAGGGCATATGAAAGGTGGCTACACTGAGCCACAGCGCCAGAGATCGCGCTAGAGAGTATTGTTCCGCCGCCTCCACTGGCAGTGATTATTGAGATATCGTAGTGGGCAGTGGTTGTTGAGAACTCGTAGTAGTCAGTGCTTGTTAAGAACTCGTAGCAGAGAGTGTTTGTTGAGATGTGCTAGTAGGGAGTGCTTGCTGAGATGTGATACTGAAAAGTTCTTGTTGAGATGTGGTAATAGCGAGTCGGTGTGGAGATATATTGTAATGATTAGAGTGATTTTGGTCAATATATGAAGGTAACGAAACTTGATTTATTTTTCATTATTTAATGTCGTAAATAATGCTTCATTACAGGTTCAGTCAACAAAGCCTCTGGCTTGTGTTCTGGGATTAGAGTGTAATTCTGGTTCTCTTGAGTAATTATGGTATTTTTATTTTCTTTAATTAATTCAGTATAAATGATATTTAAAATTTCTTGTGTTATTGAAGAAGAACCGTGCCAGATGCGTACGTTGAGTCATACTTCCACACACAGAACAGTTATACTTGTGCTTTGGTTTCGTAGGTTTTATAGTTGCTGGGGACTTAATTAATTAATTGTGTTAATGAAAATTTCCATTTCATTCTTTGTTATTGTTCTATGCAGTCAGATAGCGTAATAATACTAGTCAGGGCCAACCGTTTACGAGACTTCGTAACCGGACAGACAGCTACTAAAGCAAAAAAAAATAAAATTATTTGCATTATATTTTAATTAAGCCCCCATGCAATACATGTGTGTAAACCCCTTCCAATGCCCACTCAAGGAAGAAAAGGATACACAGTCTAGCTTCAATATTATAAATACGCCTCAGTTTGTGAATGAACTCAGTCTTAGACAGATAATCATTTTGAATATTTATCATTACTGTAGCCATTGGTGTTAAACTCGTTTCCAACCAATGATTACCACAGCTACAGGAACACTACTTGTGATACCTCTTAGACAAAATACTTACGCAGTGCTATCAGACAAAAAGATCAACCTGACACACACTGTGGGAAGTTAGTTTTATAACCTTCGTACCTGGATAAAGAGGTTTTACTATTTGATATATATCTATGAACGTTGCTGCGTAAGACGATTTAAGAAGTAACTGAACTCCTTCAGCTATGACAATGTTTAAAGAAATCGTTTTAACGGCACTAAATCATGGTTTGTGAATTGTTTACCAGCAGTACTCCGCCGCATTTCGCTGGTTGGAAGCCAAAAAACTTACTGACAAATTTCACAGAAGGAAAGGGGGACGAAATGTCTCCCACTGGAAGGTCATGTTGTTTTATTTAAATGACTACAAAATCGAGTAAAACAAACAGTGAGGTTGTCAGTAAAAACACATTACTGTTGACAGTATGATGTTGCACTGCCCAGGGCCTGTAATAATAAAGAGCCCGTTTAGATCAGGAATATTGTATACGGAAGTGGAAGAGAGAGCTCGACATTCCGCCAGGCACGGAAACGTCCATGATTGAGTTTGATACTCAGCTTTATTGAAACAGACTTACGTCGTAAGGTTATCATGGGTAGTTATATTTCATTTCTTATAATACTGTGCACAATTTTCGTATGGTTTCTTTTAGTGTTGTTTAAACAAAAGTAGACATGAGAGAGAAATTATCATCAACGATATATGCAAATTCACTGATGTTATCTATAACAGTCTGACAGTGCACATGCAGTTTATTGATTACATGCATGTTTAAAACTTGTTCTGAGTTAAAGCTGTCAAACAATACCACTCGACAGCTAATGTAGAAAATAGTTTTCTGACGTATTTTGGCACGATGCACTCTCCCCATAAATAATTCAAAAGTTTCGAGATGCGTCTGCTTCCTGGCTGCATATTAAACCTGAAAAGAACAAAACGTCGCAGCAGTTGACCCTTTTACCACATGCAACTATTTTGAGTGAGAAGTGAAGGGAATTATGTTCAAAGTTTAATTAGATTGCTAACTTCAGCAGACAGCAGAATTGAGTTTAAAAAATGTAGCAGTGAATGTATTTGAACTCACGACGTATTATTTACGGTGCACTACAATTACCATTACACTACTTACTGAGCCGTAGCTTCAGTAGCTCCAGAAGTCAACAAGAATTCCTCCAGAACTTCCGCATTCCACAGTGTTGTGAGATAATGCATATGGCCGGATGTAGACTTCTGAGAGACAGACAGTTATAGCTTTTCCTTTGCACTGCACGACGTTTTCAACAGACAGATCAGCAATAAAGTAGCTGAAGTGGAAAAGAACACTTCCTATTTAAATTTCTGCGTCCTAAATTGTTGGCAGCTCTGTGTAGGTGACAGTTACGTGATTTTATTTCGGTGATTAGAGAATGGAGTCGAATGTGTGCACTGGGTAGCCGAGGCAGCTGGTTCGTGGCGATTCGGTCACCAAGTAAATGAATATAGTGAACATGCTGCAAACCACTACAGGGAGGCTGTGTGTCAGAATTCTCATCCAGTGTGGCGCAATGGCGTTACAATAGAAAAATGAGTCACAGAGGTGAGGATTTGGTGGTCTGTTGGATTGCTGATAGATTCATATACGTGTGGTCTGGGTTTGATTCCAACTTCTGCCGATGATTTTTGATAGGGAGAGACAGATTCTATTCTCTTCTGGCTACGCGAAGTGGAGAAGGTATAATGGCACTGTGGTCTGAATTTCACATTAAACATGATATTCCTTCTCTACCAAGTAGACATTAGGTTGAACCACAATAAAGACACGAGTGGCGACATGTAGAAACTCTATTATCAGTAAGCTTTCTTATCCTAGTTACTTATTTCTAGTGACGAAACAAACCCTGTGTATGGTCACAGGAAATTTATTCCATCTTTTATTTGAGCTTCTGTATGTCGATAAAATTGGTTCTGAAGTGGGAAAGCAACTCAGACCTCCCTTAACGAAGAATTTGATCCCTTCATGACAATACAGCTCGGCTACAATTTGTTGTTTGTTCAACACTGCAGAATCCTCAACATCTCCACATATACCGCGTGAATGGTTTCGAATCCTCGCCCGGCACAAAAGTTTTCATTATGTATTGTGAAGCTATAGCATGCGAACACCTATCTGCTGGTGGATAATAATTTTGGTTTTTAATGTATTTTTATTCGTTGTCAATACTAACAATATCTGACGTTTTTGACTCCCAGTGAGACACAGAACTATTTGCGAGATCACTGTAAGTTCAAGGATGTTATTCCGAGCTGCTGGTGGATAAAAATTCTTTGTGTGTAGTCAACAACGATATGTGTGGGGTTCGATTATCACTCAGCACTGAACTCTTTGTCATATTATTTCTAGTTCAGACATGCTCACATGTCGCTGCTGGTGTAACAAACCTATATTTAACGTTCGTTTTCTCAAGAATATAACAGCGATAGGTGCCGGGTTGGAGTCCTGGGAAGGAAAAAATTAATGTTTCGTCTCGTCATATCACTTAAAACGTCTTGCTACTGCCGAGAAAATCCGATACGTCACAGTTGATTGTGCTTTGATAACAATCCGATTAGATTCTGGGTTCGAATCCCTTTACCTCACGGCATTTCAAGTAAGTTACTTGTGAAAAAGCAATATTTAACATCTCTCGTAGTTCGTTAACCGGGACAATAGAGGCTGGGTAGGAATTCGCGTCCGTTAAAAATGTTTACGTTACGTAATTTAAAGTTATATTTCCTAACTGATATTGTCTAAAATCGAGGTATATCACTCTCTGTATGCTTAGTCAGGAATGAATGTTAGTTTCCATCGGTGACGAAATCTTTACTTAGCCTGAATGACCTAGGTTTGAATCCATATGCAGAACGAGACGGTTCGTCGTGTCATTTGAAGTTAATACATATTCTCATCTAGCAGCTCGTGAAAAGTTAATTTTTAATGTTATTGTGTTAAATAATAAATACGGTATGTTACTTTGAAGAGAAAATCATGAATACGACGAACTTACAACGTGCATTAACTGTCTGATCTAATAACGAGAGTGGTAACATTTCAGGTATGTCATTTTCTGTAATAAATGTGAGCTTACAACCGTTAAGTACAGTCTCATCTGTGATTCAGTGTTCCCTGATATTTGTAGTATAGTGGTATTACATGTCATCTTGAGTATTGCGATATAGAGCAAAGTTTTCTAGGGATGATTTGTTGGAACTCTTTTCAATAAACAAACGACTGTACCGAGGAGCGATTAGAGGACCTGCTAGACAGCTGCGTTATGAGGGTTGTATTCGAATCAGGCTAAATGCAATTCAGGTCGTTCGGATACATTTGAGCACGACTGTACATGTGGAGGTCTGAGTTGAGGTGGTGGACCGATGTCGGGATGATGATTGATGGCTGCTCATAAAAACTTCACTATTAGTCATACATTTTACTGAAGAACAAACTAGAACATTCTGCGGTGCAACGTCCTCCATAAGGTGTGCTGAAGACAGCGAGAGTTAAGAAACTGACGCAACACGTGGCCATGGTCTCAAACAACTGCCTTTTATGGCGGAACGCTGTTTGCACCTGGTAGTTGGCCTGAAGGTCTTCCACTGGCTGGAAGAGTCTAAGCCATAGCACTGATTTTGAAACCAGAAGCAGGGGCACGCACTTAGTGGAGGCCAAATCTCGTGGTGGCTGATTATAACATCATGTCACCTCGAGGAGCGGAATACACCTCTCCTCGTAAATAGTAGCTACCAGACTGAGACACCTTTGACTGAAAACAATTGTAACTTATGTTGGGACAGAGTGTTCTTGCTTTGCAAATCACAGCCCGCAGCTATGTAGACCATAAGAAGTCTGTTGGTTGGATGTGTAGTAACTGGCCTTTCTGCTGTGTCATCGTTATGGCAGTGCCAGTCCGTTTCCTGGAGCACAATGTGGGAATCTGCCAGTGGCATTGGTGCATCTGACGTAATGGTGTTTGTTCGGCTCTGCGATGGCCCACTAACAAAGTCTTTTGCAACGGACATGGCAATACCACTTTTGTATCCCAACTGGAAGGCAGCGCGTGGGTCTGCTCATGTAAATTGAATGAAGGAAGTGAGTAGGAGCAGGAAAGGTGAAAATCTCTCGGTACTGCTTTTAGAAATGGTTTTACTATATCACAATATTAACTTAATATATAACTTTGCACTGAGGTGCGAAAAGTTAGACCCGTCGTATGTAGTACATAGTCTCAATAGCAAGCGAAGTGTCCTGGCCGTCTGCTCTTGATCAAAATGGGAAGAATCTGTCACTCGTAGACCTCCACAGCACCAGCTAGAGGGCGCTGTCGTAGGTGTCTTTTGTAGTACCAACTTAAGAACTTTCACTTACGCCGTGGCATCGTAGCTATCGATACCACATCCCTGCCCCTTGAAACGACACACCGTCGTTGAGTAGGGCTGCCGGCGACGGGTGGAGGGATCCAGGGGGCCCTCCAGCGGTTCCACCACCGCGGAAGAAAGCGGCGGCGGCGACGGCTGGAGGTGGGGCCATGGTGGCGGCAAGAGGCGCCTGCCCCCTACATTTGACAGGACTGGCAGCGGCGACTTCGACGACGGCAGGCGGGGCGACCATGGCGGGATTGCGAGCAGCGGAGAGCCATCGGTGGAGTCGTAGGCTGAGGTGGCGGAATCCGTGAAGCCTGCAATTCTGCCAGAAAACAACCAGCGGCAGAAAACCGAGGACGGCACAAACGGATCTGGCTCCGGTGTCGCTTGTCACTGACAGAGGGACCAGAAATGACAAATAAGGCGAGGCCAAACTGTCGAAGAATGCATCCCTGCTCCCAGCGCTGCCTGCCAGAGAAAACGCGATAGAACACTAAATCATGCGGCGCCAAGCCAGAACGAGGCGAAGCAGTGGGAGCGCACAGCGGCGGGTGCAATAGCTGCAGGAACGACCAGCGGGCGTGGCCATGTAGCAATTCCACTGGGGAACGGGTGCCAAGCGGCTGCGAGCAGTATGAAGAAAGGAAAGTCCAGAGCGCGTGCTCGTGAGAGTGTGGCGCGTATCTTGCTTATCCGTGACTTAAACATACGCACTAAGCGATCAGCCTTGCCATTTGACTGGGGGTGGAACGGGGCTGAGGTCAGATGGCGAATGCCATTAGCAGCACAGAACGCTTCAAACTCTGAGGACACAAATTGGGAACCATTGTCGGAGACAATAACTTCAGGAAAGCCCTCAATGCAGAAAATAGACGTCAAAGCCCGAATAGTACTGGTAGATGTAGTAGAAGACATAGGTACAACAAAAGGAAAGTTGCCGTTTGCATGAATGACTATCAACCAGCGGGTGTCCCAGAAGGGACCCGCAAAGTCAATATGAACGCGCTGCCAACCGCTGAAGAAGTCGGCCACGCAAAGAAGCGCTGGCGACGAGCAGATTGATGCTCCACGCAAAAGCGACAGTGAGCAAGCAAATTCTCAATATGTTTATCAATGTCGACCCAACTGCAGTGACGATGCGCTAATTGTTTCATCCGTACTATACCCCAATGACCAGCGTGCAGCAAGCAGAGAACTTCCGACTGCAACGAATGAGGTACAACCACACAAGACTGATCATCGTCAGTTCGTAACAAGATAACACCATGGTGTGCAGACAAGTTGTGACGTTGCGCAAAGTAACGTCGAACAAGTAGATCACAAATCTGCGTAGCTGCTGGAGGCCATTGAGTACGAATATACTTCAAAAGAATCTGCAATGAAGCATTGGCGGCTGTCGATGAAGCAATGCGACGAAAATCCACTGGAAAACCATCAGCTAATTCCTTATCTTGTGAATCAATAAACAGGTATGACAATTCGGAACAATCAAACGCTTTGTCAGGACCGATAGGCAGAAGAGACAAAGCATCAGCATTGCCATGCTGGGCCGTTGGCCGAAACAAAATTTCGTAATTGTAGTTAGAGAAAAATAAAGACCAACGTAACAACTTTTGTGCAGTACGTGCCGGAACTGGCTTTGACAGGTGGAACAACGACCTCAAAGGGTTATGGTCGGTGACCAAATAGAAAATGCGACCCTACAAAAAATCATGAAACTATGTCACACCATATACAATAGCTAAAGCTTCTTTCTCGATTTGAGAATAGTTTTGATCGGCAGAACTGAATAACGTAGACACAAAAGCTATCGGGCGAACGACAGATTTAATGCGGTGTGAAATAACCGCTCCGATGCTGTGAAAAGATGCATCGCCAGCCAAAACATCTGGTTTCGAGGGATCGAAAGAAATCAAAGAGCGATCACTTAACAACGCAGATTTGAGCTTGTGGAAAGCAGCGTCACATTCCGAAGACCAGACAAAAGGAACGTTCTTTCGCCGAAGGCGTTGCAAAGGCGCTGCAATCTCCGCTGCATTTGGTATAAACCGAATATCATATGAAATTTTGCCTAACACAGACTGCAGTTCTTTCAAGTTCCTGTGTGCTGGAAAGTCTCAAATTGCACTGAGATGTGACGGCGAAGGGTGGATACCCTGTTCGTTAATCATAAGTCCTGAATACTGAATCTCAGTTTGAAAATAATCGCACTTGCCCCTGTTACACTTTAGTCCTGCCTGCAAAAGTAAAATAAATAAAGCAAGCAAATTCTGCAATTGTTCGTCAGGGGAGCGACCTGATACCACTATATCGTCCAGATAATTTGAGCAACCAGGGACAGTGGCACGCAACTGCTGCAAATAAGACTGAAAAATAGCAGGAGCCTAAGCTCAACCGAACGGAAGGTGGCGAAACTTGAACAGTCCAAGGAGGGTGTTGATCGCAAAATAGCGCTTGAGACTGTTCGTCGAGCGGAATCTGAAAGTATACGTCCCGCAAGTCAATCGTGGAAACCAATTTTCCCGCATCAAGCTTATCAAAAATGTCTTCAGGACACAGTAAGGGAAATGTTGCTACCACCGTCTGGGAATTTAAAATGGCTCTGAGCACTATGGGACCTAACTTCTCAGGTCATCAGTCCCCTAGAACTTAGAACTACTTAAACCTAACTAACCTAAGTACATCACACACATGCTCGAGGCAGGATTCGAACCTGCGACCGTAGCGGTCGCGCGGTTCCAGACTGTAGATCCTAGAACCGCTCCGCCACCACGGCCGGCGTCTGGGAATTTAGTGTAGACTTAAAGTCAGCACAAATACTGAGACGACCGTTTGGTTTCTTCAGACACACTACAGGCGAAGCCCATGGCGAAGCACAAACAGGTTCAATGACACCAATGTCTTGCAAATGCATAAGTTCAGAAGCTACGGCGTCGCGCAGAGTGTGCAGTGCCGGGCGTGCACGCCGGAAAATAGGCATGGTTCAGATGGCTCTGAGCACTATGGGACTCAACTTCTGAGGTCATCAGTCCCCTAGAACTTAGAACTACTTAAACCTAAGGACATCACACACATCCATGCCCGAGGCAGGATTCGAACCTGCGACCGTAGCGGTCGCGCGTTTCCAGACTGTAGCGCCTAGAACCTCTCGGCCACCCCGGCCGGCAAAATAGGCATGGCATTGTCTTTAACTACAACATGCGCTGCCAAGTCTGTGGCACAACCAAGGCCATCAGAAAAACAGTGCACGAAAACCATCGCATAGTGTGGCAACACTGTCTGCATGGTCAATAGCGTTGATGGAAAGTACATTGTCCTGAATTGCGAGACCAAAAAGTTCAAATGCGTCCATGCCAAAAATGTTCGTAGCATCACTAGAGCAGAGCACATGGAAAGACACTGTACGTGGCACCGTATGTGGCTAGCAAGCTACACACGCCAAGCACTGAGATTTCCTGTCCAGTACGTGCAGTCAGCGTGGAATGTGAACGATGAAGCGGGAGTGAATAAAGCAAGACATACGTCGATTTGTTCAGTAAAGAAACTGACGCACCAGTGTCCAGCTGCATGCGAACACAACGAACGCAAATGAGCAAAGTCACAAAAGTCTCCTCGCATCGCGCTGAATGCGAGAAGAAGTGTCTGGAAAAACTTGATTCACACGACGAGCTGTCGAAGCACGTGAAGCAGAAGGCTTTGAATAAATGGCATTAACATCCATAGGCTGATCTGAATCATGGTTATGCCAGTTGCCGTTGCGGTGACGCCCACGTGAGTCACGCGAACGGGAGACATTTGGTGAATTAGAGTTTCTCTTACTACACACAGCTCGCACATGTCCTTTCTTATTACAAAAATAACACAGTGCTTGGCGGTATGGGCAAATGTCCCGTGGGTGGGCACGAAAGCAGTTCGGACATGATTTCAGTTTCTTAGTGGGTGCCTGGTGTGAAATCTGTTTACTTGCGCGCGAGTGGCGCGCCGTGGCTCGCCGTGCTGGCTGGTGGGTGGGCACGTGTTGTGCCGCGCTAACAGTATACACACCCGGGGTCATGTCGAACGCGGAAGTAGCCATGTCTAATGTATCTTGTCTGTCTAGCAAGTTCACTACTTCCTGCAAAGACGGGTTTTTAAACCTGAGGATTTTTTCGCGGATCGGTGATCCGCCACTCTCTGCGCAATAGTGCCTCTAATCATTACATCCGCATATGAGCGTCCACACGAGTAAAGTCACAATCAGAAGTTAGTCCCTGAAGGCCTGCTAACCAAGCTTTATTCGACTGAGTAGAGCCACGCCTGAGGCGAAAGAATTCGTAGCGTGCAACTACCACATTTACACAATCACGAAAGTGGGAATTCAAAGCATCAATCACATTGTCGTAAGTTTTAGTTTCTGGGCGAGTGGTGGGAAACAATTCCACGAGCACATGGTACAACACAACACCCGTGATGAAAATGAAAAAAGCATGCCGCTCTGTACCTGGTTTGTTGTAAGCTGCGAAGTGTGCCTCGAGCTGTGGGATGTATTCAGCCCAGCGTTCAACGTCAGGACTGAAGGCACGAAATGGCGGCGCCATCAGCAACGCCGTCGGTACAGGCGGTGGCGTCGGAGGCGCCGCAGTAGCTGCAGTTTGTAGTGTGACCAGTCCATTTATGGCAGTAAGCAGCTGCGTCATTTGCTGAAATCGGACAGCGAAGCCTGTTCCTGTGGTGAAGCCATGGTTTACACAAATGAAAGTCTTACCGCGAATGGTGGAAACTCTTAAAGACAGTCACTCAGCCACACAGGGACATCACAAAAAAGCTAAAGCAGTACCGAGAAAAAAATGAAATGAGAGGCGAGGGAAAAAAAAACTTTAATCGCAGTTTGTCGCCAAGTTTTGTATCCCGCCTGTAAGGCGGCGGGTGGGTCTGCTCCTGTAAACTGAAAGTTTGGCCGAATGAATGAAGTGAGTAGGAGCACGAAAAGGTGAAAACCTCTCGGCACTGCTCTTAGATATGGTTTTACTATATCACAATGTTAACTGAATACATAACTTTGCACTGAGGTGGGAAGCCTTAGACCCGTCGTATGTCGTACATAGTCTCAATAGCAAGCGAGGTGTCCTGGCCGTCTACTCTTGATCAAAATGGGCAGAATCTGTCGCGGAGCTCGTAGACCTCCACATCACTGGCTAGAGGGCGCTGGCGTCGGTGTCTGTCGTAGTGCGAACCTAAGAACTTTCACCTACGCTGTGGCATCGTAGCTATCGATACCACAATCACAATTTTACTCAGTAGCACCGAAAATTAGTGGTGGCGCTGCAGATCGAATAACTGATATGAAGATACTGAGTCTAACTGGGGAAAACAAGAAACTTAAGAGACGACTTCGTTTGATAGGGCACATCCTGAAGCACCAAGGAATTGTCAGTTTGGTTATGGAGAGAAGTGAGTATATGTGGGTGTTGCGAAGGGGGGATATTAAAATTGTAGAGGGAGACAAAGCCTTGAACACAGGAAGCAGGTTCAAACTGAGGCACATTGCATTAGCTGTGCAACGCTGAAGTGGGTTGCACAGAATACACTAGCTTGAAACCAGTCTTCAGACTGAAGAACCCAACAACTACATTGGGGAAGGGGGCGGGAGGGAGAACTATGCTTCTGGTCCACAATTTTGCAAGTTCTTTATTGGGAGAACTCATGAGTAACGTAGATCTCGTGTCATTCAGCACCCTCGGCTGTTTACATGGCAAAAGACGTTACTGTATTGCTCTAAATTAACGGCGCTGCTCATTCTTGTATGAGAAAAGCTATTTATCTAACGCTATTGGCCGATTCAACCAACAGAGGAAGCGGTTCTTGTATTATTTTGTTGCTGTAAACAGAAATGTCTCTGGTATGACGTTAAACTGTAACCACACGTGGAGTGACCACTGTATAAGCAACAATAGCAGCATCTAGGCGCGCAGTCCGGAACCGTGCGATTGCTACGGTCGCAGGTTCGAATCCTGCCTCGGGCATGGATGTGTGTGATGTCCTTAGGTTAGTTAGGTTTAAGGAGTCTAAGTTCTAGGGGACTAATGACCATAGCAGTTGAGTCCCATAGTGCTCAAAGCCATTTGAACCATTTTGAACAATGGCAGCAACCCCTCTGGAAGGTGGATGAGCGAGTGGAAGTCGTGAGCTGTAACCGTTACTTTGCCTGCTTGTGAAGGTGGAAGAAAGAAAGAGAATCTAAAGAAAATAGTCGTGATCACCTACCACTTACCAGCAGTTACTCAGCTCAGCAATGTCATTTGAAATTAACCGAGCAGTGCTTGTTGATTCCTATTGTGATTCCTTATTCCTCCAGGTTGGTGTTCGAGAGAAACGTAAAGTTACAGATGTGGCTCCAATGTAATTTTCATAAGGCAAGTGCATAACGTTATCGGTCAATCGCATTATGCTGTGTAGTTAATTGACTATCGGACTTCGTTTCTGAAAGACTGCACGTTCATTGGTGCACCATAAAATAACTGATAATTGCTAATCAGTATTTGGATCACACCAACGGCAGACAGGCTCCACGTTAGCAGTATTGCATTTCTTTCACGATTAGCTGTACACAAAGCTGATAAAGACATTAATACAAAGAGATATGTATAGTTTATTAAATTAATACATTTGAAAGGTATTAATTTAAATAGATTTAAATATATTCATGGTTCATAAGAACTAACAAGATAGATGCTTACATAGCGAAAGCTGAAAAAAATGGACGAAAAAAAAAAACAGGAAGCCATCTCCTAGCTGATCGCAGAAAAAATGTGAATGCTTCTCTGTTCTTTATTATCATAGAAATTATTACATGTACTTATTAATATTTGTGGACTCTCTGGTACACACACATATCATAAACATAAAGAAAGTAAAATTTTCTTGTTGTCTTATATTTGCCTATGATACATTTGATTACGACACTCGCCGTTACAAAAGTGGTCGCACGGGGGATATTCATAAAAGATACAATAACTTAAAATTTGAGAGGTATCATTGGTCTGACGATATGAGGGTAAGGCAGTTCAGTGACGTGTCTGCCCGTGGGAACTGATGCAGCCACTGCTGGAGTGGGGTCGTAGTTAGCTTGTATGATGTCAATCAGTCGGTGACAACAGGCTGAGAGTGAGCTCTGGTTGTGCAGCTTGCAGCAGAGCTGGGCATCGAGGGGCGGCCCATGCAAAAGCGTAGCTGCGATATCCATGTGAGCCTTGCCTAGCGCTGCCGGTTCAGACGCATCGAGGTCCGACGGGACGCACGGTGTAGAGTCGAGCACAGAGGCCCGGCCCGCCTGCTGCGGGCGCACTGGACTGCAGCAGTCTCGAGCCGAGCGAGTCCCTGACGTCACCCCAAGGGCCGAGCAGTGCAGTTGCGAAAGAACCTGTATGCCACGGCCTCATCAGATTCGCGCATGGAGACGGAGCCCACGGGCCGCGGCCTCACTGCTCCACACTGAGCGAGCACGTGACGTCACTGCAACAGTGCCATGCGCAATCACTGGCGTGCTGTGGCCTACGGGCACTCGGTAGTATTGACCGCACTTGCGAGCTATGGGCTACGAGTGGTGGGTACAGCAGCGTTTAGTCGGGTGATGGGATTTCCTCATTTTTGTCGTAACGCACAAAATGAATGAGGAAACTAATGTGTATTTCAGAAGAAGTAGCGCATGTCAATAAAGAGGGAAGTAAAAGAAAAACTAATGACTGGCGAGTAGAGAACCACACATCCTGAAGCGAATCTTAAAAGTTCAGTTTGGACCGTGTTAAAGCCTATTGTGCATGGCGTTAGGAAAAACGTTCGTTTTGTTTGCTGTTCGCTTTGCGGTGAAATTTACTCTCATGCTGAAGGGTCAAGTGGGACTTCGCACATTTCTCGCCATCCCTGCGTGTCTAATAAACAAGGGTCTTGTGTGGACAAGAAACGACTTCCTAAACTTGCTCAGGAGATAACGGTCGATAAAAGTGTGGCTATGTGTGCACGAGACGTAAGGTCCTACAGAACTATATGAGATGAAGGTGTTATCGATCTTGTTCAGACGTTAGTTGACACTGCAAAGGCCATTATATCTCACCCCACAAATGTGTCGCGGTACATGGCAGAAAGTGCTAAAAGCCTAAGACATATAATTATGCCGGAGGTAATTGCTCATATAACAGAAGGTGAATACCCAGCAACTACAGACATGTGGACATCCAGTGCGAGAAGCAACAAATATCTGACATCTACTGTCTCCTGTTTCATTGACTGGACTCTCAGATTTCGCAATTTTTTACAACTCTGTTTCCAGATCAACCAAAAAGGGGCGCTAACATTCTAAGAGAATTTTTTAGACGATTTATGTCTCTTGGTATCCACCACTCTACTTTGAAAGACATGCAGCACACGACTGATCCAGGTACCAACATTGTCGTTGCACTGCGCGATATATTCACGATTGAGTTGTTCCTGCATTGTGCTAAATACAGGTTTAGGAAATAATTTTAATGCGGAGTATATATGCGTCAATTCTCCATAAGTTCATGGTCTTTTTGTGCGGCGAAAGAACGCTTCACTTACGTAAAGAAATGTGGTTTCTTAATGCTCTTGCTAGATAAATGAGCCAGTCTAATCATAGTCGCTGGAATATGCAGCTGACAGTGTTAGAATGTCATTAAAATTGCTGCACCAAGAAGAAATGCAGACGATAAACGTGTTTCATTGGACAAACATATTGTACTAGAACTGACATGTGATTACATTTTGCCGGCCGCGGTGGTCTCGCGGTTCTAGGCGCGCAGTCCGGAGCCGTGCGACTGCTACGGTCGCAGGTTCGAATCCTGCCTCGGGCATGGATGTGTGTGATGTCCTTAGGTTAGTTAGGTTTCAGTAGTTCTAAGTTCTAGGGGACTGATAACCACAGCAGTTGAGTCCCATAGTGCTCAGAGCCATTTGAACCATTTTTGATTACATTTTCAGGCAATTTGGGTATATAGATCCTGAGAAATCAGTACCCAGAACAACCACCTCTGGCCGTAATTACGGCCTTGATACGCCTGGGCATTGAGTCAAGCAGAGCTTGGATGGCGTGTACAGGTACAGCTGTCCATGCAGATTTCACAGCCCCACCCCATCAAGGAACAATTCTTGTTGAAGCACATCAATTCTGCTACTCCATCTCCTGGATTTTTAGTTGTGCAATGGGATGATGGGAGTGAGACATTCGGGTAGTTTACACGTGATTTCATTCAACATCTACACTGAAAAAGCAGTAAAGCATGCCAGGATAAATTTGTAAACCGAATTAAATATCAGGGAGAAGCAATAAACATTCCGAAGTTTACCAGTGACACTGCAATTTTCTCAGAGACGACAAAGAACTTGGAATAACAGTTGAATGGAATAGATAGTGCCCTGGAAAGGGATTATAAGATAACTGTCAATGGAACTAAATGAAAGTTAATGGAATGTTTTCGAATTAAATCTAACAGTACCAACACATTTTTCATAACGTTTACTACAGAAGGGGCATAATTTATGACCAACACAGAGAAATACGGATGTCGTTAATTTTCGTTATCTTTTACGCACAACATACATTTTAAAGATATATTTACCCGTAAAAATTGTGGCAAACCTGAAAATATGAATATGGCACATGTTCTGAAACTTCACATCCACTGACAAGACCTAAATTTTTGCGTTAAGTTTTAGTGAAAAATTAAAAACAATTATGGAATCTCTCTCAGCGGCTAAGTCCCCTTCAAGGTCACCCGCCTATAAGGCGGCGCACACAGCCATAGAAAACACCCACCCACCTCCCCAGGGGTCGGAACCCCTGCAACCCACAGAAGAGAAAGATGCTTCAGTAGCTTATTTGTTTATAGATAAGGAATTTGAAAGGAGATAAGGAAAAACATGGGAGATAAGGAATTAAAAACTTTATTAAGAATGATAATATACAGTTACATCTCCTTGTACATCAATGTATTTGGATAAGGTTCCACTTATTTTACACCACAGATTAACTCTTTCATTCGTGTTAACCTTCCTTCTATTCCTTGTATATAAACAGAATGGCTTCCTGTTTCTGCGTCAGTCGACTGCAGGCAGCAGCACGCAGCACACAGCCATGCCGTACCGCCGTAGGAGATACTCTAGGAGGAGCAGAATGCCTGTTTACAAGACTGTTTTAAGTTTTGACGAGACACCAAACCCAACGTCTCAACAGGAGATATTAGCTGGGCCAATAACATTTGTTGGCTGTAATATTACCTTTTCCTGTACTGCAAATGAAGTAGTTACAGGCAATTCATGGATGTCTGTTGCTTTGGTTAGAGGCAGTGACAAGCCTTTACAAGGATTGGAGGCTTACTATGATAGAGACATTATCTGTTATAAAACATTTGCAATTGGTGTTGTTGGAGATAGAAATTATGGTACTTGTGTTGTTACAACGGATAAGCCATTCTGTTTATATACAAGGAATAGAATTTTAAAATATAATGTACTTGACTAGATTACAGTATTCTGAGAAGGTAAGCATAAAGTACCCCTTCTCTCTCCCTTGGTATTGCGAGGGTTAAACCAGGTAGTGTTAAGGGAATCTGATTACGAAATGAGACAATAAAAGGACTCTTGGGCAGCAAAACAACTAATGATGGCCGAAGTAGAGAAGATACAAAATGAAGACTGACTATAGCAAGAAACGTATAAATGAAAAAGGGGGATTTGCTAACATAAATTTAAGTGTTAGGAAGCATTTATAGAAGGTATTTGTATGGTTTCCAAGATGCTGCTCCAGGTGGGTGTAAAAATGAATGTGCGCACTGGAAACTACTGAACGCGAAAATAAAGATTTGGCCCTGTCTGACTGCCCCCTGAAGCAGATCATAGGATCTCTTAACGGTGATAATATTTCCTCCCTCTTACTCTTTAACATATTAATTACAACATAAAAGTAAATGAATGATTAAGGGAACTAGTATCAACTAAATAATAAATGTTGTTTCTGCTTATAGATTTATTGTAGATTAAAACCCCTATATATAGTACAAATGTTTATATGTCGATGTGCAAGGGACAGAAAGAGATACAAATTAATTTCTTGACTAATATTATTGATCATCTGCACAAATCTGCCCCTTTTTATGGATACGCGATCTAATATAAATAACGCGAGATGACTGACATCATCTAAGTCCCAAACTCTAGAAGACACTATTTTAAAAGATGATCCACAGTGGTGTGCAAACTCAGTGCAAATGAAACTTACGTGATCACAGCGGTTCAGCTTTATAGCCCTAATATGCCGAAGCAATCAATATCACCGAATGCACTGCGTCCGGTGTGTCGGAGTGACGGTGAACTCCAGCAACAAAATAAAAAACTCATTGGAACAGTAGGACGGCAGAAGGCTGTCCTCTCAGTAGTATAATCTAATACTATCTTCTCCACTCTGTGTTCTACAGACAAGAAACGCGAACTCCCAGAGTTCCTCCATCATCGCAGACATGTACGTGAACCATCACTCCGACGCACGGGACGCAGTACATTGGGTGATATTGATTGCTTTGGCTTATTAGGTCTATAAAGCTGAACAGCTGCGATCACGTAAGTTTCATTTCCACTGAGTTTGCACACCACTGTAGATCATCTTTTAAAATAGTGTCTTCTAGATTTTGGGACTTAGATGATGTCAGTCATCTCGCGTTATTTATATTAGATCGCGTATCCATAAAAAGGGGCAGATTTGTGCGGATGATCATTAATATTAGTCAAGAAATTCATTTGTATCTCTTTCTGTCCCTTTCACATCGACATATAAACATTTGTACTGTATATAGGGGTTTTAATCTACAACATTGCACAACATTGTACATCATCTTTGAAAGTAGTTTGGGACTTAGATGATATCAGTCATCTCGTTTTATTTATATTAGATCGCGTAGGCATAAAAAGTTGCAGATTTGGGCAGTTGATCAATAAAATTATTTAGGAAATTCATTTGTATCTCTTTATGTCCATTGCACATCGACATATAAACATTTGTAATAAATAAAGATGTTTTAATCTACAATAAATATGTATGCAGAAACTTTAATATTTAGTAGTTACTAGTTCCATTAATCACTAATTTATTTTTATGTAATAATTTATATGTTAAAGAGCGAGAAGGAGGAAATAATATCACCGTTAAGAGATACTAAGATCTGCTTCATGGAGTAGTCAGACAGGGCCACATCTTCATTTTCGCGTTCAGTATTTTCCACTGCGCACATTAATTTTTACACCCGCCTATAGAAACATCTTGGAAACCATACAAATACCATCAAGAAATACTTCCTAACACTTAAATTTATATTCGATGTTAGCAAATCCCAATTTTTCATTAATACTTTTCTAGCTATTATCAGTATTCATTTTATATCCTCTCTAATTCGGCCATCATCAGTTATTTTTCTGCCCAATACTCCTTTTAGTGTCTCACTTCGTAATCTGTTTCCTTTAACACTACCTGATTTAAACCCCGCAATACCAAGGGACAAGGAAGGGGTACTTTATGCTTACCTTTTCGGAACAATGTAATTCTAGTCATGTACATTATACACTCCTGGAAATGGAAAAAAGAACACATTGACACCGGTGTGTCAGACCCACCATACTTGCTCCGGACACTGCGAGAGGGCTGTACAAGCAATGATCACACGCACGGCACAGCGGACACACCAGGAACCGCGGTGTTGGCCGTCGAATGGCGCTAGCTGCGCAGCATTTGTGCACCGCCGCCGTCAGTGTCAGCCAGTTTGCCGTGGCATACGGAGCTCCATCGCAGTCTTTAACACTGGTAGCATGCCGCGACAGCGTGGACGTGAACCGTATGTGCAGTTGACGGACTTTGAGCGAGGGCGTATAGTGGGCATGCGGGAGGCCGGGTGGACGTACCGCCGAATTGCTCAACACGTGGGGCGTGAGGTCTCCACAGTACATCGATGTTGTCGCCAGTGGTCGGCGGAAGGTGCACGTGCCCGTCGACCTGGGACCGGACCGCAGCGACGCACGGATGCACGCCAAGACCGTAGGATCCTACGCAGTGCCGTAGGGGACCGCACCGCCACTTCCCAGCAAATTAGGGACACTGTTGCTCCTGGGGTATCGGCGAGGACCATTCGCAACCGTCTCCATGAAGCTGGGCTACGGTCCCGCACACCGTTAGGCCGTCTTCCGCTCACGCCCCAACATCGTGCAGCCCGCCTCCAGTGGTGTCGCGACAGGCGTGAATGGAGGGACGAATGGAGACGTGTCGTCTTCAGCGATGAGAGTCGCTTCTGCCTTGGTGCCAATGATGGTCGTATGCGTGTTTGGCGCCGTGCAGGTGAGCGCCACAATCAGGACTGCATACGACCGAGGCACACAGGGCCAACACCCGGCATCATGGTGTGGGGAGCGATCTCCTACACTGGCCGTACACCACTGGTGATCGTCGAGGGGACACTGAATAGTGCACGGTACATCCAAACCGTCATCGAACCCATCGTTCTACCATTCCTAGACCGGCAAGGGAACTTGCTGTTCCAACAGGACAATGCACGTCCGCATGTATCCCGTGCCACCCAACGTGCTCTAGAAGGTGTAAGTCAACTACCCTGGCCAGCAAGATCTCCGGATCTGTCCCCCATTGAGCATGTTTGGGACTGGATGAAGCGTCGTCTCACGCGGTCTGCACGTCCAGCACGAACGCTGGTCCAACTGAGGCGCCAGGTGGAAATGGCATGGCAAGCCGTTCCACAGGACTACATCCAGCATCTCTACGATCGTCTCCATGGGAGAATAGCAGCCTGCATTGCTGTGAAAGGTGGATATACACTGTACTAGTGCCGACATTGTGCATGCTCTGTTGCCTGTGTCTATGTGCCTGTGGTTCTGTCAGTGTGATCATGTGATGTATCTGACCCCAGGAATGTGTCAATAAAGTTTCCCCTTCCTGGGACAATGAATTCACGGTGTTCTTATTTCAATTTCCAGGAGTGTATTTTAAAATTCTGAAAAAATATATTTATGATTTTTAATGATTTCTTCTGCCAGATTCCGTAATTGTTTTAAATTTTTGAGTAAAACGTAACGCAAAAATTTAGGTCTTGTCAATGGATTTGAATTTTCAGAAGAGGTGTCATATTAATAATTTCAGGTTTAGGACCCTTCTTGCACATAAACATATCTTTAAAAATTAAGTTGTGTATAAAAGATAACGAAAATTAACGGCATTCGTATTTCTCTGTGTTGGTCATTGGTCATACATTATGCCCCTTCTGTAGTAAACGTTATGGAAAATGCGTTGGTCCTGTTAGGTTTAATTCGAATACGTTCCATTACCTTTCATTTAGTTCCATTGTTGGTTTTCTTACAATACCTTTCCACGCCACTATCTATTCCATTCAACTGATATTCCAAGCTCTTTGTGTCTCTGAGAGTATTGCAGTGTCACTGGTAAACTTCAAAATGTTAATTCCTTCTCCCTGATATTTAATTCTGTTTACAAGTTTATCCTTGTTTGCTTTACTTCTTGTTCGGTGTAGATGTTGAGTGACACCGAGTGTAGGCTATCTGATTGTCTCACTCCCATCTTCAAATTGCACAACTATAAATCCGGCAGATGGAGTAACAGAATGTATGTGCTTCAACAGAACTTGTTCTTTGATGAGATGGGGCTGTGAAACACATGTCCAGCCTCATTACTCCTCTCTTCTTTTTACCTGAGGACAGTCAAATTCATATTTCAGTGCATATACAGCCAAAATTCAAACTATCATTTAGGACAAAATGGATTCCCAAGGATTCATGTGTTACCAGTTGTGGAGGAGCATGTAGGAATGAGTATCTCTCCTACTTCAGATCATTAAATGTTTTTTTTTGTAGTTCCCAGAAGAGCAGAGTACATTGAGATAACTATTTCTAGATCGAAAGGTAAGCCACATCCATTCGAACCCACTTACGAAAGCAAAAAGAAAAGACAGTTGGAGATGCAGTAATGTGAAATGTCGTTAGAGTGCTTTGTGGGACTGGAGAAGTATGAGAAAGGAAAACAAATGTATCCATTTCATGACTTTACGCCTCTTATCTTCAGATATCATTTTTAAATTAGGAATGGTGACCAGAGGAAAATTGCTACCACACAGTATCTCTGGACAAATAGCTTTTCATCTAAGTATGATTTGAGGTGTTTATGTAAAAGTCCGATTTCAGAAGCTTGTGTGTCCTGGGGCGCCTGTCTCAAATGCTTTAACATTGTCGTTGTCCATGTCAACAGAAGGTGCGGTGTAGGTGATTTCTCCAGTTCTAATTCCTTGGACGCCGCTTTGAAGAGCTACAAAAACCCTTATGTTTTAAAAGCTATTAAAATAAACGATTGCATATAATAATTACAGTAATAGAATAGCAAACATACTGTGAAAATTTCTTCCATCAGCGTGATATCAGTTCCTTCATTTCTGGCTATATCTCCCTTCTCAGAGAGCTTTTCGCACAAAGACGTTCTAACATTGTAAGCTTCTTATTGCGGGGAGAGTCGTTACACTGGCTCATTTATCTATCAAGAGCATTAAGAAGACCACTTTTCTTTACGTAAGTGAAGCGTTCTTTCGCCGCAATCAAAAGACCATGAACTTATGGACATTTGACGCATATATACTCCGCATTAAAATTATTTCGTAGCCCTGTAATTAGCATATGGCAGCAACAATTCCGTCGTGAATATGTCGCTGAGTGCAGCGATGATGTTGGTACATTGATCAGTCTTGGGCTGCATGTCTTTCAAAGTAGAGTCGTGGATACCAAGAGACATAAAACATCTAAACGATTCTCTTTGAATGTTACCGCCCATTTTTGGTTCATCTGGAAACTGAGTTGTAAACAAAACGTGAGTGAGTGCAGTCAATGAAACAGGAGACAGTACATGTCAGATAACTGTTTCTTCTCGCGCTGGATGTCCATATTATATCAGGCATAATTATATGTCGTAGGCTTTTAGCACTTCCTGTCATGTACGACGACACAGTTGTGGAGTGAGATATAATGGGATTTGCAGTGTCAACTAACGTCTAAACAGGATCCATAAGACTTTCATCTCTTATGGTTCCGTACCGCATTACGTCTGGTGCACATATACCCACGCATTTATCGACAGTTCCGTCCTGAGCACGTTTAGGAAGTCATTTCTCGTCTACATAAGGCCTTTGTTTATTAGGCTCGCGTGGGTGGCGAGAAATGTGTGAAGTGCCACTTGACCCATGAGTGTGAGAGTAAATTCCACTGCATAGCGAACAGCAAACAAAATGAACGCTTTTCCTAGCGCCATACACAATAGGCTTTAACACGGTCCAAACCGAACTTTTGATATTCGCTTCAGGCTTTGTGGTTCTCTACTCACCATTGATTAGTTTTTCTTTTACCATCCTTTTTCTTGACATGCACTCCTTCTTCTGCAAACCACGTTTACTTTCCGCGCTCATTTTGTGCGCGACGTAAAAAATTAAAAAATTCCAACACTCCACTAAACACTCCTCTACTCACCGCTCGTCCCCCGTAACTCGCTAGAAACAGCCCGTAGGCCGCTGCACAGCAGTGTTTGCGCACGGCACTGGTGCAGTGATGTCACGGGTTCGCTCAGTGTGAAGCAGCGAGGCCGCAGCCGGTGGGCTGCATCTCTAAGCGGAGCTTTGCTGAGCCCCTGGCATATAGGTGATTTCGCAACAGCACTGCCCTTGGTGTGACGTCAGGGACTTACTCGGCCCGAGACTGCTGTAGTCCAGTGCGGGCACACGACTGCACTGTGCGGCGCAGCGGAACTCGATGCAGCTGCCCCGGTTGAACCGGCAGCGCGAGGCAAGTCTCGCACGGCTCACATGGCTACGGTCCTGGACGGGAATCGCCTCGATGCCCACCTCTGCTGCGAAGTGCACTACCAGAACTCGAGCTCAGCCGGTCGTCACCGACCGATTGACATCATACCAGCCAACTGCGACATCACTTCAGCAGTGGCTGCATCAGTTCCCATGGGCAGACACGTCCCTGAAATGAATTATCCTCTTATCCTCAGAACAATAATTCCTCTGAAAATTTAAGTTACTCTTGTACAAATATCTCCTGTGTCGTTGGAAAATGTAAGACACCAAGAAAATTTTTCTTTCTTAATGTTTATGAAATATATGCGTACCAGAAAGTTCACAAATTATAATAAGTACACGTAATACTTCCTTCGATAATGAAGAACAGAGAAGCCTTCACACTTTTTTCTGCTACCAGCTAGGAGATTCCTTCCTGTTTCGTATCGTCCTTGTGTATGCATCCATCCTGTTATCTCTTAAGTACCAGAATATACGAGGGTCGTTTGGAAAGTCCGTGCATACATGTTTGGGGTAAACCTTTTTCATTTTTCAACGTAGTCTCTTTCTAGACTTATGCACTTCGTCCAACGCTGCTCTAATTTGTTGATCCCTTCCGAATAATAGGAATTGTCTAAGACTACAATATAGCTAATAGTTGCTGCAATCACGTCCTCGTTTGAATAAAATCTTTGTCTCGCCAGACATTTCTTCAAATTGGGGAACAAATAGTAGTTCGAGGGAGCCAAGTCTGGAGAATAGGGGGGTATGGAAAACGAACTGTAATCCTATTTCCATTAATTTTGCCACCAGAACTGTTTAGGTGAGTGCTGGTGCATTGTCATGACGGAAAAGGACGGTCCTATAACAAAGAAAAATATTCACCTGTAATAGTTTTACCCTTTTTTAGATAGTCGATAAGGATTATCCCTTGCGAATCCCAAATGATAGTCGTCATAAGCTTTCTGGCCGAAGGAATGGTCACCGCCTTTTTTGTGCAGATTCTCCCTTTGTTATCCCATTGTTTAGATGGTTGTTTGGTCTCAGGAGTATAGTAATGTATCCATGTTTCATCCACAGTGTCGCAACGACGCTCAAACTCCTGCGGATTCTTCTGGACAGCTGCAAACCATCCTTGCAACACTTCGCACAATTCCGTTTTTGGTCAAGCGTGAGGAATCGCCGAACGCAACTTGCGGATAGCTTTCTCGTGTCCAAATGTTGATGCAAAATATTATGTACCCGTTCATTCGAGATGCCCACAGCACTAGCAATCTCTCGCACCTTAACTCTTCTGTCATCCATCATCATATCATGGATATTATCAATGATTACTGGAGTCGTAACCTCTACAGGGGCCGGCCGAAGTGGCCGTGCGGTTAAAGGCGCTCCAGTCTGGAACCGCAGGACCGCTACGGTCGCAGGTTCGAATCCTGCCTCGGGCATGGATGTTTGTGATGTCCTTAGGTTAGTTAGGTTTAACTAGTTCTAAGTTCTAGGGGACTAATGACCTCAGCAGTTGAGTCCCATAGTGCTCAGAGCCATTTGAACAATTTTGAACCTCCACAGGGCGTCTAGAACGGTCAGTATATCTAGTACCCATGTGACCACTCCTAAAATTGTGAAATCACTTACAAACTGTTCTAAGCGAAGGCGCAGAGTCACCATAATGTTTATCAAGCTTCTCGTTAGTCTCCTGAGGCGTTTGCCTTTCATAAAGTAGTGGTCAATCACCACACGAAACTCTTTTTCGTCCATTTTTTGACACTCACTCGACTTCCTTGATTCACACGAATGCCATACACATAGAAATAGACCAATATGACTGAACTTGGTGTGCGTTCTTTCCAAAGATGCTACAAACTAAACATGAGCTCGATAGGCGCCGGTGGTGGAATCTCTCGGACTTTGCACAGACTTTTCAAGTATATTTAAATTAATACCTTTCAGATGTATTAATTTAACAAACACAACATATCTCTTTGTATTAATGTCTTTATCAGCTTTGTATACAGCTATTCGGGAAAGAAATGCAAAACTGCTGAGGCTGACCGAGGTGGCCGAGCGGTTCTAGGCGCATAAGTCCGGGACTGCGCGACTGCTGTGGTCGCAAGTTCGAATCCTGCCTCGGGCATGGATGTGTGTGATGTCCTTAGGTTAGTTAGGTTTAAGTAGTTCTACGTTCTATGGGACTGATGACATCAGATGTTAAGTCCCATAGTACTCAGACAACTTGAACCAATTTAAAACTGCTGACGTGGAGCCCGTCCGCCATTGGTGTGATCCAAATACTGATTAGTAATTTATCAGATCTTTTATGGTGCACCAAACAACCTTCAGTCTTCATCAAACGAAGTCCGATACTCAATTAACTATACAGCATAATTGGATAGACCGACCGCATTATGCACTTGCCTTATGAAAATAACATTGAAGCCACATCTGTATCTTTGCGTTTCTCTCGAACAGAAACTTGGAGTAACAGGATATCACAATAGGAATCAACAAGCACTGCTCAGTTAATTTCAGTTGACAATACTAGGCTGAATATCTGCTGGTAAGTGGTAGGCGATCACGACTATTTTCTTTACATTCTCTATCTTCCTTCAAGCTTCCTGCTCTTGATCGGTCACTAAGCCAGTCTAACGATACTCCCTGGAATAAGCAACTGACAATGTTAGAATGTCTTTGTGCATGAAGCTCTCTCAGAGGGGAGAAATATCTCAAAATGAAGGAACTGATAATACGCTCATGAAAGAACTTTTTACGTTATGTATGCTATTCGATTACTGTAATTCTTATACCATATCGTTTCTTTTATAGCTTTTAAAACATGCGGGTTTTTGTAGGTCTTCAAAGCGGCGTCCAAGGAATTAGAACATGGACAATGGCAGTGTTAAAGCATTTCAGTCAGGCCTTCCAGGACAGAGAAGTTTCTAAAATCGGACTTTTACATTAACGCCTCAAATTATTCTTAGCTATTTGTCCAGAGATGCTGTGAGCTAGCAGCTTTCCTCTGGCAACCATTTGTCATTTAAAAATGATATCTGAAGATAAGAGGCGTAAAGTCATGACAGGATACAATTCTTTTCCTTCCTCATACTTCTCCAGTCCCAGAATACACTCTAACGTCATTTCCCTTTACTGCATCTCCAACCGTGTTTTCTATTTGTTCTCACTAGTATGTTCGAACGGAAGTGGCTTACCTTTCGACTAGAAATAGTTATCTCAATGTACTCTGCTCTTCTGGAAGTTACAAAATTTACATTTATTGTTCTGAAATAGGAGACACGCTCATTCCTACATGTTCCTAAACGACTGGTAACATGTGGATCCTTGGGAATCCATGTTGTCCTAAATTAAAGTTTGAATTTTTGCCGTATATGTACTGTAATTTGAATTTTGCTGTCCTCGGGTAAAAAGAGAGGAGTAATGAGATTGGACTTGTATTTAACAGCCCCACACCATCAAAAAACTAATCTTGTTGAAGCACATAAATTCTGCTACTCCATCCAGTGGATTTCTAGTTGTGCAACGGGAAGAAGGGAGTCAGACATTCAGGTAGCCTACACTCGATGTTATTCAACATCTACACCGAGCAAGCAGTAAAGCATACAAGAATAAATTTGTAAACAGAATGAAATATTAGGGAGAAGCAATAAACATTTTGAAGTTCACCGGTGGCACTGCAATTCAGACTGAGGCAGAAAAGAACTTGGAATAACAGTTGAATGGAATAGATAGTGCCCTGGAAAGGAATTATAAGATAACCTCCAATGTAACTAAATGAAAGGTAATGGAACGTATTCGAATTATACCTAGCAGTATAAACGGATTTTAAATAACATGTACTACGAAGAGGGGTGTAAAATATGACCAACGCAAAGATAAATTTATTTCGTTCATTTTCGTTGTCTTTTACGCACAACGGGATATAAAATGAAGACTGACTATAGCAAGAAAGTATTAATGAAATAGACGTACTTGCTAGTATCGAATATAAATTTAAGTGTTAGGAAGTATTACTGGAAGGTATTTGTATGGTTTCCAAGATGCTGCTCCAGGTGGGTGTAAAAATGAATGTGCGCAATGGAAAATAGTGATCACAAATATAAAGATTTGGCTGTGTCTTACTACCGTCTGAAGCAGGTCTTAGGATTTTTTTATGGTGATATTACTTCCTCCTTCTTGCTCTTTAACATATAAATTACAACATTAAAAAAATGAATGATTAAGGGAGCTGTTAATTACTAAATATTAATGATTTCTCTGCTTATACATTTATTATACACTCCTGGAAATTGAAATAAGAACACCGTGAATTCATTGTCCCAGGAAGGGGAAACTTTATTGACACATTCCTGGGGTCAGATACATCACATGATCACACTGACAGAACCACAGGCACATAGACACAGGCAACAGAGCATGCACAATGTCGGCACTAGTACAGTGTATATCCACCTTTCGCAGCAATGCAGGCTGCTATTCTCCCATGGAGACGATCGTAGAGATGCTGGATGTAGTCCTGTGGAACGGCTTGCCATGCCATTTCCACCTGGCGCCTCAGTTGGACCAGCGTTCGTGCTGGACGTGCAGACCGCGTGAGACGACGCTTCATCCAGTCCCAAACATGCTCAATGGGGGACAGATCCGGAGATCTTGCTGGCCAGGGTAGTTGACCTACACCTTCTAGAGCACGTTGGGTGGCACGGGATACATGCGGACGTGCATTGTCCTGTTGGAACAGCAAGTTCCCTTGCCGGTCTAGGAATGGTAGAACGATGGGTTCGATGACGGTTTGGATGTACCGTGCACTATTCAGTGTCCCCTCGACGATCACCAGTGGTGTACGGCCAGTGTAGGAGATCGCTCCCCACACCATGATGCCGGGTGTTGGCCCTGTGTGCCTCGGTCGTATGCAGTCCTGATTGTGGCGCTCACCTGCACGGCGCCAAACACGCATACGACCATCATTGGCACCAAGGCAGAAGCGACTCTCATCGCTGAAGACGACACGTCTCCATTCGTCCCTCCATTCACGCCTGTCGCGACACCACTGGAGGTGGGCTGCACGATGTTGGGGCGTGAGCGGAAGACGGCCTAACGGTGTGCGGGACCGTAGCCCAGCTTCATGGAGACGGTTGCGAATGGTCCTCGCCGATACCCCAGGAGCAACAGTGTCCCTAATTTGCTGGGAAGTGGCGGTGCGGTCCCCTACGGCACTGCGTAGGATCCTACGGTCTTGGCGTGCATCCGTGCGTCGCTGCGGTCCGGTCCCAGGTCGACGGGCACGTGCACCTTCCGCCGACCACTGGCGACAACATCGATGTACTGTGGAGACCTCACGCCCCACGTGTTGAGCAATACGGCGGTACGTCCACCCGGCCTCCCGCATGCCCACTATACGCCCTCGCTCAAAGTCCGTCAACTGCACATACGGTTCACGTCCACGCTGTCGCGGCATGCTACCAGTGTTAAAGACTGCGATGGAGCTCCGTATGCCACGGCAAACTGGCTGACACTGACGGCGGCGGTGCACAAATGCTGCGCAGCTAGCGCCATTCGACGGCCAACACCGCGGTTCCTGGTGTGTCCGCTGTGCCGAGCGTGTAATCATTGCTTGTACAGCCCTCTCGCAGTGTCCGGAGCAAGTATGGTCGGTCTGACACACCGGTGTCAATGTGTTCTTTTTTCCATTTCCAGGAGTGTAGATTAAAACCCCTTTATATATTACAAACGTTTATATGTCGATGTGCAATGGACATAAAGATATACAAATGATTTTACTGACTAATATTATTGATCAACAGCCCAAATATGCCCCTTTTTATGGCTACGCGATCTAAAATAAATAACGCGAGAGGACTGACATCATCTACGTCCCAAACACTGGAAGACAATACTGTCATAGATGATCTACAGTGGTGTGGCAGAAGGCGATCCTCTGTCTAGTATAATCTAATACTGTCTTCTTCTCTCTGTATTCTACAGACAAGAAATGCGAACTCCCAGCCACATGGACGGAATTCAGATAACGTCTCAACGTGAGTATTGACAGGAGAAGTGCTCTCAATCACTCAGCGCTGCGTACTCAACGATGACTCCCTATCCAGAGGCGAAGTCAAGAATCGTATAAGTCAGCAACCGCTTCGGTCACATAAAGCAACTTCCCAGTGCCTTGTGGCGCTATATCATGTAAATTAACGCTTAGTGATTTTCCCACATTTGTCCTATCATGATAAACGAACCTTGCAGCAGTATTTCACTGGTGTCAGTTTCCCCCAGGTTGATCATTATCCCTCTGGGTTCCACCGCTCGTCATCGGAAGTCAGTTTCGGCATGATGCTTGATGAAAAAGTCTATCCCTTGGATTATACAGCAGCCTTCGTCTGCATCATGCAATACACTGCAAGCTTTGTCACGTTTGTCAATCTCCTGATCCACTGGCACAAGCCTTGTCTGCCCGATCATAAACCTTACAAACACATTTCCTGTTTCTTCTCCTCCCACGTTCTGAGGAGGCAGTGCCGTCAAAGATGGTGCCGAATCTGCAGCCTTCGGAAATTCTAAATGCGGTTGTAACATTTCAGTACCCAGAACATCTGTAATACAATCAGCCTGATTGATAGCTTTCCGTGTCACCTCCTAAGTATCCACAACAAAATTACTGTCGGCAGTTGCACTCTGCACGACACAAAAATCATCGGCACATGCACTTCCCTCCACATCTGGTCCAGACTGCAGAAATTTGCAACTTTTCCGCCGGGGTATCCCCCACTAATTACGCAAACATCAAACGAGGAGAACAAAACAGTACGAAGAGAAGGACACTTAATCTAATTCTAGCCTTTCACTTACAATATCTTAACGTCGGCTACTCATGTCTTCTACTTTACGTGCTTAAACGCAGTGAGCCACATTTATTGCTCAAAATGAAATACCTTGCTCATTAAAAATGGCGAAAACTACCACAAAATTCAGACTTCTCGACGAAACTCATATTCCCCTCCTAAGGAGCTACGCATAATTAACACCTTATACACTTCCAGACAATGAGATACAATCATTGATGATAGTAAAAAATGACGTTCATATCTACACATCCTTAGAACACAGTCTGAGTTTACTTGACACATGTCACACATGAAAGCAGAACTGATAAACCGCTAAAAGGTGCACTAACTCGACGTGATACTCGCAGGGGTTAAAATAGAACAGTTAGTGCACTCAACCACTGCATATTTGGCTTCAAAAGGCTCTGAGCACTATGGGACTTAACTTCTGAGGTCATCAGTGCCCTAGAACTTAGAACTACTTAAACCTAACTAACCTACGGACATCACACACATCCATGCCCGAGGCAGGTTTCGAACCTGCGACCGTAGCTGTTGCGCAGCTCCAGATTGAAGCGCCTAGAACCGCTCGGCCACTCCGGCCGGCCCACTGCATACTGATGCTGTGTGTCGATGAAACTGCAACCCTGAGTTAGTCGAGAGTCATCGTCTCCAGGGAGGATGGCTGGTGAGGTTCCCCTGTCACTGAAATTTAAAAGTGACACACAGTTCTAACATCAAAATGTAGAGGTCCAGGATGGATCACCTGTACACGTGGAGGTCTGAGTTGAGGTGGTGGATTGTTGAAACGATCATGATCGATGGCTGCTCATAAAAACTTCACTGTTAGCCATACATTTTACTGAAGAACTAACTAGAACATTTTGTGGTGCAACTTCTTCCATAGTGTGTGCTGAAGACAGTGAGTGTTAAGGAACTGATGCAACAGGTGGCCATGGTCTCAAAAGACTGCTTTCTATGGCTGAAGGCTGGTTGCCCCTGGTAATCGGACCACAGGCTGGAAGATGCTAAGCTCGCAGCACTGATCTTAAAACCAGTAGCAGGGGCCCACAGTTAGTGGAGGACAAATCCCATGGTGGCTGCTTGTAGCCTCATGTCGCCTCATGGAGCGGCATACACCTCTCCTCTTAAGTAGTAGCTACTAGACTAAGACACCTTTGACTGAAAATAATGGTAATTTATGTTGGGACTGAGCGTTCTTGCTTTGCAAATCACAGCGTGTAATCCATGTAGACGTCTGTTGGTTGGATGTGTAGTAACTGGCTGTGTTGTGCGTACTGTAAGACCTCTGTTACACTCACCATCAGATTATTAGACTTGTCACTCTGACGAAGCAGACGAGTGTCAGCAATGTGTCTCGTGGTCTTATCGTGGCATGTTTATCTTCTGCCGTTAGGTCAGACCATAGAAATGCCACTTGCACGCTTAGAGTAGCAGATTGACGGTGACCGACTTTAAACAGAACTTGATTAATTTTCACACACATTTATTAAAATAATAAAAAGCATAGACATTACGTAACTTGATTCTGGATGCCGTTTACAACTGACAATCTGAAGTTCTTTTGGGTTTGGTACGTTAATCTTATTCTCACATATCTCTGATACTTGACAAAGTGTCTATACATTTATCTTCATGGCTATGTACAGGAATATGATAATCTTATCAGGCGCACACTGAAACTTGATTATAGACTGGAACAGACTAATGCAGATTCATACAGACTAATGCAGACTGACTAATCGGAGGTCTGTACACTCGTTATAATACCTCACGCGTTCAGGTATCACTGCGCTAGTGTGATCCGCGAGGAGAAAAGGTTCTACATTAGCAGCAATCTCATTGGCTGCGTTACATATTAATACGCAGATCGGCGGAAGCAGAATTTGGTCCGTCTCTAAGGCAGCGCCATCCTGTAGTGCGGAGACGGGCGAGCGCTGCGACTGCACTGCTGTGCTTAGCGGGGCTTGCTCTACTGGGAAAGTTGTGTACGCGCTGACTACGCGGAACTATGTAAACAACATCCCGCCCTTCCGGGGGAAGAGAGAAAGCTTTTGAAGTTTGCTTGAAAATCCTTTTTTTTTCTGCTTCCTTGCTTTCCGGCGTGCGTATGTCTGTGGGTGCACACATGTTGCTCCCCGTGGCATTCGCCCGCGGTCACCTAGGAAAACCCACTCAAAACCTGTGGAACAGGGAACCGGAGAAGCAAACATTTTGTTACATAATTGCATCTCAACATCGGTACATTGGTCATAGCGTAAATCTAATTCTTCTTCGACGTCCATCTTCACTGGGGATGTCGGCTGTGGACGACTGGTGTAGTCGGATGCCCATGAAGGTGCTGTGTCGGCGTCGGCGGCGGTGTCTGCGTTGGCTGCGGCGGCGGCGGCGGCGGCGGCGGCGGCAGCAGGTGACGGCGTCTGGAATCCTGCGAGCTGCTTGGGGTTGACATCTGCTTCTGAGTCTGCAAAATGAAACAGCCTAGGAGTTCTGCCTATATGTGATTGCTGTCTTTGCTGCCGTGATTGATTAGTATGGCGAATAACTATGACGCTTTTCGTTCTTATTCTATACATGACTTTTCCATTGCATTCTACAATGATTCCTTGTGTCGAAGTACGCTTTCCTCGACGGTAGATAGTTACGAGGACTTTGTCGTTTACGCGGAATCGTCGTCCTTTCGACGTTCGTTGATCATTTTCTGGATGCATTGTGGGTTTTAGGATGGACATCAAAGTCCTGTGTTGTCGCCCCTGCTGGTGACTGTGCCTCGTGTGGAGTATCTCTGTATTGTGACAGAAAAATTAATAAGGAAGTCTCTTTGTTGTACTGTTGCACCAACTTTGTCATGTGTGCCTTGAACGTTCGTACAAATCGTTTGGCGAGTCCATTAGCCTCAGGGTGAAATGGTGCCGTCCTGTAATGTGCAATTCCGTTCATCTGACAGAATGACTGGAATTGTTGCGACGTAAATTGTGTGACGTTATCGGTCACTATGATTTGAGGCAATCCTTCAATGGATAAGATCTTTGACAACGCTTGAATTTTTGTCGCTGAAGAAGTTGTACGCATTTGTAGCACAAAAGGGAATTTGGAAAATGCATCAATGACAATTAACCAAGAAGTTCCAAGAAAAGGACCCGCATAGTCAATATGCAATCTTGACCAAGGTTCTGTTGCCTGTGGCCACGGAAAATATTGTCTTGGCGGAGCTGATTGATGCATCTGACATAATTTATAGTTAGAAAGCATTGTTTCAATATCTTTATCAATGTTCTTCCAGTAGCAATGTTCTCTGGCCATGCGTTTTGTGAGAGCTTTGGGCATAACTACTCTTGTTTTTCCCGTTTCACTGTGAACTAATATGACGCCTTTGTGCACTGTGAGAGCATGTCTCATGTTCCAATAAGATTTCACTTCTGGCTGAGCGAACATGTTCTTATCGGTTGGCCATTCCGTAAGAATATACTGCTTTATCTTTGATAACACTGGATCTTTGGTCACTAACTTAGCTATTAAGGTGGCACTGATGGGGAAATTTTCCACTACGTCCTCACTGATTACGTCTATCTGAAAACATACGTCCTCTGATTTGTCAAAATGTTCATCTTGACCCGCCGGTAGACGTGAAAGTACATCGACGTTGGCATGTTTTGCCGTCGATCTATATAAGATCTCGTAGTTGTAATTAGACAGTAGCAATGCCCAACGTCGTAAACGCTGTGCTGTCTTAGTGGATACACTATTTTGTGGTCCGAATATTGTCATCAATGGCTTATGGTCTGTGAGCAGAATAAATTTTCTTCCGTATATGTAGTCATGCAACTTCTTCACTGCAAATATAATTGCTAGTGCCTCTTTTTCTACTTGGCTATAGTTTCGTTGACTTGAGTTTAAAGTTTTCGACGCGTATCCAATCGGTCGTTCAATTCCTTGACGTTTATGGGACATGACTGCACCGATCCCGTAATCTGACGAGTCCGCCGCAATAGTGATCAACTTTTGCGGGTCATATGTCGTTAGACATTTTGCGTCTACTAAACTTTGTTTCAGTTTGTCGAATGCGTGCTGGCATTCTTTGGACCAATTCCGCGTGAATCCTTTGCGAAGCAATCTGTGCAACGGTTCGGAAATTGCAGCTGCTTTCGGTATGAATTTCCGGTAATAATTAATTTGGCCTAATAAAGCTCTTAGTTGCTTTAAGTCTTTCGGAGCTGGCACTCTCTGTATTGATTCTTTATGCTGTGGTGTCGGACTGATTCCGCTATTTGACAATATATGTTGTAAATACTGAATTTTCTTGACAAAAAATATACATTTGTCCTTGTTTCACCTGAAATTGGCCTTTCTCAGAACCTTGAACAGTTCATCCAGGTTATCTAGTAAATCTTGTGGACGTTTTCCCGAGATGATTATGTCATCGATATAGTTAACTGCGTTCTTGGATCACACCAATAGCGGACGGGCTCCACGTCAGCAGTTTTGCATTTCTTTTACGAATAGCAGTATATAAATGCTGATAAAGACATTAACACAAAGAGATATGTTTAATTTGTTAAATTGATTCATCTGAAAGGTATTAATTTAAATATACTTAAATACGAGAGGCGTTTGAAAATTCCATGCAAATTCCGAGAGATGCCATCACAGGCGCCTTTCGAGTTTAGTTAGGAGCATCTTTGGAAAGAACTCACACCAAGTTTCAGTCATATTGGTCTATTTCTTTGTGTTAGGCATTCGTGTGAATCAAGGAAGTCGAGTTTGTGTCAAAAAATGGATGAAAAAATTTCCTTTGGTAATTAAACACTACTTTATGAAAAGCAAAACTCCTCAGGAGACTAAAGAGAAGCTTCATAAACATTACAGTGACTCTGCGCCTTCGCTTAGAACAGTTTATAAGTGATTTCAAAATTTTTGAGTGGCCATATGGGCGCAAGTGATGCTGAACGTTCTGAACGCCCTGTGAAGGTTACGACTCCAGAAATCATTGATAAAATTCATGATATGGTGATGGATGACCGAAGAGTTTATGTGCGTGGGATTGCTAGTGCTGTGGGCATCTCGAATGAACGGCTACATAATACTTTGCATCAACATTTGGACACGAGAAAGATATCCGCAAGTTGGACCAAAAGCGGAATTGTGCGAATTGTTGTAAGGATGGTTTGCAGCTGTTCAGCAGAATCCGCAGGATTTTGAGCGTCGTTTCGTTACTGTGGAAGAAACATGGGTACATGACCATACTCCTGAGACCAAACAACAATCTAAACAAGGGAGAATCTGCACCAAAAAAGGCGAAGACCTTTCCTTCGGTCGGAAAGGTTATGGAGACTGTCTTTTGGGATTCGCAAGGGATAATCCTTATCGACTATGTGGAAAAGGGTAAAACTATTACAGGTGAATATTATTCATCGTTATTGGACCGTCCTTTTCCATCACGACAATGCACCAGCACACACCAAAGCAGTTATGGTCGCAAAATAAGTGGAAATAGGATTCCAACTCGTTTCACATCGCCCACCCCCCATATTCTCGAGTCCAGGCTCCCTCGGACTACTTTTTGTTCCCCAATTTGAAGAAATGGCTGGTGCGACACAGATTTTATTCAAACGAGGAGGTGATTGCAGCAACTATTAGCTATTTTGCAGACTTGGACAAATTCTATTATTCGGACGTGATCAACAAATTAGAACAGCGTCGGACGAAGTGTATAAGTCTAAAAGGAGACTATGCTGAAAAAAAAATGTTTACCCCAAATATGTAAGCAGGTTTTAGTTTTGCACGGACTTTTCAAACGCCCCTCGTATATTCATCGTTCTTAAGAGCTAACAAGTAGATGTATACATAGCGAAAGCTGAAGAACAAAGGACGATACGAAACAGGAAGGCATCTTCTAGCTGATCGCAGAAAAAATGTGAAGGCTTTTCTGTTCTTCATTATCGGTCCATATTACATGTACTTATTAACATTTGTGGACTTCCTGGTACACACATATTTCATAAACATAAAGATAAAAAACTTGTCTTGGTGTCTCACATTTTCCTACGATATATATGAATACGATACTGGCTGTTACATGAGGAGGCATTCAAGTTCTGTACAACAAGGTTAAGTCAGTTCAGGGACGTGTCCGTCTGAGGGAATTGATGTAGCCACTGCTGGAGTGACGTTGCAGTTGGCTTGTATGATGCCAATCGGACGGTGACAACCGACTGAGAGCGAGCTTTGGTTGTGCAGATTGTAGCAGATGTAGGCATCGAGGTTCAGCCCGTCCAGGAGCGTAGTCATGACAGCCGTGCGAACCTTGAGTAGCACTGTCGGTTCAGCCGGGGCAGCAGCATGGAGGTCCGACGGGCCGCACGGTGCAGAGTCGTGCGGCCACACTGGGCTACAGCCGGGCCGAGCGTGTCCCTGACATCACCCCAAGGGCCGAGCAGTGCTGTTGCGAAACAACTTGTATGCCAATGGCTTGGCAGAGTCGCACATGGAGATGCAGCCCACATGCCAATGCCTCACTGCTCCACACCGAGTGAGCCCGTGACGTCACTGCACCAGTGCCGTGCACTAGCACTGGCGTGCTGCAGCCTACAGGCTGTTGGTAGCACTGACCACAGTTGTGAGCTACAGTCTGCGAGCGGTGAGTAGAGCAGAGTTTAGTTCACATGTGTGTGACATGTTATGGGACTTAACTGCTAAGGACATCAGACCCTAAGCTTACACAATACTTAACCTGAATTATCCTAAGGACAAACACACACCCATGCCTGAGGGAGGACTCGAACCTCCACTGGGACCAGCCGCACAGTCCATGACTGTAACGATTTAGAGCGCCAGAGTTTACTGGAGTAGTGGGATTCGTAACGAACAAAATGAGCGCGGAAGCTATACTTGGTTGGCAGAAGAAGGTGCGGATGTCAATAAAAAGGGAAGCAAAAGGAAAACTAATCAGTGGTGAGTGGAGCCTCAAGCGAAATTTAAAGTTTCACTTTGGATCGTGTTAAAGTCTGTCGTGGATGACGTTACGAAATGCGTTCATTTTGTTTGCTGTTCGCTGTGTGGTGAAATTTACTCTCATGCTGAAGGGTCATGTGGCACTTCGCACATTTCTCGCCATCCATGCATGTCTAATAAAAAAGGGTCTTATGTGGACGAGAAAGGACATTATAAACAAAATGAGGAGATGACTGTCGATAAATGCGTGGCTGTGTGTGCACGAGACTTAAGGTCGTACGGGACTATAAGAGGTGAAGGACTTATGGATCTTGTTCAGACGTTAATAGACACTGCAAAGGCCATTATGTCTCACCCCACAAATGTGACGCGATACATGGCAGAAGGTGCTAAAAGCCTACAACATATATTTATGCCTGAGGTATTTGCTCATATAACATAAGGTGAATACTCAACAACTACAGACATGTGCGCATCCAGCGCGAAAAGAAACAATTATCTGACATATACTGTCTCCTGTTCCATTGACTGGTCTCTCAGATCTCGCATTTTATTTACAACTCAGTTTCCAGATGGGCCAAAAACGGGCGGTAACATTCTAAGAGAGTTGTTTAGACGATTTATGTCTCTTGGTGTCCACCACTCTACTTTGAAAGAAATGCAGCACACGACTGATCAAGGTACCAACACAGTCGTTGCACTGCATAATTATTCACGATTTAATTGCTCCAGCCGTATGCTAAATACAGGGCTACGAAAAAAATTTAATGCGGACTATATATGCGTCAATTGTCCATAAGTTCATGGTCTTTTGACTGTGGCGAAAGAACGCGTCACTTACGAAAAAAAAGTCGTCTTTTTAATTCTCTTGATAGATACTCGCTGAAATAAGCAGCTGACAATGTCTTTGTGCAAGACGCTCTCTGAGAAGGGAGAAATAGCCCAAAATGAAGGAACTGATAATACGCTCATGTAAGAACTTTTTACGTAATGTATGCTATTCGATTACTGTAGCTCTTTTCCGCAATCGTTTATTTTATAGCTTTTAAAACATAAGGGCTTTTGTAGTCTCCCCCTAACGGCGTCCCAGGAATTAGAACTGGGGAAATCACCTACACTGCAACTTCTTAAGACATGCAAAATGGCAGTATTAAAGCATATGAGTCAGGCGTCCCAGGACAGAGAAGCTTCTGAAATCGGACTTATACATAAACGCCTCATATTATACTTAGATGAAAAAGCTATTTGTCCAGTGATGGTGTGAGGTAGCTACTTTCCTCTGGCGACCATACGTCATTTAATAATGATATCCGAAGATAAGAAAAAAAAATGGTTCAAATGGCTCGGAGCACTATGGGACTCAACTGCTGTGGTCATAAGTCCCCCAGAACTTAGAACTACTTAAACCTAACTAACCTAAGGACAGCACACAACACCCAGCCATCACGAGGCAGAGAAAATCCCTGACCCCGCCGGGAATCCGAAGATAAGAGGCGTAAAGTCATGAAAAGGATACATTAGTTTTCCTTCCCCACACTTCTCCAATCCCACAATACACTCTAACGACATTTCCCTTTACCGCATTTCCAACCGTCTTTTCTCTTTGTTCTCGCTAGTGGGTTCTAACTGAGCTGACTTACCTTTCGATCTAGAAATAGTTATCTCAATGTACTCTGCTCTTCTGCAAGTTTATGTTCGGAAATAGATGAAACGCTCATTCCTACATGTTCCTCTACAATTGGTAAAACGTAGATCCTTGGGAATCCATGTTGTCCTAAATGAAAGTTTGTATTTTTGCTCTACATGTATTGAAATACGAATTTTCCTGTTCTCCGGTAAAAAGAAGAGAGGAGTAAGTAGACTGGACATGTATTTCAGAGCCCCACACCATAAAAGAACAAATCTTGTAGAAGTACATAAATTTTGCTACTCCATCTGCTGGATTCCTGGTTGTGCAATTTGAAGATGAGAGTGAGACATTAGGGCAGCCTACACTCTTTGTTGTTCAACATTTACACTGAACAAGCAGTAAAGCATACAAAGATAAATTTGTAAATAGAAGCAAATACCAGGGAGAAGCTATAAACATTTTGAAGTTTACCGGTGACACTGCAATTCTGTCAGAGACAGTAAAGAACTTGGAATAACAGTTGAATGGAATAGATAGTGCCCTGGAAAGGGATTATAAGATAACCCTCAATCGAACTAAATAAAAAGTAATGGAAGGTATTCAAATTAAACCTAGCAGCACCAACGGATTTTCAATAACGTGTACCACAAAAGGAGGACGTAATATATGAGCAACACAAAGATATACGGATTTCGTTAATTTTCGTTGTCTTTTACGCACAACATACTGTTTAAAGATATATTTATGTGTAAGAAGAGTCCTAAACCAGAAAATATGAGTATGACACATGTTCTGAATATTCACATCCACTGATGAGACCCAACTTTTTGCTTTACTGGAAAATTTGAATTAATTACGGAATCTGGTAGAAGAAATCATTAAAAATCACAAATACATTTTTTTCAAAATTTTATAATCTAATGTACATGACTAGATTACAGTGCTCTGAAATGGTAGGCATACAGCTCCCCTTCCCTCCCCATTTGTATTGTGAGGGTTAAATCAGGTAGTATTAAGGGAATCTGATTACGAAATGAGACACTAAAAGGACTATTGGGCAGCAAAATATCTGATGGTGGTAGAAGTAGAGAGGATATAAAATGAAGACTGAATATAGCAAGAAAAGTATTAATGAAAAAGAGGGATTTGCTAGAATAGAATATAAATTTAAGTTTCGGAAGTATTTCTTGATGGTATTTGTATGGTTTCCAAGATGCTACTCTAGGCGGGTTCTCGCGTCCGTCAGCCGTCGTAATTTAATATGTTATTTACCACAAAAATTTATTGGTGATTTTATTGTTGCTGACTTACGTGGTGGGCCTTAATAGAAAGGCTATTTCTTTTTATTTTGATTTACAATAAAATACTTTTGTGAAGTTCTCTTTTTTAACAACATTAATCTTCAGTATAAATTATTTGTTACGTTAATGAACGTTCGACTCGCAGAGTCTTAAAACATGAGCATGTAAGTTGAACGATGGAATAAACTTTTCATATTAATTTCCTCGGCTACTCAGTTCACTTTAAAGTAAAACATCTTTAGTTATTAATCACAATTGCGGCCCACACACGCGCGACAGTATTTTTTCTTACCTCCGTTAACCATTGCATTGTAGTCGGAGTCCTGGCTCTGGCCCTCGGCTGTTGTACTGAAAATAAGAATCTTAAAGCTGCGTATTTTCTGCAGCGTCGGTTGGCTGTGTAGTATAATGTATATTATTTTAATAGCGGGCGAGATTTTCGCTTCCGCTTAAATTTTATTAGTTAATATCGCCTCGTAATGACGTTGTTGGCTGCATCGGCTGCTGCGATTGTTGCACTGTAAATTACTCGAATGCAGGCTAATTTAAGGAAGGCGGACATGACATCGTGATCACCTCTTACAAATTGAATGCGAACAATAATATTAAATCAATATATTATTTGCTTAATTAGTACAAATATGCTTACATTTACATATTATTTCACTGGGGACGCTATAGGGTATAAAAATGAATGTGCGCAATGAAAAATACTGAACGCGAAAATGAAGATTTGGATTCTGAATAAGATCTTAGGATCTCTTAACGGTGATATTAGTTCCCCCTTGTTGCTCTTTAACATATATATTACAACATAATAATAAATGAAAGATTAAGGGAACTAGTAACTACTAAATATTAATGTGGTTTCTGCTTATACATTTATTGTAGATTATAAGTTATTTATACATTTCAAATGTTTATATGTCGATGTGCAATGGACATAAAGACATACAAATGAATTTCCTGACTAATATTATTGATCAACTGCTCAAATGTGCTCCTTTTGGTGGCTACGTGTTCTAATATAAATAACACGAGATGACTGATATCAACTACATCCCAAACACTAGCAAACACTACCTTCAAAGATGATCTACAGTGGTGCGAAACGTCAGTGGAAATGAAACTTACGTGATCACAGCAGTTCACCTTTATAGCCCTATTAAGCCGAAGCAAGAAGCAATATCACCAAATGTACTGAGTCCCGTTCGTCGGAGTGATGGTTCTCGTACATGTCTGCGACGATGGAAGATCTCCAGCCACAAAATAAAAACTCATTTAACACTAGGACGGCATAAGGCGGTTCAGTGAATAGTATAATCTAATACTATCTTGTCCTCTCTGTATTCTACAGGCAAGAAACGCGAACTCCCAGGGACGGAATTCAGATAACATCTCAACGTGAGTATTGACAGGAGAAGTGCTCTCTATCTCTGAACGCTGCGTACTCAACGACGATTCCCTACCCGGAGGCAAAGTCCAGAATCGTATAAATTAGCAACGCCTTCGGTCACCTAAAGCAACTTCCCAGTGCCTTGCGGCACTATATCATGCAAATTAAAGCTTAGTGATTTTGCCCGCATTTGTCCTATCATGTTAGACGAACATGCGACAGTATTTCACTGGTGAAAGTTTCCCAGAGCTGGAACATTATCCCCTGAGTCCCACCGCGCGTCATCGGATGTCGGTTTCGGCATGACGTTTGATGAGAAAGTCTAGCTCTGGGATTGCACAGCAACCTTCGCCTGCATCACGCATTACACTGCAAGTTTTGTCACTTTTGTCAATCTCCTGATCCACTGGCACAAGCCTTGTCGGACTGATCATAAACCTTACAAACACATTTCCTCTTTCTTCTCATCCCACCTTATGAGGAGGCAGGGCTTTCACAGATGGTGACGAATGTGCGTCCTTCGGAAATACTAAATGAATCTGTATCATTTTAGTACCCAAAACATCTTCAATACAACCAGCTTTATTGATACCTTTCTGTGTCACCTCCTAAGTATCTACAATAAAATTACTGTCGGCAGTTGAACTCTGCACGACACAAAAATCATCGGCACATGCACTTCCATGCACATCTGGTCCAGGCTGCAGAAATTCGCAACCTCTCCGCCAGGGTATACCTCACTAATTATGCAAACAACAAACGAGGAGAACAAAACAGTACGACGAAAAGGATACTTAATCTAATTCTATCCTTACACTTACTGTAACTTAACTTCTCCACTTAAGCGGCTACTCACGACTACTACTTTAAGCGCTTAAACGCAGTCAGCCACATTTATTGCTCAAAATGAAATACATTGCCCATTAAAAACTGCGAGAACTACCACAAAACTTCGAATTCTCGACAAAACTCATCTTCCCCTCCTCCCTTCCAGACAATGAGCCACACACATTCATGATAGACAAAAATAACGTTCATATTTACACACCCTCAGAACACAGTCTGAGTTTACTTGCCACATGTCACACATGGAAACAGAACTGAAAAGCTACTAAAAGGTGTAATGACTCGACGAGATAGTCGCATGTGAAAAAATAGAACATTCATAGAACAGGCAGTGTACTCACCCACTGCACACTGATGTTGTGTGTCGACGAAACTGCAACATTGAGGTAGTCGAGAGTCATCGTCTCCAGGGAGAGTGGCTGGTAAGGTCCCCCTGTCACTGAAATTTAGACATAACACACAATTCTGACATCAAAATGAGGAGGTCCGGGATGGATGACCTCTACACGCGGAGGTCTGAGTTGAGGTGGTGGATTGGTGTCGGGATGATGATCGATGGCTGCTCACAAAAACTTCACTATTAGTCATACATTTTACTGAAGAACAAACTAGAACATTTTGTGGTGCAACGTCATCCATTGTGTGTGCTGAAGACATGGAGTGTTAATGAACTGATGCAACAGGTGGGCATGGCCTGAAACCGTAGCGGTCACGTGGTTAAAGACTGAAATGCCCAGAACCGCACAGCCACACCGGCCGGCATAAAAGATCTGATAAATGGCTAATCAGTATTTGGATCACACCAATGGCTGACGGCACCATGTAAGCAGTTTTGCATTTCTTTCACGAATAGCTGATCACAAAACTGAAAGGTTATATTTTAAATATACTTAAATATATTCATGATTCTTAAGAGCTAACAAGATAGATTCGTACATACCAAAAGCTGAAGAACAAAGGACGATACGAAACAGGAAGGCTTCTCCCAGCTGATCGCAGAATAAATGTGAAGGCTTCTCTGTTCATTATCATCATAGAAATTATTACATGTAGTTATTAACATTTGTGGACTATCTGCTACACACACATTTCATAAACATAAAGAAAGAAAAATTTCTTGGTGTCCTACGTTTGTCTACGATACATTTGTCTACGATACTGGCTGTTATATGAATACTTATTCATGTCCTGTACAACAAAATTACAAGATTGGTGTTATCAAGAAAAAACAATACATTACTGGACATGTTTTAAGTAAAGAGTTTGATAAATCATTTGCATTGGCACGGCAGATATGTGTAGAAGATACACTAACTAAAAGTTTGAGAGGTATTAATGTTCTGAGGATAAGAGGTTAAGTCATTTCAGTGATGTGTCTGCCTGTGGGAATTGATGCAGCCACTGCTGGAGTGACTTCGCAGTTGGCTTGTATGATGTCAATCGGTCGGTGACAACTGGCTGAGTGGTGGCTCTAGTTGAGCACTTCGCAGCAGAGGTGGGCACCTAAGAACGGCCCAATCCAGGATCGTAGGCATGGCAGCCGTGCGAGCCTTACCTCGTGCTGCCAGTTCAGGCGGGGCAGTCGCATCGAGGTTTGACGGGCCGCACAGTGCAGAGTCGTGCGGCCGCACTCGACTACAGCAGTCTCGGGCCGAGTGAGTCCTTGACGTCACCCCAAGAGCTGAGCAGTGCTGTAGCAAAAGCACCTGTATGTCATTGGCTCAGCAGAGTTGGGCATGGAGATGAAGACCACGGGCCGCGGCCTCACTGCTCTGCACTGAGCGAGACTGTGACGTCACTGCACCAATCCCTTGCGCAAGCACTGGTGTGCTGTCGCCTACGGGCTGTTGGTAGCACTGACCGCAGTTGTGAGCTACGGGCTACGAGTGGTGGGTAGAGCAGTGTTTAGTGGAGTGGTGTGATTTCTTCATTTTTTCGTAATTCAAAAATGAGGGTGGCAACGAAAAATGGCTTGCAGAAGAAGGAGCACATGTCCAGAAAAAGGGATGTAAAATAAAAACTAATCAGTGGTGAGCAGTGAACCACACAGCGTAAATCGAATATTAAAAGATCAGTTGGGACTGTGTTAAAGCCTATTGTCGATGGCGTTAGGAAAAGCGTTCATTTTGTTTGCAGTTCGCTGTTCAATGGAATTTACTCTCATGCTGAAGGCCAAAGTGGCACTACACACATTGCTCGCCATCCTTGCATGTTTAATAAACAAGGGTCTTATACGGAGCAGCAACGACTTTCTAAACCTTCTCAGGAGATAACTGTCGATAAAAGTGTGGCTATGTGTGCACGAGACGTAAGGTCGTATAGAACTATGAGAGATGAAGGTCTTAGGGATCTTGCTCATACGTTAGTTGACACTGCAAAGGCCATTACATCTAACCCCACAACTGTGTCGAGGTACATGGCAGAAAGTGCTAAAAGCCTACGACATATATTTATGCCTGAGGTAATTGCTCATATAACAGAAGGTGTATACTCAGCAATTACAGAAATGTGGACATCTAGCGCGAGAAGAAACAATTATCTGTTTCATTGACTGGACTCTCAGATCTCGCATCTTGTTAACAACTCAGTTTCCAGATGAACCAAAAACGGGCGGTAAAATTCTAAGAGAAATATTTCGACGATTTATGTCTCTTGGTATCCACCAAAGTAATGTGAAAGACAAGCAGCACACGACTGATCAAGATACCAACACTGTCGTTGCAATGCGCGATATATTGAATTGTTCCTGCCATATGTCAAACACAGGGCTGCGTCATTATTTTCATGCGGAGTATATATGCGTCAATTGTCCATACGTTCATGGTCTTTTGATTGCGGCGAAAGAACGCGTCACTTACGTAAAGAAAAGTGGTCTTCTTAATGCTCTTGTTAGATAAATGAGCCAGTCCAACGATAGTCGCTGGAATAAGCAGCCGACAACGTTAGAATGTCTTTGTGCGAGAAGCTGTCTGAGAAGGGAGAAATAGCTCGAAATGAAGGAACTGATATCACGCTGATGAACGAACTTTTCACGGTATGTTTGCTATTCCATTACGGTAATTCGTGTACGCAATCGTTTATTTTACAGCTTAAAAAAATAAGGGTTTTTGTAGCTCTTCAAAGCGGCGTCCAAGCAATTAAAACTGGAGAAATCACTTACACTGCTCATTCTGTCGACATGGACAATGACAATGTTAAAGCATTTGAGTCAGGCGCCCCAGGACAGAGAAGATTCTGATATTGGACTTTTGCATTTACGCTTCTAATTATACTTAGAAGAAAAGGTAATTGTCCAGAGATACTGTGAGGTAGCAACTTTCCTCTGGCCACCATTCGCCTTTTAAAAATGATATCTAAAGATAAGAGGCGTAAATTCATGAAATGGATACAATAGTTTTCCTTGTTCATACTTCTCCAGTCCCACAAAGCGTTCTAACGACATTTCACATTACTGCATCTCCAACCGTTTTTTCTATTTGTTCTCGCTAGTGGGTTAGAACGGAACTGGCTTATCTTTCGATCTAGAAATAGTTAACTCAATGTACTCTACTCTCCTTGAACTTACAAAAATAACATTTAATGTTCGGAAATATTAGAGACGCTCATTCCTACATGTTTCTCCAATACTGGTAACATGTTGTTCCTTGGGAGTCCATGTTGTCCTAATTCAAAGTCTGAATTTTTGCCATATATGCACTGAAGTACGAATTTTGCTGTTGTGTGGTAGATAGAAGAGAGGACTAATGAGGCAGGACATCTATTTCAAAGTCCCACCCCATCAAAGAACAAATCTTGTTGAAGCACATAATTTCTACTACTCCATATACACAGAACAAGCAGTAAAGTATAGAAGGATAAATTTGTAAACAGAATTAAATATCATGGAGAAGCAATAAACATTTTGAAGTTTACCGATGACAATGCTATTCTGTCAGAAACAGTAAAGAACTTGGAATAACAGTTGAATGGAGTAGATAGTGCCCTGGAAAGGGATTATAAGATAACCCTCAATGGACCTAAATGAAAAGTAATGGAACGTTTTCAAATTAAACATAGCAATACCAACAGATTTTCCATAACATGTCCTACAAAAGGAGGACGTAATATATGACCAACACAAAGATATAAGAATTTCGTTAATTTTCGTTGTCTTTTTGCACAACATACCTTTTAAAGATATATTTGTGTGTAAGAAGGATCCTGTGCCTGGAAATATGAATATGACACCTGTTCTGAAAACTCACATCCACTGACAAGACCTACATTTTTGCGCTAAGTATTAGTGAAAAATTAAAAACAATTACCTAATATCGTAGAAGAAATCATTAAAAATCAGAAATATATTTTTTTCAAAATTTTAAAGTATAATGTACATGACTAGATTACAGTATTTTGCGAAGGTAGGCATAAAGAACCCCTTCCCTCTCCCTTGGTATTGCGAGGTTTAAATGAGGTAGTATTAAGGCAATCTGATTAGAAAATAAGACAATAAAAGGATTATTGGGCAGCAAACTAATTGATGATGACCGAAGTAGATAGGAAATAAAATGAAGACTGACTATAGCAAGAAAAGTATTAATGAAAAAGAGGTATTTGCTAACATCGAATATAAATTTAAGTGTTAGGAAGTATTACTGGAAGGTATGTATGGTTTCCAAGATGCTGCTCCAGGTGGGTGTAAAAATGAATGTGCGCAATGGAAAATACAGAACGCAAATATAAAGATTTGGCTCTGTCTTACTACCCTCTGAAGCAGGTCTTAGGATTTCTTAATGGTGATATTATTTCCTCCTTCTTGCTCTTTAACATATAAACTACAACATAAAAATAAATGATTGATTAAGGGAGCTAGTAACTACTAAATATTAATGTTGTTTCTGCTTATACATTTATTGTAGATTAAAACCCCTTAATATATTAAAAATGTGTATATGTCGATGATACAAATGAATTTCCTGACTAATATTATTGATAAACTGCCCAAATGTGCGGCTTTTTATGGCTACATGATCGCATATGAACAACGCGAGATGACTATTATCATATGCGTCCGAAACACTAGAAGACACACCGAGCGAGGTTGCGCAGTGGTTAGCACACTGGACTCGCATTCGGGAGGACGACGGTTCAATCCCGTCTCCAGCCATCCTGATTTAGGTTTTCCGTGATTTCCCTAAATCGTTCCAGTCAAATGCAGGGATGGTTCCTTTGAAAGGGCACGGCCGATTTCCTTCCCAATCCTTCCCTAAACCGAGCTTGCGCTCCGTCTCTAATGACCTCGTTGTCGATGGGACGTAAAACACTAACCACCACCACCAACACTAGAAGACACTACTTTCAAAGATGATCTACCGTGGTGTGCAACCTCAGTGGAAATGAAACTAACACTATCACAGCTGATTAGTTTTAAAGCCATAATAAGCCGAACCGATTAGCAATATCACCGAATGTACTGTGTCCCGTGCGTCGCAGAGATGGTTCTCGTGCACGTCTGCCACGATGGAAGAACTCCAGCCACAAAATAAAAATCTCATTAAATACTAGGATGGCAGAAGGCGGTCCTCTGACTAGTATAATCTATTATTATCTTCTCCTCTCTGTATTCTACAGACAAGAAACGCGAACTCCCAGCCGCAAAGACGGAAGTCAGATAACGTTTCAACGTGAATATAGACAGGAGAAGTGCTCTCAATCACTGAACGCCGGGTACTCAACGACGATTCCCTACCCGGAGGCGAAGTCCCGAATCGTATAAGTTAGCAACACCTTTGGTCACATAGAGCAACTTCCCAGTGCCTTGTGCCCATACATCACGCAAATTAAGCTTTAGTGATTTTGCCCACATCTGTCCTATCATGATAAACGAACCCTGCGACAGTATTTCACTGGTGACAGCTTCCCCCAGCTTAAACATTGTCCCCCTGAGTTCCACCGCTCGTCATCGGGAGTCAGTTTCAGCATGATGCTTGATGAAAAAGTGTAGCCCTGGGATTGCACAGCAGCCTTCGCTTGCATCACGCATTACACTGCAAGTGTTGTCACTTTAGTCAATCTCCTGATCCACTGGCACAATCCATGTCGCCCGATCATATACCTTACAAACACATTTCCTCTTTCTTCTCCTCCCACCTTCTGAGGAGGCAGTGCCGTCACTGTTGGTGCCGAATCTGCGGCCTTCGGAAATACTAAGTGCGGTTGTACCATTTCAGTACCCAAAACATCTGCGATACAATCAGCCTTATTGACAGCTTTCTGTGTCACCTCCTAAGTATCTACAACAACACTACTGTCGGCATTTGCACTCTGGAAGACACAAAAATCATCGGCACATGAACTTCTCTCCACATCTGGTCCAGGCTGCAGAAATTCGCAACCTCCCCTCACTAATTATGCAAACAACAAGGGAGGAGAACGAAACAGTATGATGACAAGGACACTTAATCTAATTCTATCCTAACACTTACCGTAATTTAACTTCTCTCGTTGAGTGGCTACTCATGACTATTACTGTACGTGATTAAAAGTAGTGAACCACATTTATTGCCCAAAATGACATACATTGCATATTAAAAACGGCGAAAACTACCACAAAACTCCGACTTCTCGACAAAACTCATCTTTCCCTCCTAAGAAGTTACGCATAGTTAACACCTTATACACTTACAGACAGTGAGCCACACCCATTGATGATATGCAAGAATAAGGCTCATATTTACACATCCTCAGAACACAGTCAGCGTTTACTTGACACATGTCACTCATAAAAACAGAACAGAAAAGCTGCTAAAAGGTGCAATGATTCGACATGATACTCGCAAGGAAAAATATAGAACAGTCAGTGCACTGAGTCACTGTGCACTGATGCTGTGTGTCAACGAAGCAGCAACCCTGAGGTAGTAGAGAGTCATCGTCCCAGGGAGGGTAGCTGGTAAGGTTCCCCAGTCACTGAAATTTAGACGTGACACACACTTCTGACATCAAAATGTGGAGGTCCAGGATGGATGATCTCTACGCGTGGATGTCTGAGTTGAGGTGGTCGATTGTTGTCGGGATAATGACACATTGTTGCTCATAAAAACTTCACTATGATTCATACATTTCACTGGAAAACAAGCTAGGACATTCTGTGGTGCAACGTACTCCATAGTGTGTGCTGAAGACAGCGGGTGTTAAGGAACTGACGCAACTGGTGATCATGGTCTCTAATGATTGCCATCAATGGCTGAAGGCTGGTTGTACGTGGTAGTTGGCCCACAGGCTGGAAGATGCTAAGCTCACAGCACTGACCTCAAAACCAGCAGCGATGGCCCACAGTTAGTGGAGGCCAAATCCCATGGTGGCTGCTTGTAGCGTCATGACGCTCGTGGAGTGGCAACACCTCTCCTCTTAAATAGTAGCTACCAGACTGAGACACCTTTGACTGGTAATTTATTTTGGGACAGAGCGTCCCTGTTTAGTTCCTGGGCTACCAACGCCTTCCTGCTGCGTCGTCATTATGGCGGTGCCAGCCCCTTCTCTGGAGCACAATGTGGGAATCTGACAGTGGCATTGCTGCATCCGACGTAATGGTGTTTTGTCGGCTCTGAGCTGGCCCAGTCCCAAGATCTTTTGTAGCAGCCATGGCAACATCACAATTTTACTCGGTAGCTCCGAAAAATAGAGGCGGCACTGCAGATCGAACAACTGATAAGAAGATACTGAGTCGAACTGGGGAAAACAAGAAATTTATGTCACAACTTCCTTTCATGGGGCTTATCCTGAGGCATCAAGGACTTTTCAGGATGGTAGGTAATGGAGAGAAGTGTGTATATGTGGGCGTTGTGGAGGGGAGGGGTGTTAAAATTGTAGAGGGAGACAAAGTCTTTTATACAGTTAGCAGGTTCAAACTGATGCACGTCGCATTAGCTGTGCAGCGCTGAAGAGGCTTGCACAGAATAGACTAGCTTGGGCAGCTGCATCAAACCAGTCTTCAGACTGCAGACCACATCAACAACATTGCGGAAGGGGGTCGGAGGGAGAGGTAGGCTTCTGGTCCACAACTTTGCAAGTTATTTACTGGGAGAACTCATTAGTAAGGTAGGGTCACGTGTGATTCAGCGCTCTCGGCAGTTGTCATGGCAAAAGACGTTTCTATATTGCTCTAAATTAACGGCGTTGCTCATTCTCGTATGAGAAAAAGTATTTATCTCACGCTGTTGAACGATGCAACCAACTGATGTAGCGGTTCTTGTATTATTTTGTTGTTGTAAACAGAAGTGTCTCTGGTATGACGTTAAACTGCAACCATACAGTATAAGCGGTCCCTATCCGACAATAGCAACAACCTCTCTCGAAGGTGGATGAGGCAGTGGAAGTTGTGAGCTGTAACTGTTACCTTGCCTGCTTGCGAAGGTGGAAGGAAGATAGAGAATGTAAAGAAAATAGTCGTGATCACATACCACTTACCAGCAGATAGTCTGCTCAGTATTATCAATTGAAATTAACTGAGCAGTGCTTGTTGTATCCTGTTGTGATTTTATGTAACTCCAGGTTTGAGTTCGAGAGTAACGCAAAGTTACAGATGTGGCTCCAATGTAATTTTCATAATGCAAGAGCATAACGCGGTCGGTCAGTCGAATTATGCTGTATAGTTAATTGAGTATCGTACTTCGTTTCTGAAAGGCTGTAGGTTCTTTGATACACCATAAAAGATCTTGTTGTTGTTGTTGTGGTCTTCAGTCCTGAGACTGGTTTGATGCAGCTCTCCATGCTACTCTATCCTGTACAAGCTTCTTCATCTCCCAGTACCTACTGCAACCTACATCCTTCTGAATCTGCTTAGTGTATTCATCTCTTGGTCTCCCTCTACGATTTTTACCCTCCACGCTGCCCTCCAATGCTAAATTTGTGATCCCTTGATGCCTCAAAACATGTCCTACCAACCGATCCCTTCTTCTAGTCAAGTTGTGCCACAAACTTCTCTTCTCCCCAATCCTATCCAATACCTCCTCATTAGTTACGTGATGTACCCACCTTATCTTCAGCATTCTTCTGTAGCACCACATTTCAAAAGCTTCTATTCTCTCCTTGTCCAAACTGGTTAACGCCCATGTTTCACTTCCATACGTGGCTACACTCCATACAAATACTTTCAGAAACGACTTCCTGACACTTAAATCTATACTCGATTTTAACAAATTTCTCATCTTCAGAAACGATTTCCTTGCCATTGCCAGTCTACATTTTATATCCTCTCTACTTCGACCATCATCAGTTATTTTACTCCCTAAATAGCAAAACTCCTTTACTACTTTAAGTGTCTCATTTCCTAATCTAATCCCCTCAGCATCACCCGATTTAATTTGACTACATTCCATTATCCTCGTTTTGCTTTTGTTGATATTCATCTTATATCCTCCTTTCAAGACACTATCCATGCCGTTCAACTGCTCTTCCAAGTCCTTTGCTGTCTCTGACAGAAATACAATGTCATCGGCGAACCTCGAAGTTTTTACTTCTTCTCCATGAATTTTAATACCTACTCCGAATTTTCCTTTTGTTTCCTTTACTGCTTGCTCAATATACAGATTGAATAACATCGGGGAGAGGCTACAACCCTGTCTCACTCCTTTCCCAACCACTGCTTCCCTTTCATGCCCCTCGACTCTTATAACTGCCATCTGCTTTCTGTAGAAATTGTAAATAGCCTTTCGCTCCTTGTATTTTACCCCTGCCACCTTCAGAATTTGAAAGAGAGTATTCCAGTTAACGTTGTCAAAAGCTTTCTCTAAGTCTACAAATGCTAGAAACGTAGGTTTGCCTTTTCTTAATCTTTCTTCTAAGATAAGTCGTAAGGTTAGTATTGCCTCACGTGTTCCAACATTTCTACGGAATCCAAACTGATCTTCCCCGAGGTCCGCTTCTACCAGTTTTTCCATTCGTCTGTAAAGAATTCGCGTTAGTATTTTGCAGCTGTGACCTATTAAACTGATAGATCGGAAATTTTCACATCTGTCAACACCTGCTTGCTTTGGGATTGGAATTATTATATTCTTCTTGAAGTCTGAGGGTATTTCACCTGTCTTGGCCGGCCGGTGTGGCCGTGCGGTTAAAGGCGCTTCAGTCTGGAACCGCGTGACCGCTACGGTCGCAGGTTCGAATCCTGTCTCGGGCATGGATGTGTGTGATGTCCTTAGGTTGGTTAGGTTTAAGTAGTTCTAAGTTCTAGGGGACTGATGACCACAGAATTTAAGTCCCATAGTGCTCAGAGCCATTTCACCTGTCTCATACATCTTGCTCACCAGATGGTAGAGTTTTGTCAGGACTGGCTCTCCCAAGGCCGTCAGTAGTTCTAATGGAATGTTGTCTACTCCCGGGCCCTTGTTTCGACTCAGGTCTTTCAGTGCTCTGTCAAACTCTTCACGCAGTATCGTATCTCCCATTTCATCTTCATCTACATCCTCTTCAATTTCCATAATATTGTCCTCAAGTACATCGCCCTTGTATAAACCCTCTATATACTCCTTCCACCTTTCTGCCTTCCCTTCTTTGCTTAGAACTGGGTTGCCATCTGAGCTCTTGGTATTCATACAAGTGGTTCTCTTCTCTCCAAAGGTCTCTTTAATTTTCCTGTAGGCAGTATCTATCTTACCCTTATTGAGACAAGCCTCTACATCCTTACATTTCTCCTCTAGCCATCCCTGCTTAGCCATTTTGCACTTCCTGTCGATCTCATTTTTGAGACGTTTGTATTCCTTTTTGCCTGCTTCATTTACTGCATTTTTATATTTTCTCTTTTCATCAATTAAATTCAATATTTCTTCTGTTACCCAAGGATTTCTACTAGCCCTCGTCTTTTTACCAACTTGATTCTCTGCTGCCTTCACTACTTCATCCCTTAAAGCTACCCATTCTCCTTCTACTGTATTTCTTTCCCCCATTCCTGTCAATTGTTCCTTTATGCTCTCCCTGAAACTCTGTACAACCTCTGGTTTAGTCAGTTTATCCAGGTCCAATCTCCTTAAATTCCAACCTTTTGCAGTTTCTTCAGTTTCAATCTGCAGTTCATAACCAGTAGATTGTGGTCAGAATCCACATCTGCCCCTGGAAATGTCCTACAATTTAAAACCTGGTTCCTAAATCTCTGTCTTACCAGTATATAATCTATCTGATACCTTTTAGTATCTCCAGGATTCTTCCAGGTATACAACCTTCTTTTATGATTCTTGAACCAAGTGTTAGCTATGATTAAGTTATGCTCTGTGCAAAATTCTACAAGGCGGCTTCCTCTTTCATTTCTTCCCCCCAATTCATATTCACCTGCTATGTTTCCTTCTCTGCCTTTTCCTACTGACGAATTCCAGTCACCCATGACTATTAAATTTTCGTCTCCCTTCACTACCTGAATAATTTCTTTTATCTCGTCATACATTTCATCAATTTCTTCATCATCTGCAGAGCTAGTTGGCATATAAACTTGTACTACTGTAGTAAGCATGGGCTTTGTGTCTATCTTGGCCACAATAATGCGTTCACTATGCTGTTTGTAGTAGCTAACCCGCACTCCTATTTTCTTATTCATTATTAAACCTACTCCTGCATTACCTCTATTTGATTTTGTATTTATAACCCTGTAATCACCTGACCAAAAGTCTTGTTCCTCCTGCCACCGAACTTCACTAATTCCCACTATATCTAACTTTAACCTATCCATTCCCCTTTTTAAATTTTCTAACCTACCTGCCCGATTAAGAGATCTTATAAATTGGTAATCAGTATTTGGATCACAGCAAAGGCAGACAGGCTCTATGTCAGCAGTTTTGCATTTCTTTCACGGATAGCTGTATAAAAAGCTGACAAAGACATTAATACAAAGAGATATGTTAAGTTTGTGAAATTAATACATCTGAAAGGCATTAATTTAAACATACTTAAATACGGGGGGCGTTTGAAAAGTCTGTGCAAAGTCCGAAAGTTTCCACCACCGTCGCCTATCGAGTTTAGTTAGCCGCATCTTTGGAAAGAGCGCACACCAAGTTTAAGTCATTCTGGTTTATTTCTTTGTGTTTGGCATTCGTATGAATCAAGGAAGTCGAGTGATTTAACATTACTTTATGAAAGAAAAAAACGCCTCAGGAAATAAAGAGAAGCTTGATAAAAGTTACGGTGACTCTTCGCCTTCGCTTAGAACACTTTATAAGTGATTTCAAAATTTTAGGAGTGGACATATGGGCACAAGTGATGCTGAACTTTCTGGACGCCCTGTGGAGGATACCGCTCCAGACATCGCTAATAAAATCCATGATATGGTGACGGATGACAGAAGAGTTAATTTGCGTGAGATTGCTAGTGCTGTGGGCATCTCGAATGAACGGGTACATAATATTTTGCATGAACGTTTGGACATTAGAAAGCTATCCGAACGATGCGTTCCGCGATTGCTCATGCTTGGCCAAAAACGGAAGTGTGCGAAGTGTTGCAAGGATGGTTTGCAGCTATTCAGAAGAATCCGCAGGACATTGAGCGTCGTTTCGTCACTGTTTATGAAACATGGATACATTAATATACTCATGTGACCAAACAACAATCTAAACAATGGGTTACCGAAGGAGAATCTGCACCAAAAAAGGCGAAGACCATTCCTTCGGAGCCGGCCGTGGTGGTCTCGCGGTTCTAGGCGCGCCGTCCGGAACCGTGCGACTGCTACGGTCGCAGGTTCGAATCCTGCCTCGGGCATGGATGTGTGTGATGTCCTTAGGTTAGTTAGGTTTAAGTAGTTCTAAGTTCTAGGGGACTGATGACCACAGCAGTTGAGTCCCATAGTGCTCAGAGCCATTTGAACCATTCCTTCGGCCGGAAAGGTTATGGTGACTGTCTTTTGGGATTTGCAATGGATAATTCTCATCGACTATCTGCAAAAGGGTAAAACTATCGTCATTGGACCGTCGTTTTCGATCACGACAATGCACCAGCAAACATCTCAGCAGTTGTGGTCGCGAAATTAATGGAAATAGGATTCCATCTAGTTTCACATCCCCCACCCCCATGTTCTCCAGATCTGGTTCCCTCGGACTACTATTTGTTCCCCAATTTGAAGAAAGGCTGGTGGGACAAAGATTTTATTCAAACGAGGAGATGATTGCAGCATGTATTAGCTATTTTGCAGACTTGGACAATTCCTATTATTTGGAAGGGATCAACAAATTCGAACAGCGTTGGACTAAGTCTCTAAGTCTAGAAGGAGACTATGTTGAAACATAAAATAAGTTTTACCCGAAACATGTAAGGAGTTTTTATTTTTGCACGGACTTTTAAAACGCCCCTCGTATATTCATGGTTCTTAAGAGCTAACGGGATATATGCATAGATGGATATAGATAGCGAAAGCTGAAAAACAAAGGCCGATACGAAACAGGATGGCATCTCTTAACTGATTGCAGAAAAAATGTGAAGGCTTTTCTGTTCTTCATTATCGGCCCGTATTACATGTACTGATTATCATTTGTGGACTTTCTGGTACACACATATTTCATAAACATAAAAAAAGGAAAATTTTCTTGGTGTCTTACATTTTCCTACGATTTACAGGGTGTTACAAAAAGGTACGGCCAAACTTTCATGAAACAGTACTCACACACAAGTAAAGAAAAGATGTTAATTTCGTAGTTAGAGCTCATTTTAGTTTCGTCCACCTACGCTCAGTGGTGCACGTTCTCATGATTTCATACGGGATACTGTACCTGTGCTGCTAGAACATGGGCCTTTACAAGTACGACAAAACTTGTGGTTCATGCACGATGGAGCTCCTGCACATTTCAGTCGAAGTGTTCGTATGCTTCTCAACAACAGATTCTGTGACCGATGGATTGGTAGAGGCGGACCAATTCCGTGGCCTCCACGCTCTCCTGACCTCAACCCTCTTGACTTTCATTTATGGGGGCATTTGAAAGCTCTTGTCTACGCAACCCTGGTACCAAATGTAGAGACTCTTTGTGCTCGTATTGTGGATGGCTGTGATACAATACGCCATTCTCCAGGGCTGCATCAGCGCATCAGGGATTCCATGCGACGGAGGGTGGATGCATGTATCCTCGCTAACGGAGGACATTTTGAACATTTCCTGTAACAATGTGTTTGAAGTCACGCTGGTAAGTTCTGTTGCTGTGTGTTTCCATTCCATGATTAATGTGATTTGAAGAGAAGTAGTAAAATGAGCTCTAACATGGAAAGAAAGCGTTTCCGGTCACATGTCCACATAACATATTTTCTTTCTTTGTGTGTGAGGAATGTTTCCTGAAAGTTTGGCCGTACCTTTTTGTAACACCCTGTATTTGACTACGATACTGGCTGTTACATGAGTAGTCATTCAAGTCGTGTACAACAAGGTGAAGACAGTTCAGGGACGTGTCTGCCCATAGGAATTAATGCAGCCACTGCTAGAGTGACGACGCAGTTGGCTTGTATGATGTCAATTGGACGGTGACAACCGGATCAGAGCGAGCTCTGGTTGTGCAGTTTGCAGCAGAGGTGGGCATCGTGGCGCGGCCTGTCCAGGAACATAGCCATGGCAGCGGTGTGAGCCTTGCCTAGCGCTGCCGAGTCAGGTGGGACAGCCACATGGAGGTCCGACGGGCCGCACGGCGCAGAGTCGTGTGGCCGCACTGGGCTACAGCAGTCTCAGGCCGAGCAAGTCCCTGTCACCCCAAGGGCCGAGCAGTGCTGTTGCGAAACAGCGTGTATGCCACGGGCTCTGCAGAGTCCCGCATGGAGACGCAGCCCACGGGCCGCGGCTTCTCACTGCTCTGCACCGAGCGAGCATGTGACGTCACTGCACCAGTGCCGTGCGCAAGCGCTTGTGTGCTGTGGCCTACAGGCTGTTGGTAGCACTGACCGCAGTTGTGAGGTATGGGCTGCGAGCGGGTAGTAGAGTAGAGTTTAGTTCAAATATTCAAATGCGTTTGAAATCTTATGGGACTTAACTGCTGAGATCATTAGACCCTAAACTTACATACTACTTAATCTAAATTATCCTAAAGAGAAACATACAGAACCCTTGCCCGAGGGAGGACTCAAATCTCCACCGGGACCAGCCGCAGAGTCCATGACTGCAGCGCCTTTGACCGCCAGAGTGTAGTGGAGTGTTGGGATTTCTTCATTTTCTTCGTAACGCACAAAATGAGCGCGGAAACTAAACGTCGTATGCATAAGAAGGTGCACATATGAATAAAAAGGGAAGCAAAAGAAAACCTAATGAGTGGTGAGTGGAGAACCACACAGCCTGAAGCGAATTTTAAAGGTTCAGTTACGACCGTGGTGAAGCCTGTCATGGATGGTGTTAGGAAAAGCGTTCATTTTGTTTGCTGTTCGCTGTGCGGACCAATTTACTCTCATGCTGAAGGGTCAAGTTGCACTTCGAACATTTCTCGCCATCCTTGCGTGTCTAATAAACAAGGGTGATATGTGGATGAGAAACAACTTGTAAACCAGCTGAGGAGATAACTGTCGATTAATGCGTGGCTGTGTGTGCACGAGACGTAAGGTCGTATTGAACTATAAGAGGTGAAGGTCTTATGGATCTTGTTCAGACGTTAATCGATACTGCAAAGACCATTATGTCTCATCCCAGAACTGGGTTGCGGTACATGGCAGAAAGTGCTTAAAGCCTATGACATATAATTATGCCTGAGGTAATTGCTCATGTAACCGAAGGTGAATACTCAGCAACTACGGACATGTGCACGTCCAGCGCAAGAAGAAACCATTAGCTGACATGTACTGTCTCCTGTTTCATTCACTGGACTCTCAGATTTCGCATTATGTTTACAACCCAGTTTCCAGATGAACCACAAACGGTCGGTAATATTCTAAGGGAATTGTTTAGACGATTAATGTGTCTTGGTATCCACGATTCTACTTTGAAAGACATTCAGCAAATGCAGGCCCGAGTGGCCGAGCGGTTCTGGACGCTTCAGTCTGGAACCACGCTACCGCTACGGTCGCAGGTTCGAATCCTGCCTGAGACATGGATGTGTGTCATGTCTTTAGGTTAGTTAAGCTTCAGTAGTTCTAAGTTCTAGGAGACTGATGACCTCAGAAGTTAAGTCCCATAGTTCTCAGAGCCATTTGAACCATGCAGCACACGACTGATCAAGGTACAAACATTGTCGTGGCATTGCGCGATTATTCACGACTGAATTGTTCCTGCCATATGCTAAATACAGGGCTATGAAATAATTTTGATGCCGAGTATATATGCGTTAATTGTCCATACGTTCATGGTCCTTTGACTGCGGCGAAAGAGCACATCACTTCGTAAAGAAAAGTTGTCTTCTTAATGCACTTGATAGATCACTGAGCGAGGCTTACGATACTCGCTGCAATAAGCAGCTGGCAATGTTAGAATGTCTTCGTGCAAGAAGCTCTTTGAGAAGGGAGTAATAGCCCAAAATGAAGGAACTGATAATACGCTGATGAAAGATCTTTTTACGTTATGTATGCTATTCGATTACTGTAATTCTTATACGCAATCGTTTATTTTACAGCTTCAAAAACACTTTGTGCGAAAAGCTCTCTGAGAAGGGAGAAATATCCCGAACTAAAGGAACTGATATCATGCTGATGAAAGAAATTTTTACGGTATGTATGCTATTCTATTACTGTAATTCTTATACGCAAACGATTATTTTATACATTTTAAAACATAATGGTTTTTGTAGCACTTCAACGCGGCGTCCAAGCAATTAGAACTGGAGAAATTACCTACAATGCACCTTCTCTTGACATGGACGATGGCAATATTAAAGCATTTGAGTGAGGCGCCCCAGGAGAGAGAAACTTCTGAAATCGGTCTTTTACATAAACGTCTCAAATTGTAGTTATATGAAAGCTATTTGTCCAGAGATACTGTGAGGTAGCAACTTTCCTCTGGCCACCATTCGTCATTTAAAAATGATATCTGAAGATAAGAGGCGTAAAGTCATGAAAAGGATACAATAGTTTCCCTTCCTCATACTTCTGCAATCCCACAATACACTCTAACGACATTTCCCTTTACTGCATCTCCAACCGTCTTTTCTGTTTGTTCTCGGTAGTGGGTTCTAAGGGAAATGGCTTACCTTTCGATCTAGAAATAGTTGTCTCAATGTACTCTGCTCATCAGGGAGTTACAAAAATAACAATTAATGTTCTGAAATAGGAGAGACGCTCGTTCCTAAATGTTTCTCCACAACTGGTAACATGTGAATCCTTGGGAATCTATGTTGTCCTAAATCTGAGTTTGAATTTTCGCCCTATATGCACTGAAATATGAATTTTGCTCTCCTCCGAAAAAAGAAGTCAGGAGTAATGAGACTTCATAGCCCCACCCCATCAAAGAATAAATCTTGTTGAAACACATAAACTCTGCTGCTTCATTTCCTGCTCCTTTTTTACCCTTCACGCTGCCCACCAATACTAAATTGGCGATTCCTTGATGCCTCAGTGTATGCCCTACCAACCCATCTCTTCTTCTAGTCAAGTTGTGCCATAAATTTCTCTTCTCTTTAATTCTATTCTGTACTGCCTCAATAGTAATCTGATCTACCCATGTAATCTTCGGAATTCTTCTGTAGCACCACATTTCGAAAGCTTCTATTCTTTTCTTGTCTAAACTATTCATCGTCAACGTTTCACTTCCATACATGACTACACTCCATACAAATACTTTCAGTAACGACTTCCTGACACTTAAATCTATACTCGATGTTAACAACTTTCTCTTCTTCACAAACGCTTTCCTTGCCATTGCCAGTCTACATTTTATATCTTCTCTACTTCGACCATCATCAGTTATTTTGCTCCCGAAATAGCAAAACTCATTTACTACTTTAAGCCTCTCATTTCCTAATCTAATTCCCGCAGCATCACCCGATTTAAGTGGACTGCATTCCATTATCCTCGTTTTACTTCTGTTGATGTTCATCTTATATCTTCCTTTCAAGGCACTGTCCATTCCGTTCAGCTGCTCTTCCAGGTCCTTTGGTGTCTCTGACAGAATTACAATGTCATCGGCGAACCTCAAAGATTTTATTTCTTCTCCATGGATTTTAATTCCTGCTCCTAATTTTCCTTTTGTTTCCTTTACTGCTTGCTCGATATACAGATTGAATAACATCGGGATAGGCTTACAACCCTGTCTCACTCCCTTCCTAACGATTGCATCCCTTTCATGCCCCTCGACTCTTGTAACTGCTATCTGGTTTCTGTACAAATTATAAATAGCAGTTCGCTCTCTGTATTTTTCCCCTGTCACCTTTAGAATTTGAAAGAGAGCATTCCAGTCAGCACTGTCAAAAGCTTTCTCTAAGTCTACAAATGTTAGAAACGTAAGTTTGCCTTTCCTTAATGTTTATTCTAAGATAAGTCTTAGGGTCAGTATTGCCTCACGTATTCCAAAATTTCTTCGGAATCCAAAGTGAACTTCCCCGAGGTCGGCTTTTCTTCTGTAAGAATTAGTGTTAGTATTTTGCAGCCGTGGTTCATTAAACTGATAGTTAGGTAATTTTCACATCTGTCAACACCTGCTCTTTCTTTGGGATTGGAATTATTATATTATTCTTGAAGTCTGAGGGTATTTCGCCTGTCTCGTACATCTTGCTGACTAGGTGGTAGAGTTTTGATAGGCCTGGCTGTCCCAAGGCTGTCATTAGTTCTAATGGGATGTTTTCTACTCCTGGGACCTTGTTTCGACTTAGGTCTTTCACTGCTCTGTTAAACTCTTCACGCAGTTTCATATCTCTTATTTCATCTTCATGTACATTCTCTTCCGTTTCTATAATATTGTCCTCAAGAACATCGCCCTTGTAAAGACACTCTATTTACTCCTTCCACCTTTCTGCTTTCCCTTCTTTGCTTATTATTGGAATTCCATCTGAGCATTTGATATTCATGCAAGTCGTTCTTTTTTCTCCAAAGACCTCTTTAATTTTCCAGTTGGCAGTATTTAACTTACCCCTAGTGATATCCGCCTCTACATCCTTACATTTGTCCTCTAGCCATCCCTGCTTAGCCATTTTGCACTTCCCGTCGATCTCATTCTTTAGACGTATGTATTCTTTTTTGCCAGCTTCATGTAATGCGTTTTTGTATTTTCTCCTGTCATCAATTAAATGATTTACAAAACTGAGGAGTCCTTGACGAATCAGGATATGCCCTATTAAACGAAGTTGTGCCACAAATGTCTTCCCCAGTTCGACTCAGTATCTTCTTACCAGTTATTTGATCTGCAGTGCCACAACTAATTTTCGGCGCTACTGAGTAAAATTGTGATGTTGCCATCGCTGTTGCAAAAAATCTTGGGAGTGGACCAGCTCAGAGCCGACCAAACACCTTTACGTCAGATGCAGCAATGCCACTGGCAGATTCCCACATTGTGCTAAAGGAAAGGCCATAACAACGACGCAGCAGTAAGGAGTTGGTAAGCCAGTAACTACACATCCAATGAACAGACTTCTTATGGTCTACATGGTTACAAGCTATGATTTGCAAAGCAAGAATTTGCAAGCAGTCAGCACGAGATTTGGCCTCCACTAACTGTGGGCCCCTGCTGCTGGTTTTAAGGTCTGTGCTATGAGTTTAGCATCTTCCAGCCTGTGGGACAACTACCAAGTGCAACCAGCCTTCCGCACATAGAAGGCAGTCGTTTGAGGCCATGGCCACCTGTTGCGTCAGTTCCTTAACACTCGCAGTCTTCAGTACACGTTATGGAGGATGTTGCACCACAGAATGTTCTAGTTTGTTCTTCAGTAAAATGTATGACTAACAGTGAAGTTTTTATGAGCAGCCACGTCTCATCATCCCGACAACAAACCACCAGCTCAACTCAGACCTCCACGTGTACAGGTCATCCATCCCGGACCTCACATTTTGATGTCAGCCTTAGCAGCCACTCTCCCTGGAGGCGATAACTCTCCACTACCTCAGGGTTGCAGTTTCGTCGACACACAGCATCAGTGTGCAGTAGGTGAGTGAACTGTCTGTGCAATATTTTGCCCCTGCGAGTATCACGCTGAGTCATTGCACTTTTTAGAAGCTTTTCAGTTCTGTTTTCATGTGTAACTTGTGTCAAGTAAACTCAGACTGTGTTCTGAGGATGTGTAAGTATGAGCGTTATTTTATCCTATTATCAATGAGTGTGGCTCATTGTCTGGAAGTGTACAAGGTGTTAAGCATGCGTAACTTCTTAGGAGGGGAAGATTAGTTTTGTCGAGAATTCGAAGTTTTGTGGTAGTTTTTAATGGGCAACGTATTTCATTTTGAGCAATAAGTGTGGCTCACTACGTTTAAGCATGACTAGCCGCTCAGTTGAAGAAGTTAAGTTACAGTAAGCGTTAGGGTGGTATTAGATTATGTGTCCTTGTCGTCGTACTGTTTTGTTCTCCTCGTTTGCTGTTTGCATAATTAGTGAGGTATACCCAGGCAGAGAGGTTGCGAATTTCTGCAGCCTGGACCAGATGTGAAGAGAAGTGCATGTGCCGATGATCTTTGTGTCATGCAGAGTGCTAATGACGACAGTAATTTTGTTGTACATATTTAAGAGGTGGCGCAGAAAGCTATTCTACTGCAGATGGATACTGAAATGGTACAGACGAATTTAGTGTTTCCGAAGGCCGCAGATTCGGCACCATCTGTGACGGCACTGCCTCCTCAGAATGTAGGAGGAGATCAACAGGAAATGTGCATTTCTTGTCTGTAGAATACCGAGAGAAGAAGATAGTATTAGATTTTAATAGTCAGAGCACTGCCTTCTGCCGTCCTAGTGTTTAATGAGTTTTTTATTTTTTGGCTGGAGTTTGTATCTCTTTATGTCCATTGCACATCGACATATAAGGATTTGTAATATATAAAGGGGTTTTAATCTACAATAAATGTATAAGCAGAAATGAGATTAATATTTAGTAGTTACTAGCTCCCTTAATCATTCATTTATTTTTATGTTGTTATTTATATGCTAAATAGCACGAAGGAGGAAATAATATCACCGGTAAGAGTCCCTAAAATCTGCTTGTGACGATAGTCAGACAAGGCCAAATCTTTAGTTTTGGCGGTCAGCATTTTCCATTGTGCACATTCATTTTTGCAACAGCCTGGAGCAGCATCTCGGAAACCACACAAATACCTTCTAGTAATACTTCCTAATATTTAAATTTATATTCGATGTTAAGAAATCCCTCTTTCTCATTAATACTTAATCTTGCTATAGTCAGTCTTTACTTTCGCATTCAGTATTTTCCATTGCACATATTCGTTTCTACACCCGCATATCAGTACCCAAAACATATTCAATACAATCAGCCTTATTGATAGCTTTCTTCGTCACCTCCTAAGTATCCACAACAAAATTACAGTCGGCAGTTGCACTCTGCAAGACACCAGTATCATCGGTACATGCACTTCCCTCCACATCTGGTCCAGGCTGCAGAAATTCGAGACTTCTCCGGCAGGAAATCCCTCCACCAATCATGCAACAACAAAGGAGGAGAAAAAAACAGTACGACGACAAGGACACTTAATCTAATTGTATCCTAACACTTACTGTTTCTTAACGTCTCCACTTGAGTGGGTACTCATGAGTACAACTTTACGTGTTTAAAGGTAGTGAGCCACATTTATTGCTCCAAATGAAATACATTGCCCATTAAAAACGGCGAAAACTACCTCAAAACTACGACTGCTCGACAAAAATCACCTTCCCCTCCTAAGAAGCTATGCATGGTTAACACCTTATACACTTCCAGACAATGAGCCCCACGCATTGATGATAGGCAAAAATAACGCTCATATTTACACATCCTCAGAACACAGTCTGAGTTTACTTGATACATGTCACACATGAAAACAGAACTGAAATGCTGCTAAAAACTGCAATGACTCAGCGTGATACACACAGGGGATAAAAATAGCACAGACAAAGTACTCACCTACTGCACACTGATGCTGTGTGTCGACGAAACTGGTATCCTGAAGTAGTGGAGAGTTATCGTCTCCAGGGAGGGTGGCTGGTAAGGCTGACATCAAAATGTGGAGGTCCAGGATGGATGACCTGTACATATGGAGGTCTGAGTTGAGCTGGTGGATTGTTGTCGCCATGATGATCCGACGCTCTTCATAAAAACTTCACTGTTAGTCATACATTTTACTGGAGAACAAACTAGAACATTCTGTGGTTTAATGTCCTCCATAGTGTGTGCTGAAGACAGCGGGTTTTAAGGAACTGACGCAACATGTGGCCATGGTCGCAAACGACTGCCCTCTATAGCGGAAGGCTGGTTGCAATTGGTAGTTGGCCCACTTGATGGAAGATGCTTAGCCCACAGAACTGATCTTAAAACCAGCATCAGGGACCCACAGGTAGTGGAGGCCATATCTCGTGGTGGTTGCTTGAAGCATCATGTCGCCTCGAGGAGTGGCATACACCTCTTCTCGTAAGTAGCACCTACCAGACAGACACACATTTCACTGAAAGTAATGGTAATTTATGTTGGGACAGAGCGTTCTGGCTTCGCAAATCACAGCATCCAATCATGTAGATCAGAAGAAGTCTGTTGATTGGATGTGTAGTAACTGGCCTAACAACGCCTTTCTGCTGTGTCGTCAAACGGCGGTGCCACACCTTTTCCTGGAGCACACTGTGGGAATCTGCATCGGAAGAAATGGTGTTTGGTCTGATGACCTTAGCAGTTAAGTCCCATAAGATTTCACAAACATTTGAACATTGAACTAAACTCTACTCTACTCACCCTTCGCAGCCTGTAGCTCACAGCTGCGGTCAGTGCTACCAACAGCACATAGGCCGCAGCACGCTACCGCTTGCGCAAGGCACTGATGCAGTGACGTCAAAGCCTCGCGCAGTCCGGAGCAGTGAGGCCGCGCCCGTGGGCTGCATCTCCATACGCGACTCTGCTTAGCCCGTGGCATACAAGTTGTTTCGCAACAGCACTGCTCGGCCCTTGGGGTGACATCAGGGACTCGCTCGGCCGGAGACTGCTGTAGCACAGTACGGCCGCATGACGTCAGGGACTCGTTCGCTCGCGAGGCCCCAGACTGACGTATCCCAGGGCGGCCGCACGACTCTGCACCGCGCTGCCCGTCGGACCTCCATGCGACTGCCCCAGCTGAACCGGCTGCGCTAGGCAAGGCTGGCACGGCTGTGATGGCTACACTCCTGTACGGGCCGCGATTCGATGCCCACCTCTGCTGCAATCTGCACAACCAGAGCTCACTCCCAGCCGGTTGTCACCGTCCGATTGGCATCATACAAGCCAACTACGACGTCACTCCAGCAGTGGCTGCATCAATTCCCACAGGCAGACACATCCCTGAACTGACTTAACCTTGTTGTACACGACTTGAATGACTACTCATGTAACAGCCAGTCTCGAAGTCAAATATATCGCTGGAAAATGTAAGACACCAAGAAAATTTTTCTTTATTTATGTTTATGAAATATTTGTGTACTAGAAAGTCTACAAATGTTAATAAGTACATTTAATACTTTCTACAACAATGAAGAACACAGAAGCCTTCACATTTTTTTCTGCAATCAGCTAGGAGATGCCTTCCTGTTTCGTATCATCCTTTGTTCTTCAGCTTTCGCTATGTATGCATCCACCTTGTTAGCTCTTAAGTACCACGAATATACGAGGGGCGTTTGAAAAGTCCGTGCAAAAATAAAAACTGCTTACGTGTTTGTTGTAAACCTTTTTTATTTTTCAACATAGTCTTCTTTTAGACTTATACACTTCGTCCAACGCTGTTCTAATTTGTAGATCCCTTCCGAATAACATGAATTGTCTATGTCTTCAATATATCTAACAGTTACTGCGATCACCTCCTTGTTTGAATAAAATCTTTGTATCGCCAGACATTTCTTGAAATTGTGGAACAAATAGTAGTCCGAGGGAGCCAAATCTGGAGAATAGGGGGTTATGGGAAACGAGCTGGAATCCTATTTCCATTAATTTTGCCAGCAGAACTGCTTAGGTTTGTGCTGGTGCAGCGTCATGATGGAAAATGTCGGTCCTATAATAATAAATAATATTCACATGTAATAGTTTTACTCTTTTCCAGATTGTCTATGAGGATTATCCCTTGCGAATTCTAAAAGACAGTCGTCATAACCTTTCTGGCCGAAGGAATGGTCTTCGCCTTTTTTGGTACAGATTCTCCCTTGGTAACCTATTGTTTACATTATTGTTTTGTCTCAGGAGTATAGTAATGTATCCATGTTCCATCCACAGTGACGAAACGATGCTCAAAGTCCTGCGGATTCTTCTGGACAGCTGCAAACCATCCTTGCAACAATTCACACGATTCCATTTTTGGTCAAACGCGAGCAATCGCGGAACGCATCTTGTGGATAGCTTTCTCATATCCAATTGTTCACGCAAAATATTATGTACCCGTTCATTCGATTTGCCCACAGAACTAGCAGTCTCACGCACCTCAACCCTTCTGTCATCCATTACCATATTATGGATTTTATCAATGATTTCTGGAGTGGTAACCTCCACAGGGCGTCCAGAACGTTCAGCACCACTTGTGACCATATGGCCACTCCTAAAACTTTGAAATCACTTATAAACTGTTATAATCGAAGGCGCAGAGTCACCGCAAACTTTATTAAGCATCTCTTTAGTCTCCTGAGGCGTTTTGCCTTTCATAAAGTAATGTTTAATCAACACACGAAATTACTCTTCGTCCATTTTTTGACATCACTCGACTTCCCTGATTCACACGGATGCCAAACACAAAGAAATAGACCAATATGACTGAAACGTGGTGTGCGTTCTTTCCAAAGATGCTACTAAATAAGCATGACCTCTAAAGGCGACGGTGGTATAATCTATCGGACTTTGTACAGACTTTACAAACGCCCCTCGTATTCAAGTATATTTAAATTAATACCTTTCAGATGTATTAATTTAACAAACTAAACATATCTCTTTGTATTAATGTCTTTATCAGCTTTGTATACAGCTATTCATGAAAGAAATGCAAAACTGCTGAGGCCGTCCGTTGTGGCCCAGCGGTTCTACGCGCTTCAGTCCGGGACTGCGTGACTGCTATGGTCGCAAGTTGGAAACCTGCCTCGGGCATAGATGTGTGTGATGACGTTAGGGTAGTTAGGTTTAAGTAGTTCCCAGTTCTAGGGGACTGAAATGAAATGAAATGTCGTGTGACGAGGGCCTCCCGATGGGTAGACCGTTCGCCTGATGCAAGTCTTTCGATTTGACGCCACTTCGGCAACTTGCGCGTCGATGGGGATGAAATTATGATGATTAGGACAACACAACACCCAGTACCTGAGCAGAGAAAATCTCCGACCCAGCCGGGAATCGAACCCGGGCCCTTTGGATTGACAGTCTGTCGCGCTGACCACTCAGCTACCGGGGGCGGACTCTTGGGGACTGATGACCTCAGATGTCAAGTCCCATAGTGCTCAGAGCCATTTGAACCAATTTGAAACTGCCGACTTGAAGCCCGTCCGCCATTGGTGTGATCCAAATACTGATTAGCAATTTATCAGATCTTTTATGGTGCACCAAACCACCTACAGTCTTTATGAAACGAAGTCCGATACTCATTTAACTATACAGCATAATTCGATAGACCGACCGCGTTATGCACTTGACTTATGAAAATAACATTGGAACCACATCTGTAAGTTTGCGTTTCTCTCGAACACAAACCTGGAGTAACAGTAAATCACAACAGCAATCAACAAGCACTGCTCATTTAATTTCAATTGACAATACTGAGCTGACTACCTGCTGGTAAGTGGTAGGTATCACGACAATATTCTTTACATTCTCTATCTTCCTTCAACCTTCCTGCTCTTGACAGATCACTGAGCCAGTCTAACGATACTGCCTGGAATAAGCAGTTGACAATGTTAGAATGTCTTTGTGCAAGAAGCTCTCTTAGAAGGGAAAAATAGCACAAAATGAAGAAACTGTTAATACGCTGATGACAGAACTTTTTACGTTATGTATGCTATTCGATTACTGTAATTCTTATACCATATGGTTTCTTTTATAGCTTTTAAAACATAAGTATTTTTGTAGCTCTTCCAAGCGGTGTCCAAGGAATGAGAACTGGGGAAATCGCCTACACTGCTCCTTCTGTTGGCATGGACAATGACAATATTAAAGCATTTGAGTCAGGCCACCAAGGACGGAGAGGTTTGTGAAATTGGACTTTTACATAAACTCCTCAAATTAGACGTAGATGTAAACCTATTTGTCCAGAGATGCTGTGAGGCAGAAACATTCCTCTGGCGACCATTCGTCATTTAAAAATGGTATGTGAAGATAAGAGGTGAAAAGTCATGAAAAGGGTACAATACTTCCCCACACTTCTCCAATCCCGAAATACACCATAACAACATTCCCCTTTACTGCATCTCCAACCGTCTTTTCTCTTTGTTCTCGCTAGTGGGCTCGAACGGATATGGATTACCTTTCGATCTAGAAATAGTTATCTCAGTGTACTCTGCTCTTCTGGAATTTACAAAATTAACATTTAATGTTCGGAAATAGGAGAGTCGCTTATTCCTACATGTTCCTCCAATACTGGTAAAATGTGAATCCTTGGGAATCCATGTTCTCCTAATTAAAGTTTGAATTTTTGCCATATATGTACTGAAATATGAATTTGGCTGTCCTGCGATAAAAGAAAAGAGAGGAGTAATGAGACTGGACATTTATTTCAGAGCCCCACCCCATCAAAGAACATATCTTGTTGAAACACATAAATTCTTCTACTCCATCCGGTGGATTTCTAGTTGTGCAATGGGAAGATGGGAGTGAGACATAAAGGTAGCCTACACTCGATGCTATTTAACATCTACAACGAACAAGCAGTAAAGCATACAAGGACAAATTTGTAAACAGAATTAAATGGTTCAAATGGCTCTGAGCACTATGGGACTCAACTGCTGAGGTCATTAGTCCCCTAGAACTTAGAACTAGTTAAACCTAACTAACCTAAGGACAACACAAACATCCATGACCGAGGCAGGATTCGAACCTGCGACCGTAGCGGTCTCGCGGTTCCAGACTGCAGCGCCTTTAACCGCACGGCCACTTCGGCCGGCAAACAGAATTAAATATTAGTAAGAAGAAATAAACATTTTGAAGTTTACCGGTGACACTGCAGTTCTGTCAGAGACAGCAAAGAACTTGGAATAACAGTTGAATGGAATAGAAAGTGCCCTGGAAAGGAATTATAAGATAATCCCCAATGGAACTAAATGAAAGGTAACGGAACGTATTCGAATTAAACCTAGCAGTACCAACTAATTTTAAATAACGTGTACTACAAAGAGGAGCGTAATATATGACCAACACAAAGATATACTTATTTCGTTAATTTTCGTTGTCTTTTACGCACAACACGATATCAAATGAAGACTGATTATAGCAACAAAAGTATTAATGAGAAAGAGGGATTTCGTAACATCGAATATAAATTTAAGTGTTAGGAAGTATTACTGTAAGGTATTTGTATGGTTTCCGAGATGCTGTTTCAGGCGGGTACAAAAATGGGTGTGCGCAATGGAAAATACTGATCGCGAAAGTAAAGATTTGGCACTGTCTGACTACCACCTGAAGCAGATCTTAGGATCTCGAAACGGTGATATTATTTTCTGCTTCTTGCTCTTTAACATATAAATTACAGCATAAAAATAAATGAATGATTAAGGGAACAGGTAACTACTATTTATTAATGTTTTTTCTGCTTATACATTTATTTTAGATTAAAGCCCCTTTATATATTACAAATGTTTATATGTCGATGTGCAATGGCCATAAAGATATACAAATAAATTTCCTGACTAATATTATTGATCAACTGTCCAAATGTGCCCCTTTTTATGTCTACGCGATCTAATATAAATAACGCGAGATGACAGACGACATCTACGTCCCAAACACTAGAAGCCACTACTTTCAAAAAGATCTACAGTAGTGTGCAACCTCAGTAGAAATGAAACTTACATAATCACAGCTGTTCAGCATTATAGTATTAATAAGCCAAAGCAATTACCAATATCACCGTATCTACTACGTGCGGTGCGTCGGAGTGATGGTTCTCGTACACGTCTGCGACGTTGGAAGATCTCCAGCCACAAAATTAAAAAAAAACTCATTAAACACTAGGACGGCAGAAAGCGGTCCTCTGTCTAGTACAACCTAACACTATCTTTTTCTCTCTGTATTCTACAGACAAGAAACGCGAACTCCCATCCACAAGGACGGATTTCAGATAACGTCTCAATGTGAGTATTGACAGGGGAAGTGCTCTCAATCACTGAGGGCTGCGTACTCAACGAATATTCCCTACCCAGTGGCGAAGTCCAGAATCGTATAAGTTATCAACACCTTCGGTCACCTAAAGCAACTTCCCAGTGCCTTGCGGCACTATATCATACAAATTAAACATTAGTGATTTTGTCCGCATTTGTCCTATCATAACAAACGAACTTTGCGGCGGTATTTCACTGGTGACAGCTTTCCCCAGCTTTAACATTATCCCCTGAATTCCACTGCACGTCATCGAAACTCAGTTTCGGCATGATTCTTGATGAGAAGGTCTAGCCCTGGGATTGCACAGCAGCCCTCGACTGCATCTCGCATTACACTGCAAGTGTTGTCACTTTGTCAATCTCCTGATCCACTGGCACAAGCCTTGTCGGCCCGATCATAAATCTTGCAAACACATTTCCTCTCTCTTCTCCTCCCACCTTATGGGGAGGCAGTGCCGTCAAAGATGGTGCAGAAGCTGCGGCCTTCGGAAATATTGAATGCGTTTGTACCATTTCAGTACCCAAAATATCTGCAACACAGTCAGCCATATTGATAGCTTTCAGTGTCACCTCCTAAGTATCTACAACAAAATTACTGTCGGCAGTTGCACTCTGCAAGACACAAAAATCGTCGGCATATGCACTTCCCTCCACATCTGTTCCCGGCTGCAGAAATTTGCAATTTCTCCGCCAGGAGGTCCCCCACTAATTATGCAAACAACAAACGAGGAGAGCATAACAGTACAACGACAAGGACACTTAATCTAATTCTATCCTAACACTTACTGTAACTTAACTTTTCCGCTTGAGAGGCTAATCATGACTACTACTTTACGTGCTTAAACTCAGTGTGCCACATTTATTGCTCAAAATGAAATACATTGCCCATTCAAAATGGCGAAAATTACCACAAAACTCCGACTTCTCGACGAAACTCATATTCCCCTCTTAAGAAGCTACGCATGGTTAACACCTTATACACTTCCAGACAATGAGCCCCAATCACTGATGATAGGTAAAAATGAAGTTCATATTTACACATCCTCAGAACACAGTCTGAGTTTGCTTGACACGTGTCACACAAGAAAACAGAATTTAAAAGCTGCTAAAAGGTGCACTGACTCAACGTGATACACGTAGGGGGTAAAATACAACAGTTAGTGCACTCACCCACTGCATACTTGGCTTCAAAAGGCTCTGAGCACTATGGGACTTAACTTCTGAGGTCATCATTCCCCTAGAATTTAGAACTACTTAAAGCTAACTAACCTACGGACATCATACACATCCATGCCCGAGGCAGAATTCAAAACTGTGACCGTAGAGGTCGCGCGGCTCCAGATTGAAGCGCCTAGAACCGCTCGGCCACTCAGGCGGAACAACTGCATATTGATATAGGGTGTCGACGAAACTGCAACCCTGAGGTAGTCGAGAGTCATCGTCTCCAGGGAGAGTGGCTGGTAAGGTTAACCTGTACTGAAATTTAGACATAACACACACTTCTGACATCAAAATGTGGAGTCCAGGATGGATGACCTCTACACGTGGAGCTCTGAGTTGAGGTGGTGGATTGTTGTCGGGATGATGGTCGATGGCTGCTCATAAAAACTTCACTGTTAGTCATACATTTTACTGAAGAACAAACTAGAACATTCTATAGTGCATCTTCCTCAATAGTGTGTGCTGAAGACTGCGAGTGTTAAGGAACTGACGCAACAGGTGGGCATGACAACTTAATTTCATAGGGCAAATACTGAGGCGTCAAGGAATTGTCTGTTTGGTAATGAAGAGTAGTGTGTATATGTGGGTATTGGGGAGGGGAGGGTGTTTAAATTGTAGAGGGAGACAAAGTCTTGAATACAAGTAGCAGGATGAAAGTGATGCACATGGAATTAGCTGTGCAGCGCTGAAGAAGCTTGCACAGAATAGGCTAGCTTCGGCAGCTGCATCAAACCAGACTTCAGACTGAAGACCACATCAACAACATTGAGGAAGGGGGTGGGATGGAGGGGTAGGCTTCTTGTGCACAATTTTGCAAGTTCTTTACTGGGACAACTCATGAGTAAGGTAGATCTCGTGTGATTCAGCGCCCTCAGCTGTAGACATGGAAAAAGACGTTTCTATATTGCCCTAAATTAAAGGCGCTGCTCATTCTCGTATGAGAAAAGCTATTTATATCACACTGTTGGCCGATGCAACCAACTGATGTAGCGGTTCTTGTATTATTTTGTTGTTGTAAACAGAAGTATCTCCGGTATGACGTTAAACTGCAACCACACATGGAGTGACCACAGTATAAGTGGTCCCTATCCAACAATAGCATCAAGGTGAATGGGGGAGTGCAAGTTGTGAGCTGTAACTGTTACCTTGCCTGCTTGCGAAGGTGGAGGGAAGATAGAGAATGTAAAGAAAATAGTCGTGATCACCTACTACTTACCAGTAGGTGGTCAACACAGTATTGTGAATTGAAATTAACTGAGCAGTGCTTATTGATTCCTGATGTGATATCCTGTTACTCCAGGTCTGTGTTCGAGAGAAACGCAACGTTACAGATGTGGCTCCAATGTAATTTTCATAAGGCAAGTGCATAACGCGATCGGTCAATCGAACTATGCTGTAGAGTTAATTGAGTATCGGACTAAGTTTCTGAAAGACTGTAGGTTCTTTGTTACACCATAAAAGACCTGATAAGCTGCTAATCAGTATTTGGATCACACCAATGGCGGAGGGGTTCCACGTCAGCAGTTATGCATTTCTTTCACGAATAGCTGTATACAAAGCTGATAAAACATTAATACAAAGAGATATGTTTAGTTTGTTAAATTAATACATCTGAAAGGTATTAATTTACATATACTTAAAAACGAGGTGCGTTTGAAGAGTCTGTGCAAAATCCGAGAAAGGCCACCACCGGCGCCTATCGAGGTCATATTTAGTTAGTAGCATCTTTGGAAAGAACGCACACCAAGTGTCAGTCATATTGGTATATTTTTTTCTGTTAGGCATTCGTGTGAATCAAGGAAGTCGAGTGACTGTCAAAAAATGGGCGAAAAAGAATTTCGTGTGTTGATTAAACATTACTTTATGGATGGCAAAACGCCTCAGGAGACTATAGAGAAGCTTGATAAACATTACGGTGTAAAAATGATTCAAATGGCTCTGAGCACTATGGGACTTAACAGCTGCGGTCATCAGTCCCCTAGAACTTAGAACTACTTAAACCTAACTAACCTAAGGACATCACACACATCCATGCCCGAGGCAGGATTCGAACCTGCGACCGTAGCAGTGGCGCTGTTCCGGACTGCGCGCCTAGAACCGCGAGACCACCACGGCCGGCAAAACATTACGGTGACTCTGCGCCTTCGCTTAGAACAGTTTATAAGTGATTTCAAAATTTTAGTAGTGGCCACATGGGCACAACTGATGCTGAACGTTCTGGAAATCATTGATAAAATCCATGATCTGGTGATGGATGACAGAAGAGTTTAGGTGAGTGAGATTGCTAGTGCTGTGGGCATCTCGAATGAACTGGTACATAATATTTTGCATGAACATTTGGACATCAGAAAGCTATCCGTAAGATGCGTTCCGCGATTGCTCACGTTTGACCAAAAGGGAACTGTTCGAAGTGTTGCAGGGATGGTTTACAGCTGTTCTGAAGAATCCGCAGGACTTTGAGCGTCGTTTCGTCACTGAGGATGAGACATGGAGACATTACTATACTCCTGAGACCAATCAAGATTCTAAACAATGGGTACCGAGGGAGAATCTGCACCAAAAAACGCGAAGACAATTCCTTTGGCCGGAAAGGTTATGGAGACTGTCTTTGGGGAATCTGAAGGGATAATCCTCATCGACTATGTGGAAAAGGGTAAAACTTTTACAGGTCAATATTATTCATCGTTATTGGACCGTCCTTTTCGATCAAGAAAATGCACCAGCACACACCTCAGCATTTGTGGTCGCAAAAATAATGTAAATAGGATTCCAAGTCGTTTCGCATCCCCCTTCCCTCATATTCTCCAGATCTGGCTCGTTCGGACTACTATTTGTTCCCCAAATCGAAGAAATGGCTGGCGGGACAAAGATTATATTCAAACGAGGAGGTGACTGCAGCAACTATCAGCTATTTTGCAGACTTGGACAATTCCTATTGTTCGGAAGGGATCAACAAATTAGAACAGCGTTGGACAAAGCGTATAAGTCTAAAAGGAGACAATGTTGAAAATAAAAATGGTTTACCCCAAACATGTAAGCAGTATTTATTTTTGCACGGACTTTTCAATGGCCAATCTTACATTCATGGTTCTTAAGAGCTAACAGGATAGATGCATAGACGCTTACATAGCGAAAGCTGAAGAACAAAGGACGATACGAAACAGGAAGGCATCACCTCGTTGAGCGCAGAAAAAATGTGAAGACTTCTCTGTTCTTCATTATCGGCCGGTATTACATGTACTTATTAACATTTGTGGACTTTCTAGTACATACATATTTCATAAACATAAAGAAAGAAAAATTTTCTTGGTGTCTTATATTTTCCTACGATATATTTGACTACGATACTGGCTGTTACATGAGTAGTGATTCAAGTCGTGTACAACAAGGTTAAGTCAGTTTAGGGATATGTCTGCCTGTGGGAATTGATGCAGCCACTGCTGGAGTCACGCCGCCGTTGGCTTGTATGATGTCAATCGGTCGGTGAGAACTCGCTGAGAGCGAGTTCTGGTTTAGCAGTTTGCAGCAGAGGTGGGCATCGAGGCGCGGCCCGTCCAGGAGCGTAACCATGACAGCCGTGCGAGCCTTGCGTAGCGCTGCCCGTCCAGCCGGGTCAGCCGCATGGAGGTCCGGCGGGCCGCACGGTGCAGAGTCGTGCGGCCGCACTGGGCTACAGCAGTCGCGGGCCGAGCGAGTCCCTGACGTCACCCCAAGGGCCGAGCAGTGTTGTTGCGAAACGAACTTGTATGCCACGGGCTCAGCAGAGTCGCGTATGGAGAGGCAGCCAACGGGCCGCGACCTCACTGCTACACACTGACCGAGCCCGTGACGTCACTGCACCAGTGCCCTGCGCATGCGCTGGCGTGCTGCGGCCTACTGTCTGTTCGTAGCACTGACCGCAGTTGTGAGCTACGGGCTGCGAGAGATGGGTTGAGCAGAGTTATTTCAAATGTTTAAATGTGTGTGAAATCTTATGGGACTTAACTGCTAAGGTCATCAGACAAAATGAGCGCGGAAACTAAACGTGGTATGCAGAAGAAGGTGCACGTGTCAATAAAAAGGGAAGTAAAAGAAAAACTAATGAGTGGTGAGTGGAGAACCACACAACCTGAAGCGAATTTTAAAGGTTCAGTTTGGACCGTGGTGAAGCCTGTCGTGGATGGAGTTAGGAAAAGCGTTCATTTTGTTTGCTGTTCGCTGTGAAGTGAATTTTACTCTCATGCTGGAGGGTCAAATTGAACTTCGCACATTTCTAGCCATCCAGGCACGTCTAATAAACAAGGGTCTTGTGTAGACGAGAAACGACTTCCTAAACCTGCTCAGGACATAACTGTCGATAAATTGGTGGCTATGTGTGCACGAGATGTAAGGTCTTATGGAACTATAAGAGGTGAAGGTCTTATGGATCTTGTTCTCACGTTAGTTGACACTGCAAAGGCCATTATGTCTCATCCCCCAAATGTGTCACGATACATGGCATAATGTGCTAACAGCCTAGGACATATAATTATGCCTGAGGTAATTGCTCATATAAGAGAAGGTGAATACTCAGCAACTACAGACATGTGGACATCCAGTGCGGGAAGAAACAAGTATCTGACATGTACTGTCTCCTGTTTCATTGACTGCACTCTCAGATCTCTCATTTTATTTACAACCCAGTTTCCAGATGAACCATAAAGTGGGGGGAGGGGGGGTAACATTCTAAGAGAATTGTTTAGACGGTTTATGTCTCTTGGTATCCACCACTCCACTTTGAAAGACATGCAGCACACTACTGATCAAGGTACCAACTTTGTCGTTGCACTGCATGATTATTCACGATTGAATTGTTCCTGCCATATGCAAAATATGGGACTACGAAATAAATTTAATGCGGAGTGCATATGCGTCAATTGTCCATAACTTCATGGTCTTTTGACTGTGGCGAAAGAACACGTCACATACGTAAAAGAAAGTGGCATAATTAATGCTCTTGGTAGATAACTGCGCCAGTCTAACGATACTCGTTGGAATAAGCAGCTGACAATGTTAGAATGTCTTTGTGGAAGAAGCTCTCTGAGAAGGGAGAAATAGCCCAAAATGAAGTAACTGATAATACGCTGATGAAAGAACTTTTTATGTTATGTATGCTATTCGATTACTGTAATTCTTATACGCTATCATTTATTTTACAGCTTCAAAAACACTAGGGTTTTTGTAGCTCTTCAATGCGGCGTCCAAGGAATTAGAACTGGGGAAATCATCTACACTGCACCATCTGTTTGCAGGGACAATGACAATGATAAAGCATCCGAGTCAGGCGCCCGAGATCAGAGAAGTTTCTGAAATCGTACTTTTACATAAACGCCTCAAATTTTAGTTAGATGAAAAGCTATTTGTCCAGAGATACTGTGAGGTAGCAACTTTCCTCTGGCCACCATTTGTCATTTAATAATGATCTCTGAAGATAAGAGGCGTGAAGTCATGAAATGGACACAATAGTTTTCCTACTTCATACTTCTCCAATCCCACAATACACTCTAACGACATTACCCTTTAATGCATCTCCAACCGTCTTTCTATTTGTTCTCGCTAGTGGGTTCGAACGGAAATGGCTTACCTTTCGATTTAGAAATAGTTATCTCAATGTAGTCTGCTCTTCTCGAAGTTACAAAAACAACATTAATGTTCGGAAATAGGAGAGATGCTCATTCCTACATGTTCCTCCACAACTGGTTACATGTGAATCCTTGGGAATCCATGTTGTCCTAAATGAAAGTTTGAATTTTTGTCGTAATGCACTGAAATATGAATTTTGCAGTCCTTAGGGAAAAAGAAGAGAGCATTAATAAGGCTGGACATCTATTTCACAGCCCACCCCACCAAAGAACAAATCATGTGGAAGCACATAAATTCTGCTACTCCACCTGCTGGATTTCTAGTTGTGCAATTTGAAGATGGGATTCAGACATTCGGGTAGCCTACACTCTATGTCCTCCCCTCATGAACCATCAACCTTGCCGTTGGTGGGGAGACTTGCGTGCCTCAGCGATACAGATGGCCGTAGCGTAGGAGCAACCACAACGGAGGGGTATCTGTTGAGAGGCCAGACAAACGTGTGGTTCCTGAAGAGGGGCAGCAGCCTTTTCAGTAGTTGCAGGGGCTACAGTTTGGATGATTGACTGATCTGGCCTTGTAACACTAACCAAAACGGCCTTGCTGTGTTGGTACTGCGAACTGCTGAGAGCAAGGGGAAACTACAGCCGTAATATTTTCCGAGGGCATGCAGCTTTACTGTATGGACAAACGATGATGGTGTCCTCTTAGGTAAAATATTCCGGAGGTAAAATAGTCCCCTATTCGGATCTCTGGGCGGGGACTACTCAAGAGGACGTCGTTATCAGGGGAAAGAAAACTGGCGTTCCACGGATCTGAGTGTGGAATGTCAGATCCCTTAATCGGGCAGTAGGTTAGAAAATATAAAAAGGGAAATGGATAGGTTAAAGTTAGATATAGTGGGAATTAGTGACGTTCGGTGGCAGGAGGAACTAGAGTTTTGGTCAGGTGAATACAGGATTATAAATACAAAATCAAATAGGGGTAATGCAGGAGTAGGTTTAATAATGAATAGAAACATAGGAGTGCGGGTTAGCTACTACAGACAGCATAGTGAACGCATTATTGTGGCCAAGATAGACACGAAGCCCACGCCTACCACAGTAGTACAAGTTTATATGCCAACTAGCTCTGCAGATGATAAAGAAATTGATGAAATGTATGATTAGATAAAGGAAATTATTCAGGTAGTGAAGGGAGACGAACATTTAATAGTCATGGGTGACTGGAATTCGAGAGTAGGAAAAGAAAGAGAAGGAAGCATAGTAGGTGAATATGGATTTGGGGTAAGAAATGAAAGAGGAATCCGTCTGGTAGAATTTTGCACAGATCATAACATAATCATAGCTAACACTTGGTTCAAGAATCATAATAGAAGGTTGTATACATGGAAGAATCCTGGAGGTACTGGAAGGTATCAGATAGATTATATAATGGTAAGACAAAGATTTAGGAACCAGGTTTTAAACTGTAAGACATTTCCAGGGGCAGATGTGGACTCTGACCGTTATCTATTGGGTATGAACTGTAGGTTAAAACTGAAGAAACTGCAAAAAGGTGGGAATTTAAGTAGATTGGACCTGAATAAACTGACTAAACCAGAGGTTGTACAGACTTTCAGGGAGAGCATAAGGGAATAATTGACAGGAATGGGGGAAAGAAATACAGTAGAAGAAGAATGGGTAGCTTTAAGGGATGAAGTAGTGAAGGCAGCAGAGGATCAAGTTGGTAAAAAGACGAGGGCTAGTAGAACTCCTTGGGTAACAGAAGAAATATTGAAATTAATTGATGAAAGGAGAAAATATAAAAATGCAGTAAATGAAGCAGGCAAAAAGGAATACAAACGTCTCAAAAATGAGATCGACAGGAAGTGCAAAATGGCTAAGCAGGGAAACCCAGGTCTAAGCAAAGCAGGGAAAGCAGAAAGGTGGAATGAGTATATAGAGGGTCTATACAAGGGCGATGTACTTGAGGACAATATAATGGAAATGGAAGAGAATGTAGATGAAGATGAAATACGGATATGATACTGCGTGAAGAGTTTGACAGAGCACTGAAAGACCTGACTCGAAACAGGGTCCTGGCAATAAACAAAATTCTATTAGAACTACTGACGGCCTTGGGAGAGCCAGTCCTGACGAAACTCTACCATCTGGTGAGTAAGATGTATGAGACAGGCGAAATACCCTCAGACTTCAAGAAGAATATAATAATTCCAATCCCAAAGAAAGCAGGTGTTGACAGATGTGAAAATTACCGAACTATCAGTTTAATAAGTCACGGCTGCAAAATACTAACGCGAATTCTTTACAGACGAATGGAAAAACTGGTAGAAGCGGACCTCGGGGAAGATCAGTTTGGATTGCGTAGAAATATTGGAACACGTGAGGCAATACTGACGTTACGACTTATCTTAGAAGAAAGGTTATGGAAAGGCAAACCTACGTTTCTAGCATGTGTAGACATAGAGAAAGCTTTTGACAATATTGACTGGAATACTCTCTTTCAAATTCTAAAGGTGGCAGGGGTTAAATACAGGGAGCGAAAGGCTATTTACATTTTGTACAGGGTTATAGCCTCTCCCCGATGTTATTCAGTCTGTATATTGAGCAAGCAGTAAAGGAAACAAAAGGAAAATTCTGAGTAGGTATTGAAATCCATGGAGAAGAAATAAAAACTTGGAGGTTCGCCGATGACATTGTAATTCTGTCAGAGACAGCAAAGGTCTTGGAAGAGTAGTTGAACGGAATGGACAGTGTCTTGAAAGGAGGATATAAGATGAACATCAACAAAAGCTTAACGAGGATACTGGAATGTAGTCGAATTAAGTCGGGTGATGCTGAGGGAATTAGATTAGGAAATGAGACACTTAAAGTAGTAAAGGAGTTTTCCTATTTCGGGAGCAAAATAACTGATAATGGTCGAAGTAGAGAGGATATAAAATGTAGACTGGCAATGGCAAAGAGAGCGTTTCTGAAGAAAAGTAATTTGTTAACATCGAATATAGATTTAAGTGTCAGGAAATCGTTTCTGAAAGTATTTGTACGGAGTATAGCCATGTATGGAAGTGACACATGGACGATAAATAGTTTGGACAAGAAGAGAATAGAATCTTTCGAAATATGGTGCTACAGAAGAATGCTGAAGATTAGATGGATAGATCACATAACTAATGAGGAGGTATTGAATAGAATTGGGGAGAAAGGGAGTCTGTGGCACGACTTGACAAGAAGAAGGGACCGGTTGGTAGGACATGTTCTGAGGCATCAAGGAATCACAAATTTAGCATTGGAGGGCAGCGTGGAGGGTAAAAATCGTAGAGGAAGACTAAGAGATTAATACACCAAGCAGATTCAGAAGGATGTAGCTTCCAGTAAGTACTGGGAGATGAAGAAGCTTGTACAGGATAGGGTAGCATGGAGAGCTGCATCAAACCAGTCTCAGGACTGAAGACCACAACAACAAGAACCACAATCGATCGCATTCAACATCTACTCGGAACGAGCAGTAAAGCATACAAGGATAAATTTGTAAACAGAATTAAATATCAGGGAGGAGCAATAAACATATTGAAGTTTACCGGTGACACTGCAATTCAGTCAGAGACAGCAAAGAAATTGGAATAACAGTTGAATGGAATAGACAGTCACTTGAAAAGGGATTATAAGATAACCCTCAATGCAACTAAATGAAAGGCAAAGTAACCTATTCGAACAGAACCTAGCAGTACCAACGGATTTTCCATAACGTGTACTACAAAAGGGGGCTGTAATATATGACCAACACAAAGATATACCGATTTCGTTAACTTTCGTTGTCTTTTAGGCACAGCATACTTTTGAAAGATATATTTACGTGTAAGAAGTGTCATAAACCTGAAAATATGAATATGACACATGTTCTGAAATTCACATCCACTGACAAGACCTAAATTTTTGCGTTAAGACCTAAATTTAAAACGTAATCTGGTAGAGGGAATCATTAAAAATCACAAATACATTTTTTTTTCAAAATTTTAAAATATAATGTACATGACTAGATTCCAGCTTTCTGAAAAGGTAGGCAAAAAGTACCCCTTCCCTCTCCCTTGGTATTCCGAGGGTTAAATCAGGTAGTGTTAAGGGAATCTGATTACGGAATGAGAGACTAAAAGCACTATTGGGCAGCAAAATAACTGATGATGGCCGAAGTAGAGAGACTACAAGATGAAGGGTGACTATAGCAAGAAAAGTATTAATGAAAACGGGGGATTTGCTAACGTCGAATATAAATTTAAGTGTTAGGAAGTATTTCTGGAAGGTATTTATATGGTTTCAAAGAGGCTGCTCCAGGCGGGTGTAAAAATAAATGTGCGCAGTGGAAAATACTGCACGCAAATATACAGATTTGGCCCTATCTGACTACCCCCTGAAAAAGATCTTAGTATCTCTTAACGGTGATATTATTTCCTGCTTCTTGCTCTTTGACATATAAATTACAACATAAAAATAAATGAATGATTAAGGGAACTAGTAACTACTAAATATTAATGTTGTTTCTGCTTATACATTTATTGTAGATTTAAACCTCTTTATATGTTACAAATGTTTATATGTCGATGTGCAATGGACATAAAGAGATATAAATGAATTTCCTGACTAATATTATTGATAAACTACCCAAATCTGCCCTTTCTTATGGCTACACGATCTAATATAAATAACACGAGATGACTGATATCATCTACAGTAAGAGGCAATACTTTCAAAGATGATGTACAGCGGTTTGCAACCTCAGTGGAAATGAAACTTACGTGATCACAGCTGTTCAGCTTTATAGCCCTAATAAACCGAAGCAATTAGCAATATCAGAGAATGTACTGCGTTAGTGTGTCGGAGAGTTGCTTCTCGTGCACATCTGCGACGATGGAAGGACTCCAGCCACAAAATAAAAGACTCATTAAACGCTAGGACGGCAGAAGGCGGTCCTCAGACTAGTATAACCTAATACTATCTCCTCCTCCCTATATTCTACAGACAAGAAACGCGAACTCCCAGCCGGAAGGACGGAATTCAGATAACGTCTCAATGTGAGTATAGGCAGGAGAAGTTCTCTCAATCACTGAACGCTGCGTACTCAACGACGATTCGCTACCCGGAGGCGAAGTCCACAATCGCGCAAGTTAGCAACACCTTCGGTCACCTAAAGAAAATTCCCAGTGCCTCGTGGCAATATATCACGCAGATTAAGGCTTAGTGATTTTGCCCGCATTTGTTCTCTCATGATATATGAAGCTTGCGACAGTATTTCACTGTTGGCACCTTCCCCCAGCTTGAACATAATCCCCCTGAGTTCCACTGCACGTCATCGGAAGTCAGTTTCGGCCGGCCGAAGTGGCCGTGCGGTTAAAGGCGCATCCAGTCTGGAACCGCAAGACCGCTACGGTCGCAGGTTCGAATCCTGTCTCGGGCATGGATGTTTGTGATGTCCTTAGGTTAGTTAGGTTTAACTAGTTCTAAGTTCTAGGGCACTAATAACCTCAGCAGTTGAGTCCCATAGTGCTCAGAGCCATTTGAACCATTTTTTGTCAGTTTCGGCATGATGCTTGATGAGAAAGTCTAGCCCTGGGATTGCACAGCAGCGTTCGCCTGTATAACCATTACACTGCAAGTGTTGTCACTTTTGTCAATCTCCTGATCCACTGGCACAAGCCTTGTCGGCCCGATCATAAACCTTACAAACACATTTGCTCTTTCTTCTCCTCCCACCTTCTGAGGAGGCAGTGCCACACTGATGGTGCCGAATATGCGTCCTCCGGAAATACTAAATGCGTCTGTCCCATTTCAGCACCCAAAGCACCTGCAATACAATCAGTCTTATTAATAGCTTTACGTGTCACTTCCTAAGTATCGACAACAAAATTACTGTCGGCAGTGGCACTCTGCAAGACACCAATATCATCGGCAGATGCACTTCGCTCCACATCTGGTCCAGGCTGCAGAAATTCGCAATCTCTCCGCCAGGATATACCTCACTAATTATGCAAACAACAAACGAGGGGAACAAAACAGTATGACTACAAGGACAATTAATCTAATTCTATCCTAACACTTACTGTTACTTAACTTCTGCACTTTAGCGGCTACTCATGACGACTATTATACGCGCTTAAACGCAGTGAGCCAAATTTATTGCTCAAAATGAAATACATTGCCCATTAAAAACGGCGAAAACTACCACAAAACTACGACTTCTCAACAAAACTCATCTTCCCCTTCTAAGAGTCTACGCATAGTTAACACCTTATACACTTCCAGTCAATGAGCCACACACATTCATGATAGGCAGAAATAACGTTCATCTTTACACATCCTCAGAACACAGTCGGAGTGTACTTACCACATGTCACACATGGAAACAGAGCTGAAAAGCAATGTCTCAATGTGATAGTCGCAGTGAGTCCACTCACCCACTGCAGACTGATGTTGTGTGCCGACGAAACTGCAACACTGAGGTAGACGAGAGTCATCGTCTCCAGGGAGAGTGGCTGGTAAGGTTCCCCTGTCACTGAAATTTTGACGTGACACACACTTCTGACATCAAAATGTGGAGGTCCAGGATGGATGACCTCTACATGTGGAGGTCTGAGTTGAGGTGGTGGATTGTTGTCGGGATGATGATCTATGGCTGCTTATAATAACATCACTATTATTAATACGTTTTACTGAAGGAACAAACTAGAACATTCTGTGGTGCAACGTCCTCCATAGTGTGTGCTGAAGACAGCGAGTGTTAAGGAACTGACTCAACAGGTGGGCATGGCCTCAAACGACTGCCTTCTATGGCCGATTTCTGGGTGCAACTGGCAGTTGGCCCACAGGGTATAAGATGCTAGATCTCACAGCACTGATCTTAAAACCAGCATCAGGGGCCCACAGTTAGTAGAGGCCAAGTAACATGTTGGCTGCTTGTAGCCTCATGTCGCCTCGTAGAGCGCCACCCCTCCTCTTAAATATTAGCTACCTGACCGATACATCTTTGACTGATAATTATGGTAATTCGTGTCGGGACTGAGCGCACGTGCTTTGCAAATCACAGCTTGCAACCATGTAGAAGATAAGAAGTCTGCTGATTGGATGTGTAGTTACTGGCCTACCAACGCCTTTCTGCTGTGTCGTCGTTATGGTACTGCCAGACATTTTCCTGGAGCACAATGTGGGAATCTGCCAGTGGCATTGCTGCATCTGACGTAATGGTATTTGGTCGGCGCTGATCTTTTGCAACAGCCATGGCAATGTCACAATTTTACTCAGTAGCGCCGAAAAATAGTGGTGACACTGCAGATCGAATAACTGATGGGGAAAACGAGAAATTTATGGCACAACTTCGTTTCATAGAGTATATCCTAAGGCATCAAGGACTTGTCAGTTTGGTAATGGAGAGAAGTGTGTATATGTGAGTGTTGGAGAGGGGGGGGGGGAGGGTTAAGATTGTAGAGGGAGACGAAGTCTTGAATACAGTTAGCAGGTTCAAACTTATGTACATTGCGTTAGCTGTGCAGCGCTGAAGAGGCTTCAACAGAATAGACTAGCTTGGGCAGCTGCATCAAACCAGTCTTCAGACTGAAGACCACAACAACAACATTGGGGAAGGAGATGGGAGCGAATGGTAGTTTTCTGGTCCATAATTTTGCAAGTTTTTCCTGGGAGAACTACTGAGTAAGGTAGATCTCGTGTGATCAGCACCTTCGCCTGTTGACATGGATAAAAACGTTTCTATATTACTCTAAAATAAGGGTGCCGCACATTCCCGTATGTGGAAAGCTATTTAGCTCACACTATTCGCCGATGCAGCGAACTGAAGTAGCGGTTCTTGTATATTTTGTTGTTGTAAACAGAAATGTCTCTGGCATGACGTTAATCTGCAACTACACATGGAGTGACCACAGTATAAGTGGTCCCCATCCAACAACAGCAACAACCTCTCTGGTAGGTGGATGAGCGAGTGGAAGTTCTGTACTGTAACTGTTACCTTGCCTGCTTGCGAAGGTGGAAGGATGATAGAGAATGTAAAGAAAATAGTCATGATCTCCTACCACTTACCACAAGGTAGTCAGCTCAGTAATGTCAATTGAAATGAACAGAGCATTGCTTCTTGATTCCTGTTCTGATTTCCTATTACTCCAGGTTGGTGTTCGAGAGAAATGCACAGTTACAGATGTGCCTCCAATGTAAATTTCATAAGGCAAGTGCACAACGCGATCGGTCAATCACATTATGCTGTATAATTAATTGAGTATCGGACTTCGTTTCTGAAAGACTGCAGTTTCGTTGCTGCACCATAAATATCTGATAAATTGCTAATCAGTATTTGGATCACACCAAAGGCGGACGGTCTCCACGTCAGCAGTTTTGCATTTCTTTCACGAATAGCTGAACACAGATCTGATAAAGACATTATACTAAGAGATATGTTTAGTTTGTTAAGTTAATCTGGAAGTTATTAATTTAAATACACTTAAATATATTAACGGATCTTAAAAGCTAATAAGATACACTACTGGCCATTAAAATTGCTGCACCAAGAAGAAATGCAGATGATAAACGTGTTTCATTGGACAAGTATAGTCTACTAGAACTGACATGTGTTTACATTTTCAGTTAATTTGGGTATATAGATCGTGAGAAATCAGTACCCAGAACAACCACCTCTGTCTGTAATTACGGCCTTGATACGCCTGGGCATTGAGTCAAACAGAGCTTGCATGGCGTGTACAGGTACAGCTGGCCATGCAGCTTCAACACGATACCACAGTTAATCAACAGTAGTGACTAGCGTATTGTGACGAGCCAGTTGCTCGGCCACCATTGACCAGACGTTCCAATTGGTGAGTGATCTGCATGATGTGGTGGCAGGGCAGCAGTCGAACATTTTATGTATCCAGAACGGCCCATACAGGTCCTGCACCATAGAGTCGTGCATTATCCTGCTGAACTGCATGGGATCGAATGAAGTGTAGAGCCACGGGACGTAACACATCTGACATGTAACGTCCACTGTTCAAAGTGCGAACAACAGGTGACTGAGGCATGTAACCAATGGCAACCCATACCATCACGCCGGTTGATACGTCAGTATGGCGATGACGAATACATGCTTCCAATGTGCGTCCATCGCGATGTCGCAAACACAGATTCGACCATCACGATGCTGTAAACAGAATCTGGATTCAACGGAAAAATTTTGTGCACCCAAATTCGTCATTGAGCTTACCATCGCAGGCGCTCCTGTCTGTGATGCAGCGTCAAGGGTAACTACAGCCATGGTCTCCGAGCTGATGGTCCATGCTGCTGCAAACGTCGTCGAACTGTTCGTGCAGATGGTTGTTGTCTTGCAAACGTCCCCATCTGTTGACTCAGGGATCGAGACGTGGCTGCACGATCCGTTACAGCCAAGCGGATAAGATGCCTATCATCTCGACTGCTAGTGATATGAGGCCATTGGGATGCAGCACGGCGTTCCGTATTACCCTCCTGAACCCACCGATTCCATATTCTGCTAACAGTCATTAGATCTCGAACAACGCTAGCAGCAATGTCGCGATATGATAAACCGCAATCGCGATAGGCTACAATCCTACCTTTATCGGAAACGTGATGATACGCATTTCTCCTCCTTACACGAGGCATCACAACAACGTTTCACCAGGCAATGCCGGTCAACTGTTGTTTGTGTATGAGAAATCGGTTGGAAACTTTCCTCATGTCAGAACGTTGTAGGTGTCACCACCGGCGGAAACCTTGGGTGAATGCTCTGAAAAGCTAATCATTTGCATATCACAGCATCTTCGGTACGAAACAGGAAGGCATCCCCTAACTGATCGAAGAAAAAATGTGAAGGCTTCTCTTTTCTTTATCAGCATAGAACGTATTACATGTACTTTTTAACACTTGCGGACTCTCTGGTAAACACATATTTCATAAACATAAGGAAAGAGAAATTTTCTTGGTGTCTTACGTTTGTCTACGATACTGATGATGGTCGAAGTAGAGAGGATATAAAATGTAGACTGGCAATGGCAAGGAAATCGTTTCTGAAGAAGAGAAATTTGTTAACATCGAGTATAGATTTAAGTGTCAGGAAGTCGTTTCTGAAAGTATTTGTATGGAGTGTAGCCACGTATGGAAGTGAAACATGGACGATAACCAGTTTGGACAAGAAGAGAATAGAAGCTTTCGAAATGTGGTGCTACAGAAGAATGCTGAAGATAAAGTGGGTAGATCACGTAACTAATGAGGAGGTATTGGTTGGTTCAAATGGCTCTGAGCACTATGGGACTCAACTGCTGTGGTCATCAGTCCCCTAGAACTTAGAACTACTTAAACCTAACTAACCTAAGGACATCACACACATCCATGCCCGAGGCAGGATTCGAACCTGCGACCGTAGCAGTCGCGCGGTTCCGGACTGCGCGCCTAGAACCGCTAGACCACCGCGGCCGGCGAGGAGGTATTGAATAGAATTGGGGAGAAGAGAAGTTTGTGGCACAACTTGACTAGAAGAAGGGATCGGTTGGTAGGACATGTTTTGAGGCATCAAGGGATCACAAATTTAGCATTGGAGGGCAGCGTGGATGGTAAAAATCGTAGAGGGAGGCCAAGAGATCAATACACTAAGCAGATTCAGAAGGATGTAGGTTTCAGTAGGTACTGGGAGATGAAGAAGCTTGCACAGGATAGAGTAGCATGGAGAGCTGCATCTAACCAGTCTCAGGACTAAAGACCACAACAACAACAACATTTCACAACGATACTGGCTGATACATGAGTACTAATTCAAGTCGTGTACAACAAAATTACGAGATTGGTTTATACAACAAAAACAATAAACTATTTGGCATGTTTTAAATAAACCGTTTGACAAATCATTTACATAGGCATGTGAGATATTTGTACAAAATACACTAACTTAAAATTTGAGAGGTATCAATGTTCTGATTATAAGAGGTTAAGTTAGTTCAGTGACGTGTCTGCCCGTGGGGATTGATGCAGCCACTGCTGGAGTGACTTCGCAGTTGGCTTGTATGACGTCAATCGGTCGGTGACAACCGGCTGAGTGCGACCTTTGGTTTTGCACTTCGCAGCGGAGGTGGGCATCGAGGTGTGGCCCGTCCAGGACAGTGGTCATGACAGCCGTGCGTCCCTTGCCTCGCGCTGCCGGTTCAGGCGGGGCAGCCGCATCGAGGTCCGCTGGGAGAATCGTGCGAAGAGGCTCAGCCCATGAGCTGCGGCCGCACTGGACTACTGAAGTATCGGGCTGAGCGAGACCCTGACGTCATCCTAAGTGCCGAGCAGTGCTGTTGCTAAATCACCTGTATGCCACGGGCTCAGAAGAGCTGCGCATGCAGACGCAGCCCACGGGCCGCTGTCTAACTGCTCCACATTGAGCGAGCACATGACATCACTGCAACAGTGCCTTGCGCAAGCACTGGTGTGCTGCACCTACGAACTGTTGGTAGCACTGACCGCAGTTGCGAGCTACGGGCTACGAGCAGTGAGTAGAGCAGTGTTTAGTGGAGTGATGGGATTTCTTCATTTTTTTCGTAACACACAAAATGAGAGCGGGAAACTAAACGAGGATTGGAGAGGAAGGAGCAAATGTCAAGAAAAACGGAAGTAAAAGAAAAACAAATCAGTGGTGAGTAGAGAACCACACAGCCTGGAGCAGTTTAAAAGTATACTTTGGACCTTGTTAAAGTCTATTGAGGATGGATTTAGGAAAAGCGTTCATATTCTTTGCTGTTCGTTGTACTGTGAAATTTACTCTCATGCTGAAGGGTCAAGTGGCACTTCGTACATTTCTCGCCATCCATGCGTGTCTAATAAACAAAGGTCTTACGTGGACGAGAAACGACTTCCTAAACCAGCTCAGGAGCTATCTGTCGACAGTTGCGTTCCTATATGTGCATGAGACGTAAGGTCGTACGGAACTATAAGAGGTGAGGGTCTTATGGATCTAGTTCAGAAGTTAATCGACACTGCAAAGGCCATTATATCTCACCCCACAACTGTGTCGCGGTACGTGGCAGAAAGTGTTAAAAGCCGACGACTTATAATTATGCCTGAGGTAATTGCTCATATAACAAAAGGCGAATACTCAGCAACTACGGACATGTGCACGTCCAGCGCGAGCGCGAGAAGAAACCATTATCTGACATGCACTGTCTCCTATATTATTGACTGAACTATCAGATCTCGCGTTTTCTTTACAACCCAGATTCCAGGTGAACCAAAAACGGGCGGTAATATTCTAAGAGAATTGTTTACACGATATAAGTCCCTTGGTAGCCAATAATTTTAATTCGCAGATTATATGCGTCAGTTGTCCATAAGTTCATGGTCTTTTGATTGGGCGAAGAACGCTTCCCCTACGTAAAGGAAAGTGGTCTTCCTAATGCTCTTGATAGATAACTGAGGCATTCTAAGGATAGTCGTTGGGTCGTTGGAATAAGCAGCTGACAAAGTTACAATGTCTTTGTGCGAAAAGTTCTCTGAGAAGGGAGAAATAGCCCGAAATGAAGGAACTGATATCACGCTCATGAAAGAACTTTTCACGATATTTATGCTATTCTATTACTGTAATTCTTATACGCAATCGTTTATTTTATAGTTTTAAAACATATGGGTTTTTGTAGCGTTTCAAAGCGGCGTCCAAGGAATTAGAACTGCAGAAATCAGCTGCACTGCACCTGCTCTTGGCATGGGCAATGACAATGTTAAAGCATTTGAGTCAGGCGCCCAGGACAGAGGTGTAAAGTCATGAATGCGATACCCTCACACTTCTCCAATCCCACAATACACTCTAACGACATTTCTCTTTACTGCATCTCCACCCGTCTTTTTTCTTTGTTCTCGCTAGTGGGTTCGAACGGAACTGTTGTTTAAATTCATAAATTTCGGGCGTATTATAGTATTTGAGAGTTGTAGCATCACGTTTTAGTACCTGAATAGTGTAAATTCGCGTAGTCGTCTGTCTTCTGTTTTTTGTTTTGAACGGCTAGTGTCGGTTGGTCACAGCCAGTGTGCTCCCTGCCGCCGTTGGATAAGCAGCTGCCAGCAGAAAGTTGTATACTCCTAGCTCACTCATTTGTTACATAGTTTAATTCTTAATTTCTTTGCGTGTATTTGGTACTTTCATTGTTCAAATTCATAAATTTCGGGCGTATTATAGTGTTTGAGAGTTGTAGCATCGCGTTTTAGTCCCTGAACAGTGTAAAATAGCGTAGTCTCCTTCCGCCGCCAAGCAGTGTGTCAGCAGTGCGCAAGTAGCAGCATTACTTCATTTACTAGGCAATCTTGTATTTTAATAATCGTTTAAATTTTGTGTCGATTTGTTTGTGCTGTCTGTAGATTAGATCAGACGTTCTTTGCACAACAGTTTTAGCATGGATAGGGACTGCAACTGCTGTGTTCGGATGCAGGCTGAGTTGGCATCCCTTCGCTCCCAGCTTCAGGCAGTGTTGGCTTCGGTCACAGAGCTTGAGGCTGTTGCCAATGGGCATCACTGTGGGGGTCCAGATGGGGGTTTGTCGGGGACGGCCAGCTCGTCCCACGCATCCCCCGATCGGACTACAATTGTGGCTGCCCGGTATACTGCCCACATTGAGGCTGATCCCTCACCTGTAGTAGAGTGGGAGGTCATCTCGAGGTGTGGCAGGTGGCAGGTGGCGAAAGACATTCCGGAGGGCTGAACGGAAGGCCTCTCCAGTTTGTCTGACGAACTGGTTTCAGGCTCTGTCTCCGGCTGATACTGATGTTCGGCCGGAGATGGCTGCTTGTCCTGTTCCAGGGGTTGCCCCTCAGTCTGCAAGATCCGGGCAGTCGCAGAGGGTGGGCTTACTGGTAGTTGGGAGCTCCAACGTCAGGTGCGTAATGGGGCCCCTTAGGGATATGGCAGCAAGAGAGGGGAAGAAAACCAATGTGCACTCCGTGTGCATACCGGGGGGAGTCATTCCAGATGTGGAAAGGGTCCTTCCGGGTGCCATGAAGGGTACAGGGTGCACCCATCTGCAGGTGGTCGCTCATGTCGGCACCAATGATGTGTGTCGCTATGGATCGGAGGAAATCCTCTCTGGCTTCCGGCGGCTATCTGATTTGGTGAAGACTGCCAGTCTCGCTAGCGGGATGAAAGCAGAGTTCACCATCTGCGGCATCGTCGACAGGACTGACTGCGGACCTTTGGTACAGAGCCGAGTGGAGGGTCTGAATCAGAGGCTGAGACGGTTCTGCGACCGTGTGGGCTGCAGATTCCTCGACTTGCGCCATAGGGTTGTGGGGTTTCGGGTTCCGCTGGATAGGTCAGGAGTCCACTACACGCAGCAAGCGGCTACACGGGTAGCAGGGGTTGTGTGGCGTGGACTGGGCGGTTTTTTTTAGGTTAGATGGCCTCGGGCAAGTGCAGAAAGGGCAACAGCCTCAAAGGGTGCGGGGCAAAGTCAGGACATGCGGGGACCAAGCAGCAATCGGTACTGTAATTGTAAACTGTCGAAGCTGCATTGGTAAAGTACCGGAACTTCAAGCGCTGATAGAAAGCACCGAAGCTGAATTCGTTATAGGTACAGAAAGCTGGCTGAAGCCAGATATAAATTCAGCCGAAATTTTTACAAAGGCACAGACGGTGTTTAGAAAGGATAGATTGCATGCAACCGGTGGTGGCGTGTTTGTCGCTGTTAGTAGTAGTTTATCCTGTAGTGTAGTAGAAATGGATAGTTCCTGTGAAATATTACGGGTGGAGGTTACACTCAACAACCGAGCTAGGTTAATAATTGGCTCCTTTTACCGACCTCCCGACTCAGCAGCATTAGTTGCAGAACAACTGAGAGAAAATTTGGAATACATTTCACATAAATTTTCTCAGCATATTATAGTCTTAGGTGGAGATTTCAATTTACCAGATATAGACTGGGACACTCAGATGTTTAGGACAGGTGGTTGGGACAGAGCAACGAGTGACATTATACTGAGTGCACTATCCGAAAATTACCTCGAGCAATTAAACAGAGAACCGACTCGTGGAGATAACATCTTGGACCTACTGATAACAAACAGACCCGAAATTTTCGACTCTGTAAGTGCAGAACAGGGAATCAGTGATCATAAGGCCGTTGCAGCATCCCTGAATATGGAAGTTAATAGGAATATGAAGAAAGGGAGGAAGGTTTATCTGTTTAGCAAGACTAATAGAAGGCAGATTTCAGACTACCTAACAGATCAAAACGAAAATTTCTGTTCCGACACTGACAATGTTGGGTGTTTATGGAAAAAGTTTAAGGCAATTGTAAAATGCGTTTTAGACAGGTACGTGCCGAGTAAAACTGTGAGGGACGCGAGAAACCCACCGTGGTTCAACAACAAAGTTAGCAAGCTACTGCGAAAGCAAAGAGAGCTTCAATCCAAGTTTAAACGCAGCCAAAACCTCTCAGACAGACAGAAGCTAAACGATGTCAAAGTTAGCGTAAGGAGGGCTATGCGTGAAGCGTTCAGTGAATTCGAAAGTAAAATTCTATGTACCGACTTAACAGAAAATCCTAGGAAGTTCTGGTCTTACGTTCAATCAGTAAGTGGCTCGAAACAGCATATCCAGACACTCCGGGATGATGTTGGCATTGAAACAGAGGATGACACGCGTAAAGCTGAAATACTAAACACCTTTTTCCAAAGCTGTTTCACAGAGGAAGACCGCACTGCAGTTCCTTCTCTAAATCCTCGCACAAACGAAAAAATGGCTGACATCGAAATAAGTGTCCAAGGAATAGAAAAGCAACTGGAATCACTCAACAGAGGAAAGTCCACTGGACCTGACGGGATACCAATTCGTTTCTACACACAGTACGCGAAAGAACTTGCCCCCCTTCTGACAGCCGTGTACCGCAAGTCTCTAGAGGAACGGAAGGTTCCAAATGATTGGAAAAGAACACAGGTAGTCCCAGTCTTCAAGAAGAGTCGTCGAGCAGATGCGCAAAACTATAGACCTATATCTCTGACGTCGATCTGTTGTAGAATTTTAGAACATGTTTTTTGCTCGAGTATCATTTCGTTTTTGGAAACCCAGAATCTACTCTGTAGGAATCAACATGGATTCCGCTAGTTCTGCACTGTCGCCTGATAAACAAAGTAAGAGCTTACGGAATATCAGACCAGCTGTGTGGCTGGATTGAAGAGTTTTTAGCAAACAGAACACAGCATGTTGTTCTCAATGGAGAGACGTCTACAGACGTTAAAGTAACCTCTGGTGTGCCAAAGGGGAGTGTTATGGCACCATTGCTTTTCACAATATATATAATTGACCTAGTAGATAGTGTCGGCAGTTCCATGCGGCTTTTCGCGGATGATGCTGTAGTATACAGAGAAGTTGCAGCATTAGAAAATTGTAGCGAAATGCAGGAAGATCTGCAGCGGATAGGCACTTGGTGAAGGGAGTGGCAACTGACCCTTAACATAGACAAATGTTATGTATTGCGAATACATAGAAAGGAGGATCCTTTATTGTATGATTATATGGTAGCGGAACAAACACTGGTAGCAGTTACTTCTGTAAAATATCTGGGAGTATGCGTGCGGGACGATTTGAAGTGGAATGATCATATAAAATTAATTGTTGGTAAGGCGGGTACCAGGTTGAGATTCATTGGGAGAGTCCTTAGAAAATGTAGTCCATCAACAAAGGAGGTGGCTTACAAAACACTCGTTCGACCTATACTTGAGTATTGCTCAACAGTGTGGGATGCGTACCAGATCGGGTTGACGGAGAAGATAGAGAAGATCCAAAGAAGAGCGGTGCGTTTCGTGACAGGGTTATTTGGTAACCGTGATAGCGTTACGGAGATGTTTAGCAAACTCAAGTGGCAGACTCTGCAAGAGAGGCGCTCTGCATCGCGGTGTAGCTTGCTCGCCAGGTTTCGAGAGGGTGCGTTTCTGGATGAGGTATCGAATATATTGCTTCCATACTTATACCTCCCGAGGAGATCACGAATGTAAAATTAGAGAGATTCGTGCGCGCACGGAGGCTTTCAGACAGTCGTTCTTCCCGCGAACCATACGCGACTGGAACAGAAAAGGGAGGTAATGACAGTGGCACGTAAAGTGCCCTCCGCCACACACCGTTGGGTGGCTTGCGGAGTATAAATGTAGATGTAGATGTAGAACTCGCTTACCTTTCGAACTAGAAATAGTTATCTCAATGTACTCTGCTCTTCTGGAAGTTAAAAAAATAACATTTTATATTCTGAAGTAGGAGAGGTGCTCTTTCCTACATGTTCCTCCACAAGTCGTAGCACGTGAATCCTTGGGAATCCATGTTGTCCTAAATGAAAGTTTGAATTTTTGCCATATATGCACTGAAATATGAAATTTGCTGTCCTCAGGTAAAAAGAAGAGAGCAGTATTGAAGCTAGACATGTATTTCACAGCCCCACCCCATCAAAGAACAAATCTTGTTGTAGCACATAAATTCTGCTACTCCATCTGTTAGATTTCCAGTTGTGCAATTTGAAGATGGGAGTGAGACATTCGGGTACCCTACACTCGATGTCATTCAACATCTACACCGAACAAGCCGTGAAGCATACAAGAATAAATTTGTAAACAGAATATTAGGAGAATATTAGGGAGAAGCTGAAAGGGTACAGTACCGCCCGACATTGAAAATAGGTACAACATTCTTCGTTATTCTTGTCAGAACAACATATTATTTTGTCGGTAATAACTCAATTTCACTTAATACACCAAAGCCGGATACCCCTGTAGGAAAGAATGACAAATTATTTATTTAACTGATCACATGTGCACTCCCACAAAATAAATCCCTACATCCAATTTGGTGAGATCTGTGAAATGAGTGAATGTACAGTTGTCTGCTAACCGCAGATAGTGAATGTACAATTTCTGATCATCTTAGAGACGGTCCTTTGGTCACCTTCGGTTGAACCAAAGAGGAAATTTACCTGAGCTTTGAGCGCCTGAAATGTGGCTGACCAATACGGTAACATGGTGCTCCCCCACCTCGACGGAGGTGCGAGCTGACCTGAAGAACGGCCATGTTTCAGCGCTCTGGCGCTGGATCTTGTGTTGGTAAGACCTGTCTTAGGTGTGCTCGGTAAAAGACAAAAGAGTGGAGAGATGGTATGCATGTGAAATACTTAAGAGTAGTTTGGAATAATTATTTCTCTATTTCAGGAACTTTTGTGGGAAGAATTAAATGTGAGGCAGGTAATATTAAGGGAATCGTATTACTCTTCGGAAGTGACCAACGGTCACAATGAAACCTCGTGTAACAATAAGTTGAAATACTTGCGAGTGCTAGTATTAAGTTGAAATACTTCCGAGTGATAAAGTTAAGCTGAATTACTGGCGTGCGTACTATAAGTTGGAAATATTTAAGAAATGGCGTGTGCGGGACTTGAAATTAGAGACGAGCACTTCCACGTGTTGAGTACTGTGTGAGTCTCAATCTGTGGATGACACTAGGGATAAAGATAAGTGCTCGTCCAAGGTATCACTTGACGACTCGCGTGTGTGACGAATATGATCTTAATATTGTCTTTGTGTGTTATGTTTCCGTGTGACGCTAGATTCAAACTCTAATACTCTGAGAGAGAAGTAAGATGAGTCAGCCGTCTATCCAGCAACGCCACTTGGACTGCACTGCACAGGAAGACGTGCATATATCCTCCAGAGTTCATAGTAGGAAAGAAAAGTTACGAAGTGGGGCAGTGTCGTGTGAAACTGGGATGAATACTAAGAGAAGTGGGAAAGGTGAAAGTGAAGTGATTCTAACGTTGTGACTATTCTTTGTGGTGTTTTCTGTGTTGTCAGTGGGATTTATTTCATGTAATATAAGTATGTGTGGTTTGCATGGGAGAGTAGCAACATAGGTTCAGAGGCAGTGGGTAATTCATGTTTTTTTTTGTACCGCTCGGTCTGGAGGAAATTTTCGTAATGATGGATGTGAGAGTTGAAGTGTGAGATATAGCAAAAGGTCCACCATCCTATCCAGAAAGTGCACTGTAGCGTTAGATAATTACGAGACCATTAGATAGAGAATCACTAATGCAAAACCATGCCCTCTGGGCGGAGTTTCTCATGTGTAATTGTAGTATAAAATGTAATGGTGTGTTTAGGTTATCTGTGAATCGTAATAGAATTTATCTGAATAAAAAAGATGGTTAAAAGAAAAAGATTGGTGGCCTTGTTCTTCGAATAGTGTGAAGTCATGATATCCAGAATTTATAACGTGTGCGCCATTCATATTCAGTGCGATGGTTACGTGTTGATCAAAGCCGTTGGGTGAGAAAGAAAATGTGGTATTGCCAGTGCGTAGTGAACAATCTGAGTTGTGTAAATTTTTAATAGTCAGATGTGCGTTATCCGTTTCCGTTGCGTAATATTCAAACAGGAGATTAATTTGTAGCTTAATTGTGGGTACTTAAGCTCACAATCAGTCATTGATGTTTTGCGATAAATAAAAATAAATCCACTCGCTTGGCAGACCATTCATTTTGCAGGCCTGACTGCTTGATGCCACAGTATGAGCAAGGCATGTGGGTGCCTCTCATAATTTCGACCCTGCCAGGATTGTGCTGTTAGGGTTTGCTGTTAAGATTTTTTTAAATTTTTTTATGGGATTTGTCAAGATTTTTACATATATTGTGATAGCGCTAAGAAGTAAAGTTTTTTGTTTGCAATTTCTTTCTGGATTGGTGAGGATCTTTTATTTTTTTATGTAATTGATTGCTATGTCGTCCAAGGCTGGAAGATCGTTGTATAAATTTTTTTTGCGAAATGTCCGTAGTAACTAGGTCACAGTCGAAAAGTGTAGTCACCATGGAGAAGAGTGATTCTGGGGTGAACGTAGCAGTGGAGCAGGAAGTGGGTGTCGACCTTTGGTTAATGAGCGAGAACGGCAAACATTCGGAAGGGGCTGAATTGGTCAGTGGACCGCGGCTAGGTATTCCTTTAGGCGGCGGGCATTGTCCACAATCGGGAGCTTTTCCCGGCGACGCTGGCGAGCCGGGACTAGGTCAGGTATGCAATGAAAGTGTAGCTACCCTTAGCGAAGCTACGGTTTCTCAGGCGAACGAGGTGAGCGCACCGAAAGTAGCAAATTACAATGTGCTACTGCAGTTTTTACAGAGGATGGATAGAGATAATAAGGAAATATTGAAAGCGATGGATAAAGATAATAAGGAAGGATTGGAAGCGATGGATAAAGATAATAAGGAAAGATTGGAAGCGATGGATAAAGATAATAAGGAAAGATTGGAAGCGATGGATAAAGATAGTAAGGAAAGATTGGAGGCAGTGGATAAGGGAAATAAAGAGGCAATGAGGAAGCTGCGTCTGTCCGCAGTTAATAATCGGTTAGATGAGGGGGAGAAGAATCTGTGTGCGTTGAAGCAAGTATGTGACGCCGTGAAAGAAAAAGCCAATAATTTGGAGGTACGAATAATTGCAATAGAGAGTGATATTATAGAACCTAGGGGCATGTTGCTGGATGAGCGAATCAAAGAGGAAGACGAACTCAGAGAATTAGAAGAACGGTTGTGTCGGATAAAACAGGTGGCAAACCCAACTGGTTATAGTCCAAGGTCGGAAAGCATAAATGCGGAATAAGGCACTTCGTGTTGGTACAAACATACACTTGTTTTCCGTATCCTGATAACTACCAACATCCATGCCTGTGGCTGTCTCAGTTTCAAGATTCATTACCTTCATCATGGGGACCGCTCCTCAAAATGAAGTTTGTGTGTAACCATTTGAGGGACGAGGCTAGACCGAAAATGCAGGAAGTTATTAAAGACTGTGGTAGCTACAAGACATTTTGTGACAAGTTTTTAAATGAATTCTGGTCGAAAGGAGGACCAGGTTAAGCAAAGCATATTGACGATGCCAAATTGTAACGAAGGTGGTATATGAGACCCAGTGGTGTGCTATCAGGAAATGCTGAGACGAAATAGGGATTTGGATGTGCCATACGAAGCTGGGGAGCTCATTAGGATCTGTATAACGAAGTTGCCAGTGAAATCGCGCAGAGATATAGCGATTGCAGGCATAAGATTAGACGATTCTGCGTCATTTCAGCACTTGTTGCAGGAACTGGGTGAACGGAGGCACGACTCATAGGTCAGACAGAGTCGAGGATAGGAACGGCAGAAACTGTCGTAATGTCAGGAGGGCATGGAATCCTGGCACTTCATTGTCGTCATAATGGATTGATGGATGGGAGAAACTAATCCAACATATCAGCCCTTAGCATATTGCCTTAAAACACATGCCGCTGGCACAGAAAATTGTCCATGTAGCAGACATACTCTACTGATATGTAGGAATGCAAATACTATACTTCTGATCATAGAATAAAACACCAGTAATGACATCTGTTAGGCTGGTCTCTCAGAGCAAAAGACAGTAAGGCTTACAAAAAATTGCAGATTTTGATTTGGAACGTTAAAGTAAAAGGACTGTTTCCTCAAAAAAAAAAAAAAAAACAGTTGCTCAAAATGTTATGTAGTAATGCCAATGAGTACAGTTTAATTAGTGCGATTCGACTACTGCAGGTACTTAACACGTAATTTAAAAAGTAAACATTGTGATCTGTATGGCATGGGGTAGATTTAAACTGCTGTTACAGGTAATATCAGCTATGTGATCGAAGTTTTTAGATTAGCTGCCATCTGATATATAGTATGTCATTGTCGTGGTGACAGTTATACTGAAGTGCTGCGTATGGTTGTTCGGAATCTGGTGTTAGGGAAAGAGGCCACTGGCACCAAAGTTTCTAACACTTGTGTTGTCCCTTTCTCCCAGCTTGTATATTCTCTGCACACATTTAATTTTCATGTAAGCACAGATTCCTAAGTAGCAAGTTCTTTACTGTGTATAGTGAACAATTCAGAGTGAGGTGGATTGTCCATGAAAATGCTGTACTGATTGAGACGATCAAGGGAAAACAATCGTGTGGGCTTCTTCACATTTCTAACATCAAATTATGGAAATTACTAACGCGAATTCTTTACAGACGAATGGAAAAACTGGTAGAAGCCGACCTCGGGGAAGATCAGTTTGGATTCCGTAGAAATGTTGGAACACGTGAGGCAATACTGACCTTACGACTTATCTTGGAAGAAAGATTAAGAAAAGGCAAACCTACGTTTCTAGCATTTGTAGACTTAGAGAAAGCTTTTGACAATGTTGACTGGAATACTCTCTTTCAAATTTTGAAGGTGGCAGGGGTAAAATACAGGGAGCGAAAGGCTATTTACAATTTGTACAGAAACCAGATGGCAGTTATAAGAGTCGAGGGGCATGAAGGGGAAGCAGTGGTTGGGAAAGGAGTGAGACAGGGTTGTAGCCTCTCCCCGATGTTATTCAATCTGTATAATGAGCAAGCAGTAAAGGAAACAAAAGAAAAGTTCGGAGTAGGTATTAATATTCATGGAGAGGAAGTAAAAACTTTGAGGTTCGCCGATGACATTGTAATTCTGTCAGAGACAGCAAAGGACTTGGAAGAGCAGTTGAACGGAATGGACAATGTCTTGAAAGGAGGATATAAGATGAACATCAACAAAAGCAAAACGAGGATAATCGAATGTAGTCAAATTAAGTCGGGTGATGCTGAGGGAATTAGATTAGGAAATGAGACACTTAAAGTAGTAAAGGAGTTTTGCTATTTAGGGAGTAAAATAACCGATGATGGTTGAAGTAGAGAGGATATAAAATGTAGACTGGCAATGGCAGGGAAAGCGTTTCTCAAGAAGAGAAATTTGCTAACATCGAGTATAGATTTAGGTGTCAGGAAGTCGTTTCTGAAAGTAATTGTATGGAGTGTAGCCATGTATGGAAGTGAGACATGGACGATAACTAGTTTGGACAAGAAGAGAATAGAAGCTTTCGAAATGTGGTGCTACAGAAGAATGCTGAAGATAAGGTGGGTAGATCACGTAACTAATGAGGAGGTATTGAATAGGATTGGGGAGAAGAGAAGTTTGTGGTACAACTTGACTAAAAGAAGGGATCGGTTGGTAGGACATGTTTTGAGGCATCATGGGATCACAAATTTAGCATTGGAGGGCAGCGTGGAGGGTAAAAATCGTAGAGGGAGACCAAGAGATCAATACACTAAGCAGATTCAGAAGGATGTAGGTTGCAGTAGGTACTGGGAGATGAAGAAGCTTGCACAGGATAGAGTAGCATGGAGAGCTGCATCAAACCAGTCTCAGGACTGAAGACCACAACAACAACAAGGATAGATCGAAAGTAGGAGAGTTATGGTAGATAGTCAGTGTATCTATTTGTGGTGTGTAACGCTGTGCAGGGTCAAATCGAACATAAGAATTTTCAGGTGGGATGTCAGGAAGTATGACAGAATAGACTGGTCGAATGAGTCATGAACAGAGTCGACATAGTGGTGTATGTACGTATTTTTTGTCATATGAATAAGGATCAAGCAGAAACGATGTGATGATTAATGAGTGGATAAAGATGGTAGATAGAGAGAGAAGCGACGTGATAAATAGTAATGGATAAAGGTGATATTTAAGGAGAGAAGCGACGTGAAGCAGTGTGATTGATAAAGAGGGATTCGATGGGATGAAACAGTGGTAAATAAAGGTGAGTAGAATTGAATAATGTGGAGACGTCTTAGATGTATGTTACAGAGTGGCCTGTGTATGCTGCAATCGAGATTGATGCGTATGGAGCAGGAAGATCAGGGAATGATGGAGTAATGGACGGACAGAGAGCCGAAATACGAATGAAGAGATGAGGACAACTGCACAACGTGAAAGGACACAAAGGGAGTATGAGATCCAGATGGTGAACATTGTGGAATACTGACGTAAGATGTAATATAAGTGTAAATCTAATTCTTACCATAACATTTGCAATATGGCTAAAATAATACTTTTTTTTGTTGTTGTTGAAGCCTGGTACCAGTATAATTAATCAAAACGGTCCCAAGAATGAGTACAGTTATTTTGCAGGATGAAAAATTTGTGTATTTTCTGTTCTTAGATGAAATGTCGCAATTCTAAGTTGATATTTAGCAGGATGAATAATCGGTAAAGTGAATGCAGAGGTAAGCCGATGGAGAGAGGTGCCAGAGTGAAAGGACGAAATTGGAGACTGTAATGCTATCTCCGAAACAACTCCATGTGTTATGTGGTTGAGTATAAGGGAGCCAAGGTATGTTATGTTGACGTGAGTGTGGTGGTGTTGAGGTTAGCTGACTGCTAGACCTATTCTGTTGGTGTATTAATGGATCGAATGAGAAGGAAAATGTGGTGTCAGTTAAGTGAGAGTCGTACAGTAGTGTGATCAATGCACACACCCCTGTAAAGGGGATGCTACCTATCAATAAGTAAAACATTATTGTGCTTTATTGTTTGATTTGGACCAACCTCGATGGTAGGTCAGGATATGACGTCATGTGGATGGTACATACATGTCCTAGAAACGTTGTTATATATAATAAAAGGTAAAAATATGTAAAGAGATGCTAATTTCTGTCTGTCACAAGCACAAAGGTGCAGTGTATGTTGTAGATTTAGAGTCATCAGTTTCTAAAATGTTTATTGTGTTAGGATGTAAAAATAATTTATTGTTTGATATTATGTAATAGGTAATTGTGAGCTGTATAGATTGTTTCTTATTTTTTTTGTTAGAGCACTTTCAAGGGGTATTAATTTCAGTCTGTCACAAGCACAAAGGTGCGTTGTATATTGCAGTTTTAGAATCAACAGTTTCTAATATGTTCACTGTGATAGGATGTTAAAGTAGTCTACTATTTGATATTGTAATAATGAGCTGTATCGATTGTTTCTTATTCCTTTTTTTTAAACACTTTCATGTTTTGTATGAGGGACGACAGTTACAATCAATAGCACAAGTGTGGGCAGTATATAGAAAAGGGATAAATGTTGATGTTGTATGTGTAGAAAACTAGGGTGTATGATTTTATGTTTTTTAGAACAAAGATTCTTTTATTACCAATGTATCGAATAGACCATACATGTAATCAATGAGTATTTAAATACTGTAAGAATATCCTTTTGTCTGTAACTTTGCGAGATGCACAGAAGGGTCTGACTGATTGGGTGTCGTAGAGCTGAGGTGCCCACGTAGAACGCGCCCATACCTACATAAAAATGCGGGAGGCCAAGCTGACGTCAGCATGGGAGAGGCGACAGAGCTGCTACACTCCCCACTCCACTGTCGGTTGGGGTACACTCTTTGCGCCTGCTACAACAGGTCAACGGCCTGGGGCGACACGCACCTACCACTGCCATTCATAAGTTGCGTCATCCTTACGAATGGAGACAGTATCCTGCAGAGGCAACAGTGGGTGGTTTTTCTGCTCAATGGCTCGCCCGACGGAGGTGCAACAGTAGAATGAACGACGCGCGGCAGAGTCCGGCGGGGATTTTTTAACAGCAGCTATTAACTAGTACTGGACTGTGGAGCCGTGAAACAAGATGACTGCTCGTATGTCTCAGTTAGTTGGTAAGTGAAGGACTGGTGTTTCCATGTTGTGAGTGGTGGAAAAGATTTTGCTTTAGCAGACAGGACGATCTTTTTGTTTTGTCTTGACCACTGAACGGTGGGATCCATAAACGTTTGGGAGTGACTTGTTAAGTGTGCTTTGTAAAATGCATGTGGGACACTTGTTATACTTAAAGAGGACAGTTGTCGTTTGGTGACTAATTATTGTCTGAACACAAGAAACTAAAGTGGGACATTGACATTTGCATTTGTAGTACGAGACACTTCTTTAATTGGTGTGGGAATGAGTTCTGTTTGTTGGAACATAAAGACTTTCAATTACACCATGAACTGAAAGGACAGTACCATGGGTAATAGTAGTTGGTTGGTTGGTTTGTTTGGGGAAGAAGACCAGACAGCGAGGTCATCGGTCTCATCGGATTCCGTGCCATTTGAAAGGAACCCTCCCGGCAGTAATAGTAGTTGTAGGGCCATTTCTGGACGACCAGATTCGTGTGGATGGTAATCTGAGAGTGACTATGACATTTGAGTTTAATGTGAGACACAGTTTACTGTTCAGTGCGTGTTCAAAATGCCGATTTGAGTGACCTAAAGACTTTCGTCTGGGTAACCATGGGAGTGCTTTGACACTGAGGCAGTGTTTCTAGGAAAACTGTCAGCAATTTTTTGACCCCAAGAAAATCACAGAATGAAATGGTTCCGTGTGACTCGCAAGATAGGGAATAATGTATTTGTATTTGTAATTGTGTAAATTTTTTTATATGTTTTATTCCTGAACGGACAGCAAGTGTAAATGTATTTCAGTAACACATATGTTTAGAGTAGTTAGTGTGGTTTTTTTTGTTTGTTCTGGGTTATCAAGTTCATGTAGCATGTTTATTAGAATATTTGGTACAAGGATGCTTTAATTATTAGCCAGTGTCGTAATACTAACGTAGCGGCTCTTGTTGCATTGGCCAGTAAGGTTGTCACTGGGCACAAGAGTTTCCATTGCACAACAAATATCGGAATTAACTGATGCATTTTGATGTCGTGGACAGTAATAATCTAGTTGGTGTATTGACTGAAGCCACTTATTTGCATTATCACAGTGGCGATATTTCACATTGAAGTGTAACGGAGGCTAGTCGAAATGCAAGTTCTTGTCGTCTAAATATGTAGCAACAGAGAAATGAGCAGTAGAGTAAAATACGAGAGCTACTGGTGGATTCAAGCACTTATTGATAACTATTTACTGCGTATATTGATCAAAGTTGATGGACTGACTAGCTCAGCAGCAGGTATTTATACTGCTGGCCAAGGATAAGGTTTAAACTCACAGTCGAGTAGTGGTGGCAATTGCTTAAGTGATGATAGTAAATGAGGTATGACATTGTGTCTTAGATTGAGTATATTACGTAACCAGTATGTAACTTGTGTTATATTTCATTGTTTTTTTCCTCAGTTTTATTTCTCTGTAGGTTTGATGTACATTTTAAGGTAATGGTATGGAGCCTGACATTCTACATATAACTAGTGTACGCAATTTTTTTTCTTTTGTTGATTTTGTTTTGTGTTTAGACATTCCTGTGTAAAGATTATTGCCCCGAAATTTATGTATGTCAGATTACTTACTCTGTGTGGACGGTGAGCTATTTAAAATTTCATGAGTACAATTAGTATTTTTTTTATTCGTTATGGAGTTAGTAAAGATTGGATTACTCCTAAAAACAACGGAGATCCAGGTAACTAAGCAAATTTTTATCTCACCATTTTTTTATTTGTATGATGTAATGTTTTATTTGTCATTTGGATTGTTGTAAATTTGTATGTGTACATAACTCCGGATTGTGGAGAGTACAATAATGCGACAACTGTGTCAATAAGTTGGTAAAGTAACAGCATTTGGTTGTCTACTTGAGGTCACAAGGGGCTAAGGTCTCCTTCTGGTTATTATCGTGACTTGCTAGGTTTGTTCGAATACAGCTTTCTTAAAAAAATGTTTGGAACAACCCTCGCATTGCAAGGATAGTAGTGTGATTTTTTTTTTTTTTGCACCAGTAGCCGGTGGTGGAAGGGTACAGTACCGCCCGACATTGAAAATAGGTACAACATCCTTCGTTATTCTTGTCAGAACAACATTTTTTTTGTGGGTAATAACTCAATTTCACTCACTACACCGAAACCGGATACCAGTGTAGGAAAGAATGAGAATTTATTTATTTAACTGATCACATGTGCACTCCACAAAATATATCATTACATCCAATTTGGTAAGATCTGTGAAATGAATGAATGTATGGTCGTCTGCTAACAGCAGATAGTGAATGTGCAATATATGATCATCTTTGAGACGGTCCTTTGGTCACCTTTGGTGGAACCAAAGAGGTGAAATTTACCTGAGATTTGAGCCCCTGAAATGTGGCTGACCAATACGGTAACATGGTGCTCCCCCACCGTGAAGGAAGTGCGAGCTGACCTGAAGAACGGCCATGTTTCAGCACTCTGGCGCTGGATCTTGTGTTGGTAAGACCTGTCTTAGGTGTGCTCGGTAAAAGACAAAAGAGTGGAGAGATGGTATGCATGTGAAATACTTAAGAGTAGTTTAGAATAATTATTTCTCTATTTCAGGAACTTTTGTGGGGAGAATTAAATGTCACGCAGGTAATATTAAGGGAATCGTATTACTCTTCGGATGTGACCAACGGTCACAATGAAACCACGTGTAGCAATAAGTTGAAATACTTGCGAGAGCTAGTTCTAAGTTGAAATACTTCCGAGTGCTAAAGTTAAGCTGAATTACTGGCGTGTGTACTATAAGTTGGAAATATTTAAGAAATGGCGTGTGCGGGACTTGAAATTAGAGACGAACACTTCCACGTGGTGAGTACTGTAAGGAAAGTGCACTGTAGCGTTAGATAATTACGAGACCATAAGATAGAGAATCACCAATGTAAAGCCATGCCCTCTGGGCGGAGTTTCTCATGTGTAATTGTAGTATAAAATGTAATGGTGTGTTTAGGTTATCTGTGAATCATAATAGAATTTATCTGAATAAAAAAGATAGTTAAAAAAAAAAGATTGGTGGCCATGTTCTTCGAATAGTGTGTAGTCATGATATCCATAATTTATAACGTGTGCACCATTCATATTCAGTGCGATGGCTACGTGTTGATCAAAGCCATTGTGTGAGAAAGAAAATGTGGTATTGCCAGTGCGTAGTGAACAATCAGAGTTGTATAAATTTTTAATAGTCAGATGTGCGTTATCTGTTTCCGTTGCGTAATATTCAAACAGGAGATTAATTTGTAGCTTAATTGTGGTTACTAGAGCTCACAATAAGTCACTGATGTTTTGCGATAAATAAAAATAAATCCACTCGCTTGGCAGACCACTCATCTTGCAGGCCTGAGTGCTTAATGCCACAGTATGAGCAAGGCATGTGGGTGCCTCTCAAAGCAATAAACATTTTGCAGTGTACCGATGACACTGCAATTCTATCAGAGACAGCAAAGAACTTTGAATAACACTTGAATGGAATACACAGTGCCCTGGAAAGGGATTATGTGATAACCCTCAATGGAACTAAATGAAAGGTAATGGAACGTATTCGAATTAAACCTAGCAGTAGCATAGGGTTTTTCAAGACGTATTCACCAAAAGGGGGGCATAATATATGATGAAGACAAAGATACACGGGTTTCGTTAATTTTCGTTGTCTTCTACACACAACATAAATTTAAAGATGTATTTATGCTTAAGAAGTGTCCTAAACCTGTAAATATGAATATGACACCTGTTCTGAAAATTCACATCGAATGACAAGACCTTAATTTTTCCTTTCATTTTTACTGAAATATTTAAAACAATTACGATCATTAAATACAACAAATACATATTTTTTTATTTTAAAATATGATGTACATGACTAGATTACAGTATTCTGAGAAGGTAAGCAAATACTACCCCTTCCCTCTCCCTTTGTATCACGTGGGTTAACTCAGCAAGTGTTATGGAATCTGATTACGAAATGAGACACTAAACGGACTATTGGGCAGCAAAATAACTGTTGACGACCGAAGTAGAGAGGATAGGAAATGAAGACTGACTATAGCAAGAAAAGTATTAATGAAAAAGAGGGATTTGCTAACATCGAATATAAATTTTAATGTAGGAAGTATTTACTGAAGGTATTTGTATGGTTTCCAAGATGCTGCTCCAGGCGGATGTAAAAATGAATGTGCGCAATGGAAAATACTGAACGCGAAAATAAAGATTTGGCCCTGTCTGACTACCCCCTGAAGCAGGTCTTAGGATCTCTTAACGGTGATATTATATCCTCCTCCTTGCCCTTAACATATAAATTACAATATAAAAATAAATGAATGATTAAGGGAACTAGCGACTACTAAATTATAAATGATGTTTCTGCTTACACATTTATTGTTGATTAAAACACCTTTATATATTACAAATGTTTATGCGTGGATGTGCAATTGACGTAAAGAGATACAAATGAATTTCCTGGCTAATATTATTGATAAACTGCCCAATTCTACCGCTTTTTATGGCTACGTGATCTAATATAAATAACGCGAGATGACTGATATCATCTACGTTCCAAACACTAGAAGACACTACTTTCAAAGATGATCTACAGTGGTGTGGAACCTCAGTGGAAATGAAACTTACACTATCACTGCTGATCAGCTTTATAGCCCTAATAAGCCGAAGCAATTGGCAATATCACCGAATGTACTGCAGTGATGCATCTCGTGCACGTGTGCGACTATGGAAGAACTCCAGCCAGAAAATAAAAAACTCATTAACACTAGGATGGGAGAAGGCGGTCCTCTTACTAGTATAATCTTCTCCTCTCTGTATTCTACAGAGAAGAAACGCAAACTCCCAGCCGCAAGGACGGAATTCAGATAACGTTTCAACGTGACTATAGACAGGAGAAGTGCTCTCAATCACTGAACGCTGCGTACTCAATGACGATTCCCTACCCGGAGGTGAAGTCCAGAATCGTGTAAGTTAGGAACACCTTCGGTCACCTAAAGCAATTTCCCAGTGCCTTCTGCCCATATACCATGAAAATTAAGCTTTAGTGATTTTGCCCACATTTGTCCTATCATGATGAACGAAATCTGCGACAGTATTTCACTGGTGACAGCTTCCCCAAGCTTGAACATTATCCCCCTGGGTTCCATAGCTACGCATGGTTAACACCTTTTACACTTCCAGACAATGAGCTACACTCATTGATGATAGTCAAAAATAATGTTCATATTTATACATACCCAGAACACAGTCAGAGTTTACTTGCCACATGTCACACATGAAAACAGAACTAAAAAGCTGCTAAAAGGTGCACTGACTCGACGTGATACTCGCAAAGGGGGAAAAATAGAACAGGCAGTGTACTCACCCACTGCATACTGATGCTGTGTGTCGACGAAAATGGAACCCTGAGGTAGTCGAGAGTCATTGTCTCCAGGGATGGTGGCTGGTAAGGTTCCCCTGTCACTGAAATTTAGACGTGACACACATTTATGACATCATAATGTGGAGGTCCTCGATGGATTGCCTCTACACGTGGTGGTCTGAGTTGAGGAGGTGAATTGTTGTTGAGATTATGATCGATGGCTGCTCATAAAAACTTCACTGTTAGTCATACATTTTACTGAAGAACAAATTAGAACATTCTGTGGTGCAACGTCCTCCATAGTGTGTGCTGAAGACAGCGAGTGTTAAGGAACCGACGCAACAGGTGGCCATGGTCTTAAACGACTACCTTCAATGGCCGAAGACTAATTGCACCTTGCAGTTGGCCGACAGGCTGGAAGATGTCAAGTTCAAAAATGGTTCAAATGGCTCTGAGCACTATGGGACTCAACTGCTGTGGTCATAAGTCCCCTAGAACTTAGAACTACTTAAACCTAAGTAACCTAAGGACAGCACACAACACCCAGCCATCACGAGGCAGAGAAAATCCCTGACCCCGCCGGGAATCGAACCCGGGAACCCGGGCGTGGGAAGCGAGAACGCTACCGCACGACCACGAGATGCGGGCAATGTCAAGTTCACAGCACTGATCTTAAAACCAGCAGCAGGGGCCCACAGTTAGTGGAGGCCAAATCTCGTGATGGCTGCTGGTAGCCTGATCTTGCCTCGTGGAGCGGCAACACCCCTCCTCTTAAATAGTAGCTACCGGACTGAGCACCTTTTACTCAAAATAATGTTAATTTATTTTTGGATAGAGCGCACATGCTTTGCAAATCACAGATTGCAAACATGTTGACGATAAGAAGTTTGCTTATTGGATGTGTAGTTACTGGCGTACCAACGAATTTCTGCTGTGTTGTTGTTATGACGGTGCCAGCTATTTTCCTGGAGCACAATGTGGGAATCGGCCAGTGGCATTGCTACATCTGACGTAATGGTGTTACGTCGCCGCTCAGCTGGCCAATTCCCAAAATCTTTTGCAACAGCCATAGCAACATCACACTTTTACTCAGTAGCGCCGAAAAATAGTGGGGGCACCGCAGATCGAATAACTGATAAGAAGATACTGAGTCGAACTGGGGAAAACAAGACATTTATGGCACAACTTCCTTTCCTGGGGCATATCCTGAGGCATCAAGGAGTTTTCAGGTTGGTAGGTATTGGAGAGAAGTGTGTATATGCGGGCGTTGTGGAGGGGAGGGGTGTTAAAATTGTAGAGGGAGACAAAGTCTTTAATACAGTTAGCAGGTTCCAACTGATGCACGTCGCATTAGCTGTGCAGCGCTGAAGAGGCTTGCACAGAATAGACTAGCTTGGGCAGCTGCATCAAACCAGTCTTCAGACTGAAGACCACAATAACAACATTGCGGAAGGGTCCAGGAGGGAGAGGTAGGCTTCTAGTCCACAATTTTGCGACTTCTTTACTGGGACAAGTTGCGAGTAAGTTAGAACTAATGTGATTCAGCGCCCTCGGCTGTTGAAATGGGAAAAGACGTATATATATTGTTCTTAATTAACGGCGCTGCCCATTCTCGTATGACACTAGATATTTATCTCACACTGTTGGCCGATGCAACCAACTGACGTAGCGGTTCTTGTATTATTTTGTTGTTGTAAACAGAAGTATCTCTGGTATGACGTTAAACTGCAACCACACATGGAGTGACCAGAGTGTAAGTGGTCCCTATCCAACAATAGCATCAAGGTGGATGGGGGAGTGGAAGTTGTGAGCTGTAACAGTTACCTTGCCTGCTTGCGAAGGTGGAAGGAAGATAGAGAATCTAAAGAAATTATTCGTGATCACCTACCACTTACCAGAAGGTAGTCAGCTCAGTAATATCAATTGAGATTAACCGAGCTGTGGTTGTTAATTCCTGTTGTGATTTCCTATTACTCCAGGTTGGTGTTCGAGAGACACGTAAAGTTACAGATGTGGCTCCAATGTAATTTTCATAAGGGAAGTGCATAACGTGATCGGCCAATCGCATTATGCCGTATAGTTAATTGAGTATCTAACTTCGTTTCCGAAAGACTGTAGGTTCTTTGGTGCACCATAAAAGATCTGATAAATTGCTAATCATTATTTGGGTCCCACCAACGGCGGACGGGTTCCACGTCAGCAGTTTTGCATTTCTTTCACGAATAGCTGTATACAAAGCTGATAAAGACATTAATACAAAGAGATATGTTTAGTTTGTTAAATTAATACATCTGAAATGTATTAATTTAAATATACGTAAATACGACAGTCATTTGAAAAGTCTGTGCAAAGTCCGAGAGGTGCCACCACCGGCGCCTAACGAGGCCATGTTTAGTTAGTAGCATCTTTGGAAAGAACGCACACCACTATTTGGAAAAGGGTAAAACTATTACAGGTGAATATCATTCATTGTTATAGGACCGTCCTTTCCCATCATGACAATGCACCAGGACAAACCTAAGCAGCTCTGGTGGCAATATTAATGGGAATATGATTCCAGCTCGTTTCTCATACCCCACTATTCTCCAGATTTCGCTCCCTCAGACTACTATTTGTTCCCCAATTTGAAGAAATGGCTGGCGGAACAAATATTTTATTCCAACGAGGAGGTGATTGCAGCAACTATCAGCTATTTTGCAGCCTTGGACAATTCCTATTATTTGGAAGGGATCAACAAATTAGAACAGCATTGGACGAAATGTATATGTCTAACAGAAGACTATGTTGATATATGAAAGTTTTACCCCAAATATGTAAGCAGTTTTTATTTTTGCAGGGACTTTTCAAACGCCCCTCGTATATTGATTGTTCTTAAGAGCTAACAATATGGATGCATACATAGCGAAAGCTGAAGAACAAAGGACGATACGAAACTGGAAGGCGTCTCCTAGCTGATGGCAGAAAAAAATGTGAAAGCTTCTCAGTTCTTCATTATCGTAGAAAGTATTACATGTATTTATCAACATTTGTGGTCTTTCTGGTACACAGACATTTCCTAAACATACAGAAAGAAAATTTTTTTTGGTGTCTTACATTTTCCTACGATATATTTTACTACGATAATGGCTTTTACATGAGTAGTCATTTAAGTCCTCAGTACAACAAAATTACAAGATTGGTGTATACAAGAAGGAACAATACACAATTTGACATGTTGTAAATAATCAAATGATTTTGATTGGCACACGAAATATTTTTACAAGAAAGAGTAAATTAAAATTTCAGAGGAATCATTGTTCTGAGGATAAGAGTTTAAGTCAGTTCAGGGACGTTTCTGCCTATGGGAACTGATGCAGCCACTGCTGGAGTGACATCGCAGTTGGCTTGTATGATATCAATCTGTCGGTGACGATCGGCGGAGCTCGAGCACTGGTTGTGCACTTTGTAGCAGAGGTCGGCATCGAGGTTCGGTCCGTCCAGGACCTTAGCCGTGACACACGTGCGAGCCTTGCCTCGCGCTGCCGGTTCTGTCGCGGCAGCCGCATCGAGGTCCGACGGGCCGCACGGTGCAGAGTCATGCGGCGACACTGCGCTACAGCAGTCTCGGGCCGAGCGAGTCTCTGACGTCACCCCAAGGGCCGAGCAGTGCTGTTGCGAAACAACTTGCATGCCACGGGCTAAGCAGAGTCACGTATGGAGACACAGTCCACGGGCCGCGGCCTCACTGCTCCGCACTGCGCGAGGCTGTGACGTCACTGCATCAGTGCCTTGCGCAAGCGCTGGCGTGCTGCGGCCTACTTGCTGCTGGTAGCACTAACCGCAGCTGTGAGCTACGGGCTGCGAGCCTTGAGTAGAGCAGTGTTTAGTGGGATGGTGGGATTTCTTCATTTTTGCCGTAACGCACAAAATGAGATTGGAAACTAACCGTGGTCTGGAGAGGAAGGAGCGCATGTCAAGAAAAAGGGTAGTCAAAGAAAAAATAATCATTGATGAGATGAGAACCACACAGCTTGATGTGTATCTTAAAAGTTCACTTTGGACCGTGTTAAAGCCTATTTTGGATGACGTTAGGAAAAGCATTCATTTTGTTTGCAGTTCGCTGTGCTGTGAAATTTACTCTCATGCTAAAGGATCAAGTGGCACTTCGCACATTTCTCGCCATCCATGTGCGTCTAATAAACATGGGTCTTATGTGGACCAGGGACGACTTCCTAAACCTGCTCAGGAGGTAACTGTCGGTAAATGCGTGGCTATGTGTGCACGAGATGTTAGGTCGTATGGAACTATAAGAGGTGAAAGTCTTATGGATCTTATTCAGACGTTAATTGACACTGCAAAGGCCATTATGTCTCACCCCACAAATGCCTCGCGGTACATGGAAGGAAGTGTTAAAAGCTTACGACATATAATTATGCCTGAGGTAATTGCTCATATAACAGAAGATGAATACCCAGCAACTACGGACATGCGGACGTCCAATGCGAGAAGAAACCATTAGCTGATATGTACTGTCTCCTGTTTCGTTGACTGGACTCTCAGATCTCGCATTTTGTTTACAACTCAGTTTCTAGATTATTCAAATACGGCGGTAACATTCTAAGAGAATTCTTTAGACGATTTATGTCTCTTGGTATCCACGACTCTACTTTGAAAAACATGCAGCACACTACTGATCAAGATACCAACATCGTCGTTGCACTGCGCGATTATTCACGATTGAAATGTTCCTGCCTTATGATCAATACAAGGCTACGAAATAAATATGATGCGGAGTATATATGCGTCAATTGTCCATAAGTTGATGGTCTTTCAGCTGTGGCGAAAGAACGCATCAATAACGTAAACAAAAGTGGTCTTCTTAAGGCTCTTGATAGATCACTGGAATAAGCAGCTGACAATGTTAGAATGCCTTTGTGCTAAAAACTCTCTGAGAAGGGAAGAACAGCCCGAAATGAAGGAACTGATATCACGCTGATGAAAGAACTTTTGACGGTATTTATGCTATTCTATTGCTGTTATTCTTATACGCAATCGTTTATTTTAAAGATTTTAAAACATGAGTGTTTTTGTAGCTCTTCAAACTGCGTCCAAGTAATTACAACTGGAGGAATCACCTATACTGCACCTTCTGTTGACATGGACAATGAAAATGTTAGAAAATTTGAGTCACACGCCCCAGGACAGAGTAGTTTCTGAAATCGGACTTTTACATAAACGCCTCAAATTATACTTAGATGAAAAGCTATTTTTCCAGATATACTGTGAGGTAGCAACTTTCCTCTGGCCACCATTCGTCATTTAAAAATGATACCTGAAATTAAGAGGCGTAAAGTCATGAAAAGGCTACAATCTTTTTCCTTCCTCATACTTCTCCAATCCCACAGTACACTCTAACGACATTTCCCTTTACTGCATCTTCAACCGTCTTTTCTCTTTGTTCTCGCTTGTGGTTTCGAAAGGATCTGGCTTACCTTTCGATCTAGGAATAGTTATCTCAATGTACTCTGCTCCTCTAGAAGTTACAAAAATAACATTTAATGCATTGAAATAGGAGAGACGCTCATTGCTACATGTTCCTCTACAACTGGTAACACGTGAATTCTTGGGAATCCATGCTGTCCTAAATGAAAGTTTGAATTTTTGCCATATTTGCACTGATATATGAATTTTGCTGTCCTCAGGTAAAAAGAAGAGATCTATAATGAGGCTGGACCGCTACGGTCGCAGGTTCGAATCCTGCCTCGGGCATAGATGTGTGTGCTGTCCTTAGGTAAGTTAGGTTTAAGTAGTTCTAAGTTCTTGGGGACTGATGACCTCCGACGTTAAGTTCCATAGTGCTCAGAGCCATTCGAACCATTTTGCTACCGCTTCTGTTTTGCTCTTTTCTGCTGATGGGTAAGCCTGCGAGCCGAACGTATTAGTGAAAAATTTTGCACAACGTATTTTATAACGCTAATTAGTTGCCCTGTCACTTATACGCTCTCCAGCAGGGTAAGCTAATCCTTTGCTCTACATGTGACATCAACTAGTCGTATGCAAATCTGGTTGGCTTCTAACAATATCCTCAGTGTATGCTAGAATGTTGAGATGTGCTGACCTACAAACACTGCCTCCACAAGGTGGTTGCAAACATGAAATACACAAATAAGGAGATAATAAAATGACAAAGGAAAGTACTAACTATGAAATGACACACTCAGTAGTGTTAAATTCTTCACTCTTCTGCAATTTACTCTATACAAGATTACACAGTACGAGCAACATTTTAGTTCTGCCTATTCACATTTGGTAATCGTCTGTCCTGTGATATATTCGCGGTTGTTAATCCAAGCGCGGAGTACTGACATCAGCTATGGCAATTGCAATTACATTAGAACTACACTCACGACTAGCAACGTGAAGCCTCAGCATAGAACGAAAAAGACACGTGATCAGCAATTTACTTTACTTCCCTAACCGCCGTTGCGAATGCACGACCACTACAGTGATCTAACGCTTATCGCTCGCCTCAGCGAGATAACATAAATTCTACCTCACCAAAAGCTTCCGTGGAACACCAAACGATCCTCAGGCTTTCGCTATAAGTACTCTGTCCCAGTAACGACGTCGCAGACGTCGGCAGGACCAACCTCTCTCCTCGACACCCCAGGAACAAGTGTTTCACAGTCGCAACGCTTTTTCGTAGCTCCTGTTCTTTTTCCTTCCCCCCTTTAATGTGTGTGGCCAATCATGTTGCTGGAAGGCGTTCGTTTCCGATCGCCGACCAATCTCAGTTTTGCAATAGACCAAAGCTTCTAGAAGTTTCCAGACTTTCCTTCTGCTCCGGCCGTTCGGAAAACCACCTACACGCCGCCACGCGTTTTGTGAGCGAGCCCCTGTGTCTTCTCCTTGTCCTCGGGCACGTGGCTCCCGCTAAGCCGCGGTCCACCCGTCTGGGTTTTGCAGGAGCTTACGTTCGATGTTGTCTACAGCTCTCAGGCCTGCCTGCCTCGCATGTGTCTTTCCCGTTCTCCTGCCAGCCTCCCGTCTCCGTCTGCTTGACTATCGCCCAACGTGCAGATATCCTGCTACAAATTAAGATCCCTAGCCGATGTCAGTATCGTTAATGTTTTCCTGTCCCGATGTTTATACTATTAAAGGGTCATCTTTCCGGAGTGGTAGTTGTAATTTGGCTCAAAATCATGCCACCTTACAACACTTAACCTAATTCTATCCTAACACTTACTGTAAGTTAACTTCTCCGCTTGTGCGGCTACTCATGACCACTACTGTATGTGCTTAAACGTAGTGAGCCACATCTATTGGTCGAAATGAAATACATTCCCCATTCAAAACGTCGTAAACTACCACAAAACTCCGACTTCCATACAAAACTCATCTTTCCCTCCTAAGAAGCTTCACATGATTAAAACCTTATACCATTCCAGATAATGAGCCACACCCATTGACGACAGAGAAAAATAACGTTCATATTTACACATCCTCAGAACCCAGTGTGAGTTTACTTGCCACATGTCACACATGAAAACAGAACTGAACAGCTGTTAAAAAGTGGACTGACTCGACGAGACACTCGCGGGATGAAAGCAGAGCTGACCATTTGCAGCATAGTCGACAGGACCGATTGCGGATCTCTGGTACAGAGCCGAGTGGTGGGTCTGAATCAGAGGCTCAGACGGTTCTGTGACCGTGTAGGCTGCTGATTCCTAGACTTGCGCCAACTGGTGTTTTTGGGTTTCGGGTTCTGCTGAATAGGTCAGGTGTCCACTATACGCAGGAGGCGGCTACACGGGTAGCAGGGACTGTGTGGCGTGGATTGGCCGGTTGTTTAGGTTAGAGGGTCTTGGGAAAACACAAGAAGGGGTTCAGTCACAAAGGGTGCAAGGTGAACACAGGAAGAACGTCGATACAGGAATCATTGATATAACAGTTGTAAATTGTCGTAGCTGTGTTGGGAAAGTACCAGAGCTCCAAGCGCTAATAGAAAGCACTGATGCTCAAATCGTTATAGGCACTGAAAGCTGGCTAAAATCGGATATAAGCTCAGCCGCAATTCTTGCGAAGAACCTAACGGTGTGCCGGCCGCGGTGGCCGAGAAGTTATAGGCATTTCAGTCCGGAACTGCGAGACTGCTACGGTCGCCGGTTTGAATCCCGCCTCGGGCATGGATATGTGTGATGTCCTTAGTGCTGGTGCCTTCTCCACCGGACATCACGGCGCCTAGAGTATCAGCAACCAGACTGACAGCCTGCAGCCGCGGGTTGCCCGCCTCGCAGGCACACCGAAGCACTACACAACCGACAGGCAATACTGATGAACGGCCACATCAACAACCACAACAACAACACCACAGCAAAGACACAAGCGGCCACCAGGGGCCACTACCGGCCCACATAAACATAAGGAAGACGTCGCTGCAGATCTCGGAACTATTTTCACACATCAAACCACGTGATAGAAAATAGTTCCAAGGTACTCATCCGCCAAAGCGCTATAAAGGCATGCGCTCGGCTGCACATCGGCGTTCCTTAAACACGGCAAACCGCCGTCAGCCGTCTCCTACTACCGTCCCATCAGCCTTACCTCGGTCTTCAGCAAGGTCCTGGAATCTATCCTCACCCGACGCATCCACCAGCATCTCCGCCAGCACCGCCTCCTTCCCGTTACCCAGTGTGGCTTTCGGCCGTCCTTCTCTTCCGACGACCTTCTCCTTCACCTCACTCATCTCCTTTCCGAACAGCTTAATTCCCGTCGCTCCGCAATCTTCCTCTCCCTGGACCTCGAACGTGCCTATGACCGCGTATGGCATTCCGGTCTCCTCTTCAAGCTCCAAACCTTCGCCCTTCCCATTAACTACGTCCGTCTGATCGGCTCCTTTCTCTCCCGCCGTCCCTCCTATGTCACCATCCATAACACAGATTCCTACACCTTTTTCCCCTCCGCTGGTGTGCCCCAAGGCTCCGTCTTCTCCCCCCTTCTGTACCTTTTGTACACGGCGGACATGCCGCCGCCGTCACCCCCCGTCCACCTTCTCCAGTTTGCCGATGACACCGCCTTCCTTGCCCTTGCCCCCACCCTGCAGCGCTCCCAACACCTTCTCCAATCCCATCTTGACCGGTTCACCGGTTGGTGCAACCAGTGGTTGCTCAAGGTCAATCCCTCCAAAACCCAGGCGATCATTGTAGGTAAAACCACCCCTTCCTTCCGCTTCCTTGATTTCTACATCACCATCTATGGCCGTTCTATCGCCCTCACTCCCACCCTTAAGTACCTTGGCGTCACCCTCGACCATCGCCTGTCCTGGACTCCCCACCTCCGGACAATCCAAGCCAAGGCACGCTCCCCACTCAGTCTCCTCAAGCTCCTCTCCGGCCGTACGTGGGGTCTGGACCCCTCCACCATCCTCCACACCTATAAATCCCTCATCCGCCCTATCCTTTGTTATGCCCATTCGGCTTGGATCTCCACCCCCCCCTACCTTTTATAAATCCCTCCAAATCCTTGAACGCCATGCTCTCCGCCTCGCCTATCGCATCCGTCTCCCCTCCCCTACGCGGCTCCTGTACGATCTCATCCCCTTCCCCCACCTCCTTCTTTTCCTTGAAATGATACGGATCCTGTACACCTCCCGTAAACTCGATCCTCCTCACCCGCTCATCTCCCCGACCCTCTCTCACCCCCGCGCCCTGCCGCGCCTGTATTCCCACGTCCCACCCGGTCTCCATCTCTCCACCCTCCTTACCCTCTCCCAAGGTGGCTTCCGCCAGCTCCCCCTCCCTGATGATGTCCTCCTCCCCTCCATCTACCCCTCCTATCAACTTTGACCCTGCCCCACCCCCCACTTCCGGTGTCCTTTCCTTTAGGCACCCTCCCTCCCTTCTCTTCCCTTCCCTTCTCTTTCCTTTTCCCCCATCCCCTCCCTCCACCCCTCATCCCCCGGGCTTCCCCTCCCCCTTCCTCCCTCCCCCCATCTCCCCTTACCGTGGCATCTCTGATCTCCCCTCTGGCTCTCCCACTCCCCTTCCTCCTCCTCCTCTCTTGGCAGGTCCCCGGTCTCGCACATGCATAGTGAACATTCGCGCTCCGGAGATCACCGCCATCAGTGTTTCGTGTGTGTGCTTTGTTTTGTGTTTCGCGTTCTTTCGCAGTTACAACTCCACTGTTCACATGTGCCGTCGCCGTCATCCGTGTTTTGTGCGCCGTGTCAACAAGAGTTAGTGTTTTTATCGTCCAGCGTGAACGGCTTCGTGTTTATTGTTTTTTGTATCTCCATTTTTTGCCCGCCGTCTTTTTTTGTATTGTCTGTATCATCTATTTGCCATGTTATTGTTCCACTTAAGGCTGAAGAGCAGCGTAAAAAATGCTGCTGGCAGCCAGCCTATATAGGTGATTAAAATAACAATAAAGCAAAAAAAAAAAAACTGCACATCGGCAGTTCATCGACCTCAAGCAGACATGGATAGCTGCCGCCCCAGCAGCCAGGCTTAGATCTTCTCGCTGATCTCTGGATTAGGCTTGGTATATCGGAGAAGTCTCTGGCGGAGACTAGTAGGAAATTATTTCAGTTGTTTTCTATATTATTCTTGTATGTAGTTGTGATTCGAAGACAGGTCATGGTTTTTTGTTTTCACTGTACTTGGAGAATTGGTTTGGGTTAATTGAACAGTCCAATAAACTGTTGTTGCGCTTTGATCATTAGTTTCTTCTGCTTATGCAGTAATAGTAGTGGCGACGAGTTGGTTCGTAGTTTTCACGTGTTTATTGCTTGTTCTCCTCCATGGCAGAGAATATTCTGGGCATCGATCAGCCCTCGGCAAGCGTCCTCGCACTTTTAATTAGTATGCTGCAGACGAATGAACTTATTATTCAGCGATTGCAGGCTCTGTCTGCTCCGTCTGCTCCGTCCGCTTCCCCTCTCGTGGGGCTGCGGGCCACGCCTCCCACTTTTCCCATTTTTTGGCGCATGACGTCGTTGGCGGCGTGCAGAGGTGCGCGATTCTTCTTGCCTATGTCGGTCCGGAAATATATCATCTGTTGCAGCAGTTGCACAGCGACACAGAGCCACACACTCTCTCGTATGAACAGTTGACTTCGAGTTTGTTGGAGTATTTTGATTCTCAGGTCCATGTGGTGGCTGCCCGTCACAATCTGACAGGGTGTGGGTTGCCACACTTCAAGGCCTCTCCCGGGACTGTCGGATTTTTTGTGGTAACCCCTCGTGTAAACAGTTGTATGGTTCAGCGCTCATTCAGGACATGCTTCTCATACATGCTCCGGATGACTCCTTGCGGACCAATATTCTTAAATTGAAGGATCCATCGTTGGATACTGGCTTAAATGTTGTCAGCGCTCATGACCAGTCTACTTGCTCGTTGACTAAGTTGTTTCCCCCTGCACAGGTCTTTGTCGCCCACCTGTCACGGCGCCAGTATGCCTCATAGGGGTCTCGCAGGTCCCACATATGGAGGGCCCTCCCCCATTCCTGGATACAGGGGGCGTGGCCACTCCACCACCTGACCAGCCACCGCGCTGGCGGCGTCAGCTGCCCCAGCCACAACAGCAGCAAGGGTTACTGCCCTGTCGGCAACGTTTCATTTCGCACATGCGAGTTGATAGTCGGTTTCGACGTGTGACCTGTTCAGCCTGCGGAAAACAGGGCCACAAGGCAGAGGTGTGCCGGTCATCCTGTTCGATGCTCGTGGACCACACGTCCGTCGATGCTTCTGACTCTCTGGAGGTCGACTCCGTGCCTCCACTGCATATGTCCTTTGTTCAGTCCGTCTTTCCGCCATCAATGGCGGCAATCACTCTGATGGTACAGGTTGATGGGGTCTCCCTCCTGTTTCAGGTGGATACAGGATCTTCCGCCACCATCATCGATGCGGGCTCCCACTGTCGTTTGGGTTCCCCACCTCTCCATCCTTTTCATGTGGCCCTGCAGAGCTACAGTAATGATGTCATTAACCTCCAAGGGTGGTTCTCTGCTCGAGACCAGTACCGCCTGCATGATGTTCAGGCTCGGGTATTGGTCCTCTCCGCGCCCATGCCCACGAACCTATTATACATGGATTTTCCCCTTTATTTGGCTTGCACATCCATGATTTGGAGCCAGCGGTCCAGTCTCTTTTGGTGGGTGACCACCTCCAGCAACTGTTGGAGGAATTCTTTGCTGTTTTCTCCAACCCTGTCTCTGGGGGTTCCAGACTTTGAGGCCCACGTTGAACTCCTTCCCTTGGCTGTCCCGAAATTCCATAAGGCTCGCTCGGTTCCTTTCGCCCTCCATGACAAGTTATGGCAGGAGCTTCAACGCCTGGAGGATGAGGGCATCCTCAGCCCCATTCCCATAGCTGTTGGGCTACGCCCATCGTCGTTCTTGAGGAACCCAACAGGTCCTTGCGCGTTTGTGGGGATTTTTAAGGCCACTGTCAATGTTCAGTCTGTTATCGATTCTTACCCCATCCCAAGCGTTGAGGACATTTTGTCGAAATTGGCTGGCAGCAAGGTGTGTGCCAAAATTGAGCTGAGGGATGTGTACCTCCAGTTACCTGTTTTGGTCATCTCCACTCCTTTTGGGCTTTTCCGCTATAACCGCCTTCCTTTTGGGGTCGCTAGCACTCCCGCCATTTTTCAGGCTATCTGGAGTCCATGGCGAAGGACGTTCTGGGTATGGCGAACTACCTGGATGACATCTTAGTCGTGGGCACCTCTGTTCGGGACTTGGCCCAGAACCTCTGCCACCTCTTCCGCGTCCTCCAGGCTGCTGGCTTACGTTGCAAAAAGGAGAAGTGTCTTTTTTTTTATTCCTCAGGTGACCTCCCTCGGCCATGTCCTCAGCGCCTCCGGCATTCGCCCCACACCCCAGTATATCGAGGCCATCCAGCAGCTGCCGCCATCGCAGGGCGTCTAACAGCTGAAGTCCGTCTTAGGCCAGCTTAATTACTATCGCCTCGCTGATCTTTGGATTAGGCTTGGTATATCGGAGAAGTCTCTGGTGGAGACTAGTAGGAAATTATTTAAGTTGTTTTCTACATTATTCTTGTATGTAGTTGTGATTCAAAGACGGATCATTGTTTTGTGTTGGTGTTATACTTGGAGAATTTGTTTTGCTTAACTGAACAGTCCAATAACTTGTTGTCGGACATTGATCGTTAGTTTCTTCTGCTTACGCAGACATAGCACTTAGGGTGGTTAGGTTTAAGTAGTTCTAAGTTCTAGGGAACTGATGACCTCTGATGTTAAGTCCCATAGTGCTCGGATCCATTTTTGAACAATGGTGTTCCGAAGAGATAAGCTAAATACCGTTGGCGGTGGCGTGTTTGTTGCTGTCAGTAGTAGTTTACCTTGTCGCGAAATTGAAGTAGATTCTTCCTGTAGTTAGAATGGGCAGAGGTCATTCTTGGCAATGGGAATAAGAAAATAATGGGATACTTTTACTGACCTCCCAGTTCAGATGATACATTTGCTGAAAGGTTCAAAGAAAACTTGAGTTTGATTTGAAACACGTACCCGACTCATACAATAATAGTTGGTGGTGACTTTAATTTACCCTCGATATGTTGGCGAAAATACATGTTTAATTCCGGAAGTACGCATAAAATATCATCCGAAATTTTGCTAAACGCATTCTCTGAAAATTATTTCGAGTGGTTACTTCATGAGCCCATGCGAATAGTAGATGGTTGTGAAAACACACTTGACCTGTTAGCAACAAATAATCCTGAGTTAATAACGAGCATCAAAACCGATATAGGGATTAGTGAACACAGAGTTGTCATAGTGAGATTTAATATTGTAATCCCCAAATCCTCGAAAGGTGAGCGAAAAATATACGTATTCAAAAAAGCAGATAAAAATTCACTTGATGCCTACCTGAGAGACAATCTCCACTCATTCCAAGTTAATAATATAGACGTAGACCAGATGTGGCTTCGATTCAAAGAAATAGTATTGGCAGCAATTGAGAGATTTATAGCAAATAAACAAACAAACGACGGAGCTGACCCTCCTTGGTACACAAAACGAGTTAGAACAATGTCGCAGAAACAACGAAACAAACATGTCAAATTTAAACAGACGCAAAATCCCCATATTGGCGATTATTTACAGGAGCTCGAAATTTAGGGCGGAGTTCAATGTGAGACGCCTATACCAGTTTCCACACCGAAACTTTGTCTCGAAACCTGGCAGAAAATCCAAAAAGATTGTCCACAGCTCGTGGTCGTGCGGTAGAGTTCTCGCTTCCCGCGCCCGAGTTTCAGGGTTTGATTCCCTTCGGGGTCAGGGATTTTCTCTGCCTCGTGATGACTGGGTGTTGTGTGATGTCCTTAGGTTAGTTAGGTTTAAGTAGTTCTAAGTTCTAGGGGACTGATGACCATAGATGTTCAGTCCCATAGTGCTCAGAGCCATTTGAACCATTTGAACCAAAAAGATTCTGGTCGTACGTGAAATACGTTAGCGGATTTTGAAAACATAATTCCTGTGAAACACAAGTAGCTCTTTATTCACACGAAGTGCTGACTGCTATTGACAAGGGATTTCAGATCGATTAAGTATTCCTAGATTTCCGGAAGGCTTTTGACACTGTACCACCCAAGCTGCTCGTAGTGAAATTGCTTACTTATGGAATGTTGTCTCAGTTATGTGACTGCATTTCCGATTTCCTGTCAGAGAGGTCACAGTTCGTAGTAATTGACAGAAAGATATCGAGTAGTACAGAAGTGATATCAGGCGTTCCCCAAGGTAGTGTTATAGGCCCTTTGCTGTTCCTTATCTATATAAACGATTTGGAAGACAATCTGAGAAGCCGTCTTCGGTTGTTTGCAGATGACACTGTCGTTTGTCGACTAATAAAGTCATCAGAAGATCAAAACAAAATCCAAAACGTTTTAGAAAAAATATCTGAATGGTGCGAAAAGGGGCATTTGGCCCTAAATAACGAAAAGTGTGAGGTCATCCACATGAGTGCTAAAATGAACTCCTTAAACTTCGGTTACACCATAAATCAGTCTAATCTAAAAGCCATAAATTCAACTAAATACCTAGGTATTACAATTACGAAGAACTTAAGTTGGAAAGAGCACATAGAAACTGTTGTGGGGAATGCTAAAGAAAGGCTGAGTTTTATTGGCAGGACACTTAGAAAATTTAACAAACCTACTAAGGAGGACACTACGCTACAATTACGTAAACTTGTTTCAGCCCACGGCCCAGCATGCCAATGCTAATGTTTTGTCTCGTCTGCCTATCGGTCCTGACGAAGTCTCTGATTCTTCCGAATTGTCCTGCATGTTTATTGATTCGCAAGATAAGGAATTAGCTGATGTTTTTCCGCCGGATTTTCGTCGCATTGCTTCTGCGACAGCCGCGGATGCTTCTTTGAAGATTGTTTTGCAGTATATTCGCACTCAGTGGCCTCCATCTGCTATGCAGGTTCATGATCCACTTGTTCGACGTTACTTTGCGCAACGTCACAACTTGTCTGCACACCATGGTGTTATCGAGTTACGAACTGACAGTGATCAGTCCCGTGTGGTTGTACCTCGTTCGTTGCAGTCGGAAATTCTCTGCTTGCTGCATGTTGGTCATTGGGGTATAGTGCGGATGAAGCAATTAGCGCATCGTCACTGGATTTGGGTCAGCATTGATAAACATATTGACAATTTGCTTGCTAACTGTCGCTGTCGCGTGGAGCATCAATCTGTTCCCCGCCAGCGCTTCTTTAAGTGGGCCGTCACCTACTGCGAATTGGCAGCACGTGGATATTGATTTTGCGGTCCTTACTGGGACACCCGATGGTTAATAGTCATTGATCCGTACAGCAACTTTCCTTTTGTTGTACCTATGTCTTATACTAAATCTGCTAGTACTATTCAGGCTTTGACGTCTATTTTCTGCATTATGGGCCTTCCTGAAGTTATTGTCTCCGACAAAGGCCCCCAGTTCGTGTCCTCAGAGTTTGAAGCGTACTGTGATGCTAATGGCATTCGCCATCTGACCTCAGCCCCATTCCACCCCCAGGCGAACGGCGAGGCTGAACACTTTGTGCGTATGTTTATGTCGCAGATGAGCAATTTTCGTGGCACGCATTCTCGGGAGAATGCGCTCTGGACTTTCCTTGCTTCATATTGCTCGCATCCGCTCGGCACCCGTTCCCCAGTGGAATTGCTACATGGCCGCGACCATCGGTCGCTCCTGCAGCTATTGCACCCACCGGCGCGCGCTCCCGCTGCTTCGCCTCGTTGTGGGTTGGCGCCACATGATTTAGTGTTCTATTGCGTTTACTCTGGCAGGCAGCGCTGGGAGAAGGGACTCATTCATCTCCAGCTTGGCCGCACCTTTTTTGTTATTTCTGGTCCCTCTGGCACTGACAAGCGAGACCGGAACCAAATCCGTTTGTGCCGTCCTCGGTTTTCTGCCGCTAGTTGTTTTCTGGCAGAATTGGAGGCTTCACGGATTCCGCCACCTCAGCCTACGACTCCACTGATGGCCCTCTGCTGCTCGCAACCCCGCCACGGTCGCCCCGACTGCCGTCGTCGAAGTCGCCGATGCCAGTACGGTTACCTGCATGGGACAGGCACCTCTCGCCGCCACCAAGGCCCCACCTCTGCCCGCTGCTGCCGCCGCTGCCGCCGCCACCTTGTTCCTACGTTTTGCCGGTAGCGATGGCCGCTGAGGCTGCCATCACGCCGCCGCCGCCGTCGCCCATGGAGGTCGTTGCTCCACATGCTCATCCGAGGATACCCAGTGGCGGTGCGCGACCTTGACAGGTTTTCCACGAGCAATTCGGAGGCGCGAGTGGACAGCACAGCTCAGCAGTTCCGCAGTCCGCCCCCTCAGCTGCGACGCCCTGGGTGCCTCCACCTGTCCTCGGAAGCCCTACTCAATGACGGTGCATCGTTTCAGGGGGAAGGGATGTGGTATCGACAGGTACGATGCCACGGCGTAGGTGAAAGTTCTTATGTAGGTATTACAACAGACACCGACAACAGCACCCTCTAGCCGGTGCTGTCGAGGTCTACGAGCTCAGTGACAGATTCTGCCCATCTTGATCAAGAGCAGATGGCCGGGAGACTTTGCTTCCTATTCAGACTATGTACGATGGGTCAAAGGCTTCACACCTCAATGCAAAGCTATGTATTCAGTTAATATAGTGATTTAGTAAAGCCATTCCTAAGAGCAGTACCGAGAGATTTTCACGTTTTCCTGCTCCCATTCACTTCCTCCATTCAGCCAACCTTTCAGTTTACAGGAACAAACCCATGCACTAACTTCCAGGTGGGATATAAAAGTGATATTGCCATGACTGTTGCAACAGACTTAGTGGGCCAGCTCACTGCCGACCAAACACCATTACGTCAGGTGCAGCAGTGCCACTGGCAGATTCCCACGTTGTGCTCCAGGAAAGGGGCTGGCACTGCCATAATGACGACACAGCAGAAAGGCGTTTGTAGGCCAGTTACTACACATCCAATCAACAGACTTCTTATCGTATACATGGTTGCGAGCTGTGATTTGCAAAGCAAGAACGCTCTGTCCCAACATAAATTACAATTATATTCAGTCAAAGGTGTCTCAGTCTCGTAGTTACTATTTACGAGGAGAGGTGTATGCCCCTCCTCGAGGCGACATGATGCTACAAGCAGCCACCACGTGCTTTGGCGTCCACTAACTGTAGGCACCTGCTTATGGTTTCAAGATCAGTTCTGTGGCTTAGCATCTTCCAGGCAGTGGGCCACTTCAGGCCAATTACCAGGTGCAATCAGCCCTCTGCCATAGAAGGCAGTCGCCTGAGACCGTGGCCAACTGTTGCGTCAGTTCCTTAACACTCGCTGTCTTCAGCACACGTTATGGAGGACGTAGCACAACAGAATGTTCTAGTTTGTTCTTCAGTAAAATGTATGACTAATAGCGAAGATTTTTTGGGGGCAGCCACGTATCATGATCCCGACAACAGTCCACCACCTCAACTCAGACCTCCACATGTACATCTACATCTACATGGATACTCTGCATATCACATTTAACTGCCTGGCAGAACGTTCATCGAACCACCTTCACAATTCTCTATTATTCCAATGTCGTATAGCGCGCGGAAACAATGAACACCTATATCTTTCCGTACGAGCTCTGATTTCCCTTATTTTATCGTGGTGATCGTTCCTCCCTATGTAGGTCGGTGTCAACAAAATATTTTCTCATTCAGAGGCGAAAGTTGGTGATTCGAATTTCGTGAGAAGATTCCGTCGCAACGAAAAACACGTTTCTTTTAATGATTTCCAGCCCAAATCCTGTATCATTTCTATGACACTCTCTCCCAAATTTCATGATAATTCAAAACGAGCTGCCTTTCTTTGACCTATTTCAATGTACTCCGTCAGTCCTAACTGGTAAGGATCCCACACTGCGCAGCAGTATTCTAAAGGAGGACAGACCAACGTTGCAACTTTTGTGCAGTATGGTCCGGAACTGGCTTTGACGGGTAGAACGACATCAAAGGCTTATGGTCGGTGACCAAATAGAACTTGCGACCGTACAAAAAATCATGAAACTTTGTCACACCATAGACAATAGCTAAAGGTTCTTCTCGATTTGAGAACAGTTTTGCTGGACAGAATTGAGCAACTTAGACGGGCGATCGACAGACTTAGTGCGGTGTGAGAGAACCGCTCCGATGCCGTGAGAAGATGCATCGACCACCAAAACATCTGGTTTGGGGGGATCGAAAGGAATCAAACAGCGATCATTCAACAATGCAGATTTGAGCTTGTGGAAAGCAGCCTCACATTCCGAAGATCAAACAAAAGTAACGTTCTTACGTAAAAGGCGATGCAAAAGTGCTGCAATCTGCGCTGCATTTGTTATAAACCGAATATAATATGATATTTTGCCCAACACAGACTGAAGTTCTTTCAAGTTCCTGGGTGCTGGCAAGTCTCTAATTGCACTGAGATGTGAGGGCGAGGGGTGGATACCCTGTTCGTTAATCATATGTCCTAAATACTGAATCTCAGTTTGAAAAAAATTGCACTTGCCTATTTTACACTTTAGTCCTGCCTGCAAAAGTACAATAAATAAGGCACGCAAATTCTGCAAATGTTCGTCAGGGGTGCTACCTTATACCACTATATCGTCCAGATAATTTGAGCAGCCAGGGACAGTGGCACACAACTGCTGCAAATAAGACTGAAAAATAGCTGGAACCGAAGCACAACCGAACGGAAGGAGGCGAAACTTGAGCAATCCAAGGTGGGTGTTGATCACAAAATAGCGCTGCGACTGTTCTTCGAGCGGAATCTGAAAGTAGGCGTCCCGCAAGTCAATCGTGGAAAAGAATTTTCCCGCACCAAGCTTATCAAAAATGTCTTCAGGACGCAGTAAGGAAAATGTAGCTGCCGCTGACTGGGGATTTACTGTAGACTGAAAGTCAGCACAAATACGGAGACGACCGTTTGGTTTCTTCACACACACTATAGGCGAAGCCCATGGCGAAGCAGAAACGGGTGCAATGACACCAATGTCTTGCAAATGTTTAAGTTCAGAAGCTACGGCGTCGCGCAGTGCGTGCAGTACCGGACGTGCACACCGAAAAATAGGCATGTCCTAACTACAACATGCGCTGCGAAGTCTGTAGCACAACCAAGGCCATCAGAAAAGAGTTCACCGAAATCGTCGCTTAGTGTAGCAACACAGTCTGCATGGTCAATGGCGTTGATGCAAAGTGCATTGTCCTGAATTGCGAGGTCAGAAATATTCGTAGCATCACAAGAGCAGAGCACATGGAAAGACACTGTACGGGTCGTGGCACCATACGTGGCTAGCAAGCTACATACGCCAAGCACTGAGATATCCTGGCCAGTAAGTGCAGTCAGTGTGGAATGTGAACGATGAAGCGGGAGTGAATAAAGCAAGTCATACGTCGATTTGTTCAGTAAGGAAACTGACGCACCAGTGTCCAGCTGCATGCGAACATAACGTCCACAAATGAGCAGAGTCACTAAAAGTTTCCTCGCATCGCGCTGAATGCGAGAGGAAGTGTCTAGCAAAAGATTCACACGACGAGCTGTCGAAGCACGTGAAGCAGAAGGCTTTGAATAAATGGCATTAACATCCATAGGCTGATGTGAATCATGATCATGGCGGTTGCCGTTGCGGTGACGCCCACGCGAGTCACGCGAACGGGAGTCAATTGGTGAATTATTGTTTCTCTTACTACACACAGCTTGCACATGTCCTTTCTTATTACAAAAATAACACAGTGCTTGACGGGATGGGCAAATGTCCTGTGGGTGGGCACGAAAGCAGTTCGGACGTGCTTTCAGTTTCTTAGTGGGTGCCTGGTGTGAAATATATTTACTTGCGCGCGAGCGGCGCGGCGTGGCTGGCCGTGCAGGCGGGTGGGAGAGCACGTGTTGTGCCGCGCTAACAGTACACACACCCGGGGTCACGTCGAACGCGGATGTAGCCCTGTGTAATGTATCTTCTCTGTCTGCAAAGACGGACGGGAAAGACCCACCGTGGTTTAACAGTGCAATTCGGAGAATGCTCAGGAAGCAAAGGCAGCTGCACTCACGGTAGAAGAAAGATTGGGAGAGTGAGGAATGGCAAAAGTTAGTAGAGATTCGTGCTGCTGTAAAAAGAGCGATGCACGAAGCATTCAACCACTACCAACATCATACCTTAGCACAAGATCTTGCTGAAAACCCAAGGACATTCTGGTCTTACGTAAAATCGGTAAGCGGGTCGAAGGCTTCCATCCAGTCACTCACTGATCAGTCTGGCCTGGCAACGGAAGACAGCAAAACGAAAGCTGAAATTTTAAATTTAGCGTTTGAGGAATCTTTCACGCAGGACGATCGTACAAACATACCGCCGTTTGAGTCTCGTACAGATTCCCGTATGGAGGACATAGAGATTGACATCCCTGGGGTTGTCAAGCAGCTGAATGGGTTGAAAATAAATAAATCGCCAGGTCCTGATCGGACTCCAATTCGGTTTTACAGAGGGTACTCTATTGAATTGGCTTCTTACTTAGCTTGCTTCCATTTATCGCGAATATCTTGCCCAACGTAAGGTCCCGAGCGACTGGAAAAAAGCGCGGGTGACGCCTGTATATAAGATGGGTAGAAGGACGGATCCTCAAAATTACACTCCAATATCCTTAACATCAGTTTGTTGCAGGATTCTCGAACGTATTCTCAGTTCGAATATAATGAATTTCCTTGAGACAGAGAAGTTGCTGTCCATGCATCAGCACGGCTTTAGAAAGCATCGCTCCTGCGATACGCAACTCGACCTTTTTTCACATGATATCTTGTGAACCATGGATGAAGAGTATCAGACGGATGCCATATTCCTTGACTTCCGGAAAGCGTTTGACTCGGTGCCCCACTGCCGACTCCTAACTAAGAGCATATGGGATTGGTTCCCAAGTATGTGAGTGGCTCGAAGACTTCTTAAGTAACAGAACCCAGTACGTTGTCCTCAATGGTGAGTGTTTGTCGGAGGTGAGGGTTGGTTCAAATGGCTATGAGCACTATGTGACGTAACATCTCAGGTCATCAGTCCCCTAGAACTTACAACTACTGAAACCTCACTAACCTTAGGACATCACACACATCCATGCCCGAGGCAGGATTCGAACCTGCGACCGTAGCGGTCACGCGGTTTCGAACGGAGGTGAGGGTATCATCTGGAGTGCCCCAGGAAAGTGTGGTAGGTCCGCTGTTGTTTTCTATACACGTAAAAGATCTTTTGGTTAGGGTGGATAGCAATGTGCCCTAATCTCTCTTATCTCATCTTATCTTATCTTTGTGGTCTTTTCGCGAAATATACACTCCTGGAAATGGAAAAAAGAACACATTGACACCGGTGTGTCAGACCCACCATACTTGCTCCGGACACTGCGAGAGGGCTGTACAAGCAATGATTACACGCACGGCACAGCGGACACACCAGGAACCGCGGTGTTGGCCGTCGAATGGCGCTAGCTGCGCAGCATTTGTGCACCGCCGCCGTCAGTGTCAGCCAGTTTGCCGTGGCATACGGAGCTCCATCGCAGTCTTTAACACTGGTAGCATGCCGCGACAGCGTGGACGTGAACCGTATGTGCAGTTGACGGACTTTGAGCGAGGGCGTATAGTGGGCATGCGGGAGGCCGGGTGGACGTACCGCCGAATTGCTCAACACGTGGGGCGTGAGGTCTCCACAGTACATCGATGTTGTCGCCAGTGGTCGGCGGAAGGTGCACGTGCCCGTCGACCTGGGACCGGACCGCAGCGACGCACGGTTGCACGCCAAGACCGTAGGATCCTACGCAGTGCCGTAGGGGACCGCACCGCCACTTCCCAGCAAATTAGGGACACTGTTGATCCTGGGGTATCGGCGAGGACCATTCGCAACCGTCTCCATGAAGCTGGGCTACGGTCCCGCACACCGTTAGGCCGTCTTCCGCTCACGCCCCAATATCGTGCAGCTCGCCTCCAGTGGTGTCGCGACAGGCGTGAATGGAGGGACGAATGGAGACGTGTCGTCTTCAGCGATGAGAGTCGCTTCTGCCTTGGTGCCAATGATGGTCGTATGCGTGTTTGGCGCCGTGCAGGTGAGCGCCACAATCAGGACTGCATACGACCGAGGCACACAGGGCCAACACCCGGCATCATGGTGTGGGGAGCGATCTCCTACACTGGCCGTACACCATTGGTGATCGTCGAGGGGACACTGAATAGTGCACGGTACATCCAAACCGTCATCGAACCCATCGTTCTACCATTCCTAGACCGGCAAGGGAACTTGCTGTTCCAACAGGACAATGCACGTCCGCATGTATCCCGTGCCACCCAACGTGCTCTAGAAGGTGTAAGTCAACTACCCTGGCCAGCAAGATCTCCGGATCTGTCCTCCATTGAGCATGTTTGGGACTGGATGAAGCGTCGTCTCACGCGGTCTGCACGTCCAGCACGAACGCTGGTCCAACTGAGGCGCCAGGTGGAGATGGAATGGCAAGCCGTTCCACAGGACTACATCCAGCATCTCTACGATCGTCTGCATGGGAGAATAGCAGCCTGCGTTGCTGCGAAAGGTGGATATACACTGTACTAGTGCCGACATTGTGCATGCTCTGTTGCCTGTGTCTATGTGCCTGTGGTTCTGTCAGTGTGATCATGTGATTTATCTGACCCCAGGAATGTGTCAATAAAGTTTCCCCTTCCTGGGACAATGAATTCACGGTGTTCTTATTTCAATTTCCAGGAGTGTATGTCGGCGGCAGTAACATTGTCCTGCAGTCAGCCTCAAATGCTGGTTCTCTAAATTTCCTCAGTAGCGATTCACGAAAAGAACGCCTCCTATCCTCCAGACACTCCCACCCGAGTTCCTGAAGCATTTCCGTAACACTCGCGTGATGATCAAACCTACCACTAGCAGCCCGCCTCTGAATTGCTTCTATGTCCTCCCTCAATTCGACGTGATAGGGATCCCAAACGCTCGAGCAGTACTGAAAGTCTTAATAGCGAATGGTGGGAACACTTAAAGACAGTCACTAAGCCACACGGGCATATCACAGAAAAGCCAAAGTAGTACCGAGCAAAAAAGGAAATGAGAAGAGAGGAAAAAAAAATTTAATCCCTGTTCGTCGCCAAGTTTTGTATCCCGACTGGAAGGCGGCGCGTGGGTCTGCTCCTGCAAACTGGAAGGTTGCCCGATTGAAGGAAGTGAGTAGGAGCAGGGAAAGGTGAAAATCTCTCGGTACTGCTCTTAGAAATGGTTTTACTATATCACAACATTAACTGAATACATAACTTTGCACTGAGGTGCGAAGCCTTAGACCCGTCGTAAGTAGTACATAATCTCAATATCAAGCGAAGTGTCCTGGCCGTCTGCTCTTGATCAAACTGTGCAGAATCTGTAGCGCAGCTCGTAGACATGCACAGCACCGGCTGGAGGGCGCTGTCGTCAGTGTCCGTCGTAGTGCCAACTTAAGAACTTTCACCTACAACGTGGCATCGTAGCTATCGACAACACAATCACCATTTTACTCAGTAGCGCCAAAAATTAGTGGTGGCGCTGCAGATCGAACAACTGATTTGAAGATACTGAGACGAACTGGGGAAAACAAGAAACTTATGGCACGACTTAGTTTCGTAGGTCATATCCTGAGGCACCAAGGAAGTGTAAATTTGGTAATGGAGAGAAGTGTGTATATGTGGGTGTTGGGGAGGGGGTATTAAAATTGTAGAGGGAGACAAAATCTTGAATACACGTAGCAGATTCAAACTAATGTACACTGCATTAGCTGTGCAGCGCTGAAGAGGCTTGCACAGAATAGACTAGGTTGGGCAGCTGCATCAAACCAGTCTTCAGACTGAAGACCACAACAACAACATTGGGGAGGGGGCGGGAGGGAGAGGTAGGCTTCTGGTTCACAATTTTGCAAGTTCTTTACTGGCAGCACTCATGAGTAAGGTAGATCTCGTGTGATGCAGCACCCTCGGCTGTTGACATGGCAAAAGACGTTTCTATATTGCTCTAAATTAACGGCGCTGCTCATTCTTATATGAAAAAAGGTATTTGTCTCACACAATTGGCCAATTCATCGAAGTGAAGTAGCGGCTTTTGTATTATTTTGTTGTTGTAAACAGAAACGTCTCTAGTATGATGTTAAACTGCAACCACACATGGAGTGGCCACAGTATAACTGCTCCCTACCCAGCAATAGCAGCAACCTCTCTGTAAGATGCATGAGCGAGTGGAAGTCGTGAGCTATAACTGTTACCTTGCATGCTTGCGAAGGTGGAAGAAACTTAGAGAATGTAAAGAAAATAGTCGTGATCACCTACCACCTACCAGCAGGTAGTCAGCTCAGTAATGTCAATTGATATTAACCGAGCAGCGCCTGTTTATTTCCTTTTACTCCAGATTGGTGTTCGAGAGAAACGCAAACTTACAGATGTGGCTCCCATTTAATTTTTATAAGGCAAGTGCATAACGCAATCGGTCAATCGCATTATTCTGTATAGTTATTTGAGTATCGGACTTCGTTTCTGAAAGACTGCAGTTTCGTTGGTGCACCATAAATGATCTGCTAAATAGCTAATCAGTATTTGGATCACACCAATGGCGGACGGGCTCGATGTCAGCAGTTTTGCATTTCTTTCACGAATAGCTGTATACAAAGCTGATAAAGACATTAACACAAAAATGTAAAAAAAATAATAATAATTATATGATATTGTAGGCCGGGAGGCCCCATGCGGGGGAGTTCGGCCGCCGTATTGCAAGTCCTTTCTAGATGACGCTACATCGGCGACTTGCGAGTCAATCATAATGAAAATGATGATGGACACACAACACTCACTCCCCAGCCCTGAATCGAACCTGGGCTCCTTAATAGTCGGTAACGCTACTGCTACGCTGTGGAGGTGGACATTAATACAAGAGATATGTTTAGTTTGTTAAATTAGTACATCTGAAAGGTTGTAATCTAAATATACTTAAATATATTCATGGTACTTTAGAGTTAACAAGATAGATGCTTACATAGCGAAAGCTAAAGAACAAAGGACGTTCTTTATCATCATAGAAAATATTAACACTTACTTACTAGCATTTGTGCACTCTCTGGTACACACATATTTCATAAACACAAAAAAAGAAAAATTATCTTGGTGTCTTACATTTGCTCCCTTGAGTGCCTACAATACTGGCAGTTACAAAATTGGTGTATACAAGAAAAACAATACACAATTTGACATGTTTTAATTAAACATATTGACAAATCATTTTCATTGGCACAGAAGATATTTGTACAAGATACACTAACTTAAAATTTGAGAGGTATCATTGTTTTGAGGATAAGAGGTTAAGTCTGTTCAGTGCTGTGTCTGTCCATGGGAATTGATGCAGTTGCGAGCTACGGGCTACGAGCGGTGAGTACATTAGTGTTTAGTGGGGTGATGGGATTTCTTCATTTTTGTCCTAACACTCAAAATAAGCGCAGAAGCTAAACGTGGTTAGCAGAAGGATGCCAAGAATAAGGGAAGTAAAGGAAAATTAGATAGTGATGAGTAGAGAACCACACAGGTTGAAGCGAATCTTAAAAGTTTAGTTTGTACTGTGTTAAAGCCTATTTTGGATGGCGTTAGGAAAAACGTTCATTTGGTTTCCTGTTCGCTGTGCGGTGAAATTTACTCTCATGCTGAAGGATCAAGTGGCACTTCGCACATTTCTCGCCATCCAAGTGTGTCTAATAAACAAGGGTCTTGTGTGGACGTGAAACGACTTCCTAAACCTGCTCAGGAGATAACTGTCGATAATTTAGAGACTATATGTGCACGAGACGTAAGGTCATACGGAGGTATAAAATGTGAAGCTCTTATGGATCTTCTTCAGACGTTAATCGACACTGCAAAGGCAATTACAACTCACATCACAGCTGTGTTACTGTACATGGCAAGAAGTGCTAAAGGCCTACGACATATAATTATGCCTGAGGTAATTGCTCGTATAACAGAAGGTGAATATCAGCAACTAGGTACATGTGGACGTCCAGCGCCAGAAGAAACCATTAGCTGACATGTACTGTTTCCGGTTTTTTGACTGGACTCTCAGATCTCGCATTTTGTTTACATCCCAGTTTCTAGATGAACCAAAAAAGGTCGGTAATATTCTAAGACAACTGTTTAGACGATTAATGTCTCTTGGTATCCACGACTCTACTTTGAAAGACATACAGCACACGCCGGCTGGTATGGCCGAGCGGTTCTAGGCGCTTCAGTCTGGAACCGCGCGATCGCTACGGTCGCAGGTTCGAATCCTACCTCGGGCATGGATGTGTGTGATGTCCTTAGGTTAGTTAGTTTTAATTAGTTCATAGATCCAGGCAACTGATGATCTCAAAAGTTAAGTCCCATAGTGCTCAGAGCCATTTCTTTTCATGGTTTTCTGATTGCGGTGAAAGAACGCGTCACTTACATAAAGAAAAGTAATCTTCTTAATGCTCTTGATAGATAACTGAGTCAGTCTAACGATACTCCCTGGAATAAGCTGCTGACAATGTTATAATATCTTTGTGCGAGAACCTCTCTGTGAAGGGAGAAATAGCCCAAAATGAAGGAACCGATAATACGCTGATGTAAGAACTTCTTACGTTATGTATGCTATTCGAATACTGTAATTCTTATACGCACTCGTTTATTTTATAGCTTTAAAACATAAGGATTATTGTAGCTCTTCAAAGCGGCGTCCAAGGAATTAGAACTGGAGAAATCACCTACACTGCACTTTGTGTTGACATGGACGATGACAATGTTAAGGCATTTGAGTTAGGCGCCCCGGGACAGAGAGTTTTCTGAAATCCGAATTTTAAATAAACGCCTCCAATTATACTTAGATGAAAAGCTATTTGTCCAGAGATACTGTGAGCTAGCAAATTTCCTCTGACCACCATTCGTCATTTAAAAATTATATCTGAAGATAAGAGGCGTAAAGTCATGAAAAGGATGCAATAGTTTCCATTATTCATACTTCTCCAATCCCAGGATACACGCTAACGACATTTCCCTTTACTGCATCTCCGACCGTCTTTCCACTTTGTTCCCGCTAGTGGTTTCGTACGGAACTGGCTTACTTTTCGATTGAGAAATAGTTATCTCAATGTACTCTGTTCTTCTGGAAGTTGCAAAACTAACAGTTAATGTTCGGAAGTCGGAGACACGCTCTTTCCTACATGTTCCTCCGCTACTGGTAACACGTGAATCCTTGGGAATCATTGTTGTCCTAAATGGAAGTTTGAATTTGTGCCATATTTGCACTGAAATATGAATTTTGCTGTCCTAAGGTAAAAAGAAGAGAGGTATAATGAGGATCGACATGTATTTCAGAGCCCCAACCCATCAAAAAACAAATCTTGTTGAATCACATCAATTCTGCTACACCATCCGCTGATTTTCTAGTTGTACAATTTGAAGATGGGAGTGAGACATTCGGGTAGTGATTTGCTAACATCGAATATAAGTTTAAGTGTTAGGAAGTATTTCTTGAAGGTATTTGTATGGTTTCCAAGATGCTACCCCAGGCGGGTGCAAAAATGAATGTCTGGAATGGAATATACTGAACGCAAATTAAAGATTTGGCTCTGTCTGACTACCACCTGAAGCAGATCTTAGGATCTCTTAACGGTGATATTATTTCCTCCTTCTTGCTCTTTGCCACATAAATTACAACATAAAAATAAATGAATGATTAATGGAACTAGTAACACTACATATTAATGCTGCTTCTGCTTATACATATATTTTAGATTAAAACTTCTTTATACATTACAAATCCTTATATGTCGATGTCCAATGGACATAAAGAGATACAAATGAATTTCCTGACTAATATTATTGATCAACTGCCCAAATCTGACCCTGTTTGTGGCTAGGCGATCTAACATAAATAACGCGAGGTGACTGATATCATCTACGTCCCAAACACTAGAAGACACTACTTTCAAAGATGATCTACAGTGGTGTGTGCAACCTAAGTGGAAATGAAACTTACGTGATCACAGCTGTTCAGCTTTATAGCGCTACTAAGCCGAAGCAATTAGCAGTATCACCGAATGTATTGCATTCCGTGCGTCGGAGTTATTGTTCTCGTACACGTCTGCGACGATGGAAGAACTCAGCCACAAAATAAAAAACTCATTAAACACTAGGATGGCAGAAGGCGGTCCTCTAACTAGTATAATCTAATACTATCTTCTCCTCTCTGTATTCTACAGACAAGAAAAGCGAACTCAGAGACACAAGGACAGAATTCAGATAACGTCTCAACGTGAGTATAGACAGGAGAAGTGCACCCAATCACTGAATGCTGCTTACTCAACGACGATTCTCTACACTGAGGCGAAGTCCAGAATCGTATAAGTTAGCAACACCTTCGGTCACCTAAAGCAACTTCCCAGTGCCTTGTGCCCCTATATCATGCAAATTAAGCCTTACTGATTTTGCCCGCATTTCTCCAATCATGATATACGAACCTTGCGACAGTATCTTTGCTGGGGACAACTTCCCGCAACTTGAACATTATTCCCTTGAGTTCCACCGCACGTCATCTTAAATCAGTTTCGGCATGATGCTTGATGAGAACGTCTAGCTCTGAGATTGCCCAGCAGCCTTCGCCTGCATCACACATTATACTACAAGTGTTGTCGCTTTTGTCAATATCCTGATCTACTGGCATAAGCCTTGTCGGTCCGATCATAAACCTTACAAACACATTTCCTCTTTCTTCTCCTCCCACCTTCTGAGGAGGCAGTGCCGTCATAGATGGTACTGAATCTGCGTCCTCTGGAAATACTTAATACGTCTGTAGCATTTCAGTACCCAACACATTTGCAATTCAGTCTAACTTATTGATAGCTTTCTGTTTCACCTTCAGAGTAACTAGAACAAAATGACTGTCGGAAGTTGCACTCTGCAAGACACAAAAATCATCGGCACATGCACTTCCCTGAGCATCTGGTCCAGGCTGCAGAAATTCGCAACCTCTCCGACAGGGTATCCCCCACTAATTATGTAAACTAAAAACGAGGAGAACAAAGCAGTACGGCGACAAGGATACTTAAGCTAGTTCTATCCTAACACTTACTGTAAATTAAATTCTCCGCTTGAGCGACTGCTCATGACTAATACTTTACGCGCTTTAACGCAGTGAGCCACATTTGTTGCTCAAAATGAAATACATTGCCCATTCAAAACGGCGAAAATTACCTAAAACCCCGACTTCTCGACAAAACGCATCTTCCCCTCCTAATAAGTTACGCATGGTTAACACCTTATACACTTCCAGACAATGAGCCACACTCATTCATGATAGGCAAAAATAACGTTCATATTTACACATCCTCAGAACACAGTCTGAATTTACGTGTCACATGTCACACATGAGTACAGAACTGAAAAGCTGCAAAAACGTGCACTGACTCGACGTGACACTCGCACGGGGGAAAATTAGAACAGTTACGGCACTCACCCATTGCATTGTGATGCTGTGTGTCGACGAAACTGCAACCCTGAGAGATTCGTCGCCTCCAGGGAGGAAGGCTGGTATGGTTACCGTGTCACTGACATTTAGAGGTGACACTACTGACATCAAAATGCGGAGGTCTGAGTTGTGGTGGTGTATTGTTGCCAGGATGATGATCGACGGCTGCTCATAAAAAGTTCACTATCAGTCATACATTTTACTGACGAACAGACTAGAACATTCTGTGGTGCGACGTCCTCCATAGCGTGTGCTGAAGACAGCGAGTCATAAGGAACTGACGCATCAGGTGGGCATGGCCTCAAACGAATGCTTTCAATAGCCGAAGGCTGGTTGCTCCTGCTAGTTGGCCCACAGGCTGGAAGATGCTAAGCTCACAGCACTGATCCTAAAACCAGCAGCAGGTGCCCACAGTTAATGGATGGCAAATCTCGTGGTGGCTGCATCTAGCCTCCTGTCGCCTCGTGGAGCCGAAAAATAGTGGTGGCACTGCAGGTCGAATAACTGATAAGAGGATACTGAGTCTAACTGGGGAATACAAGAAACTTATATCACGACTTCGTTTCATAGGGCATATCCTGAATCAGCAAGTACTTGTCAGTTTGGTAATGGAGATATGTGTGTATATGGGGGTTTTGTGGAGGGAGGGGGGTGTTAAAATTGTAGAGGGAGACAAAGTCATGAATACAGTTAGCATGTTCAAACTGATGCACATTGCATAAGCTGTGCAGCGCTGAAGAGGCTTGCACAGAACAGCCTATCTTGGGCAGCTGCATCAAAGTAGTCTTCAGACTGAAGACCACAACAACATAGGGGAAGGAGATGGGAGGGAAATGTAGGTTTCTGGTCCATAATTTTGCAAGTTCTTTCCTGGCAGAACTCAAGACTAAGGTAGACCTTGTGTGATTCAGCACCCTCGGCTGTTGACATGGCAAAAGACGTTTCTATATTACCCTAAATTAACGGTGCTGCTCATTCCCGTATGAGAAAAGCTATTTAGGTCACACTGTTCGCCGATGCAGCGAACTGAAGTAGCGGTTCTTGTATATTTTGTTGTTGTAAACAGAAATGTCTCTGGTATGACGTTAATCTGCAACCACACATGGAGTGACCACAGTATAAGTGGTCCCCATCTAACAACAGCAACAACTTCTGTCGAAGGTGGATGAGCGAGTGGAAGTCGTGAGCTGTAACTGTTACCTTGCCTGCTTCCGAAGGTGGGAGGATGATAAAGAATGTAAAGAAAATAGTCATGATAACCTACCACTTACCTGCAGGTAGTCAGCTCAGTAAAGTCAATTGAAATTAACCAAGCAGTAATTGTTGAATCCTTTTGTGATTTCCTATTACTCCAGGTTGGTGTTCGAGAGAAACACAGATGCGACCATCATGATGCTGTAAACAGAACCTGGATTCATTCGAAAAAATGACATTTTGCCATTCGAGCACCCAGGTTCGTCGTTGAGTACACCATCGCAGGCGCTCCTGTCTGTGATGCAGCGTCAAGGGTAACTGCAGCCGTGGTCTCCGAGCCGATGGTCCATGCTGCTGCAAACGTCGTCGAACTGTTCCTGCAGATGGTTGTTGTCTTGCAAACGTCCCCATCTGTTGACTCAGGGATCGAGACGTGGCTGCACGATCCGTTACAGCCATGCGGATAAGATGCCTCTCATCTCGACTGCTAGTGATACGAGGTCGTTGGGATCCAGCACGGCGTTCCGCATTACCCTCCTGAAGCCACAGATTCCATATTCTGCTAACAGTCATTGGATCTCGAACAACGCGAGCAGCAATTTCACGATACGATAAACCTCAGTCGCGATAGGCTACAATGCGACCTTTATCAAAGACGGAAACGTGATGGTACGCATTTCTCCTCCTTACACGAGGCATCACAGCAACGTTTCACGAGGCAACGCCGGTCAGCTGCTGTTTGTCTATGAGAAATCGGTTCGAAACTTTCCTCATGTGAGCACGTTGATGGTGTCGGCACCGGCGCCAACCTTGTGTTAATGCTCTGAAAAGCTACTCATTTGCATATCACAGCATCTTCTTCCTGTCGGTTAAAGTTCGCGTCTGTAGCACGTCATCTTCGTGGTGTAATAACTTTAATGTCCTGTAGTGTAGATGCTTACACAGCGAAAGCGGAAGAACAAAGGACGATACGAAACAGGAAGGCATCCCCTAGCTGATCGCAGAAGAAATGTGAAGGCTTCTCTGTTCTTTATCATCACAGAAATTATTACTTGTACTTTTTAACACTTGTGGACGCTCTGGTAAACACACTTTTGTGTTAGCAGAAGAGCCAACAACGTGTTACGTGTGGAGGCCCAAATGCACGCGTTTTAGCTCACGCAGGCTAGCGTGAGGAGGGAAGAACTTTACTGACATGATGTCTGGAACATGACAAGGAATGAGAATTCAGAAAGCGGACGTAATCAGTTTGATACTTAAATCTAATCCATTAACGATGAACGTCGCTCTTGACGGTACATGATTCACAATATTATCTGTTCAGAATATATTATTGAAGTAATTGTAGTAACTGAATATGGCGCTTACCTAGGTCGTAGCAAATGACGTAGCTGAAGGCTATGCTAAACTGTCGTCTCTGCAAATGAGAGCGTATGTAGACAGTGATCCATCGCTAGCAAAGTCAGCTGTACAACTGGGGCGAGTCTAAAGAGTCTCTCTAGACTAGACCTGCCATGTGGCGGCGCTCGGTCTGTAATCACTGATAGTGGTGACACGCAGGTCCGACGTGTACTAACGGACCGCGGCCGATTTAAAGGCTACCACCTACCAAGTGTGGTGTCTGGCGGTGACACCACACACATATTTCATAAACATAAAGAAAGAAAAATTTTCTTGGTGTCTTACGTTTGTCTACGATACATTTGACTACGATACTGGCTGTTACATGAGTAAACATTCAAGTCGTGTATAACAAAATTACACGATTGGTGTATACAAGTAAAACAATACACTAATTGACATGTTTTAAATAAACAGTTTTACGAATCATTTACCTTGGCACGTGAGATATTTGCACAAGATACACTAACTAAAAATTAGAGAGGTATCACTGTTCTGAGGATAAGAGGTTAAGTCAGTTCAGGGACGAGTCAGACCCTGGTAATTGATGCAGCCACTGCTGGAGTGACTTCGCAGTTGGCTTGTATGATGTCAATCGGTCGGTGACAACCGGTAGAGTGTGAGCTCTGGTTGTGCAGATTGCAGCAGAGGTCATCATCGAAGCGCCGCCCGTCCAGGACCGTGGCCATTACAGCCGTGCGAGCCTTGCCTCGCGCTGCCGATTCAGGCGGGGCAGCCGTTATCGCGGTCCGCCAGGAGAGTCGTGCGAAGAGGCTCGGCCCGCGAGCTGCGGCCGCACTCGAATACAGCAGTATCGTGCTGAGCGAGACCCTGACGTCATCCCAAGGGCCGAGCAGTACTGTTGCGAAAGCACCTATACGCCACCGGCTCAGAAGAGTTGCGCATAGAGACGCAGCCCACGGGCCGCGGCCTAACTGCTCCACACTGAGCGAGCCCATGACGTCACAGCAACAGTGCCTTGCGCAAGCACTGGTGTGCTGCACCTACGAACTGTTGGTAGCACTGACCGCAGTTGTGAGCTACAGGCTAGGAGAGGTGAGTAGAGCAGTATTTAGTGGAGTGATGGGATGTCTTCATTTTTTTCGTAACACACAAAATAAGAGCGCGAAGCTAAACGTGGTTTGCGGAAGAAGGAGCACATGTGAAGAAAAAGGGAAGTAAAAGAAAAACTAATCAGTGGTGAGTAGAGAACCACACAGCCTGGAGCGAATTTTAAAAGTACAGTTTTGACCTTGTTAAAGTCTATTGTGGATAGCGTTAGGGTTCAAATGGTTCAAATGGCTCTGAGCACTATGGGACTCAACTGCCGAGGTCATTAGTCCCCTAGAACTTAGAACTAGTTAAACCTAACTAACCTAAGGACATCACAAACATCCATGCCCGAGGCAGGATTCGAACCTGCGACCGTAGCGGTCTTGCGGTTCCAGACTGCAGCGCCTTTAACCGCACGGCCACTTCGGCCGGCTAAAATGGCTAAATGGCTCTGAGCACTATGGGACTCAACTGCTGAGGTTATTAGTCCCCTAGAACTTAGAACTAGTTAAACCTAACTAACCTAAGGACATCACAAACATCCATGCCCGAGGCAGGATTCGAACCTGCGACCGTAGCGGTCTTGCGGTTCCAGACTGCAGCGCCTTTAACCGCACGGCCACTTCGGCCGGCTCTAGCGTTAGGGAAAACGTTCATTTTCTTTGTTGTTCGCTGTGTTGTGATGTTTACTCTTATGCTGAAGGGTCACGTGTCACTTTGTACATTTCTCGCCATTCATGCGTGTCTAATAAACAAAGGTCGTATGTGGACGAGAAACGACTTCGTAAACCAGCTCAGGAGATAACTGTCGATAATTGCGATGCTATGTGTGCACGAGACGTAAGGTTGTACGGAACTATAAGAGGTGATAGTCATATGGATCTAGTTCAGACGTTAATCGACACTGCAAAGGCCATTATCTCTCACACCACAACTGTGTCGCGGTATGTGGCAGAAAGTGTTAAAAGCATATTACATATAATTATGCCTGAGGTAATTGCTCATATAACAGAAGGCGAATACCCAGCAACTACGGACGTGTGGACATCCAGCGCGATCGCGAGAAGAAACCATGGTCTGACATGAACTGTCTCCTGTTTTATTGACTGAACTCCCAGATGGTTCAAATGGTTCAAATGGCTCTGAGCACTATGGGACTTAACATCTATGGTCATCAGTCCCCTAGAACTTAGAACTACTTAAACCTAACTAACCTAAGGACATCACACAACACCCAGTCATCACGTTGCAGAGAAAATCCCTCACCCCGCCGGGAATCGAACCCGGGAACCCGGGCGTGGGAAGCGAGAACGCTTCCGCACTACCACGAGCTGCGGACTCCCAGATCTCGCGTTTCCTTTACAACCGAGTTTCCACATGAACCAAAAACGGGCGTTAACATTCTAAGAGAATTGTTTACACGATTTATGTCCCTTGGTATCCAATAATTTTAATGCGGAGTATATAAGCGTCATTTGTCCATAAGTTCACGGTCATTTGATTGAGGCGAAAGAACGCTTGCCTTACGTAAAAAAAAGTGGACTTCCTAATGCTCTTGATAGATAACTGAGCCATTCTAACGATAGTCGTTGGAATAAGCAGCTGACATCGTTAGAATGTCTTTGTGCGAAAAGCTCTCTGAGAAGGGAGAAATAGCCCGAAATGAAGGAACTGATATCACGCTGATGAAAGAACTTTTCGCGATATGTATGCTATTCTATTACTATAATTCTTATACGCAATCGTTTATTTTACAGCTTTTAAAACATATGGGTTTTTGTAACGCTTCAAAGCGGCGTCCAAGGAATTAGAACTGGAGAAATTACCTGTACTGCACCTTCTGTTGACATGGACAATGACTTGGTTAAAGCATTTGAGTCAGGCGCCCTAGGACAGAGAAGCTTCAGAAATTGGTCTTTTACATCAACGCCCCAAATTATAATTAGATGAAAAGCTGTTTCTCCAATGATACTGTGAGGTAGCAACTTTCCTCTGGTCACCATTCGTCATTTAAAAATGATATCTGAATATAAGAGGCGTATAGTCATCAATACGAGACAACAGTTTTCCTTCCTCATACTTCTCCAATCCCACAATACACTCTAACGACATTTCCCTTTACTGCATCTCCAACCGTCTTTTCTCTTTGTTCTCGCTAGTGGGTTCAAACGGAGCTGGCTTACCTTTCGATCTACGAAATAGTTATCTCAATGTACTCTGCTGTTCTGGAAGTTTTAAAAGTAACATTTAATGTCCGTAAATAGGAGAGACGCTCATTCCTACATGTTCCTCCACAAATGGTGACACGTGAATCCTTGGGAATCCATGTTGTCCGAAATGAAAGTTTGAATTTTTGCCATATATGCACTAAAATATGAATTTTGCTGCCCTCAGGTAAAAAGAAGAGAGGTATAATGAGGCTCGACATGTATTTCACAGCCCGAATACATCAAAAAACAAATCTTGTTGAAGCACATCATTTCTGCTACACGATCCAATGGATTTCTAGTTGTGCAATTTGAAGATGGGAGTGAGACATTCGGGTAAGCCACATTCCATTTTATCCAACATTTACACCGAACAAGCAGTAAATCATACAAGGGTAAATTTGTAAACAGAATTAAATATCAGGGAGAAGCAATAAACATGTTGAAGTTTACCGGTGACTGCAATTCTGTCAGAGACAGCATAGACCTAGGCATAACAGTTGAATGGAATAAATAGTGCCCTGGAGAGGGATTATAAGATAACCGTCTATGCAACTAAATGGAACGTATTCGAATTAAACCTAGCAGTACCAACGGATTTCCCATAACGTGTACTACAAAAGGGGGGCGAAAAATATGACTAACTCAAAGATTTACGGATTTCGTTCATTTCCGTTGAATTTTACGCACAATATACTTTTTAAAGATATATTTATGTGTAAGAAGGGTGCTAAACCTGAAAATATAAATATGACACATGTTCTGAAAATTCACATCCACTGACAAGACTTAAGTTGTTGCGTTAAGTTTTACTGAAAATTTTAAAACAATTACGGAATCTAGTAGAAGAAATTATTAAAAATCATAAATATATTTTTTTCATAATTTTAAAATATAATGTACATGACTAGATTACAGTGTTCTGTAAAGGTAGGCATAAAGTACCCCTTCCCTCTCCCTTGGTATTGCGAGGGTTAAATCAGGAAGTGTTAAGGGAATCTGATTACGAAATGAGACACTAAAAGGACTACTGGGCAGCAAAATAACTTATGATGGTCGAAGTAGAAAGGATATAAAATGAAGACTGACTATAGCCAGAAAAAGTATTAAAGAAAAGAGGGTTTTGCTAACATCGAACATAAATTTAAGTGTTAGGAAGTATTTCTTGAAGGTATTTGTATGGTTTCCAAGATGCTGCTCGAGGCGGATGTAAAAATGAATGTGCGCAGTGGAAAATACTGAACGCGAAAATAAAGATTTGGCTCCGTCTGACTACCCCCTGAAGCAGGTCTCAGGATGTCTTAACGGTGATATTATTTCCTCCTCCTTGCCCGTAACACATAAATTACAACATAAAAATAAATGAATGATTAAGGGCACTAGCAACTACCAAATTATAAATGTTGTCTCTGCTTATACATTTATTGTAGATTAAAACCACTTTCTATGTTTCAAATGATATATAACGATGTGCAATGGACATTAAGAGATACAAATGAATTTCCTAACTAATATTATTGATCAACTGCCCAAATCTGTCCCTTCTATGGCTACGCGATATAATATAAATAACACGAGATAACTGACATCATCGACGTCCCAAACACTAGAGGACAGTACTTTCGAAGATGATCTACAGTGGTGTGCATCGTCAGGGGTAATGAAACTTACGTGATCACAGATCTTCACTTTATAGCCCTAATAAGCCGAAGCTATGAGCAGTATCACCGAATGTACTGCGTCGCGTGCGTCGGAGCGATGGTTCTCGTGCACGTCTGCGACGATGGAAGAATTCCAGCCACAAAATATAAAACTCATTATACACTAGGACGGCAGAAGGCGGTCCTCTGACTAGTATAATCTATTACTATCTTCTCCTCTCTGTATTCTACAGACAAGAAACGCGAACTCCCATTCACAAAGACGGAATTTAGATAACGTCTCAACATCAGGATAGACAGAAGAAGTGCTCTCAATCATTGAAAGCTGCGTACTCAACGACGACTCCCTACCCGGTAGCGAAGTCCAGAATCGTATAAGTCACCAACACCTTCGGTCACCTAAAGAAACTTCCCAGTGCCTTGTGCCACTATATCATGCAAATTAAGCTTTTTTGGTTTTGCCCACATTTGGCCTATCATGATAAACGAACCCTGCGACAGTATTTCACTGGTGACAGCTTCCCCGAGCTTGAACATTATTCCCCCGGGATCCACCCCGAGTCATCGAAAGTCAGTTTCGGCATGATGCTTGATGAGAAAGTCTAGCCCTGGGACTGCACAGCAGCCTTCGCCTGCATCACACATTACACTGCAAGTGTTTTCACTTTTGTCAATCTCCTGACCCACTGGCACAAGCATTGTATGCCCGATCATAAACCTTACAAACACATTTCCACTTTCTTGTCCTTCCACCTTCTGAGGAGGCAGTGGCGTCACGGATGGTGCCGAATCTGCGACCTTCGGAAATACTAAATGCGTGTGTACCATTTCAGTACCCAAAATATCTGCAATACAATCAGCCTTAGTGATAGCTTTCTGCGTCGCCTCCTAAGTATCTACAATAAAATTACTGTCGGCAGTTGCACTCTGCAAGACACATACATCATCGGCACAAGCACTTCGCTCCAAATCTGGTCCAGGCTGCAGAAATTCGCAGGGTATTACTACTAATTATGCAGACAACAAACGAGGAGAACAAAAGAGTACGACGTCAAGGACACTTAATGTAATTCTGTCCATCACATACTGTAACTTAACTTCTCCAATTGAGCGGCTACTCATGACTACTACTTTACGTGCTTAAACGCAGTGAGCCAAATTTATTATTCAAAATGAAATACATTGCAAATTCAAAACGGCGAAAACTACTCTGACTTCTCAATAAAACGTATCTACACCTCCTAAGAAGCTATGCATGGTTATCACTTTATACACTTCCAGACAATGAGCCACACTCATTGATGATAAGTAAAAATAACGTTCATATTTACACATGCTCAGAACACAGTCTGAGTTTACTTGACACATGCCACACATGAAAACAGAACTGAAAAGCAAATAAAAGGTGCACTGACTCGACGTGATACTCGCAGAGGGAAAAATAGAAGAATTAGAGAACTGACCCACTGTATACTGATGCTGTGTATCGACGAAACTGCAACTCTCAGGTAGTCGAGAGTCATCGTCTCCAGGGAGGGTGGCTGGCAAGATTCCCTTGTCCCTGAAATTTAGACGTGACACAAACTTCTGGCATCAAAATGTGGAGGTCCAGGATGGATGACCTCTACATGTGGAGGTTTGAGTTGAGGTGGTGGATTGTTGTCGGGATGATGATCAACGGCTGCTCATAAGAAATTCACTATTAGTCATACGTTTTACTGAAAAACAAAGTAGAACATTCTGTGGTGCAACGTCCTCCATAGTGTGTGCTGAAGACAGCGAGTGTTAAGGAACTGACGGAACGGGTGGGCATGGCCTCAAACGAATGCCTTCTATGGTAGAAGGCTGGTTGCACCTGGTAGTTGGCCCACAGGCTGGAAGATGCTAAGCTCACAGCACTAATCTTAAAACCAGCCACAGGGGCACACAGTTAGAGGAGGCCAAGTCCCATAGTGGCTGCCTGTAGCCTCATGTCTCCTCGTGGAGCGGCAACCCCTCTCCTCTTAAATAGTTGCTACCAGACTGATACACCTTTGACTGATAATAATGGTAATTTATGTTGGGACAGAGCGCACTTGCTTTGCAAATCATAACTTGCAACCATGTAGACGATAAGCAGTCTGGTGATTGTATGTGTAGTTACTGGCCTACTAACGCCTTTCTGCTGTGTCGTCGTTATTGCGGTGCCAGCCATTTTCCTGGAGCAAAATATAGCAATCCGCCAGTGGCAATGCTCCATCTGACATAATGGTGTTTGTTTGCCGCTGTGCTGGCCCACTCCCAAGATGTTTTGCAACAGCCATGGCAACATCACAATTTTACTCAGTAGCGCCGAAAAATAGTGGTGGCACTGCACATCGAATAACTGAGAAGAAGATACTGAGTCCAACTGGGGAAAAGAACAAATTTATGGCACGACTTAGTTTCATAGGGCATATCCCGATGCATCAGTTCTTGTCAGTTTGGTAATGGAGAGACGCGTGTATATGCGGTTGTTCGGGTGGGGGGTGGGGTGTTAAAATTGTAGAGGGAGACGAAGCGTTGAATACAGTTAGCAGGTACAAATTGATGACCATTGCATTAGCTGTGCAGCGCAGAAAAGGCTTGAACAGAATAGACTAGCTTGGACAGCTGCACCAAACCAGTCTTCAAACTGAAGACCACAACAACAACATTGTAGAAGGGGGTGGGAGGGAGAGGTAGGCTTCTGGTCAACAAATTTTGCAAGTTCTTTAGTGGGAGAACGGCTGAGTAAGGTAGATCTCGTGTGATTCAGCACCCTCGGCTGTTGACACGGCAAAAGACGTTTCTATATTGCACTAAATTACGGCGCTGCCCATTCTCGTATGAGAAAAGCTATTTATATTACAGTGTTGGCCGATGCAACGAACTGAAGTAGCGGTTCCTGTATTATTTTGTTGTATTAAACAGAAGTGTCTCTGGTATGACGTTAAACTGTAACCACAGGTGGAGTGACCACTGTATGAGCAACAATAGCAGCAACCTCTCTGGAAGGTGGATAAGCGAGTGGAAGTCGTGAGCTGTAACTGTTACCTTGCCTGCTTGCGAATGTTGAAGGAAGATAGAGAATGTAAAGAAAATAGTCGTGATCACCTACCACTTACCAGCAGGTAGTCATCTCAGTAATGTAAATTCTAATTATTCGAGCAGTGCTTGTTGATTCCTGTTGTGATTTTTTATTACTCCAGGTGTTCGAGAGAACCGTAAAGTTACAGATTTTGCTCCAACGAAACTTTCATATGGCAAGTGCATATTGTGATCGGTTCAACCGGTTCAAATGGCTCTGAGGAATATTGGACGTAATTTCTGAGGTCACCCGTCCTCTAGAACTTAGAACTACTTAAACCTAACTAACTTAAGGACATCACATACATCGATGCCCGAAGCAGGATTCGAACCTTCGACCGTAACCGTCTCGCGGTTCCATACTGTAGCGACTACAACCGCACGGCCACCCCGGGCAGCAACGTGATCGGTTATTCGCATTATGCTGTGTAGTTAATTGAGTATTGGGCTTCGTTTCTGAAAGACTGCAGGTTCGTTGGTGCACCATAAAAGATCTGATAAATTGCTAATCAGTATTTGGGTCACACCAATTCACGAATAGCTGAACACAAAACTGAAAGGTATTATTTAAATATACTTAAATATATTCATTGTCCTTAAGAGCTAACAAGATACATACTTAGATAGCGAAAGCTGAAGAACAAAGGACGATACGAAACAGGAAGGCATCTCCCAGCTGCTCGCGGAAAAAATGTGAAGGCTTCTGTCTTCTTTATCATCTTACAAAGTATTACATGTACTTATTAACATATGTGGACTCTCTGGTTCACACATATTTCATAAACATAAAGAAAGAAAAATTTTCGTGGTGTCTTACGGTATCCTACGATACATTTGACTACGATACTGGCTGTTTTATGAGTAGTTATTCAAGCCGTGTACAACTAAACTGCAAGATTGGTGTATACAAGAAAAAACCATACACTATTTGACATGTTTTAAATAAACAGTCTGACGAATCATTTACATTGGCACGGGAGATATTTGTAGAAGGTACACTAACTAAAAGTTTGAGAGGTATCAATGTTCTGAGGATAAGAGGTTAAGGCAGTTCAGGGACGAGTCAGCCCCTGGTAATCGATGCAGCCACTGCTGGAGTGACTTCGCAGTTGGCTTGTATGATGTCAATCGGTCGGTGACAACCGGTTGAGTGTGAGCTCTGGTTGTGCACTTCGCAGCGGACGTGGGCATCCAGGCGCGGCCCGTCCAGGACCGTAGCCGTGACAGCCGTGCGAGCCTTGCCTCGCGCTGCCGGTTCAGGGGGGGCAGCCGCATCGAGGTCCGACGGGCCGCACAGCGCAGAGTCGTGCGGCCGCACTCGGCCACAGCAGTCTCGGGCTGAGCGAGTCCCTGACGTCACGCCACGGGCCGAGCAGTGCTGTTGCGAAAGCACTTGTAGACAACGGGTTCAGCAGAGTTGCGCATGGAGACACAGCCCACGGGCCACGGCCACACTGCTCCGCACTGAGCGAGGTCCGTGACGTCACTCCACCAGTGCCTTTCGCAAGCACTGGTGTGCTGCGGCCTACGGGCTGTTGGTAGCACTGACCGCACTTGTGAGCTGGGGGCTACGAGCGGTGAGCAGAGCAGTGTTTAGTGGAGTGGTGGGATTCCTTCAATTTTTTTGTAATGCAAAAATGAGATTGGGAAACTAGACATGGTTTGCAGAAGAAGGAGAACATGTCAAGAAAAAGGGATGAAAAGAAAAATTAATCAGTGGTGGACAGAGAGCCACACAGCCTGAAGCGAATCTTAAAAGTTCAGCTTGGACCGTGTTAAAGCCTATTGTAGATGGCGTTAGGAAAGCAAGTATCTGACATGTACTGTCTCCTGTTTCATTGACTGGACTCTCAGATCTCGCAATTTAATTACAACTCAGTTTCCAGACGAACCAAAAACGGGCGGTAATATTCTAGGAGAACTGTTTGGACGATTTATGGCTCTTGGTATCTACCACTCTCCTTTGAAAGACATGCAGCACACGACTGATCAAAGTACCAATATTGTCGTTGCACTGTGCCATATATTCACGATGGAATTGTTCCTCCCATATGTCAAATACAGTGCTACGAAATAATTTTAATGGGGAGTATATATGCATCAATTGTCCATAAGTTCCTGGTCTTTTGATTGCGGCGAAAGAACGCGTCACTTACGTAAAGAAAAGTAGTCTTCTTAATGCTCTTGATAGATAAATGAACCAGTCTAACGATAGTCGCTGGAATAAGCAGCTGACAATATTAGAATGTCTTTGTGCGAAAAGCTCTCTGAGAAGGGAGCTGTACCGAGCTATTGAGCGTCTCTCCTGGAGAGTCTTCCAGTGGAGTTTATCTATCATCTCCGTAACGCTTTCGCGATTACTAAATGATCGTGTAACGAAGTGCGCTCCTCTCCGTTGGATCCTCTCTATCTCTTCTATCAACCCTACCTGCTACGGATCTCACACTGGTGAGCAATATTCAAGCAGTGGGTGAACAAGTGTACTGTAACCAACTTCCTTTGTTTTCGGATTGCATTTCCGTAGGATTCTTCCAATAAATCTCAGTCTGGCCGGCCGCGGTGGTCTAGCGGTTCTACGCGCGCAGTCCGGAACCGCGCGACTGCTATGGTCGCAGGTTCGAATCCTGCCTCGGGCATGAATGAGTGTGATGTTCTTAGGTTAGTTAGGTTTAAGTAATTCTAAGTTCTAGGGGACTGATGACCACAGATGATAAGCCCCATAGTGCTCAGAACCATTTGAACCATTTTTTTTTTTTAAATCTCAGTCTGGTATCTGCTTTACCGACGATCAACTTTATATGATCATTCCATTTTAAATCAGTTCTAATGCCTAATCCCAGATAATTCACGGAATTAACTGCTTCCAGTTGCTGACCTGCTAGCAAAATGATAAAGGATCTTTCTTTCTATGTATTCGCAGCAAATTACACTTGTCTAGATTGAGATTCAGTTGCCATTCCCTGCACCATGCGTCAATTCGTTGCAGATCCTCCTGCTTTTCAGTACAATTTTCCATTGTTACAACCTCTCGACATGCCACAGCATCATCCGCAAAAAGCCTCAGTTAACTTCTGATGTTATCCACAAGGTCATTTATGTATATTGTGAATAGCAACGGTCCTACGACACTCCCCTGCGGCACAACTGAAATCACTCTTACTTCGAAAGACTTCTCTCTATTGAGAATGACATGCTGCGTTCTGCTATCTGGGAACTCTTCAATCCAATCACACAATTGGTCTGATAGTCCATATGCTCTTACTTTGTTCACTAAACGGCTGTGGGGAACTGTATCAAACGCCATACGGAAGTCAAGAAACACGGCATCTACGTGGGAACCCGAGTCTATGGCCCTCTGAGTCTCGTGGACGAATAGCGCTAGCTGGGTTTCACACGATCGTCTTTTTCGAAACCCATGCTGATTCCTACAGAGTAGATTTCTAGTTTCCAGAAAAGTCAATATACACGAACATAATACGTGTTCCAAAATTCTACTACTGATCGACGTTAGAGATATAGGTCTATAGTTCTGCACATCTGTTCGACGTCCCTTCTTGAAAACGGGGATGACCTGTGCCCTTTTCCAATCCTTTGGAACGCTACGCTCTTCTAGAGACCTACGGTACACCGCTGCAAGAAGGGGGGCAAGTTCCTTCACGTACTCTGTGTAAAATCGAACTGGTATCCCATCAGGTCCAGCGGCCTTTCCTCTTTTGAGCCATTTTAATTGTTTCTCTATCCCTCTGTCTTCTATTTCGATATCTACCATTTTGTCATCTGTGCTACAATCTGGAGAAGGAACTACAGTGCAGTCTTCCTGTGTGAAACAGCTTTGGAAAAAGACATTTAGTATTTCGGCCTTTAGTCTGTCATCCTCTGTTTCAGTACCATTTTGTTCACAAAGTGTCTGGACATTTTGTTTTTATGCACCTACCGCTTTGACATAAGACCAAAATTTCTTAGGATTTTCTGCCAAGTCACTATCTGTACTTGAGACAAAACTTTTATGTTGAGCTGTCAAGTACTCTGAAATCTGCGTTTTGTCAGCTTTGCTAAACAGAAAAATCATCCTACCTTTTTTAATATTTCTATTTACGTCTGAAATCATCGATGCAGTAACCCCATTATGATCACTGATTCCCTGTTCTGCGTTAACTGTTTCAAATAGTTCGTGTCTTTTTGTCACCAGAAGGTCTAATACGTTATCGCCACGAGTCGGTTCTCTGTTTAACTGCTAAAGGTAGTTTTCAGATAATGCACATAAAAAAATCTCACTGGATTCTTTGTCCCTGCACCCGTTATAAACGTTTGAGTCTCCCAGTCAATATCCGGAAAATTAAAATCTCCACCCAGAACTATAACATGGAAATATTTTCCAAATTTTCCTTCAGGTGCTCTGTGTAATGACACATTCCGACGCAGAGACATACAATACCTTAAAGGCTGCGCCAAAGATTAAATTGAGAGGCATGTAGATTATAATCTTTGTAAAGTTCACATTGGAATCTCTTTTGCTTCATACTCCAAGAACGAGCTAAGGGACACTTTCCATTGTTGCCTTGTGGAGGATGGACGTAATTTTTGGAGTGTGCGGAAAGGTAGCCATATAGTTAGTAATTACGGTTTGTGCGACGAGCACAGCAAGTCTTATTGTGTTGTGAATAAAAAATAGTGAGAAGTATCTAAGTTTTACGAGAATTATTTAAAGTGACGTAGCATTGTATTCCTAGGTTTCCACCGTCTTCGTGAAGTGAACCGATGCCGACTCAGGAAGATACACACGGTCAACAAAGAGAAGAACACCGATGACGACTAATGAATTAATACTGTGGCAGAAGGACGAATTTTACGTCTAAGGTGAGAACTTTGAATAAATCAACAATGACGTAGTATTCAAAAATGTAATTAATCGGAATGGTAAATGATATTACAGGCATATTTCACGCAGCACTGAATTTGTCCGCATTCAAGCCGGTCAATACAGTCCGTAAAAAGAAGCCCTTCAAAATTTCTAAAGTTACAGTTCCATATAAATAATTTTTTCTCTTTAAAAAAAACCAATAAATTTATTTTTTTTATTTATTTCGCCACACTGGCGACTGTGACGACAGTGCTGGTGGAAAAAAGAGTAAATACTTGATTGTTGTACAACAAATGTACTTGTACTAATTACTGTTTCTCTGTTACATGACGCATATGGAAAATGACGAATAAGGTGAAACAATATTAACTGTATAAACGGATGGCACAATAACCAGAAGGAACAAGGACAAGGATTTACAAAACTAACGTAATCGTGAGTGACGCAGCTCAGCCGGAATTAAGGTAGGAAAGCGCAAACGCATACAGCGGCTGCATCTTGGCTTAGCTCCACTTAAAGCAGAACCTTTTACTTTCCATATTAAAATCCTGGTAGTGTTGGTGGCAACACACAATTACACTTTGATAATTACTTTTTTATGTTCAACAATCGCAGAATTAGAAGACGTAGTGCGCCATCTTGTAAATTTCCGACGCCCAACAAATAACAATCCCGAGATATTTTTATTAATTCAACTGCGAGAGAATTGAAAAATTTTGATTAACAGTAAAGTACAGATAAAAATAATATCTTCACAATGGAATCGGAGAATTTTAATTTGACATATGTTCATGGACACGTCACCGATTCTGACAATAGTGACGTAAATGAAGATGCAATTAGTTTTTCAGCACAACATAATATAGAAGTAAATACAATTCAATTGCACTCCACAGGGATTAACAATAACGAACCATTTGCAAATGAAACCTTGTACACAGTCGATGAAGCATCGATTACCAGATCAGATGAAAATATTTCGCATGAAATCAGTGAACGTAGCCCGGTTTCAATTCAATCAGATCGTGGTAGAGAAACAATGGTTACAAATAATGGCATAAATACCGTGGTGTCACCGCCAGACACCACACTTGCTAGGTGGTAGCTTAAATCGGCCGCGGTCCATTAGTACATGTCGGACCCGCGTGTCGCCACTGGCAGTGATCGCAGACCGAGCGCCACCACACGGCAGGTCTCGAAAGACGGACTACCACTCGCCCAGTTGTACAACGACTTTGCTAGCGACTACACTGACGAAGCCTTTCTCTCATTTGCCGAGAGACAGTTGGAATGGCCTTCAGCTGAGTCCATGGCTACGACCTAGCAAGGCGCCATTAGCCTTAGATAGCTTGTATCTAAAGAGTCTCACTTGTATCGCCACAATCTCCAGATGTCTCATCAAGAACGATGTGCCACAAGGATGGAATAAAGTTGAGTATATCCGCAGCTACGTACTTTTCTTCATAGCATTCATTACGTATCCTGTTTCAGACCTCACTCCATCCTTCGTGAGTTAGCGCGTGCATTTTGGCCGCCTCTTTCAATTAGTGTGCGTAGTGTTGGCAAGTCTGCCGACACTACAAATACAAACACACAAGCTTCGTCAGTTACGCTTGAGGCATTATATAGTCTGATGTCAAACGTGAGCGAGCAATTATCTGATTTAAAGATCAGTCACAACACAACAAACACAAAACTGGCGAATCTAGAAATCAGCCACAACATGACAAACACAAAATTGTCAAACATGGAAATTGGGTTCCAACAGCAGTTTTCAAGTGTAAACACGCAATTTGAAAATATGCACAAACATTTTGATCAACGCTTAAATAAACTCACCAATGAAATCGATCAAAAGCTCGAAGACAAAGTCATCAAAACAGTCAATAGTGTATACAATGTATTGGCAAATGATTTAGAAAAGAAATTGTCAGATCTTACAAACAAACAGGAACAGGAACTGTCAGAAATCGTAGAAACACACAATCAAACACAAACGGTACAAAAAGAAATACATGAAAACGTACAGGCTATTCAATTACATTTAACCAGAGTACAGTCCGCATGTGAAGAAATACCTGACCAAGTTAATAGAGTTAACGAAGAAGTCTGTTTTCTGAAACAGGAGACTCGACGTATCAACGCGAACATTATCAAAATAAATGAAACTTTAGAAACCGGTAATGTAAATGAATCAATAACTGACCGGGAAACAAAACTTTTTGAAAAATTAGGTAATGAAATCAAAGTAGCCGAAGACAGAATACGCAAGGAAATTGCTGGTAGGCTGAATGTTTCAAATGACTTGCCTACGTCAAGCAACAGGCAGCGCGACACTTACTCGCCCGCGCCAGATTACGATGTCAATAACGCAGAATATCACGCGCCCAGTCCGGCGTATGTGCACGCACCGGCGGAGGCAAACAATGGCTATTCGCCAAACGCGGTGCTGCAACAGGCAGTAGGCGTGTCGCCTTGCATCTCGACGATTCTAGTCGATGAGAGCCTGTTGAAACGTAGACAGTTTCCCGTTTTCTCCACAGAATCCAGAAAAACTCATCCAGTCGTATTCGTAAGAGCATTTAACAATGTCTTACCAAGAAACTGGACTGAGGCACAGAAGATTAGATATGTAGTAGGCTTCACACAAGGCGACGCACTTTTGTGGGCCACAGACATGGCTGAACAGTGCGTCACCTACGAACAATTTGAACGGGCTTTCTTGGAGAAATATTGGTCTGCTGGGATCCAAGAAAGACTGCGGCGTGAGGTATTCAACCCACAACCGTTCAACCTAAAAGACGGCGGGTTGAGAAAGTATTTCGAAAAGTATTTGAATAAGACGCGCTATTGGAACAATCCAGTACCGCACGTAGATGTTCTCAAAATTCTGAAAAACAGACTACCCGCGAACTTACGCGAAAAATTGGTAACCATACCGGAGAACGACCTTGAATACTTTCTTTCCGTGCTTGACTCCATTGATCTAACATATGAGGAAGAGCTGAATACAAGTAATCGGAAGGAACACTCCGTAACCAATCATAACAACGGTAACGGGAATCATTTTAATGGCAATGGACAAAACCAACACAGTTGGCACCCGTATGCGACAAGGCCAAATAATGGAAACTGGAATTAGGGAAATCGGAGGAATTCGGCGCCACAGAGACGTGAAGACCGAAGATATAATACAGATTACGGTCCACGCAGGTATGGGAATGATAGAAATCACGTGAATGATTGGTCAGGTCCGCGTTATGAAAGGTGGCACACAAGTGAAAATTACAATAGTTACGGTAATAGGAATGACCGACCAAGGAGAAACAGCGACGACCGGCCGCAAGAATGTTGCACGCAGCGGTCCGGAGACTAATTGGCGACAGAATGACCACTCAGTGCACTTCGTAGAGGTAACGGACAGTAATGAAGCAACGCCGTTGTCTCCCCCGGTAAACAACAATCGGTCGCAATGAGCCCCCACCGGCCGACCGATTTGACAACAGGGGGCACAAACAAGCACACATTACATCTTAAACAATTATTTTTAAGATATGATCAGGATGCTACCGTAGAAGAAGATCTGTGTGAAGAAGAGATAAAAGCACAGAACAAGGTAAGTGACTTCGTGCAGGCTGTAATGACAGTAAAGATAGGAACTATAATTACAGGCGCATCTACGAATATTATTTCTAATTGTTTATTTAAAGAAGTTTCGAAAGCATTAAAAGTACCAGTGTTGCCAACGGAAAATTGTAAAATCTTGACAGCTATAGGAAACAAGTCAAAAAGTATTAAGTGGCAGACGCAAATACCTGTTACCATTAGCGATGTCACGATAAACTGTACATTCTTAATCGTTGACAAATTAATCGTCAATTGTATTTTAGGCATGGAAGTTTTCCGGCAGTATAAAGTAAACATCGACATAGGCAGTGGACTTTGCTATTTCCGAGTGGGCAGTCGTAGTGTGAAGTTCAATCTTGTAAAGTCAACAATAGAGCGTAATGGCCAATTACAGAAACAAGCTGGCGTAGAATTAGTTTACCCACAAGTGTTATTGATAGATATTCCTTACCCCGAACAATTAGACACGGAAATAGTTAACGAACAGGCCGCCCACGAGAAGGTAGGAAAATCCACTTGTCTTTCAGAAACTCAACAAAATGAACTAGCAGATCTTATTTATGAATACCGAGACATTTTTAGAAAACAGCCGACAATAATCAAAAATTATGAACACAAAATGGAAGTCTACCCACATAAAACGTACTGCCATAAATCATATGCGATACCATGGGCAAAGAAGGAAGCGGTTCGCAAAGAAATAGATAGAATGGTTGCCTGGAAGGTGATAGAACCTTCGCATTCACCGTACTGCAGTCCCATCCTAGCTGTCAACAAACCTGACGGGTCAGTCAGATTAGTGCTTGATGCGCGGGAAATTAATAAGATCATCGTACCAATACGCACTAGGCCGGAAAACTTAGATAAGCAATTGCTTAAATTTCATGGAGTGAAGTATTTAACATCCGTTGATATGAAAGCTTCGTATTGGCAAATAGCCCTACATAGTGATAGCAGAAAATATACTGCGTCCATTCATGCTGGCAGAAGCTATCGGTTCCAAGTACTGCCATTTGGACTCAACGTGAGTGCTGGGGTGTTTATAGAGGCTTTAGACAGAGTATTGGGTCCAGAACTGATTAGCAAAGTGACGTTGTATGTAGACGATCTCTTGATAGCCACGGAGACCTGGCAAGAGCATGTAGAATTGGTACACAAAGTATTCCAAAAGTTCCGAGAATATGACGTCACAGCAAATTTTAAAAGTCCGAATTCGGAAGGGATTGAATAAAATTTTTAGGCCACATTATTTCACCAGGCGGAATTTTACCAGATCCAAAAAAGCTTGATGCCATAAAATATTGCCCCTCACCACAAACACGTAAACAATTGAAAGCTTTTCTGGGGGTCTCGTCATTTTTTCGAAAATTCGTGCCCAAACAGTTACTGAATAGTGATTCCCTACTCAACCTTTTAAGGAAAAACCACACATGGTTGTGGACAGAAAAATGTGAGGAAGATTTCGTAAAAATCAAACAGGCACTCATAAACGCACTCATTTTGTAGCTTCCTAACATGAAATACAACTTTTGTTTGAGCACGGACGCGTCATGTCAGGGATTAGGCTCTTGTCTGTTCCAATTAGTAAATGAGAACAGAAAGTAAACATAATTAGTTTTGCCAGTAGAACGTTAACGGAATGTGAAAGAACCTATTCGGCAACTGAACTTGAAGCGTTAGCTGTAGTGTGGGCTTTCCGCAAGTTCCAATACTATCTCTGGGGAAGGCATACACGAGTGTTTTGTGACCATCAAGCAATATCGTTTTTACTCACATGTAAATTGCTGCACAAACGGATTGCACGTTGGTGTTTATTCCTCCAGGGATTTGATTTCGAGATAGTTTATATCAAGGGTCAACAGAATGTAATTGCCGACGCATTATCGCGCTTGCCACAAGGCTTGGGCGAGTTCAATGAATTGATCGAACATACTTCCGATTTTAGTGTTTTTCTGATGCATGATGGCACATTTCAACCATATTACGGAAAAATGTGTAAAGACATGAGGAAACTACAAAAGGAAGACAATAGATGGAGACAAGTTATGCAAAAACTGCATGCAGATGACAACAGTTCACTGAAACAATATTACACACTGTCAAACGATGTTCTTTTCTACAGGCGCAATCCGCAATCCAACACCTGGTGTGTATGCATCCCGGAAGAATACATAGACAATTCGATAAGACACACTCATAGAGTATGGGGACACTATGGGGTATCAAAATGTACAGCGAAAATATCAACATATTGTTACTTCCCTAACCTCAGACACAGGATTGAACAAATAATAAAAAAGTGTACAATATGTCAGAAGGTTAAACATCTTAATAGATCTTGTTTGGACGTATTACACCCTATAATTCCAACTAGACCAAGAGAACTAGTTTCCGTGGACGCAGCAGGACCATATCCACGAGCTAGGGGAGGAGTTAGATATGTGATCGCATTTTATGATGTCTTCGCAAAGTACTTAAAAATGTATGCTATAAAAGCAGTACTGTCGGGATCAATAATCAAACGCATGATGGAAGACTACATACCACTAGTGGGAAAACCGAAAATTATATTAACTGATAATGCAACAAACTTCATTAGTAAGAAATGCAAAACATTTCTCGAATCTCAAAACATAAAACATATTTTGGTATCCAAATTTCATCCAGAATCGAGCCCGATTGAGAGAAATTTTAAAGAATTTAATCGCTTTATAAGAACTTATACACCAAATAAACAGACAAAGTGGGTGGAATACATAGCCCCATTTCAGCATGTTGTAAATAATTTAATTCATACTTCAAAAGGCTTTACACCTACAGAGTTAACGTTTCAAGGCACAGAACTTGACGAATGGGCTAAACCTTTACCTAAATTATCCACAAAGGAAATAACACTAGACGAAAAGGTACGTCTAGCATTACTACAGATGGAAGAACAAGCAGAAATAAGGAAAAAACAGTTCAACAAAATGATAAGAAAGGTTACAGAATTTAACACTGGACAGGAAGTACTATTACGTACCCACCCAAAATCCTCTAAAATTAAGGCATTAAACAAAAAGTGGCAGTTGTTGTATGATGGCCCTTTCATTATAATAGACAAACCCCACCCAGGAAGTGATCTGTTAGGTAACACACGAACGGGCAAGATGAAAGGGTTACACCCCCACAAGGATATCAAGGATTTTTTTCATTAAAGGTTATATATTATTTTAGCAAAATTGAAATTATACAACCTTGGATCACATACTAAAATTGCTGTCATTAACCTAAGAAACTTGCGAACACGAAAAAAAATAAAAAAAACTCTCAATCCGGTGTTCGTAGTTTAAGAGGTACATTTAAAAGGACGGTCAGTTAGTGAAAAACATGCATTAAACTGGAAAACATAACTGAAGTTTCAATTAAACATCGAAACTAGTAACCAACTGGGTACATATGCCAGCTTAAAAACGCATAGTTAACCACACCTAATGAAACATGTGTTACTGTGAGTCCTAACACTATAAAATAAACCATACGGTACTTTTGTAGTCTAACTCAGTTATTTAAGAGAGAGGAACAATGACAAATTAGTGCGAAGGTCAGAGTTTGTTCGTTTGAGACGAGCAATAAACCACGCGTCAAAGTTGCTATACAACGCTCAGCTGACGAGCACGCGATAGCGGTATGGCAAGACGAGGGCATTGGCCGTGCTGTAGGCAGCGAGCCGGGGAGAAATCTTCCCCCCTTCCCTGTACGGTCAGCTGAGTGTATACAAAGCGCGAAGGCGCATGCGCGGTCGAGTCCAGACGACACGTGACTCATATTACACGATGGCGGCTATCACGAATAATGTTCACCAACAAAGCAGAGTTTTCCCCGCGCCTGCAGTCCAGTCAGTCATGGCACATTAGCGCGGATGCGCGGAACGTTTAAAAGTTTTGAGACCACGCTTACTATGAGAAACAGTGACGAAAGTCATTCAAAAACAAGAAAGAAAAGGGTACACAAGTCTTGTAAATAGTAGCTTAGAAAATTTAATTATAAGCTGGTACTACGTAGTATTAAGTGAACATACAAGTACATACTGGTCATGGACGGTATTGTCATATTATATTATATTGAGTAAAATCTTAGCTTGTACGGAAGGAGAAAGAAAATAGCACAATAGAAAAAATAAATAAGTAATGCAGATATATAACCGGAAGAAAGGCTATGTACACGAGAACAAAACACGATTACATATGGGGAAAAGCTAATGGCAAAGAGGAAAGCAAAGAGATAACGCATACATTTACATTACACAGTAGCGAGCGATTTTCAGAATGAACAACAAGGAAAACGCGTTAATTTTTGTGACTAAGGAAGAGAATGACACAAGCTTTAAAATAGGAAAATAATAAACAGATCTATGCAACGTGAGTAATGAACTGAATCGTCCTAGAAACAAATACCTAGGCTTTTTAGAGGGAGAAACACATTAACGTTAGGAAACACCTAAAGCACCCAGCAAACAATTTTGTAGAATATCTAAGCTATACACGAGGGTACATGTACGAAAGCTAAAGTGTAAAGGAGGAAAATATGGAATGATTGCGCATTAATGGACCGTAAGGCAGTTATGTATGTAAGAAGAAATATTTAGTTGTAACTATTATTAGCATAAGGGACGATGCTCAGCACACCCTGAATTATTTTGGAATATTGAGGGAATGGTGCAGGGTACCGAAAAAGGGCCCCACCAGCAAAGTGTATATTATAGTGGTAGATATTTTTTGTGTGTATAAACGTATGTATGAATGTGTGAAAGGCGAAAGAAGCTCTGTACATGTACGGAACCTAAACAACATAGAAGTGTATAAGGAAAATTAAACTCTAAGACAACCTCGTGTAAACATGTATACCTAACGTCAAGAAACAACGTAATAAAAACCGCAAGACTCTGCGAGTTTACGAGAAAATACGAAAAACCTGATACACAGTGCAACATTAGCGATGCTTCACTCATGTATGCAGAAGGAAGGTATGAATTACTTTACCCACTTGAAACATGAAAGGATAAATCATGTTAAAATTATATCTTTCATACATATCACGATTTACAGTCACAAAGAATGATATCGACGCTGTACGAGAACCAGGTAAGTAGTGTGATCGACGATCTGTAAGCAAAAGGAATCGTCCATAAAATGAATTATGAACAAAAACGTCATACAGAATTTTATGCTGCACTCAAGATATGAAAGTCGGATTATTCGTGTAGATAGATTTTCATGACAACCGATGCGTTAAAATGTCTGTATTTTTTCTCCCATGATAACACAAGACGCCTATAAGCGCACTTTAATTAAAGATGATACACGCACACAAGGGCGTGCCGCTATTATGAAACACTGTACATAGTAATAGTAGCTACACACTGAACTTCAAGATTTTATGTTTATATGTCGACTTTAATGTAGGAAGTTCCATTAGAGGTAATGATTTACAAGCACACCAGAACGTGCTTAAGCACAAAACACTGTACATATTAGGGTTACGCTACATATAAATGATTATTTCGTGCCTTTTCAGATTTTATACGTAAAAACCGTGGCATACACGTAGTCCTTGCCATTACCCTAAGTAGAAGGTAGAAAATTCCCTTTCCAAGCTTCAGTGGAGCGGCTACAGGTGTGTTCTCTGCATGCTGATGCATGTTGTTGCGTATGAAGAATATGTAACGAAGGTAAACCTTAACTTACACTCGAGTTCAAGAAGGAAAACAAAGGACTTGTTCCTTCTAACAGATTAATGGAAAAAGGTGTGTGTGTCAGTAAAGACGAAGAAGCCACTATGAGTGGTCAAAAATTTTTCAATTTTCATCGATAGTTTTTGCCTGTAATTAATGTAACCAATGTATTGTATGTGTTATATGTCATTCCATTGTATGTGATATATTTTGTATTTCATGCCAAGTCCCGTGACTTACAAATTTGTGAATACTCATGTACATTGACCTCAAGTATTGAGGGGAATGAATCTAGGTACAATAGGTAAAAGGGGTTAATGCGAAGAAAAAAGTGTAGTGAAAAAGAAAGTTTCGATCGCAATACTCGCGGTTAAAGTGGTGTGCGTAGAAATTAAAATTGTGCAAAGTAGTGCTACGTTGCAAGTGTCAGCGAGCCTAAACAAGTGACATCGAAAATTGAAGCTTGTCAAACGACCCATGGCGTCACAATAAGAAAGGACAATGCCAAACAAGTTTGACATGGTACGCTTCTTACCTGGAGCTGCATCGACGGGATCGTCCTCCGCCTCGCACATAGTGTGGTGTGTTCTTCGGGGCACATATTCCAATGTACCTCGTCGTATCCAGTCTAAGTACTGGAAGGAACTACAAGAAGCACACACATAGTGAGATTCGGAAGTCTCGACGGTACCCGCACGTCGGTGTACATTCAATGCACTGGCGCGCGCATTCAACCAACGTCTCCCGCTAACGGACGACCAAACAATCAGGCGCGCGTATCACCCGCCCATATTCAACACTGGGGCTAGCGAACAAAGCTCGTCGCCCCAGAATAAATACAGAAAGCAATACAGGGACTTAATTTTCACCTCTGATGAGGAGAGAAACATTTGTATATAACGTTTTATTCGTTGTATATTTTATTGTACAAACTTCACCACATGATGTCGTTTTCTCAGTATTAACCAAAAATTTGTATATTAGGATTAAGGTTTGTAAATATTAGCATAAGTATACCAAAAAACTGACACACACTCAGTAATACCAAAGAATTCATAGTGCCATGAAAATGAGACAGTAAAATGAAGTTTGTAAATAAAAGACCCCCAAACCTATCAATTGCAAGGTTGATTACTGTATCCTGTCAACCAAATAAAATTTTCTAGTGACAGTGTACAGTAGGGGGGCAGTTGTAATGACACATTCCGACGCAGATACGTACAATACCTTAAAGGCTGCGCCAAAGATTAAATTGAGAGGCATGTAGATTATAATCTTTGTAAAGTTCACATTGGAATCTCTTTTGCTTCATACTCCAAGAACGAGCTAAGGGACACTTTCGATTGTTGCCTTGTGGAGGATGGACGTAATTTTTGGAGTGTGCGGAAAGGCAGCCATATAGTTAGTAATTACGGTTTGTGCGACGAGCACAGCAAGTCTTATTGTGTTGTGAATAAAAAATAGTGAGAAGTATCTAAGTTTTACGAGAATTATTTAAAGTGACGTATCATTGTATTCCTAGGTTTCCACCGTCGTCGTGAAGTGAACCGATGCCGACTCAGGAGGATACACACGGTCAACAAAGAGAAGAACACCGATGGCGACTAATGAATTAATACTGTGGCAAAAGGACGAATTTTACGTCTAAGGTGAGAACTCTGAATAAATCAACAATGACGTAGAATTCAAAAATGTAATTAATCGGAATGGTAAATGATATTACAGGCATATTTCACGCAGCACTGAATTTGTCCGCATTCAAGCCGGTCAATACAGTCCGTAAAAAAAAAAAGCCCTTCAAAATTTCCAAAGTTACAGTTCCATATCCATAATTTCTTCTCTTAAAAAAACCAATAAATTTAATTTTTTTATTTATTTCGCCACATCTGCCACAACAGCTGCTGAGCCAGGGGGCCTATAGAGAGCACAATGTGGGAATCTGCCAGTGGCTCAAATGGCTCAAATGGCTCTGAGCAATGGGACTTGACATCTATGGTCACCAGTCCCCTAGAACTTAGAACTACTTAAACCTAACTAACCTAAGGACATTTGCCCATATGTATAGTTGTGGACAGTTGGGAATGTGAGTCTCACGGGAAGCGTGCAAGGGATAAGTCCCTGCAGTCGCGCTATTCATCTGTGTCCTCGGTGGCTCAGATGATTAGTGAAAATTTTAATTTGAGGCACGGTAGCTCAGCGTGTTCGGTCAGAGGGTTATCTGCCCCCTATTATAAAAAAACCGAGTGAATGGATCAATAACGAACTTCAACGGGCGTCAGGTGACGTCCGCCACGAACAATTGAAACGAACAATAGCGAAGAACAAAATGAGATTACAAAAAAAAAAAAAAAAAGATTAGAGCGTCTGCCATGTAAGGAGGAGATCCCGGGTTGGAATCCCGATCGGGGCACACATTTTTAGCTGTCCACATCGAAGTATATCAACAACATCTGTCGGCAGCTGAGGTTTTCAGTTAGTCATCATTTATTCCAGGGAAAAGCTGCACGGTCATCAACAGTAACTGCTCTTTCGAGAACAAGTTACTGTCTTCGTATATATTGCACAGAATAGACTAGCTTGGGCAGCTGCATCAGACCAGTCTTCAGACTGGAGATCACAACAACAACATTGGGGAAGGAGACGGGAGGGAAAGGTAGGTTTCTGGTCCATAATTTTTCAAAGTTCTTTACTGGGAGAACTCATGAGTAAGGTAGACCTCGTGTGATTCAGTATCCTCGGCTGTTGACATGGCAAAAGACGTTTCTACATTACTTTAAATTAAAGGTGCTGCTCATTCCCGTATAAGAAAAGCTATTTAGCTCACACTATTGGCCGATACAGCGAACTGAAGTAGCGGTTCTTGTATATTTTGTTGTTGTAAACAGAAATGTCTCTGGTATGACGTTAAACTGCAACCACACATGGAGTGACCACAATATAACTGGCCCCCATCCAACAATAGCAACAACCTGTCTGGTAGGTGGATGAGCGAGTGGAAATTGTTAGTCAACTCAGTAATGCCAATTGAAATTAACCGAGCAGTACTTGATGATTCCTGTTGTGATTTCCTATTACTCCAGGTTGGTGTTCGGGAGAAACGCAAAGTTACAGATGTGCCTCCAATACGAATAGCTGAACACTAAACTGATAAAGACATTAATACAAAGGGATATGTTTAGTTTGTTAAGTTAATACATCTGAAAGTTATTAATTTAAATACACTTCAATATATTCATGGTTCTTAAGAGCTAACAAGATAGATCCTTATATAGCGAAAGCAGAAGAACAAAGGACGATACGAAACAGGAAGGCATCCCCTAGCTGATTGCAGAAAAAAATGTGAAGGCTTCTCTGTTCTTCATCATCATAGAAAGTATTACATGTTCTTATTAACACTTGTGGACTCTCTGGTACACACAGATTTCGTAAACAAAAAGAAAGAAAAATGTTCTTGGTGTCTTACGTTTGTCTACGATACATTTGACTATGATACTGACTGTTACATGAGTACTCATTCAACTCGTGTACAACAAAATTACAAGCTTGGTGTATACAAGAAAAAACAATACACTATTTTACATGTTTTAATTAAACAATTTGACAAATCATTTACATTGGCATGGGAGATATTTGTACAGGATACACTAACTTAAAATTTGAGAGGTATCAGTGTTCTGAGGATAAGAGGTTAAGTCAGTTCAGTGACGTGTCTGCAGTAGGAATTGATGCAGCCACTGCTGGAGTGACGTCGCACTTGGCTTGTTTGATGTCAGTCTGTCAGTGACGACCGGCTTAGTGTGAGCTCTGGTTGTGCACTTCACAGCAGAGGTGGGCATCGAAGCGACGCCCCTCCAGGACCGTGGCCATGACAGTCGTGCGAACCTTCCCTCGCGTTGCCGGTTAAGACGGGGCAGCCGCATCGAGGTCCGACGGGAGAGTCGTGCGAAGAGTGAAACGTCCCCTTAGAAAAATTTATGAATGATTGTGCTGGTAAACCCCTTACGTTATTTGATTTTCAAACATCTGAGCAAAACTGAACGTACTCAGACATTTCTCTCTTTACTTATTCTGATTGCTGTTTGTGTTAATTTGTTGTGTGTTGCTGCATTGCCTCGTCCCTTAGTATATATATCTGAGCTCAGTAGATTTAAGTTAGCTTAAGAGGGGGTAAACTATATAAGAAACTAACTATGAAGAATAGGGAAAGAATGCATTGAGAAGTTATATGAAAAAGATTTGGGCAAAAATGAGTACTGTAAAATGTGAAATATTTGTTTTGATAGAGGATACGAACAAAACAGTTTGGTTTAGGGACAACAGGGTTAGATAGGATTTTTTTTTTTGCAGGATCAAATGTTGAAATAAGAGGAAAGATCTAAGGAATGAGTTTTGGGTTGGACTGCAGTACCAGACGTCTCACTGAAAACAAACCCTGTCCTTTCCTTTTGTGTTATTCCTCTTTGAGTCTGTGTACCCTTGTGTATTTGTGTTCTTCCTGTCTTTATATGTTTATCTAATAATAGATATGTTGTAGAATTTTTCTAATACTATGCCTTCTACTTTGTAAAGCTGTTTAGACATTATTAATTCTGTTCTGTTTCAATGCTCATGTGTGAAATTAATGTTTCGGAAACCATCCTCGTTATTTTATTTATTTACTTATGTCATAATTCCTGTAACATGGTTGTATATGTTTATTTCTATTCTTTTGTAAAGCCCGTATTACTACAAATGTTATCTGTATTGTTATGTTATTTAATGATGTATTTTGTACCTTTGTTATTGTATTCTCATGTTATAAAATTGTAATTGACACCAGTTCATCAAATTAAGTAACTTCTAAGCATTAATTTCACTGCACACAGTTCTGTTGGTCATAGTATATGCACCATATGTGAGAAGTGGCGACTGTTCGTGTTTGCACGTGTGTTAATAATTCAGCAAGGGACTGGTTAACAGAATTGCCGGTTCTAAAGACAATTCCAAAAACTTTGTGAGTGCACAAGTAGTGGTTTATGGACTTGCTATATAGTACAAGACTCTTCGATGGTGATTGTGCATCTGCACAGTCGCAAGAGATGGCTGCTGGCCGTCTTTACAAGAACTAGAGTTGGTCTGCATCTTTGATGGCCCACCAATACCATTATCTCTACAAGGACTACAGTGGGTCCGCATCTTTGATGGCCCACCAATACCATTATCTCTACAAGGACTACAGTGGGTTTGCTCTGTTGTGGCCTATTACCTGTCTGCATGTCAAGAGTCAGCACAGTCTTCCCGTTGGAAGGACAACACTAGTTCTGCATGAAAATCCACTACTTCCGTGTGCATTTTCTTTTACTGCTCAGACTTCGTAGAAAAAAAAAACTACTGCAATTTTACTGTGATGAATGATCAGAACTGTCTTTATGGACTGTGAGAAAATCTTTGCTTTTGACCAACATTGTATCGATAAGTGTGTGCATGTGTATCTTTGTTAGCGTTAATATAAATTTTTTTTAAGAAATATGTATTGGCCAGTGCCCAAAACAGTTTGTAATTTTTTTTTTTTTTGGGGAGCATGGGGGCTATGTAAGTAGGCTGTTTAGGTTTTTATATTGGTAACGCCACATTGTGCTCTGTATAAAAATCACTGGCTGTGCTGTGTGCAGTCTGTCGCTGGTTGGCATTGTTGTAATATTCGCTATTGTAGTGTTGGGCAGTTCGATGTAAACAGCACGTAGCGTTTCGCAGTTGGAGGTGAGCCGCCAGCAGTGGTGGATGTGGGGAGAGAGATGGCGGAGTTTTGAGAGCAGATGATCTGGACGTGTGTCCATCAGAGAGCGTAAATTTGTAAGACTGGATGTCATGAACTGATATATATATTGTGACTTTTGAACACTATTAAGGTAAATACATTGTTTGTTCTCTATGAAAATCTTTCATTAGCTAGCTATGCCTATCAGTATTTAGTGACTTCAGTAGTTAGAATCCTTTATTTAGCTGGGAGTATTGGCGCTCGCTGTATTGCAGTAGTACGAGAGACGAAGATTTTTGTGAGGTAAGTGATTCATGAAAGGTATAGGTTATTGTTAGTCAGGGCCATTGTTTCGTAAAGATTATTGAAAGTCAGATGGGGTTGCGCCAAAAAATATTGTGTGTCAGTTTAGTGATGATCAGAATAAGTAAAGAGAGAAATGTCTGCGTACGTTCAGTTTTGCTCAGCTGTTTGAAAATCAAATAACGTAAGGGGTTTACCAGCACAATCATTCATAAATTTTTCTAAGGGGACGTTTCAAGAGGTCTGGCCCGCGAGCTGCGGCCGCACTGGACTACATGAGTCTCGGGTAGAGCGAGTCCCTGATGTCACCCCAAGGGACGAGCAGTGCTGTTGCGAAAGCACCTGTACGCCACAGGCTCAGCAGAGTTGCGCAGGGAGAAGCAGCCCAGGGGCCGCAGCCTCACTGCTCCACAGTAAGCGAGCCCGTGACGTCAGTGCACAAGTGCCATGCACAAGCACTGGTGTGCTGCAGACTACGGGCTGTTGGTAGCACTGATCGCAGTTGCCAGCTACGGGATACGAGCGGTGAGTAGAACAGTGTTTAGTCGAGTGGAGGGATTTCTTCATTTTTTTCGTAACGCAAGAAGGAGCGCTGAAACTAAACGTGGTTTGCAGAAGAAGTAGTGCATGTGAAGGAAAAAGGAATTAAATAAAAAACTAATGAGTGGAGAGTAGAGGAGCACACAGCCCGAAGCAAATCTTAAAAGTTCAGTTTGGATCGTGTTAAAGCCTATTGTGGATGGCGTTAAGAAAAGCGTTCATTTGGTTTGCTGTTCGCTGTACAGTGAAATTTAGTCTCATGCTGAAGGGTCAAATGGAACTTCGCACATTTCTTGCCATCCATGCGTATCTAATAAACAATGGCCTGATGTGGACGAGAAACGAATTCATAAATCTGCTCAGGAGATAACTGTCGATAAATGTGTAGCTATGTGTGCATGTGACGTAAGTTCGTACGGAACTATAAGACGTGAAGGTCATATGCATCTGAATCGGCACTGCAAAGACCGTTATGTCTCACCGCACAACTGTGTCGCGGTACATGGCAGAATGTGCTCAAAGCCTTCGACATATAATTATGCCTGAGATAATTGCTCACATAACACAAAGTGAATACTCAGCAACTACAAACAAGTGGACATTCAGCGCGAGAAGAAACCATATCTGGAATGTAATGTCTCCTGTTTTATTGACCGTACTCTCATATCTCGCATTTTGTTTACAACCCAGTTTCTACATGAACCAAAAACGAGCGGTAACATTCTAAGAGAATTGTTTGGACAATTTATGTCTCTTGGTATCCACCACTCTACTTTGCAAGACATGCAACACACATCTGATCAAGGTACCAACATTGTCGTTGGACTGCGCGATTATTCACGATTGAATTGTTCCTGCCGTATGCTAAATACAGGGCCATGAAATAATTTTGATGTGGAGTATATATGCGTCAATTGCCCATAAATTCATGGTCTTTTGACTGCGGTGAAAGAACGCGTCACTTACATGAAGAAAAGTGATCTTCTTAATGCTCTTGATAGACCACTGAGCCAGTCTAACGATACTCGCTGGAATACGCAGCTGACAATGTTAGAAAATGTTTGTGCAAAAAGCTATCTGAGAAGGGAGAAATAGCCCGAAATGAAGGAACTGATATCACGCTGATGAAAGAACTTTTTACAGTATGTATCCTATTCTATTACTGTAATTCTTATACGCAATCGTTTATTTTATAGCTTTTAAAACTGAAGGGTTTTTGTAGCTCTTCAAAGCGGCGTCCAAGGAATTAGAACTGCAGAAATCACCTACACTGCACCTTCTGTTGACATGGACGATGACAATGTTAAGGCATTTGAGTCAGGCGCCCCAGGACAGAGAAGCTTCTGAAATCGGACTTTTACATAAACACCTCAAATTATGCTCAGATGAAAATCTATTTGTCCAGAGATACTGTGAGGTAGCAACTTTCCTCTGGTCACCATTCATCATTTAATAATGATATTTGAAAATAAGAGGCGCAAAGTTATGAAAAGGATACAGTAATTTCCCTTCCTCATAAATATAGCCCGTAGGCCGATGTACGCCAGAGTTTGCGCAAGGCACAGGTGCAGTGAAGTCTCGGGCTCGCTGACTGAGGAGCAGCGAGGCCGTGGCCTGTGGGCTGCGTCTCTATGCGCAACGCTGCTGAGTCCCTGGCGTACAGGTTCTTTCGCAACAGCACTGTTCGGCCCTTAGGTTGACATATGGGACTCGCTTGGCCCGAGATTGCTGTAGTCCAGTGCCGCCGCTGCTCACGGTCCGAGCCTCTGTGCACCACTCTGCGCCGTGTGGCCCGTCGGACTTCGATGCTGCTGCCCTGGCTGAATCTTGCACAGCTGTCATGGCTATGGTCCTGGACGGGCATCGCCTCGATGCCCTCCCCTGCTGCGAAGTGCACAACCAGAGATCACACACAGCTAGTCGTCATCGACCGATTGACATCATACAAGCCAACTGCGACGTCACTCCAGCAGTGGCTGCATCAATTCCCACTGGCAGACACATCACTGAACCTACTTAACGTCTTATCCGCAGATCATTGATACCTCTCAAACTTAAAGTTAGTGTATCTTCTACAAATATCTCCCCCGGCACTGTAAATGATTTATCAAACTGTTTATTTAAACCATGTCAAATAGTGTATTGTTTTTTCTTGTATACACCAATCTCGTAATTTTGTTGCACACGACTTGAATACCCACTCATGTAACAGACAGTATCGTAGTAAATGTATCGTAGGCAAACACAAGACACCAAGAAAATATTTATTTCTTTATATTTATGAAATATGTGTGTACCAGAGAGTCCATAAATGTTAATAAGCGCGCTGAACTACCGTGTCAGCGTCAGCTAGGAGATGCCTTCCTGTTTCGTATCGTCCTTTGTTCTCCAGCTTTCGCTATGTAAGCATTCATCTTATTAGCTCTTAAGAACCATTAATATATTTAAGTATATTTCAATAAATACTTTGCAGCTTTGTGTTCAGCTATTCGTGAAAGAAATGCAAAACTGCTGACATGGAGCCCATCCGCCATTGGTGTGATCCAAATACTGATTAGCAATTTTTCAGATCATTTATGGTGTTCCAAAGAACCTACAGTCTTTCAGAAACGAAGTCCGACACTCAATTAACTATACAGCATAATGCGATTGACCGATCACGTTCTGCACTTGCCTTATGAAGATTGCATTGGAGCCACATCTGTAACTTTGCGCCTCTCTCGAACACCAACATGGAGTAATCGGAAATCAGAACAGGAATCAACAAGCACTGCTCGGTTAATTTCAATTGACATTTTTGAGTTGACTAACAACTTCCAATCGCTCATCCGCCTACCTGACATGTTGTTGCTATTGTTGGATGTGGACCACTTATACTGTGGTCACTTCATGTGTGGTTGCAGTTTAACGTCATACCAGAGACATTTGTGATTACAGCAACAAAATAATACAAGAACCGCTACTTCAGTTCGCTGTATCGGTCAATAGTGTGAGCTAAATAGCTTTTCTCATTCGAGAATGAGCAGCGCCGTTAATTTAGAGCAATATAGAAACGTCTTTTTGCCATGTCAACAGCTGATGGGGCTGAATCACACGAGATCTACCCTACTCAGGAGTTCTCCCACTAAAGAACTTGCAAAATTGTGGACCAGAATCCTACATCTCCCTCCCGCCCACTTCCTCAATGTTGTTGTTGTGCCCTATAGTCTGAAGACTGGTTTGATGTAGCTGCCCAAGCTAGTCTATTCTGTGCAAGCGTCTTCAGCGCTGCACAGCTAATGCAATGAATCTGCTATCTGTATTCAAGACTTAGTCTTCCTCTACAATTTTAACCCACCCCACCCATCCCCAACACAAACATATACACACTTTTCTCCATTACCAAACTGACAATTCCTTGATGCCTCAGGTAATGCCCTATGAAATGAAGTTGTGCCATAAATGTCTTGTTTTCTCCAGTTCAACTCAGTATGTTGTTATCAGTTATTCGATTTGCAGTGCCACCACTATTTTTCAGCGCCACTGAGTAAAATTGTGATGTTTCCATGGCTGTTGCAAAAGATCTTAGGAGTTGGCCAGCTCAGAGCCGACCAAACACGATATCGTTAGATGCAGGAAAGCCACGGGCAGATTCCCACACATTATGCTCCAGAAAAGGGGCTGGCACCGCCATAACGACTACACAGCAGAAAGGCGTTGGTAGGGCAGTTACTACACATCGAATCAACAGACTTCTAATGGCCTACATGGTTGCAAGCTGTGATTTGCATAGCAAGAACGCTCCGTACCAACATAAATTACCATTATTGTCAGTTATAGGTGTCTCAGTCGGTAGCTACTACACTCCTGGAAATTGAAATAAGAACACCGTGAATTCATTGTCCCAGGAAGGGGAAACTTTATTGACACATTCCTGGGGTCAGATACATCACATGATCACACTGACAGAACCACAGGCACATAGACACAGGCAACAGAGCATGCACAATGTCGGCACTAGTACAGTGTATATCCACCTTTCGCAGCAATGCAGGCTGCTATTCTCCCATGGAGACGATCGTAGAGATGCTGGATGTAGTCCTGTGGAACGGCTTGCCATGCCATTTCCACCTGGCGCCTCAGTTGGACCAGCGTTCGTGCTGGACGTGCAGACCGCGTGAGACGACGCTTCATCCAGTCCCAAACATGCTCAATGGGGGACAGATCCGGAGATCTTGCTGGCCAGGGTAGTTGACTTACACCTTCTAGAGCACGTTGGGTGGCACGGGATACATGCGGACGTGCATTGTCCTGTTGGAACAGCAAGTTCCCTTGCCGGTCTAGGAATGGTAGAACGATGGGTTCGATGACGGTTTGGATGTACCGTGCACTATTCAGTGTCCCCTCGACGATCACCAGTGGTGTACGGCCAGTGTAGGAGATCGCTCCCCACACCATGATGCCGGGTGTTGGCCCTGTGTGCCTCGGTCGTATGCAGTCCTGATTGTGGCGCTCACCTGCACGGCGCCAAACACGCATACGACCATCATTGGCACCAAGGCAGAAGCGACTCTCATCGCTGAAGACGACACGTCTCCATTCGTCCCTCCATTCACGCCTGTCGCGACACCACTGGAGGCGGGCTGCACGATGTTGGGGCGTGAGCGGAAGACGGCCTAACGGTGTGCGGGACCGTAGCCCAGCTTCATGGAGACGGTTGCGAATGGTCCTCGCCGATACCCCAGGAGCAACAGTGTCCCTAATTTGCTGGGAAGTGGCGGTGCGGTCCCCTACGGCACTGCGTAGGATCCTACGGTCTTGGCGTGCATCCGTGCGTCGCTGCGGTCCGGTCCCAGGTCGACGGGCACGTGCACCTTCCGCCGACCACTGGCGACAACATCGATGTACTGTGGAGACCTCACGCCCCACGTGTTGAGCAATTCGGCGGTACGTCCACCCGGCCTCCCGCATGCCCACTATACGCCCTCGCTCAAAGTCCGTCAACTGCACATACGGTTCACGTCCACGCTGTCGCGGCATGCTACCAGTGTTAAAGACTGCGATGGAGCTCCGTATGCCACGGCAAACTGGCTGACACTGACGGCGGCGGTGCACAAATGCTGCGCAGCTAGCGCCATTCGACGGCCAACACCGCGGTTCCTGGTGTGTCCGCTGTGCCGTGCGTGTGATCATTGCTTGTACAGCCCTCTCGCAGTGTCCGGAGCAAGTATGGTGGGTCTGACACACCGGTGTCAATGTGTTCTTTTTTCCATTTCCAGGAGTGTATTTACGAGGAGAGGTATATGCCACTCCACGAAGGTACATGATATTACAAGCAGCCACCACAAGATTTGGCCTCCACTAACTGTGGGCCCCTGCTGTTGGCCTTAAGATCAGTGCTGTGGGCTTAGCATCTTCCAGCCAATGGGTCAACTACAAGGTGGAACCAGCCTTCCGCCATAGAGGGCAATCTTTTGAGAACATGGCCACCAACTATGGAGGACGTTACACCACATAATGTTATAGTTTGGTCTTCAGTAAAATGTATGACTAATAGTGAAGTTTGTATGAGCAGCCATCGATATCATACTGACAACAATCCACCACCTCAACTCAGACTTCCACGTGTAGAGGTCTTCCATCCTGGGCCTTTACATTTTGATGTCAGAAGTGTGTGTCACCTCTAAATTTCAGTGACAGAGGAACCTTGCCAGCCACCCTCCCTGGAGACGATGTTACTCGACTACCTCAGGGTTGCAGTTTCGTCGAGACACAGCATCAGTGTGCAGTGGCTGAGTCCACTGACTGGTCTTTATTTTCCCCTGCGAGTATCACGTCGAGTCAGTGCACCTTTTAGCAACTTTTCAGTTCTGTTTTCATGTGTGACATGTGTCAAGTAAACTCAGACTGTGTTCTGAGGATGTGTAAATATGAACGATATTTTTGCCTATCAGCATGGGTATGGCTCATTGTCTGGAAGTATATAAGGTGTTAACCATGCGTAGCTTATTAGGAGGGGAAGATGAGTTTTGTGGAGAAGTCGGAGTTTTGTGGTAGTTTATGCCGTTTTGAATTTGCAATGTATTTCATTTCGAGTAATACATGTGGCTCACTACGTTTAAACACGTTAAGTAGTAGCCATGAGTAGCTGCTCAAGCGGAGAAGTTAAGTTACAGTAAGTGTTAGCACAGAATTAAATTAAGTGTCCTTGTCGTCGTACTGTTTTGTTCTGCTCGTTTTTAGTTTGCATAATTAGTGGGGGATACCCTGGTGGAGAGGTTGCGAATTTCTGTAGCCTGGACCAGATGTGGAAGGAAGTGCATGAGCCGATGATTTTTGTGTGTTGCAGAGTGCAACTGCTGACTGTAATTTTGTTGTAGATACTTAGGACGTTGTACAGAAAGCAATCAATAAGGCTGATTGCATTCCGCCCATGGTAGCTGAATGGTCAGTGCGACAGAGTGTCATACTTACCGGCCCGCGTTCGATTCCCGGCTGGGTCGGAGATTTTCTCAGCTCAGTGACTGGGTGATGTGTTCTCCTTATCATCATCATTTTATCTCCATCGACACGCAAGCCGTCGAAGTGGCGTCATCTCGAAAGACTTGCACCAGGCGAACGGTCTCCCCGACTAGTGCCCCAGCCACACAGCATTTCCATTTATTGTATTGCAGATGACGTAAGTACTGAAATGGTACAGACGCATTTAGTATTTCAGAAGGATGCAGATTCGGCACCATCTGTGACGGCACTGCTTCCTCAGAACGTGGGAGAGAAGAAAGAGGAAATGTGTTTGTAAGGTTTAAGATCGGGCCGACAAGGCTTGTGCCAGTGGATCAGGAGATTGACAAACGTGAAGACACTTGCAGTGTATTGCGTGATGCAGGCGGAGGCTGCTGCGTAGTCCTAGGGCTATACATTCTCATCAAGCATCATGCCGAAACTGACTTTCGACGGCCGGCCAGAGTGGCCGTGCGGTTCTAGGTGCTACACTCTAGAACCGCGCGACCGCTATCGTCGCAGGTTCGAATCCTGCCTCGGACATGGATGTGTGTGATGTCCTTAGGTTACTTAGGTTTAAGTAGTTCTAAGTTCTAGGGGGCTGATGACCTCAGAAGTTAAGTCTCATAGTGCTCAGATCCATTTGAACTATCTGACATTCGACGAAGCGCGGTGGAACTCAGGGGGATAGTGTTCAAGCTGGGGGAAACTGTCACCAGTGAAATACTGTCACAAGGTTCGTTTGTCATGAAGGACAAATGCTGGCAGTATCACTAAGGCTTCATTTGCATGATATAGTGGCAAATGGCACTGGGAAATTCCCTTTCGTGACTGAAGGTGTTGCTGACTAATACGATTCTGGACTTCGCCTCTGGGTAGGGAGTCGTCTTTGAGTACGCAGCATCCACTGATTGAGAGCACTTCTTCTGTCTATACTCACGTTGAGACGTTATCTAAATTATGTCCTTGTGACTGTAAGCCGCATTGTTGCCTGTAGAATACAGAGAGGAGAATGGCACAACCTCGTTTCATAGGCATTTTCCTGAGGCATCAAGGACTTATCAGTTTGGTAATGTGGGGTGGCGGTTAATTTATATGATTGCTATATATAAGTTTGAATGTTGAATCAGTTTCTGGCTTTTAGAATGTTGTTAATGCTGTCTTTCGCCGTTCTCAACACTGGCTCTCTATTTACTTTTTAGCACCCAGAAAGTGATTTAACAAAACGTGAAGCCTGTAATTAGAGTTCCTAGTGCCCACTTCATCTGAGAATACAATTATAGCTGCAGCTTATAGCCCTGAGGAATTAGGAGATTGTCCGGGATTTCTAATCAAAAACGATTTTCCAAAATAGTTGAGTATATTCTCAAAGTCACAGAAAAAAAAAACACCAGTATCACTACAACCTAACTATCAGAGCAGTTCAGAGTCTAATGCGCTGTTGCAACTATAAATGTCCGAATTAAATGTTGAAATGAATGCTCGCCATAATTTGATGAAATTATTTCATCAAACGCCACGCTAAATAATGGTAGAATATCTGTCCCGCGACGGCACGTGAAAATACGACAATACGCAAACTGAAGCTAGATAATGAAAGTCAACCCAGAATTAACACTTCACTTGAAAATGATTTCCTGGTTACGCGCATCTCGAGTGACTGAATACGGCATCCGAGGCCGTTTGTAGCAGTGATACCGATGCGACGCGACTCCCGACACAGATGGCGTGTTATTCAGCGTCTGGAGAGAACTGGGACCTTGCTTCTTCGCGCAGCGGTATTATATATAAAGCCGCGGTGCGGACGGCTAAGGGAACGCCTGATCAAAACGGCTCTCCGGACTAGCCGCTGGGCTAGTAACGCACCACTTCAAGTTACATCATAAATTATAGCTTCTTTTGCTGATGGCCGATGAAGCTCTTAATTTAAATGTGCATTCAGCACGCAGGTAAGTATTGATAATAAATTTTTGACGTGGCTAAGTTAAATATTTTGGGCGAGAGAATTAATTAAATTACACTGCACGCAGTAGATGAGCTCTGAACTGGCCCTTTTGAGATCCGCTATCGCTATAATTTTATAAGTATTCAAAAGAAACTTTTCACATCTTCATAGTCATAGCGGACCTCCAACCTATTTAAATCTAAACATCCTAGCCTTATTTATTAGCCTACTTAATCTATCTTGCTTCCTCCAGTTTTGAGACGAAAACCACAAAATCATGAATTTCCACTAAAATCTTAATTTGTGAAATCCAAAGTACTGTTTTTATTAAATCATTATGAAAGATGAATGTAAATATAAATTTTGAAGTCTCTAGCTCTTTTCTGTTGCGCCAATGATTTTTTCAGAAAAACGTCCAAATTTCGAAAATGGCTGAAGTTATCGAACTGATATTTAACACATATTAATTTACTATTACTTCTGACATGCCAGAAAAGTTTTAGGTCCTTGCTTGATTTTTAAAGTATTGCGCGACATTTATGACGTCAGAGCTAGTTACAGCAGACTGGCTGGCACACAATGGAAAACTGATGTGAATTTACTACAGCGTGAGTAGGCTGCTTCCCTATATCACCCTCTACTTAAATTTTTTGTTTTTGAATGTTAATGAATGAAAAAAAAATTAATTACAAAAAGGGAAGCAAGAGTACAGCGTAACTTCCTATAAAATTTAAAATTGAAATGTAAACATGTAGAAACATTAAAAGAAAACTGATTACCTACATTAATTATTTAAATTGCGTGCATGTTCACTGCCTCTTAAGCAACATTATTACTCAAAATTTTAAGCAAAGTCAAAGAAACACTTTGGCATACATATTGCCTTAGACAATAAACACATACAATATGAAAAATTATGAAAATCTTAAATCCATTAAATACATTTTTACATACACAAATTCAAAGAAAATAACATGATACATAAACAGATGATTATCTCTTAGCAGTCTTTTCTAAACCTGAAAGAAAAGTTCACAAATAAATTTTACACACGTGGTTGTAGCCGCTTTGGCTGGCGTCCTACACTTCCATTCAGAAGGGTAGAGGAGGGGAAGTTGCTATGGTGTGCGTCCTTCACGTTCACTCTAAATTATATGAGGAAAGGGGAGGGGTCACTGTAAGTTGTGTCCAAGTCACTCCACGCTTTCACGCAGCTACCAGGCTGCCATTATCTGGTTTGTCCTGTAGAACAAACAAAAAGAGTTCCTCAGACTCTGTTCACTTAATATCTAAGGGTGGGTCACAATGAAATGGGGATATATACATTTTATCCTTCAGTATGTTACTGGAACAAAGTTAACAGAACCTTTTCAATTTTGCTCTCATGGTTACTTAATTGTCATAAAATCGGTAAACAAATGGTTCAAAACGCCGTTAGTCACTCACTAGAGAAAATTTATGCTCAAGGCATATAATCATAAATCATATTTAATCTGAATTTATTATTTCTGGGCCGGAACACTGAACCAATGCTCGGTACATTTCTGACAAATCTGTATTTTATTCACTTAGCTGACATCTTTGATTACCTTATTCTTAGAGATAGTATGAGTATATTTGATTAGTAGTTTTCTCAGCTTCTTTGTACAAGTGAGTAACTTTTGGTAATAGTACAGTTCTGAGTGTTCAAAACACACTACGTTTAGTTGACTACTAACTCCACTTATTGGTCCTCTGCTGTTGTGTTAGTTCCACATCTGCAATTATGTACTTACTTTGAAGTGTATTTATGCTGAGCTAAAATAATGTTTCACGTCTGTCAGTATGTTATTCAATTTATTTTGCTAGTGTATGTACTTATTTAACACTCACTCTATTAACATTTAAAGCATAGGATAGCACATTTATTTCATATCTTTAGTGTATTGCAGCTGATCAGTTTGCTCACGTGGCAATCCATTTCCACTCGATCGGACGCTGAAACCACAGGTAGTCTCTCTTGACCTACCACTAAAGTGCATCAAGTAATTATGGACGAGCGTAATGCTAAATTCCTTAAACCTATAGGACACCATGAGCTGCTCTGTCTCATCTAACATAAGGGTACCTATGGTCGCATTCACGCCTCCAACTCATAACCTCAATACGTGTAGGTGTATCCTGTCACACACTACACCAAATAACGGCCAGCTCCAACCTTATAAATACTTCAGGGACGTGTCCTTCACGTCTGAACCACAAACACTGCTCAATTCTATTTCACTGCCATTCCTTGCTACACAAGGTGAGTTCATCTTACAAAAAAAAATGGGCCGGCCGAAGTGGCCGTGCGGTTAAAGGCGCTGCAGTCTGGAACCGCAAGACCGCTACGGTCGCAGGTTCGAATCCTGCCGCGGGCATGGATGTTTGTGATGTCCTTAGGTTAGTTAGGTTTAACTAGTTCTAAGTTCTAGGGGACTAATGACCTCAGCAGTTGAGTCCCATAGTGCTCAGAGCCATTTGAGCCACAAAAAAATGGTTCAAATGGCTCTGAGCACTATGGGACTCAACTGCTGTGGTCATAAGTCCCCTAGAACTTAGAACTACTTAAACCTAACTAACCTAAGGACAGCACACAACACCCAGCCATCACGAGGCAGAGAAAATCCCTGACCCCGCCGGGAATCGAACCCGGGAACCCGGGCGTGGGAAGCGAGAACGCTACCGCACGACCACGAGATGCGGGCATCTTACAAATTATCTGCATATTTTTCATAACACTAAGCAATCTCTTTCTTACTATTTATTAGTTAGCTCTAATGCATACACTAGGTTTCATTGCCACTTCAGATCCTGCTTGTACATGAAATTGTACCTCTTTTTAAATTACTGTTGTGGGACCATTTCCAATAAAACAATACTCTGTACTTACTATATTACCAGGGTACTATACATACTTGTTACTCAAATACATTTTATCTTAATTACATCATACTTCTCTATTGTTTGTCACTATTAGGTTTGTCATATCAGGTTTTGTTCTTCACTAATCGGTAGATAGAATGGTTACATAACGCATGGCTTGATAGCCATGACGGAAAATTTTCATGTGTTGGAAAGAAGAGGTCGAAATTTTAGGTGGATAAAAAAGATGAAGAATGAGTGAGACCTGAAAAGGAAAGAAGATCTCACACAGCTGGGACTGCACAGCTGCCACACTGTGTAGAGGTTACAGAACAACCTCCTCCCTACAGCATTCATTGGTTTCAGAAATTTTTCGTAATGGAAAGAAGGGGTCGAAATTTCTGTAGATAGGAAAGATGAAGAATGAGTGAGACCTGAAATGGAAAGAAGATCTCACACAGCTGGGACTGCACAGCTGCCACACTGTGAAGAGGTTACAGAACAACCTCCTCCCTACAGCATTCATTAGTTGAATGCTAGCTTAATAGTCATACCGGTAAATTTAATGTTGGAAAGAAGAGATCGAAATTTTTTTTGTGGACAGGAAAGATGAAGAATGAGTGAGACCTGAAAGGGAAAAAAGATCTCACACAGCTGGGACTGCACAGCTGCCATACTGTGTAGAGGTTACAGAACAACCTCCTCCCTACAGCATTCATTCATAACCTTTGACCACGCCACGTCGATCTGAAAATACTTTATGATGCCTTTTTAGAACCTGTCTCAGTTCTTCCTTCTGATTGGCGGAAATTTTATCGATTTCATGCAATTTAGCTTCTATTTTGTCCAAAATAATTACTTCTTCTTCTGTGTTTAGCTTACTGTTACTAAGATTAACACTTTCGTCCCTATACCTCCTATTTTTCAGAACTCGTATAGGCAGCTCCCAAGTTTCATCATCAGTTACTACATGTTTATCACTAAAAGGTACTATAATTACTGCCCGCATCTCGTGGTCGTGCGGTAGCGTTCTCGCTTCCCACGCACGGGTTCCCGGGTTCGATTCCCGGCGGGGTCAGGGATTTTCTCTGCCTCGTGATGGCTGGGTGTTGTGTGCTGTCCTTAGGTTAGTTAGGTTTAAGTAGTTCTAAGTTCTAGGGGACTTATGACCACAGCAGTTGAGTCCCATAGTGCTCAGAGCCATTTGAACCATTTTTACTATAATTACTCCGGTTATTGGCAAGACCATTTTTACCTGGCTTCTTTCAAAGTCAACAGCACTCTGATATTTTGACAAGAAATCTATGCCAATTAAAACCTCAATACTGAGATTGTTTACAATTAAACATGGATGATCAATTAAATTACCATTAATGTTAAAGGGCAGCAAAGCTTCTTGCTTTACCGTTTTTGACACCTTGCCAGTAGCACCAATTATTCTTAGTCCTGATACCCTCATTACTGTAAGCTTGTCTTTACCAGGTAATGCATCAAAGAAGGACTGAGATATTGCACTCACCTCACTTCCACTGTCTAAGAGACAACGTACATTGATACCCAACATATTCACTATTATTATAGGGTGGCTTATTCTAGGTTGTACAGGTGGTTTCTCAAATTCATCTGATAGTTCCTTTTGGATTTGTCTCCAACTAAAGTGATCGACATCTGTCTTCATTACACTTAGGTCACAGAGTGTAGGGGTTTCCTGAATTACATTTTCAGCTGCCTTTTCCAGGCGGTCTATTAATTTTAAATCGAAACACCGCACGACTTCATTACATTTAGTTTGCTGCACATGACCCAAATTACTGTAGTCTGAGCGATTCCGCGCCTCCAGACCGGGCATAACATTAGTTACAGCTAAACCACTTTCACCATTATCGTCGGTTTCCTTCTCAAGTGACAACTGGTCACAGCTACTGGGTTCATCGACCCCCAACAGCCTACCTTCTACATTCTCACTTATCTTCTGTCCTAAATCTATTAGTACATTATCAACATCCTGCACAGGCACTTTAGATAAGAGCACATCATCTTCATCGTAAATATAAGCATGAATTTCTTCTGCTTCTTCACCTGACAATTCAGTATTTTGTAGCTCTTCCCTACTGTTACACTGCTGCGCCTTCTCTTTCTCTTCCCACTTAGAAAGCGTCTCTAACACGGTATCTATCAAATACTGTGAGTGATCTAATATTTCTGTTGTATTCTTAGGTGCTACCGACTCTTCATCCACATGTTCAGTCTGAGTATTCTGATCTGTCTTACCAATTATCGTAACTACTGGCTTAGGAAAAGTAACCGCCTGGTGAGTGCGAGTGTCCTCATAGACGGGAACTAGTTTTCCTGCCTCGGCCTACTACTGTTTCCTTTATTTTCATTATAGTTAACTGGCACAGCATCACTTTCCGTACTGTTATTTACATGCATATTTCTGTTTGGAACAAAATTATTATCCCTTGGACGCCATTGTTGGTTCTGATAATTATTTCCCCAATTCCTACCTCTCTTAGGATTGCGAACACCTACTGTTCTGATGTTTACATTGCCATTTTGCTCGTTCCGAAAATTACTACTATTATTATTAGAATTTCTGTTATTACGCACTTGCTCCTCATTGGCAGCAACACGTTCTACACGTTCCAAATATTCAATGAAACGATCCAGATTGTCTCTAGGGGCAGATATAATTCTAGTTTGCCAATACCATGGCAGTTGGGCTTCAAGACCTAGTATTATCATTTCAGGTTTCAGCTTTTCGTCCAAATGTGACAAACGTGAAATCCATGACCTAGCAAACTCTTTAATGTATTCCTTGCCTGCATTGAAGCGTTTTCCACTCCAAAATTCTCGCAACACTTCATTCTGCTTATTACTAGACCAATACTCATTAATGAAAGCTGTTTTAAACTCCGCTAATGTTTTACACTTCAACATAACATCAGCTGACCAACGCATGGCGTCACCTGCTAAATGGCTTCTAATAAATGAGATTTTCTCTCGTTCAGACCAAGTTGGTGGAATCACATCTTCAAAATCGTTCCAGAAATCTAGCGGGTGGATATTTTTATCTGGATCGAACCGCAAGAACTGCCGACACCCGATAGAAGCGGCGTTTGCAGCTACAACTTGTTGTATACTACCATTACCAGAAGTTACTGAAGCTACTTTACTCTCAAGGTTAGCAATGTTAGTACTGATATTTTCTACTTTCATTTCAACATTATCTACTCTTTGTACAATATGAGTAGTGTCAGTTTGGATTGCATCTACTTCTGCTTGACATATGTTTACTTTTATATTAACATCTTTAAATCTATCTGAGCACAGTTCAGATTCCGCCTCGATCTTTTCTGTTAACTTGTGCTCCAGCTTCGCATCTTCCTTTTGGAAGTCTTTGCGAACCTCAGCAACTTCGGATTTTACTGTTTTATACGTTTCAGAAAACTGTTGAGCAACCTTTTTCTTAATATCCTCAAGATTGTAATCAATTTTATAATTCAAACTGTCTAGATCCTCTTTCAACTTATTGCAACCAGCCTTGAAGGAATCGTCCATTACCTCCAATCGTTTATTAAAGCTAGTTTGGCTGGCCACAATTTCAGACTTTAATTCAGCTGTCATTTTTGCATTACTGGCTGACATTTTTGCATTACTGGCAGCTATCGCTTGTAATATAACATTTAAATCAACAGCCCCAGCATCTTTAGGTTGCTCACTAGCTGGCTTTTTATCACACTCAGGAGACGAAAAACTAGCTCCAACACCAGAATCATCAAAACTAAATGAAACTTCTGATTGATTAGTCATATCTAACTTCTCCTGTTTAAACTCTACCATCTCTGATGACTGTTTCATTTTTAATTCATCAGAGAAACTGTCATCCAATAAATTAACAATTTCTGCTTTCTGCTTAACTACAGGGGTCTCTATTATTGAATCATTGCCCCTCTTTAAACTACTGTCAGGAGACAATATTTCATATTTCACCTTAACATTTCTACTTTCATGCATATATATACTTGAACCGTTGTCTGGATTTACAGTTCCCGCAACAGACATAGGTTCTTATTTAAGTTTAACCTCAGTTTCTTTTGGCGGTTCCATCGCCGGCAGTCTTTTAGTGCAGGTTAGTAAAATTTTTAACAGCTTTTCACTTAACTTAGTTCCTTCTGCACGACGTATGGCGTTGCCGGCGCGGCGTACCAGGATTACTGATGCGACGTGGCACGTTGAACTGCAGACGGCACTCCGATGGCTGTTGTGTGTTTGCGTGGCCCGCAAATGCAGGCGCGATTCCGGCTGCTCCAGCGGACGACAGCGGTGAGGTGAAACTGACGTCTCTCGATGCCGGCAGCGCCGCTAGACTCAGTGCCAGCTCCGTCAATCCAGAGGCGTTGTTAATCCAATTGCATCGTCCACATACACACGTAACACATTCACTGTTCTATTACTCAGCTGCGTGTCGCATTTCACTCGCGAATCCGAATAGTTAAAAATCACTTTCACTTCAGTATTTCCCGGCCGATGCACCATATGTGGGGCGGCGGTTAATTTATATGATTGCTATATATAAGTTTGAATGTTGAATAAGTTTCTGGCTTTTAGAATGTTGTTAATACTGTCTTTCGCCGTTCTCAACACTGGCTCTCTATTTACTTTTTAGCACCCAGAAAGTGATTTAACAAAACGTGAAGCCTGTAATTAGAGTCCCTAGTGCCCACACCATCTGAGAATACAATTATAGCTGCAGCTTATAGCCCTGAGGAATTAGGAGATTGTCCGGGATTTCTAATCAAAAACGATTTTCCAAAATACACTCCTGGAAATGGAAAAAAGAACACATTGACACCGGTGTGTCAGACCCACCATACTTGCTCCGGACACTGCGAGAGGGCTGTACAAGCAATGATCACACGCACGGCACAGCGGACACACCAGGAACCGCGGTGTTGGCCGTCGAATGGCGCTAGCTGCGCAGCATTTGTGCACCGCCGCCGTCAGTGTCAGCCAGTTTGCCGTGGCATACGAAGCTCCATCGCAGTCTTTAACACTGGTAGCATGCCGCGACAGCATGGACGTGAACCGTATGTGCAGTTGACGGACTTTGAGCGAGGGCGTATAGTGGGCATGCGGGAGGCCGGGTGGACGTACCGCCGAATTGCTCAACACGTGGGGCGTGAGGTCTCCACAGTACATCGATGTTGTCGCCAGTGGTCGGCGGAAGGTGCACGTGCCCGTCGACCTGGGACCGGACCGCAGCGACGCACGGATGCACGCCAAGACCGTAGGATCCTACGCAGTGCCGTAGGGGACCGCACCGCCACTTCCCAGCAAATTAGGGACACTGTTGCTCCTGGGGTATCGGCGAGGACCATTCGCAACCGTCTCCATGAAGCTGGGCTACGGTCCCGCACACCGTTAGGCCGTCTTCCGCTCACGCCCCAACATCGTGCAGCCCGCCTCCAGTGGTGTCGCGACAGGCGTGAATGGAGGGACGAATGGAGACGTGTCGTCTTCAGCGATGAGAGTCGCTTCTGCCTTGGTGCCAATGATGGTCGTATGCGTGTTTGGCGCCGTGCAGGTGAGCGCCACAATCAGGACTGCATACGACCGAGGCACACAGGGCCAACACCCAGCATCATGGTGTGGGGAGCGATCTCCTACACTGGCCGTACACCACTGGTGATCGTCGAGGGGACACTGAATAGTGCATGGTACATCCAAACCGTCATCGAACCCATCGTTCTACCATTCCTAGACCGGCAAGGGAACTTGCTGTTCCAACAGGACAATGCACGTCCGCATGTATCCTGTGCTACCCAACGTGCTCTAGAAGGTGTAAGTCAACTACCCTGGCCAGCAAGATCTCCGGATCTGTCCCCCATTGTGCATGTTTGGGACTGGATGAAGCGTCGTCTCACGCGGTCTGCACGTCCAGCACGAACGCTGGTCCAACTGAGGCGCCAGGTGGAAATGGCATGGCAAGCCGTTCCACAGGACTACATCCAGCATCTCTACGATCGTCTCCATGGGAGAATAGCAGCCTGCATTGCTGCGAAAGGTGGATATACACTGTACTAGTGCCGACATTGTGCATGCTCTGTTGCCTGTGTCTATGTGCCTGTGGTTCTGTCAGTGTGATCATGTGATGTATCTGACCCCAGGAATGTGTCAATAAAGTTTCCCCTTCCTGGGACAATGAATTCACGGTGTTCTTATTTCAATTTCCAGGAGTGTAGTTGAGTATATTCTCAAAGTCACAGAAAAAAAAAAACACCAGTATCCCTACAACCTAACTATCAGAGCAGTTCAGAGTCTAATGCGCTGTTGCAACTATAAATGTCCGAATTAAATGTTGAAATGAATGCTCGCCATAATTTGATGAAATTATTTCATCAAACGCCACGCTAAATAATGGTAGAATGTCTGTCCCGCGACGGCACGTGAAAATACGACAATACGCAAACTGAAGCTAGATAATGAAAGTCAACCCAGAATTAACACTTCACTTGAAAATGATTTCCTGGATACGCGCATCTCGAGTGACTGAATACGGTATCCGAGGCCGTTTGTAGCAGTGATACCGATGCGACGCGACTCCCGACACAGATGGCGTGTTATTCAGCGTCTGGAGAGAACTGGGACCTTGCTTCTTCGCGCAGCGTTCTTATATATAAAGCCACGGTGCGGACGGCTAAGGGAACGCCTGATCAAAACGGCTCTCCGGACTAGCCGCTGGGCTAGTAACGCACCACTTCAAGTTACATCATAAATTATAGCTTCTTTTGCTGATGGCCGATGAAGCTCTTAATTTAAATGTGCATTCAGCACGCAGGTAAGTATTATAATAAATTTCTGACGTGGCTAAGTTAAATATTTTGGGCGAGAGAATTAATTAAATTACACTGCACGCAGTAGATAAGCTCTAAACTGGCCCTTTTGAGATCCGCTATCGCTATAATTTTATAGGTATCTAAAAGAAACTTTTCAAATCTTCATAGTCATAGCGGACCTCCAACCTATTTAAATCTAAACATCCTAGCCTTATTTATTAGCCTACTTAATCTATCTTGCTTCCTTCAGTTTTGAGACGAAAACCACAAAATCATGAATTTCCACTAAAATCTTAATTTGTGAAATCCAAAGTACTGTTTTTATTAAATCATTATGAAAGATGAATGTAAATATAAATTTTGAAGTCTCTAGCTCTTTTCTGTTGCGCCAATGATTTTTTCAGAAAAACGTCCAAATTTCGAAAATGGCTGAAGTTATCGAACTGATATTTAACATATATTAATTTAGTATTAATTCTGACATGCCAGAAAAGTTTTAGGTTCTTTGCTTGATTTTTAAAGTATTGCGCAACTTTTATGACGTCAGAGCTAGTTACAGCAGACTGGCTGGCACACAATGGAAAGACTGATGTGAATTTACTACAGCGTGAGTAGGCTGCTTCCCTACAGTAATGGAGAGAAGTGTGTATATATGGGTGTTGAGGAGGGGGGGAGGTGTTAAAATTGTAGTGGGAGACAAAGGCTTGAATGCAGTTAGCAGGTACAAACTGACGCACATTGTATTAGCTGTGCAGCGCTGAAGAGGCTTGCACAGAATAGACTAGCTTTGGCAGCTACAACAAACCAGTCTTCAGACTGTAGGCCACAACAACAACATTGAGGAAGTGGGCGGGAGGGAGAGGTAGGATTCTGGTCCACAATTTTGCAAGGTCTTTCCTGGGAGATCATCTGAGTAAGGTAGATCTCGTGTGATTCAGCCCCATCGGCTTTTGACATGGCAAAACACGTCTCTGTATTGCTCTAAATTATCGGTGCTGCTCAATCTCGGATGAGAAAAGCTATTTAGCTCACACTATTGGCCGATACAGCGAACTTGTATTATTTTGTTGTTGTAAACAGAAATGTCTCTGGTATGACGTTAAACTGCAACCACACATGGAGTGACCACAGTATAAGTGGTCCCCATCAACAATAGCAACAACCTCTCTGGTAGGTGGATGAGCGAGTGGAAGTTGTTAGTCTATTCAGTGTTGTCAATTGAAATTAAGTGAGCAGTGCTTGTTGATTCCTGTTGTGATTTACGATTACTCCAGGTTGGTGTTTAGGTGGATGAGCGAGTGGAAGTTGTTAGTCAATTCAGTGATGTCGGTTGAAATTAACCGAGCAGTGCTTGTTGATTCCTGTTGTGATTTCCGATTACTCCAGGTTGGTGTTCCAGAGAAACGCAAAGTTACAGATGTGGCTGCAATGTAATTTTCATAAGGCAAGTGACTAACGCGATCGGTCAATTGCATTATGCTGTACAGTTAATTGAGTATCGGACTTCGTTTCTGAAACACTACAGGTTCGTTGGTGCACCATAAGTATCTGATAAATTGCTAATCAGTATTTGGACCACACCAGTGGCGGACGGGCTCCACGTCAACAGTTTGGATTTCTTTTATGAATAGCTGTACACAAAGCTGATAAAGACATTAATACAAAGAGATATGTTTACTTTGTTAAATTAATATATCTGAGAGGTATTAATTTGAATATATTTAAATATAATTATGGTTCTTAAGAGCAAACAAGATAGATGCTTACATAGCGAAAGCTGAAGAACAAAGGAAGATACAAAACAGGAAGGCATCTCCTAGCTGATTGGAGAAAAATGTGAAGACCTCTCTGTTCTTTATTATCATAGAAAGTCTTACATGTACTAATAAACATTTGTGGACTCTCTAGTACAGACATATTTCATAAACATAAAGAAAGCAAAAATTTCTTCGTGTCTTACATTTACCAACGATGCATTTGACTGTGATACTGGCTGTTTCATGAGTAGGCATTCAAGTCGTTTACAACAAATTTACAATATTGTTGTATACAAGAAATAACAATACACAATATACAATTTCACATGTTTTGAACAAACAGTTTGACAAATTATTTTCATTGGCATGGGAGATATTTGTACAAGATGCACTAACTTAAAATTTGAGAGGTATCATTGTTCTGAGGATAAGGGGTTAAGTCAGTTCAGTGACGTGCCTGCCCATGGTAATTGATGCAGCCACAGCTGTAGTGACGTCGCAGTTGGCTAGTATGATGTCAATCGGTCGGTGCGACCTGCTTAGCGCGAGCTCTGGTTGTGCAGCAGACGTGGGCATCAGGCGCGGCCCGTCCAGGACCGTGGCTATGACAGCCATGCGAGCCTTCCTTCATGTTACCGGTTCAGACGGCGCAGCCGCATCGAAGTCCGACGGGCCGCACGGTGCAGAGTCGTGCACAGAGGCTCGGCCCGCGAGCTGCGGCCGCACTGGCCTAAAGCAGTCTCGGGCCTAGCGAGTCCCTGACGTCACCCCAAGGGCCGAGCAGTGCTGTTGCGAAAGAACCTGTATGCCACGGCCTCAGCAGAGTTGCGTATGGAGACCCAGCCCAGGGGCCTCCCTGCTCCACACTGAGCGATCTCGTGACGTCACTGCACCAGTGCCTTGCACAAGCACTGTCGTGCTGCTGCCTACGGGCTGTTGGTAGTACTGACAGCAGGTGCGAGCTACGGGCTAGCGCGGTCTTGGGATTTCTTCATTTTTGTCGTAACGCACAAAATGAGCACAGCAACTCAACGCGGTTTTCAGAAGGAGTGCATGCCAAGAAATATGGAAGTAAAAGAAAATTAATCAGTGATGAGTAGAGAACCGCACAGCATGAAGCGAATCTTATAAGTTCAGTTTGGACTGAATTAAAGTCTATTTTGGAGGGCGCAGTAAAAACGTTTATTTGGTTTCCTGTTCGCTGTGCAGTGAAATTTACTCTCATGATGAAGGGTCAAGTGGCACTTCGCACATTTCTCGCCATCCGTGCGTGTCTAATAAACAAGCGTCTTATGTGGACGAGAAAACGACTTCCTAAACCTGCTCAGGCGATAATTGTCGACAAATGCGTGGCTATGTGTGCACATGACGTAAGGTTGTACGGCACTATGAGATCTTTTTCAGACGTTAATTGACACTGCAAAGGCCATTATGTCTCACATCACAACTGTGTCGCGGTACATGGCAGAAAGTGTTTAAAGCCTGTGACATATAATTATTCCTTAGGTAATTCGTCATACACCAAAAGGTGAACACTCAGCAACTACAGACATGTGGGCATCCAGTGCGAGAAGAAAAAAATTATCTGACATGTACTGTCTCCTGTTACATTGACTGGACTCTCAGATCTCGCATTTTGTTTACAACTCAGTTTCCAGATGAACCAAAAACGGGCGGTAATATTCTAAGAGAATTGTTTGGACGATTTATGTCTCTTGGTATCCACCATGCTACGTTGAAAAACATGGAGTACACGACTGATCAAGGTACTAACATTGTCGTTGCACTGCGCGATTATTTACGATTGAATTGTTCCTGCCATATGCTAAATACAGGGCTAGGAAATAATTTTAATGTGGAGTATATATGCGTCAATTGTCCATACGTTCATGGTCTTTATATTGCAGCGATAGAACGCGTCACCTACGTAAAGGACTGTTGTCTTCTTAATGCTCTTGATAGATCACTGAGCCAGTCTAACAATACTCGCTGGAATAAGCAGCTGACAATGTTAGAATGTATTTGTGCGAAAAGCTCTCTGAGAAGGGAAAGTGGCGTCCAAGGAATTAGAACTGGAGAAATCACGTGCACTGCACGTTCTTTTGACATGGACAATGACAATGTTAAAGGATTTGAGTCAGGCGCCCCAGGACAGAGAAGCTTCTGAATTTGGACTTTTACATGAACGCCTCAAATTATACTTAGCTGAAAAGCTATTGTCCAGAGATGCTGTGAGGTAACAACTTTCCTCTGGCCACCATTCGTCATTTAAAAAATGATATCTAAAGATAAGAGGCGTCAAGTCATGAAAAGGATACAATAGTTTTCATTCTTCATACTTCTTCAATTCCACAATACACTGTAACGACATTTCCTATTACAGCATCTCCAACGGTCTTTTCTCTTTGTTCCCGTTAGTTGGTTCGAACGTACTCTGAACATCAGGAAGTTACAAAAACAACAATTAATGTTCGGAAACAGGAGACACGCTCATTCCTACATGTTCCTCCACAACTCGTAACATGTGAATCCTTGGGTATCCATGTTGTCCTAAATGAAAGTTTGAATTTTTGCCGTATATCCACTGAAATAAGAATTTTGCTGTCCTCAGGTAAAAAGAAGAGAGGTGTAATGATGCTGGACATGTATTTCACAGCCCCATCTCATCAAAGGACAAATCTTGTTGAAGCACATAAATTCTGCTACTCCATCCGCTGGATTTCTAGTTGTACAAGTTGAAGATGGGAGCGAGACATTTGGGTAGCCTACACTCGATGTCATTCAACATCTGCACCGAACAAGCAGTAATGCATACAAGGATAAATGTGTGAACAGAATTAAATATTTGGGAGATGCAATAAACATTTTGAAGTTTACCGGTGACACTGCAGTTCTGTCAGAGACAGCAAAGAACTGGGAAGGGATTGTAAGATACCGCTCAATGGAACTGAATGAAAGGTAATGGAACGTATTCGAATTAAACCTAGCAGTACCAACGGATTTTCCATAACGTGTACTACCAAAGGGGGGCGTAATATATGACCAAAACAAAGATATACTGATTTCTTTAATTTTCGTTCTCTTTTACGCACAACATACTTTTTAAAGATATATTTATGTGTAAGAAGGGTCCTAAACCTGAAAATATGAATATGACACCTGTTCTGAAAATTCACATCCACTGACAAGACCTAAATTTTAGCGTTACGTTATACTGAAAAATTTAAAACAATTACAGAATCTGGTAGAAGAAGTCTCTAAAATTCTCAAATATATTTTTTTCAAAATTTTAAAATATAATATACAGTCGTGCTAAAAATAATCGGAACGACCTGAATTGCATTTCGCCTGAGTCGCATGCAACCCACATAACGCAGCTGTCTAGCAGGTCCTCTAATCGCTCCTTGATACAGTGGTTGTCTATTAATTATGCTTCCAACAAGTCACCACTACAAAACACTGCTCTGTATCGCAATACTCAAGATGTAAAGTAATTCCACGATACTAGAAATATCACGAAACACCTTATCACAGACAAGTCTGTCCTTAAGGTTGTAAGGCCACATTTATTGCAATAAATGACATACCTGAAATGTTACCACTCTCATAAATACGTCAGATAGGTAATGCACGTAGTAGCATTACTAGAGCAGAGCACATCGGAAGACACTGTACGGGTCGTGGCACCATACATGGCTAGCAAACTACACACGCCAAGCACTGAGATTTCCTGTCCAGTAAGTACAGTCAGCATGAAATGTGAACGATGACGCGGGAGTGAACCAAGCAAGTCATACGTCGATTTGTTCAGTAAAGAAACCGACGCACCAGTGTCCAGCTGCGTGCGAACAGAACGTCCACAAATGAGCAAAGTCACAAAAAGTTTCCTAGCAGCGCGCTGAATGCAAGAGGAAGTGTCTGGCAAAACTTGATTCACACGACGAGCTGTCGAAGCACGTGAAGCAGAAGGCTTTGAATAAATTGCATTAACATCCATAGGCTGATGTGAATCATGATCATGGCGGTTGCCGTTGCGGTGACGCCCACGCGAGTGACGTAAACGGGAGACAATTGGTGAATTAGAGTTTCTCGTAATACACACAGCTTGCACATGTTCTTTCTTATTACAAAAATAACACAGTGCTTGACGGGATGGGCAAATGTCCCGTGGGTGGGCACGAAAGCAGTTCGGACATGATTTCAGTTTGTTAGTGGGTGCCTGGTGTGAAATTTGTTTACTTGCGCGCGAGCGGCGCGGCGTGGCTGGCCGTGCAGGCTGGTGGGAGAGCACGTGTTGTGCCGCGCTAACAGTTCACACACCCGGGGTCACGTCGAACGGGGAAGTAGCCATTTCGAATGCATCATGTCTGTGTAGCAAGTCCACTACTTCCTGCAAAGACGGGTTTTTAAATCTGAGGAATTTTTTCGCGGATGCGGTGATCTCCCACATTCTGCGCAATAGCGTCTCTATCGTTACATTCGAATATGAGCGGCCACACGAGTAATTAAAGTCAAAATCAGAAGTTAGTCCCTGAAGGCCTCTTAACCAAGCTTTATTCGACTGAGTAGAGCCACGCCTGAGGCGAAAGAATTTGTAGCGTGCAGCTACCACATTTACACAATCACGAAAGTGGGAGTTCAAAGCATCAATCACTTCACCGTAAGTTTTAGTTTCTGGGCAGGTGGTGGGAAACAATTGACGAGCACACGGTACAACACAACACCCGCATTGGCAATGAAAAAAGCAAGCCGCTCTGTACCTGGTATGTTGCAAGCTGCCAAGTGTGCCCTGTGCTGTGCGATGTTTTCTGGCCAGCCTTAAACGTCAGGACTGAAGGCACGAAATGGCGGCGCCGTCAGCGTCGGTACAGGCGGTGGCGTCGGAGGCGCCGAAATAGCTGCAGTTTGTAATGTGACCAGTCCATTTATGGCAGCAAGCAGCTGCGTCATTTGCTGAGATCTGACAGCGAAGCCTGTTCCTGTGGCGAAGCCAAGGTTTACACAAATGAAAGTCTTAATAGCGAACGGTGGGAACACTTAAAGACAGTCACCCAGCCACACGGGCGTATCACTTAAAAGCTAAAGTAGTACCGAGCAAAAAAGGAAATGAGAGAAGAGGAAAAAAAAATTTTAATCCGTGTTCGTCGCCAAGTTTTGTATCCCGCCTGGAAGTCGGCGGGAGGGTCTGCTCCTGTAAACTGAAAGTTTTACTCTGTCACAATATTAACTGAATACATAACTTTGCACTGAGGTGCGAAGCCTTAGACCGGTACTATGTAGTACATAGTCTCAAAAGCAAGCGAAGTGTCCTGCCGGTCTGCTCTTGATCAATATGGGCAGAATCTGTCACGGAGCTCGTAGATCTCCACAGGACCGACTAGAGGGCGCTGTCGTCGGTGTCTGTCGTAGTGACAACTTAAGAACTTCCGCCTATGCCGTGGCATCGTAGCTATCGATACCCCAATCACAATTTTACTCAGTAGCGCCGATAATTAGTGGTGGCGCTGCAGATCGAATAACTGATATGAAGATACAGAGTCGCCGGCCGAAGTGGCCGTGCGGTTAAAGGCGCTGCAGTCTGGAACCGCAAGACCGCTACGGTCGCAGGTTCGAATCCTGCCTCGGGCGTGGATGTTTGTGATGTCCTTAGGTTAGTTAGGTTTAACTAGTTCTAAGTTCTAGGGGACTAATGACCTCAGCAGTTGAGTCCCATAGTGCTCAGAGCCATTTGAACCATTTTGAAGATACTGAGTCGAACTGGGGAAAACAAGAAACTTATGGCACGACTTCGTTTCATAGGGCATACCCTGAGGCACCAAGGAATTGTCAGTTTGGTAATGGAGAGAAGTGTATATATGTGGGTGTTGCGGAGAGAGGGGGTATTAAAACTGTAGAGGGAGACAAAGTCTTGAATACAGTTAGCAGGTTCAAACTGATACACATTGCAGTAGCTGTGCAGCGCTGAAGAGGCTTGCACAGGATAGACTAACTTGGGCAGCTGCATCAAACCCGTCTTCAGACTGTACACCACAACAACAACACGGGGGAAGGGGGCGGGAGGGAGAAGTAGGCTTCTGGTTCACAATTTTGCATGTTCTTTATTGGGAGAACTCATGAGTAAGGTAGATCTCGTGTGATGCAGCACCCTCGGCTGTTGACATAGCGAAAGACGTTTCTGTATTGCTCTAAATTAACGGCGCTGCTCATTGTCGTAAGAGAAAAGCTATTTATCTCACACTGTTGTTCGATGCAACGAACTGAGGAATTGGTTCTTGTATTATTTTGTTGTTGTAAGCAGAAATGTCGCTGGTATGACGTTAAACTGCAACCACACACGGAGTCACCACAGTATAAGTGCTCCCCAGCCAGCAATAGCAACACCCTCTCTGGCAGGTGGATGAGCGAGTGGAAGTTGTGAGCTGTAACTGTTACCTTGCCTGCTTGCGAAGGTGGAAGGAAGATAGAGAATGTAAAGAAAATAGTTGTGATCAACTACCAATTACCAGCAGATAGTCAGCTCAGTAATGTCAATTGACATTAACCGAGCAGTGCTTGTTGATTCATTTTGTGATTTCCTATTACTCCAGGTTGGTGTTCGAGAGAAACGCAAAGTTACAGATGTGGCTCCAATGTAATTTTCATGAGGCAAGTGCATAACGCGACCGGTCAATCGCATTATGCCATATAGTTAATTGAGTTTCGGACTTCGTTTCTGAAAGACTGCAGTTTCGTTGGTGCACCATAAATGATCTGATAAACTGCTAATCAGTATTTGGATCACACCAATGACGGACAGGCTCCATGTCAGCAGTTTTGCATTTCTTTCAGGAATAGCTGTACACAAAGCTGATAAAGACATTTACACAAAAGTGTAAAAAAAATAATTTTATGACATTGTATGCCGGGAGGCTCCTATGCGGGGCGACTTGCGAGTCAATGATAATGAAAATGATGATGAAGGACACACAACACCCACTCCCCTGCTGGGAATCGAGCCCGGGCCCCCTAGTAGTCAGTAAGTCTACCTCTACGCTGCGGAGGCGGACATTACTACAAAGAGATATATTTAGTTTGTTAAATTAATACATCTCAAGGGTATTAATTTAAATATACTTAAATATATACATGGTAATTTAGAGCTAACAAGACAGATGCTTACATAGCGAAAGCTGAAGAAGAAAGGACGATACGAAACAGTAAGGTATCACCTAGCTAATCGCAGAAAAAAAGGAGAAGGCTCCTCTGTTCTTTATTATCACATAAAATATCAACACATACTTATTAACATTTGTGCACTCTCTGGTACACACATATTTCATAAACACAAAGAAAAATTTTCTTGGTGTTTTACATCTGCCCCCTTGAGTGACTACGATACTGGCTGTTTCATGAGCAGTCATTCAAGTCGTTTAAGTACAACAAAATCAAAAGATCGGTGTACACAAAAAAAATACACAATTTCACATGTTTTAAATAAACAGTTTGACAAATCTTTTTAATTGGCACGAGAGATATTTGTACAAGATACACTAACTTAAAATTTGAGAGGTATCATTGTTCTGAGGATAAGAGGTTAAGTCTATTCAGTGATGTGTCTGCCTGTGGGAATTGATGCAGAAACTGCTGGAGTGACGTCGCAGTTGGCTTGTGTGATGTCAATCAAACAAATGGTTCAAATGGCTCTGAGCACTATGGGACTTAACTTCCGAGGCCATCAGTCCCTAGACCTTAGAACTACTGTAACCTAACTAACCTAACGACATCACTCACACCAATGTACGAGGCAGGATTCTAACCTCTGACCGTAGCGGTCGTGCGTTTCCAGACTGTAGTTCCTACAAACGCTCGGCCACCCAGGCCGGCTATTGTCAACCGGTCGGTGACGACTGGCTGAGTGGGAGCACATCGCAGCAGAGGTGGGCATCGAGGTGTGGCACGTCCAGAACCGTGGGCATGTCAGCCGTGCGAACCGTGCCTCGCGCTGCCGGTTCAGCCGAGGCAGCCGCAACAAGGTCCGATGGGCCGCACGGTGCAGAGTCGTGCACAGAGCCTCGGCCAACGAGCCACGGTCACACTGGCCTACAGCAGTCTCGGACCGAGCGAGTCCCTGACGTCACCTCAAGGGCCGAGCATTGCTGTTGCGAAACCAGTGCCGTGCGCAAGCTCTGGCGTGCTGCTGCCTACGGCTGTTGGTAGCACTGACCGCATTTGTGAGCTACAGGCTGCGAGAGGTGAGTAGAGCAGCGTTATTTCAAATGTTCACATGTGTGTGAAATCTTATGGAACTAACCTGCTAAGGTCGTCAGACCCTAAGCTTACTCACTACTTAACCTAAAATATCCTTATGACAATCACACACCCTTGCCCGAGGGAGTACTCGAACCTCCACCGTGACCAGCCGCACAGTCCATGACTGCAGCGCCTTAGACCGCCAGAGTTTAGTGGAGTGGTGGGATTTCTTCATTTTTTTCATAACGAACAAAATGAGCGAGTAAACTAAACATGGTTTGCAGAAGAAGGTGCGCATTTCGATAAATAGAGAAATAAAAGGAAAACTAATCAGTAGTGAGTGGAGAACCACACAAAAAAATGGTTCAAATGGCTCTGAGCACTATGGGACTTAACATCTTTGGTCATCAGTCCCCCAGAACTTACAACTACTTAAACCTAACCAACCTAAGGACGGCACTCAACACCCAGTCATCACGAGGCAGAGAAAATCCCTGACCCCGCCGGGAATCGAACCCGGGAACCCGGGCGCGGAAAGAGAGAACGCTACCGGAGAACCACACAGCCTGAAGCGAATTTTATAGGTGCACTTGGGGCCGTGGTAAAATCTGTCGTGGATGGCGTTAGGAAATGCGTTCATTTTGTTTGCTGTTCGCTGTGCGGTGAAATTTACTCTCATGCTGAAGGGTCAAGAGGCACTTCACACATTTCTCGCCATCCAAGCGTGTCTAATAAACAAGCGTCTTATGTGGACGAGAAACGACTTTCTAAACCAACTGAGGAGAAAACTGTCGATAAATGCGTGGCTATGTGTGAACGAGACCTAAGGTCGTACGGAACTATAAGAGATGAAGTTCTTATGAATCTTGTTCAGACGTTAGTTGACACTGCAAAGGCCATTATATCTCACTCCACAACTGTGTCACGGTACATGGCAGAAAGTGCCTACGACATATATTTATGCCTTAGGTAATTGCTTTGATAACAGTAGGTGAATACTCAGCATCTACCGACATGTGGACATCCAGCGCGAGAAGAAACAATTATCTGACATGTACTGTCACCTGTTTCTTTGCCCTCGCATCTTATTTTCAACTCAGTTTCCAGGTGAACCAAAAATGGGCGGTAACATTCTAAGAGAATTGTTTAGATGATTTATGTCACTTGGTATCCACCACTCTACTTTGAAAGACATGCAGCATACGACTGATCAAGGTACCAACATTGTCGTTGCACTGCATGATTATTCACGATTGAATTGTTCCAGCCGGCCACGGTGGTCTAGCGGTTCTGGCGCTGCAGTCCGGAACCGCGGGACTGCTGCGGTCGCAGGTTCGAATCCTGCCTCGGGCATGGGTGTGTGTGATGTCCTTAGGTTAGTTAGGTTTAAGTAGTTCTAAGTTCTAGGGGCCTTATGACCTAAGATGTTGAGTCCCATAGTGCTCAGAGCCATTTGAACCATTTGAACCAATTGTTCCAGTCATAAGCTAAATACAGGGCTACGAAATAAATTTAATGGGGAGCATATACGCGTCAATTGTCCATAAGTTCATGGTATTTTGGCTGTGGCGTCACTTACGTAAAGAAAAGTGGTCTTCTTAATGCTCTTGATACATCACTGAGCCATTCTAACGATTCTAGCTGGAATAATCAGCTGACTATGTTAGAATGTCTTTGTGCAAGAAGCTCTCTGAGAAGGGAGAAATAACCCAAAATGAAGGAACTGATAATACGTTGATGAAAGTACTTTTTACGTTATGTATGCTATTCGATTACTGTAATTCTTATACGCAATCGTTTATTTTATGGATTTTAAAACATAGGGGTTTTTGTAGCTCTTCAAAGCGGCGTCCAAGGAATTAGAACTTTGGATATCACCTACACTGCACCTTCTGTAGACATGGACAATGACAATGTTGGAACAGAGCGTTCTTGCTTTGCAAATCACAGCTTGCAACCATGTAGACCATAAGAAGAGTATTGATCGGATGTGTAGTAACTGGCCCAACAATGCGTTTCTGCTGTGCCGTCGTTATGGCGGTGCCAGCCCCTTTCCTGGAGCACAATGTGGGAACCTGCCAGTGGCATTGCTGCATCTGCCGTAATGGTGTTTGGTTGGTTCAGAGCTTGCCCACTCCCAAGGTCTTTTGCAACAGCCATGGCAAGATCAAAATTTTAAACAGTAGCGCTGTTAAATAGTGCTAGTGCTGCAGATCGAATAACTGATTAGAAGATACTGACTCGAACGCAACTTAATTTCATAGGGCGTATTCAGAGGAATCATGGAATTGTCAATTTGGTAGTGGAGATAAGTGTGTATATGTGGGTTTTGGGGAGGGTGGAGGTGTTATAACTGTAGTTAGCAGGTTCAAACTGATGTACTTGTATTAGCTGTGCTGCGCTGAAGAGGCTTGCACCGAATATACTAGCTTGGGGAGCTACATCAATCTAGTCTTCAGACTGAAGACCACATCAACAGCATTGGGGAAGGGGGCAGAAGGGAGAGCTAGGCTTCAGGTTCACAATTTTGCAAGTTCCTTACTGGGAGAACTCATGGGAAAGGTAGATCTCGTGTGATTCACACCATCGGCTGTTGACATGGCAAAAGATGTTTCTATATTCCTCTAGAGAAGCAGTCCTTGGTGGCCGAGCGGTTCTAGGCGCTACAGTGTGGAACAGCGCGACCACTATGGTCGCAATTTGATATCCTGCCTCGGGCATGGGGGTGTGTGATGTCCTTATGTTAGTTAGGTTTAAGTAGTTCCAAGATATAGGGGACTGATGACCTCAGAAGTTATATCCCATAGTGCTCAAAGCCTTTTGAACCATTTGAAGATAGAGAATGTAAAGAAAATAGTCGTGTTTACCTACCACTTACCAGCAGGTGGTCAGCTCAGTAATGTCAATTAAAATTAAACGAACAGTGCTTATTGATTCCTGTTGTGATTTCCTATTACTCCACGTTAGTTTTCGAGAGAAACGCAAAGTTAAAGATATGGCTTCAGTGTAATTTTCATAAGGCAAGTGAATAATGTGGTCGGTCAATCGCATTATGCTGTATAGTTAATTGAGTATCGGACTTCATTTGAGAAAGACTGCAGGTTCGTTTGTGCACCATAAAAGATCTGATAAACTGCTAATCAGTATTTGGATCACACCAATGGAAGACGGGCTCCATGTCAGCAGTTTTGCATTTCTTTCACGAATAGCTGTACACAAAGCTGAAAGGTATTAATTTAAATATACTTAAATATATTCATGGTTCTTAAGAGCTAACAAGATAGATGCTTACATAGCGAAAGCTGAAGAAGAAAGGACGATATGAAACAAGAAGGCATCTCCTAAATGACCACAGAAAAAATGTGAATGCTTCTCTTTTCTTTATCATCATATAAAGTATTACATGTAGTTATTATCATCTGTGGAATCTCTGGTACACACATGTTTCATAAACATAAAAAAGAAAAATTTTCTTGGTGTGGTGGTTTGCCTACGATACATTTGCCTACGATAGTGGCTTTTACGTGAGTAATTATTGAAACAAATTACAAGATTGGTGTGTACAAGAAGAACAATGCACTATTTGACATGTTTTAAATAAATGGTTTGACAAATCATTTACAATGGCATGGGAGTTATCTGAAGAAGATATACTAACTTAATGTTTGAGAGGTATGAATCTTCTGAGGATAAGAGGTTAAGTAAGTTCAGTAAAGTGTCTGCCCGTGGGAATTGATGGAGCCACTGCTGGAGAGACGTCGCAGTTGGCTCGTATGATGTCAATCAGTCGGTGACGACTGACAGAGTGCGAGCTCTGGTTGTGCACGTCGCAGCAGAGGTGCTCCACACTGAGCGAGCGCATGACGTCACTGCACCAGTGCCATGCACTAGCGTTGGTGTGCTGCGGCCTACAGGCTGTTGGTAGCATTGACCATAGTTGTGAGCTGTGGGCTGTGAGCGGTTAATGGAGCAGAGTTTAGTTCATATGTTCAAATGTGTGTGTACTCGTATGGGACAAAACTGCTAAGGTCATCAGTCTCTAAGCTTACACAATACTTAACCTAAATTATCCTAAGGACAAACACACACACCCATACCCTAGGCACGACTCGAACCTCCGCCGGGACCATCCTCACAGTCCATGACTGCAACTCTTTCGAGCGTCTGAGTTTAGTGGAGTGCTCTCAATCACTGAAGGGTGCGTACTCAACGACGATTCCCTACCCGGAAGCGAAGTCCAGAATCGTATAAGTTAGCAACACCTTTGGTCACCTAAAGCAACTTTCCAGTGCCTTGTGGCACTATATCATGCAAATGAAACCTTAGTGATTTTATCCGCATTTGTCCTATCATAATAAACCAACCTTGCGACAGTATTTCACTGGTGACAGCTTCCCCCAGCTTGAACATTATCCCCCTGCGTCCCACCGCGCGTCATCGAAAGTCAGTTTCGGCATGATACTTGATGAGGAAGTCTAGCCCTGGGATTGCACAGCAGCCTTCGCCTGCATCACCCATTACACTGCAAGTGTTGTCACTTTTGTCAATCTCCTGATCTACTGGCACAAGCCTTGTCGGGCAAATGATAAACCTAGCAAACACATTTCCTCTTTCTGCTCCTCCCATCTTCTGAGGAAGCAGTGCCGTAACAGATGATGCCGAATCTGCGTTCTTCGGTAATACTAAATGCGTCTGTACCATTTTAGTACATCTACAATACAATCAGCTTTATTGATAGCTTTCTGTGCAACCTCCTAAGTGCTGGCCAGTGTGGCCCTGTGGTTCTAGGCGCTTCAGTCGGGAACCACGTGAGCGCTACGGTCGCAGGTTCGAATCCTGCCTCGGGCATGGATGTATGTGATGTCCTTAGGTTAGTTAGGTTTAAGTAGTTCTAAGTTCTAGGGGACTGATGACCTCAGATGTTAAGTCCCGTAATGCTCAGAGCCATTTGAATCATTTTTGAACATCCTAAGTGACTACAACAAAATTACTGTCGGCAGTTGCACTCTGCAAGACACAAAAATCATCGGCATATGCACTTCCCTGCACATCTGGTCCAGGCTGCAGAAATTCGCATCCTCTCCGCCAGAGTATCCCCCACTAATTATACAAACAGCCAACGAGGAGAACAAATCAGTATGACGACAAGGATACTTATTCTGATTCTATCCTAACACTTACCGTAACATAACTTCTTCGCTTAAGCGTCTACTCATGACTACTACTTTACGTGCTTAAACGTAGTAAGCCACATTCATTGCTCGAAATGAAATACATTCCCCATTAAAAACGGCGTAAACTACCACAAAACTCCGACTTCTAAACAAAACTCATCTTCCCCTCCTAAGAAGCTACACGTGGTTTACAACTTATACCCTTTCACGCAATGAGCCACACTAATTGATGATAGGGAAAAATAACGTTCGTATTTCCTCATCCTCAGATCACAGTCTGAGTTTACTTGCCACATGTAACACATGAAAACAGAACTGAAAAGCTGGTAAAAGGTGGACTGTCTCTACGTGATACTCTCAGGAAAAAAAAAGAACAGTCAGTGCTCTCACCCATTCAATACTGCTGCTGTCTGTCGTCGAAACTACAACACTGAGGTAGTCGAGAGTCATCGTCTCCAGGGAGGGTGGCTGGTAAGGTTGCTCTGTAACTGAAATTTAGTGGTAACACACACTTCTGACATCAAAATGTAGTGGTTGCCCCAGGACGAAGCAGGCGGCAAAAGACTTCCCAAGCAGCCGCACGTAAGGCCTCCCCAGTTTGTCTCACAAACAGGTTCCAGTTGCTGTCTGTGGCCGGCACTGTCGTTGAGCCGGATGCTGTCGCCTGTCCTGTTTCAGAGGAAACCATTCAGTCTGCAAGATCCGGGAAATCGCAGTGGGTGGGATTATTGGTAGTTGGGAGCTACAACGTTAGGCGCGTTATGGGGCACTTTAGGGCGTTGCTGAGGAGGGTAAGAAATCCAATGTGCACTCCGTGTGCATACTGGGTGGAGTCATTCCAGATGTGGAAAAGGTCGTCCAGGATGCCACGAAGAGCACAGGAAGCCGCCTACTGCAGGTGGGTTGCTCACGTCGGTACCAATGATGTGTGTCACTTTCGATAAGGCTGCCAGTCTTGCTTCCAAGATGAAAGCAGAGCTTACCATTTGCAGCATAGTCGACAGGAGCGATTGCGGACCTCTGGTACAGAGCCGAGTGGTGGGTCTGAATCAGAGGCTCAGACGGTTCTGCGACCGTGTAGGCTGCAGATTCCTCGACTTGTGCCAACGGGTGGTTGGGTTTCGGGTTCCGCTGAATAGGTCAGGTGTCCACTATACGCAGGAGGCGGCTACACGGGTAGCAGGGGCTGTGTGGCGTGGATTGGGCGGTTGTTTAGGTTAAAGGGTCTCGGGAAAACACAAGAAAGTCTTCAGTCACAAAGGGTGCAGTCTGAACACAGGAAGAACGTAGATACAGGAACCATTGGTATAATAGTTGTAAATTATCGTATCTGTGTTGGGAAAGAACCAGTGCTCCAAGCGCTAATAGAAAGCACTGATTCTCAAATCGTTATAGGCACCGAAATCTGGCTAAAGTCGGATATAAGCTAAGCCGAAATTTTTGCGAAGAACCTAACGGTGTGCCGTCCGCGGTGGCCGAGCGGTTCCAGGCATTTCAGTCTGGAACTGCGAGACTGCTACGGTCGCAGGTTCGAATCCTGCCTCGCGCATGGATGTCTGTGATGTCCTTACGTTAGTTAGGTTTAAGTAGTTCTAAGTTCTAGGAGACTGATAACCTCTGACGTTAAGTGCTCAGAGCCATTTTTTAACGTAACGGTGTTCCGAAAAGATAGACTAAACACCTTTGGCGGTGGTGTGTTTGTTGCTGTCAGAAGTAGTTTAACTTGTCGAGAAATTGAAGTAGATACTTCCTGTGAGTTAGTATGGGCAGAGGTCATTGTTGGCGGTTAGTTCATGAGCCCACGCGAATAGTAAACGGTTGTGAAAACACACTTGACCTCTTAGCAACAAATAATCCTGAGTTAATAACGAGCATCAAAACCGATATAGGGATTAGTGAACACAGGGTTGTCGTAGCGAGACTGAATATTGTAATCCCCAAATCCTCGAAAAATGAGCGAAAAATATACCTATTCAAAAAAGCAGAGAAAAATTCACTTGACGCCTTCCTGAGAAACAATCGCCACTCATTCCAAATTAATAAGTGTAGACCAGATGTAGCTTACACTCAAAGAAATAGTATCGGCAGCAATTGAGACATTTATAGCAAATAAACAAACAAACAACGGAGCTGATCCTCCTTGGTACACAAAACGGGTTATAACACAGTTGCAGGAACAACGAAACAAACATGCCAAATTTAAATAGACCCAAAATCCCCAATAGTGGCGATCCTTTACAGGAGCTCGAAATTTAGCGCAGAGTTCAATGGGAGACGCCTATAACAGTTTCCACAACGAAACTTTCTCTCGAAACCTGGCAGAAAATCCAAAAGGATTCTGGTCGTACGTGAAGTACGTTAGCGGCAAGAAATAATCATTTCCTTCTCTGTGCGATAACAATGGATGTACTATCAAAGACTGTGCTGCCAAAGCAGAGTTACTAAACACAGCCTTCTGAAATGCCTTCACAAAAGAAGACTAAGCAAATATCCCAGAATTCGAATCGAGAACCGCTGCCAACATGAGTAACGTAGAAGTAAATATCCTCGAAGTAGTGAAGCATCTCAAATCACTTAATAAAAGCAAGTCTTCTGGTCCAGACTCTATACCAATTAAGTTCCTTTCCGAGTATGCTGATGCATTAGCTCCATACTTAACAATCATATACAACCGTTCGCTCGACGAAAGATCCGTACCCAAGGACTGGAAAGATGCACAGGTCACACCAATATTGAAGCAAGGTAGTAGGAGAAATCCACTAAATTACAGGTCAATATCGTTAACGTCGATATGCAGCAGGATTTTAGAACATATATTGTGTTCGAACATTATGAATTACCTCGAAGGAAACGGTCTATTGACACGCAGTCAACACGCGTTTTCGAAAACATCGTTCCTGTGAAACACAACTAGCTCTTTATTCACACGAAGTTCTGAGTGCTTTTGACAAGTGATTTCAGATCGGTCCCGTATTCCTGGATTTCCGGAAGGCTTTTGACACTGTACCACACAAGCTGCTGGTAGTGAAATTGCGTGCTTATGGAATGTCTCAGTTATGTGACTGGATTTGCGATTTCCTGTCAGAGAGTTCACAGTTCGTAGTAATTAACGGAAAGTCATCGAGTAATACAGAAGTGATTTCAGGTGTTCCCCAAGGTAGTGTTATAGACCCTTTACTGTTCCTTATCTATATAAACGATTTGGGAGACAATCTGAGTAGGCGTCTTCGGTTGTTTGCAGATAACGCCGTCGTTTATCGACTAATAAAGTCAACAGAAGATCAAAACAACCTGCAAAACGATTTAGTAAAAATATCTGAATGGTGCGAAAAATGGCAGTTGACCCTAAATAACGAAAAGTGTGAGGTCATCCACATGAGTGCTAAAATGTACTGTTTAAACATCGGTTACACGATAAATCAGTCTAATCTAAAAGCCATAAATTCAACTAAATACCTAGGTATTACAATTACGAACAACTTAAATTGGAAAGAGCACATAGAAACTGTTCTGGGGAAGGCTAAAGAAAGGCTGCGTTTTATTAGTAGGAGACTTAGAAAATGTAACAAACCTACTAAGGAGGACACTACGCTACAAGAGGATACTACGCTTTCCGTCCTCTTTTAGAATACTGCTGCGCAGTATCCTTACCAGATAGGACTGTCGGAGTACATCGACAAAGTTCAAATAAAGTCAGCACGTTTTGTATTATCACGAAATGTGGGAGAGAGTGTCACAGAAATGATACAGGAATTGGCCTGGAGATCATTAAAAGAAACGCGTTTTTCGTTGCCACGGAATCTTCTCACGAAATTCCAATCACCAACTTTCTCCTCCGAATGCGAAAATATTTTGTTCACAACGACTTGCATAGGAAGAAAAGATCACAACAGTAAAATAAGGGAAATCAGAGCTCGTACGGAAAGATATAGGTGTTCATTCTTTCCGCGCACTATACGAGATTGAAATAATAGAGAATTGTGAAGGTGGTTCGATGAACCCTCTACCAAGCACTTAAATGTGATTTGCAGAGTATCCATGTAGATTTAGATGTACAGTCGTGCTAAAAGTATCCGAACGACCTGACTTGCATATCGCCTGATTCGCATACAACCCTCAAAACGCAGCTGTCTAGCAAGTTCTCTAATCGCTACTCGGTACAGTCGCTTAACTATTGAAAATGGTTCCAGCAAATCGACACGAGAAAACACTGCTCTGTATCGCAATAACTTAGGATGTAAAGTAATACCACGATACTACAAATATCAGGGAACACCGAATCAGAGATAAGACTGTACTTAACGCTTGTAAGCTCACATTTATTACAATAAATGAGATACCTGAAATGTTACCACTCTCATTATTACGACAGATAGGTATTGCACGTTGCAAGTTCGTCGTATTCATGATTTCCTCTTCAAAGTAACATACCGTACTTATTAATTAACACAAAATGACATTAAAAATTTAAGTTTTCACGAGGTGCTACTTGAGAATATGTATTAACTTCAAATGACTCGACGAAAAGTCTCGTTCTGCATATGGATTCAAACCCAGGTCATGCAGGCTAAGCAAAGATTTCGTGACCGACGGAAACTAACAGTCATTCCTGACTAGGCATACAGAGAGTGATATACCTCGATTTAGACAGTATCAGTTAGGAAATATCAACTTTAAATTACATAAAGTAAACTTTTTTAACGGACGCGAATTCCTACCCAGCCTCTATTGCCCCTGTGAACTAACTACGAAAGATGTTGAATATTGCTTCTTCACAAGTAACTTACTTGAAATGCCGTGAGGTGAAGCTTTGTGTTGGACAGGGATTCGAACTCAGAACCTAATCGAATTGTTATCAAAGCACAATCAGCTGTGACATATCGGATTTTCTCGGCAGTAGCAAGATGTTTTAACTGATATAATGAGGCGAAACATTATTTTTTTCATTCCCAGGACTCCAACCCAGCACCTATCGCTGTTCTATTCTAGAGAAAATGAACGTTAAATATAGGTTTGTTACACCAGCAGCGAAATGTGAGCATGTCTTAACTAGAAATAATATGAGGAAGATTCAGTGCTGACTGGTAATCGAACCCCGCACATATCCTTGTTGACTACACACAAAGATACGTCACCTAGCGAATTTTTCTCCACCAGCAGCTCGGAATAACATCCTTCGACTTACAGTGGTCTCGCAAATATTTCTGTGTCTCACTGGGAGTCAAAAACGTCAGATATTGTTAGTGTTGACAATGAATAAAAATACATTAAAAACCAAAATTATTATCCACCAGCAGATAGGTGTTCGCATGCTATAGCTTGATAATACATAATGAGAACTTTAGTGCCGGGCGAGGATTCAAACCCATTCACGCGCAATATGTGGAGATGTTGATTAATCTGCAGTTTTGAACAAACCGCAAATTGTAGTTTTGTCACGAAGGGATCAAATTCCGCGTTAAGGGAGGTCTGAGTTAAATTCCCAGTTCAGAACCAATTTTATCGACATACAGAAGCTCAAATCAAAGATGGAGTAAGTGTCCTATGACCTTATATAGCGTTTATTTCGTCACTAGAGATAAATAACAAGTATAAAAAGGGTTACTGGTGATAGAGTTTCTACATTTCGCCACTCGTGTCTTTATTGTGGTTCAACCTAATGTCTACTTGGTAGAGAATGGATATCATGTTTAATGTGAATTTCAGACCACAGTGCCATTATACCTCCTCCACTTCGCGTAGCCAGAAGAGAATAGAATCTGTCTCTCCCTATCAAAAATCATCGGCAGAAGTTGGAATCAAACCCAGACCACACGTATATGAATCTATCAGCAATCCAACAGACCACCAAATCCTCACCTCTGTGACTCATTTTTCTATTGTAACGCCATTGCGCCACACTGGATGAGAATTCTGACACACAGCCTCCCTGTAGTGGTTTGCAGTATGTTCAGTATACTCATTTACTTGGTGACCACGAACTAGCTGCCTCGGCTACCCAGTGCACACATTCGACTCTATTCTCTAATCAACGAAATAAAATGACGTAACTGTCACCTACACAGAGCTGCCAACAATGTAGGACGCAGAAATTTAAATAAAGTGTTCTTTTCCACTTGAGCTACTTTATTGCTGATTTGTCTGTTGAAAACGTCGTGCAGTGCAAAGGAAAAGCTGTAACTGTCTGTCTCTCAGAAGTCTACATCCGGCCATATGCATTATCTCACAACACTGTGGAATGCGGAAGTTCTGGAGAAATTCTTGTTGACTTCTGGAGCTACTGTAGCTACAGCTCAGTAAGTAGTGTAATGGTAATTGTAGTACTCCGTAGACAAAACGTCGTGAGTTCAAATACATTCGCTGCTACATTTTTTAAAACGCAATTCTGCTGTCTGCTGAAGTTATCAATCTAATGGAACTTCGAACATAATTCATTTCACTTCTCAACCCAAAATAGTCGCATGTGGAAAAAGGGAAAACTACTGCGACATTTTGTTCTTTTCAGGTTTAATAGACGTCCAGGCAGCAGATGCAACTCGAAACTTTTGAATTATATTTGGGGAGAGCGCATCGTGCCAAAATAAATCAGAAAAGTATTTTCTACATTAGCTGTCATGTGCTAATGGGACTTTATTCTTCTTCAAACCTTGTTTGGCAGTCTTCACTCAGAACAAGTTTTAAACATCCATATAATCAATAAACTGCATGTGCATTGTCAGACTGTTATAGATAACATCAGAGAATTCGCATATATCGTTGATGATTAATATCTCTCTCATGTCTACTATTGTTTAAACAACACTAAAAGAAACCCTATGAAAATTGTCCACTGTATAATAAGAAGTGAAATATAACTACCCATGATAACCTTACGACGTAAGTCTGTTTCAATAAAGCTGAGTATCTGTACACAATTGTGCCTCTATCGAACAGAATTAATAATATACTACTCACTCAGATTTCGGTTGGGTCTGTGTTTAATTGGTACGCTGTGTCATACTCAAGAGGTATGAAGATGACCACTTCATAAATAAAGTTATGTATTCCCAGAAACGCAAAATTTGCTCTTCAGCAACGGAAGGAGGTATTACCTGTTGTGCAACATTTTAAGTTTTTCACCATTACACTATGAGCCGAAAGTATTTTCTTGCGTTTACCTTATCGATGTTTGATCTGACTGCTTGTGACTCTTTCACACAAGGGATAAAAACGCTGCAGTTTGAGAGACTGGAATCACGAACCAGAACAGACGCTTTTTTGACAGTACAGCAAGTTACTACTTAGCTAGCACAGTCGTATGAGTCAGGTATTAATATTACGACGCTAATAGTGACTAGAACTCGTAAGCCGCTATTTAAAGGACAAGATTAGTTGCGATTTCCACTTGCAACGACTTTTCTGGGCTGAAAACCGTAAATTTACAATATTTTGTTAAACCTCAATCGATACTAACTCAGATAATTCAATGGAAATAACAGGAAAAATCAAGTGAAACTTGAGGCTTAATTACGTGCACACCAGGAAGTAACTCGTCGATAACAGAGTTGCCAAACATACCTTGCCTTGTTGCCAAATCTCAGTTACAGTACCAGCAGGAAGAAGATGAACCGATGTGTTCCTACAAAGGGCTGGGAAGTGACCATAGCTGGCATCTCAAAGACGCGGTTGGCACAGCCTGGAGTACGTAATGCGTCTGATTCGCATTTCTGTAACTAGGTTCAGGGACTGGAGCGTAGTTACTAATAATACTCAGAACTGACTGTAAACTAAGCATCATAAATCAGTAACTCTCATAATCGTTTTTATATTTCTTTCGTAAGTGTACTCAAAACTAAGAAACTCATTCATGGACGTTTCCGTGCCTGGCGGAATGTCGAGCACAATGAACAAATAAAAAGAAAAAATAATGTTTGTGTATGTGTGTGTGTGTGTGTGTGTGTGTGTGTGTGTGTGTGTGTGTGTATGTGTATGTGTGTGTGTGCGCGCGCGCGCATGTGAGAAGAGAGAGAGAGAGAGAATAATTATTCTAAAGAAATTGCATCATGTTATGTAAAGAAATCTTTCATTAAAGTGACACGTTCCACATCATTACGAAATGTCGTACCCAAGATCTATGGAACAAATATTAATCGAATCAAATCTAATCTAATCATATTGCTGACTAGCCATGAAGAGTCATGAATTACCGAAATTTTCGCCAATATCAGTAGCCAAATCTAAACTTGAAAATAAACGACGACAGTTTTTGTAATAAACCAGGACTCCTATCAAGACCCTTTCGTCCCTGTTAACTAACCACGGAAGATGTCTGATATACCTTCATTCAGAAGTAACAAAGTATGCATGATGTGAAGTTCTGTGACGGGGATACAAACCCAACATGTAACCGGATTGTTAACTAAGTAAAATCAAACATTATGTATCGGTTTTTCTTACCATCTGCTAGGTGTCTGAATCTAAATAAGGATACAAATTTTTGTGCCTGAGCGACAATCGAACCGCACACCTACCGTCCTTCTTTATCATTCACGAATATAGCTTAAGTATCAATTGGTTACTCACCAACAGTAAGATGAGTGCGTGTTTGGTCAGAAATAACGATACCTATTGTGAATGTTGGCAAAACGTGAACAGACATTTAAAATACATTTTAATTTTCACTAGGAGGCCGGTGTGCACCTGATGCGGTTTGAAATGAAATTATGAATATTTTTGTACTGCATCAGTATTCAGACCCACATACTTACCTTTGGAGGAGAGCTAGAGAGGACTGCAGTCTTGGGAAAAAAAACAAAATGATGTGAACTATACTGTTCCGAGAGATTCAGATCCTCGAGAGAGGAGATAGGAATTCAAATCACAGTCCGGCACCAAATTTTTCAACGTCTGTAGATCAGTCAAGTGCAAGTAAAATAAGAGCCCTCTTCCTTTAAATGGCTATCGGTTCATCAAATAAAATAAAACATGGTGACAGTATTTCTGTTTACCATGACTTCCGCCTATGTCGTTTCCCAACGTAAACCGGTTCTGCCCATTTGGTAGTGAAGGAACGTGATGTTCAATGCGGATTCTGAATTATAATGTCTTTCTCTTGAGGTTACCAGAGGTAAAGTAAATCTGTTTGTGCCTCCTAAAAGTAAATGCCTGAACCCACACATTGCACCTGTGGCAGTTCGTTCCACCAGACCATTGTGGCCACATTTTCCAGCCCCAGGAGTGTTCTGTAATGGATCATATGCTTAGCTTACAAAATTAGTCACAGAAGAAAAAAAGGGAGTCTATTAAATGGTTAAGTAGGAGCAAGATTCTGACGTGGAGATTATGCTATTCTCATGTCAACAGGATGTAAAGACACTTCTAGGCATCATAGCCTCGATGTGAAGCCAGTTTGAATTTTTCACTAATTCAGCAAATTTCTTAGTACGAGAAAATACACTGTGAAGTGTGAAGTTGTCGATAATTCGATTATTACCGTATTATTATCATCATTTTCTTTATACCGCTGCTGGAGCACATGTGCCTGAACATCATTTAAGAATAGGTTCTTTCCCTGTCTACGGAATTTTTTTCATGTTAATATCAAACATCAGCAATTACTCGTAGATTACATTAAAACTAAAGTAAGTGATGAAGACGTCACTTGATAACGAAAACGCGCTGTATTTCTTCATTTACTTGCGCCTAGAAATGGCTGTCGAATACTGCCAAACCAAAAGCCAAGGGATCTTACTGCCTTCCAACATACGTCGCTGTCAGTTCTTCGATATGATTTAGTCTACGTGACCTGTTTCAAGTTGTGTATGACAGAGAATGGTTTAGAAAATCAATTGTTTTCCTTTGCAATAGACAGAAAGATTTTCATTCTAAGGTATCCAAGTCAAAAAATTTTCGCAATATTAGATCAAATTTAATATTCGCTTCTGTAATGTAGGGAGTATTTCACAGTTGCAAAACCCGCATCCGACCCATTGACCTTACATTTAGTCGCTGACCATAAATTCTAGCACAGAGCCGGCCGGAGTGGCCATGTGGTTCTAGGCGCTTCAGTCTGGAACCGAGCGACCGCTACGGTCGCAGGTTCGAATCCTGCCTCGGGCATGGATGTGTGTGATGTCCTTAGGTTAGTTAGGTTTTATTAGTTCTAAGTTCTAGGCGACTGATGACCTCAGAAGTTAAGTCGCATAGTGCTCAGAGCCATTTGAACCATTTTTTCTAGCATAGAGTGACACCAGTTTAAGTAACCTAATGTAGCGAAGACTGTTTGTAAGTGCTCTTTCTCACCGGAAAATACGCAATTAACCCATTGGGCTCCATAAGTACACTGTTTATGCCAACTTGAAGGCACTTCATTCAATTCAGTTCTCTTTACTTTGGTGCAGGGACGCGCAAGTGCCAACGCAGGCACAAACAAGAGGTCCTTAATTTTAATGCCAAGCAGAAGCCACAGTGGTGGCTACAGGGCGGCAAAGTGATAAATAGCAAGACTACGAGTACGAAGGTCTCGGCTTCGATCCCTGGTCAGTCCCACGAATTTTATCTCACATTTTACACTTATTTCCCCTCGGGCAGTGTTGTTGATGTGAAAAATTCCGAGTTGCACTGTGGTCCGAAAGCCATGTTAAACTGTAGGTACCCCTATTAAGTGTCTAGGCAAGTCAACTCAAAGGTCGGAGGAAAGCAATGGCATATCACCTTCCACAGGACCGTGCCTATTAAAGCCCTGTGGTGTTCAAACCATTCTTCTAACTGATGACTGATTTACATTACTATGGGTTCCAAAGTTAATGATCTTCAGGTTATTAACATTTTTGTGTTTTCATGCTGTAGCTTTGATACCAGTAAACGTAAGTAACCAGCCGAGCACTGTCACCGTTCGAGTTGTCGAGGTGGTAGACAACAATGCTGTCGACCCCAGTTACAATCTTGTTCATGCCTATGTTTCTGTCGAATACCCCTTTGTGCCTTTCTGTGTATTTCAAGATATACTTTTATACACTTGGTACGCATCCACATTGATATCTGATAGAGCTGTATTTAGCATCGTGAATCAGATGTATTTTCCGAGCAATATATCAGACAATACGTCAGTGCAGCGAGATTTCGTTTGAGTGTTGCGCATAGTGCAAGAAATACTTGTGTTTTGCTTGCTTCTGTGATATGTATCACCCCACTGAATGCGCGCAAGCTCACGAATAGTCTATCAATAATTGGAATTACGCAATAAAGTTATATTTTTGAATTATATAACCCGATGAAAATAACTGTAAATAGATTATATGCCTACTTGCTTATTACTCGCGCTTCTTGATGCTCTCCTCAAAAAATTAGAAGAAAAATATAAAAGAAAAATAAAAAGAGAGAAAGAGAGACAGAGGGAGAAAACATAAATGTATTTCAAATATCAGCTCAGTGACGCCATGTTTGTCTTGTGATGTAAAGCAAGGATAGTTAATAGGTAATGTCTCGTTGTACTAGCGATATGTATGGCTACATGGCTTTTCCCTCTGCAAACAATCGGAACAGAATTCAGTAACGAAGTGTTAAGAACACCTATGCAGTGCACCAATTAAACACTCAGCCTTTCTTGGTTATTTTGTAAATCGTTAACAATTGTCTGTAATGCAGTAAACATCCTTGATTACTGATTTGTTACTACTAGCTTTGTTACTGTTATTCGTCACCCCACTACAACGTTCCTATCACTCATTGCTGCCGATGCACGTTACGAATGGATCAGGATGAATGGAATGTAGGATGTTTCGTCACGGAGAATACACACATTTATCTCGGCGTCTTGTGTTCAGGGTAATATGAAAATCTCAGTAAGAGAAGACAACAATGAGATGCCGGTGATGCAGGCAATAATACCCAACTATTTCTGTCGACTTAACACCATGACGACAGAAAAATTGGCATCTCAATGTATTTTGATTCTACTTCGTTAGCCTTCTTACGACGTTGTTGTAATACCTCGTGGGAGCAGGCATAACATTTTGCTTTCTGAATACCGAGCAGTAACACACAAAGATAGTAGATGGAAGGATACAAAGAAACAATCCGACTCATGGGTGTGGATCCAGTTCATTATCAGAAGGGAAACATTACGAAAGCAATGAATACGCTGGTTAGTATACATTATTTTTATAGATCTGAAGATGAAAAAGCGCAGATCTGCGCAGTGCCCGCGTCTGCACTTTACTTTCTGTCTTAATGGGCATAATTTTTAGTTTCTTCTCTTCTGAATTTTCAAATGCATTGATTATTACGAGACACAGAATAATTAGTTAACTGTATTTCTTGTAGCTCCCATTCTCACCAACATTTTTCTACAGTTTCGTGCAGTTCAGGAAATTCTACTTGTATGATCACAAAACTGCACATAGATGCAATCGATTTCGAGGTGCAAAGTGTTTGTCATCTTACTTTTCGTGCCAGGTGGGCAAAGTTGATTTCCAAAGACCTTTTATTGTACTCAATCTTTTGTCACAAAGTAATAGGGTAAGTGTTTTATTCGTACGTATTTTGTGGGAAACTGTACTCGTGATGGAAGTTTATACACCTGAATGTTTGACACAACTGGTAGGAGAAAACGCTGTGTATTAACCAAACCCAACGCCTCCTCTCCGTATCCTCCTATGACACAAGCACGGGATTCTCCTCGCATACCACTACAGAGCTGTTCCTAGCACAACTGAGAATTGGCAACATCGTCACAAAAATTTGGCAACACTGTGACAGTGCAGTCACTTCCACGTATGGTACTGAACTGACTCACTAAATTCACTTGATATTCCCCTTCCATTTGACTGACTCGTGCTATATAACCCCTAGATACTGAGAGAGAAAATTCAATTTTTTGGCTAAAGAAATGCTATTCTTCACGTAAGTGACAACTTCTATTATCGGTCACGATGCGTTATGAGGCTGAGCGACCAATACCATGATGAAAGTGGCGTGCTGGCAGTAGTGTGTCCGTAGCCCCGTGCCCCCGCCCGTATTTCGTGTCGCAACAGCTCAATGAGTCATCAGTTCTAACCGTGGCAGGGATCAGCATGTGTGAGCTTTTTTTCTGATTTATTTATGGAGCTGCGAATTTCCCGAAAAAATTCTGTAACGAAATCGGAAGAAAACCTTTACACATCACGTCCTCTTGGTAGCAAGTTGTGTTAATGGTCATAGATCTCGGCTTTCTGACTGCAACCTGCTTCACAATACAAGTGTCTCTGAAGAAATTCGAATCGATCGTCAACGATACGAATTTCAATGTTGTTCTTCACTTAAAACTCACATGCCAGGGTAATAAATATGAAGGAAATGAAGCTCTTGATTACTATAGGGCGTCTATGTTAAATTTCCACAGTAGCAATTAGGAACTCTCTGCAGACATTTGGTAACAGCGGCTCTAGCAACTTACTTTTTCTCTGCGTAGCTTCATATATGGGCAATTTTGTCGCCTTAAATCCAACTGAGTATTTTAAATATCACTTTTCAACAGCGTTCACTTCTCCATTAATTAATGTATGGAACTCAAAACAAGCAGTTTGCCTGAGTAGCTATAGAGCAGGTTCTGAAAGGTATTGACACAATGTTTTGCATCCATTTACCATAGGTAATCAAAGAAAGAAACCAAACACATTAAATTGCATTTACTCTCTGTGCCTTGACTAACATATACGAATCTATGACAAAAAAAATTATTTGAAGAATCTCCTGTGAAAGGAAAAAGAACAGGATGTGACGCTTTAATTATAGCACACTGTATCAGGAACAATGAAATTAATTCTGTGCCACATTGATGTATTGTATACTAGTGTAATAAAATACTCATCAAATGAAAACGGTTTTTTGCCTCCGTTGCTATCGAGTGTGAAACACGAATCGTAGACAGATTTTATGGGTCACCAATCAACAACATTAAAGCTTGTTACATCGTCGAGAGTGAGGAGTGGAGCAGATGTTGTCAGCAGAAGGCGAGGCAGCGCCATGCCTCAGCCTGGCAGCAAACGGGTCCCAGAGAACTCAGATGCATGCGGTGTTCAGAGGCAGATGGCAGGCCAAGAAATCCATCGCTAAAATAGTGTTGAACCAAACCGTTATTACCAATGTCACAGAAAGCGAAATAAATTGTAGATTCTCTTGAATTACACTCATAGCTTCAGCACTGAGAGGAAAGGGGCGATAAAAATTTTGTCAACATGTGCTTTCTGTTGCCAGACGTCGTATTAGCTAGTCTCGTGGTTTACCTCAAGTCTACAGTCGTAGTCAAGAGTGATGTACTCAGACTGCAGTCAAGACTTCCTTCAAGAAGTGCCGAAGTCTACAATGTTGCCAGATCGAGCATATTGACGGATTTAGAACCGTGAGGGGGAGCATGACTGTATTGTCCACTTTATGTGAACAACTCGGCGGGGCGGACAAGTTTTTTGTCTAAGACTGTATCTACAACACATATTGCACACTGAATACCCCAAAGAATTAAAAAAACAAAATTAGTTTATGAGAACAATGTTAACTATATTGTTCGAAGTAATCATAGTATTGAATACATGTGTGTAAACCCCTTCCAATGCCCACTCAAGGAAGAAAAGGATACACAGTCTAGCTTCAATATTATAAATACGCCTCAGTTTGTGAATGAACTCAGTCTTAGACTGATAATCATTTTGAATATTTATCATTACTGTAGCCATTGGTGTTAAACTCGTTTCCAACCAATGATTACCACAGCTACAGGAACACTACTTGTGATTCCTCTTAGACAAAATACTTACGCAGTGCTATCAGACAAAAAGATCAACCTGACACAAACTGTGGGAAGTTTGTTTTATAACCTTCGTACCTGGATAAAGAGCTTTTACTATTTGATATATATCTGTGAACGTTGCTGCATAAGACGATTTAAGAAGAAACTGAATTCTTCAGCTGTGACAATGTTTAAAGAAATCGTTTTAACGGCACTAAATCATGGTTTGTGAATTGTTTACCAGCAGTACTCCGCCGCATTTCGCTGGTTGGAAGCCAAAAAACTTACTGACAAATTTCACAGAAGGAAAGGGGGACGAAATGTCTCCCACTGGAAGGTCATGTTGTTTTATTTAAATGACTACAAAATCGAGTAAAACAAACAGTGAGGTTGTCAGTAAAAACACATTACTGTTGTCAGTATGATGTTGCACTGCCCAGGGCCTGTAATGATAAAGAGCCCGTTTAGATCAGGAATATTGTATACAGAAGTGGAAGAGAGAGCTCGACATTCCGCCAGGCACGGAAACGTCCATGATTGAGTTTGATACTCAGCTTCATTGAAACAGACGTACGTCGTAAGGTTATCATGGGTAGTTATATTCCATTTCTTATAATACTGTGCACAATTTTCGTAGGGTTTCTTTTAGTGTTGTTTAAACAAAAGTAGACATGAGAGAGAAATTATCATCAACGATATATGCAAATTCACTGATGTTATCTATAACATTCTGACAGTGCACATGCAGTTTATTGATTACATGCATGTTTAAAACTTGTTCTGAGTTAAAGCTGTCAAACAATACCACTCGACAGCTAATGTAGAAAATACTTTTCTGACGTATTTTGGCACGATGCACTCTCCCCATAAATAATTCAAAAGTTTCGAGATGCGTCTGCTTCCTGGCTGCATATTAAACCTGAAAAGAACAAAACGTCACAGTAGTTGACCCTTTTTCCACATGCAACTATTTCGAGTGAGAAGTGAAGGGAATTATGTTCAAAGATCCATTAGATTGCTAACTTCAGCAGACAGCAGAATTGAGTTTAAAAAATGTAGCAGTGAATGTATTTGAACTCAAGACGTTTTATCTACGGTGCACTACAATTACCATTACTCTACTTACTGAGCAGTAGCTTCAGTAGCTCCAGAAATCAACAAGAATTCCTCCAGAACTTCCGCATTCCACAGTGTTGTGAGATAATGCATATGGCCGGATGTAGACTTCTGAGAGACAGACAGTTATAGCTTTTCCTTTGCACTGCACGACGTTTTCAACAGACAGATCAGCAATAAAGTAGCTCAAGTGGAAAAGAACACTTCCTATTTAAATTTCTGCGTCCTACATTGTTGGCAGCTCTGTGTAGGTGACAGTTACGTCATTTTATTTCAGTGATTAGAAAATAGAGTCGAATGTATGCACTGGGTAGCCGAGGCAGCTAGTTCGTGGGGATTCGGTCACCAAGTAAATGAATATAGTGAACATGCTGCAAACCACTACAGGGAGGCTGTGTGTCAGAATTCTCATCCAGTGTGGCGCAATGGCGTTAAAATAGAAAAATGAGTCACAGAGGTGAAAATTTAGTGGTCTGTTGGATTGCTGATAGATTCATATACGTGTGGTCTGGGTTTGATTCCAACTTCTGCCGATGATTTTTGATAGGGAGAGACAGATTCTATTCTCTTCTGGCTACGCTAAGTGAAGAAGGCATAATGGCACTGTGGTCTGAAATTCACATTAAACGTGATATTCCTTCACTACGAAGTAGACATTAGGTTGAACCACAATAAAGACACGAGTGGCGACATGTAGAAAATCTATTATCAGTAAGCTTTCTTATACTAGTTACTTATTTCTAGTGACGAAACAAACGATTTGTAGGGTCACAGGACAAATATTCCACCTTATATTTGGACTTCTGTATGTCGATAAAATTGGTTTTGAAGTGGGAAAGCAACTCAGACCTCCCTTAACGAAGAATTTGATCCCTTCATGACAATACAGCTCGGCAACAATTTGTTGTTTGTTCAACACTGCAGAATCCTCAACATCTCCACATATAGCGCGTGAATGGTTTCGAATCCTTGCCCGGCACTAAAGTTTTCATTATGTATTCTGAGGCTATAGCATGCGAACACCTATCTGCTGGTGGATAATAATCTTGGTTTTTAATGTATTTTTATTCGTTGTCAATACTAACGATATCTGATGTTTTTGACTCCCAGTGAGACACAGAACTATTTGCGAGATCACTGTAAGTTCAAGGATGTTATTCCGAGCTGCTGGTGGATAAAAATTCTTTGTGTGTAGTCAACAACGATATGTGTGGGGTTCGATTATCACTCAGCACTGAACTCTTTGTCACATTATTTCTAGTTCAGACATGCTCACATGTCGCTGCTGGTGTAACAAACCTATATTTAACGTTCGTTTTCTCTAGAATATAACAGCGATAGGTGCCGGGTTGGAGTCCTGGGAAGGAAAAAATTAATATTTCGTCTCGTCATATCAGTTAAAACGTCTTGCTACTGCCGAGAAAATCCGATATGTCACAGTTGATTGTGCTTTGATAACAATCCGATTAGATTCTGGGTTCGAATCACTTTACCTCACGGCATTTCAAGTAAGTTACTTGTGAAAAAGCAATATTTAACATCTCTCGTAGTTCGTTAACAGGGACAATAGAGGCTGGGTAGGAATTCGCGTCCGTTAAAAATGTTTACGTTATGTAATTTAAAGTTGATATTTCCTAACCGATATTGTCTAAAATCGAGGTATATCACTCTCTGTATGCTTAGTCAGGAATGAATGTTAGTTTCCGTCGGTCACGAAATCTTTACTTAGCCTGAATGACCTAGGTTTGAATCCATATGCAGAACGAGACGGTTCGTCGTGTCATTTGAAGTTAATACATATTCTCATCTAGCAGCTCGTGAAAAGTTAATTTTTAATGTTATTGTGTTAAATAATAAATACGGTATGTTACTTTGAAGAGAAAATCATGAATACGACGAACTTGCAACGTGCATTAACTATCTGATTTAATAACGAGAGTGGTAACATTTCAGGTATGTCATTTACTGTAATAAATGTGAGCTTACAAACGTTAAGTACAGTCTCATCTGTGATTCAGTGTTCCCTGATATTTGTAGTATCGTGGTATTACATTTCATCTCGAGTATTGCGATATAGAGCAAAGTTTTCTAGGGATGATTTGTTGGAACTCTTTTCAATAAACTAACGACTGTACCGAGGAGCGATTAGAGGACCTGCTAGACAGCAGCGTTATGAGGGTTGTATTCGAATCAGGCTAAATGCAATTCAGGTCGTTCGGATACATTTGAGCACGACTGTACATGTGGTGGTCTGAGATGAGGTGGTGGACTGATGTCGGGATGATGATTGATGGCTGCTCATAAAAACTTCACTATTAGTCATACATTTTACTGAAGAACAAACTAGAACATTCTGCGGTGCAACGTCCTCCATAAGGTGTGCTGAAGACAGCGAGAGTTAAGAAACTGACGCAACACGTGGCCAAGGTCTCAAACGACTGCCTTTTATGGCGGAACGCTGTTTGCACCTGGTAGCTGGCCTGAAGGTCTTCCACTGGCTGGAAGATTCTAAGCCACAGCACTGATTTTGAAACCAGAAGCAGGGCACACACTTAGTGGAGGCCAAATCTCGTGGTGGCTGATTGTAACATCATGTCACCTCGAGGAGCGGAATACACCTCTCCTCGTAAATAGTAGCTACCAGACTGAGACACCTTTGACTGAAAACAATTGTAACTTATGTTGGAACAGAGTGTTCTTGCTTTGCAAATCACAGCCCGCAGCTATGTAGACCATAAGAAGTCTGTTGGTTGGATGTGTAGTAACTGGCCTTTCTGCTGTGTCGTCGTTATGGCAGTGCCAGCCCGTTTCCTGGAGCACAATGTGGGAATCTGCCAGTGGCATTGGTGCATCTGACGTAATGGTGTTTGGTCGGCTCTGAGCTGGCCCACTAACAAAGTCTTTTGCAACGGACATGGCAATACCACTTTTGTATCCCACCTGGAAGGCAGCGCGTGGGTCTGCTCATGTAAATTGAATGAAAGAAGTGAGTAGGAGCAGGAAAGGTGAAAATCTCTCGGTACTGCTGTTAGAAATGGTTTTACTATATCACAATATTAACTAAATATATAACTTTGCACTGAGGTGCGAAACGTTAGACCCGTCGTATGTAGTACATGGTCTCAATAGCAAGCGAAGTGTCCTGGCCGTCTGCTCTTGATCAAAATGGGAAGAATCTGACACTCGTAGACCTCCACAGCACCAGCTAGACGGCGCTTTCGTAGGTGTCTTTTGTAGTACCAACTTAAGAACTTTCACCTACGCCGTGGCATCGTAGCTATCGATACCACATCCCTCCCCCTTGAAACGACACACCGTCGTTGAGTAGGGCTTCCGGCGACGGGTGGAGGGATCCAGGGGGCCCTCCAGCGGTTCCACCACCGCGGAAGAAAGCGGCGGCGGCGGCAACTGAAGGTGGGGCCATGGTGGCGGCAAGAGGCGCCTGTCCCCTACATTTGACAGGACTGGCAGCGGCGACTTCGACGACGGCAGGCGGGGCGACCATGGCGGGATTGCGAGCAGCGGAGAGCCATCGGTGGAGTCGTAGGCTGAGGTGGCGGAATCCGTGAAGCCTGCAATTCTGCCAGAAAACAACCAGCGGCAGAAAACCGAGGACAGCACAAACGGATCTGGCTCCGGTGTCGCTTGTCACTGACAGAGGGACCAGAAATGACAAATAAGGCGCCGCCAAACTGGCGAAGAATGCATCCCTGCTCCCAGCGCTGCCTGCCAGAGAAAACGCGATAGAACACTAAATCATGCGGCGCCAAGCCAGAACGAGGCGAAGCAGTGGGAGCGCACAGCGGCGGGTGCAATAGCTGCAGGAACGACCAGCGGGCGTGGCCATGTAGCAATTCCACTGGGGAACGGGTGCCAAGCGGCTGCGAGCAGTATGAAGAAAGGAAAGTCCAGAGCGCGTGCTCGTGAGAGTGTGGCGCGTATCTTGCTTATCCGTGACTTAAACATACGCACTAAGCGATCAGCCTTGCCATTTGACTGGGGGTGGAACGGGGCTGAGGTCAGATGGCGAATGCCATTAGCAGCACAGAACGCTTCAAACTCTGAGGACACAAATTGGGAACCATTGTCGGAGACAATAACTTCAGGAAAGCCCTCAATGCAGAAAATAGACATCAAAGCCCGAATAGTACTGGTAGATGTAGTAGAAGACATAGGTACAACAAAAGTAAAGTTGCCGTATGCATCAATGACTATCAACCAGCGGGTGTCCCAGAAGGAACCCGCAAAGTCAATATGAACGCGCTGCCAAGCGCTGAAGAAGTCGGCCACGCAAAGAAGCGCTGGCGACGAGCAGATTGATGCTCCACGCAAGAGCGGCAGTGAGCAAGCAAATTCTCAATATGTTTATCAATGCCGACCCAAGTGCAGTGACGATGCGCTAATTGTTTCATCCGCACTATACCCCAATGACCAGCGTGCAGCAAGCAGAGAACTTCCGACTGCAACGAACGAGATACAACCACACAAGACTGATCATCGTCAGTTCGCAACAAGATAACACTGTGGTGTACAGACAAGTTGTGACGTTGCGCAAAGTAACGTCGAACAAGTGGATCACAAATCTGCGTAGCTGCTGGAGGCCATTGAGTACGAATAAACTTCAAAAGAGTCTGCAAAGAAGGATTGGCGGCTGTCGATGAAGCAATGCGACGAAAATCCACTGGAAAACCATCAGCTAATTCCTTATCTTGTGAATCAATAAACACGTATGACAATTCGGAACAATCAAACGCTTTGTCAGGACCGATAGGCTGAAGAGACAAAGCATCAGCATTGCCATGCTGGGCTGTTGGCCGAAACAAAATTTCGTAATTGTAGTTAGAGAAATAAAGACCAACGTAACAACTTTTGTGCAGTACGTGCTGGAACTGGCTTTGACTGGTGGAACAACGACCTTAAAGGGTTATGGTCGGTGACCAAATAGAACTTGCGACCCTACAAAAAATCATGAAACTATGTCACACCATATACAATATCTAAAGCTTCTTTCTCGATTTGAGAATAGTTTTGCTCGGCATAACTGAATAACTTAGACACAAAAGCTATCGGGCGAACGACAGATTTAATGCGGTGTGAGAGAACCGCTCCGATGCTGTGAAAAGATGCATCGACAGCCAAAACAACTGGTTTGGAGGGATCGAAAGGAATCAAACAGCGATCACTCAACAACGCAGATTTGAGCTTGTGGAAAGCAGCGTCACATTCCGAAGACCAGACAAAAGGAACGTTCTTTTGCCGAAGGCGATGCAAAGGCGCTGCAATTTCCGCTGCATATGGTATAAACCGAATATCATATGAAACTTTGCCCAACACAGTCTGCAGTTCTTTCAAGTTCCTGTGTGCTGGAAAGTCTCAAATTGCACTGAGATGTGACGGCGAGGGGTGGATACCCTGTTCGTTAATCATATGTTCTAAATACTGAATCTCAGTTTGAAAATAATTGCACTTGCCCCTGTTACACTTGAGTCCTGCCTGCAAAAGTAAAATAAATAAAGCAAGGAAATTCTGCAAATGTTCGTCAGGGGAGCGACCTGATACCACTATATCGTCCAGATAATTTGAGCAACCAGGGACAGTGGCACGCAACTGCTGCAAATAAGACTGAAAAATAGCAGCACCCGAAGCTCAACCGAACGGAAGGTGGCGAAACTTGAACAGTCCAAGGGGGGTGTTGATCGCAAAATAGCGCTGGGACTGTTCGTCGAGCGGAATCTGAAAGTATGCGTCCCGCAAGTCAATCGTGGAAACCAATTTTCCCGCATCAAGCTTATCAAAAATGTCTTCAGGACACAGTAAGGGGAATGTAGCTACCACCGTCTGGGAATTTAAAATGGCTCTGAGACACTATGGGACCTAACTTCTCAGGTCATCAGTCCCCTAGAACTTAGAACTACTTAAACCTAAGGACATCACACACATCCATGCCCGAGGCAGGATTCGAACCTGCGACCGTAGCGGTCGCGCGGTTCCAGACTGTAGATCCTAGAACCGCTCCGCCACCACGGCCGGCGTCTGGGAATTTAGTGTAGACTTAAAGTCAGCACAAATACTGAGACGACCGTTTGTTTTATTCAGACACACTATAGGCGAAGCCCATGGCGAAGCACAAACAGGTTCAATGACACCAATGTCTTGGAAATGCTTAAGTTCAGAAGCTACGGCGTCGCGTAGTGTGTGCAGTGCCGGGCGTGCACGCCGGAAAATAGGCATGGTTCAGATGGCTCTGAGCACAATGGGACTCAACTTCTGAGGTCATCAGTCCCCTAGAACTTAGAACTACTTAAATCTGAGGACATCACACACATCCATGCCCGAGGCAGGATTCGAACCTGCGACCGTAGCGGTCGCGCGGTTCCAGACTGATGCGCCTAGAACCTCTCGGCCACCCCGGCCGGCAAAATAGGCATGGCATTGTCTTTAACTACAACATGCGCTGCCAAGTCTGTGGCACAACCAAGACCATCAGAAAAGAGTGCACGAAAACCATCGCATAGTTTGGCAACACTGTCTGCATGGTCAACAGCGTTGATGGAAAGTACATTGTCCTGAATTGCGAGACCAAAAAGTTCAAATGCGTGCATGCCAAAAATATTCGTAGCATCACTAGAGCAGATCACATGGAAAGACACTGTACGTGGCACCATATGTGGCTAGCAAGCTACACACGCCAAGCACTGAGATTTCCTGTCCAGTACGTGCAGTCAGCGTGGAATGTGAACGATGAAGCGGGAGTGAATAAAGCAAGACATACGTCGATTTGTTCAGTAAAGAAACTGACGCACCAGTGTCCAGCTGCATGCGAACACAACGAACGCAAATGAGCAAAGTCACAAAAGTCTCCTCGCATCGCGCTGAATGCGAGAAGAAGTGTCTGGAAAAACTTGATTCACACGACGAGCTGTCGAAGCACGTGAAGCAGAAGGCTTTGAATAAATGGCATTAACATCTATAGAATGATCTGAATCATGGTTATGCCAGTTGCCGTTGCGGTGACGACCACGTGAGTCACGCGAACGGGAGATATTTGGTGAATTAGAGTTTCTCTTACTACACACAGCTTGCACATGTCCTTTCGTATTACAGTAATAACACAGTGCTTGGCGGTATGGGCAAATGTACGGTGGGTGGGCACGAAAGCAGTTCGGACATCATTTCAGTTTCTTAGTGGGTGCCTGGTGTGATATCTGTTTACTTGCCCGTAGGTGGCGCGGCGTGGCTCGCCGTGCTGGCTGGTGGGAGGGCACGTGTTGTGCCGCGCTAACAGTACACACACCCGGGGTGTCTAATGTATCTTGTCTGTCTAGCAAGTCCACTACTTCCTGCAAAGACGGGTTTTTAAACCTGAGGATTTTTTCGCGGATCGGTGATCCGCCACTCACTGCGCAATAGCGCCTCTAATCATTACATCCGCATATGTGCGTCCACACGAGTAAAGTCACAATCAGAAGTTACTCCCTGAAGGCCAGCTAACCAAGCTTTATTCGACTGAGTAGAGCCACGCCTGAGGCGAAAGAATTCGTAGCGTGCAACTACCACATTTACACAATCACGAAAGTGGGAATTCAAAGCATCAATCACTTCGTCGTAAGTTTTAGTTTCTGGGCGAGTGGTGGGAAACAATTCCAGGAGCATATGGTACAACACAACACCCGTGATGAAAATGAAAAAAGCATGCCGATCTGTACCTGGTTTGTTGTAAGCTGCGAAGTGTGCCTCGAGCTGTGGGATGTATTCAGGCCAGCGTTCTACGTCAGGATTGAAGGCACGAAATGGCGGCGCCATCAGCAACGCCGTCGGTACAAGCGGTGGCGTCGGAGGCGCCGCAGTAGCTGCAGTTTGTAGTGTGACCAGTCCATTTATGGCAGTAAGCAGCTGCGTCATTTGATGAGATCAGACAGCGAAGCCTGTTCCTGTGGCGAAGCCATGGTTTACACAAATGAAAGTCTTACCGCGAATGGTGGAAACTCTTAAAGACAGTCACTCAGCCACACAGGGACATCACAAAAAAGCTAAAGCAGTACCGAGCAAAAAATGAAATGAGAGGCGAGGGAAAAAAAAAACTTTAATCGCAGTTTGTCGCCAAGTTTTGTATCCCGCCTGTAAGGCGGCGGGTGGGTCTGCTCCTGTAAACTGAAAGTTTGGTCGAATGAATGAAGTGAGTAGGAGCACGAAAAGGTGAAAATCTCTCTGCACTGCTCTTAGATATGGTTTCACTATATCACAATGTTAACTGAATACATAACTTTGCACTGAGGTGGGAAGCCTTAGACCCGTCGTATGTCGTACATAGTCTCAATAGCAAGCGAGGTGTCCTGGCCGTCTACTCTTGATCAAAATGGGCAGAATCTGTCGCGGAGCTCGTAGACCTCCACAGCACTGACTAGAGGGCGCTGCCGTCGGTGTCTGTCGTAGTGCGAACCTAAGAACTTTCACCTACGCCGTGGCATCGTAACTATCGGTACGACAATCACAATTGTACTCAGTAGCGCCGAAAATTAGTGGTGGCGCTGCAGATCGAATAACTGATATGAAGATACTGAGTCTAACTGGGGAAAACAAGAAACTTAAGACACGACTTCGTTTGATAGGGCACATCCTGAGGCACCAAGGAATTGTCAGTTTGGTTATGGAGAGAAGTGTGTAAATGTGGGTGTTGCGAAGGGGGGATATTAAAATTGTAGAGGGAGACAAAGTCTTGAACACAGGTAGCAGGTTCAAACTGAGGCACATTGCATTAGCTGTGCAGCGCTGAAGTGGGTTGCACAGAATACACTAGCTTGAAACCAGTCTTCAGGCTGAAGAACCCAACAACTACATTGGGGAAGGGGGCGGGTGGGAGAACTGGGCTTCTGGTCCACAATGTTGCAAGTTCTTTATTGGGAGAACTCATAAGTAACGTAGATCTCGTGTCATTCAGCACCCTCGGCTGTTGACATCGCAAAAGACGGTACTGTATTGCTCTAAATTAACGGCGCTGCTCATTCTTGTATGAGAAAAGCTATTTATCTAACGCTATTGGCCGATTCAACCAACTGAGGTAGCGGTTCTTGTATTATTTTGTTGCTGTAAACAGAAATGTCTCTGGTATGACGTTAAACTGTAACCACACGTGGAGTGACCACTGTATAAGCAACAATAGCAGCAACCCCTCTGGAAGGTGGATAAGCGAGTGGAAGTCGTGAGCTGTAACCGTTGCTTTGCCTGCTTGTGAAGGTGGAAGGAAGAAAGAGAATCTAAAGAAAATAGTCGTGATCACCTACCACCTAAGTCAGCTCAGCAATGTGATTTGAAATTAACCGAGCAGTGCTTGTTGATTCCTTTTGTGATTCCTTATTACTCCAGGTTGGTGTTCGAGAGAAACGTAAAGCTACAGGTGTGGCTCCAATGTAATTTTCATAAGGCAAGTGCATAACGTTATCGGTCAATCGCATTATGCTGTGTAGTTAATTGGCTATCGGACTTCGTTTCTGAAAGACTGCACGTTCATTGGTGCACCATAAAATAACTGATAATTGCTAATCAGTATTTGAATCACACCAACGGCAGACAGGCTCCACGTTAGCAGTATTGCATTTCTTTCACGATTAGCTGTACACAAAGCTGATAAAGACATTAATACAAAGAGATATGTATAGTTTATTAAATTAATACATTTGAAAGGTATTAATTTAAATAGATTTAAATATATTCATGGTTCATAAGAACTAACAAGATAGATGCTTACATAGCGAAAGCTGAAGAAAATGGACGAAAAAAATAACAGGAAGCCATCTCCTAGCTGATCGCTGAAAAAATGTGAATGCTTCTGTGTTCTTTATTATCATAGAAAGTATTACATGTACTTATTAACATTTGTGGACTCTCTGGTACACACACATTTCATAAACATAAAGAAAGAAAAATTTTCTTGTTGTCTTATATTTGCCTATGATACATTTGATTACGACACTCGCCGTTACAAAAGTGGTCCCAAGGGGGATATTTATAAAAGATACAATAACTTAAAATTTGAGAGGTATCATTGGTCTGAGGATAGGAGGGTAAGGCAGTTCAGTGACGTGTCTGCCCGTGGGAATTGATGCAGCCACTGCTGGAGTGAGGTCGCAGTTAGCTTGTATGATGTCAATCGGTCGGTGACAACAGGCTGAGAGTGAGCTCTGGTTGTGCAGCTTGCAGCAGAGCTGGGCATCGAGGGGCGGCCCATGCAAAAGCGTAGCTGCGATATCCATGTGAGCCTTGCCTAGCGCTGCCGGTTCAGACGCATCGAGGTCCGACGGGACGCACGGTGTAGAGTCGAGCACAGAGGCCCGGCCCGCCTGCTGCGGGCGCACTGGACTGCAGCAGTCTCGAGCCGACCGAGTCCCTGACGTCACCCCAAGGGCCGAGCAGTGCAGTTGCGAAAGAAGCTGTATGCCACGGCCTCATCAGAGTCGCGCATGGAGACGGAGCCCACGGGCCGCGGCCTCACTGCTCCACACTGAGCGAGCACGTGACGTCACTGCAACAGTGCCATGCGCAAGCAGTGGCGTGCTGTGGCCTACGGGCACTCGGTAGTACTGACCGCAGTTGCGAGCTATGGGCTACGAGCCGTGAGTAGAGCAGCGGGTGATGGGATTTCGTCATTTTTGTCGTAACGCACAAAATGAGCGAGGAAACTAATGTGGATTTCAGAAGAAGGAGCGCATGTCAATAAAGAGGGAAGTAAAAGAAAAACTAATGACTGGTGAGTAGAGAACCACACATCCTGAAGTGAATCTTAAAAGTTCAGTTTGGACCGTGTTAAAGCCTATTGTGTATGGCGTTAGGAAAAACGTTCGTTTTGTTTGCTGTTCGCTGTGCGGTGAAATTTACTCTCATGCTGAAGGGTCAAGTGGGACTTCGCACATTTCTCGCCATCCCTGCGTGTCTAATAAACAAGGGTCTTGTGTGGACAAGAAACTACTTCCTAAACTTACTCAGGAGATAACGGTCGATAAAAGTGTGGCTATGTGTGCACGAGACGTAAGGTCGTACAGAACTATATGAGATGAAGGTGTTATCGATCTTGTTCAGACGTTAGTTGACACTGCAAAGGCCATTATATCTCACCCCACAAATGTGTCGCGGTACATGGCAGAAAGTGCTAAAAGCCTAAGACATATAATTATGCCGGAGGTAATTGCTCATATAACAGAAGGTGAATACCCAGCAACTACAGACATGTGGACATCCAGTGCGAGAAGCAACAAATATCTGACATCTACTGTCTCCTGTTTCATTGACTGGACTCTCAGATTTCGCAATTTTTTACAACTCTGTTTCCAGATCAACCAAAAACGGGCGCTAACATTCTAAGAGAATTTTTTTGACGATTTATGTCTCTTGGTATCCACCACTCTACTTTGAAAGACATGCAGCACACGACTGATCCAGGTACCAACATTGTCGTTACACTGCGCGATATATTCACGATTGAGTTGTTCCTGCATTATGCTAAATACAGGTTTAGGAAATAATTTTAATGCGGAGTATATATGCGTCAATTGTCCATAAGTTCATGGTCTTTTTGTGCGGCGTAAGAACGCTTCACTTACGTAAAGAAATGTGGTTTCTTAATGCTCTTGTTAGATAAATGAGCCAGTCTAATCATAGTCGCTGGAATAAGCAGCTGACAGTGTTAGAATGTCATTAAAATTGCTGCACCATGAAGAAATGCAGACGAAATACGTGTTTCATTGGACAAACATATTATACTAGAACTGACATGTGATTACATTTTCAGGCAATTTGGGTATATAGATCCTGAGAAATCAGTACCCAGAACAACCACCTCTGGCCGTAATTACGGCCTTGATACGCCTGGGCATTTAGTCAAACAGAGCTTGGATGGCGTGTACAGGTACAGCTGTCCATGCAGATTTCATAGCCCCACCCCATCAAGGAACAATTCTTGTCGAAGCACATCAATTCTGCTACTTCATCTCCTGGATTTCTAGTTGTGCAATGGGATGATGGGAGTGAGACATTCGGGTAGTTTACACGTGATTTCATTCAACATCTACACTGAAAAAGCAGTAAAGCATGCCAGGATAAATTTGTAAACCGAATTAAATATCAGGGAGAAGCAATAAACATTCTGAAGTTTACCAGTGACACTGCAATTTTCTCAGAGACGACAAAGAATTTGGAATAACAGTTGAATGGAATAGACAGTGCCCTGGAAAGGGATTATAAGATAACTGTCAATGGAACTACATGAAAGTTAATGGAACGTTTTCGAATTAAATCTAACAGTACCAACACATTTTTCATAACGTTTACTACAGAAGGGGCATAATTTATGACCAACACAGAGAAATACGGATGTCGTTAATTTTCGTTATCTTTTACGCACAACATACATTTTAAAGATATATTTACCCGTAAAAATTGTGGCAAACCTGAAAATATGAATATGACACATGTTCTGAAAATTCACATCCACTGACAAGACCTAAATTTTTGCGTTAAGTTTTAGTGAAAAATTAAAAACAATTATGGAATCTGGTAGAAGAAATCTTTAAAAATCATATATATCATATATATCATATAATCATATATATATATATATATATATATATATATATATATATATATATATATATATATATATATTCAGAATTTTAAAATATAATGTACTTGACTAGATTACAGTATTCTGAGAAGGTAAGCATAAAGCACCCCTTCTCTCTCCCTTAGTATTGCGAGGGTTAAACCAGGTAGTGTTAAGGGAATCTAATTACGAAATGAGACACTAAAAGGACTATTGGGCAGCAAAACAACTAATGATGGCCGAAGTAGAGAAGATACAAAATGAAGACTGACTATAGCAAGAAACGTATAAATGAAAAAGGGGGATTTGCTAACATAAATTTAAGTGTTAGGAAGCATTTCTAGAAGGTATTTGTATGGTTTCCAAGATGCTGCTCCAGGTGGGTGTAAAAATGAATGTGCGCACTGGAAACTACTGAACGCGAAAATAAAGATTTGGCCCTGTCTGACTGCCCCCTGAAGCAGATCATAGGATCTCTTAACGGTGATATTATTTCCTCCTTCTTGCTCTTTAACATATTAATTACAACATAAAAGTAAATGAATGATTAAGGGAACTAGTATCAACTAAATAATAAATGTTGTTTCTGCTTATAGATTTATTGTAGATTAAAACCCCTATATATAGTACAAATGTTTATATGTCGATGTGCAAGGGACAGAAAGAGATACAAATGAATTTCTTGACTAATATCATTGATCATCTGCACAAATCTGCCCCTTTTTATGGATACGCGATCTAATATAAATAACGCGAGATGACTGACATCATCTAAGTCCCAAACTCTAGAAGACACTATTTTAAAAGATGATCTACAGTGGTGTGCAAACTCAGTGCAAATGAAACTTACGTGATCACAGCGGTTCAGCTTTATAGCCCTAATATGCCGAAGCAATCAATATCACCGAATGCACTGCGTCCGGTGTGTCGGAGTGACGGTTCATGTGCACGTCTGCGACGATGGAAGAACTCCAGCAACAAAATAAAAAACTCATTAAAACAGTAGGACGGCAGAAGGCTGTCCTCTCAGTAGTATAATCTAATACTATCTTCTCCACTCTGTGTTCTACAGACAAGAAACGCGAACTCCCAGAGTTCTTCCATCATAGCAGACATGTACGTGAACCATCAATCCGACGCACGGGACGCAGTACATTGGGTGATATTGATTGCTTCGGCTTATCAGGTCTATAAAGCTGAACAGCTGCGATCACGTAAGTTTCATTTCCACTGAGGTTGCACAACATTGTACATCATCTTTGAAAGTAGTGTTTTCTAGTGTTTGGGACTTAGATGATATCAGTCATCTCGTTTTATTTATATTAGATCGCGTAGCCATAAAAAGTTGCAGATTTGGGCAGTTGATCAATAATATTATTTAGGAAATTCATTTGTATCTCTTAATGTCCACTGCACATGGACATATAAACATTTGTAATAAATAAAGATGTTTTAATCTACAATAAATATGTATGTAGAAACTTTAATATTTAGTAGTTACTAGTTCCCTTAATCACTAATTTATTTTTATGTAATAATTTATATGTTAAAGAGCGAGAGGGAGGAAACAATATCACCGTTAAGAGATACTAAGATCTGGTTCATGGAGTAGTCAGACAGGGCCAAATCTTTATTTTCGCGTTCAGTATTTTCCACTGCGCACATTAATTTTTACACCCGCCTATAGAAACATCTTGGAAACCATACAAATACCATCAAGAAATACTTCCTAACACTTAAATTTATATTCGATGTTAGCAAATCCCAATTTTTCATTAATACTTTTCTTGCTATTGTCAGTCTTCATTTTATATCCTCTCTAATTCGGCCATCATCAGTTATTTTTCTGCCCAATACTCCTTTTAGTGTCTCATTTCATAATCTGTTTCCTTTAACACTACCTGAATTAACCCCCGCAATACCAAGGGACAAGGAAGGGGTACTTTATGCTTACCTTTTCAGAACAATGTAATTCTAGTCATGTACATTATATTTTAAAATTCTGAAAAAAATATACACTCCTGGAAATGGAAAAAAGAACACATTGACACCGGTGTGTCAGACCCACCATACTTGCTCCGGACACTGCGAGAGGGCTGTACAAGCAATGATCACACGCACGGCACAGCGGACACACCAGGAACCGCGGTGTTGGCCGTCGAATGGCGCTAGCTGCGCAGCATTTGTGCACCGCCGCCGTCAGTGTCAGCCAGTTTGCCGTGGCATACGGAGCTCCATCGCAGTCTTTAACACTGGTAGCATGACGCGACAGCGTGGACGTGAACCGTATGTCCAGTTGACGGACTTTGAGCGAGGGCGTATAGTGGGCATGCGGGAGGCCGGGTGGACGTACCGCCGAATTGCTCAACACGTGGGGCGTGAGGTCTCCACAGTACATCGATGTTGTCGCCAGTGGTCGGCGGAAGGTGCACGTGCCCGTCGACCTGGGACCGGACCGCAGCGACGCACGGATGCACGCCAAGACCGTAGGATCGTACGCAGTGCCGTAGGGGACCGCACCGCCACTTCCCAGCAAATTAGGGACACTGTTGCTCCTGGGGTATCGGCGAAGACCATTCGCAACCGTCTCCATGAAGCTGGGCTACGGTCCCGCACACCGTTAGGCCGTCTTCCGCTCACGCCCCAACATCGTGCAGCCCGCCTCCAGTGGTTTCGCGACAGGCGTGAATGGAGGGACGAATGGAGACGTGTCGTCTTCAGCGATGAGAGTCGCTTCTGCCTTGGTGCCAATGATGGTCGTATGCGTGTTTGGCGCCGTGCAGGTGAGCGCCACAATCAGGACTGCATACGACCGAGGCACACAGGGCCAACACCCGGCATCATGGTGTGGGGAGCGATCTCCTACACTGGCCGTACACCACTGGTGATCGTCGAGGGGACACTGAATAGTGCACGGTACATCCAAACCGTCATCGAACCCATCGTTCTACCATTCCTAGACCGGCAAGGGAACTTGCTGTTCCAACAGGACAATGCACGTCCGCATGTATCCCGTGCCACCCAACGTGCTCTAGAAGGTGTAAGTCAACTACCCTGGCCAGCAAGATCTCCGGATCTGTCCCCCATTGAGCATGTTTGGGACTGGATGAAGCGTCGTCTCACGCGGTCTGCACGTCCAGCACGAACGCTGGTCCAACTGAGGCGCCAGGTGGAAATGGCATGGCAAGCCGTTCCACAGGACTACATCCAGCATCTCTACGATCGTCTCCATGGGAGAATAGCAGCCTGCATTGCTGCGAAAGGTGGATATACACTGTACTAGTGCCGACATTGTGCATGCTCTGTTGTCTGTGTCTATGTGCCTGTGGTTCTGTCAGTGTGATCATGTGATGTATCTGACCCCAGGAATGTGTCAATAAAGTTTCCCCTTCCTGGGACAATGAATTCACGGTGTTCTTATTTCAATTTCCAGGAGTGTATTTATGATTTTTAATGATTTCTTCTACCAGATTCCGTAATTGTTTTATATTTTTGAGTAAAACGTAACGCAAAAATTTAGGTCTTGTCAATGGATGTGAATTTTCAGAAGAGGTGTCATATTAATAATTTCAGGTTTATGACCCTTCTTGCACATAAACATATCTTTAAAAATTAAGTTGTGTGTAAATGATAACGAAAATTAACGACATCCGTATTTCTCTGTGTTTGTCATTGGTCATACATTATGCCCCTTCTGTAGTAAACGTTATGGAAAATGCGTTGGCCCTGTTAGGTTTAATTCGAATACGTTCCATTACCTTTCATTTAGTTCCATTGTGGGTTATCTTATAATCCCTTTCCAGGCCACTATCTATTCCATTCAACTGATATTCCAAGCTCTTTGTGTCTCTGAGAGTATTGCAGTGTCACTGGTAAACTTCAAAATGTTAATTCCTTCTCCCTGATATTTAATTCTGTTTACAAGTTTATCCTTGTCTGCTTTACTTCTTGTTCGGTGTAGATGTTGAGTGACACTGAGTGTCGGCTACCTGATTGTCTCACTCCCATCTTCAAATTGCACAACTATAAATCCGGCAGATGGAGTAACAGAATGTATGTGCTTCAACAGAACTTGTTCTTTGATGAGATGGGGCTGTGAAACACATGTCCAGACTCATTACTCCTCTCTTCTTTTTACCTGAGGACAGTGAAATTCATATTTCAGTGCATATACAGCCAAAATTCAAACTATCATTTAGGACAAAATGGATTCCCAAGGATTCATGTGTTACCAGTTGTGGAAGAGCATGTAGGAATGAGTATCTCTCCTACTTCCGAACATTAAATTTTTTTTTTTTTTTTTTTTTTTTTTGTAATTCCCAGAAGAGCAGAGCACATTGAGATAACTATTTCTAGATCGAAAGGTAAGCCACTTCCATTCAAACCCACTTACGAAAGCAAAAAGAAAAGACAGTTGAAGATGCAGTAATGTGAAATGTCGTTAGAGTGCTTTGTGGGACTGGAGAAGTATGAGCAAGGAAAACAAATGTATCCATTTCATGACTTTACGCCTCTTATCTTCAGATATCATTTTTAAATGAGGAATGGTGACCAGAGGAAAATTGCTACCTCACAGTATCTCTGGACAAATAGCTTTTCATCTAAGTATGGTTTGAGGTGTTTATGTAAAAGTCCGATTTCAGAAGCTTGTGTGTCCTGGGGCGCCTGTCTCAAATGCTTTAACATTGTCGTTGTCCATGTCAACAGAAGGTGCAGTGTAGGTGATTTCTCCAGTTCTAATTCCTTGGACGCCGCTTTGAAGAGCTACAAAAACCCTTATTTTTAAAAGCTATTAAAATAAACGATTTCATATAGTAATTACAGTAATAGAATAGCAAACATACTGTGAAAATTTCTTCCATCAGCATGATATCAGTTCCTTCATTTCTGGCTATATCTCCCTTCTCAGAGAGCTTTTCGCACAAAGACGTTCTAACATTGTAAGCTTCTTATTGCAGGGAGAGTCGTTACACTGGCTCATTTATCTATCAAGAGCATTAAGAAGACCACTTTTCTTTACGTAAGTGAAGCGTTCTTTCGCCGCAATCAAAAGACCATGAACTTATGGACATTTGACGCATATCTACTCCACATTAAAATTATTTCGTAGCCCTGCAATTAGCATATGGCAGCAACAATTCCGTCGTGAATATGTCGCTGAGTGCAGCGATGATGTTGGTACATTGATCAGTCTTGGGCTGCATGTCTTTCAAAGTAGAGTCGTGGATACCAAGAGACATAAAACGTCTAAACGATTCTCTTAGAATGTTACCGCCAATTTTTGGTTCATCTGGAAACTGAGTTGTAAACAAAACGTGAGTGAGTACAGTCAATGAAACAGGAGACAGTACATGTCAGCTAATTGTTTCTTCTCGCGCTGGATGTCCATATTATATCAGGCATAATTATATGTCATAGGCTTTTAGCACTTCCTGTCATGTACGACGACACAGTTGTGGAGTGAGATATAATGGGATTTGCAGTGTCAACTAACGTCTGAACAGGATCCATAAGACTTTCATCTCTTATGGTTCCGTACCACCTTACGTCTGGTGCACACATACCCACGCATTTATCGACAGTTCCGTCCTGAGCACGTTTAGGAAGTCATTTCTCGTCCACATAAGGCCTTTGTTTATTAGGCACCCATGGATGGCGAGAAATGTGTGAAGTGTCACTTGACCCATGAGTGTGAGAGTAAATTCCACTGCATAGCGAACAGCAAACAAAATGAACGCTTTTCCTAGCGCCATACACAATAGGCTTTAACACGGTCCAAACCGAACTTTTGATAATCGCTTCAGGCTGTGTGGTTCTCTACTCACCACTGATTAGTTTTTCTTTTACCATCCTTTTTCTTGACATGCACTCCTTCTTCTGCAAACCACGTTTACTTTCCGCGCTCATTTTGTGCGCGACATAAAAAATTAAAAAATGCCAACACTCCACTAAACACTGCTCTACTCACCGCTCGTCCCCCGTAACTCGCTAGAAGCAGCCCGTAGGCCGCTGCACAGCAGTGTTTGCGCACGGCACTGGTGCAGTGATGTCACGGGTTAGCTCAGTGTGAAGCAGCAAGGCCGCGGCCCGTGGGCTGCGTCTCTAAGCGGAGCTTTGCTGAGCCCCTGGCATACAGGTGATTTCGCAACAGCACTGCCCTTGGTGTGACGTCAGGGACTTACTCGGCCCGAGACTGCTGTAGTCCAGTGCGGGCACACGACTGCACTGTGCGGCGCAGCGGAACTCGATGCAGCTGCCCCGGTTGAACCGGCAGCGCGGCAGCACGGCTCACATGTCTACGGTCCTGGACGGGAATCGCCTCGATGCCCACCTCTGCTGCGAAGTGCACTACCAGAACTCGAGCTCAGCCGGTCGTCACCGACCGATTGACATCATACCAGCCAACTGCGACGTCACTTCAGCAGTGGCTGCATCATTTCCCATGGGCAGACACGTCCCTGAAATGAATTATCCTCTTATCCTCAGAACAATAATTCCTCTGAAATTTTAAGTTACTCTTGTACAAATATCTCCTGTGTCGTTGGAAAATGTAAGACACCAAGAAAATTTTTCTTTCTTAATGTTTATGAAATATGTGCGTACCAGAAAGTTCACAAATTTTAATAAGTACACGTAATACTTTCTTCGATAATGAAGAACAGAGAAGCCTTCACATTTTTTTTCTGCTATCAGCTAGGACATGCCTTTCTGTTTCGTATCGTCCTTATTTATGCATCCATCTTGTTATCTCTTAAGTACCAGAATATACGAGGGCCGTTTGGAAAGTCCGTGCAAAAATAAAAACTGCATACATGTTTGGGGTAAACCTTTTTCATTTTTCAACGTAGTCTCTTTCTAGACTTATGCACTTCGTCCAACGCTGCTCTGATTTGTTGATCCCTTCCGAATAATAGGAATTGTCTAAGTCTGCAATATAGCTAATAGTTGCTGCAATCATGTCCTCGTTTGAATAAAATCTTTGTCTCGCCAGACATTTCTTCAAATTGGGGAACAAATAGTAGTTCGAGGGAGCCAAGTCTGGAGAATAGGGGGGTATGGAAAACGAACTGGAATCCTATTTCCATTAATTTTGCCACCAGAACTGTTTAGGTGTGTGCTGGTGCATTGTCATGACGGAAAAGGACGGTCCTATAACAAAGAATAATATTCACCTGTAATAGTTTTACCCTTTTTTAGATAGTCGATAAGGATTATCGCTTGCGAATCCCAAAAGATAGTCGTCATAAGCTTTCTGGCCAAAGGAATGGTCACCGCCTTTTTTTGTGCAGATTCTCCCTTTGTTACCCCATTATTTAGATGGTTGTTTGGTCTCAGGAGTATAGTAATGTATCCATGTTTCATCCACAGTGGCGAAACGACGCTCAAACTCCTGAGGATTCTTCTGAACAGCTGCAAACCGTCCTTGCAACACTTCGCACAATTCCGTTTTTGGTCAAGCGTGAGCAATCGCGGAACGCAACTTGCGGATAGCTTTCTCGTGTCCAAATGTTGATGCAAAATATTATGTACCCGTTCATTCGAGATGCCCACAGCACTATCAATCTCTCGCACCTTAACTCTTCTGTCATCCATTATCATATCACGGATATTATCAATGATTTCTGGAGTCGTAACCTCTACAGGGCGTCTAGAACGTTCAGTATATCTAGTACCCATGTGACCAGTCCTAAAATTGTGAAATCACTTACAAACTGTTCTAAGCGAAGGCGCAGAGTCACCATAATGTTTATCAAGCTGCTCGTTAGTCTCCTGAGGCGTTTTGCCTTTCATAAAGTAGTGGTCAATCACCATACGAAACTCTTTTTCGTCCATTTTTTGACACTCACTCGACTTCCTTGATTCACACGAATGCCATACACATAGAAATAGACCAATACGACTGAAACTTGGTGTGCGCTCTTTCCAAAGATGCTACAAACTAAACATGACCTCGATAGGCGCCGGTGGTGGAATCTCTCGGACTTTGCACAGACTTTTCAAGTATATTTAACTTAATACCTTTCAGATGTATTAATTTAACAAACTAAACATATCTCTTTGTATTAATGTCTTTATCAGCTTTGTATACAGTTATTCGTGAAAGAAATGCAAAACTGCTGAGGCTGACCGAGGTGGCCGAGCGGTTCTAGGCGCTTAAGTCCGGGACTGCGCGACTGCTATGGTCGCAAGTTCGAATCCTGCCTCGGGCATGGATGTGTGTAATGTCCTTAGGTTAGTCAGGTTTAAGTAGTTCTACGTTCTATGGGACTGATGACATCAGATGTTAAGTCCCATAGTGCTCAGACCATTTGAACCAATTTCAAACTGCTGACGTGGAGCCCGTCCGCCATTGGTGTGATCCAAATACTGATTAGTAATTTATCAGATCTTTTATGGTGCACCAAACAACCTTCAGTCTTCATCAAACGAAGTCCGATACTCAATTAACTATACAGCATAATTGGATAGACCGACCGCATTATGCACTTGCCTTATGAAAATAACATTGAAGCCACATCTGTATCTTTGCGTTTCTCTCGAACACAAACCTGGAGTAACAGGATATCACAACAGGAATCAACAAGCACTGCTCAGTTAATTTCAGTTGACAATACTAAGCTGAATATCTGCTGGTAAGTGGTAGGCGATCACGACTATTTTCTTTACATTCTCTATCTTCCTTCAAGCTTCCTGCTCTTGATCGATCACTAAGCCAGTCCAACGATACTCCCTGGAATAAGCAACTGACAATGTTAGAATGTCTTGTGCATGAAGCTCTCTCAGAAGGGAGAAATATCTCAAAATGAAGGAACTGATAATACGCTCATGAAATAGCTTTTTACGTTATGTATGCTATTCGATTACTGTAATTCTTATACCATATCGTTTCTTTTATAGCTTTTAAAACATGCGGGTTTTTGTAGGTCTTCAAAGCGGCGTCCAAGGAATTAGAACTGGGGAAATCACCTACACTGCACCTTCTGTTGACATGGACAATGGCAGTGTTTAAGCATTTGAGTCAGGCCTTCCAGGACAGAGAAGTTTCTGAAATCGGACTTTTACATTAACGCCTCAAATTATTCTTAGATGTAAAGCTATTTGTCCAGAGATGCTGTGAGCTAGCAGCTTTCCTCTGGCAACCATTTGTTTTTTAAAAATGATATCTGAAGATAAGAGGCGTGAAGTCATGACAGGATACAATACTTTTCCTTCCTCATACTTCTCCAGTCCCAGAATACACTCTAACGTCATTTCCCTTTACTGCATCTCCAACCGTGTTTTCTATTTGTTCTCACTAGTATGTTTGAACGGAAGTGCCTTACCTTTCGATCTAGAAATAGTTATCTCAATGTACTCTGCTCTTCTGGAAGTTACAAAATTTACATTTAATGTTCTGAAATAGGAGACACGCTCGTTCCTACATGTTCCTAAACGATTGGTAACAAATGGTTCAAATGGCTCTGAGCACTATGGGACTCAACTGCTGAGGTCATTAGTCCCCTAGAACTTAGAACTAGTTAAACCGAACTAACCTAAGGACATCACAAACATCCATGCCCGAGGCAGGATTCGAACCTGCGACCGTAGCGGTCACGCGGTTCCAGACTGCAGCACCTTTAACCGCACGGCCACTTCGGCCGGCGACTGGTAACATGTGGATCCTTGGGAATCCATGTTGTCCTAAATTAAAGTTTGAGTTTTATCCGTATATGTACTGTAATATGAATTTTGCTGTCCTCAGGTAAAAAGAGAGGAGTAATGTGATTGGACTTGTATTTAACAGCCCCACACCATCAAAAAACTAATCTTGTTGAAGCACATAAATTCTGCTACTCCATCCAGTGGATTTCTAGTTGTGCAATGGGAAGAAGGGTGTCAGACATTCAGGCAGCCTACACTCGATGTTATTCAAGGTCTACACCGAGCAAGTAGTAAAGCATACAAGAATAAATTTGTAAACACAATGAAATATTAGAGAGAACCACTAAACATTTTGAAGTTTACCGGTGGCACTGCAATTCAGACTGAGACAGAAAAGAACTTGGAATAACAGTTGAATGGAATAGATAGTGCCCTGGAAAGGAATTATAAGATAACCTCCAATGTAACTAAATGAAAGGTAATGGAACGTATTCGAATTATACCTAGCAGTATAAACGGATTTTAAATAACATGTACTACGAAGACGGGCGTAAAATATGACCAACACAAAGATAAACTTATTTCGTTCATTTTCGTTGTCTTTTACGCACAATGGGATATAAAATGAAGACTGACTATAGCAAGAAAGTATTAATGAAATAGACGTACTTGCTAGTATCGAATATAAATTTAAGTGTTAGGAAGTATTAGTGGAAGGTATTTGTATGGTTTCCAAGATGCTGCTCCAGGTGGGTGTAAAAATGAATGTGCGCAATGGAAAATAGTGATCGCAAATATAAAGATTTGGCTGTGTCTTACTACCGTCTGAAGCAGGTCTTATGATTTCTTAATGGTGATATTACTTCCTCGTTCTTGCTCTTTAACATATAAATTATAACATTAAAAAAAATGAATGATTAAGGGAGCTGGTAATTACTAAATATTAATGATTTCTCTGCTTATAAATTTATTATAGATTAAAACCCCTTTATATATTACAAATGTTTATATGTCGATGTGCAATGGACATAAAGATATACAAATGAATTTACTGACTAATATTATTGATCAAAAGCCCAAATATGCCCATTTTTATGGCTACGCGATCTAAAATAAATAACGCGAGATGACTGACATCATCTACGTCCCAAACACTAGAAGACAATACTGTCAAAGATTATCTACAGTGGTGTGGCAGAAGGCGATCCTCTGTCTAGTATAATCTAATACTATCTTCTTCTCTCTGTATTCTACAGACAAGAAATGCGAACTCCCAGCCACATGGACGGAATTCAGATAACGTCTCAACGTGAGTATTGACAAGAGAAGTGCTCTCAATCACTGAGCGCTGCGTACTCAACGATGATTCCCTACCCAGAGGCGTAGTCAAGAATCGTATAAGTTAGCAACCGCTTCGGTCACCTAAAGCAACTTCCCAGTGCCTTGTGGCACTATATCATGTAAATTAAAGCTTAGTGATTTTCCCACAATTATCCTATCATGATAAACGAACCTTGCAGCAGTATTTCACTGGTGTCAGTTTCCCCCAGGTTGATCATTATCCCTCTGGGTTCCACCGCTCGACATCGGAAGTCAGTTTCGGCATGATGCTTGATGAAAAAGTCTATCTCTGGGATTATACAGCAGCCTTCGTCTGCATCATGCAATACACTGCAAGTGTTGTCACTTTTGTCAATCTCCTGATCCACTGGCACAAGCCTTGTCTGCCCGATCATAAACCTTACAAACACATTTCCTGTTTCTTCTCCTCCAACGTTCTGAGGAGGCAGTGCCGTCAAAGATGGTGCCGAATCTGCAGCATTCGGTAATTCTAAATGCGGTTGTACCATTTCAGTACCCAAAACATCTGCAATACAATCAGCCTGATTGATAGCTTTCTGTGTCACCTCCTAAGTATCTACAACAAAATTACTGTTGGCAGTTGCACTCTGTAAGACACCAAAATCATGGGTACATGAACTTCCCTCCACATCTGGTCCAGGCTGCAGAAATTTGCAACTTGTCCGCCGGGGTATCCCCCACTAATTACGCAAACAACAAACGAGGAGAACAATACAGTACGAAGAGAAGGACACTTAATTTAATTCTAGCCTAACACTTACAATATCTTAACGTCTCCGCTTGAGCGGCTACTCATGTCTACTACTTTACGTGCTATAAACGCAGTGAGACACATTTATTGCTCAAAATGAAATACATTGCTCATTAAAAATGGCGAAAACTACCACAAAATTCAGACTTCTCGACGAAACTCATATTCCCCTCCTAAGAAGCTACGCATAGTTAACACCTTATACACTTCCAGACAATGAGATACAATCATTGATGATAGTTAAAAATGACGTTCATATCTACACATCCTTAGAACACAGTCTGAGTTTACTTGACACATGTCACACATGAAAACAGAACTGATAAACCGCTAAAAGGTGCACTAACTCGACGTGATACTCGCAGGGGTTAAAATAGAACAGTTAGTGCACTCAACCACTGCATATTTGGCTTCAAAAGGCTCTGAGCACTATGGGACTTAACTTCTGAGGTCATCAGTGCCCTAGAACTTAGAACTACTTAAACCTAACTAACCTACGGACATCACACACATCCATGCCCGAGGCAGGTTTCGAACCTGCGACCGTAGCTGTTGCGCAGCTCCAGACTGAGCGCCTAGAACCGCTCGGCCACTCCGGCCGGCCCACTGCATACTGATGCTGTGTGTCGATGAAACTGCAACCCTGAGTTAGTCGAGAGTCATCGTCTCCAGGGAGGGTGGCTGGTGAGGTTCCCCTGTCACTGAAATTTAAAAGTGACGCACAGTTCTAACATCAAAATGTGGAGGTACAGGGTGGATCACCTGTACACGTGGAGGTCTGAGTTGAGGTGGTGGATTGTCGTCGCGATCATGATCGATGGCTGCTCATAAAAACTTCACTGTTAGCCATACATTTTACTGAAGAACTAACTAGAACATTTTGTGGTGCAACTTCCTCCATAGTGTGTGCTGAAGACAGCGAGTGTTAAGAAACTGATGCAACAGGTGGCCATGGTCTCAAAAGACTGCTTTCTATGGCTGAAGGCTGGTTGCCCCTGGTAATCGGACCACAGGCTGGAAGATGCTAAGCTCACAGCACTGATCTTAAAACCAGTAGCAGGGGCCCACAGTTAGTGGAGGACAAATCCCATGGTGGCTGCTTGTAGCCTCATGTCGCCTCATCGAGCGGCATACACCTCTCCTCTTAAGTAGTAGCTACTAGACTAAGACACCTTTGACTGAAAATAATGGTAATTTACGTTGGGACTGAGCGTTCTTGCTTTGCAAATCACAGCGTGTAATCCATGTAGACGTTACATGAGACAGGTTCGATAATACCATTGCCTTCTAAACAGTCACCTCATCGCCAATGTGGTGTCCGTACTGTAAGACCTCTGGTACACTCACCATCAGATTATTTGACTTGTCACTCTGACGAAGTAGACGAGTGTCAGCAATGTGTCTCGTGGTCTTATCGTGTCGTGTTTATCTTCTGCCGTTAGGTCAGACCATAGAAATGCCACTTGCACGCTTAGAGTAGCAGATTGATGGTGACCGACTTTAAACAGAACTTGATTAATTTTCACACACATTTATTAAAACAATAAAAAGCATAGACATTACGTAACTTGATTCTGGATGCCGTTTACAACTTACAATCTGAAGTTCTTTTGGGTTTGGTACGTTAATCTTATTCTCACATATCTCTGATACTTGACAAAGTGTCTATACATTTATCTTCATGGCTATGTACAGGAGTATGATAATCTTATCTGGCGCACACTGAAACTTGGCTACAGACTGGTACAAACTAATGCAGACTCGTACAGACTAATGCAGACTGACTAATCGGAGGTCTGTACACTCGTTATAATACCTCACGCGTTCAGGCATCACTGCGCGAGTGTGATCCGCGAGGAGAAAAGGTTCTACATTAGCAGCAATCTCATTGGCTGCGTTACATATTAATACGCAGATCGGCGGAAGCAGAATTTGGTCCGTGTCTAAGGCAACGCCATCCCATAGTGCGGAGACGGGCGAGCGCTGCGACTGCACTGCTGTGCTTAGCGGGGCTTGTTCTACTGGGAAAGTTGTGTACGCGCTGACTACGCGCAACTATGTAAACAACATCCCTTCCTTCCGGGGGAAAAAGAGAAAGCTTTTGAAGTTTGCTTGAAAATCCTTTTTTTCCTGCTTCCTTGCTTTCCGGCGTGCGTATGTCTGTGGGTGCACACATGTTGCTCCCCGTGGCATTCGCCCGCGGTCCGCTAGGAAAACCCACTCAAAACCTGCGGAACAGGGAACCAGAGAAGCAAACATTTTGTTACATAATAGCATCTCAACATCGGTACATTGGTCATAGCGTAAATCTAATTCCTCTTCGACGTCCATCTTCTCTGGGGATGTCGGCTGTGGACGACTGGTGTAGTCGGTTGCCCATGAAGGTGCTGCGTCGGCGTCGGCGGCGGTGTCTGCGTTGGCTGCTGCTGCTGCGGCGGCGGCGGCGGCGGCGGCGGCAGCAGGTGACGGCGTCTGGAATCCTGCGAGCTGCTCGGGGTTGACATCTGCTTCTGAGTCTGCAAAATGAAACAGCCTAGGAGTTCTGCCTATATGTGACTGCTGTCTTTGCTGCCGTGATTGATTAGTATGGTGAATAACTATGCCACTTTTCGTTCTTATTCTATACATGACATTTCCATTGCATTCTACAATGATTCCTTGTGTCCAAGTACGCTTTCCTCGACGGTAGATAGTTATGAGGACTTTGACGTTTAGGTGGAATCGTCGTCCTTTCGGCGTTCGTTGATCACTTTCTGGATGCATTGTGGGTTTTAGGATGGACATCAAAGTCCTGTGTTGTCGCCCATGCAGTTTTTCTGCTGGTGACTGTGCCTCGTGTGGAGTATCTCTGTATTGTGACAGAAAAATTAATAAGGAAGTCTCTTTGTTGTACTGTTGCACCAACTTTGTCATGTGTGCCTTGAACGTTCGTACAAATCGTTTGGCGAGTCCATTAGCCTCAGGGTGAAATGGTGCCGTCCTGTAATGTGCAATTCCGTTCATCTGATAGAATGACTGGAATTGTTGCGACGTAAATTGTGTGACGTTATCGGTCACTATGATTTGAGGCAATCCTTCAATGGAAAAGATCTTTGACAACGGTTGAATTGTTGTCGCTGAAGAAGTTGTACGCATTTGTAGCACAAAAGGGAATTTGGAAAATGCATCAATGACAATTAACCAAGAAGTTCCAAGAAAAGGACCTGCATAGTCAATATGCAATCTTGACCAAGGTTCTGTTGCCTGTGGCCACGGAAAATATTGTCTTGGCGGAGCTGATTGATGCGTCTGACATAATTTACAGTTAGAAAGCATTGTTTCAATATCTTTATCAATGTTCTTCCAGCAGCAATGTTCTCTGGCCATGCGTTTTGTGAGAGCTTTGGGTATAACTACTCTTGTTTTTCCCGTTTCACTGTGAACTAATATGACGCCTTTGTGCACTGTGAGAGCATGTCTCATGTTCCAATAAGATTTCACTTCTGGCTGAGCGAACATGTTCTTATCGGTTGGCCATTCCGTAAGAATATACTGCTTTATCTTTGATAACACTGGATCTTTGGTCACTAACTTAGCTATTAAGGTGGCACTGACGGGGAAATTTTCCACCACGTCCTCACTGATTACGTCTATCTGAAAACATACGTCCTCTGATTTGTCAAAATGTTCATCTTGACCCGCCGGTAGACGTGAAAGTACATCGGCGTTGGCATGTTTTGCCGTCGATCTATATAAGATCTCGTAGTTGTAATTAGACAGTAATTAGACAACGTCGTAAACGCTGTGCTGTCTTAGTGGATACACTATTTTGTGGTCCGAATATTGTCATCAATGGCTTATGGTCTGTGAGCAGAATAGATTTTCTTCCGTATATGTAGTCATGAAACTTCTTCACTGCAAAGATAATTGCTAGTGCCTCTTTTTCTACTTGGCTATAGTTTCGTTGACTTGAGTTTAAAGTTTTCGACGCGTATGCAATCGGTCGTGCAATTCCTTGACGTTTATGGGACATGACTGCACCGATCCCGTAATCTGACGAGTCCGCCGCAATAGTGATCATCTTTTGCGGGTCATATGTCGTTAGACATTTTGCGTCTACTAAACTTTGTTTCAGTTTGTCGAATGCGTGCTGGCATTCTTTGGACCAATTCCGCGTGACTCCTTTGCGAAGCAATCTGTGCAACGGTTCGGAAATTGCAGCTGCTTTCGGTATGAATTTCCGGTAATAATTAATTTGGCCTAATAAAGCTCTTAGTTGCTTTAAGTCTTTCGGAGCTGGCACTCTCTGTATTGATTCTTTATGCTGTGGTGTCGGACTGATTCCGCTATTTGACAATATATGTTGTAAATACTGAATTTTCTTGACAAAAAATATACATTTGTCCTTGTTGCACCTGAAATTGGCCTTTCTGAGAACCTTGAACAGTTCATCCAGGTTATCTAGTAAATCTTGTGGAGGTTTTCCCGATATGATTATGTCATCGATATAGTTAACTGCGTTAGGACAGTTTCTAATTAATTGTTCCAAGTAACGTTGAAAGATGCTTGATGCGCTAGCTATACCAAATGGTAAGCGCTTGTATCTGTACAATCCAAATGGAGTATTTATTACCATAAAATTTGTGTATCTTTGTCTAAAGGGATCTGCAGATATGCTTCCTTTAAAACCAGTTTGGCGAAATACACACCCCCTGCTAATTTATACGTCAGTTCTTCCAGTTTCGGAATCGGGTATGTATCTATAATCCACTGTGAATTGAAAGTATTCTTGAAATCTCCACAGATACGTAATAATCCATTGGGCTTTTCTATTACAACGATTGGTCTTGCCCAGGCGTTACATGAGACAGGTTCGATAATACCATTGCCTTCTAAACAGTCACCTCATCGCCAATGTGGTGTCCGTACTGTAAGACCTTCGGTACACACATCATCAGATTATTTGACTTTTCGCTCTAACGAAGTAGGCGAGTGTCAGCAATGTGTCTCGTGGTCTTATCGTGGCGTGTTTATCGTCTGCCGTTAGGTCAGACCATAGAAATGCCACTTGCACGCTTAGAGTAGCAGATTGACGGTGACCAACTTTAAACAGAACTTGATTAATTTTCACATACATTTATTAAAATAATAAAAAGCATAGACATTACGTAACTTGATTCTGGATGCCGTTTACAACTGACAATCTGAAGTTCTTTTGGGTTTGGTACGTTAATCTTATTCTCACATATCTCTGATACTTGACAAAGTGTCTATACATTTATCTTCATGGCTATGTACAGGAATATGATAATCTTATTAGGCGCAGACTGAAACTTGGCTATAGACTGGTACAGACTAATGCAGACTCGTACAGGCTAATGCAGACTGACTAATCGGAGGTCTGTACACTCATTATAATACCTCACGTATTCAAGTATCACTGCGTGAGTGTGATCCGCGAGGAGAAAAGGTTCTACGTTAGCAGCAATCTCATTGGCTGCGTTACACATTAATACGCGGATCGGCGGAAGCAGAATTTGGTCCGTTTCTAAGGCAGCGCCAAATCGTAGTGCGGAGACGGACGAGCGCTGCGCCTGCGCTGTTGTGCTTAGTGGGGCACTGTCTAGTGGGAAAGTTGTGTATGCGCTGACTACGCGGAACTATGTGCACAACACTGGCCTACCAACGCCTTTCTGCTGCATCGTCGTTATTGGGGTGCCAGCCCCTTTCCAGGAGCACAATGTAGAAATCTGCCAGTGGCACTGCTGCATCTGACGTAATGGTGTTTGGTCGGCTCTGAGCTGGCCAACTCCTAAGATCATTTGCAACAGCCATGGCAACATCACAATGTGGTGGCACTGCAGATCGAATAACTGATAAGAAGATACTGTGTCGAACTGGGGAAAACAAGGGATTTATGGCACAACTTCGTTTCATAGGGCATATCCTGAGGCATCGAAGAACTGTCAGTTTGGTAATGGAGAAAATTGTGTATATGTGGGTGCTGGGGAGGGGGGGGTGTTAAAATTGTAGAGGGGGACAAAGTCGTGAATACAGTTAGCAGATCCATAATGATGTACATTGCATTAGTTGTGCAGTGCTGAAGAGGCTTGCACATAATAGACTAGCTTGGGCAGCTGCATCAAACCAGTCTTCAGAGTGAAGACCACAACGACAACATTTGGGAAGGGAGGGGAGAGAGATGTACGCTTATGTTTCACAATTCTGCAAGTTCTTTACTGGGAGAACTCATGAGAAAGGTAGATCTCGTGTGATTCAGCGCCCTCGGCTGTAGACATGGCAAAAGACGTTTCTATATTGCTCTAAATTAACGGCGCTGCTCATTCTGGTATGAGAAAAGCTATTTATCTCACACTGTTGGCCGATACAACCAACCGATGTAGCGGTTCTTGTATTATTTTGTTGTTGTAAACAGAAGTGTCTCTGGTATGACGTTAACTGCAACCACACGTGGAGTGACCAGAGTATAAGTGGTCCCCATCCAACAATAGCAACAATGTCTCGGGAAGGTGGATGAGCGAATAGAAGTTGTGACCTGTAACTTTACCTTGCCTGCCTGCGAAGGTGGAAGGAAGATAGAGACTGCAAAGAAAATAGTCATGATCACCAACCACTTTCCAGCAGGTAGTCAGCTCAGTAACGTCAATTGAATTAACCAAACGTTGCTTGTTGATTCCTGTTGTTAATTCCTACTAACCCAGGTTGGTATTCGAGAGAAACGCAAAGTTACAAGTATAACTCAAATGTAATTTTTATAAGGCAAGTGCATGTCATAATGGGTCAGTCGCATTATGCTGTATAGTTAATTGAGTATCGGATATCGTTTCTGAAAGACTGCAGGTTCGTTGGAGCACCATAAAAGATCTGATAAATTGCTAATCTGAATTTGGATCAAACTAATGGCGGACGGGCTCCACATCATCAGATTTGCATTTCTTTCACGAATAGCTGTACACAAAGCTGATAAAGACATTAGTACAAAGACGTATGTTTAGTTTGTTAAATTAATACATCTGAAAAGTATTAATTAAAATATACTTAAATATATTCATGGGTTTTAAGAGCTAACAAAATAGATGCTTACATAGCGAAAGCTGAAGAACAAAGGACGATACGAAACAGGAAGGGATCTCCAAGCATGTCGCAGACAAAATGTGAAGGCTTCTCTGTTCTTTATTATCATAGAAAGTATTACATGTACTTATTAACAATTGTGGACTCTCTGGTAAACACATATTTCATAAACATAAAGAAAGAAAAATTTTCTTGGTGTCTTACGTTTGTCACAATACATTTGACTACGACACTGGCCGTTACAAAAGTAGTCATTCAAGTCGTAAGTACAACAAAACCACAAGATTGGGGCATACAAGGGAAAAGAATATACAATTTCACATGTTTTAAATGAAAGTTTGACAAATCATTTTCATTGGCAAGGGAGATATTTGTACAAGATACACTAACTTAAAATTTGAGAGTTATCATTGTTCTGAGTACAAGAGGGTAAGTCAGTTCAGAGACGTGTCTGCCCATGGGAATTGATGCAGCCACTGCTGGAGTGGTATCGCAGTTGGCTTGTATTATGTCAATCGGTCGGTGACAACAGGCTGAGAGCGAGCTCTGGTTGCGCACTTTGTACCAGAGGTGGGCATCGAGGTACAGCCCGTCCAGGAGGGCAGCCATGTCAGACGTGTGTGCCTTGCCTCGAGCTACCGGTCAACCGGGGCAGCCGTATTGAGGTCCGACGGGCCGCACGGTGGAGTCATGCACAGAGGCCCCGCCCGCGAGTTGCGGCCGCACTGGATAGCAGCACTCTCGGGCCGAGCGAGTCCCTGACGTCACCCCAAGGGCCGAGCAGTGCTATTTCGAAAGCACCTGTATGTCACTGGCTCAGCAGAGTTGCATATGGAGACGCAGCCCACGGACCGCGGCCTCAATGCTCCACACTGAGCGAACCCGTGACGTCACTGTACCAGTGCTGGGGCCTACGGCCTGTTGGTAGTATTGACCGCAGTTGCAAGGTACTGGCTACGAGCGGTGAGTAGAGCAGTGTTTGGTGGAGTGGTGGGATGATGATCGATGGCTGCTCATAGAAACTGGACTATTTGTCATACATACTACAAACTAGAACATTCTGTGGTCTCAAACGACTGCCTTCTATGACCAAAGGCTGGTTGGAACTGGTAGTTGGCCCACAGGCTGGAAGATGCTAAGCTCACAGCACTGATCTTAAAACCAGCAGCCGGGGCCCACAGTTAGTGGAGACCAAATCCCGTGGTAGCTGCTTGTAGCCTCATGTCGCCTCGTGGAGTGGCAACACAGCTCCCCTTAAATAGCAGCTACCAGACTGAGACACCTTTGACTGAAAATAATGGTAAATTATGTTGCGACTGAGCATTCTTGCTTTGCAAATCTCAGTTTGTATCTATGTAGGCCATAAGAAGTCTGTTGCTTGGATGTGTAGTTACTGGCGTACCAACGCCTTTCTGCTGTGTCGTCGTTATGCATCGGACGAAATGATGTTTGGTCGGCTCTGAGCTGGCCCACTAGCAACATCTTTTGCAACATCCATGGCAACATCACAATTTTAATCAATAGCGCAAAAAATAGTGGTGGCACTACAGATCGAATAACTGATAAGAAGATACTGTGTCAAACTAGGGAAAACAAGAAATTTATGGAACAATTTCGTTTCACAGGGCATATCCTTAGGCATCAAGGACTTGTTTGTCTGGTAATGGAGAGAAGTGAATATGTGGGTATTGGGGAGGGGAGGCTGTTTAAGTTGTAGAGGGAGACAAAGTCTTGAATACAGTTAGCAAGATCAAACTGATGCACATGGCATTAGCTGTGCAGCGCTGAAGAGGCTTGCACAGAATAGACTAGGTTGGGCAACTGCATCAAACCAGACTTCAGACTGAAGACCACAGCAACAATATTGAGAAAGAGGGTGGGAGGGAGAGGTAGGCTTCTGGTGCACAATTCTGTGAGTTCTTTACTGGGACAACTCATGAGTAAGGTAGATCTCGTGTGATTGAGCGCCCTTGGCTCTTGACATGGCAAAAGGTGTTTCTATATTGCCCTAAATTAAAGGCGCTGCTCATTCTCGTATGTGAAAAGCTATTTATCTCACACTGCTGGCCGATGAAACGAACTGATGTAGCGATTGTTGTATATTTTGTTGTTGTAAACAGAAGTGTCTCTGGTATGACGTTAAACTGCAGCCATACAGTATAAGTGGTCCCTATCCCACAATAGTAACAACCGCTCTCGAAGGTGGACAAGCCAGTGGAAGTTGTGAGCTGTAACTGTTACCTTGCCTGCTTGCGAAGGTGGAAGGATGATAGAGAATGTAAAGAAAATAGTCAGCTCAGTATTGGCAATTGAAATAGTCAGCTCAGTATTGGCAATTGAAATTAACTGAGCAGTGCTTGTTGATTCCTGATGGGATTTACTGTTACTCCAGGTTTGTGTTCGAGAGAATCACAAAGTTACAGATGTGGTTCCAATGTAATTTTCATAAGGCAAGTGCATAACGCGATCGGTCAATCGAATTATGTTGCATAGTTAATTGAGTATCGGACATTGTTTCTCAAAGACTGTAGGTTCTTTGGTGCACCACAAAAATCTGATAAATTGTTAATCAGTATTTGGATCACACCAAAGGCGGACGGGCTCCACGTCAGCAGTTTTGCATTTCTTTCACGAATAGCTGAACACAGATCTGATAAAGACATTATACTAAGAGATATGTTTAGTTTGTTAAGTTAATCTGGAAGTTATTAATTTAAATACACTTAAATATATTAACGAATCTTAAAAGCTAATAAGATACACTACTGGCCATTAAAATTGCTGCCCCAAGAAGAAATGCAGATGATAAACGTGTTTCATTGGACAAGTATAGTCTACTAGAACTGACATGTGTTTACATAAATGCTGATAAAGACATTAACACAAAGAGATATGTTTAATTTGTTAAATTGATTCATCTGAAAGGTATTAATTTAAATATACTTAAATACGAGAGGCGTTTGAAAAGTCCGTGCAAATTCCGAGAGATGCCGTCACAGGCGCCTTTCGAGTTTAGTTAGGAGCATCTTTGGAAAGAACGCACACCGAGCTTCAGTCATATTGGTCTATTTCTTTGTGTTAGGCATTCGTGTGAATCAAGGAAGTCGAGTTTTTGTCAAAAAATGGATGAAAAAATTTCCTTTGGTAATTAAACACTACTTTATGAAAAGCAAAACGCCTCAGGAGACTAAAGAGAAGCTTCATAAACATTACAGTGACTCTGCGCCTTCGCTTAGAACAGTTTATAAGTGATTTCAAAATTTTTGAGTGGCCATATGGGCGCAAGTGATGCTGACTCCAGAAATCATTGATATAATCCATGATATGGTGATGGATAACCGAAGAGTTAATGTGTGTGGGATTGCTAGTGCTGTGGGCATCTCGAATGAACGGCTACATAATACTTTGCATCAACATTTGGACACGAGAAAGATATCCGCAAGTTGGACCAAAAGCGGAATTGTGCGAGTTGTTGTAAGGATGGTTTGCAGCTGTTCAGCAGAATCCGCAGGATTTTGAGCGTCGTTTCGTTACTGTGGAAGAAACATGGGTACATTACCATACTCCCGAGACCAAACAACAATCTAAACAAGGGAGAATCTGCACCAAAAAAGGCGAAGACCATTCCTTCGGTCGGAAAGGTTATGGAGACTGTCTTTTGGGATTCGCAAGGGATAATCCCTATCGACTATGTGGAAAAGGGTAAAACTATTACAGGTGAATATTATTCATCGTTATTGGACCGTCCTTTTCCATCACGACAATGCACCAGCACACACCTCAGCAGTTATGGTCGCAAAATTAATGGAAATAGGATTCCAACTCGTTTCACATCGCCCACCCCCCATATTCTCGAGTCCAGGCTCCCTCGGACTACTTTTTGTTCCCGACTTTGGAGAAATGGCTGTTGCGACACAGATTTTATTCAAACGAGGAGGTGATTGCAGCAACTATTAGCTATTTTGCGGACTTGGACAATTTCTATTATTCGGACGTAATCAACAAATTAGAACAGCGTCGGACGAAGTGTATAAGTCTAAAATGAGACTATGTTGAAAAATATACAAAGTTTACCCCAAACATGTAAGCAGGTTTTACTTTTGCACGGACTTTTCAAACGCCCCTCGTATATTCATCGTTCTTAAGAGCTAACAAGTAGATGTATACATAGCGAAAGCTGAAGAACAAACGACGATACGAAACAGGAAGGCATCTTCTAGCTGATCGCAGAAAAAATGTGAAGGCTTTTCTGTTCTTCATTATCGGTCCATATTACATGTACTTATTAACATTTGTGGACTTCCTGGTACACACATATTTCATAAACATAAAGATAAAAAAATTGTCTTGGTGTCTCACATTTTCCTACGATATATATGAATACGATACAGGCTGTTACATGAGCAGGCATTCAAGTCCTGTACAACAAGGTTAAGTCAGTTCAGGGACGTGTCCGTCTGAGGGAATTGATGTAGCCACTGCTGGAGTGACGTTGCAGTTGGCTTGTATGATGCCAATTGGACGGTGACAACCGACTGAGAGCGAGCTTTGGTTGTGCAGATTGTAGCAGATGTAGGCATCGAGGTTCAGCCCGTCCAGGAGCGTAGTCATGACAGCCGTGCGAACCTTGAGTAGCACTGTCGGTTCAGCCGGGTCAGCAGCATGGAGGTCCGATGGGCCGCACGGTGCAGAGTCGTTCGGCCACACTGGGCTACAGCCGGACCGAGCGTGTCCCTGACATCACCCCAAGGGCCGAGCAGTGCTGTTGCGAAACAACTTGTATGCCAATGGCTTGGCAGAGTCGCACATGGAGATGCAGCCCACATGCCAATGCCTCACTGCTCCACACCGAGTGAGCCCGTGACGTCACTGCACCAGTGCCGTGCACAAGCGCTGGCGTGCTGCAGCCTACAGCTGTTGGTAGCACTGACCGCAGTTGTGAGCTACAGTCTGCGAGCGGTGAGTAGAGCAGAGTTTAGTTCACATGTGTGTGACATGTTATGGGACTTAACTGCTAAGGACATCAGACCCTAAGCTTACACACTACTTAACCTGAATTATCCTAAGAACAAACACACACCCATGCCTGAGGGAGGACTCGATCCTCCACTGGGACCAGCCGCACAGTCCATGACTGCAGCGACTTAGAGCGCCAGAGTTTACTGGAGTAGTGGGATTCGTAACGAACAAAATGAGCGCGGAAGCTAAACTTGGTTGGCAGAAGAAGGTGCGGATGTCAATAAAAAGGGAAGCAAAAGGAAAACTAATCAGTGGTGAGTGGAGCCTCAAGCGAAATTTAAAGGTTCACTTTGGATCGTGTTAAAGCCTGTCGTGGATGACGTTACGATATGCGTTCATTTTGTTTGCTGTTCGCTGTGTGGTGAAATTTACTCTCATGCTGAAGGGTCAAGTGCCACTTCGCACATTTCTCGCCATCCATGCGTGTCTAATAAAAAAGGGTCTTATGTGGACGAGAAAGGACTTTATAAACCAAATGAGGAGATGACTGTCGATAAATGCGTGGCTATGTGTGCACGAGACTTAAGGTCGTACGGGACTATAAGAGGTGAAGGACTTATGGATCTTGTTCAGACGTTAATAGACACTGCAAAGGCCATTATGTCGCACCCCACAAATGTGTCGCGATACATGGCAGAAGGTGTTAAAAGCCTACAACATATATTTATGCCTGATGTATTTGCTCATATAACATCAGGTGAATACTCAACAACTACAGACATGTGCGCATCCAGCGCGAAAAGAAACAATTCTGTGACATGTACTGTCTCCTGTTTCATTGACTGGACCCTCAGATCTCGCATTTTATTTACAACTCAGTTTCCAGATGAGCCAAAAACAGGCGGTAACATTCTAAGAGAATTGTTTAGACGATTTATGTCTCTTGGTGTCCACCACTCTACTTTGAAAGAAATGCAGCACACGACTGATCAAGGTACCAACACAGTCGTTGCACTGCAAGATTATTCACGATTTAATTGCTCCAGCCGTATGCTAAATACAGGGCTACGAAAAAAATTTAATGCGGACTATATATGCGTCAATTGTCCATAAGTTCATGGTCTTTTGACTGTGGCGAAAGAACGCGTCACTTACGAAAAAAAAGTCGTCTTTTTAATTCTCTTGATAGATACTCGCTGGAATAAGCAGCCGACAATGTCTTTGTGCAAGACGCTCTCTGAGAAGGGAGAAATAGCCCAAAATGAAGGAACTGATAATACGCTCATGAAAGAACTTTTTACGTTATGTATGCTATTCGATTACTGTAGCTCTTTTCCGCAATCGTTTATTTTGTAGCTTTTAAAACATAAGGGCTTTTGTAGTCTCCCCCTAACGGCGTCCCAGGAATTAGAACTGGCGAAATCACCTACACTGCAACTTCTTAAGACATGCAAAATGACAGTATAAAAGCATTTGAGTCAGGCGTCCCAGGACAGAGAAGCTTCTGAAATCGGACTTATACATAAACGCCTCATATTATACTTAGATGAAAAAGCTATTTGTCCAGAGATGCTGTGAGGTAGCTAGTTTCCTCTGGCGACCATACGTCATTTAACAATGATATCCGAAGATAAGAGGCGTAAAGTCATGAAAAGGATACATTAGTTTTCCTTCCCCACACTTCTCCAATCCCACAATACACTCTAACGACATTTCCCTTTACTGCATTTCCAACCGTCTTTTCTCTTTGTTCTCGCTAGTGGGTTCGAACGGAGCTGACTTACCTTTCGATCTAGAAATAGTTATCTCAATGTACTCTGCTCTTCTGCAAGTTTATGTTCGGAAATAGATGAAACGCTCATTCCTACATGTTCCTCTACAATTGGTAACACGTAGATCCTTGGGAATCCATGTTGTCCTAAATGAAAGTTTGTATTTTTACTCTACATGTACTGAAATAGGAATTTTGCTGTTCTCCGGTAAAAAGAAGAGAAGAGTAAGGAGAATGGACATGTATTTCAGAGCCCCACCCCATAAAAGAACAAATCTTGTAGAAGTACATAAATTTTGCTACTCCATCTGCTGGATTCTTAGTTGTGCAATTTGAAGATGAGAGTGAGACATTAGGGCTGCCTTCACTCTTTGTTGTTCAACATTTACACTGAACAAGCAGTAAAGCATACAAAGATAAATTTGTAAATAGAAGCAAATATCAGGGAGAAGCAATAAACATTTTGAAGTTTACCGGTTACACTGCAATTCTGTCAGAGACAGTAAAGAACTTGGAATAACAGTTGCGCTAAGTATTAGTGAAAAATTAAAAACAATTACCTAATATCGTAGAAAAATAATTAAAAATCAGAAATATATTTTTTTCAAAATTTTAAAGTATAATGTACATGACTAGATTACAGTATTTTGCGAAGGTAGGCATAAAGAACCCCTTCCCTCTCCCTTGATATGGCGAGGGTTAAATCAGGTAGTATTAAGGGAATCTGATTAGAAAATAAGACACTAAAAGGATTATTGGGCAGCAAACTAATTGATGATGACCGAAGTAGATAGGAAATAAAATGAAGACTGACTATAGCAAGAAAAGTATTAATGAAAAACAGGTATTTGCTAACATCGAATATAAATTTAAGTGTTAGGAAGTATTACTGGAAGGTATTTGTGTGGTTTCCAAGATGCTGCTCCAGGTGGGTGTAAAAATGAATGTGCGCAATGGAAAATACTGAACGCAAATATAAAGATTTGGCTCTGTCTTACTACCCTCTGAAGCAGGTCTTAGGATTTCTTAATGGTGATATTATTTCCTCCTTCTTGCTCTTTAACATATAAATTACAACATAAAAATAAATGATTGATAAAGGGAACTAGTAACTACTAAATATTAATGTTGTTTCTGCTTATACATTTATTGTAGATTAAAACCCATTAATATATTAAAAATGTTTATATATCGATGATACAAATGAATTTACTGACTAATATTATTGATAAACTGCCCAAATGTGCGGCTTTTTATGGCTACGTGATCCCATATGAATAACGCGAGGCCGGCCGAAGTGGCCGTGCGGTTAAAGGCGCTGCAGTCTGGAACCGCAGGACCGCTACGGTCGCAGGTTCGAATCCTGCCTCGGGCATGGATGTTTGTGATGTCCTTAGGTTAGTTAGGTTTAACTAGTTCTAAGTTCTAGGGGACTAATGACCTCAGCAGTTGAGTCCCATAGTGCTCAGAGCCATTTGAACCATTTTTTTGAATAACGCGAGATGACTATTATCATCTACGCCCCAAATACTAGAAGACACTACTTTCAAAGATGATCTACAGTGGTGCGCAACCACAGTGGAAATGAATCTTACACTATCACAGATGATCAGTTTTATAGCCCTAATAAGCAGAACCGATTAGCAATATCACCGAATGTACTGCGTCCCGTGCGTCGCAGTGATGGTTCTCGTGCACGTCTGCGACGATGGATGCACTCCAGCCACAAAATAAAAAATTCATTAAATACTAGGATGGCAGAAGGCGGTCCTCTGACTAGTACAATCTATTATTATCTTCTCCTCTCTGTATTCTACAGACAAGAAACGCGAACTCCCAGCAGCAAAGACGGGATTCAGATAACGTTTCAACGTGAATGTTGACAGCAGAGGTGCTCTCAATCACTGAACGCTGGGTACTCAACGACGATTCCCTACCCGGAGGCGAAGTCCAGAATCGTATAAGTGAGCAACACCTTCGGTCACATAAAGCAACTTCCCAGTGCCTTGTGCCCATACATCACGCAAATTAAGATTTAGTGATTTTGCCCACATCTGTCCTATCATGATAAACGAACCCTGCGACAGTATTTCACTGGTGACAGCTTCAACGCGCTTGAACATTATCCCCCTGGGTTCCACCGCTCGTCATCGGAAGTCAGTTTCGGCATGATGCTTGCTGAAAAAGTGTAGCCCTGGGATTGTACAGCAGCCTTCACCTACATCACGCATTACACTGCAAGTGTTGTCACTTTAGTCAATCTCCTGATCCACTGGCACAAGCCTTGTCGGCATGATCATATACCTTACAAACACATTTCCTCTTTGTTCTCCTCCCACCTTCTGAGGAGGCAGTGCCGTCACTGTTGGTGCCGAATCTGCGGCCTTCGGAAATACTAAATGCGGTTGTACCATTTCAGTACCCAAAACATCTGCGATACAATCAGCCTTATTGATAGCTTTCTGTGTCACCTCCTAAGTATCTACAACAAAATTACTGTCGCCAGTTGCACTCTGGAAGACTCAAAAATCATCGGCACATGAACTTTTCTCCACATCTGGTCCAGGCTGCAGAAATTCGCAACCTCTCCTCACTAATTATGCAAACAACAATCGAGGAGAACGAAACAGTACGATGACAAGGACACTTAATCTAATTCTGTCCTAACACTTACCGTAATTTAACTTCTCTCATTGAGCAGCTACTCATGACTATTACTTTACGTGATTAAAAGTAGTGAGCCACATTTATTGCTCAAAGTGACATACATTGCATATTAAAAACGGCGAAAACTACCACAAAACTCCGACTCCATGGTTAACACCTTATACACTTGCAGACAGTGAGCCACACCCATTGATGATAGGCAAAAATAACGCTCATATTTACACATCCTCAGAACACAGTCAGCGTTTACTTGACACATGTCACACATAAAAACAGAACTGAAAAGCTGTCAAAAGGTGCAATGATTCGACGTGATACTCGCAGGGGAAAAAATAGAACAGTCAGTGCACGGAGCCACTGTGCACTGATGCTGTGTGTCAACGAAGCAGCAACCCTGAGGTAGTAGAGAGTCATCGTCCCAGGGAGGGTAGCTGGTAAGGTTCCCCAGTCACTGAAATTTAGACGTGACACACACTTCTGACATCAAAATGTGGAGGTCCAGGATGGATGATCTCTACGCGTGGATGTCTGAGTTGAGGTGGTCGATTGTTGTCCGGATAATGACACATTGTTGCTCATAAAAACTTCACTATGATTCATACATTTCACTGGAAAACAAATTAGGACATTCTGTGGTGCAACGTCCTCCATAGTGTGTGCTGAAGACAGCGGGTGTTAAGGAACTGACGCAACTGGTAATCATGGTCTCTAATGACTGCCTTCTATGGTTGAAGGCTGGTTGTACCTGGTAGTTGGCCCACAGGCTGGAAGATGTTAAGCTCACAGCACTGACCTCAAAACCAGCAGCGGCGGCCCACAGTTAGTGGAGGCCAAATCCCATGGTGGCTGCTTGTAGCGTCATGTCGTCTCGTGGAGTGGCAACACCTCTCCTCTTAAATAGTAGCTACCAGACTGAGATACCTTTGACTGGTAATTTATTTTGGGACCGAGCGTCCCTGTTTAGTTACTGGGCTACCAACGCCTTCCTGCTGCGTCGTCATTATGGCGGTGCCAGCCTCTTCTCTGGAGCACAATGTGGGAATCTGCCAGTGGCATTGCTGCATCCGACGTAATGGTGTTTTGTCGGCTCTGAGCTGGCCCAATCTCAAGATCTTTTTAACAGCCATGGCAACATCACAAATTTACTCAGTAGCGCCGAAAAATAGTGGGGGCACTGCAGATCGAACAACTGATAAGAAGATACTGAATCGATCTGGGGAAAACAAGAAATTTATGGCACAACTTCCTTTCATGGTGCATATCCTGAGGCATCAAGGACTTCTCAGGTTGGTAGGCAATGGAGAGAAGTGTGCATATGTGGGCGTTGGGGAGGGGAGGGGGGTGTTACAATTGTAGAGGGAGACAAAGTCTTTAATACAGTTAGCAGGTTCAAATTGATGCACGTCGCATTAGCTGTGCAGCGCTGAAGAGGCTTGCACAGAATAGACTAGCTTGGGCAGCTGCATCAAATCAGTCTTCAGACTGTAGACCACATCAACAAGATTGTGGAATGGGGAGGGAGGGAGAGGTAGGCTTCTGGTCCACAACTTTGCAAGTTCTTTACTGGGAGAACTCATTAGTAAGGTAGATCACGTGTGATTCAGCGCCCCCGGCAGTTGTTATGGCAAAAGACGGTTCTATATTGCTCTAAATAAACGGCGTTGCTCATTTTCGTATGAGAAAAAGTATTTATCTCACGCTGTTGACCGAGGCAACCAACTGATGTAGCGGTTCTTGTATTATATTGTTGTTTTAAATAGAAGTGTCTCTGGTATGACGTCAAACTGCAACCATACAGTAAAAGCGGTCCCTATGCGACAAAAGCAACAACCTCTCTCGAAGGTGGATGAGCCAGCGGAAGTTGTGAGCTGTAACTGTTACCCTGTCTGCTTGCGAAGGTGGAAGGAAGATAGAGAATGTAAAGAAAATATTCGTGATCACCTATCACTTATCAGCAGGTAGTCAGCTCAGTATTATCAATTGAAATTAACTGAGCAGTGCTTGTTGATTCCTGTTGTGATTTTATGTAACTCCAGGTTTGAGTTCGAGAGTAACGCAAAGTTACAGATGTGGCTCCAATGTAATTTTCATAATGCAAGAGCATAACGCTATCGGTCAGTCGAATTATGCTGTATAGTTAATTGAGTATCTTACTTCGTTTCTGAAAGGCTGTAGGTTCTTTGGTACACCATACGAGATCTTATATATTGCTAATCAGTATTTGGATCACAGCAAAGGCAGACAGGCTCCATGTCAGCAGTTTTGCATTTCTTTCACGAATAGCTGTATAAAAAGCTGATAAAGACATTAATACAAAGAGATATGTTTAATTTGTTAAATTAATACATCTGAAAGGCATTAATTTAAACATACTTAAATACGAGGGGCGTTTGAAAAGTCTGTGCAAAGTCCGAGAGATTCCACCAGCGGCACCTATCGAGTTTAGTTAGTAGCATCTTTGGAAAGAGCGCACACCAAGCTTCAGTGATACTGGTTTATTTCTTTGTGTTTGGCATTCGTTTGAATCAAGGAAGTCGAGTGATTGTGAAAAAATGGACGAAAAAGTATTTCGTGTGGTGATTTAACATTACTTTATGAAAGGAAAAACGCCTCAGGAAATAAAGAGAAGCTTGATAAAAGTTACGGTGACTCTTCGCCTTCGCTTAGAACAGTTTATAAGTGATTTGAAAATTTTAGGAGCGGCCATATGGGCACAAATAATGCTGAACTTTCTGGACGCACTGTGGAGGATACCGCTCCAGACATCACTGATAAAATCCATGATATAGTGATGGATGACAGAATAGTTAATGTGCGTGAAAATTGCTAGTGCTATGGGCATCTCGAATGAACGGGTACATAATATTTTGCATGAACATTTGGACATTAGAAAGCTATCCGAAAGATGCGATCCGCGATTGCTCATGCTTGGCCAAAAACGGAATTGTGCGAAGTGTTGCAAGGATGGTTTGCAGCTGTTCAGAAGAATCCGCAGGACTTTGAGCGTCGTCTCGTCACTGTTTATGAAAGATGGATACATTACTATACTCATGTGACCAAACAAGAATCTAAACAATGGGTTACCGAGGGAGAATCTGCATCAAAAAAGGAGAAGACCATTCCTTCGGCCGGAAAGGTTATGGCGACTGTCTTTTGGGATTCGCAATGGATAATTCTCATCGACTATCTGCAAAAGGGTAAAACTATGTGAATATTATTCATCGTCATTGGACCGTCGTTTTCGATCACGAGAATGCACCAGCAAACATCTCAGCAGTTGTGGTCGCGAAATTAATGGAAATAGGATTCCATCTCGTTTCACATACCCCACCCCCCCATATTCTCCAGACCTGGTTTCCTCAGACTACTATTTGTTCCCCATTTTGAAGAAATGGCTGGTGGGACAAAGATTTTATTCAAACGAGAAGATGATTGCAGCATGTATTAGCTATTTTGCAGACCTGGACAATTCCTATTATTTGGATGGGATCAACAAATTAGAACAGCGTTGGACTAAGTCTCTAAGTCTAAAAGGAGACTATGTTCAAAAATAAAAAAGGTTTACCCCAAACATGTAAGGAGTTTTTATTTTTGCACGGACTTTTAAAACGCCCCTCGTATACTCATGGTTCTTAAGAGCTAACGGGATTTATGCATAGATGGATATACTCGTAGATAGCGAAAGCTGAAGAACAAAGGACGATACTAAACAGGAAGGCATCTCTTAGCTGATTGCAGAAAAAATGTGAAAGCTTTTCTGTTCTTCATTATCGGCCCGTATTACATGTACTGATTATCATTTGTGGACTTTTTGGTACACACATATTTCATAAACATAAAAAAGAAAATTTTTATTGGTGTCTTACATTTTCCTACGATTTACAGGATGTTACAAAAAGGTACCGCCAAACTTTCAGGAAACAGTCCTCACACACAAATAAAGAAAAGATGTTATGTGGACATGTGTCCGGAAACGCTTAATGTTAGAGCTCATTTTAGTTTCGTCCACCTACGCTCAATGGAGCACGTTCTCATGATTTCATACGGGATACTCTACCTGTGCTGCTAGAACATGTGCCTTTACAAGTACGACAAAACTTGTGGTTCATGCGCGATGGAGCTCCTGCACATTTCAGTCGAAATGTTCGTACGCTTCTCAACAACAGATTCGGTGACCGATGGATTGGGAGAGGCGGACCAATTCCATGGCCTCCACGCTCTCCTGACCTCAACCCTCTTGACTTTCATTTATGGGGGCATTTGAAAGCTATTGTCTACGCAGCCCCGGTACCAAATGTAGAGACTCTTCGTGCTCGTATTGTGGACGGCTGTGATACAATACGCCATTCTCCAGGGCTGCATCAGCGCATCAGGGATTCCATGCGACGGAGGATGGATGCATGTATCCTCGCTAACGGAGGACATTTTGAACATTTCCTGTAACAATGTGTTTGAAGTCACGCTGGTACATTCTGTTGCTGTGTGTTTCCATTCCATGATTAATGTGATTCGAAGAGAAGTAGTAAAATGAGCTCTAACATGGAATGAAAGCGTTTCCAGACACATGTCCACATAACATATTTTCTTTCTTTGTGTGTGAGGAATGTTTCCTGAAAGTTTGGCCCTACCTTTTTGTAACACCCTGTATGTGACTACGATACTAGCTGTTTCATGAGTAGTCATTCAAGTCGTGTACAACAAGGTGAAGACAGTTCAGGGACGTGTCTGCCCATGGGAATTGATGCAGCCACTGCTGGAGTGACGACGCAGTTGGCTTGTATGATGTCAATTGGACGGTGACAACCGGATCAGAGCGAGCTCTGGTTGTGCAGTTTGCAGCAGAGGTGGGCATCGTGGCGCGGCCTGTCCAGGAACATAGCCATGGCAGCCGTGTGAGCCTTGCCTAGCGCTGCCGAGTCAGCTGGGACAGCCACATGGAGGTCCGACGGGCCGCACGGTGCAGAGTCGTGTGGCTGCACTGGGCTACAGCAGTCTCCGGCCGAGCGAGTCCCTGACGTCACCCCAAGGGCCGAGCAGTGCTGTTGCGAAACAGCTTGTATGTCACGGGCTCAGCAGAGTCGCGCATGGAGAAGCAGCCCACGGGCCGCGGCCTCACTGCTCTGCACCGAGCGAGCATGTGACGTCACTGCACCAGGGCCGTGCGCAAGCGCTTGCGTGCTGTGGCCTACAGGCTGTTGGTAGCACTGCCCGCAGTTGTGAGGTACGGGCTGCGAGCGGGTAGTAGAGCAGAGTTTAGTTCAAATATTCAAATGTGTCTGAAATCTTATGGGACTTAACTGCTGAGGTCATCAGACCCTAAACTTACACACTACTTAACCTAGATTATCCTAAGGAGAAACATACAGAACCTTTGCCCGGGGGAGGACTCGAATCTCCACCGGGACCAGCCACATAGTCCATGACTGCAGCGCCTTAGACCGCCAGAGTTTAGTGGAGTGGTGGGATTTCTTCATTTTTTTCGTAACGCACAAAATGAGCGCGGAAATTACACGTTGTATTCATAAGAAGGTGCACATGTGAATAAAAAGGTAAGCAGAAGAATACGTAATGAGTGGTGAGTGGAGAACCACACAGCCTGAAGCGAATTTTAAAGGTTCAGTTACGACCGTAGTGAAGCCTGTCGTGGTTGGTGTTAGGAAAAGCGTTCATTTTGTTTGCTGTTCGCTGTGCAGACCAATTTACTCTCATGCTGAAGGGTCAAGTGGCACTTCGAACATTTCTCGCCATCCTTGTGTGTCTAATAAACAAGAGTGTTATGTGGATGAGAAATAACTTCTAAACCAGCTGAGGAGATAACTGTCGATTAATGCGTGGCTATGTGTGCACGAGACGTTAGGTTGTATAGAACTGTAAGAGGTGAGGGTCTTATGAATCCTGTTCAGACGTTAATCGATACTGCAAATACCATTATGTCTCATCCCAGAATTGGGTCGCGGTACATGACAGAAAGTGCTTAAAGCCTACGACATATATTTATGCCTGAGGTAATTGCTCATATGACAGAAGGTTAATACTCAGCAACTACAGACAAGTGGACATCCAGTGCGCGAAGAAAAGATTATCTGACACATACTGTCTCCTGTTTCATTGACTGGACTCTCAGATCTCGCATTTTGTTTGCAACTCAGTTTCCAGATGAATCAAAAACGGGCGGTAACATTCTAACAGAAATGTTTCGACGATTTATGTCTCTTGGTATCCACGACTCTACTTTGAAAAACATCAAGATACCAACATCGTCGTTGCACTGTGAGATTATTCACGATTGAATTGTTCCTGCCATATGATAAATAACAACCCCTCCCCCCCCCCCAAAAAAATCATGTTGAAGCCCATAAATTCTGCTACACACATATTTCATAAACATAAAGAAAGAAAAATTTCTTCGTGTCTTACGTTTGTCTACGATACATTTGACTACGATACTGGCTGTTACATTGGTACTCATTCAAGTCGTGTACAAGAAAATTACAAGATTGGTGTATACAAGAAAAACAATACATTATTTTACATGTTTTAAATAAACAGTTTGACAAATCATTTACATTGGCACGTGACATATTTGTACAAGATACACTAACTTAAAATTTGAAAGGTATCAATGTTCTGAGAATAAGAGGTTAAGTCAGTTCATGGAAGTGTCTGCCTGTGGTAATTCATGCAGCCACTGCTGGAGTGACTTCGCAGTTGGCTTTTATGATGTCAGTCGGTAAGTGACGACCGGCTGAGTGTGAGCTCTGGTTGTGCAGTTTGCCGCAGAGGGGATCATCGCAGTGCGGCCCGTCCAGGACCGTGGCCATGACTGCCGTACGAGCCCTGTCTCGCGCTGTCGGTTCGGGCAGGGCAGCCGTATCGAGGTCCGACGGGCAGCACGGTGCAGAGTCGTGCACAGAGGCCCGGCCCGCGAGCTGCGGCAGCAATGGACTACAGCAGTCCCGGGCCGGGCGAGTCCCTGACGTCACCCCAAGGGCCCAGCAGTGCTGTTGCGAAAGAACCTGTATGTAACGGCCTCAGCCGAGTTGCAAATTAAGACGCAGCCCACGAGCCGCGGCCTCACTGCTCCACACTGAGCGAGACCGTGACGTCACTGCATCAGTGCCTTGCGCAAGCACTGGTGTGCTGCACCTACGAACTGTTGTAGCACTGACCGCAGGTGCGAGCTACGGGCTACGAGCGGTGAAAAGAGCAGTGTTTAGTGGAGTGATGGGATTTCTTCATTTTTTTCGTAACACTCAAAATGAGAGCGGGAAACTAAACGTGGTTTGCAGAAGGAGGAGCACATGTCAAGAAAAATGGAAGTAAAAGAAAAACTAATCAGTGGTGAGTAGAGAACCACACAACCTGGAGCGAATTTTAAAATTTGAGTTTAGACCTTGTTAAACTCTATTGTGGATGGCGTTAGGAAAGGTGTTCATTTTCTTTGCTGTTCGCTGTGCTGTGAAATTTACTCTCATGCTGAACGGTAAAGAGGCACTTCGTACATTTCTCGCCATCCATGTGTGTCTAATAAACAAAGGTCTTATGTGGACGAGAAACGACTTCCTAAACCAGCTCAGGAGCTAACTGTCGATAACTGTGTTGCTAGGTGTGCACGAGACATAAGGTCGTACGGAACTGTATGACGTGAGGCCTTATGGATCTTTTTCAGACATTAGTTGACACCGCAAAGGCCCATTTATCTCACCCCACAACTGTGTCACGGAACTTGGCAGAATGAGCTAAAACATATAATTATATCTAAGGTAATTGCTCATGTAACTGAAGGTGAATACCCAGCAACTACGGACATGTGCACGTCCAGCGCAAGAAGAAACCATTAGCTGACATGTACTGTCTCCTGTTTCATTGACTGGACTCTCAGATTTCGCATTTTGTTTACAACCCAGTTTCCAGATGAACCACAAACGGTCGGTAGTATTCTAAGAGAATTGTTTAGACCATTAATGTCTCTTGGTATCCACGATTCTACTTTGAAAGACATACAGCACATGCCGCCCAGAGTGGCCGAGCGGTTCTGGACGCTTCAGTCTGGAACCACGCTACCGCTACGGTCGCAGGTTCGAATCCTGCCTGAGACATGGATGTGTGTCATGTCCATAGGTTAGTTAGGCTTAAGTAGTTCTAAGTTCTAGGAGACTGATGACATCAGAAGTTAAGTCCCATAGTGGTCAGAGCCATTTGAACCATGCTGCACACGAATGATCAAGGTACCAACATTGTCGTGGCACTGCGCGATTATTCACGACTGAATTGTTCCTGCCATATGCTAAATACAGGGCTGTGAAATAATTTTGATGCCGAGTATACATCCAATAATTGTCCATACGTTCATGGTCTTTTGACTGCGGCGAAACAACACATCACTTACGTAAAGAAAAGTTATCTTCTATATGCGCTTGCTAGATCTCTGAGCCAGGCTTACAATACTCGCTGGAATAAGCAGCTGACAATGTTAGAATGTCTTCGTGCAAGCAGCTCTATGAGAAGGGAAGATAGCCCAAAATGAAGGAACTGATAATATGCTGATGAAAGAACTTTTTACGTTATGTATGCTATTCGATTACTGTAATTCTTATACGCAATCGTTTATTTTACAGCTTCAAAAACACTTTGTGCGAAAAGCTCTCTGAGAAGGGAGTAATATCCCGAACTAAAGGAACTGATATCATGCTGATGAAAGAATTTTTTCAGTATGTATGCCATTCTATTACTGTAATTCTTATACGCAAACGATTATTTTATACCTTTTAAAACATAATGGTTTTTGTAGCACTTCAACGCGGCGTCCAAGCAATTAGAACTGAAGAAATTACCTACAATGCACCTTCTCTTGACATGGACGATGTCAATATTAAAGCATTTGAGTGAGGCGCCCCAGGTCAGAGAAACTTCTGAAATCGGACTTTTACATAAACGTCTCAAATTGTAGTTATATGAAAGCTATTTGTCCAGAGATACTGTGAGGTAGCAACTTTCCTCTGGCCACCATTCGTCATTTAAAAATGATATCTGAAGATAAGAGGCGTAAAGTCATGAAAAGGATACAATAGTTTCCCTTCCTCATACTTCTGCAATCCCACAATACACTCTAACGACATTTCCCTTTACTGCATCTCCAACTGTCTTTTCTGTTTGTTCTCGGTAGTGGGATCGAACGGAAACGGCTTACCTTTCGATCTAGAAATAGTTGTCTCAATGTACTCTGCTCATCTGGGAGTTACAAAAATAACAGTTAATGTTCTGAAATAGGAGAGACGCTCGTTCCTAAATGTTCTTCCACAACTGGTAACATGTGAATCCTTGGGAGTCTATGTTGTCCTAAATCAGAGTTTGAATTTTTGCCCTATATGCACTGAAATATGAATTTTGCTGTCCTCCGTTAAAAAGAAGTCAGGAGTAATGAGATTTCATAACCCCACCCCATCAAAGAATAAATCTGTTTGAGACACATAAATTCTGCTGCTCCATTTCCTGCTCCATTTTTACCCTCCACGCTGCCCGCCACTACTAAATTGGCGATCCCTTGATGCCTCAGAATATGCCCTACCAACCGATCTCTTCTTCTAGTCAAGTTGTGCCACAAATTACTCATCTCTTTAATTCTATTCTGTACTGCCTCATTAGTAATGTGATCTACCCATCTAATCTTCGGAATTCTTCTGTAGCACCACATTTCGAAAGCTTCTATTCTCTTCTTGTCTAAACTATTTATCGTCAACGTTTCACTTCCATACATGACTACACTCCATACAAATACTTTCAGTAACGACTTCCTGACACTTAAATCTATACTCGATATTAACAAATTTCTCTTCTTCACAAACGCTTTCCTTGCCATTGCCAGTCTACATTTTATATCCCCTCTACTTCGACCATCATCAGTTATTTTGCTCCCGAAATAGCAAAACTCATTTACTATTTTAAGCCTCTCATTTCCTAATCTAATTCCCGCAGCATCACCCGATTTAACTGGACTGCATTCCATTATCCTCGTTTTACTTCTGTTGATGTTCATCTTATATCTGCCTTTCAAGGCACTGTCCATTCCGTTCAGCTGCTCTTCCAGGTCCTTTGGTGTCTCTGACAGAATTACAATGTCATCGGCGAACCTCAAAGTTTTTATTTCTTCTCCATAGATTCTAATTCCTGCTCCGAATTTTTCTTTTGTTTCCTTTACTGCTTGCTCGATATACAGATTGAATAACATCTGCGATAGGCTTACAACCCTGTCTCACTCCCTTCCCAATCACTGCTTCCCTTTCATGCCCCTCGACTCTTATAACTGCTATCTGGTTTCTGTACAAATTGTAAATAGCAATTCGCTCCTTGTATTTTTCCCCTGTCACCTTTAGAATTTGAAAGAGAGTATTCCAGTCAGCATTGTCAAAAGCTTTCTCTAAGTCTACAAATGCTAGAAACGTAAGTTTGCCTTTCCTTAATCTTTATTCTAAGATAAGTCGTAGGGTCAGTATTGCCTCACGCGTTCCAACATTTCTACGGAATCCAAACTGATCTTCACTGAAGTCGGCTTCTACCAGTTTTTCCATTCGACTGTAAAGAATTCGTGTTAGTATTTTGCAGCCGTGGATTATTAAACTGATAGTTCGGTAATTTTCACATCTGTCAACACCTGCTTTCTTTGGGATTGGAATTATTATTTTCTTCTTGAAGTCTGAGGGTATTTCGCCTGTCTCATACATCTTGCTCACTAGGTGGTAGAGTTTTGTTAGGCCTGGCTCTCCCAAGGCTGTCATTAGTTCTAATGGGATGTTTTCTACTCCTGGGACCTTGTTTCGACTTAGGTCTTTCAGTGCTCTGTCAAACTCTTCACGCAGTATCATATGTCCTCTTTCATCTTCACGTACATTCTCTTCCATTTCTATAGCATTGTCCTCAAGAACATCGCCCTTGTAAAGACACTCTATTTACTCCTTCCACCTTTCTGCTTTCCCTTCTTTGTTTATTATTGGAATTCCATCTGAGCTTTTGGTATTCATGCAAGTCGTTCTCTTTTCTCCAAAGACCTCTTTGATTTTCATGTATGCAGTATTTAACTAACCCCTAGTGATATCCGCCTCCACATCCTTATATTTGTCCTCTAGCCATCCCTGCTTAGCCATTTTGCACGTCCCGTCGATCTCATTCTTTAGACGTATGTATTCTTTTTTTCCCAGCTTCATGTAATGCGTTTTTGTATTTTCTCCTGTCATCAATTAAATGATTTACAAAACTGAGGAGTCCTTGATGAATCAGGATATGCCCTATTAAACGAAGTTGTGCCACAAATGTCTTGTCTTCCCCAGTTCGACTCAGTATCTTCTTATCGGTTATTTGATCTGCAGTGCCACAACTAATTTTCAGCGCTTCTGAGTAAAATTGTGATGTTGCCATCGCTGTTGCAAAAAATCTTGGGAGTGGACCAGCTCAGAGCCGACCAAACACCATTACGTCAGATGCAGCAATGCCACTGGCAGATTCCCACATTGTGCTAAAGGAAAGGCCGTAACAACGACGCAGCAGCAAGATGTTGGTAAGCCAGTAACTACACATCCAATGAACAGACTTCTTATGGTCCACATGGTTACAAGCTATGATTTGCAAAGCAAGAACGCTCTGTCCCAACATAAGTTACCATTATTTTCAGTCAAAGGTATCTCACTCTCGTAGTTTCTATTTAAAAGGAGAGGTGTATGCCGCTCTACGAGGCGACATGAGGCTACAAGCAGTCACCACGAGATTGGGCCTCCACTACCTGTGGGCCCCTGCTGCTGGTTTTAAGGTCTGTGCTATGATTTAGCATCTCCCAGCCTGTGGGACAACTACCAGGTGCAACCAGCCTTCCGCCATAGAAGGCAGTCGTTTGAGGCCATGACCACCTGTTGCGTCAGTTCCTTAACACTCGCAGTCTTCAGCACACGTTATGGAGGATGTTGCACCACAGAATGTTCTAGTTTGTTCTTCAGTAAAATGTATGACTAACAGTGAAGTTTTTATGAGCAGCCACGGATCATCGTCCCGACAACAATCCACCAGCTCAACTCAGACCTCCACGTGTACAGGTCATCCATCCCGGACCTCCACATTTTGATGTCAGCCTTAGCAGCCACTCTCCCTGGAGACGATAACTCTCCACTACCTCAGGGTTGCAGTTCCGTCGACACACAGCATCAGTGTGCAGTAGGTGAGTGAACTATCTGTGCTATTTTTTCCCCCTGCGAGTATCACGCCGAGTCATTGCACTTTTTAGCAGCTTTTCAATTCTGTTTTCATGTGTAACTTGTGTCAAGTAAACTCAGACTGTGTTCTGAGGATGTGTAAGTGTGAGCGTTATTTTATCCTATTATTAATTAGTGTGGCTCATTGTCTGGAAGTGTAGAAGCATGCGTAACTTCTTAGGAGGGGAAGATGAATTTTGTCGAGAAGTCGGAGTTTTGTGGTAGTTTTTAATGGGCAACGTATTTCGTTTTGAGCAATAAGTGTGGCTCACTACTTTTAAGCATGACTAGCCGCTCAGGTGAAGAAGTTAAGTTACAGTAAGCGTTAGGGTAGAATTAGATTATGTGTCCTTGTCGTCGTACAGTTTTGTTCTCCTCGTTTATTGTTTGCATAATTAGTGTGGTATACCCTGGCGGAGAGGTTGCGAATTTCTGCAGCCTGGACCAGATGTGGAGGGAAGTGCATGTGTCGATGATCTTTGTGTCATGCAGAGTGCAAATGACGACAGTAATTTTGTTGTAGATATTTGAGAGGTGACGCAGAAAGCTATTCTATAGCAGACGGATACTGATATGGTACAGACGAATTTAGTGTTTCCGAAGGCCGCAGATTCGGCACCATCTGTGACGGCACTGTCTCCTCAGAATGTAGGAGGGGAACAACAGGAAATGTGTTTGTAAGGGTTATGTTCGGGCCGACAAGGCTTGTGCCAGTGGATCAGGAGATTGACAAAAGTGACAACACTTGCAGTGTAATGCGTGCTGCAGGCGAAGTCTGCTGTGCACTCCCAGGGCTAGACTTTTTCATCAAGCATCCGATGACGAGCGGTGGAACCCAGGGAGATAATGTTAAAGCTGAAGGAAGTTGTCACCAGTGAAATACTGTCGCAGGGTTCGTTTATCATGATAGGACAAATGCGGGAAAAATCACTAATGCCTAATTGGCATGTTATAGGGCACAAGGCACTAGGAAGGTGCTTTAGGTGACCGAAGTTGTTGCTAACTTAAAGGATTCCGCACTCCGTCTCCGAGTAGGGAATGGTCGTTGAGTACGCAGCGTGTGTGGAAGTTCGCATTTCTTGTCTGTAGAGTACAGAGAGAAGAAGATAGTATTAGATTTTACTAGTCAGAGCACTGCCTTCTGCCGTCCTAGTGTTTAATGAGTTTTTTATTTTTTGGCTGGAGTTTGTATGTCTTTATGTCCATTGCACATCGACATATAAGGATTTGTAATATATAAAGGGATTTTAATCTACAATAAATGTAGAAGCAGAAACGAAATTAATATTCAGTAGTTACTTGCTCCCTTAATCATTCGTTTAATTTTATGTTGTTATTTATATGTTTAAGAGCAAGAAAGAGGAAATAATATCACCGTTAAGAGACCCTAAGATCTGCTTGTGCAGGTTGTCAGACAAGGAAAAATCTTTATTTTCGCGGCCAGTATTTTCCATTGTGCACATTCATTTTTACAACCGCCTGGAGCAGCATCTTGGAAACCATACAAATACCTTCCAGTAATAAGTCCTAACATTTAAATTTATATTCGATGTTACGAAATCCCTCTTTCTCATTAATACTTAATCTTGCTATAGTCAGTCTTTATTTTCGCATTCAGTATTTTCCATTGCACACATTCGTTTCTACACCCGCATTTCAGTACCCAAAACATCTTCAATACAATCAGCCTTATTGATAGCTTTCTTCGTCACCTCCTAAGTATCTACAACAAAATTACAGTCGGCAGTTGCACTCTGCAAGACACCACTATCATCGGCACATGCACTTCCCTCCACATCAGGTACAGGCTGCAGAAATTCGAAACTTCTCCGCCAGGGAATCCCACCACCAATCATGCAACAACAAACGAAGAGAACAAAACAGTACGACGACAAGAACACTTAATCTAATTCTATCCTAACACTTACTGTTTCTTAACTTCTCCACTTGAGTGTGTACTCAGGACTACAACTTTACGTGTTTAAACGTAGTGAGCCACATTTATTGCTCCAAATGAAATACATTGCCCATTAGAAACGGCGAAAACTACCACAAAACTGCGACTTCTCGACAAACATCACCTTCGCCTCCTAAGAAGCTATGCATGGTTAACACCTTATACATTTCCAAACAATGAGCCCCACTCATAGATGATAGGCAAAAATAACGCTCATATTTACACATCCTCAGAACACAATCTGAGTTTATTTGACACATGTCACACATGAAAACAGAACTGAAAAGTTGCTAAAAGGTGCACTGACGCGACGTGATACTCGAAGGGAAAAAAAAAATAAAACAGTCAGTGCACTCACCCACTGCGCACTGATGCTGTGTGTCGAAGACAGTGCTACCATGAGGAAATCGGTAGGCATCGTCTCCACATAGGTTGACTGGTAAGGTTCCTCTCTCACTGAAATATACAGGTGACACACACTTCTGACATCAAAATGTAGAGCTTTAGGATGGATGAGCTCTACACGTGGAGGTCTGAGTTGAGGTGGTGGATTGTTGTCGCGATGATGATCCATCGCTGTTCATAAAAATTTCACTGTTAGTCATGCATTTTACTGGAGAACAAACTTGAACATTCTGTGATGCAATGTCCTCAACAGTGTGTGTTGAAGACAGCGGGTTTTAAGGAACTGACGCAACAGGTGGCCATAGTCGCAAACGACTGCCCTCTATAGCGGAAGGCTGGTTGCAATTGGTAGTTGGCCCACTTGATGGAAGATACTAAGCCCACACAACTGATCTTAAAACCAGCATCAGGGGCCCACAGGTAGTGGAGGCCAGATCTCGTGGTGGTTGCTTGAAGCATCATGTCGCCTCGAGGAGTGGCATACACCTCTTCTCGTAAGTAGTTGCTACAAGACTGAGACACCTTTGACTGAAAGTAATGATAATTTATGTTGGGACAGAGCGTTCTTGCTTCGAAAATCACAGCAAACAACCATGTAGACCAGAAGCAGTCCATTGATTGGATGTGTAGTAACTAGCCCAACAACGCCTTTCTGCTGTGTCGTCGTTACGGCGGTGCCACACCCTTTCCTGGAGCACAATGTGGGAATCTGCATCGGACGAAATGGTGTTTGGTATGATGACCTTAGCAGTTAAGTTCCATAAGATTTCACAAACATTTGAACATTGAACTAAACTCTACTCTACTCATCGCTCGCAGCCTGTAGCTCACAGCTGCGGTCGGTGCTACCAACAGCACATAGGCCGCAGCACGCCACCGCTTGCGCAAGGCACTGATGCAGTGACGTCACAGCCTCGCGCAGTGCCGAGCAGTGAGGCCGCGGCCCGTGGGCTGCGTCTCCATACGCGACTCTCCTTAGCCCGTGGCATACTAGTTGTTTCGCAACAGCAATTCTCGCCCCTTCGGGTGACGTCAGGGACTCGTTTGCTCGCGCGGCCCGAGACTGCTGTAGCCCAGTGCGGCCGCATGACTCAGAACCGTGCGGCCCGTCGGACCTCCATGCGACTGCCCCAGCTGAACCGGCTGCGCTAGGCAAGGCTAGCACGGCTGTGATGGCTACACTCCTGGACGGGCCGCGCTTCGATGCCCACCTCTGCTGCAATCTGCACAACCAGAGCTCACTCCCAGCCGGTTGTCACAGTCCGATTTGCATCATACAAGCCAACTACGACGTCACTCCAGCAGTGGCTGCATAAATTCCCACAGGCAGACACATCCCTGAACTGACTTAACACTTTTGACATGACTTGAATGACTACTCATGTAACAGCCAGTCTCGATGTCAAATATATCGCAGGAAAATGTAAGACACCAAGAAAATTTTTCTTTCTTTATGTTTATGAAATATTTGTGTACTAGAAACTCCACAAATATTAATAAGTACTTTCTACAACAACGAAGAACAGAGAAGCCTTCACATTTTTTCTGCAATCAGCTAGGAGATGCCTTCCTGTTTCGTATCGTCCTTTGTTCTTCAGTTTTCGCTATGTATGCATCCATCTTGTTAGCTATTAAGTATCACGAATATACGAGGGGCGTTTGAAAAGTCCATGCAAAAATAAAAACTGCTTACGTGTTTGTGGTAAACCTTTTTTATTTTTCAACATAGTCTCCTTTTAGACTTATACACTTCGTCCAACGCTGTTCTAACTTGTAGATCCCTAATAATTTTTTTTTTTGTCATCAGTCTTCTGACTGGTTTGATGCGGCCCGCCACAAATTCCTTTCCTGTGCTATTTGTCTAAGTCTTCAATATAGCTAATAGTTTCTGCAATCACCTCCTTGTTTGAATAAAATCTTTGCCTCGCCAGACATATCTTCAAATTGGGGAACAAATAGTAGTCGGAGCGAGGCAAGTCTGGAGAGTAGGGTGGTATGGGAAACGAGCTGGATTCCTATTTCCATTAATTTTGCCACCAGAACTGTTTAGGTTTGTGCTGGAGCATTGTCATCATGGAAAAGGACGGTCCTATAATAATAAATAATATTCACATGTAATAGTTTTACTCTTTTCCAGATTGTCGATGAGGTTTATCCCTTGCGAATCCTAAAAGACAGTCGTCATAACCTTTCTGGCCGAAGGGATGGTCTTCGCCTTTTTTGGTGCAGATTCTCCCTTCGTAACCTATTGTTTAGATTATTGCTTGGTCTCAGGAGTATAGTAATGTATCCATGTTTCATCCACAGTGGCGAAACGACGCTCAAAGTCCTGTGGATTCTTCTGGACAGCTGCAAACCATCCTTGCAACACTTCACACGATTCCATTTTTGGTCAAGCGTGAGCAATCGTGGAACGCATCTTGTGTATAGCTTTCTCATATCCAAATGTTCACGCAAAATATTATGTACCCGTTCATTCGATATGCCCACAGAACTAGCAGTCTCACGCACCTCAACCCTTTTGTCATCCATTACCATATTATGGATTTTATCAATGATTTCTAGAGTGGTAACCTCCACAGGGCGTCCAGAACGTTCAGCATCACTTGTGCCCATATGGAAATTCCTAAAATTTTGAAATCACTTATAAACTGTTCTAATCGAAGGCCCAGAGTCAGCGCAAACTTTATTAGGTTTCCCTTTAGTCTCCTGAGGCGTTTTGCCTTTCATAAAGTAGTGGTCAATCACCACACGAAACTATTTTTCGTCCATTTTTTGACAATCACTCGACTTCCTTGATTCTCACGGATGCCAAACACAAAGAAATAGACCAATATGACTGAAACTTGGTGAGCGTTCTTTCCAAAGATGCTACTAACTAAACATGACCTCTAAAGGCGACGGTGGTGGAATCTCTCGGACTTTGCACAGACTTTTCAGACGCCCCTCGTATTGAAGTATATTTAAATTAATACCTTTAAGATATATTAATTTAACATACTAAACATATCTCTTTGTATTAATGTCTTTATCAGCTTTGTATACAGCTATTCGTGAAAGAAATGCAAAACTGCTGAGGCTGTCCGAGGTGGCCGAGTGGTTCTAGGCGCTTCAGTCCGCGACTGCGCGACTGCTACGGTCGCAAGTTGGAATCCTGCCTCGGGCATGGATGTGTCTGATGACCTTAGGGTAGTTAGGTTTAAGTAGTTCTCAGTTCTATGGGACTGATGACCTCAGATGTTAAGTCCCATAGTGGTCAGAGCCATTTGAGCCAATTTAAAACTGCTGACGTGGAGCCCGTCCTCCATTGGTGTGATCCAAATACTGATTAGCAATTTATCAGATCTTTTATGGTGCACCAAACAACCTACAGTCTTTATGAAACGAAGTCCGATACTCATTTACCTACACAGCACAATTCGATAGACCTACCGCGTGATGCACTTGCCTTATGACAATAACATTGGAACCACATCTGTAAGTTTGCGTTTCTCTCGAACACAAACCTGGAGTAACAGTAAATCACAAGAGCAATCAACAAGCACTGCTCAGTTAATTTCAATTGACAGTACTGAGCTGACTACCTCCTGGTAAGTGGTAGGTATCTCGACAATATCCTTTACATTCTCTGTCTTCCTTCAACCTTCCTGCTCTTGATAGATCACTGAGCCAGTCTAACGATACTGCCTGTAATAAGCAGTTGACAATGTTAGAATGTCTTCGTACAAGAAGCTCTCTGAGAAGTGAAAAATAGCACAAAATGAAGAAACTGATAATACGCCGATGAAAGAACTTTTTACGTTATGTATGCTATTCGATTACTGTAATTATTATACCATATCGTTTTTTTACAGCTTTTAAAAATTAAGGGTTTTTATAGCTCTTCCAAGCAGTGTCCAAGGAATTAGAACTGGGTAAATCGCCTACACTGCACCTTCAGTTGCCATGGACAATGACAATGTTAAAGCATTTGAGTCAGGCCCCCCAGGACAGAGAGGTTTGTGAAATTGGACTTTTACATAAACTCCTCAAGTTATACTTAGATGTAAAGCTATTTGTCCAGAGATGCTGTGAGGTAGCAACATTCCTCTGGCGACCATTCATCATTTAAAAATGGTATCTAAAGATAAGAGGCGTAAAGTCATGAAAAGGATAAAATACTTTTCCTTCCCCATACCTCTCCAATCCCAGAATACACTCTAACGTCATTTCCCATTACTGCATCTCAAACCATCTTTTCTCTTTGTTCTCGCTAGTGGGTTCGAACGGATATGACTTACCTTTCGATCTAGAAATAGTTATCTCAGTGTACTCTGCTCTGCTGGAAGTTAGAAAAATAGCATTTAATGTTCTGAAATAGGAGAGACGCTCATTCCTACATGTTCCTCCAAAACTGGTAACATGTGAATCCTTGGGAATCCTTGTTGTCCTAAATTAAAGTTTGAATTTTTGCCGTATATGTACTGAAATACGAATTTTGGTGTCCTGCGACAAAAAAAAAAGAGAGGAGTAATGAGACTGGACATTTATTTCAGAGCCCCACCCCATCAAAGAATATATCTTGTTCAAGCACATAAATTCTTCTACTCCATTTGGTGGATTTCTAGTTGTGCAATGGGAAGATGGGAATGAGATATTCGGGTAGCCTACACTCGATGTTATTCAACATCTACAACGAACAAGCAGTAAAGCATACAAGGATAAATTTGTAAACAGAATTAAATATTAGGAAGGAGAAATAAACATTTAGAAGTTTACCGGTGACACTGCAGTTCTGTCAGAGAGAGCAAAGAACTTGGAATAACAGTTGAATGCAATGGATAGGGCCCTGGAAAGGAATTATAAGATAACCCCGAATGGAACTAAGTGAAAGGTAATGGAACGTATTCGAATTAAACCTAGCAGTACCAACTAATTTTAAATAACGTGTACTACAAAGAGGGGCGTAATATATGACCAACACAAAGATATACTTATTTCGTTAATTTTCGTTGTCTTTTACGCACAACACTATATGAAATGAACACTGATTATAGCAAGAAAAGTATTAATGAGAAAGAGAGATTTCGTAACATCGAATATAAATTTAAGTGTTAGGAAGTATTACTGTAAGGTATTTGTATGATTTCCGAGATGCTGTTTCAGGCGCGTACAAAAATGAGTGTGCGCAATGGAAAATACTAATCGTGAAAGTAAAGATTTGGCCCTGTCCGACTACCACCTGAAGCAGATCTTAGGATCTCGTAACGGTGATATTATTTTCTGCTTCTTGCGCTTTTACATATAAATTACAACATAAAAATAAATGAATGATAAAGGGAACTGGTAACTACTAAATATTAATGATTTTTCTGCTTATATATTTATTGTAGATTAAAACCCCTTTATATATTACAAATGTTTATATGTCGTGTGCAGTGGACATAAAGATATACAAATGAATTTCCTGACTAATATTATTGACCAACTGTCCAAATATGCCCCTTTTTATGTCTATGCGATCTAATATAAATAATGCGAGATGCCAGACGTCATCTACGTCCCAAACAGTAGAAGACACTACTCTCAAAGGTGATCTACAGTAGTGCGCAACCTCAGTGGAAATAAAACCTACATGATCACAGTTGTTCGGCTTTATAGTATTAATAAGCCGAAGCAATTAGCAATATCTCCGCATGTACTGCGTCCGGTGCGTCGGAGTGATGGTTCTCGTACACGTCTGCGACGATGGTAGATCTCCAGCCACAAAATAAAAAAAAAAACTCATTAAACACTAGGATGGCAGTAGGCTGTCCTCCGACTAGTATAATCTAATACTATCTTCTCCTCTCTGTATTCTACAGACAAGAAACGCGAACTCCCAGCCACAAGGACGGAATTCAGATAACGTCTCAATGTGAGTATTGACAGGGGAAGTGCGCTCAATCACTGAGCGCTACGTACTCAACGAATATTCCCTACCCAGTGGCGAAGTCCAGAATCGTATAAGTTAACAACACCTTCGGTCACCTAAAGCAACGTCCCAGTGCCTTGCGGCACTATATCATGCAAATTAAACAATAGTGATTTTGTGCGCATTTGTCCTATCATGACAAACGAACACTGCGACGGTATTTCACTGGTGACAGCTTTCCCCAGCTTTAACATTATCCCCTGAATTCCACTGCACGTAATCGCAAGTCAGTTTCGGCATGATGCTTGATGAGAAAGTCTAGCCCTGGGATTGCACAGCAGCCTTCGACTGCATCTCGCATTACACTGCAAGTGTTGTCAGTTTAGTCAATCTCCTGATCCACTGGCACAATCCTTGTCGGCCCGATCATAAACCTTACAAACACATTTCCTCTTTCTTCTCCTCCCACCTTCTGAGGAGGCAGTGCCATCACAGATGGTGGCGAATATGCGTCCTCCGGAAATACTAAATGCGTCTGTACCATTTCAGTACCCAAAACACCTGCAATACATTCAGTCTTATTAATAGCTTTACGTGTCACTTCCTAAGTATCTACAACAAAATTACTGTTGGCAGTGGCACTCTGCAAGACACCAAAATCATCGGCACATGCACTTCGCTCCACATCTGATCCAGGCTGCAGAAAGTCGCAACCTCTCCGCCAGGGTATACCTCACTAATTATTCAAACAAGAAACGAGGGGAACAAAACAGTATGACTACAAAGACAATTAATCTAATTCTATCGTAACACTTACTGTTACTTAACTTCTGCACTTTAGCTGCTACTCATGACGACTACTATACGCGCTTAAACGCAGTGAGCCAAATTTATTGCTCAAAATGATATACATTGCCCACTAAAAACGGCGAAAACTACCACATAACAACGACTTCTTGACAAAACTCATCTTCCCTTAACACATTATACACTTCCAGTCAATGAGCCTCACACATTCATGATAGGCAGAAATAACGTTCATCTTCACATCCTCAGAAAACAGTTTGAGTGTACTTGCCACATTTCAAACATGGAAACAGAACTGAAAAGCTGCTAAATGTGCAATGACTCAACGTGATCGTCGCAGGGGAAAAAATACAGTCAGTCCACTCACCCACTGCACGCTGATGTTGTGCGGCGACGAAACTGCAACACTGAGGTAGTCGAGAGTCATCGTCTCCAGGGAGGGTGGCTGGTAAGGTTCCCCTGTGACTGAAATTTAGACGTGTCACACACTTCTGACATCAAAATGTGGAGGTCCAGGATGGATGACCTCTACATGTGGAGGTCTCAGTTGAGGTGCTGGATTGTTGTCGGGATGATGATCGACGGCTGCTTATAAAAACTTCACTATTGGCTCAAATGGCTCTGAGCACTATGGGAATGTCTTGAATACAGGTAGCAGGTTCAAACTGATGCACATTGCATTAGTTGTGCGGCGCTGAAGAGGCTTTCACAGAATAGACGAGCTTGAGCAGCTGCATCTAACCAGTGTTCAGGCTGAAGACCACAACAACAACATTGGGGAAGTAGATGGGAGGGAAAGGTAGGTTTCTGGTCCATAATTTTGCAAGTTCTTTCCTGGGAGAACTACTGAGTAAGGTAGATCTCGTGTGATTCAGCACCTTCGGCTGTTGACATGGAAAAAGACGTTTCTATATTACTCTAAAATAACTGTGCCGCTCATTCCCGTATGTGGAAAGCTATTTAGGTCACACTATTCGCCGATGCAGCGAACTGAAGTAGCGGCTCTTGTATGTTTTGTTGTTGTCAACAGAAATGTCTCTGGTATGCGTTAATCTGCAACCACACATGGAGTGACCACAGTATAAGTGGTCCCCATCCAACAACAGGAACAACCTCTCTGGTAGGTGTTTGAGCGAGTGGTACTTCTGAGCTGTAACTGTTACCTTGCCTGCTTGCGAAGGTGGAAGGATAATAAAGAATGTAAAGAAAATAGTCATGATCTCCTACCACTTACCACCAGGTAGTCAGCTCAGTAATGTCAATTGAAATTAACCGAGCATTGCTTCTTGATTCCTATTGTGATTTCTTATTACTCCAGGTGTGTGTTCGAGAGAAATGCAAAGATACAGATGTGCCTCCAATGTAAATTTCATAAGGCAAGTGCACAACACGATCGGTCAATCGCATTATGCTGTATAGTTAACTGAGTATCAGACTTTGTTTCTCAGAGACTACAGTTTCGTTGGGGCACCATAAAAGATCTGATAAATTGCTAATCAGTATTTGGATCCCACCAAAGGCGGACGGGCTCCACGTCAGCAATTTTGCATTTCTTTCATGAATAGCTGAACACAAATCTGATAAAGACATTATACTAAGAGATATGTTTAGTTTTTTAAGTTAATACATCTGAAAGTTATTAATGTAAATACACTTAAATATATTCATGGTTCTTTAAAGCTAACAAGATACACTACTGGCCATTAAAATTGCTGCCCCAAGAATAAATGCAGATGATAAACGTGTTTCATTGGACAAGTATATTCTACTAGAACTGACATGTGATTACATTTGCAGGTAATTTGGGTATATAGATCCTGAGAAATCAGTACCCAGAGCAACCACCTCTGGCTGTAATTATGGCCTTGATATGCCTGGGCATTGAGTCAAATAGAGCTTGTACGGCGTGTACAGTTACAGCTGGCCATGCAGCTTCAACACGATACCACAGTTAATCAACAGTAGTGACTAGCGTATTGTGACGAGCCAGTTGCTCGGCCACCATTGACCAGACGTTTCCAGTTGGTGAGTGATCTGTATGATGTGCTGACCAGGGCAGCAGTCGAACATTTTCTGTATCCAGAACGGCCCGTACAGGTCCTGCACCATGGGGTCTTGCATTATCCTGCTGAAATGGATGGGATCGAATGAAGTGTAGAGCCACGGATCATAACACATCTGACATGTAACGTCCACTTTTCAAAGTGCGAACAACAGGTGACTGAGACGTGTAAGCAATGGCACCCCATACCATCACGCTGGGCGATACGCCAGTATTGAGATGAAAATACATGCTTCCAATGTGCGTTCACCGCGATGTCGCCAAACGCAGATGCGACCATCACGATGCCGTAAACAGAACCTGGATTCATCGGAAAAAATTCGTGCACCTAGGTTCGTCGTTGATTTACCATCGCAGGCGGTCCTATCTCTGACGCAGCGTCAAGGGTAACTGCAGCCATGGTCTACGAGCTGATGGTCCATGCTGCTGCAAACGTCGTCGAACTGTTCGTGCAGATGGTTGTTGTCTTGCAAAGGTCCCCATCTGTTGACTCAGGGATCGAGACGTGGCTTCACCATCAGATAAAGCCAAGCGGATAAGATGCCTCTCATCTCGACTGCTAGTGATAAGAGGATGTTGGGAACCAGCACGGCGTTCCGTATTACCCTCCTGAATCCACCGATTCCATATTCTGCTAACAGTCATTAGATCTCGACCAACGCGAGCAGCAATGTCGCGATATGATAAACCGCAATCGCGATAGGCTACAATCCTACCTTTATCAAAGTCGGAAACGTGAAGATACACATTTCTCCTCCTTACACGAGGCATCACAACAACGTTTCACCAGGCAACGCCGGTCAACTGCTGTTTGTGTATGAGAAATCGGTTGGAAACTTTCTTCATGTCAGCACGTTGTAGGTGTCGCCACCGGCGACAACCTTGTGTGAATGCTCTGAAAAGCTAATCTTTTGCATATCACAGCATGTTCTTCCTGTCGGTTAAATTTCGCGTCTGTAGCAAGTCATCTTCGTGGTGTAGCAATTTTAATGGCCTGTAGTGTAGGTGCTTACACAGCGAAAGCGGAAGAACAAAGGACGGTACGAAACAGGAAGGCATCCCCTAACTGATCGCAGAAAAAATGTGAAGGCTTCTCTGTTCTTTGTCATCATAGAAAGTATTACATGTACTTTTTAACACTTGTGGATTCTCTGGTAAACACATATTTCATAAACATAAAGAAAGAAAAATTTCTTCGTGTCTTACGTCTGTCTACGATACATTTAACTACGATACCGGCTGATACATGAGTACTCATTCAAGTCGTATACAACAAAATTACAAGATTGGTGTATACAACAGAAACAATACACTACTTGACATGTTTTAAATAAACAGTTTGACAAATCATTTACATTGGCACGTGAGATATTTGTACAAGATACACTAACTTAAAATTTGAGAGGTATCAATGTTCTGAGTATAAGAGGTTTAGTCAGTTCAGTGGCGTGTCTGCCCATGGGAATTGATGCAGCCATTGCTGGAGTGACTTCGCAGTTGGTATGTATGACTTCAATCGGTCGGTGACAACTGGCTGAGTGCGAGCTTTGGTTGTGCACTTCGCAGCAGACGTGGGCATCGAGGTGTGGCCCGTCCAGGACCGTGATCATGACTGCCGTGCGAGTCTTGCCTCGGGCTGCCGGTTCAGGCGGGGCAGCCGCATCGAGGTCCGCTGGGAGAGTCGTCGTAGAGGCTCGGCGCGCAAGCTGCGGCCGCACTGGACTACAGCAGTATCTGGCTGAGCGAGACCCTGACGTCATCCCAAGGGCCGAGCAGTGCTGTTGCGAAAGCACCTATATGCCACCGGCTCAGAAGAGTTGCGCATAGAGACGCAGCCCACGGGCCGCGGCCTAACTGCTCCACACTGAGCGAGCCCATGACGTCACTACACCAGTGTCTTACGCAAGCACTGGTGTGCTGCACCTACGAACTGTTGGTAGCACTGACCCCAGTTGCGAGCTACGGGCTACGAGCGGTGAGTAGAGCGGTGTTTAGTGGAGTGATGGGATTTCTTCATTTTTTTCGTAACACACATAATGAGAGCGGGAAACTAAATGTGGTTGGGAGAAGAAAGAGCACATGTCAAGAAAAATGGAAGTAAAAGAAAAACTAATCAGTGGTGTGTAGTGAACCACACAGCTTGGAGCAAATTTTAAAAGTACACTTTGGACCTTGTTTAAGTCTATTGTGGATGGATTAGGAAAAGCGTTCATTTTCTTTGCTCTTCGCTGTACTGTGAAATTTACACTCATGCTGAAGGGTCAAGTGGCACTTCGTACATTTCTCGCCATCCATGTGTGTCCAATAAACGAAGGTTTTATGTGGACTTGAAACGACTTACCAAACCAGCTCAGGGGATAACTGTCGATAATTGCGTTGCTATGTGTGCGCGAGACGTAAGGTCGTACGGAACTATAAGAGGTGAAGGTCTTATGGATCTTGTTCAGACGTTAATCGATACTGCAGAGGCCATTATATCTCACCCCACAGCTGTGCCGCGGTACATGGCAGAAAGTGTTAAAAGCCTACGACATTTAATTATGCCTGAGGTAATTGCTCATATAACAGAAGGCGAATACTCAGCAACTACGGACATGTGGACGTCCAGCGCGATCGCGAGAAGAAACGATTATCTGACATGAACTGTCTCCTGTTGTATTGACTTAGATCTCGCGTTTTCTTTACAACCCAGTTTCCAGATGAACCAAAAACTGGCGGTAACATTCTACGAGAATTGTTTACACTATTTATGTCCCTTTATATCCAATAATTTTAAGTGGAGTGTATATGCGTCAATTATCCTTAAGTTCATGGTCTTTTAATTGCGCCGAAAGATCGCTTCCCTTACGTAATCAAAAGTGATCTTCCTAATGCTCTTGTTACATAACTGGGCCATTCTAACGATAGTCGTTGGAATAAGCAGCTGACAATGTTAGAATGTCTTTGTGCGAAAAGCTCTCTGAGAAGGGAGAAATAGCCCAAATTGAAGGAACTGATATTACGCTGAAGTAAGAACTTTTTACGGTATGTATGCTATTCTATTACTGTAATTCATATACGCAATTCTTTATTTTATAGCTTTTAAAACATAAGGGTTTCTGTAGCTCTTTAGAGCGGCTTCCAAGGAATTAGAACTGGGGAAATCACCTACACTGCACCTTCTGTTGACATGGACAATGACAATGTTAAAGCATTTGAGTCAGGCGCCCCAGGACAGAGAAACTTCTGAAATCGGACTTACACATAAATGCCTCAAATTATATTTAGATGAAAAGCTATTTGTCCAGATATACTGTGAGGCAGCAACTTTCCTCTGGCTACCATTCGTCATTTAAATATAATATCTGAAGATAACAGGCAAAACGTCATGAAAAGGAGACAATAGTTTTTCTTCCTCATACTTCTCCTACGCCAGAATACACTCTAACGACATTTCCGTTTACTGCATCTCCAACCGTCTTTTCTCTTTGTTGTCGGTTGTGGGTTCGAACGGAACTGGCTTACCTTTCGATCTAGAAATAGTTATTTCAATTTACTCTGCTCTTCTGGAAGTTACAAAAATAACATATAATGATCTGAAATAAGAGTGACGCTCATTCCTACATGTTCCTCCACAACTGGTAACACGTGAATTCTTGGGAATCCATGTTGTCCTAAATGGAAGTTTGAATTTTTGACATATATTCACTGAAATATGAATGTTTCTGTTCTCAGGTAAAAAGAAGAGAGGTATAATGAGCCTGGACATGTATTTCAGATCCACCCCCCTCCCCCAAAAAAAATCATATTGAAGCACATAAATTCTGCTACTCCATCCGCTGGATTCCTAGTTCTGCAATGGGAAGATGGAAGTGAGACATTCAGGTAGCCTATACTCAATGTTATTCAACATCTACAGCAAACAAGCAGTAAAGCATACAAGGATAAATTTGTAAGTAGAATTAAATATCAGGGAGAAGCAATAAACATTTTGAAGTTTACCAGTGACACTGCAATTCTGTCAGAGACAGCAAAAAACTTGTAATAACCGTTGATTGGAATTCATAGTGCGCTGGAAAGGGATTATAAGATAATCCTCAGTGGAACTAAATGAAAGGCAATGGAACGTATTCGAATTAAACCTAGCAGTACCAACGGGTTTTCCATAACGTGTACTACAAAAGGGGGGCGTAATATATGACGAACACAAAGATATAAGAATATCGTTAATTTTCTCTGTATTTTACGCACAACATACTTTCTAAAGATATATTTATGTTTAAGAAGTGTCTTAAACCTGACAATATGAGTGTGCTCCATGCCGCCGTTGGATAAGCAGCTGCCAGCAGAAAGTCGTATACTCCTACCTCTATTATTTGTTACATGGTTTAATTCTTAATTCTTTGCGTGTTTTTGGTACTTGCATTGTCCAATTCATAAATTTCGGGCGTATTGTAGTATTTGAGAGTTGTAGCATCGCGTTTTAGTATCTGAATAGTGTAAATTCGCGTAGTCGTCTGTCTTCTGTTTTTGTTTTGAACGGCCAGTGTCGGTTGGTCACAGCCAGTGTGCTCCCTGCCGCCGTTGGATAAGCAGCTGCCAGCAGAAAGTCCTATACTCCTAGCTCACTTATTTGTTCCATAGTTTAATTCTTAATTTCTTTGCGTGCTTTTGGTACTTGTATTGTTTAATTCATAAATTTCGAGCGTATTATAGTATTTGAGAGTTGTAGCATCGCATTTTAGTACCTGAATAGTGTAAAATCGCGTAGTCTCCTTCCGCCGCCGAGCAGTGTGTCAGCAGTGCGCAAGTAGCAGCATTACTGCATTTACTAGGCAATCTTGTATTTTAATAATCGTTTAAATTTTGTGTCGAATTGTTTGTGCTCTCTGTAGATTAGTTCAGACGTTATTTGCACAACAGTTTTTAGCATGGATGGGGACTGCAACTGCTGTGTTCGGATGCAGGCTGAGTTGGCATCCCTTCGCTCCCAGCTTCAGGCAGTGTTGGCTTCGGTCACACAGCTTGAGGCTGTTGCCAATGGGCATCACTGTGGGGGTCCAGATGGGGGTTTGTCGGGGACGGCCAGCTCGTCCCACGCATCCCCCGATCGGACTACGATTGTGGCTGCCCGGGATACTGCCCACAATGAGGCTGACCCTCACCTGTAGTAGAGTGGGAGGTCATCTCGAGGTGTGGCAGGGGGCGAAAGACATTCCGGAGGGCTGAACGGAAGGCCTCTCCAGTTTGTCTGACGAACCGGTTTCAGGCTCTGTCTCAGGCTGATACTGATCTTCGGCTGGACATGGCTGCTTGTCCTGTTCCAGAGGTTGCCCCTCAGTCTGCAAGATCCGGGCGGTCGCAGAGGGTGGGCTTACTGGCAGTTGGGAGCTCTAACGTCAGGTGCGTTATGGGGCCCCTTAGGGATATGGCAAGAGAGGGGAAGAAAACCAATATGCACTCCGTGTGCATACCGGCGGGAGTCATTCTAGATGTGAAAAGGGTCCTTCCGGATGCCATGAAGGGTACAGGGTGCACCCATCTGCAGGTGGTCGCTCATGACGGCACGAATGATGTGTGTCGCTATGGATCGGAGGAAATCCTCTCTGGCTTCCGGTGGCTATCTGATTTGGTGAAGACTGCCAGTCTCGCTAGCGGGATGAAAGCAGAGCTCACTATCTGCAGCATCGTCGACAGGACTGACTGCGGACCTTTGGTACAGAGCTGAGTGGAGGGTCTGAATCAGCGGCTGAGACGGTTCTCCAATCGTGTGGGCTGCAGATTCCTCGACTTGCGCTATAGGGTGGTGGGGTTTCGGGTTCCGCTGGATAGGTCAGGAGTCCACTACACGCAGCAAGCGGCTACACGGGTAGCAGGGGTTGTGTGGCGTGGACTGGGCGGTTTTTAGGTTAGATGGCCTCGGGCAAGTACAGAAAGGGCAACAGCCTCAAAGGGTGTGGGGCAAAGTCAGGACATGCGGGGACCAAGCAGCAATCGGCATTGTAATTGTAAACTGTCGAAGCTGCATTGGTAAAGTACCGGAACTTCAAGCGCTGATAGAAAGCACCGAAGCTGAAATCGTTATACGTACAGAAAGTTGGCTGAAGCTAGAGATAAATTCTGCCGAAATTTTTACAAAGGCACAGACGGTGTTTAGAAAGGATAGATTGCATGCAACCGGTGGTGGCGTGTTTGTCGCTGTTAGTAATAGTTTATCCTGTAGTGAAGTAGAAGTGGATAGTTCCTGTGAATTATTATGGGTGGAGGTTACACTCAACAACCGAGCTAGGTTAATAATTGACTCCTTTTACCGACCTCCCGCCTCAGCAGCATTAATGGCAGAACAACTGAGAGAAAATTTGGAATACATTTCACAGAAATTTTCTCAGCATGTTATAGTCTTAGGTGGAGATTTCAATTTACCAGATATAGACTGGGACACTCAGATGTTTAGGACGGGTGGTAGGGACAGAGCATCGAGTGACATTATACTGAGTGCACTATCCGAAAATTACCTCCAGCAATTAAACAGATAACCGACTCGTGGAGATAACATCTTGGACCTACTGATAACAAACAGACCCGAACTTTTCGACTCTGAAAGTGCAGAACATGGAATCAGTGATCATAAGGCCGTTGCAGCATCCCTGAATATGGAAGTTAATAGGAATATAAAAAAAGGGAGGAAGGTTTATCTGTTTAGCAAGAGCAATAGAAGGCAGATTTCAGACTACCTAACAGATCAAAACGAAAATTTCTGTTCCGACACTGACAATGTTGAGTGTTTATGTAAAAAGTTCAAGGCAATTGTAAAATGCGTTTTAGACAGGTACGTGCCGAGTAAAACTGTGAGGGACGGGAAAAACCCACCGTTGTACAACAACAAAGTTAGGAAACTACTGCGAAAGCAAAGAGAGCTTCACTCCTAGTTTAAACGCAGCCAAAACCTCTCAGACAAACAGAAGCTAAACGATGTCAATGTTAGCGTAAGCAGGGCTATGCGTGAAGCGTTCAGTGAATTCGAAAGTAAAATTCTATGTACCGACTTGACAGAAAATCCTAGGAAGTTCTGGTCTTACGTTAAATCAGTAAGTGGCTCGAAACAGCATATCCAGACACTCCGGGATGATGATGGCATTGAAACAGAGGATGACACGCGTAACGCTGAAATACTAAACACCTTTTTCCAAAGCTGTTTCACAGAGGAAGACCGCACTGCAGTTCCTTCTCTAAATCCTCGCACAAACGAAAAAATGGCTGACATTGATATAAGTGTCCAAGGAATAGAAAAGCAACTAGAATCACTCAACAGAGGAAAGTCCACTGGACCTGACGGGATACCAATTCGATTCTTCACAGAGTACGCGAAAGAACTTGCCCCCCTTCTAACAGCCGTGTACCGCAAGTCTCTAGAGGAACGGAAGGTTCCAAATGATTGGAAAAGAGCACAGGTAGTCCCAGTCTTCAAGAAGGGTCGTCGAGCAGATGCGCAAAACTATAGACCTATATCTCTGACGTCGATCTGTTGTAGAATTTTAGAACATGTGTTTTGCTCGCGTATCAAGTCGTTTTTGGAGACCCAGAATCTACTCTGTAGGAATCAACATGGATTCCGGAAACAGCGATCGTGTGAGACCCAACTCGCTTTATTTGTTCATGAGACCCATAAAATATTAGATACAGGCTCCCAGGTAGATGCTATTTTCCTTGACTTCCGGAAGGCGCTCGATACAGTTCCGCACTGTCGCCTGATAAACAAAGTAAGAGCCTACGGAATATCAGACCAGCTGTGTGGCTGGATTGAAGAGTTTTTAGCAAACAGAACACAGCATGTTGTTATTAATGGAGAGACGTCTACAGACGTTAAAGTAACCTCTGGCGTGCCACAAGGGAGTGTTATGGGACCATTGCTTTTCACGATATATATAAATGACCTAGTAGATAGTGTCGGAAGTTCCATGCGGCTTTTCGCGGATGATGCTGTAGTATACAGAGAAGTTGCAGCATTAGAAAATTGTAGCGAAATGCAGGAAGATCTGCAGCGGATAGGCACTTGGTGCAGGGAGTGGCAACTGACCCTTAACATAGACAAATGTAATGTATTGCGAATACATAGAAAGAAGGATCCTTTATTGTGTGATTATATGATAGCGGAACAAACACGTAGCAGTTACTTCTGTAAAATATCTGGGAGTATGCGTGCGGGACCATTTGAAGTGGAATGATCATATAAAATTAATTCTTGGTAAGGCGAGTACCAGGTTGAGATTCATTGGGAGAGTCCTTAGAAAATGTAGTCCATCAACAAAGGAGGTGGCTTACAAAACACTCGTTCGACCTATACTTGAGTATTGCTCATCAGTGTGGGATCCATACCAGATCGGGTTGACGGAGGAGATAGAGAAGATCCAAAGAAGAGCGGCGCGTTTCGTCACAGGGTTATTTGGTAACCGTGATAGCGTTACGGCGATGTTTAGCAAACTCAAGTGGCAGAATCTGCAAGAGAGGCGCTCTGCATCGCGGTGTAGCTTGCTCGCCAGGTTTCGAGAGGGTCCGTTTCAGGATGAGGTATCGAATATATTGATTCCCCCTACTTATATCTCCCGAGGAGATCACGAATGTAAAATTAGAGAGATTCGAGCGCGCACGGAGGCTTTCAGACAGTCGTTCTTCCAGCAAACCATACGCGACTGGAACAGAAAAGGGAGGTAATGACAGTGGCACGTAAAGTGCCCTCCGCCACACACCGTTGGGTGGGTTGCGGAGTATAAATGTAGATGTAGATGTAGACGAATATGACACCTATTCTGGAAATTCACATCCACTGACAAGACCTAAATTTTTGCGTTAAGTTTTACTGAAAAATTTAAAACAATTACGGAATATAATGTACATGACTAGATTACAGTGTTCTGGAAACGTAGGAATAAAGTACCCCTTCCCTCCCCCTTGGTAATGCGAGGGATAAATTAGGTAGTATTAAGAGAATCAGATTACGAGATGAGACACTAGAAGGACTATTGGGCAGCAAAATAACTGATGATGGCAAGAAGTAGAGAGGATATAAAATGAAGACTGGCTATGGCAAGAAGAGTAATAATGAAAAAGAGGGATTTTCTAACATCGAATATAAATTTAAGTGTTAGGAAGTATTTCCTGAAGGTATTTGTGTGATTTCCTAGATGCTGCTCCAGGCGGGAGCAAAACTGAATCTGCGCAATGGAAAGTACTGAACGTGAAAATAAAGATTTTGCCCTGTCTGACTACCCCCTGAAGCAGATCTTAGGATCTCTTAACGGTGATATTATTTCCTCCTTCTTGCTCTTTAACGTATAAATCACAACATAAAAGTAAATGAATGTTTAAGGTAACTAGTAAATACTAAATATTAATGTTTCTGCTTATTCATTTATTGTAGATTATAACCCCTTTATTTATTACAAATGTTTACATGTCGATGTCCAATGGACATGAAGAGATACAAATGAATTTCCTGACTAATATTTTTGATCAACTGCCCAAATCTGCCCGTCTTTTGGCTACGCGATCTAATATAAATAACGTGAGATGACTGACATTATCTACGTCCCAAACACTAGAAGACAATATAATCAAAGTAGATTTACAGTGGTGGGTAGCCTCAGTGGAAATGAATCTCACGTGATCACAGCTGTTTAGCTTTATAGCCCTAATAAGCCGAAGCAATTAGCAATATCACCGAATGTAATGCGTCCGGTGCGTCGGAGTGATGGTTCTCGTACACGTCAGCGAAGATGGAAGAACTCCAACCACAAATAAAAAACTCATTCAAACCCTAGGACGGCAGAAAGCGGTCTTCTGACTAGTATAATCTAATGCTATCTTCTCCTCTCTGTATTCTATAGACAAGGAACGTGAACTCCCAGTCACAAGGACGGAATTTTGATGGCTCAACGTGAGTATAGACAGAAGAAGTGCTCTCAGTCACAGAACGCTGCGTACTCAACGATGACTCCCTACCCGTAGCCAAAGTTCAGAATCGTATAAGTTAGCAACATCTTCTGTCACCTAAAGCACCTTCCCAGTGCCTTGTGGCACTATTTCATGGAAATTAAGCCTTTGTGATTTTGCCCGCATTTGTCCTATCATATTAAACGAACCTTGCAACAATATTTCAATGGTGACAGCTTTCCCCAACTTGAACGTTATCCCCCTGAGTTCCACTGCTCATCATCGAAAGTCAGTTCCGTCATGATGCTTGATGAGAAAGTTTAGCCCTGGGATTGCACAGAAGCCTCCACCTGCATCACGCATTACACTGTAAGTGTAGTCACATTGCAATTCCCCTGAACCACTGGCACAAGTCACCCCGAACTGGCTTGCCTTTCGATCTACAAATAGCTATCTCAATGTACTCTGATCTTCTGGAAGTTACAAAAACAACATTTAATGTTCGGAAATAAGAGAGACGCTCATTCCTACATGTTCCTCCACAACTGGTAACACGTGAGTCCTTGGGAATCCATGTTGTCCTAAATGAAAGTCTGCATTTTTGCCGTACATGCACTGAAATATGAATTTTGCAGTCCTCAGGCAAAAAGAAGAGAGGAGTAATGAGGCTGGACATGTATATCACAGCCCCACCCCACCAAAGAACAAACCATGTTGAAGCACATAAATTCTGCTACTCTATCAGGTGGATTTCTAGTTGTGAAATGGGAAGATGGGAGTGAGACATTCGGGTAGCCTACACTCGATGTTATTCATCATCTACTCTGAACAAGCAGTCAAGCATACAAAGATAAATTTGTAAACAGAATTAAATATCGGGGAGAAGCAATAAACATTTTGAGGTTTACCGGTGACACTGCAATTCTGTCAGAGACAGCAAACAACTTGGAATAACAGTTGAATGGAATAGATAGTGTCCTGAAAAGGGATTATAAGTTAACCCTCAATGGAACTAAATGAAAGGTAATGTAACGTATTCGAATGAAACCAGCAGTAGCAACGGATTTTCCATAACGTGTACTACAAAAGGGGGACATAATATATGACCAACACAAAGATACACTGATTTCATTAATTTTCGTTGTTTTTTACGCGCAACATAGTTTTTAAAGATATATTTATGTGTGTGAAGGGTCCTAAACCTGAAAATATGAATATGACACCTGTTCTGAAAATTCACATCCACTGGCAAGACTTAAATTTTTCCATTAAGTTTTACTGAAAAGTTTAAAACAGTTACGGTATCTGGTAGAAGTAATATTAAAAATCACAATTTTTTTTTCAAAATTTTAAAATATAATGTACATGACTAGATTACAGTATTCTGAAAAGGTAGACAAAAAGAACCCCTTCCCTCTCCCTTGGTATTGCGAGTGTTGAATCAGGGATTGTTAAGGGATGGTTCAAATGGCTCTGAGCACTATGGGACTCAACTGCTGAGGTCATTAGTCCCCTAGAACTTAGAACTAGTTAAACCTAACTAACCTAAGGACATCACAAACATCCATGCCCGAGGCAGGATTCGAACTTGCGACCGTAGCGGTCTTGCGGTTCCAGACTGCAGCGCGATTGTTAAGGGAATCAGATTACGAAATGAGACACTAAAAGTAGTATTGGGCAGAATAATAACTGATGATGGCCGAAGCAGAGAGGATATAAAATGAAGACTGACTATAGCAAGAAAAGTATTAATGAAAAAGAGGTATTTGCTGACGTCGAATTTAAATTTAAGTGTTAGGAAGTATTTCTTGAAGGTATTTGTATGGTTTCCATGATCCTGCTCCAGGCGGATGTAACAAAGAATGTGAGCAATGGAAAATACTGAACGCGAAAATGAAGGTTTTGCCCTGTCTCACTACCCCCTGAAGCAAGTCTTAGGATCTCTTAACGGTTGTATTATTTCCTCCACCTTGCCCTTAACATATAAATTACAGCATAAAAATAAATGAATGATTAAGGGAATTTGCAATTACTAAATAATAAATGTTGTTTCTGCTTAGACATTTATTGTAAATTAAAACCCCTTTATATATTACATTTGTTATATGTTGATGAGCAATGGACAAAGAGATACAAATGAATGATTGATCAACTGCCCAAATCTGCCCCTTTTTATGGTTACGCGTCTAAAATAAATAATGCGAGATGAGTGATGTGGTCTACGTCCCAAAATCTAGAAGACACTATTATCAAAGTAGATTTACAGTGGTGGGTAACCTCAGTGGAAATGAAACTTACGTGATCATAGCTGTTCAGCTATGTAACCCTAATATGCTGAAGCAATTAGCAATAACACCAAATGTACTGCGTCGCGTGCGACTGAGTGATGGTTCCCGTACACGTCTGCGACGATGGAAGAACTGCAGCTACAAAATAAAAAAAACTCGTTCAAACACTAGGACGGCAGAAGGCGGTCCTCTGATTAGTATAATCTAATACTATCTTCTCCTCTCTGTATTCTACAGACACGAAACGCGAACTCCCAGTCACAAGGACGGAATTCAGAAAACGTCCCAACGGGAGTATAGACAGTAGAAGTGCTCTCAGTCACTGAACGCTGCGTACTCAACGACTACTCCCGAACCGGAGGCGAAGTCCAGAACCGTATAAGTTAGCAACACCTTCGGTCACCTAAAGCAACTTCCCATTGCTTTGTGGCACTATATCATACAAATTAAGACTTAGTGATTTTGCCCGCGTTTGTTCTTCATGACAAACGAACCTTCCGACAGTATTTCACTAGTGACAGCTTGCCCCAGCTTGAACACTATCCCCCTGAGTTCCAAGGCGCTTCATCGAAAATCAGTTTCGGCATTATGCTAGTTCAGAAAGTCTAATCATAGAATTGCGCTGCAGCCTTCGCCTGCATCACGCATTGCACTGCAAGTGTTGTCACTTTTGTCAATCTCCTGATCCACTGGCACAAGCCTTGTCGGCACGATCATTGACCTTACAAATACATTTCTTCTTTCTTCTCTTCCCACGTTCTGAGGAGGCAGTGCCGTCACAGATGGTGCCGAATCTGCGTCCTTCGGAAATACTAAATGCGTCTGTACCATTTCTGTACCCGCAACATCTGCAATACAATCAGCCTTATTGATAGCTTTCTGTGCAACCTCCTAAGTATCTACAACAAAATTACTCTCGGCAGTTGCACTCTGCAAGACACAAAAATTATCGGCACATGCACTCCCTCCGCTTCTGGTTCAGGCTACAGAAATTCGCAACATCTCCACAAGGGTATCCCCCACTATTAATTCAATCAACAAAGGAAGAGAACAAAACAGTACGATGACAAGGACTCTTAATTTAATTCTCTCCTAACACTTACTGTAACTGAAGTTCTCAGCTTGAACGGCTACTCATGACTACTACTTTACGTTCTTAAACCGCTCAGCCTGCAAGATCTGGGCAATCGCAGAGGGTGGGATAACTGGTAGTTGGGAGCTCAAACGTTAGGCGCGTTATGGGGCCCCTTAGGGACTTGGCTGACAAGAAGGGTAAGAAATTCAATGTGCACTCCGTGTGCATGCCGGGTGGAGTCATTCCAGATTTGGAAAGGGTACTCCCGGATGCCATGAAGAGAACAGGGTGCAGCCAACTGCAGGTGGTTGCTCACGTCAGTGCCAATGATGTGTGTCACTTTGGATAAGGAGAGTTTCTCACTGGTTTCGAGCGGCTAACAGAAGTGGTAAATGTGGTGTCACCGCCAGACACCACACTTGCTAGGTGGTAGCCTTTAAATCGGCCGCGGTCCATTAGTATACGTCGGACCCGCGTGTCGCCACTGTCAGTGATTGCAGACCGAGCGCCACCACACGGCAGGTCTAGAGAGACGTCCTGGCACTCGCCCCAGTACAGCCGACGTTCATAGCAATGGTTCACTGACAAATTACGCTCTCATTTGCCGAGACGATAGTTAGCATAGCCTTAAACTACGTCATTTGCTACGACCTAGCAAGGCGCCGTATGCAATTGATATTTATTATGTGAAGCATGTACCGTCAAGAGCGATGTACACCAATTATGGATTAAAGTTAAGTATTCCAGCAACAACGTACCTTATTGGCTATATTAATTACATTTAACTGTTCCAGACCTCACGCCAGTCTGCGTGTAATCAAACGCGTGCATTTCGGCCTCCTCTAGCAACACGGTGTTGGCTCTTCTGCCAACACAGCAGTAAAGGCTGCCAGTCTTGCTTGCAAGATGAAAGCAGAGCTGACCATTTGCAGCATAGTCGACACGACCGATTGCGGACCTCTGGCAGTGAGCCGAGTGTTGGGTCTGAATCAGAGGCTGAGACGGTTCTGCGAGCATGTAGGCTGCAGATTCCTCGACTTGCGCCAACGGGTGGTTGGGTTTCAGGTTCCGCTGAATAGGTCAGGTGTCCACTATACGCAGGAGGCGCTACACGGGTAGCAGGGGCTGTGTGGCTTGGATTGTGTGGTTTCTTAGGTTAGAGGGTCACGGGAAAACACAAGAAGGGCTTCAGTCACGAACGGTGCAAGCTGAACCCAGGAAGAAAGTAGATACATGAATCATTGGTATCACAGTTGTAAAATGTCGTAGCTGTGTTGGGAAAGTGCCAGAGCTCCAAGCGCTAAAGTAGGTGGTAGGTGGTTAGTGTTTAACGTCCCGTCGACAACGAGGTCATTGGAGACGAAGCGTATGCTCGGGTTAGGGAGGGATCGGGAAGGAAATCGGCCGTGCCCTTTCAAAGGAACCATCCCGGCATTTCAAAAATGGTTCAAATGGCTCTGAGCACTATGGGACTCAACTGCTGTGGTTATAAGTCCCCTAGCACTTAGAACTACTTAAACCTAACTAACCTAAGGACAGCACACAACACCCAGCCATCACGAGGCAGAGAAAATCCCTGACACCGCTGGGAATCGAACCCGGGAACCCGGGCGTGGGAAGCGAGAACGCTACCGCACGACCACGAGATGCGGGCTCCAGGCATTTCCCTGATACAATTTAGGGCAATCACGGAAAACCTAAATCAGGATGGTTGGAGACGGGATGGAACCGTCGTCCTCCCGAATGCGAGTCCAAGCGCTAATACAAAGCACTGATGTTCAAATCGTTATGGGCACTAAAAGCTGGCTAAAATCGTATATAAACTCGGCTGAAATTTTTGCGAAGCACCTAACGGTGTGCCGGCCGCGTTGGCCGAGCGGTTCTAGGCGTTTCAGTCCAGAACTGCGAGACTGCTACGGTCGCAGGTTCGAATCCTGCATCGGGCATGGATGTGTGTGATGTCCATAGGTTAGTTAGGTTTAAGTAGTTCTAAGTTCTAGGGGACTGGTGACCTCAGAAATTAAGTCCCATAGTGCTCAGAGCCATTTGAACCAAACGAACTTTAGCGCGAGACGCCTTTAACAGTTGTTACAACGAAACTTTGTCTCGAAACCTGGCAGAAAATGCAAAAAGATTCTGGTCGTATGTGAAATACGTTAGCGGCAAGAAACAATCAATGCCCTCTCTGCGCGATAACAACGGAGTTACTATCGAAGACAGTGCTGCCAAAGCAGAGTTACTAAACACAGCCTTCCGAAATGCCTTCACAGAAGAAGACGAAATAAATATCCCAGAATTCGAATCGAGAACAGCTGCCAACATGAGTAATGTAGAAGTAAATATCCTCTAACTAGTGAAGCAACTCAAATCACTTAATAAAAGCAAGTCTTCTGGTCCAGGCTGTATACTATTTACATTCCTTTCCGAGTATGCTGACGCATTAGCTCCATACTTAACAATCATATACAACCGTTCGCTCCACGAAAGAACGGTACCCAAAGACTGGAAAGTTGCACAGGTCACACCAATATTCAAGAAAGGTAGTAGGAGTAATCCACTAAATAACAGACCCATATTATTAACGTCGATATGCTGCAGGATTGTAGAACATATATTGTGTTCGAAAATTATGATTTACCTCGAAGGAAACGGTCTATTGACACACGGTCAACACGGGTTTTCAAAACATCGTTCCTGTGAAACACAATAAGCTCTTTACTCAGACGAAGTGCTTAGTGCTATTGACAAGGGATTTCAGATCGATTCTGTATTCCTGGATTTCCGGAAAGCTTTTGACGCTGTACCACACAAGGTGCTCGTAGTGAAATTGCGTGCATATGGAACATCGTCTCAGTTGTGTGACTGTATTTGCAATTTCCTGTCAGAGAGGTCACAGTTCGTAGTAATTAACGGAAAGTCATCGAGTAATACAGAAGTGATTTCAGGCGTTCCCGAAGGTAGTGTTATAGGCCCTCTGCTGTTCCTTATCTACACAAACGATTTGGGAGACAATCTGAGCAGCCGTCTTCGGTTGTTTGCAGATGTCACTGTCGTTTATCGACTAATAAAGTCATCAGAAGATCAAAACAAAATCCAAAATGATTTAGAAGAAATACCCGAATGGTGCGAAAAGTGGCAGTTGACCTCAAATAAAGAAAAGTGTGAGGTCATCCACATGAGTGCAAAAATGAACTCTTTGAACTTCGGTTACACGATAAATTAGTCTAATCTAAAAGCTGTATATTCAACTAAATACCTAGGTATTACAATTACGAAAAATTAAATTGGAAAGAGCACATAGAAAATACTGAGGGGAAGGCTAAAGAAAGGCTGCGTTTTATTGGCAGGACACTTAGAAAATGTAAAAAACCTACTAAGGAGGACAATACGGTACAAGAGGATACTATGCTTGTCCGTCCTCTTTTGGAATACTGCTGCACAGTGTGGGCTCCTTACCAGATAGGACTGACGGAGTACATCGAACAAGTTCAAAGAAAGGCAGCACGTTTTGTATTATCACGAAATATGGGAGAGAGTGTCAGAGAAATTATACAGGATTTGGGCTGGAAATGATTAAAAGAAAGGCGTTTTTCGTTGCGACGGAATCTTCACACGAAATTCCAATCACCAACTTTCTCCTCTGAATGCGAAAAAATTTTGTTGACATCGACCTAGATCGGGAGGAACGATCACCACGATAAAATAAGGGAAATCAGAGCTCGTACAGAAAGATATAGGTGTTCGTTCTTTCCGCACGCTATACGACATTGGAATAATAGAGAATTGTGAAGGTTGTTCGATGGAACCTCTGTCAGGGACTTCAATGTGATTTGCAGAGTATCCATGTAGATGTAGATGTACATGTGGAGGCCTGAGTTGAGGTGGTGGACTGTTGTCGGGATGATGATGGATGGCTGCTCATAAATACTTCACTATTAGTCATACATTTTACTGAAAAACAAACTAGAACATTCTGTGGTGCAACGTCCCCCATAATGTGTGCTGAAGACAGCGAGTGTTAAGAAACTGATGCAACAGGTGGCCATGGTCTCAAGTGACTGCCTTCTATGGTGGAGGGATGTTTGCGTCTGGTAGTTGGCCTGAAGGTGGCCCACTGGCTGGAACATTCTATGCCGCAGCACTGATTTTAACACCAGAAGCAGAGGCCCACAGTTAGTGCTCGCGAAATCTCGTGGTGGCTGCTTGTAGTATCATGTCTCCTCGTGGAGCGGCATACACCTCTCCTCGTAAATAGTAGCTAACAGACTGAAAATAATTGTAATTTATGTTGGTTCAGAGCGTTCTTGCTTTGCAAATCCCAGCTCGCAACCATTTATACCATAAGAAGTCTGTTTATTGGATGTGTAGTATATGGCCTACAAACGCCTTTCTGCGCTGTCGTTGTCAAGGCAGCGCCAGACCCTTTCCTGGAGCACAATGTGTGGGAATGTGCCAATGGCATTGCTGCATCTGACGTAATGGTGTTTGGTCGGCTGTGAGCTGGCCCACTAACTACGTCTTTTGCAACAGCCATGGCAATATCACTTTTGTATCCCACCTGGAAGGCAGCGTGTGGGTCTGTTGCTGTAAATTGAAAGGTTGGCTGAATGAAGGAAGCGAGTAGGAGCGGGAAAAGGTGAAAATCTCTCGGTATTGCTCATAGAAATGGTTTTACTATATCACAATATTAACTTAATACATTACTTTGCACTGATGTGCGAAACCTTAGACCCATCGTAAGTAGTACATAGTCTTAATAGCAAGCGAAGTCTCTCGGCCATCTGCTTGATCAAGATGGGCAGAATCTGTCACGGAACTCTTAGACCTTCACAGCACCGGCTAGAACTTTCACTTACGCCGTGGCATCGTAGCTATCGATACCACACCTCTCCCCCATGAAACGATGCACCGTTATTGAGTAGGGCTTCCGACGACAGGTGGGCGCACCCAGGGGGCGCAGCTGAGGGGGCGGACAGCGGAACTGCTGAGGCGTTCTGTCCACCCGCGACGCCGAATTGCTCACGACAGGACTGAGGAAAACGCCCCATGGAAAGCCTGTCCACTCCACGCACCGCCACTGGGTATGCTCGGATGAGGAGGCAGAGCAACGACCTACATAATTTTGTGTGTGACGAGGCAGCCTCAGCGTCCATAGGTACCGGCTCTGCGGATGAACACGGGGCCGGCTGCGGCGGCCGGAGGTGGGGCTCTGGTGGCGGCGAGAGGCGGCCATCCCGTGCAGGTGACCGGACCGCCAGCGGCGACTTCGACAACGGCAGGCGCGCCCGTGGCGGGGGCGCGAGCAGCGGAGGGGCCATCGGTGGAGTCGTGGGCTCAGGCGGCGGAATCCGTGAAGCTTCCAGTTTTGCCAGAAAACAACGAGCACCAGAAAACCGAGGATGGCACAAACGGATCTGGTTCCGGCGTCGCTTATCAGTGCCGGAGACACCAGAAATGACACATAAGGCGCGGCCAAGCTGGCGGAGAATGCGTCCCTGCTCCCAGCGCTGCCTGCCAGAGAAGACGCAATAGATTACTAAATCATGCTTCGCCAAGCCAGAACGAGACGAAGCAGCGGGAACGCGCGGCGGCGGGTGCAATGGCTGCAGGAGCGACCGATGGGCGCTGCCATGTAGCAATTCCGCTGTGGAACGGGTGCCGAGCAGCTGCGAGCAATATGAAGCAAGGAAAGTCCAGAGCGCATGCTCGCGAGAGTGCGTGGCGCGCAACTTGCTCATCTGCAACTTAAACATATGCACAAAGTGTTCAGCCTCCCCGTTCCCCTGGGGGTGGAATGGGGCTGAGGTCAGATGGCGAATGCCATTATCAGCACAGAACGCTGCAAACTCTCAGGACACCGATTGGGGGCCACTGTCGGAGACAATAACTTCAGGGAGGCCCTCAATGCAGAAAATAGACGTCAAAGCGTGAATAGTACTGGCAGATGTAGTAGAAGACAGAGGTACAACAAAGGGAAAGTTGCTGTACGCATCAATGACTATTAACCAGCAGGTGTCCTAGAAAGGACATGCAAAATCAATATGAACGCGCTGCCAAGGCGCAGTAGGAGTCAGCCACGCAAAGAAGCGCTGGCAGGGAGCAGATTGATGCTCCATGCAATAGCAACAGTTATCAAGCAAATTCTTAATATGTTTTCCAATGCCGACGCAAGTGCAGTGACAATGCGCTAGTTGCTTCATCTGCACTATACCCGAATGACCAGCGTGCAGCAAGCGGAGAATCTGCATAGCAGATGGAGGCCATTGATTACGAATATACTGCAAAAGAATCTGCAAAGAAGCATCGGCGGCTGTCGCGGAAGCAATGCGACGAAAATCTACCGGAAAACCATCAGCTAATTCCTTATCTTGTGAATCAATAAACATACGGACCACAACTGGCTTTGACGAGTGGAACAACGACTTCAAAGGTTTATGGTCGGTGACCAAATAGAACTTGCGACCGTACAAAAAATCATGAAACTTTGTCATGCCATATACAATAGCTAAAGCTTCTTTCTCGGTTTGAAAATAGTTTTGCTCGGCACAGTTGAGCAACTTAGACGCAAAAGCTATCGGGCGATCGACAGACTTAATGCGGTGTGAGAGAACCGCTCAGATTCCGTGAGAAGATGCATCGACAGCTAACACAACCGGTTTAGAGGGATCGAAAGGAATCAAACAGCGATCACTTAACAAAGCAGATTTGATCTCGTGGAAAGCAGCCTCTCATTCCGAAGACCAAACAAAAGAAACGCTCTTACGCCGAAGGCGATGCAAAGGCGCTGCAATCTGCGCTGCATTTCGTATAAACTGAATATAATATGAAATTTTGCTCAACACAGACTGAAGTTCTTTCAAGTTCCTGGGTGATGGCAAGTCTCTAATTGCACTGAGATGTGAGGGCGACGGGTGGATATCCTGCTCGTTAATCATATGTCCTAAATACTGAATCTCAGTTTGAAAAAAATTTGCACTTGCCTCTGTTAGTTTAGTCCTGCCTGCAAAAGTACAATAACTAAGGCAGGCAAATTCTGCAAATGTTCGTCAGGGGTGCGACCTTATACCACTATATCGTCCAGATAATTTGAGCAACCAGGGACAGTGGCACACAACTGTTGCAAATAAGACTGAAAATAGCAGGATCCGAAGCACAACCGAACGGAAGGCGGCGAATCGTGAACAATCCAAGGTGAGTGTGGATCACAAAATAGCGCTGCGACTGTTCGTCGAGCGGAATCTGAAAGTATGCGTCCCGCAAGTCAATCGTGGAAAAGAATTTTCCCGCATCAAGCTTATCAAAAATGTCTTCAGTACGCAGTACGGGAAATGTAGCTACCACTGTCTGGGGATTTACTGTAGACTTAAAGTCAGCACAAATACGGAGACGACCGTTTGGTTTCTTCACACACACTACAGGCGAAGCCCATGGCGAAGCAGAAACAGGTTCAATGACACCAATGTCTTGCAAATGTTTAAGTTCAGAAGCTACGGCGTCGCGCAGTGCGTGCAGTACCGAGCGTGCACGCCGGAAAATAGGAATGGCATTGTCTTTAGTTACAACATGCGCTGCAAAGTCTGTGGCAAAACCGAGACCATCAGAGAAGAGTTCAGCAAAATCATCGCAAAATCATCGCGGCAACACTGTCTGCATGGTCAACAACATTGATGCAAAGAACATGGTCCTGAATTGCGAGGCCAAAATTTCAAATGCGTCCATGCCAAAAATATTCGTAGCATCACTAGAGCACAGCACACGGAAAGACACTGTACGGGTCGTGGCACCATATGTGGCTAGCAAACCACACACGCCGAGCACTGAGATTTCCTGTCCAGTAAGTGCAGTCAGCGTGGAATGTGAACGATGAAGCGGGAGTGAATAAAGCAAGTCATACGTCGATCTGTGCAGTAAAGAAACTGAATTAGAGTTTCTCTTATTACACACAGCTTGCACATGTCCTTTCCTATTACAAAAATACCACAGTGCTTGACGGGATGGGCAAAGCTTTATTCGACTGAGTAGAGCGACGCCTGAGGCGAAAGAATTTGTAGCGTGCAGCTACCACATTTACACTATTACGAAAGTGGGAGTTCAAAGCATCAATTACTTCGTCGTAAGTTTTAGTCTCTGGGCAGGTGGTGGGAAACAATTTCACGAGCATAAGGTACAACACAACACCCGCATTGGCAATGAAAAAGGGAAGCCGCTCTGAGCCTGGTATGTTGTAAGCTGCGAACTGTGCCTAGAGCTTTGCGATGTATTCTGGCCAGCGTTATTCGTCGGGATTGAAGGCACGAAATGGCGGCGCCGTCAGCGACGGCGTCGGTACAGGCGGTGGCGTCGGAGGCGCCGAAGTAGCTGCAGTTTGTTGTGTGACCAGTACATTTATGGAAGCAAGCAGCTGCGTTAATTGCTGAGCCTGAAAACGTACAAGTTCGGACAGCGGAGCCTGTTCCTGTGCCGGCCGTGGTGGCAAGCGGTTCTAGGCGCTACAGTCTGGAACTGCGCGACCGCTACGGTCGCAGGTTCGAATCCTGCCTCGGGCATGGATGTGTGTGACGTCCTTAGGTTAGTTAGGTTTAAGTAGTTCTAAGTTCTAGGGGACTGATGACCACATCAGTTACGTCCCATAGTGCTCAGAGCCATTTGAACCAACCTGTTCCTGTGGCAAAGCCAAGGTTTACACAAATGAAAGTCTTAATAGCGAATGGTGGGAACACATAAAGACAGTCACTCAGCTACAGGGGCATATCACAAAAAAGCTAAAGAAGTACCGAGCAAAAAAGGAAATGAGACAAGAGGAAAAAAAAAATTTTAATCCCTGTTCGAAGCCAAGTTTTGTATCCCGCCTGGAAGGCCGCACGTGGGTCTGCTACTACAAACTGAAAGGTTGGTCGAATGAAGGAAGTGAGTAGGAGCAGGTAAAGAGTAAAATCTCTCGTTATTGCTCTTTTAAATGGTTTTACTATGTCACAATATTAACTGAATATATAACTTTGCACTGAGGTGCGAAACCTTAGAACCGTACATAGTCTCAATAGCAAGCGAAGTGTTCTGGCCGTCTGCTCTAGATCAAAATGGGCAGAATCTGTCGCGGAGCTCGTAGACCTCCACAGCACCGGCTAGAGGGCTCTGTCGTCGATGTCTGTCGTCGTGCCAAATTAAGAACTTTCACCTACGCCGTGACGTCGTAGCTATCGATACCACAATCACAATTTTAATCACTGGCGCCGAAAATTAGTGGTGGAGTTGCATATCGAATAACTGATATGAAGATACTGAGCCGAACTGGGGAAAACAAGAAACTTATGGCACGACTTCGTTTCATAAGGCATATCCTGAGGCACTAAGGAATTGTCAGTTTGGAAATAAAGAGAAGTGTGTCTATGTGAGTGTTGGGGTGAGGGGGTTTTTAAAATTGTAGAGGGAGACGAAGTCGTGAGGCACTAAGGAATTGTCAGCTTTGAAATAAAGAGAAGTGTGTATATGTGAGTGTTGGGGTGAGGGGGGTTTCAAAATTGTAGAGGGAGACGAAGTCGTGAATACAGTTAGCAGGTCGAAAATGATGTACATTGCATTAGCTGTGCAGTGCTGAAGAGGCTTGCACATAATAGACTAGCTTGGGCAGCTGCATCAAACCAGTCTTCAGACTGAAGACCACAACAACAACATTGGGGAAAGCAGGGGAGAGAGATATACGCTTCTGTTTCACAACTTGGCAAGTTCTTTACTGGAAGAACTCATGAGTAAGGTAGATCTCGTGTGACTCAGCACGCTCAGATGTTGTCATGGCAAAAGACTTTTCTATATTACTCTGAATTAACGGTGCTGCTCATTCCCGTATGAGAAAAGCTATTTAGCTCACACTAGTGGCCGATGCAGCGAACTGAGGTTCTTGTATATGTTGTTGTTGTAAACAACATGCCTCTGGTATGACGTTAAACTGCAACCTCACATGGAGTGACCACAGTATAAGTGATCCCCATCCAACAATAGCAACAACCTCTCTGGTAGGTGGATGAGCGAGTGGAAGTTGTGAGCTGTAACTGTTACCTTGCCTACTTGCGAAGATAAAGAATGTAAAGGAAATAGTCATGATCACCTACAAATTACCAGCAGGTAGTCAGCTCAGTAACTGAAATTACCCGAACAGTGCTTGGTGATTCTTGTTGTGATTTCCTATTACTGCAGGTTGGTGTTCGAGATATACGCAAAGCTACAGATGTGCCTTCAATATAATTTTCATAAGGCAAGTATATAACGCGATCGGTCACTCGCATTATGCTGTATTGTTAATTGAGTATCGGACTTAGTTTCTGAAAGACTGCAGTTTCGTTGGTGCACCATAAAAGATCTGTTAAATTGCTAATCAGTATTTGGATCACACCAATGTCGGACGGGCTCCATGTCAGTAGTTTTGCATTTCTTTCTCGAATAGCTGAACACAAAGCTGATAAAGACATTAATACAAAGAGATATGTTTAGTTTGTTAAGTTAATACATCTGAAAGATATTAATTTAAATTTACTTAAATATATTCATGGTTCTTAAGATACACTACTGGCCATTAACATTGCTACAACATGAAGTTGGTGAGAGATCTGGAAAATGTGCTGGCCAAGGCAGCAGTCGTACATTTTCTGTATCCAGAACGGCCCATACAGGTAGTGCAACATGCGATCGTGTATTATCCTGCTGAAATGTAGGGATTTGCAACGTTCGAATGAAGGGTAGAGCCGTGGGTCGTAACACATATGAAATGTAACGTCAACTGTTCAAAGTGCGAACAAGAGGTGACCGAGACGTGTAATCAATGGCACCCCATACCATCACGCGGAGTGATACGCCAGTATGGCGATGACGAATACACGCTTCCAATGTGCGTTCACCACAATGTCGCCAAACACGGATGCTACCATCATGATGCTGTAAACAGAACCTGGATTCATCCGAAAAAATAACGTATTGCCATTCGTGCACCCAAGTTTCGTCGTTGAGTACACCATCGCAGGCGCTCCTGTCTGTGATGCAGCGTCAAGGGTAACTGCAGCAATGGTCTCCGAGCTGATGGTCCATGCTGCTGCAAACGTCGTCGAACTGTTCGTGCAGATGGTTGTTGTCTTGCAAACGTCCCCATCTATTGACTCAGGGATCGAGACGTGGCTGCACAATCCGTAACAGCCATGCGTATAAGATGCCTGTCATCTCGACTGCTAGTGATACGAAGCCATTGGGATCTAGCACGACGTTCCGTATTACCCTCCTGAACCCACCGATTCCATATTCTGCTAACAGTCATCTTGACCAACGCGAGCAGCGATACGATAAACCGCAATTGCGATAGGCTACAATCCGACATTTATCAAAGTCGGAAACATGATTGTACGCATTTCTCCTCCTTACACGAGGCATCACAACAACGTTTCACCAGGCAACGCTGGTAAACTACTGTTTGTGTATGAGAAATCGGTTGGAAACTTTCCTCATGTCAGCACGTTGTAGGTGTCGCCACCGGCGCGAACCTGGTGTGAATGCTCTGAAAAGCTAATAATTTGCATATTACAGCATCTTCTTCCTGTCGTTAAAATTTCACGACTGTAGCACGTCATCTTCATGGTGTAGCAATTTTAATGGACTGTAGTGTAGATACTTACACAGCGAAAACGGAAGAACAAAGGACGATACGAAACAGGAACTCATCCACTAGCTGATTGCAGAAAAAATGTGAAGGCATCTCTCTTCTTCTTCAAAATGGTTCAAATGGCTCTGAGAACTATGGGACTCAACTGCTGTGGTCATAAGTCCCCTAGAACTTAGAACTGCTTAAACCTAACTAACCTAAGGACAGCACACAACACCCAGCCATCACGAGGCAGAGAAAATCCCTGACCCCGTCGGGAATCGAACCCGGGAACCCGGGCGTGGGAAGCGAGAACGCTACCGCACGACCACGAGATGCGGGCGAGAATAAGAGAGTAAGTCAGTTCAATGACGTGTCTGCCCGTGGGAATTGATGCAGCCACTGCTGGTGTGACATCGCAGTTGGCTTGTATGATGTCAATCGGTCGGTGACAACCGGCTGAGTGTGAACTCTGGTTGTGCACTTCGCAGCAGAGATGGGCATCGAAGCGCGGCCCGTCCAGGACCGTGGCCATGACAGCCGTGTGAGCTTTGCCTCGTGCTGCTGGTTCAACTGGGGCAGCCGCATGGACGCATCGAGGTCCGAAGGGAGAGTCGTGCGAAGAGGCTCGGCCCGCGAGCTGCCGCCGCACTGGAGTACAGCAGTCTGGGGCAGAGCGAGTACCTGACGTCATTCCAAGGGCCCAGCAGTGTTGTTGCGAAAGCACCTGTATGCCAGGGGCTCAGCATTGTTGCGCATGGAGACGCAGGCCACGAACCGCGACCTCACTGCTCCGCACTGAGCTATAGTGTTCAAATGGCTCTGAGCACTATGGGACTTAATATCTGAGGTCATCAGTCCCCTAGAACTGAGAACTACTTAAATCTAACTAACCTAAGGACATCACACACATCCATGCCCGAGGCAGGATTCGAACCTGCGACCGTAGCGGTCGCGCGGTTCCAGACCGTTGCGCCTAGAACCGCCGTGCCACCCCGGCCGGCCTGAGCTATAGGGGAAAACAAGATATTTATGGCACATCCTGAGGCATCAAGGACTTGTCAGTTTGGTAATGGAGAGAAGTGTGTATATGAGGGTATTGGGGAGGGTGGGCGGGCTATTAAAATTGTGGGGGGAGACAGAGTCTCGAATACAGTTAGCAGGTTCAAACTGATGCACATTGCATTAGCAGTGCAGCGTTGAAGAGACTAGCTGAGAAGACACTAACTTGAGCAGCAGCGTCAAACCAGTCTTCAGACTGAAGACCATAACAAGAACATTGAGGAAGGGGGTGGGAGGGAGAGGTAGTTTTCTGGTCCACAACTTTGCAAGTTCTTTACTGGGAGAACTCATGACTAAGGTAGATCTCGTATGATTCAGCCCCTTCGGCTGAAAGACGTTTCTATATTGCTCTAAATTAACGGCATTGCTCATTCTCGTATGAGAAAAGCAATTTATGTCACACTGTTGGTCGATGCAACCAACTTATGTAGCAGTTCTTGTATTAGTTTGTTGTTATAAACGGAAGTGTCTCTGGTATGACGTTAAACTGCTACCATACAGTATAAGTGGTCCCTATCCAACAATAGAAACAACCTCTCTCGAAGGTGGATGAGCGAGTGGAAGTTGTGAGCTGTAACTGTCACCTTCCCTGCTGGCAAAGGTGGAAGGAAGATAGAGAATTTTAAAGGAAATAGTCGTGATCACCTACCACTTACCAGCAGGTAGTCAGCTTAGTGTTGTAAATTTAAATTAACTGAGCAGTGCTTGTTGATTCCTGTTGTGATTTCCTTTTAGTCCATGTTTCTGTTCGAGAGAAATGCAAAGTTACAGATGTGGCTCCAATGTAATTTTGATAAGGCAAGTGGATAACGCGATCGGTCAATCGAATTATGCTGTGTCGTTAATTTAGTATCGGACTTCGTCTCTGAAAGACTGTAGGTTCTTTGGTGCACCATAAAAGACCTGATAAATTGTTAATCAGTATTTGGACCACACCAATGGCGGACGTGCTCCACGTCAGCAGTTTTGCATTTCTTTCGCGAATAGCTGTATACAAATCTGATAAACACATGAACACCAAGAAATATGTTTAATTTGTTAAATTAATACATCTGAAAGGTATTAATTTAAATATACTTAAATACGAGAGGCGTTTGAAAAGTCTGTTCAAAGTCAGAGAGATGCCACCACCGGCGCTTATCGAGGTCATGTTTAGTCAGGAGAATCTTTGGAAAGAACGCACACCAAGTTTCAGTCATATTCGTCTATTTCTTTGTGTTTAGCATTCGTGTTAATCATGGAAGTCGAGTGATTGTCAAAAATTGGACGAAAAAGAATTTCGTGTGGTGATTAAACATTACTTTATGAAAGGCAAAACGCCTCAGGAGACTAAAGAGAATCTTAATAAAGATTATGGTGACTCTGCACCTTCGATGAGAACAGTTTATAAGTGATTTCAAAAATTTAGGAGTGGACATGTGGGCACAAGTGGTGCTGAATATTCTGGTCGGCCTGTGGTGGTTACAACTCCAGAAATCCTTGGTAAAATCCATAATATTTTGATGGATGACAGAAGAGTTAAGGTGCGTGAGATTGCTAGTGCTGTGGGCATATAGGATGAACGGTTACATAATATTTTGCATGAACATTTTGATATGAGAAAGCTATCCGCAAGATACATTCCGCCATCGATCACACTTGACCAAAAACGGAATCGTGTGAAGTGTTGCAAGGATGGTTTTCAGCCGTTCAGGAAGAGTCCGCAGTACTTTAAAGGTCGTTTCGTCACTGTGGAAGAAACATGGATACATTACTATATTCCTGAGACAAAACAAACAATTTAAACGATGGGTTAATTTAAACGAGGATGTGATTACAGCAACTACTAGCTATTCTGAAGATTAGACATTTCCTCTTATTCGGAAGCGGTCAACAATTTAGAACAGCATTGGACGAAGTGTATAAGTCTAAAAGGAGACTATGCTGAAAAATGAGCAAGGGTTACCCCAAACATGTAAGCAGTTTTTATTTTTGCACGTACTTTTCAAACGCTGCTCGTATATTATTTAACTGCTGAAAGGAGAAAATAGGAAAATGCAGTAAATGAAGCAGGGAAAAAGAATGCAAATGTTTCAAAAATGAGATCGATAGGAAGTGCAAAATGGCTATGGAGGGATCGCTAGAGGACAAATATAAGCATTTAGAGGCTTATCTCACAAAGGGTAAGATAGATACTGCCTACAGGAAAATTAAAGAAGTCTTTGGAGAAAAGAGAACGACTTGCATGAAAATCAAGAGCTGAGGTGGAAATCCAGTAATAAGCAAAGAAGGGAAAGCAGAATGGTGGACGGAGTATATAGAGGGTCTACACAAGGGCGATGTTCTAGAGGACAATATTATAGAAATGGAAGAGAATGTAGAGGAAGATGAAATAGGAGATATGATACTGCGTGAAGAGTTTGAGAGAGCACTAAATGATCCAAGTCGAAACAATGCCCGGAAGTAGACAACATCCCATAAGAACCAATGACAGCTGTGGGAGGGCCAGGCCAAACAAAATTCTACCATCTAGTGGGCAAGAGGTATGAGACAGGCGAAATGCCCTCAGACCTCAAGAAGAATATAATAATTCCAATCCCAAAGAAAGCAGGTGTTGACAGATGTGAAAATTACGGAACTATCAGTTTAATAAGTCACGGCTGCAAAGTGCTAGCACGAATTCTTTGCAGACGAATGGAAGAACTGTTAGAAGCCGACCTTGGGGAAGATCAGTTTGGATTATGCAGAAATGTTGGAACATGTGAGGCAATACTGACCCTACGACTTACCTTAGAAAATAGATTAAGGAAAGGCAAACCTACGTTTCTAGCATTTGTAGACTTAGAGAAAGCTTTTGACAATGTTGACTGGAATACTATCTTTCAAATTCTGAAGGTGGCAGGGATAAAATACAGGGAGCGAAAGGCTATTTACAATTTGTACAGAAACCAGATGACAGTGATAATAGTCGAGGGGCATGAAAGGATAACAGTGGTTGGGAAGGGAGTGAGACAGGGTTTTAGCCTATCCCCGATGTTATTCAATCTGTATATTGAGCAAGCAGTAAAGGAAACAAAAGAACAATTCGGAGTAGGAATTAAAATCCATGGAGAAGAAATAAAATATTTTGGGTTCACCAATGACATTGTAATTCTTTCAGAGACAGCAAAGGGCCTGGAAGAGCAGCTGAACGGAATGGACAGTGTCTTGAAAGGAGGATATATGATGAACATCAACAGAAGCAAAACGAGGATAATGGAATGTAGTCGAAATAAGTCGGGTGATGCTGAGGGAAGAGATTAGGATGGTGGTGGTTGTTGGGATGTTTAAGGGGGACTAAACAGCGAAGGTCATCAGTCCCCCAAATAGATTAGGAGATGAGACACTTAAAGTAGTAAAGGAGTTTTCCTATTAGAGGAGCAAAATAACTGATGATGGTCGAAGTAGAGAAGATATAAAATGTAGACTAGCAATGGGAAGGAAAGCGTTTCTGAAGAAGAGAAATTTGTTAACATCGAGTAAAGATTTAAGTGTCAGGAAGTCGTTTCTGAAAGGATTTGTATGGAGTGTAACCATGTATGGAAGTGAAACGTGGACGATAAGTAGTTTGGACAAGAAGAGAATAGAAGTTTTTGAAATGTGATACTACAGAAGAATGCTGAAGATTAGATGGGTAGATCACATAACTAATGAGGAAGTTTTGAATAGAATTAGAGAGAAGAGCAATTTGTGGCACTACTTGACTACAAGAGGGATCGGTTGGTAGGACATATTCTCAGGCATCAAGGGATCACCAATTTAGTATTGGAGGGGAGTGTGGAGGGTAAAAATCGTAGAGGGAGACCAAGAGATGAATGAACTAAAGAGATACAGAAGGATGTAAGTTGCAGTAGGCACTGGGAGATGAAGAAGCTTGCACAGGATAGAGTAGCATGGAGAGCTGCATCAAACCAGTCTCTGGACTAAAGACCACAACAACAACAACAAGAGCTAACAACATAGATGCATTCATAGCGAAAGCTGAAGAACAAAGGACGATACGAAACCTGAAGAATCTCCAAGCTGATCGCAGAAAAATGTGAAGGCTTCTCTGTTCTTCATTATAATAGAAAATATTACATGTACTTATTAACATTTCTGGACTTTCTGGTACACACACATTTCATGAACATAAAGAAAGAAAAATGTTCTTGTTGTCTTACATTTTCCTACGATATATTTCACTACGATACTGGCTGTTACATGAGTAGTTATTCAAGTCGTCAGTACAAAAAAGTTACACGATTGGCGTATACAAGAAAAAACAATACAAAATTTGACATGTTCTAATAAACAGTTTTCAAATCATTTTCATTGGCACGGGAGATATTTCTACAAGATAAACTAACTTAAAATTAGAGAGGTATCAGTGTTCTGAGGATAAGAGGTTAAGCCAGTTCAGGGACGTGTCTGCCCGTGGGAATTGATGCAACCACTGCTGGAGTGACGTCGCAGTTGTCTTGTATGCTGTCAATCGGTCGGTGACGACCGGCTGAGTGTGAGCCCTGGTTGTGCACTTTGTAGCAGAGGTGGCCATCGAGGCGCGGCCCGTCCAGTAGCGTAGGCATGGCAGCTGTGCGAGCCTTGCCTCACGCTGCAGGTTCAGGCGGGGCAGCCGCATCGAGATCCGACGGGCCACACGGTGCAGAGTTGTACACAGAGGACTGGCCCGCGTTCTGCTGCTGCACTGGACTGCAGCAGTCTCGGGCGGGCGAGTATTTGACGTCACCCCAAGGACCGAGCAGTGCGTTTTTGAAAGAACCGGTATGCCACGGGCTCAGCAGACTGGCGCATGGGCCGCGGCCTCACTGCTCCGCACTGAGTGTGCCCATTACGTCACTGCACCAGTGCCGCGGGCAAGCACTGGTGTGCTGCGGTCTACGGGCTACTGGTAGCACTGACCGCAGTTGCAGGCTACTGGCTACGAGCGTTCAGAGAGCAGTGTTTTGTGGATTGGTGGGAATTCTTTTTTTTTTTTCGTAACGCACAAAATGAGTGCTGAAACTAAACGTGCTCTGCAGAAGAGCGTATGTGAAAAAAAAGTAAAGTAAAAGAAAAACTAATCAGCGGTGAATGGAGAACCACACAGACTGAAACAAATCTTAAAAGTTCAGTTTGGACCGTGTTAAAGCCTATTTTGAATGGCGTTAGGAAAAACGTTTATTTTGTTTGCGGTTCACTGTGCGGTAAAATTCACTCTCATGTTAAAGGGTCAAGTGGCTCTTCGCACATTTTTGGCCATCCATGTGCGTCTAATAAACAACGGTCTTATGTGGACAAGAAACGACTTCCTAAACCTGCTCAAGATATAACTGTCGATAAATGTGCACGAGACGTAAGGTCATACGGAGCTATAAGATGTGAAGGTCTTATGGATCTTGTTCAGACGTTAATCGACACTGCAAAGGCCATTATGCCGGCCGCTGGTGGCCGAGCGGTTCTGGCGCTACAGTCTGGAACCGTGCGACCGCTACGGTCGCAGGTTCGAATCCTGCCTCTGGCATGGATGTGTGTGTTGTCCTTAGGTTAGTTAGGTTTAAGTAGTTCTAAGTTCTAGGGGACTTATGACCTCAGCAGTTGAGTCCCATAGTGCTCAGAGCCATTTTTTGAAAGGCCATTATATCTCCCCCCACAGCTGTGTCGCAGTACATGGCAGAAAGTGTTAAAAGGCTACGACATATAATTATGCCTGAGGTAATTGCTCATGTAACAGAAGGTGAATACTCAGCAACTACGGACATGTGGACGTCCAGTAGGAGGAGAAACCATTATCTGACATGTACTGTCTCCTGTTTTATTGACTGGACTCTCAGATCTCGCATTTTGTTTACAACCCAGTTTAGAAAGGTGAAAACGGTCGATAATATTCTAAGAGAATTGTTTAGGCGATTAATGTCTCTTGGTATCCACGACTCTACTTTGAAAAACATACAGCACATACCGGCCGGAGTGGACGAGCGGTTCTATGCGCTTCACTCTGGAACCGCATGACGGCTACAGCTGCACATTCGAAATCTGCCTTGGGCATGGATGTGTTTGATGTGCTTAGGTTAGTTAGGTTCAAGTAGTTCTAAGTTCTAGGAGACTGATGACCTCAGAAGTTAAGTCCCATGGTCTTCAGAGCCATTTGAACCATACAGCACACGACTGATCACGGTACCAACATTGTCATTGCACTGCGCGACATATTGACGATTGAATTGTTGATACCATATGCTAAATACAGGGCTATGAAATAAATTTAATGTGAAGTATGTAACCTCCCCCTCACTTATTGACCTTAATGACAGTGGAAAATTAAACCACGTGCAACTAATGGAAATTGGGAAAAGCAATCGTCACCGAAGTTAATTTGTCGGTAAAGAGGGAGGAAAGGGTTACATCTAAATGAAGGGAAAAATGCAAATGAAATTGGTGGAAATTAATTTTGAAAAGTGTAAAGTTAATAAAAAAGTAAATGTGCGGTCGTTACATTAACAATTAATTGGCGTTAGTTAGATATTTGAGATTTGGGGAAAATTACGGTCGCCAGTCCCATGGACAACTACTATAATAACTGAAAATGAAAGATTAATGCACATCATTCCACACTAAAAGCGTGGCAACTGAAGGTTGACACGTGTTGTGTGAAAACTGAATGTTTGCCAGAAGTAATAAATTTAGCTACACTCTGACTTAATTTAGCAAAAGAATGAATAAAACCGGAAAAATTGAAAGTTAATTTAGTGACTGAAATTAATAGTGAACTTTGTTTCTGAAGCACTACGAAATTCAATAAAATAAAGTTAGTCTTGGGCTACCTCAACAATCATTTCAAAAGCTACTTGAATCTACGAAATTTAGAAATAAGAGATTTAACTTTGAACCTGAATTAAATGATTCTGAACAATTAACAATAGTAAAATTTAGTACGTACCAAGCTGAGCTGCAGTCACAGGTAAGCTAAAATATGGTAACAAAACTCGCACTCTTAACTTGTGTTTCTGTAATCTAAATATTGTAGCCAGCTATGAATACCGTAACTGAACATTGAAATTAAAGCAGTGAAATCGAATGATATTACTTTAATGCTGGTGTTTCAATTTCAACGACACTCGGGTTCATTCCGGAAAAGGAAGGGACATTGCTTGGTAATGCAATTGGGACAATGAGCAACAAATGTTCATGCTAAGTTGCTGTAATTTTAGTTATGAAAATGGAACAGTTTGAAAATCTGAGGTCTGCCATACAGCTCTAAAACTTTACGTGCTTCCAGTCTTCCTTGTTGGTTGATTGAAGGTTTGAAGCCGTCGATCGAGGAGGTGGCGACAGTCACTCACTGTCGGCCGTCGCTGTTGCAGAAGCTGGATGCTGGCGCGCCTCCTTCTCGACACGGTCACCAGGCGAAACGGGCTCTTGATGTGCGCCAGCTAATGCTTCCCTTCCGCGACACCGAGTAAGAAACTATCTTAGCAAGTCGAGCGCAATTACATGCTGCCAAACCCCGGACGAGTGGCAACTCGCGGGAGCGTCACTCAACACACCTGCTACACCGCCCTACTCCAGCCAGACTCTCTCTGCCCGCGCTCCACGTGGCAGAGTTAACACTACCAAAGATCCTAAACACTTTGGTTCTCCACACGACCTATCGATGTAATCGTTCGATAGCATACTTTTCTCTAGGCAGGACCCAGCGTAAAAATACAAATAGTATTTACAAAACAAACCAATTATACATCGACATAAATGCATAAATATGTATATACAAATAGTAAAACAATTACAATATATAAAGGCACAGAAATGTCATATCTTCAGGTAACAAAATAAGGAACAGAATTTACAGTACAATAGATGGGAATAGGAGGATATGCATTTCCGGCGTTACAGGTATATATGCTTCAAGTGTCCATAAGTTCATGGTCTTTTGACTGCGGCAAAAGAACGTGTCACTTACATAAAGAAAAGTAATCTTCTTAATCCTCTTGATAGATAACTGATAGTAACTGGAATATGCAGCTGACAATGTTAGAGTGTCTTTGTGCGAGAAGCTCTCTGAGAAGGGAGAAATAGCTCAAAATGAAGGAACTGATATTACGCTGATGAAAGAACTTTTTACGTTATGTATGCTATTCGATTACTGTAATCTTAGACGCAGTCGTTTATTTTATAGCTTTTAAAACATAAGAGTTTTTGTAGCTTTTCAAAACGGCGACCAAGGAATTACAACTGGAGAAATCACGTGCACTGCACCTTCTGTTGACATGGACAATGACTATGTTAAAGCATTTGAGTCAGGCGCCATAGGACGGATAAGCTTCTGAAATCGGACTTTTACATAAACGCCTCAAATTATACATAGATGATAAGCTATTTGTCCAGAGATACTTTAAGGTAGCAACTTTCCTTTGGCCACCATTTGTCATTTAAAAATGATATCTGACGATAAGAGGCATAAAGTCATGAAAAGGATACAATAGTTTTCCTTCCTCATACTTCTCCAATCTCACAATACATCTAAAAACATTTCCCATTACTGAATCTCCAACCGTCTTTTCTCTTGTTGTTCTCACTAGTGGGTTCGAAAGGAACTGGCTTACCTTTCGATCTAGAAATACACTCCTGGAAATGGAAAAAAGAACACATTGACACAGGTGTTTCAGACCCACCATACTTGCTCCGGACACTGCGAGAGGGCTGTACAAGCAATGATCACACGCACGGCACAGCGGACACACCAGGAACCGCGGTGTTGGCCGTCGAATGGCGCTAGCTGCGCAGCATTTGTGCACCGCCGCCGTCAGTGTCAGCCAGTTTGCCGTGGCATACGGAGCTCCATCGCAGTCTTTAACACTGGTAGCATGCCGCGACAGCGTGGACGTGAACCGTATGTGCAGTTGACGGACTTTGAGCGAGGGCGTATAGTGGGCATGCGGGAGGCCGGGTGGACGTACCGCCGAATTGCTCAACACGTGGGGCGTGAGTTCTCCACAGTACATCGATGTTGTCGCCAGTGGTCGGCGGAAGGTGCACGTGCCCGTCGACCTTGGACCGGACCGCAGCGACGCACGGATGCACGCCAAGACCGTAGGATCCTACGCAGTGCCGTAGGGGACCGCACCGCCACTTCCCAGCAAATTAGGGACACTGTTGCTCCTGGGGTATCGGCGAGGACCATTCGCAACCGTCTCCATGAAGCTGGGCTACGGTCCCGCACACCGTTAGGCCGTCTTGCGCTCACGCCCCAACATCGTGCAGCCCGCCTCCAGTGGTGTCGCGACAGGCGTGAATGGAGGGACGAATGGAGACGTGTCGTCTTCAGCGATGAGAGTCGCTTCTGCCTTGGTGCCAATGATGGTCGTATGCGTGTTTGGCGCCATGCAGGTGAGCGCCACAACCAGGACTGCATACGACCGAGGCACACAGGGCCAACACCCGGCATCATGGTGTGGGGAGCGATCTCCTACACTGGCCGTACACCACTGGTGATCGTCGAGGGGACACTGAATAGTGCACGGTACATCCAAACCGTCATCGAACCCATCGTTCTACCATTCCTAGACCGGCAAGGGAACTTGCTGTTCCAACAGGACAATGCACGTCCGCATGTATCCCGTGCCACCCAACGTGCTCTAGAAGGTGTAAGTCAACTACCCTGGCCAGCAAGATCTCCGGATCTGTCCCCCATTGAGCATGTTTGGGACTGGATGAAGCGTCGTCTCACGCGGTCTGCACGTCCAGCACGAACGCTGGTCCAACTGAGGCGCCAGGTGGAAATGGCATGGCAAGCCGTTCCACAGGACTACATCCAGCATCTCTACGATCGTCTCCATGGGAGAATAGCAGCCTGCATTGCTGCGAAAGGTGGATATACACTGTACTAGTGCCGACATTGTGCATGCTCTGTTGCCTGTGTCTATGTGCCTGTGGTTCTGTCAGTGTGATCATGTGATGTATCTGACCCCAGGAATGTGTCAATAAAGTTTCCCCTTCCTGGGACAATGAATTCACGGTGTTCTTATTTCAATTTCCAGGAGTGTAGTTATCTCAATGTACTTTGCTCTACTGGAAGTTACAAAAATAACAGTTAATGTTCTGAAATAGGAAAGACGAACATTCCTGCATGTTCCTCCACAACTGGTAACAAGTGAATCCTTGGGAATCCATGTTGTACTAAATGAACGTTTGAAATTTTAGAACGTACTCAAAATAAACCTACCAGTACCAACGAATTTTCCGTAACGTGTACTACAAAAGGGGGGCGTAATATATCACCAACACAAAGATATACGGATTTTGTTAATTTTCGTTGTCTTTCACGCACAACATACTTTTTAAAGATACACTCCTGGAAATTGAAATAAGAACACCGTGAATTCATTGTCCCAGGAAGGGGAAACTTTATTGACACATTCCTGGGGTCAGATACATCACATGATCACACTGACAGAACCACAGGCACATAGACACAGGCAACAGAGCATGCACAATGTCGGCACTAGTACAGTGTATATCCACCTTTCGCAGCAATGCAGGCTGCTATTCTCCCATGGAGACGATCGTAGAGATGCTGGATGTAGTCCTGTGGAACGGCTTGCCATGCCATTTCCACCTGGCGCCTCAGTTGGACCAGCGTTCGTGCTGGACGTGCAGACCGCGTGAGACGACGCTTCATCCAGTCCCAAACATGCTCAATGGGGGACAGATCCGGAGATCTTGCTGGCCAGGGTAGTTGACTTACACCTTCTAGAGCACGTTGGGTGGCACGGGATACATGCGGACGTGCATTGTCCTGTTGGAACAGCAAGTTCCCTTGCCGGTCTAGGAATGGTAGAACGATGGGTTCGATGACGGTTTGGATGTACCGTGCACTATTCAGTGTCCCCTCGACGATCACCAGTGGTGTACGGCCAGTGTAGGAGATCGCTCCCCACACCATGATGCCGGGTGTTGGCCCTGTGTGCCTCGGTCATATGCAGTCCTGATTGTGACGCTCACCTGCACGGCGCCAAACACGCATACGACCATCATTGGCACCAAGGCAGAAGCGACTCTCATCGCTGAAGACGACACGTCTCCATTCGTCCCTCCATTCACGCCTGTCGCGACACCACTGGAGGCGGGCTGCACGATGTTGGGGCGTGAGCGGAAGACGGCCTAACGGTGTGCGGGACCGTAGCCCAGCTTCATGGAGACGGTTGCGAATGGTCCTCGCCGATACTCCAGGAGCAACAGTGTCCCTAATTTGCTGGGAAGTGGCGGTGCGGTCCCCTACGGCACTGCGTACGATCCTACGGTCTTGGCGTGCATCCGTGCGTCGCTGCGGTCCGGTCCCAGGTCGACGGGCACGTGCACCTTCCGCCGACCACTGGCGACAACATCGATGTACTGTGGAGACCTCACGCCCCACGTGTTGAGCAATTCGGCGGTACGTCCACCCGGCCTCCCGCATGCCCACTATACGCCCTCGCTCAAAGTCCGTCAACTGCACATACGGTTCACGTCCACGCTGTCGCGGCATGCTACCAGTGTTAAAGACTGCGATGGAGCTCCGTATGCCACGGCAAACTGGCTGACAATGACGGCGGCGGTGCACAAATGCTGCGCAGCTAGCGCCATTCGACGGCCAACACCGCGGTTCCTGGTGTGTCCGCTGTGCCGTGCGTGTGATCATTGCTTGTACAGCCCTCTCGCAGTGTCCGGAGCAAGTATGGTGGGTCTGACACACCGGTGTCAATGTGTTCTTTTTTCCATTTCCAGGAGTGTATATTTATGTGTAAGAAGGGCCTTAACCTGTTCCGAAAATTCACATCCACTGACAAGACCTAAAATTTTGCCTTATGTTTTACTGAAAAATTTAGAACAATTACAGAAATTGGTAGAAGATATTAAAAATCACAAATATATGTATTTCAAAATTTTAAAATATAATGTACATTACTAGATTACAGTACCCTGAAAAGGTAGGTATAAAGTTACCCTTCCCTCCCCCTTGGTACTGCGAGGGTTAAATCAGGTAGTGTTAACGGAATATGATTACGAAATGAGACACTAAAAGGACTATTGGGTAGCAAAAAACTGATGATGGCCGAAGTGTAGAGGATATAAAATGAATACTGACTATAGCAAGAAAATTATTAATGAAAGAGAGGAATTTGCTAACATCGAATATAAGTTTAAGTGTTAGGAAGTATTTCTTGAAGGTATTTGTATGGTTTCCAAGATGCTGCTCCAGGCGGAGGTAAAAAGGAACGCGCACAATGGAAAGTACTGAACGCGAAAATAAAGATTTGGCTCTGTCTGACCACCCACTGAAGCAGATCTTAGGATCTGTTAACAGTGATATTATTTCCTCCTTCTTGGTCTTTAACATATAAATTACAACATAAAAATAAATGAATGATTAAGAGAACTTGTAACTACTGTCTAATAAATGTTGTTTCTGCTTATACATTTATTGTAGATTAAAACCCCTTTATATATTACAAATGTTTATATGTCGATGTGCAATGGACGTAAAGGGATACAAATGAATTTTCTGACTAATATTATTGATCAACAGCCCGTATCTGCCCCTTTTTATGGCTACGCGATCTAATATAAATACCGTGAGACGACCGATGTCATCTAAATCCCAAACACTAGAAGACACTTCTATCAAAGATGATCTACAGTGGTGTGCAACCTCAGTGGAAATGAAACTTACATGATCACAGCTGTGCCAGCCGGGGTGGCCAACCGGTTTTAGGCGCTGCAGTCTGGAACCGAGCGACCACTACGGTCGCAGGTTCGAATCCTGCCTCGGGCATGGGTGTGTGTGATGTCCTTAGGTTAGTTAGGTTTAAGTAGTTCTAAGTTCTAGGGTACTGATGACCTCAGAAGTTAAGTCCCAAAGACACAATTGATCACAGCTGTTTAGCTTTATAGCCCTAATAAGCTGAGGCAATTAGCAATATCACCATATGTACTGTGTCCGCTGCGTCAGGGTGATGGTTCTCGTGCACGTCTGCGACGATGGAAGAACTCCATCCACGAAATAATAAAACTCATTAAACAGTAGGACGGCAGAAGGCGGTCCTCTGACTAGTATAATCTAATAGTATCTTCTCCTCTCTGTATTCTACAGACAAGAAATGCTATATACCAGCCACAAGGACGGAATTCAGATAACGTCTCAACTTGAGTATAGAAATGAGAAGTGCTCTCAATCACAGAACGCTGCGTACTCAACTATGACTCCCTACCCGTAGACGAAGTCCAGAATCGTATAAGTTAGCAACACCTTCGGTCACCTAAAGCAACTTCGCAGTGCCTTGTGGCACTATATCATGCAAATTAAGCCTTAGTGATTTTGCCCGCATTTGTCCTATAATGATAAACGAACCTTGCGACAGTATTTCACTGGTGACAGCTTCCCCCAGCTTGAACATTATAACCCTGAGTTCCACCGCACGTTATCGGAAGTCAGCTTCGGCATGATGCTTGAAGAGAAAGACTAGCCTTGGGATTGCACAGCAGCCTTTGTCTGCATCACGCATTACACTGCAAGTGTTGACACTTTGTCAATCTCCTGGCCCACTGGCATAAGCCTTGTCGGTCCGATCATAAACGTTTCAAACACATTTCCTCTTTCTTCTCTCCCACGTTTCGAGTAGGCAGTGCCGTCACAGATGGTGCCGAATCTGCGGACTTTGGAAGTAATAAATGCGTCTGTACCATTTCAGTACCCAAAACATCTACAATCCAATCAGCCTTATTGACAGCTTTCTGTGGCACCTTCTTAAGTATCTACAACAAAATTACTGTCGGCAGTTGCACTCTGCAATACACAAATATCATCGGCATATGCACTTCCCTTCACATCTGGTCCAGGCTGCAGAAATTCGCAACCTCTCCGCCAGGGTATACCTCACTAATTATGCAAACAACAAACGAAGGGAACAAAACAGTATGACGACAAGGACACTTAAACTAATTCTATCCTAACACTTACTGTAACTTAACTTCTCCACTTGAACGGTAGTCATGACTACTACTCTACATGCTTAAACGCAATGAGCCACATTTATTGCTCAAAATGAAATACATTGCCCATTCAAAACTGCGAAAACTACTACAAAACTACGACTTCTCGACAAAACTCATTATCCCCTCCTAAGAAGAAACGCATGGTTAACACCTTATACACTTCCACATAATGAGGCTCACTCATTGATGATAGGCAAAAATTACGTTCATATTTATACATCCGCAGAAAACAGTCTGAATTTATTTGCCACATGAAAACAGAACTGAAAACTGGAAAAACGTGCAATGACTTGACGTGATACTCGCAGGGGAAAAATAGAACAGTTAGTGCACTCACCCACTGCATACTGATGCTGTGTGTCGATGAAACTGCAACCCTGAGGTAGTCGAGAGTCATCGTCTCCAGGGAGGGTGGCTGGTAAGGTTCCCCTGTCACCGACATTTAGAGGTGACACACACTTCTGACACAAAATGTGGAAGTCCCGAATGCATGATCTCTACATGTGGAGGTCTGAGTTCAGGTGGTGGATTGTTGTCGGGATGATGATCGATGGGTGGTCATAAAAGGTTCACTATTAGTCATAAATTTTATTGAAGAACAAACTAGAACATTCTGTGGTGCAACGTCCTCCATAGTGTGTGCTGAAGACATCGAGTGTTATGGAAATGACGCAACAGGTGGCCATGGTCTCAAATGACTGCCTTCTATGGCCAAAGGCTGGTTGCACCTGGTAGTTGGCCCCACAGGCTGGAAGATGGTAAGGTCACAGCACTGGTCCTAAATACAGCAGCAGGTTTCCGCAGTTATTGGAGGCCATATCTCGTGGTGGCTGCTTGGAGCCTCATGTCACATCGCGTAACTGCAACACCTGTCCTCTTAAATAGACTGATACACCTTTTACTGAAAACAATGGAAATTTATGTTGCTTTGAAAATCACAGCTTGCAACCGTGTAGACGATAAGAGGTCTGCTGATTGGATGTAAAGTTACTGGCCTACCAATGCATTTCTGCTGTGTCCTCGTTATGGAGGTGCCAGACCCTTTCCTGGAGCAAAATGTAGGAATCTGCCAGTGGCATGGGTGCATCGGACGAAATGGTGTTTGGTAGGCGCTGAGCTGCCCCACTCCCAAGATCTCTTGCAACAGCCATGGGAACACCACAACTTTACTCAGTACGCCGAAAAATAGTGGTCGCACTGCAGATCAAAAAAATGATAAGAAGACACAGAGTCGAACTGGGGAAAACAAGAAATTTATGGTACAAATTCGTTTCATAGAGCATATCCTGAGACATCAAGGGCTTGTCGGTTGGTAATGGAGAGAAGTGTGTATATGTGGGTGTTGATGATGGGGAGGGGGGGGGGCGGTGTTCATATTGATGCACATTGCATTAGCTGTGCACAGAATAGATTAGCTTGGGCAGCTGTATCAAACTAGTCTTCAGAGTGAAGACCACAAAAACAACACTAAGAAAAGGGGCGGGAGGGAGAGGTAGGCTTCTGGCCCACAATTTTGAAAGTTCTTTACTGGTGGAACTCACGAGTAAGGTAGATCTCGTGTGATTCAGTACCCTCCGCTGTTGACATGCAAAGGCCGTTTATATATTGCTCTAAATTAACAGCACTGCCCATTCTCGTATGAGAAAAGCTATTTATCTCACACTGTTGGCCGATGTAACGAACTGAAGTATAACAGTATAAGTGATCCCCATCCAACAATAGCAACAATGTCTCTCGAAGGTGGATGAGCGAGTGGAAACTGTGAGCAGTAACTGTTACCTTGCCTGCTTGCGAAGGTGGAAGGAAGATAGAGAATGTGAAGAAAATAGTCCTGCTCACTTACCACTATTCAGCAGGTAGTCAGCTCAGTAATGTCAACTGAAAGTTACCGAGCAGTGCTTGTTGATCCCTATTGTGATTTGCGATTACTCCAGGTTGGTGTTCGAGAGAAACGCAAACTTACAGATGTGGTTCCAACGTAATTTTCATAAGGCAAGTGCATAACGCGATCGGTCAAACGCATTATGCTGTATAGTTAACTGAGTATAGGACTTCGTTTCTGAAAGACTGCGGTTTCGTTGGTGCACCATGAAACATCTGATAACTTGCTAATCAGTATTTGGAACTTACAATAGGCGGACGTGCTCCATGTCTGCAGTTTTGCATTTCTTTCACAAATAGCTGAACACAAAGCTGATAAAGACATTAATACAAAAGACACATGTTTAGTTTGTTAAATTAATACATCTGAAAGGTATTAATTTAAATAAACTTAAATATTTTCATGGGTCTTGAGAGTTAACAAGATAGATGCTTACATAGCGAAAGCTGAAGAACAAAGGACGATACGAAACAGGAAGGCACCTCATAGGTGATCGCAGAAACAATGTGAAGGCTGCTCTGTTCTTTATCATCATAGAAAGTATTTCATGTACTTATTAAAATTAGAGTACTCTCTGGTACACACATATTTCATAAACATAAAGAAATTAAAATTTTTCTTGCTGTCTTACATTTGCCTACGATACATTTGACTACGATAGTGGCTGTTACATGAGTAGTCATTCAAGTCATGTACAACAAAATTACAAGATTTGTGTATACAAGAAAAAATTATACACAATATGACATGTTTTTAATAAACAGTTTGACAAATCATTTGCAAGGGCGCAATAGATAAATGTACAAGATGCACAAACTTAAAATTTGAGTGGTATCGGTGTCCTGAGGATAATAAGTTAAGTCAGTTCAGTGATGTGTCTGCTCGTGTAAATTGATGCAGCCACTGCTGGAGTGGCGTCGCAGTTGACTTGTGTGATGACAATCGGAAGGTGACGACCCGCAGAGCTTGTGCTCTGGTTGTGCACTTCGTAGCAGAGGTGGTAATTGAGACACGGCCTTTCCAGGGCCGTGGGCATCACAGCCGTGCGAGCCTTCCCTCTCGCTGACGGTTCAGCCGGGGCAGCCGCATCGGGGTTCGACGGGCCGCACGGTGCAGAATCGCGCACAGATGCTCGCCCCGCGAGATGCGGCCGCACTGCACTACAGCCGTCTCGGACCGAGCGAGTCCCTGACGTCACCCCAAGTGCGAGCAGTGCTGCTGTGAAAGCACCTGTATGCCACGGGCTCATAAGGGTCGCGAATGGAGACGTAGACCAAGGGCCGCAGACTCACTGCACCCAACTGAGCGAGCTCGTGACGTCACTGCACCAGTGCCGTGCGTAAGCACGGGTGTGCTGCGTCCTGCGGGCTTTAGGCAACACTGACCGCAGTTGCTACGGGCTACGAGCGCTGAGTAGAACAGTGTTAAGTGGAGTGGTGGGATTTCTTCACCTTTTTCCTCAAGCGAAAACTGAGCGCGGAAACTAAACGTGCTTTGTGGAGAAGGAGCGCACGTCAAGAAAAAAGGAAGTTAAAAAAAAAAAAAAACTAATCAGTGGTGAACAGAGAACCACACAGCCTGAAGCGAATATTAAAAATTTAGTTTCGACCGTGTGAAAGCCTGTTGTGGATGGCGTAAGGAAAAGTTTTCATTTTGTTTGCTATTCGTTGTAAGGTGAAATTTACTGTCATTCTCAAGGTTCAAGTGGCCATTCGCACATTCCTTGCCATCCATGCGTGTCTAATAAAGAAGGGTCTAATGAAGACGAGAAACGACTTCCTAAACCAGCTCATGAGATAACTGTCGATAAATGCGTTGTTATGTATGCACGTGACGTAAGGTCGTCGGAACTATAAGAGGTGAAGGTCTTATGGATCTTGTTCAGACGTTAATCGACACTGCAAAGGCCAATATGGCTTACCTCACAACCATGTCGCGGTACATGGCAGAAAGTGCTAAAAGCCAACGACATATAATTCTGCCTGAGGTAATTGCTCATACAACAGAAGGTGAATACTCAGTAGTTACATACATGTGGACATCCAGTGCGAGAAGGAAACAATTATCTGACATGAACTGTCTCCTGTTTTATTGACTGGATTCTCAGATCTCGTATTTTGTTTACAACTCAGTTTCCAGATGAATCAAAAACGTGCGGTAACATTCTAAGAGAATTGTTTGGACGATTTATTTCTCTTGGTATCCACCACTCTACTTTGAAAGACATGCAGCACACAACTGATCATGGTACCAACATTGTCGTTGGACTGCGCGATTATTCCCGATTGAATTGTTCCTGCCATATGCTAAATACTGGGATATGAAATAATTTAGATGCGGAGTATATATGCGTCAATTGTACATAAATTCATGGTCTTCTGACTGCAGTGAAAGAACGCGTCACTTACGCGAAGTGATCTTCCTAATGCTCTTGACAGATCACTGAGCCAGTCGATCGACAGTCGCTGGAATATGCAGCTGACAATGTTAGAATGTCTTTGTACGAAAAGCTCTCTGAGGCGGGAGAAACAGCCCGAAATGAAGAAACTGATATCACGCTGATGAAAGAACTTTTTATGGTATGTATGCTATTAGATTACTGTAATTCTTATACGAAATCGTTTACTTTATAGCTTTTAAAACATAAGGGTTTTTGAAGCTCTTCAAAGCGGCGTCCAAGGAATTAGAACTCGAGAAATCACCTACACTGCACTTTCTGTTGACGTGGACAATGACAATGATAATGCGTTTGCGTCAGGCGCCAAAGGACAGAAATAGTTAAGGGAATCTACGTCTCAAACACTAGAAGACACTACTTTCAAAGATAATCTACAGTGCTGTGCACCCTCAGTGGAAACGAAACTTAAATTATCACAACTGTTCAGCTTTATAGCCCTAATAAGCCGAAGCAATTACCAATATCACCGAATATACTGCGTCCTGTACGTTGGAGTGATGGTTCTCGTACACGTGTGCGACGATGTAAGATCTCCTGTCACAAAATAAAAAAAAAAAAAAACATTAAACACTAGGACGGCAGAAGGCGGTCCTCTGTCTAGTATAATCTAATACTATCTTCTCCACCCTGAATTCTACAGGGAAGAAACGCGAACTCTTAGCCACAAGAACGGAATTCAGATAACGTCTCAACGTGAGTAAAGACAGGAGAAGTGCTGTCAATCACTGAAGGCTGCGTACTCAACGACGATACCCTACCCAGAGGCGAAGTCCAGATTGGTATGTTAGCAGCAACCTCGGCTTTTGACATGGTAAAAGACGTTTCTATGGTACTCTAAATTAACAGAGCTGCTGATTCCCGTATGAGAAAAGCTATTTAGCTCACACTACCACAGTATAAGTGGTCCCCATCCAACAATAGCAACAACCTCTTTGGTAGGTGGATGAGCGAGTGGAAGTTGTGAGCTCTAACTGTTACCTTGCCTGCTTGCGAAGGTGGAAGGAAGATAGAGAATGTAAAGAAAATAGTCGTGATCACCTACCACTTACCAGCAGGTAGTCAGCTCAGTAATTTCAACTGAAATTAACCGAGCAGTGCTTGTTGATTCCTGTTGTGATTTCATATTACTCCAGGTTGGAGTTCGAGAGAAACGCAAGGTACAAATGTGCCTCCATTGTAATTTTCATAAGGCAAATGCATAACGCGATCAGTCAATCGCATTATGCTGTATAGTTATTTGGGTATCGGACTTCTTTTCTGAAAGACTGCAGTTTCGTTGGTGCACCATAAAAGATCTGATAAATTGTAATGGGTCACACCAATGGCGGACGGGCTCCACGTCAGCAGTTTTGCATTTCATTCACGAATAGCTGTACACAAAGCTGATAAAGGCTTTAATACAAAGAGATATGTTTAGTTTGTTAAGTTAATATATATAAAAGTTATTAATTTAAATACACTTAAATATATTCATGGTTCTTAAGAGCTAACAAGATACACTACTGGCCATTAAATTGCTACAACAAGAAGAAATCCAGATGATAAACGGGTTTAGTGGACAAATATATTATACTTGAACTAACATGTGATTACATTTTCACGCAATTTGGGTGCATAAATTCTGAGAAATCAGTACCCAGTACAACCACCTCTGGCCGTAATTTAGGCCTTAGTACGCCTGGGCATTGAGTGAAACAGAGCTTGGACGGCGTTTACAGGTACAGCTGGCCACGCAGCTTCAACACGATACCACAGTTAATCAATAGTAGTGACTAGCGTATTGTGACGAGCCAATTGCTCGGCCTCCATTGACCAGACGTTTTCAGTTGGTGAGAGATATGGAGAATGTGCTGGCCAGGGCTGCAGTCGAACATTTTCTGTCTCCAGAACGGTCCTTACATGTCCTGCAACATGCGGTCGTGCATTATCCTGCTGAAATGTAAGGTTTCGCAGGGATCGAATGAAGGGTTGGGTTGTTTTGGGGGAAGATGAGACAGCGAAGTTATCGGTCTCATCGGATTAGGGAAGAATGGGGAAGGAAGTTGGCCGTGCCCTTTCAAAGGAACCACCCCGGCAACTGTCTATAGCGATTGAGGGAAATCACGGAAAACATAAATCAGGATGGCCGGACCCGGGATTGAACCGTCGTCCTTCCGAATGCGAGTCCAGTGTCTAACCAATGCGCCACCTCGATCGGTGATCGAATGAAGGGTAGAGCCACGAGTCGTAACACATCTGTAATGTATCGTCCACGGTTCAATGTGCGAACAAGAGGTGACGGAGATGTGTAACCATCACGCCGGGTGATACGCCAATATGGCGATGACGAATACACGCTTCCAATGTGCATTCACCGCGATGTCGCCAAACACGGATGCGACCATCATGGTGCTGTAAAAAGAACCTGGATTTATCCGAAAAATTGACGTTTTGCCATTCGTGCACCCAAGTTCGTCGTTGAATACACCATCGCAGAAGCTCCTGTCTGTGATGCTGCGTCAAGGGTAACCGCAGCCATGGTCTCCGAGCTGATAGTCCATGCTGCTGCAAACGTCGTCGAACTGTTCATGCAGATGGTTGTTGTCTTGCAAACGTCCCCATCTGTTGACTCAAGGATCGATACGTGGCTGCACGATACGTTCCAGCCAAGCGGATAAGATGCCTGTCATCTCGACTGCAAGTGATAAGAGGCTGTTGGGAACCAGTACGGCGTTCCGTATTACCCTCCTGAACCCACCGATTCCTTATTCTGCTAATAGTCATTGGATCTCGACCAACGAGAGCAGCAAAGTCGCGATACGATAAACAGCTATCGCATTAAGCTACAGTCCCACGTTTATCAAAGTCGGAACCATTATAGTGCGCATTTCTCCTCCTTACACGAGGCATCACAACAACGTTTCACCAGGCAACGTCGGTCAACTGCTGTTTGTGTATGAGAAATCGCTTGGAAACGTTCCCCAAGTCAGCACGTTGTAGGTGTCGCCACCGACGGCAACGTCGTGTGAATGCTCTGAAAAGCTAATCATTTGCATATCACAGCATCTTCATCCTGTTGTTTATATTTCGCGTCTGTAGCAAGTCATCTTCGTGGTATAGCAATTTTAATGGCTTGTAGTGTAGATGCTTACATAGCGAAGGCGGAAGAACAAAGGACGATACGAAAAACGAAGGAATCCCCTAGATGATCGCAGAAAAAACGCGAAGTCTTCTCTGTTCTTTATCATCACAGAAAGTATTACATGTACTTATTAACACTTGTGGACTTTCTGGTAAACACATATTTCATAAACATAAAGAAAGAAAAATTTTCTTTGTGTCTTACGTTTGTCTACGATACATTTGACTACGATACTGGCTGATACATGAGTACTCATTTAAGTCGTGTACAACAAAATTACAAGATTGGTGTATACAAGAGAAAACAATACACAATTTGTCATGTTTTAAATAAACAGTTTGACAAATCATTTTCATTGGAATGGGAGATATTTGTACAAGATACACTAACTTAAAATTTTAGAGGTATCATTGTCCTGAGGATAAGAGAGTAAGTCAGTTCAGTGACGTGTCTGCCCGTGGTAATTGATGCAGCCACTGCTGGAGTGACTTCGCAGTTGGTGTGTATGATGTCAATCGGTCGGGGACAAGCGGCTGAGTGTGAGCTCTGGTTGTGCACTTCGCAGCAGAGATGGGCATCGATGCGCGGCCCGTCCAGGACTGTAGCCATGACAGCCGTGCGAGCCTTACCTCACGCTGCCGTTTCAGCCAGAGCAGCCGCATCATGGTTCGCCGGGAGAGTCGTGCGAAGAGGCTCGTCTCGCGAGCTGCGGCCGCAGTGGACTACAGCAGTCTCTGGCAGAGCGAGTCTTAACGTCATCCCACAGGCCGAGCCGTGTTGCTGCGAAAGCACCTGTATGCCACGGGCTCAGTAGAGTTGCGCGTGGATACGCAGCCCACAGGTCGCGACCTCACCACTGCGCACTGAGCGAGCCCGTGACGTCACTGCACCAGTGCCTTGGGCAAGCACTGGTGTGCTGCGGCTAATGAACTGTTGGTACCACTGACCGCGAGCTACGGGCTTCGACCAGTGAGTAGAGTAATGTTGAGTGGGGTGGTGGGATTTCTTCATTTTTTTCGTAACACACAAAATGAGAACGGGAAACTAAACGTGGTTTGCAGAAGAAGGAGCACATATCAAGAAAAAGGAAAGTAAAAGAAAAACTATTGAGTGGTGAGCAGAGAACCACACAACCTGGAACGAATTTTAAAAGTACAGTTTGGACTGTGTTAAAGCCTATTGTGGATGGCATTAGGAGAACCGTTCATTTTCTTTGCTGTACTGTGAAATTTACTCTCATGCTGAAGGGTCAAGTGGTAGATCACACATTTCTTTCCATCCATGCATGTCTAATGAACAAGGGTCTTATGTGGACGAGAAACGACTTCCTAAACCTGCTCAAGAGATAAGTGTCGATAAATGCGTGGCTACGTGTGCACGTGACGTAAGGTCGTACAGAACTATAAGATGTGAAGATCTTATGGATCTTGTTCAGACGTCAATCGACACTGCAGAGGCCATTGTGTCTCACCCCACAACTGTGTCGCAGTACACGGCAGAAAGTGCAAAAAGTCTTCGACATATAATTATGCCTTAGGTAATGACTCACATAACAGAAGGTGAATACTCAGCAACTACAGACATGTGGACATCCAACGCGAGAAGAAACCATTATCGCTCATCTACTGTTTCCTATTTTATTGACTGGACTCTCAGATCTCGCATTTTGTTTACAACTCAGTTCCCAGATGAACCAACAACGGGCGGTAACATTCTAAGAGAATTGTTTAGACAATTTATGTCTTGGTCTTCATGACTCTACTTTGAAAGACATGCAGCACATGACTGATCAAGATACCAACATTGTCGCTGCACTGCGCGATTATTTACGATTGAATTGCTCCTGCCATATGCTAAATACAGGGTTACGAAATGATTTTAATGTGGAGTATATATGCGTTAATTGTCCGTAAGTTCTTGGTGTTTTGACAGTGGCGAAAGAACGCGTCACTTACGTAACGAAAATTGATCTTCTTAATGCTCTTGATAGATCACTGAGCCAGTCTAATGATACTCGCTGGGATAAGCAGCTGACAGTGTTACAATGTCTTTGCACGAAAAGCTCTCTGAGAAGGGAGAAATAGCCCGAAGTGATGGAACTGATATCACGCCGATGAAAGAACTTTTTACGGTATGTATGATATTCTATTACTGTAATCTTATACGCAATCGTTTATTTCATAGCTTTTAAAACATAAGGGTTTTTGTAGCTATTCAAAGCAGCGTCCAAGGAATTAGAAATGGAGAAATCACCTACACTTCACCTTCTGTTGACATGGGCGATGATAATGTTAAAGCATTTGAGTTAGGCGCCCCAAGGCAGAGAAACTTCTGAAATCCGACTTTTACATAAAAGCTATTTGTCCAGGTACCAACTTTCCTCTGGCCACCATTCGCCATTAAGTAACGATATCTGGAGATAAGAGGCGTAAAGGCATGGAAGAGGTAAGATGTAGAATCCATTTATTCAAATTCAAATGGCTCTGAGCACTATGGGACTCAACTGCTGAGGTCATTAGTCCCCTAGAACTTAGAACTAGTTAAACCTAACTAACCTAAGGACATCACAAACATCCATGCCCGAGGCAGGATTCGAACCTGCGACCGTAGCGGTCTTGCGGTTCCAGACTGCAGCGCCTTTAACCGCACGACCACTTCGGCCGGCAATCCATTTATTGCTATGGTAAGAACTCCACAGTGGCCATTTCGAAAGGGAACTGACGACTTCCGAGGTCGGTCACAGAATCAAGTTCAAGCCTCATACATTCTGTGTCGATGTTCCTTCCCTTGAAGCATAGCCGAATATATGAGAATACTTTGTCAGATCGCCCGATCGAATCTGTGTGCGACCTTGGCGGAGACCTGAAACTGAATGAAATAGTTCAAATACCTTCAACAATAGGACATGTGGTTTCATTTTCAATAAACTTTCATATTCAAAGTTGGGATCACATTGGCGCTGTTGTATGAAAGAGCTTTGGTACTTTTACGATCAAATAAAAAACGTTATGGTGGAAGAGGCATGTACAAGCCAGGAAAAGGGAGAAAGTAAAGAAGTTTCCATTGTGGGCAGATGTCGATTATAGTCTTGCTCAAAATGGAAGACAATGTGGCTTCTTACTGGAAAACGAGCGGCTAAAATTTTCCTGCTCTTCAGAAAGTCGCCAGAAAAATATTTTGTATACAAGCATCTTGTCCATTTGTGAAAGAAATTTTAGTTCTACCGGTTCTTTACTCAGTGCAAGTCGATCACTTTTAGCTCCAGACATGATGATTACCTTCTCAATCACAGTATCTCTATCGGAGACAAATGAGTGAAAAAGTATGCTGAGCTCTTTTTGAACATTGACTTCCTTTCTCCGTCGTTTTTATTGGTGGAAAAGTTTTCGTTTATTGCAGGTTTTGTTACGTATGTTCGATTTATGTACGCTGTTTTTCAAATTAATTTTGAATTTTTAAATGACAGAACTTTAGAATCATGGGGAACATGCTCACTTGCTGACGTCTTGTTACGCTATGCACCGCCAGTGGTTTGTTTTACATGTTCCTGTTGCCATGCGACGTACGTCATGATGTGCTTTCAAGTAACATCAACTGTTCTGGCGATCAGTACGACCGTTGCAAGCACACGGTTTACTATGTAGTGTTAATCACCATCTCTGCTCCTGCAATGGCAGAGTACACAAATGCAGACATGACAGATGCCGATTTGATAGACCAATTCCCTGGCCCCCACGCTCTCCGGAGCTTAACCCACTGGACTTTTATTTGTGCGTGGAACCCAAGTACAAAACGTTCAGAGTCTCCGTGCCTGTATTGCGGAAGGTAGGGAAACCATACGCAATACTCCAGGGATACATCAGCGCATCGAGATTCACTACGACGGCGGGTTGACGCATGTATCAACGATCACGGAGGGCGTATTGAACATCTCCTGTGAGAGTGTTGCATATGGTATGCTGGCGTATTCCGATCATGTGTATTCGTCTACGTGTGAGGAATGTGTCCTTGAATTTCTGCCCACAATTTTGTTACACCCTGTATATGTGTGAGTCTTATTAGCATTTAAAAACCCCGGAAGCATGGTAGATGACGCTGAGACAAGTAATTTAGCATGAGACGTATGGGGCTGCAAATGTCGGAAACACCCGAAAAGTTGACGACAAATATGAAACACGTGACGTCCGCAGATGATGTACCTCGCCGCACGTGCATTGTTGTGCTTGTCTATCCTAATCTCGCCGGTAGGGGGCCTTCACTTTGCATCAAGTCAAAGATTGACGTCGGTGTGGCTCCGAGCCTGCATGCATGACTATAGGGGGTGAGTCAAAGTACGTTTTCTTATTTCGTTAGACACTTATATGTTTATTCCGAGGTAATATTTATTATTTCATTTACCGGTTCGCGGTCTCCCTTGGTTTATTGCAAAGTACAGTACAACAAAAAAGTAGCGCATTGCCTCACAACTAAGAGACTATAAGCTTCCAAATTGTCTCGTTACCAGTAAATAACCTACGTTTACTTTACTAATAAAGTCTGTAAACAAAAAAAAAAGAAGGGGCAAAATGAAAGAAATACAAAATAAGAACAGCTTTTGCTTGGTTACAGAGAGGGCAATAATTTTGTAACTTCTATGTTTGCAACAGATCACATTTACAAAAGGTGTTCGAAAAAAGATTAACCAAGCAAGCGATGTCCAGTATCATTGGATGAGGAAGGTTAAGAGCGTGGCACAGCTGCATTGCTGTTTGCAGCAACATGGTGACTACATAATGAGAGAAATCACTTTATGTGTTGGAATTTGCGCGAAGTCAATTTATTGTTGAAGTGCAACGTGCATTTCGCCGTCGATTCAGCAAGAAGCCGCCTCTGCACAAGCAAATTTATGACTGGTACACAAAAATCTTGGCAGGTGGTTGCATATGCAAAGGGAAGAGCACTGGTCGGATACCCAAGTCTTATGAAAATGTCGAGCGCATGCGAGATGCGTTCACAAGGAGCCCTCGCAAGCCTACAAGACGTGCTGGTCGGGAACTTCAGCTTCCTTGTAGCGGCACCACAGTTTAAGATAGGGAAGTCAGATTTGGTGCAATATTTCTGAGCACAAGTTACAGCCTGGTGGGGTGCCAGATTGCAGTAAGTTACACCGACCAGCGGTTGCGAAGTGGAATGGAGACCACAAGAGCCATCGAACCGCTGAAAAGCGTAAATGCAGCAGTTCGCAAGTCGCAAGCTGTAGGCAGAAGGGGCCCACTGGCGCAACCAGTGTGTGGGATGTACGTGACTCGGAGCGATGCTTTAGCGAAACTGAGCCACGAAGCCGAGTGTAAATAGGTGTCGTTTTCTAACGAGATTCATTCAAGTGTGGCAGCTCTCCTGGATGGCGGGGCATGTCACATTACCAGCGACACACGGCAACAGATGGGGCGACGGCGCCCCAGTCCACGGTGGGTCGTTGGTTCTATCCTCTGAGGCCGATGCGGGGTCCGCATCCAGCCAGGGTGGGTTACTCTTCGGGTCGCTACCACGGGCAGTCGTCTCGTCTCCCGACACACGCCGGAGACTTACAAGGCGAGGGCCGCAGATTCGGACGCCGGAATGGGGGCGGTTGTTGGCACCGCGTTCCCAGCTACGCCAGCCGTGGACGAAGCAGTAGCGGGGCAGCCTACGGCTCCGGTGGAGCAACGCAGAGTCAACGAGGTCTGTGGCCACTGAGTCAGCTGCTGGCACAGCCATCCTGACGCCATTGAGACTCTACAGCTGGCGAACAAGGCTGGCACGACACAGTGTTGCGTTGCACAGGCCACTGGGGGTACTTCCTCAGCAATACGGGGCCTGTGAGGACCAAAGTCAACGAACCACTGTAGAGGAAACGAATAAATCATCTAAATAGCTCGGACGAGTTTTAATACGGCACCTCCTGGCATCCATCCACTACATTTGGTGTTAATACGCCGCATTTTGCGTCTGATACCACTACATTCCTCAAACAGCGATGTAGCATGTTCTGAAACGACGCCTGCATATGAAGTCTTCCTAGTTGCAGTTACTGCAGCAACTGCATCCCGGCGACCGTAAGGGGAGGTACAAATTTTGCGGCTCAGTTCTCCAGTACATGGCAGAGGCCACTTTTTCCGAACGGCTCATCTTTTCATACCAATCGACGTTTCATCTATATGGTAAAGTAAACCGTCATAGTGTAAGAATTTGGGGTCCATAATCCTGGCGTCGTCGTCATCGTGGAACCCGAGAGAGACTCGCCAAAACTGAATGTGTTTTGTGCCATTTCTGTTCACACAGTTTATGGACTTTTCTTTTTTCAGAGGAAACGGATTGGAATGTCATACCTAAACGTGCTGCAAAATTGGTTGTTCCCTCAACGTCAAAACATACCAGTGATGTCATTTTTGTGAATGACGGTGTCCTGTTTCACGTTCACCTTGAGGTGTGGCGTTATCTTAACAATACTATCCTACGGCGTTTGATTGGAAGAGGTCGGCAACGAGTTCTTGTTCGTTGCTTTTTGTCCTCACAGGTCACCAGGCCTCACTCGTTGCGATTATTTTCTGTGGGGACACACGAAGGGCACTGTCTTTGTCCCACTCCTGGCAGCTTATTTTCAAGAGCTGAGAAGTCGAATGGTTGAAGCTGTAAATTGAATAAACACAGACCTGTGGATTCGTGTGTGGCATCATATGGACTACCGTTTCGATGTTTCTCGAACAACGCAAGGTGCTCATGAATGGTGTAGTGTTGGTTGATTCTGGGGTGGGAACCAAACAAGGTCAATGGTCCTATCAGGTTAGGGAATGATGAGAAACGATTTGGGGAAATCACATAAAACCTAAATCAGGATGATTGGCCGCGGATTTGAACTGTCTTCCTCCCGAATGTGAGTCTAGTGTGCTAACCACTGCACCACCTCGCTCTGTCTGGTATATTGCTTATGCGAACATAAGACTTCCTTCCTCTATCGAGAGACATGGGCGAAGTGTTTCTGCAGAGTGTCCACCTAGCGCTGCCCGCGCTGTGACGCAGCACACCCAGTGCGATGGACACAGGCGGGCTGACACAGCACAGTCACAGACTGGCTTGCAGCAGCGTCGAATGCGGCGGGGTGGGCCGAAGAAGGGGAGTTCTTCGTCTCGGGCCGCTCTGACACAGTGCTCCACCAGAGCCCCCAGTCCGCCCAGCATCCTGGGGGACTTGGCTGCTATAGTCTGATGCACGAATGATGGCGGTTCGCGCATGTCGAGGCACTGACGGGGACTGCACTGTTGACGATTCCAAGCGACAGTTGCGGTACGCGCATGCGTGCCCTTTCAGCTTGAAGAAAGCGTATATGTTGGCAGAGTTTATCACTTACCACGACAATCAGCAGCGACAACTCTCAACAAATGGAATCGAAATTCATTAGACAACTCACTACTGTCGGTTTTAATGCTTAAATAAGAAACGGCGATCACAATAGAGTGCTCTGAACACTACTGAACGCTCATTGGCTGTCAGAGAATGGGTTATGTAGCTGCGCAGAGCAAGCCTAAACTCGATCGCCAACGTTTGCGACTCTAACTACAGTTAACTCGCGCGCACATCGGTCACTATAATGTTGTGTGCGCAAAACTAAATCTTTGTGGCCCATTAGCAAGCAGTTTTTCATTTCACACAATGTTTACCGACACAGTAAACCACCCCCGGTCTTGTGGCCGTAACATCAGGAACAAATGGTTACTCAGAACTCACCATTGTTTGTAATTAATTGTTAAATCAACTTTTTGCCTTACGATACATAAAATATAGTTATTTTCATTAAAGGCTGTCCTACTAATTATCGAAGTTTGGCAATACTGTATTATGAAATGGCAAGTGTTCAGATATTTTATTGACATTCACAGAAGTTAGATGGTTATATCTGTTATATGAGAATTGTTCTCATATTGCATTAAGTATATCATTATCTTACCTGGTACAACTTACCCAAGCCAAAGTCTGGCTTGAGACTGTGGTTCATTTGACAGACATTTTTTAAAACCAATACTTCAATTTTTATTATTTCAAGGACCAAACACGAACTTGTTTAACATGTAACACCGTATCGAATCGTTCATTAAACTCTTATAGTTTTGGAAATCTGTGTAGACTGCAAGCAAACTGAGTGCTTGATATCCTTCACGATTTCCTAGCAGAAATTAATCTTACTTCGAACAAAAATGTCAAAAATATAATTAAGGAATATTTGAATGAATTTGGAAAAACTTGCAGAGACTATTTCCCTGTTCTATCTAGAAACAGCAATTGGATTCTCAATTGCTTGGAAGAAACAATAACTTTTGAATCTACAGTAAGTACGGCTACTCTAGACTTCTAGTGACTTAAAGTTACAGAAAATAAATCTTTGTCACCAATAAGTTTCTGGTTAAGCTTAAAGGCGGAATTTCCCATTCTATCAAATAAAGCGCTTACAAATGTATCACCTGTCTCCTACACATATTTGAACGCAAATACTTTTCCTTCTTATACTCATATAAAAAAATTAATCCAGAAACAAACTTCTCAGCGAAAGTTATATGAGACTTCTGTGATTCCTGATTTCAGATTTAAGTCACACGCAAAGCAGTCGCATCCTCCTCACAGAATTCCGAGGAAGGAAAGAGCCAGGTAGTTCTATAATGAAAACTTAAGGGTAACGGTAAAATGTGAAATACTTTAATATTGCACGCTAGTCCTACCCGCTGTGCAAAACCTTCATCAGCCATTTTGATGTAATACAACTGAAATGTAAAGCATTGTGACTGTTAAACTATTTGCTTTAAATTCAGTTACTTCCATTTTACAGTACGTACTTTTGTTTTATAAGGCGGGGATTCGCGCATATCAGATTTTTGTGAAACGAGGCCACAGGCCGGAAAAATTTTGGAACCACTGTTCTCTGGTATATGCAAAAGTATCTATTTGACATCGCAGTCGTACTACACAGCCACTGAATTCTCTGCTAAGACACAAAGTAATTACAGAAACTGGCTGCAGGTGGGCATTGATTCAAATCAATGTTGATTTGTGCCGTCCCGTGGTTCGAACCTGGGTCTCCTGCTTACTAGGCATATGCTCTGACCACTTTTTTCTTTTTTTCCTCAAAGCCGCCTCTATTTGACACCGCAAAGAAATGCACTGTCCCACTTCAGGCGTTGCCCCTAATATTCCCAAGGCGAACGGGCTCTACCAGTTCTATAGTTTTTTAATTAATTGTTTATTACATGATGATATTTAGTAAATGTGTACAAATGAAAATCCTATAAAACAAAATGTTACAATAAAAATTGAAAAAAGCATAAACTGAAATAACTTTGTATGTGACTTACGCTACTTCATATAAAAGAATTTTTCTTCAAGAAATGCTGCAACTGGAATTTTATTGACAACTGCCATGTCATTTTCTGTTTCCAACAGTGCCGTCTAAAACATCTACAACTGAATCATGCTGCGATGCTAACGTCTCAATCAATGCAGCATTTCTAGAATCAGCCAGTCGCTTTACTTTATCACTGCTTGCAACGTAGGTCATTCTGTCTTCAGTGTGACGTTGCTCGTTACATTACACTGAGCCTGGCACTCCCCAAGTAGCAGGGGTGGTCTAAGAAAACACTGCGTACATTCAAAGGTGTACGGTACCTCAGTGAGCGTTCACGGAGCATTGTGAACGTTTTGCAGATACCACCAGTAATCAAGCTCCACTTTCCCCCCTTCCCCGAGATGTAGTCCATTGTCACATCCTTGTGTGGAAAGTAATAATCATCTGGACACAGAAGGGATCAATATTCAACCACATCATGGGTGTCACGGATCTAACAAGCCAAGATATTCTGTATCAGTCGCCAAACGCTGAAGGACGACAAGCACGTGATGTTTATCACTGTCCAAGAGGTGACACTTGGGGAAAAGTGGGGAATCTGTTAATTCGATTGCATGGGGCCAGTTTCTCCTCGCATATTTTTTGTTGGTGACTTGATAACAAATCGTTCCCGTGGTGGTTGGCAGAATGTGGTGGTGTATCGTTTTCCACACTCGTGGCCAACTTACAGTAGGGTAACCAGTTCGTTTGCGTGGCCATCCTCCTCAGCAAGCACAGAAATGTTTGTTTCCTAAATAAAAACCGCCTTTTCCTGCTGAACTGCAATTTATTTCTCCCAGACGCGTTTCAATTTTTTTTAACTCTAAGGCTTCTTCAGTAGGATCTAAAACGATGCAGTTTTGTTTTCATATATGTTATTTTTAGCGGAGTGGAATCTGGCCCAGTCACGACGTTTAGTGCTGTCGGACGGTGCATGAACATTAATAAATCTCGTGTCAAGTGCTGTGACTGCCAATCCTCTTGCGGAGAAGAGATATGTGATGTTGGTGGCTTTGTCACGAATTAAAATCGCCCCGCCAGTCTATGCGGGACCACCAGACCGTATATTGCATAGCCATAAAGGTTCGCGAATGCAGTTTTTCGAACTTCTTGTAGGAATGCAAAGACGACTTCTGCGACTCGTATTGTTTCTCTCGTATGATGAATCCTGGCAGGAGAGGTAACCACGTTAATATTCGTCGTGAACTGTTTGTGTGGTAGTTGGCTAGGGTTATTCATGGAGGGTAGCAGATTTCGCGAGTGATGTCACATTCCGCCGACCGCGGCCCTCAAGGTGCTGTTGAGACCTCAACGGGACCTGGATCGAGATTCTACTCAGTCTCGACTTCCCCGGTCCACGATGTAGTCGTTTAAGGCCGGCCGGTGTGGCCGTGCGGTTAAAGGCGCTTCAGTCTGGAACCGCGTGACCGCTGCGATCGCAGGTTCGAATCCTGCCTCGGGCATGGATGTGTGTGATGTCCTTAGGTTAGTTAGGTTTAATTAGTTCTAAGTTCTAGGCGACTGATGACCTCAGAAGTTAAGTCGCATAGTGCTCAGAGCCATTTGAACCATTTAGTCGTTTAAGTCTGTTCATGTTCCATAATGTCGTGGTAGTTGATGGTGACTGACTAATCAGCTTCGTAGCCTGCATTGGACCATACCTGTTGATCACTGTTCGCCGCAAAGGACTGGTAGAGGTACTTCACGTGTCCCATCGCCCGATCTGCAGGTGTGGAGTCAGTGGCAACGGCGTCAGCGTCATGGCCTGCCTCGTGTAGGAGTGGGAGTTGCTGTGTTCTGACGTTGTCCTGCAGTGTCGCTTTCGGCATTTTGGCTGTTTTCGTGTGTGGCCTTACATTTTAGACGATGGCATTGACTCACGCCTCACCGGCACAAAAGCTTCAGTTGGAATGGTAAGTGCACGATTGCCATCCTGCTGTCTGTGGCGCCTCCAGTGTCTGGTAGAAAGAATGACATTGAAGAGACATCTGCCAGTAGCCAGTCTGATGATTGACCTGGTGTCCGCCTGCAGAGGTTGGTTCTGGTACTGTGGACAGTCAGAGCTGTCGTAAGCGCCGCCTTGTAAGTTACTGGGAGGTTTATCAGTGCTTGTGGAGGTGCCACATCCTGCAGTGGAAGTTGTGACATGGAGTAAAAAAAAAAAAAAAAAAAAAAAAAGGGTTCAAATGGCTCTGAGCATTATGGGACTTAACAGCTGAGGTCATCAGTCCCCTGGAATTTAGAACTACTTAAACCTAACTAACCTAAGGACATCACACACATCCATGCCCGAGGCAGGATTCGAACCTACGACTGTAACTTTCGCGCGGTTCGAGACTGAAGCGCCTAGAACCGCTCGGCCACTTCACCCGGCTCATTGGAGTCACTCGGAATGTAAGTGAACTTCCTTGTCAAATCTGGAACATGTTTTAGGATGGCCATAGTAAATAACTAAAGAGCGGCTTTATAAAGATTACGGTGACTCCGAAACTTCGATTAAAACAGTTTATAAGTGATTTCAAAATTTTAGGAGAGGCCATATGGGCACAAGTGATACTGGACGCCATGTGGAGGATACCACTCCAGATATCATTGATGGATGACAGAAGAGTTGAGGTGCGTGAGATTGCTAGTGCTGTGGGCATCTCGAATGAACGGGTACATAATATTTTGCATGATTATTTGGGTATGAGAGAGCTATCTGCAAGATGCGTTCCGCGATTGGTAACGCTTGACCAAAAACGGAATTGTGGGAAGTGTTGCAAGGATGGTTTGCTGCTGTTCAGAAGAAACCGCAGGACTTTAAGCGTCGTTTCGTCACTGTGGATGAAACATGGATACATTACTATACTCCTGAGACATAAACAACAATCTAAACAATGGGTTGCCAAGGGAAAATCTGCACCAAAAAAGGCGAAGACCATTCCTTTGGCCGGAAAAGATATGGCGACTGTCTTTTGGGATTCGCAAGACATAATCCTCATCGACTATCTGGGAAAGGGTAAAACTATTAGAGGTGAACATTATTCATCGTTATTGGGCCGTCCTTTCCGATCACGACAATGCACCAGCACACACCTCAGCAGTTGTGGTCGCAAAATTAATGGAAATAGGATTCCAACTCGTTTCACATCCCCCACCCCCATATTCTCCATGCTTGGCTCCCTCGGACTACTAATTGTTCCCCAAGTTGAAGAAATGGCTGGTGGGACAAAGAGTTTATTCAAACGAGGAGGTGATTGCAGCAACTATTAGCTATTTAGCCGGCTTGGACTACTCCTATCATTCAGAAGGGATCAAAAAATTAGAACAGCGTTGGACGAAGTGTATAAGTCTGAAAGGAGACTGTGCTGAAAAATAAAAAAGGCTTACCCCAAACATGTAAGCAGTTTGTATTTTTGCACGGACTTTTCAAACGCCCCTCGTATATTCATTGTTCGTAAGAACTAACAAGATAGATGCATACATAGCGAAACCTCAAGAACAAAGGACGATACGAGACACGAAGGCATCTCCTAGCTGACCGCAGAAAAAATGTGAAAGCTTCTCACTTCTCCATTATCGGCCGGTATTACATGTACTTATTAACATTTGTGGACTTTCTGGTACACACATATTTCAAAAAACATCAAGAAAGAAAAATTTTGTTGGTGTCTTACATTTACGATATATTTGATACGATTGTGACTGTTACATGAGTAGTCCTTCTAGTCGTATACAACAAGGTTAAGTCAGTTCAGGGACGTGTGTGCCGGTGGGAATTGATGCAGCCACTGCTGGAGTGACGTCGCAGTTGGCTTGTAAGATGTCAATCGGACCGTGTCAACCAGCTGAGAGCTAGCTCTGGTTGTGCAGTTTGCAGCAGAGGTCGCATTCGAGGCGCGGCCCGTCCAGGAGCGTAGCCATGACAGCCGTGCGAGCCTTGCCTAGCACTGCCGGTTCAGCCGGCGCGGCCCCATGGACGTCTGACGGGCCGCACGGTAGAGTTTAGTTCAAATGTTCAAATGTGTGTGAAATTGTGGTGTGCGTACTGTAAGACCTTCAGTACTCACAACATCAGATTATTTGACTTGTCGCTCTAACGAAGTAGGCGAGTGTCAGCAATATGTCTTGTGGTCTTATCGTGGCGTGTTTATCTTCTGCCATTAGGTCAGACGATAGAAATGCCACTTGCACGCTTAGAGTAGCAGATTGACAGTGACCGACTTTAAACAGAACTTGATTAATTTTCACACACATTTATTAAAATAATAACAAGCATAGAAATTACTTTTCTTGGTTCTGGATGTTATTTACAATTGACAATCTGAAGTTCCTTTGGTATTGGTATGTTAATCTTATTCTCACATATATCTCTGATACTTGACAAAAGTGTCTATACATTTATCTTCATGCCTATGTACAGGAATATGGTAATCTTATTAGGCGCAAGCTGAAACTTGACTCTAGACTGCTACAGACTAATGGAGACTGACTAATCGGAGGTCTTTAAACTCGTTATAATTTCTCGCGCATTCATGTATTACTGCACGAGTGTGATCGGCGAGGAGAAAAGGTTTTACGTTAGCAGCAATCTCATTGGCTGCGTTACATATTAATACGCGAATCGGCGGAAGCAGAACTTGGTCCGTCTCTATGGCAGCGTCATCTCGTAGTGCGGAGACGGCCGAGCACTGCACCTGCGCTGTTTAGCGGGGCACGCTCTAGTGGGAAAGTCGTGTATGCGCTGTCTACGCGGAACTATGTACACAACAGAAATCTTAACCTAAATTATCCTACGGACAAACACACAGACCCATGCCCGAGGGAGGACTCGATCCTCCACCTGGACCAGCCGCACAGTCCATGACTGCAGCGCCTTGGACTAGTGGGATTTCTTCATTTTTTTCGTAACGCACAAAATGAGCGCGGGAACTAAACGTGGTTTCCAGAAGAAGGTGCGTATAACAATGAAAAGGGAAGTAAAAGGAAGACTAATCAGTGGTGAGTAGAGAACCACACAGCCTCAAGCGAGTTTTAAAAGTTCAGTTTCGGACCATGTTAAAGCCTATCGTGGATGACGTTAGGAAAAGCGTTCATTTTGTTTGCTGTTCGCTGTGCGATGAAATTTACTCTCATGCCGAAATGTCAAGTGGCACTTCGCACCTTTCTCGTCATCCATGCGTGTCTCATAAACAAGGGTCTTATGTCGACGAGAATCGACTTTCTAAACCAGCTCAGGAGATAACTGAGTGGCTGTGTGTGCACGAGACGTAAGGCCGTACGTAACTATAAGAGGTGAAGGTCGTATGAATCTTGTTCAGACGTTAATCGACACTGCAAAGCCATTGTATCTCATCCCACAACTATGTCGCGGTACATGGCAGAAAGTGCTAAAAGCCTACGACATATAATTATGCCTGAGGTAATTGTTCACATAACAGAAGGTGACTACTCAGCAACTACACACATGTGGACATCCAGAGGGAGAAGAAACAATTATCCGACATGTACTGTCTCCTGTTTCATTGACTGGACTCTCAGATCTCGTACTTTCTTTACAACTCAGTTTCAAGATGAACCAAAAACGGGCGGTAAAATATGAAGAGAATTGTTTAGACGCTTTATGTCTCTTGTTATCCACCACTCTACTTTGAATGACATCTGCACACGACTGAACAAGGTACCAACATAGTAGTTGCACTGCGTGATTATTCACGATTGAATTGTTCGTGCTATATGCTAAATACAGGGCTACGAAATAATTTTGATGCGGAGTATATATACGTCAGTTGTCCATAAGTTCATGGTCTTTTGTCTGCGGCGAAAGAACGCGTCACTTGCGTAAAGAAAAGTGGCCTTCTTAATGCTGTTGATATATCGCTGAACCAGTCTAACGATAATCGCTGGAATAAGCAGCCGACAATGTTAGAATATCTTTGTGCGAGAAGCTCTCTGAGAAGAGAGAAATAGCCGAAAATGAAGGAACTGATAGTACGCTGATGTAAGAAATTTTTACGTTATGTGTGCTATCCTATTACTGTAATTTTTATACGCAATCGTTTATTTTATAGCTTTTAAAACATAAGGTGTTTTGTAGCTCTTCAAAGCGGCGCTCAAGGAATTAGAACTGGGGAAATTATGTACACTGCACCTTCTGTTGACATAACCAATCACAGTGTTAAAGCATTTGAGACAGGTGCCCCAGCACAGAGAAGCTTCTGAAATTGGACTTTTACATAAGCGCCTCAAATTATACTTAGATGAAAAGCTATTTGTCCAGAGATGCTGTGAGGTAGCAACTTTCCTCTGGCCACCATTCATCATTTAAAAATGATATCTGAAGATAAGAGGCGTAGAGTCATGAAAAGGATACAATAGTTACCCTTCCTCATACTTCTCCATTCCCAGAATACACTCTAACGACAGTTCCCTTTACTGCATCTCCAACTGTCTTTTCTCTTTGTTCTCGCTAGTGGGTTCGAACAGAACTGGCTTACTTTTCGATCTAGAAAAAGTTATCTCAATGCACTCTGCTCTTCTCAAAGTTACAAAAATAACATTTAATGTTCTGAAATAGAAGAAACGCTCATTCCTACATGTTCCTCCACAACTGGTAACGTGTGAATCCTTGGGCATCTATGTTGCCCTGAATGAAAGGTTGAATTTTTGCTGTAGATGCACTGAAATATGAATTTTGCTCTTCTCTGGTAAAAAGAAAAGAGGAGTAATGAGACTGGACATGTATTTCAGGGCCCCTCCCCATCAAAGAACAAATCTTGTTGCACCACATAAATTCTGCTACTCCAGACGCTGGATTTCTAGTTGTGCAATGGAAAGATGGGAGTGAGACATTTGGATAGCCTACACTCGATGTTACTCAACATCTACACTGAACAAGCTGGAAAGCATAGAAGGGGTAATTTGTAAACAGAATTAAATAACAGGGAGAAGCAATAAACATTTAGAAGTTTACCGGTGACACTACATTTCTGGCAGAGACAGCAAAGAACTTGGAATAACAGTTGAGTGGTATAGATAGTGGCCTGCAAAGGGATTATAAGATAATCCTCAATGGAACTAAATGAAAGGTAATGGAATGTAATCGAATTAAACATAACAATACCAACGGATTTTCTATAACGTGTACTACAAAAGGAAGGCATAATATATGACCAACACACATATACACGGATTTCGTTAATTTTCGATGCCTTTTCGCAGAACATACTTTTTAAAGATATATTTATGTGTAAGAAGGGTCCTAAACCTGAAAATATGAATATGACACATGTTCTGAAAATTCACATCCACTGACAAGACCTAAATTTTTGTGTTAAGTTTTACTGGTAAAAGGTAGACTGTCTCGACACGGTACTCGCAGTGGGAAAAAAAAGAACAGTTAGTGGAATCACCCACTGCATACTGATGCTGTCTGTCGACGAAACTACAACTCTCAGGTAGCCGAGAGTCATCGTCTCCAGGGAGGGTCGCTTTTAAGGTTCCTCTGTCACTGAAATTTAGTGGTGACACACACTTCTGACATCAAAATGTAGAGGTCGCCCCAGGGCGAAGCAAGCGGCAAAAGACTTCCGAAGCCGCCGCACATAAGGCCTCCCCAGTTTGTGTGAGAAAGGGGTTCCAGGCACTTCTGTGGCCGACGCTGTCGCTGAGCCAGATGCTGTAGCCTGTCCTGTTTCAGAGGAAACCACTCAGCCTGTAAGATCCAGGAAATCGCAGAGGATGGTCTTATTGGTAGTTGGGTTCAAATGGCTCTGAGCACTATGGGACTCAACTGCTGAGGTCATTAGTCCCCTAGAACTTAGAACTAGTTAAACCTAACTAACCTAAGGACATCACAAACATCCATGCCCGAGGCAGGATTCGAACCTGCGACCGTAGCGGTCTTGCGGTTCCAGACTGCAGCGCCTTTAACCGCACGGCCACTTCGGCCGACTCGGTAGTTGGGAGCTCCAACGTTAGGCGCGTTATGGTGCCCCTTAGGGACTTGACTGACAAGAAGGGTAAGAAATCCGATGTGCACTACATGCATATACCGGATGGAGTCATTTCCGATGTGGAAAGGGTCATCCCGGATGCCATGAAGAGTACAGGGTGCAGCCAACTGCAGGTGGTTGCTCACGTCGGTACCAGTGATGTGTGTCACTTTGGATCAGAAGATATTCTCTCTGGTTTCGAGCGGTTAACAGAAGTGGTAAAGGCTGCCAGTCTTGCTTGAAAGATGAAAGCAGAGCTGACCATTTGCAGCATAGTCGACAGGACCGACTGCGGACCTCTGGTGGGTCTGAATCTGTGGCTCAGACGGTTCTGCGAGCGTGTAGGCTGCAGATTCCTCAACTTGCGCCAACGGGTGGTTGGGTTTCGGGTTCCGCTGAATAGGTCAGGTGTCCACTACACGCAGGAGGCAGCTACATGGGTATCAGGGGCTCTGTGGCGTGGATTGCGCGGTTTTTTAGGTTAGAGGATCTCTGGAAAACACAAGAAGGGATTCTGTCACAAAGGGTGCAAGCTGAACACAGGAATAACGTTTATACAGGAATCATTGGTATAGCAGTTGTAAATTGTCGTAGGTGTGTTGTGAAAGTACCAGAGGTACAAGCGCTAATAGAAAGCACTGATGCTCAAATCGTTATAGGCACTGAAAGCTGGCTAAAATCGTATATAAGTACAGCCGAAGTTTTTGCGAAGTACCTAACGGTGAGCCGGCCGCGGTGGCCGAACGGTTCTAGGCATTTCAGTCCGGAACTGCGAGACTGCTTCGGTCGCAGGTTCGAATCCTGCCTTGGGCATGGATATTTGTGATGTCCCTAGGGTGGTTAGGTTTAAGTAGTTCTAAGTTCTAGGGGACTGATGACCTCTGATGTTAAGTCCCATAGTGCTCAGAGCCATTTTTGAACATAACGGTGTTCCGAAAAGATAGGCTAAACACCGTTGGCGGTGGCTTGTTTGTTGCTGTCAGAAGTAGTTTAACTTGTCGCGAAATTGAAGTAGATACTTCCTGTGAGTTAGTATGGGCAGAGGTCATTGTTGGCATCCGGAATAAAATAATAATGGGATCCTTTTACTGACCTCCCAGTTGAGATGATACTGTTGCTGAAAGGTTCAAAGAAAACTTGAGTTTGATTTCAAACACGTACCCGACTCATACGACAATAGTTGGTGGTAACTAATTTACCCTCGATATGTTGGCGAAAATACATGTTTAATTCCGGAAGTACGCATAAAATATCATCCGAAATTTTGCTAAACTCCCTCATTCTCTGAAAATTATTTCGTGCGGTTAGTTCACGAGCCCACACGAATATTAACGGTTGTGAAAACACACTTTACCTCTTAGCAACAAATAATACTGAGTTAATAAAGAGCATCAAAACCGATATAGGGATTAGTGAACACAGGGTTGTCGTAGTGAGATTGAATATTGTAATCCCCAAATCCTCGAAAAGTGAGCGAAAAATATATCTATTCAAAAAAGCAGATAAAAATTCACTTGACGCCTGCCTGAGAGACAATCTCCACTCATTCCAAATTAATAATGTAAATGTAAACCAGATGTGACTTAAATTCAAAGAAATAGTATCGGCACCAACTAAGAGATTTATACCAAATAAACAAACGACGGAGCTGATCCTCCTTGGTACACAAAACGAGTTAGAACACTGTTGCAGAAACAACGAAACACACATGCCAAATTTAAACAGACGCAAAATCCCCAAGATTGGCGATCCTTTACAGGAGCTCAAAATTTAGCGCGGAGTCCAATGCGAGACATCTATAACAGTTTCCACAACGAAGATTTGTGTCGAAACTTGGCAGAAAATCTAAAAAGATTCTGGTCGTATGTGAAGTACGTTAGCGGCAAGAAACCATCAATGCCTCCTCTGCGCGATAACAATGGAGATACTATACACAGCCTACCGAAACGCCTTCACAAAAGAAGACGAAGTAAATATCTCAGAATTCGAATCGAGAACAGCTGCCGACATGAGCAACGTAGAAGTAAATATCCTCGAAGTAGTGAAGCAACTCAAATCACTTAATACCAGCAAGTCTTCTGGTCCAGACTGTATAGCAATTAGGTTCCTTTCCGAATATGCTGATACATTAGCTCCGTGCTTAACAATCATATAGAACCGTTCGCTAGACGAAAGATCCGTACCCAAAGGCTGGATAGTTGCACAGGTCACACCAATATTCAAGAAAGGTAGTACGAGTAATCCACTAAATTACAGGCCCATATCGTTAACGTCGATATGCAGCAGGATTGTAGAACATTTATTATGTTCGAAAATTATGAATTACCTCGAAGGAAACGGTCTGTTGACACGCAGTCAACACGCGTTTTCGAAAACATCGTTCCTGTGATCACAACTAGCTCTTTATGCACACGAAGTTCTGAGTGCTTTTTACAAGTGATTTCAGATCGCTTCCGTATTCCTGGATTTCTGGAAGGCTTTTGACACTGTACCACACAAGCTGCTCGTAGTGAAATTGCGTGCTTATGGAATATCGTCTAAGTTATGTGACTGTATTTATGATTTCCTGTCAGAGAGGTCACAGTTCGTAGTAACTGACGGAAAGTCATCGAGTAATACAGAAGTGATTTCAGGCGTCCCCATAGGTTGTGTTATAAGCCCTTTGTTGTTCCTTATCTATATAATTGATATGAGAGACTGTCTGATCAGCCGTCTTCAAAAATAACATTTAATGTTCTGAAATAGGTGAGACGGTCATTCCTACATGTTCCTCGACAACTGGTAACACGTGAATCCTTGGGTATCCATGTTGTCCTAAATGAAAGTTTAAATTTTTGACATATATGCACTGAAATATGAATTTTGCTGCCCTCAGGTAAAGAGAAGAGAGATATAACGAGGCTGGACATGTATTTCAGAGCCCCACCACATCAAAAAACAAATCTTGTTGAAGCACATAAATTGGGAAACAATCTGAGCGGCTGTCTTCGGTTGTTTGCAGATGACACTGTCGTTTATCGACCAATAAAGTCATCAGAACATCAAAACTAAATCCAAAACGATTTAGAAAAATTATCTGAATTGTGCAAAAAGTCCGGTTGACCCTAAATAACGAAAAGTGTGAGGTCATCCACATGAGGGCTAAAATGAACTACTTAAACCTAGGTTAGATGATAAATCAGTCTAATCTAAAAGCCATAAATTCAACTAAATACCTAGGTGTTACAATTACGAACAACTTTAATTGGAAAGTACACATAGAAACTGTTGTGCGGAAGGCTAAAGAAAGTCTGCGTTTTATTGGCAGGACACTTACGAAATTTAACAAACCTACTGAGTAGGACACTTCGCTACAAGAGGATATTACGCTTGTCCGTCCTCTTTTAGAATACTGCTGCACAGTGTGGGATCGTTACCAGATAGGACTGATGGTGTACGTCGAAAAAGTTCAAAGAAAGGCAGCACGTTTCGTATTATCACGAAATATGGGAGAGAGTGTCACAGAAATGATACAGGATTTGGGCTGGAAATCATTAAAAGAAAGGCGTTTTTCGTTGCGGCGGAATCTTCTCACCAAATTACAATCACCAACTCTCTCCTCTGAATGCAAAAATATTTTGTTGACACCGACCTACATAGGGAAGAACGATGACTACGATAAAATAAGGGAAATCAGAGCTCGTACGGAAAGATATAGGTGTTCATTCATTCCACACGATATTGACATTGGAATAATAGAGAATTGTGAAGATGGTTCGATGAACCTTCTGCCAGGCACTTAAATGTGATTTGCAGAGTATCCATGTAGATGTAGATGTACATGTGGATGTCTGAGTTAAGGTGGTGGACTGTTGTCGGGATGATGATAGATAGCTGCTCCTACAAACTTCACTATTAGTCATACATTTTACTGAAGAGCAAACTCGAAATTTCTGTGGTGCAACGTCATCTATAATGTGTGCTGAAGACAGCGAGTGTTAAGGAACTGACGCAACACGTGGCCATGGACTCAGGCGACTGCCTTATATGGCAGAGGGATGTTTGCACCTGGTAGTTGGCCTGAAGGTGGCCCACTGCCTGGAAGATGCTAAGCCACAGCACTGATCTTAAAACCAGAAGCAGGGGCCCACAGTTAGTGGAGGCCAAATCCCATGGTGGCTGCTAGTAGCATCATGTCTCCTCGTAAATAGCAGCCACCAGACTGAGACACCTTTGACTGATAATAATTGTAATTTATGTTGGGACAGAGCGTTCTTGCTTTGCAAATCACAACTCGCAGCCATGTAGACCATAAGAAGTCTGTTGACTGGATGTGTTGTAACTGGCCTACAAACGCCTTTCTGCAGTGTCTTCATTATGGCAGTGCCAGCCACTTTCCTGGAGGACAATGTGGGAATCTGCCATTGGCATTTCTGCATCTGACATAGTGGTGTTTGGTCGGCTCTAAGCTGGCCCACTAACAAAGTCTGGACTGATGACCATAGATGTTAAGTCCCATAGTGCTCAGAGCCATTTGAACCAGCCATAACAAAGTCTTTTGCAACAGCCATGGAAATATCACTTTTGTATCCTGCCTGGAACGCAGCACGTGGGTCTGCTCCTGTAAAGTGAAAGGTAGGCCGAATGAAGGAAGTGAGTAGGAGCAGGAATGGGTGAAAATCTCTCGGTACTGCTCTTTGAAATGGTTTTACTATATCACAATATTAACTGAATACATAACTTTTCACTGAGATGCGAAGCCTTAGACGGTCATAAGTAGTACATAGTCTCAATAGCAAGCAAAGTCTTCCGGCCGCCTTCTCTTGATCAAAATGGGCAGAATCTGTCATGGAGCTCGTAGACCTCCACAGCACCAGCTAGAGAACGCTGTCGTCGGTGTCTGTCGTAGTGCCAACTTAAGAACTTTCACCTACGGCGTGGCGTCGTAGATATCGATACCACATCCCTCCCCCCTGAAACGACACACCATCTTTGAGTACGGCTTCCGACGACGGTTGGAGTGACCCAGGAGGGCGCAGCAGACAGTCGAACTGCCGGGGCGCGCTGTCCACCCGCGACCCCGAATAGCTCGCGAGGGGGCGAGGAAAACACCCCGTAGAAAACGTGCCCAGGCCGCGCACCGCCACTGGGTATGCTCGGATGAGGAGGCAGAACAACAACCACGATGGGCGACGGCGGCGGCATGACGGCAGCCTCAGCGCCCATCGGTTCCGGCAGTGCGGAGGAACGCGGCGGCAGCGGCGGCGGCGGTGGCGGCGAAGTAGCTGGAGTTTGTAGTGTAACCAGTCCATTTATGGCAGCAAGCAGCTGCGTCATTTGCTGAGCTTGAAATCGTACAAGATCGGACAGCGAAGCCTGTTCCTGTGGCGAAGCCATGGTTTACACAAATGAAAGTCTTATAGCGAATGGTGGGAATACTTAAAGACAGTCAGTCAGCCACACGGGGATATCACAATAAAGCTAAAGTAGTACCCAGCAAAAAACGAAATGAGAGGAGAGGAAAGAAAAATTTTAATCCCAGTTCGTCGGCAAGTTTTGTATCCCGCCTGGAAGGCGGTGAGTGTGTGTCCTCTTGTAAACTGAAAGGTTGGCCGAATGAAGGAAGTGAGTAGGAGCAGGAAAAGGTGAAAATCTCTCGGTACTGCTCTTAGAAATGGTTTTACTATAATACAATATTAACTGAATACATAACTTTGCACTGAGGTGGGAAGCCTTAGACCCGTCGCATGTAGTACATAGTCTCAATAGCAAGCGAAGTGTCCTGGCCGTCTGCTCTTGATCAAAATGGGCAGAATGTGTCGCGGAGCTCGTAGACCTCCACAGCACCGGCTAGAGGGCGCTGTCGTCGGTGTCTGTCGTAGTGCCAACTTAAGAACTTCCACCTACAATGTGTCATCGTAGCTATCGATACCACAATCAAGGACTTGTCAGTTAGGTAATGGAGAGATGTGTATATATGTGGGTGTTGGGGAGGGGGTTGTTAAAACTGTAGATGGAGACAAAGTCTTGAATACAGTTAGCAGGTTCAAACTGATGTACATTGCGTTATCTGTGCAGCGCTGAAGAGACTTGCACAGAATAGACTAGCTTGGGCAGCAGCATCAAACCAGTCTTCAGACTGAAGACCACAACAACAACATTGGGGAAGGAGATATGAGGGAAAGATAGGCTTCTGGTCCATAATTTTACAAGCTCTTTCCTGGGAGTACTCATGAGTAAGGTAGATCTCGTGTGATTCAGCACCCTCGGCTGTTGACATGGCAAAAGACGTTTCCATATTGCTCTAAATTAACAGTGCTGCTCATCCCCGTATGAGAAAAGCTATTTAGCTCACACTATTCGCCTATGCAGCGAACTGAAGTAACGGTTCTTGTATATTTTGTTGTTGTAAACAGAAATATATCTGGTATGATGTTAAACTGCGACCACAATCGCAATAGGCAACAGTCCTCCTTTATCAAAGTCGGAAACGTGACGGTACGCATTTCTCCTCCTTACACGAGGCATCACAACAACGTTTGGAAACTTTCCTCATGTCAGCAAGTTGTAGGTGTCGCTACCGGCGGCAACCTTGCGTGAATGCTCTGAAAAAGTAATCATTTGCATATCTCAGCATCCTCTTCCTGTCATTTAAATTTCGTGTCTGTAGCACGTCATCTTCGTGGTGCAGCAATTTTAATGGACTGTAGTGTAGATACTTACACAGCGAATGCGGAAGAACAAAGGACGATACGAAACAGGAAGGCATCCCCTAGCTGACTGCAGAAAAAGTGTGAAGGCATCTCTGTTCTTTATCATCATAGAAAGTATTACATGTACTTTTTAACACTTGTAGACTCTCTGGTAAACACATATTTCATAAACATAAACAAAAGAAAAATTTTCTTGGTGTCGTATGTTCGTCTACAATACATTTGACTATGATACTGGCTGTTACATGACTACTCATTCAAGTCGTGTACAACAAAATTACAATATTGGTGTATACAAGAAAAACACTACATTGTTTGACATGTTTAAATAAACAGTTTTACAAATCATTTACATTCGCACGTGAGATATTTTTACAAGATACACTAACTTAAAATTGAAAGGTATCAATGTTCTGAGGATAAGATGTTAACTCAAGTCAGGGACGTGTCTGCCCGTGGTAATTGATGCAGCCACCGCTGGAGTGACTTCGCAGCTGGCTTGTATGACGTCAATCGGTCGGTGACAACCGGCTGAGTGTGAGCTCTGGTTGAGCAGTTTGCAGCAGAGGTGGGCATCGATGCGCGGCCCGTCCAAGACCGTAGACACCTCAGACGTGCGAGCCTTGCCTCGCGCTGCCGGTTTGGGCGGGGCAGCCGCATCGTGGTCGGCCGGGAGAGTCGTGCGAAGAGGCTCGTTTCGTGACCTGCTGCCGCACTGGACTACAGCAGTCTCGGGCCGAGCGGGTCCCTGACGTCACCCCAAGGGCCGAGCAGAGCTGTTGCGAAAGAACCCGTATGCCACGGACTCAGCAGAGTTGCGCGTGGAGTCGCAGCCAACGGGCCGCGACCGCACTGTTCCACACTGAGCGAGCCCGTGACGTCACTGTACGAGTGCCTTGCGCAAGCGCTGATGTCCTGCACCTACGAACTGTTGGTAGCACTGACCGTAATTGTGAGCTACGGGCTACGTGCGGTGAGTAGAACAGTGTTTAGTGGAGTGATGGGATTCCTTCATTTTTTTCGTAACACACAAATTGAGAGCGGGAAACTAAACGTGGTTTCCAGAAGGAGCTCATGTAAAAAAAAAAAAAGGAAGTAAAACGAAAACTAATGAGTGATGAGTAGAGAACCACTCAGCATGGAGCGAATTTTAAAAGTACAGTTTGGACCTTGTTAAAGACTATTGTGGATGGCATTAGGAAAAGCGTTCATATTCTTTGCTGATCGCTGTGCTGTGAAATTTACTCTCATGCCGAAGTGTCATGTGGCACTTCGTACATCTCTCGCCATGCATGCGTGTCTAATAAACAAAGGTCTTATGTGGACGAGAAACAACTTCCTAAACCATGTTACAAATAATTGCGTTGCTATGTGTGCAGGAGACGTAAGATCGTACGGAACAATAAGAAGTGGTCTTATGGATATTGTTCAGACGTTAATCGACACTGCAAAGGCCATTTTATCTCACCCCACAACTGTGTCACGGTACGTGGCAGAAAGTGTTAAAAGCCTACAACATATAATTATGCCTGAGATAACTGCTCATATAAGAGAGGACGCACACTCTGCAACTACGGAGATGTGGACAACCAGTGCGAGAAGAAGCAATTATTTGACATATGCTGTCTCCTGTTTTATTGTCTTAACTCTCAGATCTCGCGTTTTCATTACAACACAGTTTCCAGATGAACCAAAAACGGGCGGTAACATTCTAAGAGAATAGTTTGCACGATTTATGTCCCTTGGTATCCAATAATTTTAATGCGGAGTGTATATATGTCAACTGTCCATAAGTTCATGGTCTTTTGGTTGCGGTGAAAGAACGCTTCCCTTACGTAAAGAAAAGTGGTCTTCCTAAAGATCTTGATAGATAACCGAGCCATTCTAACGATAGTCGTTGGAATAAGCAGTTGACAATGTTACAATGTCTTTGTGTGAAAAGCTCTCTGAGAAGGGAGAAATAGCCGGAAATGAAGGTACTGATATCACACTGATGAAAGAAGTTTTCACGATATGTATGCTACTGTAATTATTATACGCAATCGTTTATTTCATAGCTTTTGAAACATATGGGTTTTTGTAGCGCTTCAATGCGGCGTCCAAGTAATTAGAACTGGAGAAATCAACTGCACTGCACCTTCTGTTGACATGGACAATGACAATGTTAAGGCATTTGAGTCAGGCGCCCCAGGACAGAGAAGCTTCTGAAATCGGACTTCTACATAAACGCCTCAAATTATACTTAGATGAAAACTATTTGTCCAGAGATACTGTGAGGTAGAAACTTTCCTCTGGCCACCATTCGTCATTTAGGAATGATATCTGAAGATAAGAGGCGTAAAGTCATGGAAAGGATACAATAGTTTTTTTTTTCCTCACACTTCTCCAATCCCACAATACACTCTAACATTTCCCTTTAGTGCATCTCTAACAGCCTTTAACTCTTTGCTCACGTTAGTGGGTACGAAAGGAACTGGTTTACCTTTCGATCTAGAAATAGTTATCTCAATGTACTCTTCTCTTATCGAAGTTACAAAAATAACATTTAATGTTCGGAAATAAGAGAGACGCTCATTCCTACATGTTCCTTCACAAATGGTAGAACGTGAATCCTTGGGTATCCATGTTGTCCTAAATGAAAGTTCGAATGTTTGCCATATAGGCACTGAAATATGAATTTTGCACTCCTCAGGTGAAAAGAAGAGAGTAATAATGAAGCTGGACATGTATTTCACAGCCCCATCACATAAATGAACAAATCTTTTTGAAGCACATATATTCTGCTACTCCAGCCGCTGGATTTCTCGTTGTGCAATTTGAAGATGGGAGTGAGACATTGGGGTAGCCTACACTCGATGTCATTCAACATCTACACCGAACAAGCAGTGAAGCATACAAGGATAAATTTGTAAACAGAATTAAATATTAGGGAGAAGCAATAAACATTTTGAAGTATACCGGTGACCCTGCAATTCTGTCAGAGACAGCAAAGAACCTTTGAATGGAATAGATAGTGCCCTGGAAAGGGATTATAAGATAACCCTCAATGGAACTAAATGAAAGGTTTCCAGAATGAGATTTTCACTCTGCAGCGGAGTGTGCGCTGGTATGAAACTTCCTGGCAGATTAAAACTGTGTGCCCGACCGAGACTCGAACTCGAGACCTTTGCCTTTCGCGGGCAAGTGCTCTACGAACTGAGCTACCGAAGCACGACTCACGCAGGAGAGCTTCTGTAAAGTTTGGAAGGTAGGAGACGAGGTACTGGCAGAAGTAAAGCTGTGAGTACCGCGCGTGAGTCGTGCTTGGGTAGCTTAGTTCGTAGAGCACTTGCCCGCGAAAGGTAAAGGTCCCGAGTTCGAGTCTCGGTCGGGCACACAGTTTTAATCTGCCAGGAAGTTTCATATCAGCGCACACTCCGCTGCAGAGTGAAAATCTCATTCTGGAAACATCCCCCAGGCAGTGGCTAAGTCATGTCTCCGCAATATCTTTTCTTTCAGGAGTGCTAGTTCTGCAAGGTTCGCAGGAGAGCTTCTGTAAAGTTTGGAAGGTAGGAGACGAGGTACTGGCAGAAGTAAAGCTGTGAGTACCGTTCGTGAGCCGTGCTTCGGTAGCTCAGTTCGTAGAGCACTTGCCCGCGAAAGGCAAAGTTCCCGAGTTCGAGTCTCGGTCGGGCACACAGTTTTAATCTGCCAGGAAGTTTTAAATGAAAGGTAATGGAACGTATTCGAATAAAACCTAGCAGTACCAATGGATATTCCATAACGTGTACTACAAAAGGCGGCGTAATATATGACCAACACAAACACATACGGATTTCGTTAATTTTCTTTGTCTTTTATGCACAACTTACTTTTTAAGATATATTTATGTGTAAGAAGGGTCCTACACCTGAAAATATCAATGTGACACCTCTTCTGCAAATTCACATCCACTGACAAGATTTAAATTTTTCCATAAAGTTTTACTGAAAAATTTAGAACAATTATGGTATCTGGTAGAAGAAATCATGAAAAATCACAAATATATTTTTTTCAAAATTTAAAAATATAATGCACATGACTAGATTAAAGTATTCTGAAAAGGTAGGCATAAAGTACCGCTTCCCTCTCCCTCTGTATTGTGAGGGTTATATCAGGAAGTGTTAAGGGAATCTTATTACTTAATGAGACACTAAAACCACTATTGGGCAGCAAAATAACTGATAATGGCCGAAGTAGAGAGGATATAAAATGAAGACTGACTATAGCAAGAAAAGTGTTAATGAAAAAAAGGTATTTGGTAACATCGAATATAAATTTAAGTGTTAGGAAGTATTTCTTGAAGGTATTTGAATGGTTTCCAAGATGCTGCTCCAAGCGGATGTAAAAATGAATGTGGGCACTGGTAATACTGAACGCGAAAATAAAGTTTTGGCCCAGTCAGGATACTCCCTTAAGCAGGTCTTAGGATCTCTTAACAGTATTATTATTTCCTGCTCCTTGCCCTTAACATATAAATTACAACATAAAAATAAATGAATGATAAAGAGAACTAGCAACTACTAAATTATAAATGTTGTTTCTCCTTCTACATTTATTGAAAATTAAAATCCCTTTATATATTAAAAATGTATGTCGATATGCAATGAACATAAAGAAATACAAATGATTTTCCTGACTAATATTATTTATAAACTGCCCAAATCTGCCACTTTTTATGGCTACGCAATATAAAATAAACAACGCGGGATGACTGATACGATCTACGTCCCAATCAAGAGGAGACACTACTTTCAAAGATTATCTACAGTGGTGTGCAACTTCAGTGGAAATGAAACTTACATAATCACAGCTGGTCAGCGTTATAGTCCTAATAAGCAATTAGCAATATCACAGAATGTACTGCTTCCTGTTCGTCGGAGTGATGGCTCTCGTGCACGTCTGCAATGATGGCCACAAAATAAAAAACTCATTAAACACTAGGACAGCAGATGGTGGTCCTCTGACTAGTGTAATATATTACTATCTTCTCCTCTCTGTACTCTACAGACAAGAAACTCGAACTCCCACTCTCAAGGACGGAATTCAGATAACGTTTCAACGTGAGTGTAGGGAGAAGAAGTGCTCTCAATAATTGAACGCTGCGTACTCAACGACGATTCCCTACCCGTAGGCTAGGCACCTTCTGTCACCTAAAGCAAATTCCCAGTGCCTTGTGGCACTATATCATACAAATTAAGACTTAGTGATTTTGCCTGCATTTGCCCTAATTGTCGGAACACGCACTTCCCTCCACATCTGGTCCAGACTGCAGAAATTTGCAACTTCTCCGCCAGGGTATCCCACACTAATTATGCAAACAACAAACGAGGAGAACAAAACAGTACGACGAGAAGGACACTTAATTTAATTCTATCCTAAGACTTACAATAACTTAACTTCTCCGCTTGAGCGGATACTCATGTCTACTACTTTACGTGCTTAAACGCTGTGGGCCACATGTATTGCTCAAAAAGAAATACATTGCCCATTCAAAACGGCGAAAACTACCACAAAACTCCGACTTCTCGACAAAACTCACGTTGCCTTGCTAAAAAGCTACTCATAGTTAACACCTTATACACTACCAGACAATGAGCCACAATCACTGATGATAGGTAAAAATAACGTTCATATTTACACATCCTCAGTACACAGTCTGAATTTACTTGCCACATGTCACACTTGAAAACAGAACTGAAAAGCTGCTAAAAGGTGCACTGACTCGACGTGATACTCGCAGGGGGTGAAATAGAACAGTTAGTGAACTCACCCACTGCACACTTGGCTTCAAATGGCTCTGAGAACTATGGGACTTAACTTCTGAGGCCATCAGTCCCCTAGAACTTAGAACTACCTAAACCTAACTAATCTACGGACATCACACACATCCATGCCCGAGGCAAGATTCGAAACTGCGACTGTAGCGGTCGCGCGTCTCGAGACTGAAGCTCCTAGAACCGCTCGGACACTCCGGCCGGCCCACTGCGTACTGATGCGGTGTGTCGACGAAACTGCAACCCTTAAGTAGTCGAGAGTCATCGTCTCCAGGCAGGGTGGCTGGCAAGGTTCCTCTGTCACTGAAATTTAGAGGTGACACACACTTCTGACATCAAACTGTATAGGCCCGGTATGGATGACAGCTATACGTGGAGGTCTAGGTTGAGGTGGTGGATTGTTGTCGGGTTGATGATCGATGGATGCTTATAAAGAGTTCACTATTAGTCATACATTTTACTGAGGAGCAAACAAGAACATTGTCTGGTGCAATGTTCTCCATAGTGTGTGATGAAGACAGTGAGTGTTAAGGAACTGACGCAATAGGTTTTCAAGGTCTCAAACGACTGCTCTCTATGGGCGAAGGCTGGTTGCACCTGGTAATTGGCCAAAAGGCTGGAAGATGCGAAGCTCAGAGCACTGATCTTAAAACCAGCAGCGGGGGCCCACAGTTAGTGCATGCAAAATCTCGTGGTGCCTGCTTCTAGCCTCATGTCGCCTTGTGGAGCGGCAACACCTATTGTCTTAAATAGTAGCTACCAGACTGATACACCTTTCTCTGAAATTAATGGTGATTTATATTGGGACAGAGCTTTGCTTTGAAAATCCCAGCTTGCAACCATGTAGTCGATAAGATCTCTGCTGATTGGGTGTGTAGTTACTGGCCTACCAACGCCTTTCTGCTGTGTCGTCGTTATGGCGGTGCCAGCCATTTTCCTGGAGCACAATGAGGGAATCTGCCAGTGGCATTGCTGCATCTGACGTAATGGTGTTTGGTCGGCGCTGAGCTGGCCCACACCCAAGATCTTTTGCAACTGCCATGGCTATGTCACAATTTTACCCAGTACCGCTGAAAAATAGTTGTGGCACTGCAGATTAAATAACTCATAAGAAGATACTGAGTCCAACTGGGGAAAACAAGAAATTTATGGCACGACTTTATTTCATTGGGCATATCCTAAGGTAACAAGTAATTGTCAGTTTGTTAATGGAGAGAAGTGTGTATGTGTGGGTGTTGGGGAGGGGGGTGTTAAAATTGTAGAGGGAGACAAAATCTTCAATACAGTTAGCAGGTTCAAACTGATGTACACTGCATTAGCTGTGCAGCGCTGAAGAGGCTTGCAGAGAATAGACTAGCTTGGGCAGCTGCATCAGACCAGTCTCCAGACTGAAGACCACAACAACAACATGGTGGAAGGGGGCGGGAGGGAGGTTTAGGCTTCTGGTCCACAATTGTGAAAGTTCTTTACTGGGGGAACTGCTGAGTAAGGTAGATTTCGTGTCATTCAGCACCCTCGGCTGTTGACATGGCAAAAGACATTTCCATATTGCTCTTAATTAATGGCGCTGCCAATTTTCGTATGAGAAAAGCTATTTACCTCACAGTTCTGGCCGATGCAACAAACTTTAGTAGTGGTTCTTGTATTATTTTGTTGTTATAAACAGAAGTGTCATTAGTATGATGTTAAACTGTAACCACAGGTGGAGTGACCACTGTATAAGCAAAAACAGCAGCAACCTCTCTGGAAGGTGGATGAGCGAGCGGAAGTCGTGAACTGTAATTATCACCTTGCCTACTTGCGAGGGTGGAAGGAAGATAGAGAATGTAAAGCAAATAGTCGTATTCACCTACGACTTACCAGCAGGTAGTCAGCTCAGTAATGTCAATTGAAATTAATCGAGCAGTGCTTGTCGATTCCTGTTTTGATTTCTTATTACTCCAGGTTGGTGTTCGAGATAACCGTAAAGTTACAGATGTGGCTCCAATGTAATTTTCATAAGGCAAGTGCCTAACGCGGAATATTGTGTACAGTTAATTGAGTATCGGGCATCGTTTCTGAAAGATTGCAGGATCGTAGGTGCACCAGAAAAGATCTGATAAATTGCTAATCAGTATTTGAATCACACCAATGGCGACGGGCACCAAGTCAGCAGTTTTGCATTTCATTGACGAATAGCTGAACACAAAACTGAAAGGTATTTATTTAAATATACTTAAATATATTCATGGTTCTAGAAAGCTAACAAGATAGATGTTTACATAGCGAAAGCTGAAGAACAAAGGATGATATGAAACAGGAAGGCATCTCCTAGCTGATCGCAGAAAAATTGTGAAGGCTTCTCTGTTCTTTATCATCATAGAAAGTATTCCATGTAGTTAATAACATTCATGGAGTCTCTGGTACCCACATATTTCATAAACATAAACAAAAGAAAAATTTTCTTGTTGTCTTACGGCATCCAACGATACATTTGCCTACAATACTGGCTGTTATATGAGTAGTTATTCAAGTTGTGTGCAACAAAATTCCAAGATTGGTGTATCCAAGAAAAAACAATACACTATTTTATATGTTTTAAATAAACAGTTTGACAAATCATTTACATTGGGAGAGGAGATATTTGTAGAAGATACACTAACTAAAAGTTTGAGAGGTATCAGTGTTCTGGGCGTAAGAGGTTAAGTCAGTTCAGTGATGTGTCTGCCTGTGGGAATTGATGCAGCCACTGCTGGAGTTATGTGGCAGTTGGCATGTATGATGTCAATCGGTCAGTGACGACCGGCTGAGTGTGAGCTCTGCTTGAGCACTTCGCAGCAGAGGTGGGCATAGAGGTGCGGCCTGTCCAGGACAGTAGCCCTGACACCTGTGCGAGCCTTGCCCCGCACTGCCGGTTTGTTGGCCGGGGCCACACGAGCGGAATAGCTGCGGAACGTCAGACGCGCGGTAAATGACTGCACCGCTATGGCGCATGGGGTAGATGCAGCAGTCCACACGGGGCGGAACATCTGTAGCTGCGGAACTTTGCCGCTTGCCAGCCGCATCGCCCATAGCGAGGCGGAAAACCCGCTGCGGCACACGCAGCACTATGGGTCATGAGAATCAATTGGGCATTTCACACGGGCGGTGCGACAGGTGTGCGGAGAACGGCCAGCTGACAGCAGTCAGTGTTGAGAGCGGAGTAGAGTGGCAGTTTGCAGCAGGCAGTTGCGTGCTCGGTTCTGTGTGACTGCAAAGTGACTTACACGATGTGCCCACTAGACAATGAGAAAATAGATATGGAGAATCTGATAATGGAAGTGGAAAAAAGGCCTTGTATTTGGGATGTAAGGACCGAGGAATACAAAGACAGGCATAAGAAGAATGCAGCATGGCATGAAATCTGCTGTGCATTATTCGATGATTTCGCAGATCATTCAAGCACAGAGAAAAAATCCGTTGGTAAGATTTTCGTCCACTTTTAGAATAATACATTTGGTTAAAAGATCACTCTGAATTGCAACATAGTTAGCGAATTAGTTTTCTGGAACTCGTTAAATATTTTTGTTTAGAGATTGCTGAACAATGATAAGTGTTGAGAAAGTCCTGCATTTCTATTATTGTTGACATGTTACACATTGATAATGTAACAACAATATACAAATATAACAATAGAAAAGAACAGCATATTTGGACAATAATATGTAAGAATTGGCAAAAATGGTATCGATTCTTTTGCATCGCATGAATTAAGCCACATGATCGCCTTGGACAATTACAATATTGGATAGAGTGATAAATCACTAAAAATAGAACATTAAACAAACCAGGTTCAGTAAGCACTGCTCTCAAACGAGTTTCTGGATAGTGTATGAAAAAGTCAACATAGCTGATTAGTTAGTTTTATTAATTATCAGGTGAATTTACAGGTGTAATTACCGATAATAACAAGCTAGAACAATAAAATTAATAAAACTGTAAATATTAAGGAAAATGCATAAAAATGTTCATTTTCTGCTCTATGTAACACCTCAGATTTTGCTGTCCTGCCAAGGCACTTTACCAGCCTCACTTACAAAATAATTTGCCATTACATCTCTGTTTCTTATTGCTGACACACTTCTTCTTCTTTCATCCAAGTTTGTTGCAGTCTCAAATCCATTCACAATAAATGTGTCTTCAATTTGGTGTCCATCTCTCTCGCGCACATAATAATGCAGAACACAACATGCTTTTGTTATGTCAACATCAAAATCCAATTTCACATTCATGGCTCGCTGGAACACGCGCCATTTGTTCGACAATATGCCGAAGGAACATTCAACGTACCTACGAGTCCGTGGCAAACGGTAGTTGAAAATTCTCTTCTCGCGTGTCGACATTTTACCACCATATGGTCGTAGTACGTGTTCTGAGAGTCCAGATGCTTCGTCACCAACAAATACATACGATGTAATTATCCCAGTGTCATTTGGTAAGCCAGAGGGCTCTGGTATACACAATGTATTTCCGTTCAGACGTTTCCACAAGGTAGTTTATTTTTTTTTTTAATTGTGCTGTCTGAATCTTTTCCAAACGAGCCAATGTGAACAAAAACGAGTCTATAATCTGAGTCTGCCACCACTAAAAGAACAATGGAAAAAAAGTTCTTATAATCATAAAACAGTGAACCACTTATCTTATGTTTGACCAACTGAATGTGTTTACCATCGATTGCCCCTATGCAATTTGAGAAATTTGCACGGATTTGGAATCCATTAGCAATATTCTTCCACTCCTCCTCTGTCGGCTGAGGCAGACACTTGTCACGCAGGCAGCCCCAAATCGCACAGCACACTTTCCTCACTATGTCACTGGCTGTTGACTTGCCTATTCTGTACGTATAGTGCAGATCAACAAAGTGACAACCAGTAGCCAAATACCTAAAACCAAAGATATAAATGTATAAAAATTACGTTCAATATTTAGTCATTATTTAATGATGTTACAGATTTTAAAGTTACCTTAAATTTCCGTTTCTTTTTTTCTCCTTTGTAGGCCAGAAGGCACAACAAAAGTGGCGTAACATTGGGGACTATTATCGGAAATATGTAAGGAAAGTGAAGAAATCTGGTTCAGAAGCAGTAAGAATATTAAAATACATGTACGCTGACCAGCTGGGGTTCTTGTCACCTGTTTTAGAAACAAGAGATTCAGTTTCAGGTCTACAGGAAAACGAAATTCAGCACTTGGAACATCCTTTGGAATTATCCCTGGCAGAAGACGGCACCGGCAATCCAGTAACATCAGTTGATGCCTCAACACCTGATCGGATTTCAGTAGGCTCATCAGTTCCACAAAAGAAAACGAAAGTGTGAAGCGTCAAAACAGATCTTGAAGCTATGTTATTCAAATTTCTGGATAGTCCTCCAATTCGTTCTCCGTCCGCTGAGGACGAATACAAATCGTTTTTTGATTCCTAGTTGCCCACGCTGCGTAAGTTTGATTTAGATCAAAAACTAGAATTCCGTATGGAAGTTTTACGCCTACTTCAGCGCATCCGAAACGCAAAATCGCAACCATATCATGGCTGTTATGCAGCGTGTCAGCAACCTATGCAACATGCACCAACGCATGCAGTAAGCCCAGGACATTTCCAAACATTACATACATAAGGAAACATGTACAACCAGCGTGCAGCTCCTCAGTTAGTGCAGATGCAGTCTCAACAGTATGGAGCTGAAAGAATTCTGACGTCTAGAGAACAATCGCCTTCTATTTCACCAGAGTTTATTGATTCTGACTCTTGAGTAGAGCGTTTTTGCAGAAAAGTGAAGAATTTCCCTTCTTGCATGTCCATTCTGTTAATTTCATTTAAAGTTAATTGATGTTTCTTATCCTCAAAAGACAGATTTACATCTAACATTTCATCAATAAAGAAAAGAGAATTAAACTTGTTCGTTTATTGACCTAATCATTATCTTTTTTTTTTTTTTTAATTGAAATGAAAGTGTGAAAGTGTTGTTAAAACTAGTGATAGACATTACTGGGTTTCTTAAATTTTAGCTGAGATAATTTTTGGCTGAGACAGGATACTTACACATTAGAATTCACTTACGTTAAAGTTATAGCAAGCATTTCCATTGAAGGTATAGCGAGTCTCATGTTCGTGTCTTGCTTCTGTAAAGCGTTTCTAAGCGTGTGATGTAATTCATCGAAGCTTGAGGAAGACATTCGGAAACAGTTGAAAAATTTCATTTCAGCCTCTCGTACATCGTTAAATATAACGTGAAACGCTCCTTGCAACAACCGACTACTCACTACTGGATGCACCCAGTACTTTCGGTGTATTTTTCTCTTTTTCAGTATTTTTAACCCTATGTATGCCACTACTGCACAGTGTCGAGCATTCATCGCGACTACCAGATTAAAAAAAAAGAAGGAGAGAACAATTTAGTCTATTTGCTTGGCCTCCTCGCGGCTACAAAGCGAACTATCTTCATTCTAAGAACATTTTGCGCTGTACTAGAATGAAAAGTGTATTTTTTTCTCGTCTCTATTGTCATTTAATCGCAAGGTAAACAGTTACCAGGTCGACTTTACTTACTTTCTTAAAAATTGTGTTGATAATAGTTATTTAATGTTTCGTGAATGAAACAGTGTAGACAAGAAAAAATGACATATACAGCAAATCATAGACGACATGAGGAAAATAAACACGTCACAACTCTGCATTGTGAGCGAGAATACCCTCGAGCGTGGCGCCGTAGGCAGCTGCGGCCAAGCGCCAATATACACTCCTGGAAATGGAAAAAAGAACACATTGACACCGGTGTGTCAGACCCACCATACTTGCTCCGGACACTGCGAGAGGGCTGTACAAGCAATGATCACACGCACGGCACAGCGGACACACCAGGAACCGCGGTGTTGGCCGTCGAATGGCGCTAGCTGCACAGCATTTGTGCACCGCCGCCGTCAGTGTCAGCCAGTTTGCCGTGGCATACGGAGCTCCATCGCAGTCTTTAACACTGGTAGCATGCCGCGACAGCGTGGACGTGAACCGTATGTGCAGTTGACGGACTTTGAGCGAGGGCGTATAGTGGGCATGCGGGAGGCCGGGTGGACGTACCGCCGAATTGCTCAACACGTGGGGCGTGAGGTCTCCACAGTACATCGATGTTGTCGCCAGTGGTCGGCGGAAGGTGCACGTGCCCGTCGACCTGGGACCGGACCGCAGCGACGCACGGATGCACGCCAAGACCGTAGGATCGTACGCAGTGCCGTAGGGGACCGCACCGCCACTTCCCAGCAAATTAGGGACACTGTTGCTCCTGGGGTATCGGCGAGGACCATTCGCAACCGTCTCCATGAAGCTGGGCTACGGTCCCGCACACCGTTAGGCCGTCTTCCGCTCACGCCCCAACATCGTGCAGCCCGCCTCCAGTGGTGTCGCGACAGGCGTGAATGGAGGGACGAATGGAGACGTGTCGTCTTCAGCGATGAGAGTCGCTTCTGCCTTGGTGCCAATGATGGTCGTATGCGTGTTTGGCGCCGTGCAGGTGAGCGTCACAATCAGGACTGCATATGACCGAGGCACACAGGGCCAACACCCGGCATCATGGTGTGGGGAGCGATCTCCTACACTGGCCGTACACCACTGGTGATCGTCGAGGGGACACTGAATAGTGCACGGTACATCCAAACCGTCATCGAACCCATCGTTCTACCATTCCTAGACCGGCAAGGGAACTTGCTGTTCCAACAGGACAATGCACGTCCGCATGTGTCCCGTGCCACCCAACGTGCTCTAGAAGGTGTAAGTCAACTACCCTGGCCAGCAAGATCTCCGGATCTGTCCCCCATTGAGCATGTTTGGGACTGGATGAAGCGTCGTCTCACGCGGTCTGCACGTCCAGCACGAACGCTGGTCCAATTGAGGCGCCAGGTGGAAATGGCATGGCAAGCCGTTCCACAGGACTACATCCAGCATCTCTACGATCGTCTCCATGGGAGAATAACAGCCTGCATTGCTGCGAAAGGTGGATATACACTGTACTAGTGCCGACATTGTGCATGCTCTGTTGCCTGTGTCTATGTGCCTGTGGTTCTGTCAGTGTGATCATGTGATGTATCTGACCCCAGGAATGTGTCAATAAAGTTTCCCCTTCCTGGGACAATGAATTCACGGTGTTCTTATTTCAATTTCCAGGAGTGTATATCACTCGATTACTCGAGACTGGAAAGAGATGTGGCTCTCCTTCCAGTGTTAAAAACAATTTTGATATCTTAGCTACAATTCGTACGCAGTATTATACGACCTCAAATGCACCAAACGCAAAGTAGCCAGCGACGACATTTTTCACTGCAAACTTCACAAAATATGCGCTGTATTTTACTTAATTATAAAGTATCACGATAACCATGGGCAGCAGCGAAAAGAAAACCAGTTCGTTATCAAGCTGTGTTATCAGGCTATAACATGCGTAAAAAAATTTTTTTTCGTCTAATAGTTTCCTCACAATCGAATGAGAGAGATTGAGTATCGCAGAACACAGACGAATTCCAAAACAGTGGTTTTTAATTTTTTACACGAAAAGTATAAGTTGTAATGAGAAACTAACTACATGGACGGACGTAGCTTTCCTTCGTTTACATGAAACAATTTTTTTTTCGAGACAAAATAGATGACTAGATATTTGGCGGGCCGGCCGACGTGGCCGTGCGGTTAAAGGCGCTGCAGTCTGGAACCGCAAGACCGCTACGGTCGCAGGTTCGAATCCTGCCTCGGGCATGGATGTTTGTGATGTCCTTAGGTTAGTTAGGTTTAACTAGTTCTAAGTTCTAGGGGACTAATGACCTCAGCAGTTGAGTCCCATAGTGCTCAGAGCCATTTGAACCATTTTTTGATATTTGGCTCTCCCCACGAACATTCCGCAGCTTGCCGCATGGCTACAGGACTCTGTGTCTAGTCTCAGGCCGTCGACCTTTGCGGAAACAATCCGCTCGTGTGGCCCCGGCCTCAGACAGGGCAGCCGCATCGAAGTCCGACGGGCCACACAGTGCAGAGTTGTGCGGCCGAACTGGACTACAGGAGTCTCAGGCTGAGCGAGTCCCTGACGTCACCCAAAAGGGGGAGCAGTGCTGTTGCGAAAGCACTTGTACACAACGGACTCAGCAGAGTTGCGCATGGAGACGTAGCCCAGGGGCCGCGGCCTCACTGCTGCACACTGAGCGAGACCGTGACGTCACTGCACTAGTGCCTTTCGCAACCATCGGTGTGCTGCGGCTTATGGGCTGTTGGTAGGACTCACCGCAGTTAGCGCTACGGGCTGCTAGCGGTGAGTAGAGCAGTGTTTTGTGGAGTGAGGGGATTTCTTCATTTTTTTCGTAATGGAAAAATGAGGGCGGAAACTAAACGTGGTTTGCGGAAGAAGGAGCCGGTCGGGGTGGCCGTGCGGTTCTGGGCGCTACAGTCTGGAACCGCGTGACCGCTACGGTCGCAGGTTCGAACCCTGCCTCGGGCATGGATGTGTGTGATGTCCTGCGGTTAGTTAGGTTTGAGTAGATCTAAGTTCTAGGGGACTGATGACCTCAGAAGTTAAGTCCCATAGTGCTCAGAGCCATTTGAACCATTTTGTGCAGAAGAAGGAGCACATGACAAGAAAAAGGTATGTAAAAGAAAAACTAATAAGTGGTGAGCAGAGAACCACACAGCCTGAACCGAATCTTAAAAGTTCGGTTTGGACCGTGTTACAGCCTACTGTGGATGGTGTTATGAAAAGCGTTCACTTTGTTTGCTGTGCGCTGTTGTCAGGGAGAGGCAATAAACATTTTGAAATTTACCGGTGACACTGCAATTCTGTCAGAGACAGCAAAGAACTTGGAATAACAGTTGAATGAAACAGATAGTGCCCTGGAAAGGGATTATTCGATAACCCTCAATGGAACTAAATGAAAGGTAATTGAATATATTCGAATTAAACATAGCAGTACCAACGGATTTTCCACAACGCATACTACAAAAGGGGGGCGTAATATATGACCAACACAAAGATATACGGATTTCGTTAATTTTCGTTGTCTTTCACGCACAACATACTGTTTAACGATATGTTTATGTGTAAGAAGAGTCCTGAACCTGAAAATATGAATATGACACATGTTATGTATGAATTTTAAAATATAATGTACATGACTAGATTACAGTGTTCTGAAAAGGTAGACATACAGCTCCCCTTCCCTCCCCATTGGTATTGCGAGGGTTAAATCAGGTAGTGTTAAGAGAATCTGATTACGGATTGAGACACTAAAAGGACTATTGGGCAGCAAAATAACTGATGATGGCCGAAGTACAGAGGATACAAAATGAAGACTGACTATAGCAAGAAGACTATTAATGGAAAAGCGGGATTTGCTAACATTGAATATAAATTTAAGTGTCAGGAAGTATTTCTGGAAGGTATTTGTATGGTCTCCAAGATGCTGCTCCAGGCGGGTGTAAAAATGAATGTGCGCAATGGAAAATACTGAACGCGAAAATGAAGATTTCTCTCTGTCTGACAACCCCCTGAAGCAGATCTTACGATCTCTTAACGGTGATGTTATTTCCTCCTTCTTGCTCTTTAACATATAAATTACAACATGAAAATAAATGATTGATTAAAGGAACTGGTAGCTACTAAATATTAATGTTTTTTTTGCTTATACATTTATTGTAGATTAAAACCCCTTTATATCTTACAAATGTTTATATGTCGATGTGCAATGGACATAAACAGATACAAATGAATTTCCTGACTAATATTATTGATCGACTGCCAAAATGTGCCCCTTTTTATGGGTACGCGATCTAATATAAATAACGCGAGATCACCGATGTCATCTACGTCCCAAACACTAGAAGACACTACTTTCGAAGATGATCTACAGTGCTGTGCAACCTCAGTGGAAATGAAACTTACATTATCACAGCTGTTGAGCTTTATAGCCCTAATAAGCCGAAGCAGTTACCAATATCACCGAATGTACTGCGTCCTCTGCGTTGGAGTGATGGTTCTCGTACACGTCTGGGACGATGGAAGATCTCCAGCCACCAAATAAAAAAACTCCCTAAACACTAGGACGGCAGAAGGCGGTTCTCTGTGTAGTATAATCTAATACTATCTTCACCTCTCTGTATTCTGCAGACAAGAAACGTGAACTCCCAGCCACAAGGACGGAATTCAGATAACGTCTCAACATGAGTATTGACAGGAGAAGTGCTCTCAATCACTGAAGGCTGCATACTCAACGACGATTCCCTACCCAGAGGCGAAGTCCAGAATCGTATAAGTTACGAGCACCCTTGGCTATTGACATAGTAAAAGACGTTTCTATATTACCGTAAATTAACGGAGCTACTCATTCCCGTATGAGAAAATCTATTTTGCTCACACTACCACAGTATAAGTGGTCCCCAGCCTACAATAGCAACAACCTCTCTGGTAGGTGGATCAGCGAGTGGAAGTTGTAAGCTGTAACTGTTACCTTGCCTGCTTGGAAAGGTGAAAGGATGATAGAGAATGTAAAGAAAATAGTTATGATGACCTACCACTTACCAGCATGTAGTCAGCTCAATAATATCCATTGAAATTACTGAACAGTGCTTGTTGATTCCTGTTGTGTTTTCATATTACTCCAGGTTGGAGTTCGAGAGAAACGCAAAGTTACAGATATGCCTCCATTGTAATTTTCATAATGCAAGTGCATAACGCTATCGGTCAATCGCACTATGCTGTATAGTTAATTGAGTATCGGACTTGGTTTCTGAAGGACTGCCGTTTCGTTGGTGCACCATAAAAGATCTGATAAATTGCTAACCAGTATTTGGATCACACCAATGGCGGACGGGCTCCACGTCAGCAGTTTTGCATTTCTTTCACGAATAGATGTACACAAAGCCGATAAAGACATTAATACAAAGAGATATGATTAGATTGCTAAGTTAATACGTCTGGAAGTTATTAATTTAAATACACTTAAATATATTCATGGTTCTTAAGAGCTAACAAGATACACTACTGGACATTAAAATTGCTACACCAAGAAGAAATGCAGATGGTAAATGGGTTTCATTGAACAAATATATTGTACTAGAACCGACATGTGATTACATTTTCACGCAATTTGCGTGTATAGATTCTGAGAAATCAGTACCCATAACAACCACCTCTGGCCGAAATTACGGCCTTGATACGCCTGGGCATTGAGTCAAACAGAGCTTGGACGGCGTGTACAGGTACAGCTGGCCATGCAGCATCAACATGATACCACAGTTAATCAATAGTAGTGACTAGCGTATTGTGACGAGCCAGTTACTCGGCCACCATTGACCAGACGTTTTCATTTGGTGAAAGAACTTGAGAGTGTGCTGGCCAAGGCAGCAGTCGAACATTTTCTGTATCCAGAATGGCCCGTAGTGGTCCTGCAACATGCGGTCATGCATTATCCTGCTGCAATGTAAGGTCCAAAGGGATCGAATGAAGGGTAGAGCCACAGGTCATAACACATCTGAAATGTAACGTCCACTGTTCAAAGTGCGAACAAGAGGTGACTGAGACGTGTAACCAATGGCACCCCATACCATCACGCCGGGTGATACGCAAATATGGCGATGACGAATACACGCTTCCAATCTGCGTTCACCGCGATGTCGCCAAATACGAATGCGACCATCATGATGCTGTAAACAGAACCTGGATTTATCCGAAAAAAATGACGTTTTGCCACTCGTGCACCTAGGTTCATCGTTGAGTACACCATAGCATGCGCTACCGTCTGTGATGTAGCGCCAAGGGTAACTGCAGCCATTGTCTCCGAGCTGATAGTCCATGCTGCTGCAAACGTTCAAAAAATAGTTCAAATGGCTCTGAGCACTATGGGACTTAACATCTGAGGTCATCAGTCCCCTGGAACTTAGAACTACTTAAACCTAACTAACCTAAGGACATCACACACATTAACGCGCGAAGCAGGATTCAAACCTGCGACCGTAACAGCCACGCGGTACCAGACTGAAGTGCCTAGAACCACAAGGCTACCGCGGCCGGCTGCTGCAAACGTCGTCGAAATGTTCGTGCAGATGGTTGACACAGGGATCGAGACGTGGCTGTATGATCCGTTACAGCCAAGCGCATAAGATGCCTGTCATATCCACTGCTAGTGATAAGAGGCCGTTCGGTCTAGCACGCCGTTCCTTATTACCCTCCTGAACCCACCGATTCCTTATTCTGCTCATAGTCATTGAATCTCGACCAACGCGAGCAGCAATGTCGCGATATGATAAACCGCAATCGCAATAGGCTACAGTCCTACCTTTATCAAAGTCCGAAACGTGACGGTACGCATTTCTCCTCCTTATAGGAGGCATCACAACAACGTTTCACCAGACGACGCCGGTCAACTGCTGTTTGTGCATGAGAAATCGGTTGGAAACTTTCCGAATGGCAACACATTGTAGGTGTCACCACCGGCGCCAACCTTGTGTGAATGCTCTGAAAAGCTAATCATTTGCATATCACAGCATCTTCTTCCTGTCGTTTAAATTTCTCGTCTGTAGCACTTCATTTTCGTGGTGTAGCAATTTTAATGGCCTGTAGTGTAGATGCTTACATAGCGAAGGCAGAAGATCAAAGGACGATTCGAAACAGTAAGGGAGCCCCTAGCTGATTGCAGTAAAAATGAGAAGGCTTCTCTGTTCTTCAACATCATAGAAAGTATTACATGTACTTATTAACAAATATTTCATAAACATAAAGATAAAAAAATTTCTTCGTGTCTTACATTTGTCTACGATACATTTGGCTACGATACTGGCTGTTACTTGAGTACTCATTAAAGTCGTGTACAACAAAATTACAAGATTGGTGTATACAAGAAAAAACAATACAATATTTGACATGTTTAAAATAAACTGTTTGACAAATCATTTTCATTGGCACGTGAGATATTTGTACAAGATACACTAACTTAAAATTTGAGAGGTATCGGTGTTCTGATGATAAGAGGTAAAGTCAATTCAGTGACGGGTCTGCCTGTGGTAATGGATGCAGCGACTGCTGGAGTCACCTCGCAGTTGGCTTGTATCATGTCAATCGGTCGGTTAAAACCGGCTGAGTGTGAGCCTTGGCTGTGCGCTTTGCAGCAGAGGTAGGCATCGTCGCGCGGCCCGTCCAGTACTGTAGCCATGACAGCCGTGCGAGCCTTGCCTCACGCTGCCGGTTCAGCCAGGGCAGCCGCAACCAGGTCTGCCGGGAGAGTCGTGCGAAGAGGCTCGGCCTGCGAGCAGCAGCCGCAGTGGACTACAGCAGTCTCGGGCAGAGCAAGCCCTAACGTAATCCCACAGGGCGAGCAGTGCTTTTGCGAAAGCACCTGTATGCCACGGGCTCAGCAGAATTGCGCGTGGAGGCACAGCCTACGGGCTGCGACCTCACTGCACCGCACTGAGCGAGCCAGTAACGTCACTGCACCAGTGCCTTGCGCAAGCACTGATGTGCTGCGCCTATGAACTGTTGGTAGCACTGCCTGCAGTTGCGAGCTGCGGGCTACGAGCGGTGAGTAGAGCAGTGTTGAGTGGAGTGGTGGGATTTCTTCATTTTTTTCGTAACGTACAAAATGAGAGCGGGAAACTAAACGTGGTTTGCAGAAGAGCGAGCACAAATCAAGAAAAAGGGAAGTAAAAGAAAAACTAATGAGTGGTGAGCAGATAACCGCAAAGCCTGGAACAAATTTTAAAAGTACATTTTGGATAGTGTTAAAGCCTATTGTGGACGGCGCTAGGAAAAGCGTTCATTTTCTTTGCTGTTCACTGTGCTGTGAAATTTACTCTTATGCTGAAGGGTCAAGTGGCAGTTCACACATTTCTTGCCATCCATGCATGTCTAATAAACAAGAATATTATGTGAATGAGAAACGACTTCCTAAACTTGATCAGGAGAAAACTGTCGATAAAAGTGTGGCTATGTGTGCACGAGATGTAAGGTCGTACAGAACTATAAGATGTGAAGGTCTTGTGGATCTTGTTCAGACGTTAATCGACACTGAAAAGGCCATTATGTCTCATCTCAACTGTTCATGGTACACGGCAGAAAGTGCAAAATGCCTTCGACATATAATTATGCCTGAGGTAAATGCTCACATAACAGGAGGTGAATACTCAGCAACTACAGACCTGTGGACATCCAGTGATAGAAGAAACAATTATTTGACATGTACTGTCTCCTGTTTCATTGACTGTACTCTCAGATCTCGCATTTTGTTTGCAACTCTGTTTCCAGATGAACCAAAAACGGGTGGTAACATTCTAAGAGGATTGGTATCGACCACTGTACTTGGAAAGAAATGCAGCACAAGACAGACGAAGGTACCAACATTGTCGTTGCACTGTGCGATATATTCACTATTCAATTGTTCCTGGAGCCGGCCGAAGTGGCCGTGCGGTTCTAGGCGCTGCAGTCTGGAACCGCGAGACCGCTACGGTCGCAGGTTCGAATCCTGCCTCAGGCATGGATGTGTGTGATGTCCTTAGGTTAGTTAGGTTTAACTAGTCCTAAGTTCTAGGGGACTAATGACCTCAGAAGTTGAGTCCCATAGTGCTCAGAGCCATTTGAGCCAATTGTTCCTGCCATGCGTCAAATACAGGGCTACGAAATGATTTTAATGTGGAGTATATATACGTTAATTGCCCATAAGTTCATGGGGTTTTGACTGAGGCGAAGGAACGTGTCAGTTACATAACGAAAAGTGGTCTTCTTAATGCTCTTGGTAGATCACTGAGCCACTCTAACGATACTCGCTGGAATAAGCAGCTGTCAGTGTTAGAATATCTTTGCACAAGTAGCTCTATGAGAAGGGAGTAATAGCCCGAACTGAAGGAACTGATATCAAGCCGATGAAAGAACTTTTCACGGTATGTATGCTATTCTATTACTGTAATCTTATACGTAATCGTTTATTTTATAGCTTTTAAAACGTAAGGGTTTTTGTAGCTTTTCAAAGCAGCGTCCAAGGAGTTAGAACTGGAGAAATCACCTACACTTCACCTTCAGTTGACATTGGCGATGGCAATGTTAAAGAATTTGAGTCAAGCGCAACAGGGCAGAGAAACTTCTGAAATCCGACTTCCACATAAGAGCTGTTTATCCAGGTAGCAACTTTCCCCTGACCACCATTCGTCATTTAGTAACGATATCTGAGGATAAGAGGCGTAAAGTCACGGAAAGGTAATATGTAGAATCCATTTATTGCTATGGTAATAACTCCCCAGTGGCCAGTTGCAAAGGGAACTGACGACTTCCGAGGTCGGTCACAGAATCAAGTTCAAGCCTCATACATTCTGAGTCGATGTTGCTTCTGTTGAAGCATAGCCGAAATTATGAGAATACTTTGTCAGATCGCCCAATCGAATCTGTGAGCGACCTTGGCGGAGCCCTGAAACTGAGTGAAATAGTTCAAATACCTTCAACAACAGGACATTTGGTTTTATTTTCAATAAACCTTCATATTCAGAGTGGGGATCACATTGGTGCTGTTTGAAAAATCAGCTTTTGTTCTTTTACCATCAGATAAAAACGTTATGGTGGAAGAGGCATGGTCAAGCCACGAATAGGGAATTCTTTCATCAAATTCCACAGGAACTCAACTACCAGAGAAAGTAAAGAATTTTCCATTGTGGGTGGATGTCGATTATAGTCTTTCTCAAAATTGAAGACAATGTGGCTTCTTACTGGAAAACGAGCGGCTAAAATTTTCCTACTCTTCAGAAAGTTGCCAGAAAAATATTGTGTATACAAGCATCTTGTCCATTTGTGAAAGAAGTTTCAGTTCTACCGGTTCTTTACTCAGCGCAAGTCGATCACTTTTAGCTCCAGACATGTTGATGACCTTCTCAGTCATAGTATCTCTATTGGAGACAAATGAGTGAAAAAGTGTGGTGGTCTCTTTCCGAACATTAACTTCCCTTCTCCGTCATTTTTATTGGTGGAATAGTTTTCGTCGTTTCAGGTTTTGTTACGTATGTTCGATTTATGTACGCAGTTTTTCAAATAAATTTTGAATTTTTAAATGATAGAACTTTAAAATCATGGGGAACATGCTCACTTGCTGACGTCTTGTTACGCTATGCACCGCCAGTCGTTTGTTTTACATGTTCCTGTTGCCATGCGACGTACGTCATGATGTGCTTTCAAGTAACATCAGCTGTTCTGGCGATCAGTACGACCGTTGCAAGCACACGGGTTACTATGTAGTGTTAATCATCATCTCTGCTCCTGCAATGGCAGAGTACACAAATGCAGAGATGACAGATGCCGATTTGATGGACCAATTCCCTGGCCCCCACACTCTCCGGAGCTAAGCCCACTGGACTTTTATTTGCTCAGGTATTTGCGTGGAACCCTAGTACAAAACGTTCAGAGTCTCCGTGCTGTATTACGGAAGGTAGGGAAACCATACGCAATACTCCAGGAATACATCAGCGCATCGAGATTCACTACAATGGCGGGTTGACGCATGTATCAACGATCACGGATGGCATATTGAACATCTCCTGTGAGAAAGTGTTGCATGTGGTATGCTGGCGTATTCCGATCATGTGTATTCGTCTATGTGTGAGGAATGTGTCCTTCAATTTCTGCGCACATTTTTGTTATTACACCCTGTATATGTGTGAGTCTTATTAGCATTTAAAAACCCCGGAAGCATCGTTGATGACGGTGAGACGAGTAATTTAACATGAAACAATGGGGCCGCAAATGTCGGAAACACCCGAAAAGTGACGACAAATATTGAACACGTGCCGTTCGAAGATGATGTACCTCGCCGCACGTGCATTGTTGTGCTTGTCTCTCCTAATCTCGCCGGTAGGGGTCCTGCACTTCCACCAAGTCAAAGATTAACGTCGGTGTGGCTCCGAGCCTGCATGCACGACTATAGCGGGTGAGGCAAAGTACTTTTTTTTATTTCGTTAGACACTTATATGTTTATTCTGAGGTAATACTTATTATTTCATTTACCGGTTCACGGTCTCCCCTGGTTTATTGCAAAGTACAGTACAACAAAAAGCTAGCGCATTGCCTCACAACTAAGAGACTATAAGCTTCCACATTGTCTCTTTACCAGTAAATAACCTCCGTTTACTTTACTAAATAAAGTTTGTAAACAGAAAAAAGAAGGGTCAAAAGGAAAGAAATACAAAATAAGAGCCGGCCGAAGTGGCCGTGCGGTTAAAGGCGCTGCAGTCTGGAACCGCAAGACCGCTACGGTCGCAGGTACGAATCCTGCGTCGGGCATGGATGTTTGTGCTGTCCTTGGGTTAGTTAGGTTTAACTAGTTCTAAGTTCTAGGGGACTAATGACCTCAGCAGTTGAGTCCCATAGTGCTCAGAGCCATTTGAACCATTTTGAACAAAATAAGAACAGCTTTTGCTTGGTTACAGAGAGGGCAATAATTTTGTAACTTCTATGTTTACAACAGATCACATTTACAAAAGGTGTTCGAAAAATGATTAACCAAGCAAGCAATGTCCAGTATCACTCGATGAGGAAGGTTCAAAGCGTGGCACAGCTGCATTACTGTTTGTAGCAACATGGTGACTACATAATGAGAGAAATCACTATATGTGTTGGAATTTGCGCGAAGGTAATTCACTGTTGAAGTGTAACGTGCATTTCGCCGTCAATTCAGCAAGAAGCCGCCTCTGCACAAGCAAATTTATGACTGGTACACAAAATTCTTGGAAGGTGGTTGCATATGCAAAGGGAAGAGCACTGGTCGGATACCCAAGCCTGATGAAAATGTCGAGCGCATCCGAGATGCGTTCACAAGGAGCCCTCGCAAGGCTACAAGACGTGCTGGTCGGGAACTTCAACTTCCTTGTAGCGGCACCACAGTTTAAGATAGGAAAGTCAGATTTGGTGCAATATTTCTGAGCACAAGTTACAGCCAGTAAGTTACGCTCACCAGCGGTTGCGAAGTGGAATGGAGGCCACAAGGGCCATGGAACCGCTGAAAAGCGTAAACACAGAGGTTCGCATGTCACAAGCTGTAGGCAGAAGGGGCCCTCTGGCGCAACAGGTGTGTGGGGTGTACGTGACTCGGAACGATGCTTTAGCGAAACCGAGCCGCGAAGCCGAGTGTAAATAGGTGTTGTTTTCTAACGAGATTCAATCAAGTGTGGCAGCTCTCCTGGATGGCGGGGCATGTCATACTACCGGCGACACACGGCAACAGATGGGTCGAAGGCGTCCCAGTCCACGGTGGGTCGTTGGTTCGACCCTCTGAGGCCGACACGGGGTCCGCAGCCAGCCAGGGTGGGCCACTCTTCGGGTCGCTACCACGGGCAGTCGTCTCGTCTCCCGACACACGCCGGAGACTTACAAGGCGAGGGCCGCAGGTTCGGACGCCAGAATAGGGGCGGTTGTTGCCACTGCGTTCCCAGCTATGCCAGCCAAGGACAAAACAGTAGCGGGGCCGGCCTACGGCTCCCGGCGGAGCAGTGCAGAGTCAACGAGGATGGTAGCCACTGAGTCGGCTGCTGGCACAGCCATCCTGACGCCATTGAGACTTTACAGCTGGCGAACAAGGCTCGCACGACACAGTGTTGCGTTGCACAGGCCACTGGGGGTACTTCCTCAGCAATGCGGGGCCTGTGACGTGGACCAAAGTCAACGAACCACTGTAGTGGAAACGAATAAATCATCTAAATAGCTCGGATGAGTTTTAATACGGCACCTCCTGGCACCCATCCACTACATTTGGTGTTAATACGCCGCATTTTGCGTCTGATACCACTACATTCCTCAAACAGCGATGTAGCATGTTCTGAAACGACGCCTGCATAAGAAGTCTTCCTAATTGCAGTTACTGCAGCAACTGCATCCCGGCGACCATAAGGGGAGGTACGAATTTTGCATCTCAGTTCTCCAGTACATGGCGGAGGACACTTTTTCCGAACAGCTCATCTCTTCAGACCAATCGAAGTATCATCTATATGGTAAAGAAAACCGACATGATGTAAGAATTTGGGGTCCATAATCCTGGGGTCGTCTTCGTCGAACCCGAGAGAGATTCGCCGAAATTGAATGTGTTTTGTGCCGTTTCTGTTCACACAGTTTATTGACCTTTCTTTTTTCAGAGGAAACGGATTGGAATGTCATGCCTAAACGTGCTGCAAAATTTGTTGTTTCCTCAACGTCACGAAGATACCAGTGATTTCATTTTTATGAATGATGGCGTCCTGCTTCACGTTCACCTTGAGGTGTGGCGTTATCTTAACAACACTATCCCACAGCGTTGGACTGGAAGAGGTGGACAACGAGAGCTTGTTCGTTGCCTTTTGGCCTCACAGGTCACCAGGCCTCACTCGTTGCGATTATTTTCTGTGGGGACACACGAAGGGCACTGTCTTTGTCCCACCCCTGGCAGCTACTTTTCAAGAGCTGAGAAGTCGAATGGTTGAAGCTGTAAATTCAATAAACATGGACCTGTTGATTTGTGTGTGGCATCATATGGACTACCGTTTCAATGTTTCTCGAACAACGCTTGGTGCTCATATTGTGTGAATGCTATAGTGTTGGTTGATTCAGGGGTGGGAACCAAACAAGGTCATTGGTCCTATCAGGTTAGGGAATGATGGGAAACCATTGGGGGAAATCACGGAAAACCTAAATCAGTATGGTTGGCCACGGATTTGAACTGTCTTCCTCCCGAATGTGAGTCCAGTGTGCTAACCACTGCGCCACCTCGCTCTGTCTGGTATAGTGCTTATGCGAACATTAGACTTCCCTTCCACTATCGAGAGACATTCGGGAAGTGGTTCTGCGGAGTGTCCACCTAGCGCTGCTCGCGCTGTGACGCAGCACGCCCAATGCGATGGGCTGAGACGGGCTGACACAGCACAGTCACAGACTGGCTAGCAGCAGCGTCGAATGCGGCGGGGCAGGCCGAAGAGGGGGAGTGCGGCGCGTCGGGCCGCTCTGACACAGTGCTCCACCAGAGCCACCAGTCCGCCCAGCATCCTGTGGGGCTTGGCTGCTATAGTCTGATGCAGGAATGAAGGCGGTTCGCGCATGTCGAGGCACTGAGAGGAACTGCACTGCTGACGATTCCAAGCGACTGTTGCAGTACGCTCATGCGTACGCTTTCCGCTTGAGGAAAGCGTATATATTGCAAATGACGTCTCTAGCTTGCATATGCAGAGTTTTTCACTTACCACGACAATCAGCAGTGACAACTCTCAACAAATGGAATCGAAATTCATTAGCGCTCAGAACACTATTGAACGCTCATTGGATGTCAAAAGATGGGTGATGTTGGTGCGCAGAACCCTAAACTCGATCGCCAACGTTTGCGACTCCAACTACAGTTGACTCGTGCGCACATCGGTTACTACAATGTTGTGGGCGCAAAACTAAATCTTTTATGGCCCATTAGCAAGCAGTTTTTACTTCACACAGTGTTTACCGACACAGTAAACCACCCCCGGGCTTGTGGCCGTAACATCAGGAACAAATGGTTACTCAGAACTCACCATTGTTTGTAATTAATTGTTCAATCAACTTTGTGCCTTACGATACATAAAATATAGTTATTTTCATTAAAGGCTGTCCTACTAATTATCGAAGTTTGGCAATACTGTATTATGAAATGGCAAGTGTTCAGATATTTTATTGACATTCACAGAAGTTAGATGGTTATATCTGTTATATGAGAACTGTTCTCATATTGCATTAAGTATATCTTTATCTTACCTGGTACAACTTACCCAAGCCAAAGTCTGGCTTGAGACTGTGGATCATTTGACAGACATTTGTTAAAAACCAATACTTCAATTTTTATTATTTCAAGGACCAAACACAAACTTGTTTAACATGCAACATCGTATCGAATCGTTCATTAAACTCTTATAGTTTTGGAAATCTGTGTAAACTGCAAGCAAACTGAGTGCTTGATATTCTTCACGATTTCCTAGCAGAAATTAATCTTACTTCGAACAAAAATGTCAAAAATATAATTAAGGAATATTTGAATGAATTTGGAAAAACTTGCAGAGAGTATTTCCCTGTTCTATCTATAAACAGCAATTGGATTCTCAATCGCTTGTAAGAAACAATAACTTTTGAATCAACAGGAAGTACGGCTACTCTAGACTTCTAGGGACTTAAAGTTACAGAAAATAAATCTTTGTCACCAATAAGTTTCTGGTTAAGCTTAAAGGCGGAATTTCCCATTCTATCAAATAAAGCGCTTACAAATGTATCACCTGTCTCCTACACATATTTGGATGAAAATACCTTTCCTTCTTATACTCATATAAAAAATTAATCCAGAAACAAGCTTCTCAGCGAAAGTTATATGAGACTTCTGTGGTTCCTGATTTCAGATTTAAGTCACATGCAGAGCAATCGCATCCTCGTCAAGAAAGGAATGTGCCAATTAGGTCTATAATGAAAACTTGTAGAGTAACGGAAAAATGTGAAATACTTTAATATTGCACGCCAGTCCTACCCGCTGTGCAAAAGCCTTCATCAGCCATTTTGATGTAATACAACTGAAATGTAAAGCATTGTGACTGTTAAACTATCACCGTTATGAGATCCTAAGATCTGCTTGAGGGGTTAGTCAGACAGGGCCAAATCTTCATTTTCGCGATCAGTATTTTCCATTGCGCACATTCATTTTTACTCCCGCCTGGAGTAGCATCTTGGAAACCATACAAATATCTGAGAGAAATACTTCTTAACACTTAAATTTATATTCGATGTTAGAAAACCTCTCTTTTTCACTAATAATTTACTTTCTATAGTCAATCTTCATTTTATATCCTCTCTATTTCGGCCATTATCATTTATTTTGCTGCCCAATAGTCCTTTTAGTGTCTCATTTCGTAATCAGATTCCCTTGACTCTACCTGATCTAACCCTCGCTATACAAAGATAGACGCAAGGGGTACTTTATGCCTAAACTAGTCATGTACATTATACGTAAAAATTTTGAAAAAAATATATTTGTGATTTTTAATGGTTTCTTCTTCCAGATTCCGTAATTCTTTTAAATTTTTCAGTAAAACGTAACGCAAAAATCAGTGGTATAGAATTTTCAGAACATGTGTGATATTCATATTTTCCGGTTTAGGACCCTTCTTACACGTAAATATATCTTTAGAAAGTATGTAGTGCGTAAAAGACAACGAAAATTAACGAAATCCGTATATCTTTGTGTTGGTCATATATTACGCTCCCTTTTTGTAGTACACGTTATGGAAAATCCGTTGGTACTGCTAGGTTTATTTCGAATACGGTACAAAACATCAAACTTTCATTTAGGACAACATGAATTCCCAAGGATTCACGTGTTACCAGTTGTGGAAGAACATGTAGGAATGAGCGTTTCTTCTATTTCAGAACATTAAATCTTATTTTTGTAGCTTCCAGAAGAGCAGAGTAAATTGAGATAACTATATCTAGATCGAAAGGTAAGCTAGTTCCGTTCGAACCCACTAGCGAGAACAAAGAGAAAATACGGTTGGAGACGCAGTAAAGGAAAATGTCCTTAGAGTGTATTGTGGGATTGGAGATGTATGAGGAAGGAAAACTATTGTATCCTTTTCATGACTTTACGCCTCTTATAGACAGATATCATTTTTAAATAACGAATGGTGGCCAGAGGAAAGTTGCTACCTCACAGTATCTCTGCGCAAATAGCTTTTCAGCTAACTGTAAATTGAGGTGTTTATGTAAATGTCCGATTTCAGAAGCTTCACTGTACTGGGGGGCCTGACTCAAATGCTTTAGCAATTTCATTGTCCATGTCAACAGAAGGTGCAGTGCAGGTGATTTCTCCAGTTGTAATTCCTTAGACGCTGCTTTGAAGAGCTACAAAATCCCTTATGTTTTAAAAGCTATAAAATAAACGATTGCTTAAAAGTTTACAGTAATCGAATAGCATATATACTGTAAAAGTTATTTCATCAGCGTGATATTAGTTCCTTCATTTTGGGCTATTTCTCCCTTCTCAGAGAGCTTCTCGCAGAAAGACATTCCAACGTTGTCAGCTGCTTATTCCAGTGATTATCGTTAGACTGACTCAGTTATCTATCTAGAGCATTAAGAAGATTACTTTTCATTACGTAAGTGATACGTTCTTTCGCCGCAGTCGAAAGACCATGAAGTTATGGAGAATTGACGCTTATATACTCCACATTAAATTTATTTCGTAGCCCTGTATTTAGCATATGGCTGGAACAGTTCAATCGTGAATATATTGCACAGTGCAACGACAATGTTGGTACGTTGATCAGTCATGTGCTGTATGGTTCAAAGGGCGCTCAGCACTATGGGACTTAACTTCTGGGGTCATCAGTCCCCTAGAACTTAGAACTGCTTATACCTAACTAACCTAAGGACATCACACACATCCATGCCCGAGGCATTCGAACCTGCGACCGTAGCAGACATGCAGTTCCAGACTGAAGCGCATAGAACCGCTCTTCCACTCGGGCCGGCGTGTGCTGTACATCTTTCAAAGTAGAGTGGTGGAAACCAAGAGGCATAAATCGTCCAAACAATTCTCTTAGAACATTACCAACCATTTTTGGTTCATCTGGAAATTGGGTTGTAAACAAAATGCGAGATCTGAGAGTCCAGTCAATGAAACAGGAGACAGTACATGTCAGCTAATGGATTATTCTCGCGCTGGACGTCCACATGTCCGTAGTTGCTGAGTATTCACCTTCTGTTGTATGAGCAATTACCTCAGGCATAATTATATGTCATGGGCTTTTAACACTTTATGCCATGTACCGCGACACTGCTGTGGGGTGAGATATAATGGGCTTTGTAGTGTCAACTAAGGTCTGAAAAGTTCCATAACATCTTCACATCTTATAGCTCTGTATGACCTTATGTCTCGTGCACATATAGCCACGCATTTATCGACAGTTATCTCCTGAGCAGGTTTTGGAAGTCGTTTCTCGTCCACACAAGACACCTGTTTATTAGACACGCATGGGTGGCGAGAAATGTGCGAAGTGTCACTTGACCATTCAGCATGAGAGTAAATTTCACCGCACAGCGAACATAAAAAAAAATGAACATTTTTAGTAACACCATCCACAATAGGCTTTAACACGGTACAAACTGAACTTTTAAGATTCGCTTCAGGCTGTGTGGTTCTCCACTCACCACTCCTTCTTCTGCAGACCGCGTTGAGTTTCCACGCTCATTTTGTGCGTTTCGAAAATAATGAAGAAATCCCACCACTCCACTAAACACTGCTCTACTGACCGCTCGTAGCCCGTAGCTCGCAACTGCGGTCAGTGCTACCAGCAGCCTGTAGACAGCAGCACACCAGTGCTTCCACACGGCACTGGTTCTGTGACGTCACGGGCTCGCTCAGTGCGGAGCAGTGAGACCACGGCCCGTAGGCTGCGTCTCAATGCGCAACTCTGCTGTGCCTGTGGCATACAGGTTCTTTCGCAACCGCACTGCTCGGCCATTGGGGTGACGTAAGGGACTCGCTCTGCCCGAGACTGCTGCAGTCCAGTGCGCGCGCAGCTCCCCGGCAGGGCCTTAGTGCACGACTCTGCACTGTGCGGCCCGTCGGACCTCGATGCGGCTGCCCAGGCTGAACCTGCAGCGCGCGGCAAAGCTCGCGCGGCTGTCATGGCTACGGTCCTGGACGAACCACACCTCGATGTTCACCTCTGCTACAAAGCGCACAACTAGACCCCACACTGAGCCGTTCGTCACCGACCGATTGACATCCCACAAGCCAACTGCGACGTCACTCCAGCAGTGGCTGAATCAAGTCCCACGGGCATACAAGTCCCTGAACTGACTTAACCTCTTATCCTCAGAACAATGTTACCTCTCAAATTTTAAGTTAGTCTATCTCATACAAATATCTCCCGTGCCAACGAATATCATTTGTCAAACTATTTATTAAAACATGTCAAATTGTGTATTGATTTTTCTGTATACATCAATCTTGTAATTTTGTTGTACTGACGACTTGAATGACTACTCATGTAACCGCTAGTATCATTGTCAAATGTATCATAGGAAAACGTAAGACACCAAGAAAATTTTTCTTTCTTTATGATTATGAAATATGTGTGTACCAGAAAGTCCACAAACGGTAAAAAGTACATGTAATACTTTCTGTGATAATGAAGAGCAGAGAAGACTTCACATTTTTTCTGCGATCAGCTAGGAGATGCCTTCCTGTTTCGTATCGTCCTTTGTTCTTCACCCTTCGCGATGTATGCATCTATCTTGTTAGCTCTTCTGGTGATGTTGCGGCCTTCAGTCCAGAGACTGGTTTGATGCAGCTCTCCTTGCTACTGTATCCTGTGCAAGCTTCTTCATCTCCCAGTACCTACTGCAACCTACATCCTTCTGAATCTGTCTAGTGTATTCATCTCTTGGTCTCCCTCTACATTTTATACCCTCAACGCTGCCCTCCAATACTAAATTGGTGATCCCTTGATGCCTCAGAATATGCCCTACCAACCAATCCCTTCTTCTAGTCAAGTTGTGCCTCACATTTATCTTCTCTCTAATTCTATTCAATACCTCCTCATTAGTTACGTGATCTACCCGTCTTTTCTTCAGCATTCTTCTGTAGCACCACATTTCGAAAGCTTCTATTCTCTTCTTGTCCAAACTATTTATCGTCCACGTTTCACTTCCATACATGGCTACACTCCATACAGGCCGAAGTGGCCGTGCGGTTAAAGGCGCTGCAGTCTGGAACCGTAAGACCGCTACGGTCGCAGGTTCGAATCCTGCCTCGGGCATGGATGTGTGTGATGTCCTTAGGTTAGTTAGGTTTAAGTAGTTCTAAGTTCTAGGGGACTACTGACCTCAGCAGTTGAGTCCCATAGTGCTCAGAGCCATTTGAACCAGCCACACTCCATACAAATACTTTCAGAAACGACTTCCTGACACTTAAATCTATACTCGATGTTAACAAATTTACTTGACATTGCCAGTCTACATTTTATATCCTCTCTATTTCGGCCATCATCAGTTATTTTGCTCCCCAACTAGAAAAACCCATTTACTACTTTGAGCCTCTCATTTCCTAATCCAATTCCTGCAGCATCACCCGATTTAATTCGACTACATTTCATTATTCTCGTTTTGCTTCTGGTGATGTTCATCTTGTATCCTCCTTTCAAGACACTGTCCATTCCGTTCAGCTGCTCTTATAGGTCCTTTGCTGTCTCGGACAGAATTACAATGTCATTGGCTAACCTCAAAGTTTTTATTTCTTCTCCATGGATTATAATTCCTACCCCAAATTTTTCTTTTATTTCCTTTACTGCTTGCTCGATATACAGATTGAATAACATCGGGGATAGGCTACAACCCTGTCTCACCCCCTTCCCAACCACTGCTTCCCTTTCATGCCCCTCGACTTTTATAACTGCTATCTGGTTTCTGTGCAAATTGTAAATAGTCTTTCGCTCCCTGTATTTTACCCCTGCCACCTTCAGAATTTGAAATAGAGTATTCCAGTCAACATTATCAAAAGCTTTCTCTAAGTCTACAAATGCTAGAAACGTAGGTTTGCCTTTCCTTAATCTATTGTCTAAGATAAGTCGTAGGGTCAGTATTGCCTCACGTGTTCCAACATTTCTACGGAATCCAAACTGATCTTCCCTGAAGTCTGGTTCTACTAGTTTTTCCATTCGACTTATTAAACTGATGGTTCGGTAATTTTCACATCTGTCAACACCTGCTTTCTCTGGGATTGGAATTATTATGTTCTTCTTGAAGCCTGAGGGTATTTCGCCTCTCTCATACATCTTGCTCACTAGATGGTAGAGTTTTGTTAGGTCTGGCTCTCCCATGGCTGTCATTAGTTCTAATGTGATGTTGTCTACTCCGGGGGCCTTGTTTCGACGTAAGTCTTTCAGTACTCTGTCAAACTCTTCACGCAGTATCATATCTCCTATTTCATCCTAATCTACATTCTCTTCCATTTCTATAATATTGTCCTCAAGAACATCGCCCTTGTATAGAACCAGTATATACTCCTTCCACCTTTCTGCTTTCCCTTCTTTGCTTATTACTGGATTTCCATCTGAGCTCTTGATATTCATGCAAGTGGTTCTCTTTTCTCCAAAGATTTCTTTAATTTTCCTGTAGGCAGTATCTATCTTACCCCGTAAGTGATATGCGCCTCTACATCCTTCCATTTGTCCTCTAGCCATCCCTGCTTAACCATTTTGCACTTCCTTTCGATCTCATTTTTGAGACGTTTGTATTCTTCTTTGCCTGCTTCATTTACTGCATTTTTGTATTTTCTTCTTTCATCAATTAAATAATACGCGAGGGGCGTTTGAAAAGTCTGTGCAAAAATAAAAACTGCTTACATGTTTGGGGTAAACTTTTTTATTTTTAAACATTGTCTCCTTTTAGACTTATACACTTCGTCCAATGCTGTTGCAATCTGTTGATCCCTTCTGAATAAGTTTGCAAAATAGCTAATAGTTGCTGAAATCACCTCCTCGTTAGAAATAAAATCTTTGTACCACCAGCCATTTCTTCAAATTGGGGAACAAACAGCAGTTTGAGGGAGCCAAGTCTGGAGAATTGGGGGGAGGGCGGGAATGTGAAACGAGTTGGAATCCTATTTCCATTAATTTTGTGACCACAACTGCTGAGGTGTGTGTTGGTGCATTGTCCAATAACGATGAAAAATATTCACCTGTAATAGTTTTACCCTTTTCTAGGATTATTCCTTGCGAATCCCAAAAGACAGTCGCCATAACCTTTCCGTCGAAAGGAATGGTCTTCGTCTTTTCTGGTGCAGATTGTCCCCTGGTAACCCATTGTTTAGATACTTACTTGGTCTCAGGAGTATAGTAATGTATCCATGTTTCATCCACAGTGAGGAAACGACGCTGAAAGTCCTGTGGATTCTTCTGGAACAGCTGCAAACCATCCGTGCAACGCTACACACGATACCGTTTTTGGTCAAGCGTGAGCAATCGTGGAACGTATCTTGCGGATATCTTCCTCATGTCCAAATGTTCACGCAAAATATTATGTACCCTTCATTCGAGATGCCCACAGCATTGTCAATTTCACGCACCTCAACTCTTCTGTCATCCATTACCATAATATTGATTTTATCAATGATAACTGGAGTAGTAACCTCCAAACTGCGTCCAGAACGTTCAGCATTAGTTGCGCCCATATGGCCAGTCCTAAAATTTTGAAAACACTTATAAACTGTTCTAATCGAAGGCGCAGAGTCACCGTAATCTTTATCAAGCTTCTCTTTAGTTATTTACTATGGCCAGCCTAAAACATGTTCCAGATGTGGCAAGGAAGATCACTTACATTCCGGGTGACTCCAATGAGCCGGCCGAAGTGGCCGAGCGGTTCTAGGCGCTTCAATGTAGCACCACGTCTCCGTTACGGTCGCAGGTTCGAATCCTGCCTCGGGCATGGATGTGTGTGATGTCCTTAGGTTAGTTAGGTTTAAGTAGTTCTAAGTTCCAGGGGACTGATGACCTCAGCTGTTAAGTCCCATAGTGCTCAGAACCAATGAAACCTTTCTTTTTCTACTCCCATGTCACAACCTCCACTGCAGGATGTGGCACCTCCACAAACACTGACCATCCTCCCAGTAACTTACAAGGCGGCGCTTACGACACCTCTGACTGTCCACAGTACCAGAACTAACCTCAGCAGGCGGACGCCAGGCCAATCATCAGACTGGCTAGTGGCAGATCTCTGTTCAATGTCATTCTTTCTACCAGACACTGGAGGCACCACAGACAGCAGGATGGCAATCGTGCACTTACCATTCCAACTGAAGCTTTTGTGCTGGCGAGGCGTGAGTCAATGGCATCGTCTAACATGTAAGGCCACACACGAAAACAGCCAAAATGCCGAAAGCGACACTGCAGGACAACGTCAGAACACAGCAACTCCCACTCCTACACGAGGCAGGCCATGACGCTGACGCCGTTGCCACTGACTCCACACCTGCAGATCGGGCGGTGGGACACGTGAAGTACCTCTACCAGTCCTCTGCAGCGAACAGTGATCAACAGGTATAGTCCAATGCAGACTATGAAGCTCCTCAGTCAGTCACCATCAACTACCACGACCTTATGGAACATGAACAGACTTCCACGACTACATCGTGGACCGGGGAAGTCGAGACTGAGTAGAATCTCGATCCAGGTCCCGTTGAGGTCTCAACAGCACCTTGAGGGCCGCGGTCGGTGGAATGTGACATCACTCGCGAAATCTGCTACCCTCCATGAATAACCCTAGCCAACTACCACACAAACAGTTCACGACGAATATTAACATGGTTACCTCTCCTGCCAAGATTCATCATACGAGAGAAACAATACGAGTCGCAGAAGTCGTCTTTGCATTCCTACAAGAAGTTCGAAAAACTGCATTCGCGAACCTTTATGGCTATGCAATATACGGTCTGGTGGTCCCGCATAGACTGGCGGGGCGATTTTAATTCGTGACAAAGCCACCAACATCACATATCTCTTCTCCGCAAGAGGATTGGCAGTCACAGCACTTGACACGAGATTTATTAATGTTCATGCACCGTCCGGCAGCACTAAACGTCGTGACTGGGCCAGGTTCCACTCCGCTAAAAATAACATATATGAAAACAAAACTGCATCGTTTTAGATCCTACTGAAGAAGCCTTAGAGTTAAAAAAAATTGAAACGCGTTTGGGAGGAATAAATTGCAGTTCAGCAGGAAAAGGCGGTTTTTATTTAGGAAACAAACATTTCTGTGCTTGCTGAGGAGGATGGTCACGCAAACGAACTGGTTACCCCACTGTAAGTTGGCCACGAGTGTGGAAAACGATACACCACCACATTCTGCCAACCACCACGGGAACGATTTGTTATCAAGTCACCAACAAAAAATATGCGAGGAGAAACTGGCCCCATGCAATCGAATTAACAGATTCCCCACTTTTCCCCAAGTGTCACCTCTTGGACACTGATAAACATCACGTGCTTGTCGTCTTTCAGCGTTTGGCGACTGATACAGAATATCTTGGCTTGTTAGATCCGTGACACCCATGATGTGGTTGAATATTGATCCCTTCTGTGTCCAGATGATTATTACTTTCCACACAAGGATGTGACAATGGACTACATCTCGGGGAAGGGGGGAAAGTGGAGCTTGATTACTGGTGGTATCTGCAAAACGCTCACAATGCTCCGTGAACGCTCACTGAGGTACCGTACATCTTTGAATGTATGCAGTGTTTTCTTAGACCACCCCTGCTACTTGGGGAGTGCCAAGCTCAGTGTAATGTAACGAGCAGCGTCACACTGATGTCAGAGTGTCCTATGTTGCAAGCAGTGATAAAGTAAAGCGACTGGCTGATTCTAGAAATGCTGCATTGATTGAGACGTTAGCAACGCAGCATGATTCAGTTGTAGATATTTTACACGGCACTGTTGGAAACAGAAAATGACATGGCAGTTGTCAATAAAACTCCAGTTGCAGCATTTCTTGAAGAAAAATTCTTCTATAAGAAGTAGCGTAAGTCATATACAAAGTTATTTCAGTTTATGCTTTTTTCAATTTCTATTGTAACATTCTGTGTTATAGGATTTTCATTTGTACACATTTACTAATTAGCAACATCTAATAAAAAATTAATTAAAAATTATAGAACTGGTAGAACCTAACGCCTTGGGAATATTAGGGGCAACGCCTGACGAGGGACAGTGCATTTCTTTAGTTTATGGTAAGGTTAAAGTGGCGGTGTCAAATAGAGGCGGCTTTGAGGAAAAAAAGAAAAAAAGTGGTCAGAGCATCTGCCTAATAAGCAGGAGACACAGATTCGAGTCACGGGAAGGCACAAATCAACATTGATTTGAATCAATGCCCACCTGCAGCCAGTTTCTGTAATTACTTTGTGTCTTAGCAGAGAATTCAGTGGCTGTGTAGTACGACTGCGATGTCAAATAGATACTTTTGCATATACCAGAGAACAGTGGTTCCAAAATTTTTCCGGCTTGTGGCCTCGTTTCACAAAAATCTGATATGAGCGAACCCCCGCCTTATAAAACAAAAGTACTTACTGTAAAATGGAAGTAACTGAATTTAATTTTTGTTCTTTAACATATAAATTGCAAAATAAAAATAAATGAATGATTAAGGGAACTAGTAACTACTAAATATTAATGTTGTTTCTGCTTATATATTTAGTGTAGATTAAAACTTCTTTATACATTACAAATGATTATATGTCGATGTGCAATGGACATAAAGAGATAAAAATGAATTTTGTGCCTAATATTATCAACTCCCCAAATGTGCCCCTTTTCGTAGCTACGCGATCTAATATAACTAACACGAGATAACTGATATCATCTACGTCCCAAACACTAGAAGACACTAGTTTCGAAGATGATCTACAGTGGTGTGCAACCTCAGTGCAATGAAACATACGTGATCACAGCCGTCCAGCTTTATAGTCCTAATAAGCCGAAGCAATTACCAATATAACCGAATTTACTGCGTCCCGTGCGTCGGAGTGATGGTTCTCGCACACGTCTGCGCCGATGGAAGAACTCCAGCCACAAGATAAAAAACTCATTAAACACTAGGACGGCAGAAGGTGGTCCTCTGACTAGTATAATCTAATACCATCTTCCCCTCTCTGTATTCTACAGGCAAGAAACGCGAACTCCCAGCCACAAGGACGGAATTCAGATAACGTCTCAACGTGAGTATTGACAGGAGAAGTGCTCACAATCACGGAATACCGCGTACTCAACGACGATTCTCTACCCGGAGGCGAATTCCAGAATCGTATAAGTTAGCAACACCTTCGGTCACCTAAAGCAAATTCCCAGTGCCTTCTGGCACTATATCATGCATATTAAGCTGTAGTGATTTTGCCCGCATTTGTTCTTCATGAAAAACGAAGATTGTGAGTGTATTTCACTGGTGACAGCTTCCCCCAGCTCGAATATTATCCGCCTCAGTTCCATCGTGCGTTATCGAAAGTCAGTTTCGGCATGATGCTTGATGACAAAGTCTAGCCCTGGGATTGCACAGCAACCTTCGCCTGCATCACGCATTACACTGCAAGTGTTGTCACTTTTGTCAATCTCCTGATCCACTGGCACTAGCCTTGTCGGCCCGATCATTAACCTTACAAACACATTTCCTCTTCTCCTCTTCCCACCTTCTGAGAAGGCAGTTCCGTCACAGATGTTGCCGAATCTGCGCCCTTCGGAAATACTGAATGCGTCTGTACCATTTCAGTACCCAAAACATCTGCAATGCAATCAGCTTTGTTCATAGCTTTCTCCGTCACCTCCAAGTATCTACAACTAAATTACTGTCGGCAGTTGCACTCTGCAAGACACAAAAATAATCAGTACATGGACTTCGCTCCACATCTGGTCCAGGCTGCAGAAATTCAGAATCTCTCCTCCAGTGTATACCTCACTAGTTATGCAAACAACAAACGAGGAGAACAAAACACTATGACGACAAGCACATTTAATCTAATTCTATCCTAACACTTACTGTAGCTTAACTTCTCCACTTGAGAGGCTGCTCATAAGTACTACTTTACAAAATTCTGACTTCTCGACAAGACTCATCTTCCCCTCCTAAGTAGTTACGCATGGTTAACAATTTATACACTTCCAGACAATGAGCCACACTCATTGATGATAGGCAAAAATAACACTCATATTTACACATCCTCAGAACACAGTCTGAGTTTACTTGACACATGTCACACATGAAAACAGAACTGAAAGGCTGCTTATACGAGCACTGACTCGACTTGATACTCGCAGCGGATAAAAATAGAACACTCAGTGCACACACACCCACTGCACACTCATGCTGTGTGTCAACGAAACTGCAACCAAGAGGTAGTCGAGAGTCATCGTCTGCAGGAAGGGTGGCTGGAAAGGTTCCCCTGTCACTGCCGTGCCGGATTAGCCGAGCAGTCTAAGGTGGTGCAGTCATGGAATGTTCGGCTGGTCCCGGCAGAGGTTCGAGTCCTCCCTCGGGCATGGGTGTCTGTTCGTCCTTAGGATAATTTAGGTTAAGTGGTGTGTAGGCTTAGGGACTGATGACCTTAGCAGTTAAGTCGCATAGTGCTCAGAGCCATTTAGTTAAGTCCCATACGATTTCAGACACATTTGAACAATTTTTCCCCTGTCACTGAAATTTAGACGTGACACAAACTTCTGACATCAAAATAAGGAGGTCCAGGATTGATGACCTCTACACGTGGAGGTGTGAGTTGAGGTGGCGGATTGTTGTCGGAATGTTGATAAATGGCTGCTCATAAAAACTTCACTTAGTCATACATTTTCCTGAAGAACAACCTAGAACATTCTTCGGTGCAACTTCCTCCATAGTGTGTGCTGAAGACAGCGAATGTTAACGAACTGATGCAATAGTTGGGCATGGCCTCAAACGACTGCATTCTATGGCTGAGGGCTGGTGCCACCTAGTAGTTGGACCACAGGCTGGAAGATGCTGAGCTCACAGCACTGATCTTGAAACCAGCTGCAGGGGCCAACAGGTAGTGGAGGGCAAATCCCATGGCGGCTGCTTGTAGTCTCATATTGCCTCGTGGAGCGGCAACACCTCTCGTCTTAAATAGTAGCTACCAGACTGATACAACTTTGACTGATAGTAATAGTAATTTATGTTGGGACAGAGCGTTCTTGCTTTGCAAACCACAGCTTGTAACCATGTAGACCATAAGACGTCTGTTGATTGGTTGTGTAGTAATTGGCCTACCAACGCCTTTCTGCCGCGTCGTCGTTATGGCGGTGCCTGCCCCTTACAAAGGACGATACGAAACAGGAAGGCATCTCCTAGCTACTCGCAGAAAAAATGTGAAGGCTACACTATTCTTTATTATCATAGAAAGTATTAAATGTACTTATTAACATTTGTGGATCTCTGGTAAACACATATTTCATTAACACAAAGAAAGAAAAATTGTCTTTGTGTCTTACGTTTGTCTACAATACATTTGATTAGGACACAAGCTGTTACAAAAGTAATCATTCAAGTCGTAAGTACAACAAAGCCACAAGATTGGTTCATACAAGAAAAAACAATACACAATTTTACATGTTTTAAATGAACAGTTTGACAAATCGTTTTCACTTGCATGGGAGATATTTGTACATGATACACTAACTTAAAATTGGAGAGGTATCATTGTTCAGAGTATAAGAGGGTAAGTCATTTCAGAGACGTGTCTGCCCAGGGGAATTGATGCAGCCACTACTGGAATGGCTTATATGATGTCAATCGGTCGATGACAACAGGCTGAGAGCGAGCTCTGGTTGTGAACTTTGTAGCAGAGGTGGGCTTCGAGGCGCGGACCGTCCTGGAGCGCAGCCATGTCAGCCGGTTCAATTGGAGCAGCGGCATCGAGGTCCGACGGGCCGCACGGTGTAGAGTCGTGCACAGAGGCCCGGCCCGCGAGCTGCGGGTGCACAGGACTACAGCAGTCTCGGGCCGAGCGAGTCCCTGACGTCACCCCAAGGGCGAGCAGTGCTGTTGCGAAAGAACCTGTATGCCACAGGCTCAGCAGAGTTGTGTATGGGGACGCAGCCCACGGGCCGCGGCCTCACTGCTCCACACTGAGCGAGCCCGTGACGTCACTGTACCAGTGCTGCGGCCTACGGGCTGTTGGTAGTATTTTGCAAGATACGGGCTACCAGCGGTGAGCAGAGCAGTGTTGAGTGGGGTGGTGGGATGATGATCGATGGCTGCTCATTAAAACTTCACTATTTGTCATACATTTTACTGTACTACAAACAAGAACATTCTGTGGTCTCAACGACTGCCTTCTATGGCCAAAGGCTGGTTGCACCTGATAGTTGGCCCACAGGCTGGAAGATGCTAAGCTCTCAGCACTGATCTTAGAACCAGCAGCAGTTGCCCACAGTTAGTGGAGGACAAATCCCATGGTAGCTGTTAGTAGCCTCATGTCGCCTCGTGGAGCGGCAACACCTCGCCTCTTAAATAATAACTGCCAGACTGAGACACCTTTGACTGAAAATAATGGTAATTTATGTTGCGACAGAGTGTTCTTGCTTTGTAAATCACAGCTTGTAACCATGTATACCATAAGAAGTCTCTTGATGGGATGTGTAGTTACTGGCCTACCAACGCCTTTCTGCTGTGTTGTAGTTATGGCGCTGCCAGCCCCTTTCCTGGAGCAGAATGTGGGAACCTGCCAGTGGCATTGCTGCATCGGACAAAATGGTGTTTGGTCGGCTCTGAGCTGGCCCACACGCAAGATCTTCTGCAACATCCACGGAAACATCACAATTTTACTCAGTAGCGCTGAAAAATAGTGGTGGCACTGCAGATCGAATAACTGATAAGAAGATACTGTGTCGAACTACGAAAAACAAGAAATTTATGGCACAACTTCGTTTCATAGGGCATATCCTCAGGCATCAAGGACTTGTCTGTTTGGTAATGGAGAGAAGTGTGTATATGTGGGTGTTGGGGCAGGGAGGGTGTTAAAATTGTAGAGGGAGACAAAGTCTTGAATACAGTTAGTAGGATCAAACTGATTCACATGGCATTACCTGTGCAGCGCTGAAGAGTATTGCACAGAATAGACTAGCTTGCACAGCTGCATCAAACCAGTCTTCAGACTGAAGACCATAACAGCAACATTGTAGAAGGGGGTGGGAGGGAGAGGTTTGCTTCTGGTGCACAATAATGCAAGTTCTTTACTGGGACAACTCATGCGTAAGGTAGATGTCGTGTGATTCAGCGCCCTCGGTTCTTGACATGGCAAAAGACGTTTCTATATTAACCCAAATTAAGGGCGATGGTCATTCTCGTATGAGAAAAGCTATTTATCTTACACTGTTGGCCGATGCAAGGAACTGATATAGCGGTTCTTGTATATTTTGTTGTAGTAAACAGAAGTGTCTCTGGTATGACGTTAAACTGCAACCCTGACAATAGCAACAACCTCTCTCGAAGGTGGATAAGCGAGTGGAAGTAGTGAGCTGTAACTGTTACCTTGTCTGCTTGCGAAGGTAGAAGGAAGAAAGAGAATGTAAAGAAAATAGTCGTGATCACCTACCACTTACCAGCAGGTAATCAGATCAGTAATGTCAATTGAAATTAACTGAGCAGTACTTGTTGATTCCTGATGTGATTTCGTGTTACTCCAGGTTTGTGTTCGAGAGAAACGCAAAGTTACAGATGTGGCTGCAATGTAATTTTCATAAGGCAAGTGCATAACGGGATCCGTTCAAAAAATGGTTCAAATGGCTCTGAGCACTATGGGACTCAACTGCTGAGGTTATTAGTCCCCTAGAACTTAGAACTAGTTAAACCTAACTAACCTAAGGACATCACAAACATCCATGCCCGAGGCAGGATTCGAACCTGCGACCGTAGCGGTCTTGCGGTTCCAGACTGCAGCGCCTTTAACCGCACGGCCACTTCGGCCGGCTACGGGATCAGTCAATCGAATTATGCTGTATAGTTAATTAAGTATTGGACTTTGTTTCTGAAAGACTGTAGGTTCTTTGGTGCACCATAAAAGATCTGATAAATTATTAATCAGTATTTGGATAAGACCAATGGCGGACAGGCTCCACGTCAGCAGTTTTGCATTTCTTTTACGTATAGCAGTATATAAATGCTGATAACGACATTATCACAAAGAGATACGTTTAATTTGTTAAATTAATACATCTGAAAGGTATTAATTTAAATATACTTAAATACGAGGTGCGTTTGAAAAGTCGGTGCACAGTCCATGAGATGCTCACACCGGCGCCTATCGAGATCATGTTTAGTTAGTAGCATCTTTGGAACGAATGCACAGCACGTTTCAGTCTTATTGGTCCATTTAATTGTGTTAGGCATACGTGTGAACCAAGGAAGTCGAGTGTTTGTCAAAAAATGGACGAAAAAATTGTTGTGTGGTGATTATACTTTACTTTATGAAAGGCAAAACGCCTCAGGAAACTAAAGAGAAGCTTGATAAAGATTACGGTGTCTCTGCGCCTTCGATTAGAACAGTTTTTCGGAGTTGCCATATGGGCACAAGTGATGCTGAACGTTCTGGATACCCTGTGGAGGTTACAACTTCAGAAATCGTTGATGAAATCCATGATATGGTGATGCATGACAGAAGAGTTCAGGTGAGTGACATAGGTAGTGATGTGGACATCACGAATGAATGGGTACATAATATTTTGTATGAACATTTGGACATGAGAAAGGTATCCGCTAGATGCGTTCCGTGATTGCTCACGCTTGACCAAAAACGGAATTGTGCGAAGTGTTGCAAGGACGGTTTGCAGCTTTTCAGAAGAATCCACAGGACTTTGAGCGTCGTTTCGTTACTATGCACTAAACATAGATACGTTACTATACTCCTCAGACCAAACAACAATCCAAACAATGGCTTACCAAGGGAGAATCTGCACCAAAAAAGATGAACCCTATTCCATTGGTTGGAAAGGTTATGGAGACTGTCTTTTGGGATTCACAAGGAATAATCCTGGAAAAGGGTAAAACTATTACAGGTGAATATTTTTCTTCGTTATTGGACAATGCACCAACACACACCTCAGCAGTTGTGGTCGGAAAACTAATGGAAATAGGATTCCAACTCGTTTCTCGTCCCCCAACCCACATATTCTCGAGTCCTGGCTCCCTCGGACTACTATTGGTTCCCCAATTTGAAGAAATGGCTGTTGGGAGAAAGATTTTATTCAAACGAGTAGGTGATTGCAGCACTATTAGCTGTTTTGCAGACTTGGACAATTTCTATTATTCGGAAGTTATCACCAAATTAGAACAGCGCCGGACGAAGTGTATAAGTCTAAAAGGAGAGTATGTTGAAAAAAAAAAGCTGACAGCAGAAAAAATGTGGAGGCTTCTCTGTTCTTAATTATAGGTCCGTATTACACGTACTTATTAACATTTGTGGACTTTCTGGTACACACATATTTCATAAACATTAAAAAAAACTTTTCTTGGTGTCTTATATTTTCCTACGATATATTTGACTAAGATACTGGCTGTTACATGAGAAGGCATTCAAGTCGTGTACACCAATGTTAAGTCAGTTCAGGTACGTGTCCACTCGAGGGAATTGATGCAGTCACTGCTGGACTGACGTCGCAGTTGGCTTGTATGACGTCAATCGGACGGTGACAACTGGCTGAGAGCGAGCTCTGGTTGTGCAGTTTGAGCAGAGGTGGGCATCGAGGCGCGGCCCGTCCAGTGGCGTATTCATGACAGCCGTGCGAGGCTTGCCTCGCGGTGTCGGTTCAGCCGGGGCAGCAGCATGGAGGTCCGACCGGCCGCACGGTGCAGGTTCGTGCGGCCGCACTGGGCTACAGCAGTCTCGGACCGAGCGGGTCTCTGACGTCACCCCAAGGGCCGAGAAGTGCTGTTGCGAAACAACTTTTATGCTACGGACCCAGCGGAATCGCGCATGGAGACGCAGCCCTGGGGCTGCGGCGTCACTGCTCCTCACTTGGAGAACCCGTGACGTCACTGCACTGGTGCCGTGTGCAAGCGCTGGCGTGCTGCGGCCTACGGGATGTTGGTAGCACTGACCGCAGTTGAGAGCTACGGTCTGCGAGTGGTGAGTAGAGCAGAGTTTAGTTCACATCTGTGTGAAATGGTTCAAATGGCTCTGAGCACTATGGGACTTAGCATCTGAGGTCATCAGTCCCCTATAACTTAGAACTACTTAAACCTAACTAACCTAAGGACATCACACACATCTATGCCCGAGGCAGGATTCGAAGCTGCGATCGTAGCGGTCGCGCAGTTCCAGACTGAAGCGCCTTGAACCTTTCGGCCAAACCGGACGGCTCTGTGTGAAATCTTATGGTACTTAACTACTAAGGTCATCAGACCCTAAGCTTACACACTACTTAACTTAAATTATCCTAAGGACAAACACACACCCATGCCAGAGGGAGGACTCGAACCTCCACCGGGACCAGCCGCAGAGTAAATGACTGCAGAGGCTTAGACCGCCAGAGTTTAGTGGAGTGGTGGGATTTCTTCATTTCTTTCGAAACGCACAAAATGAGCGCGGAAACTAAACGTGGTTTGCAGAAGAACATGCGCATGTCAATAAAAAGGGAAGTAAAAGGAAAAGTAATCAGTGGTGAGTGGAGAACTACATAGACTGAAGCGAATCTTAAAAGTTCAGTTTGTACCGTGTTAAAGCCTGTCGTGGATGGCGTTACGAAATACGTTCATTTAGTTTGCTGTTCGCTGTGTGGTGAAATTTACTCTCATGCTGAAGGGTCAAGTGGCACATCGCATATTTCTCGCCATCCATGCGTGTCTAATAAACAAGGGTCTTATGTGTACGAGAAACGACTTTCTAAACCAGCCAAGGAGATAACTGTCGATAAATGCATGGCTATGTGTGCACGAGACAAAAGGTCGTATGGAACTATACGAGGTGAAGATCTCATGGATCTTTTACAGATGTTAATCGACACTGCAAAGGCCATTATGTCTCACCCCACAACTGTGTCACGGTACATGGCAGAATGTGCTAAAAGCCTACGACATATATTTATGCCTGAGGTAATTGCTCATACAACAGTAGGTGAATACTCAGCAACTACAGACATGTGGGCATCCAGCACCAGAAGAAACAATTATCTGACATGTACTGTCTCCTGTTTCATTGACTGGACTCTCAGATCTCGCATTTTATTTACAACTCAAAAAAATGTTCTGAGAACTATGGGACATAACATCTATGGTCATCAGTCCCCTAGAACTTAGAACTACTTAAACCTAACTAACCTAAGGACAGCACACAACACCCAGCCATCTCGAGGCAGAGAAAATCCCTGACCCCGCTGGGAATCGAACCCGGGATATTTACAACTCAGTTTCCAGATGAGCCATAAACGGGCAGCAACATTCTAAGAGAATTGTTTAGACGATTTATGTCTCTTGTTATCCACCACTCTGTTTTGAAAGACATGCAGCAAACGACTGATCAAGGTACCAACATTGTCGTTGCAGTGCATGGTTATTCACGATGGAATTGTTCCAGCCATATGCTAAATACAGGGCTACGAAATAAATTGAATGCGGAGTATATATGCGTCAGTTGTCTATAAGTTCATGGTGTTTTGACTATGGCGAAAGAAAGCGTCACCTACGTAAAGAAAAGTGGTCTCTTATATTCTCGTGATAGATCACTGAGCCAGTCTAACGGAATAAGCAGCTGACAATGTTAGAATGTCTTTGTGCAAGAAGCTCTCTGAGAAGGGAGAAATAGCCCAAACTGAAGGAACTGATAATATGCTGATGAAAGAACATTATACCTTATGTATGATATTCGATTACTGTAATTCTTATACGGACTCGTTTCTTTTATACCTTTTAAAACGTAAGGGTTTCTGTAGCTCTTCAAAGCAGCGTCCAAATAATTAGAACTGGCGAAATTACCTACACTGCACCTTCTGTAGACATGCACAATGACAATATTAAAGGATTTGAGTCAGGTGTCGAAGGACAGAGAAGCTTTTGAAATCGGACTTACATATAAACGCCTCAAATTATATTTAGATTTAAAAGCTATTTGTCCAGAGATGCTGCGAGGTAGAAACTTTCCTCTGGCGACCATTCGTCATTTAATAGTGATATCTGAAGATAAGAGGCTTAAAGTCATGAAAAGGATACAATAGTTGCCTTCCATCAAAGAACAAATCTTGTTGAAGCACTTAAATTCTGCTACTCCAACTGCTGGATTCCTAGTTGTGCAATTTGAAGATGGGACTGAGATAATCGGGTAGCCTACACTCGATGTCATTCAACATAAACACCGAACAAGCAGTAAAAGACACAAGGATAAATTTGTAAACAGAATTAATTATCAGGGAGAAGCAATAAACATTTTGAAGTTTACCGGTGACACTGCAATTCTTTCAGAGACAGTAAAGAACTTGGAATGACACGTGAATGGAATAGATAGTGCCATGGAAAGGGATTATAAGATAACCCTCAGTGGAACTAAATGAAAGGGAATTGAACGTATTCGAATTAAACCTGGAAGTACCAACGGATTTTCCTAAACGTGTACTACAAAAGAGGGGCGTAATATATGACCAACACAAAGATATACGGATTTCGTTAATTTTCGTTGTCTTTCATCCGCAACATACTGTTTAAAGATATATTTATGTGTAAGAAGAGTCCTAAACCTGAAAATATGAATATGACACATGTTCTGAATATTCACATCCACTGACAAGACCTAACTTTTTGCGTTGATTTTACTGAAAAATTTAAAACAATTACGGAATCTGGTAGAAGGAATCATCAGAAATATATTTTTTTCAGAATTTTAAAATATAATGTTCATGACTAGATTACAGTATTCTGAAAAGGTAGACATACAGCTCCCCTTCCCTCCCCCTTGGTATTGTGAGGGTTAAATCAGGTAGTGTTAAGGGAATCTGATTACGAAATGAGACACTAAAAGGACTATTGGGCAGCAAAATATCTGATGATGGCCGAAGTAGAGAGGATATAAAATGAAGACTCACTATAGCAAGAAAAGTATTAATGAAAAAGAGGGATTTGCTAGAACAGAATATAAATTTAAGTTTAGGAAGTATTTCTTGAAGGTATTTGTATCGTTTCCAAGATGCTACTCCAGGCGGGTTCTCGCGTCCGTCGGCCGTCGTAATTGAAACAATTGTTTACCACAAAAATTTATTGGTGATGGTGAGTGTTGCCGACTTACGTGGTGGGACTTAATAAAAATGATATTTCAATTTATTTTGATTTCCAATTAAATGCTTTTGTGAAGTTCTCTTTTTTAATAATATTAATCTTCAGTATAAATTATATGTTACGTTAATGAACGTTAGACTCGCTGAATCTTAAAACATGAGCATGTAAGTTGAACAATGGAATAAACTTTTCATATTAATTTCCTCGGCTAGTCAGTTCACTTTAAAGCAAAAAATCTTTAGTTATTAATCACAATTGCGACCCACACTCGCGCCAGAGTATTTTTTCTTACCTCCGTTAACCATTGCTTTGTAGTCGGAGTCCTGGCTCTCGCCCTCGGCTGTTATACTGAGAATAAGATTCTTAAAGCTACGTATTGTCTGCAACGTCAGTCGGCTGTGGAGAAATATGTATATTATGTTAATAGCGTGCGAGTTTATCGCTTCCGCTAAAATTTTATAAGTTAATATCGCCTCGTAATGGCGTCGTTGGCTGCATCGGCCGCTGCGATTTTTGCACTGTAAATTACTCGAATGCAGGCTAATTTAAGGAAAGGGACATGAAATCGGGATCCCCTCTTACAAATTAAGAGCGAACAATAATATTAAATCAATATATTATTTGATTAATTAGTACAAATATGCTTAGATTTACCAGCACTCGCAAGATGTCCGTCTACACACAACCGAGACACGAGAAGAACTGAAGTCGACTAAAAAATTAACAAAATAGTGTATCTTGTCGTCTCATCAGATCGTTTTGTTATACTTCTTTGCCATCGAAACTTACACAGAGAGATTATTATAATACGGGTACATGGTAAAAATGTATAATATTCAATTTTTAAATCTCTCTTCATTACAAATACTGGTTTTTAGGTCTTTTCGTATTATTTCACTGGTGACGCTATATTGTCCCCTGAAATGTTTATGTCAGAAAAAATGTTCGTGTTTTTTGACGTAAATATTTCCTATTTCATGTCCATTGTGTCCACACGCAGATTTTTTTGTTTCACGGTCTACATATGTCACATCGTATGTTTCAGTTATTGTACTTAATAATGTTTGTTGCACACAAAGTAATACAGATGAAGTTATTTATGTGGTGTCACCGCTAGACACCACACTTGCTAGGTGGTAACTTAAATCGGCCGCGGTCCTGTAGTACATGTCGGACCCGCGTGTCGCCACTGTGTAATCGCAAACCTAGCGCCACCACAGGGCAGGTCACAAGACACGGACTAGACCTCGCCCCAGTTGTACGGACGACATAGCTTGCGACCAGACGTACGAAGCTTTCCTCTCATTTGCCGAGAGACAGATTGAATAGCCTTCAGCTTAGTCCATAGCTACTACCTAGCAAGGCGCCATTTGTATCAGTGCTAATAGCGTACTAATATTCAAGAGAGATGTATTCCAACAAGAGAATAAAGATAAGTATTAAACGCATCTACGTACTTTTCCTCTTATTCATTAATAAGTCTCATGTTCCAGAACTTCAAGCCCGTCTGCGTTAGTTTAGCGTGCACCTAGCTACCTCATTGTGTCTATGCTGTATGAAATAGACACAACAATTTACATAACAATATGATACACAATTGGCTAGGAATATAGTCATGTACAAAAGAAAAGGACAGAATACAATTGGTTTTACAGTTATGTTATATGTTACATTGGTTCATTCATTTTGGCTCCTTCTTTTTGGGGTTGCGCCTTATGCAGTTATAATATTGAATTTTACAAGTTTCATTACTACTACAGTTCAAAAATATTCATGACACACTAATGAAAAATTCTTTCATTATTACATGCTGTTGAATTTTTTAAAAAATATTTTAAAGCATTTTTAAAATAAAATTTGTAAAATATTCTTAAACCTACGTTCATTTTTTTGCAGTTACTTTCAAATTACTGTTATTCCTTAACATCTACAAAATTGAATCACACTAATCCTGTGTGCCTCATTGTCTTTACCTGTTACACTATAATCTGAACATTTACCCACAGAAAAAAAACACTATAAACTTAACCTACTATTCACATATGTAAAAGTTGCTCTACTGAGCGAACTTCTTTTAGCTACATCCATGTGGTATGTCTCTGATTTTGTAGGGCCCGGCATACACCGGTTGCCATTTCTTATTCTTTTTCGCTAACAGAGATGACTTGGGATGAGTCCTTATTAGCACCAAGTCACCTGGTTGATACAGTGTTACCTTCTTTATCTTCTTGTCATGCTTCTCCTTTCGTCGCTCCACGCACCTTGTTAAATTATTTAAAGTCTCAGTTATAATTTGTTCGTGAGATACAATTTGTCGTGGTACAGTCGGTAATGGTGACAGCCAGCTGTCGGTTTCATTCTTTCCAAACATGGCTCCCAGTGGAGTATAACCGGTGGCTGAATGTGGCAATCTATTGTGGAGTCCCTCAAAAGTCGAAACGTATTCTGCCCACTTGGTGTGGCGATTCGGAATGTAAGTTCTCATGAACCTGTTCAACTCGTTAAAGGTACGCTCTACAAGACTGCTCTCAGGGTGAAATCGAGCTACAAAAATGTGTTTCATACCTTGCTCTTGTAGAAATGTTTTCCATTTGATACCAGTAAAATAGGTGGCATTATCGGATAATACGATCTGTGGTTTGCCAACATTAACAAAATAATCTGTTCGTAATTTCTGAATGAGGGGTGTGGCCGTTGAAGGTTTTACAGGATACAGTTTTAGAAATTTGGAAAAGGCATCATATACAGCAAATATATATTTCACACCACCTCTGCCAGTGGGTAGTTGCGCTAAAATGTCAACAGAAACTAGTCGTAGTGGTTTGTTAGTAACAACAGGGTGCAATTCACTTACAGTGGGCAGATTTGTAGGTTTAGTCCTTTGTCAAACTACACATGTCCTTACAACATTCCGAATTATTCTTTTCATATTCCTAAAATGACATTGTCTTGCGAGAAGTGCTCTACATTTTTCAATGCCCACGGGTCCCCACGAAAGGTGCACGTGCCAGATTAAATCACTGATACACACTTCCGGTACACAGATACACCACAAGTCCTTGTTAACATCCTTCCGGTGATATAATACCCCATTTTGCACAGAATAATGGCTACCTATCTGATTTCCACCCGAAGCTATGAGTTCTTGTTTGACTTATCCCAAGGCGGGATCTTCGTTCTGTAACCTAGGCAGTTGCTTGCACGCCTGCAGGAACTTTATGCGAGAAGTAGGGTCTTTCATGACTAAAATTTTGTAGTTTGTTGCCTGTTCTAGTATTGATGTTAGCTCGGGCAGACCTTGCGGCAACCATGATAAAGCATCAGGTACTACGTTGTCACAACCTTTTATATACATTATCTGAAATTGATATTCTTACAGAGCAAGCACCCACCTAGTCAACCTGTCGTGCATTAACTTGCATTTCAGCAAAAAAAACTTAAGGCCTGATGATCAGCCGGCCGGAGTGGCCGTGCGGTTCTAGGCGCTACAGTCTGGAGCAGAGCGACCGCTACGGTCGCAGGTTCGAATCCTGCCTCGGGCATGGGTGTGTTTGATTTCCTTAGGTTAGTTAGGTTTAATTAGTTCTAAGTTCTAGGCGACTGATGACCTCAGTAGTTAAGTCGCATAGTGCTCAGAGCCATTTGAACCATTTTTTGAGCCTGATGATCACAGAAAATTTTTACATTTTTTCCGTACACATAATATCTGAACTTCTTTATTGCCCATACTGCTGCTAGTGTTTCGAGTTCTGTGACTGTATATGATCGTTCACAACCTGACAACACTCGGCTTGCGAAACCGATTATTCTTACGTTCTTGTTTCCACCTTGCTCATCGATTTGGAATAAACAAGCGCCTAGTCCCACAGTGGAAGCGTCTGTAGCAAGGCAAAATTCCATTGACATGTCAGGATGTGACTGTAGATTAGCATTTAGAAGGGCTCGTCATATTTGCTCAAATGACTGCTGGCATAGTTCATTCCATATCCAGGGTGTACTCTTTCTCAACAAGTTTAATAGGGTATTATCATTTAAAAGCTGGTCAGGTAAGAATCGACTGAAAAATGACATTACACCCAGAAATGCCTTTAGCTGTTTCTTGGTTCTAGGATGGGGGGAAGTTCTGAATTGTTGCCAGTTTCTTCGGATCGGGCACAATACCTGTAGGTGATATTACATGACCAAGAAATTTTATTCCCTCCCTGCCAAATTTGGATTTTGCGAGGTTTGCTGTTACGCCTACCTCAGAAAATCTTTTTAGTACGCATCTAAGTGTGTCCATGTGGCATTCCCAATCGGGAGTAGCTATTAATAAGTCATCGACATACAACGTTACTCGGTCCAACAAATCTGGTCCTAAATCTGTATCGAGCGCTGCAATGAAGACACCTGCACTAACATTTAATCCAAATGGTAAAACTTTAAATTGGTAACTTCTGCCAGCAAACACATAGGCAGTGTACTTTCTTGATGATTCAGTTAGTGGGATTTGCCAATACAACGAACGTATTTCGACAGAGGTCAGATATTTAACTCCATAAAACTCCTGTATCTGTTCATACAGGTTTTCTGGTCGCGTTCTGACAGGTACAATTATTTTGTTAATATCGCGCGCAGCAAGCACGAGACGTATACTGCCGTCCGCTTTCGCTACTGTCACGAGCAAACTGCTGTACGGAGATAGAAATGGTTCAATTAGCCCCCAATCAAGAATTTTTCTTGTCTGCTTCGTAACTGCCTCCTTCTTTGACCACGGGATGGTGTAGTTTGCGTGACAGAAAGTATCGTGAAGTACCACTTCGATAATATAGGTGTAGCCCTCGATAACACCGGGTTTTTCCGAAAACACATTCTCATAATCTGTAAGTAGCTGAGTCAATTCGTTTTGTTCTGACTCCCTGACTTTCAAGGTTATCAGTTTCCTTTTTTCCTCTCTGTGCCGGCCGGTGTGGCCGAGCGGTTCTAGGCGCTACGGTCTGGAACCGCGCGACCGCTACGGTCGCAGGTTCGAATCCTTCATTGGGCATGGATTTGTGTGATGTCCTTAGGTTAGTTAGGTTATAGTAGTTCTAAGTTCTAGGGGACTGATGACCTCAGAAGTGAAGTCCCGTTGTGCTCAGAGCCATTTTCCTCTCTGTCTTCAGTAATAAACTCTTTATAACATGCTTGTCTTGTACTTAAGTCAGAATATAAATTCATTACCTGTATTTCTTCGAATCTAGACTGAAAGCTCCGGCAATATTTACCGTGCACTCCCCGTGTCCTTAACAATGGCAAAATTACACGGCTACCCTCATTCATATGGCTTACTTCCCCGCACAAGAGGTCGATTTTTGCGTCCCTCTGGCGTAAAAATCCGTCCCCAGAAGGCAAGCAACACCTAATCCCTTAACTACTAGGAACGAGCTTTTCATTACTTCATTTCCTACCGTAAACTCGACTTGCACCTGGTGCTTTATGATATGAGATTGTGCACCTATTGCACCTGTTACACGAAAATTCTTCTCTGGCAATACTGGTATTCTATTGTTTTGACTCAAGTACCGGTATCGACTATCTGTATTGGTGCTCCATGCATATCTGCTTGCGATATATCCTGCACAACACTTTTGTCGGTTTGGTTACATTTCTGCGGTAAGTTTACAAGTTCCTTTTCTGTTTTTATTCCCTCATTGTATCTCAGCATACAACGTTTATGGCTGTTATCCGTGAATGTGCCCTCACTACACCATCCTGCAGCCAGCAACGGAAAGCGTATTGTGGCTGTCTTTAGTTTAACGGATGAGAATTAGTGGGTTGACAGTTGTCTGTCACCTCCACTAACCTCACATTGTGGTTCTGGTTGTTGTTGTTGCTACTGTTGGGTTGGCCGCCCTGCCTCCCTGATGGTGTATTTTGATACTGTGTATGGCTCTGGTTTTGCGGTGGTCCGTTGTAACTTCCTGACATGTTCTGTGATGGACCTGGGTTGGCGTTACATTGTGGCGCTGTGTTTTGTTGCCACTGTGGTGTCGGTTCATTACAACCACGCCACTGGTTTCGGTTGTTCCGCCATTGCGGATTGCCGATACCATTATATCCATTAGTCATGCACCCATCATGATGTCTCTTCCGATTTTGACGATTATAACCGTTGCCGTTATAACCATTTCCTTTGTTTGTGCCTCGATTCTGTTGCCGGTCCTCTTGCCTATTCCCGTTACCATTTGGTACTAGGTTACTACCGTTACTGTGGCTGCCATTGTAATCGGCTTTTTGTTGATTGCAGTCTGTATGGTTCCACTTGTTTTCGGTTTTCACGTCTTCGATCAATAAGTCAACATTATCCACTATTTCCATGAATTGTTCTATATCATATTCCGACACATTGATGAAATATCTTTTAATTTCAGTGGACAACTTCATTTTTAATAATCTTCGTAACGTTCCCACCTTAGGATTGTATATTTCTGGACTGTACAACTCCTCGCGTAGTCTTTCTTGGACGCTATCGGACCAGAATTTTTGCAAGAATGCACCTTCGAACTGTTGCATCGTTAGACATTTTTCTGACACGTCGGTGGCCCACAGTGCCGCATCACCTTGAATAAAGGAGACCACGAACTGTATTCTTTGTCTTTCCGTCCATGTCCTGGGAAACACATTCCTGAAGCTCTTAATGAATACCATAGGTTGAACATTTTGTTTTTCGCTATTGAAGGGTTGGAATGTCCTGTGTTTTATCACATTGTCCTCCTTTTTGCACATCTCATTGGTACCTTCTGTGAGATCCATTACTTCGTGATGTGCGCTGCACGGTATCGCATATTGTTCGTGCCCGTAATTCACATTAGGTTGCGGTTGCGCACTCGCCCCCTGCATACCGTCTGTGTTATTATAGTAATCAGTACGCGGAGTCGGATTCATTATCTGTCCGCCACTGTTTACATTGCTTTCCAACACAGACAGACTCCGCGCGACATCCTGTTGCCAATTCGGCAACTCCGCTGTCACACGGGATTTGATCTGTGTTAATTCGGCATGTAGTGCGACAGCGCTAGCGTCAATATTTACACTCGCGGCCGCAGTCGCTTGTTCTACAGGTGTTTTTACATCGCTTTCAATATTTGCAGATATCTCGCGATCCTTCACTTCTAGCCATTCAATAAATTCTTTTTCGACTTTTTGAACTTGCACTTCCAAATATGTATCAATACTTTTCCGTGCTTCTATCTCCACATTATCCACGCGGCTGGTTAAAGTCTGGACATTGTCTTCAAGCCTAGCATGATAAAAGTGTATATTATTCAATTTTTAAATGTCTCTTATTTATAAATACTGGTTTTTAAGCCTTTTCGTATTATTTCACTGGGGACGCTATAGGGGGTAAAAATGAATGTGCGCAATGGAAAATACTGAACGCGAAAATGAAGATTTGGCCCGTGAAGCAGATCATAGGATCTGTTAACGGTGATATTATTTCTTCCTTCTTGCTCTTTAACATATAAATTACAACATAAACGTAAATGAATGATTAAGGGAACTAGTAACTACTAAATATTAATGTTGTTTCTGCTTACACATTACTGTAGATTAAAATTTCTTTATACATTACAAATGTTTATATGTCGATGTGCAATGGACATAAAGAGATACAAATGAATTTCCCGACTAATATAATTGATCAAATTCCCAAATGTGCCCATTTTTGTGGCTACGCGATCTAGTATAAAAACACGAGATGACTGATATCATCTACATCCCAAACACTAGAAGACACTACTTTCAAAGATGATCTACAGTGGTATGCAACCTCAGTGGAAATGAAACTTACGTGATCACAGCTGTTCAGCTTTATAGCCCTAACAAGCCGAAGCAATTAGCAATATCACCAAATGTACTGTGTCCGTGCCTCGGGATGATGGTTCTCGTACACGTCTACGCCGATGGAAGAAATCCAGCCACAAAATGAAAAACTCAGTGAACACTAGTACAGCAGAAGGCGGTCCTCTGACTAATATAATCTAATATTATAATCTCCTCTCTGTATTCTACAGACAAGAAACGCCAACCCCAGCCACAAGGAAGTCGCAGTCGGTATGTATGATGTCAATCGGTCGGTGACGACCGGCTTAGTGTGAGCTCTGATTGTGCACTTTGTAGCAGAGGTGGGCATCGAGGCGCGGCCCGTCCAGGACCGTAGCCATGACAGCCGTGCGAGCCTTGCCTCGCGCTGCAGGTTCGGCCGGGGCAGCGGCATCGAGATCCGACGGGCCGCACTGTGCAGAGTAGTGCACTGAGGCCCCGCCCGCGAGCTGCAGCCACACTGGAGTGGAGCAGTCTCGGGCAGAGCGAGTCCCTGACGTCACCCGAAGGACTGAACAGTGCTGTTACGTAAGAACCTGTATGCCACGGGCTCAGCAGAGTTGCGCATGGACACGCAGCCCACGGTCCGCGGCCTCACTGCTCCGCACTGAGCGAACCGTGACGTCACTGTACCAGTGCCGTGCACTAGCACTGCTGTGCTGCGACCTATGGGCGGTTGGTGGTACTGACCGCAGTTGTGAGCTACGGGCTACGAGCGGTGAGTAAAGCAGTGTTTAGTGGTGAGGTGGGATTTCATCATTTTTTCGTAACGCACAAAATGAGCACGGAATCTAAACGTGGTTTACAGAAGAAGGAGCGCATGCGAAGAAAAAGGGGAGTAAAAGAAAAGCTAATCAGTGGTGAGTAGAGAACCACGTAGCCTGAAGCGAATCTTAAAAAGTTCAGTTTGGACTGTGTTAAAGCCTGTTTTGGATGGCGTTACGAAAAACGTTCATTTTGTTTGCTGTTTGCTGTGCGGTTAAATTTACTCTCATGCTGAAGGGTCAAGTGGCACTTCGCACATTTCTCGCCATCCATGCGTGTCTAGTAAACAGGGTCTCGTGTGGACGAGAAACGACTTCCTAAACTTGCTCAGGAGATAACTGTCGATAAATGCGTGGCTATATGTGCACGAGACGTAAGGTCATATGGAGCTATAAGATGGTCTTATGGATCTTGTTCAGACGTTAATCGACACTGCAAAGGTTGTAATGTTGTTACTTTAATTTGCTATGAAAGCGGTGCTGATAGACAATAAAAGCGGGTTAAAAGCTGTGAACTGTCTGGGGAAGTTAACCGTGCATTACTGCGCAACTGTTTCACCAGGTATCTAGTCTAGCTTACCAAATTCCCAACCAGACTAACATTAATTATAATCTTTTAATAGTCATACAACATCCGGTAATATATATATATATATATATATATATATATATATATATATATATATATATATATATATATATATAAGAAAATTTAAATGAAAAGAAATAAATAAGTTTATATTTGGAAATTTATTTTAACATTGATCATTGAAATTTCAGCATATTAAACTTGATTCATTACTAAAGTGGTGCCTTATTTATGATTGTGTAAATGTGAGTTTGTAATCTTACAGAACACATCAAATATGGAGCCAAGATTGGGAGACTGCATACAACACTGCATTCATAAAATAACACACAAAGAACGTTGAAACATTTGCAAGAGGAAATTAACTACAACCAACCAATTCAATTTTCACTCAAAGAAGTTACGTTCGTAGCACATTCCCGTCCGTCATGTAATTACCACACACTGGTATACTAAATTCATACTAACTCTCTGTGAAATCTTCCCGAAAAGAATAGCTGATGGTAACTTTGATGATTACACCACATGCTACACGTGGTCAACTTGGTTTACACAAAGCGTGTAACTCCACAATAATTTTGATAATTAAAATAAATTAGATCGAAAAGCAATTTACAAAAGAAAAACCTCGAAAGGTTACTATCGTCTTACTATTAACCTGATGGGTCAAACAATTGTATAAGCACGTGGTACTGGTCTCACAAAGTACACCCCACGTGCGTTGAACATAAAGAAAAGGTACTATATTGAAAAATATTGTCAAGACGAGACTTTATAATCTCACGCATATTCGCATTGAAGATTGATGATGCTGGTTAGAGTTACTGATCAATACGTGGTTCCACTTTACTCACAAAGTAGTGACAAAGCAACTACTGGAAGATATTCTGAACTTCACACTCGAAATACACTGCGTTGCAATTTAAGATAACATTAGATATTTTAGAGCTAAACCTGAAATAAAGGTGATTAAATTTTCAGTTAGCCTGAACTTAAGAAATCCATTGTCCTACGGACTTAGCAGACACGCGCTTAGCCGGAGATCTTACCACTTCACACACTCGCCGCGGACAGACTGCCCTGCGCTCCTACCGAGCGTGCTTCCCAGATACAAACGGAAGTGACCAGAGAGACAGCTTCCTATGCCAACATGACAAGGGACGGATAGAAACATGCTAAGAATGGAAACCTCTCTGCTTTTAGAAAGCGTAGCTACCTGTTCCGACGTTGGTCCTACTGTTCTCTAGCAGACAGGCTTGTCTGCTACCCTCAAGCATGCAACTAGAAACACATTTGCTCATTCATCCTCTCACACAGAAGGGAAGGGGGATGACAGTATCTTATCATATACAGTATATAAAAGAAAGCGGATGTAGGTTCTGTATGAGACTGTGTGACATGAATTACATATAAACTGTGTTTAAAAGTGTAGTAGTGTGACAGATCGTTCTTGTTTATGTGTAAAAGTAACACGTTTCACTGCTCAGTCTCCTCCCAGATAGTCAGAAATACCACAGTAAATTTAGAAGAGGAATTTATGCCGTAAATGACAACAGATTTAAGAAATTAACATGAAAGGAATCCAACAGAGACCTTTCAAGGTGATTATATCTGACTCAACAACTGTGTCCCGATACATGGCAGAAAGTGTTAAAAGACTACAACATATAATTATGCCTGAGGTAATTGCTCATACTACAGAAAGTGAATACTCAGCAACTACGGACATGTGGGCTTCCAGCGTGAGAAGAAACCTTTAGCTGACATGTACTGTCTCCTGTTTATTTGACTGGACTCTCAGATCCCGCATTTTGTTTACAACCCAGCTTCCAGATGAACCAAAAACCGTTGGTAAGAGAGAGTTGTTTAGACGATTTGTGTCTTTTGGTATCCGAAACTCTAGTATGAAAGACATACAGCATACGCCGGCCAGAGTGGACGAGCCATTCTATGCACTTCAGTCTGCAATTGCATGACCGCTGCGGTCGCTGGTTCGAATTTTGTCTCGGCGATAGTTGTGTGCGATGTCCTTAGGTTAGTTAGATTTAAGTAGTTCTACATTCTAGGGGACTGATGGCCTCAGAAGTTAAGTCCCATAGTGCTCAGGGCTATTTGAACAATACAACACACGACTGATTAAGGTACCAATATTGTCGTTGCACTGCGCGATATATTCACAGTTGAATTGTTCCTGCCATATCTGAGCCAGTCTAACGATAGTCGCTGGAATAGGCAGCTGACAATGTTAGAATGTCTTTGTGCGAGAAGCTCCCTGAGAAGGGAGGAATAGCCCAAAATGAAGGAACTGATAATACACTGATGAAAGAACTTTTTACGTTATGTATGCTATTCGATTACTGTAATCTTATACGCAATCGTTTATTTTATAGCTTTTGAAACGTAAGAGTTTTTGTAGCGCTTCAAAACGGAGTCCAAGGAATTAGAACTGGAGAAATCACGTGCACTGCACCTGCTGTTGCCATGGACAATGACAATGTTAAATCATTTGAGTCTGGCGCCCCAGGACAGAGAACCTTCTGAAATCGACCTTTTACATAAAAGCCTCAAATTATACTTAGATGAAAAGCTATTTGTCCAGAGATACTTTGAGGTAGAAACTTTCCTCTGCCCACCATTCGTCATTTAAAAATGATATCTGACGATAAGAGGCGTAAAGTCATCAAATGGAGACAATAGATTTTCTTCCTCATACTTCTCCAATCCCACAATACGCTCTAACGACATTTTCCATTACTGCATCAGCAACCGTTTTTTCTCTTTGTTCTCGCTAGTGGGTTCGAACGGAACTGGCTTACCTTTCGATTTAGAAATAGTTATCTCAATGTAGAGTGCCCTACTGGTAGTTACAAAAATAACATTTAATGTTCGGAAATAGGAGAGACCCTCATTCCTAGATCTTCCTCCAAAACTGGTAACACATGAATCCTTGGGAATCCATGTTGTCCTAAATCAGAGTTTGAATTTTGGCCGTATATGCACTGAAATATGAATTTTTCTGTCCTCAGGTTAAAACAAGAGAGGAGCAATGAGACTGGACATGGATTTCATGCCCCCACCGCATCAAGGAACAAATCTTGTCGATGCATATAAATTCTGCTACTACAGCAGCTGGATTTCTAGTTGTGCATTGTTTGAAAGTTTGGAACGTATTCGAAACAAACCTAGCAGTTCCAACGGATTTTCCATAACGTGAACTACAAGAGGAGGCCGTAATAATGGTTCAAATGGCTCTGAGCACTATGGGACTTAACATCTATGGTCATCAGTCCCCTAGAACTTAGAACTACGTCAACCTATCTAACCTAAGGACATGACACAACACCCAGTCCATCACCAGGCAGAGAAAATCTCTGACCCCTCCGGGAATCGAACCCGGGAAACCGGGCTTGGGAAGCGAGAACGCTACCGCACGACCACGAGCTGTGGACAGGCCGTAATATATGACCAACGCAAACACATACGGATTTCGTTAATTTTCGTTGACTTTTACGCACAACATACTTCTTAAAGATATATTTATGTGTAAGAAGGGTCCTAAAACTGAAAATATAAATATAACACCTCTTCTGAAAATTTTATACCACTGACAAGACCAAAATTTTTGCGTTAAGTATTACTGAAAAATTTAAAACAATTACGGAATCTGGACGAAGACACCATTAAAAATCACACATATATTTTTTTAAGAATTTTAAAATATTATGTACATGACTGGATTACAGTATTCTGAAAAGGTGGTCATAAAGTACCCCCTTCCTCTCCCTTGTTACTGCGAGTGTTAAATCAGGTAGTGTTAAGGGAATCTGATTACGAAATGAGACACTAAAAGGACTATTGGGCAGCAAAATAAGTGATGATGGCCGAAGTAGAGAGGATATAAAATGAAGACTGAGTATAGCAAGAAAGGTGTTAATGAAAATGATCGATTTGCTAACACTGAATGTAAATTTAAGTGTTAGGAATTATTTCTTGAAGGTATTTGTATGGTTTCCAACATGCTACTCCAGACCGGTGCAAAAATGTATGTGTGCAATAAAACCCCTTAAGCAGATCTTAGGATCTCTTAACGGTGTTATTATTTCCTCCTTCTTGCTCTTTAACATATAAATTGCAAAATAAAAATAAATGAATGATTAAGGGAACTAGTAACTACTAAATATTAATGTTGTTCCTGCTTATACATTTAGTGTAGGTTAAAACTTCTTTATACATTACAAATGTTTATATGTCGATGGACATAAAGAGATACAAATGAATTTCCTGACTAATATTATTGATCAACTGCCCATATCTGCCCCGTTTTATGGCTACGCTATCTAATATAAATAACGTGAGATGACTGATATCATCTACGTCCCAAACACTAGAAGACACTACTTCCAAAGATGATATACAGTGGTCTGCAACGTCAGTGGAAATGAAACTTACGTGATCACAGCTGTTCAGCTTTATAGCCCTAATAAGCCGAAGCAATTAGCAATTTCATCAAATGTACTACGTCTCGTGAGTCGGAGTGATGGTTCTCGTACATGTCTGCGCCGATGGAAGAACTCCAGCAAAAAAATAAAAAAACTCATTAAACACTAGGACGGTAGAAGGCGTCTGACTAGTATAATCCAATACTATCTTCTCCTCTCTGTATTCTACAGACAAGAAACGCGGAATTCAGAAACGTCTCAACGTGGGTATAGACAGTAGAAGTGCTCTCATTCACTGAAAGCTGCGTACTCAACGACGACTCCCTAACCGGAGGCGAAGACCAGAATCGTATAAGTCAGCAAGACCTTCGGTCACCTAAAGGATCTTCCCAGTGCCTTGTGGCACTTTATCATGAAAATTAAGCCTCAGTGTTTTTGCCTCCATTTGTCCTTCATGACAAGCTAACCTTGCGACAGTATTTCACTGGTGACAGCTTCCCCTAGTTTGACCTGAGTTCCATGGCACTTCATCGAAAATCAGTTTCGGCATGATGCTTGATCAGAAAGCCTAACACTAAAATTGCATCTCGCATTACACTGCAGGTGTCGTCACTTTTGCCAATCTGCTGATTCACTGGCACAAGCCTTGTCGGTCCGATCATAAACGTTGCAAACACATTTCTCTTTCTTCTCCCCCCACGTTCTGAGGACGCAGTGCCGTCACAGATGGTGCCGAATCTGCGGCCTTCGGAAATACTAAATGCGTCTATACCATTTTAGTACCCGCAACATCTGCAATACAATCAGCCTTATTCATAGATTTCTGTGCAACCTCCAAAGTATCTACAACAAAATTACTGTCGGCAGTTGCACTCGGCAAGACACAAAGATCATAGGCACATGCACTGCCCTGCAGATCTGGTCCAGGCTGATGAAAATCGCAACCTGTCCGCCTGGGCATACCTCACTAATTATGCAAACAAAGGAGGAGAACAAAACAGTACGACGACAAGGACACTTAAGGTAATTCTATCCTTACTGTAACTTAACTTCTCCACTTGAGCGTCTACTCATGACTACTACATTACGTGCTTAAATGTATTGAGCTACATTTATTGCTCGAAATGAAATGCATTCCCCATTCAAAACGGCGTAAACTACCACAAATCTCCGACTTCTAAACAAAACTCATCATCCCCTCGTAAGAAGCTACACGTGGTTGACACCTTATACCCTTCCAGACAATGAGCCACACCCATTGCTGATAGTGAAAAATTACGTTCATATTTACACATCCTCAGAACGCAGTCTGAGTTTACTTGCACATGTCACACATGTAAACAGAACCGAAAAGTTTCTAAAAGGTGGACTGACTCGACGTGATACTCGCAGGGGGGAAAAAAGATAACAGTCAGTGCAATCTCCCATCGCATACTGATGCTGTCTGTCGACGAAACTGCAACCCTCAGGAAGCCGGGACTCATCGTCTCCAGGAAGGGTGGCTGGTAAGGTTCCTCTGTCACTGAAATTTAGTGGTGTCACACACTTCTGACATCAAAATGTAGAGGTGGCCCCAGGGCGAAGCAAGCTGGTAAAGACTTCACAAGCGACCGCACGTAAGGCCTCCCACTCCCTAGTTTGTCTGACAAACAGGTTCCAGGCACTGTCTGTGGCTGACGCTGTCGCTGAGCCAGATGCTGTCGCCTGTCCTGCTTCAGGGGAAACCACTCAGCCTGCAAGATCCGGGCAATCGCAGAGGGTGGGATTATTGGTAGTTGGGAGCTCCAACGTTAGGTGCGTTATGCGACCCATCAGGGACTTGGCTGACGAGACGGGTAAGAAATCCAACGTGCACTCCATGTGCATACCGGGTGGAGTCATTCCAGACGTGGAAAGCGTCCTTCCGGATGCCATGAAGAGCACAGGGTGCAGCCAACTGCAGGTGATTGCTCACGTCGGCACCAATGATGTGTTTCACTTCGGATCAGAAGAGACTCCCTCTGGTTTCGAGCGGCTAGCAGAAGTGGTAAAGGCTGCCAGTCTTGCTTACATGAAAGCAGAGCTGACAATTTGCAGCATAGTCGACACGACCGATTGCGGACCTCTAGTGCAGAACCGAATAGTGGGTCTGAATCTGAGGCTCAGACGGTTATGCGAGCGTGTAGGCTGCGATTCATCGACTTCCGTCAACGGGTTGTTGGGTTTCGGGTCCCGCTGAATAGGACAGGTGTCCACTATACGCAAGAGGCGGCTATACGGGTAGCAGGGGCTATGTGGCGCTGATTGGGCGGTTTTGTAGGATACAGGGTCTCGGGAAAACACAAGAAGGTCTTCAGTCACAAAGGGTGCAAGCTGAACACAGGAAGAACGTAGATACAGGAACCATTGGTATAACAGTTGTAAATTGTCGTAGCTGTGTTGGGAAAGTACCAGAGCCCCAAGCGCTAACAGAAAGCACTGATGCTCAATCGTGATAGGCACTGAAAACTCGCTAAAATTGGATATAAGCTCAGCCGACATTTTTGCGAAGAACTTAACGTTGCGCCGGCCACGGTGGCCGAGTTGTTCTAGGCGTTTCAGTCCGGAACTGCGAGACTGCTACGGTCGCAGGTTCGAATCCTGTCTCGGGCAAGGGTGTGTGTGATGTCCTTAGGTTGGTTAGCTTTAAGGAGTTCTAAGTTCTAGGGGACTGGTGACCTTGATGTTAAGTCGCATAGTGCTCAGAGCCATTTTTGAACGTAACGGTGTTGCTGTCAGAAGTAGATTAACTTGTCGCGAAATTGAAGTAGATACTTCCTGTGAGTTAGTATGGGCAGATGATACAGTTGCTGAAAGGTTCAAAGAAAATTTGAGTTTGATTTCCAAGACGTTCCCGACTCATACGATAATAGTTATTGGTGACTTTAATTTACCCTCGATATGTTGGCGAAAATACGTGTTTAACTCCGGAAGTACGCATAAAATATGATCCGGAATTTTTTCTAAACGCGTTCTCCGAAAATTGTTTCAAGCAGTTAGTTCATGAGCCCACGCGAATAGTAAACGGTTGTCAAAACACACTTTACCTCTTAGCAACAAATAATCCTAGGTTAATAACGAGCATCAGAACCGATGTAGGGATTAGTGAACACAGGATTGTGAGATTGAATATTGTAATCCCTAAATCCTCGAAAAATGAGCGAAAACTATACCTATTCAAAAAAGCATATAAAACTTCAGTTGACGCCTTCCTGAGAGAGAATCTCCGCGTATTCCAAATTAATAATATAATTGTAGGGCAGATGTGGCTTGAATTCAAAGAAATAGTATCGGCAGCAATTGAGAGATTTATACCAAATAAACAAACAAACGGCGGAGCTGATCCTCCTTGGTACACAAAGCGGGTTAGAACACTGTTGCAGGAACAACGAATAAACATACCAAGTTTAAACAAACGCAAAATCCACAAGATTGGCGATCCTTTACAGGAGCCCGAAATTTAGCGCGGAGTTTAATGCGAGACGCCTATAACAGTTTCCACAACGAAACTTTGTCTCGAAACCTGGCACAAAATCCAAAAAGATTCTGGTCGTATGTGAAGTTCGTTAGCGGCAAGAAACAATCAGTGCCTTCTCTGCGTGATAACAATGGAATTACTGTCTTACACAGTGCTGCGAAAGCAGAGTTCCTAAACACAGCCTACTGAAATGCCTTCACAAAAGAAGACGAAGTAAATAGCCCAGAATTCGAATAAAGGACAGCTGCCGACATGAGTAACGTAGTAGTAAATATACTCGAAGTAGTGAAGCAACTCAATTCACTTAATAAGCCGGCCGCGGTGGTCTCGAGGTTCTAGGCGCTCAGTCCGGAACCGCGCGACTGCTACGGTCGCAGGTTCGAATCCTGCCTCGGGCATGGATGTGTGTGATGTCCTTAGGTTAGTTAGCTTTAAGTAGTTCTAAGTTCTAGAGGACTGATGACCACATATGTTAAGTCCTATAGTGCTCAGAGCCATTTGAACCATTTCACTTAATAAAAGCAAGTCTTCTGGTCCAGACTGTATACCAATTAGATTCCTTTCCGAGTATCCTGATGCGTTAGCTCCATACTTAACAATCATATACAACCGTTTGCTCCACGAAAAGTCTGTACCAAAACTTGTAAGTTGCACAGGTCACACCAATATTCAAGAAAGGTAGTAGGAGTAATCCACTAAATTACAGGCCCATATCGTTAACTTCGACATGCAGCAGGATTTTAGAACATATATTGTGTTCGAAAATTATGAGCTACCTCGAAGCATACTTTCTATTGACACACAGTCAACAGGGGTTGTGAAAACATCGTTCCTGTGAAACACAACTAGCTCTTTATTCACACGAAGTTCTGAGTGCTATTGACAAGGGATTTCAGATCGATTCCGTATTCCTGGATTTCCGGAAGGCTTTTGACACTGTACCACACAAGCTGCTAGTAGTGAATTTGCGTGCTTATGGAATATCGTCTCAGTTATGTGACTGGATTTGTGATTTCCTTCAGAGAGGTCACAGTTCGTAGTATGGGTCGGAAAGTCATCGAGTAATACGAAAGTGATTTCAGGTGTTCCCCAAGGTAGTGTTATAGGCCCTCTGCTGTTCCTTATCTATATAAACTATTTGGGAGACAATCTGAGCAGCCGTCTTCGGTTGTTTGCAGATGACACTGTCGTTTATCGACTAATAAAGTCATCAGAAGATCAAAACAAATTGCAAAACGATTTAGAAAAAAAATCTGAATGGTGCGAAAAATTCTTTAAACATCGGTTAGACGATAAATCAGTCTAATCTAAAATCAGTATATTCAACTAAATACCTAGGTATTACAATTACGAACAACTTAAATTGGAGAGGCACATAGAAAATGTTGTGGGGAAGGCTAAAGAAAGGCTGCATTTTATTGGCAAGACAGTTAGAAAATGTAATAAACCTACTAAGGAGGACACTATGCTACAAGAGGATACTCCCTTGTCCGGCCTCTTTTAGAATTCTGCTGCACAGTGTGGGATCCTTACCACATAGGACTGGTGGAGTACATCGAAAAAGTTCATAGAAAGGCAGCACGTTTTGTATTATCACGAAATATGGGAGAGAGTGTCACATAAATGATACAGGATTTGGGCTGGTAATCATTAAATGAAAGGCGTTTCTCGTTGCGACGGAATCTTCTCACGAAATTCCAATCAGCAACTTTCTCCTCTGAGTGCGAAAATATTTTGTTGACACCGACCTACATAGGGAGGAACGATCACCACGATAAAATAAGGGAAATCAGAGCTCGTACGGAAAGATATAGGTGTTTATTCTTTCCACGCGCTATACGACGTTGGAATAATAGAGAATTGTGAAGGTGGTTCGATGAACCCTCTGCCAGGAACTTATATGCGATTTGCAGAGTATCTATGTAGATGTAGATGTACATGTGGAGGTCTGAGTTGAGGTGGTGGACTGATGTCGGGATGATGATATATGGCTGCTCATAAATACTTCACTATTAGTCATACATTTTACTGAAGAACAAACTAGAACTTTCTGTGGTGCAACGTCCTCCATAACGTGTGCTGAAGACAGCGAGTGTTAAGGAACTGACGCAACAGGTGGCCATGGTCTCAGACGACTGCCTTCTATGGCGGAGGGCTGTTTGCACCTGGTAGTTGGCCTGATGGTGGCCCGCCGGCTGCAAGATGCTAAGCCACAGCACTGATCTTAAAACCAGAAGCAGTGGCCCACAGTTAGTGGAAGCCAAATCCCATGGTGGCTGCTTGTAGCCTCATGTCGACTCGTGGAGTGGTAACACCTCTCTTATAAAATAGTAGCTACCAGACTGAGACACCTTTGACTGAATATAATTGTAACATATTTTGGGACAGAGCGTTCTTGCTTTGCAAATCACTGCTTGTAACCATGTAGACCATAGGAAGTCTGTTGATTGGATGTGTAGTAACTGGCCTACAAACGCCTTTTTGCTGTGTCGTCGTTTTGGCAGTGCCAGTCCCTTTCCTGGAGTACAATGTGGGAATCTGCCAGTGGCATTGCTGCATCTGACGTAATGGTGTTTGGTCGGCTCTGAGCTGGCCCACTAACAAAGTCTTTTGCAACAGCCATGGCAATATCACTTTTGTATCCCACCTGGAAGGCAGTGCGTGGGCCTGTTCTTGTAAACTGAAAGGTTGCCTGAATGAAGGAAAAGAATAGGAGCAGGAAAAGGTGAAAATCTCTCTGCACTGCTCTTAGAAATGGTTTTACTATATCACAATATTAACTTAATGCATAACTTTGCACTGTGAAGCCTTAGACCCATAGTAAGTAGTACTTAGTCTCAATAGCAAGCAAAGTCGCCCGGTCATCTGCTCTTGATCAAGACGGGCAGAATCTGTCATGGAGCTCGTAGACCTCCACAGCACCGGCTAGAGGGCGCTGTCATCGGTGTCTGTTGTACTACCAACTTAGGAACTTTCACCAACGCCGTGGCATCGTAGCTATCAATACCACATCCCTCCCCCCTGAAATGATGCACTATTATTGAGTAGGGCTGCCGGCGGCAGGTGGAGCACCCAGGGGGGCACATCTGAGGGGGCAGACAGCGGAACTGACAAGTCGTGCTGTCCACACGCGACCCTGAATTGCTCGGGAGGGGGCAAGGAAAACGCCCCGTGGAAAACATGCCCAGGCCGCGCACCGCCACTGGGTATGCTCGGATGAGGAGGCGTAGCAACGATCTCCATGGGAGATGGGAACAGCGGTGTGACAGCAGGCTCAGCGTCCATCAGTACTGGCTCTGTGGAGGAACATGTCGGCGGCGGCGACGGCGACGGCGGCTGGAGATGGTGCAGTGGTGGCGGCGGGAGGCGCCCACCCCATGCAGGCGACCGGACCGGTAGCAGAGACTTCGACGACGGCTGGCGCGCCCGCGGCGGGGTGTGAACAGCGGAAGGGCTTTCGGTGGAGCCGTAGGCGGAGGCGGTGGAACCCGTGAAGCCTCCAATTCTGCTGCATAACAACCAGCGGCAGAAAACCGAGGACGGCACAAATGGATCTGGTTCCGAAGTCGATTATCAGTGCCGGAGGGACCAGAAATGACAAATAAGGCGCGGCCATGCTGGCGAAGTATGTGTCCCTGCTCCCAGCACTGCCTGCCAGAGAAAACGCAATAGAACACTAAATCATGCGACGCCAAGCCAGAACGAGGCGAAGCAGCTGGAGCAGGTAGCGGCAGGTGCAATAGCTGAAGGATCGACCCCTGGGCGGGCCATGTAGCAATTCCGCTCGGGAACGGGTGCCGAACGGCTGCGAGCAATATGAAGCAAGGAAAGTCTAGAGCAAGTGCTCGCGAGAATGCATGGCGCGCAACTTGCTCATCTGCGACTTAAACATACACACAAAGCTTTCAGCCCCGCCGTTCACCTGGCAGTGAAATGGGGCTGAGGTCAGATGATGAAAGCCACTAGCAGCACAGAACGCTTCAAACTCCGAGGACATGAAATGGGGGCTTTTGTCGGAGACAATAACTTCAGGAGAGTCCTCAATGCAGAAAATAGACGTCCAACACTGAATATTGCTGGCAGATGTAGTAGAAGACATAGCTACAACAAAATAAAAGTATCTGTACGCATCAATTACTATTAAACATCGGGTGTCCCAGAAAGGACCTGCAAAATCAATATGAACGCGTTGCCAAGATGCAGTAAGAGTCGGCCACGCAAAGAAGCGTTGGCAGGGAGCAGATTGATGCTCCACGCAAGAGGGACAGTTAGCAAGCAAATTCTCAATATGTTTATCAATGCCGACCCATGTGTAGTGACGATGCGCTAATTGCTTCATCCGCACTATACCACAAAGACCAGCGTGCAGCAAGCGGAGAATTTCCGACTGCAACAAACGAGGTACAACCATGCAAGACTGATCATTGTCAGTTCGTAACAATATAACACTGTGGTGTACAAACAAGTTGTGACGTTGCACAAAGTAAGGTTGAACAAGTGGATCACGAATCTGCGTAGCAGATGGAGGCCATTGAGTACGAATATATTGAAAAAGAATCTGCAAAGAAGCATCGGCGGATGTTGCGGAAGCAACGCGACGAAAATTCACCGGAAAACCATCAGTTAATTCTTTATCTTGTGAATCAATAAACATGCAGGACAATTCGGAAGAATGAGACACTTCGTCAGGACCGATAGGCAGACGAGACAAAGCATCAGCATTGCCATGCTAGGCCGTGGGCCGAAACAAGATTTCGTAATTGTAGTTAGACAAAAAGGCCAACTTTGCAACTTTTGTGCAGTACGTTCCGGAACTGGCTTTGACAGATGGAACAACTACATCCAAGGCTTATGGTCGGTGACCAAATAGAACTTGCGACCGTACAAAAAATCGTGAAACTTTGTCACACCATGTACCGTACTATAACTAAAGCTTCTTTTTCGATTTGAGAATAGCTTTCCTGGGCAGAATTGAGCAACTTAGACACAAAAGCTGTAGGCCGATCGACAGACTTAATGCGGCGTGAGAGAACCGCTCCGATGCCATGAAAAGATGCATCGATAGCCAAAAAACCGGTTTGCAGGGATTGAAAGGAATCAAACAGCGATCACTCAACAAAGCAGATTTGAGCTTGTGGGAAGCAGCCTCACATTCTGAACACCAAACAAAAGGAACGTTCTTAAGCTGAAGGCGATGCAAAAGCGCTGCAATCTGCGTTGTATTTGGTATAAACCGGATATAATATGAAATTTTGCCCAACACAGACTGAAGTTCTTTCAGGTTCCTGCGTGCTTCCAAGTCTCTAATTGTACTAAGATGTGAGGGCGAGTGTGGAATACCCTGTTCGTTAATCAAATATCCCAAATATTGAATCGCAGTTTGAAAAAATTTGCACTTGCCTCTGTTACACTTTGGTCCTGCCTGCAAAAGTACAATAAGACACGCAAATTCAGCAAATGTTCGTCCGGGGTGCGACCTTATACCACTATATCGTCCAGATAATTTGAGCAACCAGGGACAGTGGCCTACAACTGCTGCAAATAAAACTCAAAAATAGCAGGAGCCGAAGCACAACCGAACGGAAGGCGGCGAAACTTGAATAATCCAAGGTGGGTGGTGATCACAAAATAGTACTGCGACTGTTCGTCGAGCGGAATCTGAAAGTATGCCTCCCGCAAGTCAATCGTGGAAAAGAATTTTCCCACACCAAGCTTTTCAAAAATGTCTTCAGGGCACAGTAAGGGAAAAGTAGCTACCACTCTCGGGGTTTGTAAGGTGTCAGGCAAATCCAACACCTTCCATCACCTTCCATGTAAACCCTGACATGATAAGCAAATCCGGCAGTATGTCACATAGCTCCGAGTTAATCCTGACATTAAATAAAACAAATTAATACGAGTGATGAAAGAGCAAATGGAATACCACAGACTAACACAAGAATGCCTAAATGCATGTCATACCTTCCCACCGTGAGACAGACGCATGTCCGAGGGGAGAAACGAGAACAGAAGCCGTGAGCAGAACTGTGTTAAGCTAGAAGGCCCTACGATAAGGGACGGACACCCACGTCGCCAGCTAACCGACAGGACCACCCCCACACAGCCCATGTTAAAAGCTAGAGACCTCCAGAAGAACAGTATTGATCTTACGATAACAATAAAAGGGTCACACCAGCCGCAAGGTTTAGTGTGAGACTTTTTCGCGTCTCTGTTACGATGCAAACGTTAAAAACATTGCCCCACCACGAAAAGTAACCGACAGGACCACCCCCCTGCCCATGTTAAAAGATAGAGCCCTCCAAAAGAACAGTATAGATCTTACGATAACACTAAAAGGGCCACACCAGCTGCAAGTTTTAGCGTGAGACTTTTTCGCGTCTCTGTTACGTTGCAAACTTTAAAAACATTGCCCCACCACGAAAAGTATAACGTTTCTCATTGGATAGAGAATATTTTTGTAGGCGGAGCTTAAGGTTAACATTGAGACCCTGATTGGTCAGATGAAAACACAGCCAAATAATTTTTTTTAAACCAACTTCGGTAAATTGTAGTAACGAGAAGTTAGGGGAGAGTTGCTTCCGAGACGGCGAGTTGGATGGAGCTGCGTCGCCCGACGCCCCCTGACACTGCCTAACCAACGACAAGGTAATGAGCGCACGCGATGCCGCATAACAGCGCATAAAGCTTCACTCAGAACTGCAGAAGTCTCATCTGTTACACCCCATTTTGCGTAATACTAGTGTCGATCGTCAATTAAAGCTCATGGTATTCACATTTGCTAGGTATGTTAAAATCTGAAACGTGATGATTTTTCTGTTATATAATTATTGAGAAGCCACATCAGCCACTGTAATTTACGACAAGTTAGATAAGTAATTAAAGATAACTGACGGTCACTGTAGACCATTTTGATAGTTTTCTCTTTTGTGGAACTTAATTTAAACCTAGATTATAGATGTGATATGGCATAGGTCATCCTTCGACCCATTGTAGAACTTGGAAACCCATTCAGGGAATATTCGTTCACATTTTTGTTGAACACAGTTGGTTTTTATCGTCCTGTATTAAAAAATTTCCTTTTATCAATAGTGAAATTTATAAACAATGTTTTGTGAGTAGAATAAAATTTCCAATGGTAAACTTAACTGCTTTTTCGACGGTATTTTACCAGCTAACTAACAATAGGAAAGCTTTGAATCCCTTCCACTAAATTTAGTTAGTATTAAGATTCTTTTACAGGGAGTGCAGTGGAGCTGACGCTGAAATCATTACGTATTTGGTTATATCATCGCTAGTCTCACTGAACTCTTCAAAACTCTACATGTCATGTGTGGTCTGGCGTCTCCTTACCAGCAACAGGTCCCAGGTTCAAACTAGTAAATTCCCTCAAAAACACACTCAGAGCGTCGTTGCGCCAAAGTGGTAGGGAGACACGACTTAGAACAACAGACGCCATGCAGAATGTTAGAGAATGGCGACCCTGCCAGGATGGTAAAATACCATGATTGAAGGTCGACCACATGCCTAACTAGGTCAGAAAAATATCCTGTTAAAAATTTTTCGTAAAAATTTTTTTTTTGTAAAGGCATAAATAGTTGAAAACAGTAGCTGCAGCGATAGATAGTAAGAAAGTATTCAATAGAAAGTGAGACATTCTGGCAGAGACAATAGCATAATTAAGTTATGGATTTTAATATTGTTAGAATTAAGTTTTCTCCTCAATGCAAGCGCACAGGTGGCGGATACATCGTTGACAAGTTGGTTCTGACCCAACAAGTAAGTGAACGGATTGTCAGTCTTGGGTATAATAAGTGTCAAGTCGTGTGAACAAAAAGTTTATTAAACGCGTGGGATCGTATGAGCGCATGTTGACTCGAAGTAGGGTGCGTGAATTGCTTTTAAAACAGAAAATAAGGGATTCGGAAAGATTAGCAATGGCAGATAGAGACCTTGACCGAATTGAGGTAGAGACCCAGCATGAAAATGGACAGAGAATAGAGGACAGTACAACAGTCGATGCAGTATCGCGAGAAATAGGACATATAACGCACCATAACGAGGATAATGTACGTCAAGGCATAGAAAATGTAAGTCAGCATACGACAGAGGAGCAGTAAAGTAGAGAGACAGTCGATGAGGATTCTAACTTGCGTCTTGAATACGTAGAACCCATAGTACAAGTAATCAGAGCACCCTCACCACAGAGTACAAGGAATGTGAGCAGAAACGTGTCACAGCACAGTTCAATGCAATCGGTTGCGAACCAACACTTGGGCGAAAACACAGAGCGTAGGACGTCGGATGAAAACGCAATAGGACCCACCAATCTGGCAGAATTATTACAACAAATTACGGAAACTATGACAAGGCAAAATAAAGACATAGCGAACCAAATTAAAATTCAGAATGCAGAAACCACGAGACAAATGCGTGAGATCAAAGAACAAAACAAAAAAAATTTAGTTACACCTAAGTCATATTGAAGATGAGGCAAAAGAATCTCGAGAAGTGATAGGAAACTTAATAACAGGTCACAATCAATTGAGAACAGACATTGACAAGGTACAAGTGGCCATGCAAACATTGCGTAATGACATTCAGGACGAGATCAAAACATTACGTGACAACACCCAGGGAGACGTCAAGAAACTAGAGAAACAGATAAACGTAATTACTAGACAAGCAGCAGGTACAGCGCGTGAAATTGTTGAAATCAGTGTGTTACACAAACGTATCACAAAAGCAGCGCTGAAAAGATATGATAACCACATAGTCAAAATAGAAGCGTAAACGAAGCGACAATTTCAGAAATTGCGAACAGAGTTGTTGCAAACCATTGAATAGCGTAATGAACAGGATCGAACAAGTACTGAGTCTGCAACCACATCCGTATCTGTAACAGCACCGGAAAAACAAGCAATTAACGAAGATATTACGCATTTGCGATTCCAATCACAGGCGGAAAGTAACATACGTCAAAATCAGACAGCCTGCACAGCAACAAACACGTTAAGAAATTCTTGATGAACAAACGTCATCACAAACACATGCGAAAGCACAAATGTATGTTTCAAGACAGTTTGGATCGTGCAATGAAGCAGCAAGGTTAGCCAGACAAGATACCGAACCAATACCTCACAATGGAAAGCCAGGTCGCGAAGATTACAGTGCAATGCATTCAGCTACACGTTCACAACCGATGAAAGAAAATTATTGCGTACCACTCCAACGATACTACGCAAGGGTAGGCGAAAGTTACAGTGGACAATACCCAATGGATCTACCACAACCGGAAAGAACGACGGGAGAAATGATCAGAAACAAAAGTGGCGAAGAATTGCGAATTTCATATGGAACTATGACGAAGTACGACAACGATCATTTCCTCACAGTCAGAAAATTTCAACACTTTCGAGAAGGAAACTCATTACATCCACGAACTTTTATTGATCAATTCCGAGTAGGATTACCAGAACACTGGTCGCTAGCACACAAATTAGACTTTATATGTGCACACATGTCAGGAACAGTCGCAGAAACCATGCAGAATGTTGCAGCGACATGCCGATCGTACGAAGATTTCAGAGAGAAGTTTCTCTCACGATATTGGTCCAGCGAAGCACAGAACAGAGTGAAGTACGAATTACTACTGAACCCATATTTTGAAAATGCAGGAGAGAAGAGTCCCGTGAAATTTTTCGAATTAATGGCAAAGAAAAATCAATGCTTAGCTGTACCATACAGTGACGGAGAGTTGATTAAATTATGCGCGATGAAGTTACCATTGAAATACCAGCAATCATTAGTAGATCACGGAGGCAATGACGTCGAAGCATTTAAAGGTATTCTAAGGGAACTAGAGTTCATATTTTCGGAAGGTGACGCAAGAAAAAGACGAAGCGCACGTGAAAACGAAAGCAAAAAGCAGTGGAATCCACAAGACACAGTACAAAGAAACAATAATTACGAATCACGTGATAACTTCGCACCAAGTAACGACAATAGATTTCAACAAAGAACCGGTTATGAATTAAGAAGGGATTATGGCAATAACTATAATTCACCCAGGAACGGCAACAACTATTACAGAGGGGATAATGACAACCGGAACGGGTACTGGAGAACCAATAGACCGACAAATTATCAACAAAGAAACCACTATCAACAAGCTGAACAAGAAAAGAGAATACAAATAGAAGAGGTGGAGGTAAGATCATCAAACCCCGAAAAACTTTCGAATTGACAGCTAAGCGCCCATTCCAAAGAGAATGACGCACCGACCCAGGACAATTGCAGCACCTTGAACAGAGAAGTAAATACCTCATCACGAGAAGAGAAGAAGGAAGAAACAAAACTGCAGGGACCAGATGAAATCGAAGACAGGAAAATAACAATATCGTGTTAGGACGAAATTAATTGGGAGAATACTGACGAGGAAGATGAATTACCAGAGGCATGCACAACGAATGTAGGAGGAAAGGACGAAGTAATGAGTATTGCAGAGCTATTTGAGATGGAAACCAGGGAAAGCGAATTCAATGAGGATAATGCGCAGTCGACAGAAGTTGAAAATAAGTTACTAGTCGGCAGACAACCCAATGTATATTATGAAGGAAGTTATGAAGCGATAATTAGAGCATTTACATGCGATTATGTGGAAGTAGCGACGAAGAAGGAGAAGATAGACGTGGATGAGGAAAAAGTAGAGTGAAGGCCATGGTAAAGCACATCCCAGTCAATATTGTAATTGATCGCGGAAGTGAACTGACTGCGATTTCAGAAAATTTATTCATGCAGTGTAATGCCAATGAGGAATTGCCAGTTCTGAAAACACGTAAGATTACAGTAAGAGGTCCTATTAGAAAGAATTCTGCGGAAGTTACAAGACAAACAAGGTTAACTCTTTCATGTCAAGGTCAAAAGATCGAAGCCAACTTCGTGATTATGCCTAAACTAACTGTAGATTTGCTTATAGGTGCAGATTTTTTAAATGAGAGACGAGCGACAACAGATATGGGGAAAGGTAGCGTAACATTCGGGAATGTCACACTTCTCTTTGAGCAAAAGCTAAAATTAGAAGAAATACCGTTATAAACAAACAATTAAGAATGATGCGAGATAAAGAGGATGAAGAATTAGAATGGTATGCACAAAAGGGGGAATCGCCTCAACTCATGTTAGAAGTCCATAAAGAAATCGACGAAAAATTGCAAGACGTTCAAGGTATTTCGGAACACAGTAAAAGAGAATTAGAGGGTATTTTATGAGATAAAGCAGAGGTATTTTTGCCTAAGACTGGCAGTATTAAACACTTTCAGTACAAGTTTCAAGTAAAACAGGCAAAACCTTAGGACTTCACCATGTGAGCCATATCAAAATGTTTGAAGATTAATTTTATTACTGGTAAATAATCAGCACAATATTTAAAGATTATGTTAAAGATAAGATCGCCAGGAGAAAGAAGAATGAAGAAAGAGGAAGGTGGGAAAAAGAAAGTAGTTTAAATAAAAACAAAAACAAAAATAACATCAATAGTTCCATAGATTAAGGTGTAGGGGAAAAGTGTAGATAGTGTAACAGCATGAAATACTAAAATGCTATACACCATGACACTACACAAAAATAAAAAACGAATTTGAGGATTCTTGTAAAAGTTAAGACTCAAAATATCTTAGAATTGTAACATGGAAAGGGCGCCGAAATTTGTAAAGCTTTTTAAGAAGGTGTAAAACAATGTAGGTACTAGACATATGTTAGATGATTATAAGTAAAACTTTTTGTAAAAACCATTGTAAAAACTCCAGCAAGAACGAGATGCAACGACCCACCAGTTGTAACAAGAGAAGTATCAAGAAAGAAAAGGACGTAATTAGCAAGACACGATTCCTACAAGGCAGAAACGTTGAGAGAAGGGAAAGGACAGCGAGACCAACAGAAGGCCCTTGTATCGGAAGTGGGCAGTAAATCTGCCCGCTAAGCGGAACCCTGCTGGGACAGAACAGGGAACCACAAAGTAGCGGAACCCTGCAGAGACACGACAGGACACCAAACGCCAGAAGGGCCTCAGAACTCCCTGACCCAGCAGAGTGAGCAAAAAACGGCCCAACGAGAAGACCGCTTGGGCAATCCACCACTGGCAAAAAAATATGTGTAAAAGTCACACTACTGCTATTAAACAGCACACTGATGCACAAAACTGAAGAAAACTTCCACAAAGTAAAAATGACACGCCCAAACAAATTATCAAACTGTTACTAAGAGGAGAACTTCAAAGCGACTAGTTATCAATAAATATTTCCATATCCTGCCCAGAGAAGAACCAAGAATCAAGTAAGAAGCAGAGAAAAAGCAGGAAAAACGGAAGTTGAAGATTCGCAAGATTGAGACCAAGAAAGAAGATGGGTGAAGAATCGACGACATACCTTCCCAAATCCCTATCCTATTGTAAACTAGTCGTCTGTGAAGTATTACTACACAAAACGACCGCTTTCAGGGACAGATAACGATGGCTTTCACGCATACAAAGCCAGTAAACCACGAGATTCTGCACTCACAGCTCCATTCCATTATGGGACCTCCACAACAGCAACACACACTTGCAAAGCCAACAAGGAACGACGAACGAAGCTGTACATCAAATACTTGCCCACATCCATCTCGCTCAAGTCCATCACCTTCGTGCAAAAACATTCGCCAACCTCATGCTTAAACATTCATAGGATTGTGTGAATGTGTGAAATCAAATTATGTGATGTAGGAATTGTGCAAAAGAAACGTGTGAAAAACTAAATAAGTTAAGCACACCAGACAGCTAATAAACTACAATGGTTCAAATGGCTCTGAGCACTATGGGACTCAACTGCTGAGGTCATTAGTCCCCTAAAACTTAGAACTAGTTAAACCTAACTAACCTAAGGACATCACAAACATCCATGCCCGAGGCAGGATTCGAACCGGCGACCGTAGCGGTCTTGCGGTTCCACACTGCAGCGCCTTTAACTGCACAGCCACTTCGGCCAGCAAACTACAAAATAACAGTAATTAACTATGGGCTTAAGTAAAAAATAGACTATCGATAAAAATAAGTCATTAGGCCTGAAATGGACAGTATATAAAGAACAAAAGGAAGGCATAATAAACACTAAAACTATATGCCACTTATTTTCTCCTCATAAAAATATAAGAATAACTATATTTTACTTATTTCTCCTTATAAAAACAAAGAATAAAAAATAATCTTGTTGGATGTTTTCCTTTTTTTTTAACATTTGTACCATTTGTTAGGATTATATCTCAATACTTGTGTATGTATATTTCTTTGTCAAAGCAATTCTTGGAAATAATTCTTATTTGTTAGTGTAACAATGTTGAAATGAGTGCCTAGAAACAAAAACATTTTACTTGTACATGATATTTAGAAAGTGTTTTAGGAATAGATTTTACTTAATTACTACATTTATAAAAACAATATTTCTAAGAAAATTGATGTGAAAGACCCCTCACTTTCGATAACAAACTTCTTAAAAATCAAAATTCTCGCTTAAATAAAGAAAGAAATAATTACAAATTAATAATAATAATAATAATAATATAAAAGTATTCTTCTCTTGTCAATATAAACATATTTTTGAGAATAATGTGGAAGAATATAAAAATATAAATCAGTAATACAAACTAGTACAGAACCAGAATAATGTGGCTGAACAGTAGGCAACAAAATTTAGATAAAGGAACAATTTTTGACTGACTTAGACAACGATTCAATCATTGCCTAACTTCAGTGAAAAATTAAGTTCCAAGGGTGGTGATATGTAAGGTATCAGGCAAATTTAAACACCTTCCATGAAAACCCTGACATGATAAGCAAATCTGGCAGTATGTCACATAGCTGCGAATAAATACTGACATTAATTTAACCAAAGTAATATGAGTAACGAGTGAGCAAATGGAATACCACAGACTAACACAAGAATACCTAAATGCATGTCATACCTTCCCACCGTGAGACAGACGCATTTCCGAGGGGAGAAACGAAAACAGAAGCCGAGAGCAGAACCATGTTAAGCTAGAAGGCCCTACGATAAGGGACGGACACCCACGTCGCCAGCTAACCGACAGGACCACCCCCCCAGCCCATATTAAAAGCTAGAGCCCTCCAGAAGAACAGTATAGATCTTACGATACTAAAAGGGCCACACCAGCCGCAAGTTTTAGCGTGAGAGTTTTTCACGTCTCTGTTACGTTGCAAACGTTAAAAACATTGCCCCACCACGAAAAGTAACCGACAGGACCACCCGCCAGCCCATGTTAAAAGATAGAGCCCTCCAGAAGAACAGTATAGATCTCACAATAACACTAAAAGGGCCACACCGGCTGCCGGTTTTAGCGCGAGACTTTTTCGCGTCTCTGTTACATTGCAAACTTTAAAAACACTGCCCCACCACGAAAAGTATAACGTATCTCATTGGATGGACAAAATTTTTGTAGGCAGAGCTTAAGGTTAACATTGAGACCCTGATTGGTCAGATGAAAACATAGCCAGATAGTTTTTTTTTAAACCAACTTCGGTAAATTGTAGTTACGAGAAGTTATGAGAGAGTTGCTTCGGAGACAGCGAGCTGCGTGGAGCTGCGCCGGTCGCCGCCCCCTGACGAACACCGACAAGGCTATGAACGCACACGATGCCGCGTTTTTGAGCGCATAAGGCTTCCCTCAGAACTGCAGAAGTCTCATCTGCTACATCCCCTTTTTACGTAATACTAGTGTCGATCGTCAATTGAAGCTCATGGTATTCGCATTTGCTAGGTAAGTTAAAATCTGAAACGCGATGTTTTTCTGTTATATAATTATTGAGAAGCCACATCAGCCACTGTAATTTACGACAAGTTAGATAAGTAATTAAAGATAACTGACGGTCACTGTAGACCATTTTGATAGTTTTCTCTTAATTTAAACCTAGATTATAGATGTGATATGGCGTAGGTCATCCTTCGACCCATTGTAGAACTTGGAAACCCATTCAGGGAATATTCGTTCACATTTTTGTTGAACACAGTTGGTTGTTATCGTCCTGTATTAAAAAATTTCCTTTTATCAATAGTGAAATTTATAATCAATGTTTTGTGAGTAGAATAAAATTTCCAATGGTAAACTTAACTGCTTTTTCGACGTTATTTTACGAGCTAACTAAAAATAGAAAAGCCTTGAATCCCTTCCACTAAATTTAGTTAGTATTAAGATTCTTTTACAGGGAGTGCAGTGGAGCTGACTCTGAAATCATTACATATTTGGTTATATCATCGCTAGTCTCACTGAACTCCTCAAAACTCTACATGTCATGTGTGGTCTGGCGTCTCCTTACCAGCAACAGGTTCCAGGTTCAAACTAGTCAATCCCCTAAAAAACACGCTCAGAGCGTCGTTGCACCAAAGTGGTATGGAGACACGACTTAGAACAACTGACACCACGCAGAATGTTAGAGGTTTTACTGTAGACTTAAAGACAGCACAGATACGGAGACGACCATTTGGTTTCTTCACACACACTATAGGCGAAGCCCATGGCGAAGCAGAAACAGGTACAATGACACCAATGTCTTGCAAATGCTTAAGTTCAGAGCCTACGGCGTCGCGCAGTGCGTGCAGTACCGTGCGTGCACCCCGAAAAATAGCCATGGCATTGTCTTTAACTACAACATGCGCTGCAAAGTCTGTGGCACAACCAAAGCCATCAGAAAAGAGATCACCAAAATCGTCGCTTAGTGTGGCAACACTGTCTGCATGGCCAATAGCGCTGATGCAAAGTACATTGTCCTGCATAGCGAGGCCAAATGTTCAAATGCGTCCATGCCAAAAATATTCGTAGCATGACTAGAGCAGAGGAGTGGATAAAGCAAGTCATACGTCGATTTATTCAGTAAAGAAACTTACAAACCAAGCCGCGCGGGATTAGCGGAGCGGTCTCAGGCGCTGCATTCATGGACTGTGCGGCTGGTCAAGGCGGAGGTTCGAGTCCTCCCTCGGGCATGGGTGTGTGTGTGTTTGTCCTTACGTTAATTAAGGTTAAGTAGTGTGTAAGCTTAGGGACTGATGACCTTAGCAGATAAGTCCCGTAAGATTTCACACAAATTTGAATTTTTTTTGGCACACCAGTGTCCAGCTGCATGTGAACAGCACATCCAGAAATGAGCAAAGTCACAAAAAGTTTCCTAGCATCGCGCTGAATGCAAGAGGAAGTGTCTGGTAAAACTTGATTCACACGACGAGCTGTCGAAGTACGTGATGCAGAAGACTTCGAATAAATGGCATTAACATCCATAGGCTGATGTGAATCATGATCATGGCGGTTGCCGTTGCGGTGACGCCCACGTGAGTCACGCGAACGGGAGACAATTGGTAAATTAGAGTTTCTCTTACTACACGCAGCTTGCACATGTCCTTTCTTATTACCAAAATAACACAGTGCTTGACGGGATGGGCAAATGTTCCGTGTGTGGGCACGAAAGCAGTTCGGACATTTCAGTTTCTTAGTGGGTGCCTGGTGTGAAATTTGGTTAGTTGCGCGCCAGCGCGCGGCGCGGCGTGGCTGGCCGTGCTGGCGGGTGGGAGGGCACGTGTTGTGCCGCGCTAACAGTACACACACCCAGAGTCACGTCGAAGGCGGAAGTAGCCATGTCTAATGTATCTTGTCTGTCCAGCAAGTCCACTAGTTTCTGCAAAGACGGGTTTTTAAATCTGAGGATTTGTTCGCGGATGCGGTGATCCGCCACATTCTGCGCAATAGCGTGTCTAATCATTACATCCGCATATCAGTGTTCACACAAGTAATTAACGTCACAATCAGAAAGAGTCCTTAAAGGCCTGCTAACCAAGCTTTATTTGACTGAGTAGAGCGACGAATGAGACGAAAGAATTTGTTGCGTGCAGCTACCACATTTACACTATCACGAAAGTGGGAGTTCAGTGCATCAACCACTTCATTGTAAGTTTTAGTTTCTGGGCAGGTGGTGGGAAACAATTTCACGAGCACACGGTACAACACAACACTCGAATTGACAATGAAAAAAGCAAAACGTGGGTCAAATGGCTCTGAGCAGTATGGGACGTAACTTCTGAGGTCATCAGTCCTCTTGAACTTAGAACTACTTAAACCTAACTAACCTAACTACATCACACACAGCCATCCCCGCGCAGGATTCGAATCTGCGACGGTAGCGGTCGCGTGGTTCCAGACTGTAGCGCCTAGAACTGCTCGGCCACAACGCCGGCACAGGAACAGGCTTTGCTGTCCGAACTTGTACGTTTTCAGGCTCAGCAATTGACGCAGCTGCTTGCTAACCTAAGGACATCACACAACTAACCTAAGGACAGCACACACATCCATGCTCGAGGCAGGCTTCGAACCTGCGACCGTAGCGGTCGCGCGGTTCCAGCCTATAGCGCCTAGAACCGCTCGGCCACTCTGGTCGGCTGAAAAAAGCAAGCCGCTCTGTATCTGGTATGTTGTAAGCTGCGCAGTGTGCCTCGAGTTGTGGGATGTATTCTGGCCAGCTTTCAATGTCAGGATTGAAGGCACGAAATGGCGGCGCCGTCGTTGACGGCGTCGGTACAGGCGGTCGGAGGCACCGAAGTAGCTCCAGTTTGTAGTGTGACCAGTCAACTTATGGCAGAAAGCAGCTTCGTCATTTGCTGAACCTGAAAACCTACAAGATGGGACAGCGAAGAGTGAACCTGTGGGCATATCACAAAAAAGGTAAAGTTTTACCGAGCAAAAAAAGAAATGCCAAGTTTTGTATCTCGCCTGGAAGGCGGCGCGGGGGTCTGCTCCTGGAAACTGAAAGGTTGGCCGAATGAAGGAAGTGAGTAGGAGCAGTAAAAGGTGAAAATCTCTCGGTACTGCTCTTAGAAATGATTTTACTATATCACAATATTAACTGAATACATAACTTTGCACTGAGGTGGGAAGCCTCAGACCGTCGTACGTAGTACATAGTCTCAATAGCAAGCGAAGTGTCCTGGCCGTCTGCTCTTGATCAAAATGGGAAGAATCCATCGCGTAGCTCGTGGACCTCGACAGCACCAGCTAGAGGGCGCTGTCGCGACTGTGCGACTGCAAATGCGCACAGGTTGCCCAAACTCTTACGTGAATCGCCAAAGCGTGCGCGAGTAATGAGTGAATGGGCAAATGTCTATAAGGTACATTACATGTAGAATTGTGGACAGTTGGGAATATGAGTCTCACGGGAAGCGTGCAAGGGATAAGTCCCTGCAGTCGCGCTATTCATCTGTGTCCTCGGTGGCTCAGATGGATAGAGCGTCTGCCATGTAAGCAGGAGGTCCTGGGTTCGAGTCGCGGTCGGGGCACACATTTTCAGCTGTCCACATCGAGGTATGTCAACAACACCTGTCGGCAGCTGAGGGTTTCAGTTAGTCATCATTTATTCCAGGGAAAAGCTGCACGGTTCAAATGGCTCTGAGCACTATGGGACTCAACTGCTGTGGTCATAAGTCCCCTAGAACTTAGAACTACTTAAACCTAACTAACCTAAGGACAGCACACAACACCCAGCCATCACGAGGCAGAGAAAATCCCTGACCCCGCCGGGAATCGAACCCGGGAACCCGGGCGTGGGAAGCGAGAACGCTACCGCACGACCACGAGATGCGGGCAAAGCTGCACGGTCATCAACAGTATTCTGTTCTATCGAGAACAGTTTCTGTCTTCATATATATAGTTAAAGGCTACCCAGCCATTGACCTTCGTCTGTGCGAATGCGCACAGGTTGCCCAAACTCTTACGTGAATCGCCAAAGCGTGCGCGAGTAATGAGTGAATGGGCAAATGTCTATAAGGTACATTACATGTAGAATTGTGGACAGTTGGGAATATGAGTCTCACGGGAAGCGTGCAAGGGATAAGTCCCTGCAGTCGCGCTATTCATCTGTGTCCTCGGTGGCTCAGATGGATAGAGCGTCTGCCATGTAAGCAGGAGGTCCTGGGTTCGAGTCGCGGTCGGGGCACACATTTTCAGCTGTCCACATCGAGGTATGTCAACAACACCTGTCGGCAGCTGAGGGTTTCAGTTAGTCATCATTTATTCCAGGGAAAAGCTGCACGGTCATCAACAGTATGCTGTTCTATCGAGAACAGTTTCTGTCTTCATATATATAGTTAAAGGCTACCCAGCCATTGACCTTCGTCTGTGCGAATGCGCACAGGTTGCCCAATCTCCTACGGGAATCGCCAAAGCGTGCGCGAGTAATGAGTGAATGGGCAAATCTCTATAAGGTACATTACATGTAGAATTGTGGACAGTTGGGAATGTGAGTCTCACTGGAAGCGTGCAAGGGATAAGTCCCTGCAGTCGCGCTATTCATCTGTGTCCTCGGTGGCTCAGATGGACAGTCGGCTCTCAGCCGTGATACCGTGCGGACGGGCTCGGCGCGCCGGGCAGTGCTCCGCAGGTGTTGTTTACCCGCTAGCGCGCGGTCGCGCCTTATAGTACCTGTACCGACCCGCCATGGCGTTCTCATATCGAAAAGCTACAATCAAACTAACGTTCAACGCATCGTACACAAGACCGAAGGCCCATGAAATTGAACCGTTTCTACGAGACATCATGCACATAGAACCACAAGAACTGATAGGCATTCATCTGTCTATTGTAACCAGCACAGTGTACCTCAAACTGATTGACGAAGCGGCCTGCGACAGATTACTCCAACGATCTGCAAACGGCTTTCGCTTCTGTCACGCAGACGGTAACGTGAGCGTGGTAGGAGTTGACCATGCTGGTCTGGGGGTGCGTACCGTGCGCATCTTTGAACTACCGTTCGAAGTTCTTGCCAACCTAGTCGTTGATGCGCTACGGCCGTACGGCACAGTTCTGAGCCACACAGAGGAGAAAAATACCCTGTACTTAACGGGGTACGACAAGTGCGCATAGAACTTAAGAAGCACGTTCCATCATATAGTTTCGTTGGTGGCTGCCGCGCAATTGTTATATATGATGAACAACCGAGGACCTTATAATATTGTTGGTTTAATTTGCCATGAAAGCGGTACTGATAGACAATAAAAGCGGGTTAAAAGCTGTGAGCTGTCTGGGGAAGTTAACCGTGCATTACTGCGCAACTGTTTCACCAGGTATCTAGTCTAGGTTTACCAAATTCCCAAACAGACTAACATTAATTATAAACTTTTAATAGTCATACAACAACCGGTAATATATATATATATATATATATATATATATATATATATATATATATATATATATATATATATATATAAAAGAGAATTTAAATAAAAGGAAAGAAATCAGTTTATATTTGGAAATTTATTTTACGATTGATCATTGAAATTTCAGCATATTAAACTCGATTCATAACTAAGCTGGTGCCTTATTTAGGATTGTGAAAATGTGAGATAGTAATCTTACGGAACACATCAAATATGGAGCCAAGATTGGGAGACTGCATACAACACTGCATTTATAAAATAACACACGAAGAACGTTGAAACATATGCAAGAGGAAATTAACCACAACCAACCGATTCAATTTTCACCCAAAGAAATTACGTTCGTAGCACAATCCTGTCCGTCATGTAATTACCACACACCGGTATACTAAATTCATACTAACTCTCTGTGAAATCTTCCCAAAAAGAATAGCTGAGGGCTACTTTGATGATTACACCACATGCTTCACGTGGTCAACTTGGTATACACAAAGCGTATAACTCCACAATAATTTTGATAATTAAAATAAATTAGATCGATAAGCAATTTACAAAAGAAAAACCTCGAACGGGTTACTAACGTCTTACTATTAACCTGATGGGTCAAGCAGTTATATAAGCACGTGGTACTGGTCTCGCAAAGTACACCCCACGTGGGTTGAACATAAAGAAAAGTTGCTATATTGAAAAATATTGTCAAGACGAGACGTTATAATCACACAAGCATTCGCATTAAAGATTGATCTTAGAGTTACTGATCAACACGTGGTTCCACGTTACTCACAAAGTAGTGACAAAGCAACTACCGGAAAATAATCTGAACTTCACACGAGAATTACACTGCGCTGCAATTTAAGATAACATTAGATATTTTAGAGCTAAACCTGAAATAAAGGTGATTAAATTTTCAGTTAGGCTGAACTTAAGAAATCCATTGTCCTACGGACTTAGTAGACACGCGCTTAGCCGGAGATCTTACCACTTCAGACGCTCGCCACCGACAGACTGACTGGTCCCTTCCTGAGGGGTGGCTCGCAAATACAAACGGAAGTGGCCAGAGGGGCAGCTTCCTATACCAACATGACAACGGACGGACAGGACCATATTAAGGACAGAAACCTCTTTGCTTTTAGAAAGCGTAGCTACCTGTTCCGACGTTGGTCCTACTGTTCTCTAGCAGACAGCCTTGTCTGCTACCCTCAAGCATGCAACTAGAAATACATTTGCTCATTCATCCTCTCACACAGAAGGGAAGGGGGATGACAGTATCTTATCAGATACAGTATATAAAAGAAAGCGGATGTAGGTTCCGTATGAGACTGTGTGACATGAATTACGTATAAACTGTGTTTTAAAGTGTAGTAGTGTGACAGATCGTTGTTGTTTATGTGTTAAAGTAACACGTTCCACTACTCAGTCTCCTCCCAGATAGTCAGAAACGCCACAGTAAATTTAGAAGAGGAATTTATGCCGTAAATGACAACAGATTTAAGAAATTAACATGAAAGGAATCCAACAGAGACCTTTCAACCTGCTCGGGCTGCGGCCAAGAGGGCCACGTTAGAACTGAGTGTCTGCAGCGCCGCCTCGTTCAGGTGCCCCGCAATGAACTTCCCCAACGATCCACTGTGACCTCTCTCCCGCTAACATATGTGGAGGCGGCACGACATGATGTGATGGATGATCAAAACCTGCTACCCCTCAAGCCGCTGTCAGCTCCGTTGGAGGGTCAGCGCCGTCGACGACGCCGGAGCCCAACGGTGCAGAGGTTCCTACAGCCTCTACCCACCGCACCGTCGTGGGCACCCAGCCACCGTCACTGTCGGGATCGGACACAGGGATTCCTAGCGACCGAGACTGTGTCGAGCCCCGCCCTCCAGTGGATGTCGAATCTCGCACCCGAAAGCAAAAATCACCCAAGCGACACAAGAAGAGGCGATTGTCAGTTGAAGAACAGGACAGGGATGTGAAGCCGGTGGAAGACATCGACTTCGTAGACTCGTCCACAATTGCAACGGACTCCAGTGGCATCATTCACCAGAAGGTGCCTGAAGACAAGGAACACTCTCCTAAATTTGGTGGCCCAAAAAACGAGGCGCATGGTGTCGACTCCCAAAATGTGGGCTCCTGTGAAAGCGACCAGCCACCAATGGCATCACAATCGTCTCTCGGTGATTGGGCAGACGATATGGAGGCAGATGATTCACAGCAAACATCGATATCTCCACCAGAGCCCATGGCTGACATTGGGCCTGGAGGGGTCTGCCAGTCAGGGACTCATACGGCACAGTAAAGCACAGCACTGTGGGCTTGCACCGGCACACTGCCTCCGCCACTTGATATGTCTCACTCATACCGTGTGGGAACAGTCAATGTAAATGGTGTCCACTCCATTGTCAAGACCCGCATGTTACACGACATGATCAGAGCGGCAGACTTGGACATTTCCCTTCTCCAGGAGGTCCGTCCCGAGCTGCGTTTAGACCTATATGGCCACACCACCTACAGCCTACCCTTAGGTGATGGTGCAGGAAGAACGGCCATCCTTCTCCGAGATGGCATAGACGCGACGGACGTGACGTACTTGCCGAACGGGCGAGGCATCGCACTCACACTTGGTGCAGTCCGCCTCATTAACGTCTACGCTCCCTCCGGTAATTCGCACCGTGGTGACAGGCTATTCGGAGGAGGTAGACCCACTTTTGCAAGGAAATATGGACCATTACATAGTGGGCGGCGTTTTCAACAGTGTTCTGCGGCCCGCGGACCAGATACCGCATTACGTCCCATGGCCGGCTCTACAAGCATTGATACATGACCTCGCGCTCCACGACACATGGCTCTTACATCATGGGACCCAGAGTGGATATACGCACTTTACCAGCCATTCTGCCAGTCGTCTGGACCGGATATACGTCTCGCGTGGCCTCCGCACAGCAACCTGTGATGCAGAACTCTGGCCGACGGCCTTCACGGACCATCTCGCGTACATCTGCACTGTCACCTTACCTCGACAACTCACAAGACGCAGCAAGGGCCCGTGGACGCTGAACGTCTCCCTCCTGCGCGAGGAAGCGTGTCGGCGAGCAGTCACTGACACGTCGCGTCGATGTATCAGGCGCCTGCCCATGAATGATTCCACGTTGCTGTGGTGGCTGGGATGTGTCAAACCTGCACTCCGAAAGACCTTGATGGCCTACGGGCGTGACAGATCGAACTGGCAAAGGGCAACATCGGAATTTTACTATACAGCGTTACGCGAGCTGGCGACGCAACCGCCGTCTCCCGAACGTCAGATGTCCGTACAACGCATGAAAGCTCGTCTACTCCGCATCAGGACAGAGCAGCTAGAAGGTGTCCGCATCCGTGCGCGAGTGCAAGACTGTATCCCCAACGAAACGGCATCAGTGTATCACATTGTGCGCGAGAGGCGCCACCGCAAACGTCAGCTCATTACGGTGGTAAACACGGAGGAGGGCGGCCGCGCAGTGACACAAACGGACATCGCGCACACGTTTGCCAGACACTATGGGACCTTGTACATGGAAGATCCGCGAAATGTACGTGATTATGACGAGCTGTTGCACGATTTTCCCGCCACTCGGGACGTGGCAGCCGATGATAGTCTGCTGTTGGCCATTACACCCGAAGAGCTGACATCGGCCTTGGCACGTGGAACACCGAACAAGTCGCCTCGACCGGACGGTTTACCCCTGGAATTCTACCGCACATTTTACGACCTTATGGGCGACAAGTGGCTCCAAATGTTTCAAGACCTGATCCGACCTGATTTCACGGTCCCCACAGAATTCACAGAAGGCATCTTGATCCCAGTACCGAAACCGAATGGTGGTTGTAGGTGGCAGGACTTTCGCCCACTCACACTCCTCAACAACGACTACAAGATCTTCGCCAGTATCCTCCGCGCGCGTCTCCACACCGCTATCGGGAAAGCCATCCACACCGATCAGACATGTTTAGGTGGTGTCAGCAACATTCATACGGCGTTAGGAGCATACCACGACGTAATTGCTTTGACGGCGGCCTGCAAAATACGAGGCGCCCTTGTCGCCGTAGATTTTGACCACGCATTCGACCGCGTCGACCACGGCTTCTTACGAGCAGTTTTGCAACACATGGGCCTCTCTCCGGAGTCTGCACAGGTGGTCCTTCGACTGGTCCATGGAGCGCGCTCCCGCATGATGGTCAACGGTTGTCAGTCTGGTCACATTGTTGTTGGACGGTCAGTGCGACAAGGGTGCCCCCTGTCTAGTATATTATTTGCTGCAGCGCTTGAACCAGCTTTACATGGTCTACGGCAGCAATTAACTGGTATCTCCTTGCGGGACGTGACCTTTCGTTGTGGTGCATTCGCCGATGTCGTGGTGTTCCTGGCCAGATCAGAGGATGAAATGCATATGGCGCTTCAGTGGCTACGCCAGTACGGGGCGGTCGCTGGGAGCGTCATTAACGTGAAGAAGACAAAATACATGGATGTCGGAGGGGGGGCTTTCCAACACAACGGCGGTGCCCTTTGACAAGGTGCCCGTACTCAAGTGTTTAGGAGTGCAATTCTATAGCAATGTCCGCCGCACGGCGGCGGCTACGTTCCGCCGGCTCCTACACCAGACACGTGCTCTGCTGCAGGACAACAAACTGAGTCGCTTGGATATGCTCCTCAGAACACGTTATGTCAACACCTATCTTGCCTCAAAACTGAACTATTTTGCGCATATCCTTAACTTGACGGCTACGATGGCCGACAGATTTCAAGCAGCATATGGACATTTCGTAAGCACCGGTCTGGTTTTTAAAGTCCGATACGCCACCCTGACACTGCCGCAGCGGGCGGGCGGTATCGGTTTCATTAATGTATATAACCGTGCGCGATCGCTTTATCTCAACACTATGCGCCGCACATGGACCTCTGCCCACTCCACTCTGACGGGCACCCTGATAGCGGCAGTGGCACCATACTCTCTGCATCCCCCGGTTTCTGTAGGACACGTTTCACCGGCACTCACCCACATCAGAGAGTTCTTGATTGACTTCAGCTACTTACGGTCAGAACTTCCGACGACACGGAAGCCCAGCACACAAGACTATTATCGCCTCTATCAACAGCGGCAACCTGTAAATACGGTCGCCCACAGACATCCTGAAGTTGCCTGGAACACGGTGTGGCGAGCGGTACACACGTCTTTTCTACCTACGACGGTGCGTTCATTGTGGTACGTGGTTGTGAATGGGAAGTTCGCTACTCGTCAGAGGCTACATTCCATACATCTGACAGACGATCCCTTGTGCCCGACATGCTCAGTCGTTGACTCGGATGCACACCGTCTGACTTGTGCCGCGACCAGCGAGTGCTGGCTACTGACGCAGCGCATGCTGGCGTTACTCTTGCGGCGATTGCCGGAGTCCATCTCCCCAGATGAGGTATTGCGCCCCGACGGCGTATACTTTCCATCAACCAGAACGAACGCCGTTAACTGGCTAAAATGCATGGCCGTTTACTACATATTTTGCGATGCTCCCAAAGGCACACTCGATTTTTGGTCCCTATTGATGACGACACATGCAGCTTTCAGCCGCCACCCGAAGTACAGAACTCGTTTCGCAAATTATTTAGGTTCATTATTTGCAGATCCTCCTGCTCACTGGGGCGTTCCGGGTATGAGACGCTGAAAATGAAGAAGAATCCTGGAGCATATTGATCCTCTATGGACAGAATAGGGGGGAAACCCTCCCAACAGACGAGAAGACGACTCGGATGCTCGGCTACGGCAGTTGTAGGATCTTTCTTTGTAATGAAACACAAATAAATCTATAAATACAATACAAAATGAAAATTTAAAAAAAAATTAAAAATGTTGTAAAAATTAAAGAAATAAATAAATAAAACAACATCGACAAACCCTCTACATCCCCTTCCTGATCCTTCGATCCTCGAACTCGAACACGTGGCTTGGGCGTGGCGGCGGGATGGCCAGGCTTCGGGTGTCGACCCCTGCGCTACCCGTTGTCCTGCTCCTGCAGCGGTAGGCTAGGATACACACACAAAAAAAAAAAAGATGGATAGAGCGTCTGCCATGTAAGCGGGAGGTCCCGGGTTCGAGTCCCGGTCGGGGCACACATTTTCACCTGTCGGCAGCTGAGGGTTTCAGTTAGTCATCATTTATTCTTCATTTTTGTCATAACGCACAAAATGAGTGACGTAACTAGATGTGGTTTGCAGAAGAAGGTGCACATGTCAATAAAATGGGAAGAAAAGAAAAACTAATCAGTGGTGAGTAGAGAACGACAAAGCCTGAAGCGACTCTTAAATGTTCAGTTTCGGCCATGTTAAAGCCCGTAGTGGATGGCGTTAGGAAAAACGTTCCTTTTGTTTGCTGTTCGCTGTGCAGTGAAATTTACTCTCATGCTGGAGGGTCAAGTGGCTCTTCGCACATTTCTCGCCATCCATGCGTGTCTGATAAACAAGGGTCTTGTGTGGACGAGAAACGACTTCCTAAACCTGCTCGGGAGATAACTGTCGATAAATTCATGGCTATGTGTGAACAAGACGTAAGGTCGAATGGAACTATGAGAGATGAAAGTCTTATGGATCTTGTTCAGACGTTAGTGGACATTACAACGGATATTGTACCTCACCTCACAACTGTGTCGCGATACATGCCAGAAAGTGCTAAAAGCCTACGACATATAATTATGCCAGAGGTAATTGCTCATATAACAGAAGGAGAATACTCAGCAAATACAGACATGTGGACATCCAGCGCGAGAAGAAACAATTATCTGACATGTTTCATTGACTGGGATCTCAGATCTCGCAATTTGTTAACTACTCAGATTCCAGATGAACCAAAAACGGGTGGTAACTTTCTAAGAGAATTGTTTAGACGATTTATGTCTCTTGGTATGTCTCTACATTGAAAGACATGCAGCACATGACAGATCAAGGTACAAACAATGTCGTTGCACAGCGCGTTATATTCACGACTGAATCGTTCCTGCCGTATGCTAAATACGGGGCTACAAAATAATTTTAATGCGGAGTATATATGCATCAATTATCGATAAGTTCATGGTCTTTGCCGGCCGGGGAGGCCGACTGGTTCTAGGCGCTACAGTCTGGAACTACTCGACCGCTACACCGCAGGTTAGAAACCTGCCTCGGGCATGGATGTGTGTGATGTCCTTAGCTTAGTTAGGTTTGAGTAGTTCTAAGTTCCAGGGGACTGATGACCTCAGACGTTATGTCCCATAGTGCTCAGAGCCATTTCCTTTCATGGTTTTTTGATTGCGGTGGAAGAACGCGTCACTTACGTAAAGAAAAGTGGTCTTCTTAACGTTCTTGATAGATCACTGAGCCAATCTAACGATAGTCGCTGGAATAAGTAGATGACATTGTTAGAATGTCTTTGTGCGAGAAGCTCTCTGGGAAGGGAGAAATAGCCCGAAATGAAGGAACTGATATCACGCTGATGAAAGAACTTTTCACGGTATGTTTGCCATTCTATTACTGTAATTCTTATACGCAATCGTTTATTTTATAGCTTTTAAAATATAATGACTTTTGTAGCTCTTCAAAGCGGCGTCCAAGGAATTAGAACTGGAGAAATCACCTGCACTGCACCTTCTGTTGACATGGACAATGACAATGTTAAAGCTTTTGAGTCTGGCGCCCCACAACAGAGGAGTTTCTGAAGTCGGACTTTTACATAAACGCCTCAAATTATACTTAGATGAAAATCTATTTGTCCAGAGATACTGTGAGGTACCAGCTTTCCTCTGGCCACAATTCGTCGTTTAAAAATGATATCTAAAGATAAGAGGAGTAAAGTCATGAAAAGGATACAATAGTTTTCCATCCTCGTACTTCTCCAATTCCACAATACACTCTAACGACATTTCCCACTACTACATCTCCAACTGTCTTTTCTCTTGGTTCTCACTAGTCGGTTCGAACGGAACTGGTTTACCTTTCGATCTAGAAATAGTTCTCTCAATGTACTCTGCTCTTCCGGAAGTTAAAAAAAATAACATTTAATGTTCGGAAATAGGAGAGACCCTCATTCCTACATGTTCCTCCAGAACTGGTAAAACGTGAATTCTTAGGAATCCATGTTGTCCTAAATGAAAGTTTGAATTTTTGCCGTATGTGCACTGAAATATGAATTTTTCAGTACTCCGGTTAAAAAAAGAGAGGAGTAATGAGCCTGGAGATGTAATTTACAGAACCACCCCACCAAAGAACAATTCTTGTTGAAGCACTTAAATTCTGCTACTCCATATGCTGGATTTCTAGTTGTGCAATTTGAAGAAGGGAAGTGAGACATTGAAGTAGCCTACACCCGATGTCATTCAACATCTACACCGAACAAGCAGTAAAGCAAACAAGGATAAATTTGTAAACAGAATTAAATATCAAAAATGGTTCAAATGGCTCTGAGCACAATGGGACTTAACTTCTGAGGTCATCAGTCCCCTAGAACCTAGAATTACTTAAACCTAACTAACATAAGGACATCACAAACATCCATGCCCGATGCAGGATTCGAACCTGCGACCGTAGTGGTCTCGCGGTTCCAGACTGTAGCGCCTAGAACCGTAGGGCCACTCCGGCCAGCTAATTAAATATCAGGGGGAAGCAATAAACATTTTGAAGTTTACTGGTGACACTGCAATTCTGTCAGATACAGCAAAGGACTTGGAATAGCAGTTGAATGGAGTAAATAGTGCCCTGAAAAGGGATTATAAGATAACCCTCAATGGAACTAAATGAAAAGTAATGGAACGCATTCAAAATAAACCTAGCAGTACCAACGGATTTTCCATAACGTGTACTACAGAAGGGGGTCGTAATATATGACCAACACAAAGATATACGGATTTCGTTAATTTTCATTGTCTTTTACGCACAGCATACTTTTTAAAGATATATTTATGCATAAGAAGGGTCCTAAACCTGAAAATATGAATATGACACCTGTTCTGAAAATTCACATCCACTGACAAGACCTAAATCTTTGCGTTAAGTTTTACTGAAAAAATTTAAAACATTTACGGAATCTGGTAGAAGAAATCATTTATAAATCACAAATATATTTTTTCAACATTTTAAAATACAATGTACATGACTAGATTAGAGTATTCTGAAAAGGTAGGCGTATAGTACGCCTTCCCTCTCCCTTGGTATTGCGAGGGTTAAATCACGTAGTGTTATGGGAATCTGATTACGAAATGAGACGCAAAAAGGACTATTGGGCAGCGAAATAACTGATGATGGCCGAAGTAGAGAGGATATAAAATGAAGACCGACTATAGCAAGAAAAGCATTAATGAAGAAGAGGGATTTGATAACATCGAATATAAAGTTAAGTGATTTCCAGAATGAGATTTTTCACTCTGCAGCGGAGTATGCGCTGATATGAAACTTCCTGGCAGATTATAACTGTGTGCCCGACCGAGACTCGAACTCGGGACCTTTGCCTTTAGCGGGCAAGTGCTCTACCATCTGAGCTACCGAAATACGACTCACGCCCGGTCCTCACAGTTTACTGGCAGAAGTAAAGCTGTGAGGACCGGGCGTGAGTCGTGCTTCGGTAGCTCAGATGGCAGAGCACTTGCCCGCGAAAGGCAAAGGTCCCGAGTTCGAGTCTCGGTCGGGCACACAGTTTTAATCTGCCAGGAAGTTTCATAAAGTTAAGTGTTAGGAATTATTCCTAAAGGTATTTGTATGGCTTCCAAGATGCTGTTCCAGGCGGATGTGAAAATGAATGTGCGCAATGGAAAATACTGAACGCAAAAACAAATATTTGGTCCTGTCTGACTACCCCCTGAAGCAGATCTTAGGATCTCTATAACAGCGCTTTTATTTTCTCCTTCTTGCTCTTTAACATATAAATTACAACATAAAAATAAATGAATGATTAAGGGAACTAGCAGCTACTAAATGTTAATGTCCTTTGCTGGAGATACATTTATTGTAGATTGAAATTTCTTTATACATTACAAATGTTTATATGTCGATGTGCAAAGGACATGTTGTTGTTGTGGTCTTCAGTCCTGAGACTGGTTTGATGCAGCTCTCCATGCTACCCTATCCTGTACAAGCTTCTTCATCTCCCAGTACTTACTGCAACCCATATCCTTCTGAATGTGCCTAGTGTATTCATCTCTTGGTCTCCCTCTATTATTTTTACCCTCCACGCTGCCCTCCAATGCTAAATTTGTGATCCCTTGATGCCTCAGAACATGTTTTACTAACCGGTCCTTTCACTTGGTCAAGTTGTGCCACATAATCTTCTTCTCCCCAATTCTATTCAATACTCCATCATTAGTTATATGATCTACCCATCTAATCTTCAGCATTCTTCTGTAGCACCACATTTCAAAACCTTCTATTCTCTTCTTGTCCAAACTATTTATCGTCCATGTTTCACTTCCATACATGGCTACACTCCATACAAATACTTTCAGAAACGACTTGCTGACACTTAAATTTGTACACGACGTTAACAAATTTCTCTTCTTCGGAAACGCTTTCTTTGCCATTGCCATTCTACATTTTATATCTTCTCTACTTCGACCATCATCAGTTATTTTGCTCCCCAAATTGCAAAACTCCTTTACTGCTTTAAATGTATCTTTTCCTAATCTAATTCCCTCAGCATCACCCGACTTAATTCGACCACATTCCAGTATCCTCGTTTTGCTTTTGTTGATGTTCATCTTATATCCTCCTTTCAAGACACTGTCCATTCCATTCAACTGCTCTTCCAAGTCCTTTGCTGTCTCTGATAGAATTACAATGTCATCGGCGATCCTCAATGTTTTTATTTCTTCTCCATGGATTTTAATACCTATTCCGAAGTTTTTTTTTCCTTTACTGCTTGCTCAATATACAGATTAATTAACATCGGGGAGAGGCTACAACCCTGTCTCACTCCCTTCCCAACCACTGCTTCCATTTCATGCCCTCGACTCTTATAACTGCCATCTGGTTTCTGTACAAATTGTAAATAGCCTTTCGCTCCCTGTATTTTACCCCTGCCACCTTTAGAATTTTAAAGAGAGTATTCCAGTCAACATTGTCAAAAGCTTTCTCAAAGTCTACAAATGCTAGAAACGTAGGTTTGACTTTCCTTAATCTTTCTTCTAAGATAAGTCGTAAGGTCAGTTTTTTTTTTAATCTTTCTTCTAAGATAAGTCGTGAGGTCAGTTTTTTAAAATCTTTCTTCTAAGATAAGTCGTAAGGTCAGTTTTGCCTCACGTGTTCCAACATTTCTACGGAATCCAAACTGATCTTCCCCGAGGTCGGCTTCTACCAGTTTTTCCATTCGTCTGTAAGGAATTCGCATTAGTATTTCGCAGCTGTGTCTTATTTAACTGATAATTCGGTAATTTTCACATCTGTCAACACCTGCTTTCTTTGGGATTGGATTTATTATATTCTTCTTGACGTCTGAGGGTATTTCGCCTGTCTCATACATCTTGCTCGCCAGATGGTAGACTTTTGTCATGACTGGCTCTCCCAAGGCCATCAGTAGTTCTAATGGAATGTTGTCTACTCCCGGGGCCTTGTTTCGACTCAGGTCTTTCAGTGCTCTGTCAAACTCTTCACGCAGTATCTTATCTCCCATTTCATCTTCATCTACATCCTCTTCCATTTCCATAATATTGTCCTCAAGTACATCGCCCTTGTATAAACCCTCTATATACTCCTTCCACCTTTCTGCCTTCCCTTCTTTGCTTAGAAAGGGTTGCCATCTGAGCGCTTTATACTCATACAAGTGGTTTTCTTCTCCCCAAAGGTCTCTTTAATTTTCCTGTAGGCAGTATCTATCTTACCCCTAGTGAGACAATCCTCTACATCCTTACATTTGTCCTCAAGCCATCCCTGCTTAGCCATTTTGCACTTTCTGTCGATCTCATTTTTGAGACGTTTGTATTCCCTTTCGCCTGCTTCATTTACTGCATTTTTATATTTTCTCCTTTCATCAATTAAATTCAATATTTCTTCTGTTACCCAAGGATTTCTATTAGCCCTCGTCTTTTTACCTAGTTGATCCTCTGCTGCCTTCACTACTTCATCCCTCAGAGCAACCCATTCTTCTTCTACTGTATTTCTTTCCCCCATTCCTGTCAATTGTTCCCTTATGCTCTCCCTGAAACACTCTACAACCTCTGGTTCTTTCAGTTTATCCAGGTCCCATCTCCTTAAATTCCCACCTTTTTGCAGTTTCTACAGTTTCAATCTGCAGTTCATAACCAATAGATTGTGGTCAGAATCCATATCTGCCCCTGGAAATGTCTTACAATTTAAAACCTGGTTCCTAAATCTCTGTCTTACCATTATATAATCTATCTGATACCTATTAGTATCTCCAGGATTCTTCCAGGTATACAAGCTTCTTTTATGATTCTTGAACCAAGTGTTAGCTATGATTAAGTTATGCTCTGTGCAAAATTCTACAAGGCGGCTTCCTCTTTCATTTCTTCCCCCCAATTCATATTCACCTACTATGTTTCCTTCTCTCCCTTTTCCTACTGACGAATTCCAGTCACCCATGACTATTAAATTTTCGTCTCCCTTCACTACCTGAATAATTTCTTTTATCTCGTCATACATTTCATCAATTTCTTCATCATCTGCAGAGCTAGTTGGCATATAAACTTGTACTACTGTAGTAGGCATGGGCTTTGTGTCTATCTTGGCCACAATAATGCGTTCACTATGCTGTTTGTAGTAGCTAACCCGCACTCCTATTTTTTTATTCATTATTAAACCTACTCCTGCATTACCCCTATTTGATTTTGTATTTATAACCCTGTAATCACCTGACCAAAAGTCTTGTTCCTCCTGCCACCGAACTTCACTAATTCCCACTATATCTAACTTTAACCTATCCATTTCCTTTTTTAAATTTTCTAACCTACCTGCCCGATTAAGGGATCTGACATTCCACGCTCCGATCCGTAGAATGCCAGTTTTCTTTCTCCTGATAACGACGTCCTCTTGAGTAGTCCCCGCCCGGAGATCCGAATGGGGGACTATTTTACCTCCGGAATATTTTACCCAAGAGGACGCCATCATCATTTAATCATACAATAAAGCTGCATGTCCTCGGGAAAAATTACGGCTGTAGTTTCCCCTTGCTTTCAGCCGTTCGCAGTACCAGCACAGCAAGGCCGTTTTGGTTAATGTTACAAGGCCAGATCAGTCAATCATCCAGACTGTTGCCCCTGCAACTACTGAAAAGGCTGTTGCCCCTCTTCAGGAACCACATGTTTGTCTGGCCTCTCAACAGATACCCCTCCGTTGTGGTTGCACCTACGGTACGGCCATCTGTATCGCTGAGGCACGCAAGCCTCCCCACCAACGGCAAGCTCCATGGTTCATGGGGGAAGTGCATCAGGATATGCCCTATGAAAAAAAGTTGTGACATAAATTTCTTGTTTTCCCAAGTTCGACTCAGTATCTTCTTCTCAGTTATTCGATCTGCACTACTTTTCGGCGCTACTGAGTACAATTGTGATGTAGCCATGGCTGATGCAAAAGATCTTGGAAGTGGGCCAGCACAGCGCCGGCCAAACACAATTACGTCAGATGCAGCAATGCCACTGGCGGATTCCTATATTTTGCTCCTGGAAAATGGCTGGAACCGCCATAACGACGACACAGCAGAAAGGCGTTGGTAGGCCAGTAACTACACATGCAATCACCAGACTAATTATCGTATACATGGTTGCAAGCTGTGATTTGCAAAGCAAGTGCGCTCCGTCCGAACATAAATTACCATTATTATCAGTCAAAGGTGTCTCAGTCTGGTAGCTACTATTTAAGAGGAGAGGGGTTGCCGCTCCACGAGGAGACATGAGGCTACAAGCAGCCACCATGGGACTTGGCCTCCTCTAACTATGGACCCCTGTTGCTGGTTTTAAGATTAGTGCTGTGAGCTTAGCATCTTCCAGCCTGTGAGCCAACTACCAGGTGCAACCAGCCTTCTGCCATAGAAGGCAGTTGTTTGAGGCCATGTCCACCTGTTGCGTCAGTTCCTTAACACTCGCTGTCTTCAGCACACACTATGGATGACGTTGCACCACAGATTGATCTAGTTTGTTCTTCCATAAAACGTATGACTAGTAGTGATGTTCTTATGAGCAGCAATCGATCATCATCCCGACAACAATCCATCATCTCAACTCAGACCTCCACATGTAGAGGTGATCCATCCTGGACCTCTACATTTTGATGTCAGAGGTGTGTGTCACGTCTAAATTTCAGTGATAAGGGAACCCTACCAGCCACCCTCCCTGGAGACGATAACGCTCGACTACCTCAGAGTTGCAGTTTCGTCGATACACAGCATCAGTATGCAGTGGGTGAGTCCACTAACTGTTCCATTTTCCCCCCTGCGAGTAACACGTCGTGTCAGTGCACCTTATGCCAGCTTTTCAGTTCTGTTTTCATGTGTGCCGTGTAGGAAGTAAACTGTGTTCTGAGGATGTGTAAATATGAACGTTACTTTTACCTATCATGAATGTGTGTGGGTCATTGTCTGGAAGTGTATAAGCTGTTAACCATGCATAGCTTCTTAGGAGGTGAAGATGAGTTATGTCGATAAGTCCGCTCAAGCGGAGAAGTTAAGTTACAGTAAGAGTTAGCACATAATTATATTAAGTGTCCTTGTCGTCGTACTGTTTTGTTCTCCTCGTTTGTTGTTTGCATAATTAGTGAGGTATACCCCGGCGGAGAGGTTGCGAATTTCTGCAGCCTGGACCAGATGTGGAGGTAAGTGCATGTGCCGATGATTTTTGTGTCTTGCAGAGTGGAACTGCCGACAGTAATTTTGTTCTAGATACTTAGGAGGTGACACAGAAAGCTATCATTAAGGCTGATTGTCTTGCGGATGTTTTGGGTACTGAAATGGTACAGGCGTATTTAGTATTTCCGAAGACCGCAGAATCGGCACCATCTTTGACGCAATGCCTCCACAGAAGGTGGGAGGAGAAGAAAGAGGAAATGTGTTTGTAAGGTTTATGATCGGGCCGACAAGGCTTATGTCAGTGAATAATGTTTAAGTTGGGGAGAGCTGTCACCACTGAAATACTGTCGCAAGGTTCGTTCATCATGATAGGACAAATGCGAGCAAAATCACTAAGGCGTAATTTGCATGATGCAGTGACACAAGGCACTGGGAAATTGCTTTATGTGACCGAAGGTGTTGCTAACTTATACGATTCTGGACTTCGACTCCGGGTAGGGAATCGTCGTTGAGTACGCAGCGTTCAGTGATTGAGAGCATTTCTCCTGTCTATACTCACGTTGAGTCGTTATCTGAATTCAATCCTTGTGGCTGGGAGTCCGTGGTTCTTGTCTTTAGAATACAGAGAGGGGAACATAGTATTAGTTTATACTAGTCAGAGGACCGCTTTCTGCCATCCTAGTGTTTAATGATTTTTTTTTTTTTTTTTTGGCTGGAGATATTCCATCGTCGCAGACGTGTACGAGGACCATCACTCCGACGGACCGGACGCAGTACATTCGGTGATATTGGTAATTGTTTCGGCTTATTTGGGCTATAAAGCTGAGCAGCTGTGATCACGTAAGTTTCATTTCCACTGAAGTTACACACCACTGTAGATCATCTTTGAAAATAGTGTCTTCTAGTGTTTGCGACGTAGATGATGTCAGTCATCTCGCGTTATTTATATTAAATCGCGTAGCCATAAAAAGGGGCACATTTTGGCAGTTGATCAATAATATGAGTCAGGAAAGTCATTTGTACCTTTTTATGTTAATTGCACATCGTTATATATCATTTGTAATATAGAAAGGGGTTTTAATCTACAATAAATATATAAACAGAATCAACATTTATTACTTAGTAGATACTAGTTCCCGCAATCATACATTTACTTTTTTGTGTAATTTATATGTTAAAGAGCAACAACGAGGAAATAATATCGCCGTTAAGGGATTCTAAGATCTGGTTCAGGGGGTAGTCAGACAGAGCCGTATCTTTATTTTTGCTTTCAGTATTTTCCATTGCGCACATTCATTTTTACACCCGTCGGGAGCAGCATCTTGGAAACCATACAAAAACCTTCACGAAATACTTCCCAACACTTAAATTTATATTCGATGTTTGCAAATCCCTTTTTTTCATAAATACATTTGTTGATATAGTCAGTCTTCATTTTGTATCCTAATTACTTCGGCCTTCATCAGTTATTTTGCTGCCGAACAGTCCTTTTAGTGAGTTATTTCGTAATCAGATTCCCTTAACACCACCTAATTTAACCCCCGCGACACCAAGGGGGAGGGAAAGGGTACTTTATGCTTACCTTTTCAGAACGCCCTAATCTAGTCAAATACATTATATTTTAAAATTCTGAAAAAATATATTTGTGATTTTTAATGATTTCTTCTACCAGAATCCGTAATTGTTTTAAAGTTTTCAGTAAAACTTCACGCAAAAATTTAAGTGCTTCAACAAGATTTGTTCCTTGATGGGTTGGGGCTCTGAGTTACATGTCGAGTCTCATTACTACATTCTTGTTTTTACCGGATGACAGCAAAATTCATATTTCAGTACATATACGGCCAAAATTCAAACTTTTATTATGACAACATGGATTCCCAAGGATTCACATGTTACCAGTTGTGGAGGAACATGTACGAATGAGCGTCTCTCCTATTTCAGAACATTAAATGTTATTTTTCTAACTTCCAGAAGAGCAGAGTACATCGAGATAACTTTTTCTAGATCTAAAGGTAAGCCAGTTCCTTTCGAACCCACTAGCGAGAACAAAGAGAAAAGACGGTCGGAGATGCAGTAAAGGGAAATGTCGTTAGAGTGTATTCTGGGATTGGAGAAGTATGAAGAAGGAAAACTATTGTCTCCTTTTCATGACTTTACTCCTCTTATCTTCAGATATCATTTTTAAATGACGAATGGTCGCCAGAGGAAAGTTGCTACCTCACAGCAACTCTGGACAAATAGCTTTACATCTACGTATAATTTGAGGCATTTATGTAAAAGTCCGATTTCAGAAGCTTCTCTGTCCTGGTGCCCCTGACACAAATGTTTTAACATTTTCATTGTCAATGTTAGCAGAATGTGCAGTGCAGGTGATTTCTCCAGTTCTAATTCCTTGGACGCCGCTTTGAAGAGCTACAAAAGCCCTTCAGTTTTAAAAGCTATAAAATAAACGATTGCGTATAAGAATTACAGTAATCGAATAGCATACATAACATAAAAAAGTTCGTTCATCAGCGTATTATCAGTTCCTTCATTTTGGGCTATTTCTCCTTTCTCAGAGAGCGTCTTGCACAAAGACATTCTAACACTGTCAGCTGTTTATTCCAGCGAGTATTGTTAGACTGGCTCAGTTATCTATCAAGACCATTAAGAAGACCACTTATCTTTACGTAAGTGACGCGTTCTTTCACCACAGTCAAAAGACCATGAACCTATGGACAATTGACGAACATATGGTCCGCATTAAATATATTTCGTAGCCCTGTATTTAGCATATGGCTGGAACAATTCAATCGTGAATAATCATCCAGTGCAACGACAATGTTGTTTTGTTGATCAGTCGTGCGCTGCATGTCTTTCAAAGTACAGTGTTGGATACCAAGAGACTTAAGTCGTCTAATCAATTCTCTTAGAATGTTACCGCCCGCTTTTGGTTCATCTTGAAACTGAGTGGTAAACAATGTCAAGTCAATGAAACAGGAGACAAAGTCTTGAATACAATTAGTGAGTTAAAACTTATGTACATTGCGTTAGCTGTGCAGCGCTGAAGAGGCTTACACAGAATGGAGTAGCTTGGGCAGCTGCATCAAACCAGGAAGGAGATGGTAGGGAAAGGTAGGTTGCTGGTCCATAATTTTTCGAAGTTCTTTACTGCGAGAACTCATGAGTAAGGTAAATCTCGTATGATTCAGCACACTCGGCTGTTGACATGGCAAAAGACGTTTCTATATTACTCAAAATTAACGGTGCGGCTAATTCCTGTATGAGAACAGCTATTTAGCTCATACTATTGGCCGATGCAGCGAACTGAAGTAGCGCTTCTTGTATATTTTGTTGTTGTAAACAGAAATGTCTCTGGTATGACGTTAAACTGCATCCACACATGGAGTGACCACAATATAAGTGGTCCCCATCCAACAATAGCAACAATCTCTCTGGTAGTTGGATGAGCGAGTGGAAGTTGTTAGTCAACTCAGTAATGTCAATTGAAATCAACTGAGCAATGCTTGTTGATTCCTGTTGTGATTTCCTATTACTCCAGGTTGGTGTTCGGGAGAAACGCGAAGTTACAGATGTGCCTCCAATATGAATAGCTGAACACTAAGCTGATAAATTCATTAATACAAAGAGATGCGTTTAGTTTGTTAAGTTAATACATTTGAAACTTATTAATTTAAATACACTTAAATATATTCATGGTTCTTAAGAGCTAACAAGATATATGGTTACATAGCGAAATCAGAAGAACAAAGGACGATACGAAACAGGAAGGCATCCCCTAGCTGATTGCAGAAAATAATGTGAAGGCTTTTCTGTTCTTTATCACCATAGAAAGTATTACATGTACTTGTTAACACTTGTGGACTCTCTGGTAAACACATATTTCATAAACATAAAGAAAGAAAATTTTCTTGGTGTCTTACGTTTGTCCACGGTGCATTTGACTACGATACTGGCTGTTACATGAGTACTCATTAAAGTCGTATAGAACAGATTTACAAGATTGGTGTGTACAAGAAAAAGCAATACACTATTTGACATGTTTTAAATAAACAGTTTGACAAATCATTTACATTGGCATGGGAGATATTTGTACAGGATACACTAACTTAAAATTTGAGAGGTATCAGTGTTCTGAGGATAAGAGGTTAAGTCAGTTGAGTGACGTGTCTGCCCGTGCTAATTGATGCAGCCACTGCTGGAGGGACGTCACTCTTGGCTTGTATGATGTTAATCGGTCAGTGACGACCGGCTGAGTGTAAGCTCTGGTTGTGCACTTCGCAGCAGAGGTGGCCATCGAAGCGCGGCCCGTCCAGGACCGTGGCCATGACAGTCGTGCGAGCCTTCGTTCGCGTTGCCGGTTCAGACGTGGCAGCCGCATCGAGGTCCGACGGGAGAGTCGTGCGAAGAGTCAAACGTCCCCTTAGAAAAATTTATGAATGGTTGTGCTGGTAAACCCCTTACGTTATTTGATTTGCAAACAGCTGCGTAAAACTGAACGTACTCATACATTTCTCTCTTTACTTATTCTGATTGCTGTTAGTGTTAATTTGTTGTGTGTTGCTGCATTGCCTCGTCCCTTAGTTTATATATCTGAGCTCAGTAGATTTCAGATTTAAGAGTTGGGAGACTATATAATAAACTACCTATGAAGAATAGGGAAAGAATGCATTGAGAAGTTATATGAAAAAGATTTGGGCCAAAATGAGTATTGTACAATGAGAAATATTTATTTTGATAGAGGATACGACCAAAACAGTAGGGTTTAGGGACAACAGGGTTAGATAGGATTTTTTTTTTTTTTGCAGGAGCAAATGTTTAAATAAGAGGAAAGATCTAAGGAATGAGTTTTGGGTTGGACTGCAGTACCAGACGTCTCACTGAAAACAAACCCTGTCCTTTCCTTTTGTGTTATTCCGCTATGTGTTTGTGTACCCCTGCGTATTTGTGTTCTTCCTGTCTTTATATGTTTATCTGATAAGAGATATATTCTGGAATTTTTCTAATACTATGTTATTTACTTTGTAAATATATTTAGACATTAGTAATTCTGGTCTGTTTCAATGCTCATGTGTGAAATTAATGTTTCGGAAACTATTCTCATTATTTTATTTATTTACTTATGTCATAATTCCTGTAACACTGATGTATATGTTTATTTCTATTCTTTTGTAAAGCCTGTATTACTACAAATGTTATCTGTATTGTTATGTTCTTTAACGATGTATTTTGTACATTTTAATTGTATTCTCATGTTATAAAATTGTATGACACCAGTTCATCAAATTAAGTAAATTGTAAGTATTAATTTCACTGCACACAGTTCTGTTGGTCATAGTATATGCACAGTATGTGAGAAGTTGGGACTGTTAGTGTTTGCACGTGTGTTAATAATTCAGCAAGGGACTGGTTAGCAGCATTGCCGGTTCTAAGGACAATTCCAAACACTTTGTGAGTGCACAAGTGGTGGTTTATGGACTTGCTATATAGTACAAGACTCTTCGATGGTGATTGCGCATCTGCACAGTCGCAACAGATGGCTGCTGGCCGTCTTTACAAGAACTAAAGTGAGTCTGCATCTTTGATGACCCATCAATACCATTATCTCTACAAGGACTACAGTGGATCCGCACATTTGATGGCCCACCAATACCATTATCTCTACAAGGACTACAGTGAGTTTGCTCCGATGTGGCCCATTACCTGTCTGCATGTCAAGAGTCAGCACAGTCTTCCCGTTGGAAGGACAACACTACATCTTCAAGACTGCATGGAAATCCACTACTTCCGTGTGCATTTTCTTTTACTGCTCAGACTTTGAGAAAAAAAACCACTGCAATTTTACTGTGATGAATGATCAGGACGGTCTTTATGGATTGTGAGAAAATCTTTGCTTTTGACCAACATTGTATCGATAAGTGTGTGCATTTAATATCTATGTTAGCGCTAATATAAAAAAAAATTTAACAAATATTTATTGGCCAGTGCCCAAAACAATTTGTAAAATTTTTTGTGGGGAGCATGGGGGCCATGTAAGTAGGCTGTTTAGGTTTTTATATAGGTAACGCCACATAGCGCTCTGTATGAAAATCACGGGCTGTGCTGTGTGCAGTCTGTGACTGGTTGGCATTGTTGCAATATTGTAGTGTTAGGCAGTTCCATGTGAACAGCACGTAGCGTTGCGCAGTTGGAGGTGAGCCGCCAGCAGTGGTGGATGTGGGGAGAGATATGGCGGAGTTTTGAGAGCGGATGATCTGGACGTGTGTCCATCAGAGAGAGTAAATTTGTAAGACTGGATGTCATGAACTTATATATATATATATATATATATATATATATATATATATATATATATATATATATATTGACTTTTGAACACTATTAAGGTAAATACATTGTTTGTTCTCTATCAAAATCTATCATTAGCTAACTATGCCTATCAGTAGTTAGTGACTACAGTAGTTAGAATCCTTTATTTAGCTGGCAGTATTGGCGCTCGCTGTATCGCAGTGGTCCGTGTGACGAAGATTTTTGTGAGGTAAGCGATTCATGAAAGGTATATGTTATTTTTAGTCAGGGTCATTGTTTTGTAGGGATTATTGAAAGTCAGACTGCGTTGCGCCAAAAAATATTGTGTGTCAGTTTAGTGATGATCAGAATAAGTGCAGAGACAAATGTCTGAGTACGTTCAGTTTTGCTCAGCTGTTTGAAAATCAAATAACGTAAGGGGTTTACCAGCACAATCATTCATAAATTTTTCTAGGGGGACGTTTCGAGAGGTCCGGCCCACGAGCTGCGGCCGCACTGGACTACAGCAGCCTCGAGTAAAGCGAGTCCCTGACGTCTCCCAAAGGGACGAGCAGTGCTGTTGCGAAAGCAGCTGTATGCCACGGGCTCAGCAGAGTTGCACATGGAGACGCAGAGCAGGGGCTGCAGCCTTACTGCACCACAGTAAGCGAGCCCATGACGTCAGTGCACAAGTGCCATGCACAAGCACTGGTGTGCCGCAGCCTACGGGCTGTTGGTAGCATTAATCGCAGTTGCGAGCTACGGGATACGAGCGGTGAGTAGAACAATGTTTAGTGGAGTGGTGTGATTCCCTCATTTTTTTCGTAACGCAAAAAGGAGCGCTGAAACTAAACGTAGTTTGCAGAAGAAGGAGTGCATGTCAAGGAAAAAGGAATTAAATGAAAAGCTAATGAGTGGAGAGTAGAGGAGCACACAGCCCGAAGCAAATCTTAAAAGTTCAGTTTGGATCGTGTTAAAGCCTATTGTGGAAAAGCGTTCATTTGGTTTTCTGTTCGCTGTACGGTGAAATTTACTCTCATGCTGAAGGGTCAAGTGGAACTTCGCACATTTCTTGCCATCCATGTGTATCTAATAAAGAATGGCCTTAAGTGGACGAGAAACGAATTCCTAAATCTGCTCAGGAGATAACTGTCGATTAATGTGTAGCTGTGTGGGACGTGACGTAAGTTCGTACGGAACTATAAGACGTGAAGGTCTTATGGATCTGAATCGGCATTGCAAAAACCGTTATATCTCACCGCACAACAGTGTCGCGGTACATGACAGGAAGTGCTTAAAGCCTTCGACATATAATTATGCCTGAGACAATTGCTCACATAACAGAAGGTGAATACTTAGCAACTACAAACAAGTGGACATCCAGCGCGAGAACAAACCGTTATCTGGCATGTACCGTCTCCTGTTTTATTGACCGTACTCTCATATCTCGCATTTTGTTCACAACCCACATGAACCAAAAACTGACGGTAACATTCTAAGAGAATTGTTTAGACGATTTATGTCTATTGGTATCGACCACTCTACTTTGAAAGACATGCAGCACACAAATGATCAAGGAACCAACATTGTCGTTGGATTGCGCGATTATTCACGATTGAATTGTTCCTGCCATATGCTAAATACAGGGCTATGAAATAATTTTAATGCGGAGTGTATATGTGTCAATTGTCCATAAGTTCATGGTCTTTTTATTGCAGCGAAAGAACGCGTCACTTACGTAAAGGAATGTTGTCTTCTTAATGCGGTGAAACAACGAGTCACTTACATGAAGAAAAGTGATCTTCTTAATGCTCTTGATAGATCACTGAGCCAGTATAACGATACTCGCTGGAATAAGCAGCTGACAGTGTTAGAATGTCTTTGTGCGAAAAGCTGTCTGAGAAGGGAGAAATAGCCCGAAATGAAGGAACTGATATCACGCTGATGAAAGAACTTTTTACGGTATTTATACTATTCTATTACTGCAATTCTTATACCCAATCGTTTATTTAATAGCGTTTAAAATATAAGTGTTTTTGTAGCTCTTCAAACCGGCGTCCAAGGAATTAGAACTGGAGAAATCACCTACACTGCACATTCTGTTGACATGGACGATGACAATGTTAAAGCATTTGAGTGAGGCGCCCCAGGACACAGAAGCTTCTGAAATCGGACTTTTACATAAACGTCTCAAATTATACTTAGATGAAAAGCTATTTGTCCAGAGACACTGTGAGGTAGCAACTTTCCTCTGGCCACCAATCATCATTAAAAATGATATCTGAAAATAAGAGGCGTAAAGTCATGAAAAGGATGCAGTAATTTCTCTTCCTCATAAATATATATACCAACAGCTTATAGGCCGCAGTACACCTGTTTTTGCGCACGGCACTGGTGCAGTGAAGTCTCGAGCTCGCTGACTGAGGAGCAGCGAGGCCGTGGCCCGTGGGCTGCGTCTCTATGCGCAACTATGCTGAGTCCCTGGCGTACAGGTGCTTTCGCATCAGCGCTGCTCGGCCCTTGGGGTGACGACAGGGACTCGCTTGGCCCGAGATTGCTGTAGTCTAGTGCTGCCGCAGATCGCGGTCCGAGCCTCAGTGCATGACTCTGAGCCGTGTGGCCCGTCGGACCTCGATGCGGCTGCCCTTGCTGAACCGGCAGCGCGCAGGAAGGCTATGGTCCTGGACGGGCATCGCCTCGATGCCCACCCTTGCTGCGAAGTGCACAACCAGAGATAACACACAGCTAGTCGTCACCGACCGATTGACGTCATACAAGCCAACTGCGACATTACTCCAGCAGTGGCTGCATCAATTCCCACGGGCAGGCACATCACTGAACTTACTTAACGTCTTATCCGCAGAACAATCATACCTCTCAAACTTTAAGTTAGTGTATCTCCTACAAATATCTCCCGTGCCAATGTAAATGATTTGTCAGACTGTTCATTTAAACCATGTCAAATAGTGTATTGTTTTTTCTTGTAATTTTGTTGCACACGACTTGAATACCCACTCATGTAACAGCCAGTATTTTAGTCAAATATAGTTTTTCTTTCGTTATATCTATGACATATGTGTGTACCAGAGAGTCCACAAACGTTAATAAGTACGTGTTAATATTTTCTATGATAATAAAGAACAGAGAATCCTTCACATTTTTTCTGCTATCAGCTTTTTTTTTTTGTTAAATCACATTTTTTTCGCTTTTGTTTATTGCATCTACTCGGGGCGGACGTCGTAAGACATCCGTTTAAGTCCGTTGTTGATCTATTAACTCAGTTTTTTTATTACAGAGGGCAGCTAACCCTCTGACCGAGCACGCTGAGCTACCGTGCCGGCGTCAGCTAGGAGATGCCTTCCTGTTTCGTATCGTCCTTTGTTCTCCAGCTTTCGCTATGTAAGCATCCATCTTGTTAGCTCTTAAGAACCATTAATATATTTAAATATATTTAAATTAATACCTTTCAGAAATGCAAAACTGCTGACATGGAGCCCATCCGCCATTGGTGTGATCCAAATACTCATCAGCAATTTTTCAGATTATTTATGGTGCACCAAAGAACCTACAGTCTTTCAGAAACGAAGTCCGACACTCATTTAACTATACAGCATAATGCGATTGACCGATCACGTTATGCACTTCCCTTATGAAAATTGCATTGGAGCCACATCTGTAACTTTGCGTCTCTCTCGAACACCAACATGGAGTAATCGGAAATCAGAACAGGAATCAACAAGCACTGCTCGGTTAATTTCAATTGACATTTTTGAGTTGACTAACAACTTCCAATCGCTCATCCGCCTACCTGACAGGTTGTTGCTATTGTTGGATGTGGACCACTTATACTGTGGTCACTTCATGTGTGGTTGCAGTTTACCGTCATACCAGAGACATTTGTGATTACAGCAACAAAATAATACAAGAACCGTTACTTCTGTTCGCTGTATCGGTCAATAGTGTGAGACAAATAGCTTTTCTCATACGAGAATGAGCAGCGCCGTTAATTTAGAGCAATATAGAAACGTCTTTTTGCCATGTCAACAGCCGATGGGGCTGAATCACACGAGATCTACCCTACTCAGGAGTTCTCCCACAAAAGAACTTGCAAAATTGTGGACCAGAAGCATACCTCTCCCTCCCGCCCCCTTCCCCAATGTTGTTGTTGTGGCCTATAGTCTGAAGACTGGTTTGATGCAGCTGCCAAATCTAGTCTATTCTGTGCAAGCCTCTTCAGCGCTGCACAGCTAATGCAATGAATCTGCTAACTGTATTCAAGACTTAGTCTTCCTCTACAATTTTAACGCGCCCCACCCATCCCCAACACAAACATATGAACACTTTTCTCCGTTACCAAACTGACAATTCCTTGATGCCTCGGGAAATGCCCTATGAAACGAAGTTCTGCCGTAAATGTCTTGTTTTCTCCAGTTCAACTCAGTATCTTGTTATCAGTTATTCGATCTGCAGCGCCACCACTATTTTTCGGTCCTAATGAGTAAAATTTTGATGTTGCCATGGCTCTTCCAAAAGACCTTGAGAGTGGGCCAGTTCAGATCCGACCAAACACGATATCGTTAGATGCAGGAAAGCCACTGGCAGATTCCCACACATTATGCTGCAGCAAAGGGGCTGGCACCGCCATAACGACTACACAGCAGAAAGGCGTTGGTAGGGCAGTTACTACACATCGAATCAACAGACTTCTAATGGCCTACATGGTTGCAAGCTGTGATTTGCAAAGCAAGAACGCTCTGTACCAACATAAATTACCATTATTTTCAGTTATAGGTGTCTCAGTCGGTAGCTACTATTTACGAGGAGAGGTATATGCCACTCCACGAGGCAACATGATGTTACAAGCAACCACCACAAGATTTGGTCTCCACCAACTGTGGGCCCCTGCTGTTGGTCTTAAGATCAGTGCTGTGGGCTTAGCATCTTCCAGCCAATGGGACAACTACAAGGTGCCACCAGCCTTCCGCCATAGAGGGCAATCTTTTGAGACCATGGCCACCAACTATGGAGGACGTTTCACCACAGAATGTGCTAATTTGTTCTTCAGTAAAATGTATGACTAATAGTGAAGTTTGTATGAGCAGCCATCGATCATCATACTGACAACAATCCACCACCTCAACACAGACTTCCACGTGTAGAGGTCTCTACATTTTGAAGTCATAGGTGTGTGTCACCTCTAAAATTTCAGTGACAGGGGAACGTTGCCAGCCACCCTCCCTGGAGACGATGTTACTCGACTACCTCAGAGTTGCTGTTTCGTCGAGACACAGCATCAGTATGCAGTGGCTGAGTCCACTGACTAGTCTATATTTTCCCCTGCGACTATCACGTCGAGTCAGTGCACCTTTTAGCAACTTTTCAGTTCTGTTTTCATGTCTGACATGTGTCAAGTAAACTCAGACTGTGGTCTGAGGATGTGTAAATATGAACGATATTTTTGCCTATCAGCATGGATGTGGCTCATTGTCTGGAAGTATATAAGGTGTTAACCATGCGTAGCTTCTTAGGAGGGGAAGATGAGTTTTGCGGAGAAGTCGAGTTTTGTGGTAGTTTATGCCGTTTTGAATTTGCAATGTATTTCATTTCGAGTAATACATGTGGCTCACTTCGTTTAAGCATGTTAAGTAGTAGTCATGAGTAGCTGGTCAAGTGGAGAAGTTAAGTTACAGTAAGTGTTAGCACAGAATTAGATTAAGTGTCCTTGTCGTCGTACTGTTTTGTTCTCCTCGTTTTTAGATTGCATAATTAGTGGGGGATACCATGGTGGAGAGGCTGCGAATTTCTGCAGTCTGGACCAGATGTGTAGGGAAGTGCATGTGCCGATGATTTTTGTGTTGCAGAGTGCAACTGCCGACAGTAATTTTGTTGTAGATACTTAGGACGTTGTATAGAAAGCAATCAATAAGTCTGATTGTATTGCATTCTGCCCATGGTAGCTGAATGGTCAGTGCGACAGAGTGTCATACTTACTGGCCCGCATTCGATTCCCGGCTGGGTCGGAGATTTTCTCAGCTCAGTGACTGGGTGATGTGTTCTCCTTATCATCATCATTTTATCCCCATCGACACGCAAGCCGTCGAAGTGGCGTCATCTCGAAAGACTTGCACCAGGCGAACGGTCTCCCCTACAGGAGCCCCAGCCACACAGCATTTCCATTTATTGTATTGCAGATGATGTAAGTAATGAAATGGTACAGACGCATTTAGTATTTCAGAAGGATGCAGATTCGGCACCATCTGTGACGGCACTGCTTCCTCAGAACGTGGGAGAGAAGAAAGAGGAAATGTGTTTGTAAGGTTTAAGATCGGGCCGATAAGGCTTGTGCCAGTGGATCAGGAGATTGACAAACGTGAAGACACTTGCAGTGTATTGCGTGATGCAGGCGGAGGCTGCTGCGTAGTCCTAGGGCTATACATTCTCATCAAGCATCATGCCGAAACTGACTTTCGACGGCCGGCCAGAGTGGCCATGCGGTTCTAGGTGCTACACTCTGGAACCGCGCGACCGCTATCGTCGCAGGTTCGAATCCTGCCTCGGACATGGATGTGTGTGGTGTCCTTAGGTTAGTCAGGTTTAAGTAGTTCTAAGTTCTAGGGGACTGATGACCTCAGAAGTTAAGTCTCAATGTGCTCAGATCCATTTGAACAATTTGACATTCGACAAAGCGCGGTGGAACTCAGGAGGATAGTGTTAAAGCGGGGAGAAGCTCTCACCCGTGAAATACTGTCACAAGGTTCGTTTGTCATGAAGGACAAATGCGGGCAGTATCACTGAGGCTTCATTTGCATGATATAGTGGCAAATGGCACTGGGAACTTCCCTTTGGTGACCGAAGGTGTTGCTAATTAATACGATTCTGGACTTCGCCTCTGGGTAGCGAGTCGTCTTTGAGTACGCAGCATCCACTGATAGAGAGCACTTCTTCTGTCTATACTCACGTTGAGACGTTATCTAAATTATGTCCTTGTGACTCTGAGTTCGCGTTTCTTGTCTGTAGAGTACAGAGAGGTGAATGGTACAACCTCGTTTCATAGGCCATATCCTGAGGCATCAAGGACTTATCAGTTTGGTAATGGAGAGAAGTGTGTATATGTGGGTGTTGAGGAGGGGAGGGGGGGTGTTAAAATTGTAGTGGGAGACAAAGGCTTGAATGCAGTTAGCAGGTTCAAACTGACGCACATTGTATTAGCTGTGCGGCCCTGAAGAGGCTTGCACAGAATAGACTAGCTTGGGAAGCTACAACAAACCAGTCTTCAGACTGTAGGCCACAACAACAACATTGAGGAAGGGGGCGGGAGGGAGAGGTAGGCTTCTGGTCCACAAGTTCTTTACTGGGAGATCATCTGAGTAAGGTAGATCTCGTGTGATCCAGCCCCTTCGGCTGTTGACATTGAAAAGACGTTTCTGTATTGCTCTAAATTATCGTCGCTGCTCAATCTCGGATGAGAAAAGCTATTTAGCTCACACTATTAGCCGATACAGCGAACTTGTACTATTTTGTTGTTGTAAACAGAAATGTCTCTGGTATGACGTTAAACTGCAACCACACATGGAGTGACCACAGTATAAGTGGTCCCCATCAACAAAAGCAACAACCTCTCTGGTAGGTGGATGAGCGAGTGGAAGTTGTTAGTCAATTCAGTGATGTAAATTGAAATTAACTGAGCAGTGCTTGTTGATTCCTGTTGTGATTTCCAATTACTCCAGGTTGGTGTTCCAGAGAAACGCAAAGTTACAGATGTGGCTACAATGTAATTTGCATAAGGCAATCGCATTATGCTCTATAGTTAATTGAGTATCGGACATCGTTTCTGAAACACTACAGGTTCGTTGGTGCACCATAAGTATCTGATAAATTGCTAAACAGTATTTGGATCACACCAGTGGCGGACGGGCTTTACGTCAACAGTTTTGCATTTCTTTTCTGAATAGCTGTACACAAAGCTGATAAAGACATTAATACAAAGAGATATGTTTAGTTTTGTTAAATTAATATATCTGACAGGTATTAATTTGAATATACACTCCTGGAAATTGAAATAAGTACACCGTGAATTCATTGTCCCAGGAAGTAGAAACTTTATTGACACATTCCTGGGGTCAGATATATCACATGATCACACTGACAGAACCACAGGCACATAGACACAGGCAACAGAGCATGCACAATGTCGGCACTAGTACAGTGTATATCCACCTTTCGCAGCAATGCAGGCTGCTATTCTCCCATGGAGACGATCGTAGAGATGCTGGATGTAGTCCTGTGGAACGGCTTGCCATGCCATTTCCACCTGGCGCCTCAGTTGGACCAGCGCTCGTGCTGGACGAGCAGACCGCGTGAGACGACGCTTCATCCAGTCCCAAACATGCTCAATGGGGGACAGATCCGGAGATCTTGCTGGCCAGGGTAGTTGACTTACACCTTCTAGAGCACGTTGGGTGGCACGGGATACATGCGGACGTGCATTGTCCTGTTGGAACAGCAAGTTCCCTTGCCGGTCTAGGAATGGTAGAACGATGGGTTCGATGACGGTTTGGATTTACCGTGCACTATTCAGTGTCCCCTCGACGATCACCAGTGGTGTACGGCCAGTGTAGGAGATCGCTCCCCACACCATGATGCCGGGTGTTGGCCCTGTGTGCCTCGGTCGTATGCAGTCCTGATTGTGGCGCTCACCTGCACGGCGCCAAACACGCATACGACCATCATTGGCACCAAGGCAGAAGCGACTCTCATCGCTGAAGACGACACGTCTCCATTCGTCCCTCCATTCACGCCTGTCGCGACACCACTGGAGGCGGGCTGCACGATGTTGGGGCGTGAGCGGAAGACGGCCTAACGGTGTGCGGGACCGTAGCCCAGCTTCATGGAGACGGTTGCGAATGGTCCTCGCCGATACCCCAGGAGCAACAGTGTCCCTAATTTGCTGGGAAGTGGCGGTGCGGTCCCCTACGGCACTGCGTAGGATCCTACGGTCTTGGCGTGCATCCGTGCGTCGCTGCGGTCCGGTCCCAGGTCGACGGGCACGTGCACCTTCCGCCGACCACTGGCGACAACATCGATGTACTGTGGAGACCTCACGCCCCACGTGTTGAGCAATTCGGCGGTACGTCCACCCGGCCTCCCGCATGCCCACTATACGCCCTCGCTCAAAGTCCGTCAACTGCACATACGGTTCACGTCCACGTTGTCGCGGCATGCTACCAGTGTTAAAGACTGCGATGGAGCTCCGTATGCCACGGCAAACTGGCTGACACTGACGGCGGCGGTGCACAAATGCTGCGCAGCTAGCGCCATTCGACTGCCAACACCGCGGTTCCTGGTGTGTCCGCTGTGCCGTGCGTGTGATCATTGCTTGTACAGCCCTCTAGCAGTGTCCGGAGCAAGTATGGTGGGTCTGACACACCGGTGTCAATGTGTTCTTTTTTCCATTTCCAGGAGTGCATTTAAATATATTTATGGTTCTTAAGAGCTAACGAGATAGATGCTTACATAGCGAAAGGTGAAGAACAAAGGACGATACAGAACAGGAAGGCACCTCCTAGCTGATTGCAGAAAAATGTGAAGGCCTCTCTGTTCTTTATTATCATAGAAAGTCTTACATGTACTAATTAACATTTGTGGACTCTCTGGTACAGACATATTTCATAAGTATAAAGAAAGAAAAAATTTCTTCATGTCTTACATTTACCAACGATGCATTTCACTGTGATACTGGCTGTTACATGAGTAGGCATTCAAGTCATTTACAACAAATTTACAATATTGCTGTATACAAGAAATAACAATACACAGTTTCACATGTTTTGAACAAACAGTTTGACAAATAATTATTATTGGCATTGGAGATATTTGTACAAGATGCACTAACTTAAAATTTGAGAGGTATCATTGTTCTGAGGATAAGGGGTTAAGTCAGTTCAGTGACGTGTCTACCCATGGTAATTGATGCAGCCACAGCTGGAGTGGCGTCGCAGTTGGCTAGTATGATGTCAATCGGTCGGTGCGACCTGCTTAGCGCGAGCTCTGGTTGTGCAGCAGACGTGGGCATCAGGCGCGGCCCGTCCAGGACCGTGGCCATGACAGCCATGCGAGCCTTCCTTCATGTTACCGGTTCAGACGGCGCAGCCGCATCGAAGTCCGACGGGCCGCACGGTGCAGAGACGTGCACAGAGGCTCGGCCCGCGAGCTGCGGCCGCACTGGCCTAAAGCAGTCTCGGGCCTAGCGAGTCCCTGACGTCACCCCAAGGGCCGAGCAGTGCTGTTGCGAAAGAACCTGTATGCCACGGCCTCAACAGAGTTGCGTATGGAGACCCAGCCCAGGGGCCTCCCTGCTCCACACTGAGCGATCTCGTGACGTCACTGCACCAGTGCCTTGCACAAGCACTGCCGTGCTGCTGCCTACGGGCTGTTGGTAGTACTGACAGCAGGTGCGAGCTACGGGCTAGCGCGGTCTTGGGATTTCTTCATTTTTGTCGTAACGCACAAAATGAGCACAGCAACTCAACGCGGTTTGCACAAGGAGTGCATGCCAAGAAATATGGAATGTTAGAATGTATTTATGCGAAAAGCTCTCTGAGAAGGGAAAGTGGCGTCCAAGGAATTAGAACTGGAGAAATCACATGCACTGCACCTTCTTTTGACATGGACAATGAAAATGTTAAAGGATTTGAGTCAGGCGCCCCATGACAGAGAAGCTTCTGAATTTAGACTTTTACATGAACGCCTCAAATTATACTTAGCTGAAAAGCTACTGTCCAGACATGCTGTGAGGTATCAACTTTCCTCTGGCCACCATTCGTCCTTTAAAAATGATATCTGAAGATAAGAGGCGTAAGTCATGAAAAGGATACAATAGTTTTCCTTCTTTATACTTCTTCAATTCTTCAATACACTCTAAAGACATTTCCTATTACTGCATCTCCAACGGTCTTTTCTCTTTGTTCTCGCCAGTGAGTTCGAATGTACACTGCACATCAGGAAGTCACAAAAACAACAATTAATGTTCGGAAATAGGAGACACTCTCATTCCTACATGTTCCTCCACAACTGGTAACACGCGAATCCTTGGGAATCCATGTTGTCCTAAATGAAAGTTTGAATTTTTGCCGTATATCCACTGAAATATGAATTTTGCTGTCCTCAGGTAAAAAGAAGAGGCTGGACATGTATTTCATAGCCCCATCTCATCAAAGGACAAATCTTGTTGAAGCACATAAATTCTGCTACTCCACCCGCTGGATTTCTAGTTGTACAAGTTGAAGATGGGAGTGAGACATTTGGGTAGCCTACAGTCGATGTCATTCAACATCTGCACCGAACAAGCAGTAATGCATACAAGGATAAATGTGTCAACAGAATTAAATATTTGGGAGATGCAATAAACATTTTGAAGTTTACCTGTGACACTGCAGTTCTGTCAGAGACAGCAAAGAACTGGGAAGGGATTATAAGATACCGCTCAATGGAACTGAATGAAAGGTAATGGAACGTATTCGAATTAAATTAAACCTAGCAGTACCAACGGATTTTACATTACGTGTACTACAAGAGGGGGGCGTAATATATGACCAAAACAAAGATATACTGATTTCTTTCATTTTCGTTCTCTTTTACGCACAACATACTTTTTAAAGATATATTTATGTGTAAGAAGGGTCCTGAACCTGAAAATACGAATATGACACCTGTTCTGAAAATTCACATCCACTGACAAGACCTAAATTTTAGCGTTACGTTATACTGAAAAATTTAATACAATTACAGAATCTGGTAGAATAAGTCTCTAAAAATCACAATTATATTTTCTTTTCAAAATTTTAAAATATAATATACAGTCGTGCCCAAAATAATACGAACGACTTGAATTGCATTTCGCCTGATTCGCATGCAACCCACATAACGCAGTTGTCTAGCAGGTCCTCTAATCGCTCCTTGGTACAGTCGTTTGACTATTGAGAATGCTTCCAACAAGTCACCACTAGAAAACACTGCTCTGTATCGCAATACTCAAGATGTAAAGTAATTCCACGATACTAGAAATATCAGGAAACACCTTATCACAGATAAGACTGTCCTTAAGGTTGTAAGCCCACATTTATTGCTATAAATGACATACCTGAAATGTTACCACTGTCATAAATACGTCAGATAGGTAATGCACGTAGTAGCATTACTAGAGCAGAGCACATGGGAAGAAACTGTACGGGTCGTGGCACCATACATGGCTAGCAAACTACACACGCCCAGCACTGAGATTTCCTGTCCAGTAAGTGCAGTCAGCGTGAAATGTGAACGATGAAGCGGGAGTGAAACAAGCAAGTCATACGTCGATTTGTTCAGTAAAGAAACTGATGCACCAGTGTCCAGCTGCGTGCGAACAGAACGTCCACAAATGAGCAAAGTCACAAAAAGTTTCCTAGCATTGCGCTGAATGCAAGAGGAAGTGTCTGGCAAAACTTGATTCACACGTCGAGCTGTCGAAGCACGTGAAGCAGAAGGCTTTGAATAAATAGCATTAACATCCATAGGCTGATGTGAATCATGATCATGGCGGTTGCCGTTGCGGTGACGCCCACGCGAGTGACGTAAACGGGAGACAATTGGTGAATTAGAGTTTCTCTTACTACACACAGCTTGCACATGTCCTTTCTTATTACAAAAATAACACAGTGCTTGGCGGTATGGGCAACTGTCCCGTGGGTGGGCACGAAAGTAGTTCGGACATGATTTCAGTTTGTTAGTGGGTGCCTCGTGTGAAATTTGTTTACTTGCGCGCGAGCGGAGCGGCGTGGCTGGCCGTTCAGACGGGTGGGAGGGCACGTGTTGTGCCTCGCTAACAGCACACACACCCGGGGTCACGTCGAACGCGGAAGTAGCCATGTGTAATGTATCTCTTCTGTCTAGCAAGTCCACTACTACCTGCAAAGACGGGTTTTTATATCTCAGGATTTGTTCGCGGACGCGGTGATCCGCCACATTCTGCGTAATAGCGTCTCTAATCATTACATCCGCATATGAGCGTCCACAAGAGCAATTAAAGTCACAATCAGAAGTTAGTCCCTGAAGGCCCGCTAACCAAGCTTTATTCGACTGAGTAGAGCTACGCCTGAGGGGAAAGAATTTGTAGCGTGCAGCTACCACACTTACACTATCACGAAAGTGGGAGTTCAAGGCATCAATCACTTCATCGTATGTTTTAGTTTCTGGGCAGGTGGTGGGAAACAATTTCACGAGCACACGGTACAACACAACACCCGCATTGGCAATGAAAAAAGCAAGCCGCTCTGTACCTGGTATGTTGGAAGCTGCGAAGTGTGCCTTGAGCTGTGCGATGTATTCTGGCCAGCGTTAAACGTCAGGATCAAAGGCACGAAATGGCGGCGCCGTCAGCGACGGCGTCGGTACAGGCGGTGACGTCGGAGGCACCGAAGTAGCTGCAGTTTGTAGTGTGACCAGTCCATTTATGGAAGCAAGCAGCTGCATCATTTGCTGAGATCTGACAGCTAAGCCTGATCCTGTGGCAAAGCCAAGGTTTACACAAATGAAAGTCTTCATAGCGAATGGTGGGAACACTTAAAGACAGTCACCCAGCCACACGGGCATATCACTTAAAAGCTAAAGTAGTACCGAGCAAAAAAGGAAATGAGCGAAGAGGAAAAAACTTTTTTAATCACTGTTCGTCGCCAAGTTTTGTATCCCGCCTGTAAGGCGGCGGGAGGGTCTGCTCCTGTAAACTGAAAGTTTTACTCTGTCACAATATTCACTGAATATATAACTTTGCACTGAGGTGCGAAACCTGAGACCTATCGTAAGTACTACATAGTCTCAATAGCAAGCGACGTGTCCTGGCCGTCTGCTCTTGATCAAGATGGGCAGAATATGTCGCGGAGCTCGTAGACCTCCACAGCACCGGCTAGAGGGCGCTGTCGTCGGTGTCTGTCGTAGTGACAACTTAAGAACTTCCACCTACGCCGTGGCATCGTAGCTATCAATACCACAATCACAATTTTACTCAGTAGCGCCGAAAATTAGTGGTGGCGCTGCAGATCGAATAACTGATATGAAGATACTGAGTCGTACTGGGGAAAACAAGAAACTTATGGCACGACTTCGTTTCATAGGGCATATCGTGAGGCACCAAGGAATTGTCAGTTTGGTAATGGAGAGAAGTGTGTATATGTGGGTGTTGGGGAGAGAGGGGGTATTAAAACTGTAGAGGGAGACAAAGTCTTGAATACAGTTAGCAGGTTCAAACTGATACACATTGCAGTAGCTGTGCAGCGCTGAAGAGGCTTGCACAGGATAGACTAACTTGGGCAGCTGCATCAAACCCGTCTTCAGATTGTACACCACAACAACATTGGGGAAGGGGGCGGGAGGGAGAAGTAGGCTTCTGGTTCACAATATTGCAAGTTCTTTGTTGGGAGAACTCATGAGTAAGGTAGATCTCGTGTGATGCAGCACCCTCGGCTGTTGACATAGCGAAAGACGTTTCTGTATTGCTCTAAATTAACGGCGCTACTCATTGTCGTATGAGAAAAGCTATTTATATCACACTATTGTTCGATGCAACGAACTGAGGAATTGATTCTTGTATTATTTTGTTGTTGTAAACAGAAATGTCGCTGGTATGACGTTAAACTGCAACCACACACGTAGTGACCACAGTATAAGTGCTCCCCAGCCAGAAATAGCAACACCCTCTCTGGCAGGTGGATGAGCGAGTGGAAGTTGTGAGCTGTAACTGTTACCTTGTCTGCTTGCGAAGGTGGAAGGAAGATAGAGAATGTAAAGAAAATAGTCGTGATCACCTACCACTTACCAGCAGGTAGTCAGCTCAGTAATGTCAATTGACATTAACCGAGCAGTGCTTGTTGATTCCTTTTGTGATTTCCTATTACTCCAGGTTGGTGTTCGAGAGAAACGGAAAGTTACAGATGTGGCTCCAATGTAATTTTCATAAGGCAAGTGCATAACGCGACCGGTCATTCGCATTATGCGGTATTCTTAATTGAGTTTCGGACTTCGTTTCTGAAAGACTACAGTTTCGTTGGTGCACCATAAATTGCTAATCAGTATTTGGATCGCTCCAATGACGGACGGGCTCCATGTCAGCAGTTTTGCATTTCTTTCACGAATAGCAGTACTCAAAGCTGATAAACACATTTACACAAAAGTGACTTGCGAGTCAATCATAATGAAAATGATGATGGACACACAACACCCACTCCCCAGCCCTGAATCGAACCTTGGCTCCTTAATAGTCGGTAACGCTACTGCTACGCTGTGGAGGTGGACATTAATACAAGAGATATATTTAGTTTGTTAAATTAATACATCTGAAAGGTATTAATTTAAATATACTTAAATATATCCATTGTAATTTAGAGCTAACAAGACAGATGCTTACATAGCGAAAGCTGAAGAAGAAAGGACGATACGAAACAGTAAGGTATCACCTAGCTGTTCGCAGAAAAAAGGAGAAGGCTCCTCTGTTCTTTATTATCACATAAAATATTTGTGCACTCTCTGGTACTCACATATTTCATAACCACAAAGAAAGAAAAATTTTCTTGGTGTCTTACATTTGCCCCCTTGAGTGACTACGGTACTGGTTGTTTCATGAGCAGTCATTCAAGTCGTTTAAGTACAACAAAATTACAAGATCGGCGTACACAAGAAAAAACAATACACAATTTGACATGTTTTAAATAAACAGTTCGACAAATCCTTTTACTTGGCACGAGAGATATTTGTACAAGATACACCAACTTAAATACACTAACTTAAAATTTGAGAGGTATCATTGTTTTGAGGATAAGAGGTTAAGTCTGTTCAGTGATGTGTCTGCCTGTGGGGATTGATGTAGCCACTGATGGAGTGACTTCGCAGTTGGCTTGTATGACATCAATCGGTCGGTGACAACCGGCTGAGTGCGAGCTTTGGTTTTGCACTTCGCAGCAGAGGTGGGCATCGAGGTGTGGCACGTCCAGAACTGTGGGCATGTCAGCCGTGCGAACCGTGCCTCGCGCTGCCGGTTCCGCCGAGGCAGCCGCAACAAGGTCCGATGGGCCGCACGGTGCAGAGCCACGGTCACACTGGCCTACAGCAGTCTCGGACCGAGCGATTCCGAGAGGTCACCTCAAGGGCCGAGCATTGCTGTTGCGAAACCAGTGCCGTGCGCAAGCTCTGGCGTGCTGCGGCCTACGACTGTTGGTAGCACTGACAGCATTTGTGAGCTAAAGGCTGCGAGAGTAGAGCAGAGTTATTTCAAATGTTCACATGTGTGTGAAATCTTATGGAACTAACCTGCTAAGGTCGTCAGACCCTAAGCTTACTCACTACTTAAACTAAAGTATCCTTATGACAAACACACACCCTTGCCCGAGGGAGTACTCGAACCTCCACCGTGACCAGCCGCACAGTCCATGACTGCAGCACCTTAGACCGCCAGAGTTTAGTGGAGTGTTGGGATTTCTTAATTTTTTTCGTAACGAACAAAATGAGCGAGGAAACTAAACATGGTTTGCAGAAAAAGGTGCGCATGTCGATAAATAGGGAAATAAAAGGAAAACTAATCAGTGGTGAGTGGAGAACCACACAAAAAAATGGTTCAAATGGCTCTGAGCACTATGGGACTTAACATCTATGGTCATCAGTCCCCTAGAACTTACAACTACTTAAACCTAACTAACCTAAGGACAGCACACAACACCCAGTCATCACGAGGCGGAGAAAATCCCTGACCCTGCCGGGAACGAACCCGGGAAACCGGGCGCGGGAAGCGAGAACGCTACCGGAGAACCACACAGCCTGAAGCGAATTTTATACGTTCACTTTGGACCGTGGTAAAACCTGTCGTGGATGGCGTTAGGAAATGCGTTCATTTTGTTTGCTGTTCGCTGTGCGGTGAAATTTACTCTCATGCTGAAGGGTCAAGAGGCACTTCACACATTTCTCGCCATCCATGCGTGTCTAATAAACAAGGGTCTTATGTGGACGAGAAACGACTTTCTAAACCAACTGAGGAGATAACTGTCGACAAATGCGTGGCTATGTGTGAACGAGACCTAAGGTCGTACGGAACTATAAGAGATGAAGGTCTTATGAATCTTGTTCAGACGTTAGTTGACACTGCAAAGGCCATTATATCTCACTCCACAACTGTGTCACGGTACATGGCAGAAAGTGCTAAATGCCTACGACATATGTTTATGCCTGAGGTAATTGCTCATATAACAGTAGGTGAATACTCAGCAACTACCGACATGTGGACATCCAGCGCGAGAAGAAACAATTATCTGACATGTACTGTCTCGTGTTTCATTGATCTCGCATCTTATTTACAACTCAGTTTCCAGATGAACCAAAAATGGGCGGTAACATTCTAAGAGAATTGTTTAGATGATTTATGTCTCTTGGTATCCACCACTCTACTTTGAAAGACATGCAGCATACGACTGATCAAGGTACCATCATTGTCGTTGCACTGCATGATTATTCACGATTGAATTGTTCCAGCCATAAGCTAAATACAGGGCTACGAAATAAATTTAATGTGGAGTATATATGCGTCAATTGTCCATAAGTTCATGGTCTTTTGACTGCGGCGAAAGAACGCATCACTTACGTAAGGGAAAGTGGTCTTCTTAATGCTCTTGATACATCACTGAGTCATTCTAACGATACTCGCTGGAATAATCAGCTGACAATGTTAGAATGTCTTTGTGCAAGAAGCTCTCTGAGAAGGGAGAAATAACCCAAAATTAAGGAACTGATAATACGTTGGTGAAAGTACTTTTTACGTTATGTATGCTATTCGATTACTGCAGTTCTTATACGCAATCGTTTATTTTATGGATTTTAAAACATAGGGGTTTTTGTAGCTCTTCAAAGCGTCGTCCAAGGAATTAGAACTGGGGATATCACCTACACTGCACCTTCTGTAGACATGGACAATGACAATGTTGGAACAGAGCGTTCTTGCTTTTCAAATCACAGCTTGCAACCATGTAGACCATAAGAAGAGTACTGATTGGATGTGTACTAACTGGCCCAACAACGCCTTTCTGCTGTGTCGTCGTTATGCCGGTGCCAGCCCCTTTCCTGGAGCACAATGTGGGAATTTGCCAGTGACATTGCTGCATCTGCCATAATGGTGTTTGGTCGGCTCAGAGCTTGCCCACTCCCAAGGTCTTTTGCAACAGCCATGGCAACATCAAAATTTTACACAGTAGCGCTGTTAAATAGTGCTAGCGCTGCAGATCGAATAACTGATTAGAAGATACTGACTCGAACCTGGGAAAACAAGAAACTTATGGCACAACTTAATTTCATAGGGCGTATTTAGAGGAATCATGGAATTGTCAATTTGGTAGTGGAGATAAGTGTGTATATGTGGGTGTTGGGAAGGGTGGAGGTGTTAAAACTGTAGTTAGCAGGTTCAAACTGATGTACTTGTATTAGCTGTGCAGCGCTGAAGAGGCTTGCACAGAATAGACTAGCTTGGGGAGCTACATTAATCCAGTCTTCAGACTGAAGACCACAACAACAACATTGGGGAAGGGAGCTGAATTGAGAGCTAGGCTTCAGGTTCACAATTTTGCAAGTTCCTTATTGGGATAACTCATGAGAAAGGTAGATCTTGTGTGATTCAGCACCTTCGGATGTTGACATGGCAAAAGAAGTTTCTATATTCCTCTAGAGAAGCCGTCCGGGGTGGCCGAGCTGTTCTAGGCGCTACAGTGTGGAACAGCACGACCACTATGGTCGCAGTTTGGTATCCTGCCTCGGGCATGGATGTGTGTGATGTCCTTAGGTTCGTTAGCTTTACGTAGTTCCAAGTTATAGGGGACTGATGACCTCAGAAGTTATATCCCATAGTGCTCAGAGCCATTTGAACCATTTGAAGATAGAGAATGTAAAGAAAATAGTCGTGTTTACCTACCACTTACCAGCAGGTAGTCACCTCAGTAATGTCAATTAAAATTAAACGAACAGTGCTTATTGATTCCGGTTGTGATTTCCTATTACTCCACGTTAGTTTTCGAGAGAAACGCAAAGTTAAAAATATGGCTTCAGTGTAATTTTCATAAGGCAAGTGAATAATGCGGTCGGTCAATCGCACTATGCTGTATAGTTAATTGAGTAATCGACTTCATTTGAGAAAGACTGCAGGTTCGTTTGTGCACCATAAAAAATCTGATAAACTACTAATCAGTATTTGGATCACACCAACGGAAGAGGGGCTCCATGTCACAGGTTTTGCATTTCTTTTACGAATAGCTGTACACAAAGCTGAAAGGTATTAATTTAAATATACTTAAATATATTTATGGTTCTTAAGAGCTAACAGGACATATGCTTACATAGCGAAAGCTGAAGAAGAAAGGACGATATGAAACAAGAAGGCATCTCCTAAATGACCACAGAAAAAATGTGAAGGCTTCTCTTTTCTTTATCATCATATAAAGTATTACATGTAGTTATTAACATCTGTGGAATCTTTGGTATACACATATTTCATAAACATAAAAAAAGGAAAAATTTTCTTGGTGTGGTGGTTTGCCTACGATACATTTGTCTACGATACTGGCTTTTACGTAATTATTGAAACAAATTAGAAGATTGGTGTGTACAAGAAGAACAATGCACTATTTGACATGTTTTAAATGAATAGTTTGACAAATCATTTACAATGGCATGGGAGTTATTTGAAGAAGATATACTAACTTAATGTTTGAGAGGTATGACTCTTCTGAGGATAAGAGGTTAAGTAAGTTCAGTGAAGTGTCTGCCCGTGGGAATTGATGGAGCCACTGCTGGAGAGACGTCGCAGTTGGCTCGTATGATGTCAATCAGTCGGTGACGACCGACAGAGTGCGAGCTCTGGTTGTGCACGTCGCAGCAGAGGTGGGCATCGTCGCGATTCCCGTCCAGGACTACAGCCATGACAGCCATGCGAGCCATGACTCGCGCTGCCGGTTCAGCTGGGGCAGCCGCATCGAAGTCCGACGCGCCACACGGTGTAGAGTCGTGTGGCCGCACTGCACTACAGCAGTCTTGGGCCAAGCGAGTCCCTGACGTCACCCCAAGGGCCGGGCAGTGCTGTTGCGAAAGAACCTGTATGCCACGGGCTAAGCAGAGTCGCCCATGGAGACCCAGTCGACGGGCCGCGGCGTGACTGCTCCACACTGAGCGAACCCATGACGTCACTGCTCCATGCGCATTGCGCAAGCGCTGGTGTGCTGCGGCCTACAGGCTGTTGGTAGCATTGACCGTAGTTGTGAGCTGTGGGCTATGAGCGGTTAATGGAGCAGAGTTTAGTTCATACGTTCAAATGTGTGTGTACTCGTATGGGACAAAACTGCTAAGCTTACACAATACTTAACCTAAATTATCCTAAGGACAAACACACACACCCATACCCGAGGGACGACTCGAACCTATGCCGGGACCATCCCCACAGTCCATGACTGCAACGCCTTATACCGTCAGAGTTTAGTGAAGTGCTCTCAATCACTGAAGGCTGCGTACTCAACGATGATTCCCTACCCGGAAGCGAAGTCCAGAATCGTATAAGTTAGCAACACCTTTGGTCACCTAAAGCAACTTTCCAGTGCCTTGTGGCACTATATCATGCAAATGAAACCTTAGTGATTTTATCCGCATTTGTCCTATCATAATAAACCAACCTTGCGACAGTATTTCACTGGTGACAGCTTCCCCCAGCTTGGACATTATTCCCCCGAGTCCCACCGCGCGTCATCGAAAGTCAGTTTCGGCATGATGCTTGATGAGGAAGTTTAGCCCTGGGATTGCACAGCAGCCTTCGCCTGCATCACCCATTACACTGTAAGTGTTGTCACTTTTGTCAATCTCCGGATCTGCTGGCACAAGCCTTGTCGGCCAAATGATAAACCTAGCAAACACATTTCCTCTCTCTGCTCCTCCCAGCTTCTGAGGAAGTAGTGCCGTAACAGATGATGCCGAATCTGCGTTCTTCGGAAATACGAGGGTCAGTCAAAAAGTAATGCCTCCTATTTTTTTTTCTACGTTTAATTGTCAGGAAATTTAAATGCAATTACATAGGTTGAAAACCACAACATTGAGGATCATTTTGTCATTTTTCAATGTAATCTCCGCCCATCTCTACAGTTTTGGTCCATCTTTGAACAAGGGCATGTATCCCAGCACGGTAAAAATCACAGCTCTGCTTCCTAAGCCATTGACGCACGGATGTTTTGACGGCCTCCTCATCTTCAAAATGAATCCCACGATGAGCTTCTTTTAGTGGCCCGAACAGATGGAAGTCTGATGGTGCCAGGTCAGGGCTGTATGGGGGATGAGGCAAAACTTCCCATCCAATTTTGACAATCTCGTCAGAGGTGTGACGACTGGTGTGTGGTCTTGCATTGTCATGCAAAAGAAGAACATCTGCCATTGATTTTGTTGGGCGAACTCGCTGAAGACGTGCTTTAAGTTTTTTGAGGGTTGTGACGTATTGAACAGAATTTATTGTGCATCCCTGCTCCAAAAAATCAACCAGAATCACACCCTCTGTATCCCAGAAAACTGTTGCCATAACTTTCCCTGCCGATCGCACAGTTTTGAATTTTTTCTTCCTCGGCGAGCTTGTGTGACGCCACTCCATTGACTGCCTCTTTGATTCGGGTTCAAAAAAATGCACCCATGTTTCGTCCCCGGTCACAATTTTTTTCAGAAACTCATCTCCCTCCAAACGGAAGCGCTGCAAGTGTTGGGAGGCTATTGTTTTCCTTGCCTCTTTATTCTGATCGGTTAACATTCTTGGAACCCACCGTGCACAAACTTTTGAGTACCCCAATTGTTTAATAATCGTGATCACACTGCCTTTACTAAGAGAAATAATGCGACACACTTCATCTGCAGTCACCCGACGGTCACCACGAATGATGTCATCAACTTGCTGAATGTTGTGTGGAGTCACTGCACTCACCGGCCTGCCGCTCCGCTTTTCGTCAGTCAACGGTGTTTGCCCTTCAGCTTCCTTACAACGACGAACCCATCGTCTAACAGTGCTGACATCCACTGTCACAACACCATACACCTTCTTCAGTCTTTCATGAATGCGTATGGGCGTTTCACCTTCTGCATTCAAGAATTCAATCACACAACGCTGTCTCAAACGAACATCGATGTCGGCCATCTTACAAACTTCTGCTGTGCTGCCACCTGTTGACACAGAAAGTTACTACTGCAGTGGATTGCAGAAGAAGGTTTGAGGAATGGCGCCAAATTCAAATTTTTCACTTAACTTAATTTCTTTAAGTAGAAAAAAAATGGGAGGCATTACTTTTTGACCGACCCTCGTACTAAATGCGTCTGTACCATTTTAGTACCCAAAACATCTGCAATACAATCAGCTGTATTGATAGCTTTCTGTGCAACCTCCTAAGTGCCGGCAAGTGTGGCCATGTGGTTCTAGGCGCTTCAGTCGGGAACCACGTGAACGCTACGGTCGCAGGTTCGAATCCTGCCTCGGGCATGGATGTATGTGATGTCCTTAGGTTAGTTAGGTTTAAGTAGTTCTAGGTTCTAGGGGACTGATGACCTCAGATGTTAAGTCCCATGATGCACACAGCCGTTTGAACCATTTTTGAACATACTAAGTGACTACAACAAAATTACTGTCGGCAGTTGCACTCTGCAAGACACAAAAATCATCGGCATATGCACATCTGGTCCAGGCTGCAGAAATTCGCATCCTCTCCGCCAGAGTATCCCCGACTAATTATACAAACAGCCAACGAGGAGAACAAAACAGTCTGACGACAAGGATACTTATTCTGATTCTATCCTAAAACTTACCGTAACATAACTTCTTCGCTTAAAAGTCTACTCATGACTACTACTTTACGTGCTTAAACGTAGTAAGCCACATTCATTGCTCGAAATGAAATACATTCCCCATTGAAAACGGCCTAAACTACCACAAAACTCCGACTTCTAAACAAAATTCATCTTCCCCTCCTAAGAAGCTACACGTGGTTTACAACTTAAACCCTTCCACGCAATGAGCCACACTAATTGATGATAGGGAAAAATAACTTTCGTATTTCCTCATCCTCAGAACATAGTCTGAGTCTACTTGCCACATGTAACACATGAAAACAGAACCGAAAAGCTGGTAAAAGGTGGACTGACTCTACGTGATACTCTCAGGGGGAAAAAAAGAACAGTGATGGCAATCACCCATTCCATACTGATGCTGTCTGTCGTCGAAACTACAGCTCTCAGGTAGTCGAGAGTCATCGTCTCCAGGGAGGGTGGCTGGTAAGGTTGCTCTGTAACTGAAATTTAGTAGTAACACACACTTCTGACATCAAAATGTAGTCGTTGCCCCAGGGCGAAGCAGGCGGCAAAAGACTTCCCAAGCAGCCGCACGTAAGACCTCCCCAGTTTGTCTCACAAGCAGGTTCCAGTTGTTGTCTGTGGCCGGCACTGTCGTTGAGCCGGATGCTGTCGCCTGTCCTGTTTCAGAGGAAACCATCCAGTCTGCAAGATCCGGGCAATCGCAGTGGGTGGGATTATTGGTAGTTGGGAGCTCCAACGTTAGGCGCGTTATGGGGCCCTTTAGGGCGTTGCTGAGAAGGAGGGTAAGAAATCCAATGTGCACTCCGTGTGCATACTGGGTGGAGTCATTCCAGATGTGGAAAAGGTCGTCCAGGATGCCACGCAGAGCACAGGAAGCCGCCAACTGCAGGTGGTTGCTCACGTCGGTACCAATGATGTGTTTCACTTTGGATCAGAAGAGATTCCCTCTGGTTTCGAGCGGCTAGCAGAAGTGGTGAAGGCCGCCAGTCTTGCTTCCAAGATGAAAGCAGAGCTGACCATTTGCAGCATAGTCGACAGGACCGATTGCGGACCTCTGCTACAGAGCCGAGTGGTGTCTCTGAATCAGAGGCTCAGACGGTTCTGCGAGCGTGTAGGCTGGAGATTCCTCGACTTGCGCCAACGGGTGGTTGGGTTTCGGGTTCCGCTGAATAGGTCAGGTGTCCACTATACGCAGGCGGCGGCTACACGGGTAGCAGGTGCTGTGTGGCGTGGATTGGGCGGTTGTTTAGGTTAAAGGGTCTCGGGAAAACACAAGAAAGTCTTCAGTCACAAAGGGTGCAATCTGAACACAGGAAGAACGTAGATACAGGAACCATTGGTATAGTAGTTGTAAATTATCGTATCTGTGTTGGGAAAGTACCAGAGCTCCAAGCGCTAATAGAAAGCACTGATTCTCAAATCGGTATAGGCACTGAAAGCTGGCTAAAGTCGGATATAAGCTAAGCCGAAATTTTTGCAAAGAACCCAACGGTGTGCCGGCCGCGGTGGCCGAGCGGTTCCAGGCATTTCAGTCTGGAACTGCGAGACTGTTACGGTCGCAGGTTCGAATCCTGCCCCGGGCATGGGTGTGTGTGATGTCCTTACGTTGGTTAAGTTTAAGTAGTTCTAAGTTCTAGGAGACTGATAACCTCTGACGTTAAGCCCCATAGTGCTCAGAGCCATTTTTTAACGTAACGGTGTTCCGAAAAGATAGACTAAACACCTTTGGCGGTGGTGTGTTTGTTGCTGTCAGAAGTAGTTTAACTTGACTCGAAATTGAAGTAGATACTTCCTGTGAGTTAGTATGGGCAGAGGTCATTGTTGGCAACCGGAATAAAATAATAATTCGATCCTTTTACTGTCCTCCCACTTCAGATGATACAGTTGCTGAAAGGTTCAAAGAAAACTTGAGTTTGATTTCAAACACATACCCGACTCATACGATAATAGTTGGTGTTGACTTTAATTTACCCTCGATATGTTGGCGAAAATACACGTTTAATTCCGGAAGTATGCATAAAATACCATCCGAAATTTTGCAGTTAGTTCATGAGCCCACGCGAATAGTAAACGGTTGTGAAAACACACTTGACCTCTTAGCAACAAATAATCCTGAGTTAATAACGAGCATCAAAACCGATATAGGTATTAGTGAACACAGGGTTGTCGAAGCGAGATTGAATATTGTAATCCCCAAATCCTCGAAAAATGAGCGAAAAATATACCTATTCAAAAAAGCAGAGAAAAATTCACTTGACGCCTTCCTGAGAAACAATCGCCACTCATTACAGATTAGTAAGTGTAGACCAGATGTAGCTTAAACTCAAAAAAATAGTATCGGCAGCAATTGAGACATTTATAGCAAATAAACAAACAAACAACGGAGCTGATCCTCTTTGGCACACAAAACGGGTTAGAACACTGTTGCAGGAACAACGAAACAAACATGTCAAATTTAAATAGACCCAAAATCCCCAATATTGGCGATCCTTTACAGGAGCTCGAAATTTAGCGCAGAGTTCAATGCGAGACGCCTATAACAGTTTCCACAACGAAACTTTGTCTCGAAACCTGGCAGAAAATCCAAAAGGATTCTGGTCGTACGTGAAGTACGTTAGCGGCAAAAAATAATCGATGCCTTCTCTGCGCGATAGCAATGGAGATACTATCAAAGACTGTGCTGCCAAAGCAGAGTTACTAAACACAGCCTTCTGAAATGCCTTCACAAAAGAAGACTAAGTAAATATCCCAGAATTCGAATCGAGAACAGCTGCCAACATGAGTAACGTAGAAGAAAATATCCTCGAAGTAGTGAAGCAACTCAAATCACTCAATAAAAGCAAGACTTGTGGTCCAGACTGTATACCAATTAGGTTCCTTTCCGAATATGCTGAAGCATTAGCTGCATACTTAACAATCACATACAACCGTTCGCTCGACGAAAGATCCGTACCCAAAGACTCGAAAGTTGCACAGGTCACACCAATATTCAAGAAAGGTAGTAGGAGTAATCCTCCAAATTACAGGCCCATATCGTTAACGTGGATATGCAGCAGGATTTTAGAACATATATTGTGTTAGAACATTATGAATTACCTCGAAGGAAACGGCCTATTGACACACAGTCAACATGGGTTTAGAAAACATCGTTCCTGTAAAACACAACTAACTCTTTATTCACACGAAATGCTGAGTGCTATTGACAAGGGGTTTCAGATCGATTCCGTATTCCTGGATTTCCGGAAGGTTTTTGACACTGTACCACACAAGCTGCTCGTAGTGAAATTGCGTGATTATGGAATTTGTCTCAGTTATGTGACTGGATTTGCGATTTCCTGTCAGAGAGTACACAGTTCGTAGTTATTAACGGAACGTCATCGAGTAATACAGAAGTGATTTCAGGGGTACCCAAGGTAGTGTTATAGGCCCTTTGCTGTCCTTATCTATATAAACGATTTGGGAGACAATCTGAGTAGGCGTCTTCGGTTGTTTGCAGATAACGCTGTCGTTTATCGACTAATAAAGTCAACAGAAGATCAAAACTATCTGCAAAACGATTTAGTAAAAATATCTGAATGGTGCGAAAAGTGGAAGTTGACCCTAAATAACAAAAAGTGTGAGGTCATCCACATGAGTGCTAAAATGTACTGTTTAAACTTCGGTTACACGATAAATCAGTCTAATCTAAAAGCCAAAAAATCAATTAAATACCTAGGTATTACAATTACGAACAACTTAAACTGGAAAGAGCACATAGAAACTTGTGGAGAAGGCTAAAGAAAGGCTGCGTTTTATTAGCAGGACACTTAGAAAATGTAACAAACCTACTAAGGAGGACACAACACTACAAGAGGATACTACGCTTTCCGTCCTCTTTTAGAATACTGCTGCGCAGTATCCTTACCAGATAGGACTGTCGGAGTACATCGATAAAGTTCAAATAAAGTCAGCACGTTTTGTACTATCACGAAATATGGGAGAGAGTGTCACAGAAATTATACAGGAATTGGGCTGGAGATCATTAAAAGAAAGGCGTTTTTAGTTGCGACGGAATTTTCTCACGAAATTCCAATCACCAACTTTCTCCTCCGAATGCGAAAATATTTTGTTGACAACGACCTACGTAGGGAGAAAAGATCACTACAGTAAAATAAGGGAAATCAGTGCTCGTACGGAAAGATATAGGTGTTCATTCTTTCCGCGCACTATACGAGATTGGAATAATAGAGAATTGTGAAGGTGGTTCGATGAACCCTATACCAAGCACTTAAATGTGATTTGCAGAGTATCCATGTAGATTTAGATGTACAGTCGTGCTAAAAGTATCCGAACGACCTGACTTGCTTATCGCCTGATTCGCATACAACCCTCAAAACGCAGCTGTCTAGCAGGTCCTCTAATCGCTCCTCGGTACAGTCGTTTGACTATTGAAAATGGTTCCAGCAAATCGACACGAGGAAACACTGCTCTGTATCGCAATAACTTGATGTAAAGTAACACCACGACACTACAAATATCAGGGAACACCGAATCACAGATAGGACTGTACTTGACGCTTGTAAGCTCACATTTATTACAATAAATGACATACCTGAAATGTTACTACTCTCATTAACACGACAGATAGGTATTGAACGTTGCAAGTTCGTCGTATTCATGATTTCCTCTTCAAAGTAACATACAGTACTTACTAATTAACACAAAATGACATTAAAAATTTAAGTTTTCACGAGCTGCTACTTGAGAATATGTATTAACTTCAAATGACTTGACGAAAAGTCTCGTTCTGCACATGGATTCAAACCCAGGTCATGCAGGCTAAGTAAAGATTTCGTGATCGACGGAAACTAACATTCATTCCTGACTAAGCATACAGAGAGTGATATACCTCGATTTTAGACAATATCAGTTAGGAAATATAAACTTTAAATTACATAACGTAAACATTTTTAACGGGCGCGAATTCCTAACCAGCCTCTATTGCCCCTGTTAACTAACTGCGAGAGATGTTAAATATTGCTTCTTCACAAGTAACTTACTTGAAATGCCGTGAGGTGAAGCTTTGTGTAGGACAGGGATTCGAACTCAGAACCTAATCGCATCGTTATCAAAGCACAATCAACTGTGACATATTGGATTTTCTCGGCAGTAGCAAGATGTTTTAACTGATATGACGAGGCGAAACTATAATTTTTTCCTTCCCAGGATTCCAACACGGCACCTATCGCTGTTTTTTCTAGAGAAAATGAACGTTAAATATAGGTTTGTTACACCAGCAGCGAAATGTGAGCATGTCTGAACTAGAAATAATATGAGCAAGATTCAGTGCTGACTGGTAATCGAACCCCACACATATCCTTGTTCATTACACACAAAGAGACGTCACGTATCGAATTTTTCTCCACCAGCAGTTCGGAATAACATCCTTGAACTTACAGTGATCTCGCAAATAGTTCTGTGTCTCACTGGGAGTAAAAAACGTCAGATATTGTTAGTGTTGACAATGAATAAAAATACATTAAAAACCAAAATTACACTCCTGGAAATTGAAATAAGAACACCGTGAATTCATTGTCCCAGGAAGGGGAAACTTTATTGACACATTCCTGGGGTCAGATACATCACATGATCACACTGACAGAACCACAGGCACATAGACACAGGCAACAGAGCATGCACAACGTCGGCACTAGTACAGTGTATATCCACCTTTCGCAGCAATGCAGGCTGCTATTCTCCCATGGAGACGATCGTAGAGATGCTGGATGTAGTCCTGTGGAATGGCTTGCCATGCCATTTCCACCTGGCGCCTCAGTTGGACCAGCGTTCGTGCTGCACGTGCAGACCGCGTGAGACGACGCTTCATCCAGTCCCAAACATGCTCAATGGGGGACAGATCCGGAGATCTTGCTGGCCAGGGTAGTTGACTTACACCTTCTAGAGCACGTTGGGTGGCACGGGATACATGCGGACGTGCATTGTCCTGTTGGAACAGCAAGTTCCCTTGCCTGTCTAGGAATGGTAGAACGATGGGTTCGATGACGGTTTGGATGTACCGTGCACTATTCAGTGTCCCCTCGACGATCACCAGTGGTGTACGGCCAGTGTAGGAGATCGCTCCCCACACCATGATGCCGGGTGTTGGCCCTGTGTGCCTCGGTCGTATGCAGTCCTGATTGTGGCGCTCACCTGCACGGCGCCAAACACGCATACGACCATCATTGGCACCAAGGCAGAAGCGACTCTCATCGCTGAAGACGACACATCTCCATTCGTCCCTCCATTTCACGCCTGTCGCGACACCACTGGAGGCGGGCTGCACGATGTTGGGGCGTGAGCGGAAGACGGCCTAACGGTGTGCGGGACCGTAGCCCAGCTTCATGGAGACGGTTGCGAATGGTCCTCGCCGATACCCCAGGAGCAACAGTGTCCCTAATTTGCTGGGAAGTGGCGGTGCGGTCCCCTACGGCACTGCGTACGATCCTACGGTCTTGGCGTGCATCCGTGCGTCGCTGCGGTCCGGTCCCAGGTCGACGGGAACGTGCACCTTCCGCCGACCACTGGCGACAACATCGATGTACTGTGGAGACCTCACGCCCCACGTGTTGAGCAATTCGGCGGTACGTCCACCCGGCCTCCCGCATGCCCACTATACGCCCTCGCTCAAAGTCCGTCAACTGCACATACGGTTCACGTCCACGCTGTCGCGGCATGCTACCAGTGTTAAAGACTGCGATGGAGCTCCGTATGCCACGGCAAACTGGCTGACACTGACGGCGGCGGTGCACAAATGCTGTGCAGCTAGCGCCATTCGACGGCCAACACCGCGGTTCCTGGTGTGTCCGCTGTGCCGTGCGTGTGATCATTGCTTGTACAGCCCTCTCGCAGTGTCCGGAGCAAGTATGGTGGGTCTGACACACCGGTGTCAATGTGTTCTTTTTTCCATTTCCAGGAGTGTATTATCCACCAGCAGATAGGTGTTCGCATGCTATAGCTTCACAATACATAATGAAAACTTTAGTGCCGGGCGAGGATTCAAACCCATTCACGCGCAATATGTGGAGATGTTGATTAATCTGCAGTTTTGAACAAACCCCAAATTGTAGTTTTGTCACGAAGGGATCAAATTCCGCGTTAAGGGAGGTCTGAGTTACATTCCCAGTTCAGAATCAATTTTATCGACATACAGAAGCTCAAATAAAAGATGGAGTAAGTGTCCTATGACCTTATATAGCGTTTATTTCGTCACTAGAAATAAATAACTAGTATAAAAAAGGTTACTGGTGATAGAGTTTCTACATTTCGCCACTCCTGTCTTTATTGTGGTTCAACCTAATGTCTACTTGGTAGAGAGGGTATATCATGTTTAATGTGAATTTCAGACCACAATGCCATTATACCTTCTTCACGACGTAGCCAGAAGAGAATAGAATCTGTCTCTCCCTATCAAAAATCATCAGCATAAGTTGGAATCGAACCCAGACCACACGTATGTGAATCTGTCAGCAAGCTAACAGACCACCAAATCCTCACCTCTGTGACTCATTTTTCTATTGTAACGCCATTGCGCCACACTGGATGAGAATTCTGACACACAGCCTCACTGTAGTGGTTTGCAGCATGTTCAGTACATTCATTTACTTGGTGACCGAATCGCCACGAACTAGCTGCCTCGGCTACCCAGTGCATACATTCGACTCTATTTTCTAATCACTGAAATAAAATCACGTAACTGTCACCTACACAGAGCTGCCAACAATGTAGGACGCAGAAATTTAAATAGGAAGTGTTCTTTTCCACTTGAGCTACTCTATTGCTGATCTGTCTGTTGAAAACGTCGTGCAGTGCAAAGGAAAAGCTATAACTGTCTGTCTCTCAGAAGTCTACATCCGGCCATACGCATTATCTCACAACACTGTGGAATGTGGAAGTTCTGGAGGAATTCTTGTTGACTTCTGGAGCTACTGTAGCTACAGCTCAGTAAGTAGTGTAACGGTAAGTGTAGTGCACCGTAGACAAACGTCGCGAGTTCAAATATATTCACTGCTACATTGTTTAAAACGCAATTCTGCTTCTGCTGATCATATCAATCTAATGGAACTTCGAACATAAATCATCTCACTTCTCAACCCAAAATAGGCGCATGTGGAAAAAGGGAAAACTACTGTGACATTTTGTTCTTTTCAGGTTTAATAGACGTCCAGGCAGCGGATGCACCTCGAAACTTTTGTATAGTGTTTGGGGAGAACGCATCGTTCCAAAATAAATCAGAAAAGTATTTTCTACATTAGCTGTCATGTGGTAATGGCACTTTGCTCTTCTTCAAACCTTGTTTGGCAGCTTTCACTCAGAACAAGTTTTAAACATGCATATAATCAATAAACTGCATGTGCATTGTCAGACTGTTATAGATAACATCAGAGAATTCGCATATATCGTTGATGATTAATATCTCTCTCATGTCTGCTATTGTTTAAACAACACTAAAAGAAACCCTATGAAAATTGTGCACTGTATTATAAGAAATGAAATATAACTACCCATGATAACCTTACGACGTAAGTCTGTTTCAATAAAGCTGAGTATCTGTACACAATTGTGCCTCTATCGAACAAAATTAATAATGTACTACTCACTCAGATTTCGGTTGGGTCTGTGTTTAATTGGTACGCTGTGTCATACTCAAGAGGTATGAAAAGGTAGCACTTCATAAATAAAGTTATGTATTCCCAGAAACGCAAAATTTGCTCTTCAGCAACGGAAGTAGGTATTACCTGTTGTGCAACATTTTAAGTTTTTCACCATTGCACTATGAGCCGAAAGTATTTTCTTGCGTTTACCTTATCGATGTTTGATCTGACTGCTTGTGACTTTTTCACAGAAGGGATAAAAACGCTGCAGTTTGAGAGACTGGAATCACGAACCAGAACAGACACTTTTTTGACAGTACAGCAAGTTACTACTTAGCTAGCACAGTCGTATGTGTCAGGTATTAATATTACGACGCTAATAGTGACTAGAACTCGTAAGCCGCTATTTAAAGGACAAGATTAGTTGCGATTTCCACTTGCAACGACTTTTCTGGGCTGAAAACCGTAAATTTACAATATTTTGTTAAACCTCAATCGATACTAACTCAGATAATTCAATGGAAATAACAGGAAAAATCAAGTGAAACTTGAGGCATAATTACCTGCACACCAGGAAGTAACTCGTCGATCACAGAGTTGCCAAACATACCTTGCCTTGTTGCCAAATCTCAGTTACAGTACCCGCAGGAAGAAGATGAACCGATGTGTTCCTACAGAGGGCTGGGAAGTGACCATAGCTGGCATCTCAAAGACGCGGTTGGCACAGCCTGGAGTACGTAATGCGTCTGATTCGCATTTCTGTAACTAGGTTTATGGACTGGAGCGTAGTTACTAATAATACTCAGAACTGACTGTAAACTAAGCATCATAAATCAGTAACTCTCATAATCGTTTTTATATTTCTTTCGTAAGTGTACTCAAAACTAAGAAACTCATTCATGGACGTTTCCGTGCCTGGCGGAATGTCGAGCACAATGAACAAATAAAAAGAAAAAATAATGTTTGTGTATGTGTGTGTGTGTGTGTGTGTGTGTGTGTGTGTGTGTATGTGTGTGTGTGTGTGTGCGTGTGTGTGTGCGCGCGCGCATGTGTGAAGAGAGAGAGACAGAGAGAGAGAGAGAGTAAATAATTATTCTAAAGAAATTGCATCATGTTAGGTAAAGAAATCTTTCATTACAGTGACACGTTCCACATCATTACGAAATGTCGTATCCAAGATCTATGGAACAAATATTAATCGAATCAAATCTAATCTAATCATATTGCTGACTAGCCATGAAGAGTCATGAATTACCGAAATTTTCGCCAATATCAGTAGCCAAATCTAAACTTGAAAATAAAAGACGACAGTTTTTGTAATAAACCAGGACTCCTATCAAGACCCTTTCGTCCCTGTTAACTAACCACGAAATATGTCTGATATACCTTCTTTCAGAAGTAACAAAGTATGCATGATGTGAAGTTCTGTGACGGAGATACAAACCCAACATGTAATCGGATTGTTAAATGGCTCTGAGCACTATGGGACTCAACTGCTGAGGTTATAAGTCCCCTAGAACTCAGAACTAATTAATCCTAACTAACCTAAGGACATCACACACATCCATGCCCGAGACAGGATTCGAACCTGCGACCGTAGGGGTCGCTCGGCTCCAGACTGTAGCGCCTAGTACCGCACGGCTCTCCGACCGGCCTCGGATTGTTAACTAAGTAAAATCAAACGTTATGTATCGGTTTTTCTTACCATCTGCTAGGTGTCTGAATCTAAATAAGGATACAAAATTTTGTGCCTGAGCGACAATCGAACCGCACACCTACCGTCCTTCTTTATCATCCACGAATATAGCTTAAGTATCAATTGGTTACTCACCAACAGTAAGATTAGTGCGTTTTTGGCCAGAAATAACGATACCTATTGTGAATGTTGGCAACACGTGAACAGACACTAAAATACATTTTAATTTTCACTTGGAGGCCGGTGTGCACATGATGCGGTTTGAAATGAAATTATGAATATTTTTGTACTGCATCAGTATTCGGACCCACATACTTACCTTTGGAGGAGACCTAGAGAGGACTGTAGTCTTGGGAAAAAAAACAAAATGATTGAACTATACTGTTCCGAGAGATTCAGATCCTCGAGAGAGGAGATACGAATTCAAATCACAGTCCAGCACCAAAATTTTCAACGTCTGTAGATCAGTCAAGTGCAAGTGAAATAAGAGCCCTCTTCCTTTAAATGGCTATCGGTTCATCAAATGAAATAAAACATGGTGACAGTATTTCTGTTTACCATGACTTCCGCCTATGTCGTTTCCAAACGTAAACCGGTTGTGCCCTTTTGGTAGTGAAGGAACGTGATGTTCAATGCGGATTCTGAATTATAATGTCTTTCTCTTGAGGTTACCAGAGGTATAGTAAATCTGTTTGTCCCTCCTAAAAGTAAATGCCTGAACCCACACATTGCAACTGTGGCAGTTCGTTCCACCAGACCATTGTGGCCACACTTTCCAGCCCCAGGAGTGTTCTGTAATGGAACATATGCTTAGCTTACAAAATTAGTCACAGTGGAAAAAAAGGGAGTCTATTAAATGGTTAAGTAGGAGCAAGATTCTGACGTGGAGATTATGCTATTCTCATGTCAGCAGGATGTAAAGACAGTTCTAGGCATCAAAGCCTCGATGTGAAGCCATTTTGAATTTTTCACTAATTCAGCAAATTTCTTAGTACGAGAAAATACACTGTGAAGTGTGAAGTTGTCGATAATTCGATTATTACCGTATTATTACTATCATTTTCTTTATACCGCTGCTGGAGCACATGTGCCTGAACATCATTTAAGAATAGGTTCTTTCCCTCTCTACGGAATTATTTCATGTTAATATCAAACATCAGCAATTACTCGTAGATTACACTAAAACTAAAGTAAGTGATGAAGACGTCACTTGATAGCGAAAACGCGCTGTATTTCTTCATTTACTTGCGCCTAGAAATGGCTGTCGAATACTGCCAAACCAAAAGCCAAGGGATCTTACTGCCTTCCAACATACGTCGCTGTCAGTTCTTCGATATGATTTAGTCTACGTGACCTGTTTCAAGTTGTGTATGACAGAGAATGGTTTAGAAAATCAATTGTTTTCCTTTGCAATAGACAGAAAGATTTTCATTCTAAGGTATCCAAGTCAAAAAATTTTCGCAATATTAGTTCAAATTTAATATTCGCTTCTGTAATGTAGGGAGTATTTCACAGCTGCAAAACCCGCATCCGACCCATTGACCTTACATTTAGTCGCTGACCATAAATTCTAGCACAGAGCCGGCCGGAGTGGCCATGTGGTTCTAGGCGCTTCAGTCTGGAACCGAGCGACCGCTACGGTCGCAGGTTCGAATCCTGCCTCGGGCATGGATGTGTGTGATGTCCTTAGGTTAGTTAGGTTTAATTAGTTCTAAGATCTAGGCGACTGATGACCTCAGAAGTTAAGTCGCATAGTGCTCAGAGCCATTTGAACCATTTTTTTCTAGCATAGAGTGACACCAGTTTAAGTAACCTAATGTAGCGAAGACTGTTTGTAAGTGCTCTTTCTCACCGCAAAATACGCAATTAACCCATTGGGCTCCATATGTACACTGTTTATGCCAACTTGAAGGCACTACATTCAATTCAGTTCTCTTTACTTTGGTGCAGGGACGCGCAAGTGCCAACGCAGGCACAAACAAGAGATCCTTAATTTTAATGCCAAGCAGAAGCCACATTGGTAGATACAGGGCGGCAAAGTGATAAATAGCAAGACTACGAGTACGAAGGTCTCGGCTTCGATCCCTGGTCAGTCCCACGAATTTTATCTCCCATTTTACACTTATTTCCCCTCGGGCAGTGTTGTTGATGTGAAAAATTCCGAGTTGCACTGTGGTCCGAAAACCACGTAAAACTGTAGGTACCCCTATTAACTGTCTAGGCAAGTCAACTCAAAGGTCAGAGGAACGCAATGGCATACCACCTTCGACAGCACCGTGCCTATTAAAGCCCTGTGGTGTTCAAACCAATCTTCTAACTGATGACTGATTTACATTAGCATGGGTTCCAAAGTTAATGATCTTCAGGTTATTAACATTTTTGTGTTTTCATGCTGTAGCTTTGATACCAGTAAACGTAAGTAACCGGCCGAGCACTGTCACCGTTCGAGTTGTCGAGGCGGTAGACAACAATGCTGTCGACCCCAGTTACAATCTTGTACATGCCTATGTTTCTGTCGAATACCCCTTTGTGCCTTTCTGTGTATTTCAAGATATACTTTTATACACTTGGTACGCATCCACATTGATATCTGATAGAGCTGTATTTAGGAACATGAATCAGATGTATTTTCCGAGCAATATATCAGACAATACGTCAGTGCAGCGAGATTTCGTTTGAGTGTTGCGCATAGTGCAAGAAATGCTTGTCTTTTGCTTGCTTCTGTAATATGTTTCACCCCACTGAATGCGCGCAAGCTCACGAATAGTCTATCAATAATTGGAATTACGCAATAAAGTTATATTTTTGAATTATATAACCCGATGAAAATAACTGTAAATAGATTATATGCTTATTTGCTTATTACTCGCGCTTCTTGATGCTTTCCTCAAAAAATTAGAAGAAAAATATAAAAGAAAAATAAAAAGGGAGAAAGAGAGACAGAGGGAGAAAACATAAACGTATTTCAAATATCAGCTCAGTGACGCCATGTTCGTCTTGTGATGTAAAGCAAGGATAGTTGATAGGTAATGTCTCGTTGTACTAGCGATATGTATGGCTACATGGCTTTTCCCTGTGCAAACAATCAGAACAGAATTCAGTAACGAAGTGTTAAGAACACCTATGCAGTGCACCAATTAAACACTCAGCCTTTCTTGGTTATTTTGTAAATCGTTAACAATTGTCTGTAATGCAGTAAACATCCTTGATTACTGATTTGTTACTACTAGCTATGTTACTGTTATTCGTCACCCCACTACAACGTTCCTATCACTCATTGCTGCCAATGCACGTAACGAATCGATCAGGATGAATGGAATGTAGGATGTTTCGTCACGGGGAATATACACATTTATCTCGGCGTCTTGTGTTCAGGGTAATATGAAAATCTCAGTAAGAGAAGACAACAATGAGATGCTGGTGATGCAAGCAATAATACCCAACTACTTCTGTCGACTTAACACCATGACGACAGAAAAATTGGCGTCTCAATGTGTTTTGATTATACCTCGTTAGCCTTCTTACGACGTCTTTCTAATACCTCGTGGGAGCAGGCATAACATTTTGATTTTTGAATACCGAGCAGTAACACGCAAAGATAGTAGATGGAAGGATACAAAGAAACAATCAGACTCATGGGTGTGGATCCAGTTCATCATCAGAAGGGAAACATTACTAAAGCAACGAATACGCTGGTTAGTATACATTATTTGTATAGATCTGAAGATGAAAAAGAGCAGATCTGCACAGTGCCCGCGCCTGCACTTTACTTTCTGTCTTAATGGGCATAATATTAAGTTTCTTCTCTTCTGAATTCAAATGCATTGATTATTACGAGACACAGAATAATTAGTTAACTGTATTTCTTGTAGCTCCCATTCTCACCAACAGTTTTCTACATTTTCGTGCAGTTCGTGAAATTCTACTTGTATGATCACAAAACTGCACATAGATGCAATCGATTTCGAGGTGCAAGAAAATTCAATTTTTTGGCTAAAGAAATGCTATTCTTCACGTAATTGACAACTTCTATTATCGGTCACGATGCTTTATGAGGCTGAGCGACCAATACCATGATGAAAGTGGCGTGCTGGCAGCAGTGTGTCCGTAGCCCCGTGCCCCCGCCCGTATTTCGTGTCGCAACAGCTCAATGAGTCATCAGTTCTAACCGTGGCAGGGATCAGCATGTGTGAGCTTTTTTTCTGATTTATTGACGGAGCTGCGAATTTCCCGAAAAAATTCTGTAATGAAATCGGAAGAAAACCTTTACACATCAAGTCCTCTTGGTAGCAAGTTGTGTTAATGGTCATAGATCTCGGCTTTCTGACTGCAAGCTGCTTCACAATAGAAGTGTCTCTGAATAAATTCGAATCGATCGTCAACGATACGAATTTCAATGTTGTTCTTCACTTAAAACTCACATGCCAGGGTAATAAATATGAAGGAAATGAAGCTCTTGATTACTATAGGGCGTCTATGTTAAATTTCCACAGTAGCAATTAGGAACTCTCTGCAGACATTTGGTAACAGCGGCTCTAGCAACTTACTTTTTCTCTGCGTAGCTTCATATATGGGCAATTTTGTCGCCTTAAATCCAACTGAGTATTTTAAATATCACTTTTCAACAGCGTTCACTTCTCCATTAATTAATGTATGGAACTCAAAACAAGCAGTTTGCCTGAGTAGCTATAGAGCAGGTTCTGAAAGGTATTGACACAATGTTTTGCATCCATTTACCATAGGTAATCAAAGAAAGAAACCAAACACATTAAATTGCATTTACTCTCTGTGCCTTGACAAAGACATACGAATCTATGACAAGAAATATGATTTGAAGAATCTCCTGTGAAAGGAAACAGAACAGGACGTGACGCTTTAATTATAGCACACTGGATCAGGAACAATGAAATTAATTCTGTGCCACATTGATGTATTGTATACTAGTGTAATAAAATACTCATCAAATGAAAACGATTTTTTGCCTCCGTTGCTATCGAGTGTGAAACACGAATCGTAGACAGATTTTATGGGTCACCAATCAACAACATTAAAGCTTGTTACACCGTCGAGAGTGAGGAGTGGAGCAGATGTTGTCAGCAGAAGGCGAGGCAGCGCCATGCCTCAGCCTGGCAGCAAACGGGTCCCAGAGAACTCAGATGCATGCGGTGTTCAGAGGCAGATGGCAGGCCAAGAAATCCATAGCTAAAATAGTGTTGAACCAAACCGTTATTACCAATGTCACAGAAAGCGAAATAAATTGTAGATGCTCTTGAATGACACTCATAGCTTCAGCACTGAGAGGAAAGGGGCGATAAAAGTTTTGTCAACATGTGCTTTCTGTTGCCAGACGTCGTATTAGCTAGTCTCGTAGTTTACCTCAAGTCTACAGTCGTAGTCAAGAGTGATGTACTCAGACTGCAGTCAAGACTTCTTTCAAGAAGTGCCGAAGTCTACAATGTTGCCAGATCGAGCATATTGACGGATTTAGAACTGTGAGGGGGAGCATGACTGTATTGTCCACTTTATGTGAACAACTTGGCGGGGCGGTCAACTTTTTTGTCTAAGACTGTATCTTTAACACATATTGCACACTGAATACCTCAAAGAATTAAAAAACAAAATTAGTTTATGAGAACAATGTTAACTATATTGTTCGAAGTAATCATAGTATTGTATACATGTGTGTAAACCCCTTCCAATGCCCACTCAAGGAAGAAAAGGATACACCGTCTAGCTTCAATATTATAAATACGCCTCAGTTTGTGAATGAACTCAGTCTTAGACTGATAATCATTTTGAATGTTTATCACTACTGTAGCCAATGATTACCACAGCTACAGGAACACTACTTGTGATACCTCTTAGACAAAATACTTACGCAGTGCTATCAGACAAAAAGATCAACCTGACACAAACCGTGGGAAGTTTGTTTTACAACCTTCGTACCTGGATAAAGAGCTTTTACTATCTGTGAACGTTGCTGCATAAGAAGATTTAACAAGAAACTGAATTGCTTCAGCTATGACAATGTTTAAAGAAATCGTGTTAAAGGCACTAAATCATGGTTTGTGAATCGTTTACCAGCAGCACTCTGCCGCATTCCGCTGGTTGGAAGCCAAAAAACTTACTGACAAATTTCACAGAAGGAAAGGGGGACGAAATGTCTCCCACTGGAAGGTCATGTTGTTTTATTTAAATGACTACAAAATCGAGTAAAACAAACAGTGAGGTTGTCAGTAAAAACACATGACTGTTGTCAGTATGATGTTGCACTGCCCAGGGCCTGTAATGATAAAGAGCCCGTTTAGATCAGGAATATTGTATACGGAAGTGGAAGAGAGAGCTCGACGTTCCGCCAGGCACGGAAACGTCCATGATTGAGTTTGATACTCAGCTTTGTTGAAACAGACGTACGTCGTAAGGTTATCATGGGTAGTTATATTCCATTTCTTATAATACTGTGCACAATTTTCGTAGGGTTTCTTTTAGTGTTGTTTAAACAAAAGTAGACATGAGAGAGAAATTATCAACGATATATGCAAATTCACTGATGTTATCTATAACAGTCTGACAATGCACATGCAGTTTATTGATTACATGCATGTGGAAAACTTGTTCTGAGTTAAAGCTGTCAAACACTACCACACGACAGCTAATGTAGAAAATACTTTTCTGTCGTATTTTGGCACGATGCACTCTCCCCAATAAATAATACAAAAGTTTCGAGATGCGTCTGCTTCCTGGCTGCATATTAAACCTGAAAAGAACAAAACGTCGCAGAAGTTGACCCTTTTTCCACATGCAAATATTTTGAAGTGAGAAGTGAAGGGAATTATGTTCAAAGTTCCATTAGATTGATAACTCCAGCAGACAGGAGAATTGAGTTTAAAAAATGTAGCAGTGAATGTATTTGAACTCACGACGTTTTATCTACGGTGCACTACAATTACCATTACACTACTTACTGAGCCGTAGCTTCAGTAGCTCCAGAAGTCAACAAGAATTCCTCCAGAACTTCCGCATTCCACAGTGTTGTGAGATAATGAATATGGCCGGATGTAGACTTCTGAGAGGCAGACAGTTATAGCTTTTCCTTTGCACTGCACGACGTTTTCAACAGACAGATCAGCAATAGAGTAGCTCAAGTGGAAAAGAACACTTCCTATTTAAATTTCTGCGTCCTACATTGTTGGCAGCTCTGTGTAGGTGACAGTTACGTGATTTTATTTCAGTGATTAGAAAATAGAGTCGAATGTATGCACTGGGTAGCCGAGGCAGCTAGTTCGTGGCGATTCGGTCACCAAGTAAATGAATGTACTGAACATGCTGCAAACCACTACAGTGAGGCTGTGTGTCAGAATTCTCATCCAGTGTGGCGCAATGGCGTTACAATAGAAAAATGAGTCACAGAGGTGAAGATTTGGTGGTCTGTTGGATTGCTGATAGATTCATATACGTGTGGTCTGGGTTTGATTCCAACTTCTGCCGATGATTTTTGATAGGGAGAGACAGATTGTATTCTCTTCTGGCTACGCTAAGTGAAGAAGGTATAATGGCACTGTGGTCTGAAATTCACATTAAACATGATATTCCTTCTCTACCAAGTAGACATTAGGTTGAACCACAATAAAGACAGGAGTGGCGACATGCAGAAAGTCTATTACCAGTAACCTTTCTTATCCCAGTTACTTATTTCGAGTGACGAAACAAACGATTTGTAGGGTCACAGGACAAATATTCCACCTTCTATTTGAACTTCTGTATGTCGATAAAATTGATTCTGAAGTGGGAAAGCAACTCAGACCTCCCTTAACGCGGAATTTGATCCCTTCATGACAATACAGCTCGGCTACAATTTGTTGTTTGTTCAACACTGCAGAATCCTCAACATCTCCACATATAGCGCGTGAATGGTTTCGAATCCTCGCCCGGCACTAAAGTTTTCATTATGTATTGTGAAGCTATAGCATGCGAACACCTATCTGCTGGTGGATAATAATTTTGGTTTTTAATGTATTTTTATTCGTTGTCAATACTAACAATATCTGACGTTTTTGACTCCCAGTGAGACACAGAACTATTTGCGAGATCACTGTAAGTCGAAGGATGTTATTCCGAGCTGCTGGTGGATAAAAATTCTTTGTGTGTAGTCAACAACGATATGTGTGGGGTTAGATTATCACTCAGCACTGAACTCTTTGTCACATTATTTCTAGTTCAGACATGCTCACATGTCGCTGCTGGTGTAACAAACCTATATTTAACGTTCGTTTTCTCTAGAATATAACAGCGATAGGTGCCGGGTTGGGGTCCTGGGAAGGAAAAAATTAATGTTTCGTCTTGTGATATCAGTTAAAACGTCTTGCTACTGCCGAGAAAATCCGATATGTCACAGTTGATTGTGCTTTGATAACAATCCGATTAGATTCTGGGTTCGAATCCCTTTACCTCACGGCATTTCAAGTAAGTTACTTGTGAAAAAGCAATATTTAACATCTCTCGTAGTTCGTTAACAGGGACAATAGAGGCTGGGTAGGAATTCGCGTCCGTTAAAAATGTTTACGTTATGTAATTTAAAGTTGATATTTCCTAACTGATATTGTCTAAAATCGAGGTATATCACTCTCTGTATGCTTAGTCAGGAATGAATGTTAGTTTCCGTCGGTCACGAAATCTTTACTTAGCCTGAATGACCTAGGTTTGAATCCATATGCAGAACGAGACGGTTCGTCGTGTCATTTGAAGTTAATACATATTCTCATCTAGCAGCTCGTGAAAAGTTAATTTTTAATGTTATTGTGTTAATTAATAAATACGGAAGGTTACTTTGAAGGGAAAATCATGAATACGACGAACTTGCAACGTGCATTAACTATCTGATCTAATAATGAGAGTGTTAACATTTCAGGTATGTCATTTACTGTAATAAATGTGAGCTTACAAACGTTAAGTACAGTCTCATCTGTGATTCAGTGTTCCCTAATATTTGTAGTATCGTGGTATTACATTTCATCTTGAGTATTGCGATACAGAGCAAAGTTTTCAAGGGATGATTTGTTGGAACTCTTTTCAATAAACAAACGACTGTACCGAGGAGCGATTAGAGGACCTGCTAGACAGCTGCGTTATGAGGGTTGTATTCGAATCAGGCTATATGCAATTCAGGTCGTTCCGACACATTTGAGCACGACTGTACATGTGGAGGTCTGAGTTGAGGTGCTGGACTGATGAAAGGATGATGATTGATGGCTGCTCATAAAAACTTCACTATTAGTCATACATTTTACTGAAGAACAAACTAGAACATTCTGCGGTGCAACGTCCTCCATAAGGTGTGCTGAAGACAGCGAGAGTTAAGAAACTGACGCAACACGTGGCCATGGTCTCAAACGACTGCTTTTTATGGCGGAACGCTGTTTGCACCTGGTAGTTGGCCTGAAGGTCTTCCACTGGCTGGAAGATTCTAAGCCACAGCACTGATTTTGAAACCAGAAGCAGGGGCACACACTTAGTGGAGGCCAAATCTCGTGGTGGCTGATTGTAACATCATGTCACCTCGAGGAGCGGAATACACCTCTAGTAGCTACCAGACTGGGACACCTTTGACTGAAAACAATTGTAACTTATGTTGGGACAGAGTGTTCTTGCTTTGCAAATCACAGACCGCAGCTATGTAGACCATAAGAAGTCTGTTGGTTGGATGTGTAGTAACTGGCCTTTCTGCTGTGTCGTCGTTATGGCAGTGCCATCACGTTTCCTGGAGAACAATGTGGGAATCTGCCAGCAGTGGCATTGGTGCATCTGACGTAATGGTGTTTGGTCGGCTCTGAGCTGGCTCACTAACAAAGTCTTTTGCAACGGACATGGCAATACCACTTTTGTATCCCACCTGGAAGGCAGCGCGTGGGTCTGCTCATGTAAATTGAATGAAGGAAGTGAGTAGGAGCAGGAAAGGTGAAAGTCTCTCGATACTGCTGTTAGAAATGGTTTTACTATATCACAATATTAACTGAATATATAACTTTTCACTGAGGTGCGAAACGTTAGACCCGTCGTATGTAGTACATAGTCTCAATAGCAAGCGAAGTGTCCTGGCCGTCTGCTCTTGTTCAAAATGGGAAGAATCTGTCACTCGTAGACCTCCACAGCACCAGCTAGAGGGCGCTGTCGTAGGTGTCTTTTGTAGTACCAACTTAAGAACTTTCACCTACGCCGTGGCATCGTAGCTATCGATACCACATCCCTCCCCCTTGAAACGACACACCGTCGTTGAGTAGGGCTTCCGGCGACGGGTGGAGGGACCCAGGGGGCCCTCCAGCGGTTCCACCACCGCGGAAGAAAGCGGCGGCGGCGGCGGCTGGAGGTGGGGCCATGGTGGCGGCAAGAGGCGCCCGTCCCCTACAGTTGACCGGACTGGCAGCGGCGACTTCGACGACGGCAGGGGGGGCGACCGTGGCGTGTTTGCGAGCAGCGGAGAGCCATCGGTGGAGTCGTAGGCTGAGGTGGCGGAATGCGTGAAGCCTGCAATTCTGCCAGAAAACAACCAGCGGCAGAAAACCGAGGACGGCACAAACGGATCTGGCTCCGGTGTCGCTTGTCACTGCCAGAGGGACCAGAAATGACAAATCAAGCGCCGCCAAACTGGCGAAGAATGCATCCCTGCTCCCAGCGCTGCCTGCCAGAGAAAACGCGATAGAACACTAAATCATGCGGCGCCAAGCCAGAACGAGGCGAAGCAGTGGGAGCGCACAGCGGCGGGTGCAATATGTGCAGGAGCGACCAGCGGGTGTGGCCATGTAGCAATTCCACTGGGGAACGGGTGCCAAGCGGCTGCGTGCAGTATGAAGAAAGGAAAGTCTAGAACGCGTGCTCGTGAGAGTGTGGAGCGTATCTTGCTTATCCGTGACTTAAACATACGCACTAAGCGATCAGCCTTGCCATTTGACTGGGGGTGGAACGGGGCTGAGGTCAGATGGCGAATGCCATTAGCAGCACAGAACGCTTCAAACTCGGAGAACACGAATTGGGAACCATTGTCGGAGACAATAACTTCAGGAAAGCCCTCAATGCAGAAAATAGACGTCAAAGCCCGAATAGTACTGGTAGATGTAGTAGAAGACATAGGTACAACAAAAGGAAAGTTGCCGTATGCATCAATGACTATCAACCAGCGGGTGTCCCAGAAGGAACCCGCAAAGTCAATATGAACGCGCTGCCAAGCGCTGAAGAAGTCGGCCACGCAAAGAAGCGCTGGCGACGAGCAGATTGATGCTCCACGCAAGAGCGACAGTGAGCAAGCAAATTCTCAATATGTTTATCAATGCCGACCCAAGTGCAGTGACGATGCGCTAATTGTTTCATCCGCACTATACCCCAATGACCAGCGTGCAGCAAGCAGAGAACTTCCGACTGCAACGAACGAGATACAACCACACAAGACTGATCATCGTCAGTTCGTAACAAGATAACACTGTGGTGCACAGACAAGTTGTGACGTTGCGCAAAGTAACGTCGAACAAGTAGATCACAAATCTCCGTAGCTGCTGGAGGCCATTGAGTACGAATATACTTCAAAAGAATCTGCAAAGAAGCATTGGCGGCTGTCGATGAAGCAATGCGACGAAAATCCACTGGAAAACCATCAGCTATCTCCTTATCTTGTGAATCAATAAACACGTATGACAATTCGGAACAATCAAACGCTTTGTCAGGACCGATAGGCAGAAGAGACAAAGCATCAGCATTGCCATGCTGGGTTGTTGGCCGAAACAAAATTTCTTAATTGTAGTTAGAGAAAATTAAAGACCAACGTAACAACTTTTGTGCAGTACGTGCTGGAACTGGCTTTGACTGGTGGAACAACGACCTCAAAGGCTTGTGGTCGGTGACCAAATAGAACTTGCGACCCTACAAAAAAACATGAAACTATGTCACACCATATACAATAGCTAAAGCTTCTTTCTCGATTTGAGAATAGTTTTGCTCGGCAGAACTGAATAACTTAGACACAAAAGCTATCGGGCGAACGACAGATTTAATGCGGTGTGAAATAACCGCTCCGATGCTGTGAAAAGATGCATCGACAGCCAAAACAACTGGTTTGGAGGGATCGAAAGGAATCAAATAGCGATCACTCAACAACGCAGATTTGAGCTTGTGGAAAGCAGCGTCACATTCCGAAGACCAGACAAAAGGCGATGCAAAGGCGCTGCAATCTGCGCTGCATTTGGTATAAACCGAATATCATATGAAATTTTGCCCAACACAGACTGCAGTTCTTTCAAGTTCCTGTGTGCTGGAAAGTCTCAAATTGCATTGAGATGTGACGCCGAGGGGTGGATACCCTGTTCGTTAATCATATGTCCTAAATACTGAATCTCAGTTTGAAAATAATTGCACTTGCCCCTGTTACACTTTAGTCCTGCCTGCAAAAGTAAAATAAATAAAGCAAGCAAATTCTGCAAATGTTCGTCAGGGGAGCGACCTGATACCACTATATCGTCCAGATAATTTGAGCAACCAGGGACAATGGCACGCAACTGCTGCAGATAAGACTGAAAAATAGCAGGAGCCTAAGCTCAACCGAACGGAAGGTGGCGAAACTTGAACAGTCCAAGGAGGGTGTTAATCGCAAAATAGCGCTGAGACTGTTCGTCGAGCGGAATCTCAAACTATGCGTCCCGCAAGTCAATCGTGGAAACCAATTTTCTCGTATCAAGCTTATCAAAAATGTCTTCAGGACACAGTAAGGGAAATGTAGCTACCACCGTCTGGGAATTTAAAATGGCTCTGAGCACTATGGGACCTAACTTCACAGGTCATCAGTCCCCTATAACTTAGAACTACTTAAACCTAACTAACCTAAGTACATCACACACATCCATGCCCGAGGCAGGATTCGAACTTGCGACCGTAGCGGTCGCGCGGTTCCAGACTGTAGATCCTAGAACCGCTCCGCCACCACGTCCGGCGTCTGGGAAATTAGTGTAGACTTAAAGTCAGCACAAATACTGAGACGACCGTTTGGTTTCTTCAGACACACTATAGGCGAAGCCCATGGCGAAACACAAACAGGTTCAATGACACCAATGTCTTGCAAATGCTTAAGTTCAGAAGCTACGGCGTCGCGCAGTGTGTGCAGTGCCGGGCGTGCACGCCGGAAAATAGGCATGGTTCAGATGGCTCTGAGCACTATGGGACTCAACTTCTGAGGTCATCAGTCCCGTAGAACTTAGAACTACTTAAACCTAAGGACATCACACACATCCATGCCCGAGGCAGGATTCGAACCTGCGACCATAGCGGTCGAGCGGTTCCAGACTGTAGCGCCTAGAACCTCTCGGCCACCCCGGCCGGCAAAATAGGCATGGCATTGTCTTTAACTACAACATGCGCTGCCAAGTCTGTGGCACAACCAAGGCCATCAGAAAAGAGTGCAGGAAAACCATCGCATAGTGTGGCAACACTGTCTGCATGGTCAATAGCGTTGATGTAAAGTACATTGTCCTGAATTGCGAGACCAAAAAGTTTAAATGCGTCCATGCCAAAAATGTTCGTAGCATCACTAGAGCAGATCACATGGAAAGACACTGTACGTGGCACCATATGTGGCTAGCAAGCTACACACGCCAAGCACTGAGATTTCCTGTCCAGTACGTGCAGTCAGCGTGGAATGTGAACGATGAAGCGGGAGTGAATAAAGCAAGACATACGTCGATTTGTTCAGTAAAGAAACTGACGCACCAGTGTCCAGCTGCATGCGAACACAACGAACGCAAATGAGAAAAGTCACAAAAGTCTCCTCGCATCGCGCTGAATGCGAGAAGAAGTGTCTGGAAAAACTTGATTCACACGACGAGCTGTCGAAGCACGTGACACAGAAGGCTTTGAATAAATGGCATTAACATCCATAGGCTGATGTGAATCATGGTTATGCCAGTTGCCGTTGCGGTGACGCCCACGTGAGTCTCGCGAACGGGAGACATTTGGTGAATTAGAGTTTCTCTTACTACACACAGCTTGCACATGTCCTTTCTTATTACAATAATAACACAGTGCTTGGCGGTATGGGCAAATGTCCCGTTCGTGGGCACGAAAGCAGTTCGGACATCATTTCAGTTTCTTAGTGGGTACCTGGTGTGAAATTTGTTTACTTGCGTGCGAGTGGCGCGGCGTGGCTGGCCGTGCTGGCTGGTGGGTGGGCACGTGTTGTGCCGCGCTAACAGTACACACACCCGGGGTCATGTCGAACGCGGAAGTAGCCATGTCTAATGTATCTTGTCTGTCTAGCAAGTTCACTACTTCCTGCAAAGACGGGTTTTTAAACCTGAGGATTTTTTCGCGGATCGGTGATCCGCCACTCTCTGCGCAATAGCGCCTCTAATCATTACATCCGCATATGAACGTCCACACGAGTAAAGTCACAATCAGAAGTTAGTCCCTGAAGGCCTGCTAACCAAGCTTTATTCGACTGAGTAGAGCCGCGCCTGAGGCGAAAGAATTCGTAGCGTGCAACTACCACATTTACACTATCACGAAAGAGGCAGTTCAAAGCATCAATCACTTCGTCGTAAGTTTTAGTTTCTGGGCGAGTGGTGGGAAACAATTCCACGAGCACATGGTACAACACAACACCCGTGATGAAAATGAAAAAAGCAAGCCGCTCTGTACCTGGTTTGTTGTAAGCTGCGCAGTGTGCCTCGAGTTGTGGGATGTTTTCTGGCCAGCCTTAAACGTCACGAGTGAAGGCACGAAATGGCGGTGCCGTCGGCGACGGCGTTGGTACAGGCGGTGGCGTCGGAGGCACCGAAGTAGCTGCAGTTTGTAGTGTGACCAGTCCATTTATGGCAGCAAGCAGCTGCGTCCGTTGCTTAGCTTGAAAACGTACAAGATCGGACAGCTAAGCCTGTTCTTATGGCGAAGCCATGGTTTACACAAATGAAAGTCTTAATAGCCAATGGTGGGAACACTTAAAGACAGTCACTCAGTCACACAGGGATATCACAATAAAGGTAAAGCAGTACCGAGCAAAAAAGGAAATGAGAGGCGAGGGAAAAAAAAACTTTAATCGCAGTTTGTCGCCAAGTTTTGTATCCCGCCTGTAAGGCGGCGGGTGGGTCTGCTCCTGTAAACTGAAAGATTGGCCGAATGAATGAAGTGAGTAGGAGCACGAAAAAGTGAAAATCTCTCGGCACTGCTCTTAGAAATGGTTTTACTATATCACAATGTTAACTGAATACATAACTTTGCACTGAGGTGGGAAGCCTTAGACCCGTCGTATGTCGTACATAGTCTCAATAGCAAGCGAGGTGTCCTAGCCGTCTACTCTTGATCAGAATGGGCAGAATCTGTCGCGGAGCTCGTAGACCTCCACAGTACTGGCTAGAGGGCGCTGCCGTCGGTGTCTGTCGTAGTGCGAACCTAAGAACTTTCACCTACGCCGTGGCATCGTAGCTATCGGTACGACAATCACAATTGTACTCAGTAGCACCGAAAATTAGTGGTGGCGCTGCAGATCGAATAACTGATATGAAGATACTGAGTCTAACTGGGGAAAACAAGAAACTTAAGACACGACTTCGTTTGATAGGGCACATCCTGAAGCACCAAGGAATTGTCAGTTTCGTTATGGAGAGAAGTGTGTATATGTGGGTGTTGGGAAGGGGGGATATTAAAATTGGAGAGGGAGACAAAGTCTTGAACACAGGTAGCAGGTTCAAACTGAGGCACATTGCATTAGCTGTGCAGCGCTGAAGTGGGTTGCACAGAATACACTAGCTTGAAACCAGTCTTCAGACTGAAGAACCCAACAACTACATTGGGGAAGGGGGCGGGTGGGAGAACTGGGCTTCTGGTCCACAATGTTGCAAGTTCTTTATTGGGAGAACTCATAAGTAACGTAGATCTCGTGTCATTCAGCACCCTCGGCTGTTGACATCGCAAAAGACGTTACTGTATTGCTCTAAATTAACGGCGCTGCTCATTCTTGTATGAGAAAAGCTATTTATCTAACGCTATTGGCCGATTCAACCAACTGAGGTAGCGGTTCTTGTATTATTTTGTTGCTGTAAACAGAAATGTCTCTGGTATGACGTTAAACTGTAACCACACGTGGAGTGACCACTGTATAAGCAACAATAGCGGCAAACCCCTCTGGAAGGTGGATAAGCGAGTGGAAGTCGTGAGCTGTAACCGTTGCTTTGCCTGCTTGTGAAGGTGGAAGGAAGAAAGAGAATCTAAAGAAAATAGTCGTGATCACCTACCACTTAAGTCAGCTCAGCAATGTGATTTGAAATTAACCGAGCAGTGCTTGTTGATTCCTTTTGTGATTCCTTATTACTCCAGGTTGGTGTTCGAGAGAAACGTAAAGCTACAGATGTGGCTCCAATGTAATTTTCATAAGGCAAGTGCATAACGTTATCGGTCAATCGCATTATGCTGTGTAGTTAATTGACTATCGGACTTCGTTTCTGAAAGACTGCACGTTCATTGGTGCACCATAAAATAACTGATAATTGCTAATCAGTATTTGGATCACACCAACGGCAGACAGGCTCCACGTCAGCAGTGTTGCATTTCTTTCACGATTAGCTGTACACAAAGCTGATAAAGACATTAATACAAAGAGATATGTATAGTTTATTAAATTAATACATTTGAAAGGTATTAATTTAAATAGATTTAAATATATTCATGGTTCATAAGAACTAACAAGATAGATGCTTACATAGCGAAAGCTGAAGAAAATGGACGAAAAAAATAACAGGAAGCCATCTCCTAGCTGATCGCAGAAAAAATGTGAATGCTTCTCTGTTCTTTATTATCATAGAAAGTATTACATGTACTTATTAACATTTGTGGACTCTCTGGTACACACACATTTCATAAACATAAAGAAAGAAAAATTTTCTTGTTGTCTTATATTTGCCTATGATACATTTGATTACGACACTCGCCGTTACAAAAGTGGTCCCAAGGGGGATATTTATAAAAGATACAGTAACTTAAAATTTGAGAGGTATCATTGGTCTGAGGATAGGAGGGTAAGGCAGTTCAGTGACGTGTCTGCCCGTGGGAATTGATGCAGCCACTGCTGGAGTGAGGTCGCAGTTAGCTTGTATGATGTCAATCGGTCGGTGACAACAGGCTGAGAGTGAGCTCTGGTTGTGCAGCTTGCAGCAGAGCTGGGCATCGAGGGGCGGCCCATGCAAAAGCGTAGCTGCGATATCCATGTGAGCCTTGCCTAGCGCTGCCGGTTCAGACGCATCGAGGTCCGACGGGACGCACGGTGTAGAGTCGAGCACAGAGGCCCGGCCCGCCTGCTGCGGGCGCACTGGACTGCAGCAGTCACGAGCCGACCGAGTCCCTGACGTCACCCCAAGGGCCGAGCAGTGCAGTTGTGAAAGAACCTGTATGCCACGGCCTCATCAGAGTCGCGCATGGAGACGGAGCCCACGGGCCGCGGCGTCACTGCTCCACACTGAGCGAGCACGTGACGTCACTGCAACAGTGCCATGAGCAAGCACTGGCGTGCTGTGGCCTACGGGCACTCGGTAGTACTGACCGCAGTTGCGAGCTATGGGCTACGAGCGGTGAGTAGAGCAGCGTTTAGTCGGGTGATGGGATTTCCTCATTTTTGTCGTAACGCACATAATGAGCGAGGAAACTAATGTGGATTTCAGAAGAAGGAGCGCATGTCAATAAAGAGGGAAGTAAAAGAAAAACTAATGACTGGTGAGTAGAGAACCACACATCCTGAAGCGAATCTTAAAAGTTCAGTTTGGACCGTGTTAAAGCCTATTGTGTACGGAGTTAGGAAAAACGTTCGTTTTGTTTGCTGTTCGCTGTGCGGTGAAATTTACTCTCATGCTGAAGGGTCAAGTGGGACTTCGCACATTTCTCGCCATCCCTGCGTGTCTAATAAACAAGGGTCTTGTGTGGACGAGAAACGACTTCCTAAACTTGCTCAGGAGATAACGGTCGATAAAAGTGTGGCTATGTGTGCACGAGACGTAAGGTCGTACAGAACTATATGAGATGAAGGTGTTATCGATCTTGTTCAGACGTTAGTTAACACTGCAAAGGCCATTATATCTCTCCCCACAAATGTGTCGCGGTACATGGCACAAAGTGCCAAAAGCCTAAGACATATAATTATGCCGGAGGTAATTGCTCATATAACAGAAGGTGAATACCCAGCAACTACAGACATGTGGACATCCAGTGCGAGAAGCAACAAATATCTGACATCTACTGTCTCCTGTTTCATTGACTGGACTCTCAGATTTCGCAATTTTTTACAACTCTGTTTCCAGATCAACCAAAAACGGGCGCTAAGATCCTAAGAGAATTTTTTAACGATTTATGTCTCTTGGTATCCACCACTCTACTTTGAAAGACATGCAGCACACGACTAATCCAGGTACCAACATTGTCGTTGCACCGCGCGATATATTCACGATTGAGTTGTTCCTGCATTATGCTAAATACAGGTTTAGGAAATAATTTTAATGCGGAGTATATATGCGTCAATTGTCCATAAGTTCATGGTCTTTTTGGGCGGCGTAAGAACGCTTCACTTACGTAAAGAAATGTGGTTTCTTAATGCTCTTGTTAGATAAATGAGCCAGTCTAATCATAGTCGCTGGAATAAGCAGCTGACAGTGCTAGAATGTTATTAAAATTTCTGCACCAAGAAGAAATGCAGACGATAAACGTGTTTCATTGGACAAACATATTATACTAGAACTTACATGTGATTACATTTTCAGGCAGTTTGGGTATATAGATCCTGAGAAATCAGTACCCAGAACAACCACCTCTGGCCGTAATTACGGCCTTGATACGCCTGGGCATTGAGTCAAACAGAGCTTGGATGGCGTGTACAGGTACAGCTGTCCATGCAGATTTCATAGCCCCGCCCCATCAAGGAACAATTCTTGTTGGAGCACATCAATTCTGCTACTCCATCTCCTGGATTTCTAGTTGTGCAATGGGATGATGGGAGTGAGACATTCGGGTAGTTTACACGTGATTTCATTCAACATCTACACTGAAAAAGCAGTAGAGCATGCCAGGATAAATTTGTAAACCGAATTAAATATCAGGGAGATGCAATAAACATTCTGAAGTTTACCAGTGACACTGCAATTTTCTCAGAGACGACAAAGAACTTGGAATAACAGTTGAATGGAGTAGATAGTGCCCTGGAAAGGGATTATAAGATAACTGTCAATGGAACTAAATGAAAGGTAATGGAACGTATTCGAATTAAACCTAACGGTACTAACGCATTTTTCATAACGTTTACTACAGAAGGGGCATAATTTATGACCAACACAGAGAAATACGGATGACGTTAATTTTCGTTATCTTTTACGCACAATATACATTTTAAAGATATATTTACCCGTAAAAATTGTGGCAAACCTGAAAATATGAATATGACACATGTTCTGAAAATTCACATCCACTGACAAGACCTAAATTTTTGCGTTAAGTTTTAGTGAAAAATTAAAAACAATTATGGAATCTGGTAGAAGAAATTTTTAAAAATCATATATATATATATATATATATATATATATATATATATATATATATATATATATATATATATTCATAATTTTAAAATGTAATGTACTTGACTAGATTACAGTATTCTGAGAAGGTAAGCATATAGTACCCCTTCTCTCTCCCTTGGTATTGCGAGGGTTAAACCAGGTAGTGTTAAGGGAATCTGATTACGAAATGAGACACTAAAAGGACTATTGGGCAGCAAAACAACTAATGATGGCCGAAGTAGAGAAGATACAAAATGAAGACTGACTATAGCAAGAAACGTATAAATGAAAAAGGGGGATTTGCTAACATAAATTTAAGTGTTAGGAAGCATTTCTAGAAGGTATTTGTATGGTTTCCAAGATGCTGCTCCAGGTGGGTGTAAAAATGAATGTGCGCACTGGAAACTACTGAACGCGAAAATAAAGATTTGGCCCTGTCTGACTGCCCCCTGAAGCAGATCATAGGATCTCTTAACGGTGATATTATTTCCTCCTTCTTGCTCTTTAACATATTAATTACAACATAAAAATAAATGAATGATTAAGGGAACTAGTATCAACTAAGTAATAAATGTTGTTTCTGCTTATAGATTTATTGTAGATTAAAATCCCTATATATAGTACAAATGTTTATATGTCGATGTGCAAGGGACAGAAAGAGATACAAATGAATTTCTTGACTAATATTATTGATCATCTGCACAAATCTGCCCCTTTTTATGGATACGCGATCTAATATAAATAACGCGAGATGACTGATATCATCTAAGTCCCAAACTCTAGAAGACGCTATTTTAAAATATGATCTACAGTGGTGTGCAAACTCAGTGCGAATGAAACTTACGTGATCACAGCGGTTCAGCTTTATAGCCCTAATATGCCGAAGCAATCAACATCACCGAATGCACTGCGTCCGGTGTGTCGGCGTGACGGTTCATATGCACGTCTGCGACGATGGAAGAACTCCAGCGCCGGCCGCGGTGTTCTCGCGGTTCTAGGCGCGCAGTCCGGAACCGTGCGACTGCTACGGTCGCAGGTTCGAATCCTGCCTCGGGCATGGATGTGTGTGATGTCCTTAGGTTAGTTAGGTTTAAGTAGTTCTAAGTTCTAGGGGACTGATGACCAAAGCAGTTGAGTCCCATAGTGCTCAGAGCCATTTGAACCATTTTTTGAAGAACTCCAGCAACAAAATAAAAAACTCATTGAAACAGTAGGACGGCAGAAGGCTGTCCTCTCAGTAGTATAATCTAATACTATCTTCTCCACTCTGTGTTCTACAGACAAGAAACGCGAACTCCCAGAGTTCTTCCATCATTGCAGACATGTACGTGAACCATCAGTCCGACACACGGGACGCAGTACATTGGGTGATATTGATTGCTTCGGCTTATTAGGTCTATAAAGCTGAACAGCTGCGATCACTTAAGTATCATTTCCACTGAGGTTGCACAACACTGTAGATCATCTTTGAAAGTAGTGTCTTCTAGTGTTTGGGTCTTAGATGATATCAGTCATCCCATTTTATTTATATTAGATCGCGTAGCCATAAAAAGTTGCAGATTTGGGCAGTTGATCAATAATATTATTTAGGAAATTCATTTGTATCTCTTTATGTCCAATGCACATCAACATATAAACATTTGTAATAAATAAAGATGTTTTAATCTACAATAAATATGTAAGCAGAAACTTTAATATTTAGTAGTTACTAGTTCCCTTAATCACTCATTTATTTTTATGTTGTAATTTATATGTTAAAGAGCGAGAAGGAGGAAATAATATAACCGTTAAGAGATACTAAGATCTGCTTCATGGAGTAGTCAGACAGGGCCAAATCTTTATTTTCGCGTTCAGTATTTTCCACTGCGCACATTAATTTTTACACCCGCCTATAGAAACATCTTGGAAACCATACAAATACCATCAAGAAATACTTCCTAACACTTAAATTTATATTCGATGTTAACAAATCCCAATTTTTCATTAATACTTTTCTTGCTATTGTCAGTCTTCATTTTATATCCTCTCTAATTCGGCCATCATCAGTTATTTTTCTGCCCAATACACCTTTTAGTGTCTCATTTCGTAATCTGTTTCCTTTAACACATTCCTGATTTAACTCCCGCAATACTAAGGGACAAGGAAGGGGTACTTTAAGCCTACCTTTTCAGAACAATGTAATTCTAGTCATGTACATTATATTTTAAAATTGTGAAAAAAATATATTTATGATTTTTAATGATTTCTTCTACCAGATTCCGTAATTGTTTTAAATTTTTGAGTAAAACGTAACGCAAAAATTTAGGACTTGTCAATGGATGTGAATTTGCAGAAGAGGTGTCATATTAATAATTTCAGGTTAAGGCACCTTCTTGCACATAAACATATCTTTGAAAATGAAGTTGTGTGTAAAAGATAACGAAAATTAACGATATCCGTACTTCTCTGTGTTGGTCATTGGTCATACATTATGCCCCTTCTGTAGTAAACGTTATGGAAAATGCGTTGGTACTGTTAGGTTTAATTCGAATACGTTCCATTACCTTTCATTTAGTTCCATTGTGGGTTATCTTATAATCCCTTTCCAGGCCACCATCTATTCCATTCAACTGATATTCCAAGCTCTTTGTGTCTCTGAGAGTATTGCAGTGTCACTGGTAAACTTCAAAATGTTAATTCCTTCTCCCTGATATTTAATTCTGTTTACAAGTTTATCCTTGTCTGCTTTACTTCTTGTTCGGTGTAGATGTTGAGTGACACCGAGTGTAGGCTACCTGATTGTCTCACTCCCATCTTCAAATTGCACAACTATAAATCCGGCATATGGCGTAACAGAATGTATGTGCTACAACAAAACTTGTTCTTTGATGAGATGGGGCTGTGAAAAGCATGTCCAGCCTCATTACTCCTCTCTTCTTCTTACCTGAGGACAGTCAAATTCATATCTCAGTGCATATACAGCCAAAATTCAAACTATCATTTAGGACAAAATGGATTCCCAAGGATTCATGTGTTACCAGTTGTGGAGGAGCATGTAGGAATGAGTATCTCTCCTACTTCCGAACATTAAATGATTTTTTTTTGTAATTCCCAGAAGAGCAGAGTACATTGAGATAACTATTTCTAGATCGAAAGGTAAGCCACTTCCATTCGAACCCACTTACGAAAGCAAAAAGAAAAAGACAGTTGGAGATGCAGTAATGTGAAATGTCGTTAGAGTGCTTTGTGGGACTGGAGAAGTATGAGCAAGGAAAACAAATGTATCCATTTCATGACTTTACTCCTCTTATCTTCAGATATCATTTTTAAATGAGGAATGGTGACCAGAGGAAAGTTGCTACCTCACAGTATCTCTGGACAAATAGCTTTTCATCTAAGTATGGTTTGAGGTGTTTATGTAAAAGTCCGATTTCAGAAGCTTGTGTGTCCTGGGGCGCCTGTCTCAAATGCTTTAACATTGTCGTTGTCCATGTCAACAGAAGGTGCAGTGTAGGTGATTTCTCCAGTTCTAATTCCTTGGACGCCGCTTTGAGGAGCTACAAAAACCCTTATGTTTTAAAAGCTATTAAAATAAACGATTGCATATAATAATTACAGTAATAGAATAGCAAACATACTGTGAAAATTTCTTCCATCAGCGTAATATCAGTTCCTTCATTTCTGGCTATATCTCCCTTCTCAGAGAGCTTTTCGCACAAAGACGTTCTAACATTGTCAGCTTCTTACTGCAGGGAGAGTCGTTACACTGGCTCATTTATCTATCAAGAGCGTTAAGAAGACCACTTTTCTTTACGTAAGCGAAGTGTTCTTTCGCCGCAATCAAAAGACCATGAACTTATGGACATTTGACGCATATATACTCCGCATTAAAATTATTTCGTAGCCCTGTCATTAGCATATGGCAGGAACAATTCCGTCGTGAATATGTTGCTGAGTGCAGCGATGATGTTGGTACATTGATCAGTCTTGGGCTGCATGTCTTTCAAAGAAGAGTCGTGGATACCAAGAGACATAAAACGTCAAAACGATTCTCTTAGAATGTTACCGCCCATTTTTGGTTCATCTGGAAACTGAGTTGTAAACAAAACGTGAGTGAGTGCAGTCAATGAAACAGGAGACAGTACATGTCAGATAATTGTTTCTTCTCGCGCTGGATGTCCATATTATATCAGGCATAATTATATGTCGTAGGCTTTTAGCACTTCCTGTCATGTACGACGACACAGTTGTGGAGTGAGATATAATGGGATTTGCAGTGTCAACTAACGTCTGAACAAGATCCATAAGACTTTCATCTCTTATGGTTCCATACGACCTTACGTCTGGTGCACTCATACCCACGCATTTATCGACAGTTCCGTCGTGAGCAGGTTTAGGAAGTCGTTTCTCGTCCACATAAGGCCTTTGTTTATTAGGCAGGCGTGGGTGGCGAGAAATGTGTGAAGTGCCACTTGACCCATGAGTGTGAGAGTAAATTCCACTGCATAGCGAACAGCAAACAAAATGAACGCTTTTCCTAACGCCATACACAATAGGCTTTAACACGGTCCAAACCGAACTTTTGATATTCGCTTCAGGCTGTGTGGTTCTCTACTCACCACTGATTAGTTTTTCTTTTACCATCCTTTTTCATGACATGCACTCCTTCTTCTGCGAACCACGTTTACTTTCCGCGCTCATTTTGTGTGCGACGTAAAAAATGAAAAAATCCCACCACTCCACTAAAAACTGCTCTACTCACCGCTCGTCCCCCGTAACTCGCTAAGAACAGCCCGTAGGCCGCTGCACAACAGTGTTTGCGCACGCCACTGTTGCAGTGCTGTCACGGGTTCGCTCAGTGTGAAGCAGCGAGGCCGCGGCCCGTGGGCTGCGTCTCTAAGCGGAACTCTGCTGAGCCCCTGGCATACAGGTGATTTCGCAACAGCACTGCCCTTGGTGTGACGTCAGGGACTCACTCGGCCCGAGACTGCTGTAGTCCAGTGCGGGCACACGACTCTGCACTGTGGGGCGCAGCGGAACTCGATGCAGCTGCCCCGGTTGAACCGGCAGGGCGAGGCAAGTCTCGCACGGCTCACATGGCTACGGTCCTGGATGGGAATCGCCTCGATGCCCACCTCTGCTGCGAAGTGCACTACCAGAACTCGAGATCAGCCGGTCGTCACCGACCGATTGACATCATACCAGCCAACTGCGACGTCACTTCAGCAGTGGCTGCATCAGTTCCCATGGGCAGACACGTCCCTGAAATGAATTATCCTCTTATCCTCAGAACAATAATTCCTCTGAAATTTTAAGTTACTCTTGTACAAATATCTCCTGTGTCGTTGGAAAATGTAAGACACCAAGAAAATTTTTCTTTCTTAATGTTTATGAAATATGTGCATACCAGAAAGTTCACAAATGTTAATAAGTAGATGTAATACTTTCTTCGATAATGAAGAACAGAGAAGCCTTCACATTTTTTTCTGCTTTCAGCTAGGAGATGCCTTCCTGTTTCGTATCGTCCTTTGTTCTTCAGCTTTCGCTATGTATGCACCTATGTTGTCAGCTCTTGTTGTCGTTGGTGTGCTCTTCAGTCCAGAGACTTTTTTGCTGCAGCTCTCCATGCTACTCTATCCTGAGCTAGCTTCCTCATTTCCCGGTACCTAATGCAACCTACATCCTTCTGAATGTGTTTAGTGTATTCATCTCTTGGTCTCCCTCAACGATTTTTACCCTCCACGCTGCCCACCAATACTAAATTGGCTATCACTTGATGCCTCAGAATATGCCCTACCAACCGATCCCTTCTCCTAGTCAAGTTGTGCCACAAATTTCTCTTCTCTTCAATTCTATTCAATACCTTCTCATTAGTTATGTGATCTACCCATCTAATCTTCGGCATTCTTCTGTAGCACCAGATTTCGAAAGCTTCTATTTTCTTCTTGTCTAAACTATTTATCGTCAACATTTTACTTCCATACATGACTACATTCCATACAAATACTTTCTGAAACGACCTCCTGACACTTAAATCTATACTCGATGTTAACAAATTTCTATTCTTCAGAAACGCTTTGCTTGCCATTGCCAGTCTACATTTTATATCCTCTCTACTTCGACCATCACCAGTTATATTGCTCCCCAGATAGCAAAACTCCTTTACTACTTTAAGGCTCTCATTTCCTAATCTAATTCCTGCAGCATCACCTGATTTAATTTAACTGCATTCCATTAACCTCATTTTGCTTCTGTTGATGTTCATCTTATATCTTCCCTTCAAGGCACTGTCCATTCCGTACAGCTGTTCTTCTAGGTCATTTGCTGTCTCTGACAGAATTACAATGTCATCGGCGAACTTCAAACTTTTTGTTTCTTCTCCATGCTTTTTATTCCTGCTCCGAATTTTTCTTTTGTTTCCTTTACTGCTTGCTCGATATACAGATTGGATAACATCAGGGATGGGCTACAACCCTGTCTCACTCCCTTCCCAACCACTGCTTCCCTTTCATGCCTCTCGACTCTTAAAACTGCTATCTGGTTTCTGTACAAATTGTAAATAGCCTTTCGCTCCCTGCATTTTACCTCTGTCACCTTCAGAATTCGTGTTAGTATTTTGCAACGGTGGTTTATTAAACTGATAGTTCGGTAATTTTCACATCTGTCAACACCTGCTTTCTTTGGGATTGGAATTGTTATATTCTTCTTGAAGTCTGAGGGTATTTCGCCTGTCTCATACATCTTGCTCACTAGGTGGTAGAGTTTTGTTAGGCCTGGCTCTCCCAAGGCTGTCATTAGTTCTAATGGGATGTTGTCTACTCGTGGGACCTTGTTTCGACTTAGGTCTTTCAGTGCTCTGTTAAACTCTTCACGCAGTATCATATCTCCTATTTCATCTGCATGTACATTCTCTCCCATTTCTCTAATATTGTCCTCAAGAACATGGCCCTTGTATAAACCCTCTATATACTCCCTTTCTGCTTTCCCTTCTTTGCTTGTTACTGGATTTCAATCTGAGCTTTTGATATTCATGCAAGTCGTCCTCTTCCCTCCAAAGATTTCTTTAATTTTCCTGTAGGCAGTATCTAACCTTCCCCTGGTGATACACGCCTCTCCATCCTTACATTTGTCCTCTAGCCATCCCTGCTTAGCCATTTTGCACTTCCCATCGATCTCATTCTTTAGACGTATGTATTGTTTTCCGCCTGCTTCATGTAATACGTTTTTGTATTTTCTCCTGTCATCAATTAAATGATATATCAAACTGACGAGTCCTTGATGCCTCAGGATATGCCCTATTAAATGAAGTTGTGCCACAAATTTCTTGTATTCCCCAGTTCGACTCAGTATTTTCTTATCAGTTATTCGATCTGCAGTGCCACCACTACTTTTCGGCGCTACTGAGTAAAATTGTGATGATGCCATCGCTGTTGCAAAAGATGTTGGGAGTGGGCCAGCTCAGAGCCGACCAAATACCATTACGTCAGATGCAGCAATGCCACTGGCAGATTCCAACATTGTGCTAAAGGAAAGGTCATAACAACGACGCAGCAGTAAGGCGTTGGTAAGCCAGTAACTACACATCCAATCAACAGACTTTTTATGGTCTACGTGGTTACAAGCTATGATTTGCAAAGCAAGAACGCTCTGTCCCAACATAAATTACCATTATTTTTAGTAAAAGGTATTTCAGTCGGGTAGCTACTATTTAAGAGGAGAGGTGTATGCCGCTCCACAAGGCGACATGAGGCTACAAGCAGCCACCATGGGATTTGGCCTCCACTGACTGTGGGCCCCTGCTGCTGGTTTTAAGGTCAGTGCTGTGAGTTTAGCATCTTCCAGCCTGTGGGCCAACTACCAGGTAAAACCTTCAGCCACAGTCGTTTGAGATCATGGCCACCTGTTGCATCAGTTCCTTAACACTCGCTGTCTTCAGCACACACTATGGAGGACGTTGCACCACAGCATGTTTTAGTTTGTTCTTCAGTAAAATATATGACTAACGGTGAAGTTTCTATGAGCAGCCATGGATCATCATCCCACCAACAATCCACCACCTCAACTCAGACCTCCACGTGTAGAGGTCAGCCATCCTGGACTTCCTAATTTTGATGTCAGAAGTGTTTGTCACGTCTAAATTTTATTGACAGGAGAACCTTACCAGCCACCCTCCCTGGAGATGATAACTCTCCACTACCTCAGGATACCAGTTTCTTCGACACACAGAATCAGTGTGCAGTAGGTGAGTGCACTGTCTGTGCTATTTTTATCCCCTGTGTGTATCACGCCGAGTCATTGCACTTTTTAGCACCTTGTCAGTTCTGTTTTCATGTGTAACATGTGTCCTTTAAACTCAGACTGTGTTCTGAGGATGTGTAAGTAAGAGCGTTATTTTATCCTATTATCAATAAGTGTGGTTCACTGTCTGGAAATGTATAAGGTGTTAACCATGCGTAACTTCTTAGGAGAGCAGGATGAGTTTTGTCAACAAGTCGGAGTTTTGTGGTATTTTTCTCCGTTTTGAATGGGGAATGTATTTCATTTTTAGCAATAAGTGTGACTCACTACTTTAAGCATGACTAGCCGCTCAGGTGAAGAAGTTAAGTTGCAGTAAGTGTTAGGATAGAATTAAATTAAGTGTCCTTCTCGTCGTACTGTTTTGTTCTCCTCGTTTGTTGTTTGTGTAATTAGTGGGGGATACCCTGGCGGAGAGGTTGCGAATTTCTGCAGCCTGGACCAGATGTGGAGGGAGGTGCATGTGGTCATGATCTTTGTGTCTTGCAGAGTGCAACTGCCGACAGTAATTTTGTTGTAGATTCTTGAGAAATGACGCAGAAAGCTATCAATAAGGCTGATTGTATTGCAGATGTTTTGGGTACTGATATGGTACAGACGCATTTAGTACTTCTGAAGGCTGCAGATTCGGCACCATCTTTGTCGGCACTGCCTCCTCAGAACGTGGGAGGAGAAGAAACAGGAAATGAGTTTGTAAGGTTTATGATCGGGCAGACAAGGCTTGTGCCAGTGGATCAGCAGATTGACAAAAGTGACAACACTTGCAGCGTAATGCGTGATGCAGGCGAAGGCTGCTGTGCAATCCCAGGGCTAGACATTTTCATCAAGCATCATGCCGAAACTGACTTTCGATGACGAGCGGTGGAACCCAGGGGGATAATGTTCAAGCTGGGGGAAGCTGTCACCAGTGAAATACTGTCGCAGGGTTCGTTTATCATGATAGGGCAAATGCGGGCAAAATCTCTAATGCTTAATTAGCATGATATAGGGGCACAAGGCACCGGGAAGTTGCTTTGAGTAACAGAAAGTGTTGCTAACTTAGGCGATTCTGGACTTCGTCTCCGGGTAGGGAATCGTCGTTGAGTACGCAGCGTTCAGTGATTGAGAGCACTTCTCCTGTCTATGCTCATGTTGAGTCGTTATCTGAATTCCGTCCTTGTGGGTGGGAATTTGCATTTCTTGTCTGTAGAATACAGAGAGAAGAAGATAGTATTAGATTATACTAGTCAGAGGACTTCCTTCTGCCGTCCTAGTGTTTAATGAGTTTTTTATTTTGTGGCTGGAGTTTGTATCTCCTTATGTCCATTGCACATCGACATATAAACATTTGTAATGAATAAAGGGGTTTTAATCTGCAATAAATGTATAAGCAGAAACGAGATTAGTATTTAGTAGTTACTAGATCCCTTAATCATTCATTGATATTTATGTTGTTATTTATATGTTAAAGAGCAAGAAGGAGGTAATAATATCACCGATAAGAGATCCTAAGATCTGCTTCACGGGGTAGTCAGACAGGGCAAAATCTTTATTTTCGCCTTCAGTATTTTCCACGGTGCACATTCATTTCTACACCCGCATTTTAGTACCCAAAGCATCTTCAATACAATCAGCCTTTTTGATAGCTTTCTTTGACACCTCCTAAGTATCTACAACAAAATTACTGTCGGCAGTTGCACTCTGCGAGACACAAAAATCATCGGCACATGCACTTCCCTCCACATCTGGTCCAGGCTGCAGAAATTCGCAACTTCTCCGCCAGGGAATCCCGCCACCAATCATGCAAACAACAAACGGGGAGAACAAAACAGTATGACGACAAGGACACTTAATCTAATTCTTACTGTTACTTAACTTCTCCACTTGAGCGGTTACCTATGACTACTACTTCACGTGGTTAAACATAGTGAGTCACATTTATTGCCCAAAATGAGATATATTGCACATTAAAAACGGCGAAAACTGCCACAAAACTCTTACTTCTCGACAAAAATCACCTTCCCCTCCTAAGAAGCTGTGCATTGTTAACATCTTATAAACTTCCAGACAATGAGTCCGCCGGCCGCGGTGGTCTCGCGGTTCTAGGCGCTCAGTCCGGAGCTGCGCGACTGCTACGGTCGCAGGTTCGAATCCTGCCTCGGGCATGGATGTGTGTGATGTCCTTAGGTTAGTTAGGTTTAAGTAGTTCTAAGTTCTAGGGGACTGATGACCACAGATGTTAAGTCGCATAGTGCTCAGAGCCATTTTTTTGAACAATGAGTCCCACTCATTGATGATATGCAAAAATAACTCTGCTAATTACACATCCTCAGAACACAGTCTGAGTTAACTTGACACATGTCACACATGGAAACAGTATTGATAAGCTGCTAAAAGGTGCACTGAGGCGACGTGATACTCGAAGGGAACAAAAAATAAAACAGTCCGTGCACTCACCCACTGCACACTAATGCCGTGTGTCGATGAAACTGCAACCATTAGGAAATCGGAAGTCATCGTCTCCATGTAGGTTGGCTGGTAAGGTTCCTCTTTCACTGAAATTTACAGGTGACACACACTTCTGACATCAAAATGTAGAGGTTCAGGTTGGATGACCTCTACACGTGGAGGTCTGAGTTGAGGTGGTCGATTGTTGTCATGATGATCATCCATGGCTGTTCATAAATACTTCACTGTTAGTCATAGATTTTACTGAAGAACAAATTAGAACATTCTGTGGTGTAACGTCCTCCATAGTGCGTGCTGAAGACAGCGGGTGTTTAGGAACTGAGGCAACAGTTGGCCATGGTCTCAAACGACTGCCCTCTATAGAGGAAAGCTGGTTGCACCTTGTAGTTGGCCCACTGGCTGGAAGATGCTAAGCCCACACAACTGATGTTAAAACCTGCAGGCCGGCCGGTGTGGCCGTGCGGTTCTGGGCGCTTCGGTCTGGAACCTCGTGACCGCTACGGTCGCAGGTTCAAATCCTGCCTCGGGCGTGGATGTGTGTGATGTCCTTGGATTGGTTAGGTTTAAGTAGTTCTAAGTTCTAGGGGACTGATGACCACAGATGTGGAGTCCCATAGTGCTCAGAGCCATTTTTTAAAACCTGCAGCGGGGGCCCAAAGGTGTTGGAGGCCATATCTCGTGGTCGTTGCTTGAAGCATGTTGTCGTCTCGAGGAGTGGCATACACCTCTTCTCGTAAGTAGTAGCTACCAGAATGAGACAACTTTGACTGAAAGTAATGGTAATTTATGTTGGCCAGAGCGTTCTTGCTTCGCAAATCACAGCTTGCAACCATGTAGACCAGAAGAAGTCTGTTGATTGGATGTGTAGTAAGTGGCCTACAAACGCCTTTCTGCTGTGTCGTCGTTACAGCGGTGCCACCGCCTTTTGTGGAGCACAGTGTGGGAATCGGCATCAGACGAAATGGTGTTTCATCTGATGACAGCAGTTATGTCCCATAAGATTTCATACACATTTTAACATTTGAACTAAACTCTGCCCTACTCACCGCTCGCAGCCCGTAGCTCACAGCTGCGGTCAGTGCTACCAACAGCACGTAGGCCACAGCACGCCATTGCTTTCGCACGGCACTGATGCAATGACGTCACAGCCTCACTCAGTACGGAGCAGTGAGGTCACAGCCCGTGGGCTGCGTCTCCATATGCGACTCTTCTTAGCCCGTGGCATACAAGTTGTTTCGCAACAGCACTGCTCGGCCCTTGGGGTGACGTCAGGGACTAGCTCGGCTGGAGACTGCTGTAGCACAGTGCGGCCGCATGACTGCACCGTGCGGCGCGTCGGACCTCCATGCGACTGCCCCAGCTGAACCGGCTGCGCTAGGCAAGGCTAGCACGGCTGTGATGGCTACAATCCTGGACGAGCCGCGATTCGATGCCCACCTCTGTTGCAAACTGCAAAACCAGAGCTCACTCCCAGCCGGTTGTCACCGCCCGATTGACGTAATACAAGCCAAATACGACGTCACTCCAGCAGTGGCTGCATTAATTTCCAAAGGCAGACACATCCCTGGCCGGCCGCGGTGGTCTAGCGGTTCTGGCGCTGCAGTCCGGAACCGCGGGACTGCTACGGTCGCAGGTTCGAATCCTGCCTCGGGCATGGGTGTGTGTGATGCCCTTAGGTTAGTTAGGTTTAAGTAGTTCTAAGTTCTAGGGGACTTATGACCTAAGATGTTGAGTCCCATAGTGCTCAGAGCCATTTTTTGAGACACATCCCTGAACTGACTTAATCTTGTTGTACACGACTTGAATGACTACTCATGTAACAGCCAGTATCATAGTGAAATTTACCGCAGGAAAATGTAGGTCACCAAGAAAATTTTTCTTTCCTTATGTTTTTGAAATATGTGTACCAGAAAGTCCACAGACGTTAATAAGTACATGTTATACATTCTACAACAATGAAGAACAGAGAAACCTTCACATTTTTTCTGCGATCGGCTAGGAGATGCCTTCCTGTTTCGTATCGTCCTTTGTTCTTCAGCTTTCGCTACGTATGCATCTATCTTGTTATCTCTTAAGTACCAGAATATACGAGGGCCGTTTGGAAAGTCCGTGCAAAAATAAAAACTGCATACATGTTTGGGGTAAACCTTTTTCATTTTGCAACGTAGTCTCTTTCTAGACTTATGCACTTCGTCCAACGCTGCTCTAATTTGTTGATCCCTTCCGAATAATAGGAATTGTCTAAGACTGCAATACAGCTGATAGTTGCTGCAGTCACGTCCTCGTTTGAATAAAATCTTTGTCTCGCCAGATATTTCTTCAAATTGGGGAACAAATAGTAGTTCGAGGGAGCCAAGTCTGGAGAATAGGGGGGTATGGAAAACGAACTGTAATCCTATTTCCATTAATTTTGCCACCAGAACTGTTTAGGTTTGTGCTGGTGCATTGTCATGACGGAAAAGGACGGTCCTATAACAAAGAATAATATTCACCTGTAATAGTTTTACCCTTTATTAGATAGTCGATGAGGATTATCCCTTGCGAATCCCAAAAGATAGTCGTCATAACCTTTCTGGCAGAAGGAATGGTCACCGCCTTTTTTTTGTGCAGATCCTCCCTTTGTTACCCCATTGTTTAGATTGTTGTTTGGTCTCAGGAGTATAGTAATGTATCCATGTTTCATCCACAGTGGCGAAACGACGCTCAAACTCCTGCGGATTCTTCTGAACAGCTGCAAACCGTCCTTGCAACACTTCGCACTTACAAACTGTTCTAAGCGAAGGCGCAGAGTCACCATAATGTTTATCAAGCTTCTCTTTAGTCTCCTGAGGCGTTTTGCCTTTCGTAAAGTAGTGGTCAATCACCACACGAAACTCTTTTTCGTCAATTTTTTGACAGTCACTCGACTTCCTTGATTCACACGAATGCCATACACATAGAAATAGACCAATATGACTGAAACTTGGTGTGCGTTCTTTCCAAAGGTGCTACCAACTAAACATGACCTCGATAGGCGCCGGTGGTGGAATCTCTCGGATTCTGCACAGACTTTTCAAGTATATTTAAATTAATATCTTTCAGATGTATTAATTTAACAAACTAAACATATCTCTTTTTATTAATGTCTTTATCAGCTTTGTATACAGCTATTCGTGAAGGAAATGCAAAACTGCTGAGGCTGACCGAGGTGGCCGAGCGGTTCTAGGCGCTTAAGTCCGGGACCGCGCGACTGCTATGGTCGCAAGTTCGAATCCTGCCTCGGGATGGATATGTGTGATGCCCTTAGCTTAGTTAGGTTTAAGTAGTTCTATGTTCTAAGGGACTGATGACATCAGATGTTAAGTCCCATAGTGCTCAGACCATTTGAACCAATTTAAACTGCTGACGTGGAACCCGTCCACCATTGGTGTGATCCAATTAGTAATTTATCAGATCTTTTATGGTGCACCAAACAACGTACAGTCTTTATCAAACGAAGTCCGATACTCAATTAACTATAGAGCATAATTGGATAGACCGACCGCATTATGCACTTGCCTTATGAAAATAACATTGAAGCCACATCTGTATCTTTGCGTTTCTCTCGAACACAATCCTGGAGTAACAGGATATCACAACAGGACTCAACATGCACTGCTCAGTTAATTTCAGTTGACAATACTAAGCTGAATATCTGCTGGTAAGCAGTAGGTGATCACGACAATTTTCTTTACATTCTCTGTCTTCCTTCAACCTTCCTGCTCTTGATAGATCACTAAGCCAGTCTAACGATACTCCCTGGAATAAGCAGCTGACAATGTTAGAATGTCTTTGTGCAAGAAGCTCTCTGAGAAGGGAGATATAGCCAGAAATGAAGGAACTGATATCACGCTTATGGAAGAACTTTTCACAGTATGTTTGCTATTCTATTACTGTAATTATTATACGCAGTCGTTTATTTTGTAGCTTTTAAAACATGCGGGTTTTTATAGGTCTTCAAAGCGGCTTCCAAGGAATTAGAACCTGGGAAATCACCTACACTGCACTTTCTGTTGACATGGACAATGGCAGTGTTAAAGCATTTGAGTCAGGCCTTCCAGGACAGAGAAGTTTCTGAAATCGGACTTTTACATTAACGCCTTAAATTATTCTTAGATGTAAAGCTACTTGTCCAGAGATGCTGTGAGCTAGCAGCTTTCCTCTGGCAACCATTTTCATTTAAAAATGATATCTGAAGATATGAGGCGTAAAGTCATGACAGGATACAATACTTTTCCTTCCTCATACTTCTCCAGTCCCAGAATACACTCTAACGTCATTTCCCTTTACTGCATCTCCAACCGTGTTTTCTATTTGTTCTCACTAGTATGTTCGAACGGAAGTGGCTTACCTTTCGATCTACAAATAGTTATCTCAATGTACCCTGCTCTTCTGGAAGATACAAAATTTACATTTAATGTTCTGAAATAGGAGACACGCTCATTCCTACATGTTGCTAAGCGACTGGTAACATGTGGATCCTTGGGAATCCATGTTGTCCTAAATTAAAGTTTGAATTTTTGCCGTATATGTACTGTAATATGAATTTTGCTGTCCTCGGGTAAAAGGAGAGGAGTAATGAGATTGGACTTGTATTTAATAGCCCCACACCATCAAAAAAACTAATCTTGTTGAAACACATAAATTCTGCTACTCCATCCACTGAATTTCTAGTTGTGCAATGGGAAGAAGGGTGTCAGACATTCAGGTAGCCTACACTCGATATTATTCAACATCTACACCGAGCAAGCAGTAAACCATACAAGGATAAATTTGTAAACAGAATGAAATATTAGGGAGAAGCAATAAACATTTTGAAGTTTACCGGTGGCACTGAAATTCAGACTGAGACAGAAAAGAACTTGGAATAACAGTTGAATGGAATAGATAGTGCCCTGGAAAGGAATTATAAGATAACCTCCAATGTAACTAAATGAAAGGTAATGGAACGTATTCGAATTATACCTAGCAGTATAAACGGATTTTAAATAACATGTACTACGAAGAGGGGCGTAAAATATGACCAACACAAAGATAAACTTATTTCGTTCATTTTCGTTGTCTTTTATACACAACGGGATATAAAATGAAGACTGACTATAGCAAGAAAGTATTAATGAAATAGACGTACTTGCTAGTATCGAATATAAATTTAAGTGTTAGGAAGTATTACTGGAAGGTATTTGTGTGGTTTCCAAGATGCTGCTCCAGGTGTGTGTAAAAATGAATGTGCGCAATGGAAAATAGTGATCGCAAATATAAAGATTTCGCTCTGTCTTACTACCGTCTGAAGCAGGTCTTAGGATTTCTTAATGGTGATATTACTTCCTCCTTCTTGCTCTTTAACATATAAATTACAACATTAAAAAAAATGAATGATTAAGGGAGCTGGTAATTACTAAATATTAATGTCTTCTCTGCTTATACATTATTTACGTCCCAAACACTGGAAGACAATACTGTCATAGGTGATCTACAGTGGTGTGGCAGAAGGCGATCCTCTGTCTAGTATAATCTAATACTATCTTCTTCTCTCTGTATTCTACAGACAAGAAATGCGAACTCCCAGCCACATGGACGGAATTCAGATAACGTCTCAACGTGAGTATTGACAGGAGAAGTGCTCTCAATCACTGAGCGCTGCGTACTCAACGATGATTCCCTACCCAGAGGCGAAGTCAAGAATCGTATAAGTTAGCAACCGCTTCGGCACATAAAGCAACTTCCCAGTGCCTTGTGGCACTATATCATGTAAATTAAAGCTTAGTGATTTTCCCACATTTGTCCTATCATGATAAACGAACCTTGCAGCAGTATTTCACTGGTGTCAGTTTCCCTCAGGTTGATCATTATCCCTCTGGGTTCCACCGCTCGTCATCGGAAGTCAGTTTCGGCATGATGCTTGATGAAAAAGTCTATCCCTGGGATTATACAGCTGCCTTTGTCTGCATCATGCAATTTACTGCAAGCGTTGTCACTTTTGTCAATCTCCTGATCCACTGGCACAAGCATTGTCTGCCCGATCATAAACCTTACAAACACATTTCCTGTTTCTTCTCCTCCAACGTTCTGAGGAGGCAGTGCCGTCAAAGATGGTGCCGAATCTGCAGCATTCGGTAATTCTAAATGCGGTTGTACCATTTCAGTACCCAAAACATCTGCAATACAATCAGCCTGATTGATAGCTTTCTGTGTCACCTCCTAAGTATCCACAACAAAATTACTGTCGGCAGTTGCACTCTGCAAGACACAAAAATCATCGGCACATGCACTTCCCTCCACATCTGGACCAGGCTGCAGAAATTTGCAACTTTTCCGCCGCTGTATCCCCCAATAATTACGCAAACAACAAACGAGGAGAACAAAACAGTGCCGACCGCGGTGGTCTCGCGGTTCTAGGCACGCAGTCCGGAACCGTGCGACTGCTACGGTCGCAGGTTCGAATCCTGCCTCGGGCATGGATGTGTGTGATGTCCTTAGGTTAGTTGGGTTTAAGTAGTTCTAAGTTCTAGGGGACTGATGACCACAGCAGCTGAGTCCCATAGTGCTCAGAGTCATTTTTGATAACAAAACAGTACGACGAGAAGGACACTTAATCTAATTCTAGCCTAACACTTATAATATCTTAACGTCTCCGCTTGAGCGGCTACTCATGTCTACTACTTTACGTGCTTAAACGCAGTGAGCCACATTTATTGCTCAAAATGAAATACATTGCTCATTCAAAATGGCGAAAACTACCACAAAATTCAGACTTCTCGACGAAACTCATATTCCCCTCCTAAGAAGCTACGCATAGTTAACACCTTATACACTTCCAGACAGTGAGATACAATCATTGATGATAGTTAAAAATGACGTTCATATTTACACATTCTTAGAACACAGTCTGAGTTTACTTGACACATGTCACATATGAAAACAGAACTGATAAACCGCTAAAAGGTGCACTAACTCGACGTGATACTCGCAGGGGTTAAAATAGAACAGTTAGTGCACTCAACCATTGCATATTTGGCTTCAAAAGGCTCTGAGCACTATGGGACTTATCTTCTGAGGTCATCAGTGCCCTAGAACGTAGAACTACTTAAACCTAACTAACCTACGGACATCACACACATCCATGCCCGAGGCACGTCTCGAACCTGCGACCGTAGCTGTTGCGCAGCTCCAGACTGAAGCGCCTAGAACCGCTCGGCCACTCCGGCCGGCCCACTGCATACTGATGCTGTGTGTCGATGAAACTGCAACCCTGAGTTACTCGAGAGTCATCGTGCCCAGGGAGGGTGGCTGGTGAGGTTCCCCTGTCACTGAAATTTAAAAGTGACACACAGTTCTGACATCAAAATGTGGAGGTCCAGGATGGATCACCTGTACACGTGGAGGTCTGAGTTGAGGTGGTGGATTGTTGTCGCGATCATGATCGATGGCTGCTCATAAAAACTTCACTGTTAGACATACATTTTACTGAAGAACTAACTACAACATTTTGTGGTGCAACTTCCTCCATAGTGTGTGCTGAAGACAGCGAGTGTTAAGGAACTGATGCAACAGGTGGCCATGGTCTCAAAACACTCCTTTCTATGGCTGAAGGCTGGTTGCCCCTGGTAATCGGACCACAGGCTGGAAGATGCTAAGCTCACAGCACTGATCTTAAAACCAGTAGCAGGGGCCCACAGTTAGTGGAGGACAAATTCCATGGTGGCTGCTTGTAGCCTCATGTCGCCTCATGGAGCGGCATACACCTCTCCTCTTAAGTAGTAGCTACTAGACTAAGACACCTTTGACTGAAAATAATGGTAATTTATGTTGGGACTGAGCGTTCTTGCTTTGCAAATCACAGCGTGTAATCCATGTAGACATCTCTTGTTGGATGTGTAGTAACTGGCTGTGTTGTGCGTATTGTAAGACCTCTGGTACACTCACCATCAGATTATTTGACTTGTCACTCTGACGAAGTAGACGAGTCTCAGCAATGTGTCCCGTGGTCTTATCGTGGCGTGTTTATCTTCTGCCGTTAGGTCAGACCATAGAAATGCCACTTGCACGCTTAGAGTAGCAGATTGACGGTGACCAACTTTAAACAGAACTTGATTAATTTTCACATACATTTATTAAAATAATAAAATGCATAGACATTACGTAACTTGATTCTGGATGCCGTTTACAACTGACAATCTGAAGTTCTTTTGGGTTTGGTACGTTAATCTTATTTTCACATATCTCTGATACTTTGCAAAGTGTCTATACATTTATCTTGATGGCTATGTACAGGAGTATGATAATCTTATCAGGAGCAGACTGAAACTTGACTATAGACTGGTACAGACTAATGCAGACTCATACAGACTAATGCAGACTGAATAATCGGAGGTCTGTACACTCGTTATAATACCTCACGCATTCAGGTATCACTGCGCGAGTGTGATCCGCGAGGAGAAAAGGTTCTACATTAGCAGCAATCTCATTGGCTGCGTTTCATATTAATATGCAGATCGGCGGAAGCAGAATTTGGTCCGTCTCTAAGGCAGCGCCATCTCGTAGTGCGGATACGGGCGAGCGCTGCGACTGCACTGCTGTGCTTAGCGGGGCTTACTCTACTGGGGAAGTTGTGTACGCGCTGACTACGCGGAACTGTGTACACAACATCCCTTCCTTCTGCGGGAAGAAAGAAAGCTTTTGAAGTTTGATTGAAAATCCTTTTTTTTCTGCTTCCTTGCTTTCCGGCGTGCGTATGTCTGTGGGTGCACACATGTTGCTCCCCGTGGCATTCGCCCGCGGTCCGCTAGGAAAACCCACTCAAAACCTGTGGAACAGGGAACCGGAGAAGCAAACATTTTGTTACATAATTGCATCTCAACATCGGTACATTGGTCATAGCGTAAATCTAATTCTTCTTCGACGTCCATCTTCACTGGGGATGTCGGCTGTGGACGACTGGTGTAGTCGGCTGCCCATGAAGGTGCTGTGTCGGCGTCGGCGGCGGTGTCTGCGTTGGCTGCTGCTGCTGCGGCGGCGGCGGCGGCGGCGGCGGCAGCAGGTGACGGCGTCTGGAATCCTGCGAGCTGCTCGGGGTTGACATCTGCTTCTGAGTCTGCAAAATGAAACAGCCTAGGAGTTCTGCCTATATGTGACTGCTGTCTTTGCTGCCGTGATTGATTAGTATGGCGAATAACTATGACGCTTTTCGTTCTTATTCTATACATGACATTTCCATTGCATTCTACAATGATTCCTTGTGTCGAAGTACGCTTTCCTCGACGGTAGATAGTTACGGGGACTTTGTCGTTTACGCGGAATCGTCGTCCTTTCGACGTTCGTTGATCATTTTCTGGATGCATTGTGGGTTTTAGGATGGACATCAAAGTCCTTTGTTGTCGCCCATGCAGTTTTTCTGCTGGTGACTGTCCCTCGTGTGGAGTATCTCTGTATTGTGACAGAAAAATTAATAAGGAAGTCTCTTTGTTGTACTGTTGCACCAACTTTGTCATGTGTGCCTTGAACGTTCGTACAAATCGTTTGGCGAGTCCATTAGCCTCAGGGTGAAATGGTGCCGTCCTGTAATGTGCAATTCCGTTCATCTGATAGAATGACTGGAATTGTTGCGACGTAAATTGTGTGACGTTATCGGTCACTATGATTTGAGGCAATCCTTCAATGGAAAAGATCTTTGACAACGGTTGAATTGTTGTCGCTGAAGAAGTTGTACGCATTTGTAGCACAAAAGGGAATTTGGAAAATGCATCAATGACAATTAACCAAGAAGTTCCAAGAAAAGGACCTGCATAGTCAATATGCAATCTTGACCAAGGTTCTGTTGCCTGTGGCCACGGAAAATATTGTCTTGGCGGAGCTGATTGATGCGTCTGACATAATTTACAGTTAGAAAGCATTGTTTCAATATCTTTGTCAATGTTCTTCCGGTAGCAATGTTCTCTGGCCATGCGTTTTGTGAGAGCTTTGGGTATAACTACTCTTGTTTTTCCCGTTTCACTGTGAACTAATATGACGCCTTTGTGCACTGTGAGAGCATGTCTCATGTTCCAATGAGATTTCACTTCTGGCTGAGCGAACATGTTCTTATCGGTTGGCCATTCCGTAAGAATATACTGCTTTATCTTTGATAACACTGGATCTTTGGTCACTAACTTAGCTATTAAGGTGGCACTGACGGGGAAATTTTCCACTACGTCCTCACTGATTACGTCTATCTGAAAACATACGTCCTCTGATTTGTCAAAATGTTCATCTTGACCCGCCGGTAGACGTGAAAGTACATCGGCGTTGGCATGTTTTGCCGTCGATCTATATAAGATCTCGTAGTTGCAATTACACAGTAGCAATGCCCAACGTCGTAAACGCTGTGTTGTTTTAGTGGATACACTATTTTGTGGTCCGAATATTGTCATCAATGGCTTATGGTCTGTGAGCAGAATAAATTTTCTTCCGTATATGTAGTCATGAAACTTCTTCACTGCAAAGATAATTGCTAGTGCCTCTTTTTCTACTTGGCTATAGTTTCGTTGACTTGAGTTTAAAGTTTTCGACGCGTATGCAATCGGTCGTGCAATTCCTTGACGTTTATGGGACATGACTGCACCGATCCCGTAATCTGACGAGTCCGCCGCAATAGTGATCAACTTTTGCGGGTCATATGTCGTTAGACATTTTGCGTCTACTAAACTTTGTTTCAGTTTGTCGAATGCGTGCTGGCATTCTTTGGACCAATTCCGCGTCACTCCTTTGCGAAGCAATCTGTGCAACGGTTCGGAAATTGCAGCTGCTTTCGGTATGAATTTCCGGTAATAATTAATTTGGCCTAATAAAGCTCTTAGTTGCTTTAAGTCTTTCGGAGCTGGCACTCTCTGTATTGCTTCTTTATGCTGTGGTGTCGGACTGATTCCGTTATTTGACAATATATGTCGTAACTACTGAATTTTATTGACAAAAAATATACATTTGTCCTTGTTGCACATGAAATTGGCCTTTCTGAGAACCTTGAACAGTTCATTTAGGTTATCTAGTAAATCTTGTGGAGATTTTCCCGAGATGATTATGTCATCGATATAGTTAACTGCGTTAGGACAGTTTCTAATTAATTGTTCCAAGTAACGTTGAAAGATGCTTGGTGCGCTAGCGATACCAAATGGTAAGCGCTTGTATCCGTACAATCCAAATGGAGTATTTATTACCATAAAATTTGTGTATCTTTGTCTAAAGGGATCTGCAGATATGCTTCCTTTAAAACCAGTTTGGCGAAATACACACCCCCTGCTAATTTATACGTCAGTTCTTCCGGTTTCGGAATCGGGTATGTATCTATAATCCACTGTGAATTGAAAGTATTCTTGAAATCTCCACAGATACGTAATAATCCATTGGGCTTTTCACCTCATCGCCAATGTGGTGTGCGTACTGTAAGACCTTCGGTACACACACCATCAGATCATTTGACTTGTCGCTCTAACGAAGTAGGCGAGTGTCAGCAATGTGTCTCGTGGTCTTATCGTGGCGTGTTTATCTTCTGCCGTTAGGTCAGACCATAGAAATGCCACTTGCACGCTTAGAGTAGCAGATTGACGGTGACCAACTTTAAACAGAACTTGATTAATTTTCACATACATTTATTAAAATAATAAAAAGCATAGACATTACGTAACTTGATTCTGGATGCCGTTTACAACTGACAATCTGAAGTTCTTTTGGGTTTGGTACGTTAATCTTATTCTCACATATCTCTGATACTTGACAAAGTGTCTATACATTTATCTTCATGGCTATGTACAGGAATATGATAATCTTATTAGGCGCAGACTGAAACTTGACTATAGACTGGTACAGCCTAATGCAGACTCGTACAGACTAATGCAGACTGACTAATCGGAGGTCTGTACACTCATTATAATACCTCACGCATTCAAGTATCACTGCGTGAGTGTGATCCGCGAGGAGAAAAGGTTCTACGTTAGCAGCAATCTCATTGGCTGCGTTACACATTAATACGCGGATCGGCGGAAGCAGAATTTGGTCCGTTTCTAAGGCAGCGCCAAATCGTAGTGGGGCACTGTCTTGTGGGAAAGTTGTGTACACGCTGAATATGCGGAACTATCTACACAACACTGGCCTACCAACGCCTTTCTGCTGCGTCGTCGTTATGGCGGTGCCAGCCCCTTTCCAGGAGCACAATGTGGAAATCTGCCAGTGGCATTGCTGCATCTGACGTAATGGTGTTTGGTCGGCTCTGAGCTGGCCAAAGATCTTTTGCAACAGCCATGGCAACATCACAATTTTACTCAGTGGCGCTGAAAAATAGTGGTGGCACTGCAGATCGAATAACTGATAAGAAGATATTGTGTCGAACTGGGGAAAACAAGGGAATTATGGCACAACTTCGTTTCATAGGGCATATCCTGAGGCATCAAAGAACTGTCAGTTTGGTAATGGAGAAAAGTGTGTATATGTGGTTGCTGGGGAGGGGGAGGGGGGTGTTAAAATTGTAGAGGGGGACAAAGTCGTGAATACAGTTAGCAGATCCATAATGATGTACATTGCATTAGCTGTGCGGTGCTGAAGAGGCTTGCACATAATAGACTAGCTTGGGCAGCTGCATCAAACCAGTCTTCAGACTGAAGAGCACAACAACAACATTTGGGAAGGGAGGGGAGAGAGATGTACGCTTCTGTTTCACAATTTTGCAAGTTCTTTACTGGGAGAACTCATGAGTAAGGTAGATCTCGTGTGATTCAGCGCCCTCGGCAGTAGACATGGCAAAAGACGTTTCTATATTGCTCTAAATTAACGGCGCTGCTCATTCTGGTATGAGAAAAGCTATTTATCTCACACTGTTGGCCGATACAACCAACCGATGTAGCAGTTCTTGTATTATTTTGTTGTTGTAAACAGAAGTGTCTCTGGTATGACGTTAACTGCAACCACACGTGGAGTGACCAGAGTATAAGTGGTCCCCATCCAACAATAGCAACAACGTCTCGGGAAGGTGTTTGAGCGAATAGAAGTTGTGACCTGTAACTGTTACCTTGCCTGCTTGCGAAGGTGGAAGGAAGATAGAGACTGCAAAGAAAATAGTCATGATCACCAACCACTTTCCAGCAGGTAGTCAGCTCAGTAACGTCAATCGAATTAACCAAACGTTGCTTGTTGATTCCTGTTGTTAATTCCTATTAACCCAGGTTGGTGTTCGAGAGAAACGCAAAGTTACAAGTATAACTCAAATGTAATTTTTATAAGGCAAGCGCATGTCATGATGGGTCAGTCGCATTATGCTGTATAGTTAATTGAGTATCGGATATCGTTTCTGAAATACTGCAGGTTCGTTGGAGCACCATAAAAGATCTGATAAATTGTTAATCTGAATTTGGATCAAAGTAATGGCGGACGGGCTCCACATCATCAGATTTGCATTTATTTCACGAATAGCTGTACACAAAGCTGATAAAGACATTAATACAAAGAGGTATGTTTAGTTTGTTAAATTAATACATCTGAAAAGTATTAATTAAAATATACTTAAATATATTCATGGCTTTTAAGAGCTAACAAAATAGATGCTTACATAGCGAAAGCTGAAGAACAAAGGACGATACGAAACAGGAAGGCATCTCCTAGTTTGTCGCAGACAAAATGTGAAGGCTTCTCTGTTCTTTATTATCATAGAAAGTATTACATGTACTTATCAACAATTGTGGACTCTCTGGTAAACACATATTTCATAAACATAAAGAAAGAAAAATTTTCTTGTTGTCTTACGTTTGTCACAATACATTTGACTACGACACTGGCCGTTACAAAAGTAGACATTCAAGTCGTAATTACAACAAAACCACAAGATTGGGGCATACAAGGGAAAAGAATATACAATTACACATGTTTTAAATGAAAGTTTGACAAATCATTTTCATTGGCAAGGGAGATATTTGTACAAGATACACTAACTTAAAATTTGAGAGTTATCATTGTTCTGAGTACAAGAGGGTAAGTCAGTTCAGAGACGTGTCTGCCCATGGGAATTCATGCAGCCACTGCTGGAGTGGCATCGCAGTTGGCTTGTATTATGTCAATCGGTCGGTGACAACAGGCTGAGAGCGAGATCTGGTTGCGCACTTTGTACCAGAGGTTGGCATCGAGGTACAGCCTGTCCAGGAGTGCAGCCATGTCAGACGTGTGTGCCTTGTCTCGCGCTACCGGTTCAACCGGGGCAGCCGTATTGAGGTCCGACGGGCCGCACGGTGCAGAGTCGTGCACAGAGGCCTGGCCCGCAAGCTGCAGCCGCACTGGATAGCAGCACTCTCGGGCCGAGCGAGTCCCTGACGTCACCCCAAGGGCCGAGCAGTGCAATTTCGAAAGCACCTGTGCGTCACGGGCTCAGCAGAGTTGTACATGGAGACGCAGCCCACGGACCGCGGCCTCGATGCTCCACACTGAGCGAGCCCCTGACGTCACTGTACCAGTGCTGGGGCCTACGGCCTGTTGGTAGTATTGACCGCAGTTGCAAGGTACTGGCTACGAGCGGTGAGTAGAGCAGTGATTGGTGGGGTGGTGGGATGATGATCGATGGCTGCTCATAGAAACTGGACTACTTGTCATACATACTACACACTAGAACATTCTGAGGTCTCAAACGACTGCCTTCTATGGCCAAAGGCTGGTAGGAACTGGTTGTTGGCCCACAGGCTGGAAGATGATGAGCTCACAGCACTGATCTTAAAACCAGCAGCAGGGGCCCACAGTTAGTGGAGGCCAAATCCCGTGGTAGCTGCTTGTAGCCTCATGTCGCCTCGTGGTGTGGCAACACCGCTCCCCTTAAATAGCAGCTACCAGACTGAGACACCTTTGACTGAAAATAATGGTAAATTATGTTGCGACTGAGCATTCTTGCTTTGCAAATCTCAGTTTGTATCTATGTAGGCCATAAGAAGTCTGTTGCTTGGATGTGTGGTTACTGGCGTACCAACGCCTTTCTGCTGTGTCGTCGTTATGCATCGGACGAAATGATGTTTGGTCGGCTCTGAGCTGGCCCACTAGCAACATCTTTTGCAACATCCATGGCAACATCACAATTTTAATCAATAGCGCAAAAAATAGTGGTGGCACGGCAGATCGAATAACTGATAAGAAGATACTGTGTCAAACTAGGGAAACAAGAAATTGATGGCACAATTTCGTTTCACAGGGCATATCCTTAGGCATCAAGGACTTGTTTGTTTGGTAATGGAGAGAAGTGAATATGTGGGTATTGGGGAGGGGAGTCTGTGTAAGTTGTTGAGGGAGACAAAGTCTTGAATACAGTTAGCAGGATCAAACTGATGCACATGACATTAGCTGTGCAGCGCTGAAGAGGCTTGCACAGAATAGACTAGCTTGGGCAACTGCATCAAACCAGACTTCAGACTGAAGATCACATCAACAATATTGAGAAAGGGGGTGGGAGGGAGAGGTAGGCTTCTGGTGCACAATTCTGCGAGTTCTTTACTGGGCAACTCATGAGTAAGGTAGATCTCGTGTGATTGAGCGCCCTTGGCTCTTGACATGGCAAAAGACGTTTCTATATTGCCCTGAATTAAAGGCGTTGCTCATTCTCGTATGTGAAAAGCTATTTATCTCACACTGCTGGCCGATGAAACGAACTGATGTAGCGGTTGTTGTATATTTTGTTGTTGTAAACAGAAGTGTCTCTGGTATGACGTTAAACTGCAACCATACAGTATAAGTGGTCCCTATCCCACAATAGCAAAAACCTCTCTCGAAGGTGGACAAGCCAGTGGAAGTTGTGAGCTGTAGCTGTTACCTTGCCTGCTTGCGAAGATGGAAGGATGATAGAGAATGTAACGAAAATAGTCGTGATCACCTACCACTTACCAGCATGTAGTCAGCTCAGTATTGGCAATTGAAATTAACTGAGCAGTGCTTGTTGATTCCTGATGGGATTTCCTGTTACTCCAGGTTTGTGTTCGAGAGAATCACAAAGTTACAGATGTGGTTCCAATGTAATTTTCATAAGGCAAGTTCATAACGCGATCGGTCAATCGAATTATGTTGCATAGTTAATTGAGTATCGGACAATGTTTCTCAATAACTGTAGGTTCTTTGGTGCACCACAAAAATCTGATAAATTGTTAATCAGTCGCCGGCCGCGGTTGTCTAGCGGTTCTGGCGCTGCAGTCCGGAACCGCGGGACTGCTACGGTCGCAGGTTAGAATCCTGCCTCGGGCATGGGTGTGTGTGATGTCCTTCGGTTAGTTAGTTTTACGTAGTTCTAAGTTCTAGGGGACTTATGACCTAAGATGTTGAGTCCCATAGTGCTCAGAGCCATTTTTGTTAATCAGTATTTGGATCACACCAATAGCGGACGGGCTCCACGTCAGCAGTTTTGCATTTCTTTTACGAATAGCAGTATATAAATGCTGATAAAGACATTAACACAAAGAGATATGTTTAATTTGTTAAATTGATCCATCTGAAAGGTATTAATTTAAATATACTTAAATACGAGGGGCGTTTGAAAAGTCCGTGCAAATTCCGAGAGATGCCATCAGAGGCGCCTGTCGAGTTTAGTTAGGAGCGTCTTCGGAAAGAACGCACACCACGTTTCAGTCATATTGGTCTATTTCTTTGTGTTAGGCATTCGTGTGAATCAAGGAAGTCGAGTTTTTGTCAAAAAATGGATGAAAAAATCTCCCTTGGTAATTAAACACTACTTTATGAAAAGCAAAACGCCTCAGTAGACTAAAGAGAAGCTTCATAAACATTACAGTGACTCTGCGCCTTCGCTTAGAACAGTTTATAAGTGATTTCAAAATTTTTGAGTGGCCATATTGGCGCAAGTGATGCTGAACGTTCTGAACGCCCTGTGAAGGTTACGACTCCAGAAATCATTGATAAAATTCATGATATGGTGATGGATGACCGAAGAGTTTATGTGCGTGGGATTGCTAGTGCTGTGGGCATCTCGAATGAACGGCTACATAATACTTTGCATCAACATTTGGACACGAGAAAGATATCCGCAAGTTGGACCAAAAGCGGAATTGTGCGAATTGTTGTAAGGATGGTTTGCAGCTGTTCAGCAGAATCCGCAGGATTTTGAGCGTCGTTTCGTTACTGTGGAAGAAACATGGGTACATTACCATACTCCTGAGACCAAACAACAATCTAAACAAGGGAGAATCTGCACCAAAAAAGGCGAAGACCTTTCCTTCGGTCGGAAAGGTTATGGAGACTGTCTTTTGGGATTCGCAAGGGATAATCCTTATCGACTATGTGGAAAAGGGTAAAACTATTACAGGTGAATATTATTCATCGTTATTGGACCGTCCTTTTCCATCACGACAATGCACCAGCACACACCTAAGCAGTTATGGTCGCAAAATTAATGGAAATAGGATTCCAACTCGTTTCACATCGCCCACCCCCGATATTCTCGAGTCCAGGCTCCCTCGGACTACTTTTTGTTCCCCAATTTGAAGAAATGGCTGGTGCGACACAGATTTTATTCAAACGAGCAGGTGATTGCAGCAACTATTAGCTATTTTGCAGACTTGGACAATTTCTATTATTCGGACGTGATCAACAAATTAGAACAGCGTCGGACGAAGAGTATAAGTCTAAAAGGAGACTATGCTGAAAAAAAATGTTTACCCCAAATATGTAAGCAGGTTTTAGTTTTGCACGACTTTTCAAACGCCCCTCGTATATTCATCGTTCTTAAGAGCTAACAAGTAGATGTATACATAGCGAAAGCTGAAGAACAAAGGACGATACGAAACAGGAAGGCATCTTCTAGCTGATCGCAGAAAAAATGTGAAGGCTTTTCTGTTCTTCATTATCGGTCCATATTACATGTACTTATTAACATTTGTGGACTTCCTGGTACACACATATTTCATAAACATAAAGATAAAAAAATTGTCTTGGTGTCTCACATTTTCCTACGATATAAATGAATACGATATTGGCTGTTACATGAGCAGGCGTTCAAGTCCTGTACAACAAGGTTGAGTTAGTTCAGGGACGTGTCCGTCTGAGGGAATTGATGTAGCCACTGCTGGAGTGACGTTGCAGTTGGCTTGTATGATGCCAATCGGACGGTGACAACCGACTGAGAGCGAGCTTTGGTTGTGCAGATTGTAGCAGATGTAGGCATTGAGGTTCAGCCCGTCCAGGAGCGTAGTCATGACAGCCGTGCGAACCTTGAGTAGCACTGTCGGTTCAGCCGGGTCAGCAGCATGGAGGTCCGACGGGCCGCACGGTGCAGAGTCGTGTGGCCACACTGGGCTACAGCCGGGCCGAGCGTGTCCCTGACATCACCCCAAGGGCCGAGCAGTGCTGTTGCGAAACAACTTGTATGCCAATGGCTTGGCAGAGTCGCACATGGAGATGCAGCCCACATGCCAAGGCCTCACTGCTCCACACCGATTGAGCCCGTGACGTCACTGCACCAGTGCCGTGCACAAACACTGTCGTGCTGCAGCCTACAGGCTGTTGGTAGCACTGACCGCAGTTATGAGCTACAGTCAGCGAGTGGTGAGTAGAGCAGAGTTTAGTTCACATGTGTGTGACATGTTATGGGACTTAACTGCTAAGGACATCAGACCCTAAGCTTACACACTACTTAACCTGAATTATCCTAAGGACAAACACACACCCATGCCTGAGGGAGGACTCGAACCTCCACTGGGACCAGCCGCACAGTCCATGACTGCAGCGATTTAGAGCGCCAGAGTTTATTGGAGTAGTGGGATTCGTAACGAACAAAATGAGCGCGGAAGCTAAACTTGGTTGGCAGAAGAAGGTGCGGATGTCAATAAAAAGGGAAGCAAAAGGAAAACTAATCAGTGGTGAGTGGAGCCCCAGCGAAATTTAAAGTTTCACTTTGGATCGTGTTAAAGCCTGTCGTGGATGACGTTACGAAATGCGTTCATTTTGTTTGCTGTTCGCTGTGTGGTGAAATTTACTCTCATGCTGAAGGGTCAAGTGGCACTTCGTACATTTCTCGCCATCCATGCGTGTCTAATAAAAAAGGGTCTTATGTGGACGAGAAAGGACTTTATAAACCAAATGAGGAGATGACTGTCGACAAATGCGCGGCTATGTGTGCACGAGACTTAAGGTCGTACGGGACTATAAGAGGTGAAGGACTTATGGATCTTGTTCAAACGTTAATAGACACTGCAAAGGCCATTACGTCTCACCCCACAAATGTGTCGCGATACATGGCAGAAGGTGCTAAAAGCCTACAACATATATTTATGCCTGAGGTATTTGCTCATATAACATAAGGTGAATACTCAACAACTACAGACATGTGCGCATCCAGCGCGAAAAGAAACAGTTATCTGACATGTACTGTCTCCTGTTTCATTGACTGGACTCTCAGATCTCGCATTTTATTTACAACTCAGTTTCCAGATGAGCCAAAAACGGGCGGTAACATTCTAAGAGAATTGTGTAGACGATTTATGGCTCTTGGTGTCCACCACTCTACTTTGAAAGAAATGCAGCACACGACTGATCAAGGTACCAACACAGTCGTTGCACGGCATGATTATTCACGATTTAATTGCTCCAGCCGTATGCTAAATACAAGGCTACGAAAAAAATTTAATGCGGCCTATATATGCGTCAATTGTCCATAAGTTCATGGTCTTTTGACTGTGGCGAAAGAACGCGTCACTTACGAAAAAAAAGTCGTCTTTTTAATTCTCTTGATAGATACTCGCTGGAATAAGCAGCCGACAATGTCTTTGTGCAAGACGCTCTCTGAGAAGGGAGAAATAGCCCAAAATGAAGGAACTGATAATACGCTCATGAAAGATTTTTTTACGTTATGTATGCTATTCGATTACTGTAGCTCTTTTCCGCAATCGTTTATTTTATAGCTTTTAAAACATAAGGGCTTTTGTAGTCTCCCCCTAACGGCGTCCCAGGAATTAGGACTGGGGAAATCACCTACACTGCAACTTCATAAAACATGCAAAATGACAGTATTAAAGCATATGAGTCAGGCGTCCCAGGACAGAGAAGCTTCTGAAATCGGACTTATACATAAACGCGTCATATTATACTTAGATGAAAAAGCTATTTGTCCAGAGATGCTGTCAGGTAGCTACTTTCCCCTGGCGACCATACGTCATTTAATAATGATATCCGAAGATAAGAGGCGTAAAGTCATGAAAAGGATACATTAGTTTTCCTTCCCCACACTTCTCCAATCCCACAATACACTCTAACGACATTTCCCTTTACTGCATTTCCAACCGTCTTTTCTCTTTGTTCTCGCTAGTGGGTCCTAACGGAGCTGACTTACCTTTCGATCTAGAAATAGTTATCTCAATGTACTCTGCTCTTCTGCAAGTTTATGTTCGGAAATAGATGAAACGCTCATTCCTACATGTTCCTCTACAATTGGTAACATGTATATCCTTGGGAATCCATGTTGTCCTAAATGAAAGTTTGTATTTTTGCTCTACATGTACTGAAATACGAATTTTGCTGTTCTCCGGTAAAAAGAAGAGAGGAGTAAGGAGACTGGACATGTATTTCAGAGCCCCACCCCATAAAAGAACAAATCTTGTAGAAGTACATAAATTTTGTTACTCCATCTGCTGGATTCCTGGTTGTGCAATTTGTAGATGAGAGTGAGACATTAGGGCAGCCCACACTCTTTGTTGTTCAACATTTACATTGAACAAGCAGTAAAGCATACAAAGATAAATTTGTAAAACGAAGCAAATATCAGGGAGAAGCAATAAACATTTTGAAGTTTACCGGTGACACTGCAATTCTGTCAGAGACAGTAAAGAACTTGGAATAACAGTTGAATGGAATAGATAGTGCCCTGGAAAGGGATTATAAGATAACCCTCAATGGAACTAAATAAAAAGTAATGGAACGTATTCAAATTAAACCTAGCAGCACCAACGGATTTTGAATAAGGTGTACTACAAAAGGAGGACGTAATATATGAGCAACACAAAGATATACGGATTTCGTTAATTTTCGTTGTCTTTTACGCACAACATACTGTTTAAAGATATATTTATGTGTAAGAAGAGTCCTAAACCTGAAAATATGAGTATGACACATGTTCTGAATATTCACATACACTGATAAGACCCAACTTTTTGCTTTACTGGAAAATTTGAATTAATTACGGAATCTGGTAGAAGAAATCATTAAAAATCACAACTATTTTTTTTTCAAAATTTTAAAATGTAATGTTCGTGACTAGATTACAGTGCTCTGAAATGGTAGGCATACAGCTCCCCTTCCCTCCCCATTTGTATTGTGAGGGTTAAATCAGGTAGTATTAAGGGAATCTGATTACGAAATGAGACACTAAAAGGACTATTGGGCAGCAAAATATCTGATGGTGGTCGAAGTAGAGAGGATATAAAATGAAGACTGAATATAGCAAGAAAAGTATTAATGAAAAAGAGGGATTTGCTAGAAAAGAATATAAATTTAAGTTTCGGAAGTATTTCTTGATGGTATTTGTATGGTTTCCAAGATGTTACTCTAGGCGGGTTCTCGCGTCCGTCAGCCGTCGTAATTTAATATGATATTTACCACAAAAATTTATTGGTGATTTTATTGTTGCTGACTTACGTGGTGGGCGTTAATAGAAAGGATATTTCTTTTTATTTTGATTTACAATAAAATACTTTTGTGAAGTTATCTTTTTTAACAACATTAATCTTCAGTATAAATTATTTGTTACGTTAATGAACGTTCGACTCGCTGAGTCTTAAAACATGAGCATGTAAGTTGAACAATGGAATAAACTTTTCATATTAATTTCCTCGGCTACTCAGTTCACTTTAAAGTAAAACATCTTTAGTTATTAATCACAAGTGCGGCCCACACAAGCGCGACAGTATTTTTTCTTACCTCCGTTAACCATTGCATTGTAGTCGGAGTCCTGGCTCTGGCCCTCGGCTGTTGTACTGAAAATAAGAATCTTAAAGCTGCGTATTTTCTGCAGCGTCGGTCGGCTGTGTAGAATAATGTATATTATGTTAATAGCGGGCGAGTTTTTCGCTTCCGCTTAAATTTTATTAGTTAATATCGCCTCGTAATGACATTGTTGGCTGCATCGGCTGCTGCGATTGTTGCACTGTAAATTACTCGAATGCAGGCTAATTTAAGGAAGGCGGACATGACATCGGGATCACCTCTTACAAATTGAAAGCGAACAATAATATTAAATCAATATATTATTTGCTTAATTAGTACAAATATGCTTACATTTACCAGCACTAGCAAGATGTCCATCTACACGCAACCAAAACAAGAGAAGAAGTGAAGACGACTAAAAAATTAACAAAAGAGCGTATCTTGTCGTCTCCTTAGATCATTTATGTGCCATCAGAACATACACAGAGAAATTATTATAATCCGGGTTAATGAGAAAAATGTATATTATTCAATTTTTAAATGTCACTCCTTTATAAATCCTGTTTTTAAGTCTTTTCATATTATTTCACTGTGGACGCTATAGGGTATAAAAATGAATGTGCGCTATGAAAAATACTGAACGCGAAAATGAAGATTTGGATTCTGAATAAGATCTTAGGATCTCTTAACGGTGATATTAGTTCCTCCTTGTTGCTCTTTAACATATATATTACAACATAAAAGTAAATGAAAGATTAAGGGAACTAGTAACTACTAAATATTAATGTGGTTTCTGCTTATACATTTACTGTAGATTAAAAGTTATTCATACATTTCAAATGTTATATGTCGATGTGCAATGGACATAAAGAGATACAAATGAATTTCCTGACTAATATTATTGATCAACTGCTCAAATGTGCTCCTTTTGCTGGCTACGTGTTCTAATATAAATAACACGAGATGACTGATATCATCTACATCCCAAACACTAGCCGAAACTACCTTCAAAGATGATCTACAGTGGTGCGAAACGTCAGTGGAAATGAAACTTACGTGATCACAGCAGTTCACCTTTATAGCCCTATTAAGCCGAAGCAAGAAGCATAAGGCGGTTCAGTGAATAGTATAATCTAATACTATCTTGTCCTCTCTGTATTCTACAGGCAAGAAACGCGAACTCCCAGGGACGGAATTCAGATAACATCTCAACGTGAGTATTGACAGGAGAAGTGCTCTCTATCTCTGAACGCTGTGTACTCAACGACGATTCCCTACCCGGAAGCGAAGTCCAGAATCGTATAAATTAGCAACGCCTTCGGTCACCTAAAGCAACTTCCCAGTGCCTTGCGGCACTATATCATGCACATTAAAGCTTAGTGATTTTGCCCGCATTTGTCCTATCATGTTAAACGAACCATGCGACAGTATTTCACTGGTGAAAGCTTCCCAAAGCTGGAACATTATCCCCTGAGTCCCACCGCGCGTCATCGGATGTCGGTTTCGGCATGACGTCTAGCTCTGGGATTGCACAGCAACGTTCGCCTGCATCACGCATTACACTGCAAGTTTTGTCACTTTTGTCAATCTCCTGATGCACTGGCACAAGCCTTGTCGGACTGATCATTAACCTTACAAACACATTTCCTCTTTCTTCTCATCCCACGTTATGAGGAGGCAGGGCTGTCACAGATGGTGGCGAATGTGCCTCCTTCGGAAATACTAAATGAATCTGTATCATTTTAGTACCCAAAACATCTTCAATACAACCAGCGTTATTGATACCTTTGTGTGTCACCTCCTAAGTATCTACAATAAAATTACTGTCGGCAGTTGAACTCTGCACGACACAAAAATCATCGGCACATGCACTTCCATGCACATCTGGTCCAGGCTGCAGAAATTCGCAACCTCTCCGCCAGGGTATACCTCACTAATTATGCAAACAACAAACGAGGAGAACAAAACAGTACGACGAAAAGGATACTTAATCTAATTCTATCCTTACACTTACTGTAACTTAACTTCTCCACTTAAGCGGCTACTCATGACTACTACTTTAAGCGCTTAAACGCAGACAACCACATTTATTGCTCAAAATGAAATACATTGCCCATTAAAAACTGCGAAAACTACCACAAAACTCCGACTTCTCGACAAAACTCATCTTCCCCTCCTAAAAAGCTACGCATGGTTAACACCTTACACACTTCCAGACAATGAGCCACACACATTCATGATAGACAAAAATAACGTTCATATATACACATCCTGAGAACACAGTCTGAGTTTACTTGCCACATGTCACACATGGAAACAGAACTGAAAAGCTGCTAAAAGGTGTAATGACTCGACGAGACAGTCGCATGGGAAAAAATAGAACATTCATAGAAGAGGCAGTGTACTCACCCACTGCACACTGATGTTGTGTGTCGACGAAACTGCAACATTGAGGTAGTCGAGAGTCATCGTCTCCAGGGAGAGTGGCTGGTAAGGTCCCCCTGTCACTGAAATTTAGTCATAACACACACTTCTGACATCAAAATGAGGAGGTCCGGGATGGATGACCCCTACACGCGGAGGTCTGAGTTGAGGTGGTGGATTGGTGTCGGGATGATGATCGATGGCTGCTCACAAAAACTTCACTATTAGTCATACATTTTACTGAAGAACAAACTAGAACATTTTGTGGTGCAACGTCATCCATTGTGTGTGCTGAAGACATCGAGTGTTAAGGAACTGATGCAACAGGTGGGCATGGTCTCAAACCGTAGTGGTCACGTGGTTAAAGACTGAAATGCCTAGAACCGCACAGCCACACCGGCCGGCATAAAAGATCTGATAAATGGCTAATCAGTATTTGTATCACACCAATGGCTGACGGCACCATGTAAGCAGTTTTGCATTTCTTTCACGAATAGCTGATCACAAAACTGAAAGGTTATATTTTAAATATACTTAAATATATTCATGATTCTTAAGAGCTAACAAGATATACTCGTACATACCAAAAGCTGAAGAACAAAGGACGATACGAAACAGGAAGGCTTCTCCCAGCTGATCGCAGAATAAATGTGAAGGCTTCTCTGTTCTTTATTATCATAGAAATTATTACATGTAGTTATTAACATTTGTGGACTATCTGCTACACACACATTTCATAAACATAAAGAAAGAAAAATTTCTTGGTGTCCTACGTTTGTCTACGATACATTTGACTACGATATTGGCTGTTATATGAGTACTTATTCATGTCCTGTACAACAAAATTACAAGATTGGTGTTATCAAGAAAAAACAATACATTATTGGACATGTTTTAAGTAAAGAGAGAGATAAATCATTTGCATTGGCACGGCAGATATGTGTAGAAGATACACTAACTAAAAGTTTGAGAGGTATTAATGTTCTGAGGATAAGAGGTTAAGTCAGTTCAGTGATGTGTCTGCCTGTGGGAATTGATGCAGCCACTGCTGGAGTGACTTCGCAGTTGGCTTGTATGATGTCAGTCGGTCGGTGACAACAGGCTGAGTGGTGGCTCTGGTAGAGCATTTCGCAGCAGAGGTGGGCACCTAGGAACGGCCCAATCCAGGATCGTAGGTGTTGTGTCGATTCCCTAAGGTCTCGACACAATGAGTGGCTAGGTGCACGCGAAACTAACGCAGACGGGCGTAAATTCTGAAACAGGAGACTGGATGAAAACTATAAAGAAAAGAAGAGAGATTTTAATATACTTAACTTTAATGTAGTCTTGTTCTTGTTGAAATACATCTCTTGCATAGTAGTAAGCAATTAGCAATGATACACATGGCGCCTTGCTAGGTAGTAGCGATGGACTAGCTGAAGGCTATTTAATCTGTCTCTCGGCAATTGAGAGGAATACTTGGTAGGTCTAGTCGCAAGCTATGTCGTCCGTACAACTGGGGCGAGGTCATGTCCGTGTCGTGTGACCTGCCATGTGGTGGCGCTAGGATTGCGAGTACACAGTGGCGACACGCGGGTCCGACATGTACTACAGGACCGCGGCCGATTTAAGTTACCACCTAGCAAGTGTGGTGTCTAGCGGTGACACCACATTCCTCCCCCGCAAATCGGCGAACGGTCGTGAGATAAGGCTTCCGCCCGCCGTGGGGAGGACCCCATGTTGACGTATGCGATGAGGTGGGGAGCCTAACAACAGGCGAGGCTGTGCCACCCGCACCCGGCCATTCGGTCCGAGGGGAGCTAGGAAACGCCTGCAAACCCAGTCCAGGGTGCACGTCAACATGAGGTGTGTGCGCACGTAATGATATAAGAGGAGCCGCGGGGTCGACCTCCATGTGGTCGGAGCACCCGACGGGCGAAGACGACATCTGGTCCGGAGCGGGCAAGAGGTCCATGGCGGAGGACGGCTGGTCACGGGAAGCAAGCGGCGGCGCGTGACCCAGGGAGGCGCGAGGCGGCTGCAGCGAAGCGTCCGCTGCTGGCGGCGCCGGCGGCGGCTGCGGCGGCGCGACGCCATGAGGCAAAATGGAAGGCATCGTCGGTAACACCTGGGGATGAGGCGAGCCAGTAGATGGGTCCCCAAGGCGCTGACCGGACGGCTCCGTCGCTGAAAGCAGACGGGGAGCGGCAGAACCCAGGCGACGACAGAGGCGCAGCTGATTGAGATGCCGACGCACCTCACCAGAGGCCCCCAAAACCAAATACATCGCGCGGCCGAGGCAGCGAAGAATGCGCCCTGCGAGCCAACGCCGTGAACCGCGATAGTTGCGATAATAGACAACGTCGCCAGGAGCAAAAGCAGGAGACTGCCGCAGCACAGGAACCTGATGTGGCGGATGCAGCAAAGACATCAAAGTTCGATGAGAACGACCATGAAGCAACTCAGCCGGCGAGCGACCATCGCGAGGCTGAGAGCGATATGAAGACAAAAAGAGCAACAAAGCGTCCTCCCGAGAATGCGACTCTTTCAATTTCAACATCTGGGACTTGAAAGTCCGGACCAATCGTTCAGCGGCACCGTTTGACTGAGGCGAAAACGGCGCGGATGTCAGATGTTGAATACCATTGGCCTTGCAGAACGACTGAAATTCTGCGGACATGAATTGTGGGCCATTGTCGGAAACAATAGTCTGCGGAAGACCTTCAATGCAAAAGATAGCAGACAAGGCTTGGATTGTGGCAGAAGACGTCGTGGAAGACATCCGGACAACAAAAGGAAAATTACTGAAAGCATCGACCACAACCAACCATCGAGCATTCCAGAACGGCCCAGCAAAATCGATGTGCAATCGTTGCCAAGGGGAAGTGGCTTTCGGCCATGCAAAGAATTTCCGCGGCGGTGCGGATTGTTGTTCGGCACACGCCACGCAAGAGGAGCACATATTCGTAATCGCAGCATCGATTCCGAACCAAGGACAGTGCTGACGAGCAAGTTGTTTCGTGCGCACTATACCCCAATGTCCTTGGTGAAGAAGCTTTAAGACAGAGGACTGTAACGAACGTGGGACCACGACTCGGGATTGATCATTATCGGAACGCAACAACAAAACACCACGTCTTACAAAAAGTCTCTCCTTGTGAGCAAAAAAACGGCGAACCAAAGGATCCTCGATCCGTGACTTTGACAAGGGCGATTGCGTAGCAACAAAACGCAAAACAGTAGCAAGGACAGGGTCAGCAGCTGTGGCTGTAGCTACACGACGAAAATCAATCGGAAACGATGCGACCACGTCATCGGCTTCCGAATCAATGAACATGCAAGCAAGTTCGGAAGAATCGAATGCTTTATCCTCAGCAACAGGCAAACGGGACAACGCATCAGCGTTTCCGTGCTTAGCAGTGGACCGATACAAGATATCGTAGCGGTACTGCGAGAGAAAAAGAGACCAGCGAATGAATTTCTGCGCTGTACGTGGAGGTACAGGTTTGTTCGGATGAAAAAGCGATGTCAAAGGTTTGTGGTCCGTGATGATTGTAAAGTGACGACCATACAAGAAGTCATGGAACTTGGTAACACCAAACACTAGAGCTAAAGCTTCTTTCTCTATTTGTGAATAATTTCTTTGCGCAGATGAGAGCAATTTTGACGCAAAGGCAATAGGGCGATCATGCGAGCCATCCTTGTGCGCAAGCACAGCACCGATCCCGAAATCCGATGCATCTACCATCAACAAAAGGGGTTTTCGGGGATCGAATGGCGTAAGGCAAGTATTTGAAAGTAACGCCGATTTCAACTGGCGAAAGGCGCGTTCGCATTCCGTCGTCCAGACGAACGGAACACCTTTACGGCGTAAGCGATGAAGCGGAGCTGAAATGGAAGAAGCATTGCGCACAAATCGATGATAATAATTTACCTTACCCAGCACACTCTGTAGCTGTTTTAAGTTCTGCGGTGACGGCAAGTCCTGAATGGCACGAAGGTGCTCTGGACTCGGATGTATACCTTGGGCGTTTATGACATGCCCCAGGTACGGTAAGTCACGAGCAAAAAACACACATTTGTCCTTCCGCAAGCGAAGACCATTCTGACGCAAGACCTGAAATAAGGTCCGGAGATTCTGCAAATGTTCGGCTTCTGTCTTTCCTGAGACCACAATATCGTCCAGATAGTTCGCAGCAGTAGGGACCGACGCACAAATAGTTTGTAAATATTGCTGAAACAAAGCAGGGGCGGATGCACACCCGAATGGCAGTCTTTTGAAGCGATACAAGCCAAGATGCGTGTTTACCACCAAGACGCGCTGGGATTCTTCGTCCACAGGTATTTGCAAGTACGCATCTGCTAGGTCCAATTTTGAAAAATATTTTCCCGGGCACAGTTTGTCAAAAAGATCTTCCGGGCGGGGCAAAGGAAAAGTAGCAGTCACAAGTTGTGGATTCACAGTTGCCTTGAAGTCCACACAAAGTCTCAATTTTCCGGAAGGTTTTGGCAAAGTTACTAAGGGCGAGGCCCAGAGAGAAGCCTGCACTCGTTCAATGACACCTTGAGATTCTAATTCGGCTAATGTTCGTGCGACCGCATCACGCAATGCGTGGGGAACATTGCGCGCTCTGAAAAATTTCGGTTGCGCGTTGTCTTTCAGTTCCAAATGCGCTTCATAGTTCCGAGCGCAACCAAGGCCCGGTGCAAAAATGTCTGCAAATTCTTCACAAAGACTAGAAACACTGGCGGAAGGCCCAGTCTGATTCACTATAGACAAATTAAACAATTGAAACAAATCTAAACCAAACAAGTTCACTGCACTAGAGGAACGAAGAACATAAAATGACACAAGTTTTGTCTGTCCCTTGTATGTGGCAAGAAGGCTGCACTGTCCTAACACAGGTATATGCTGTCCTGAGTAACTAGTTAACTTAACATTTGCGGCACGCAATGGCGGTTGGCCCAGTTGTTTGTACGTGTCGTGATTGAGCAATGAAACTGCAGCTCCGGTATCGAGCTGGAATGGTATCACTTTTCCTGCAAAGTCTAAGTCCACAAAAAGTTTATTGTCTTGTTGACGACAAGAGCGACTGTCTCGTGCAATTTGAACAGAGACAGGTACAGAAGCACTTGCGACTTTACGGGATTTCCGGCGACGTCGACGCACACTTTGGGTGGGACGAACACAGTCACTGTTAGCTAAAGTGTCACTGGACGGGTGGGCATGAACTACATGAATGTCCATGGGCGAAGGTCCACGAGCCTGATTGTCCTGGGTTCGATTCCGGCGCGAAGCAAAGGGCCTGGAATTGGTGTGATTGTCTGACCGAAGCTTTTTCTGGCAAACACTTTGTACATGTCCTTTCTTTTGACAGTAAAAGCAAATAGCTTGGCGTGACGGGCAATTGTCACGCGAATGTCTAGTCGCACACCGCGGGCATGATTTCACTGCAGTTGCTTGCTTACGCGGCGCACGTGGTTGCAAGCGAGGCGGCCGCAGCGAAGTCGGGCGCGAGGGCCGCTTAGCGTCCCGTGCAGCGGGCCGGGCGGGCCGATTAATGTGACACACGGCTGGCGAAGTTTCAAATGATGCCTGAGCAAAGTCAAGTGTGTCTTGCCTGTCCAATATGTCTATCACTTGTTGCAGGGAGGGATTAACTAGCTTCAAAATCTGTTCCCTTATGCGAACATCAGAAACGTTCTGTGCAATTGCATCACGCACCATAGTATCTGAATATGGGAGGCCACATTCACAGGCAAACGCGCAGTCTCTAGTAAGGCCTTGCAAAGTTGCTACCCACTCCCTATTAGTCTGACCGGCGGTACGTTTTGTACGAAAAAACGTATACCGTTTTGCAACAACATTTACTGTTTCTTTGAAATAGGCATCTAAAGCCGACAAAATTTCTTCGTAGGACAGAGTTGCTACGTCGCGTCGGGGAAACAATTTCACTATCACACGGTAGGTAGACACACCGACACAAGAAAGCAAAAACGGCTGCCGCTCTTTACCTTGAATTCCATAAGCTGTGAGGTGGAACCGGAACTGATCGGCCCACTCAGTCCAGCTCTCGTTATGGGCCTCAAAGGGCCTAAATGGCGGTGCGACAGCGTTGTGTGGCTGCGGTAGCGAAGAAGCGGCTGCCGCCGCATCGGTTTGCAGCGCACGTTGACCCTGGACGAGCTGTCCAAGGGCTTCCAATAACGCCTGCGTCTGCTGATTCTGCAAGCGAAAAAATTCGGACAGTACATCTGGAGAATGCGGCGAAGCCATGACACAAACAAATTAGAGCAAGTATAACACAAAGACTGCAACGTGGGCGCGGCATCCCATCCTCGTCGCCAAAATATTGTTGTGTCGATTCCCTAAGGTCTCGACACAATGAGTGGCTAGGTGCACGCGAAACTAACGCAGACGGGCGTAAATTCTGAAACAGGAGACTGGATGAAAACTATAAAGAAAAGAAGAGAGATTTTAATATACTTAACTTTAATGTAGTCTTGTTCTTGTTGAAATACATCTCTTGCATAGTAGTAAGCAATTAGCAATGATACACATGGCGCCTTGCTAGGTAGTAGCGATGGACTAGCTGAAGGCTATTTAATCTGTCTCTCGGCAATTGAGAGGAATACTTGGTAGGTCTAGTCGCAAGCTATGTCGTCCGTACAACTGGGGCGAGGTCATGTCCGTGTCGTGTGACCTGCCATGTGGTGGCGCTAGGATTGCGAGTACACAGTGGCGACACGCGGGTCCGACATGTACTACAGGACCGCGGCCGATTTAAGTTACCACCTAGCAAGTGTGGTGTCTAGCGGTGACACCACAGTAGGCATGCCAGCCGTGCGAGCCTTGCCTCGCGCTGCCAGTTCAGGCGGAGCAGTCGCATCGAGGTCTCTCTGGCCGCACAGTGCAGAGTCGTGCAGCCGCACTCGACTACAGCAGTCTCGGGCCGAGTGAGTCCTTGACGTCACCCCAAGAGCTGAGCAGTGCTGTAGCAAAAGCACCTGTATGTCATTGGCTCAGCAGAGTTGGGCATGGAGATGAAGCCCACGGGCCACGGCCTCACTGCTCTGCACTGAGCGAGACTGTGACGTCACTGCACCAGTCCCTTGCGCAAGCACTGGTGTGCTCTCGCCTACGGGCTGTTGGTAGCACTGACTGCAGTTGTGAGCTACGGGCTGCGAGTGGTGGGTAGAGCAGTGTTTAGTGGAGTGGTGTGATTTCTTCATTTTTTTCGTATTTCAAAAATGAGGGTGGCAACGAAAAATGTCTTGCAGAAGAAGGAGGACATGTCCAGAAAAAGGGATCTAAAAGAAAAACTAATCAGTGGTGAGCAGAGAACCACACAGCGTAAATCGAATATTAAAAGATCAGTTGGGACTGTGTTAAAGCCTATTGTGGATGGCGTTAGGAAAAGCGTTCATTTTGTTTGCAGTTCGCTGTTCAATGGAATTTACTCTCATGCTGAAGGCCAAAGTGGCACTACGCACATTGCTCGCCATCCTTGCATGTTTAATAAACAAGGGTCTTATGTGGAGCAGCAACGACTTTCTAAACCTTCTCAGGGGATAACTGTCGATAAAAGTGTGGCTATGTGTGCACGAGACGTAAGGTCGTATAGAACTATGAGAGATGAAGGTCTTAGGGATCTTGCTCATACGTTAGTTGACACTGCAAAGGCCATTACATCTAACCCCACAACTGTGTCGAGGTACATGGCAGAAAGTGCTAAAAGCCTACGACATATATTTATGCCTGAGGTAATTGCTCATATAACAGAAGATGAATACTCAGCAATTACAGAAATGTGGACATCCAGCGCGAGAAGAAACAATTATCTGTTTCATTGACTGGACTCTCAGATCTCGCATTTTGTTAACAACTTAATTTCCAGATGAACCAAAAGCGGGCGGTAAAATTCTAAGAGAAATGTTTCGACGATTTATGTCTCTTGGTATCCACCAAAGTAATGTGAAAGACAAGCAGCACACGACTGATCAAGATACCAACACTGTCGTTGCAATGCGCGATATATTGAATTGTTCCTGCCATATGTCAAACACAGGGCTGCGTCATTATTTTCATGCGGAGTATATATGCGTCAATTGTCCATACGTTCATGGTCTTTTGATTGCGGCGAAAGAACGCGTCACTTACGTAAAGAAAAGTGGTCTTCTTAATGCTCTTGTTAGATAAATGAGCCAGTCCAACGATAGTCGCTGGAATAAGCAGCCGACAACGTTAGAATGTCTTTGTGCGAGAAGCTGTCTGAGAAGGGAGAAATAGCTCGAAATGAAGGAACTGATATCACGCTGATGAACGAACTTTTCACGGTATGTTTGCTATTCCATTACGGTAATTCGTATACGCAATCGTTTATTTTACAGCTTTAAAAAAAATAAGGGTTCTTGTAGCTCTTCAAAGCGGCGTCCAAGCAATTAAAACTGGAGAAATCACCTACACTGCTCATTCTGTCGACATGGACAATGACAATGTTAAAGCATTTGAGTCAGGCGCCCCAGGACAGAGAAGATTCTGATATTGGACTTTTGCATTTACGCTTCAAATTATACTTAGATGAAAAGGTAATTGTCCAGAGATACTGTGAGGTAGCAACTTTCCTCTGGCCACCATTCGCATTTTAAAAATGATACCTAAAGATAAGAGGCGTAAAGTCATGAAATGGATACAATAGTTTTCCTTGCGCATACTTCTCCAGTCCCACAAAGCATTCTAACGACATTTCACATTACTGCATCTCCAACCGTTTTTTCTATTTGTTCTCGCTAGTGGGTTAGAACGGAACTGGCTTTTCTTTCGATCTAGAAATAGTTAACTCAATGTACTCTACTCTCCTGGAACTTACAAAAATAGCATTTAATGTTCGGAAATATTAGAGACGCTCATTCCTACATGTTTCTCCAATACTGGTAACATGTTGTTTTTGGGAGTCCAAGTTGTCCTAAATCAAAGTCTGAATTTTTGCCGTATATGCACTGAAGTATGAATTTTGCTGTTGTGTGGTAGATAGAAGAGAGGACTAATGAGGCTGGACATGTATTTCAAAGTCCCACCCCATCAAAGAACAAATCTTGTTGAAGCACATAATTTCTACTACTCCATCTACACAGAACAAGCAGTAAAGTATAGAAGGATAAATTTGTAAACAGAATTAAATATCATGGAGAAGCAATACACATTTTGAAGTTTACCGATGACAATGCTATTCTGTCAGAAACAGTAAAGAACTTGGAATAACAGTTGAATGGAATAGATAGTGCCCTGGAAAGGGATTATAAGATAACCCTCAATGGACCTAATTGAAAAGTAATGGAACGTTTTCGAATTAAACATAGCAATACCAACAGATTTTCCATAACATGTACTACAAAAGGAGGACGTAATATATGACCAACACAAAGATATAAGAATTTCGTTAATTTTCGTTGTCTTTTTGCACAACATACCTTTTAAAGATATATTTGTGTGTAAGAAGGGTCCTGTACCTGGAAATATGAATATGATACCTGTTCTGAAAACTCACATCCACTGACAAGAACTCAATTTTTGCGCTACGTATTTGTGAAAAATTAAAAACAATTACCTAATATCGTAGAAGAAATCATTAAAAATCAGAAATATATTTTTTTCAAAATTTTAAAGTACAATGTACATGACTAGATTACAGAATTTTGTGAAGGTAGGCATAAAGAACCCCTTCCCTCTTCCTTGGTATTGCGAGGGTTAAAGCCGGTAGTATTAAGGGAATCTGATTAGAAAATAAGACACTAAAAGGATTATTGGGCAGCAAACTAATTGATGATGACCGAAGTAGTTAGGAAATAAAATGAAGACTGACTGTAGCAAGAAAAGTATTAATGAAAAAGAGGTATTTGCTAACATAGAATATAAATTTAAGTGTTAGGAAGTATTACTGGAAGGTATTTGTATGGTTTCCAAGATGCTGCTCCAGGTGTGTGTAAAAATGAATGTGCGCAATGGAAAATACTGAACGCAAATATAAATATTTGGCTCTGTCTTACTACCCTCTGAAGCAGGTCTTAGGATTTCTTAATGGTGATATTATTTCCTCCTTCTTGCTCTTTAACATATAAATTACAACATAAAAATAAATGATTGATTAAGGGAACTAGTAACTACTAAATATTAATGCTGTTTCTGCTTATACATTTATTGTAGATTAAAACCCCTTAATATATTAAAAATGTTTATATGTCGATGATACAAATGAATTTACTGACTAATATTATTGATAAACTGCCCAAATGTGCGGCTTTTTATGGCTACGTGATAACATATGAATAACGCAAGATGACCATTATCATCTACGTCCCAAACACTTGAAGACACTACTTTCAAAGATGATCTACAGTGGTGTGCAACCTCAGTGGAAATGAAACTTACAATATCACAGATGATCAGTTTTATAGCCCTAATAAGCAGAACCGATTAGCAATATCACCGAATGTACTGCGTCCCGTACGTCGCAGTGATGGTTCTCATGCACGTCTGCGACGATGGATGAACTCCAGCCACAAAATAAAAAACTCATTAAATACTAGGATGGCAGAAGGCGGTCCTCTGACTAGTATAAAATATTATTATCTTCTCCTCTCTGTATTCTACAGACAAGAAATGCGAACTCCCAGCCGCAAAGACGGGATTCAGATAACGTTTCAACGTGAATATAGACAGCAGAAGTGCTCTCAATCACTAATGCTGGGTACTCAACGACGATTCCCTACCCGGAGGCGAAGTCCAGAATCGTATAAGTTAGCAACACCTTCGGTCACATAAAGCAACTTCCCAGTGCCTTGTGCCCATACATCACGCAACTTAAGCTTTAGTGATTTTGCCCACATTTGTTCTATCATGATATACGAACCCTGAGACAGTATTTCACTGGTGACAGCTTCCACGAGCTTGAACATTATCCCCCTGGGTTCCACCGCTCGTCATCGGAAGTCAGTTTCGGCATAATGCTTGATAAAAAAGTGTAGCCCTGGAATTGCACAGCAGCCTTCGCTTGCATAACGCATTACACTGCAAGTCTTGTCACTTTAGTCAATCTCCTGATCCACTGGCACAATCCTTGTCGCCCGATCATATACCTTACAGACACATTTCCTCTTTCTTCTCCTCCCACCTTCTGAGGAGGCAGTGCCGTCACTGTTGGTGCCGAATCTGCGGCCTTCGGAAATACTAAATGCGGTTGTACCATTTCAGTACCCAAAATATCTGCGATACAATCAGCCTTATTGATAGCTTTCTGTGTCACCTCCTAAGTATCTACAACAAAATTACTGTCGGCAGTTGCGCTCTGGAAGACTCAAAAATCATCAGCACATGAACTTCTCTCCACATCTGGTCCAGGCTGCAGAAATTCGCAACCTCTCCTCACTAATTATGCAAACAAAAATCGAGGAGAACGAAACAGTACGATGACAAGGACGCTTAATCTAATTCTGTCCTAACACTTACCGTAATTTAACTTCTCTCACTGAGCGGCTACTCATGATTAAAAGTAGTGAGCCACATTTATTGCTCAAAGTGACATACATTGCATATTAAAAACGGCGAAAACTACCACAAAACTCCGACTTCATGGTTAACACCTTATACACTTCCAGACAGTGAGCCACACCCATTGATGATAGGCAAAAATAACGCTCATATTTACACATCCTCAGAACACAGTCAGCGTTTACTTGACACATGTCACACATAAAAACAGAACTGAAAAGCTGCTAAAAGGTGCAATGATTCGACGTGATACTCGCAGAGGAAAAAATAGAACAGTCAGTGCACTGAGTCACTGTGCACTGATGCTGTGTGTCCACGAAGCAGCAACCCTGAGGTAGTAGAGAGTCATCGTCCCAGGGAGGGTAGCTGGTAAGGTTCCCCAGTCACCGAAATTTAGACGTGACACACACTTCTGACATCAAAATGTGGAGGTCCAGGATGGATGATCTCTACGCGTGGATGTCTGAGTTGAGGTGGTCGATTGTTGTCGGGATAATGACACATTGTTGCTCATAAAAACTGCACTATGATTCATACATTTCACTGGAAAACAAACTAGGACATTCTGTGGTGCAACGTCCTCCATAGTGTGTGCTGAAGACAGCGGGTGTTAAGGAACTGACGCAACTGGTAATCATGGTCTCTAATGATTGCCTTCTATGGCTGAAGGCTGGTTGTACCTGGTAGTTGACCCACAGGCTGGAAGATGCTAAGCTCACAGCACTGACCTCAAAACCTGCAGCGGCGGCCCACAGTTAGTGGAGGCCAAATCCCATGGTGGCTGCTTGTAGCGTCATGTCGCTCGTGGAGTGCCAACACCTCTCCTCTTAAATAGTAGCTACCAGACTGAGACACCTTTGACTGGTAATTTATTTTGGGACAGAGCGTCCCTGTTTAGTTCCTGGGCTACCAACGCCTTCCTGCTGCGTCGTCATTATGGCGGTGCCAGCCCCTTCTCTGGAGCACAATGTGGGAATCTGCCAGTGGCATTGCTGCATCCGACGTAATGGTGTTTTGTCGGCTCTGAGCTGGCCGAATCCCAAGACCTTTTGTAACAGCCATGGCAACATCACAATTTTACTCGGTAGCTCCGAAAAATAGAGGCGGCACTGCAGATCGAACAACTGATAAGAAGATACTGAGTCGAACTGGGGAAAACAAGAAATTTATGTCACAACTTCCTTTCATGGGGCTTATCCTGAGGCATCAAGGACATTTCAGGATGGTAGGTAATGGAGAGAAGTGTGTATATGTGGGCGTTGCGGAGGGGGTGTTAAAATTGTAGAGGGAGACAAAGTCTTGAATACAGTTAGCAGGTTCAAATTGATGCACGTCGCATTAGCTGTGCAGCGCTGAAGAGGCTTGCACACAATAGACTAGCTTGGGCAGCTGCATCAAACCAGTCTTCAGACTGCAGACCACATCAACAACATTGCGGAAGGGGGTGGGAGGGAGAGGTAGGCTTCTGGTCCACAACTTTGCAAGTTCTTTACTGGGAGAACTCATTAGTGAGGTAGATCACGTGTGATTCAGCACCCTCGGCAGTTGTCATGGCAAAAGACGTTTCTATATTGCTCTAAATTAACGGCGTTGCTCATTCTCGTATGAGAAAAAGTATTTATCTCACGCTGTTGAACGATGCAACCAACTGATGTAGCGGTTCTTGTATTACTTTGTTGTTGTAAACAGAAGTGTCTCTGGTATGACGTTAAACTGCAACCATACAGTATAAGCGGTGCCTATCCGACAATAGCAACAACCTCTCTCGAAAGTGGATGAGCCAGTGGAAGTTGTGAGCTGTAACTGTTACCTTGCCTGCTTGCGAAGGTGGAAGGAAGATAGAGAATGTAAAGAAAATAGTCGTGATCACCTACCACTTACCAGCAGGTAGTCTGCTCAGTATTATCAATTGAAATTAACTGAGCAGTGCTTGTTGATTCCTGTTGTGATTTTATGTAACACCAGGTTTGAGTTCGAGAGTAACGCAAAGTTACAGATGTGGCTCCAATGTAATTTTCATAATGCAAGAGCATAACGCGATCGGTCAGTCGAATTATGCTGTATAGTTAATCGAGTATCGTACTTCGTTTCTGAAAGGCTGTAGGTTCTTTGGTACACCATAAGTGATCTTATAAATTGCTAATCAGTGTTTGGATCACAGCAAAGGCAGACAGGCTCCATGTCAGCAGTTTTGCATTTCTTTCACGAATAGCTGTATAAAAAGCTGACAAAGACATTAATACAAAGAGATATGTTTAATTTGTTAAATTAATACATCTGAAAGGCATTAATGTAAACATACTTAAATACGGGGGGCGTTTGAAAAGTCTGTGCAAAGTCCGAAAGATTCCACCACCGGCGCCTATCGAGTTTAGTTAGTCGCATCTTTGGAAAGAGCGCACACCAAGTTTCAGTCATTCTGGTTTATTTCTTTGTGTTTGGCATTCGTATGAATCAAGGAAGTCGAGTGATAGCCAACTTTATGAAAGGAAAAACGCCTCAGGAAATAAAGAGAAGCTTGATAAAAGTTACGGTGACTCTTCGCCTTCGCTTAGAACACTTTATAAGTGATTTCAAAATTTTAGGAGTGGACATATGGGCACAAGTGATGCTGAACTTTCTGGACGCCCTGTGGAGGATACCGCTCCAGACATCGCTAATAAAATCCATGATATGGTGACGGATGACAGAAGAGTTAATGTGCGTGAGATTGCTAGTGCTGTGGGCATCTCGAATGAACGGGTACATAATATTTTGCATGAACGTTTGGACATTAGAAAGCTATCCGAACGATGCGTTCCGCGATTGCTCATGCTTGGCCAAAATCGGAAGTGTGCGAATTGTTGCAAGGATGGTTTGCAGCTATTCAGAAGAATCCGCAGGACATTGAGCGTCGTTTCGTCACTGTTTATGAAACATGGATACATTAATATACTCATGTGACCAAACAACAATCTAAACAATGGGTTACCGAGGGAGAATCTGCACCAAAAAAGGCGAAGACCATTCCTTCGGCCGGAAAGGTTATGGCGACTGTCTTTTGGGATTTGCAATGGATAATTCTCATCGACTCTCTGCATAAGGGTAAAACTATGTGAATATTATTCATCGTCATTGGACCGTCGTTTTCGATCACGAGAATGCACCAGCAAACACCTCAGCAGTTGTGGTCGCGAAATTAATGGAAATAGGATTCCATCTAGTTTCACATCCCCCACCCCCATGTTCTCCAGATCTGGTTCCCTCGGACTACTATTTGTTCCCCAATTTGAAGAAAGGCTGGTGGGACAAAGATTTTATTCAAATGAGGAGATGATTGCAGCATGTATTAGCTATTTTACAGACTTGGACAATTCCTATTATTTGGAAGGGATCAACAAATTCGAACAGCGTTGGACTAAGTCTCTAAGTCTAAAAGGAGACTATGTTGAAAAATAAAAAAAGTTTTACCTGAAACATGTAAGGAGTTTTTATTTTTGCACGGACTTTTAAAACGCCCCTCGTATATTCATGGTTCTTAAGAGCTAACGGGATATATGCATAGATGGATATAGATAGCGAAAGCTGAAAAACAAAGGACGATACGAAACAGGAAGGCATCTCCTAGCTGGTTGCAGAAAAAATATGAAGGCTTTTCTGTTCTTCATTATCGGCCCGTATTACTGATTATCATTTGTGGACTTTCTGGTACACACATATTTCATAAACATAAAAAAAGGAAAATTTTCTTGGTGTCTTACATTTTCCTACGATTTACAGGGTGTTACAAAAAGGTAAGGCCAAACTTTCATGAAACAGTGCTCACACACAAGTAAAGAAAAGATGTTATGTGGACATGTGTCCGGAAACGCTTAATTTCCATGTTAGAACTCATTTTAGTTTCGTCCACCTACGCTCAATGGTGCACGTTCTCATGATTTCATACGGGATACTCTACCTGTGCTGCTAGAACATGTGCCTTTACAAGTTCGACAAAACTTGTGGTTCATGCACGATGGAGCTCCTGCACATTTCAGTCGAAGTGTTCGTATGCTTCTCAACAACAGATTCGGTGACCGATGGATTGGTAGAGGTGGACCAATTCCATGGCCTCCACGCTCTCCTGACCTCAACCCTCTTGACTTTCATTTATGGGGGCATTTGAAAGCTCTTGTCTACGCAACCCCGGTACCAAATGTAGAGACTCTTCGTGCTCGTATTGTGGATGGCTGTGATACAATACGCCATTCTCCAGGGCTGCATCAGCGCATCAGTGATTCCATGCGATGGAGGGTGGATGCATGTATCCTCGCTAACGGAGAACATTTTGAACATTTCCTGTAACAATGTGTTTGAAGTCACGCTGGTAAGTTCTGTTGCTGTGTGTTTCCATTCCATGATTAATGTGATTTGAAGAGAATTAGTAAAATGAGCTCTAACATGGAAAGAAAGCGTTTCTGGTCACATGTCCACATAACATATTTTCTTTCTTTGTGTGTGAGGAATTTTTCCTGAAAGTTTGGCCGTACCTTTTTGTAACACCCTGTATTTGACTACGATACTGGCTGTTACATGAGTAGTCATTCAAGTCGTGTACAACAAGGTGAAGACAGTTCAGGGACGTGTCTGCCCACGGGAATTGATGCAGCCACTGCTGGAGTGACGACGCAGTTGGCTTGTATGATGTCAATTGGACGGTGACAACCGGCTCAGAGCGAGCTCTGGTTGTGCAGTTTGCAGAAGAGGTGGGTATCGTGGCGCGGCCTGTCCAGGAGCATAGCCATGGCAGCCGTGTGAGCCTTGCCTAGCGCTGCCGAGACAGCCGGGGCAGCCACATGGAGGTCCGACGGGCCGCACGGCGCAGAGTCGTGTGGCCGCACTGGGCTACAGCAGTCTCAGGCCGAGCGAGTTCCTGACGTCACCCCAAGGGCCGGGCAGTGCTGTTGCGAAACAGCTTGTATGCCACGGGCTCTGTAGAGTCCCGCATGGAGATGCATCCCACGGGCCGTGGCTTCTCACTGCTCTGCACCGAGCGAGCATGTGACGTCACTGCACCAGTGCCGTGCGCAAGCGCTTGCGTGCTGTGGCCTACAGGCTGTTGGTAGCACTGACCGCAGTTGTGAGGTACGGGCTGCGAGCGGGTAGTAGAGCGGAGTTCAGTTCAAATATTCAAATGTGTTTGAAATCTTATGGGACTTAACTGCTGACATCATCAGACACTAAGCTTACATACTACTTAACCTAAATTATCCTAAGGAGAAACATACAGGACTCGAATCTCCACCGGGACCAGCCGCAGAGTCCATGACTGCAGCGCCTTACACCGCCAGAGTGTAGTGGAGTGGTGGGATTTCTTCATTTTCTTCGTAACGCACAAAATGAGCGCGGAAACTAAACGTTGTATGCATAAGAAGGTGCACATGTGAATAAAAAGGGAAGCAAAAGAAAACCTAATGAGTGGTGAGTGGAGAACCACACAGCCTGAAGCGAATTTTAAAGGTTCAGTTACGACCGTGGTGAAGCCTGTCGTGGATGGTGTTAGGAAAAGCGTTCATTTTGTTTGCTGTTCGCTGTGCAGACCAATTTACTCTCATGCTGAAGGGTCAAGTGGCACTTCGAACATTTCTCGCCATCCTTGCGTGTCTAATAAACAAGGGTGTTATGTGGATGAGAAACAACTTCTAAACCAGCTGAGGAGATAACTGTCGATTAATGCGTGGCTATGTGTGCACGAGACGTAAGGTTGTATTGAACTATAAGAGGTGAAGTTCTTATGGATCTTGTTCAGACGTTAATCGATACTGCAAAGAACATTATGTCTCATCCCAGAACTGGGTCGCAGTACATGGCAGAAAGTGCTTAAAGCCTATGACATATATTTATGCCTGAGGTAATTGCTCATATAACAGAAGGTGAATACTCAGCAACTACAGACATGTGGACATCCAGTGCGCGAAGAAAAAATTATCTGACACATACTGTCTCCTGTTTCATTGACTGGACTCTCAGGTCTCGCATTTTGTTTGCAACTCAGTTTCCAGATGAATCAAAAATGGGCGGTAACATTCTAAGAGAAATGTTTCGACGATTTATGTCTCTTGATATCCATGACTCTACTTTGAAAAACATGCAGCATGCAACTGATCATGATACCAACATCGTCGTTGCACTGCGAGATTATTCACGATTGAATTGTTCCTGCCATATGATAAATAACAGCCCCTCCCCCGCCCCACCCCCAAAAAAGTCATGTTGAAGCCCATAAATTCTGCTACACACACATTTCATAAACATAAAGAAAGAAAAATTTCTTCGTGTCTTACGTTTGTCTACGATACATTTGACTACGATACTGGCTGTTACATGACTACTCATTCAAGTCGTGTAGAAGAAAATTACAAGATTGGTGTATACAAGAAAAACAATACATTTTTTGACATGTTTCAAATAAACAGTTTGACAAATCATTTACATTAGCACGTGACATATTTGTACAAGATACACTAACTTAAAATTTGAAAGGTATCAATGTTCTGAGGATAAGAGGTTAAGTCAGTTCATGGACGTGTCTGCCCATGGTAATTGATGCAGCCACTGCTGGAGTGACTTCGCAGTTGGCTTTTATGATGTCTGTCGGTAAGTGACGACCGGCTGAGTGTGAGCTCTGGTTGTGCAGTTTGCCGCAGAGGGGATCATCGCAGTGCGGCCCGTCCAGGACCGTGGCCATGACAGCCTTGCGAGCCTTGTCTCGCTCTGCCGGTTCGGGCGGGGCACCCGTATCGAGGTCCGACGGGCAGCACATTGCAGAGTCATGCACAGAGGCTCGGCCTGCCAGCTGCGGCAGCAATGGACTACAGCAGTCTCGGGCCGAGCGAGTCCCTGACGTCACCCCAAGGGCCCAGCAGTGCTGTTGCGAAAGAACCTGTAAGTAACGGCCTCAGCCGAGTTGCAAATTGAGACGCAGCCCACGAGCCGCGGCCTCATTGCTGCGCACTGAACGAGACTGTGACGTCACTCCACCAGTGCCGTGTCCAAGCACTGGTGTGATGCACTTACGAACTGTTGGTAACACTGACCGCAGTTACGAGCTACGGGCTACGAGCGGTGAAAAGAGTAGTGTTTAGTGGAGTGATGGGATTTCTTCATTTTTTTGGTAACACTCAAAATGAGAGCGGGAAACTAAACGTGGATTGCAGAAGGAGGAGCACATGTCAAGAAAAAGGGATGTAAAAGAAAAACTAATCAGTGGTGAGTAGAGAACCACACAGCCTGGAGCGAATTTTAAAAGTTGAGTTCGGACCTTGTTAAAGTCTATTGTGGATGGCGTTAGGAAAGGTGTTCATTTTGTTTGCTGTTCGCTGTGCTGTGAAATTTACTCTATTGCTGAAGGGTAAAGAGGCACTTCGTACATTTCTCGCCATCCATGTGTGTCTAATAAACAAAGGTCTTATGTGGACGAGCAACGACTTCCTAAAACAGCTCAGGAGCTAACTGTCGATAACTGTGTTGCTATGTGTGCACGAGACATAAGGTCGTACGGAACTGTATGAGGTGAGGGCTTATGGATCTTTTTCAGACATTAGTTGACACCTCAAAGGCCAATATATCTCACCCCACAACTGTGTCGCGGAACATGGCAGAAAGAGCTAAAAAATATAATTATGCCTGAGGTAATTGCTCATGTAACTGAAGGTGAATACTCAGCAACTACGGACATGTGCACGTCCAGCGCTAGAAGAAACCATTAGCTGACATGTACTGTCTCCTGTTTCATTCACTGGACTCTCAGATTTCGCATTTTGTTTACAACCCAGTTTCCAGATGAACCACAAACGGTCGGTAATATTCTAAGGGAATTGTTTAGACGATTAATGTGTCTTGGTATCCACGATTCTACTTTGAAAGACATTCAGCAAATGCAGGCCAGAGTGGCCGAGCGGTTCTGGACGCTTCAGTCTGGAACCACGCTATCGCTACGGTCGCAGGTTCGAATCCTGCCTGAGACATGGATGTGTGTCATGTCTTTAGGTTAGTTAAGCTTCAGTAGTTCTAAGTTCTAGGAGACTGATGACCTCAGAAGTTAAGTCCCATAGTTCTCAGAGCCATTTGAACCATGCAGCACACGACTGATCAAGGTACAAACATTGTCGTGGCACTGCGCGATTATTCACGACTGAATTGTTCCTGCCATATGCTAAATACAGGGCTATGAAATAATTTTGATGCCGAGTATATATGCGTTAATTGTCCATACATTCATGGTCATTTGACTGCGGCGAAAGGACACATCACTTAGTAAAGAAAAGTTGTCTTCTTAATGAACTTAATAGATAACTGGGCCAGGCTTACGATACTCGCTGCAATAAGCAGCTGGCAATGTTAGAATGTCTTCGTGCAAGAAGCTCTATGAGAAGGGAGAAATAGCCCAAAATGAAGGAACTGATAATACGCTGATGAAAGAACTTTTTACGTTATGTATGCTATTCGATTACTGTAATTCTTATACGCAATCGTTTATTTTACAGCTTCAAAAACACTTTGTGCGAAAAGCTCTCTGACAAGGGTGAAATATCCCGAACTAAAGGAACTGATATCATGCTCATGAAAGAACTTTTTACGGTATGTATGCTATTCTATTACTGTAATTCTTATACGCAAACGATTATTTTATACCTTTTAAAACATAATGGTTTTTGTAGCACTTTAACGCGGCGTCCAAGCAATTAGAACTGGAGAAATTACCTACACTGCACCTTCTCTTGACATGGACGGTGGCAATATTAAAGCATTTGAGTGAGGCGCCCCAGGAGAGAGAAACTTCTGAAATCGGACTTTTACATAAACGTCTCAAATTGTAGTTATATGAAAGCTATTTGTCCAGAGATACTGTGAGGTAACAACTTTCCTCTGGCCACCATTCGTCATTTAAAAATGATATCTGAAGATAAGAGGCGTAAAGTCATGAAAAGGATACAATAGTTTCCCTTCCTCATACTTCTGCAATCCCACAATACACTCTAACGACATTTCCCTTTACTGCATCTCCAACCGTCTTTTCTGTTTTTTCTCGGTAGTGGGTTCGAACGGAAACGGCTTACCTTTCGATCTAGAAATAGTTGTCTCAATGTACTCTGCTCATCTGGAAGTTACAAAAATAACAATTAATGTTCTGAAATAGGAGAGACGCTCGTTCCTAAATGTTCCTCCACAACTGGTAACATGTGAATCGTTGGGAATCTATGTTGTCCTAAATCTGAGTTTGAATTTTCGTCCTATATGCACTGAAATATGAATTTTGCTCTCCTCCGGTAAAAAGAAGTCAGGAGTAATGAGATTTCATAGCCCCACCCCATCAAAGAATAAATCTTGTTGAAACACATAAACTCTGCTGCTCCATTTCATGCTCCATTTTTACCCTCCACGCTGCCCACCAATACTAAATTGGCGATTCCTTGATGGCTCAGAATATGCCCTACCAACCGATCTCTTCTTCTAGTCAAGTTGTGCCATAAATTTCTCTTCTCTTTAATTCTGTTCTGTACTGCCTCATTAGTAATCTGATCTACCCATGTAATCTTCGGAATTCTTCTGTAGCACCACATTTCGAAAGCTTCTATTCTTTTCTTGTCTAAACTATTTATCGTCAACGTTTCACTTCCATACATGACTACACTCCATACAAATACTTTCAGTAACGACTTCCTGACACTTAAATCTATACTCGATGTTAACAACTTTCTCTTCTTCACAAACGCTTTCCTTGCCATTGCCAGTCTACATTTTATATCTTCTCTACTTCGACCATCATCAGTTATTTTGCTCCCGAAATATCAAAACTCATTTACTACTTTAAGCCTCTCATTTCCTAATCTAATTCCCGCAGCATCACCCGATTTAAGTGGACTGCATTCCATTATCCTCGTTTTACTTCTGTTGATGTTCATCTTACATCTTCCTTTCAAGGCACTGTCCATTCCGTTCAGCTGCTCTTCCAGGTCCTTTGGTGTCTCTGACAGAATTACAATGTCATCGGCGAACCTCAAAGATTTTATTTCTTCTCCATGGATTTTAATTCCTGCTCCTAATTTTTCTTTTGTTTCCTTTACTGCTTGCTCGATATACAGATTGAATAACATCGGGATAGGCTTACAAACCTGTCTCACTCCCTTCCCAACGATTGCATCCCTTTCATGCCCCTCGACTCTTATAACTGCTATCTGGTTTCTGTACAAATTATAAATAGCAGTTCGCTCCCTGTATTTTTCCCCTGTCACCTTTAGAATTTGAAAGAGAGCATTCCAGTCAGCACTGTCAAAAGCTTTCTCTAAGTCTACAAATGTTAGAAACGTAAGTTTGCCTTTCCTAAATGTTTATTCTAAGATAAGTCTTAGGGTCAGTATTGCCTCACGTATTCCAATATTTCTTCGGAATCCAAACTGAAATTCCCCGATGTCGGCTTCTAACAGTTCACCTATTCGTCTGTAAGAATTAGTGTTAGTATTTTGCAGCCGTGGTTCACTAAACTGATAGTTAGGTAATTTTCATATCTGTCAACACCTGCCCTTTCTTTGGGATTGGAATTATTATATTATTCTTGAAGTCTGAGGGTATTTCGCCTGTCTCATACATCTTGCTGACTAGGTGGTAGAGTTTTGATAGGCCTGGCTGTCCCAAGGCTGTCATTGGTTCTAATGGGATGTTTTCTACTCCTGGGACCTTGTTTCGACCTAGGTCTTTCACTGCTCTGTTAAACTCTTCACGCAGTTTCATATCTCTTATTTCATCTTCATGTACATTCTCTTCCGTTTCTATAATATTGTCCTCAAGAACATCGCCCTTGTAAAGACACTCTATATACTCCTTCCACCTTTCTGCTTTCCCTTCTTTGCCTATTATTGGAATTCCATCTGAGCATTTGATATTCATGCAAGTCGTTCTTTTTTCTCCAAAGACCTCTTTAATTTTCCAGTTGGCAGTATTTAACTTACCCCTGGTGATATCCGCCCCTACATCCTTACATTTGTCCTCTAGCCATCCCTGCTTAGCCATTTTGCACTTCCCGTCGATCTCATTCTTTAGACGTATGTATTCATTTTTGCCAGCTTCATGTAATGCGTTTTTGTATTTTCTCCTGTCATCAATTAAATGATTTACAAAACTGAGGAGTCCTTGACGAATCAGGATATGCCCTATTAAACGAAGTTGTGCCACAAATGTCTTCCCCAGTTCGACTCAGTATCTTCTTATCAGTTATTTCATCTGCAGTGCCACAACTAATTTTCGGCGCTTCTGAGTAAAATTGTGATGTTGCCATCGCTGTTGCAAAAAATCTTGGGAGTGGACCAGCTCAGAGCAGACCAAACACCATTACGTCAGATGCAGCAATGCCACTGGCAGATTCCCACGTTGTGCTAAAGGAAAGGCCATAACAACGACGCAGCAGTAAGGAGTTGGTAAGCCTGTAACTACACATCCAATGAACAGACTTCTTATGGTCTACATGGTTACAAGCTATTATTTGCAAAGCAAGAACGCTCTGTCCCAACATAAGTTACCATTATTTTCAGTCAAAGGTATCTCACTCTCGTAGTTTCTATTTAAAAGGAGAGGTGTATGCCGCTCTACGAGGCGACATGAGGCTACAAGCAGTCACCACGAGATTTGGCCTCCACTAACTGTGGGCCCCTGCTGCTGGTTTTAAGGTCTGTGCTATGAGTTTAGCATCTTCCAGCCTGTGGAACAACTACCAGGTGCAACCAGCCTTCCGCCATAGAAGGCAGTCGTTTGAGGCCGTGGCCACCTGTTGCGTCGGTTCCTTAACACTCGCAGTCTTCAGCACACGTTATGGAGGATGTTGCACCACAGAATGTTTTAGTTTGTTCTTCAGTAAAATGTATGACTAACAGTGAAGTTTTTATGAGCAGCCACGGCTCATCATCCCCACAACAAACCACCAGCTCAACTCAGACCTCCACGTGTACAGGTCATCCATCCCGGACCTCCACATCTTGATGCCAGCGTTAGCAGCCCCTCTCCCTGGAGGCGATAACTCTCCACTACATCAGGGTTGCAGTTTCGTCGACACACAGCATCAGTGTGCAGTAGGTGAGTGCACTGTCTGTGCAATTTTTTCCCCTGCGAGTATCACGCCGAGTCATTGCACTTTTTAGCAGCTTTTCAGTTCTGTTTTCATGTGTAACTTGTGTCAAGTAAACTCAGACTGTGTTCTGAGGATGTGTAAGTCTGAGCGTTATTTTATCCTATTATTAATTAGTGTGACTCATTGTCTGGAAGTGTAGAAGCATGTGCAACTTCTTAGGAGGGGAAGATGAGTATTGTCGAAAAGTCGGAGTTTTGTGGTAGTTTTTAATGGGCATCGTATTTCATTTTGAGCAATAAGTGTGACTCACTACGTTTAAGCACGACTAGCCGCTCAGGTGAAGAAGTTAAGTTACAGTAAGTGTTAGGGTAGAATTAGATTATGTGTCCTTGTCGTCGTACAGTTTTGTTCTCCTCGTTTGTTGTTTGCATAATTAGTGTGGTATACCCTGGCGGATTTCTGCAGCCTGGACCAGATGTGGAGGGAAGTGCATGTGCCAATGATCTTTGTGTCATGCAGAGTGCAAATGACGACAGTAATTTTGTTGTAGATATTTGAGAGGTGACGCAGAAAGCTATTCTATTGCAGATGGATACTGAAATGGTACAGACGAATTTAGTGTTTCCGAAGGCCGCAGATTCGGCACCATCTGTGACGGCACTGCCTCCTCAGAATGTAGGAGGAGAACAACAGGAAATGAGCATTTCTTGTCTGTAGAATACCGCGAGAAGAAGATAGTATTAGATTTTAATAGTCACAGCACTGCCTTCTGCCGTCCTAGTGTTTAATGAGTTTTTTTTTATTTTTTGGCTGGAGTTTGTATCTCTTTATGTCGACATATAAGGATTTGTAATATATAAATGGGTTTTAATCTACAATAAATGTATAAGCAGAAATGAGATTAATATTTAGTAGTTACTAGCTCCCTTAATCATTCATTTATTTTTATGTTGTTAATTATATGTTAAAGAGCACGAAGGAGGAAATAATATCACCGTTAAGAGACCCTAAAATCTGCTTGTGCGGATAGTCAGACAAGGCCAAATCTTTATTTTCGCGGTCAGCATTTTCCATTGTGCACATTCATTTTTACAACAGCCTGGAGCAGCATCTTGAAAATCATACAAATACCTTCTAGTAATACTTCCTAACATTTAAATTTATATTCGATGTTAAGAAATCCCTCTTTGTCATTAATACTTAATCTTGCTATAGTCAGTCTTTACTTTCGCATTCAGTATTTTCCATTGCACACATTCGTTTCTACACCCGCATATCAGTACCCAAAACATCTTCAATACAGTCAGCCTTATTGATAGCTTTCTTCGTCATCTCCTAAGTATCTACAACAAAATTACAGTCGGCAGTTGTACTCTGCAAGACACCAATATCATCGGCACATGCACTTCCCTCCACATCTGGTCCAGGCTACAGAAATTCGAGACTTCTCCGGCAGGAAATCCCTCCACCAATCATGCAACAACAAAGGATGAGAAAAAAACAGTACGACGACAAGGACACTTAATCTAATTCTATCCTAACACTTACTGTTTCTTAACTTCTCCACTTGAGTGGGTACTCATGAGTACAACTTTGAGCCACATTTATTGCTCCAAATGAAATACATTGCCCATTAAAAACGGCGAAAACTACCTCAAAACTACGACTTCTCGACAAAAATCACCTTCCCCTCCTAAGAAGCTATGCATGGTTAACACCTTATACACTTCCAGACAATGAGCCCCACTCATTGATGATAGGCAAAAATAACGCTCATATTTACACATCCTCAGAACACAGTCTGAGTTTACTTGATACATGTCACACATGAAAACAGAACTGAAATGCTGCTAAAATCCGGCCGAAGTGGCCGCGCGGTTCTGGCGCTGCAGTCTGGAACCGCGAGACCGCTACGGTCGCAGGTTCGAATCCTGCCTCGGGCATGGATGTGTGTGATGTCCTTAGGTTAGTTAGGTTTAACTAGTTCTAAGTTCTAGGGGACTAATGACCTCAGCAGTTGAGTCCCATAGTGCTCAGAGCCATTTGAACCATTTTGCTGCTAAAAACTGCAATCACTCAGCGTGATACACACAATGGATAAAAATAGCACAGACAAAGTACTCACCTACTGCACACTGATGCTGTGTGTCGACGAAACTGGTATCCTGAAGTAGTGGAGAGTTATCGTCTCCAGGGAGGGTGGCTGGTAAGGCTGACATCAAAATGTGGAGGTCCAGGATGGATGACCTGTACATATGGAGGTCTGAGTTGAGCTGGTGGATTGTTGTCGCCATGATGATCCAACGCTGTTCATAAAAACTTCACTGTTAGTCATACATTTTACTGGAGAACAAACTAGAACATTCTGTGGTTTAATGTCCTCCATAGTGTGTGCTGAAGACAGCGGGTTTTAAGGAACTGACGCAATATGTGGCCATGGTCGCAAACGACTGCCCTCTATAGCGGAAGGCTGGTTGCATTTGGTAGTTGGCCCACTTGATGGAAGATGCTTAGCCAACAGAACTGATCTTAAAACCAGCATCAGGGACCCACAGGTAGTGGAGCCCATATCTCGTAGTGGTTGCTTGAAGCATCATGTCGCCTCGAGGAGTGGCATACACGTCTTCTCGTAAGTAGCAGCTACCAGACAGAGACACATTTGACTGAAAGTAATGGTAATTTATGTTGGGACAGAGCGTTCTTGCTTCGCAAATCACAGCATCCAACCATGTAGATCAGAAGAAGTCTGTTGATAGGATGTGTAGTAACTGGCCTAACAACGCCTTTCTGCTGTGTCGTCAAACGGCGGTGCCACATCCTTTTCTGGAGCACAATGTGGGAATCTGCATCGGACGAAATGGTGTTTGGTCTGATGAACTTAGCAGTCAAGTCCCATAAGATTTCACAAACATTTGAACATTGAACTATACTCTACTCACCCTTCGCAGCCTGTAGCTCACAGCTGCGGTCAGTGCTACCAACAGCACATAGGCCGCAGTACACTACCGCTTGCGCAAGGCACTGATGCAGTGACGTCACAGCCTCGCGCAGTCCGGAGCAGTGAGGCCGCGCCCGTGGGCTGCATCTCCATACGCGACTCTGCTTAGCCCGTGGCATACAAGTTGTTTCGCAACAGCAATGCTCGGCCCTTGCGATGACGTCAGGGACTCGTTCGCTCGCGAGGCCCCGGACTGATGTATCCCAGGGCGGCCGCATGACTGCACCGCGCGGCCCGTCGGACCTCCATGCGACTGCCCCAGCTGAACCGGCTGCGCTAGGTAAGGCTAGCACGGCTGTGATGGCTACACTCCTGGACGGGCCGCGATTCGATGCCCACCTCTGCTGCAATCTGCACAACCAGAGCTCACTCCCAGCCGGTTGTCACCGTCCGATTGGCATCATACAAGCCAACTACGACGTCACTCCAGCAGTGGCTGCATCAATTCCCACAGGCAGACACATCCCTGAACTGACTTAACCTTGTTGTACACGACTTGAATGACTACTCAAGTAACAACCAGTCTCGAAGTCAAATATATCGCAGGAAAATGTAAGACACCAAGAAAATTTTTCTTTATTTATGTTTGTGAAATATTTGTGTACTAGAAAGTCTACAAATGTTAATAAGTACATGTAATACTTTCTACAACAATGAAGAACACAGAAGCCTTCACATTTTTTCTGCAATCAGCTAGGATATGCCTTCCTGTTTCGTATCGTCCTTTGTTCTTCAGCTTTCGCTATGTATGCATCCACCTTGTTGGCTCTTAAGTTCCACGAATATACGAGGGGCGTTTGAAAAGTCCGTGCAAAAATAAAAACTGCTTACGTGTTTGTTGTAAACCTTTTTTATTTTTCAACATAGTCTTCTTTTAGACTTATACACTTCGTCCAACGCTGTTCTAATTTGCAGATCCCTTCCGAATAACATGAATTGTCTAAGTCTTCAACGTATCTAATAGTTACTGCGATCACCTCTTTGTTTGAATAAAATCTTTGTCTCGCCAGACATTTCTTGAAATTGGGGAACAAATAGTAGTCCGAGGGAGCCAAATCTGGAGAATAGGGGGTTATGGGAAACGAGCTGGAATCCTATTTCCATTAATTTTGCCAGCAGAACTGCTTAGGTTTGTGCTGGTGCAGCGTCATGATGGAAAAGGTCGGTCCTATAATAATAAATAATATTCACATGTAACAGTTTTACTCTTTTCCAGATTGTCTATGAGGATTATCCCTTGCGAATCCTAAAAGACGGTCGTCATAACCTTTCTGGCCGAAGGAATGGTCTTCGCCTTTTTTGGTACAGATTCTCCCTTGGTAACCTATTGTTTAGATTATTGTTTGGTCCTAGGAGTATAGTAATGTATCCATGTTCCATCCACAGTGACGAAACGACGCTCAAAGTCCTGCGGATTCTTCTGGACAGCTGCAAACCATCCTTGCATCAATTCACACGATTCCATTTTTGGTCAAACGCGAGCAATCGCGGAACGCATCTTGTGGATAGCTTTCTCATGTCCAATTGTTCACGCAAAATATTATGTACCCGTTCATTCGATTTGCCCACAGAACTAGCAGTCTCACGCACCTCAACCCTTCTGTCATCCATTACCATATTATGGATTTTATCAATGATTTCTAGAGTGGTAACCTCCACAAGGCGTCCAGAACGTTCAGCACCACTTGTGACCATATGGCCACCCCTAAAACTTTGAAATCACTTATAAACTGTTCTAACCGAAGGCGCAGAGTCACCGCAAACTTATTAAGCTTCTCTTTAGTCTCCTGAGGCGTTTTGCCTTTCATAAAGTAATGTTTAATCAACACACGAAATTACTCTTCGTCCATTTTTTGACAATCACTCGACTTCCCTGATTCACACGGATGCCAAACACAAAGAAATAGACCAATATGACTGAAACTTGGTGTGCGTTCTTTCCAAAGATGCTACTAAATAAGCATGACCTCTAAAGGCGACGGTGGTATAATCTATCGGACTTTGTACAGACTTTACAAACGCCCCTCGTATTCAAGTATATTTAAATTAATACATTTCAGATGTATTAATTTAACAAACTAAACATATCTCCTTGTATTAATGTCTTTATCAGCTTTGTATACAGCTATTCATGAAAGAAATGCAAAACTGCTGAGGCCGTCCGTCGTGGCCGAGCGGTTCTAGGCGCTTCAGTCCGGGACTGCGCGACTGCTACGGTCGCAAGTTGGAATCCTGCCTCGGGTATAGATGTGTGTGATGACCTTAGGGTAGTTAGGTTTAAGTAGTTCCCAGTTCTAGGGGACTGAAATGAAATGAAATGTCGTGTGACGGGGGCCTCCCGTCGGGTAGACCGTTCGCCTGGTGCAAGTCTTTCGATTTGACGCCACTTCGGCAACTTGCGCGTCGATGGGGATGAAATTATGATGATTAGGACAACACAACACCCAGTCCCTGAGCAGAGAAAATTTCCGACCCAGCCGGGAATCGAACCCGGGCCCTTTGGATTGACAGTCCGTCGCGCTGACCACTCAGCTACCGGGGGCGGACTCTTGGGGACTGATGACCTCAGATGTTAAGTCCCATAGTGCTCAGAGCCATTTGAACCAATTTGAAACTACCGACTTGAAGCCCGTCCGCCATTGGTGTGATCCAAATACTGATTAGCAATTTATCAGATCTTTTATGGTGCACCAAACCACCTACAGTCTTTATGTAACGAAGTCCGATACTCATTTAACTATACAGCATAATTCGATAGACCGACCGCGTTATGCACTTGACTTATGAAAATAACATTGGAACCACATCTGTAAGTTTGCGTTTCTCTCGAACACAAACCTGGAGTAACAGTAAATCACAACAGCAATCAACAAGCCCTGCTCATTTAATTTCAATTGACAAGACTGAGCTGACTATCTGCTGGTAAGTGGTAGGTATCACGACAATATTCTTTACATTCTATATCTTCCTTCAACCTTCCTGCTCTTGATAGATCACCGAGCCAGTCTAACGATACTGCCTGGAATAAGCAGTTGACAATGTTAGAATGTCTTTGTGCAAGAAGCTCTCTGAGAAGGGAAAAATAGCACAAAATGAAGAAACTTATAGTACGCTGATGACAGAACTTTTTACGTTATGTATGCTATTCGATTACTGTAATTCTTATACCATATCGTTTCTTTTATAGCTTTTAAAACATAAGTGTTTTTGTAGCTCTTCCAAGCGGTGTCCAAGGAATTAGAACTGGGGAAATCGCCTACACTGCTCCTTCTGTTGGCATGGACAATTACAATATTAAAGCATTTGAGTCAGGCCCCCCAGGACAGAGAGGTTTGTGAAATTGGACTTTTACATAAACTCCTCAAATTATACGTAGATGTAAACCTATTTGTCCAGAGATGCTGTGAGGCAGAAACATTCCTCTGGCGACCATTCGTCATTTAAAAATGGTATCTGAAGATAAGAGGCGAAAAGTCATGAAAAGGATACAATACTTCCTCACACTTCTCCAATCCCAAAATACACCATAACGACATTCCCCTTTACCGCATCTCCAACCGTCTTTTCTCTTTGTTCTCGCTAGTGGGTTCGAACGGATATGGCTTACCTTTCGATCTAGAAATAGTTATCTCAGTGTACTCTGCTCTTCTGGAATTTACAAAATTAACATTTAATGTTCGGAAATAGGAGAGTCGCTTATTCCTACATGTTCCTCCAATACGGGTAAAATGTGAATCCTTGGGAATCCATGTTCTCGTAATTAAAGTTTGTATTTTTGCCATATATGTACTGAAATATGAATTTGGCTGTCCTGCGATAAAAGAAAAGAGAGGAGTAATGAGACTGGGCATTTATTTCAGAGCCCCACCCCATCAAAGAACATATCTTGTTGAAACACATAAATTCTTCTACTCCATCCGGTGGATTTCTAGTTGTGCAATGGGAAGATGGGGGTGAGACATAAAGGTAGCCTACACTCGATGCTATTTAACATCTACAACGAACAAGCAGTAAAGCATACAAGGACAAATTTGTAAACAGAATTAAATATTAGTAAGAAGGAATAAACATTTTGAAGTTCACCGGTGACACTGCAGTTCTGTCAGAGACAGCAAAGAACTTGGAATAACAGTTGAATGGAATAGAAAGTGCCCTGGAAAGGAATTATAAGGTAATCCCCAATGGAACTAAATGAAAGGTAACGGAACGTATTCGAATTAAACCTAGCAGTACCAACTAATTTTAAATAACGTGTACTACAAAGAGGGGCGTAATATATGTCCAACACAAAGATATACTTCTTTCGGTAATTTTCGTTGTCTTTTACGCACAACACGATATCAAATGAAGACTGATTATAGCAACAAAAGTATTAATGAGAAAGAGGGATTTCGTAACATCGAATATAAATTTAAGTGTTAGGAAGTATTACTGTAAGGTATTTGTATGGTTTCCGAGATGCTGTTTCAGGCGGGTACAAAAATGAGTGTGCGCAATGGAAAATAGTGATCGCGAAAGTAAAGATTTGGCACTGTCTGACTACCACCTGAAGCAGATCTTTGGATCTCGAAACGGTGATATTATTTTCTGCTTCTTGCTCTTTAACATATAAATTACAACATAAAAATAAATGAATGATTAAGGGAACTGGTAACTATTATTTATTAATGTTTTTTCTGCTTATACATTTATTGTAGATTAATGCCCCTCTATATATTACAAATGTTTATATGTCGATGTGCAATGGCCATAAAGATATACAAATAAATTTCCTGACTAATATTATTGATCAACTGTCCAAATGTGCCCCTTTTTATGTCTACGCGATCTAATATAAATAATGCGAGATGACGGACGTCATCTACGTCCCAAACACTAGAAGCCACTACTTTCAAAAAGATCTACAGTAGTGTGCAACCTCAGTAGAAATGAAACTTACATAATCACAGCTGTTCAGCTTTATAGTATTAGTAAGCCAGAGCAATTACGAATATCACCGTATCTACTACGTGCGGTGCGTCGGAGTGATGGTTCTCGTACACGTCTGCGACGTTGGAAGATCTCCAGCCACAAAATAAAAAAAAAACCTCATTAAACACTAGGACGGCAGAAGGCGGTCCTCTGTCTAGTACAACCTAACACTATCTTTTTCTCTCTGTATTCTACAGACAAGAAACGCGAACTCCCATCCACAAGGACGGATTTCAGATAACGTGTCAATGTGAGTATTGACAGGGGAAGTGCTCTCAATCACTGAGGGCTGCGTACTCGACGAATATTCCCTACCCAGTGGCGAAGTCCAGAATCGTATAAGTTAGCAACACCTTCGGTCACCTAAAGCAACTTCCCAGTGCCTTGCGGCACTATGTCATACAAATTAAACATTAGTGATTTTGTCCGCATTTGTCCTATCATAACAAACGAACTTTGCGGCGGTATTTCACTGGTAACAGCTTTCCCCAGCTTTAACATTATCCCCTGAATTCCACTGCACGTCATCGAAACTCAGTTTCGGCATGATGCTTGATGAGAAGGTCTAGCCCTGGGATTGCACAGCAGCCTTCGACTGCATCTCGCATTACGTTGCAAGTGTTGTCACTTTGTCAATCTCCTGATCCACTGGCACAAGTCTTGTCGGCCCAATCATAAATCTTGCAAACACATTTCCTCTCTCTTCTCCTCCCACCTTATGGGGAGGCTGTGCCGTCAAAGATCGTGCCGAAGCTTCGGCCTTCGGAAATACTGAATGCGTTTGTACCATTTCAGTACCCAAAACATCTGCAACACAGTAAGCCATTTTGATAGCTTTCAGTGTCACCTCCTAAGTATCTACAACAAAATAACTGTCGGCAGTTGCACCTTGCAAGACACAAAAATCGTCGGCAGATGCACTTCCCTCCACATCTGGTCCAGGCTGCAGAAATTTGCAACTTCTCCCCCAGGAGGTCCCCCACTAATTATGCAAACAACAAACGAGGAGAACAAAACATAACGACAAGGACACTTAATCTAATTCTGTCCTAACACTTACTGTAACTTAACTTTTCCGCTTGAGAGGCTAATCATGACTACTACTTTAAGTGCTTTAACTCAGTGTGCACATTTATTGCTCAATATGAAATACATTGCCCATTCAAAATGGCGAAAATTACCACAAAACTCCGACTTATCGACGAAACTCATATTCCCCTCCCAAGAAGCTACGCATGGTTAACACCTTATACACTTCCAGACAATGAGCCCCAATCACTGATGATAGGTAAAAATGAAGTTCATATTTACACATCCTCAGAACACAGTCTGACTTTACTTGACACGTGTCACACATGAAAACAGAACTGATAAACTGCTAAAAGGTGCACTGACTCAACGTGATACGCGCAGGGGCTAAAATACAACAGTTAGTGCACTCACCCACTGCATACTTGGCTTCAAAAGCCTCTGAGCACTATGGGACTTAACTTCTGAAGTCATCATTCCCCTAGAATTTAGAACTACTTAAAGCTAACTAACCTACGGACATCACACACATCCATGCCCGAGGCAGAATTCGAAACTGCGACCGTAGAGGCCGCGCGGCTCTAGATTGAAGCGCCTAGAACCGCTCGGCCACTCAAGCGGGACAACTGCATACTGATATAGTGTGTCGACGAAACTGCAACCCTGAGGTAGTCGAGAGTCATCGTCTCCAGGGAGAGTGGCAGTTAAGGTTCCCCTGTCACTGAAATTTTGACGTGACACACACTTCTGACATCAAAATGTGGAGGTCCAGGATGGATGACCTCTACATGTGGAGCTCTGAGTTGAGGTGGTGGACTGTTGTCGGGATGATGATCGATGGCTGCTCATAAAAACTTCACTGTTAGTCATACATTTTACTGAAGAACAAACTAGAACATTCTGTGGTGCATCTTCCTCCATAGTGTGTGCTGAAGACTGCGAGTGTTAAGGAACTGACGCAACAGGTGGGCATGACAACTTAATTTCATAGGGCAAATCATGAGGCGTCAAGGAATTGTCTGTTTGGTAATGAAGAGAAGTGTGTATATGTGGGTATTGGGGAGGGGAGGGTGTTTAAATTGTAGAGGGAGACAAAGTCTTGAATACAAGTAGCAGGATCAAAGTGATGCACATGTAATTAGCTGTGCAGCGCTGAAGAGGCTTGCACAGAATAGGCTAGCTTAGGCAGCTGCATCAAACCAGACTTCAGACTGAAGACCACATCAACAACATTGAGGAAGGGGGTGGAAGGGAGGGGTAGGCTTCTGGCGCACAATTTTGCAAGTTAGTTACTGGGACAACTCATGAGTAAGGTAGATATCGTGTGATTCAGCGCCCCTCGGCTGTAGACATGGAAAAAGACGTTTCTATATTGCCCTAAATGAAAGGCGCTGCTCATTCTCGTATGAGGAAAGCTATTTATCTCACACTGTTGGCCGATGCAACCAACTGATGTAGCGGTTCTTGTATTATTTTGTTGTTGTAAACGGAAGTATCTCTGGTATGACGTTAAACTGCAACACATGGAGTGACCACCGTATAAGTGGTCCCTAGCCAACAATAGCATCAAGGTGAATGGGGGAGTGCAAGTTGTGAGCTGTAACTGTTACCTTGCCTGCTTGCGAAGGTGGAAGGAAGATAGAGAATGTAAAGAAAATAGTTCGTGATCACCTACTACTTACCAGTAGGTGGTCAACACAGTATTGTGAATAGAAATTAACTGAGCAGTGCTTGTTGATTCCTGATGTGATATCCTGTTACTCCAGGTTTATGTTCGAGAGAAACGCAACGTTACAAATGTGGCTCCAATGTAATTTTCATAAGGCAAGTGCATAACGCGATCGGTCAATTGAACTATGCTGTATAGTTAATTGAGTATCGGACTAAGTTTCTGAAAGACTGTAGGTTCTTTGTTACACCATAAAAGACCTGATAAGCTGCTAATCAGTATTTGGATCACACCAATGGCGGAGGGGTTCCACGTTTTGCATTTCTTTCACGAATTGCTGTATACAAAGCTGATAAAACATTAATACAAAGAGATATGTTTAGTTTGTTCAATTAATACATCTGAAAGGTATTAATTTACATATACTTAAATACGAGGTGCGTTTGAAGAGTCTGTGCAAAGTCCGAGAGATGCCACCACCGGCGCCTATCGAGGTCATATTTAGTTAGTAGCATCTTTTGAAAGAACGCACACCAAGTGTCAGTCATATTGGTATAATTTTTTCTGTTAGGCATTCGCGTGAATCAAGGAAGTCGAGTGACTGTCAAAGAATGGGCGAAAAAGAATTTCGTGTGGTGATTAAACATTAATTTATGGATGGCAAAACGCCTCAGGAGACTATAGAGAAGCTTGATAAACATTACGGTGTAAAAATGATTCAAATGGCTCTGAGCACTATGGGATTTAACAGCTGCGGTCATCAGTCCCCTAGAACTTAGAACTACTTAAACCTAACTAACCTAAGGACATCACACACATCCATGCCCGAGGCAGGATTCGAACCTGCGACCGTAGCAGTGGCGCGGTTCCGGACTGCGCGCCTAGAACCGCGAGACCACCACGGCCGGCAAAACATTACGGTGACTCTGCGCCTTCGCTTAGAACAGTTTACAAGTGATTTCAAAATTTTAGTAGTGGCCACATGGGAACAAGTGATGCTGAACCTTCTGGAAATCATTGATAAAATCCATAATCTGGTGATGGATGACAGAAGAGTTTAGGTGAGTGAGATTGCTAGTGCTGTGGGCATCTCGAATGAACTGGTACATAATATTTTGCATGAACATTTGGACATCAGAAAGGTATCCGTAAGATGCGTTCCGCGATTGCTCACGTTTGACCAAAAGGGAACTGTTCGAAGTGTTGCAGGGATGGTTTACAGCTGTTCTGAAGAATCCGCAGGACTTTGAGCGTCGTTTCGTCACTGAGACATGAATGCATTACTATACTCCTGAAACCAATCAAGAATCTAAACAATGGGTACCGAGGGAGAATCTGCACCAAAAAAGGCGAAGACAATTCCTTTGGCCGGAAAGGTTATAGAGACTGTCTTTGGGGAATCTGAAGGGATAATCCTCATCGACTATGTGGCAAAGGGTAAAACTTTTACAGGTCAATATTATTCATCGTTATTGGACCGTCCTTTTAGATCAAGAAAATGAACCAGCACACACCTCAGCATTTGTGGTCGCAAAACTAATGTAAATAGGATTCCAAGTGGTTTCGCATCCCCCTTCCCCCATATTCTCCAGACCTGGCTCGTTCGGACTACTATTTGTTCCCCAAATTGAAGAAATGGCTGGCGGGACAAAGATTACATTCAAACGAGGAGGTGACTGCAGCAACTATCAGCTATTTTGCAGACTTGGACAATTCCTATTGTTCGGAAGGGATCAACAAATTAGAACAGCGTTGGACGAAGCGTATAAGTATAAAAGGAGACAATGTTGAAAATAAAAACGGTTTACCCCAAACATGTAAGCAGTAATTATTTTTGCACGGACTTTTCAATGGCCCCTCTTACATTCCTGGTTCTTAAGAGCTAACAGGACAGATGCATAGATGCTTACATAGCGAAAGCTGAAGAACAAAGGACGATACGAAACAGGAAGGCATCACCTAGCTGATCGCAGAAAAAATGTGAAGGCATCTCTGTTCTTCATTATCGGCCCGTATTACATGTACTTATTAACATTTGTGGACTTTCTAGTACACACATATTTCATAAACATAAAGAAAGAAAAATTTTCTTGGTGTCTTATATTTTCCTACGATATATTTGACTACGATACTGGCTGTTACATGAGTAGTGATTCAAGTCGTGTACAACAAGGTTAATTCAGTTTAGGGATATGTCTGCCTGTGGGAATTGATGCAGCCACTGCTGGAGTCACGCCGCCGTTGGCTTGTATGATGTCAATCGGTCGGTGAGAACTCGCTGGGAGCGAGTTCTGGTTTAGCAGTTTGCAGCAGAGGTGGGCATCGAGGCGCGGCCCTTCCAGGAGCGTAACCATGACAGCCGTGCGAGCCTTGCGTAAAGCTGCCCGTCCAGCCGGGTCAGCCGCATGGAGGTTCGGCGGGCCGCACGGTGCAGAGTCGTGCGGCCGCACTGGGCTACAGCAGTCGCGGGCCGAGCGAGTCCCTGACGTCACCCCAAGGGCCGAGCAGTGTTGTTGCGAAACGAACTTGTATGCCACGGGCTCAGCAGAGTCGCGTATGGAGAGGCAGCCAACGGGCCGCGACCTCACTGCTACACACTGAGCGAGCCCGTGACGTCACTGCACCAGTGCCTTGCGCAAGCGCTGGCGTGCTGCGGCCTACTGTCTGTTCGTAGCACTGACCGCAGTTGTAAGCTACGGGCTGCGAGAGGTGGGTAGAGCAGAGTTATTTCAAATGTTTAAATGTGTGTGAAATCTTATGGGACTTAACTGTTAAGGTCATCAGACAAATTGAGCCCGTAAACTAAACGTGGTATGCAGAAGAAGGTGCACGTGTCAATAATAAAGGAAGTAAAAGAAAAACTAATGAGTGGTGAGTGGAGAACCACACAGCCTGAAGCGAATTTTAAAGGTTCAGTTTGGACCGTGGTGAAGCCTGTCGTGGATGGAGTTAGGAAAAGCGTTCATTTTGTTTGCTGTTCGCTGTGCAGTGAATTTTACTCTCATGCTGAAGGGTCAAATTGAACTTCGCACATTTCTAGCCATCCAGGCACGTCTAATAAACAAGGGTCTTGTGTAGACGAGAAACGACTTCCTAAACCTGCTCAGGACATAACTGTCGATAAATGGGTGGCTATGTGTGCACGAGATGTAAGGTCTTATGGAACTATAAGAGGTGAAGGTCTTATGGATCTTGTTCTCACGTTAGTTGACACTGCAAAGGCCATTATGTCTCACCCCCCAAATGTGTCACGATACAAGGCATAAAGTGCTAACAGCCTACGACATATAATTATGCCTGAGGTAATTGCTCATATAAGAGAAGGTGAATACTCAGCAACTACAAACATGTAGACATCCAGTGCGGGAAGAAACAATTATCTGACATGTACTGTCTCCTGTTTCATTGACTGCACTCTCAGATCTCTCATTTTATTTACAACCCAGTTTCCAGATGAACCATAAAGTGGGGGGGGGGGGGGTAACATTCTAAGAGAATTGTTTAGACGGTTTTTGTCTCTTGGTATCCACCACTCCACTTTGAAAGACATGCAGCACACTACTGATCAAGGTACCAACTTTGTCGTTGTACTGCATGATTATTCACGATTCATTTGTTCCTGCCATATGCAAAATATGGGACTAAGAAATAAATTTAATGCGGAGTGCATATGCGTGAATTGTCCATAACTTCATGGTCTTTTGACTGTGGCGAAAGAACACGTCACATACGTAAAAGAAAGTGGTCTAATTAATGCTCTTGGTAGATAACTGAGCCAGTCTAACGATACTCGCTGGAATAAGCAGCTGACGATGTTAGAATGTCTTTGTGGAAGAAGCTCTCTGAGAAGGGAGAAATAGCCCAAAATGAAGTAACTGATAATACGCTGATGAAAGAACTTTTTATGTTATGTATGCTATTCGATTACTGTAATTCTTATACGCTATCGTTTATTTTACAGCTTCAAAAACACTAGGGTTTTTGTAGCTCTTCAATGCGGCGTCCAAGGAATTAAAACTGGGGAAATCATCTACACTGCACCATCTGTTTGCATGGACAATGACAATGATAAAGCATCCGAGTCAGGCGCCCCAGAACAGAGAAGTTTCTGAAATCGCACTTTTACATAAACGCCACAAATTTTAGTTAGATGAAAAGCTATTTGTCCAGAGATACTGTGAGGTGGCAACTTTCCTCTGGCCACCATTTGTCATTTAATAATGATATCTGAAGATAAGAGGCGTGAAGTCATGAAATGTACACAATAGTTTTCCTACTTCATACTTCTCCAATCCCACAATACACTCTAACGGCATTTCCCTTTAATGCATCTCCAACCGTCTTTCTATTTGTTCTCGCTAGTGGGTTCGAACGGAAATGGCTTACCTTTCGATTTAGAAATAGTTATCTCAATGTATTCTGCTCTTCTGCAAGTTACAAAAACAACATTTAATGTTCGGAAATAGGAGAGATGCTCATTCCTACATGTTCCTCCACAACTGGTTACATGTGAATCCTTGGGAATCCATGTTGTGCTAAATGAAAGTTTGAATTTTTGTCGCAATGCACTGAAATGTGAATTTTGCAGTCCTCAGGGAAAAAGAAGAGAGCATTAATAAGGCTGGACATCTATTTCACAGCCCCACCCCACCAAAGAACAAATCATGTTGAAGCACATAAATTCTGCTACTCCATCTGCTGGATTTCTAGTTGTGCAATTTGAAGATGGGATTCAGACATTCGGGTAGCCTACACTCCATGTCCTCCTCTCATGAACCATCGACCTTGCCGTTGGTGGGGAGACATGCGTGCCTCAGCAATACAGATGGCCGTAGCGTAGGAGCAACCACAACGGAGGGGTATCTGTTGAGAGGCCAGACAAACGTATGGTTCCTGAAGAGGGGCAAAAGCCTTTCCAGTAGTTGCAGGGGCTACAGTCTGGATGATTGACTGATCTGGCCTTGTAACACTAACCAAAACGGCCTTGCTGTGTTGGTGCTGCGAACTGCTGAGAGCAAGGGGAAACTACAGCCGTAATATTTTCCGAGGGCATGCAGCTTTACTGTATGGACAAACGATGATGGCGTCCTCTTAGGTAAAATATGCCGGAGGTAAAATAGTCCCCCATTCGGATCTATGGGCGGGGACTACTCAAGAGGACGTCGTTATCATGGGAAAGAAAACTGGCGTTCCACGGATCTGAGTGTGGAATGTCAGATCCCTTAATCGGGCAGGTAGGTTAGAAAATATAAAAAGGGAAATGGATAGGTTAAAGTTAGATATAGTGGGAATTAGTGAAGTTCGGTGGCAGGAGGAACAAAACTTTTGGTCAGGTGAATACAGGGTTATAAATACAAAATCAAATAGGGGTAATGCAGGAGTAGGTTTAATAATGAATAGAAACATAGGAGTGCGGGTTAGCTACTACAGACAGCATAGTGAACGCATTATTGTGGCCAAGATAGACACGAAGCCCACGCCTACTACAGTAGTACAAGTTTATATGCCAACTAGCTCTGCAGATGATGAAGAAATTGATGAAATGTATGATTAGATAAAGGAAATTATTCAGGTAGTGAAGGGAGACGAACATTTAATAGTCATGGGTGACTGGAATTCGAGAGTAGGAAAAGAAAGAGAAGGAAGCATACTAGGTGAATATGGATTTGGGGTAAGAAATGAAAGAGGAATCCGTCTGATAGAATTTTGCACAGATCATAACATAATCATAGCTAACACTTGGTTCAAGAATCATAATAGAAGGTTGTATATATGGAAGAATCCTGGAGGTACTGGAAGGTATCAGATAGATTATATAATGGTTAGACAGAGATTTAGGAACCAGGTTTTAAACTGTAAGACATTTCCAGGGGCAGATGTGGACTCTGACCACTATCTATTGGGTATGAACTGTAGGTTAAAACTGGAGAAACTGCAAAAAGGTGGGAATTTAAGGAGATTGGACCTGGATAAACTGACTAAACCAGAGGTTGTACAGAGTTTCAGGGAGAGCATAAGGGAATAATTGAAAGGAATGGGGGAAAGAAATACAGTAGAAGAAGAATGGGTAGCTTTAAGGGATGAAGTAGTGAAGGCAGCAGAGGATCAAGTAGGTAAAAAGACGAGGGCTAGTAGAAATCCTTGGGTAACAGAAGAAATATTGAATTTAATTGATGAAAGGAGAAAATATAAAAATGCAGTAAATGAAGCAGGCAAAAAGGAATACAAACGTCTCAAAAATGAGATCGACAGGAAGTGCAAAATGGCTAAGCAGGGAAACCCAGGTCTAAGCAAAGCAGGGAAAGCAGAAAGGTGGAATGAGTATATAGAGGGTCTATACAAGGGCGATGTGCTTGAGGACAATATTATGGAAATGGAAGAGAATGTAGATGAAGATGAAATACGTATATGATACTGCGTGAAGAGTTTGACAGAGCACTGAAAGACCTGACTCGAAACAGGGCCCTGGCAATAAACAAAATTCTATTAGAACTACTGACGGCCTTGGGAGAGCCAGTCCTGACGAAACTCTACCATCTGGTGAGTAAGATGTATGAGACAGGCGAAATACCCTCAGACTTCAAGAAGAATATAATAATTCCAATCCCAAAGAAAGCAGGTGTTGACAGATGTGAAAATTACCGAACTATCAGTTTAATAAGTCACGGCTGCAAAATACTAACGCGAATTCTTTACAGACGAATGGAAAAACTGGTAGAAGCCGACCTCGGTGAAGATCAGTTTGGATTGCGTAGAGATATTGGAACACGTGAGGCAATACTGACGTTACGACTTATCTTAGAAGAAAGATTATGAAAAGGCAAACCTACGTTTCTAGCATGTGTAGACTTAGAGAAAGCTTTTGACAATATTGACTGGAATACTCTCTTTCAAATTCTAAAGGTGGCAGGGGTTAAATACAGGGAGCGAAAGGCTATTTACAATTTGTACAGGGTTATAGCCTCTCCCCGATGTTATTCAGTCTGTATATTGAGCAAGCAGTAAAGGAAACAAAAGGAAAATTCTGAGTAGGTATTAAAATCCATGAAGAAGAAATAAAAACTTGGAGGTTCGCCGATGACATTGTAATTCTGTCAGAGACAGCAAAGGTCTTGGAAGAGTAGTTGAACGGAATGGACAGTGTCTTGAAAGGAGGATATAAGATGAACATCAACAAAAGCTTAACGAGGATACTGGAATGTAGTCGAATTACGTCGGGTGATGCTGAGGGAATTAGATTAGGAAATGAGACACTTAAAGTAGTAAAGGAGTTTTCCTATTTCGGGAGCAAAATAACTGATAATGGTCGAAGTAGAGAGGATATAAAATGTAGACTGGCAATGGCAAAGAGAGCGTTTCTGAAGAAAAGTAATTTGTTAACATCGAATATAGATTTAAGTGTCAGGAAGTCGTTTCTGAAAGTATTTGTACGGAGTATAGCCATGTATGGAGGTGACACATGGACGATAAATAGTTTGGACAAGAAGAGAATAGAATCTTTCGAAATATGGTGCTACAGAAGAATGCTGAAGATTAGATGGATAGATCACATAACTAATGAGGAGGTATTGAATAGAATTGGGGAGAAAGGGAGTCTGTGGCACGACTTGACAAGAAGAAGGGACCGGTTGGTAGGACATGTTCTGAGGCATCAAGGGATCACAAATTTAGCATTGGAGGGCAGCGTGGAGGGTAAAAATCGTAGAGGGAGACTAAGAGATTAATACACTAAGCAGATTCAGAAGGATGTAGCTTCCAGTAAGTACTGGGAGATGAAGAAGCTTGCACAGGATAGGGTAGCATGGAGAGCTGCATCAAACCAGTCTCAGGACTGAAGACCACAACAACAAGAACCACAATCGATCGCATTCAACATGTACTCGGAACGAGCAGTAAAGCATACAAGGATACATTTGTAAACAGAATTAAATATCAGGGAGGAGCAATAAACATATTGAAGTTTACCGGTGACACTGCAATTCAGTCAGAGACAGCAAAGAACTTGGAATAACAGTTGAATGGAATAGACAGTCACATGGAAAGGGATTATAAGATAACCCTCAATGCAACTAAATGAAAGGCAATGTAACCTATTCGAACAGAACCTGGCAGTACCAACGGATTTTCCATAACGTGTACTACAAAAGGGGGCTGTAATATATGACCAACACAAAGATATACCGATTTCGTTAACTTTCGTTGTCTTTTAGGCACAGCATACTTTTGAAAGATATATTTATGTGTAAGAAGTGTCATAAACCTGAAAATATGAATATGACACATGTTCTGAAATTCACATCCACTGACAAGATCTAAATTTTTGCGTGAAGACCTAAATTTAAAACGTAATCTGGTAGAGGGAATCATTAAAAATCACAAATACATTTTTTTTTTCAAAATTTTAAAATATAATGTACATGACTAGATTCCAGCTTTCTGAAAAGGTAGGCAAAAAGTACCCCTTCCCTCTCCCTTGGTATTCCGAGGGTTAAATCAGGTAGTGTTAAGGGAATCTGATTACGGAATGAGAGACTAAAAGCACTATTGGGCAGCAAAATAACTGATGATGGCCGAAGTAGAGAGACTACAAGATGAAGGGTGACTATAGCAAGAAAAGTATTAATGAAAACGGGGGATTTGCTGACGTCGAATATAAATTTAAGTGTTAGGAAGTATTTCTGGAAGGTATTTATATGGTTTCAAAGATGCTGCTCCAGGCGGGTGTAAAAATGAATGTGCGCAGTGGAAAATACTGCACGCAAATATACAGATTTGGCCCTATCTGACTACCCCCTGAAAAGGATCTTAGTATCTCTTAACGGTGATATTATTTCCTGCTTCTTGCTCTTTGACATATAAATTACAACATAAAAATAAATGAATGATTAAGGGAACTAGTAACTACTAAATATTAATGTTGTTTCTGCTTATACATTTATTGTAGATTTAAACCTCTTTATATGTTACAAATGTTTATATGTCGATGTGCAATGGACATAAAGAGATATAAATGAATTTCCTGACTAATATTATTGATAAACTACCCAAATCTGCCCTTTCTTATGGCTACACGATCTAATATAAATAACACGAGATGACCGATATCATCTACAGTAAGAGGCAATACTTTCAAAGATGATGTACAGCGGTTTGCAACCTCAGTGGAAATGAAACTTACGTGATCACAGCTGTTCAGGTTTATAGCCCTAATAAACCGAAGCAATTAGCAATATCTGAGAATGTACTGCGTTAGTGTGTCGGAGAGTTGCTTCTCGTGCACGTCTGCGACGATGGAAGGACTCCAGCCACAAAATAAAAGACTCATTAAACGCTAGGACGGCAGAAGGCGGTCCTCAGACTAGTATAATCTAATACTATATTCTCATCCATATATTCTACAGACAAGAAACGCGAACTCCCAGCCGGAAGGACGGAATTCATATAATGTCTCAATGTGAGTATAGGCAGGAGAAGTTCTCTCAATCACTGAACGCTGCGTACTCAACGACGATTCGCTACCCGGAGGCGAAGTCCACAATCGTGTAAGTTAGCAACACCTTCGGTCACCTAAAGCAAATTCCCAGTGCCTCGTGGCAATATATCACGCAGATTAAGGCTTAGTGATTTTGCCCGCATTTGTTCTCTCATGATATATGAACCTTGCTACAGTATTTCACTGTTGGCAGCTTCCCCCAGCTTGAACATTATCCCCCTGAGTTCCACTGCACGTCATCGGAAGTCAGTTTCAGCATGATGCTTGATGAGAAAGTCTAGCCCTGGGATTGCACAGCATGTGTGTGATGTCCTTACGTTAGTTAGGTTTAAGTAGTTCTAACTTCTAGGGGACTTATGACCACAGCAGTTGAGTCCCATAGTGCTCAGAGCTATTTGAACCATTTTTTTTGATTGCACAGCAGCCTTCGCCTGTATCACCCATTACACTGCAAGTGTTGTCACTTTTGTCAATCTCCTGATCCACTGGCACAAGCCTTGTCGGCCCGATCATAAACCTTACAAACACATTTGTTCTTTCTTCTCCTCCCACCTTCTGAGGAGGCAGTGCCACACTGATGGTGCCGAATATGCGTCCTCCGGAAATACTAAATGCGTCTGTCCCATTTCAGCACCCAAAACACCTGCAATACAATCAGTCTTATTAATAGCTTTACGTGTCACTTCCTAAGTATCTACAACAAAATTACTGTCGGCAGTGGCACTCTGCAAGACACCAAAATCATCGGCACATGCACTTCGCTCCACATCTGGTCCAGGCTGCAGAAATTCGCAATCTCTCCGCCAGGGTATACCTCACTAATTATGCAAACAACAAACGAGGGGAACAAAACAGTATGACTACAAGGACAATTAATCTAATTCTATCCTAACACTTACTGTTACTTAACTTCTGCACTATAGCGGCTACTCATGACGACTATTATACGCGCTTAAACGCAGTGAGCCAAATTTATTGCTCAAAATGAAATACATTGCCCATTAAAACCGGCGAAAACTACCACAAAACTACGACTTCTCAACAAAACTCATCTTCCCCTTCTAAGAGTCTACGCATAGTTAACACCTTATACACTTCCAGTCAATGAGCCACACACATTCATGATAGGCAGAAATAACGTTCATCTTTACACATCCTCAGAACACAGTCGGAGTGTACTTACCACATGTCACACATGGAAACAGAGCTGAAAAGCTACTAAACGGTGCAATGTCTCAATGTGATAGTCGCAGTGAGTCCACTCACCCACTGCAGACTGATGTTGTGTGCCGACGAAACTGCAACACTGAGGTAGTCGAGAGTCATCGTCTCCAGGGAGAGTGGCAGGTAAGGTTCCCCTGTCACTGAAATTTTGACGTGACACACACTTCTGACATCAAAATGTGGAGGTCCAGGATGGATGACCTCTACATGTGGAGGTCTGAGTTGAGGTGGTGGATTGTTGTCGGGATGATGATCGATGGCTGCTTATAAAAACATCACTATTATTAATACGTTTTACTGAAGGAACAAACTAGAACATTCTGTGGTGCAACGTCCTCCATAGTGTGTGCTGAAGACAGCGAGTGTTAAGGAACTGACTCAACAGGTGGGCATGGCCTCAAACGACTGCCTTCTATGGCCGATTTCTGGTTGCAACTGGCAGTTGGCCCACAGGGTATAAGATGCTAGATCTCACAGCACTGATCTTAAAACCAGCAGCAGGGGCCCACAGTTAGTAGAGGCCAAGTAACATGTTGGCTGCTTGTAGCCTCATGTCGCCTCGTAGAGCGCCACCCTTCCTCTTAAATATTAGCTACCTGACTCATACATCTTTGACTGATAATTATGGTAATTCGTGTCGGGACTGAGCGCACTTGCTTTGCAAATCACAGCTTGCAACCATGTAGACGATAAGAAGTCTGCTGATTGGATGTGTAGTTACTGGCCTACCAACGCCTTTCTGCTGTGTCGTCGTTATGGTGGTGCCAGACATTTTCCTGGAGCACAATGTGGGAATCTGCCAGTGGCATTGCTGCATCTGACGTAATGGTATTTGGTCGGCGCTGATATTTTGCAACAGCCATGGCAATGTCACAATTTTACTCAGTAGCGCCGAAAAATAGTGGTGCCACTGCAGATCGAATAACTGATGGGGAAAACGAGAAATTGATGGCACAACTTCGTTTCATAGAGTATATCCTAAGGCATCAAGGACTTGTCAGTTTGGTAATGGAGAGAAGTGTGTATATGTGAGTGTTGGGGAGGGGGGGGGGGGGAGTGTTAAGATTGTAGAGGGAGACGAAGTCTTGAATACAGTTAGCAGGTTCAAACTTATGTACATTGCGTTAGCTGTGCAGCGCTGAAGAGGCTTTCACAGAATAGACTAGCTTGGGCAGCTGCATCAAACCTGTCTTCAGACTGAAGACCACAACAACAACATTGGGGAAGGAGATGGGAGCGAATGGTAGTTTTCTGGTCCATAATTTTGCAAGTTTTTCCTGGGAGAACTACTGAGTAAGGTAGATCTCGTGTGATCAGCACCTTCGCCTGTTGACATGGATAAAAACGTTTCTATATTACTCTAAAATAAGGGTGCCGCACATTCCCGTGTGTGGAAAGCTATTTAGCTCACACTATTCGCCGATGCAGCGAACTTAAGTAGCGGTTCTTGTATATTTTGTTGTTGTAAACAGAAATGTCTCTGGCATGACGTTAATCTGCAACTACACATGGAGTGACTACAGTACAAGTGGTCCCCATCCAACAACAGCAACAACCTCTCTGGTAGGTGGATGAGCGAGTGGAAGTTCTGTACTGTAACTGTTACCTTGCCTGCTTGCGAAGGTGGAAGGATGATAGAGAAGTAAAGAAAATAGTCATGGTCTCCTACCACTTACCACCAGGTAGTCAGCTCAGTAATGTCAATTGAAATTAACCGAGCATTGCTTCTTGATTCCTGTTGTGATTTCCTATTACTCCATGTTGCTGTTCGAGAGAAACGTAAAGTTACAGATGTGCCTCCAATGTAAATTTCATAAGGCAAGTGCACAACGCGATCGGTCAATCGCATTATGCTGTATAATTAATTGAGTATCGGACTTCGTTTCTGAAAGACTGCAGTTTCGTTGCTGCACCATAAATATCTGATAAATTGCTAATCAGTATTTGGATCACTCCAAAGGCGGACGGGCTCCAGGTCAGCAGTTTTGCATTTCTTTCACGAATAGCTGAACACAGATCTGATAAAGACATTATACTAAGAGATATGTTTAGTTTGTTAAGTTAATCTGGAAGTTATTAATTTAAATACACTTAAATATATTAACGGATCTTAAAAGCTAATAAGATACACTACTGGCCATTAAAATTGCTGCCCCAAGAACAAATGCAGATGATAAACGTGTTTAATTGGACAAGTATAGTCTACTAGAACTGACATGTGTTTACATTTTCAGGTAATTTGGATATATAGATCGTGAGAATTCAGTACCCAGAACAACCACCTCTGTCTGTAATTACGGCCTTGATACGCCTGGGCATTGAGTCAAACAGAGCTTGCATGGCGTGTACAGGTACAGCTTGCCATGCAGCTTCAACACGATACCACAGTTAATCAACAGTAGTGACTAGCGTATTGTGACGAGCCAGTGGCTCGGCCACCATTGACCAGACGTTCCAATTGGTGAGTGATCTGCATGATATGGTGGCCAGGGCAGCAGTCGAACATTTTCTGTATCCAGAACGGCCCGTACAGGTCCTGCACCATAGAGTCATGCATTATCCTGCTGAATTGCATGGGATCGAATGAAGTGTAGAGCCACGGGACGTAACACATCTGACATGTAACGTCCACTGTTCAAAGTGCGAACAACAGGTGACTGAGGCATGTAACCAATGACAACCCATACCATCACGCCGGTTGATACGTCAGTATGGTGATGACGAATACATGCTTCCAATGTGCGTCCACCGCGATGTCGCAAACACAGATGCGACCATCACGATGCTGTAAACAGAATCTGGATTCAACGGAAAAATTTTGTGCACCCAAATTCGTCATTGAGCTTACCATCGCAGGCGCTCCTGTCTATGATGCAGCGTCAAGGGTAACTACAGCCATGGTCTCCGAGATGATGGTCCATGCTGCTGCAAACGTCGTCGAACTGTTCGTGCAGATGGTTGTTGTCTTGCAAACGTCCCCATCTGTTGACTCAGGGATCGAGACGTGGCTGCACGATCCGTTACAGCCAAGCGGATAAGATGCCTCTCATCTCGACTGCTAGTGATACGAGGCCATTGGGATGCAGCACGGCGTTCCGTATTACCCTCCTGAACCCACCGATTCCATATTCTGCTAACAGTCATTAGATCTCGAACAACGCTAGCAGCAATGTCGCGATATGATAACCGCAATCGCGATAGGCTACAATCCTACCTTTATCGGAAACGTGATGATACGCATTTCTCCTCTTTACACGACGCATCACAACAACGTTTCACCAGGCAATGCCGGTCAGTTGTTGTTTGTGTATGAGAAATCGGTTGGAAACTTTCCTCATGTCAGAACGTTGTAGGTGTCACCACCGGCTGCAACCTTGGGTGGATGCTATGAAAGGCTAATCATTTGCATATCACAGCATCTTCGGTACGAAACAGGAAGGCATCCCCTAACTGATCGAAGAAAAAATGTGAAGGCTTCTCTTTTCTTTATCAGCATAGAAAGTATTACATGTACTTTTTAACACTTGTGGACTCTCTGGTAAACACATATTTCATAAACATAATGAAAGAAAAATTTTCTTAGTGTCTTACGTTTGTCTACGGTACTGATGATGGTCGAAGTAGAGAGGATATCAAATGTAGACTGGCAATGGCAAGGAAATCGTTTCTGAAGAAGAGAAATTTGTTAACATCGAGTATAGATTTAAGTGTCAGGAAGTCGTTTCTGAAAGTATTTGTATGGAGTGTAGCCATGTATGGAAGTGAAACATGGACGATAACCAGTTTGGACAAGAAGAGAATAGAAGCTTTCGAAATGTGGTGCTACAGAAGAATGCTGAAGATAAAGTGGGTAGATCACGTAACTAATGAGGAGGTATTGAATGGGATTGGGGAGAAGAGAAGTTTGTGGCACAACTTGACTAGAAGAAGGGATCGGTTGGTAGGACATGTTTTGAGGCATCAAGGGATCACAAATTTAGCATTGGAGGGCAGCGTGGAGGGTAAAAATCGTAGAGGGAGACCAAGAGATCAATACACTAAGCAGATTCAGTAGGATGTAGGTTGCAGTAGGTACTGGGAGATGAAGAAGCTTGCACAGGATAGAGTAGCATGGAGAGCTGCATCTAACCAGTCTCAGGACTGAAGACCACAACAACAACAACATTTCACTACGATACTGGCTGATACATGAGTACTAATTCAAGTCGTGTACAACAAAAATACGAGATTGGTGTATACAACAAAAACAATACACTATTTGGCATGTTTTAAATAAACCGTTTGACAAATCATTTACATAGGCACGTGAGATATTTGTACAAAATACACTAACTTAAAATTTGAGAGATATCAATGTTCTGAGTATAAGAGGTTAAGTTAGTTCAGTGACGTGTCTGCCCGTGGGGATTGATGCAGCCACTGCTGGAGTGACTTCGCAGTTGGCTTGTATGACGTCAATCGGTCGGTGACAACCGGCTGAGTGTGACCTTTGGTTTTGCACTTCGCAGCGGAGGTGGGCATCGAGGTGTGGCCCGTCCAGGACAGTGGTCATAACAGCCGTGCGTTCCTTGCCTCGCGCTGCCAGTTCAGGCGGGGCAGCCGCATCGAGGTCCGCTGGGAGAGTCGTGCGAAGAGGCTCAGCCCATGAGCTGCGGCCGCACTGGACTACAGAAGTATCGGGCTGAGCGAGACCCTGACGTCATCCTAAGTGCCGAGCAGTGCTGTTGCTAAATCACCTGTATGCCACGGGCTCAGAAGAGCTGCGCATGCAGACGCAGCCCACAGGCCGCGGTCTAACTGCTCCACATTGAGCGAGCACATGACGTCACTGCAACAGTGCCTTGCGCAAGCACTGGTGTGCTGCACCTACGAACTGTTGGTAGCACTGACCGCAGTTGCGAGCTACGGGCTACGAGCGGTGAGTAGAGCAGTGTTTAGTGGAGTGATGGGATTTCTTCATTTTTTTCGTAACACACAAAATGAGAGCGGGAAACTAAACGAGGTTTGGAGAGGAAGGAGCACATGTCAAGAAAAACGGAAGTAAAAGAAAAACAAATCAGTGGTGAGTAGAGAACCACACAGCCTGGAGCAGTTTCAGAGTATACTTTGGACCTTGTTAAAGTGTATTGAGGATGGATTTAGGAAAAGCGTTCATATTCTTTGCTGTTCGTTGTACTGTGAAATTTACTCTCATGCTGAAGGGTCAAATGGCACTTCGTACATTTCTCGCCATCCATGCGTGTCTAATAAACAAAGGTCTTACGTGGACGAGAAACGACTTCCTAAACCAGCTCAGGAGCTATCTGTCGATAGTTGCGTTCCTATATGTGCATGAGACGTAAGGTCGTACGGAACTATAAGAGGTGAGGGTCTTATGGATCTAGTTCAGAAGTTAATCGACACTGCAAAGGCCATTATATCTCACCCCACAACTGTGTCGCGGTACGTGGCAGAAAGTGTTAAAAGCCGACGACTTATAATTATGCCTGAGGTAATTGCTCATATAACAAAAGGCGAATACTCAGCAACTACGGACATGTGCACGTCCAGCGCGAGCGCGAGAAGAAACCATTATCTGACATGCACTGTCTCCTATATTATTGACTGAACTATCAGATCTCGCGTTTTCTTTACAACCCAGATTCCAGATGAACCAAAAACGGGCGGTAATATTCTAAGAGAATTGTTTACACGATATAAGTCCCCTGGTAGCCAATAATTTTAATTCGCAGTTTATATGCGTCAGTTGTCCATAAGTTCATGGTCTTTTGATTGGGCGAAGAACGCTTCCCCTACGTAAAGGTAAGTGGTCTTCCTAATGCTCTTCATAGGTAACTGAGGCATTCTAAGGATAGTCGTTGGGTCGTTGGAATAAGCAGCTGACAATGTTACAATGTCTTTGTGCGAAAAGTTCTCTGAGAAGGGAGAAATAGCCCGAAATGAAGGAACTGATATCACGCTCATGAAAGAACTTTTCACGATGTTTATGCTATTCTATTACTGTAATTCTTATACGCAATCGTTTATTTTATAGTTTTAAAACATATGGGTTTTTGTAGCGTTTCAAAGCGGCGTCCAAGGAATTAGAACTGCAGAAATCAGCTGCACTGCACCTGCTCTTGGCATGGGCAATGACAATGTTAAAGCATTTGAGTCAGGCGCCCAGGACAGAGGTGTAAAGTCATGAATGCGATACCCTCACACTTCTCCAATCCCACAATACACTCTAACGACATTTCTCTTTACTGCATCTCCACCCGTCTTTTTTCTTTGTTGTCGCTAGTGGGTTCGAACGGAACTGTTGTTTACATTCATAAATTCGGGCGTATTATAGTATTTGAGAGTTGTAGCATCACGTTTTAGTACCTGAATAGTGTAAATTCGCGTAGTCGTCTGTCTTCTGTTTTTTGTTTTGAACGGCTAGTGTCGGTTGGTCACAGCCAGTGTGCTCCCTGCCGCCGTTGGATAAGCAGCTGCCAGCAGAAAGCCGTATACTCCTAGCTACTCATTTGTTACATAGTTTAATTCTTAATTTCTTTGCGTGTCTTTGGTACTTTCATTGTTCAAATTCATAAATTTCGGGCGTATTATAGTATTTGAGAGTTGTAGCATCACGTTTTAGTACCTGAACAGTGTAAAATCGCGTAGTCGCCTTCCGCCGCCAAGCAGTGTGTCAGCAGTGCGCAAGTAGCAGCATTACTTCATTTACTAGGCAATCTTGTATTTTAATAACCGTTTAAATTTTGTGTCGATTTGTTTGTGCTGTCTGTAGATTAGATCAGACGTTCTTTGCACAACAGTTTTAACATGGATAGGGACTGCAACTGCTGTGTTCGGATGCAGGCTGAGTTGGCATCCCTTCGCTCCCAGCTTCAGGCAGTGTTGGCTTCGGTCACACAGCTTGAGGCTGTTGCCAATGGGCATCACTGTGGGGGTCCAGATGGGGGTTTGTCGGGGACGGCCAGCTCGTCCCACGCATCCCCCGATCGGACTACGATTGTGGCTGCCCGGGATACTGCCCACATTGAGGCTGATCCCTCACCTGTAGTAGAGTGGGAGGTCATCTCGAGGTGTGGCAGGTGGCGAAAGACATTCCGGAGGGCTGAACGGAAGGCCTCTCCAGTTTGTCTGACGAACTGGTTTCAGGCTCTGTCTCCGGCTGATACTGATGTTCGGCCGGAGATGGCTGCTTGTCCTGTTCCAGGGGTTGCCCCTCAGTCTGCAAGATTTGGGCAGTCGCAGAGGGTGGGCTTACTGGTAGTTGGGAGCTCCAACGTCAGGTGCGTAATGGGGCCCCTTAGGGATATGGCAGCAAGAGAGGGGAAGAAAACCAATGTGCACTCCGTGTGCATACCGGGGGGAGTCATTCCAGATGTGGAAAGGGTCTTTCCGGATGCCATGAAGGGTACAGGGTGCACCCATCTGCAGGTGGTCGCTCATGTCGGCACCAATGATGTGTGTCGCTATGGATCGGAGGAAATCCTCTCTGGCTTCCGGCGGCTATCTGATTTGGTGAAGACTGCCAGTCTCGCTAGCGGGATGAAAGCAGAGCTCACCATCTGCAGCATCGTCGACAGGACTGACTGCGGACCTTTGGTACAGAGCCGAGTGGAGGGTCTGAATCAGAGGCTGAGACGGTTCTGCGACCGTGTGGGCTGCAGATTCCACTACTTGCGCCATAGGGTGGTCGGGTTTCAGGTTCCGCTGGATAGGTCAGGAGTCCACTACACGCAGCAAGCGGCTACACGGGTAGCAGGGGTTGTGTGGCGTGGACTGGGCGGTTTTTTAGGTTAGATGGCCTTGGGCAAGTGCAGAAAGGGCAACAGCCTCAAAGGGTGCGGGGCAAAGTCAGGACATGCGGGGACCAAGCAGCAATCGGTACTGTAATTGTAAACTGTCGAAGCTGCATTGGTAAAGTACCGGAACTTAGAGCGCTGATAGAAAGCACCGAAGCTGAAATCGTTGTAGGTACAGAAAGCTGGCTGAAGCCAGAGATAAATTCAGCCGAAATTTTTACAAAGGCACAGACGGTGTTTAGAAAGGATAGATTGCATGCAACCGGTGGTAGCGTGTTTGTCGCTGTTAGTAGTAGTTTATCCTGTAGTGTAGTAGAAATGGATAGTTCCTGTGAAATATTATGGGTGGAGGTTACACTCAACAACCGAGCTAGGTTAATAATTGGCTCCTTTTACCGACCTCCCGACTCAGCAGCATTAGTTGCAGAACAACTGAGAGAAAATTTGGAATACATTGCACATAAATTTTCTCAGCATATTATAGTCTTAGGTGGAGATTTCAATTTACCAGATATAGACTGGGACACTCAGATGTTTAGGACAGGTGGTAGGGACAGAGCATCGAGTGACATTATACTGAGTGCACTATCCGAAAATTACCTCGAGCAATTAAACAGAGAACCGAGTCGTGGAGATAACATCTTGGACCTACTGATAACAAACAGACCCGAACTTTTCGACTCTGTAAGTGCAGAACAGGGAATCAGTGATCATAAGGCCGTTGCAGCATCCCTGAATATGGAAGTTAATATGAATATAAAAACAGGGAGGAAGGTTTATCTGTTTAGCAAGAGTAATAGAAGGCAGATTTCAGACTACCTAACAGATCAAAACGAAAATTTCTGTTCCGACACTGACAATGTTGAGTGATTATGGAAAAAGTTTAAGGCAATTGTAAAATGCGTTTTAGACAGGTACGTGCCGAGTAAAACTGTGAGGGACGCGAGAAACCCACCGTGGTTCAACAACAAAATTAGGAAGCTACTGCGAAAGCAAAGAGAGCTTCATTCCAAGTTTAAACGCAGCCAAAACCTCTCAGACAAACAGAAGCTAAACGATGTCAAAGTTAGCGTAAGGAGGGCTATGCGTGAAGCGTTCAGTGAATTCGAAAGTAAAATTCTATGTACCGACTTAACAGAAAATCCTAGGAAGTTCTGGTCTTACGTTAAATCAGTAAGTGGCTCGAAACAGCATATCCAGACACTCCGGGATGATGTTGGCACTGAAACAGAGGGTGACACGCGTAAAGCTGAAATACTAAACACCTTTTTCCAAAGCTGTTTCACAGAGGAAGACCGCACTGCAGTTCCTTCTCTAAATCCTCGCACAAACTAAAAAATGCCTGACATCGAAATAAGTGTCCAAGGAATAGAAAAGCAACTGGAATCACTCAACAGAGGAAAGTCCACTGGACCTGACGGGATACCAATTCGTTTCTACACACAGTACGCGAAAGAACTTGCCCCCCTTCTGACAGCCGTGTACCGCAAGTCTCTAGAGGAACGGAAGGTTCCAAATGATTGGAAAAGAACACAGGTAGTCCCAGTCTTCAAGAAGAGTCGTCGAGCAGATGCGCAAAACTATAGACCTATATCTCTGACGTCGATCTGTTGTAGAATTTTAGAACATGTTTTTTGCTCGAGTATCATTTCGTTTTTGGAAACCCAGAATCTACTCTGTAGGAATCAACATGGATTCCGGAAGCAGCGATCGTGTGAGACCCAACTCGTTTTATTTGTTCATGAGACCCAGAAAATGTTAGTACAGGCTCCCAGGTAGATGCTATTTTCCTTGACTTTCGGAAGGCGTTCGATACAGTTCTGCACTGTCGCCTGATAAACAAAGTAAGAGCCTACGGAATATCAGACCAGCTGTGTGGCTGGATTGAAGAGTTTTTAGCAAACGGAACACAGCATGTTGTTATCAATGGAGAGACGTCTACAGACGTTAAAGTAACCTCTGGCGTGCCACAGGGGAGTGTTGTGGCACCATTGCTTCTCACAATATATATAATTGACCTAGTAGATAGTGTCGGCAGTTCCATGCGGCTTTTCGCGTATGATGCTGTAGTATACAGAGAAGTTGCAGCATTAGAAAATTGTAGCGAAATGCAGGAAGATCTGCAGCGGATAGGCACTTGGTGAAGGGAGTGGCAACTGACCCTTAACATAGACAAATGTAATGTATTGCGAATACATAGAAAGAAGGATCCTTTATTGTATGATTATATGATAGCGGAACAAACACTGGTAGCAGTTACTTCTGTAAAATATCTGGGAGTATGCGTGCGGGACGATTTGAAGTGGAATGATCATATAAAATTAATTGTTGGTAAGGCGGGTACCAGGTTGAGATTCATTGGGAGAGTGCTTAGAAAATGTAGTCCATCAACAAAGGAGGTGGCTTACAAAACACTCGTTCGACTTATACTTGAGTATTGCTCAACAGTGTGGGATCCGTACCAGATCGGGTTGACGGAGAAGATAGAGAAGATCCAAAGAAGAGCGGCGCGTTTCGTGACAGGCTTATTTGGTAACCGTGATAGCGTTACGGAGATGTTTAGCAAACTCAAGTGGCAGATTCTGCAAGAGAGGCGCTCTGCATCGCGGTGTAGCTTGCTCGCCAGGTTTCGAGAGGGTGCGTTTCTGGATGAGGTATCGAATATATTACTTCCATACTTATACCTCCCGAGGAGATCACGAATGTAAAATTAGAGAGATTCGAGCGCGCACGGAGGCTTTCAGACAGTCGTTCTTCCCGCGAACCATACGCGACTGGAACAGAAAAGGGAGGTAATGACAGTGGCACGTAAAGTGCCCTCCGCCACACACCGTTGGGTGGCTTGCGGAGTATAAATGTAGATGTAGATGTAGAACTGGCTTACCTTTCGAACTAGAAATAGTTATCTCAATGTACTCTGCTCTTCTGGAAGTTACAAAAATAACATTTTATATTCTGAAGTAGGAGAGGTACTCTTTCCTACATGTTCCTCACAAGTGGTAGCACGTGAATCCTTGGGAATACATGTTGTCCTAAATGAAAGTTTGAATTTTTGCCATATATGCACTGAAATATGAAATTTGCTGTCCTCAGGTAAAAAGAAGAGAGGAGTATTGAAGCTAGACATGTATTTCACAACCCCACCCCATCAAAGAACAAATCTTGTTGTAGCACATAAATTCTGCTACTCCATCTGCTAGATTTCCAGTTGTGCAATTTGAAGATGGGAGTGAGACATTCGGGTACCCTACACTCGATGTCATTCAACATCTACACCGAACAAGCAGTGAAGCATACAAGAATAAATTTGTAAACAGAATATTAGGAGAATATTAGGGAGAAGCTGAAAGGGTACAGTACCGCCCGACATTGAAAATAGGTACAGCATTCTTCGTTATTCTTGTCAGAACAACATATTATTTTGTCAGTAATAACTCAATTTCACTTAATACACCAAAGCTGGATACCCCTGTAGGAAAGAATGAAAAATTATTTATTTAACTGATCACATGTGCACTCCCACAAAATAAATCCCTACATCCAATTTGGTGAGATCTGTGAAATGAGTGAATGTACAGTTGTCTGCTAACCGCAGATAGTGAATGTACAATTTCTGATCATCTTAGAGACGGTCCTTTGGTCATCTTCGGTTGAACCAAAGAGGAAATTTACCTGAGCTTTGAGCGCCTGAAATGTGGCTGACCAATACGGTAACATGGTGCTCCCCCACCTCGACGGAGGTGCGAGCTGACCTGAAGAACGGCCATGTTTCAGCGCTCTGGCGCTGGATCTTGTGTTGGTAAGAACTGTCTTAGGTGTGCTCGGTAAAAGACAAAAGAGTGGAGAGATGATATGCATGTGAAATACTTAAGAGTAGTTTGGAATAATTATTTCTCTATTTCAGGAACTTTTGTGGGGAGAATTAAATGTGAGGCAGGTAATATTAAGGGAATCATATTACTCTTCGGAAGTGACCAACGGTCACAATGAAACCTCGTGTAACAATAAGTTGAAATACTTGCGAGTGCTAGTATTAAGTTGAAATACTTCCGAGTGATAAAGTTAAGCTGAATTACTGGCGTGTGTACTATAATTTGGAAATATTTAAGAAATGGCGTGTGCGGGACTTGAAATTAGAGACGAGCACTTCCACGTGTTGAGTACTATGTGAGTCTCAATCTGTGGATGACACTAGGGATAAAGAGAAGTGCTCGTCCAAGGTATCAGTTGAGGACTCGCGTGTGTGACGAATATGATCTTAATATTGTCTTTGTGTGTTATGTTTCCGTGTGACGCTAGATTCAAACTCTAATACTCTGAGAGAGAAGTTGGGTGAGTCAGCCGTCTATCCAGCAACGCCACTTGGACTGCATTGCACAGGGAGACGTGCATATATCCTCCAGAGTTCATAGTAGGAAAGAAAAGTTACGAAGTGGGGCAGTGTCGTGTGAAACTGGGATGAATACTAAGAGAAGTGGGAAAGGTGAAAGTGAAGTGATTCTAACGTTGTGACTATTTTTTGTGGTGTATTCTGTGTTGTCAGTGGGATTGATTTCATGTAATGTAAGTATGTGTGGTTTGCATGGGAGAGTAGCAACATAGGTTCAGAGGCAGTGGATAATTCATGTTCCTTTTTGTACCGCTCGGTCTGGAGGAAATTTTCGTAACCATGGGTGTGAGAGTTGAAGTGTGAGATATAGCAAAAGATCCACCATCCTATCCAGAAAGTGCACTGTAGCGTTAGATAATTACGAGACCATTAGATAGAGAATCACTAATGCAAAGCCATGCCAACTGGGCGGAGTTTCTCATGTGTAATTGTAGTATAAAATGTAATGGTGTGTTTAGGTTATCTGTGAATCGTAACAGAATTTATCTGAATAAAAAAGATGGTTAAAAGATAAAGATTGGTGGCCTTGTTCTTCGAATAGTGTGAAGTCATGATATCCAGAATTTATAACGTGTGCGCCATTCATATTCAGTGCGATGGTTACGTGTTGATCAAAGCCGTTGGGTGAGAAAGAAAATGTGCTATTGCCAGTGCGTAGTGAACAATCAGAGTTGTGTAAATTTTTAATAGTCAGATGTGCGTTATCCATTTCCGTTGCGTAATATTCAAACAGGAGATTAATTTGTAGCTTAATTGTGGGTACTTAAGCTCACAATCAGTCATTGATGTTTTGCGATAAATAAGAATAAATCCACTCCCTTGGCAGACCATTCATCTTGCAGGCCTGACTGCTTGATGCCACAGTATGAGCAAGGCATGTCGGTGCCTCTCATAATTTCGACCCTGCCAGGTTTGTGCTGTTAGGGTTTGCTGTTAAGATTTTTTTAAATTTTTTTTATGGGATTTGTCAAGATTTTTACATATATTGTGATAGCGCTAAGAAGTAAAGTTTTTTGTTTGCAATTTCTTTCTGGATTGGTGAGGATCTTTTATTTTTTTATGTAATTGATTTCTATGTCGTCCAAGGCTGGAAGATCGTTGTATAAATTTTTTTTCCGAAATGTCCGTAGTAACTAGGTCATAGTCGAAAGTGTAGTCACCATGGAGAAGAGTGATTCTGGGGTGAACGTAGCAGTGGAGCAGGAAGTGGGTGTCGACCTTGGGTTAATGAGCGAGAACGGCAAACATTCGGAAGGGGCTGAATTGGTCAGTGGACCGTGGCTAGGTGATCCTTTAGGCGGCAGACTTTGTCCACAATCGGGAGATTTTCCCGACGACGCTGGCGAGCCGGGACTAGATCAGCTATGCAATGAAAGTGTAGCTACCCTTAGCGAAGCTACGGTTTCTCAGGCGAATGAGGTGAGCGCACCAAAAGTAGCAAATTACAATGTGCTACTGCAGTTTTTACAGAGGATGGATAGAGATAATAAGGAAATATTGAAAGCGATGGATAAAGATAATAAGGAAAGATGGGAAGCGTATAAGGACAGATTGGAAGCGATGGATAAAGATAATAAGGAAAGATTGGAAGCGATGGATAAAGATAATAAGGAAAGATTGGAAGCGATGGATAAAGATAATAAGGAAAGATTGGAAGCGATGGATAAAGATAGTAAGGAAAGATTGGAGGCAGTGGATAAGGGAAATAAAGAGGCAATGAGGAAGCTGCGTCTGTCCGCAGTTAATAATCGGTTAGATGAGGGGGAGAAGAATCTGTGTGCATTGAAGCAAGTATGTGACACTGTGAAAGAAAAAGCCAATAATTTGGAGGTACGAATAATTGCAATAGAGAGTGATATTATAGAACCTAGGGGCATGTTGCTGGATGAGCGAATCAAAGAGGAAGACGAACTCAGAGAATTAGAAGAACGGTTGTGTCGGATAAAACAGGTGGCAAACCCAACTGGTTGTAGTCCAAGGTCGGAAAACATAAATGCGGAAGAAGGCACTTCGTGTTGGTACAAACATACACTTGTTTTCCGGATCCTGATAACTACCAACATCCATGCCTGTGGCTGTCTCAGTTTCAAGATTCATTACCTTCATCATGGGGACCGCTCCTCAAAATGAAGTTTGTGTGTAACCATTTGAGGGACGAGGCTAGACCGAAAATGCAGGAAGTTATTAAAGACTGTGGTAGCTACAAGACATTTTGTGACAAGTTTTTAAATGAATTCTGGTCGAAAGGAGGACCAGGTTAAGCAAAGCATATTGATGATGCCAAATTGTAACGAAGGTGGTATATGAGACCTAGTGGTGTGCTATCAGGAAATGCTGAAACGAAATAGGGATTTGGATGTGCCATATGAGGCTGGGGAGCTCATTAGGATCTGTATAACGAAGTTGCCAGTGAAATCGCGCAGAGATATAGCGATAGCAGGCAGAGGATTAGACGATTCTGCGTCATTTCAGCACTTGTTGCAGGACCTGGGTTATGAGAGCAGCATCGTGAACGGAGGCACGACTCATAGGTCAGACAGAGTCGAGGATAGGAACGGCAGAAACTGTCATAATGTCAGGAGGGCATGGAATCCCGGCACTTCATTGTCGTCATAATGGATTGATGGATAGGAGAAACTAATCCAACATATCAGCCCTTAGCATATTGCCTTAAAACACATGCCGCTGGCACAGAAAATTGTCCATGTAGCAGACATACTCTACTGATATGTAGGAATGCAAATACCATACTTCTGATCATAGAATAAAATACCAGTAATGACATCTGTTAGGCTGGTCTCTCTGAGCAAAAGACAGTAAGGCTTACAAAAATTTGCAAATTTTGATTTGGAGCGTTAAAGTAAAAGGACTGTTTCCTCAAAAAAAAAAAAAAAAAACAGTTGCCCAAAATGTTATGTAGTAATGCCAATGAGTACAGTTTAATTAGTGCGATTCGACTACTGCAGGTACTTAACACGTAATTTAAAAAGTAAACATTGTGATCTGTATGGCATGGGGTAGATTTAAACTGCTGTTACAGGTAACATCAGCTATGTGATCGAAGTTTTTAGATTAGCTGCCATCTGATATATAGTATGTCATTGTCGTGGTGACAGTTATACTGAAATGCTGCATATGGTTGTTCGGAATCTGGTGTTAGGGAAAGAGGCCACTGGCACCAAAGTTTCTAACACTTGTGTTGTCCCTTTCTGCCAGCTTGTATATTCTCTGCACACATTTAATTTTCATGTAAGCACAGATTTCTAAGTAGCAAGTTCTTTACTGTGTATAGTGAACAATTCAGAGTGAGGTGGATTGTCCATGAAAATGCTGTACTGATTGAGACGATCAAGGGAAAACAATCGTGTGGGCTTCTTCACGTTTCTAACATCAAATTATGGAAAAGTTAAGGGTAGATCGAAAGTAGGCGAGTTATGGTAGATAGTCAGTGTATTTATTTGTGGTGTGTAACGCTGTGCAGGGTCAAATCGAACATAAGAATTTTCAGGTGGGATGTCAGGAAGTATGACGGAATAGACTGGTCGAATGAGTCATGAAGAGAGTCGACATAGTGGTGTATGTACGTATTTTTTGTCATATGAATAAGGATCAAGCAGAAACGACGTGATGATTAATGAGTGGATAAAGATGGTAGATAGAGAGAGAAGCGAAGTGATAAATAGTAATGGATAAAGGTGATATTTAAGGAGAGAAGCGACGTGAAGCAGTGTGATTAATAAAGAGGGATTCGATGGGATGAAACAGTGGTAAATAAAGGTGAGTAGAATTGAATAATGTGGAGACGTCTTAGATGTATGTTACAGAGTGGCCTGTGTATGCTGCAATCGAGATTGATGCGTATGGAGAAGGAAGATCAGGGAATGATGGAGTAATGGACGGACAGAGAGCCGAAATACGAATGAAGAGATGAGGACAACTGCACAACGTGAAAGGACACAAAGGGAGTATGAGATCCAGATGGTGAACGTTGTGGAATACTGACGTAAGATGTAATATAAGTGTAAATCTAATTCTTACCATAACATTTGCAATATGGCTAAAATAATACTTTTTTTGTTGTTGTTGAAGCCTGGTACCACTATAACAAATCAAAACGGTCCCGAGAATGAGTACAGTTATTTTGCAGTATGAAAAATTTGTGTATTTTCTGTTCTTAGATCAAATGTCGCAATTCTAAGTTGATATTTAGCAGGATGAATAATCGGTAAAGTGAATGCAGAGGTAAGCCGATGGAGAGAGGTGCCAGAGTGAAAGGACAAAATTGGAGACTGTAATGCTATCACCGAAACAACTCCATGTGTTATGTGGTTGAGTATAAGGGAGCCAAGGTATGTTATGTTGACGTGAGTGTGGTGGTGTTGAGGTTAGCTGACTGCTAGACCTATTCTGTTGGTGTATTAATGGATCGAATGAGAAGGAAAATGTGGTGTCAGTTGAGTGAGAGTCGTAGAGTAGTGTGATCAATGCACACACCCCTGTAAAGGGGATGCTACCTATCAATAAGTAAAACATTATTGTGCTTTATTGTTTGATTTGGACCAACCTCGATGGTAGATCAGGATATGACGTCATGTGGATGGTACATACATGTCCTAGAAACGTTGTTATATATAATAAAAGGTAAAAATATGTAAAGAGATACTAATTTCTGTGTGTTACAAGCACAAAGGTGCAGTGTATGTTGTAGATTTAGAGTCATCAGTTTCTAAAATGTTTATTGTGTTAGGATGTAAAAATAATTTACTATTTGATATTATGTAATAGGTAATTGTGAGCTGTATAGATTGTTTCTTATTTTTTTGTCAGAGTTAATTTCAGTCTGTCACAAGCACAAAGGTGTGTTGTATATTGTAGTTTTAGAATCAACAGTTTCTAATATGTTCACTGTGATAGGATGTGAAAGTAGTCTACTATTTGATATTGTAATAATGAGCTGTATCGATTGTTTCTTATTCCTTTTTTTAAACACTTTCATGTTTTGTATGAGGGATGACAGTTACAATCAATAGCACAAGTGTGGGCAGTATATAGAAAAGGGATAAATGTTGATGTTGTATGTGTAGAAAACTAGGGTGTATGATTTTATGTTTTTTAGAACAAAGATTCTTTTATTACCAATGTATCTAATAGACCATACATGTAATCAATGAGTATTTAAATACTGTAAGAATATCCTTTTGTCTGTAACTTTGCGAGATGCACGGAAGGGTCTGACTGATTGGGTGTCGTAGAGCTGAGGTGCCCACGTAGAACGCGCCCGTACCTACATAAAAATGCGGGAAGCCAAGCTGACGTCGGCATGGGAGAGGCGACAGAGCCACTGCGCTCCCCACTCCACTGTCGGTTGGGGTACACTCCTCACGCCTGCTACAACAGGTCAACGGCCTGGGGCGACACGCACCTACCACTGCCATTCATAAGTTGCGTCACCCTTACGAATGGAGACAGTATCCCGCAGAGGCAACAGCGGGTGGTTTTTCTGCTCAATGGCTCGCCCGACGGAGGCACAATGGTAGAATGAACGACGCACAGCAGAGTCCGGCGGGGATTTTTTAACAGCAGCTATTAACTAGTACTGGACTGTGGAGCCGTGAAGCAAGATGACTGCTCGTATGTCTCAATAAGTTGGAAAGTGAAGGACTGGTGTTTCCACGTTGTGAGTAGTGGAAAAGATTTTGTCTTTAGCAGACAGGACGATTGTTTTGTTTTGTCTTGACCACTGAATGGTGGGATCCATAAATGTTTGGGAGTGACTTGTTAAGTGTGCTTTGTAAAATGCATGTGGGACGCTTGTTATACTTAAAGAGGACAGTTGTTGTTTGGTGACTAATTGTTATCTGAACACAAGAAACTAAAGTGGGACATAGACATTTGCATTTGTAGTAGGAGACATTTCTTTAATTGGTGCAAGAATAAGTTCTGTTTGTTGGAACATAAAGACTTTTAATTACACCATGAACTGAAAGGAAAGGACCGTGGGTAATAGCAGTTGTAGGGCCATTTCTGGACGACCAGATTCGTGTGGATGGTAATCTGAGAGTGACTATGACATTTGAGTTTAATGTGAGATATGGTTCAGTGCGTGTTCAAAATGCCGATTTCAGTGACCTAAAGACTTTCGTCCGGGCAACCATGGGAGAGTTTTGACACCGAGGCAGTGTTTCTAGTAAAACTGTCAGCAACTGTTTGACCCCAGGAAAATCACAGAATGAAATGGTTCTGTGTGACTCACAAGATAGGGAATAATGTATTTGTATTTGTAATTGCGTAAAATTTTTTACATGTTTTATTCCTGAAGGGACAGCAAGTGTAATTGTATTTCAGTAACATGTGTTTAGAATAGTTAGAGTGTTTTTTTTTTGTTTGTTCTGGGTTATCAAGTTCACGTAGCATGTTTATTAGAATATTTGGTACAAGGATACTTTAGTTATTAGCCAGTGTCGTAATACTAACGCAGCGGCTCTTGTTGCATTGGTCAGTAAGGTTGTCATAGGGGACAAGAGTTTGCATTGCACAACAAATATCGGAATTAACTGATACATTTTGATGTCGTGGACAGTAATAATCTAGTTGGTGTGTTGACTGAAGCCACTTATTTGCATTGTCACAGTGGTGATATTTCACATTGAAGTGTAACGGAGGCTAGTCGAAATGCAACTTCTTGTCGTCTAAATATGTAACAACAGAGAAATGATCAGTAGAGTAAAATACGAGAGCTACTGGTGGATTCAAGCACTTATTGCTAACTATTTACTGCGTGTATTGATCAAAGTTGATGGACTGACTAGCTCAGCAGCAGATATTTATACTGCTGGGCAAGGATAAGGTTTAAACTCACAGTCGAGCAGTGGTAGCAATTGCTTAGGTGATGATAGTAAATGAGGTATGGCATTGTGTCTTAGATTGACTATATTACGTAACCAGTATGTAACTTGTATTATATTTCATTGTTTTTTTCTTCAGTTTTATTTCTCTGTAGGTTTGATGTACATTTTAAAGTAATGGTATGGAGCCTGACATTCTACATATAACTAGTGTACGCATTTTTTTTTCTTTTGTTGATTTTGTTTTGTGTTTAGACATTGCTGTGTAAAGATTATTACCCCGAAATTTATATATGTCAGATTACTTACTCTGTGTGGACGGTAAGCTATTTAAAATTTCATGAGTACAATTAGTATTTTTTTTATTCGTTATAGAGTTAGTAAAGATTGGATTACTCCTAAAAACAACGGAGATCCAGGTAACTAAGCAAATTTTTATCTCACCATTTCTTTATTTGTATGATGTAATGTTTTATTTGTCATTTGGATTGTTGTAAGTTTGTATGTGTACATAACTCCGGATTGTGGAGAGAACAATAATGCGACAACTGTGTCAATAAGTTGGTAAAGTAACAGCATTTGGTTGTCTACTTGAGGTCACAAGGGGCTAAGGTCTCCTTCTGGTTATTATCGTGACTTGCTAGGTTTGTTCGAATACAGCTTTCTTAAAAAAATGTTCGGAACAACCCTCGCATTGCAAGGATAGTAGTGTGATTTTTTTTTTTTTTTTTCTTTTGCACCCGTAGCCGGTGGTGGAAGGGTTCAGTACCGCCCGACATTGAAAATAGGTACAACATTCTTCGTTATGATTGTCAGAACAACATTTTTTTTGTGGGTAATAACTCAGTTTCACTCAGTACACCGAAACCGGATACCAGTGTAGGAAACCATGACAATTTATTTATTTAATTGAACACATGTGCACTCCACAAAATATATAATTACATCCAATTTGGTAAGATATTTGAAATGAATGAATGTATGGTCGTCTGCTAACAGCAGATAGTGAATGTGCAATATATGATCATCTTAGAGACGGTCCTTTGGTCACCTTTGGTGGAACCAAAGAGGTGAAATTTACCTGAGATTTGAGCCCCTGAAATGTGGCTGACCAATACGGTAACATGGTGCTCCCCCACCGTGAAGGAGGTGCGAGCTGACCTGAAGAACGGCCATGTTTCAGCACTCTGGCGCTGGATCTTGTGTTGGTAAGACCTGTCTTAGGTGTGCTCCGTAAAAGACAAAAGAGTGGAGAGATGGTATGCATGTGAAATACTTAAGAGTAGTTTAGAATAATTATTTCTCTATTTCAGGAACTTTTGTGGGGAGAATTAAATGTCAGGCAGGTAATATTAAGGGAATCGTATTACTCTTCGGAAGTGACCAACGCTCACAATGAAAGCACGTGTAACAATAAGTTGAAATACTTGCGAGAGCTAGTACTAAGCTGAAATACTTCCGAGTGCTAAAGTTAAGCTGAATTACTGGCGTGTGTACTATAAGTTGGAAATATTTAAGAAATGGCGTGTGCGAGACTTGAAATTAGAGACGAACACTTCCACGTGGTGAGTACTGTAAGGAAAGTGCACTGTAGCGTTAGATAATTACGAGACCATAAGATAGAGAATCACCAATGTAAAGCCATGCCCACTGGGCGGAGTTTCTCATGTGTAATTGTAGTATAAAATGTAATGGTGTGTTTAGGTTATCTGTGAATCATAATAGAATTTATCTGAATAAAAAAGATAGTTAAAAGAAAAAGATTGGTGGCCATGTTCTTCGAATAGTGTGTAGTCATGATATCCAGAATTTATAACGTGTGCACCATTCATATTCAGTGCGATGGCTACGTGTTGATCAAAGCCGTTGGGTGAGAAAGAAAATGTGCTATTGCCAGTGCGTAGTGAACAATCAGAGTTGTATAAATTTTTAATTGTCAGATGTGTGTTATCTGTTTCCGTTGCGTAATATTCAAACAGGAGATTAATTTGTGGCTTAATTGTGGTTACTAGAGCTCACAATCAGTCACTTATGTTTTGCGATAAATAAGAATAAATCCACTCGCTTGGCAGACCACTCATCTTGCAGGCCTGAGTGCTTAATGCCACAGTATGAGCAAGGCATGTGGGAGCCTCTCAAAGCAATAAACATTTTGCAGTGTACCGGTGACACTGCAATTCTATCAGAGACAGCAAAGAACTTTGAATAACACTTGAATGGAATACACAGTGCCCTGGAAAGGGATTATGAGATAACCCTCAATGGAACTAAATGAAAGGTAATGGAACGTATTCGAATTAAACCTAGCAGTACCATCGGATTTTCCATGACGTATTCACCAAAAGGGGGGCATAATATATGATGAAGACTAAGATACACGGGTTTCGTTAATTTTCGTTGTCTTCTACGCACAACATACATTTTAAAGATGTATTTATGCTTAAGAAGTGTCCTAAACCTGAAAATATGAATATGACACCTGTTCTGAAAATTCACATCCACTGACAAGACCTTAATTTTTCCTTTCATTTTTACTGAAATATTTAAAACAATTACGATCATTAAATACACCAAATACATATTTTTTTATTTTAAAATATGATGTACATGACTAGATTACAGTATTCTGAGAAGGTAAGCAAATAGTACCCCTTTCCTCTCTCTTTGTATCACGTGGGTTAACTCAGCAAGTGTTATGGAATCTGATTACGAAATGAGACACTAAACGGACTATTGGGCAGCAAAATAACTGATGACGACCGAAGTAGAGAGGATAGGAAATGAAGACTGACTATAGCAAGAAAAGTATTAATGAAAAAGAGGGATTTGCTAACATCGAATATAAATTTTAATGTAGGAAGTATTTACTGAAGGTATTTGTATGGTTTCCAAGATGCTGCTCCAGGCGGATGTAAAAATGAATGTGCACAATGGAAAATACTGAACGCGAAAATAAAGTTTTGGCCCTGTCTGACTACCCCCTGAAGCAGGTCTTAGGATCTCTTATCGGTGATATTATATCCTCCTCCTTGCCCTTAACATATAAATTACAACATAATAATAAATGAATGATTAAGGGAACTAGCGACTACTAAATTATAAATGATGTTTCTGCTTATACATTTATTGTTGATTAAAACACCTTTATTTATTACAAATGTTTATGTGTGGATGTGCAATGGACATAAAGAGATACAAATGAATTTCCTGGCTAATATTATTGATAAACTGCCCAATTCTGCCGCTTCTTATGGCTACGTGATCTAATATAAATAACGCGAGATGACTGATATCATCTACGTCCCAAACACTAGAAGACACTACTTTCAAAGATGATCTACAGTGGTGTGCAACCTCAGTGGAAATGAAACTTACACTATCACGGCTGATCAGCTTTATAGCCCTAATAAGCCGAAGCAATTAGCAATATCACCGAATGTACTGCAGTGATGCATCTCGTGCACGTGTGCGACGATGGAAGAACTCCAGGCACAAAATAAAAAACTCATTAACACTAGGATGGTAGAAGGCGGTCCTCTTACTAGTATAATCTTCTCCTCTCTGTATTCTACAGACAAGAAACGCGAACTCCCAGCCGCAAGGACGGAATTCAGATAACGTTTCAACGTGACTATAGACAGGAGAGGTGCTCTCAATCACAGAACGCTGCGTACTCAATGATGATTCCCTACCCGGAGGTGAAGTCAAGAATCGTGTAAGTTAGGAACACCTTCGGTCACCTAAAGCAACTTCCCAGTGCCTTCTGCCCATATACCATGAAAATTAAGCTTTAGTGATTTTGCCCACATTTGTCCTATCATGATGAACGAAATCTGCGACAGTATTTCACTGGTGACAGCTTCCCCGAGCTTGAACATAATCCCCCTGGGTTCCATAGCTACGCATGGTTAACACCTTTTACACTTCCAGACAAAGAGCTACACTCATTGATGATAGTCAAAAATAATGTTCATTTTATACATACTCAGAACACAGTCAGAGTTTACTTGCCACATGTCATAAATGAAAACAGAACTAAAAACCTGCTAAGAGGTGCACTGACTCGAGAGACACGTAAAGTTACAGATGTGGCTCCAATGTAATTTTCATAAGGGAAGTGCATAACGTGATCGGCCAATCGCATTATGCCGTATAGTTAATCGAGTATCTAACTTCGTTTCCGAAAGACTGTAGGTTCTTTGGTGCACCATAAAAGATCTGATAAATTGCTAATCAGTATTTGGATCACACCAACGGCAGACGGGCTCCACGTCAGCAGTTTTGCATTTCTTTCACGAATAGCTGTATACAAAGCTGATAAAGACATTAATACAAAGAGATATGTTTAGTTTGTTAAATTAATACATCTGAAATGTATTAATTTAAATATACGTAAATACGACAGTCACTTGAAAAGTCTGTGCAAAGTCCGAGAGATGCCACCACCGGCGCCTAACGAGGCCATGTTTAGTTAGTAGCATCTTTGGAAAGAACGCACACCAAGTTTCAGTCATATTGGTCTATTTCTTTGTGTTATGCATTCGTGAGAGACAACGAAGTAGAGTGATTGTCAAAAAATGGACGAAAAAGAATCTTGTGTGGTGATCAGACTTTACTTTATGAAGGGCAAAATGCCTCAGGAGACTAAACAGAAGCTTGATAAACATTACGGTGATTAGAACAGTTTATAAGTGATTTCAAAATTTTAGGGATGGCCATATGGACACAAGTGATGCTGAATGAGCCGGTCGGAGTGGCAGGGTGGTTCTAGGCGCTACAGTCTGGAACCGCTCGACTACTACAGTCGCAGGTTCGAATCCTGCTTCGGGCATGGATGTGTGTTTTGTCTTTAGGTTAGTTATGTTCAAGTAGTTCTAAGTTCTAGGGGACTGATGACCTCAGATGTTAAGTTGCATAGTGCTCAGAGCCATTTGATGCTGAAAGTTCTGGATACCCTGTGGAGGTTACGACTCCAGAAATCATTGATAAAATCCATGATAAGGTGATGGATGACAGAAGAGTTAAGGTGCGTTAGATTGCTAGTGTTGCGGGCATCTCGAAGGAACGGTTACATAATATTTTGCATGAACATTTGGACATGAGAAAGCTATCCGCAAGATGCGTTCCGCGATTGCTCCCGCTTGACCAAAAACGGAATTTTGCGAAGTGTTGCAAGGATGGTTGCAGCTGTTCAGAAGAATCCGCAGGAATTTGAGCGTCGTTTCGTCACCATGGATGAAACATGGATACCTTACTGTGCTCCTGAGACCAAACAACAATCTAAACAATTGGTTACCAAGAGAGAATCTGCAACAAAAAAGGCGAAGACCATTCCTTCGGCCGGAAAGGTTATGGCGACTGTCTTTTGGGATTCGCAAGGGATAATCCTCATCGACTATTTGGAAAAGGGTAAAACTATTACAGGTGAATATCATTCATTGTTATAGGACCGTCCTTTCCCATCATGACAATGCACCAGGACAAACCTAAGCAATTCTGGTGGCAATATTAATGGGAATATGATTCCAGCTCGTTTCCCATACCCCACTATTCTCCAGATTTCGCTCCCTCAGACTACTATTTGTTCCCCAATTTGAAGAAATGGCTGGCGGAACAAATACTTTATTCAAACGAGGAGGTGTTTGCAGCAACTATCAGCTATTTTGCAGCCTTGGACAATTCCTATTATTTGGAAGGGATCAACAAATTAGAACAGCATTGGACGAAATGTATATGTCTAACAGAAGACTATGTTGAAAAATGAAAAAGTTTTACCCCAAATACGTAAGCAGTTTTTATTTTTGCAGGGACTTTTCAAACGCCCCTCGTATATTGATTTTCTTAAGAGCTAACAAGATGGATGCATACATAGCGAAAGCTGAAGAACAAAGGACGATACGAAACTGGAAGGCGTCTCCTAGCTGATGGAAGAAAAAAAAATGTGAAAGCTTCTCAGTTCTTCATTATCGTAGAAAGTATTACAAGTACTTATTAACATTTGTCGTCTTTCTGGTACACAGACATTTCCTAAACATAAAGAAAGAAAATTTTTTTGGTGTCTTACATTTTCCTACGATATATTTTACTACTATAATGGCTGTTACATGAGTAGTCATTTAAGTCCTCAGTAAAACAAAATTACAAGATTGGTGTATACAAGAAAAAACAATACACAATTTGACATGCTGTAAATAAACAAATGATTTTGATTGGCACACGAGATATTTTTACAAGAAGGAGTAAATTAAAATTTCAGAGGAATCATTGTTCTGAGGATAAGAGTTTAAGTCAGTTCAGGGACGTTTCTGCCTATGGGAACTGATGCAGCCACTGCTGGAGTGACATCGCAGTTGGCTTGTATGATATCAAATTGTCGGTGACGATCGGCGGAGCTCGAACTCTGGTTGTGCACTTTGTAGCAGAAATCGGCATCGAGGTTCGGTCCGTCCAGGACCTTAGCCGTGACACACGTGCGAGCCTTGCCTCGCGCTGCCGGTTCTGTCGCGGCAGCCGCATCGAGGTCCGACGGGCCGCACGGTGCAGAGTCATGCGGCGACACTGCGCTACAGCAGTCTCGGGCCGAGCGAGTCTCTGACGGGCCGAGCAGTGCTGTTGCGAAACAACTTGCATGCCACGGGCTAAGCAGAGTCACGTATGGAGACACAGTCCACGGGCCGCGGCCTCACTGCTCCGCACTGCGCGAGGCTGTGACGTCACTGCATCAGTGCCTTGCGCAAGCGCTGGCGTGCTGCGGCCTACTTGCTGCTGGTAGCACTGACCGCAGCTGTGAGCTACGGGCTGCCAGCCTTGAGTAGAGCAGTGTTTAGAGGGATGGTGGGATTTCTTCATTTTTGTCGTAACGCACAAAATGAGATTGGAAACTAACCGTGGTCTGGAGAGGAAGGAGCGCATGTCAAGAAAAAGGGTAGTCAAAGAAAAAATAATCAGTGATGAGATAAGAACCACACAGCTTGAAGTGTATCTTAAAAGTTCACTTTGGACCGTGTTAAAGCCTATTTTGGATGACGTTAGGAAAAGCATTCATTTTGTTTGCAGTTCGCTGTGCTGTGAAATTTACTCTCATGCTAAAGGATCAAGTGGCACTTCGCACATTTCTCGCCATCCATGTGTGTCTAATAAACATGGGTCTTATGTGGACGAGGGACGACTTCCTAAACCTGCTCAGGAGGTAACTGTCGGTAAATGCGTGGCTATGTGTGCACGAGATGTTAGGTCGTATGGAACTATAAGAGGTGAAGGTCTTATGGATCTTATTCAGACGTTAATTGACACTGCAAAGGCCATTATGTCTCACCACACAAATGCGTCGCGGTACATGGAAGGAAGTGTTAAAAGCTTACGACATATAATTATGCCTGAGGTAATTTCTCATATAACAGAAGATGAATACCCAGCAACTACGGACATGCGGACGTCCAATGCGAGAAGAAACCATTAGCTGATATGTACTGTCTCCTGTTTCGTTGACTGGACTCTCAGATCTCGCATTTTGTTTACAACTCAGTTTGTAGATGATTCAAATACGGCGGTAACATTCTAAGAGAATTCTTTAGACGATTTATGTCTCTTGGTATCCACGACTCTACTTTGAAAAACATGCAGCACACTACTGCTCAATATACCAACATCGTCGTTGCACTGCGCGATTATTCATGATTGAAATGTTCCTGCCTTATGATCAATACAAGGCTACGAAATAAATATTATGCGGAGTATATATGCGTCAATTGTCCATAAGTTGATGGTATTTCGGTTGTGGCGAAAGAACGCATCAATAACGTAAACAAAAGTGGTCTTCTTAAGGCTCTTGATAGATCACTGGAATAAGCAGCTGACAATGTTAGAATGCCTTTGTGCTAAAAACTCTCTGAGAAGGGAAGAACAGCCCGAAATGAAGGAACTGATATCACGCTGATGAAAGAACTTTTCACGGTATTTATGCTATTCTATTGCTGTTATTCTTATATGCAATCGTTTATTTTAAATATTTTAAAACATGAGTGTTTTTGTAGCTCTTCAAACTGCGTCCAAGGAATTACAACTGGAGGAATCACCTATACTGCACCTTCTGTTGACATGGACAATGACAATGTTAGAAAATCTGAGTCACACGCCCCAGGACAGAGTAGTTTCTGAAATCGGACTTTTACATAAACACCTCAAATTATACATAGATGAAAAGCTATTTTTCCAGATATACTGTGAGGTAGCAACTTTCCTCTGGCCACCATTCGTTGTTTAAAAATGATACCTGAAATTGTTGTTGTTGTTGTGGTCTTCAGTCCTGAGACTGGTTTGATGCAGCTCTCCATGCTACTCTATCCTGTGCAAGCTTCTTCATCTCCCAGTACCTACTGCAACCTACATCCTTCTGAATCTGCTTAGTGTATTGATCTCTTGGTCTCCCTCTACGATTTTTACCCTCCACGCTGCCCTCCAATGCTAAATTTGTGATCCCTTGATGCCTCAAAACATGTCCTACCAACCTATCCCTTCTTCTAGTCAAGTTGTGCCACAAACATCTCTTCTCCCCAATCCTATTCAATACCTCCCCATTAGTTACGTGATCTACCCACCTTATCTTCAGCATTCTTCTGTAGCACCACATTTCGAAAGCTTCTATTCTCTTCTTGTCCAAATTGGTTATCGTCCATGTTTCACTTCCATACATGGCTACACTCCATACAAATACTTTCAGAAACGACTTCCTGACACTTAAATCTATACTCGATGTTAACAAATTTCTCTTCTTCAGAAACGATTTCCTTGCCATTGCCAGTCTACATTTTATATCCTTTCTACTTCGACCATCATCAGTTATTTTACTCCCTAAATAGCAAAACTCCTTTACTACTTTAAGTGTCTCATTTCCTAATCCAATCCCCTCAGCATCACCCGATTTAATTTGACTACATTCCATTATCCTCGTTTTGCTTTTGTTGATGTTCATCTTATATCCTCCTTTCAAGACACTGTCCATTCCGTTCAACTGCTCTTCCAAGTCCTTTGCTGTCTCTGAGAGAATTACAATGTCATCGGCGAACCTCAAAGTTTTTACTTCTTCTCCATGAATTTTAATACCTACTCCGAATTTTGCTTTTGTTTCTTTTACTGCTTGCTCAATATACAGATTGAATAACATCGGGGAGAGGCTACAACCCTGTCTCACTCCTTTCCCAACCACTGCTTCCCTTTCATGCCCCTCGACTCTTATAACTGCCATCTGGTTTCTGTACAAATTGTAAATAGCCTTTCTCTCCCTGTATTTTACCCCTGCCACCTTCAGAATTTGAAAGAGAGTATTCCAGTTAACGTTGTCAAAAGCTTTCTGTAAGTCTACAAATGCTAGAAACGTAGGTTTGCCTTTTCTTAATCTTTCTTCTAAGATAAGTCGTAAGGTTAGTATTGCCTCACGTGTTCAAACATTTCTACGGAATCCAAACTGATCTTCCCCGAGGTCCGCTTCTACCAGTTTTTCCATTCGTCTGTAAAGAATTCGCGTTAGTATTTTGCAGCTGTGACTTATTAAACTGATAGTTCGGTAATTTTCACATCTGTCAACACCTGCTTTCTTTGGGATTGGAATTATTATATTCTTCTTGAAGTCTGTGGGTATTTCGCCTGTCTCATACATCTTGCTCACCAGATGGTAGAGTTTTGTCATGACTGGCTCTCCCAAGGCCATCAATAGTTCTAATGGAATGTTGTCTACTCCCGGGGCCTTGTTTCGACTCAGGTCTTTCAGTGCTCTGTCAAACTCTTCACGCAGTATTTTGTCTCCCATTTCATCTTCATCTACATCCTCTTCCATTTCCATAATACTGTCCTCAAGTACATCGCCCTTGTACAAACCCTCTATATACTCCTTCCACCTTTCTGCCTTCCTTCTTTGCTTAGAACTGGGTTGCCATCTGAGCTCTTGATATTCATACAAGTGGTTCTCTTCTCTCCAAAGGTCTCTTTAATTTTCCTGTAGGCAGTATCTATCTTACCCCTAGTGAGACAAGCCTCTACATCCTTACATTTGTCCTCTAGCCATCCCTGCTTAGCCATTTTGCACTTTCTGTCGATCTCATTTTTGAGACGTTTGTATTCCCTTTTGCCTGCTTCATTTACTGCATTTTTATATTTTCTCCTTTCATCAAATTCAATATTTCTTCTGTTACCCAAGGATTTCTATTAGCCCTCGTCTTTTTACCTACTAGATCCTCTGCTGCCTTCACTACTTCATCCCTCAGAGCTACCCATTCTTCTTCTACTGTATTTCTTTCCCCCATTCCTGTCAATTGTTCCCTTATGCTCTCCCTGAAACTCTCTACAACCTCTGGTTCTTTCAGTTTATCCAGGTCCCATCTCCTTAAATTCCCACCTTTTTGCAGTTTCTTCAGTTTCATTCTGCAGTTCATAACCAATAGATTGTGGTCAGAATACACATCTGCCCCTTGAAATGTTTTACAATTTAAAACCTGGTTCCTAAATCTCTGTCTTACCATTATATAATCTATCTGATACCTATTAGTATCTCCAGGATTCTTCCAGGTATACAACCTTCTTTTATGATTCTTGAACCAAGTGTTAGCTATGATTAAGTTATGCTCTGTGCAAAATTCTACAAGGCGGCTTCCTCTTTCATTTCTTCCCCCCAATCCATATTCACCTACTATGTTTCCTTCTCTCCCTTTGCCTACTGATGAATTCCAGTCACCCATGACTATTAAATTTTCGTCTCCCTTCACTACCTGAATAATTTCTTTTATCTCGTCATACATTCATCAATTTCTTCATCATCTGCAGAGCTAGTTGGCATATAAACTTGTACTACTGTAGTAGGCATGGGCTTTGTGTCTATCTTGGCCACAATAATGCGTTCACTATGCTGTTTGTAGTAGTTTACACGCACTCCTACTTTTTTACTCATTATTAAACCTACTCCTGCATTACCCCTATTTGATTTTGTATTTATAACCCTGTAATCACCTGACCAAAAGTTTTGTTCCTCCTGCCACCGAACTTCACTAATTCCCACTATATCTAACTTTAACCTATCCATTTCCCTTTTTAAATTTTCTAACCTACCTGCCCGATTAAGGGATCTGACATTCCACGTTCCGATCCGTAGAATGCCAGTTTTCTTTCTCCTGATAACGACGTCCTCTTGAGTAGTCCCCGCCCGGAGATCCGAATGGGGGACTATTTTACCTCCGGAATATTTTACCCAAGAGGACGCCATCCTCATTTAATCATACAGTAAAGCTGCATGTCCTCGGGAAAAATTACGGCTGTAGTTTCCCCTTGCTTTCAGCCGTTCGCAGTACCAGCACAGCAAGGCCGATTTGGTTAATGTTGCAAGGCCAGATCAGTCAATCATCCAGACTGTTGCCCCTGCAACTACTGAAAAGGCTGCTGCCCCTCTTCAGGAACCACATGTTTGTCTGGCCTCTCAACAGATACCCCTCTGTTGTGATTGCACCTACGGTACGGCCATCTGTATCGCTGAGGCACGCAAGCCTCCCCACCAACGGCAAGGTCCATGGTTCTTGGGGAAATTAAGAGGCGTAAAGTCATGAAAAGGATACAATCTTTTTCCTTCCTCATACTTCTCCAATCCCACAATACACTCTAACGACATTTCCCTTTACTGCATCTTCAACCGTCTTTTCTCTTTGTTCTCGCTTGTGGTTTCGAAAGGATCTGGCTTACCTTTCGATCTAGGAATAGTTGCCGGCCGAAGTGGCCTTGCGGTTAAAGGCGCTGCAGTCTGGAACCGCAAGACCGCTACGGTCGCAGGTTCGAATCCTGCCTCGGGCATGGATGTTTGTGATGTCCTTAGGTTAGTTAGGTTTAACTAGTTCTAAGTTCTAGGGGACTAATGACCTCAGAAGTTGAGTCCCATAGTGCTCAGAACCATTTTTTTAGGAATAGTTATCTCAATGTACTCTGCTCCTCTGGAAGTTACAAAAATAACATTTAATGTATTGAAATAGGAGAGACGCTCATTGCTACATGTTCCTCTACAACTGGTAACACGTGAATTCTTGGGAATCCATGCTGTCCTAAATGAAAGTTTGAATTTTTGCCATATTTGCACTGATATATGAATTTTGCTGTCCTCAGGTAAAAAGAAGAGATGTATAATGAGGCTGGACCGCTACGGTCGCAGGTTCGAATCCTGCCTCGGGCATGGATGTGTGTGCTATCCTTAGGTAAGTTAGGTTTAAGTAGTTCTAAGTTCTAGGGGACTGATGACCTCCGACGTTAAGTCCCATAGTGCTCAGAGCCATTCGAACCATTTTGCTACCGCTTCTGTTTTGCTCTTTTCTGCTGATGGGTAAGCCTGCGAGCCGAACGTATTAGTGAAAAATTTTGCACAACGTATTTTATAACGCTAATTAGTTGCCCTGTCACTTATACGCTCTCCAGCAGGGTAAGCTTATCCTTTGCTCTACATGTGACATCAACTAGTCGTATGCAAATCTGGTTGGTTTCTAACAATATCCTCAGTATATGCTAGAATGTTGAGATGTGCTGACCTACAAACACTGCCTCCACAAGGTGGTTGCAAACATGAAATACACAAATAAGGAGATAATAAAATGACAAAGGAAAGTACTAACTATGAAATGACACACTCAGTAGTGTTAAATTCTTCACTCTTCTGCAGTTTACTCTATACAAGATTACACAGTACGAGCAACATTTTAGTTCTGCCTATTCACATTTGGTAATCGTCTGTCCTGTGATATATTCGCGGTTGTTAATCCAAGCGCGGAGTACTGACATCAGCTATGGCAATTGCAATTACATTAGAACTACACTCACGACTAGCAACGTGAAGCCTCAGCATAGAACGAAAAAGACACGTGATCAGCAATTTACTTTACTTCCCTAACCGCCGTTGTGAATGCACGACCACTACAGTGATCTAACGCTTATCGCTCGCCTCAGCGAGATAACATAAATTCCACCTCACCAAAAGCTTCTGTGGAACACCAAACGATCCTCAGGCTTTCGCTATAAGTACTCTGTCCCAGTAACGAGGTCGCAGACGCCGCCAGGACCAACGTCTCTCCTCGACACACCAGGAACAAGTGTTTCACAGTCGCAACGCTTTTTCGTAGCTCCTGTTCTTTTTCCTTCCCCCCTTTAATGTGTGTGGCCAATCATGTTGCTGGAAGGCGTTCGTTTCCGATCGCCGACCAATCTCAGTTTTGCAATAGACCAAAGCTTCTAGAAGTTTCCAGACTGTTCCAGAAGCTTCTGCTCCGGCCGTTCGGAAAACCACCTACACGCCGCCACGCGTTTTGTGAGCGAGCCCCTGTGTCTTCTCCTTGTCCTCGGGCACGTGGCTCCCGCTAAGCCGCGGTCCACCCGCCTGGGGTTTCCAGGAGCTTACGTTCGATGTTGTCTACAGCTCTCAGGCCTGCCTGCCTCGCATGTGTCTTTCCCGTTCTCCTGCCAGCCTCCCGTCTCCGTCCGCTTCACTATCGCCCAACGTGCAGATATTCTGCTACAAATTAAGATCCATAGCCGATGTCAGTATCGTTAATGTTTTCCTGTCCCGATGTTTATACTATTAAAGGGTCATCTTTCCGGAGTGGTAGTTGTAATTTGGCTCAAAATCATGCCACATTACAACACTTAATCTAATTCTATCCTAACACTTACTGTAAGTTAACTTCTCCGCTTGTGCGGCTACTCATGACTACTACTGTATGTGCTTAAACGCAGTGAGCCACATCTATTGGTCGAAATGAAATACATTCCCCATTCAAAACGGCGTAAACTACCACAAAACTCCGACTTCCATACAAAACTCATCTTTCCCTCCTAAGAAGCTTCACATGATTAAAACCTTATACCATTCCAGATAATGAGCCACACCCATTGACGACAGAGAAAAATAACGTTCATAGTTACACATCCTCAGAACCCAGTGTGAGTTTACTTGCCACATGTCACACATGAAAACAGAACTGAACAGCTGTTAAAAAGTGGACTGACTCGACGAGACACTCGCGGGATGAAAGCAGAGCTGACCATTTGCAGCATAGTCGACAGGACCGATTGCGGACCTCTGGTACAGAGCCGAGTGGTGGGTCTGAATCAGAGGCTCAGACGGTTCTGTGACCGTGTAGGCTGCTGATTCCTAGACTTGCGCCAACTGGTGTTTTTGGGTTTCGGGTTCTGCTGAATAGATCAGGTGTCCACTATACGCAGGAGGCGGCTACACGGGTATCAGGGACTGTGTGGCGTGGATTGGCCGGTTGTTTAGGTTAGAGGGTCTTGGGAAAACACAAGAAGGGGTTCAGTCACAAAGGGTGCAAGGTGAACACAGGAATCATTGATATAACAGTTGTAAATTGTCGTAGCTGTGTTGGGAAAGTACCAGAGCTCCAAGCGCTAATAGAAAGCACTGATGCTCAAATCGTTATAGGCACTGAAAGCTGGCTAAAATCGGATATAAGCTCAGCCGCAATTCTTGCAAAGAACCTAACGGTGTGCCGGCCACGGTGGCCGAGAAGTTATAGGCATTTCAGTCCGGAACTGCGAGACTGCTACGGTCGCAGGTTTGAATCCTGCCTCGGGCATGGATATGTGTGATGTCCTTAGTGCTGGTGCCTTCTCCACCAGACATCACGACGCCTAGAGTATCAGCAACCAGACTGACAGCCTCCTGCAGCCGCGTGTTGCCCGCCTCGCAGGCACACCGAAGCACTACACAACCGACAGACAATACTGATGAACGGCCACATCAACAACCACAACAACAACACCACAGCAAAGACACAAGCGGCCACCAGGGGCCACTACCGGCCCACATAAACATAAGGAAGACGTCGCTGCAGATCTCGGAACTATTTTCACACATCAAACCATGTGATAGAAAATAGTTCCAAGGTACTCATCCGCCAAAGCGCTATAAAGGCATGCGCTCGGCTGCCCATCGGCGTTCCTTAAACCCGGCAAACCGCCGTCCGCCGTCTCCTCCTACCGTCCCATCAGCCTTACCTCGGTCTTCAGCAAGGTCCTGGAATCTATCCTCACCCGACGCATCCACCAGCATCTCCGCCAGCACCGCCTCCTTCCCGTTACCCAGTGTGGCTTTCGGCCGTCCTCTTCCGACGACCTTCTCCTTCACCTCACTCATCTCCTTTCCGAACAGCTTAATTCCCGTCGCTCCGCAATCTTCCTCTCCCTGGACCTCGAACGTGCCTATGACCGCGTATGGCATTCCGGTCTCCTCTTCAAGCTCCAAACCTTCGCCCTTCCCATTAACTACGTCCGTCTGATCGGCTCCTTTCTCTCCCGCCGTCCCTCCTATGTCACCATCCATAACACAGATTCCTACACCTTTTTCCCCTCCGCCGGTGTGCCCCAAGGCACCGTCCTCTCCCCCCTTCTGTACCTTTTGTACACGGCGGACATGCCGCCGACGTCACCCCCCGTCCACCTTCTCCAGTTTGCCGATGACACCGCCTTCCTTGCCCTTGCCCCCACCCTGCAGCGCTCCCAACACCTTCTCCAATCCCATCTTGACCGGTTCACCGCTTGGTGCAACCAGTGGTTGCTCAAGGTCAATCCCTCCAAAACCCAGGCGATCATTGTAGGTAAAACCACCCCTTCCTTCCGCTTCCTTGATTTCTACATCACCATCTATGGCCGTTCTATCGCCCTCACTCCCACCCTTAAGTACCTTGGCGTCACCCTCGACCGTCGCCTGTCCTGGACTCCCCACCTCCGGACAATCCAAGCCAAGGCACGCTCCCCACTCAGTCTCCTCAAGCTCCTCTCCGGCCGTACGTGGGGTCTGGACCCCTCCACCATCCTCCACACCTATAAATCCGTCATCCGCCCTATCCTTTGTTATGCCCATCCGGCTTGGATCTCTGCCCCCCCTACCTTTTACAGATCCCTCCAAATCCTTGAACGCCATGCTCTCCGCCTCGCCTATCGCATCCGTCTCCCTTCCCCTACGCGGCTCCTGTACGATCTCATCCCCTTCCCCCACCTCATTCTTTTCCTTGAAAGGATACGGATCCTGTACACCTGCCGTAAACTCGATCCTCCTCACCCGCTCATCTCCCCGATCCTCTCTCAGCCCCGCCCGCTGCCGCGCCTGTATTCCCACGTCCCACCCGGTCTCCATCTCTCCACCCTCCTTACCCTCTCCCAAGGTGGCTTCCGCCAGCTCCACCTCCCTGATGATGTCCTCCTCCCCTCCATCTACCCCTCCTATCAACTTTGACCCTGCCCCACCCCCCACTTCCGGTGTCCTTTCCTTTAGGCACCCTCCCTCCCTTCTCTTCCCTTCCCATCTCTTTCCTTTTCCTCCGTCCCCTCCCACCACCCCTCATGCCCCGGACTTCCATTTCCTCCCTCCCCCCTATCTCCCCTGCCCGTGGCATCTCTGATCTCCCCTCTGGCTCTCCCACTCCCCTTCCTCCTCCTCCTCTCTTGGCAGGTCCCCGGACTCGCACATGCATAGTGAACATTCGCGCGCCGGAGATCATCGCCATCAGTGTTTCGTGTGTGTGCTTCGTTTTGTGTTTTGCATTCTTTCGCAGTTACAACTCCACTGTTCACATGTGCCGTCGCCGTCCTCCGTGTTTTGTGCGCCGTGTCAACAAGTGTTAGTGTTTTTATCGTCCAGCGTGAACGGCTTCGTGTTTATTGTTTTTTGTATCTCCATTTTTTGCCCGCCGTCATTTTTTGTATTGTCTGTATCATCTATTTGTCATGTTATTGTTCCACTTAAGGCTGAAGAGCAGCGTAAAAAATGCTGCTGGCAGCCAGCCTATATAGGTGATTAAAATAACAATAAAACAAAAAAAACTGCACATCGGCAGTTCATCGACCTCAAGCAGACATGGATAGCTGCCGCCCCAGCAGCCAGGCTTAGATCTTCTCGCTGATCTCTGGATTAGGCTTGGTATATCGGAGAAGTCTCTGGCGGAGACTAGTAGGAAATTATTTCAGTTGTTTTCTATATTATTCTTGTATGTAGTTGTGATTCGAAGACAGGTCATGGTTTTTTGTTTTCACTGTACTTGGAGAATTGGTTTTGGTTAATTGAACAGTCCAATAAACTGTTGTTGCCCTTTGATCGTTAGTTTCTTCTGCTTATGGAGTAATAGTAGTGGCGACGAGTTGGTTCGTAGTTTTCACGTGTTTATTGCTTGTTCTCCTCCATGACAGAGAATATTCTGGGCATCGATCAGCCCTCGGCAAGCGTCCTCGCACTTTTAATTAGTATGCTGTAGACGAATGAACTTATTATTCAGCGATTGCTGGCTCTGTCTGCTGTCTCCCGTGGGTCTCAGGCACTGAGTGCTCCGTCCGCTTCCCCTCTCGTGGGGCTGCGGACCACGCCTCCCACTTTTCCCATTTTTTGGCGCATGACGTCGATGGCGGCGTGCAGAGGTGCGCGATTCTTCTTGCCTATGTCGGTCCGGAAATATATCATCTGTTGCAGCAGTTGCACAGCGACACGGAGCCACACACTCTCTCGTATGAACAGTTGACTTCGAGTTTGTTGGAGTATTTGGATTCTCAGGTCCACATGGCGGCTGCCCGTCACAAGTTTTTTTGTTGTCAGATGCCCCCCTCCCAATCTTACAGGGAGTGGGTTGCCACACTTCAAGGCCTCTCCCGGGACTGTCGGATTTTTTGTGGTAACCCCTCGTGTAAACAGTTGTATGGTTCAGCGCTCATTCAGGACATGCTTCTCATACATGCTCCGGATGACTCCTTGCGGACCAATATTCTTAAATTGAAGGATCCATCATTGGATACTGGCTTAAATGTTGTCAGCGCTCATGACCAGTCTACTTGCTCGTTGACTAAGTTGTTTCCCCCTGCACAGGTCTTTGTCGCCCACCTGTCGCGGCGCCAGTATGACTCATAGGGATCTCGCAGGTCCCCCCATATGGAGGGCTCTCCCCCATTCCTGGATACAGGGGGTGTGGCCACTCCACCACCGGACCAGCCACCGCGCTGGCGGCGTCAGCTGCCCCAGCCACAACAGCAGCAAGGGTTACTGCCCTGTCGGCAACGTTTCATTTCGCACATGCGAGTTGATAGTCGGTTTCGACGTGTGACCTGTTCAGCCTGCAGAAAACAGGGCCACAAGGCAGAGGTGTCATGGTCATCCTGTTCGATGCTCGTGGACCACACGTCCGTCGATGCTTCTGACTCTCTGGAGGTCGACTCCGTGCCTCTGCTGCAGATTTCCTTTGTTCAGTCCGCCATCAATGGCGGCAATCACTCTGATGGTACAGGTTGATGGGGTCTCCCTACTGTTTCAGGTGGATACAGGGTATTCCGCCACCATCATCGATGCTGGCTCCCAGTGTCGTTTGGGTTCCCCATTTCTCCATCCTTTTCATGTGGCCCTGCAGAGCTACAGTAATGATGTCATTAACCTCCAAGGGTGGTTCTCTGCTCGAGACCAGTACCGCCTGCATGATGTTCAGGCTCGGGTATTGGTCCTCTCCGCGCCCATGACCACGAACCTATTATACATGGATTTTTCTCTTTATTTGGCTTGCACATCCATGATTTGGAGCCAGCGGTCCAGTCTCTTTTGGCGGGTGACCACCTTCAGCAACTGTTGGAGGAATTCTTTGCTTTTTTCTCCAACCCTGTCTCTGGGGGTTCCAGACTTTGAGGCCCACGTTGAACTCCTTCCCTTGGCTGTCCAGAAATTCCATAAGGCTCGCTCGGTTCCTTTCGCCCTCCATGACAAGTTATGGCAGGAGCTTCAACGCCTGGAGGATGAGGGCATCCTCAGCCCCATTCCCATAGCTGTTGGGCTACGCCCATCGTCGTTCTTGAGGAACCCAACAGGTCCTTGCGCGTTTGTGGGGATTTTTAAGGCCACTGTCAATGTTCAGTCTGTTATCGATTCTTACCCCATCCCAAGGGTTGAGGACATTTTGTCGAAATTGGCTGGCAGCAAGGTGTGTGCCAAAATTGAGCTGAGGGATGTGTACCTCCAGTTACCTGTTTTGGTCATCTCCACTCCTTTTGGGCTTTTCCGCTATAACCGCCTTCCTTTTGGGGTCGCTAGCACTCCCGCCATTTTTCAGGCTATCTGGAGTCCATGGCGAAGGACGTTCTGGGTATGGCGAACTACCTGGATGACATCTTAGTCGTGGGCACCTCTGTTCGGGACTTGGCCCAGAACCTCTGCCACCTCTTCCGCGTCCTCCAGGCTGCTGGCTTACGTTGCAAAAAGGAGAAGTGTCTTTTTTTTTTATTCCTCAGGTGACCTACCTCGGCCATGTCCTCAGCGCCTCCGGCATTCGCCCCACACCCCAGTATATCGAGGCCATCCAGCAGCTGCCGCCATCGCAGGGCGTCTAACAGCTGAAGTCCGTCTTAGGCCAGCTTAACTACTATCGCCTCGCTGATCTTTGGATTAGGCTCGGCATATCGGAGAAGTCTCTGGTGGAGACTAGTAGGAAATTATTTAAGTTGTTTTCTACATTATTCTTGTATGTAGTTGTGATTCAAAAACGGATCATTGTTTTGTGTTGGTGTTATACTTGGAGAATTTGTTTTGCTTAACTGAACAGTCCAATAACTTGTTGTCGGACATTGATCGTTAGTTTCTTCTGCTTACGCAGACATAGCACTTAGGGTGGTTAGGTTTAAGTAGTTCTAAGTTCTAGGGAACTGATGACCTCTGATGCTAAGTCCCATAGTGCTCGGATCCATTTTTGAACAATGGTGTTCAGAAGAGATAAGCTAAATACCGTTGGCGGTGGCGTGTTTGTTGCTGTCAGAAGTAGTTTACCTTGTCGCGAAATTGAAGTAGATTCTTCCTGTAGTTAGTATGGGCAGAGGTCATTCTTGGCAATGGGAATAAGAAAATAATTGGATCCTTTTACTGACCTCCCAGTTCAGATGATACATTTGCTGAAAGGTTCAAAGAAAACTTGAGTTTGATTTGAAACTCGTACCCGACTCATACAATAATAGTTGGTGGTGACTTTAATTTACCCTCGATATGTTGGCGAAAATACATGTTTAATTCCGGAAGTACGCATAAAATATCATCCGAAATTTTGCTAAACGCATTCTCTGAAAATTATTTCGAGTGGTTACTTCATGAGCCCATGCGAATAGTAAATGGTTGTGAAAACACACTTGACCTGTTAGCAACAAATAATCCTGAGTTAATAACGAGCATCAAAACCGATATGGGGATTAGTGAACACAGAGTTGTCGTAGTGAGATTTAATATTGTAATCCCCAAATCCTCGAAAGGTGAGCGAAAAATATACGTATTCAAAAAAGCAGATAAAAATTCTCTTGATGCCTGCCTGAGAGACAATCTCCACTCATTCCAAGTTAATAATATAGACGTAGACCAGATGTGGCTTGGATTCAAATAAATAGTATTGGCAGCAATTGAGAGATTTATACCAAATAAACAAACAAACGACGGAGCTGACCCTCCTTGGTACACAAAACGAGTTAGAACAATGTCGCAGAAACAACGAAACAAACATTTCAAATTTAAACAGACGCAAAATCCCCATATTGGCGATTATTTACAGGAGCTCGAAATTTAGTGCCGAGTTCAATGTGAGACGCCTATACCAGTTTCCACACCGAAACTTTGTCTCGAAACCTGGCAGAAAATCCAAAAAGATTGTCCACAGCTCGTGGTCGTGCGGTAGAGTTCTCGCTTCCCGCGCCCGAGTTTCAGGGTTTGATTCCCTTCGGGGTCAGGGATTTTCTCTGCCTCGTGGTGACTGGGTGTTGTGTGATGTCCTTAGGTTAGTTAGGTTTAAGTAGTTCTAAGTTCTAGGGGACTGATGACCATAGATGTTCAGTCCCATAGTGCTCAGAGCCATTTGAAGCATTTGAACCAAAAAGATTCTGGTCGTACGTGAAGTACGTTAGCGGCAAAAAACAATCAATGCCTTCTCTGCGCGATAACTATGGAGTTACTAAACACAGCCTTCCGAAATGCCTTCACAAAAGAAGACGAAGTAAATATCCCAGAATTCGAATCGAGAACAGCTGCCAACATGAGTAACGTAGAAGTAAATATCCTCGAAGTAGTGAAGCAACTCAAATCAATTAATAAAAGCAAGTCTTCTGGTCCAGACTGTATACCAATTAAATTCCTTTTTGAGTATGCTGATGCATTAGCGCCATACTTAACAATCATATACAACCGTTCGCTCCACGAAAGATCCGTACCCAAAGACTGGAAAGTTGCACAGGTCACAACAAATATTCAAGAAAGATAGTAGGAGTAATCCACTAAATTACAGGCCCATATCGTTAACGTCGACAAAGAGTAGGAATTTAGAACATATATTGTGTTCGAAAATTATGAATCACCTCGAAGGAAACTGTCTATTAATACACAGTCAACACGGATTTTGAAAACATAATTCCTGTGAAACACAAGTAGCTCTTTATTCACACGAAGTGCTGAGTGCTATTGACAAGGGATTTCAGATCGATTAAGTATTCCTAGATTTCCGGAAGGCTTTTCACACTGTACCACCCAAGCTGCTCGTAGTGAAATTGCGTACTTATGGAATGTTGTCTCAGTTATGTGACTGCATTTCCGATTTCCTGTCAGAGAGGTCACAGTTCGTAGTAATTGACGGAAAGATATCGAGTAATACAGAAGTGATATCAGGCGTTCCCCAAGGTAGTGTTATAGGCCCTTTGCTGTTCTTTATCTATATAAACGATTTGGAAGACAATCTGAGAAGCCGTCTTCGGTTGTTTGCAGATGACACTGTCGTTTGTCGATTAATAAAGTCATCAGAAGATCAAAACAAAATCCAAAACGTTTTAGAAAAAATATCTGAATGGTGCGAAAAGGGGCATTTGGCCCTAAATAACGAAAAGTGTGAGGTCATCCACATGAGTGCTAAAATGAACTCCTTTAACTTCGGTTACACCATAAATCAGTCTAATCTAAAAGCCATAAATTCAACTAAATACCTAGGTATTACAAAAAAATGGCTCTGAGCACTATGGGACTCAACTTCTGAGGTCATTAGTCCCATAGAACTTAGAACTAGTTAAACCTAACTAACCTACGGACATCACAAACATCCATGCCCGAGGCAGGATTCGAACTTGCGACCGTAGCGGTCTTGCGGTTCCAGACTGCAGCGCCTTTAACCGCACGGCTACTTCGGCCGGCTAGGTATTACAATTACGAAGAACTTAAGTTGGAAAGAGCACATAGAAACTGTTGTGGGGAAGGCTAAAGAAAGGCTGAGATTTATTGGCAGGACTCTTAGAAAATGTAACAAACCTACTAAGGAGGACACTACGCTACAATTACGAAAACTTGTTTCAGCCCACGGCCCAGCATGCTAATGCTAATGTTTTGTCTCGTCTGCCTATCGGTCCTGACGAAGTCTCTGATTCTTCCGAATTGTCCTGCATGTTTATTGATTCGCAAGATAAGGAATTACCTGATGTTTTTCCGCCGGATTTTCGTCGCATTGCTTCCGCGACAGCCGCGGATGCTTCTTTGAAGATTGTTTTGCAGTATATTCGCACTCAGTGGCCTCCATCTGCTATGCAGGTTCATGATCCACTTGTTCGACATTACTTTGCGCAACGTCACAACTTGTCTGCACACCATGGTGTTATCGAGTTACGAACTGACAGTGATCAGTCCCGTGTGGTTGTACCTCGTTCGTTGCAGTCGGAAATTCTCTGCTTGCTGCATGTTGGTCATTGGGGTATAGTGCGGATGAAGCAATTAGCGCATCGTCACTGGATTTGGGTCAGCATTGATAAACATATTGACAATTTGCTTGCTAACTGTCGCTGTCGCGTGGAGCATCAATCTGCTCCCCGCCAGCGCTTCTTTAAGTGGGCCGTCACCTACTGCGAATTGGCAGCACGTGGATATTGATTTTGCGGTCCTTACTGGGACACCCGATGGTTAATAGTCATTGATCCGTACAGCAACTTTCCTTTTGTTGTACCTATGTCTTAGACTAAATCTGCTAGTACTATTCAGGCTTTGACGTCTATTTTCTGCATTATGGGCCTTCCTGAAGTTATTGTCTCCGACAATGGCCCCCAGTTCGTGTCCTCAGAGTTTGAAGCGTTCTGTGATGCTAATGGCATTCGCCATCTGACCTCAGCCCCATTCCACCCCCAGGCGAACGGCGAGGCTGAACACTTTGTGCGTATGTTTATGTCGCAGATGAGCAATTTTCGTGCCACGCATTCTCGGGAGAATGCGCTCTGGACTTCCCTTGCTTCATATTGCTCGCATCCGCTCGGCACCCGTTCCCCAGTGGAATTGCTACATGGCCGCGCCCATCGGTCGCTCCTGCAGCTATTGCACCCACCGGCGCGCGCTCCCGCTGCTTCGCCTCGTTGTGGGTTGGCGCCACATGATTTAGTGTTCTATTGCGTTTACTCTGGCAGGCAGCGCTGGGAGAAGGGACTCATTCATCTCCAGCTTGGCCGCACCTTTTTTGTTATTTCTGGTCCCTCTGGCACTGACAAGCGAGACCGGAACCAAATCCGTTTGTGCCGTCCTCGGTTTTCTGCCGCTGGTTGTTTTCTGGCAGAATTGGAGGCTTCACGGATTCCGCCACCTCAGCCTACGACTCCACTGATGGCCCTCCGCTGCTCGCAACCCCGCCACGGTCGCCCCGACTGCCGTCGTCGAAGTCGCCGATGCCAGTACGGTTACCTGCATGGGAAAGGCACCTCTCGCCGCCACCAAGGCCCCACCTCCGCCCGCTGCTGCCGCCGCTGCCGCCGCCGCCCATGGAGGTCGTTGCTCCACATGCTCATCCGAGAATACCCAGTGGCGGTGCGCGGCCTTGACAGGTTTTCCACGAGCAATTCGGAGGCGCGAGTGGACAGCACAGCTCAGCAGTTCCGCAGTCCGCCCCTCAGCTGCGACGCCCTGGGTGCCTCCACCTGTCGTCGGAAGCCCTACTCAATGACGGTGCATCGTTTCAGGGGGGAGGGATGTGGTATCGACAGGTACGATGCCACGGCGTAGGTGAAAGTTCTTAAGTAGGTATTACAACAGACACCGACAACAGCACCCTCTAGCCGGTGCTGTCGAGGTCTACGAGCTCAGTGACAGATTCTGCCCATCTTGATCAAGAGCAGACGGCTGGGAGACTTTGCTTCCTATTCAGACTATGTACGATGGGTCTAAGGCTTCACACCTCAATGCAAAGCTATGTATTCAGTTAATATAGTGATATAGTAAAACCATTCCTAAGAGCAGTACCGAGAGATTTTCACGTTTTCCTGCTCCCATTCACTTCCTTCATTCAGCTAACCTTTCAGTTTACAGGAACAGACCCATGCACTAACTTCCAGGTGGGATATAAAAGTGATATCGCCATGACTGTTGCAACAGACTTAGTTAGTGGGCCAGCTCACTGCCGACCAAACACCATTACGTCAGGTGCAGCAGTGCCACTGGCAGATTCCCACGTTGTGCTCCAGGAAAGGGGCTGGCACTGCCATAATGACGACACAGCAGAAAGGCGTTTGTAGGCCAGTTACTACACATCCAATCAACAGACTTCTTATGGTCTACATGGTTGCGAGCTGTGATTTGCAAAGCAAGAACGCTCTGTCCCAACATAAATTACAATTATATTCAGTCAAAGGTGTCTCAGTCTCGTAGTTACTATTTACGAGGAGAGGTGTATGCCGCTCCTCGAGGCGACATGATGCTACAAGTAGCCACCACGAGCTTTGCCGTCCACTAACTGTGGGCACCTGCTTATGGTTTCAAGATCAGTTCTGTGGCTTAGCATCTTCCAGCCAGTGGACCACTTCAGGCCAATTACCAGGTGCAATCGGCCCTCTGCCGTAGAAGGCAGTCGCCTGAGACCATGGCCAACTGTAGCGTCAGTTCCTTAACACTCGCTGTCTTCAGCACACGTTATGGAGGACGTAGCACAACAGAATGTTCTAGTTTGTTCTTCAGTAAAATGTATGACTAATAGCGAAGTTTTTGTGAGCAGCCACGTATCATCATCCCGACAACAGTCCACCACCTCAACTCAGACCTCCACATGTACATCTACATCTACATGGATACTCTGCATATCACATTTAAGTGCCTGGCAGAACGTTCATCGAACCACCTTCACAATTCTCTATTATTCCAATGTCGTATAGCGCGCGGAAACAATGAACACCTATATCTTTCCGTACGAGCTCTGATTTCCCTTATTTTATCGTGGTGATCGTTCCTCCCTATGTAGGTCGGTGTCAACAAAATATTTTCTCATTCAGAGGCGAAAGTTGGTGATTCGAATTTCGTGAGAAGATTCCGTCGCAACGAAAAACACCTTTCTTTTAACGATTTCCAGCCCAAATCCTGTATCATTTCTATGGCACTCTCTCCCATATTTCATGATAATTCAAAACGAGCTGCCTTTCTTTGACCTATTTCAATGTACTCCGTCAGTCCTAACTGGTAAGGATCCGACACTGCGCCGCAGTATTCTAAAGGAGGACAGACCAACGTTGCAACTTTTGTGCAGTATGGTCCGGAACTGGCTTTGACGGGTAGAACGACATCAAAGGCTTATTTATGGTCGGTGACCAAATAGAACTTGCGACCGTACAAAAAATCATGAAACTTTGTCACACCATAGACAATAGCTAAAGCTTCTTCTCGATTTGAGAACAGTTTTGCTGGACAGAATTGAGCAACTTAGACGGGCGATCGACAGACTTAGTGCGGTGTGAGAGAACCGCTCCGATTCCGTGAGAAGATGCATCGACAGCCAAAACATCTGGTTTGGGGGGATCGAAAGGAATCAAACAGCGATCATTCAACAATGCAGATTTGAGCTTGTGGAAAGCAGCCTCACATTCCGAAGATCAAACAAAAGTAACGTTCTTACGTAAAAGGCGATGCAAAAGTGCTGCAATCTGCGCTGCATTTGTTATAAACCGAATATAATATGATATTTTGCCCAACACTGACTGAAGTTCTTTCAAGTTCCTGGGTGCTGGCAAGTCTCTAATTGCACTGAGATGTGAGAGCGAGGGGTGGAAAGCCTGTTCGTTAATCATATGTCCTAAATACTGAATCTCAGTTTGAAAAAAATTGGACATGCCTCTTTTACACTTTAGTCCTGCCTGAAAAAGTACAATAAATAAGGCACGCAAATTCTGCAAATGTTCGTCAGGGGTGCGACATTATACCACTATATAGTCCAGATAATTTGAGCAGCCAGGGACAGTGGCACACAACTGCTGCAAATAAGACTGAAACATAGCTGGAACCGAAGCACAACCGAACGGAAGGAGGCGAAACTTGAGCAATCCAAGGTGGATGTTGATCACAAAATAGCGCTGCGACTGTTCTTCGAGCGGAATCTGAAAGAATGCGTCCCTCAAGTCAATCGTGGAAAAGAATTTTCCCGCACCAAGCTTATCAAAAATGTCTTCAGGACGCAGTAAGGAAAATGTAGCTGCCGCTGACTGGGGATTTACTGTAGACTGAAAGTCAGCACAAATACGGAGACGACCGTTTGGTTTCTTCACACACACTATAGGCGAAGCCCATGGCGAAGCAGAGACAGGTTCAATGACACCAATGTCTTGCAAATGTTTAAGTTCAGAAGCTACGGCGTCGCGCAGTGCGTGCAGTACCGGACGTGCACACCGAAAAATAGGCATGTCCTAACTACAACATGCGCTGCGAAGTCTGTAGCACAACCAAGGCCATCAGAAAAGAGTTCACCGAAATCGTCGCTTAGTGTAGCAACATAGTCTGCATGGTCAATAGCGTTGATGCAAAGTGCATTGACCTGAATTGCGAGGTCAAAAAGTTCAAATGCGTCAATGCCAAAAATATTCGTAGCATCACAAGAGCAGAGCACATGGAAAGACACTGTACGGGTCGTGGCACCATACGTGGCTAGCAAGCTACATACGCCAAGCACTGAGATATCCTGGCCAGTAAGTGCAGTCAGTGTGGAATGTGAACGATGAAGCGGGAGTGAATAAAGCAAGTCATACGTCGATTTGTTCAGTAAAGAAACTGACGCACCAGTGTCCAGCTGCATGCGAACATAACGTCCACAAATGAGCAGAGTCACTAAAAGTTTCGTCGCATCGCGCTGAATGCGAGAGGAAGTGTCTAGCAAAACTTGATTCACACGACGAGCTATCGAAGCACGTGAAGCAGAAGGCTTTGAATAAATGGCATTAACATCCATAGACTGATGTGAATCATGATCATGGCGGTTGCCGTTGCGGTGACGCCCACGCGAGTCACGCGAACGGGAGTCAATTGGTGAATTATTGTTTCTCTTCCTACACACAGCTTGCACATGTCCTTTCTTATTACAAAAATAACACAGTGCTTGACGGGATGGGAAAATGTCCTGTGGGTGTGCACGAAAGCAGTTCGGACATGCTTTCAGTTTCTTTGTGGGTGCCTGGTGTGAAATATATTTACTTGCGCGCGAGCGGCGCGGCGTGGCTGGCCGTGCAGGCGGGTGGGAGAGCACGTGTTGCTCCGCGCTAACAGTACACTAGAGGTCTGCATTATCTCCGATTTTTACTGGCGAGTCCCGCTCGCCCCTCTGGCTCTCGGGAGTATGCGGCCGAGCGTCCTCCTCCGCCGGCTGTGGGCAGCCGATCGCCAGCGCTCGACCGAGTGCGGCAAACGCCCGGCCGGTCGCCAGTAACCGGTGGACTCAGTGCCAGCGGGCGGCGCTTCGTCACGCTCCTTGAGATCGGAGGCCACTGCTTCACATTAACCACTCACTTATTTCTTTTACAAATGTCTTTCGTTGTTTACTACCAGTTCTGTGACCTAAATAATACACTTGTATATGTTACATTTATTGTTTGTTAATATGTTGCAGACTACTGGAGTTTCGCCTTTGAGGTTATCATGTATTCCAGTAATTGTAACGTTAAAAACTGTAATGTCTGTATTCAGTATTTTGTTCCGTTCGGTAGACAAACGGGAACACAGTAGTCTAATCGTGGACTATGTATAACCTATCTCCAAACTCGGCCACGTATACGTTTTACTAATATTGAATGCAGGATCTGGAAGGAATGACGGAGTTAAAAGTAATACTCACGAAATTTTGTTGCACAAACGTTAATTTCTGAACAAATTATGACCTGTAAATAACGTTACAGGTGAATCGTGACTACACAATTCGTTTTTCGTCATTGGTGCTCCCTGATACACAGGCGTCATTTGTGTTCCTGGAGCTATTACTACAGCTGGCGGTTTGAATTTCTTCCTGTGAAGTCAATGAAAGTGGAATAATACATTTATAGAGTTTGACGAATGTTTCCTTCCTTGTGATTACGTGATATGTTGTGAATACTTACGTAATTGTGATGGATCAATAAGAGATCATCCACCTTGTCTGATTCCAGGCACGATCTTTTGCTGGACAGCAGGTGACCGGCCTGGCTAAAATTTCTCTCGCTGGCGGCACTAGTGGCAGGAATACAGAGAACCCTTCTGGCTACTACCGACAGCCTTGGAAATAACCCCGCGTGCGTTTTCCACCACTGCAAAATTTGTCCTTCGGCATAGCTACAGTCGGATTTGGAGAGCTAAAGGTACCTGTCGAGTTCATTGGTAGTAACTCTGTGTCCATCTTCGTCGTCCTCATCCGAACTCCAGTCCATCCTGGACTTTTTCATACCGAGCGAGGTGGCGCAGTGGTTAGCACACTGGACTCGCATTCGGGAGGACGACGGTTCAATTCCGTCTCCGGCCATCCTGATTTAGGTTTTCCGTGATTTCCCTAAATCGCTTCAGGCAAATGCCGGGATGGTTCCTTTGAAAGGGCACGGCCGATTTCCTTCCCCATCCTTCCCTCACCCGAGCATGCGCTCCGTCTCTAATGACCTCGTTGTCGACAGGACGTTAAACACTAATCTCCTCCTCCTCCTGGACTTTTTCATGGGAAGAACTTGGTCACTGTTTGCTTGAATGGACTCTAAACATGAATGAAAACATCCATAAGATATTCCTGTCACCTTCAAATATGTATACACCGTAGTTAGAATTTCTGGTTACTAAACGACTATATTTACGGTGACAATATATATATATATATATATATATATATATATATATATATATATATATATATATATATATCGCACAACTTACATCAAAACGCATTGTGGAATGTTTAAGCTGCGAAACCTTTCCCAAATATCACATTCTAGACGTAATAAATGTTGATCTAACGAAAGATGGCAGATTAGACAAGCAAACATTCGTTTACTTGGCTCTGAGCACTATCGGACTTAACATCTGTGGTCATCAGTCCCCTAGAACTTACAACTACTTAAACCTAACTAAGCTAAGGTCATCACACACATCCATGCCCGAGGCAGGATTCGAACCTGCGACCGTAGCGGCACGCGGTTCCAGACTGAAGCGCTTAGAACCGCACGGCCACACCGGCCGGCATTCGTTTACTAATTGGTTTCAGTGAATGAACCTTACCATTTACGGGCAGTTCCGAATACAATCGTCGAACTTCAGCATACGCGGCTTGCTTTTCGTCTGCTGTGAGTTTCTTCAAATGACGCCGTGATGGCCACAGAACTGTGGCAACGCAATGGATAGCCTCAATTCTGCACTTCTCTGTGATGAAGTATGCTGCTCTCCTTTTTATTTTCGCCATGAGCTGAAAAGGAAACCCAATATACATAACTGCACTCTGATAATTCAACAGTTGCATAAAGGATCGTAACCTATAGAAAGTGTTCTTACCTCGTTGTCACTGTCTATTGGTTCACAATGATGTAACAGACTCTTGTAGCACGGCAGCACACGTTCCAGCGTTGTTATCTTTGCAGTGTCCAAATCCAAACTCGCTTCCTTAAAGGGGGTTAGAAAAGCGACAACGTTTCGTACGCACCCTTCTTGGAAGGTTTCTAGGAGTGTCGATTGCTCCCGGGATTCTAGTAGATCTCGAATATCGTCGATTTGACTTATGACGGAATTGAGCATTAACAGTATACTGTTCCACCGAGTTACAGCTTCTTGCTTCACAGAGTGCCGCAGACGCCCCGAGTGACCCGATCTCTTCAAATAGCCTACTATAGCTCTTGCTGATAGTAGACACGACAGGATTTCAGGGGCTTCATCTTCTAAAAACGTCTCTTGAAATGTGTGACGAAGCGCAGTCATCAAGCAGTGATCAAAGCAAGGCAAACGGTCGTAAGATTCAAGTGCCTTCTTCATATTAGATCCTTGGTAGGTGACAAAGTAACATTTCGTAAGATCATTCTTGTTAATTCCTAACTCAAGCATCCGCTCTTCGATTTCGTGCCGTATGTTCTCTCCTGTCTTAGGTACGTCCGGAAACTCGGTTGTTATCAAAACAAGCGTTTCTAGTCGCCACTCATCATTCACATAATGCGACGTTACAGTCAAAAAATTTCTCTTCTTGTAATTATCAGACCACAGATCAGCGTCTAAAGCGCACATTTTGTTCTTTAAGGCACATATTAGCTTGGGCACCATTGTCATCCGTATTTTGTCTGCCTTTTCTTTAATATGCCGCGATACAGTGGTAGTGTGCGGAAGAACATCTTCTATACTGACTTTGCCGTAAGTGGCGCCAACATTGATGAGCCTCTGCGAATAATTCTTGAATCCAATCTTACTACAAGCATTTAACGGTAGCAAATCTATTCCACTCATATCGACCAACCTATCAACAACAACTTTCTTTATGCTACTTGGTACTGCAAGTGGCCCGTGGACTTCTGCTCCGCATTTACTTTTGCAGTGCCGAATCATACCTGTTGTGCTTGACTGGTACGAAAGTATGGTTCAAATGGCTCTGAGCACTATGGGACTTAACATCTATGGTCATCAGTCCCCTACAACTTAGAACTACTTAAACCTAACTAACCTAAGGACAGCACACAACACGAGGCAGAGAAAATCCCTGACCCCGCCGGAAATCGAACCCGGGAACCCAGGCGTGGGAAGCGAGAACGCTACCGCACGACCACGAGCTGCGGACACGAAAGTATGGTATCACATGTAGTACATTGCACGAAACCATCAGAAGCCTTCGTGAGAGGATCCAATACAAGTGCAAACGATTTCCAAGCTTCACTTTTCGCCTCCTCTTCCGACATGTCTTTCTTCTTCAGAGCTAATGAGCCGCTCCTAATTCTCTCCATAATACTTCTCTTCGTTTCATGAATGGAACGTTTACGACCTATACTTATCCATAACGCTGTCTGCGCTGCTCAAAGCCAGGTCGTCAACTGCGTTTACACACGGTTTCTAATGCGATTCGGCACTGTAGGGCACGCGGCGGTTGTACCGTCACCGGCCGAGATTGTGAGTACGCTCGAGCGCCCGGCAGTGCTCGACAGTCCAACCGATAACCGAGAGGTGGAGCACAACCGGCCACATGGTGCATTAGACGGCCACAGCCGTATCGCAGCGTGGGCCTTTCCCAGCCGTCGAGCAGCGGCACGAAATGGGAAATGCTCGAGCGGTTGTTTTCATCGAAATGCAGAGCTCTACAGTACACACACCCGGAGTCACGTCGAACGCGGAAGTAGCCATGTGTAGTGTATCTTCTCTGTCTGCAAAGACGGACGGGAAAGACCCACCGTGGTTTAACAGTGCAATTCGGAGAATGCTCAGGAAGCAAAGGCAGTTGCACTCACCGTAGAAGTAAGATTGGGAGAGTGAGGAATGGCAAAAGTTAGTAGAGATTCGTGCTGCTGTAAAAAGAGCGATGCACGAAGCATTCAACCACTACCAGCATCATACCTTAGCACAAGATCTTGCTGAAAACCCAAGGAAATTCTGGTCTTACGTAAAATCGGTAAGCGGGTCGAAGGCTTCCATCCAGTCACTCACTGATCAGCCTGGCCTGGCAACGGAAGACAGCAAAACGAAAGCTGAAATTTTAAATTTAGCGTTTGAGGAATCTTTCACGCAGGACGATCGTACAAACATACCGCCGTTTGAGTCTCGTACAGATTCCCGTATGGAGGACATAGTGATTGACTTCCCTGGGGTTGTCAAGCAGCTCAATGGGTTGAAAATAAATAAATCGCCAGGTCCTGATCGGATTCCAATTCGGTTTTACAGAGGGTACTCTACTGAATTGGCTTCTTACTTAGCTTGCTTCCATTTATCGCGAATATCTTGCCCAACGTAAGGTCCCGAGCGACTGGAAAAAAGCGCGGGTGACGCCTGTATATAAGATGGGTAGAAGGACGGATCCTCAAAATTACAGTCCAATATCCTTAACATCAGTTTGTTGCAGGATCCTCGAACGTATTCTCAGTTCGAATATAATGAATTTCCTTGAGACAGAGAAGTTGCTGTCCATGCATCAGCACGGCTTTAGAAAGCATCGCTCCTGCGATACGCAACTCGACCTTTTTTCACATGATATCTTGTGAACCATGGATGAAGAGTATCAGACGGATGCCATATTCCTTGACTTCCGGAAAGCGTTTGACTCGGTGCCACACTGCCGACTCCTAACTAAGAGCATATGGGATTGGTTCCCAAGTATGTGAGTGGCTCGAAGACTTCTTAAGTAACAGAACCCAGTACGTTGTCCTCAATGGTGAGTGTTCGTCGGAGGTGAGGGTTGGTTCAAATGGCTCTGAGCACTATGGGACGTAACATCTCAGGTCATCAGTCCCCTAGAACTTACAACTACTGAAACCTCACTAACCTTAGGACATCACACATATCCATGCCCGAGGCAGGATTCGAACCTGCGACCGTAGCGGTCGCGCGGTTTCGGACGGAGGTGAGGGTATCATCTGGAGCGCCCCAGGAAAGTGTGGTAGGTCCGCTGTTGTTTTCTATACACGTAAAAGATCTTTTGGTTAGGGTGGATAGCAATGTGCCCTAATCTCTCTTGTCTCATCTTATCTTATCTTTGTGGTCTTTTCGCGAAATATATGTTGGCGGCAGTAAAATTGTCCTGCAGTCAGCCTCAAATGCTGGTTCTCTAAATTTCCTGAGTAGCGATTCACGAAAAGAACGCCTCCTTTCCTCTAGACACTCCCACCCGAGTTCCTGAAGCATTTCCGTAACACACGCGTGATGATCAAACCTACGAGTAACAAATCTAGCAGCCCGCCTCTGAATTGCTTCTATGTCCTCCCTCAATTCGACGTGATAGGGATCCCAAACGCTCGAGCAGTACTGAAAGTCTTAATAGCGAATGGTGGGAACACTTAAAGACAGTCACTAAGCCACACGCGCATATCACAGAAAAGCCAAAGTAGTACCGAGCAAAAAAGGAAATGAGAAGAGAGGAAAAAAAATTTAATCCCTGCTCGTCTCCAAGTTTTGTATCCCGCCTGGAAGGCGGCGCGTGGGTCTGCTCCTGCAAACTGGAAGGTTGCCCGATTGAAGGAAGTGAGTAGGAGCAGGGAAAGGTGAAAATCTCTCGGTACTGCTCTTAGAAATGGTTTTACTATATCACAACATTAACTGAATACATAACTTTGCACTGAGGTGCGAAGCCTTAGACCCGTCGTAAGTAGTACATAATCTCAATATCAAGCGAAGTGTCCTGGCCGTCTGCTCTTGATCAAACTGTGCAGAATCTGTAGCGCAGCTCGTAGACCTGCACAGCACCGGCTAGAGGGCACTGTCGTCGGTGTCTGTCGTAGTGCCAACTTAAGAACTTTCACCTACAACGTGGCATGTAGCTATCGACAACACAATCACCATTTTACTCAGTAGCGCCAAAAATTAGTGGTGGCACTGCAGATCGAATAACTGATTTGAAGATACTGAGACGAACTGGGGAAAACAAGAAACTTATGGCATGCCTTCGTTTCATAGGGCATATCCTGAGGCACCAAGGAAGTGTCAATTTGGTAATGGAGAGAAGTGTGTATATGTGGGTGTTGGGGAGGGGGTATTAAAATTGTAGAGGGAGACAAAGTCTTGAATACACGTAGCAGATTCAAACTAATGTACACTGCATTAGCTGTGCAGCGCTGAAGAGGCTTGCACAGAATAGACTAGGTTGGGCAGCTGCATCAAACCAGTCTTCAGACTGAAGACCACAACAACAACATTGGGGAGGGGGCGGGAGGGAGAGGTAGGCTTCTGGTTCACAATTTTGCAAGTTCTTTACTGGCAGCACTCATGAGTAAGGTAGATCTCGTGTGATGCAGCACCCTCGGCTGTTGACATGGCAAAAGACGTTTCTATATTGCTCTAAATTAACGGCGCTGCTCATTCTCATATGAAAAAAGGTATTTGTCTCACACAATTGGCCAATTCATCGAAGTGAAGTAGCGGCTTTTGTATTATTTTGTTGTTGTAAACAGAAACGTCTTTAGTATGATGTTAAACTGCAACCACACATGGAGTGGCCACAGTATAACTGCTCCCTAGCCAGCAATAGCAGCAACCTCTCTGTAAGGTGCATGAGCGAGTGGAAGTCGTGAGCTCTAACTGTTACCTTGCATGCTTGCGAAGGTGGAAGAAACTTAGAGAATGTAAAGAAAATAGTTGTGATCACCTACCACTTACCAGCAGGTAGTCAGCTCAGTAATGTCAATTGATATTAACCGAGCAGCGCTTGTTTATTTCCTTTTACTCCAGATTGGTGTTCGAGAGAAACGCAAAGTTACAGATGTGGCTCCCATTTAATTTTTATAAGGCAAGTGCATAACGCGATCGGCCAATCGCATTATTGTTAATTGTTAATTGTTAATTGAGTATCGGACTTCGTTTCTGAAAGACTGCAGTTTCGTTGGTGCACCATAAATGATCTGATAAATAGCTAATCAGTATTTGGATCACACCAATGGCGGACGGGCTCCATGTCAGCAGTTTTGCATTTCTTTCACGAATAGCTGTATACAAAGCTGATAAAGACATTAACACAAAAATGTAAAAAAAATAATAATAATTATATGATATTGTAGGCCGGGAGGCCCCATGCGGGGGAGTTCGGCCGCCGTATTGCAAGTCCTTTCTAGATGACGCTACATCGCCGACTTGCGAGTCAATCATAATGAAAATGATGATGGACACACAACACCCACTCCCCAGCCCTGAATCGAACCTGGGCTCCTTAATAGTCGGTAACGCTACTGCTACGCTGTGGAGGTGGACATTAATACAAGAGATATGTTTAGTTTGTTAAATTAGTACATCTGAAAGGTAGTAATCTAAATATACTTAAATATATTCATGGTACTTTAGAGCTAACAAGATAGATGCTTACATAGCGAAAGCTAAAGAGCAAAGGACGTTCTTTATCATCATAGAAAATATTAACACTTACTTATCAGCATTTGTGCACTCTCTGGTACACACATATTTCATAAACACAAAAAAAGAAAAATCTTCTTGGTGTCTTACATTTGCTCCCTTGAGTGACTACAATACTGGCAGTTACAAAATTGGTGTATACAAGAAAAACAATACACAATTTGACATGTTTTAATTAAACATATTGACAAATCATTTTCATTGGCACAGAAGATATTTGTACAAGATACACTAACTTAACATTTGAGAGGTATCATTGTTTTGAGGATAAGAGGTTAAGTCTGTTCAGTGCTGTGTCTGTCCATGGGAACTGATGCAGCCATTGCTGGAGTGACGTCGCAGTTGGCTTGTATGATGTCAATCGGTCGGTGACGACCGGCTGAGTGCGAGGTCTGGTTCAGCACTTCTCAGCAGAGGTGGGCATCGACGTATGGCCCATCCAGGAACGTGGCCATGACAGCCGTGTGAGCCTTTCCTCGCGCTGCCGGTTCAGCCGGGACAGCCGCATCGAGGTCCGATGGGCCGCACGGTGCAGAGTCGTAGTCAGAGGCTCGGCCCGCGAGCTGCGTCCGCACTGGACTAGAGCAGTCGCGGACCGAGCCAGTCCCTGTCGACACCCCATGGGCGAAGCAGTGCTGTTGTGAAAGCACCAGTGTGACACGGGCTCAGCAGAGTTGCGCATTGAGACGCAGCCCACGGGCCGCGGCCTCTCTGCTCTACACTGACAAGGGAACCTCCCCATCGCATCCCCCTCAGATTTAGTTAAAAGTTGCCACAATGGATAGGCCTTGAAAAACTGAACACAGATCAATCGAGAAAACAGGAAGAAGTTGTGTGGAACTATGAAAAAATAAGCAAAATATACAAACTGAGTAGTCCATGTGTAAGATAAGCAATATTAAAGATAACGTAAGCCCGGGAGCGCTGTGGTCCTGTGGTTAGCGTGAGCAGCTGTGGAACGAAAGGTCCTTGGTTCAAGTCTTCCCTCGAGTGAAAATTTTAATTTTTTATTTTCAGACAATTATCAAAGTTCAGGCACACACACACTCTCCACACTTCGCTCTCCAAAATTCCAGGACATGTTCAGATTTGCTTGGACATATGCAGGATTTGACGGTCTACACACGGAAAAATTTGAAAACGTTTTGACAGAGCACAGGGAAACTGTTGCATTCATTTGTCGCAGTTTATGTGACAAACTCTTATGTTTTCATCACTTTTTTGGGAGTAATTATCACATCCACAAGAAAACCTAAATCGGGCAACGTAGAAGAATCTTTTTACCCATTCGCCAAGTGTACAAGTTAGGTGGGTCGACAACATATTCCTGTCATGTGACTCACATGCCGTCACCAGTGTCGTATAGAATATATCAGACGTGTTTTCCTGTGGAGGAATCGGTTGACCTATGACCTTGCGATCAAATGTATTCGGTTCACATTGGAGAGGCACGTCCTTTCGTCTACTAATCGCACGGTTTTGCCGTGCGGTCGCAAAACACAGACACTAAACTTATTACAGTGAACAGAGACGTCAATGAACGAATGAACAGATCATAGCTTTGCGAAAATAAAAAAAGTAAAATTTTCGCTCGAGGAGAGACTTGAAACACGGACCTCTCGTTCTGCAGTTGCTCACGCTAACCACGGGACCACTGCGCTCCTCGGCTCACGTTTTCTTCACTGTTGCATATCTTGCACATGGACTACTCAGTTTGTATATTTTGCTTATTTTATCTTAGTTCCACAGAACTTCTTCCTGATTTCTCGATTGATCTGTGTTCAGTTTTTCAAGGCCTATCCACTGTGCCAACTTACAACTAAATCTGAGGGGGGTGCGATGGGGAGGTTCCCTTGTGAGTAAGCCCGTGACGTCACTGCACCAGAGCCGTGCGCAGGCACTGGCATGCTGCGGCCTACGAGCTGTTGGTAGTACTGACCGCAGTTGCGAGCTACGGGCTACGAGCGGTGAGTACAGTAGTGTTTAGTGGGGTGATGGTATTTCTTCATTTTTGTCCTAACACACAAAATAAGCGCAGAAGCTAAACGTGGCTAGCAGAAGGATGCCAAGAATAAGGGAAGTAAAGGAAAATTAAATAGTGATGAGTAGAGAACCACACAGGTTGAAGCGAATCTTAAAAGTTTAGTTTGTACTGTGTTAAAGCCTATTTTGGATGGCGTTAGGTTCAAATGGCTCTGAGCACTATGGGACTCAACTGCTGTGGTCATAAGTCCCCTAGAACTTAGAATTACTTAAACCTAACTAACCTAAGGACAGCACACAACACCCAGCCATCACGAGGCAGAGAAAATCCCTGACCCCGCCGGGAATCGAACCCGAGAACCCGGGCGTGGGAAGCGAGAACGCTACCGCACGACCACGAGATGCGGGCTGATGGCGTTAGGAAAAACGTTCATTTTGTTTCCTGTTCGCTGTGCGGTGAAATTTACTCTCATGCTGAAGGATCAAGTGGCACTTCGCACATTTCTCGCCATCCAAGGGTGTCTAATAAACAAGGGTCTTGTGTGGACGTGAAACGACTTCCTAAACCTGCTCAGGAGATAACTGTCGATAATTTAGAGACTATATGTGCACGAGACGTAAGGTCATACGGAGGTATAAAATGTGAAGCTCTTATGGATCTTCTTCAGACGTTAATCGACACTGCAAAGGCAATGACAACTCACATCACAGCTGTGTTACTGTACATGGCAAGAAGTGCTAAAGGCCTACGACATATAATTATGCCTGAGGTAATTGCTCGTATAAGAGAAGGTGAATATCAGCAACTACGTACATGTGGACGTCCAGCGCCAGAAGAAACCATTTGCTGACATGTACTGTTTCCTGTTTTTTGACTGGACTCTCAGATCTCGCATTTTGTTTACATCCCAGTTTCCAGATGAACCAAAAAAGGTCGGTAATATTCTAAGACAACTGTTTAGACGATTAATGTCTCTTGGTATCCACGACTCTACTTTGAAAGACGCCGGATGGTATGGCCGAGCGGTTCTAGGCGCTTCAGTCTGGAACCGCGCGATCTCTACGGTGGCAGGTTCGAATCCTACCTCGGGCATGGATGTGTGTGATGTCCTTAGGTTAGTTAGTTTTAATTAGTTCATAGATCCAGGCGACTGATGATCTCAAAAGTTAAGTCCCATAGTGCTCAGAGCCATTTCTTTTCATGGCTTTCTGATTGCGGTGAAAGAACGCGTCACTTACATAAAGAAAAGTAATCTTCTTAATGCTCTTGATAGATAACTGAGTCAGTCTAACGATACTCTCTGGAATAAGCTGCTGACAATGTTATAATATCTTTGTGCGAGAACCTCTCTGTGAAGGGAGAAATAGCCCAAACTGAAGGAACTGATAATACGCTGATGTAAGAACTTCTTACGTTATGTATGCTATTCGAATACTGTAATTCTTATACGCAATCGTTTATTTTATTGCTTTAAAACATAAGGATTTTTGTAGCACTTCAAAGCAGCGTCCAAGGAATTATAACTGGAGAAATCACCTACACTGCACCTTGTGTTGACATGGACGATGACAATGTTAAGGCATTTGAGTTAGGCGCCCCAGGACAGAGAGTTTTCTGAAATCCGAATTTTACATAAACGCCTCAAATTATACTTAGATGAAAAGCTATTTGTCCAGATATACTGTGAGGTAGCAACTTTCCTCTGGCCACCATTCGTCACTTACAAATGATATCTGAAGATAAGAAGCGCAAATTCATGTAAAGGATACAATAGTTTTCCTTCCTCATACTTCTCCAATCCCACAATACACTCTAACGACATTTCCCATTACTGCATCTACAACTGTCTTTTCTCTTTGTTCTCGCTAGTGGGTTCGAAGGGAACTGGCTTACCTTTCGATCTAGAAATACTTATTTCAATGTACTCTGCTTTTCTGGAAGTTACAAAAATAACATTTAATGTTCTGAATTAAGAAAGACGCATATTCCTACATGTTGCTCCACAACTGGTAACACGTGAATCCTTGGGAATACATGTCGTCCTAAATGAAGGTTTGAATTTTTGCCATATATGCACTGAAATAGGAATTTTGCTGTCCTCAGGTAAAAAGAAAAGAGATACAATGAGGCTGGACATGTATTTCAGAGCCCCACCCAATCAAAAAACCAATCTTGTTGAAGCACATAAATTCTGCTACTCCCTCCGCTGAATTTTTATTTGCGCAATTGGAAGATGAGAGTAAGACATTCGTGTAGCAGCTACACCGAAAAAGCTGTAATGCATACAAGGATAAATTTATAAACACAATTAAATATCAGGGAGAAGCAATAAACATTTTGAGATTTACCAGTGACACTGCAATTCTGTCAGCAGCAGCAAAGAACTTGGAGTAATAGTTGAGTGGAATAGATAGCGCCCTTGAAAGGGATTATAAGATAACCCTCAATGGAACTAAATGAAAGGTAATGGAACGTATTCGAATTAAATCCAGCGGTACCAACGGATTTTCCATAACGTGTAGAACAAATGGGGGTCACAATATATGACCAACACAAAGATATACGAGTTTCGTTAATTTTCGTTGCCATTTACGCAAAACATACTTTTTAAAGATAAGATGGGTCCTAAACCTGAAAATATAAATATGACACATATTCTGAACTTTTACATCCACTGACAAGACCAAAATTTTTGCGTTACGTTTTACTGAAAATTTTAAAACAATTACGGAATCTTGTAGAAGAAATCATTAAAAAACATAAATATATTTTTTCCAAAATTTTAAAATATAATGTACATGACTAGATTACAATGTTCTGGAAACGTAGGCATAAAGTGCCCCTCCCCATTAATGCGAGGATTAAATCAGGTTGTATTAAGGGAATATGATTACGAAATGAGACAGTAAAAGCACTATTGGGCAGCAAAATAACTGATGATGTCCGATGTAGAGAGGATATAAAATGAAGACTGCCTATACCAAAAATTTATTAATGAAAAAGAGGAATTTGCTAACATCGAATTAAAAATTTAAGTGTTAGGAAGTATTTCCTGGAGGTATTTCTGTGGTTTCCTAGATGCTACTCCAGGCGGGTTTAAAAATGAATGAGAGCAGTGAAAAATACTGAACGCGAAAATAAACATTTTGCCCTGTCTGACTACCCCCTGAAGCAGATCTTAGGATCTCTTAACGGTGATATTATTGCTCTTTAACATATTGCTCTTTAACATATAAATCACAACATAAAAATAAATGAATGATTAGGGGAACTAGTAACTACTAAATTTTAATGTATCTGTTTATACATTTATTGTTGTTTGAATCCCCTTTATTTATTACAAATGTTTATATGTCGATGTGCAATGGACATGAAGAGATACAAATGAATGTCCTGACTAATGTTATTGATCAACTTCCCAAATCTGCCTCTTTTGATGGCTACGCGATCTAATATAAGTAACGCGAGATGAGTGATATCATCTACGTCCCACACACTAGAATAAACTACCTTAAAAGATGATCTACAGTGGTGTGCATCATCAGCGGAAATGAAACTTACGTGGTCACAGCTGTTCAGCTTTATAGCCCTAATAAGCCGAAGCAATCAATATCACCAAATGTACTGCGTCCCGTGCGTCGGAGTTATGGTTCTCGTAGATGTCTACGACGATGGTAGAACTCCAGCCACAAAATAAAAAACTCGTTCAAACACTACGACGCAGAAGCCGGTCCTCTGACTAGTATAATCTGTTACTATCTTCTCCTCTCTGTGTTCCACAGACAAGAAACGCGAACTCCCAGCCACAAGGACGGGATTTACATGTCTCAACGTGAGTATAGACAAAGAAGTGCTCTCAATCACTGAACGCTGCGTACTCAACAACGACTCTCTACCCGTAGGCGAAGTCCAAAATCGTATAAGTTAGCAACACCTTCGGTGACCTAAAACAACTTCCCAGTGCCTCGTGGCACTATATCATGCAAATTAATCCTTAGTGATTTTGCCCGCATTTGTCCTATCATGATAAACGAAGTTGGTGACAGCTTCCTCAGCTTGAACATTATCCCCCTGAGTTCCAGCACGCGTCATCGAAAGTCAGTTTCGGCATGATGCTTGATGAGAAAATCTAGATCTGGGATTGCACAGCAGCTTTCGCCTGCATCACGCATTACACTGCAAGTTTTGTCACTTTTGTCAATCTCCTGACCCACTGGCACAAGCCTTGTCGACAAAATCATAAACCTTACAAACACATTTCCTCTTTCTTCTCCTCCCAGCTTCTGAGGAGACAGTGCCGTCACAGATGTTGCCGAATCTGCCTTCTTCGGAAATACTAAATGCGTCTGTAACATTTCAGTACCCACAACATCTCCAATACAATTAGCCTTATTGATAGCCTTCTGTGTCACCTCCTAAGTATCTACAACAAAATTACTGTCGGCAGTTGCACTCTGAAAGACACAAAAATCATCGGCACATGCACTTCCCTGAGCATCTGGTCCAGATTGCAGAAATTTGCAACCTCTCCGCCAGGTTATCCCTCACTAATTATACAAACAACAAATGAGGAGAACAAAGCAGTATGACTAACACTTACTGTAACTTAAGTTCTCCGCTTGAACGGCTACTCATGACTATTACTTTACGTGCTAAAAAATAGTGAGCCGCATTTATTGCTCAAAATGGAATACATTGCCCATTAAAAAGGCGTAAACTAGCATAAAACTCCAACTTCTCTACAAAACTCACCAACACATGGATAACACCTTATACACTTCCAGACAATGAGCCACAACCATTGATGATAGGCAAAAATAACGTTCATATTTACACATCCTGAGAACACAATCTGAGTTTATTCGCCATATGTCACACATGAAAACAGAACTGAAACTTGGTAAAAGGTGTACTGACTTGATGTGACACTCGCAGGGGGAAAAAAGAACAATCAGTGCACCCATCCACTGCATATTGATGCTGTGCATTGACGAAACTGTAACACTGAGGTAGTCGAGAGCCATCGTCTCCAGGGAGGGAGGCTGGTAAGATTCCTCTGTCAGTGAAATTTGGAAGGAACACACACTTCTTACAACAAAATGTAGAGTTTCAAGATTAGATTAGATTTACTTTCATTCCAATTGATCCATAGTGAGGACGTCCTCCAGGATGTGAGACATGTGAGAAAAACACTAATACACGACAATTATTTACATCTGAAACAAATAAGCTAATGTACTTTCCACAAGTCCCATGTGGAATTATTGTCATTTTTTAATGTACACTATATGAAAGAATAATTTTACAAACACTAATGCACGTAATTTGAAATTTAAAAAAGTTTTTTTTATTTATGAGGGAATAAACATGTAATAGAACTACTACAATACTTATTTACAATGAACACATTACTGCACTGAAATGGTGCAGAAGTTAGATTGTACTTACACCCCTCCCCCCCCCCCCCACACACACACTCTTTTTTTACAATGAACACATTACTGCACCGAAATGGTGCAGAAGAAATCAATTGGTCCTACTGAGAAGTTCATCAATGGAGTAGAAGGAGTTGGCCACCAATAAATCCTTTAGGCTTCTCTTAAACTGAATTTCATTGGTTGTTAAGCTTTTTAGCCGGCGGGAGTGGCCGTGGGGTTCTGGGCGCTACAGTCTGGAACTGAGGAACCGCTACGGTCGCAGGTTCGAATCCTGCCTCGGGCATGGATGTGAGTGATGTCCTTAGGTTAGTTAGGTTTAATTAGTTCTAAGTTGTAGGCGACTGATGACCTCAGAAGTTAAGTCGCATCGTGCTCAGAGCCATTTTTGTTAAGCTTTTTATGGCTGTTGGCAAGTTACTGATAATGTGTGTTCCTGAATAATGCACACCTTTTTGTACAAGAGTAAGTGACTTTAAATCCTTGTGAAGATTATTCTTACTTCTAGTATTGATTCCATGAATTGAGCTGTTTGTTTGAAAAAGTGATATATTTTTAATGACAAATTTCATTAAGGAATAAATATATTGAGAAGCAGTAGTTAGTAGCCCTAGTTCCCTAAACAGGCTTCTGCAGGATGTTCTTGATTTCACACCACATATAACTCTTACGGCACGTCTTTGTGCAAGGAAAACTTTAGCTTGGGCTGATGAATCACCCCAAAAAATAATCCCATATGATATTATGGAATGAAAGTAAGCATAGTATGCCAGTTTTTTCATGTTTATATCTCCTGTCTCTGACACAATTAGCATTGCAAATAGAGATTTGTTAAGATGCTACAGCAGTTCTATGGTGTGCTCCTCCCAGTTGATTTTATTATCAAGCTGTAATCCCAAGAATTTAACACTGTCCACTTCTTCTATCTGCTTGACATTGTATGTTAGGCATATACTTCTGGGACACCCCTTACAAGTTCTGAACTGCATGTAGTGATAATGTTACTGATGAAAGGTCATTGATATACAGAAGAAAAGTAAGGACCCTCAAATGGAATCTTGTGGGACCCTACATGTAATTAGTTCCCAGTTGGGTGATGCCATATAGCTTAATTCATGTCTCTTTCCTAATAAAACCCTTTGTTTCCTGCCAGAGATATAAGATTTGAACCATTTTGCAGCATTTCCCGTTACACCATAATATTCTAATTTACTTAAATGGATATTGTGATTTAAGCAGTCAAATGCCTTTGACAGATTACAAAACATACGTGTTGCCTGAAATTTTTTGTCTACTGTATTAAACACATTTTCACTGCAAGTGTAGATAGCCTTCTCAATATCAGAATACTTTAGAAATCCGAACTGCGACTTTGACAGAATGGTATTTGAGATAAGGTGGTTGTAAAGCCGATTGTACATTACTTTTCTAAAATTTTTGAGAATGCTGGCAAAAGTGAAATTGGACGGAAATTTGATGCTATTTCTGTATCTCCTTTCTTAAACAGTGGCTTAACTTCAGCGTATTTTAACGATTCAGGAAATATTCCACTGATAAACGACTGGTTACACAGATAGCTTAATATGTTACTTAACTCAAAATCACATACTTTAATTAACTATTTTGATGTTTCACCATACCCACTAGATGTCTTTGATTTTAAATATTTTATAATGGACATTATTTCAGGTGGGGTAGTGAGGGTCAAATCCATATTATGGAAGTTACTTGAAATGTCTGGTCTGAGGTATTCCATAGCAGCATCTACAGAACCAGACAACCCCATCTTTTTAGTAACAGTTATAAAATGTTTGTTGAAAAGTTCTGCAACGCTATACACATCTGTCACCAATGTATCATTTACTCTTAATGCTATTTGTCCATCTTCATGTCTGGTTCTACCGGTCTTCTCCTTCACTATATCCCATATTGTCTTTGTTTTGTTATCTGATATGACTATCTTTTCCTTGTAATATATTTGCCTTGATGTTCATATTATAGACATTAATATTTTGCAATATTTCTTGTAATGTGCTATAGCATCAACATCAGAACTGTTTAAGATTGACAGATACAGTTTTCTTTTTGTTTTACAAGATACCCTTATTCCTTGAGTAACCCATGGCTTCTTTGTAGACTTTGCTCTAACCTTGGTTAGTTTTGGGGGAAAACAGTGTTCAAATAAGGTGAGCACCTTATTAGCAAACGTGTTATATTTTTCATTCATGCTATGAGCAGTGTAAACTCCAGTCCAGTGAATGTCACTGAGGAGTGTCCTAAACTAATCAATTTTTGGCTTATTGATTACCCTCTTGAACTCAGCTTTAACAGATTTTGTATCCTCTTCAGTATTAACATTTAACAGAAGGAACTGCATGTCATGGTCTGAGAGGCCATTGACTATTTGTTTTGTAATATAATTTTGTTCATTGGACTTTTATATAAAGGTACTATCAACAGCTGTTTGTGAGCAATTGGCTACCCTAGTGGGGAACTTTACAGTGGGAATTAAGTTCAATGATAGTGTTACTAACTCAAATAATTTCTTATTGGGAGAATCTTTAAGGAAATCTACATTGGAATCACCAGCAACCACTATATCTTTTTTTTTGGTTGTTAAATGGGCCAGTACAACTTCAAGGTCTTTAAGAACAGATTAAAGTTACCTGCAGGTGCTCGATATACACTTAATATTATGAAGGATTTTTTGTAAAATTCTGCTTCTGTTGCACATGCTTGCATATGCTGTTCTAAGCAAAATTTATGAATGTCTATGTTATTAAATTTATGACAGTTCCTGATGCATGTGGCAACCCCTCCTTTCTCCATTCATGCTCTACAAAAATGAGATGCTAACCTAAACTCTGTAAGACTTAAAAAGTTCTATACCAGTGGTCACATGATGTTCAGAGAGGCAGATTATGTCAGCTGGCTTTGAGGACTCTAATTCATCTGTGCAGATAATTAATTCATTAATTTTACTTCTCAGTCCTCGAATATTTTGATGCAATAAAGATAGCTGACATTTCACATTGACTGATTTAAAGTTGGGTAATGTTGAAATATCTGTTGATTGTTGAAAATTTTTAACGAATAGCTGTCTATGCTGATGTAATGAGCTAGAATTATGTTTTTTGGTTCCTTTCTCAAACTGAAGGTTTGTCTCAGTCCTAACCTCTCTTAAAATTTCGTTCCTTTCTGCCCTCCCTACCCTAAAAAACGGTCTTTTCTGAACCCTATAACCACTGGTATTTTATCAGTCATGACAGTGCCTCCCCCTTTAACTTTCCTGCTATTTTCCCAGCCAGTTTACCCTTCCCTATCCTGTTGAGGTGAAGGCCATGCCTAGTATAATCCTACCTATTCAGAGAATCAACAGGAACCACACCAATGTGTGACCCTGCACACGACATAAGCAGCTGTTCCAACTCCAAATTAACTCTCTTGACTGAAGAGTTCAAATGAGGTCGGACATGGCGCCCAAGAACAGATACAAGCTCAACAATAGTATGTTTCGATGCTGATGCAATCTTTGAAAGGTCACACTCTATACTGTACCCAGGATCTCTGTCAATACTATTGCCTGGCCCTCCCACTATAACCACAGTGTCTTGCTTAGTGAAATCTTTGCAAAGTGATCGTAAATCCTCTGTCACCTGCTCCAGACCAGCACTAGGTTTAAAAAAAAATGGTGACCTGGTAATGTGATCCTAGTTCATCCTGCAAAAGTTGGCCAACACCTCTTCATTGGGAACTACCTATAAATAACACTTTCTTTCTCTTCACTGATTTCCCTACATTCTTACTATTCAATTTGCTGCTGAAAGTTTGTTGTGCCCTGTCTACACTTGCAACTACTTGAGGCTCTCTAGCTTATAACTGAAACAACAGGTCAAATATATTTTCCACGTACTCCACGAAGCTGTCAGACAAGATGGACGCCCTCTACATGTGGAGGTCGGAGTTGAGGTGGTGGATTGTTGTCGGGATGATGATCCATGGCTGCTCATAAAAACTTCACTATTATTCATACATTTTACTGAAGGACAAACTAGAACGTTCTGTGGTGCAACATCCTCCATAGCGTGTGCTGAACATAGCGAGTGTTAAGGAACTGACGCAACAGGTGGCCATGGTCTGAAACGGCTGACTTCTGTGGTCGAAGGCTGGTTGCTCCTTGTAGTTGGCCTACAGGCTGGAAGATACTCAGCCCACAGCACTGATCTTAAAACCAGCAGCTGGGGTCCACAGTTATTGGAGGCCAAATCTCGTGGTGGATGCTTGTAGCATCACGTCGCCTCGAGGAGCGGCATACACCTCTCCTCGTAAATATTAGCTACCAGACTAAGACAAATTTGACTGGAAATAATGGTAATTTAAGTTGGAACAGAGCGTTCATGCCTTGCAAATCGCAGCTTGTAACCATGTAGACCATAAGAAGTGTATTGATTGTATGTGAAGTAACTGGCCCAACACCGCCTTTCTGCTGTGTCGTCGTTATGGCGGTGCGAGCCCCTGGAGCACAATGTGGGAATCTGCCAGTGGCACTGCTGCATCTGATGTAATGGTGTTTGGTCGGCTCTGAGCTGGTGGAGCTGCATATCGAATAACTGATTACAAGATACTGAGACGCACTGGGGAAAACAATAAACTTATAGCGCAACTTCGTTTCATAGGGCGTATCCTGAGGAATCAAGGAATTGTCAATTTGGTAATGGAGAGAAGTGTGTATACGTGGGTGTTGTGGAGGGGGAGGTGTAAAAACTGTAGAGAGAGACGAAGTCTTGAATACAATTAGTAGGTTCAAACTGATGTACTTGTATTAGCTGTGCAGCGCTGAAGAGGCTTGCACAGGACTATCTTGGGCAGCTGCATCAATCCAGTCTTCACACTGAAGACCACAACAACAATATTGGGGAAGAGGGCAGAATGGAAAGGTAGGATTCAGGTTCACAATTTTGCAAATTCTTTCTTGGGAGAAATCATAAGTAAAGTAGATCTCGTGTGATTCAGCACCCTCAGCTGTTGACATGGCAAAAGATGTTTCTATATTTCTCTAGAGAAGCCATACGGGGTGGCCGAGCGGTTCTAGTCGCTACAGTCTGGAACCGCGTGACCACTATGGTCACAGGTTTGAATCCTGCCTCGGGCATGAATGTGTGTGATGTCGTTAGGTTAGTTAGGTTTAAGTAGTTCTAAGTTTTATGGGACTGATGACCTCAGAAGGTAAGTCCCATTGTGCTCAGAGCCATTTGAACCATTTGAAAATAGAGAATGCAAAGAAAATAGTCGTGTTTACCAACCACTTACCAGCTCAGTAATATCAATTAAAATTAACGGAACAGTTCTTGTTGATTAGTATTGTGATTTCCGATTACTCCAGGTTGGTGTTCGCGAGAAAAGCCAAGTTACAGATGTTGTTCCAATGTAATTTTCATAAGGCAAGTGAATAACTCGATTGGTTAATCGCATTATGCTGTATAGTTAATTGAGTAACGGACTTCATTTCTCAAAGACTGCACGTTCGTTTGTGCACCATAAAAGATCTGATAAACTGCTAATCAGTATTTGGTTCACACCAATGGAGGACAGGCTCCATATCAGCAATTTTGCATTTCTTTCACGCTAGCTTTACACAAAGCTGAAAGGTATTACTTTAAATATACGTAAATATATTCATGATTCTTAAGAGCTAACAAGATACATGCTTACAAAGCGAAAGCTGAAGAACAAAGGACGATACGAAACAGGAAGGCATCTCCTAGCTGATCGCAGAAAAAATGTGAATGCTTCTGTGTTATTTATCATCATACAGAGTATTACATGTAGTTATTAACATTTGTGGACTCTCTGGTACACACATATTTCATAAATATAAAAAAGAAAAATTTTCTTGGTTTCTTAAGTTTGCCTACGATACATTTGACTCTGATACTGGCTGTTTCATGAGTAATTATTCAGGTTGTGTGCAACAAAATTACAAGATTGTTGTATACAAGAAAAGCAATGCACTATTTGACATGGTTTAAGTAAACAGTTTGACAAATCATTTACATTGGCATGGGAGATGTTTGTAGAAGATACACTAACTTAAAATTTGAGAGGTGTCAGTGTTCTGATGATAAGAGTTTGCGTCAGTTCAGTGACGTATCTGCCCGTGGGAACTGTTGCAGCCACTGCTGGAGTGATGTCGCAGTTGGCTTGCATGATGTCGATCGGTCGGTGACGACCGGCTGAGTGCGAGCTCTGGTTATGCAGAGGTGGGCATCCAGGTGCGGCCCGTCTAGGACTGTAGCCATGAAAGCCGTGCGAGCCTTGCCTCGCGCTGCCGGTTCAGCTCGGGCAGCCGCATCGTGGTCGGACGAGCCGCACAGTGCAGAGTCGTGCTACCGCATTGGACTACAGCAGTCTCGGGCCGAGAGAGTCCCTGACGTCACCTCAAGGGACGAGCGGTACTGTTGCGAAACAACTTGTATGCCACTGGCACAGCAGAGTCGCGCATGTAGACCCAGCCCACGGGCCACGACCTCACTGTTCCGCACTGGGCGAGCCCGTGACGCCACTGTACAAGTGTCTTGCGCAAGCGCTGGTATGCTGCGGCCTACGGGCTGTTGGTAGCACTGACTGTAGTTGAGGGCTTTTGTGAACCCTTATGGGACTTAACTGCCAAGGTCATTAGTCTCTAAGCTTACACACTACTGAACCTAAATTATCCTAAGGACAAACACACACACCCATACCCGAGGGAGGACTTGAACCTCTGCCAGGACCATCCACACAGTCCATGACTGCAGCGCCTTACACCGCCAGAGTTTAGTGGAGTGGTGGGATTTCTTCATTTTTCTCGTAACGCACAAAATGAACGCGGAAACTAAACATGGTTCGCAGAAGTAGGAGCACACGTCAAGGAGAGGGAAGTAGAGAACCACACAGCCTAAAGAGAATTTTAAAGGTTCAGTTTGGTCCATGTTAAATCCTATCGTGGATGGTGTTAGGAAATGCATTTATTTTGTTTGCTGTGCACTGTGTGGTGTATTTTCCTCTCATGCTTAAGGATCAAGTGGCACTTCGCACATTTCTCGCCATCCATGCGTCTCTAATATACAAGGGTCTTAGATGGACGAGAAAACGAGTTCCTAAATCCGCTCAGTAGATAACTGTCGATAAATGCGTTTCTATGCGTGCACGTGACGTAAGGTCGTACCGAACTATAAGAGGTGAAGGTCTTACGGATCTTGTTCAGACGTTAATTGACACTGCATAGGCCGTTATGTCTCACCTCACAACTGTGTCGTGGTACGTGGCAGAAAGTGTTAAATGCCTATAACATATAATTATGCCTGAGGTAATTGCTCATACAACAAAAGGTGAATACTCAGCAACTACAGACATGTGGACATCCAGAACGAGAGGGAAACAATTATCTGGCATGTACTGTCTCCTGTTTCATTGACTGGACTCTCAGATCTCTCATTTTGTTTACAACTCAGTTTCTAGATAAACCAAAAACGGGAGGTAACATTCTAAGAGAATTGTTCAGCCTATTTATGTCTTGGTATCTACGACTCTACTTTGAAAGACAGGCAGCAGCCAACGGATCAAGGTACCAACATTGTCGTTGAACTGCGCGATTATTCACGGTTGATTTGTTCCTGTCATATGCTACATACAGCTCTATGAAATAATTTTGATGCGGAGTGTATATGCGTCAGTTGTTCATGGACTTTTGACTGCGGTGAAAGAACGCGTCACTTTCGTAAAGAAAAGTGGTCTTCTTAATGCTCTTGATAGATCACTGAGCCAGTCTAACGATACTCGCTGGAATAAGCAGCTCACAATGTTAGAATGTCTTTGAGCGAAAAGCTCTCTGAGGAGGGAGAAATAGCCCGAAATGAAGGAACTGATATCACGCTGATGAAAGAAATTTTTACGGTACGTATGTTATTCTATTACTGTAATTCTTATACGCAGTCGTTTATTTTATTGCTTTTAAAACATAATGGTTTTTGTAGCTCTTCAAAGCTGCGTCCAAGGAATTAGAACTAGTTGTGCAATTTGAAGATGGGAGTGAGACATTCGGGTAGATTACACTCGATGTCGATCATCATGTACACCGAACAAGCAGTAAAGCATACAATGATAAATTTGTAAACAGAATTAAATATCACGGAGAAGCAATAAACATTTTTAAGTTTACCGGTGACACTGCAATTGTGTCAGGGACAGCAAAGCACTTGGAATAACAGTTGAATGGAACAGATAGTGCCCTGGAAAGGGATTATAAGGTAACCCTCAATGGAATTAAATGAAAGGTAATGTAACGTATTCGAATGAAACCTAGCACAACCAACGGATTTTCCATAACGTGTACCACAAAAGGTGGGCGCAATATATGGCCAACACTGAGAAATACGGATTTCGTTAATTTTCATTGTCTTTTACACACAACATAGTTTTTAAAAATATATTTGTGTGTAAGAAGTGTCCTAAATCTGGAAATATGAATATGACAACTATTCTGAAAGTTCACATCTATTGACGAGACCTAAATTTTTGCGTTAAGTTTTACTGAAAAATTTAAAACAATTACGTTATCCGGTAGAAGAAACATTAAAGATAACAGATATGTTTTTTCAATATGATTAGATAACAGTATTCTGAAAAGGTAGGCATAAGGCACCCCTTCCCTCTCCTTTGGTATTGCGAGGGTTTAATTAGGTAGTTTTAAGGGAATCTGATTAGAAATAAGACACTAAAATGACTATATGGCAGCAATATAACTGATAATGGCGGAAGTAGAGAGGATATAAAATGAAGACTGACTATAGCAAGAAAAGTATTAATGAAAAAGAGCCCGCATCTCGTGGTCGTGCGGTAGAGTTCTCGTTTCCCACGCCCGGGTTCCCGGGTTCGATTCCCGGTGGGGTCAGGGATTTTCTCTGCCTCGTGATGGCTGGGTGTCGTGTGCTGTCCTTAGGTTAGTTAGGTTTAAGTAGTTCTAAGTTCTGGGGGACTTATGACCACAGCAGTTGAGTCCCATAGTGCTCAGAGCCATTTGAACCATTTTTGAAAAAGAGTGGTTTGGTAACATCGAATATAAATGTAAGTGTTAGGAAGTAATACTGGCAGGTATTTGTATGGTTTCCAAGATGCTGCCACAGGCGGGTGTAAAGACAAATGTGTGCAATGGAAAATGCTGAACGCAAATATAAATATTTGGCTCTGTCTAATTACCGCCTGAAGCAGTTCTTAGGATCTGTTAATGGTTATATTATTTCCTCCACCTTGCCCTTAACATAAAAATTACAACATAAAAATAAATGAATGATTAAGGGAACTAGCAACTACTAAAAGATAAATGTTGTTTCTGCTTATACATTTATTGTAAATTAAAACCCCTTTACATATTACATTTGTTATATGTCGATGCGCAATGGACATAAAGAGATACAAAAGAATTTCCTGGCTAATATTATTGATCAACTGCCCAAATCTGACCCTTTTTATGGCTACGCGTCTGAAATAAGTAATGCGAGATGACTGATGTGATCTATGTGCGAAACACTAGAGGCCGCTACTTTCAAAGATGATCTACAGTGGTGTGCTACCTCAGTGGAAATGAAACTTACGTGATCACAGCTGTTCAGCTTTATAGCCCTAATAAGCCGAAGGAATTACCAATATCACCGAATGTACTGCGTCCCATTTGTCGGAGTGATGGTACTCGAAAACGGCTGCGACGATGGAAGACCACCAGCCACAAAATGAAAAACTCATTAAACACTAGGATGGCAGAAGGCGGTCCTCTGACTAGTATAATTTAATACTATCTTCTCCACTCTGTATTCTACAACCAAGAAACGATAACTCCCAGGCACAAGGACGGAATTCAGATAACGTCTCAGCGTGAGTATAGACAGGAGAAGTGCTCTCAATCACTGAACGCTGCGTACTCAACGACGATTCTCCACCCGGAGGTGAAGTCCAGAATCACATAGGTTAGCAACACCTTCGGTCACCTAAAGCAAATTCCCAGTGTTTTGTGGCACTATATCATGCAAATTAAGGCTTAGTGATTTTGCCCGTATTTGTCCTATGATGATAAACGAACCCTGCGACAGTATTTCATTGGTGACAGCTTCCCCCAGCTTGAACATTATCCACCTGAGTTCCATCGCGCATCATCGGAAGTCAGTTTTGGTATGATGCTTGATGAGAAAGTCTAGCCCTGAGATTGCACAGCAGCCTTCGCCTGCATCACACATTATACTACAAGTGTTGTCGCTTTTGTCAATATCCTGATCTACTGGCATAAGCCTTGTCGGTCCGATCATAAACCTTACATACACATTTCCTCTTTCTTCTCCTCCCACCTTCCGAGGAGGCAGTGACGTCACAGATGGTACTGAATCTGCGTCCTCAGGAAATACTAAATACGTCTGTAGCATTTCAGTACCCAACACATTTGCAATTCAGTCAGTCTTATTGATAGCTTTCTGTTTCACCTTCAGAGTAACTAGAACAAAATGACTGTCGGAAGTTGCACTCTGCAAGACACAAAAATCATCGGCACATGCACTTCCCTGAGCATCTGGTCCAGGTTACAGAAATTCGCAACCCCTCCGACAGGGTATCCCCCACTAATTATGTAAACTAAAAACGAGGAGAACAAAGCAGTACGGCGACAAGGATACTTAAGCTAGTTCTATCCTAACACTTACTGTAACTTAAATTCTCCGCTTGAGCGACTGCTCATGACTAATACTTTACGCGCTTAAACGCAGTGAGCCACATTTATTGCTCAAAATGAAATACATTGCCCATTCAAAACGGCGAAAATTACCATAAAACTCCGACTTCTCGACAAAACGCATCTTCCCCTCCTAATAAGTTACGCATGGTTAACACCTTATACACTTCCAGACAATGAGCCACACTCATTCATGATAGGCAAAAATAACGTTCATATTTACACATCCTCAGAACAGAGTCTGAATTTACGTGTCACATGTCACACATGAAAACAGAACTGAAAAGCTGCAAAAACGTGCACTGACTCGACGTGACACTCGCAGGGGGGAAAATCAGAACAGTTAGGGCACTCACCCATTGCATTGTGATGCTGTGTGTCGACGAAACTGCAACCCTGAGAGATTCGTCGCCTCCAGGGAGGAAGGCTGGTAAGGTTCTCGTGTCACTGACATTTAGAGGTGACACTACTGACATCAAAATGTGTAGGTCAAGGATGGATGACCTCTACATGTGGAGGAGTTGTGGTGGTGTATTGTTGCCGGGATGATGATCGACGGCTGCTCATAAAAACTTCACTATTAGTCATACATTTTACTGACGAACAGACTAGAACATTCTGTGGTGTGACGTCCTCCATAGCGTGTGCTGAAGACAGCGAGTCTTAAGGAACTGACGCAACAGGTGGGCATGGCCTCAAACGAATGCTTTCAATAGCCGAAGGCTGGTTGCTCCTGCTAATTGGCCCACAGGCTGGAAGATGCTAAGCTCAAAGCACTGATCCTAAAACCAGCAGCAGGTGCCCACAGTTAATGGATGGCAAATCTCGTGGTGGCTGCATCTAGCCTCCTGTCGCCTCGTGGAGCCGAAAAATAGTGGTGGCACTGCAGGTCGAATAACTGATAAGAGGATACTGAGTCTAACTGGGGAATACAAGAAACTTATATCACGACTTCGTTTCATAGAGTATATCCTGAATCAGCAAGTACTTGTCAGTTTGGTAATGGAGATATGTGTGTATATGGGGGTTTTGTGGAGGGAGGGGGGTGTTAAAATTGTGGAGGGAGACGAAGTCATGAATACAGTTAGCAGGTTCAAACTGATGCACATTGCATAAGCTGTGCAGCGCTGAAGAGGCTTGCACAGAACAGCCCATCTTGGGCAGCTGCACCAAAGTAGTCTTCAGACTGAAGACCACAACAACAACATAGGGAAGGAGATGGGAGGGAAAGGTAGGTTTCTGGTCCATAATTTTTCAAGTTCTTTCCTGGGAGAACTCATGACTAAGGTAGATCTTGTGTGATTCAGCACCCTCGGCTGTTGACATGGCAAAATACGTTTCTATATTACCCTAAATTAACGGTGCTGCTCATTCCCGTATGACAAAAGCTATTTAGCTCACACTGTTCGCCGATGCAGCGAACTGAAGTAGCGGTTCTTGTATATTTTGTAGTTGTAAACAGAAATGTCTCTGGTATGACGTTAATCTGCAACCACACATGGAGTCACCACAGTATAAGTGGTCCCCATCTAACAACAGCAACAACTTCTCTCGAAGGTGGATGAGCGAGTGGAACTTCTGAGCTGTAACTGTTACCTTGTCTGCTTGCGAAGGTGGAAGGATGATAAAGAATGTAAAGAAAATAGTCATGATAACCTACCACTTACCAGCTCAGTAATGTCAATTGAAATTAACCGAGCAGTAATTGTTGTATCCTTTTGTGATTTCCTATTACTCCAGGTTGGTGTTCGAGAGAAACACAGATGCGACCATCATGATGCTGTAAACAGAACCTGGATTCATTCCAAAAAAATGACATTTTGCCATTCGTGCAACCAGGTTCGTCGTTGAGTACACCATCGCAGGCGCTCCTGTCTGTGATGAAGCGTCAAGGGTAACTGCAGCCATGGTCTCCGAGCCGATGGTCCATGCTGCTGCAAACGTCGTCGAACTGTTCCTGCAGATGGTTGTTGTCTTGCAAACGTCCCCATCTGTTGACTCAGGGATCGAGACGTGGCTGCACGATCCGTTACAGCCATGCGGATAAGATGCCTCTCATCTCGACTGCTAGTGATACGAGGTCGTTGGGATCCAGCACGGCGTTCCGCATTACCCTCCTGATGCCACAGATTCCATATTCTGCTAACAGTCATTGGATCTCGACCAACGCGAGCAGCAATTTCACGGTACGATAAACCTCAGTCGCGATAGGCTACAATGCGACCTTTATCAAAGTCGGAAACGTGATGGTACGCATTTCTACTCCTTACACGAGGCATCACAGCAACGTTTCTCGAGGCAACGCCGGTCAGCTGCTGTTTGTCTATGAGAAATTGGTTGGAAACTTTCCTCATGTGAGCAAGTTGAAGGTGTCGTCACCGGCGCCAACCTTGTGTTAATGCTCTGAAAAGCTACTCATTTGCATATCACAGCATCTTCTTCCTGTCGGTTAAAGTTCGCGTCTGTAACACGTCATCTTCGTGGTGTAATAACTTTAATGTCCTGTAGTGTAGATGCTTACACAGCGAAAGCGGAAGAACAAAGGACGATACGAAACAGGAAGGCATCCCCTAGCTGATCGCAGAAGAAATGTGAAGGCTTGTCTGTTCTTTATCATCACAGAAATTATTACTTGTACTTTTTAACACTTGTGGACGCTCTGGTAAACACATTTTTGTGCTAGCAGAAGAGCCAACACCGTGTTACGTGTGGAGGCCCAAATGCACGCGTTTTAGCTCACGCAGGCTAGCGTGAGGAGCGAAGAACTTTACTGACATGATATCTGGAAAATGACAAGGAATGAGAATTCAGAAAGCGGACGTAATCAGTTTGATACTTAAATTTAATCCATTAATGATGAACGTCGCTCTTGACGGTACATGATTCACAATATTTTCTGTTCAGAATATATTATTGAAGTAATTGTAGTAGCTGAATATGCCGCTTACCTAGGTCGTAGCAAAATGACGTAGCTGAAGGCTATGCTAAACTGTCGTCTCTGCAAATGAGAGCGTATGTAGACAGTGATCCATCGCTAGCAAAGTCGGCTGTACAACTTGGGCGAGTCTAAAGAGTCTCTCTAGACGAGACCTGCCATGTGGCGGCGCTCGGTCTGTAATCACTGATAGTGGCGACACGCGGGTCCGACGTGTACTAACGGACCGCGGCCGATTTAAAGACTACCACCTACCTACCAAGTGTGGTGTCTGGCGGTGACACCACACACATATTTCATAAACATAAAGAAAGAAAAATTTTCTTGGTGTCTTACGTTTGTCTACGATACATTTGACTACGATAGTGGCTGTTACATGAGTAAACATTCAAGTCGTGTATAACAAAATTACACGATTGGTGTATACAAGTAAAACAATACACTAATTGACATGTTTTAAATAAACAGTTTTACAAATCATTTACCTTGGCACGTGAGATATTTGCACAAGATACACTAACTTAAAATTAGAGAGGTATCACTGTTCTGAGGATAAGAGGTTAAGTCAGTTCAGGGACGAGTCAGACCCTGGTAATTGATGCAGCCACTGCTGGAGTGACTTCGCAGTTGCCCGCATCTCGTGGTCGTGCGGTAGCGTTCTCGCTTCCTACGCCCGGGTTCCCGGGTTCGATTCCCGGCGGGGTCAGGGATTTTCTCTGCCTCGTGATGGTTGGGTGTTGTGTGCTGTCCTTAGGTTAGTTAGGTTTAAGTCGTTCTAAGTTCTAGGGGACTGATGACCATAGATGTTAAGTCCCATAGTGCTCAGAGCCATTTGAACCATTTGAACTTCGCAGTTCGCTTGTATGATGTCAATCGGTCGGTGACAACCGGCTGAGTGTGAGCTCTGGTTGTGCAGATTGCAGCAGAGGTCATCAACGAAGCGCCGCCCGTCCAGGACCGTGGCCATTACAGCCGTGCGAGCCTTGCCTCGCGCTGCCGATTCAGGCGGGGCAGCCGTTATCGCTGTCCGCCAGGAGAGTCGTGCGAAGAGGCTCGGCCCGCGAGCTGCGGCCGCACTCGACTACAGCAGTATCGGGCTGAGCGAGTACCTGACGTCATCCCAAGGGCCGAGCAGTGCTGTTGCGAAAGCACCAGTATGCCACAGGCTCAGCAGAGTTGCTCATGGAGACGCAGCCCACGGGCCGCGGCCTAACTGCTCCACACTGAGCGAGCCCATGACGTCACAGCAACAGTGCCTTACGCAAGCACTGGTGTGCTGCACCTACGAACTGTTGGTAGCACTGACCCCAGTTGCGAGCTACTGGCTGCGAGCGGTGAGTAGAGCGGTGTTTAGTGGAGTGATGGGATGTCTTCATTTTTTTCGTAACACACAAAATAAGAGCGCGAAGCTAAACGTGGTTTGCGGAAGAAGGAGCACATGTGAAGAAAAAGGGAAGTAAAAGAAAAACTAATCAGTGGTGAGTAGAGAACCACACAGCCTGGAGCGAATTTTAAAAGTACAGTTTTGACCTTGTTAAAGTCTATTGTGGATGGCGTTAGGGAAAGCGTTCATTTTCTTTGTTGTTCGCTGTGTTGTGATGTTTACTCTTATGCTGAAGGGTCACGTGTCACTTTGTACATTTCTCGCCATCCATGCGTGTCTAATAAACAAAGGTCGTATGTGGACGAGAAACGACTTCGTAAACCAGCTCAGGAGATAACTGTCGATAATTGCGATGCTATGTGTGCACGAGACGTAAGGTTGTACGGAACTATAAGAGGTGAAAGTCTTATGGATCTAGTTCAGACGTTAATCGACACTGCAAAGGCCATTATCTCTCACACAACAACTGTGTCGCGGTATCTGGCAGAAAGTGTTAAAAGCATATTACATATAATTATGCCTGAGGTAATTGCTCATATAACAGAAGGCGAATACCCAGCAACTACGGACGTGTGGACATCCAGCGCGATCGCGAGAAGAAACCATTGTCTGACATGAACTGTCTCCTGTTTTATTGACTGAACTCCCAGATGGTTCAAATGGCTCTGAGCACTATGGGACTTAACATCTATGGTCATCAGTCCCCTAGAACTTAGAACTACTTAAACCTAACTAACCTTAGGACATCACACAATACCCAGTCATCACGAGGCAGAGAAAATCCCTGACCCCGCCGGGAATGAACCCGGGAACCCGGGCGTGGGAAGTGAGAACGGTACCGCACGACCACGAGCTGCGGACTCCCAGATCTCGCGTTTCCTTTACAACCGAGTTTCCACATGAATCAAAAACGGGCGTTAACATTCTAAGAGAATTGTTTACACGATTTATGTCACTTGGTATCTTTGTCCATAAGTTCACAGTCATTTGATTGAGGCGAAAGAACGCTTTCCTTACGTAAAAAAAAAGTGGACTTCCTAATGCTCTTGATAGATAACTGAGCCATTCTAACGATAGTCGTTGGAATAAGCAGCTGACAACGTTAGAATGTCTTTGTGCCAAAAGCTCTCTGAGAAGAGAGAAATAGCCCGAAATGAAGGAACTGATATCACGCTGATGAAAGAACTTTTCGCGATATGTATGCTATTCTATTACTATAATTCTTATACGCAATCGTTTATTTTACAGCTTTTAAAACATATGGGTTTTTGTAACGCTTCAAAGCGGCGTCCAAGGAATTAGAACTGGAGAAATTACCTGTACTGCACCTTCTGTTGAGAAGGACAATGACTTGGTTAAAGCATTTGAGTCAGGCGCCCTAGGACAGAGAAGCTTCAGAAATTGGTCTTTTACATCAACGCCCCAAATTATAATTAGATGAAAAGCTGTTTCTCCAGTGATACTGTGAGGTAGCAACTTTCCTCTGGTCACCATTCGTCATTTAAAAATGATATCTGAATATAAGAGGCGTATAGTCATCAATACGAGACAACGGTTTTCCTTCCTCACACTTCTCCAATCCCACAATACACTCTAACGACATTTCCCTTTACTGCATCTCCAACCGTCTTTTCTCTTTGTTCTCGCTAGTGGGTTCGAACGGAGCTGGCTTACCTTTCGATCTACGAAATAGTTATCTCAATGTACTGGAAGTTTTAAAAGTAACATTTTATGTCCGTAAATAGGAGAGACGCTCATTCCTACATGTTCCTCCACAACTGGTGACACGTGAATCCTTGGGAATCCATGTTGTCCTAAATGAAAGTTTGAATTTATGCCATATATGCACTAAAATATGAATTTTGCTGCCCTCAGGTAAAAAGAAGAGAGGTGTAATGAGGCTCGACATGTATTTCACAGCCCGAATACATCAAAAAACAAATCTTGTTGAAGCACATCATTTCTGCTACACGATCCACTGGATTTCTAGTTGTGCAATTTGAAGATGGGAGTGAGACATTCGGGTAAGCCTACATTTCATTTTATCCAACAGTTACACCGAACAAGCAGTAAAGCATACAAGGGTAAATTTGTAAACAGAATTAAATATCAGGGAGAAGCAATAAACATTTTGAAGTTTACCGGTGACTGCAATTCTGTCAGAGACAGCATAGAACTTGGAATAACAGTTGAATGGGATAAATAGTGCCCTGGAGAGGGATTATAAGATAACCGTCTATGCAACTAAAAGGAACGTATTCGAATTAAACCTAGCAGTACCAATGGATTTTCCATAACGTGTACTACAAAAGGGGGGCGAAAAATATGACTAACACAAAGATTTACGGATTTCGTTCATTTCCGTTGAATTTTACGCACAATATACTTTTTAAAGATATATTTATGTGTAAGAATGGTGCTAAACCTGAAAATATAAATATGACACATGTTCTGAAAACTCACATCCACTGACATGACTTAAGTTGTTGCGCTAAGTTTTACTGAAAATTTTAAAACAATTGCGGAATCTAGTAGAAGAAATTATTAAAAATCACAAATATATTGTTTTCAGAATTTTAAAATATAATGTAAATGACTAGATTACAGTGTTCTGAAAAGGTAGGCATAAAGTACCCCTTCCCTCTCCCTTGGTATTGCGAGGGTTAAATCAGGAAGTGTTAAGGGAATCTGATTACGAAATGAGACACTAAAAGGACTACTGGTTAGCAAAATAACTGATGATCGTCGAAGTAGAAAGGATATAAAATGAAGACTGACTATAGCCAGAAAAGTATTAAAGAAAAGAGGGTTTTACTAACATCGAACATAAATTTAAGTGTTAGGAAGTATTTCTTGAAGGTATTTGTATGGTTTCCAAGATGCTGCTCGAGGCGGATGTAAAAATGAATGTGCGCAGTGGAAAATACTGAACGCGAAAATAAAGATTTGGCTCCGTCTGACTACCCCCTGAAGCAGGTCTCAGGATGTCTTAACGGTGATATTATTACCTCCTCCTTGCCCGTAACACATAAATTACAACATAAAAATAAATGAATGATTAAGGGCACTAGCAACTACCAAATTATAAATGTTGTTTCTGCTTATACATTTATTGTAGATTAAAACCACTTTCTATGTTTCAAATGATATATAACGATGTGCAATGGACATAAAGAGATACAAATGAATTTCCTAACTAATATTATTGAGCAACTGCCCAAATCTGTCCCTTTTGTGGCTACGCGATATAATATAAATAACACGAGATAACTGACATCATCGACGTCCCAAACACTAGAGGACAGTACTTTCGAAGATGATCTACAGAGGTGTGCATCGTCAGGGGTAATGAAACTTACGTGATCACAGCTGTTCACTTTATATCCCTAATAATCCGAAGCTATTAGCAGTATCACCGAATGTACTGCGTCGCGTGCGTCGGAGTGATAGTTCTCGTACACGTCTGCGACGATGGAAGAACTCAGCCACAAAATAAAAAACTCATTAAACACTAGGACGGCAGAAGGCGGTCCTCTGACTAGTATAATCTATTACTATCTTCTCCTCTCTGTGTTCTACAGACAAGAAACGCGAACTCCCATTCACAAGGACGGAATTTAGATAACGTCTCAACATCAGTATAGACAGAAGTGCTCTCAATCACTGAAAGCTGCGTACTCAACGACGACTCCCTACCTGGTGGCGAAGTCCAGAATCGTATAAGTTAGCAACACCTTCGGTCACCTAAAGCAACTTCCCAGTGCCTTGTGCCCCTATATCATGCAAATTAAGCTTTTATGGTTTTGCCCACATTTGGCCTATCATGATAAACGAACCCTGCGACAGTATTTCACTGGTGACAGCTTCCCCGAGCTTGAACATTATTCCCCCGGGATCCACCCCGAGTCATCGAAAGTCAGTTTCGGCATGATGCTTGATGAGAAAGTCTAGCCCTGGGACTGCACAGCAGCCTTCGCCTGCATCACACATTACACTGCAAGTGTTTTCACTTTTGTCAATCTCCTGACCCACTGGCACAAGCATTGTATGCCCGATCATAAACCTTACAAACACATTTGCTCTTTCTTCTCCTCCCACCTTCTGAGGAGGCAGTGGCGTCACAGATGGTGCCGAAACTGCGACCTTCGAAAATACTAAATGCGTGTGTACCATTTCAGTACCCAAAACATCTGCAATACAATCAGCCTTAGTGATAGCTTTCTAAGTCGCCTCCTAAGTATCTACCATAAAATTACTGTCGGCAGTTGCACCCTGAAAGACGCATATATCATCGGCACAAGCACTTCGCTCCAAATCTGGTCCAGGCTACAGAAATTCGCTACCTCTCAGCCAGGGTATTCCTACTAATTATCCAGACAACAAACGAGGAGAACAAAAGAGTACGACGGCAAGGACACTTAATCTAATTCTATCCCAACACATACTGTAACTTAACTTCTCCAATTGAGCGGCTACTCATGACTACTACTTTACGTGCTTAAACGCAGTGAACCAAATTTATTATTCAAAATAAAATACATTGCAAATTCAAAACGGCGAAAACTACTCTGACTTCTCTATAAAACTTATCACCTCCTAAGAAACTATGCATGGTTATCACCTTATACAATTCCAGACAATGAGCCACACTCATTGATGATAGGTAAAAATAACGTTCATATTTACACATCCTCAGAACACAGTCTGAGTTTACTTGCCACATGCCACACATGAAAATAGAACTGAAAAGCTGCTAAAAGGTGCACTGACTCGACGTGATACTCGCAGGGGGGAAAAATAGAAGAATTAGAGCACTGACCCACTGTATACTGATGCTGTGTATCGACGAAACTGCAACTCTCAGGTAGTCGAGAGTCATCGTCTCCAGGAAGGGTGGCTGGCAAGGTTCCCTTGTCCCTGAAATTTAGACGTGACACAAACTTCTGGCATCAAAATGTGGAGGTCCAGGATGGATGACTTCTACATGTGGAGGTTTGAGTTGAGGTGGTGGATTGTTGTCGGGATGATGATCAATGGCTGCTCATAAGAAATTCACTATTAGTCATACGTTTTACTGAAAAACAAACTAGAACATTCTGTGGTGCAACGTCCTCCATAGTGTGTGCTGAAGACAGCGAGTGTTAAGGAACTGACGCAACAGGTGGGCATGGCCTCAAACGAATGCCTTCTATGGTAGAAGGCTGGTTGCACCTGGTAGTTGGCCCACAGGCTGGAAGATGCTAAGCTCACAGCACTGATCTTAAAACCAGCAACAGGGGCCCACAGTTAGAGGAGGCCAAGTCCCATAGTGGCTGCCTGTAGCCTCATGTCTCCTCGTGGACCGGCAACCCCTCTCCTCTTAAATAGTTGCTACCAGACTGATACACCTTTGACTGATAATAATGGTAATTTATGTTGGGACAGAGCGCAATTGCTTTGCAAATCATAACTTGCAACCATGTAGACGATAAGCAGTCTGGTGATTGTATGTGTAGTTACTGGCCTACTAACGCCTTTCTGCTGTGTCGTCGTTATTGCGGTGCCAGCCATTTTCCTGGAGCAAAATATAGCAATCCGCCAGTGTCAATGCTCCATCTGACGTAATGGTGTTTGTTCGCCGCTGTGCTGGCCCACTCCCAAGATGTTTTGCAACAGCCATGGCAACATCACAATTTTACTCAGTAGCGCCGAAAAGTAGTGGTGGCACTGCACATCGAATAACTGAGAAGAAGATACTGAGTCCAACTGGGGAAAACAAGAAATTTATGGCACGACTTCGTTTCATAGGGCATATCCTGATGCATCAGTTCTTGTCAGTTTGGTAATGGAGAGACACGTGTGTATGCGGTTGGCTCAAATGGCTCTGAGCACTATGGGACTTAACATCTATGGTCATCAGTCCCCTAGAACTTAGAACTACTTAAACCTAACTAACCTAAGAACATCACACAACACCCAGCCTTCACGAGTATGCGGTTGTTCGGGTGGTGGGGGGGGGGGTGTTAAAATTGTAGAGGGAGACGAAGCGTTGAATACAGTTAGCAGGTACAAACTGATGCACATTGCGTTAGCTGTGCAGCGCAGAAAAGGCTTGAACAGAATAGACTAGCTTGGACAGCTGCATCAAACCAGTCTTCAAACTGAAGACCACAACAACAACATTGTAGAAGGGGGCGGGAGGGAGAGGTAGGCTTCTGGTCCACAATTTTGCAAATTCTTTACTGGGAAAAATCCTGAGTAAGGTAGATCTCGTGTGATTCAGCACCCTCGGCTGTTGACATGGCAAAAGACGTTTCTCTATTGCTCAAAATTAACACCTCTGCTCATTCTCGAATGAGAAAAGCCATTTATCTCACACTATTGGCCAATGCAACGAACTGAGGTAGCGGTTCATGTATTCTTTTGTTGGTGTAAACAGAAGTGTCTCTGGTATGACAAACTGTATCCACAGGTGGAGTGACCACTGTATGAGCAACAATAGCAGCAACCTCTCAGGAAGGTGGATAAGCGAGTGGAAGTCGTGAGCTGTAACTGTTACCTTGCCTGCTTGCGAATGTTGAAGGAAGATAGAGAATGTAAAGAAAATAGTCGTGATCACCTACCACTTACCAGCAGGTAGTCATCTTTGTAATGTAAATTCAAATTATCCGAGCAGTGCATGTTGATTCTTGTTGTGATTTTTTATTACTCGAGGTTGGTGTTCGAGAGAACCGTAAAGTTACAGATGTTGCTCCAACGTAATTTTCATAAGGCAAGTGCATAATGTGATCGGTTCAAATGGTTCAAATGGTTCAAATGGCTCTGAGGAATATTGGACGTAATTTCTGAGGTCACCCGTCCTCTAGAACTTAGAACTACTTAAACCTAACTAACTACAACTAAACTACAAGATTGGTGTATACAAGAAAAAACCATACATCCATGCCCGAAGCAGGATTCGAACCTTCGACCGTAACCGTTTCGCGGTTCCATACTGTAGCGACTACAACCGCACGGCCACCCCGACCAGCAACGTGATCGGTTATTCGCATTATGCTGTGTAGTTAATTGAGTATTGGGCTTCGTTTCTGAAAGACTGCAGGTTCGTTGGTGCACCATAAAAGATCTGATAAATTGCTAATCAGTATTTGGGTCACACCAATGGCGGATTGGCACCTTGTCAGCAGTTTTGCATTGCTTTCACGAATTGCTGAACACAAAACTGAAAGGTATTATTTAAATATACTTAAATATATTCATTGTCCTTAAGAGCTAACAAGATAAATGCTTACATAGCGAAAGCTGAAGAACAAAGGACGATACGAAACAGGAAGGCATCTCCAAGCTGCTCGCGGAAAAAATGTGAAGGCTTCGGTCTTCTTTATCATCTTACAAAGTATTACATGTACTTATTAACATATGTGGACTCTCTGGTTCACACATATTTCATAAACATAAAGGAAGAAAAATTTTCGTGGTGTCTTACGGTATCCTACGATACATTTGACTACGATACTGGCTGTTTTATGAGTAGTTATTCAAGCCGTGTACAACTAAACTACAAGATTGGTGTATACAAGAAAAAACCATACACTATTTGACATGTTTTAAATAAACAGTCTGACGAATCATTTACATTGGCACGGGAGATATTTGTAGAAGGTACACTAACTAAAAGTTTGAGAGGTATCAATGTTCTGAGGATAAGAGGTTAAGGCAGTTCAGGGACGAGTCAGCCCCTGGTAATCGATTCAGCCACTGCTGGAGTGACTTCGCAGTTGGCTTGTATGATGTCAATCGGTCGGTGACAACCGGTTGAGTGTGAGCTCTGGTTGAGCACTTGGCAACAGAGGTGGGTATCGAGCCGATGCCCGTCCAGGACCGTAGCCATGACAGCCGTGCGAGCCGTGCCGCGCGCTGTCGGTTCAGGGGGGGGGAGCCGCATCGATGTCCGACGCGCCGCACAGCGCAGAGTCGTGCGGCCGCACTCAGCCACAGCAGTCTCGGGCTGAGCGAGTCCCTGACGTCACGCCACGGGCCGAGCAGTGCTGTTGCGAAAGCACTTGTAGACAACGGGTTCAGCAGAGTTGCGCATGGAGACACAGCCCACGGGCCACGGCATTTCGCAAGCACTGGTGTGCTGCAGCCTACAGGCTTTTGGTAGCACTTACCGCACTTGTGAACTAGGGGCTACGAGCGGTGAGCAGAGCAGTGTTTAGTGGAGTGGTGGGATTCCTTCAATTTTTTTGTAATGCAAAAGTGAGAGTGGGAAACTAGACATGGTTTGCAGAAGAAGGAGAACATGTCAAGAAAAAGGGATGAAAAGAAAAATTAATCAGTGGTGAACAGAGAGCCACACAGCCTGAAGCGAATCTTAAAAGTTCAGCTTGGACCGTGTTAAAGCCTATTGTAGATGGCGTTAGGAAAGCAAGTATCTGACATGTACTGACTCCTGTTTCATTGACTGGACTCTCAGATCTCGCATTTTAATTGCAACTCAGTTTCCAGACGAACCAAAAACGGGCGGTAATATTCTAAGAGAACTGTTTGGACGATTTATGGCCCTTGGTATCTACCACTCTCCTTTGAAAGACATGCAGCACACGACTGATCAAAGTACCAATATTGTCGTTGCACTGCGCCATATATTCACGATGGAATTGTTCCTCCCATATGTCAAATACAGTGCTACGAAATAATTTTAATGGGGAGTATATATGCATCAATTGTCCATAAGTTCCTGGTCTTTTGATTGCGGCGAAAGAACGCGTCACTTACGTAAAGAAAAGTAGTCTTCTTAATGCTCTTGATAGATAAATGAACCAGTCTAACGATAGTCGCTGGAATAAGCAGCTGACAATATTAGAATGTCTTTGTGCGAAAAGCTCTCTGAGAAGCGAGCTGTACCGAGCTATTGAGCGTCTCTCCTGGAGAGTCTTCCAGTGGAGTTTATCTATCATCTCCGTAACGCTTTCGCGATTACTGAATGATCGTGTAACGAAGTGCGCTGCTCTCCGTTGGATCCTCTCTATCTCTTCTATCAACCCTACCTGCTACGGATCTTACACTGGTGAGCAATATTCACGCAGTGGGTGAACAAGTGTACTATAACCAACTTCCTTTGTTTTCGGATCGCATTTCCGTAGGATTCTTCCAATGAATCTCAGTGTGGCATCCGCTTTTCCGACGATAAACTTTATATTATCATTCCATTTTAAATCACTCCTAATGCCTACTCCCAGATAATTCACGGAATTAACTGCTTCCAGTTGCTGACCTGCTAGCAAAATGATAAAGGATCTTTCTTTCTATGTATTCGCAGCACATTACACTTGTCTAGATTGAAATTCAGTTGCCATTCCCTGCACCATGCGTCAATTCGTTGCAGATCCTCCTGCTTTTCAGTACAATTTTCCATTGTTACAACCTCTCGACATGCCCCAGCATCATCCGCAAAAAGCTTCAGTTAACTTCTGATGTTATCCACAAGGTCATTTATGTATATTGTGAATAGCAACGGTCCTATGACACTCCCCTGCGGCACAACTGAAATCACTCTTACTTCGAAAGACTTCTCTCTATTGAGAATGACATGCTGCGTTCTGCTATCTGGGAACTCTTCAATCCAATCACACAATTGCTCTGATAGTCCATATGCTCTTACTTTGTTCACTAAACGGCTGTGGGGAACTGTATCAAACGCCATACGGAAGTCAAGAAACACGGCATCTACGTGGGAACCCGAGTCTATGGCCCTCTGAGTCTCGTGGACGAATAGCGCTAGCTGGGTTTCACACGATCGTCTTTTTCGAAACCCATGCTGATTCCTACAGAGTAGATTTCTAGTTTCCAGAAAAGTCATTATACACGAACATAATACGTGTTCCAAAATTCTACTACTGATCGATGTTAGAGATATAGGTCTATAGTTCTGCACATCTGTTCGACGTCCCTTCTTGAAAACGGGGATGACCTGTGCCCTTTTCCAATCCTTTGGAACGCTACGCTCTTCTAGAGACCTACGGTACACCGCTGCAAGAAGGGAGGCAAGTTCCTTCACGTACTCCGTGTAAAATCGAACTGGTATCCCATCAGGTCCAGCGGCCTTTCCTCTTTTGAGCCATTTTAATTGTTTCTCTATCCCTCTGTCTTCTATTTCGATATCTACAAAAAATGGTTCAAATGGCTCTGAGCACTATGGGACTCAACTGCTGTGGTCATAAGTCCCCTAGAACTTAGAACTACTTAAACCTAACTAACCTAAGGACAGCACACAACACCCAGCCATCACGAGGCAGAGAAAATCCCTGACCCCGCCGGGAATCGAACCCGGGAACCCGGGCTTGGGAAGCGAGAACGCTACCGCACGACCACGAGATGCGGGCTTTCGATATCTACCATTTTGTCATCTGTGCTACAATCTGGAGAAGGAACTACAGTGCAGTCATCCTATGTGAAACAGCTTTGGAAAAAGACATTTAGTATTTCGGCCTTTAGTCTGTCATCCTCTGTTTCAGTACCATTTTGGTCACAGAGTGTCTGGACATTTTGTTTTGATCCACCTACCGCTTTGACATAAGACCAACATTTCTTAGGATTTTCTGCCCAGTCAGTACATAGAACTTTACTTTCGAATTCATTGAACGCCTCTCGCATAGCCCTCCTCACACTATATTTCGCTTCGCGTAATTTTTGCTTGTCTGCAAGGCTTCGGCTATATTTATGTTTGCTGTGAAGTTCCCTTCGCTTCCGCAGCAGTTTTCTAACTCGGTTGTGGTACCACGATGGCATTTTCCATCTCTTACGATCTTGCTTGGCACATACTCATCCAATGCATATTGTACTTTGTCCACTGATACTCAACACTATCTGTACTTGAGACAAAACTTTTATGTTGAGCTGTCAAGTACTCTGAAATCTGCTTTTTGTCATCTTTCCTAAACAAAAAAATCATCCTACCTTTTTTAATATTTCTATTTACGTCTGAAATCATCGATGCAGTAACCCCATTATGACCACTGATTCCCTGTTCTGCGTTAGCTGTTTCAAATAGTTCGTGTCTTTTTGTCACCAGAAGATCTAATACGTTATCGCCACGAGTCGGTTGTCTGTTTAACTGCTAAAGGTAGTTTTCAGATAATGCACATAGAAAAATCTCACTGGATTCTTTGTCCCTGCACCCGTTATAAACGTTTGAGTCTCCCAGTCAATATCCGGAAAATTAAAATCTCCACCCAGAACTATAACATGGAAATATTTTCCAAATTTTCCTTCAGGTGCTCTGTGTAATGACACATTCCGACGCATAGACATACAATACCTTAAAGGCTGCGCCAAAGATTACATTGAGAGGCATGTAGATTATAATCTTTGTAAAGTACACATTGGAATCTCTTTTGCTTCATACTCCAAGAAGGACATAAGGGACACTTTCGATTGTTGCCTTGTGGAGGATGGACGTAATTTTTGGAGTGTGCGGAAAGGCAACCATATAGTTAGTAATTATGGTTTGTGCGACGAGCACAGCAAGTCTTATTGTGTTGTGAATAAAAAATAGTGAGAAGTATCTAAATTTTACGAGAATTATTTAAAGTGACGTAGCATTGTATTCCTTGGTTTCCACCGTCTTCGTGAAGTGAACCGATGCAGACTCAGGAAGATACACACGGTCAACAAAGAGAAGAACACCGATGACGACTAATGAATTAATACTGTGGCAGAAGGACAAATTTTACGTCTAAGGTGAGAACTTTGAATAAATCAACAATGACGTAGAATTCTAAAATGTAATTAATCGGAATGGTAAATGATATTACAGGCATATTTCACGCAGCACTGAATTTGTCCGCATTCAAGCCGGTCAATACAGTCCGTGAAAAGAAGCCCTTCAAAATTTCTAAAGTTACAGTGCCATATAAATAATTTTTTCTCTTTAAAAAAACCAATAAATTATAATTTTTTTTATTTATTTCGCCACACTGGCGACTGTGACAGGACAGTGCTGGTGGAACAAAGAGTAAATACCTGATTGTTGTACAACAAATGTACTTGTACTAATTACTGTTTCTCTGTTACATGACGCACATGGAAAATGACGAATAAGGTGAAACAATATTAACTGTATAAACGGATGGCACAATAACCAGAAGGAACAAGGACAAGGATTTACAAAACTAACGTAATCGTGAGTGACGCAGCTCAGCCAGAATTAAGGTAGGAAAGCGCAAACGCATACAGCGGCTGCATCTTGGCTTAGCTCCACTTAAAGCAGAACCTTTTACTTTCCATATTAAAATCCTGGTAGTGTTGGTGGCAACACACAATTACACTTTGATAATTACTTTTTTATGTTCAACAATCGCAGAATTAGAAGACGTAGTGCGCCATCTTGTAAATTTCCGACGCCCAACAAATAACAATCCCGAGATATTTTTATTAATTCAACTGCGAGAGAATTGAAAAATTTTGATTAACAGTAAAGTACAGATAAAAATAATATCTTCACAATGGAATCGGAGAATTTTAATTTGACATATGTTCATGGACACGTCACCGATTCTGACAATAGTGACGTAAATGAGGACGCAATTAGTTTTTCAGCACAACATAATGTAGAAGTAAATACAATTCAATTGCACTCCACAGGGATTAACAATAACGAACCATTTGCAAATGAAACCTTGTACACAGTCGATGAAGCATCGATTACCAGATCAGATGAAAATATTTCGCGTGAAATCAGTGAACGTAGCCCGGTTTCGATTCAATCAGATCGTGGTAGAGAAACAATGGTTACAAATAATGGCATAAATACAAACACACAAGCTTCGTCAGTTACGCTTGAGGCATTATATAGTCTGATGTCAAACGTGAGCGAGCAATTATCTGATTTAAAGATCAGTCACAACACAAAACTGGCGAATCTAGAAATCAGCCACAACATGACAAACACAAAATTGTCAAACATGGAAATTGGGTTCCAACAGCAGTTTTCAAGTGTAAACACGCAAATTGAAAATATGCACAAACATTTTGATCAACGCTTAAATAAACTCACCAATGAAATCGATCAAAAGCTCGAAGACAAAGTCATCAAAACAGTCAATAGTGTATACAATGTATTGGCAAATGATTTAGAAAAGAAATTGTCAGATCTTACAAACAAACAGGAACAGGAACTGTCAGAAATCGTAGAAACACACAATCAAACACAAACGGTACAAAAAGAAATACATGAAAACGTACAGGCTATTCAATTACATTTAACCAGAGTACACTCCGCATGTGAAGAAATACCTGACCAAGTTAATAAAGTTAACGAAGAAGTCTGTTTTCTGAAACAGGAGACTCGACGTATCAACGCGGACATTATCAAAATAAATGAAACTTTAGAAACCGGTAATGTAAATGAATCAATAATTGACCGGGAAACAAAACTTTTTGAAAAATTAGGTAATGAAATCAAAGTAGCCGAAGACAGAATACGCAAGGAAATTGCTGGTAGGCTGAATGTTTCAAATGACTTGCCTACGTCAAGCAACAGGCAGCGCGACACTTATTCGCCCGCGCCAGATTACGATGTCAATAACGCAGAATATCACGCGCCCAGTCCGGCGTATGTGCACGCACCGGCGGAGGCAAACAATGGCTATTCGCCAAACGCGGTGCTGCAACAGGCAGTAGGCGTGTCGCCTTGCATCTCGACGATTCTAGTCGATGAGAGCCTGTTGAAACGTAGACAGTTTCCCGTTTTCCCCACAGAATCCAGAAGAACTCATCCAGTCGTATTCGTAAGAGCATTTAACAATGTCTTACCAAGAAACTGGACTGAGGCACAGAAGATTAGATATGTAGTAGGCTTCACACAAGGCGCCGCACTTTTGTGGGCCACAGACATGGCTGAACAGTGCGTCACCTACGAACAATTTGAACGGGCTTTCTTGGAGAAATATTGGTCTGCTGGGATCCAAGAAAGACTGCGGCGTGAGGTATTCAACCCACAACCGTTCAACCTAAAAGACGGCGGGTTGAGAAAGTATTTAGAAAAGTATTTGAATAAGACGCGCTATTGGAACAATCCAATACCGCACGTAGATGTTCTCAAAATTCTGAAAAACAGACTACCCGTGAACTTACGCGAAAAATTGGTAACCATACCGGAGAACGACCTTGAATACTTTCTTTCCGTGCTTGACTCCATTGATCTAACATATGAGGAAGAGCCGAATACAAGTAATCGGAAGGAACACTCCGTAACCAATCAAAACAACGGTAACGGGAATCATTTTAATGGCAATGGACAAAACCAACATAGTTGGCACCCGTATGCGACAAGGCCAAATAATGGAAACTGGAATTACGGAAATCGGAGAAATTCGGCGCCACAGAGACGTGAAGACCGAAGATATAATACAGATTACGGTCGACGTCGGTATGGGAATGATAGAAATCACGTGAATGATTGGTCAGGTCCGCGTTATGAAAGGTGGCACACAAGTGAAAATTACAATAGTTACGGTAATAGGAATGACCGACCAAGGAGAAACAGCGACGACCGGCCGCAAGAATGTTGCACGCAGCGGTCCGGAGACTAATTGGCGACAGAATGACCACTCAGTGCACTTCGTAGAGGTAACGGACAGTACTGAAGCAACGCCGTTGTCTCCCCCGGTAAACTACAATCGGTCGCAATGAGCCCCCACCGGCCGACCGATTTGACAACAGGGGGCACAAACAAGCACACATTACATCTTAAACAATTATTTTTAAGATATGATCAGGATGCTACCGTAGAAGAAGATCTGTGTGAAGAAGAGATAAAAGCACAGAACAAGGTAAGTGACTTCGTGCAGGCTGTAATAACAGTAAAGATAGGAACTATAATTACAGGCGCATCTACGAATATTATTTCTAATTGTTTATTTAAAGAAGTTTCGAAAGCATTAAAAGTACCAGTGTTGCCAACGGAAAATTGTAAAATCTTGACAGCTGTAGGAAACAAGTCAAAAAGTATTAAGTGGCAGACGCAAATACCTGTTACCATTAGCGATATCACGATAAACTGTACATTCTTAATCGTTGACAAATTAATCGTCAATTGTATTTTAGGCATGGAAGTTTTCCGGCAGTATAAAGTAAAAATCGACATAGACAGTGGACTTTGCTATTTCCGAGCGGGCAGTCGTAGTGTGAAGGTCAATCTTGTAAAGTCAAAAATAGAGCGTAATGGCCAATTACAGAAACAAGCTGAAGTAAAATTAGTTTACCCACAAGTGTTATTGGTAGATATTCCTTACCCCGAACAATTAGACACGGAAATAGTTAACGAACAGGCCGCCCACGAGAAGGCAGGAAAATCCACTTGTCTTTTAGAAACTCAACAAAATGAACTAGCAGATCTTATTTATGAATACCGAGACATTTTTAGAAAACAGCCGACAATAATCAAAACTTATGAATACAAAATGGAAGTCTACCCACATAAAACGTACTGCCATAAATCATATGCGATACCATGGGCAAAGAAGGAAGCGGTTCGCAAAGAAATAGATAGAATGGTTGCCTGGAAGGTGATAGAACCTTCGCATTCACCGTACTGCAGTCCCATCCTAGCTGTCAACAAACCTGACGGGTCAGTCAGATTAGTGCTTGATGCGCGGGAAATTAATAAGATCATCGTACCAATACGCACTAGGCCGGAAAACTTAGATGAGCAATTGCATAAATTTCATGGAGTGAAGTATTTAACATCCGTTGATATGAAAGCTTCGTATTGGCAAATAGCCCTACATAGTGTTAGCAGAAAATATACTGCGTCCATTCATGCTGGCAGAAGGTATCAGTTCCAAGTACTGCCATTTGGACTCAACGTGAGTGCTGGGGTGTTTATAGAGGCTTTAGACAGAGTATTGGGTCCAGAACTGATTATCAAAGTGACTTTGTATGTAGACGATCTCTTGATAGCCACGGAGACCTGGCAAGAGCATGTAGAATTGTTACGCAAAGTGTTCCAAAAGTTCCGAGAATATGACGTCACAGCAAATTTTAAGAAGTCCGAATTCGGAAGGGATCGAATAAAATTTTTAGGCCACATTATTTCACCAGGCGGAATTTTACCACATCCAAAAAAACTTGATGCCATAAGATATTGCCCCTCACCACAAACACGTAAACAATTGAAAGCTTTTCTGGGGCTCTCGTCATTTTTTCGAAAATTCGTGCCCAAACAGTTACTGAATAGTGATTCCCTACTCAACCTTTTAAGGAAAAACCACACATGGTTGTGGACAGAAAAATGTGAGGAAGATTTCGTAAAAATCAAACAGGCACTCATAAACGCACTCATTTTGTAGCTTCCTAACATGAAATACAACTTTTGTTTGACAACGGACGCGTCATGTCAGGGATTAGGCTCTTGTCTGTTCCAATTAGTAAATGATAATGGAGAACAGAAAGTAAACATAATTAGTTTTGCCAGTAGAACGTTAACGGAATGTGAAAGAACCTATTCGGCAACTGAACTTGAAGCGTTAGCTGTAGTGTGGGCTTTCCGCAAGTTCCAATACTATCTCTGGGGAAGGCATACACGAGTGTTTTGTGACCATCAAGCATTATCGTTTTTACTCACATGTAAATTGCTGCACAAACGGATTGCACGTTGGTGTTTATTCCTCCAGGGATTTGATTTCGAGATAGTTTATATCAAGGGTGAACAGAATGTAACTGCCGACGCATTATCGCGCTTGCCACAAGGCTTGGGCGAGTTCAATGAATTGATCGAACAGACTTCCGATTTTAGTGTTTTTCTGATGCATGATGGCACATTTCAACCATATTACAGACAAATGTGTAAAGACATGAGCAAACTACAAAAGGAAGACAATAGATGGAGACAAGTTATGCAAAAACTGCATGCAGACGACAACAGTACACTGAAACAATATAACACACTGTCAAACGATGTTCTTTTCTACAGGCGCAATCCGCAATCCAACACCTGGTGTGTATGCATCCCGGAAGAATACATAGACAATTTGATAAGACACACACATAGAGTTTGGGGACACTATGGGGTATCAAAATGTACAGGGAAAATATCAACATATTGTTACTTCCCTAACCTCAGACGCAGGATTGAACAAATAATAAAAAAGTGTACAATATGTCAGAAGGTTAAACATCTTAATAGATCTTGTTTGGACGTATTACACCCTATAATTCCAACTAGACCAAGAGAACTAGTTTCCGTAGACGCAGCAGGACCATATCCACAAGCTAGGGGAGGAGTTAGATATGTGATCGCATTTTATGATGTCTTCACAAAGTACTTAAAATGTATGCTATAAAAGCAGTACTGTCGGGATCAATAATCAAACGCATGATGGAAGACTACATACCACTAGTGGGAAAACCGAAAATTATATTAACTGATAATGCAACAAACTTCATTAGTAAGAAATGAGAAACATTTCTCGAATCTCAAAACATAAAACATATTTTGGTATCCAAATTTCACCCAGAATCGAGCCCGATTGGGAGAAATTTTAAAGAATTTAATCGCTTTATAAGAACTTATACACCAAATAAACAGACAAAGTGGGTGGAGTACATAGCCCCATTTCAGCATGTTGTAAATAATTTAATTCATACTTCAAAAGGCTTTACACCTACAGAGTTAACGTTTCAAGGCACAGAACTTGACTAATGAGCTAAACCTTTACCTAAATTATCCACAAAGGAAATAACACTAGACGAAAAGGTACGTCTAGCATTACTACAGATGGAAGAACAAGCAGAAATAAGGAAAAAACAGTTCAACAAAAAGATAAGAAAGGTTACAGAATTTAACACTGGACAGGAAGTACTATTACGTACCCACCCAAAAATCCTCTAAAATTAAGGCATTAAACAAAAAGTGGCAGTTGTTGTATGATGGCCCTTTCATTATAATAGACAAACCCCACCCAGGAAGTTATCTGTTAGGTAACAGACGAACGGGCAAGATGAAAGGGTTATACCCCCACAAGGATATCAAGGAATTTTTTCATTAAAAGCCTGCATCTCGTGGTCGTGCGGTAGCATTCTCGCTTCCCACGCCCGGGTTCCCGGGTTCGATTCCTGGTGGGGTCAGGGATTTTCTCTGCCTCGTGATGGCTGGGTGTTGTGTGCTGTCCTTAGGTTAGTTAGGTTTAAGTAGTTCTAAGTTCTAGGGGACTTATGACCACAGCAGTTGAGTCCCATAGTGCTCAGAGCCATTTGAACCATTTTTTTCATTAAAGGTTATATATTATTTTAGCAAAATTGAAATTATACAACCTTGGATCACATAGTAAAATTGCTGTCATTAACCTAAGAAACTTGCGAACACGAAAAAAAAAACCTCTCAATCCGGTGTTCGTAGTTTAAGAGGTACATTGAAAAGGACGGTCAGTTAGTGAAAAACATGCATTAAACTAGAAAACATAACTGAAGTTTCTATTAAACATCGAAACTAGTAACCAACTGGGTACAGATGCCACCTTAAAAACGCATAGTTAACCACACCTAACGAAACATGTGTTACTGTGAGTCCTAACACTATAAAATAAACCATACGGTACTTTTGTAGTCTAACTCAGTTATTTAAGAGAGAGGAAGAATGACAAATTAGTGCGAAGGTCAGAGTTTGTTCGTTTGAGACGAGCAATAACCCCGCGTCAAAGTTGCAATACAACGGTCAGCTGACGAGCACGCGATAGCGGCATGGCAAGACGAGGGCATTGGCCGCGCTGTAGGCAGCGAGCCGGGGAGAAATCTTCCCCCCTTCCCTGTCCGGTCAGCTGAGTGTATACAAAGCGCGAAGGCGCATGCGCGGTCGAGTCCAGACGACACGTGACTCATGTTACACGATGGCGGCTATCACGAATAATGTTCACCAACAAAGCAGAGTTTTCCCCGCGCCTGCAGTCCAGTCATGGTACATAAGCGCGGATGCGCGGAACGTTTAAAAGTTTTGAGACCACGCTTACTATGAGAAACAGTGACGAAAGTCATTCAAAAACAAGAAAGAAAAGGGTACACAAGTCTTTTAAATAGTAGCTTAGAAAATTTAATTATAAGATGGTACTACGTAGTATTAAGTGAACATACAAGTACATACTGGTCATGGACGGTATTGTCATATTATATTATATTGAGTAATATCCTAGCTTGTACGGAAGGAGAAAGAAAATAGCACAATAGAAAAAATAAATAAGTAATGCAGATATATAACCGGAAGAAAGGCTATGTACACGAGAACAACACACGTTTACATATAGGGAAAAGCTAACGGCAAAGAGGAAAGCAAAGAGCTAACGCATACATTTACATTACACAGTAGCGAGCGATTTTCAGAATGAACAACAAGGAAAACGCGTTAATTTTTGTGACTAAGGAAGAGAATGACACAAGCTTTAAAATAGGAAAATAATAAATAGATCTATGCAACGTGAGTAATGAACTGAATCGTCCTAGAAACAAATACCTAGGCTTTTTAGAGGGAGAAACACATTAACGTTAGGAAACACCTAAAGCACCCAGCAAACAATTTTGTAGAATATCTAAGCTATACACGAGGGTACATGTACGAAAGCTAAAGTGTAAAGGAGGAAAATATGGAATGATTGCGCATTAATGGACCGTAAGGCAGTTATGTATGTAAGAAGAAATATTTAGTTGTAACTATTATTAGTATAAGGGACGATGCTCAGCACGCCCTGAATTATTTTGGAATATTGAGGGAATGGTGCAGGGTACCGAAAAAGGGCCCCACCAGCAAAGTGTATATTATAGTGGTAGATATTTTTTGTGTGTATCAACGTATGTATGAATGTGTGAAAGGCGAAAGAAGATCTGTACATGTACGGAACCTAAACAACATAGAAGTGTATAAGGAAAATTAAATTCTAAGACAACCTCGTGTAAACATGTATACCTAACGTCAAGAAACAACGTAATAAAAACCGTAAGACTCTGCGAGTTTACGAGAAAATACGAAAAACCTGATACACAGTGCAACATTAGCGATGCTTCACTCATGTATGCAGAAGGAAGGTATGAATTACTTTACCCACTTGAAACATGAAAGAATAAATCATGTTAAAATTATATCTTTCATACATATCACGATTTAGTCACAAAGAATGAAAATGATATCGACGCTGTACGAGAACCAGGTAAGTAGTGTGATCGACGACCTGTAAGCAAAAGGAATCGTCTATAAAATGAATTATGAACAAAAACGTCATACAGAATTTTATGCTGCACTCAAGATATGAAAGTCGGATTATTCGTGTACATAGATTTTCATGACAACCGATGCATTAAAATGTCTGTATTTTTTCTCCCATGATAACACAAGACGCCTATAAGCGCACTTTAATTAAAGATGATACACGCACACAAGGGCGTGCCGCTATTATGAAACACTGTACATAGTAATAGTAGTTACACCCTGAACTTCAAGATTTTATGTTATTTGTCGACGTTAATGTAGGAAGTTTCATTAGAGGTAATGATTTACAAGCACACCAGGACGTGCTTAAGCACAAAACACTGTACATATTAGGGTTACGCTACATATAAATGATTATTTCGTGCCTTTTCAGATTTTATACGTAAAAACCGTAGCATACACGTAGTCGTTGCCATTACCCTAAGTAGAAGGTAGAAAATTCCCTTCCCAAGCTGCAGTGGAGCGGCTACAGGTGTGTTCCCTGCATGATGATGCATGTCGTTGCGTATGAAGAATACGTAACGAAGGTAAACCTTAACTTACACTCGAGTTCAAGAAGGAAAACAAAGGACTTGTTCCTTCTAACAGATTAATCGAAAAAGGTGTGTGTGTCAGTAAAATCCAAGACGAAGAAGCCACTATGAGTGGTCAAAAATTTTTCAATTTTCGTCGATAGTTTTTGCCTGTAATTAATGTAACCAATGTATTGTATGTGTTATATGTTTTTCCATTGTATGTGATATATTTTGTATTTCATGCCAAGTCCCGTGACTTACAAATTTGTGAATACTCATGTACATTGACCTCAAGTATTGAGGGGAATGAATCTAGGTACAATAGGTAAAAGGGGTTAATGCGAAGAAAAAAGTGTAGTGAAAAAGAAAGTTTCGATCGCAATACTCGCGGTTAAAGTGGTGTGTGTAGAAATTAAAATTGTGCAAAGTAGTGCTACGTTGCAAGTGTCAGCGAGCCTAAACAAGTGACATCGAAAATTGAAGCTTGTATCGTCAAACGACCCATGGCGTCACAATAAGAAAGGACAATGCCAAACAAGTTTGACGTGGTACATTTCTTACCTGGAGCTGCATCGACGGGTCGTCCTCCGCCTCGCACATAGTGTGGTGTGTTCTTCGGGGCACATATTCCAATGTACCTCGTCGTATCCAGTCTAAGTACTGGAAGGAACTACAAGAAGCACACACATAGTGAGATTCGGAAGTCTCGACGGTACCCGCACGTCGGTGTACATTCAATGCACTGGCGCGCGCATTCAACCAACGTCTCCCGCTAACGGACGACCAAACAATCAGGCGCGCGTATCACCCGCCCATATTCAACACTGGGGCTAGCGAACAAAGCTCGTCGCCCCAGAATAAATACAGAAAGCAATACAAGGACTTTCACCTCTGATGAGGAAAGAAACATTTGTATATAACGTTTTATTCGTTGTATATTTTATTGTACAAACTTTACCACATGATGTCGTTTTCTCAGTTTTAACCAAAACTTTGTATATTAGGATTAAGGTTTGTAAATATTAGCATAAGTATACCAAAAAACTGACACACACTCAGTAATACCAAAGAATTCACAATGCCATGAAAATGAGACAGTAAAATGAAGTTTGTAAATAAAAGACCCCCAAACCTATCAATTGCAAGGTCGATTACTGTATCCTGTCACCCAAATAAAATTTTCTAGTGACAGTATACAGTAGCGGGGCAGATGTAATGACACATACATACCATACCTTAAAGGCTGCGCCAAAGATTAAATTGAGAGGCATGTAGATTATAATCTTTGTAATGTTCACATTGGATTCTCTTTTGTTTCATACTCCAAGAAGGAGCTAAGGGACACTTTCGATTGTTGCCTTGTGGAGGATGGAAGTAATTTTTGGAGTGTGCGGAAAGGCAACCATATAGTTAGTAATTATGGTTTGTGCGACGAGCACAGCAAGTCTTATTGTGTTGTGAATAAAAAATAGTGAGAAGTATCTAAGTTTTACGAGAATTATTTAAAGTGACGTAGCATTGTATTCCTTGGTTTCCACCGTCTTCGTGAAGTGAACCGATGCCGACTCAGGAAGATACACACGGTCAACAAAGAGAAGAGCACCGATGGCGACTAATGAATTAATACTGTGGCAAAAGGACGAATTTTACGTCTAAGGTGAGAACTCTGAATAAATCAACAATGACGTAGAATTCAAAAATGTAATTAATCGGAATGGTAAATGATATTACAGGCGTATTTCACGCAGCACTGAATTTGTCCGCATTCAAGCCGGTCAATACAGTCCGTAAAAAAAAAGCCCTTCAACATTTCTAAAGTTACAGTTCCATATCCATAATTTTTTCTCTTAAAAAAACCAATAAATTTAATTTTTTTATTTATTTCTCCACATATGCCACAACAGCTGCTGAGCCAGGGGGCCTATAGAGAGCACAATGTGGGAATCTGCCAGTGGCTCAAATGGTTCAAATGGCTCTGAGCACAATGGGACTTAACATCTATGGTCATCAGTCCCCTAGAACTTAGAACTACTTAAACCTAACTAACCTAAGGACATTTGCCCATATGTAGAATTGTGGACAGTTGGGAATGTGAGTCTCACGGGAAGCGTGCAAGGGATAAGTCCCTGCAGTGTCCTCGGTGGCTCAGATGATTAGTGAAAAGTTTAATTTGCCGGCACGGTATCTCAGCGTGTTCGGTCAGAGGGTTAGCTGCCCCCTATAATAAAAAAACTGAGTGAATGGATCAATAACGAACTTCAACGGGAGTCAGGTGACGTCCGCCACGAACAATTGAAACGAACAACAACGAAGAACAAAATGAGATTACAAAAAAAAAAAAAAGCATATCAACAACACCTGTCGGCAGCTGAGGTTTTCAGTTACTCATCATTTATTCCCGGGGAAAGCTGCACGGTCATCAACAGTAACTGTTCTTTCGAGAACAAGTTACTGTCTTCGTATATATTGCACAGAATAGACTAGCTTGGGCAGCTGCATCAAACCAGTCTTCAGACTGAAGATCGCAAAAACAACAGTGGGGAAGGAGACGGGAGGGAAAGGTAGGTTTCTGGTACATAATTTTTCAAAGATCTTTACTGGGAGAACTCATGAGTAAGGTAGACCCGATACAGCGAACTGAAGTAGCGGTTCTTGTATATTTTGTTGTTGTAAACAGAAATGTCTCTGGTATGACGTTAAACTGCAACCACACATGGAGTGACCACAATATAAGTGGTCCCCATCCAACAATAGCAACAACCTCTCTGGTAGGTGGATGAGCGAGTGGAAATTGTTAGTCAACTCAGTAATGTCAATTGAAATTAACCGAGCAGTACTTGATGATTCCTGTTGTGATTTCCTATTACTCCAGGTTGGTGTTCGGGAGAAACGCAAAGTTACAGATGTGCCTCCAACACGAATAGCTGAACACTAAACTGATAAAGACATTAATACAAAGGGATATATTAAGTTTGTTAAGTTAATATATCTGAAAGTTATTAATTTAAATAAACTTAAATATATTCATGGTTCTTAAGAGCTAACAAGATAGATGCTTACATAGCGAAAGCAGAAGAACAAAGTACGATACGAAACAGGAAGGCATCCCCTAGCTGATTGCAGAAAAAAATGTGAAGGCTTCTCTGTTCTTTATCATCATAGAAAGTATTACATGTACTTATTAACACTTGTGGACTCTCTGGTACACACAGATTTCATAAACATAAAGAAAGAAAAATTTTCTTGGTGTCTTACGTTTGTCTACGATACATTTGACTACGATACTGGCTGCTTCATGAGTAGTCATTCAAGTCGTGTACAACAAAATTACAAGATTGGTGTATACAAGAAGAAACAATACGCTATTTTACATGTTTTAAATAAAGAGTTTGACAAATCATTTACATTGGCATGGGAGATATTTCTACAGGATACACTAACTTAAAATTTGAGAGGCATCAGTGTTCTGAGGATAAGAGGTTAAGTCAGTTCAGTGACGTGTCTGCCGTGGGAATTGATGCAGCCACTGCTGGAGTGACGTCGCACTTGGCTTGTTTGATGTCAGTCTGTCAGTGACGACCGGCTGAGTGTGAGCTCTGGTTGTGCACTTCACAGCAGAGGTGGGCATCGAAGCGCCGCCCCTCCAGGACCGTGGCCATGACAGTCGTGCGAACCTTCCCTCGCGTTGCCGGTTAAGACGAGGCAGCCGCATCGAGGTCCGACGGGAGAGTCGTGCGAAGAGTGAAACGTCCCCTTCGAAAAATTTATGAATGATTGTGTTGGTAAACCCCTTACGTTATTTTATTTTCAAACATCTGAGCAAAACTGAACGTACTCAGACATTTCTCTCTTTACTTATTCTGATTGCTGTTTGTGTTAATTTGTTGTGTGTTGCTGCATTGCCTCGTCCCTTAGTTTATATATCTGAGCTCAGCAGATTTCAGATTTAAGAGTTGGGAGACTATATAATAAACTAACTATGAAGAATAGGGAAAGAATGCATTGAGAAGTTATATGAAAAAGATTTGGGCAAAAATGACCATTGTAAAATGTGAAATATTTGCTTTAATAGAAGATACGAACAAAACAGTGGGGCTTAGGGACAACAGGGTTAGATAGGATTTTTTTTGCAGGAGCAAATGTTGAAATAAGAGGAAAGATCTAAGGAATGAGACTTGGGTTGGACTGCAGTACCAGACGTCTCACTGAAAACAAACCCTGTCAATTCCTTTTGTGTTATTCCTCTTTGTGTCTGTGTACCCTTGTGTATTTGTGTTCTTCCTGTCTTTATATGTTTATCTAATAAGAGATATGTTGTAGAATTTTTCTAATACTATGTCTTTTACTTTGTAAAGCTGTTTAGACATTATTAATTCTGTTCTGTTTCAATGCTCATGTTTGAAATTATTGTTTCGGAAACTATTCTCATTATTTTATTTATTTACTTATGTCATAATTCCTGTAACATGGTTGTATATGTTTATTTCTATTCTTTTGTAAAGCCCGTATTACTACAAATGTTATCTGTATTGTTATGTTATTTAATGGTGTATTTTGTACCTTTGTTATTGTATTCTCAAGTTATTAAATTGTAATTGACACCAGTTCATCAAATTAAGTAACTAGTAAGCATTAATTTCACTGCACACAGTACAGTTGGTCATGGTATATGCACCATATGTGAGAAGTTGCGACTGTTAGTGTTCGCACTTGTGTTAATAATTCAGCAAGGGACTGGTTAACAGAATTGCCGGTTCTAAGGACAATTCCATAAACTTTGTGAGTGCACAAGTAGTGGTTTATGGACTTGCTATATACACTCCTGGAAATGGAAAAAAGAACACATTGACACCGGTGTGTCAGACCCACCATACTTGCTCCGGACACTGCGAGAGGGCTGTACAAGCAATGATCACACGCAAGGCACAGCGGACACACCAGGAACCGCGGTGTTGGCCGTCGAATGGCGCTAGCTGCGCAGCATTTGTGCACCGCCGCCGTCAGTGTCAACCAGTTTGCCGTGGCATACGGAGCTCCATCGCAGTCTTTAACACTGGTAGCATGCCGCGACAGCGTGGACGTGAACCGTATGTGCAGTTGACGGACTTTGAGCGAGGGCGTATAGTGGGCATGCGGGAGGCCGGGTGGACGTACCGCCGAATTGCTCAACACGTGGGGCGTGAGGTCTCCACAGTACATCGATGTTGTCGCCAGTGGTCGGCGGAAGGTGCAAGTGCCCGTCGACCTGGGACCGGACCTCAGCGACGCACGGATGCACGCCAAGACCGTAGGATCCTACGCAGTGCCGTAGGGGACCGCACCGCCACTTCCCAGCAAATTAGGGACACTGTTGCTCCTGGGGTATCGGCGAGGACCATTCGCAACCGTCTCCATGAAGCTGGGCTACGGTCCCGCACACCGTTAGGCCGTCTTCCGCTCACGCCCCAACATCGTGCAGCCCGCCTCCAGTGGTGTCGCGACAGGCGTGAATGGAGGGACGAATGGAGACGTGTCGTCTTCAGCGATGAGAGTCGCTTCTGCCTTGGTGCCAATGATGGTCGTATGCGTGTTTGGCGCCGTGCAGGTGAGCGCCACAATCGGGACTGCATACGACCGAGGCACACAGGGCCAACACCCGGCATCATGGTGTGGGGAGCGATCTCCTACACTGGCCGTACACCACTGGTGATCGTCGAGGGGACACTGAATAGTGCACGGTACATCCAAACCGTCATCGAACCCATCGTTCTACCATTCCTAGACCGGCAAGGGAACTTGCTGTTCCAACAGGACAATGCACGTCCGCATGTATCCCGTGCCACCCAACGTGCTCTAGAAGGTGTAAGTCAACTACCCTGGCCAGCAAGATCTCCGGATCTGTCCCCCATTGAGCATGTTTGGGACTGGATGAAGCGTCGTCTCACGCGGTCTGCACGTCCAGCACGAACGCTGGTCCAACTGAGGCGCCAGGTGGAAATGGCATGGCAAGCCGTTCCACAGGACTACATCCAGCATCTCTACGATCGTCTCCATGGGAGAATAGCAGCCTGCATTGCTGCGAAAGGTGGATATACACTGTACTAGTGCCGACATTGTGCATGCTCTGTTGCCTGTGTCTATGTGCCTGTGGTTCTGTCAGTGTGATCATGTGATGTATCTGACCCCAGGAATGTGTCAATAAAGTTTCCCCTTCCTGGGACAATGAATTCACGGTGTTCTTATTTCAATTTCCAGGAGTGTAGTACAAGACTCTTCGATGGTGATTGTGCATCTGCACAGTCGCAAGAGATGGCTGCTGGCCGTCTTTACAAGAACTAGAGTTGGTCTGCATCTTTGATGGCCCACCAATACCATTATCTCTACAAGGACTACAGTGGATCCGCACCTTTGATGGCCCACCAATACCATTATCTCTACAAGGACTACAGTGGGTTTGCTCTGTTGTGGCCTATTACCTGTCTGCATGTCAAGAGTCAGCACAGTCTTCCCGTTTGAAGGACGACACTAGTTCTGCATGAAAATCCACTACTTCCGTGTACATTTTCTTTTACTGCTCAGACTTCGTAGAAAAAAAAACTACTGCAATTTTACTGTGATGAATGATCAGAACTGTCTTTATGGACTGTAAGAAAACCTTTGCTTTTGACCAACATTGTATCGATAAGTGGCCAGTGCCCAAAACGATTTGTAAATTTTTTTGTGGGGAGCATGGGGGTTATGTAAGTAGGCTGTTTAGGTTTTTATATTGGTAACGCTACACAGTGCTCTGTATAAAAATCACTGGCTGTGCTGTGTGCAGTCTGTGGCTGGTTGGCATTGTTGTAATATTCGCTATTGTAGTGTTGGGCAGTTCGATGTGAACAGCACGTAGCGTTTCGCAGTTGGAGGTGAGCCGCCAGCAGTGGTGGATGTGGGGAGAGAGATGGTGGAGTTTTGAGAGCGGATGATCTGGACGTGTGTCCATCAGACAGCGTAAATTTGTAAGACTGGATGTCATGAACTGATATATATATATATGGTGACTTTTGAACACTATTAAGGTAAATACATTGTTTGTTCTCTACGAAAATCTTTCATTAGCTAGCTATGCCTATCAGTAGTTAGTGACTTCAGTAGTTAGAATCCTTTATTTATCTGGCAGTATTGGCGCTCGCTGTATTGCAGTAGTTCGAGTGACGAAGTTTTTTGTGAGGTAAGTGATTCATGAAAGGTATAGGTTATTGTTAGTCAGGGCCATTGTTTCGTAAAGATAATTGAAAGTCAGATGGCGTTGCGCCAAAAAATATTGTGTGTCAGTTCAGTGATGATCAGAATAAGTAAAGAGAGAAATGTCTGCGTACGTTCAGTTTTGCTCAGCTGTTTGAAAATCAAATAACGTAAGGGGTTTACCAGCACAATCATTCATAAATTTTTCTAAGGGGACATATCAAGAGTTCTGGCCCGCGGGTAGAGCGAGTCCCTGATGTCACCCCAAGGGCCGAGCAGTGCTGTTGCGAAAGCACCTGTATGCCACAGGCTCAGCAGAATTGCGCAGGGAGACGCAGCCCAGGGACCGCAGCCTTACTGCTCCACAGTAAGCGAGCCCGTGACGTCAGTGCACAAGTGCCATGCGCAAGCACTGGTGTGCTGCAGCCTACGGGCTGCTGGTAGCACTGATCGCAGTTGCGAACTACGGGATACGAGCTGTGAGTAGAACAGTGTTTAGTCGAGTGGAGGGATTTCTTCATTTTTTTCGTAACGCAAAAAGGAGCGCTGAAACTAAACGTGGTTTGCAGAAGAAGGAGTGCATGTGAAGGAAAAAGGAATTAAATGAAAAACTAATGAATGGAGAGTAGAGGAGCACACAGCCCGAAGCAAATCTTAAAAGTTCAGTTTGGATCGTGATAAAGCCTATTGTGGATGGCGTTAAGAAAAGCGTTCATTTGGTTTGCTGTTCGCTGTACGGTGAAATTAACTCTCATGCTGAAGGGTCAAATGGAACTTCGCACATTTCTTGCCATCCATGCGTATCTAATAAACAATGGCCTGATGTGGACGAGAAACGAATTCATAAATCTGCTCAGGAGATAACTGTCGATAAATGTGTAGCTATGTGTGCACGTGACGTAAGTTCGTACGGAACTATAAGACGTGAAGGTCATATGGATCTGAATCGGCACTGCAAAGACCGTTATATCTCACCGCACAACTGTGTCGCGATACATGGCAGAATGTGCTCAAAGCCTTCGACATATAATTATGCCTGAGATAATTGCTCACATAACAGAAAGTGAATACTCAGCAACTACAAACATGTGGACATTCAGCGCGAGAAGAAACCATATCTGGCGTGTAATGTCTCCTGTTTTATTGACCGTACTCTCATATCTCGCATTTTGTTTACAACCCAGTTTCCACATAACCAAAAACGGGCGGTAACATTCTAAGAGAATTGTTTGGACAATTTATGTCTTTTGGTATCTACCACTCTACTTTGCAAGACATGCAACACACATCTGATCAAGGTACCAACATTGTCGTCGGACTGCGCGATTATTCACGATTGAATTGTTCCTGCCATATGCTAAATACAGGGCCATGAAATAATTTTGATGCGGAGTATAAATGCGTCAATTGCCCATAAGTTCATGGTCTTTTGACTGCGGTGAAAGAACGCGTCACTTACGTGAAGAATAGTGATCTTCCGAAATGAAGCAACTGATATCACGCTGATGAAAGAACTTTTTACGGTATGTATCCTATTCTATTACTGTAATTCTTATACGCAATCGTTTATTTTATAGCTCACTGAGGAGCAGCGAGGCCGTGGCCTGTGGGCTGCGTCTCTGTGCGCAACTCTGCTGAGTCCCTGGCGTACAGGTTCTTTCGCAACAGCACTGTTCGGCCCTTAGGTTGACATATGGGACTCGCTTGGCCCGAGATTGCTGTAGTCCAGTGCCGCCGCTGCTCGCGGTCCGAGCCTCTGTGCACGTCTCTGCGCCGTGTGGCCCGTCGGACTTCGATGCTGCTGCCCTGGCTGAACCTTGCACAGCTGTCATGGCTATGGTCCTGGACGGGCATCGCCTCGACGCCCTCCTCTGCTGCGAAGTGAACAACCAGAGATCACACACAGCCAGTCGTCACCGACCGACTGACATCATACAACACAACTGCGACGTCACTCCAGCAGTGGCTGCATCAATTCCCACTGGCAGACACATCACTGAACCTACTTAACGTCTAATCCGCAGATCATTGATACCTCTCAATCTTTAAGTTAGTGTATCTTCTACAAATATCTCTCCTGGTAATGTAAATGATTTATCAAACTGTTTATTTGAACCATGTCAAATAGTGTATTGTTTTTTCTTGTATACACCAATCTTGTAATTTTGTTGCACACGACTTGAATACCCACTCATGTAACAGACAGTATCGTAGTAAATGTATCGTAGGCAAACGCAAGACACCAAGAAAATTTTTCTTTCTTTATATTTATGAAATATGTGTGTACCAGAGAGTCCACAAATGTTAATAAGCACGCTGAGCTACCGTGCCGGCGTCAGCTAGGAGATGCCTTACTGTTTCGTATCGTCCTTTGTTCTCCAGCTTTCGCTATGTAAGCATCCATCTTATTAGCTCTTAAGAACCATTAATATATTTAAGTATATTTCAATAAATACCTTGCAGCTTTGTGTTCAGCTATTCGTGAAAGAAATGCAAAACTGCTGACATGGAGCCCATCCGCCACTGGTGTGATCCAAATACTGATTAGCAATTTTTCAGATCATTTATGGTGCACCAAAGAACCTACAGTCTTTCAGAAACGAAGTCCGATACTCAATTAACTATAGAGCATAATGCGATTGACCGATCACGTTCTGCACTTGCCTTATGAAGATTGCATTGGAGCCACATCTGTAACTTTGCGTCTCTCTCGAACACCAACATGGAGCAATCGGAAATCAGAACAGGAATCAACAAGCACTGCTCGGTTAGTTTCAATTGACATTTTTGAGTTGACTAACAACTTCCAATCGCTCATCCGCCTACCTGACAGGTTGTTGCTATTGTTGGATGTGGACCACTTATACTGTGGTCACTTTATGTGTGGTTGCAGTTTAACGTCATACCAGAGACATTTCTGATTACAGCAACAAAATAATACAAGAACCGTTACTTCTGTTCGCTGTATCGGTCAATAGTGTGAGACAAATAGCTTTTCTCATACGAGAATGAGCAGCGCCGTTAATTTAGAGCAATATAGAAACGTCATTTGCCATGTCAACAGCCGAGGGCGCTGAATCACACGAGATCTACCCTACTGAGGAGTTCTCCCACTAAAGAACTTGCAAAATTGTGGACCAGAAGCCTACGTCTCCCTCCCGCCCCCTTCCCCAATGTTTAGTTGTAGCCTATAGTCTGAAGACTGGTTTGATGCAGCTGCCCCAGCTAGTCTATTCTGTGCAAGCCTCTTCAGCGCTGCACAGCTAATGCAATGAATCTGCTATCTGTATTCAAGACTTAGTCTTCCTCTACAATTTTAACGCGCCCCACCCATCCCCAACACAAACATATACACACTTTTCTCCATTACCAAACTGACAATTCCTTGATGCCTCAGGAAATGCCCTATGAAATGAAGTTGTGCCATAAATGTCTTGTTTTCTCCAGTTCAACTCAGTATCTTCTTATCAGTTATTCGATCTGCAGCGCCACCACTATTTTTCGGCCCTAATGAGTAAAATTGTGATGTTGCCATGGCTGTTGCAATAGACCTTGAGAGTGGGCCAGTTCAGAGCCGACAAAACACGATATCGTTAGATGCAGGAAAGCCACTGGCAGATTCCCACACATTATGCTCCAGCAAAGGGGCTGGCACCGCCATAACGACTACACAGCAGAAAGGCGTTGGTAGGGCAGTTAATACACACCGATCAACAGACTTCTTATGGCCTACATGGTTGCAAACTGTGATTTGCAAAGCAAGAACGCTCTGTACCAACATAAATTACCATTATTGTCATTTAAAGGTGTCTCAGTCGGTAGCTACTATTTACGAGGAGAGGGATATGCCACTCCACGAAGCAACATGATGTTACAAGCAGCCACCACAAGATTTGGTCTCCACTAACTGTGGGCCCCTGCTGTTGATCTTAAGATCAGTGCTGTGGGCTTAGCATCTTCCAGCCAATGGGTCAACTAGAAGGTGCAACCAGCCTTGCGCCATAGAGGGCAATCTTTTGAGAACATGGCCACCAACTATGGAGGACGTTACACCACAGAATGTTATAGTTTGTTCTTCAGTAAAATGTATGACTAATAGTGAAGTTTGTATGAACAGCCATCGATCATCATACTGACAACAATCCACTACATCAACTCAGACTTCCACGTGTAGAGGTCTTCCATCCTGGGCCTTTACATTTTGATGTCAGAAGTGTGTGTCACCTCTAAATTTCAGTGACAGAGGAACCTTGCCAGCCACCCTCCCTGGAGACGATGTTACTCGACTACCTCAGAGTTGCTGTTTCGTCGAGACAGCATCAGTGTGCAGTGGCTGAGTCCACTGACTGGTCTTTATTTTCCCCTGCGAGTATCACGTCGAGTCAGTGCACCTTTTAGCAACTTTTCAGTTCTGTTTTCATGTCTGACATGTGTCAAGTAAACTCAGACTGTGTTCTGAGGATGTGTAAATATGAACGATATTTTTGTCTATCAGCATGGGTGTGGCTCATTGTCTGGAAGTATGTAAGGTGTTAACCATGCGTAGCTTCTTAGGAGGGGAAGATGAGTTTTGTGGAGAAGTCGGAGTTTTGTGGTAGTTTATGCCGTTTTGAATTTGCAATATATTTCATTTCGAGTATTACATGTGGCTCACTACGTTTAAACACGTTAAGTAGTAGCCATGAGTAGCTGCTCAAGCGGAGAAGTTAAGTTACAGTAAGTGTTAGCACAGAATTAAATTAAGTGTCCTTGTCGTCGTACTCTTTTGTTCTCCTCGTTTTTAGTTTGCATAATTAGTGGGTGATACCCTGGTGGAGAGGTTGCGAATTTCTGTAGCCTGGACCAGATGTGGAGGGAAGTGCATGAGCCGATGATTTTTGTGTGTTGCAGAGTGCAACTGCCGACAGTAATTTTGTTGTAGATACTTAGGACGTTGTACAGAAAGCAATCAATAAGGCTGATTGCATTCCGCCCATGGTAGCTGAATGGTCAGTGCGACAGAGTGTCATACTTACCGGCCCGCGTTCGATTCCCGGCTGGGTTGGAGATTTTCTCAGCTCAGTGACTGGGTGATGTGTTCTCCTTATCATCATCATTTTATCCCCATCGACACGCAAGCCGTCGAAGTGGCGTCATCTCGAAAGACTTGCACCAGGCGAACGGTCTCCCCTACAGGAGCCCCAGCCACACAGCATTTCCATTTATTGTATTGCAGATGATGTAAGTAATGAAATGGTACAGACGCATTTAGTATTTCAGAAGGATGCAGATTCGGCACCATCTGTGACGGCACTGCTTCCTCAGAACGTGGGAGAGAAGAAAGAGGAAATGTGTTTGTAAGGTTTAAGATCGGGCCGACTAGGCTTGTGCTAGTGGATCAGGAGATTGACAAACGTGAAGACACTTGCAGTGTATTGCGTGATGCAGGCGGAGGCTGCTGCGTAGTCCTAGGGCTATACATCCTCATCAAGCATCATGCCGAAACTGACTTTCGACGGCCGGCCAGAGTGGCCGTGCGGTTCTAGGTGCTACACTCTGGAACCGCGCGACCGCTATCGTCGCAGGTTCGAATCATGCCTCGGACATGGATGTGTGTGATGTCCTTAGGTTACTTAGGTTTAAGTAGTTCTAAGTTCTAGGGGACTGATGACCTCAGAAGTTAAGTCTCATAGTGCTCAGATCCATTTGAACTACACTCCTGGAAATTGAAATAAGAACACCGTGAATTCATTGTCCCAGGAAGGGGAAACTTTATTGACACATTCCTGGGGTCAGATACATCACATGATCACACTGACAGAACCACAGGCACATAGACACAGGCAACAGAGCGTGCACAATGTCGGCACTAGTACAGTGTATATCCACCTTTCGCAGCAATGCAGGCTGCTATTCTCCCATGGAGACGATCGTAGAGATGCTGGATGTAGTCCTGTGGAACGGCTTGCCATGCCATTTCCACCTGGCGCCTCAGTTGGACCAGCGTTCGTGCTGGACGTGCAGACCGCGTGAGACGACGCTTCATCCAGTCCCAAACATGCTCAATGGGGGACAGATCCGGAGATCTTGCTGGCCAGGGTAGTTGACTTACACCTTCTAGAGCACGTTGGGTGGCACGGGATACATGCGGACGTGCATTGTCCTGTTGGAACAGCAAGTTCCCTTGCCGGTCTAGGAATGGTAGAACGATGGGTTCGATGACGGTTTGGATGTACCGTGCACTATTCAGTGTCCCCTCGACGATCACCAGTGGTGTACGGCCAGTGTAGGAGATCGCTCCCCACACCATGATGCCGGGTGTTGGCCCTGTGTGCCTCGGTCGTATGCAGTCCTGATTGTGGCGCTCACCTGCACGGCGCCAAACACGCATACGACCATCATTGGCACCAAGGCAGAAGCGACTCTCATCGCTGAAGACGACACGTCTCCATTCGTCCCTCCATTCACGCCTGTCGCGACACCACTGGAGGCGGGCTGCACGATGTTGGGGCGTGAGCGGAAGACGGCCTAACGGTGTGCGGGACCGTAGCCCAGCTTCATGGAGACGGTTGCGAATGGTCCTCGCCGATACCCCAGGAGCAACAGTGTCCCTAATTTGCTGGGAAGTGGCGGTGCGGTCCCCTACGGCACTGCGTAGGATCCTACGGTCTTGGCGTGCATCCGTGCGTCGCTGCGGTCCGGTCCCAGGTCGACGGGCACGTGCACCTTCCGCCGACCACTGGCGACAACATCGATGTACTGTGGAGACCTCACGCCCCACGTGTTGAGCAATTCGGCGGTACGTCCACCCGGCCTCCCGCATGCCCATTATACGCCCTCGCTCAAAGTCCGTCAACTGCACATACGGTTCACGTCCACGCTGTCGCGGCATGCTACCAGTGTTAAAGACTGCGATGGAGCTCCGTATGCCACGGCAAACTGGCTGACACTGACGGCGGCGGTGCACAAATGCTGCGCAGCTAGCGCCATTCGACGGCCAACACCGCGGTTCCTGGTGTGTCCGCTGTGCCGTGCGTGTGATCATTGCTTGTACAGCCCTCTCGCAGTGTCCGGAGCAAGTATGGTGGGTCTGACACACCGGTGTCAATGTGTTCTTTTTTCCATTTCCAGGAGTGTATTTGACATTCGACGAAGCGCGGTGGAACTCAGGGGGATAGTGTTCAAGCTGGGGGAAACTGTCACCAGTGAAATACTGTCACAAGGTTCGTTTGTCATGAAGGACAAATGCGGGCAGTAACACTGAGGCTTAATTTGCATGATATTGTTGCTGACTAATACGATTCTAGACTTCGCCTCCGGGTAGGGAGTCGTCTTTGAGTACGCAGCATCCACTGATTGAGAGCACTTCTTCTGTCTATACTCACGTTGAGACGTTATCTAAATTATGTCCTTGTGACTGTAAGCCGCGTTGTTGTCTGTAGAATACAGAGAGGAGAATGGCACAACCTCGTTTCATAGGCATTTTCCTGAGGCATCACGGACTTATCAGTTTGGTAATGGAGAGAAATGTGTATATATGGGTGTTGAGGAGGGGGGGAGGTGTTAAAATTGTAGTGGGAGACAAAGGCTTGAATGCAGTTAGCAGGTACAAACTGACGCACATTGTATTAGCTGTGCAGCGCTGAAGAGGCTTGCACACAATAGACTAGCTTTGGCAGCTACAACAAACCAGTCTTCAGACTGTAGGCCACAACAACAACATTGAGGAAGTGGGTGGGAGGGAGAGGTAGGATTCTGGTCCACAATTTTGCAAGGTCTTTCCTGGGAGATCATCTGAGTAAGGTAGATCTCGTGTGATTCAGCCCCATCGGCTTTTGACATGGCAAAACACGTTTCTGTATTGCTCTAAATTATCGGCGCTGCTCAATCTCGGATGAGAAAAGCTGTTTAGCTCACACTATTAGTCGATACAGTGAACTTGTATTATTTTGTTGTTGTAAACAGAAATGTCTCTGGTATGACGTTAAACTGCAACCACACATGGAGTGACCACAGTATAAGTGGTCCCCATCAACAATAGCAACAACCTCTCTGGTAGGTGGAAGAGCGAGTGGAAGTTGTTAGTCAATTCAGTGATGTCAGCTGAAATTAAACGAGCAGTGCTTGTTGATTCCTGTTGTGATTTCCGATTACTCCAGGTTGGTGTTCCAGAGAAACGCAAAGTTACAGATGTGGCTGCAATGTAATTTTCATAAGGCAAGTGACTAACGCGATCGGAAAATCGCATTATGCTGTATAGTTAATTAAGTATCGGACTTCGTTTCTGAAACACTACAGGTTCGTTGGTGCACCATAAATATCTGATAAATTGCTAATCAGTATTTGGATCACACCAGTGGCGGCCGGGCTCCACGTCAGCAGTTTTGCATCTTTTATGAATAGCTGTACACAAAGCTGATAAAGACATTAAAACAATGAGATATGTTTAGTTTGTTAAATTAATATATCTGAGAGGTATTAATTTGAATAATTTTAAATATAATTATGGTTCTTAAGAGCTAACGAGATAGATGCTTACATAGCGAAAGCTGAAGAACAAAGGAAGATACAAAACAGGAAGGCATCTCCTAGCTGATTGGAGAAAAATGTGAAGACCTCTCTGTTCGTTATTATCATAGAAAGTCTTACATGTACTAATAAACATTTGTGGACTCTCTAGTACAGACATATTTCATAAACATAAAGAAAGCAAAAATTTCTTCTGTCTTACATTTACCAACGATGCATTTGACTGTGATACTGGCTGTTTCATGAGTAGGCATTCAAGTCGTTTACAACAAATTTACAATATTGTTGTATACAAGAAATAACAATACACAATATACAATTTCACATGTTTTGAACAAACAGTTTGACAAATCATTTTCATTGGCATGGGAGATATTTGTACAAGATGCACTGACTTAAAATTTGAGAGGTATCATTGTTCTGAGGATAAGGGGTTAAGTCAGTTCAGTGAGGTGTCTTCCCATGGCAATTGATGCAGCCACAGCTGGAGTGACGTCGCAGTTGGCTAGTATGATGTCAATCGGTCGGTGCGACCTGCTTAGCGCGAGCTCTGGTTGTGCAGCAGACGTGGGCATCAGGCGCGGCCCGTCCAGGACCGTGGCCATGACAGCCATGCGAGCCTTCCTTCATGTTACCGGTTCAGACGGCGCAGCCGCATCGAAGTCCGACGGGCCGCACGGTGCAGAGTCGTGCACAGAGGCTCGGCCCGCGAGCTGCGGCCGCACTGGCCTAAAGCAGTCTCGGGCCTAGCGAGTCCCTGACGTCACCCCAAGGGCCGAGCAGTGCTGTTGCGAAAGAACCTGTATGCCACGGCCTCAGCAGAGTTGCGTATGGAGACCCAGCCCAGGGGCCTCCCTGCTCCACACTGAGCGATCTCGTGACGTCACTGCACCAGTGCCTTGCACAAGCACTGCCGTGCTGCTGCCTACGGGCTGTTGGTAGTACTGACAGCAGGTGCGAGCTACGGGCTAGCGCGGTCTTGGGATTTCTTCATTTTTGTCGTAACGCACAAAATGAGCACGGCAACCCAACGCGGTTTGCAGAAGGAGTGCATGCCAAGAAATAGGAAAGTAAAAGAAAATTAATCAGTGATGAGTAGAGAACCGCACAGCATGAAGCGAATCTTATAAGTTCAGTTTGGACTGAATTAAAGTCTATTTTGGAAGGCGTAGTAAAAACGCTCATTTAGTTTCCTGTTCGCTGTGCAGTGAAATTTACTCTTATAATGAAGGGTCAAGTGGCACTTCGCACATTTCTCGCCATCCGTGCGTGTCTAATAAACAAGCGTCTTACGTGGACGAGAAAACGACTTCCTAAACCTGCACAGGCGATAATTGTCGATAAATGCGTGGCTATGTGTGCACATGACGTAAGGTTGTACGGAACTATGAGATCTTTTTCAGACGTTAATTGACACTGCAAAGGCCATTATGTCTCACATCACAACTGTGTCGCGGTACATTGCAGAAAGTGTTTAAAGCCTGTGACATGTAATTATTCCTGAGGTAATTCGTCATACACCAAAAGGTGAACACTCAGCAACTACAGACATGTGGGCATCCAGTGCGAGAAGAAAAATATTATCTGACATGTACTGTCTCCTGTTACATTGACTGGACTCTCAGATCTCGCATTTTGTTTACAACTCAGTTTCCAGATGAACCAAAAACGGGCGGTAATATTCTAAGAGAATTGTATGGACGATTTAAGTCTCTTGGTATCCACCATGCTACGTTGAAAGACATGGAGCACACGACTGATCAAGGTACTAACATTGTCGTTGCACTGCACGATTATTTACGATTGAATTGTTCCTGCCATATGCTAAATACAGGGCTAGGAAATAATTTTAATGTGGAGTATATATGCGTCAATTGTCCATACGTTCATGGTCTTTTTATTGCAGCGAAAGAACGCGTCACTTACGTAAAGGAATGTTGTCTTCTTAATGCTCTTGATAGATCACTCGCTGGAATAAGCAGCTGACAATGTTAGAATGTATTTATGCGAAAAGCTCTCTGAGAAGGGAAAGTGGCGTCCAAGGAATTAAAACTGGAGAAATCACGTGCACTGCACCTTCTTTTGACATGGACAATGACAATCGTAAAGGATTTGAGTCAGGCGCCCCAGGACAGAGAAACTTCTGAATTTGGACTTTTACATGAACGCCTCAAATTATACTTAGCTGAAAAGCTATTGTCCAGAGATGCTGTGAGGTAACAACTTTCCTCTGGCCACCATTCGTCATTTAAAAAGAGGCGTCAAGTCATGAAAAGGATACAATAGTTTTTCTTCTTTATACTTCTTCAGTTCCACAATACACTCTAAAGACATTTCCTATTACTGCATCTCGAACGGTCTTTTCTCTTTGTTCTCGCCAGTGAGTTCGAATGTATACTGCACATCAGGAAGTTACAAAAACAACAATTAATGTTCGGAAATAGGAGACACTCTCATTCCTACATGTTCCTCCACAACTGGTAACATGCGAATCCTTGGGAATCCATGTTGTCCTGAACGAAAGTTTGAATTTTTGCCGTATATCCACTGAAATATGAATTTTGCTGTCCTCAGGTAAAAATAAGTGAGGTGTAATGAGGCTGAACATGTATTTCACAGCCCCATCTCATCAAAGGACAAATCTTGTTGAAGCACATAAATTCTGCTACTCCATCCGCTGGATTTCTAGTTGTACAAGTTGAAGATGGGAGTGAGACATTTGGGTAGCCTACACTCGATGTCATTCAACATCTGCACCGAACAAGCAGTAATGCATACAAGGATAAATATGTGAACAGAATTAAATATTTGAGAGATGCAATAAAGATTTTGAAGTTTACTGGTGACACTGCAGTTCTGTCAGAGACAGCAAAGAACTGGGAAGGGATTATAAGATACCGCTCAATACAACTGAATGAAAGGTAATGGAACGTATTTGAATTAAACCTGGCAGTACCAACGGATTTTCCATTACGTGTACTACAAAAGGGGGGCGTAATATATAACCAAAACAAAGATATACAGATTTCTTTAATTTTCATTCTCTTTTACGCACAACATACTTTTTAAAGATATATTTATGTGTAAGAAGGGTCCTAAACCTGAAAATATGAATATGACACCTGTTCTAAAAATTCACATCCACTGACAAGACCTAAATTTTGGCGTTACGTTATACTGAAAAATTTAAAACAATTACACAATCTGGTAGAAGAAGTCTCTAAAAATCACAAATATATTTTTTTCAAAATTTTAAAATATAATATACAGTCGTGCTCAAAATAATCCGAACGACCTGAATTGCACTTCGCCTGAGTCGCATGCAACCCACATAACGCAGCTGTCTAGCAGGTCCCCTAATCGCTCCTTGGTACAGTGGTTTGACTATTGAGAATGCTTCCAACAAGTCACCACTACAAAACACTGCTCTGTATCGCAATACTCAAGATGTAAAGTAATTCCACGATACTAGAAATATCAGGAAACACCTTATCACAGACAAGACTGTCCTTAAGGTTGTAAGGCCACATTTATTGCAATAAATGACATACCTGAAATGTTACCTCTCTCATAAATACGTCAGATAGGTAATGCACGTAGTAGCATTACTAGAGCAGAGCACATGGGAAGACACTGTACGGGTCGTGGCACCATGCATGGCTAGCAAACTACACACGCCCAGCACTGAGATTTCCTGTCCAGTAAGTGCAGTCAGCGTGAAATGTGAACGATGAAGCGGGAGTGAACCAAGCAAGTCATACGTCGATTTGTTCAGTAAAGAAACTGACGCACCAGTGTCCAGCTGCGTGCGAACAGAACGTCCACAAATGAGCAAAGTCACAAAAGGTTTCCTAGCAGCGCGCTGAATGCAAGAGGAAGTGTCTAGCAAAACTTGATTAACACGACGAGCTGTCGAAGCACGTGAAGCGAAAGGCAGTCACCCAGCCACACGGGCACATCACTTAAAAGCTAAAGTAGTACCGAGCAAAAAAGGAAATGAGAGAAGAGGAAAAAAAATTAATCCCTGTTCGTCGCCAAGTTTTGTATCCCGCCTGGAAGGCGACGGGAGGGTCTGCTCCTGTAAACTGAAAGTTTTACTCTGTCACAATATTAACTGAATACATAACTTTGCACTGAGGTGCGAAGCCTTAGACCGGTACTTTGTAGTACATAGTCTCAATAGCAAGTGAAGTGTCCTGCCCGTCTGCTCTTGATCAAAATGGGCAGAATCTGTCACGGAGATCGTAGATCTCCACAGCACCGACTAGAGGGCGCTGTCGTCGGTGTCTGTCGTAGTGCCAACTTAAGAACTTCCACCTACGCCGTGGCATCGTAGCTATCGATACCACAATCACAATTTCACTCACTGCGCCGATAATTAGTGGTGGCGCTGCAGATCGAATAACTGATATGAAGATACTGAGTCGACCTGGGGAAAACAAGAAACTTATGGCACGACTTCGTTTCATAGGGCATATCCTGAGGCACCAAGGAATTGTCAGTTTGGTAATGGAGAGAAGTGTGTATATGTTGGTGTTGGGGAGAGAGGGGGTATTAAAACTGTAGAGGGAGACAAAGTCTTGAATACAGTTAGCAGGTTCAAACTGATACACATTGCAGTAGCTGTGCAGCGCTGAAGAGGCTTGCACAGGATAGACTAACATGGGCAGCTGCATCAAACCCGTCTTCAGACTGTACACCACAACAACAACATTGGGGAAGGGGGCGGGAGGGAGAAGTAGGCTTCTGGTTCACAATTTTGCAAGTTCTTTATTGGGAGAACTCATGAGTAAGGTAGATCTTGTGTGATTCAGTACCCTCGGCTGTTGACATAGCGAAAGACGTTTCTCAATTGCTCTAAATTAACGGCGCTGCTCATTGTCGTATGAGAAAAGCTATTTATCTCATACTATTGTTCGATGCAACGAACTGAGGAATTGGTTCTTGTATTATTTTGTTGTTGTAAACAGAAATGTCGTTGGTATGACGTTAAACTGCAACCACACACGGAGTGACCACAGTATAAGTGCTCCCCAGCCAGCAATAGCAACACCCTCTCTGGCAGGTGGATGAGCGAGTGGAAGTTGTGAGCTGTAACTGTTACCTTGCCTGCTTGTGAGGGTAGAAGGAAGAAAGAGAATGTAAAGAAAATAGTCGTGATCAACTACCACTTACCAGCAGGTAGTCAGATCAGTAGTGTCAATTGACATTAACCGAGCAGTGCTTGTTGATTCCTTTTGTGATTTCCTACTACTCCAGGTTGGTGTTCGAGAGAAACGCAAAGTTTCAGATGGGGCTCCAATGTAATTTTCATAAGGCAAGTGCATAACACGACCGGTCAATCGCATTATGCCATATAGTTAATTGAGTTTCGGACTTCGTTTCTGAAAGACTGCAGTTTCGTTGGTGCACCATAAATGATCTGATAAATTGCTAATCAGTATTTGGATCACACCAATGACGGACGGGCTCCATGTCACCAGTTTTGCATTTCTTTCACGAATAGCTGTACACAAAGCTGATAAAGACATTTACACAAAAGTGTAAAAAAAATAATTTTATAACATTTTATGCCGGGAGGCTCCTATGCGGGGCGACTTGGGAGTCAATGATAATGAAAATGATGATGAAGGACACATACCACCCACTCCCCTGCTGGGAATCGAGCCCGGGCCCCCTAATAGTCAATAAGTCTACCTTTACGCTGCGGATTCGGACATTAATACAAAGAGATATATTTAGGTTTTTATATTAATACATCTGAAAGGTATTAATTTAAATATACTTAAATATATCCATGGTAATTTAGAGCTAACAAGACAGATGCTTACATAGCGAAAGCTGAAGAAGAAAGGACGATACGAAACAGTAAGGTATCACGTAGCTAATCGCAGAAAAAAAAGAAGAAGGCTCCTCTGTTCTTTATTACCACATAAAATATTAACACGTACTTATTAACATTTGTGCACTCTATGGTACACACATATTTCATAAACACAAAGAAAGAAGAATTTTCTTGGTGTCTTACATTTGCCCCCTTGAGTGACTACGATACTGGCTGTTTCATGAGCAGTCATTCAAGTCGTTTAAGTACAACAAAATTACAAGATCGGTGTACACAAGAAAAAGCAATACACAATTTGACATGTTTTAAATAAACAGCTTGACAAATCCTTTTAATTGGCACGAGAGATATTTGTACAAGATACATTAACTTAAAATTTGAGAGGTATCATTGTTTTGAGGATAAGAGGTTAAGTCTGTTCAGTGATGTGTCTGCCTGTGGGAATTGATGCAGAAACTGCTGGAGTGACGTCGCAGTTGGCTTGTATGATGTCAATCAAACAAATGGTTCAAGTGGCTCTGAGCACTATGGGACTTAACATCTTTGGTCATCAGTCCCCTAGAACTTACAACTACTTAAACCTAACTAACCTAAGGACAGCACACAACACGCAGTCATCACGAGGCAGAGAAAATCCCTGACCCCGCCGGGAATCGAACCCGGGAACCCGGGAGCGGAAAGCGAGAACATTACCGGAGAACCACACAGCCTGAAGTGAATTTTATAGGTTCACTTGGGACCGTGGTAAAACCTGTCGTGGATGGCGTTAGGAAATGCGTTCATTTTGTTTGCTGTTCGCTGTGCGGTGAAATTTACTCTCATGCTGAAGGGTCAAGAGGCACTTCACACATTTCTCGCCATCCATCCGTGTCTAATAAACAAGGGTCTTATGTGGATGAGAAACGACTTTCTAAACCAACTGAGGAGGTAACTGTCGATAAATGCGTGGCTATGTGTGAACGAGACCTATGGTCGTACGGAACTATAAGAGATGAAGGTCTTATGAATCTTGTTCAGACGTTAGTTGACACTGCAAGTGCCATTATATCTCACTCCACAACTGTGTCACGGTACATGGCAGAAAGTGCCTACGACATATATTTATGCCTGAGGTAATATCTTATATAACAGTAGGTGAATACTCAGCAACTACCGACATGTGGACATCTAGCGCGAGAAGAAACAATTATCTGACATGTACTGTCTCCTGTTTCATTGATCTCGCATCTTATTTACAACTCAGTTTCCAGATGAACCAAAAATGGGCGGTAACATTCTAAGAGAATTGTTTAGATGATTTATGTCTCTTGGTATCCACCACTCTACTTTGAAAGACATGCAGCATACGACTGATCAAGATCTTAATGCTCTTGATACATCACTGAGCCATTCTAACGATACTCGCTGGAATAATCAGTTGACAATGTTAGAATGTCTTTGTGCAAGAAGCTCTCTGAGAAGGGAGAAATAACCCAAAATGAAGGAACTGATAATACGTTGATGAAAGTACTTTTTACGTTATGTATGCTATTCGATTACTGTAATTCTTATACGCAATCGTTTATTTTATGGATTTTAAAACATAGGACTTTTTGTAGCTCTCCAAAGCGTCGTCCAAGGAATTAGAACTGTGGATATCACCTACACTGCACCTTCTGTAGACATGGACAATGACAATGTTAGAACAGAGCGTTCTTACTTTGCAAATCACAGCTTGCAACCATGTAGACCATAAGAAGAGTATTGATTGGATGTGTTGTAACTGGCCCAACAACGCCTTTCTGCTGTGCCGTCGTTATGGCGGTGCCAGCCCCTTTCTTGGAGCACAATGTGGGAATCTGCCAGTGGCATTGCTGCATCTGCCGTAATGGTGTTTGGTCGGCTCAGAGCTTGCCCACTCCCAAGGTCTTTTGCAACAGCCATGGCAAGATCAAAATTTTAAACAGTAGCGCTGTTAAATAGTGCTAGCGCTGCAGATCGAATAACTGATTAGAAGATACTGACTCGAACCGGGGAAAACAAGAAACTTACGGCTCAACTTAATTTAATAGGGCGTATTCAGAGGAATCATGGAATTCTCAATTTGGTAGTGGAGATAAGTGTGTATATGTGGGGTTTGGGGAGGGTGGAGGTGTTAAAACTGTAGTTAGCAGGTTCAAACTGATGTACTTGTATTAGCTGTGCAGCGCTGAAGAGGCTTGCACAGAATCTCTTAGCTTGGGGAGCTACATCTATCTAGTCTTCAGACTGAAGACCACAACAACAGCATTGGGGAAGGGGGCAGAAGGGAGAGCTAGGCTTCAGGTTCACAATTTTGCAAGTTCCTTACTGGGAGAACTCATGGGAAAGGTAGATCTCGTGTGATTCAGCACCATCGGCTGTTGACATGGCAAAAGAAGTTTCTATATTCCTCTAGAGAAGCCGTCCGGGGTGGCCGAGCGGTTCTAGGCGCTACAGTGTGGAACAGCGCGACCACTATGGTCGCAGTTTGGTATCCTGCCTCGGGCATGGATGTGTGTGATGTCCTTAGGTTAGTTAGGTTTAAGTAGTTCCAAGATATAGGGGACTGATGACCTCAGAAGTTATATCCCATAGTGCTCAGAGCCATTTGAACCATTGAAGATAGAGCAGTTGGTCAGCTCAGTAATGTCAATTAAAATTAAACGAACAGTGCTTATTGATTCGTGTTGTGATTTCCTGTTACTCCACGTTAGCCGGCCGCGGTGGTCTCACGGTTCTAGGCGCGCAGTCCGGAACCGTGCGACTGCTACGGTCGCAGGTTCGAATCCTGCCTCGGGCATGGATGTGTGTGATGTCCTTAGGTTAGTTAGGTTTAAGTAGTTCTAAGTTCTAGGGGACTAATGACCACAGCAGTTGAGTCCCATAGTGCTCAGAGCCATTTTTGAACTCCACGTTAGTTTTCGAGAGAAACGCGAAGTTAAAGATATGGCTTCAGAGTAATTTTCATGAGGCAAGTGAATAATGCGGTCGGTCAATCGCATTATGCTGTATAGTTAATTGAGTATCGGACTTCATTTGAGAAAGACTGCAGGTTCGTTTGTGCACCATAAAAGATCTGATAAACTGCTAATCAGTATTTGGATCACACCAATGGAAGACGGGCTCCATGTCAGCAGTTTTGCATTTCTTTCACGAATACCTGTACACAAAGCTGAAAGGTATTAATTTAAATATACTTAAATATATTCATGGTTCTTAAGAGGTAACAAGATAGATGCTTACGTAGCGAAAGCTGAAGAAGAAAGGACGATATGAAACAAGAAGGCATCTCCTAAATGACCACAGAAAAATGTGAAGGCTTCTCTTTTCTTTATCATCATATAAAGTGTTACATGTAGTTATTAACATCTGTGGAATCTCTGGTACACACATATTTCATAAACATAAAATAAAGAAAAATTTTCTTGGTGTGGTGGTTTGCCTACGATACATTTGTCTACGATACTGGCTTTTACGTGAGTAATTATTGAAACAAATTAGAAGATTGGTGTGTACAAGAAGAACAATGCAATATTTGACATGTTTTAAATGAATAGTTTGACAAGTCATTTACAATGGCATGGGAGTTATTTGAAGAAGATATACTAACTTAATGTTTGAGAGGTATGAATCTTCTGAGGATAAGAGGTTAAGTAAGTTCAGTGAAGTGTCTGCCCGTGGGAATTGATGGAGCCACTGCTGGAGAGACGTCGCAGTTGGCTCGTATGATGTCAATCGGTCGGTGACGACCGACAGAGTGCGAGCTCTGGTTGTGCACGTCGCAGCAGAGGTGGGCATCGTCGCGATTCCCGTCCAGGACTACAGCCATGACAGCCATGCGAGCCATGACTCGCGCTGCCGGTTCAGCTGGGGCAGCCGCATCGAAGTCCGACGCACCACACGGTGCAGAGTCGTGTGGCCGCACTGGACTACAGCAGTCTTGGGCCAAGCGAGTCCCTGACGTCAGCCCAAGGGCCGGGCAGTGCTGTTGCGAAAGAACCTGTATGCCACGGGCTCAGCAGAGTCGCACATGGAGACCCAGCCGACGGGCCGCGGCCTCACTGCTCCGCACTGCACGAGGCTGTGACGTCACCGCATCAGTGCCTTGCGCAAGCGCTGGCGTGCTGCGGCCTACTTGCTGCTGGTAGCACTGAGCGCAGCTGTGAGCTACGGGCTGCGAGCCTTGAGTAGAGCAGTGTTTAGTGGGATGGTGGGATTTCTTCATTTTTGTCGACGCGCAAAATGAGATTGGAAACTAACCGTGGTCTGGAGAGGAAGGAGCGCAGGTCGAGAAAAAGGGTAGTCAAAGAAAAAATAATCAGTGATGAGATGAGCAGAGTTTAGTTCATATTGTAAGTAGGCTGTTTAGGTTTTTTTGGTAACGCCACCTCTGTATGAAAATCACTGGCTGTGCTGTGTGCAGTCTGTGGCTGCTTTGCATTGTTGTAATACTCGCCATTGTAGTGTTAGGCAGCTGGCTGTGAACAGCGCGTACCGTTGCGCAGTTGGAGGTGAGCCGCCAGCAGTGGTGGATGTGGGGAGAGAGATGGCGGAGTTTTGAAATTTGTCATGAACTGCTATATATATATATATATATATATATATATATATATATATATATATATATATATATATATATATATATATGATATTAAGGTAAATACATTGTTTGCTCTCTATTAAAATCTTTCATTTGCTAACTATGCCTATCAGTAGCTAGTGCCTTCAGTAGTTTGAATCTTTTATTTAGCTGGCAGTAGTTGCGCTCGCTGTATTGCAGTAGTTCGAGTAACCATGATTTTTGTGAGGTAAGTGATTTGTGAAACGTATAGTTTAATGTTAGTCAGGGCCATTCTCTTGTAGAGATTATTGAAAGTCAGATTGCGTTGCGCTAAAAATATTGTGCGTCAGTTTAAGCACAGTCCTGTATAATTGTTCTAAGGGGACGTTTCATATGTCGACCCTTAGCCGAGTATACCTCACTGGAATCTTCTGATTTTTTTCTTGTAGTTTGTGTAATTAGTGTAGCTTTTGTTTATTGCTAGCGCGTAATTGTAGAGAAAATCTCCTTTGTAGTTGCAGTCTTTCATTGTTGTACAGTAAAACAGTTGTGGTATGCATGTAGATTTGCACCAAGTATTTCGCAGCTGCAATTAACTAGATATTATTTTCAGTGCTATGTTAATGTGTTCCCCTATTTTTGCTCTTCAAATTGTGTTTTTCTATGTTGTCGTGTGAAATACTGTGACAATAATGGCGTGTGAAAAACGTAATACTAGGCTCCAAAGTAAACTGAGAAATAATAGTGACGACGAGCGTAGCTTGCCAGCACCACTGTGTAATGAATTAACAGACGTTCAAAGTAGTAATTTGGTAACTGTGCATAGGGAAATGGAGCGGGCGTCAAATAATGGCGTAGATAATGAAACAAGTAGTGAACAGGGAAGCATTATCGATCGATCGGTCGGCAATAGCTCGCCTCAGGAATCCGAAATGACAGGACACAATTTTGCAAATACTGTAGATTCAGGTTTTGCGTCCTCACCGTTTTTTCAAATGAGTCAAGACACATTTTCTGCTTGTCAAAATGTGAATGTTTCCGGTGCAAATTCACTGCCGAAATGCACTGAGGAACATGTTCCAGACACCAGTGCATTGTTATTACAATTAATACAACAAATGGGACAAACACAACAAAAGCTTCAAAAGTTTGACACAATGGAACAAAATCTTCGAAAGTTAGACACAGTGGAACAAAATCTTAAAAAGTTAGACACAGTGTAACAAAATCTTAAAAAGTTAGACACAATGGAACAAAATCTTCAAAAGTTAGACACAATGGAACAACACCAGAGACAAACACAGCAACAGTTAGACGCAATGGAACAAAATCTTCAAAAGTTAGACACCACGCTTGAACAAACACGTGAAGATTTAACTACTGAGTTACATAACATTGAATCGAAATGTCAAAAAGTCTGCAATGACGTAAAAACACAAATTTGTGAGCATTTTCAACCTATTTTTTCGCGGCATGAAAATGCATTACAGAATCACGAAGCAGCCATAAAAGAACTGCAAACCATCGTTCATGAAAATCATGAGACCTTGTCGGCTAAAATTGACTCAGTTGCATCTACCGATTCCGTTACGCAACTTGCAAAAACTCAGGAAAACTTAAAGGACACAGTAGATACTCTGAAACTTGGTTCAGAAAAACACACTGAGGAAATAAGTACACTATCGGATAAAGTAGCCGAACTTTCAGATCAGTTCACTAACTTATCTACAAAGGTAGATGATGATCTGAATGACACAACACCTGTAGCCTTCACTGACACTGAAGAGTATGAAGAAATTAGAAAATTCAAACAAAATCAAAATCAAATCAATACACAGTACAAAAGAGAAATCCGCGAAGTACAAGATCAGCTGACACAGGTAATACGAGAATTACGTATTTCAGAGGACACTCGCGCCCCAATACGGGAAGAGGGACATAGAAATACGGAACAACCACAAAATAATAACACAGGACACTTCGGAAATTATGAAAGAAATGGGCAAGGCACACCGAATTTTGAGATGGAACCGCCGACACGACGTAACAATGACCGATATGCTACTCGCCGACACGATGATTTTGACTATAAGCTGTTCATTACTACACGTAAATTCAAAACGTTTAAGAATTCTACCAACGACATTCATCCACAAGCGTGGCTCCATCAATTCTCTCATTGTTTTCCTCCCAACTGGTCGTTAGAACACAGATTAGAATTTATGTGTGGCTATTTAGAGAATGAACCAGCTGTAAGAATGCGATCGGTCATTCACGATTGTCACAGTGAAGGAGAATTTTATCATGCCTTCCTCTCAGCGTATTGGTCTCAAGCTACACAAGACCGAGTAAAACACAGCATCATGATGATGAAACACTTTGAACAATCTGAATTTTCCAGTCTTGTCAAATATTTTGAAGACATGTTGCATAAGAATCAGTATCTTTCAAACCCATACAGCCCCTCAGAACTCATCCGCATTTGCTTACTCAAATTGCCTGAACATTTACGACATATTATTTTAGCAGGACGTTGCAAAGAAGACATTGAGGCTTTTCAGGGACTGTTAGAAGAACTGGAAATTGACACTGACAATCGGGGAACGCGGAAACAGGAGCACAACAATTACAGGTCACATCTGACACAATTCCGCGATGAAAGAAATAATAACTGGACGCGACAAGGCTATTCTCACAACATAAATCGTGACCAAAACAGACACCACCCGTATAACAACCGTTGGCAGAGTAGTAATAATTACAGGGAAAGATCACCTCTCCGCGGTAATGACTATCACAGAGACAATCAGAGAAACAGACAATATGGGAACCAAAACAATTATTATTACGAGAGACAGAATAACTTTAGACGCAACGGTCCAGCGCGCAGTTACGATTCAGGGAGAAATTCTCCACCACTTAACCGACAAGAAAGAAACAACAGGAACTACCGACATGACGACAGACGATATGATCGTAACGACAGACCTGAATTGCATCAAAACTGGCGGGATTTAAACAGGACAGGACCCTCTCGGCAAAGTGAATTTGTAGAAGTTAGGTCTCCAAACCCCAATAACGACGCGCGCCAACAAAGAGACAGACAATGACTCGCGCTGCAGGCACCCACGTGCGCCGGCTGGCTCAGAGAAAAATAATATAGAAGCTAACCTTGAGAAAAATTCCGGTGTTCTTTACCGACGTATACTGCATGATAATTACGTTAAAGCTGAAACTCTGAGTACTTTGAAGAGTAAAAGATTGTACCACATTTCAAATGTAAAACCGTTTATTGAAAAATAATCTGCTTTTTAACTTTGTCTTTGCCATATAACTTTTCATTTTACATTGCTAGTAAGCTTTGTCAGACTTAGAATCTGTTAACATACAACAATGTTTGAAGTTAAATATCCAGCCTAGAACCTAGGGAACATTTTTAAACAGAAATTACGAGTGCATTGTTATTGTGAACAGACGACACAGTGTTATTGTGTGTGTGCATTCTTGCTTGTTAGTTGCACGATTACATAGCGACTATGAGGCTCACATACTTCGAGCATATACAGGTACTGCTAATGAGATTCTAATGGAACATTTTGGTTTACTTGAAAATACATTCTGGATTTACTTTATGTGAGATACCAGATGACACAGTGATTCGTTTATGTGACAGCTACACGATTTTTATCACGACGCTACTAATGAGTGACAATTTACAATGTTGCTTTTGCGTTGTATCTGTTTTATATCTGCACAGTTTTCTGAATTCTTCTGGAAAGTAAAACAGGTTTTAGTAGTAACTTTTGTGGTATAGCTACAATGAGACTGCCTTTTCCGTGGCACAGCAATACGTTACTGTACAGTACTTTCTTCATCGCGCCAATAAGCATAATAACTAAGATATCTATACGCAAAGCATTTCACTTTTGTGTATCATGAGGTAAGTACATTGACTTCTGCAGAACTTAGCTTTCGGAGGACGATAACTACGACACTTCCACAGAGATTATGTTGTAACAAGACGCACAGTTTAGCGCTACAGTACACGCATTTGAGTGATTAATCTTATACTTAAAACACTTATTTTTAAAGATTTTTGAATTACAAAGAAAGTTTTCCGTGATACATTTCATTCCATTGCTGTAATTTGTAACACCTGAAGGTATAATTACATTAATCCTCAGGGGGGTACACGCTTACTTTGTGTACCATGTGTTTGGCGAGCACAAGGAGCCCTAGCTAATATGGTATTTGCTTATACAACTTTACACATCGGTACCATATTTCTCTAACACATAAATTACACAGCTATCTGATTATTTAACAGAGAAAGAAATATTTTTTTTACTACATCAGTGACAGATGTTTACATAATTACACCGTTGGATAACTTCACACTCATGAAATTGTATTTTGTCTGCACTTTGTGAAATGCTCATATCTTTTCGGAACCATTGTGATACTATGAGAGCTTTGAATGATGTATTTGGTATGGGATCATGATTTTAAAGTACGTTTGAGGCAGTTGACACTTTTGACATGAGCAGACAATTTTTTTAGGTTTTGAAATTATTGGAGGAAGCTACGACGATTTTGAGATTTGACTGAGGTGTTATGATGTTATTTTTATGACGACGATGTGTATTATGCTGTTGCGGTATGTTTATGATCAATAAGATCATGCTATATAAGGAATGTGATTACGTGTTTATATGTATATGAATAATGAATAGAAGGTAGGGACTCTGGTGAAAAAGGATGTTGTAAACCGAGAATCGTACTTTAAGAGTTATGAAATGTGTGTAAATGCGTGAATGTATCACAATGCCGGCGAAAATTTTTTGGACACTGTTATATTCATACGATTTTGTTTCTACAGATTTGTAACGCAAATTGAAATTTTTATATGAGACTGTCGCTGTAGCGAAAACTGCTGTCGTAAATATTTCGTTAAGAAAGGTAAGTGACCGTGAAGTAATTCGTTGTGAGCGGCCAGGTGTGTCAGACGCCTGGAGAAAAAGCCATTATTGCGAGCCCTTTTCAGCGGCACAGGTAGAAAAAAAAAGGGAGGCCATTATCCTCGCTATTGACGTTCCTTTGTAGAGAGCATCGCAAGAACGACACGGTCGAACTTGAAAACATATGTTGACACTGTGGAGCTCTTAATTTATGATATTTACAGAAATGCCTAATGAAATGACGAGAAATATTTTTACATCTGCACACCTGATTATGACAAGCGTCTTTCTACGAGAGTTGAGAGAATGTCTACTAACTTATGAAATGTCACATGACTATTGAATGATATTTTTACGCTTTGGTTGGCGTAATTGCTTATTTCATTTGATATCTAGTTTCTAGCTGCACTGCAGCATTGGTTAAAATAAAATTTTATAGATGTACTAATATAAATATTTTCTGTCTACAGATCGAGTAAATAATAATTTTTTCAAAAAAAATGAGGGAGCACAAAAAGACATTTACCTTCACAGGAACTGCAATCATAGTTTTCTTTTCAAGTACTTGTTAATTTCTTTTGTAGAATAAATTGTGATGCATCACTCTAGTGTTAAGATGTGACATAGGTATTAGACATGGCCATTTTTAGTGTAATACTTTTTCTGCTTGAACTTTGTCATGTTTAGGTATAAGTTATGCTGTTTGCCAGGCATAGTGCTAATGAATTTTAATTTGTGTTACTCTGCTAAGCCAGATTTATTTTTCTTGTTTGCTGCACATTGCCTTATATTAGTCGTAATATTGCAATTGCTTCGCTAATTTCTAAAATGCTGCTTCCTTTGCAAATCTGCACTTTTTTGTCATTGCTGTTTGCGTCAATTGTTTTATGTGCTGCTGCATTGCCTCGTCCCTTAGTTTAGCATCTGAGCTCAGTAGATTTAAGTTAGCTTAAGAGGGGGTAGACTATATAAGAAACTAGTTGTGATGAATGGAAAGAAATGCATTGAAGGTATATGAAAACGTTTTGGGCCAAAATGAGTATTGTACAATGATCCGTAATTATTTTGAAAGAAATATGAACAGAGAAAGCAGGTATTGATAGGACTTTTTGGAAATAATGAGGAACGAAGGGAGATCTCCGAGAAGTAAAGAAAGTTTTGTTTGCAAAATACTGCAGTAAAAGAAACCCTGTCCTTTCCTTGTGTTATCCCACTATGTGTTTGTGTACCCATGTGTATTTGTTTTCTTCCTGTCTCTGTGTACTGTTTCATAGAATTTTTTTTCTCTTCTAATACTAAGCTACATTCACTATGATGAGGAATACTGTTATCCTCAAATATAATTTGCATTAATAATATGTTATTTTCTTTGTAAAGATGTTTAGACATTATTTATTCTGTTCTGTTTTAATGCTCATGTGTGAAATTAATGTTTCGAAAACTATTCTCATTATTTTACATATTTACTTATGTCATAATTCCTGTAACACTGATGTATATGTTATTTCGATTCTTTTGTAAAGTTTGTTACTACAAATGTTATCTGTATTGTTATGTTCTTTAATGATGTATTTTGTACCTTTGTAATTGTATTCTTATGTTATAAAATTGTAATTGACACCAGTTCATCATATTATTAACTTGTAAGTTCCATTTCACTGCACACATTTCTGTTGGTCATAGTATATGGACAATATGTGAGAAGTAGGGACTGTTAGTGTTTGCACGTGTGTTAATAATTCAGCAAGGGACTGGATAACAGCATTGCTGGTTCTAAGGACAATTCCAAAAACTTTGTGAGTGCACAAGTGGTGGTTTATGGACTTGCTATATTGTCTGCAAGACTCTTCAATGGTGATTGTGCACCTGCACATTTGCAACAGATGCCTGCTGGCCGTCTCTACAAGGACTACAGTGGGTCTACACCTTTGCTGACTCACCAATACCATTATTTCTACAAGGACTACAGTGGGTCTGCGTCTTTGCTGACTCACCAGTACCATTATTTCTACAAGGACTACAGTGGGTCTACACCTTTGCTGACTCACCAGTACCATTATTTCTACCAGGACTGCAGTGGGTCTGCACCTCTGGTGGCCCACCAATGCCGTAATCTCTACCAGGACTACAGTGGGTCTGCTCTGTGATGACCTACCCACCAATACTCTTCAAAACTTCGACTGACTCCGCTGTGGGTTTGCTCTGTTGTGGCCCATTACCTGTCAGCATGTCAAGAGTCAGCACTGTCTTTCCGTTGGAAGGACAACACTACTTCTTCAAGACTACATGGAAATCCACTACTTTCGTGTGCATTTTCTTCTACTGCTCAGACTTTGAGAAAAACACTGAAATGTTATTGTGATGAATGATCAGGACTGTCTTTATGGACTGTGAGAAAATTTTAGCTTTTGACCAACATTGTATCAATAAGTGTGTGCATTTGATTTCTTTGTTATTGTAATTGTGAAAAAAATTTTTAACAAATATGTATTGGCCAGTGCCCAAAAAAATTTGTAAAATTTTTGGTGGGTAGCATGGGGGCTATGTACGTAGGGTGTTTAGGTTTTTTTGGTAACGCCACCTCTGTATGAAAATCACTGGCTGTGCTGTGTGCAGTCTGTGGCTGCTTTGCATTGTTGTAATACTCGCCATTGTAGTGTTAGGCAGCTGGCTGTGAACAGCGCGTAGCGTTGCGCAGTTGGAGGTGAGCCGCCAGCAGTGGTGGATGTGGGGAGAGAGATGGCGGAGTTTTGAAATTTGTCATGAACTGCTATATATATATATATATATATATATATATATATATATATATATATATATATGATATTAAGGTAAATACATTGTTTGTTCTCTATTAAAATCTTTCATTTGCTAACTATGCCTATCAGTAGTTAGTGCCTTCAGTAGTTTGAATCTTTTATTTAGCTGGCAGTAGTGGCGCTCGCTGTATTGCAGTAGTTCGAGTAACCAAGATTTTTGTGAGGTAAGTGATTTGTGAAACGTATAATTTAATGTTAGTCAGGGCCATTCTATTGTAGAGATTATTGAAAGTCAGATTGCGTTGCGCTAAAAATATTGTGCGTCAGTTTAAGCACAGTCGTGTATAAATTGTTCAAAAAGGGGACGTTTCAATATGTTCTAATGTGTGTGTACTCGAATGGGACAAAACTGCTAAGGTCATCAGTCCCTAAGCTTACACAATACTTAACCTAAATTATCCTAAGGACAAACACACACACCCATACCCGAGGGACGACTCGAACCTCCGCCGGGACCATCCCAACAGTCCATGACTGCAATGCCTTAGAGCGTCAGAGTTTAGTGGAGTGCTCCCAATCACTGAAGGGTGCGTACTCAACGACGATTCCCTACCCGGAAGCGAAGTCCAGAATCGTATAAGTTAGCAACACCTTTGGTCACCTAAAGCAACTTTCCAGTGCCTTGTGGCACTATATCATGCAAATGAAACCTTAGTGATTTTACCCGCATTTGTCCTATCATAATAAACCAACCTTGCGACAGTATTTCACTGGTGACAGCTTCCCCCAGCTTGAACATTATCCCCCTGCGTCCCACCGCGCGTCATCGAAAGTCAGTTTCGGCATGATACTTGATGAGGAGGTCTAGCCCTGGGATTGCACAGCAGCCTTCGCCTGCATCACCCATTACACTGCAAGTGTTGTCACTTTTGTCAATCTCCTGATCTACTGGCACAAGCCTTGTCGGCCAAATGATAAACCTAGCAAACACATTTCCTCTTTCTGCTCCTCCCAGCTTCTGAGGAAGCAGTGCCGTAACAGATGATGCCGAATCTGCGTTCTTCGGAAATACTAAATGCGTCTGTACCATTTTAGTACATCTGCAATACAATCAGCTTTATTGATAGCTTTCTGTGCAACCTCCTAAGTGCTGGCCAGTGTGGCCCTGTGGTTCTAGGCGCTTCAGTCGGGAACCACGTGAACGCTACGGTCGCAGGTTCGAATCCTGCCTCGGGCATGGATGTATGTGATGTCCTTAGGTTAGTTAGGTTTAAGTAGTTCTAAGTTCTAGGGGACTGATGACCTCAGATGTTAAGTCCCATAATGCTCAGAGCCATTTGAACCATTTTTGAACATCCTAAGTGACTACAACAAAATTACTGTCGGCAGTTGCACTCTGCAAGACACAAAAATCATCGGCATATGCACTTCCCTGCACATCTGGTCCAGGCTGCAGAAATTCGCATCCTCTCCGCCAGATTATCCCCCACTAATTATACAAACAGCCAACGAGGAGAACAAAACAGTATGACGACAAGGATACTTATTCTGATTCTATCCTCACACTTACAGTAACATAACTTCTTCGCTTAAGCGTCTACTCATGACTACTACTTTACGTGCTTAAACGTAGTAAGCCACATTCATTGCTCGAAATGAAATACATTCCCCATCGAAAACGGCCTAAACTACCACAAAACTCCGACTTCTAAACAAAACTCATCTTCCCCTCCTAAGAAGCTACACGTGGTTTACAACTTATACCCTTCCACGCAATGAGCCACACTCATTGATGATAGGGAAAATAACGTTCGTATTTCCTCATCCTCATATCACAGTCTGAGTTTACTTGCCACATGTAACACATGAAAACAGAACTGAAAAGCTGGTAAAAGGTGGACTGACTCTACGTGATACTCTCAGGGGGAAAAAAGAACAGTCAATGCAATCACCCATTCCATACTGATGCAGTCTGTCGTCGAAACTACAACTCTGAGGTAGTCGAGAGTCATCGTCTCCAGGGAGGGTGGTTGGTGAGGTTGCTCTGTAACTGAAATTTAGTGGTAGCACACACTTCTGACATCAAAATGTAGTGGTTGCCCCAGGGCGAAGCAGGTGGCAAAAGACTTCCCAAACAGCCGCACGTAAGGCCTCCCCAGTTTGTCTCACAAACAGGTTCCAGTTGCTGTCTGTGGCCGGCACTGTCGTTGAGCCGGATGCTGTCGCCTGTCCTGTTTCAGAGGAAACCATTCAGTCTGCAAGATCCGGGCAATCGCAGTGGGTGGGATTATTGGTAGTTGGGAGCTCCAACGTTAGGCGCGTTATGGGGCCCTTTAGGGCGTTGCTGAGGAGGGTAAGAAATCCAATGTGTACTCCGTGTGCATACTGGGTGGAGTCATTCCAGATGTGGAAAAGGTTGTCCAGGATGCCACGAAGAGCACAAAATGATTCTAATGGCTCTGAGCACTATGGGACTCGACTGCTGAGGTCATAAGTCCCCTAGAACTTACAACTACTTAAACCTAACTAACCTAAGGACAACACACACATCCATGCCCGAGGCAGGATTGGAACCTGCGACCGTAGCGGTCGCGCGGTTCCAGACTGTAGCGCCAGAACCGCTCAGCCACCCGCGGCCGGCACGAAGAGCACAGGAAGCCGCCTACTGCAGGTGGTTGCTCACGTCGGTACCAATGATGTATGTCACTTTCGATAAGGCTGCCAGTCTTGCTTCCAAGATAAAAGCAGAGCTGACCATTTGCAGCGTAGTCGACAGGACCGATTGCGGACCTCTGGTACAGAGCCGAGTGGTGTCTCTGAATCAGAGGCTCAGACGGTTCTGCTACCGTGTAGGCTGCAGATTCCTCGACTTGCGCCAACGGGTGGTTGGTTTTCTGGTTCCGCTGAATAGGTCAGGTGTCCACTATACGCAGGAGGCGGCTACACGGGTAGCAGGGGCTGTGTGGCGTGGATTGGGCGGTTGTTTAGGTTAAAGGGTCTCGGGAAAACACAAGAAAGTCTTCAGTCACAAAGGGTGCAATCTGAAGACAGGAAGAACTTAGATACAGGAACCATTGGTATAATAGTTGTAAATTATCGTATCTGTGTTGGGAAAGTACCAGAGCTCCAAGCACTAATAGAAAGCAATGATTCTCAAATCGTTATAGGCACCGAAAGCCGGCTAAAGTCGGATATAAGCTAAGCCGAAATTTTTGTGAAGAACCTAACGGTGTGCCGTCCGCGGTGGCCGAGCGGTTCCAGGCATTTCAGTCTGGAACTGCGAGACTGCTACGGTCGCAGGTTCGAATCCTGCCTCGGGCATGGATGTGTGTGATGTCCTTACGTTAGTTAGGTTTAAGTAGTTCTAAGTTCTAGGAGACTGATAACCTCTGATGTTAAGTGCTCAGAGCCATTTTTTAACGTGACAGTGTTCCGAAAAGATAGACTAAACACCTTTGGCGGTGGTGTGTTTGTTGCTGTCAGAAGTAGTTTAACTTGTCGAGAAATTGAAGTAGATACTTCCTGTGAGTTAGTATGGGCAGAGGTCATTGTTGGCAACCGGAATAAAATAATAATTGGTTCCTTTTACAAACCTCCCAGTTCAGATGATACAGTTGCTGAAAGGTTCAAAGAAAACTTGAGTTTGATTTCAAACACATACCCGACTCATACGATAGTAGTTGGTGTTGACTTTAATTTACCCTCGATATGTTGGCGAAAATACAGGTTTAATTCCGAAAGTATGCATAAAATATCATCCGAAATTTTTCTAAGTGCATTATCTGAAAATTATTTCGAGCGGTTAGTTCATGAGCCCACGCGAATAGTAAACCGTTGTGAAACACACTTGCCTCTTAGCAACAAATAATCCTGAGTAATAACGAGCATCAAAACCGATATAGGGATTAGTGAACACAGGGTTGTCGCAGCGAGATTGAATATTGTAATCCATAAATCCTCGAAAAATGAGCGAAAAATATAGCTATTCAAAAAAGCAGAGAAAAATTCACTTGACGCCTTCCTGAGAAACAATCGCCACTCATTACAAATTAATAAGTGTAGACCAGATGTAGCTTAAACTAAAAAAAAAATAGTATCGGCAGCAATTGAGACATTTATAGCAAATAAACAAACAAACAACGGAGCTGATCCTCCTTGGTACACAAAACGGGTTAGAACACAGTTGCAGGAACAACGAAACAAACATGCCAAATTTAAATAGACCCAAAATCCCCAATAGTGGCGATCCTTTACAGGAGCTCGAAATTTAGCGCAGAGTTCAATGCGAGACGCCTATAACAGTTTCCACAACGAAACTTTGTCTCGAAACCTGGCAGAAAATCCAAAAGGATTCTGGTCGTACGTGAAGTACGTTAGCGGCAAAAAATAATCGATGCCTTCTCTGTGCGATAACAATGGAGATACTATCAAAGACTGTGCTGCCAAAGCAGAGTTACTAAACACAGCCTTCCGAAATGCCTTCACAAAAGAAGACTAAGTAAATATCCCAGAATTCGAATCGAGAACAGCTGCCAACATGAGTAACGTAGAAGAAAATATCCTCGAAGTAGTGAAGCAACTCAAATCACTCAATAAAAGCAAAACTTGTGGTCCAGACTGTATACCAATTAGGTTCCTTGCCGAGTATGCTGAAGCATTAGCTGCATACTTAACAATCACATACAACCGTTCGCTCGACGAAAGATCCGTACCCAAAGACTCGAAAGTAGCACAGGTCACACCAATATTCAAGAAAGGTAGTAGGAGTAATCCACTAAATAACAGGCACATATGGTTAACGTGGATATGCAGCAGGATTTTAGAACATATATTGTATTCGAACATTATCAATTACCTCGAAGGAAACGGTCTATTGACACACAGTCAACATGGGTTTAGAAAACATCGTTCCTGTGAAACACAACTAACTCTTTATTCACACGAAGCGCTGGGTGCTATTGACAAGGGATTTCAGATCGATTTCGTATTCCTGGATTTCCGGAAGGTTTTTGACACTGTACCACACAAGCTGCTCGTAGTGAAATTGCGTGCTTATGGAATGTTGTCTCAGTTATGTGACTGGATTTGGGATTTCCTGTCAGAGAGTTCACAGTTCGTAGTAATTAACGGAAAGTCATCGAGTAATACAGAAGTGATTTCAGGCGTTCCCCAACGTAGTGTTATAGGCCTTTTGCTGTTCCTTATCTATGTAAACGATTTGGGAGACAATCTGAGTAGGCGTCTTCGGTTGTTTGCAGATAACGCTGTCATTTATCGACTAATAAAGTCAACAGAAGATCAAAACAATCTGCAAAACGATTTAGTAAAAATATCTGAATGGTGCGAAAAGTGGCACTTGACCCTAAATAACGAAAAGTGTGAGGTCATCCACATGAGTGCTAAAATGTACTGTTTAAACTTCGGTTACACGATAAGTCAGTCTAATCTAAAAGCCATAAATTCAACTAAATACTTAGGTATTACAATTACGAACAACTTAAATTGGAAAGAGCACATAGAAACTGTTCTGGGGAAGGCTAAAGGAAGGCTGCGTTTTATTAGCAGGAGACTTAGAAAATAAAACAAACCTACTAAGGAGGACACTACGCTACAAGAGGATACTACGCTTTCCGTCCTCTTTTAGAATACTGCTGCGCAGTATCCTTACCAGATAGGACTGTCGGAGTACATCGATAAAGTTCAAATAAAGTCAGCACGTTTTGTATTATCACGAAATATGGGAGAGAGTGTCACAGAAATGATACAGGAATTGGCCTGGAGATCATTAAAAGAAAGGCGTTTTTCGTTGCGTCGGAATCTTCTCACGAAATTCCAATCACCAACTTTCTCCTCCGAATGCGAAAATATTTTGTTGCCAACGACCTACATAGGGAGAAAAGATCACCACAGTAAAATAAGGGAAATCAGAGCTCGTACGGAAAGATATAGGTGTTCATTCTTTCCGCGCACTATACGAGATTGAAATAATAGAGAATTGTGAAGGTGGTTCGATGAACCCTCTACCAAGCACTTAAATGTGATTTGCAGAGTATCCATGTAGATTTAGATGTACAGTCGTGCTAAAAGTATCCGAACGACCTGACTTGCATATCGCCTGATTCGCATACAACCCTCAAAACGCAGCTGTCTAGCAGGTACTCTAATCGCTCCTCGATACAGTCGTTCGACTATTGAAAATGGTTCCAGCAAATCGACACGAGAAAACACTGGTCTGTATCGCAATAACTTAGGATGTAAAGTAATACCACGATACTACAAATATCAGGGAACACCGAATCACAGATAAGACTGTACTTAACGCTTGTAAGCTCACATTTATTACAATAAATGACATACCTGAAATGTTGCCACTCTCATTATTACGACAGATAAGTATTGCACGTTGCAAGTTCGTCGTATTCATGATTTCCTCTTCAAAGTAACATACCGTACTTACTAATTAACACAAAATGACATTAAAAATTTAAGTTTTCACGAGCTGCTACTTGAGAATATGTATTAACTTCAAATGACTCGACGAAAAGTCTCGTTCTGCATATGGATTCAAACCCAGGTCATGCAGGCTAAGCAAAGATTTCGTGACCGACGGAAACTAACAGTCATTCCTGACTAGGCATACAGAGAGTGATATACCCCGATTTAGACAGTATCAGTTAGGAAGTATCAACTTCAAATTACATAAAGTAAACATTTTTTAACGGACGCGAATTCCTACCCAGCCTCTATTGCCCCTGTTAACTAACTACGAGACATGTTGAATATTGCTTCTTCACAAGTAACTTACTTGAAATGCCGTGAGGTGAAGCTTTGTGTTGGACAGGGATTCGAACTCCGAACCTAATCGGATTGTTATCAAAGCACAATCAGCTGTGACATATCGGATTTTCTCGGCAGTAGCAAGATGCTTTAACTGATATGATGAGGCGAAACGTTAATTTTTTCCTTCCCAGGACTCCAACCCGGCACCTATCGCTGTTATATTCTAGAGAAAACGAACGTTAAATATAGGTTTGTTACGCCAGCAGCGACATGTGAGCATGTCTGAACTAGAAATAATATGAGGAAGATTCAGTGCTGACTGGTAATCGAACCCCACACATATCCTTGTTGACTACACACAAAGAGACGTCACCTAGCGAATTTTTCTCCACCAGCAGCTCGGAATAACATCCTTCGACTTACAGTGATCTCGCAAATAGTTCTGTGTCTCACTGGGAGTCAAAAACGTCAGATATTGTTAGTGTTGACAACGAATAAAAATACATTAAAAACCAAAATTATTATCCACCAGCAGATAGGTGTTCGCATGCTATAGCTTCAGAATACGTAATGAAAACTTTAGTGCCGGGCGAGGATTCGAAACCATTCACGCGCTATATGTGGAGATGTTGAGGATTCTGCAGTGTTGAACAAACAACAAATTGTAGCCGAGCTGTATTGTCATGAAGGGATCAAATTCTTCGTTAAGGGAGGTCTGAGATGCTTTCCCACTTCAGAAACAATTTTATCGACATACAGAAGTTCAAATAAAAGGTGGAATATTTGTCCTGTGACCCTACAAATCGTTTGTTTCGTCACTAGAAATAAGTAACTAGTATAAGAAAGCTTACTGATAATAGAGTTTCAGTATGTCGCCACTCGTGTCTTTATTGTGGTTCAACCTAATGTCTACTTGGTAGAGAAGGAATATCATGTTTAATGTGAATTTCAGACCACAGTGCCATTATACCTTCTCCACTTCGCGTAGCCAGAAGAGAATAGAATCTGTCTCTCCCTATCAAAAATCATCGGCAGAAGTTGGAATCAAACCCAGACCACACGTATGTGAATCTGTCAGCAATCCAACAGACCACCAAATCCTCACCTCTGTGACTCATTTTTCTATTGTAACGCCATTGCGCCACACTGGATGAGAATTCTGACACACAGCCTCACTGTAGTGGTTTGCAGCATGTTCAATACATTCATTTACTTGGTTCACCGAATCGTCACGAACTAGCTGCCTCGGCTACCCAGTGCATACATTCGACTCTATTTTGTAATAATCGAAATAAAATCACGTAACTGCCACATACACAGAACTGCCAACAATGTAGGACGCAGAAATTTAAATAGGAAGTGTTCCTTTCCACTTGAGCTACTTTATTGCGCGATCTGTATGTTGAAAACGTCATGCAGTGCAAAGGAAAAGCTATAACTGTCTGTCTCTCAGAAGTCTACATCCGGCCATATGCATTATCTCACAACACTGTGGAATGCGGAAGTTCTGGAGGAATTCTTGTTGACTTCTGGAGCTACAGTAGCTACAGCTCAGTAAGTAGTGTAACGGTAAGTGTAGTACTCCGTAGACAAAACGTCACGAGTTCTAAGACATTCACTGCTACAATTTTTAAAACGCAATTCTGCTGTCTGCTGAAGTTATCAATCTAATGGAACTTCGAACAAAATGCATTTCACTTCTCAACCCAAAATAGTCGCATGTGGAAAAAGGGAAAACTACTGTGACATTTTGTTCTTTTCAGGTTTAATAGACGTCCAGGCAGCAGATGCAACTCGAAACATTTGAATTATATTTGGGGAGAGCGCATCGTGCCAAAATATATCAGAAAAGTATTTTCAACATTAGCTGTCGTGTGGTAATTGTACTTTATTCTTCTTCAAACCTTGTTTGGCAGCTTTCACTCAGAACAAGTTTTAAACATGCATATAATCAATAAACTGCATGTGCATTGTCAGACTCTTATAGATAACATCAGAGAATTCGCATATATCGTTGATGATTAATATCTCTCTCATGTCTACTATTGTTTAAGCAACACTAAAAGAAACCCTATGAAAATGTATTATAAGAAATGAAATATAACTACCCATGATAACCTTACGACGTAAGTATGTTTCAATAAAGCTGAGTATCTGTACACAATTGTGCCTCTATCGAACAGAATTAATAATATACTACTCACTCAGATTTCGGTTGGGTCTGTGTTTAATTGGTACGGTGTGTCATACTCAAGAGGTATGAAGATGTAGCACTTCATAAATAAAGTTATGTATTCCCAGAAACGCAAAATTTGCTCTTCAGCAACGGAAGGAGGTATTACCTGTTGTGCAACATTTTAAGTTTTTCACCATTGCACTATGAGCCGAAAGTATTTTCTTGCGTTTACCTTATCGATGTTTGATCTGACTGCTTGTGACTCTTTCACAGAAGGGATAAAAACGCTGCAGTTTGAGAGACTGGAATCACGAACCAGAACAGACGCTTTTTTGACAGTACAGCAAGTTACTACTTAGCTAGCACAGTCGTATGTGTCAGGTATTAATATTACGACGCTAATAGTGACTAGAACTCGTAAGCCGCTATTTAAAGGACAAGATTAGTTGCGATTTCCACTTGCAACGACTTTTCTGGGCTGAAAACCGTAAATTTACAATATTTTGTTAAACCTCAATCGATACTAACTCAGATAATTCAATGGAAATAACAGGAAAAATCAAGTGAAACTTGAGGCTTAATTACGTGCACACCAGGAAGTAACTCGTCGATCACAGAGTTGCCAAACATACCTTGCCTTGTTGCCAAATCTCAGTTACAGTACCAGCAGGAAGAAGATGAACCGATGTGTTCCTACAAAAAAATGGTTCAAATGGTTCTGAGCACTATGGGACTTAACATCTGTGGTCATCAGTCCCCCAGAACTTAGAACTACTTAAACCTAACCAACCTAAGGACATCACACACATCCATGCCCGAGGCAGGATTCGAACCTGCGACCGTAGCAGTCGCGCGGTTCCGGACTGCGCGCCTAGAAGCGCTAGACCAGTGTTCCTACAGAGGGCTGGGAAGTGACCATAGCTGGCATCTCAAAAGACGCGGTTGGCACAGCCTGGAGTACGTAATGCGTCTGATTCGCATTTCTGTAACTAGGCTTAGGGACTGGAGCGTAGTTACTAATAATACTCAGAACTGACTGTAAACTAAGCATCATAAATCAGTAACTCTCATAATCGTTTTTATATTTCTTTGGTAAGTGTACTCAAAACTAAGAAACTCATTCATGGACGTTTCCGTGCCTGGCGGAATGTCGAGCACAATGAACAAATAAAAAGAAAAAAAAAATAATGTTTGTGTGTGTTTGTGTGTGTGTGTGTGTGTGTGTGTGTGTGTGTGTGTGTGTTTGTGTGTATGTGTCTGTGTGTGTGTGTATGTGTATGTGTGTGTGTGTGCGCGCGCGCGCATGTTAGAAGAGAGAGAGAGAGAGAGAGAGAGAATAATTATTCTAAGGAAATTGCATCATGTTATGTAAAGAAATCTTTCATTAAAGTGATCATTTCGAAATGTCGTATCCAAGATCTATGGAACAAATATTAATCGAATCAAAACTAATCTAATCATATTGCTGACTAGCCATGAAGAGTCATGAATTACCGAAATTTTCGCCAATATCAGTAGCCAAATCTAAACTTGAAAATAAAAGACGACAGTTTTTGTAATAAACCAGGACTCCTATCAAGACCCTTTCGTCCCTGTTAACTAACCACGGAAGATGTCTGATATACCTTCATTCAGAAGTAACAAAGTATGCATGATGTGAAGTTCTGTGACGGGGATACAAACCCAACATGTAATCGGATTGTTAACTAAGTAAAATCAAACGTTATGTATCGGTTTTTCTTACCATCTGCTAGGTGTCTGAATCTAAATAAGGATACAAATTTTTGTGCCTGAGCGACAATCGAACCGCACACCTACCGTCCTTCTTTATCATCCACGAATATAGCTTAAGTATCAATTGGTTACTCACCAACAGTAAGATGAGTGCGTGTTTGGCCAGAAATAACGATACCTATTGTGAATGTTGGCAACACGTGAACAGACATTTAAAATACATTTTAATTTTCACTAGGAGGCCGGTGTGCACCTGATGCGGTTTGAAATGAAATTATGAATATTTTTGTACTGCATCAGTATTCGGACCCACATACTTACCTTTGGAGGAGACCTAGAGAGGACTGCAGTCTTGGGAAAAAAAAAAAACAAAATGATGTGAACTATACTGTTCCGAGAGGTTCAGATCCTCGAGAGAGGAGATAGGAATTCAAACCACAGTCCGGCACCAAATTTTTCAACGTCTGTAGATCAGTCAAGTGCAAGTAAAATAAGAGCCCTCTTCCTTTAAATAGCTATCGGTTCATCACATAAAATAAAACATGGTGACAGTATTTCTGTTTACCATGACTTCCGCCTATGTCGTTTCCCAACGTAAATCGGTTCTGCCCATTTGGTAGTGAAGGAACGTGATGTTCAATGCGGATTCTGAATTATAATGTCTTTCTCTTGAGGTTACCAGAGGTAAAGTAAATCTGTTTGTGCCCCCTAAAAGTAAATGCCTGAACCCACACATTGCACCTGTGGCAGTTCGTTCCACCAGACCATTGTGGCCACATTTTCCAGCCCCAGGAGTGTTCTGTAATGGATCATATTCTTAGCTTACAAAATTAGTCACAGTCGAAAAAAGGGAGTCTATTAAATGGTTAAGTAGGAGCAAGATTCTGACGTGGAGATTATGCTATTCTCATGTCAACAGGATGTAAAGACACTTCTAGGCATCATACCTTCGATGTGAAGCCATTTTGAATTTTTCACTAATTCAGCAAATTTCTTAGTACAAGAAAATACACTGTGAAGTGTGAAATTGTCGATAATTCGATTATTACCGTATTATTACTATCATTTTCTTTATACCGCTGCTGGAGCACATGTGCCTGAACATCATTTAAGAATAGGTTCTTTCCCTGTCTACGGAATTTTTTTCATGTTAATATCAAACATCAGCAATTACTCGTAGATTACATTAAAACTAAAGTAAGTGATGAAGACGTCACTTGATAACGAAAATGCGCTGTATTTCTTCATTTACTTGCGCCTAGAAATGGCTGTCGAATACTGCCAAACCAAGAGCCAAGGGATCTTACTGCCTTCCAACATACGTCGCTGTCAGTTCTTCGATATGATTTAGTCTACGTGACCTGTTTCAAGTTGTGTATGACAGAGAATGGTTTAGAAAATCAATTGTTTTCCTTTGCAATAGACAGAAAGATTTTCATTCTAAGGTATCCAAGTCAAAAAATTTTCGCAATATTAGTTCAAATTTAATATTCGCTTCTGTAATGTAGGGAGTATTTCACAGTTGCAAAAGCCGCATCCGACCCATTGACCTTACATTTAGTCGCTGACCATAAATTCTAGAACAGAGCCGGCCGGAGTGGCCATGTGGTTCTAGGCGCTTCAGTCTGGAACCGAGCGACCGCTACGGTCGCAGGTTCGGATCCTGCCTCGGGCATGGATGTGTGTGATGTCCTTAGGTTAGTTAGGTTTAATTAGTTCTAAGTTCTAGGCGACTGATGACCTCAGAAGTTAAGTCGCATAGTGCTCAGAGCCATTTGAACCATTTTTTTCTAGCATAGAGTGACACCAGTTTAAGTAACCTAATGTAGCGAAGACTGTTTGTAAGTGCTCTTTCTCACCGGAAAATACGCAGTTAACCCATTGGGCTCCATAAGTACACTGTTTATGCCAACTTGAAGGCACTACATTCAATTCAGTTCTCTTTACTTTGGTGCAGGGACGCGCAAGTGCCAACGCAGGCACAAACAAGAGATCCTTAATTTTAATGCCAAGCAGAAGCCACAGTGGTGGCTACAGGGCGGCAAAGTGATAAACAGCAAGACTACGAGTACGAAGGTCTCGGCTTCGATCCCTGGTCAGTCCCACGAATTTTATCTCCCATTTTACACTTATTTCCCCTCGGGTAGTGTTGTTGATGTGAAAAATTCCGAGTTGCACTGTGGTCCGAAAGCCACGTTAAACTGTAGGTACCCCTATTAAGTGTCTAGGCAAGTCAACTCAAAGGTCGGAGGAAAGCAATGGCATACCACCTTTCACAGGACCGTGCCTATTAAAGCCCTGTGGTGTTTAAACCAATCTTCTAACTGATGGCTGATTTACATTACTATGGGTTCCAAAGTTAATGATCTTCAGGTTATTAACATTTTTGTGTTTTCATGCTGTAGCTTTGATACCAGTAAACGTAAGTTACCAGCCGAGCACTGTCACCGTTCGAGTTGTCGAGGTGGTAGACAACAATGCTGTCGACCCCAGTTACAATCTTGTTCATGCCTATGTTTCTGTCGAATACCCCTTTGTGCCTTTCTGTGTATTTCAAGATATACTTTTATACACTTGGTACGCATCCACATTGATATCTCATAGAGCTGTATTTAGCAACATGAATCAGATGTATTTTCCGAGCAATATATCAGACAATACGTCAGTGCAGCGAGATTTCGTTTGAGTGCTGCGCATAGTGCAAGAAATACTTGTGTTTTGCTTGCTTCTGTGATATGTATCACCCCACTGAATGCGCGCAAGCTGACGAATAGTCTATCAATAATTGGAATTACGCAATAAAGTTATATTTTTGAATTATATAACCCGATGAAAATAACTGTAAATAGATTATATGCCTACTTGCTTATTACTCGCGCTTCTTGATGCTTTCCTCAAAAAATTAGAAGAAAAATATAAAAGAAAAATAAAAAGAGAGAAAGAGAGACAGAGGGAGAAAACATAAATGTATTTCAAATATCAGCTCAGTGACGCCATGTTCGTCTTGTGATGTAAAGCAAGGATAGTTGATAGGTAATGTCTCGTTGTACTAGCGATATGTATGGCTGCATGGCTTTTCCCTCTGCAAACAATCAGAACAGAATTCAGTAACGAAGTGTTAAGAACACCTATGCAGTGCACCAATTAAACACTCAGCCTTTCTTGATTATTTTGTAAATCGTTAACAATTGTCTGTAATGCAGTAAACATCCTTGATTACTGATTTGTTACTACTAGCTTTGTTACTGTTATTCGTCACCCCACTACAACGTTCCTATCACTCATTGCTGCCGATGCACGTTACGAATGGATCAGGATGAATGGAATCTAGGATGTTTCGTCACGGAGAATATACACATTTATCTCGGCGTCTTGTGTTCAGGGTAATATGAAAATCTCAGTAAGAGAAGACAACAATGAGATGCCGGTGATGCAGGCAATAATACCCAACTATTTCTGTCGACTGAACACCATGACGACAGAAAAATTGGCATCTCAATGTATTTTGATTCTACTTCGTCAGCCTTCTTACGACGTCGTTCTAATACCTCGTGGGAGCAGGCATAACATTTTGCTTTTTGAATACCGAGCAGTAACACATAAAGATAGTAGATGGAAGTATACAAAGAAACAATCAGACTCATGGGTGTGGATCCAGTTCATCATTAGAAGACTAAACAAGAGGGAAACATTACGAAAGCAATGAATACGCTGGTTAGTATATATTATTTTTATAGATCTGAAGATCAAAAAGCGCAGATCTGCACAGTGCCCGCGTCTGCACTTTACTTTCTGTCTTAATGGGCATAATTTTTAGTTTCTTCTCTTCTGAATTTTCAAATGCGTTGATTATTACGAGACACAGAATAATTAGTTAACTGTATTTCTTGTAGCTCCCATTCTCACCAACATTTTTCTACATTTTCGTGCAGTTCATGAAATTCTACTTGTATGATCACAAAACTGCACATAGATGCAATCGATTTCGAGGTGCAAAGTGTTTGTCATCTTACTTTTCGTGCCAGGTGGGCAAAGTTGATTTCCAAAGACCTTTTATTGTACTCAAATAATCTTTTGTCACAAAGTAATAGGGTAAGTGTTTTATTCGTATGTATTTTGTGGGAAACTGTACTCGTGATGGACGTTTATACACCTGAATGTTTGACACAACTGGTAGGAGAAAACGCTGTGTATTAACCAAACCCCACGCCTCCTCTCCGTATCCTCCTATGACACAAGCACGGGATTCTCCTCGCATACCACTACAGAGCTGTTCCTAGCACAACTGAGAATTGGCAACATCGTCACAAAAATTTGGCAACACTGTGACAGTGCAGTCACTTCCACTTATGGTACTGAACTGACTCACTAAATTCACTTGATATTCCCTTTCCATTTGACTGACTCGTGCTATATAACCCCTAGATACTGAGAGAGAAAATTCAATTTTTTGGCTAAAGAAATGCTATTCTTCACGTAAGTGACAACTTCTATTATCGGTCACGATGCGTTATGAGGCTGAGCGACCAATACCATGATGAAAGTGGCGTGCTGGCAGCAGTGTGTCCGTAGCCCCGTGCCCCCGCCCGTATTTCGTGTCGCAACAGCTCAATGAGTCATCAGTTCTAACCGTGGCAGGGATCAGCATGTGTGAGCTTTTTTTCTGTTTTATTTATGGAGCTGCGAATTTCCCGAAAAAATTCTGTAACGAAATCGGAAGAAAACCTTTACACATCAAGTCCTCTTGGTAGCAAGTTGTGTTAATGGTCATAGATCTCGGCTTTCTGACTGCAAGCTGCTTCACAATACAAGTGTCTCTGAATAAATTCGAATCGATCGTCAACGATACGAATTTCAATGTTGTTCTTCACTTAAAACTCACATGCCAGGGTAATAAGTATGAAGGAAATGAAGCTCTTGATTACTATAGGGCGTCTATGTTAAATTTCCACAGTAGCAATTAGGAACTCTCTGCAGACATTTGGTAACAGCGGCTCTAGCAACTTACTTTTTCTCTGCGTAGCTTCAAATATGGGCAATTTTGTCGCCTTAAATCCAACTGAGTATTTTAAATATCACTTTTGAACAGCGTTCACTTCTCCATTAATTAATGTATGGAACTCAAAACAAGCAGTTTGCCTGAGTAGCTATAGAGCAGGTTCTGAAAGGTATTGACACAATGTTTTGCATCCATTTACCATAGGTAATCAAAGAAAGAAACCAAACACATTAAATTGCATTTACTCTCTGTGCCTTGACTAACACATACGAATCTATGACAAAAAAATATTATTTGAAGAATCTCCTGTGAAAGGAAAAAGAACAGGATGTGACGCTTTAATTATAGCACACTGGAACAGGAACAATGAAATTAATTCTGTGCCACATTGATGTATTGTATACTAGTGTAATAAAATACTCATCAAATGAAAACGGTTTTTTGCCTCCGTTGCTATCGAGTGTGAAACACGATTCGTAGACAGATTTTATGGTTCACTAACATTGGAGCAGATGTTGTCAGCAGAAGGCGAGGCAGCGCCATGCCTCAGCCTGGCAGCAAACGGGTCCCAGAGAACTCAGATGCATGCGGTGTTCAGAGGCAGATGGCAGGCCAAGAAATCCATCGCTAAAATAGTGTTGAACCAAACCGTTATTACCAATGTCACAGAAAGCGAAATAAATTGTAGATTCTCTTGAATTACACTCATAGCTTCAGCACTGAGAGGAAAGGAGCGATAAAAGTTTTGTCAACATGTGCTTTCTGTTGCCAGACGTCGTATTAGCTAGTCTCGTGGTTTACCTCAAGTCTACAGTCGTAGTCAAGAGTGATGTACTCAGACTGCAGTCAAGACTTCCTTCAAGAAGTGCCGAAGTCTACAATGTTGCCAGATCGAGCATATTGACGGACTTAGAACTGTGAGGGGGAGCATGACTGTATTGTCCACTTTATGTGAACAACTCGGCGGAGCGGACAACTTTTTTGTCTAAGACTGTATCTACAACACATATTTCACACTGAATACCCCAAAGAATTAAAAAAACAAAATTAGTTTATGAGAACAATGTTAACTATATTGTTCGAAGTAATCATAGTATTGTATACATGTGTGTAAACCCCTTCCAATGCCCACTCAAGGAAGAAAAGGATACACAGTCTAGCTTCAATATTATAAATACGTCTCAGTTTGTGAATGAACTCAGTCTTAGACTGATAATCATTTTGAATATTTATCATTACTGTAGCCATTGGTGTTAAACTCGTTTCCAACCAATGATTACCACAGCTACAGGAACACTACTTGTGATACCTCTTAGACAAAATACTTACGCAGTGCTATCAGACAAAAAGATCAACCTGACACAAACTGTGGGAAGTTTGTTTTATAACCTTCCTACCTGGATAAAGAGCTTTTACTATTTGATATATATCTGTGAACGTTGCTGCATAAGACGATTTAAGAAGAAACTGAATTCCTTCAGCTATGACAATGTTTAAAGAAATCGTTCTAACGGCACTAAATCATGGTTTGTGAATTGTTTACCAGCAGTAATCCGCCGCATTTCGCTGGTTGGAAGCCATAGAACGTACTGACAAATTTCACAGAAGGAAAGCGGGACGAAATGTCTCCCACTGGAAGGTCATGTTGTTTTATTTAAATGACTACAAAATCGAGTAAAACAAACAGTGAGGTTGTCAGTAAAAACACATTACTGTTGTCAGTATGATGTTGCACTGCCCAGGGCCTCTAATACTAAAGAGCCCGTTTAGATCAGGAATATTGTATACATAAGTGGAAGAGAGAGCTTGACATTCCGCCAGGCACGGAAACGTCCATGATTAAGTTTGATACTCAGCTTTATTGAAACAGACTTACGTCGTAAGGTTATCATAGGTAGTTATATTACATTTCTTATAATATTGTGCACAATTTTCGTAGGGTTTCTTTTAGTGTTGTTTAAACAAAAGTAGACATGAGAGAGAAATTATCATCAACGATATATGCAAATTCACTGATGTTATCTATAACAGTCTGACAGTGCACATGCAGTTTATTGATTACATGCATGTTTAAAACTTGTTCTGAGTTAAAGCTGTCAAACAATACCACTCGACAGCTAATGTAGAAAATACTTTTCTGACGTATTTTGGCACGATGCACTCTCCCCATAAATAATTCAAAAGTTTCGAGATGCGTCTGCTTCCTGGCTGCATATTAAACCTGAAAAGACCAAAACGTCGCAGTAGTTGACCCTTTTTCCACATGCAACTATTTTGAGTGAGAAGTGAAGGGAATTATGTTCAAAGATCCATTAGATTGATAACTTCAGCAGACAGCAGAATTGAGTTTAAAAAATGTAGCAGTGAATGTATTTGAACTCACGACGTTTTATCTACGGTGCACTACAATTACCATTACACTACTTACTGAGCCGTAGCTTCAGTAGCTCCAGAAGTCAACAAGAATTCCTCCAGAACTTCCGCATTCCACAGTGTTGTGAGATAATGCATATGGCCGGATGTAGACTTCTGAGAGACAGACAGTTATAGCTTTTCCTTTGCACTGCACGACGTTTTCAACAGACAGATCAGCAATAGAGTAGCTCAAGTGGAAAAGAACACTTCCTATTTAAATTTCTGCGTCCTAAATTGTTGGCAGCTCTGTGTAGGTGACAGTTACGTGATTTTATTTCGGTGATTAGAGAATGGAGTCGAATGTGTGCACTGGGTAGCCGAGGCAGCTAGTTCGTGGCGATTCGGTCACCAAGTAAATGAATATAGTGAACATGCTGCAAACCACTACAGGGAGGCTGTGTGTCAGAATTCTCATCCAGTGTGGCGCAATGGCGTTACAATAGAAAAATGAGTCACAGAGGTGAGGATTTGGTGGTCTGTTGGATTGCTGATAGATTCATATACGTGTGGTCTGGGTTTGATTCCAACTTCTGCCGATGATTTTTGATAGGGAGAGACAGATTCTATTCTCTTCTGGCTACGCGAAGTGGAGAAGGTATAATGGCACTGTGGTCTGAAATTCACATTAAACATGATATTCCTTCTCTACCAAGTAGACATTAGGTTGAACCACAATAAAGACACGAGTGGCGACATACTGAAACTCTATTATCAGTAAGCTTTCTTATACTAGTTACTTATTTCTAGTGACGAAACAAACGATTTGTAGGGTCACAGGACAAATATTCCACCTTTTATTTGAACTTCTGTATGTCGATAAAATTGTTTCTGAAGTGGGAAAGCAACTCAGACCTCCCTTAACGAAGAATTTGATCCCTTCATGACAATACAGCTCGGCTACAATTTGTTGTTTGTTCAACACTGCAGAATCCTCAACATCTCCACATATAGCGCGTGAATGGTTTCGAATCCTCGCCCGGCACTAAAGTTTTCATTATGTATTCTGAAGCTATAGCATGCGAACACCTATCTGCTGGTGGATAATAATTTTGGTTTTTAATGTATTTTTATTCGTTGTCAATACTAACGATATCTGATAGTTTTGACTCCCAGTGAGACACAGTACTATTTGCGAGATCACTGTAAGTCGAAGGATGTTATTCCGAGCTGCTGGTGGATAAAAATTCTTTGTGTGTAGTCAACAACGATATGTGTGGGGTTAGATTATCACTCAGCACTGAACTCTTTGTCACATTATTTCTAGTTCAGACATGCTCACATGTCGCTGCTGGTGTAACAAACCTATATTTAACGTTCGTTTTCTCTAGAATATAACAGCGATAGGTGCCGGGTTGGGGTCCTGGGAAGGAAAAAATTAATGTTTCGTCTTGTCATATCAGTTAAAACGTCTTGCTACTGCCGAGAAAATCCGATATGTCACAGTTGATTGTGCTTTGATAACAATCCGATTAGATTCTGGGTTCGAATCCCTTTACCTCACGGCATTTCAAGTAAGTTACTTGTGAAAAAGCAATATTTAACATCTCTCGTAGTTCGTTAACAGGGACAATAGAGGCTGGGTAGGAATTCGCGTCCGTTAAAAATGTTTACGTTATGTAATTTAAAGTTGATATTTCCTAACTGATATTGTCTAAAATCGAGGTATATCACTCTCTGTATGTTTAGTTAGGAATGAATGTTAGTTTCCGTCGGTCACGAAATCTTTACTTAGCCTGAATGACCTAGATTTGAATCCATATGCAGAACGAGACGGTTCGTCGTGTCATTTGAAGTTAATACATATTCTCATCTAGCAGCTCGTGAAAAGTTAATTTTTAATGTTATTGTGTTAATTAATAAATACAGAAGGTTACTTTGAAGGGAAAATCATGAATACGACGAACTTGCAACGTGCATTAACTATCTGATCTAATAACGAGAGTGTTAACATTTCAGGTATGTCATTTACTGTAATAAATGTGAGCTTACAAACGTTAAGTACAGTCTCTTCTGTGATTCAGTGTTCCCTGATATTTGTAGTATCGTGGTATTACATTTCATCTTGAGAATTGCTATATAGAGCAAAGTTTTCAAGGGATGATTTGTTGGAACTCTTTTCAATAAACAAACGACTGTACCGAGGAGCGATTAGAGGACCTGCTAGACAGCTGCGTTATGAGGGTTGTATTCGAATCAGGCTATATGCAATTCAGGTCGTTCCGACACATTTGAGCACGACTGTACATGTGGAGGTCTGAGTTGAGGTGTTGGACTGATGAAAGGATGATGATTGATGGCTGCTCATAAAAACTTCACTATTAGTCATACATATTACTGAAGAACAAACTAGAACATTCTGCGGTGCAACGTCCTCCATAAGGTGTGCTGAAGACAGCGAGAGTTAAGAAACTGACGAAACACGTGGCCATGGTCTCAAACGACTGTTTTTTATGGCGGAACGCTGTTTGCACCTGGTAGTTGGCCTGAAGGTCTTCGACTGGCTGGAAGATTCTAAGCCACAACACTGATTTTGAAACCAGAAGCAGGGGCACACACTTAGTGGAGGCCAAATCTCGTGGTGGCTGATTGTAACATCATGTCACCTCGAGGAGCGGAATACACCTCTAGTAGCTACCAGACTGGGACACCTTTGACTGAAAACAATTGTAACTTATGTTGGGACAGAGTGTTCTTGCTTTGCAAATCACAGACCGCAGCTATGTAGACCATAAGAAGTCTGTTGGTTGGATGTGTAGTAACTGGCCTTTCTGCTGTGTCGTCGTTATGGCAGTGCCAGCCCGTTTCCTGGAGCACAATGTGGGAATCTGCCAGTGGCATTGGTGCATCTGACGTAATGGTGTTTGGTCGGCTCTGAGCTGGCTCACTAACAAAGTCTTTTGCAACGGACATGGCAATACCACTTTTGTATCCCACCTGGAAGGCAGCGCGTGGGTCTGCTCTTGTAAATTGAATGAAGGAAGTGAGTAGGAGCAGGAAAGGTGAAAGTCTCTCGGTACTGCTGTTAGAAATGGTTTTACTATATCACAATATTAACTGAATATATAACTTTGCACTGAGGTGCGAAACGTTAGACCCGTCGTATGTAGTACATAGTCTCAATAGCAAGCGAAGTGTCCTGGCCGTCTGCTCTTGTTCAAAATGGGAAGAATCTGTCACTCGTAGACCTCCACAGAACCAGCTAGAGGGCGCTGTCGTAGGTGTCTTTTGTAGTACCAACTTAAGAACTTTCACCTACGCCGTGGCATCGTAGCTATCGATACCACATCCCTCCCCCTTGAAACGACACACCGTCGTTGAGTAGGGCTTCCGGCGACGGCTGGAGGGACCCAGGGGGCCCTCCAGCGGTTCCACCACCGCGGAAGAAAGCGGCGGCGGCGGCGGCTGGAGGTGGGGCCATGGTGGCGGCAAGAGGCGCTCGTCCCCTACAGTTGACCGGACTGGCAGCGGCGACTTCGACGACGGCAGGCGGGGCGACCGTGGCGTGTTAGCGAGCAGCGGAGAGCCATCGGTGGAGTCGTAGGCTGAGGTGGCGGAATGCGTGAAGCCTGCAATTCTGCCAGAAAACAACCAGCGGCAGAAAACCGAGGACGGCACAAACGGATCTGGCTCCGGTGTCGCTTGTCACTGCCAGAGGGACCAGAAATGACGAATCAGGCGCCGCCAAACTGGCGAAGAATGCATCCCTGCTCCCAGCGCTGCCTGCCAGAGAAAACGCGATAGAACACTAAATCATGCGGCGCCAAGCCAGAACGAGGCGAAGCAGTGGGAGCGCACAGCGGCGGGTGCAATAGCTACAGGAACGACCAGTGGGTGTGGCCATGTAGCAATTCCACTGGGGAACGGGTGCCAAGCGGCTGCGTGCAGTATGAAGAAAGGAAAGTCCAGAGCGCGTGCTCGTGAGAGTGTGGCGTGTATCTTGCTTATCCGTGACTTAAACATACGCACTAAGCGGTCAGCCTTGCCATTTGACTGGGGGTGGAACGGGGCTGAGGTCAGATGGCGAATGCCATTAGCAGCACAGAACGCTTCAAACTCTGAGGACACGAATTGGGAACCATTGTCGGAGACAATAACTTCAGGAAAGCCCTCAATGCAGAAAATAGACGTCAAAGCCCGAATAGTACTGGTAGATGTAGTAGAAGACATAGGTACAACAAAAGGAAAGTTGCCGTATGCATCAATGACTATCAACCAGCGGGTGTCCCAGAAGGGCCCCGCAAAGTCAATATGAACGCGCTGCCAAGCGCTGAAGAAGTCGGCCACGCAAAGAAGCGCTGGCGACGAGCAGATTGATGCTCCACGCAAGAGCGACAGTGAGCAAGCAAATTCTCAATATGTTTATCAATGCCGACCCAAGTGCAGTGACAATGCGCTAATTGTTTCATCCGCACTATACCCAAATGACCAGCGTGCAGCAAGCAGAAAACTTCCGACTGCAACGAACGAGGTACACCCACACAAGACTGATCATCGTCAGTTCGTAACAAGATAACACTGTGGTGCACAGACAAGCTGTGATGTTGCGCAAAGTAACGTCGAACAAGTAGATCACAAATCTGCGTAGCTGCTGGAGGCCATTGAGTACGAATATACTTCAAAAGAATCTGCAAAGAAGCATAGGCGGCTGTCGATGAAGCAATGCGACGAAAATCCACTGGAAAACCATCAGCTAATTCCTTATCTTGTGAATCAATAAACACGTATGACAATTCGGAACAATCAAACGCTTTGTCAGGACCGATAGGCAGAAGAGACAAAGCATCAGCATTGCCATGCTGGGTTGTTGGCCGAAACAAAATTTCTTAATTGTAGTTAGAGAAAATTAAAGACCAACGTAACAACTTTTGTGCAGTACGTGCTGGAACTGGCTTTGACTGGTGGAACAACGACCTCAAAGGCTTGTGGTCGGTGACCAAATAGAACTTGCGACCCTACAAAAAAACATGAAACTGTCACACCATATACAATAGCTAAAGCTTCATTCTCGATTTGAGAATAGTTTTGCTCGGCAGAACTGAATAACTTAGACACAAAAGCTATCGGGCGAACGACAGATTTAATGCGGTGTGAGAGAACCGCTCCGATGCTGTGAAAAGATGCATCGACAGCCAAAACAACTGGTTTGGAGGGATCGAAAGGAATCAAATAGCGATCACTCAACAACGCAGATTTGAGCTTGTGGAAAGCAGCGTCACATTCCGAAGACCAGACAAAAGGCGATGCAAAGGCGCTGCAATCTGCGCTGCATTTGGTATAAACCGAATATCATATGAAATTTTGCCCAACACAGACTGAAGTTCTTTCAAGTTCCTGTGTGCTGGAAAGTCTCAAATTGCATTGAGATGTGACGCCGAGGGGTGGATACCCTGTTCGTTAATCATATGTCCTAAATACTGAATCTCAGTTTGAAAATAATTGCTCTTGCCCCTGTTACACTTTAATCCTGCCTGCAAAAGTAAAATAAATAAAGCAAGCAAATTCTGCAAATGTTCGTCAGGGGAGCGACCTGATACCACTATATCGTCCAGATAATTTGAGCAACCAGGGACAGTGGCACACAACTGCTGCAAATAAGACTGAAAAATAGCAGGAGCCGAAGCTCAACCGAACGGAAGGTGGCGAAATTTGAACAGTCCAAGGAGGGTGTTAATCGCAAAATAGCGCTGAGACTGTTCGTCGAGCGGAATCTCAAAGTATGCGTCCCGCAAGTCAACCGTGGAAACCAATTTTTCGCATCAAGCTTATCAAAAATGTCTTCAGGACACAGTAAGGGAAATGTAGTTACCACCGTCTGCGAATTTAAAATGGCTCTGAGCACTATGGGACCTAACTTCACAGGTCATCAGTCCCCTATAACTTAGAACTACTTAAACCTAACTAACCTAAGTACATCACACACATCCATGCCCGAGGCAGGATTCGAACTTGCGACCGTAGCGGTCGCGCGGTTCCAGACTGTAGATCCTAGAACCGCTCCGCCACCACGTCCGGCGTCTGGGAATTTAGTGTAGACTTAAAGTCAGCACAAATACTGAGACGACCGTTTGGTTTCTTCAGACACACTATAGGCGAAACCCATGGCGAAACACAAACAGGTTCAATGACACCAATGTCTTGCAAATGCTTAAGTTCAGAAGCTACGGCATCGCGCAGTGTGTGCAGTGCCGGGCGTGCACGCCGGAAAATAGGCATGGTTCAGATGGCTCTGAGCACTATGGGACTCAACTTCTGAGGTCACCAGTCCCGTAGAACTTAGAACTACTTAAACCTAAGGACATCACACACATCCATGCCCGAGGCAGGATTCGAACCTGCGACCGTAGCGGTCGCGCGGTTCCAGACTGTAGCGCCTAGAACCTCTCGGCCACCCCGGCCGGCAAAATAGGCATGGCATTGTCTTTAACTACAACATGCGCTGCCAAGTCTGTGGCACAACCAAGGCCATCAGAAAAGAGTGCAGGAAACCATCGCATAGTGTGGCAACACTGTCTGCATGGTCAATAACGTTGATGTAAAGTACATTGTCCTGAATTGCGAGACCAAAAAGTTTAAATGCGTCCATGCCAAAAATGTTCGTAGCATCACTAGAGCAGATCACATGGAAAGACACTGTACGTGGCACCATATGTGGCTAGCAAGCTACACACGCCAAGCACTGAGATTTCCTGTCCAGTACGTGCAGTCAGCGTGGAATGTGAACGATGAAGCGGGAGTGAATAAAGCAAGACATACGTCGATTTGTTCAGTAAAAAAACTGACGCACCAGTGTCCAGCTGCATGCGAACACAACGAACGCAAATGAGAAAAGTCACAAAAGTCTCCTCGCATCGCGCTGAATGCGAGAAGAAGTGTCTGGAAAAACTTGATTCACACGACGAGCTGTCGAAGCACGTGACGCAGAAGGCTTTGAATAAATGGCATTAACATCCATAGGCTGATGTGAATCATGGTTATGCCAGTTGCCGTTGCGGTGACGCCCACGTGAGTCACGCGAACGGGAGACATTTGGTGAATTAGAGTTTCTCTTACTACACACAGCTTGCACATGTCCTTTCTTATTACAAAAATAACACAGTGCTTGGCGGTATGGGCAAATGTCCCGTGGGTGGGCACGAAAGCAGTTCGGACATCATTTCAGTTTCTTAGTGGGTACCTGGTGTGAAATTTGTTTACTTGCGCGCGAGTGGCGCGGCGTGGCTGGCCGTGCTGGCTGGTGGGTGGGCACGTGTTGTGCCGCGCTAACAGTACACACACCCGGGGTCATGTCGAACGCGGAAGTAGCCATGTCTAATGTATCTTGTCTGTCTAGCAAGTTCACTACTTCCTGCAAAGACGGGTTTTTAAACCTGAGGATTTTTTCGCGGATCGGTGATCCGCCACTCTCTGCGCAATAGCGCCTCTAATCATTACATCCGCATATGAGCGTCCACACGAGTAAAGTCACAATCAGAAGTTAGTCCCTGAAGGCCTGCTAACCAAGCTTTATTCGACTGAGTAGAGCCGCGCCTGAGGCGAAAGAATTCGTAGCGTGCAACTACCACATTTACACTATCACGAAAGAGGCAGTTCAAAGCATCAATCACTTCGTCGTAAGTTTTAGTTTCTGGGCGAGTGGTGGGAAACAATTCCACGAGCACATGGTACAACACAACACCCGTGATGAAAATGAAAAAAGCAAGCCGCTCTGTACCTGGTTTGTTGTAAGCTGCGCAGTGTGCCTCGAGTTGTGGGATGTTTTCTGGCCAGCCTTAAACGTCACGAGTGAAGGCACGAAATGGCGGTGCCGTCGGCGACGGCGTTGGTACAGGCGGTGGCGTCGGAGGCACCGAAGTAGCTGCAGTTTGTAGTGTGACCAGTCCATTTATGGCAGCAAGCAGCTACGTCCGTTGCTTAGGTTGAAAACGTACAAGATCGGACAGCTAAGCCTGTTCTTATGGCGAAGTGTATTTTTTAAAGTCTTAATAGCGAATGGTGGGAACACTTAAAGACAGTCACTCAGTCACACGGGGATATCACAATAAAGCTAAAGCAGTACCGAGCAAAAAAGGAAATGAGAGGCGAGGGAAAAAAAACTTTAATCGCAGTTTGTCGCCAAGTTTTGTATCCCGCCTGTAAGGCGGCGGGTGGGTCTGCTCCTGTAAACTGAAAGATTGGCCGAATGAATGAAGTGAGTAGGAGCACGAAAAGGTGAAAATCTCTCGGCACTGCTCTTAGAAATGGTTTTACTATATCACAATGTTAACTGAATACATAACTTTGCACTGAGGTGGGAAGCCTTAGACCCGTCGTATGTCGTACATAGTCTCAATAGCAAGCGAGGTGTCCTGGCCGTCTACTCTTGATCAAAATGGGCAGAATCTGTCGCGGAGCTCGTAGACCTCCACAGTACTGGCTAGAGGGCGCTGCCGTCGGTGTCTGTCGTAGTGCGAACCTAAGAACTTTCACCTACGCCGTGGCATCGTAGCTATCGGTACGACAATCACAATTGTACTCAGTAGCACCGAAAATTAGTGGTGGCGCTGCAGATCGAATAACTGATATGAAGATACTGAGTCTAACTGGGGAAAACAAGAAACTTAAGACACGACTTCGTTTGATAGGGCACATCCTGAAGCACCAAGGAATTGTCAGTTTCGTTATGGAGAGAAGTGTGTATATGTGGGTGTTGGGAAGGGGTGATATTAAAATTGGAGAGGGAGACAAAGTCTTGAACACAGGTAGCAGGTTCAAACTGAGGCACATTGCATTAGCTGTGCAGCGCTGAAGTGGGTTGCACAGAATACACTAGCTTGAAACCAGTATTCAGACTGAAGAACCCAACAACTACATTGGGGAAGGGGGCGGGTGGGAGAACTGGGCTTCTGGTCCACAATTTTGCAAGTTCTTTATTGGGAGAACTCATGAGTAACGTAGATCTCGTGTCATTCAGCACCCTCGGCTGTTGACATCGCAAAAGACGTTACTGTATTGCTCTAAATTAACGGCGCTGCTCATTCTTGTATGAGAAAAGCTATTTATCTAACGCTATTGGCCGATTCAAACAACTGAGGTAGCGGTTCTTGTATTATTTTGTTGCTGTAAACAGAAATGTCTCTGGTATGACGTTAAACTGTAACCACACGTGGAGTGACCACTGTATAAGCAACAATAGCAGCAACCCCTCTGGAAGGTGGATAAGCGAGTGGAAGTCGTGAGCTGTAACCGTTGCTTTGCCTGCTTGTGAAGGTGGAAGGAAGAAAGAGAATCTAAAGAAAATAGTCGTGATCACCTACCACTTAAGTCAGCTCAGCAATGTGATTTGAAATTAACCGAGCAGTGCTTGTTGATTCCTTTTGTGATTCCTTATTACTCCAGGTTGGTGTTCGAGAGAAACGTAAAGCTACAGATGTGGCTCCAATGTAATTTTCATAAGGCAAGTGCATAACGTTATCGGTCAATCGCATTATGCTGTGTAGTTAATTGACTATCGGACTTCGTTTCTGAAAGACTGCACGTTCATTGGTGCACCATAAAATAACTGATAATTGCTAATCAGTATTTGAATCACACCAACGGCAGACAGGCTCCACGTTAGCAGTATTGCATTTCTTTCACGATTAGCTGTACACAAAGCTGATAAAGACATTAATACAAAGAGATATGTATAGTTTATTAAATTAATACATTTGAAAGGTATTAATTTAAATAGTTTTAAATATAGTCATGGTTCATAAGAACTAACAAGATAGATGCTTACATAGCGAAAGCTGAAGAAAATGGACGAAAAAAAAAAAAAAAACAGGAAGCCATCTCCTAGCTGATCGCAGAAAAAATGTGAATGCTTCTCTGTTCTTTATTATCATAGAAAGTATTACATGTACTTATTAACATTTGTGGACTCTCTGGTACACATACATTTCATAAACATAAAGAAAGAAAAATTTTCTTATTGTCTTATATTTGCCTATGATACATTTGATTACGACACTCGCCGTTACAAAAGTGGTCCCAAGGGGGATATTTATAAAAGATACAATAACTTAAAATTTGAGAGGTATCATTGGTCTGAGGATAGGAGGGTAAGGCAGTTCAGTGACGTGTCTGCCCGTGGGAATTGATGCAGCCACTGCTGGAGTGAGGTCGCAGTTAGCTTGTATGATGTCAATCGGTCGGTGACAACAGGCTGAGAGTGAGCTCTGGTTGTGCAGCTTGCAGCAGAGCTGGGCATCGAGGGGCGGCCCATGCAAAAGCGTAGCTGCGATATCCATGTGAGCCTTGCCTAGCGCTGCCGGTTCAGACGCATCGAGGTCCGACGGGACGCACGGTGTAGAGTCGAGCACAGAGGCCCGGCCCGCCTGCTGCGGGCGCACTGGACTGCAGCAGTCTCGAGCCGACCGAGTCCCTGACGTCACCCCAAGGGCCGAGCAGTGCAGTTGCGAAAGAACCTGTATGCCACGGCCTCATCAGAGTCGCGCATGGAGACGGAGCCCACGGGCCGCGGCCTCACTGCTCCACACTGAGCGAGCACGTGACGTCACTGCAACAGTGCCATGCGCAAGCACTGGCGTGCTGTGGCCTACGGGCACTCGGTAGTACTGACCGCAGTTGCGAACTATGGGCTACGAGCGGTGAGTAGAGCAGCGTTTAGTCGGGCGATGGGATTTCCTCATTTTTGTCGTAACGCACATAATGAGCGAGGAAACTAATGTGGATTTCAGAAGAAGGAGCGCATGTCAATAAAGAGGGAAGTAAAAGAAAAACTAATGACTGGTGAGTAGAGAACCACACATCCTGAAGCGAATCTTAAAAGTTCAGTTTGGCCCGTGTTAGAGCCTATTGTGTATGGAGTTAGGAAAAACGTTCGTTTTGTTTGCTGTTCGCTGTGCGGTGAAATTTACTCTCATGCTGAAGGGTCAAGTGGGACTTCGCACATTTCTCCCCATCCCTGCGTGTCTAATAAACAAGGGTCTTGTGTGGACGAGAAACGACTTCCTAAACTTGCTCAGGAGATAACGGTCGATAAAAGTGTGGCTATGTGTGCACGAGACGTAAGGTCGTACAGAACTGCATGACATGAAGGTGTTATCGATCTTGTTCAGACGTTAGTTAACACTGCAAAGGCCATTATATCTCTCCCCACAAATGTGTCGCAGTACATGGCAGAAAGTGCTAAAAGCCTAAGACATATAATTATGCCGGAGGTAATTGCTCATATAACAGAAGGTGAATACCCAGCAACTACAGACATGTGGACATTCAGTGCGAGAAGCAACAAATATCTGACATCTACTGTCTCCTGTTTCATTGACTGGACTCTCAGATTTCGCAATTTTTTACAACTCTGTTTCCAGATCAACCAAAAACGGGCACTAAGATCCTAAGAGAATTTTTTAACGATTTATGTCTCTTGGTATCCACCACTCTACTTTGAAAGACATGCAGCACACGACTAATCCAGGTACCAACATTGTCGTTGCACTGCGCGATATATTCACGATTGAGTTGTTCTCGCATTATGCTAAATACAATTGTCCATAAGTTCATGGTCTTTTTGGGCGGCGAAAGAACGCTTGACTTACGTAAAGAAATGTGGTTTCTTAATGCTCTTGTTAGATAAATGAGCTAGTCTAATCATAGTCGCTGGAATAAGCAGCTGACAGTGTTAGAATGTCATTAAAATTTCTGCACCAAGAAGAAATGCAGACGATAAACGTGTTTCATTGGACAAACATATTATACTAGAACTTACATGTGATTACATTTTCAGGCAATTTGGGTATATAGATCCTGAGAAATCAGTACCCAGAACAACCACCTCTGGCCGTAATTACGGCCTTGATACGCCTGGGCATTGAGTCAAACAGAGCTTGGATGGCGTGTACAGGTACAGCTGTCCATGCAGATTTCATAGCCCCACCCCATCAAGGAACAATTCTTGTTGGAGCACATCAATTCTGCTACTCCATCTCCTGGATTTCTAGTTGTGCAATGGGATGATGGGAGTGAGACATTCGGGTAGTTTACACGTGATTTCATTCAACATCTACACTGAAAAAGCAGTAAAGCATGCCAGGATAAATTTGTAAACCGAATTAAATATCAGGGAGATGCAATAAACATTCTGAAGTTTACCAGTGACACTGCAATTTTCTCAGAGACGACAAAGAACTTGGAATAACAGTTGAATGGAACAGATAGTGCCCTGGAAAGGGATTATAAAATAACTGTCAATGGAACTAAATGAAAGGTAATGGAACGTATTCGAATTAAACCTAACGGTACTAACGCATTTTTCATAACGTTTACTACAGAAGGGGCATAATTTATGACCAACACAGAGAAATACGGATGACGTTAATTTTCGTTATCTTTTACGCACAATATACATTTTAAAGATATATTTACCCGTAAAAATTGTGGCAAACCTGAAAATATGAATATGACACATGTTCTGAAAATTCACATCCACTGACAAGACCTAAATTTTTGCGTTAAGTTTTAGTGAAAAATTAAAAACAATTATGGAATCTGGTAGAAGAAATTTTTAAAAATCATATATATATATATATATATATATATATATATATTCATAATTTTAAAATGTAATGTACTTGACTAGATTACAGTATTCTGAGAAGGTAAGCATAAAGTACCCCTTCTCTCTCCCTTGGTATTGCGAGGGTTAAACCAGGTAGTGTTAAGGGAATCTGATTACGAAATGAGACACTAAAAGGACTATTGGGCAGCAAAACAACTAATGATGGCCGAAGTAGAGAAGATACAAAATGAAGACTGACTATAGCAAGAAACGTATAAATGAAAAAGGGGGATTTGCTAACATAAATTTAAGTGTTAGGAAGCATTTCTAGAAGGTATTTGTATGGTTTCCAAGATGCTGCTCCAGGTGGGTGTAAAAATGAATGTGCGCACTGGAAACTACTGAACGCGAAAATAAAGATTTGGCCCTGTCTGACTGCCCCCTGAAGCAGATCATAGGATCTCTTAACGGTGATATTATTTCCTCCTTCTTGCTCTTTAACATATTAATTACAACATAAAAATAAATGAATGATTAAGGGAACTAGTATCAACTAAGTAATAAATGTTGTTTCTGCTTATAGATTTATTGTAGATTAAAATCCCTATATATAGTACAAATGTTTATATGTCGATGTGCAAGGGACAGAAAGAGATACAAATGAATTTCTTGACTAATATTATTGATCATCTGCACAAATCTGCCCCTTTTTATGGATACGCGATCTAATATAAATAACGCGAGTTGACTGACATCATCTAAGTCCCAAACTCTAGAAGACACTATTTTAAAATATGATCTACAGTGGTGTGCAAACTCAGTGCGAATGAAACTTACGTGATCACAGCGGTTCAGCTTTATAGCCCTAATATGCCGAAGCAATCAATATCACCGAATGCACTGCGTCCGGTGTGTCGGCGTGACGGTTCATGTGCACGTCTGCGACGATGGAAGAACTCCAGCGCCGGCCGCGGTGGTCTCGCGGTTCTAGGCGCGCAGTCCGGAACCGTGCGACTGCTACGGTCGCAGGTTCGAATCCTGCCTTGGGCATGGATGTGTGTGATGTCCTTAGGTTAGTTAGGTTTAAGTAGTTCTAAGTTCTAGGGGACTGATGACCAAAGCAGTTGAGTCCCATAGTGCTCAGAGCCATTTGAAACATTTTTTGAAGAACTCCAGCAACAAAATAAAAAACTCATTGAAACAGTAGGACGGCAGAAGGCTGTCCTCTCAGTAGTATAATCTAATACTATCTTCTCCACTCTGTGTTCTACAGACAAGAAACGCGAACTCCCAGAGTTCTTCCATCATCGCAGACATGTACGTGAACCATCACTCCGACACACGGGACGCAGTACATTGGGTGATATTGATTGCTTCGGCTTATTAGGTCTATAAAGCTGAACAGCTGCGATCACTTAAGTATCATTTCCACTGAGGTTGCACAACATTGTAGATCATCTTTGAAAGTAGTGTCTTCTAGTGTTTGGGACTTAGATGATATCAGTCATCCCGTTTTATTTATATTAGATCGCGTAGCCATAAAAAGTTGCAGATTTGGACAGTTGATCAATAATATTATTTAGGAAATTCATTTGTATCTCTTTATGTCCAATGCACATCAACATATAAACATTTGTAATAAATAAAGATGTTTTAATCTACAATAAATATGTAAGCAGAAACGTTAATATTTAGTAGTTACTAGTTCCCTTAATCACTCATTTATTTTTATGTTGTAATTTATATGTTAAAGAGCGAGAAGGAGGAAATAATATCACCGTTAAGAGATACTAAGTATCTGCTTCATGGAGTAGTCAGACAGGGCCAAATCTTTATTTTCGCGTTCAGTATTTTCCACTGCGCACATTAATTTTTACACCCGCCTATAGAAACATCTTGGAAACCATACAAATACCATCAAGAAATACGTCCTAACACTTAAATTTATATTCGATGTTAGCAAATCCCAATTTTTCATTAATACTTTTCTTGCTATTGTCAGTCTTCATTTTATATCCTCTCTAATTCGGCCATCAGCAGTTATTTTTCTGCCCAATACACCTTTTAGTGTCTCATTTCGTAATCTGTTTCCTTTAACACTACCTGATTTAACTCCCGCAATACTAAGGGACAAGGAAGGGGTACTTTAAGCCTACCTTTTCAGAACAATGTAATTCTAGTCATGTACATTATATTTTAAAATTGTGAAAAAAATATATTTATGATTTTTAATGATTTCTTCTACCAGATTCCGTAATTGTTTTAAATTTTTGAGTAAAACGTAACGCAAAAATTTAGGACTTGTCAATGGATGTGAATTTTCAGAAGAGGTGTCATATTAATAATTTCAGGTTTAGGCCCCTTCTTGCACATAAACATATCTTTGAAAATGAAGTTGTGTGTAAATGATAACGAAAATTAACGATATCCGTACTTCTCTGTGTTGGTCATTGGTCATACATTATGCCCCTTCTGTAGTAAACGTTATGGAAAATGCGTTGGTACTGTTAGGTTTAATTCGAATACGTTCCATTACCTTTCATTTAGTTCCATTGTGGGTTATCTTATAATCCCTTTCCAGGCCACCATCTATTCCATTCAACTGATATTCCAAGCTCTTTGTGTCTCTGAGAGTATTGCAGTGTCACTGGTAAACTTCAAAATGTTAATTCCTTCTCCCTGATATTTAATTCTGTTTACAAGTTTATCCTTGTCTGCTTTACTTCTTGTTCGGTGTAGATGTTGAGTGACACCGAGTGTGGGCTATCTGATTGTCTCACTCCCATCTTCAAATTGCAGAACTATAAATCCGGCAGATGGAGTAACAGAATGTATGTGCTTCAACAAAACTTGTTCTTTGATGAGATGGGGCTGTGAAACACATGTCCAGCCTCATTACTCCTCTCTTCTTTTTACCTGAGGACAGTCAAATTCGTATCTCAGCGCACATACAGCCAAAATTCAAACTATCATTTAGGACAAAATGGATTCCCAAGGATTCATGTGTTACCAGTTGTGGAGGAGCATGTAGGAATGAGTATCTCTCCTACTTCCGAACATTAAATGTTTTTTTTTTTTTTTGTAATTCCCAGAAGAGCAGAGTACATTGAGATAACTATTTCTAGATCGAAAGGTAAGCCACTTCCATTCGAACCCACTTACGAAAGCAAAAAGAAAAAGACAGTTGGAGATGCAGTAATGTGAAATGTCGTTAGAGTGCTTTGTGGGACTGGAGAAGTATGAGCAAGGAAAACAAATGTATCCATTTCATGACTTTACTCCTCTTATCTTCAGATATCATTTTTAAATGAGGAATGGTGACCAGAGGAAAGTTGCTACCTCACAGTATCTCTGGACAAATAGCTTTTCATCTAAGTATGGTTTGAGGTGTTTATGTAAAAGTCCGATTTCAGAAGCTTGTGTGTCCTGGGGCGCCTGTCTCAAATGCTTTAACATTGTCGTTGTCCATGTCAACAGAAGGTGCAGTGTAGGTGATTTCTCCAGTTCTAATTCCTTGGACGCCGCTTTGAAGAGCTACAAAAACCCTTATGTTTTAAAAGCTATTAAAATAAACGATTGCATATAATAATTACAGTAATAGAATAGCAAACATACTGTGAAAATTTCTTCCATCAGCGTAATATCAGTTCCTTCATTTCTGGCTATATCTCCCTTCTCAGAGAGCTTTTCGCACAAAGACGTTCTAACATTGTCAGCTTCTTATTGCAGGGAGAGTCGTTACACTGGCTCATTTATCTATCAAGAGCGTTAAGAAGACGACTTTTCTTTACGTAAGCGAAGCGTTCTTTCGCCGCAATCAAAAGACCATGAACTTATGGACATTTGATGCATATATATTCCGCATTAAAATTATTTCGTAGCCCTGTAATTAGCATATGGCAGGAACAATTCCGTCGTGAATATGTCGCTGAGTGCAGCGATGATGTTGGTACATTGATCAGTCTTGGGCTGCATGTCTTTCAAAGAAGAGTCGTGGATACCAAGAGACATAAAACGTCTAAACGATTCTCTTAGAATGTTACCGCCCTATTTTGGTTCATCTGGAAACTGAGTTGTAAACAAAACGTGAGTGAGTGCAGTCAATGAAACAGAAGACAGTACATGTCAGATAATTGTTTCTTCTCGTGCTGGATGTCCATATTATATCAGGCATAATTATGTGTCGTAGGCTTTTAGCACTTCCTGTCATGTACGACGACACAGTTGTGGAGTGAGATATAATGGGATTTGCAGTGTCAACTAACGTCTGAACAAGATCCGTAAGACTTTCATCTCTTATGGTTCCATACGACCTTACGTCTGGTGCACACATACCCACGCATTTATCGACAGTTCCGTCGTGAGCAGGTTTAGGAAGTTGTTTCTCGTCCACATAAGGCCTTTGTTTATTAGGCACGCGTGGGTGGCGAGAAATGTGTGAAGTGACACTTGACCCATGAGTGTGAGAGTAATTTCCACTGCATAGCGAACAGCAAACAAAATGAACGCTTTTCCTAACGCCATACACAATAGGCTTTAACACGGTCCAAACCGAACTTTTGATATTCGCTTCAGGCTGTGTGGTTCTCTACTCACCACTGATTAGTTTTTCTTTTACCATCCTGTTTCATGACATGCACTCCTTCTTCTGCAAACAACGTTTACTTTCCGCGCTCATTTTGTGCGCGACGTAAAAAATGAAAAAATCCCACCACTCCACTAAAAACTGCTCTACTCACCGCTCGTCCCCCGTAACTCGCTAAGAACAGCCCGTAGGCCGCTGCACAGCAGTGTTTGCGCACGGAACTGGTGCAGTGATGTCACGGGTTCGCTCAGTGTGAAGCAGCGAGGCCGCGGCCCGTGGGCTGCGTCTCTAAGCGGAACTCTGCTGAGCCCCTGGCATACAGGTGATTTCGCAACAGCACTGCCCTTGGTGTGACGTCAGGGACTCATTCGGCCCGAGACTGATGTAGTCCAGTGCGGGCACACGACTCTGCACTGTGGGGCGCAGCGGAACTCGATGCAGCTGCCCCGGTTGAACCGGCAGGGCGAGGCAAGTCTCGCACGGCTCACATGGCTACGGTCCTGGATGTGAATCGCCTCGATGCCCACCTCTGCTGCGTAGTGCACTACCAGAACTCGAGATCAGCCGGTCGTCACCGACCGATTGACATCATACCAGCCAACTGCGACGTCACTTCAGCAGTGGCTGCATCAGTTCCCATGGGCAGACACGTCCCTGAAATGAATTATCCTCTTATCCTCAGAACAATAATTCCTCTGATATTTTAAGTTACTCTTGTACAAATATCTCCTGTGTCGTTGGAAAATGTAAGACACCAAGAAAATTTTTCTTTCTTAATGTTTATGAAATATGTGCGTACCAGAAAGTTCACAAATGTTAATAAGTACATGTAATACTTTCTTCGATAATGAAGAACAGAGAAGCCCTCACATTTTTTTCTGCTTTCAGCTAGGAGATGCCTTCCTGTTTCGTATCGTCCTTTGATCTTCAGCTTTCGCTATGTATGCACCTATGTTGTCAGCTCTTGTTGTCGTTGGTGTGCTCTTCAGTCCAGAGACTTTTTTGCTGCAGCTCTCCATGCTACTCTATCCTGAGCTAGCTTCCTCATTTCCCAGTACCTAATGCAACCTACATCCTTCTGAATGTGTTTAGTGTATTCATCTCTTGGTCTCCCTCAACGATTTTTACCCTCCACGCTGCCCACCAATACTAAATTGGCTATCACTTGATGCCTCAGAATATGCCCTACCAACCGATCCCTTCTCCTAGTCAAGTTGTGCCACAAATTTCTCTTCTCTTCAATTCTATTCAATACCTTCTCATTAGTTATGTGATCTACCCATCTAATCTTCGGCATTCTTCTGTAGCACCAGATTTCGAAAGCTTCTATTTTCTTCTTGTCTAAACTATTTATCGTCAACATTTCACTTCCATATATGACTACATTCCATACAAATACTTTCTGAAACGACCTCCTGACACTTAAATCTATACTCGATGTTAACAAATTTCTATTCTTCAGAAACGCTTTGCTTGCCATTGCCAGTCTACATTTTCTATCCTCTCTACTTCGACCATCATCAGTTATATTGCTCCCCAGATAGCAAAACTCCTTTACTACTTTAAGGCTCTCATTTCCTAATCTAATTCCTGCAGCATCACCTGATTTAATTCAACTGCATTCCATTAACCTCATTTTGCTTCTGTTGATGTTCATCTTATATCTTCCCTTCAAGGCACTGCCCATTCCGTACAGCTGTTCTTCTAGGTCATTTGCTGTCTCTGACAGAATTACAATGTCATCGGCGAACTTCAAACTTTTTGTTTCTTCTCCATGCTTTTTATTCCTGCTCCGAATTTTTCTTTTGTTTCCTTTACTGCCTGCTCGATATACAGATTGGATAACATCAGGGATGGGCTACAACCCTGTCTCACTCCCTTCCCAACCACTGCTTCCCTTTCATGCCTCTCGACTCTTAAAACTGCTATCTGGTTTCTGTACAAATTGTAAATAGCCTTTCGCTCCCTGCATTTTACCTCTGTCACCTTCAGAATTCGTGTTAGTATTTTGCAACGGTGGTTTATTAAACTGATAGTTCGGTAATTTTCACATCTGTCAACACCTGCTTTCTTTGGGATTGGAATTGTTATATTCTTCTTGAAGTCTGAGGGTATTTCGCCTGTCTCATACATCTTGCTCACTAGGTGGTAGAGTTTTGTTAGGCCTGGCTCTCCCAAGGCTGTCATTAGTTCTAATGGGATGTTGTCTACTCGTGGGACCTTGTTTCGACTTAGGTCTTTCAGTGCTCTGTTAAACTCTTCACGCAGTATCATATCTCCTATTTCATCTGCATGTACATTCTCTCCCATTTCTCTAATATTGTCCTCAAGAACATGGCCCTTGTATAAACCCTCTATATACTCCCTTTCTGCTTTCCCTTCTTTGCTTGTTACTGGATTTCAATCTGAGCTTTTGATATTCATGCAAGTCGTCCTCTTCTCTCCAAAGATTTCTTTAATTTTCCTGTAGGCAGTATCTAACCTTCCCCTAGTGATACACGCCTCTCCATCCTTACATTTGTCCTCTAGCCATCCCTGCTTAGCCATTTTGCACTTCCCATCGATCTCATTCTTTAGACGTATGTATTGTTTTCCGCCTGCTTCATGTAATACGTTTTTGTATTTTCTCCTGTCATCAATTAAATGATATATCAAACTGACGAGTCCTTGATGCCTCAGGATATGCCCTATTAAATGAAGTTGTGCCACAAATTTCTTGTATTCCCCAGTTCGACTCAGTATTTTCTTATCAGTTATTCGATCTGCAGTGCCACCACTACTTTTCGGCGCTACTGAGTAAAATTGTGATGATGCCATCGCTGTTGCAAAAGATGTTGGGAGTGGGCCAGCTCAGAGCCGACCAAATACCATTACGTCAGATGCAGCAATGCCACTGGCAGATTCCAACATTGTGCTAAAGGAAAGGTCATAACAACGACGCAGCAGTAAGGCGTTGGTAAGCCAGTAACTACACATCCAATCAACAGACTTTTTATGGTCTACGTGGTTACAAGCTATGATTTGCAAAGCAAGAACGCTCTGTCCCAACATAAATTACCATTATTTTTAGTAAAAGGTATTTCAGTCTGGTAGCTACTATTTAAGAGGAGAGGTGTATGCCGCTCCACAATGCGACATGAGGCTACAAGCAGCCACCATGGGATTTGGCCTCCACTGACTGTGGGCCCCTGCTGCTGGTTTTAAGGTCAGTGCTGTGAGTTTAGCATCTTCCAGCCTGTGGGCCAACTACCAGGTAAAACCTTCAGCCACAGTCGTTTGAGATCATGGCCACCTGTTGCATCAGTTCCTTAACACTCGCTGTCTTCAGCACACACTATGGAGGACGTTGCACCACAGCATGTTTTAGTTTGTTCTTCAGTAAAATATATGACTAACAGTGAAGTTTCTATGAGCAGCCATGGATCATCATCCCACCAACAATCCACCACCTCAACTCAGACCTCCACGTGTAGAGGTCAGCCATCCTGGACTTCCTAATTTTGATGTCAGAAGTGTTTGTCACGTCTAAATTTTATTGACAGGAGAACCTTACCAGCCACCCTCCCTGGAGATGATAACTCTCCACTACCTCAGGATACCAGTTTCTTCGACACACAGAATCAGTGTGCAGTAGGTGAGTGCACTGTCTGTGCTATTTTTATCCCCTGTGTGTATCACGCCGAGTCATTGCACTTTTTAGCACCTTGTCAGTTCTGTTTTCATGTGTAACATGTGTCCTTTAAACTCAGACTGTGTTCTGAGGATGTGTAAGTAAGAGCGTTATTTTATCCTATTATCAATAAGTGTGGTTCACTGTCTGGAAATGTATAAGGTGTTAACCATGCGTAACTTCTTAGGAGAGCAGGATGAGTTTTGTCAACAAGTCGGAGTTTTGTGGTATTTTTCTCCGTTTTGAATGGGGAATGTATTTCATTTTTAGCAATAAGTGTGACTCACTACTTTAAGCATGACTAGCCGCTCAGGTGAAGAAGTTAAGTTGCAGTAAGTGTTAGGATAGAATTAAATTAAGTGTCCTTCTCGTCGTACTGTTTTGTTCTCCTCGTTTGTTGTTTGTGTAATTAGTGGGGGATACCCTGGCGGAGAGGTTGCGAATTTCTGCAGCCTGGACCAGATGTGGAGGGAGGTGCATGTGGTCATGATCTTTGTGTCCTGCAGAGTGCAACTGCCGACAGTAATTTTGTTGTAGATTCTTGAGAAATGACGCAGAAAGCTATCAATAAGGCTGAGTGTATTGCAGATGTTTTGGGTACTGATATGGTACAGACGCATTTAGTACTTCTGAAGGCTGCAGATTCGGCACCATCTTTGTCGGCACTGCCTCCTCAGAACGTGGGAGGAGAAGAAACAGGAAATGAGTTTGTAAGGTTTATGATCGGGCAGACAGGGCTTGTGCCAGTGGATCAGCAGATTGACAAAAGTGACAACACTTGCAGCGTAATGCGTGATGCAGGCGATGGCTGTTGTGCAATCCCAGGGCTAGACATTTTCATCAAGCATCATGCCGAAACTGACTTTCGATGACGAGCGGTGGAACCCAGGGGGATAATGTTCAAGCTGGGGGAAGCTGTCACCAGTGAAATACTGTCGCAGGGTTCGTTTATCATGATAGGGCAAATGCGGGCAAAATCTCTAATGCTTAATTAGCATGATATAGGGGCACAAGGCACCGGGAAGTTGCTTTGAGTCACAGAAAGTGTTGCTAACTTAGGCGATTCTGGACTTCGTCTCCGGGTAGGGAATAGTCGTTGAGTACGCAGCGTTCAGTGATTGAGAGCACTTCTCCTGTCTATGCTCATGTTGAGTCGTTATCTGAATTCCGTCCTTGTGGGTGGGAATTTGCATTTCTTGTCTGTAGAATACAGAGAGAAGAAGATAGTATTAGATTATACTAGTCAGAGGACTTCCTTCTGCCGTCCTAGTGTTTAATGAGTTTTTTTTATTTTGTGGCTGGAGTTTGTATCTCCTTACGTCCATTGCACATCGACATATAAACATTTGTAATGAATAAAGGGGTTTTAATCTACAATAAATGTATAAACAGAAACGAGATTAGTATTTAGTAGTTACTAGATCCCTTAATCATTCATTGATTTTTATGTCGTTATTTATATGTTAAAGAGCAAGAAGGAGGTAATAATATCACCGATAAGAGATCCTAAGATCTGCTTCACGGGTTAGTCAGACAGGGCAAAATCTTTATTTTCGCCTTCAGTATTTTCCACGGTGCACATTCATTTCTACACCCGCATTTTAGTACCCAAAGCATCTTCAATACAATCAGCCTTTTTGATAGCTTTCTTTGACACCTCCTAAGTATCTACAACAAAATTACTGTCGGCAGTTGCACTCTGCGAGACACAAAAATCATCGGCACATGCACTTCCCTCCACATCTGGTCCAGGCTGCAGAAATTCGCAACTTCTCCGCCAGGGAATCCCGCCACCAATCATGCAAACAACAAACGGGGAGAACAAAACAGTATGACGACAAGGACACTTAATCTAATTCTTACTGTTACTTAACTTCTCCACTTGAGCGGTTACCTATGACTACTGCTTCACGTGCTTAAACATAGTGAGTCACATTTATTGCTCAAAATGAGATACATTGCACATTAAAAACGGCGAAAACTGCCACAAAACTCTTACTTCTCGACAAAAATCACCTTCCCCTCCTAAGAAGCTATGCATGGTTAACATCTTATAAACTTCCAGACAATGAGTCCGCCGGCCGCGGTGGTCTCGCGGTTCTAGGCGCTCAGTCCGGAGCTGCGCGACTGCTACGGTCGCAGGTTCGAATCCTGCCTCGGGCATGGATGTGTGTGATGTTCTTAGGTTAGTTAGGTTTAAGTAGTTCTAAGTTCTAGGGGACTGATGACCACAGATGTTAAGTCCCATAGTGCTCAGAGCCATTTTTTTGAACAATGAGTCCCACTCATTGATGATATCCAAAAATAACTCTGATAATTACACATCCTCAGAACACAGTCTGAGTTAACTTGACACATGTCACACATGGAAACAGTATTGATAAGCTGCTAAAAGGTGTACTGAGGCGACGTGATACTCGAAGGGCAAAAAAAATAAAACAGTCCGTGCACTCACCCACTGCACACTAATGCCGTGTGTCGATGAAACTGCAACCATTAGGAAATCGGAAGTCATCGTCTCCATGTAGGTTGGCTGGTAAGGTTCCTCTTTCAGTGAAATTTACAGGTGACACACACTTCTGACATCAAAATGTAGAGGTTCAGGTTGGATGACCTCTACACGTGGAGGTCTGAGTTGAGGTGGTCGATTGTTGTCATGATGATCATCCATGGCTGTTCATAAATACTTCACTGTTAGTCATAGATTTTACTGAAGAACAAATTAGAACATTCTGTGGTGTAACGTCCTCCATAGTGCGTGCTGAAGACAGCGGGTGTTTAGGAACTGAGGCAACAGTTGGCCATGGTCTCAAACGACTGCCCTCTATAGAGGAAAGCTGGTTGCACCTTGTAGTTGGCCCACTGGCTGGAAGATGCTAAGCCCACACAACTGATGTTAAAACCTGCAGGCCGGCCGGTGTGGCCGTGCGGTTCTGGGCGCTTCGGTCTGGAACCTCGTGACCGCTACGGTCGCAGGTTCAAATCCTGCCTCGGGCGTGGATGTGTGTGATGTCCTTGGATTGGTTAGGTTTAAGTAGTTCTAAGTTCTAGGGGACTGATGACCACAGATGTGGAGTCCCATAGTGCTCAGAGCCATTTTTTAAAACCTGCAGCGGGGGCCCAAAGGTGTTGGAGGCCATATCTCGTGGTCGTTGCTTGAAGCATGTTGTCGTCTCGAGGAGTGGCATACACCTCTTCTCGTAAGTAGTAGCTACCAGAATGAGACAACTTTGACTGAAAGTAATGGTAATTTATGTTGGCCAGAGCGTTCTTGCTTCGCAAATCACAGCTTGCAACCATGTAGACCAGAAGAAGTCTGTTGATTGGATGTGTAGTAAGTGGCCTACAAACGCCTTTCTGCTGTGTCGTCGTTACAGCGGTGCCACCGCCTTTTGTGGAGCACAGTGTGGGAATCGGCATCAGACGAAATGGTGTTTCATCTGATGACAGCAGTTATGTCCCATAAGATTTCATACACATTTTAACATTTGAACTAAACTCTGCTCTACTCACCGCTCGCAGCCCGTAGCTCACAGCTGCGGTCAGTGCTACCAACAGCACGTAGGCCACAGCACGCCATTGCTTTCGCACGGCACTGATGCAATGACGTCACAGCCTCACTCAGTACGGAGCAGTGAGGTCACAGCCCGTGGGCTGCGTCTCCATATGCGACTCTTCTTAGCCCGTGGCATACAAGTTGTTTCGCAAGAGCACTGCTCGGCCCTTGGGGTGACGTCAGGGACTAGCTCGGCCGGAGACTGCTGTAGCACAGTGCGGCCGCATGACTGCACCGTGCGGCGCGTCGGACGTCCATGCGACTGCCCCAGCTTAACCGGCTGCGCTAGGCAAGGCTAGCACGGCTGTGATGGCTACAATCCTGGACGAGCCGCGATTCGATGCCCACCTCTGTTGCAAACTGCAAAACCAGAGCTCACTCCCAGCCGGTTGTCACCGCCCGACTGACATAATACAAGCCAAATACGACGTCACTCCAGCAGTGGCTGCATTAATTTCCAAAGGGAGACACATCCCTGGCCGGCCGCGGTGGTCTAGCGGTTCTGGCGCTGCAGTCCGGAACCGCGGGACTGCTACGGTCGCAGGTTCGAATCCTGCCTCGGGCATGGGTGTGTGTGATGTCCTTAGGTTAGTTAGGTTTAAGTAGTTCTAAGTTCTAGGGGACTTATGACCTAAGATGTTGAGTCCCATAGTGCTCAGAGCCATTTTTTGAGACACATCCCTGAACTGACTTAATCTTGTTGTACACGACTTGAATGACTACTCATGTAACAGCCAGTATCATAGTGAAATTTACCGCAGGAAAATGTAGGACACCAAGAAAATTTTTCTTTCCTTATGTTTTTGAAATATGTGTACCAGAAAGTCCACAGACGTTAATAAGTACATGTAATACATTCTACAAGAATGAAGAACAGAGAAACCTTCACATTTTTTCTGCGATCGGCTAGGAGATGCCTTCCTGTTTCGTATCGTCCTTTGTTCTTCAGCTTTCGCTACGTATGCATCTATCTTGTTATCTCTTAAGTACCAGAATATACGAGGGCCGTTTGGAAAGTCCGTGCAAAAATAAAAACTGCATACATGTTTGGGGTAAACCTTTCTCATTTTTCAACGTAGTCTCTTTCTAGACTTATGCACTTCGTCCAACGCTGCTCTAATTTGTTGATCCCTTCCGAATAATAGGAATTGTCTAAGACTGCAATACAGCTAATAGTTGCTGCAATCACGTCCTCGTTTGAATAAAATCTTTGTCTCGCCAGATATTTCTTCAAATTGGGGAACAAATAGTAGTTCGAGGGAGCCAAGTCTGGAGAATAGGGGGGTATGGAAAACGAACTGTAATCCTATTTCCATTAATTTTGCCACCAGAACTGTTTAGGTTTGTGCTGGTGCATTGTCATGACGGAAAAGGATGGGTCCTATAACAAAGAATAATATTCACCTGTAATAGTTTTACCCTTTATTAGATAGTCGATGAGGATTATCCCTTGCGAATCCCAAAAGATAGTCGTCATAACCTTTCTGGCAGAAGGAATGGTCACCGCCTTTTTTTTGTGCAGATCCTCCCTTTGTTACCCCATTGTTTAGATGGTTGTTTGGTCTCAGGAGTATAGTAATGTATCCATGTTTCATCCACAGTGGCGAAACGACGCTCAAACTCTTGCGGATTCTTCTGAACAGCTGCAAACCGTCCTTGCAACACTTCGCACTTACAAACTGTTCTAAGCGAAGGCGCAGAGTCACCATAATGTTTATCAAGCTTCTCGTTAGTCTCCTGAGGCGTTTTGCCTTTCGTAAAGTAGTGGTCAATCACCACACGAAACTCTTTTTCGTCAATTTTTTGACAGACACTCGACTTCCTTGATTCACACGAATGCCATACACATAGAAATAGACCAATATGACTGAAACTTGGTGTGCGTTCTTTCCAAAGGTGCTACCAACTAAACATGACCTCGATAGGCGCCGGTGGTGCACAGACTTTTCAAGTATATTTAAATTAATATCTTTCAGATGTATTAATTTAAGAAACTAAACATATCTCTTTGTATTAATGTCTTTATCAGCTTTGTATACAGCTATTCGTGAAGGAAATGCAAAACTGCTGAGGCTGACCGAGGTGGCCGAGCGGTTCTAGGCGCTTAAGTCCGGGACCGCGCGACTGCTATGGTCGCAAGTTCGAATCCTGCCTCGGGATGGATATGTGTGATGTCCTTAGCTTAGTTAGGTTTAAGTAGTTCTATGTTCTAAGGGACTGATGACATCAGATGTCCCATAGTGCTCAGACCATTTGAACCAATTTAAACTGCTGACGTGGAACCCGTCCACCATTGGTGTGATCCAATTAGTAATTTATCAGATCTTTTATGGTGCACCAAACAACCTACAGTCTTCATCAAACGAAGTCCGATACTCAATTAACTATACAGCATAACTGGATAGACCGACCGCATTATGCACTTGCCTTATGAAAATAACATTGAAGCCACATCTGTATCTTTGCGTTTCTCTCGAACACAAACCTGGAGTAACAGGATATCACAACAGGAATCAACAAGCACTGCTCAGTTAATTTCAGTTGACAATACTAAGCTGAATATCTGCTGGTAAGCAGTAGGTGATCACGACAATTTTCTTTACATTCTCTGTCTTCCTTCAACCTTCCTGCTCTTGATAGATCACTAAGCCAGTCTAACGATACTCCCTGGAATAAGCAGCTGACAATGTTAGAATGTCTTTGTGCAAGAAGCTCTCTGAGAAGGGAGATATAGCCAGAAATGAAGGAACTGATATCACGCTTATGGAAGAACTTTTCACAGTATGTTTGCTATTCTATTACTGTAATTATTATACGCAATCGTTTATTTTAATAGCTTTTAAAACATAAGGGTTTTTATAGGTCTTCAAAGCGGCTTCCAAGGAATTAGAACCTGGGAAATCACCTACACTGCACTTTCTGTTGACATGGACAATGGCAGTGTTAAAGCATTTGAGTCAGGCCTTCCAGGACAGAGAAGTTTCTGAAATCGGACTTTTACATTAACGCCTTAAATTATTCTTAGATGTAAAGCTACTTGTCCAGAGATGCTGTGAGCTAGCGGCTTTCCTCTGGCAACCATTTTCATTTAGAAATGATATCTGAAGATATGAGGCGTAAAGTCATGACAGGATACAATACTTTTCCTTCCTCATACTTCTCCAGTCCCAGAATACACTCTAACGTCATTTCCCTTTACTGCATCTCCAACCGTGTTTTCTATTTGTTCTCACTAGTATATTCGAACGGAAGTGGCTTACCTTTCGATCTAGAAATAGTTATCTCAATGTACTCTGCTCTTCTGGAAGTTACAAAATTTACATTTAATGTTCTGAAATAGGAGACACGCTCATTCCTACATGTTCCTAAGCGACTGGTAACATGTGGATCCTTGGGAATCCATGTTGTCCTAAATTAAAGTTTGAATTTTTGCCGTATATGTACTGTAATATGAAATTTGCTGTCCTCGGGTAAAAGGAGAGGAGTAATGAGATTGGACTTGTATTTAATAGCCCCACACCATCAAAAAAACTAATCTTGTTGAAGCATATAAATTCTGCTACTCCATCCACTGAATTTCTAGTTGTGCAATGGGAAGAAAGGAGTCAGACATTCAGGTAGCCTACACTCGATGTTATTCAACATCTACACCGAGCAAGCAGTAAAGCATACAAGAATAAATTTGTAAACAGAATGAAATATTAGGGAGAAGCAATAAACATTTTGAAGTTTACCTGTGGCACTGCAATTCAGACTGAGACAGAAAAGAACTTGGAATAACAGTTGAATGGAATAGATAGTGCCCTGGAAAGGAATTATAAGATAACCTCCAATGTAACTAAATGAAAGGTAATGGAAGGTATTCGAATTATACCTAGCAGTATAAACGGATTTTAAATAACATGTACTACGAAGAGGGGCGTAAAATATGACAAACACAAAGATAAACTTATTTCGTTCATTTTCGTTGTCTTTTATACACAACGGGATATAAAATGAAGACTGACTATAGCAAGGAAGTATTAATGAAATAGACGTACTTGCTAGTATCGAATATAAATTTAAGTGTTAGGAAGTATTACTGGAAGGTATTTGTGTGGTTTCCAAGATGCTGCTCCAGGTGTGTGTAAAAATGAATGTGCGCAATGGAAAATAGTGATCGCAAATATAAAGATTTGGCTCTGTCTTACTACCGTCTGAAGCAGGTCTTAGGATTTCTTAATGGTGATATTACTTCCTCCTTCTTGCTCTTTAACATATAAATTACAACATTAAAAAAATGAATGATTAAGGGAGCTGGTAATTACTAAATATTAATGTCTTCTCTGCTTATACATTATTTACGTCCCAAACACTGGAAGACAATACTGTCATAGATGATCTACAGTGGTGTGGCAGAAGGCGATCCTCTGTCTAGTATATTCTAATACTATCTTCTTCTCTCTGTATTCTACAGACAAGAAATGCGAACTCCCAGCCACATGGACGGAATTCAGATAACGTCTCAACGTGAGTATTGACAGGAGAAGTGCTCTCAATCACTGAGCGCTGCGTACTCAACGATGATTCCCTACCCAGAGGCGACGTCAAGAATCGTATAAGTTAGCAACCGCTTCGGTCACATAAAGCAACTTCCCAGTGCCTTGTGGCACTATATCATGTAAATTAAAGCTTAGTGATTTTCCCACATTTGTCCTTTCATGATAAACGAACCTTGCAGCAGTATTTCACTGGTGTCAGTTTCCCTCCGGTTGATCATTATCCCTCTGGGTTCCACCGCTCGTCATCGGAAGTCAGTTTCGGCTTGATGCTTGATGAAAAAGTCTATCCCTGGGATTATACAGCAGCCTTTGTCTGCATCATGCAATTCACTGCAAGCTTTGTCACTTTTGTCAATCTCCTGATCCACTGGCACAAGCATTGTCTGCCCGATCATAAACCTTACAAACACATTTCCTGTTTCTTCTCCTCCAACGTTCTGAGGAGGCAGTGCCGTCAAAGATGGTGCCGAATCTGCAGCCTTCGGTAATTCTAAATGCGGTTGTACCATTTCAGTACCCAAAACATCTGCAATACAATCAGCCTGATTGATAGCTTTCTGTGTCACCTCCTAAGTACCCACAACAAAATTACTGTCGGCAGTTGCACTCTGCAAGACACAAAAATCATCGGCACATGCACTTCCCTCCACATCTGGACCAGGCTGCAGAAATTTGCAACTTTTCCGCCGCTGTATCCCCCAATACTTACGCAAACAACAAACGAGGAGAACAAAACAGTTCCGACCGCGGTGGTCTCGCGGTTCTAGGCACGCAGTCCGGAACCGTGCGACTGCTACGGTCGCAGGTTCCAATCCTGCCTCGGGCATGGATGTGTGTGATGTCCATAGGTTAGTTGGGTTTAAGTAGTTCTAAGTTCTAGGGGACTGATGACCACAGCAGTTGAGTCCCATAGTGCTCAGAGCCATTTTCGAGAACAAAATAGTACGACGAGAAGGACACTTAATCTAATTCTAGCCTAACACTTACAATATCTTAACGTCTCCGCTTGAGCGGCTACTCATGTCTACTACTTTACGTGCTTAAACGCAGTGAGACACATTTATTGCTCAAAATGAAATACATTGCTCATTAAAAATGGCGAAAACTACCACAAAATTCAGACTTCTCGACGAAACTCATATTCCCCTCCTAAGAAGCTACGCATAGTTAACACCTTATACACTTCCAGACAATGAGATACAATCATTGATGATAGTTAAAAATGACGTTCATATTTACACATTCTTAGAACACAGTCTGAGTTTACTTGACACATGTCACATATGAAAACGGAACTGATAAACCGCTAAAAGGTGCACTAACTCGACGTGATACTCGCAGGGGTTAAAATAGAACAGTTAGTGCACTCAACCATTGCATATTTGGCTTCAAAAGGCTCTGAGCACTATGGGACTTATCTTCTGAGGTCATCAGTGCCCTAGAACTTAGAGCTACTTAAACTTAACTAACCTACGGACATAACACACATCCATGCCCGAGGCACGTTTCGAACCTGCGACCGTAGCTGTTGCGCAGCTCCAGACTGAAGCGCCTAGAACCGCTCGGCCACTCCGGCCGGCCCACTGCATACTGATGCTGTGTGTCGATGAAACTGCAACCCTGAGTTAGTCGAGAGTTATCGTGCCCAGGGAGGGTGGCTGGTGAGGTTCCCCTGTCACCGAAATTTAAAAGTGACACACAGTTCTGACATCAAAATGTGGAGGTCCAGGATGGATCACCTGTACACGTGGAGGGCTGAGTTGAGGTGGTGGATTGTTGTCGCGATCATGATCGATGGCTGCTCATAAAAACTTCACTGTTAGACATACATTTTACTGAAGAACTAACTACAACATTTTGTGGTGCAACTTCCTCCATAGTGTGTGCTGAAGACAGCGAGTGTTAAGGAACTGATGCAACAGGTGGCCATGGTCTCAAAACACTGCTTCCTATGGCTGAAGGCTGGTTGCCCCTGGTAATCGGACCACAGGCTGGAAGATGCTAAGCTCACAGCACTGATCTTAAAACCAGTAGCAGGGGCCCACAGTTAGTGGAGGACAAATCCCATGGTGGCTGCTTGTAGCCTCATGTCGCCTCATGGAGCGGCATACACCTCTCCTCTTAAGTAGTAGCTACTAGACTAAGACACCTTTGACTGAAAATAATGGTAATTTATGTTGGGACCGAGCGTTCTTGCTTTGCAAATCACAGCGTGTAATCCATGTAGACATCTCTTGTTGGATGTGTAGTAACTGGCTGTGTTGTGCGTACTGTAAGACCTCTGGTACACTCACCATCAGATTATTTGACTTGTCACTCTGACGAAGTAGACGAGTGTCAGCAATGTGTCTCGTGGTCTTATCGTGGCGTGTTTATCTTCTGCCGTTAGGTCAGACCATAGAAATGCCACTTGCACGCTTAGAGTAGCAGATTGACGGTGACCAACTTTAAACAGAACTTGATTAATTTTCACATACATTTATTAAAATAATAAAATGCATAGACATTACGTAACTTGATTCTGGATGCCGTTTACAACTGACAATCTGAAGTTCTTTTGGGTTTGGTACGTTAATCTTATTTTCACATATCTCTGATACTTGACAAAGTGTCTATACATTTATCTTGATGGCTATGTACAGGAGTATGATAATCTTATCAGGAGCAGACTGAAACTTGACTATAGACTGGTACAGACTAATGCAGACTCATACAGACTAATGCAGACTGAATAATCGGAGGTCTGTACACTCGTTATAATACCCCAAGCATTCAGGTATCACTGCGCGAGTGTGATCCGCGAGGAGAAAAGGTTCTACATTAGCAGCAATCTCATTGGCTGCGTTACATATTAATATGCAGATCGGCGGAAGCAGAATTTGGTCCGTCTCTAAGGCAGCGCCATCTCGTAGTGCGGATACGGGCGAGCGCTGCGACTGCACTGCTGTGCTTAGCGGGGCTTGCTCTACTGGGAAAAATGTGTACGCGCTGACTACGCGGAACTATGTACACAACATCCCTTCCTTCTGCGGGAAGAAAGAAAGCTTTTGAAGTTTGCTTGAAAATCCTTTTTTTTTTCAGCTTCCTTGCTTTCCGGCGTGCGTATGTCTGTGGGTGCACACATGTTGCTCCCCGTGGCATTCGCCCGCGGTCACCTAGGAAAACCCACTCAAAACCTGCGGAACAGGGAACCGGAGAAGCAAACATTTTGTTACATAATTGCATCTCAACATCGGTACATTGGTCATAGCGTAAATCTAATTCTTCTTCGACGTCCATCTTCACTGGGGATGTCGGCTGTGGACGAGTGGTGTAGTCGGATGCCCATGAAGGTGCTGTGTCGGCGTCGGCGGCGGTGTCTGCGTTGGCTGCGGCGGCGGCGGCGGCGGCGGCGGCGGCAGCAGGTGACGGCGTCTGGAATCCTGCGAGCTGCTCGGGGTTGACATCTGCTTCTGAGTCTGCAAAATGAAACAGCCTAGGAGTTCTGCCTATATGTGATTGCTGTCTTTGCTGCTGTGATTGATTAGTATGGCGAATAACTATGACGCTTTTCGTTCTTATTCTATACATGACATTTCCATTGCATTCTACAATGATTCCTTGTGTCGAAGTACGCTTTCCTCGACGGTAGATAGTTACGAGGACTTTGTCGTTTACGTGGAATCGTCGTCCTTTCGATGTTCGTTGATATTTTCTGGATGCATTGTGGGTTTTAGGATGGACATCAAAGTCCTGTGTTGTCGCCCATGCAGTTTTTCTGCTGGTGACTGTGCCTCGTGTGGAGTAGCTCTGTATTGTGACAGAAAAATTAATAAGGAAGTCTCTTTGTTGTACTGTTGCACCAACTTTGTCATGTGTGCCTTGAACGTTCGTACAAATCGTTTGGCGAGTCCATTAGCCTCAGGGTGAAATGGTGCCGTCCTGTAATGTGCAATTCCGTTCATCTGACAGAATGACTGGAATTGTTGCGACGTAAATTGTGTGACGTTATCGGTCACTATGATTTGAGGCAATCCTTCAATGGAAAAGATCTTTGACAACGGTTGAATTGTTGTCGCTGAAGAAGTTGTACGCATTTGTAGCACAAAAGGGAATTTGGAAAATGCATCAATGACAATTAACCAAGAAGTTCCAAGAAAAGAACCTGCATAGTCAATATGCAATCTTGACCAAGGTTCTGTTGCCTGTGGCCACGGAAAATATTGTCTTGGCGGAGCTGATTGATGCGTCTGACATAATTTACAGTTAGAAAGCATTGTTTCAATATCTTTATCAATGTTCTTCCAGTAGCAATGTTCTCTGGCCATGCGTTTTGTGAGAGCTTTGGGTATAACTACTCTTGTTTTTCCCGTTTCACTGTGAACTAATATGACGCCTTTGTGCACTGTGAGAGCATGTCTCATGTTCCAATGAGATTTCACTTCTGGCTGAGCGAACATGTTCTTATCGGTTGGCCATTCCGTAAGAATATACTGCTTTATCTTTGATAACACTGGATCTTTGGTCACTAACTTAGCTATTAAGGTGGCACTGACGGGGAAATTTTCCACTACGTCCTCACTGATTACGTCTATCTGAAAACATACGTCCTCTGATTTGTCAAAATGTTCATCTTGACCCGCCGGTAGACGTGAAAGTACATCGGCGTTGGTATGTTTTGCCGTCGATCTATATAAGATCTCGTAGTTGCAATTACACAGTAGCAATGCCCAACGTCGTAAACGCTGTGTTGATTTAGTGGATACACTATTTTGTGGTCCGAATATTGTCATCAATGGCTTATGGTCTGTGAGCAGAATAAATTTTCTTCCGTATATGTAGTCATGAAACTTCTTCACTGCAAAGATAATTGCTAGTGCCTCTTTTTCTACTTGGCTATAGTTTCGTTGACTTGAGTTTAAAGTTTTCGACGCGTATGCAATCGGTCGTGCAATTCCTTGACGTTTATGGGACATGACTGCACCGATCCCGTAATCTGACGAGTCCGCCGCAATAGTGATCAACTTTTGCGTGTCATATGTCGTTAGACATTTTGCGTCTACTAAACTTTGTTTCAGTTTGTCGAATGCGTGCTGGCATTCTTTGGACCAATTCCGCGTCACTCCTTTGCGAAGCAATCTGTGCAACGGTTCGGAAATTGCAGCTGCTTTCGGTATGAATTTCCGGTAATAATTAATTTGGCCTAATAAAGCTCTTAGTTGCTTTAAGTCTTTCGGAGCTGGCACTCTCTGTATTGCTTCTTTATGCTGTGGTGTCGGACTGATTCCGTTATTTGACAATATATGTCGTAAATACTGAATTTTATTGACAAAAAATATACATTTGTTCTTGTTGCACCTGAAATTGGCCTTTCTGAGAATCTTGAACAGTTCATTTAGGTTATCTAGTAAATCTTGTGGAGGTTTTCCCGAGATGATTATGTCATCGATATAGTTAACTACGTTAGGACAGTTTCTAATTAATTGTTCCAAGTAACGTTGAAAGATTCTTGGTGCGCATGCGATACCAAATGGTAAGCGCTTGTATCTGTACAATCCAAATGGAGTATTTATTACCATAAAATTTGGGTATCTTTGTCTAGAGGGATCTGCAGATATGCTTCCTTTAAATCCAGTTTGGCGAAATACACACCCCCTGCTAATTTATACGTCAGTTCTTCCGGTTTCAGAATCGGGTATGTATCTATAATCCACTGTGAATTGAAAGTATTCTTGAAATCTCCACAGATACGTAATAATCCATTGGGCTTTTCTATTACAACGATTGGTATTGCCCAGGCGTTACATGTGACAGGTTCGATGATACCATTGCCTTCTAAACGGTCACCTCATCGCCAATGTGGTGTGCGTACTGTAAGACCTTCGGTACACACACCATCAGATCATTTGACTTGTCGCTCTAACGAAGTAGGCGAGTGTCAGCAATGTGTCTCGTGGTCTTATCGTGGCGTGTTTATCTTCTGCCGTTAGGTCAGACCATAGAAATGCCACTTGCACGCTTAGAGTAGCAGATTGACGGTGACCAACTTTAAACAGAACTTGATTAATTTTCACATACATTTATTAAAATAATAAAATGCATAGACATTACGTAACTTGATTCTGGATGCCGTTTACAACTGACAATCTGAAGTTCTTTTGGGTTTGGTACGTTAATCTTATTCTCACATATCTCTGATACTTGACAAAGTGTCTATACATTTATCTTCATGGCTATGTACAGGAATATGATAATCTTATTAGGCGCAGACTGAAACTTGACTATAGACTGGTACAGACTAATGCAGACTCGTACAGACTAATGCAGACTGACTAGTCGGAGGTCTGTACACTCATTATAATACCTCACGCATTCAAGTATCACTGCGTGAGTGTGATCCGCGAGGAGAAAAGGTTCTACGTTAGCAGCAATCGGCGGAAGCAGAATTTGGTCCGTTTCTAAGGCAGCGCCAAATCGTAGTGCGGAGACGGACGAGCGCTGCGCCTGCGCTGTTGTGCTTAGTGGGGCACTGTCTTGTGGGAAAGTTGTGTATGCGCTGACTACGCGGAACTATGTACACAACACTGGCCTACCAACGCCTTTCTGCTGCGTCGTCGTTATTGGGGTGCCAGCCCCTTTCCAGGAGCACAATGTGGAAATCTGCCAGTGGCATTGCTGCATCTGACGTAATGGTGTTTGGTCGGCCCTGAACTGGCCAACTCCTAAGATCTTTTGCAACAGCCATGGCAACATCACAATTTTACTCAGTGGCGCTGAAAAATAGTGGTGGCACTGCAGATCGAATAACTGATAAGAAGATACTGTGTCGAACTGGGGAAAACAAGGGATTTATGGCACAACGTCGTTTCATAGGGCATATCCTGAGGCATCAAAGAACTGTCAGTTTGGTAATGGAGAAAAGTGTGTATATGTGGGTGCTGGGGAGGGGGGGGGGTGTTAAAATTGTAGAGGGGGGACAAAGTCGTGAATACAGTTAGCAGATCCATAATGATGTACATTGCATTAGCTGTGCAGTGCTGAAGAGGCTTGCACATAATAGACTAGCTTGGGCAGCTGCATCAAACCAGTCTTCAGACTAAAGACCACAACAACAACATTTGGGAAGGGAGGGGAGAGATATGTACGCTTCTGTTTCACAATTTTGCAAGTTCTTTACTGGGAGAACTCGTGAGTAAGGTAGATCTCGTGTGATTCAGCGCCCTCGGCTGTAGACATGGCAAAAGACGTTTCTATATTGCTCTAAATTAATGGCGCTGCTCATTCTGGTATGAGAAAAGCTATTTATCTCACACTGTTGGCCGATGAAACGAACTGATGTAGCGGTTGTTGTATATTTTGTTGTTGTAAACAGAAGTGTCTCTGGTATGACGTTAACTGCAACCACACGTGGAGTGACCAGAGTATAAGTGGTCTCCATCCAACAATAGCAACAATGTCTCGGGAAGGTGGATGAGCGAATAGAAGTTGTGACCTGTAATTGTTACCTTGCCTGCTTGCAAAGGTGGAAGGAAGATAGAGACTGCAAAGAAAATAGTCATGATCACCAACCACTTTCCAGCAGGTAGTCAGCTCAGTAACGTCAATTGAACTAACCAAACGTTGCTTGTTGATTCCTGTTGTTAATTCCTATTAACCCAGGTTGGTGTTCGAGAGAAACGCAAAGTTACAAGTATAGCTCAAATGTAATTTTTATAAGGCAAGTGCATGTCATGATGGGTCAGTCGCATTATGCTGTATAGTTAATTGAGTATCGGATATCGTTTCTGAAAGACTGCAGGTTCGTTGGAGCACCATAAAAGATCTGATAAATTGCTAATCTGAATTTGGATCAAACTAATAGCGGACGGGCTCCACACCTGAATACATCTGAAAAGTATTAATTAAAATATACTTAAATATATTCATGGCTTTTAAGAGCTTATCCTTAGGCATCAAGGACTTGTTTGTTTGGTAATGGAGAGAAGTGAAAATGTGGGTATTCGGGAGGGGAGGCTGTTTAAGTTGTAGAGGGAGACAAAGTCTTGAATACAGTTAGCAGGATCAAACTGATCCATATGGCATTAGCTGTGCAGCGCTGAAGAGGCTTGCACAGAATAGACTAGCTTGGGCAACTGCATCAAACCAGACTTCAGACTGAAGATCACATCAACGATGTTGAGAAAGGGGGTGGGAGGGAGAGGAAGGCTTCTGGTGCACAATTCTGCGAGTTCTTTACAGGGACAACTCATGAGTATGGTAGATCTCGTGTGATTGAGCGCCCTTGGCTCTTGACATGGCAAAAGACGTTTCTATATTGCTTTAAATTAACGGCGCTGCTCACTCTCGTATATGAAAAGCTATTTATCTCACACTGCTGGCCGATGAAACGAACTGATGTAGCGGTTGTTGTATATTTTGTTGTTGTAAACAGAAGTGTCTCTGGTATGACGTTAAACTGCAACCATACAGTATAAGTGGTCCCTATCCCACAATAGCAAAAACCTCTCTCGAAGGTGGACAAGCCAGTGGAAGTTGTGAGCTGTAACTGTTACATTGCCTGCTTGCGAAGGTGGAAGGAAGATAGAGAATGTAACGAAAATAGTCGTGATCACCTACCACTTACCAGCATGTAGTCAGCTCAGTATTGGCAATTGAAATTAACTGAGCAGTGCTTGTTGATTCCTGATGGGATTTCCTGTTACTCCAGGTTTGTGTTCGAGAGAATCACAAAGTTACAGATGTGGTTCCAATGTAATTTTCATAAGGCAAGTTCATAACGCGATCGGTCAATCGAATTATGTTGCATAGTTAATTGAGTATCAGACATTGTTTCTCAAAGACTGTAGGTTCTTTGGCGCACCACAAAAATCTGATAAATTGTTAATCGGTCGCCGGCCGCGGTGGTCTAGCGGTTCTGGCGCTGCAGTCCGGAACCGCGGGACTGCTACGGTAGCAGGTTCGAATCCTGCCTCGGGCATGGGTGTGTGTGATGTCCTTCGGTTAGTTTGGTTTAAGTAGTTCTAAGTTCTAGGGGACTTATGACCTAAGATGTTGAGTCCCATAGTGCTCAGAGCCATTTTTGTTAATCAGTATTTGGATCACAGCAATAGCGGACGGGCTCCACGTCAGCAGTTTTGCATTTCTTTTACGAATAGCAGTATATAAATGCTGATAAAGACATTAACACAAAGAGATATGTTTAATTTGTTAAATTGATTCATCTGAAAGGTATTAATTTAAATATACTTAAATACGAGTGGCGTTTGAAAAGTCCGTGCAAATTCCGAGAGATGCCATCAGAGGCGCCTGTCGAGTTTAGTTAGGAGCATCTTTGGAAAGAACGCACACCAAGTTTCAGTCATATTGGTCTATTTCTTTGTGTTAGGCATTCGTGTGAATCAAGGAAGTCGAGTTTTTGTCAAAAAATGGATGAAAAAATCTCCCTTGGTAATTAAACACTACTTTATGAAAAGCAAAACGCCTCAGTAGACTAAAGAGAAGCTTCATAAACATTACAGTGACTCTGCGCCTTCGCTTAGAACAGTTTATAAGTGATTTCAAAATTTTTGAGTGGCCATATTGGCGCAAGTGATGCTGAACGTTCTGAACGCCCTGTGAAGGTTACGACTCCAGAAATCATTGATAAAATTCATGATATGGTGATGGATGACCGAAGAGTTTATGTGCGTGGGATTGCTAGTGCTGTGGGCATCTCGAATGAACGGCTACATAATACTTTGCATCAACATTTGGACACGAGAAAGATATCCGCAAGTTGGACCAAAAGCGGAATTGTGCGAATTGTTGTAAGGATGGTTTGCAGCTGTTCAGCAGAATCCGCAGGATTTTGAGCGTCGTTTCGTTACTGTGGAAGAAACATGGGTACATTACCATACTCCTGAGACCAAACAACAATCTAAACAAGGGAGAATCTGCACCAAAAAAGGCGAAGACCTTTCCTTCGGTCGGAAAGGTTATGGAGACTGTCTTTTGGGATTCGCAAGGGATAATCCTTATCGACTATGTGGAAAAGGGTAAAACTATTACAGGTGAATATTATTCATCGTTATTGGACCGTCCTTTTCCATCACGACAATGCACCAGCACACACCTAAGCAGTTATGGTCGCAAAATTAATGGAAATAGGATTCCAACTCGTTTCACATCGCCCACCCCCGATATTCTCGAGTCCAGGCTCCCTCGGACTACTTTTTGTTCCCCAATTTGAAGAAATGGCTGGTGCGACACAGATTTTATTCAAACGAGGAGGTGATTGCAGCAACTATTAGCTATTTTGCAGACTTGCACAATTTCTATTATTCGGACGTGATCAACAAATTAGAACAGCGTCGGACGTAGTGTTTAAGTCTAAAAGGAGACTATGCTGAAAAAAAAATGTTTACCCCAAATATGTAAGCAGGTTTTAGTTTTGCACGGACTTTTCAAACGCCCCTCATATATTCATCGTTCTTAAGAGCTAACAAGTAGATGTATACATAGCGAAAGCTGAAGAACAAAGGACGATACGAAACAGGAAGGCATCTTCTAGCTGATCGCAGAAAAAATGTGAAGGCTTTTCTGTTCTTCATTATCGGCCCATATTACATATACTTATTAACATTTGTGGACTTCCTGGTACACACATATTTCATAAACATAAAGATAAAAAAATTGTCTTGGTGTCTCACATTTTCCTACGATATATATGAATACGATACTGGCTGTTACATGAGCAGGCATTCAAGTCCTGTACAACAAGGTTAAGTCAGTTCAGGGACGTGTCCGTCTGAGGGAATTGATGTAGCCACTGCTGGAGTGACGTTGCAGTTGGCTTGTATGATGCCAATCGGACGGTTACAACCGACTGAGAGCGAGATTTGCTTGTGGAGATTGTAGCAGATGTAGGCATCGAGGTTCAGCCCGTGCAGGAGCGTAGTCATGACAGCCGTGCGAACTTTGAGTAGCACTGTCGGTTCAGCCGGGGCAGCAGCATGGAGGTCCGACGGGCCGCACGGTGCAGAGTCGTGTGGCCACACTGGGCTACAGCCGGGCCGAGCGTGTCCCTGACATCACCCCAAGGGCCGAGCAGTGCTGTTGCGAAACAACTTGTATGCCAATGGCTTGGCAGAGTCGCACATGGAGATGCAGCCCACATGCTAATGCCTCACTGCTCCACACCGAGTGAGCCCGTGACGTCACTGCACCAGTGCCGTGCACAAGCACTGGCGTGCTGCAGCCTACGGGCTGTTGGTAGCACTGACCGCAGTTGTGAGCTACAGTCTGCGAGCGGTGAGTAGAGCAGAGTTTAGTTCACATGCGTGTGACATGTTATGGGACTTAACTGCTAAGGACATCAGATCCTAAGCTTACACACTAATTAACCTGAATTATCCTAAGGACAAACACACACCCATGCCTGAGGGAGGACTCGAACCTCCACTGGGACCAGCCGCACAGTCCATGACTGCAGCGATTTAGAGCGCCAGAGTTTACTGGAGTAGTGGGATTCGTAACGAACAAAATGAGTGCGGAAGCTAAACTTGGTTGGCAGAAGAAGGTGCGGATGTCAATAAAAAGGGAAGCAAAAGGAAAACTAATCAGTGGTGAGTGGAGCCTCAAGCGAAATTTAAAGTTTCACTTTGGATCGTGTTAAAGCCTGTCGTGGATGACGTTACGAAATGCGTTCATTTTGTTTGCTGTTCGCTGTGTGGTGAAATTTACTCTCATGCTGAAGGGTCATGTGGCACTTCGCACATTTCTCGCCATCCATGCGTGTCTAATAAAAAAGGGTCTTATGTGGACGAGAAAGGACTTTATAAACAAAATGAGGAGATGACTGTCGATAAATGCGTGGCTGTGTGTGCACGAGACTTAAGGTCGTACGGGACTATAAGAGGTGAAGAACTTATGGATCTTGTTCAGACGTTAATAGACACTGCAAAGGCCATTATGTCTCACCCCACAAATGTGTCGCGATACATGGCAGAAGGTGCTAAAAGCCTACAACATATATTTATGCCTGAGGTATTTGCTCATATAACATAAGGTGAATACTCAACAACTACAGACATGTGCGCATCCAGCGTGAAAAGAAACAATTATCTGACATATACTGTCTCCTGTTCCATTGACTGGACTCTCAGATCTCGCATTTTATTTACAACTCAGTTTCCAGATGGGCCAAAAACGGGCGGTAACATTCTAAGAGAGTTGTTTAGACGATTTATGTCTCTTGGTGTCCACCACTCTACTTTGAAAGAAATGCAGCACACGACTGATCAAGGTACCAACACAGTCGTTGCACTGCATAATTATTCACGATTTAATTGCTCCAGCCGTATGCTAAATACAAGGCTACGAAAAAAATTTAATGCGGACTATATATGCGTCAATTGTCCATAAGTTCATGGTCTTTTGACTGTGGCGAAAGAACGCGTCACTTACGAAAGAAAAGTCGTCTTTTTAATTCTCTTGATAGATACTCGCTGAAATAAGCAGCTGACAATGTCTTTGTGCAAGACGCTCTCTGAGAAGGGAGAAATAGCCCAAAATGAAGGAACTGATAATACGCTCATGAAAGAACTTTTTACGTAATGTATGCTATTCGATTACTGTAGCTCTTTTCCGCAATCGTTTATTTTATAGCTTTTAAAACATAAGGGCTTTTGTAGTCTCCCCCTAACGGCGTCCCAGGAATTAGAACTGGGGAAATCACCTACACTGCAACTTCTTAAGACATGCAAAATGGCAGTATTAGAGCGTATGAGTCAGGCGTCCCAGGACAGAGAAGCTTCTGAAATCGGACTTATACATAAACGCCTCATATTATACTTAGATGAAAAAGCTATTTGTCCAGTGATGGTGTCAGGTAGCTACTTTCCTCTGGCGACCATACGTCATTTAATAATGATATCCGAAGATAGGAGGCGTAAAGTCATGAAAAGGATACATTAGTTTTCCTTCCCCACACTTCTCCAATCCCACAATACACTCTAACGACATTTCCCTTTACTGCATTTCCAACCGTCTTTTCTCTTTGTTCTCGCTAGTGGGTTCTAACTGAGCTGACTTACCTTTCGATCTAGAAATAGTTATCTCAATGTACTCTGCTCTTCTGCAAGTTTATGTTCGGAAATAGATGAAACGCTCATTCCTACATGTTCCTCTACAATTGGTAACACGTAGATCCTTGGGAATCAATGTTGTCCTAAATGAAAGTTTGTATTTTTGCTCTACATGTACTGAAATACGAATTTTCCTGTTCTCCGGTAAAAAGAAGAGAGGAGTAAGTAGACTGGACATGTATTTCAGAGCCCCACACCATAAAAGAACAAATCTTGTAGAAGTACATAAATTTTGCTACTCCATCTGCTGGATTCCTGGTTGTGCAATTTGAAGATGAGAGTGAGACATTAGGGCAGCCTACACTCTTTGTTGTTCAACATTTACACTGAACAAGCAGTAAAGCATACAAAGATAAATTTGTAAATAGAAGCAAATACCGGGGAGAAGCTATAAACATTTTGAAGTTTACCGGTGACACTGCAATTCTGTCAGAGACAGTAAAGAACTTGGAATAACAGTTGAATGGAATAGATAGTGCCCTGGAAAGGGATTATAAGATAACCCTCAATCGAACTAAATAAAAAGTAATGGAACGTATTCAAATTAAACCTAGCAGCACCAACGGATTTTCAATAACGTGTACTACAAAAGGAGGACGTAATATATGAGCAACACAAAGATATACGGATTTCGTTAATTTTCGTTGTCTTTTACGCACAACATACTGTTTAAAGATATATTTATGTGTAAGAAGAGTCCTAAACCTGAAAATATGGGTATGACACATGTTCTGAATATTCACATCCACTGATAAGACCCAACTTTTTGCTTTAGTGGAAAATTTGAATTAATTACGGAATCTGGTAGAAGAAATCATTAAAAATCACAATTATTTTTTTTCAAAATTTTAAAATGTAATGTTCGTGACTAGATTACAGTGCTCTGAAATGGTAGGCATACAGCTCCCCTTCCCTCCCCATTTGTATTGTGAGGGTTAAATCAGGTAGTATTAAGGGAATCTGATTACGAAATGAGACACTAAAAGGACTATTAAGCAGCAAAATATCTGATGGTGGTCGAAGTAGAGAGGATATAAAATGAAGACTGAATATAGCAAGAAAAGTATTAATGAAAAAGAGGGATTTGCAAGAATAGAATATAAATTTAAGTTTCGGAAGTATTTCTTGATGGTATTTGTATGGTTTCCAAGATGCTACTCTAGGCGGGTTCTCGCGTCCGTCAGCCGTCGTAATTTAATATGTTATTTACCACAAAAATTTATTGGTGATTTTATTGTTGCTGACTTACGTGGTGGGCGTTAATAGAAAGGCTATTTCTTTTTATTTTGATTTACAATAAAATACTTTTGTGAAGTTCTCTTTTTTAACAACATTAATCTTCAGTATAAATTATTTGTTACGTTAATGAACGTTCGACTCGATGAGTCTTAAAACATGAGCATGTAAGTTGAACAATGGAATAAACTTTTCATATTAATTTCCTCGGCTACTCAGTTCACTTTAAAGTAAAACATCTTTAGTTATTAATCACAATTGCGGCCCACACACGCGCGACAGTATTTTTTCTTACCTCCGTTAACCATTGCATTGTAGTCGGAGTCCTGGCTCTGGCCCTCGGCTGTTGTACTGAAAATAAGAATCTTAAAGCTGCGTATTTTCTGCAGCGTCGGTCGGCTGTGTAGTATAATGTATATTATTTTAATAGCGGGCGAAATTTTCGCTTCCGCTTAAATTTTATTAGTTAATATCGCCTCGTAATGACGTTGTTGGCTGCATCGGCTGCTGCGATTGTTGCACTGTAAATTACTCGAATGCAGGCTAATTTAAGGAAGGCGGACATGACATCGTGATCACCTCTTACAAATTGAATGCGAACAATAATATTAAATCAATATATTATTTGCTTAATTAGTACAAATATGCTTACATTTACCAGCACTAGCAAGATGTCCATCTACACGCAACCAAAACAAGAGAAGAAGTGAAGACGACTAAAAAATTGACAAAAGAGCGTATCTTGTCGTCTCCTTAGATCATTTATTTGCCATCAAAACATACACAGAGAAATTATTATAATCCGGGTTCATGATAAAAATGTATATTATTCAATTTTTAAATGTCACTCCTTTATAAATACTGTTTTGAAGTCTTTTCATATTATTTCACTGGGGACGCTATAGGGTATAAAAATGAATATGCGCAATGAAAAATACTGAACGCGAAAATGAAGATTTGGATTCCGAATAAGATCTTAGGATCTCTTAACGGTGATATTAGTTCCCCCTTGTTGCTCTTTAACATATATATTACAACATAATAATAAATGAAAGATTAAGGGAACTAGTAACTACTAAATATTAATGTGGTTTCTGCTTATACATTTATTGTAGATTATAAGTTATTTATACATTTCAAATGTTTATATGTCGATGTGCAATGGACATAAAGAGATACAAATGAATTTCCTGACTAATATTATTGATCAACTGCTCAAATGTGCTCCTTTTGGTGGCTACGTGTTCTAATATAAATAACACGAGATGACTGATATCATCTAAATCCCAAACACTAGCAAACACTACCTTCAAAGATGATCTACAGTGGTGCGAAACGTCAGTGGAAATGAAACTTACGTGATCACAGCAGTTCACCTTTATAGCCCTATTAAGCCGAAGCAAGAAGCAAAATCACCAAATGTACTGAGTCCTGTTCGTCGGAGTGATGGTTCTCGTACATGTCTGCGACGATGGAAGATCTCCAGCCACAAAATAAAAACTCATTAACACTAGGACGGCATAAGGCGGTTCAGTGAATAGTATAATCTAATACTATCTTGTCCTCTCTGTATTCTACAGGCAAGAAACGCGAACTCCCAGGGACGGAATTCAGATAACATCTCAACGTGAGTATTGACAGGAGAAGTGCTCTCTATCTCTGAACGCTGCGTACTCAACGACGATTCCCTACCCGGAGGCAAAGTCCAGAATCGTATAAATTAGCAACGCCTTCGGTCACCTAAAGCAACTTCCCAGTGCCTTGCGGCACTATATCATGCAAATTAAAGCTTAGTGATTTTGCCCGCATTTGTCCTATCATGTTAGACGAACCATGCGACAGTATTTCACTGGTGAAAGTTTCCCAGAGCTGGAACATTATCCTCTGAGTCCCACCGCGCGTCATCGGATGTCGGTTTCGGCATGACGTTTGATGAGAAAGTCTAGCTCTGGGATTGCACAGCAACCTTCGCCTGCATCACGCATTACACTGCAAGTTTTGTCACTTTTGTCAATCTCCTGATCCACTGGCACAAGCCTTGTCGGACTGATCATAAACCTTACAAACACATTTCCTCTTTCTTCTCATCCCACCTTATGAGGAGGCAGGGCTTTCACAGATGGTGACGAATGTGCGTCCTTCGGAAATACTAAATGAATCTGTATCATTTTAGTACCCAAAACATCTTCAATACAACCAGCGTTATTGATACCTTTCTGTGTCACCTCCTAAGTATCTACAATAAAATTACTGTCGGCAGTTGAACTCTGCACGACACAAAAATCATCGGCACATGCACTTCCATGCACATCTGGTCCAGGCTGCAGAAATTCGCAACCTCTCCGCCAGGGTATACCTCACTAATTATGCAAACAACAAACGAGGAGAACAAAACAGTACGACGAAAAGGATACTTAATCTAATTCTATCCTTACACTTACTGTAACTTAACTTCTCCACTTAAGCGGCTACTCACGACTACTACTTTAAGCGCTTAAACGCAGTCAACCACATTTATTGCTCAAAATGAAATACATTGCCCATAAAAACTGCGAGAACTACCACAAAACTCCGACTTCTCGACAAAACTCATCTTCCCCTCCTAAAAAGCTACGCATGGTTAACACCTTACACACTTCCAGACAATGAGCCACACACATTCATGATAGACAAAAATAACGTTCATATTTACACATCCTCAGAACACAGTCTGAGTTTACTTGCCACATGTCACACATGGAAACAGAACTGAAAAGCTGCTAAAAGGTGTAATGACTCGACGAGATAGTCGCATGTGAAAAAATAGAACATTCATAGAACAGGCAGTGTACTCACCCACTGCACACTGATGTTGTGTGTCGACGAAACTGCAACATTGAGGTAGTCGAGAGTCATCGTCTCCAGGGAGAGTGGCTGGTAAGGTCCCCCTGTCACTGAAATTTAGACATAACACACAATTCTGACATCAAAATGAGGAGGTCCGGGATGGATGACCTCTACACGCGGAGGTCTGAGTTGAGGTGGTGGATTGGTGTCGGGATGATGATCGATGGCTGCTCACAAAAACTTCACTATTAGTCATACATTTTACTGAAGAACAAACTAGAACATTTTGTGGTGCAACGTCATCCATTGTGTGTGCTGAAGACATCGAGTGTTAATGAACTGATGCAACAGGTGGGCATGGCCTCAAACCGTAGCGGTCACGTGGTTAAAGACTGAAATGCCTAGAACCGCACAGCCACACCGGCCGGCATAAAAGATCTGATAAATGGCTAATCAGTATTTGGATCACACCAATGGCTGACGGCACCATGTAAGCAGTTTTGCATTTCTTTCACGAATAGCTGATCACAAAACTGAAAGGTTATATTTTAAATATCCTTAAATATATTCATGATTCTTAAGAGCTAACAAGATAGATTCGTACATACCAAAAGCTGATGAACAAAGGACGATACGAAACAGGAAGGCTTCTCCCAGCTGATCGCAGAATAAATGTGAAGGCTTCTCTGTTCTTTATCATCATAGAAATTATTACATGTAGTTATTAACATTTGTGGACTATCTGCTACACACACATTTCATAAACATAAAGAAAGAAAAATTTCTTGGTGTCCTACGTTTGTCTACGATACATTTGACTACGATACTGGCTGTTATATGAATACTTATTCATGTCCTGTACAACAAAATTACAAGATTGGTGTTATCAAGAAAAAACAATACATTATTGGACATGTTTTAAGTAAAGAGTTTGATAAATCATTTGGATTGGCACGGCAGATATGTGTAGAAGATACACTAACTAAAAGTTTGAGAGGTATTAATGTTCTGAGGATAAGAGGTTAAGTCATTTCAGTGATGTGTCTGCCTGTGGGAATTGATGCAGCCACTGCTGGAGTGACTTCGCAGTTGGCTTGTATGATGTCAATCGGTCGGTGACAACAGGCTCTAGTTGAGCACTTCGCAGCAGAGGTGGGCACCTAAGAACGGCCCAATCCAGGATCGTAGGCATGACAGCCGTGCGAGCCTTACCTCGCGCTGCCAGTTCAGGCGGGGCAGTCGCATCGAGGTCTGACGGGCCGCACAGTGCAGAGTCGTGCGGCCGCACTCGACTACAGCAGTCTCGGGCCGAGTGAGTCCTTGACGTCACCCCAAGAGCTGAGCAGTGCTGTAGCAAAAGCACCTGTATGTCATTGGCTCAGCAGAGTTGGGCATGGAGATGAAGACCACGGGCCGCGGCCTCACTGCTCTGCACTGAGCGAGACTGTGACGTCACTGCACCAATCCCTTGCGCAAGCACTGGTGTGCTCTCGCCTACGGGCTGTTGGTAGCACTGACCGCAGTTGTGAGCTACGGGCTACGAGTGGTGGGTAGAGCAGTGTTTAGTGGAGTGGTGTGATTTCTTCATTTTTTCGTAATTCAAAAATGAGGGTGGCAACGAAAATGGCTTGCAGAAGAAGGAGCACACGTCCAGAAAAAGGGATGTAAAAGAAAAACTAATCAGTGGTGAGCAGTGAACCACACAGCGTAAATCGAATATTAAAAGATCAGTTGGGACTGTGTTAAAGCCTATTGTCGATGGCGTTAGGAAAAGCGTTCATTTTGTTTGCAGTTCGCTGTTCAATGGAATTTACTCTCATGCTGAAGGCCAAAGTGGCACTACCCACATTGCTCGCCATCCTTGCATGTTTAATAAACAAGGGTCTTAAGCGGAGCAGCAACGACTTTCTAAACCTTCTCAGGAGATAACTGTCGATAAAAGTGTGGCTATGTGTGCACGAGACGTAAGGTCGTATGGAACTATGAGATATGAAGGTCTTAGGGATCTTGCTCATACGTTAGTTGACACTGCAAAGGCCATTATATCTAACCCCACAACTGTGTCGAGGTACATGGCAGAAAGTGCTAAAAGCCTACGACATATATTTATGCCTGAGGTAATTGCTCATATAACAGAAGGTGTATACTCAGCAATTACAGAAATGTGGACATCCAGCGCGAGAAGAAACAATTATCTGTTTCATTGACTGGACTCTCAGATCTCGCATTTTGTTAACAACTTAGTTTCCAGATGAACCAAAAGCGGGCGGTAAAATTCTAAGAGAAATGTTTCGACGATTTATGTCTCTTGGTATCCACCAAAGTAATGTGAAAGACAAGCAGCACACGACTGATCAAGATACCAACACTGTCGTTGCAATGCGCGATATATTGAATTGTTCCTGCCATATGTCAAACACAGGGCTGCGTCATTATTTTCATGCGGAGTATATATGCGTCAATTGTCCATACGTTCATGGTCTTTTGATTGCGGCGAAAGAACGCGTCACTTACGTAAAGAAAAGTGGTCTTCTTAATGCTCTTGTTAGATAAATGAGCCAGTCCAACGATAGTCGCTGGAATAAGCAGCCGACAACGTTAGAATGTCTTTGTGCGAGAAGCTGTCTGAGAAGGGAGAAATAGCTCGAAATGAAGGAACTGATATCACGCTGATGAACGAACTTTTCACGGTATGTTTGCTATTCCATTACGGTAATTCGTATACGCAATCGTTTATTTTACAGCTTAAAAGAAATAAGGGTTTTTGTAGCTCTTCAAAGCGGCGTCCAAGCAATTAAAACTGGAGAAATCACATACACTGCTCATTCTGTCGACATGGACAATGACAATGTTAAAGCATTTGAGTCAGGCGCCCCAGGACAGAGAGGATTCTGATACTGGACTTTTGCATTTACGCTTCTAATTATACTTAGAAGAAAAGGTAATTGTCCAGAGATACTGTGAGGTAGCAACTTTCCTCTGGCCACCATTCGCCTTTTAAAAATGATATCTAAAGATAAGAGGCGTAAAGTCATGAAATGGATACAATAGTTTTCCTTGCTCATACTTCTCCAGTCCCACAAAGCATTCTAACGACATTTCACATTACTGCATCTCCAACCGTTTTTTCTATTTGTTCTCGCTAGTGGGTTAGAGCGGAACTGACTTTTCTTTCGATCTAGAAATAGTTAACTCAATATACTCTACTCTCCTTGAACTTACAAAAATAACATTTTATGTTCGGAAATATTAGAGACGCTCATTCCTACATGTTTCTCCAATACTGGTAACATGTTGTTCCTTGGGAGTCCATGTTGTCCTAATTCAAAGTCTGAATTTTTGCCGTATATGCACTGAAGTACGAATTTTGCTGTTGTGTGGTAGATAGAAGAGAGGACTAATGAGGCAGGACATCTATTTCAAAGTCCCACCCCATCAAAGAACAAATCTTGTTGAAGCACATAATTTCTACTACTCCATCTACACAGAACAAGCAGTAAAGTATAGAAGGATAAATTTGTAAACAGAATTAAATATCATGGAGAAGCAATACACATTTTGAAGTTTACCGATGACAATGCTATTCTGTCAGAAACAGTAAAGAACTTGGAATAACAGTTGAATGGAATAGATAGTGCCCTGGAAAGGGATTATAAGATAACCCTCAATGGACCTAAATGAAAAGTAATGGAACGTTTTCGAATTAAACATAGCAATACCAACAGATTTTCCATAACATGTACTACAAAAGGAGGACGTAATATATGACCAACACAAAGATATAAGAATTTCGTTAATTTTCGTTGTCTTTTTGCACAACATACCTTTTAAAGATATATTTGTGTGTAAGAAGGGTCCTGTGCCTGGAAATATGAATATGAGACCTGTTCTGAAAACTCACATCCACTGACAAGACCTACATTTTTGCGCTAAGTATTAGTGAAAAATTAAAAACAATTACCTAATATCGTAGAAGAAATCATTAAAAATCAGAAATATATTTTTTTTCAAAATTTTAAAGTATAATGTACATGACTAGATTACAGTATTTTGCGAAGGTAGGCATAAAGAACCCCTTCCCTCTCCCTTGGTATTGCGAGGATTAAATCAGGTAGTATTAAGGGAATCTGATTAGAAAATAAGACAATAAAAGGATTATTGGGCAGCAAACTAATTGATGATGACCGAAGTAGATAGGAAATAAAATGAAGACTGACTATAGCAAGAAAAGTATTAATGAAAAAGAGGTATTTGCTAACATCGAATATAAATTTAAGTGTTAGGAAGTATTACTGGAAGGTATTTGTATGGTTTCCAAGATGCTGCTCCAGGTGGGTGTAAAAATGAATGTGCGCAATGGAAAATACTGAACGCAAATATAAAGATTTGGCTCTGCCTTACTACCCTCTGAAGCAGGTCTTAGGATTTCTTAATGGTGATATTATTTCCTCCTTCTTGCTCTTTAACATATAAATTACAACATAAAAATAAATGATTGATTAAGGGAACTAGTAACTACTAAATATTAATGCTGTTTCTGCTTATACATTTATTGTAGATTAAAACCCCTTAATATATTAAAAATGTTTATATGTCGATGATACAAATGAATTTACTGACTAATATTATTGATAAACTGCCCAAATGTGCGGCTTTTTATGGCTACGTGATCCCATATGAATAACGCGAGATGACTATTATCATCTACGTCCCAAACACTAGAAGACACTACTTTCAAAGATGATCTACAGTGGTGTGCAACCTCAGTGGAAATGAAACTTACACTATCACAGATGGTCAGTTTAATAGCCCTAATAAGCAGAACCGATTAGCAATATCACCGAATGTACTGCGTCCCGTACGTCGCAGTGATGGTTCTCGTGCACGTCTGCGACGATGGATGAACTCCAGCCACAAAATAAAAAACTCATTAAATACTAGGATGGCAGAAGGCGGTCCTCTGACTAGTATAATCTATTATTATCTTCTCCTCTCTGTATTCTACAGACAAGAAACGCGAACTCCCAGCCGCAAAGACGGGATTCAGATAACGTTTCAACGTGAATATAGACAGCAGAAGTGCTCTCAATCACTGAACGCTGGGTACTCAACGACGATTCCCTACCCGGAGGCGAAGTCCAGAATCGTATAAGTTAGCAACACCTTCGGTCACATAAAGCAACTTCCCAGTGCCTTGTGCCCATACATCACTCTAATTAAGCTTTAGTGATTTTGCCCACATCTGTCCTATCATGATAAACGAACCCTGCGACAGTATTTCACTGGTGACAGCTTCCCCGAGCTTGAACATTATCCCCCTGGGTTCCACCGCTCGTCATCGGAAGTCAGTTTCGGCATGATGCTTGCTGAAAAAGTCTAGCCCTGGGATTGCACAGCAGCCTTCGCTTGCATGACGCATTACACTGCAAGTGTTGTCACTTTAGTCAACCTCCTGATCCACTGGCACATTCCTTGTCGTCCGATCATATACCTTACAAACACATTTCCTCTTTCTTCTCCTCCCACCTTCTGAGGAGGCAGTGCCGTCACTGTTGGTGCCGTATCTCCGGCCTTCGGAAATACTAAATTCGGTTGTACCATTTCAGTACCCAAAACATCTGCCATACAATCAGCCTTATTGATAGCTTTCTGTGTCACCTCCTAAGTATCTACAACAAAATTACTGTCGGCAGTTGCACTCTGGAAGACTCAAAAATCATCGGCACATAAACTTCTCTCCACATCTGGTCCAGGCTGCAGAAATTCGCAACCTCTCCTCACTAATTATGCAAACAAAAATCGAGGAGAACGAAACAGTACGATGACAAGGACGCTTAATCTAATTCTGTCCTAACACTTACCGTAATTTAACTTCTCTCATTGAGCGGCTACTCATGATTAAAAGTAGTGAGCCATATTTATTGCTCAAAGTGACATACATTGCATATTAAAAACGGCGAAAACTACCACAAAACTCCGACTTCATGGTTAACACCTTATACACTTCCAGACAGTGAGCCACACCCATTGATGATAGGCAAAAATAACGCTCATATTTACACATCCTCAGAACACAGTCAGCGTTTACTTGACACATGTCACACATAAAAACAGAATTGAAAAGCTGCTAAAAGGTGCAATGATTCGACGTGATACTCGCAGGGGAAAAAATAGAACAGGTAGTGCACTGAGCCACTGTGCACTGATGCTGTGTGACCACAAAGCAGCAACCCTGAGGTAGTAGAGAGTCATCGTCCCAGGGAGGGTAGCTGGTAAGGTTCCCCAGTCACTGAAATTTAGACGTGACACACACTTCTGACATCAAAATGTGGAGGTCCAGGATGGATGACCTCTACGCGTGGATGTCTGAGTGGAGGTGGTGGATTGTTGTCGGGATAATGACACATGGTTGCTCATAAAAACTTCACTATTATTCATACATTTTACTGGAAAACAAACTAGGACATTCTGTGGTGCAACGTCCTCCATAGTGTGTGCTGAAGACAGCGAGTGTTAAGGAACTGACGCAACTGGTAATCATGGTCTCTAATGACTGCCTTCTATGACTGAAGGCTGGTTGTACTTGGTAGTTGACCCACAGGCTGGAAGATGCTAAGCTCACAGCACTGACCTTAAAACCAGCAGCGATGGCCCACAGTTAGTGGAGGCCAAATCCCATGGTGGCTGCTTGTAGCGTCATGTCGTCTCGTGGAGTGGCAACACCTCTCCTCTTAAATAGTAGCTACCAGACTGAGATACCTTTGACTGGTAATTTATTTTGAGACCGAGCGTTCCTGTTTAGTTACTGGGCTACCAACGCCTTCCTGCTGCGTCGTCATTATGGCGGTGCCAGCCCCTTCTCTGGAGCACAATGTGGGAATCTGCCAGTGGCATTGCTGCATCCGACGTAATGGTGTTTTGTCGGCTCTGAGCTGGCCCAATGTCAAGATTTTTGTAACAGCCATGGCAACATCACAATTTTACTCAGTAGCGCCGAAAAATAGTGGAGGCACTGCAGATCGAATAACTGATAAGAAGATACTGAGTCGATCTGGGGAAAACAAGAAATTTATGGCACAATTTCCTTTCATGGTGCATATCCTGAGGCATCACGGACTTTTCAGGTTGGTAGGCAATGGAGAGAAGTGTGTATATGTGGGCGTTGCGGAGGGGGTGTTAAAATTGTAGAGGGAGACAAAGTCTTTAATACAGTTAGCAGGTTCAAATTGATGCACGTCGCATTAGCTGTGCAGCGCTGAAGAGGCTTCCACAGAATAGACTAGCTTGGACAGCTGCATCAAACCAGTCTTCAGACTGCAGACCACATCAACAAGATTGAGGATGGGGGTGGGAGGTAGGCTTCTGGTCCACAACTTTGCATGTTCTTTACTGGGAGAACTCATTAGTAAGGTAGATCACGTGTGATTCAGCGCCCTCGGCAGTTGTCATGGCAAAAGACGGTTCTATATTGCTCTAAATAAACGGCGTTGCTCATTCTCGTATGAGAAAAAGTATTTATATCACGCTGATGACCGAGGCAACCAACTGATGTAGCGGTTCTTGTATTATTTTGTTGTTTTAAATAGAAGTGTCTCTGGTATGACGTCAAACTGCAACTATACAGTATAAGCGGTCCCTATGCGACAAAATCAACAACCTCTCTCGAAAGTGGATGAGCCAGTGGAAGTTGTGAGCTGTAACTGTTACCTTGTCTGCTTGCGAAGGTGGAAGGAAGATAGAGTATGTAAAGAAAATAGCCGTGATCACCTATCACTTATCAGCAGGTAGTCAGCTCAGTATTATCAATTGAAATTAACTAAGCAGTGCTTGTTGATTCCTGTTGTGATTTTATGTAACTCCAGGTTTGAGTTCGAGAGTAACGCAAAGTTACAGATGTGGCTCCAATGTAATTTTCATAATGCAAGAGCATAACGCGATCGGTCAGTCGAATTATGCTGTATAGTTAATTGAGTATCTTACTTCGTTTCTGAAAGGCTGTAGGTTCTTTGGTACACCATACGAGATCTGATAAATTGCTAATCAGTATTTGGATCACAGCAAAGGCAGACAGGCTCCATGTCAGCAGTTTTGCATTTCTTTCACGAATAGCTGTATAAAAAGCTGATAAAGACATTAATACAAAGAGATATGTTTAATTTTTTAAATTAATACATCTGAAAGGCATTAATTTAAACATACTTAAATACGAGGAGCGTTTGAAAAGCCTGTGCAAAGTCCGAGAGATTCCACCAGCGGCGCCTATCGAGTTTAGTTAGTAGCATCTTTGGAAAGAGCGCACACCAAGCTTCAGTGATACTGGTTTATTTCTTTGTGTTTGGCATTCGTTTGAATCAAGGAAGTCGAGTGATTGTGAAAAAATGGACGAAAAAGTATTTCGTGTGGTGATTTAACATTACTTTATGAAAGGAAAAACGCCTCAGGAAATAAAGAGAAGCTTGATAAAAGTTACGGTGACTCTTCGCCTTCGCTTAGAACAGTTTATAAGTGATTTGAAAATTTTAGGAGCGGCCATATGGGCACAAATAATGCTGAACTTTCTGGACGCACTGTGGAGGATACCGCTCCAGACATCACTGATAAAATCCATGATATAGTGATGGATGACAGAATAGTTAATGTGCGTGAAAATTGCTAGTGCTATGGGCATCTCGAATGAACGGGTACATAATATTTTGCATGAACATTTGGACATTAGAAAGCTATCCGAAAGATGCGATCCGCGATTGCTCATGCTTGGCCAAAAACGGAATTGTGCGAAGTGTTGCAAGGATGGTTTGCAGCTGTTCAGAAGAATCCGCAGGACTTTGAGCGTCGTCTCGTCACTGTTTATGAAAGATGGATACATTACTATACTCATGTGACCAAACAAGAATCTAAACAATGGGTTACCGAGGGAGAATCTGCATCAAAAAAGGAGAAGACCATTCCTTCGGCCGGAAAGGTTATGGCGACTGTCTTTTGGGATTCGCAATGGATAATTCTCATCGACTATCTGCAAAAGGGTAAAACTATGTGAATATTATTCATCGTCATTGGACCGTCGTTTTCGATCACGAGAATGCACCAGCAAACATCTCAGCAGTTGTGGTCGCGAAATTAATGGAAATAGGATTCCATCTCGTTTCACATACCCCACCCCCCATATTCTCCAGACCTGGTTTCCTCAGACTACTATTTGTTCCCCATTTTGAAGAAATGGCTGGTGGGACAAAGATTTTATTCAAACGAGAAGATGATTGCAGCATGTATTAGCTATTTTGCAGACCTGGACAATTCCTATTATTTGGATGGGATCAACAAATTAGAACAGCGTTGGACTAAGTCTCTAAGTCTAAAAGGAGACTATGTTCAAAAATAAAAAAGGTTTACCCCAAACATGTAAGGAGTTTTTATTTTTGCACGGACTTTTAAAACGCCCCTCGTATACTCATGGTTCTTAAGAGCTAACGGGATTTATGCATAGATGGATATACTCGTAGATAGCGAAAGCTGAAGAACAAAGGACGATACTAAACAGGAAGGCATCTCTTAGCTGATTGCAGAAAAAATGTGAAAGCTTTTCTGTTCTTCATTATCGGCCCGTATTACATGTACTGATTATCATTTGTGGACTTTTTGGTACACACATATTTCATAAACATAAAAAAAGGAAAATTTTATTGGTGTCTTACATTTTCCTACGATTTACAGGATGTTACAAAAAGGTACCGCCAAACTTTCAGGAAACAGTCCTCACACACAAATAAAGAAAAGATGTTATGTGGACATGTGTCCGGAAACGCTTAATGTTAGAGCTCATTTTAGTTTCGTCCACCTACGCTCAATGGAGCACGTTCTCATGATTTCATACGGGATACTCTACCTGTGCTGCTAGAACATGTGCCTTTACAAGTACGACAAAACTTGTGGTTCATGCGCGATGGAGCTCCTGCACATTTCAGTCGAAATGTTCGTACGCTTCTCAACAACAGATTCGGTGACCGATGGATTGGGAGAGGCGGACCAATTCCATGGCCTCCACGCTCTCCTGACCTCAACCCTCTTGACTTTCATTTATGGGGGCATTTGAAAGCTATTGTCTACGCAGCCCCGGTACCAAATGTAGAGACTCTTCGTGCTCGTATTGTGGACGGCTGTGATACAATACGCCATTCTCCAGGGCTGCATCAGCGCATCAGGGATTCCATGCGACGGAGGATGGATGCATGTATCCTCGCTAACGGAGGACATTTTGAACATTTCCTGTAACAATGTGTTTGAAGTCACGCTGGTACATTCTGTTGCTGTGTGTTTCCATTCCATGATTAATGTGATTCGAAGAGAAGTAGTAAAATGAGCTCTAACATGGAATGAAAGCGTTTCCAGACACATGTCCACATAACATATTTTCTTTCTTTGTGTGTGAGGAATGTTTCCTGAAAGTTTGGCCCTACCTTTTTGTAACACCCTGTATGTGACTACGATACTAGCTGTTTCATGAGAAGTCATTCAAGTCGTGTAAAACAAGGTGAAGACAGTTCAGGGACGTGTCTGCCCATGGTAATTGATGCAGCCACTGCTGGAGTGACGACGCAGTTGGCTTGTATGATGTCAATTGGTCGGTGACAACCGGCTCAGAGCGAGCTCTGGTTGTGCAGTTGGCAGCAGAGGTGGGCATCATGGCGCGGCCTGTCCAGGAACATAGCCATGGCAGCCGTGTGAGCCTTGCCTAGCGCTGCCGAGTCAGCTGGGACAGCCACATGGAGGTCCGACGGGCCGCATGGTGCAGAGTCGTGTGGCTGCACTGGGCTACAGCAGTCTCCGGCCGAGCGAGCCCCTGACGTCCCCCCAAGGGCCGAGCAGTGTTGTTGCGAAACAGCTTGTATGTCACGGGCTCAGCAGAGTCGCGCATGGAGAAGCAGCCCACGGGCCGCGGCCTCACTGCTCTGCACCGAGCGAGCATGTGACGTCACTGCACCAGTGCCGTGCTCAAGCGTTTGCGTGCTGTGGCCTACAGGCTGTTGGTAGCACTGACCGCAGGTGCGAGCTACGGGCTAGGAGCGGTGAAAAGAGCAGTGTTTAGTGGAGTGATGGGATTTCTTCATTTTTTTCGTAACACTCAAAATGAGAGCGGGAAACTAAACGTGGTTTGCAGAAGGAGGAGCACATGGCAAGAAAAAGGGAAGTAAAAGAAAAACTAATCAGTGGTGAGTAGAGAACCACACAGCCTGGAGCGAATTTTAAAAGTTGAGTTTAGACCTTGTTAAAGTCTATTGTGGATGGCGTTAGGAAAGGTATTCATTTTGTTTGCTGTTCGCTGTGCTGTGAAGTTACTCTCATGCTGAACGGTAAAGAAGCACTTCGTACATTTCTCGCCATCCATGTGTGTCTAATAAACAAAGGTCTTATGTGGACGAGAAACGACTTCCTAAACCAGCTCAGGAGCTAACTGTCGATAACTGTGTTGCTAGGTGTGCACGAGACATAAGGTCGTACGGAAATGTATGACGTGAGGCCTTATGGATCTTTTTCAGACATTAGTTGACACCGCAAAGGCCCATATATCTCATCCCACAACTGTGTCACGAAACTTGGCAGAATGGGCTAAAACATATAATTATACCTGAGGTAATAGCTCATGTAACTGAAGGTGAATACCCAGCAACTACGGACATGTGCACGTCCAGCGCAAGAAGAAACCATTAGCTGACATGTACTGTCTCCTGTGTCATTGACTGGACTCTCAGATTTCGCATTTTGTTTACAACCCAGTTTCCAGATGAACCACAAAAGGTCGGTAATATTCTAAGAGAATTGTTTAGACCATTAATGTCTCTTGGTATCCACGATTCTACTTTGAAAGACATACAATACATGCCGGCCAGAGTGGCCGAGCGGTTCTGGACGCTTCAGTCTGGAACCACGCTACCGCTACGGTCGCAGGTTCGAATCCTGCCTGAGACACGGATGTGTGTCATGTCCTTAGGTTAGTTAACCTTAAGTAGTTCTAAGTTCTAGGAGACTGATGACCTCAGAAGTTAAGTCCCATAGTGGTCAGAGCCATCTGAACCATGTAGCACACGAATGATCAAGGTACCAACATTGTCGTGGCACTGCGCGATCATTCACGACTGAATTGTTCCTGCCATATGCTAAATACAGGGCTGTGAAATAATTTTGATGCCGAGTATACATCCAATAATTGTCCATACGTTCATGGTCTTTTGACTGCGGCGAAAGAACACATCACTTACGTAAAGAAAAGTTGTCTTCTATATGCGCTTGCTAGATCTCTGAACCAGGCTTACAATACTCGCTGGAATAAGCAGCTGACAATGTTAGAATGTCTTCGTGCAAGAAGCTCTATGAGAAGGGAAGATAGCCCAAAATGAAGGAACTGATAATATGCAGATGAAAGAACTTTTTACGTTATGTATGCTATTCGATTACTGTAATTCTTATACGCAATCGTTTATTTTACAGCTTCAAAAACACTTTGTGCGAAAAGCTCTCTGAGAAGGGAGAAATATCCCGAACGAATGGAACTGATATCATGCTGATGAAAGAATTTTTTCGGTATGTATGCCATTCTATTACTGTAATTCTTATACGCAAACGATTATTTTATACCTTTTAAAACTTAATGGTTTTTGTAGCACTTCAACGCGGCGTCCAAGCAATTAGAACTGGAGAAATTACCTACAATGCACCTTCTCTTGACATGGACGATGGCAATATTAAAGCATTTGAGTGAGGCGCCCCAGGTCAGAGAAACTTCTGAAATCGGACTTTTACATAAACGTCTCAAATTGTAGTTATATGAAAGCTATTTGTCCAGAGATACTGTGAGGTAGCAACTTTCCTCTGGCCACCATTCGTCATTTAAAAATGATATCTGAAGATAAGAGGCATAAAGTCATGAAAAGGATTCAATAGTTCCCCTTCCTCATACTTCTGCAATCCCACAATACACTCTAACGACATTTCCCTTTACTGCATCTCTAACCGTCTTTTCTGTTTGTTCTCGGTAGTGGGATCGAACGGAAGCGGCTTACCTTTCGATCTAGAAATAGTTGTCTCAATGTACTCTGCTCATCTGGGAGTTACAGAAATAACAATTAATGTTCTGAAATAGGAGAGACGCTCGTTCCTAAATGTTCTTCCACAACTGGTAACATGTGAATACTTGGGAGTCTATGTTGTCCTAAATCAGAGTTTGAATTTTCGCCCTATATGCAATGAAATATGAATTTTGCTGTCCTCCGATAAAAAGAAGTCAGGAGTAATGAGACTGGCGATCCCTTGATGCCTCAGAATATGCCCTACCAACCGATCTCTTCTTCTAGTCAAGTTGTGCCACAAATTTCTCATCTCTTTAATTCTATTCTGTACCGCCTCATTAGTAATGTGATCTACCCATCTAATCTTCGGAATTCTTCTGTAGCACCACATTTCGAAAGCTTCTAATCTCTTCTTGTCTAAACTATTTATCGTCAACGTTTCACTTCCATACATGACTACACTCCATACAAATACTTTCAGTAACGACTTCCTGACACTTAAATCTATACTCGATGTTAACAAATTTCTCTTCTTCAGAAACGCTTTCCTTGCCATTGCCAGTCTACATTTTATATCCCCTCTACTTCGACCATCATCAGTTATTTTGCTCCCGAAATAGCAAAACTCATTTACTGTTTTAAGCCTCTCATTTCCTAATCTAATTCCCGCAGCATCACCCGATTTAACTGGACTGCATTCCATTATCCTCGTTTTACTTCTGTTGATGTTCATCTTATATCTGCCTTTCAAGGCACTGTCCATTCCGTTCAGCTGCTCTTCCAGGTCCTTTGGTGTCTCTGACAGAATTACAATGTCATCGGCGAACCTCAAAGTTTTTATTTCTTCTCCATGGATTTTAATTCCTGCTCCGAATTTTTCTTTTGTTTCCTTTACTGCTTGCTCGATATACAGATTGAATAACATCTGCGATAGGCTTACAACCCTGTCTCACTCCCTTCCCAATCACTGCTTCCCTTTCATGCCCGTCGACTCTTATAACTGCTATCTGGTTTCTGTACAAATTGTAAATAGCAATTCGCTCCTTGTATTTTTCCCCTGTCACCTTTAGAATTTGAAAGAGAGTATTCCAGTCAGCATTGTCAAAAGCTTTCTCTAAGTCTGCAAATGCTAGGAACGTAAGTTTGCCTTTCCTTAACCTTTATTCTAAGATAAGTCGTAGGGTCAGTATTGCCTCACGCGTTCCAATATTTCTTCGGAATCCAAATTGAACTTCCCCGAGGACGGCTTCTAACAGTTCACCCATTCGTCTGTAAGAATTCGTGTTAGTATTTTGCAGCCGTGGTTTATTAAACTGATAGTTCGGTAATTTTCACATCTGTCAACACCTGCTTTCTTTGGGATTGGAATTATTATATTCTTCTTGAAGTCTGAGGGTATTTCGCCTGTCTCATACATCTTGCTCACTAGGTGGTAGAGTTTTGTTAGGCCTGGCTCTCCCAAGGCTGTCATTAGTTCTAATGGGATGTTTTCTACTCCTGGGACTTTGTTTGGACTTAGGTCTTTCACTGCTCTGTTAAACTCTTCACACAGTTTCATATCTCTTATTTCATCTTCATGTACATTCTCTTCCATTTCAATAATATTGTCCTCAAGAACATAGCCCTTGTAAAGACACTCTATTTACTCCTTCCACCTTCCTGCTTTCCCTTCTTTGCTTATTATTGGAATTCCATCTGAGCTTTTGATATTCATGCAAGTCGTTCTCTTTTCTCCAAAGACCTCTTTAATTTTCCAGTATGCAGTATTTAACTTACCCCTAGTGATATCCGCCTCTACATCCTTACATTTGTCCTCTAGCCATCCCTGCTTAACCATTTGCACATCCCGTCGATCTCAGTCTTTAGACGTATGTATTCTTTTTTCCCAGCTTCATGTAATGCGTTTTTGTATTTTCTCCTGTCATCAATTAAATGATTTACAAAACTGAGGAGTCCTTGACGAATCAGGATATGCCCTATTAAACGAAGTTGTGCCACAAATTTCTTGTCTTCCCCAGAACGACTCAGTATCTTCTTATCAGTTATTTGATCTGCAGTGCCACAACTAATTTTCGGCGCTTCTGAGTAAAATTGTGATGTTGCCATCGCTGTTGCAAAAAATTTTGGGAGTGGACCAGCTCAGAGCCGACCAAACATCATTACGTCAGATGCAGCAATGCCACTGGCAGATTCCCACATTGTGCTAAAGGAAATGCCATAACAACGACGCAGCAGTAAGGCGTTGGTAAGCCAGTAACTATACATCCAATGAACAGACTTCTTATGGTCTACATGGTTACAAGCTATGATTTGCAAAGCAGTAACGCTCTGTCCCAACATAAGTTACCATTATTTTGAGTCAAAGGTATCTCACTCTCGTAGTTTCTATTTAAAAGGAGAGGTGTATGCCGCTCTACGAGGCGACATGAGGCTACAAGCAGTCACCACGAGATTTGGCCTCCACTAACTGTGGGCCCCTGCTGCTGGTTTTAAGGTCTGTGCTATGAGTTTAGCATCTTTCAGCCTGTGGGACAACCACCAGGTGCAACCAGCCTTCCGCCATAGAAGGCAGTCGTTTGAGGCCATGGCCACCTGTTGCGTCAGTTCATTAACACTCGCAGTCTTCAGCACACGTTATGGAGGATGTTGCAGCACAGAATGTTCTAGTTTGTTCTTCAGTAAAATGTATGACTAACAGTGAAGTTTTATGAGAAGCCACGGCTCATCATCCTGACAACAAACCACCAGCTCAACTCAGACCTCCACGTGTACAGGTCATCCATCCCGGACCTCCACATTTTGATGTCAGCCTTAGCAGCCACTCTCCCTGGAGGCGATAACTTTCCACTACCTCAGGGTTGCAGTTTCGTCGACACACAGCATCAGTGTGCAGTAGGTGAGTGCACTGTCTGTGCTATTTTTCCCCCTGCGAGTATCACGCCGAGTCATTGCACTTTTTAGCAGCTTTTCAGTTCTGTTTTCATGTGTAACATGTGTCAAGTAAACTCAGACTGTGTTCTGAGGATGTGTAAGTATGAGCGTTATTTTATCCTATTATCAATGAGTGTGGCTCATTGTCTGGAAGTGTATAAGGTGTTAAGCTTGCGTAACTTCTTAGGAGGGGAAGATCAGTTTTGTTGAGAATTCGGAGTTTTGTGGTAGTTTTTAATGGGCAACGTATTTAATTTTGAGCAATAAGTGTGGCTCACTACGTTTCAGAATGACTAGCCGCTGAGGTGAAGAAGTTAAGTTACAGTAAGCGTTAGGGTAGAATTAGATTATGTGTCCTTGTCGTCGTACAGTTTTGTTCTCCTCGTTTTTGTTTGCATAATTAGTGAGGTATACCATGGCGGAGAGGTTGCGAATTTCTGCAGCCTGGACCAGATGTGGAGGGAAGTGCATGTGCCGATGATCTTTGTGTCATGCAGAGTGCAAATGACGACAGTAATTTTGTTGTAGATATTTGAGAGGTGACGTAGAAAGCTATTCTATTGCAGATGGATAGTGAAATGGTACAGACGAGTTTAGAGTTTCCGAAGGCCGCAGATTCGGGACCATATGCGACGGCACTGTCTCCTCAGAATGTAGGAGGAGAACAACAGGAAATGTGTTTGTAAGGGTTATGTTCGGGCTGACAAGGCTTGTGCCAGTGGATCAGAAGATTGACAAAAGTGACAACACTTGCAGTGTAATGCGTGATGCAGGCGAAGGCTGCTGTGCACTCCCAGGGCTAGACTTTTTCATCAAGCATCCGATGACGAGCGGTGGAACCCAGGGAGATAATGTTAAAGCTGAAGGAAGTTGTCACCAGTGAAATACTGTCGCAGGGTTCGTTTATCATGATAGGACAAATGCGGGAAAAATCACTAATGCCTAATTGGCATGTTATAGGGCACAAGGCACTAGGAAGGTGCTTTAGGTGACCGAAGTTGTTGCTAACTTAAAGGATTCCGCACTCCGTCTCCGAGTAGGGAATGGTCGTTGAGTACGCAGCGTGTGTGGAAGTTCGCATTTCTTGTCTGTAGAGTACAGAGAGAAGAAGATAGTATTAGATTTTACTAGTCAGAGCACTGCCTTCTGCCGTCCTAGTGTTTAATGAGTTTTTTATTTTTTGGCTGGAGTTTGTATCTCTATGTCCATTGCACATCGACATATAAGAATTTGTAATATATAAAGGGATTTTAATCTTCAATAAATGTATAAGCAGAAACGAAATTAATATTCAGTAGTTACTTGCTCCCTTAATCATTCATTTATTTTTATGTTATTATTTATATGTTAAAAGAGCAAGAAAGAGGAAATAATATCACCGTTAAGACGCCCTAAGATCTGCTTGTGCAGGTTGTCAGACATGGCCAAATTTTTATTTTCGCGGTCAGTATTTTCCATTGAGCACATTCATTTTTACAACCGCCTGGAGCAGCATCTTGGAAACCATACAAATACCTTCCAGTAATAATTCCTAACATTTAAATTTATATTCGATGTTACGAAATCCCTCTTTCTCATTCATACTTAATCTTGCTATAGTCAGTCTTTATTTTCGCATCCAGTATTTTCCATTGCACATATTCGTTTCTACACCCGCATTTCAGTACCCAAAACATCTTCACTACAATCAGCCTTATTGATAGCTTTCTTCGTCACCTCCTACGTATCTACAACAAAATTACAGTCGGCAGTTGCACTCTGCAAGACACCAATACCATCGGCACATGCACTTCCCTCCACATCAGGTACAGGCTGCAGAAATTCGAGACTTCTCCGCCAGGGAATCCCACCACCAATCATGCAACAACAAACGAAGAGAACAAAACAGTACGACGACAAGGACAATTAATCTAATTCTATCCTAACACCTACTGTTTCTTAACTTCTCCACTTGAGTGTGTACTCAGGACTGCAACTTTACGTGTTTAAACGTAGTGAGCCACATTTATTGCTCCAAATGAAATACATTGCCCATTAGAAACGGCGAAAACTACCACAAAACTACGACTTCTCGACAAACATCACCTTCCCCTCCTAAGAAGCTATGCATGGTTAACACCTTATACACTTCCAAACAATGAGCCCCACTCATAGATGATAGGCAAAAATAACGCTCATATTTACACATCCTCAGAACACAATCTGAGTTTATTTGACACATGTCACACATGAAAACAGAACTGAAAAGTTGCTAAAAGGTGCACTGACGCGACGTGATACTCGAAGGGAAAAAAAATAAAACAGTCAGTGCACTCACCCACTGCGCACTGATGCTGTGGGTCGAAGACAGTGCTACCATGAGGAAATCGGTAGGCATCGTCTCCACATAGGTTGACTGGTAAGGTTCCTCTCTCACTGAAATATACAGGTGACACACTTCTGACATCAAAATGTAGAGCTTTAGGATGGATGACCTCTACACGTGGAGGTCTGAGTTGAGGTGGTGGATTGTTGTCGCGATGATGATCCATCGCTGTTCATAAAAATTTCACTGTTAGTCATGCATTTTACTGGAGAACAAACTAGAACATTCTGTGATGCAATGTCCTCAATAGTGTGTGCTGAAGACAGCGGGTTTTAAGGAACTGACGCAACAGGTGGCCATAGTCGCCAACGACTGCCCTCTATAGGGGAAGGCTGGTTGCAATTGGTAGTTGGCCCACTTGCTCGAAGATGCTAAGCCCACACAACTGATCTTAAAACCAGCATCAGGGGCCACAGGTAGTGGAGGCCAGATCTCGTGGTGGTTGCTTGAAGCATCATGTCGCCTCGAGGAGTGGCATACACCTCTTCTCGTAAGTAGTAGCTACAAGACTAAGACACCTTTGACTGAAAGTAATGGTAATTTATGTTGGGACAGAGAGTTCTTGCTTCGCAAATCACAGCAAACAACCATGTAGACCAGAAGCAGTCTATTGATTGGATGTGTAGTAACTGGCCCAACAACGCCTTTCTGCTGTGTCGTCGTTACGGCGGTGCCACCCCTTTTCCTGGAGCACAATGTGGGAATCTGCATCGGACGAAATGGTGTTTGGTAGGATGACCTTAGCAGTTAAGTTCCATAAGATTTCAGAAACATTTGAACATTGAACTAAACTCTACTCTACTCATCGCTCGCAGCCCGTAGCTCACAGCTGCGGTCGGTGATACCAACAGCACATAGGCCGCAGCACGCCACCGCTTGCGCAAGGCACTGATGCAGTGACGTCACAGCCTCGCGCAGTGCTGAGCAGTGAGGCCGCGGCCCGTGGGCTGCGTCTCCATACGCGACTCTGCTTAGCCCGTGGCATACAAGTTGTTTCGCAACAGCAATTCTCGCCCCTTAGGGTGACGTCAGGGACTCGTTCGCTCGCGCGGCCCGAGACTGCTGTAGCCCAGTGCGGCCGCATGACTCCGAACCGTGCGGCCCGTCGGACCTCCATGCGACTGCCCCAGCTGAACCGGCTGCGCTAGGCAAGGATAGCACGGCTGTGATGGCTACACTCCTGGACGGGCCGCGCTTCGATGCCCACCTCTGCTGCAATCTGCACAACCAGAGCTCACTCCCAGCCGGTTGTCACCGTCAGATTTGCATCATACAAGCCAACTACGACGTCACTCCAGCAGTGGCTGCATAAATTCCCACAGGCAGACACATCCCTGAACTGACTTAACACTGTTGTACATGACTTGAATGACTACTCATGTAACAGCCAGTCTCGAAGTCAAATATATCGCAGGAAAATGTAAGACACCAAGAAAATTTTCGTTCTTTATATTTATGAAATATTTGTGTACTAGAAACTCCACAAATGTTAATAAGTACTTTCTACAACAACGAAGAACAGAGAAGCCTTCACATTTTTTCTGCAATCAGCTAGGAGATGCCTTCCTGTTTCGTATCGTCCTTTGTTCTTCAGTTTTCGCTATGTATGCATCCATCTTGTTAGCTATTAAGTACCACGAATATACGAGGGGCGTTTGAAAAGTCCATGCAAAAATAAAAACTGCTTACGTGTTTGTGGTAAACCTTTTTTATTTTTCAACATAGTCTCCTTTTAGACTTATACACTTCGTCCAACGCTGTTCTAATTTGTAGATCCTTAATAATTTTTTTTTTTTTTGTCATCCGTCTACTGACTGGTTTGATGCGGCCCGCCAGAAATTCCTTTCCTGTGCTATTTGTCTTCAATATAGCTAATAGTTGCTGCAATCACCTCCTTGTTTGAATAAAATCTTTGCCTCGCCAGACATATCTTCAAATTTGGGAACAAATAGTAGTCCGAGCGAGGCAAGTCTGGAGAATAGGGTGGTATGGGAAACGAGCTGGATTCCTATTTCCATTAATTTTGCCACCAGAACTGTTTAGGTTTGTGCTGGAGCATTGTCATCATGGAAAAGGACGGTCCTATATTAATAAATAATATTCACATGTAATAGTTTTAATCTTTTCCAGATTGTCGATGAGGATTATCCCTTGCGAATCCTAAAAGACAGTCGTCATAACCTTTCTGGCCGAAGGGATGGTCTTCGTCTTTTTGGGTGCAGATTCTCCCTTCGTAACCTATTGTTTAGATTATTGCTTGGTCTCAGGAGTATAGTAATGTATCCATGTTTCATCCACAGTGGCGAAACGACGCTCAAAGTCCTGTGGATTCTTCTGGACAGCTGCAAACCATCCTTGCAACACTTCACACGATTCCATTTTTGGTCAAGCGTGAGCAATCGCGGAACGCATCTTGTGTATAGCTTTCTCATATCCAAATGTTCATGCAAAATATTATGTACCCGTTCATTCGATATGCCCACAGAATTAGCAGTCTCACGCACCTCAACCCTTCTGTCATCCATTACCATATTATGGATTTTATCAATGATTTCTACAGTGGTAACCTCCACAGGGCGTCCAGAACGTTCAGCATCACTTGTGCCCATATGGAAATTCCTAAAATTTTGAAATCACTTATAAACTGTTCTAATCGAAAGCCCAGAGTCAGCGCAAACTTTATTAGGCTTCCCTTTAGTCTCCTGAGGCGTTTTGCCTTTCATAAAGTAGTGGTCAATCACCACACGAAATTATTTTTCGTCCATTTTTTGACTATCACTCGACTTCCTTGATTCTCACGGATGCCAAACACAAAGAAATAGACCAATATGACTGAAACTTGGTGTGCGTTCTTTCCAAAGATACTACTAACTAAACATGACCTCTAAAGGCGACGGTGGTGGAATCTCTCGGACTTTGCACAGACTTTTCAAACGCCCGTCGTATTGAAGTATATTTAAATTAATACCTTTCAGATGTATTAATTTAACATACTAAACATATCTCTTTGTATTAATGTCTTTATCAGCTTTGTATACAGCTATTCGTGAAAGAAATGCAAAACTGCTGAGGCCGTCCGTGGTGGCCGAGTGGTTCTAGGCGCTTCAGTCTGCGACTGCGCGACTGCTATGGTCGCAAGTTGGTATCCTGCCTCGGGCATGGATGTGTCTGATGACCTTAGGGTAGTTAGGTTTAAGTAGTTCTCAGTTCTATGGGACTGATGACCTCAGATGTTAAGTCCCATAGTGGTCAGAGCCATTTGAGCCAATTTAAAACTGCTGACGTGGAGCCCGTCCTCCATTGGTGTGATCCAAATACTGATTAGCGATTTATCAGATCTTTTATGGTGCACCAAACAACCTACAGTCTTTATGAAACGAAGTACAATACTCATTTACCTACACAGAATAATTCGATAGACCTACCGCGTGATGCACTTGCCTTATGACAATAACATTGGAACCACATGTGTAAGTTTGCGTTTCTCTCGAACACAAACCTGGAGTAACAGTAAATCACAAGAGCAATCAACAAGCACTGCTCAGTTAATTTCAATTGACAATACTGAGCTGACTACCTCCTGGTAAGTGGTAGGTCTCTCAACAATATTCTTTTTTCTCTATCTTCCTTCAACCTTCCTGCTCTTGATAGATCACTGAGCCAGTCTAACGATACTGCCCGTAATAAGCAGTTGACAATGTTAGAATGTCTTCGTACAAGAAGCTCTCTGAGAAGGGAAAAATAGCACAAAATGAAGAAACTGATAATACGTTATGTATGCTATTCCAATACTGTAATTATTATACCATATCGTTTTTTTTACAGCTTTTAAAAATTAAGGGTTATTGTAGCTCTTCCAAGCAGTGTCCAAGGAATTAGAACTGGGTAAATCGCCTACACTGCACCTTCAGTTGGCATGGACAATGACAATGTTAAAGCATTTGAGTCAGGCCCCCCAGGACGGAGAGGTTTGTGAAATTGGACTTTTACATAAACTCCTCAAATTATACTTAGACGTAAAGCTATTTGTCCAGAGATGCTGTGAGGTAGCAACATTCCTCTGGCGACCATTCGTTATTTAAAAATGGTATCTGTAGATAAGAGGCGTAAAGTCATGAAAAGGATAAAATACTTTTCCTTCCTCATACCTCTCCAATCCCAGGATACACTCTAACGACATTTCCCATTACTGCATCTCAAACCATCTTTTCTCTTTGTTCTCGCTAGTGGGTTCGAACGGATATGGCTTACCTTTCGATCTAGAAATAGTTATCTCAGTGTACTCTGCTCTGCTGGAAGTTAGAAAAATAACATTTAATTTTCTGAAATAGGAGAGACGCTCATTCCTACATGTTCCTCCAAAACTGGTAACATGTGAATCCTTGGGAATCCATGTTGTCCTAAATTAAAGTTTGAATTTTTGCCGTATATGTACTGTAATATGAAATTTGCTGTCCTCGGGTAAAAGGAGAGGAGTAATGAGATTGGACTTGTATTTAATAGCCCCACACCATCAAAAAAACTAATCTTGTTGAAGCATATAAATTCTGCTACTCCATCCACTGAATTTCTAGTTGTGCAATGGGAAGAAAGGAGTCAGACATTCAGGTAGCCTACACTCGATGTTATTCAACATCTACACCGAGCAAGCAGTAAAGCATACAAGAATAAATTTGTAAACAGAATGAAATATTAGGGAGAAGCAATAAACATTTTGAAGTTTACCTGTGGCACTGCAATTCAGACTGAGACAGAAAAGAACTTGGAATAACAGTTGAATGCAATGGATAGGGCCCTGGAAAGGAATTATAAGATAACCCCGAATGGAACTAAGTGAAAGGTAATGGAACGTATTCGAATTAAACCTAGCAGTACCAACTAATTTTAAATAACGTGTACTACAAAGAGTGGCGTAATATATGACCAACACAAAGATATACTTATTTCGTTAAATTTCGTTGTCTTTTACGCACAACACTATATCAAATGAACACTGATTATAGCAAGAAAAGTATTGATGACAAAGAGGGATTTCGTAACATCGAATATAAATTTAAGTGTTAGGAAGTATTACTGTAAGGTATTTGTATGATTTCCGAGATGCTGTTTCAGGCGCGTACAAAAATGAGTGTGCGCAATGGAAAATACTAATCGTGAAAGTAAAGATTTGGCCCTGTCTGACTACCACCTGAAGCAGATCTTAGGATCTCGTAACGGTGATATTATTTTCTGCTTCTTGCTCTTTTACATATAAATTACAACATAAAAATAAATGAATGATAAAGGGAACTGGTAACTACTAAATATTAATGTTTTTTCTGCTTATATATTTATTGTAGATTAAAACCCCTTTATATATTACCAATGTTTATATGTCGTGTGCAATGGACATAAAGATATACAAATGAATTTCCTGACTAATATTATTGACCAACTGTCCAAATATGCCCCTTTTTATGTCTATGCGATCTAATATAAATAATGCGAGATGCAAGACGTCATCTACGTCCCAAACAGTAGAAGACACTACTTTCAAAGATGATCTACAGTAGTGCGCAACCTCAGTGGAAATAAAACTTACATGATCACAGTTGTTCGGCTTTATAGTATTAATAAGCCGAAGCAATTAGCAGTATCTCCGCATGTACTGCGTCCGGTGCGTCGGAGTGATGGTTCTCGTACACGTCTGCGACGATGGTAGATCTCCAGCCACAAAATAAAAAAAAAAAAACTCATTAAACACTAGGACGGCAGTAGGCGGTCCTCCGACTAGTATAATCTAATACTATCTTCTCCTCTTTGTATTCTACAGACAAGAAACGCGAACTCCCAGCCACAAGGACGGAATTCAGATAACGTCTCAATGTGAGTATTGACAGGGGAAGTGCGCTCAATCACTGAGCGCTACGTACTCAACGAATATTCCCTACCCAGAGGCGAAGTCCAGAATCGTATAAGTTAACAACACCTTCGGTCACCTAAAGCAACGTCCCAGTGCCTTGCGGCACTATATCATGCAAAGTAAACAATAGTGATTTTGTGCGCATTTGTCCTATCATGACAAACGAACACTGCTACGGTATTTCACTGGTGACAGCTTTCCCCAGCTTTAACATTATCCCCTGAATTCCACTGCACGTAATCGCAAGTCAGTTTCGGCATGATGCTTGATGAGAAAGTCTAGCCCTGGGTTTGCACAGCAGCCTTCGACTGCATCTCGCATTACACTGCAAGTGTTGTCACTTTAGTCAATCTCCTGATCCACTGGCACAATCCTTGTCGGCCCGATCATAAACCTTACAAACACATTTCCTCTTTCTTCTCCTCCCACCTTCTGAGGAGGCAGTGCCATCACAGATGATGGCGAAAATGCGTCCTCCGGAAATACTAAATGCGTCTGTACCATTTCAGTACCCAAAACACCTGCAATACATTCAGTCTTATTAATAGCTTTACGTGTCACTTCCTAAGTATCTACAACAAAATTACTGTTGGCAGTGCCACTCTGCAAGACACCAAAATCATCGGCACATGCACTTCGCTCCACATCCGGTCCAGGGTGCAGAAATTCGCAACCTCTCCGCCAGGGTATACCTTACTAATTATGCAAACAAGAAACGAGGGGAACAAAACAGTATGACTACAAAGACAATTAATCTAATTCTATCGTAACACTTACTGTTACTTAACATCTGCACTTTAGCTGCTACTCATGACGACTACTATACGCGCTTAAACGCATTGAGCCAAATTTATTGCTCAAAATGAAATACATTGCCCACTAAAAACGGCGAAAACTACCACATAACAACGACTTCTTGACAAAACTCATCTTCCCTTAACACATTATACACTTCCAGTCAATGAGCCTCACACATTCATGATAGGCAGAAATAACGTTCATCTTCACATCCTCAGAAAACAGTTTGAGTGTACTTGCCACATTTCAAACATGGAAACAGAACTGAAAAGCTGCTAAATGTGCAATGACTCAACGTGATCGTCGCAGGGGAAAAAATACAGTCAGTCCACTCACCCACTGCACGCTGATGTTGTGCGGCGACGAAACTGCAACACTGAGGTAGTCGAGAGTCATCGTCTCCAGGGAGGGTGGCTGGTAAGGTTCCCCTGTGACTGAAATTTAGACGTGTCACACACTTCTGACATCAAAATGTGGAGGTCCAGGATGGATGACCTCTACATGTGGAGGTCTCAGTTGAGGTGCTGGATTGTTGTCGGGATGATGATCGACGGCTGCTTATAAAAACTTCACTATTGGCTCAAATGGCTCTGAGCACTATGGGAATGTCTTGAATACAGGTAGCAGGTTCAAACTGATGCACATTGCATTAGTTGTGCGGCGCTGAAGAGGCTTTCACAGAATAGACGAGCTTGAGCAGCTGCATCTAACCAGTGTTCAGGCTGAAGACCACAACAACAACATTGGGGAAGTAGATGGGAGGGAAAGGTAGGTTTCTGGTCCATAATTTTGCAAGTTCTTTCCTGGGAGAACTACTGAATAAGGTAGATCTCGTGTGATTCAGCACCTTCGGCTGTTGACATGGAAAAAGACGTTTCTATATTACACTAAAATAACTGTGCCGCTCATTCCCGTATGTGGAAAGCTATTTAGCTCACACTATTCGCTGATGCAGCGAACTGAAGTAGCGGTTCTTGTATGTTTTGTTGTTTTAAACAGAAATGTCTCTGGTATGCGTTAATCTGCAACCACACATGGAGTGACCACAGTATAAGTGGTCCCCATCCAACAACAGGAACAACCTCTGTGGTAGGTGTTTGAGCGAGTGGCACTTCTGAGCTGTAACTGTTACCTTGCCTGCTTGCGAAGGTGGAAGGATGATAAAGAATGTAAAGAAAATAGTCATGATCTCCTACCACTTACCACCAGGTAGTCAGCTCAGTAATGTCAATTGAAATTAAGCGAGCATTGCTTCTTGATTCCTATTGTGATTTCTTATTACTCCAGGTGAGTGCAAAGATACAGATGTGCCTCCAATGTAAATTTCATATGGCAAGTGCACAACGCGATCGGTCAATCGCATTATGCTGTATAGTTGTTTGTGTATCAGACTTTGTTTCTGAGAGACTACAGTTTCGTTGGGGCACCATAAAAGATATGATAAATTGCTAATCAGTATTTGGATCACACCAAAGGCGGACGGGCTCCACGTCAGCAGTTTTGCATTTCTTTCATGAATAGCTGAACACAAATCTGATAAAGACATTATACTAAGAGATACGTTTAGTTTTTTAAGTTAATACATCTGAAAGTTATTAATGTAAATACACTTAAATATATTCATGATTCTTTAAAGCTAACTAGATACACTACTGACCATTAAAATTGCTGCCCCAAGAAGAAATGCAGATGATAAACGTGTTTCATTGGACAAGTATATTCTACTAGAACTGACATGTGATTACATTTTCAGGTAATTTGGGTATATAGATCCTGAGAAATCAGTACCCAGAGCAACCACCTCTGGCTGTAATTATGGCCTTGATGCGCCTGGGCATTCAGTCAAATAGAGCTTGTACGGCGTGTACAGGTACAGCTGGCCATGCAACTTCAACACGATACCACAGTTAATCGAGAGTAGTGACTAGCGTATTGTGACGAGCCAGTTGCTCGGCCACCATTGACCAGACGTTTCCAGTTGGTGAGTGATCTGCATGATATGCTGGACAGGGCAGCAGTCGAACATTTTCTGTATCCAGAACGGCCCGTACAGGTCCTGCACCATGGGGTCGTGCATTATCCTGCTGAAATGGATGTGATCGAATGAAGTGTAGAGCCACGGGTCATAACACATCTGACATGTAACGTCCACTTTTCAAAGTGCGAACAAAAGGTGACTGAGACGTGGTAGCAATGGCACCCCATACCATCACGCTGGGTGATACGCCAGTATTGCGATGAAAATACATGCTTCCAATGTGCGTCCACCGCGATGTCGCCAAACGCAGATGCGACCATCACGATGCTGTAAACAGAACCTGGATTCATCGGAAAAAATTCGTGCACCTAGGTTCGTCGTTGATTTACCATCGCAGGCGGTCCTATCTGTGATGCAGCGTCAAGGCTAACTGCAGCCATGGTCGCCGAGCTGATGGTCCATGCTGCTGCAAACGTCGTCGAACTGTTCGTGCAGATGGTTGTTGTCTTGCAAACGTCCCCATATTTTGACTCAGGGATCGAGACGTGGCTGCACGATCAGTTACAGCCAAGCGGATAAGATGCCTCTCATCTCGACTGCTAGTGATAAGAGGACGTTGGGAACCAGCACGGCGTTCCGTATTACCCTCCTGAATCCACCGATTCCATATTCTGCTAACAGTCATTAGATCTCGACCAACGCGAGCAGCAATGTCGCGATATGATAAACCGCAATCGCGATAGGCTACAATCCTACCTTTATCAAAGTCGGAAACGTGAAGATACACATTTCTCCTCCTTACACGAGGCATCACAACAACGTTTCACCAGGCAACGCCGGTCAACTGCTGTTTGTGTATGAGAAATCGGTTGAAAACTTTCTTCATGTCAGCACGTTGTAGGTGTCGCCACCGGCGGCAACCTTGCGTGAATGCTCTGAAAAGCTTATCATTTGCATTTCACAGCATCTTCTTTCTGTCGTTTAAATTTCGCGTCTGTAGCACGTCATCTTCGTGATGTTCTAATTTTAATGGCCTGTAGTGTAGATGCTTACACTGCGAAAGCGGAAGAACAAAAGACGGTACGAAACAGGAAGGCATCCCCTAACTGATCGCAGAAAAAATGTGAAGGCTTTTCTGTTCTTTGTCATCATAGAAAGTATTACATGTACTTTTTAAAAATTGTGGATTCTGTGGTAAACACATATTTCATAAACATAAAGAAAGAAAAATTTCTTCGTGTCTTACGTTTGTCTACGATACATTTGACTACGATACTGGCTGATACATAAGTACTCATTCAAGTTGTATACAACAAAATTACAAGATTGGTGTATACAACAGAAACAATACACTATTTGACATGTTTTAAATAAACAGTTTGACAAATCATTTACATTGGCACGTGAGATATTAGTACAAGATACACTAACTTAAAATTTGAGAGGTATCAATGTTCTGAGTATAAGAGGTTTAGTCAGTTCAGTGGCGTGTCTGCCCATGGGAATTGATGCAGCCATTGCTGGAGTGACTTCGCAATTGGCATGTATGACTTCAATCGGTCGGTGACAACTGGCTGAGTGCGAGCTTTGGTTGTGCACTTCGCAGCAGACGTGGGCATCGAGGTGTGGCCCGTCCAGGACCGTGGTCATGACAGCCGTGCGAGTCTTGCCTCGCGCTGCCGGTTCACGCGGGGCAGCCGCATCGAGGCCCGCTGGGAGAGTCGTCGTAGAGGCTCGGCGCGCAAGCTGCGGGCGCACTGGACTACAGCAGTATCTGGCTGAGCGAGACCCTGACGTCATCCCAAGGGCCGAGCAGTGCTGTTGCGAAAGCACCTATATGCCACCGGCTCAGAAGAGTTGCGCATAGAGACGCAGCCCACGGGCCACGGCTTAACTGCTCCACACTGAGCGAGCCCATGACGTCACAGCAACAGTGCCTTACGCAAGCATTTGTGTGCTGCACCTACGAACTGTTGGTAGCACTGACCCCAGTTGCGAGCTACGGGCTACGAGCGGTGAGTAGAGCAGTGTTTAGTGGAGTGATGAGATTTCTTCATTTTTTTCGTAACACACATAATGAGAGCGGGAAACTAAATGTGGTTGGGAGAAGAAAGAGCACATGTCAAGAAAAATGGAAGTAAAAGAAAAACTAATCAGTGGTGAGTAGAGAACCACACAGCTTGGAGCAAATTTTAAAAGTACACTTTGGAACTTGTTTAAGTCTATTGTGGATGGATTAGGAAAAGCTTTCATTTTCTTTGCTGTTCGCTGTACTGTGAAATTTACACTCATGCTGAAGGGTCAAGTGGCACTTCGTACATTTCTCGCCATCCATGTGTGTCTAATAAACGAAGGATTTATGTGGACGAGAAACTACTTACCAAACCAGCTCAGGAGATAACTGTCGATAATTGCGTTGCTATGTGTGCGCGAGACGTAAGGTCGTACGGAACTATAAGAGGTGAAGGTCTTATGGATCTTGTTCAGACGTTATTCAATACTGCAGAGGCCATTATATCTCACCCCACAGCTGTGCCGCGGTACATGGCAGAAAGTGTTAAAAGCCTACGACATATAATTATGCCTGAGGTAATTGCTCATATAACAGAAGGCGAATACTCAGCAACTACGGACATGTGGACGTCCAGCGCGATCGCGAGAAGGAACCATTATCTGACATGAACTGTCTCCTGTTTTATTGACTTAGATCTCGCGTTTTCTTTACAACCCAGTTTCCAGATGAACCAAAAACTGGCGGTAACATCCTAAGAGAATTGTTTACACTATTTATGTCCCTTGTTATCCAATAATTTTAATGTGGAGTGTATATGCGTCAATTATCCATAAGTTCATGGTCTTTTAATTGCGCCGAAAGATCGCTTCCCTTACGTAATCAAAAGTGATCTTCCTAATGCTCTTGTTACATAACTGGGCCATTCTAACGATAGTCGTTGGAATAAGCAGCTGACAATGTTAGAATGTCTTTGTGCGAAAAGCTCTCTGAGAAGGGAGAAATAGCCCAAATTGAAGGAACTGATATTACGCTGAAGTAAGAACTTTTTACGGTATGTATGCTATTCTATTACTGTAATTCATATACGCAATTGTTTATTTTATAGCTTTTAAAACATAAGGGTTTCTGTAGCTCTTCAGAGCGGCTTCCAAGGAATTAGAACTGGGGAAATCACCTACACTGCACCTTCTGTTGACATGGACAATGACAATGTTAAAGCATTTGAGTCAGGCGCCCCAGGACAGGGAAGCTTCTGAAATCGGACTTACACATAAATGCCTCAAATTATATTTAGATGAAAAGCTATTTGTCCAGATATACTGTGAGGCAGCAACAATCCTCTGGCCACCATTCGTCATTTGAATATAATATCTGAATATAACAGGCAAAACGTCATGAAAAGGAGACAATAGTTTTTCTTCCTCATACTTCTCCAACCCCAGAATACACTCTAACGACATTTCCGTTTACTGCATCTCCAATCGTCTTTTCTCTTTGTTGTCGGTTGTGGGTTCGAACGGAACTGGCTTACCTTTCGATCTAGAAATAGTTATTTCAATTTACTCTGCTCTTCAGTAAGTTACAAAAATAACATATAATGTTCTGAAATAAGAGTGACGCTCATTCCTACATGTTCCTCCACAACTGGTAACACGTGAATTCTTGGGAATCCATGTTGTCCTGAATGGAAGTTTGAATTTTTGACATATATGCACTGAAATATGAATGTTTCTGTTCTCAGGTAAAAAGGAGAGAAGTATAATGAGGCTGGACATGTATTTCAGATCCACCCTCCCCCCCCCCCCCCCAAAAAAAATCATATTGAAGCACATAAATTCTGCTACTCCATCCGCTGGATTCCTAGTTCTGCAATGGGAAGATGGAAGTGAGACATTCAGTTAGCCTATACTCAATGTTATTCAACATCTACACCAAACAAGCAGTAAAGCATACAAGGATAAATTTGTAAGTAGAATTGAATGTCAGGGAGAAGCAATAAACATTTTGAAGTTTACCAGTGACACTGCAATTCTGTCAGAGACAGCAAAAAACTTGTAATAACCGTTGATTGGAATTCATAGTGCGCTGGAAAGGGATTATAAGATAATCCTCAATGGAACTAAATGAAAGGCAATGGAACGTATTCGAATTAAACCTAGCAGTACCAACGGATTTTCCATAACGTGTACTACAAAAGGGGGGCGTAATATATGACGAACACAAAGATATACGGATATCGTTAATTTTCTCTGTCTTTTACGCACAACATACTTTCTAAAGATATATTTATGTTTAAGAAGTGTCTTAAACCTGACAATATGAGTGTGCTCTATGCCGCCGTTGGATAAGCAGCTGCCAGCAGAAAGTCGTATACTACCTCACTTATTTGTTACATAGTTTAATTCTTAATTTCTTTGCGTGTTTTTGGTACTTGCATTGTCTAATTCATAAATTTCGGGCGTATTATAGTATTTGAGAGTTGTAGCATCGCGTTTTAGTACCTGAATAGTGTAAATTCGCGTAGTCGTCTGTCTTCTGTTTTTGTTTTGAACGGCCAGTGTCGATTGGTCACAGCCGGTGTGCTCCCTGCCGCCGTTGGATAAGCAGCTGCCAGCAGAAAGTCCTATACTCCTAGCTCACTTATTTGTTCCATAGTTTAATTCTTAATTTCTTTGCGTGTTTTTGGTACTTGTATTGTTTAATTCATAAATTTCGGGCGTATTATAGTGTTTGAGAGTTGTAGCATCGCATTTTAGTACCTGAATAGTGTAAAATCGCGTAGTCTCCTTCCGCCGCCGAGCAGTGTGTCAGCAGTGCGCAAGTAGCAGCATTACTGCATTTACTAGGCAATCATGTATTTTAATAACCTTTTAAATTTTGTGTCGAATTGTTTGTGCTCTCTGTAGATTAGTTCAGACGTTCTTTGCACAACAGTTTTTAGCATGGATGGGGACTGCAACTGCTGTGTTCGGATGCAGGCTGAGTTGGCATCCCTTCGCTCCCAGCTTCAGGCAGTGTTGGCTTCGGTCACACAGCTTGAGGCTGTTGCCAATGGGCATCACTGTGGGGGTCCAGATGGGGGTTTGTCGGGGACGGCCAGCTCGTCCCACGCATCCCCCGATCGGACTACGATTGTGGCTGCCCGGGATACTGCCCACATTGAGGCTGATCCCTCACCTGTAGTAGAGTGGGAGGTCATCTCGAGGTGTGGCAGGGGGCGAAAGACATTCCGGAGGGCTGAACGGAAGGCCTCTCCAGTTTGTCTGACGAACCGGTTTCAGTCTCTGTCTCAGGCTGATACTGATCTTCGGCTGGACATGGCTGCTTGTCCTGTTCCAGAGGTTGCCCCTCAGTCTGCAAGATCCGGGCGGTCGCAGAGGGTGGGCTTACTGGTAGGTGGTGGTGGTTAGTGTTTAACGTCCCGTCGACAACGAGGTCATTAGAGACGGAGCGCAAGCTCGGGTTAGGGAAGGATTGGGAAGGAAATCGGCCGTGCCCTTTCAAAGGAACCATCCCGGCATTTGCCTGAAACGATTTAGGGAAATCACGGAAAACCTAAATCAGGATGGCCGGAGACGGGATTGAACCGTCGTCCTCCCGAATGCGAGTCCAGTGTGCTAACCACTGCGCCACCTCGCTCGGTGCTTACTGGTAGTTGGGAGCTCCAACGTCAGGCGCGTAATGGGGCCGCTTAGGGATATGGCAAGAGAGGGGAAGAAAACCAATATGCACTCCGTGTGAATACCGGCGGGAGTAATTCTAGATGTGAAAAGGGTCCTTCCGGATGCCATGAAGGGTACAGGGTGCACCCATCTGCAGGTGGTCGCTCATGACGGCACGAATGATGTGTGTCGCTATGAATCGGAGGAAATCCTCTCTGGCTTCCGGTGGCTATCTGATTTGGTGAAGACTGCCAATCTCGCCAGCGGGATGAAAGCAGAGCTCACCATCTGCAGCATCGTCGACAGGACTGACTGCGGACCTTTGGTACAGAGCTAAGTGGAGGGTCTGAATCAGCGGCTGAGACGGTTCTGCGATCGTGTGGGCTGCAGATTCCTCGACTTGCGCCATAGGGTGGTGGGGTTTCGGGTTCCGCTGGATAGGTCAGGAGTCCACTACACGCAGCAAGCGGCTACACGGGTAGCAGGGGTTGTGTGGCGTGGACTGGGCGGTTTTTTAGGTTAGATGGCCTCGGGCAAGTACAGAAAGTGCAACAGCCTCAAAGGGTGTGGGGCAAAGTCAGGACATGCGGGGACCAAGCAGCAATCGGCATTGTTATTGTAAACTGTCGAAGCTGCATTGGTAAAGTACCCGGAACTTCAAGCGCTGATAGAAAGCACCGAAGCTGAAATCGTTATAGGTACAGAAAGTTGGCTGAAGCTAGAGATAAATTTTTACAAAGGCACAGACGGTGTTTAGAAAGGATAGATTGCATGCAACCGGTGGTGGCGTGTTTGTCGCTGTTACTAATAGTTTATACTGTAGTGAAGTAGAAGTGGATAGTTCCTGTGAATTATTATGGGTGGAGGTTACACTCAACAACCGAGCTTGGTTAATAATTGGCTCCTTTTACCGACCTCCCGACGCAGCAGCATTAGTGGCAGAACAACTGAGAGAAAATTTGGAATACATTTCACATAAATTTTCTCAACATGTTATAGTCTTAGGTGGAGATTTCAATTTACCAGATATAGACTGGGATACTCAGATGCTTAGGACGGGTGGTAGGGACAGAGCATCGAGTGAAATTATACTGAGTGCACTATCCGAAAATTACCTCCAGCAATTAAACAGATAACCGACTCGTGGAGATAACATCTTGGACCTACTGATAACAAACAGACCCGAACTTTTCGACTCTGAAAGTGCAGAACAGGGAATCAGTGATCATAAGGCCGTTGCAGCATCCCTGAATATGGAAGTTAATAGGAATATAAAAAAAGGGAGGAAGGTTTATCTGTTTAGCAAGAGCAATAGAAGGCAGATTTCAGACTACCTAACAGATCAAAACGAAAATTTCTGTTCCGACACTGACAATGTTGAGTGTTTATGTAAAACGTTCAAGGCAATTGTAAAATGCGTTTTAGACAGGTACGTGCCGAGTAAAACTGTGAGGGACGGGAAAAACCCACCGTTGTACAACAACAAAGTTAGGAAACTACTGCGAAAGCAAAGAGAGCTTCACTCCTAGTTTAAACGCAGCCAAAACCTCTCAGACAGACAGAAGCTAAACGATGTCAATGTTAGCGTAAGGAGGGCTATGCGAGAAGCGTTCAGTGAATTCGAAAGTAAAATTCTATGTACCGACTTGACAGAAAATCCTATGAAGTTCTGGTCTTACGTTAAATCAGTAAGTGGCTCGAAACAGCATATCCAGACACTCCGAGATGATGATGGCATTGAAACAGAGGATGACACGCGTAAAGCTGAAATACTAAACACCTTTTTCCAAAGCTGTTTCACAGAGGAAGACCGCACTGCAGTTCCTTCTCTAAATCCTCGCACAAACGAAAAAATGGCTGACATCGATATAAGTGTCCAAGGAATAGAAAAGCAACTGGAATCACTCAACAGAGGAAAGTCCACTGGACCTGACGGGATACCAATCCGATTCTACACAGAGTACGCGAAAGAACTTGCCCCCCTTCTAACAGCCGTGTACCGCAAGTCTCTAAAGGAAGGGAAGGTTCCAAATGATTGGAAAAGAGCACAGGTAGTCCCAGTCTTCAAGAAGGGTCGTCGAGCAGATGCGCAAAACTATAGACCTATATCTCTGACGTCGATCTGTTGTAGAATTTTAGAACATGTGTTTTGCTCGCGTATCAAGTCGTTTTTGGAAACCCAGAATCTACTCTGTAGGAATCAACATGGATTCCGGAAACAGCGATCGTGTGAGACCCAACTCGCTTTATTTGTTCATGAGACCCAGAAAATATTAGATACAGGTTCCCAGGTAGATGCTATTTTCCTTGACTTTCGGAAGGCGTTCGATACAGTTCCGCACTGTCGCCCGATAAACAAAGTAAGAGCCTACGGAATATCAGACCAGCTGTGTGGCTGGATTGAAGAGTTTTTAGCAAACAGAACACAGCGTGTTGTTATCAATCGAGAGACGTCTACAGACGTTAAAGTAACCTCTGGCGTGCCACAGAGGAGTGTTATGGGACCATTGCTTTTCACAATATATATAAATGACCTAGTAGATAGTGTCGGAAGTTCCATGCGGCTTTTCGCGGATGATGCTGTAGTATACAGAGAAGTTGCAGCATTAGAAAATTGTAGCGAAATGCAGGAAGATCTGCAGCGGATAAGCACTTGGTGCAGGGAGTGGCAACTGACCCTTAACATAGACAAATGTAATGTATTGCGAATACATAGAAAGAAGGATCCTTTATTGTATGATTATATGATAGCGGAACAAACACTGGTAGCAGTTACTTCTGTAAAATATCTGGGAGTATGCGTGCGGGACCATTTGAAATGGAATGATCATATAAAATTAATTGTTGGTAAGGCGGGTACCAGATTGAGATTCATTGGGAGAGTCCTTAGAAAATGTAGTCCATCAACAAAGGAGGTGGCTTACAAAACACTCGTTCGACCTATACTTGAGTATTGCTCATCAGTGTGGGATCCGTACCAGATCGGGTTGACGAAGGAGATAGAGAAGATCCAAAGAAGAGCGGCGCGTTTCGTGACAGGGTTATTTGGTAACCGTGATAGCGTTACGGCGATGTTTAGCAAACTCAAGTCTCAGACTCTGCAAGAGATGCGCTCTGCATCGCGGTGTAGCTTGCTCGCCAGGTTTCGAGAGGGCCCGTTTCTGGATGAGGTATCGAATATATTGATTCCCCCTACTTATATCTCCCGAGGAGATCACGAATGTAAAATTAGAGAGATTCGAGCGCGCACGGAGGCTTTCAGACAGTCGTTCTTCCAGCAAACCATACGCGACTGGAACAGAAAAGGGAGGTAATGACAGTGGCACGTAAAGTGCCCTCCGCCACACACCGTTGGGTGGCTTGCGGATTATAAATGTAGATGTAGATGTAGACGAATATGACACCTATTCTGGAAATTCACATCCACTGACAAGACCTAAATTTTTGCGTTAAGTTTTACTGAAAAATTTAAAACAATTACGGAATATAATGTACATGACTAGATTACAGTGTTCTGGAAACGTAGGAATAAAGTACCCTTTCCCTCCCCCTTGGTAATGCGAGTGATAAATCAGGTAGTGTTAAGAGAATCAGATTACGAGATGAGACACTAGAAGGACTATTGGGCAGCAAAATAACTGATGATGGCAAGAAGTAGAGAGGATATAAAATGAAGACTGGCTATAGCAAGAAGATTAATAATGAAAAAGAGGGATTTTCTAACATCGAATATAAATTTAAGTGTTAGGAAGTATTTCCTGAAGGTATTTGTGTGGTTTCCTAGATGCTGCTCCAGGCGGGGGCAAAATTGAATGTGCGCAATGGAAAGTACTGAACGTGAAAATAAAGATTTTGCCCTGTCTGACTACCCCCTGAAGCAGGTCTTAGGATCTCTTAACGGTGATATTATTTCCTCCTTCTTGCTCTTTAACGTATAAATCACAACATAAAAATAAATGAATGTTTAAGGTAACTAGTAAATACTAAATATTAATGTTTCTGCTTATTCATTTATTGTAGATTATAACCCCTTTATTTATTACAAATGTTTACATGTCGATGTCCAATGGACATAAAGAGATACAAATGAATTTCCTGACTAATATTTTTGATCAACTGCCCAAATCTGCCCGTCTTTTGGCTACGCGGTCTAATATAAATAACGTGAGATGACTGACATTATCTACGTCCCAAACACTAGAAGACAATATAATCAAAGTAGATTTACAGTGGTGGGTAGCCTCAGTGGAAATGAATCTCACGTGATCACAGCTGTTTAGCTTTATAGCCCTAATAAGCCGAAGCAATTAGCAATATCACCGAATGTAATGCGTCCGGTGCGTCGGAGTGATGGTTCTCGTAGACGTCAGCGAAGATGGAAGAACTCCAACCACAAATAAAAAACTCATTCAAACCCTAGGACGGCAGAAAGCGGTCTTCTGACTAGTATAATCTAATGCTATCTTCTCCTCTCTGTATTCTATAGACAAGGAACGTGAACTCCCAGTCACAAGGACGGAATTTTGATGGCTCAACGTGAGTATAGACAGAAGAAGTGCTCTCAATCACAGAACGCTGCGTACTCAACGATGACTCCCACCCGTAGGCAAAGTCCAGAATCGTATAAGTTAGCAACACCTTCTGTCACCTAAAGCACCTTCCCAGTGCCTTGTGGCACTATTTCATGGAAATTAAGCGTTTGTGATTTTGCCCGCATTTGTCCTATCATGTTAAACGAACCTTGCAACAGTATTTCAATGGTGACAGCTTCCCCCAACTTGAACATTATCCCCCTGAGTTCCACTGCTCATCATCGAAGGTCAGTTCCGTCATGATGCTTGATGAGAAAGTTTAGCCCTGGGATTGCACAGAAGCCTCCGCCTGCATCACGCATTACACAGTAAGTGTAATCACATTGCAAATCTCCTGAACCACTGGCACAAGTCGCCCCAAACTGGCTTGTCTTTCGATCTACAAATAGCTATCTCAATGTACTCTGCTCTTCTGGAAGTTACAAAAACAAAATTTATTGTTCGGAAATAAGAGAGACGCTCATTCCTACATGTTCCTCCACAACTGGTAACACGTGAATCCTTGGGTATCCTTGTTGTCCTAAATGAAAGTCTGCATTTTTGCCGTACATGCACTGAAATATGAATTTTGCAGTCCTCAGGTAAAAAGAAGAGAGGAGTAATGGGGCTGGACATGTATATCACAGCCCCACCCCACCAAAGAACAAACCATGTTGAAGCACAAAAATTCTGCTACTCTATCAGGTGGATTTCTGGTTGTGAAATGGGAAGATGGGAGTGAGACATTCGGGTAGCCTACACTCGATGTTATTCATCATCTACTCTGAACAAGCAGTCAAGCATACAAAGATAAATTTGTAAACAGAATTAAATATCGGGGAGAAGCAATAAACATTTTGAAGTTTACCGGTGACACTGCAATTCTGTCACAGACAGCAAAGAACTTGGAATAACAGTTGAATGGAATAGATAGTGTCCTGAAAAGGGATTATAAGTTAACCCTCAATGGAACTAAATTAAAGGTAATATAACGTATTCGAATTAAACCAGCAGTAGCTACGGATTTTCCATAACGTGTACTACAAAAGGGGGACATAATATATGACCAACACAAAGATACACTGATTTCATTAATATTCGTTATTTTTCACGCGCAACATAGTTTTTAAAGATATATTTATGTGTGTGAAGGGTCCGAAACCTGAAAATATGAATATGACACCTGTTCTGAAAATTCACATCCACTGACAAGACTTAAATTTTTCCATTAAGTTTATCTGGTAGAAGTAATATTAAAAATCACACGTATATTTTTTTCAAAATTTTAAAACATAATGTACATGACTAGATTACAGTATTCTGAAAAGGTAGACAAAAATAACCCCTTCCCTCTCCCTTGGTATTGCGAGTGTTAAATCAGGAAGTGTTAAGGGAATCAGATTACGAAATGAGACACTAAAAGTAGTATTGGGCAGCAAAATAACTGATGATGGCCGAAGCAGAGAGGGTAAGAAATTCGATGTGCACTCCGTGTGCATGCCGGGTGGAGTCATTCCAGATGTGGAAAGGGTACTCCCGGATGCCTTGAAGAGCACAGGGTGCAGCCAACTGCAGGTGGTTGCTCACGTCGGTGCCAATGATGTGTGTCACTTTGGATAAGGAGAGATTCTCACTGGTTTCGAGCGGCTAACAGAAGTCGTAAAGGCTGCCAGTCTTGCTTGCAAGATGAAAGCAGAGCTGACCATTTGCAGCATAGTCGACACGACCGATTGCGGACCTCTGGTAGTGAGCCGAGTGTTGGGTCTGAATCAGAGGCTGAGACGGTTCTGCGAGCGTGTAGGCTGCAGATTCCTCGACTTGCGCCAACGGGTGGTTGGGTTTCAGGTTCCGCTGAATAGGTCAGGTGTCCACTATATGGAGGAGGCGCTACACGGGTATCAGGGGCTGTGTGGCTTGGATTGTGTGTTTTTTTAGGTTAGAGGGTCACGGGAAAACACAAGAAGGGCTTCGGTCACAAAGGGTGCAAGCTGAGCACAGGAAGAAAGTAGATACATGAATCATTGGTATAACAGTTGTAAATTGTCGTAGCTGTGCTGGGAAAGTGCCAGAGCTCCAAGCGCTAAAGTAGGTGGTAGGTGGTTAGTGTTTAACGTCCCGTCGACAACGAGGTCATTGGAGACGGAGCGTATGCTCGGGTTAGGGAAGGATCGGGAAGGAAATCGGCCGTGCTCTTTCAAAGGAACCATCCCGGCATTTGCCTGATACGATTTAGGGATATCACGGAAAACCTAAATCAGGATGGTTGGAGACGGGATGGAACCGTCGTCCTCCCGAATGCGAGTCCAAGCGCTAATACAAAGCACTGATGTTCAAATCGTTATGGGCACTGAAAGCTGGCTAAAATCGTATATAAACTCAGCCGAAAATTTTGCGAAGAACCTAACGGTGTGCCGGCCGCGTTGGCCGAGCGGTTCTAGGCGTTTCAGTCCAGATCTGCGAGACTGCTACGGTCGCAGGTTCGAATCCTGCATCGGACATGGATGTGTGTGATGTCCATAGGTTACTTAGGTTTAAGTAGTTCTAAGTTCTAGAGGACTGGTGACCTCAGAAGTTAAGCCCCATAGCGCTCAGAGCCATTTGAACCAAACGACGGAGCTGATCCTCCTTGGTACACAAAACGGGTTAGGACACTGTTGCGGAAACAACGAAACAAACATGCCAAATTTAAACAGACGCAAAATCCCCAAGATTAGCGATCGTTTACACAAGCTCGAACTTTAGCGCGAGACGCCTTTAACAGTTGCCACAACGAAACTTTGTCTCGAAACCTGGCAGAAAATGAAAAAAGATTCTGGTCGTATGTGAAGTACGTTAGCGGCAAGAAACAATCAATGCCCTCTCTGCGCGTTAACAACGGAGTTACTATCGAAGACAGTGCTGCCAAAGCAGAGTTACTAAACACAGCCTTCCGAAATGCCTTCACAGAAGAAGACTAAATAAATATACCAGAATTCGAATCGAGAACAGCTGCCAACATGAGTAATGCAGAAGTAAATATCCTGTAACTAGTGAAGCAACTCAAATCACTTAATAAAAGCAAGTCTTCTGGTCCAGGCTGTATACTTATTAGATTCCTTTCCGAGTATGCTGACGCATTAGCTCCATACTTAACAATCATATACAACCGTTCGCTCCACGAATGAACGGTACCCAAAGACTGGAAAGTTGCACAGGTCACACCAGTATTCAAGAAAGGTAGTAGGAGTAATCCACTAAATTACAGACCCATATTATTAACGTCGATATGCTGCAGGATTGTAGAACATATATATTGTGTTTGAAAACTATGATTTACCTCGAAGGAAACGGTCTATTGACACACGGTCAACACGGGTTTTGAAAACATCGTTCCTGTGAAACACAATAAGCTCTTTATTCAGACGAAGTGCTTAGTGCTATTGACAAGGGATTTTAGATCGGTTCCTTATTCCTGGATTTCCGGAAGGCTTTTGACACTGTACCACACAAGGTGCTCGTAGTGAAATTGCGTACATATGGAACATGGTCTCAATTGTGTGACTGGATTTGCAATTTCCTGTCAGAGAGGTCACAGTTCGTAGTAATTAACGGAAAGTCATAGGGTAATACAGAAGTGATTTCATGCGTTCCCGAAGGTAGTGTTATGGCCCTCTGCTGTTCCTTATCTACATAAACGATTTGGGAGACAATCTGAGCAGCCGTGTCTGTTGTTTGCAGATGACACTGTCGTTTATCGACTAATAAAGTCATCAGAAGATCAAAACAAAATCCAAAACGATTTAGAAGAATGGTGCGAAAAGTGGCAGTTGACCTCAAATAAGGAAAAGTGTGAGGTCATCCACATGAGTGCAAAAATGAACTCTTTAAACTTCGGTTACACGATAAATCAGTCTAATCTAAAAGCTGTATATTCAACTAAATACCTAGGTATTACAATTACGAAAAATTAAATTGGAAAGAGCACATAGAAAATATTGAGGGGAAGGCTAAAGAAAGGCTGCGTTTTATTGGCAGGACACTTAGAAAAGTAACAAACCTACTAAGGAGGACAATACGGTACAAGAGGATACTATGCTTGTCCGTCCTCTTTTGGAATACTGCTGCACAGTGTGGGATCCTTACCAGATAGGACTGACGGAGTACATCGAACAAGTTCAAATAAAATCAGCACGTTTTGTATTATCACGAAATATGGGAGAGAGTGTCACAGAAATGATACAGGATTTGGGCTGGAAATCATTAAAAGAAAGGCGTTTTTCGTTGCGACGGAATCTTCACACGAAATTCCAATCACCAACTTTCTCCTCTGAATGCGAAAAAAATTTTGTTCACATCGACCTAGATAGGGAGGAGCGATCACCACGATAAAATAAGGGAAATCAGAGCTCGTACAGAAAGATATAGGTGTTCATTCTTTCCGCACGCTATACGACATTGGAATGACAGAGAATTGTGAAGGTTGTTCGATGGAACCTCTGCCAGGGACTTTAATGTGATTTGCAGAGTATCCCTGTAGATGTAGATGTACATGTGGAGGCCTGAGTTAAGGTGGTGGACTGTTGTCGGGATGATGATGAATGGCTGCTCATAAATACTTCACTATTAGTCATACATTTTACTGAAAAACAAACTAGAACATTCTGTGGTGCAATGTCCCCCATAATGTGTGCTGAAGACAGCGAGTGTTAAGAAACTGATGCAACAGGTGGCCATGGTCTCAAGTGACTGCCTTCTATGGTGGAGGGATGTTTGCGTCTGGTAGTTGGCCTGAAGGTGGCCCACTGGCTGGAACATTCTATGCCGCAGCACTGATTTTAACACCAGAAGCAGGGGCCCACAGTTAGTGCTCGCGAAATCTCGTGGTGGCTGCTTGTAGGATGATGTCGCCTCGTGGAGCGGCATACACCTCTCCTCATAAATAGTAGCTAACAGACTGAATATAATTGTAATTTATGTTGGTTCAGAGCGTTCTTGCTTTGCAAATCCCAGCTCGCAACCATTTAGACCATAAGAAGTCTGTTTATTGGGTGTATAGTAACTGGCCTACAAACGCCTTTCTGCGCTGTCGTTGTTAAGGCAGTGCCAGACCCTTTCCTGGAGCACAATATGTGGGAATGTGCCAATGGCATTGCTGCATCTGACGTAATGGTGTTTGGTCGGCTGTGAGCTGGCCCACTAACTAAGTCTTTTGCAACAGCCATGGCAATATCACTTTTGTATCCCGCCTGGAAGGCGGCGTGTGGGTCTGTTGCTGTAAATTGAAAGGTTGGCTGAATGAAGGAAGTGAGTAGGAGCAGGAAAAGGTGAAAATCTCTCGGCACTGCTGTTAGAAATGGTTTTACTATATCACAATATTAACTGAATACACAACTTTGCACTTAGGCGCGTAGCCTTAGACCCATCGTAAGTAGTACATAGTCTCAATAGCAAGCGAAGTCTCTCGGCCATCTGCTTGTTCAAGATGGGCAGAATCTGTCACGGAACTCTTAGACCTTCACAGCACCGGCTAGAACTTTCACCTACGCCGTGGCATCGTAGCTATCGATACCACACCTCTCCCCCCTGAAACGATGCACCGTCATTGAGTAGGGCTTCCGACGAAAGGTGGGGGCACCCAGGGGGCGCAGCTGAGGGGGCGGACAGCGGAACTGCTGAGGCGTGCTGTCCACCCGCGACCCCGAATTGCTCACGACAGGACTGAGGAAAACGCCCCGTGGAAAGCCTGTCCACTCCACGCACCGCCACTGGGTATGCTCGGATGAGGAGGCGGAGCAACGACCTACATAATTTTGTGTGTGACGAGGCAGCCTCAGCGTCCATAGGTACCGGCTGTGCGGATGAACACGGCGGCGGCGGCGGCGGCGGCGGCCGGAGGTAGGGCTGTGGTGGCGGCGAGAGGCGGCCATCCCGTGCAGGTGACCGGACCGCCAGCGGCGACTTCCACAACGGTAAGCGCGCCCAATGCGGGGTCGCGAGCAGCGGAGGGGCCATCGGTGGAGTCGTGGGCTCAGGCGGCAGAATCCGTGAAGCTTCCAGTTTTGCCAGAAAACAACGAGCGCCAGAAAACCGAGGATGGCACAAACGGATCTGGTTCCGGCGTCGCTTATCAGTGCCGGAGAGACAAGAAATGACACATAACGCGCGGCCAAGCTGGCGGAGAATGCGTCCCTGCTCCCAGCGCGGCCTGCCAGAGAAGACGCAATAGATCACTAAATCACGTTTCGCCAACCCAGAACGAGACGAAGCAGCGGGAACGCGCGGCGGCAGGTGCAATGGCTGCAGGAGCGACCGAAGGACGTCGCCATGTAGCAATTCCGCTGGGGAACGGGTGCCGAGCAGCTGCGAGCAATATGAAGCAAGGAAAGTCCAGAGCGCATGCTCGCGAGAGTGCGTGGCGCGCAACTTGCTCATCTGCAACTTAAACATACACTCCTGGAAATGGAAAAAAGAACACATTGACACCGGTGTGTCAGACCCACCATACTTGCTCCGGACACTGCGAGAGGGCTGTACAAGCAATGATCACACGCACGGCACAGCGGACACACCAGGAACCGCGGTGTTGGCCGTCGAATGGCGCTAGCTGCGCAGCATTTGTGCACCGCCGCCGTCAGTGTCAGCCAGTTTGCCGTGGCATACGGAGCTCCATCGCAGTCTTTAACACTGGTAGCATGCCGCGACAGCGTGGACGTGAACCGTATGTGCAGTTGACGGACTTTGAGCGAGGGCGTATAGTGGGCATGCGGGAGGCCGGGTGGACGTACCGCCGAATTGCTCAACACGTGGGGCGTGAGGTCTCCACAGTACATCGATGTTGTCGCCAGTGGTCGGCGGAAGGTGCACGTGCCCATCGACCTGGGACCGGACCGCAGCGACGCACGGATGCACGCCAAGACCGTAGGATCCTACGCAGTGCCTTAGGGGACCGCACCGCCACTTCCCAGCAAATTAGGGACACTGTTGCTCCTGGGGTATCGGCGAGGACCATTCGCAACCGTCTCCATGAAGCTGGGATACGGTCCCGCACACCGTTAGGCCGTCTTCCGCTCACGCCCCAACATCGTGCAGCCCGCCTCCAGTGGTGTCGCGACAGGCGTGAATGGAGGGACGAATGGAGACGTGTCGTCTTCAGCGATGAGAGTCGCTTCTGCCTTGGTGCCAATGATGGTCGTATGCGTGTTTGGCGCCGTGCAGGTGAGCGCCACAATCAGGACTGCATACGACCGAGGCACACAGGGCCAACACCCGGCATCATGGTGTGGGGAGCGATCTCCTACACTGGCCGTACACCACTGGTGATCGTCGAGGGGACACTGAATAGTGCACGGTACATCCAAACCGTCATCGAACCCATCGTTCTACCATTCCTAGACCGGCAAGGGAACTTGCTGTTCCAACAGGACAATGCACGTCCGCATGTATCCCGTGCCACCCAACGTGCTCTAGAAGGTGTAAGTCAACTACCCTGGCCAGCAAGATCTCCGGATCTGTCCCCCATTGAGCATGTTTGGGACTGGATGAAGCGTCGTCTCACGCGGTCTGCACGTCCAGCACGAACGCTGGTCCAACTGAGGCGCCAGGTGGAAATGGCATGGCAAGCCGTTCCACAGGACTACATCCAGCATCTCTACGATCGTCTCCATGGGAGAATAGCAGCCTGCATTGCTGCGAAAGGTGGATATACACTGTACTAGTGCCGACATTGTGCATGCTCTGTTGCCTGTGTCTATGTGCCTGTGGTTCTGTCAGTGTGATCATGTGATGTATCTGACCCCAGGAATGTGTCAATAAAGTTTCCCCTTCCTGGGACAATGAATTCACGGTGTTCTTATTTCAATTTCCAGGAGTGTATGCACAAAGTGTTCAGCCTCCCCGTTCCCCTGGGGGTGGAGTGGGGCTGAGGTCAGATGGCGAATGGCATTATCAGCACAGAACACTTCAAACTCTGAGGACATGGATTGGGGGCCATTGTCGGAGACAATAACTTCAGGGAGGCCCTCAATGCAGAAAATAGACGTCAAAGCGTGAATATTACTGGCACATGTAGTAGAAGACAGAGGTACAACAAAAGGGAAAGTTGCTGTACGCATCAATGACTATTAACCAGCAGGTGTCCTAGAAAGGACATGCAAAATCAATATGAACGCGCTGCCAAGGCGCAGTAGGAGTCGGCCACGCAAAGAAGCGCTGGCAGGGAGCAGATTGATGCTCCATGCAATAGCAACAGTTATCAAGCAAATTCTTAATATGTTTATCAATGCCGACCCAAGTGCAGTGACGATGCGCTAGTTGCTTCATCTGCACTATACCCGAATGACCAGCGTGCAGCAAGCGGAGAATCTGCATAGCAGATGGAGGCCATTGATTACGAATATACTGCAAAAGAATCTGCAAAGAAGCATCGGCGGCTGTCGCGGAAGCAATGCGACGAAAATCTACCGGAAAACCATCAGCTAATTCCTTATCTTGTGAATCAATAAACATACGGGCCACAACTAGCTTTGACGGGTGGAACAACGTCTTCAAAGGTTTATGGTCGGTGACCAAATAGAACTTGCGACCGTACAAAAAATCATGAAACTCTTTCACGCCATATACAATAGCTAAAGCTTCTTTCTCGGTTTGAAAATAGTTTCGCTCGGCACAATTGAGCAACTTAGACGCAAAAGCTATCGGGCGATCGAGAGACTTAATGCGGTGTGAGAGAACCGCTCCGATTCCGTGAGAAGATGCATCGACAGCTAACACAACCGGTTTAGAGGGATCGAAAGGAATCAAACAGCGATCACTTAACAAAGCAGATTTGATCTCGTGGAAAGCAGCCTCTCATTCCGAAGACCAAACAAAAGAAACGCTCTTACGCCGAAGGCGATGCAAAGGCGCTGCAATCTGCGCTGCATTTCGTATAAACTGAATATAATATGAAATTTTGCTCAACACAGACTGAAGTTCTGTCAAGTTCCTGGGTGATGGCAAGTCTCTAATTGCACTGAGATGTGAGGGCGACGGGTGGATACCCTGCTCGTTAATCGTATGTCCTAAATACTGAATCTCAGTTTGAAAAAAATTTGCACTTGCCTCTGTTAGTTTAGTCCTGCCTGCAAAAGTACAATAAATAAGGCACGCAAATTCTGCAAATGTTCGTCAGGGGAGCGACCTGATACCACTATATCGTCCAGATAATTTGAGCAACTAGGGACAGTGGCACACAACTGTTGCAAATAAGACTGAAACATAGCAGGAGCCGAAGAACAACCGAACGGAAGGCGGCGAATCGTGAACAATCCAAGGTGAGTGTTGATCACAAAATAGCGCTGCGACTGTTCGTCGAGCGGAATCTGAAAGTATGCGTCCCGCAAGTCAATCGTGGAAAAGAATTTTCCCGCATCAAACTTACCAAAAATGTCTTCAGCACGCAGTACGGGAAATGTAGCTACCACTGTCTGGGGATTTACTGTAGATTTAAAGTCAGCACAAATACTGAGACGACCGTTTGGTTTCTTCACAAACACTATAGGCGAAGCCCATGGCGAAGCAGAAACAGGTTCAATGACACTAATGTCTTGCAAATGCTTAAGTTCAGAAGCTACGGCGTCGCGTAGTGGGTGCAGTACCGAGCGTGCACGCCGGAAAATAGGAATGGCATTGTCTGTAACTGCAACATGCTCTGCAAAGTCTGTGGCAAAACCGAGGCGATCAGAAAAGAGTTCAGCAAAATCATCGCATAGTGCGGCAACACTGTCTGCATGGTCAATAGAACTGATGCAAAGAACATGGTCCTGAATTGCGAGGCCAAAATTTCAAATGCGTCCATGCCAAAAATGTTCGTAGCATCACTAGAGCAGAGCGCATGGAAAGACACTGTACGTGGAACCATATGTGGCTAGCAAGCTACACACGCCAAGCACTGACATTTCCTGTCCAGTACGTGCAGTCAGCGTGGAATGTGAACGATGAAGCGGGAGTGAATAAAGCGTCATACGTCGATCTGTGCAGTAAAGAAACTGACGCATCAGTGTCCAGCTGCATTCGAACAGAACGAACAGAAATGAGTAAACTCACAAAAAGTTTCCTCGCATCGCGCTGAATGCGAGAGGAAGTGTCTGGCAAAACTTGATTCACACGACGAACTGTTGAAGCACGTGAAGCAGAAGGCTTTGAATAAATGGCTTTAACATCCATAGGCTGATGTGAATCATGATCATGGCGGTTGCCGTTGCGGTGACGCCCACGCGAGTCACGCGAACGGGAGACAAGTTGTGAATTAGAGTTTCTCTTATTACACACAGCTTGCACATGTCCTTTCCTATTACAAAAATACCACAGTGCTTGACTGGATGGGCAAAGCTTTATTCGACTGAGTAGAGCGACGCCTGAGGCGAAAGAATTTGTAGCGTGCAGCTACCACATTTACATGGAAGTGGGAGTTCAAAGCATCAATCACTTCACCGTAAGTTTTAGTTTCTGGGCGAGTGGTGGGAAACAATTCCACGAGCGCATGGTACAACACAACACCCGCATTGGCAATGAAAAAGCGAAGCCGCTCTGTGCCTGGTATGTTGTAAGCTGCGAACTGTGCCTAGAGCTGTGCGATGTATTCTGGCCAGCGTTATTCGTCAGGATTGAAGGCACGAAATGTCGGCGCCGTCAGCGACGGAGTCGATACAGGCGGTGGCGTCGGAGGCAGCGAAGAAGCTGCAGTTTGTAGTGTGACCAGTCCATTTATGGAAGCAAGCAGCTGCGTCAATTGCTGAGCCTGAAAACGTACAAGTTCGGACAGCGAAGCCTGTTCCTGTGCCGGCCGTGGTGGCCGAGCGGTTCTAGGCGCTACAGTCTGGAACTGCGCGACCGCTACGGTCGCAGGTTCGAATCCTGCCTCGGGCATGGATGTGTGTGACGTCCTTCGGTTAGTTAGGTTTAAGTAGTTCTAAGTTCTAGGGGACTGATGACCTCAGCAGTTACGTCCCATAGTGCTCAGAGCCATTTGAACCAACCTGTTCCTGTGGCAAAGCCAAGGTTTACACAAATGAAAGTCTTAATGGCGAATGGTGGGAACACATAAAGACAGTCACTCAGCCACAGGGGCTTATCACAAAAAAGCTAAAGAAGTACCGAGCAAAAAAGGAAATGAGACAAGAGGAAAAAAAATTTTAATCCCTGTTCGAAGACAAGTTTTGTATACCGCCTGGAAGGCGGCACGTTGGTCTGCTACTGCAAACTGAAAGGTTGGTCGAATGAAGGAAGTGAGTAGAAGCAGGAAAAGAGTAAAATCTCTCGGTATTGCTCTTAGAAATGGTTTTACTATGTCACAATATGAACTGAATATATAACTTTGCACTGAGGTGCGGAACCTTATAACCGTACATAGTCTCAATAGCAAGCGAAGTGTTCTGGCCGTCTGCTCCAGATCAAAATGGGCAGAATCTTTCGCGGAGCTCGTAGACCTCCACAGCACCGGCTAGGGGGCTCTGTCGTCGGTGTCAGTCGTCGTGCCAAATTAAGAAGTTTCACCTACGCCGTGACGTCGTAGCTATCGATACCACAATCATAATTTTAATCACTGGCGCCGAAAATTAGTGGTGGCGTTGCATATCGAATAACTGATATGAAGATACTGAGTCGAACTGGGGAAATCAAGAAACTTATGGCACGACTTCGTTTCATAAGGCATATCCTGAGGCACTAAGGAATTGTCAGTTTGGAAATAAAGAGAAGTGTGTATATGTGAGTGTTGGGGTGAGCGGGGTATTAAAATTGTAGCGGGAGACGAAGTCGTGAATACAGTTAGCAGGTCGAAAATAATATACATTGCATTAGCTGTGCAGTGCTGAAGAGGCTTGCACATAATAGACTAGCTTGGGCAGCTGCATCAAACCAGTCTTCAGACTGAAGACCACAACAACAACATTGGGGAAGGCAGGGGAGAGAGATATACGCTTCTGTTTCACAACTTAGCAAGTTCTTTACTGGGAGAACTCATGAGTAAGGTAGATCTCGTGTGATTCAACACGCTCAGATGTTGACATAGCAAAAGACGTTTCTATATTACTCTGAATTAACGGTGCTGCTCATTCCCGAATGAGAAAAGTTATTTAGCTCACACTAGTGGCCGATGCAGCGAACTGAGGTTCTTGTATATGTTGTTGTTGTAAACAACATGCCTCTGGTATGACGTTAAACTGCAACCTCACATGGAATGACCACAGTATAAGTGATCCCCATCCAACAACAGCAACAACCTCTCTGGTAGGTGGATGAGCGAGTGGAAGTTGTGAGCTGTAACTGTTACCTTGCCTACTTGCGAAGATAAAGAATGTAAAGGAAATAGTCATGATCACCTACAAATTACCAGCAGGTAGTCAGCTCAGTAATGTCAACTGAAATTACCCGAACCGTGCTTGGTGATTCCTGTTGTGATTTCCTATTACTCCAGGTTGGTGTTCGAGAGAAATGCAGACTTCAGATGTGCCTCCAATGTAATTTTCATAAGACAAGTATATAACGCGATCGGTCATTCGCATTATGCTGTACTGTTAATTGAGTATCGGACTTCGTTTCTGAAAGACTGCAGTTTCGTTGGTGCTCCATAAAAGATCTGTTAAATTGCTGATCAGTATTTGGATCACACCAATGTCGGACGGGCTCCACGACAGCAGTTTTGAATTTCTTTCTCGAATAGCTGAACACAAAGCTGATAAAGACATTAATACAAAGAGATATGTTTAGTTTGTTAAGTTAATACATCTGAAAGATATTAATTTAAATTTACTTAAATATATTCATGGTTCTTAAGATACACTACTGGCCTTTAACATTGCTACAACATGAAGTTGGTGAGAGATCTGGAAAATGTGCTGGCCAAGGCAGCAGTCGTACATTTTCTGTATCCAGAACGGCCCATACAGGTAGTGCAACATGCGATCGTGTATTATCCTGCTGAAATGTAGGGATTTGCAGCGTTCGAATGAAGGGTAGAGCCGTGGGTAGTAACATATATGAAATGTAACGTCAACTGTTCAAAGTGCGAACAAGAGGTGACCGAGACGTGTAATCAATGGCAGCCCATACCATCACGCGGGGTGATACGCCAGTATGGCGATGACGAATACACGCTTCCAATGTGCGTTCACCACGATGTCGCCAAACACGGATGCTACCATCATGATGCTGAAAACAGAACCTGGATTCATCCGAAAAAATGACGTATTGCTGTTCGTCACCCAAGTTTCGTCGTTGAGTACACCATCGCAGGCGCTCCTGTCTGTGATGCAGCGTCAAGGGTAACCGCACCAATGGTCTCCGAGATGATGGTCCATGCTGCTGCAAACGTCGTCGAACTGTTCGTGCAGATGGTTGTTGTCTTGCAAACGTCCCCATCTATTGACTCAGGGATCGAGACGTGGCTGCACAATCCGTTACAGCCATGCGGATAAGATGCCTGTCATCTCGACTGCTAGTGATACGAAGCCATTGGGATCCAGCACGGCGTACCGTATTACCCTCCTGAATCTACCGATTCCATATTCTGCTAACAGTCATTGGGTCTTGACCAACGCGAGCAGCAATGTCGCGATAGGATAAACCGCAATCGCGATAGGCTACAATCCGACCTTTATCATAGTCGGAAACATTATGGTACGCATTTCTCCTCCTTACACGAGGCATCACAACAACGTTTCACCAGGCAACGCCGGTAAACTACTGTTTGTGTATGAGAAATCGGTTGGAAACTTTCCTCTTGTCAGCACGTTGTAGGTGTCGCCACCGGCGCGAACCTGGTGTGAATGCTCTGAAAAGCTAATAATTTGCATATCACAGCATCTTCTTCCTGTCGTTAAAATTTCACGACTGTAGCACGCCATCTTCATGGTGTAGCAATTTTAATGGACTGTAGTGTAGATACTTACACAGCGAAAACGGAAGAACAAAGGACGATACGAAACAGGAACTCATCCACTAGCTGATTGCAGAAAAAATGTGAAGGCATCTCTGTTCTTCTTCATCATAGAAGGTATGACATGTACTTTTGTACTGTCTGGTAAATACACATTTCATAAACATAAAGAAAGATAATTTTCCTTTTTGTCTTACGTTTGTCTACGATACATTTGACTAAGATACTGGCTGATACATGAGTACTCATTCAAGTCGTGTCCAAAAAAATTACAAGATTGGTGTATACAAGAGAAAACAATACACAATTTGACATGTTTTAAATAAACAGTTTGACAAATCATTTTCATTGGAATGGGAGATATTTGTACAAGATACACTAACTTAAAATTTGAGAGGTATCATTGTTCTGAGGATAAGAGTAAGTCAGTTCAGTGACGTGTCTGCCCGTGGGAATTGATGCAGCCACTGCTGGTGTGACATCGCAGTTGTCTTGTATGATGTCAATCGGTCGGTGACAACCGGCTGAGTGTGAACTCTGGTTGTGCACTTCGCAGCAGAGATGGGCATCGAAGCGCGGCCCGTCCAGGACCGTGGCCATGACAGCCGTGTAAGCTTTGCCTCGTGCTGCTGGTTCAACTGGGGCAGCCGCATGGACGCATCGAGGTCCGAAGGGAGAGTCGTGCGAAGAGGCTCGGCCCGCGAGCTGCCGCCGCACTGGAGTACAGCAGTCTCGGGCAGAGCGAGTACCTGACGTCATTCCAAGGGCCCAGCAGTGTTGTTGCGAAAGCACCTGTATGCCAGGGGCTCAGCATTGTTGCGCATGGAGATGCAGGCCACGAGCCGCGACCTCACTGCTCCGCACTGAGCTATAGGGTTCAAATGGCTCTGTGCACTATGGGACTTAGTATCTGAGGTCATCAGTCCCCTAGAACTGAAAACTACTTAAATCTAACTAACCTAAGGACATCACACACATCCATGCCCGAGGCAGGATTCGAACCTACGACCGTAGGGGTCGCGGGGTTCCAGACTGTTGCGCCTAGAACCGCCGTGCCACCCCGTCCGGCCTGAGCTATAGGGGAAAACAAGATATTTATGGCACATCCCGAGGCATCAAGGACTTGTCAGTTTGGTAATGGAGAAAAGTGTGTATATGAGGGTATTGGGGAGGTTGGGCGGGCTATTAAAATTGTGGGGGGAGACAGAGTCTCGAATACAGTTAGCAGGTTCAAACTGATGCACATTGCATTAGCAGTGCAGCGTTGAAGAGGCTTGCTGACAAGGGAGCATCCCCATCGCACCCCCCCTCAGATTTAGTTATAAGTTGGCACAGTGGATAGGCCTTGAAAAACTGAACACAGATCAATCGAGAAAACAGGAAGAAGTTCTGTGGAACTATGAAAAAATAAACAAAATATACATACTGATTAGTTCATGCTTAAGATAGGCAATATTAAGGAGAATGTGAGCTCAGGAGCGCCGTGGTCACGGGGTTAGCGTGAGCAGCTGCGGAACGAGATGTCTTTGGTTCAAATCTTCCCTCGACTGAAAATTTTACTTTCTTTATTTTCGCAATCTGTCCGTTCGTTCATTGACGTCTCTGTTCACTGTAATAAGTTTAGTGTATGTATTTTGCGACCGCACCGCAAAACCGTGCAATTAGTTGACGAAAGGACGTGCCTCTCCAGTGGGAACCGAAAACGTTTGATCGCAAGGTCATAGGTCAACCGATTCCTCCACAGGAAAACACGTCTGATATATTCTGTACGACACTGGTGACAGCATGTGCGTCACATGACAGGAATATGTTGTCGACCCACCTAACTAGTACACTTGGCGAATGGGTAAAATGATTCTTCTACCTTGCCCGATTTAGGTTTTCTTGTGGATGTGATAATCACTCCCATAAAAGTGATGAAAACATAAGAGTTTGTCACATAAACTGAAAACAAAAAGTTAAATTTTCCACTGCAGGGAAGACTTGAACCAAGGACCTTTAATTCCGCAGCTCGTTACCCCAACCACGGGACCATGGCGCTCCTGGGCGCGTACTGTTCTTGATGTTGCATATCTTGCACATGGACTACTCAGTTTGTATATTTTGCTTATTTTTTCATAGTTCCACACAATTTCTTCCTGTTTTCTCGATCGATCAGTGTTCAGTTATTCAAGGCCTATCCACTGTGCCAACTTATAACTAAATCTGAGGGGGGTGCGATGGGGAGGTTCCCTTGTGAGAAGAGACTAACTTGAGCAGCAGCGTCAAACCAGTCTTCAGACTGAAAACCATAACAAGAACATTGAGGAAGGGGGTCGGAGAGAGAGGTAGTTTTCTGGTCCACAACTTTGCAAGTTCTTTACTGGGAGAACTCATGAGTAAGGTAGATCTCGTATGATTCAGCCCCGTCGGCTGAAAGACGTTTCTATATTGCTCTAAATTAACGGCATTGCTCTTTCTCGTATGAGAAAAGCAATTTATGTCACACTGTTGGTCGATGAAACCAACTGATGTAGCAGTTCTTGTATTAGTTTGTTGTTGTAAACAGAAGTGTCTCTGGTATGACGTTAAACTGCTACCATACAGTATAAGTGGTCCCTATCCAACAATAGAAACAACCTCTCTCGAAGGTGGATGAGCGAGTGGAAGTTGTGAGCTGTAACTGTCACCTTCCCTGCTTGCAAAGGTGGAAGGAAGATAGAGAATTTTAAAGGAAATAGTCGTGATCACCTACCACTTACCAGCAGGTAGTCAGCTCAGTACTGTCAATTTAAATTAACTGAGCAGTGCTTGTTGATTCCTGTTGTGATTTCCTTTTAGTCCATGTTTCTGTTCGCGAGAAATGCAAAGTTACAGATGTGGCTCCAATGTAATTTTCATAAGGCAAGTGGATAACGCGATCGGTCAATCGAATTATGCTGTGTCGTTAATTTAGTATCGGACTCTGAAAGACTGTAGGTTCTTTGGTGCACCATAAAAGATCTGATAAATTGCTAATCAGTATTTGGACCACACCAATGGCGGACGGGCTCCACGTCAGCAGTTTTGCATTTCTTTCGCGAATAGCTGTATACAAATCTGATAAACACATGAACACCAAGAAATATGTTTAATTTGTTAAATTAATACATTTGAAAGGTATTAATTTAAATATACTTAAATACGAGGGGCGTTTGAAAAGTATGTTCAAAGTCAGAGAGATGCCACCACCGGCGCTTATCGAGGACATGTTTAGTCAGTAGAATCTTTGGAAAGAACGCACACCAAGTTTCACTCATATTCGTCTATTTCTTTGTGTTTAGCATTCGTGTTAATCATGGAAGTCGAGTGATTGTCAAAAAATGGACGAAAAAGAATTTCGTGTGGTGATTAAACATTACTTTATGAAAGGCAAAACGCCTCAGGAGACTAAAGAGGATCTTAATAAAGGTTATGGTGACTCTGCGCCTTCGATGAGAACAGTTTATAAGTGATTTCAAAAATTTAGGAGTGGACATGTGGGCACAAGTGGTGCTGAATATTCTGGTCGCCCTGTGGTGGTTACAACTCCAGAAATCCTTGGTAAAATCCATAATATGTTGATGGATGACAGAAGAGTTAAGGTGCGTGAGATATCTAGTGCTGTGGGCATATAGGATGAACGGTTACATAATATTTTGCATGAACATTTTGATATGAGAAAGCTATCCGCAAGATACATTCCGCCATCGATCACGCTTGACCAAAAACGGAATCGTGTGAAGTGTTGCAAGGATGGTTTTCAGCCGTTCAGGAAGAATCCGCAGTACTTTAAAGGTCGTTTCGTCACTGTGGTGCAAATGGTTCAAATGGCTGTGAGCACTATGGGACTCAACTGCTGTGGTCATTAGTCCCCTAGAACTTAGAACTACTTAAACCCAACCAACCTAAGGACATCACAAACATCCATGCCCGAGGCAGGATTCGAACCTGCGACCGTAGCAGTCGCACGGTTCCGGACTGCGCGCCTAGAACCACGAGACCACTGCAGCCGGCTCGTCACTGTGGAAGAATCATGGATACATTACTATATTCTTGAGACAAAACAACAATCTAAACGATGGGTAAATTTAAACGAGGATGTGATTACAGCAACTACTAACTATTTTGAAGATTAGACATTTCCTCTTATTCGGAAGCGGTCAACAATTTAGAACAGCATTGGACGAAGTGTATAAGTCTAAAAGGAGACTATGCTGAAAAATGAACAAGGGTTACCCCAAACATGTAAGCAGTTTTTATTTTTGCACGTACTTTTCAAACGCTGCTCGTTTATTATTTAACTGATGAATGGAGAAAATAGAAAAATGCAGTAAATGAAGCAGGGAAAAAGAATACCAACGTTTCAAAAATGAGATCGATAGGAAGTGCAAAATGGTTAAGGAGGGATCGCTAGAGGACAAATATAAGGATTTAGAGGCTTATCTCATAAGGGGTAAGATAGATACTGCCTACAGGAAAATTAAAGAAATCTTTGGAGTAAAGAGAACGACTTGCATGAAAATCAAGAGCTGAGGTGGAAATCCAGTAATAAGCAAAGAAGGGAAAGCAGAATGGTGGACGGAGTATATAGAGGGTCTACACAAGGGCGATGTTCTTGAGGACAATATTATAAAAATGGAAGAGAATGTAGAGGAAGATGAAATAGGAGATATGATACTGCGTGAAGTTTGAGAGAGCACTAAATGACCCAAGTCGAAACAATGCCTGGGAGTAGACAACATCCCATTAGAACTAATGACAACTGTGGGAGGGCCAGGCCAAACAAAACTCTACCATCTAGTGAGCAAGAGGTATGAGACAGGCGAAATGCCCTCAGACCTCAAGAAGAATATAATAATTCCAATCCCAAAGAAAGCAGGTGTTGACAGATGCGAAAATTACGGAACTATCAGTTTAATAAGTCACGGCTGCAAATTACTAGCACGAATTCTTTGCAGACGAATGGAAGAACTGTTAGAATCCGACCTTGGGGAAGATCAGTTTAGATTATGTAGAAATGTTGGAACATGTGAGGCAATACTGACCCTACGACTTACCTTAGAAAATATATTAAGGAAAGGCAAACCTAAGTTTCTAGCATTTGTAGACTTAGAGAAAGCTTTTGACAATGTTGACTGGAATACTATCTTTCAAATTCTGAAGGTGGCAGGGATAAAATACAGGGAGCGAAAGGGTATTTACAATTTGTACAGAAACCAGATGACAGTGATAATAGTCGAGGGGCATGAAAGGATAACAGTGGTTGGGAAGGGAGTGAGACAGGGTTTTAGCCTATCCCCGATGTTGTTCAATCTGTATATTGAGCAAGCAGTAAAGGAAACAAAAGAACAATTCGGAGTAGGAATTAAAATCCATGGAGAAGAAATAAAATATTTTGGGTTCACCAATGACATTGTAATTCTTTCAGAGACAGCAAATGGCCTGGAAGAGCAGCTGAACGGAATGGACAGTGTCTTGAAAGGAGGATATATGATGAACATCAACAGAAGCAAAACGAGGATAATGGAATGTAGTCGAAATAAGTCGGGTGATGCTGAGGGAATAGATTAGGCTGGTGGTGGTTGTTGGGATGTTTAAGGGGGACTAAACAGCGAAGGTCATTAGTCCCCCAAATAGATTAGGAGATGAGACACTTAAAGTAGTAAAGGAGTTTTGCTATTAGGGGAGCAAAATAACTGATGATGGTCGAAGTAGAGAAGATATAAAATGTAGACTGGCAATAGGAAGGAAAGCGTTTCTGAACAAGAGAAATTTGTTAACATCGAGTAAAGATTTAAGTGTCAGGAAGTCGTTTCTGAAACGATTTGTATGGAGTGTAACCATGTATGGAAGTGAAACGTGGACGATAAGTAGTTTGGACAAGAAGAGAATAGAAGCTTTCGAAATGTGGTACTACAGAAGAATGCTTAAGATTAGATGGGTAGATCACATAACTAATGAGGAAGTTTTGAATAGAATTAGAGAGAAGAGAAATTTGTGGCACTACTTGACTACAAGAGGGATCGGTTGGTAGGACATATTCTGAGGCATCAAGGGATCACCAATTTAGTATTGGAGGGCAGTGTGGAGGGTAAAAATCGTAGAGGGAGACCAAGAGATGAATGAACTAAACAGATACAGAAGGATGTAGGTTGCAGTAGGCACTAGGAGATGAAGAAGCTTGCACAGGATAGAGTAGCATGGAGAGCTGCATCAAACCAGTCTCTGGACTAAAGACCACAACAAAAACAACAAGAGCTAACAACATAGATGCAAAAAAAAAAATGGTTCAAATGGCTCTGAGCACTATGGGACTCAAGTGCTGTGGTCATCAGTCCCCTAGAACTTAGAACTACTTAAACCTAACTAATCTAAGGACATCACACACATCCATGCCCGAGGTAGGATTCGAACCTGCGTGCCTAGAACCGCTATACCATCGCGGCCGGCAACATAGATGCATTCATAGCGAAAGCTGAAGAACAAAGGACGATACGAAACAGGAAGAATCTCCAAGCTGATCGCAGAAAAAATGTGAAGGCTTCTCTGTTCTTCATTATAATAGAAAGTATTACATGTACTTATTAACATTTCTGGACTTTCTGGTACACACACATTTCATAAACATAAAGAAAGAAAAATGTTCTTGTTGTCTTACATTTTCCTACGATATATTTCACTACGATACTGGCTGTTACATGAGTAGTTATTCAAGTCGCCAGTACAAAAAAGTTACAAGATTGGTGTATACAAGAAAAAACAATACAAAATTTGACATGTTCTAATAAACAGTTTGACAAATCATTTTCATTGGCACGGGAGATATTTCTACCAGATAAAATAACTTAAAATTTGAGAGGTATCAGTGTTCTGAGGATAAGAGGTTCAGCCAGTTCAGGGACGTGTCTGCCCGTGGGAATTGATGCAACCACTGCTGGAGTGACGTCGCAGTTTTCTTGTATGCTGTCAATCGGTCGGTGACGACCGGCTGAGTGTGAGCTCTGGTTGTGCACTTTGTAGCAGAGGTGGGCATCGAGGCGCGGCCCGTCCAGTAGCGTAGCCATGACAGCCGTGCGAGTCTTGCCTCACGCTGCAGGTTCAGGCGGGGCAGCCGCATCGAGATCCGACGGGCCGCACGGTGCAGAGTTGTGCACAGAGGTCTGGCCCGCTTTCTGCTGCCGCACTGGACTGCAGCAGTCTCGGGCCGAGCAGTGCGTTTTTGAAAGAACCGGTATGCCACGGGCTCAGCAGAGTGGCGCATGGGCCGCGGCCTCACTGCTCCGCACTGAGTGTGCCCATTACGTCACTGCACCAGTGCCGCGGGCAAGCACTGTGTGCTGTGGTCTACGGGCTACTGGTAGCACTGACCGCAGTTGCGAGCTACTGGCTACGCGCGTTCAGAGAGCAGTGTTTTGTGGATTGGTGGGCATTCTTTAATTTTTTTCGTAACGCACAAAATGAGTGCTGAAACTAAACGTGCTCTGCAGAAGAGCGCATGTGAAGAAAAAGTGAAGTAAAAGAAAAACTAATCAGCGGTGAATGGAGAACCACACAGACTGAAACAAATCTTAAAAGTTCAGCTTAGACCGTGTTAAAGCCTATTTTGGATGGCGTTAGGGAAAACGTTCATTTTGTTTCCTGTTCACTGTGCGGTAAAATTCACTCTCATGTTAAAGGGTCAAGTGGCTCTTCGCACATTTTTGGCCATCCATGCACGTCTAATAAACAACGGTCTTATGTGGACGAGAAACGACTTCGTAAACCTGCTCGAGATATAACTGTCGATAAATGCGTGGCTATATGTGCACGAGACATAAGGTCATACGGAGCTATAAGATGTGAAGGTCTTATGGATCTTGTTCACACGTTAATCGACACTGCAAAGGCCATTAAATCTCCCCCCACAGCTGTGTCGCAGTACATGACAGAGAGTGTTAAAAGGCTACGACATATAATTATGCCTGAGGTAATTGCTCATGTAACAGAAGGTGAATACTCAGCAACTACGGACATGTGGACGTCCAGTAGGAGGAGAAGCCATTAGCTGACATGTACTGTCTCCTGTTTTATTGACTGGACTCTCAGATCTCTCATTTTGTTTACAACCCAGTTTAGAAAGGTGAAAACGGTCGGTAATATTGTAAGAGAATTGTTTAGGCGATTAATGTCTCTTGGTATCCACGACTCTACTTTGAAAAACATACAGCACATGCCGGCCGGAGTGGACGAGCGGTTCTATGCGCTTCACTCTGGAACCGCATGACGGCTACAGCTGCACATTCGAAATCTGCCTTGGGCATGGATGTGTTTGATGTGCTTAGGTTAGTTAGGTTTAAGTAGTTCTAAGTTCTAGGAGACTGATGACCTCAGAAGTTAAGTCCCATGGTCTTCAGAGCCATTTGAACCATACAGCACACGACTGATCAAGGTACCAACATTGTCATTGCACTGCGCGACATATTCACGATTGAATTGTTGATACCATATGCTAAATACAGGGCTATGAAAAAATTTAATGTGAAGTATGTAACCTCCCCCTCACTTATTGACCTTAATGACAGTGGAAAATTAAACCACGTGCATCTAATGGAAATTTGGGAAAAGCAATCGTCACCGAAGTTAATTTGTCGATAAAGAGGGAGGAAAGGGTTACATCTAAATGAAGGGAAAAATGCAAATGAAATTGGTGGAAATTAATTTTGAAAAGGGTAAAGTTAATAAAAAAGTAAATGTGCGGTCGTTACATTAACAATTAATTGGCGTTAATTAGATATTTGAGATTTGGGGAAAATTATGGTCGCCAGTCCCATGGACAACTACTATAATAACTGAAAATGAAAGATTAATGCACATCATTCCACACTAAAAGCGTGGCAACTGAAGGTTGACACGTGTTGTGTGAAAACTGAATGTTTGCCAGAAGTAATAAATTTAGCTACACTCTGACTTAATTTAGCAAAAGAATGAATAAAACCGGAAAAATTGAAAGTTAATTTAGTGACTGAAATTAACAGTGAACTTTGTTTCTGAAGCACTACGAAATTCAACAAAATAAGGTTAGTTTTGGGCTACCTCAACAATCATTTCAAAAGCTACTTGAATCTACGAAATTTAGAAATAAGAGATTTAACTTTGAACCTGAATTAAATAATTCTGAACAATTAACAATGGTAAAATTTAGTACGTACCAAGCTGAGCTGCAGTCACAGGTAAGCTAAAATATGGTAACAAAACTCGCACTCTTAACTTGTGCTTGTGTAATCTAAATATTGTAGCCAGCTATGAATACCATAACTGAACATTGAAATTAAAGCAGTGAAATCGAATGATATTACTTTAATGCTGGTGTTTCAATTTCAACGACACTCGGGTTCATTCCGGAAAAGGAAGGGACATTGCTTGGTAATGCAATTGGGACAATGAGCAACAAATGTTCATGCTAAGTTGCTGTAATTTTAGTTATGAAAATGGAACAGTTTGAAAATCTGAGGTCTGCCATACAGCTCTAAAACTTTACGTGCTTCCTGTCTTCCTTGTTGGTTGATTGAAGGTTTGAAGCCGTCGATCGAGGAGGTGGCGACAGTCACTCACTGTCGGCCGTCGCTGTTGCAGAAGCTGGATGCTGGCGCGCCTCCTTCTCGACACGGTCACCAGGCGAAACGGGCTCTTGATGTGCGCCAGCTAATGCTTCCCTTCCGCGACACCGTGTAAGAAACTATCTTAGCAAGTCGAGCGCAATTACATGCTGCCAAACCCCGGAAGAGTGGCAACTCGCGGGAGCGTCACTCAACACACCTGCTACACCGCCCTACTCCAGCCAGACTCTCTGCCCGCGCTCCACGCGGCAGAGTTAACACTACCAAAGATCCTAAACACTTTTGTTCTCCACACGACCTATCGATGTAATCGTTCGATAGCATACTTTTCCCTAGGCAGGACGCAGAGTAAAAATACAAATAGTATTTACAAAACAAACCAATTATACATCGACATAAATGCATAAATATGTATATACAAATAGTAAAACAATTACAATATATAAAGGCACAGAAATGTCATATCTTCAGGTAACAAGATAAGGAACAGAATATACAGTACAATAGATGGAAATAGGAGGATATGCATTTCCGGCGTTACAGGTATATATGCTTCAAGTGTCCATAAGTTCATGGTCTTTTGACTGCGGCAAAAGAACGTGTCACTTACATAAAGAAAAGTAATCTTCTTAATCCTCTTGATAGATAACTGAGACAGTCTAACGATAGTCACTGGAATATGCAGCTGACAATGTTAGAATGTCTTTGTGCGAGAAGCTCTCTGAGAAGGGAAAAATAGCTCAAAATGAAGGAACTGATATTACGCTGATGAAAGAACTTTTTACGTTATGTATGCTAATCGATTACTGTAATCTTAGACGCAGTCGTTTATTTTATAGCTTTTAAAACATAAGAGTTTTTGTAGCTTTTCAAAACGGCGTCCAAGGAATTACAACTGGAGAAATCACGTGCACTGCAACTTCTGTTGACATGGACAATGACTACGTTAAAGCATTTGAGTCAGGCGCCATAGGACGGATAAGCTTCTGAAATCGGACTTTTACATAAACGCGTCAAATTATACATAGATGAAAAGCTATTTGTCCAGAGATACTTTAAGGTAGCAACTTTCCTTTGGCCACCATTTGTCATTTAAAAATGATATCTGACGATAAGAGGCATAAAGTCATGAAAAGGAGACAATAGTTTTCCTTCCTCATACTTCTCCAATCTCACAATACATCTAAAAACATTTCCCATTACTGAATCTCCAACCGTCTTTTCTCTTGTTGTTCTCACTAGTGGGTTCGAAAGGAACTGGCTTATCTTTCGATCTAGAAATAGTTATCTCAATGCACTTTGCTCTACTGGAAGTTACAAAAATAACAGTTAATGTTCTGAAAGAGGAAAGACGAACATTCCTGGTTGTTCCTCCACAACTGGTAACACGTGAATCCTTGGGAATCCATGTTGTACTAAATGAACGTTTGAAATTTTAGAACGTACTCAAAATAAACCTACCAGTACCAACGAATTTTCCATAACGTGTACTACAAAAGGGGGGCGTAATATATCACCAACACAAAGATATACGGATTTTGTTAATTTTCGTTGTCTTTCACGCACAACATACTTTTTAAAGATATATTTATGTGTAAGAAGGGCCTTAAACCTGTTCCGAAAATTCACATCCACTGACAAGACCTAAAATTTTGCCTTATGTTTTACTGAAAAATTTAGAACAATTACAGAAATTGGTAGAAGATATTAAAAATCACAAATATATGTATTTCAAAATTTTAAAATATAATGTACATTACTAGATTACAGTACCCTGAAAAGGTAGGTATAAAGTTACCCTTCCCTCCCCCTTGGTATTGCGAGGGTTAAATCAGGTAGTGTTAACGGAATATGATTACGAAATGAGACACTAAAAGGACTATTGGGTAGCAAAAAACTGATGATGGCCGAAGTGTAGAGGATATAAAATGAATACTGACTATAGCAAGAAATTTATTAATGAAAGAGAGGAATTTGCTAACATCGAATATAAGTTCAAGTGTTAGGAAGTATTTCTTGAAGGTATTTGTATGGTTTCCAAGATGCTGCTCTAGGCGGAGGCAAAAAGGAACGCACACAATGGAAAGTACTGAACGCGAAAATAAAGATTTGGCTGTGTCTGACCACCCACTGAAGCAGATCTTAGGATCTGTTAACAGTGATATTATTTCCTCCTTCTTGGTCTTGAACATATAAATTACAACATAAAAATAAATGAATGTTTAAGAGAACTTGTAACTACTGTATAATAAATGTTGTTTCTGCTTATACATTTATTGTAGATTGAAACCCCTTTATATATTACAAATGTTTATATGTCGATGTGCAATGGACGTAAAGGGATACAAATGAATTTTCTGACTAATATTATTGATCAACAGCCTGTATCTGCCCCTTTTTATGCCTACGCGATCTAATATAAATACCGTGAGACGACCGATGTCATCTAAATCCCAAACACTAGAAGACACTTCTATGAAAGATGATCTACAGTGGTGTGCAACCTCAGTGGAAATGAAACTTAAATGATCACAGCTGTGCCAGCCGGTGTGGCCAAGCGGTTTTAGGCGCTACAGTCCGGAACCGAGCGACCACTACGGTCGCAGGTTCGAATCCTGCCTCGGACATGGGTGTGTGTGATGTCCTTAGGTTAGTTAGGTTTAAGTAGTTCTAAGTTCTAGGGTACTGATGACCTCAGACGTTAAGTCCCAAAGACACAATTGATCATAGCTGTTTAGCTTTATAGCCCTAATAAGCTGAGGCAATTAGCAATATCACCATATGTACTGTGTCCGCTGCGTCAGGGTGATGGTTCTCGTGCACGTCTGCGACGATGGAAGAACTCCATCCACGAAATAATAAAACTCATTAAACAGTAGGACGGCAGAAGGCGGTCCTCTGACTAGTATACTCTAATAGTATCTTCTCCTCTCTGTATTCTACAGACAAGAAACGCTATATACCAGCCACAAGGACGGAATTCAGATAACGTCTAAACGTGAGTATAGAAATGAGAAGTGCTCTCAATCACAGAACGCTGCGTACTCAACTATGACTCCCTACCCGTAGACGAAGTCCAGAATCGTATAACTCAGCAACACCTTCGGTCACCTACAGCAACTTCCCAGTGCCTTGTGGCACTGTTGCTGTTGTGGTCTTCAGTCCTGAGACTGGTTTGATGCAGCTCTCCATGCTACTCTATCCTGTGCAAGCTTCTTCATCTCCTAGTACCTACTGCAACCTACATCCTTCTGAATCTGCTTAGTGTATTCATCTCTTGGTCTCCCCCTACGATTTTTACCCTCCACGATGCCCTCCAATACTAAATTGGTGATCCCTTGATGCCTCAGAACATGTCCTACCAACCGATCCCTTCTTCTGGTCAAGTTGTGCCACAAACTCTTCTCCCCAATCCTATTCAGTACCTCCTCATTAGTTATGTGATCTACCCATCTAATCTTCAGCATTCTTCTGTAGCACCACATTTCGAAAGCTTCTATTCTCTTCTTGTCCAAACTATTAACCGTCCATGTTTCACTTCCATACATGGCTACACTCCATACAAATACTTTCAGAAATGACTTCCTGACACTTAAATCTATACTTGATGTTAACAAATTTCTCTTCTTCAGAAACGCTTTCCTTGCCATTGCCAGTCTACATTTTATATCCTCTCTACTTCGACCATCATCGGTTATTTTGCTCCCCAAATAGCAAAACACCTTTACTACTGTAAGTGTCTCATTTCCTAATCTAATACCCTCAACATCACCCGACTTAATTCGACTACATTCCATTATCCTCGTTTTGCTTTTGTTGATGTTCATATTATATCCTCCCCTCAAGACACCATCCATTCCGTTCAACTGCTCTTCCAAGTCCTTTGCTGTCTCTGACAGAATTACAATGTCATCGGCCAACCTCAAAGTTTTTATTTCTTCTCCATGGATTTTAATACCTACTCCGAATTTTTCTTTTGTTTCCTTTACTGATTGCTCAATATACAGATTGAATAACATCGGGGAGAGGCTAAAACCCTGTCTTACTCCCTTCCCAACCGCTGCTTCCCTTTCATGTCCCTCGACTCTTATAACTGCCATCTGGTTTCTGTACAAATTGTAAATAGCCTTTCGCTCCCTGTATTTTACCCCTGCCACCTTTAGAATTTGAAAGGGAGTATTCCAGTCAACATTTTCAAATCTTTCTCTAAGTCTACAAATGCTAGAAACGTAGGTTTGCCTTTCCTTAATCTTTCTTCTAAGGTACGTCGTAAGGTCAGTATTGCCTCACGTGTTCCAGTATTTCTACGGAATCCAAACTGATCTTACCCGAGGCCGGCTTCTACTAGTTTTTCCATTCGTCTGTAAAGAATTCGTGTTAGCATTTTGCAGCTGTGGCTTATTAAACTGATTGTCCGGTAATTTTCACATCTGTCAACACCTGCTTTCTTTGGGATTGGAATTATTATATTCTTCTTGAAGTCTGAGGGTATTTTACCTGTTTCATACATCTTGCTCACCAGATGGTAGAGTTTTGTCAGGACTGGCTCTCCCAAGGCCGTCAGTAGTTCCAATGGAATTTTGCCTACTCCGGGGGCCTTGTTTCGACTCAGGTCTTCCAGTGCTCTGTCAGACTCTTCACGCAGTATCGTATCTCCCATTTCATCTTCATCTACATCCTCTTCCATTTCCATAATATTGTCCTCAAGTACATCGCCCTTGTATAGACCCTCTATATACTCCTTCCACCTTTCTGCTTTCCCTTCTTTGCTTAGAACTGGGTTTCCATCTGAGCTCTTGATGTTCATACAAGTGGTTCTCTTATCTCCAAAGGTCTCTTTAATTTTCCTGTAGGCAGTATCTATCTTACCCCTAGTGAGAAAAGCCTCTACATCCTTACATTTGTCCTCTAGCCATCCCTGCTTAGCCATTTTGCACTTCCTGTCGATCTCATTTTTGAGACGTTTGTATGCCTTTTTGCCTGCTTCATTTACTGCATTTTTATATTTTCTCCTTTCATCAATTAAATTCAATATTTCTTCTGTTACCCAAGGATTTCTACTAGCCCTCGTCTTTTTACCTATTTGATCCGCTGCTGCCTTCACTACTTCATCCCTCAAAGCTACCCATTCCTCTTCTACTGTATTTCTTTCCCCCATTCCTATCAATTGTTCCCTTATGCTCTCCCTGAAACTCTGTACAACCTCTGGTTCTTTCAGTTTATCCAGGTCCCATCTCCTTAAATTCCCACCTTTTTGCAGTTTCTTCAGTTTTAATCTACAGGTCATAACCAATAGATTATGGTCAGAGTCCACATCTGCCCTGCAAATGTCTTACAATTTAAAACCTGGTTCCTAAATCTCTGTCTTACCATTATATAATCTATCTGATACCTTTTAGTATCTCCAGGGTTCTTCCATGTATAAAACCTTCTATCATGATTCTTAAACCAAGTGTTAGCTATGATTAAGTTGTGCTCTGTGCAAAATTCTACCAGGCGGCTTCCTCTTTCATTTCTTAGCCCCAATCCGTATTCACCTACTACATTTCCTTCTCTCCCTTTTCCTACACTCGAATTCCAGTCACCCATGACTATTAAATTTTCGTCTCCCTTCACTATCTGAATAATTTCTTTTATTTCATCATACTTTTCATCAATTTCTTCGTCATCTGCAGAGCTATTCGGCATATAAACTTGTGCTACTGTAGTAGGTGTGGGCTTCGTATCTATCTTGGCCTCAATAATGCGTTCACTATGCTGTCTGTAGTAGCTTACCCGCATTCCTATTTTCCTATTCATTATTAAACCTACTCCCGCATTACCCCTATTTGACTTTGTGTTGATAACCCTGTAGTCACCTGACCAGAAGTCTTGTTCCTCCTGCCACCGAACTTCACTAATTCCCACTATATCTAACTTTAACCTAATTATTTCCCCAAACCTACCTGCCCGATTAAGGGAGCTGACATTCCACGCTCCGATCCGTAGAACGCCAGTTTTCTTTCTCCTGATAACGACATCCTCTTGAGTAGTCCCCGCCCAGAGATCCGAATGGGGGACTATTTTACCTCCGGAATATTTTACCCAAGAGGACGCCATCATCATTTAATCATACAGTAAAGCTGCATGCCCTCGTGAAAAATTACGGCCGTAGTTTCCCCTTGCTTTCAGCCGTTCGCAGTACCAGCACAGCAAGGCCGTTTTGGTTAATGTTACAAGGCCAGATCAGTCAATCATCCAGACTGTTGCCCTTGCAACTACTGAAAAGGCTGCTGCCCCTCTTCAGGAACCACACGTTTGTCTGGCCTCTCAACAGATACCCTTGCGTTGTGGTTGTACCTACGGTACGGCTATCTGTATCGCTGAGGCACGCAAGCCTCCCCACCAACGGCAAGGTCCATGGTTCATGGGGGGGGGGGGGGTGCTTGTGGCACTATATCATGCAAATTAAGCCTAAGTGATTTTGCCCGCATTTGTCCTATAATGATAAACGAACCCTGCGACAGTATTTCACTGTTGGCAGCTTCCCCCAGCTTGAACATTATACCCCTGAGTTCCACCGCACGTTATCAGAAGTCAGTTTCGGCATGATGCTTGAAGAGAAAGACTAGCCTTGGGATTGCACAGCAGCCTTCGTCTGCATCACGCATTACACTGCAAGTGTTGACACTTTCGTCAATCTCCTGGCCCACTGGCATAAGCCTTGTCGCTCCGATCATAAGCGTTTCAAACACATTTCCTCTTTCTTCTCTCCCACGTTTTGAGTAGGCAGTGCCGTCACAGATGGTGCCGAATCTGCGGACTTTGGAAGTAATAAATGCGTCTGTACCATTTCAGTACCCAAAACATCTACAATACAATCAGCCTTATTGACAGCTTTCTGTGGCACCTTCTTAAGTATCTACAACAAAATTACTGTCGGCAGTTGCAGTCTGCAATACACAAAAATCATCGGCACATGCACTTCCCTTCACATCTGGTCCAGGCTGCAGACATTCGCAACCTCTCCGCCAGGGTCTACCTCACTAATTATGCAAACAACAAACGAAGGGAACAAAACAGTATGACGACAAGGACACTTAAACTAATTCTATCCTAACTGTGGTGTCACTGCTAGACACCACACTTGCTAGGTGGTAACTTAAATCGGCCGCGGTCCTGTAGTACATGTCGGACCCGCGTGTCGCCACTGTGTAATCGCAAACCTAGCGCCACCACATGGCAGGTCACAAGACACGGACATGACCTCGCCCCAGTTGTGCGGACGACATAGCTTGCGACCAGACGTACGAAGCTTTCCTCTCATTTGCCGAGAGACAGATCGAATAGCCTTCAGCTTAGTCCCTAGCTACGACCTAGCAAGGCGCCATTTGTATCAGTGCTTATAGCTTACTAATATTCAAGAGAGATGTATTCCAACAAGAGAATAAAGTTAAGTATTATAAAACTACGTACTTTTCTTTAGTGCATTAATAAGTCTCCTGTTCCAGTACTTCAAGCCCGTCTGCGTTAGTTTAGCGTGCACCTAGCTACCTCATTGTGTCTATGCTGTATGAAATAGACACAACATTATTTGGCGACGAGCAAAAGAGTTTGTCTTAATTCGTTTGTGTCATGGCTTCGCCGCAATCTCCAGATGTACTGTCCGAATTTTTTCGCTTGCAGAATCAGCAGACGCAGGCGTTATTGGAAGCCCTTGGACAGCTCGTCCAGGGTCAACGTGCGCTGCAACACGATGCGGCAGCCGCCGCTTCTTCGCTACCGCTGCCACAAAACGCTGTTGCACCTCCCTTTCGGCCATACGTGGCGGCCGATGAGACCTGGCACGAGTGGTCTCGCCAGTTCAACTTTCATCTAGCAGCCTACAGAATTCAAGGTAAAGAGCGGCAGCCGTTTTTGCTTTCTTGTGTCGGTGTGTCTACCTACCGTGTGATAGTGAAATTGTTTCCCCGACGCGACGTAGCAACTCTGTCCTACGAAGAAATTTTGTCTGCTTTAGATGCCTATTTCAAAGAAACAGTAAATGTAGTTGCAAAACGGTATACGTTCTTTCGTACAAAACGTACGGCCGGTCAGACTAATAGGGAGTGGGTAGCACCTTTGCAAGGACTTACTAGGGAGTGTGCCTTTGAATGTGACTGTGGACTTCCTTATTCAGACACTATGGTGCGTGATGCAATAGCACAGAACGTTTCTGATGTTCGCATACGGGAACAGATTTTGAAACTCGTCAATCCCTCCCTTCAACAAGTGATAGACATATTGGATAGGCAAGACACACTTGACTTTGCTCAGGCATCATTTGAAACTTCGCCAGCAGTGTGTCACATTCACCGGCCCGCCGGGCCCGCTGCACGGGACGCTAAGCGGCCCTCGCGCCCCTCGCAGCGGCGGCAGCCTACCTTGCAAACACGTGCGCCGCGTAAGCAAGCAAATGCAGTGAAATCATGCCCGCGGTGTGCAACTAGACATTCGCGTGAAAATTGCCCGTCACGCCAAGCTATTTGCTTTTACTGCCAAAAGAAAGGACATGTTCAAAGTGTTTGCCAGAAAAAGCTTCGATCAGACAATCACACAAATTCCAGGCCTTTTGCTTCGCGCCGGAATCGAACCCAGGACAATCGGGCTCGTGGACCTTCGCCCATGGACATTCATGTAGTTCATTCCAACCCATCTAGTGACACTTTAGCTGACAGTGACTGTGTTCGTCCCACCAAAAGTGTGCGTCGACATCGCCGGAAATCCCGTAAAGTCGCAAGTGCTTCTGTACCTGTATCAGTTCAAATTGCACGTGACAGTCGCTCTTGTCGTCAGCAGGACAACAAACTTTTTGTGGACTTAGACTTTGAAGGAAAAGTGATACCATTCCAGCTCGATACCGGAGCTGCAGTTTCATTGCTCAATCACGACACGTACAACCAACTGGGCCAACCGCCATTGCGTGCCGCAAATGTTCAGTTAACTAGTTACTCAGGACAGCCGATCCCTGTGTTAGGACAGTGCAGCCTTATTGCTACATACAAGGGACAAACGAAACTTATGTCATTTTACGTTCTTCGTTCTTCTAGTGCAGTGAACTTGTTTGGTTTAGATTTGTTTCAATTATTTAATTTGTCTATAGTAAATCAGGTCCTCTCAGTGAATCAGACTGTGCCTTCCGCCAGTGTTTCTAGTCTTTGTGAAGAATTTGCAGACATTTTTGCACCGGGCCTTGGTTGCGCTAAGAACTATGAAGCGCATTTGGAACTGAAAGAAAACGCGCAACCGAAATTTTTCAGAGCACGCAATGTTCCCCACGCATTGCGTGATGAGGTCGCCAGAACATTACACGATTTAGAATCTCAAGGTGTAATTGAACGTGTGCAGGCTTCTCTCTGGGCCTCACCCTTAGTAATTTTGCCAAAACCTTCCGGAAAATTGAGACTTTGTGTGGACTTCAAGGCGACTGTGAATCCACAACTTGTGACTGCTACTTTTCCTTTGCCCCGCCCGGAAGATCTTTTTGACAAACTGTGCCCGGGAAAATATTTTTCAAAATTGGACCTAGCAGATGCGTACTTGCAACTACCTGTGGACGAAGACTCCCAGCGCGTCTTAGTGGTAAACACGCATCTTGGCTTGTATCGCTTCAAAAGACTGCCGTTCGGGTGTGCAACCGCCCCTGCTTTGTTTCAGCAATGTTTACAAACTGTTTGTGCGTCAGTCCCTACTGCTGCGAACTATCTGGACGATATTGTGATCTCAGGAAAGACAGAAGCAGAACATTTGCAAAATCTCCGAACATTATTTCAGGTATTGCGTCAGAATGGTCTTCGCTTGAGGAAGGACACATGTGTGTTTTTTGCTCGGGACTTACCCTACCTGGGGCATGTCATAAATGCCCAAGGTATACATCCGAGTCCAGAGCACCTCCGTGCCATACAGGAATTACCTGCTCCGCAGAATTTGAAACAGCTACAGAGTGTGCTGGGTAAAATTAATTATTATGGAAAGTTTGTGCGCAATGCTTCTTCCATTTCAGCTCCGCTTCATCGCTTACGCCGTCAAGGTGTTCCGTTCGTCTGGACGACGGAATGCGAACGCGCCTTTCGCCAGTTGAAATCGGCGTTACTTTCAAATACTTGCCTTAAGCCATTCGATCCCCGAAAACCCCTTTTGTTGATGGTAGATGCATCGGATTTCGGGATCGGTGCTGTGCTTGCGCACAAGGATGGCTCGCATGATCGCCCTATTGCCTTTGCGTCCAAATTGCTCTCATCTGCGCAACGAAATTATTCACAGATAGAGAAAGAAGCTTTAGCTCTCGTGTTTGGTGTTATGAAGTTTCACGATTTCTTGTATGGTCGTCACTTTACCATCGTCACGGACCACAAACCGTTGACATCGCTTTTTCATCCGAACAAGCCTGTACCTCCGCGTACAGCGCAGAAATTCATTCGCTGGTCACTTTTTCTCTCGCAGTACCGCTACGATATCTTGTATCGGTCCACTGCTACGCACGGAAACGCTGATGCGTTGTCCCGTTTGCCTGTTGCTGAGGATAAAGCATTCGATTCTTCCGAACTTGCTTGCATGTTCATTGATTCAGAAACCGATGACGTGGTCGCATCGTTTCCGATTGATTTTCATCGTGTCGCTACAGCCACAGCTGCTGACCCTGTCCTTGCTACTGTTTTGCGTTTTGTTGCTACGCAATGGCCCTTGTCAAAGTCCCGGATCGCGGATCCTTTGGTTCGCCGTTTTTTTGCTCACAAGGAGAGACTTTTTGTACGACGTGGTGTTTTGTTGTTGCGTTCCGATAATGATCCATCCCGAGTCGTAGTCCCACGTTCGTTACAGTCCTCTGTCTTAAAGCTTCTTCATCAAGGACATTGGGGTATAGTGCGTACGAAACAACTTGCTCGTCAGCACTGTACTTGGTTCGGAATCGATGCTGCGATTACAAATATGTGCTCCTCTTGCGTGGCGTGTGCCGAACAACAATCCGCACCGCCGCGGAAATTCTTTGCATGGCCGAAAGCCACTTCCCCTTGGCAACGCTTGCACATCGATTTTCCTGGTCCATTCTGGAATGCTCGATGGTTGGTTGTGGTCGATGCTTTCAGTAATTTTCCTTTTGTTGTCTGGATGTCTTCCACGACGTCTTCTGCCACAATCCAAGCCTTGTCTGCCATCTTTTGCATTGAAGGTCTTCCGCAGACTATTGTTTCCGACAATGGCCCACAATTCATGTCCGCAGAATTTCAGTCATTCTGCAACGCCAATGGTATTCACCATCTGACATCCGCGCCGTTTTCGCCTCAGTCCAACGGTGCCGCGGAACGATTGGTCCGGACTTTCAAGTCACAGGTGTTGCAATTGAAAGAGTCGCATTCTCGGGAGGACGCATTGTTGCTCTTTTTGTCTTCGTATCGCTCTCAGCCCCGCGATGGTCGCTCGCCGGCTGAATTGCTCCATAGTCGCTCTCATCGCACCCTGATGTCTTTGCTGCATCCGCCGCATCAGGTTCCTGTGCAGCGGCAGACTCCTGCTTTTGCTCCTGGCGACGTTGTCTATTATCGCAACTATCGCGGTTCACAGCGTTGGCTCGCAGGGCGCATTCTTCGCTGCCTCGGCCGCGCGATGTATTTGGTATTGGGGGCCTCTGGTGAGGTGCGTCGGCATCTCAATCAGCTGCGCCTCTGTCGTCGCCTGGGTTCTGCCGCTCCCCGTCTGCTTTCAGCGACGGAGCCGTCAGGTCAGCGCCTTGGGGACCCTTCTACTGGCTCGCCTCATCCCCAGGTGTTACCGACGCTGCCTTCCATTTTGCCCCATGGCGTCGCGCCGCCGCCGCAGCAGCCGCCGCAGCCGCCGCCGGCGCCGCCCGCAGTGGACGCGTCGCTGCAACCGCCTGGCGCCTCCCTGGGTCACGCGCCGCCGCTCGCTTCCCGTGACCAGCCGTCCTCCGCCATGGACCTCTTGCCCGCTCCGGACCAGATGTCGTCTTCGCCCGTCGGGTGCTCCGACCACATGGAGGTCGACCCTTCGGCCCCTCTTGTCTCATTACGTGCGCATACACCTCATGTTGACGTGCACCCTGGACTAGGTTTGCAGGCGTTTCCTAGCTCCCCTCGGACCGAATGGCCGGGTGCGGGTGGCACAGCCTCGCCTGTTGTTAGGCTCCCCACCTCATCGCATACGTCAACATGGGGTCCTCCCCACGGCGGGCGGAAGCCTTATCTCACGACCGTTCGCCGATTTGCGGGGGAGGAATGTGGTGTCACTGCTAGACACCACACTTGCTAGGTGGTAACTTAAATCGGCCGCGGTCCTGTAGTACATGTCGGACCCGCGTGTCGCCACTGTGTAATCGCAAACCTAGCGCCACCACATGGCAGGTCACAAGACACGGACATGACCTCGCCCCAGTTGTACGGACGACATAGCTTGCGACCAGACGTACGAAGCTTTCCTCTCATTTGCCGAGAGACAGATCGAATAGCCTTCAGCTTAGTCCCTAGCTACGACCTAGCAAGGCGCCATTTGTATCAGTGCTTATAGCTTACTAATATTCAAGAGAGATGTATTCCAACAAGAGAATAAAGTTAAGTATTATAAAACTACGTACTTTTCTTTAGTGCATTAATAAGTCTCCTGTTCCAGTACTTCAAGCCCGTCTGCGTTAGTTTAGCGTGCACCTAGCTACCTCATTGTGTCTATGCTGTATGAAATAGACACAACACTAACACTTACTGCAACTTAACTTCTCCACTTGAACGGTAGTCATGACTACTACTCTACATGCTTAAACGCAATGAGCCACATTTATTGCTCAAAATGAAATACTTGCCCATTCAAAACTGCGAAAACTACTACAAAACTACGACTTCTCGACAAAACTCATTATCCCCTCCTAAGAAGAAACGCATGGTTAACACCTTATACACTTCCACATAATGAGGCTCACTCATTGATGATAGGCAAAAATGACGTTCATATTTATACATCCGCAGAAAACAGTCTGAATTTATTTGCCACATGAAAACAGAACTGAAAACTGAAAAAACGTGCAATGACTTGACGTTATACTCGCAGGGGAAAAATATAACAGTTAGTGCACTCACCCACTGCATACTGATGCTGTGTGTCGATGAAACTGCAACCCTGAGGTAGTCGAGAGTCATCGTCTCCAGGGAGGGTGGCTGGTAAGGTTCCCCTGTCACCGACATTTAGAGGTGACACACACGTCTGACACAAAATGTGGAAGTCCCGAATGCATGATCTCTACATGTGGAGGTCTGAGTTCAGGTGGTGGATTGTTGTCGGGATGATGATCGATGGGTGGTCATAAAAGGTTCACTATTAGTCATAAATTTCATTGAAGTACAAACTAGAACATTCTGTGGTGCAACGTCCTCCATAGTGTGTGCTAAAGACATCGAGTGTTATGGAAATGACGCAACAGGTGGCCATGGTCTCAAATGACTGCCTTCTATGGCCAAAGGCTGGTTGCACCTGGTAGTTGGCCCCACAGGCTGGAAGATGGTAAGGTCACAGCACTGGTCCTAAATACAGCAGCAGGTTTCCGCAGTTATTGGAGGCCATATCTCGTGGTGGCTGCTTGGAGCCTCATGTCACATCGCGTAACTGCAACACCTGTCCTCTTAAATAGACTGATACACCTTTTACTGAAAACAATGGTAATTTATGTTAGGACAGAGCGCACTTGCTTTGAAAATCACAGCTTGCAACCATGTAGACGATAAGAGGCCTGCTGATTGGATGTAAAGTTACTGGCCTACCAATGCATTTCTGCTGTGTCCTCGTTATGGCGGTGCCAGACCCTTTCATGGAGCAAAATGTAGGAATCTGCCAGTGGCATGGGTGCATCGGACGAAATGGTGTTTGGTAGGCGCTGAGCTGGCCCACTCCCAAGATCTCTTGCAACAGCCATGGGAATACCACAACTTTACTCAGTACGCCGAAAAATAGTGGTCGCACTGCAGATCAAATAAATGATAAGAAGACACAGAGTCGAACTGGGAAAAACAAGAAATTTATGGTACAAATTCGTTTCATATAGCATATCCTGAGATATCAAGGACTTGTCGGTTGGTAAGTGGGTATATGTGGGTGTTGATGATGGGGAGGGGGGGGGCGGTGTTCATATTGATGCACATTGCATTAGCTGTGCACAGAATAGATTAGCTTGGGCAGCTGCATCAAAGTAGTCTTCAGAGTGAAGACCACAAAAACAACACTAAGAAAAGGGGCGGGAGGGAGAGGTAGGCTTCTGGCCCACAATTTTGAAAGTTCTTTACTGGTGGAACTCACGAGTAAGGTAGATCTCGTGTGATTCAGTACCCTCCGCTGTTGACATGCAAAAGCCGTTTATATATTGCTCTAAATTAACAGCACTGCCCATTCTCGTATGAGAAAAGCTATTTATCTCACACTGTTGGCCGATGTAACGAACTGAAGTATAACAGTATAAGTGATCCCCATCCAACAATAGCAACAATGTCTCTCGAGGGTGGATGAGCGAGTGGAAGTTGTGAGCAGTAACTGTTACCTTGCCTGCTTGCGAAGGTGGAAGGAAGATAGAGAATGTGAAGAAAATAGTCCTGCTCACTTACCACTATTCAGCAGGTAGTCAGCTCAGTAATGTCAACTGAAAGTTACCGAGCAGTGCTTGTTGATCCCTATTGTGATTTGCGATTACTCCAGGTTGGTGTTCGAGAGAAACGCAAACTTACAGATGTGGTTCCAACGTAATTTTCATAAGGCAAGTGCATAACGCGATCGGTCAATCGCATTATGCTGTATAGTTAACTGAGTATAGGACTTCGTTTCTGAAAGACTGCGGTTTCCTTGGTGCACCATGAGACATCTGATAACTTGCTAATCAGTATTTGGATCTTACAATAGGCGGACGTACTCCATGTCTGCAGTTTTGCATTTCTTTCACAAATAGCTGAACACAAAGCTGATAAAGACATTAATACAAAAGACATATGTTTAGTTTGTTAAATTAATACATCTGAAAGGTATTAATTTAAATAAACTTAAATATTTTCATGGGTCTTGAGAATTAACAAGATAGATGCTTACGTAGCGAAAGCTGAAGAACAAAGGACGATACGAAACAGGAAGGCACCTCATAGGTGATCGCAGAAACAATGTGAAGGCTGCTCTGTTCTTTATCATCATAGAAAGTATTTCATGTACTTATTAAAATTAGCGTACTCTCTGGTACACGCATATTTCATAAACATAAAGAAATTAAAATTTTTCTTGCTGTCTTACGTTTGCCTACGATACATTTGACTACGATAGTGGCTGTTACATGAGTAGTCATTCAAGTCATGTACAACAAAATTACAAGATTTGTGTATACAAGAAAAAATAATACACAATATGACATGTTTTTAATAAACAGTTTGACAAATCATTTACATTGGCACGTGAGATATTTGTACAAGATACACTAACTTAAAATTTGCGTGGTATCAGTGTCCTGAGGATAAGAAGTTAAGTCAGTTCAGTGATGTGTCTGCTCGTTGAAATTGATGCAGCCACTGCTGGAGTGGCGTCGCAGTTGACTTGTATGATGACAATCGGAAGGTGACGACCCGCAGAGCTTGAGCTCTGGTTGTGCATTTCGTAGCAGAGGTGGTAATTGAGACGCGGCCTTTCCAGGGCCGTGGGCATCACAGCCGTGCGAGCCTTCCCTCGCGCTGACGGTTCAGCCGGGGCAGCCGCATCGCGGTCCGACAGGCCGCACGGTGCAGAGTCGTGCACAGATGCTCGCCCCGCGAGATGCGGCCGCACTGGACTACAGCCGTCTCGGACCGAGCGAGTCCCTGACGTCACCCCAAGTGCGAGCAGTGCTGTTGTGAAAGCACCTGTATGTCACGGGCTCAAAAGAGTCGCGAATGGAGACGCAGACCAAGGGCCGCAGACTCACTGCACCCAACTGAGCGAGCTCGTGACGTCACTGCACCAGTGCCGTGCGTAAGCACAGGTGTGCTGCGTCCTACGGGCTTTAGGCAGCACTGACCGCAGTTGCGAGCTACGGGCTACGAGCGGTGAGTAGAACAGTGTTAAGTGGAGTGGTGAGATTTCTTCACTTTTTTCCTCAAGCGAAAACTGAGCGCGGAAACTAAACGTGCTTTGTGGAGAAGAAGGAGCGCACGACAAGAAAAAAGGAAGTTAAAAAAAACTTATCAGTGGTGAGCAGAGAACCACACAGCCTGAAGCGAATATTAAAAATTTAGTTTCGACCGTGTTAAAGGCTGTTGTGGATGGCGTAAGGAAAAGTGTTCATTTTGTTTGCTATTCGCTGTAAGGTGAAATTTACTGTCATGCTCAAGGTTCAAGTGGCCATTCGCACATTCCTTGCCATCCATGCGTGTCTAATAAAGAAGGGTCTAATGAAGACCAGAAACGACTTCCTAAACCAGCTCATGAGATAACTGTCGATAAATGCGTTGTTATGTATGCACGTGACGTAAGGTCGTCGGAACTATAAGAGGTGAAGGTCATATGGATCTTGTTCAGACGTTAATCGACACTGCAAAGGCCAATATGTCTTACCTCACAACTATGTAGCGGTACATGGCAGAAAGTGCTAAAAGCCAACGACATATAATTCTGCCTGAGGTAATTGCTCATACAACAGAAGGTGAATACTCAGTAGTTACATACATGTGGACATCCAGTGCGAGAAGGAAACAATTATGTGACATGAACTGTCTCCTGTTTTATTGACTGGATTCTCAGATCTCGTATTTTGTTTACAACTCAGTTTCCAGATGAATCAAAAACGTGCGGTAACATTCTAAGAGAATTGTTTGGACAATTTATTTCTCTTGGTATCCACCACTCTACTTTGAAAGACATGCAGCACACAACTGATCATGGTACCAACATTGTCGTTGGACTGCGCGATTATTCCCGATTGAATTGTTCCTGCCATATGCTAAATACTGGGATATGAAATAATTTTGATGCGGAGTATATATGCGTCAATTGTACATAAATTCATGGTCTTCTGACTGCAGTGAAAGAACACGACACTTACGCGAAGTGATCTTCCTAATGCTCTTGACAGATCACTGAGCCAGTCGAACGACAGTCGCTGGAATATGCAGCTGACAATGTTAGAATGTCTTTGTACGAAAAGCTCTCTGAGACGGGAGAAATAGCCCGAAATGAAGAAACTGATATCACGCTGATGAAAGAACTTTTTACGGTATGTATGCTATTCGATTACTGTAATTCTTATACGAAATCGTTTACTTTATAGCTTTTAAAACATAAGGGTTTTTGTAGCTCTTCAAAGCGGCGTCCAAGGAATTAGAACTCGAGAAATCACCTACACTGCACTCTCTGTTGACGTGGACAATGACAATGCGTTTGCGTCAGGCGCCAAAGGACAGAAATAGTAAAAAAAAAAAAAGGTTCAAATGGCTCTGAGCATTATGGGACTTAACAGCTGAGGTCATCAGTCCCCTGGAATTTAGAACTACTTAAACCTAACTAACCTAAGGACATCACACACGTCCATGCCCGAAGCAGGATTCGAACCTGCGACTGTAACTTTCGCGCGGTTCCAGACTGAAGCGCCTAGAACCGCTCGGCCACTTCGGCCGGCTCATTGGAGTCACTCGACATGTAAGTGAACTTCCTTGTCAAATCTGGAACATGTTTTAGGATGGCCATAGTAAATAACTAAAGAGAGGCTTTATAAAGATTACGGTGACTGAAACTTCGATTAAAACAGTTTATAAGTGATTTCAAAATTTTAGGAGAGGCCATATGGGCACAAGTGATGCTGGACGCCATGTGGAGGATACCACTCCAGATATCATTGATGGATGACAGAAGAGTTGAGGTGCGTGAGATTGCTAGTGCTGTGGGCATCTCGAATGAACGGGTACATAATATTTTGCATGATTATTTGGGCATGAGAGAGCTATCTGCAAGATGCGTTCCGCGATTGGTCACGCTTGACCAAAAACGGAACTGTGGGAAGTGTTGCAAGGATGGTTTGCTGCTGTTCAGAAGAAACCGCAGGACTTTAAGCGTCGTTTCGTCACTGTGGATGAAACATGGATACATTACTATACTCCTGAGACAAAAACAACAATCTAAACAATGGGTTACCAAGGGAGAATCTGCACCAAAAAAGGCGAAGACCATTCCTTCGGCCGGAAAAGATATGGCGACTGTCTTTTGGGATTCGCAAGAAATAATCCTCATCAACTATCTGGGAAAGGGTAAAACTATTAGAGGTGAACATTATTCATCGTTATTGAGCCGTCCTTTCCGATCACGACAATGCACCAGCACACACCTCAGCAGTTGTGGTCGCAAAATTAATGGAAATAGGATTCCAACTCGTTTCACATCCCCCACCCCCATATTCTCCAGACTTGGTTCCCTCGGACTACTAATTGTTCCCCAAGTTGAAGAAATGGCTGGTGGGACAAAGAGTTGATTCAAACGAGGAGGTGATTGCAGCAACTATTAGCTATTTAGCCGGCTTGGACTATTTCTATCATTCAGAAGGGATCAAAAAATTAGAACAGCGTTGGACGAAGTCTATAAGTCTGAAAGGAGACTGTGCTGAAAAATAAAAAAGGCTTACCCCAAACATGTAAGCAGTTTTTATTTTTGCACGGACTTTTCAAACGCCCCTCGTATATTCATTGTTCTTAAGAACTAACAAGATAGATGCATACATAGCGAAACCTCAAGAAAAAAGGACGATACGAGACACGAAGGCATCTCCTAGCTGATCGCAGAAAAAATGTGAAAGCTTCTCAGTTCTCCATTATCGGCCGGTATTACATGTACTTATTAACATTTGTGGACTTTCTGGTACACACATATTTCAAAAAAACATCAAGAAAGAAAATTTTTGTTGGTGTCTTACATTTACGATATATTTGATACGATAGTGACTGTTACATGAGTAGTCCTTCAAGTCGTATACAACAAGGTTAAGTCAGTTCAGGGACGTGTGTGCCGGTGGGAATTGATGCAGCCACTGCTGGAGTGACGTCGCAGTTGGCTTGTAAGATGTCAATCGGACCGTGACAACCGGCTGAGAGCGAGCTCTGGTTGTGCAGTTTGCAGCAGAGGTCGCATTCGAGGCGCGGCCCGTCCAGGAGCGTAGCCATGACAGCCGTGCAAGCCTTGCCTAGCGCTGCCGGTTCAGCCGGCGCGGCCTCATGGACGTCTGACGGGCCGCACGGTAGAGTTTAGTTCAAATGTTCAAATGTGTGTGAAATTGTGGTGTGCGTACTGTAAGACCTTCAGTACTCACACCATCAGATTATTTGACTTGTCGCTCTAACGAAGTAGCCGAGTGTCAGCAATATGTCTTGTGGTCTTATCGTGCCGTGTTTATCTTCTGCCATTAGGTCAGACGATAGAAATGCCACTTGCACGCTTAGAGTAGCAGATTGACAGTGACCGACTTTAAACAGAACTTGATTAATTTTCACACACATTTATTAAAATAATAACAAGCATAGAAATTACTTTTCTTGGTTCTGGATGTTATTTACAATTGACAATCTGAAGTTCCTTTGGTATTGGTATGTTAATCTTATTCTCACATATATCTCTGATACTTGACAAAAGTGTCTATACATTTATCTTCATGCCTATGTACAGGAATATGGTAATCTTATTAGGCGCAAGCTGAAACTTGACTCTAGACTGCTACAGACTAATGGAGACTGACTAATCGGAGGTCTTTAAACTCGTTATAATTTCTCGCGCATTCATGTATTACTGCACGAGTGTGATCGGCGAGGAGAAAAGGTTTTACGTTAGCAGCAATCTCATTGGCTGCGTTACATATTAATACGCGAATCGGCGGAAGCAGAACTTGGTCCGTCTCTATGGCAGCGTCATCTCGTAGTGCGGAGACGGCCGAGCACTGCACCTGCGCTGTTTAGCGGGGCACGCTCTAGTGGGAAAGTCGTGTATGCGCTGTCTACGCGGAACTATGTACACAACAGAAATCTTAACCTAAATTATCCTACGGACAAACACACAGACCCATGCCCGAGGGAGGACTCGATCCTCCACCTGGACCAGCCGCACAGTCCATGACTGCAGCGCCTTGGACTAGTGGGATTTCTTCATTTTTTTCGTAACGCACAAAATGAGCGCGGGAACTAAACGTGGTTTCCAGAAGAAGGTGCGTATAACAATGAAAAGGGAAGTAAAAGGAAGACTAATCAGTGGTGAGTAGAGAACAACACAGCCTCAAGCGAGTTTTAAAAGTTCAGTTTTGGACCATGTTAAAGCCTATCGTGGATGACGTTAGGAAAAGCGTTCATTTTGTTTGCTGTTCGCTGTGCGATGAAATTTACTCTCATGCTGAAATGTCAAGTGGCACTTCGCACATTTCTCGTCATCCATGCGTGTCTCATAAACAAGGGTCTTATGTGGACGAGAATCGACTTTCTAAACCACCTCAGGAGATAACTGAGTGGCTATGTGTGCACGAGACGTAAGGCCGTACGTAACTATAAGAGGTGAAGCTCGTATGAATCTTGTTCAGACGTTAATTGACACTGCAAAGCCATTGCATCTCATCCCACAACTGTGTCGCGGTACATGGCAGAAAGTGCTAAAAGCCTACGACATATAATTATGCCTGAGGTAATTGCTCACATAACAGAAGGTGAATACTCAGCAACTATACACATGTGGACATCCAGATGGAGAAGAAACAATTATCCGACATGTACTGTCTCCTGTTTCATTGACTGGACTCTCAGATCTCGTATTTTCTTTACAACTCAGTTTCAAGATGAACCAAAAACGGGCGGTAAAATATGAAGAGAATTGTTTAGACGCTTTATGTCTCTTGTTATCCACCACTCTACTTTGAATGACATCTGCACACGACTGAACAAGGTACCAACATAGTAGTTGCACTGCGTGATTATTCACGATTGAATTGTTCGTGCTATATGCTAAATACAGGGCTACGAAATAATTTTGATGCGGAGTATATATACGTCAGTTGTCCATAAGTTCATGGTCTTTTGTCTGCGGCGAAAGAACGCGTCACTTACGTAAAGAAAAGTGGCCTTCTTAATGCTGTTGATAGATCACTGAACCTGTCTAACGATACTCGCTGGAATAAGCAGCCGACAATGTTAGAATATCTTTGTGCGAGAAGCTCTCTGAGAAGAGAGAAATAGCCGAAAATGAAGGAACTGATAATACGCTGATGTAAGAAATTTTTACGTTATGTGTGCTATCCTATTACTGTAATTTTTATACGCAATCGTTTATTTTATAGCTTTTAAAACATAAGGATTTTTGTAGCTCTTCAAAGCGGCGCTCAAGGAATTAGAACTGGGGAAATCACGCACACTGCACCTTCTGTTGACATAACCAATCACAGTGTTAAAGCATTTGAGACAGGTGCCCCAGCACAGAGAAACTTCTGAAATTGGACTTTTACATAAGCGCCTCAAATTATACTTAGATGAAAAGCTATTTGTCCAGAGATGCTGTGAGGTAGCAACTTTCCTCTGGCCACCATTCATCATTTAAAAATGATATCTGAAGATAAGAGGCTTAGAGTCATGAAAAGGATACAATAGTTACCCTTCCTCATACTTCTCCATTCCCAGAATACACTCTAACGACAGTTCCCTTTACTGCATCTCCAACTGTCTTTTCTCTTTGTTCTCGCTAGTGGGTTCGAACAGAACTGGCTTACTTTTCGATCTAGAAAAAGTTATCTCAATGCACTCTCCTCTTCTCAAAGTTACAAAAATAACATTTAATGTTCTGAAATAGAAGAAACGCTCATTCCTACATGTTCCTCCACAACTGGTAACGTGTGAATCCTTGGGCATCTATGTTGCCCTGAATGAAAGGTTGAATTTTTGCTGTAGATGAACTGAAATATGAATTTTGCTCTTCTCTGGTAAAAAGAAAAGAGGAGTAATGAGACTGGACATATATTTCAGGGCCCCTCCCCATCAAAGAACAAATCTTGTTGCAGCACATAAATTCTGCTACTCCAGACGCTGGATTTCTAGTTGTGCAATGGAAAGATGGGAGTGAGACATTTGGATAGCCTACACTCGATGTTACTCAACATCTACACTGAACAAGCTGGAAAGCATAGAAGGGGTAATTTGTAAACAGAATTAAATAACAGGGAGAAGCAATAAACATTTAGAAGTTTACCGGTGACACTACATTTCTGTCAGAGACAGCAAAGAACTTGGAATAACAGTTGAATGGTATAGATAGTGGCCTGCAAAGGGATTATAAGATAATCCTCAATGGAACTAAATGAAAGTTAATGGAATGTAATCGAATTAAACATAACAATACCAACGGATTTTCTATAACGTGTACTACAAAAGGAAGGCATAATATATGACCAACACACACATACACGGATTTCGTTAATTTTCGTTGCCTTTTCGCAGAACATACTTTTTAAAGATATATTTATGTGTAAGAAGGGTCCTAAACCTGAAAATATGAATATGACACATGTTCTGAAAATTCACATCCACTGACAAGACCTAAATTTTTGTGTTAAGTTTTACTGGTAAAAGGTAGACTGTCTCGACACGATACTCGCAGTGGGAAAAAAAAGAACAGTTAGTGGAATCACCCACTGCATACTGATGCTGTCTGTCGACGAAACTACAACTCTCAGGTAGCCGAGAGTCATCGTCTCCAGGGAGGGTCGCTTTTAAGGTTCCTCTGTCACTGAAATTTAGTGGTGACACACACTTCTGACATCAAAATGTAGAGGTCGCCCCAGGGCGAAGCAGGCGGCAAAAGACTTCCGAAGCCGCCGCACATAAGGCCTCCCCAGTTTCTGTGAGAAAGGGGTTCCAGGCACTTCTGTGGCTGACGCTGTCGCTGAGCCAGATGCTGTAGCCTGTCCTGTTTCAGGGGAAACCACTCAGCCTGCAAGATCCAGGAAATCGCAGAGGGTGGTCTTATTGGTAGTTGGGAGCGCCAACGTTAGGCGCGTTATGGTGCCCCTTAGGGACTTGACTGACAAGAAGGGTAAGAAATCCGATGTGCACTACATGCATATACTGGATGGAGTCATTTCAGATGTGGAAAGGTTCATCCCGGATGCTATGAAGAGTACAGGGTGCAGCCAACTGCAGGTGGTTGCTCACGTCGGTACCAGTGATGTGTGTCACTTTGGATCAGAAGATATTCTCTCTGGTTTCGAGCGGTTAACAGAAGTGGTAAAGGCTGCCAGTCTTGCTTGCAAGATGAAAGCAGAGCTGACCATTTGCAGCATAGTCGACAGGACCGACTGCGGACCTCTGGTGGGTCTGAATCTGTGGCTCAGACGGTTCTGCGAGCGTGTAGGCTACAGATTCCTCAACTTGCGCCAACGGGTGGTTGGGTTTCGGGTTCCGCTGAATAGGTCAGGTGTCCACTACACGCAGGAGGCAGCTACATGGGTATCAGGGGCTCTGTGGCGTGGATTGCGCGGTTTTTAGGTTAGAGGATCTCTGGAAAACACAAGAAGGGATTCAGTCACAAAGGGTGCAAGCTGAACACAGGAAGAACGTTTATGCAGGAATCATTGGTATAGCAGTTGTAAATTGTCGTAGGTGTGTTGTGAAAGTACCAGAGGTACAAGCGCTAATAGAAAGCACTGATGCTCAAATCGTTATAGGCACTGAAAGCTGGCTAAAATCGTATATAAGTACAGCCGAAGTTTTTGCGAAGTACCTAACGGTGAGCCGGCCGCGGTGGCCGAACGGTTCTAGGCATTTCAGTCCGGAACTGCGAGACTGCTTCGGTCGCAGGTTCGAATCCTGCCTTGGGCATGGATATTTGTGATGTCCCTAGGGTGGTTAGGTTTAAGTAGTTCTAAGTTCTAGGGGACTGATGACCTCTGATGTTAAGTCCCATAGTGCTGAGAGCCATTTTTGAACATAACGGTGTTCCGAAAAGATAGGCTAAACACCGTTGGCGGTGGCTTGTTTGTTGCTGTCAGAAGTAGTTTAACTTGTCGCGAAATTGAAGTAGATACTTCCTGTGAGTTAGTATGGGCAGAGGTCATTGTTGGCATCCGGAATAAAATAATAATGGGATCCTTTTACTGACCTCCCAGTTCAGATGATACTGTTACTGAAAGGTTCAAAGAAAACTTGAGTTTGATTTCAACCACGTACCCGACTCATACGACAATAGTTGGTGGTAACTAATTTACCCTCGATATGTTGGCGAAAATACATGTTTAATTCCGGAAGTACGCATAAAATATCATCCGAAATTTTACTAAACTCCCTCATTCTCTGATAATTATTTCGTGCGGTTAGTTCACGAGCCCACATGAATATTAACGGTTGTGAAAACACACTTTACCTCTTAGCAACAAATAATACTGAGTTAATAAAGAGCATCAAAACCGATATAGGGATTAGTGAACACAGGGTTGTCGTAGTGAGATTGAATGTTGTAATCCCCAAATCCTCGAAAAGTGAGCGAAAAATATATCTATTCAAAAAAGCAGATAAAAATTCACTTGACGCCTGCCTGAGAGACAATCTCCACTCATTCCAAATTAATAATGTAAATGTAGACCAGATGTGACTTAAATTCAAAGAAATAGTATCGGCACCAACTGAGAGATTTATACCAAATAAACAAACGACGGAGCTGATCCTCCTTGGTACACAAAACGAGTTAGAACACTGTTGCAGAAACAACGAAACCATCATGCCAAATTTAAACAGACGCAAAATCCCCAAGATTGGCGATCCTTTACAGGAGCTCAAAATTTAGCGCGGAGTTCAATGCGAGACATCTATAACAGTTTCCACAACGAAGATTTGTCTCGAAACTTGGCAGAAAATCTAAAAAGATTCTGGTCGTATGTGAAGTACGTTAGCGGCAAGAAACCATCAATGCCTTCTCTGCGCGATAACAATGGAGATACTATACACAGCCTACCGAAACGCCTTCACAAAAGAAGACGAAGTAAATATCTCAGAATTCGAATCGAGAACAGCTGCCGACATGAGCAACGTAGAAGTAAATATCCTCGAAGTAGTGAAGCAACTCAAATCACTTAATACCAGCAAGTCTTCTGGTCCAGACTGTATAGCAATTAGGTTCCTTTCCGAATATGCTGATACATTAGCTCCGTGCTTAACAATCATATAGAACCGTTCGCTAGACGAAAGATCCGTACCCAAAGGCTGGATAGTTCCACAGGTCACACCAATATTCAAGAAAGGTAGTACGAGTAATCCACTAAATTACAGGCCCATATCGTTAACGTCGATATGCAGCAGGATTGTAGAACATATATTATGTTCGAAAATTATGAATTACCTCGAAGGAAACGGTCTATTGACACGCAGTCAACACGCGTTTTCGAAAACATCGTTCCTGTGAAACACAACTAGCTCTTTATGCACACGAAGTTCTGAGTGCTTTTTACAAGTGATTTCAGATCGCTTCCGTATTCCTGGATTTCTGGAAGGCTTTTGACACTGTACCACACAAGCTGCTCGTAGTGAAATTGCGTGCTTATGGAATATCGTCTAAGTTATGTGACTGTATTTGTTATTTCCTGTCAGAGAGGTCACAGTTCGTAGTAACTGACGGAAAGTCATCGAGTAATACAGAAGTGATTTCAGGCGTCCCCAAAGGTTGTGTTATAAGCCCTTTGCTGTTCCTTATCTATATAAGTGATATGAGAGACTGTCTGATCAGCCGTCTTCAAAAATAACATTTAATGTTCTGAAATAGGTGAGACGGTCATTCCCACATGTTCCTCGACAACTGGTAACACGTGAATCCTTGGGTATCCATGTTGTCCTAAATGAAAGTTTGAATTTTTGACATATATGCACTGAAATATGAATTTTGCTGCCCTCAGGTAAAAAGAAGGGAGATATAACGAGGCTGGACATGTATTTCAGAGCCCCAACACATCAAAAAACAAATCTTGTTGAAGCGCATAAATTGGGAAACAATCTGAGCGGCTGTCTTCGGTTGTTTGCAGATGACACTGTCGTTTATCGACCAATAAAGTCATCAGAAGATCAAAACTAAATCCAAAACGATTTAGAAAAATTATCTGAATTGTGCAAAAAGTCCAGTTGACCCTAAATAACGAAAAGTGTGAGGTCATCCACATGAGTGCTAAAATGAACTACTTAAACCTAGGTTAGATGATAAATCAGTCTAATCTAAAAGCCATAAATTCAACTAAATACCTAGGTGTTACAATTACGAACAATTTTAATTGGAAAGTACACATAGAAACTGTTGTGCGGAAGGATAAAGAAAGTCTGCGTTTTATTGGCAGGACACTTACGAAATTTAACAAACCTACTGAGTAGGACACTTCGCTACAAGAGGATATTACGCTTGTCCGTCCTCTTTTAGAATACTGCTGCACAGTGTGGGGTCGTTACCAGATAGGACTGATGGTGTACGTCGAAAAAGTTCAAAGAAAGGCAGCACGTTTCGTATTATCACGAAATATGGGAGAGAGTGTCACAGAAATGATACAGGATTTGGGCTGGAAATCATTGAAAGAAAGTCGTTTTTAGTTGCGGCGGAATCTTCTCACCAAATTCCAATCACCAACTCTCTCCTCTGAATGCAAAAATATTTTGTTGACACCGACCTACATAGGGAGGAACGATGACTACGATAAAATAAGGGAAATCAGAGCTCGTACGGAAAGATATAGGTGTTCATTCATTCCACACGATATTGACATTGGAATAATAGAGAATTGTGAAGATGGTTCGATGAACCTTCTGCCAGGCACTTAAATGTGATTTGCAGAGTATCCATGTAGATGTAGATGTACATGTGGATGTCTGAGTTAAGGTGGTGGACTGTTGTCGGGATGATGATAGATAGCTGCTCCTACAAACTTCACTATTAGTCATACATTTTACTGAAGAGCAAACTCGAAATTTCTGTGGTGCAACGTCATCTATAATGTGTGCTGAAGACAGCGAGTGTTAAGGAACTGACGGAACACGTGGCCATGGACTCAGGCGACTGCCTTATATGGCAGAGGGATGTTTGCACCTGGTAGTTGGCCTGAAGGTGGCCCACTGCCTGGAAGATGCTAAGCCACAGCACTGATCTTAAAACCAGAAGCAGGGGCCCACAGTTAGTGGAGGCCAAATCCCATGGTGGCTGCTAGTAGCATCATGTCTCCTCGTAAATAGCAGCCACCAGACTGAGACACCTTTGACTGATAATAATTGTAATTTATGTTGGGACAGAGCGTTCTTGCTTTGCAAATCACAACTCGCAGCCATGTAGACCATAAGAAGTCTGTTGACTGGATGTGTTGTAACTGGCCTACAAACGCCTTTCTGCTGTGTCTTCATTATGGCAGTGCCAGCCACTTTCCTGGAGGACAATGTGGGAATCTGCCATTGGCATTTCTGCATCTGACATAATGGTGTTTGGTCGGCTCTAAGCTGGCCCACTAACAAAGTCTGGACTGATGACCATAGATGTTAAGTCCCATAGTGCTCAGAGCCATTTGAACCAGCCATAACAAAGTCTTTTGCAACAGCCATGGAAATATCACTTTTGTATCCTGCCTGGAAGGCAGCACGTGGGTCTGCTCCTGTAAAGTGAAAGGTAGGCCGAATGAAGTAAGTGAGTAGGAGCAGGAATGGGTGAAGATCTCTCGGTACTGCTCTTTGAAATGGTTTTACTATATCACAATATTAACTGAATACATAACTTTTCACTGAGATGCGAAGCCTTAGACGGTCATAAGTAGTACATAGTCTCAATAGCAAGCAAAGTCTCCCGGCCGCCTTCTCTTGATCAAAATGGGCAGAATCTGTCATGGTGCTCGTAGACCTCCACAGCACCAGCTAGAGAACGCTGTCGTCGGTGTCTGTCGTAGTGCCAACTTAAGAACTTTCACCTACGGCATGGCATCGTAGATATCGATACCACATCCCTCCCCCCTGAAACGACACACCATCTTTGAGTACGGCTTCCGACGACGGTTGGAGTGACCCAGGAGGGCGCAGCAGACAGTCGAACTGCCGGGGCGCGCTGTCCACCCGCGACCCCGAATAGCTCGCGAGGGGGCGAGGAAAACACCCCATAGAAAACGTGCCTAGGCCGCGCACCGCCACTGGGTATGCTCGGATGAGGAGGCAGAGCAACAACCACGATGGGCGACGGCGGCGGCATGACGGCAGCTTCAGCGCCCATCGGTTCCGGCAGTGCGAAGGAACGCGGCGGCAGCGGCGGCGGCGGTGGCGGCGAAGTAGCTGCAGTTTGTAGTGTAACCAGTCCATTTATGGCAGCAAGCAGCTGCGTCATTTGCTGAGCTTGAAATCGTACAAGATCGGACAGCGAAGCCTGTTCCTGTGGCGAAGCCATGGTTTACGCAAATGAAAGTCTTATAGCGAATGGTGGGAACACTTAAAGACAGTCAGTCAGCCACATGGGGATATCACAATAAAGCTAAAGTAGTACCCAGCAAAAAACGAAATGAGAGCAGAGGAAAGAAAAATTTTAATCCCAGTTCGTCGGCAAGTTTTGTATCCCGCCTGGAAGGCGGTGAGTGTGTGTCCTCTTGTAAACTGAAAGGTTGGCCGAATGAAGGAAGTGAGTAGGAGCAGGAAAAGGTGAAAATCTCTCGGTACTGCTCTTAGAAATGGTTTTACTATAATACAATATTAACTGAATACATAACTTTGCACTGAGGTGGGAAGCCTTAGACCCGTCGCATGTAGTACATAGTCTCAGTAGCAAGCGAAGTGTCCTGGCCGTCTGCTCTTGATCAAAATGGGCAGAATCTGTCGCGGAGCTCGTAGACCTCCACAGCACCGACTAGAGGGCGCTGTCGTCGGTGTCTGTCGTAGTGCCAACTTAAGAACTTCCACCTACAATGTGTCATCGTAGCTATCGATACCACAATCAAGGACTTGTCAGTTAGGTAATGGAGAGATGTGTATATATATGGGTGTTGGGGAGGGGGAGGGGGTTGTTAAAACTGTAGATGGAGACAAAGTCTTGAATACAGTTAGCAGGTTCAAACTGATGTACATTGCGTTATCTGTGCAGCGCTGAAGAGGCTTCCACAGAATAGACTAGCTTGGGCAGCAGCATCAAACCAGTCTGCAGACTGAAGACCACAACAACAACATTGGGGAAGGAGATATGAGGGAAAGATAGGTTTCTGGTCCATAATTTTACAAGCTCTTTCCTGGGAGTACTCATGAGTAAGGTAGATCTCGTGTGATTCAGCACCCTCGGCTTTTGACATGGCAAAAGACGTTTCCGTATTGCTCTAAATTAACAGTGCTGCTCATCCCCGTATGAGAAAAGCTATTTAGCTCACACTATTCGCCTATGCAGCGAACTGAAGTAACGGTTCTTGTATATTTTGTTGTTGTAAACAGAAATATATCTGGTATGATGTTAAACTGCGACCACAATCGCAATAGGCAACAGTCCTCCTTTATCAAAGTCGGAAACGTGACGGTACGCATTTCTCCTCCTTACACGAGGCATCACAACAACGTTTGGAAACTTTCCTCATGTCAGCAAGTTGTAGGTGTCGCTACCGGCGGCAACCTTGCGTGAATGCTCTGAAAAAGTAATCATTTGCATATCTCAGCATCCTCTTCCTGTCATTTAAATTTCGTGTCTGTAGCACGTCATCTTCGTGGTGCAGCAGTTTTAATGGACTGTAGTGTAGATACTTACACAGCGAATGCGGAAGAACAAAGGACGATACGAAACAGGTAGGCATCCCCTAGCTGACTGCAGAAAAAGTGTGAAGGCATCTCTGTTCTTTATCATCATAGAAAGTATTACATGTACTTTTTAACACTTGTAGACTCTCTGGTAAACACATATTTCATAAACATAAACAAAAGAAAAATTTTCTTGGTGTCTTATGTTCGTCTACAATACATTTGACTATGATACTGGCTGTTACATGACTACTCATTCAAGTCGTGTACAACAAAATTACAATATTGGTGTATACAAGAAAAACACTACATTGTTTGACATGTTTAAATAAACAGTTTTACAAATCATTTACATTCGCACGTGAGATATTTTTACAAGATACACTAACTTAAAATTGAAAGGTATCAATGTTCTGAGGATAAGATGTTAACTCAGGTCAGGGACGTGTCTGCCCGTGGTAATTGATGCAGCCACCGCTGGAGTGACTTCGCAGCTGGCTTGTATAACGTCAATCGGTCGGTGAGAACCGGCTGAGTGTGAGCTCTGGTTGAGCAGTTTGCAGCAGAGGTGGGCATCGATGCGCGGCTCGTCCAAGACCGTAGACAGCTCAGACGTGCGAGCCTTGCCTCGCGCTGCCGGTTTGGGCGGGGCAGCCGCATCGTGGTCCGCCGGGAGAGTCGTGCGAAGAGGCTCGTTTCGTGACCTGCTGCCGCACTGGACTACAGCAGTCTCGGGCCGAGCGGGTCCCTGACGTCACCCCAAGGGCCGAGCAGTGCTGTTGCGAAAGAACCCGTATGCCACGGACTCAGCAGAGTTGCGCGTGGAGTCGCAGCCAACGGGCCGCGACCGCACTGTTCCACACTGAGCGAGCCCGTGACGTCACTGTACGAGTGCCTTGCGCAAGCGCTGATGTCCTGCACCTACGAACTGTTGGTAGCACTGACCGCAGTTGTGAGCTTCGGGCTACGAGCGGTGAGTAGAGCAGTGTTTTGTGGAGTGATGGGATTTCTTCATTTTTTTCGTAACACACAAATTGAGAGCGGGAAACTAAACGTGGTTTGCAGAAAGAGCCCATGTAAAAAAAAAAAAAAAAAAAAAGGAAGTAAAACGAAAACTAATGAGTGATGAGTAGAGAACCACACAGCATGGAGCGAATTTTAAAAGTACAGTTTGGACCTTGTTAAAGACTATTGTGGATGGCATTAGGAAAAGCGTTCATATTCTTTGCTGATCGCTGTGCTGTGAAATTTACTCTCATGCCGAAGTGTCAAGTGGCACTTCGTACATCTCTCGCCATGCATGCGTGTCTAATAAACAAAGGTCTTATGTGGACGAGAAACAACTTCCTAAACCATGTTACAAATAATTGCGTTGCTATGTGTGCAGGAGACGTAAGATCGTACGGAACTATAAGAGGTGAAGGTCTTATGGATATTGTTCGGACGTTAATCGACACTGCAAAGGCCAATACATCTCACCCCACAACTGTGTCGCGGTACGTGGCAGAAAGTGTTAAAAGCCTACGACATATAATTATGCCTGAGATAACTGCTCATATAAGAGAGGACGCACACTCTGCAACTATGGAAATGTGGACAACCAGTGCGAGAAGAAACAATTATTTGACATATGCTGTCTCCTGTTTTATTGTCTTAACTCTCAGATCTAGCGTTTTCATTACAACACAGTTTCCACGTGAATCAAAAACGGGCAGTAACATTCTAAGAGAATAGTTTACACGATTTATGTCCCTTGGTATCCAATAATTTTAATCCGGAGTATATATATGTCAGCTGTCCATAAGTTCATGGTCTTTTGGTTGCGGTGAAAGAACGCATCCCTTACGTAAAGAAAAGTGGTCTTCCTAAAGATCTTGATAGATAACCGAGCCATTCTGACGATAGTCGTTGAAATAAGCAGTTGACAATGTTACAATGTGTTTGTGCGAAAAGCTCTCTGAGAAGGGAGAAATAGCCGGAAATGAAGGTACTGATATCACACTGATGAAAGAAGTTTTCACGATATGTATGGTACTGTAATTATTATACGCAATCGTTTATTTCATAGCTTTTTAAACATATGGGTTGTTGTAGCGCTTCAATGCGGCGTCCAAGTAATTAGAACTGGAGAAATCAACTGCACTGCACCTTCTGTTGACATGGACAATGACAATGTTAAGGCATTTGAGTCAGGCGCCCTAGGACAGAGAAGCTTCTGAAATCGGACTTCTACATAAACGCCTCAAATTATACTTAGATGAAAACTATTTGTCCAGAGATACTGTGAGGTAGCAACTTTCCTCTGGCCACCATTCGTCATTTAAGAATGATATCTGAAGATAAGAGGCGTAAAGTCATGAAAAGGATACAATAGTTTTTTTTCCTCACACTTCTCCAATCCCACAATACACTCTAACATTTCCCTTTAGTGCATCTCTAACAGTCTTTAACTCTTTGCTCACGTTAGTGGGTACGAAAGGAACTGGTTTACCTTTCTGTCTAGAAATAGTTATCTCAATGTACTCTTCTCTTATCGAAGTTACAAAAATAACATTTAATGTTCGGAAATAGGAGAGACGCTCATTCCTACATGTTCCTTCACAACTGGTAGAACTTGAATCCTTGGGTATCCATGTTGTCCTAAATGAAAGTTCGAATGTTTGCCATATAGGCACTGAAATATGAATTTTGCACTCCTCAGGTGAAAAGAAGAGAGTCATAATGAAGCTGGACATGTATTTCACAGCCCCATAACATAAATGAACAAATCTTTTGGGATTTCTCGTTGTGCAATTTGAAGATGGGAGTGAGACATTGGGGTAGCCTACACTCGATGTCATTCAACATCTACACCGAACAAGCAGTGAAGCATACAAGGATAAATTTGTAAACAGAATTAAATATTAGGGAGAAGCAATAAACATTTTGAAGTATACCGGTGACCCTGCAATTCTGTCAGAGACAGCAAAGAACCTTTGAATGGAATAGATAGTGCCCTGGAAAGGGATTATAAGATAACCCTCAATGGAACTAAATGAAAGGTAATGGAACGTATTCGAATAAAACCTAGCAGTACCAGTGGATATTCCATAACGTGTACTACAAAAGGCGGCGTAACATATGACCAACACAAACACATACGGATTTCGTTAATTTTCTTTGTCTTTTATGCACAACATACTTTTTTAAGATATATTTATGTGTAAGAAGGGTCCTAAACCTGAAAATATGAATGTGACACCTCTTCTGCAAATTCACATCCACTGACAAGATTTAAATTTTTCCATAAAATTTTACTGAAAAATTTAGAACAATTATGGTATCTGGTAGAAGAAATCATTAAAAATCACAAATATATTTTTTTCGAAATTTAAAAATATAATGTACATGACTAGATTAAAGTATTCTGAAAAGGTAGGCATAAAGTACCGCTTCCCTCTCCCTCTGTATTGTGAGGGTTATATCAGGAAGTGTTAAGGGAACCTTATTACTTAATGAGACACTAAAACCACTATTGGGCAGCAAAATAACTGATAATGGCCAAAGTAGATATAAAATGAAGACTGACTATAGCAAGAAAAGTGTTAATGAAAAAAAGGTATTTGGTAACATCGAATATAAATTTAAGTGTTAGGAAGTATTTCTTGAAGGTATTTGAATGGTTTCCAAGATGCTGCTCCAAGCGGATGTAAAAATGAATGTGGGCAATGGTAATACTGAACGCGAAAATAAAGTTTTGGCCCAGTCTGGATACTCCCTTAAGCAGGTCTTAGGATCTCTTAACGGTATTATTATTTCCTGCTCCTTGCCCTTAACATATAAATTACAACATAAAAATAAATGAATGATAAAGAGAACTAGCAACTACTAAATTATAAATGTTGTTTCTCCTTATACATTTATTGAAAATTAAAATCCCTTTATATATTAAAAATGTTGTATGTCGATATGCAATGAACGTAAAGAAATACAAACGATTTTCCTGGCTAATATTATTTATAAACTGCCCAAATCTGCCACTTTTTATGGCTGCGCAATATAAAATAAATAACGCGGGATGACTGATATGATCTACGTCCCAAACAAGAGAAGACACTACTTTCAAAGAGAAGACACTACTTTCAAAGATTATCTACAGTGGTGTGCAACCTCAGTGGAAATGAAACTTACATAATCACAGCTGGTCAGCGCTATAGTCCTAATAAGCCGAACCAATTAGCAATATCACCGAATGTACTGCGTCGTCGGAGTGATGGCTCTCGTGCACGTCTGCAATGATGGCCACAAAATAAAAAAACTCATTAAACACTAGGACGGCAGATGGTGGTCCTCTGACTAGTGTCATCTATTACTATCTTCTCCTCTCTGTACTCTACAGACAAGAAACGCGAACTCCCACTCTCAAGGACGGAATTCAGATAACGTTTCAACGTGAGTATAGGCAGAAGAAGTGCTCTCAATAATTGAACGCTGCGTACTCAACGACGATTCCCTACCCGTAGGCTAGGCACCTTCTGTCACCTAAAGCAACTTCCCAGTGCCTTGTGGCACTATATCATACAAATTAAGACTTAGTGATTTTGCCTGCATTTGCCCTAATTGTCGGAACACGCACTTCCCTCCACATCTGGTCCAGACTGCAGAAATTTGCAACTTCTCCGCCAGGGTATCCCACACTAATTATGCAAACAACAGACGAGGAGAACAAAACAGTACAACGAGAAGGACACTTAATTTAATTCTATGCTAAGACTTACAATAACTTAACTTCTCCGCTTGAGCGGATACTCATGTCTACTACTTTACGTGCTTAAACGCTGTGGGCCACATGTATTGCTCAAAAAGAAATACATTGCCCATTCAAAACGGCGAAAACTACCACAAAACTCCGACTTCTCGACAAAACTCACGTTGCCTTCCTAAAAAGCTACGCATGGTTAACACCTTATACACTACCAGACAATGAGCCACAATCACTGATGATAGGTAAAAATAACGTTCATATTTACACATCCTCAGTACACAGTCTGAATTTACTTGCCACATGTCACACTTGAAAACAGAACTGAAAAGCTGCTAAAAGGTGCACTGACTCGACGTGATACTCGCAGGGGGTGAAATAGAACAGTTAGTGCACTCACCCACTGCACACTTGGCTTCAAATGGCTCTGAGAACTATGGGACTTAACTTCTGAGGCCATCAGTCCCCTAGAACTTAGAACTACCTAAACCTAACTAATCTACGGACATCATACACATCCATGCCCGAGGCAAGATTCGAAACTGCGACTGTAGCAGTCGCGCGTCTCGAGACTGAAGCTCCTAGAACCGCTCGGACACTCCGGCCGGCCCACTGCATACTGATGCGGTGTGTCGACGAAACTGCAACCCTTAAGTAGTCGAGAGTCATCGTCTCCAGGCAGGGTGGCTGGCAAGGTTCCCCTGTCACTGAAATTTAGAGGTGACACACACTTCTGACATCAAACTGTGTAGGTCCGGTATGGATGACAGCTATACGTGGAGGTCTAGGTTGAGGTGGTGGATTGTTGTCGGGTTGATGATCGATGGATGCTTATAAAAACTTCACTATTAGTCATACATTTTACTGAGGAGCAAACAAGAACATTGTCTGGTGCAATGTTCTCCATAGTGTGTGATGAAGACAGTGAGTGTTAAGGAACTGACGCAACAGGTTTTCAAGGTCTCAAACGACTGCTCTCTATGGGCGAAGGCTGGTTGCACCTGGTAATTGGCCAAAAGGCTGGAAGATGCGAAGCTCAGAGCACTGATCTTAAAACCAGCAGCGGGGGCCCACAGTTAGTGGATCCAAAATCTCGTGGTGGCTGCTTCTAGCCTCATGTCGCCTTGTGGAGCGGCAACACATATCGTCTTAAATAGTAGCTACCAGACGGATACACATTTCTCTGAAATAATGGTGATTTATATTGGGACACAGCTTTGCTTGCAACCATTTAGTCGATAAGACGTTTGCTGATTGGGTGTGTAGTTACTGGCCTACCAACGCCTTTCTGCTGTGTCGTCGTTATGGCGGTGCCAGCCATTTTCCTGGAGCACAATGAGGGAATCTGCCAGTGGCATTGCTGCATCTGACGTAATGGTGTTTGGTCGGCGCTGAGCTGGCCCACACCCAAGATCTTTTGCAACAGCCATGGCTATGTCACAATTTTACTCAGTAGCGCTGAAAAATAGTGGTGGCACCGCAGATTAAATAACTCATAAGAAGATACTGAGTCGAACTGGGGAAAACAAGAAATTTATGGCACAATTTTATTTCATTGGGCATATTCTAAGGTAACAAGGAATTGTCAGTTTGTTAATGGAGAGAAGTGTGTATGTGTGGGTGTTGGGGAGGGGGGTGTTAAAATTGTAGAGGGAGACAAAATCTTCAATACAGTTAGCAGGTTCAAACTGATGTACCCTGCATTAGCTGTGCAGCGCTGAAGAGGCTTGGAGAGAATAGACTAGCTTGGGCAGCTGCATCAAACCAGTCTTCAGACTGAAGACCACAACAACAACATGGCGGAAGGGGGCGGGAGGGAGGGTTAGGCTTCTGGTCCACAATTTTGAAAGTTCTTTACTGGGAGAACTGCTTAGTAAGGTATATTTCGTGTCATTCAGCACCCTCGGCTGTTGACATGGTAAAAGACGTTTCCATATTGCTCTTAATTAATGGCGCTGACAGTTCTCGTATGAGAAAAGCTATTTACCTCACAGTTTCGGCCGATTCAACGAACTTTAGTAGCTGTTCTTGTATTATTTTGTTGTTATAAACAGAAGTGTCATTAGTATGACGTTAAACTGTAACCACAGGTGGAGTGACCACTGTACAAGCAAAAACAGCAGCAACCTCTCTGGAAGGTGGATGAGCGAGTGGAAGTCGTGAACAGTAATTATCACCTTGCCTACTTGCGAGGGTGGAAGGAAGATAGAGAATGTAAAGCAAATAGTCGTATTCACCTACCACTTACCAGGAGGTAGTCAGCTCAGTAATGTCAATTGAAATTAATCGAGCAGTGCTTGTCGATTCCTGTTTTGATTTCTTATTACTCCAGGTTGGTGTTCGAGATAACCGTAAAGTTACAGATGTGGCTCCAATGTAATTTTCATAAAGCAATTGACTAACGCGATCGGTCAATCGGAATATGGTGTACAGTTAATTGAGTATCGGACATCGTTTCTGAAAGATTGCAGGATCGTAGGTGCACCAGAAAAGATCTGATAAATTGCTAATCAGTATTTGAATCACACCAATGGCGATGGGCACCAAGTCAGCAGTTTTGCATTTCTTTGATGAATAGCTGAACACAAAACTGAAAGGTATTAATTTAAATATACTTAAATATATTCATGGTTCTAGAAAGCTAACAAGATAGATGTTTACATAGCGAAATCTGAAGAACAAAGGATGATACGAAACAGGAAGGCATCTCCTAGCTGATCGCAGAAAAAGTGTGAAGGCTTCTCTGTTCTTTATCATCATAGAAAGTATTACATATAGTTAATAAGATTCATGGATTCTGTGGTACCCACATATTTCATAAACATAAACAAAAGAAATATTTTCTTGTTGTCTTACAGCATCCAACGATATATTTGACTACAATACTGGTTGTTATATGAGTAGTTATTCAAGTCGTGTGCAACAAAATTCCAAGATTGGTGTATCCAAGAAAAAACAATACACTATTTTACATGTTTTAAATAAACAGTTTGACAAATCATTTACATTGGCACAGGAGATATTTGTAGAAGATACACTAACTAAAAGTTTGAGAGGTTCAGTGTTCTGGGTGTATGAGGTTAAGTCAGTTCAGTGATGTGTCTGCCTGTGGGAATTGATGCAGCCACTGCTGGAGTTATGTGGCAGTTGGCATGTATGATGTCAATCGGTCAGTGACGACCGGCTGAGTGTGAGCTCTGCTTGAGCACTTCGCAGCAGAGGTGGGCATAGAGGTGCGGCCTGTCCAGGACAGTGGCCCTGACACCTGTGCGAGCCTTGCCCCGCACTGCCAGTTTGTTGGCTGGGGCCACACGAGCGGAATAGCTGCGGAACGTCAGACGCGCGGTAAATACCTGCACCGCTATGGCGCATGGGGTAGATGCAGCAGTCCACATGGGGCGCAACATCTGCGGCTGCGGAATTTTGCCGCTTGCCAGCCGCATCGCTCATAGCGAGGCGGAAAACCCGCTGCGGCACACGCAGCGCTATGGGTCATGAGAATCAATTGGGCATTTCACACGGGCGGTGCGACAGGTGTGCGGAGAAGGGCCAGCTGACAGCAGTCAGTGCTGAGAGCGGGGTAGAGTGGCAGTTTGCAGCAGGCAGTTGCGTGCTCGGTTCCATGTGACTGCAAAGTGACTTCCACGATGTGCCCACTAGACATTGAGAAAATAGATATGGACAATCTGATAATGGAAGTGGAAAAAAGGCCTTGTATTTCGGATGTAAGGACCGAGGAATACAAAGACAGACATAAGAAGAATGCAGCATGGCATGAAATCTGCTGTGCATTATTCGATGATTTCGCAGATCATTCTAGCACAGAGAAAAAATCCGTTGGTAGGTTTTTCGTCCACTTTTAGAATAATACAATTGGTTAAAAGATCACTCTGAATTGCAACATACACTCCTGGAAATTGAAATAAGAACACCGTGAATTCATTGTCCCAGGAAGGGGAAACTTTATTGACACATTCCTGGGGTCAGATACATCACATGATCACACCGACAGAACCACAGGCACATAGACACAGGCAACAGAGCATGCACAATGTCGGCACTAGTACAGTGTATATCCACCTTTCGCAGCAATGCAGGCTGCTATTCTCCCATGGAGACGATCGTAGAGATGCTGGATGTAGTCCTGTGGAACGGCTTGCCATGCCATTTCCACCTGGCGCCTCAGTTGGACCAGCGTTCGTGCTGGACGTGCAGACCGCGTGAGACGACGCTTCATCCAGTCCCAAACATGCTCAATGGGGGACAGATCCGGAGATCTTGCTGGCCAGGGTAGTTGACTTACACCTTCTAGAGCACGTTGGGTGGCACGGGATACATGCGGACGTGCATTGTCCTGTTGGAACAGCAAGTTCCCTTGCCGGTCTAGGAATGGTAGAACGATGGGTTCGATGACGGTTTGGATGTACCGTGCACTATTCAGTGTCCCCTCGACGATCACCAGTGGTGTACGGCCAGTGTAGGAGATCGCTCCCCACACCATGATGCCGGGTGTTGGCCCTGTGTGCCTCGGTCGTATGCAGTCCTGATTGTGGCGCTCACCTGCACGGCGCCAAACACGCATACGACCATCATTGGCACCAAGGCAGAAGCGACTCTCATCGCTGAAGACGACACGTCTCCATTCGTCCCTCCGTTCACGCCTGTCGCGACACCACTGGAGGCGGGCTGCACGATGTTGGGGCGTGAGCGGAAGACGGGCTAACGGTGTGCGGGACCGTAGCCCAGCTTCATGGAGACGGTTGCGAATGGTCCTCGCCGATACCCCAGGAGCAACAGTGTCCCTAATTTGCTGGGAAGTGGCGGTGCGGTCCCCTACGGCACTGCGTAGGATCCTACGGTCTTGGCGTGCATCCGTGCGTCGCTGCGGTCCGGTCCCAGGTCGACGGGCACGTGCACCTTCCGCCGACCACTGGCGACAACATCGATGTACTGTGGAGACCTCACGCCCCACGTGTTGAGCAATTCGGCGGTACGTCCAGCCGGCCTCCCGCATGCCCACTATACGCCCTCGCTCAAAGTCCGTCAACTGCACATACGGTTCACGTCCACGCTGTCGCGGCATGCTACCAGTGTTAAAGACTGCGATGGAGCTCCGTATGCCACGGCAAACTGGCTGACACTGACGGCGGCGGTGCACAAATGCTGCGCAGCTAGCGCCATTCGACGGCCAACACCGCGGTTCCTGGTGTGTCCGCTGTGCCGTGCGTGTGATCATTGCTTGTACAGCCCTCTCGCAGTGTCCGGAGCAAGTATGGTGGGTCTGACACACCGGTGTCAATGTGTTCTTTTTTCCAATTCCAGGAGTGTAGTTAGCGAATTAGTTTTCTGGAACTCGTTAAATATTTTTGTTTAGAGATTGCTGAACAATGATAAGTGTTGAGAAAGTCCTGCATTTCTATTATTGTTGACATGTTACACATTGATAATGTAACAACAATGCACAAATATAACAATAGAAAAGAACAGCATATTTGGACAATAATATGTAAGAATTGGCAATAATGGTATCGATTCTTTTGCATCGCATGAATTAAGCCACATGATCGCCTTGGACAATAACAATATTGGATAGAGTGTTAAATCACTAAAAATTGAACATTAAACAAACCAGGTTCAGTAAGCACTGCTCTCAAACGAGTTTCTGGATAGTGTATGAAACAGTCAACAATATCTGATTAGTTAGTTTTATTAATTATCAGGTGAATTTACAGGTGTATTTTCCGATAATAACAAGCTAGAACAATAAAATTAATAAAACTGTAAATATTAAGGAAAATGCGTAAAAAAGTTCATTTTCTGCTCTATGTAACACCTCAGATTTTGCTGTCCTGCCAAGGCGCTTTACCTGCCTCACTTACAAAATAATTTGCCATTACATCTCTGTTTATTATTGCTGACACACTTCTTCTTCTTTCATCCAAGTTTGTTGCAGTCTCAAATCCATTCACAATAAATGTGTCTTCAATTTGGTGTCCATCTCTCTCGCGCACATAATTATGCAGAACACAACATGCTTTTGCTATGTCAACAGCAAAATCCAATTTCACATTCATGGCTCGCTGGAACACGCGCCATTTGTTCGACAATATGCCAAAGGAACATTCAACGTACCTACGAGCCCGTGGCAAACGGTAGTTGAAAAATCTCTTCTCGCGTGTCGACGTTTTACCACCATATGGTCGTAGTACGTGTTCTGAGAGTCCAGATGCTTCGTCACCAGCAAACACATACGGTGTAACTATCCCAGTGGCATTTGGTAAGCCAGAGGGCTGTGGTATACACAATGTATTTCCGTTCAGACGTTTCCACAGGGTAGTTTTTTTTTTTAATTGTGCTGTCTGGATCTTTTCCAAACGAGCCAATGTGAACAAAAACGAGTCTATAATCTGAGTCTGCCACCACTAAAAGAACAATGGAAAAAAAGTCCTTATAATCATAAAACAGTGAACCACTCGTCTTAGGTTTGACCAACTGAATGTGTTTACCATCGATTGCCCCTATGCAATTTGAGAAATTTGCACGGATTTGGAATCTATTAGCAATATTCTTCCACTCCTCCTCTGTCGGCTGAGGCAGACACTTGTCACGCAGGCAGCCCCAAATCGCACAGCACACTTTCCTCACTATGTCACTGGCTGTTGACTTGCCTAATCTGTACGTATAGTGCAGATCAACTAAGTGACAACCAGTAGCCAAATACCTAAAACCAAAGATATAAATGTATAAAAATTACGTTCAATATTTAGTCATTATTTAATGATGTTAAAAATTTTAAGTTACGTTAAATTTCCGTTTCTTTTTTTCTCCTTTGTAGGCCAGAAGGCACAACAAAAGTGGCGTAACATTAGGGACTATTATCGGAAATATGTAATGAAAGTGAAGAAATCTGGTTCAGAAGCAGTAAGAATATTAAAATACATGTACGCTGACCAGCTGGGGTTCTTGTCACCTGCTTCAGAAACAAGAGATTCAGTTTCAAGTCCACAGGAAAACGAAATTCAGCACTTGGAACATCCTTTGGAATTATCCCTGGCAGAAGACGACACCGGCAATCCAGTAACATCAGTTGATGCCTCAACACCTGAGCGAATTTCAGTAGGCTCATCGGTTCCACAAAAGAAAACGAAAGTGAGAAGCGTGAAAAGAGATCTTGAAGCTATGTTACTCAAATTTCTGGAATGTCCTCCAATTCGTTCTCCATCCGCTGAGGACGAATACAAATCGTTTTTTGATTCGTAGTTGCCCACGCTGCGTAAGTTTGATTTAGATCAAAAACTAGAATTCCGTATGGAAGTTTTACGCCTACTTCAGCGCATCCGAAATGCAAAATCGCAACCATATCATGGCTGTTATGCAGCGTGTCAGCAACCTATGCAACATGCACCAACGCATGCAGTAAGCCCAGGGCATTTCCAAACATTACATACATAAGGAAATATGTACAACCAGCGTGCAGCTCCTCAGTTAGTGCAGATGCAGTCTCAACAGTATGGAGCTGAAAGAATTCTGACGTCTAGAGAACAATCGCCTTCTATTTCACCAGAGTTTATTGATTCTGACTATTGAGTAGAGGGTTTTTGCAGAAAAGTGAAGAATTTCCCTTCTTGCATGTCCATTCTGTTAATTTCATTTAAAGTTAATTGATGTTTCTTATCCTCAAAAGACAGATATACATCAAACATTTCATCAATAAAGAAAAGACAATTAAACTTGTTCGTTTATTGACCTAATCATTATCTTTTTTTTTTAAATTGAAATGAAAGTGTGAAAGTGTTGTTAAAACTAGTGATAGACATTACTGGGTTTCTTTAATTTTAGCTGAGATAATTTTTGGCTGAGACAGGATACTTACACATTAGAATTCACTTACCTTAAAGTTATAGCAAGCATTTCCATTGAAGGTATAGCGAGTCTCATGTTCGTGTCTTGCTTCTGTAAAGCGTTTCTAAGCGTGTGATGTAATTCATCGAAGCTTGAGAAAGACATTCGGACATAGTTGAAAAATTTCATTTCATCCTCTCGTACATCGTTTAATATAACGTGAAACGCTCCTTGCAACAACCGCCTACTCACTATTGGATGCACCCAGTACTTTCGGTGTATTTCTCTCTTTTTCAGTATTTTTAACCCTATGTATGCCACTACTGCACAGCGTCGAGCATTCATCGCGACTACCAGATTAAAAAAAAAAGAAGGAGAGAACAATTTAGTCTATTTGCTTGGCCTCCTCGCGGCTACGAAGCGAACTATCTTCATTCTAAGAACATTTTGCGCTGTACTAGAATGAAAAGTGTATTTTTTTCTCGTCTCTATTGTCATTTAATCGCAAGGTAAACAGTTACCAGGTCGACTTTTCTTACTTTCTTAAAAATTGTGTTGATAATAGTTATTTAATGTTTCGTGAATGAAGCAGTGTAGACAAGAAAAAATGACATATACAGCAAATCATAGACGACATGAGGAAAATAAACACGGCACAACTCTGCATTGTGAGCGAGAATACCCTCGAGCGTGGCGCCGTAGGCAGCTGCGGCCAAGCGCCAATATATATCACTCGATTACTCGAGGCTGGAAAGAGATATTGCTCTCCTTCCAGTGTTAAAAACAATTTAGATATCTTAGCTACAATTCGTACGCAGCATTATACGACCTCAAATGGTCCAAACGCAAAGTAGCCAGCGACGACATTTTTTACTGCAAACTTTACAAAACATGCGCTGTATTTTACTCAATTATACAGTATCACGATAACCATGGGCAGCAGCGAAAAGAAAACCAGTTCGTTATCAAGCTGTGATATCAGGCTATAACACACGTAAAAATAAATTTTTTTCGTCGAATAGTTTCCTCACAATCGAATGAGAGAGATTGAATAGCGCAGAACACAGACGAATTCCAAAACAGTGGTTTTTAATTTTTTACACGAAAAGTATAAGCTGTAATGAGAAACAAACTACATGAACGGATGTAGCTTTCCTTCGTTTACATGAAACAATTTTTTTCGAGACAAAATAGATGACTAGGTATTTGGCTCTCCGCACGAACATTCCGCAGCTTGCCGCATGGCTACAGGACTCTGCGTCTAGCCGCAGGCCGTCGACCGTTGCGGAAACAATCCGCTCGTGTGGCACGGGCCGCAGACAGGGCAGCCGCATCGAAGTCCGACGGGCCACACAGTGCAGAGTTGTGCGGCCGCACTGGACTACAGGAGTCTCAGGCTGAGCGAGTCCCTGACGTCACCCCAAGGGGGGAGCAGTGCTGTTGCGAAAGCACTTGCACACAACGGACTCAGCAGAGTTGCGCATGGAGACGTAGCCCAGGGGCCGCGGCCTCACTGCTGCACACTGAGCGAGACCGTGACGTCACTGCACCAGTGCCTTGCGCAACCATCGGTGTGCTGCGGCTTACGGGCTGTTGGTAGGACTGACCACAGTTAGAGCTACGGGCTGCTAGCGGTGAGTAGAGCAGTGTTTAGTGGAGTGAGGGGATTTCTTCATATTTTTCGTAATGCAAAAATGAGGGCGGAAACTAAACGTGGTTTGCGGAAGAAGGAGCCGGTCGGGGTGGCCATGCGGTTCTAGGCGCTACAGTCTGGAACCGCGTGACCGCTACGGTCGCAGGTTCTAATCCTGCCTCAGGCATGGATGTGTGTGATATCCTGTGGTTAGTTAGGTTTGAGTAGTTCTAAGTTCTAGGGGACTGATGACCTTAGAAGTTAAGTCCCGTAGTGCTCAGAGCCATTTGAACCATTTTGTGCAGAAGAAGGAGCACATGACAAGAAAAAGGGATGTAAAAGAAAAACTAATCAGTGGTGAGCAGAGAACCACACAGCGTGAACCGAATCTTAAAAGTTCGGTTTGGACCGTGTTAAAGCCTACTGTGGATGGTGTTATGAAAAGCGTTCACATTGTTTGCTGTGCGCTGTTGTCAGGGAGAGGCAATAAACATTTTGAAATTTACTGGTGACACTGCAATTCTGTCAGAGACAGCAAAGAACTTGGAATAACAGTTGAATGAAACAGATAGTGCCCTGGAAAGGGATTATTCGATAACCCTCAATGGAACTAAATGAAAGGTAATTGAATATATTCGAATTAAACCTAGCAGTACCAACGGATTTTCCACAACACGTACTACAAAAGGGGGGCGTAATATATGACCAACACAAAGATATACGTATTTCGTTAATTTTCGTTGTCTTTCACGCACAACATACTGTTTAAAAATATGTTTATGTGTAAGAAGAGTCCTGAACCTGAAAATATGAATATGACACATGTTATGTATATTCACATCCACTGAAAAGACCTAAATTTTTGCGTTAAGTCAAACTGAAAAATTTAAAACAATTACGGAAAGTTTTAGAAGGATTCATCAGAAATATACTTTATTCAGAATTTTAAAATATAATGTACATAACTAGATTACAGTGTTCTGAAAAGGTAGACATACAGCTCCGCTTCCCTCCCCCTTGGTATTGGGAGGGTTAAATCAGGTAGTGTTAAGAGAATCTGATTACGGATTGAGACACTAAAAGGCTATTGGGCAGCAAAATAACTGATGATGGCCGAAGTAAAGAGGATACAAAATGAAGACTGACTATAGCAAGAAGCCTATTAATGGAAAAGAGGGATTTGCTAACATTGAATATAAATTTAAGTGTCAGGAAGTATTTCTGGAAGGTATTAGTATGGTCTCCAAGATGCTGCACCAGGTGGGTGTAAAAATGAATGTGCGCAATGGAAAATACTGAACGCGAAAATGAAGATTTGACTCTGTCTGACAACCCCCTGAAGCAGATCTTAGGATCTCTTAACGGTGATATTATTTCCTCCTTCTTGCTCTTTAACATATAAATTACAACATGAAAATAAATGATTGATTAAGGGAACTGGTAGCTACTAAATATTAATGTTTTTTTCTGCTTATACATTTATTGTAGATTAAAACCCCTTTATATCTTACAAATGTTTATATGTCGATGTGCAATGGACATAAACAGATACAAATGAATTTCCTGAGTAATATTATTGATCAACTGCCAAAATGTGCCCCTTTTTATGGGTACGCGATCTAATATAGACAACGCGAGATCACCGATGTCATCTACGTCCCAAACACTAGAAGACACTACTTTCAAAGATGATCTAGAGTGCTGTGCAACCTCAGTGGAAATGAAACTTACATTATCACAGCTGTTCAGCTTTATAGCCCTAATAAGCCGAAGCAATTACCAATATCACCGAATGTACTGCGTCCTGTGCGTTGGAGTGATGGTTCTCGTACACGTCTGGGACGATGGAAGATCTCCAGCGACAAAATAAAAAAACTCCCTAAACACTAGGACGGCAGAAGACGGCTCTCTGTGTAGTATAATCTAATACTATCTTCTCCTCTCTGTATTCTGCAGACAAGAAACGCGAACTCCCAGCCACAAGGACGGAATTCAGATAACGTCTCAACATGAGTATTGACAGGATAAGTGCTCTCAGTCACTGAAGGCTGCGTATTCAACGACGATTCCCTATCCAGAGGCGAAGTCCAGAATCGTATAAGTTACGGGCACCCTTGGCTATTGACATAGTAAAAGACGTTTCTGTATTACCGTAAATTAACGGAGCTACTCATTCCCGTATGAGAAAAGCTATTTAGCTCACACTACCACAGTACAAGTGGTCCCCAGCCAACAATAGCAACAACCTGTTTGGTAGGTGGATCAGCGAGTGGAAGTTGTGAGCTGTAACTGTTACCTTGCCTGCTTGGAAAGGTGAAAGGATGATAGAGAATGTAAAGAAAATAGTTATGATGACCTACCACTTACCAGCAGGTAGTCAGCTCAATAATATCCATTGAAATTAACTGAACAGTGCTTGTTGATTCCTGTTGTGTTTTCATATTACTCCAGGTTGGAGTTCTAGAGAAACGGAACGTTACAGATATGCCTCCATTGTAATTTTCATAATGCAAGTGTATAACGCTATCAGTCAATCGCACTATGCTGTATAGTTAATTGAGTATCGGACTTGGTTTCTGAAGGACTGCAGTTTCGTTGGTGCACCATAAAAGATCTGATAAATTGCTAACCAGTATTTGGATCACACCAATTGGCGGACGGGCTCCACGTCAGCAGTTTTGCATATCTTTCACGAATAGATGTACACAAAGCTGATAAAGACATTAATACAAAGAGATATGATGAGATTGCTACGTTAATACATCTGGAAGTTATTAATTTAAATACACTTAAATATATTCATGGTTCTTAAGAGCTAACAAGATACACTACTGGACATTAAAATTGCTACACCAAGAAGAAATGCAGATGCCTTAATACGCCTGGGCATTGAGTCAAACAGAGCTTGGACGGCGTGTACAGGTACAGCTGGCCATGCAGCATCAACACGATACCACAGTTAATCAACAGTAGTGACTAGCGTATTGTGACAAGCCAGTTGCTCGGCCACCATTGACCAGACGTTTTCAGTTGGTGAAAGATCTTGAGAGTGTGCTGGCCAAGGCAGCAGTCGAACATTTTCTGTATCCAGAACAGCCCGTAGTGGTCCTGCAACATGCGGTTGTGCATTATCCTGCTGCAATGTAAGGTCCGATGGGATCGAATGACGGGTAGAGCCACGGGTCGTAACACATCTGAAATGTAACGTCCACTGTTCAAAGTGGTGACTGAGAGGTGTAACCAATGGCACCCCACACCATCACGCCGGGAGATACGCAAATATGGCGATGATGAATACACGCTTCCAATCTGCGTTCACTGCGATGTCGCCAAATACGAATGCGACCATCATGATGCTGTAAACAGAACATGGATTTATCCGAAAAAATGACGTTTTGCCATTCGTGCACCTAGGTTCATCGATGAGTACACCATAGCAGGCGCTACCGTCTGTGATGTAGCGCCAAGGGTAACTGCAGCCATGGTCTGCGAGCTGATAGTCCATGCTGCTGCAAACGTTCAAAAAATAGTTCAAATGGCTCTGAGTACTATGGGACTTAACATCTGAGATCATCAGTCCCCTGGAACTTAGAACTAGTTAAACCTAACTAACCTAAGGACATCATACACATCAACACGCGAAGCAGGATTCGAACCTGCGACTGTAACAGTCATGCGGTACCGGACTGAAGTGCCTAGAACCACAAGGCCACCGCGGCCGGCTGCTGCAAACGTCGTCGAACTGTTCGTGCAGATGGTTGACACAGGGATCGAGACGTGGCTGTACCATCCGTTACAGCCAAGCGGATAAGATGCCTGTCATATCCACTGCTAGTGATAAGAGGCCGTTCGGTCTAGCACGGCGTTCCTTATTACCCTCCTGAACCCACCAATTCCTTATTCTGCTCATAGTCATTGGATCTCGACCAACGCGAGCAGCAATGTCGCGATATGATAAACCGCAATCGGAATAGGCTTCAGTCCTACCTTTATCAAAGTCCGAAACGTGACGGTACGCATTTCTCCTCCTTATAGGAGGCATACCAACAACGTTTCACCAGACGACGCCGGTCAACTGCTGTTTGTGCATGAGAAATCGGGTGGAAACTTTCCGAATGGCAACACATTGTAGGTGTCGCCACCGGCGCCAACCTTGTGTGAATGCTCTGAAAAGCTAATCATTTGCATATCACAGCATCTTCTTCCTGTCATTTAAATTTCGCGTCTGTAGCACTTCATCTTCGTGGTGTAGCAATTTTAATGGCCTGTAGTGTAGATGCTTACATAGCGAAGGCAGAAGATCAAAGGACGATACGAAACTGTAAGGGAGCCCCTAGGTGATTGCAGAAAAAATGAGAAGGCTTCTCTGTTCTTCATCATCATAGAAAGTATTACATGTACTTATTAACACTTGTGGACTCTCTGGTAAACAAATATTTCATAAACATAAAGAAAGAAAAATTTTCTTGGTGTCTTACATTTGTCTATGATACATTTTACTACGATGCTGGCTGTTACATGAGTACTCATTCAAGGCGTGTACAACAAAATTACAAGATTGGTGTATACAAGAAAAAACAATGCAATATTTGACATGTTTTAAATAAACTGTTTGACAAATCATTTTCATTGGCACGTGAGATATTTGTACAAGATACACTAACTTAAAATTTGAGAGGTATCAGTGTTCTGACGATAAGAGGTGAAGTCAATTCAGTGACGGGTCTGCCTGTGGTAATGGATGCAGCGACTGCTGGAGTGACCTCGCAGTTGGCTTTTATCATGTCAATCGGTCGGTTAAAACCAGCAGAGTGTGAGCCTTGGTTGTGCACTTTGCAGCAGAGGTAGGCATCGTCGCGCGCCCCGTCCAGGACTGTAGCCATGACAGCCGTGCGAGCCTTGCCTCACGCTGCCGGTTCAGCCAGGGCAGCCGCAACCAGGTCCGCCGGGAGAGTCGTGCGAAGAGGCTCGGCCTGCGAGCAGCAGCCGCAGTGGACTACAGCAGTCTCGGGCAGAGCAAGCCCTAACGTAATCCCACAGGCCGAGCAGTGCTTTTGCGAAAGCACCTGTATGCCACGGGCTCAGCAGAATTGCGGGTGGAGGCACAGCCTACAGGCTGCGACCTCACTGCACCGCACTGAGCGAGCCAGTAACGTCACTGCACCAGTGCCTTGCGCAAGCACTGGTGTGCTGCGCCTATGAACTGTTGGTAGCACTGCCTGCAGTTGCGAGCTACGGGCTACGAGCGGTGAGTAGAGCAGTGTTGAGTGGAGTGGTGGGATTTCTTCATTTTTTTCGTAACATACAAAATGAGAGCGGGAAACTAAACGTGGTTTGCTGAAGAGTGAGCACATATCAAGAAAAAGGGAAGTAAAAGAAAAACTAATGAGTGGTGAGCAGATAACCGCAAGGCCTGGAATAAATTTTAAAGGTACAGTTTGGACAGTGTTAAAGCCTATTGTGGACGGCGCTAGGAAAAGCGTTCATTTTCTTTGCTGTTCACTGTACTGTGAAATTTACTCTTATGCTGAAGGGTCAAGTGGCAGTTCACACATTTCTTGCCATCCATGCATGTCTAATAAACAAGGGTATTATGTGAATGAGAAACGACTCCCTAAACTTGATCAGGAGAAAACTGTCGATAAAAGTGTGCCTATGTGTGCACGAGACGTAAGGTCGTACAGAACTATAAGATGTGAAGGTCTTATGGATCTTGTTCAGACGTTAATCGACACTTCAAAGGCCATTATGTCTCATCCCACAACTGTTCATGGTACACGGCAGAAAGTGCAAAAAGCCTTCGACATATAATTATGCCTGAGGTAAATGCTCACATAACAGGAGGTGAATATTCAGCAACTACAGACCCGTGGACATCCAGTGATAGAAGAAACAATTATCTGACATGTACTGTCTCCTGTTTCATTGACTGGACTCTCAGATCTCGCATTTTGTTAACACCTCTGTTTCCAGATGAACCAAAAACGGGTGGTAACATTCTAAGAGAATTGGTATCGACCACTGTATTTTGAAAGAAATGCAGCACAAGACTGACGAAGGTACCAACATTGTCGTTGCACTGTGCGATATATTCACTATTCAATTGTTCCTGGAGCCGGCCGAAGTGGCCGTGCGGTTCTAGGCGCTGCAGTCTGGAACCGCGAGACCGCTACGGTCGCAGGTTCGAATCCTGCCTCAGGCATGGATGTGTGTGATGTCCTTAGGTTAGTTAGGTTTAACTAGTTCTAAGTTCTAGGGGACTAATGACCTCAGAAGTTGAGTCCCATAGTGCTCAGAGTCATTTGAGCCAATTGTTCCTGCCATACGTCAAATACAGGGCTACGAAATGATTTTAATGTGGTGTATATATACGTTAATTGCCCATACGTTCATGGGGTTTTGACTGCGGTGAAGGAACGCGTGAGTTACATAACGAAAAGTTGTCTTCTTAATGCTCTTGGTAGATCACTGAGCCACTCTAACGATACTCGCTGGAATAAGCAGCTGTCAGAATGTCTTTGCACAAGAAGCTCTATGAGAAGGGAGTAATAGCCCGAACTGAAGGAACTGATATCACGCCGACGAAAGAACTTTTCACGGTATGTATGCTATTCTATTACTGTAATCTTATACGTAATCGTTTATTTTATAGCTTTTAAAACATAAGGGTTTTTGTAGCTTTTCGAAGCTGCGTCCAAGGAATTAGAACTGGAGAAATCACCTACACTTCACCTTCAGTTGACATTGGCGATGATAATGTTAAAGCATTTGAGTCAGGCGCAACAGGACAGAGAAACTTCTGAAATCCGACTTTTACATAAGAGCTGTTTATCCAGATAGCAACTTTCCCCTGACCACCATTCGTCATTTAGTGACGATATCTGAGGATAAGATGCGTAAAGGTAAGATGTAGAATCCATTTATTGCTATGGTAATGACTCCCCAGTGGCCAGTTCCAAAGGGAACTGATGACTTCCGAGGTCGGCCACAGAATCAAGTTCAAGCCTCATACATTCTGAACCGATGTTGCTTCCCTTGAAGCATAGCCGAATATATGAGAATACTTTGTCAGATCGTCCAATCGAATCTGTGAGCGACCTTGGCGGAGCCCTGAAACTGAGTGAAATAGTTCAAATACCTTCAACAAGAGGACATCTGGTTTTATTTTCAATAAACCTTCATATTCAGAGTGGGGATCACATTGGTGCTGTTTGCAAAATCAGCTTTGTTCTTTTACCATCAGATAAAAACGTTATGGTGGAAGAGGCATGTACAAGCCAGGAAAAGGGAATTCTTTGATCGAATTCCACAGGAACTCAACTACCAGAGAAAGTAAAGAATTTTCCATTGTGGGCAGATGTCGATTATAGTCTTCCTCAAAATTGAAGACGATGTGGCTTCTTACTGGAAAATGAGCGGCTAAAATTTTCCTACTCTTCAGAAAGTCGCCAGAAAAATATTGTGTATACAAGCATCTTGTCGACTTGTGAAAGAAATTTTAGTTCTACCGGTTCTTTACTCAGCGCAAGTCGATCACTTTTTGCTCCAGCCATGTTGACGACCTTCTCAGTCATAGTATCTCTATCGGAGACAAATGAGTGAAAAAGTATGGGGGTCTCTTTTCGAACATTAACTTCCCTTCTCCGTCATTTTTATTGGTGGAGAAGTTTTCGTTTATTGGAGGTTTAGTTACGTATGTTCGATTTATGTACGCTGTTTTTCAAATTAATTTTGAATTTTTAAATGACAGAACTTTAAAATCATGGGGAACATGAATCACTTGCTGACGTCTTGTTACGCTATGCACCGCCAGTGGTTTGTTTTACATGTTCCTGTTGCCATGCGACGTACGTCATGATGTGCTTTCAAGCAACATCAACTGTTCTGGCGATCAGTACGACCGTTGCAAGCACACGGGTTACTATGTAGTGTTAATCACCATCTCTGCTCCTGCAATGGCAGAGTACACAAATGCAGACATGACAGATGCCGATTTGATGGACCAATTCCCTGGCCCCCACGCTCTCCGGAGCTTAACCCACTGGACTTTTATTTGTGCAGGTATTTGCGTGGAACCCTAGTACAAAACGTTCAGAGTCTCCGTGCCTGTATTGCGGAAGGTAGGGAAACCAAACGCAATACTCCAGGGATACATCAGCGCATCGAGATTCACTACGACGGCGGGTTGACGCATGTATCAACGATCACGGAGGGCATATTGAACATCTCCTGTGAGAAGGTGTTGCATGTGGTATGCTGGCGTATTCCGATCATGTGTATTCGTCTACGTGTGAGGAATGTGTCCTTGAATTTCTGCGCACATTTTTGTTACACCCTGTATATGTGTGAGTCTTATTAGCATTTAAAAACCCCGGAAGCATGGTAGATGACGCTGAGACAAGTAATTTAACATGAGACATATGGGGCCGCAAATGTCGGAAACACCCGAAAAGTTGACGACAAATATTAAACACGTGACGTTCGAAGATGATGTATCTCGCCGCACGTGCATTGTTGTGCTTGTCTCTCCTAATCTCGCCGGTAGGGGTCCTGCACTTCCACCAAGTCAAAGATTGACGTCGGTGTGGCTCCGAGCCTGAATGCACGACTATAGTGGGTGAGGCAAAGTACTTCTTCTTATTTCGTTAGACACTTATATGTTTATTCCGAGGTAATATTTATTATTTCATTTACCGGTTCGCGGTCTCCCCTAGTTTATTGCAAAGTACAGTGCAAGAAAAGGCTAGCGCATTGCCTCACAACTAAGAGACCATAAGCATCCAAATTGTCTCGTTACTAGTAAATAACCTACGTTTACTTTACTAAATAAAGTCTGTAAACAAAAAAAAGAAGGGTCAAAAGGAAAGAAATACAAAATAAGAACTGCTTTTGCTTGGTTACAGAGAGGGCAATAATTTTGTAACTTCTATGTTTACAACAGATCACATTTACAAAAGGTGTTCGAAAAAAGATTAACCAAGCAAGCAATGTCCAGTATCACTGGATGAGGAAGGTTCAAAGCGTGGCACAGCTGCATTACTGTTTGTAGCAACATGGTGATTACATAATGAGAGAAATCACTATATGTGTTTGAATTTGCGCGAGGGCAATTCATTGTTGAAGTGTAACGTGCATTTCGCCGTCGATTCAGCAAGAAGCCGCCTCTGCACAAGCAAATTTATGACTGGTACAGAAAATTCTTGGAAGGTGGTTGCATATGCAAAGGGAAGAGCACTGGTCGGATACCCAAGCCTGATGAAAATGTCGAGCGCATCCGAGATGCGTTCACAAGGAGCCCTCGCAAGGCTACAAGACGTGCTGGTCGGGAACTTCAACTTCCTTGTAGCGGCACCACAGTTTACGATAGGAAAGTGAGATTTGGTGCAAAATTTCGGAGCACAAGTTACACAGCCAGTAAGTTACGCTGACCAGCGTTTGCGAAGTGGAATGGAGGCCACAAGGGCCATGGAACCGCTGAAAAGCGTAAACACAGAGGTTCGCATGTCACAAGCTGTAGGCAGAAGGGGCCCTCTGGCGCAACCAGTGTGTGGGGTGTACGTGACTCGGAACGATGCTTTAGCGAAACAGAGCCGCGAAGCCGAGTGTAAATAGGTGTTGCCTTCTAACGAGATTCATTCAAGTGTGGCAGCTCTCCTGGATGGCGGGGCATGTCACACTACCGGCGACACACGGCAACAGATGGGTCGAAGGCGTCCCAGTCCACGGTGGGTCGTTGGTTCGACCCTCTGAGGCCGACACGGGGTCCGCAGCCAGCCAGGGTGGGCCACTCTTCGGGTCGCTACCACGGGCAGTCGTCTCGTCTCCCGACACACGCCGGAGACCTACAAGGCGAGGGCCGCAGGTTCGGACGCCAGAATGGGGGCGGTTGTTGCCACTGCGTTGCCAGCTACGCCAGCCAAGGACAAAACAGTAGCGGGGCCGGCCTACGGCTCCGGTGGAGCAGCGCAGAGTCAACGAGGACTGTGGCCACTGAGTCGGCTGCTGGCACAGCCATCCTGACGCCATTGAGACTTTACAGCTGGCGAACAAGGCTGGCACGACACAGTGTTGCGTTGCACAGGCCACTGGGGGTACTTCCTCAGCAATGCGGGGCCTGTGACGTGGACCAAAGGCAACGAACCACTGTAGTGGAAACGAATAAATCATCTAAATAGCTCGGACGAGTTTTAATACGGCACCTCCTGGCACCCATCCACTACATTTGGTGTTAATACGCCGCATTTTGCGTCTGATACCACTACATTCCTCAAACAGCGATGTAGCATGTTCTGAAACGACGCCTGCATATGAAGACTTCCAAGTTGCAGTTAACGCAGCAACTGCATCCCGGCAACCATAAGGGGAGGTACAAATTTTGCGGCTCAGTTCTCCAGTACATAGCAGAGGACACTTTTTCCGAACAGCTCATCTCTTCAGACCAATCGACGTTTCATCTATATGGTAAAGAAAACCGACATGGTGTAAGAATTTGGGGTCCATAATCCTGGGGTCGTCTTCCCGAGAGAGATTCACCGAAATTGAATGTGTTTTGTGCCGTTTCTGTTCACACAGTTTATGGACCTTTCTATTTTCAGAGGGAACGGACTGGAATGTCATGCCTATATGTGCTGCAAAATTGGTTGTTTCCTCAACGTCACGAAGATACAAGTGATTTCATTTTTATGAATGATGGCGTCCTGCTTCACGTTCACCTTGAGGTGTGGCGTTATCATAACAACACTATCCCACAGCGTTGGATTGGAAGATGTGGACAACGAGAGCTTGTTCGTTGCCTTTTGGCCTCACAGGTCACCAGGCCTCACTCGTTGCGATTATTTGCTGTGGGGACACACAAAGGGCACTGTCTTTGTCCCACCCCTGGCAGCTACTTTTCAAGAGCTGAGAAGTCGAATGGTTGAAGCTGTAAATTCAATAAACACAGACCTGTTGATTCGTGTGTGCCATCATATGGACTACCGTTTCAATGTTTCTCGAACAACGCTAGGTGCTCATATTGAGTGAATGGTATAGTGTTGGTTGATTAAGGGGTGGGAATCAAACAAGGTCATTGGTCCTATCAGGTTAGGGAATGATGGGAAACGATTGGGGGAAATCACGGAAAACCTAAATCAGAATGGTTGCCCGCAGATTTGAACTGGCGTCCTCCCGAATGTGAGTCCAGTGTGCTAACCACTGCGCCACCTCGCTCTGTCTGGTATAGTGTTTATGCGAACATTAGACTTCCTTCCACTATCGAGAGACATGCGGGAAGTCTTTCTGCGGAGTGTCCACCTAGCGCTGCCCGCGCTGTGACGCAGCACCCCCAATGCGATGGGCTGAGACGGGCTGACACAGCACAGTCACAGACTGGCTTGCAGCAGCGTCGAATGCGGCGGGGCAGGCCGAAGAAGGGGAGTGCGGCGCGTCGGGCCGCTCTGACACAGTGCTCCACCAGAGCCCCCAGTCCGCCCAGCATCCTGGGGGGCTTGGCTGCTATAGTCTGATGCACGAATGATGGCGGTTCGCGCATCTCGAGGCACTGACAGGAACTGCACTGTTGACGATTCCAAGCGACAGTTGCGGTACGCGCATGCGTGCGCTTTCCGCTTGAGGAAAGCGTATATATTGCAAATGACGTCTCTAGCTTGCATATGCAGAGTTTGTCACTTACCACGACAATCAGCAGTGACAACTCTCAACAAATGGAATCGAAATTCATTAGACAACTCACTACTGTCAGTTTTAATGCTCAAATTAGCTACGGCGTTCACAGTAGAGCGCTCAGAACACTATTGAACGCTCATTGGATGTCAAAGAATGGGTGATGTAGGTGCGCAGAACAAGCCTAAACTCGATCGCCAACGTTTGCAACTGCAACTACAGTTGACTCGCGCGCACATCGGTCACTACAATGTTGTGGGCGCAAAAATAAATCTTTGTGGCCCATTAGCAAGCAGTTTTTTACTTCACACAGTGTTTACCGACACAGTAAACCACCCCCGGTCTTGTGGCCGTAACATCAGGAACAAATGGTTACTCAGAACTCACCATTGTTTGTAATTAATTGTTAAATCAACTTTGTGCCTTACGATACATAAAATATAGTTATTTTCATTAAAGGCTGTCCTACTAATTATCGAAGTTTGGCAATACTGTATTATGAAATGGCAAGTGTTCAGATATTTTATTGACATTCACAGAAGTCAGATGGTTATATCTGTTATATGAGAACTGTTCTCATATTGCATTAAGTATATCTTTTCTTACCTGGTACAAATTACCCAAGCCAAAGTCTGGCTTGAGACTGTGGTTCATTTGACAGACATTTGTTAAAAACCAATACTTCAGTTTTTATTATTTCAAGGACCAAACACAAACTTGTTTAACATGCAACACCGTATCGAATCGTTCATTAAACTCTTATAGTTTTGGAAATCTGTGTAAACTGCAAGCAAACTGAGTGCTTGATATCCTTCACGATTTCCTAGCAGAAATTAATCTTACTTCGAACAAAAATGTCAAAAGTATAATTAAGGAATATTTGAATGAATTTGGGAAACCTTGCAGAGACTATTTCCCTGTTCTATCTAGAAACAGCAATTGGATTCTCAATCGTTTGGAAGAAACAATAACTTTTGAATCTACAGGAAGTACGGCTACTCTAGACTTCTAGTGACTTAAAGTTACAGAAAATAAATCTTTGTCACCAATAAGTTTCTGGTTAAGCTTAAAGGCGGAATTTCCCATTCTATCAAATAAAGCGCTTACAAATGTATCACCTGTCTCCTACACATATTTGAATGAAAATACCTTTCCTTCTTATACTCATATAAAAAATTAATTCAGAAACAAGCTTCTCAGCGAAAGTTATATGTGACTTCTGTGGTTCCTGATTTCAGATTTAAGTCACATGCAGAGCAATCGCATCCTCGTCAAAGAGTTCCAAGAAAGGAATGAGCCAATTAGGTTTATAATGAAAACTTTTAGAGTAACTGAAAAATGTGAAATACTTTAATATTGCACGCTAGTCCTATCCGCTGTGCAAAAGCCTTCATCAGCCATTTTGATGTAATACAGCTGAAATGTAAAGCATTGTGACTATTAAACTATTTGCTTTAAATTCAGTTACTTCCATTTTACAGTAAGTACTTTTGTTTTCTAAGGCGGGGGTTCGCGCATATCAGATTTTTGTGAAACGAGGCCACAGGCCGGAACAATTTTGGAACCACTGTTCTTTGGTATGTGCATAAGTATCTGTTTGACATCGCAGTCGTACTACACAGCCACTGAATTCTCTGCTAAGACACAAAGTAATTACAGAAACTGGCTGCAGGTTGGCATTGATTCAAATCAATGTTGATTTGTGCCTTCCCGTGATTCGAACCTGGGTCTCCTGCTTACTAGGCAGATGCTCTGACCACTTTTTTTCTTTTTTTCCTCAAAGCCGCCTCTATTTGACACCGCCACTTTAACCTTACCATAAACTAAAGAAATGCACTGTCCCTCGTCAGGCATTGCCATAATATTCCCAAGGCGTTAGGCTCTACCAATTCCCTAATTTTTTAATTAATTTTTTATTAGATGATGCTAATTAGTAAATGTGTACAAATGAAAATCCTATAACACAGAATGTTACAATAAAAATTGAAAAAAGCATAAACTGAAATAACTTTGTATATGACTTACGCTACTTCTTATAGAAGAATTTTTCTTCAAGAAATGCTGCAACTGGAGTTTTATTGACCACTGCCACTGTCATTTTCTGTTTCGAACAGTGCCGTCTAAAATATCTACAGCTGAATCATGCTGCGTAGCTAACGTCTCAATCAATGCAGCATTTCTAGACTCAGCCAGTCGCTTTACTTTATCACTGCTGGCAACATAGGCTGCTCGTTACATTACACTGAGCCTGGCACTCCCCAAGTAGCAGGGGTGGTCTAAGAAAACACTGCATACATTCAAAGGTGTACGGTACCTCAGTGAGCGTTCACGGAGCATTGTGAGCGTTTTGCAGATACCGCCAGTAATCGAGCTCCACAATTTCCCTGCGCCGAGACGTAGTCGATTGTTACATTCTTGTGTGGAAATTGATAGTTATCCGGACACAGAAGGGATCGAGAATCAACCACATCACGTGTGTCACGGATATAACAAGCCAAGATATTCTGTATCAGTCGCCAAACGCTGAAAGACGACATACATGTGATGTTTATCAGTGTACAAAGGTGACTCTTGGGGAAAGTGCGGATTCTGTTAATTCGATAGCATGGGGCCAGTGTCTCGTCGCATATTTTTTGTTGGTGGCTTGATAGCAAATCGTTCCCGTGGTGGTTGGCAGAACGTGGTGGTGTATCGTTTTCCACACTCGTGGCCAACTTACAGTGGGGTAACAAGTTCGTTTGCGTGGCCATACTCCTCAGCAAGCACACAAATGTTTGTTTCCTAAATAAAAACCACCTTTTCCTGCGGCACTGCAATTTATTTCTCCGAGACGCGTTTCAATTTTTTTTAACTCTAAGGCTTATTCAGTAGGATCTAAAATGATGCAGTTTTGTTTTGATACGTGTTATTTTTAGCGGAGTAGAACCTGGCCCAGTCACGACGATTAGTGCTGCCGGACGGTGCATAAACATTAATAAATCTCGTGTCAAGTGCTGTGACTGCCAATCCTCTTGCGGAGGAGAGATATGTGATGTTGGTGGCTTTGTCACGCATTAAAATCGCCCCGCCAGTCTATGCGGGACCACCAGACAGCATATTGCGTAGCCATAAAGGTTCGCGAATGCAGTTTTTTGAACTTCGTGTAGGAATGCAAAGACGACTTCTGCGACTCGTATTGTTTCTCTCATATGATGAATCTTGGCATTAGAGGTAACCATGTTAATATTCGTCGTGAACTGTTTGTGTGGTAGTTGGCTAGGTTTATCCATGGAGAGTAGCGGATTTCGCGAGTGATGTTACATTCCGCCGACAGCGGCCCTCAGGGTGATGTTGAGACCTCAACGGGACCTGGACCGAGATTCTACTCAGTCTCGACTTCCCTGGTCCACGATGTAGTCGTGGAAGTCTGTTCATGTTCCATAATGTCGTGGAAGTTGATGGTGACTGACTGAGCAGCTTCGTAGCCTGCATTGGACCATACCTGTTGATCACTGTTCGCCGCAGAGGACTGGTTGTCCCACCGCCCGATCTGCAGGTGTGGAGTCAGTGGCAACGGCGTCAGCCTCCTTGCCTGCCTCGTGTAGGAGTGGGAGTTGCTGTGTTCTGACGTTTTCCTGCAGTGCCGCTTTCGGCATTTTGGCTGTTTTCGTGTGTGGCGTTACATGTTAGACGATGGCATTGACTCATGCCTCGCCAGCACAAAAGCTTCAGTTGGAATGGTAAGTGCACGGTTGCCATCCTGCTGTCTGTGGCGCCTCCAGTGTCTGGTAGAAAGAATGACATTGAAGAGACATCTGCCAGTAGCCAGTCTGATGATTGACCTGGTGTCCGCCTGCAGAGGTTGGTTCTGGTACTGTGGACAGTCAGAGCTGTCGTAAGCGCCGCCTTGTAAGTTACTGGGAGGATTGTCAGTGTTTGTGGAGGTTCCACATCCTGCAGTGGAGGTTGTGACATGGGAGTAGAAAAAGAAAGGTTTCAATGGTTCTGAGCACTATGGGACTTAACAGCTGAGGTCATCAGTCCCCTGGAACTTAGAACTACTTAAACCTAACTAACCTAAGGACATCACACACATCCATGCCCGAGGCAGGATTCGAACCTGCGACCGTAACGGTGGCGTGGTGCTAAATTGAAGCGCCTGACACCGCCCGGCCACTACGGCCGGCTCATTGGAGTCACCCGGAATGTAAGTGACCTTCCTTGCCACATATGGAACATGTTTTAGGCTGGCCATAGTAAATAACTAAAGAGAAGCTTGATAAAGATTACGGTGACTCTGCGCCTTCGATTAGAACGGTTTATAAGTGTTTTCAAAATTTTAGGACTGGCCATATGGGCACAACTAATGCTGAACGTTCTGGACGCAGTTTGGAGGTTACTACTCCAGTTATCATTGATAAAATCCATGTTATAGTAATGGATGACAGAAGAGTTGAGGTGCGTGAAATTGACAATGCTGTGGGCATCGCGAATGAACGGTACATAATATTTTGCATGAACATTTGGACATGAGGAAGATATCCGCAAGATACGTTCCACGATTGCTCACGCTTGACCAAAAACGGTATCGTGTGTAGCGTTGCACGGATGGTTTGCAGCTGTTCCAGAAGAATCCACAGGACTTTCAGCGTCGTTTCCTCACTGTGGATGAAACATGGATACATTACTATACTCCTGAGACCAAGTAAGAATCTAAACAATGGGTTACAAAGGGACAATCTGCACCAGAAAAGGCGAAGACCATTCCTTTCGCCGGAAAGGTTATGGCGACTGTCTTTTGGGATTCGCAAGGAATAATCCTGGAAAAGGGTAAAACTATTACAGGTGAATATTTTTCATCGTTATTGGACAATGCACCAACACACACCTCAGCAGTTGTGGTCACAAAATTAATGGAAATAGGATTCCAACTCGTTTCACATTCCCGCCCTCCCCAGTTCTCCAGACTTGGCTCAAACTACTGTTTGTTCCCCAATTTGAAGAAATGGCTGGTGGGACAAAGATTTTATTCAATCGAGGATTTCAACAACTATTAGCTATTTTACAGACTTATTCGGTAGGGATCAACAGATTACAACATATTGGACGAAGTGTATAAGTCTAAAAGGAAACAATGTTTAAAAATAAAAAAGTTTACCCCAAACATGTAACCAGTTTTTATTTTTGCACAGTCTTTTCAAACGCCCCTCGCGTATTATTTAATTGATGAAAGGAGAAAATACAAAAGTGCAGTAAATGAAGCAGGCAAAGAAGAATACAAACGTCTCAAAAATGAGATCGAAAGGAAGTGCAAAATGGTTAAGCAGGGATGGCTAGAGTACAAATGGAGGGATCTAGAGGCGCATATCACTACGGGGTAAGATAGATACTGCCTACAGGAAAATTAAAGAGATCTTTCGAGAAAAGAGAACGACTTGCATGAACATCAAGAGCTCAGATGGAAGTCCAGTAATAAGCAAAGAAGGGAAAGCAGAAAGATGGAAGGAGTATATAGAGGATCTATACAAGGGCGATGTTCTTGACGACAATATTATAGAAATGGAAGAGCATGTACATTAGGATGAAATAGGAGATATGATACTGCGTGAAGAGTTTGACAGAGCACTGAAACACCTACGTCGAAACAAGGCCCCCGGAGTAGACAACATCACATTAGAACTAATGACAGCCTTGGGAGAGCCAGGCCTAACAAAACTCTACCATCTAGTGAGCAAGATGTATGAGAGAGGCGAAATACCCTCAGGCTTCAAGAAGAACATAATAATTCCAATCCCAAAGAAAGCAGGTGTTGACAGATGTGAAAATTACCGAACCATCAGTTTAATAAGCCATGGCTGCAAAATACTAACACGAATTCTTTACAGTCGAATGGAAAAACTAGTAGAACCAGACTTCAGGGAAGATCAGTTTGGATTCCGTAGAAATGTTGGAACACGTGAGGCAATACTGACCCTACGACTTATCTTAGAAAATAGATTAAGGAAACGCAAACCTACGTTTCTAGCATTTGTAGACTTAGAGAAGGCTTTTGACAATTTTGATTGGAATACTCTCTTTCAAATTCTGAAGGTGGCAGGGGTAAAATACAGGGAGCGAAAGGCTATTTACAATTTGTACAGAAACCAGATAGCAGTTATAAGAATCGAGGGGCATGAAAGGGAAGCAGTGGTTGGGAAGGGGGTGAGACAGGGTTGTAGCCTATCCCCGATGTTATTCAATCTGTATATCGAGCAAGCAGTAAAGGAAATATAAGAAAAATTTGGGGTAGGAATTAAAATCCATGGAGAAGAAATAAAAACTTTGAGGATCGCCGATGACATTGTAATTCTGTCCAAGGATACAAGATGAACATCACCAGAAGCAAAACGAGAATAATGAAATGTAGTCGAATTAAATCGGGTGATGCTGCAGGAATTGGATTAGGAAATGAGAGGCTCAAAGTAGTAAATGAGTTTTTCTAGTTGGGGAGCAAAATAACTGATGATGGTCGAAATAGAGAGGATATAAAATGTAGACTGGCAGTGTCAAGTAAATTTGTTAACATCGAGTATAGATTTAAGTGTCAGGAAGTCGTTTCTGAAAGTATTTGTATGGAGTGTAGCCATGTATGGAAGTGAAACGTGGACGATAAATAGTTTGGACAAGGAGAGAATAGAAGCTTTCGAAATGTGGTGCTACAGAAGAATGCTGAAGATTAGATGGGTAGATCACATAACTAATGAGGAGGTATTGAATAGAATTAGAGAGAAGATGAATTTGTGGCACAACTTGACTAGAAGAAGGGATTGGTTGGTAGGGCATATTCTGAGGCATCAAGGGATCACCAATTTAGTATTGGAGGGCAGCGTTGAGGGTATAAAATGTAGAGGGAGACCAAGAGATGAATACACTAGACAGATTCAGAAAGATGTAAGTTGCAGTAGGTACTGGGAGATGAAGAAGCTTGCACAGGATAGAGTAGCAAGGAGAGCTGCATCAAACCAGTCTCTAGACTGAAGGCCGCAACATCACCAGAAGAGCTAACAAGATAGATGCATACATCGCGAAAGGTGAAGAACAAAGGACGATACGAAACTTGAAGGCATCTCCTGGCTGATCCCAGAAAAAATGTGAAGTCTTCTCTGTTCTTCATTATCACAGAAGGTATTACATGTACTTTTTAACATTTGTGGACTTTCTGGTACACACATATTTCATAATCATAAAGAAAGAAAAATTTTCTTGGTGTCTTACGTTTTCCTACGATACATTTGACAACGATACTGGCGGTTACATGAGTAGTCATTCAAGTCGTCAGTACAACAAAATTACAAGATTGATGTATACAAGAAAAAACAATACACAATTTGACATGTTTTAATAAATAGTTTGTCAAATGATAATCATTGGCACGGGAGATATTTGTACGAGATAGGCTAACTTAAAATTTGTGAGGTAACATTGTTCTGAGGATAAGAGGTTAAGTCAGTTCAGGGACTTGTCTGCCCGTGGGACTTGATTCAGCCACTGCTGGAGTGACGTCGCAGTTGGCTTGTAGGATGTCAATCGGTCGGTGACGAACGGCTCAGTGTGGGCTCTAGTTGTGCGCTTTGTAGCAGAGGTCAACATCGACGTGTGGTTCGTCCAAGACCGTAGCCATGACAGCCGCGCCAGCTTTACTGCGCGCTGCAGGTTCACCCTGGGCAGCCGCATCGAGGTCCGACGGGCCGCACAGTGCAGAGTCGTGCACAAAGGCCCTGCCGGGGAGCTGCGGCCGCACTGGACTGCAGCAGTCTCGGGCAGAGCGAGTCCCTTACGTCACCCCATGGCCGAGCAGTGCGGTTGCGAAAGAACCTGTATGCCACAGGCACAGCAGAGTTGCGCATTGAGACGCAGCCTACGGGCCGTGGCCTCACTGCTCCGCACTGAGCGAGCCCGTGACGTCACAGAACCAGTGCCGTGTGGAAGCACTGGTGTGCTGCTGTCTACAGGCTGCTGGTAGCACTGACCGCAGTTGCGAGCTACGGGCTACGAGCGGTCAGTAGAGCAGTGTTTAGTGGAGTGGTGGGATTTCTTCATTTTTTTTTTCGAAACGCACAAAATGAGCGTGGAAACTCAACGCGGTCTGCAGAAGAAGGAGTGGTGAGTGGAGAACTACACAGCCTGAAGCGAATCTTAAAAGTTCAGTTTGTACCGTGTTAAAGCCTATTGTGGATGGTGTTACTAAAAATGTTCATTTTTTTTTTTTTTTTTTTTTTTGCTGTTCGCTGTGCGGTGAAATTTACTCTCGTGCTGAATGGTCAAGTGACACTTCGCACATTTCTCGCCACCCATGCGTGTCTAATAAACAGGGGTCTTGTGTGGACGAGAAACGACTTCCAAAACCTGCTCAGGAGATAACTGTCGATAAATGCGTGGCTATATGTGCACGAGACATAAGGTCATACAGAGCTATAAGATGTGAAGATCTTATGGGACTTGTTCAGACGTTAGTTGACACTACAAAGCCCAATATATCTCACCTCACAGCAGTGTCGCCGTACATGGCATAAAGTGTTAAAAGCCCATGACATATAATTATGCCTGAGGTAATTGCTCATACAACAGAAGGTGAATACTCAGCAACTACGGACATGTGGACGTCCAGCGCGAGAAGAATCCATTAGCTGACATGTACTGTCTCCTGTTTCATTGACTGGACTCACAGATCTCGCATTTTGTTTACAACCCAATTTCCAGATGAACCAAAAACGGTCGGTAATATTCTAAGAGAATTGTTTAGCGATTTATGTCTCTTGGTTTCCTCCACTCTACTTTGAAAGATGTACAGCACACGCCGGCCCGAGTGGAAGAGCGGTTCTATGGGCTTCTGCTACGGTCGCAGGTTCGAATCCTGCCTCGGGCATGGATGTGTCTGATGTCCTTAGGTTAAATAGGTTTAAGAAGTTCTAAGTTCTAGGGGACTGATGACCTCAGAAGTTAAGTCTCATAGTGCTGTGCGCCCTTTGAACCAACATTGTCTTTGCACTGTGCAATATATTCACAATTGAACTGTTCCAGCCATATGCTATATACAGGGCTACGAAATAAATTTAATGTGGAGTATATAAGCGTCAATTCTCCATAACTTCATGGTCTTTCCACTGCGGCGAAAGAACGTATCACTTACGTAATGAAAAGTAATCGTCTTAATGCTCTAGATAGATAACTGAGTCAGTCTAACGATAATCACTGGAATAAGCAGCTGACAACGTTGGAATGTCTTTGTGCGAGAAGCTCTCTGAGAAGGGAGAAATAGCCCAAAATGAAGGAACTGATATCACGCTGATGAAATAACTTTTACAGTATGTATGCTATTCGATTACTGTAAACTATTAAGCAATCGTTTATTTCATAGCTTTTAAAACATAAGGGATTTTGTAGCTCTTCAAAGCAGCGTCCAAGGAATTACAACTGGAGAAATCACCTGCACTGCACCTTCTGTTGACATGGACAATGAAATTGTTAAAGCATTTGAGTCAGGCCCCCCAGGACAGAGAAGCTTCTGAAATCGGACATTTACATAAACACCTCAATTTATAATTAGCTGAAAAGCTATTTGCGCAGAGATACTGTGAGGTAGCAACTTTCCTCTGGCCACCATTCGTTATTTAAAAATGATATCTCACGATAAGAGGCGTAAAGTCATGAAAAGGATACAATAGTTTTCCTTCATCATACATCTCCAATCCCACAATACACTCTAACGACATTTTCCTTTACTGCGTCTCCAACCGTATTTTCTCTTTGTTGTCGCTAGTGGGTTCGAACGGAAGTAGCTTACCTTTCGATCTAGATATAGTTATCTCAATTAACTCTGCTCTTCTGGAAGCTACAAACATAAGATTTAATGTTCTGAAATAGAAGACACGCTCATTCCTACATGTTCCTCCACAACTGGTAACACGTGAATCCTTGGGAATTCATGTTGTTCTAAATGGAAGTTTGATATTTTGTAACGTATTCGAAATAAACGTAGCAGTACCAACGGATTTTCCATAACGTGTACTACAAAAAGGGAGCGTAATATATGACCAACACAAAGATATACGGATTTCGTTAAGTTTCGTTGTCTTTTACGCACTACATACTTTTTAAAGATATATTTACGTGTAAGAAGGGTCCTAAACCTGAAAATATGAATATAACACATGTTCTGAAAATTCTATACCACTGATTTTTGCGTTACGTTTTACTGAAAAATTTAAAACAATTACGGAATATGGAAGAAGAAATCATTAAAAATCACAAATATATTTTTTTCAAAATTCTTACATATAATGTACATGACTAGTTTACAGTGTTCTGAAAAGGTAGGCATAAAGTACCCCTTGCGTCTATCTTTGTATAGCGAGGGTTAGATCAGGTAGAGTTAAGGGACTCTGATTACGAAATGAGACACTAAAAGGACTATTGGGCAGCAAAATAACTGATAATGGCCGAAATAGAGAGGATATAAAATGAAGATTGACTATAGCAAGTAAATTATTAATGAAAAAGAGAGGTTTTCTAACATCGAATATAAATTTAAGTGTTAAGAAGTATTTCTCGAAGGTATTTGTATGGTTTCCAAGATGCTACTCCAGGCGGGAAGAAAAATGAATGTGCGCAATGGAAAATACTGATCGCGAAAATGAAGATTTGGCCCTGTCCGACTAACCCCTCAAGCAGATCTAATGATCTCATAACGGTGATATTATTTCCTCCTTTTTGTTCTTTAACATATAAATTGCAAAATAAAAATAAATGAATGATTAAGGGAACTAGTAATTACTAAATATTAATGTTGTTTCTGCTTATATATTTATTGTAGATTAAAACATCTTTATACATTACAAATGTCGATGTGCAATGGACATAAAGAGATAAAAATGAATTTTCTGCCTAATATTATCAACTCCCCAAATGTGCCCCTTTTCGTAGTTACGCGATCTAATATAAATAACACGAGATAACTGATATCATCTACGTCCCAAACACTGGAAGACACTAGTTTCGAAGATGATCTACAGTAGTGTGTAACCTCAGTGCAATGAAACATACGTGATCACAGCCGTCCAGCTTTATAACCCTAATAAGCCGAAGCAATTACCAATATAACCGAATTTACTGCGTCCCGTGCTTCGGAGTGATGGTTCTCGCACACGTCTGCGCCGATGGAAGAACTCCAGCCACAAAATAAAAAACTCATTAAACACTAGGACGGCAGAAGGTGGCTCTGAGCACTATGGGACTTAACATCTATGGTTATCAGTCCCCTAGAACTTAGAACTACTTAAACCTAACTAACCTAAGGACATCACACAACACCCAGTGGCAGAAGGTGGTCCTCTGACTAGTATAATCTAATACTATCTTCTCTTCTCTGTATTCTACAGGCAAGAAACGCGAACTCCCTCAGGAGAAGTGCTCACAATCACGGAATACCGCGTGCTCAACGACGATTCTCTACCCGGAGGCGAAATCCAGAATCGTACAAGTTAGCAACACCTTCGGTCACCTAAAGCAAATTCCCAGTGCCTTCTGGCACTATATCATGCATATTAAGCTTTAGTGATTTTGCCCGCATTTGTCCTTCATGAAAAACGAAGCTTGTGAGTGTATTTCACTGGTGACAGCTTGCCCCAGCTCGAATATTATCCCCCTCAGTTCCTTCGCGCGTTATCGAAATTCAGTTTCCGCATGATGCTTGATGACAAAGTCTAGCCCTGGGATTGCACAGCAACCTTCGCCTGCATCACGCATTACACTGCAAGTGTTGTCACTTTTGTCAATCTCCTGATCCACTGGCACTAGCCTTGTCGGCCCGATCATTAACCTTACAAACACATTTCCTCTTCTCCTCTTCCCACCTTCTGAGAAGGCAGTTCCGTCACAGATGGTGCCGAATCATCGCCCTTCGGAAATACTGAATGCGTCTGTACCATTTCAGTACCCAAAACATCTGCAATGCAATCAGCCTTGTTCATAGCTTTCTCCGTCACCTCCAAGTAGCGTACTCATGACAGCCGTGCGAGGCTTGCCTCGCGCTGTCGGTTCAGCCGGGGCATCAGCATGGAGTTCCGACGGGCCGCACGGTGCAGGTTCGTGCGGCCGCACTGGGCTACAGCAGTCTCGGACCGAGCGGGTCTCTGACGTCACCCCAATGGCCGAGAAGTGCTGTTGCGAAACAACTTTTATGCTACGGACCCAGCGGAATCGCGCATGGAGACGCAGAGCTGGGGCTGCGGCGTCACTGCTCCTCACTTGGAGAACCCGTGACGTCACTGCACTGGTGCCGTGTGCAAGCGCTGGCGTGCTGCGGTCTACGGGATGTTGGTAGCACTGACCGCAGTTGAGAGCTACGGTCTGCGAGTGGTGAGTAGAGCAGAGTTTAGTTCACATCTGTGTGAATTGGTTCAAATGGCTCTGAGCACTATGGGACAGCATCTGAGGTCATCAGTCCCCTATAACTTAGAACTACTTAAACCTAACTAACATAAGGACATCACACACATCCATGCCCGAACCAGGATTCGAAGCTGCGACCGTAGCGGTCGCGCAGTTCCAGACTGAAGCGCCTAGAACCTTTCGGCCAAACAGGACGGCTCTGTGTGAAATCTTATGGTACTTAACTACTAAGGTCATCAGACCCTAAGCTTACACACTACTTAACCTAAATTATCCTAAGGACAAACACACACCCATGCCAGAGAGAGGACTCGAACCTCCACTGGGACCAGCCGCAGAGTAAATGACTGCAGAGGCTTAGACCTCCAGAGTTTAGTGGATTGGTGGGATTTCTTCATTTTTTTCGAAACGCCCAAAATGAGCGCGGAAACTGAACGTGGTTTGCAGAAGAACATGCGCATGTCAATAAAAAGGGAAGTAAAAGGAAAAGTAATCAGTGGTGAGTGGAGAACTACATAGCCTGAAGCGAATCTTAAAAGTTCAGTTTGTACCGTGTTAAAGCCTGTCGTGGATGGCGTTACGAAATACGTTCATTTAGTTTGCTGTTCGCTGTGTGGTGAAATTTACTCTCATGCTGAAGGGTCAAGTGGCACATCGCATATTTCTCGCCATCCATGCGTGTCTAATAAACAAGGGTCTTATGTGTACGAGAAACGACTTTCTAAACCAGCCAAGGAGATGTGTTGTTGTTGTTGTTGTGGTCTTCAGTCCTGAGACTGGTTTGATGCAGCTCTCCATGCTACTCTATCCTGTGCAAGCTTCTTCATCTCCCAGTACCTACTGCAACCTACATCCTTCTGAATCTGCTTAGTGTATTCATCTCTTGGTCTCCCTCTACGATTTTTACCCTCCACGCTGCCCTCCAATGCTAAATTTGTGATCCCTTGATGCCTCAAAACATGTCCTACCAACTGATCCCTTCTTCTAGTCAAGTTGAGCCACAAACTTCTCTTCTCCCCAATCCTATTCAATACCTCCTCATTTGTTACGTGATCTACCCACCTTATCTTCAGCATTCTTCTGTAGCACCACATTTCGAAAGCTTCTATTCTCTTCTTGTCCAAACTGGTTATCGTCCATGTTTCACTTCCATACATGGCTACACTCCATACAAATACTTTCAGAAACGACTTCCTGACACTTAAATCTATACTCGATGTTAACAAATTTCTCTTCTTCAGAAACGATTTCCTTGCCATTGCCAGTCTACATTTTATATCCTCTCTACTTCGACCATCATCAGTTATTTTGCTCCCTAAATAGCAAAACTCCTTTACTACTTTAAGTGTCTCATTTCCTAATCTAATCCCCTCAGCATCACCCGATTTAATTTGACTACATTCCATTATCCTCGTTTTGTTTTTGTTGATGTTCATCTTATACCCTCCTTTCAAGACACTGTCCATTCCGTTCAACTGCTCTTCCAAGTCCTTTGCTGTCTCTGACAGAATTACAATGTGATCGGCGAACCTCAAAGTTTTTACTTCTTCTCCATGAATTTTAATACCTACTCCGAATTTTTCTTTTGTTTCCTTTACTTCTTGCTCAATATACAGATTGAATAACATCGGGGAGAGGCTACAACCCTGTCTCACTCCCTTCCCAACCACTGCTTCCCTTTCATGCCCCTCGACTCTTATAACTGCCATCTGGTTTCTGTAGAAATTGTAAATAGCCTTTCGCTCCCTGTATTTTACCCCTGCCAAGGAGATAACTGTGGATAAATGCATGGCTATGTGTGCACGAGACAAAAGGTCGTATGGAACTATACGAGGTGAAGATCTCATGGATCTTTTACAGATGTTAATCGACACTGCAAAGGCCATTATGTCTCACCCCACAACTGTGTCACGGTACATGGCAGAATGTGCTAAAAGCCTACGACATATATTTATGCCTGAGGTAATTGCTCATATAACAGTAGGTGAATACTCAGCAACTACAGACATGTGGGCATCCAGCACCAGAAGAAACAATTATCTGACATGTACTGTCTCCTGTTTCATTGACTGGACTCTCAGATCTCGCATTTTATTTACAACTCAAAAAAAAAAAAAAATGGCTCTGAGCACTATGGGACTTAACATCTATGGTCATCAGTCCCCTAGAACTTAGAACTACTTAAACCTAACTAACCTAAGGACAGCACACAACACCCAGCCATCACGAGGCAGAGAAAATCCCTGACCCCGCCGGGAATCGAACCCGGGATATTTACAACTCAGTTTCCAGATGAGCCATAAACGGGCGGCAACATTCTAAGAGAATTGTTTAGACGATTTATGTCTCTTGTTATCCACCTCTCTGTTTTGAAAGACATGCAGCATACGACTGATCAAGGTACCAACATTGTCGTTGCAGTGCATGGTTATTAACGATGGAATTGTTCCAGCCATATGCTAAATACAGGGCTACGAAATATATTGAATGCGGAGTATATATGCGTCAATTGTCTATAAGTTCATGGTGTTTTGACTATGGCGAAAGAAAGCGTCACCTACGTAAAGAAAAGTGGTCTCTTTTATTCTCGTGATAGATCACTGAGCCAGTTTAACGATACTCGCCGGAATAAGCAGCTGACAATGTTAGAATGTCTTTGTGCAAGAAGTTCTCTGAAAAGGGAGAAATAGCCCAAACTGAAGGAACTGATAATATGCTGATGAAAGAACATTATACCTTATATATGATATTCGATTACTGTAATTCTTATACGGACTCGTTTCTTTTATACCTTTTAAAACGTAAGGGTTTCTGTAGCTCTTCAAAGCAGCGTCCAAATCATTAGAACTGGCGAAATTACCTACACTGCACCTTCTGTAGACATGCACAATGACAATATTAAAGCATTTGAGTCAGGCGTCGAAGGACAGAGAAGCTTTTGAAATCGGACTTACATATAAACGCCTCAAATTATATTTAGATTTAAAAGCTATTTGTCCAGAGATGCTGCGAGGTAGCAACTTTTCTCTGGCAACCATTCGTCATTTAATAATGATATCTGAAGATAAAGGGCTTAAAGTCATGAAAAGGATACAATAGTTGCCTTCCTCATACTTCTCCCATCCCACAATAAACTCTAACGACATTTCCCTTTACTTCATCTCCAGTCGTCTTTTCTCTTTGTTATCGCTAGTGGGTTCGAACGGAACTGACTTGCCTTTCGATCTAGAAATAGTTATCTCAATGTACTCTGCCCTTCTGGAAGTTACAAAAATAACATTTAATGTTCTCAAATAGGAGAGACGCTCATTACTATATGTTCCTCCACAAGTTGTATTATGTGAATCCCTGAGAATCCATGTTGTCCTTTATTAAAGTTTGAATTTTAGCCGTATATGTACTGAAATATAAATTTAGCTGTCCACCGGTAAAAAGAAGAGAGGAGTAATGAGACGGGACATGTATTTCAGAGCCACACCCCATCAAAGAACAAATCTTGTTGAAGCACTTAAATTCTGCAACTCCAACTGCTGGATTCCTAGTTGTGCAATTTGAAGATGGGACTGAGATAATCGGGTAGCCTACACTCGATGTCATTCAACATCAACACCGAACAAGCAGTAAAAGACACAAGGATAAATTTGTAAACAGAATTAATTATCAGGGAGAAGCAATAAACGTTTTCAAGTTTACCGGTGACACTGCAATTCTTTCAGAGACAGTAAAGAACTTGGAATGACACGTGAATGGAATAGATAGTGCCATGGAAAGGGATTATAAGATAACCCTCAGTGGAACTAAATGAAAGGGAATTGAACGTATTCGAATTAAACCTGGAAGTACCAACGGATTTTCCTAAACGTGTACTACAAAAGAGGGGCGTAATACATGACCAACACAAAGATATACGGATTTCGTTAATTTTCGTTGTCTTTCATCCGCAACATACTGTTTAAAGATATATTTATGTGTAAGAAGAGTCCTAAACCTGAAAATGTGAATATGACACATGTTCTGAATATTCACATCCACTGACAAGACCTAACTTTTTGCGTTAATTTTACTGAAAAATTTAAAACAATTACGGAATCTGGTAGAAGGAATCATCAGAAACATATTTTTTTCAGAATTTTAAAATATAATGTTCATGACTAGATTACAGTATTCTGAAAAGGTAGACATACAGCCCCCCTTCCCTCCCCCTTGGTATTGTGAGGGTTAAATCAGGTAGTGTTAAGGGAATCTGATTACGAAATGAGACACTAAAAAGACTATTGGGCAGCAAAATATCTTATGATGGCCGAAGTAGAGAGGATATAAAATGAAGACTCACTATAGCAAGAAAAGTATTAATGAAAAAGAGGGATTTGCTAGAACAGAATATAAATTTAAGTTTAGGAAGTATTTCTTGAAGGTATTTGTATCGTTTCCAATATGCTACTCCAGGCGGGTTCTCGCGTCCGTCGGCCGTCGTAATTGAAACAATTGTTTACCACAAAAATTTATTGGTGATGGTGAGTGTTGCCGACTTACGTGGTGGGACTTAATAAAAATGATATTTCAATTTATTTTGATTTCCAATTAAATGCTTTTGTGAAGTTCTCTTTTTTAATAATATTAATCTTCAGTATAAATTATATGTTACGTTAATGAACGTTAGACTCGCTGAATCTTAAAACATGAGCATGTAAGTTGAACAATGGAATAAACTTTTCATATTAATTTCCTCGGCTAGTCAGTTCACTTTAAAGCAAAAAATCTTTAGTTATTAATCACAATTGCGACCCACACTCGCGCCAGAGTATTTTTTCTTACCTCCGTTAACCATTGCATTGTAGTCGGAGTCCTGGCTCTCGCCCTCGGCTGTTATACTGAGAATAAGAATCTTAAAGCTACGTATTGTCTGCAACGTCAGTCGGCTGTGGAGAAATATGTATATTATGTTAATAGCGGGCGAGTTTATCGCTTCCGCTAAAATTTTATAAGTTAATATCGCCTCGTAATGGCGTCGTTGGCTGCATCGGCCGCTGCGATTTTTGCACTGTAAATTACTCGAATGCAGGCTAATTTAAGGAAAGCGGACATGAAATCGGGATCCCCTCTTACAAATTAAGAGCGAACAATAATATTAAATCAATATATTATTTGATTAATTAGTACAAATATGCTTAGATTTGCCAGCACTCGCAAAATGTCCGTCTACACACAACCAAGACAAGAGAAGAAGTGAAGTCGACTAAAAAATTAACAAAATAGCGTATCTTGTCGTCTCTTTAGATCATTTTGTTATACTTCTTTGCCATCGAAACTTACACAGAGAAATTATTATAATACGGGTACATGGTAAAAATGTATAATATTCAATTTTTAAATCTCTCTTCATTATAAATATTGTTTTTTAAGTCTTTTCGTGTTATTTAACTGGTGACGCTATATTGTCCCCTGAAATGTTTATGTCATAAAAAATGTTCGTGTTTTTTGACATAAATATTTCCTATTTCATGTCCATTGTGTCCACACGCAGATTTTTTTGTTTCACGGTCTACATATGTCACATCGTATGTTTCAGTTATTGTACTTAATAATGTTTGTTGCACACAAAGTAATACAGATGAAGTTATTTACATAACAATATGATACACAATTGGCTAGGAATATAGTCATGTACAAAAGAAAAGGACATAGAATACAATTGGTTTTACAGTTATGTTATGACATGTTACATTGGTACATTCATTTTGGCTCCTTCTTTTTGGGGTTGCGCCTTATGCAGTTATAATATTGAATTTTACAAGTTTCATTACTACTACAGTTCAAAAATATTCATGACACACTAATGAAAAATTCTTTCATCATTACATGCTGTTGAATTTTTTAAAAAATATTTTAAAGCATTTTTAAAATAAAATTTGTAAAATATTCTTAAACCTACGTTCGTTTTTTTGCAGTTACTTTCAAATTACTGTTATTCCTTAACATCTACAAAATTGAATCACACTAATCCTGTGTGCCTCATTGTCTTTACCTGTTACACTAAAATCTGAACATTTACCCACAGAAAAAAAATACACTATAAACTTAACCTACTATTCACATATGTAAAAGTTGCTCTACTGAGCGAACTTCTTTTAGCTACATCCATGTGGTATGTCTGTGATTTTGTAGGGCCCGGCATACACCGACTGCCATTTCTTATTCTTTTTCACTAACAGAGATGACTTGGGATGAATCCTTATTAGCACCAAGTCACCTGGTTGATACAGTGTTACCTTCTTTATCTTCTTGTCATGCTTCTCCTTTCGTCGCTCCACGCACCTTGTTAAATTATTTAAAGTCTCAGTTATAATTTGTTCCTGAGATACAATTTGTCGTGGTACAGTCGGTAATGGTGACAGCCAGCTGTCGGTTTCATTCTTTCCAAACATGGCTCCCAGTGGAGTATAACCGGTGGCTGAATGTGGCAATCTATTGTGGAGTCCCTCAAAAGTCGAAACGTATTCTGCCCACTTGGTGTGGCGATTCGGAATGTAAGTTCTCATGAACCTGTTCAACTCGTTAAAGGTACGCTCTACAAGACTGCTCTCAGGGTGAAATCGAGCTACAAAAATGTGTTTCATACCTTGCTCTTGTAGAAATGTTTTCCATTTGATACCAGTAAAATAGGTGGCATTATCGGATAATACGATCTGTGGTTTGCCAACATTAACAAAATAATCTGTTCGTAATTTCTGAATGAGGGGTGTGGCCGTTGAAGGTTTTACAGGATACAGTTTTAGAAATTTGGAAAAGGCATCATATACAGCAAATATATATTTCACACCACATCTGCCAGTGGGTAGTTGCGCTAGAATGTCAACAGAAACTAGTCGTAGTGGTTTGTTAGTAACAACAGGGTGCAATTCACTTACAGTGGGCAGATTTGTAGGTTTCGTCCTTTGACAAACTACACATGTCCTTACAACATTCCGAATTATTCTTTTCATATTCCTAAAATGACATTGTCTTGCGAGAAGTGCTCTACATTTTTCAATGCCCACGGGTCCCCACGAAAGGTGCACGTGCCAGATTAAATCACTGATACATACTTCCGGTACACAGATACACCACAAGTCCTTGTTAACATCCTTCCGGTAATATAATACCCCATTTTGCACAGAATAATGGCTACCTATCTGATTTCCACCCGAAGCTATGAGTTCTTGTTTGACTTTTCCCAAGGCGGGATCTTCGTCCTGTAACCTAGGCAGTTGCTTGCACGCCTGCAGGAACTTTATGCGAGAAGTAGGGTCTTTCATGACTAAAATTTTGTAGTTTGTTGCCTGTTCTAGTATTGATGTTAGCTCAGGCAGACCTTGCGGCAACCGTGATAAAGCATCAGGTACTACGTTGTCACAACCTTTTATATACATTATCTGAAATTGATATTCTTACAGAGCAAGCACCCACCTAGTCAACCTATCGTGCATTAACTTGCATTTCAGCAAAAAAAACTTAAGGCCTGATGATCAGCCGGCCGGAGTGGCCGTGCGCTTCTAGGCGCTACAGTCTGGAGCCGAGCGACCGCTACGGTCGCAGGTTCGAATCCTGCCTCGAGCATGGTTGTGTTTGATGTCCTTAGGTTAGTTAGGTTTAATTAGTTCTAAGTTCTAGGCGACTGATGACCTCAGTAGTTAAGTCGCATAGTGCTCAGAGCCATTTGAACCATTTTTTGAGCCTGATGATCACAGAAAATTTTTACATTTTTTCCGTACACATAATATCTGAACTTCTTTATTGCCCATACTGCTGCTAGTGTTTCGAGTTCTGTGACTGTATATGATCGTTCACAACTTGACAACACTCGGCTTGCGAAACTGATTATTCTTACGTTCTTGTTTCCACCTTCCTCATCGATTTGGAATAAACAAGCGCCTAGTCCCACAATGGAAGCGTCTGTAGCAAGGCAAAATTCCTTTGACATGTCAGGATGTGACAGTAGATTAGCATTTAGAAGGGCTCGTCATATTTGCTCAAATGACTGCTGGCATAGTTCATTCCATATCCAGGGTGTACTCTTTCTCAACAAGTTTATTAGGGTATTATCATTTAAAAGCTGGTCAGGTATGAATCGACTGAAAAATGACATTACACCCAGAAATGCCTTTAGTTGTTTCTTGGTTCTAGGATGGGGGGAAGTTCTGAATTGTTGCCAGTTTCTTCGGATCGGGCACAATACCTGTAGGTGATATTACATGACCAAGAAATTTTATTCCCTCCCTGCCAAATTTGGATTTTGCGAGGTTTGCTGTTACGCCTACCTCAGAAAATCTTTTTAGTACGCATCTAAGTGTGTCCATGTGGCATTCCCAATCGGGAGTAGCTATTAATAAGTCATCGACATACAACGTTACTCGGTCCAACAAATCTGGTCCTAAATCTGTATCGAGCGCTGCAATGAAGACACCTGCACTAACATTTAATCCAAATGGTAAAACTTTAAATTGGTAACTTCTGCCAGCAAACGCATAGGCAGTGTACTTTCTTGATGATTCAGTTAGTGGGATTTGCCAATACAACGAACGTATTTCGACAGAGGTCAGATATTTAACTCCATAAAACTTCTGTATCTGTTCATACAGGTTTTCTGGTCGCGTTCTGACAGGTACAATTATTTTGTTAATATCGCGCGCAGCAAGCACGAGACGTATACTGCCGTCCGCTTTCGCTACTGTCACGAGCAAACTGCTGTACGGAGATAGAAATGGTTCAATTAGCCCCCAATCAAGAATTTTTCTTATCTGCTTCGTAACTGCCTCCTTCTTTGACCACGGGATGGTGTAGTTTGCGTGACAGAAAGTATCGTGAAGTACCACTTCGATAATATAGGTGTAGCCCTCGATAACACCGGGTTTTTCCGAAAACACATTCTCATAATCTGTAAGTAGCTGAGTCAATTCGTTTTGTTCTGACTCCCTGACTTTCAAGGTTATCAGTTTCCTTTTTTCCTCTCTGTGCCGGCCGGTGTGGCCGAGCGGTTCTAGGCGCTACGGTCTGGAACCGCGCGACCGCTACGGTCGCAGGTTCGAATCCTTCATTGGGCATGGATGTGTGTGATGTCCTTAGGTTAGTTAGGTTATAGTAGTTCTAAGTTCTAGGGGACTGATGACCTCAGAAGTGAAGTCCCATTGTGCTCAGAGCCATTTTCCTCTCTGTCTTCAGTAATAAACTCTTTATAACATGCTTGTCTTGTACTTAAGTCAGAATATAAATTCATTACCAGTATTTCTTCGAATCTAGACTGAAAGCTCCGGCAATATTTACCGTGCACTCCCCGTGTCCTTAACAATGGCAAAATTACACGGCTACCCTCATTCATATGGCTTACTTCCCCGCACAAGAGGTCGATTTTTGCGTCCCTCTGGCGTAAAAATTCCATCCCCAGAAGGCAAGCAACACCTAATCCCTTAACTACTAGGAACGAGCTTTTCATTACTTCATTTCCTACCGTAAACTCGACTTGCACCTGGTGCTTTATGATATGAGATTGTGCACCTATTGCACCTGTTACACGAAAATTCTTCTCTGGCAATACTGGTATTCTATTGTATTGACTCAAGTACCGGTATCGACTATCTGTATTGGTGCTCCATGCATATCTGCTTGCGATATATCCTGCACAACACTTTTGTCGGTTTGGTTACATTTCTGCGGTATGTCTACAAGTTCCTTTTCTGTTTTTATTCCCTCATTGTATCTCAGCATACAACGTTTATGGCTGTCATCCTTGAATGTGCCCTCACTACACCATCCTGCAGCCAGCAACGGAAAGCGTATTGTGGCTGTCTTTAGTTTAACGGATGAGCATTAGTGGGTTGACAGTTGTCTGTCACTTCCACTAACCTCACATTGTGGTTCTGGTTGTTGTTGTTGCTACTGTTGGGTTGGCCGCCCTGCCTCCCTGATGGTGTATTTTGATACTGTGTATGGCTCTGGTTTTGCGGTGGTCCGTTGTAACTTCCTGACATGTTCTGTGATGGACCTGGGTTGGCGTTCCATTGTGGCGCTGTGTTTTGTTGCCACTGTGGTGTCGGTTCATTACAACCACGCCACTGGTTTCGGTTGTTCCGCCATTGCGGATTGCCGATACCATTATATCCATTAGTCATGCACCCATCATGATGTCTCTTCCGATTTTGACGATTATAACCGTTGCCGTTATAACCATTGCCTTTGTTTGTGCCTCGATTCTGTTGCCGGTCCTCTTGCCTATTCCCGTTACTATTTGGTACTAGGTTACTACTGTTACTGTGGCTGCCATTGTAATCGGCTTTTTGTTGATTACAGTCTGCATGGTTCCACTTGTTTTCGGTTTTCATGTCTTCGATCAATAAGTCAATATTATCCACTATTTCCATGAATTGTTCTATATCATATTCCGACACATTGATGAAATATCTTTTAATTTCACTGGGCAACTTCGTTTTTAATAATCTTCGTAACGTTCCCACCTTAGGATTGTATATTTCTGGACTGTACAACTCCTCGCGTAGTCTTTCTTGGACGCTATCGGACCAGAATTTTTGCAAGAATGCACCTTCAAACTGTTGCATCGTTAGACATTTTTCTGACACGTCGGTGGCCCACAGTGCCGCATCACCTTGAATAAAGGAGACCACGAACTGTATTCTTTGTCTTTCCGTCCATGTCCTGGGAAACACATTCCTGAAGCTCTTAATGAATACCACAGGTTGAACATTTTGTTTTTCGCTATTGAAGGGTTGGAATGTCCTGTGTTTTATCACATTGTCCTCCTTTTTGCACATCTCATTGCTACCTTCTGTGAGATCCATTACTTCGTGATGTGCGCTGCACGGTATCGCATATTGTTCGTGCCCGTAATTCACATTAGGTTGCGGTTGCGCACTCGCCCCCTGCATACCGTCTGTGTTATTATAGTAATCAGTACGCGGAGTCGGATTCATTATCTGTCCGCCACTGTTTACATTGCTTTCCAACACAGACAGTCTCCGCGCGACCTCCTGTTGCCAATTCGGCAACTCCGCTGTCACACGGGATTTGATCTGTGTTAATTCGGCATGTAGTGCGACAGCGCTAGCGTCAATATTTACACTCGCGGCCGCAGTCGCTTGTTCTACAGGTGTTTTTACATCGCTTTCAATCTTTGCAGATATCTCGCGATCCTTCACTTCTAGCCATTCAATAAATTCTTTTTCGACTTTTTGAACTTGCACTTCCAAATATGTATCAATACTTTTCCGTGCTTCTATCTCCACATTATCCACGCGGTTGGTTAAAGTCTGGACATTGTCTTCAAGCCTAGCATGATAAAAGTGTATATTATTCAATTTTTAAATGTCTCTTATTTATAAATACTGGTTTTTAAGCCTTTTCGTATTATTTCACTGGGGACGCTATAGGGGGTAAAAATGAATGTGCGCAATGGAAAATACTGAACGCGAAAATGAAGATTTGGCCCGTGAAGCAGATCATAGGATCTGTTAACGGTGATATTATTTCTTCCTCTTGCTCTTTAACATATAAATTACAACATAAACGTAAATGAATGATTAAGGGAACTAGTAACTACTAAATATTAATGTTGTTTCTGCTTATACATTTACTGTAGATTAAAATTTCTTTATACATTACAAATGTTTATATGTCGATGTGCAATGGACATAAAGAGATACAAATGAATTTCCCGACTAATATAATTGATCAAATTCCCAAATGTGCCCATTTTTGTGGCTACGCGATCTAGTATAAAAACACGAGATGACTGATATCATCTACATCCCAAACACTAGAAGACACTACTTTCAAAGATGATCTACAGTGGTATGCAACCTCAGTGGAAATGAAACTTACGTGATCACAGCTGTTCAGCTTTATAGCCCTAACAAGCCGAAGCAATTAGCAATATCACCAAATGTACTATGTCCGTGCCTCAGGATGATGGTTCTCGTACACGTCTACGCCGATGGAAGAAATCCAGCCACAAAATGAAAAACTCAGTGAACACTAGTACAGCAGAAGGCGGTCCTCTGACTAGTATAATTTAATATTATTATCTCCTCTCTGTATTCGACAGACAAGAAACGCCAACCCCCAGCCACAAGGACGTCGCAGTTGGCATGTATGATGTCAATCGGTCGGTGACCACCGGCTTAGTGTGAGCTCTGATTGTGCACTTTGTAGCAGAGGTGGGCATCGAGGCGCGGCCCGTCCAGGACCGTAGCCATGACAGCCGTGCGAGCCTTGCCTCGCGCTGCAGGTTCGCCGGGGCAGCGGCATCGAGATCCGACGGGCCGCACTGTGCAGAGTAGTGCACTGAGGCCCCGCCCGCGAGCTGCAGCCACACTGGACTGGAGCAGTCTCGGGCCGAGCGAGTCCCTGACGTCACCCCAAGGACTGAACAGTGCTGTTACGTAAGAACCTGTATGCCACGGGCTCAGCAAAGTTGCGCATGGAGACGCAGCCCATGGTCCGCGGCCTCACTGCTCCGCACTGAGCGAACCGTGACGTCACTGTACCAGTGCCGTGCACTAGCACTGCTGTGCTGCGACCTATGGGCGGTTGGTAGTACTGACCGCAGTTGTGAGCTACGGGCTACGAGCGGTGAGTAAAGCAGTGTTTAGTGGAGAGGTGGGATTTCATCATTTTTTCGTAACGCACAAAATGAGCGCGGAATCTAAACGTGGTTTACAGAAGAAGGAGCGCATGTGAAGAAAAAGGGGAGTAAAAGAAAAGCTAATCAGTGGTGAGTAGAGAACCACGTAGCCTGAAGCGAATCTTAAAAGTTCAGTTTGGACTGTGTTAAAGCCTGTTTTGGATGGCGTTACGAAAAACGTTCATTTTGTTTGCTGTTTGCTGTGCGGTTAAATTTACTCTCATGCTGAAGGGTCAAGTGGCACTTCGCACATTTCTCGCCATCCATGCGTGTCTAGTAAACAGGGTCTCGTGTGGACGTGAAACGACTTCCTAAACTTGCTCAGGAGATAACTGTCGATAAATGCGTGGCTATATGTGCACGAGACGTAAGGTCGTATGGAGCTATAAGATGGTCTTATGGATCTTGTTCAGACGTTAATCGACACTGCAAAGGTTGTAATGTTGTTACTTTAATTTGCTATGAAAGTGGTGCTGATAGACAATAAAAGCGGGTTAAAAGCTGTGAACTGTCTGGGGAAGTTAAACGTGCATTACTGCACAACTGTTTCACCAGGTATCTAGTCTAGCTTACCAAATTCCCAACCAGACTAACATTAATTATAATCTTTTAATAGTCATAAAACATCCGGTAATATATATATATATATATATATATATATATATATATATATATATATATATATAAGAGAATTTAAATAAAAAGAAATAAATAAGTTTATATTTGGAAATTTATTTTAACATTGATCATTGAAATTTCAGCATATTAAACTTGATTCATTACTAAAGTGGTGCCTTATTTATGATTGTGAAAATGTGAGTTTGTAATCTTACAGAACACATCAAATATGGAGCCAAGATTGGGAGACTGCATACAACACTGCATTCATAAAATAACACACAAAGAACGTTGAAACATTTGCAAGAGGAAATTAACTACAACCAACCGATTCAATTTTCACTCAAAGAAGTTACGTTCGTAGCACAATCCTGTCCGTCATGTAATTACCACACACTGGTATACTAAATTCATACTAACTCTCTGTGAAATCTTCCCGAAAAGAATAGCTGATGGTAACTTTGATGATTACACCACATGCTACACGTGGTCAACTTGGTTTACACAAAGCGTGTAACTCCACAATAATTTTGATAATTAAAATAAATTAGACCGAAAAGCAATTTACAAAAGAAAAACCTCGAAAGGTTACTGTCGTCTTACTATTAACCTGATGGGTCAAACAATTGTATAAGCACGTGGTACTGGTCTCACAAAGTACACCCCACGTGCGTTGAACATAAAGAAAAGTTACTATATTGAAAAATATTGTCAAGACGAGACTTTATAATCTCACGCACATTCGCATTGAAGATTGATGATGCTGGTTAGAGTTACTGATCAATACGTGGTTCCACTTTACTCACAAAGTAGTGACAAAGCAACTACTGGAAGATATTCTGAACTTCACACTCGAAATACACTGCGTTGCAATTTAAGATAACATTAGATATTTTAGAGCTAAACCTGAAATAAAGGTGATTAAATTTTCAGTTAGCCTGAACTTAAGAAATCCATTGTCCTACGGACTTAGCAGACACGCGCTTAGCCGGAGATCTTACCACTTCACACACTCGCCACAGACAGACTGACCTGTGCTCCTACCGAGCGTGCTTCCCAGATACAAACGGAAGTGACCAGAGAGACAGCTTCCTATGCCAACATGACAAGGGACGGATAGAAACATGCTAAGAATGGAAACCTCTCTGCTTTTAGAAAGCGTAGCTACCTGTTCCGACGTTGGTCCTACTGTTCTCTAGCAGACAGGCTTGTCTGCTACCCTCAAGCATGCAACTAGAAACACATTTGCTCATTCATCCTCTCACACAGAAGGGAAGGGGGATGACAGTATCTTATCATATACAGTATATAAAAGAAAGCGGATGTAGGTTCTGTATGAGACTGTGTGACATGAATTACATATAAACTGTGTTTAAAAGTGTAGTAGTGTGACAGATCGTTCTTGTTTATGTGTAAAAGTAACACGTTTCACTGCTCAGTCTCCTCCCAGATAGTCAGAAATACCACAGTAAATTTAGAAGAGGAATTTATGCCGTAAATGACAACAGATTTAAGAAATTAACATGAAAGGAATCCAACAGAGACCTTTCAAGGTGATTATATCTAACTCAACAACTGTGTCCCGATACACGTCAGAAAGTGTTAAAAGACTACAACATATAATTATGCCTGAGGTAATTGCTCATATTACAGAAAGTGAATACTCAGCAACTACGGACATGTGGGCTTCCAGCGTGAGAAGAAACCTTTAGCTGACATGTACTGTCTCCTGTTTATTTGACTGGACTCTCAGATCCCGCATTTTGTTTACAACCCAGCTTCCAGATGAACCAAAAACCGTTGGTAAGAGAGAGTTGTTTAGACGATTTGTGTCTTTTGGTATCCGCCACTCTAGTATGAAAGACATACAGCATACTCCGGCCAGAGTGGACGAGCCATTCTATGCACTTCAGTCTGCAATTGCATGACCGCTGCGGTCGCTGGTTCGAATTTTGTCTCGGCGATGGATGTGTGCGATGTCCTTAGGTTAGTTAGATTTAAGTAGTTCTACATTCTAGGGGACTGATGGCCTCAGAAGTTAAGTCCCATAGTGCTCAGGGCTATTTGAACAATACAACACACGACTGATTAAGGTACCAATATTGTCGTTGCACTGCGCGATATATTCACAATTGAATTGTTCCTGCCATATCTGAGCCAGTCTAACGATAGTCGCTGGAATAGGCAGCTGACAATGTTAGAATGTCTTTGTGCGAGAAGCTCCCTGAGAAGGGAGGAATAGCCCAAAATGAAGGAACTGATAATACACTGATGAAAGAACTTTTTACGTTATGTATGCTATTCGATTACTGTAATCTTATACGCAATCGTTTATTTTATAGCTTTTGAAACGTAAGAGTTTTTGTAGCGCTTCAAAACGGAGTCCAAGGAATTAGAACTGGAGAAATCACGTGCACTGCACCTGCTGTTGCCATGGACAATGACAATGTTAAATCATTTGAGTCTGGCGCCCCAGGACAGAGAACCTTCTGAAATCGACCTTTTACATAAATGCCTCAAATTATACTTAGATGAAAAGCTATTTGTCCAGAGATACTTTGAGATAGAAACTTTCCTCTGCCCACCATTCGTCATTTAAAAATGATATCTGACGATAAGAGGCGTAAAGTCATCAAATGGAGACAATAGATTTTCTTCCTCATACTTCTCCAATCCCACAATACGCTCTAACGACATTTTCCATTACTGCATCAGCAACCGTTTTTTCTCTTTGTTCTCGCTAGTGGGTTCGAACGGAACTGGCTTACCTTTCGATTTAGAAATAGTTATCTCAATGTAGAGTGCCCTACTGGTAGTTACAAAAATAACATTTAATGTTCGGAAATAGGAGAGGCCCTCATTCCTAGATCTTCCTCCAAAACTGGTAACACATGAATCCTTGGGAATCCATGTTGTCCTAAATCAGAGTTTGAATTTTGGCCGTATATGCACTGAAATATGAATTTTTCTGTCCTCAGGTTAAAACAAGAGAGGAGTAATGAGACTGGACATGGATTTCATGCCCCCACCGCATCAAGGAACAAATCTTGTCGGTGCATATAAATTCTGCTGCTACAGCAGCTGGATTTCTAGTTGTGCATTGTTTGAAAGTGTCTCGTGAGTCGGAGTGATGGTTCTCGTACACGTCTGCGCCGATGGAAGAACTCCAGCAAAAAAATAAAAAACTCATTAAACACTAGGATGGTAGAAGGCGTCTGACTAGTATAATCCAATACTATCTTCTCCTCTCTGTATTCTACAGACAAGAAACGCGGAATTCAGAAACGTCTCAACGTGGGTATAGACAGTAGAAGTGCTCTCATTCACTGAAAGCTGCGTACTCAACGACGACTCCCTAACCGGAGGCGAAGACCAGAATCGTATAAGTCAGCAAGACCTTCGGTCACCTAAAGGATCTTCCCAGTGCCTTGTGGCACTTTATCATGAAAATTAAGCCTCAGTGTTTTTGCCTCCATTTGTCCTTCATGACAAGCTAACCTTGCGACAGTATTTCACTGGTGACAGCTTCCCCTAGTTTGACCTGAGTTCCATGGCACTTCATCGAAAATCAGTTTCGGCATGATGCTTGATCAGAAAGCCTAACACTAAAATTGCATCTCGCATTACACTGCAGGTGTCGTCACTTTTGTCAATCTGCTGATTCACTGGCACAAGCCTTGTCGGTCCGATCATAAACGTTGCAAACACATTTCTCTTTCTTCTCCCCCCACGTTCTGAGGACGCAGTGCCGTCACAGATGGTGCCGAATCTGCGGCCTTCGGAAATACTAAATGCGTCTATACCATTTTAGTACCCGCAACATCTGCAATACAATCAGCCTTATTCATAGATTTCTGTGCAACCTCCAAAGTATCTACAACAAAATTACTGTCGGCAGTTGCACTCGGCAAGACACAAAGATCATCGGCACATGCACTGCCCTGCAGATCTGGTCCAGGCTGCTGAAAATCGCAACCTCTCCGCCTGGGCATACCTCACTAATTATGCAAACAAAGGAGGAGAACAAAACAGCACGACGACAAGGACACTTAAGGTAATTCTATCCTTACTGTAACTTAACTTCTCCACTTGAGCGTCTACTCATGACTACTACATTACGTGCTTAAATGTATTGAGCTACATTTATTGCTCGAAATGAAATGCATTCCCCATTCAAAACGGCGTAAACTACCACAAATCTCCGACTTCTAAACAAAACTCATCATCCCCTCGTAAGAAGCTACACGTGGTTGACACCTTATACCCTTCCAGACAATGAGCCACACCCATTGCTGATAGTGAAAAATTACGTTCATATTTACACATCCTCAGAACGCAGTCTGAGTTTACTTGCACATGTCACACATGTAAACAGAACCGAAAAGTTTCTAAAAGGTGGACTGACTCGACGTGATACTCGCAGGGCGGAAAAAAGATAACAGTCAGTGCAATCTCCCATCGCATACTGATGCTGTCTGTCGACGAAACTGCAACCCTCAGGAAGCCGGGACTCATCGTCTCCAGGAAGGGTGGCTGGTAAGGTTCCTCTGTCACTGAAATTTAGTGGTGTCACACACTTCTGACATCAAAATGTAGAGGTGGCCCCAGGGCGAAGCAAGCCGGTAAAGACTTCACAAGCGACCGCACGTAAGGCCTCCCACTCCCTAGTTTGTCTGACAAACAGGTTCCAGGCACTGTCTGTGGCTGACGCTGTCGCTGAGCCAGATGCTGTCGCCTGTCCTGCTTCAGGGGAAACCACTCAGCCTGCAAGATCCGGCCAATCGCAGAGGGTGGGATTATTGGTAGTTGGGAGCTCCAACGTTAGGTGCGTTATGCGACCCCTCAGGGACTTGGCTGACGAGACTGGTAAGAAATCCAACGTGCACTCCATGTGCATACCGGGTGGAGTCATTCCAGACGTGGAAAGCGTCCTTCCGGATGCCATGAAGAGCACAGGGTGCAGCCAACTGCAGGTGATTGCTCACGTCGGCACCAATGATGTGTTTCACTTTGGATCAGAAGAGACTCCCTCTGGTTTCGAGCGGCTAGCAGAAGTGGTAAAGGCTGCCAGTCTTGCTTGCATGAAAGCAGAGCTGACAATTTGCAGCATAGTCGACACGACCGATTGCGGACCTCTAGTGCAGGACCGAATAGTGGGTCTGAATCTGAGGCTCAGACGGTTATGCGAGCGTGTAGGCTGCGATTCATCGACTTCCGTCAACGGGTTGTTGGGTTTCGGGTCCCGCTGAATAGGACAGGTGTCCACTATACGCAAGAGGCGGCTATACGGGTAGCAGGGGCTATGTGGCGCTGATTGGGCGGTTTTGTAGGATACAGGGTCTCGGGAAAACACAAGAAGGTCTTCAGTCACAAAGGGTGCAAGCTGAACACAGGAAGAACGTAGATACAGGAACCATTGGTATAACAGTTGTAAATTGTCGTAGCTGTGTTGGGAAAGTACCAGAGCCCCAAGCGCTAACAGAAAGCACTGATGCTCAATCGTGATAGGCACTGAAAACTCGCTAAAATTGGATATAAGCTCAGCCGACATTTTTGCGAAGAACTTAACGTTGTGCCGGCCACGGTGGCCGAGTTGTTCTAGGCGTTTCAGTCCGGAACTGCGAGACTGCTACGGTCGCAGGTTCGAATCCTGTCTCGGGCAAGGGTGTGTGTGATGTCCTTAGGTTGGTTAGCTTTAAGTAGTTCTAAGTTCTAGGGGACTGGTGACCTCTGATGTTAAGTCGCATAGTGCTCAGAGCCATTTTTGAACGTAACGGTGTTGCTGTCAGAAGTAGATTAACTTGTCGCGAAATTGAAGTAGATACTTCCTGTGAGTTAGTATGGGCAGAGGTCATTGTTGGCAACCGGAATAAAATACTGACCTGCCAGTTCAGATGATACAATTGCTGAAAGGTTCAAAGACAATTTGAGCTTGATTTCCAACACGTTCCCGACTCATACGATCATAGTTATTGGTGACTTTAATTTACCCTCGATATGTTGGCGAAAATACATGTTTAACTCCGGAAGTACGCATAAAATATGATCCGGAATTTTTTCTAAACGCATTCTCCGAAAATTGTTTCGAGCAGTTAGTTCATGAGCCCACGCGAATAGTAAACGGTTGTCAAAACACACTTTACCTCTTAGCAACAAATAATCCTAGGTTAATAACGAGCATCAGAACCGATGTAGGGATTAGTGAACACAGGATTGTGAGATTGAATATTGTAATCCCTAAATCCTCGAAAAATGAGCGAAAACTATACCTATTCAAAAAAGCATATAAAACTTCAGTTGACGCCTTCCTGAGAGAGAATCTCCGCGTATTCCAAATTAATAATATAATTGTAGGGCAGATGTGGCTTGAATTCAAAGAAATAGTATCGGCAGCAATTGAGAGATTTATACCAAATAAACAAACAAACGGCGGAGCTGATCCTCCTTGGTACACAAAGCGGGTTAGAACACTGTTGCAGGAACAACGAATAAACATACCAAATTTAAACAAACGCAAAATCCACAAGATTGGCGATCCTTTACAGGAGCCCGAAATTTAGCGCGGAGTTTAATGCGAGACGCCTATAACAGTTTCCACAACGAAACTTTGTCTCGAAACCTGGCAGAAAATCCAAAAAGATTCTGGTCGTATGTGAAGTTCGTTAGCGGCAAGAAACAATCAGTGCCTTCTCTGCGTGATAACAATTTAATTACTGTCTTACACAGTGCTGCGAAAGCAGAGTTCCTAAACACAGCCTACTGAAATGCCTTCACAAACGAAGACGAAGTAAATAGCCCAGAATTCGAATCGAGGACAGCTGCCGACATGAGTAACGTAGTAGTAAATATACTCGAAGTAGTGAAGCAACTCAATTCACTTAATAAGCCGGCCGCGATGGTCTCGTGGTCTCGAGGTTCTAGGCGCTCAGTCCGGAACCGCGCGACTGCTACGGTCGCAGGTTCGAATCCTGCCTCGGGCATGGATGTGTGTGATGTCCTTAGGTTAGTTAGCTTTAAGTAGTTCTAAGTTCTAGAGGACTGATGACCACATATGTTAAGTCCCATAGTGCTCAGAGCCATTTGAACCATATCACTTAATAAAAGCAAGTCTTCTGGTCCAGACTGTATACCAATTAGATTCCTTTCCGAGTATCCTGATGCGTTAGCTCCATACTTAACAATCATATACAACCGTTTGCTCCACGAAAAGTCGGTACCAAAACTTGTAAGTTGCACAGGTCACACCAATATTCAAGAAAGGTAGTAGGAGTAATCCACTAAATTACAGGCCCATATCGTTAACTTCGACATGCAGCAGGATTTTAGAACATATATTGTGTTCGAAAATTATGAGCTACCTCGAAGCATACTTTCTATTGACACACAGTCAACAGGGGTTGTGAAAACATCGTTCCTGTGAAACACAACTAGCTCTTTATTCACACGAAGTTCTGAGTGCTATTGACAAGGGATTTCAGATCGATTCCGTATTCCTGGATTTCCGGAAGGCTTTTGACACTGTACCACACAAGCTGCTAGTAGTGAATTTCCGTTCTTACGGAATATCGTCTCAGTTATGTGACTGGATTTGTGTTTTCCTTCAGAGAGGTCACAGTTCGTAGTATGGGTCGGAAAGTCATCGAGTAATACGAAAGTGATTTCAGGCGTTCCCCAAGGTAGTGTTATAGGCCCTCTGCTGTTCCTTATCTATATAAACTATTTGGGAGACAATCTGAGCAGCCGTCTTCGGTTGTTTGCAGATGACACTGTCGTTTATCGACTAATAAAGTCATCAGAAGATCAAAACAAATTGCAAAACGATTTAGAAAAAAAATCTGAATGGTGCGAAAAATTCTTTAAACATCGGTTAGACGATAAATCAGTCTAATCTAAAATCAGTATATTCAACTAAATACCTAGGTATTACAATTACGAACAACTTAAATTGGAGAGGCACATAGAAAATGTTGTGGGGAAGGCTAAAGAAAGGCTGCATTTTATTGGCAAGACAGTTAGAAAATGTAATAAACCTACTAAGGAGGACACTATGCTACAAGAGGATACTCCCTTGTCCGTCCTCTTTTAGAATTCTGCTGCACAGTGTGGGATCCTTACCACATAGGACTGGCGGAGTACATCGAAAAAGTTCATAGAAAGGCAGCACGTTTTGTATTATCACGAAATATGGGAGAGAGTGTCACATAAATGATACAGGATTTGGGCTGGTAATCATTAAATGAAAGGCGTTTCTCGTTGCGACGGAATCTTCTCACGAAATTCCAATCAGCAACTTTCTCCTCTGAGTGCGAAAATATTTTGTTGACACCGACCTACATAGGGAGGAACGATCACCACGATAAAATAAGGGAAATCAGAGCTCGTACGGAAAGATATAGGTGTTCATTGTTTCCACGCGCTATACGACGTTGTAATAATAGAGAATTGTGAAGGTGGTTCGATGAACCCTCTGTCAGGAACTTATATGCGATTTGCAGAGTATCTATGTAGATGTAGATGTACATGTGGAGGTCTGAGTTGAGGTGGTGGACTGTTGTCGGGATGATGATGGATGGCTGCTCATAAATACTTCACCATTAGTCATACATTTTACTGAAGAACAAACTAGAACATTCTGTGGTGCAACGTCCTCCATAACGTGTGCTGAAGACAGCGAGTGTTAAGGAACCAACGCAACAGGTGGCCATGGTCTCAAGAGACTGCCTTCTATGGCGGTGGTCTGTTTGCACCTGGTAGTTGGCCTGATGGTGGCCCGCCGGCTGCAAGATGCTAAGCCACAGCACTGATTTTAAAACCAGAAGCAGTGGCCCACAGTTAGTGGAAGCCAAATCCCATGGTGGCTGCTTGTAGCCTCATGTCGACTCGTGGAGTGGTAACACCTCTCTTATAAAATAGTAGCTACCAGACTGAGACACCTTTGACTGAATATAATTGTAATTTATTTTGGGACAGAGCGTTCTTGCTTTGCAAATCACTGCTTGTAACCATGTAGACCATAAGAAGTCTGCTGATTGGATGTGTAGTAACTGGCCTACAAACGCCTTTTTGCTGTGTCGTCGTTTTGGCAGTGCCAGTCCCTTTCCTGGAGTACAATGTGGGAATCTGCCAGTGGCATTGGTGCATCTGACGTAATGGTGTTTGGTCGGCTCTGAGCTGGCCTACTAACAAAGTCTTTTGCAACAGCCATGGCAATATCACTTTTGTATCCCACCTGGAAGGCAGTGCGTGGGCCTGTTCTTGTAAACTGAAAGGTTGCCTGAATGAAGGAAAAGAATAGGAGCAGGAAAAGGTGAAAATCTCTCTGCACTGTTCTTAGAAATGGTTTTACTATATCACAATATTAACTTAATGCATAACTTTGCACTGTGAAGCCTTAGACCCATAGTAAGTAGTACTTAGTCTCAATAGCAAGCAAAGTCGCCCGGTCATCTGCTCTTGATCAAGACGGGCAGAATCTGTCATGCAGCTCGTAGACCTCCACAGCACCGGCTAGAGGGCGCTGCCATCGGTGTCTGTTGTACTACCAACTTAGGAACTTTCACCAACGCCGTGGCATCGTAGCTATCAATACCACATCCCTCCCCCCTGAAATGATGCACTATTATTGAGTAGGGCTGCCGGCGACAGGTGGAGCACCCAGGGGGGCACAGCTGAGGGGGCAGACAGCGGAACTGACAAGTCGTGCTGCCCACACGCGACCCTGAATTGCTCGGGGGGGGGGGCAAGGAAAACGCCCCGTGGAAAACATGCCCAGGCCGCGCACCGCCACTGGGTATGCTCGGATGAGGAGGCGTAGCAACGATCTCCATGGGCGATGGGAACAGCGGTGTACAGCAGGCTCAGCGTCCATCAGTACTGGCTCTGTGGAGGAACATGTCGGCGGCGGCGACGGCGACGGCGGCTGGAGATGGTGCAGTGGTGGCGGCGGGAGGCGCCCACCCCATGCAGGCGACCGGACCGGTAGCAGAGACTTCGACGACGGCTGGCGCGCCCGCGGCGGGGTGTGAACAGCGGAAGGGCTTTCGGTGGAGCCGTAGGCGGAGGCGGTGGAACCCGTGAAGCCTCCAATTCTGCTGCATAACAACCAGCGGCAGAAAACCGAGGACGGCACAAATGGTTCTGGTTCCGAAGTCGATTATCAGTGCCGGAGGGACCAGAAATGACAAATAAGGCGCGGCCATGCTGGCGAAGTATGTGTCCCTGCTCCCAGCACTGCCTGCCAGAGAAAACGCAATAGAACACTAAATCATGCGGCGCCAAGCCAGAACGAGGCGAAGCAGCGGGAGCAGCTAGCGGCAGGTGCAATAGCTGAAGGATCGACCCCTGGGCGGGCCATGTAGCAATTCCGCTCGGGAACGGGTGCCGAACGGCTGCGAGCAATATGAAGCAAGGAAAGTCTAGAGCAAGTGCTCGCGAGAGTGCATGGCGCGCAACTTGCTCATCTGGGACTTAAACATACACACAAAGCTTTCAGCCCCGCCGTTCACCTGGCAGTGAAATGGGGCTGAGGTCAGATGATGAAAGCCACTAGCAGCACAGAACGCTTCAAACTCCGAGGAAATGAAATGGGGGCCTTTGTCGGAGACAATAACTTCAGGAAAGTCCTCAATGCAGAAAATAGACGTCCAACACTGAATATTACTGGCAGATGTAGTAGAAGACGTAGCTACAACAAAATAAAAGTATCTGTACGCATCAATTACTATTAAACATCGGGTGTCCCAGAAAGGACCTGCAAAATCAATATGAACGCGTTGCCAAGATGCAGTAAGAGTCGGCCACGCAAAGAAGCGTTGGCAGGGAGCAGATTGATGCTCCACGCAAGAGGGACAGTTAGCAAGCAAATTCTCAATATGTTTATCAATGCCGACCCATGTGTAGTGACGATGCGCTAATTGCTTCATCCGCACTATACCACAAAGACCAGCGTGCAGCAAGCGGAGAATTTCCGACTGCAACAAACGAGGTACAACCATGCAAGACTGATCATTGTCAGTTCGTAACAATATAACACTGTGGTGTACAAACAAGTTGTGACGTTGCTCAAAGTAAGGTTGAACAAGTGGATCACGAATCTGCGTAGCAGATGGAGGCCGTTGAGTACGAATATACTGAAAAAGAATCTGCAAAGAAGCATCGGCGGATGTTGCGGAAGCAATGCGACGAAAATTCACCGGAAAACCATCAGTTAATTCTTTATCTTGTGAATCAATAAACATGCAGGACAATTCGGAAGAATGAGACACTTCGTCAGGACCGATAGGCAGACGAGACAAAGCATCAGCATTGCCATGCTAGGCCGTGGGCCGAAACAAGATTTCGTAATTGTAGTTAGACAAAAAGACCAACTTTGCAACTTTTGTGCAGTACGTTCCGGAACTGGCTTTGACAGATGGAACAACTACATCCAAGGCTTACGGTCGGTGACCAAATAGAACTTGCGACCGTACAAAAAATCGTGAAACTTTGTCACACCATATACCGTACTATAACTAAAGCTTCTTTTTCGATTTGAGAACAGCTTTCCTGGGCAGAATTGAGCAACTTAGACACAAAAGCTGTACGCCGATCGACAGGCTTAATGCGGCGTGAGAGAACCGCTCCGATGCCATGAAAAGATGCATCGATAGCCAAAAAACCGGTTTGCAGGGATTGAAAGGAATCAAACAGCGATCACTCAACAAAGCAGATTTGAGCTTGTGGGAAGCAGCCTCACATTCTGAACACCAAACAAAAGGAACGTTCTTAAGCTGAAGGCGATGCAAAAGCGCTGCAATCTGCGTTGTATTTGGTATAAACCGGATATAATATGAAATTTTGCCCAACACAGACTGAAGTTCTTTCAGGTTCCTGCGTGCTTCCAAGTCTCTAATTGCACTAAGATGTGAGGGCGAGTGTGGAATACCCTGTTCGTTAATCATATATCCCAAATATTGAATCGCAGTTTGAAAAAATTTGCACTTGCCTCTGTTACACTTTGGTCCTGCCTGCAAAAGTACAATAAGACACGCAAATTCGGCAAATGTTCGTCCGGGGTGCGACCTTATACCACTATATCGTCCAGCAACCAGGGACAGAGGCACACAACTGCTGCAAATAAAACTCAAAAATAGCAGGAGCCGAAGCACAACCGAACGGAAGGCGGCGAAACTTGAATAATCCAAGGTGGGTGGTGATCACAAAATAGTACTGCGACTGTTCGTCGAGCGGAATCTGAAAGTATGCCTCCCGCAAGTCAATCGTGGAAAAGAATTTTCCCACACCAAGCTTATCAAAAATGTCTTCAGGGCACAGTAAGGGAAAAGTAGCTACCACTCTCGGGGTTTGTAAGGTGTCAGGCAAATCCAACACCTTCCATCACCTTCCATGTAAACCCTGACATGATAAGCAAATCCGGCAGTATGTCACATAGCTCCGAGTAAATCCTGACATTAAATAAACCAAAGTAATACGAGTAATGAGAGAGCAAATGGAATACCACAGACTAACACAAGAATGCCTAAATGCATGTCATACCTTCCCACCGTGAGACAGACGCATTTCCGAGGGGAGAAACGAAAACAGAAGCCGTGAGCAGAACTGTGTTAAGCTAGAAGGCCCTACGATAAGGGACGGACACCCACGTCGCCAGCCAACCGACAGGACCACCCCCACACAGCCCATGTTAAAAGCTAGAGACCTCCAGAAGAACAGTATAGATCTTACGATAACACTAAAAGGGTCACACCAGCCGCAAGGTTTACTGTGAGACTTTTTCGCGTCTCTGTTACGTTGCAAACGTTAAAAACATTGCCCCACCACGAAAAGTAACCGACAGGTCCACCCCCCTGCCCATGTTAAAAGATAGAGCCCTCCAAAAGAACAGTATAGATCTTACGATAACACTAAAAGGGCCACACCAGCTGCAAGTTTTAGCGTGAGACTTTTTCGCGTCTCTGTTACGTTGCAAACTTTAAAAACATTGCCCCACCTCGAAAAGTATAACGTTTCTCATTGGATAGACAATATTTTTGTAGGCGGAGCTTAAGGTTAACATTGAGACCCTGATTGGTCAGATGAAAACACAGCCAGATAGTTTTTTTTAAACCAACTTCGGTAAATTGTAGTAACGAGAAGTTAGGGGAGAGTTGCTTCCGAGACGGCGAGTTGGATGGAGCTGCGTCGCCCGACCCCCCTGACACTGCCTAACCAACGACAAGGTAATGAGCGCACGCGATGCCGCATAACAGCGCATAAAGCTTCACTCAGAACTGCAGAAGTCTCATCTGTTACACCCCATTTTGCGTAATACTAGTGTCGATCGTCAATTAAAGCTCATGGTATTCACATTTGCTAGGTAAGTTAAAATCTGAAACGCGATGTTTTTCTGTTATATAATTATTGAGAAGCCACATCAGCCACTGTAATTTACGACAAGTTAGATAAGTAATTAAAGATAATTGAGGGTCACTGTAGACCATTTTGATAGTTTTCTCTTTTGTGGAACTTAATTTAAACCTAGATTATAGATGTGATATGGCATAGGTCATCCTTCGACCCATTGTAGAACTTGGAAACCCATTCAGGGAATATTCGTTCACATTTTTGTTGAACACAGTTGGTTTTTATCGTCCTGTATTAAAAAATTTCCTTTTATCAATAGTGAAATTTATAATCAATGTTTTGTGAGTAGAATAAAATTTCCAATGGTAAACTTAACTGCTTTTTCGACGTTATTTTACCAGCTAACTAAAAATAGGAAAGCTTTGAATCCCTTCCACTAAATTTAGTTAGTATTAAGATTCTTTTACAGGGAGTGCAGTGGAGCTGACGCTGAAATCATTACGTATTTGGTTATATCATCGCTAGTCTCACTGAACTCTTCAAAACTCTACATGTCATGTGTGGTCTGGCGTCTCCTTACCAGCAACAGGTCCCAGGTTCAAACTAGTAAATTCCCTCCAAAACACACTCAGAGCGTCGTTGCGCCAAAGTGGTAGGGAGACACGACTTAGAACAACAGACGCCATGCAGAATGTTAGAGAATGGCGACCCTGCCATGATGGTAAAATACCATGATTGAAGGTCGACCACATGCCTAACTAGGTCAGAAAAATATCCTGTTAAAAATTTTTCGTAATAAAAATTTTTCTTTAAAGGCATAAATAGTTGAAAACAGTAGCTGCAGCGATATATAGTAAGAAAGTATTCAATAGAAAGTGAGACATTCTGGCAGAGACAATAGCATAATTAAGTTACGAATTTTAATATTGTTAGAATTAAGTTTTCTCCTCAATGCAAGCGCACAGGTGGCGGATACATCGTTGACAAGTTGGTTCTGACCCAACAAGTAAGTGACCGGATTGTCAGTTTTGGGTATAATAAGTGTCAAGTCGTGTGAACAAAAAGTTTATTAAACGCGTGGGATCGTATGAGCGCATGTTGACTCGAAGTAGGGTGCGTGAATTGCTTTTAAAACAGAAAATAAGGGATTCGGAAAGATTAGCAATGGCAGATAGAGACCTTGACCGAATTGAGGTAGAGACCCAGCATGAAAATGGACAGAGAATAGAGGACAGTACAACAGTCGATGCAGTATCGTGAGAAATAGGACATATAACGCACCATAACGAGGATAATGTACGTCAAGGCATAGAAAATGTAAGTCAGCATACGACAGAGGAGCAGTAAAGTAGAGAGACAGTCGATGAGGATTCTAACTTGCGTCTTGAATACGTAGAAACCATAGTACAAGTAATCAGAGCACCCTCACCACAGAGTACAAGGAATGTGAGCAGAAACGTGTCACAGCACAGTTCAATGCAATCGGTTGCGAACCAACACTTGGGCGAAAACACAGAGCGTAGGACGTCGGATGAAAACGCAATAGGACCCACCAATCTGGCAGAATTATTACAACAAATTACGGAAACTATGACAAGGCAAAATAAAGACATAGCGAACCAAATTAAAATTCAGAATGCAGAAACCACGAGACAAATGCGTGTGATTAAAGAACAAAACAAAAAAATTTAGTTACACCTAAGTCATATTGAAGATGAGGCAAAAGAATCTCGAGAAGTGATAGGAAACTTAATAACAGGTCACAATCAATTGAGAACAGACATTGACAAGGTACAAGTGGCCATGCAAACATTGCGTAATGACATTCAGGACGAGATCAAAACATTACGTAACAACACCCAGGGAGACGTCAAGAAACTAGAGAAACAGATAAACGTAATTACTAGACAAGCAGCAGGTACAGCGCGTGAAATTGTTGAAATCAGTGTGTTACACAAACGTATCACAAAAGCAGCGCTGAAAAGATATGATAACCACATAGTCAAAATAGAAGCGTAAACGAAGCGACAATTTCAGAAATTGCGAACAGAGTTGTTGCAAACCATTGAAGAGCGTAATGAACAGGATCGAACAAGTACTGAGTCTGCAAACACATCCGTATCTGTAACAGCACCGGAAAAACAAACAACGAAGATATTACGCATTTGCGATTCCAATCACAGGCGGAAAGTAACATACGTGAAATCAGACAGCCTACACAGCAACAAACACGTTAAGAAATTCTTGATGAACAAACGTCATCACAAACACATGCGAAAGCACAAATGTATGTTTCAAGACAGTTTGGATCGTGCAATGAAGCAGCAAGGTTAGCCAGACAAGATACCGAACCAATAGCTCACAATGGAAAGCCAGGTCGCGAAGAGTACAGTGCAATGCATTCAGCTACACGTTCACAACCGATGAAAGAAAATTATTGCGTACCACTCCAACGATACTACGCAAGGGTAGGCGAAAGTTACAGTGGACAATACCCAATGGATCTACCACAACCGGAAAGAACGACGGGAGAAATGATCAGAAACAAAAGTGGCGAAGAATTGCGAATTTCATATGGAACTATGACGAAGTACGACAACGATCATTTCCTCACAGTCAGAAAATTTCAACACTTTCGAGAAGGAAACTCATTACATCCACGAACTTTTATTGATCAATTCCGAGTAGGATTGCCAGAACACTGGTCGCTAGCACACAAATTAGACTTTATATGTGCACACATGTCAGGAACAGTCGCAGAAACCATGCAGAATGTTGCAGCGACATGCCGATCGTACGAAGATTTCAGAGAGAAGTTTCTCTCACGATATTGGTCCAGCGAAGCACAGAACAGAGTGAAGTAGGAATTATTACAGAACCCATATTTTGAAAATGCAGGAGAGAAGAGTCCCGTGAATTTTTTCGAATTAATGGCAAAGAAAAATCAATGCTTAGATGTACCATACAGTGACGGAGAGTTGATTAAATTATGCGCGATGAAGTTACCATTGAAATACCAGCAATCATTAGTAGATCACGGAGGCAATGACGTCGAAGCATTTAAAGGTATTCTAAGGGAACTACAGTTCATATTTTCGGAAGGTGACGCAAGAAAAAGACGAAGCTCACGTGAAAACGAAAGCAAAAAGCAGTGGAATCCACAAGACACAGTACAAAGAAACAATAATTACGAATCACGTGATAACTTCGCACCAAGTAACGACAACAGATTTCAACAAAGAACCGGTTATGAATTAAGAAGGGATTATGGCAATAACTATAATTCACCCAGGAACGGCAACAACTATTACAGAGGGGATAACGACAACCGGAACGGGTACTGGAGAACCAATAGACCGACAAATTATCAACAAAGAAACCACTATCAACAAGCTGAACAAGAAAAGAGAATACAAATAGAAGAGGTGGAGGTAATATCATCAAACCCCGAAAAACTTTCGAATTGACAGCTAAGCGCCCATTCCAAAGAGAATGACGCACCGACCCAGGACAATTGCAGCACCTTGAACAGAGAAGTAAATACCTCATCACGAGAAGAGAAGAAGGAAGAAACAAAACTGCAGGGACCAGATGAAATCGAAGACAGGAAAATAACAATATCGTGTTAGGACGAAATTAATTGGGAGAATACTGACGAGGAAGATGAATTACCAGAGGCATGCACAACGAATGTAGGAGGAAAGGACGAAGTAATGAGTATTGCAGAGCTATTTGAGATGGAAACCAGGGAAAGCGAATTCAATGAGGATAATGCGCAGTCGACAGAAGTTGAAAATAAGTTACTAGTCGGCAGACAACCCAATGTATATTATGAAGGAAGTTATGAAGCGATAATTAGAGCATTTACATGCGATTATGTGGAAGTAGCGACGAAGAAGGAGAAGATAGACGTGGATGAGGAAAAAGTAGAGTGAAGGCCATGGTAAAGCATATCCCAGTCAATATTGTAATTGATCGCGGAAGTGAACTGACTGCGATTTCAGAAAATTTATTCATGCAGTGTAATGCCAATGAGGAATTGCCAGTTCTGAAAACACGTAAGATTACAGTAAGAGGTCCTATTAGAAACAATTCTGCGGAAGTTACAAGACAAACAAGGTTAACTCTTTCGTGTCAAGGTCAAAAGATCGAAGCCAACTTCGTGATTATACCTAAACTAACTGTAGATTTGCTCATAGGTGCAGATTTTTTAAATGAGAGACGAGCGACAACAGATATGGGGAAAGGTAGCGTAACATTCGGGAATGTCACACTTCTCTTTGAGCAAAAGCTAAAATTAGAAGAAATACCGTTATAAACAAACAATTAAGAATGATGCGAGGTAAAGAGGATGAAGAATTAGAATGGTATGCACAAAAGGGGGAATCGCCTCAACTCATGTTAGAAGTCCATAAAGAAATCGACGAAAAATTGCAAGACGTTCAAGGTATTTCGGAACACAGTAAAAGAGAATTAGAGGGTATTTTATGAGATAAAGCAGAGGTATTTTTACCTAAGACTGGCAGTATTAAACACTTTCAGTACAAGTTTCAAGTAAAACAGGCAAAACCTTAGGACTTCACCATGTGAGCCATATCAAAATGTTTGAAGATTAATTTTATTACTGGTAAATAATCAGCACAATATTTAAAGATTATGTTAAAGATAAGATCGCCAGGAGAAAGAAGAGTGAAGAAAGAGGAAGGTGGGAAAAAGAAAGTAGTTTAAATAAAAACAAAAACAAAAATAACATCAATAGTACCATAGATTAAGGTGAAGGGATAAAGTGTAGATAGTGTAACAGCATGAAATACTAAAATGCTATACACCATGACACTACACAAAAATAAAAAACGAATTTGAGGATTCTTGTAAAAGTTAAGACTCAAAATATCTTAGAATTGTAACATGGAAAGGGCGCCGAAATTTGTAAAGCTTTTTAAGAAGGCGTAAAACAATGTAGGTACTAGACATATGTTAGATGATTATAAGTAAAACTTTTTATAAAAACCATTGTAAAAACTCCAGCAAGAACGAGATGCAACGACCCACCAGTTGCAACGAGAGAAGTATCAAGAAAGAAAAGGACGTAATTAGCAAGACACGATTCCTACAAGGCAGAAACGTCGAGAGAAGGGAAAGGACAGCGAGACCAACAGAAGGCCCTTGTATCGGAAGTGGGCAATAAATCTGCCCGCTAAGCGGAACCCTGCTGGGACAGAACAGGGAACCACAAAGTAGCGGAACCCTGCAGAGACATGACAGGACACCGAACGCCAGAAGGGTCTCGGAACTCCCTGACCCAGCGGAGTGAGCAAAAAACGGCCCGACGAGAAGACCGCTTGGGCAATCCACCACTGGCAAAAAAATATGTGTAAAAGTCACACTACTGCTATTAAACAGCACGCTGATGCACAAAACTGAAGAAAACTTCCACAAAGTAAAAATGACACGCCCAAACAAATTATCAAACTGTTACTAAGAGGAGAACTTCAAAGCGACTAGTTATCAATAAATACACTCCTGGAAATGGAAAAAAGAACACATTGACACCGGTGTGTCGGACCCACCATACTTGCTCCGGACACTGCGAGAGGGCTGTACAAGCAATGATCACACGCACGGCACAGCGGACACACCAGGAACCGCGGTGTTGGCCGTCGAATGGCGCTAGCTGCGCAGCATTTGTGCACCGCCGCCGTCAGTGTCAGCCAGTTTGCCGTGGCATACGGAGCTCCATCGCAGTCTTTAACACTGGTAGCATGCCGCGACAGCGTGGACGTGAACCGTATGTGCAGTTGACGGACTTTGAGCGAGGGCGTATAGTGGGCATGCGGGAGGCCGGGTGGACGTACCGCCGAATTGCTCAACACGTGGGGCGTGAGGTCTCCACAGTACATCGATGTTGTCGCCAGTGGTCGGCGGAAGGTGCACGTGCCCGTCGACCTGGGACCGGACCGCAGCGACGCACGGATGCACGCCAAGACCGTAGAATCCTACGCAGTGCCGTAGGGGACCGCACCGCCACTTCCCAGCAAATTAGGGACACTGTTGCTCCTGGGGTATCGGCGAGGACCATTCGCAACCGTCTCCATGAAGCTGGGCTACGGTCCCGCACACCGTTAGGCCGTCTTCCGCTCACGCCCCAACATCGTGCAGCCCGCCTCCAGTGGTGTCGCGACAGGCGTGAATGGAGGGACGAATGGAGACGTGTCGTCTTCTGTGATGAGAGTCGCTTCTGCCTTGGTGCCAATGATGGTCGTATGCGTGTTTGGCGCCGTGCAGGTGAGCGCCACAATCAGGACTGCATACGACCGAGGCACACAGGGCCAACACCCGGCATCATGGTGTGGGGAGCGATCTCCTACACTGGCCGTACACCACTGGTGATCGTCGAGGGGACACTTAATAGTGCACGGTACATCCAAACCGTCATCGAACCCATCGTTCTACCATTCCTAGGCCGGCAAGGGAACTTGCTGTTCCAACAGGAGAATGCACGTCCGCATGTATCCCGTGCCACCCAACGTGCTCTAGAAGGTGTAAGTCAACTACCCTGGCCAGCAAGATCTCCGGATCTGTCCCCCATTGAGCATGTTTGGGACTGGATGAAGCGTCGTCTCACGCGGTCTGCACGTCCAGCACGAACGCTGGTCCAACTGAGGCGCCAGGTGGAAATGGCATGGCAAGCCGTTCCACAGGACTACATCCAGCATCTCTACGATCGTCTCCATGGGAGAATAGCAGCCTGCATTGCTGCGAAAGGTGGATATACACTGTACTAGTGCCGACATTGTGCATGCTCTGTTGCCCGTGTCTATGTGCCTGTGGTTCTGTCAGTGTGATCATGTGATGTATCTGACCCTAGGAATGTGTCAATAAAGTTTCCCCTTCCTGGGACAATGAATTCACGGTGTTCTTATTTCAATTTCCGGGAGTGTATTTCCATATCCTGCCCAGAGAAGAACCAAGAATCAAGTAAGAAGCAGAGAAAAAGCAGGAAGAACAGAAGTTGAAGATTCGCAAGATTGAGACCAAGAAAGAAGATGGGTGAAGAATAGACGACATACCTTCCCAAATCCCTATCCTATTGTAAACTAGTCGTCTGTGAAGTATTACTACACAAAACGACCGCTTTCAGCGACAGATAACGATGACTTTCACGCATACAAAGCCAGTAAACCACGATATTCTGCACTCACAGCTCCATTTCATTATGGGACCTCCACAACAGCAACACACACTTGCAAAGCCAACAAGGAACGACGAACGAAGCTGTACATCAAATACTTGCCCACATTCATCTCGCTCAAGTCCATCACCTTCGTGCAAAAACATTCGCCAACCTCATGCTTAAACATTCATAGGATTGTGTGAATGCGTGAAATCAAATTATGTGATGTAGGAATTGTGCAAAAGAAACGTGTGAAAAACTAAATAAGTTAAGCACACCAGACAGCTAATAAACTACAATGGTTCAAATGGCTCTGAGCACTATGGGACTCAACTGCTGAGGTCATTAGTCCCCTAAAACTTAGAACTAGTTAAACCTAACTAACCTAAGGACATCACAAACATCCATGCCCGAGGCAGGATTCGAACCTGCGACAGTAGCGGTCTTGCGGTTCCAGACTGCAGCGCCTTTAACCGCACAGCCACTTCGGCCAGCAAACTACAAAATAACAGTAATTAACTATGGGCTTAAGTAAAAAATAGACTATCGATAAAAATAAGTCATTAGGCCTGAAATGGACAGTATATAAAGAACAAAAGTAAGGCATAATAAACACTAAAACTATATGCCAGTTATTTTCTCCTCATAAAAATAAAAGAATAACTATATTTTACTTATTTCTCCTTATGAAAACAAAGAATAAAAAATTATCTTGTTGGATGTTTTCCTTTTCTTTTTAACATTTGTACCATTTGTTAGGATTATATCTCAATACTTGTGTATGTATATTTCTTTTTCAAAGCAATTCTTGGAAATAATTCTTATTTGTTAGTGTAACAATGTTGAAATGAGTGCCTAGAAATGAAAAAATTTTACTTGTACATGATATTTAGAAAGTGTTTTAGGAATAGATATTACTTAATTACTACATTTATAAAAACAATATTTCTAAGAAAATCAATGTGAAAGACCCCTCACTTTCGATAACAAACTTCTTAAAAATCAAAATTCTCGCTTAAATAAAGAAAGAAATAATTACAAATTAATAATAATAATAATATAAAAGTATTCTTCTCTTGTCAATATAAACATATTTTTGAGAATAATGTGGAAGAATATAAAAATATAAATTAGTAATACAAACTAGTACAGAACCAGAATAATGTGGCTGAACAGTAGGCAACAAAATTTAGATAAAGGAATAATTTTTGACTGACTTAGACAACGATTCAATCATTGCCTAACTTCAGTGAAAAATTAAGTTTCAAGGGTGGTGATATGTAAGGTATCAGGCAAATTTAAACACCTTCCACGAAAACCCTGACATGATAAGAAAATCTGGCAGTATGTCACATAGCTGCGAATAAATCCTGACATTAATTTAACCAAAGTAATACGAGTAACGAGTGAGCAAATGGAATACCACAGACTAACACAAGAATGCCTAAATGCATGTCATACCTTCCCACCGTGAGACAGACGCATTTCCGAGGGGAGAAACGAAAACAGAAGCCGTGAGCAGAACTGTGTTAAGCTAGAAGGCCCTACGATAAGGGACGGACACCCACGTCGCCAGCTAACCGACAGGACCATCCCCCAGCCCATATTAAAAGCTAGAGCCCTCCAGAAGAACAGTATAGATCTTACGATACTAAAAGGGCCACACCAGCCGCAAGTTTTAGCGTGAGAGTTTTTCACGTCTCTGTTACGTTGCAAACGTTAAAAACATTGCCCCACCACGAAAAGTAACCGACAGGACCACCCGCCAGCCCATGTTAAAAGATAGAGCCCTCCAGAAGAACAGTATAGATCTCACAATAACACTAAAAGGGCCACACCGGCTGCAGATTTTAGCGTGAGACTTTTTCGCGTCTCTGTTACGTTGCAAACTTTAAAAACACTGCCCCACCACGAAAAGTATAACGTATCTCATTGGATGGACAAAATTTTTGTAGGCAGAGCTTAAGGTTAACATTGAGACCCTGATTGGTCAGATGAAAACACAGCCAGATAGTTTTTTTTAAACCAACTTCGGTAAATTGTAGTTACGAGAAGTTATGAGAGAGTTGCTTCGGAGACAGCGAGCTGCGTGGAGCTGCGCCGGTCGCCGCCCCCTGACGAACACCGACAAGGCTATGAACGCACACGATGCCGCGTTTTTGAGCGCATAAGGCTTCCCTCAGAACTGCAGAAGTCTCATCTGCTACATCCCCTTTTTACGTAATACTAGTGTCGATCGTCAATTGAAGCTCATGGTATTCACATTTGCTAGGTAAGTTAAAATCTGAAACGCGATGTTTTTCTGTTATATAATTATTGAGAAGCCACATCAGCCACTGTAATTTACGACAAGTTAGATAAGTAATTAAAGATAACTGACGGTCACTGTAGAACATTTTGATAGTTTTCTCTTTTGTGAAACTTAATTTAAACCTAGATTATAGATGTGATATGGCGTAGGTCATCCTTCGACCCATTGTAGAACTTGGAAACCCATTCAGGGAATATTCGTTCACATTTTTGTTGAACACAGTTGGTTTTTATCGTCCTGTATTAAAAAATTTCCTTTTATCAATAGTGAAATTTATAATCAATGTTTTGTGAGTAGAATAAAATTTCCAATGGTAAACTTAACTGCTTTTTCGACGTTATTTTACCAGCTAACTAAAAATAGGAAAGCCTTGAATCCCTTCCACTAAATTTAGTTAGTATTAAGATTCTTTTACAGGGAGTGCAGTGGAGCTGACGCTGAAATCATTACATATTTGGTTATATCATCGCTAGTCTCACTGAACTCCTCAAAACTCTACATGTCATGTGTGGTCTGGCGTCTCCTTACCAGCAACAGGTCCCAGGTTCAAACTAGTCAATCCCCTAAAAAACACGCTCAGAGCGTCGTTGCACCAAAGTGGTATGGAGACACGACTTAGAACAACTGACACCACGCAGAATGTTAGAGGTTTTACTGTAGACTTAAAGACAGCACAGATACGGAGACGACCATTTGGTTTCTTCACACACACTATAGGCGAAGCCTATGGCGAAGCAGAAACAGGTACAATGACACCAATGTCTTGCAAATGCTTAAGTTCAGAGCCTACGGCGTCGCGCAGTGCGTGCAGTACCGTGCGTGCACCCCGAAAAATAGCCATGGCATTGTCTTTAACTACAACATGCGCTGCAAAGTCTGTGGCACAACCAAAGCCATCAGAAAAGAGATCACCAAAATCGTCGCTTAGTGTGGCAACACTGTCTGCATGGCCAATAGCGCTGATGCAAAGTACATTGTCCTGCATAGCGAGGCCAAATGTTCAAATGCGTCCATGCCAAAAATATTCGTAGCATGACTAGAGCAGAGGACATGGAAAGACACTGGACGCGTCATGGCAGCATATGTGGCTAGCGAACAACACATGCCATGCACTGAGATTCCCTGTCCAGCAAGTGTAGTCAGGGTGGAATGTGAACGATGGAGCGGGAGTGGATAAAGCAAGTCATACGTCGATTTATTCAGTAAAGAAACTTACAAACCAAGCCGCGCGGGATTAGCGGAGCGGTCTCAGGCGCTGCATTCATGGACTGTGCGGCTGGTCAAGGCGGAGGTTCGAGTCCTCCCTCGGGCATGGGTGTGTGTGTTTGTCCTTACGTTAATTTAGGTTAAGTAGTGTGTAAGCTTAGGGACTGATGACCTTAGCAGATAAGTCCCGTAAGATTTCACACAAATTTGAATTTTTTTTGGCACACCAGTGTCCAGCTGCATGTGAACAGCACATCCAGAAATGAGCAAAGTCACAAAAAGTTTCCTAGCATCGCGCTGAATGCAAGAGGAAGTGTCTGGTAAAACTTGATTCACACGACGAGCTGTCGAAGTACGTGATGCAGAAGACTTCGAATAAATGGCATTAACATCCATAGGCTGATGTGAATCATGATCATGGCGGTTGCCGTTGCGGTGACGCCCACGTGAGTCACGCGAACGGGAGACAATTGGTAAATTAGAGTTTCTCTTACTACACGCAGCTTGCACATGTCCTTTCTTATTACCAAAATAACACAGTGCTTGACGGGATGGGCAAATGTTCCGTGTGTGGGCACGAAAGCAGTTCGGACATTTCAGTTTCTTAGTGGGTGCCTGGTGTGAAATTTGGTTACTTGCGCGCCAGCGCAGCGGCGCGGCGTGGCTGGCCGTGCTGGAGGGTGGGAGGGCACGTGTTGTGCCGCGCTAACAGTACACACACCCAGAGTCACGTCGAAGGCGGAAGTAGCCATGTCTAATGTATCTTGTCTGTCCAGCAAGTCCACTAGTTTCTGCAAAGACGGGTTTTTAAATCTGAGGATTTGTTCGCGGATGCGGTGATCCGCCACATTCTGCGCAATAGCGTGTCTAATCATTACATCCGCATATCAGTGTTCACACAAGTAATTAACGTCACAATCAGAAAGAGTCCTTAAAGCCCTGCTAACCAAGTTTTATTTGACTGAGTAGAGCGACGAATGAGACGAAAGAATTTGTTGCGTGCAGCTACCACATTTACACTATCACGAAAGTGGGAGTTCAGTGCATCAACCACTTCATTGTAAGTTTTAGTTTCTGGGCAGGTGGTGGGAAACAATTTCACGAGCACACGGTACAACACAACACCCGAATTGACAATGAAAAAAGCAAAACGTGGGTCAAATGGTTCTGAGCAGTATGGGACGTAACTTCTGAGGTCATCAGTCCTCTTGAACTTAGAACTACTTAAACCTAACTAACCTAACTACATCACACACAGCCATCCCCGCGCAGGATTCGAATCTGCGACGGTAGCGGTCGCGTGGTTCCAGACTGTAGCGCCTAGAACTGCTCGGCCACAACGGCCGGCACAGGAACAGGCTTTGCTGTCCGAACTTGTACGTTTTCAGGCTCAGTAATTGACGCAGCTGCTTGCTAACCTAAGGACATCACACAACTAACCTAAGGACAGCACACACATCCATGCTCGAGGCAGGCTTCGAACCTGCGACCGTAGCGGTCGCGCGGTTCCAGCCTATAGCGCCTAGAACCGCTCGGCCACTCTGGTCGGCTGAAAAAAGCAAGCCGCTCTGTATCTGGTATGTTGTAAGCTGCGCAGTGTGCCTCGAGTTGTGGGATGTATTCTGGCCAGCTTTCAATGTCAGGATTGAAGGCACGAAATGGCGGCGCCGTCGTTGACGGCGTCGGTACAGGCGGTCGGAGGCACCGAAGTAGCTCCAGTTTGTAGTGTGACCAGTCAACTTATGGCAGAAAGCAGCTTCGTCATTTGCTGAGCCTGAAAACCTACAAGATGGGACAGCGAAGAGTGAACCTGTGGGCATATCACAAAAAAGGTAAAGTTTTACCGAGCAAAAAAAGAAATGCCAAGTTTTGTATCTCGCCTGGAAGGCGGCGCGGGGGTCTGCTCCTGGAAACTGAAAGGTTGGCCGAATGAAGGAAGTGAGTAGGAGCAGTAAAAGGTGAAAATCTCTCGGTACTGCTCTTAGAAATGATTTTACTATATCACAATATTAACTGAATACATAACTTTGCACTGAGGTGGGAAGCCTCAGACCGTCGTACGTAGTACATAGACTCAATAGCAAGCGAAGTGTCCTGGCCGTCTGCTCTTGATCAAAATGGGAAGAATCCATCGCGTAGCTCGTGGACCTCGACAGCACCAGCTAGAGGGCGCTGTCGCGACTGTGCGACTGCAAATGCGCACAGGTTGCCCAAACTCTTACGTGAATCGCCAAAGCGTGCGCGAGTAATGAGTGAATGGGCAAATGTCTATAAGGTACATTACATGTAGAATTGTGGACAGTTGGGAATATGAGTCTCACGGGAAGCGTGCAAGGGATAAGTCCCTGCAGTCGCGCTATTCATCTGTGTCCTCGGTGGCTCAGATGGATAGAGCGTCTGCCATGTAAGCAGGAGGTCCTGGGTTCGAGTCGCGGTCGGGGCACACATTTTCAGCTGTCCACATCGAGGTATGTCAACAACACCTGTCGGCAGCTGAGGGTTTCAGTTAGTCATCATTTATTCCAGGGAAAAGCTGCACGGTCATCAACAGTATGCTGTTCTATCGAGAACAGTTTCTGTCTTCATATATATAGTTAAAGGCTACCCAGCCATTGACCTTCGTCTGTGCGAATGCGCACAGGTTGCCCAATCTCCTATGGGAATCGCCAAAGCGTGCGCGAGTAATGAGTGAATGGGCAAATCTCTATAAGGTACATTACATGTAGAATTGTGGCAGTTGGGAATATGAGTCTCACGGGAAGCGTGCAAGGGATAAGTCCCCGCAGTCGCGCTATTCATCTGTGTCCTCGGTGGCTCAGATGGACAGTCGGCTCTCAGCCGTGATACCGTGCGGACGGGCTCGGCGCGCCGGGCAGTGCTCCGCAGGTGTTGTTTACCCGCTAGCGCGCGGTCGCGCCTTATAGTACCTGTACCGACCCGCCATGGCGTTCTCATATCGAAAAGCTACAATCAAACTAACGTTCAACGCATCGTACACAAGAACGAAGGCCCATGAAATTGAACGGTTTCTACGGGACATCATGCACATAGAACCACAAGAACTGATAGGCATTCATCTGTCTATTGTAACCAGCACAGTGTACCTCAAACTGATTGACGAAGCGGCCTGCGACAGATTACTCCAACGATCTGCAAACGGCTTTCGCTTCTGTCACGCAGACGGTAACGTGAGCGTGGTAGGAGTGGACCATGCTGGTCTGGGGGTGCGTACCGTGCGCATCTTTGAACTACCGTTCGAAGTTCTTGCCAACCTAGTCGTTGATGCGCTACGGCCATACGGCACAGTTCTTAGCCACACAGAGGAGAAAAATACCCTGTACTTAACGGGGTACGACAAGTGCGCATAGAACTTAAGAAACACGTTCCATCATATAGTTTCGTTGGTGGCTGCCGCGCAATTGTTATATATGATGAACAACCGAGGACCTTATAATATTGTTGGTTTAATTTGCCATGAAAGCGGTACTGATAGACAATAAAAGCGGGTAAAAGCTGTGAGCTGTCTGGGGAAGTTAACCGTGCATTACTGCGCAACTGTTTCACCAGGTATCTAGTCTAGGTTTACCAAATTCCCAAACAGACTAACATTAATTATAATCTTTTAATAGTCATACAACAACCGGTAATATATATATATATATATATATATATATATATATATATATATATATATATATATATATAAAGAGAATTTAAATAAAAGGAAAGAAATCAGTTTATATTTGGAAATTTATTTTACGATTGATCATTGAAATTTCAGCATATTAAACTCGATTCATAACTAAGCTGGTGCCTTATTTAGGATTGTGAAAATGTGAGATTGTAATCTTACGGAACACATCAAATATGGAGCCAAGATTGGGAGACTGCATACAACACTGCATTTATAAAATAACACACGAAGAACGTTGAAAAATATGCCAGAGGAAATTAACCACAACCAACCGATTCAATTTTCACCCAAAGAAATTACGTTCGTAGCACAATCCTGTCCGTCATGTAATTACCACACACCGGTATACTAAATTCATACTAACTCTCTGTGAAATCTTCCCAAAAAGAATAGCTGAGGGCTACTTTGATGATTACACCACATGCTTCACGTGGTCAACTTGGTTTACACAAAGCGTATAACTCCACAATAATTTTGATAATTAAAATAAATTAGATCGAAAAGCAATTTACAAAAGAAAAATCTCGAACTGGTTACTCACGTCTTACTATTAACGTGATGGGTCAAACAGTTATATAAGCACGTGGTACTGGTCTCGCAAAGTACACCCCACGTGGGTTGAACATAAAGAAAAGTTGCTATATTGAAAAATATTGTCAAGACGAGACGTTATAATCACACAAGCATTCACATTAAAGATTGATCTTAGAGTTACTGATCCACACGTGGTTCCACGTTACTCACAAAGTAGTGACAAAGCAACTACCGGAAAATAATCTGAACTTCACACGAGAATTACACTGCGCTGCAATTTAAGATAACATTAGATATTTTAGAGCTAAACCTGAAATAAAGGTGATTAAATTTTCAGTTAGGCTGAACTTAAGAAATCCATTGTCCTACGGACTTAGTAGACACGCGCTTAGCCGGAGATCTTACCACTTCAGACGCTCGCCACCGACAGACTGACTGGTCCCTTCCTGAGGGGTGGCTCGCAAATACAAACGGAAGTGGCCAGAGGGGCAGCTTCCTATACCAACATGACAACGGACGGACAGGACCATATTAAGGACAGAAACCTCTTTGCTTTTAGAAAGCGTAGCTACCTGTTCCGACGTTGGTCCTACTGTTCTCTAGCAGACAGCCTTGTCTGCTACCCTCAAGCATGCAACTAGAAATACATTTGCTCATTCATCCTCTCACACAGAAGGGAAGGGGGATGACAGTATCTTATCAGATACAGTATATAAAAGAAAGCGGATGTAGGTTCCGTATGAGACTGTGTGACATGAATTACGTATAAACTGTGTTTTAAAGTGTAGTAGTGTGACAGATCGTTGTTGTTTATGTGTTAAAGTAACACGTTCCACTACTCAGTCTCCTCCCAGATAGTCAGAAACGCCACAGTAAATTTAGAAGAGGAATTTATGCCGTAAATGACAACAGATTTAAGAAATTAACATGAAAGGAATCCAACAGAGACCTTTCAACCTGCTCGGGCTGCGGCCAAGAGGGCCACGTTAGAACTGAGTGTCTGCAGCGCCGCCTCGTTCAGGTGCCCCGCAATGAACTTCCCCAACGATCCACTGTGACCTCTCTCCCGCTAACATATGTGGAGGCGGCACGACATGATGTGATGGATGATCAAAACCTGCTACCCCTCAAGCCGCTGTCAGCTCCGTTGGAGGGTCAGCGCCGTCGACGACGCCGGAGCCCAACGGTGCAGAGGTTCCTACAGCCTCTACCCACCGCACCGTCGTGGGCACCCAGCCACCGTCACTGTCGGGATCGGACACAGGGATTCCTAGCGACCGAGACTGTGTCGAGCCCCGCCCTCCAGTGGATGTCGAATCTCGCACCCGAAAGCAAAAATCACCCAAGCGACACAAGAAGAGGCGATTGTCAGTTGAAGAACAGGACAGGGATGTGAAGCCGGTGGAAGACATCGACTTCGTAGACTCGTCCACAATTGCAACGGACTCCAGTGGCATCATTCACCAGAAGGTGCCTGAAGACAAGGAACACTCTCCTAAATTTGGTGGCCCAAAAAACGAGGCGCATGGTGTCGACTCCCAAAATGTGGGCTCCTGTGAAAGCGACCAGCCACCAATGGTATCACAATCGTCTCTCGGCGATTGGGCAGACGATATGGAGGCAGATGATTCACAGCAAACATCGATATCTCCACCAGAGCCCATGGCTGACATTGGGCCCGGAGGGGTCTGCCAGTCAGGGACTCATACGGCACAGTAAAGCACAGCACTGTGGGCTTGCACCGGCACACTGCCTCCGCCACTTGATATGTCTCACTCATACCGTGTGGGAACAGTCAATGTAAATGGTGTCCACTCCATTGTCAAGACCCGCATGTTACACGACATGATCAAAGCGGCAGACTTGGACATTTCCCTTCTCCAGGAGGTCCGTTCCGAGCTGCGTTTAGACCTATATGGCCACACCACCTACAGCCTACCCTTAGGTGATGGTGCAGGAAGAACGGCCATCCTTCTCCGAGATGGCATAGACGCGACGGACGTGACGTACTTGCCGAACGGGCGAGGCATCGCACTCACACTTCGTGCAGTCCGCCTCATTAACGTCTACGCTCCCTCCGGTAATTCGCACCGTGGTGACAGGCTATTCGGAGGAGGTAGACCCACTTCTGCAAGGAAATATGGACCATTACATAGTGGGCGGCGTTTTCAACAGTGTTCTGCGGCCCGAGGACCAGATACCGCATTACGTCCCATGCCCGGCTCTACAAGCATTGATACATGACCTCGCGCTCCGCGACACATGGCTCTTACATCATGGGACCCAAAGTGGATATACGCATTTTACCAGCCATTCTGCCAGTCGTCTGGACCGGATATACGTCTCGCGTGGCCTCCGCACAGCAACCTGTGATGCAGAACTCTGGCCGACGGCCTTCACGGACCATCTCGCGTACATCTGCACTGTCACCTTACCTCGACAACTCACAAGACGCAGCAAGGGCCCGTGGACGCTGAACGTCTCCCTCCTTCGCGAGGAAGCGTGTCGGCGAGCAGTCACTGACACGTCGCGTCGATGTATCAGGCGCCTGCCCATGAATGGTTCCACGTTGCTGTGGTGGCTGGGATGTGTCAAACCTGCACTCCGAAAGACCTTGATGGCCTACGGGCGTGACAGATCGAACTGGCAAAGGGCAACATCGGAATTTTACTATACAGCGTTACGCGAGCTGGCGACGCAACCGCCGTCTCCCGAACGTCAGATGTCCGTACAACGCATGAAAGCTCGTCTACTCCGCATCAGGACAGAGCAGCTAGAAGGTGTCCGCATCCGTGCGCGAGTGCAAGACTGTATCCCCAACGAAACGGCATCAGTGTATCACATTGTGCGCGAGAGGCGCCACCGCAAACGTCAGCTCATTACGGTGGTAAACACGGAGGAGGGCGGCCGCGCAGTGACACAAACGGACATCGCGCACACGTTTGCCAGACACTATGGGACCTTGTACATGGAAGATCCGCGATATGTACGTGATTATGACGAGCTGTTGCACGATTTTCCCGCCACTCGGGATGTGGCAGCCGATGATAGTCTGCTGTTGCCCATTACACCCGAAGAGCTGACATCGGCCTTGGCACGTGGAACACCGAACAAGTCGCCTCGACCGGACGGTTTACCCCTGGAATTCTACCGCACATTTTACGACCTTATGGGCGACAAGTGGCTCCAAATGTTTCAAGACCTGATCCGACCTGATTTCACGGTCCCCACAGAATTCACAGAAGGCATCTTGATCCCAGTACCGAAACCGAATGGTGGTTGTAGGTGGCAGGACTTTCGCCCACTCACACTCCTCAACAACGACTACAAGATCTTCGCCCGTATCCTCCGCGCGCGTCTCCACACCGCTATCGGGAAAGCCATCCACACCGATCAGACATGTTTAGGTGGTGTCAGCAACATTCATACGGCGTTAGGAGCATACCACGACGTAATTGCTTTGACGGCGGCCTGCAAAATACGAGGCGCCCTTGTCGCCGTAGATTTTGACCACGCATTCGACCGCGTCGACCACGGCTTCTTACGAGCAGTTTTGCAACACATGGGCCTCTCTCCGGAGTCTGCACAGGTGGTCCTTCGACTGGTCCATGGAGCGCGCTCCCGCATGATGGTCAACGGTTGTCAGTCTGGTCACATTGTTGTTGGACGGTCAGTGCGACAAGGGTGCCCCCTGTCTAGTATATTATTTGCTGCAGCGCTTGAACCAGCTTTACATGGTCTACGGCAGCAATTAACTGGTATCTCCTTGCGGGACGTGACCTTTCGTTGTGGTGCATTCGCCGATGACGTGGTGTTCCTGGCCAGATCAGAGGATGAAATGCATATGGCGCTTCAGTGGCTACGCCAGTACGGGGCGGTCGCTGGGAGCGTCATTAACGTGAAGAAGACAAAATACATGGATGTCGGAGGGGGGGCTTTCCAACACAACGGCGGTGCCCTTTGACAAGGTGCCCGTACTCAAGTGTTTAGGAGTGCAATTCTATAGCAATGTCCGCCGCACGGCGGCGGCTACGTTCCGCCGGCTCCTACACCAGACACGTGCTCTGCTGCAGGACAACAAACTGAGTCGCTTGGATATGCTCCTCAGAACACGTTATGTCAACACCTATCTTGTCTCAAAACTGAACTATTTTGCGCATATCCTTAACTTGACGGCTACGATGGCCGACAGATTTCAAGCAGCATATGGACATTTCGTAAGCACCGGTCTGGTTTTTAAAGTCCGATACGCCACCCTGACACTGCCGCAGCGGGCGGGCGGTATCGGTTTCATTAATGTATATAACCGTGCGCGATCGCTTTATCTCAACACTATGCGCCGCACATGGACCTCTGCCCACTCCACTCTGACGGGCACCCTGATAGCGGCAGTGGCACCATACTCTCTGCATCCCCCGGTTTCTGTAGGACACGTTTCACCGGCACTCACCCACATCAGAGAGTTCTTGATTGACTTCATCTACTTACGGTCAGAACTTCCGACGACACGGAAGCCCAGCACACAAGACTATTATCGCCTCTATCAACAGCGGCAACCTGTAAATACGGTCGCCCACAGACATCCTGAAGTTGCCTGGAACACGGTGTGGCGAGCGGTACACACGGCTTTTCTACCTACGACGGTGCGTTCATTGTGGTACGTGGTTGTGAATGGGAAGTTCGCTACTCGTCAGAGGCTACATTCCATACATCTGACAGACGATCCCTTGTGCCCGACATGCTCAGTCGTTGACTCGGATGCACACCGTCTGACTTGTGCCGCGACCAGCGAGTGCTGGCTACTGACGCAGCGCATGCTGGCGTTACTCTTGCGGCGATTGCCGGAGTCCATCTCCCCAGATGAGGTATTGCGCCCCGACGGCGTATACGTTCCATCAACCAGAACGAACGCCGTTAACTGGCTAAAAGGCATGGCCGTTTACTACATATTTTGCGATGCTCCCAAAGGCACACTCGATTTTTGGTCCCTATTGATGACGACACATGCAGCATTCAGCCGCCACCCGAAGTACAGAACTCGTTTCGCAAATTATTTAGGTTCATTATTTGCAGATCCTCCTGCTCACTGGGGCGTTCCGGGTATGAGACGCTGAAAATGAAGAAGAATCCTGGAGCATATTGATCCTCTATGGACAGAATAGGGGGGAAACCCTCCCAACAGACGAGAAGACGACTCGGATGCTCGGCTACGGCAGTTGTAGGATCTTTCTTTGTAATGAAACACAAATAAATCTATAAATACAATACAAAATGAAAATTAAAAAAAAAATTAAAAATGTTGTAAAAATTAAAGAAATAAATAAATAAAACAACATCGACAAACCCTCTACATCCCCTTCCTGATCCTTCGATCCTCGAACTCGAACGCGTGGCTTGGGCGTGGCGGCGGGATGGCCAGGCTTCGGGTGTCGACCCCTGCGCTACCCGTTGTCCTGCTCCTGCAGCGGTAGGCTAGGATACACACACACACACAAAAAAAGATGGATAGAGCGTCTGCCATGTAAGCGGGAGGTCCCGGGTTCGAGTCCCGGTCGGGGCACACATTTTCAGCTGTCGGCAGCTGAGGGTTTCAGTTAGTCATCATTTATTCTTCATTTTTGTCGTAACGCACAAAATGAGTGACGTAACTAGATGTGGTTTGCAGAAGAAGGTGCACATGTCAATAAAATGGGAAGAAAAGAAAAACTAATCAGTGGTGAGTAGAGAACGACAAAGCCTGAAGCGACTCTTAAATGTTCAGTTTCGGCCGTGTTAAAGCCCGTAGTGGATGGCGTTAGGAAAAACGTTCCTTTTGTTTGCTGTTCGCTGTGCAGTGAAATTTACTCTCATGCTGGAGGGTCAAGTGGCTCTTCGCACATTTCTCGCCATCCATGCGTGTCTGATAAACAAGGGTCTTGTGTGGACGAGAAACGACTTCCTAAACCTGCTCGGGAGATAACTGTCGATAAATTCATGGCTATGTGTGAACAAGACGTAAGGTCGAATGGAACTATGAGAGATGAAAGTCTTATGGATCTTGTTCAGACGTTAGTGGACATTACAACGGATATTGTACCTCACCTCACAACTGTGTCGCGATACATGCCAGAAAGTGCTAAAAGCCTACGACATATAATTATGCCAGAGGTAATTGCTCATATAACAGAAGGAGAATACTCAGCAAATACAGACATGTGGACATCCAGAGCGAGAAGAAACAATTATCTGACATGTTTCATTGACTGGGCTCTCAGATCTCGCAATTTGTTAACTACTCAGATTCCAGATGAACCAAAAACGGGTGGTAACTTTCTAAGAGAATTGTTTAGACGATTTATGTCTCTTGGTATGTCTCTACATTGAAAGACATGCAGCACATGACAGATCAAGGTACAAACAATGTCGTTGCACAGCGCGTTATATTCACGACTGAATCGTTCCTGCCGTATGCTAAATACGGGGCTACAAAATAATTTTAATGCGGAGTATATATGCATCAATTATCCATAAGTTCATGGTCTTTGCCGGCCGGGGAGGCCGAGTGGTTCTAGGCGCTACAGTCTGGAACTACTCGACCGCTACACCGCAGGTTAGAAACATGCCTCGGGCATGGATGTGTGTGATGTCCTTAGCTTAGTTAGGTTTGAGTAGTTCTAAGTTCCAGGGGACTAATGACCTCAGACGTTAAGTCCCATAGTGCTCAGAGCCATTTCCTTTCATGGTTTTTTGATTGCGGTGGAAGAACGCGTCACTTACGTAAAGAAAAGTGGTCTTCTTAACGTTCTTGATACATCACTGAGCCAATCTAACGATAGTCGCTGGAATAAGCAGATGACATTGTTAGAATGTCTTTGTGCGAGAAGCTCTCTGAGAAGGGAGAAATAGCCCGAAATGAAGGAACTGATATCACGCTGATGAAAGAACTTTTCACGGTATGTTTGCCATTCTATTACTGTAATTCTTATACGCAATCGTTTATTTTATAGCTTTTAAAATATAATGACTTTTGTAGCTCTTCAAAGCGGCGTCCAAGGAATTAGAACTGGAGAAATCACCTGCACTGCACCTTCTGTTGACATGGACAATGACAATGTTAAAGCTTTTGAGTCTGGCGCCCCACGACAGAGGAGTTTCTGAAGTCGGACTTTTACATAAACGCCTCAAATTATACTTAGATGAAAATCTATTTGTCCAGAGATACTGTGAGGTACCAGCTTTCCTCTGGCCACAATTCGTCGTTTAAAAATGATATCTAAAGATAAGAGGAGTAAAGTCATGAAAAGGATACAATAGTTTTCCATCCTCGTACTTCTCCAATTCCACAATACACTCTAACGACATTTCCCACTACTACATCTACAACTGACTTTTCTCTTGGTTCTCACTAGTCGGTTCGAAAATAGGAGAGACGCTCATTCCTACATGTCCCTCCAGAACTGGTAACACGTGAATTCTTAGGAATCCATGTTGTCCTAAATGAAAGTTTGAATTTTTGCCGTATATGCACTGAAATATGAATTTTTCAGTACTCCGGTTAAAAAAAGAGAGGAGTAATGAGCCTGGAGATGTAATTTACAGAACCACCCCACCAAAGAACAATTCTTGTTGAAGCACTTAAATTCTGCTACTCCATATGCTGGATTTCTAGTTGTGCAATTTGAAGAAGGGAGTGAGACATTCAGGTAGCCTACACCCGATGTCATTCAACATCTACACCGAACAAGCAGTAAAGCAAACAAGGATAAATTTGTAAACAGAATTAAATAACAAAAATGGTTCAAATGGCTCTGAGCATAATGGGACTTAACTTCTGAGGTCATCAGTCCCCTAGAACCTAGAATTACTTAAACCTAACTAACATAAGGACATCACAAACATCCATGCCCGATGCAGGATTCGAACCTGCGACCGTAGTGGTCTCGCGGTTCCAGACTGTAGCGCCTAGAACCGTAGGGCCACTCCGGCCGGCTAATTAAATATCAGGGGGAAGCAATAAACATTTTGAAGTTTACTGGTGACACTGCAATTCTGTCAGATACAGCAAAGGACTTGGAATAGCAGTTGAATGGAGTAGATAGTGCCCTGAAAAGGGATTATAAGATAACCCTCAATGGAACTAAATGAAAAGTAATGGAACGCATTCAAAATAAACCTAGCAGTACCAACGGATTTTCCATAACGTGTACTACAGAAGGGGGTCGTAATATATGACCAACACAAAGATATACGGATTTCGTTAATTTTCATTGTCTTTTACGCACAGCATACTTTTTAAAGATATATTTATGCATAAGAAGGGTCCTAAACCTGAAAATATGAATATGACACCTGTTCTGAAAATTCACATCCACTGACAAGACCTAAATCTTTGCGTTAAGTTTTACTGAAAAAATTTAAAACATTTACGGAATCTGGTAGAAGAAATCATTTATAAATCACAAATATATTTTTTCAACATTTTAAAATACAATGTACATGACTAGATTAGAGTATTCTGAAAAGGTAGGCGTATAGTACCCCTTCCCTCTCCCTTGGTATTGCGAGGGTTAAATCACGTAGTGTTATGGGAATCTGATTACGAAATGAGACGCTAAAAGGACTATTGGGCAGCGAAATAACTGATGATGGCCGAAGTAGAGAGGATATAAAATGAAGACCGACTATAGCAAGAAAAGCATTAATGAAGAAGAGGGATTTGATAACATCGAATATAAAGTTAAGTGATTTCCAGAATGAGATTTTTCACTCTGCAGCGGAGTATGCGCTGATATGAAACTTCCTGGCAGATTATAACTGTGTGCCCGACCGAGACTCGAACTCGGGACCTTTGCCTTTAGCGGGCAAGTGCTCTACCATCTGAGCTACCGAAGTACGACTCACGCCCGGTCCTCACAGTTTACTGGCAGAAGTAAAGCTGTGAGGACCGGGCGTGAGTCGTGCTTCGGTAGCTCAGATGGCGCCAGTCTGCTTTCCGCAGCGCTGCGGCGAGGACGTCTTGTTTACGTCCCGTCCGCGCGGTCGCGAGTGCCCGTAGTTGTTTACTACTGCGTTGTCGCTAGTTTAGAGTCCATCACTACCGACGCAACATGGCACATTCATACAGACAAACCACCATCAAGATCAGTTTTCAAACCGATCATGCACGCCCGCGAGCTTTTGAAGTGGAACGTTTTCTACGTGACGACGTTAAAATTGACCCGCGAGACATAATTGGTATCCATCTCTCTATCACGAGCAGTGTTGTCTACGTCAAGCTAGTAAGTGACGAGGTGTGCAACAGAATCGTGAGCGCACATGCGAACGATCTTAAATTCAAACATTCTGATGGCCATATTGGGGCGGTCTCTATCGATCACGCGGGGCTTGGCCTCCGTACGATACGCGTCTTCGAACTCCCTTTCGAAGTACCACCGGACGTAGTCACCGCGGCTTTCCAGCCCTACGGCAAAGTGATCAGCCATATGGCCGAAAAATGGACCACCTTTACAACGTACCCCGTTCTTAACGGGGTACGACAGATTAAAATTGAACTGACCAAACATGTTCCGTCATATCTTGTCATCGGCGGATGTAGGGCGATCATTATGTATGACGGTCAGCCACGCACTTGCTCTGGTTGTGGCCAAGTAGGGCACGTCCGGTCGGATTGTCTCCGACGACGGCTTACTCAAATCCCGACAGGTGAATCTATGACTCCTTCTACGGTGACGACCCTTCCTCTCAATTACGCCGAAGTTACACGGGCAGCAACCTTTTCCGATGCTGACGACATTAGTCCGATAACCGCCCCCGATGGAGAGACCAAAATGGCTTCTGCAGTACAGGATCCGGCCTCTACAACGGCGCCCCCACCTGAAGATAATCACCGACCGACCTTGCAAGAAGGCGTGGATGCCAGGATGGACATTGACCCCCGGGTTGTGCCGACAGCGGCTTTTCTTCCAGACACCGGAGCAGCTGACGAAATCCACCCACATTCAGATACTGAAACACATGTCCGTAAACAGCGTTCCCCGCGAAAACACAAGAGACGGCGGCGTGCTCCATCGGACGAGTGTTTGCAGCGATCGTCTGACATGGACTGTGGAAATTCGGACGACGGTACCGGCGGTACAGAGGCCGCTGTAACTTCAAACTCAGCAGATCGCCGTGGTGACGGCTTCAGCCCCTCAGACCCCACAGCACAGCAGGATCACAAGCAGACAACCGCTGCCGATTCCCAGCCAGCAGAGCCGATGGAGTCAGCGTCGAGTGCCGCAGCAGCCACTAACAGCCACCAACAGCCGATGGTGTTTCATGGCGACTGGGCGGACGACTGTGAGGAACACTCCTTGCCCATCGTGTCGGACGACACGGGGGGAAATTTACCCCACCAGTGTTGATCCTTTCCCGCCGTCAGTTACAGTGACGAGACAGCCTTACCAGGGTATTGATGGCCAACACGGATGCTGTGGATAGACCTCAAACTTATCGCGTTGCAACTATAAACATCAACACTATACGGACGCGCGCTAAGTTATCCTTGCTTCAGGATATGTTGAACTCTGCTTCCATCGACATAGCCCTTCTCCAGGAAGTGTACGTCGACGACTTCCCAGGCATGTACGGTTACGATGCTTGCGTCTCTCCAGCTTCCCCAACAGGCAGCGGTGTCGCTGTACTTCTTCGGGAAGGGATAGTGGCGGACGATATCCTGTTTCTGCCTGGGGCAAGAGGAATGGCACTCACAGTACTGGGTGTCCGCCTTATCAATATCTACGCACCTTCCGGGACGGACAAACGTCGCGAACGTTCACGATTCTTTGCGGAAGACGTCGCCCCGCTCTTCCAAGGCCGCCACGACCATCTGGTGTTTGGAGGTGACTACAATTGCGTACTGGCGCCCAGAGATCAACTCCCACGACATAATCCGTGCCCGGAACTCGGGACGCTAATTCGAGACCTGCAGATGGTGGACACTTGGGAACATCTTCACGGCCACCGACCGGGATTCACGCACTTCACAAGTCACTCTTCCAGTCGTATCGATCGGATTTATGTCTCACGCTCTCTCGCCGCTGGAACACAGGATGCGGAACTGTGGCCTGCAGCATTCTCGGACCACTCAGCTTACATTTGTGCCGTCACCCTGCGGCGGCAACAAGTGTGGAGAAGCCGCAGCCCGTGGAAATTAAACATCGCTCACCTGTCGTACCCGGATTGCCGCCAAGCCGTTGAGGATACGTGGCATTCGTGTGAAAATCGCCTCCGTGCATATCCCACGACGATCCGCTGGTGGTTGGACTGCGCCAAACCGGCACTGAGGCGAACGTTGATAACCTACGGTCGTGACCACGCTACTTGGCGAAGACATACACTCGACTTTTACTTCCGGGTCCTGCGCGACTGCGATGCTATGGCGCCGTCTCCGGAACGACAAACGGCGGTCCACCGTGCTAAGGCTCAGATCGTCGCTCATGTGCGACGCCACCTAGAGGGGGTAGTCATCCGCTCGAGGACGCAGGATCGGATACCGAGCGAACGCCCGTCAATGTTCCACATCCTTCGTGAACGTAAACGACGCCAACGAGCGCTGATACGCTTCATCGACACGGAGGACGGTCATCGCCTCACCACGCAACAAGACATAAACACAGCGTTCTACAATCATTATTCCCAACTCTATTCCGCTCAGACCCCTGATCCGACAGCACTGGAGGACGTCTCTCAGACGATTTACGGCACCGTCACCCCGGCAATGGGAGCGGCCTTGATGGAAGAAATTACAGAAGAAGAAGAGATCGACGCCATTGGAAAAGGAGCTGTCAACAAGTCTCCGGGTCCTGATGGCCTCCCCTTGGAATTTTACCGGACTTTTCAATATTTATTAGCCTCCCGATGGACGGACATCTGTCGCGAACTCCTATCCCCGGACGTGCCGCTCCCTGCGGCCCTCGTGGAAGGGATGATTATTCCTATTCACAAACCGTCCGGTGGCTCACGACTGCAGGACTACCGCCCGTTGACGCTATTGAACTGCGACTTTAAGATCTTTTCTCGACTGTTGGCGGCGCGGATACGCCAGACCCTACGAAATGTTATCTCACCCGATAAAACGTCATTAGGAGGCGACAATAATATTCAAACAGCACTCAGTGAATATCGTGACTTGATCTCACTGGCGAGGGCATGTCGTCTGAAGGGTGCACTGGCGGCAATCGATTTTAGTCAAGCTTTCGACCGAGTGGACCACAACTATTTGGAAGCGGTCCTCCAACATATGTGGTACCCACAGCCATTCGTTACTGTCGTCATGCGACTACTCCGTGGCGCGACGTCCGAGGTGATCGTCAACGGCCGACCTTCGCAGCCCCTCACCATTTCTCGATCGATACGCCAAGGGTGCCCTCTGTCCACTTTACTTTACGCTGTGGCCATGGAACCTCTCCTCTGCGGCCTGCGCCAACGACTAACGGGTTTGACGTTACGAGGCCACACTTTCCGGTGTAAAGCGTACGCTGACGACCTGGTGATTGTCATCCGCAACGGTGACGACACCGCTAGCGCACTAAATTGGATAGTGAAATATGGCATGGCCACTGGTAGTCGTATCAACGTCGCAAAATCGGTGGCGATGAACATCGGGGTCGGATTGTCTGAGAACAGTGTCACCCCCTTACAGCTCAGAGATAGTTTGAAATGTCTCGGCATTGACTTTACAGACGATATACGACGGACCGCTGCTGACAACTTTCGACGGCTTTTACGGAATGTTCGGACTGGCATTGCCAACAACCGCCTACGAGCCCTGGACATCGTCCAACGGACCCAGTATGTCAACACACATTCAGCGTCACGCATTCCGCACATCGCCCAGATATTACCTATACCGGTGATGTTAGCTCGCCGTATACTTGCGGCTTTTGGGTCCTTCGTGAGTTCAGGAATACTTTTCAAGATCAAATATGAGACTCTCACCCTTCCCCCGGATCGGGGAGGGCTTGGCCTTTATCACGTTTATGACAGGGCGGTCGCCCTATTTGTGAGCACATTAGTCAAACTATGGCACCGCCGTCCGGACAGTCTGACCAGTTTGTTAATGGAAGAACTAGCACCGCCCTCCCTGTTGCCGCCTGTGCCGATACACCACGTCCCCTCCTCGCTCTTCTACATCGGTGTCTTTTACCTCGAACTCAGTTACGTTCGACTTGCCTTACCAGCGACTCAACTGGCGACGGCAAAGGCGGTTTATAGGGTCCTGCAACGTGGACGACCCGATAACATCGTGGAGAGGAAGCAGCCGAACGTCAACTGGCGAGTAGTGTGGAGGACAATTCACCACGTAACACTGGACACTGACGTCACGGCGATGTGGTATATCACTGTCAACGGTAAGCAGGTGACCAGATCAAGGCTACATGCTATCCACATGGTAGACTCACCCACGTGCACGAGCTGTGGCGTTCACGACGACGATGAACACCGTCTTAGCTGTGGCGAGTCTACGGCAGTGTGGCACTTAGTGAGGCAAATGGCAGCATACTTCCTTCGGGTAACGCCGAATCATATCGACCCCAAGACTATCTTATTCCCGGATGAAACGTATTACCCACGCACTAAAACTAATGCAATGACGTGGCTTCGTGGACATGCAGTGCATTATTTGTTTCAAGACGGCACTAAGGACACCTTAGACTTTTGGAACTATTTGCAGGAACGACATTGCAAGATCCTCCGTAACCCTAAGTATCGACAATATTTTTCCAATTTTTTGTGGAGTGCGTTCCACGACCCTCCACGTAGCTGGAACATCACGGGTAAGAGAAGCTAAAATTACAATACGATGATAGAACACTACACGGTACAACGTGGGATCTACTTTCATCATTACGAGAAGTCATACCTGGATGATACAGCAGATGGAGAGTTTCGTTGTGAACCCTCACACTCTGTAGCAGTATTTGCCCCATTTCCTCTTTTTGTCCCCGGTGCGAAAAGGTCTTCGCAGTTTTAGTTTTCCCATCCGGTGCAAGATGTAGCACTGGTTAATGGTGGTATGGATTCCACCCTTCAGTTTTGTTTCACGGTTTCCTTCGCCCCGCACTTTGCTCTCTTTCTTTATGACTTTTTCTACAACTATTAGCATGGTTTTAGTTATGTGCGTCGACGCAAAGAGTGCACTTAATAGTTTTCGGTTCCTAACTGTTAAAAAAAATTAAAAAAATAAAACAAAATAAAAAAATGAAAAAAAAATAAATTAAAAAAATTAAAAATACATAAATGCTTAAATTAAATAAAAGAAATCACAATAATACACCCACTGCATCCTTAGTACCACTTCACCACTTCACATCCCCAGGATGGGAGGGGGGAGACATCGTGGACAGGCCTCGGGTCGCGACCCCTGCCCACCTTGCCTCCGCCAGCCCACTACCTGCTTCCCCCCCCCCCCAAAAAAAAGAAAAAAAAGATAAAAAACTAAAAAAAAAGTCTTCCATCGAGGGGGGGAAAAAATGGCAGAGCACTTGCCCGCGAAAGGCAAAGGTCCCGGGTTCGAGTCTCGGTCGGGCACACAGTTTTAATCTGCCAGGAAGTTTCATAAAGTTAAGTGTTAGGAATTATTCCTAAAGGTATTTGTATGGTTTCCAAGATGCTGTTCCAGGCGGATGTGAAAATGAATGTGCCCAATGGAAAATACTGAACGCAAAAACAAATATTTGGCCCTGTCTGACTACCACCTGAAGCAGATCTTAGGATCTCTATAATAGCGCTTTTATTTTCTCCTTCTTGCTCTTTAACGTATAAATTACAACATAAAAATAAATGAATGATTAAGGGAACTAGCAGCTACTAAATGTTAATGTCCTTTGCTGGTGATACATTTATTGTAGATTGAAATTTCTTTATACATTACAAATGTTTATATGTCGATGTGCAAAGGACATGTTGTTGTTGTGGTCTTCAGTCCTGAGACTGGTTTGATGCAGCTCTCCATGCTACCCTATCCTGTACAAGCTTCTTCATCTCCCAGTACTTACTGCAACCTACATCCTTCTGAATGTGCTTAGTGTATTCATCTCTTGGTCTCCCTCTATTATTTTTACCCTCCACGCTGCCCTCCAATGCTAAATTTGTGATCCCTTGATGCCTCAGAACATGTCCTACTAACCGGTCCTTTCACTTGGTCAAGTTGTGCCACATAATCTTCTTCTCCCCAATTCTATTCAATACTTCATCATTAGTTATATGATCTACCCATCTAATCTTCAGCATTCTTCTGTAGCACCACATTTCAAAAGCTTCTATTCTCTTCTTGTCCAAACTATTTATCGTCCATGTTTCACTTCCATACATGGCTACACTCCATACAAATACTTTCAGAAACGACTTGCTGACACTTAAATTTGTACACGATGTTAACAAATTTCTCTTCTTCGGAAACGCTTTCTTTGCCATTGCCAGTCTACATTTTATATCTTCTCTACTTCGACCATCATCAGTTATTTTGCTCCCCAAATTGCAAAACTCCTTTACTACTTTAAATGTATCATTTCCTAATCTAATTCCCTCAGCATCACCCGACTTAATTCGACCACATTCCAGTATACTCGTTTTGCTTTTGTTGATGTTCATCTTATATCCTCCTTTCAAGACACTGTCCATTCCATTCAACTGCTCTTCCAAGTCCTTTGCTGTCTCTGATAGAATTACAATGTCATCGGCGATCCTCAATGTTTTTATTTCTTCTCCATGGATTTTAATACCTACTCCGAAGTTTTCTTTTTTTTTTTTCCTTTACTGCTTGCTCAATATACAGATTAATTAACACCGGGGAGAGGCTACAACCCTGTCTCACTCCCTTCCCAACCACTGCTTCCATTTCATGCCCTCGACTCTTATAACTGCCATCTGGTTTCTGTACAAATTGTAAATAGCCTTTCGCTCCCTGTATTTTACCCCTGCCACCTTTAGAATTTTAAAGAGAGTATTCCAGTCAACATTGTCAAAAGCTTTCTCAAAGTCTACAAATGCTAGAAACGTAGGTTTGCCTTTCCTTAATCTTTCTTCTAAGATAAGTCGTAAGGTCAGTTTTTTTTAATCTTTCTTCTAAGATAAGTCGTAAGGTCAGTTTTTTAAAATCTTTCTTCTAAGATAAGTCGTAAGGTCAGTTTTGCCTCACGTGTTCCAACATTTCTACGGAATCCAAACTGATCCTCCCCGAGGTCGGCTTCTACCAGTTTTTCCATTCGTCTGTAAGGAATTCGCGTCAGTATTTTGCAGCTGTGTCTTATTTAACTGATAATTCGGTAATTTTCACATCTGTCAAAACCTGCTTTCTTTGGGATTGGATTTATTATATTCTTCTTGACGTCTGAGGGTATTTCGCCTGTCTCATACATCTTGCTCGCCAGATGGTAGACTTTTGTCAGGACTGGCTCTCCCAAGGCGGTCAGTAGTTCTAATGGAATGTTGTCTACTCCCGGGGCCTTGTTTCTGCTCAGGTCTTTCTGTGCTGTGTCAAACTCTACACGCAGTATCGTATCTCCCATTTCATCTTCATCTACATCCTCTTCCATTTCAATAATATTGTCCTCAAGTACATCGCCCTTGTATAGATCCTCTATATACTCCTTCCACCTTTCTGCTTTCCCTTCTTTGCTTAGAACTGGGTTTCTATCTGAGCTCTTGGTATTCATACAAAGGGGCTCTCTTTTCTCCAAAGGTCTCTTTAATTTTCCTGTAGGCAGTATCTATCTTACTCCTAGTGAAATAAGCCTCTACATCCTTACATTTGTCCTCTTGCCATCCCTGCTTAGCCATTTTGCACTTCCTGTCGATCTCATTTTTGAGACGTCTGTATTCCTTTTTGCCTGCTTCATTTACTGCGTTTTTATATTTTCTCCTTTCATCAATTAATTTCAATATTTCTTCTGTTACCCAAGGATTTCGACTAGCCCTCGTCCTTTTACCTACTTGATCCTCTGCTGCCTTCACTACTTCATCCCGCAGAGCTACCCATTCTTCTTCTACTGTACTTCTTTCCCCCATTCCTGTCAATTGTTCCCTTATGCTCTCCCTGAAACTCTGTACAACCTCTGGTTCTTTCAGTTTATCCAGGTCCCATCTTAAATTCTCGCCTTTTTGCAGTTTCTTCAGTTTTAATCTACAGTTCATAACCAATAGATTGTGGTCAGAGTCCACATCTGCCCTGGAAATGTCTTACAATTTAAAACCTGGTTCCTAAATCTCTGTCTTACCATTATATAATCTATCTGATACTTTCTAGTATCTCCGGGATTCTTCCATGTATACAACCTTCTTTCATGATTCTTGAACCAAGTGTTACCTATGATTAAGTTATGCTCTGTGCAAAACTCTACCAGGCGGCTTCCTCTTTCATTTCTTAACCTCTATCCATATTCACCTACTATGTTTCCTTCTCTCCCTTTTCCTACTCTCGAATTCCAGTCACCCATGACTATGAAATTTTCGTCTCCCTTCACTACCTGAATAATTTCTTTTATCTCATCATACGTTTCTTCAATTTCTTCATCATCTGCAGAGCTAGTTGTCATATATACTTATACTACTGTAGTAGGCGTGGGCTTCGTGTCTATCTTGGCCACAATAATGCGTTCACTATGCTGTTTGTAGTAGCTTACGGGCACTCCTATTTTTTTATTCATTATTAAACCTACTCCTGCATTACTCCTATTTGATTCTGTGTTTATAACCCCGTATTCACCTGACCAAAAGTCTTGTTCCTCCTGCCACCGAACTTCACTAATTCCCACTATATCTAACTTTAACGTGTCCATTTCCTTTTTTAAATTTTCTAATCTACCTACCCGGTTAAGGGATCTGACATTCCACACTCCGATCCCTAGAACGCCAGTTTTCTTTTTCCTGATAACGACGTCCTCCTGAGCAGTCCCCGCCGAGAGAACCGAATGGGGGACTATTTTACGTCCTGAATATTTTACCCAAGAGAGCGCCATCATCATTTAATCATACAGTAAAGCTGCATGCCCTCGTGAAAAATTACGGCTGTAGTTTACCCTTGGTTTCAGCCGTTCGCAGTACCAGCACAGCAAGGCCGTTTTGGCTAATGTTGCAAGACCAGGTCAGTCAATCATCCAGACTGTTGGCCCTGCAACTACTGAAAAGGCTGCTGCCCCTCTACAGGAACCACACGTTTGTCTGGCCTCTCAACAGATACCCCTCCGTTGTGGTTGCACCAATGGTACGGCCATCTGTATCGCTGAGGCACGCAAGCCTCCCCACCAACGGCATGGTCCTTGGTTCATGGGGAGGGGCAATGGACATAAACACATGTAAAAGAATTTCCTGACTAATATTATTAATCAACTGCCCAAATGTGCCTCTTTTTTTTTTGGCTACGCGATCTAATATAAATAACGCGAGATGACTGTCGTCTTCTACGTCCCAAACACTCGAAGACACTGCTTTCAAAAAGATCCACAGTAGTGTGCAACCTCAGTGGAAATGAAACTTACGTGAGCACAGCTGTTCAGCTTTATAGTATTAATACGCCGAAGCAATTAGCAATATCACCGTATGTACTGCGTCCCGTGCGTCGGAGTGATGGTTCTCGTACACGTCTGTGACAATGGAAGATCTCCAGCCACAAAAAAAAACCTCATTAAACACTAGGACCGCAGAAGGCGGTCCTACGACTAGTATAATCTAATACTATCTTCTCCTCTCTGTATTCTACAGACAAGAATCGCGAACTGGCCGGCCTGTGTGGCCGTGCGGTTCTAGGCGCTTCAGTCTGGAACCGCGTGACCGCTACGGTCGCAGGTTCGAATCCTGCCTCGGGCATGGATGTGTGTGATGTCCTTAGGTTAGTTAGGTTTAAGTAGTTCTAATTTCTATGGGACTGATGACCATAGATGTTGAGTCCTATAGTGCTCAGAGCCATTTGAACCATTTTTTGAAACGCGAACTCCTAGCCACAAGGACGGAATTCAGATAATGGCTTAACGTCAGTATTGACAGGAAAAGTGCTCTCAATCACTGAACGCTGCATACTTAACGACGATTCCCTACCCGCAGGCGAAGTCCAGACTCGTATAAGTCAGAAACACTTTCGGTCACATAAAGCAACTTCCAGTGCCTTTTGCCCCTATATCATGCAAATTAAGCCTTAGTGATTTTGCATGCATTTGTTCTTCATGACAAACGAACCTTGCGACAGTATTTCACTGGTGACAGCTTTCCCCAGCTTGAACATTAACCTCCTGAGTTCTACCGCGCGTCATCGAAAGTCAGTTTGGGCTTGATGCTTGATGAGAAAGTGTAGCCCTGGGATTGCACATCAGCTTTCGACTGCATCACGCATTACACTGCAAGTGTTGTCACTTTCGTCAATCTCCTGATCCACAAGCCTTGTCGGCCCGATCATTAACCTTACAAACACATTTCCTCTTCTCCTCTTCCCACCTTCTGAGAAGGCAGTTCCGTCACAGATGGTGCCAAATTTGCGCCCTTCGGAAATACTAAAAGCGTCTGCACCATTTCAGTACCCTAAACATGTGCAATACAATCAGCCTTATTGATAGCTTTCTGTGCAACCTCCTAAGTATCTACAACAAAATTACTGTCGGCAGTTGCACTCTGCAACACACAAAGATCATCGCACATGCACTGCCCTGCAGATCTGGTCCAGGCTGCTGAAATTCGCAACCTCTCCGACGTGGTATACCTCACTAATTATGCAACAATAGATGAGGAGAACAAAACAGTACTAATTCCATTGTAACACTTACTATAACTTAACTTCTCCGATTGAGAATCTACATATGACTACTACGTTACGTGCTTAAACGCAGTGAGCCACCTTTTTTACTCGAAATAAAATACTTCCCCCATTCAAAACGGTGTAAACTACCACAAAATTCCTACTTCTAAACAAAACTCATCTTCCGCTCCTAAGAAGCTACACATGGTTAGCACCTTACATCCTTCCAGAATATGAGCCACACGCATTGATGATAGAGGAAAAATAACGTTCATATTTATACATTCTCAGAACAGAGTCTGAGTTTACTTGCCATATGTCAAACACGAAAACAGAACTGAAAAGCTGGTAAAAGGTGGACTGACCCTACGTGACACAATCACCCACTCCATACTGATGCTGTCTGTCGACAAAACTGCCACCCTGAGGTAGTCTAGAGTCATCGTCTCCAGGTAGGGTGGCTGGTAAGATTCCTCTGACACTGAAATGTAGTGGTGACACACACTTCTGACATCAAAATGTAGAGGTCGCCCCAGCGCGAAGCAGGCGGCAAAAGACTTCCCAAGCGGCCGCACGTAATGCCTTCCCGGTTTGTCTGGCAAAACAGGTTCCAGGTGCTGTCTGTGGCTGACACTGTCGCTGAGCCGGATGCTGTCGCCTTTCCTGTTTCAGAGGATTATTGGTAGTTGGGAGCTCCAACGCTAGGCACGTTATGGGGCCCCTTAGAGCCATGCTGACAAGGAGGGTAAGAAAACCAATGTGCATTTCGTGGGCATAGCGGGTGGAGTCATTCCAGATGTGGAAAAGAATGCCGGACATTTGCCACGCCGGACACTTGCCACGCCGGACATTTGCCACACTTGCCCCTTAGCCAGGTAGCTTGAGTAGCGATCCCTCGGGTAAGGGACGCCCTTCCCCGTACTACCTCTATCCGCTTTCGGCCGCCGTCTCCACATCTTACGCGATACAACCAGTACATAAGACACCTTCTTCTTCGAGATCTTGACCAAATACAGAGCTTCTTTTCCGAAATCGAAATATTTATAACTTTAGTGAAACGAAAGCAATACCGACGATTATGTCAGTATGTAATTAGTTCTGCCAAGTATAAATATAGATTCCTCTGTCTGTACGGTAGCTTCCTTTCACGCTTACTGATTGCGATAGAAACAGTCCATCGGCATGGGGAAACAAGAAAGGAACGATGTAACGAGAATGCGAATGTACGCTAATCATTTCTTTTTGATCACTGCATTTGTGCCTACTTTAATTACTGGAACTGCATACCCAAAAGACAACAGGGAAAGAAGAAATGGGTATGTGAATGTTTGAAAAGAAGAACGACATACTCCATATTAATTTACTCTCTAAAAAATTAGTTAATAAAGTGTAGCGGGACAATGTTCAAAACATAACTGAAAACACGTTCACTAAATAGAGATAAGAACAGCTATGATTGACATGTCATCTAAAGTCAACTTACAATTTTAAAATGTTAGAAAAAAGGAAATGAAGAAATACAGAATGCTACGCTTGTAACGTACGTTGTTGTTCTACATTGTTTAGCTCTGGTATTTACAGGGTGACAGAGAAAGCATCTTAGGTTCTGGAGGGAAAAGCCGTAATTGTAATTACCTGCACTACAACAGAAACAAGAAGGACAACTTAAGGAAAACTAATGTAAGCTCACAATCGACTTTTAAGCAGATAGTTCCTGTGACTTAGTATGGGCAGAGGTTATATTCGACAACCGGAATAAATTAATAACTGGCTCCTTTTACCGAGCCCCTGTCTCAGATGAAACAGTCGCTGAACAGTTCAAAGAAAACTTGAGTCTCATCACAAATAGGTACCCTACTCATACAATTATAGTTGGCAGTTACTTCAATCTACCTTCCGCATGTTGACAAAAATACATTTTCATATCCCCTATAGTAAATAGAAAACATCTTCCGTATTTGTTCTAAATGCTTTTTTTAATTACTCTTAATAATTAGTTGACGAGGCCATTCAAATTGTAAATGGTTACGAAAACACACTTGACCTCTTAGCCACAAATAATCCTGAGCATCACAACGGGTACAGGGATTAGTGAAAATGCAGTCGTAGCGAGGCTCACTTCCGTAACAAAGAAATTCACCACAACTAAACCCGAAATATATCTATTTATAAAAGCAGCTAAAAATTCGGGTGACGTCTTTCTAAGAGATAGTCTCCAATCCTTCCAAACTATGTAAATGAAGACCAAATGTGGCTTACATTCAAAGAAACAGTAGTAACAGCACTCGAGATATTCATACCAAATAAATTAATAAGAGACGGAACTGAACCCCCATGGTACACAAAACACGACAGAAAGCTGTTGCAGAAGCACCGCAAAACGCACGTATAATTTAGACGAACGCAAAATCTCCAAGATTGGTGAAGTTTTATTGAGGCTCGAAATTTGGTGCGGATTTCAATACGAGATGCATTTAATAGTTTCCACAACGAAACTCGCTCTATAAATGTGGCGGAAAATCCAAAGAGATACAGGTCCCATATTAAGTAAACCAGCGGAAAGGCTCAGTAAATACTTTTACTGCGCGACAGCGACGGTAATGTTACTGATGACAGTGAAACTAAAGTGGAGTTAGTTAATGCATTTTCCGAAATTCCTTCACCAAAGAAGACAAAGTAAATATTCCAGGATTCGAAATGAGAACAGCTGAAAACATAATTCAGAAGTAGATATCTCTGGTGTTACAAAGCAACTGGAATTACACTGTCAGTGACAGAGGAAATGATCAAATATCTCTTCAAAAAGTCTCTAATGTATAAGAAAAGTAGGTCTAACACATTTGATTCTGATGTTCTTTAGTAACAATTAATTTTCAGTTGTAAGCTCCTTGCTTTTACTGACCTGTTTAAAGATAGTCAACAATTTACTAAGAAATTTTAATTTTTAAAGGACTATATCTAAATGTACTTAAGTAGATTTACATCTACTATAAATTTTTGCAGCTAAACTTAAATAAAAAATATTTGAGGTGCCATAATTGTCAACCTTAGGATCAGATCAGTTTTGGGATGTCAATTTTAGGTACAATTCAAAGGTTCAGATCCCATTTTCTTTTACAAAAGCGTACACTATCAGTTTAACAAACCATGATATTTTAGGTGATAGTTGCGATTCTGAAGCTTCAGAAAATTATTTTAGAACTCACAATTATTTAATAGTGTGGTCATAATATTGGAAGGTAGAAAAAAGTTATCTTAACGTGACAACAATAGGGATACTTTTGTGAGGCTTGAAAAATTTTTAATTTTTACATTAAAGGCTGATTCGCATCACACTTTGCACAGGCTTTGGACCGTCAAAATGATATATGACCATTTGCCATTCTGGCGTGTGTAAAATCAGCCTAAACACGCTGAACTAATGTACACTCTATTTACAATTACAACTTAATATTAGCTCCGATAATGCTGCTTCAATATTTTAATAACTTTATCTCAGTAATCTGCGAGGACTCAGTGGTCTTCATAGTTTTTTAATACATTATTTTTAACGTATTTTAGTCCAGTTTCTGAATATGGGCAATGGATTTCAAGCAAGGCCTAATGTTGCCAGTCTCTTCATAATTCTTTACGATTATCTCTATCCTGTCGTCCAGCTTCAAGAACTTCTTCTTCGTCTTCTTATCTTCAAGATTCATTTCCAATATCATGTACATGCAGTTTGTGAGCTCTGCTTCCTTTTTCAAGCACTCCACCAAATAGTTGATTCTAGGGTGAGAGTTTCCAATAATACTATTTATTTTTTTGTGCCACCCTTCAACAGCATTCGTCGTTCGGTGCCTTTTTCCGTAACAGTCCCACATTTCTATTGCGATATCCTCATTCTCTAGCCAGTTATCCACAAAGTAGTCAAAAAATTGAGAAAACTTTCCGTTATCAGGAGCTTGTGCATGAATCTTAATCCATCCATTGCTAACGTCCTCCGGTTTTACAACTGCCAGCGATGCATCCACGCTGACGTGAAGTCTTAAATCCTCGTTCTAGCGGTACTCCTCAGTTAGACTGAGAATTTGTATTCTTCTCCATAAACTCTTCTTCATATGGAAATGCAATCCATTTATTTCAGTTGTGGGAAAAACTTGACGAATGGCCGATATCGCAGCTGCCTCAAAGTCCACCTTTACTTGTATAGGACACCACTCAGAGACTGCCTGTTTTATCAAACGAAACAGACGAACATATGTGTCTTTCGTCTTATTAGGGAGCTGTGCAAATACAGTAGGAAGAATGTTTGTTTCTTTAATCGGGCCTCCTAAGTCTACGCGTATGGTGTAGATCTATGCAAACTGCTTGCTGCATCTCTTAAATGTTCCATCTGTTAAAAAATGGGAACATGTTTTTAAACTTTCTTTTCCTTTGCTTCCACTAAAAATCATTATTCTCACCCCTAATCTATCGTCTTCCAGGAGAAAACTACTGCCATCTCCCATTTTTAATAGATCTTCATGAAGATCAGTTTCATAAGAGTTCTTAGGCTCTTGTTGGTTCCCCTGCTCTTGACTCCATCGACGACGCATGGTTCTCTTCATAGATTCTGAAATAGGCATCACTGTAACAAAGTCATAAACTTTATTATGTAGTTTTCCCATTTCATCCGCGTATATCTCCGATAACTGTGTAGTTTCTTCTCGAGACCTTCTCTTCGCCCTTTCCACTTGCTTTCTCACTTTCAGAGCCGCATCGTCAGGTGGTCCACAGAGATGTTCTAATACGTTCAACACATCTCTGTTCCTCGAAAGCAGCTTTCCCTTGCAATGATCCGCTTTTCGGCGTAAGCACATCCATGTAACAACACCTTCTTTAGATTCCCTCTGTTTAAGATACGGGTAACCTTTGTAATGAGCAGGAAGCCTGCCCTTGTTCGTTGTAATAACTTCCATACTGATGGTCATGTTACGAACTTCGAAAGCAAAGTGGGCGGGCGGGTGAGGAGGAGGAGGAGGAGGAGGAAGAGGGGGGCGGGGACAAGGGACCCAACCCTTCGGAGCAGGTAAAATCGTGACAAATGTCCGGCGTGGCAAATGTCCGGCGTGGCAACTGTCCGGACTCCGTGGAAAGGGTCCTCCCGGATGCCACAAAGAGCACAGGGTTCAGCCAACTGCAGGTGGTTGCTCACGTCGGTACCAATGATGTGTGTCACTTTCGATCAGAAGCGATTCTCTCTGGTTTCTAGCGGCTAACAGAAGTGGTAAAGGCTGCCAGTGTTGCTTGCAAGATGAAAGCAGAGATGACCATTTGCAGTATAGTCGACAGGACCGATTGCGGACCTCTGGTACAGAGCCGAGTGGTGGGTCTGAATCAGAGGCTGAGACGGTTCTGCGAGCGTGTAGGCTGCAGATTCCTCGACTTGCGCCAACGGGTGGTTGGGTTTCGGGTTCCGCTGAATAGGTCAGGTGTCCACTATACGCAGGAGGCGGCTACACGGGTAGCAGGGGCTGTGTGGCGTGGATTGGGCTTTCCTTTTTTTTAGGTTAGAGGTCTCTGGAAAATACAAGAAGAGCCTCAGCATAAAGGAAGCAAGCTGAACACAGGAAGAACGTAGATACATGAATCATTGGTATAACAGTTCTAAATTGTCATAGCTGTGTTGGGAAAGTACCAGAGCAACAAGTGCTAATGGAAAGCACCGTTATAGGCACTGAAAGCTGGCTAAAATGGAAATAAGCTCGGCCGAAATTTTTGCTAAGAAACTAACGGTGTGCCGGCCGAGGTGGCCGAGTGGTTCCAGGCGTTTCAGTCCGGAACTGCGGGACTCCTACGGTCCTAGGTTCGGGCATGGATGTGTGTGATGTCCTTAGGTTGGTTAGGTTTAAGTAGTTCTAAGTTCTAGGGGACTGATGACCTCTGATATTAAGTCCCATAGTGCTCAGAGCCATTTTTGAACCTAATAGTTTTCCGAAAAGATAGGCTAAACACCGTTGGCGGTGGCATGTTTGTTGCTGTTAGAAGTAGTTTAACTTGTCGCGAAATTAAAGTAGATACTTCCTGTGAGTTAGTATGGGCAGAGGTCATTGTTTATCCGGAATAAAATAATAATGGGATCCTTTTACTGACCTCCCAGTTCAGATGATGCAGTTGCTGAAAGGTTCAAAGAAAACTTGAGTTTGATTTCAAACACCTTCCCAACTCATACGATAATAGTTGGTGGTGACATCAATTTAACCACGATATATTGGCGAAAATACGTGTTTAATTCCGGCAGTGCGCATAAAATATAATCCGAAATTTTGCTAAACGCCCTCATTCTCTGAAAATTATTTCGATCAGTTAGTTCATAAGCCGACGCGAATAGTAAACGGTTGTGAAAACACACTTGAACTCTTAGCAACAAATAATCCCGAGTTAATAACGAGCATTAAAAACCGATATAGGGATTAGTGAACACAGGGTTGTCGAACTGAGATTGAACATTGTAATACTCAAATCCTCGAAAAATTCAAAATAATAGTATCGGCAGCAATTGAGAGATCTATACCAAATAAACAAACAAACGACGGAGCTGATCCTCCTTGGTGCACAAAACGGGTTAGAACACTGTTGCACGTACAACGAAACAAACATGCCAAATTTAAACAGACGCAAAATCCCCAAGATTGGCGATCCTTTACAGGTACTCGAAATTTAGCGCGGAGTTCAATGCGAGAAGCCTATAACAGTTTCCATAACGAAACTTTGTCTCGAAACCTCGCAGAAAATCCAAAATGATTCTGGTCGTATGTGAAGTGCGTTAGCGGCAAGAACAATCAATGCCTTCTCTGCGCAATAACAACAGAGATACTTTCGAAGACAGTGCTGCCAAAGCAGAATTACTAAACACAGCCTTCTGAAATGCCTTCACAAAAGAAGACTAAGTAAATATCCCAGAATTCGAATCGAGAATAGCTGCCAACATGAGTAACATAGAAGTAAATATCCTCTAAGTAGTGAAGCAACTCAAATCACTTAATAAAAGCAAGTCTTCTGGTCCAGACTGTATACCAGTTAGGTTCCTTTCCGAGTATGCTGATGCATTAGCTCCATAATTAACAATCATATACAACCGTTCGCTAGACGAAAGATCTGTACCCAAAGACTCGAAAGTTGCACAGGTCACACCAATATTCAAGAAAGGTAGAAGGAGTAATACACTAAATTACAGGCCCATTTCGTTAAAGACGATATGCAGCAGGATTATAGAACATATATTGTGTTCGAACATTATGAATTACCTCGAAGGAAACGGTCTATTGATACACAGTCAACATTGGTTTAGAAAACATCGTGATTGTGAAACACGAATAGCTCTTAATTCACACAAAGTGCTGAGTGCTATTGACAAGGGATTTCAGATCGTTTCCGTATTACTGGATTTCCGGAAGGCTTTTGACACTGTACCACACAAGCTGCTCGCAGTGAAACTGCTTGCTTATGGAATGTTGTCTCAGTTATGTGACTGGATGTACGATTGCCTGTCAGAGAGGTCACAGTTCGTAGCAATCAACGGAAAGTCATCGAGGAAAACAAATGTGATTTCAGGCGTTCCCCAAGGTAGTTTTACAGGCCCTTTACTGTTCCTTAGCTATATAAACGATTTGGGGGACAGTCTCACCAGCCGTCTTCGGTTGTTTGCAGATAACACTGTCGTTTATCGACTAATAAAGTCATCAGAAGATCAAAACAAAATCCAAACAATTTAGAAAAGATATTTGAATGGTGCGAAAAGTGGCAGTTGACCCTAAATAACGAAAAGTGTGAGGTCATCCCCACGAGTGCTAAAATGAACTCTTGAAACTTCGGTTACACCACAAATCAGTCTAATCTAAAAGCCTTATATTGAAATAAATACCTAGGTATTACAATTACGAACAACTTAAATTGGAAAGATCACATAGAAACTGTTGTGGGGAATGCTAAAAAAGGCTGCATTTTATTGGCAGGACACTTAGAATATGCAACAAACCTACAAAGGAGGAGACTACGCTACAAGAGGATACTACGCTTTTCCGTCCTCTTTTAGAATACTGCCACACAGTGTGAGATCCTTACTAGATGGGACTGACGGAGTATATCGAAAAAGTTCAAAGAAAGGCAGCAAGTTTTGTATTACCACGAAATATGGGAGAGAGTGTCACAGAAATGATACAGGATTTGGGCTGGAAATCATTAAAAGAAACGCGTCTTTCGTTGCGATGGAATCTTCTCACGAAATTCCAATCACCAACTTTCTCCACCGAATGCGAAAATATTTTGTTGACTCCAACCAACATAGGGAGGAAAGATCACCATGATAAAATACGGGAAACCAGAGCTCGTACGGAAAGATATAGGTGTTCATTTTTTCCACGCGCTGTACGACATTGGAATAATAGACAATTGTGAAGGTGGTTCTATGAACCCTCTGCCAGGAACTTAAATGCGATTTTCAGAGTTTCTATGTAGATGTAGATGTACATGTGGAGGTCTGAGTTGAGGTGGTGGACTGTTGACGGGACTGTTGACGTGTGCTGAAGACAGCGAGTGTTAAGGAACCAACGCAACAGGTGGCCATGGTCTCAAGAGACTGCCTTCTATGGCGGAGGGCTGTTTGTACCTGGTGGTTGGAAATGGAAATGGAAATGGAAATGGAAATGGAAATGGAAAAAAGAACACATTGACACCAGTGTGTCAGACCCACCATACTTGCTCCGGACACTGCGAGAGGGCTGTACAAGCAATGATCACACGCACGGCACAGCGGACACACCAGGAACCGCGGTGTTGGCCGTCGAATGGCGCTAGCTGCGCAGCATTTGTGCACCGCCGCCGTCAGTGTCAGCCAAATTGCCGTGGCATACGGAGCTCCATCGCAGTCTTTAACACTGGTAGCATGCCGCGACAGTGTGGACGTGAACCGTATGTGCAGTTGACCGACTTTGAGCGAGGGCGTATAGTGGTCATGCGGGAGGCCGGGTGGACGTACCGCCGAATTGCTCAATACGTGGGGCGTGAGGTCTCCACAGTACATCGATGTTGTCGCCAGTGGTCGGCGGAAGGTGCACGTGCCCGTCGACCTGGGACCGGACCGCAGCGACGCACGGATGCACGCCAAGACCGTAGGATCCTACGCAGTGCCGTAGGGGACCGCACCGCCACTCCCCAGCAAATTAGGGACACTGTTGCTCCTGGGGTATCGGCGAGGACCATTCGCAACTGTCTCCATGAAGCTGGGCTACGGTCCCGCACACCGTTAGGCCGTCTTCCGCTCACGCCCCAACATCGTGCAGCCCGCCTCCAGTGGTGTCGCGACAGGCGTGAATGGAGGGACGAATGGAGACGTGTCGTCTTCAGCGATGAGAGTCGCTTCTACCTTGGTGCCAATGATGGTCGTATGCGTGTTTGGCGCCGTGCAGGTGAGCGCCACAATCAGGACTGCATACGACCGAGGCACACAGGGCCAACACCCGGCATCATGGTGTTGGGAGCGATCTCCTACACTGGCCGTACACCACTGGTGATCGTCGAGGGGACACTGAATAGTGCACGGTACATCCGAACCGTCATCGAACCCATCGTTCTACCATTCCTAGACCGGCAAGGGAACTTGCTGTTCCAGCAGGACAATGCACGTCCGCATGTGTCCCGTGCCACCCAACGTGCTCTAGAAGGTGTAAGTCAACTACCCTGGCCAGCAAGATCTCCGGATCTGTCCCCCATTGAGCATGTTTGGGACTGGATGAAGCGTCGTCTCACGCGGTCTGCACGTCCAGCACGAACGCTGGTCCAACTGAGGCGCCAGGTGGAAATGGCATGGCAAGCCGTTCCACAGGACTACATCCAGCATCTCTACGATCGTCTCCATGGGAGAATAGCAGCCTGCATTGCTGCGAAAGGTGGATATACACTGTACTAGTGCCGACATTGTGCATGCTCTGTTGCCTGTGTCTATGTGCCTGTGGTTCTGTCAGTGTGATCATGTGATGTATCTGACCCCAGGAATGTGTCAATAAAGTTTCCCCTTCCTGGGACAATGAATTCACGGTGTTCTTATTTCAATTTCCAGGAGTGTATATGCTTACGGCGTGACAGAGTAGACATTTTTATTTTCAGGGTTTCTTAGCTATGGATTCCAGAACATTTTATGGAATTTAAAAAGCGAGAGGAATAGTAGTTCCACCAGAAAACCCGGCTTTGTCTGATCTAAGCGAATCTGAAGACTCTGAACTCGAAGTTTTGGCAGACTGTAGTGATGATGATCCAGACTATATTCCAGAGCGTCAATCTCAGTTCCATAACCTAGTTATACCATAAACTGATTCAGGAAGTGAAATCTCAGAAGCTGAACATGTGCAAGGACCTTCTGCAGTGAATCCTTCTAGTGCAAGTGCCAGACACGTGAAAAATAAAATTACAAAAGCAGTCACTTACATGTGGGAAAAGGAAGATATAACTGCTAGGGCAGAAAGTCTCTCTCTTGTGTTTTCTGATGAAGGCAATATACCACTGGGTTATTTCAGAAGATTCTTTGATTCAGAACCAATTGACAAAATTCTGCAGGAAACGAACTTATACTCTGTGCAACGAATTACCACGTCAGTAAACACCAATGTAAATGAAACGGTGAAACGGAACAATTTTTTGGTGTTCTGATATACATGGGTCTTGTTTCTATGCCTTCGTACACTGACTATTGGTCTCAGTCAACGAATTGTGAAAAAATCACCAGCATTTTCAGTTTGAAGCACTTTCAGAAACTCCGCTGATACCTGCATTCTACGAACAATGAGAATGCTGTGAACTCTTCTGACTGACTTTTCAAAATAAGACCTGTTCTTGAGTCAATTGTAAAGAACTGCCGTGAGTAGAAACAAGAGTCGGAAGTTTCTATAGATGAGATGATGGTTCCATATAAAGGTACAAGAGCAGGTAATTTGCGCCAATATATTCAAAATAAGCCACAAAAGTGGGGTTTTAAGATTTTTGTTCGTGCTGGTGTGTCTGGAGTTGTCTATGATTTTCTTCCCTATACTGGCAAGGAGATGATAACTGATCTGGCTGATAACGAGAAACTATTTGGAATTGGAGGACAAGTTGTGGTTACACTTTGCAAAAGTATTCCAAGAGATATTTCTCCCAGAGTTTATTTTGACAATTTCTTTTGCAGCCTTGAACTTAAAACATACTTAAAAAAAATCAAAACATTTAGTCCATGGGCACCATAAGGAAGAACCGAATAAAGAACTGTCCTCTATAAGACGAGAAGCAGTTACTGGAACAAGGACGAGGCAGCTATGACTACAGTAAGGACAGTTACTGAAACCTCATTTTAGTAAGGTGGGCAGACAATAAAATCGTGACACTTGCAAGCTCATTTTGTGGTGTCCAGCCACTCTCAACAGTAAAGCGATGGGACAGCAATGAAATAAGAAGAATTGATGTGCCCTGTCCCAGTATTGTACGTCAGTACAACAAGCATATGGGAGGAGTTGATATTGATGGTATGCTGATAGAGCTCTACAGAGTACCAATGAAAACTAGGCGTTGGTACATGAGATGGTTTAAATTTTTGCTAGATCTGAGTGTTGTAAATGCCTGGATGGTATTTCGAAGAGAATCTCTGGACAAGAAGACCTCACTGAAGCCATTCAGGGCAGATATTGCAATGGTTTGATGTTTACAGCGAAAAGGAAAGTAGGAAGGCCATCAATAGACATAAAACCACCACAAAAGAAGAGGAGGAAGCCAACAGCTCCGACTGTTACACAATATGTCCGGTTTGATAATATGGAGCATTGGCCTGTATAAGGTCCCAAAGGTCGATGTCGTTATTGTCCATCTGGATATTCTACAGTAATGTGTTCAAAATGCAATCTAGTATTGTGCTTCGTTCCAAAGAGGAACTGTTTCCAAAAATTCCATTGCAAGAAGAACTAGAAGGGAAAATGAAACAGTTCTATTACACAGCAATAATGCATAAATTTGTTTGTAAATTAAATTATTCACATACTGGAAACCTTTTGCTTGAGGTTATTGGCAAACACTTTTTTTTTATAATGTGTATAAATGTGGTCTACTGCTGGAAATTTTGATTGTAAGCAACATTTCATAATTTTTGTCAAATATTTCTAAAACTGACTGAATTGTATTTCTTAAATAAATATAAGCACTGAAAAATTATTTTGCTTTTATTTTCACCATTTTCCAAATAAAGAGTTAATTTAAATAGACTTAAATATATTCGTGGTTCTTAAGAGCTAACAAGATAGATGCTTACATAGCGAAAGCTGTAGGACAAACGACGATACGAAACAGAAAGGCATCTCCTAGCTGATCGCAGAAAAAATGTGAAGGCTTCTGTTCTTTATTATTATACAAAGTATTACATGTACTTATTAAGATTTGTGGAGTCTCTGCTACACACATATTACATAAACATTAAAAAAATATTCTTGGTGTCTTACATTTGCCTACAATACATTCGATTACGACACTGGCCGTTACAAAATTAGTCATTCAAGTCGTAAGTACAACAAAACTACAAGATTGGTGCATCAAGAAAAAAATGGTTCAAATGGCTCTGAGCACTATGGGACTTAACAAAATGGCTCAAATGGCTCTGAGCACTATGGGATTTAACATCTATGGTCATCAGTCCCCTATAACTGAGAACTACTTAAACCTAACTAACCTAAGGACATTACACACATCCATGCCCGAGGCAGGATTCGAACCTGCGACGGTAGCAGTCGCGCGGTTCCGGACTGAGCGCCTAGAACCGCTAGAGCACCGCGGCCGGTGGTGCAACAAGAAAAAACAATACACAATTTGACATGTTTTAAATGAACAGTTTGAGAAATCATTTTCAGTGGCACGGGAGATATTTGTACAAGATACACTAACTTAAAATTTGAGAAGTATCGTCGTTCTGAGTATAAGAGGGTCAGTTCAGGGACGTGTCTTCCCGTGGGAATTGATGCAGCCAATGCTGGAGTGACATCGCAGGTGGCTTGTATGATGTCAATCGGTCGGTGCCAAGAGGCTGAGGGCGAGCTCTGGTTGTGCAGTTTGCAGCAGAGGCGGGCGTAGAGGCGCGGCCCGTCCAGGAGCGCAGCCATGTCAGCCGTGCGTACCTTGCCTCGCGCTGCCGGTTCAACTGGAGCACCCCTATCGAGGTCCGACGGGCCGCACGGTGTAGAGTCGTGAACAGAGGCCCGGCCCGCGAGCTGCGGCCGCACTTGATTGCACCAGTCTCGGCCGAGCGGGTCCCTGACGTCACCCCAAGGGCCGAGCAGTCCTGTTGCGAAAGCACCTGTATGCCACAGGGTCGGCAGAGTTGCGCATGGAGACGCAGCCCACGGGCTGCAGCCTCACTGCTCCACACTGAGCCAGCCCGTGACGTCACTGCACCTGTGCCGTGAGCCGGCACTGGCGTGCTTCGGCCTACGGGCTGTTGGTAGTACTGACCGCAGTTGCGAGCTACAGGCTACGAGCAGTGAGTAGAGCAGTGTTTAGTAGGGTCATGGGATTTCTTCATTATTGTCGTAACGCACAAAATGAGCGAGGAAACTAAATGTGGCTTTCAGAAGAAGGAGCACATGGCAAGAAGAGAACCACAGAGCCTGAAGCGAATCTTAAAAGTTCAGTTTGGACCGTGTTAAAGCCTATTGTGGATGGCGTTAGGGAAAGCGTTCATTTTGTTTGCTGTTTGCAGTCGATGGAATTTAATCTCATGCTGAAGGGCCAAGGGGCACTTCGCACATTTCTCGCCATCCATGCATGTATAATAAACAAGGGTCTTATGTGGAGGAGAAACGACGTCCTAAACCAACCCAGGAGATAACTGGCGATAAACGCGTGGCTGTGTGTGCACAAGATGTAAGGTCGTATGGAACTATGAGAGATGAAGATCTTAGGGATCTTGTTCAGACGTTAGTAGACACTGAAAAGGCCATTATATCTCACCCCACAAATGTGTCGAGCTACATGGCAAAAAGTGCTAAAAGCCTACATCATATAAGTATGCCTGAGGTAATTGCTCATATAACAGAAGGTGAATACTCGGCAACTACAGAAATATGGACATTCAGCGCGTGAGGAAACAATTATCTGACATGTACTGCATCCTGTTTCATTGACTGTATCTCAGATCTCGCATTTTGTTTACAAATCAGTTTCCAGATGAACCAAAAACGGGCGGTAACATTCTAAATGGTTCAAATGGCTCTGAGCACTATGGGACTTAACATCTGTGGTCATCAGTCCCCTAGAACTTAGAACTACTTAAACCTAACTAACCTAAGGACATCACACACATCCATGCCCGAGGCAGGATTCGAACCTGCGACCGTAGCGGTAACATTCTAAGAAAATTGTTTAGCCGATGTATGTCTCGTGGTATCCACCACAGTACTTTGAAAGACATGCAGCACATGACTGATCAAGGTACCAACAAAGTCGTTGCACTGCGTCATATATTAACGATTGAATTGTTCCTGCCATATGTCAAATACAAGGCTACGAAATAATTTTAATACGGAGTATATATGCGTCAATTGTCCATAAGTTCATGGTCTTTTGATTGCGGCGAAAGAACGCGTCACTTACGTAAAGAAAAGTGGTCTTCTTAATGATATTGATAGATAAATGAGCCGGTCAAACGACAGTCGCCTGAATAACCAGCTCACAATGTTAGAATGTCTTTGTGCGAGAAGCTCTCTGAGAAGGGAGAAATAGCCCGAAATGAAGGAACTGATATCACGCTGATGAAAGAATTTTTCACAGTATGTTTGCTATTCTACTATTATAATTCTTATACGCAATCGTTTATTTTATAGCTTTTACAACATAACGGTTTTTGTGGCTCTTCAAAGCGGCGTCCAAGCAATTAGAACTGGAGAAATCACCTGCGCTGTACCTTCTCTTGACATGGACAATGACAATGTTGAAGCATTTGAGTCAGGCGCCCCAGAACAGAGACGTTTCTGAAATCGAACTTTTACATAAACGCCTCAAAATTTAATTACATGAAAAGCTATTTGTCCAGAGATACTGTGAGGTAGCAACTTTCCTCAGGCCACCATTCGTCATTTAATAATGGTATCTGAAGATAAGAGGCTTAATGTCATGAAATGGATACAATAGTTTTCCTTCTTCATAGTTCTCCAATCCCACAATACACTCTAACGACATTTCCCATTACAGCATCTCCAATCGTCTTTCTATTTGTTCTCGCTAGTGCGTTCGAAAGGAAATGGCTTACCTTTCGATCTAGAAATAGCAATCTCAATGTAGTCTGCTCTTCTGGAAGTTACAAAAACAACATTTAATGTTCGGAAATAGGAGAGACGCTCACTCCTACATGTTCCTCCACAACTGGTAACACGTGAATCCTTGGGAATCCATGTTGTCCTACACGAAAGTTTGAATTTTTGCCGTAATTACCGAAATACGAATTCTGCAGTCCTCAGGTAAATAGAAGAGAGGAGTAATAAAGCTGGACATGTATTTCACACCCCCACCTCACCAAATAACAAATCTTGTTGAAGCACATGAATTCTGCTACTCCATATGCTGGATTTCTAGTTATGCAATTTGTAGATGCGAGTGAGACATTCGGGTACCCTACACTCGATGTCCTCCCCCCATGAACCATCGAACATGCAGTTGGTGGGGAGGCTTGCATGCCTCAGCGACACAGATGGCCATAGCGTAGGAGCAACCACAACGGAGGGGTATGTGTTGAGAGACCAGACAATCGTGTGGTTCCTGAAGAGGGGCAGCAGCCTTTTCAGTAGTTGCAGGGGCTACAGTCTGGATGATTGACTGATCTGGCCTTGTAACACTAACGAAAACGGCCTTGCTGTGTTGGTACTGCGAACGGCTGAAAGCAAGGGTTAACTGCAGCTGTAATTTTTCCCGAGGGCATCCAGCTTTACTGTATGGTTAAATGATGATGGCGTCCTCTTGTGTAAAATATTCCGGAGGTAAAATAGTCCCCCATTAGGATCTCCGGGCGGGGACTACTCAAGAGGACGTTGTTATCAGGAGAAAGAAAACTGGCGTTCTACGGATCTGAGCGTGGAATGTCAGTTCCGTTAATCGGGCGGGTAGGTTAGAAAATTTAAAAAAGGAAATGGATAGGTTAAAGTTAGATATAGCAGGAATTAGTGAAGTTTGGTGGCAAGAGGAACAAGACTTTTGGTCAGGTAATGAAATGTATGATGAGATAAAAGAAATTTTTCAGGTAGTGAAGGGAGACGAAAATTTAATAGTCATGGGTGACTGGAATTCGAGAGTAGGAAAAGAAAAAGAAGTAAACATAGTAGGTGAATGTGGATTGCGAGTAAGAAATGAAAGAGGAATCCGTCTGGTAGAATTTTGTACAGAGCATAACTTAATCATAGCCAACATTTGGTTCAAGAACCATGAAAGAAGGTTGTATACATGGAAGAATCCCAGAGATACTAAAAGGTATCAGATAGATTATATAATGGTAAGACAGAGATATAGGAACCAGGTTTTAAAATGTAAGACATTTCCAGGGGCAGATGTGGATTCTGACCACTATCTATTGGTTATGAACTGTAGATTAAAACCGCAGAAACTGCAAAAAGGTTGGAATTTAAGGAGATGGGATCTGGATAAACTGATTAAACCAGAGGTTGTACAGTGTTTTAGGGAGAGGATAAGGGAACAATTGACAGGAAAGGCGGAAAGAAATACAGTAAAAGAAGAATGGGTAGCTCTACAGGATGAAGTCGTGAAGGCAGCAGAGGATCAAGTAGGTAAAAAGACGAGGGCTAGTCGAAATCCTTGGGTAACAGAAGAAATATTGAATTTAATTGATGAAAGGAGACAAAATAAAAACGCAGTAAATGAAGCAGGCAAAAAGGAGTACAAACGTCTCAAGAATGAGATCGACAGGTAGTGCAAAATGGCTAAGCAGGGATGGCTAGAGGACAAATGTAAGGATATAGAGGCTTATCTCACTAGGGTTAAGATAGATACTGCCTACAGGAAAATAGAGAGACCTTTGGAGAAAAGAGAGCCCCTTTGTATGAATATCAAGAGTTCAGATTGAAACCCAGTTCTAAGCAAAGAAGGGAAAGCAGAAAGGTGGAAGGAGTACATAGAGGGTCTGCACAAGGGCAATGTACTTGAGGACAATATTATGGAAATGGAAGAGAATATAGATGAAGGTGAAATACGTTTATGATGCTGCGTGAAGAGTTTGACAGAGCACTGAAAGACCTGAGTCGAAACAGGGGCCTGGGAGTAGACTGACGAAACTCTACCGCCGGCCTGAGTGGCCATGCGGTTCTAGGCGCTACAGTCTGAAACCGAGCGACCGCTACGATTGCTGGTTCTCATCCCGTCTCTGGCATGGATGTGTGTGATGTCCTTAGTTTAGTTAGTTTTAATTAGTTCTAAGTTCTAGACGGCTGATGACCTCAGTAGTTAAGTGGCATAGTGCTCAGAGCCATTTGAACCATTTTTGAAACTCTACCATCTGGTGAGCAAGATGTATGAGACAGGCGAAATACCCTCAGACTTCAAGAAGAATATAATAATTCCAATCTCAAAGAAATCAGGTGTTGAGAGTTGTGAAAATTACCAAACTATCAGTTTAATAAACCACGGTGCCAAATACTAACACGAAATCTTTACAGACGAATGGAAAAGCTGGTAGAAGCCGACCTCGGGGAAGATCAGTTTGGATTCCGTAGAAATATTGGAACACATGAGGCAATACTGACCTTACGACTTATCTTAGAAGAAAGATTATGGAAAGGCAAATCTACGTTTCTAGCATTAGTAGACTTAGAGAAAGCTTTTGACAATGTTGACTGGAATACTCTCTTCAAAATTCTAAAGGTGGCAGGGGTAAAATACAGGGAGCGAATGGCTATTTACAATTTGTACTGAAACCAGATAACAGTTACAAGAGTCGAGGGGCATGAAAGGGAAGCAGTGGTTGGGAAGGGAGTGATACAGGGTTGTAGCCTCTCTCCGATGTATATATTGAGCAAACAGTAAAGGAAACAAAAGACAAATTCGGAGTAGGTATTAAAATCCATGGAGAAGAAATAAAAAACATTAAGATTCGCCGATGACATTGTAATTCTGTTAGAGGCAGCAGAGGACTTGGAAGAGCGGAATGGACAGTGTCTTGAAAGGAGGATATAAGATGAACATCAACAAAAGCAAAACGAGGATAATGGAATGTAGTCGAATTAGGTCGGGTGATGCTGAGGGAATTAGATTAGTAAATGAGACACTTAAAGTAGTAAAGGGGTTTTGCTAGTAGACTGGCAATGGCAAGGAAAGTGCTTCTGAAGAAGAGAATTTTGTTAACATCGAGTATAGATTTAAGGGTCAGGACGTCGTTTCTGATAATATTTGTATGGAGTGTAGCCATGTATGGAAGTGAAACATGGACGATAAATAGTTTGGACAAGAAGAGAATAGAAGCTTTCGAAATGTGGTGCTACAGAAGAATGCTGAAGATTAGATGGGTAGATATTATAACTAATGAGGAAGTATTGAATAGAATTGGGGAGAACAGGAATCTGTGGCACAACTTGACAAGAAGAAGGGACCGGTTGGTAGGGCATATTATGAGGCATCAAGGAATCACAAATTTAGCATTGGAGGGCAGCGTGGAGGGTAAAAATCGCAGAGGGGGACTATGAGATGAATACACTAAGCAGGTTCAGAAGGATTTAGGTTCCAGTAAGTACTGGGAGATGAAGAAGCTTGCACAGGATAGAGTAGATGGAGAGCTGCATCAAACCAGTCTCAGGACTGAAGACCACAACAACAAGAACAACAATCGATCTCATTCAACATCTACACCGGACAAGCAGGTAAGCATACAAGGATAAATTTGTAAACAGAATTAAATATCAGGAAGAAGCAATAAACATTTTGAAGTTTACCAGTGACACTGCAATTCTGCCCGAGACAGCAAAGAACTTGAGAAAACAGTTGAATGGGATAGACAGTGCCCTAGAAAGGGACTATGAGATAACCCTCGATTTAACTAAATGAAATGTAATGTAATCTATTCGAACTAAACCTAGCAGTACCAAGGGATTTTCCATAACGTGTACTACAAAAGGGTCTCGTAATATATGACCAACACAGAGAAATACGGATTAACGAAGGTTAATGACATCTTAGAAATGAAATGAAATGTCGTGTGGCTAGGGCCTCCCGTCGGGTAGACCGTTCGCCTGGTGCAGGTCTTTCGAGTTGACGCGACTTCGGCGACCTGCGCGTCGATGGGGATGAAATGATGATGATTAGGACAACACAACACCCAGTCCCTGAGCGGAGAAAATCTCCGACCCACCCGGGCATCGAACCCGGGACCTTAGGATTGACAGTCCGTTACGCTGACCACTCAGCTACCGGGGCCGGACTGACATCTTAGCGAGAGTAGCTACCTTGAAATGGCAGTGGGCTGGCCACGTTGCAAGAAGAAAAGACAACAGATGGACGAAGGCGTACTGGAGGGGAGTCCGAGAGAGCACCGGAGGCCTAGAGGAAGACCACCAGACAGATGGGACAAAGACATCAAGAACATCGCTGGTAACACCTGGCAGGGAACTGCCCAAGACCGTCCCACTTTGAGAAGACTTCTGAAAGCCTACATGAATCCACGACTCGAAGAGGCCACATCATCTAATGATTGAATTGGCTGATGATGATGATGATGATGATGATGATGATGAAGGGTCCTAAACCTGGAAGTATGAATATGACACCTCTTCTAAAAATTCACATCCACTGACAAGACCTAAATTTTTGCGTTAATTTTTACTGAAAAATTTAAAACAATTACGTAATCTGGTAGAAGAAATCACTGAAAATCACAAGTATATTTTTTTCAAAATTTTAAAATATAATGTACATGACTAGACTAGATTACAGTATTCTGAGAAGGTAAGCATAAAGGACCCCATCCCTCTCCCTCGGTATTGCGAGGGTTAAATCTGGTAGTGTTAAGGGAATCAGATTACGAAATAAGACACTAAAAGGATTATTCGGCAGCAAAATAACTGATGATGACCGAAGTAGAGGGGATATAAAATGAAGACTGACTATAGCAAGAAAAGTATCAAAGAAAAGGAGGGATTAGCTAACATCGAATATAAATTTAAGTGTTAGGAAGTATTTATTGAAGCGTATCTTAAGATCTCTTAACGGTGATATTATTTCCTCCTTCTTGCTCTTTAACATATAAATTACACCATAAAAATAAGCGAATGATTAAGAGAACTAGTAACTACTAAATATTAATGTTCTTTCTGCTTATACATTTATTGTAGATTAAAATCCCCTTTATTTATTACAAATGTTTATATATCGACGTGCAGTGGAGATAAAGAGATAAAAATGATTTTTCTGACTAATATTACTGATCAACTGCCCCAAATCTGCCACTATTAATGGCTACACGATATAATAAAAATAACGCGAGATGATTGATATCATCTACGTCCCAAACACTAGGAAACACTACTTTCAAAGATGATCTACAGTGGTGTGCAACCTCAGTGGAATTGAAACTTACGTGATCACAGCTGTTCAGCTTTATAGCCCTAATAAGCCGAAGCAATTAACAATATCACAAAATGTACTGCGTCCCGGGCGTTAGATAACGACTCAACGTGTGTATAGACAGGAGAAGTACTCTCAATCTGTGAACGCTGCGTACTCAACGACGATTCCCTACCCGGAAGCGAAGTCCAGGATCGTATAAGTTAGCAACGCCTTCGGTCTTCTAAAGCAACTTCCCAGTGCTTTGTGGCACTATATCATGCACATGAAGCCTTAGTGATTTTGCCCCCATTTGTCGTATCATGATAAACGAACCCTGCGACAGTATTTCACTGGTGACATCTTCCCCCAGCTTGAACATTATCCCCCTGAGTTCCACAGCGCTTCATCGAACGTCAGTTTTGGCTTGATGAGAAACTCTAGCCCTGGGATTGCACAGCTGCCTTCGCCTGCATCACGCATTACACTGCAAGTGTCGTCACTTTTGGCAATCTCCTGATCAACTGGCACAAGTCTTGTCGGCCCGATCATGAACCATACAAACACATTTCCTCTTTCTTCTCATCCCACGTTCTCAGGAGGCAGTGCCGTCACAGATGGTGCTGAATCTGTGTCCTCCGCAAATACTAAATGCGTCTGTACCATTTTAGTACCCAAAACATCTCCAATACAACCAGCCTTAGTGACAGCTTTCTGTGTCACCTCCTAAGTATCTACAGTAAAATTACTGCCGGCAGTTGCACTCTGCAAGACACAAAATCATCGGCACATGCACTTTCATGCACATCTGATCCAGGCTGCAGAAATTCGCAACCTGTCCGCCAGGGTATACCTCACTAATTATGCAAACAACAAACGACGAGAAAAAAAAGCAGTATGACGACAAGGACACTTAATCTAATTCTTTTCTAACACTTACTGAAACTTAACTTCTCCAATTGATCGGTTACTCATGACTGCTACTTTACGTGCTTAAACGCAGTGAGCCGCATTTATTGCTCAAAATGAAACACATCGATCATTAAAAACGATGAAAACTACCACAAAACCCCAACTTATCGACAAAAATCCTCTTCCCCTCCTAAGAAGCTACACATGGTTAACACCTTATATACTTCCAGACAATGAGCCAAACTCATTCATGACAGGTAAAAATAACGTTCTTTTTTACTCATTCTCAGAACACAGTCTGAGTTTACTACACACATGTCGCACATGAAAACAGAACTGAAAAGCGGCTAAAAGGTGCACTGACTCGACGTCCTACTCGCAGGCGAAACAATGCGATCCGAAAACAAAGGAGGTAGGTTACAGTACACTTGTTCGCCCACTGCTTGAATATTGCTCACCAGTGTGAGATCCGTACCAGATAGGGTTGATAGAAGAGATAGAGAAGATCCAACAGAGAGCAGCGAACTTCCATACACGATCATTTAGTAATCGCGAAAGCGTTACGGAGATGATAGATAAACTCCAGTGCAAGACTCTGCAGGAGAGACGCTCAATAGTTCGGTACATCTCCCTTCTCAGAGAGCTTTTCGCACAAAGACATTCTAACATTGTCAGCTGCTTATTCCAGCGACTATCGTTAGACTGGCACATTTATCTATCAAGAGCATTAAGAAGACCACTTTTCTTTACGTAAGTGAAGCGTTCTTTCGCTGCAATCAAAAGACCATCAACTTATGGACAATTGATGCATATATACTCCCCATTAAAATTATTTCGTAGCCCTGTATTTGGGATATGGGAGGAACAATTCAATCATGAATATATGGCGGAGTGCAATGACAATATTGGTACCTTGATCAGTCGTGTGCTGCATATCTTTCAAAGTAGAGTGGTGGATACCAAGAGACATAAATCGTCTAAACAGTTCTCTTAGAATGTTACCGCCCGTTTTTGATTCGTGTGGAAACTGAGTTGGAAACAAAATGCGAGATCTGAGAGTCCAGTCACTGAAACAGGAGATAGTACATGTCAGGTAATTGCTTTCCTAACGCCATTCCACAATAGGCTTTAACAGGGGCCAAACTAAACTTTTATGAATCGCTTGAGGCTGTGTGGTTCTCTGCTCACCACTGATCAGTTTTTCTTTTACATCCCTTTTTCTTGGCATGTGCTCCTTCTTCTGCAAACCACGTTTATTTTCCCGCTCTCATTTTTGAATTAGAAAAAAATTCAAGAAATCCCACCACTCCAATAAACACTGCTGCACTCACCGTTCGTAGCCCGTACCACACAACTGCGGTCAGTGCTACAAACAGCCCGTAGGCCGGAGCACACCTGTGCTTGCGCAAAGCACTGGTGAAGTGACGTCACAGTCTCGCTCAGTGCGGAGCAGCGAGGCCGCGGCCAGTGGGCTGCGTCTCCATGCGCAACTCTACTGAACCCGTTGCCTACAAGTGGTTTCGCAACAGCACTGCTCGGCCCTTGGGGTGACGTCAGGGACTCGCTCGGCCCGAGACTGTTGTAGCTGAGTGCGGCCGCACGACTCTGCACTGTGCGGCGCGTCGGACCTCGATGCGGCTGCCCCCTCTGAACCGGCAGCGCGAGACTAGGCTCGCACGGCTGTCATGCCTGCGTTCCTGGACGGGCCGCGCCTGGATGCCCACCTCTGCTGCGAAGTGCACAACCAGAGCCCACACTCAGTCGGTCGTCACAGACCGATTGACATCATACAAGTCAACTACAACGTCACTCCAGCAGTGGCTGCATCAATTCCCACAGACAGACATATTACTGAACTGACTTAACCTTTTATCCTCAGAACATTGATATTTCTCAAACTTTTAGTTAGTGTATCTTCTACAAATATCTCCCGTGCCAATGTAAATGATTCGTCATACTGTTTATGTAAAACATGTCAAATAGTGTATGTTTTTTCTTGTATACACCAATCTTGTAATTTAGTTGTACACGACTTGAATGACTACTCTTAAAAAAGCCAGTATCGTAGTCAAATGTATCGTAGGATACCGTAAGACACCAATAAAATTTTTTTTCTTTATGTTTATGAAATATGTGGGTACCAGAGAGTCCACAAATGTTAATAACTACATGTAATACTTTCTATGATAATAAAGAACAGAGAAGCCTTCCCATTTTTTCTGCGATCTGCTAGGAGATGCCATCCTGTTTCGTATCGTCCTTTGTTCTTCAGCTTTCGCTACATAAGCATCTATCTTGTTAGCTCTTAAGGACAATGAATAAATTTAAGTATATTTAAATAATATCTTTCAGTTTTGTGTTCAGCTATTCGTGAAAGAAATGGAAAACTGCTGCCAAGGTGCCTGTCCACCATTGGTGTGATCCAAATACTGATTAGCATTTTACCAGATTTTCTATGGTGCACCAGCGAACCTGCAATCTTTCAGAAACGAAGTCCGATACTCAATTAACTATACAGCATAACGTGATTAACCGATCACGTTGCTGGTCGGGGTGGCCGAGCGGTTGTAGAGTCTACAGTTTGGAACCGCGGGACGGTCACGGTCAAGGGTTCGAATCCTGCTTCGGGCATGGATGTGTGTGAAGTCCTTAGGTTACTTAGATTTAAGTAGTTCTAAGTTCTAGGGGAGTGATGAACTTAAAAAATTACGTCCCTTAGTGCTTAGAGCCATTTGAACCATTTGAACCGATCACATTATGCACTTGCCTTATGAAATTTACATTGGTGCAATATCGGTAACTTTACGGTTCTTTCGAACACCAACCTGGAGTAATAAGAAATCACAACCGGAATCAACAAGCACTACTCGGATAATCTGAATTGACATTACTGAGATGACTACCTGCTGGTAAGTGGTAGATGATCACGACTATTTTCTTTACATTCTCTATCTTCCTTCAACCTTCGCAAGCAGGCAAGGTAACAGTTACAGCTCACGATTTCCACTCGCTCATCCACCTTCCAGAGAGGTTGCTGCTATTGTTGCTTATACAGTGGTCACTCCACATGTGGTTACAGTTTAACGTCATACCAGAGACACTTCTGTTTACACCAACAGAAGAATACATCAACCGCTACCTTAGTTCGTTGCATTGGCCAATAGGGGTAAATGGCTTTTCTCATACGGGAATGAGCAGCGCTGTTAATTTTGAGCAATACAGAAACGTCTTTTGCCATGTCAACAGCCGAGGGTGCTGAATCACACGAGATCTACCTTACTCAGGATTTCTCCCAGTAAAGAATTTGCAAAATTGTGGACCAGAAGCCTACCTCTCCCTCCCGCCCCTTCTACAATGTTGTCGTTGTGGTCTTCAGTCTGATCACTGGTTTGATGCAGCTGCCCAAGCTAGTCTATTCTGTGCGAGCCTCTTCAGCGCTGCACAGCTAATGCAATGTGCATCCATTTGAACCTGCTAACTGTATTCAACGCTTCGTCTCCCTCTACAATTTTAACTCCCCCCCCCCCCAACAGCCACATATACACGCTTCTCTCAATGACCAAACTGACAAGTCCTAGATGCATCAGGATGTTGTTGTTGTTGTGGTCTTCAGTCCTGAGACTGGTTTGATGCAGCTCTCCATGCTACTCTATCCTGTGCAAGCTTCTTCATCTCCCAGTACCTACTGCAACCTACATCCTTCTGAATCTGCTTAGTGTATTGATCTCTTGGTCCCCCTCTACGATTTTTACCCTCCACGCTGCCCTCCAATGCTAAATTTGTGATCCCTTGATGCCTCAAAACATGTCCTACCAACCGATCCCTTCTTCTAGTCAAGTTGTGCCACAAACTTCTCTTCTCCCCAATCCTATTCAATACCTCCTCATTAGTTACGTGATCTACCCACCTTATCTTCAGCATTCTTCTGTAGCACCACATTTCGAAAGCTTCTATTCTCTTCTTGTCCAAACTGGTTATTGTCCATGTTTCACTTCCATTCATGGCTACACTCCATACAAATACTTTCAGAAACGACTTCCTGACACTTAAATCTATACTCGATGTTAACAAATTTCTCTTCTTCAGAAACAATTTCCTTGCCATTGCCAGTCTACATTTTATATCCTCTCTACTTCGACCATCATCAGTTATTTTACTCCCTAAATAGCAAAACTCATTTACTACTTTAAGTGTCTCATTTCCTAATCTAATCCCCTCAGCATCACCCGATTTAATTTGACTACATTCCATTATCCTCGATTTGCTTTTGTTGATGTTCATCTTATATCCTTCTTTCAAGACATTGTCCATTCCGTTCAACTGCTCTTCCAAGTCCTTTGCTGTCTCTGACAGAATTACAATGTCATCGGCGAACCTCAAAGTTTTTACTTCTTCTCCATGAATTTTAATACCTACTCCGAATTTTCTTTTGTTTCCTTTACTGCTTGCTCAATATACAGATTGAATAACATCGGGGAGAGGCTACAACCCTGTCTCACTCCTTTCCCAACCACTGCTTCCCTTTCATGCCCCTCGACTCTTATAACTGCCATCTGGTTTCTGTACAAATTGTAAATAGCCTTTCGCTCCCTGTATTTTACCCCTGCCACCTTCAGAATTTGAAAGAGAGTATTCCAGTTAACGTTGTCAAACGCTTTCTCTAAGTCTACAAATGCTAGAAACGTAGGTTTGCCTTTTCTTAATCATTCTTCTAAGATAAGTCGTACGGTTAGTATTGCCTCACGTGTTCCAACATTTCCACGGAATCCAAACTGATCTTCCCCGAGGTCCGCTTCTACCAGTTTTTCCATTCGTCTGTAAAGAATACGCATTAGTATTTTGCAGCTATGACTTATTAAACTGATAGTTCGGTAATTTTCACATCTGTCAACACCTGCATTCTTTGGGATTGGAATTATTATATTCTTCTTGAAGTCTGTGGGTATTTCGCCTGTCTCATACATCTTGCTCACCAGATGGTAGAGTTTTGTCATGACTGGCTCTCCCAAGGCCATCAGTAGTTCTAATGGAATGTTGTCTACTCCCGGGGCCTTGTTTCGACTCAGGTCTTTCAGTGCTCTGTCAAACTCTTCACGCAGTATCTTATCTCCCATTTCATCTTCATCTACATCCTCTTCCAATTCCATAATATTGTCCTCAAGTACATCGCCCTTGTATAAACCCTCTATATACTCCTTCCACCTTTCTGCCTTCCCTTCTTTGCTTAGAAAGGGTTGCCATCTGAGCTCTTGATACTCATACAAGTGGTTTTCTTCTCTCCAAAGGTCCCTTTAATTTTCCTGTAGGCAGTATCTATCTTACCCCTAGTGAGACAATCCTCTACATCCTTACATTTGTCCTCTAGCCATCCCTGCTCAGCCATTTTGCACTTTCTGTCGATCTCATTTTTGAGACGTTTGTATTCCCTTTTGCCTGCTTCATTTACTGCATTTTTATATTTTCTCCTTTCATCAATTAATTTCAATATTTCTTCTGTTACCCAAGGATTTCTATTAGCCCTCGCCTTTTTACCTACTTGATCCTCTGCTGCCTTCACTACTTCATCCCTCAGAGCTACCCATTCTTCTTCTACTGTATTTCTTTCCCTCATTCCTGTCAATTGTTCCCTTATGCTCTCCCTGAAACTCTCTACAACCTCTGGTTCTTTCAGTTTATCCAGGTCCCATCTCCTTAAATTCCCACCTTTTTGCAGTTTCTTCAGTTTCAATCTGCAGTTCATAACCAATAGATTGTGGTCATAATCCACATCTGCCCCTGGAAATGTCTTACAATTTAAAACCTGGTTCCTAAATCTCTGTCTTACCATTATATAATCTATCTGATACCTATTAGTATCTCCAGTATTCTTCCAGGTATACAACCTTCTATCATGATTCTTAAACCAAGTGTTAGCTATGATTAAGTTGTGCTCTGTGCAAAATTCTACAATGCGGCTTCCTCTTTCATTTCTTCCCCCCAATTCATATTCACCTACTATGTTTCCTTCTCTCCCTTTTCCTACTGACGAATTCCAGTCACCCATGACTATTAAATTTTCGTCTCCCTTCACTACCTGAATAATTTCTTTTATCTCATCATACATTTCATTAATTTCTTCATCATCTGCAGAGCTAGTTGGCATATAAACTTGTACTACTGTAGTAGGCGTGGGCTTCGTGTCTATCTTGGCCACAATAATGCGTTCACTATGCTGATTGTAGTAGCTCACCCGCACTCCTATTTTTTTATTCATTATTAAACCTACTCCTGCATTACCCCTATTTGATTTTGTATTTATAAGCCTGTATTCACCTGACCAAAAGTCTTGTTCCTCCTGCCACCAAACTTCACTAATTCCCACTATATCTAACTTTAACCTATCCATTTCCCTTTTTAAATTTTCTAACCTACCTGCCCGATTAAGGGATATGACATTCCACGCTCCGATCCGTAGAACGCCAGTTTTCTTTCTCCTGATAACGACGTCCTCTTGAGTAGTCCCCGCCCGGAGATCCGAATGGGGGACTATTTTACCTCCGGAATATTTTACCCAAGAGGACGCCATCATCATTTAATCATACAATAAAGCTGCATGTCCTCGGGAAAAATTACGGCTGTAGTTTCCCCTTGCTTTCAGCCGTTCGCAGTACCAGCACAGCAAGGCCGTTTTGGTTAATGTTACAAGGCCAGATCAGTCAATCATCCAGACTGTTGCCCCTGCAACTACTGAAAAGGCTGTTGCCCCTCTTCAGGAACCACATGTTTGTCTGGCCTCTCAACACATACCCCTCCGTTGTGGTTGCACCTACGGTACGGCCATCTGTATCGCTGAGGCACGCAAGCCTCCCCACCAACGGCAAGGTCCATGGTTCATGGGGGAAGTGCATCAGGATATGCCCTATGAAAAAAATTTGTGCCATAAATTTCTTGTTTTCCCAAGTTCGACTCAGTATATTCTTCTCAGTTATTCGATCTGCAGTGCCACCACTACTTTTCGGCGCTACTGAGTACAATTGTTATGTTGCCATGGCTGATGCAAAAGATCTTGGAAGTGGGCCAGCACAGCGCCGGCCAAACACCATTACGTCAGATGCAGCAATGCCACTGGCGGATTCCTATATTTTGCTCCTGGAAAATGGCTGGAACCGCCATAACGACGACACAGCAGAAAGGCGTTGGTAGGCCAGTAACTACACATGCAATCACCAGACTAATTATCGTATACATGGTTGCAAGCTGTGATTTGCAAAGCAAGTGCGCTCCGTCCGAACATAAATTACCATTATTATCAGTCAAAGGTGTCTCAGTCTGGTAGCTACTATTTAAGAGGAGAGGGGTTGCCGCTCCACGAGGAGACATGAGGCTACAAGCAGCCACCATGGGACTTGGCCTCCTCTAACTGTGGACCCCTGTTGCTGGTTTTAAGATTAGTGATGTGAGCTTAGCATCTTCCAGCCTGTGGGCCAACTACCAGGTGCAACCAGCCTTCTGCCATAGAAGGCAGTTGTTTGTGGCCATGTCCACCTGTTGCGTCAGTTCCTTAACACTCGCTGTCTTCAGCACACACTATGGATGACGTTGCACCACAGATTGTTCTAGTTTGTTCTTCCGTAAAGCGTATGACTAGTAGTGAAGTTCTTATGAGCAGCAATCGATCATCATCCCGACAACAATCCATCATCTCAACTCAGACCTCCACATGTAGCGGTGATCCATCCTGGACCTCAACATTTTGATGTCAGAGGTGTGTGTCACGTCTAAATTTCAGTGATAAGGGAACCCTACCAGCCACCCTCCCTGGAGACGATAACGCTCGACTACCTCAGAGTTGCAGTTTCGTCGATACACAGCATCAGTATGCAGTGGGTGAGTCCACTAACTGTTCCATTTTCCCCCCTGCGAGTAACACGTCGTGTCAGTGCACCTTATACCAGCTTGTCAGTTCTGTTTTCATGTGTGCCGTGTAGGAAGTAAACTGTGTTCTGAGGATGTGTAAATATGAACGTTACTTTTACGTATCATGAATGTGTGTGGGTCATTGTCTGGAAGTGTATAAGGTGTTAACCATGCATAGCTTCTTAGGAGGTGAAGATGAGTTATGTCGATAAGTCCGCTCAAGCGGAGAAGATAAGTTACAGTAAGTGTTAGCACATAATTATATTAAGCGTCCTTGTCGTCGTACTGTTTTGTTCTCCTCGTTTGTTGTTTGCATAATTAGTGAGGTATACCCCGGCGGAGAGGTTGCGAATTTCTGCAGCCTGGACCAGATGTGGAGGTAAGTGCATGTGCCGATGATTTTTGTGTCTTGCAGAGTGGAACTGCCGACAGTAATTTTGTTCTAGATACTTAGGAGGTGACACAGAAAGCTATCATTAAGGCTGATTGTCTTGCGGATGTTTTGGGTACTGAAATGGTACAGGCGTATTTAGTATTTCCGAAGACCGCAGAATCGGCACCATCTTTGACGCAATGCCTCCAGTGAAGGTGGGAGGAGAAGAAAGAGGAAATGTGTTTGTAAGGTTTATGATCGGGCCGACAAGGCTTATGTCAGTGAATAATGTATAAGTTGGGGAGAGCTGTCACCACTGAAATACTGTCGCAAGGTTCGTTCATCATGATAGGACAAATGCGAGCAAAATCACTAAGGCGTAATTTGCATGATGCAGTGACACAAGGCACTGGGAAATTGCTTTATGTGACCGAAGGTGTTGCTAACTTATACGATTCTGGACTTCGACTCCGGGTAGGGAATCGTCGTTGAGTACGCAGCGTTCAGTGATTGAGAGCATTTCTCCTGTCTATACTCACGTTGAGTCGTTATCTGAATTCAATCCTTGTGGCTAGGAGTCCGTGGTTCTTGTCTTTAGAATACAGAGAGGGGAACATAGTATTAGTTTATACTAGTCAGAGGACCGTTTTCTGCCATCCTAGTGTTTAATGATTTTTTTTTTTTTTTTTTTTTTTTTTTTTTTTTTTTTTTTGTGGCTGGAGATATTCCATCGTCGCAGACGTGTACGAGGACCATCACTCCGACGGACCGGACGCAGTACATTCGGTGATATTGGTAATTGTTTCGGCTTATTTGGGCTATAAAGCTGAGCAGCTGTGATCACGTAAGTTTCATTTCCACTGAAGTTACACACCACTGTAGATCATCTTTGAAAATAGTGTCTTCTAGTGTTTGCGACGTAGATGATGTCAGTCATCTCGCGTTATTTATATTAAATCGCGTAGCCATAAAAAGGGGCACATTTTGGCAGTTGATCAATAATATGAGTCAGGAAAGTCATTTGTACCTTTTTATGTTAATTGCACATCGTTATATATCATTTGTAATATAGAAAGGGGTTTTAATCTACAATAAATATATAAACAGAATCAACATTTATTACTTAGTAGATACTAGTTCCCGCAATCATACATTTACTTTTTTGTGTAATTTATATGTTAAAGAGCAACAACGAGGAAATAATATCGCCGTTAAGGGATTCTAAGATCTGGTTCAGGGGGTAGTCAGACAGAGCCGTATCTTTATTTTTGCTTTCAGTATTTTCCATTGCGCACATTCATTTTTACACCCGTCGGGAGCAGCATCTTGGAAACCATACAAAAACCTTCACGAAATACTTCCCAACACTTAAATTTATATTCGATGTTTGCAAATCCCTTTTTTTCATAAATACATTTGTTGATATAGTCAGTCTTCATTTTGTATCCTAATTACTTCGGCCTTCGTCAGTTATTTTGCTGCCGAACAGTCCTTTTAGTGAGTTATTTCGTAATCAGATTCCCTTAACACCACCTAATTTAACCCCCGCGACACCAAGGGGGAGGGAAAGGGTACTTTATGCTTACCTTTTCAGAACGCCCTAATCTAGTCAAATACATTATATTTTAAAATTCTGAAAAAATATATTTGTGATTTTTAATGATTTCTTCTACCAGAATCCGTAATTGTTTTAAATTTTTCAGTAAAACTTCACGCAAAAATTTAAGTGCTTCAACAAGATTTGTTCCTTGATGGGTTGGGGCTCTGAGTTACATGTCGAGTCTCATTACTACATTCTTGTTTTTACCGGATGACAGCAAAATTCATATTTCAGTACATATACGGCCAAAATTCAAACTTTTATTATGACAACATGGATTCCCAAGGATTCACATGTTACCAGTTGCGGAGGAACATGTACGAATGAGCGTCTCTCCTATTTCAGAACATTAAATGTTATTTTTCTAACTTCCAGAAGAGCAGAGTACATCGAGATAACTTTTTCTAGATCTAAAGGTAAGCCAGTTCCTTTCGAACCCACTAGCGAGAACAAAGAGAAAAGACGGTCGGAGATGCAGTAAAGTGTAGATGCAGTAGAGTGTATTCTGGGATTGGAGAAGTATGAAGAAGGAAAACTATTGTCTCCTTTTCATGACTTTATTCCTCTTATCTTCAGATATCATTTTTAAATGACGAATAGTCGCCAGAGGAAAGTTGCTACCTCACAGCAACTCTGGACAAATAGCTTTACATCTACGTATAATTTGAGGCATTTATGTAAAAGTCCGATTTCAGAAGCTTCTCTGTCCTGGTGCCCCTGACACAAATGTTTTAACATTGTCATTGTCAATGTTAGCAGAATGTGCAGTGAAGGTGATTTCTCCAGTTCTAATTCCTTGGACGCCGCTTTGAAGAGCTACAAAAGCCCTTCAGTTTTAAAAGCTATAAAATAAACGATTGCGTATAAGAATTACAGTAATCGAATAGCATACATAACATAAAAAAGTTCGTTCATCAGCGTATTATCAGTTCCTTCATTTTGGGCTATTTCTCCTTTCTCAGAGAGCGTCTTGCACAAAGACATTCTAACACTGTCAGCTGTTTATTCCAGCGAGTATTGTTAGACTGGCTCAGTTATCTATCAAGACCATTAAGAAGACCACTTACCTTTACGTAAGTGACGCGTTCTTTCACCACAGTCAAAAGACCATGAACCTATGGACAATTGACGAACATATGGTCCGCATTAAATATATTTCGTAGCCCTGTATTTAGCACATGGCTGGAACAGTTCAATCGTGAATAATCATCCAGTGCAACGACAATGTTGTTTTGTTGATCAGTCGTGTGCTGCATATCTTTCAAAGTACAGTGTTGGATACCAAGAGACTTAAGTCGTCTAATCAATTCTCTTAGAATGTTACCGCCCGCTTTTGGTTCATCTGGAAACTGAGTGGTAAACAATGTCCAGTCAATGAAACAGGAGACAAAGTCTTGAATACAATTAGTGGGTTCAAACTTATGTACATTGCGTTAGCTGTGCAGCGCTGAAGAGGCTTACACAGAATGGAGTAGCTTGGGCAGCTGCATCAAACCAGGAAGGAGATGGTAGGGAAAGGTGGGTTGCTGGTCCATAATTTTTCGAAGTTCTTTGCTGCGAGAACTCATGAGTAAGGTAAATCTCGTATGATTCAGCACCCTCGGCTGTTGACATGGCAAAAGACGTTTCTATATTACTCAAAATTAACGGTGCGGCTAATTCCTGTATGAGAACAGCTATTTAGCTCATACTATTGGCCGATGCAGCGAACTGAAGTAGCGCTTCTTGTATATTTTGTTGTTGTAAACAGAAATGTCTCTGGTATGACGTTAAACTGCATCCACACATGGATTGACCACAATATAAGTGGTCCCCATCCAACAATAGCAACAATCTCTCTGGTAGTTGGATGAGCGAGTGGAAGTTGTTAGTCAACTCAGTAATGTCAACTGAAATCAACTGAGCAATGCTTGTTGATTCCTGTTGTGATTTCCTATTACTCCAGGTTGGTGTTCGGGAGAAACGCGAAGTTACAGATGTGCCTCCAATATGAATAGCTGAACACTAAGCTGATAAATTCATTAATACAAAGAGATGCGTTTAGTTTGTTAAGTTAATACATCTGAAACTTATTAATTTAAATACACTTAAATATATTCATGGTTCTTAAGAGCTAACAAGATATATGGTTACATAGCGAAATCAGAAGAAAAAAGGACGATACGAAACAGGAAGGCATCCCCTAGCTGATTGCAGAAAATAATGTGAAGGCTTTTCTGTTCTTTATCACCATAGAAAGTATTACATGTACTTATTAACACTAGTGGACTCTCTGGTAAACACATATTTCATAAACATAAAGAAAGAAAAATTTCTTGGTGTCTTACGTTTGTCCACGGTGCATTTGACTACGATACTGGCTGTTACATGAGTACTCATTAAAGTCGTATAGAACAGATTTACAAGATTGGTGTGTACAAGAAAAAGCAATACACTATTTGACATGTTTTAAATAAACAGTTTGACAAATCATTTACATTGGCATGGGAGATATTTGTACAGGATACACTAACTTAAAATTTGAGAGGTATCAGTGTTCTGAGGATAAGAGGTTAAGTCAGTTCAGTGACGTGTCTGCCATGGGAATTGATGCAGCCACTGCTGGGGTGACGTCGCACTTGGCTTGTTTGATGTCAGTCTGTCAGTGACGACCGGCTGAGTGTGAGCTCTGGTTGTGCACTTCACAGCAGAGGTGGGCATCGAAGCGCCGCCCCTCCAGGACCGTGGTCATGACAGTCGTGCGAACCTTCCCTCGCGTTGCCGGTTAAGACGGGGCAGCCGCATCGAGGTCCGATGGGAGAGTCGTGCGAAGAGTCAAACGTCCCCTTAGAAAAATTTATGAATGATTGTGCTGGTAAACCCCTTACGTTATTTGATTTGCAAACAGCTGCGTAAAACTGAACGTACTCATACATTTCTCTCTTTACTTATTCTGATTGCTGTTGGTGTTAATTTTTTGTGTGTTGCTGCATTTCCTCGTCCCTTAGTTTATATATCTGAGCTCAGTAGATTTCAGATTTAAGAGTTGGGAGACTATATAATAAACTACCTATGAAGAATAGGGAAAGAATGCATTGAGAAGTTATATGAAAAAGATTTGGGCAAAAATGAGTATTGTACAATGAGAAATATTTATTTTGATAGAGGATACGACCAAAACAGTAGGGTTTAGGGACAAAAGGGTTAGATAGGATTTTTTTTTTTTTTTTTTTTTTGCAGGAGCAAATGTTGAAATAAGAGGAAAGATCTAAGGAATGAGTTTTGGGTTGGACTGCAGTACCAGACGTCTCACTGAAAACAAACCCTGTCCTTTCCTTTTGTGTTATTCCGCTATGTGTTTGTGTACCCTTGCGTATTTGTGTTCTTCCTGTCTTTATATGTTTAGCTGATAAGAGATATATTCTGGAATTTTTCTAATACTATGTTATTTACTTTGTAAAGATATTTAGACATTAGTAATTCTGGTCTGTTTCAATGCTCATGTGTGAAATTAATGTTTCGGAAACTATTCTCATTATTTTATTTATTTACTTATGTCATAATTCCTGTAACACTGATGTATATGTTTATTTCTATTCTTTTGTAAAGCCTGTATTACTACAAATGTTATCTGTATTGTTATGTTCTTTAATGATGTATTTTGTACATTTTAATTGTATTCTCATGTTATAAAATTGTATGACACAGTTCATCAAATTAAGTAAATTGTAAGTATTACTTTCACTGCACACAGTTCTGTTGGTCATAGTATATGCACAGTATGTGAGAAGTTGGGACTGTTAGTGTTTGCACGTGTGTTAATAATTCAGCAAGGGACTGGTTAGCAGCATTGCCGGTTCTAAGGACAATTCCAAACACTTTGTGAGTGCACAAGTGGTGGTTTATGGACTTGCTATATAGTACAAGACTCTTCAATGGTGATTGCGCATCTGCACAGTCGCAACAGATGGCTGCTGGCCGTCTTTACAAGAACTAAAGTGAGTCTGCATCTTTGATGACCCATCAATACCATTATCTCTACAAGGACTACAGTGGATCCGCACCTTTGATGGCCCACCAATACCATTATCTCTACAAGGACTACAGTGAGTTTGCTCTGATGTGGCCCATTACCTGTCTGCATGTCAAGAGTCAGCACAGTCTTCCCGTTGGAAGGACAACACTACATCTTCAAGACTGCATGGAAATCCACTACTTCCGTGTGCATTTTCTTTTACTGCTCAGACTTTGAGAAAAAAAACCACTGCAATTTTACTGTGATGAATGATCAGGACGGTCTTTATGGATTGTGAGAAAATCTTTGCTTTTGACCAACATTGTATCGATAAGTGTGTGCATTTAATATCTATGTTAGCGCTAATATAAAAAAAATTTAACAAATATTTATTGGCCAGTGCCCAAAACAATTTGTAAAATTTTTTGTGGGGAGCATGGGGGCCATGTAAGTAGGCTGTTTAGGTTTTTATATAGGTAACGCCACATAGCGCTCTGTATGAAAATCACAGGCTGTGCTGTGTGCAGTCTGTGACTGGTTGGCATTGTTGCAATATTGTAGTGTTAGGCAGTTCCACGTGAACAGCACGTAGGGTTGCGCAGTTGGAGGTGAGCCGCCAGCAGTGGTGGATGTGGGGAGAGATATGGCGGAGTTTTGAGAGCGGATGATATGGACGTGTGTCCATCAGAGAGAGTAAATTTGTAAGACTGGATGTCATGAACTGATATATATATATATATATATATATATATATATATATATATATATATATTGACTTTTGAACACTATTAAGGTAAATACATTGTTTGTTCTCTATCAAAATCTATCATTAGCTAACTATGCCTATCAGTAGTTAGTGACTACAGTAGTTAGAATCCTTTATTTAGCTGGCAGTATTGGCGCTCGCTGTATCGCAGTGGTCCGTGTGACGAAGATTTTTGTGAGGTAAGCGATTCATGAAAGGTATATGTTATTTTTAGTCAGGGTCATTGTTTTGTAGGGATTATTGAAAGTCAGACTGCGTTGCGCCAAAAAATATTGTGTGTCAGTTTAGTGATGATCAGAATAAGTGCAGAGACAAATGTCTGAGTACGTTCAGTTTTGCTCAGCTGTTTGAAAATCAAATAACGTAAGGGGTTTACCAGCACAATCATTCATAAATTTTTCTAGGGGGACGTTTCGAGAGGTCCGGCCCACGAGCTGCGGCCGCACTGGACTACAGCAGCCTCGAGTAAAGCGAGTCCCTGACGTCTCCCAAAGGGACGAGCAGTGCTGTTGCGAAAGCAGCTGTATGCCACGGGCTCAGCAGAGTTGCACATGGAGACGCAGAGCAGGGGCTGCAGCCTTACTGCACCACAGTAAGCGAGCCCATGACGTCAGTGCACAAGTGCCATGCACAAGCACTGGTGTGCCGCAGCCTACGGGCTGTTGGTAGCATTAATCGCAGTTGCGAGCTACGGGATACGAGCGGTGAGTAGAACAATGTTTAGTGGAGTGGTGTGATTCCCTCATTTTTTTCGTAACGCAAAAAGGAGCGCTGAAACTAAACGTAGTTTGCAGAAGAAGGAGTGCATGTCAAGGAAAAAGGAATTAAATGAAAAGCTAATGAGTGGAGAGTAGAGGAGCACACAGCCCGAAGCAAATCTTAAAAGTTCAGTTTGGATCGTGTTAAAGCCTATTGTGGAAAAGCGTTCATTTGGTTTTCTGTTCGCTGTACGGTGAAATTTACTCTCATGCTGAAGGGTCAAGTGGAACTTCGCACATTTCTTGCCATCCATGTGTATCTAATAAAGAATGGCCTTAAGTGGACGAGAAACGAATTCCTAAATCTGCTCAGGAGATAACTGTCGATTAATGTGTAGCTGTGTGGGACGTGACGTAAGTTCGTACGGAACTATAAGACGTGAAGGTCTTATGGTTCTGAATCGGCATTGCAAAAACCGTTATATCTCACCGCACAACAGTGTCGCGGTACATGACAGGAAGTGCTTAAAGCCTTCGACATATAATTATGCCTGAGATAATTGCTCACATAACAGAAGGTGAATACTTAGCAACTACAAACAAGTGGACATCCAGCGCGAGAACAAACCGTTATCTGGCATGTACCGTCTCCTGTTTTATTGACCGTACTTTCATATCTCGCATTTTGTTCGCAACCCACATGAACCAAAAACTGACGGTAACATTCTAAGAGAATTGTTTAGACGATTTATGTCTATTGGTATCGACCACTCTACTTTGAAAGACATGCAGCACACAAATGATCAAGGAACCAACATTGTCGTTGGATTGCGCGATTATTCACGATTGAATTGTTCCTGCCATATGCTAAATACAGGGCTATGAAATAATTTTAATGCGGAGTGTATATGTGTCAATTGTCCATAAGTTCATGGTCTTTTTATTGCAGCGAAAGAACGCGTCACTTACGTAAAGGAATGTTGTCTTCTTAATGCGGTGAAACAACGAGTCACTTACATGAAGAAAAGTGATCTTCTTAATGCTCTTGATAGATCACTGAGCCAGTATAACGATACTCGCTGGAATAAGCAGCTGACAGTGTTAGAATGTCTTTGTGCGAAAAGCTGTCTGAGAAGGGAGAAATAGCCCGAAATGAAGGAACTGATATCACGCTGATGAAAGAACTTTTTACGGTATTTATACTATTCTATTACTGCAATTCTTATACGCAATCGTTTATTTAATAGCGTTTAAAATATAAGTGTTTTTGTAGCTCTTCAAACCGGCGTCCAAGGAATTAGAACTGGAGAAATCACCTACACTGCACATTCTGTTGACATGGACGATGACAATGTTAAAGCATTTGAGTGAGGCGCCCCAGGACACAGAAGCTTCTGAAATCGGACTTTTACATAAACGTCTCAAATTATACTTAGATGAAAAGCTATTTGTCCAGAGACACTGTGAGGTAGCAACTTTCCTCTGGCCACCATTCATCATTAAAAATGATATCTGAAAATAAGAGGCGTAAAGTCATGAAAAGGATGCAGTAATTTCTCTTCCTCATAAATATATATACCAACAGCTTATAGGCCGCAGTACACCTGTTTTTGCGCACGGCACTGGTGCAGTGAAGTCTCGAGCTCGCTGACTGAGGAGCAGCGAGGCCGTGGCCCGTGGGCTGCGTCTCTATGCGCAACTATGCTGAGTCCCTGGCGTACAGGTGCTTTCGCATCAGCGCTGCTCGGCCCTTGGGGTGACGACAGGGACTCGCTTGGCCCGAGATTGCTGTAGTCTAGTGCTGCCGCAAATCGCGGTCCGAGCCTCAGTGCATGACTCTGAGCCGTGTGGCCCGTCGGACCTCGATGCGGCTGCCCTTGCTGAACCGGCAGCGCGCAGCAAGGCTATGGTCCTGGACGGGCATCGCCTCGATGCCCACCCTTGCTGCGAAGTGCACAACCAGAGATCACACACAGCTAGTCGTCACCGACCGATTGACGTCATACAAGCCAACTGCGACATCACTCCAGCAGTGGCTGCATCAATTCCCACGGGCAGGCACATCACTGAACTTACTTAACGTCTTATCCGCAGAACAATCATACCTCTCAAACTTTAAGTTAGTGTATCTTCTACAAATATCTCTCGTGCCAATGTAAATGATTTGTCAAACTGTTCATTTAAACCATGTCAAATAGTGTATTGTTTTTTCTTGTAATTTTGTTGCACACGACTTGAACACCCACTCATGTAACAGGCAGTATTTTAGTCAAATATATCGTAGGCAAACGCAAGACACCAAGAAAGTTTTTCTTTCGTTATATCTATGAAATATGTGTGTACCAGAGAGTCCACAAACGTTAATAAGTACGTGTTAATATTTTCTATGATAATAAAGAACAGAGAATCCTTCACATTTTTTCTGCTATCAGCTTTTTTTTTTTTTTTGTTAAATCACATTTTTTTCGCTTTTGTTTATTGCATCTACTCGGGGCGGACGTCGTAAGACATCCGTTTAAGTCCGTTGTTGATCTATTAACTCAGTTTTTTTATTACAGAGGGCAGCTAACCCTCTGACCGAGCACGCTGAGCTACCGTGCCGGCGTCAGCTAGGAGATGCCTTCCTGTTTCGTATCGTCCTTTGTTCTCCAGCTTTCGCTATGTAAGCATCCATCTTGTTAGCTCTTAAGAACCATTAATATATTTAAATATATTTAAATTAATACCTTTCAGAAATGCAAAACTGCTGACATGGAGCCCATCCGCCATTGGTGTGATCCAAATACTCATCAGCAATTTTTCAGATTATTTATGGTGCACCAAAGAACCTACAGTCTTTCAGAAACGAAGTCCGACACTCATTTAACTATACAGCATAATGCGATTGACCGATCACGTTATGCACTTCCCTTATGAAAATTGCATTGGAGCCACATCTGTAACTTTGCGTCTCTCTCGAACACCAACATGGAGTAATCGGAAATCAGAACAGGAATCAACAAGCACTGCTCGGTTAATTTCAATTGACATTTTTGAGTTGACTAACAACTTCCAATCGCTCATCCGCCTACCTGACAGGTTGTTGCTATTGTTGGATGTGGACCACTTATACTGTGGTCACTTCATGTGTGGTTGCAGTTTAACGTCATACCAGAGACATTTGTGATTACAGCAACAAAATAATACAAGAACCGTTACTTCTGTTCGCTGTATCGGTCAATAGTGTGAGACAAATAGCTTTTCTCATACGAGAATGAGCAGCGCCGTTAATTTAGAGCAATATAGAAACGTCTTTTTGCCATGTCAACAGCCGATGGGGCTGAATCACACGAGATCTACCCTACTCAGGAGTTCTCCCACTAAAGAACTTGCAAAATTGTGGACCAGAAGCCTACCTCTCCCTCCCGCCCCCTTCCCCAATGTTGTTGTTGTGGCCTATAGTCTGAAGACTGGTTTGATGCAGCTGCCCAAGCTAGTCTATTCTGTGCAAGCCTCTTCAGCGCTGCACAGCTAATGCAATGAATCTGCTAATTGTATTCAAGACTTAGTCTTCCTCTTAAATTTTAACGCGCCCCACCCATCCCCAACACAAACATATACACACTTTTCTCCATTGCCAAACTGACAATTCCTTGGTGCCTCGGGAAATGCCCTATAAAACGAAGTTGTGTCGTAAATGTCTTGTTTTCTCCAGTTCAACTCAGTATCTTGTTATCAGTTATTCGATCTGCAGCGCCACCATATTTTTCGGTCCTAATGAGTAAAATTGTGATGTTGCCATGGCTCTTGCAAAAGACCTTGGAGTGGGCCAGTTCAGATCCGACCAAACACGATATCGTTAGATGCAGGAAAGCCACTGGCAGATTCCCACACATTATGCTCCAGCAAAGGGGCTGGTACCGCCATAACGACTACACAGCAGAAAGTCGTTGGTAGGGCAGTTACTACACATCGAATCAACAGACTTCTTATGGCCTACATGGTTGCAAGCTGTGATTTGCAAAGCAAGAACGCTCTGTACCAACATAAATTACCATTATTTTCAGTTATAGGTGTCTCAGTCGGTAGCTACTGTTTACGAGGAGAGGTATATGCCACTCCACGAGGCAACATGATGTTACAAGCAGCCACCACGAGATTTGGTCTCCACTAACTGTGGGCCCCTGTTGTTGGTCTTAAGATCAGTGCTGTGGGCTTAGCATCTTCCATCCAATGGGTCAACTACAAGGTGCAACCAGCCTTCCGCCATAGAGAGCAATCTTTTGAGACCATGGCCACCAACTACGGAGGACGTTTCACCACAGAATTTGCTAGTTAGTTCTTCAGTAAAATGTATGACTAATAGTGAAGTTTGTATGAGCAGCCATCGATCATCATACTGACAACAATCCACCACCTCAACTCAGACTTGCACATGTAGAGGTCTCTACATTTTGATGTCATAAGTGTGTGTGTCACCTCTAAAATTTCAGTGACAGGGGAACGTTGCCAGCCACCCTCCCCGGGGACGATGTTACTCGACTACCTCAGAGTTGCTGTTTCGTCGAGACACAGCATCAGTATGCAGTGGCTGTGTCCACTGACTGGTCTATATTTTCCCCTGGGAGTATCACGTCGAGTCAGTGCACCTTTTAGCAACTTTTCAGTTCTGTTTTCATGTCTGACATGTGTCAAGTAAACTCAGACTGTGTTCTGAGGATGTGTAAATATGAACGTTATTTTTGCCTATCAGCATGGGTGTGGCTCATTGTCTGGAAGTATATAAGGTGTTAACCATGCGTAGCTTCTTAGGAAGGGAAGATGAGTTTTGTGGAGAAGTCGAGTTTTGTGGTAGTTTAAGCCGTTTTGAATTTGCAATGTATTTCATTTCGAGTAATACATGTGGCTCACTACGTTTAAGCACGTTAAGTAGTAGTCATGAGTAGCTGCTCAAGCGGAGAAGTTAAGTTACAGTAAGTGTTAGCACAGAATTAGATTAAGTGTCCTTGTCGTCGTACTGTTTTGTTCTCCTCGTTTTTAGCTTGCATAATTAGTGGGGGATACCCTGGTGGAGAGGTTGCGAATTTCTGCAGCCTGGACCAGATGTGGAGGGAAGTGCATGTGCCGATGATTTTTGTGTGTTGCAGAGTGCAACTGCCGAAAGTAATTTTGTTGTAGATACTTAGGACGTTGTACGGAAAGCAATCAATAAGGATGATTGTATTGCATTCCGCCCATGGTAGCTGAATGGTCAGTGCGACAGACTGTCATACTTACTGGCCCGCGTTCGATTCCCGGCTGGGTCGGAGATTTTCTCAGCTCAGTGACTGGGTGATGTGTTCTCCTTATCATCATCATTTTATCCCCATCGACACGCAAGCCGTCGAAGTGGCGTCATCTTGAAAGACTTGCACCAGGCGAACGGTCTCCCCGACGGGTGCCCCAGCCACACAGCATTTCCATTTATTGTATTGCAGATGATGTAAGTAATGAAATGGTACAGACGCATTTAGTATTTCAGAAGGATGCAGATTCGGCACCATCTGTGACGGCACTGCTTCCTCAGAACGTGGGAGAGAAGAAAGAGGAAATGTGTTTGTAAGGTTTAAGATCGGGCCGACAAGGCTTGTGCTAGTGGATCAGGAGATTGACAAACGTGAAGACACTTGCAGTGTACTGCGTGATGCAGGCGGAGGCTGCTGCGTAGTCCTAGAGCTATACATTCTCATCAAGCATCATGCCGAAACTGACTTTCGACGGCCGGCCAGAGTGGCCGTGCGGTTCTAGGTGCTACACTCTGGAACCGCGCGACCGCTATCGTCGCAAGTTCGAATCCTACCTCGGACATGGATGTGTGTGATGTCCTTAGGTTAGTCGGGTTTAAGTAGTTCTAAGTTCTCGGGGACTGATGACCTCAGAAGTTAAGTCTCATAGTGCTCAGATCCATTTGAACAATTTGACATTCGACAAAGCGCGGTGGAACTCAGGAGGATAGTGTTAAAGCGGGGGGAAGCTCTCACCAGTGAAATACTGTCACAAGGTTCGTTTGTCATGAAGGACAAATGCGGGCAGTATCACTAAGGCTTCATTTGCATGATATAGTGGCAAATGGCACTGGGAACTTCCCTTTGGTGACCGAAGGTGTTGCTGACTAATACGATTCTGGACTTCGCCTCTGGGTAGGGAGTCGTCTTTGAGTACGCAGCATCCACTGATTGAGAGCACTTCTTCTGTCTATACTCACGTTGAGACGTTATCTAAATTATGTCCTTGTGACTCTAAGTTCGCGTTTCTTGTCTGTAGAGTACAGAGAGGTGAATGGCACAATCTCGTTTCATAGGCCATATCCTGAGGCATCAAGGACTTATCAGTTTGGTAATGGAGAGGAGTGTGTATATGTGGGTGTTGAGGAGGGGGGGTGTTAAAATTGTAGTGGGATACAAAGGCTTGAATGCAGTTAGCAGGTTCAAACTGACGCACATTGTATTAGCTGTGCAGCCCTGAAGAGGCTTGTACAGAATAGACTAGCTTGGGAAGCTACAACAAACCGGTCTTCAGACTTTAGGCCACAACAACAACATTGAGGAAGGGGGCGGGAGGGAGAGGTAGGCTTCTGGTCCACAAGTTCTTCACTGGGAGATCATCTGAGTAAGGTAGATCTCGTGTGATCCAGCCCCTTCGGCTGTTGACATTGAAAAGACGTTTCTGTATTGCTCTAAATTATCGGCGCTGCTCAATCTCGGATGAGAAAAGCTATTTAGCTCACACTATTGGCCGATACAGCGAACTTGTACTATTTTGTTGTTGTAAACAGAAATGTCTCTGGTATGACGTTAAACTGCAACCACACATGGAGTGACCACAGTATAAGTGGTCCCCATCAACAATAGCAACAACCTCTCTGGTAGGTGGATGAGCGAGTGGAAGTTGTTAGTCAATTCAGTGATGTAAATTGAAATTAACCGAGCAGTGCTTGTTGATTCCTGTTGTGATTTCCAATTACTCCAGGTTGGTTGTTCCAGAGAAACGCAAAGTTACAGATGTGGCTACAATGTAATTTTCATAAGGCAAGTGACTAACGCGATCAGTCAATCGCATTATGCTCTATAGTTAATTGAGTATCGGACTTCGTTTCTGAAACACTACAGGTTCGTTGGTGCACCAAAAGTATCTGATAAATTGCTAAACAGTATTTGGATCACACCAGTGGCGGACGGGCTTTACGTCAACAGTTTTGCATTTCTTTTATGAATAGCTGTACACAAAGCTGATAAAGACATTAATACAAAGAGATATGTTTAGTTTGTTAAATTAATATATCTGACAGGTATTAATTTTAATATATTTAAATATATTTATGGTTCTTAAGAGCTAACGAGATAGATGCTTACATAGCGAAAGGTGAAGAAGAAAGGACGATACAAAACAGGAAGGCACCTCCTAGCTGATTGCAGAAAAATGTGAAGGCCTCTCTGTTCTTTATTATCATAGAAAGTCTTACATGTACTAATTAACATTTGTGGACTCTCTGGTACAGACATATTTCACAAGTATAAAGAAAGAAAAAATTTCTTCATGTCTTACATTTACCAACGATGCATTTCACTGTGATACTGGCTGTTACATGAGTAGGCATTCAAGTCATTTACAACAAATTTACAATATTGTTGTATACAAGAAATAACAATACACAGTTTCACATGTTTTGAACAAACAGTTTGACAAATCATTTTCATTGGCATGGGAGATATTTGTACAAGATGCACTAACTTAAAATTTTAGAGGTATCATTGTTCTGAGGATAAGGGGTTAAGTCAGTTCAGTGACGTGTCTGCCCATGGTAATTGATGCAGCCACAGCTGGAGTGACGTCGCAGTTGGCTAGTATGATGTCAATCGGTCGGTGCGACCTGCTTAGCGCGAGCTCTGGTTGTGCAGCGGACGTGGGCATCAGGCGCGGCCCGTCCAGGACCGTGGCCATGACAGCCATGCGAGCCTTCCTTCATGTTACCTTTTCAGACGGGCCGCACAGTGTAGAGTCGTGCACAGAGGCTCGGCCCGCGAGCTGCGGCCGCACTGGCCTAAAGCAGTCTCGGGCCTAGCGAGTCCCTGACGTCACCCCAAGGGCCGAGCAGTGCTGTTGCGAAAGAACCTGTATGCCACGGCCTCAGCAGAGTTGCGTATGGAGACCCAGCCCAGGGGCCTCCCTGCTCCACACTGAGCGATCTCGTGACGTCACTGCACCAGTGCCTTGCACAAGCACTGCCGTGCTGCTGCCTACGGGCTGTTGGTAATACTGACAGCAGGTGCGAGCTACGGGCTAGCGCGGTCTTGGGATTTCTTCATTTTTGTCGTAACGCACAAAATGAGCACGGCAACTCAACGCGGTTTGCAGAAGGAGTGCATGCCAAGAAATATGGAAGTAAAAGAAAATTAATCAGTGATGAGTAGAGAACCGCACAGCATGAAGCGAATCTTATAAGTTCAGTTTGGACTGAATTAAAGTCTATTTTGGAAGGCGTAGTAAAAAGGTTCATTTGATTTCCTGTTCGCTGTGCAGTGAAATTTACTCTTATAATGAAGGGTCAAGTGGCACTTCGCACATTTCTCGCCATCCGTGCGTGTCTAATAAACAAGCGTCTTACGTGGACGAGAAAACGACTTCCTCAACCTGCTCAGGCGATAATTGTCGATAAATGCGTGGCTCTGTGTGCACATGACGTAAGGTTGTACGGAACTATGAGATCTTTTTCAGGCGTTAATTGACACTGCAAAGGCCATTATGTCTCACATCTCAACTGTGTCGCGGTATATTGCAGAAAGTGTTTAAAGCCTGTGACATATAATTATTCCTGAGGTAATTCGTCATACACCAAAAGGTGAACACTCAGCAACTACAGACATGTGGGCATCCAGTGCGAGAAGAAAAAAATTATCTGACATGTACTGTCTCCTGTTTCATTGACTGGACTCTCAGATCTCGCATTTTGTATAAAACTCAGTTTCCAGATGAACCGAAAACGGGCGGTAATATTCTAAGAGAATTGTTTGGACGATTTATGTCTCTTGGTATCCACCATGCTACGTTGAAAGACATGGAGCACACGACTGATCAAGGTACCAACATTGTCGTTGCACTGCGCGATTATTCACGACTGAATTGTTCCTGCCATATGCTAAATACAGGGCTAGGAAATAATTTTAATGTGGAGTATATATGCGTCAATTGTCCATACGTTCATGGTCTTTTTATTGCAGCGAAAGAACGCGTCACTTACGTAAAGGAATGTTGTCTTCTTAATGCTCTTGATAGATCACTGAGCCAATCTAACGATACTCGCTGGAATAAGCAGCTGACAATGTTAGAATGTATTTATGCGAAAAGCTCTCTGAGAAGGGAAAGTGGCGTCCAAGGAATTAGAACTGGAGAAATCACGTGCACTGCACCTTGTTTTGACATGGACAATGACAATAGTAAAGGATTTGAGTCAGGCGCCCCAGGACAGAGAAGCTTCTGAATTTGGACTTTTACATGAACGCCTCAAATTATACTTAGCTGAAAAGTTACTGTCCAGACCTGCTGTGAGGTGTCAACTTTCCTCTGGCCACCATTCGTCATTTAAAAATGATATCTGGAGATAAGAGGCGTCAAGTCATGAAAAGGATACAATAGTTTTCCTTCTTTATACTTCTTCAATTCTTCAATACACTCTAAAGACATTTCCTATTACTGCATCTCCAACGGTCTTTTCTCTTTGTTCTCGCCAGTGAGTTCGAACGTACACTGCACATCAGGAAGTTACAAAAACAATTAATGTTCGGAAATAGGAGACACTCTCATTCCTACATGTTCCTCCACAACTGGTAATACGCGAATCCTTGGGAATCCATGTTGTCCTAAATGAAAGTTTGAATTTTTGCCGTATATCCACTGAAATATGAATTTTGCTGTCCTCAGGTAAAAAGAAGAGACTGGACATGTATTTCACAGCCCCATCTCATCAAAGGACAAATCTTGTTGAAGCACATAAATTCTGCTACTCCACCCGCTGGATTTCTAGTTGTACAAGTTGAAGATGGGAGTGAGACATTTGGGTAGCCTACACTCGATGTAATGCATACAAGGATAAATGTGTGAACAGAATTAAATATTTGGGAGATGTAATAAACATTTTGAAGTTTACCGGTGACACTGCAGTTCTGTCAGAGACAGCAAAGAACTGGGAAGGGATTATAAGATACCGCTCAATGGAACTGAATGAAAGGTAATGGAACGTATTCGAATTAAATTAAACCTAGCAGTACCAACGGATTTTACATTACGTGTACTACAAGAGGGGGGGGGGCGTAATATATGACCAAAACAAAGATATACTGATTTCTTTAATTTTCGTTCTCTTTTACGCACAACATACTTTTTAAATTTATATTTATATGTAAGAAGGGTCCTAAACCTGAAAATACGAATATGACACCTGTTCTGAAAATTCACATCCACTGACAAGACCTAAATTTTAGCGTTACGTTATACTGAAAAATTTAATACAATTACAGAATCTGGTAGAAGAAGTCTCTAAAAATCACAAATATATTTTCTTTTCAAAATTTTAAAATATAATATACAGTCGTGCCCAAAATAATACGAAAGACTTGAATTGCATTTCGCCTGATTCGCATGCAACCCACATAACGCAGTTGTCTAGCAGGTCCTCTAAACGCTCCTTGGTACAGTCGTTTGACTATTGAGAATGCTTCCAACAAGTCACCACTAGAAAACACTGCTCTGTCTCTCAATACTCAAGATGTAAAGTAATTCCATGATACTAGAAATATCAGGAAACACCTTTTCACAGATAAGACTGTCGTTAAGGTTGTAAGCCCATATTTTTGCTATAAATGACATAACTGAAATGTTACCACTCTCATAAATACGTCAGATAAATAATGCACGTAGTAGCATTACTAGAGCAGAGCACATGGGAAGACACTGTACGGGTCGTGGCACCATACATGGCTAGCAAACTACACCCGCCCAGCACTGAGATTTCCTGTCCAGTAAGTGCAGTCAGCGTGAAATGTGAACGATGAAGCGGGAGTGAACCAAGCAAGTCATACGTCGATTTGTTCAGAAATGAAACTGATGCACCAGTGTCCAGCTGCGTGCGAACAGAACGTCCACAAATGAGCAAAGTCACAAAAAGTTTCCTAGCATCGCGCTGAATGCAAGAGGAAGTGTCTGGCAAAACTTGATTAACACGACGAGCTGTCGAAGCACGTGAAGCAGAAGGCTTTGAATAAATAGCATTAACATCCATAGGCTGATGTGAATCATGATCATGGCGGTTGCCGTTGCGGTGACGCCCACGCGAGTGACGTAAACGGGAGACAATTGGTGAATTAGAGTTTCTCTTACTACACACACCTTGCACATGTCCTTTCTTATTACAAAAATAACACAGTGCATGACAGGATGGGCAAATGTACCGTGGGTGGGCACGAAAGCAGTTCGGACATGATTTCAGTTTGTTAGTGGGTGCCTGGTGTGAAATTTGTTTCCTTGCGCGCGAGCGGCGCGGAGTGGCTCGCCGTGCTGGCTGGTGGGTGGGCACGTGTTGTGCCGCGCTAACAGTACACACACCCGGGGTCACATCGAACGCGAAAGTAGCCATGTCTAATGTATCTTCTCTGTCTGGCAAGTCCACTACTTCCTGCAAAGACGGGTTTTTAAACCTCCGGATTTTTTCGCAGGTCGGTGATCCGCCACTCTCTGCGCAATAGCGCCTCTAATCATTACATCCGCATATGAGCGTCCACACGAGTAAAGTCACAATCAGAAGTTAGTCCCTGAAGGCCTGCTAACCAAGCTTTATTCGACTGAGTAGAGCCACGCCGGAGGCGAAAGAATTCGTAGCGTGCAACTACCACATTTACACAATCACGAAAGTGGGAATTCAGACCATCAATTACTGCGTCGTAAGTTTTAGTTTCTGGGCGAGTGGTGGGAAACAATTTCACGAGCACATGGTACAACACAACACCCGCTCTGTACCTGGTTTGTTGTAAGCTGCGCAGTGTGCCTCGAGCTGTGGGATGTATTCTGGCCAGCGTTCAACGTCAGGATTGAAGGCACGAAATGGCGGCCGGCCGCGGTGGTCTCTCGGTTCTAGGCGCGCAGTCCGGAACCGCGCGACCGCTACGGTCGCAGGTTCAAATCCTGCCTCTGGCATGGATTTGTGTGCTGTCCTTAGGTTAGTTAGGTTTAACTAGTTCTAAGTTCTAGGGGACTGATGACCTAAGCTGTTAAGTCCCATAGTGCTCAGAGCCATTTGAACGAAATGGCGGTGCCATCAGAGACGCCGTCGGTACAGGCGGTGGCGTCGGAAGCGCCGAAGTAGCTGCAGTTTGTAGTGTGACCAGTCCATTCATGGCAGTAAGCAGCTGCGTTATTTGCTGAGCCTGAACACCTAAAAGATCGGACAGCGAAGCCTGTTCCTGTGGCGAAGCCATGGCTTACACAAATGAAAGTCTTACCGCGAGTGGTGGAAACTCTTAAAGACAGTCACTCAGCCCCACAGGGACATCACAAAAAAGCTAAAGCAGTGCCGAGCAAAAAAGGAAATGAGAGGCGAGGGAAAAAAAACTTTAATCACAGTTTGTCGCCAAGTTTTGTATCCCGCCTGTAAGGCGGCTGGTGGGTCTGCTCCTGTCAACTGAAAGTTTGGCCGAATGAATGAAGTGAGTAGGAGCAGGAAAAGGTGAAAATCTCTCGGCACTGCTCTTAGAAATGGTTTTACTATATCGCAATGTTAACTGAATACATAACTTTGCACTGAGATGGGAAGCCTTAGACCCGTCGTATGCAGTACATAGTCTCAATAGCAAGCGAAGTGCCCTGGCCGTCTGTTCTTGATGAAAATGGGCAGAATCTGTCGCGGAACTCGTAGACCTCCACAGCGCTGGCTAGAGGGCGCTGTCGTCGGTGTCTGTCGTAGTGCGAACCTAAGAACTTTCACTTACGCCGTGGCATCGTAGCTATCGATACCACAATCACAATTTTACTCACAAGGGAACCTCCCCATCGCACCCCCCTCAGATTTGGTTATAAGTTGTCACAGTGGATAGGCCTTGAAAACCTGAACACAGATCAATCGAGAAAACAGGAAGAAGTTGTGTGCAACCATGTAAAAAATAAGCAAAATATACATACTGAGTAGTCCATGGCAAGATACGCAACTTCAACGACGATATGATCTCAGGAGCGCCGTGGTCCCGTTGTTAGCGTGAGCAGCTGCGGAGCGAGCGGTCATTGGTTCAAGTCTTCCCTCGTGAGAAAAGTTAAATTTTTTAATTTCAGACTATTATTATCTGACAAACTCTTATGTTTTCATCACTTTTTGGGAGTGATTATCACATACACAAGAAAACCTAAATCAGGCAAGGTAGACGAATCTTTTTACCCATTCGCCAAGTGTGCAAGCTAGGTGGGTCGACAACATATCCCTGTCATGTGATGCACATGGCGTCACCAGTGTCGTATAGAATATATCAGACGTGTTTTCCTGTGGAGGAATCGGTTGACCTATGACCTTGCGATCAAATGTTTTCTGTTCCCATTGGAGAGTCACGTCCTTTCGTCTACTAATCGCACGGTTTTGCTGTGCGGTCGCAAAACTCAGACACTAAACTTATTACAGTGAACAGAGACGTCAATGAACGAACGGACAGATCATAACTTCGCGAAAATAAAAAAAATTAAAGTTTTCACTCGAGGGAAGACTTGAACCAAGGACCCTCCGTTCTGCAGCTGCTCCCTCTAACCACAGGACCAGGGCGCTCCTGAGCTCATACGGCCCTCAATGTTGCTTATTATGTCCATGGACTACTTAGTTTGTATATTTTGCTAGTTTTTTCATAGTTCCACACAACTTCTTCCTGTTTTCTCGATTGATCTGTGTTCAGTTTTTCAAGGCCTATCCACTGTGCCAACTTATAACTAAATCTGACGGGGGTGCGATGGGGAGGTTCCCTTGTCAGTAGCGTCGAAAAGTAGTGGTGGCGCTGCAGATCGAATGACTGATATGAAGATACTGAGTCTAACTGGGGAAAACAAGAAACTTAAGACACGACTTCGTTTGATAGGGCACATCCTGAAGCACCAAGGAATTGTCAGTTTGGTTATGGAGTGAAGTGTGTATATGAGGGTGTTGGGAAGGGGGGATATTAAAATTGTAGAGGGAGACAAAGCCTTGAATACACGTAGCAGGTTCAAACTGATGTACACTGCATTAGCTGTGCAGCGCTGAAGAGGGTTGCACAGAATAGAGTAGCTTGGGCAGCTGCACCAAACCAGTCTTCAGACTGAAGACGACAACAACTACATTGGGGAAGGGGGCGGGAGGGAGAACTAGGCTTCTGGTCCACAATTTTATTGGAAGAACTCATGAGTAAGGTAGATCTCGTGACATTCAGCACCCACGGCTGTTGACATGGCAAAAGACGTTACTGTATTGCTCTAAATTAACGCGCTGCTCATTCTTGTATGAGAAAAGCTATTTATCTAACGCTATTGGCCGATTCAACGAACTGAGGTAGCGGTTCTTGTATTATTTTGTTGCTGTAAACAGAAATGTCTCTGGTATGACGTTAAACTGTAACCACATGTGGAGTGACCACTGTATAAGCAACAATAGCAGCAACCTCTCTGGAAGGTGGATGAGCGAGTGGAAGTCGTGAGCTGTAACTGTGACCTTGCCTGCTTGTGAAGGTGGAAGGAAGAAAGAGAATGTAAAGAAAATAGTCGTGATCACCTACCACTTAGCAGCAGGTAGTCAGCTCAGCAATGCGATTTGAAATTAACCGAGCAGTGCTTGTTGATTTCTTTTGTGATTCCTTATTACTCCAGGTCGGTGTTCGAGAGAAACGTAAAGCTACAGATGTGGCTCCAATGTAATTTTCATAAGGCAAGTGCATAACGTTATCGGTCAATCGCATTATGCTGTGTAGTTAATTGACTATCGGACTTCGTTTCTGAAAGACTGCAGGTTCATTGGTGCACCATAAAATAAATGATAATTGCTAATCAGTATTTGGATCACACCAACGGCAGACAGGCTCCACGTTAGCAGTTCCATTTCTTTCACGATTAGCTGTACACAAAGCTGATAAAGACATTAATACAAAGAGATATGTATAGTTTATTAAATTAATACATTTAGATTTAAATATATTCATGGTTCATAAGACCTAACAAGATAGATGCTTACATAGCGAAAGCTGAAGAACAATGGACGAAAAAAAAAAAACAGGAAGACTCTCTTAGCTGATCGCAGAAAAAATGTGAAGGCTTCTCTGTTCTTTATTATCACAGAGAGTATTACATGTACTTATTAACATTTGTGGACTCTCTGGTACACACACATATCTTAAACATAAAGAAAGTAAAATTTTCTTGTTGTCTTATATTTGCCTAAGATACATTTGATTACGACACTCGCCGTTACAAAAGTGGTCGCACGGGGGATATTCATAAAAGATGCAATAACTTAAAATTTGAGAGGTATCATTGGTCTGAGGATAGGAGGGTAAGGCGGTTCAGTGACGTGTCTTCCCGTGGGAATTGATGCAGCCACTGCTGGAGTGCGGTCGCAGTTAGCTTGTATGATGTCAATCGGTCGGTGACAACAGGCTGAGAGTGAGCTCTGGTTGTGCAGCTTGCAGTAAAGCTGGGCATCGAGGGGCGGCCCATGCAAAAGCGTAGCTGCGATATCCATGTGAGCCTTGCCTAGCGCTGCCGGTTCAGACGCATCGAAGTCCGACGGGACGCACGGTGTAGAGTCGAGCACAGAGGCCCGGCCCGCCTGCTGCGGGCGCACTGGACTGCAGCAGTCTCGAGCCGACCGAGTCCCTGACGTCACCCCAAAGGCCGAGCAGTGCAGTTGCGAAAGAACCTGTATGCCACGGCCTCATCAGAGTTGCGTATGGAGACGGAGCCCACGGGCCGCGGCCTCACTGCTCCACACTGAGCGAGCACGTGACGTCACTGCAACAGTGCCATGCGCAAGCACTGGCGTGCTGTGGCCTACGGGCACTCGGTAGTACTGACCGCAGTTGCGAGCTATGGGCTACGAGTGGTGGGTAGAGCAGCGTTTAGTCGGGTGATGGGATTTCCTCATTTTTGTCGTAACGCACAAAATGAGAGAGGAAACTAATGTGGATTGCAGAAGAAGGAGCGCATGTCAATAAAGAGGGAAGTAAAAGAAAACCTAATGACCGGTGAGTAGAGAACCACACATCCTGAAGCGAATCTTAAAAGTTCAGTTTGGACCGTGTTAAAGCCTTTTATGTATGGCGTTAGGAAAAACGTTCGTTTTGTTTGCTGTTCGCTGTGCGGTGAAATTTACTCTCATGCTGAAGGGTCAAGTGGGACTTCGCACATTTCTCCCCATCCCTGCGTGTCTAATAAACAAGGGTCTTGTGTGGACGAGAAACGACTTCCTAAACTTGCTCACGAGAGACGTAAGGTCGTACAGAATTTTATGAGATGAAGGTGTTATCGATCTTGTTCAGACGTTAGTTGACACTGCAAAGGCCATTATATCTCACCCCACAAATGTGTCGCGGTACATGGCATAAAGTGCAAAAAGCCTACGACATATAATTATGCGGGAGGTAATTGCTCATATAACAGAAGGTGAATACTCAGCAACTACAGACATGTGGACATCCAGTGCGAGAAGCAACAAATATCTGACATCTACTGTCTCCTGTTTCATTGACTGGACTCTCAGATTTCGCAATTTTTTACAACTCTGCTTCCACATCAACCAAAAATGGGGGCTAACATTCTAAGAGAATTGTTTAGACGATTTATGTCTCTTGGTATCCACCACTCTACTTTGAAAGACATGCAGCACACGACTGATCCAGGTACCAACATTGTCGTTGCACTGCGCGATATACTCAGGATTGAGTTGATCCTGCATTATGCTAAATACAGGGCTAGGAAATAATTTTAATGCGGAGTATATATGCGTCAATTGTCCATAAGTTCATGGTCTTTTTGTGCGGGGAAATAACGCTTCACTTACGTAAAGAAATGTGGTTTCTTAATGCTCTTGTTAGATAAATGAGCCAGTCTGATGATAGTCGCTGGAATAAGCAGCTAACAGTGTTAGAATGTCTTTGGGCGAAAAGCACTCTGAGAAGGGAGAAATATCCCGAAATGAAGGAACGTGAGTTGATGAAAGAACTATTCACGGTATGTTTGCTAATCTACTACTGTAATTCTTATATGCAATCGTTTATTTTATAGCTTTTAAAACATAAGGATTTTTGTAGCTCTTCAAAGCGGCGTCCAAGGAATTAGAACTGGAGAAATCACGTGCACTGCACCTTGTTTTGACATGGACAATGACAATGTTAAAGGATTTGAGTCTGGCGCCCCAGGACAGAGAAGCTTCTGAATTTGGACTTTTACTTGAACGCCTCAAAACAAAGGTTCAAAGGCTCTGAGCACTATGGGACTCAACTGCTGTGGTCATAAGTCCCCTAGAACTTAGAACTACTTAAACCTAACTAACCTAAAGACATCACACACGTCCATGCCCAAGGCAGGATTCGAACCTGCGACCGCAGCGGTCGTGCGGTTCCAGACTGTAGCGCCTTTAACCGCTCGGCCACTCCGGCCGGCAGCCTCAAAACATGCTTAGCTGAAAAGCTATTGTCCAGAGATGCTGTGAGGTATCAACTTACCTCTGGCCACCATTCGTCATTTAAAAATGATGTCTGAAGATAAGAGGCGTCAAGTCATGAAAAGGATAAAATAGTTTTCCTTCTTCATACTTCTTCAATTCCACAATACACTCTAACGACATTTCCTATTACTGCATCTCCAACGGTCTTTTCTCTTTGTTCTCGTTAGTGGGTTCGAACGTACTCTGCACATCATGAAGTTACAAAAACAACAATTAATGTTCGGAAATAGGAGACACGCTCATTCCTACATGTTCCTCCACAACTGGTAACATGTGAATCCTTGGGAACCCATGTTATCCTAAATGCCGTAAATGCACTGAAATGTGAATTTTGCAATCCCCAGGTGAAAAGAAGAGAGGACTAATGAGGCCGGACATGAATTCCATAGCCCCACCCCATCAAAGAACAAATCATGTTGAACAACATAAATTCTGCTACTCCATCCGCTGGATTTCTAGTTGTGCAAATTGAAGATTGGAATGAGACATTCGGGTAGCCTACACTCGATATCATTCAACATCTACATCGAACAAGCAGTAAAACACACAAGGATAAATTTGTAAACAGAATTAAATATCAGGGAGATGCAATAAACATTTTGAAGTTTACCGGTGACACTGCAATTCTGTCAGAGACAGCAAAGAACTTGGAAAAACAGTTGAATGGAATAGATAGTGCCCTGGAAAGGGATTATAAGATAACCCTCAATGGAACTAAATGAAAGGTAATGTCACCTATTCGAATTGAACCTAGCAATACCAACGGATTTTCCATAACGTGGACTACAAAGGGGGGTGTAATAAATGACCAACACAAAGATATACCGATTTCGTTAATTTTCGTTGTCTCTTACGCACAGCATACTTTTTAAAGATATATTTAAGTATAAGAAGGGTCCTAAACCTGAAAATATGAATATGACACATGTTCTGAAAATTCACATCCACTGACAAGACCTAAATTTTTGCGTTAAGTTTTACTGAAAAATTTAAAACAATTACGGAATCTGGTAGAAGAATTCATTAAAAATGACAAATATCTCTTTTTCAAAGTTTTAAAATATAATGTACGTGACTAGATTGCAGTTTTCTGAAAATGTAGGGATAAAGAACCCCTTCCCTATCCCATGGTATTCCGAGGGTTAAATCAGGTAGTGTTAAGGAAATTTGATTAGGAAATGAGACACTATTGGGCAGCAAAATAACTGATGATGGCCGAAGAAGAGAGGATACAAAATAATGACCGACTATAGCAGGAAACGTATTAATGAATAAGAGGGATTTGCTAATATCGAATAAAAATTTAAGTGTTAGGAAGTATTTCTGGAAGGTATTTGTATCGTTTCCAAGATGCTCCTCCTCGCGGGTGTAAAAATGAATGTGCGCAGTGGAAAATACTGAACGCGAAAATAAAGATTTGGCCTGTCTGACTACCCCCTGAAGCAGATCTTGGGATCTCTTAACCGTGATATTATTTCCTCCTTCTTGCTCTTTAATATATTAGTTACAACATAAAAATAAATGAATGATAAAAGAATCTAGTAACTACCAAATATTAATGTTGTTTCTGCTTATAGATTTATTGAAGTTAAAAACCCCTTTAAATATTACAAATATTTGTATGTCGATGTGCAATGGACATAAAAAGATACAAATGAATTTCCTGGCTAATATTATGGATCCACAGCACAAATGGGCCGATTTTGTGGCTACTTGATCTTATATAAATAACACGAGGTGACTGATATCATCTACGTCCCAAACACTAGAAGACACTACTGTAAAAGATGATCTCAGCGGAAATGAAACGTACGTGATCACAGCTGTTCAACTGTATAGCCCTAATAAGCTGAAGCAATTGCCAATATCACCGAATGTACTTCGTCCTGTGCGTCGGATTTATGGTTCTCGTACACGTCTGCGACCATGGAAGAACTCCAGCCACAACATGAAAAACTCACTAAACACTAGGACGGCAGAAGGCGGTCCTCTGACTAGTATAATCTAATACTAGATTCTCCTCTCTGTATTCTACGGACAAGAAACGCGAACTACCAGCCACAAGGATGGAATTCAGATACCGTCTCAACGTGAGTATAGACAGGAGAAGTGCGATTCCCTACCAGGAGGCGAAGACTACAATCGTATAATTTAGCAACACCTTCGGTCACCTAAAGCAAATTCCCAGTGCCTTGTGGCACTATATCATGCAAATTAAGCCTTAGTGATTTTGCCCGCATTTGTCCTATCATGACTTACGAACCTAGCGACAATATTTCACTGGTGACAGCTTCCGCCAGCTTAAACATTATCCCCCTGAGTTTCACAGCACGTCATCGAAAGTCAGCTTCGGCATGATGCTTGATGAGTCTAGCCCTGGGATTGCACAACAGCCTTCGCCTCCATCACCCATTACACTGCAAGTGTTGTCACTTTTGTCAATCTTCTGATCCACTGGCACAAGCCTTGTCGGCCCGATCATAAACCTTACAAACACATTTCCTCTTTCTTCTCCTCCCACGTTCTGAGGAGGCAGTGCCGTCACAGATGGTGCCGAATATGCGTCCTCCGGAAATACTAAATGCGTCTGTACCATTTCAGTACCCAAAACACCTGCAATACAATCAGTCTTATTGATAGCTTTCTGTGTCACCTCGTAAGTATCTACAACAAAATTACTGTCGGCAGTTGCGCTCTGCAAGACACAAAAATCATCGGCACATGCACTTCCATGCACATCCGGTCCAGGATGCAGAAATTCGCAACCTCTCTGCCAGGATATACCTCACTAATTGTGCAAAAAAAGAACGAGGAGAACAAAACAGTATGACTACAAGGACACTTAATCTAATTCTATCGTAACACTTACTGTAACTAAACTTCCCACTTCAGCGGCTGCTCATGACTACTACTTTACGCGCTTAAACGCATTGAGCCATATTTATTGCTCAAAATGAATTATAAACGGCGTAAACCACCAAAAACTACGACTTCTCGACAAAACTAATCTTCCTCTTCTAAGAGTCTACGCATAGTTAATATCTTATACTCTTCCAGTCAATGAGCCACACTCATTAGTCATAGGCAAAAATAACGTTCAGATTACACATCCACAGAACACAGTTTGAGTTTACGTGACACATGTCACACATGGAAACAGAACTGGAAAGCTGCTTATTGGTGCACTAACTCGACGCTGTTGTGTGTCGACGAAACTGCAACCCTGAGGTAGTCATGAGTCATCGTCTCCAGGGAGAGTTGCTGGTAAGGTTCCCCTGTCACTGATATTTAGACATAACACACACTTCTGACAAAAATGTGGAGGTCCAGCATGGATGACCTCTACATGTGGGGTATGAGTTGAGGTGGTGGATTGTTATCGGGATGATGATCTATGGCTGCTCTTAAAATTTTACTATTAGTCATACATTTTACTAAAGAACCAACTAGAACTTTCTGTGGTGCAGCGTCCTCCATAGCGTGTGCTGAAGAAAGCGAGTGTTAAGGAACTCACGCAACAGGTTATCATGGCCTAATACGACTGTTTCCAATGGCCGAAGTCTGGTTGCACCTGGTAATTGGCCCACAGGCTGTAAGATGCTAAGCTCACAGCACAGATCTTAATACCAGCAACAGGGGCCCACAGTTAGTGGATGCCAAATCCCAGGGTGGCTGCTTCTAGCCTCATGACGCCTCGTGGAGCTGCAACACCTCTCCTTTTAAATAGTAGCTACCAGACTGAGACACCTTAGACTGAAAATAATGGTAATTTATGTTGGGACAGAGCGTTCTTGCTTTGCAAATCACAGCTTGCAACCATGTAGACTATGAGACGTCTGCTGATTGGATGTGCAGTTACAGGCCTACCAACGCCTTTCTGCTGTGTCGTCGTTATGGAGGTGCCAGCCATTTTCCTGGAGCACAACGCGGGAATCTGCCAGTGGCATTGCTGCATCTGACGTAATGGTGTTTGGTCGGCGCTGAGGTGGCGTACTCTAAAGATCTTTTGCAACAGCCCTGGCAATGTTACAATTTTACTCAGTGGCGTCGAAAAATAGTGGTAGCACTGCAGATCAAATAACTGATAAGAACATACATTGCGTTAGCTGTGAAGCGCTGAAGAGGCTTGCACAGCATAGACTAGCTTGGGCAGCGCCATCAAACCAGTCTTCAGACTGAAGACCACAACAACAACATTGGGGAACGAGATGGGACGGAAAGATAGCTTTCTGGTCCATAATTTTGAAAGGTCTTTCCTGGGAGAACTCATGAGTAAGGTAGATCTCGTGTGATTCAGCACCCTCGGCTGTTGTCATGGCAAAAGACGTTTCTATATTACACTAAATTGACGGTGCTGCTAATTCGCGTATGAGAAAAGCAAACTTGGTCACACTATTCGCCGATGCAGCGAACTGAAGTAGCGGTTGTAGTATATTTTGTTGTTGTAAACAGAAATGTCTCTGGTATGATGTTAATCTGCAACCACACATGGAGTGACCACATTATAAGAGGTCCCCACCTAACAACAGCAACAACCTCTCTGGTAGGTGTATGAGCGAGTGTAAGTTATGAGCTGTAACTGTTACGCTGCCTGCTTGTGAAGGTGGAAGGATGATAGAGAATGTAAAGAAAAAAGTCCTGATCACCTACCACTTACCAGCAGGTATTGAGCTCAGTAATGTCAATTGAAATTAACCGAGCAGTGCTTCTTAATTCCTGTTGTGATTTCCCATTACTGGAGGTTGGTGTTCGAGAGAAACGCAAAGTTACAGATGTGCCTCCAATGTACATTTCATAAGGGAAGTGCATAACGCGATCGGTCTGTCGCGTTTTGGTGTATAGTTAATTGAGTATCGGACTTCGTTTCTGAAAGACTGCAGTTTCGTTGAGGCACCATAAAACATCTGATAAATTGCTATTCAGTATTTGGATCACAGCAATGACGGAGGGGCTCCACGTCAGCAGTTTTGCATTTCTTTCAAGAATTGCTGAACACAAAGCTGATAAAGACATTATACAAAGAGATATGTTTATTTTGTTAACTTAATACATGTGAAAGTTATTAATTTAAATACACTTAAATATATTAATGGTTCTTAAGAGCTAACAAGATACACTACTGGGCTTTAAAATTGCTGCACCAAGAAGAAATGCAGACGATAAACGTGTTTCATTGGACAAACATATTATACCAGAACTGACATGTGATTACATATTCAGGCAATTTGAGTATATAGATCCTGAGAAATTAGTACCCAGAACAACCACCTCTGGCCGTAATTACGGCCTTGATACGCCTGGGCATTGAGTCAAACACAGCATGGATGGCGTGTACAGGTACAGCTGTCCATGCAGCTTCAACACGGTACCACAGTTAATGAAGAGTAGTGACCAGCGTATTGTGATGAGCCACTTGTTGCCCGGCCACCACTGACCAGACGCTTTCAGTTGGCGAGAAATCGGTTGGAAACTTTCCTCATGTCAGCACGTTGAAGGTGTCGCCACCGGCAGCAACCTTGCGTGAATGATCTGAAAAGGAAATCATTTGCATATCACAGCATCTTGTTCCTGTCGTTTAAATTTCGCGTCTGTAGCACGTTCGTGGTGTAATAATTTTAATGGCCTGTAGTGTAAATGCTTGCACAGCGAAAGCGGAAGAACAAAGGATGATACGAAACAGGAAGGCATCCCCTAGCTGACCGCAGAAAAAATGTGAAGGCTTTTCTGTTCTTTATCATCATAGAAAGTATTACATGTACTTTTTAACACTTGTGGACTCTCTGGTAGACACATATTTCATAAACATAAAGAAAGAAAATTTTCTTGGTGTTTACGTTTGTCTACGATACATTTGCCTACGATACTGGCTGTTACATGAGCACTCATTCAAGTCGTGTACAACAAAATTACAAGATTGGTGTATACTAGAAAAGCAATACAATATTTGACATGTTTTAAATAAACAGTTTGACAAATCATTTACATTAGCACGTGAGATATTTGTACAATATAAACTGGCTTGAGATTTGAAAGGTATCAATGTCCTGAGGATAAGAGGTTAAGTCAGTTCAGGGACGTGTCTGCAAGTGGTAATTGATGCAGCCACTACTGGAGTGACTTCGTAGTTGGCTTTTATGATGTCGATCGGTCGGTGACAACCGGCTGAGTGTGAGCTCTGGTTGTGCAGTTTGCAGCAGAGGTGATCATCGAAGCGCGGCCCATCCATGACAGTGGCCATGACAGCTGCCATGCCTCTCGCTGCTGTTTCGGGCGGGGCAGCCGCATCGAGGTCCGCCGGGAGAGTCGTGTGAAGAGGCTCGGCCCGCGAGCTGCGGCCGCACTGGACTACAGCAGTATCGGGCTGAGCGAGACCCTGACGTCATCCCAAGGGGCGACCAGTGCTGTTGCGAAAGCACCTGTATGCCACGTGCCCATCAGAGTTGCGCGTGGAGTCGCAGCCCACGCGCCGCGACCTCACTGCTCCTCACAGAGCGAGCCCGTGACGTCACTGCACCAGTGCGATGAGCAAGCACTGGTGTGCTGCACCTACGAACTGTTGGTAGCACTGACCGAAGTTGTGAGCTACGGGCTACGAGCGGTGAGTAGAGCAGTGTTTAGTGGAGTGATGGGATTTCTTCATTTTTTTCGTAGCACACAAATGCGAGCGGCAAACTAAACGTGGTTTGCAGAACAAGGAGCACATGTCAAGAAAAAGGGAAGTAAAAGAAAAACTAATCAGTGTTGAATAGAGAACCATACAGCCTGGAGCAAATTTTAAAAGTACACTTTGGACCTTGTTAAAGTCTATTGTCGATGGCATTAGGAAAAGCGTTCATTTTCTTTGCTGTTTGCGGTTCTGTGAAGTTTACTCTCATGCTGAAGGGTCAAGTGGCACGTCGTACATTTCTCGCCATCCATGCGTGTCTAATAAACAAAGGTCTTACGTGGACGAGAAAAGACTTCCTAAACCAGCTCAGGAGCTAACTGTCGATAATTGCGTTGCTATGTGTGCACGAGACGTAAGGTCGTATGGGACTATGAGAAAGGTCTTAGGGATCTTGTTCAGACGTTAGTTGACACCGCAAAGGCCATTATATCTAACGCCACAACTGTCTGGCCGTACATGGCAGAAAGTATTAAAAGCCTACGACATATAATTATGCCTGAGGTAATTGCTCATGTAACAGATGTGAATACTCAGCAACTACAGACATGTGCACGTCCAGCGCGAGAAGAATCCATTAGCTAACATCTACTGTCTCCTGTTTCATTGACTGGACTCTCAGATTTCGCATTATGTTTACAACCCAGTTTCCAGATGAACCACAAACACTCGGTAATATTCTAAGAGAATTGTGTAGGCTATTAATGTCCCTTGGTATCCACTATTCTACTTTGAAAGACATACAGCACATGCCGGCCGGAGTGACCGAGCGGTTCTGGACGCTTCAGTCTGGAACCGTCTACCGCTGCGGTCGCAGGTTCAAATCCTGCCTCGGACATGGATGTGTGTGATGTCCTTAGGTTAGTAATTTTTATGTAGTTCTAAGTTCTAGGGGACTGATGACCTCAGATGTTAAGTCCCATAGTGCTCAGAGCCTTTGAACCATACAGCACACGACTGATCAATGTACCAACATTGGCGTTGCACTGCGCGATTATTCACGACTGAATTGTTCCTGCCATATGCAAAATACAGGGCTACGAAATAATTTTGATGCCGAGTATATAAGCGTTAATTGTCCATACGTCCATGGTCTTTTGACTGCGACGAAAGAACACATCACTTACGTAAAGAAAAGTGGTCTTCTTAATGCTCTTGATAAATGATTGAGCCAGTCTTACATTACTCGCTGGAATAAGTAGCTGACAATGTTAGAATGTCTTTGCGTGAAAAGCTCTCTGAGAAGGGAGAAATAGCCCGAATTTAAGGAACTGATACCATGCTGATGAAAGAACTTTTTACGGTATGTATGCTATTCTATTACTGTATTTCTTATACGCAATCGTTTATTTTATAGCTTTTAATACTGTAAAGGATGAGCCAGACAATAAGGGATTTTACTTTATTATATGAGCCTCAAACCGGTAACTTCATTTTTCAATTACGGCCAAGCCACGGCCGGCAGTGTTAGCTGCCTGTAAATTCTTTCGTCCCACGGTCTAGTAACAGGAAGCCAGCACCGAGGAAGGCCACCTTGATCACGCGCCTCTCTCATGTGCTTACGAGGTAACGCCGCCCCAGGCGTCGCTTAGCAGGCAACGCTCTGGTAAGTTCCATGCCGCCCGCACGGTTTGCTCGGTCCTGACCAATCAGGGTGGAGGAAGCCGCGTGGTGCGTCGAATATACCCGGCCACCCGTCGCCGGGCCCCCTCTCTTGTATTCTTGCTCACCCGCGAGTCGGATGCGCGCCCTGTAGCATTGAACATCTCCCGCTTCTCCCGGTGCTGCGGCACTGTGGACTTAGTTTTGGCAGACAACAACTTTCGGTAGCTTCGCGAACAATGTTCGCCAAATTGTAAGCTCTGGCTCACCCTCACCTCCCTAGGCCTATGTAACCCCTTTTCAACATGCTTTAGCCAATTAATGGCCTTTCTCTAAAAATTACCCTATTAATCCACGACGCCCACCGCCTGCCCATACCCGCCATCCTGTACAACTGGTGTCAGAAGTGGGATTGCGTTCCCGTAGTGACTTTGTCGCTACACTAAATTTTTCCCGGCAAAACGCCGGCATGGAAAGCGCCAACCGGCCGCCACGTTTGCTGCACGTGGGCCGTGGCTGCGCCAGTGAATACGCACAGGGCGCGCGCTGCAGCGAGGCAGCCTACGCTAGTCAGCCACGTGAGCCGGACGCCACCGCGCTGCCCGCTGCCCGAGTTCAAGGGGCCTGCGCTGCGGGCGCGACCGGCCGGGCCGCCGTCATCCTCCGCCGCGCCAGCCTCCGCCGCCGAGCCGCTGTCACCGACGCGCCAGGGGCTGCCGCCATCGCCGACCGGCCGAGCCAGCGCCGTCCGCCGCCAACACATTTGCCGCCGCCCGAGGGTCCGGACGCCGCCGCCGCCGCCGGCCGCTGCCGCCCGCCGACCACCGCCGCCGCAGCCACTGCACCACGCCGTCGCCGTCACCACTGCGTCGCACCGCCTCCATCGCCATGTAAGTCGCCGCGTTGCTTACAACTATAGCTTCGACGATCTTCCGCCGCTGGATTGAGAATCTTTGTGGCCGTCCTTTTTTTGTAACAATCATTACTTTTTTCTGGTCACTAGCGTCCCATAAAATTGTAAACATGCCGATGGGAACACGAGCGACGGAACGGGATACCCCCGTAGAGGCACATGTCTCGCAAGACCCGCTCGAGGCCATAAATGCACAAATGCGCCAGTTATTCGCACAAAATCAGGAGCTACTTGAGCAAAACCGCGTCTTGAAACAGACGCTGGAAGCTAGTGCGCGAACTTCCATACCTGTGGCTAGCTCCACTCCTGTAACTAATGCTCAAACAGAGGCAACTAACACTAATTCTGTCTCTAATACAAACGCCACAATTTCTGCTAACATGGCGACTGTAAGCAATTTTCCTGCGGCTGATTTCATTCCCACGTTTTCTGGGAAGTCCCACGAAAATGTGGCTATGTTCTTACGCAATATTCGTGGTGTGGGTCGCACGTGTGCCTGGCCGGATGATCTATTGGTCAATGTAGCCAGACTGAAGTTGACAGGGGAAGCCCGAATGTTTATAGAAACGGTGGACGAATTGCGTGACACGCACGAATTTGAAGTATAGGCCCGCGGATTGACTACGCGTTATTCCGATACCAGAGGTACCGCATATTACAGAGATCAATTATCAACCCTTAGGCAGAAGCCTAATGAGGATTTTGATGCCTTTGCAGATCGCATACGAGCAGTATCTTGTCGTACCTATAAGCTAGGCGAAAATGCCAGTGAAAACATAATTTTGCGCTCAGAAGCCGAAGCACGTGCAATTGATGCATTTGTTCGCGGTATTGACCCCCGCATCGGAGGAGAAGTCAAAGCAGCCTCCCACACTTCTCTGTTTGAAGCTGTTCGTTTGGCAATGTTACGCGAAGAGGTATTGAGTTTTTGCGCTGCCGCACCGCGCCCATCGGACCCAGTACTGGTCCCAGCAAAAGAAGTATTTTGTCAGCGTTGTGGGAAGCCCAACCATACGGCAATGCGCTGTCGCGCGCCGTATTGCACTATTTGTCAGACAGTAGGTCATGCTAATAATGTTTGCCCCACAAAGTCACCATTTTCTAATCAGATGCGCGGCCACCGCCGCAACGCGGGGTCGAATCAGGGAAACGCTTGGGGGGCAGGTTCCGCCACCCACCCGCGCCCCCGACAAAAGTAATACACCCGGTTTGGACCGAAAAATGTAAAGAGGTGGAACACGTTAGTCTAGTTGGCGTAATCGGGAACAAATTAGTTGAATTTTAGTTGATACTGGTGCTCAAGTTAGTGTACTGTTTGTGGAGAAAAATGATCGAAGGGCGTTACAGCCACCCCGGTACCGTATCAGTGGCCTTGGAGAGGAAGTAATTGTCCCTGCAGGTTCGTGTGTAATGAATCTGCAAATAGACGAGGGTAAATACAGTCAAAGGATGGAAGTAGTAAGGCTAAAGAAGGGTGAATTTGACATCATACTAGGGAATGACTTCCTGCACCGTTATCAGGGGATAGTGGATTATCGAACGCGAACTGTGCAGTTCGGCGAAGCAATTCACTGATTTTGCAGTGCGCACCCCCGTCAGACGCGAGGGAGCTGCGAAAGGCGCCGTTCACAGTCTCCCATAAAACCGCAGATGTGGGCGATAAAAACCACTGACCCTGTGAGGATAAAAGGCGGAAGTGGAAAGATTCTCTGGATAGATGTCAAAAATCAAGAACACCCCAAGACAGACATTCTGGTTGACCCGCTCACCCACAATGATGTTTTAGATCGTCAGTCGGTACATATAAAGAGAAGTATCTGCCGAGCGGAGAGGAGACAGAAGGGTTTTGCGATACCAGTAAGTATAGATAATTTTGGTGTAAAAGATGTTGTGATACCGAAGGGTACTATTGTTGCCAGTGGTCAGGAAATTTTTGAGGAAATAAGAGGAACTGAGAAGCAGCGAGATAAAGATGAGAAAGGAAGGAGAGGAAAGAAATGTTCAGTTAGAGAAGTGCGATATGTCGCGTCGACGATAAGGAGTCAGTTAGCAGAGAAGTTAGGTCATTTAAACAGTGAGGAGAAAAGGATGTTGCAGCCAGTATTAGAGGAATTTTCGTGGTTGTTTGAAGAGAGGCAGTTTCTACCGGCTATGGATTTGGTTCAGCACGAAATTCCGACCGGAGAAGCTCGGCTAATTGCACAAAAACCTTACCGTATACCATATAATTTGCAGTCTGTAGTTGAAGATACGATTCAGCAGCAATTATCTGCAGGAATCATACAACCCTCCTCGAGTGCGTGGGCGTCTCCCGTGGTCGTTGTGCCAAAGAAATCAGTAAATGGGGAGAAAGCCTATCGCCTATGTGTCGATATGCGGGCAGTAAATCGGGTAACGACACCAGACACATATCCATTACCACGCATTGATGAAACATTGGACCGATTGGGCAACTGTAAGTATTTTACCACCCTTGATTTGCGTTCTGGGTACCATCAAATCCCTGTTGTACCCCAGGACCGCCATAAAACTGCTTTTGTTGTACCTACAGGATTGTATGAATTTGTAAGGATGCCATTTGGATTGAGAAACGCCCCTGCCACTTTTCAAAGATTTGCAAACTTGCTGCTGCGTGGGTTGAAACCTACAACATGCTTGGTGTATTTAGATGACATTATTATTTTTTCTAAAATGATAAAAGAACATGCAGAAAGACTGAGGGATGTTTTGCAAAGGTTAAAAGGAGCTCATTTGAGTGTAAAATTAGAAAAGTGTGCTTTCGCCCAGTCACAAGTACAATATTTAGGTCATATAATAAGTGGAGAAGGTGTCAAACCGGACCCCCGTTTGACCACCGCAGTAAAAGAATTTCCAACACCGACAAATGTCAAAGAACTACAGTCATTTTTAGGCCTTGCAAACTACTACAGACGTGTTGTGAATAATTATGCTACAATTGCTAAGCCCCTGACTAATTTATTGAAAAAAGGAGTTAGTTTTATTTGGACCAAAGAATGTGATAAAGCTATGCAACAAATTCAACATGTTTTAACTAGAGCCCCTGTACTAGCGTACCCGGATTTTGAAAAACCATTCATACTGTCAGTGGACGCCTCAGATTATGCTGTAGGAGCCATCCTGTCACAAGAGATAGATGGCGAAGAACGACCAATTGGTTATGCGTCTCGACAGCTTAATAAAGCAGAGTCAAATTACAGCACAACTGAGAAGGAACTTCTAGCACTCATGTTTGGTGTAACTTATTTCCGATGTTATTTGTATGCGAGAAAATTCACTGTCATCACTGATCACGCCGCGTTACAGTGGATGTTGAGCTTAAAAGACCCTAGTAGTAGGCTAACTCGTTGGGCTTTGAAATTGAGCGAATTTGAGTATGAGGTGAAACACAAACCGGGCAAGTTACATCAGAACGCCGACGCATTAAGCCGAAAGGTCAGAGTGATCGTAGCTAATGACGTTTCTATTGAAGAGTTAAGGGAGGCACAGCAAAGAGACGTCGAATGTCAGAAATATGTGGCTTTGCCTGAATTTTCCGTTGAAGATGGAATTTTATATCGAAAGACCCACTTGGGTAAACAGGCAGTAATCCCGAAAGAATTGCGTTCCAAGATTATCGCACAGTGTCACGATAGCCTGCAGGCATGTCATAACGGCCTTCGCGCCACAAACTGCCGATTAGCCGCCCGTTATTTCTGGGCAGGAAGACGGAAAGACGTGCAAAAGTATATACAAAATTGTCTACCTTGCGTTAAGAGGTCGTTACCACCTCGAACGAAAGTGCCTTTACAGCAGGTACCAGAAGCCACTTATCCCTGGGCAGTAGTAGCAGCAGATATTGTCGGTCCTTTCCCTGTGAGCCCCCAAAATAATCGATATATTCTGTCCCTTATAGATCATTTCTCTAGGTTCTTGATTCTCATTCCTATACCAGATATGTCCGCTGAAACAGTAGCGCGTGCTTTTGTCACCCATTTGGTGTTACCATACGGAAGCCCTGAAGCTGTACTCACAGACCAAGGCACGAATTTCATGTCTGCAGTGTTTACCGAAGTTTGTCGGTTATTGCGAATTAAAAAGTGGCGAACGACGCCCTTCCACCCAAAAGCGAACGGTCGCCTGGAGCGAGTCCACCGCACCGTTATGCGTATGCTGTCTTACTATGTTAATAAACATCACTCTGACTGGGACAAGTATGTTCAATACGTCACGTCAGCATATAACAGCCGTGTCCATGAAGCTACAGGGTATTCACCTTATGAAGCAGTATATGGCCGCCCTATGAATTCGCCTTTTGAAATTGACAAACTGCCCCCTGGAATTAAATCCAAAGATGTGAAAGGTCTAGCTCGACGTCTAAAAGCCATTTGGAAAAAGGTAAGAGGGAACAATGCCCGAGCCACCGCCCAACAGTTAAAGAGAAGTAATCAAAAAGCAAAAATGCCTGAGTACTAGGTAGGAGACCTAGTTATGTTGAGCAATCCAGTAGTAAAAAAGGGAAGAACCAAAAAGTTTACACCTACTTATGAAGGACCGTACCGTATCATCCGGCTTACTTCACCAGTAAATGCGGAAATTCAGTTAGCGGAACGCACAGTAATCGTTCATTTTGACAGATTGAAACTGTATAAAGGACCCGAGCCACCCCCACCTAACAGTGAAACCGGGCCTATTGCGCCAGTAGTTCCACCCAAAAAAGCAAGAAAGAAGGTAATACAATCGCCTAGACAGCAACGTAGATATGCTCTAAGGTCAAACCCCTATGATTTGCGTTCCAGAAAGTAGGTCTGAAATGGTATGTAAACAGTTGGAAAAGTCCTGCACGCAGCAAGAGAATCAGTTGACGGAAAACACCGTCGTTATTATACATTTATTGAAGTTGTGCATGTTAATTATAAGTGGGCATAAGAATTGGCAACCATTGGTAATAGAATGTATGATGTCACATGTTAATGGAAGTGATTGAAGTTATGTAATCATTTTGTCTAGTCATTTAACGTCTCCAGCAATGTTATCGTAGCAGTCGAGAATTAAAAACACAAACATTCTTTAATCATGGAATTAAGGGGAAAGTTGTCGTTGTCAAAAGAACACGTAGAGAATGAATCAGTTACTCTTGTATATGTTAATTTAGTGGATAGTGCACGAACACAGGTATTAAAGCTTGACCATAAAAACATGATAGTAACACGCCTTCGTAACTACCAGTAGATCAATGACTACGTGCTGTCGCCTACCTGTCCTTTGAAATACGCCCTATTACATGTATGTTTTGCTAAATGATCGCACAACGGTAAAACATGAATAAGTACGTCCAAGTTAATCAACAAATAGGTTACTCTAAGGTAAAAGGAGTCTTCGTCAAGTGCTATTTTATTGTTTTCATAATGCGATGTTGAACAGACAACAAAGTAAGTTTTTTGGTACCACGTATTTCTGTATATCGAATACCACGGAAGGAGTCGCGTAAATACCGCCGCTGTTGTCTACAGCTGTTCACATGCGCCGAGCCCCGTCCCTCCCTGTCAGCTGGCGACGCGGCCCCCTTCCCTTCCCTTTCCTTCCCACCCCGCCATACAGCCTACAGAGAGCGAGCTGCCATTGCAGTTCCTCTTTCCCCACCCACCGCCTCTGTCTTTGGCGCGTGCAGCATCTGCACCTTTCCCCTCGCCCCTCCTCACAACCATCCCTTCGCCCTGCACGCCACGTGCTTCAACCACGCTACACATTCCCACATTCGCACGCTGCAATTTAAACAGCAAACCTAAAGGGATGGTTGTAGAAATAAAATCACCAGCTTAATGTTGCCCTACAGATTTTATTAGTCTGATCTAAAGATGGGGATCTATTTGTGTTGTCGGAGAGAGAACTTTTCCTGGAAAGCATTGACTAAACCATCAGGATTAGTAAACGTTGGGGCCCGCATCTCGTGGTCGTGCGGTAGCGTTCTCGCTTCCCACGCCCGGGTTCCCGGGTTCGATTCCCGGCGGGGTCAGGGATTTTCTCTGCCTCGTGATGGCTGGGTGTTGTGTGCTGTCCTTAGGTTAGTTAGGTTTAAGTAGTTCTCAGTTCTAGGGGACTGATGACCATAGATGTTAAGTCCCATAGTGCTCAGAGCCATTTGAACCATTTGAAGTAAACGTTGGAATTTCAGATCGATCTCCGGCTATGTTGGATCACCACCACGGTTAATAAACGGATCTATATGGCGTCAAGAAAGTCGGCACTTGCCGCTATATCTGTCCTGTAAACGACCGCTGTGTGGGAAACGCGTTAGCCAAGTAGTTGTGTTTGGAATGCCTTACCTAAATTTTAGAAGAACAGAGTGTTTAAGTAAAATAATTGGAACCCGATAGTTTTGTGACCTCTAGCGATTTAAGTTATTAGAGTCCCTTAGAAAAGAACATCCTCCATGCATAACTGTCGTGAACAACATAAGCTAACTCTGGAAGGAAATTTTGTGACTGTACCGAGAGATAAACTTCATTCGTAGCAAGAGGACGGACCCAGCGTGAACGCCAGTTATGCTGCCGAGCCAATGAAACCGGACGCAGCCGTACTGTCAGCTGTGCTGTCAGCAACTTACAATCTCACGAGCGCGACGCGTGTCGCACCTTAGCACCTCAAGCTGCACTGAATCTCAACACAGAAATTCTTAAGCATGATATAACGAACGCTATGAATAACTTTATGCACATTTTCAATAGTCAGGAACTTACTTTGCTCCCTACACACTTTTTATATGACAAATGAACTCTAATTTTATTATTAACCAAAGCACCGACAGGTAAGTCACATCGACGTCTTCGAGATGCAACCAGCTTCGTCGAGCCGCCAATATTGATTATATGGAAGCAGGTAAGTGAGAGAATGAACAAAAGGAACAACCAATACACACTGGAATGATTGACTGGGTGACTGATAATCACAAATATTTGCAAAAATAAATCAACCCAGGAAACGGTTTATCACACGTTTAATAATGATTGGTCTGTCCATTGAAGGAGACATAAAATCATTTTTCAGCAGAATCTTGTTAAAGGAAGTATTAACGTGACATTACACTATTCCACAGCATTACACACAACATTGCCATTACTTAAAGACAATTTTCTTCTAGGTAAAAGTACCAAAGACTATTAGTTGGTATGGAGACACAAACGAGAGCATAAAGGAATACCAAGGGATGCTTACATTCATTTTGCTACGAAATGTAACTGGAGGATAAGGAAGTTTTGTTTGAAGGAAATATTATTTTGAACTTTTGCTTTTGTTGCGGTTTTACCATGTCTTGTATCACTATGACGAGTTGCCAATTACTTATGTCTAATTACTTGTGTCCAATTACTTAAGTCCATGTATTATCTTATTGTCGTTCATTTTGACTGTTTTATTGCTACCTATTTAGAGAATTTTGCTAAAGTTTTGCCAGCACCAGTAATTTAGTATTTGTATCAACCTAGTGTTTCCATGTGTCACTGTGTTACTATATTGATGAGGATAATAATTTTGTAGGATTTCAAGTATGCTAGAGTAAGTTCCCGAGTACTGCCAATTATTTGTTTAATAATAATGATGTCTTAGGTGATAAATTGTTTTGGAAGAGTAATTTAGGATGTAACCATGCTTTATTTTCATTTGTATTTGAATGTTTATTTGGAGGGACATACCACATGCCTACCCCCGTGATAGATAACGTAAACAGAGCGAATCACACCCCCAGAACGAGCAAGTTTTGGCTATATACCTAGTCTGTTGGATGAACAAGAGAACCACACCCGCAGGGGCACGTACCTGACGTGACGCGAATGGCGATCGCGCAGAACCCTAGCTGTCTATGCCGTTTCTTCACTTTTCATCTTCGCGGCATAGTCCATCCAAACCACTTTCATCTTTCTACTATCAACAGAACAACACATGAAGAGTCATGCACCACCCGCGAGGGCACGTACCTTACGTGACGCGGTTAGCACCCGCGCGGACACTTAGCTGTCTGTGTCGCTTCTTCACTTCTCCATTTCGCGACATTGTCCTATCCACTTTCATCTGACAACTTTCAACCGAACAACGCCTTTTGCAGTCTTTTACCCGGGCGTATCCTAACACAAAACTATTCAGCCCAGACTTTGATCTTCCATCTCGAAGAAGAGTTCACGAGAACAGTGTTCCGTGCTCTCTGACGACAGCTGACCAGGAAACGTCAGACGCGAACCGCGTCTAGCCCGCAGCTAAACGCCAGTAAGCGGAAATCTCTGTTCAAAACCTTGAGCCTTCTTTGTTTTCCCATTGTATTTTCCGAAGGAATACCGACTATTGAAGTAGCAGCATTTAACTGTATGACGTGTCCCAGGACACTGCGAGATAACCAATGATAGACGGAGTTTTAAGCAACCAGCTGGGCCCAATGAGGCCAGCACCATGGAGTTATAGAGACGGCGAGTATAGTCGCAAGATGTTGAGAGGATAAAGACGGCGAATTTTGTCGCACAGTAATGGTTTTTTTTTATGTCAGAGAATTCGAGTTTGACTAAGAAGTATGTAGCAGCTATCTTGGAATCGCAGAATTGTCGTATACACAGTTAAGTAGGCGATAACGTCGTGTCAACGATGCGCCATGCACTATATCTTCATAAAGGAAAAGTGCTTCAGAAATTACGCTCAACTTAGTCTTTTCTAATCCAATTCCTTACGCTTTCTGTGTTCACTGTGGAAATCTCTAGATTCTCGTTGAGTTCTGTTTCTCTCCTCTCGCTAACAACAGCGTTGACATCCAACGACACAATCTACGCCCCACCTGCACAAAACTGGTGTCACTTTTCTTTGTCAGTCTCACTTTATGGTGTTCAGAAAATATATTGAGTTACGAGAAACTTCTTCTCAAAATGTGAATGTTATTACACGTAGAGGGTCAGCCCAAAGAGGCACTTAACTTACTTTGTTTAGCGATATGGAATATGCAGTAAATTTAATATGATATTTGTGTACCTCATTTTTATATTTCCATGTTTATGTAACAATTATGTTTGGGCTCAAATGGATTTCATAGGAACTTTGTTATGAACCAATTTACCAATGCATAATGTAATTTTAAACAGAACCCACTGTAACAACTCATCTAGCTTTGTCACGCGTAATCCCACTTCTGTTTTGTTGGTCATCGGTGAATAAACTACGTATATCGATTACGCATATCTATTCCCCTTTATTCAGTAATGCTATACCCCTTTTTGTGACATTAATATTCGTCACTTTGAAGCACATAAATACGCTCATCTGGCGAAGGAGCCCAAGAGCATGTGGAGAGAGCGTAAAATACAGACAGCGCAGTGAAAGGCGTCGGTAAGCTTCGTCTCTCTCTCTCTCTCTCGCTCTTAAACCTGAGGCTTCCTTCCTGCGCCGCGCACGTGCTCGCTGCGTGCGACATTTGACAGCTGTAGCCGCCCCGGCTTCGCTTCTCAGCTGCCGCGTGCAGCTCTGACGCGGCGCTGGCCTTCGTAGTTATCTGCCGCGTGCGATTCTTACGTAGCGCGAAGATTCGGCCTTGCAGCCAGCTGCCACTCTGACGTAGCCTCCGCGCAGATCTTTAGCAAACGGTTCCTGTTGGAACACCACTTATAACCTTTCATGCCACTACGGCTTACTCACGTAGTATTCGCGCCCCTTTAATTATGTTTTTTATACCTGAAAGCCCATTCATGATTACCTTGTCAGCTAACGTTCCAGTTTTGTCTAATAAATCAAATGTTCACCTCCTATCGTCAATTGATGACTTGCTAAAACATGAAAAAGGACAAATTTCTTACGTTCGCCTGTTGGCACTTAAATGAATGGTAAACAGCCACAAACTAAACTCAACAATAAAGAGAAAACAAGAACCTATCAGGCATGTGCCCTCCCTTAGTTTTAAGAGTGAAACAGAGATATCAACTAATGTGGAAAAACTAGTGTAGTGTAGTGAAGTGTTTCCTTAGTGATAACTCCCTTTTCAACGGTGATTTGAAACATGTGGACCTCCCCTCATACCTTCCCCCCCCCCCCCCCCTGCGCTGCGTTCCAGTGCACGGACCTGGCCACGGCCACGCCCCCTTCCCGCCGGCAGCCTGCACGCTGCCCGCTAAGGACAACATGCCACGCCGCCTCGTGCCACTCGCCCTCGCCGTGACGCATCAGTGATGATATGTTTATATTTTCAACTTATTCTAACATAAGAAAAAAAGACATTTTTACTTCAACTTAGCAACAAGAACACTTGACATGTTTACCTAACACACACTGTCATGTTTTGTTCTAATTTTATTTTGATCTTTTATGATGTTTTTATATTTTATGATGTTTTGATGTTTTATGATGATTCTTGTATACACAAATATTGTTTACATGTGTAAGTCCCTTTGCGACCCCTAGGAGGTCTTGACTCTATACACCCTCCCATAGGTTAAGACCCCTGCCGTCTTCCGTGAGAGCCATTCTTAATCAAGTGATGTTTACTTTGTTTTACAAGCTAAATTTGTTTACATTCAAATAATAATTACATTGAGCGAATTCACATACGTTCTCCGCTCCCACGGAAAGGGGAGGAATGTAAAGGATGAGCCAGACAATAAGGGATTTTACTTTATTATATGAGACTCAAACCGGTAACTTCATTTTTCAATTACGGCCAAGCCACGGCCGGCAGTGTTAGCTGCCTGTAAATTCTTTCGTCCCACGGTCTAGTAACAGGAAGCCAGCACCGAGGAAGGCCACCTTGATCACGCGCCTCTCTCATGTGCTTACGAGGTAACGCCGCCCCAGGCGTCGCTTAGCAGGCAACGCTCTGGTAAGTTCCATGCCGCCCGCACGGTTTGCTCGGTCCTGACCAATCAGGGTGGAGGAAGCTGCGTGGTGCGTCGAATATACCCGGCCACCCGTCGCCGGGCCCCCTCTCTTGTATTCTTGCTCACCCGCGAGTCGGATGCGCGCCCTGTAGCATTGAACATCTCCCGCTTCTCCCGGTGCTGCGGCACTGTCGACTTACTTTTGGCAGACAACAACTTTCGGTAGCTTCGCGAACAATGTTCGCCAAATTGTAAGCTCTGGCTCACCCTCACCTCCCTAGGCCTATGTAACCCCTTTTCAACGTGCTTTAGCCAATAAATGGCCTTTCTCTAAAAATTACCCTATTAATACACGACGCCCACCGCCTGCCCATACCCGCCATCCTGTACAATACATAAGGGTTTTTGTAGCTCTTCAAAGCGGCGTCCAAGCAATTACAACCGGAGAAATCACCTACACTGTACCTTCTCTTGACATGGACGAAGACAATGTAAAAGCTTTTAAGTCAGGCGCCGCAGGACAGAGAAACTTCTGAAATCGGACTTTTACATAAACGCCTCAAATTGTACTAATATGAAAAGCTATTTATCCAGAGATACTGTGAGGCAGCAACTTTCCTCTGGCCACCATTCGTCATTTAAAAATGATATCTGAAGATAAAAGGCGAAAAGTCATGAAAAGGATACAATAGTTTCCCTTCCTCATACTTCTGCAAACCCACAATACACTCGAACGACATTTCCCTTTACTGCATCTCCAACTGTATTTTCTCTTTGTTCTCACTAGTGGGTTCAAACGGAAGTGGCTTACCTTTCGATCTAGAAATAGTTGTCTCAATTTACTCTGCTCTTCTGGGAGTTACAAAAATAACATTTAATATTCTGAAATAGAAAAGACGCTCATTCCTAAATGTTCCTCCACAACTGGTAACATGTGAATCCTTGGGAATACATGTTGCCCTAAATCAGAATTTGAATTTTTGTCGTATATGCACTGAAATATGAATTTTGCTGTCCTCCGGTAAAATGAAGAGAGGAGTAATGAGAATGGATATGGATTTCATAGCCCCACCCCATCAAGGAACAATTCTAGTTGAAGCACATCAATTCTGCTACTCCATCTCCTGGATTTCTAGTTGTGCAATGGGATGATGGGGGTGAGACATTCGGGTAGCCTACACTTGATTTCATTCAACATCTACACTGAAAAAGCAGTAAAGCATGCAAGGATAAATTTGTAAACGGAATTAAATATCAGGGAGAAGCAATAAACATTCTGAAGTTTACCAGTGACAGTGCAATTCTCTCAGAGACAACAAAGAACTTGGAATAACAGTTGAATGGAATAGATAGTGCCCTGGAAAGGGATTATAAGATAACCCTCAATGGAACTAAATGAAAGGTAATGGAAGGTATTCGAAATAAACCTAACAGTACCAAAGCATTATTCATAACGTTTACTACAGAAGGGGCATAATTTATGACCAACACAGGGAAATACTGATGTCGTTAATTTTCGTTATCTTTTACGCACAAGATACATTTTAAAGATATATTTACCTGTAAAAATTGTGCCAAACCTGAAAATATGAATATGACACATGTCCTGAAATTTTAAATCCACTGACAAGACCTAAATTTTTGTGTTAAGTTTTAGTGAAAATTAAAAACATTTATGGAATCTGGTAGAAGAAATCTTTAAAAATCATATATATATATATATATATATATATATATATATATATATATATATATATTCAGAATTTTAAAATAACTAGATTACAGTATTCTGAGAAGGTAAGCATAAAGTACCCCTTCCCTCTCCCTTGGTATAGCAAGGGTTAAACCAGGTAGTGTTAAGGGAATCTGATTACGAAATGAGACACTAAAAGGACTATTGGGCAGCAAAACAACTAATGATGGCCAATGTAGAGAAGATACAAAATGAAGGCTGATTACAGCAAGAAACGTATAAGTGAAAAAGGGGGATTTGCTAACATAAATTTAAGTGTTAGGAAGCATTTCCAAAAGGTATTTGTATGGTTTCCAAGATGCTGCTCCAGGTGGGTGTAAAAATGAATGTGCGCACTGGAAACTACTGAACGCGAAAATAAAGATTTGGCCCTGATGCAGATCATAGGATCTCTTAACGGTGATATTATTTCCTCCTTCTTGCTCTTTAACAATAATTACAACATAAAAATTAATGAATGATTAAGGGAATTAGTAACAACTAAATAATAAATGTTGTTTCTGCTTATAGATTTATTGTAGATTAAAACGCCTATATACACTCCTGGAAATTGAAATAAGAACACCATGAATTCATTGTCCCAGGAAGGGGAAACTTTATTGACACATTCCTGGGGTCAGAGCTGTTGTGCGCCCTAAAACACTAATCATCATCATCATCATCTGGGGTCAGATACATCACATGATCACACTGACAGAACCACAGGCACATAGACACAGGCAACAGAGCATGCACAATGTCGGCACTAGTACAGTGTATATCCACCTTTCGCAGCAATGCAGGCTGCTATTCTCCCATGGAGACGATCGTAGAGATGCTGGATGTAGTCCTGTGGAACGGCTTGCCATGCCATTTCCACCTGGCGCCTCAGTTGGACCAGCGTTCGTGCTGGACGTGCAGACCGCGTGAGACGACACTTCATCCAGTCCCAAACATGCTCAATGGGGGACAGATCCGGAGATCTTGCTGGCCAGGGTAGTTGACTTACACCTTCTAGAGCACGTTGGGTGGCACGGGATACATGCGGACGTGCATTGTCCTGTTGGAACAGCAAGTTCCCTTGCCGGTCTAGGAATGGTAGAACGATGGGTTCGATGACAGTTTGGATGTACCGTGCACTATTCAGTGTCCCCTCGACGATCACCAGTGGTGTACGGCCAGTGTAGGACTCGCTCCCCACACCATGATGCCGGGTGTTGGCCGTGTGTGCCTCGGTCGTATGCAGTCCTGATTGTGGCGCTCACCTGCACGGCGCCAAACACGCATACGACCATCATTGGCACCAAGGCAGAAGAGACTCTCATCGCTGAAGACGACACGTCTCCATTCGTCCCTCCATTCACGCCTGTCGCGACACCACTGGAGGCGAGCTGCACGATGTTGGGGCGTGAGCGGAAGACGGCCTAACGGTGTGCGGGACCGTAGCCCAGCTTCATGGAGACGGTTGCGAATGGTCCTCGCCGATACCCCAGGAGCAACAGTGTCCCTAATTTGCTGGGAAGTGGCGGTGCGGTCCCCTACGGCACTGCGTAGGATCCTACGGTCTTGGCGTGCATCCGTGCGTCGCTGCGGTCCGGTCCCAGGTCGACGGGCACATGCACCTTCCGCCGACCACTGGCGACAACATCGATGTACTGTGGAGACCTCACGCCCCACGTGTTGAGCAATTCGGCGGTACGTCCACCCGGCCTCCCGCATGCCCACTATACGCCCTCGCTCAAAGTCCGTCAACTGCACATACGGTTCACGTCCACGCTGTCGCGGCATGCTACCAGTGTTAAAGACTGCGATGGAGCTCCGTATGCCACGGAAAACTGGCTGACACTGACGGCGGCGGTGCACAAATGCTGCGCAGCTAGCGCCATTCGACGGCCAACACCGCGGTTCCTGGTGTGTCCGCTGTGCCGTGCGTGTGATCATTGCTTGTACAGCCCTCTCGCAGTGTCCGGAGCAAGTATGGTGGGTCTGACACACCGGTGTCAATGTGTTCTTTTTTCCATTTCCAGGAGTGTATATTACAAGCAGTTGAATGGAATGGATAGCGTCTTCAAAGGAGGATGTAAGATGAACATCAACAAAAGCAAAACGAGGATAATGGAATGTAGTCGAATTAAGTCGGTTGATGCTGAGGGAATCAGATTAGGAAATGAGACAGTTAAAGTAGTAATGGAGCTTTGCTATTTGGGGAGCAAAGTAACTGATGATGGTCGAAGTAGAGAGGATATAAAATGTAGACTGGCAATGGCAAGGAAAGCGTTTCTGAAGAAGAGTAATTTGTTAACATCGAGTATAGATTTAAGTGTCAGGAAATCATTTCTGAAAATATTTGTATGGAGTGTAGCCATGTATGGAAGTGAAACATGGACGATAACTAGTTTGGGCAAGAAGAGAATAGAAGCTTTCGAAATGTGGTGCTACAGAAGAATGCTGAAGATTAGATGGGTAGATCACGTAACTAATGAGGAAGTATTGAATAGGATTGGGGAGAAGAGAGGTTTGTGGCACAACTTGACCAGAAGAAGGGATCGGTTGGTAGGACATGTTCTGAGGCATCAAGGGATCACCAATTTAGTATTGGAGGGCAGCGTGGAGGGTAAAAATCGTAGAGGGAGACCAAGAGAGGAATACACTAAGCAGATTCAGAAGGATGTAGGTTGCAGTAGGTACTGGGAGATGAAGAAGCTTGCACAGGAAAGCTGCATCAAACCAGTCTCAGGACTGAAGACCACAATAACAACATATATTACAAACGTTCATGTGTCGATGTGCAAGGAACAGAAAGAGATACAAATGAATTTCTTGACTAATATTATTGATCAACTGCACAAATCTGCCCCTTTTTATTGATACGCGATCTAATATAAATAACGTGAGATGACTGGCATCATCTAAGTCCCAAACTCTAGAAGACACTATTTTAAAAGATGATCTACAGTGGTGTGCAAACTCAGTTAAAATGAAATTTACGTGATCCCAGCGGTTCAGATTTATAGCCCTAATATGCCGAAGCAATCAATATCACCGAATGCACTGCGTCCGGTGTGTCGGAGTGATGGTTCACGTGCACGTCTGCGACGATGGAAGAACTCCAGCAACAAAATAAAAAACTCATTGAAACAGTAGGCCGGCAGAAGGCTGTCCTCTGAGTAGTATAATCTAATACTATCTTCTCCTCTATGTGTTCTACAGACAAGAAGCGCGAACTACCAGAGTTCTTCCATCATCGCACACATGTACGTGAACCATCACACCGACGCACGGGACGCAATACATTGGGTGATATTGATTGCTTCGGCTTATTAGGTCTATAAAGCTGAACAGCTGCGATCACGTAAGTTTCATTTCCACTGAGGTTGCACACCACTGTAGATCATCTTTGAAAGTAGTGTGTTCTAGTATTTGGGACTTAGATGATATCAGTCATCTCGTGTTATTTATATTAGATCGCGTAGCCATAAAAAGTTGCAGATTTGGGCAGTTGATCAATAATATTATTTAGGAAATTCATTTGTATCTCTTTATGTCCATTGCACATCGACAATAAACATTTGTAATAAATAAAGATGTTTTAATCTACAATAAATATAAAAGCAGAAACTTTAATATTTAGTAGTTACTAGTTCCCTTAATCACTCTTTTATTTTTATGTTGTAATTTATATGTTAAAGATTAAGAAGGAGGAAATAATATCACCGTTAAGAGATACTAAGATCTGCTTCATTGAGTAGTCAGACAGGGCAAAATCTTTATTTTCGCCTTCAGTATTTTCCACGGCGCACATTCATTTCTACACCCGCATTTCAGTACCCAAAGCATCTTCAATAGAATCAGCCTTTTGTATAGCTTTGTTTGTCACCTCCTAAGTATCTACAACAAAATTACTGTCGGCAGTTGCACTCTGCAAGACACAAAAATCATCGGCACATGCACTTCCCTCCACATCTGGTCGAGGTTGCAGAAATTCGCAACTTCTCCGCCAGGGAATCCGGCCACCAATCACGCAAACAAGAAACGAGGAGAACAAAACAGTATGACGACAAGGACACTTAATCTAATTCTATATTAACACTTACTGAACTTTTCCACTTGAGCGGGTACCCATGTCTACTACTTCACGTGCTTAAACAAAGTGAGTCACATTTATTGCTCAAAATGAGATACATTGCACATTAAAAACGGCGAACACTACCACAAAACTCCTACTTCTTGACTAAAATCACCTTCCCCTCCTAAGAAGCTATGCATGATTAACACCTTATAAACTTCCAGACAATGAGTCCCACTCATTGATGATAGGCAAAAATAACGCTCTTATTTACACATCCTCAGAACACAGTCTGAGTTAACTTGACACATGTCACACATGAAAACAGAATTGATAAGCTGCTAAAAGGTGCGCTGGCGCGACGTGATACACGCAGGGAAAAAAAATAAAATAAAACAGTCAGTGCACTCACCCACTGCACACTGATGCTGTGTTTCGATGAAACTGCAACCATGAGGAAATCGGAAATCATCGTCTCCACGTAGGTAGGCTGGTAAGGTTCCTCTTTCACTGAAATTTACAGGTGACACATACTTCTGACATCAAAATGTAGAAGTTCATGTTGGATGACCTCTACACGTGGAGGTCTGAGTTGAGGTGGTCGATTGTTGTCATGATGATCATCCATGGCTGTTCATAAATACTTCACTGTTAGTCATACATTTTACTGAAAAACAAACTAGAACATTCTGTGGTGCAACGTCATCCATAGTGCGTGCTGAAGACAGCGGGTGTTTAGGAACTGAGGCAACAGTTGGCCATAGTCTGAAACGGCTGCCCTCTATAGAGGAAAGCTGTTTGCACCTGGTAGTTGGCCCACTGGCTGGAAGGTGCTAAGACCACACAACTGATGTTAAAACCTGCAGCAGGGGCCCAAAGGTGGTAGTTGCTTGAAGCATCATGTCGACTCGAGGATTGGCATACACCTCTTGTCGTAAATAGTAGCTACCAGACTGAGACACCTTTGACTGAAAGTAATTTTAATTTATGATGGCCAGAGAGTTCTTGCTTCGCAAATCACAGCTTGCAACCATGTAGACCAGAAGAAGTCTTTTGATTGGATGTGTAGTAACTGGCCTACAAACGCCTTTCTGCTGTGTCGTCGTTACGGCGGTGCCACCGCCTTTAGTGTAGCACAATGTGGGAATCGGCATCAGACGAAATGGTGTTTGATCTGATGACCTTAGCAGTTATGTCCCATAAGATTACATACACATTTGAACATTTGAACTAAACTCTGCTCTACTCACCGCTCGCAGCCCGTAGTTCAGAGCTGCGGTCAGTGCTACCAACAGCACGTAGGCCACAGCACGCCATTGCTTGCGCATGGCACTGATGCAGTGACGTCACAGCCTCACTCAGTGCGGAGCAGTGAGGTCACGGCCCGTGGGCTGCGTCTCCATATGCGACTCTTCTTAGCCCGTAGCATACAAGTTGTTTCGCAACAGCACTGCTCGGCCCTTGGGGTGACGTCAGGGACTCGCTCGGCCGGAGACTGCTGTAGCACAGTACGGCCGCATGACTCTGCACAGTGCGGCGCGTCGGACCTCCATGCGACTGCCCCAGCTGTACCGGCTGCGCTAGGCAAGGCTAGCACGGCTGTGATGGCTACACTCCTGGACGGGCCGCGATTCGATGCCCACTTCTGTTGCAAACTGCAAAACCAGAGCTCACTCTCAGCCGGTTGTCACCGTCCGATTGACATCATACAAGCCAACTACGACGTCACTCCAGCAGTGGCTGCACCAATTCCCAAAGGCAGACACATCCCTGAACTGACTTAATCTTGTTGTACACGACTTGAATGACTACTCATGTAACAGAAAGTATCATAGTCAAATATGCCGCAGGAAAGTGTAAGACACCAAGAAAATTTTTCTTTCCTTGTTTTTGAAATATGTGTACCAGAAAGTCCACAGACGTTAATAAGTACATGTAATACACTCTACAACAATGAAGAACAGAGAAGCCTTCACATATTTCTGCGATCGGCTAGGAGATGCCTTCCTGTTTCGTATCGTCCTTTGTTCTTCAGCTTTCGCTATGTATGCATCCATCTTGTTGTGTTTTAAGTACCAGAATATACGAGGGGCGTTATAAAAGTCCGTTCAAAAATAAAAACTGCATACATGTTTGGGGTAAACCTTTTTCATTTTTCAACGTAGTCTCTTTTTAGACTTATACACTTCGTCCAACGCTGTTCTAATTTGTTCATCCCTTCCGAATAATAGGAATTGTCTAAGACTGCAATAAAGCTAATAGTTGCTGCAATCACGTCCTCGTTTGAATAAAATCTTTGTCTCGCCAGACATTTTTTCAAATTAGGGAGCAAATAGTAGTTTGAGGGAGTCAAGTCTGGAGAAAAGGGGGGTTATGGAAAACGAACTGGAATACTATTACCATTAATTTTGCCACCAGAACTGTTTAGGTTTTGTGCTGGTGCATTGTCATGACGGAAAAGGACGGTCCTATAACAAAGAATAATATTCACCTGTAATAGTTTTACCCTTTTTTAGATAGTCGATGAGGATTATCCCTTGCGTATCCCAAAAGATAGTCGTCATAATCTTTCTGGCCGAAGGAATGGTCACCGCCTTTTTTGTTGCAGATTCTCCCTTTGTTACCCCATTGTTTTGATGGTTGTTTGGTCTCAGCAGTATAGTAATGTATCCATGTTTCATCCACAGTGGCGAAACGACGCTCAAACTCCTGCGGATTCTTCTGGACAGCTGCAAACCATCCTTGCAACACTACACACACTTCTGTTTTTGGTCAAGCGTGAGGAATCGCGGAACGCAACTTGCGGATAGCTTTCTCGTGTCCAAATGTTGATGCAAAATATTATGTACCCGTCCATTCGAGATGCCCACAGCACTAGCAATCTCGCGCACCTTAACTGTTCTGTCATCCATCATCATATCACGGATTTTATCAATGATTTCTGGAGTCGTAACCTCCACAGGGCGTCGAGAATGTTCAGTTTCACTAGTGCCCATGTGGCCACTCCTAAAATTGTGAAATCACTTATAAACTGTTCTAAGCGAAGGCGGAGAGTCACCATAATGTTTATCAAGCTTCTCGTTAGTCTCCTGAGGCGTTTTGCCTTTCATAAAGTAGTGGTCAATCACCACACGAAATTCTTTTTCGTCCATTTTTTGACAGTCACTCTACTTCCTTGATTCACACGAATGCCATACACATACAAATAGACCAATATGACTGAAACTAGGTGTGCGTTTTTTCCAAAGATGCTAATAACTAAACATGACCTCGATAGGCGCCGGTGGTGGAATCTCTCGGACTCTGCACAGACTTTTCAAGTATATTTAAATTAATATCTTTCAGATGTATTAATTTAACAAACTAAACATATCTCTTTGTATTAATGTCTTTATCAGCTTTGTATACAGCTATTCGTGAAAGAAATGCAAAACTGCTGAGGCCGACCGAGGTGGCCGAGCGGTTCTAGGCGCTTAAGTCCGGGACCGCGAGACTGCTATGGTCGCAAGTTCGAATCCTGCCTCGGGATGGATGTGTGTGATGTCCTTAGGTTAGTTAGGTTTATGTAGTTCTAAGTTGTAGGGGACTGATGACATCAGATGTTAAGTCCCATAGTGCTCAGACCATTTGAACCAATTTAAAACTGCTGACGTGGAACCCGTCCACCATTGGTGTGATCCAATTAGTAATTTATCAGATCTTTTACGGTGCACCAAACAACCTACAGTCTTTATCAAACGAAGTCCGATACTCAATTAAGTATAGAGCAGAATTGGATAGACCGACCGCATTATGCACTTGCCTTATGAAAATAACATTGAAGCCACATCTGTATCTTTGCGTTTCTCTCGAACACAAACCTGGAGTAACAGGATATCACAACAGGAATCAACAAGCACTACTCAGTTAATTTCAGTTGACAATACTAAGCTGAATATCTGCTGGTAAGCAGTAGGCGATCACGACTATTTTCTTTACATTCTCTATCTTCCTTCAACCTTCCTGCTCTTGATAGATCACTAAGCCAGTCTAACGATACTCCCTGGAATAAGCAGCTGACAATGTTAGAATGTGTTTGTGCAAGAAGCTCTCTGAGAAGGGAGAAATAGCCCAAAATGAAGGAACTGATAATACGCTCATGAAAGAACTTTTTACGTTATGTATGCTTTTCGATTACTGTAATTCTAATATCATATCGTTTCTTTTATAGCTTTTAAAACATACAGGTTTTTGTAGGTCTTCAAAGCGGCGTCCAAGGAATTAGAACCTGGGAAATCACCTACACAGGACCTTCTGTTGACATGGACAATGACAATGTTAAAGCATTTGAATCAGGCCTTCCAGGACAGAGAAGTTTCTGAAATCGGACTTGTACATTAACGCCTCAAATTATTCTTAGATGTAAAGCTATTTGTCCAGAGATGCTGTGAGCTAGCAGCTTTCCTCTGGCGACCATTTGTCATTTAAAAATGATATCTGAAGATAAGAGGCGTAAAGTCATGACAGGATACAATACTTTTCCTTCCTCATACTTCTCCAATCCCAGAATACACTCTAAAGTCATTTCCATTTACTGCATCTCCAACCGTCTTTTCTATTTGTTCTCACTAGTATGTTCGAACGGAACTGGCTTACCTTTCGATCTAGAAATAGTTATCTCAATCTTCTTGAAGTTACAAAAATAACATTTAATGTTCTGAAATAGGAGACTCGCTCATTCCTACATGTTCCTAAACGACTGGTAACATGTGGATCCTTGGGAATCCATGTTGTCCTAAATTAAAGTTTGAATTTTTGCCGTATATGTACTGTAATATGAATTTTGCTGTCCTCGGGTAAAAAGAGAGGAGTAATGAGATTGGACTTGTATTTAACAGCCCCACACCATCAAAAAACTAATCTTGTTGAAGCACATAAATTCTGCTACTCCATCCAGTGAATTTCTAGTTGTGCAATGGGAAGAAGGGAGTCAGACATTCAGGTAGACTACACTCGATGTTATTCAACGTCTACACTGAAAAAGCAGTAAAGCATACAAGGATAAATTTGTAAATAGAATAAAATATTAGGGAGAAGCAATAAACATTTTGAAGTTTACCTGTGGCATTACAATTCAGTCTGAGACAGAAAAGAACTTGGAAAAACAGTTGAATGGAATAGATAGTGCCCTGGAAAGGAATTATAAGATAACCTGCAATGTAACTAAATGAAAGGTAATGGAATGTATTCGAATTATACCTAGCAGTACCAACGGATTTTAAATAACATGTACTACAAAGAGGGGCGTAATATATGACCAACACAAGGATAAACTTATTTCGTACATTTTTGTTGTCTTTTACGCACAACGGGATATAAAATGAAGACTGACTAAAGTAAGAAAGTATTAATGAAAAATAGGTATTTGCTAACATGGAATATAAATTTAAGTGTTAGGAAGTATTACTGAAAGGTATTTTTATGGTTTCCAAGATGCTGCTCCAGGTGGGTGTAAAAATTAATGTGCGCAATGGAAAATACTGAACGCAAATATGAAGATTTGGCTGTGTCTTATTACCCTCTGAAGCAGGTCTTAGGATTTCTGGTGATATTATTTCCTCCATCTTGCTCTTTAACATATAAATTACAACATAAAAATAAATGATTGATTAAGGGAACTAGTAATATCGAATATAAATTTAAGTGTTAGGAAGTATTACTGGAAGGCATTTGTATAGTTTCCGAGATGCTGCTGCAGGCGGGTGTAAAAACGAATGTGCACTATGGAGAATATTGATAGCTAAAGTAAAGATTTGGACCTGTCTGAATACCACCTGAAGCAGAACTTAGGATCTCTTCTTGCTCTTTAACATATATATTACAACTTAAAAATAATGAATGATTAAGGGAGTTGGTAACTACTAAATATTAATGTTTTCTCTGCTTATACATTTATTATAGATTACAACCCCTTTATATATTACAAATGTTTATATGTCGATGTGCAATGGACATAAAGATATACAAATGAATGTATTGACTAATATTATTGATCAACAGCCCAAATCTGCCCCTTTTTATGACTACGCGATCTAAAATAAATAACGCGAGATGACTGAAATCATCTACGTCCCAAAAACTCGAAGACAATACTGTCAAAGATGATCTACAGTGGTGTGGAACCTCAGCGGAAATGAAACTTACATTATGACAGCTGTTCAGCTTTATAATTCTAATAAACCGAAGCAATTACCAATATCTCTGAATGTACTGCGTCCGGTGCGTCGGAGTGATGGTTCTCGTACACGTCTGCGACGATGGAAGATCTCCAGCCACAAAATAAAAAAACTCATACTACGCTAGGACGACAGAAGGCGATCCTCTGTCTAGTATACTATCTTCTTCTCTCTATATTCTACAGACAAGAAACGCGAACTCCCAGCCACATGGACGGAATTCAGATAACGTCTCAACGTGAGTATTGACAGGAGAAGTGCTCTCAATGACTGAGCGCTGCGTACTCAACGATGATTCCCTACCCAGAGGCGAAGTCAAGAATCGTATAAGTTAGCAACTGCTTCGGTCACATAAAGCAACTTCCCAGTGCCTTGTGGCACTATATCATGTAAATTAAGGCTTAGTGATTTTCCCACATTTGTCCTAGCATGATAAACGAACCTTGCAGCAGTATTTCACTAGTTTCAGTTTCCCCCAGGTTGATCATTATCCCTCTGTGTTCCACCGCTCGTCATCGGAAATCAGTTTCGGCATGATGCTTGATGAAAAAGTCTATTCCTGGGATTGCACAGCATCCTTCGTCTGCATCACGCAATACACTGCAAGTGTTGTCACTTTTGTCAATCTCCTGATCCACTGGCACAAGCCTTGTCTGCCCGATCATAAACCTTACAAACACATTTCCTGTTTCTTCTCCTCCCACGTTCTGAGGAGGCAGTGCCGTCAAAGATGGTGCCGAATCTGCGGCCTTCGGAAATTCTAAATGCGGTTGTACCATTTCAGTACCCAAAACATCTGCAATACAATCAGCCTTATTGATAGCTTTCTGTGTCACCTCAAAAAAAAAAAAATGGTTCAAATGGCTCTGAGCACTATGGGACTCAACTGCTGAGGTCATTAGTCCCCTAGAACTTAGAACTAGTTAAACCTAACTAACCTAAGAACATCACAAACATCCATGCCCGAGGCAGGATTCGAACCTGCGACCGTAGCGGTCTTGCGGTTCCAGACTGCAGCGCCTTTAACCGCACGGCCACTTCGGCCGGCTGTGTCACCTCCTAAGTATCCACAGCAAAACTACTGTCGGCAGTTGCACTCTGCAAGACACAAAAATCATCGGCACATGCACTTCCCTCCACATCTGGTCCAGGCTGCAGAAATTTGCAACTTTTCCGCCAGGGTGTCCCCCACTAATTATGCAAACAACAAACGAGGAGAACAAAACAGTACGACGAGAAGGACACTTAATCTAATTCTAGCCTAACACTTACAATATCTTAACTTCTCCGCTTGAGCGGCTACTCATGTCTACTACTTTACCTGCTTAAACGCAGTGAGCCACATTTATTGCTCAAAATGAAATACATTGCTCATTCAAAATGGCGAAAACTACCACAAAATTCAGACTTCTCGACGAAACTCATATTCCCCTCCTAAGAAGCTACGCATAGTTAACACCTTATACACTTCCAGACAATGAGGTACAATCATTGATGATAGTTAAAAATAACGTTCATATTTACACATCCTTAGAACACAGTCTGAGTTTACTTGACACATGTCACACATGAAAACAGAACTGATAAACTGCTAAAAGGTGCACTAACTCGACGTGATACTCGCAGGGATTAAAATAGAAAAGTTAGTGCACTCACCCACTGCATATTTGGCTTCAAAAGGCTCTGAGCACTATGGGACTTAACTTCTGAGGTCATCAGCCCCTAGAACTTAGAACTACTTAAACCTAACTAACCCACGGACATCACACACATCCATGCCCGAGGCAGGTTTCGAACCTGCGACCGTAGCGGTTGCGCAGCTCCAGACTGAAGCTCCTAGAACCGATCGGCCACTCTGGCCGGCCCACTGCATACTGATGCTGTGTGTCGATCAAACTGCAACCCTGAGTTAGTCGAGAGTCGTCGTCTCCAGGGAGGGTGGCTGGTGAGGTTCACCTGTCATTGAAATTTAAAGGTGACACACAGTTCTGACATCAAAATGTGGAGGTCCAGGATGGATCACCTGTACACGTGGAGGTCTGAGTTGAGGTGGTGGATTGTTGAAACGATCATGATCGATGGCTGCTCATAAAAACTTCACTGTTTGCCCTACATTTTACTGAAGAACAAAGTAGAACATTCTGTGGTGCAACTTCCATAGTGTGTGCTGAAGACAGCGAGTGTTAAGGAACTGATGCAACAGGTGGCCATGGTCTCAAACGACTGCTTTCTATGGCTGTAGGCTGGTTGCACCTGGTAGTCGGACCACAGGCTGGAAAATGCTAAGCTCACAGCACTGATCTAAAAACCAGTAGCAGCGGCCCACAGTTAGCGGAGGACAAATCCCATGGTGGCTGCTTGTAGCCTCATGTCGCCTCGTGGAGCGGCATACACCTCTCCTCTTAAGTAGTAGTTACCAGACTGAGACACCTTTGACTGAAAATAATGGTAATTTATGTTGGGACTGAGCGTTCTTGCTTTGAAAATCACAGCGTGTAATCCATGTAGATGTCTGTTGGTTGGATGTGTAGTAACTGGCTGTGTTCTGCGTACTGTAAGACCTCTGGTACACACACCATCAGATTATTTGACTTGTCACTCTAACGAAGTAGACGAGTGTCAGTAATGTGTCTCGTGGTCTTATCGTGGCGTGTTTATCTTCTGCCGTTAGATCAGACGATACAAATGCCACTTGCACGCTTAGAGTAGCAGATTGACGGTGACCAACTTTAAACAGAACTTGATTAATTTTCACACACATTTATTAAAATAATAAAATGCATAGACATTACGTAACTTGATTCTGGATGCTGTTTACATTTGACAATCTGAAGTTCTTTTGGTCTTGGTACATTAATCTTATTCTCACATATCTCTGATACTTGACAAAGTGTCTATACATTTATCTTCATGGCTATGTACAGGAATATGATAATCTTACTAGGCGCAGACTGAAACTTGACTATAGACTGGTACAGACTAATGCAGACTCATACAGACTAATGCAGACTGACTAATCGGATGTCTGTACACTCGTTATAATACCTCACGCGTTCTGGTATCACTGCACAAGTGTGATCCGCGAGGAGAAAAGGTTCTACGTTAGCAGCAATCTCAGTGGCTGCGTTACACATTAATACGCAGATCGGCGGAAGCAGAATTTGGTCTGTCTCTAAGGCAGCGCCATCTCGTAGTGCGGAGTCGGGCGAGTGCTGCGACTGCACTGTTGTGCTTAGCGGGGCTCGCTCTAGTGGGAAAGTTATGTACACGCTGACTACGCGGAACTATGTACATAACATCCCTCCCTTCCGGGGGAAGAAAAAAAGCTTTTGAAGTTTGCTTGAAAATCCTTTTTTTTCTGCTTCTTTGCTTTCCGGCTTGCGTATGTCTGTGGGTGCACACATGTTGCTCCTCGTGGCATTCGCCCGCGGTCAGCTAGGAAAACCCACTCAAAACCTGCGGAACAGGGAACCAGAGAAGCAAACATTTTGTTACATAATTGCATCTCAACATCGGTACATTGGCCATAGCGTAAATCTAATTCTTCTTCGACGTCCATCTTCACTGGGGATGTCGGCTGTGGACGACTGGTGTAGTCGGCTGCCCATGAAGGTGCTGTGTCGGCGTCGGCGTCGGTGTCTGCGTTGGCTGCTGCTGCTGCTGCGGCGGCGGCGGCGGCGGCGGCAGCAGGTGACGGCGTCTGGAATCCTGCGAGCTGCTCGGGGTTGACATCTGCTTCTGAGTCTGCAAAATGAAACAGCCTAGGAGTTCTGCCTATATGTGACTGGTGTCTTTGCTGCTGTGATTGATTAGTATGGCGAATAACTATGCCGCTTTTCGTTCTTATTCTATACATGACATTTCCATTGCATTCTTCAATGATTCCTTGTGTCCAAGTACGCTTTCCTGGACGGTAGATAGTTACGAGGACTTTGACGTTTACGTGGAATCGTCGTCTTTTCGACGTTCGTTGATCACTTTCTGGATGCATTGTTGGTTTTAGGATGGACATCAAAGTCCTGTGTTGTCGCCCATGCAGTTTTTCTGCTGGTGACTGTGCCTCGTGTGGAGTATCTCTGTATTGTGACAGAAAAATTAATAAGGAAGTCTCTTTGTTGTACTGTTGCACCAACTTTGTCATGTGTGCCTTGAACGTGCGTACAAATCGTTTGGCTAGTCCATTAGCCTCAGGGTGAAATGGTGCCGTCCTGTAATGTGCAATTCCGTTCATCTGACAGAATGACTGGAATTCTTGCGACGTAAATTGTGTGCCGTTATCGATCACTATGATTTGATGCAGTCTTTCAATGGAAAAGATATTTGACAACGCTTGAATTGTTGTCGCTGAAGAAGTTGTGCGCATTTGTAGTACAAAAGGGAATTTGGAAAATGCATCAATGACAATTAACCAAGAAGTTCCAAGAAAAGAACCTGCATAGTCAATATGCAATCTTGACCAAGGTTCTGTTGCCTGTGGCCACGGAAAATATTGTCTTGGCGGAGCTGATTGATGCGTCTGACATAATTTACAGTTAGAAAGCATTGTTTCAATATCTTTATCAATGTTCTTCCAGTAGCAATGTTCTCTGGCCATGCGTTTTGTGCGAACTGTGCCCCAATGACACTGGTGTAACATTGTTAGCACTTTAGTCCTGAGAGCTTTGGATATAACTACTCTTGTTTTTCCCGTTTCACTGTGAACTAATATGACGCCTTTGTGCACTGTGAGAGCATGTCTCATGTTCCAATAAGATTTCACTTCTGGCTGAGCGAACATGTTATCGGTTGGCCATTCCGTAAGAATATACTGCTTTATCTTTGATAACACTGGATCTTTGGTCACTAACTTAGCTATTAAGGTGGCACTGACGGGGAAATTTTCCACTACGTCCTCACTGATTACGTCTATCTGAAAACATACGTCCTCTGATTTGTCAAAATGTTCATCTTGACCCGCCGGTAGACGTGAAAGTACATCGGCGTTGGCATGTTTTGTGGTCGATCTATATAAGATCTCGTAGTTGTAATTAGACAGTAGCAATGCCCAACGTCGTAAACGCTGTGCTGTCTTAGTGGATACACTATTATGTGGTCCGAATATTGTCATCAATGGCTTATGGTCTGTGAGCAGAATAAATTTTCTTCCGTATATGTAGTCATGAAACTTCTTCACTGCAAAGATAATTGCTAGTGCCTCTTTTTCTACTTGGCTATAGTTTCGTTGACTTGAGTTTAAAGTTTTAGACGCTTATGCAATCGGTCGTTCAATTCCTTGACGTTTATGGGACATGACTGCACCGATCCCGTAATCTGACGAGTCCGCCGCAATAGTGATCAACTTTTGCGGGTCATATGTCGTTAGACATTTTGCGTCTACTAAACTTTGTTTCAGTTTGTCGAATGCGTGCTGGCATTCTTTGGACCAATTCCGCGTGAATCCTTTGCGAAGCAATCTGTGCAACGGTTCGGAAATTGCAGCTGCTTTCGGTATGAATTTCCGGTAATAATTAATTTGGCCTAATAAAGCTCTTAGTTGCTTTAAGTCTTTCGGAGCTGGCAATCTCTGTATTGCTTCTTTATGGTGTGGTGTCGGACTGATTCCGTTATTTGACAATATATGTCGTAAATACTGAATTTTCTTGACAAAAAATATACATTTGTCCTTGTTGCACCTGAGATTGGCATTTCTGAGAACCTTGAACAGTTCATCCAGGTTATCTAGTAAATCTTGTGGAGATTTTCCCGAGACGATTATGTCATCGATATAGTTAACTGCGTTAGGACAGTTTCTAATTAATTGTTCCAAGAAACGTTGAAAGATGCTTGGTGCGCTAGCGATACCAAATGGTAAGCACTTGTATCTGTACAATCCAAATGTAGTATTTATTACCATAAACTTTTGTGTATCTTTGTCTAGAGGGATCTGCAGATATGCTTCCTTTAAATCCAGTTTGGCGAAATACACACCCCCTGCTAATTTATACGTCAGTTCTTCCGGCTTCGGAATCGGTTCAAAATGGCTCTGAGCACTATGGGACTTAACATCTATAGTCATCAGTCCCCTAGAACTTAGAACTACTTAAACCTAACTAACCTAAGGACATCACAAAACACCCAGCCATCACGAGGCAGAGAAAATCCCTGACCCCCCCGGGAATCGAACCCGGGAACCCGGGCGTGGGAAGCGAGAACGCTACCGCACGACCACGAGATGCGGGCGCTTCGGAATCGGGTATGTATCTATAATGCACTGTGAACTGGAAGTATTCTTGAAATCTCCAACAATACGTAATGATCCATTGGGCTTTTCTATTACAACGATTGGTGTTTCCCAGGCGCTACATGTGACAGGTTCGATAATACCATTGCCTTCAAAACGGTCACCTCATCGCCAAAGTGGTGTGCGTACTGTAAGACCTTCGGTAGACACGCCATCAGATTATTTGACTTGTCGCTCTAACGAAGTAGGCGAGTGTCAGCAATGTGTCTCGTGGTCTTATCGTGGTGTGTTTATCTTCTGCAATTAGGTCAGACCATAGAAATGCCACTTGCATGCTTAGAGTATCAGATTGACGGTGACCAACTTTAAACAGATGAAATGGCTCTGAGCACTATGGGACTCAACTGCTGAGGTCATTAGTCCCCTAGAACTTAGAACTAGTTAAACCTAACTAACCTAAGGGCATCACAAACATCCATGCCCGAGGCAGGATTCGAACCTGCGACCGTAGCGGTCTTGCTGTTCCAGACTGCAGCGCCTTTAACCACACGGCCACTTCGGCCGTCTCTTTAAACAGAACTTGATTAATTTTCACACACATTTATTAAAATAATAAAATGCATAGACATTACGAAACTTGATTCTGGATGCTGCTTATCACTGACAATCTGAAGTTCCTTTGGGCTTGGTACATTAATCTTATTCTCACATATCTCTGATACTTGACAAAGTGTCTATACATTTATCTTCATGGCTATGTACAGGAATATGATAATCTTATTAGGCGCAGACTGAAACTTGACTATAGACTGGTACAGACTAATGGAGACTCGTACAGACTAATGCAGACTGACTAATTGGAGGTCTGTACACTCATTGTTATACCTCACGCATTCAAGTATCACTGCGTGAGTGTGATCCGCGAGGAGAAAAGGTTCTACGTTAGCAGCAATCTCATTGGCTGCGTTACACATTAATACGCGGATTGGCGGAAGCAGAATTTGGTCCGTCTCTAAGGCAGCGCCAAATCGTAGTGCGGAGACGGACGAGCGCTGCGCCTGCGCTGTTGTGCTTAGTGGGGCACGGTCTAGTGGGAAAGTTGTGTATGCGCTGACTACACGGAACTATGTACACAACGCTGACCTACCAACGCCTTTCTGCTGGGTCGTCGTTATGGCGGTGCCAGCCCCTTTCCTGGAGCACAATGTGGAAATCTGCCATTGGCATTGCTGCATCTGACGTAATGGTGTTTGGTCGGCTCTGAGCTGGCCAACTCCTAAGATCTTTTGCAACAGCCATGGCAACATCACAATTTTACTCAGTGGCGCTGAAAAATAGTGGTGGCACTGTAGATCGAATAACTGATAAGAAGATACTGTGGCGAACTGGGGACAACAAGGGATTTATGGCACAACTACGTTTCGTAGGGCATATCCTGAGACATCAAAGAATTGTCAGTTTGGTAATGGAGAAAAGTGTGTATATGTGGGTGCTGGGGAAAGGGGGGGGGGTGTTAAAATTGTAGAGGGGGACAAAGTCGTGAATACAGTTAGCAGGTCTATAATGATGTACATTGCATTAGATGTGCAGTGCTGAAGAGGCTTGCACATAATAGACTAGCTTGGGCAGCTGCATCAAACCAGTCTTCAGACTGAAGACCACAACAACAACATTTGGGAAGGGAGGGGAGAGAGATGTACTCTTCTGTTTCACAATTTTGCAAGTTCTTTACTGGGAGAACTCACGAGTAAGGTAGATCTCATGTGATTCAGCGCCCTCGGCAGTTGTCATGGCAAAAGACGTTTCTATATTGCTCTAAATTAACGGCGTTGCTCATTCTGGTATGAGAAAAGCTATTTATCTCACACTGTTGGCCGATACAACCAACCGATGTAGCGGTTCTTGTATTATTTTATTGTTGTAAACAGAAGTGTCTCTGGTATGACGTTAAACTGCAACCACACGTGGAGTGACCAGAGTATAAGTGGTCCCCATCCAACAATAGCAACAACGTCTCAGGAAGGTGGTTGAGCGAATAGAAGTTGTGACCTGTAACTGTTACCTTGCCTGCTTGCGAAGGTGGAAGGAAGATAGAGACTGCAAAGAAAATAGTCGTGATCACCAGCCACTTTCCAGCAGGTAGTCAGCTCAGTAACGTCAATTGAATTAACCAAACGTTGCTTGTTGATTCCTATTGTTAATTCCTATTAACCCAGGTTGGTGTTCGAGAGAAACGCAAAGTTACAAGTATAACTCGAATGTAATTTTTATAAGGGAAATGCATAACGTGATCGGTCAGTCGCACTATGCTGTATAGTTAATTGAGTATCGGACATCGTTTCTGAAAGACTGCAGGTTCGTTGGAGCACCATAAGAGATCCGATAAATTGCTAATCTGAATTTGGATCAAACTAATGGCGGACGGGCTCCACATCATCAGATTTGCATTTCTTTCACGAATAGCTGTACACAAAGCTGATAAAGACATTAATACAAAGAGGTATGTTTAGTTTGTTAAATTAATACATCTGAAAAGTATTAATTAAAATATACTTAAATATATTCATGGCTTTTAAGAGCTAACAAACTAGATGCTTACATAGCGAAAGCTGAAGAACAAAGGACGATACGAAACAGGAAGGCATCTCCTAGCTTGTCGCAGACAAAATAAGAAGGCTTCTGTTATTATCATAGAAGGTATTACATGTACTTATTAACAATTGTGGACTCTCTGGTAAACACATATTTCATAAACATAAAGAAATAAAAATTTTCTTGGTGTCTTACGTTTGTCTACGATACATTTGACTACGACACTGGCCGTTACAAAAGTAGTCATTCAAGTCGTAAGTACAACAAAACCACAAGATTGGGGCATTCAAGGAAAAAGAATAAACAATTTCACATGTTTTAAATGAAAGTTTGACAAATCATTTTCATTGGCATGGGAGATATTTGTACAAGATACACTAACTTAAAATTTGAGAGTTATCATTGTTCTGAGTACAAGAGGGTAAGTCAGTTCAGAGACGTGTCTGCCCATGGGAATTGATGCATCCATTGCTGGAGTGGCATCGCAGTTCGCTTGTATTATGTCAATCGGTCGGTGACAACAGGCTGAGAGCGAGCTCTGGTTGCGCACTTTGTACCAGAGGTGGGCATCGAGGTACAGCCCGTCCAGGAGCGCAGCCATGTCAGACCTGTGTGCCTTGCCTCGCGCTACCGGTTCAACCGGGGCAGTGGTATTGAGGTCCGACGGGCCGCACGGTGCAGAGTCGTGCACAGAGGCCTGGCCCGCAAGCTGCAGCCGCACTGGATAGCAGCACTCACGGGCCGAGCGTGTCCGTGACGTCACCCCAAGGGCCGAGCAGTGCAATTTCGAAAGCACCTGTGCGTCACGGGCTCAGCAGAGTTGCACATGGAGACGCAGCCCACGGACCGCGGCCTCGATGCTCCACACTGAGCGAGCCCCTGACGTCACTGTACCAGTGCTGGGGCCTACGGCCTGTTGGTAGTATTGACCGCAGTTGCAAGATACTGGCTACTAGCGGTGAGTAGAGCAGTGCTTAGTGGGGTGGTGGGATGATGATCGATGGCTGCTCATAGAAACTGGACTATTTGTCATACATACTACAAACTAGAACATTGTGTGGTCTCAAATAACTGCCTTCTATAGCCAAAGGCTGGTTGGAACTGGTAGTTGGCCCACAGGCTGGAAGATGCTAAGCTCACAGCACTGATCTCAAAACCAGCAGCAGGGGCCCACAGTTAGTGGAGGCCAAATCCCATGGTAGCTGCTTGTAGCCTCATGTCGCCTCGTGGAGTGCCAACATCGCTCCCCTTAAATAGTAGCTACCAGACTGAGACACCTTTGACTGAAAATAATGGTAAATTATGTTGCGACTGAGCATTCTTGCTTTGCAAATCTCAGTTTGTATCTATGTAGGCCATAAGAAGTCTGTTGCTTGGATGTGTAGTTACTGGCATACCAACGCCTTTCTGCTGTGTCGTCATTATGGCGCTCCCAGCCCCTTTCCTGGAGCACAATTTCGGAATCTTCCAGTGACATTGCTGCATCGGACGAAATGATGTTTGGTCGGCTCTGAGCTGACCCACTAGCAACATCTTTTGCAACATCCATAGCAACATCACAATTTTACTCAATAGCGCAAAAAATAGTGGTGGCACTGCAGATCGAATAACTGATAAGAAGATACTGTGTCAAACTAGGGAAAACAAGAAATTTATGGCACAACGTCGTTTCATAGAGCATATCCTTAAGCATCAAGGGCTTGTTTGTTTGGTAATGGAGAGAAGTGAATATGTGGGTATTGGGGAGGGGAGGCTGCTTAAGTTGTAGAGGGAGACAAAGTCTTGAATACAGTTAGCAGGATCAAACTGATGCACATGGCATTAGCTGTGCAGCGCTGAAGAGGCTTGCACATGATAGACTAGCTTGGGCAACTGCATCAAACCAGACTTCAGACTGAAGATCACATCAACAACATTGAGGAAGTGGGTGGGAGGGAGAGGTAGGCTTCTGGTGCACAATTTTGCGAGTTCTTTACTGGGACAACTCATGAGTAAGGTAGATCTCGTGTGATTCAGCGCCCTTGGCTCTTGACATGGCAAAGGACGTTTCTATATTGCCCTAAATTAAAGGCGCTGCTCATTCTCGTTTGTGAAAAGCTATTTATCTCACACTGTTGGCCGATGCAACGAACTGATGTAGCGGTTCTTGTATATTTTGTTGTTGTAAACAGAAGTGTCTCTGGTATGACGTTAAACTGCAACCATACAGTGTAAGTGGTCCCTGTCCCACAATAGCAACAACCGCTCTCGAAGGTGGACAAGCCAGTGGAAGTTGTGAGCTGTAACTGTTACCTTGCCTGCTTGCGAAGGTGGAAGGATGATAGAGAATGTAACGAAAATAATCGTGATCACCTACCACTTACCAGCATGCAGTCATCTCAGTATTGGCAATTGAAATTAACTGAGCAGTTCTTGTTGATTCCTAATGGGATTTCCTGTTACTCCAGGTTTGTGTTCGAGAGAATCACAAAGTTACAGATGTGGTTCCAATGTAATTTTCATAAGGCAAGTGCATAACGCGATCGGTCAATCGAATTATGCTGCATAGTTAACTGAGTATCGGACATTGTTTCTGGAAGACTGTAGGTTCTTTGGTGCACCACAAAAATCTGATAAATTGTTAATCAGTATTTGGATCACACCAATAGCAAACGGGCTCCACGTCAGCAGTTTTGCATTTCTTTTACGAATAGCAGTATATAAATGCTGATAAAGACATTAACACAAAGAGATATGTTTAATTTGTTAAATAGATTAATCTGAAAGGTATTAATTTAAATATACTTAAATACGAGAGGCGTTTGAAAAGTCCGAGCAAATTCCGAGAGATGCCATCACAGGCGCCTGTCGAGTTTTGTTAGGAGCATCTTTGGAAAGAACGCACACCAAGTTTCAGTCGTATTGGTCTATTTCTTTGTGTTAGGCATTTGTGTGAATCAAGGAAGTCGAGTGACTGTCAAAAAATGGACGAAATAATTTCCTTTGATAATTAACCACTACTTTATGAAAAGCAAAACGCCTCAGGAGACTAAAGAGAAGCTTCATAATCATTACAGTGACTCTGCGCCTTCGCTTAGAACAGTTTATAAGTGATTTCAAAATTTTTGAGTGGCCATATGGGTGCAAGTGATGCTGAACGTTCTGAACGCCCTGTGAAGGTTACGACTCCAGAAATCATTGATAAAATCCATGATATGGTGATGAGTGACCGAAGAGTTAACGTGCGTGGGATTGTTAGTGCTGTGGGCATCTCGAATGAAAGGGTACATAATACTTTGCATCAACATTTGGACACGAGAAAGCTATCCGCAAGTTGCGTTCCGCGATTGCTCACGCTTGACCAAAAACGGAATTGTGTGAAGTGTTGTAAGGATGGTTTGCTGCTGTTCAGCAGAATCCGCAGGACTTTGAGCGTCTTTTTGTTACTGTGGAAGAAACATGGATACATTACCATACTTCTGAGACCAGACAACAATCTAAACAAGGGAGAATCTGCACCAAAAAAGGCGAAGACCATTCCTTCGGCCGGAAAGCTATGAGGACTGTCTTTTGGGATTCGCAGGGGATAATTCTCATCGACTATCTGGAAAAGGGTAAAACTACTACAGGTGAATATTATTCATCGTTATTGGACCGTCCTTTTCCATCACGACAATGCACCAGCACATACCTCAGCAGTTGTGGTCGCAAAATTAATGGAAATAGGATTCCAACTCGTTTCACATCGCCCACCCCCCATATTCTCGAGTCCAGGCTCCCTCGGACATCTTTTTGCTCCCCAATTTGAAGAAATGGCTGGTGGGACAAAGATTTTATTCAAACAAGGAGGCGATTGCAGCAACTATTAGCTATTTTGCAGACTTGGACAATTTCTATTATTCGGACGGGATCATCAAATTAGAACAGCGTCGGACGAAGTATATAAGTCTAAAAGGAGCCTATGTTGAAAAATAAAAAAAATGTTTACCCCAAATATGTAAGCAGGTTTTATTTTTGCACGGACTTTTCAAACGTCCCTCGTATATTCATCGTTCTTAAGAGGTAACAAGTAGATGTATACATAGCGATAGCTGAAGAACAAAGTCGGCTGCGGTGGTCTAGCGGTTCTAGGCGCGCAGTCCGGAACCGCGCGACTGCTACGGTCGCAGGTTCGAATCCTGCGTCGGGCATGGATGTGTGTGATGTCCTTAGGTTAGTTAGGTTTAAGTAGTTCTAAGTTCTAGGGGACTGATGACCACAGATGTTAAGTCCCATAGTGCTCAGAACCATTTGAACCATTTTTTTTTTTTGAAGAACAAAGGACGATACGAAACAGGAAGGCATCTTCTAGCTTATCGGAGAAAAAATGTGAAGGCTTTTCTGTTCTTCATTATCGGTCCATATTACATGTACTTATTAACATTTGTGGACTTCCTGGTACACACATATTTCATAAACATAAAGATAAAAAAAATTTCTTGGTGTCTAACATTTTCCTACGATATATTTGAATACCATACTGGCTGTTACATGAGCAGGCATTCAAGTCGTATACAACAAGGTTAAGTCAGTTCAGGGACGTGTCCGCCTGAGGGGATTGATGTAGTCACTGCTGGAGTGACGTTGCAGTTGGCTTGTATGATGCCAATCGGACGGTGACAACCGACTGAGAGCGAGCTTTAGTTGTGCAGATTGTAACAGATGTAGGCATCGGGGTGCAGCCCGTCCAGGAGCGTAGTCATGACAGCCGTGCGAACCTTGCGTAGCACTGTCGGTTCAGCCAGGGCAGCAGCATGGAGGTCCGACGGGCCGCACGGTGCAGAGTCGTGCGGCCACACTGGGCTACAGCAGTCTCGGGCCTAGCGGGTCCCTGACATCACCCCAAGGGCCGAGCAGTGGTGTTGGGAAACAATTTGTATGCCAATGGCTTGGCAGAGTCGCACATGGAGATGCAGCCCACATGCCGATGCCTCACTGTTCCACACTGAGTGAGCCTGTGACGTCTCCGCACCAGTGCTGTGCACAAGCGCTGGCGTGCTGCAGCTTACGGGCTGTTGGTAGCACTGACAGCAGTTGTGAGCTACAGTCTGCGAGCGGTGAGTAGAGCAGAGTTTAGTTCACACGTGTGTGACATGTTATGGGACTTAACTGCTAAGGGCATCAGACCCTAAGCTTACACACTACTTAACCTGAATTATCCTAAGGACAAACACACACCCATGCCTGAGGGAGGACTCGAACCTCCACTGGGACCAGCCGCACAGTCCATGACTGCAGCGACTTAGAGCGCCAGAGTTTACTGGAGTAGTGGGATTTCTTAATTTTTTTCGTAACGAACAAAATGAACGCGGTAGCTAAACTTGGTTGGCAGAAGAAGGTGCGCATGTCAATAAAAAGGGAAGTAAAAGGAAAACTAATCAGTGGTGAGTGGAGCCTGAAGCGCATTTTTAAGGTTCACTTCGGATCGTGTTAAAGCCTGTCGTGGATGACGTTACAAAACGCGTTCATTTTGTTTGCTGTTCGCTGTGTGGTGAAATTTACTCTCATGCTGAAGGGTCAAGAGGCACTTCGAACATCTCTCGCCATCCATGCGTGTCTAATAAAAAGGGTCTTATGTGGACGAGAAAGGACATTCTAAACCAAATGAGGAGATGACTGTCGATAAATGCGTGGCTATGTGTGCACGAGACGTAAGGTCGTACAGGACTATAAGAGGTGAAGGTCTTATGGATCTTCTTCAGACGTTAATAGACACTGCAAAGGCCATTATGTCTCACCCCACAGATGTGTCGCGATACATGGCAGAAGGTGCTAAAAGCCTACAACATATTTTTATGCCTGAGGTATTTGCTCATATAACATAAGGTGAATACTCAACAACTACAGACATGTGTGCATCCAGCGCGAGAAGAAACAATTATCTGACATGTACTGTCTCCTGTTTCATTGACTGGACTCTCAGATCTCGCATTTTATTTACAACTCAGTTTCCATATGATTCAAAAACGAGCGGTAACATTCTAAGAGAATTGTTTAGACGATTTATGTCTCTTGGTGTCCACCACTATACTTTGAAAGAAATGCAGCACATGACTGATCAAGGTACCAACACAGTCGTTGCACTGCATGATTATTCACGATTGAATTGCTCCAGCCGTATGCTAAATACAGAGCTACGAAAAAAATTTAATGCGAACTATATGTGCGTCAATTGTCCATAAGTTCATGGTCTTTTGACTGTGGCGACAGAACGCGTCACTTACGAAAAAAAAAGTCGTCTTTTTAATTCTCTTGATAGATACTCGCTGGAATAAGCAGCTGACCATGTTAGAATGTCTTTGTGCAAGACGCTCTCTGAGAAGGGAGAAATAGCCCAAAATGAAGGAACTGATAATACACTGATGAAAGAACTTTTTACGTTATGTATGCTATTCGATTACTGTAGCTCTTTTCGGCATTCGTTTATTTTATAGCTTTTAAAACATAAGGGCTTTTGTAGCTCTCCCAAACGGCGTCCCAGGAATTAGAACTGGGGAAATCACCTACACTGCAACTTCTTTAGACATGCAAATTGACAGTATTAAAGCATTTCAGTCAGGCGTGCCAGGACAGAGAAACTTCCGAAATCGGACTTACACATAAACGCCTCATATTATACTTAGATGAAAGAGCTATTTGTCCAGAGATGCTGTGAGGTAGCTAGTTTCCTCTGGCGACCATTCGTCATTTAATGATATCCGAAGATAAGAGGCGTAAAGTCTTGAAAAGGATACTTTAGTTTTCCTTCCTCACACTTCTCCAATCCCACAATACACTCTAACGACAGTTCCCTTTACTGCATTTCCAACCGTCTTTTCTCTTTGTTCTCGCTAGTGGGTTCGAACGGAGCTGACTTACCTTTCGCTCTAGAAATAGTTATCTCAATGTACTCTGCTCTTCTGCAAGCTACAAAAATAACATTTTATGTTCGGAAATAGATGAAACGCTCATTCCTGCATGTTCCTCTACAATTGGTAACACGTAGATCCTTGGGAAACTATGTTGTCCAAAATGAAAGTTTGTATTTTTGCTCTACATGTACTGAAATAGGAATTTTGCTGTTCAAAAATGGTTCAAATGGCTCAGAGCACTATGGGACTCAACTGCTGTGGTCATCAGTCCCCTAGAACTTAGAACTACTTAAACCTAACTAACCTAAGGACATCACACACATCCATGCCCGAGGCAGGATTCGAACCTGCGACCGTAGCAGTCGCACGGTTCCGGACTGCGCGCCTACAACCGCGAGACCACCGCTGCCGGCAATTTTGCTGTTCTTCGGTAAAAAGAAGAGAGGGGTAAGGAGACTGGACATGTATTTCAGAGCCCCATCCCATCACAGAACAAATCTTGTAGAAGTACATTAATTCTGCTACTCCATCTGCTGGATTCCTAGCTGTGCAATTTGAAGATGAGAGTGAGACATTAGGGCAGCCTACACTCTTTGTTGTTCAACATTTACACTGAACAAGCAGTAAAGCATACAAAGATAAATTTGTCAATAGAAGAAAATATCAGGGAGAAGCAATAAACATTTTGAAGTTTACCGGTGACACTGCAATTCTGTCAGAGACAGTAAAGTACTGGGAATAACAGTTGAATGGAATAGATAGTGCCCTGGAAAGGGATTATAAGATAACCCTCAATGGAACTAAATAAAAAGTAATGGAACGTATTCAAATTAAACCTAGAAGCACCAACGGATTTTCAATAACGTGTACTACAAAAGGAGGGCGTAATATATGAGCAACACAAAGACATACGGATTTCGTTAATTTTCGTTGTCTTTTACGCACAGCATACTGTTTAAAGATATATTTATGTGTAAGAAGAGTCCTAAACCTGAAAATATGAATAGGACACATGTTCTGAATATTCACATCCACTGATAAGACCCAACGTTTTGCTTTACTGGAAAATTTGAATCAATTACGGAATCTGGTAGAAGAAATCATTAAAAATCACAAATATATTTTATTCAAAATTTTAAAATCTAATGTACATGACTCGATTACAGTGCTCTGAAATGGTAGGCATACAGCTCCCCTTCCCTCCCCATTTGTATTGTGAGGGTTAAATCAGGTAGTATTAAGGAAATCTGATTACGAAATGAGACACTAAAAGGACTATTGGGCAGCAAAATATCTGATGATGGCCGAAGTAGAGAGGATGTAAAATGAAGACTGAATATAGCAAGAAAAGTGTTAATGAAAAAGAGGGATTTGCTAGAATAGAATATAAATTTAAGTTTCGGAAGTATTTCTTGATGGTATTCGTATGGTTTCCAAGATGCTTCTCTAGGCGGGTTCTCGCGTCCGTCGGCCGTCGTACTTTAATATGTTATTTACCACAAAAATTTATTGGTGATTTTATTGTTGCTGACTTACGTGGTGGGCGTTAATAGAAATGATATTTCTTTTTGTTTTGATTTACAGTAAAATTCTCTTTTTTAACAATATTAATCTTCAGTATAAATTATTTGTTACGTTAATGAACGTTCGACTCGCTGAGTCTTAAAACATGAGCATGTAAGTTGAACAATGGAATAAACTTTTCATATTAATTTCCTCGGTTACTCAGTTCACTTTAAAGTAAAACATCTTTAGGTATTAATCACAATTTCGAAACCACACACGCGCGATAGTATTTTTTCTTACCTCCGTTAACCATTGCATTGTAGTCGGAGTCCTGGCTCTGGCCCTCGGCTGTTGTACTGAAAATAAGAATCTTAAAGCTGCGTATTTTCTGCATCGTCGATCGGCTGTGTAGAATAATGTATATTATGTTAATAGCGGGCGAGTTTTTCGCTTCCGCTTAAATTTTATTAGTTAATATCGCCACGTAGTAACGTCGTTGGCTGCATCGGCCGCTGCGATTGTTGCAATGTAAATTACTCGAATGCAGGCTAATTTAAGAAAGGCGGACGTGAAATCGGGATCACCTATTACAAATTAAAAGCGAACAGTAATATTAAATCAATATAGTTTTTGCTTAATTAGTACAAATATGCTTACATTTATAAGCACTTGCAAGATGTCCATCTACACGCAACCAAAACAAACAAAGAAGTGAAGACGACTAATAAATTAACAAAAGAGCGTATCTTGTCGTCTCCTTAGATCATTTATTTGTCATCAAAACATACACAGAGAAATTATTATAATGCGGGTTCATGATAAAAATGTATATTATTCAATTTTTAAATGTCTCTCCTTTATAAATACTGTTTGTAAGTCTTTTCATATTATTTAACTGGGGACGCTATAGGGTATAAAAATGAATGTGCGCAATGGAAAATACTGAACGCGAAAATGAAGATTTAGATCCTGAATCGGATCTTAGGATCTCTTAACGGTGATATTGTTTCCTCCTAGTTCTTCTTTAACATATAAATTACAACATAAAAATAAATGAAAGATTAAGGGAACTAGTAACTACTAAATGTTAATGTTGTTTCTGCTTATACATTTATTGTAGATTAAAAGTTCTTTATACATTTCAAATGTTGTATGTCGATGTGCAATGGACATAAAGAGATACAAATGAATTTCCTGACTAATATTATTGATCAACTGCTCAAATGTGCCCCTTTTGGTGGCTACGTGTTGTAATATAAATAACACGGGATGACTGATATCTACATCCCAAACACTAGCAGACACTACCTTCAAAGATGATCTACAGTGGTGCGAAACGTCAGTGGAAATGAAACTTACGTGATCACAGCAGTTCACCTTTATAGCCCTATTAAGCCGAAGCAAGAAGCAATATCACCAAATGTACTGCGTCCCGTGCGTCGGAGTGATGGTTCTCGTACATGTCTGCGACGATGGAAGAACTCCAGCCACAAAATAAAAACTCAATTAACACTAGGACGGCATAAGGCGGACCTCTGACTAGTATAATCTGATACTATCTTGTCCTCTCTGTATTCTACAGGCAAGAAACGCGAACTCCCAGGGACGGAATTCAGATAACGTCTCAACGTGAGTATTGACAGGAGAAGTACTCTCTATCTCTGAACGCTGCGTACTCAACGACGATTCCCTACCCGGAGGCAAAGTCCAGAATCGTATAAATTAGCAACGCCTTCGGTTACCTAAAGCAACTTCCCAGTGCCTTGCGGTAGTATATCATGCAAATTAAAGCTTAGTGATTTTGCCCGCATTTGTCCTATCATGTTAGACGAACCATGCGACAGTATTTCACTGGTGACAGCTTCCCAGAGCTTGAACATTATCCCCTGAGTCCCACCGCGCGTCATCGGATGTCGGTTTCGGCATGATGCTTGAAGAGAAAGTCTAGCCCTGGGATTGAACAGCATCCTTCGCCTGCATCACACATTACACTGCAAGTTTTGTCACTTTTGTCAGTCTCCTGATCCACTGGCACAAGCCTTGTCGGACTGATCATAAACCTTACAAACACATTTCCTCTTTCTTCTCCTCCCACCTTATGAGGAGACAGGGCTGTCACAGATGGTGGCGAATCTGCGTCCTTCGGAAATACTAAATGAATCTGTAACATTTTAGTACCCAAAACATCTTCAATACAACCAGCGTTATTGACAGCTTTCTGCGTCACCTCCTAAGTATCTACAATAAAATTACTGTCGGCAGTTGAACTCTGCAAGAGACAAAAATCATCGGTACATGCACTTCCATGCACATCTGGTCCAGGCTGCAGAAATTCGCAACCTCTCCGCCAGGGTATACCTCACTAATTATGTAAACAACAAACGAGGAGAAAAAACAGTACGACGAAAAGGATACTTAAACTAATTCTATCGTAACACTTACTGTAACTTCACTTCTCCACTTAAGCGGCTACTCATGACTACTACTTTAAGCGCTTAAACGCAGTCAACCACATTTATTGCTCAAAATGAAATACATTGCCCATTAAAAACTGCGAAAACTACCACAAAACTCCGACTTCTCGACAAAACTCATCTTCCCCTCCTAAAAAGCTACGCATGGTTAACACCTTACACACTTCCAGACAATGAGCCACACCCATTCATGATAGACAAAAATAACGTTCATATTTACACATCCTCAGTACACAGTCTGAGTTTACTTGCCACATGTCACACATGGAAACAGAACTGAAAAGCTGCTCAAAGGTGCAATGACTCGACGAGATAGTCGCATGGGAAAAAATAGAACATTCATAGAAGAGGCAGTGTACTCACCCACTACACACTGATGTTGTGTGTCGACGAAACTGCAACACTGAGGTAGTCGAGAGTCATCGTCTCCAGGGAGAGTGGCTTGCAAGGTTCCCCTGTCACTGAAATTTAGACATAACACACACTTCTGACATCAAAATGTGGAGGTCCAGGATGGATGACCTCTACACACGGAGGTCTGAGTTGAGGTGGTGGATTGTTGTCGGGATGATGATCGATGGCTGCTCACAAAAACTTCACTATTAGTCATACATTTTACTGAAGAACAAACTAGAACATTTGGTGGTGCTACATCATCCATTGTGTGTGCTGAAGACATCGAGTGTAAAGGAACTGATGCATTAGATGGGCATGGCCTCAAACCGTAGCGGTCACGTGGTTAAAGACTGAAGCGCCTAGAACCGCACAACCACACCGGCTGGCATAAAAGATCTAATAAATGGCTAATCAGTATTTGGATCACACCAATGGCTGACGGCACCATGTAAGCAGTTTTGCATTTCTTTCACGAATAGCTGATCACAAAACTAAAGGTGTTATTTTAAATTTACTTAAATATATTCATGATTCTTAAGAGCTAACAAGATAGATTCGCTCATAGCAAAAGCTGAAGAACAAAGGACGATACGAAACAGGAAGGCTTCTCCTAGCTGATCGCAGAAAAAATGTGAAGGCGTCTCTGTTCTTTATCATCATGGAAAGTATTACATGTAGTTATTAACATTTGTGGAATCTCTGCTACACACACATTTCATAAACATAAAGAAAGAAAAATTTCTTGGTGTCCTACGTTTGTCTACGATGCATGTGACTACGATACTGGCTGTTATATGAGTACTTATTCACGTCCTGTACAACAAAATTACAAAATTGGTGTAAACAAGAAAAAGCAATACATTATTGGACATGTTTTAAGTAAAGGGTTTGATAAATAATTTGCATTGGCACGGGAGATATGTGTAGAAGATACACTAACTAATAGTTTTAGAGGTATCAGTGTTCTGAGGATATGAGGTTAAGTCAGTTCAGTGATGTGTCTGCCTGTGGGAATTGATGCCGCTACTGCTGGAGTGACTTCTCAGTTGGCTTGTATGATGTCAGTCGGTCAATGACAACAGGCTGAGTGGTGGCTCTGGTTGAGCACTTCGCAGCAGAGGTGGGCACCGAGGTGCGGCCCAGTCCAGGATCGTAGGCATGGCAGCCGTGCGAGCCTTGCCTCGCGCTGCCAGTTCAGGCGGGGTAGTCGCATCGAGGTCCGACGGGCTGCACAGTGCAGAGTCGTGCGGCCGCATTCGACTACAGCAGTCACGGGCCGAGCGAGTACTTGACGTCACCCCAAGAGCTGAGCAGTGCTGTAACAAAAGCACCTGTATGTCACGGGCTCAGCGGAGTTGGGCATGGAGATGAAGTCCACGGGCCGCGGCCTCACTGCTCCGCACTGAGCGAGACTGACGTCACTGCACCAGTCCCTTGCGCTGTCGCGTACGGGCTGTTGGTAGCACTGACCGCAGTTGTGAGCTACGGGCTACGAGTGGTGGGTAGAGCAGTGTTTAGTGGAGTGGTGTGATTTCTTCATTTTTTTCGTAATTCAAAAATGAGGGTGAAAACTAAAAATGGCTTGCAGAAGAAGGAGCACATGTCCAGAAAAAGGGATGTAAAAGAAAAAGTAATCAGTGGTGAGCAGAGAACCACACAGCGTAAATCGAACATTAAAAGATCAGTTGGGACTGTGTTAAAGCCTATTGTGGATGGCGTTAGGAAAAGCGTTCATTTTGTTTGCAGTTCGCTGTTCAATGGAATTTACTCTCATGCTGAAGGCCAAAGTGGCACTACGCACATTGCTCGCCATCCTTGCATGAATAATAAACAAGGGTCTTATGTGGAGCAGCAACAACTTTCTAAACCTTTTCAGGAGATAACTGTCGATAAAAGTGTGGCTATGTGTGCACGAGACGTAAGGTCGTATGGAACTATGAGAGATGAAGGTCTTAGGGATCTTGCTCATACGTTAGTTGACACTGCAAAGGCCATTATATCTAACCCCACAACTGTGTCGAGGTACATGGCAGAAAGTGCTAAAAGCCTACGACATATATTTATGCCTGAGGTAATTGCTCATATAACAGAAGATGAATACTCAGCAATTACAGAAATGTGGATATCCAGCGCGAGAAGAAACAATTATCTGTTTCATTGACTGGACTCTCAGATCTCGCATCTTGTTAACAACTCAGTATCCAGATGAACCAAAAACGGGCGGAAAAAAAACAGTACGACGACAAGGACACTTAATCTAATTCTATCCTAACACTTACTGTTTCTTAACTTCTCCACTTGAGTGGGTACTCATCAGTACAACTTTACGTGTTTAAAGGTAGTGAGCCACATTTATTGCTCAAAATGAAATACATTGCCCATTAAAAACGGCGAAAAGTACCTCAAAACTACGACTTCTCGACAAAAATCACCTTCCCCTCCTAAGAATCTATGCATGGTTAACACCTTATACACTTCCAGACAATGAGCCCCACTCATTGATGATAGGCAAAAATAACGCTCATATTTACACATCCTCAGAACACAGTCTGAGTTTACTTGATACGTGTCACACATGAAAACAGAACTGAAATGCTGCTAAAAAGTGCAATGACTCGGCGTGATACACACAGGGGATAAAAATAGCACAGACAAAGTACTCACCTACTGCACACTGATACTGTGTGTCGACGAAACTGGTATCCTGAAGTAGTGGAGAGTTATCGTCTCCAGGGAGGGTGGCTGGTAAGGCTGACATCAAAATGTGGAGGTCCAGGATGGATGACCTGTACATATGGAGGTCTGAGTTGAGCTGGTGGATTGTTGTTGCCATGATGATCCGACGCTGTTCATAAAAACTTCACTGTTAGTCATACATTTTACTGGAGAACAAACTAGAACATTCTGTGGTGCAATGTCCTCCATAGTGTGTGCTGAAGACAGCGGGTTTTAAGTAACTGACGCAACAGATGGCCATGGTCGCAAACGACTGCCCTCTATAGCGGAAGGCTGGTTGCAATTGGTAGTTGGCCCACTTGATGGAAGATGCTTAACCCCCAGAACTGATCTTAAAACCAGCATCAGGGACCCACAGGTAGTGGAGGCCATATCTCGTGGTGGTTGCTTGAAGCATCATGTCGCCTCGAGGAGTGGCATACACCTCTTCTCGTAAGTAGCAGCTACCAGACAGAGACACATTTGACTGAAAGTAATGGTAATTTATGTTGGGACAGAGCGTTCTTGCTTCGCAAATCACAGCATCCAACCATGTAGATTAGAAGAAGTCTGTTGATTGGATGTGTAGTAACTGGCCTAACAACGCCTTTCTGCTGTGTCGTCAAACGGCGGTGCCACACCCTTTCCTGGAGCACAATGTGGGAATCTGCATCGGACGAAATGGTGTTTGGTCTGATGACCTTAGCAGTTAAGTCCCATAAGATTTCACAAACATTTGAACATTGAACTAAACTCTACTCTACTCACCCTTCGCAGCCTGTAGCTCACAGCTGCGGTCAGTGCTACCAACAGCACATAGGCCGCAGCACACTACGGCTTGCCCAAGGCACTGATGCAGTGACGTCACAGCCTCGCGCAGTCCGGAGCAGTGAGGCCGCGCCAGTGGGCTGCATCTCCACACGCGACTCTGCTTAGCCCGTGGCATACAAGTTGTTTCGCAACAGCAATGCTCGGCCCTTGCGATGACGTCAGGGACTCGTTCGCTCGTTGGCCCCCAGACTGATGTATCCCAGGGCGGCCGCATTACTCTGCACCGTGCGGCCCGTCGGACCTCCATGCGACTGCCCCAGCTGAACCGGCTGCGCTAGGTAAGGCTAGCACGGCTGTGATGGCTACACTCCTGTACGGGCCGCGATTCGATGCCCACCTCTGCTGCAATCTGCACAACCAGAGCTCACTCCCAGCCGGTTGTCACCGTCCGATTGGCATCATACAAGCCAACTACGACGTCACTCCAGCAGTGGCTGCATCAATTCCCACAGGCAGACACATCCCTGAACTGACTTAACCTTGTTGTACACGACTTGAATGACTACTCAAGTAACAACCAGTCTCGAAGTCAAATATATCGCAGGAAAATGTAAGACACCAAGAAAATTTTTCTTTATTTATGTTTGTGAAATATTTGTTTACTAGAAAGTCTACAAATGTTAATAAGTACATGTAATACTTTCTACAACAATGAAGAACACAGAAGCCTTCACATTTTTTTCTGCAATCAGCTAGGAGATGCCTTCCTGTTTCGTATCGTCCTTTGTTCTTCAGCTTTCGCTATGTATGCATCCACCTTGTTAGCTCTTAAGTAACACGAATATACGAGGGGCGTTTGAAAAGACCGTGCAAAAATAAAAACTGCTTACGTGTTTGTTGTAAACCTTTTTTATTTTTCAACATAGTCTCCTTTTAGACTTATACACTTCGTCCAACGCTATTCTAATTTGTAGATCCCTTCCGAATAACATGAATTGTCTAAGTCTTCAATATATCTAATAGTTGCTGCGATCACCTCCTTGTTTGAATAAAATCTTTGTCTCGCCAGACATCTCTTGAAATTGGGGAACAAATAGTAGTCCGAGGGAGCCAAATCTGGAGAAGAGGGGGTTATGGGAAACGAGCTGGAATCCTATTTCCATTAATTTTGCCAGCAGAACTGCTTAGGTTTGTGCTGGTGCAGCGTCATGATGGAAAAGGTCGGTCCTATAATAATAAATAATATTCACATGTAATAGTTTTACTCTTTTCCAGATTGTCTATGAGGATTATCCCTTGCGAATCCTAAAAGACAGTCGTCATAACTTCTGGCCGAAGGAATGGTCTTCGCCTTTTTTGGTGCAGATTCTCCCTTGGTAACCTATTGTTTAGATTATTGTTTGATCTCAGGAGTATAGTAATGTGTCCATTTTCCATCCACAGTGACGAAACGACGCTCAAAGTCCTGCGGATTCTTCTGGACAGCTGCAAACCATCCTTGCAACAATTCACACGATTCCATTTTTGGTCAAACGCGAACAATCGCGGAACGCATCTTGTGGATAGCTTTCTCATATCCAATTGTTCACGCAAAATATTATGTACCCGTTCATTCGATTTGCCCACAGAACTAGCAGTCCCACGCACCTCAACCCTTCTGTCATCCATTACCATATTATGGATTTTATCAATGATTTCTAGAGTGGTAACCTCCACAGGGCGTCCAGAACGTTCAGCATCACTTGTGCCCATTTGGCCACTCCTAAAACTTTGAAATCACTTATAAACTGTTCTAATCGAAGGCGCAGAGTCACCGCAAACTTTATTAAGCCTCTGTTTAGTCTCCTGAGGCGTTTTGCCTTTCATAAATTAATGTTTAATCAACACACGAAATTACTTTTCGTCCATTTTTTGACAACCACTCGACTTCCCTGATTCACACAAAGAAATAGACCAATATGACTGAAACTTGGTGTGCGTTATTTCCAAAGATGCTACTAACGAAGCATGACCTCTAAAGGCGACGGTGGTCTAATCTCTCGGACTTTGTACAGACTTTTCAAACGCCCCTCGTATTCAAGTATATTTAAATTAATACCATTCAGATGTATTAATTTAACGAACTAAACATATCTCTTTGTATTAATGTCTTTATCAGCTTTGTATACAGCTATTCATGAAAGAAATGCAAAACTGCTGAGGCCGTCCGTGGTGGCCGAGTGGTTCTAGGCGCTTCAGTCCGGGACTGCGCAACTGCTACGGTCGCAAGTTGGAATCCTGCCTCGGGCATAGATGTGTGTGATGACCTTAGGGTAGTTAGGTTTAAGTAGTTCTCAGTTCTAGGGGACTGAAATGAAATGAAATGTCGTGTGACGAGGGCCTCCTGTCGGGTAGACCGTTCGCCTGGTGCAAGTCTTTCGATTTGACGCCACTTCGGCAACTTGCGCGTCGATGGGGATGAAATTATGATGATTAGGACAACACAACACCCAGTCCCTGAGCAGAGAAAATCTCCGACCCAGCCGGGAATCGAACCCGGGCCCTTTGGATTGACAGTCTGTCGCACTGACCACTCAGCTACCGGGGGGACTCTTGGGGACTGATGACCTAAGATGTTAAGTCCCATAGTGCTCAGAGGCATTTGAACCAATTTGAAACTGCCGACTTGGAGCCCGTCCGCCATTGGTGTGATCCAAATACTGATTAGCAATTTATCAGATCTTTTATGGTGCACCGAACAACCTACAGTCTTTATGAAACGAAGTCCGATACTTATTTAACTATACAGCATAATTCGATAGACCGACCGCGTTATGCACTTGACTTATGAAAATAACATTGGAACCACATCTGTAAGTTTGCGTTTCCCTCGAACACAAACCTGGAGTAACAGTAAATCACAACAGCAATCAACAAGCACTGCTCATTTAATTTCAATTGACAATACTGAGCTGACTACCTGCTGGTAAGTGGTAGGTATCATGACAATATTCTTTACATTCTCTATCTTCCTTCAACCTTCCTGCTCTTGATAGATCACTAAGCCAGTCTAACGATACTGCCTGGAATAAGCAGTTGACAATGTTAGAAAGTCTTTGTGCAAGAAGCTCTCTGAGAAGGGAAAAATAGCACAAAATGAAGAAACTGATAATACGCCTATGAAAGAACTTTTTACGTTATGTATGCTATTCGATTACCGTACTTATTATACCATATCGTTTTTCTTACAGCTTTTAAAAATTAAGGGTTTTTGTAGCTCTTTCAAGCAGTGTCCAAGGAATTAGAACTGGGTAAATCGCCTACACTGCACCTTCAGTTGGCATGGACAATGACAATGTTAAAGCATTTGAGTCAGGCCCCCCAGGACAGAGAGGTTTGTGAAATTGGACTTTTACACAAACTCCTCAAATTATACTTAGATGTAAAGCTATTTGTCCAGAGATGCTGTAAGGTAGCAACATTCCTCTGGCGACCATTCGTCATATAAAAATGGTATCTGAAGATAAGAGGCGTAAAGTCATGAAAAGGATACAATACTTTTTCTTCCTCATACCTCTCCAATCCCAGAATACACTCTAACGACATTTCCCATTACTGCATCTCAAACCATCTTTTCTCTTTGTTCTCGCTAGTGGGTTCGAACGGATATGGCTTACCTTTCGATCTAGAAATAGTTATCTCAGTGTACTCTGCTCTGCTGGAAGTTAGAAAAATAACATTTAATGTTCTGAAATAAGAGAGACGCTCATTCCTACATGTTCCTCCAAAACTGGTAACATGTGAATCCTAGGGGAATCCATGTTGTCCTAAATTAAAGTTTGAATTTTTGCCGTATATGTACTGAAATACGAATTTTGGTGTCCTGCGATAAAAAAAAAAAAAAGAGAGGAGTAATGAGACTGGACATGGATTTCACAGCCCCACCCCATCAAAGAACATATCTTGCTGAAGCACATAAATTCTTCTACTCCATCCGGTGGATTTCTAGTTGTGCAATGGGAAGATGGGAGTGAGACATAAAGGTAGCCTACACTCGATGCTATTTAACATCTACAACGAACAAGCAGTAAAGCATACAAGGACAAATTTGTAAACAGAATTAAATATTAGTAAGAAGAAATAAACATTTTGAAGTTTACCGGTGACACTGCAGTTCTGTCAGAGACAGCAAAGAACTTGGAACAAGAGTTGAATGGAATAGAAAGTGCCCTGGAAAGGAATTATAAGATAATCCCCAATGGAACTAAATGAAAGGTAACGGAACGTATTCGAATTAAACATAGCAGTACCAACTAATTTTAAATAACGTGTACTACAAAGAGGGGCGTAATATATGACCAACACAAAGATATACTTATTTCGTTAATTTTCGTTGTCTTTTACGCACAACACGATATCAAATGAAGACTGATTATAGCAACAAAAGTATTAATGAGAAAGAGGGATTTCGTAACATCGAATATAAAGTATTACTGTAAAGTATTTGTATGGTTTCCGAGATGCTGTTTCAGGCGGGTACAAAAATGAGTGTGCGCAATGGAAAATACTGATCGCGAAAGTAAAGATTTGGCACTATCTGACTACCACCTGAAGCAGATCTTAGGATCTCGAAACGGTGATATTATTTTCTGCTTCTTGCTCTTTAACATATAAATTACAACATAAAAATAAATGAATGATTAAGGGAACTGGTAACTACTATTTATTAATGTTTTTCTGCTTATACATTTATTGTAGATTAAAACCCCTTTATATATTACAAATGTTTATATGTCGATGTGCAATGGCCATAAAGATATACAAATAAATTTCCTGACTAATATTATTGATCAACTGTCCAAATGTGCCCTTTTTATGTCTACGCGATCTAATATAAATAATGCGAGATGACAGACGTCATCTACGTCCCAAACACTAGAAGCCACTACTTTCAAAAAGATCTACAGTAGTGTGCAACCTCAGTAGAAATGAAACTTACATAATCACAGCTGTTCAGCATTATAGTATTAATAAGCCAAAGCAATTACCAATATCACCGTATCTACTACGTGCGGTGCGTCGGAGTGATGGTTCTCGTACACGTCTGCGACGTTGGAAGATCTCCAGCCACAAAATAAAAAAAAAAAACCTCATTAATCACTAGGACGGCAGAAAGCGGTCCTCTGTCTAGTACAACCTAACACTATCTTTTTCTCTCTGTATTCTACAGACAAGAAACGCGAACTCCCATCCACAAGGACGGATTTCAGATAACGTCTCAATGTGAGTATTGACAGGGGAAGTGCTCTCAATCACTGAGGGCTGCGTACTCAACGAATATTCCCTACCCAGTGGCGAAGTCCAGAATCGTATAAGTTATCAACACCTTCGGTCACCTAAAGCAACTTCCCAGTGCCTTGCGGCACTATATCATACAAATTAAACATTAGTGATTTTGTCCGCATTTGTCCTATCATAACAAACGAACTTTGCGGCGGTATTTCACTGGTGACAGCTTTCCCCAGCTTTAACATTATCCCCTGAATTCCACTGCACCTCATCGAAACTCAGTTTCGGCATGATTCTTGATGAGAAGGTCTAGCCCTGGGATTGCACAGCAGCCCTCGACTGCATCTCGCATTACACTGCAAGTGTTGTCACTTTGTCAATCTCCTGATCCACTGGCACAAGCCTTGTCGGCCCGATCATAAATCTTGCAAACACATTTCCTCTCTCTTCTCCTCCCACCTTATGGGGAGGCAGTGCCGTCAAAGATGGTGCAGAAGCTGCGGCCTTCGGAAATACTGAATGCGTTTGTACCATTTCAGTACCCAACATATCTGCAACACAGTCAGCCATATTGATAGCTTTCAGTGTCACCTCCTAAGTATCTACAACAAAATTACTGTCGGCAGTTGCACTCTGCAAGACACAAAAATCGTCGGCATATGCACTTCCCTCCACATCTGGTCCAGGCTGCAGAAATTTGCAACTTCTCCGCCAGGAGGTCCCCCACTAATTATGCAAACAACAAACGAGGAGAACAAAACAGTACAATGACAAGGACACTTAATCTAATTCTATCCTAACACTTACTGTAACTTAACTTTTCCGCTTGAGAGGCTAATCATGACTACTACTTTACGTGCTTAAACTCAGTGTGCCACATTTATTGCTCAAAATGAAATACATTGCCCATTCAAAATGGCGAAAATTACCACAGAACTCCGACTTCTCGACGAAACTCATATTCCCCTCTTAAGAAGCTACGCATGGTTAACACCTTAAACACTTCCAGACAATGAGCCCCAATCACTGATGATAGGTAAAAATGAAGTTCATATTTACACATCCTCAGAACACAGTCTGAGTTTGCTTGACACGTGTCACACAAGAAAACAGAATTGAAAAGCTGCTAAAAGGTGCACTGACTCAACGTGATACACTTAGGGGGTAAAATACAACAGTTAGTGCACTCACCCACTGCATACTTGGCTTCAAAAGGCTCTGAGCACTATGGGACTTAACTTCTGAGGTCATCATTCGCCTAGAATTTAGAACTACTTAAAGCTAACTAACCTACGGACATCATACACATCCATGCCCGAGGCAGGATTCAAAACTGTGACCGTAGAGGTTGCGCGGCTCCAGATTGAAGCGCCTAGAACCGCTCGGCCACTCAGGCGGAACAACTGCATGCTGATATAGGGTGTCGACGAAACTGCAACCCTGAGGTAGTCGAGAGTCATCGTCTCCAGGGAGAGTGGCTGGTAAGGTTCCCCTGTACTGAAATTTAGACATAACACACACTTCTGACATCAAAATGTGGAGTCCAGGATGGATGACCTCTACACGTGGAGCTCTGAGTTGAGGTGGTGGATTGTTGTCGGGATGATGATCGATGGCTGCTCATAAAAACTTCACTGTTAGCCATACATTTTACTGAAGAACAAACTAGAACATTCTATGGTGCATCTTCCTCAATAGTGTGTGCTGAAGACTGCGAGTGTTAAGGAACTGACGCAACAGGTGGGCATGACAACTTAATTTCATAGGGCAAATACTGAGGCGTCAAGGAATTGTCTGTTTGGTAATGAAGAGAAGTGTGTATATGTGGGTATTGGGGAGGGGAGGGTGTTTAAATTGTAGAGGGAGACAAAGTCTTGAATACAAGTAGCAGGATGAAAGTGATGCACATGGAATTAGCTGTGCAGCGCTGAAGATGCTTGCACAGAATAGGCTAGCTTAGGCAGCTGCATCAAACCAGACTTCAGACTGAAGACCACATCAACAACATTGAGGAAGGGGGTGGGAGGGAGGGGTAGGCTTCTGGTGCACAATTTTGCAAGTTCTTTACTGGGACAACTCATGAGTAAGGTAGATCTCGTGTGATTCAGCGCCCTCGGCTGTAGACATGGAAAAAGACGTTTCTATATTGCCCTAAATGAAAGGCGCTGCTCATTCTCGTATGAGGAAAGCTATTTATCTCACACTGTTGGCCGATGCAACCAACTGATGTAGCGGTTCTTGTATTATTTTGTTGTTGTAAACAGGAGTATCTCCGGTATGACGTTAAACTGCAACCACACATGGAGTGACCACAGTATAAGTGGTCCCTATCCAACAATAGCATCAAGGTGAATGGGGGAGTGCAAGTTGTGAGCTGTAACTGTTACCTTGCCTGCTTGCGAAGGTGGAAGGAAGATAGAGAATGTAAAGAAAATAGTCGTGATCACCTACTACTTACCAGTAGGTGGTCAACACAGTATTGTGAATTGAAATTAATTGAGCAGTGCTTATTGATTCCTGATGTGATATCCTGTTACTCCAGGTTTGTGTTCGAGAGAAACGCAACGTTACAAATGTGGCTCCAATGTAATTTTCATAAGGCAAGTGCATAACGCGATCGGTCAATCGAACTATGCTGTAGAGTTAATTGAGTATCGGACTAAGTTTCTGAAAGACTGTAGGTTTTTTGTTACACCATAAAAGACCTGATAAGCTGCTAATCAGTATTTGGATCACACCAATGGCGGAGGGGTTCCACGTCAGCAGTTATGCATTTCTTTCACGAATAGCTGTATACAAAGCTGATAAAACATTAATACAAAGAGATATGTTTAGTTTGTTCAATTAATACATCTGAAAGGTATTAATTTACATATACTTAAATACGAAGTGCGTTTGAAGAGTCTGTGCAAAATCCGAGAGATGCCACCACCGGCGCCTATCGAGGTCGTATTTAGTTAGTAGCATCTTTTGAAAGAACACACACCAAGTGTCAGTCATATTGGTATATTTTTTTCTGTTAGGCATTCGTGTGAATCAAGGAAGTCGAGTGACTGTCAAAAAATGGGCGAAAAAGAATTTCGTGTGTTGATTAAACATTACTTTATGGATGGCAAAACGCCTCAGGAGACTATAGAGAAGCTTGATAAACATTACGGGGTAAAAATGATTCAAATGGCTCTGAGCACTATGGGACTTAACAGCTGCGGTCATCAGTCCCCTAGAACTTAGAACTACTTAAACCTAACTAACCTAAGGACATCACACACATCCATGCCCGAGGCAGGATTCGAACCTGCGACCGTAGCAGTGGCGCTGTTCCGGACTGCGCGCCTAGAACCGCGAGACCACCACGGCCGGCAAAACATTACGGTGACTCTGCGCCTTCGCTTAGAACAGTTTATAAGTGATTTCAAAATTTTAGTAGTGGCCACATGGGCACAACTGATGCTGAACGTTCTGGAAATCATTGATAAAATCCATGATCTGGTGATGGATGACAGAAGAGTTTAGGTGAGTGAGATTGCTAGTGCTGTGGGCATCTCGAATGAACTGGTACATAATATTTTGCATGAACATTTGGACATCAGAAAGCTATCCGTAAGATGCGTTCCGCGATTGCTCACGTTTGACCAAAAGGGAACTGTTCGAAGTGTTGCAGGGATGGTTTACAGCTGTTCTGAAGAATCCGCAGGACTTTGAGCGTCGTTTCGTCACTGAGGATGAGACATGGAGACATTACTATACTCCTGAGACCAATCAAGATTCTAAACAATGGGTACCGAGGGAGAATCTGCACCAAAAAAGGCGAAGACAATTCCTTTGGCCGGAAAGGTTATGGAGACTGTCTTTGGGGAATCTCAAGGGATAATCCTCATCGACTATGTGGAAAAGGGTAAAACTTTTACAGGTCAATATTATTCATCGTTATTGGACCGTCCTTTTCGATCAAGAAAATGAACCAGCACACACCTCAGCATTTGTGGTTGCAAAACTAATGTAAATAGGATTCCAAGTCGTTTGCATCCCCCTTCCCCCATATTCTCCAGACCTGGCTCGTTCGGACTACTACTTGTTCCCCAAATTGAAGAAATGGCTGGCGGGACAAAGATTATATTCAAACGAGGAGGTGACTGCAGCACCTATCAGCTATTTTGCAGACTTGGACAATTCCTATTGTTCGGAAGGAATCAACAAATTAGAACAGCGTTGGACGAAGCGTATAAGTCTAAAAGGAGACAATGTTGAAAATAAAAATGGTTTACCCCAAACATGTAAGCAGTATTTATTTTTGCACGGACTTTTCAATGGCCCCTCTTACATTCATGGTTCTTAAGAGCTAACAGGATAGATGCATAGATGCTTACATAGCGAAAGCTGAAGAACAAAGGACGATACGAAACAGGAAGGCATCACCTTGCTGATCGCAGAAAAAATGTGAAGGCTTCTCTGTTCTTCATTATCGGCCCATATTACATGTACTTATTAACATTTGTGGACTTTCTAGTACACACATATTTCATAAACATAAAGAAAGAAAAATTTTCTTGGTGTCTTATATTTTCCTACGATATATTTGACTACGATACTGGCTGTTACATGAGTAGTGATTCAAGTCGTGTACAACAAGGTTAATTCAGTTTAGGGATACGTCTGCCTGTGGGAATTGATGCAGCCACTGCTGGAGTCACGCCGCCGTTGGCTTGTATGATGTCAATCGGTCGGTGAGAACTGGCTGAGAGCGAGTTCTGGTTTAGCAGTTTGCAGCAGAGGTGGGCATCGAGGCGCGGCCCGTCCAGGAGCGTAACCATGACAGCCGTGCGAGCCTTGCGTAGCGCTGCCCGTCCAGCCGGGTCAGCCGCAAGGAGGTCCGGCGGGCCGCACGGTGCAGAGTCGTGCGGCCGCACTGGGCTACAGCAGTCGCAGGCCGAGCGAGTCCCTGACGTCACCCCAAGGGCCGAGCAGTGTTGTTGCGAAACGAACTTGTATGCCACGGGCTCAACAGAGTCGCGTATGGAGAGGCAGCCAACGGGCCGCGACCTCACTGCTACACACTGAGCGAGCCCGTGACGTCACTGCACCAGTGTCTTGCGCATGCGCTGGCGTGCTGAGGCCTACTGCCTGTTCGTAGCACTGACCGCAGTTGTGAGCTACGGGCTGCGAGAGGTGGGTAGAGCAGAGTTATTTCAAATGTTTAAATGTGTGTGAAATCTTATGGGACTTAACTGTTAAGGTCATCAGACAAATTGAGCCCAGAAACTAAACGTGGTATGCAGAAGAAGGTGCACGTGTCAATAATAAGGGAAGTAAAAGAAAAACTAATGAGTGGTGAGTGGAGAACCACACAACCTGAAGCGAATTTTAAAGGTTCAGTTTGGACCGTGGTGAAGCCTGTCGTGGATGGAGTTAGAAAAAGCGTTCATTTTGTTTGCTGTTCGCTGTGCAGTGAATTTTACTCTCATGCTGAAGGGTCAAATTGAACTTCGCACATTTCTAGCCATCCAGGCACGTCTAATAAACAAGGGTCTTGTGTAGACGAGAAACGACTTCCTAAACCTGCTCAGGACATAACTGTCGATAAATTGGTGGCTATGTGTGCACGAGATGTAAGGTCTTATGGAACTATAAGAGGTGAAAGTCCTATGGATCTTGTTCTCACGTTAGTTGACACTGCAAAGGCCATTATGTCTCATCCCCCAAATGTGTCACGATACATGGCATAAAGTGCTAACAGCCTACGACATATAATTATGCCTGAGGTAATTGCTCATATAAGAGAAGGTGAATACTCAGCAACTACAAACATGTAGACATCCAGTGCGGGAAGAAACAATTATCTGACATGTACTGTCTCCTGTTTCATTGACTGCACTCTCAGATCTCTCATTTTATTTACAACCCAGTTTCCAGATGAACCATAAAGTGGGGGGGGGGGGGGTAACATTCTAAGAGAATTGTTTAGACGGTTTTTGTCTCTTGGTATCCACCACTCCACTTTGAAAGACATGCAGCACACTACTGATCAAGGTACCAACTTTGTCGTTGCACTGCATGATTATTCACGATTGAATTGTTCCTGCCATATGCAAAATATGGGACTACGAAATAAATTTAATGCGGAGTGCATATGCGTCAATTGTCCATAACTTCATGGTCTTTTGACTGTGGCGAAAGAACACGTCACATACGTAAAAGAAAAGTGGTCTTATTAATGCTCTTGGTAGATAACTGCGCCAGTCTAACGATACTCGTTGGAATAAGCAGCTGACAATGTTAGAATGTCTTCGTGCACGATGCTCTCTGAGAAGGGAGAAATAGCCCAAAATGAAGTAACTGATAATACGCTGATGAAAGAACTTTTTATGTTATGTATGCTATTCGATTACTGCAATTCTTATACGCTATCGTTTATTTTACAGCTTCAAAAACACTAGGGTTTTTGTAGCTCTTCAAGGCGGCGTCCAAGGAATTAGAACTGGGGAAATCATCTACACTGCACCATCTGTTTGCATGGACAATGACAATGATAAAGCATCCGAGTCAGGCGCCCCAGAACAGAGAAGTTTCTTAAATCGTACTTTTACATAAACGCCTCAAATTTTAGTTCGATGAAAAGCTATTTGTCCAGAGATACTGTGAGGTAGCAACTTTCCTCTGGCCACCATTTGTCATTTAATAATGAAATCTGAAGATAAGAGGCGTGAAGTCATGAAATAGACACAATAGTTTTCCTACTTCATACTTCTCCAATCCCACAATACACTCTAACGACATTTCCCTTTAATGCATCTCCAACCGTCTTTCTATTTGTTCTCGCTAGTGGGTTCGAACGGAAATGGCTTACCTCTAGTTATCTCTATGTAGTCTGCTCTTCTGGAAGTTACAAAAACAACATTTAATGTTCGGAAATAGGGTAGATGCTCATTCCTACATGTTCCTCCACAACTGGTTACATGTGAATCCTTGGGAATCCATGTTGTCCTAAATGAAAGTTTGAATTTTTGTCGTAATGCACTGAAATATGAATTTTGCAGTCCTCAGGGAAAAAGAAGAGAGCATTAATAAGGCTGGACATCTATTTCACAGCCCCACCCCACCAAAGAACAAATCAAGTGGAAGCACATAAATTCTGCTACTCCATCTGCTGGATTTCTAGTTGTACAATTTGAAGATGGGATTCAGACTTTCGGGTAGCCTACACTCTATGTCCTCCCCTCATGAACCATCGACCTTGCCGTTGGTGGGGAGACTTGCGTGCCTCAGCGATACAGATGGCCGTACCGTAGGAGCAACCACAACGGAGGGGTATCTTTTGAGAGGCCACACAAACGTGTGGTTCCTGAAGAGGGGCAGCAGCCTTTTCAGTAGTTGCAGGGGACTGATCTGGCCTTGTAACACTAACCAAAACGGCCTTGCTGTGTTAGTACTGCGAACTGCTGAGAGCAAGGGGAAACTACAGCCGTAATATTTTCCGAGGGCATGCAGCTTTACTGTATGGACAAACGATGATGGCGTCCTCTTAGGTAAAATATTCCGGAGGTAAAATAGTCCCCCATTCGGATCTCTGGGCGGGGACTACTCAAGAGGACGTCGTTATCAGGGGAAAGAAAACTGGCGTTCCACGGATCTGAGTGTGGAATGTCAGATCCCTTAATCGGGCAGGTAGGTTAGAAAATATAAAAAGGGAAATGGATAGGTTAAAGTTAGATATAGTGGGAATTAGTGAAGTTCGGTGGCAGGAGGAACAAGACTTTTGGTCAGGTGAATACAGGGTTATAAATACAAAATCAAATAGGGGTAATGCAGGAGTAGGTTTAATAATGAATAAAAACATAGGAGTGCGGGTTAGCTACTACAGACAGCATAGTGAACGCATTATTGTGGCCAAGATAGACACGAAGCCCACGCCTACTACAGTAGTACAAGTTTATATGCCAACTAGCTGTGCAGATGATGAAGAAATTGATGAAATGTATGATTAGATAAAGGAAATTATTCAGGTAGTGAAGGGAGACGAACATTTAATAGTCATGGGTGACTGGAATTCGAGAGTAGGAAAAGAAAGAAAAGGAAGCATATGTAAAGGATGAGCCAGACAATAAGGGATTTTACTTTATTATATGAGCATCCAAACGGTAACTTCATTTTTCCATTGCGGCCAAGCCACGGCCGGCAGTGTTAGCTGCCTGTAAATTCTTTCGTCCCACGGTCTAGTAACAGGAAGTCAGCACCGAGGAAGGGCACCTTGTTCACGCGCCTCTCTCGTGTGCTGACGAGGTAACGCCGTCCCAGGCGTCGCTTAGCAGGCAACGCTCTGGAAAGTTCCATGCCGCCCGCACGGTTTGCTCGGTCCTGACCAATCAGGGCGGAGGAAGCCGCGTGGTGCGTCGAATATACCCGGCCGCCCGTCGCCGGGCCCGCTCTCTTGTATTCTTGCTCACCCGCGAGTCGGATGCGCGCCCTGTAGCATTGAACATCTCCCGCTTCTCCCGGTGCTACGGCACTGCGGACTTAGTTTTGGCAGACAACCACTTTCGGTAGCTTCGCGAACAATGTTCGCCAAATTGCAAGCTCTGGCTCACCCTCACCTCCCTAGGCCTATGTAGCCCCGTTCATCATGCTTTAGCCAATAAATGGCCTTTCTCTAAAATTCACACTATTATTCCACAACGCCCACCGCCTGCCCATACCCGCCATCCTGTACAAATTGGTGTCAGAAGTGGGATAGCGTTCCCGTAGTGACTTTGTCGCTACACTAAATTTTTCCCGGCAAAACGCCGTACACTTCGCGCATGGAATGCGCCAACCGGCCGCCACGTTTGCTCCACGTGGGCCGTGGCTGCTCCACTAAACACGCACAGGGCGCGCGCTGCAGCGAGGCAGCCCACGCTAGTCAGCCACGTGAGCCGGACGCCGCCGCGCTGCCCGCTGCCTGACTTCGAGGGGCCTGCGCTGCGCTGCGCGACCTGCCGGGCCGCAGTCATCCGCCGCCGCCGCCGCGCCGGACGCCGCCGCCGCCGCCCGCTGCCGCCCGCCGACCACCGACCACCGCCGCCGCAGCCACTGCACCATGCCGTCGCCGCCACCAATGCGTCGCGCCGCCCACCGCCGCCCGCCGCTGTCACCGACGCGCCAGGGGCTTGCCGCCATCGCCGACCGGCCGAGCCAGCGCCGTCCGCCGCCAACACATCTGCCGCCGCCCGAGGGTCCGGACACCGCCGCCACCGCCCGCTGCCGCCCGCCGACCACCGACCACCGCCGCCGCAGCCACTGCACCATGCCGTCGCCGCCACCAATGCGTCGCACCGCATCCATCGCCATGTAAGTCGCCGCGATGCTTGCAACTATAGCTTCGACGATCTTCCGCCGCTGGATTGAGAATCTTTGTGGCCGTCCTTTTTTTGTAACAATCATTACTTTTTTCTGGTCACTAGCGTCCCATAAAATTGTAAACATGCCGATAGGGACACGAGCGACGGAACGGGATACCCCCGTAGAGGCACCTGTCTCACAAGACCCGCTCGAGGCCATAAATGCACAAATGCGCCAGTTATTCGCACAAAATCAGGAGCTACTTGAGCAAAACCGCGTCTTGAAACAGACGCTGGAAGCTAGTGCGCGAACTTCCATACCTGTGGCTAGCTCCACCCCTGTAACAAATGCTCAAACAGAGGCAACTAACACTAATTCTAATACAAACGCCACAATTTCTGCTAACATGGCGACTGTAAGCAATTTTCCTGCGGCTGATTTCATTCCCACGTTTTCTGGGAAGTCCCACGAAAATGTGGCTATGTTTTTACAAAATATTCGTGATGTGGGTCGCATGTGTGCCTGGCCGGACGATCTATTGGTCAATGTAGCCAGACTGAAGTTGGCAGGGGAAGCCCGAATGTTCATAGAAACGGTGGACGAATTGCGTGACACGCACGAATTTGAAGTATTGGCCCGCGGATTGACTACGCGTTATTCCGATACCAGAGGTACCGCATATTACAGAGATCAATTATCAACCCTTAGGCAGAAGCCTAACGAGGATCTTGATGCCTTTGCAGATCGCATACGAGCAGTATCTTGTCGTACCTACAAGATAGGTGAAAATGCCAGTGAAAACAGAATTTTGCGCTCAGAAGCGGAAGCGCGTGCAATTGATGCATTTGTTCGCGGTATTGACCCCCGCATCGGAGGAGAAGTCAAAGCAGCCTCCCCCACTTCTCTGTTTGAAGCTGTTCGTTTGGCAATGCTTCGCGAAGAGGTGTTGCGTTTTTGCGCTGCCGCCCCGCGCCCAACGAACCCAGTACCGGTCCCAGCAAAAGAAGTATTTTGTCAGCGTTGTGGGAAGCCCAACCATACGGCAATGCGCTGTCGCGCGCCGTATTGCACCATTTGCCAGACAGTAGGTCACCCTAATATTGTTTGCCCCACAAAGTCTCCATTTTCTAATCAGATGCGCGGCCACCGCCGCAACGTGGGGTCGAATCAGGGAAACGCTTGGGGGGCAGGTTCCGCCACCCACCCGCGCCCCCGACAAAAATAATACACCCGGTTAGGACCGAAAAATGTAAAGAGGTGGAACACGTTAGTCTATTTGGCGTACTCGGGAACAAATTAGTTACAATTTTAGTTGATACTGGTGCTCAAGTTAGTGTATTGTTTGTGGAGAAAAATGATCGAAGGGTGTTACAGCCACCCCGGTACCATATCAGTGGCCTTGGAGAGGAAGTAATTGTCCCTGCAGGTTCGTGTGTAGTGAGTCTGCAAATCGACGAGGGTAAATACAGTCAGAGGATGGAGGTAGTAAGGTTAAAGAAGGGTGAATTTGACATCATACTAGGGAATGACTTCCTGCACCGTTATCAGGGGATAGTGGATTATCGAACGCGAACTGTGCAGTTCGGCGAAGCAATTCACCGATTTGGCAGTGCGCACCCCCGTCAGACGCGAGGGAGCTGCGAAAGGCGCCGTTCACAGTCTCCCATAAAACCGCAGATGTGGGCGATAAAAACCACTGACCCTGTGAGGATAAAAGGCGGAAGTGGAAAGATTCTCTGGATAGATGTCAAAAATCAAGAACACCCCAAGACAGACATTCTGGTTGACCCGCTCACCCAGAATGATGTTTTAGATCGTCAGTCAGTACATATAAAGAGAAGTATCTGCCGACCGGAGAGGAGACAGAAGGGTTTTGCGATACCAGTGAGTATAGATAATTTTGGTGTAGAAGATGTTGTGATACCAAAGGGTACTATTGTTGCCAGTGGTCAGGAAATTTTTGAGGAAATAAGAGGAACTGAGAAGCAGCGAGATAAAGATGAGAAAGGAAGGAGAGGAAAGAAATGTTCAGTTAGAGAAGTGCGATATGTCGCGTCGACGATAAGGAGTCAGTTTGCAGAGAAGTTAGGTCATTTAAACAGTGAGGAGAAAAGAATGTTGCAGCCAGTATTAGAGGAATTTTCGTGGTTGTTTGAAGAGAGGCAGTTTCTACCGGCTACGGATTTGGTTCAGCACGAAATTCCGACCGGAGAAGCTCGGCCCATTGCACAAAAACCGTACCGTATACCATATCATTTGCAGTCTGTAGTTGAAGATACGATTCAGCAGCAATTAGCTGCAGGAATCATACAACCCTCCTCGAGTGCGTGGGCGTCTCTCGTGGTCGTTGTGCCAAAGAAATCAGTAAATGGGGAGAAAGCCTATCGCCTATGTGTCGATATGCGGGCAGTAAATCGGGTAACGACACCAGACACATATCCGTTACCGCGCATTGATGAAACATTGGACCGATTGGGCAACTGTAAGTATTTTACCACCCTTGATTTGCGTTCTGGGTACCATCAAATCCCTGTTGCACCCCAGGACCGCCATAAAACTGCTTTTGTTGTACCTACAGGATTGTATGAATTTGTAAGGATGCCGTTTGGATTGAGAAACGCCCCTGCCACTTTTCAAAGATTTGCAGACTTGCTGCTGCGTGGGTTGAAACCTACAACATGCTTGGTGTATTTAGATGACATTATTATTTTTTCTAAAACGATAAAAGAACATGCAGAAAGACTGAGGGATGTTTTGCAAAGGTTAAAAGGAGCTCATTTGAGTGTAAAATTAGAAAAGTGTGCTTTCGCCCAGTCACAAGTACAATATTTAGGTCATATAATAAGTGGAGAAGGTGTCAAACCGGACCCCCGTTTGACCACCGCAGTAAAGGAATTTCCAACACCGAGAAATGTCAAAGAACTACAGTCATTTTTAGGCCTTGCAAACTACTACAGACGTTTTGTGAATAATTATGCCACCCTTGCTAAGCCCCTGACTAATTTATTGAAAAAAGGAATTAGTTTTATTTGGACCAAAGAATGTGATAAAGCTATGCAACAAATTCAACATGTTTTAACTAGAGCCCCTGTACTAGCGTACCCGGATTTTGAAAAACCATTCATACTGTCAGTGGATGCCTCAGATTATGCTGTAGGAGCCATACTGTCACAAGAGATATATGGCGAAGAACGACCAATTGGTTATGCGTCTCGACAGCTTAATAAAGCAGAATCAAATTACAGCACAACTGAGAAGGAACTACTAGCACTCATGTTTGGTGTAACTTATTTCCGATGTTATTTGTATGGGAGAAAATTCACTGTCATCACTGATCACGCCGCGTTACAGTGGATGTTGAGCTTAAAAGACCCTAGTAGTAGGTTAACTCGTTGGGCTTTGAAATTGAGCGAATTTGAGTATGAGGTGAAACACAAACCGGGCAAGTTACATCAAAACGCCGACGCATTAAGCCGAAAAGTCAGAGTGATCGTAGCTAATGACGTTTCTATTGAAGAATTAAGGGAGGCACAGCAAAGAGACGTCGAATGTCACAAATATGTGGCTTTGCCTGAATTTTCCGTTGAAGATGGAATTTTATACCGAAAGACCCACTTGGGTAAACAGGCAGTAATCCCGAAAGAATTACGTTCCAAGATTATCGCACAGTGTCACGATAGCCTGCAGGCATGTCATAACGGCCTTCGCGCCACAAACTGCCGAATAGCCGCCCGTTATTTCTGGGCAGGAAGACGGAAAGACGTGCAAAAGTATATACAAAATTGTCTACCTTGTGTTAAGAGGTCATTACCACCTCGAACGAAAGTGCCTTTACAGCAGGTACCAGAAGCCACTTATCCCTGGGCAGTAGTAGCAGCAGATATTGTCGGTCCTTTCCCTGTGAGCCCCCAAAACAATCGGTATATTCTGTCCCTTATAGATCATTTCTCTAGGTTCTTGATTCTCATTCCTATACCAGATATGTCCGCTGAAACAGTAGCGCGTGCTTTTGTCACCAATTTGGTGTTACCATACGGAAGCCCTGAAGCTGTACTCACAGACCAGGGTACGAATTTCATGTCTGCGGTATTTACCGAAGTTTGTCGGTTATTGCGAATTAAAAAGTGGCGAACGACGCCGTTCCACCCAAAAGCAAACGGTCGCCTGGAGCGAGTCCACCGCACCGTTATGCGCATGCTGTCTTACTGTGTTAATAAACATCACTCTGACTGGGACAAGTATGTTCAATACGTTACGTCAGCATATAACAGCCGTGTCCATGAAGCTACAGGGTACTCACCTTATGAAGCAGTATATGGCCGCCCTATGAATTCGCCTTTTGAAATTGACAAACTGCCCCCTGGAATTAAATCCAAAGATGTGAAAGGTCTAGCTCGACGTCTAAAATCCATTTGGAAAAAAGTAAGAGGGAACAATGCCCGAGCTACCGCCCAACAGTTAAAGAGAAGTAATCAAAAAGCAAAAATGCCTGAGTACAAGGTTGGAGACCTAGTTATGTTGAGCAATCCAGTAGTAAAAAAGGGAAGAACCAAAAAGTTTACGCCTACTTATGAAGGACCGTACCGTATCATCCGGCTTACTTCACCAGTAAATGCGGAAATTCAGTTAGCGGAACGCACAGTGATCGCTCATTTTGACAGATTGAAACTGTATAAAGGAACCGAGCCACCCCCACCTAACAGTGAAACCGGGCCTATTACGCCAGTAGTTCCACCCAAAAAGGCAAGAAAGAAGGTAATACAACCGCCTAGACAGCAACGTAGATATGCTCTAAGGTCAAACCCCTATGATTTGCGTTCCAGCAAGTAGGTCTGAAATGGTATGTAAACAGTTGGAAAAGTCCTGCATGCAGCAAGAGAATTAATTGACGGAAAACACCGTAGTTACTATACATTTAATTAAATTGTGCATGTTAGTTATAAGTAGACATAAGAATTGGCAACCATTGGTAACTGGTAATAGAATTTATGATGTCACATGCTAATGGAAGAGATGAAAGTTATGTAATCATTTTGTCTTGTCATTTAACGTCTCCAGTAACGTTATCGTAGCAGTCGAGAATTAAAAACACAAACATTCTTTAATCATGGAATTAAGGGGAAAGTTGTCCTTGGCAAAAGAACACGTAGAGAAAGAATCAGTTAATCTAGACTATATCAAAGGGATTCACATTTCACCTGTTAATTTAGTGAATAGTGAACGAACACAGCTTTACCATAAAAACATGATAGTAACACGCCTTCGTAACTGCCAGTAGATCAGTGACTACATGCTGCCGTCTACCTGTCCTTTGAAATACGCCCAATTACATGTATGTGTCGCTGTGTTACTATATAGATGAGGATAATCATTTTGTAGGATTTCAAGTATGCTACAGTAAGTTCCCGAGTACTGCCAATTATTTGTTTAATAATAATGATGTCTTAGGTAATAAATTCTTTTGGAAGGGTAATTTAGGATGTAACCATGCTTTATTTTGATTTGTATTTGAATGTTTATCTGGAGGGACATACCACATGCCTACCCCCGTGATAGATAACGTAAACAGAGTGAATCACACCCACAGAACGAGCAAGCTTTGGCCATATACCTAGTCTGTTGGATGAACAAGAGAACCACACCCGCGAGGGCACGTACCTGACGTGACGCGGTTGGCACCCGCGCGGTCCCTCAGCTGTCTGTGTCGTTTCTTCACTTTTCCGTTTCGCGACATAATCCATCCTACCCGCTTTCATCTTTCCTCCCTCAACACAACACTTGAAGAGTCATGCACCACCCGCAAGGGCACGTATCTTACGTGACGCGGTTGGCACCCGCGCGGTCCCTCAGCTGTCTGTGTCGTTTCTTCACTTTTCCGTTCCGCGACATAGTCTGTTCTAACCACTTTCATCTTTCTACTCTCAACAGAACAACACATGAAAAGTAATACAGCACCCGCAAGGGCACGTACCTTACGTGACGCGGCTGGCACCCGCGCGGTCCCTTAGCTGTCTGTGTCGTTCCTTCACTTTTCCGTTTCGCGACATAGTCCATCCTACCCACTTTCATCTTTCCTCTCTCAACAGAACAACACATGAAGAGTCATGCCACACCCGCAAAGGCACGTATCTTACGTGACGCGGCTGGCACCCGCGCGGTCCCTCAGCTGTCTGTGTCGTTTCTTCACTTTTCCGTTTCGCGACATAGTCCATCCTATCCACTTTGATCTGTCAACTTTCAACAGACACAAAACTATTCAGCCCAGACTTTGATCTTCCATCTCGAAGAAGAGTTCACGAGAACAGTGTTCCTTGCTCTCTGACGACAGCTGATCAGGCAACGTCAGACGCGAACCGCGTCTAGCCCGCAGCTAAACGCCAGTAAGCGGAAATCTCTGTTCAAAACCTTGAGCCTTCTTTGTTTTCCCATTGTATATTCCGAAGGAATACCAACTATTGAAGTAGTAGCATTTAACTGTATGACGTGTCCCAGGACACTGCGAGATAACCAATGATAGGCGGAGTTTTAAGCAACCAGCTGGGCCCAATGAGGCCAGCACCATGGAGTTATAAAGACGGCGAGTTTAGTCGCAAGATGTTGAGAGGATGAAGACGGCGAATTTGGTCGCAAAGTAAAGTTATTCGCAAGATGTTGAGAGGATAAAGACGGCGAATTTTGTCGCACAGTAAAGTTTTTTTTTATGTGAGAGATGTCGAGTTTGAGGAAGAAGTATGAAGCAGCTATTTTGGAATCGCAGAATTGTCGTATACACAGTTAAGTAGGCGATAACGTCGTGTAAACGATGCGCCTTGCACTGTACCTTCATAAAGGGAAAGTCCTTCAGAAATTACGCTCAACTTAGTCTTTTCTAATCCAATTCCTTACGCTTTCTGTTTCCACTATGGAAATCTCTAGATTCTTGTTGAGTTTTGTTTCCCCCCTCTCGTTAGCAACAGCCTTGACATCCAACGACACAATCTACGCCCCACCTGCACCAAACTGGTGTCATTTTTCTTGGTCAGTCTCCATTTATGGTGTTCAGCAAATATATTGAGTTACGAGAAAATTCTTCTCAAAATGTGAATGTTATTACACTTGGATGGTTAGCCCAAGGAGGCATTTAACTTTTTTGTTTGTTATTGATATGGCATTTGCAACAATTTGATATGATACTTGTGTGCCTCATTTCTACATTTATGTATGCTTATGTAATTTTAAACAGAACCTACTGTAACAACGCGTCTAGCGTGATGACACGCGTAAACCCACTTCTATTTTGTTTGTCATCGGTGAATAAACCATATCGATTACGCATATCTACTTCCCTTTGGAGAGAGTGTAAAATACAGACAGCGCAGTGAACAGCGTCGGTAAGCTTCATCGCTCTCTCTCGCTCTTACACCTGACGCATGCTTCCTGAGCCGCGCACGTGCGCTCTGCGTGCGCACGTAGCCGCCTCGGCTCCGCTTCTCAGCTGCCGCGTGCAGCTCTGACGCGGCGCTGCCTTTTGAAGTTATCTGCCGCGCGCCTTTCTGACTTAGCGCGAGATTCGGCCTTGCAGTCAGCTGCCACTCTGACGTAGCCTCCGCGCAGATCTTTAGCAAACGGTTCCTGTCGGAACGCCATTAATAACCTTTCATGCCACTATGGCTTACTCAATTACTATTCGCGCCCCTTTAATTATTTTTTTTTATACCTGAAAGCCATTACATGATTCCTCTGTCAGCTAACTTTCCAGCTTTATCTAATAAATCAAATGTTCACCTCCTATCATCAATTGATGACTTTCTAAAACATTGAAAAAGGACAAATTTCTTACCCTCGCCTGTTGGCACACTTAAATGAATTGCAAACAGCCACAAACTAAACTAAACAAAAAAGAGAAAACAAGAACCCATCAGGCATGTGCCCTCCCTTAGTTTTAAAAGTGAAACTGAGATATCAGTTAATGTGGAAAAACTAGCGTAGTGTAGTGAAGTGTTCCCTTAGTGATAACTCCCTTTTCAACTGTGTTTTGAAACATGTGGACCTCACCTCATACCCCCCCTGCGCTGAGTTCCAGAGCACGGACCTGGCCACGGCCACGCCCCCTACCCGCCGGCAGCCTGCACGCTGCCCGCTGAGGACCACACACCACGCCGCCTCGCGTCTGTCGCCCTCGCCGTGACTCATCAGTGGTGATATGTTTATATTTTCAACTTATTCCAACAAAAGAAAAAAAGAGACATTTTTAATTCAACTTAGCAACAAGAACACTTGACATATTTACCTAACACACACTGTCATGTTTTGTTCTAATTTTATTTTGATATTTTATGATGTTTTGATGTTTTATGATGTTTTGATGTTTTATGATGGTTCTTGTATGCAAACAATATTGTTGATGTAAGTCCCCTTGCGACCCTTAGGAGGTCTTTAGAGTCTCTATACCCTCCCATAGATTAAGACCCCTGCCGTCTTCCGTGAGTGCCGTTCTTAATCAAGTGATGTTCACTTTCTTTTGCAAGATAAATTTGTTTACAGTCAAATAATAATTACATTGAGTGAATTCACGTACGTTCTCCGCTCCCACGGAAGGGGGAGGAATGTAAAGGATGAGCCAGACAATAAGGGATTTTACTTTATTATATGAGCATCCAAACGGTAACTTCATTTTTCCATTGCGGCCAAGCCACGGCCGGCAGTGTTAGCTGCCTGTAAATTCTTTCGTCCCACGGTCTAGTAACAGGAAGTCAGCACCGAGGAAGGGCACCTTGTTCACGCGCCTCTCTCGTGTGCTGACGAGGTAACGCCGTCCCAGGCGTCGCTTAGCAGGCAACGCTCTGGAAAGTTCCATGCCGCCCGCACGGTTTGCTCGGTCCTGACCAATCAGGGTGGAGGAAGCCGCGTGGTGCGTCGAATATACCCGGCCGCCCGTCGCCGGGCCCGCTCTCATGTATTCTTGCTCACCCGCGAGTCGGATGCGCGCCCTGTAGCATTGAACATCTCCCGCTTCTCCCGGTGCTACGGCACTGCGGACTTAGTTTTGGCAGACAACCACTTTCGGTAGCTTCGCGAACAATGTTCGCCAAATTGCAAGCTCTGGCTCACCCTCACCTCCCTAGGCCTATGTAGCCCCGTTCATCATGCTTTAGCCAATAAATGGCCTTTCTCTAAAATTCACACTATTATTCCACAACGCCCACCGCCTGCCCATACCCGCCATCCTGTACACATAGTAGGTGAATATGGATTTGGGGTAAGAAATGAAAGAGGAATCCGTCTGGTAGAATTTTGCACAGATCATAACATAATCATAGCTAACACTTGGTTCAAGAATCATAATAGAAGGTTGTATACATGGAAGAATCCTGGAGGTACTGGAAGGTATTAGATTATATAATGGTAAGACAAAGATTTAGGAACCAGATTTTAAACAGTAAGACATTTCCAGCGGCAGATGTGGACTCTGACCACTATCTATTGGGTATGAACTGTAGGTTAAAACTGAAGAAACTGCAAAAAGGTGGGAATTTAAGGAGATTGGAACTGGATAAACTGACTAAACCAGAGGTTGTACAGAGTTTCAGGGAGAGCATAAGGGAATAGTTGACAGGAATGGGGGAAAGAAATACAGTAGAAGAAGAATGGGTAGCTTTAAGGGATGAAGTAGTGAAGGCAGCAGAGGATCAAGTTGGTAAAAAGACGAGGGCTAGTAGAAATCCTTGGGTAACAGAAGAAATATTGAATTTAATTGATGAAAGGAGAAAATATAAAAATGCAGTAAATGAAGCAGGCAAAAAGGAATACAAACGTATCAAAAATGAGATCGACAGGAAGAGCAAAATGGCTAAGCAGGGAAACCCAGGTCTAAGCAATGCAGGGAAAGCAGAAAGGTGGAATGAGTATATAGGGGGTCTATACAAGGGCGATGTACTTGAGGACAATATTATGGAAATGGAAGAGAATGTAGATGAAGATGAAATACGTATATGATACTGCGTGAAGAGTTTGACTGAGCACTGAAAGACCTGACTCGAAACAGGGCCCTGAAAATAAACAAAATTCTATTAGAACTACTGACGGCCTTGGGAGAGCCAGTCCTGACGAAACTCTACCATCTGGTGAGTAAGATGTATGAGACAGGCGAAATACCCTCTGACTTCAAGAAGAATATAATAATTCCAATCCCAAAGAAAGCAGGTCTTGACAGATGTGAAAATTACCGAACTATCAGTTTAATAAATCACGGCTGCAAAATACTAACGCGAATTCTTCACAGACGAATGGAAAAACTGGTAGAAGCCGACCTCGGTGAAGATCAGTTTGGATTGCGTAGAAATATTGGAACACGTGAGGCAATACTGACGTTACGACTTATCTTAGAAAAAAGATTATGGAAAGGCAAACCTACGTTTCTAGCATGTGTAGACTTAGAGAAAGCTTTTGACAATATTGACTGGAATACTCTCTTTCAAATTCTAAAGGTGGCAGGGGTTAAATACAGGGAGCGAAAGGCTATTTACAATTTGTACAGGGTTATAGCCTCTCCCCGATGTTATTCAGTCTGTATATTGAGCAAGCAGTAAAGGAAACAAAAGGAAAATTCTGAGTAGCTATTAAAATCCATGGAGAAGAAATAAAAACTTGGAGGTTCGCCGATGACATTGTAATTCTGTCAGAGACAGCAAAGGTCTTGGAAGAGTAGTTGAACGGAATGGACAGTGTCTTGAAAGGAGGATATAAGATGAACATCAACAAAAGCTAAACGAGGATACTGGAATGTAGTCGAATTAAGTTGGGTGATGCTGAGGTAATTAGATTAGGAAATGAGACACTTAAAGTAGTAAATGAGTTTTGCTATTTCGGGAGCAAAATAACTGATGATGGTCGAAGTAGAGAGGATATAAAATGTAGACTGGCAATGGCAAGGAAAGCGTTTCTGAAGAAAAGAAATTTGTTAACATCGAATATAGATTTAAGTGTCAGGAAGTCGTTTCTGAAAGTATTTGTACGGAGTATAGCCATGTATGGAAGTGACACATGGACGATAAATAGTTTGGACAAGAAGAGAATAGAATCTTTCGAAATATGGTGCTACAGAAGAATGCTGAAGATTAGATGGATAGATCACATAACTAATGAGGAGGTATTGAATAGAATTGGGGAGAAAGGGAGTCTGTGGCACAACTTGACAAGAAGAAGGGACCGGTTGGTAGGACATGTTCTGAGTCATCAAGGAATCACAAATTTAGCATTGAAGGGCAGCGTGGAGGGTAAAAATCGTAGAGGTAGACTAAGAGATTAATACACTAAGCAGATTCAGAAGGATGTAGCTTCCAGTAAGTTCTGGGAGATGAAGAAGCTTGCACAGGATAGGGTAGCATGGAGAGCTGCATCAATCCAGTCTCATGACTGAAGACCACAACAACAAGAACCACAATCGATCGCATTCAACATCTACTCGGAAAGAGCAGTAAAGCATACAAGGATAAATTTGTAAACAGAATTAAATATCAGGGAGGAGCAATAAACATATTGAAGTTTACCGGTGACACTGTAATTCAGTCAGAGAGAGCAAAGAACTTGGAATAACAGTTGAATGGAATAGACAGTCACTTGGAAAGGGATTATAAGATAACCCTCAATGCAACTAAATGAAAGGCAATGTAACCTATTCGAACAGAGCCTAGCAGTACAAACGGATTTTCCATAACGTGTACTACAAAAGGGGGCTGTAATATATGACCAACACAAAGATATACCGATTTCTTTAACTTTCGTTGTCTTTTAGGCATAGCATACTTTTGAAAGATATATTTATGTGTAAGAAGTGTCATAAACTGAAAATATGAATATGACACATGTTCGGAAATTCACATCCACTGACAAGACCTAAATTTTTGCGTTAAGACCTAAATTTAAAACGTAATCTGGTAGAAGGAATCATTAACAATCACAAATACATTTTTTTCAAAATTTTAAAATATAATGTACATGACTAGATTCCAGCTTTCTGAAAAGGTAGGCAAAAAGTACCCCTTCCCTCTCCCTTGGTAGTCCGAGGGTTAAATCAGGTAGTGTTAAGGGAATCTGATTACGGAATGAGAGACTAAAAGCACTATTGGGCAGCAAAATAACTGATGATGGCCGAAGTAGAGAGAGTACATGATGAAGGGTGACTATAGCAAGAAAAGTATTAATGAAAACGGGGGATTTGCTAACGTCGAATATAAATTTAAGTGTTAGGAAGTATTTCTGGAAGGTATTTATATGGTTTCAAAGAAGCTGCTCCAGGAGGTGTAAAAATGAATGTGCGCAGTGGAAAATACTGCACACAAATATACAGATTTGGCCCTATCTGACTACCCCCTGAAAAAGATCTTAGTATCTCTTAATGGTGATATTATTTCCTGCTTCTTGCTCTTTGACATATAAATTACAACATAAAAATAAATAAATGATTAAGGGAACTAGTAACTACTAAATATTAATGTTGTTTCTGCTTATACATTTATTGTAGATTTAAACCTCATTATATGTTACAAATGTTTATATGTCGATGTGCAATGGACATAAAGAGATATAAATGAATTTCCTGACTAATATTATTGATAAACTACCCAAATCTGCCCTTTCTTATGGCTACACGATCTAATATAAATAACACGAGATGACTGATATCATCTACACTAAGAGGTAATACTTTCAAAGATGATGTACAGCGGTTTGCAACCTCAGTGGAAATGAAACTTACGTGATCACAGCTGTTCAGCTTTATAGCCCTAATAAGCCGAAGCAATTAGCAATATCAGAGAATGTAGTGCGTTAGTGTGTCGGAGAGTTGCTTCTCGTGCACGTCTGCGACGATGCAAGGACTCCAGCCACAAAATAAAAGACTCATTAAACGCTAGGACGGCAGAAGGCGGTCCTCAGACTAGTATAATCTAATACTATCTTATCCTCCCTATATTCTACAGACAAGAAACGCGCACTCCCAGCCGGAAGGACGGAATTCAGATAACGTCTCAATGTGAGTATAGGCAGGAGAAGTGCTCGCAATCACTGAACGCTGCGTGCTCAACGACGATTCGCTACCCGGAGGCGAAGTCCTGAATCGTGTAAGTTAGCAACACCTTCGGTCACCTAAAGCAAATTCCCAGTGCCTCGTGGCAATATATCACGCAGAATAAGGCTTAGTGATTTTGCCCGCATTTGTTCTCTCATGATATACGAACCTTGCGACAGTATTTCACTGTTGGCAACTTCCCCCAGCTTGAACATTATCCCCCTGAGTTGCACTGCACGTCATCGGAAGTCAGTTTCGGCATGATGCTTGATGAGAAAGTCTAGCCCTGGGATTGCACAGCAGCCTTCGCCTGTATCACCCATTACACTGCAAGTGTTGTCACTTTTGTCAATCTCCTGATCCACTGGCACAAGCCTTGTCGGCCCGATCATAAACCTTACAAACACATTTGCTCTTTCTTCTCCTCCCACCTTCTGAGGAGGCAGTGCCACACAGATGGTGCCGAATATGCGTCCTCCGGAAATACTAAATGCGTCTGTAACATTTCAGCACCCAAAACACCTGCAATACAGTCAGTCTTTTTAATAACTTTACGTGTCACTTCCTAATTATCTATAACAAAATTACTGTCGGCAGTGGCACTCTGCAAGACACCAAAATCATCGGCACATGCACTTCGCTCCATATCTGGTCCAGGCTGCAGAAATTCGCAATCTCTCCGCCAGGGTATACCTCACTAATTATGCAAACAACAAACGAGGGGAACAAAACAGTATGACTACAAGGACAATTAATCTAATTCTATCCTAACACTTACTGTTACTTAACTTCTGCACTTTAGCGGCTACTCATGACGACTATTATACGCGCTTAAACGCAGTGAGCCAAGTTTATTGCTCAAAATGAAATACATTGCCCATTAAAAACGGCGAAAACTACCACAAAACTACGACTTCTCAACAAAACTCATCTTCCCCTTCTAAGAGTCTACGCATAGTTAACACCTTATACACTTCCAGACAATGAGTCACACACTTTCATGATAGGCAGATATAACGTTCATCTTTACACATCCTCAGAACACAGTCGGAGTGTACTTACCACATGTCACACATGGAAACAGAGCTGAAAAGCTACTAAACGGTGCAATGTCTCAATGTGATAGTCGCAGTGAGTCCACTCACCCACTGCAGACTGATGTTGTGTGCCGACGAAACTGCAACACTGAGGTAGACGAGAGTCATCGTCTCCAGGGAGAGTGGCTGGTAAGGTTCCCCTGTCACTGAAATTTTGACGTGACACACACTTCTGACATCAAAATGTGGAGGTCCAGGATGGATGACCTCTACATGTGGAGGTCTGAGTTGAGGTGGTGGATTGTTGTTGGGATGATGATCGATGGCTGCTTATAAAAACTTCACTATTAGTCATACGTTTTATTGAAGGAACAAACTAGAACATTCTGTGGTGCAACGTCCTCCATAGTGTGTGCTGAAGACAGCGAGTGTTAAGGAGCTGACACAACAGGTGGGCATGGCCTCAAACGACTGCCTTCTATGGCCGATTGCTGGTTGCAACTGGCAGTTGGCCCACAAGGTATAAGATGCTAATCTCACAGCGCTGATCTTAAAACCAGCAGCAGGGGCCCACAGTTAGTAGAGGCCAAGTAACATGTTGGCTGCTTGTAGCCTCATGTCGCCTCGTAGAGCGCCACCCCTCCTCTTAAATATTAGTTACCTGACTGATACATCTTTGACTGATAATTATGGTAATTCGTGTCGGGACTGAGCGCACTTGCTTTGCAAATCACAGCTTGCAACCATGTAGACGATAAGAAGTCTGCTGATTGGATGTGTAGTTACTGGCCTACCAACGCCTTTCTGCTGTGTCGTCGTTATGGTGGTGCCAGACATTTTCCTGGAGCACAATGTGGGAATCTGCCAGTGGCATTGCCATGGCAATGTCACAATTTTACTCAGCAGCGCCGAAAAATAGTGGTGACATTGCAGATCGAATAACTGATGGAGAAAACGGGAAATTTATGGCACAACTTCGTTTCATAGAGTATATCCTAAGGCATCAAGGACTTGTCAGTTTGGTAATGGAGAGTGTTGGGGAGGGGGGGGGGAGTGTTAAGATTGTAGAGGGAGACGAAGTCTTGAATACAGTTAGCAGGTTCAAACTTATGTACATTGCGTTAGCTGTGCAGCGCTGAAGAGGCTTTCACAGAATAGACTAGCTTGGGCAGCTGCATCAAACTAGTCTTCAGACTGAAGACCACAACAACAACATTGGGGAAGGAGATGGGAGCGAATGGTAGTTTTCTGGTCCATAATTTTTCAAGTTTTTCCAGGGAGAACTACTGAGTAAGGTAGATCTCGTGTGATCAGCACCTTCGCCTGTTGACATGGATAAAAACGTTTCCATATTACTCTAAAATAAGGGTGCCGCTCATTCCCGTGTGTGGAAAGCTATTTAGCTCACACTATTCGCCGATGCAGCGAACTGAAGTAGCGGTTCTTGTATATTTTGTTGTTGTAAACAGAAATGTCTCTGGTATGACGTTAATCTGCAACCACACATGGAGTGACCACAGTATAAGTGGTCCCCATCCAACAACAGCAACAACCTCTATGGTAGGTGGATGAGCGAGTGGAAGTTCTGTACTGTAACTGTTACCTTGCCTGCTTGCGAAGGTAGAAGGATGATAGAGAATGTAAAGAAAATAATCATGATCTCCTACCACTTACCACCAGGTAGTCAGCTCAGTAATGTCAACTGAAATTAACCGAGCATTGCTTCTTGATTCCTGTTCTGATTTCCTATTACTCCAGGTTGGTGTTCGAGAGAAATGCAAAGTTACAGATGTGCCTCCAATGTAATTTTCATAAGGCAAGTGCACAACGCATTCGGTCAATCACATTATGCTGTATAATTAATTGAGTATCGGACTTCGTTTCTGAAAGACTGCAGTTTCGTTGCTGCACCATAAATATCTGATAAATTGCTAATCAGTATTTGGATCACACCAAAGGCGGACGGGCTCCAAGTCAGCAGTTTTGCATTTCTTTCACGAATAGCTGATCACAGATCTGATAAAGACATTATACTAAGAGATATGTTTAGTTTGTTAAGTTAATCTGGAAGTTATTAATTTAAATACACTTAAATATATTAACGGATCTTAAAAGCTAATAAGATACACTACTGGCCATTAAAATTGCTGCCCCAAGAAGAAATGCAGATGATAAACGTGTTTCATTGGACAAGTATAGTCTACTAGAACTGACATGTGTTTACATTTTCAGTTAATTTGGGTATATAGATCGTGAGAAATCAGTACCCAGAACAACCACCTCTGTCTGTAATTACGGCCTTGATACGCCTGGGCATTGAGTCAAACAGAGCTTGCATGGCGTGTACAGGTACAGCTGGCCATGCAGCTTCAACACGATACCACAGTTAATCAACAGTAGTGACTAGCGTATTGTGACGAGCCAGTTGCTCGGCCACCATTGACCAGACGTTTTCAGTTGGTGAGTGATCTGCATGATGTGGTGGCCAGGGCAGCAGTCGAACATTTTCTGTATCCAGAACGGCCCGTACAGGTCCTGCACCATGGGGTCGTGCATTATCCTGCTGAATTGCATGGGATCGAATGAAGTGTAGAGCCACGGGACGTAACACATCTGACATGTAACGTCCACTGTTCAAAGTGCGAACAACAGGTGACTGAGGCATGTAACCAATGGCACCCCATACCATCACGCCGGTTGATACGTCAGTATGGCGATGACGAATACATGCTTCCAATGTGCGTCCACCGCGATGTCGCAAACACAGATGCGACCATCACGATGCTGTAAACAGAATCTGGATTCATCGGAAAAATTTTGTGCACCCAAATTCGTCATTGAGCTTACCATCGCAGGCGCTCCTGTCTGTGATGCAGCGTCAAGGGGAACTACAGCCATGGTCTCCGAGCTGATGGTCCATGCTGCTGCAAACGTCGTCGAACTGTTCGTGCAGATGGTTGTTGTCTTGCAAACGTCCCCATCTGTTGACTCAGGGATCGAGACGTGGCTGCACGATCCGTTACAGCCAAGCGGATAAGATGCCTCTCATCTCGACTGCTAGTGATACGAGGCCATTGGGATGCAGCACGGCGTTCCGTATTACCCTCCTGAACCCACCGATTCCATATTCTGCTAACAGTCATTAGATCTCGAACAACGCTAGCAGCAATGTCGCGATATGATAAACCGCAATCGCGATAGGCTACAATCCTACTTTTATCGGAAACGTGATGATACGCATTTCTCCTCTTTACACGAGGCATCACAACAACGTTTCACCAGGCAATGCCGGTCAATTGTTGTTTGTGTATGAGAAATCGGTTGGAAACTTTCCTCATGTCAGAACGTTGTAGGTGTCACCACCGGCGGCAACCTTGGGTGGATGCTATGAAAAGCTAAACATTTGCATATCACAGCATCTTCGGTACGAAACAGGAAGGCATCCCCTAACTGATCGAAGAAAAAATGTGAAGCCTTCTCTTTTCTTTATCAGCATAGAAAGTATTACATGTACTTTTTAACACTTGTGGACTCTCTGGTAAACACATATTTCATAAACATAAGGAAAGAAAAATTTTCTTGGTGTCTTACGTTTGTCTACGATACTGATGATGGTCGAAGTAGAGAGGATATAAAATGTAGACTGGCAATGGCAAGGAAATCGTTTCTGAAGAAGAGATGTATGGAAGTGAACATGGACGATAACCAGTTTGGACAAGAAGAGAATAGAAGCTTTCGAAATGTGGTGCTACAGAAGAATGCTGAAGATAAAGTGGGTAGATGACGTAACTAATGAGGAGGTATTGAATAGGATTGGGGAGAAGAGAAATTTGTGGCACAACTTGACTAGAAGAAGGGATCGGTTGGTAGGACATGTTTTGAGGCATCAAGGGATCACAAATTTAGCATTGAAGGGCAGCGTGGAGGGTAAAAATCGTTGAGGGAGACCAAGAGATCAATACACTAAGCAGATTCAGAAGGATGTAGGTTGCAGTAGGTACTGGGAGGTGAAGAAGCTTGCACAGGATAGAGTAGCATGGAGAGCTGCATCTAACCAGTCTCAGGACTGAAGACCACAACAACAACAACATTTCACTACGATACTGGCTGATACATGAGTACTAATTCAAGTCGTGTACAACAAAATTACGAGATTGGTGTATACAACAAAAACAATACACTATTTGGCATGTTTTAAATAAACCGTTTGACAAATCATTTACATAGGCACGTGAGATATTTGTACAAAATACACTAACTTAAAATTTGAGAGGTATCAATGTTCTGAGTATAAGAGGTTAAGTTAGTTCAGTGACGTGTCTGCCCGTGGGAATTGATGCAGTCACTGCTGGAGTGACTTCGCAGTTGGCTTGTATGACGTCAATCGGTCGGTGACAACCGGCTGAGTGCGACCTTTGGTTTTGCACTTCGCAGCAGAGGTGGGCATCGAGGTGTGGCCCGTCCAGGACAGTGGTCATGACAGCCGTGCGTTCCTTGCCTCGCGCTGCCGGTTCAGGCGGGGCAGCCGCATCGAGGTCCGCTGGGAGAGTCGTGCGAAGAGGCTCAGCCCATGAGCTGCGGCCGCACTGGACTACAGCAGTATCGGGCTGAGCGAGACCCTGACGTCATCCTACAGGGTGTTCCAAAAATGACCGGTATATTTGAAACGGCAATAAAAACTAAACGAGCAGCGATAGAAATACACCGTTTATTGGAATATGCTTGGGACAACAGTACATTTTCAGGCGGACAAACTTTCGAAATTACAGTAGTTACAATTTTCAACAACAGATGGCGCTGCAAGTGATGTGAAAGATATAGAAGACAACGCAGTCTGTGGGTGCGCCTTTCTGTACGTCGTCTTTCTGCTGTAAGAGTGTGCTGTTCACAACGTGCAAGTGTGCTGTAGACAACATGGTTTATTCCTTAGAACAGAGGATTTTTCTGGTGTTGGAATTCCACCGCCTAGAACACAGTGTTGTTGCAACAAGACGAAGTTTTCAACGGAGGTTTAATGTAACCAAAGGACCGAAAAGCGATACAATAAAGGATCTGTTTGAAAAATTTCAACGGACTGGGAACGTGACGGATGAACGTGCTGGAAAGGTAGGGCAGCAGCTAGTGCAGCAGGTGATCCAACAGCGGCCTCGGGTTTCCGTTCGCCGTGTTGCAGCTGCGGTCCAAATGACGCCAACGTCCACGTATCGTCTCATGCGCCAGAGTTTACACCTCTATCCATACAAAATTCAAACGCGGCAACCCCTCAGCGCCGCTACCATTGCTGCACGAGAGACAAAAAAATGGTTCAAATGGCTCTGAGCACTATGGGACTCAACTGCTGAGGTCATTAGTCCCCTAGAACTTAGAACTACTTAAACCTAACTAACCTAAGGACATCACAAACATCCATGCCCGATGCAGGATTCGAACCTGCGACCGCAGCGGTCTTGCGGTTCCAGACTGCAGCGCCTTTAACCGCACGGCCACTCCGGCCGGCACGAGAGACATTCGCTAACGATATAGTGCACAGGATTGATGACGGCGATATGCATGTGGGCAGCATTTGGTTTACTGACGAAGCTTATTTTTACCTGGACGGCTTCGTCAATAAACAGAACTGGCGCATATGGGGAACCGAAAAGCCCCATGTTGCAGTCCCATCGTCCCTGCATCCTCAAAAAGTACTGGTCTGGGCCGCCATTTCTTCCAAAGGAATCATTGGCCCATTTTTCAGATCCGAAACGATTACTGCATCACGCTATCTGGACATTCTTCGTGAATTTGTGGCGGTACAAACTGCCTTAGACGACACTGCGAACACCTCGTGGTTTATGCAAGATGGTGCCCGGCCACATCGCACGGCCGACGTCTTTAATTTCCTGAATGAATATTTCGATGATCGTGTGATTGCTTTGGGCTATCCGAAACATACAGGAGGCGGCGTGGATTGGCCTCCCTATTCGCCAGACATGAACCCCTGTGACTTCTTTCTGTGGGGACACTTGAAAGACCGGGTGTACCGCCAGAATCCAGAAACAATTGAACAGCTGAAGCAGTACATCTCATCTGCATGTGAAGCCATTCCGCCAGACACGTTGTCAAAGGTTTCGGGTAATTTCATTCAGAGACTACGCCATATTATTGCTACGCATGGTGTATATGTGGAAAATATCGTACTATAGAGTTTCCCAGACCGCAGCGCCATCTGTTGCTGAAAATTGTAACTACTGTAATTTCGAAAGTTTGTCTGCCTGAAAATGTACTGTTGTCCCAAGCATATTGCAACAAACGGCGTATTCCTATCGCTGCTCGTTTAGTTTTTATTTCCGTTTCAAATATACCGGTCATTTTTGAAACACCCTGTAAGTGCCGAGCAGAGCTGTTGCTAAATCACCTGTATGCCACGAGCTCAGAAGAGCTGCGCATGCAGACGCAGCCCACGGGCCGCGGCCTAACTGCTCCACAATGAGCGAGCCCGTGACGTCACTGCAACAGTGCCTAGCGCAAGCACTGGTGTGCTGCACCTACGCACTGTTGGTAGCACTGACCCCAGTTGCGAGCTACGGGCTACGAGCGGTGAGTAGAGCAGTGTTTAGTGGAGTGATGGGATTTCTTCATTTTTTTCGTAACACACAAAGTGAGAGCGGGAAACTAAACGTGGTTTGGAGAAAGAGGAGCACATGTCAAGAAAAATGGAAGTAAACGAAAAACAAATCAGTGGTGAGTAGAGAACCACACAGCCTGGAGCAGTTTAAAAGTATACTTTGGACCTTGTTAAAGTCTATTGAGGATGGATTTAGGAAAAGCGTTCATATTCTTTGCTGTTCGTTGTACTGTGAAATTTACTCTCATGCTGAAGGGTCAAGAGGCACTTCGTACATTTCTCGCCATCCATGCGTGTCTAATAAACAAAGCTCTTACGTGGACGAGAAACGACTTCCTAAACCACCTCAGGAGCTATCTGTCGATAGTTGCGTTCCAATACGTGCATGAGACGTAAGGTCGTACGGAACTATAAGAGGTGAGGGTCTTATGGATCTAGTTCAGAAGTTAATCGACACTGCAAAGGCCATTATATCTCACCCCACAACTGTGTCGCGGTACGTGGCATAAAGTGTTAAAAGCCGACGACTTATAATTATGCCTGAGGTAATTGCTCATATAACAAAAGGCGAATACTCAGCAACTACGGACATGTGCACGTCCAGCGCGAGCGCGAGAAGAAACCATTATCTGACATGCACTGTCTCCTGTATTATTGACTGAACTATCAGATCTCGCGTTTTCTTTACAACCCAGATTCCAGATGAACCAAAAACGGCGGTAATATTCTAAGAGAATTGTTTACACGATATAAGTCCCTTGGTAGCCAATAATTTTAATTCGCAGTTTATATGCGTCGGTTGTCCATAAGTTCATGGTCTTTTGATTGGGCGAAGAACGCTTCCCCTACGTAAAGGAAAGTGGTCTTCCTAATGCTCTTGATAGGTATCTGAGGCATTCTAAGGATAGTCGTTGGAGTAAGCAGCTGACAGTGTTACAATGTCTTTGTGCGAAAAGTTCTCTGAGAAGGGAGAAATAGCCCGAAATGAAGGAACTGATATCACGCTCATGAAAGAACTTTTCACGATGTTTATGCTATTCTATTACTGTAATTCTTATACGAAATCATTTATTTTATAGTTTTAAAACAAATGGGTTTTTGTAGCGTTTCAAAGTGGCGCCCAAGGAATTAGAACCTCAGAAATCAGCTGCACTGCACCTGCTCTAGGCATGGGCAATGACAATGTTAAAGCATTTGAGTCAGGCGCCCAGGACAGAGGTGTAAAGTCATGAATGCGGTACCCTCACACTTCTCCAATCCCACAATACACTCTAATAACATTTCTCTTTACTGCATCTCCAACCGTCTTTTTTCTTTGTTCTCGCTAGTGGGTTCGAACGGAACTGTTATTTAAATTCATAAATTTCGGGCGTATTATAGTATTTGAGAGTTGTAGCATCACGTTTTAGTACCTGAATAGTGTAAATTCACATAGTCGTCTGTCTTCTGTTTTTGTTTTGAACGGCTAGTGTCGGTTGGTCACAGCCAGTGTGCTCCATGCCGCCGTTGGATAAGCAGCTGCCAGCAGAAAGTCGTATACTCCTAGCTCACTCATTTGCTACATAGTTTAATTCTTAATTTCTTTGCGTGTTTTTGGTACTTTCATTGTTCAAATTCATAAATTTCGGGCGTATTATAGTATTTGAGAGTTGTAGCATCGCGTTTTAGTACCTGAATAGTGTAAAATCGCGTAGTCTCCTTCCGCCGCCAAGCAGTGTGTCAGCAGTGCGCAAGTAGCAGCATTACTTCATTTACTAGGCAATCTTGTAATTTAATAACCGTTTAAATTTTGTGTCGATTTGTTTGTGCTGTCTGTAGATTAGATCAGACGTTCTTTGCACAACAGTTTTAGCATGGATAGGGACTGCAACTGCTGTGTTCGGATGCAGGCTGAGTTGGCATCCCTTCGCTCCCAGCTTCAGGCAGTGTTGGCTTCGGTCACACAGCTTGAGGCTGTTGCCAATGGGCATCACTGTGGGGGTCGAGATGGGGGTTTGTCGGGGACGGCCAGCTCGTCCCACGCATCCCCCGATCGGACTACGATTGTGGCTGCCCGGGATACTGCCCACATTGAGGCTGATCCCTCACCTGTAGTAGAGTGGGAGGTCATCTCGAGGTGTGGCAGGGGGCGAAAGACATTCCGGAGGGTTGAACGGAAGGCCTCTCCAGTTTGTCTGACGAACTGGTTTCAGGCTCTGTCTCCGGCTGATATTGATGTTCGGCCGGAGATGGCTGCTGGTCCTGTTCCAGAGGTTGCCCCTCAGTCTGCAAGATCCGGGCAGTCGCAGAGGGTGGGCTTACTGGTAGTTGGGAGCTCCAATGTCAGGTGCGTAATGGGGCCCCTTAGGGATATGGCAGCAAGAGAGGGGAAGAAAACCAATGTGCACTCCGTGTGCATACCGGGGGGAGTCATTCCAGATGTGGAAAGGGTCCTTCCGGATGCCATGGAGGGTACAGGGTGCACCCATCTGCAGGTGGTCGCTCATGTCGGCACCAATGATGTGTGTCGCTATGGATCGGAGGAAATCCTCTCTGGCTTCCGGCGGCTATCTGATTTGGTGAAGACTGCCAGTCTCGCTAGCGGGATGAAAGCAGAGTTCACTATCCTGTAGTGAAGTAGAAGTGGATAGTTCCTGTGAATTATTATGGGTGGCGGTTACACTCAACAACCGAGCTAGGTTAATAATTGGCTCCCTTTACCGACCTCCCGACTCAGCAGCATTAGTTGCAGAACAACTGAGAGAAAATTTGGAATACATTGCACATAAATTTTCTTAGCATATTATAGACTTAGGTGGAGATTTCAATTTACCAGATATAGACTGGGACACTCAGATGTTTAGGACACGTGGTAGGGACAGAGCATCGAGTGACATTACACTGAGTGCACTATCCGAAAATTACCTCGAGCAATTAAACAGAGAACCGACTCGTGGAGATAACATCTTGGATCTACTGATAACAAACAGACCCGAACTTTTCGACTCTGTAAGTGCAGAACAGGGAATCAGTGATCATAAGGCCGTTGCAGCATCCCTGAATATGGAAGTTAATAGGAATATAAAAAAAGGGAGGAAGGTTTATCTGTTTAGCAAGAGTAATAGAAGGCAGATTTCAGACTACCTAACAGATCAAAACGAAAATTTCTGTTCCGACACTGACAATGTTGAGTGTTTATGGAAAAAGTTTAAGGCAATTGTAAAATGCGTTTTAGACAGGTACATGCCGCGTAAAACTGTGAGGGACGCGAGAAACCCACCGTGGTTCAACAACAAAGTTAGGAAGCTACTGCGAAAGCAAAGAGAGCTTCACTCCAAGTTTAAACGCAGCCAAAACCTCTCAGACAAACAGAAGCTAAACGATGTCCAAGTTAGCGTAAGGAGGGCTATGCGTGAAGCGTTCAGTGAATTCGAAAGTAAAATTCTATGTACCGACTTAACAGAAAATCCTAGGAAGTTCTGGTCTTACGTTCAATCAGTAAGTGGCTCGAAACAGCATATCCAGATACTCCGGGATGATGTTGGCATTGAAACAGAGGATGACACGCGTAAAGCTGAAATACTAAACACCTTTTTCAAAGCTGTTTCACAGAGGAAGACCGCACTGCAGTTCCTTCTCTAAATCCTCGCACAAACGAAATGGCTGACATCGAAATAAGTGTCCAAGGAATAGAAAAGCAACTGGAATCACTCAACAGAGGAAAGTCCACTGGACCTGACGGGATACCAATTCGTTTCTACACACAGTACGCGAAAGAACTTGCCCCCCTTCTGACAGCCGTGTACCGCAAGTCTCTAGAGGAACGGAAGGTTCCAAATGATTGGAAAAGAGCACAGGTAGTCCCAGTCTTCAAGAAGAGTCGTCGAGCAGATGCGCAAAACTATAGACCTATATCTCTGACGTCGATCTGTTGTAGAATTTTAGAACATGTTTTATGCTCGAGTATCATGTCGTTTTTGGAAACCCAGAATCTACTCTGTAGGAATCAACATGGATTCCGTAAACAGCGATCGTGTGAGACCCAACTCGTTTTATTTGTTCATGAGACCCAGAAAATGTTAGATACAGGCTCCCAGGTATATGCTATTTTCCTTGACTTCCGGAAGGCGTTCGATACAGTTCCGCACTGTCGCCTGATAAACAAAGTAAGAGCCTACGGAATATCAGACCATCTGTGTGGCCGGATTGAAGAGTTTTTAGCAAACAGAACACAGCATGTTGTCATCAATCGAGAGACGTCTACAGACGTTAAAGTAACCTCTGGCGTGCCACAGGGGAGTGTTATGGCACCATTGCTTTTCACAATATATATAATTGACCTAGTAGATAGTGTCGGCAGTGCCATGCGGCTTTTCGCGGATGATGCTGTAGTATACAGAGAAGTTGCAGCATTAGAAAATTGTAGCGAAATGCAGGAAGATCTGCAGCGGATAGGCACTTGGTGAAGGGAGTGGCAACTGACCCTTAACGTAGACAAATATAATGTATTGCGAATACATAGAAAGAAGGATCCTTTATTGTATGATTATATGATAGCGGAACAAACACTGGTAGCAGTTACTTCTGTAAAATATCTGAGAGTATGCGTGCGGAACGATTTCAAGTGGAATGATCATATAAAATTAATTGTTGGTAAGGCGGGTACCAGGTTCAGATTCCTTGGGAGAGTCCTTAGAAAATGTAGTCCATCAACAAAGGAGGTGGCTTACAAAACACTCGTTCGACCTATACTTGAGTATTGCTCAACAGTGTGGGATCCGTACCAGATCGGGTTGACGGAGGAGATAGAGAAGATCCAAAGAAGAGCGGCGCGTTTCGTCACAGGGTTATTTGGTAACCGTGATAGCGTTACGGAGATGTTTAGAAAACTCAAGTGGCAGACTCTGCAAGAGAGGCGCTCTGCATCGCGGTGTAGCTTGCTCGCCAGGTTTCGAGAGGGTGCGTTGCTGGATGAGGTATCGAATATATTGCTTCCATACTTATACCTCCCGAGGAGATCACGAATGTAAAATTAGAGAGATTCGAGCGCGCACGGAGGCTTTCAGACAGTCGTTCTTCCAGCGAACCATACGCGACTGGAACAGGAAAGGGAGGTAATGACAGTGGCACGTAAAGTGCCCTCCGCCACACACCGTTGGGTGGCTTGCGGAGTATAAATGTAGATGTAGATGTAGAACTGGCTTACCTTTCGAACTACAAATAGTTATCTCAATGTACTCTGCTCTTCTTGAAGTTACAAAAATAACATTTAACGTTCTGAAGTAGGAGAGATGCTCTTTCCTACATGTTCCTCCACAAGTCGTAGCACGTGAATCCTTGGGAATCCATGTTGTCCTAAATGAAAGTTTGAATTTTTGCATATATGCACTGAAATATGAATTTTGCTGTCCTCAGGTAAAAAGAAGAGAGGAGTATTGAAGCTAGACATGTATTTCACAGCCACACCCCATCAAAGAACAAATCTTGTTTTAGCACATAAATTCTGCTACTCCATCTGTTAGATTTCTAGTTGTGCAATTTGAAGATGGGAGTGAGACATTCGGGTACCCTACACTCGATGTCATTCAACATCTACACCGAACAAGCAGTGAAGCATACAAGGATAAATTTGTAAACAGAATATTAGGAGAATATTAGGGAGAAGCTGAAAGGGTACAGTACCGCCAGACATTGAAAATAGGTACAACATTCTTCGTTATTCTTGTCAGAACAACATATTATGTTGTCGGTAATAACTCAATTTCACTTAATACACCAAAGCCGGATACCCCTGTAGGAAAGAATGACAAATTATTTATTTAATTGATCACATGTGCACTCCCACAAAATAAATCCCTACATCCAATTTGGTGAGATCTGTGAAATGAGTGAATGTACAGTTGTCTGCTAACCGCAGATAGTGTATGTACAATTTCTGATCATCTTAGAGACGGTCCTTTGGTCACCTTCGGTTGAACCAAAGAGGAAGTTTACCTGAGCTTTGAGCGCCTGAAATGTGGCTGACCAATACGGTAACATGGTGCTCCCCCACCTCGACGGAGGTGCGAGCTGACCTGAAGAACGGCCATGTTTCAGCACTCTGGCGCTGGATCTTGTGTTGGTAAGAACTGTCTTAGGTGTGCTCCGTAAAAGACAAAAGAGTGGAGAGATGGTATGCATGTGAAATACTTAAGAGTAGTTTGGAATAATTATTTCTCTATTTCAGGAACTTTTGTGGGGAGAATTAAATGTGAGGCAGGTAATATTAAAGGAATCGTATTACTCTTCGGAAGTGACCAACGGTCACAATGAAACCTCGTGTAACAATAAGTTGAAATACTTGCGAGTGCTAGTATTAAGTTGAAATACTTCCGAGTGCTAAAGTTAAGCTGAATTACTGGCGTGTGTACTATAAGTTGGAAATATTTAAGAAATGGCGTGTGCGGGTCTTGAAATTAGAGACGAGCACTTCCACGTGTTGAGTACTGTGTGAGTCTCAATCTGTGGATGACACTAGGGATAAAGAGAAGTGCTCGTCTAAGGTATCAGTTGAGGTCTCGCGTGTGTGACGAATATGATCTTAATATTGTCTTTGTGTGTTATGTTTCCGTGTGACGCTAGATTCAAACTCTAATACTCTGAGAGAGAAGTAAGGTGAGTCAGCCGTCTATCCAGCAACGCCACTTAGACTGCATTGCACAGGAAGACGTGCATATATCCTCCAGAGTTCATAGTAGGAAAGAAAAGTTACGAAGTGGGGCAGTGTCGTGTGAAACTGGGATGAATACTAAGAGAAGTGGGAAAGGTGAAAGTGAAGTGATTCTAACGTTGTGACTATTCTTTGTGGTGTATTCTGTGTTGTCAGTGGGATGTATTTCATGTAATGTAAGTATGTGTGGTTCGCATGGGAGAGTAGCAACATAGGTTCAGAGGCAGTGGGTAATTCATGTTCCTTTTTGTACCACTCGGTCTGGAGGAAATTTTCGTAATCATGGGTGTGAGAGTTGAAGTGTGAGATATAGCAAAAGATCCACCATCGTATCCAGAAAGTGCACTGTAGCGTTAGATAATTACGAGACTATTAGATAGAGAATCACTAATGCAAAGCCATGCCCACTGGGCGGAGTTTCTCATGTGTAATTGTAGTATAAAATGTAATGGTGTGTTTAGGTTATCTGTGAATCGTAATAGAATTTATCTGAATAAAAAAGATAGTTAAAAGAAAAAGATTGGTGTCCTTGTTCTTCGAATAGTGTGAAGTCTTGATAACCAGATTTTATAACGTGTGCGCCATTCATATTCAGTGCGATGGTTACGTGTTGATCAAAGCCGTTGGGTGAGAAAGAAAATGTGGTATATCCAATGAATAGTGAACAATCATCCTTTTTGTATAAATTTTAATAGTCAGTTGTGCGTTATCCATTTCCGTTGCGTAATATTCAAACAGGAGATTAATTTGTAGCTTAATTGTGGGTACTTAAGCTCACAATCAGTCATTGATGTTTTGCGATAAATAAGAATAAATCCACTCGCTTGGCAGACCATTCATCTTGCAGGCCTGACTGCTTGATGCCACAGTATGAGCAAGGCATGTGGGTGCCTCTCATAATTTCGACCCTGCAAGGATTGTGCTGTTAGGGTTTGCTGTTAAGATTTTTTTAAATATTTTTATGGTATTTGTCAAGATTTTTACATATACTGTGATAGCGCTAAGAAGTAAAGTTTTTTGTTTGCAATTTCTTTCTGGATTGGTGAGGATCTTTTATTTTTTTATGTAATTGATTGCTATGTCGTCCAAGGCTGGAAGATCGTTGTATAAATTTTTTTTGCGAAATGTCCGTAGTAACTAGGTCACAGTCGAAAAGTGTAGTCACCATGGAGAAGAGTGATTCTGGGGTGAACGTAGCAGTGGAGCAGGAAGTGTGTGTCGATCTTGGGTTAATGAGCGAGAATGGCAAACATTCGGAAGGGGCTGAATTGGTCAGTGGACCGCGGCTAGGTGATCCTTTAGGCGGCGGACTTTGTCCACAATCGGGAGATTTTCCCGACGACGCTGGCGAGCCGGGACTATGTCAGGTATGCAATGAAAGTGTAGCTACCCTTAGCGAAGCTACAGTTTCTCAGGCGAACGAGGTGAGCGCACCGAAAGTAGCAAATAACAATGTGCTACTGCAGTTTTTACAGAGGATGGATAGAGATAATAAGGAAATATGAAAATGCAGGAAGTTATTAAAGACTGTAGTAGCTACAAGACATTTTGTGACAAGTTTTTAAATGAATTCTGGTCGAAAAGTAAGCAGGACCAGGTTAAGCAAAGCATATTGATGATGCCAAATTGTAATGAAGGTGGTATATGAGACCCAGTGGTGTGCTATCAGGAAATGCTGAGACGAAATAGGGATTTGGATGTGCCATACGAAGCTGGCGAGCTCATTAGGATCTGTATAACGAAGTTGCCAGTGAAATTGCGCAGAGATATAGCGATAGCAGGCAGAGGATTAGACGATTCTGCGTCATTTCAGCACTTGTTGCAGGAACTGGGTTATGAGAGCAACATCGTGAACGGAGGCACGACTCATAGGTCAGACAGAGTCGAGGATAGGAACAGCAGAAACTGTCATAATGTCAGGAGGGCATGGAATCCTGGCACTTCATTGTCGTCATAATGGATTGATGGATAGGAAAAACTAATCCAACATATCAGCCCTTAGCATATTGCCTTAAAACACATGCCGCTGGCACAGAAAATTGTCCATGTAGCAGACATACTCTACTGATATGTAGGAATGCAAATACCATACTTCTGATCCTAGAATAAAACACCAGTAATGACATCTGTTAGGCTGGTCTCTTAGAGCAAAAGACAGTAAGGCTTACAAAAATTTGCAAATTTTGATTTGGAACGTTAAAGTAAAAGGACTGTTTCCTCAAAAAAAAAAAAAAACAGTTGCTCAAAATGTTATGTAGTAATGCCAATGAGTACAGTTTAATTAGTGCGATTTGACTACTGCAGGTACTTAACACGTAATTTAAAAAGTCAACATTGTGATCTGTATGGCATGGGGTAGATTTAAACTGCTGTTACAGGTAACATCAGCTATGTGATCGAAGTTTTTAGATTAGCTGCCATCTGATATATAGTATGTCATTGTCGTGGTGAAAGTTATACTGAAGTGCTGCGTATGGTTGTTCGGAATCTGGTGTTAGGGAAAGAGGCCACTGGCACCAAAGTTTCTAACACTTGTGTTGTCCCTTTCTCCCAGCTTGTATATTCTCTGCACACATTTAATTTTCATGTAAGCACAGATTCCTAAGTAGCAAGTTCTTTACTGTGTATAGTGAACCATTCAGAATGAGGCGGATTGTCCATGAAAATGCTGTACTGATTGAGACGATCAAGGGAAAACAATCGTGTGGGCTTCTTCACATTTCTAACATCAAATTATGGAAAAGTTAAGGATAGATCGAAAGTAGGCGAGTTATGGTAGATAGTCAGTGTATTTATTTGTGGTGTGTAACGCTGTGCAGGGTCAAATCGAACATAAGAATTTTCAGGTGGGATGTCAGGAAGTATGACGGAATAGACTGGTCGAATGAGTCACGAACAGAGTCAACATAGTGGTGTATGTACGTATTTTTTGTCATATGAATAAGGATCAAGCAGAAACGACGTGATGATTAATGAGAGGATAAAGATGGTAGATAGAAAGAGAAGCGACGTGATAAATAGTAATGGATAAAGGTGATATTTAAGGAGAGAAGCGACGTGAAGCAGTGTGATTAATAAAGAGGGATTCGATGGGATGAAACAGTGGTAAATAAAGGTGAGTAGAATTGAATAATGTGGAGATGTCTTAGATGTATGTTACAGAGAGGCCTGTGTATGCTGCAATCGAGATTGATGCGTATGGAGAAGGAAGATCAGGGAATGATGCAGTAATGGACGGACAGAGAGCCGAGATACGAATGAAGAGATGAGGACAACTGCACAACGTGGAAGGATACAAAGGGAGTATGAGATCCAGATAGTGAATGTTGTGGAATACTGACGTAAGATGTAATATAAGTGTAAATCTAATTCTTACCATAACATTTGCAATATGGCAAAAATAATATATTTTTGTTGTTGTTGAAGCCTGGTACCAGTATAACTAATCAAAACGGTCCCAAGAATGTGTACAGTTATTTTGCAGGATGAAAAATTTGTGTATTTTCTGTTCTTAGATGAAATGTCGCAATTCTAAGTTGATATTTAGCAGGACGAATAATCGGTAAAGTGAATGCAGAGGTAAGCCGATGGAGAGAGGTGCCAGAGTGAAAGGACGAAATTGGAGACTGTAATGCTATCTCCGAAACAACTCCATGTGTTATGTGGTTGAGTATAAGGGAGCCAAGGTATGTTATGTTGACGTGAGTGTGGTGGTGTTGAGGTTAGCTGACTGCTAGACCTATTCTGTTGGTGTATTAATGGATCGAATGAGAAGGAAAATGTGGTGTCAGTTGAGTGAGAGTCGTAGAGTAGTGTGATCAATGCACACACCCCTGTAAAGGGGATGCTACCTATCAATAAGTAAAACATTATTGTGCTTTATTGTTTGATTTGGACCAACCTCGATGGTAGGTCAGGATATGACGTCATGTGGATGGTACATACATGTCCTAGAAACGTTGTTATATATAATAAAAGGTAAAAATATGTAAAGAGATACTAATTTCTGTCTGTCACAAGCACAAAGGTGCAGTGTATGTTGTAGATTTAGAGTCATCAGTTTCTAAAATGTTTATTGTGTTAGGATGTAAAAATAGTTTACTATTTGATATTATGTAATAGGTAATTGTGAGCTGTATAGATTGTTTCTTATTTTTTTGTTAGAACACTTTCAAGGGGTATTAATTTCAGTCTGTCACAAGCACAAAGGTGCGTTGTATATTGTAGTTTTAGAATCAACAGTTTCTAATATGTTCACTGTGATAGGATGTTAAAGTAGTCTACTATTTGATATTGTAATAATGAGCTGTATCGATTGTTTCTTATTCCTTTTTTTAAAACACTGTCATGTTTTGTATGAGGGACGACAGTTACAATCAATAGCACAAGTGTGGGCTGTATATAGAAAAGGGATAAATGTTGATGTATGTGTAGAAAACTAGGGTGTATGATTTTATGTTTTTTAGAACAAAGATTCTTTTATTACCAATGTATCTAATAGACCATACATGTAATCAATGAGTATTTAAATACTGTAAGAATATCCTTTTGTCTGTAACTTTGCGAGATGCACGGAAGGGTCTGACTGATTGGGTGTCGTAGAGCTGAGGTGCCCACGTAGAACGCGCCCGTACCTACATAAAAATGCGGGAGGCCAAGCTGACATCGGCATGGGAGAGGCGACAGAGCCGCTGTGCACTCCACTCCACTGTCGGTTGGGGTACACTCTTCGCGCCTGCTACAACAGGTCAACGACCTTGGGCGACATGCACCTACCACTGCCATTCATAAGTTGCGTCACCCTTATGAATGGAGACAGTATCCCGCAGAGGCAACAGCGGGTGGTTTTTCTTCTCAATGGCTCGCCCGACGGAGGCGCAACGGTAGAATGAACGACGCGCGGCAGAGTCCGGCGGGGATTTTTTAACAGCAGCTATTAACTAGTACTGGACTGTGGAGCCGTGAAACAAGATGACTGCTCGTATGTCTCAATAAGTTGGAAAGTGAAGGACTGGTGTTTCCACGTTGTGAGTGGTGGAAAAGATTTTGTCTTTAGCAGACAGGACGATTGTTTTGTTTTGTCTTGACCATTGAACGGTGGGATCCATAAACGTTTGGGAGTGACTTGTTAAGTGTGCTTTGTAAAATGCATGTGGGACGCTTGTTATACTTAAAGAGGACAGTTGTTGTTTGGTGACTGATCGTTATCTGAACACAAGAAACTAAAGTGGGACATAGACATTTGCATTTGTAGTAGGAGACATTTCTTTAATTGGTGCGAGAATAAGTTCTGTTTGTTGGAACATAAAGACTTTTAATTACACCATGAACTGAAAGGAAAGGACCGTGGGTAATAGTAGTTGTAGGGCCATTTCTGGACGACCAGATTCGTGTGGATGGTAATCTGAGAGTGACTATGACATTTGAGTTTAATGTGAGATATAGTTCAGTGCGTGTTCAAAATGCCGATTTGAGTGACCTGAAGACTTTCGTCCGGGCAACCATGGGAGAGTTTTGACACCGAGGCAGTGTTTCTAGTAAAACTGTCAGCAACTTTTTGACCCCAGGAAAATCACAGAATGAAATGGTTCTGTGTGACTCACAAGATAGGGAATAATGTATTTGTATTTGTAATTGCGTAAAATTTTTTATGTTTTATTCCTGAAGGGACAGCAAGTGTAATTGTATTTCAGTAACATGTGTTTAGAATAGTTAGAGTGTTTTTTTTTGTTTGTTCTGGGTTATCAAGTTCACGTAGCATGTTTATTAGAATATTTGGTACAAGGATGCTTTAGTTGCAATGGTCAGTAAGGTTGTCATAGGGGACAAGAGTTTGCATTGCACAACAAATATCGATATTAACTGATACATTTTGATGTCGTGGACAGTAATAATCTAGTTGGTGTGTTGACTGAAGCCACTTATTTGCGTTATCACAGTGGTGATATTTCACATTGAAGTGTAACGGAGGCTAGTCGAAATGCAACTTCTTGTCGTCTAAATATGTAACAACAGAAAAATGATCAGTAGAGTAAAATACGAGAGCTACTGGTGGATTCAAGCACTTATTGCTAACTATTTACTGCTTGTATTGATCAAAGTTGATGGACTGACTAGCTCAGCAGCAGGTATTTATACACTGGGCAAGGATAAGGTTTAAACTCACAGTCGAGTAGTGGTGGCAACTGCTTAAGTGATGATAGTAAATGAGGTATGACATTGTGTCTTAGATTGACTATATTACGTAACCAGTATGTAACTTGTGTTGTATTTCATTGTTTTTTTCCTCAGTTTTATTTCTCTGTAGATTTGATGTACATTTTAAAGTAATGGTATGGAGCCTGACATTCTACATGTAACTAGTGTACGCAATTTTTTTTCTTTTGTTGATTTTGTTTTGTGTTTAGACATTGCTGTGTAAAGATTATTACCCTGAAATTTATGTATGTCAGATTACTAACTCTGTGTGGACGGTGAGCTATTTAAAATTTCATGAGTACAATTAGTATTTTTTTTATTCGTTATAGAGTTAGTAAAGATTGGATTACTCCTAAAAACAACGGAGATCCAGGTAACTAAGCAAATTTTTATCTCACCATTTTTTTATTTGTATGATGTAATGTTTTATTTGTCATTTGGATTGTTGCAAATTTGTATGTGTACATAACTCCGGATTGTGGAGAGTACAATAATGCGACAACTGTGTCAATAAGTTCGTAAAGTAACAGCATTTGGTTGTCTACTTGAGGTCACAAGGGCTAAGGTCCTCTTCTGGTTATTATCGTGACTTGCTACGTTTGTTCGAATACAGCTTTCTTAAAAAAAAGTTCGGAACAACCCTCCCATTGCAAGGATAGTAGTGTGATTTTTTTTTTTTTTTTGCGCCGGTAGCCGGTGGTGGAAGGGTACAGTACCGCCCGACATTGAAAATAGGTACAACATTCTTCGTTATTCTTGTCAGAACAACATTTTTTTGTGGGTAATACACTGCTGGCCACCGTAAATGCAACACCAAGAAAGACAAGAGGTAGCACAGCAAAATTTATTTTGTAGATAACATGTTGACCAAGTATCACATGATTACGTTTACAGACGTCTGTGACAAGTGGTTCCTGCCGGAATCAGTAGCCAGAGTAGCCGCCATTGTTGGAGATAACCGCTGCCACACGTCTCGGCATTGAGTCAAAGAGACGTTGGATGTGTTCCTGGGGTACAGCAGCCCAAGCAGCTCCCACACGTTGCCAAAGATCATCTGATGTGGCAGCTGGGGATGTAATCTGGGTCACTCGTTGAGCAACCATGGACCACATGTTTTCTATCGGCGAAAGATCCGGAGATCGAGCCGGCCAGGGAAGCAATTCAATCTGGTTATTGACGAAGAACCTTTGGACAATGCGTGCCACGTGTGATCGCGCATTATCCTGTTGAAATATGGCTGTGGCCGAGCCCTGAAGGTAAGGAAGGACAACTGGCTCCAGCACCTCGGATATGTAGCGCCGACTATTTAAAGTACCGGCAATGCGTACTAGAGGCGTGCGAGAGTAATATCCAATACCGCCCCATACCATAATACCCGGTGCAAGACCAGTGTGGCGGTGCATAATGCAGCTGTCTAGCATCCTCTCTCCACGGTGTCTCCACACTCGAATCCGACCATCGTGGTGCTGCAGACAGAAGCGTGCCTCGTCAGTAAAGACAACGTCATTCCATTCTGCCGTCCACATCCGTCTGTCATCACACCATTGGCGACGGAGACGTCTGTGGTTCTCCGTCAATAGTAGACGAAGCAATGGACGTCTTGCGGACAGACCACTCTGCTGTAAACGGCGTCGAATGGTACGCGCAGACACTGGATGATGCGTTACAGACGCAATGTGCTGTACTATGGTTCGGGATGTCACTGAGCGATCCGTCACTGCCATGCACACAATTTGCCTATCAGCACGTGCAGTGGTGCACCGAGGTGAATGCGATCGACCACGTCGGTCCGTCGTACCCTCCAACGGTCACATATCCGCATTACAGTTGTTTGGTTTCGTCCAACACGACTAGCGATTTCTCTGTATGATAATCCACAATCTCGGTAAGCCACTATCCTTCCTCTGTCGAACTCGGATACTTGATCAAATGATGTTCGCTGTTGTCTACGAGGCATAACTGATCGTCTTGTGAAACAATCACAAGGTAAACACACGTGCCGAACGTACACTCGTCGAAATCGCCAAGCTTAAATGGCGCTATGAGGTGGCGCCACAGGCGCGCGTGATGTGCGTCTGCGCTGAAATTCTAATCAGTTGCATATCTCATCGCTGCAAACCCATGGTGTAAATTTCACTTGATTCGGATGCTTCCTTCAGGGTGTTGCATTTACAGTGGCCAGCAGTGTAACTCAATTTCACTCAGTACACAGAAACCGGATACCAGTGTAGGAAAGGATGACAATTTATTTATTTAATTGATCACATGTGCACTCCACAAAATATATCATTACATCCAATTTGGTAAGATCTGTGAAATGAATGAATGTATGGTCGTCTGCTAACAGCAGATAGTGAATGTGCAATATATGATCATCTTTGAGACGGTCCTTTGGTCACCTTTGGTGGAACCAAAGAGGTGAAATTTACCTGAGATTTGAGCCTCTGAAATGTGGCTGACCAATACGGTAACATGGTGCTCCCCCACCGTGAAGGAAGTGCGAGCTGACCTGAAGAACGGCCATGTTTCAGCACTCTGGCGCTGGATCTTGTGTTGGTAAGACCTGTCTTAGGTGTGCTCGGTAAAAGACAAAAGAGTGGAGAGATGGTATGCATGTGAAATACTTAAGAGTAGTTTAGAATAATTATTTCTCTATTTCAGGAACTTTTGTGGGGAGAATTAAATGTCAGGCAGGTAATATTAAGGGAATCGTATTACTCTTCGGATGTGACCAACGGTCACAATGAAACCACGTGTAGCAATAAGTTGAAATACTTGCGAGAGCTAGTACTAAGTTGAAATACTTCCGAGTGCTAAAGTTAAGCTGAATTACTGGCGTGTGTACTATAAGTTGGAAATATTTAAGAAATGGCGTGTGCGGGACTTGAAATTAGAGACGAACACTTCCACGTGGTGAGTACTGTAAGGAAAGTGCACTGTAGCGTTAGATAATTACGAGACCATAAGATAGAGAATCACCAATGTAAAGCCATGCCCACTGGGCGGAGTTTCTCATGTGTAATTGTAGTATAAAATGTAATGGTGTGTTTAGGTTATCTGTGAATCATAATAGAATTTATCTGAATAAAAAAGATAGTTAAAAGAAAAAGATTGGTGGCCATGTTCTTCGAATAGTGTGTAGTCATGATATCCAGAATTTATAACGTGTGCACCATTCATATTCAGTGTGATGGCTACGTGTTGATCAAAGCCGTTGGGTGAGAAAGAAAATGTGCTATTGCCAGTGCGTAGTGAACAATCAGAGTTGTATAAATTTTTAATTGTCAGATGTGCGTTATCTGTTTCCGTTGCGTAATATTCAAACAGGAGATTAATTTGTAGCTTAATTGTGGTTACTAGAGCTCACAATCAGTCACTGATGTTTTGCGATAAATAAGAATAAATCCACTCGCTTGGCAGACCACTCATCTTGCAGGCCTGAGTGCTTAATGCCACAGTATGAGCAAGGCATGTGGGTGCCTCTCAAAGCAATAAACATTTTGCAGTGTACCGGTGACACTGCAATTCTATCAGAGACAGCAAAGAACTTTGAATAACACTAGAATGGAATACACAGTGCCCTGGAAAGGGATTATGAGATAAACCGCAATGGAACTAAATGAAAGGTAATGGAACGTATTCGAATTAAACCTAGCAGTACCATCGGATTTTCCATGACGTATTCACCAAAAGGGTGGCATAATATATGATGAAGACAAAGATACATGGGTTTCGTTAATTTTCGTTGTCTTGTAATTAGGCTGTTTAGGTTTTTTTATTGGTAACGCCACCTCTGTATAAAAATCACTGGCTGCGCTGTGTGCAGTCTGTGTCTAGTTTGCATTGTTGTCTGCCATTGTAGTGTTAGGCAGCTGGCTGTGAACAGCGCGTAGCGTTGCGCAGTTGGAGGTGAGCCGCCAGCAGTGGTGGATGTGGGGAGAGAGATGGCGGAGTTTTGAAATTTGTCATGAACTGCTATATTTATAAATGATGATATCAAGGTAAATACATTCTTTGTTCTCTATTAATATCTTTCATTTGCTAACTATCCCTATCAGTAGTTAGTGCCTTCCATAGTTTGTATCTTTTATTTAGCTGGCAGTAGTGGCGCTCGCTGCATTGCAGTAGCTTGAGCAGCGAAGATTTTTGTGAGGTAAGTGATTTGTGAAAGGTATAGTTTAATGTTAGTCAGGGCCATTCTTTTGTAGGGAATTTTGAAAGTCAGATTGCGTTGCGCTATAAATATTGTGTGTCAGGTTAAGCACAGTCCTGTAAAATTGTTTAAAAGGGGACGTTTCATATGTCGACCCTTAGCCGAGGATACCTCACCGGAATCTTCTGATTTTTTCTTGTAGTTTGTGTAATTAGTGTAGATTTTGTTTATTGCTAGCGCGTAATTCTAGAGAGAATCTCCTTTGTAGTTGTAGTTTTTCATTGTTGTATAGTAAAATAGTTGTGGCATGCATGTAGATTTGCACCAAGTATTTCGCAGCTGCAATTAACTAGATATTATTTTCAGTGTTATGTTAATGTGTTCTCTTAATTTTGCTCTTCAAATTGTGTTTTTCTGTGTTGTCGTGTGAAATACTGTGACAATAATGGCGTGTGAAAAACGTAATACTAGGCTCCAAAGTAAACTGAGAAATGACAGTAAAAATGAAAGCAGTGTGTTAGCGTCACCGAGTAATGAATTAACTGATGTTCAAAATAGTAATTTAGTAATTGTGCATAGGGAAATGGAGCGGGCGGCAAACAATGGCGTAGGCGGTGAAACAATTAGTGAAGAGGGAAGCATTATCGATCGATCGGTCGGCGACAGCTCGCCTCAGGAATCCGAAATGACAGGAAACAATCTCACAAATGCTGTGGATTCAGGATTTGGGTCCTCACCGTTTTCTCAAATAAGTCAAGACACATTTTCTGCTTGTCAAAATGTGAATGTTGCCGGTGCAACTTCACTGCCGAAAAGCACTGAGGAACGTGTTTCAGACACCAGTGCATTGTTATTACAATTAATGCAACAAATGGAACAAAAGCTTGAAAAATTAGACACAATTGAACAAAATCAGAAACAAATGGAACAAAATCAGAGTCAAACACAGCACCAGTTAGACGCAATGGAACAAAATCTTCACACCACGCTTGAACAAACACGTGAAGATTTAACTACTGAGTTACATAACATGGAATCGAAATGTCAAAAAGTATGTAATGACGTAAAAACACAAATTTGTGAGCATTTTCAACCTATTTTTTCCCGGCATGAAAATGCACTACAGAATCACGAAGCAGCCATAAAAGAACTGCAAACTATTGTTCATGAAAATCATGAGACCTTGCAAGCTAAATTTGACTCAGTTGCATCTACCGATTCGGTTACGCAACTTGCAAAAACTCAGGATAACTTAAAGGACACAGTAGATACTCTGAAACTTGGTTCAGAAAAACACACTGAGGAAATGTGTTCACTATCGGAGAAAGTAGCCGAACTTTCGGATCAGTTCACTAACTTATCTACGAAGGTAGATGATAATCTGAACGACACAAAACCGGTAGTCTTTAATGACACAGAAGAGTTCGAACAAATTAGGAAACTGAAACAAAATCTGAATCAAATTAATACGCAACACCAAAGAGAAATCCGGGAAGTACAAGATCAGCTGACACAGGTAATACAAGAATTACGTATTTCAGAGGACACTCGCGCTCCAACACGGGAAGAGGGACTTAGAAATACGGAAAAGCCGCAAAATAATAACACAGGGCATTTCGGAAGTTATGAAAGAAATTGGCAATGTGCACCGAATTTTGAGATGGAACGGCCGACACGACCTAACAATGACCGATATGCGACTCACCGACATGATGATTTTGACTATAAGCTGTTCGTTACTACACGTAAATTCAAAACATTTAAGAATTCTGGCAACGACATTCATCCACAAGCATGGCTCCATCAATTCTCTCATTGTTTTCCTCCCAACTGGTCATTAGAACACAGATTAGAATTTATGTGTGGCTACTTAGAGAATGAACCAGCTGTGAGAATGCGATCGGTCATTCACGATTGCCACAGCGAAGGAGAATTTTACCATGCCTTCCTCTCAGCATATTGGTCTCAAGCCACACAAGACCGAGTAAAACATAGCATCATAATGATGAAACGTTTCGAACAATCTGAATTTTCCAGTATTATGAAATATTTTGAAGACATGTTGCATAAGAATCAGCATCTTTCAAACCCATACAGCCCCTCAGAACTCATCCGCATTTGCTTAATGAAATTACCTGAACATATACGACACATTATTTTGGCAGGACGTTGCAAAGACGACATTGAAGCATTTCAGGGACTGTTACAAGAACTGGAAATTGACACTGACAATCGCGGAACGCGAGAACAGGAACACAACAATTACAGGTCACATCTGTCACAATTCCGCGATGACAGAAATAATACACGACAAGGCTATTCTTATAACGTAAATCGTGACCAAAACAGACACCACCCGTATAACAACCGTTGGCAGAGTAGTAATAATTACAGGGAAAGATCACCTCTCCACGGTAATGACTATCACAGAGACAATCAGAGAAACAGACAATATGGGAACCAAAACAATTATTATTACGAGAGACAGAATAGCTTTAGACGCAACGGTCCAGCGCGCAGTTACGATTCAGGGAGAAATTCTCCACCACTTAACCGACCAGAAAGAAACCACAGAAACTACCGACATGACGATAGACGATATGATCGTAACGACAGACCTGAATTGCATCAGAACTGGCGGGATTTAAACAGGGCAGGGCCCTCTCGTCAAAGTGAATTTGTAGAAGTTAGGTCTCCTAATCCCAATAACGGCGCGCGCCAACAAAGAGACAGACAATGACTCGCACATGCAGGCAGCCGCGTGCGCCCGCTGGCTCCGAGAAAAATACACTCCTGGAAATGGAAAAACGAACACATTGACACCGGTGTGTCAGACCCACCATACTTGCTCCGGACACTGCGAGAGGGCTGTACAAGCAATGATCACACGCACGGCACAGCGGACACACCAGGAACCGCGGTGTTGGCCGTCGAATGGCGCTAGCTGCGCAGCATTTGTGCACCGCCGCCGTCAGTGTCAGCCAGTTTGCCGTGGCATACGGAGCTCCATCGCAGTCTTTAACACTGGTAGCATGCCGCGACAGCGTGGACGTGAACCGTATGTGCAGTTGACGGACTTTGAGCGAGGGCGTATAGTGAGCATGCGGGAGGCCGGGTGAACGTACCGCCGAATTGCTCAACACGTGGGGCGTGAGGTCTCCACAGTACATCGATGTTGTCGCCAGTGGTCGGCGGAAGGTGCACGTGCCCGTCGACCTGGGACCGGACCGCAGCGACGCACGGATGCACGCCAAGAACGTAGGATCCTACGCGGTGCCGTAGGGGACCACACCGCCACTTCCCAGCAAATTTGGGACACTGTTGCTCCTGGGGTATCGGCGAGGACCATTCGCAACCGTCTCCATGAAGCTGGGCTACGGTCCCGCACACCGTTAGGCCATCTTCCGCTCACGCCCCAACATCGTGCAGCCTGCCTCCAGTGGTGTCGCGACAGGCGTGAATGGAGGGACGAATGGAGACGTGTCGTCTTCAGCGATGAGAGTCGCTTCTGCCTTGGTGCCAATGATGGTCGTATGCGTGTTTGGCGCCGTGCAGGTGAGCGCCACAATCAGGACTGCATACGACCGAGGCACACAGGGCCAACACCCGGCATCATGGTGTGGGGAGCGATCTCCTACACTGGCCGTACACCACTGGTGATCGTCGAGGGGACACTGAATAGTGCACGGTACATCCAAACCGTCATCGAACCCATCGTTCTACCATTCCTAGACCGGCAAGGGAACTTGCTGTTCCAACAGGACAATGCACGTCCGCATGTATCCCGTGCCACCCAACGTGCTCTAGAAGGTGTAAGTCAACTACCCTGGCCAGCAAGATCTCCGGATCTGTCCCCCATTGAGCATGTTTGGGACTGGATGAAGCGTCGTCTCACGCGGTCTGCACGTCCAGCACGAACGCTGGTCCAACTGAGGCGCCAGGTGGAAATGGCATGGCAAGCCGTTCCACAGGACTACATCCAGCATCTCTACGATCGTCTCCATGGGAGAATAGCAGCCGGCATTGCTGCGAAAGGTGGATATACACTGTACAGGTGCCGACATTGTGCATGCTCTGTTGCCTGTGTCTATGTGCCTGTGGTTCTGTCAGTGTGATCATGTGATGTATCTGACCCCAGGAATGTGTCAATAAAGTTTCCCCTTCCTGGGACAATGAATTCACGGTGTTCTTATTTCAATTTCCAGGAGTGTAACATAAGACGCTAGCCTTGAGAAAAATTTTAGCATTCTTTACCGATGTATACAACATGATAATTGCTTTGAAGTTGAAACTCTGCGTACTAGGAAGAGCAAAGGTTTACACCACATTTCACACGTAAAACCGTTTATTGAGAGATAATGTGCTTTTTTAACTTGAGATTTTAATGCAACATTTTGGTTTACTTGAAAATACATTCTGGGTTTAAAGTACTTTCTGTGAGATACCAGACGACACAGTGGTTAGTTTATGTGACAACTACACGGTTTTATCACGACGCTACTAATGAGTGACAATTTACAATGTTGCTTTTGCGGTGTATCTGTTTTATATCTGCACAGTTTTTCTGAATTCTTCTGTAAAGTAAAACAAGTTTTAGTAGTAACTTTTGTGGTATAGCAACAATGAGACAGCCTTTTTCGTAGCACAACAATACGTTACAATACAGTACTTTCTTCATCACAACAATAAGCGTAATAACTAAGATATCTATACGCAAAGCATTTCACTTTTGTTTATCATGAGGTAAGTACATTGACTTCTGCAGAACTTAGCTTTCGGAGGACGATAACTACAAGACTTCCACAGAGACTATCTTACAACATGACGCACAGTTTAGCGCTACAGGACACGTATTTGAGTGATTAATTTTGTACTTAAAACATTTATTTTTAAAGATTTTTGAATTGCAAAGAAAGTTTTCCGTGATACATTTCATTCCATTGCTGTAATCTGTAACTCCTGAGGGTATAATTACATTAATCCTCAGGGGGGTACACGCCTACTTTCTGTACCATGTGTTTGGCACGCACAAGGAGCCCTAGCTAATATGGTATTTGCTTATACAACTTTACACATCGGTACCATATTCCTCTAACACATAATTACACAGCTATCAGATTATTTGACAGAGATAAACATTTTTTTTACTACATCAGTGACACATGTTTACGCAATTACACAGTTGGGTAACTTCACACTTATGAAACTGTATTTTGTCTGTACTTTGTAAACTGTTCATATTTTTTCAGAACCATTGTGATACTATGAGAGCTTTGAATGATATATTTGGTATGGGATCATGATTTTAAAGTACGTTTGAGGTAGATGACACTATTGAAATGAGCAGAGAATTTTTTTTAAAGTTTTGATATTATTGGTGGAAGCTACGACGATTTTGAGATTTGACTGAGGTGTTATGATGTTATTTTTACGACGACGATGTGTATTATGGTGCTGAGGTATGTTTATGGTCAAGAAGCTGATGCTATATGAGGAATTTGATTATGCTACATATTTCATGTAATGAAATATTAAAGAAGCGTCGACGAATTTGTATATGTGTAATAAGGTAAGGAGTAATGAGTAGCGGTTAGGAACTCTGCCTTGTGAAGACGTATGTTGGAAACCGAGAATCGTACTTTTAGAATTATGAAATGTGTGTAAATGCGTGAATGTATCACAATGCTGACGAATATTTTTTTTTTGGACACTTATATTTATAGGATTTTGTTTCTACAGATTTGCAACGCTAATTCTTGACCTGTGAAATATTTTTATATGAGACTGTCGCTGTAGCGAAAACTGCTGTCGTAAATATTTCGTTAAGAAAGGTAAGTGACCTTGATGTAATGCGTTGTGGCGCGCAGCTGGGCCAGCCGCCTGGAGAAAAAGCCATTAGGTGGAGAAAAAAAGAGGCCATTAACCTCGCTTCTGACATTCCCTTGTAGAAAGCATCGTAAAAACGACACGGTCGAACTTGAAAACATATGATTACACTGGATGCCTAATGAAATGACGAGAAATATTTTTATGTCTATACACCTGATTATGACTACTGTCTCTCTAGTTGAGAGATTTTTCTACTAACTTATGAAATGTCTCATGACTATTGAATGACATTTTTATGCTTTGGTTTGCGTAATTGCTTATTTCATTTAATATCTAGTTTCTAACTGCACTGCAGCATTGGTAAAAATAAAATTTTATAGATGTATTAATGTAAATATTTTCTGTCTACAGATCGAGTAAATAATAATTTTTTCAAAAAAATGAGGGAGCACAAAAAAAAGGGCATTTACCTTCACAGGAACTGCATACATAATTTTCTTTTCTAGTACTTGGTAATCTTTTCTAGAATTAGTTTTTGTGGTGCACCACTTTAATTACACAGCCATTAAGATGTGATTATACATTTCCCTTATCTGCATTGTTGTCTTTACTGTAATATTTTTCTGCTTGAGCGTTGTCATGTTTAGATATAATTTATTGCTTTTGCTTCTGCTGTTTGCCAGGCATAGTGTTATTGAATTTGACTTTGTATTATTCTGTTAAGCCAGTTTTACTAATGATTTAATTTTATTGTTTGCTGCACATTGCCTTAGATTAGTTGTAATATTACAATTGCTTTGCTAATTTCTTAATGCTGCTTGCTTCGCAAATCTGCGTTTTTTTTCATTGCTGTTTATATTAATTGTTTTATGTGATGCTGCATTGCCTCGTTCCTTAGTTTAGCATCTGAGCTCAGTAGATTTAAGTTAGCTTAAGAGGGGGTAGACTATATAAGAAACTAACTATGATGAATTGGAAGAAATACATTGAAAATCTATAAGAAAATGGTTTGGCCAAAACAGTATTTTGAAATAGGATATGAACCAAAAAAAGTAGGGTTTAGGGACAACAGGTTTAGGTAGGATTTTCTTGGAAATAAATGATGAAGTAAGATAATGGAAAATAAATAATGAGGTAAGAAATATGTGAACATATATATACAGAAAGCATGCTTGAATAGGATTTTTTTGGTGGAAACAAATGTGGAAATAAGACGAAAGATCTATGGAATGAATTCTTGGGTTGGACTGCAGTACCAAAAGTTACACTGAAAACGAACCCTGTCCTTTCCATTGTGTTAACCCCCTATGTGTTTGTGTACCCTTGTGTATTTGTTTTCTTCCTGTCTCTGTGTAGTTTCATAGAATTTTTTCTTTTCTAATACTATTCACCATGATGAGGAATACTGTTATCCTCCTGGACTCGCATTCCGGAGGACGACGGTTCAATCCCGTCTCCGGCCATCCTGATTTAGGTTTTCCGTGATTTTCCTAAATCGCTTCAGGTAAATGCCGGGATGGTTCCCTTGAAAGGGCACGGCCGATTTCCTTCCCCATCCTTCCCTCACCCGAGCTTGTGCTCCGTCTCTAATGACCTCGTTGTCGACGGGACGTTAAACACTAATCTCCTCCTCCTACTCCACTGTTATCCTCAAATATAATTGGTATTAATAATATGTTATTTACTTTGTAAAGATGTTAGACATTAGTAATTCTGTTCTGTTTTAATGCTCATGTGTGAAGTCGATGTTTCAATAATTATTCTGATCTTTTATGTATGTACTTATGTCAAAATTCCTATAACATTGATGTATAGGTATATTTTATTCTTTTGTAAAGCCTTTATTACTACAAATGTTATCTGTATTGCTATGTTTTTTAATGATGTTTTCTGTATCTTTGTAATTGTATTCTCATGTTATAAAATTGTAATTGACACCAGTTCATCATATTATTAACTTGTAAGTTACATTTCACTGCACACGTTTCTGTTGGTCATAGTATATGGACAATATGTGAGAAGTGGGGACTGTTAGTGTTTGCACGTGTGTTAATAATTCAGCAAGGGACTGGATAACAGCATTGCTGGTTCTAAGGACAATTCCAAAAACTTTGTGAGTGCACAAGTGGTGGCTATGGACTTGCTATATTATCCGCAAGACTCTTCAATGGTGATTGTGCACCTGCACAGTCACAACAGATGGCTGCTGGCCATTTCTACAAGGACTACAGTGGGTCTACACCTTTGCTGACTCACCAGTACCATTATTTCTACCAGGACTGCAGTGGGTCTGCACCTCTGGTGGCCCACCAATACCACAATCTCTACCAGGACTACAGTGGGTCTGCACCTCTGATGGCCCACCAATACCGTAATCTCTACCAGGACTACAGTGGGTCTACTCTGTGATGACCTACCTACCAATATTCTTCAAAACGTCGGATGACTCTGCTGTGGGTTTGCTCTATTGTGGCCCATTACCTGTCAGCATGTCAAGAGTCAGCATTGTCTTTCTGTTCGAAGGACAACACTACTTCTTCAAGACTGCATGGAAATCCACTACTTCCGTGTGCATTTTCTTTTACTGCTCAGACTTTGAGAAAAACACTGCAATTTTACTGTAATGAACAATCTGGACTGTCTTTATGGACTCTGAGAAAATTTTAGCTTTTGACCAACATTGTATTAATAGGTGTGTGCATTTGATATCTTTCTTACTGTAATTATCAAAAATTTTTTCAAATCTGTATTGGCCAGTGCCCAAAAAAATTTGTAAAATTTTTTGTGGGGAGCATGGGGGCTATGTAAGTAGGCTGTTTAGGTTTTTTTATTGGTAACGCCACCTCTGTATAAAAATCACTGGCTGCGCTGTGTGCAGTCTGTGTCTAGTTTGCATTGTTGTCTGCCATTGTAGTGTTAGGCAGCTGGCTGTGAACAGCGCGTAGCGTTGCGCAGTTGGAGGTGAGCCGCCAGCAGTGGTGGATGTGGGGAGAGAGATGGCGGAGTTTTGAAATTTGTCATGAACTGCTATATTTATAAATGATGATATCAAGGTAAATACATTCTTTGTTCTCTATTAATATCTTTCATTTGCTAACTATCCCTATCAGTAGTTAGTGCCTTCCATAGTTTGTATCTTTTATTTAGCTGGCAGTAGTGGCGCTCGCTGTATTGCAGTAGCTTGAGCAGCGAAGATTTTTGTGAGGTAAGTGATTTGTGAAAGGTATAGTTTAATGTTAGTCAGGGCCATTCTTTTGTAGGGAATTTTGAAAGTCAGATTGCGTTGCGCTATAAATATTGTGTGTCAGGTTAAGCACAGTCCTGTAAAATTGTTTTCAGTCTTCTACGCACAACATACATTTTAAAGATGTATTTATGCTTAAGAAGTGTCCTAAACCTGAAAATATGAATATGACACCTGTTCTGAAAATTCACATCCACTGACAAGACCTTAATTTTTCCTTTCATTTTTACTGAAATATTTAAAACAATTACGATCATTAAATACAACAAATATATATTTTTTGTTTTAAAATATGATGTACATGACTAGATTACAGTATTCTGAGAAGGTAAGCAAATAGTACCCCTTCCCTCTCCCTTTGTGTCACGTGGGTTAAATCAGCAAGTGTTATGGAATCTGATTACGAAATGAGACACTAAACGGACTATTGGGCAGCAAAATAACTGATGACGACCGAAGTAGAGAGGATAGGAAATGAAGACTGACTATAGCAAGAAAAGTATTAATGAAAAAGAGGGATTTGCTAACATCGAATATAAATTTTAATGTAGGAAGTATTTACTGAAGGTATTTGTATGGTTTCCAAGATGTTGCTCCAGGCGGATGTAAAAATGAATGTGCGCAATGGAAAATACTGAACGCGAAAATAAAGATTTGGCCCTGTCTGACTACCCCCTGAAGCAGGTCTTAGGATCTCTTAACGGTGATATTATATCCTCCTCCTTGCCCTTAACATATAAATTACAACATAAAAATAAATGAATGATTAAGGGAACTAGCGACTACTAAATTATAAATGATGTTTCTGCTTATACATTTATTGTTATACCTTTATATATTACAAATGTTTATGTGCGGATGTGCAATGGACATAAAGAGATACAAATGAATTTCCTGGCTAATATTATTGATAAACTGCCCAATTCTGCCGCTTTTTATGGCTACGTGATCTAATATAAATAACGCGAGATGACTGATATCATCTACGTCCCAAACACTAGAAGACACTACTTTCAAAGATGATCTACAGTGGTGTGCAACCTCAGTGGAAATGAAACTTACACTATCACGGCTGATCAGCTTTATAGCACTAATAAGCAGAAACAATTAACAATATCACCGAATGTACTGCAGTGATGCATCTCGTGCACGTGTGCGACTATGGAAGAACTCCAGCCAGAAAATAAAAAACTCATTAACACTAGGATGGGAGAAGGCGGTCCTCTTACTAGTATAATCTTCTCCTCTCTGTATTCTACAGACAAGAAACGCGAACTCCCAGCCGCAAGGACGGAATTCAGATAACGTTTCAACGTGACTATAGACAAGAGAAGTGCTCTCAATCACTGAACGCTGCGTACTCAATGACGATTCCCTACCCGGAGGTGAAGTCCAGAATCGTGTAAGTTAGGAACACCTTTGGTCACCTAAAGCAACTTCCCAGTGCCTTCTGCCCATATACCATGAAAATTAAGCTTTAGTGGTTTTGCCCACATTTGTCCTATCATGATGAACGAAATCTGCGACAGTATTTCACTGGTGACAGCTTCCCCGAGCTTGAACATTATCCCCCTGGGTTCCATAGCTACGCATGGTTAACACCTTTTACACTTCCAGACAATGAGCTACACTCGTTGATGATAGTCCAAAATAATGTTCATATTTATACATACTCAGAACACAGTCAGAGTTTACTTGCCACATGTCACACATGAAAACAGAACTAAAAACCTGCTAAGAGGTGCACTGACTCGACGTGATACTCGCAAAGGGGGAAAAATAGAACAGGCAGTGTACTCACCCACTGCATACTGATACTGTGTGTCGACGAAACTGGAACCCTGAGGTAGTCGAGAGTCATCGTTTCCAGGGATGGTGGCTGGTAAGGTTCCCCTGTCACTGAAATTTAGACGTGACACACATTTATGACATTATAATGTGGAGGTCCACGATGGATTGCCTCTACACGTGGTGGTCTGAGTTGAGGAGGTGAATTGTTGTTGGGATTATGATCGATGGCTGCTCATAAAAACTTCACTGTTAGTCATACATTTTACTGAAGAACAAACTAGAACATTCTGCGGTGCAACGTCCTCCATAGTGTGTGCTGAAGACACTGAGTGTTAAGGAACTGACGCAACAGGTGGCCATGGTCTCAAACGACTACCTTCAATGGCCGAAAACTAATTGCACATTGTAGTTGGCCGACAGGCTGGAAGATGCCAAGTTCACAGCACTGACCTTAAAACCAGCAGCAGGGGCCCACAGTTAGTGGAGGCCAAATCTCGTGATGGCTGCTGGTAGCCTCATCTTGCCTCGTGGAGCGGCAACACCTCTCCAATTAAATAGTAGCTACCGGACTGAGCACCTTTTACTCAAAATAATGTTAATTTACTTTTGGATAGAGCGCACATGCTTTGCAAATCACAGATTGCAAACATGTTGACGATAAGAAGTTTGCTTATTGGATGTGTAGTTACTGGCGTACCAACGAATTTCTGCTGTGTTGTTGTTATGGCGGTGCCAGCTATTTTCCTGGAGCACAATGTGGGAATCGGCCAGTGGCATTGCTACATCTGACGTAATGGTGTTACATCGCCGCTCAGCTGGCCCATTCCCAAAATCTTTTGCAACAGCCATAGCAACATCACAATTTTACTCAGTAGCGCCGAAAAATAGTGGGGGCACCGCAGATCGAATAACTGATAAGAAGATACTGAGTCGAACTGGGGAAAACAAGAAATATATGGCACAACATCCTTTCATGGGGCATATCCTGAGGCATCAAGGAGTTTTCAGGTTGGTAGGTATTGGAGAGAAGTGTGTATATGCGGGCGTTGGGGAGGGGAGGGGTGTTAAATTTGTAGAGGGAGACAAAGTCTTTAATACAGTTAGCAGGTTCCAACTGATGCACGTCGCATTAGCTGTGCAGCGCTGAAGAGGCTTGCACAGAATAGACTAGCTTGGGCAGCTGCATCAAACCAGTCTTCAGACTGAAGACCACAATAACAACATTGCGGAAGGGTCCAGGAGGGAGAGGTAGGCTTCTAGTCCACAATTTTGCGACTTCTTTACTGGGACAAGTTGTGAGTAAGTTAGAACTAATGTGATTCAGCGCCCTCGGCTGTTGAAATGGCAAAAGACGTATATATATTGTTCTTAATTAACGGCGCTGCCCATTCTCGTATGAGAGTAGATATTTATCTCACACTGTTGGCCGATGCAACCAACTGACGTAGCGGTTCTTGTATTATTTTGTTGTTGTAAACAGAAGTATCTCTGGTATGACGTTAAACTGCAACCACACATGGAGTGACCACAGTGTAAGTGGTCCCTATCCAACAATAGCATCAAGGTGGATGGGGGAGTGGAAGTTGTGAGCTGTAACTGTTACCTTGCCTGCTTGCGAAAGTGGAAGGAAGATAGAGAATCTAAAGAAATTAGTCGTGATCACCTACCACTTACCAGAAGGTAGTCAGCTCAGTAATGTCAATTGGGATTAACCGAGCTGTGGTTGTTAATTCCTGTTGTGATTTCCTATTACTCCAGGTTGGTGTTCGAGAGACACGTAAAGTTACAGATGTGGCTCCAATGTAATTTTCATAAGTGAAGTTCATAACGTGATCGGCCAATCGCATTATGCCGTATAGTTAATTGAGTATCTAACTTCGTTTGCGAAAGACTGTAGGTTCTTTGGTGCACCATAAAAGATCTGATAAATTGCTAATCAGTATTTGGGTCACACCAACGGCGGACGGGTTCCACGTCAGAAGTTTTGCATTTCTTTCACGAATAGCTGCATACAAAGCTGATAAAGACATTAATACAAAGAGATATGTTTAGTTTGTTAAATTAATACATCTGAAATGTATTAATTTAAATATACGTAAATACGACAGTCATTTGAAAAGTCTGTGCAAAGTCCGAGAGATGCCACCACCGGCGCCTAACGAGGCCTTGTTTAGTTAGTAGCATCTTTGGAAAGAACGCACATCAAGTTTCAGTCATATTGGTATATTTCTTTGTATTATGCATTCGTGAGAGACAACGAAGTAGAGTGATTGTCAAAAAATGGACGAAAAAGAATCTCTTGTGGTGAGCAGACTTTACTTTATGAAGGGCAAAACGCCTCAGGAGACTAAACAGAAGCTTGATAAACATTACGGTGATTAGAACAGTTTATAAGTGATTTCAAAATTTTAGGAGTGGCCATATGGACACAAGTGATGCTGAATGAGCCGGTCGGAGTGACCGGGTGGTTCTAGGCGCTACAGTCTGGAACCGCTCGACTACTACAGTCGCAGGTTCGAATCCTGCTTCGGGCATGGATGTGTGTTATGTCTTTAGGTTAGTTATGTTCAAGTAGTTCTAAGTTCTCTGGGACTGATGACCTCAGATGTTAAGTTGCATAGTGCTCAGAGCCATTTGATGCTGAAAGTTCTGGATACCCTGTGGAGGTTACGACTCCAGAAATCATTGATAAAATCCATGATAAGGTGATGGATGACAGAAGAGTTAAGTTGCGTTAGATTGCTAGTGTTGCTTGCATCTCGAAGGAACGGTTACATAATATTTTGCATGAACATTTGGACATGAGAAAGCTATCCGCAAGATACGTTCCGCGATTGCTCCCGCTTGACCAAAAACGGAATTTTGCGAAGTGTTGCAAGGATGGTTGCAGCTGTTCAGAAGAATCCGCAGGATTTTGAGCGTCGTTTCGTCACTGTGGATGAAACATGGTTACCTTACTATGCTCCTGAGACCAAACAACAATTGCAGCAACTATCAGCTATTTTGCAGCCTTGGACAATTCCTATTATTTGGAAGGGATCAACAAATTAGAACAGCATTGGACGAAATGTATATGTCTAACAGAAGACTACGTTGAAAAATGAAAAAGTATTACCCCAAATACGTAAGCAGTTTTTATTTTTGCAGGGACTTTTCAAACGCCCCTCGTATATTGATTGTTCTTAAGAGCTAACAAGATGGATGCATACATAGCGAAAGCTGAAGAACAAAGGACGATACAAAACTGGAAGGCGTCTCCTAGGTGATGGCAGAAAGAAATGTGAAAGCTTCTCAGTTCTTCATTATCGTAGAAAGTATTACATGTACTTATTAACATTTGTGGTCTTTCTGGTACACAGACATTTCCTAAACATAAAGAAAAAATTTTTTTTTGGTGTTTTACATTTTCCTACGATATATTTTACTAAGATAATGGCTGTTACATGAGTAGTCATTTAAGTCCTCAGTACAACAAAATTACAAGATTGGTGTATACAAGAAGGAACAATACACAATTTGACATGTTGTAAATAAACAAACGATTTTGATTGGCACACGAGATGTTTTTACAAGAAAGAGTAAATTAAAATTTCAGAGGAATTATTGTTCTGAGGATAAGAGTTTAAGTCAGTTCAGGGACGTTTCTGCCTACGGGAACTGATGCAGCCACTGCTGGAGTGACATCGCAGTTGGCTTGTATGATATCAATCTGTCGGTGACGATCGGCGGAGCTCGAACTCTGGTTGTGCACTTTGTAGCAGAGGTCGGCATCGAGGTTCGGTCCGTTCAGGACCTTAGCCGTGACACACGTGCGAGCCTTGCCTCGCGCTGCTGGTTCTGTCGCGGCAGCCGCATCGAGGTCCGACGTGCCGCACGGTGCAGTGTCATGCGGCGACACTGGGCTACAGCAGTCTCGGGCCGAGCGAGTCTCTGACGTCACCCCAAGGGCCGAGCAGTGCTGTTGCGAAACAACTTGTATGCCACGGGCTAAGGAGAGTCACGTATGGAGACACAGTCCACGAGCCGCGGCCTCACTGCTCCGCACTGCGCGAGGCTGTGACGTCACTGCATCAGTGCCTTGCGCAAGCGCTGGCGTGCTGCGGCCTACTTGCTGCTGGCAGCACTGACCGCAGCTGTGAGCTACGGGCTGCGAGCCGAGTAGAGCAGTGTTTAGTGGGATAGTGGGATTTCTTCATTTTTGTCGTAACGCACAAAATGAGATTGGAAACTAACCGTGGTCTGGAGAGGAAGGAGCGCATGTCAAGAAAAAGTGTAGTCAAAGAAAAAATAATCAGTGATGAGCTGAGAACCACACAGCTTGAAGTGTATCTTAAAAGTTCACTTTGGACCGTGTTAAAGCCTATTTTGGATGACGTTAGGAAAAGCATTCATTTTGTTTGCAGTTCGCTGTGCTGTGAAATTTACTCTCATGCTAAAGGATCAAGTGGTACTTCGCACATTTCTCGCCATCCATGTGCGTCTAATAAACATGGGTCTTATGTGGACGAGGGACGACTTCCTAAACCTGCTCAGGAGGTAACTGTCGGTAAATGCGTGGCTATGTGTGCACGAGATGTTAGGTCGTATGGAACTATAAGAGGTGAGGGTCTTATGGATCTTATTCAGACGTTAATTGACACTGCAAAGGCCATTATGTCTCACCCCACAAATGCGTCGCGTTACATGGAAGGAAGTGTTAAAAGCTTACGACATATAATTATGCCTGAGGTAATTGCTCATATAACAGAAGATGAATACCCACCAACTACGGACATGCGGACGTCCAATGCGAGAAGAAACCATTAGCTGATATGTACTGTCTCCTGTTTCGTTGACTGGACTCTCAGATCTCGCATTTTGTTTACAACTCAGTTTCTAGATGATTCAAATACGACGGTAACATTCTAAGAGAATTCTTTACACGATTTATGTCTCTTGGTATCCACGACTCTACCTTGAAAAACATGCAGCAGACTACTGCTCAAGATACCAACATCGTCGTTGCCCTGCGCGATTATTCACGATTGAAATGTTCCTGCCTTATGATCAATACAAGGCTACGAAATAAATATGATGCGGAGTATATATGCGTCAATTGTCCATAAGTTGATGGTCTTTCGGCTGTGGCGAAAGAACGCATCAATAACGTAAACAAAAGTGGTCTTCTTAAGGCTCTTGATAGATCACTGGAATAAGCAGCTGACAATGTTAGAATGCCTTTGTGCTAAAAACTCTCTGAGAAGGGAAGAACAGCCCGAAATGAAGGAACTGATATCACGCTGATGAAAGAACTTTTGACGGTATTTATGCTATTCTATTGCTGTTATTCTTATACGCAATCGTTTATTTTAAAGATTTTAAAACATGAGTGTTTTTGTAGCTCTTCAAACTGCGTCCAAGGAATTACAACTGGAGGAATCACCTACACAGCACCTTCTGTTGACATGGACAATGACAATGTTAAAGCATTTGAGTCAAATGCCCCAGGACAGAGTAGTTTCTGAAATCGGACTTTTACATAAACGCCTCAAATTATACTTAGATGAAAAGCTATTTTTCCAGATATACTGTGAGGTAGCAACTTTCCTCTGGCCACCATTCGTCATTTAAAAATGATACCTGACATTAAGAGGCGTAAAGTCATGAAAAGGATGCAATCTTTTTCCTTCCTCATACTTCTCCAATCCCACAATACACTCTAACGACATTTCCCTTTACTGCATCTTCAACCGTCTTTTCTCTTTGTTCTCGCTTGTGGTTTCGAAAGGATCTGGCTTACCTTTCGATCTAGGAATAGTTATCTCAATGTACTCTGCTCCTCTGGAAGTTACAAAAATAACATTTAATGCATTGAAATAGGAGAGACGCTCATTGCTACATGTTCCTCTACAACTGGTAACACGTGAATTCTTGGGAATCCATGCTGTCCTAAACGAAAGTTTGAATTTTTGCCATATTTGCACTGATATATGAATTTTGCTGTCTTCAGGTAAAAAGAAGAGATGTATAATGAGGCTGGACCGCTACGGTCGCAGGTTCGAATCCTGCCTCGGGCATGGATGTGTGTGCTGTCCTTAGGTAAGTTAGGTTTAAGTAGTTCTAAGTTCTGCCGGCCGCAGTGGTCTCGCGGTTCTAGGCGCGCAGTCCGGAACGGCGCGACTGCTACAGTCGCAGGTTCGAATCCTGCCTCGGGCATGGATGTGTGTGATGTCCTTAGGTTAGTTAGGTTTAACTAGTTCTAAGTTCTAGGGGACTGATGACCTAAGATGTTAAGTCCCATAGTGCTCAGAGCCATTTGAACCATTTCTAAGTTCTAGGGGACTGATGACCTCCGACGTTAAGTCCCATAGTGCTCAGAGCCATTCGAACCATTTTGCTACCGCTTCTGTTTTGCTCTTTTCTGCTGATGGGTAAGCCTGCGAGCCGAACGTATTAGTGAAAAATTTTGCACAACGTATTTTATAACGCTAATTAGTTGCCCTGTCACTTATACGCTCTCCATCAGGGTAAGCTTATCCTTTGCTCTACATGTGACATCAACTAGTCGTATGCAAATCTGGTTGGTTTCTAACAATATCCTCAGTATATGCTAGAATGTTGAGATGTGCTGACCTACAAACATTGCCTCCACAAGGTGGTTGCAAACATGGAATACACAAATAAGGAGATAATAAAATGACAAAGGAAAGTACTAACTATGAAATGACACACTCAGTAGTGTTAAATTCTTCACTCTTCTGAAATTTACTCTATACAAGATTACACAGTACGAGCAACATTTTAGTTCTGCCTATTCACATTTGGTAATCGTCTGTCCTGTGATATATTCGCGGTTGTTAATCCAAGCGCGGAGTACTGACATCAGCTATGGCAATTGCAATTACATTAGAACTACACTCACGACTAGCAACGTGAAGCCTCAGCATAGAACGAAAAAGACACGTGATCAGCAATTTACTTTACTTCCCTAACCGCCGTTGCGAATGCACGACCACTACAGTGATCTAACGCTTATCGCTCGCCTCAGCGAGTTAACATAAATTCTACCTCACCAAAAGCTTCCGTGGAACACCAAACGATCCTCAGGCTTTCGCTATAAGTACTCTGTCCCAGTAACGAGGTCGCAGACGTCGCCAGGACCAACCTCTCCCCTCGACACCCCAGGAACAAGTGTTTCACAGTCGCAGCGCTTTTTCGTAGCTCCTGTTCTTTTTCCTTCCCCCCTTTAATGTGTGTGGTCAATCATGTTGCTGGAAGGCGTTCGTTTCCGATCGCCGACCAATCTCAGTTTTGCAATAGACCAAAGCTTCTACAAGTTTCCAGACTGTTCCAGAAGCTTCTGCTCCGGCCGTTCGGAAAACCACCTACACGCCGCCACGCATTTTGTGAGCGAGCCCCTGTCTCTTCTCCTTGTCCTCGGACACGTGGCTTCCGCTAAGCCGCGGTCCACCCGTCTGGGTTTTGCAGGAGCTTACGTTCGATGTTGTCTACAGCTCTCAGGCCTGCCTGCCTCGCATGTGTCTTTCCCGTTCTCCTACCAGCCTCCCGTCTCCGTCTGCTTCACTATCGCCCAACGTGCAGATATTCTGCTACAAATTAAGATCCCTAGCCGATGTCAGTATCGTTAATGTTTTCCTGTCTCGATGTTTATACTACAGTATTACAGGGTCATCTTTCCGGAGTGGTAGTTGTAATTTGGCTCAAAATCATGCCACCTTACAACACTTAATCTAATTCTATCCTAACACTTACTGTAAGTTAACTTCTCCGCTTGTGCGGCTACTCATGACTACTACTGTATGTGCTTAAACGTAGTGAGCCACATCTATTGGTTGAAATGAAATACATTCCCCATTCAAAACGGCGTAAAGTACCACAAAACTCCGACTTCCATACAAAACTCATCTTTCCCTCCTAAGAAGCTTCACATGATTAAAACCTTATACCATTCCAGATAATGAGCCACACCCATTGACGACAGAGAAAAATAACGTTCATATTTACACATCCTCAGAACCCAGTGTGAGTTTACTTGCCACATGTCACACATGAAAACAGAACTGAAAAGCTGTTAAAAAGTGGACTGACTCGACGAGACACTCGCGGGATGAAAGCAGAGCTGACCATTTGCAGCATAGTCGACAGGACCGATTGCGGACCTCTGGTACAGAGCCGAGTGGTGGGTCTGAATCAGAGGCTCAGACGGTTCTGTGACTGTGTAGGCTGCTGATTCCTAGATTTGCGCCAACTGGTGCTTTTGGGTTTCGGGTTCTGCTGAATAGATCAGGTGTCCACTATACGCAGGAGGCGGCTACACGGGTAGCAGGGACTGTGTGGCGTGGATTGGCCGGTTGTTTAGGTTAGAGGGTCTTGGGAAACACAAGAAGGGGTTCAGTCACAAAGGGTGCAAGGTGAACACAGGAATCATTGATATAACAGTTGTAAATTGTCGTAGCTGTGTTGGGAAAGTACCAGAGCTCCAAGCGCTAATAGAAAGCACTGATGCTCAAATCGTTATAGGCACTGAAAGCTGGCTAAAATCGGATATAAGCTCAGCCGCAGTTCTTGCGAAGAACCTAACGGTGTGCCGGCCGCGGTGGCCGAGAAGTTATAGGCATTTCAGTCCGGAACTGCGAGACTGCTACGGTCGCAGGTTTGAATCCTGCCTCGGGCATGGATATGTGTGATGTCCTTAGTGCTGGTGCCTTCTCCACCAGACATCACGGCGCCTAGAGTATCAGCAACCAGACTGACAGCCTGCAGCCGCGGGTTGCCCGCCTCGCAGGCACACCGAAGCACTACACAACCGACAGGCAATACTGATGAACGGCCACATCAACAACCACAACAACAACACCACAGCAAAGACACAAGCGGCCACCAGGGGCCACTACCGGCCCACATAAACATAAGGAAGACGTCGCTGCAGATCTCGGAACTATTTTCACACATCAAACCACGTGATAGAAAATAGTTCCAAGGTACTCATCCGCCAAAGCGCTATAAAGGCATGCGCTCGGCTGCACATCGGCGTTCCTTAAACCCGGCAAACCGCCGTCCGCCGTCTCCTCCTACCGCCCCATCAGCCTTACCTCGGTCTTCAGCAAGGTCCTGGAATCTATCCTCACCCGACGCATCCACCAGCATCTCCGCCAGCACCGCCTCCTTCCCGTTACCCAGTGTGGCTTTCGGCCGTCCTTCTCTTCCGACGACCTTCTCCTTCACCTCACTCATCTCCTTTCCGAACAGCTTTATTCCCGTCGCTCCGCAAGCTTCCTCTCCCTGGACCTCGAACGTGCCTATGACCGCGTATGGCATTCCGGTTTCCTCTTCAAGCTCCAAACCTTCGCCCTTCCCATTAACTACGTCCGTCTGATCGGCTCCTTTCTCTCCCGCCGTCCCTCCTATGTCACCATCCATAACACAGATTCCTACACCTTTTTCCCCTCCGCCGGTGTGCCCCAAGGCTCCGTCCTCTCCCCCCTTCTGTACCTTTTGTACACGGCGGACATGCCGCCGCCGTCACCCCCCGTCCACCTTCTCCAGTTTGCCGATGACACCGCCTTCCTTGCCCTTGCCCCCACCCTGCAGCGCTCCCAACACCTTCTCCAATCCCATCTTGACCGGTTCACCGCTTGGTGCAACCAGTGGTTGCTCAAGGTCAATCCCTCCAAAACCCAGGCGATCATTGTAGGTAAAACCACCCCTTCCTTCCGCTTCCTTGATTTCTACATCACCATCTATGGCCGTCCTATCGCCCTCACTCCCACCCTTAAGTACCTTGGCGTCACCCTCGACCGTCGCCTGTCCTGGACTCCCCACCTCCGGACAATCCAAGCCAAGGCACGCTCCCGACTCAGTCTCCTCAAGCTCCTCTCCGGCCGTACGTGGGGTCTGGACCCCTCCACCATCCTCCACACCTATAAATCCCTCATCCGCCCTATCCTTTGTTATGCCCATACGGCTTGGATCTCCGCCCCCCCCTACCTTTTATAAATCCCTCCAAATCCTTGAACGCCATGCTCTCCGCCTCGCCTATCGCATCCGTCTCCCCTCCCCTACGCGGCTCCTGTACGATCTCATCCCCTTCCCCCACCTCCTTCTTTTCCTTGAAAGGATACGGATCCTGTACACCTCCCGTAAACTCGATCCTCCTCACCCACTCATCTCCCCGATCCTCTCTCTCCCCCGCCTGCTGCCGCGCCTGTATTCCCACGTCCCACCCAGTCTCCATCTCTCCACCCTCCTTACCCTCTCCCAAGGTGGCTTCCGCCAGCTCCCCCTCCCTGATGATGTCCTCCTCCCCTCCATCTACCCCTCCTATCAACTTTGACCCTGCCCCACCCCCCACTTCCGGTGTCCTTTCCTTTAGGCACCCTCCCTCCCTTCTCTTCCCTTCCCTTCCCTTTCCTTTTCCCCCGTCCCCTCCCTCCACCCCTCATCCCCCGGGGTTCCCCTCCCCCTTCCTCCCTACCCACTATCTCCCCTGCCCGTGGCATCTCTGATCTCCCCTCTGGCTCTCCCACTCCCCTTCCTCCTCCTCCTCTCTTGGCAGGTCCCCGGACTCGCACATGCATAGGGAACATTCGCGCGCCGGAGATCATCGCCATCAGTGTTTCGTGTGTGTGCTTCGTTTTGTGTTTCGCGTTCTTTCGCAGTTACAACTCCACTGTTCACATGTGCCGTCGCCGTCCTCCGTGTTTTGTGCGCCGTGTCAACAAGTGTTAGTGTTTTTATCGTCCAGCGTGAACGGCTTCGTGTTTATTGTTTCTTGTATCTCCATTTTTTGCCCACCGTCTTTTTTTGTATTGTCCGTATCAACTATTTGTCATGTTATTGTTCCACTTAAGGCTGAAGAGCAGCGTAAAAAATGCTGCTGGCAGCCAGCCTATATAGGTGATTAAATTAACAATAAAGCAAAAAAAAATGCACATCGGCAGTTCATCGACCTCAAGCAGACATGGATAGCTGCCGCCCCAGCAGCCAGGCTTAGATCTTCTCGCTGATCTCTGGATTAGGCTTGGTATATCGGAGAAGTCTCTGGCGGAGACTAGTAGGAAATTATTTCAGTTGTTTTCTATATTATTCTTGTATGTAGTTGTGATTCGAAGACAGGTCATGGTTTTTTGTTTTCACTGTACTTGGAGAATTGGTTTGGGTTAATTGAACAGTCCAATAAACTGTAGTTGTGCTTTGATCGTTAGTTTCTTCTGCTTATGCAGTAATAGTAGTGGCGACGAGTTGGTTCGTAGTTTTCACGTGTTCATTGCTTGTTCTCCTCCATGGCAGAGAATATTCTGGGCATCGATCAGCCCTCGGCAAGCGTCCTCGCACTTTTAATTAGTATGCTGCAGACGAATGAACTTATTATTCAGCGATTGCAGGCTCTGTCTGCTGTCTCCCATGGGTCTCAGGCACTGAGTGCTCCGTCCGCTTCCCCTCTCGTGGGGCTGCGGGCCACGCCTCCCACTTTTCCCATTTTTTGGCGCATGACGTCGTTGGCGGCGTGCAGAGTTGCGCGATTCTTTTTGCCTATGTCGGTCCGGAAATATATCATCTGTTGCAGCAGTTGCACAGCGACACGGAGCCACACACTCTCTCGTATGAACAGTTGACTTCGAGTTTGTTGGAGTATTTTGATTCTCAGGTCCACGTGGCGGCTGCCCGTCACAAGTTTTTTGTTGTCAGAAGCCCCCCTCCCAATCAGGAGTGGGTTGCCACACTTCAAGGCCCCTCCCGGGACTGTCGGATTTTTTGTGGTAACCCCTCATGTAAACAGTTGTATGGTTCAGCGCTCATTCAGGACATGCTTCTCATACATGCTCCGGATGACTCCTTGCGGACCAATATTCTTAAATTGATGGATCCATCGTTGGATACTGGCTTAAATGTTGTCAGCGCCCATGACCAGTCTACTTGCTCGTTGACTAAGTTGTTTCCCCCTGCACAGGTCTTTGTCGCCCACCTGTCGCGGCGCCAGTATGCCTCATAGGGGTCTCGCAGGTCCCCCCATATGGAGGGCCCTCCCCCATTCCTGGATACAGGGGGCGTGGCCACTCCACCACCGGACCAGCCACCGCGCTGTCGGCGTCAGCTGCCCCAGCCACAACAGCAGCAAGGGTTACTGCCCTGTCGGCAACGTTTCATTTCGCACATGCGAGTTGATAGTCGGTTTCGACGTGTGACCTGTTCAGCCTGCGGAAAACAGGGCCACAAGGCAGAGGTGTGCCGGTCATCCTGTTCGATGCTCGTGGACCACATGTCCGTCGATGCTTCTGACTCTCTGGAGGTCGACTCCGTGCCTCCGCTGCAGATTTCCTTTGTTCAGTCCGTCTTTCCGCCATCAGTGGCGGCAATCACTCTGATGGTACAGGTTGATGGGGTCTGTCTCCTGTTTCAGGTGGATACAGGGTCTTCCGCCACCATCATCGATGCTGGCTCCCACTGTCGTTTGGGTTCCCCACCTCTCCATCCTTTTCATGTGGCCCTGCAGAGCTACAGTAATGATGTCATTAACCTCCAAGGGTGGTTCTCTGCTCGAGACCAGTACTGCCTGCATGATGTTCAGGCTCGGGTATTGGTCCTCTTCGCTCCCATGACCACGAACCTATTATACATGGATTTTTTTCCCTTTATTTGGCTTGCACACCCATGATTTGGAGCCAGCGGTCCAGTCTCTTTTGGCGGGTGACCACCTCCAGCAACTGTTGGAGGAATTCTTTGCTGTTTTCTCCAACCCTGTCTCTGGGGGTTCCAGACTTTGAGGCCCACGTTGAACTCCTTCCCTTGGCTGTCCCGAAATTCCATAAGGCTCGCTCGGTTCCTTTCGCCCTCCATGACAAGTTATGGCAGGAGCTTCAACGCCTGGAGGATGAGGGCATCCTCAGCCCCATTCCCATAGCTGTTGGGCTACGCCCATCGTCGTTCTTGAGGAACCCAACAGGTCCTTGCGCGTTTGTGGGGATTTTTAAGGCCACTGTCAATGTTCAGTCTGTTATCGATTCTTACCCCATCCCAAGGGTTGAGGACATTTTGTCGAAATTGGCTGGCAGCAACGTGTTTGCCAAAATTGAGCTGAGGGATGTGTACCTCCAGTTACCTGTTTTGGTCATCTCCACTCCTTTTGGGCTTTTCCGCTATAACCGCCTTCCTTTTGGGGTCGCTAGCACTCCCGCCATTTTTCAGGCTATCTGGAGTGCATGGCGAAGGACGTTCTGGGTATGGCGAACTACCTGGATGACATCTTAATCGTGTTTACTTCTGTTCCAGAGTTGGCCCGGAACCTCCGCCACCTCTTCCGCGTCCTCCAGGCTGCTGGCTTACGTTGCAAAAAGGAGAAGTGTCTTTTTTTTTATTCCTCAGGTGACCTACCTCGGCCATGTCCTCAGCGCCTCCGGCATTCGCCCCACACCCCAGTATATCGAGGCCATCCAGCAGCTGCCGCCATCGCAGGGCGTCTAACAGTTGAAGTCCGTCTTAGGCCAGCTTAACTACTATCGCCTCGCTGATCTTTGGATTAGGCTTGGTATATCGGAGAAGTCTCTGGTGGAGACTAGTAGGAAATTATTTAAGTTGTTTTCTACATTATTCTTGTATGTAGTTGTGATTGAAAGACGGAACATTGTTTTGTGTTGGTGTTATACTTGGAGAATTTGTTTTGCTTAACTGAACAGTCCAATAACTTGTTGTCGGACATTGATCGTTAGTTTCTTCTGCTTACGCAGAAATAGCACTTAGGGTGGTTAGGTTTAAGTAGTTCTAAGTTCTAGGGAACTGATGACCTCTGATGTTAAGTCCCATAGTGCTCGGATCCATTTTCGAACAATGGTGTTCCGAAGAGATAAGCTAAATACCGTTGGCGGTGGCGTGTTTATTGCTGTCAGAAGTAGTTTACCTTGTCGCGAAATTGAAGTAGATTCTTCCTGTAGTTAGTATGGGCAGAGGTCATTCTTGGCAATGGGAATAAGAAAATAATGGGATCCTTTTACTGACCTCCCAGTTCAGATGATACATTTGCTGAAAGGTTTAAAGAAAACTTGAGTTTGATTTGAAACACGTACCCGACTCATACAATAATAGTTGGTGGTGACCTTAATTTACCCTCGATATGTTGGCGAAAATACATGTTTAATTCCGGAAGTACGCATAAAATATCATCCGAAATTTTGCTAAACGCATTCTCTGAAAATTATTTCGAGTGGTTACTTCATGAGCCCACGCGAATAGTAAATGTTTGTGAAAACACACTTGACCTGTTAGCAACAAATAATCCTGAGTTAATAACGAGCATCAAAACCGATATAGGGATTAGTGAACACAGAGTTGTCGTAGTGAGATTTAATATTGTAATCCCCAAATCCTCGAAAGGTGAGCGAAAAATATACGTATTCAAAAAAGCAGATAAAAATTCACTTGATGCCTACCTGAGAGACAATCTCCACTCATTCCAAGTTAATAATATAGACGTAGACCAGATGTGGCTTAGATTCAAAGAAATAGTATTGGCAGCAATTGAGAGATTTATACCAAATAAACAATCAAACGACGGAGCTGACCCTCCTTGGTACACAAAACGAGTTAGAACAATGTCGCAGAAACAACGAAACAAACATGTCAAATTTAAACATACGCAAAATCCCCATATTGGCGATTATTTACAGGAGCTCGAAATTTAGGGCGGAGTTCAATGTGAGACGCCTATACCAGTTTCCACACCGAAACTTTGTCTCGAAACCTGGCAGAAAATCCAAAAAGCTTGTCCACAGCTCGTGGTCGTGCGGTAGAGTTTTCGCTTCCCGCGCCCGAGTTTCAGGGTTTGATTCCCTTCGGGGTCAGGGATTTTCTCTGCCTCGTGATGACTGGGTGTTGTGTGATGTCCTTAGGTTAGTTAGGTTTAAGTAGTTCTAAGTTCTAGGGGACTGATGACCATAGATTTCAGTCCCATAGTGCTCAGAGCCATTTGAAGCATTTGAACCAAAAAGATTCTGGTCGTACGTGAAGTACGTTAGCGGCAAAAAACAATCAATGCCTTCTCTGCGCGATAACTATGGAGTTACTAAACACAGCCTTCCGAAATGCCTTCACAAGAGAAGACGAAGTAAATATCCCAGAATTCGAATCGAGAACAGCTGCCAACATGAGTAACGTAGAAGTAAATATCCTCCAAGTAGTGAAGCAACTCAAATCAATTAATAAAAGCAAGTCTTCTGGTCCAGACTGTATACCAATTAAATTCCTTTCCGAGTATGCTGATGCATTAGCGCCATACTTAACAATCATATACAACCGTTCGCTCCACGAAAGATCCGTACCCAAAGACTGGAAAGTTGCACAGGTCACAACAAATATTCAAGAAAGATAGTAGGAGTAATCCACTAAATTACAGGCCCATATCGTTAACGTCGACAAAGAGTAGGAATTTAGAACATATATTGTGTTCGAAAATTATGAATCACCTCGAAGGAAACTGTCTATTAATACACAGTCAACACGGATTTTGAAAACATAATTCCTGTGAAACACAAGTAGCTCTTTATTCACACGAAGTGCCGAGTGCTATTGACAAGGGATTTCAGATCGATTAAGTTTTCCTAGATTTCCGGAAGGCTTTTGACACTGTACCACCCAAGCTGCTCGTAGTGAAATTGCGTACTTATGGAATGTTGTCTCAGTTATGTGACTGCATTTCCGATTTCCTGTCAGAGAGGTCACAGTTCGTAGTAATTGACGGAAAGATATCGAGTAATACAGAAGTGATATCAGGCGTTCCCCAAGGTAGTGTTATAGGCCCTTTGCTGTTCCTTATGTATATAAACGATTTGGAAGACGATCTGAGAAGCCGTCTTCGGTTGTTTGCAGATGACACTGTCGTTTGTCGACTAATAAAGTCATCAGAAGATCAAAACAAAATCCAAAACGTTTTAGAAAAAATATCTGAATGGTGCGAAAAGGGGCATTTGACCCTAAATAACGAAAAGTGTGAGGTCATCCACATGAGTGCTAAAATGAACTCTTTAAACTTCGGTTACACCATAAATCAGTCTAATCTAAAAGCCATAAATACAACTAAATACCTAGGTATTACAATTACGAAGAACTTAAGTTGGAAAGAGCACATAGAACCTGTTGTGGGGAAGGCTAAAGAAAGGCTGAGTTTTATTGGCACGACACTTAGAAAATGTAACAAACCTACTAAGGAGGACACTACGCTACAATTACGAAAACTTGTTTCAGCCCACGGCCCAGCATGCCAATGCTAATGTTTTGTCTCGTCTGCCTATCGGTCCTGACGAAGTCTCTGATTCTTCCGAATTGTCCTGCATGTTTATTGATTCGCAAGATAAGGAATTAGCTGATGTTTTTCCGCCGGATTTTCGTCGCATTGCTTCCGCGACAGCCGCGGATGCTTCTTTGAAGATTGTTTTGCGGTATATTCGCACTCAGTGGCCTCCATCTGCTATGCAGGTTCATGATCCACTTGTTCGACGTTACTTTGCGCAACGTCACAACTTGTCTGCACACCATGGTGTTATCGAGTTACGAACTGACAGTGATCAGTCCCGTGTGGCTGTACCTCGTTCGTTGCAGTCGGAAATTCTCTGCTTGCTGCACGTTGGTCATTGGGGTATAGTGCGGATGAAGCAATTAGCGCATCGTAACCCGATGGTTAATAGTCATTGATCCGTACAGCAACTTTCCTTTTGTTGTACCTATGTCTTATACTAAATCTGCTAGTACTATTCAGGCTTTGACGTCTATTTTCTGCATTATGGGCCTTCCTGAAGTTATTGTCTCCGACAATGGCCCCCAGTTCGTGTCCTCAGAGTTTTAAGCGTTCTGTGATGCTAATGGCATTCGCCATCTGACCTCAGCCCCATTCCACCCCCAGGCGAACGGTGAGGCTGAACACTTTGTGCGTATGTTTATGTCGCAGATGAGCAATTTTCGTGGCACGCATTCTCAGGAGAATGCGCTCTGGACTTTCCTTGCTTCATATTGCTCACATCCGCTCGGCACCCGTTCCCCAGTGGAATTGCTACATGGCCGCGCCCATCGGTCGCTCCTGCAGCTATTGCACCCACCGGCGCGCGCTCCCGCTGCTTCGCCTCGTTGTGGGCTGGCGCCACATGATTTAGTGTTCTATTGCGTTTACTCTGGCAGGCAGCGGTGGGAGAAGGGACTCATTCATCTCCAGCTTGGCCGCACCTTTTTTGTTATTTCTGGTCCCTCTGGCACTGACAAGCGAGACCGGAACCAAATCCGTTTGTGCCGTCCTCGGTTTTCTGCCGCTAGTTGTTTTCTGGCAGAATTGGAGGCTTCACGGATTCCGCCACCTCAGCCTACGACTCCACTGATGGCCCTCCGCTGCTCGCAACCCCGCCACGGTCGCCCCGACTGCCGTCGTCGAAGTCGCCGATGCCAGTACGGTTACCTGCATGGGACAGGCACCTCTCGCCGCCACCAAGGCCCCACCTCCGCCCGCTGCTGCCGCCGCTGCCGCCGCCACCATGTTCCTACGTTTTGCCGGTGCGCGGCCTTGACAGGTTTTCCACAAGCGCGAGTGGACAACACAGCTCAGCAGTTCCGCAGTCCGCCCCCTCAGCTGCGACGCCCTGGGTGCCTCCACCTGTCGTCGGAAGCCCTACTCAATGACGGTGCATCGTTTCAGGGGGGAGGGATGTTGTATCGACAGGTACGATGCCACGGCGTAGGTGAAAGTTCTTAAGTAGGTATTACAACAGACACCGACAACAGCACCCTCTAGCCGGTGCTGTCGAGGTCTACGAGCTCAGTGACAGATTCTGCCCATCTTGATCAAGAGCAGACGGCCGGAAGACTTTGCTTCCTATTCAGACTATGTACGATGGGTCTAAGGCTTCACACCTCAATGCAAAGCTATGTATTCAGTTAATATAGTGATATAGTAAAACCATTCCTAAGAGCAGTACCGAGAGATTTTCACGTTTTCCTGCTCCCATTCACTTCCTTCATTCAGGCAACCTTTCAGTTTACAGGAACAGACCCATGCACTAACTTCCAGGTGGGATATAAAAGTGATATTGCCATGACTGTTGCAACAGACTTAGTTAGTGGGCCAGCTCACTGCCGACCAAACACCATTACGTCAGGTGCAGCAGTGCCACTGGCAGATTCCCACATTGTGCTCCAGGAAAGGGGCTGGCACTGCCATAATGACGACACAGCAGGAAGGCGTTTGTAGGCCAGTTACTACACATCCAACCAACAGCCTTCTTATGGTCTACATGGTTGCGAGCTGTGATTTGCAAAGCAAGAACGCTCTGTCCCAACATAAATTACAATTATTTTCAGTCAAAGGTGTCTCAGTCTCGACGAGGAGAGGTGTATGCCGCTCCTCGAGGCGACATGATGCTACAAGTAGCCACCACGAGCTTTGCCGTCCACTAACTGTGGGCACCTGCTTATGGTTTCAAGATCAGTTCTGTGGCTTAGCATCTTCCAGCCAGAGGGCCACTTCAGGCCATTTACCAGGTGCAATCAGTCCTCTGCCATAGAAGGCAGTCGCCTGAGACCATGGCCAACTGTAACGTCAGTTCCTTAACACTCGCTGTCTTCAGCACACGTTATGGAGGACGTAGCACAACAGAATGTTCTAGTTTGTTCTTCAGTAAAATGTATGACTAATAGCGAAGATTTTTCGGGGGCAGCCACGTATCATCATCCCGACAACAGTCCACCACCTCAACTCAGACCTCCACATGTACATCTACATCTACATGGATACTCTGCATATCACATTTAAGTGCCTGGCAGAACGTTCATCGAACCACCTTCACAATTCTCTATTATTCCAATGTCGTATAGCGCGCGGAAACAATGAACACCTATATCTTTCCGTACGAGCTCTGATTTCCCTTATTTTATCGTGGTGATCGTTCCTCCCTATGTAGGTCGGTGTCAACAAAATATTTTCTCATTCAGAGGCGAAAGTTGGTGATTCGAATTTCGTGAGAAGATTCCGTCGCAACGAAAAACACCTTTCTTTTAATGATTTCCAGCCCAAATCCTGTATCATTTCTATGACACTCTCTCCCATATTTCATGATAATTCAAAACGAGCTGCCTTTCTTTGACCTATTTAAATGTACTCCGTCAGTCCTAACTGGTAAGGATCCCACACTGCGCAGCAGTATTCTAAAGGAGGACAGACCAACGTTGCAACTTTTGTGCAGTATGGTCCGGAACTGGCTTTGACGGGTAGAACGACATCAAAGGCTTATGGTCGGTGACCAAATAGAACTTGCGACCGTACAAAAAATCATGAAACTTTGTCACACCATAGACAATAGCTAAAGCTTCTTCTCGATTTGAGAACAGTTTTGCTGGACAGAATTGAGCAACTTAGACGGGCGATCGACAGACTTAGTGCGGTGTGAGAGAACCGCTCCGATGCCGTGAGAAGATGCATCGACCACCAAAACATCTGGTTTGGGGGGATCGAAAGGAATCAAACAGCGATCATTCAACAATGCAGATTTGAGCTTGTGGAAAGCAGCCTCACATTCCGAAGATCAAACAAAAGTAACGTTCTTACGTAAAAGGCGATGCAAAAGTGCTGCAATCTGCGCTGCATTTGTTATAAACCGAATGTAATATGATATTTTGCCCAACACAGACTGAAGTTCTTTCAAGTTCCTGGGTGCTGGCAAGTCTCTAATTGCACTGAGATGTGAGAGCGAGGGGTGGAAAGCCTGTTCGTTAATCATATGTCCTAAATACTGAATCTCAGTTTGAAAAAAATTGCACTTGCCTCTTTTACACTTTAGTCCTGCCTGCAAAAGTACAATAAATAAGGCACGCAAATTCTGCAAATGTTCGTCAGGGGTGCGACATTATACCACTATATAGTCCAGATAATTTGAGCAGCCAGGGACAGTGGCACACAACTGCTGCAAATAACACTGAAAAATAGCTGGAACCGAAGCACAACCGAACGGAAGGAGGCGAAACTTGAGCAATCCAAGGTGGATGTTGATCACAAAATAGCGCTGCGACTGTTCTTCGAGCGGAATCTGAAAGAATGCGTCCCTCAAGTCAATCGTGGAAAAGAATTTTCTCGCACCAAGCTTATCAAAAATGTCTTCAGGACGCAGTAAGGAAAATGTAGCTGCCGCTGACTGGGGATTTACTGTAGACTGAAAGTCAGCACAAATACGGAGACAACCGTTTGGTTTCTTCACACACACTATAGGCGAAGCCCATGGCGAAGCAGAAACAGGTTCAATGACACCAATGTCTTGCAAATGTTTAAGTTCAGAAGCTATGGCGTCGCGCAGTGCGTGCAGTACCGGACGTGCACACCGAAAAATAGGCATGTCCTAACTACAACATGCGCTGCGAAGTCTGTAGCACAACCAAGGCCATCAGAAAAGAGTTCACCGAAATCGTCGCTTAGTGTAGCAACACAGTCTGCATGGTCAATAGCGTTGATGCAAAGTGCATTGTCCTGAATTGCGAGGTCAAAAAGTTCAAATGCGTCAATGCCAAAAATATTCGTAGCATCACAAGAGCATCGCACATGGAAAGACACTGTACGGGTCGTGGCACCATACGTGGCTAGCAAGCTACATACGCCAAGCACTGAGATATCCTGGCCAGTAAGTGCAGTCAGTGTGGAATGTGAACGATGAAGCGGGAGTGAATAAAGCAAGTCATACGTCGATTTGTTCAGTAAAGAAACTGACGCACCAGTGTCCAGCTGCATGCGAACATAACGTCCACAAATGAGCAGAGTCACTAAAAGTTTACTCGCATCGCGCTGAATGCGAGAGGAAGTGTCTAGCAAAACTTGATTCACACGACGAGCTATCGAAGCACGTGAAGCAGAAGGCTTTGAATAAATGGCATTAACATCCATAGGCTGATGTGAATCATGATCATGGCGGTTGCCGTTGCGGTGACGCCCACGCGAGTCACGCGAACGGGAGTCAATTGGTGAATTATTGTTTCTCTTACTACACACAGCTTGCACATGTCCTTTCTTATTACAAAAATAACACAGTGCTTGACGGGATGGGCAAATGTCCTGTGGGTGGGCACGAAAGCAGTTCGGACGTGCTTTCAGTTTCTTTGTGGGTGCCTGGTGTGAAATATATTTACTTGCGCGCGAGCGGCGCGGCGTGGCTGGCCGTGCAGGCGGGTGGGAGAGCACGTGTTGCTCCGCGCTAACAGTACACACACCCGGGGTCACGTCGAACGCGGATGTAGCCCTGTGTAATGTATCTTCTCTGTCTGCAAAGACGGACGGGAAAGACCCACCGTGGTTTAACAGTGCAATTCGGAGAATGCTCAGGAAGCAAAGGCAGCTGCACTCACGGTAGAAGAAAGATTGGGAGAGTGAGGAATGGCAAAAGTTAGTAGAGATTCGTGCTGCTGTAAAAAGAGCGATGCACGAAGCATTCAACCACTACCAGCATCATACCTTAGCACAAGATCTTGCTGAAAACCCAAGGAAATTCTGGTCTTACGTAAAATCGGTAAGCGGGTCGAAGGCTTCCATCCAGTCACTCACTGATCAGCCTGGCCTGGCAACGGAAGACAGCAAAACGAAAGCTGAAATTTTAAATTTAGCGTTTGAGGAATCTTTCACGCAGGACGATCGTACAAACATACCGCCGTTTGAGTCTCGTACAGATTCCCGTATGGAGGACATAGTGATTGACTTCCCTGGGGTTGTCAAGCAGCTCAATGGGTTGAAAATAAATAAATCGCCAGGTCCTGATCGGATTCCAATTCGGTTTTACAGAGGGTACTCTACTGAATTGGCTTCTTACTTAGCTTGCTTCCATTTATCGCGAATATCTTGCCCAACGTAAGGTCCCGAGCGACTGGAAAAAAGCGCGGGTGACGCCTGTATATAAGATGGGTAGAAGGACGGATCCTCAAAATTACACTCCAATATCCTTAACATCAGTTTGTTGCAGGATTCTCGAACGTATTCTCAGTTCGAATATAATGAATTTCCTTGAGACAGAGAAGTTGCTGTCCATGCATCAGCACGGCTTTAGAAAGCATCGCTCCTGCGATACGCAACTCGACCTTTTTTCACATGATATCTTGTGAACCATGGATGAAGAGTATCAGACGGATGCCATATTCCTTGACTTCCGGAAAGCGTTTGACTCGGTGCCCCACTGCCGACTCCTAACTAAGAGCATATGGGATTGGTTCCCAAGTATGTGAGTGGCTCGAAGACTTCTTAAGTAACAGAACCCAGTACGTTGTCCTCAATGGTGAGTGTTCGTCGGAGGTGAGGGTTGGTTCAAATGGCTCTGAGCACTATGTGACGTAACATCTCAGGTCATCAGTCCCCTAGAACTTACAACTACTGAAACCTCACTAACCTTAGGACATCACACACATCCATGCCCGAGGCAGGATTCGAACCTGCGACCGTAGCGGTCGCGCGGTTTCGGACGGAGGTGACGGTATCATCTGGAGTGCCCCAGGAAAGTGTGGTAGGTCCGCTGTTGTTTTCTATACACGTAAAAGATCTTTTGGTTAGGGTGGATAGCAATGTGCCCTAATCTCTCTTATCTCATCTTATCTTATCTTTGTGGTCTTTTCGCGAAATATATGTCGGCGGCAGTAAAATTGTCCTGCAGTCAGCCTCAAATGCTGGTTCTCTAAATTTCCTCAGTAGCGATTCACGAAAAGAACGCCTCCTTTCCTCCAGACACTCCCACCCGAGTTCCTGAAGCATTTCCGTAACACTCGCGTGATGATCAAACCTACCACTAACAAATCTAGCAGCCCGCCTCTGAATTGCTTCTATGTCCTCCCTCAATTCGACGTGATAGGGATCCCAAACGCTCGAGCAGTACTGAAAGTCTTAATAGCGAATGGTGGGAACACTTAAAGACAGTCACTAAGCCACACGGGCATATCACAGAAAAGCCAAAGTAGTACCGAGCAAAAAAGGAAATGAGAAGAGAGGGAAAAAAAATTTAATCCCTGCTCGTCGCCAAGTTTTGTATCCCACCTGGAAGGCGGCGCGTGGGTCTGCTCCTGCAAACTGGAAGGTTGCCCGATTGAAGGAAGTGAGTAGGAGCAGGGAAAGGTGCAAATCTCTCGGTACTGCTCTTAGAAATGGTTTTACTATATCACAACATTAACTGAATACATAACTTTGCACTGAGGTGCGAAGCCTTATCCCCGTCGTAAGTAGTACATAATCTCAATATCAAGCGAAGTGTCCTGGCCGTCTGCTCTTGATCAAACTGTGCAGAATCTGTAGCGCAGCTCGTAGACATGCACAGCACCGGCTAGAGGGCGCTGTCGTCAGTGTCCGTCGTAGTGCCAACTTAAGAACTTTCACCTACAACGTGGCATCGCAGCTATCGATAACACAATCACCATTTTACTCAGTAGCGCCAAAAATTAGTGGTGGCGCTGCAGATCGAATAACTGATTTGAAGATACTGAGACGAACTGGGGAAAACAAGAAACTTATGGCACGACTTAGTTTCGTAGGGCATATCCTGAGGCACCAAGGAAGTGTAAATTTGGTAATGGAGAGAAGTGTGTATATGTGGGTGTTGGGGAGGGGGTATTAAAATTGTAGAGGGAGACAAACTCTTGAATACACGTAGCAGATTCAAACTAATGTACACTGCATTAGCTGTGCAGCGCTGAAGAGGCTTGCACAGAATAGACTAGGTTGGGCAGCTGCATCAAGCCAGTCTTCAGACTGAAGACCACAACAACAACAGTGGGGAGGGGGCGGGAGGGAGAGGTAGGATTCTGGTTCACAATTTTGCAAGTTCTTTACTGTCAGCACTCATGAGTAAGGTAGATCTCGTGTGATGCAGCACCCTCGGCTGTTGACATGGCAAAAGACGTTTCTACATTGCTCTAAATTAACGGCGCTGCTCATTCTTATATGAAAAAAGGTATTTGTCTCACAAAATTGGCCAATTCATCGAAGTGAAGTAGCGGCTTTTGTATTATTTTGTTGTTGTAAACAGAAACGTCTCTAGTATGATGTTAAACTGCAACCACACATGGAGTGGCCACAGTATAACTGCTCCCTACCCAGCAATAGCAGCAACCTCTCTGTAAGATGCATGAGCGAGTGGAAGTCGTGAGCTATAACTGTTACCTTGCATGCTTGCGAAGGTGGAAGAAACTTAGAGAATGTAAAGAAAATAGTCGTGATCACCTACCACTTACCAGCAGGTAGTCAGCTCAGTAATGTCAATTGATATTAACCGAGCAGCGCTTGTTTATTTCCTTTTACTCCAGATTGGTGTTCGAGAGAAACGCAAACTTACAGATGTGGCTCCCATTTAATTTTTATAAGGCAAGTGCATAACGCAATCGGTCAATCGCATTATTCTGTATAGTTATTTGAGTATCGGACTTCGTTTCTGAAAGACTGCAGTTTCGTTGGTGCACCATAAATGATCTGATAAATAGCTAATCAGCATTTGGATCACACCAATGGCGGACGGGCTCCATGTGAGCAGTTTTGCATTTCTTTCACGAATAGCTGTATACAAAGCTGATAAAGACATCAACACAAAAATGTAAAAAAAATAATAATAATTATATGATATTGTAGGCCGGGAGGCCCCATGCGGGGGAGTTTGGCCGCCGTATTGCAAGTCCTTTCTAGATGACGCTACATCGGCGACTTGCGAGTCAATCATAATGAAAATGATGATGGGCACACAACACCCACTCCCCAGCCCTGAATCGAACCTGGGCTCCTTAATAGTCGGTAACGCTACTGCTACGCTGTGGAGGTGGACATTAATACAAGAGATATGTTCAGTTTGTTAAATTAGTACATCTGAAAGGTAGTAATCTAAATATACTTAAATATATTCATGGTACTTTAGAGCTAACAAGATAGATGCTTACATAGCGAAAGCTAAAGAACAAAGGACGTTATTTATCATCATAGAAAATATTAACACTTACTTATTAGCATTTGTGCACTCTCTGGTACACACATATTTCATAAACACAAAAAAAGAAAAATTTTCTTGGTGTCTTACATTTGCTCCCTTGAGTGACTACAATACTGGCAGTTACAAAATTGGTGTATACAAGAAAAACAATACACAATTTGACATGTTTTAATTAAACATATTGACAAATCATTTTCATTGGCACAGAAGATATTTGTACAAGATACACTAACTTAAAATTTGAGAGGTATCATTGTTTTGAGGATAAGAGGTTAAGTATGTTCAGTGCTGTGTCTGTCCATGGGAATTGATGCAGCCATTGCTGGAGTGACGTCGCCGTTGGCTTGTATGATGTCAATCGGTCGGTGACGACCGGCTGAGTGCGAGGTCTGGTTCAGCACTTCTCAGCAGAGGTGGGCATCGACGTATATGGCCCATCCAGGAACGTGGCCATGACAGCCGTGTGAGCCTTTCCTCGCGCTGCCGGTTCAGCCGGGACAGCCGCATCGAGGTCCGATGGGCCGCACGGTGCAGAGTCGTAGTCAGAGGCTCCCCGCGAGCTGCGTCCGCACTGGACTAGAGCAGTCGCGGACCGAGCCAGTCCCTGACGTCACCCCATGGGCCAAGCAGTGCTGTTGCGAAAGCACCAGTATGACACGGGCTCAGCAGAGTTGCGCATAGAGACGCAGCCCACGGGCCGCGGCCTCTCTGCTCTACACTGAGTAAGCCCGTGACGTCACTGCACCAGAGCCGTGCGCAGGCACTGGCATGCTGCGGCCTACGAGCTGTTGGTAGTACTGACCGCAGTTGCGAGCTACGGGTTACGAGCGGTGAGTACAGTAGTGTTTAGTGGGGTGATGGGATTTCTTCATTTTTGTCCTAACACTCAAAATAAGCGCAGAAGCTAAACGTGGTTAGCAGAAGGATGCCAAGAATAAGGGAAGTAAAGGAAAATTAAATAGTGATGAGTAGAGAACCACACAGGTTGAAGCGAATCTTAAAAGTTTAGTTTGTACTGTGTTAAAGCCTATTTTGGACGGCGTTAGGCAAAACGTTCATTTGGTTTCCTGTTCGCTGTGCGGTGAAATTTACTCTCATGCTGAAGGATCAAGTGGCACTTCGCACATTTCTCGCCATCCAAGGGTGTCTAATAAACAAGGGTCTTGTGTGGACGTGAAACGACTTCCTAAACCTGCTCAGGAGATAACTGTCGATAATTTAGAGACTATATGTGCACGAGACGTAAGGTCATACGGAGGTATAAAATGTGAAGCTCTTATGGATCTTCATCAGACGTTAATCGACACTGCAAAGGCAATTACAACTCACATCACAGCTGTGTTACTGTACATGGCAAGAAGTGCTAAAGGCCTACGACATATAATTATGCCTGAGGTAATTGCTCGTATAACAGAAGGTGAATATCAGCAACTAGGTACATGTGGACGTCCAGCGCCAGAAGAAACCATTTGCTGACATGTACTGTTTCCGGTTTTTTGACTGGACTCTCAGATCTCGCATTTTGTTTACATCCCAGTTTCCAGATGAACCAAAAAAGGTCGGTAATATTCTAAGACAACTGTTTAGACGATTAATGTCTCTTGGTATCCACGACTCTACTTTGAAAGACGCCGGCTGGTATGGCCGAGCGGTTCTAGGCGCTTCAGTCTGGAACCGCGCGATCGCTACGGTCGCAGGTTCGAATCCTACCTCGGGCATGGATGTGTGTGATGTCCTTAGGTTAGTTAGTTTTAATTAGTTCATAGATCCAGGCGACTGATGATCTCAAAAGTTAAGTCCCATAGTGATCAGAGCCATTTCTTTTCATGGCTTTCTGATTGCGGTGAAAGAACGCGTCACTTACATAAAGAAAAGTAATCTTCTTAATGCTCTTGATAGATAACTGAGTCAGTCTAACGATACTCCCTGGAATAAGCTGCTGACAATGTTATAATATCTTTGTGCGAGAACCTCTCTGTGAAGGGAGAAATAGCCCAAAATGAAGGAACTGATAATACGCTGATGTAAGAACTTCTTACGTTATGTATGCTATTCGAATACTGTAATTCTTATACGCACTCGTTTATTTTATAGCTTTAAAACATAAGGATTATTGTAGCTCTTCAAAGCGGCGTCCAAGGAATTAGAACTGGAGAAATCACCTACACTGCACTTTGTGTTGACATGGACGATGACAATGTTAAGGCATTTGAGTTAGGCGCCCCGGGACAGAGAGTTTTCTGAAATCCGAATTTTAAATAAACGCCTCAAATTATACTTAGATGAAAAGCAATTTGTCCAGAGATACTGTGAGGTAGCAAATTTCCTCTGACCACCATTCGTCATTTAAAAATTATATCTGAAGATAAGAGGCGTAAAGTCATGAAAAGGATGCAATAGTTTCCATTATTCATACTTCTCCAATCCCAGGATACACGCTAACGACATTTCCCTTTACTGCATCTCCGACCATCTTTCCACTTTGTTCCCGCTAGTGGTTTCGTACGGAACTGGCTTACTTTTCGATTGAGAAATAGTTATCTCAATGTACTCTGTTCTTCTGGAAGTTGCAAAACTAACAGTTAATGTTCGGAAGTCGGAGACACGCTCTTTCCTACATGTTCCTCCGCTACTGGTAACACGTGAATCCTTGGGAATCATTGTTGTCCTAAATGGAAGTTTGAATTTGTGCCACATTTGCACTGAAATATGAATTTTGCTGTCCTAAGGTAAAAAGAAGAGAGGTATAATGAGGCTCGACATGTATTTCAGAGCCCCAACCCATCAAAAAACAAATCTTGTTGAATCACATCAATTCTGCTACACCATCCGCTGATTTTCTAGTTGTACAATTTGAAGATGGGAGTGAGACATTCTGGTAGTGATTTGCTAACATCGAATATAAGTTTAAGTGTTAGGAAGTATTTCTTGAAGGTATTTGTATGGTTTCCAAGATGCTACCCCAGGCGGGTGCAAAAATGAATGTCTGGAATGGAATATACTGAACGCAAATTAAAGATTTGGCTCTGTCTGACTACCACCTGAAGCAGATCTTAGGATCTCTTAACGGTGATATTATTTCCTCCTTCTTGCTCTTTGCCATATAAATTACAACATAAAAATAAATGAATGATTAATGGAACTAGTAACAACTACATATTAATGCTGTTTCTGCTTATACATATATTGTAGATTAAAACTTCTTTATACATTACAAATCCTTATATGTCGATGTCCAATGGACATAAAGAGACACAAATGAATTTCCTGACTAATATTATTGATCAACTGCCCAAATCTGACCCTGTTTGTGGCTAGGCGATCTAACATAAATAACGCGAGGTGACTGATATCATCTACGTCCCAAACACTAGAAGACACTACTTTCAAAGATGATCTACAGTGGTGTGTGCAACCTAAGTGGAAATGAAACTTACGTGATCACAGCTGTTCAGCTTTATAGCGCTACTAAGCCGAAGCAATTAGCAGTATCACCGAATGTACTGCATTCCGTGCGTCGGAGTTATTGTTCTCGTACACGTCTGCGACGATGGAAGAACTCAGCCACAAAATAAAAAACTCATTAAACACTAGGATGGCAGAAGGCGGTCCTCTAACTAGTATAATCTAATACTATCTTCTCCTCTCTGTATTCTACAGACAAGAAAAGGGAACTCAGAGACACAAGGACAGAATTCAGATAACGTCTCAACGTGAGTATAGACAGGAGAAGTGCACCCAATCACTGAATGCTGCTTACTCAACGACGATTCTCTACACTGAGGCGAAGTCCAGAATCGTATAAGTTAGCAACACCTTCGGTCACCTAAAGCAACTTCCCAGTGCCTTGTGCCCCTATATCATGCAAATTAAGCCTTACTGATTTTGCCCGCATTTCTCCAATCATGATATACGAACCTTGCGACAGTATCTTTGCTGGGGACAACTTCCCGCAACTTGAACATTATTCCCTTGAGTTCCACCGCACGTCATCTTAAGTCAGTTTCGGCATGATGCTTGATGAGAACGTCTAGCCCTGAGATTGCACAGCAGCCTTCGCCTGCATCACACATTATACTACAAGCGTTGTCGCTTTTGTCAATATCCTGATCTACTGGCATAAGCCTTGTCGGTCCGATCATAAACCTTACAAACACATTTCCTCTTTCTTCTCCTCCCACCTTCTGAGGAGGCAGTGCCGTCACAGATGGTACTGAATCCGCGTCCTCTGGAAATACTTAATACGTCTGTAGCATTTCAGTACCCAACACATTTGCAATTCAGTCAGACTTATTGATAGCTTTCTGTTTCACCTTCAGAGTAACTAGAACAAAATGACTGTCGGAAGTTGCACTCTGCAAGACACAAAAATCATCGGCACATGCACTTCCCTGAGCATCTGGTCCAGGCTGCAGAAATTCGCAACCTCTCCGACAGGGTATCCCCCACTAATTATGTAAACTAAAAACGAGGAGAACAAAGCAGTACGGCGACAAGGATACTTAAGCTAGTTCTATCCTAACACTTACTGTAAATTAAATTCTCCGCTTGAGCGACTGCTCATGACTAATACTTTACGCGCTTAAACGCAGTGAGCCACATTTGTTGCTCAAAATGAAATACATTGCCCATTCAAAACGGCGAAAATTACCATAAAACCCCGACTTCTCGACAAAACGCATCTTCCCCTCCTAATAAGTTACGCATGGTTAACACCTTATACACTTCCAGACAATGAGCCACACTCATTCATGATAGGCAAAAATAACGTTCATATTTACACATCCTCAGAACACAGTCTGAATTTACGTGTCACATGTCACACATGAACACAGAACTGAAAAGCTGCAAAAACGTGCACTGACTCGACGTGACACTCGCACGGGGGAAAATTAGAACAGTTAGGGCACTCACCCATTGCATTGTGATGCTGTGTGTCGACGAAACTGCAACCCTGAGAGATTCGTCGCCTCCAGGGAGGAAGGCTGGTATGGTTACCGTGTCACTGACATTTAGAGGTGACACTACTGACATCAAAATGCGGAGCTCTGAGTTGTGGTGGTGTATTGTTGCCGGGATGATGATCGACGGCTGCTCATAAAAATTTCACTATCAGTCATACATTTTACTGACGAACAGACTAGAACATTCTGTGGTGCGACGTCCTCCATAGCGTGTGCTGAAGACAGCGAGTCTTAAGGAACTGACGCATCAGGTGGGCATGGCCTCAAACGAATGCTTTCAATAGCCGAAGGCTGGTTGCTCCTGCTAGTTGGCCCACAGGCTGGAAGATGCTAAGCTCACAGCACTGATCCTAAAACCAGCAGCAGGTGCCCACAGTTAATGGATGGCAAATCTCGTGGTGGCTGCATGTAGCCTCCTGTCGCCTCGTGGAGCCGAAAAATAGTGGTGGCACTGCAGATCGAATAACTGATAAGAGGATACTGAGTCTAACTGGGGAATACAAGAAACTTATATCACGACTTCGTTTCATAGGGCATATCCTGTATCACCAAGTACTTGTCAGTTTGGTAATGGAGATATGTGTGTATATGGGGGTTTTGTGGAGGGAGGGGGGTGTTAAAATTGTAGAGGGAGACGAAGTCATGAATACAGTTAGCAGGTTCAAACTGATGCACATTGCATAAGCTGTGCAGCGCTGAAGAGGCTTGCACAGAACAGCCTATCTTGGGCAGCTGCATCAAAGTAGTCTTCAGACTGAAGACCACAACAACATAGGGGAAGGAGATGGGAGGGAAAGGTAGGTTTCTGGTCCATAATTTTGCAAGTTCTTTCCTGGGAGAACTCAAGACTAAGGTAGACCTTGTGTGATTCAGCACCCTCGGCTGTTGACATGGCAAAAGACGTTTCTATATTACCCTAAATTAAAGGTGCTGCTCATTCCCGTATGAGAAAAGCTATTTAGCTCACACTGTTCGCCGATGCAGCGAACTGAAGTAGCGGTTCTTGTATATTTTGTTGTTGCAAACAGAAATGTCTCTGGTATGACGTTAATCTGCAACCACACATGGAGTGACCACAGTATAAGTGGTCCCCATCTAACAACAGCAACAACTTCTGTCGAAGGTGGATGAGCGAGTGGAAGTCGTGAGCTGTAACTGTTACCTTGCCTGCTTGCGAAGGTGGGAGGATGATAAAGAATGTAAAGAAAATAGTCATGATAACCTACCACTTACCAGCAGGTAGTCAGCTCAGTAAAGTCAATTGAAATTAACCAAGCAGTAATTGTTGAATCCTTTTGTAATTTCCTATTACTCCAGGTTGGTGTTCGAGAGAAACACAGATGCGACCATCATGATGCTGTAAACAGAACCTGGATTCATTCGAAAAAATGACATTTTGCCATTCGTGCACCCAGGTTCGTCGTTGAGTACACCATCGCAGGCGCTCCTGTCTGTGATGCAGCGTCAAGGGTAACTGCAGCCATGGTCTCCGAGCCGATGGTCCATGCTGCTGCAAACGTCGTCGAACTGTTCCTGCAGATGGTTGTTGTCTTGCAAACGTCCCCATCTGTTGACTCAGGGATCGAGACGTGGCTGCACGATCCGTTACAGCCAAGCGGATAAGATGCCTCTCATCTCGACTGCTAGTGATACGAGGCCATTGGGATGCAGCACGGCGTTCCGCATTACCCTCCTGAAGCCACAGATTCCATATTCTGCTAACAGTCATTGGATCTCGACCAACGCGAGCAGCAATTTCACGATACGATAAACCTCAGTCGCGATAGGCTACAATGCGACCTTTATCAAAGACGGAAACGTGATGGTACGCATTTCTCCTCCTTACACGAGGCATCACAGCAACGTTTCACGAGGCAACGCCGGTCAGCTGCTGTTTGTCTATGAGAAATCGGTTCGAAACTTTCCTCATGTGAGCACGTTGATGGTGTCGTCACCGGCGACAACCTTAAGTTAATGCTCTGAAAAGCTACTCATTTGCATATCACAGCATCTTCTTCCTGTCGGTTAAAGTTCGCGTCTGTAGCACGTCATCTTCCTGGTGTAATAACTTTAATGTCCTGTAGTGTAGATGCTTACACAGCGAAAGCGGAAGAACAAAGGACGATACGAAACAGGAAGGCATCCCCTAGCTGATCGCAGAAGAAATGTGAAGGCTTCTCTGTTCTTTATCATCACAGAAATTATTACTTGTACTTTTTAACACTTGTGGACGCTCTGGTAAACACATTTTTGTGTTAGCAGAAGAGCCAACAACGTGTTACGTGTGGAGGCCCAAATGCACGCGTTTTAGCTCACGCAGGCTAGCGTGAGGAGGGAAGAACTTTACTGACATGATGTCTGGAAAATGACAAGGAATGAGAATTCAGAAAGCGGACGTAATCAGTTTGATACTTAAATTTAATCCATTAATGATGAACGTCGCTCTTGTCGGTACATGATTCACAATATTATCTGTTCAGAATATATTATTGAAGTAATTGTAGTAACTGAATATGGCGCTTACCTAGGTTGTAGCAAATGACGTAGCTGAAGGGTATGCAAAACTGTCGTCTCTGCAAATGAGAGCGTATGTAGACAGTGATCCATCGCTAGCAAAGTCAGCTGTACAACTGGGGCGAGTCTAAAGAGTCTCTCTAGACTAGACCTGCCATGTGGCGGCGCTCGGTCTGTAATCACTGATAGTGGTGACACGCAGGTCCGACGTGTACTAACGGACCGCGGCCGATTTAAAGGCTACCACCTACCAAGTGTGGTGTCTGGCGGTGACACCACACACATATTTCATAAACATAAAGAAAGAAAAATTTTCTTGGTGTCTTACGTTTGTCTACGATACATTTGACTACGATACTGGCTGTTACATGAGTAAACATTCAAGTCGTGTATAACAAAATTACACGATTGGTGTATACAAGTAAAACAATACACTAATTGACATGTTTTAAATAAACAGTTTTACGAATCATTTACCTTGGCACGTGAGATATTTGCACAAGATACACTAACTTAAAATTAGAGAGGTATCACTGTTCTGAGGATAAGAGGTTAAGTCAGTTCAGGGACGAGTCAGACCCTGGTAATTGATGCAGCCACTGCTGGAGTGACTTCGCAGTTGGCTTGTATGATGTCAATCGGTCGGTAACAACCGGTAGAGTGTGAGCTCTGGTTGTGCAGATTGCAGCAGTGGTCATCATCGAAGCGCCGCCCGTCCAGGACCGTGGCCATTACAGCCGTGCGAGCCTTGCCTCACGCTGCCGATTCAGGCGGGGCAGCCGTTATCGCGGTCCGCCAGGAGAGTCGTGCGAAGAGGCTCGGCCCGCGAGCTGCGGCCGCACTCGAATACAGCAGTATCGGGCTGAGCGAGACCCTGACGTCATCCCAAGGGCCGAGCAGTACTGTTGCGAAAGCACCTATACGCCACCGGCTCAGAAGAGTTGCGCATAGAGACGCAGCCCACGGGCCGCGGCCTAACTGCTCCACACTGAGCGAGCCCATGACGTCACAGCAACAGTGCCTTGCGCAAGCACTGTTGTGCTGCACCTACGAACTGTTGGTAGCACTGACCGCAGTTGTGAGCTACAGGCTAGGAGAGGTGAGTGGAGCAGTATTTAGTGGAGTGATGGGATGTCTTCATTTTTTTCGTAACACACAAAATAAGAGCGCGAAGCTAAACGTGGTTTGCGGAAGAAGGAGCACATGTGAAGAAAAAGGGAAGTAAAAGAAAAACTAATCAGTGGTGAGTAGAGAACCACACAGCCTGGAGCGAATTTTAAAAGTACAGTTTTGACCTTGTTAAAGTCTATTGTGGATAGCGTTAGGGAAAGCGTTCATTTTCTTTGTTGTTCGCTGTGTTGTGATGTTTACTCTTATGCTGAAGGGTCACGTGTCACTTTGTACATTTCTCGCCATCCATGCGTGTCTAATAAACAAAGGTCGTATGTGGACGAGAAACGACTTCGTAAACCAGCTCAGGAGATAACTGTCGATAATTGCGATGCTATGTGTGCACGAGACGTAAGGTTGTACGGAACTATAAGAGGTGAAAGTCTTATGGATCTAGTTCAGACGTTAATCGACACTGCAAAGGCCATTATCTCTCACACCACAACTGTGTCGCGGTATGTGGCAGAAAGTGTTAAAAGCATATTACATATAATTATGCCTGAGGTAATTGCTCATATAACAGAAGGCGAATACCCAGCAACTACGGACGTGTGGACATCCTGGACATCCAGCGCGATCGCGAGAAGAAACCATTGTCTGACATGAACTGTCTCCTGTTTTATTGACTGAACTCCCAGATGGTTCAAATGGTTCAAATGGCTCTGAGCACTATGGGACTTAACATCTATGGTCATCAGTCCCCTAGAACTTAGAACTACTTAAACCTAACTAACCTAAGGACATCACACAACACCCAGTCATCACGAGGCAGAGAAAATCCCTCACCCCGCCGGGAATCGAACCCGGGAACCCGGGCGTGGGAAGCGAGAACGCTTCCGCACGACCACGAGCTGCGGACTCCCAGATCTCGCGTTTCCTTTACAACCGAGTTTCCACATGAACCAAAAACGGGCGTTAACATTCTAAGAGAATTGTTTACACGATTTATGTCTCTTGGTATCCAATAATTTTAATGCGGAGTATATAAGCGTCATTTGTCCATAAGTTCACAGTCATTTGATTGAGGCGAAAGAACGCTTGCCTTACGTAAAAAAAATTGGACTTCCTAATGCTCTTGATAGATAACTGAGCCATTCTAACGATAGTCGTTGGAATAAGCAGCTGACATCGTTAGAATGTCTTTGTGCGAAAAGCTCTCTGAGAAGGGAGAAATAGCCCGAAATGAAGGAACTGATATCACGCTGATGAAAGAACTTTTCGCGATATGTATGCTATTCTATTACTATAATTCTTATACGCAATCGTTTATTTTACAGCTTTTAAAACATATGGGTTTTTGTAACGCTTCAAAGCGGCGTCCAAGGAATTAGAACTGGAGAAATTACCTGTACTGCACCTTCTGTTGACATGGACAATGACTTGGTTAAAGCATTTGAGTCAGGCGCCCTAGGACAGAGAAGCTTCAGAAATTGGTCTTTTACATCAACGCCCCAAATTATAATTAGATGAAAAGCTGTTTCTCCAATGATACTGTGAGGTAGCAACTTTCCTCTGGTCACCATTCGTCATTTAAAAATGATATCTGAATATAAGAGGCGTATAGTCATCAATACGAGACAACAGTTTTCCTTCCTCACACTTCTCCAATCCCACAATACACTCTAACGACATTTCCCTTTACTGCATCTCCAACCGTCTTTTCTCTTTGTTCTCGCTAGTGGGTTCAAACGGAGCTGGCTTACCTTTCGATCTACGAAATAGTTATCTCAATGTACTCTGCTGTTCTGGAAGTTTTAAAAGTAACATTTAATGTCCGTAAATAGGAGAGACGCTCATTCCTACATGTTCCTCCTCAAATGGTGACACGTGAATCCTTGGGAATCCATGTTGTCCTAAATGAAAGTTTGAATTTTTGCCATATATGCACTAAAATATGAATTTTGCTGCCCTCAGGTAAAAAGAAGAGAGGTATAATGAGGCTCGACATGTATTTCACAGCCCGAATACATCAAAAAACAAATCTTGTTGAAGCACATCATTTCTGCTACACGATCCAATGGTTTCTAGTTGTGCAATTTGAAGATGGGAGTGAGACATTCGGGTAAGCCACATTCCATTTTATCCAACATTTACACCGAACAAGCAGTAAAGCATACAAGGGTAAATTTGTAAACAGAATTAAATATCAGGGAGAAGCAATAAACATTTTGAAGTTTACCGGTGACTGCAATTCTGTCAGAGACGCATAGACCTAGGCATAACAGTTGAATGGAATAAATAGTGCCCTGGAGAGGGATTATAAGATAACCGTCTATGCAACTAAATGGAACGTATTCGAATTAAACCTAGCAGTACCAACGGATTTCCCATAACGTGTACTACAAAAGGGGGGCGAAAAATATGACTAACTCAAAGATTTACGGATTTCGTTCATTTCCGTTGAATTTTACGCACAATATACTTTTTAAAGATATATTTATGTGTAAGAAGGGTGCTAAACCTGAAAATATAAATATGACACATGTTCTGAAAATTCACATCCACTGACAAGACTTAAGTTGTTGCGTTAAGTTTTACTGAAAATTTTAAAACAATTACGGAATCTAGTAGAAGAAATTATTAAAAATCATAAATATATTTTTTTCAGAATTTTAAAATATAATGTACATGACTAGATTACAGTGTTCTGTAAAGGTAGGCATAAAGTACCCCTTCCCTCTCCCTTGGTATTGCGAGGGTTAAATCAGAAAGTGTTAAGGGAATCTGATTACGAAATGAGACACTAAAAGGACTACTGGGCAGCAAAATAACTTATGATGGTCGAAGTAGAAAGGATATAAAATGAAGACTGACTATAGCCAGAAAAGTATTAAAGAAAAGAGGGTTTTGCTAACATCGAACATAAATTTAAGTGTTAGGAAGTATTTCTTGAAGGTATTTGTATGGTTTCCAAGATGCTGCTCGAGGCGGATGTGAAAATGAATGTGCGCAATGGAAAATACTGAACGCGAAAATAAAGATTTGGCTCCGTCTGACTACACCCTGAAGCAGGTCTCAGGATGTCTTAACGGTGATATAATTTCCTCCTCCTTGCCCGTAACACATAAATTACAACATAAAAATAAATGAATGATTAAGGGCACTAGCAACTACCAAATTATAAATGTTGTCTCTGCTTATACATTCATTGTAGATTAAAACCACTTTCTATGTTTCAAATGATATATAACGATGTGCAATGGACATTAAGAGATACAAATGAATTTCCTAACTAATATTATTGATCAACTGCCCAAATCTGTCCCTTTTATGGCTACGCGATATAATATAAATAACACGAGACAACTGACATCATCGACGTCCCAAACACTAGAGGACAGTACTTTCGAAGATGATCTACAGTGGTGTGCATCGTCAGGGGTAATGAAACTTACGTGATCACAGATGTTCACTTTATAGCCCTAATAAGCCGAAGCTATTAGCAGTATCACCGAATGTACTGCGTCCCGTGCGTCGGAGCGATGGTTCTCGTGCACGTCTGCGACGATGGAAGAATTCCAGCCACAAAATATAAAACTCATTAAACACTAGGACGGCAGAAGGCGGTCCTCTGACTAGTATAATCTATTACTATCTTCTCCTCTCTGTATTCTACAGACAAGAAACGCGAACTCCCATTCACAAAGACGGAATTTAGATAACGTCTCAACATCAGGATAGACAGAAGAAGTGCTCTCAATCATTGAAAGCTGCGTACTCAACGACGACTCCCTACCCGGTGGCGAAGTCCAGAATCGTATAAGTTAGCAACACCTTCGGTCACCTAAAGCAACTTCCCAGTGCCTTGTGCCCCTATATCATGCAAATTAAGCTTTTATGGTTTTGCCCACATTTGGCCTATCATGATAAACGAACCCTGCGACAGTATTTCACTGGTGACAGCTTCCCCGAGCTTGAACATTATTCCCCCGGGATCCACCCCGAGTCATCGAAAGTCAGTTTCGGCATGATGCTTGATGAGAAAGTCTAGCCCTGGGACTGCACAGCAGCCTTCGCCTGCATCACACATTACACTGCAAGTGTTTTCCCTTTTGTCAATCTCCTGACCCACTGGCACAAGCATTGTATGCCCGATCATAAACCTTACAAACACATTTCCACTTTCTTGTCCTTCCACCTTCTGAGGAGGCAGTGGCGTCACAGATGGTGCCGAATCTGCGACCTTCGGAAATACTAAATGCGTGTGTACCATTTCAGTACCCAAAACATCTGCAATGCAATCAGCCTTAGTGATAGCTTTCTGCGTCGCCTCCTAAGTATCTACAATAAAATTACTGTCGGCAGTTGCACTCTGCAAGACACATACATCATCGGCACAAGCACTTCGCTCCAAATCTGGTCCAGGCTGCAGAAATTCGCAGGGTATTACTACTAATTATGCAGACAACAAACGAGGAGAACAAAAGAGTACGACGTCAAGGACACTTAATGTTATTCTGTCCATCACATACTGTAACTTAACTTCTCCAATTGAGCGGCTACTCATGACTACTACTTTACGTGCTTAAACGCAGTGAGCCAAATTTATTATTCAAAATGAAATACATTGCAAATTCAAAACGGCGAAAACTACTCTGACTTCTCAATAAAACGTATCTACACCTCCTAAGAAGCTATGCATGGTTATCACCTTATACACTTCCAGACAATGAGCCACACTCATTGATGATAAGTAAAAATAACGTTCATATTTACACATGCTCAGAACACAGTCTGAGTTTACTTGACACATGCCACACATGAAAACAGAACTGAAAAGCAAATAAAAGGTGCACTGACTCGACGTGATACTCGCAGAGGGAAAAATAGAAGAATTAGAGCACTGACCCACTGTATACTGATGCTGTGTATCGACGAAACTGCAACTCTCAGGTAGTCGAGAGTCATCGTCTCCAGGGAGGGTGGCTGGCAAGATTCCCTTGTCCCTGAAATTTAGACGTGACACAAACTTCTGGCATCAAAATGTGGAGGTCCAGGATGGATGACCTCTACATGTGGAGGTTTGAGTTGAGGTGGTGGATTGTTGTCGGGATGATGATCAACGGCTGTTCATAAGAAATTCACTATTAGTCATACGTTTTACTGAAAAACAAACTAGAACATTCTGTGGTGCAACGTCCTCCATAGTGTGTGCTGAAGACAGCGAGTGTTAAGGAACTGACGGAACAGGTGGGCATGGCCTCAAACGAATGCCTTCTATGGTAGAAGGCTGGTTGCACCTGGTAGTTGGTCCACAGGCTGGAAGATGCTAAGCTCACAGCACTAATCTTAAAACCAGCCACAGGGGCACACAGTTAGAGGAGGCCAAGTCCCATAGTGGCTGCCTGTAGCCTCATGTCTCCTCGTGGAGCGGCAACCCCTCTCCTCTTAAATAGTTGCTACCAGACTGATACACCTTTGACTGATAATAATGGTAATTTATGTTGGGACAGAGCGCACTTGCTTTGCAAATCATTACTTGCAACCATGTAGACGATAAGCAGTCTGGTGATTGTATGTGTAGTTACTGGCCTACTAACGCCTTTCTGCTGTGTCGTCGTTATTGCGGTGCCAGCCATTTTCCTGGAGCAAAATATAGCAATCCGCCAGTGGCAATGCTCCATCTGACGTAATGGTGTTTGTTCGCCGCTGTGCTGGCCCACTCCCAAGATGTTTTGCAACAGCCATGGCAACATCACAATTTTACTCAGTAGCGCCGAAAAATAGTGGTGGCACTGCACATCGAATAACTGAGAAGAAGATACTGAGTCCAACTGGGGAAAACAAGAAATTTATGGCACGACTTAGTTTCATAGGGCATATCCCGATGCATCAGTTCTTGTCAGTTTGGTAATGGAGAGACGCGTGTATATGCGGTTGTTCGGGTGGGGGGGGGGGGTGTTAAAATTGTAGAGGGAGACGAAGGGTTGAATACAGTTAGGAGGTACAAATTGATGACCATTGCATTAGCTGTGCAGCGCAGAAAAGGCTTGAACAGAATAGACTAGCTTGGACAGCTGCACCAAACCAGTCTTCAAACTGAAGACCACAACAACAACATTGTAGAAGGGGGTGGGAGGGAGAGGTAGGCTTCTGGTCAACAAATTTTGCAAGTTCTTTAGTGGGAGAACTGCTGAGTAAGGTAGATCTCGTATGATTCAGCACCCTCGGCTGTTGACACTTCAAAAGACGTTTCTATATTGCACTAAATTACGGCGCTGCCCATTCTCGTATGAGAAAAGCTATTTATATCACAGTGTTGGCCGATGCAACAAACTGAAGTAGCGGTTTCTGTATTATTTTGTTGTATTAAACAGAAGTGTCTCTGGTATGACGTTAAACTGTAACAACAGGTTGAGTGACCACTGTATGAGCAACAATAGCAGCAACCTCTCTGGAAGGTGGATAAGCGAGTGGAAGTCGTGAGCTGTAACTGTTACCTTGCCTGGTTGCGAATGTTGAAGGAAGATAGAGAATGTAAAGAAAATAGTCGTGATCACCTACCACTTACCAGCAGGTAGTCATCTCAGTAATGTGAATTCAAATTATCCGAGCAGTGCTTGTTGATTCCTGTTGTGATTTTTTATTACTCCGGGTTGGTGTTTGAGAGAACCGTAAAGTTACAGATGTTGCTCCAACGTAATTTTCATAAGGCAAGTGCATAATGTGATCGGTTCAGAAGGTTCAAATGGCTCTGAGGAATATTGGACGTAATTTCTGAGGTCACCCGTCCTCTAGAACTTAGAACTACTTAAACCTAACTAACTTAAGGACATCACATACATCCATGCCCGAAGCAGGATTCGAACCTTCGACCGTAACCGTCTCGCGGTTCCATACTGTAGCGACTACAACCGCACGGCCACCCCGGCCAGCAACGTGATCGGTTATTCGCATTACGCTGTGTAGTTAATTGAGTATTGGGCTTCGTTTCTGAAAGACTGCATGTTCGTTGGTGCACCATAAAAGATCTGATAAATTGCTAATCAGTATTTGGGTCACACCAATGGCGGATGGGCACCTTGTCAGCAGTTTTGCATTGCTTTCACGAATAGCTGAACACAAAACTGAAAGGTATTATTTAAATATACTTAAATATATTCATTGTTCTTAAGAGCTAACAAGATACATGCTTACATAGCGAAAGCTGAAGAACAAAGGACGATACGGAACAGGAAGGCATCTCCCATCTGCTCCCGGAAAAAATGTGAAGGCTTCTGTCTTCTTTATCATCTTACAAAGTATTACATGTACTTATTAACATATGTGGACTCTCTGGTTCACACATATTTCATAAACATAAAGAAAGAAAAATTTTCGTGGTGTCTTACGGTATCCTACGATACATTTGACTACGATACTGGCTGTTTTATGAGTAGTTATTCAAGCCGTGTACAACTAAACTACAAGATTGGTGTATACAAGAAAAAACCATACACTATTTGACATGTTTTAAATAAACAGTCTGACGAATCATTTACATTGGCACGGGAGATATTTGTAGAAGGTACACTAACTAAAAGTTTGAGAGGTATCAATGTTCTGAGGATAAGAGGTTAAGGCAGTTCAGGGACGAGTCAGCCCCTGGTAATCGATGCAGCCACTGCTGGGGTGACTTTGCAGTTGGCTTGTATGATGTCAATCGGTCGGTGACAACCGGTTGAGTGTGAGCTCTGGTTGTGCACTTCGCAGCGGACGTGGGCATCCAGGCGCTGCCCGTCCAGGACCGTAGCCATGACAGCCGTGCGAGCCTTGCCTCGCGCTGCCGGTTCAGGGGGGTCAGCCGCATCGAGGTCCGACGGGCCGCACAGTGCAGAGTCGTGCGGCCGCACTCAGCCACAGCAGTCTCGGGCTGAGCGAGTCCCTGACGTCACGCCACGGGCCGAGCAGTGCTGTTGCGAAAGCACTTGTAGACAACGGGTTCAGCAGAGTTGCGCATGGAGACAGCCCACGGGCCACGGCCACACTGCTCCGCACTGAGCGAGGTCCGTGACGTCACTCCACCAGTGCCTTTCGCAAGCACTGGTGTGCTGCGGCCTACAGGCTGTTGGTAGCACTGACCGCACTTGTGAGCTAGGGGCTACGAGCGGTGAGCAGAACAGTGTTTAGTGGAGTGGGGGGATTCCTTCAATTTTTTTTTAATGCAAAAATGAGAGTGGGAAACTAGACATGGTTTGCAGAAGAAGGAGAACATGTCAAGAAAAAGGGATGAAAAGAGAAATTAATCAGTGGTGAACAGAGAGCCACACAGCCTGAAGCGAATCTTAAAAGTTCAGCTTGGACCGTGTTAAAGCCTATTGTAGATGGCGTTAGGAAAGCAAGTATCTGACATGTACTGTCTCCTGTTTCATTCACTGGACTCTCAGATCTCGCATTTTAATTACAACTCAGTTTCCAGACGAACCAAAAACGGGCGGTAATATTCTAAGAGAACTGTTTGGACGGTTTATGGCTCTTGGTATCTACCACTCTCCTTTGAAAGACATGCAGCACACGACTGATCAAAGTACCAATATTGTCGTTGCACTGCGCCATATATTCACGATAGAATTGTTCCTCCCATATGTCAAATACAGTGCTACGAAATAATTTTAATGGGGAGTATATATGCATCAATTGTCCATAAGTTCCTGGTCTTTTGATTGCGGCGAAAGAACGCGTCACTTGCGTAAAGAAAAGTAGTCTTCTTAATGCTCTTGATAGATAAATGAACCAGTCTAACGATAGTCGCTGGAATAAGCAGCTGACAATATTAGAATGTCTTTGTGCGAAAAGCTCTCTGAGAAGGGAGCTGTACCGAGATATTGAGCGTCTCTCCTGGAGAGTCTTCCAGTGGAGTTTATCTATCATCTCCGTAACGCTTTCGCGATTACTAAATGATCGTGTAACGAAGTGCGCTGCTCTCCGTTGGATCCTCTCTATCTCTTGTATCAACCCTACCCGCTACGGATCTCACACTGGTGAGCAATATTCAAGCAGTGGGTGAACAAGTGTACTGTAACCAACTTCCTTTGTTTTCGGATCGCATTTCCGTAGGATTCTTCCAATAAATCTCACTCTGGCCGGCCGCGGTGGTCTAGCGGTTCTACGCGCGCAGTCCGTAACCGCGCGACTGCTACGGTCGGAGGTTCGAATCCTGCCTCGGGCATGGAAGAGTGTGATGTTCTTAGGTTAGTTAAGTTTAAGTAGTTCTAAGTTCAATGGGACTGATGACCACAGATGTTAAGCCCCATAGTGCTCAGAACCATTTGAACCATTTTTTTTTTTTTTTAATCTCAGTCTGGTGTCCGCTTTACCGACGATCAGCTTTATATGATCATTCCATTTTAAATCACTTCTAATGCCTAATCCCAGATAATTCACGGAATTAACTGCTTCCAGTTGCTGACCTGCTAGCAAAATGATAAAGGATCTTTCTTTCTATGTATTCGCACCACATTACACTTGTCTAGATTGAGATTCAGTTGCCATTCCCTGCACCATGCGTCAATTCGTTGCAGATCCTCCTGCTTTTCAGTACAATTTTCCATTGTTACAACCTCTCGACATGCCACAGCATCATCCGCAGAAGGCCTCAGTTAACTTCTGATGTTATCCACAAGGTCATTTATGTATATTGTGAATAGCAACGGTCCTACGACACTCCCCTGCGGCACACCTGAAATCACTCTTACTTCGGAAGACTTCTCTCTATTGAGAATGACATGCTGCGTTCTGCTATCTGGAAACTCTTCAATCCAATCACACAATTGCTCTGATAGTCCATATGCTCTTACTTTGTTCACTAAACGGCTGTGGGGAACTGTATCAAACGCCATACGGAAGTCAAGAAACACGGCATCTACGTGGGAACCCGAGTCTATGGCCCTCTGAGTCTCGTGGACGAATAGCGCTAGCTGGGTTTCACACGATCGTCTTTTTAGAAACCCATGCTGATTCCTACAGAGTAGATTTCTAGTTTCCAGAAAAGTCATTATACACGAACATAATACGTGTTCCAAAATTCTACTACTGATCGACGTTAGAGATATAGGTCTATAGTTCTGCACATCTGTTCGACGTCCCTTCTTGAAAACAGGGATGACCTGTGCCCTTTTCCAATCCTTTGGAACGCTACGCTCTTCTAGAGACATACGGTACACCGCTGCAAGAAGGGGGGCAAGTTCCTTCACGTACTCTGTGTAAAATCGAACTGGTATCCCATCAGGTCCAGCGGCCTTTCCTCTTTTGAGCCATTTTAATTGTTTCCCTATCCCTCTGTCTTCTATTTCGATATCTACCATTTTGTCATCTGTGCTACAATCTGGAGAAGGAACTACAGTGCAGTCATCCTATGTGAAACAGCTTTGGAAAAAGACATTTAGTATTTCGGCCTTTAGTCTGTCATTCAGTACCATTTTGGTCACAGAGTGCCAGGACATTTTGTTTTGATCCACCTACCGCTTTTCATATCACCAAAATTTCTTAGGATTTTCTGCCAAGTCAGTACATAGAACTTTACTTTCGAATTCATTGAACGCCTCTCGCATAGCCCTCCTCACACTATATTTTGCTTCGCGTAATTTTCGCTTGTCTGCAAGGCTTCGGCTATATTTATGTTTGCTGTGAAGTTCCCTTTGCTTCCGCAGCAGTTTTCTAACTCGGTTGTGGTACCACGATGGCATTTTCCATCTCTTACGATCTTGCTTGGCACATACTTATCCAATGCATATTGTACTTTGTCCACTGATACTCAACACTATCTGTACTTGAGACAAAACTTTTATGTTGAGCTGTAAAGTACTCTGAAATCTGCTTTTTGTCATCTTTGCTAAACAGAAAAATCATCCTACCTTTTTTAATATTTCTATTTACGTCTGAAATCATCGATGCAGTAACCGCATTATGATCACTGATTCCCTGTTCTACGTTAACTGTTTCAAATAGTTCGTGTCTTTTTGTCACCAGAAGGTCTAATACGTTATCGCCACGAGTCGGTTCTCTGTTTAACTGCTAAAGGTAGATTTCAGATAATGCACATAAAAAAATCTCACTGGATTCTTTGTCCCTGCACCCGTTATAAACGTTTGAGTCTCCCAGTCAATATCCGGAAAATTAAAATCTCCACCCAGAACTATAACATGGAAATATTTTCCAAATTTTCCTTCAGGTGCTCTGTGTAATGACACATTCCGACGCAGAGACATACAACACCTTAAAGGCTGCGCCAAAGATTAAATTGAGAGGCATGTAGATTATAATCTTTGTAAAGTTCACATTGGAATCTCTTTTGCTTCATACTCCAAGAAGGAGCTAAGGGACACATTCGATTGTTGCTTTGTGGAGGATGGACGTAATTTTTGGAGTGTGCGGAAAGGTAGCCATATAGTTAGTAATTATGGTTTGTGCGACGAGCACAGCAAGTCTTATTGTGTTGTGAATAAAAAATAGTGAGAAGTATCTAAGTTTTACGAGAATTATTTAAAGTGACGTAGCATTGTATTCCTTGGTTTCCACCGTCTTCGTGAAGTGAACCGATGCCGACTCAGGAAGATACACATGGTCAACAAAGAGAAGAACACCGATGGCGACTAATGAATTAATACTGTGGCAAAAGGACGAATTTTACGTCTAAGGTGAGAACTTTGAATAAATCAACAATGACGTAGTATTCAAAAATGTAATTAATCGGAATGGTAAATGATATTACAGGCATATTTCAAGCAGCACTGAATTTGTCCGCACTCAAGCCGGTCAATACAGTCCGTAAAAAGAAGCCCTTCAAAATTTCTAAAGTTACAGTGCCATATAAATAATTTTTTCTGTTTAAAAAAAAACAATAAATTTATTTTTTTATTTATTTCGCCACACTGGCGACTGTGACAGGACAGTGCTGGTGGAACAAAGAGTAAATACCTGATTGTTGTACAACAAATGTACTTGTACTAATTACTGTTTCTCTGTTACATGACGCACATGGAAAATGACGAATAAGGTGAAACAATATTAACTGTATAAACGGATGGCACAATAACCAGAAGGAACAAGGACAAGGATTTACAAAACTAACGTAATCGTGAGTGACGCAGCTCAGCCGGAATTAAGGTAGGAAAGCGCAAACGCATACAGCGGCTGCATCTTGGCTTAGCTCCACTTAAAGCAGAACCTTTTACTTTCCATATTAAAATCCTGGTAGTGTTGGTGGCAACACACAATTACACTTTGATAATTACTTTTTTATGTTCAACAACCGCAGAATTAGAAGACGTACTGCGCCATCTTATAAATTTCCGACGCCCAACAAATAACAGTCCCGAGATATTTTTATTAATTCAACTGCGAGAGAATTGAAAAATTTTGATTAACAGTAAAGTACAGATAAAAATAATATCTTCACAATGGAATCGGAGAATTTTAATTTGACATATGTTCATGGACACGTCACCGATTCTGACAATAGTGACGTAAATGAGGACGCAAGTAGTTTTTCAGCACAACATAATGTAGAAGTAAATACAATTCAATTGCACTCCACAGGGATTAACAATAACGAACCATTTGCAAATGAAACCTTGTACACAGTCGATGAAGCATCGATTACCAGATCAGATGAAAATATTTCGCATGAAATCAGTGAACGTAGCCCGGTTTCGATTCAATCAGATCTTGGTAGAGAAACAATGGTTACAAATAATGGCATAAATACAAACACACAAGCTTCGTCAGTTACGCTTGCTGCATTATATAGTCTGATGTCAAACGTGAGCGAGCAATTATCTGATTTAAAGATCAGTCACAACACAAGAAACACAAAACTGGCGAATCTAGAAATCAGCCACAACATGACAAACACAAAATTGTCAAACATGGAAATTGGGTTCCAACAGCAGTTTTCAAGTGTAAACACGCAATTTGAAAATATGCACAAAAATTTCGATCAACGGTTAAATAAACTCACCAATGAAATCGATCAAAAGCTCGAAGACAAAGTCATCAAAACAGTCAATAGTGTATACAATGTATTGGCATATGATTTAAAAAAGAAACTGTCAGATCTTACAAACAAACAGGAACAGGAACTGTCAGAAATCGTAGAAACACACAATCAAACACAAACGGTACAAAAAGAAATACATGAAAACGTACGGGCTATTCAATTACATTTAACCAGAGTACAGTCCGCATGTGAAGAAATACCTGACCAAGTTAATGAAGTTAACGAAGAAGTCTGTTTTCTGAAACAGGAGACTCGACGTATCAACGCGGACATTATCAAAATAAATGAAACTTTAGAAACCGGCAATGTAAATGAATCAATAACTGACCGGGAAACAAAACTTTTTGAAAAATTAGGTAATGAAATCAAAGTAGCCGAAGACAGAATACGCAAGGAAATTGCTGGTAGGCTGAATGTTTCAAATGACTTGCCTACGTCAAGCAACAGGCAGCGCGACACTTATTCGCCCGCGCCAGATTACGATGTCAATAACGCAGAATATCACGCGCCCAGTCCGGCGGATGTGCATGCACCGGCGGAGGCAAACAATGGCTATTCGCCAAACGCGGTGCTGCAACAGGCAGTAGGCGTGTCGCCTTGCATCTCGACGATTCTAGTCGATGAGAGCCTGTTGAAACGTAGACAGTTTCCCGTTTTCTCCACAGAATCCAGAAAAACTCATCCAGTCGTATTCGTAAGAGCATTTAACAATGTCTTACCAAGAAACTGGACTGAGGCACAGAAGATTAGATATGTAGTAGGCTTCACACAAGGCGACGCACTTTTGTGGGCCACAGACATGGCTGAACAGTGCGTCACCTACGAACAATTTCAACGGGCTTTCTTGGAGAAATATTGGTCTGCTGGGATCCAAGAAAGACTGCGGCGTGAGGTATTCAACCCACAACCGTTCAACCTAAAAGACGGCGGGTTGAGAAAGTATTTAGAAAAGTATTTGAATAAGACGCGCTATTGGAACAATCCAATACCGCACGTAGATGTTCTCAAAATTCTGAAAAACAGACTACCCGCGAACTTACGCGAAAAATTGGTAACCATACCGGAGAACGACCTTGAATACTTTCTTTCCGTGCTTGACTCCATTGATCTAACATATGAGGAAGAGCCGAATACAAGTAATCGGAAGGAACACTCCGTAACCAATCAAAACAACGGTAACGGGAATCATTTTAATGGCAATTGACAAAACCAACACAGTTGGCACCCGTATGCGACAAGGCCAAATAATGGAAACTGGAATTACAGAAATCGGAGGAATTCGGCACCACAGAGACGTGAAGACCGAAGATATAATACAGATTACGGTCCACGCCGGTATGGGAATGATAGAAATCACGTGAATGATTGGTCAGGTCCGCGTTATGAAAGGTGGCACACAAGTGAAAATTACAATAGTTACGGTAATAGGAATGACCGACCAAGGAGAAACAGCGACGACCGGCCGCAAGAATGTTGCACGCAGCGGTCCGGAGACTAATTGGCGACAGAATGACCACTCAGTGCACTTCGTAGAGGTAACGGACAGTAATGAAGCAACGCCGTTGTCTCCCCCGGTAAGCAACAATCGGTCGCAATGAGCCCCCGCCGGCCGACCGATTTGACAACAGGGGGCACAAACAAGCACACATTACATCTTAAACAATTATTTTTAAGATATGATCAGGATGCTACCGTAGAAGAAGATCTGTGTGAAAAAGAGATAAAAGCACAGAACAAGGTAAGTGACTTCGTGCAGGCTGTAATAACAGTAAAGATAGGAACTATAATTACAGGCGCATCTACGAATATTATTTCTAATTGTTTATTTAAAGAAGTTTCGAAAGCATTAAAAGTACCAGTGTTGCCAACGGAAAATTGTAAAATCTTGACAGCTGTAGGAAACAAGACAAAAATACCTGTTTCCATTAGCGATGTCACGATAAACTGTACGTTCTTAATCGTTGACAAATTAATCGTCAATTGTATTTTAGGCATGGAAGTTTTCCGGCAGTATAAAGTAAACATCGACATAGGCAGTGGACTTTGCTATTTCCGAGTGGGCAGTCGTAGTGTGAAGGTCAATCTTGTAAAGTCAACAATAGAGCGCAATGGCCAATTACAGAAACAAGCTGGAGTAAAATTGGTTTACCCACAAGTGTTATTGATAGATATTCCTTTCCCCGAACAATTAGACACGGAAATAGCTAACGAACAGGCCGCCCACGAGAAGGTAGGAAAATCCACTTGTCTTTCAGAAACTCAACAAAATGAACTAGCAGATCTTATTTATGAATACCGAGACATTTTTAGAAAACAGCCGACAATAATCAAAAATTATGAATACAAAATGGAAGTCTACCCACATAAAACGTACTGCCATAAATCATATGCGATACCATGGGCAAAGAAGGAAGCGGTTCGCAAAGAAATAGATAGAATGGTTGCCTGGAAGGTGGTAGAACCTTCGCATTCACCGTACTGCAGTCCCATCCTAGCTGTCAACAAACCTGACGGGTCAGTCAGATTAGTGCTTGATGCGCGGGAAATTAATAAGATCATCGTACCAATACGCACTAGGCCGGAAAACTTAGATGAGCAATTGCTTAAATTTCATGGAGTGAAGTATTTAACATCCGTTGATATGAAAGCTTCGTATTGGCAAATAGCCCTACATAGTGTTAGCAGAAAATATACTGCGTCCATTCATGCTGGCAGAAGCTATCAGTTCCAAGTACTGCCATTTGGACTCAACGTGAGTTCTGGGGTGTTTATAGAGGCTTTAGACAGAGTATTGGGTCCAGAACTGATTAGCAAAGTGACGTTGTATGTAGACGATCTCTTGATAGCCACGGAGACCTGGCAAGAGCATGTAGAATTGGTACACAAAGTGTTCCAAAAGTTCCGAGAATATGACGTCACAGCAAATTTTAAGAAGTTCGAATTCGAAAGGGATCGAATAAAATTTTCAGGCCACATTATTTCACCAGGCGGAATTTTACCAGATCCAAAAAAGCTTGATGCCATAAAATATTGCCCCTCACCACAAACATGTAAACAATAGAAAGCTTTTCTGGGGCTCTCGTCATTTTTTCGAAAATTCGTGCCCAAACAGTTACTGAATAGTGATTCCCTACTCAACCTTTTAAGGAAAAACCACACATGGTTGTGGACAGAAAATGTGAGGAAGATTTCGTAAAAATCAAACAGGCACTCATAAACGCACTCATTTTGTAGCTTCCTAACATGAAATACAACTTTTGTTTGAGCACGGACGCGTCATGTCAGGGATTAGGCTCTTGTCTGTTCCAATTAGTAAATGATAATGGAGAACAGAAAGTAAACATAATTAGTTTTGCCAGTAGAACGTTAACGGAATGTGAAAGAACCTATTCGGCAACTGAACTTGAAGCGTTAGCTGTAGTGTGGGCTTTCCGCAAGTTCCAATACTATCTCTGGGGAAGGCATACACGAGTGTTTTGTGACCATCAAGCATTATCGTTTTTACTCACATGTAAATTGCTGCACAAACGGATTGCACGTTGGTGTTTATTCCTCCAGGGATTTGATTTCGAGATAGTTTATATCAAGGGTGAACAGAATGTAATTGCCGACGCATTATCGCGCTTGCCACAAGGCTTGGGCGAGTTCAATGAATTGATCGAACAGACTTCCGATTTTAGTGTTTTTCTGATGCATGATGGCACATTTCAACCATATTACAGAAAAATGTGTAAAGACATGAGCAAACTACAAAAGGAAGACAATAGATGGAGACAAGTTATGCAAAAACTGCATGCAGATGACAACAGTACACTGAAACAATATTACACACTGTCAAACGATGTTCTTTTCTACAGGCGCAATCCGCAATCCAACACCTGGCGTGTATGCATCCCGGAAGAATACATAGACAATTTGATAAGACACACACATAGAGTATGGGGACACTATGGGGCATCAAAATGTACAGCGAAAATATCAACATATTGTTACTTCCCTAACCTCAGACGCAGGATTGAACAAATAATAAAAAAGTGTACAATATGTCAGAAGGTTAAACATCTTAATAGATCTTGTTTGGACGTATTACACCCTATAATTCCAACTAGACCAAGAGAACTAGTTTCCGTAGACGCAGCAGGACCATATCCACGAGCTAGGGGAGGAGTTAGATATGTGATCGCATTTTATGATGTCTTCACAAAGTACTTAAAAATGTATGCTATAAAAGCAGTACTGTCGGGATCAATAATCAAACGCATGATGGAAGACTACATACCACTAGTGGGAAAACCGAAAATTATATTAACTGATAATGCAACAAACTTCATTAGTAAGAAATGCAAAACATTTCTCGAATCTCAAAACATAAAACATATTTTGGTATCCAAATTTCACCCAGAATCGAGCCCGATTGAGAGAAATTTTAAAGAATTTAATCGCTTTATAAGAACTTATACACCAAATAAACAGACAAAGTGGGTGGAATACATAGCCCCATTTCAGCATGTTGTAAATAATTTAATTCATACTTCAAAAGGCTTTACACCTACAGAGTTAACGTTTCAAGGCACAGAACTTGACGAATGGGCTAAACCTTTACCTAAATTATCCACAAAGGAAATAACACTAGACGAAAAGGTACGTCTAGCATTACTACAGATGGAAGAACAAGCAGAAATAAGGAAAAAACAGTTCAACAAAAAGATAAGAAAGGTTACAGAATTTAACACTGGACAGGAAGTACTATTACGTACCCACCCAAAATCCTCTAAAATTAAGGCATTAAACAAAAAGTGGCAGTTGTTGTATGATGGCCCTTTCATTATAATAGACAAACCCCACCCAGGAAGTTATCTGTTAGGTAACACACGAACGGGCAAGATGAAAGGGTTACACCCCCACAAGGATATCAAGGAATTTTTTCATTAAAGGTTATATATTATTTTAGCAAAATTGAAATTATACAACCTTGGATCACATAGTAAAATTGCTGTAATTAACCTAAGAAACTTACAAACACGGAAAAAAAAAAAACCTCTCAATCCGGTGTTCGTAGTTTAAGAGGTACATTGAAAAGGACGGTCAATTAGTGAAAAACATGCATTAAACTAGAAAACATAACTGAAGTTTCAATTAAACATCGAAACTAGTAACCAACTGGATACAGATGCCACCTTAAAAACGCATAGTTAACCACACCTAATGAAACATGTGTTACTGTGAGTCCTAACACTATAAAATAAACCATACGGTACTTTTGTAGTCTAACTCAGTTATTTAAGAGAGAGGAACAATGACAAATTAGTGCGAAGGTCAGAGTTTGTTCGTTTGAGACGAGCAATAAACCACGCGTCAAAGTTGCAATACAACGCTCAGCTGACGAGCACGCGATAGCGGCATGGCAAGAAGAGGGCATTGGCCGCGCTGTAGGCAGCGAAGCGGGGAGAAATCTTCCCCCCTTCCCTGTCCGGTCAGCTGAGTGTATACAAAGCGCGAAGGCGCATGCGCGGTCAAGTCCAGACGACACGTGACTCATGTTACACGATGGCGGCTATCACGAATAATGTTCACCAACAAAGCAGAGTTTTCCCCGCGCCTGCAGTCCAGTCATGGTACATAAGCGCGGATGCGCGGAACGTTTAAAAGTTTTGAGACCACGCTTACTATGAGAAACAGTGACGAAAGTCATTCAAAAACAAGAAAGAAAAGGGTACACAAGTCTTGTAAATAGTAGCTTAGAAAATTTAATTATAAGCTGGTACTACGTAGTATTAAGTGAACATACAAGTACATACTGGTCATGGACGGTATTGTCATATTATGTTATATTGAGTAAAATCTTAGCTTGTACGGAAGGAGAAAGAAAATAGCACAACAGAAAAAATAAATAAGTAATGCAGATATATAACCGGAAGAAAGGCTATGTACACGAGAACAACACACGATTGCATATAGGGAAAAGCTAACGGCAAGGAGGAAAGCAAAGAGCTAACGCATACATTTACATTACACAGTAGCGAGCGATTTTCAGAATGAACAACAAGGAAAACGCGTTAATTTTTGTGACTAAGGAAGAGAATGACACAAGCTTTAAAATAGGAAAATAATAAACAGATCTATGCAACGTGAGTAATGAACTGAATCGTCCTAGAAACAAATACCTAGGCTTTTTAGAGGGAGAAACACATTAACGTTAGGAAACACCTAAAGCACCCAGCAAACAATTTTGTAGAATATCTAAGCTATACACGAGGGTACATGTACGAAAGCTAAAGTGTAAAGGAGGAAAATATGGAATGATTGCGCATTAATGGACCGTAAGGCAGTTATGTATGTAAGAAGAAATATTTAGCTGTAAGTATTATAAGTATAAGGGACGATGCTCAGCACACCCTGAATTATTTTGGAATATTGAGGGAATGGTGCAGGGTACCGAAAAAGGGCGCCACCAGCAAAGTGTATATTATAGTGGTAGATATTTTTTGTGTGTATAAACGTATGTATGAATGTGTGAAAGGCGAAAGAAGCTCTGTACATGTACGGAACCTAAACAACATTGAAGTGTATAAGGAAAATTAAACTCTAAGACAACCTCGTGTAAACATGTATACCTAACGTCAAGAAACAATGTAATAAAAACCGTAAGACTCTGTGAGTTTACGAGAAAATACGAAAAACCTGATACACAGTGCAACATTAGCGATGCTTCACTCATGTATGCAGAAGGAAGGTATGAATTACTTTACCCACTTGAAACATGAAAGGATAAATCATGTTAAAATTATATCTTTCATACATATCACGATTTACAGTCACAAAGAATGAAAATGATATCGACGCTGTACGAGAACCAGGTAAGTAGCGTGATCGACGACCTGTAAGCAAAAGGAATGGTCTATAAAATGAATTATGAACAAAATCGCCATACAGAATTTTATGCTGCACTGAAGAAGGTAGAAAATTCCCTTCCCAAGCTGCAGTGGAGCGGCTACAGGTGTGTTTTCTGCATGCTGATGCATGTCGTTGCGTATGAAGAATACGTAACGAAGGTAAACCTTAACTTACACTCGAGTTCAAGAAGGAAAACAAAGGACTTGTTCCTTCTAACAGATTAATGGAAAAAGGTGTGTGTGTCAGTAAAATCCAAGACGAAGAAGCCACTACGAGTGGTCAAAAATTTTTCAATTTTCGTCGATAGCTTTTGCCTGTAATTAATGTAACCAATGTATTGTATGTGTTATATGTTATTCCATTGTATGTGATATATTTTGTATTTCATGCCAAGTCCCATGACTTACAAATTTGTGAATACGCATGTACATTGACCTGAAGTATTGAGGGGAATGAATCTAGGTACAATAGGTAAAAGGGGTTAATGCGAAGAAAAAAGTGTAGTGAAAAAGAAAGTTTCGATAACAATACTCGCGGTTAAAGTGGTGTGTGTAGAAATTAAAATTGTGCAAAGTAGTGCTACGTTGCAAGTGTCAGCGAGCCTAAACAAGTGACATCGAAAATTGAAGCTTGTATCGTCAAACGACCCATGGCGTCACAATAAGAAAGGACAATGCCAAACAAGTTTGACGTGGTACATTTCTTACCTGGAGCTGCATCGATGGGTCGTCCTCCGCCTCGCACATAGTGTGGTGTGTTCTTCGGGGCACATATTCCAATGTACCTCGTCGTATCCAGTCTAAGTACTGGAAGTAACTACAAGAAGCACACGCATAGTGAGTTTCGGAAGTCTCGACGGTACCCGCACGTCGGTGTACATTCAATGCACTGGCGCGCGCATTCAACCAACGTCTCCCGCTAACGGACGACCAAACAATCAGGCGCGCGTATCACCCGCCCATATTCAACACTGGGGCTAGCGAACAAAGCTCGTCGCCCCAGAATAAATACAGAAAGCAATACAAGGACTTTCACCTCTGATGAGGAAAGAAACATTTGTATATAACGTTTTATTCGTTTGTATATTTTATTGTACAAACTTTACCACATGATGTCGTTTTCTCAGTATTAACCAAAACTTTGTATATTAGGATTAAGGTTTGTAAATATTAGCATAAGTATACAAAAAAACTGACACACACTCAGTAATACCAAAGAATTCACAATGCCATGAAAATGAGACAGTAAAATGAAGTTTGTAAATAAAAGACCCCCAAACCTATCAATTGCAAGGTCGATTACTGTATCCTGTCACCCAAATAAAATTTTCTAGTGACAGTATACAGTAGCGGGGCAGTTGTAATGACACATACATACCATACCTTAAAGGCTGCGCCAAAGATTAAATTGAGAGGCATGTAGATTATAATCTTTGTAATGTTCACATTGGATTCTCTTTTGTTTCATACTCCAAGAAGGAGCTAAGGGACACTTTCGATTGTTGCCTTGTGGAGGATGGACGTAATTTTTGGAGTGTGCGGAAAGGCAGCCATATAGTAAGTAATTATGGTCTGTGCGACGAGCACAGCAAGTCTTATTGTGTTGTGAATAAAAAATAGTGAGAAGTATCTAAGTTTTACGAGAATTATTTAAAGTGACGTAGCATTGTATTCCTTCGTTTCCACCGTCTTCGTGAACCGATGCCGACTCAGAAAGATACACACGGTCAACAAAGAGAAGAGCACCGATGGCGACTAATGAATTAATACTGTGGCAAAAGGACGAATTTTACGTCTAAGGTGAGAACTCTGAATAAATCAACAATGACATAGAATTCAAAAATGTAATTAATCGGAATGGTAAATGATATTACAGGCATATTTCACGCAGCACTGAATTTGTCCGCATTCAAGCCGGTCAATACAGTCCGTAAAAAAAAAGCCCTTCAAAATTTCTAAAGTTACAGTTCCATATCCATAATTTTTTCTCTTAAGGGGCTCCGGAACGCCCTATACTTGCAATGTTAAAATAACGCTTATAAATTACATCTTTCCTCACAAAGTATTTGAGGTAGGAAGTTGAACATTTTACAGATTATTTATTGGAATATGGGCTACAACTTAACACAGGGATTTTACAAAATTTTAGTTCAGTTATTAAAGATGATTTTTTTTCAATTGTAATGAAAATTCACAACACTTTTTTTGCAATTTTTTATTTATATATTCAAAAATATACAGTTTTTTTGCAAAAAGGCTGTGTTAAATTATGCAGAAGGTACTGTGTAACATTTGCTGAAAGTTTGAAACAAATATGTTTGGAAGATCCTTAGAAAACATGTAATTAGTATGAGAAAATAAAAGTTTTGGGAATCGAGCGACAAAGATTGGATTAACTTTTTAGTGCATTCCAGGTCCATAAGATGGATTATCTTCATCCTCTGCAAACTCCTCCTCCAGCTTCCTCTTGTTCCTCCTCCTGTTTACTCTTGCTTGTATTTCTAGAATCTTTACAGCCCTGTCTGCAGCCCGAAGGCGTTCCTTGTCTAAACCAAGCATCGCTCGTACCATGTTAGAACCTATCTTCATTCCCATATTTCTAAATACCTTGCACCTTACAATGTTGCCATCATTGAAAGTCGCAACAGCATCATACACACCAAAGTGAAGTGTTTCTATTCCAACAAATACAGTCTTGGGGATTCTCGACCATATAACACTATCTACACTTTCATTGGGGTTTTGAGTTTTTCCGTGAATACACTTTTTCAACAGTTCAGGTGCTGCTAAGTCTCTGAAAATAGGTTTTATACTTTATCTCACATCACTAAAATGTACCTGATGAACGCGGACGTTAATAATAACACCATTTGACAACAGTTTAACAGCGCCACAGTGGGTCACGCCCATGTAGAACACATTTCAAAAAAAAATTTAAAAATAGTTATAGTCTTCGGAATTGAATAAATTATATATCTATTAAAAGGTAATAGTCTGCAGATTCAGAAAACGCAAAAAAGTAAAAATTGAACTTTTCATGAAAGAAAAACCAATAAATTTAATTTTTTTATTTATTTCGCCACATCTGCCACAACAGCTGCTGAGCCAGGGGGCCTATAGAGAGCACAATGTGGGAATCTGCCAGTGGCTCAAATGGTTCAAATGGCTCTGAGCACAATGGGACTTAACATCTATGGTCATCAGTCCCCTAGAACTTAGAACTACTTAAACCTAACTAACCTAAGGACATTTGCCCATATGTAGAATTGTGGACAGTTGGGAATGTGAGTCTCACGGGAATCGTGCAAGGGATAAGTCCCTGCAGTGTCCTCGGTGGCTCAGATGATTAGCGAAAAGTTTAATTTGCCGGCACGGTAGCTCAGCGTGTTCGGTCAGAGGGTTAGCAGCCCCCTATAATAAAAAAACTGAGTGAATGGATCAATAACGAACTTCAACGGGAGTCAGGTGACGTCCGCCACGAACAATAACGAAGGACAAAATGAGATTACAAAAAAAAAGTATATCAACAACACCTGTCGGTAACTGAGGTTTTCAGTTACTCATCATTTATTCCAGGGAAAAGCTGCACGGTCATCAACAGTAACTGTTCTTTCGAGAACAAGTTACTGTCTTCGTATATATTGCACAGAATAGACTAGCTTGGGCAGCTGCATTTAACCAGTCTTCAGACTGAAGATCACAAAAATAACATTGGGGAAGGAGACGGGAGGGAAAGGAAGGTTTCTGGTCCATAATTTTTCAAAGTTCTTTACTGGGAGAACTCATGAGTAAGGTAGACCTCGTGTGATTCAGTATCCTCGGCTGTTGACATGGCAAAAGACGTTTCCTCATTACTTTAAATTAAAGGTGCTGCTCATTCCCGTATGAGAAAAGCTATTTAGCTCACACTATTGGCCGATACAGCAAACTGAAGTAGCGGTTCTTGTATATTTTGTTGTTGTAAACAGAAATGTCTCTGGTGTGACAAACTGCAACCACACATGGAGTGACCACAATATAAGTGGTCCCCATCCAACAACAGCAACAACCTGCCTGGTAGGTGGATGAGCGAGTGGAAATTGTTAGTCAACTCAGTAATGTCAATTGAAATTAACCGAGCAGTACTTGATGATTCCTGTCGTGATTTCCTATTACTCCAGGTTGGTGTTCGGGAGAAACGCAAAGTTACAGATGTGCCTCCAATACGAATAGCTGAACACTAAACTGATAAAGACATTAATACAAAGGGATATGTTTAGTTTGTTAAGTTAATATTGTAACACCATGGCTCTAATGCCCTACTGAATTATTTTGCCTTTGTTTTATTTAATGTTATAACATTGAATACCTGTAAATGTGTTTGATTGAACAGATAACACAAAATTGTATACTCTTTTCTTTGTCAAACCTTTGATGTCGTGATTTGATTCAATGCAATGTAGTGTATCTGCAATTTAAATGCTTTGTCCCAATTGGAGGGAACAAAACTTACTGTATATGACTGTAATTTTGTGTGAATAATTTTTTGTAGAAGTGTCAATATGTGAAAATGTTCTGTCTTATTTAATGTATTTGTTTGATGTTATGTAAACTGCTGGTCCTCACTTAGGGCTCTTAGTTGTTCTGTATGTAAACGGTGTAGTGGTTCCCCTCGGGAACGGAACTGTGTAGCGCGCGCAAATTGTGGTTGGCCTAGGTGGAAAAGGTGGAACTGATAGCCAGTCGGGGACGAGCAGTCAGTCGTGAACAAGCAACCAGTCGGGGACGAGCCAGCAGTCGGGGACGAGCTACGAGTCCGTGCACTGCCATGTAAAAGTGTGCATATTGTGCTGGTTCAGAGAGAGAGGCTTTTCCTGCTACTTTCCAATGCCTCGGATGGATGGATAAATAGCTGGAACTAATTGGAGTTTGTATCTATCATCGCCACCAAGAAATGCCAAAGTCCAGCAATTCTGCCTGCAATTCCATCTACCAACATGCAGTTGCCACCACGTTGCGCAATCACTGTAACGTAATACTATAATGATGTACAGTGAAGGATCAGCTTAATGGAGGTGTTATTGTGCTCAAATATAAGGTAATTTATATCTGAATTTATGTACCAACCTTGATTTTTCTCCTCATCATAACACCTCTCAGGTTCCTTTCCGTTTGAACTAAAGTAATTACCGAGTGTCCCTATTGAAAGAACTTTTATGACCAAGGTTATGCTAATTAATGCCTCTTGAACTCAGTAAAAAGAAAGTTAAAGTTGATGTGTCAAGAGAGTAAATGTTGTTTGCTGAAAATAATTTTCCTATTAAATCTGCTTATTAAAGTGCTGTTGCCAACTGCAAAATTAAAAGTTCTTAAGACTGAGGCTTATAAAGCAAATGATCACGTTGTTGTCTGTAGTAAATTCTAAAAGGTGAGTCAGTTTCTTGCAATTTTGTCAGTATTGTGTTTCGCTGTAGTAAAAGTGAGAAAGCTGCAGTTGTGAAACGTTATATGTTCATGATTACCAAGTGTTTGTATCTCTAGTGTGCATATTAACAGTATAAAGACCACTCAGTTTGTGTAAGCCCTGAAAGTGATAGTGTTTTTCTGTACCTGTTATAATGTTGCAAATAGTTTGTGCTACTCCAACTGTTAGTTTCACTCTTACCGTAAACATATAAGTGTGTCAGAGTTCATTGCACTCGCGTGTGGCCAAGCCTAGGTTGTGTTTGTCCGTTATAGTTACTTATATCTATTTTCTTCATCGAGAATGTTAATCATTCTTTTGCCTGGTTAGGCTGGCGACCGTTTTCCATTATCAGTTAAACAGTGCAGATAGGCAAAATTTTGTTTGGTACTGTTCAAATATTTACGTAATTCTGACTTTCATTTCCGATAAGCCACTTCCGTTAGGTACAACACGGTCAACTTATCAAATTTCCTCCCAGAGGGTAACGCTGCTTTGCTGCTTTGTACCATAATTGCTTTTTACAAAATAGTTTTATGTCACAACCTGTTTCTAGCATTGAGGTTAGGGTGCAGTAGTAACTGCGGACAGGAGTGTTATACGTGGCGCCGCGTGACAGGACGTTGTTCGATTTGCACTGACAAGCGGAAAAAAATTATAAATAGTTAGCATTTTACAAACATATAGTGAACATAAAACGTCCAGCGGCACGAACCTGTAATTTATTTGACAGAACGGGTGATGAAAGTTCAGCTTAAATTGAAAATAAAAGGTATTGATACTTAATATTAATTAAAATGGACAGGAAACTAGAAATGAATCTAAATACGCGAGAGCAGACTGCAATCGAGAGTAGTTCAGGCAGCACACCAACAGATGGCACTATGCGAGAGTTAAATTACGTACATTATCACGCAGACGCCAATAAACAGATCGAAGCTATGTGTGTCATGCGTACTAAGCAAGACAATATGAGTGATGTTGTGGAAGACAGTGGTTATGTTAATGAATCGCGGGATATGTTTGAATCACCAAAAACAGAAAGTGGTGTAGGATCTGAACACGAAAAGGCAATAGAATCTAAAAGTGAAAAGACACTTGATCTGACTGACTTGCTTAGAATACTGTCTGCGCAAAATGACAATATTAATACACAAATCGCAGCATTGGGGCAACAAAGTAAACAAATCGAAATGCAGGGTACCAGACTTAGTAAACAAATTGAAGAAGTTAACTCAAGGGTAGGAACAGTGAGTAACGAAATCAAAAGTATTAAAAGCGAAATTACTGTCATCAATGGCAATATTGCCAATGTACAAGGACAAATTGATGACATTAACGAAAGATTTGACTCTGAAGTAATTAAAATTCAAGATCAAATAGAACCCTTAGTCTGTACTAAAGTGGACGAAAAGGTATTCGGTATTAAATCCGAAATACAAACAGAATGTAACGCAGAATTTGCACAGATTAAACAATCTGTAACAGAAAAAAGTAGGGAACTAACCAAACAGATTTTTAATTGCGAAAAGAAGTGTGAACATAACACTTCACAAATCCAAGGCAAAATGGATGACTTGGAATGAAAAATACAATCAGGACCTACACATTTTACTGAAAAAATGCCTTTCTGTAAAATATTAGAGGGCGAAGAAAAATTCGACCCTGCAAAGAGACATAACGGATGGCACCCCCTAGACTTTGTAAAGAATTGCGAAAGAAATTTTCCTGAATATTTGTCTGACCAGGAAAAAATTAATGTTGTAATTAGTGCATTAACGGGAGAAGCAAAAAGGTGGGGGTTGAATCTTGATACTAACCAGATGTCTTTTGAAACCTTTAAACAAAAATTTATTGACGTATACTGGTCAGAACAAAAACAAGACCAATTGTGGCGTGAATTTCTAATGGCCAGGTTGTATGACATCAGAGGCAGGCAAACCATGAAAGAGTTTTGCGAATCATGGTACAGAAAACTAATACACCTAAAAGGAAGAAGAACTGAAGCCAAGATCGTTTGGGTTCTTTGGCAGAAATTGCCTGAGGACTCTAAACGGTATGTTGGGAGTACCCATAGAAGTTTTTCTGCCTTTTTGGAAAGGGTCGAGGATGAAGATCACTGGCGAAGAAATCGCGAATCTCGTCCCCACAATAACAACAATTATTTGCGAGAAAGTAATGACCAAAACGAACGACCTGAAAACGAAAGATATCGCGTAAACGCGATTCAAAGAGGTCGTGCGAGAGGTAGAGGAAATTATACGACGCGCGGGAGAGGATACATGCCGCGGAATTTCCAAAATAGAGACGAAATGGAAAACTGAAAACCGCGTGTGTTACGGGCCGAATTCACGCGGAAACTGGTTTTGGGCCCAAAGAAAAGATGTCAAATATTAGATTCGCGAAGGAAAGATGTAAACTATGGGGCAGAAAGGTTAAGGGCACGCCTATAGCAGACGGGCGCGGAGTGATACATAGTGGCGTTCCCAGTGCGAAGTCACGTGACCGTTCGTGCTCGGGCCAGCGGTTGCCGGAGCAGCGTACATTGCACTTGGCAGCACGCACAAATGGCAGACGTCAGAACAAGATGGCTGCCGTAGAGAGAGACAGAAGAGGCGGGATCGGACACTTCCGATGGCCTGTTTCAGTAGTAGGTGAATGTAGAAATGAAAATAAAGTTAATATGTCATATGGTAAAGATAACTCAGTATCGGATTCGTGCGAAAAGACTTTATTAAAGAATGAAAGGGAGACAGAAAAGGCGAGTGAAAAGGGAAATATTGGCACTGTTAATGATGTGTATGATGTAAAGGACGTAGATGTGGGGGAAGTTATGATGAATAAAGAGAAAAGGGAGGTAGAATATGCCACGCAAAAGACGTGTGCACAATTAAAAATAGGTAAAAATGATGTAGAGGAGGACGTTAGTAATCATGACGTTATAAGCAGTGAAGATGAAATTATTGTTGATAGAAAGGTGTTTAATGATTGTAATGCAGAAGGGCCTAGTAAGAATTCCGCACGATTACCTGAAAATGACAGCATGGAAGAAAATGAAATGAAAGTTATCGAAGTACATGACGATTATACTAAATATGAAGTTAAGGCCGAAATCGTTCAAAGTGATATAACAGAAGTGTCTGACGGTCCAAACGATGTGCATTGTGTAGAAAATGAGTCAAAAAACGAAGTGGCTGAAACATCTAGTGATAATCTGCCTAATTGTTTAAAAGTTGCTTTCCTGCTCGAATCTGATGACGAAAATGAAATCAGTGATAGTTCAGATGATGAAAGATATATGAATACAGATAAGAATGTAGGTACTAACTTTCCCTATTGTTCAAAAGTAGAGTACTTAAGTGAATCTGATGGGGAGGAAGAGAGTAGTGATGATTCCAGGGAAGATGAATTTTCAGGTGTAAACGAAAGTGAACATACTTTTACTGACAGAGGGTACGAAAAAATTAGTGACATTTTACCAAAGCAAAATACAGAAAATAGAACTGGGCCAAAACCGAAGGTATTATTAAGTAATGTAACACAGGGGCATAATTTGCAGGAACCTCCAGATGATACTATACTGGGGCAAGCCTTAACAAATGTTTTGAAGGAGTGTGAATTACAGGAACAAAAAGAACCACCTGATGAAATGATAGCAGAGCAGGAGATGTTGTATCTTGCTAAAGACTTTGAAATTTCAAAACCTAAAAAGCCACCTGATGAAACAAAACGTTGACAAGATCTGAATTGCATAGTGAAAGATGTAGAAAATAGAAGGCCGAAAAAGCCACCAGATTTAAGTCACTGTTTTTGAACCATAAAAGACTGCCTTGTTAATGAAGAGACTGGGGGCAGGATGTATGTATATACTCTGTTAATATAATGCATGACTTTATTATTATTGTATCTGAGTGTTACCTGAAAGTTAATTATTGTTTTGTTGACCTTGAGGCCTGGGGCAGGTTGTTTATTTATTGTAGTGTACTGTTTGACTTTGCTTAGGAACTGTTTGTTTTCAATTGAATACTTATTGTTGCCAGCCTAATTATGAAGATAGGGGCATGTAGTGTGGCAAACCTTAAAACTTTAGGAATAATGATGCTTATGGTCACTTAATGAAAGCGCAAAGAACTCTACATGATAATAATTTATTTCTAGTATGCTTAAAAATCAGAAAGGGCTTATGTTTGCAGTATGTGGTTTATTTAAAGATTCATGTCCTCAGATGAGGGTTGTTCAACCCTCAGGGGACATGCACTCTTTGCATTGTCAGGTGCCTGACGAGCACCAGGGACCCGAGTCGTTGCCAGCAATACTTCTGTTTCTTTTCGTGCTGCCAACCTTCCTCTTCATCATTCAGAGCTTTTGCTATCTTCTTTCCTTCTTCTCTATCAGAATATACTGAATAGTGTGGACATAATGTAAGATACTGTGTATTGTTTGTGGACAAGTAAATGAATAATTAAATTGGGTACACTAGAAAATGACCAATATGAAAGTAAGTATTGTGGATATTGTAAAAGAAAAAAATGTTATGGAAAAGTAATTGGAAAGAGAAGTATAGATGAGAAAAGGCAAATGAATACTGTAGTATGACTAAATGTAAAAATATTTTTTGAAAATAGGGATAATTATGATGTCGAAAAAATATGTGTGTTTAAATCTGAGGAGATAAACCTGACTAATGTATGTGAAAATAGGTATGAGAGGCATGTGTCTAGTACCACAAAAGGTAGGCAGAAATCACTTACAGTAGGATGTAAAATTATTGTTCTGAGCTTGACATATCTGATGACCTAAATGTGCGGAAAAATAATTAAACTAGATACTGAGTAAGAAAATGGGGAGAAGAACCACTAATCTGGGACTCTCAAATAACTCCTGAATATTGTCATTATGCCAAAAATGTCATTTAAAAATTTTCTTGATTAATGTATATGTTTCCTGATGTTGTCATTTGAAAAGAAATGGTTTTGTTGCCAGTGTCTAATTACTGTTTCAAAGTTGCAGGTTTTATGTTTTGTACCATTAAAGCAAATTTTACCAAAGATGCGACATAAAGATGAAAAAACCTGGAGATGATAACAATAAACTGCTCAAAAATATGCTGTTGGGCAGAAAAACAAGACAAAACAACAAAAATGCTGTGGTCCGGAAGTTGAGGGCTACCAAATATGCTGTGTTGAGCAGGACTTGCCATTGTGGGGCAAATGGTTGATAAGTGGCCACGAACTGCCAAACCTAGAGGATGGGGCAGTGTACTAATTGAAAAATGTTTTAGTGTTCTTAATCTAAATTGTGTTTTTGTGTCTAAATATTTATAGACAGAGACTGACAAGCTAATGAGAGGCAGAATGTGTAACATGGACTGCTAGTGCTGAGGCAAGCAGTGAACTTAGTTAGGTTTATTGGTCAATGTGTTATGAACTGACTATTCTTTCTGAAGTCAGTGAAAATTTATCAAAAAATATATATGCATTCTCATTCAAATGGATGTAGATGTTTTGATGCTAGCTTTTTTGGAATAACTTAAAGTTTTGGACTGTCTGTTTTTAAATACAGCAGTGATGATTAAAGATAGGTTCTGAATAGGTTAATGTGTTTATGTGCAAGAAACATTTTGGGCTGCTATTAATGAAGAGCAGCTTTAAAGTTAATTGTTTTCAGAAAACCTTGCAAAGTTACTTTGGTATTTAAAGAGTCAGTTGGAAAAAGTTCTCATAGCTGTTTAGTGTAAATATTGGTACATATGTGGATGCAAACTGAATTTTTCAATATTTCATTAATTGCTGAATCTTGTAAAATGTACTGTGATCATGAGTATGCTTGTGTGTCTGAATATCTACATTCCTTTAAAATTATTGAAAGACAAATTTCTGCATTGTTATGTTAAAATGTTCTGTGCTATTGTATATGTGTTTATTTTTTTATTTTTTTTATTTGAAGGCTATACCTTTTCTATAATATGTAGATTATTTTGTGTAATGTTTTGTCTTTTATTTGAACTGTGTGTGTATGAAATGAACATCCTTGAAGATATCCTGTGTATTGATGAAAATTAATTTCCTTAAACCAGTCTGTGGATGAAAATTACTGTGAATGCTTTACTTTGAAAATGTTTTTGAAAAATAAGTATAAAAATTTGTAATAAGTGTATTTTTTTTGTCCCAACTGAAGTTGGATGGTATAATTTTTTTTCTGTAGCCAACACCACTTAGGTGTTATAGATGTTTCCTTGAAGTATCCCTTACAGGAAACTTCAACGAAACATGGGGCATGTATAACACCATGGCTCTATTGCCCTACTGAATTATTTTGCCTTTGTTTTATTTAATGTTATAACATTGAATACCTGTAAATGTGTTTGATTGAACAGATAACACAAAATTGTATACTCTTTTCTTTGTCAAACCTTTGATGTCGTGATTTGATGCTATGCAAAGAAGTGTATCTGCAATTTAAGTGCTTTGTCCCAATTGGAGGGAACAAAACTTACTGTATATGACTGTAATTTTGTGTGAATAATTTTTTGTAGAAGTGTCAATATGTGAAAATGTTCTGTCTTATTTAATGTATTTGTTTGATGTTATGTAAACTGCTGGTCCTCACTTAGGGCTCTTAGTTGTTCTGTATGTAAACGGTGTAGTGGTTCCCCTCGGGAACGGAACTGTGTAGCGCGCGCAAATTGTGGTTGGCCTAGGTGGAAAAGGTGGAACTGATAGCCAGTCGGGGACGAGCAGTCAGTCGTGAACAAGCAACCAGTCGGGGACGAGCCAGCAGTCGGGGACGAGCTACGAGTCCGTGCACTGCCATGTAAAAGTGTGCATATTGTGCTGGTTCAGAGAGAGAGGCTTTTCCTGCTACTTTCCAATGCCTCGGATGGATGGATAAATAGCTGGAACTAATTGGAGTTTGTATCTATCATCGCCACCAAGAAATGCCAAAGTCCAGCAATTCTGCCTGCAATTCCATCTACCAACATGCAGTTGCCACCACGTTGCGCAATCACTGTAACGTAATACTATAATGATGTACAGTGAAGGATCAGCTTAATGGAGGTGTTATTGTGCTCAAATATAAGGTAATTTACATCTGAATTTATGTACCAACCTTGATTTTTCTCCTCATCATAACACCTCTCAGGTTCCTTTCCGTTTGAACTAAAGTAATTACCGAGTGTCCCTATTGAAAGAACTTTTATGACCAAGGTTATGCTAATTAATGCCTCTTGAACTCAGTAAAAAGAAAGTTAAAGTTGATGTGTCAAGAGAGTAAATGTTGTTTGCTGAAAATAATTTTCCTATTAAATCTGCTTATTAAAGTGCTGTTGCCAACTGCAAAATTAAAAGTTCTTAAGACAGGCTTATAAAGCAAATGATCACGTTGTTGTCTGTAGTAAATTCTAAAAGGTGAGTCAGTTTCTTGCAATTTTGTCAGCATTGTGTTTCGCTGTAGTAAAAGTGAGAAAGCTGCAGTTGTGAAACGTTATATGTTCATGATTACCAAGTGTTTGTATCTCTAGTGTGCATATTAACAGTATAAAGACCACTCAGTTTGTGTAAGCCCTGAAAGTGATGGTGTTTTTCTGTACCTTTTATAATGTTGCAAATAGTTTGTGCTACTCCAACTGTTAGTTTCACTCTTACCGTAAACATATGAGTGTGTCAGAGTTCATTGCACTCGCGTGTGGCCAAGTCTAGGTTGTGTTTGTCCGTTATAGATACTTATATCTATTTTCTTCAACGAGAATGTTAATCATTCTTTTGCCTGGTTAGGCTGGCGACCGTTTTCCATTATCAGTTAAACAGTGCAGATAGGCAATATTTTGTGTATCACCGTTTAATTATTTACGTGATTCTGACTTTCACTTCCGATAAGCCACCCCCATTAGGTACAACACGGTCAACACAGCAAAATTCCTCTCAGAGGGTAACACTGCTCAGTTAGCTTATACCATAATTGCTTTAACAAGATAGTATTATTTCACGACCTGTTTCCAACTTTAAGGTTATGGTATAATAGTAGCAGACGGGAGTGTTATAATATATCTGAAAGTTATTAATTTAAATAAAGTTAAATATATTCATGGTTCTTAAGAGCTAACAAGATAGATGCTTACATAGCGAAAGCAGAAGAACAAAGTACGATACGAAACAGGAAGGCATCCCCTAGCTGATTGCAGAAAAAATTGTGAAGGCTTCTCTGTTTTTTATCATCATAGAAAGTATTACATGTACTTATTACACTTGTGGACTCTCTGGTACACACAGATTTCATAAACATAAAGAAAGAAAAATTTTCTTGGTGTCTTACGTTTGTCTACGATACATTTGACTACGATACTGGCTGTTACATGAGTACTCATTAAAGTCGTATAGAACAGATTTACAAGATTGGTGTGTACAAGAAAAAGCAATACACTATTTTACATGTTTTAATTACACAATTTGACAAATCATTTACATTGGCATGGGAGATATTTGTACAGGATACACTAACTTAAAATTTGAGAGGTATCAGTGTTCTGAGGATAAGAGGTTAAGTCAGTTCAGTGACGTGTCTGCCGTGGGAATTGATGCAGCCACTGCTGGAGTGACGTCGCACTTGGCTTGTGTGATGTGAGCTCTGGTTGTGCACTTCACAGCAGAGGTGGGCATCAAAGCGCCTCCCGTCCAGGACAGTGGCCATGACAATCGTGCGAACCTTCCCTCGCGTTGCCGGTTAAGATGGGGCAGCCGCATCGAGGTCCAACGGGAGGGTCGTGCGAAGAGTGAAACGTCCCCTTAGAAAAATTTATGAATGATTGTGTTGGTAAAGCCCTTACGTTATTTTATTTTCAAACATCTGAGCAAAACTGAACGTACTCAGACATTTCTCTCTTTACTTATTCTGATTGCTGTTTGTGTTAATTTGTTGTGTGTTGCTGCATTGCCTCGTCCCTTAGTTTATATATCTGAGCTCAGTAGATTTCAGATTTAAGAGTTGGGAGACTATATAATAAACTAACTATGAAGAATAGGGAAAGAATGCATTGAGAAGTTATATGAAAAAGATTTGGGCAAAAATGAGTATTGTAAAATGTGAAATATTTGTTTTGATAGAAGATACGAACAAAACAGTGGGGCTTAGGGACAACAGGGTTAGATAGGATTTTTTTTTGCAGGAGCAAATGCTGAAATAAGAGGAAAGATCTAAGGAATGAGTTTTGGGTTGTACTGCAGTACCAGACGTCTGACTGAAAACAAACCCTGTCCTTTCCTTTTGTGTTATTCCTCTTTGTGTCTGTGTACCCTTGTGTATTTGTGTTCTTCCTGTCTTTATATGTTTATCTAATAAGAGATATGTTGTAGAATTTTTCTAATACTATGCCTTTTACTTTGTAAAGCTGTTTAGACATTATTAATTTTGTTCTGTTTCAATGCTCATGTGTGAAATTAATGTTTCGGAAACTATTCTCATGATTTTATTTATTTACTTATGTCATAATTCCTGTAACATGGTTGTATATGTTTATTTCTATTCTTTTGTAAAGCCCGTATTACTACAAACGTTATCTGTATTGTTATGTTATTTAATGATGTATTTTGTACCTTTGTTATTGTATTCTCATGTTATAAAATTGTAATTGACACCAGTTCATCAAATTAAGTAACTTGTAAGCATTAATTTCACTGCACACAGTTCTGTTGGTCATAGTATATGCACCATATGTGAGAAGTTGCGACTGTTAGTGTTTGCACGTGTGTTAATAATTCAGCAAGGGACTGGTTAACAGAATTGCCGGATCTAAGAACAATTCCAAAAACTTTGTGAGTGCACAAGTAGTGGTTTATGGACTTGCTATATAGTACAAGACTCTTCGATGGTGATTGTGCATCTGCACAGTCGCAAGAGATGGCTGCTGGCCGTCTTTACAAGAACTAGAGTTGGTCTGCATCTTTGATGGCCCACCAATACCATTATCTCTACAAGGACTACAGTGGGTCCGCACCTTTGATGGCCCACCAATACCACTATCTCTACAAGGACTACAGTGGGTTTGCTCTGTTGTGGCCTATTACCTGTCTGCATGTCAAGAGTCAGCACAGTCTTCCCGTTGGAAGGACAACACTAGTTCTGCATGAAAATCCACTACTTCCGTGTGCATTTTCTTTTACTGCTCAGACTTCGTAGAAAAAAAAACTACTGCAATTTTACTGTGATGAATTATCAGAACTGTCTTTATGGACTGTGAGAAAATCTTTGCTTTTGACCAACATTGTATCGATAAGTGTGTGCATTTGTATCTTTGTTAGCGTTAATATAAAATTTTTTTAACAAATATGTATTGGCCAGTGCCCAAAACAATTTGTAAATTTTTTTGTGGGGAGCATGGGGGCTATGTAAGTAGGCTGTTTAGGTTTTTATATTGGTAACGCCACTGGCTGTGCTGTGTGTAGCCTGTGGCTGGTTGGCATTGTTGTAATATTCGCTATTGTAGTGTTGGGCAGTTCGATGTGAACAGCACGTAGCGTTTCGCAGTTGGAGGTGAGCCGCCAGCAGTGGTGGATGTGGGGAGAGAGATGGCGGAGTTTTGAGAGCGGACGATCTGGACGTGTGTCCATCAGAGAGCGTAAATTTGTAAGACTGGATGTCATGAACTAATATATATATTGTGACTTTTGAACACTATTAAGGTAAATACATTGTTTGTTCTCTATGAAAATCTTTCATTAGCTAGCTATGCCTATCAGTAGTTAATGACTTCAGTAGTTAGAATCGTTTATTTATCTGGCAGTATTGGCGCTCGCTGTATTGCAGTATTTCGAGTGACGAAGTTTTTTGTGAGGTAAGTGATTCATGAAAGGTATAGGTTATTGTTAGTCAGGGCCATTGTTTCGTAAAGATTATTGAAAGTCAGATGGCGTTGTGCCAAAAAATATTGTGTGTCAGTTTAGTGATGATCAGAATAAGTAAAGAGAGAAATGTCTGCGTACGTTCAGTTTTGCTCAGCTGTTTGAAAATCAAATAACGTAAGGGATTTACCAGCACAATCAATCATAAATTTTTCTAAGGGGACGTTTCAAGAGGTCTGGCCCGCGAGCTGCGGCCGCACTGGACTACATCAGTCTCGGGTGGAGCGAGTCCCTGATGTCACCCCAAGGGCCGAGCAGTGCTGTTGCGAAAGCACCTGTATGCCACAGGCTCAGCAGAGTTGCGCAGGGAGACGCAGCCCAGGGGCCGCAGCCTTACTGCTCCACAGTAAGCGAGCCCGTGACGTCAGTGCACAAGTGCCATGCGCAAGCACTGGTGTGCTGCAGCCTACGGCTGTTGGTAGCACTGATCGCAGTTGCGAGCTACGGGAAACGAGCGGTGAGTAGAACAGTGTTTAGTCGAGTGGAGGGATTTCTTCATTTTTTTCGTAACGCAAAAAGGAGCGCTGAAACTAATCGTGGTTTGCAGAAGAAGGAGCGCATGTGAAGGAAAAAGGAATTAAATGAAAAACTAGTGAATGGAGAGTAGAAGAGCACACAGCCCGAAGCAAATCTTAAAAGTTCAGTTTGGATCGTGATAAAGCCTATTGTGGATGGCGTTAAGAAAAGCGTTCATTTGGTTTGCTGTTCGCTGTACGGTGAAATTTACTCTCATGCTGAAGGGTCAAATGGAACTTAGCACATTTCTTGCCATCCATGCGTATCTAATAAACAATGGCCTGATGTGGACGAGAAACGACTTCCTAAATCTGCTCAGGAGATAACTGTCGATAAATGTGTAGCTATGTGTGCACGTGACGTAAGTTCGTACGGAACTATAAGACGTGAAGGTCACATGGATCTGAATCAGCACTGCAAAGACCGTTATATCTCACCGCACAACTGTGTCGCGGTACATGGCAAAATGTGCTCAAAGCCTTCGACATATAATTATGCCTGAGATAATTGCTCACATAACAGAAAGTGAATACTCAGCAACTACAAACATGTGGACATTCAGCGCGAGAAGAAACCATATCTGGCGTGTAATGTCTCCTGTTTTATTGACCGTACTCTCATATCTCGCATTTTGTTTACAACCCAGTTTCCACATAACCAAAAACGGACGGTAACATTCTAAGAGACTTGTTTGGACAATTTATGTCTCTTGGTATCCACCACTCTACTTTGCAAGACATGCAACACACATCTGATCAAGGTACCAACATTGTCGTTGGACTGCGCGATTATTCACGATTGAATTGTTCCTGCCATATGCTAAATACAGGGCCATGAAATAATTTTGATGCGGAGTATAAATGCGTCAACTGCCCATAAGTTCATGGTCTTTTGACTGCGGTGAAAGAACGCGTCACTTACGTGAAGAATAGTGATCTTCCGAAATGAAGCAACTGATATCACGCTGATGAAAGAACTTTTTACGGTATGTATCCTATTCTATTACTGTAATTCTTATACGCAATCGTTTATTTTATAGCTCACTGAGGAGCAGCGAGGCCGTGGCCTGTAGGCTGCGTCTCTGTGCGCAACTCTGCTGAGTCCCTGGCGTACAGGTTCTTTCGCAACAGCACTGTTCGGCCCTTAGGTTGACATATGGGACTCGCTTGGCCCGAGATTGCTGTAGTCCAGTGCCGCCGCTGCTCGCAGTCCGAGCCTCTGTGCACGTCTCTGCACCGTGTGGCCCGTCGGACTTCGATGCTGCTGCCCTGGCTGAACCTTGCACAGCTGTCATGGCTATGGTCCTGGACGGGCATCGCCTCGACGCCCTCCTCTGCTGCGAAGTGAACAACCAGAGATCACACACAGCCAGTCGTCACCGACCGATTGACATCATACAACACAACTGCGACGTCACTCCAGCAGTGGCTGCATCAATTCCCACTGGCAGACACATCACTGAACCTACTTAACGTCTTATCCGCAGATCATTGATACCTCTCAATCTTTAAGTTAGTGTATCTTCTACAAATATTTCCCCTGGTAATGTAAATGATTTATCAAACTGTTTATTTGAACCATGTCAAATAGTGTATTGTTTTTTCTTGTATACACCAATCTTGTAATTTTGTTGCACACGACTTGAATACCCACTCATGTAACAGACAGTATCGTAGTAAATGTATCGTAGGCAAACGCAAGACACCAAGAAAATTTTTCTTTCTTTATATTTATGAAATATGTGTGTACCAGAGAGTCCACAAATGTTAATAAGCACGCTGAGCTACCGTGCCGGCGTCAGCTAGGAGATGCCTTACTGTTTCGTATCGTCCTTTGTTCTCCAGCTTTCGCTATGTAAGCATCCATCTTATTAGCTCTTAAGAACCATTAATATATTTAAGTATATTTCAATAAATACCTTGCAGCTTTGTGTTCAGCTATTCGTGAAAGAAATGCAAAACTGCTGACATGGAGCCCATCCGCCACTGGTGTGATCCAAATACTCATCAGCAATTTTTCAGATCATTTATGGTGCACCAAAGAACCTACAGTCTTTCAGAAACGAAGTCCGATACTCAATTAACTATACAGCATAATGCGATTGACCGATCACGTTCTGCACTTGCCTTATGAAAATTGCATTGGAGCCACATCTGTAACTTTGCGTCTCTCTCGAACACCAACATGGAGCAATCGGAAATCAGAACAGGAATCAACAAGCACTGCTCGGTTAATTTCAATTGACATTTTTGAGTTGACTAACAACTTCCAATCGCTCATCCGCCTACCTGACAGGTTGTTGCTATTGTTGGATGTGGACCACTTATACTGTGGTCACTTTATGTGTGGTTGCAGTTTAACGTCATACCAGAGACATTTGTGATTACAGCAACAAAATAATACAAGAACCGTTACTTCTGTTCGCTGTATCGGTCAAAAGTGTGAGACAAATAGCTTTTCTCATACGAGAATGAGCAGCGCCGTTAATTTAGAGCAATATAGAAACGTCATTTGCCATGTCAACAGCCGAGGGCGCTGAATCACACGAGATCTACCCTACTCAGGAGTTCTCCCACTAAAGAACTTGCAAAATTGTGGACCAGAAGCCTACCTCTCCCTCCCGCTCCCTTCCCCAATGTTTAGTTGTGGCCTATAGTCTGAAGACTGGTTTGATGCAGCTGCCCCAGCTAGTCTATTCTGTGCAAGCCTCTTCAGCGCTGCACAGCTAATGCAATGAATCTGCTATCTGTATTCAAGACTTAGTCTTCCTCTACAATTTTAACGCGCCCCACCCATCCCCAACACAAACATATACACACTTTTCTCCATTACCAAACTGACAATTCCTTGATGCCTCAGGAAATGCCCTATGAAATGAAGTTGTGCCATAAATGTCTTGTTTTCTCCAGTTCAACTCAGTATCTTGTTATCAGTTATTCGATCTGCAGCGCCACCACTATTTTTTGGCCCTAATGAGTAAAATTGTGATGTTGCCATGGCTGTTGCAATAGACCTTGAGAGTGGGCCAGTTCAGAGCCGACCAAACACGATATCGTTAGATGCAGGAAAGCCACTGGCACATTCCCACACATTATGCTCCAGCAAAGGGGCTGGTACCGCCATAACGACTACACAGCAGAAAGGCGTTGGTAGGGCAGTTACTACACATCGAATCAACAGACTTCTTATGGCCTACATGGTTGCAAGCTGTGATTTGCAAAGCAAGAACGCTCTGTACCAACATAAATTACCATTATTGTCATTTAAAGGTGTCTCAGTCGGTAGCTACTATTTACGAGGAGAGGGATATGCCACTCCACGAAGCAACATGATGTTACAAGCAGCCACCACAAGATTTGGTCTCCACTAACTGTGGGCCCCTGCTGTTGATCTTAAGATCAGTGCTGTGGGCTTAGCATCTTCCAGCCAATGGGTCAACTACAAGGTGCAACCAGCCTTGCGCCATAGAGGGCAATCTTTTGAGAACATGGCCACCAACTATGGAGGACGTTACACCACAGAATGTTATAGTTTGTTCTTCAGTAAAATGTATGACTAATAGTGAAGTTTGTATGAACAGCCACCGATCATCATACTGACAACAATCCACTGCATCAACTCAGACTTCCACGTGTAGAGGTCTTCCATCCTGGGCCTTTACATTTTGATGTCAGAAGTGTGTGTCACCTCTAAATTTCAGTGACAGAGGAACCTTGCCAGCCACCCTCCCTGGAGACGATGTTACTCGACTACCTCAGAGTTGCTGTTTCGTCGAGACACAGCATCAGTGTGCAGTGGCTGAGTCCACTGACTGGTCTTTATTTTCCCCTGCGAGTATCACGTCGAGTCAGTGCACCTTTTAGCAACTTTTCAGTTCTGTTTTCATGTGTGACATGTGTCAAGTAAACTCAGACTGTGTTCTGAGGATGTGTAAATATGAACGATATTTTTGTCTATCAGCATGGGTGTGGCTCATTGTCTGAAAATATGTAAGGTGTTAACCATGCGTAGCTTCTTAGGAGGGGAAGATGAGTTTTGTGGAGAAGTCGGAGTTTTGTGGTAGTTTATGCCGTTTTGAATTTGCAATATATTTCATTTCGAGTAATACATGTGGCTCACTACGTTTAAACACGTTAAGTAGTAGCCATGAGTAGCTGCTCAAGCGGAGAAGTTAAGTTACAGTAAGTGTTAGCACAGAATTAAATTAAGTGTCCTTGTCGTCGTACTGTTTTGTTCTCCTCGTTTTTAGTTTGCATAATTAGTGGGTGATACCCTGGTGGAGAGGTTGCGAATTTCTGTAGCCTGGACCAGATATGGAGGGAAGAGCATGAGCCGATGATTTTTGTGTGTTGCAGAGTGCAACTGCCGACAGTAATTTTGTTGTAGATACTTAAGACGTTGTACAGAAAGCAATCAATAAGGCTGATTGCATTCCGCCCATGGTAGCTGAATGGTCAGTGCGACAGAGTGTCATACTTACCGGCCCGCGTTCGATTCCCGGCTGGGTGGGAGATTTTCTCAGCTCAGTGACTGGGTGATGTGTTCTCCTTATCATCATCATTTTATCCCCATCGACACGCAAGCCGTCGAAGTGGCGTCATCTTGAAAGACTTGCACCAGGTGAACGGTCTCCCCGACGGGTGCCCCAGCCACACAGCATTTCCATTTATTGTATTGCATATGATGTAAGTACTGAAATGGTACAGACGCATTTAGTATTTCAGAAGGATGCAGATTCGGCACCATCTGTGACGGCACTGCTTCCTCAGAACGTGGGAGAGAAGAAAGAGGAAATGTGTTTGTAAGGTTTAAGATCGGGCCGACAAGGCTTGTGCCAGTGGATCAGGAGATTGACAAACGTGAAGACACTTGCAGTGTACTGCGTGATGCAGGCGGAGGCTGCTGCGTAGTCCTAGGGCTATACATTCTCATCAAGCATCATGCCGAAACTGACTTTCGACGGCCGGCCGGAGTGGCCGTGCGGTTCTAGGTGCTACACTCTGGAACCGCGCGACCGCTATCGTCGCAGGTTCGAATCCTGCCTCGGACATGGATGTGTGTGATGTCCTTAGGTTACTTAGGTTTAAGTAGTTCTAAGTTCTAGGGGACTGATGACCTCAGAAGTTAAGTCTCATAGTGCTCAGATCCATTTGAACTATTTGACATTCGACGAAGCGCGGTGGAACTCAGGGGGATAGTGTTCAAGCTGGGGGAAACTGTCACCAGTGAAATACTGTCACAAGGTTCGTATGTCATGAAGGACACATGCGGGCAGTATCACTGAGGCTTAATTTGCATGATATTGTTGGTGACTAATACGATTCTAGACTTCGTCTCCGGGTAGGGAGCCGTCTTTGAGTACGCAGCATCCACTGATTGAGAGCACTTCTTCTGTCTATACTCACGTTGAGACGTTATCTAAATTATGTCCTTGTGACTGTAAGCCGCGTTGTTGTCTGTAGAATACAGAGAGGAGAATGGCACAACCTCGTTTCATAGGCATTTTCCTGAGGCATCAAGGACTTATCAGTTTGGTAATGGAGAGAAGTGTGTATATATGGGTGTTGAGGAGGGGGGGAGGTGTTAAAATTGTAGTGGGAGACAAAGGCTTGAATGCAGTTAGCAGGTACAAACTGACGCACATTGTATTAGCTGTGCAGCGCTGAAGAGGCTTGCACACAATAGACTAGCTTTGGCAGCTACAACAAACCAGTCTTCAGACTGTAGGCCACAACAACAACATTGAGGAAGTGGGTGGGAGGGAGAGGTAGGATTCTGGTCCACAATTTTGCAAGGTCTTTCCTGGGAGATCATCTGAGTAAGGTAGATCTCGTGTGATTCAGCCCCATCGGCTTTTGACATGGCAAAACACGTTTCTGTATTGCTCTAAATTATCGGCGCTGCTCAATCTCGGATGAGAAAAGCTATTTAGCTCACACTATTAGTCGATACAGTGAACTTGTATTATTTTGTTGTTGTAAACAGAAATGTCTCTGGTATGACGTTAAACTGCAACCACATATGGAGTGACCACAGTATAAGTGGTCCCCATCAACAATAGCAACAACCTCTCTGGTAGGTGGATGAGCGAGTGAAAGTTGTTAGTCAATTCAGTGATGTCAGCTGAAATTAAACGAGCAGTGCTTGTTGATTCCTGTTGTGATTTCCGATTACTCCAGGTTGGTGTTCCAGAGAAACGCAAAGTTACAGATGTGGCTGCAATGTAATTTTCATAAGGCAAGTGACTAACGCGATCGGAAAATCGCATTATGCTGTATAGTTAATTGAGTATCGGACTTCGTTTCTGAAACACTACAGGTTCGTTGGTGCACCATAAATATCTGATAAATTGCTAAACAGTATTTGGACCACACCAGTGGCGGACGGGCTCCACGTCAGCAGTTTTGCATTTCTTTTATGAATAGCTGTACACAAAGCTGATAAAGACATTAATACAAAGAGATATGTTTACTTTGTTAAATTAATACTATATCTGAGAGGTATTAATTTGAATATATTTAAATATAATTATGGTTCTTAAGAGTTAACGTGATAGATGCTTACATAGCGAAAGATGAACGAAGGACGATACAAAACAGGAAGGCATCTCCTAGCTGATTGGAGAAAAATGTGAAGACCTCTCTGTTCTTTATTATTATAGAAAGTCTTACACGTACTAGTTAACATTTGTGGACTCTCTAGTACAGACATATTTCATAAACATAAAGAAAGCAAAAATTTCTTCGTGTCTTACATTTACCAACGATGCATTTGACTGTGATACTGGGTGTTTCATGAGTAGGCATTCAAGTCGTTTACAACAAATTGACAATATTGTTGTATACAAGAAATAACAATACACAGTTTGACATGTTTTGAACAAACAGTTTGACAAATCATTTTCATTGGCATGGGAGATATTTGTACAAGATGCACTAACTTAAAATTTGAGAGGTATCATTGTTCTGAGGATAAGGGGTTAAGTCAGTTCAGTGACGTGTCTGCCCATGGCAATTGATGCATCCACATCTGTAGTGACGTCGCAGTTGGCTAGTATGATGTCAATCGGTCGGTGCGACCTGCTTAGCGCGAGCTCTGGTTGTGCAGCAGACGTGGGCATCAGGCGCGGCCCGTCCGGGACCGTGGCCATGACAGCCATGCGAGCCTTCCTTCATGTTACCGGTTCAGACGGCGCAGCCGCATCGAAGTCCGACGGGCTGCACGGTGCAGAGTCGTGCACAGAGGCTCGGCCCGCGAGCTGCGGCCGCACTGGCCTAAAGCAGTCTCGGGCCTAGCGAGTCCCTGACGTCACCCCAAGGGCCGAGCAGTGCTGTTGCGAAAGAACCTGTATGCCACGGCCTCAGCAGAGTTGCGTATGGAGACCCAGCCCAGGGGCCTCCCTGCTCCACACTGAGCGATCTCGTGACGTCACTGCACCAGTGCCTTGCACAAGCACTTCCGTGCTGCTGCCTACGGGCTGTTGGTAGCACTGACAGCAGGTGCGAGCTACGGGCTAGCGCGGTCTTGGGATTTCTTCATTTTTGCCGTAACGCACAAAATGAGCACGGCAACTCAACGCGGTTTGCAGAAGAAGGAGTGCATGCCAAGAAATAGGGAAGTAAAAGAAAATTAATCAGTGATGAGTACAGAACCGCACAGCATGAAGCGAATCTTATAAGTTCAGTTTGTCTGAATTAAAGCCTATTTTGGATGGCGTAGTAAAGACGTTCATTTGGTTTCCTGTTCGCTGTGCAGTGAAATTTACTCTCATGATGAAGGATCAAGGGGCACTTCGCACATTTCTCGCCATCCGTGCGTGTCTAATAAACAAGCGTCTTATGTGGACGAGAAAACGACTTCCTAAACCTGCTCAGGCGATAATTGTCGATAAATGCGTGGCTATGTGTGCACATGACGTAAGGTTGTACGGCACTATGAGATCTTTTTCAGACGTTAATTGACACTGCAAAGGCCATTATGTGTCACATCACAACTGTGTCGCGGTACATGGCAGAAAATGTTTAAAGCCTGTGACATATAATTATTCCTTAGGTAATTCCTCATACACCAAAAGGTGAACACTCAGCAACTACAGACATGTGGACATCCAGTGCGAGAAGGAAACAATTATCTGACATGTACTGTCTCCTGTTTCATTGACTGGACTCTCAGATCTCGCATTTTGTTTACAACTCAGTTTCCAGATGAACCAAAAACGGGCGGTAATATTCTAAGAGAATTGTTCAGTCGATTTATGTCTCTTGGTATCCACCATGCTACGTTGATAGACATGGAGCACACGACTGATCAAGGTACTAACATTGTCGTTGCACTGCACGATTATTTACGATTGAATTGTTCCTGCCATATGCTAAATACAGGGCTAGGAAATAATTTTAATGTGGAGTATATATGCGTCAATTGTCCATACGTTCATGGTCTTTATATTGCAGCGAAAGAACGCGTCACCTACGTAAAGGACTGTTGTGTTCTTAATGCTCTTGATAGATCACTGAGCCAGTCTAACAATACTCGCTGGAATAAGCAGCTGACAATGTTAGAATGTATTTGTGCGAAAAGCTCTCTGAGAAGGGAAAGTGGCGTCCAAGGAATTAGAACTGGAGAAATCACGTGCACTGCACGTTCTTTTGACATGGACAATGACAATGTTAAAGGACTTGAGTCAGGCGCCCCAGGACAGAGAAGCTTCTGAATTTGGACTTTTACATGAACGCCTCAAATTATACTTAGCTGAAAAGCTATTGTCCAGAGATGCTGTGAGGTAGCAACTTTCCTCTGGCCACCATTCGTCATTTAAAAAATGATATCTAAAGATAAGAGGCGTCAAGTCATGAAAAGGATACAATAGTTTTCATTCTTCATACTTCTTCAATTCCACAATACACTGTAACGACATTTCCTATTACAGCATCTCCAACGGTCTTTTCTCTTTGTTCCCGTTAGTTGGTTCGAACGTACTCTGAACATCAGGAAGTTACAAAAACAACAATTAATGTTCGGAAACAGGAGACACGCTCATTCCTACATGTTCCTCCACAACTCGTAACATGTGAATCCTTGGGAATCGATGTTGTCCTAAATGAAAGTTTGATTTTTTGCCGTATATCCACTGAAATATGAATTTTGCTGTCATCAGGTAAAAAGAAGAGAGGTGTAATGAGGCTGGACATGTATTTCACAGCCCCATCTCATCAAAGGACAAATCTTGTTGAAGCACATAAATTCTGCTACTCCATCCGCTGGATTTCTAGTTGTACAAGTTGAAGATGGGAGTGAGACATTTGGGTAGCCTACACTCTATGTCATTCAACATCTGCACCGAACAAGCAGTAAAGCATACAAGGATAAATGTGTGAACAGAATTAAATATTTGTGAGTTGCAATAAACATTTTGAAGTTTACCGGTGACACTGCAGTTCTGTCAGAGACAGCAAAGAACTGGGAAGGGATTGTAAGATACCGCTCAATGGAACTGAATGAAAGGTAATGGAACGTATTCGAATTAAACCTAGCAGTACCAACGGATTTTCCATAACGTGTACTACAAAAGGGGGGCCTAATATATGACCAAAACAAAGATATACTGATTTCTTTAATTTTCGTTCTCTTTTACGCACAACATACTTTTTAGAGATATATTTATGTGTAAGAAGGGTCCTAAACCCGAAAATATGAATATGACACATGTTCTGAAAATTCACATCCACTGACAAGACCTAAATTTTAGCGTTACGTTATACTGAAAAATTTAAAACAATTACAGAATCTGGTAAAAGAAGTCTCTAAAATTCACAAATATATTTTTTTTTCAAAATTTTTAAATATAATATACAGTTGTGCTCAAAATAATCCGAACGGCCTGAATTGCATTTCGCTTGAGTCGCATGCAACCCACATAACGCAGCTGTCTAGCAGGTCCTCTAATCGCTCCTTTGTACAGTGGTTTGACTATTAATTATGCTTCCAACAAGTCACCACTGCAAAACACTGCTCTGTATCGCAATACTCAAGATGTAAAGTAATTCCACGATACTAGGAATATCAGGAAACACCTTATCACAGACAAGAATGTCCTTAAGGTTACAAGGCCACATTTATTGCAATAAATGACATACCTGAAATGTTACCACTCTCATAAATACGTCAGATAGGTAATGCACGTAGTAGCATTACTAGAGCAGAGCACATCGGAAGACACTGTACGGGTCGTGGCACCATACATGGCTAGCAAACTACACACGCGAAGCACTGAGATTTCCTGTCCAGTAAGTACAGTCAGCGTGAAATGTGAACGATGAAGCGGGAGTGAAGCAAGCAAGTCATACGTCGATTTGTTCAGTAAAGAAACCGACGCACCAGTGTCCAGCTGCGTGCGAACAGAACGTCCACAAATGAGCAAAGTCACAAAAAGTTTCCTAGCAGCGCGCTGAATGCAAGAGGAAGTGTCTGGCAAAACTTGATTCACACGACGAGCTGTCGAAGCACGTGAAGCAGAAGGCTTTGAATAAATTGCATTAACATCCATAGGCTGATGTGAATCATGATCATGGCGGTTGCCGTTGCGGTGACGCCCACGCGAGTGACGTAAACGGGAGACAATTGGTGAATTAGAGTTTCTCGTAATACACACAGCTTGCACATGTCCTTTCTTATTACAAAAATAACACAGTGCTTGACGGGATGGGCAAATGTCCCGTGGGTGGGCACGAAAGCAGTTCGGACATGATTTCAGTTTGTTAGTGGGTGCCTGGTGTGAAATTTGTTTACTTGCACGCGAGTGGCGCGGCGTGGCTGGCCGTGCTGCCGGTTGGGAGAGCACGTGTTGTGCCGCGCTAACAGTTCACACACCCGGGGTCACGTCGAACGAGGAAGTAGCCATTTCGAATGCATCATGTCTGTGTAGCAAGTCCACTACTTCCTGCAAAGACGGGTTTTTAAATCTGAGGAATTTTTTCGCGGATGCGGTGATCTCCCACATTCTGCGCAATAGCGTCTCTATCGTTACATTCGAATATGAGCGGCCACACGAGTAATTAAAGTCAAAATCAGAAGTTAGTCCCTGAAGGCCTCTTAACCAAGCTTCATTCGACTGAGTAGAGCCACGCCTGAGGCGAAAGAATTTGTAGCGTGCAGCTACCACATTTACACTATCACGAAAGTGGGAGTTCAAAGCATCAATCACTTCACCGTAAGTTTTAGTTTCTGGGCAGGTGGTGGGAAACAATTGACGAGCACACGGTACAACACAACACCCGCACTGGCAATGAAAAAAGCAAGCCGCTCTGTACCTGGTATGTTGCAAGCTGCCAAGTGTGCCTTGTGCTGTGCGATGTTTTCTGGCCAGCCTTAAACGTGAGGACTGAAGGCACGAAATGGCGGCGCCGTCAGCGTCGGTACAGGCGGTGGCATCGGAGGCGCCGAAGTAGCTGCAGTTTGTAGTGTGACCAGTCCATTTACGGCAGCAAGCAGCTGCGTCATTTGCTGAGATCTGACAGCGAAGCCTGTTCCTGTGGCGAAGCCAGGGTTTACACAAATGAAAGTCTTAATAGCGAGCCCGCATCTCGTGGTCGTGCGGTAGCGTTCTCGCTTCCCACGCCCGGGTTCCCGGGTACGATTCCCGGCGGGGTCAGGGATTTTCTCTGACTCGTGATGGCTGGGTGTTGTGTGCTGTCCTTAGGTTAGTTAGGTTTAAATAGTTCTAAGTTCTAGGGGACTTATGACCACAGCAGTTGAGTCCCATAGTGCTCAGAGCCATTTGAACCATCTTAATAGCGAACGGTGGGAACACTTAAAGACAGTCACCCAGCCACTCGGGCATATCACTTAAAAGCTAAAGTAGTACCGAGCAAAAAAGGAAATTAGAGAAGGGTAAAAAAATTTTTTAATCCCTGTTCGTCGCCAAGTTTTGTATCCCGCCTGGAAGTCGGCGGGAGGGTCTGCTCCTGTAAACTGAAAGTTTTACTCTGTCACAATATTAACTGAATACATAACTTTGCACTGAGGTGCGAAGCCTAAGACCGGTACTATGTAGTACATAGTCTCAATAGCAACCGAAGTGTCCTGCCCGTCTGCTCTTGATCAAAATGGGCAGAATCTGTCACGGAGCTCGTAGATCTCTACAGCACCGACTAGAGGGCGCTGTCGTCGGTGTCTGTCGTAGTGCCAACTTAAGAACTTCCCCCTATGCCGTGGCATCGTAGCTATCGATACCACAATCACAATTTTACTCAGTAGCGCCGATAATTAGTGGTGGCGCAGCAGATCGAATAACTGATATGAAGGTACTGAGTCGCCGGCCGAAGTGGCCGTGCGGTTAAAGGTGCTGCAGTCTGGAACCGCAAGACCGCTATGGTCGCAGGTTCGAATCCTGCCTCGGGCATGGATGTTTGTGATGTCCTTAGGTTAGTTAGGTTTAACTAGTTCTAAGTTCTAGGGGACTAATGACCTCAGCAGTTGAGTCCCATAGTGCTCAGAGCCATTTGAACCATTTTGAAGATACTGAGTCGAACTGGGGAAAACAAGAAACTTATGGCACGACTTCGTTTCATAGGGCATATCCTGAGGCACCAAGGAATTGTCAGTTTGGTAATGGAGAGAAGTGTATATATGTGGGTGTTGCGGAGAGAGGGGGTATTAAAACTGTAGAGGGAGACAAAGTCTTGAATACAGTTAGCAGGTTCAAACTGATACACATTGCAGTAGCTGTGCAGCGCTGAAGAGGCTTGCACAGGATAGACTAACTTGGGCAGCTGCATCAAACCCGTCTTCAGGCTGTACACCACAACAACAACACTGGGGAAGGGGGCGGGAGGGAGAAGTAGGCTTCTGGTTCACAATTTTGCAAGTTCTTTATTGGGAGAACTCATGACTAAGGTAGATCTCGTGTGATGCAGCACCCTCGGCTGTTGACATAGCGAAAGACGTTTCTGTATTGCTCTAAATTAACGGCGCTACTCATTGTCGTATGAGAAAAGCTATTTATCTCACACTATTGTTCGATGCAACGAACTGAGGAATTGGTTCTTGTATTACTTTGTTGTTGTAAACAGAAATGTCGCTGGTATGACGTTAAACTGCAACCACACACGGAGTGATCACAGTATAAGTGCTCCCCAGCCACAAATAGCAACACCCTCTCTGGCAGGTGGATGAGCGAGTGGAAGTTGTGAGCTGTAACTGTTACCTTGCCTGCTTGCGAAGGTGGAAGGAAGATAGAGAATGTAAAGAAAATAGTCGTGATCACCTACCACTTACCAGCAGGTAGTCAGCTCAGTAATGTCAATTGACATTAACCGAGCAGTGCTTGTTGATTCCTTTTGTGATTTCTTATTACTCCAGGTTGGTGTTCGAGAGAATCGCAAAGTTACAGATGAGGCTCCAATGTAATTTTCATAAGGCAAGTGCATAACGCGACCGGGCAATCGCATTATGCGGTATAGTTAATTGAGTTTCGGACTTCGTTTCTGAAAGACTGCAGTTTCGTTGGTGCACCATAAATGATCTGATAAATTGCTAATCAGTATTTGGATCACACCAATGACGGACAGGCTCCATGTCAGCAGAATTGCATTTCTTTCAGGAATAGCTGTACACAAAGCTGATAAAGACATTTACACAAAAGTGTAAAAAAAATAATTTTATGACATTGTATGCCGGGAGGCTCCTATGCGGGGCGACTTGCGAGTCAATGATAATGAAAATGATGATGAAGGACGCACAACACTCACTCCCCTGCTGGGGATCGAGCCCGGGCCCCCTAATAGTCGGTAACTCTACCTTTACGCTGCGGATGCGGACATTAATACGAAGAGATATATTTAGTTTGTTAAATTAATACATCTGAAAGGTATTAGTTTAAATATACTTAAACATATCCATGGTAATTTAGAGCTAACAAGACAGATGCTTACATAGCGAAAGCTGAAGAAGAAAGGACGATACGAAACAGTAAGGTATCACCTAGCTAATCGCAGAAAAAAAAGGAGAAGGCTCCTCTGTTCTTTACTATCGCATAAAATATTAACACGTACTTATTAACATTTGTGCACTCTCTGGTACACACATATTTCATAAACACAAACAAATAAAAATTTTCTTGGTGTTTTACATTTGCCCCCTTGAGTGACTACGATACTGGCTGTTTCATGAGCAGTCATTCAAGTCGTTTAAGTACAACAAAATCACAAGATCGGTGTACACAAGAAAAAACAACACACAATTTGACATGTTTTAAATAAACAGTTTGACAAATCCTTTTAATTGGCATTAGAGATATTTGTACAAGATACACTAACTTAAAATTTGAGAGGTATCATTGTTTTGAGGATAAGAGGTTAAGTCTATTCAGTGATGTGTCTGCCTGTGGGAATTGATGCAGAAACTGCTGGAGTGACGTCGCAGTTGGCTTGTATGATGTCAATCAAACAAATGGTTCAAATGGCTCTGAGCACTATGGGACTTAACTTCCGAGGTCATCAGTCCTTAGACCTTAGAACTACTGTAACCTAACTAACCTAACGACATCACTCACACCAATGTACGAGGCAGGATTCTAACCTCTGACCGTAGCGGTCGTGTGTTTCCAGACTGTAGCTCCTAGAAACGCTCGGTCACCCAGGCCGGCTATTGTCAACCGGTCGGTGACGACTGGCTGAGTGGGAGCACATCGCAGCAGAGGTGGGCATCGAGGTGTGGCACGTCCAGAACCGTGGGCATGTCAGCCGTGCGAACCGTGACTCGCGCTGCCGGTTCAGCCGAGGCAGCCGCAACAAGGTCCGATGGGCCGCACGGTGCAGAGTCGTGCACAGAGCCTCGGCCAACGAGCCACGGTCACACTGGCCTACAGCAGTCTCGGACCGAGCGAGTCCCTGACGTCACCTCAAGGGCCGAGCATTGCTGTTGCGAAACCAGTGCCGTGCGCAAGCTCTGGCGTGCTGCGGCCTACGACTGTTGGTAGCACTGACCGCATTTGTGAGCTAAAGGCTGCGAGAGGTGAGTAGAGCAGAGTTATTTCAAATGTTCACATGTGTGTGAAATCTTATGGAACTAACCTGCAAAGGGCATCAGACCCTAAGCTTACTCACTACTTAACCTAAAGTATCCTTATGAAAAACACACACCCTTGCCCGCGGGAGTACTCGAACCTCCACCGTGACCAGCCGCACAGTCCATGACTGCAGCGCCTTAGACCGCCAGAGTTAAGTGGAGTGGTGGGATTTCTTCATTTTTTTCGTAACGAACAAAATGAGCGAGGAAACTAAACATGGTTTGCAGAAGAAGGTGCGCATGTCGATAAATAGGGAAATAAAAGGAAAACTAATCAGTGGTGAGTGGAGAACCACACAAAAAAATGGTTCAAATGGCTCTGAGCACTATGGGACTTAACATCTTTGGTCATCAGTCCCCTAGATCTTACAACTACTTAAATCTAACTAACCTAAGGACGGCACAAAACACCCAGTCATCACGAGGCAGAGAAAATCCCTGACCCCGCCGGGAATCGAACCCGGGAACCCGGGCGCGGAAAGCGAGAACGCTACCGGAGAACCACACAGCCTGAAGCGAATTTTATAGGTTCACTTGGGACCGTGGTAAAATCTGTCGTGGATGGCGTTAGGAAATGCGTTCATTTTGTTTGCTGTTCGCTGTGCGGTGAAATTTACTCTCATGCTGAAGGGTCAAGAGGCACTTCACACATTTCTCGCCATCCAAGCGTGTCTAATAAACAAGGGTCTTATGTGGACGAGAAACGACTTTCTAAACTAACGGAGGAGATAACTGTCGAGAAATGCGTGGCTATGTGTGAACGAGACCTAGGGTCGTACGGAACTATAAGAGATGAAGGTCTTATGAATCTTGTTCAGACGTTAGTTGACACTGCAAAGGCCATTATATCTCACTCCACAACTGTGTCACAGTACATGGCAGAAAGTGCTAAATGCCTACGACATATATTTATGCCTGAGGTAATTGCTCATATAACAGTAGGTGAATACTCAGCAACTACCGACATGTGGACATCTAGCGCGAGAAGAAACAATTATCTGACATGTACTGTCTCCTGTTTCATTGCTCTCGCATCTTATTTTCAACTCAGTTTCCAGATGAACCAAAAATGGGCGGTAACATTCTAAGAGAATTGTTTAGATGATTTATGTCTCTTGGTATCCACCACTCTACTTTGAAAGACATGCAGCATACGACTGATCAAGGTACCAACATTGTCGTTGCACTGCATGATTATTCACGATTGAATTGTTCCAGTCATAAGCTAAATACAGGGCTACGAAATAAATTTAATGGGGAGTATATATGCGTCAATTGTCCATACGTTCATGGTCTTTTGGCTGTGGCGTCACTTACGTAAAGAAAAGTGGTCTTCTTAATGCTCTTGATACATCACTGAGCCATTCTAACGATACTCGCTGGAATAATCAGCTGACAATGTTAGAATGTCTTTGTGCAAGAAGCTCTCTGAGAAGGGAGAAATAACCCAAAATGAAGGAACTGCTAATATGTTGATGACAGTACTTTTTACGTTATGTATGCTATTCGATTACTGTAATTCTTATACGCAATCGTTTATTTTATGGATTTTAAAACATAGGGGTTTTTGTAGCTCTTAAAAGCGGCGTCTAGGGAATTAGAACTTTGGATATCACCTACACTGCACCTTCTGTAGACATGGACAATGACAATGTTGGAACAGAGCGTTCTTGCTTTGCAAATCACAGCTTGCAATCATGTAGACCATTAGAAGAGTATTGATTGGATGTGTAGTAACTGGCCCAACAACGCGTTTCTGCTGTGCCGTCGTTATGGCGGTGCCAGCCCCTTTCCTGGAGCACAATGTGGAAACCTGCCAGTGGCATTGCTGCATCTGCCGTAATGGTGTTTGGTTGGCTCAGAGCTCGCCCACTCCCAAGGTCTTTTGCAACAGCCATGGCAAGATCAAAATTTTAAGCAGTAGCGCTGTTAAATAGTGCTAGCGCTGCAGATCGAATAACTGATTAGAAGATACTGACTCGAACCGGGGAAAACAAGAAACTTATGGCACAACTTAATTTCATAGGGCGTATTCAGAGGAATCATGGAATTGTCAATTTGGTAGTGGAGATAAGTGTGTATATGTGGGTTTTGGGGAGGGTGGAGGTGTTATAACTGTAGTTAGCAGGTTCAAACTGATGTACTTGTATTAGCTGTGCAGCGCTGAAGAGGCTTGCACAGAATATACTAGCTTGGGGAGCTACATCAATCTAGTCTTCAGACTGAAGACCACAACAACAGCATTGGGGAAGTGGGCGGAAGGGAGAGCTAGGCTTCGGGTTCACAACTTTGCAAGTTCCTTACTGGGAGAACTGATGGGAAAGGTAGATCTCGTGTGATTCAGCACCATCGGCTGTTGACGTGGCAAAAGAAGTTTCTATATTCCTCTAGAGCAGCAGTCCGTGGTGGCCGAGCGGTTCTAGGCGCTACAGTGTGGAACAGCGCGACCACTATGGTCGCAGTTTGGTATCCTGCCTCGGGCATGGGTGTGTGTGATGTCCTTAGGTTAGTTAGGTTTACGTAGTTCCAAGATATAGGGGACTGATGACCTCAGAAGTTATATCCCATAGTGCTAAGAGCCTTTTGAACCATTTGAAGATAGAGAATGTAAAGAAAATAGTCGTGTTTACCTACCACTTACCAGCAGGTGGTCAGCTCAGTAATGTCAATTAAAATTAAACGAACAGTGCTTATTGATTCCTGTTGTGATTTCCTATTACTCCACGTTAGTTTTCGAGAGAGAAAGTTAAAGATATGGCTTCAGTGTAATTTTCATAAGGCAAGTGAATAATGTGGTCGGTCAATCGCAGTATGCTGTATGGTTAATTGAGTATCGGACTTCATTTGAGAAAGACTGCAGGTTCGTTTGTGCACCATAAAAGATCTGATAAACTGCTAATCAGTATTTGGATCACACCAATGGAAGACGGGCTCCATGTCAGCAGTTTTGTATTTCTTTCACGAATAGCTGTACACAAAGCTGAAAGGTATTACTTTAAATATACTTAAATATATTCATGGTTCTTAAGAGGTAACAAGATAGATGCTTACATAGCGAAAGCTGAAGAAGAAAGGACGATATGAAACAAGAAGGCATCTCCTAAATGACCACAGAAAAAATGTGAATGCTTCTCTTTTCTTTCTCATCATATAAAGTATTACATGTAGTTATTAACATCTGTGGAATCTCTGGTACACACTTATTTCATAAACATAAAAAAAAATTTCTTCGTGTGGTGGTTTGCCTACGATACATTTGTCTACGATACTGGCTTTTACGTGAGTAATTATTGAAACAAATTACAAGATTGGTGTGTACAAGAAGAACAATGCACTATTTGACATGTTTTAAATAAACAGTTTGACAAATCGTTTACAATGGCATGGGAGTTATCTGAAGAAGATATACTAACTTGATGTTTGAGAGGTATGAATCTTCTGAGGATAAGAGGTTAAGTAAGTTCAGTGAAGTGTCTGCCCGTGGGAATTGATGGAGCCACTGCTGGAGAGACGTCGCAGTTGGCTCGTATGATGTCAATCAGTCGGTGACGACCGACAGAGTGCGAGCTCTGGTTGTGCACGTCGCAGCAGAGGTGGGCATCGTCGCGATTCCCGTCCAGGACTACAGCCATGACAGCCATGCGAGCCATGACTCGCGCTGCCGGTTCAGCTGGGGCAGCCGCATCGAAGTCCGACGCACCACACGGTGTAGAGTCGTGTGGCCGCACTGCACTACAGCAGTCTTGGGCCAAGCGAGTCCCTGACGTCACCCCAAGGGCCGGGCAGTGCTGTTGCGAAAGAACCTGTATGCCACGGGCTCAGGAGAGTCGCACATGGACACCCAGCCGACGGGCCGCGGCCTCACTGCTCCACACTGAGCGAGCGCATGACGTCACTGCACCAGTGCCATGCACAAGCGTTGGTGTGCTGCGGCCTACAGGCTGTTGGTAGCATTGACCATAGTTGTGAACTGTGGGCTATGAGCGGTTAATGGAGCAGAGTTTAGTTCATATGTTCAAATGTGTGTGTACTCGTATGGGACAAAACTGCTAAGGTCATCAGTCCCTAAGCTTACACAATACTTAACCTAAATTATCCTAAGGACAAACACACACACCCATACCCTAGGCACGACTCGGACCTCCGCCGGGACCATCCTCACAGTCCATGACTGCAACGCTTTAGAGCGTCAGAGTTTAGTGGAGTGCTCTCAATCACTGAAGGGTGCGTACTCAACGACGATTCCCTACCCGGAAGCGAAGTCCAGAATCGTATAAGTTAGCAACACCTTTGGTCACCTAAAGCAACTTTCCAGTGCCTTGTGGCAGTATATCATGCAAATGAAACCTTAGTGATTTTACCCGCATTTGTCCTATCATCATAAACCAACCTTGTGACAGTATTTCACTGGTGACAGCTTCCCCCAGCTTGAACATTATCCCCCTGCGTCCCACCGCGCGTCATCGAAAGTCAGTTTCGGCATGATACTTGATGAGGAAGTCTAGCCCTGGGATTGCACAGCAGCCTTCGCCTGCATCACCCATTACACTGCAAGTGTTGTCACTTTTGTCAATCTCCTGATCTACTGGCACAAGCCTTGTCGGCCAAATGATAAACCTAGCAAACACATTTCCTCTTTCTGCTCCTCCCCGCTTCTGAGGAAACAGTGCCGTAACAGATGATGCCGAATCTGCGTTCTTCGGAAATACTAAATGCGTCTGTACCATTTTAGTACATCTGCAATACAATCAGCTTTATTGATAGCTTTCTGTGCAACCTCCTAAGTGCTGGCCAGTGTGGCCCTGTGGTTCTAGGCGCTTCAGTCGGGAACCACGTGAGCGCTACGGTCGCAGGTTCGAATCCTGCCTCGGGCATGGATGTATGTGATGTCCTTAGGTTAGTTAGGTTTAAGTAGTTCTACGTTCTAGGGGACAGATGACCTCAGATGTTAAGTCCCATAATGCTCAGAGCCATTTGAACCATTTTTGAACATCCTAAGTGACTACAACAAAATTACTGTCGGCAGTTGCACTCTGCAAGACACAAAAATCATCGGCATATGCACATCTGGTCCAGGCTGCAGAAATTCGCATCCTCTCCGCTAGAGTATCCCCCACTAATTATACAAACAGCCAACGAGGAGAACAAAACAGTATGACGACAAGGATACTTATTCTGATTCTATCTTAACACTTACCGTAACATAACTTCTTCGCTTAAGCGTCTACTCATGACTACTACTTTACGTGCTTAAACGTAGTAAGCCACATTCATTGCTCGAAATGAAATACATTCCCCATTGAAAACGGCCTAAACTACCACAAAACTCCGACTTCTAAACAAAACTCATCTTCCCCTCCTAAGAAGCTACACGTGGTTTACAACTTATACCCTTCCACGCAATGAGCCACACTCATTGATGATAGGGAAAAATAACGTTCGTATTTCCTCATCCTCAGATCACAGTGTGAGTTTACTTGCCACATGTAACACATGAAAACAGAACTGAAAAGCTGGTAAAAGGTGGACTGACTCTACGTGATACTCTCAGGGGGAAAAAAAGAACAGTCAGTGCAATCACCCATTCCATACTGATGCTGTCTGTCGTCGAAACTACAACTCTGAGGTAGTCGAGAGTCATCGTCTCCAGGGAGGGTGGCTGGTAAGGTTGCTCTGTAACACACACTTCTGACATCAAAATGTAGTGGTTGCCCAGGGCGAAGCAGGTGGCAAAAGACTTCCCAAGCAGCCGCACGTAAGGCCTCCCCAGTTTGTCTCACAAACAGGTTCCAGTTGCTGTCTGTGGCCGGCACTGTCGTTGAGCCGGATGCTGTCGCCTGTCCTGTTTCAGAGGAAACCATTCAGTCTGCAAGATCCGGGCAATCGCAGTGGGTGGGATTATTGGTAGTTGGGAGCTCCAACGTTAGGAGCGTTATGGGGCACTTAAGGGCGTTGCTGAGGAGGGTAAGAAATCAAATGTGCACTCCGTGTGCATACTGGGTGGAGTCATTCCAGATGTGGAAAAGGTCGTCCAGGATGCCACGAAGAGCACAGGAAGCCGCCTACTGCAGGTGGTTGCTCACGTCGGTACCAATGATGTATGTCACTTTCGATAAGGCTGCCAGTCTTGCTTCCAAGATGAAAGCAGAGCTTACCATTTGCAGCATAGTCGACAGGAGCGATTGCGGACCTCTGGTACAGAGCCGAGTGGTGGGTCTGAATCAGAGGCTCAGACGGTTCTGCGACCGTGTAGGCTGCAGATTCCTCGACTTGCGCCAACGGGTGGTTGGGTTTCGGGTTCCGCTGAATAGGTCAGGTGTCCACTATACGCAGGAGGCGGCTACACGGGTAGCAGGGGCTGTGTGGCGTGGATTGGGCGGTTGTTTAGGTTAAAGGGTCTCGGGAAAACTCAAGAAAGTCTTCAGTCACAAAGGGTGCAATCTGAACACAGGAAGAACGTAGATACAGGAACCATTGGTATAATAGTTGTAAATTATCGTATCTGTGTTGGGAAAGTACCAGAGCTCCAAGCGCTAATAGAAAGCACTGATTCTCAAATCGTTATAGGCACCGAAATCTGGCTAAAGTCGGATATAAGCTAAGCCGAAATTTTTGCGAAGAACCTAACGGCGTGTCGTCCGCGGTGGCCGAGCGGTTCCAGGCATTTCAGTCTGGAACTGCGAGACTTCTACAGTCGCAGGTTCGAATCCTGCCTCGGGCATGGATGTCTGTGATGTCCTTACGTTAGTTAGTTTTAAGTAGTTCTAAGTTCTAGGAGGCTGATAACCTCTGACGTTAAGTGCTCAGAGCCATTTTTTAACGTAACGGTGTTCCGAAAAGATAGACTAAACACCTTTGGCGGTGGTGTGTTTGTTGCAGTCAGAAGTAGTTTAACTTGTCGAGAAATTGAAGTAGATACTTCCTGTGAGTTAGTATGGGCAGAGGTCATTGTTGGCAACCGGAATAAAATAATAATTGGATCCTTTTACAAACCTCCCAGTTCAGATGATACAGTTGCTGAAAGGTTCAAAGAAAACTTGAGTTTGATTTCAAACACATACCCGACTCATACGATAATAGTTGGTGTTGACTTTAATTTACCCTCGATATGTTGGCGAAAATACATGTTTAATTCCGGAAGTATGCATAAAATATCATCCGAAATTTTGCTAAGCGCATTACCTGAAAATTATTTCGAGCGGATAGTTCATGAGCCCACGCGAATAGTAAACGGTTGTGAAAACACATTTTACCTCTTAGCAACAAATAATCCTGAGTTAATAACGAGCATCAAAACCGATATAGGGATTAGTGAACACAGGGTTGTCGTAGCGAGACTGAATAATGTAATCCCCAAATCCTCGAAAAATGAGCGAAAACTATACCTATTCAAAAAAGCAGAGAAAAATTCACTTGACGCCTTCCTGAGAAACAATCGCCACTCATTCCTAATTAATAAGTGTAGACCAGATGTAGCTTACACTCAAAGAAATAGTATCGGCAGCAATTGAGACATTTGTAGCAAATAAACAAACAAACAACGGAGCTGATCCTCCTTGGTACACAAAACGGGTTAGAACACTGTTGCAGGAACAACGAAACAAACATGTCAAATTTAAATAGACCCAAAATCCCCAAAACTGGCGATCCTTTACAGGAGCTCGAAATTTTGCGCAGAGTTCAATGCGAGACGCCTATAACAGTTTCCACAACGAAACTTTGTCTCGAAACCTGGCAGAAAATCCAAAAGGATTCTGGTCGTACGTGAAGTACGTTAGCGGCAAGAAATAATCAATGCCTTCTCTGTGCGATAACAATGGAGATACTATCAAAGACTGTGCTGCCAAAGCAGAGTTACTAAACACAGCCTTCTGAAATGCCTTCACAAAAGAAGACTAAGTAAATATCCCAGAATTCGAATCGAGAACAGCTGCCAACATGAGTAACGTAGAAGTAAATATCCTCGAAGTAGTGAAGCATCTCAAATCACTTAATAAAAGCAAGTCTTCTGGTCCAGACTGTATACCAATTAAGTTCCTTTCCGAGTATGCTGATGCATTAGCTCCATACTTAACAATCATATACAACCGTTCGCTCGACGAAAGATCCGTGCCCAAGGACTGGAAAGATGCACAGGTCACACCAATATTGAAGCAAGGTAGTAGGAGAAATCCACTAAATTACAGGTCAATATCGTTAACGTCGATATGCAGCAGGATTTTAGAACATATATTGTGTTCGAACATTATGAATTACCTCGAAGGAAACGGTCTATTGACACGCAGTCAACACGCGTTTTCGAAAACATCGTTCCTGTGAAACACAACTAGCACTTTATTCACACGAAGTTCTGAGTGCTTTTGACAAGTGATTTCAGATCGCTTCCGTATTCCTGGATTTCCGGAAGGCTTTTGAGACTGTACCACACAAGCTGCTGGTAGTGAAATTGCGTGCTTATGGAATGTTCTCTCAGTTATGTGACTGGCTTTGCGATTTCCTGTCAGAGAGTTCACAGTTCGTAGTAATTAACGGAAAGTCATCAAGTAATACAGAAGTGATTTCAGGCGTTCCCCAAGGTAGTGTTATAGGCCCTTTACTGTTCCTTATCTATATAAACGATTTGGGAGACAATCTGAGTAGGCGTCTTCGGTTGTTTGCAGATAACGCCGTCGTTTATCGACTAATACAGTCAACAGAAGATCAAAACAATCTGCAAAACGATTTAGTAAAAATATCTGAATGGTGCGAAAAATGGCAGTTGACCCTAAATAACGAAAAGTGTGAGGTCATCCACATGAGTGCTAAAATGTACTGTTTAAACTTCGGTTACACGATAAGTCAGTCTAATCTAAAAGCCATAAATTCAACTAAATACCTAGGTATTACAACTACGAACAACTTAAATTGGAAAGAGCACATAGAAACTGTTCTGGGGAAGGCTAAAAAAAGGCTGCGTTTTATTAGCAGGAGACTTAGAAAATGTAACAAACCTACTAAGGAGGACACTACGCTACAAGAGGATACTACGCTTTCCGTCCTCTTTTAGAATACTGCTGCGCAGTATCCTTACCATATAGGAATGTCGGAGTACATCGATAAAGTTCAAATAAAGTCAGCACGTTTTGTATTATCACGAAATATGGGACAGAGTGTCACAGAAATGATACAGGAATTGGGCTGGAGATCATTAAAAGAAAGGCGTTTTTCGTTGCGACGGAATCTTCTCACGACATTCCAATCACCAACTTTCTCCTCCGAATGCGAAAATATTTTGTGGACAACGACCTACATAGGGAGAAAAGATCACCACAGTAAAATAAGGGAAATCAGAGCTCGTACGGAAAGATATAGGTGTTCATTCTTTCCGCGCACTATACGAGATTGAAATAATAGAGAATTGTGAAGGTGGTTCGATGAACCCTCTACCAAGCACTTAAATGTGATTTGCAGAGTATCCATGTAGATTTAGATGTACAGTAATGCTAAAAGTATCCGAACGACCTGACTTGCATATCGCCTGATTCGCATACAACCCTCAAAACGCAGCTGTCTAGCAGGTTCTCTAATCGCTCCTCGGTACAGTCGTTTGACTATTGAGAATGGTTCCAGCAAATCGACACGAGAAAACACTGCTCTCTATCGCAATAACTTAGGATGTAAAGTAATACCACGATACTACAAAAATCAGGGAACACCGAATCACAGATAAGACTCTACTTAACGCTTGTAAGCTCACATTTATTACAATAAATGGCATACCTGAAATGTTACCACACTCATTATTACGACAGATAGGTATTGCACGTTGCAAGTTCTTCGTATTCATGATTTCCTCTTCAAAGTAACATACCGTACTTATTAATTAACACAAAATGACATTAAAAATTTAAGTTTTCACGAGCTGCTACTTGAGAATATGTATTAACTTCAAATGACTTGACGAAAAGTCTCGTTCTGCACATGGATTCAAACCCAGGTCATGCAGGCTAAGCAAAGATTTCGTGACCGACGGAAACTAACAGTCATTCCTGACTAGGCATACAGAGAGTGATATACCTCGATTTAGACAGTATCAGTTAGGAAGTATCAACTTTAAATTACATAAAGTAAACATTTTTAACGGACGCTAATTCCTACCCAGCCTCTATTGCCCCTGTTAACTAACTGCGAGAGATGTTCAATATTGCTTCTTCACAAGTAACTTACTTGAAATGCCGTGAGGTGAAGCTTTGTGTAGGACAGGGATTCGAACTCAGGACCTAATCGGATTATTATCAGAGCACAATCAACTGTGACATATAGGATTTTCTCGGCAGTAGCAAGATGTTTTAACTGATATGACGAGGTGAAACTATAATTTTTTCCTTCTCAGGACTCCAACACGGCACCTATCGCTGTTTTTTCTAGAGAAAATGAACGTTAAATATAGGTTTGTTACACCAGCAGCGAAATGTGAGCATGTCTGAACTAGAAATAATATGAGGAGGATTCAGTGCTGACTGGTAATCGAACCCCACACATATCCTTGTTGATTACACACAAAGAGACGTCACCTAGCGAATTTTTCTCCACCAGCAGCTCGGAATAACATCCTTGAACTTACAGTGATCTCGCAAATAGTTCTGTGTCTCACTGGGAGTCAAAAACATCAGATATTGTTAGTGTTTACAACGAATAAAAATACATTAAAAACCAAATTATTATCCACCAGCAGATAGGTGTTCGCGTTCTATAGCTTCACAATACATAATGAAAACTTTAGTGCTGGGCGAGGATTCGAAACCATTCACGCGCAATATGTGGAGATGTTGAGGAATCTGCAGTTTTGAACAAAAAGCAAATTGTAGTTTTGTCACGAAGGGATCAAATTCCGCGTTAAGGGAGGTCTGAGTTACATTCCCAGTTCAGAATCAATTTTATCGACATACAGAAGCTCAAATATAAGGTGGAGTAAGTGTCCTATGACCTTATATAGCGTTTATTTCGTCACTAGAAATAAATAACTAGTATAAAAAAGGTTACTGGTGATAGAGTTTCTACATTTCGCCACTCGTGTCTTTATTGTGGTTCAACCTAATGTCTACTTGGTAGAGAGGGGATATCATGTTTAATGTGAATTTCAGACCACAATGCCATTATACCTTCTTCACGACGTAGCCAGAAGAGAATAGAATCTGTCTCTCCCTATCAAAAGTCATCAGCAGAAGTTGGAATCGAACCCAGACCACACGTATGTGAATCTGTCAGCAAGCTAACAGACCACCAAATCCTCACCTCTGTGACTCATTTTTCGATTGTAACTCCATTGCGCCACACTGGATGAGAATTCTGACACACAGCCTCACTGTAGTGGTTTGCAGCATGTTCAGTACATTCATTTACTTGGTTCACCGAATCGCCACGAACTAGCTGCCTCGGCTACCCGTTGCATACATTCGACTCTATTTTGTAATAATAATAAAATCACGTAACTGCCACCTACGCAGAACTGCCAACAATGTAGGACGCAGAAATTTAAATAGGAAGTGTTCCTTTCCACTTGAGCTATTCTATTGTGCGATCTGTATGTTGAAAACGTCGTGCAGTGCAAAGGAAAAGCTATAACTGTCTGTCTCTCAGAAGTCTACATCCGGCCATATGCATTATCTCACAACACTGTGGAATGTGGAAATTCTGGAGGAATTCTTGTTGACTTCTGGAGCTACTGTAGCTACAGCTCAGTAAGTAGTGCAACGGTAAGTGTAGTGCACCGTAGACAAACTTCGCGAGTTCAAATATATTCACTGCTACATTGTTTAAAACGCAATTCTGCTGTCTGCTGAAGATATCAATCTAATGGAACTTCGAAAATAAATCATTTCACTTCTCAACCCAAAATAGTCGCATGTGGAAAAAGGGAAAACCACTGTGACATTTTGTTCTTTTCAGGTTTAATAGACGTTCAGGCAGCAGATGCATCTCGAAACTTTTGTGTAATGTTTGGGGAGAGCGCATCGTGCCAAAATAAATCAGAAAAGTATTTTCTACATTAGCTGTCATGTGGTAATGTCACTTTATTCTTCTTCAAACCTTGTTTGGCAGCCTTCACTCAGAACAAGTTTTAAACATGCATATAATCAATAAACTGCATGTGCATTGTCAGACTGTTATAGATAACATCAGAGAATTCGCATATATCGTTGATGATTAATATCTCTCTCATGTCTGCTATTGTTTAAACAACACTAAAAGAAACCCTATGAAAATTGTGCACTGTATTATAAGAAATGAAATATAACTACCCCTGATAACCTTACGACGTAAGTCTGTTTCAATAAAGCTGAGTATCTGTACACAATTGTACCTCTATCGAACAGAATTAATAATATACTACTCACTCAGATTTCGGTTGGGTCTGTGTTTAATTGGTACGCTGTGTCATACTCAAGAGGTATGAAAAGGTAGCACTTCATAAATAAAGTTATGTATTCCCAGAAACGCAAAATTTGCTCTTCAGCAACGGAAGGAGGTATTACCTGTTGTGCAACATTTTAAGTTTTTCACCATTGCACTATGAGCCGAAAGTATTTTCTTGCGTTTACCTTATCGATGTTTGATCTGACTGCTTTTGACTCTTTCACAGAAGGGATAAAAACGCTGCAGTTTGAGAGACTGGAATCACGAACCAGAACAGACGCTTTTTTGACAGTACAGCAAGTTACTACTTAGCTAGCACAGTCGTATGTGTCAGGTATTAATATTACGACGCTAATAGTGACTAGAACTCGTAAGCCGCTATTTAAAGGACAAGATTAGTTGCGATTTCCACTTGCAACGACTTTTCTGGGCTGAAAACCGTAAATTTACAATATTTTGTTAAACCTCAATCGATACTAACTCAGATAATTTAATGGAAATAACAGGAAAAATAAAGTGAAACTTGAGGCTTAATTACGTGCACACCAGGAAGTAACTCGTCGATCACAGAGTTGCCAAACATACCTTGTCTTGTTGCCAAATCTCAGTTACAATACCAGCAGGAAGAAGATGAACCGATGTGTTCCTACAGAGGGCTGGGAAGTGACCATAGCTGGCATCTCAAAGACGCGGTTGGCACAGCCTGGAGTACGTAATGCGTCTGATTCGCATTTCTGTAACTAGGTTTAGGGACTGGAGCGTAGTTACTAATAAGACTCAGAACTGACTGTAAACTAAGCATCATAAATCAGTAACTCTCATAATCGTTTTTATATTTCTTTCGTAAGTGTACTCAAAACTAAGAAACTCATTCATGGACGTTTCCGTGCCTGGCGGAATGTCGAGCTCAATGAACAAACAAAAAGAAAAAATAATGTATATATATATATATATATATATATATATATATATATATATATATATATATATATATATATATATATATGTGTGTGTGTGTGTGTGTGTGTGTGTGTGCGTGTGTGTGTGTGTGTGTGTGTGTGTGTGTGTGTGCGCGCGCGCATGTGAGAAGAGAGAGAGACTGAGAGAGAGAGAGAGTAAATAATTATTCTAAAGAAATTGCATCATGTTAGGTAAAGAAATCTTTCATTACAGTGACACGTTCCACATCATTACGAAATGTCGTATCCAAGATCTATGGAACAAATATTAATCGAATCAAATCTAATCTAATCATATTGCTGACTAGCCATGAAGAGTCATGAATTACCGAAATTTTCGCCAATATCGGTAGCCAAATCTAAACTTGAAAATGAAAGACGACAGTTTTTGTAATAAACCAGGACTCCTATCAAGACCCTTTCGTCCCTGTTAACTAACCACGAAAGACGTCTGATATACCTTCATTCAGAAGTAACAAAGTATGCATGATGTGAAGTTCTGTGACGGAAATACAAACCCAACATGTAATCGGATTGTTAAATGGCTCTGAGCACTATGGGACTCAACTGCTGAGGTTATAAGTCCCCTAGAACTCAGAACTAATTAAACCTAACTAACCTAAGGACATCACACACATCCATGCCCGAGGCAGGATTCGAACCTGCGACCGTAGGGGTCGCTCGGCTCCAGACTGTAGCGCCTAGTACCGCACGGCCACTCGGGCCGGCCTAGGATTGTTAACTAAGTAAAATCAAACGTTATGTATCGGTTTTTCTTACCAACTGCTAGGTGTCTGAATCGAAATAAGGATACAAATTTTTGTGCCTGAGCGACAATCGAACCGCACACCTACCGTCCTTCTTTATCATCCACGAATATAGCTTAAGTATCAATTGGTTGCTCACCAACAGTAAGATTAGTGCGTGTTTGGCTAGAAATAACGATACCTATTGTGAATGTTGGCAACACGTGAACAGACACTAAAATACATTTTAATTTTCACTAGGAGGCCGGTGTGCACATGATGTGGTTTGAAATGAAATTATGAACATTTTTGTACTGCATCAGTATTCGGACCCACATACTTACCTTTGGAGGAGACCTAGAGAGGACTGCAGTCTTGGGAAAAAAAAATGATTGAACTATACTGTTCCGAGAGATTCAGATCCTCGAGAGAGGAGATACGAATTCAAATCACAGTCCAGCACCAAAATTTTCAACGTCTGTAGATCAGTCAAGTGCAAGTTAAATAAGAGCCCTCTTCCTTTAAATGGCTATCGGTTCATCAAATAAAATAAAACATGGTGACAGTATTTCTGTTTACCATGACTTCCGCCTATGTCGTTTCCCAACGTAAACCGGTTCTGCCCATTTGGTAGTGAAGGAACGTGATGTTCAATGCGGATTCTGAATTATAATGTCTTTCTCTTGAGGTTACCAGAGGTATAGTAAATCTGTTTGTGCCTCCTAAAAGTAAATGCCTGAACCCACACATTGCACCTGTGGCAGTTCGTTCCACCAGACCATTGTGGCTACATTTTCCAGCCCCAGGAGTGTTCTGTAATGGATCATATGCTTAGCTTACAAAATTAGTCACAGTGGAAAAAAAGGGAGTCTATTAAATGGCTAAGTAGGAGCAAGATTCTGACGTGGAGATTATGCTATTCTAATGTCAGCAGGATGTAAAGACACTTCTAGGCATCAGAGCCTCGATGTGAAGCCATTTTGAATTTTTCACTAATTCAGCAAATTTCTTAGTACGAGAAAATACACTGTGAAGTGTGAAATTGTTGATAATTCGGTTATTACCGTATTATTACTATCATTTTCTTTATACCGCTGCTGGAGCACATGTGCCTGAACATCATTTAAGAATAGGTTCTTTCCCTCTCTACGGAATTATTTCATGTTAATATCAAACATCAGCAATTACTCGCAGATTACGCTAAAACTAAAGTAAGTGATGAAGACGTCACTTGATAACGAAAACGCGCTGTATTTCTTCATTTACTTGCGCCTAGAAATGGCTGTCGAATACTGCCAAACCAAAAGCCAAGGGATCTTACTGCCTTCCAACATACGTCGCTGTCAGTTCTTCGATATGATTTAGTCTACGTGACCTGTTTCAAGTTGTGTATGACAGAGAATGTTTTAGAAAATCAATTGTTTTCCTTTAAAATAGACAGAAAGATTTTCATTCTAAGGTATCCAAGTCAAAAAATTTTCGCAATATTAGTTCAAATTTAATATTCGCTTCTGTAATGTAGGGAGTAATTCACAGTTGCAAAACCCGCATCCGACCCATTGACCTTACATTTAGTCGCTGACCATAAATTCTAGCACAGAGCCGGCCGGAGTGGCCATGTGGTTCTAGGCACTTCAGTCTGGAACCGAGCGACCGCTACGGTCGCAGGTTCGAACCCTGCCTCGGGCATGGATGTGTGTGATGTCCTTAGATTAGTTAGGTTTAATTAGTTCTAAGTTCTAGGCGACTGATGACCTCAGAAGTTAAGTCGCATAGTGCTCAGAGCCATTTGAACCATTTTTTTCTAGCATAGAGTGACACCACTTTAAGTAACCTAATGTAGCGAAGACTGTTTGTAAGTGCTCTTTCTCACTGGAAAATACGCAATTAACCCATTGGGCTCCATAAGTACACTATTTATGCCAACTTGAAGGCACTACATTCAATTCAGTTCTCTTTACACTTCTCTCCATTACCAAATTGACAATTCCTTGATTCCTCAGGATACGCCTTATGAAACGAAGTTGCGCCATAAGTTTATTGTTTTCCCCAGTGCGTCTCAGTATCTTGTAATCAGTTATTCGATATGCAGCTCCACCAGCTCAGAGCCGACCAAACACCATTACGTCAGATGCAGCAGTGCCACTGGCAGATTCCCACATTGTGCTCCAGGGGCTCGCACCGCCATAACGACGACACAGCAGAAAGGCGGTGTTGGGCCAGTTACTTCACATTCAATCAATACACTTCTTATGGTCTACATGGTTACAAGCTGCGATTTGCAAGGCAAGAACGCTCTGTTCCAACTTAAATTACCATTATTTTCAGTCAAAGTTGTCTTAGTCTGGTAGCTAATATTTACGAGGAGAGGTGTATGCCGCTCCTCGAGGCGACGTGATGCTACAAGCATCCACCACGAGATTTGGCCTCCAATAACTGTGGACCCTAACCTAGTTTAGGTTAGCATCTCACTTTTGTAGAGCATGAATGGAGAAAGGAGGGGTTGCCACATGCATCAGGAACTGTCATAAATTTAATAACATAGACATTCATAAATTTTGCTTAGAACAGCATATGCAAGCATGTGCAACAGAAGCAGAATTTTACAAAAAATCCTTCATAATATTAAGTGTATATCGAGCACCTGCAGGTAACTTTAATCTGTTCTTAACCACCTTGAAGTTGTACTGGCCCATTTAACAACCAAAAAAAAAAAAAAGATATAGTGGTTGCTGGTGATTCCAATGTAGATTTCCTTAAAGATTCTCCCAATAAGAAATTATTTGAGTTAGTAACACTATCATTCAACTTAATTCCCACTGTAAAGTTCCCCACTAGGGTAGCCAATTGCTCACAAACAGCTGTTGATAGTACCTTTATATAAAAGTCCAATGAACAAAATTATATTACAAAACAAATAGTCAATGGCCTCTCAGACCATGACATGCAGTTCCTTCTGTTAAATGTTAATACTGAACAGGATACAAAATCTGTTAAAGCTGAGTTCAAGAGGGTAATCAATAAGCCAAAAATTGATCATTTTAGGACACTCCTCAGTGACATTCACTGGACTGAAGTTTACACTGCTCATAGCATGAATGAAAAATATAACACGTTTGCTAATAAGGTGCTCACCTTATTTGAACACTGTTTTCCCCCAAAACTAACCAAGGTTAGAGCAAAGTCTACAAAGAAGCCATGGGTTACTCAAGGAATAAGGGTATCTTGTAAAACAAAAAGAAAACTGTATCTGTCAATCTTAAACAGTTCTGATGTTGATGCTGTAGCACATTACAAGAAATATTGCAAAATATTAATGACTATAATATGAACATCAAGGCAAATATATTACAAGGAAAAGATAGTCATATCAGATAACAAAATAAAGACAATATGGGATATAGTGAAGGAGAAGACCGGTAGAACTAGACATGAAGATGGACAAATAGCATTAAGAGTAAATGATACATTGGTGACAGATGTGTATAGCGTTGCAGAACTTTTCAACAAACATTTTATAACTTACTAAAAAGATGGGGATGTCTGGTTCTGTAGATGCTGCTATGGAATACCTCAGACCAGACATTTCAAGTAACTTCCATAATATGGATTTGACCCTCACTACCCCACCTGAAATAATGTCCATTGTTGTTGTTGTTGTGGTCTTCAGTCCTGGGACTGGTTCGATGCAGCTCTCCATGCTACTCTATCCTGTGCAAGCTTCTTCATCTCCCAGTACCTACTGCAACCTACATCCTTCTGAATCTGCTTAGTGTGAAATAATGTCCATTGTTGTTGTTGTTGTGGTCTTCAGTCCTGGGACTGGTTCGATGCAGCTCTCCATGCTACTCTATCCTGTGCAAGCTTCTTCATCTCCCAGTACCTACTGCAACCTACATCCTTCTGAATCTGCTTAGTGTATTGATCTCTTGGTCTCCCTCTACGATTTTTACCCTCCACGCTGCCCTCCAATGCTAAAGTTGTGATCCCTTGATGCCTCAAAACATGTCCTACCAACCGATCCCTTCTTTTAGTCAAGTTGTGCCACAAACTTCTCTTCTCCCCAATCCTATTCAATACCTCCTCATTAGTTACGTGATCTACCCACCTTATCTTCAGCATTCTTCTGTAGCACCACATTTCGAAAGCTTCTATTCTCTTCTTGTCCAAACTAGTTATCGTCCATGTCTCACTTCCATACATGGCTACACTCCATACAAATACTTTCAGAAACGACTTCCTGACACCTAAATCTATACTCGATGTTAACAAATTTCTCTTCTTGAGAAACGCTTTCCTTGCCATTGCCAGTCTACATTTTATATCCTCTCTACTTCGACCATCATCAGTTATTTTACTCCCTAAATAGCAAAACTCCTTTACTACTTTAAGTGTCTCATTTCCTAATCTAATCCCCTCAGCATCACCCGACTTAATTTGACTACATTCCATTATCCTCGTTTTGCTTTTGTTGATGTTCATCTTATATCCTCCTTTCAAGACATTGTCCATTCCGTTCAACTGCTCTTCCAAGTCCTTTGCTGTCTCTGACAGAATTACAATGTCATCGGCGAACCTCAAAGTTTTTACTTCTTCTCCATGAATTTTAATACCTACTCCGAACTTTTCTTTTGTTTCCTTTACTGCTTGCTCAATATACAGATTGAATAACATCGGGGAGAGGCTACAACCCTGTCTCACTCCTTTCCCAACCACTGCTTCCCTTTCATGCCCCTCGACTCTTATAACTGCCATCTGGTTTCTGTACAAATTGTAAATAGCCTTTCGCTCCCTGTATTTTACCCCTGCCACCTTCAGAATTTGAAAGAGAGTATTCCAGTCAACATTGTCAAAAGCTTTCTCTAAGTCTACAAATGCTAGAAACGTAGGTTTGCCTTTTCTTAATCTTTCTTCCAAGACAAGTCGTAAGGTCAGTATTGCCTCACGTGTTCCAACATTTCTACGGAATCCAAACTGATCTTCCCCGAGGTCGGCTTCTACCAGTTTTTCCATTCGTCTGTAAAGAATTCGCGTTAGTATTTTGCAGCTGTGACTTATTAAACTGATAGTTCGGTAATTTTCACATCTGTCAACACCTGCTTTCTTTGGGATTGGAATTATTATATTCTTCTTGAAGTCTGAGGGTATTTCACCTGTCTCATACATCGTGCTCACTAGATGGTAGAGTTTTGTCATGACTGGCTCTCCCGAGGCCATCAGTAGTTCTAGTGGAATGTTGTCTACTCCCGGGGCCTTGTTTCGACTCAGGTCTTTCAGTGCTCTGTCAAACTCTTCACGCAGTATCTTATCTCCCATTTCATCTTCATCTACATCCTCTTCCATTTCCATAATATTGTCCTCGAGTACATCTCCCTTGTATAAACCCTCTATATACTCCTTCCACCTTTCTGCCTTCCCTTCTTTGCTTAGAACTGGGTTTCCATCTGAGCTCTTGATATTCATGCAAGTGGTTCTCTTCTCTCCAAAGGTCTCTTTAATTTTCCTGTAGGCAGTATCTATCTTACCCCTAGTGAGACAAGCCTCTACATCCTTACATTTGTCCTCTAGCCATCCCTGCTTAGCCATTTTGCACTTCCTGTCGATTTCATTTTTGAGACGTTTGTATTCCTTTTTGCCTGCTTCATTTACTGCATTTTTATATTTTCTCCTTTCATCAATTAAATTCAATATTTCTTCTGTTACCCAAGGATTTCTATTAGCCCTCGTCTTTTTACCTACTTGATCGTCTGCTGCCTTCACCACTTCATCCCTTAGAGCTACCCATTCTTCTTCTACTGTATTTCTTTCCCTCATTCCTGTCAATTGTCCCCTTATGCTCTCCCTGAAACTCTCTACAACCTCTGGTTCTTTCAGTTTATCCAGGTCCCATCTCCTTAAATTCCCACCTTTTTGCAGTTTCTTCAGTTTCAATCTGCAGTTCATAACCAATAGATTGTGGTCAGTATCCACATCTGCCCCAGGAAATGTCTTACAAATGTCCATTATAAAATATTGAAAATCAAAGACATCTAGTTGGTATGGTGAAACATCAAAATAGTTAATTAAAGTATGTGATTTTGAGTTAAGCAACATATTAAGCTATCTGTGTAACCAGTCGTTTATCAGTGGAATATTTCCTGAATCGTTAAAATATGCTGAAGTTAAGCCACTGTTTAAGAAGGGAGATAAAGAAATAGCATCAAATTTCCGTCCAATTTCACTTTTGCCAGCATTCTCAAAAATTTTAGAAACAGTAATGTACAATCGGCTTTACAACCACCTTATCTCAATTACCATTCTGTCAAAGTCGCAGTTCGGATTTCTAAAGTATTCTGATATTGAGAAGGCTATCTACACTTACAGTGAAAATGTGTTTAATTCAGTAGACAAAAAATTTCAGGCAACACGTATGTTTTGTAATCTGTCAAAGGCATTTGACTGTGTAAATCACAATATCCATTTAAGTAAATTAGAATATTATGGTGTAACGGAAAATGCTGCAAAATGGTTCAAATCTTATATCTCTGGCAGGAAACAAAGGGTTTTATTAGGAAAGAGACATGAATTAAGCTATATGGCATCACCCAACTGGGAACTAATTACATGTAGGGTCCCACAAGATTCCATTTGAGGGTCCTTACTTTTCTTCTGTATATCAATGACCTTTCATCAGTAACATTATCACTACATGCAGTTCAGAACTTGTAAGGGGTGTCCCAGAAGTATATGCCTAACATACAATGACAAGCAGATAGAAGAAGTGGACAGTGTTAAATTCTTGGGATTACAGCTTGATAATAAAATCAACTGGGAGGAGCACACCATAGAGCTGCTGTAGCATCTTAACAAATCTCTATTTGCAATGCTAATTGTGTCAGAGACAGGGGATATAAACATGAAATAACTGGCATACTATGCTTACTTTCATTCCATAATGTCATATGGGATTATTTTTTGGGGTGATTCATCAACCCAAGCTAAAGTTTTCCTGGCACAAAGACGTGCCGTAAGAGTTATATGTGGTGTGAAATCAAGAACATCCTGCAGAAGCCTGTTTAGGGAACTAGGGCTACTAACTACTGCTTCTCAATATATTTATTCCTTAATGAAATTTGTCATTAAAAATATATCACTTTTTCAAACAAACAGCTCAATTCATGGAATCAATACTAGAAATAAGAATAATCTTCACAAGGATTTAAAGTCACTTACTCTTGTACAAAAAGGTGTGCATTATTCAGGAACACACATTATCAGTAACTTGCCAACAGCCATAAAAAGCTCAAGAAAAATGGCTCTGAGCACGATGCGACTTAACTTCTGAGGTCATCAGTCGCCTACAACTTAGAACTAATTAAACCTAACTAACCTAAGGACATCACACACATCCATGCCCGAGACAGGATTCGAACCTGCGACCGTAGCGGTTCCTCAGTTCCAGACTGTAGCGCCTAGAACGCTACGGCCACTCCCGCCGGCTAAAAAGCTTAACAACCAATGAAATTCAGTTTAAGAGAAGCCTAAAGGATTTATTGGTGGCCAACTCCTTCTACTCCATTGATGAACTTCTCAGTAGGACCAATTGATTTCTTCTGCACCATTTCGGTGCAGTAATGTGTTCATTGTAAAAAAAGAGAGTGTGTGTGTGTGGGGGGGGGGGGGGTGTAAGTACAATCTAACTTCTGCACCATTTCAGTGCAGTAATGTGTCCATTGTAAATAAGTATTGTAGTAGTTCTATTACATGTTTATTCCCTCATAAATAAAAAAAAACTTTTTTAAATTTCAAATTACGTGCATTAGTGTTTGTAAAATTATTCTTTCATATAGTGTACATTAAAAAATGTCAATAATTCCACATGGGACCTGTGGAAAGTACATTAGCTTATTTGTTTCAGATGTAAATATTTGTCGTGTATTAGTGTTTTTCTCACATGTCCCACATCCTGGAGGACCTCCTCACTATGGATCAATTGGAATGAAAGTAAATCTAATCTAATCTTGAAACTCTACATTTTGTTGTAAGAAGTGTGTGTTCCTTCCAAATTTCACTGACAGAGGAATCTTACCAGCCTCCCTCCCTGGAGACGATGGCTCTCGACTACCTCAGTGTTGCAGTTTCGTCAATGCACAGCATCAATATGCAGTGGATGGGTGCACTGATTGTTCTTTTTCCCCCCTGCGAGTGTCACATCAAGTCAGTAAACCTTTTACCAAGTTTCAGTTCTGTTTTCATGTGTGACATGTGGCGAATAAACTCAGATAGTGTTCTCAGGACGTGTAAATATGAACGTTATATCAATGGGTGTGGCTCATTGTCTGGAAGTGTATAAGGTGTTATGCATGTGTTGGTGAGTTTTGTAGAGAAGTTGGAGTTTTATGCTAGTTTACGCCTTTTTAATGGGCAATGTATTCCATTTTGAGCAATAAATGCGGCTCACTATTTTTAGCACGTAAAGTAATAGTCATGAGTAGCCGTTCAAGCGGAGAACTTAAGTTACAGTAAGTGTTAGTCACACTGCTTTGTTCTCCTCATTTGTTGTTTGTATAATTAGTGAGGGATACCCTGGCGGAGAGGTTGCAAATTTCTGCAACCTGGACCAGATGCTGAGGGAAGTGTATGTGCCGATGATTTTTGTGTCTTTCAGAGTGCAACTGCCGACAGTAATTTTGTTGTAGATACTTAGGAGGTGACACAGAAGGCTATCAATAAGGCTGATTGTATTGGAGATGTTGTGGGTACTGAAATGTTACAGACGCATTTAGTATTTCCGAAGAAGGCAGATTCGGCAACATCTGTGACGGCACTGTCTCCTCAGAAGCTGGGAGGAGAAGAAAGAGGAAATGTGTTTGTAAGGTTTATGATTTTGTCGACAAGGCTTGTGCCAGTGGGTCAGGAGATTGACAAAAGTGACAAAACTTGCAGTGTAATGCGTGATGCAGGCGAAAGCTGCTGTGCAATCCCAGATCTAGATTTTCTCATCAAGCATCATGCCGAAACTGACTTTCGATGACGCGTGCTGGAACTCAGGGGGATAATGTTCAAGCTGAGGAAGCTGTCACCAACTTCGTTTATCATGATAGGACAAATGCGGGCAAAATCACTAAGGATTAATTTGCATGATATAGTGCCACGAGGCACTGGGAAGTTGTTTTAGGTCACCGAAGGTGTTGCTAACTTATACGATTTTGGACTTCGTCTACGGGTAGAGAGTCGTTGTTGAGTACGCAGCGTTCAGTGATTGAGAGCACTTCTTTGTCTATACTCACGTTGAGACATGTAAATCCCGTCCTTGTGGCTGGGAGTTCGCGTTTCTTGTCTGTGGAACACAGAGAGGAGAAGATAGTAACAGAATATACTAGTCAGAGGACCGGCTTCTGCGTCGTAGTGTTTGAACGAGTTTTTTATTTTGTGGCTGGAGTTCTACCATCGTCGTAGACATCTACGAGAACCATAACTCCGACGCACGGGACGCAGTACATTTGGTGATATTGATTGCTTCGGCTTATTAGGGCTATAAAGCTGAACAGCTGTGACCACGTAAGTTTCATTTCCGCTGATGATGCACACCACTGTAGATCATCTTTTGAAGTAGTTTATTCTAGTGTGTGGGACGTAGATGATATCACTCATTTCGCGTTATTTATATTAGATCGCGTAGCCTTAAAAATGGTCAGATTTGGGAAGTTGATCAATAACATTAGTCAGGACATTCATTTGTATCTCTTCATGTCCATTGCACATCGGCATATAAACATTTGTAATAAATAAAGGGGATTCAAACAACAATAAATGTATAAACAGATACATTAAAATTTAGTGGTTACTAGTTCCCCTAATCATTCATTTATTTTTATGTTGTGATTTATATGTTAAAGAGCAATAATATCACCGTTAAGAGATCCTAAGATCTGCTTCAGGGGGTAGTCAGACAGGGCAAAATGTTTATTTTCGCGTTCAGTATTTTCCACTGCTCACATTCATTTTTAAACCCGAATGGAGTAGCATCTGGGAAACCACAGAAATACCTCCAGGAAATACTTCCTAACACTTAAATTTATATTCGATGTTAGCAAATTCCTCTTTTTCATTAATAAATTTTTTGTATAGGCAGTCTTCATTTTATATCCTCTCTACATCGGACATCATCAGTTATTTTGCTGCCCAATAGTGCTTTTACTGTCTCATTTCGTAATCATATTCCCTTAACACAACCTGATTTAATCCTCGCATTAATGGGGAGGGGTACTTTATGCCTACGTTTCCAGAACATTGTAATCTAGTCATGTACATTATATTTTAAAATTTTGGAAAAAATATATTTCTGTTTTTTAATGATTTCTTCTACAAGATTCCGTAATTGTTTTAAAATTTTCAGTAAAACGTAACGCAAAAATTTTGGTCTTGTCAGTGGATGTAAAAGTTCAGAATATGTTTCATATTTATATTTTCAGGTTTAGGATCCATCTTATCTTTAAAAAGTATGTTTTGCGTAAATGACAACGAAAATTAACGAAACCCGTATATCTTTGTGTTGGTCATATATTGTGACCCCCATTTGTTCTACACGTTATGGAAAATCCGTTGGTACCGCTGGATTTTATTCGAATACGTTCCATTACCTTTCATTTAGTTCCATTGAGGGTTATCTTATAATCCCTTTCAAGGGCGCTATCTATTCCACTCATCTGTTACTCCAAGTTCCTTGCTGCCGCTGACAGAATTGCAGTGTCACTGGTAAATCTCAAAATGTTTATTGCTTCTCCCTGATATTTAATTCTGTTTACAAATTTATCATTGTATGCATTACAGCTTTTTCGGTGTAGCTGCTACCCGAATGTCTTACTCTCATCTTCCAATTGCGCAAATAAAAATCTAGCGGATGGAGTAGCAGAATTTATGTGCTTCAACAAGATTGGTTTTTTGATTGGGTGGGGCTCTGAAATACATGTCCAGCCTCAATGTATCTCTTTTCTTTTTACCTGAGGACAGCAAAATTCCTATTTCAGTGCATATGTGGCAAAAATTCAAACCTTCATTTAGGACGACATGGATTCCCAAGGATTCACGTGTTACCAGTTGTGGAGCAACATGTAGGAATGTGCGTCTTTCTTATTTCAGAACATTAAATGTTATTTTTGTAACTTCCAGAAAAGCAGAGTACATTGAAATAAGTATTTCTAGATCGGAAGGTAAGCCAGTTCCCTTCGAACCCACTAGCGAGAACAAAGTGAAAAGACAGTTGTAGATGCAGTAATGGGAAATGTCGTTAGAGTGTATTGTGGGATTGGAGAAGTATGAGGAAGGAAAACTATTGTATCCTTTACATGAATTTGCGCTTCTTATCTTCAGATATCATTTGTAAGTGACGAATGGTGGCCAGAGGAAAGTTGCTACCTTACAGTATATCTGGACAAATAGCTTTTCATCTAAGTTTAATTTGAAGCGTTTATGTAAAAGTCCGATTTCAGCAGCTTCTCTGCCCTGGGGCGCCTCACTCAAATACTTTAACATTGTCATTTTCCATGCCAACAGAAGGAGCAGTGATTCTCCAGTTCTAATTCCTTTGACGCCGTTTTGAACAGCTACAAAAACCATTATGTTTTAAAAGCTATAAAATAAACTATTGCGTGTAAGAATTACAGTAATAGTATAGCATACATACCGTAAAAAATTCTTTCATCAGCGTGATATCAGTTCCTTCAATTTGTGCTATTTATCGCTTCTCAGAGAGCTTTTCGTACAAAGACATTCTGTTGTGAATTGACAGGAGCCAATTCACGGGGTATGGAGGAAGCCGAAAGGCACGCGTTTAAGCTCACGCAGGCTGGCGTGAGGTCTGGAACAGGTAAAGTAATTATACTATCAAGAAAAGTACGTAGCTCTGGAATACTTAACTTTCATCCATAATTGGTGAACATCGGTCTGACTGTACATGCATCCCAAGATAAATAACAAATGATAATGGCGCCTTGCTGGGTAGTAGCAAATGACGTAGCTGAAGGCTATGCTAACTATCGTCTCGGCAAATGAGAGCGTAATTTGTCAGTGAACCATTGCTAGCAAAGTCGGCTGTACAACTGGTGCGAGTGCTAGGAAGTCTCTCTAGACCTGCCGTGTGGCGGCGCTCGGTCTGCAATCACTGACAGTGGCGACACGCGGGTCCGACGTATACTACCGGACCGCGGCCGATTTAAAGGCTACCACCTAGCAAGTGTGGTGTCTGGCGGTGACACCACACGTTCTAACATTGTCAGCTGCTTATTCCAGCGAGTATCGTGAAACTGGCTCAGTGATCTACCAAGAGCATTAAGAAGAGGACTTCTCTGTATGTAAGTGACGCGTTCTTTCGCCACAGTCAAAAGTACATGAACTTATGGACAATTGACGCATATATACTCCGCATCAAAATAATTTCATAGCCCTGTATTTAGCATATGGCAGGAACAGTTCAATCATGAATAATCGCGCAGTGCAACGACAATGTTGGTACCTTGATCAGTTGTGTGCTGCATGTTTTTCAAAGTAGAGTCATTTATACCAAGAGACATGAATCGTCTAAACAATTCTCTTAGAACGTTACCGCCCGTTTTTGATCATCTGGAAAGAAAATGAGAGATCTCAGAGTCCAGTCAATGAAACAGGAGACAGTACATGTCAGATAATTGTTTCTTCTCGCACTGGATGTCCACATGTCTGTTGTTGTTGTGTATTCACCTTCTGTTATATGAGCATAATTATATGCCGTAGGCTTTTAGCACTTTCTGCTATGTTGGGCGACACAGTTGTGGGTTGAGACATAATGGCCTTTGCTGTGTCAATTAAGGTCTGAATAGAATCCATAAGACCTTTACCTTTTATAGTTCCGTACGGCCTTACGTCTCGTGCACACATAGCCATGCATTTATCGACAGTTACCTCCCGAGCAGGTTTAGGAAGTCGTTTCTCGTCCATGTAAGATCCCTTGTTTATTAGACGCGCATGAATGGCGAGAAATGTGCGAAGTGCCACTTGACCCTTCAGCTTGAGAGTAAATTTCACCGCACAGCGAACAGCACACTAAACGAAAGCTTTTCCTAACGCCATCCACAATAGGCTTTAACACAGTCCAAACGAACTTCTAAGATTCGCTTCAAGCTTTGTGGCTCTCTACTCTTCACTGATTAGTTTTTCTTTTACTACCCTTTTCCTTGACATGCACTCCTTCCTCTGCAGACCACGTTTAGTTTCTGTGCTCATTTTTGCGTTACAACAAAAATGAAGAAATCCCACCATCCCACTAAACACTGCTCTACTCACCGCTCGTAGCCCGTAGCTCGCAACTGCAGTCAGTGCTACCAACAGTTCGTAGTTGCAGCACACCAGTGCTTGCGCAAGGCACTGGTGCAGTGACGTCACGGGCTGGCTCAGTGCGGAGCAGTGAGGGCGCGGCCTGTGGGCTGCGTCTCTATGCGCAACTCTGCTGTCGCCGTGGCATACAGGTGCTTTCGCAACAGCACTGCTCGGCCCTTGGGGTGACGTCAGGGACTCGCACGGCCCGATGCTGCTGTAGTCCAGTGAGGCCGCAGCTCGCGAGCCGAGCCTCTGAGCACGACTCTACACCATGCGGCCCGTCGGACCTGGATGCAGCTGCTCCGGTTGAAACGGCAGCGTGAGGCAAGGCACGCACAGCTTACATGGCTGCGCTCCAGAACGGGCCGCGCCTCGATGCCCACCTCTGCTGCAAATTGCACAACCAGAGCTCGTTCTCACTTGCAGTGTAATGCTTGATGCAGGCGAAGGCTGCTGGGCAATCCTAGGGCTAAACTTACTCATCAAGCATCATGCCGAAACTGACTTAAGATGACGTGCGGTGGAACTCAAGGGAATAATGTTCAAGTTGCGGGAAGTTGTCCCCAGCAAAGATACTGTCGCAAGATTCGTATATCATGATTGGAGAAATGCGGGCAAAATCAGTAAGGCTTAATTTGCATGATATAGGGGCACAAGGCACTGGGAAGTTGCTTTAGGTGAGCGAAGGTGTTGCTAACTTATACGATTCTGGACTTCGCCTCCGTGTAGAGAATCGTCGTTGAGTAAGCAGCATTCAGTGATTGGGTGCACTTCTCCTGTCTATACTCACGTTGAGACGTTATCTGAATTCTGTCCTTGTGTCTCTGAGTTCGCTTTTCTTGTCTGTAGAATACAGAGAGGAGAAGATAGTATTAGATTATACTAGTTAGAGGACCGCCTTCTGCCATCCTAGTGTTTAATGAGTTTTTTATTTTGTGGCTGAGTTCTTCCATCGTCGCAGACGTGTACGAGAACCATAACTCCGACGCACGGAATGCAGTACATTCGGTGATACTACTAATTGCTTCGGCTTAGTAGCGCTATAAACCTGAACAGCTGTGATCACGTAAGTTTCATTTCCACTTAGGTAGCACACACCACTGTAGATCATCTTTGAAAGTAGTGTCTTCTAGTGTTTGGGACGTAGATGATATCAGTCACCTCGCGTTATTTATGTTAGATCGCCTAGCCACAAACAGGGTCAGATTTGGGCAGTTGATCAATAATATTAGTCAGGAAACTCATTTGTATCTCTTTATGTCCATTGGACATCGACATATAAAGATTTGTAATGTATAAAGAAGTTTTAATCTACAGTAAATGTATAAGCAGAAACAGCATTAATATTTAGTTGTTACTAGTTCCATTAATCATTCATTTATTTTTATGTTGTAATTTATATGGCAAAGAGCAAGAAGGAGGAAATAATATCACCGTTAAGAGATCCTAAGATCTGCTTCAGGTGGTAGTCAGACACAGCCATATCTTTAATTTGCGTTCAGTATATTCCATTCCAGACATTCATTTTTGCACCCGCCTGGGGTAGCATCTTGGAAACCATACAAATACCTTCAAGAAATACTTCCTAACACTTAAACTTATATTCGATGTTAGCAAATCACTACCCGAATGTCTCACTCCCATCTTCAAATTGTACAACTAGAAAATCAGCGGATGGTGTAGCAGAATTGATGTGATTCAACAAGATTTGTTTTTTGATGGGTTGGGGCTCTGAAATACATGTCGAGCCTCATTATACCTCTCTTCTTTTTACCTTAGGACAGCAAAATTCAAATTTCAGTGCAAATATGGCACAAATTCAAACTTCCATTTAGGACAACAATGATTCCCAAGGATTCACGTGTTACCAGTAGCGGAGGAACATGTAGGAAAGAGCGTGTCTCCTACTTCCGAACATTAACTGTTAGTTTTGTAACTTCCAGAAGAACAGAGTGCATTGAGATAACTATTTCTCAAACGAAAAGTAAGCCAGTTCCGTACGAAACCACTAGCGGGAACAAAGTGGAAAGACGGTCGGAGATGCAGTAAAGGGAAATGTCGTTAGAGTGTATCCTGGGATTGGAGAAGTATGAATAATGGAAACTATTGCATCCTTTTCATGACTTTACGCCTCTTATCTTCAGATATAATTTTTAAATGACGAATGGTGGTCAGAGGAAAGTTGCTACCTCACAGTATCTCTGGACAAATAGCTTTTCATCTAAGTATAATTTGAAGCGTTTATGTAAAATTCGGATTTCAGAAAACTCTCTGTCCTGGGGCGCCTAACTCAAATGCCTTAACATTTCATCGTCCATGTCAACAAAAGGTGCAGTGTAGGTGATTTCTCCAGTTCTAATTCCTTGGACGCCGCTTTGAAGAGCTACAAAAATCCTTATGTTTTAAAGCTATAAAATAAACGATTGCGTATAAGAAATATAGTATTCGAATAGCATACATAACGTAAAAAGTTCTTACATCAGCGTATTATCAGTTCCTTCATTTTCGTCTGTTACTCCCTTCACAGAGAGGTCCTCGCACAAAGATATTATAACATTGTCAGCAGCTTATTCCAGGGGGTATCGTTAGACTGACTCAGTTATCTATCAAGAGCATTAAGAAGATTACTTTTCTTTATGTAAGTGACGCGTTCTTTCACCGCAATCAGAAAGCCATGAAAAGAAATGGCTCTGAGCACTATGGGACTTAACTTTTGAGATCATCGGTCGCCTGGATCTATGAACTAATTAAAACTAACTAACCTAAGGACATCACACACATCCATGCCCGAGGTAGGATTCGAACCTGCGACCGTAGCGATCGCGCGGTTCCAGACTGAAGCGCCTAGAACCGCTCGGCCATACAAGCCGGCGTGTGCTGTATGTCTTTCAAAGTAGAGTCGTGGATACCAAGAGACATTAATCGTCTAAACAGTTGTCTTAAAATATTACCGACCTTTTTTGGTTCATCTGGAAACTGGGATGTAAACAAAATGCGACATCTGAGAGTCCAGTCAAAAAACAGGAAACAGTACATGTCAGCAAATGGTTTCTTCTGGCGCTGGACGTCCACATGTACGTAGTTGCTGATATTCACCTTCTGTTATACGAGCAATTACCTCAGGCATAATTATATGTCGTAGGCCTTTAGCACTTCTTGCCATGTACAGTAACACAGCTGTGATGTGAGTTGTAATTGCCTTTGCAGTGTCGATTAACGTCTGATGAAGATCCATAAGAGCTTCACATTTTATAGCTCCGTATGACCTTACGTCTCGTGCACATATAGTCTCTAAATTATCGACAGTTATCTCCTGAGCAGGTTTAGGAAGTCGTTTCACGTCCACACAAGACCCTTGTTTATTAGACACACTTGGATGGCGAGAAATGTGCGAAGTGCCACTTGATCCTTCAGCATGAGAGTAAATTTCACCGCACAGCGAACAGGAAACAAAATGAACGTTTTTCCTAACGCCATCCAAAATAGGCTTTAACACGGTCCAAAATAAACTTCTAAGATTCGCTTCAAGCTGTGTGGTTCTCTACTCATCACTGATTAATTTTCCTTTACTTTCATTACTCTTGGCATGCACTTCTTTTTCTGCTAACCACGTTTAGTTTTCAAGCTTATCTTGTGTGTTAGGACAAAAATTAAGAAATCCCATCACCCCACTAAACACTACTGTACTCACCGCTCGTAGCCCGTAGCTCGCAACTGCGGTCAGTACTACCAACAGCTCGTAGGCCGCAGCATGCCAGTGCCTGCGCACGGCTCTGGTGCAGTGACGTCACGGGCTTACTCAGTGTAGAGCAGAGAGGCCGCGGCCCGTGGGCTGCGTCTCTATGCGCAACTCTGCTGAGCCCGTGTCATACTGGTGCTTTCCCAACAGCACTGCTTCGCCCATGGGGTGTCGACAGGGACTGGCTCGGTCCGCGACTGCTCTAGTCCAGTGCGGCCGCAGCTCGCGGGCCGAGCCTCTGACTACGACTCTGCACCGTGCGGCCCATCGGACCTCGATGCTGCTGTCCCGGCTGAACCGGCAGCGCGAGGAAAGGCTCACACGGCTGTCATGGCCACGGTCCTGGATGGGCCATACGTCGGTGCCCAACTCTCCTGCGAAGTGCACAACCCGACCTCGCACTCAGCCGGTCGTCACCGACCGATTGACATCATACTAGCAATCTCCGACGTCACTCCAGCAATGGCTGCATCAATTCCCATGGGCAGACACAGCACTGAACAGACTTAACCTCTTATCCTCAAAACAATGATACCTCTCTAATTTTAAGTTAGTGTATCTTGTACAAATATCTCCTGTGCCAATTAAAATGATTTTTCAATTAATATGTGCCAAATTGTGTATTGTTTTTTCTTGTATACACCAATCTTATAACAGCCAGTGTCGTAGTCACTCAAGGGGGCAAATGTAAGACACCAAGAAAATATATCTTTTTTTGTGATTATGAAATACACTCCTGGAAATGGAAAAAAGAACACATTGACACCGGTGTGTCAGACCCACCATACTTGCTCCGGACACTGCGAGAGGGCTGTACAAGCAATGATCACACGCACGGCACAGCGGACACACCAGGAACCGCGGTGTTGGCCGTCGAATGGCGCTAGCTGCGCAGCATTTGTGCACCGCCGCCGTCAGTGTCAGCCAGTTTGCCGTGGCATACGGAGCTCCATCACAATCTTTAACACTGGTAGCAAGCCGCGACAGCGTGGACGTGAACCGTATGTGCAGTTGACGGACTTTGAGCGAGGGCGTATAGTGGGCATGCGGGAGGCCGGGTGGACGTACCGCCGAATTGCTCAACACGTGGGGCGTGAGGTCTCCACAGTACATCGATGTTGTCGCCAGTGGTCGGCGGAAGGTGCACGTGCCCGTCGACCTGGGACCGGACAGCAGCGACGCACGGATGCACGCCAAGGCCGTAGGATCCTACGCAGTGCCGTAGGGGCCCGCACCGCCACTTCCCAGCAAATTAGGGACACTGTTGCTCCTGAGGTATCTGCGAGGACCATTCGCAACCGTCTCCATGAAGCTGGCTACGGTCCCGCACACCGTTAGGCCGTCTTCCGCTCACGCCCCAACATCGTGCAGCCCGCCTCCAGTGGTGTCGCGACAGGCGTGAATGGAGGGACGAATGGAGACGTGTCGTCTTCAGCGATGAGATTCGCTTCTGCCTTGGTGCCAATGATGGTCGTATGCGTGTTTGGCGCCGTGCAGGTGAGCGCCACAATCAGGACTGCATACGACCGAGGCACACAGGGCCAACACCCGGCATCATGGTGTGGGGAGCGATCTCCTACACTGGCCGTACACCACTGGTGATCGTCGGGGGCACACTGAATAGTGCACGGTACATCCAAACCGTCATCGAACCCATCGTTCTACCATTCCTAGACCGGCAAGGGAACTTGCTGTTCCAACAGGACAATGCACGTCCGCATGTATCCCGTGCCACCCAACGTGCTCTAGAAGGTGTAAGTCAACTACCCTGGCCAGCAAGATCTCCGGATCTGTCCCCCATTGAGCATGTTTGGGACTGGATGAAGCGTCGTCTCACGCGGTCTGCACGTCCAGCACGAACGCTGGTCCAACTGAGGCGCCAGGTGGAAATGGCATGGCAAGCCGTTCCACAGGACTACATCCAGCATCTCTACGATCGTCTCCATGGGAGAATAGCAGCCTGCATTGCTGCGAAAGGTGGATATACACTGTACTAGTGCCGACATTGTGCATGCTCTGTTGCCTGTGTCTATGTGCCTGTGGTTCTGTCAGTGTGATCATGTGATGTATCTGACCCCAGGAATGTGTCAATAAAGTTTCCCCTTCCTGGGACAATGAATTCACGGTGTTCTTATTTCAATTTCCAGGAGTGTATGTGTGTACCAGAGAGTGCACAAATGCTAATAAGTGAGTGTTAATATTTTCTATGATGATAAAGAACGTCCTTTGTCCTTTAGCTTTCGCTATGTAAGCATCTATCTTGTTAGCTCTAAAGTACCATGAATATATTTAAGTATATTTAGATTACTACCTTTCAGATGCACTAATTTAACAAACTAAACATATCTCTTGTATTAATGTCCACCTCCACATCGTAGCAGTAGCGTTACCGACTATTAAGGAGCCCAGGTTCAATTCAGGGCTGGGGAGTGGGTGTTGTGTGTCCATCATCATTTTCATTATGATTGACTCGCAAGTCGCCGATGTAGCGTCATCTAGAAAGGACTTGCAATACGGCGGCCGAACTCCCCCGCATGGGGCCTCCCGGCCTACAATATCATATAATAATTATTTTTTTTTTACATTTTTGTGTTAATGTCTTTATCAGCTATTCGTGAACGAAATGCAAAACTGCTGACATGGAGCCCGTCCGCCATTGGTGTGATCCAAATACTGATTAGCTATTTATCAGATCATTTATGGCGCACCAACGAAACTGCAGTCTTTCAGAAACGAAGTCCGATACTCAAATAACTATACAGAATAATGCGATTGACCGATCGCGTTATGCACTTGCCTTATAAAAATTAAATGGGAGCCACATCTGTAAGTTTGCGTTTCTCTCGAACACCAATCTGGAGTAAAAGGAAATAAACAAGCGCTGCTCGGTTAATATCAATTGACATTACTGAGCTGACTACCTGCTGGTAAGTGGTAGGTGATCACGACTATTTTCTTTACATTCTCTAACTTTCTTCCACCTTCGCAAGCATGCAAGGTAACAGTTAGAGCTCATGCCTTCCACTCGCTCATGCACCTTACAGAGAGGTTGCTGCTATTGCTGGCTAGGGAGCAGTTATACTGTGGCCACTCCATGTGTGGTTGCAGTTTAACATCATACTAGAGACTTTTCTGTTTACTACAACAAAATAATACAAAAGCCGCTACTTCACTTCGATGAATTGGCCAATTGCGTGAGACAAATACCTTTTTTCATATGAGAATGAGCAGCGCCGTTAATTTAGAGCAATATAGAAACGTCTTTTGTCATGTCAACAGCCGAGGGTGCTGCATCACACGAGATCAACCTTACTCATGAGTGCTGCCAGTGAAGAACTTCCAAAATTGTGAACCAGAAGCCTACCTCTCCCTTCCGCCCCCTCCCCAATGTTGTTGTTGTGGTCTTCAGTCTGAAGACTGGTTTGATGCAGCTGCCCAACCTAGTCTATTCTGTGCAAGCCTCTACAGCGCTGCACAGCTAATGCAGTGTACATTAGTTTGAATCTGCTACGTGTATTCAAGACTTTGTCTCCCTCTACAATTTTAATACCCCCTCCCCAACACCCACATCTACACACTTCTCTCCATTACCAAATTGACACTTCCTTGGTGCCTCAGGATATGCCCTATGAAACGAAGTCATGCCATAAGTTTCGTGTTTTCCCCAGTTCGTCTCAGTATCTTCAAATCAGTTATTCGATCTGCATGTAACACCATAGCTCTAATGCTGTACTGATTTATTTTGCTTTTGTTTCATTTAACGTTACATTGCTGTGCTTCTGTAAATGTGTGTGATTGAATCGATAACATAAAATTGTATACTGCTTTCTTTATACAAACTTTGATGTCATGGTTTGGTTCAATGCGATGTAGTGAATCTGCAATTTATATTCTTTGTCCCATTTGGAGGGAACAAAACCTACTGTATTTAATTGTAATTTTGTGTGAATAATTTTTTGTAGAGATGTCAATATGTGTAAATGTTTTGTTTTATTTAATGCATTTGGTTGCTGTTATGTAAATTGCTGATCCTCACTTAGGGTTCTTAGTTATTCTGTGTATAAAAGTTGTTGTGGTTCCCCTCGGGAACGGAACTGTGTAGCGCGCGCAAATTGTGGTTGGCCTAGGTGGAACTGATAGTCAGCCGGAGGCGAGATACGAGTCGGGGACGAGCCACCGGTCGGAGACGAGCTACGAGTCCGTGCACTGCCATGTAAAAGATGCGTATTGTGCTGGTTCCGAGAGAGGCTTTTCCTGCTACTTTCCAATGCCTCGGATGTATGGATAAATAGATGGAACTATTCTGGAATTTGTATCTGTCATCGCCACCAAGAAATGACAGAGTCCAGCAATTCAGTCTGCAAATCCACCTACCAACATGCAGTTGCCACCACATTGCGCAATCATTGCAACGTAATACTATAATGATGTACAGTGAAGGATCAGCTTAATGGAGGTGTTATTGTGCTCAAATATAAGGTAATTTATATCTGAATTTATGTACCAACCTTGATTTTTCTCCTCATCATAACACCTCTCAGGTTCCTTTCCGTTAGAACTAAAGTGATTACCGAGTGTCCTTACTGAAAGTACGTTAAAACCCAGTTTTCTATTTAATGCCTCTTGAACATAGTAAAGAGAAAGTTAAAGTTAATGTGTCTAGAGAGTGAGTTAATGTTAATGATGCTTGCTGAAAATAATTTTCCTAGTAAAACTGCTTATTAATGTGTTGTTGCCAACTTCAAATTAAAAGTTCTTAAGACTGAGGCTTATAAAGTTTTGCTTAGTAAATGATCACATTACTGCCAGTTGTAAATCGCAAAAAGTGAGTCAGTATCTTACATAAACGTTAATTTTATGTCTCACGGTAGTAAAAGTGGAAAACTGCATAGTAGGAAATTATACGTTCATGACTACTAAGTGTTTGTCTCACTTGTGTGCTTATTAACAGTATAAAGACCACTCAGTTTGTGTAAGCCCTGAAAGTGATAGTGTTTTTCTGTACCTGTTATAATTTTGCAAATAGTTTGTGCTGCTCTAACTGTTAGTTTCAACCTTACCGTAAACATATGTATGTGTCAGAGTTGTGTTTACCCATTAGAGTTACTAACAACTATTTTCTTGAACGAGAATGTTAATCATTCTCTTGCCTAGTTATGCTGGCGACCGTTTTCTTTATCAATTAAACAGTGCAGATAGACAATATTTCGTTTGTCACTGTTTAATGATTTACGTAATTCTGACTTTCACTTCCGATAAGCCACCCCCATTAGGAATAACACGGTCAACACAACAAAATTCCTCTCAGAGGGTAACACTGCTCTGTTGCTTTATACCATAATTGCTATAACAAAATAATTCAGTTTTGCAAACAGACTCCTACTTTAAGGTTATGGTATAGCAGTAGCGGACCAGGAAAGGGAGTGTTATACGTGTCGCCGCGTGACAGGACGTTGTTCAGCTTGCACCTACAGACGGAAAAAAGTATAAGTAGTTAGTATTTTACAAACATAGAGTGAACATAAAACGTCCAGCGGCACGAACCTGTACATCATTTGACAGACAGGCTAGTGAAAGTTCAGTTTAAATTGAAAATAAAAGGTATCAGTATTTAGTAATAGCTAAAATGGACAGGGAACTAGAAATGAATCTAAATACGCGAGAGCAAAATGCAATCGAGAGTAGTTCAGGAAGCACACCAACAGATGGCACTATGCGAGAATTAAATTACGTACATTATCACGCAGACGTCAATAAACAGATCGAAGCTATGTGTGTCATGCGTACTAAGCAAGACAATATGAGTGATGTTGTGGAAGACAGTGGTTATCTTAATGAATCGCGGGATATGTTTGAATCACCAAAAACAGAAAGGGGTGTAGGATCTGAACAGGAAAAGGCAGTAGAATCTAAAAGTGAAAAGACACTTGATCTGACTGACTTGCTTAGAATACTGTCTGCGCAAAATGACAATATTAATGCACAAATCGCAGCACTGGGGCAACAAAATGTAGAACAAAGACAGCTAATTGCAGCACAGGGACAACAAAACGCTGCACAAAATGACAATATTAAGGCACAAATTGCAGCGCAAAACGCAGCACTAGGTAGTGATAGTAGTAAACAAATGCAAGAGCAGGGCAAGAATCTTAGTAAACAGATTGAGAAGGTTGATGTAAAGGTAGACATTGTGAGTAATGAAATTAAAAACCTCAAAAGCGAAATTATTGTCATCAATGGCAATATTGCCAACATACAAGGACAAATTGATGACATTAATGAAAGATTTGACGCTGAAGTAATTAAAATTCAAGATCAAATAGAACCCTTAGTCTGTACTAAAGTGGACGAAAAGGTATTCGGTGTTAAATCCGAAATACAAACAGAATGTATCGCGGAATTTGCACAGATTAAACAATCTGTAACAGAAACAAGCAGAATACTAACCGAACAGATTGTTACTTGCGAAAAGAAATGTGAACATAACACTTCTGCTACGGTCGCAGGTTCGAATCCTGCCTCGGGCATGGATGTGTGTGATGTCCTTAGGTTAGTTAGGTTTAAGCAGTTCTAAGTTCTAGGGGACTGATGACCACAGATGTTACGTCCCATAGTGCTCAGAGCCATTTGAACCATAACACTTCACAAATCCAAGGCAAAATGCATGACTTGGAAATAAAAATACAAACAGGACCTACACATTTTACTGAAAGAATTCCTTTCAGTAAAATCTTAGAGGGCGAGGAAAAATTCGACCCTGCAAAAAGACATAACGGATGGCACCCCCTTGATTTTGTAAAGAATTGCGAAAGAAATTTTCCTGAATATTTGTCTGACCAGGAAAAAATTAATGTGGTAATCAGTGCCTTAACGGGAGAAGCAAAAAGGTGGGGGTTGAATCTGGATACTAACCAGATGTCTTTTGAAAACTATGAACAAAATTTTATTGACGAGTACTGGTCAGATCTAAAACAAGACCAGTTGTGGCGTGAGTTCCTAATGGCCAGGCTGTATGATACCAGGGGTAGACAAACGATGAAAGAGTTTTGCGAATCGTGGTATAGAAAACTAATACACTTAAAAGCAAGAAGGACTGAAGCCGAGATCGTTTGGGTTCTTTGGCAAGAAACTGCCTGAGGATTCTAAACGCTATGTTGGGAGTACCCACAGTAGTTTTTCTGCGTTCTTGGAAAGGGTAGAGGATGAAGATCACTGGCGAAGAAATCGCGAGTCCCGTCCCCATAATAACAACAATTATTCGCGAGAAAGTAATGACCAAGCTGAACGACACGAAAATGATAGATTTCGCGTAAATACGATTCAAAGAGGTCGCGCGAGAGGTAGAGGAAATTATACGACGCGCGGCAGAGGATACATGGCACGGAATTTCCAAAATAGAGAAGAAAGGGAAAACCGAAAACCGCGTGTGTTACGGGCCGGATTCACGCGGAAACTGGTTTTGGGCCCAAAGAAAAGATGTCAAATAATAGATTCGAGAAGGAAAGATGTAAACTACGGGGCAGGAAGGTTAAGGACGCGCCTATAGCAGACGGGCGCGGAGTGATACATAGTGGCGTTCCCAGTGCGAAGTCACGTGACCGTTCGTGCTCGGGCCAGCGGTTGCCGGAGCAGCGTACATTGCACTTGGCAGCAGACACAAATGGCAGACGTCAGAACAAGATGGCTGCCGTAGAGAGAAACAGAAGAGGCGGGATCGGACACTTCCGATGGCCGGTTTCAGTAGTAAATGAATGTAAAAATGGAAATAAAGTTAATATCTCATATGATAAAGGTAACTCAGTATCGGAATCGTGCGAAAAGACTTTATTAAAGAATGAAAGGGAGACAGAAAAGGCAAGTGAAAAGGGGGATATTGGCACTGTTAATGATGTGTATGAGGTAAAAGACGTAGATGTGGGGGGGGTTATGATGAATAAAGAGGAAAGGGAGGTAGAATACGCCACGCAAAAGACGTGTGCACAATTAATAATAGGTGAAAATGACGTAGAGGAGGACGTTAGTAAACATTGCATTATAAGCAGTGCAGGTGAAATTAATATTGATGGAAAGCTGTTTTGTGGCTCTGATGCAGAAGGGTCTGGTAGGGATTTCGCACGATTATCTGAAACTGATGGTAAAGGTATCAGTGAAACGAAGGTTATTAATGTATATGACGAGTATACTACAGGGTGTTTCAAAAATGACCGGTATATTTGAAACGGCAATAAAAACTAAACGGGCAGCGATAGAAATACACCGTTTGTTGCAATATGCTTGGGACAACAGTACATTTTCAGGCGGACAAACTTTCGAAATTACAGTAGTTACAATTTTCAACAACAGATGGCGCTGCAAGTGATGTGAAAGATATAGAAGACAACGCAGTCTGTGGGTGCGCCATTCTGTACGTCGTCGTTCTGCTGTAAGCGTGTGCTGTTCACAACGTGCAAGTGTGCTGTAGACAACATGGTTTATTCCTTAGAACAGCGGATTTTTCTGGTGTTGGAATTCCACCGCCTAGAACACAGTGTTGTTGCAACAAGACGAAGTTTTCAACGGAGGTTTAATGTAACCAAAGGACCGAAAAGCGATACAATAAAGGATCTGTTTGAAGAATTTCAACGGACTGGGAACGTGATGGTTGAACGTGCTGGTTCAAATGGTTCAAATGGCTCTGAGCACTATGGGACTCAACTGCTGAGGTCATAAGTCCCCTAGAACTTAGAACTACTTAAACCTAACTAACCTAAGGACAACACACACATCCATGCCCGAGGCAGGATTCGAACCTGCGACCGTAGCGGTCGAACGTGCTGGAAAGGTAGGGCGACCGCGTACGGCAACCACAGAGGGCAACGCGCAGCTAGTGCAGCAGGTGATCCAACAGCGGCCTTGGGTTTCCGTTCGCCGTGTTGCAGCTGCGGTCCAGATGACGCCAACATCCACGTATCGTCTCATGCGCCAGAGTTTACACCTCTATCCATACAAAATTCAAATGCGGCAACCCCTCAGCGCCGCTACCATTGCTGCACGAGAGACATTGGCTAACGATATAGTGCACAGGATTGATGACGGCGATATGCATGTGGGCAGCATTTGGTTTACTGACGAAGCTTATTTTTACCTGGACGGCTTCGTCAATAAACAGAACTGGCGCATATGGGGAACCGAAAAGCCCCATGTTGCAGTCCCATCGTCCCTGCATCCTCAAAAAGTACTGGTCTGGGCCGCCATTTCTTCCAAAGGAATCATTGGCCCATTTGTCAGATCCGAAACGATTACTGCATCACGCTATCTGGACATTCTTCGTGAATTTGTGGCGGTACAAACTGCCTTAGACGACACTGCGAACACCTCATGGTTTATGCAAGATGGTGCCCGGCCACATCGCACGGCCGACATCTTTAATTTCCTGAATGAATATTTCGATGATCGTGTGATTGCTTTGGGCTATCCGAAAGATACAGGAGGCGGCGTGGATTGGCCTCCCTATTCGCCAGACATGAACCCCTGTGACTTCTTTCTGTGGGGACACTTGAAAGACCAGGTGTACCGCCAGAATCCGGAAACAATTGAACAGCTGAAGCAGTACATCTCATCTGCATGTGAAGCCATTCCGCCAGACACGTTGTCAAAGGTTTCGGGTAATTTCATTCAGAGACTACGCCATATTATTGCTACGCATGGTGGATATGTGGAAAATATCGTACTGTAGAGTTTCCCAGACCGCAGCGCCATCTGTTGTTGAAAATTGTAACTACTGTAATTTCGAAAGTTTGTCTGCCTGAAAATGTACTGTTGTCCCAAGCACATTGCAACAAACGGTGTATTTCTATCGCTGCTCGTTTAGTTTTTATTGCCGTTTCAAATATACCGGTCATTTTTGAAACACCCTGTATGTACGAAACTAAGGCTGAGATCGTTCAGAGTAATTCAAGAGAAGTACCTAAGTGTCCAAACGGTGTGCATTGTGTAGAAAATGAGTCGAAAAACGAAGTGGCTGAAACATCTAGTGATAATCTGTTCCACTGTCTAAAAGTTGCTTTCCTGCTCGAATCTGATGACGAAAATGAAATCAATGATAGTTCAGGTAATGATGGGTATATGAATACAGATAAGAATGAATATACTAACTTTCCCTGTTGTTCAAAAGTAGCGTACTTAAGTGAATCTGATGGTGAGGAAGAGAGTAGTGATGACTCCAGTGAAGATGAATTTTCAGGTGTAAACGAAAGTGAATATACTTTTACTGAAAGAGGGTATGAGAAAATTAGTGACATTTTTCCAAAGCAAGATACAGAAAGTGAAAACGGGCCAAAACCGAAGGAATTATTAAGTAATGTAACACAGGGGCATAATTTGCAGGAACCTCCAGATGATACTAATGTTTTAAATGAGTGTAAATTACAGGAACTAAAAGAACCACCTGATAAAATGATAGCAGAACAGGAGATGTTGTACCTTGCTAAAGATTTTGAATTTCCAAGACCTAAAAAGCCACCTGATGAAACAAAACGTTGGCAAGATCTGAATAGCTTAGTGAAAGATGTAGAAAATAGGAGGCCTAAAAAGCCACCAGATTCAAGGGACTGTTTTATGAACCATAAAAGACTGCCTTGTTAATTAAGAGACTGGGGGCAGGATGTATGTATATACTCTATTAATATTATGCATGACTTTATTATTATTGTATCTGAATGTTACCTGAAAGTTAATTATTGTATTGTTGACCTTGAGGCCTGGGGCAGGTTGTTTATTCATTGTAGTGTACTGTTTGACTTTGCTTAGGAGCTGTTTATTTTCAATTGAATACTTATTGTTGCCAGCCTAATTATGAAATAGGGCCATATAGTGTGACAAACCTGAAAACTTTATGAATAATGATGCTTATGGTAACTTAATGCAAGTGCAACGAACTCCTCAAGATAATAATTAATTCATAATATACTTAAAGACCACAAAGGGTTTATGTTGACACTATGTTGTGTGTTTAAATGTACATGTCCTCAGATGAGGGTTGTTGAAGCCTCAGGGGACATGCACTATTTGCATTGTCAAGTGTCTGACGAGCACTAGGTACCTCAGTCGTTGCCAGCACTATTTCCGTTTCTTTTCGTGCTGCCAACCTTCCTCTTCATCATTCAGAACTTTTACTATCTTCTTTCCGTCTTCTCTATCAGAGTAGACTGAAAAGTGTAGAAATAATGTAAGATACTGTGTATTGTATGTGGACAAGTAAATGAATAATTAAATTGGGTACACTAGAAAATGACCAATATGAATGTAAGTATTGTGGATATTGTAAAGAGAAAATGTAATAGAAAAATAATTGAAAAGGGAAAAATTTGGATGAGAAAAGGTAAAAATACCGAAAACAAGGTAAATGAATACTGTAATATGACTGAATGTATATGTGTTTCTGAAAATAGGGATAATTATGATGTTGAAAAAATATGTGTGTTGAAATCTGAGGAGATAAACCTGACTAATGTATGCGAAAATAGGTATGAGAGGCATGTGTCTAGTACCACAAAAGGTAGGCAGAAATCACTTGCAATAGGATTTAAAGTTATTGTTCTGATCTTGACATATCTGATGACCTAAATGTGAAAAAAAAGAACTAAATTAAACACTGACTTTAAAAGAAATATTACTGAGTAAGAAAGTGGGGAGAAAAACCACAAATCTGGGATTCTCAAATAACTCCTGAACATTGTCATTATGCCAAAAATGTCATTTAAAATTTTCTTGATTAATGTATATGTTTTCTGATGTTGTCATTTGAAAAGAAATGGTTTTGTTGCCAGTGTCTAATTACCGTTTCAAAGTTGCAGGTTTTATCTTTTATACCATTAATGCAAATTGTACAAAAAATATGACATAATGATGGAAAAAACCTGGAGATGATGACGATAAATTGCTCAAAAATATGTTGTTGGGCAGAAAAGCAAGATAAAAGAATAAAAATGCTGTGGTTCTGAAGTTGAGGGCTACCAAATATACTATGTGAGCAGTAGCCAAAGGACTTGCCATTGTGGGGCAAGGAGCTGATAAGTGGTCATGAACTGCCAAACATAGAGGATGGGGCAGTGTGTCAATTTAAAAATATGTTTTCTTTAGTGTTTTTAATCTAAATTGTGTTTTTTGTGTCTAAATGTTTATAGACAAAGACTGCCAAGCCAATGAGAGGCAGAATGTGTAACATGGACTGCTAGTGCTGAGGCAAGCAGTGAACTTAGTTAGGTTTATTGGTCAATGTGTTATGAACTGACTATTCTTTCTGAAGTCAGTGAAAATTTATTAAAAAAACATATATATATATATGCATTCTCATTCAAATAGATGTAGATGTTTTGATGCTAGGTTTTTTGGAATAACTTAAAGTTTTGGACTGTTTGTTTTAAAACACAGCAGTGATGATTAAAGATAGGTTCTGAATAGGTTAATGGGTTTATGTGCAACAAACATTTTGGACTGCTATTAATGAAGAGCAGCTTTAAAGTTAATTGTTTTGAGAAAACCTTGAAAAGTTACTTTTGTATTTAAAGAGTCAGTTGGAAAAAGTTCTCATAGCTGTTTTTTGTAAATATTAATACATAAGTGGATGCAAACTGAATTTTTCAATATTTCATTAATTGCTGAACCTTGAAAAATGTACTGTGATCATAAGTTTACTTGTGTGTCTCTGAAAGTTTCATTCTTTAACAATATTGAAAGACAAATTTGTGTTTTGTTGAGTTAGAATGTTCTGTGATGTTGTATATGTGTATTATTTTTTTTTTGTTTGAAGGCCATACCTATTCTACTAATATGAAGCTTATTTTGTGTACTGTTTTGTCTTTTATTTGAACTGTGTGTGTATGAAATGAACATGCTTGAAGGTATCCTGTGTAATGATGAAAATAAGTATCCTTGAAGCAGTGTGAAAATGAAATTTACTATAAATGTCTTATTTTGAAAATGTTTTGGTAGAAGTGTATGAATTTCCTTAGTGTATAAACTGTATATTTGTAATATGTGTATTTTTTTTCTCCCAACTGAAGTTGGATGGTATAATTTTTTTTTGTACTCAACACCACTTGGGTGTTATAGATGTTTCCTTGATGTGTCCCTTACGGGAACTTCAACGAAACATGGGGCATGTGTAACACCATAGCTCTAATGCTGTACTGATTTATTTTGCTTTTGTTTCATTTAATGTTACATTGCTGTGCTTCTGTAAATGTGTGTGATTGAATCGATAACATAAAATTGTATACTGCTTTCTTTATACAAACTTTGATGTCATGGTTCGGTTCAATGCGATGTAGTGTATCTGCAATTTATATTCTTTGTCCCATTTGGAGGGAACAAACCCTACTGTATTTAATTGTAATTTTGTGTGAATAATTTTTTGTAGAGATGTCAATATGTGTAAATGTTTTGTTTTATTTAATGCATTTGGTTGCTGTTATGTAAATTGCTGATCCTCACTTAGGGTTCTTAGTTATTCTGTGTATAAAAGTTGTTGTGGTTCCCCTCGGGAACGGAACTGTGTAGCGCGCGCAAATTGTGGTTGGCCTAGGTGGAACTGATAGTCAGCCGGAGGCGAGATACGAGTCGGGGACGAGCCACCGGTCGGAGACGAGCTACGAGTCCGTGCACTGCCATGTAAAAGATGCGTATTGTGCTGGTTCCGAGAGAGGCTTTTCCTGCTACTTTCCAATGCCTCGGATGTATGGATAAATAGATGGAACTATTCTGGAATTTGTATCTGTCATCGCCACCAAGAAATGACAGAGTCCAGCAATTCAGTCTGCAAATCCACCTACCAACATGCAGTTGCCACCACATTGCGCAATCATTGCAACGTAATACTATAATGATGTACAGTGAAGGATCAGCTTAATGGAGGTGTTATTGTGCTCAAATATAAGGTAATTTATATCTGAATTTATGTACCAACCTTGATTTTTCTCCTCATCATAACACCTCTCAGGTTCCTTTCCGTTAGAACTAAAGTGATTACCGAGTGTCCTTACTGAAAGTACGTTAAAACCCAGTTTTCTATTTAATGCCTCTTGAACATAGTAAAGAGAAAGTTAAAGTTAATGTGTCTAGAGAGTGAGTTAATGTTAATGATGCTTGCTGAAAATAATTTTCCTAGTAAAACTGCTTATTAATGTGTTGTTGCCAACTTCAAATTAAAAGTTCTTAAGACTGAGGCTTATAAAGTTTTGCTTAGTAAATGATCACATTACTGCCAGTTGTAAATCGCAAAAAGTGAGTCAGTATCTTACATAAACGTTAATTTTATGTCTCACGGTAGTAAAAGTGGAAAACTGCATAGTAGGAAATTATACGTTCATGACTACTAAGTGTTTGTCTCTCTTGTGTGCTTATTAACAGTATAAAGACCACTCAGTTTGTGTAAGCCCTGAAAGTGATAGTGTTTTTCTGTACCTGTTATAATTTTGCAAATAGTTTGTGCTGCTCTAACTGTTAGTTTCAACCTTACCGTAAACATATGTATGTGTCAGAGTTGTGTTTACCCATTAGAGTTACTAACAACTATTTTCTTGAACGAGAATGTTAATCATTCTCTTGCCTAGTTATGCTGGCGACCGTTTTCTTTATCAATTAAACAGTGCAGATAGACAATATTTCGTTTGTCACTGTTTAATGATTTACGTAATTCTGACTTTCACTTCCGATAAGCCACCCCCATTAGGAATAACACGGTCAACACAACAAAATTCCTCTCAGAGGGTAACACTGCTCTGTTGCTTTATACCATAATTGCTATAACAAAATAATTCAGTTTTGCAAACAGACTCCTACTTTAAGGTTATGGTATAGCAGTAGCGGACAGGGAGTGTTATATGCAGCGCCACCACTAATTTTTGGCGCTACTGAGTAAAATGGTGATTGTGTTATCTATAGCTACGATGCCACGTTGTAGGTGAAAGTTCTTAAGTTGGCACTACGACAGACACCGACGACAGCGCCCTCTAGCCGGTGCTGTGCAGGTCTACGAGCTGCGCTACAGATTCTGCACAGTTTGATCAAGAGCAGACGGCCAGGACACTTCGCTTGATATTGAGATTATGTACTACTTACGACGGGTCTAAGGCTTCGCACCTCAGTGCAAAGTTATGTATTCAGTTAATATTGTGATATAGTAAAACCATTTCTAAGAGCAGTACCGAGAGATTTGCACCTTTCCCTGCTCCTACTCACTTCCTTCAATCGGGCAACCTTCCAGTTTGCAGGAACAGACCCACGCGCCGCCTTCCAGGCGGGATACAAAACTCGGCACTACTTTGGCTTTTCTGTGATATGCCAGTGTGCCTCAGTGACTGTCTTTAAGTGTTCCCACCATTCGCTATTAAGACTTTGAGTACTGCTCGAGCGTTTGGGATCCCTATCACGTCGGATTGAGGGAGGACATAGAAGCAATTCAGAGGCGGGTAGCTAGATTTGTTACTGGTAGGTTTGATCATCACGCGAGTGTTACGGAAATGCTTCAGGAACTCGGGTAGGAGTCTCTGGAGGAATGGAGGCGTTCCTTTCGTGAATCGCTACTGAGGAAATTTAGAGAACCAGCATTTGAGGCTGACTGCAGGACAATTTTACTGCCGCCAACATATATTTCGCGAAAAGTCAACAAAGATAAGACAAGATGAGATAAGAGAGATTGGGGCACATTGCTATCCACCCTAACCAAAAGATCATTTACGTGTATAGCAAAAAACAGCGGACCTACCGCACTTTCCTGGGGCACTCCAGATGATACCCTCACCTCCGTCTGGAACCGCGCGACCGCTACGGTCGCAGGTTCGAATCCTGCCTCGGGCATGGTTGTGTGTGATGCTCTTAGGTTAGTTAGGTTTAAGTAGTTCTAAGTTCTAGGGGACTGATGACCTGAGATTGTAAGTCCCATAGTGTTCAGAGCCATTTGAACCAACCCTCACCTCCGATGAACACTCACCATTGAGGACAACGTACTGGGTTCTATTACTTAAGAAGTCTTCGAGCCACTCACATACTTGGGAACCAATCCCATATGCTCTTAGTTAGGAGTCTGCAGTGGGGCACCGAGTCAAACGCTTTCCGGAAGTCAAGGAATATGGCATCCGTCTGATACCCTTCATCCAAGGTTCACAAGATATCATGTGAAAAAAGGTCGAGTTGCGTTTCACAGGAGCGATGCTTTCTAAAGCCGTGCTGATGCATGGACAGCAACTTCTCTGTCTCAAGGAAATTCATTATATTCGAACTGAGAATACGTTCGAGAATCCTGCAACAAACCGATGTTAAGGATATTGGTCTGTAATTCTGGGGATCCGTCCTTCTACTCTTCTTATATATAGGCGTCACCTGCGCTTTTTTCCAGTCGCTCGGGACTTTACGTTGGGCAAGAGATTCGCGATAAATGGAAGCAAGCTAAGTAAGAAGCCAATTCAGTAGAGTACTCTATGTAAACCCGAATTGGAATCCGATCAGGACCTGGCGATTTATTTATTTTCAACCCATTCAGCTGCTTAACAACCCCAGGGATGTCAATCACTATGTCCTCCATACGGGAATCTGTACGAGACTCAAACGGCGGTATGTTTGTACGATCGTCCTGCGTGAAAGATTCCTCAAACGCTAAATTTAAAATTTCAGCTTTCGTTTTGCTGTCTTCCGTTGCCAGGCCAGACTGATCAGCGAGTGACTGGATGGAAGCCTTCGACCCGCTTACCGATTTTACGTAAGACCAGAATTTCCTTGGGTTTTCAGCAAGATCTTTTGCTAAGGTATGATGTTGGTAGTGGTTGAATGCTTCGTGCATCGCTCTTTTTACAGCAGCACGAATCTCTACTAACTTTTGCCTGTCCTCACTTTCCCAATGTTTCTTCTACCGCGAGTGCCACAGCCTTTGCTTCCTGAGCATTCTCCGAATTGCGCTGTTAACCCACGGTGGGTCTTTCCCGTCCGTCTTTGCAGGAAGTAGTGAACTTGCTAGACAGACAAGATACATTACACATGGCTACTTCCGCGTTCGACATGACCCCGGGTGTGTGTACTGTTAGCGCGGAGCAACACGTGCTCTCCCACCCGCCTGCACGGCCAGCCACGCCGCGCCGCTCGCGCGCAAGTAAATAAATTTCACACCAAGTACCCACAAAGAAACTGAAAGCATGTCCGAACTGCTTTCGTGCACACCCATGGGACAGTTGCCCATCCCGTCAAGCACTGTGTTATTTTTGTAATAAGAAAGGGCATGTGCAAGCTGTGTGTAGTAAGAGAAACTCTAATTCACCATTTGACTCCCGTTCGCGTGCCTCGCGTGGGCTTCACCGCAACGGCAACCGCCATGATCATGATTCACATCAGCCTATGGATGTTAATGCAATTTATTCAAAGCCTTCTGCTTCACGTGCTTCGACAGCTCGTCGTGTGAATCAAGTTTTGCCAGACACTTCCTCTCGTATTCAGCGCGATGCGAGGAAACTTTTTGTAACTTTGCTCATTTGTGGATGTTCTGTTCGCATGCAGCTGTACACTGGTGCGTCGGTTTCTTTACTGAACAAATTGACGTATGACTTGCTTTATTCACTCCCGCTTCTTCGTTCACATTCCACGCTGACTGCAGTTACTGGACAGGAAATCTCAGTGCTTGGCTTGTGTAGTTTGCTATCCACGTATGGTGCCACGACCCGTACGATGTCTTTCCATGTGCTCTGCTCCAGTGATGCTACGAATATTATGGCATGGACGCATTTGAACTTTCTGGTCTCGCAATTCAGGACAATGTACTTTGCATCAACGCTATTGACCATGCAGACAGTGTTGCTACACTAAGCGACGATTTCGGTGAACTCTTTTCTGATGGCCTTGGTTGTGCCACAGACTTTGCAGCGCATGTTGTAGTTAAAGACCATGCCATGCCTATTTTTCGGTGTGCACGCACGGTACTGCACACACTGCGCGACGCCGTAGCTTCTGAACTTAAACATTTGCAAGACATTGGTGTCATTCAACCTGTTTCTTCTTCGCCATGGGCTTCTCCTATAGTGTGTGTAAAGAAACCAAACGGTCGTCTCCATATTTGTGCTGACTTTAAGGCTACAGCAAATCCCCAGACAGTGGCAGCTACATTTTCCTTACTGCGTCCTGTAGACATTTTTGATAAGCTTGGTGCGGGAAAATTCTTTTCCACGATTGACTTGCGGGACGCATACTTTCAGACTCCGCTCGAAGAACAGTCGCAGCGCTATTTTGCGATCAACACCCACCTTGGATTGTTCAAGTTTCGCCGCCTTCCGTTTGGTAGTGCTATGGCTCCTGCTATTTTTCAGTCTTATTTACAGCAGTTGTGTGCCACTGTCCCTGGTTGCTCAAATTATCTGGACGATGTTGTGGTATAAGGTCGCACCCCTGACGAACATTTGCAGAATTTGCCTGCATTACTTACTGTACTTTTGCAGGCAGGACTAAAGTGTAACAGAGGCAAGTGCAATTTTTTTCAAACTGAGATTGAATGTTTAGGACATATGATTAACGAACAGGGTATCCACCCCTCGCCCTCACATCTCAGTGCAATTAGAGACTTGCCAACACCCAGGAACTTGAAAGAACTTCAGTCTGTGTTAGGCAAAATTTCATATTATATTCGGTTTATACCAAATGCAGCGCAGGTTGCAGCGCCTTTGCATCGTCTTTTAGGTAAGAAAGTTCCTTTTGTTTCATCTTCGGAATGTGAGGCTGCTTTCCACAAGCTCAAATCTGCTTTGTTGAGTGATCGCTGTTCGATTCCTTTCGATCCCTCCAAACCAGATGTTTTGGCTGTCGATGCTTCTTCTCACGGCATCGGAGCGCTTCTATCACACCGCACTAAGTCTGTCGATCGCCCGATAGCTTTTGCGTCTAAGGTGCTCAATTATGCCCAGAAAAACTATTCTCAAATCGACAAAGAAGCTTTAGCTATTGTATATGGTGTGAGAAAGTTTCATGATTTTTTGTACGGTAGCAAGTTCTATTTGGTCACCGACCATAAGCCTTTGACGTCGTTGTTCCACCCGTCAAAGCCAGTTCCGGATCATACTGCACAAAAGTTGCAACGTTGGTCTGTCCTCTTTTAGAATACTGCTGCGCAGTTTGGGAACCTTACGAAACAGGACAGACGGAGTACATCAAAAAAGTTCAAACAAAAGGCAGCACGTTTTGTATTATCACGAAATATGGGAGAGTGTAACAGAAATGATACAGGATTTGTGCTGGAAATCATTAAAACAAAGGCGTTTTTCGTTGTGACGGAATCTTCTCACGAAATTCGAAACACCAACTTTCTCCTCTGAATGCGAAAATATTTTGAAACTTCCTGGCAGATTAAAACTGTGTGCCCGACCGAGACTCGAACTCGGGACCTTTGCCTTTCGCGGGCAAGTGCTCTAACATCTGAGCTACCGAAGCACGACTCATTCTGGAAACATTCCCCAGGCTGTGGCTAAGCCAAACTAGAACATTCTGTGGTGCAAAGTCCTCCATAACGTGTGCTGAAGACAGCGAATGTTAAGGAACTGACGCAACAGTTGGCCATGGTCTCAGGCGACTGCCTTATATGGCAGAGGGCTGATTGCACCTGGTAATTGGCCTTAAGGTGGCCCACTGGCTGGAAGATGCTAAGCCACAGAACTGATCTTGAATCCATAAGCAGGGGCCCACAGTTAGTGGATGCCAAATCTCGTGGTGGTTGCGTGTAGCATCATGTCGCCTCTCCTCGTAAACAGTAGCTACCAGACAGACACCTTTGACTGAAAATAACTGTAATTTATGTTGGGACAGAGCGTTCTTGCTTTGCAAATCACAGCTCACAACCATGTAGACCATAAGAAGTCTGTTGATTGGATGTGTAGTAACTGGCCTACAAACGCCTTTCTGCTGTGTCGTCATTATGGCAGTGCCAGCCCCTTTCCTGGAGCACAATGTGGGAATCTGCCAGTGGCACTGCTGCACCTGACGTAATGGTGTTTGGTCGGCAGTGAGCTGGCCCACTAACTAAGTCTGTTGCAACAGTCATGGAAATATCACTTTCGTATCCCACCTGAAAGTTAGCGCATAGGTCTGTTCCTGTAAACTGAAAGGTGGGCTGAACGAAGGAAGTGAGTAGGAGCAAGAAAAGGTGAAAATCTCTCGTTACTGCTCTTAGAAATGGTTTTACTATATCACAATATTAACTGGATACATAACTTTGCACTGAGGCGCGAAGCCTTAGACCCGTTGTAAGTAGTACATAGTCTCAATAGGATGCAAAGTCTCCCTGCCGTCTGGTCTTGATCAAGATGAGCAGAATCTGTCATGGAGCTCGTGGACATTCACAGCACTGGCTGGAGGGCGCTGTCGTCGGTGTCTGTTGTAGTACCAACTTAAGAACTTTCACCTACACCGTGGCATCGTAGCTATAGATACCACATCTCTCCCCCATGAAACGATGCACCGTCATTGAGTATTCCTTCGATGACAGGTGGAGGCACCCAGGGCGGCGCAGCTGAGGGGGGCGGACAGCGGAACTACTGAGCCGTGCTGTCCACTCGCGACCCCGAATTGCTCGTGGAAAACCTGTCAAGGCAGCGCACCGCCACTGGGTATGCTCGGATGAGCAGGTGGTGCAACGACCCCAATGGCTGACGGCGGCGGCGGCGTGACGGCAGCCTGAGCGGCCATCGGTACCGGCAAAACGGAGAATGAGTCCCTGCTCATAGCGCTGCCTGCCAGAGTAAAAGCAATAGAACACTAAATCATGTGGCGCCAAGCCACAACGAGGCGAAGCAGCGGGAGCGCCCGCCGGTGGGTGCAATAGCTGCAGGAGCGACCGATGGGCGCGGCCATGTGGCAATTCCACTGGGGAACGGGTGCCGAGCGATTGCGAGCAATATGAAGCAAGGAAAGTGTGGAGCGCATGCTCGCGAGAATGCGTGGCATGAACCTTGCTCATCTGCGACATAAACATACGCACAGAGTGTTCAGACTGCCGTTTGCCTGGGGATGGAATGGGCTGAGGTCAGATGGCGAATGCCATTATCAGCACAGAACGCTTCAATTGGGGGCCATTGGAGGAGACAATAACTTCAGGAAGGCCCTCAACGCAGAAAATAGACGTCAATGCCTGAGTAGTACTGGCAGATTTAGTAGAAGACATAGGTACAACAAAAGGAAAGTTGGTGTACGGATCAATGACTATTAACCATCGGGTGTCCCAGTAAGGACCGCGAAATCAATATGAACGTGCTGCCAAGGAGCAGTAGGTGTCGGCCCCACGGAAAGAAGCGCTGGCGTCGAGCAGATTGATGCTCCACGCAAGAGCGACAGTTAGCAAGCAAATTCTCAATATGTTTATCAATGCTGACCCAAGTGCAGTGACGATGCTGTAATTCCTTCATCCGCACTATACCCCAATGACCAACATGCAGCAAGCAGAGAATTTCCGACTGCAACGAACGAGGTACAACCACACGGGACTGATCACTGTCAGTTCGTAACTCGATAACACCATGGTGTGCAGACAAGTTGTGACGTTGCGCAAAGTAACGTCGAACAAGTGTATCACGAACCTGCATAGCAAATGGAGGCCATTGAGTACGAATATACTGCAAAACAATCTTCAAAGAAGCATCCGCGGCTGTCGCGGAAGCAATGCGACGAAAATCTACTGGAAAACCTGCAGCTAATTCCTTATCTTGCAACTCAATAAACATGCATGATAATTCGGAAGAATCAGACACTTCGTCAGGACCGATAGGCAGACGAGACAAAGCATTAGCATTGCCATGCTGGGCCGTTGGCTGAAACAAGTTTTCGTAATTGTAGCGTAGCGTCCTCCTTAGGAGGTTTGTTAAATTTTCTATGTCTCCTGCCAATAAAACTCAGCCTTTCTTTAGCCTTCCCCACAACAGTTTCTATGTGCTCTTTCCAACTTAAGTTCTTCGTAATTGTAATACCTAGGTATTTAGTTGAATTTGTGGCTTTTAGATTAGACTGATTTATGGTGTATCCGAAGTTTAAGGAGTTCATTTTAGCACTCATGTGGATGACCTCACACTTTTTGTTATTTAGGGTCAACTGCCCCTTTTCGCACCATTCAGATATTTTTTCTAAAACGTTTTGGATTTTGTTTTGATCTTCTGATGACTTTATTAGTCGACAAACGACAGTGTCATCTGCAAACAACCGAAGACGGCTTCTCAGATTGTCTTCCAAATCGTTTATATAGATAAGGAACAGCAAAGGGCCTATAACACTACCTTGGGGAACGCCTGATATCACTTCTGTATTACTCGATATCTTTCCGTCAATTACTACGAACTGTGACCTCTCTGACATGAAATCGTAAATCCAATCACATAACTGAGACCACATTCCATAAGCACACAATTTTACTACGAGCAGCTTGTGTGGTAGAGTGTCAAAAGCCTTCCGGAAATCCAGGAATACGGAATCGATCTGAAATCCCTTGTCAATAGTACTCAGCACTTCGTGTGAATAAAGAGCTAGTTGTGTTTCACAGGAATCCGTGTTGACTGTGTGTCAATAGACCGTTTCCTTCGAGGTGATTCATAATTTTCGAACACAATATATGTTCTAAAATCCTACTTCTTGTCGACGTTAACGATATGGGCCTGTAATTTAGTGGATTAGTCCTACTATCTTTCTTGAATATTGGTGTGACCTGTGCAACTTTCGAGTCTTTGGGTACGGATCTTTCGTCGAGCGAACGGTTGTATATGATTGTTAAGTATGGCGATAATGCATCAGCATACTCGGAAAGGAATTTAATTGGTATACAGTCTGGACCAGACGTCTTGCTTTTATTAAGTGATTTGAGTTGCTTCTCTACTTCGAGGATATTTACTTCTGCGTTACGCATGTTGACAGCTCTTCTCGATTCGAATTCTGGGATATTTACTTCGTCTTCTTTTGTGAAGGTATTTCGGAAGACTGTTTAGTAACTCCATTGTTATTGCGCAGAGAAGGCTTTGATTATTTTTTGCCGCTAACGTACTTCACGTACGACCAGAATCTTTTTGGATTTTCTGCCAGGTTTCGAGACAAAGTTTCGGTGTGGAAACTGGTATAGGCGCCTCACATTGAACTCCGCGCTAAATTTCGAGCTCCTGTAACTGATCGCCAATATGGGGATTTTGCGTCTGTTTAAATTTGGCATGTTTGTTTTGTTGTTTCTGCGACAGTGTTCTAACTTGTTTTGTGTACCAAGTAGGGCCAGCTCCGTCGTTTGTTTATTTGGTATAAATCTCTCAATTTCTGCCGATAATATTTCTTTGAATTTAAGCTACATCTGGTCTACACTTACATTATTATTTTGGAATGGGTGGAGATTGTTCCAGGAAGGCGACAAGTGAATTTTTATCTGCTTTTTTGAATAGGTATATTTTTCGCTCATTTTTCGAGGATTTTGGGATTACAATATTCAATCTCGCTACGATAATCCTGCGTTCACTAATCCCTATATCGGTTTTGACGCTCGTTATTAACTCAGGATTATTTGTTGCTAACAGGTCAAGTGTGTTTTCACAACCGTTTACTATTGGCATGGGCTCATGAACTAACCGCTCGAAATAATTTTCAGAGAATGCGTTTGGCGAAATTTCGGATGATATTTTATGCGTACTTCCGAAGTTAAACATGTGTTTTCGCCAACATATCGAGGGTAAATTAATGTCACCAACAACTATTATGGTATTAGTCGGGTACGTGTTTGAAATCAAACTCAAGTTTTGTTTGAACCTTTCAGCAACTGTATCATCTGAAGTGGGAGGTCAGTAAAAGGATCCCATTATTATTTTATTCCAGTTGTCAACAATGACCTCTTCCCATACTAACTCACAGGAAGTATCTACTTCAATTTTGCGACAAGTTAAACTACTTCTGACACCAACAAACACGCCACCGCCAACGGTATTTAGATTATCTCTTCGGAACACCATTGTTCAAAAATGGATCCGAGCACTATGGGACTTAACATCAGAGGTCATCAGTCCCCTAGAACTTAGAACTACTTAAACCTAACCATCCTAAGTGGTATGTCTGCGTAAGCAGAACAAACTAACGATCAAAGTCCGACAACAATTTATTGGACTGTTCAGTTAAGCCAAACAAATTCTCCAAGTATAACACCAACACAAAACAATGATCCGTCTTTGAATCACAACTACATACAAGAATAATACAGAAAACAAATAATTTCCTGCTAGTGTCCACAAGAGACTTCTCCGATATACTAAGCCTAATCCAGAGATCAACGAGGAGATAGTAGTTAAGCGCTGACGTAAGACGGACTTCAGCTGGTAGACGCCCCGCGATGGCGGCAGCTGCTGGATAGCCTCGATACATTGGCTTGTGGGGCGAATGCCGGAGGCGCTGAGGACATGGCCGAGGTAGGTCACCTGAGGAATAAAAAAAAAAGACACTTCTCCTTGTTGCAACGTAAGCCAGCAGCCTGGAGGACGCGGAAGAGGTGGCGGAGGTTCCGGGCCAACTCTGGAACAGAGGTAAACACGATTAAGATGTCATCCAGGTAGTTCGCCATACCCAGAACGTCCTTCGCCATGCACTCCAGATAGCCTGAAAAATGGCGGGAGTGCTAGCGACCCCAAAAGGAAGGCGTTTATAGCGGAAAAGCCCAAAAGGAGTGGAGATGACCAAAACAGTTTTGGATGGCTCATCCAAAGGTAACTGAAGGTATGCATCCCTCAGGTCAATTTTGGCAAACACCTTACCGCCAGCCAATTTCGACAAAATGTCCTCAACCTTCGGGATGGGGTAATAATCGGTAACAGACTGAACTTTGACAGTTGCCTTAAAAATCCCCACAAACGCGCAAGTACCTGTTGGGTTCCTCAAGAACGACGATGGGCGTAGCCCAACGGCTATGGGGAATGGGGCTGAGGATGCCCTCATCCTCCTGGCGTTGAGGCTCCTGCCATAACTTGTCATGAAGGGCGAAAGGAACCGAGCGTGCCTCATGGAATTTCGGGACAGCCGAGGGAAGGAGTTTGACGCCTGAAACCCCTAGAGACACGGTTGGAGAAAACAGCAAAGATTTCCTGCAACAGTTGCTGGAGGTGGTTACCCGCCGAAAGAAACTGGACCGCTAGCTCTGAATCATCGTTCTCCAAGCTCAATAAAGGGAAAAGATCCATGCACAATAGGTTCGGGGCCATGGGCGCGGAGAGGACCAATACCCGAGCCTGAACATCATGCGAGCAGTACTGGTCCCGAGCAGAGAGCCACCCTTGGAGGTTAATGACATCATTACTGCAGCCTCGCATGAAAAGGATGGAGAGGTGGGGAATCCAAACGACGGTGGGAGCCAGCATCGATGATGGTGGCGGAAGACCCTGTATCCACCTGAAACAGGAGGGAGACGCCAGCAACCTGTACCATCAGAGTGATTGCCGTCGTTGAAGGCGGAAAGACGGACTGCACAAAGGAAATCTGCAGCGGAGGGACTGAGTCATCCTCCAGAGAGTCAGAAGCATCGACGGACTTGTGGCCCACGAGCATCGAAGAGGATGACCGGCACACCTCCGCCATGTGGCCCTGTTTTCCGCAGGCTGAACAGGTCACACGTCGAAACCGACAACAACTCACCCGTGCGAAATGAAACATTGTTGACACCACGGCGGCTGGTCCGGTGGCGGAGCGGCCACGCCCCCCTGTATCCAGGTATGGGGGAGGGCCCTCCATATGGGGGGGGGGGGACCTGCGAGACCCCTATGAGGCCTACTGGCGCCGCGACGGGTGGGCAACAAAGACCTGCGCAGGGGGAAACAACTCGGTCAACGAGCAAGTAGACTGGTCATGAGCGCTGACAACATTTAAGCCAGTATCCAACGATGGATCCTTCAATTTAAGAATATTGGTCCGCAAAGAGTCATCCGGAGCATGTACGAGAAGCATGTCATGAATGAGCGCTGAACCATACAACTGTTTACACGAGGGGTTAACACAAAAAAACCGACAGTCCCAGGAGAGGCCTTGAAGTTTGGCAACCCACTCCCTGTAAGATTGGGAGGGGAGCTTCTGACAACAAAAAACTTGTGACGGGCTGCCGCCACGTGGACCTGAGAATCGAAATACTCCAACAAACTCGAAGTCAACTGTTCATACGAGAGAGTGTGTGGCTCTGTGTCGGTGTGCAACTGCTGCAACAGATGACATATTTCCGGACCGACATAGGCAAGAAGAATCGCGCGCCTCTGCACGTCGCCAACGACGTCATGCGCCAAAAAATGTTGTTCCAACCGTGCTACATTATTGCCCCAAGGCTCCAAAGACTTGTCAATCTTAGAAAAAGCCGGGGTCATTGCCCGCAGCCCCACGAGAGGGGAAGCGTACGGAGCACTCAGTGCCTGAGACCCACGGGAGACAGCAGACAGAGCCTGCAATCGCTGAATAATAAGTTCATTCGTCTGCTGCATACTCACTAAAAGCGCGAGGACGCTTGCCGAGGGCTGATCGATGCCCAGAATATTCTCTGCCAAGGAGGAGAACAAGCAACAAATGCATGACAACTACGAACCAACACGTCGCCATTGCTATGACTGCGTAAGCAGAAGAAACTAACGATCAAAGCCCAACAACAATTTATTGGACTGTTCAATTAACCAAAACAAATTCTCCAAGTACAATAAAAACAAAAAACAATGACCTGTCTTCGAATCACAACTACATAAAAGAACAATATAGAAAACAACTGAAATAATTTCCTACTAGTCTCCGCCAGAGACTTCTCCAATATATCCACGCCGGGCTGCCGGGGCGGCAGCTATCCATGTCTGCTGGAGGTCGATGAACTGCCGATGTGCAGCCGAAAGCCTGCCTTTATAGCGCTTTGGCGTATGAGTACTTTGGAACTATTTTCTATCACGTGGTTTGACGTGTGAAAATAGTTCCGAGATCTGCAACGACATCTTCCTTATGTTCATGTGGGCCGGTAGTGGCCCCTGGTGGCCGCTTGTGCCTTTGCTGTGGTGTTGTTGCTGCGGTTTTTCTGGCAGTTCATCAATATTTCCTGTCGGTTGTGTAGTGCTTCGGTGTGCCTGCAACCCGCGACTGTAGGCTGTCAGTTTGGTTGCTGACACTTTAGGCGCCGTGATGTCTGGTGGAGAAGGCCCCAGCACTAAGGACATCACACATATCCATGCCCGAGGCAGGATTCAAACCTGCGACCGTAGCAGTCTCGCAGTTCCGGACTGAAATGCCTAGAACTACTCGGCCACCGCGGCCGGCATACCGTTAGGTTCTTCGCAAAAATTTCGGCTGAGCTTATATCCGACTTTAGCCAGCTTTCAGTGCCTATTACGATTTGAGCATCAGTGCTTTCCATTAGTGCTTGGGGCTCTGGTACTTTCCCAACACAGCTACGACAATTTACAACTGTTATACCAATGATTCCTGTATCGACGTTCTTCCTGTGTTCACCTTGCACCCTTTGTGACTGAACCCCTTCTTTTGTTTTCCCAAGACCCTCTAACCTAAACAACCGCCCAATCCACGCCACACAGTTCATGCTACCCGTGTAGCCGCCTCCTGCGTATAGTGGACACCTGACCTGTTCAGCGCAACACGAAACCCGAACACCCGTTGGCGCAAGTCTAGGAATCAGCAGCCTACACGGTCACAGAACCGTCTGGGCCTCTAACTCAGACCCACCACTCGGCTTTGTACCAGAGGTCCGCAATCGGTCCTGTCGACTCTGCTTTCATCCTGCGAGTGTCACGTAGAGCCAGTCCACCTTTTAACAGCTTTTCAGTTCTGTTTTCATGTGTGACATGTGGCAAGGAAACTCTCACTGGGTTCTGAGAATGTGTAATTATGAACGTTTTTTTTTTCTCTGTCATCAATGGGTGTGGCTCATTATCTGGAATGGTATAAGGTGCTAATCATTTGAAGCATCTTACAAGGGAACCTCCCCATCGCACCCCCCTCAGATTTAGTTATAAGTTGGCACAGTGGATAGGCCTTGAAAAACTGAACACAGATCAATCGAGAAAACAGGAAGAAGTTGTGTGGAACTATGAAAAAATAAGCAAAATATATATAGTCCATGTGCAAGATAGGCAACGTCTAGGACAATCTGCGTTCAGGAGCGCCGTGGTCGCGTGGTTAGCGTGAGCAACTGCGGAACGAGAGGTTCGTGGTTCAAATCTTCCCAATAGTGAAAATTTTTCTTTCTTTATTTTCGCAAAGTTATGATCTGTCCGTTCGTTCATTGACGTCTCTGTTCACTGTAATAAGTTTAGTGTCTGTGTTTTGCGACCGCACCGCAAACCCGTGCGATTAGTAGCCGAAAGGACGTGCCTGTCCAACGGAAACCGAAAACATTTGATTGCAAGGTCATAAATGGTTCAAATGACTCTGAGAACTATGGGACTCAACTGCTGTGGTCATCAGTCCCCTAGAACTTAGAACTACTTAAACCTAACTAACCTAAGGACATCACACACATCCATGCCCGAGGCAGGATTCGAACCTGCGACCGTAGCAGTCGTACGATTCCTGACTGCGCGCCTAGAACCGCGAGACCACCGCGGCCGGCGCAAGGTCATAGGTCAACCGATTCCTCCACAGGAAAACACGTCTCATATATTCTATACGACACTGGTGACGGCATGTTCTTCACATGACAGGAATATGTTGTCGACCCACCTTACTTGTACACTTGGTGAATGGGTAAAAAGATTCTTCTACCTTGCCCAATTTAGGTTTTCTTGTGGATGTGATAATCACTTGCGAAAAAGTGTGAAAACATAAGGGTTTGTCACATAAACTGCAACAAATGAATGCAACAGTTTCACAGTCGCACTGTTTTGTCTGTGCTCTGTCAAAACATATGTTTTTAACGTTTTCAAATTTTTCCGTGTGTAAACCGTCAAATCCTGCATATGTCCAAGCAAATCTGAACATGTCCTGGAATTTTGGAGAGCGAAGATGATTATATGTGAGTGCCTGAACTTTGATAATTGTCTGAAAATAAAAATAAAAATTTTCTCCCGAGGGAAGACTTAAACCAACGACCTATCGCTCTACAGCTGCACACGTTAACCACGGGACCACGGCGCTCATGTGTTTACACCCACCTGGATGTTGCCTATCTTACACATGGACTACTCAGTTTGTATATTTTGCTTATTTTTTCATAGTTCCATACAACTCCTTCCTGTTTTCTCGATTGATGTGTGTTCAGTTTTTCAAGGCCTATCCGCTGTGCCAACTTATAACTAATTCTGAGGGGGGTGCGATGGGGAGGTTCCCTTGTTAGGAGGGGAAGATGAGTTTTGTTTAGAAGTCGGAGTTTTTTGGTAGTTTACGCACGTTTAAGCACATAAAGTAGTAGTCATGAGTAGCCGCTCAAGCGGAGAAGTTAAGTTACAGTTAGTGTTAGGATAGAATTAGATTAAGTGTTATAAGGTGGCATTATTTTGAGCCACATTACAAATACCACTCCGGAAAGAAGACACTTTAATAGTATAAACAGCGAGACAGGAAATCATTAACGATACTGACATCGGCTAGGGATCTTAATTTGTAGCAGAATATCTGCACGTTGGGCGATAATGAAGCGGACGGAGACGGGAGGCTGGCAGGAGAACGGGAAAGACGCAAGCGAGGCAGGCAGGCCTGAGAGCTATAGACAACATCGAACGTAAGCTCCTGGAAACCCCAGGCGGGTGGACCGCGGCTTAGTGGGAGCCACGTGTCCAAGGACAAGGAGAAGACACAGGGGCTCGCTCACAAAACGCGTGGCTTCGTGTAGGGGGTTTTCCGAACGGCCGGAGCAGAAGCTTCTGGAACAGTCTGGAAACTTCTAGAAGCTTTGGTCGATTGCAAAACTGAGACTGGTCGGCGCTCAGAAACGAACGCCTTCCAGCAACATGATTAGCCACACACATTAAAGGGGGGAAGGAAAAAGAACAGGAGCTACGAAAAAGCGTTGCGACTGTGAAACACTGGTTCCTGGTGTGTCGAGGAGAGAGGTTGGTCTTGGCGAAATGTGCGACCTCGTTACTGGGACAGAGTACTTGTAGCGAGAGCCTGAGGATCGTTTGGTGTTCCACGGCTGCCGTGGGGGTGCCTACGGAAGCTTTTGGTGAGGTAGAATTTATGTTATCTCGCTGAGGCGAGCGATAAGCGTTAGATCACTGTAGTGGTCGTGCATTCGCAACGGCGGTTAGGGAAGTAAAGTAAATTGCTGATCACGTGTCTTTTTCGTTCTATGCTGAGGCTTCACGTTGCTAGTCGTGAGTGTCGTTCTAATGTAATTGCAATTGTCATAGATGATGTCAGTATTCCGTGCTTGGATTAACAACTGCGAATATATCACAGGACAGACGATCACCAAACGTGAATAGGCAGAACTAAAATGTTGCTCGTACTGTGTAATCTTGAATAGGGTCAATTTCAGAAGAGTGAAGAATTTAACACTACTGAGAGTATCATTTCATAGTACTTTCCTTTGTGATTTTATTATCTCCTTATTTGTGTATTTCATGTTTGCAACCACCTTGTGGAGGCAGTGTTTGTAGGTCAGCACATCTCAACATTCTAGCATATACTGAGGATATGGTTAGAAACCAACCAGATTTGCATACGACTAGTTGATGTCACATGTAGAGCAAAGGATAAGCTTACCCTGCTGGAGAGCGTATAAGTGACAGGGCAACTAATTAGCGTTATAAAATACGTTGTGCAAAATTTTTCACTAATACGTTCGGCTCGCAGGCTTACCCATCAGCAGAAAAGAGCAAAACAGAAGCGGTAGCAAAATGGTTCAAATGGCTCTGAGCACTATGGGACTTAACATCGCAGGTCATCAGTCCCCTAGAACTTAGAACTACTTAAACCTAACTAACCTAAGGACAGCACACACATCCATGCCCCAGGCAGGATTCGAACCTGCGGTCGCGCGGTTCCAGACTGAAGCGCCTAGAACCGCTCGGCCACTCCGGCCGGCAGAAGCGGTAGCATACAGTGTCCTTTTCGTCGTACTGTTTTGTTCTCCTAGTTTGTTGTTTGCGTAATTAGTGAGGTATACCCTGGCGGAGAGGTTGCGAATTTCTGCAGCCTGGACCAGATGTGGAGGGAAGTGTATGTGCCGATGAGTGCAACTGCCGACAGTAATTTCGTTGTAGATACTTAGGTGGTTGTACAGAAAGCTATCAATGAGGCTGATTGTATTGCAAATGTCTGGGTACTGAAATGCTACAAACGCATTTAGTATTTCCGAAGGACGCAGATTCTGCACCATCTGTGACGGCACTGCCTCCTCAAAACGTCGGAGGGCAAGAAAGACGAAATGGGTTCTAATGTTAATGATCGGGCCGACAAGGATTGTGTCAGTGGATCAGGAGATTGACAAAACTGACAACACTTGCAGTGCAATGCGTGATGCAGACGAAGGCTGCTGTGCAATTCTAGGGCTACATTTTCTCATCAAGCATCATGCCGAAACTGACTATCGAAGACTTGCGATGGAACTCAGGGGGATAATGTTAAAGCTGGGGAAAGCTGTCACCAGTGAAATACCGTAGCAATGTTTGTTTGTCATGATAGGGCAAATGCGGGCAAAATCACTAATGCTTAATTTGCATGATATAGTGCCGAAAGGCACTGGGAAGTTGCTTTAGGTGACCGAAGGTGTTGCTAACTTATACGATTCTGCACTTCACCTTTGGGTAGGGAATCGTCGTTGAGTACGCAGAGCTCAGTGATTGAGAGCACTTCTCCTGTCAATACATTGAGACGTTATCTGAATTCCATCCTTGTGGGTGGGAGTTCGCGTTTCTTGTCTGTAGAATACAGAGAGAAAAAGATAGCTTTAGATTATACTAGACAGAGGACCGCCTTCTGCCGTCCTAGTGTTTAATCAGTTTTTTTTTATTTTGTGTCCGCAGCTCGTGGTCGTGCGGTAGCGTTCTCGCTTCCAGCGCCCGGGTTCAAATGGTTCAAATGGCTCTGAGCACTATGCGACTCAACTTCTGAGGTCATCAGTCGCCTAGAACTTAGAACTAATTAAACCTAACTAACCTAAGGACATCACACACATCCATGCCCGAGGCAGGATTCGAACCTGCGACCGTAGCGGTCACGCGGTTCCAGACTGAAGCGCCTTTAACCGCACGGCCACACCGGCCGGCCCAGCGCCCGGGTTCCCGGGTTCGATTCCCGGCGGGGTTAGGGATTTTCTCTGCCTCGTGATGAGTGGGTGTTGTGTGATGTCCTAGGTTAGTTAGGTTTAAGCAGTTCTAAGTTCTAGGGGACTAATGACCAGAGATGTTACGTCCCATAGTGCTCAGATCCATTTGAACCACTTTATTTTGTGGCTGCATATCTTACATCGCCGCAGACGTGTACGACAACCATTTCTCCGACGCACCGGACGCAGTACATTCGGTGATATTGCTAACTGCTTCGGCTTATTAGGGCTATAAAGCTGAACAGCTGTGACACGTGACTTTCATTTCCACTGAGGTTGCACATCACTGTATATCATCTTCGCAAGCAGTGTCTACTAGTGTTTGGGACGTAGATGATGTCAGTCATCTCACGTTATTTATATTAGATCGCGTAGCCATACATAGGTGCAGATTTGGGGCAGTTGATCAATAATATTAGTCCGGAAATTCATTTGTATCTTTTTATGTCCATTGTCCATTGACATATAAACATTTGAAGTTAACAAGGGGTTTTAATCTACAATAAATGTATAAGCGGAAACATTAACATTTATTAGTTACTAGTTCCCTTAATCATTCTTTTACTTTTGTGTTGTGATTTATACGTTAAAGAGCAAGAAGGAGGAAATAATATCACCGTTAAGAGATCCTAAGATCTGCTTCAGGGGGTAGTCAGACAGGGCCAAATCTTTATGTTTGCGTTATTTACTTTCCATTGCGCACATTCATTTTTACGCCCGCCTGGAGTAGCATCTAGGAAACCACACAAATACCTTCAGGAAATACTTCCTAACACTTAAATTTATATTCGATGTTAGCAAATCCCTCTTTTTCATTAATAGTTTTTTTGGTATAGACAGTCTTCATTTTATATCCTCTCTACTTCCGCCATCATCAGTTATTTTGCTCCCCAATAGTCCCTCTAGTGTCTCATTTCGTAATCTGGTTCTCTTAACACTACCTGGTTTAACCATCGCATTACCAAGGGGGAGCGAAGGGGTACTTTATTCCTACGTTTCTAGAACACTGTAATCTAGTCGTGTGCATTATATTTTAAAATTTTGAAAAAATATATATTTATGATTTTTAATTATTTCTTCTAGCCGGCCGGTGTGGGCATGCGGTTCTAGGCGCTTCAGTTTGTACCGCGTGACCGCTACGGTCGCAGGTTCAAATCCTGCCTCGGGCATGGATGTGTGTGATGTCCGTAGGTTAGTAAGGTTTCAGTAGTTCTAATTTCTAGGGGACTGATGAACACAGATGTTAAGTCCCATAGTGCGCGGAGCCATTTGAACCAACCATTTCACTCCTACCAGATTCCGTAAATGTTTTAAATTTTTCAGTAAAACTTAATGGAAAAATTTAGGTCTTGACAGTTGATGTGAATTTTCAGAACAGGTGTCATATTCATATTTTCAGGTTTAGGACCCTTCTTACACATAAATATATCTTTAAAAAGTATGTTGTGCGTAAAAGACAACGAAAATGAACGAGATCCGTATATCTATGTGTTGGTCATTCACTACGCCCCCATTTTGGAGTACACGTTATGGGAAACACGTTGTTTAGTGAAATAATGAAATTTCATTAAAGAAAAATTTGTTTTTAGTTAATTTTGCCTTTCTTTCTGTCTGTACGTACGAACTTTGTTGTAGAACCTAATTCTTATTTACGTGTGGTAATAAAAAATTCATTTTCAAAAGAATTATATACATTTAAAATTACGTGAACTCATATTAACTGATTAAGAATATTTAGTTGAGAATTAAATCCTTTACATAATTCGGCCTTGGCACACATATTCTAAATGCAGTGGGTTTTTTCTTTAAATACTGTATTTACTGAATTCTTTCCCGGCGTTAGCTTTTGAACACAAGACTGTCTCTATTAGCAGAAAATGGTTAAATATTGCCAAGCCGACGTTTAATTATCACTGATATAACACACTTGACTATACATTTAAGTTATTTGAATGAACCAAAATTGTTAAATTTCAACATTAACTATCCGCCTACGAATGCACAAATGTGAAACTAGTCTCAGGATCGCTGTAAAAGAAGAACATTTTCTTAATTCACTGCTAATTTTTTTCATCTGTTCCCGATTTACGGGTTTGGTTAATTTTTCTTAGCGGAACAATTTTTTAAATGTGCCGCCGCTGCAAATCGATCGGTCGCGGCATAGCCCAGGAACACCGCTAAAAATGCTGAAAATTCTTTAAATAAATATTATAGATGACATGGGCAAGCTAATTTACATTAATAATACACACTTTTGATAAATTATGATGTATTTATACCACAACAATAATTCAACTTACATTAGTTTGTAATTTCTGCTCTAATGGCGGCTAAATCTCGATACAGACAAAAGAAGTCTACCCATTCATAAAATACTTCGTCACAGCTTCCTCTCGCTTTCAGCTCTACACGGAGATGACCAAAGAATCCACAGTACGTGGGGCTTTTATACCACTGCTGACTATTAACATTTCTTTGCAATTCCACAACATTATTTTCGTCTGTGGCTGAATTTTACATTTTTGTTATCGCAGATATTGACACATTTCACAATTATATTATGAATATAGAAATATTACCATCATAAATACAGAGGGAATATTACTACAAAAAATATTACAATAATAATTTATGTCCTTTACACAAAATTCAATAATATTTTTCGTTAAATAATTACAGTATTTACAAATTGCTTTATAGCGGCGTATATGGTACAAATAAATTTTAGTTTATAAATAGTGTGAGTTTGCCAGGGAACGTTACATTGCCCCCTGGCAGCATTTGGCAAAGAGTTTCTATACTTTGACACAATGGTGCCAGTAACGTTCTTTACAATTCTGTATTTTTTTAATGGAATGGCTCCTTTAATTAGTCCCAGGGTTATATATGTTCATGGCTCCCCCATTTGGGCGAAGGCAGACAGGAAACCTGGGCAAAACTGTGCCGGAGCCCAGCCATCCCAGTTGGTTCATGATTAATCTTGTCTCTTTAACAGTCATTCTTTTGAATTGATTTAGCAGTTTGTCATCAACGGTTACATAATATCACAGTCACATACAGTTCAACGAACGTTTTTTGTGTGTGATTAACAACTCGTTATTATTAATTTTGCGATATAGTGCAAGGTCACTTGTCCTAGGATATATCACTTAGTTTTTTGAAATAATTTAGCACAGCATCACTTTTTACAATGTTTCCACTACCTACGTGTTACAAATCCATCTCCTACACTTGTTAGTGTTCATTTTCTCTTATCAGTTTACGGGTAAACATAATAAATGTTCAATGTTTATCAAAAATGGAGTCATTGACATGTTATGCAGTTTGTGTAAATATTTTGGAATATGTCAATAATGCTGTAGTTGGTGAGCGGTGCGGAGTAATTGTTGAGCGGCGCTCGGCGCGGCGCGTTGGCTCCGTGTAGGTCACCGCCCCCGGTGTTGACAGCTACGGCGCGGAGAGGCGTGTGGCTGTCTGGTCTGCTACGGGCTGCTGCGGCCGCTGCATGGCTGAGGTAGCCGGACGCGCGTTGTATATCAGCTCGCCCGTGTGACATCTTCTTGCAGTGCTCCAGCAAACATGCAACAAGTTCACAAACAGTGTACTATCCTTATGGGCATTTTTCCTGCCGTGGGAAAAAAAAAAACGCACACAGTTATTGGCAGTTATTATTCAGTAGGCCTTCACTAGTCTGGTTTGCACAATGTTTCGTTGTCACAGTAACAATATTTTTTCACCATGTCATGACTTGTCATTAGTCACACGCAAGTTTTCACCTTAGGACAAAATGCAACTCTGTAGTCAATGCGCTTTTCTGGCGTCCCTTGACACACAAAGAGTTATAGTTTGACACTAACTTGGTCCACCGTCCGTTATCGGCTCACTGTTCGTGTCGTGCTAGTTCCTTGTCCACTTGCACACACGGCGATGATACAGTTTCTTATTGCTTGTTCAACACAACTTCGTGACGTATTGCTGCAGGTTTAACAGTCACTGTCTGTCTCTGCCACACAATACTGCACTTTTGTTCAAGTTTTTTCATTTACAATGTCCGTTGTGCAAATTTTTGTAACAGCACTTTCGTAACTTCTTTGTTCGCTCTTTACCAAGGTGTGTGATAATTGCGTACATGGTAACAAATATTAAAATTTCGTATTAGTTTGCCCAAAAATCATCTATATTTATGTTCGAGTAGATTTTATTTGTGCATTCCAGCCGGATTCAGGCATATTGTTCAATAACTCCTTTGAAATTATGTCTCACTTTACTTGCAAGGTCCTACGTAACTACAGTGTAGTCTCTGTAGGCTAAAATTGACTTGTACTGTATCAGGCTAGCTCTTTTTTACTGATTGGATCTGCACATGCTTCAATTGAAGCTTCTTTGTGCGTAACTTTGCGTTACTTAAATTTGCAATAAGTTTGCCTCCCATGGTGCCCTCGGGTCACTACTGGGTGCATTATTCTCTTTGATAACACTGGTTTGAAAATAAAGTTCTCAGGGTCTCGTATTATTGGTATTATTCTGGGTTCGAATCTGTCAATCTGACAGCTACATATATATACACATATACACATAATAGAAAACATTGTACAAAGAAATATTTCAAGTTTGACACACATATAGAATATTATGCAGTACACAAATTAATCACTACTAAAATGTTCCTCCTCACTGATCTCTGTCACAATTTAACACTATAAATAATTGCACTAATCAAGTTATTTGTGCAGACATTTAAAGCATGTTTAAGCTAATTAAAAGAAGACATAACAGAAATATTCATAAACAAAAGAGAAAGTCAATCATATTAAAAGAAGACATAACACAAATATTCATAAACAAAAGAGAAAGTCAATCATATTCTTATAACTAAAGACTTCTACACTAGTACATTATCTCTACAGATCACACATCATTAATGTTCATTCATTTTCAAAAGAATGGTGTACCTTTTTTTACACATAACACATAGGACTATTAGTCATTTACTGTAGGAATATTTTTACATCCTTACGCAGATACAGTCCCCGTACTCTCCCTAAGTGGGGATCTGCTAAGAGATAGCTACTATTTTCTTCTTGGACTAAGGAATGGAGTATGAGGCTCGACAGTAGGTTTTGTGAGGCTTCACCTCGATATTGTATTGATATCCCTTAACAATTCCTAGTCGTTCTAAAAATACATCTGCATAATTAGATAATAACTGTACCAAATCCTGCTGTTGCATTGAGTTCAAATTTTCGGACTGTGATACTTTGTTCACAAGTGCGTCCACATTTGCTTTTAATTGATCACTTTGTACGTCTGGATAATAGAGATTTTGTCCTAGACAATGATTGTCTAAATGTAGTATCCACTGATTCCTACATTTTATATTAATAACATTACAATTAGGCACAGGTACCTCTTCAGATCTGAGCATGGACAATTCTATACTCCTACGCGCGTTCATCAAACTTAATTTTCCCCGAGAAAGGTCGATTACTGCGTCCCTTTCTCTCAAAAAATCTACCCCCAAAATGCAGGCTACCTTTAAACCCTTTACTACCAGGAATGAGCACGCTATGGCTTCTTCCCCTATATTTATATCTCTACCCGCACTTGGAGTTTAATTATTTGTCGCTGTGCACTGATGGCTCCAGTGACTTTGCAATTGTTCACAGGAAAAGTCAGCATATTGCAATTGTTCACAGGAAAAGTCAGCATACGCTTTTCTTTCCCCAGTACTCTGAATAAGTCCATAGTCATGACACTGACAGTAGCACCTGTATCTACGATTGCTTGCACATCAATATTGTTAATTTTGATTTCTATTATCGCTTGAACTTTGTCTTTGTGCTCCTTTATGCACGTGGGTGGTTCAGTTATTAATTCATGTCCCATCTGTACCCTGTCATTATACCTGAGGATACAGATTCCCGATGATTTGTTCTGTGTCGGGCTGCTCTCACTCCAAACCTCAGCCGACGATGGAGAGCGTATCTCGGCTGAATCTAGTTTGTTGGATTATTGCTGGTGGATGGGTGTGGCTGCTCTGTGTCACTGACCCCCACTATGTGTAAGTTGTGTTGCGTCGGTCGCCACGGTTGCGCAATTGGCGCATTTTGTGGTGGCGGTCGGTTATTGTCATATCTTTCACTGTTTTGCCGGTCCGGACTGGGCATCTGGTTCTGTGGCCAAGTTCGGTTTGCACCGTTATAGGTATTAGTGTTCCACGGCCCCCTGGCATTTTTCCATCTACTATTGCTTGGTGGGCCTGTTTCATATCGGTCATCAGACCTCCTTTTCCGGTTATTATTCACCGGCGGACTATTGCCGTTCCGGTCTCTACCTCTATTCCCGTTTTGTACATAATCTTGTCTCCTATTGTTACCTCCGCCGTTTCCATTATTTGGTGGAGGCGTGTTATTTCGACCATTTCTGTAACCGTTTCCGTTACTTCTAGTCTGTTCAGAGGCTGCCTTAACATCCTCCTGAATCAGGTCAATTGAGTCCAGAACAGACAAGAAATGTTCTATGTCGTTCTCCGGCACGTGTATAAGTTTTTCCTTTACGTGTATCGGCAAGCGTGATTTCAAAAGTCTGATCAAATCCCGGGATGAAATCTGCTCGTCCCAGTAACGGGTCTTATTAATGTACTTCTCAAAATATTTTCGCAAATTGCCTAATCGTGGAGAATACGGCTCTGGATTATATACCTCTTTCCGTAATCTCTCCTGAATACATGTTGACCAATATTTGGCCAAGAATGCCTTCTCAAATTGCTCATATGTGTCGCAACTGTCAGCTGCTTCGGTTGCCCATAATGCAGCATCTCCTTGTATGTAAGACATAACGAACTGTATTTTCTGTGTATGACTCAAAACACTAGGCAAAATGTTTCTAAATCCCTTGATAAACACTACAGGGTGAACAGATTTCTTCTCCATTGTAAAGATCTGAAACTGTCGGTTTCTAATCAGGCTCTCTTCAATCATTATTTTGGAGTGACATTTATTTGTTTCGCTAACATTGGTTGCCTGTTCTGTCTCGCAGTCACAATTTTTTACTGCTGTATTTATATGCCTATCATTGTTGGACCTGGCTGGCGTGACACACGCCTGTGCGTCGCCGTGCAGCAAGCTGATTTCTAGCTCGGCAAGACGACGGTTGACATTCCGCTGCCACAGCGGAATGTCAGTGTGTACCGCCTTTTTTAGGTCCTGCATTTCCGCATTGGAGCCCACGTCTTTGGCTTCAATCGCGGCGTGCACTTTCTCATCTATCTTTTTTATAAACTCGTTTTGAATTTTGTGCACTTGTTCGGACATTTTGTGCTCAATTACATGACTTGTGTCAATTTCTAATTTTTCCATCCTGTTAGCCAGTACACTGATTTCACCCACGATACTGGCGCTAGCCACTTGGATATTGTCTACTCTTTCGCTCAGTTCTTGCACCGCTTTGTGTATGGTTTCATAGTTTTGTCTCAAACTAACAATCTCACTTTGCATAGTTTCCAAAGATTGCATTAACTGCAAGTCTCTCTCGTGCAGGCGTCGATCACGCTCTGCTTCTTTAGCATCACGTTCTCTATCGCGTTCTGCTTGCATACGTGCAAATTCAGCTTGGAAATTGAGCATGCGCTCGAACATAACTCTTAATGATTGCACTTCTGACACCTCACCACTCTCTGGTCCGTGTCTAGTGCTTGCGCGTGGCACAGTATTTCTACTATCAACTGAATCACTGGCTGGCAGTGGCAACATTTCTTGCCCTTCTGACCCCAGATTCTCACATTGTACTTCCTGAATTACGCCACTAACATTACTTTGTGCCTCACTTCCTAACTCGGTATCACTGCTTGCTAACTGTTGTTCATTATCCATGTTTATATCTTTCTGACTACGCAATCTAACCATAGTCAACAAAAGAAACAAAATCTGAACTAAATATCCTAACACTCAGGTTTCACTGACATAATCACACAAGAAATGGTCATTTGTTGAAACACACTTATTATATACTACAATGACTAACTACTCAAATGTCCTGTTATTTTTAAAAAAGGGAGCACTAACAACAAGCACACCACTAATGATCCGAGAACACTGCACTGAGGCTACTTTACTACCCACAGGACAACTACACTGTAGCTTTACCTTTTGGTGATCTATCTTGGGTGCAGCTGCCCCCTGGTATTGTGGTAGGTAATTAATTTTTCGATATAATGAGCTCTGTTCTTCAGCTTGCCTCTGGGTATATAGTGTTCTCATGCAAAAAATCATATACAGGTATTACCACACAATACTGGCTAGACAATACATTCAATTCATAAAAAAAATTATTAGTTGTTCTCCAACAAAGTTCGACTACAATAATTCCCTAGTTATCTCATGGGTATTTAGTGGCCACTGCATATTCGAGCCCCACGTTGGGCGCCAATTTAATGAAATTTCCAAAAATTTAAATTCCGAAATTTCATTAAAGAATAATCATCAGTTACCTTTTTTTTTAAATTGGTTTTGAGTTAATTTTCTTTACCTTTCTTTCTGTACGTGCGAACTTTGTTGTAGAAGACTGTCTCTATTAGCAGAAAATGGTTAAATATTGCCAAGCCGACGTTTAATTATCACTGATATAACACACTTGACTATACATTTAAGTTATTTGAAAGAACCAAAGTTGTTAAATTTCAACATTACCTATCCGCCTACGAATGCACAAATGTGAAACTAGTTTAAAATCCGTCAGTCTCAGGATCGCTGTAAAAGAAGAAAATTTTCTTAATTCTCTGCTAATTTTTTTATCTGTTCCCGATTTACGGGTTTGGTTAATTTTTCTTAGCGGAACAATTTTTTAAATGTGCCGCCGCTGCAAATCGATCGGTCGCGGCACAGCCCAGGAACACCGCTAAAAATGCTGAAAATTCTTTAAATAAATATTATAGATGACATGGGCAAGCTAATTTACATTAATAATACACACTTTTGATAAATTATGATGTATTTATACCACAACAATAATTCAACTTACATTAGTTTGTAATTTCTGCTCTAATGGCGGCTAAATCTCGATACAGACAAATGAAGTCTACCCATTCATAAAATACTTCGTCACAGCTTCCTCTCGCTTTCAGCTCTACACGGAGATGACCAAAGAATCCACAGTACGTGGGGCTTTTATACCACTGCTGACTATTAACATTTCTTTGCAATTCCACAACATTATTTTCGTCTGTGGCTGAATTTTACATTTTTGTTATCGCAGATATTGACACATTTCACAATTATATTATGAATATAGAAATATTACCATCATAAATACAGAGAGAATATTACTACTAAATATATTACAATAATAATGAATGTCCTTTACACGAAATTCAATAATATTTTTTGTTAAATAATTACAGTATTTACAAATTGCTTTATAGCGGCGTATATGGTACAAATAAATTTTAGTTTATAAATAGTGTGAGTTTGCCAGGGAACGTTACAGTTGGTAATGCTAGGTTTAATTCAAATACGTTTCATTACCTTTCATTTAGTTCCATTGAGGGTTATCTTATAATCCCTTTTCGGGGCACTATCTATTCCATTCAACTGTTATTCCAATTTCTTTGCTGTCTCTGACAGAACTTGAGTGTCACCAGTAAACTTCAAAACGTTTATTGTTTCTCCCTCATATTTAATTTTGTTCACAAATTTATAATTGTATTATTTACTGCTTGTACAGTGTAGATGTTGAGTAACATCGAGTGTAGGCTACCCGAATGTCTAACTCCCATCGCCAAATTGCACAACTAGAAATTCAGCGGATGGAGTAGCAGAATTTATGTGCTTCAACATGATTTGTCATTTTTTTTTTTGGGCGGGGCGAGGGGGGGGGGGGGGAATCTGAAATACATTTCCAGCCTCATTATACATCTCTTCTTTTTACCTAAGAAGTATGAGGAAGGAAAAAGATTGTATCCTTTTCATGACTTTACGCCTCTTATTTTCAGATATTATATTTCAATGACGAATGGTGGCCAGAGGAAAGTTGCTGCCTCACAGTGTCTCTGGACAAATAACTTTACATCTAAGTATAATTTGAGGCGTTTATGTAAAAGTTCGATTTCAGAAGCTTCTCTGTCCTGGGGCGCCTGACTCAAATGCTTTAACATTGTCATTGTCCATGACAACAGAAGGTGCAGTGTAGGTGATTCCTCCAGTTATAATTCCTTGGACGCCGCTTTGAAGAGCTACAAAAACCCTCATATTTTAAAAGCTTTAAAATAAACTATTGCGTATAAGAATAACAGCAATAGAATAGCATAAATACCGTGAAAAGTTCTTTCGTCAGCGTGATATCAGTTCCTTCCGTTCTCAGAGAGTTTTTAGCACAAAGACATTCTAACATTGTCAGCTGCTTATTCCAGAGAGTATCGTTAGAATGGCTCAGTGATCTATCAAGAGCATTAAGAAGACCACTTTTGTTTACGTTATTGACGCGTTCTTTCGCCACAGTCAAAAGACCATCAACTTATGGACAATTGACGCATATATACTCCGCATCATAATTATTTCGTAGCCTTGTATTGATCATAAGGCAGGAACATTTCAATCATGAATAATCGCGCAGTGCAACGACGATGTTGGTACCTTGATCAGTTGTGTGCTGCATGTTTTTCAGTAGAGTCGAGGATACCAAGAGACATAAATCGTCTAAACAATTCTCTTAGAATGTTACCGCCCGTTTATGATTCATCTGGAAACTGAGTTGCAAACAAAATGCGAGATCTGAGAGTCCAGTCAATGAAACAGGAGACACTACATATCAGCTAATGGTTTCTTCTCGCGCTGGACGTGAAGTCTGAACAGGATCTATAAGACCTTCACCTCTTATAGTTCCAAACGACCTAACATCTCGTGCACACATATACACGCATTTATCGACAGTTACCTCCTGAGCAGGTTTAGGAAGACTTTTCTCGTCCACATAAGACCCTAGTTTAATAGACACGCATGGATGACGAGAAATGTGCGAAGTGCCACTTGACCCTTTAGCATGAGAGTAAATTTCGCAGCACAGCGAACTGCAAACAAAATGAACGCTTTCCCTAACGCCATCCAAAATAGGCTTTAACACGGTCCAAACTGAACTTTTAAGATACGCTTCAAGCTGTGTGGTTCTCCACACATCATTGATTATTTTTTCTTTTACTACCCTTTTTCTTGACATGCGCTCCTTCCTCTCCAGACCACGGTTAGTTTCCAACCTCATTTTGTGCGTTACGACAAAAATGAAGAAATCCCACAATCCCACTAAACACTGCTCTACTCAAGGCTCGCAGCCCGTACCTCACAACTGCGGTCAGTACTACCAACAGCACGTAGGCCGCAGCACGCCAGCGCTTGCGCAAGGTACTGATGCAGTGACGTCACAGCCTCGATCAGTGCGGAGCAGTGCGGCCGCGGCCCGTGGGCTGCGTCTCCATACGTGACTCTGCTTAACCCGTGGCATACAAGTTGTTTCGAAACAGCACTGCTCGGCCCTTGGGGTGACATCAGGGACTCGCTCGGCCTGAGACTGCTGTTTCCCAGTGTCGCCGCTTGACTCTGCACCGTGCGGCCCGTCGGACCTCGATGCGACTGACCCGACAGAACCGGCAGCGCGAGGCAAGGCTCGCACGTGTTTCATGGTTAAGGTAGGTCCTGGACGGACCGAACCTCGATGCCGACCTGTGCTTCAAAGCCCTAAACCTTAAAATATGAATATGACACCTGTTCTGAAAATTCACATCCACTGACAAGACCAAAATTTTTTCATTAATAGCTGTATACAAAGCTGATAAAGACATTAATACAAAGAGATATGTTTAGTTTGTTTAATTAATACATCTGAAAGGTATTAATTTAAATATACGTGAATACGAGGGTCATTTGAAAAGTCTGTGCTAAGTCCGAGAGATGCCACCACCGGCGCTTAACGAGTCCATGTTTAGTTAGTAGCATCTTTGTAAAGAACGCACACCAAGCTTCAGTCATATTGGTCTATTTCATTGTGTTATGCATTCATGTGAGTCAAGGAAATAGAGTGATTGTCAAAAAATGGACGAAAAAGAATCTCGTGTGGTGATCTAACTTTACTTTATGAAAGGCAAAACGCCTCAGGAGACTAAACAGAAGCTTGATAAACATTACGGTGACTCTGCGCCTTCGATTAGTACAGTTTATAAGTGATTTCAAAATTTTAGGTGTGGCCATATGGACACAAGTGATGCTGAAGGAGACGGCCGGAGTGGCCGTGTGGTTCTAGGAGCTACAGTCTGGAACTGCGCGACCATTACAGTCGCAGGTTCGAATCCTTCTTCGGGCATGGATGTGTGTTATGTCCTTAGGTTAGTTGTGTTTAAGTAGTTCTAAGTTCTAGGGTACTGATGACCTCAGATGTTAAGTCCCATAGTGCTCAGAGCCATTTCATGCTGGAAGTTCTGGATACCCTGTGGAGGTTACGACTCCAGAAATCATAGGTTAAAGTCCATGATAAGGTGATGGATGACAGAAGAGTTAAGGTGCGTTAGATTGCTAGTGTTGCGGGCATCTCGAAGGAACGGTTACATAATATTATGCATGAAAATTTGGATATGAGAAAGCTATCCGCAAGATGCGTTCCGCGATTGTTCACACTTGACTAAAAACAGAATTTTGCGAAGTGTTGCAAGGATGGTTGCAGCTGTTCAGAAGAATCCGCAGGACTTTGAGCGTCGTTTCGTCACTGCGGATGAAACATGGATACATTACTATACTCCTGAGACCAAACAACAATCTAAACAATGGTTTACCAAGGGAGAATCTGCACCAAAGAAGACGAAGACCATTCCTTCGGCCAGAAAGTTTATGGCGACTGTCTTTTAGGATTCGCAAGGGATAATCCTCATCGACTATTTGGAAAAGGGTAAAACTATTACAGGTGAATATCATTCATCGTTATTGGACGATCCTTTTCCATCACGACAATGCACCAGCACACACCTTAGCAGTTGTGGTCGCAAAATTAATGGAAATAGGATTCCAACTCACTTCACATCCCCTCCCCCCCCCCATATTCTCCAGCCTTCGCTCCCTAAGACTACTATTTGTTCCCCAATTTGAAGAAATGGCTGGCGGAACAAATATTTTATTCAAACGAGCAGGTGATTGCAGCAACTATTAGCTATTTTGCAGCCATGGACAATTCCTTTTATTTGGAAGGGCTCAACAAATTAGAATATCGTTGGACGAAATGTATAATTCTAAAAGGAGACTATGTTGAAAAATAAAAAAGTTTTACTCGAAATACGTTGAGAGGCACCCACTTGCCTTTCTCATACTGTGGCATCAAGCAGTCAGGCCTGCAAGATGAGTGGTTTGCCAAGCGAGTGGATTCTTCCTTAATTTATCGAGCAACATGAATTCTCGTATCTTACTATTTAGTTACAAATTATCCTCCTGTATGAATAATACGCAACGGAAACACGCATCTGACTATCAGTGATTTATAGAACTCTGACTGTACACTACGCACTGGCAATACCACATTTACTTTTTGTCTTTTATTTAACGGCTTTTATATAAATTCGGAACATTATGACAACATACAATTTAATGAAAAAGGCCACCAATCTCTTTCTTTTCACTAGCTGATTTAATCCTAAACACACAAATTCTACAACCTACAACAATATCACATGAGAAATTCCGCCCAGTGGGCATGGATTTACATTAGTGAATCTCTATATTATGGTCTCGTAATTTATTTTAAGGCTACAGTGCACTTTCTGGATAGGATGGTGGATCTTTTATTATACCTCACACTTCGACTCTCACAATCATCCTCACGAAACTTTCCTCCAGATCGAGCGATACAGAAGGAACAAGCATAACCCACAAATCTTTTGAAACTACCTAGCTACTGTCCCATGCTAAACACACATACCCAAATTACATGACATACACCACACAACAATATGAAATACTACACAAAGAATGGTTACAACATTATCACTTTCAGCTTTCCCACTTCAGTTAATATTGATCCCAGTTTCACACGACACTGCCCCACTTTGTAATTCTACTTTCCTACTGTGAACTCTGGAGATAAACGCACGTCTTCCTGTGCAATGCAAGCCAAGTGGCGTTGCTGGATAGACGGCCGACTCACCTTGATTCTCTCTCAGAGTTTAAATCTAGCGTCACACGGAATGATATTTCTTAAATATTTCAACTTACGATACACACGCTATTTCTTAAATATTTCAGCTTATTGTACACACGCTAGTAATTCAGCTTAACTTAAGCACACGGAAGTATCTCAACTTATAACTACACGTGGTGTCATTGTGACCGTTGGTTTACTACAATCCCCTTAAAATTACCTGCCTGACATTTAATTCTCCCCACAAAAGTTCCTGAGAAAGAGAAATTATTAATTCTAACTACTCTTAAATATTCCACATGCATACCATGCCTCCACTCTTTCATTACGGAGCACAACGAAAAACAGGTCTTTACAGCAGAAGGTCCAGCGGCAGAGTGCTGAAACATGGCCGTATTCCGGTTCTCTCGCACCTCTGTCGAAGTGGGAGAAGCCCCTTGCTACCTTATTGGTCAGCCACATTTCAGGCGCTCAAAGCTCTGGTAAAATTTTCATGTCTTTGGTCCCACCAAAGGTGGTCAAAGGATCGACTCAAAGATGATCATATATTCCCATTCACTATCTGTGGTTAGCAGACGACCATACATTCATTCATTTCACAGATCTCACCAAACTGGATGTAGGGATTTACTTTGTGGGAGTGCACATGTGATCAATTAAATAAATAAATTGTCATTCTTTCCCACACTGGTATCCGGCTTCGCTGCATTAATTGAAATTGAGTTATTTTTACACAAAAAATGTGTTGTTCTGACAAAAATATCGAAGTATTTCGTACCTATTTTCAATGTCGGGCGGTACTGTACCCTTTCAACGTAATCAGTTTCTACTTTTGTAGGGACTTTTCAAACGCCCCTCGTATATTCATTGTTCTTAAGAGCTAACAAGTTAGATGCGTACATAGCGAAAGCTGAAGAACAAAGGACGATACGAAACTGGAAGGCATCTCCTAGCTGATGGCAGAAAAAAATGTGAAAGCTTCTCTGTTCTTCATTACCGTAGAAAGTATTACATGTACTTATTAACATTTGGGGTCTCTCTGGTACACAGATATTTCATAAACATAAAGAAAGAAAATTTTTTTGGTGTCTTACGTTTTCCTACGATATATTTTACTACGATAATGGCTGTTACATGAGTAGTCATTTAAGTCGTCAGTACAACAAACTTACAAGACTGGTGTATACAAGAAAAACCAATACACAATTTGACATGTTGTAAATAAACAAATCATTTTCATTGGCACAGGAGATATTTTTACAAGATAGAGTAACTTAAAATTTCAGAGGAATCATTGTTCTGAGGATAAGAGGTTAAGTCAATTCAGGGACGTTACTGCCCATGGGAATTGATGCAGCCACTGCTGAAGAGACATCGCAGTTGGCATGTATGATGTCAATCGGTCAGTGACGACCGGCTGAGCACTTCTTACGCATAAATACATCTTTAAAATGTATGTTGTGCGTAGAAGACAACGAAAATTAACGAAACACGTATATCTTCGTCTTGATCATATATTACGCCCCCCTTTTGGTGAATACGTCATGGAAAATCCGATGGTACTGCTAGGTTTAATTCGAATACGTTCCATTACCTTTCATTTAGTTCCATTGAGGGTTATCTCATAATCCCTTTCCAGGGCACTGCCTGTTCCATTCAAGTGTTATTCCAAGTTCTTTGCTGTCTCTGATAGAATTGCAGTGTCACCGGTACACTGCAAAATGTTTATTGCTTTGAGAGGCACCCACATGCCTTGCTCATACTGTGGCATCAAGCAGTCAGGCCTGCAAGATGAGACGTCTGCCAAGCGAGTGGATTTATTCTTATTTATCGCAAAACATCAATGACTGATTGTGAGCTCTAGTAACCACAATTAAGCTACAAATTGATCTCCTGTTTGAATATTGCGCAACGGAAACGGATAACGCACATCTGACTATTAAAAATTTACACAAAAAGGATGATTGTTCACTATGCATTGGCAATACCACATTTCCTTTCTGTTTATAAACTGTTGATTCTAAAACTACAATAAACAACGCACCTTTGTGCTTGTGACAGACTGAAATTAATACCCCTTGAAAGTGTTCCAACAAAAAAATAAGAAACAATCTACACAGCTCACAGTTACCTATTACGTAATATCAAATAGTAAACTATTTTTACATCATAACAAAATAAACATTTTAGAAACTGATGACTCTAAATCTACAACATACACTGCACCTTTGTGTTTGTGACAGACAGAAATTAGTGTCTCTTTACATATTTTTACCTTTTATTATATATAACAACATTTGTAGGACATGTATGTACCATCCACATGACGTCATATCCTGACCTACCATCGAGGTTCATCCAAATCAAACAATAAAGCACAATAATGTTGTACTTATGGATCAGTAGCATCCCCTTTACAGGAGTGTGCGCATTGATCAAACTACTCTACGACTATCACTCAACTGACACCACATTTTCCTTCTCATTCGATCCATTAATACACCAAATGAATACGTCTAGCAGTCAACTAACCTTAACACCACCACACTCACGTCAACATACCATACCTTTACTCCCTTATACTCAACCACATAACACATGGAGTTGTTTCGGAGATAGCATTACAGTCTCCGATTTCGTCCTTTCACTGCGGCACCTCTCTCCATCGGCTTACCTCTGCATTCGCTTTACCGATTATTCATCCTGCTAAATATCAACTTAGAATTGCGACATTTCATATAAGAACAAAAAATACACAAATTATTCATCCTGCAAAATAACTGTACACATTCTTGGGACCGTTTTCATTAGTTATACTGGTACCAGGCTTCAACAACAACAACAAAATATTATTTTTGCCATATTGCAAATGTTATGGTAAGAATTAGATTCACACTTATATTACATCTTACGTCAGTATTCCACAACGTTCACCATCTGGACCTCATACCCCCTTTGTGTTCTTTCAGGTTGTGCAGTTGTCCTCATCTCTTCATTCTTATTTCGGCTCTCTGTCCGTCCATTACTCCATCATTTCCTGATCTTCCTTCTCCATTCGCATCAATCTCGATTGCAGCATACACATGCCTCTCTGTAACATACACCTAAGACATCTCCACATTATTCAATTCTACTCACCTTTATTTACCACTGTTTCATCACGTTGAATCTCTCTTTATTAATCACACTGCTTCACGTCGCTTCTCTCCTTAAATATCACCTTTATCCACTACTATTTATCACGTCGCTTCTCTCTCTATCTACCATCTTTACCCACTCATTAATCATCACGTCGTTTCTCCTTGATCCTTATTCATATGACAAAAAATACGTACATACACCACTCTGTCGACTCCTGTTCATGACTTATTCGACCAGTCTATTCCGTCGTACTTCCTGACATCCCACCTGAAAATTCTTATGTTCGATTTGACCCTGCACAACGTTACACACCACAAATAAATACACTGACTATCTACCATAACTCGCCTACTTTCGATCTATCCTTAGCTTTTCCATAATTTGATGTTAGAAATGTGAAGAAGCCCACACGATTGTTTTCCCTTGATCGTCTCAATCAGTACAGCATTTTCATGGACAATCCGCCTCACTCTGAATGGTTCTCTAAACACAGTAAAGAATTTGCTAGTTAGGAATCTGTGCTTACATGAAAATTAAATGTGTGCAGAGAACATACAAGCTGGGAGAAAGGGACAGCACAAGTGTTAGAAACTTTGGTGCCAGTGGCCTCTTTCCCTAACACCAGATTCCGAACAACCATACGCAGCACTTCATTATAACTGTCACCACGACAATGACATACTATATATCAGATGGCAGCTAATCTAAAAACTTCGATCACATAGCTGATGTTACCTGTAACAGCAGTTTAAATCTACCCCATGCCATACAGATCACAATGTTGACTTGTTAAATTACGTGTTAAGTACCTGCAGTAGTCAAATCGCACTAATTAAACTGTACTCATTGGGATTACTACATAACATTTTTAGCAACTGGTTTTTTTTTTTGAGGAAACAGTCCTTTTTCTTTAGTGTTCCAAATCAAAATTTGCAAATTTTTGTTAGCCTTACTGTCTATTTGCTCTGAGACACCAGCCTAACAGATGTCATTACTGTTGTTTTATTCTATGACCAGAAGTATGGTATTTGCATTCCTACATATCAGTAGAGCATGTCTACTACATGGACAATTTTCTGTGCCAGCGGAATGTGTTTTAAGGCAATATGCTAAGGACTGATATGTTGGATTAGTTTCTCCTATCCATCAATCCATAATGACGAGAATGAAATGCCAGGATTCCATGCCCTCCTGTCATTATGACAGTTTCTGCCGTTCCTATCCTCGACTCTGTCTGACCTATGAGTCGTGCCTCCGTTCACAATGTTGCTCTCATAACCAAGTTCCTGTAACAAGTGCTGAAATGTCGCAGAATCGTCTAATCCTATGCCTGCTATCGCTATATCTCTGCGCAATTTCACTGGCAACTTCGTTATACAGATCCTAATGAGCTCTCCAGGTTAGTGTGGCACATCCAAATACCTATTTCGTCTCAGCATTTCCTGATAGCACACCACTGGATCTGATGTACCACCTTCGTTACAATTTGGCATCATCAATATGCTTTGCTTAACCTGGTCCTGCTTACTTTTCGACCAGAATTCATTTAAAAACTTGTCACAAAATGTCTTGTAGCTACTACAGTCTTTAATAACTTCCTGCATTTTCGCTCTAGCCTCGTCCCTCAAACGGTTACACACATACTTCATTTTGAGGAGCGGTCTCCACGTGAAGGTAATGAATCTTGAAATTGAGACAGCCACAGGCATGGATGTTGGTAGTTATCAGGATCCGGAAAACAAGTGTACGTTTGTACCGACACGAAGTGCTTTCTTCCGCATTTATGTTTTCCGACCATGGACTATAATGGGTCAAATGGCTCTGAGCACTATGGGACTCAACTGCTGAGGTCATTAGTCCCCTAGAACTTAGAACTAGTTAAACCTAACTAACCTAAGGACATCACAAACATCCATGCCCGAGGCAGGATTCGAACCTGCGACCGTAGCGGTCTTGCGGTTCCAGACTGCAGCGCCTTTAACCGCAAGGCCACTTCGGCCGGCCCCCTTGGACTATACCCAGTTGGGTTTGCCACCTGTTTTATCCGACACAACCGTTCTTCTAATTCTCTGAGTTCGTCTTCCTCTTTGATTCGCTCATCCCGCAACATGCCCCTAGGTTTTATAGTATCGCTCTCTATTGCAATTATTCGTACCTCCAAATTATATGCTTTTTCTTTCACGGCGTCACATTCTTGCTTCAATGCACCCAGATTCTTCTCCCCCTCATCTAACCGATTATTAACTGCGGACAGACGCAGCTTCCTCATTGCCTCTTTATTTCCCTTATCCACTGCCTCCAATCTTTCCTTACTATCTTCATCCATCGCTTCCAATCTTTCCTTATTATCTTTATCCATCGCTTCCAATCTTTCCTTGTTATCTTTATCCATCGCTTCCAATCTTTCCTTATACGCTTCCCATCTTTCCTTATTATCTTTATCCATCGCTTCCAATCTTTCCTTATTATCTCTATCCATCCTCTGTAAAAACTGCAGTAGCACATTGTCATTTGCTACTTTCGGTGCGCTCACCTCGTTCGCCTGAGACACCGTAGCTTCGCTAAGGGTAGCTACACTTTCACTGCATACCTGACCTAGGCCCGGCTCGCCAGCGTCGTCGAGAAAAGCTCCCGATTGTGGACAAAGCCCGCTGCCTAAAGGATCACCTAGCTGCGGTCCACTGACCAATTCAGCCCCTTCCGAATGTTTGCTGTTCTCGCTCATTAACCCAAGGTCGGCACCTACTGCCTGCTCCTCAGCTACATTCACCCCAGAATCAGTCTTCTCCATGGTGACTACACTTTTCGACTGCGACCTAGTTACTACGGACATTTCGCAAACAAAATTTATACAACGATCTTCCAGCCTCGGACGACATAGCAATCAATTACAAAAAAAAAAATAAAAGATCCTCAGCAATCCAGAAAGAAATTGCAAACAAAAAATTTTACTGCTTAGCGCTATCACAATGTACGTAAAAATCTTGATAAATCCCATCAAAAAAAAAAATCTTAACAACAAACCCTAACAGCACAATCCTGGCAGGGTCGAAATTATGAGAGGCACCCACATGCCTTGCTCATACTGTGGCATCAAGCAGTCAGGCCTGCAAGATGACTGGTCTGCCAAGCGAGTGGATTTATTCATATTTATCGCAAAACATCAATGACTGATTGTGAGCTCAAGTACCCACAATTAAGCAACAAATTAATCTCCTGTTTGAATATTACGCAACGGAAACGGATAACGCACATCTGACTATTAAAAATTTACACAAAAAGGATGATTGTTCACTATGAATTGGCAATACCACATTTTCTTTCTCACCCAACGGCTTTGATCAACACGTAGCCATCGCACTGAATATGATTGGCGCACACGTTATAAATTCTGGATATCATGACTACACACTATTTGAAGAACAAGGCCACCAATCTTTTTCTTTTAACTATCTTTTTTATTTAGATAAATTCTATTATGATTCACAAATAACCTAAACACACCATTACATTTTATACTACAATTACATATGAGAAACTCCGCCCAGTGGGCATGGCTTTGCATTAGTGATTCTCTATCTAATGGTCTCATAATTATCTAACGCTAAAGTGCACTTTCTGGATAGGATGGTGGATCTTTTGCTATATGTCACACTTCGACTCTCACACCCATCATCACGAAAGTTTCCTCGAGACCGAGAGGTACAAAAAGGAACATGCATTACCCACTCCCTCTGAACCCATCTTGCTACTCTCCCATGCAAACCACACATACTTACATTACATGAAATACATCACACTGACAACACAGAATAAACCACACAGAATAGTCACAACGTTAGAATCACTTCACTTTCAGCTTTCACACTTCAATTAGTATTCATCCCAGTTTCACACGGCACTGCCCCACTTCGTAACTTTTCTTTCCTACTATGAACTCTGGAGGATATATGCACGTCTTTCTGTGCAATGCAGTCCAAGTGGCGTTGCTGGATAGACGGCTGACTCACCTTACTTCTCTCTCAGCGTCACACGGAAACATAACACGCAAAGGTAATATTAAGATCATATTCGTGACACACGCGAGTCCTCAACTGATACCTTGGACGGGCACTTCTCTTTATCCTTAGTGTCATCCACAGATTGAGGCTCACACAGTACTCAACACGTGGAAGTGCTCGTCTCTAATTTCAAGTCCCACACACGCCATTTCTTAAATATTTCCAACTTATAGTACACACGCCAGTAATTCAGCTTAACTTTAGCACTCGGAAGTATTTCAACTTAATACTAGCACTCGCAAGTATTTCAACTTATTGTTACACGTGGTTTCATTGTGACCGTTGGTCACTACCGAAGAGTACTACGATCCCCTTAATATTATCTGCCTGACATTTAATTCTCCCCACAAAAGTTCCTGAAACAGAGAAATAATTACTCCAAACTAATCTTAAGTATTTCACATGCATACTGTGGTGTCACCGCCAGACACCACACTTGCTAGGTGGTAGCCTTTAAATCGGCCGCGGTCCGTTAGTATACGTCGGACCCGCGTGTCGCCACTGTCAGTGACTGCAGACCGAGCGCCGGCACACGGCAGGTCTAGAGAGACGTGCTAGCACTCGCCCCAGTTGTACAGCAGACTTTGCCAGAGATGGATCAATGACAAATACGCTCTCATTTGCCGAGACAATAGTTAGCATAGCCTTCAGCTACGTCATTTGCTACGACCTAGCAAGGCGCCATTACCAGTTTATATTGAGATTATAATTCATGTATCAACAAGAGCGATGTTCTCCAATTGTGGATTAAAGTTAAGTATTCCAAGAGCTTCGTACTTTATTTATTAGACTCAACTACTTTAACTGTTCCAGACCTCACGCCAGTCTGCGTGAGTTTAAACGCGTGCATTTCGGCCTCCTTTAGCAACACGGTGTTGGCTCTTCTGCCAACACATCACATACCATCTCTCCACTCTTTTGTCTTTTACGGAGCACACCTAAGACAGGTCTTACCAACACAAGATCCAGCGCCAGAGTGCTGAAACATGGCCGTTCTTCAGGTAAGCTCGCACCTCCGTCGATGTGGGGGAGCACCATGTTACCGTATTGGTCAGCCACATTTCAGGCGCTAAAACCTCAAGTAAATTTCCTCTTTGGTTCAACCAAAGGTGACCACAGGACCGTCTCAAAGATGATCATATATTGCACATTCACTATCTGCGGTTAGCAGACGATCAAACATTCCTTCATTTCACAGATCTCAGAAAATTGAATGTAAGGATTTATTTTGTGGGAGTGTACATGTGATCAATTAAATAAATAATTTGTCATTCTATCCTACAGTGATATCCGGCTTCGGTGTATTAAGTGAAATTGAGTTATTACCCACAAAAAATATGTTGTTCTGAAAAGAATAACGAAGAATGTTGTACCTATTTTTAATGTTGTTGTTGTTGTGGTCTTCAGTCCTGAGACTGGTTTGATGCAGCTCTCCATGCTACTCTATCCTGTGCAAGCTTCTTCATCTCCCAGTACCTACTGCATCCTACATCCTTCTGAATCTGCTTAGTGTATTCATCTCTTGGTCTCCCCCTACGATTTTTACCCTCCACGATGCCCTCCAATACTAAATTGGTGATCCCTTGATGCCTCAGAACATGTCCTACCAACCGATCCCCTCTTCTGGTCAAGTTGTGCCACAAACTCCTCTTCTCCCCAATCCTATTCAGTACCTCCTCATTAGTTATGTGGTCTACCCATCTAATCTTCAGCATTCTTCTGTAGCACCACATTTTGAAAGCTTCTATTCTCTTCTTGTCCAAACTATTTACCGTCCATGTTTCACTTCCATACATGGCTACACTCCATACAAATACTTTCAGAAATGACTTCCTGACACTTAAATCTATACTCGATGTTAACAAATTTCTCTTCTTCATAAACGCTTTCCTTGCCATTGCCAGTCTACATTTTATATCCTCTCTACTTCGACCATCATCGGTTATTTTGCTCCCCAAATAGCAAAACTCCTTTACTACTTTAAGTGTCTCATTTCCTAATCTAATACCCTCAACATCACCCGACTTAATTCGACTACATTCCATTATCCTCGTTTTGCTTTTGTTGATGTTCATCTTATATCCTCCCTTCAAGACACCATCCATTCCGTTCAACTGCTCTTCCAAGTCCTTTGCTGTCTCTGACAGAATTACAATATCATCGGCGAAACTCAAAGTTTTTATTTCTTCTCCATGGATTTTAATACCTACTCCGAATTTTTCTTTTGTTTCCTTTACTGCTTGCTCAATATACAGATTGAATAACATCGGGGAGAGGCTACAACCCTGTCTTACTCCCTTCCCAACCGCTGCTTCCCTTTCATGTCCCTCGACTCTTATAACTGCCATCTGGTTTCTGTACAAATTGTAAATAGCCTTTCGCTCCCTGTATTTTACCCCTGCAACCTTTAGAATTTGAAAGAGAGTATTCCAGTCAACATTGTCAAAAGCTTTCCCTAAGTCTACAAATGCTAGAAACGTAGGTTTGCCTTTCCTTAATCTTTCTTCTAAGGTAAGTCGTAAGGTCAGTATTGCCTCACGTGTTCCAGTATTTCTACGGAATCCAAACTGATCTTCCCTGAGGCCGGCTTCTGCTAGTTTTTCCATTCATCTGTAAAGAATTCGTGTTAGTATTTTGCAGCTGTGGCTTATTAGACTGATTGTCCGGTAATTTTCACATCTGTCAACACCTGCTTTCTTTGGGACTGGAATTATTATATTCTTCTTGAAGTCTGAGGGTATTTCACCTGTTTCATACATCTTGCTCACCAGATGGTAGAGTTTTGTCATGACTGGCTCTCCCAAGGCCGTCAGTAGTTCCAATGGAATGTTGTCTACTCCGTGGGCCTTGTTTCGACTCAGGTCTTTCAGTGCTCTGTCAAACTCTTCACGCAGTATCGTATCTCCCATTTCATCTTCATCTACATCCTCCACCATTTCCATAATATTGTCCTCAAGTACATCGCCCTTGTATAGACCCTCTATATACTCCTTCCACCTTTCTGCTTTCCCTTCTTTGCTTAGAACTGGGTTTCCATCTGAGCTCTTGATGTTCAGACAAGTGGTTCTCTTGTCTCCAAAGGTATCTTTAATTTTCCTGTAGGCAGTATCTATCTTACCCCTAGTGAGAAAAGCCTCTACATCCTTACATTTGTCCTCTAGCCATCCCTGCTTAGCCATTTTGCACTTCCTGTCGATCTCATTTTTGAGACGTTTGTATTCCTTTTTGCTTGCTTCATTTACTGCATTTTTATATTTTCTCCTTTCATCAATTAAATTCAATATTTCTTCTGTCACCCAAGGATTTCTACTAGCCCTCGTCTTTTTACCTATTTGATCCTCTGCTGCCTTCACTACTTCATCCCTCAAAGCTACCCATTCCTCTTCTACTGTATTTCTTTCCCCCATTCCTGTCAATTGTTCCCTTATGCTCTCCCTGAAACTCTGTACAACCTCTGGTTCTTTCAGTTTATCCAGGTCCCATCTCCTTAAATTCCCACCTTTTTGCAGTTTCTTCAGTTTTAATCTACAGGTCATAACCAATAGATTGTGGTCAGAATCCACATCTGCCCCTGGAAATGTCTTACAATTTAAAACCTGGTTCCTAAATCTCTGTCTTACCATTATATAATCTATCTGATACCTTTTAGTATCTCCAGGGTTCTTACATGTATACAACCTTCTATCATGATTCTTAAACCAAGTGTTAGCTATGATTAAGTTGTGCTCTGTGCAAAATTCTACCAGGCGGCTTCCTCTTTCATTTCTTAGCCCCAATCCATATTCACCTACTACGTTTCCTTCTCTCCCTTTTCCTACACTCGAATTCCAGTCACCCATGACTATTAAATTTTCATCTCCCTTCACTATCTGAATAATTTCTTTTATTTCATCATACATTTCTTCAATTTCTTCGTCATCTGCAGAGCTAGTTGGCATATAAACTTGTACTACTGTAGTAGGTGTGGGCTTCGTATCTATCTTGGCCACAATAAAGCGTTCACTATGCTGTTTGTAGTAGCTTACCCGCATTCCTATTTTCCTATTCATTATTAAACCTACTCCTGCATTACCCCTATTTGACTTTGTGTTGATAACCCTGTAGTCACCTGACCAGAAGTCTTGTTCCTCCTGGCACCTAACTTCACTAATTCCCACTATATCTCACTTTAACGTATCCATTTCCCTTTTTAAATTTTCTAACCTACCTGCCCGATTAAGGGATCTGACATTCCACGCTCCGATCCGTAGAACGCCAGTTTTCTTTCTCCTGATAACGACATCCTCTTGAGTAGTCCCCGCCCGGAGATCCGAATGGGGGACTATTTTCCCTCTGGAATATTTTACCCAAGAGGACGCCATCATCATTTAATCATACAGTAAAGCTGCATGCCCTCGGGAAAAATTACGGCCGTAGTTTCCCCTTGCTTTCAGCCGTTCGCAGTACCAGCACAGCAAGGCCGTTTTGGTTATTGTTACAAGGCCAGATCAGTCAATCATCCAGACTGTTGCCCTTGCAACTATTGAAAAGGCTGCTGCCCCTCTTCAGGAACCACACGTTTGTCTGGCCTCTCAACAGATACCCCTCCGTTGTGGTTGTACCTACGGTACGGCTATCTGTATCGCTGAGGCACGCAAGCCTCCCCACCAACGGCAAGGTCCATGGTTCATGTCAAGCGGTAATGTACCCTTTGAGCTTCTCCCTAATATTCTGTTTACATATTTATCCTTGTACGCTTTACTGCTTGTTCGGTGTATATGTTGAATGACATCGAGTGTAGGGTACCCGAATGTCTCACTCCCATCTTCAAATTGCACAACTAGAAATCTAACAGATGGAGTAGCAGAATTTATGTGCTACAACATGATTTGTTCTTTGATGGGGTGGGGCTGTGAAATGCATGTCCAGCTTCAATACACCTCTCTTCTTTTTACCTGAGGACAGCAAAATTCATATTTCAGTGCATATATGGCAAAAATTCAAACTTTCATTTAGGACAACATGGATTTCCAAGGACTCACGTGCTACCAGTTGTGGAGGAGCATGTAGGAAAGAGCATCTCTCCTATTTCAGAACATTAAATGTTATTTTTGTAACTTCCAGAAGAGCAGAGTACATTGAGATAACTATTTCTAGATCGAAAGGTAAGCCAGTTCCGTTCGAACCCACTAGCGAGAAAAAAGAAAAAAACGGTTGGAGATGCGGTAAAAGGAAATGTCGTTAGAGTGTATTGTGGGATTGGAGAAATGTGAGGGTATGGTATTCATGTCTTTACGCCTCTTATCTTCAGATATCATTTTTAAATGACGAATGGTGGCCAGAGTAAAGTTGCTACCTCACAGTATGTCTGGATAAATAGCTTTTCATGTAAGTACAATATGAGGCGTTTATGTAAAAGTCCGATTTCAGAAGTTTCTCTGTCCTGGGGCGCCTGACACAAAAGCTTTAACATTGTCGTCGTCCATGTCAAGAGAAGGTGCAGTGTAGGTGATTTGTCCAGTTGTAATTGTTTGGACGCCGCTTTGAAGCGCTACAAAAACCCATATGTTTTAAAACTATAAAATAAACGATTGCGTATAAGAATTACAGTAATAGAATAGAATAAATACCGCGAAAATTTCTTTCATGAGCGTGATATCAGTTCCTTCATTTCGGGCTATTTCTCTCTTCTCAGAGAGCTTTTCGCACAAGGACATTGTAACATTGTCAGCTGCTTATTCCAACGACTATCCTTAGAATGGCTCAGGTATCTATCAAGAGCAATAGGAAGACCAGGTTTCTTTACGTAGGGGAAGCGTTCTTTCGCCGCAATCAAAAGACCATGAACTTACGGACAACTGACGCATATATACTCCACCTTAAAATTATTGGATACCAAGGGGCTTAAATCGTGTAAACAATTCTATTAGAATATTACCGCCCGTTTTTGGTTCATCTGTAAACTGGGTGGTAAAGAAAACGCCAGATCTGATAGTTCAGTCAATAAAACAGGAGACAGTGCATGTCAGATAATGGTCTTTTCTCGCGCTCGCGCTGGACGTGCACATGACCGTAGTTGCTGAGTATTCGCTTTTTGTTATATGAGCAATTACCTCCGGCATAATTATATGTCGTTGGCTTTTAACACTTTCTGCCACGTACCGCGACACAGTTGTGGGGTGAGATATAATGGCCTTTGCAGTGTCGATTAACTTCTGAACTAGATCCATAAGACCATCACCTCTTATAATTCCGTACGACCTTACGTCTCGCGCACACATAGCAACGCAATTATCGACAGTTAGCTCCTGAGCTGGTTTAGGAAGTCGTTTCTCGTCCACATAAGACCTTTGTTTATTTGACACGCATGGATGGCGAGTAATGTACGAAGTGTCACTTGACCCTTCAGTATGAGAGTAAATTTCACAGTACAGCGAACAGCAAAGAAAATGAACGCTTTTCCTAAATCCATCCACAATAGACTTTAACAAGGTCCAAAGTGTACTTTTAAACTGCTCCAGGCTGTGTGGTTCTCTACTCACCACTGATTAGTTTTTCTTTTACTTCCATTTTTCTTGACATGTGCTTCTTTTCTCCAAACCACGTTTAGTTTCCCGCTCTCATTTTGTGTGCTACGAAAAAAATGAAGAAATCCCATCACTCCACTAAACACTGCTCTACTCACTGCTCGTAGCCCGTAGCTCGCAACTGGGGTCAGTGCTACCAACAGTTCGTAGGTGCAGCACACCAGTGCTTGCGCAAGGCACTGTTGCAGTGACGTCAAGTGCTCGCTCAGTGTAGAGCAGTTAGGCCGCGGCCCGTGGGCTGAGTCTCCATGCGCAGCTCTTCTGAGCCCGTTCCATACAGGTGCTTTCGCAACAGCACTGCTCGGCCCTTGGGATGACGTCAGGGTCTCGCTCAGCCCGATACTGCTGTAGTCCAGTGCAGCCGCAGCTCGCGGGCCGAGCCTCTTCCCACGACTCTCCCAGCGGACCTCGATGCGGTTGCCCCGCCTGAACCAGCAGCGCGAGGCAAGGAACGCACGGCTGTCATGACCACGGTCCTGGACGGGCCACACCTCGATGCCCACCTTTGCACAACCAAAGCTCGCAGTCAGCCGGTTGTCACCGACAGATTGACGCCATACAAGCCAACTGCGAAGTCAATCCAGCTGTGGCTGCATCAATTACCACGGGCAGACAGGTCACTGAACTGACTTAACCTCTTATCCTCAGAACATTCATACCCCTCAAATTTTAAGTTAGTGTATCTTGTACAAATATCTCACGTGCCAATGTAAATGATTTGTCAAACTGTTTATTTAAAACATGTCAAATAGTGTATTGTTTTTGTTGTATACACCAATCTTGTAATTTTGTTGAACACGACTTGAATGAGTACTCATGTATCAGCCAGTATCATAGTCAAATGTATCGTAGACAAACGTAAGACACCAAGATATTTTTCTTTCTATATGTTTATGAAATATGTGTTTACCAGAGACTCCACAAGTGTTAAAAAGTACATGTAATACTTTCTATGATGATAAAGAACAGAGAAGCCTTCACATTATTTCTGCGATCAGCTAGGGAATGCCTTCCTGTTTCGCACCGTCCTTTGTTCTCCCGCTTTCGCAGTGTAAGTATCTACACTACAGTCCATTAAAATTGCTACACCATGAAGATGACGTGCTACAGTCGTGAAATTTTAACGACAGGAAGAAGATGCTGTGATATGCAAATGATTAGCTTTTCAGAGCATTCACACAAGGATGCCGCCGGTGGCGACACCTACAACGTTCTGACATGAGGATAGTTTCCAACCGATTTCTCATACATGAACAGCAGCTGACTGGCGTTGCCTGGTGAAACGTTGTTGTGATGCGTCGTGTAAGGAGGAGAAATGCGTATCATCACGTTTCCGACTTTGATAAAGGTTGGATTGTAGCCTATCGCGATTGCGGTTTATCATATCGCGACATTGCTGCTCGCGTTGGTCGAGATCTAATGACTGTTATCAGAATATGGAATCGGTGGGTTCAGGATGGTAATACGGAACGCCGTGCTGCATCCCAACAGCCTCGGATCACTAGCAGTCGAGGTGAGAGGCATCTTATCCGCTTGGCTGTAACTGATCGTGCAGCCACGTCTCGATCCCTGAGTCAACACATGGGGACGTTTGCAAGACAACAACCATTTGCACGAACAGTTCGACGACGTTCGCAGCAGCATAGACCATCAGCTCGGAGACCATGGCTACAGTTACACTTGACGCTTCATTACAGACAGGAGCGCCTTCAGTGGTAAACTCAACGACGAACCTGGGCGCACGAATTTTTTCCGATGAATCCAGGTTCTGTTTACAGCATCGTGATGGTCGCATCTGTGTTTGGCGACATCGCGGTGAACGCACATTGGAAGCGTGTATTCGTCATCGCCATACTGCCGTATCATCCGGCGTGATGGTATGGGGTGCCATTGGTTACACGTCTCAGTCACCTGTTGTTCGCACTTTGAACAGTGGATGTTACATGTCAGATGTGTTACGACCTGTGGCTCTACACTTCATTCGATCCCATGCATTTCAGCAGGATAATGCATGACCCCATGGCGCAGGACCTGTACGAGCCGTTCTGGATACAGAAAATGTTGGACTGCTGACCTGGCCAGCACATCATGCAGATCACTCACCAATTGGAACGTCTGGTCAATGGTCGCCAAGCAACTGGCTCGTCACAATACGCTAGTCACTACTCTTGATTAACTGTGGTATCGTGTTGAAGCTGCACGGCCAGCTGTACTTGTACACGCCGTACAAGCTCTGTTTGACTCAATGTCCAGACGCATCTAGGCCGTAATTACAGCCAGAGGTGGTTGTTCTGGGTCCTGATTTCTCACGACCTATATACCCAAATTACCTGAAAATGTAATCACATGTCATTTCTAGTAGAATATACTTGTCCAACGAAACACGTTTATCATCTGCATTTCTTCTTGGGGCAGCAATTTTAATGGCCAGTAGTGTATCTTGTTAGCTTTTAGGAACCATGAATATATTTAAGTGTATTTAAATTAATAACATTCAGATGTATTAAATTAACAAACTAAACATAACTCTTAGTATAATGTCTTTAGCAGATTTGTGTTCAGCTATTCGTGAAATAAATACAAAACTGCTGACGTGGAGTCCAGCTCAGAGCCGACCAAACACCATTTCGTCCGATGCAGCAATGCCACTGGCAGATTCCCACATTGTGCTCCAGAAAGTGGCTGGCAGCGCCATAACCACGGCACAGCAGAAAGGCGTTGGAAGGCCAATAACTACACATCCAATCAACAGACTTCTTATGGTCTACATGGTTACAAGCTGAGATTTACAAAGCAAGAACGCTCTGTCCCAAAATAAATTAGCATTACTTTCAGTCAAAGGTGTAACAGTTTGGTAGCTACTATTTAAGGGGGGAGGTGTATAGCGCTCCACGAGGTGACATGAGGCTAAAAGCAGCCACCATGGGATTTGTCCTCCACTAACTGTGGGCCCCTGCTGCTGGTTTTATGATCAGTGCTGTGAGCTTAGCATCTTCCAGCCTGTGGGCCAACTACCAGGTACAACCAGCGTTTGGCCATAGAAGGCAGGCGTTTGAGACCACAGAATGTTCTAGTTTGTAGTACAGAAAAGAGTATGAGAGAAATTGCGAAGTTTTTATGAGCAGCCATCGATCATCATCCCACCACCGCACTAAACACTGCTCTAGTCACCGCTCGTAGCCCGTATTTTGCAACTGCGTTCAATACAACCAACAGGCCGTAGGCCGAAGCACTGGTGCAGTGACGTCACGGGCTCGCTCAGTGTGGAGCAGTGAGGCCACGGGTCGTGGGCTGTGTCTCCATGCCCAACTCTGCTGAGCCCGTGGCATACGGGTGCTTTCACAACAGCACAGCTCTGCCCTTGGGGTGACGTCAGGGACTCCCTCGGCCCGAGACTGCTGCAGTCCAGTGCCACCGCAGCTCGCTGGTCGGGCCTCTGTGAACACCTCTACACCGTGCGTCCCTTCGGACCTCGATACGGCAGCCCCGGTTGAACCGGCAGCGCGAGGCAAGGCTCGCACGGCTGACATGGCTACGCTCTTGGATGGGCCGCGCCTCGATGCTCACCTCTGCTACAAACTGCACAACCAGAGCTGTCTCTCCGCCTGTTGTCACCAGGAGCTGTCTCTCCGCCTGTTGTCACCAACCGATTGACATCATATAAGCCAACTGCGATGCAACTCCAGCAGTGGCTGTATCTATTCCTACGGACAGACACGTCTCTGAACTGACTTACCCTCCTTTACTCAGAACAATGATATCTCTCAAATTTTAAGTTAGTGGAGCTTGTACAAATATCTCCCATGCCAATGAAAATGATCTGTCAAACTGTTCATTTAAAACATGTGAAATTGTGTATTGTTTTTTCTTGTATGCACCAATCTTGTGCTCTCGATTTGAATGACTACTTTTGTAACGGCCATTGTTGTAGTCAAATGTATTGTATACAAACGTAAGACACTAAGAAAATTATTCTTTCTTTATTTTTATGAAATATATGTTTACCAGAGAGTCCACAAATGTTAATAAGTACATGTAATACTTTCTATGATAATAAAGAAGGGAGAAGCCATCACATTTTTTCTGCGACAAGCTAGGAGATGCCGTCCTGTTTCGTATCGTCCTTTGTTCTTCAGCTTTCGCTATGTAAGCATCTACCTTGTTTGCTCGTAAGAATCGTGAATATATTTAAGTATATTTAAATTAATACCTTTCAGATGTATTAATTTAACAAACTAAACATATCTCTTTGTATTAATGTCTTTATCAGATTTGTGTACAGCTATTCGTGAAAGAAATAAAAATCTGCTGACGTGGAGTCCGTCCGCCATTGGTGTTATCCAACTACTGATTAGCAATTTATCAGATCTTTTATGGTGCACCAACGAACCTGCAGTCTTTCAGAAACGAAGTCCGATACTCAATTAACTATACAGCATAGTGCGACTGACCTATCATGTTATGCACTTCCCTTATGAAAATTACATTGGAGCCACATTTGTAACTTTGCGTTTCTCTCGAACACCAACATGGGTTAATAGGAATCAACAACAGGAATCAACAAGCAACACTTGGTTAATTCAATTGACGTTACTGAGCTGACTACCTGCTGGAAAGTGGTTGGTGATCACGACTATTTCCTTTGCATTCTCTATCTTCCTTCCACCTTCCCAAGCAGGCAAGGTAACAGTTACAGGTCACAACTTCAGTTCGCTCAGCCACCTTCCCGATACGTTGCTACTATTGTTGGATGGGGACCACTTATACTCTGGTCACTCCACGTGTGGTTGCAGTTTATCGTCATACCAGATACATTTCTGTTTACAACAACAAAATATACAAGAAACGCTACGTCAGTTCGTTGCATCGGCCAATAGAGAGAGATAAATAGCTTTCCTCATACGAGAATGGGCCGCGCCGTTAATTTAGAGCAATATATAAAAGTCTTTTCCCACGTCTACTGCCGAGGGTTCGGAATCACACAAGATCGACCTTACTCATGAGTTCTCCCAGTAAAGAACTTGCAAAATTGTGATCCAAAAACGTACAACTCTCTCCCCTCCCTTCCCCAATGTTGTTGTTGTGGTCTTCAGTCTGATGACTGGGTTGATGAAGCTGCCCAAGGTAGTCTATTCTGTGCTAGCCTCTTCAGCACTGCACAGCTAATGCAATGTACATCATTTTCGACCTGCCAACTGTATTCACGACTTTGCCTCCCTCTACAATTTTAACACACCCCCCCTCTCCCCAACACCCACATAGACACACTACTCTCCATTACCAAACTGACAATTCTTTGATGCCTCAGGAAATGCCCTATGAAACGAAGATGTGCCATAAAATTCTTGTTTTCCCCAGTTCGACTCAATATCTTCTTATCAGTTAATCGATCTGCAGTGCCACTACTATTTTTCGGCGCTACTGAGTAAAATTGTGATGTTGCCATGGGTGTCGCAAAAGATCTTGGGAGAGGGCCAGCTCAGAGCCGACCAAACACCATTACGTCAGGTGCAGCAATGCCAATGGCAGATTTCCACATTGTTCTCCAGGAAAGGGGCTGGCACCGCCATAACAACGACGCAGCAGAAAGGCGTTGGTAGACAAGTAACTACATATCCAACCAACAGACGTCTTATGGTAACATTGTTACAAGCTGTGATTTGCAAAGCAAGAACGCTCTGTCCCAACATAAATTACCATTACTTTCAGTCAAAGGTGTAACAGTCTGGTAGCTACTATTTAAGAGGGAGGTGTATGGCGCTCCACGAGGCGACATGAGGCTAAAACCAGCCACCATGGGATTTGTCTTCCACTAACTATGGGCCCCTGCTGCTGGTTTTAAGATCAGTGCTGTGAGCTTAGCATCTTATACCCTATGGGCCAACTGCCAGGTGCTACCAGCCTTCCGCTATAGAGGGCAGTCGTTTGCGACCATGGCCTCCTGTTGTGTCAGTTCCTTAAAACCCGCTGTCTTCAGCACACACTATGGAGGACATAGCACCACAGAATGTTCTCGTTTGTTCTTCAGTAAAATGTATGACCAACAGTGAAGTTTTTATGTGCAGCCATCGATCATCATCCCGACAACAATCACCACCTCAACTCAGACCTCCACGTGTCATCCATCCTGGACCTCCACATTTTGATGTCAGAAGTGTGTCTCACGTCTGAATTTCAGTGACAGGGGAACCTTACCAGCCACCCTCCCTGGAGACGATGACTCTCGGCTACCTCAGGGTTGCAGTTTCGTCGACACACTGCATCAGTATGCAGTGGGCCGGCCCTAGTGGCCGAGCGGTTCTAGCCGCTTCAGTCTGGAGCCGCGCGACCGCTACGTTCGCAGTTTCGAATCCTGCCTCGGGCATGTATGTGTGTGATGTTCGTAGGTTAGTTAGATTTAAGTAGTTCTAAGTTCTAGGGGAATGATGACCCCAGAAGTTAAGTCCAATAGTGCTCAGAGCCGTTTTAAGGCACGTATGGAATGGGTGAGTGCACTAACTGTTATATTTTGCCCCCTGCGTGTATCACGTCGAGTCAGTGCACCTTTTAGCAGCTTTTCAGTGCTGTTTTCATGTGTGACATGTGTCAAGTAAACTCAGACTATGTTCTGAGGATGTGTAAATGTGAACGTCATTTTTAAGTATGAAACGTCCCCTTTGAACAATTTTACAGGACTGTGCTTAAACTGACACACAATATTTTTAGCGCAACGCAATCTGACTATCAAAGATCCCTGCAAAAGAATGGCCCTGAGTAACATTAAACTATACCTTTCACAAATCACTTACCTCACAAAAATCTTCATTACTCGAACTACTGCAATACAGCGAGCGCCACTACTGCCAGCTAAATAAAAGATTCAAACTACGGAAGGCACTAACTACTCATAGGGATAGTTAGCAAATGAAAGATATTAATAGAGAACAAACAATGTATTTACCTTAATAGTCATAATATATATAGCAGTTCATGACAAATTACAAAACTCCGCCATCTCTCTCCCCACATCCACCACTGCTGGCGGCTCACCTCCAACTGCGCAAGGCTACGCGCTGTTCACAGCCAGCTGCCTAACACTACAATGGCGAGTATTACAACAATGCAAAGCAGCCACAGACTGCACACAGCACAGCCAGTGATTTTCATACAGAGGTGGCGTTACCAATAAAAAAACCTAAACAGCCTACTTACATAGCCCCCACGCTCCCCACAAAAAATTTTACAAATTGTTTTGGGCACTGGCCAATACAGATTTGATAAAGTTTTTCATAATTACAATAACAAAGAAATCAAAGGCACACACTTAGTGATACAATGTTGGTCAAAAGCTAAAATTTTCTCACAGTCCATAAAGACAGTCCTGATCGTTCATCATAATAGTAATTACAGTTTTTTTCACAAAGTCTCATTAGTAAAAGAAATTGCACACAGAAGTAGTGGATTTCCATGCAGTCTTGAAGAAGTAGTGTTGTCCTTCCAACGGAAAGACAGCAGAGCAAACCCACAGTAGAGTCAGTCAAAGTTTTGAAGAGAATTGGTAGGTAGGTCATCACAGAGCATACCCATTGTAGTCCCAGTAGAGATTGCGGTATTGGTGGGCCACCAGAGGTGCAGACCCACTGCAGTCCTTGTAGAAATAATGGTACTGGTGGGTCATCAAAGATGCAGCCCCAATGTAGTCCTTGTAGAAATAATGGTACTGGTGGGTCATCAAAGATGCAGACCCACTGTAGTCCTTGTAGAGACGGCCAGCAGCCATCTGTTGCAGATGTGCAGGTGCACAATCACCATCGAAGAGTCTTGCGGACAATATAGCAAGTCCATAGCCACCACTTGTGCACTCACAAAGTTTTTGGAATTGTCCTTAGAACCAGCAATGCTGTTATCCAGTCCCTTGCTGAATTATTAACACACGTGCAAACACTAACAGTCTCTACTTCTCACATATTGTCCATATACTATGACCAACAGAAATGTGTGCAGTGAAATGTAACTTACAAGTTACTTAATTTGATGAACTGGTGTCAATTACAATTTTATAAAATAAGAATACAATTACAAAGGTACAAAATACATCATTAAAGAACATAACAATACAGATAACATTTGTAGTACAGGCTTTACAAAAAATCGAAATAACATATACATCAGTGTTACAGGAATTATGACATGAGTACATACATAAAAGATCAGAATAACTTTCGAAACATCAACTTCACACATGAGCATTAAAACAAAACAGAATAAATAATGTCTAAACACCTTTATGAAGAAAGTAACATAGTATTTGAAAAATTCTACAACATAAATCTTATTAGCTAGACACATAAAGACAGGAAAAACACAAATACACAAGGGAACACAAACACATAGTGGAAACGTCCCCTTTGAACAATTTTACAGGACTGTGCTTAAACTGACACACAATATTTTTAGCGCAACGCAATCTGACTATCAAAGATCCCTGCAAAAGAATGGCCCTGAGTAACATTAACCTATACCTTTCACAAATCACTTACCTCACAAAAATCTTCATTACTCGAACTACTGCAATACAGCGAGCGCCACTACTGCCAGCTAAATAAAAGATTCAAACTACGGAAGGCACTAACTACTCATAGGGATAGTTAGCAAATGAAAGATATTAATAGAGAACAAACAATGTATTTACCTTAATAGTCATAATATATATAGCAGTTCATGACAAATTACAAAACTCCGCCATCTCTCTCCCCACATCCACCACTGCTGGCGGCTCACCTCCAACTGCGCAAGGCTACGCGCTGTTCACAGCCAGCTGCCTAACACTACAATGGCGAGTATTACAACAATGCAAAGCAGCCACAGACTGCACACAGCACAGCCAGTGATTTTCATACAGAGGTGGCGTTACCAATAAAAAAACCTAAACAGCCTACTTACAAATATCATCAATGATTGGGGCTCATTGTCTGGAAATATATAAGGTGTTAACCATGCGTAGCTTCTTAGGAAGGGAATATGAGTTTCGTCGAGAAGTCGGAGTTTTGTGGTAATTTTCGCCATTTTGAATGGGCAATGTATTCATTTTGAGCAATAAATGTGGTTCACTGCGTTTAACCACGTAAAGTAGTAGTCATGAGTAGCCTCTCAAGCGGAGAAGTTAAGTTACAGTAAGTGTTAGGATAGAATTAGATTAAGTGTCCTTGTCGTTGTACTGTTTTGTTCTCCTCATTTGTTGTCTGCATAATTAGTGGGGAACCTCCTGGCGGAGAAGTTGCAAATTTCTGCAGCCTGGGCCAGATGTGGAGCGATGTGCATATGCCGACGACTTTTGTGTTTTGCAGAGTGCAACTGCCGACAGTAAGTTTGTTGTAGATACTTAGGAGTAGACACAGAAAGCTTTCAATATGCCTGATTGTATTGCAGATGTTTTGGGTACTGTAATGGTACAAACGCATTCAGTATTTCCGAAGGCCGCAGTTTCGGCACCATCTTTGGCGGCACTGCCCCCTCAGAAGGTGGGAGCGGAAGAAAGAGGAAATGTGTTTGTAAGGCTTATGATCGGGCCGACAAGGCATGTGCCAGTGGATCAGGAGATTGACAAAAGTGACAACACTTGCAGTGTAATGCGTGATGCAGGCGAAGGCTGCTGTGCAATCCTAAGGCTAGATTTTCTCATCAAGCATCATGCCGAAACTGACTTTCGAAGACGTGCGATGGAACTCAGGGGGATAATGTTAAGGCTGGGGAAAGTTGTCACCATGTCGTTTGTCATGCTAGGACAAATGCGGACAAAATCACTAATGTTTAATTTGCATGATACAGTGCCGCAAGGCACTGGGAAGTTGCTTTAGGTGACCGAAGGTGTTGTTAACTTATACGATTCTGGACTTCGCCTCTGGGTAGGGAATAGTCGTTGATTACGCAGCGCTCAGTGATTGAGAGCACTTTTCCTGTCAATACTCACATTGAGACGTTATCTGAATTCCGTCCTTGTGGGTGGGAGTTCGCGTTTCTTGTCTGTATAATACAGAGAGAAAAAGATAGTGTTAGATTGTACTAGACAGAGGACTGCCTTCTGCCGTCCTAGTGTTTCATGATTTTCTTTATTTTGTGGCTGGAGATCTTCCATCGTCGCAGACGTGTACTACAACCATCACTCCGACGTACCGGACGCAGTAGATACGGTGATATTGGTAATTGCTTCGGCTTATTAATACTATAAAGTTGAACAGCTGTGATCATGTGAGTTTCATTTCTACTGAGGTTGCAAAATACTGTAGATCTTTTTGAAAGTAGTGGCTTCTAGTGTCTGGGACGTAGATGACGTCTGTCATCTCGCATTATTTATATTAGATCGCGTAGACATAAAAAGGGGCACATTTGGTCAGTTGATCAATAATATTAGTCAGGAAATTCATTTGTATATATTTATGGCCATTGCACATCGACATATAAACATTTGTAATATATAAAGGTGTTTTAATCTACAATTAATGTATTAGCAGAAAAAACATTAATAAATAGTAGTTACCAGTTCCCTTTATCACTCATTTATTTTTATGTTGTAATTTTATGTTAAAGAGCAAGAAGCAGAAAATAATATCACCGTTACGAGATCCTAAGATCTGCTTCAGGTGGTAGTCAGACAGGGCCAAATCTTTACTTTCGCGATCAGTATTTTCCATTGTGCACACTCATTTTTGCACCCGCCTGAAACAGCATCTCGGAAACCATACAAATACCTTAAAGTAATACTTCGTAACACTTAAATTTATATTCGATGTTACGAATCCCTCTTTCTCATCATACTTTTCTTGCTATAGTCAGTCTCCATTTTATATCGTGTTGTGCGTAAAAGACAACGAAAATGAACGAAATAAGTATATCTTTGTGTTGGTCATATATTACGCCTCTCTTTGTAGTACACGTTATCTAAAATCCGTTGGTACTGCTAGGTTTAATTCGAATACGTTCCATTACCTTTCATTTAGTTCCATTATAATTCCTTTCCAGGGCACTATCTATTCCATTCAACTGTTATTCCAAGTTCTTTGCTGTCTCTGACAGAATTGCAGTGTCATCGGTAAACTTCAAAATGTTTCTTTCTTCTCCCTAATATTTAATTCTGTTTACAAATTTATCCCTGTATGCTTTACTGCTTGTTCGTTGTACATGTTGAATAACATGGAATGTAGGCTACCTGAATGTCTCACTCCCATCTTCCCATTGCATCCACCGGATGGAGTAGCAGAATTTATGTGCTTCAACAAGATGTTCTTTGATGGGGTGGGGCTCTGAAATAAATGTCCTGTCTCATTACTCCTCTCTTTTTTTCATCGCAGGACAGCAAAATTCGTATTTCAGCACATATACGGCAAAATTTCAAACTTTAATTTAGGACAACATGGATTCCTAAGGATTCACATGTTACCAGTTTTGGAGGAACATGTAGGAATGAGCGTCTCTCCTATTTCAGAACATTAAATGTTATTATTGTAACTTCCAGAAGATCAGAGGTCACTGAGATAACTATTTCTAGATCGAAAGGTAAGCCATATCCGTTCGAACCAACTAGCGAGAACAAAGAGAAAAGACCGTTGTAGATGCAGTAAAGGGGAATGTCGTTAGAGTGTATTCTCTGATTGGAGAAGTATGAGGAAGGAAAAGTATTGTATCCTTTTCATGACTTTACGTCTCTTATCTTCAGATATCATTTTTAAATGACGATGGTAGCCAGAGGAATGTGGCTAACACACAGCATCTGTGGAGAAATAGCTTTACATCTAAGTACAATTTGAGGAGTTTATGTAGAACTCCAATTTCACAAACCTCTCTGTCCTGGGGGCCTGACTCAAATACTTTAACATTGTCATTGTCCATGCCAACAGAAGGAGCAGTGTAGGCGATTTCCCCAATTCTAATTCCTTGGACACCGCTTTGAAGAGGTACAAAAACGCTTATGTTTTAAAAGCTATAAAAGAAACGATATGGTATAAGAATTACAGTAATCGAATAGCATATATAACGTAAAAAGTTCTTTCATCAGCGTATTATCAGTTTCTTCATTTTGTGCTATTTTTCCCTTCTCAGAGAGCTTCTTGCACAAAGATATTCTAACATTGTCAGCTGCTTATTCCAGGAAGCTCAGTGAACTATCAAGAGCAGGAAGGTTGAAGGAAGATAGAGAATGTAAAGAAAATAGTCGTGATACCTACCACTTACCAGCAGGTAGTCAGCTCAGTATTGTCAACTGAAATTAACTGAGCAGTGCTTGTTGATAGCTGTTGTGATTTACTGTTACTCCAGGTTTGTATTCGAGAGAAACGCAAACTTACAGATGTGGCTCCAATGTTATTTTCAGAAGGCAAGTGCATAACGCGGTCGGTCTATCGAATTATGCTGTATAGTTAAATGAGAATCGGACTTCGTTTCATAAAGACTGTAGGTTGTTTGGTGCACCATAAAAGATCTGATAAATTGCTAATCAGTATTTGGATCACACCAATGGCGGACGCGCACTACGTCAGTAGTTTTAAATTTGTTCAAATGGCTCTAATTACTATGGGACTTAACATCTGAGGTCATCAGTCCCATAGAACTGAGAACTACTTAAACCTAACTAACCTAAGGACATCACACACATCCATGCCAGAGGCAGGATTCCAACTTGCGACCGTAGCAGTCGCGCAGTCCCGGACTGAAGCGCCTAGAACCGCTCGGCCACGACGGACGGCCTCAGCAGTTTTGCATTTCTTTCACGAATAGCTTTATAGGAAGCTGATTAAGACATTAATACAAAGAGATATGTTTAGTTTGTTAAATTAATACATCTGAAAGGTATTAATTTAAATATACTTGAATATGAGGGCGTTTGAAAAGTCTGTACAAAGTCCGAGAGATTCCACCACCGTCGCCTTTAGAGGACATGATTAGTTAGTAGCATCTTTGGAAAGAACGCACACCAAGTTTCAGTCATATTGGTCTATTTCTTTGTGTTGGGCTCAAGGAAGTCGAGTGATTGTCAAAAAATGGACGAAAAATAATTTCGTGTGTTGATTAAACATTATTTTATGAAAGGCAAAACGCCTCAGGAGACTAAAGAGAAGCTTAATAAAGTTTACGGTGACTCTCCGCGTTCGATTAGAGCAGTTTATAAGTGATTTCAAAATTTTAGGTGTCGCCATATGGGCACAAGTAATGCTGAACGTTCTGGACGCCCTGTGGAGGTTACCATTCTAGAAATCATTGATAAAATCCATAATATGGTAATGGATGACAGAAGGGTTGAGGTGCGTGAGACTGCTAGTTCTGTGGGTATCTCGAATGAATGGGTACATAACATTTTGAGTGAACATTTGGACATGAGAAAGCTATCCACAAGATGCGTTCCGCGATTTCTCATGCTTGACTAAAAATGGAATCGTGTGAAGTGTTGCAAGGATGGTTTGCAGCTGTCCAGAAGAATCCGCAGGACTTTGAGCGTCGTTTCGTCACTGTGGATGAAACATGGATACATTACTATAGTCCTGAGACCAAACAATAATCTAAACAATAGGTTACCAAGGGAATATCTGCACCAAAAAAGGCGAAGACCATTCCTTCGGCCAGAAAGGTTATGACGACTGTCTTTTAGGATTCGCAAGGGATAATCCTCATCGACTATCTGGAAAAGGGTAAAACTATTTCATGTGAATATTATTCATTATTATAGGACCGTCCTTTTCCATCATGACAATGCACCAGCACAAACCTAAGCAGTTCTGGTGGCAAAATTAATGGAAATAGGATTCCAACTCGTTTCCCATACCCCCCCCCCCCTATTCTCCAGACTTGGCTCCCTCGGACTACTATTTGTTCCCCAATTTGAAGAAGTGTCTGGCGAGACAAAGATTTTTTTTTCAAACAAGCAGGTGATTGCAGCAACTATTAGCTATATTGAAGACTTAGAAAATTCCTATTATTCGGAAGGTTCAAAATGGTTCAAATGGCTCTGAGCACTATGGGACTTAACTTCTGAGGTCATCAGTCCCCTAGAACTTAGAACTACTTAAACCTAACTAACCTAAGTACATCACACACATCCATGCCCGAGGCAGGATTCGAACCTGCGACCGTAGCGGTCACGCGGTTCCAAACTGAAGTGCTTAGAACCGCACGGCCACACCGGCCGGCTATTCGGAAAGGATCTACAAATTAGAACAGCGTTGGAAGAAGTGAATAAGTCTAAAAGGAGACTATGTTGGAAAATTAAAAAGGTTTACCACAAACACGTAAGCTGTTTTTATTTTTGAACAGACTTTTCAAACGCCCCTCGTATATTCATGGTACATAAGAGCTAACAAGATGGATGCATACCTAGCAAAAGCTGAAGAACAAAGGACGATACGAAACAGGAAGGCATCTCCTAGCCGATCGCAGAAAAGATGTGAAGGCTTCTCTGTTCTTCATTGTCGTAGAAAGTATTACATGTACTTATTAACATTTGTTGACTTTCTGGTACACAAATATTTCATAAACATAAAGAAAAAACATTTTCTTGGTGTCTTACATTTTCCTGCGATATATTTGACTTCGATACTGGCTGTTACATGAGTAGTCATTTAAGTCATCAGTACAACAAAATTACAAAATTGGTGTATACAAGAAAAAACGAACCACAACTTGACATGTTGTAAATAAACAAATCATTTTCATTGGCACAGGAGATATTTTTACAAGACAGAGTAACTTAAAATTTCAGAGGAATCATTGTTCTGAGGATAAGAGGTTAAGTCAGTTCAGGGACGTTTCTGCCCATGGGAATTGATGCAGCCACTGCTGGAGTGACATCGCAGTTGGCTTGTATGATGTCAATCCGTCGGTGACGACCGGCTGAGCTCGAGCTCTGGTTGTGCACTTTGTAGCAGAGGTGGGCATCGAGGTTCGGACCGTCCAGGACCTTAGTCATGACACACGTGCTAGCCTTTTATTAACCTGACACGTTCCACATCATTACGAAGTGTCGTATTCATGATCTATGGAACAAGTATTACTCTAATCTAATCTAATCTAATCTCACCCGTGCGAGCCTTGCCTCGCGCTGCCGGTTCTGTCGGGGCAGCCGCATCGAGGTCCGAAGGGCCGCACGGTGCAGTCATGCGGCGACACTGGGCTACAGCAGTCTCGGGCCGCGCGAGCGAGCGAGGCCCTGACGTCACCCCAAGGGCCGAGCAGTGCTGTTGCTAAACAACTTGTATGCCACGGGCTAAGCAGAGTCGGGTTTGGAGATGCAGCCCACGGGCCGCGCCCTCACTGCTCTGCACTGAGCGAGGCTGTGACGTCACTGCATCAGTGCCTTGCGCAAGTGGTGCCGTGCTGGGGCCTATGTGCTGTTGGTAGCACTGACGCAGCTGTGAGCTACGGGCTGCGGGCGGTGAGTAGAGTAGAGTTTAGTTCAAGCTTCAAATGTGTTTGAAATCTTATGGGACTTAACTGCTAAGGTCATCAGACCAAACACCATTTCGTCCGATGCAGATTCCCACATTGTGCTCCAGGAAAGAGGGGGGCACCGCCGTAACGAAGACACAGCAGAAAGGCGTTGTTAGGCCAGTTACTACACATCCTATCAACAGACTTCTTCTGGTCTACATCGTTGGATGCTGTGATTTGCGAAGCAAGAACGCTCTGCCCCAACATAAATTACCATTTCTTTCAGTCAAAGGTGTAACAGTCTGGTAGCTACTATTTACGAGAAGAAGTGTATGCCACTCCTCGAGGCGACATGATGCTTCAAGCAACCACCACGAGATCTGGCCTCCACTACCTGTGGGCCCCTCCTGCTGGTTTTAAGATCAGTTGTGTGGGCTTAGCATCTTCCAGCAAGTAGGCCAACTACCAGGTGCAACCAGCCTTCCGCTATAGAGGGCAGTCGTTTTGCGACCATGGCCACCTGTTGTGTCAGTTCCTTAAAACCCGCTGTCTTCAGCACACACTATGAAGGACATTGCACCACAGAATGTTCTAGTTTGTTCTTCAGTAAAATGTATGACTAACAGTGAAGTTTTTATGAACACCCATGGATCATCATCGCGACAACAATCCATCACCTCAACTCAGACCTCCACGTGTAGTGGTCATCCATCCTAAACCTCTACATTTTGATGTCAGAAGTGTGTGTCACCTGTATATTTCAGTGAAAGAGGAACCTTACCTGTCGACCTATGTGGAGACGATGTCTCCCGATTTCCTCATGGTTGCAGTTTCTTCGAAACAGCATCAGTGCGCAGTGGGTGAGTGCACTGACTGCTGTCTTCAGCACACTTTATGGAGGATGTTGCACCACAGAATGTTCTAGTTTGTTCTTCAGTAAAATGTATGACTAACGGTGAAGTTTTTATGAGCAGCCATCGATCATCATCCTGACAACAATCCACCACCTCAACTCAGACCTCCACGTGTACAGGTCATCCATCCTGGACCTCCACATTTTGATGTCAGCCTTACCAGCCACCCTCTCTGGAAACGATAACTCTCCACTACCTCAGGGTTACAGTCCGTCGACACACAAAGCATCAGTGTGCTGTAGGTGAGTGCACTGTCTAGTCTATTTCTTTCACTTGAGAGTATCACGCCGTGTCAGTGCACCTCCAGCATCTTTTCATTTATGTTTCCATGTGTGACATGTGTCAAGTAAACTCACACTGTGTCCTGAGGATGTGTAAGTATGAGCGTTATTTTATCCTATTATCAATGAATGTGGCTCATTGTCTGGAAGTGTATAAGGTGTTAAGCATGTGTAACTTCTTAGGAGGGGAAGATGAGTTATGTCGAGAAGTCGGAGTTTTGTGGTAGTTTTTAATGGGCAATGTATTTCATTTTGAGCTCACTACGTTTAAGCATGAGTAGCTTCTCAGGGAAAAAAGTTAAATTACAGTAAGCGTTAGGGTAGAATTAGATGATGTGTCCTTGTCGTCGTACTGTTTTGTTCTCCTCGTTTGTTGTTTGCATAATTAGTGAGGTATACCCTGGCGGAGAGGTTGCGAATTTCTGCAGTCTGGACCCGATGTGGAGGGAAGTGCATGTGCCAATGATTTTGGTGTCTTGCAGAGTGCAACTGCCGACAGTAATTTTGTTGTAGATATTTAAGAGGTGACGCAGAAAGCTATCAATAAGGCTGATTGCATTGCAGATTGATACTGAAATGGTACAGACGCATTTAGTATTTCCGAAGGCTGCAAATTCGACACCATAATTGACGGCACTGCCTCCTCAGAATGTAGGAGGAGAACAACAGGAAATGTGTTTGTAAGGGTTATGATCGGGTCGACAACGCTTGTGCCAGTGGATCAGGAGTTTTACAAAAGTGACAACACTTGCAGTGTACTGCGTGATGCAGGCGAACTCTGCCGTGCAATCCCAGGGTAGACTTTTTCATCAAGCATCATGCCGAAACTGACTTTCGATGACGAGCGGTGGAACTCAGGGGGATAATGTTCAAGCTGGCGGAAGCTGTCACCAATGAAATACTGTCGCAGCGTTCGTTTATCATGATAGGACAAATGCGGGTAAAATCACTAATGCTTAATTGGCATGTTATAGGGCATAAGGCACTGGGAAGGTGCTTTAGGTGACCGAAGGTGTTGCTAACTTATAGGATTCTGGACTTCGTCTCCGAGTAGGGAATCGTCGTTGAGTACGTAGCGTTCAGTGATTGAGAGCACTTCTCCTGTCTATACTCATGTTGAGTCGTTATCTGAATTCCGTCCTTGTGTGTGGAAGTTCGCATTTCTTGTCTGTAGAATACAGAGAGAAGAAGATAGTATTAGATATTACTAGTCAGAGGACCGCCTTCTGCCGTCCTAGTGTTTAATGAGTTTTTTTACTTTTGGCTGGAGTTTGTAACTCTTTATGTCCATTGCACATAGACATATAAAGATTTGTAATATATAAAGGGGTTTTAATCTACAATAAATGTATAAGCAGAAACGAGATTAATATTTAGTAGTTACTAGCTCCCTTATTCATTCATTTATTTTTATGTTGTTATTAATATGTTAAAGAGCAAGAAGGAGGAAACAATATCACCGTCAAGAGATGGCTCTGAGCACTATGGGACTTAACATCAATGGTCATCAGTCCCCTAGAACTTAGAACTACTTAAACCTAACTAACCTAAGGACATCACACAACACCCAGCCATCACGAGGCAGAGAAAATCCCTGACCCCGCCGCGTCAAGAGATCCTAAGATCTGCTTCACGGGGTAGTCAGACAGGGCAAACTCTTTATTTCCGCTTCCAGTATTTTCCATTGCGCACATTCATTTCTACACCCGCATTTCAGTACCCAAAACATCTTCAATACAATCAGCCTTATTGATAGCTTTCTTTGTCACCTCCTAAGTATCTACAACAAAATTACAGTCGGCAGTTGCACTCTGCAAGGCACTAAAATCATCGGCAGATGCACTTCCCTCCACATCTGGTTCAGGCTACAGCAAGTCGCAACTTCTCCGCCAGGGAATCCCGACACCAATCATGCAAACAACAAACGAGGAGAACAAAACAGTATGACGACAAGTATACTTAATCTAATTCTATCCTAACACTTACTGTCAATTTCTCCACTTGAGCGGCTACTCCTGACTACTACTTCACGTGCTTAAATGTAGTGAGCCACATTTATTGCTCAAAGTGAAATACATTGGACATTAAAAACGGCGAAATCTACCACAAAATTCCGAAATCCGAATAAAAACCCCGTTCCCCTCCTAAGAATCTATGCATGATTAACATCTTATACACTTCCAGACAATGAGCCACACTCATTGATGATAGGCAAAAATAACGCTCATATTTACACATCCTCAGAACACAGTCTGAGTTCACTTGACACATGTCACACATGGAAACAGAAATGAAAAGATGCTAGAGGTGCACTGACGCGGCGTGATACTCGCAGGTGAAAGAAATAGACCAGACAGTGCACTCACCTACAGCACGCTGATGCTTTGTGTGTCGACGAAACTGTAATCCTGAGGTAGTGGAGAGTTATCGTCTCCAGGCAGTGTGGCTGGTAAGGCTGACATCAAAATGTGGAGGTCTAGGATGGGTGACCCGTGGAGGTCTGAGTTGAGCTGGTGGATTGTTGTCGGGATGATGATCGATGGCTGCTCATAAAAACTTCACTGTTAGTCATACATTTTACTGAAGAACAAAGTAGAACATTCTGTGGTGCAACATCCTCCATAAAGTGTGCTGAAGACAGCAAGTGTTAAGGAACTGACGCAACAGGTGGCCATGGCCTCAAACGACTGCCTTCTATGGCGGAAGGCTGGTTGCAGCTGGTAGTTGTCCCACAGGCTGGAAGATGCTAAACTCACAGCACAGACCTTAAAACCAGCATCAGGGGCCCACAGTTAGTGGAGGCCAAATCTCGTGATGGCTGCTTGTAGCCTTACGTCGCCTCGTGGAACGCCATACACCTCTCGTTTTAAATAGTAACTATGACACTGAGATACCTTTGACTGAAAATAATGGTAATTTATGTTGGGACAGAGCGTTCTTGCTGTGCAAATAATAGCTTGTAACCATGTAGACCGTAAGAAGTCTGTTTATTTGATGTGTAGTTACTGGCTTACCAACGCCTTAGTGCTACGTCGTTGTTATGGCCTTTCCTTTAGCACAATGTGGGAATCTGCCAGTGGGATTGCTGTGTCTGACGTAATGGTGTTTGGTCGGCTCTGAGCTGGTCCACTCCCAAGATTTTTTTGCAACAACGATGGCAACATCACAATTTTACTCAGTAGCGCCGAAAAGTAGTGGTGGCACTGCAGATCGAATAACTGATAAGAAGATACTGAGTCGAACTGGAGAAGACAAGAAATTTGTGGCACAACTTCGTTTAATAGGGCATATCCTGATTCATCAAGGACTCCTCAGTTTGGTATATCATTTAATTGATGACAGGAGAAAATACAAAAACGCATTACACGAAGCAGGCAAAAAAGAATACATACGTCTAAAGAATGAGATCGACGGGAAATGCAAAATGGCTAAGCAGGGATGGCTAGAGAACAAATGTAAGGATGTAGAGGCGCATATCACTAGAGGTAAGTTAGATACTGCCTACTGGAAAATTAAAGAGATATTTGGAGAAAGGAGAACGACTTGCATGAATATCAAAAGCTCAGATGGAATTCCAGTAATAAGCAAAGAAGGGAAAGCAGAAAGGTGGAAGGAATATATAGAGGGTCTTTACAAGGGCGATGTTCTTGAAGACAATATTATAGAAATAGAAGATAATGTACATGAAGATGAAGTAGGAGATATGATACTGCATGAAGAGTTTGACACAGCACTGAAAGACCTAAGTCGAAACAAGGTCCCAGGAGTAGAAAACTTCCCATTAGAACTAATGACAGCCTTCGAGAAACAGGCCTAACAAAACTCTACCACCTAGAGAGCAAGATGTATGAGACAGGCGAAATACCCTCAGACTTCAAGAAGAATATGATGATTCCAATCCCAAAGAAAGCAGGTGTTGACAGATGTGAAAATTACCGAACTATCAGTTTAATAAACCACGGCTGCAAAATACAACACGAATTCTTCACAGACGAATGGGTGAACTGTTAGAAGCCGACCTCGGGGAAGTTCAGTTTGGATTCCATAGAAATATTGGAACACGTGAGGCAATACTGGCGCTATGACTTATCTTAGAATAAAGATTAAGGAAAGGCAAACTTACGTTTCTAGTATTTGTAGACGTAGAGAAAGCTTTTGACAATGCTGACTGGAATACTCTCTTTCAAATTCTAAAGGTGACAGGGGAAAATCATAGGGAGCGAATTGCTATTTACAATTTGTACAGAAACCAGATAGCAGTTATAACAATCGAGGGGCATGGAAGGGAAGCAGTGGTTGGGAAGGGAGTGAGACAGGGTTGTAAGCCTATCCCCGATGTTATTCAATCTGTATATCGAGCAAGCAGTAAAGGAAACAAAAAAAAAAAAAATTCGGAGCAGGAATTAAAATCCATAGAGAAGAAATAAATACTTTGAGGTTCGCCGATGACATTGTAATTCTGTCAGAGACACCAAAGGACCTGCAAGTGCAGCTCAACGGAATGTACAGTGCCTTGAAAGGAAGATATAAGATGAAAATCAACAGAATTAAAACAAGGATAATGGAATGCAGTCGAATTAAATCGGGCGATGCTGCGGGAATTAGATTAGGAAGTGAGACGCTTTAAGTCGTAAATGAGTGTTGCTACTTGGGGAGCAAAATAACCGATGATGGTCGAAGTAGAGAGGATATAAAATGTAGACTGGCAATGGCAAGGAAAGCGTTTCTGAAGATGAGAAATTTGTTAACATCGAGTATAGATTTAAGTGTCAGGAAGTCGTTTCTGGAAGTGTTTGTATGGAGTGTAGTCATGTATGGAAGTGAAACGTTGACGATAAATAGTTTAGACAAGGAGAGAATAGAATCTTTCGAAATGTGGTGCTACAGAAGAATTCCGAAGATTATATGGGTAAATCACATTACTAATGACGAGGACAGAATAGAATTAAAGAGAAGAGAAATTTGTGGCACAACTTGACTAGAAGAAGGGATCGGTTGGTAGGGCATATTCTGAGGCATCAAGGGATCGCCAATTTAGTATTGGAGGGCAGCGTGGAGGGTAAAAATCGTAGAGGGAGACCAAGAGATGAATACACTAAACAGATTTAGAAGGATGTAGGATGTAGTAGGTACTGGGAGATGAGGAAGATTGCACAGGATAAAGGAGCATGGAGAGCTGCAGCAAACCAGTCTCTGCACTGAAGAGCACAACAAAGACAACAAGAGCTAACAAGATAGGTGCATACATAGCCAAAGCTGAAGAACAAAGGCCGATACAAAACAGGAAGACATCTCCTAGCTGATCGCAGAAAAAATGTGAAGGCTTCTCTGTTCTTCAATATCGTAGGAAGTACTACATGTACTTATTAACATTTCTGGACTTTCTCGTACGCACATATTTCATAAACATAAAGAAAGAAAAATTTTCTTTGTGTCTTACTTTTTCCTACGACACATTTGACTACGATACTAGCTGTTACATGAGGAGTCATTCAAATAGTCAGTACAACAAAATTACAAGATTGGTGTATACAAGAAAAAACAATACACAATTTGACATGTTTTAATTAAACAGTTTGACAAATCATTTACATTGGCATGGGAGAAATTTGTAAAAGATACACTGATTTGAGAGGTATCAATGTTCAGAGGATAAGAGGTTAAGTCATTTCAGTGACATTTCTGCCCGTGGGAATTGATGCAGCCACTGCTGGAGTGACTTCGCAGTTGGCTTGTATGATGTCAGTCGGTCGGTGACGACTGGCTGTGTGCGAGCTCCGGTTGTGCACTTCGCAGCAGAGGTGGGTATCGAGCCGATGCCCGTCCAGGACCGTAGCCATGTCAGCCGTGCGAGACTTGCCTCGCGCTACCGGTTCAGCCGGGGCAGCCGCATCGAGGTCCGACGCGCCATATGGTGCAGAGTCGTGCTCCCGCACTGGACTAGAGCAGTCTCGGGCCGAGCAAGACCCTGACGTCACACCAAGGGACGAGCAGTGCTGTTGCGAAAGCACCTGTATGCCATAGAGATGGGCAAAACTGTTCTTTTCAGAGATTGGATCAGAACTGTTCACTCCCTGAAATGAATTAGCACTTTTTCATGACTCACCACTCATTTACAAAAGAAAATAAATGAAAGGCACATTGCCCTTTAAACTTGGTTTATTCCAGTACTATACCTGTATTTTGATCTTATTTGATCCTATTTTGAAGTAACACAGATAATGAGTAAGAATTTTGTATTGTTTATTGAAATTTCCACGATATGACAAAGTTTTTGATTATTGATTTATTTTGCACTAGCGTGGTTTTTTGGGTGATCGGAAAATGTTGTAACTTGAGATTTACATTAACAATATATTTGGCTATAATGTATTAAAATTTCATTAACCTCATACAAATACATCGCAAGCCATATATTTTTCCTTTCGAAGACGCCTAAAATCGCAAAATCCGTACCAGAATAAGAAAAAAAAAATATAAATTTGACTGTAAAACGAAAGTGCTGCATATAGCCTTACGCAGAATAAAACAAGGAAAATATTGGTGTATCACATTTTGCGATACGTTTATCGGTTCGCTCGTAATTAAAGGGTAAATTCGAGTGTCCATAATAAAAATCCTATAGTAAGAGGAGTCATCAGGAACCTAATCTAATCAGTTTAAACAAATAAAAATAAAATAAAAACAATTGATGTATACATAACATAATAATGTAATATACATAGCGGTATTACTACGAAGAACAATATCCAGTGGGGACAAACTCCGATGCAGAGGCGCTGAGTCGAGCAGGTCGAGCCGCGACCTTTATTACTGCGTGAGCTGAGACCGCAGAGACCAGGTGTCACACCGGAGTCGCTTTGCTCGACGCTCTGGCTAGAGTCGAGACGGTGGGGTGAGCGTTGAGCGGGCGAGTTCCGAGGGTGGGGGAAGCGGTGAACTCACCCGCTCGGAGCCAAATCGTCCATTCCCTTGCGAGCAGGTTTTTGCAAGTAGTTCCTATGTTATCCGCTAGGTGGCTCTCTGTCCTGTTGCTCGCATCAACTGCCCAGAGGGCAGGACGTGCGACTGAAACGATCGCCGACAGAGTGCGATGCGAAGTTAAGCTGCGCCAGACACTGCACAGTGCACACGGCAGACGACGCACAGAGACGGCCCGGCATATGTGAAACACAAAATCCAATGGGGCACTGCACAATGCAGGCAGCCAAGGTAGAAGCAGGGCAGAGGCCGGCGCTGGCTGTGTTGTGTGGCGTGCACTGTGCTCTGACCAGCAGAGGCGCTGCTGATATGCTCCGTCTCTCTCTCTCTCTCTCTCTCTCTCTCTCTGCCGTGGGAAACGTTTGGAGCTACCGTTCTTTTTTTCTGAATCACTGATTGTTCACTCCTTTGAAAGATTGAACTCTATGAATTAGTTCAAGAGCGGATCCCCCATCTCTAGTATGCCAGGGTCTCAGCAGAGTTCCGCATAGAGACGCAGCCCACGGTCCGCAGCCTCGCTGCTTCACACTGAGCGAACCCGTGACATCACTGCACCAGTGCCATGCGCAAACACTGCTGCGGTGCGGCCTACGGGATGTTGGTAGCGAGTTACGGGCGACGAGCGGTGAGTAGAGCAGTGTTTGATGGAGTGGTGGGATTTCTTCTTTTTTTTCGCCGAAAGTAAACATGGTTTGCGGAAGGAGTGCCTGTCAAGAAAAAGGAAGGTACGTGAACCATCACTCCGACGCACGCAGTACATTCGTTGATATTGATTGCATCGGCATATTAGGGCTATAAAATGGTTCAAATAGCTCTGAGCACTATGGGACTCAACATCTTAGGTCATAAGTTCCCTAGAACTTAGAACTACTTAAACCTAACTAACCTAAAGACATCACACACATCCATGCCCTAGGCAGGATTCGAAACTGCGACCGTAGCAGTCACCGCGGCCGGCTAGGGCTATAAAGCTGAACAGCTGTGATCACGTAAGTTTCACTTCCACTGAGGTTACACACCACTGTAGATCATCTTTGAAAATAGTGTCTTCTAGAGTTTGGGACTTAGATGATGTCAGACATCTCGCGTTATTTATATTAGATCGCGTATCCACAAAAAAGGGCAGTTTTGGGCAGTTGATCAATAATATTAGTCAGGAAATTCATTTGTATCTCTTTATGTCCCTTGCACAGCGACATATAAACATTTGTAATATATATAGGGGGTTTAATCTACAATAAATGTATAGGCAGAAACAACATTTATTATTTAGTAGTTACTAGTTCCCTTGATCATTCATTTATTTTTATGTTGTAATTTATATGTTAAAGAGCAAGAAGGAGGAAATAATATCACCGTTAAGAGATCCTATGATCTGCTTCAGGGGGCAGTCAGACAAGGCCAAATCTTCATTTTCGCGTTCAGTATTTTCCACTGCGCGCATTAATTTTTCACCTGCCTGGAGCAGCATCTTGGAAACCATACAAATACCTTCAAGAAATGCTTCCTAACACTTAAATTTATATTCGATGTTAGCAAATCCCCCTTTTTCATTAATACTTTTCTTGCTACAGTCAGTCTTCATTTTGTATCTTCTCTACTTCGGCCATCATCAGTTATTTTGCTGCACAATAGTCGTTTTTGTGTCTCATTCCGTAATCAGATGCCCTTAACACTACCTGGTTTAACCCTCGCAATACCAATGGAGATGGAAGGGGTACTTTATGCCTACCTTTTCAGAATACTGTAATCAAGTCATGTACATTATATTTTAAAATTCTCAGAAAAATAAGTTTCTGATTTTTAATGGTTTCTTCTACAAGATTCCGTAATTGTTTTAAATTTTTCAGTAAAACTTAACGCAAAAATTTAGGTCTTGTCAGTGGATGTGAATTTTCAGTACTTGTGTCATATCCATATTTTCAGGTTTGGGACACTTCTTACGCATAAATATATCTTTAAAAAGTATTTTCTGAGTAAAAGAAAACGTAAAATAACGAAATTCGTATTTTCTTCTGTTGGTCATATATTACACCCCCTTTTGTAGAACACGAGATACGTTCCATTACCTTTCATTTAGTTCCATAGAGGGTTATCTTATAATCCCTTTTCAGGGATCTATCTATTCATTCAACCGTTATTCCAAGTTCTTTGCTGTCTCGTACAGAACTGCAGCGTCACCGGTAAACTTCAAAATGTTTATTGCTTGTCCCTGATATCTAATTCTGTTTACAAATTTTTCCTTGCATGCTTCACTGCTTGTTCAGTGTTGATGTTGAATAACATCGACTGTAGGCTACCCGAATGTCTCACTCCCATCATCCCATTGCACAACTAAAATCCAGGAAATGGAGTAGCCGAATTTATGTGCTTCAACAAGATTTATTCTTTGATGGGGTGGGGCTATGAAATCCATGACCAGTCTCATTACTCCTCTCTTATTTTTACCGGAGGACAGCAAAATTCATATTTCAGTGCATATAGGGCCAAATTTAAAACTCTGATTTAGGACCACATAGATTCCCAAGGATTCACATGTTACCAGTTGTGGAGGAACATTTAGGAATAAGCGTCTCTCGTATTTCAGAATATTATATGTTATTTTTGTAACTCCCAGAAGAGCAGAGTACATTGAGACAACTATTTCTAGATCAAAAGGAAAGCCACTTCCGTTCGAACCCACTAGCGAGAACAAACAGAAAAGACGGTTGGAGATGCAGTAAATGGAAATGTCGTTAGAGTGTATTGTGGGATTGCAGAAGTATGAGGAAGAGAAACTATTGTATCCTTTTCATGACTTTACGCCTCTCATCTTCAGATATCATTTTCAAATGACGAATAGTGGCCAGAGGAAAGTTGCTACCTCACAGTATCTCTGTATAAATAGCTTTTCATATAACTAATATTTGAAACGTTTATGTAAAAGTCGATTTCAGAAGTTTCTCTGTCCTGGGGCGCCTGATTCAAATGCTTTAATATTGTCATCGTCCATGTCAGGAGAAGGTGCAGTGTACGTAATTTTTCCAGTTCTAATTGCTTGGACGCCGCTTTGAAGTGCTACAATAACCATTATGTTTTAAAAGCTATGAAATAAACGATTGCGTATAAGAATTACAGTAATAGAATAGCATTCATACCGTAAAACGTTCTTTCGTCAGCATGATATCAGTTCCTTTAGTTCGGGATATTTCTTCCTTCTCAGAGAGCTTTTTGCACAAGAAGACCACTTTTCTTAACGTAAGTGATGTGTTCTTTCGCCGCAGTAAAAAGACCATGAACATATGAACAATTAACGCATACATACTCGGCATTAAAATTATTTCATAGCCCTGTATTTAGCATATGGCAGGAACAATTCAGTCGTGAATAATCGCGTAGTGCAACGACAATGTTGGTACCTTGATCAGTCGTGTGCTGTATGGTTCAAATGGTTCTGAGCACTATGGGACTTAACTTCTGAGGTAATCAGTCCCCTAGAACTTAGAACTACTTAAACCTAAGTAACCTAAGGACATCACACACATCCATGTCTGAGGCAGGATCCGAACCTGCGACCGTAGCGGTAGCGCGGTTCCAGACTGAAGCGTGCAGAACCGCTCGGCCACTCTGGCCGGCACGTGCTGTATGTCTTTCAAAGTAGAATCGTGGATACCAAGAGACATTAATCGTCTAAACAATTCTCTTAGAATATTACCAACCGTTTGTGGTTCATCTGGAAACTGGGTTGTAAATAAAATGCGAGATCTGAGAGTCCAGTCAATAAAACAGGAGACAGTACATGACAGCTAATGGTTTCTTCTTGCGCTGGACGTGCACATGTCCGTAGTTGCTGAGTATTCACCTTCTGTTACATGAGCAATTACCTCATGCATTATTATATGTCGTAGGCTTTTAACTCTTTCTGTCATGTACCGCGACACAGTTGTGGGGTGAGACATAATGGCCGCTGCGGTGGCAACTCAATTATCGACAGTTATCTCCTGAGCTGGTTTAGGATGTCGTTTCTCGTCCACATAAGACCTTTGTTTATTAGACACGCATGGTTAACGAGAAATGTACGAAGTGCCTCTTTACCCTTCAGCAATATAGTAAATTTCACAGCACAGCGAACAGCAAACAAAATGAACACCTTTCCTAACGCCATCCACAATAGACTTTAACAAGGTCCAAACTGATCTTTTAAAATTCGCTCCAGGCTGAGTGGTTCTCTCCTCACCACTGATTAGTTTTTCTTTTACTTCCCTTTTTCTTGACATGTGCTCCTCCTTCTGCAAACCACGTTTAGTTTCCCGCTCTCATTTTGTGTGTTACGAAAAAAATGAAGAAATCCACTAAACACTGCTCGACGAGGCGACATGAGGCTACGAGCAGCCACCATGCGATTTGGCCTCCACTAACTGTGGGCCCCTGTTGCTGGTTTTAAGATCAGTGATGTGAGCTTAGCATGTTCCAGCCTGTGGGCCAACTATCAGGTGCAACCAGCCGTCAGCCATAGAAGGCAGTCATTTGAGAACATGCCCACCTGCTGCATCAGTTCCTTAAGACTCGCTGTCTTCAGCACACACTGTGGAGGTCGTTGCACCACAGAATGTTCTAGTTTGTTCTTTAGTAAAATGTATGAAGATTTTACGAGGAGCCATGGATCGTCATCCTGACAACAATCCACCACCTCAACTCAGACCTCCACGTGTCATCCACGCTGGACCTCCACATTTTGTTGTCAGAAGTGTGTGCCACCTCTAAATTTCAGTGACAGGGGAACCTTACCAGCCACTCTCCCTGGAGACGATGAGTCTCGACTACCTCACGGTTGCAGTTTCGTCGACACACAGCATCAGTGTGCAGTGGGTGAGTGCACTGGATGCTCCTTTTTTTTTCCCCTGCGAGTATCCCCGAGTCAGTGCACCCTTTAGCAGCTTTTCAGTTCTGTATTCATGTGTGACATGTGTCAAGTAAACTCAGACTGTGAAACGTCCCCTTTGAACAATTATACATGTCCTTAAACTGTCCTTAAACTGATACACAATATTTTTAGCGCAACGCAATCTCAGTTTCAATAATCCCTACAAAAGAATGGCCCTGACTAACATTAACCTATACCTTTCACAAATCACTTACCTCACAAAAATCTTCGTTACTCGAACTACTGCAATACAGCGAGCGCCACTACTGCCAGCTAAATAAGAGATTCAAACTATGGAAGGCACTAACTACTGATAGGCATAGTTAGCAAATGAAAGATTTTAATAGAGAACAAACAATGTATTTACCTTAATAGTGTTGAAAAATCATAATATACATAGCAGTTCATGACATCCAGTCTTACAAATTTCAAAACTCCGCCATTTCTCTCCCCACATCCACCACTGCTGGCGGCTCACCTCCAACTGCGCAACTCTACGCGCTGTTCACAGCCTACTGCCCAACACTACAATGGCGAATATTACAACAATGCAAACCAGCCACAGACTGCACACAGCACAGCCAATGATTTTGATACAGAGCGCTACGTGGCGTTACCAATATAAAAACCTAAACAGCCTACTTACAACTGTGTTCTGATGGTGTGTAAATAGAGCTAAGTTCGTGCCACCCCACTTTCTATTGTTGCCAAATTTATTCAAGATGGCGGCGATGACTTCATCCAAAATGGTGGCATGTAGACTTGGCAACAGCGCATGACGTCATTCAAGATGGCCGCTTTTGGCGGGAAAATAGGCCAATTGTGCTATTTCCACTAACCTCACGACCAAAAAAAATGGCGGGACTTTTGAATTTTGACAGGAAAATTGACCAATTGAGCTACATCGACTAACCTAACCGTCGAGAAGAATTTGGTGCCAAATCCAAATTCCAACATGATAAAGCGTGCAAAACCTTACTTTTCTTTATTATTATTCATCATCATTTATTAACATTATCATTTATTATCAATCATTACCATTTATTATCATTTACTATTATTTATTATTGCTGGCCTACCTCCACCAGAAAATTTACATCAAATGCAAATTCCAAAACGATAATGGATGCAAAACTATACTTGTCTTTATTATTATTCATTATCATTCATCATTTATTATAATTTATTATCAGTTATTATTTATTATTACTTATTATCATATATTATTTATTATTATTATTGGCCTCCCTCCACTAACATAGAAAATTACGCGATGTTCAAATTCACACTCCTTAATCTCTGGAAAACCGTACTTCAATTTATTATTATTATCATTTACAATTATTTATTAGCATTTATAATGACTTATTATAATTTATTCATGATGGTTGCTTTTTGCGGCAAGAAAGCGAATTTTCTTACATCCATAACAAAAAATCGCTCACAAATTCAAATTCAAACACGATAATCTGTTACACCTACCAAAAAAAAAAAGAGACCAATTGGGCCATGTGCACTAACCTAAGTCCACCTCATCCTACGAAGTTTGCATTTTTCGCCCTCACTGATTGTTTCACTCCTAAGCTATGAAAATCGCGTCAAATAGTAACAAAGTGCACTTCTACTAACGTAAGTCACCTCATGTGAATTCGCGGGAAAAGGACTGAAGTCTTTATTTCAAACAGTACCAAGATCACTTGTTTTCCAACAGAGTTAGTACACATCTTAGAGATCGCAGTCCAGTCGCCACAAGGCCTCCAGTCCAACTGAATTAGTTCATATGGTCGCCGCCGACCCGCGCCAGACCGCGCGCCACCGGCAAGCGAGCGATCGCCTCACGTGACGGCCGTCGGATACGTCCGCGTCCGCAGCCGGTCCAGCGGCCGTTCGCGTCACAGCCTATTGGCGCCGACTCGCGTCGCAGGCCCGCGCTGGTCCAGCGATGTAAACATGTTTTCGTGGACTGTCGAATCTGCCCCCACCGACCAGTCGGCGCCAAAGCTGTTCGCTGGACAGGTTGGAAGCTGCCGACTTCATAACGGTAGATCGGTTGATCCAGCACCTGGTTGACAAAGAACGCCCTGCCACACGTTTGGCACCAAAGTTCGCTCGAGAATGGAATCCGCCATGACACCACAAAAGGTTGTCCAGCACATGTGCTCGCCACGACGTCCCTCGCTAAGATAATTGATCACCCAACTCTCATTATTCAATCCACATTCTGCACTTACCTAATCCAAGATCGTCGCGAAAACACACGTCCGTACACATGAGCCATCGCTCGCGCCTAGCTTAGTACCTCTGCTAGTGAATGTAACGAAGTTCGCATGATGACTTAATTAAACTGATCAATTAATTAACCTCTCTGATGCGGAAAAGTGCCACGTCCACCTAGACTTGGAATCAATTTTCGCCACTGCCACGCTAACCTGGACTTGAAATGAAAACACAAGAAAATTGTGGCAAACGAAACCACTAACTTAAGTCACCTGTGATGATTCAAAATCGTCTGCTTTGCTCCTCTCACACAGCACGAGCGCGAGACCGCCCACGTCGCAGCCTGGACCTTTATACTCGAGTCGGACATACTCCTCTGTAAATATTCTAGCTAAACTATAACCCGAATACTGTTGTTCAATCCACACAGTCTAGGACATGGCCAGAGCACACCCCCAGTACCTAAGCCGAGAACATCGCTCGCCCCACCTGTAGTTAACCGCTGAGAGACGGAGATATGCTGCAATCACATCCCTCGCGCTCTCGTAGCTACTTGCCTCAGCAATTCCATCTAACAAAACCACCAAGTAGAAAAAAGAAGAACCACCTCGAACTCTCTCATATTCTATATCGTCCCACAAATACTTAACGTACATTTTATTTAGACATCGAGTATATCTATCACTCTCATATAAAAAACACTCGCCCTGATGTACCTGGTGTCATGTTGCACAGTTGGCAGACACGCAAACAGCTCCTAATTTCAGTGCACAATATCAGACTGCTCCTAAATAATGCAGTACACGTAACAGTAAACACCATCAGTACTCGTAATCTCTCCAAATAACGCACAGCAAAATAACTCAGCAGACGCGCTCAATCAACCTGTCCCACACTAAGTCACACGTCTGACAGCTCTCAATTCGCTCAAAGGTCTCTGTTCGACCCCTCAAACATGACTTGATGACAGCCGCATTCACACCTAACACCTGAGAAATTCATATCACCTACACGCCGAACATGACTATCCAAGCCAGAAAAAAATAAGAGCCCAGTCAACCTCTCCGAAATTGTAAAGTGCCCCCAGAAATAGTTAACGCTCGTTTTCGTGTTTTCTCAGATTATTTGTAAGTTCAAATTCTTCCCCTAACAGAACTTGCTCACGAAAATAATACTGAATGCGCTCCTAACCTCCTACCTTTCCAGCTCTCAACATTCGCAAATGTTCTCACTCCTCCTATATCTCAGCACAACCGATTAATCATTCTGATTCCTTCTTATCGAATATACTGGCCTAATTTCCTGAGGACCCGTTATCGAAGTACCATCCTGCCTTTCTTTCTGAGGTTTTCTGTGCTTTCTTTTACAGAGATCGCTAAATTACTTCCACAGCCCCCTCAATCTACACACACACACACACACACACACACACACACACACACACACACACACACACACGGTCATCCTCTCTACTCATCCCATAACATAAGCAATAGTAACTTTACAATCCATTATGTACAAACCCTACACAATGTAAGCCACAGTAACTTTACAATACCGACTACATGCCCCAAATGTCTCCAATCCTAAGGAAGAACTGTGAACCTGATCTTTCTTTCTACACACGCGACACTCAGCGGTAATCAGCCCTTCTACATCAACGGATAGAAGTACATCTCAGAACTGTTCCAAAATTCGGCGATCGCTTCCCCTCAACATAAATGCGTTACTTTCTCTTCTTCTTCCGTGCCTGCTCGATTTTTTGCTACAAATATCTCCAGACTCATAGACTACAAGAACACACCAAAATTCTTCTAAGTACAGCTTCCTGTAAACCACTGAGTAACTAGAAACAAAGAGACAAAAAGAGAGATTCGCACTCTCGAATACCGAAGTCGTTGATGTCATTATACTTACAATTAAATCTTACGATCGCGGTCTCATTTGATTGGCATTCCACAATGAGCTAACTATTGGAAATACATTCTCTTGACCGCTGTTACTCTGGAAATATCTCTACCGTCTTTACTACTTCCTCTCTACTCATCACATAACATAAACAATATTAACTTTACAATGCAATATATACAAACGCTACACAATGTAAACCACAGTAACTTTACAATACAGTATATACACATTTGACACAAAACAGTGCACTTATCCAGTATGTCTCTACAGCATGCGAAAAAAGTACCCTATTCCTACAGTGTCTATATACCGCAATGCTCCCCAAACCTAGGAAAGCACCGTCAACCTGCTCTTACTCTCTACAGACCCGACACTCAGAGCTAATCTTCCTTCTTTCATCAGTGGACCTAAGTCACCCTCAGAACCCTTTTTACAAATTCGGTATGGTCCCCCCTCACCACAAGCGCCTTACTGTCTCTCCTTCCTTATCTGTTCACCTCAGACTCATAGACTGCAAGAACACATGTACTTTCTCCATAATATTACACCATTTTAGCTGTACTTCTCAATATCATGCACTAGGCTACACCCTACCGATCAATAGTTCATCATAATTCCCAAGATATAGACTTCAAATTAATTCTCTACAAACGCCGAAGTTTATCTATGTGCAGCATGCTGTAAACCACTGACTAACTAGAAGCGGACATATGCAAAATGATATTTCCGCTCTCGAATACCGCTCTCAGTCATGTAACATATTCGAGATCTTGGCTATAATTTACACGTCAACTAACGTCTGTCCCAGGTCCAGAGAACAGACAAGCGTGCATCCAACACACCACAATCGATCTTGACTCAACTAAATAAAGGAAGCAAATGTGCAGAAGTAGTCAACCGAACAATCTACATCCCATCGAATAACACTCCAACCCAAATCAATCATCTTCTCAAATTCTGACTTGATCACCAAAGCCGTCCAACACATACTATTACTTCGCTATTCGGTCGTCTAGAGGACATCAAAGTTAACTCTTACAGATCGATACACTCCAACAGGTCTCTGCATTCGGACAGCTGCTCCAGTTATTTATTATTATTTATTATCATTTATGATCATTTAATATTATTTATTATAATTTATTATTTATGTCATGCGTGTGTGTTCGCCACAAGGTCCTGAGTCCAATTGGGTTATTACACATCGTCACCAGCAGGCGGCCTCATTCAAGATGTCTGATTTTATAGGGGGTTTGAATTTTGGCAGATCATACTGTGGTGTCACCGCCAGACACCACACTTGCTAGGTGGTAGCTTAAATCGGCCGCGGTCCATTAGTACATGTCGGACCCGCGTGTCGCCACTGTCAGGATCGCAGACCGAGCGCCACCACAAGGCAGGTCTCGTGAGACTGACTAGCACTCGCCCCAGTTGTACGACGACGTTGCTAGCGACTACACTGACGAAGCCTTTCTCTCATTTGCCGAGAGACAGTTAGAATAGCCTTCAGCTAAGTTAATGGCTACGACCTAGCAAGGCGCCATTAACCATTTGTAACGTTGCATGTACCTCAAGATAGAGTCTCACTTGTATCATCCAGAATGCTGTATACCAAAGGACAATATAAAAGTTAAGTTTTCTAGTAGCTACGTTCTTTTCTTTATCACATTCATTACGAATCCTGTTCCAGACTTAACGCCAGACGGCGTGAGTTGACGCGTGCCCTTTCGGCTACTTCACTGTGGACTGGCTGCCTTAACAGTCCACTACATTGGCGACGAGGATGGGATTTTAGCGTTCGTATTGTATTAATTTGCTTGTGTCATGGCTTCGCCACATTCTCCAGATGTACTGTCCGAATTGTATCGCTTGCAGAATCAGCAGACGCAGGCGTTATTGGATGCCCTGGGACAGCTCGTCCAGGGTCAACGTGCGCTGCAAACCGATGCGGCCGCCGCCGCTTCATCGCTACCGCAGCCACAAAACGCAGTTGCACCGTCCTTCCGTAATTTTGATTCAACCCAAGAGACGTGGACAGAATGGTCCCGACAATTTGGATTTCATCTCGCCGCCTACATAATTCAAGGTAATGAGCGGCAGCCGTTTTTGCTTTCGTGTGTAGGTGTGTCCACCTACCGTGTGATAGTGAAATTGTTTCCCCGGCGCGACGTAGCAACTCTGTCATACGAAGAAATTTTGTCTGCTTTAGATGCCTATTTCAAAGAAACAGTAAATGTCGTTGCGAAACGGTATACGTTCTTTCGTACAAAACGTACGGCCGGTCAGACTAATAGGGAGTGGGTTGCAAAATTGCAAGGACTTACTCGGGAGTGTGCGTTTGAATGTGACTGTGGCCACCCTTATTCAGATACTATGGTGCGTGATGCAATAGCACAGAACGTTTCTGATGTTCGCATAAGGGAACAGATTTTGAAACTAGTCAATCCCTCCCTTCAACAAGTGATAGACATATTGGATCGGCAAGACACACTTGACTTTGCTCAGGAATCATTTGAAACTTCGCCAGCTGTGTGTCGCATTAACCGGCCCGCCGCGCGCGCTGCGCGGAACTGTAAACAGCCTTCGCGCACGTCCGCACCGCCATGTGTCCCGCGAAAGCAAGCAAAGGCAGTGAAATCATGCCCGCGGTGTGCAACTAGACCTTCGCGTGACAATTGCCCGTCACGCCAAGCTATTTGCTTTTTCTGTAATAAGAAAGGACATGTTCAAAGCGTTTGCCAGAAAAAGCTCCGATCAGACAATCACAACCATTCCAGGCCCTTTGCTTCGCGCCGGAATCGAACCAAAGACACACAGGCTCGGGAACCTTCGCCCATGGACATTCATGTCGTTCATGCCACTCCGTCCAGTGTTCCTCTCGCTAACAGTGACTGTGTTCGTCCCACAAAAAGTGTGCGTCGACGTCGACGCAAATCCCGTCGCGTCGCACGTGATTCTGTTCCAGTGTCTGTTCACGTTGCACAAAACAGTCGCTCTTGTCGTCAGCAGGACAATAAACTTTTTGTAGACTTGGACTTTGAAGGCAAAGTGATACCGTTCCAGCTCGATACCGGAGCTGCAGTTTCATTGCTCAATCACGCCACGTACAAACAACTGGGCGCACCTCCGTTGCGTGCCGCAAATGTTCAGCTCAATAGTTATTCCGGACAAGCTATCCCTGTGTTAGGACAGTGCACTCTTCTTGCTACATACAAGGAACAAACAAAACTTGTGTCATTTTACGTTCTTCGTTCTTCTACTGCAGTGAACTTGTTTGGTTTAGATTTATTTCAGTAGTTTAACTTGTCTATCGTCAATCAGGTCCTATCAGTGAACCAGACTGTACCTTCAGCCAGTGTTTCTAGTCTATGTGAAGAATTTGCGGACATTTTTGCACCGGGTCTTGGTTGCGCTACGAACTATGAAGCTTTGGCTCTCGTGTTTGGTGTTACGAAGTTTCATGATTTCTTGTATGGTCGTCACTTTACCATCATCACGGACCACAAGCCTTTGACATCGCTTTTTCATCCGCACAAGCCTGTACCTCCACGTACAGCGCAGAAATTCATTCGCTGGTCTATTTTCCTCTCGCAGTACCGCTACGATATCTTGTATCGGTCCACTGCTAAGCACGGAAACGCCGATGCGTTGTCCCGTTTGCCTGTTGCTGAGGATAAAGCATTCGATTCTTCCGAACTTGCTTGCATGTTCATTGATTCGGAAACCGATGATGTGGTCGACTCGTTTCCGATTGATTTTCGTCGTGTCGCTACAGCCACAGCTGCTGACCCTGTCCTTGCTACTGTTTTGCGTTTTGTTGCTACGCAATGGCCCTTGTCAAAGTCGCGGATCGAGGATCCGTTGGTTCGCCGATTTTTTGCTCACAAGGAGAGACTTTTTGTACGACGTGGTGTTTTGTTGTTGCGTTCTGATAATGATCAGTCCAGAGTAGTGGTCCCACGTTCGTTACAGTCATCTGTCTTACGGCTTCTTCACCAAGGACATTGGGGTATAGTGCGCACGAAACAACTTGCTCGTCAGCACTGTACTTGGTTCGGAATCGATGCTGCGATTACGAATATGTGCTCTTCTTGCATGGCGTGTGCCGAACAACAATCCGCACCGCCGCGGAAATTCTTTGCATGGCCGAAAGCCACTTCCCCTTGGCAACGTTTGCACATAGATTTTGCCGGTCCATTCTGGAATGCTCGATGGTTGGTTGTGGTCGATTCTTTCAGTAATTTTCCTTTTGTTGTCCGGATGTCTTCCACGACGTCTTCTGCCACAATCCAAGCGTTATCCGCTATTTTTTGCATTGAAGGTCTTCCGCAGACTATTGTTTCCGACAATGGCCCACAATTCATGTCCGCAGAATTTCAGTCATTCTGCAAGGCCAATGGTATTCAACATCCGAAATCCGCGCCGTTTTCGCCTCAGTCGAACGGTGCCACTGAACGATTGGTCCGGACTTTCAAGTCACAGATGTTGAAGTTGAAAGAGTCGCATTCTCGGGAGGACGCATTGTTGCTCTTTTTGTCTTCGTACCGCTCTCAGCCCCGCGATGGTCGCTCGCCGGCTGAGTTGCTCCATGGTCATCCTCATCGAACCTTGATGTCTTTGCTGCATCCGCCGCATCAGGTTCCTGTGCAGCGGCAGACTCCTGCTTTTGCTCCTGGCGACGTTGTCTTCTATCGCACCTATCGAGGTTCACGGCGTTGGCTCCCAGGGCGCCTTCTTCGCTGCCTCGGCCGCGCGATGTATTTGGTTTTGGGGGCCTCTGGTGAGGTGCGTCGGCATCTCAATCAGCTGCGCCTCTGTCGTCGCCTGGGTTCTGCCGCTCCTCGTCTGCTTTCAGCGACGGTGCCGTCCGGTCAGCGCCCTGGGGACCCATCTACTGGCTCGCCTCATCCCCAGGTGTTACCGACGATGCCTTCCATTTTGCCTCATGGCGTCGCGCCGCCGCCGCAGCCGCCGCAGCCGCCGCCGGCGCCGCCCGCAGTGGACGCCTCGCTGCGGCCGCCCAGCGCCTCCCTGGGTCACGCGCCGCCGCTCGCTTCCCGTGACCAGCTGTCCTCCGCCATGGAACTCTTGCCCGCTCCGGACCACATGGCGTCATCGCGCGTCGGATACCCCGACGCAATGGAGGTCGACCCTTCGGCCCCTCCTGTCTCATTACGGGCGCATACACCGCATGTTGACGTGCACCCTGGACTAGGTTTTCAGGCGTTTCCTAGCTCCCCTCGGACCGAATGGCAGGGTGCGGGTGGCACAGCCTCGCCTGTTGTTAGGCTCCCCACCCCATCACATACGTCAACATGGGGTCCTCCCCACGGCGGGCGGAAGCTTTATCACACGACCGTTCGCCGATTTGCGGGGGAGGAATGTGGTGTCACCGCCAGACACCACACTTGCTAGGTGGTAGCTTAAATCGGCCGCGGTCCATTAGTACATGTCGGACCCGCGTGTCGCCACTGTCAGGATCGCAGACCGAGCGCCACCACAAGGCAGGTCTCGAGAGACTGACTAGCACTCGCCCCAGTTGTACGACGACGTTGCTAGCGACTACACTGACGAAGCCTTTCTCTCATTTGCCGAGAGACAGTTAGAATAGCCTTCAGCTAAGTTAATGGCTACGACCTAGCAAGGCGCCATTAACCATTTGTAACGTTGCATGTACCTCAAGATAGAGTCTCACTTGTATCATCCAGAATGCTGTATACCAAAGGACAATATAAAAGTTAAGTGTTCTAGTAGCTACGTTCTTTTCTTTATCACATTCATTACGAATCCTGTTCCAGACTTAACGCCAGACGGCGTGAGTTGACACGTGCCCTTTCGGCTACTTCACTGTGGACTGGCTGCCTTAACAGTCCACTACACATACAATTCGTTTACCTAACAAAAATGGCTCCAAGTTCAACTGTGTTTAGCTCCTATCACAACCACCAGAGCACTCTGTCATCACGTCAGTTGATTATGCAATTACCATTATTCAAGATGGCTGCACCCACTGTGAAACGTGTCACCTTTCCCGAACCTGCATGCTACAGTAAAATTCCAACTTGGCTTTAGTCACACCCTACACATTTTTCAGCTGATCCCATTTCCAGATCATTTCGCATCTGATATCTGCAATTTAAGTCGGAGAAAGACATATCCATTACCTTCTGCAGCCTGTCTAGAAACAGAACGACCTCAGTTAGTGCAACAGGACCTTGTCTTGACCATTCGCCGGAAATGCGAGCGCCGCTGACGGCATGTCAAAGCCACAAATCTGTCCATCTAAACAGCCATCTCCTCAGCCCCAGGACCAGCATGCCGAGGTGGGCTCTCTCTATACCTGCTCTCTAGCTATTTCTAGCGACATACACTACACAAATGGATTCCTGAATAGCGCAGATCTCTATCCTCCCCTGCATCTCCAACTCAACATGTAAACATTGTCTCCCCCAGCCAGCGAACCCGACGTCATTCACGTTGTGCTGACAATTTCCACTCACAAATCTTAAATACTCTCATATATAAAAGCCTATTCACTCCTATCAAAACTCACTTAATTATTATTATTATTATTATTATTTATTTTATGGCCTTCATTGGACCAATGTAGTCAAAAATACAAAGTTGTAAACAAGTTGTTACACAGGGATACAATTTGGCTCAACAATAACTTAACATGATATTTAGGTAATATTATTATTAGAGTATATTCTTATACGAAAGGTGTTTTGCTCTTCTGTCTGCCCAATATTTCTTCATTCTTTCAGATATTTTCTTTCTTTCTTCATCTGAGACCACTCTTTCTGTACTCCTTTTATTGATTTTCATTTGTAGTCTAGTTTGCGGGTCTTGCAGTATTCTGGTTTTCTCTGTCTTGTTTTTTAGGTCATCTACTGTAATTTAGAGTTCTTTTATATCTTCCTTAATTTCTGTGATCCATTTGATGTCGCTCTTGCTATTCCACAATTTTTGAATAATTTTTTTGCTAATCCTGTTTTCTAGAGTTCTCAACAGATGTCCAAAGAATGATATGCATTGCTTCCTGTTCGTGCTCATGACTGGTTCTATTTTCTTGTATACTGTTTCATTTGATGCTATTCTCCAATGTCCATTTATTTTATACTGTTTATTTATACATGTCCTAATTATTCTTCTTTCTATTTTTAGTATTCTGTCAATTTCTGCTGTATTAGTTGTTTTGAAGATAGTTTCAGCTGCATACGCAATTTCTGGTTGTGTAACTGTTTTATACTGTTTTAATTTTGCATCTATAGATAGGCTTTTTTTGTTTTATGTAGTTTTGGTAATGTAATTTGCGTAGTTCAGTTTTCTTATTCTATTCTGCCATGATGCCTTCTCATTTAGATTGTATGTTATTATTTGGGCTAAATAATTAAATTTATCAACAATTTTGATTTCCTGTTCTCCTATTGTAACTTTGTTTGCAAGTGGTGGATCAGTTAGCATAATCTCCGTTTTTCCAAATGTTATTCAAAGGCCTACTTTCTCTGCTATTTCTTGTAGTGATTTCACTTGTTGCCTGGCTTCTTGAACGGTATTGGCTAGGAGAGCAAAATCATCAGCGAATCCCAAGTAGTTTAAGCTAATATCATCTTTTGCACTTCCAATTCTTATCATATTTGGATTGTCCTTGTACCATTCGCTCATTATGTATTCCAGTGCACAGTTGAACAGTAATGGTGATAGGCAGTCACCTTGTCTTAAGCCTGTTTTTATGAGGAATGGTTCCAAAATTTCTCCTCTAAACTTCACTTTTGATTTAGTGTTGGTTAGAGTGAGTTGTATTATTTTAATTAGTTTTGGATGGAGTCCTAGATTTCTTAAAATTTTTAATACTGAAGTTCTGTGGAGACAGTCATATGCCTTCTTAAAATCTACAAATGCTATTGCCAGAGGTTTTTTCCGTTTCTTGTAGTATGCCATAATCTATTTTTAAACTAATTATCTGCACAGCTTCTCCATGGTCTGAAACCTCCCTGATATTCCCCTAACTCCTGTTCTAATTGCTCCTTGATTCTTTCATATAGGATCTTGGATAGAATTTTGTATGTGCAATCTTGGAGAGAGATTCCTCTGTAGTTGTCTGGGTTGCTCTTATCTCCCTTTTTATGTAGTGGGTGGATGATAGCTGTGGTCCAATGCTCGGGGAATCGTTCTGTTACCCAAATTTTTGTTAGAGCCATGTGTAAGGATTTCCATCTTCATCTTTCAGTATTAGTGTAGGGGCTTCATATTGTTGTAGTTGTTTCCCAAAGATTTTATAGTAGTTCCTGGAGTTGGTTTTATGATAATTATCTTGTATAGAGTTTATAATATCTTTATGGAATTCTCTCTTTATTCTTCTAATATTTTGTGTGAATTTTTTTCTTTCATTTTTTAGGTTAATGGCATTATCTTCAGTTTTATGTGTTTGAAACCTTAACCATGCTTGGTGTCTATCTTCATGGAATTTGTCACATTCTGATGTCCACCATGCATGTTTCCTTCTGGGGTTCAAGGGAGCTAGATTCTCTGCTTCTTTTTTAAGATTAGGAACTAGTTGTTCTAGATCATCTGTTAATTTGATGGTTTGTGTTACTTGTTGGTATTTATTATTTTTAATTAGCTGATGTGAGTCAAACTTCCTTTTTATTTTATTAGTTTTTCCGGTCCTCTTCTTTAACGGAGTGAATTTGATTTTAATTTTAACTATATAATGGTCTGAGCCAGTGTCTACTCCTCTCAGTACTTTAACATTGTGGATCTCCTTATGAAAATTTTTGTCCATACAGACGTGGTCTAGCTGCCACTCCCCCTTCCTCCAGTCTGGATGTTTCCATGTTTTAGGTTTACTTGGCTTCCTCTTAAAGTATGTTGATTTAGGTATAAGGTTGTGTTCTCTGCAGAGTTCTACAAGTCTTTGACCGTTTTTGTTTGTAAATTTATGTGGACTCCATTTTCCAATTATATCTTTATATTTCCTTTCTTTTCCCAACTGAGCATTGAAATCTCCCAATAAGATTTTTACATTCTTTTTATTTACTCTGTTCACAGTTTGTTCAAGAAGGTCCCAAAATTTATCTACCTCTTCCTTTGTTTTTGTTAGACAATGTTTATCATTTGTTGGGGCATGAGCATTTATTATTGTATAGATTTTATTCATTGTTTTAAAGCTTAGAGGCCCAAGTCTTGGTGATACTGCTTGGAAATCCGTTACTGAATCTATTATTTTTATGTTTACTAAAAACCCTGTTCCAAACTGGGGACATTGTTTCATTGCCCTCGGTCCTGGTTTCCCATTATAAATTATGTATCCTTGTGATTCGAATGGTTCCTCTGTGGTGTTTCTGATTTCTTGGATCCCTGTTATTAATTTTTTTTGTTTATTTAGGTCATCTGTAAGCTCCTTGAGTTTTCCGGTCTGAAGTAGTGAGTTTATGTTGTGTGTTGCTATATAATTTATTTGCTCATGTTTAATCTTCTTTTTGTCTTTTAGTGTGCTTTTTGATGGTTGCAAACGCTCCGATTCGTTGCTGTCTTCTAGTTGACTACCCACCGAATCCGATGTAGCCTTTTCCCGCCTTTTTGAGCAGGACGGTGGAATTTTTTTTCATAAAAAACCTTTCCATTTTTGACTTTCGAAGGTTGTCAACCTTAGTTGGAGCAAGCTCTGATTTACAACTACGTTTGTTAACCGCAGAGGGTGTGTTTGGTCCGCGAGAGCTATTTTATTTCACTCAAGTCCGCCGGTAAACCGGTGAGGACTTCCCTATCCGCCACGTAGGAGTATCACCTCTCCTCCTACTATGACAGCATAGTAGGTTCGTGGAAAACTCACTTAATAATAAAAAAAGCATTCTCCCTTTCTAAGCTTAGATGAGTATGTATTTAGAACAAACAGACAAACATAATTCCAAGCAGAAGTCATACATATGATTAAAAAGAAAAAAATGACCTCAATTTAGATTATCCGACATTTACTTACATGTCCTAATGATACAGTAGTAGATGAGTTGTGTCATCCACTCGCTCGCTCCTTCAACACACGCTTTCACAGAACTTGTTCTACTTATATGTCACCCACCCTGTTATAATAATAATTTTGAACAAGCATTTACGCCCCCACATACAAACCAGCTCAATAGAACATAAGAATTCTTTTTTCCACAGATAGTCATATACGGTGAACAATTACGCATACATGTAGTCAAATAAGCAAATACTTTTACCGACATACACACCCCTCTCACTCGGGATAGGGCATTTAATATTATATACTTAAACACAGACCAATGATAACAATATTCCGATTCGCACATTGTTCTTTTAATAAAGATAGAATTCATTTTCCTATAGCGTACAAAATCACCATTATACATCAGAGCACCCTCGCTGACCAAAGTCGATCTCAGAACAGTTCAGCTAATTCGAGAGCTTTTCCCCTTCGCAGAAACGCGTCAGTCTTTCTGATCAGAGCCTGCTCCAGACTCACATATTAGAAGACCAAAAATATTTTTAATATAATATTATAAAATTCACCTCTTACTCGTCCATATTAAGCACAGTCCTAGTACTTTAGCCTGTCATAGACCTCTGATTAACTAGAATTCCTGCCCTGCACAGACATTAACAAGGACTGATGCACGGAGAAGTTAAGTTACAGTAAGTGTTAGAATGGAATTAGATTAAGTGACCTTGTCGTCGTACTGTTTTCTTCTCGTTTGTTATTTGCATTATTAGTGAGGTATACCCTGGCGGAGAGGTTGCGAATTTCTGCAGCCTGGACCAGATGTGGAGAGAAGTGCATGTGCCAATGATTTCTGTGTCTTGCAGAGTGCAACTGCCGACAGTAATTTTGTTGTAGATACTTAGGAGGTGACGCAGATAGCTATCAATAAGGCTGGTTGTATTGAAGATGTTTTGAGTACCGAAATGCTACAGACGCATTTAGTATTTCCGAAGGCCGCAGTTTCGGCACCATCTGTGACGGCACTGCCTCCTCAGAAGGTGGGAGTAGAAGAAAGAGGAAATGTGTTTCTAAGGTTTATGATCGGGCCGACAAGGCATGTGCCAGTGGATCCGGAGATTCACAAAGTGACAACACTTGCAGTGTAATGTGTGATGCCGGCGAATGCTGCTGTGCAATCCCAGGGCTAGACTTTCTCATCAAGCATTCCTCAGATTTAAAAAACCGTCTTTGCAGGAAGTAGTGGACTTGCTAAACAGACAAGATAAATTAGACATGGTTACTTCCGCGTTCGACGTTACCCCGGGTGAGTTGTACTGTTAGCGCGGCACAACACGTGCCCTCCCACCCGCCAGCACGGCCAGCCACGCCGCGCCGCTCGCGCGCAAATAAACAAATTACGCACCAGGTACCCACTAAGAAACTGAAATCATCTCCGAACTGCTTTCGTGCCTACCCACGGGCCATTAGCCCATCCCGTCAAGCGCTGAGCTAGTTTTGTAATAAGAAATGACATGAGAAAGCTGTGTGTAGTAAGAGAAACTCCAATTCACAATTCTCTCCCGTTCGCGTCACCGCAACGGCAACCGCGATGACCATGATTCACATCAGCCTATGGATGATATGCCATTTATTCAAAGCCTTCTACTTCACGTGCTTCGACAGCTCGTAGTGTGAATCAAGTTTTGCCAGACACCTCCCCTCGCATTCAGCGCGATGTGAGGAAGCTTTTTGTGACTTTGCTTATTTGTGGATGTCCTGTTCGCATGCAGCTGGACACTGGTGAGTCAGTTTCTTTACTGAACAAATTGACGTATGACTTGCTTTATTCACTCCCGCTTCTTCGTTCACATTCCACGCTGACTGCAGTTACTGGACAGGAAATCTCAGTGCTTGGCGTGTGTAGTTTGGTAGCCACGTATGGTGCCACGACCCGTACAGTGCCTTTCCATGTGCTCTGCTCAAGTGATGCTACGAATATTTTTGGCATGGACGCATTTGAACTTTATGGCCTCGCAATTCAGGACAATGTACTTTGCATCAACGCTATTGACCATGCAGACAAAGTTACCACACTATGCCATGATTTTGCTGAACTCTTTTCTTATGGCCTTGGTTGTGCCACAGACTTTGCAGCGCATGTTGTAGTTAAAGATATGCCTATTTTCCGGCGTGCACGCCCGGTACTGCACGCACTGCGCGACGCCGTAGCTTCTGAACTTAAGCATTTGCAAGACATTGGTGTCACTGCACTTGTTTCTACTTCGCCATGGGCTTCTCCTATAGTGTATGTAAAGAAACCAAACGGTCGTCTCCGTATTTGTGCTGACATAAGTCTACCGTCAATCCCCAGACAGTGGTAGCTACATTTCCCTTACTGCGTCCTGAAGACATTTTTGATAAGCTTGGCGCTGGAAAATTCTTTTCCACGATTGACTTGCGGGACGCATACTTTCAGATTCCGCTCGAAGAACAGTCGCAGCGCTATTTGGTGATCAACACCCACCTTGGATTGTTCAAGTTTCGCCGCCTTCCGTTCGGTTGTGCTTCGGCTCCTGCTATTTTTGAGTTTTATTTGCAACAGTTGTGGGCCACTGTCCCTGGTTGCTCATATTATGTGGACGATATAGCGGTATAAGGTCGCACCCCTGACTAACATTTGCACAATTTACGTGCCTTATTTATTGTACTTTTGCAAACAGGACTAAAGTGTAACAGAGGCAAGTGGAAATTTTTTCAAACTGAGATTCAGAATTTAGGACATATGATTAACGAACAGGGTATCCACCGCTCGCCGTCAAATCTCAGTGCAATTAGAGACTTGCCTGCACCCAGGAACTTGAAAGAACTTCAGTCTGTGTTGGGCAAAATTTCATATTATATTCGGTTTATACCAAATGCAGCGGTGATAGCAGCGCCTTTGCATCGCCTTCGGCGTAAGAACGTTCCTTTTGGTTGGTCTTCGGAATGAGACTCTGCTTTCAACGAGCTCAAATCTGCTTTTTACGCTTGCAGAACCGTCTGAGCCTCTGATTAAGATCCACCGATCGGCTCTGTACCGAGCGAGGTGGCGCAGTGGTTAGCACACTGGACTCGCATTCGGGAGGACGACGGTTCAATCCCGTCTCCGGCCATCCTGATTTAGGTTTTCCGTGATTTCCCTAAATAGTCTCAGGCAAATGCCGGGATGGTTCCTTTGAAAGGGCACGGCCGATTTCCTTCCCAATCCTTCCCTAACCCGAGCTTGCGCTCCGTCTCTAATGACCTCGTTGTCGACGGGACGTTAAACACTAACCACCACCACCACCACTCGGCTCTGTACCAGAGGTCTGCAATCGGTCCTGTCGACTATGCTGCAAATGGTCAGCTCTGTTTTCATCTTGCAAGGAAGACTGGCAGCCCTTACCACTTCTGCTGGCCGCTCAAAACCAGAGAGAATCTCTTCTGATCTAAAGTGACACACATCACCAGTACCGACGTGAGCAACCACCTGCAGTTGGCTGCACCCTGTGACCTTCATGGCATCCGGGAGGACCCTTTCCACATCTGGAATGACTCCACCCGGTATGCACACGGAGTGCACATTGGATTTCTTACCCTTCTTGTCAGTCAAGTCCATAAGTGGCCCCATACAGCGCCTAACGTTGGAGCTCCCAACTACCAATAATCCCACCCTCTGCGATTGCTCGGATCTTGCAGGCTGAGTGGTTTCCCCTGAAACAGGACAGGTGACAGCATCTGGCTCAGCGACAGCGTCAGTCACAGACAGTGCCTGGAATCTGTTTGCCAGACCAACTGGGGAGGCCTTACGTGTGGCCGCTTGGGAAGTCTTTAGCCGCCTGCTTCGCCTTGGGGCGACCTCTACATTTTGATGTCATAAGTGTGTGTCACCACTAAATTTCAGTGACAGAGGAACCTTACCAGCCACCCTCCCTGCAGACGATGGCTCTCGACTACCTGAGAGTTTTAGTTTCGTCGACAGACAGCATCAGTATGCTGTGGGTAATTGCACTGACTGTTTTTTTTTCCCTGCGAGTGTCACGTCGAGTCAGTCCACCTTTTACCAGCTTTTCAGTTCTGTTTTTATGTGTGACATGTGGAAAGTAAACTCAGACTGGGTTCTGAGGATGTGTAAAAATGATCGTTATTTTTCTCCGTCATCAATGGGTGTGGCTCTTTGTCTGGAAGGGTATAAGGTGCTAACCATGTGTAGCTTCTTAGGAGGGGAAGATGAGTTTTGTTTAGAAGTCGGAGTTTTGTGATAGTTTACGCCGTTTTGAATGGGGAATGTATTTCATTTCGATCAATAGATGTGGCTCACTACGTTCAAGCACGTAAAGTAGTAGTCATGAGTAGCCGCTCAATTGGAGAAGTTAAGTTAAAGTAAGTGTTAGAATAGAATTAGATTAAGTGTTGTAAGGTGGCATGATTTTGAGCCACACTACAACTACCACTCCGGAAAGAAGTCCCTTTAATAGGTCGAGACAGGAAACCATTAACGATACTGACATCGGCTAGGGATCTCAATTTGTAGCAGAATATCTGCACGTTGGGCGATAGTGAAGCGGACGGAGACGGGAGGCTGGCAGGCGAACGGGAAAGACACAAGCGAGGCAGGCAGGCCTGAGAGCTGTAGACAACATTGAACGTAAAATGGTTCAAATGGCTCTGAGTACTATGGGACTTAACTCCTGTGGTCATCAGTCCCCTAGAACTTAGAACTACTTAAACCTAAGTAACCTAAGGACAGCACACACATCCATGCCCGAGGCAGGATTCGAACCTGCGACCGGAGCGGTCACGACATCGAACGTAAGCTCCTGGAAACCCCAGGCGGGTGGACCGCGGCTTAGCGGGAGCCACGTGTCCGAGGTCAAGGAAAAGACACAGGGGCTCGCTCACAAAACGCGTGGCGGCGTGTAGGTGGTTTTCCGAACGGCCGGAGCAGAAGCTTCTGGAACAGTCTGGAAACTTCTAGAAGCTTTGGTCGATTGCAAAACTGAGATTGGTCGGCGATCGGAAACGAACGCCTTCCAGCAACATGATTGGCCACACACATTAAAGGGGGGAAGAAAAAGGAACAGGAGGTACGGAAAGCGTTGCGACTGTGAAACACTTGTTCCTGGGTCGTTGAGGAGAGAGGTTGGTCGTGGCGAGGTGTGCGACCTCGTTACTGGGACAGAGTACTTGTAGCGAGAGTCTGAGGATCGTTTGGTGTTCCACGGCTGCCGTGGGGGTGCCTACGGAAGCTTTTGGTGAGGTAGAATTTATGTTATCTCGCTGAGGTGAGAACCTTTGCAGCGATAAGCGTTAGATCACTGTAGTGGTCGTGCATTCGCAACGGTGGTTAGAGAAGTAAAGTAAATTGCTGATCACGTGTCTTTTTCGTTCTATGCTGAGGCTTCACGTTGCTAGTCGTGAGTGTAGTTCTAAATGTTCAAAAAATGGTTCAAATGGCTCTGAGCACTATGGGACTCAACTGCTGAGGTCATTAGTCCCCTAGAACTTAGAACCAGTTAAACCTAACTAACCTAAGAACATCACAAACATCCATGCCCGAGGCAGGATTCGAACCTGCGACCGTAGCAGTCTTGCGGTTCCAGACTGCAGCGAGTTCTAAATGTAATTGCAATTGCCATAGCTGATGTCAGTATTCCGCGCTTGAATTAACAACCGCGAATATATCACGGGACAGACGATTACCAAATGTGAATAGGCAGAACTAAAATGTTGCTCGTACTGTGTAATCTTGTATAGGGTAAATTGCAGAAGAGTAAGGAATTTCACACTACTGAGTGTATCATTTCATAAATAGTACTTTCCTTGGTCATTTTATTATGTCCTTATTTGTGTATTTCATGTTTGCAACCACCTGGTGGGGGCAGTGTTTGTAGGTCAGCACATCTGAACATTCTAGCCTACTGAGGATATGGTTAGAAACCAACCAGATTTGCATACGACTAGTTGATGTCACATATAGAGCAAAGTATAAGCTTACCCTTCTGGAAAGCGTATAAGTTCCACAGCGACTAATCGGCGTTATAAAATCCGTTGTGCAAAATTTTTCACTTATAAGTTCGGCTCGCAGGATTACCCATCAGCAGGAAAAAGCATAACAGAAGCGGTAGCATACAGTATCCTTGTCGTCGTACTGTTTTGTTCTCCTCGTTTGTTGTTTGCGTAATTAATGAGGTATACCCTGGCGGAGAGATTGCGAATTTCCGCAGCCTGGACCAGATGTGGAGGGAAGTGCATGTGCCAATGATTTTTGTGTCTTGCAGAGTGCAACTGCCGACAGTAATTTTCTTGTAGATACTAAGGAGGTTGCACAGAAAGCTATCAATAAGGCTGATTGTACTGCAAATGTTTTGGGTATTGAAATGGTACAGACGCATTTAGTATGTCCGAAGGACGCAGATTCTGCACCATCTGTGACGGCACTGCCCCTCAGAACGTGGGAGGGGAAGAAAGAGGAAATGTGTTCGTAAGGTTAATGATCGGGCCGACAAGGCTTGTGCCAGTGGATCAGGAGATTTGCAAAGTGACAACACTTGCAGTGTAGTGCGTGATGCACGCGAAGGCTGCTGTGCAATCCCAGGGCTAGACATTCTCATCAAGCATCATGACGGAACTGACTTTCGATGACGAGCAGTGGAACTCAGGTGGATAATATTCAAGCTGGGGGAAGCTGACACCATTGACATACTGTTGCAAGGTTCGTTTATCGTGATGCGACAAATGCGGGCAAAATCACTAAGGCTTAATTTGCATGATAATATGCCACAAGGCACTGGGAAGTTGCTTTAGGTGACAGAAGGTGTAGCTAACTTATACGATTCTGGACTTCGTCTACGGGTAGGGAGTCATAGTTGAGTACGCAGCGTTCTGTGATTGAGAGCACTTCTTGTGTCTATACTCACGTTGAGCCATCAAAATTCCGTCCTTGTGACTGGGACTTTGCGTTTCTTGTCTGTAGAATACAGAGAGGAGAAGATAGTATTAGGTTATACTAGTCAGAGGACCGCTTTGTGCCGTCCTAGTTTTTGAATGACTTTTTTAATTTGGGGCTGGAGTTCTTCCATCGTCGCAGACGTGTACGAGAACCATCACTCCGACGCCCCAGACGCATTACATTCGGTGATATTGCTAATTGCTTCGGCTTATTAGGGCTATAAAGTTGAACAGCTGTGATCACGTGAGTTTCATTTCCACTGAGGTTGCACATCACTGTAGATCAAATTTGAAAGCAGTGTCTTCTAGTGTTTAGGACGTAGATAATGTCAGTCATCTCACTTTGTTTATATTAGATCGCGTAGCCAAAAAACGGGGCAGATTTGGGCAGTTGATCAATAATATTAGTCAGGAAATTCTTTTGTATCTCTTTATGTCCATTCCACATCAACATATAAAGATTTGTAATAAATAAAGGCCGGCCAGAGTGGCCCTGCGGTTCCAGGCGCTGCAGTCTGGAACCAAGCGACCGCTACGGTCGCAGTTTAGAAACCTGCCTCGGGCATGGATGAGTGTGACGTCCTTATGTTAGTTACGTTCAATTATTTCTAAGTTTTAGGCGACTGATGACCTCAGAAGTTAAATCGCTTAGTGCTCAGAGCCGTTTGAAACAAGCCCAATAAATAAAGGGGTTATAATCTACAATAAATGTATAAGCAGAAACGTTAATCATCAATAAACACTTCCGGGCTAAGTTGCCGTGGTCGATCTGTAGAACTTCTTCTCCCTGACGTTTCGTTCTCAACTACGGAGAACATCTTCGGAGGTGAGTCAACGACTGGCTGCTAGGAGCTGGGGCCGCCGCTTATATGGATATCGTAGAGGGCGCCACCGCACGTCACGTGGCGTCGATGTGCAGCTATCTCTGGCTACCGTCTGTTCTCTCGATTGCAGGCAATCGATTGTCACGTGATTGATGCAACGTCGACCGCCATATCTTATCCAATTTTAATCCTTCTTCTTTACGATTAAAATTGTATTGATGTTTGTGGATTTCAATTGCCTCTCTATACATACGTGTATAATAATGCGACGTCCTCGCTAGCACGCTTGTTTCACCAAATTTTATTTCGTGATCTCCATCCTTGAAAACATGTTCCGCTACTGCCGATTTGTCGATATGTCCCAAGCGACAGTTTCTTTTGTGCTCCGTCAACCGTGTATTGATGCTTCTTTTTGTAGTTCCTATGTAAACCCTGCCACAACTGCACGGAATTTTATATACCCCTGGGGTGGCTAGGGGGTGCCGAGCATCTTTTGTTGATCTTAGGCATTCACTAATTTTCTTAGTAGGTCTGAAAATGGTCTCTACGTGAAACTTGGCTAGTACTTTCCCAATGCGATCCGTGATATTATGGATGAACGGAAGAAATACTTTTCCAGCTGATGGTTGTTGCTGTCTCGTATTTTTAGGCATTTTTCTATTTGGGTGAAGTGCTCGGTTAATCTCGTTTTTCGTATAACCATTTTTCGCAAAGGCCATTCGTAAATGATTTAGTTCTTCTTGTAAGTAGCCTGGTTCACAAATATTATTGGCCCTATCCACTAATGTTTTTATGACCCCCCTCTTTTGCCTAGGGTGGTGGTTTGAGTTCTTATGGAGGTAGCGATCAGTATGTGTACCTTTCCTGTAGACCTTATGGCCTAAGGTCCCATCCGCCCGTTTGATAACTGATACATCCAAGAAGTTAAGTTGTCCGTTCTCCTCCTTCTCCATAGTAAATTTAATCTTTGGGTTGATGCTATTTAAGTGTACCAGGAAATGATTCAAGTCTTCTTCCTCATGATTCCATATTACAAAGGTATCATCCACATACCGATACCACTTCAAGGGGCTTTTTTTGACGACTGCAGTGCTTGATTTTCAAAATATTCCATGAATAAATTCGCAATTGCGGGACTTAGGGGGCTTCCCATGGCTACCCCATCGATCTGTTCATAAAATTCACCATTTTACTGAAAATAGGTCGAGGATAGACAGTGTTGGAACAAGGCTACTACATCAGTAGGGAACATATCGGCTATATGGGAGAGAGCTTCATCAACTGGAACCATCGTGAACAAAGACACTATATCAAAATTGACAAGGATGTCATTAGGACCGACAGTAATTTCCCTCAATTTCTCAATGAAGTGTAGAGAGTTTTTAATATGACTTTCAGTATTGCCTATGTAAGGTTGTAACAAAGAGGCAAGGTGTCTGGATAGTTCTTGGGTAGGAGCTCCAATTGCGCTGACTATTGGTTCAAAATGGTTCAAATGGCTCTGAGCGCTATGGGACTCAACTGCTGAGGTCATTAGTCCCCTAGAACTTAGAACTAGTTAAACCTAACTAACCTACGGACATCACAAACATCCATGCCCGAGGCAGGATTCGAACCTGCGACCGTAGCGGTCTTGCGGTTTTAGACTGCAGCGCCTTTAACCGCACGGCCACTTCGGCCGGCTGACTATTGGTCTCAAAGGAACATCAGGCTTATGTATCTTTGGTAATCCATATAATCTCGGAGGATAAGCCTCCGTTTTACAAAGATACTTTTTAACTTCTGTAGGAATGGAAGACTGTTTTATCAGACGATTGGTGGCATTCAGCACATTCGTTGTGGGATCCTTTTTCAACTTCTTGTATATGCTGGATTCCAGGAGATCCCTGATCTTCCTGTGATAATCCTCAGTATTCATTAAAACAGTAACATTTCCCTTGTCAGCGGCAACTATAATAACATTCTTGTCTTCCAATAGGCAGAAGTAGAAGTTTGATCGTCTACAAGAGGGTCGACAGGAAACACCGATTCCAAACAATTCCCAAACGGTTATTAATTTATCAGAAAAATATTTGTCTAAGGAAGAACTTTCTGTTCTGTCTAAAGGAGGGAATTTTGCAATAACTCCATCCAAGATTCCTATGGAGGACATTATTGCTAATATAGAGGCAGGAATTCGTCAGTTGCCATCATATTCTGCTGACGAAATTAGAATGGAAACCTCCAGGATATTACGCAAAGCTAAGCCACCCAGCAGCAATCTGTCTCAAGGGGAAAGGAAGGCATTGCGAGAGATCAATGCAGACAAGAATGTTATTATAGTTGCCGCTGACAAGGGAAATGTTAATTGTTTTAATGAATACTGAGGATTATCACAAGAAGATCAGTGATCTCCTGGAATCCAGCACATACAAGAAGTTGAAAAAGGATCCCACAACGAATGTGCTGAATGCCACCAATCGTCTGATAAAACAGTCTTCCATTCCTACAGAAGTTAAAAAGTATCTTTGTAAAACGGAGGCTTATCCTCCGAGATTATATGGATTACCAAAAATACATAAGCCTGATGTTCCTTTGAGACCAATAGTCAGCGCAATTGGAGCTCCTACCCAAGAACTATCCAGACACCTTGCCTCTTTGTTACAACCTTACATAGGCAATACTGAAAGTCATATTAAAAACTCTCTACACTTCATTGAGAAATTGAGGGAAATTACTGTCGGTCCTAATGGCATCCTTGTCAGTTTTGACATAGTGTCTTTGTTCACGATGGTTCCAGTTGATGAAGCTCTCTCCCATATAGCCGATATGTTCCCTACTGATGTAGTAGCCTTGTTCCAACACTGTCTATCCTCGACCTATTTTCAGTAAAATGGTGAATTTTATGAACAGATCGATGGGGTAGCCATGGGAAGCCCCCCAAGTCCCGCAATTGCGAATTTATTCATGGAATATTTTGAAAATCAAGCACTGCAGTCGCCAAAAAAAGCCCCTCGAAGTGGTATCGGTATGTGGATGATACCTTTGTAATATGGAATCATGAGGAAGAAGACTTGAATCATTTCCTGGTACACTTAAATAGCATCAACCCAAAGATTAAATTTACTATGGAGAATGAGGAGAACGGACAACTTAACTTCTTGGATGTATCAGTTATCAAACGGGCGGATGGGACCTTAGGCCATAAGGTCTACAGGAAAGGTACACATACTGATCGCTACCTCCATAAGAACTCAAACCACCACCCTAGGCAAAAGAGGGGGGTCATAAAAACATTAGTGGATAGGGCCAATAATATTTGTGAACCAGGCTACTTACAAGAAGAACTAAATCATTTACGAATGGCCTTTGCGAAAAATGGTTATACGAAAAACGAGATTAACCGAGCACTTCACCCAAATAGAAAAATGCCTAAAAATACGAGACAGCAACAACCATCAGCTGGAAAAGTATTTCTTCCGTTCATCCATAATATCACGGATCGCATTGGGAAAGTACTAGCCAAGTTTCACGTAGAGACCATTTTCAGACCTACTAAGAAAATTAGTGAATGCCTAAGATCAACAAAAGATGCTCGGCACCCCCTAGCCACCCCAGGGGTGTATAAAATTCCGTGCAGTTGTGGCAGGGTTTACATAGGAACTACAAAAAGAAGCATCAATACACGGTTGACGGAGCACAAAAGAAACTCTCGCTTGGGACATATCGACAAATCGGCAGTAGCGGAACATGTTTTCAAGGATGGAGATCACGAAATAAAATTTGGTGAAACAAGCGTGCTAGCGAGGACGTCGCATTATTATACACGTATGTATAGAGAGGCAATTGAAAACCACAAACATCAATACAATTTTAATCGTAAAGAAGAAGGATTAAAATTGGATAAGATATGGCGGTCGACGTTGCATCAATCACGTGACAATCGATTGCCTGCAATCGAGAGAACAGACGATAGCCAGAGATAGCTGCACATCGACGCCACGTGACGAGCGGTGGCGCCCTCTACGATATCGATATAAGCGGCGGCCCCAGCTCCTAGCAGCCAGTCGTTGACTCACCTCCGAAGATGTTCTCCGTAGTTGAGAACGAAACGTCAGGGAAAAGAAGTTCTACAGATCGACCACGGCAACTTAGCCCGGAAGTGTTTATTGATGAAGACGCCGGCCGTGAAAGCCTACATGGAATGAGAAACATTAATATTTAGTAGTTTATAGTTCCCTTAAACATTCATTTATTTTTATGTTATGATTTATCTGTTAAAGAGCAAGAAGGAGGAAATAATATCACCGTTAAGAGATCATAAGATGTGCTTCACGGGGTAGTCAGACAGGGCAAAATCTTTATTTTCGCGTTCAGTACTTTCCATTGCGCACATTTATTTTTGCTCCCGCCTGGAGCAGCATCTAGGAAACCACACAAATACCTTCAGGAAATACTTCCTAACACTTAAATTTATATTCGATGTTAGAAAATCTTTCTTTTTCATTAATACTTTTCTTGCTATAGCCAGTCTTCATTTTATATCCTCTCTACTTCGGCCATCATCAGTCTCATTTCGTAATCTGATTCTCTTAACACTACCTGGTTTAACCCTCGCATTACCAAGGGGGAGAGAAGGGGTACTTTATTCCTACGTTTCCAGAACAATGTAATCTAGTCATGTACATTATATTCCGTAATTGTTTTAAATTTTTCAGTAAAACTTAACGCAAAAATTTAGGTCTTGTCAGTGGATGTGAATATTCAGAACAGTGTCATATTCACACTTTCAGGTTTAGGACACTTCTTAAACATAAATATATCTTTAAGAAGTATGTTGTGCGTAAAAGACAACGAAAATTAACGAAATCCGAACATCTTTGTGTTGGTCATATATTACGCCCCCCTATTGTAGTACACGTTATGGAAAATCCGTTGGCACTGCTAGGTTTAATTCGTATACGTTCCATTGCCTTTCATTTAGTTCCATTGAGGGTTATCTTATAACCCCTTTCCAGGGCACTATCAATTCCACTCAACGGTTATTCCAAGTTCTTTGCTCTCTCTGACAGAATTGCAGTGTCACTGGTAAACTTCAAAAATGTTTATTGCATCTCCCTGATATTTAATTCTGCTTGCAAATTTATCCTTGTATGATTTACTGCTTGTTTGGTGTAGATGTTGAATAATGTTGAGTGTAGGCTACCTGAATGTCTCACTCCCATCCTCCCATTGCAGAACTAGAAATCCAGCGGATGGAGTAGCAGAATTTATGTGCTTCAACATGCTTCTTTTTGGGGGGGGGGGGGGAGGGGGGGGATCTGAAATACATTTCCAGCCTCATTATACCTCTCTTCTTTTTACCTGAGGACAACAAAATTCATGTTTCAGTGCATATATGGCAAAAATTCAAACTTTCATTTAGGACAACATGGATTCCCAAGAATTCACGTGTTACCGGTTGTGGAGGAACATGTAGGAATGAGCGTCACCGTTATTTCAGAACATTATATGTTATTTTTGTAACTTCCAGAAAAGCAGAGTACATTGAGATAACTATTTCTCGATCGAAAGGTAAGCCAGTTCCATTCGAGCCCACAACCGAGAACAAAGAGAAAAGACGGTTGGAGATGCAGTAAAGGGAAATGCCGTAGAGTGTATTCTGGGATTGGAGAAGTATGAGGAAGGAAAACTATTGTCTCCTTTTCATGACTTTACGCCTCTTATCTTCAGATATTATATTTAAATTACGAATGGTGGCCAGAGGAAAGTTTCTACTTCACAGTATCTCTGGACAAAGAGCTTTTCATCTAAGTATAATTTGAGGCGTTTATGTAAAAGTCCGATTTCAGAAGCTTCTCTGTCCTGGGGCGCCTGTCTCAAATGCTTTAACATTGTCATTGTCCATGTCAACAGAAGGTGCAGTGTAGGTGATTTCCCCAGTTCTAATTCCTTGGAAGCCGCTCTGAAGAGCTACAGAAACCCTTTGTTTTAAAAGCTATAAAGTAAATTACTGCGTATATGAATTACAGTAATAGGATAGCATACATACCGTAAAAAGTTCTTTCATCAGCGTGATATCAGTTCCTTCAATTTGTGCCATTTCTCCCTTCTCGGAGGGCTTTTCGCACAAAGACATTCTAACATCGTCAGCTGCTTATTCCAGGGACTATCGTTAGCCTGGCTCAGTGATCTATGAAGAGCATTAAGAAGACCACTTTTGTTTACGTTATTGACGCGTTCTTTCGCCACAGGCAAAAGACCATGAACTTATGGACAATTGACGCATATATACTCCGCATCAAGATTATCTCGTAGCCTTGTATTTGTCATATAGCAGGAACATTTCAATCAAGAATAGTCGCGCAGTGCAACGACGATGTTGTTATCTTGTTCAGTTGTGTGCTGCATGTTATTCTAAGTAGAGTCGTGGATACCAAGAGATATTAATCGTCTAAACAATTCTCTTAGAATGTTACCGCTCGCTTTTGATTCATTTGGAAACTGAGTTGCAAACAAAATGCGAGATCTGAGAGTCAAGTCAATGAAACAGGAGACAGTACATGTCAGATAATTGTTTCATCTCGCGCTGGACGTCCACATGTCTGTAGTTTCTGAGTATTCACCTTCTGTTATATGAGCAATTACCTCACTCATAATTATATGTCGTAGGCTTTTAGCACTTTCTGCCATTTACCGCGACACAGTAGTGGGGTGAGACATAATGGCCTTTGCAGTGTCAACGTCTCAACAAGATCCGTAAGACCTTCACCTCTTATAGTTCCGTACGACCTTACATGTCGTGCACACATAGCCACGCATTTACCTGCTGTTACCTCCTGAGCAGGTTTAGGATGTCGTTTCTCGTCCACATAAGACCCTTGTTTATTAGACGCTCATGGATGGCGAGAAATATGTGAAGTGCCACTTGACCCTTCAGCGTGAGAGTAAATTACACCGATCAGCGAACAGCAAACAAAATGAACGCTTTTCCTAACGCCATCTACAATAGGCTTTAACACGGTCCAAACTGATTTTTTAAGATTCGCTTCAAGCTTTGTGGTTCTCTACTCATCACAGATTATTTTTTCTCTTACCACCATTTTTCTCGACATGCGCTCCTTCCTCTGCAGACCACGTTCAGTTTCCGATCTCATGCTGTGCGTTACAACAAAAATGAAGAAATCCCACCACTTTACTATACACTGCTCTACTGACCGCTCGTAGCCCGTAGCTCGCAACTGCTGTTAGTACTAACAACAGCCCGTAGGCCGCAGCACGGCAGTGCTTGTGCAAGGCACTGGTGCAGTGACGTCACGGGCTCTCTCAGTGCGGGGCAGTGAGGGCGCGGTCCGTGGGCAGCGTCTCCAAACGCAACTCTGCTGCGGTCGTGGCATACAGGTTCTTTCGCAATAACACTGCTCGGGCCTTGGTGTGATGTCAGGGACTCGCTCGGTCCGAGACTGCTGTAGGCCAGTGCGGCCGCAGCTTGCACAGGTCATCCCCGTTTTCAAGAAGGGACGTCGAACAGATGTGCAGAACTATAGACCTATATCTCTAACGTCGATCAGTTGTAGAATTTTGGAACACGTATTATGTTCGAGTATAATGACTTTCCTGGAGACTAGAAATCTACTCTGTAGGAATCAGCATGGGTTTCGAAAAAGACGGTCGTGTGAAACCCAGCTCGCGCTATTCGTCCACGAGACTCAGAGGGCCATAGACACGGGTTCACAAGTAGATGCCGTGTTTCTTGACTTCCGCAAGGCGTTCGATGCAGTTCCCCACAGTCGTTTAATGAACAAAGTAAGAGCATATGGACTATCATACCAATTGTGTGATTGGACTGAAGAGTTCCTAGATAACAGAACGCAGCATGTCATTCTCAATGGAGAGAAGTCTTCCGAAGTATGAGTGATTTCAGGTGTGCCGCAGGGGGGTGTCGTAGGACCGTTGCTAATCACTATATACATAAATGACCTTGTGGATGACATCGGAAGTTCACTGAGGCTTTTTGCGGATGATGCTGTGATATATCGAGAGGTTGTAACAATGGAAAATTGTACTGAAATGCAGGAGGATCTGCAGCGAATTGACGAATGGTGCAGGGAATGGCAATTGAATCTCAATGTAGACAAATGTAATGTTCTGCGAATACATAGAAAGATAAATCCCCTATCATTTAGCTACAAAATAGCAGGTCAACAACTGGAAGCAGTTAATTCCATAAATTATCTGGGAGTACGCATTAGGAGTGATTTAAAATGGAATGATCATATAAAGTTGATCGTCGGTAAAGCAGATGCCAGACTGAGATTCATTGGAAGAATCCTAAGGAAATGCAATCCGAAAACAAAGGAAGTAGGTTACAGTACGCTTGTTCGCCCACTGCTTGAATACTGCTCAGCGGTGTGGGATCCGTACCAGATAGGGTTGATAGAAGAGATAGAGAAGATCCAACGGAGAGCAGCGCGCTTCGTTACAGGATCATTTAGTAATCGCGAAAGCGTTACGGAGATGATAGATGAACTCCAGTGGAAGACTATGCAAGAGAGACGCTCGGTAGCGCGCTACGGGCTTTTGTTGAAGTTTCGAGAACATACGTTCACCGAAGAGTCCAGTAGTATATTGCTCCCTCCTACGTATATCTCGCGAAGAGACCATGAGGATAAAATCAGAGAGATTAGAGCCCACACAGAAGCATACGGACAATCCTTCTTTCCACGAACATTACGAGACTGGAATAGAAGGAAGAACCGATAGAGGTACTCAGGGTACCCTCCGCCACACACCGTCAGGTGGCTTGCGGAGTATGGATGTAGATGTAGATGTAGACTCTGCACCGTGCGGCCCACCGGACCTCGATGCGGCTGCCCCGGCTGAACCGGCAGCGCGAGGCAAGGCTCGCACGTGTGAGGTTAGATTAGATTAGATTAGAGTAATACTTGTTTCATAGATCATGAATACGACACTTCGTAATGATGTGGAACGTGTCAGGTTAATAAAAGATGTCTGTACAAGATATTACATTACACAAAATACTGCATGACACTAATGTTTAAGCTGGTTTTTTTCCCCTCCCTTAATTTATATCTAAAAATTCAGCCAATGAGTAGAAGGAGTTGTCATCTAGAAATTCTTTTAATTTATTTTTAAATGCTGGTTGGCTATCTATCAGGCTTTTGACGCTGTTTGGAAGGTGACCAAAGACTTTTGTGGAAGCATAATTTACCCCTTTCTGTGCCAAAGTCAGATTTAACCCTGCATAGTGAAGATCATCTTTTCTCCCTGTGTTATAGCTATGCAAACTGCTATTACTTTTGAACTGGGTTGGATTATTAACAACAAATTTCATAAGTGAATATATATACTGTAAGGTTACTGTGAGGATCCCTAGATCCTTAAATAGATGTCTGCAGGATGACCGTGGGTGGGCACCAGCAATTATTCTGATTACACGTTTTTGAGCAATGAATACTTTTCTACTCAACGATGAATTACCCCAGAATATGATGCCATACGAAAACAGTGAATGAAAGTAGGCATAGTAAGCTAATTTACTGAGATTCTTATCACTAAAATTTGCAATAACCCTAATAGCATACGTAGCTGAACTCAGACGTTTCAGCAGACCATCAATGTGTTGCTTCCAGTTTAACCTCTCATCAATGGACACACCTAAAAATTTTGTAAATTCTACCTTAGCTACAGACTGCTGTTCAAAGTCTATATTTATTACTGGAGTTGTGCCATTTACTGTACGGAACTGTATATACTGTGTTTTATCAAAATTTAAAGAGAGTCCATTTGCTGAGAACCACTTAATAATTTTGTGAAAAATATCATTTACAATTACATCACTTAGTTCTTGGTTTTTGGATGTTATTACTATACTTGTATCATCAGCAAAAAGAACTAACTTTGCATCTTCATCAATGTGGAATGGTAAGTCATTAATGTATATCAAGAACAGTGAAGGACGTAAGACCGAACCCTGTGGGACCCCGTACCTGATAGCCCCCCCCCCCCCCAGTTTGAGGAGTCAGCTGTTGTGTAACATTACATGAACCACTTATTTCAACTTTCTGCATTCTTCCAGTTAAGTATGAATTAAACCATTTGTGCACTGCCCCCCTTAAACAATAATGATTTAGCTTATCTAAAATAATTCCATGATTTACACAATCAAAGGCCTTTGAGAGATCAAGGCCCACGGACCTGGACGTGCCACACCTCGATGCCAACCTCTGCTGCGATGTGCACAACCAGAGCTCGCACTGAGCCGGTCGTCACCTACCGGTTGACATCAGATGGCCTGAGTGGCCGTGCGGTTCTAGGCGCCACAGTCTGGAACCGCGCGACCATTACGGTCACAGGTTCGAATCCTGCCTCGGGCATGGGCGTGAGTGATGTCGTTAGGTTAGTTAGATTTGAGTAGTTCTAAGATCTAGGAACTGATGACCTCAGAAGTTAAGTTCAATGGTTCAAATGGCTCTGAGCACTATGGGACTCAACTGCTGTGGTCATAAGTCCCCTAGAACTTAGAACTACTTAAACCTAACTAACCTAAGAACAGCACACAACACCCAGCCATCACGAGGCAGAGAAAATCCCTGACCCCGCCGGGAATCGAACCCGGGAACCCGGGCGTGGGAAGCGAGAACGCTACCGCACGACCACGAGATGCGGGCAGAAGTTAAGTCCCATTGTGCTCAGAGCCACTTGAACCATTTCTTTGTTTGACATCATGCAAGCCAACTGCGACATTGCAGTGGCTGTATACACCAATCTTGTAATTTTGTTGTACTTAATCGACTTGAATGACTGCTCATGTAACAGCCAGTATCGTAGTCACTCAAGGGGGCAAATGTAAGACACCAAGACAATTTTTCTTTCTTTGTGTTTATGAAATATGTGTGTACCAGAGAGGGCACAAATGTTAATACGTACGTGTTAATAATTTCTATGACAATAAAGAACAGAGGAGCCTTCTCCTTTTTTTCTGAGATCAGTTAGGCGATGCCTTCCTGTTTCGTATCGTCCTTCGTTCTTCAGATTTCGCTATGTAAGCATCTATCTTGTTAGCTCTAAAATACCATGAATATATTTAAGTATATTTAAATGAATGCCTTTCAGATGTATTAATTTAACGAAGTAAACATATCTCTTTGTATTAATGTCAGCCTCCGCAGCGCAGCAGTAGCGTTACCGACTAGTAGGGGGCCCGGGTTCGATTCCCAGCAGGGGAGTGGGTGTTGTGTGTCCTTATTCATCATTTTCATTATCACTGACTCGCAAGTCGCCGTTGTAGCCTCATCTGAAAAGGACTTTCAATACGGCAGCCGAACTTCCCCGCATAGGGGCCTCCCGGCCTACAATGTCATACAATTACTTTTTTTTACACTTTTGTGTTAATGACTTTACCAGCTTTGTGTACAGCTATTCGTGAAAGAAACGCGAAACTGCTGACATGGAGTCCGTCCGCCATTGGTGTGATCCAATTACTGGTTAGAAATTTATCAGATCATTTATGGTTCACCAACGAAACTGCAGTCTTTCAGAAACGAAGTCTGATACTCAATCAACAAGCACTGCTCGGTTAATGTCAATTGACATTACTGAGCTGACTACCTGCTGGTAAGTGGTAGGTGATCACGACTATTTTCTTTACATTCTCTATCTTCCTTCCACCTTCGCAAGCAGGCAAGGTAACAGTTTCGGCTCACAGCTTCCACTCGCTCCTCCACATGGCAGAGAGGTTTTTGTTATTGCTGGCCAGGGAGCACTTATACTGTGGTCACTCTGTGTGTGGTTGCAGTTTAACATCATACCAGAGACATTTCTGCTTACAAGAACAAAATAATACAACAAACAATTCCTCAGTCGTTGCATCGGCCAATAGTGTTTGATAAATAGCTTTTCTCATACGACAATGAGCAGCGCCGATAGTTTAGAGCAATAGAGAAACGTCTTTTGCCATGTCAACTGCCGAGGGTGCTGAATCCCACGAGGTCTACCTTACCCATGAATTCTCCCAATAAAGAACTTGCAAAATTGTGGACCAGAAGCCTACCTCTCCCTCCCGCCCCCTTCCCCAATTTTGTTGTTGTGGCCTACAGTCTGAAGACCGGTTTGATGCAGTTGCCCAAGCTAGTCTATTCTGTGCAAGCCTCTTCGGCACTGCACAGCTAATGCAATGTGCATCAGTTTGAACCTGCGAACTGTATTCAAGACTTTGTCTCCCTCTACAATTTTAATACCCCCCCTCTCCCCAACACTCACATATACACACTTCTCTCCATTACCAAATTGACAATTCCTTGGTTCCTCATGATATGCCCTATGAAACGAAGTCGTTCCAGAAGTTTCTTGTTTTCCCCAGTTTGACTCAGTATCTTCTTATCAGTTATTCGATCTGCAGCGCCACCACTAATTTTCGGCGCTACTGAGTAAAATTGTGATTGTGGTATCGATAGCTACAACGCCACGGCAAAGGTTGGTTCAAATGGCTCTGAGCACTATGGGACTTAACATCTATGGTCATCAGTCCCCTATAACTTAGAACTACTTAAACCTAACTAACCTAAGGACAGCACACAACACCCAGTCATCACGAGGCAGAGAAAATCCCTGACCCCGCCGGGAATCGAACCCGGGAGCCCGGGCGTGGGAAGCGAGAACGCTGCCGCACGACCACGGGCTGCGGACCCACGGCAAATGTTGAAGTTCTTAAGTTGGCACTACGACAGACACCGACGACAGCGCCCTCTAGCCGGTGCTGTGGAGGTCTACGAGCTCCGCGACAGATTCTGCCCATTTTGAACAAGAGCAGACGGCAAGGACCCTTCGCTTGCTATTAAGACTGTGTACTACTTCCGACATGTCCAAGGCTTCGCACCTCAGTGCAAAGTTATGTTTTCAGTTAATATTGTGATATAGTAAAACCATTTCTAAGAGCAGTACCGAGAAATTCTCACCTTTTCCTGGTCCTAGTCACTTCCTTCATTCGGCCAACCTTTCAGTTTGCAGGAGCAGACCCACGCGCCGCCTTCCAGGTGGGATACAAAACTTGGCGACGAATTGGGATTAAATTTCTTTTCTCTTCTTCTCTCATTTCCTTTTTTTGCTCGGTACTGCTTTAGCTTTTCTGTGATATCCCCCTGTGGCTGAGTGACTGTCTTTAAATATTCCCACGATTCGCTATAAGACTTTCATTTGTGTAAACCATGGCTTCGCCACAGGAACAGGCTTCGCTGTCCGATCTTGTACGTTTTCAGGCTCAGAAAATGACGCAGCTGCTTGCTGCCATAAATGGACTGGTCACACTACAAACTGCAGCTACTTCGGCGCCTCCGACGCCACCGCCTGTACCGACTCCGTCGCTGACGGTGCCGCCATTTCGTGCCTTCAATCCTGACGTAGAACGCTGGCCAGAATACATCGTACAGCTCGAGGCACACTTCGCAGCTTACAACACACCGGGTACAGAGCGGCTTGCTTTTTTCATTGCCAATGCGGGTGTTGTGTTATACCGTGTGCTCGTGAAATTGTTTCCCACCACCCGCCCAGAAACTAAAACTTACGACGAAGTAATTGATGCTTTGAACTCCCACTTTCGTGATAGTGTAAATGTGGTAGCTGCACGCTACAAAATCTTCCGCCTCAGGCGTGACTGTACTCAGTCGAATAAAGCTTGGTTAGCGGGCCTTCAGGGACTAACTTCTGATTGTGACTTTAATTTCTCGTGTGGACGCTCATTTGCGGACGTAATGATTAGAGACGCTATTGCGCAGAATGTGGCGGATCACCGCATCCGCGAACAAATCCTCAGATTTAAAAACCCGTCTTTGCAGGAAGTAGTGGACTTGCTTGACAGACAAGATACAGGGTGTTTCAAAAACGACCGGTATATTTGAAACGGCAATAAAAACTAAACGAGCAGCGATAGAAATACACCGTTTGTTGCAATATCCTTGGGACAACAGTACATTTTCAGGCGGACAAACTTTCGAAATTACAGTAGTTACAATTTTCAACAACAGATGGCGCTGCAAGTGATGTGAAAGATATAGACGACAACGCAGTCTGTGGGTGCGCCATTCTGTACGTCGTCTTTCTGCTATAAGCGTGTGCTGTTCACAACGTGCAAGTGTGCTGTGGACAACAGGGTTTATTCCTTAGAACAGAGGATTTTTCTGGTGTTGGAATTCCACCGCCTAGAACACAGTGTTGTTGCAACAAGACGACGTTTTCAACGGAGGTTTAATGTAACCAAAGGACCGAAAAGCGATACAATAAAGGATCTGTTTGCAAAATTTCAACGGACTGGGAACGTGACGGATGAACGTGCTGGAAAGGTAGGGCGACCGCGTACGGCAACCACAGAGGGCAACGCGCAGCTAGTGCAGCAGGTGATCCAACAGCGGCCTCGGGTTTCCGTTCGCCGTGTTGCAGCTGCGGTCCAAATGACGCCAACGTCCACGTATCGTCTCATGCGCCAGAGTTTACACCTCTACCCATACAAAATTCAAACGCGGCAACCCCTCAGCGCCGCTACCATTGCTGCACGAGAGACATTCGCTAACGATATAGTGCACAGGATTGATGACGGCGATACGCATGTGGGCAGCATTTGGTTTACTGACGAAGCTTATTTTTACCTGGACGGCTTCGTCAATAAACAGAACTGGCGCATATGGGGAACCGAAAAGCCCCATGTTGCAGTCCCATCGTCCCTGCATCCTCAAAAAGTACTGGTCTGGGCCGCCATTTCTTCCAAAGGAATCATTGGCCCATTTTTCAGATCCGAAACGATTACTGCATCACGCTATCTGGACATTCTTCGTGAATTTGTGGCGGTACAAACTGCCTTAGACGACACTGCGAACACCTCGTGGTTTATGCAAGATGGTGCCCGGCCACATCGCACGGCCGACGTCTTTAATTTCCTGAATGAATATTTCGATGATCGTGTGATTGCTTTGGGCTATCCGAAACATACAGGAGGCGGCGTGGATTGGCCTCCCTATTCGCCAGACATGAACCCCTGTGACTTCTTTCTGTGGGGACACTTGAAAGACCAGGTGTACCGCCAGAATCCAGAAACAATTGAACAGCTGAAGCAGTACATCTCATCTGCATGTGAAGCCATTCCGCCAGACACGTTGTCAAAGGTTTCGGGTAATTTCATTCAGAGACTACGCCATATTATTGCTACGCATGGTGGATATGTGGAAAATATCGTACTATAGAGTTTCCCAGACCGCAGCGCCATCTGTTGTTGACAATTGTAACTACTGTAATTTCGAAAGTTTGTCTGCCTGAAAATGTACTATTGTCCCAAGCATATTGCAACAAACGGTGTATTTCTATCGCTGCTCGTTTAGTTTGTATTGCCGTTTCAAATATACCGGTCATTTTTGAAACACCCTGTACATTACACATGGCTACTTCCGCGTTCGACGTGACCCCGGGTGTGTGTGCTGTTAGCGAGGCACAACACGTGCCCTCCCACCCGCCAGCACGGCTAGCCACGCCGCGCCACTCACGGGCAAGTAAACAGATTTCACACCAGGCACCCACTAAGAAACTGAAGCCATATCCGAACTACTTTCGTGCCCACCCACGGGACAGTTGCCCATCCCGTCAAGCACTGTGGTATTTTTGTAATAGGAAAGGACATGTGCAAGCTGTGTGTAATAAGAGAAACTCTAATTCACCAATTGTCTCCCATTTACGTCACTCGCGTGGGCGTCACCGCAACGGCAACCGCCATGATCATGATTCACATCAGCCTATGGATGTTAATGCAATTTATTCAAAGCCTTCTGCTTCACGTGCTTCGACAGCTCGTCGTGTGAATCAAGTTTTTCCAGACACTTCCTCTCGCATTCAGCGAGATGCGAGGAAACTTTTTGTGGACGTTCTGTTCGCATGCAGCTGGACACTGGTGCGTCAGTTTCTTTACTGAACAAATCGGCGTATGACTTGCTTGGTTCCCTCCCGCTTCATCGTTCACATTCCACGCTGACTGCACTTACTGGGCAGGATATCTCAGTGCTTAGCGTGTGTAGTTTGCTAACCACGTATGGTGCCACGACCCGTACAGTGTCTTTCCAGTGCTCTGCTCTAGTGATGCGACGAATATTTTTGGCATGGACACATTTGAACTTTTTGTCCTCGCAATTCAGGACAATATACTTTGCATCAACGCTATTGACCATGCAGACAGAGTTGCCACACTATGCGTCGATTTTGCTGAGATCTTTTCTGATGGCCTTGGTTGTGCAACAGACGTTGCAGCGCATGTTGTAGTTAAAGACAATCCATGCCTATTTTCCGGCGTGCACGCCCGGTACTGCACGCACTGCGCGACGCCGTAGCTTCTGAACTTATGCTTATGCAAGACATTGCTGTCATTGAACGTGTTACTGCTTCGGCATGGGCTTCTCCTATAGTGTGTGTAAAGAAACCAAACGGTCGTCTCCGTATTTGTGCTGACTTTAAGTCTACAGTAAATCCGCAGACAGTGGTAGCTACATTTCCCGTACTGCGTGCTGAAGACATTTTTGATAAGCTTGGTGCGGAAAGTCTCAGGATAAAATTAAAACCATATGGTCAGTCGTAAAGGAAGTTGCTGGTCTGCAGAGACAGGTCGAGGATATAGAATCAGTGCGTAGTGGGAATTTCCGTGTTACTGTAAGTCGCATATATGTACAGTATTTAATAATCACTTTCGGAATATAGCAGGTGAACTAAATAGAAACCTAATTCCAACAGGGAATCATATAACGCTCTTAGAAAAAAGTGTTCCGAGACTGTTACCTGAAATGCTCCTCCATGATACTGACAAGAGGGAGGTTGAGTTAATAATTAAATCACTAAAGACCAAGAACTCTCATGGATATGACGGGGTATCTAGCAGAATACTGAAGTATTGTTCTATGTATGTTAGCCCAGTAATTAGCCATATCTGTAACTTTTCCTTTAGGAGTGGTCGGTTTCCTGATCGATTAAAATACTCGGTAGTGAAGCCACTTTATAAAAAGGGAGACATTGATAATGTTGACAATTTTAGACCTATTTCTATGCCATCGGTGTTTGCTAAAGTTATCGAGAAGGTTGTATATACAAGGTTACTGGAGCATTTAAATTCACATAATTTGCTGTCAAATGTTCAGTTTGGTTTTAGAAATGGTTTAACAACTGAAAATGCTATATTCTCTTTTCTCTGTGAGGTTTTCGACGGATTAAATAAAAGGTTGCGAACGCTAGGTGTTTTCTTTGATTTAACGAAGGCTTTTGACTGTGTTGACCACAAAATATTACTGCAGAAGTTGGACCATTATGGAGTAAGGGGAGTAGCTTACAATTGGTTCGCCTCTTACTTTAAGAACAGAAAGCAGAGGGTAATTCTCCGCAATATTGAGAGTGGTAGTGATGTTCAGTCCCAATGGGGCACTGTTAAGTGGGGCGTTCCCCAAGGGTCGGTGCTGGGGCCACTGCTGTTTCTTATTTATATAAATGATATGCCTTCTAGTATTACAGGTGATTCAAAAATATTTCTGTTTGCTGATGACACCAGCTTGATAGTGAAGGATCTTGTGTGTAATATTGAAACAGTAACAAATAATTTAGTTCATGAAATAAGTTCGTGGCTTGTGGAAAATAATTTGATGCTAAGTCACAGTAAGACTCAGTTTTTACAGTTTCTAACTCACAATTCAACAAGAACTGACATTTTAATCAGCCAGAATGGGCATGTTATAAGCGAGACGGAACAGTTCAAGTTCCTAGGCGTACGGATAGATAGTAAGCTGTTGTGGAAAGCCCATGTTCAGGATCTTGTTCAGAAACTAAATGCTGCTTTATTTACCATTAGAACAGTATCTGAAATAAGTGACACTTCAACACGAAAAGTAGTCTACTTCGCATATTTTCATACGCTTATGTCGTATGGTATTATTTTTTGGGGTAATTCTTCTGATTCAAAAAGGGTATTTTTGGCTCAAAAACGGGCTGTTCGAGCTATATGTGGTGTAAGTTCGAGAACCTCTTGTCGACCCCTATTCAAAAATCTGGGAATTCTGACATTGCCCTCACAGTATATATTTTCTTTAATGTCGTTTGTTGTTAGCAATATTAGCCTATTCCCAAGAGTTAGCAGCTTTCACTCAGTTAATACTAGGCAGAAATCAAATCTGCATGTAGAATGCAGTTCCTTGACTCTTGTGCAGAAAGGAGTGCAGTATTCTGCTGCATCCATTTTCAATAAGCTACCACAAGAACTCAAAAATCTTAGCAGTAGCCCAAACTCTTTTAAGTCTAAACTGAAGAGTTTCCTCATGGCTCACTCCTTCTATTCTGTCGAGGAGCTCCTGGAAGAGCTAAAAAATTAAGCAAATTCCAGTGTTACATTGTTGATTGTCTTCATTTAAACTTATGACTTGTCACCTGAATATGTTTTTTTTCTATATTTCATTTCATCTGTTTCTAATATCGTGTTATAATTTCATGTATTGACTCGTTCCATGACCATGGAGATTTCTCCTTAATTTGGTCCCACGGAACAATAAATAAATAAATAAATAAAAATAAATAAAAAAATTCTTTTCCACGATTGACTTGCGTGACGCATACTTTCAGATTCCGCTCGACGAACAGTCGCAGCGCTATTTGGTGATCAACACCCAGATTGGATGTTCAAGATTCGCCGCCTTCCGTTCGGTTGTGCTTCGGCTCCTCCTATTGATCAGTCTTATTTGCAGCAGTTGTGGGCCACTGTCCCTAGTTGCTCAAATTATCAGGATGATATAGTGGTGTCAGGTCGCACACCTGACGAACATTTGCAGAATTTGCGTGCCTTATTTATTGTACCTTTGGAGGCAGGACTAAAGTGTAACAGGGCAAGTGCAATTTTTTTCAAACTGTGATTCAGTATTTAGGATTTATGATTAACGAACGGGGTATCCACCCCTCGCGCTCACATCTTAGTGCAATTAGAGACTTGCCAGCACCCAGGAACTTGAAAGAACTCCAGTCTGTGTTGGGCCAAATTTCATATTATATTCGGTTTATACCAAATGCAGCGGTGATAGCAGCGCCTTTGCATCGCCTTCGGAGTAAGAACGTTCCTTTTGGTTGGTCTTCGGAAAGTGATGCTGCTTTCCACATCCTCAAATCTGCTTTGTTGAGTGATCGCTGTTTGATTCCTTTCGATCCCTCCAAACCAGTTGTTTTGGCTGTCGATGCTTCTTCTCACGGCATCGGAACGGTTCTCTCACACCGCATTAAAACTGTCGATCGCCCGATAGCTTTTGCGTCTAAGTTGCTCAATTCTGCCCAGCAAAACTATTCTCAAATCGGGAAAGAAGCTTTAGGTATTGTATATTGTGTAAGAAAGTTTCATGATCTTTTGTACGGTCGCAAGTTCTATTTGGTCACCGACCATAAGCCTTTGACGTCGTTGTTCCACCCGTCAAAGCCAGTTCCGGCCCGTACTGCACAAAAGTTGCTACGTTGGTCTTTGTTTTTCTCTAACTACAATTACGAAATCTTGTTTCAGCCCACGGCCCAGCATGGCAATGCTGATGCTTTCTCTCGTCTGCCTATCGGTCCTGATGAAGTGTTTGATTCTTCCGAACTGTCCTGCATGTTTATTGATCCACAAGATAAGGAATTAGCTGATGGTTTTCCAGTGCATTTTCGTCGCATTGCTCCCGCGACAGCCGCCGATGTTTCTTTGCAGATCCTTCTGCAGTATATTCGTATTCAGTGGACTCCATCTGCTACACATATTCGTGATCCACTTGTTCGTCGTAACTTTGCGCAACGTCACAACTCACGGTGTTATCTTGTTACGAACTGACAATGATCAGTCTTTTGTGGTTGTACCTCGTTCGTTGCAGTCGGAATTTCCCCGATTGCTGCAGGTTGGCTATTGGGGTATAGTGCGGATGAAGCAACTTGGTACGGCATTGATAAACATATTGAGAACTTGCTTGTTAATTGTCGCTCTTGCATGGAGCATCAATCTGCTCGCCGCCAGCGCTTCTTTGCGTGGTCGACTTCTACTGCACCTAAGCAGCGCGTTCATATTCATTTTACGGATCCTTTCTGGGGCACCTGCTGATTGATAGTCATTGATGCGTAGAGCAACTTTCCTTTTGTTGTACCTAGGTCTTCTACTACATCTGCCAGTACTATTCGGGCTTTGACGTCTATTTTCTGCACTGACGGCTTTCCTGAAGTTATTGTCTCCGACAATGCCCACAATTCGTGTCCTCAGAGTTCGAAGCGTTCTGTGCTGCTAATGGCATTCGCCATCTGACCTCAGCCCCGTTCCACCCCCAGTCAAATGGCGAGGCTGAATTCTTTGTGCGTACCTTTAAGTCGCAGATGAGCAAGTTGCGCGCCACACACTCTGACAAGCACGCACTCTGGACTTTCGTTGCTTCATATTGCTCGCAGCCGCTCGGCATCCATTCCCCAGTGGAACTGCTACATGGCCGCACCCATCTGTCGCTCCTGCAGCTATTCCACCCGCCGCCGCGCGCTCCCGCTGCTTCGCCTCGTTGTGACTTGGCGCCACATGATTTAGTGTTACATTGCGTTTACTCTGGCAGGCAGCGCTGGGAGTAGGGACTCATTCTTCTCCAGCTTTGCCGCGCCTTATTTCTTATATCTGGTCCCTATGGCACTGACAAGAGACACCGGAACCAGATCCGTTTGTGCCGTTCTCGGTTTTCTGCCGCTGGTTGTTTTCTGGCAGAATTGGTGGCTTCACGGATTCCGCCGCCTCAGCCCACGACTCCACCGACGGCGCCTCCGCTGCTCGCGCCCCCGCCGTGGGCGCGCCTGCCGTCGTCACCGTCGCCGCGTTCCTCCACTGTTCCGGAACCGATGGACGCTGACGCTGCCGTCACGCAGTCTCCGCCGTGGCCCATAGAGGTCGTTGCTCTGCCTCCTCATCCAAGCATACCCAGTGGCGATGCGCGGCCTGGGCAGGTTTCTCAGGGGGCGTTTTCCTCACCACATCGCGAGCGGGTGGACAGCACGCCCCGGCAGTTCCGCTGTCTGCTGCGCCCCGCCGGGGTCCCTCCATCCCGTCGTCGCAGGCCCTACTCAACGACGGTGTGTCGTTTCAAGGGGGAGGGATGTGGTATCGATAGCTACGATGCCACGGCGTAGGTGAAAGTTCTTAAGTTGGTATTACAACAGACACCGACGACGGCGCCCTCTTGCTGGTGCTGTGGAGGTCTACGAGCTCCGTGACAGATTCTGCCCAATTTGATCAAGAGAAGACGGCCAGGAGACTTTGCTTGCTATTGAGGCAATGTACTACTAATGATGGGTCTAAGGCTTCGCATCTCAGTGCAAAGTTATGTATTATGTTAATATTGTAATATAGTAAAACCATTTCTAAGAGCAGAACCGAGACATTTTCACCTTTTCCTGCTCCTACTTCCTTCATTCGGCTAACCTTTCACTTTACAGGAGCAGACCCAATGCTACCTTCCAGGCGGGATACAAAAGTGATATTGCCATGGCTGTTTCAAAAGACTTTCTTATTGGGCCAGCTCAGAGCCGACTAAACACCATTACGTCAGATGCAGCAATGCCCCTGGCAGATTCATACATTGTCCTCCAGGAAAGGAGCTAGCACTGCCATAACGACGGCACAGCAGAAAGGCGTTTGTAGGCCAGTTACTACACATTCAATCATCAGACTTCTTATGGTCTACATGGCTGCGAGCTGTGATTTGCAAAGTAAGAACGCTCTGTCCCAAATAAATAACAATTATTTTCAGTCAAAGGTTTAACAGTCTGGTAGCTACTATTTACCAGGAGAGGTGTATCCCACTCCTCGAGGCGACGTGATGCTACAAGCAGCCACCACGAGATTTGGCCTCCACTAACTGTGGGTCCATGCTTCTGGTTTTAAGATCATTGCTGTGGTTTAGAATCTTCCAACCACTGGACCACCTTCGGGCCAACTAACAGGTGCAAACAGCCTTCCGCCATAGAAGAAAGTCACTTGAGACCATGGCCACGTGTTGCGTCAGTTCCTTAACACAATCTTCAGCGCACGTTATGGAGGACGTTGCACCACAGAATGTTATAGTTTGTTCTTCAGTAAAATGTATGACTAATAGTGAAGTTTTTATGAGCAGCCATCTATCATCATCCCGACAACATTCCACCACCTCAACTCAGACCACCACATGTACATCTACATCTACATGGATACTCTGCAAATCACATTTAAGTGCCTGGAAGAGGGTTCATCGAACCACCTTCACAATTCTCTATTATTCTAATCTCGTATAGTGCGCGGAAACAATGAACACCTATATCTTTACGTAGGAGCGCTGATTTCCCTTATTTTATCGTGGTGATCTTTCCTCTCTATGTAGATCGGTGTCAACAAAATATTTTCGCTTTCGGAGGAGAAAGTTGGTGATTGCAAATACATAAGAAGATTCCGTCGCAATGAATAACGCCTTTCTTTTAACGATTTCCAGCCCAAATCCTGTATCATTTCTCTCTCTGACACTCTCTCCCATATTTCATGGTAATAAAACGTGCTGCCTTTATTTGAACTGTTTCGATGAACTCCGTCAGTCCTCTCTGGTAAGGATCCCACACTGCACAGCAGTATTCTAAAAGAGGACGGACAAGCGTAGTATCCTCTTGTAGCAGAGTGTCCTCCTTAGTAGGTTTGCTACATTTTCTAAGTTTCCTGCCAATAAAACGCAGCCTTTCATTAGCCTTCCCCACAACATTTTCTATGTGCTCTTTCCAATTTAAGTTGTTCGTAATTGCAATACCTCGGTATTTATTTGAATATACGGCTTTTAGATTAGACTGATTTATCGTGTAACCAAAGTTTAAAGAATTCCTTTTAGCACTCATGTGGGTGACCCCAACTTTTTCGTTATTTAGGGTCAAATGTCACTTTTCGCACCATTCGGATATTTTTTCTAAATCGTTTTGCAGTTTGTTTTGATCTTCTGATGACTTTATTAGTCGACAAAAGACAGCCTCATCTCCAAACAACCGAAGCCGGCTGCTCAGACTGTCTCCCAAATCGTTTATATAGCTAAAGAACAGTAAAGGGCCTATAACACTACCTTGGGGAACGCCTGAAATCACTTCTGTATTACTCGATGACTTTCCGTTTATTACTACGAATTGTGACCTCTCTGACAGGAAATCGCAAATTCCAGTCACATAACTGAGACAACATTCCATAAGCACGCAATTTCACTACGAGCAGCTTGTGTGGTACAGTGTCAAAAGCCTTCCGGAAATCCAGGAATACGGAAACGATCTGAAATCCCTTGTCAATAGCAGTCATCACTTCGTGTAAATAAAGAGCTAGTTGTGTTTCACAGGAACGATGTTTTCTAAACCCATGTTGACTGTGTGTCAATAGACCGCGTCCTTCGACGTAATTCATAATGTTCGAACACAATATATGTTCTAAAATCCTGCTGCATATCGACGTTGACGATATGGGCCTGTAATTTATTGGATTACTCCTACTACCTTTCTTGAATATTGGTGTGACCTGTGCAACTTTCTAGTCTTTGGGTACGGATCTTTCGTCGAGCGAACGGTTGTATATCATTGTTAATTCTGATGCTAATGCATCACCATACTCAGAAAGGAACCTAATTGGTATACAGTCTGGACCAGAGGACTTGCTTTTATTAAGTGATTTGGATTGCTTCACTACTTCGAGGATATTTACTTCTACGTTACTCATGAATTCTGGGATATTTACTTCGTCTTCTTTTGTGAAGGTATTTCGGAAGACTGTTTAGTAACTCCATTGTTATCGCGCAGAGAATGCTTTGATTGCTTTTTGCCGCTAACGTACTTCACGTACGACCAGAATCTTTTTGGATTTTCTGCCAGGTTTCGAGACAAAGTTTCGTTGCGGTAACTGTTATAGGCGTCTCGCATTGAACTCTGCGCTAAATTTCGAGCTCCTGTGAAGGATCGCCAATATTGGGAATTTTGCTTCTGTTTAAACTTGGCATTTTTGTTTCGTTGTTGGTGCAACAATGTTATAATTCGTTTTGTGTACCACGGAGGACCAGATCCGTCGTTTGTTTGTTTGTTTATTTGGTATAAATCTCTCAATTGCTGCCGATACTATTTCTTCGAATTTAAGCCACATCTGGTCTACACTTACATTATTAATTTGGAATGGGTGGAGATTGTTCCAGGAAGGCGTCAAGTGAATTTTTATCTGCTTTTTTGAATAGGTATATTTTTCGCTCATTTTTCGAGGATTTGGGGATTACAATATTCAATCTCGCTACGATAACCCTGCGTTCACTAATCCCTATATCGGTTTTGATGCTCGTATTAACTCAGAATTATTTGTTGCTAAGAGGTGAAGTGTGTTTTCACAAACGTTTACTATTCGCGTGAGCTCATGAACTAACCGCTCGAAATAATTTTCAGAGAATGCGTTTAGCAAAATTTCGGATGATATTTCATGTGTACTTCCGGAACTAAACATGTATTTTCGCCAACATATCGAGGGTAAATTAAAGTCAGCACCAACTATTATCGTATGAGTCGGGTACGTGTTTGAAATCAAACTCAAGTTTTCTTTGAACCTTTCAGCAACTGTATCATCTGAACTGGGAGGTCAGTAAAAGGATCCAATTATTATTCTGTTCCGGTTGCCAACAATGACCTCTGCCCATACTAACTCACAGGAAGTAACTACTTCTGACAGCAACAAACACACCACCGCCAACCGTGTTTAGCCCATTCTTTTCGGAACACCGTTAGGTTCAAAAATGGCTCTGAGCACCATGGGACTTAACATCAGAGGTTATCAGTCCTCTAGATCTTAGAACTACTTAAACCTAACTAACCTAAGGACATCACACACATCCATGTCCGAGGCAGGATTCGAACCTGCGGCCGTAGCAGTTCGCAGTCCAGGCTGAAATGCCTAAAACCGCCTGGCCACCGCGGCCGGCACAACGTTTGTTTGTTCGCAAAAATTTCGGCTGAGCTTATATCCGATTTTAGCCAGCTTTCAGTGCCTATAACGATTTGAGAATCAGTGCTTTCTATTAGCGCTTGGAGCTCTGGTAGTTTCCCAACACAGCTACGACAATTTACAACTGTTATACCAATGGTTCCCGTATCGACGTTCCCCCTGTGTTCAGCTTGCACCCTTTGTGACTGAAGACCTTCTTGTGTTTTCCCGAGACCCTCTAACCTAAAAAACCGCCCACTGCACGTCACACAGCCCCTGCTACCGGTGTAGCCGCCTCCTACGTACAGTGGACACCTGACCTATTCAGCGGAACCCGAAACCCAACCACACGTTGGCGCAAGTCGAGGAATCTGCAGCCTACACGGTCGCAGAACCGTCTGAGCCTCTGATTCAGATCCACCACTCGGCCCTGTACCAAAGCTCTTCTGTTAGCCGCTCGAAACCAGAGAGAATCTCTTCTGATTGAAAGTGACTCACATCATTAGTACTGACGTGAGCAACCACCTGCAGTTGACTGCTTCCTGTGTTCTTCGTGGCATCTGAGACGACCTTTCACACATCTGGAATGACTCCACCCGGTATGCACACGGAATGCACATTGGTTTTCTTACCCTCCTTGTCAGCAAGGCCCTAAGGGGCCCCATAACGCGCCTAACGTTGGAACTCCCAACTACCAATAATCCCACCCACTGCTATTGCCCGGATCTTGCAGGCTGAGTGGTTTCCTCTTAAACAGGACAGGCGACGGCATCCGGCTCAGCGACTGCGTCAGTCACAGTCAGTGCCTGGAACCTGTTTGCCAGACCAACTGGGGAGGCCTTACGTGTGGCCGCTTGGGAAGTCTTTTGCCGTCTGCTTCGCTCTGGGGCGACCTCTACATTTTGATGTCAGAAGGTGTGTGTGACAACTAAATTTCAGTGACAGAGGAACCTTACCAGCCACCCTCCCTGGAGACGATGACTCTCGACTACCTCAGGGTTGCAGTTTCGTCGACACACAGCATCAGTATGGAGTCTGTGATTGCATTTACTGTTCTTTTTTTTTTTCGGTGCCAGTATCACGTAGAGTCAGTCCACCTTTTACCAGCTTTTCTGTTCTGTTTTCATGTGTGACATGTGGCAAGTAAACTCAGACTATGTTCTGAGGATGAGTAAATATGAACGTTATTTTTCCCTATCATCAATGGCTGTGGCTCCTTGTGTGGAAGGGTACAAGGTGTTAAACATATGTGGCTTCTTAGGAGGGGAAGATGAGTTTTGTCGAGAAGTCGGAGTTTTGTGATAGTTTACCCCGTTTTCAATGGGGAATGTATTTCATTTCGAGCAATAAATATGGCTCACTACGTTTAAGCACGTAATGTAGGAGTCATGAGTAGACGCACAAGCGAAGAAGTTAAGTTACAGTAAGTGTTAGGATAGAATCAGAATAAGTATCCTTGCCGTCATACTGTTTTGTTCTCCTCGTTTGTTGTTTGTATAATTAGTGGGGGATAGCCTGGCGGAGAGGTTGCGAATTTCTGCAGCGTGGACCAGATGTGCAGGGAAGTGCATGTGCCGATGATTTTTGTGTCTTGCAGAGGGCAACTGCCGACAGTAATTTTGTTGTAGTCACTTAGGAGGTTGCACAGAAAGCTATCGTTAAAGCTGATAGTATTGCAGATGTTTTGGGTACTGAAATTGTACAGACGCATTTAGTATTTCCGAAAAAAGCAGATTCGGCGCCATCTGTGACGGCACTGCCTGTTCAGGAGGTGGGAGGAGGAGAAAGAGGGAATGTGTTTGTAAGGTTTACGATCAGGCCGACAAGGCTTGTGCCAGTGCGTCAGGAGATTGACAAAAGTGACAACACTTGCCGTGTAATGGGTGATGCAGGCGAAGGCTGCTGTGCAATCTCAGATCTGGACTTTCTCATCAAGCATCATGCCGGAACTGACTTTCGATGACGCACGGTGTAACTCAGGTGGACAATGTTCAAGCTGGGGGAAGCTGTCACCAGTGAAATACTGTCGCAAGGTATGTTTATCATGATGGGACAAATGCGGGCAAAATCACTAAGGCTTAATTTGCCTGATATAGTGCCACAAGGCACTGGGAAGTTGATTTAGGTGACCGAAGGTGTTGCTAACTTGTACGATTCGGGATTTCGCCTCCGGGTAGGGAGTCATAGTTGAGTACGCAGTGTTCTGTGATTGAGAGCACTTCTTCTGTCTATACTCACGTTGAGACGTTTTCTGAATTCCGTCCTTGTGGCTGGGAGTTCGAGTTTCTTATCTGTAGAATACAAAGAGAGGAAGATAGTATTAGATTATACGACTACCTCCTTCTGCCATCCTAGTGCTCAATGAGTTTTTATTTTGTGGCTGGAGTTCTTACATAGTCGCAGACGTATAAGAGAACCATCACTCTGACGCACCGGACGCAGTACATTCGGTGATATTGCTAATTGCTTTGGTTTATTAGGGAGATAAGGCTGAACACCTGTGATCACGTAAGTTTCATTTCCACTGAGGTTGCACACCACTGTAGATCATCTTTGAAAGTAGTCTCTTCTAGTGTTTGGGACGTAGATGGTATCAGTCATCTCGCGTTATTTATGTTAGATCGCGTAGCCATAAAAAGTGGCAGATTTTGGCAGTTGATCAATAATATTAGTCAGGAAATTCATTTGTATCTCTTTATGTCCATTACACATCAACATATAAACATTTGTAGTATGTGAAGGAGTTTTAATCTACAATAAATGTATAAGCAGAAATAACATTAATATATAGTAGTTACTAGGTTCCTTAATCATTCATTTATTTTTATGTCGTAATTTGTCTGTTAAAGAGCAAGAAGGAGGATATAAAATCACCGTTAAGAGATCCTAAGATCTGCTTCAGGGGGTAGTAAGACAGGCCAAATCTTTATTTTTGCGTTCAGTATTTTCCATTGCGCACATTCATTTTTACACCCGCCTGGAGCAGCATCTAGGAAACCATACAAATATCATCGAGAAATACTTCCTAACACTTATATTTTTATTCCATATTAGCAAATCGCTGTTTTTCATTAGTACTTTTCTTGCTTAGTCAGTCTTCATTTTATATCCTCTCTACTTCGGCCAACATCTGTTATTTTGCTGCCCAACAGTCCTTTTAGTGACTCATTTCGTAATCAGATTCTCTTAACACTACCTCACTTATCCCTCGCAATACCAAGGGAGAGGGAAGGGGTACTTTATTCCTACCTTTTCAGAATAGTGTAATCTAGTCGTGTACATTGTATTTCAAAATTTTGAAAAAAAGATATTTGTTATTTTGAATGAATTCTTCTTCCATATTCTGTAATTGTTTTAAATTTTTGAGTAAAACTTACTGCAAAAATTTAGGTCTTGTCAGTGGATGTGAATTTTCAGAGCAGGTGTCATATTCATATTTTCAGGTTCAGGACCCTTCTTACACATAAATATATCTTTAAAAAGTATGTTGTGCGTAAAAGTGAACGAAAATTAACGAAATCCGTATTTCTCTGTGTTGGTCATACATTATGCCCCATTTTGTAGTACACGTTATGGAAAATCCGTTGGTACTGCTAGGTTTAATTCGAATACGTTCCATTACCTTTCATTTAGTTCCATTGAGGGTTATCTTACAATCCCTTTCCATGGCACTATCTATGCCATTCAACTGTTCTTCCAAGTTCTTTGCTGTATCTGACAGAACTGCAGTGTCACTGGTAAACTTCAAAATGTTTATAGCATCTCCCTAATATTTAACTGTGTTTAGAAATTTATCCGTGTATGCTTTACTGCTTGCTCAGTGCAGATGTTGAATGAAAACGAGTATAGGCTACCCGAATGTCTCTCTCCCATCTTCAAATTGCACAACTAGAAATCCAGCAGATGGAGTAGCAGAATTTATGTGCTTCAACAAGATAAGTTTTTTATGGGGAGGGGCTCTAAATACATGTACAGCTTTATTACTCCTCTCTTCTGTTTACTGGAGGACAGCGAAATTCATATTTCAGTGCAAATACGGCAAAAATTCAAACTGTGATTTAGGACAACATGGTTTCCCAAGGATTCACATGTTACCAGTTGTGGAGGAACATGTAGGAACTAGCATTAAGAAGACCACTTTTCTTTACGTAAGTGAAGCGTTCTTCCACCGCAGTCAAATAGTTCATGAACTAATGGACAACTGACGCATACATACTCCGCATCAAAATTATTTCATAGAGCTGTATATAGCATATGTCAGGAACAATTCAATCGTGAATAATCGCGCAGTTCAACGACAATGTTGGTACCTTGATCAGTTGTGTGCTGCATGTCTTTCAAACTAGATCGTGGATACCAATACATAAATCGACTAAACAATTCTCTTAGAATGGTATCTCCCGTTTTTCGTTCAACTGGAAAATGAGATGTAAACAAAATGCGAGATCTCAGAGTTCAGTCAATGAAACAGGAGACAGTACATGTCAGATAATTGTTTCCTTCTCGCACTGTATGTCCACACGTCTGTAGTTGCTGAGTATTCACTTTCTATTATATGAGCAATTACCTCAGGCATAATTATATGTCATAGGCTTTTAACACTTTCTGCCATGTACCGTGACACAGTTGTGGAGTGAGATATAATGGCCTTTGCAGTGTCAATTAACGTCTGAACAAGATCCATAAGATCTTCACCTCTTATAGTTCCGTAAGACCTTACGTCACGTGCACGCATAGAAACGCATTTATCGACAGTTATCTCCTCAGTGGGTTTAGGAAGTCGTTTTCTCGTCCACATAAGACTCTTGCGAAGTGCCACTTGATCCTTCAGCATGAGAGGAAAATTCACCGCACAGTGAACAGCAAACAAAATGAACGCTTTTCCTAACACCATCCACGATAGGTCCAACGTGAATCTTTAAAATTCGTCCAGACTGTGTAGTTCTCTACCCCACCACTGATTAGTATTTCTTTTACTTCCCTTTTCCTTGACGTGTGCTTCTTCTTCAGCGAACCGCGTTTAGTTTCCGTGTTCATTTTGTGCGTTACGAGAAAAATGAATAAAGTCCCCCCACTCCACTAAACTCTGGCGGCCTCAGGCGCTGCAGTCATGGACTGTGGGGATACTCCTGGCAGAGATTCAAGTCCTCCGTTGGGTATGGGTGTGTGTGTTTGTCCTTAAGATATTTTAGGTTAAGTACTGTGTAAGCTTAGGGACTAATGACCTTAGCAGTTAAGTCCCATAAGAGTTCACACACATTTGAACATACAATCTAAACTCCGCTCCACTAATCGCTCGTAGCCCGTAGATCACAACTACGGTCAGTACTACCAACAGCCCGTAGGCCGCTGCACACTAGCGCTTGCGCAAGGCACTTGTACAGTGACGTCACGCGCTCGCTCAGTACGGAGCAGTGAGGCCGCGGCCCGTGGGCTGGGTCTACAAGCGCGAGTCTGTTGAGCCTGCGGCATACAAGTTGTTTCGCAACAGCACTGCTCGGCCCTTGGGGTGACGTCAGGGACTCGCTCGGCCCAAGACTGCTGTAGCCCACTGCGGCCGCCCGACACTGCACCGTGCGGCTCGTCGGACCTCGATGCGGCTGCCCCAGCTGAACCGTCAGTGTGACGCAAGGCTCGCACGGCTATCATGGCTACAGTCCTGGACGCGCCGCGCGTCGATGCCTACCTCTGCTACAAACTGGGCAACCGGAGCTTGCACTCAGTCGGTCATCATACAAGGCAGCTGCGACGTCACTCCAGCAGTGGCTGCAACAATTCCCACGGGTAGACACGTAAGTGAACTGACTTAACCTCTTATCCTCAGAACATTGATACCTCTCAAACTTTGAGTTAATGTATCTTCTACAAAAATCTCCCATGCCAATGTAAATGATTTGTCAAACTGTTTATTTAAAATATGTCAAATAGTGCATTGTTTTTCTGGTATACATCAGTCTTGTAATTTTGTTGCAAATGGTTCAAATGGCTCTGAGTACTATGGGACTCAACTGCTGAGGTCATAAGTCCCCTAGAACTTAGAACTACTTAAACCTAACTAACCTAAGGACAACACACACATCCATGCCCGAGGCAGGATTCGAACTGCGACCGTAGCGGTCGCGCGGTTCCAGACTGTAGCGCCAGAACCGCTCGGCCACCAGCGGCCGGCAATTTTGTTGCACACGACGTGAATAAATACTCATGTAATAGCCAGTATCGTAGTCAAATGTATCGTAGGCAAACGTATGTTTATGAAATATGTGTGTACCAGAGAGTCCACAAATGTTAATAACTACATGTAATACTTTGTATGATGACAAAGAACAGAGAAGCCTTCACATTTTTTCTGCGATCAGCTAAGAGGTGCCTTCCTGTTTCGTATCGTCCTTTGTTCTTCAGCTTTCGCTGTGTAAGCATCTATCTCGTTAGCTCTTAAGAACTATGAATATATTTAAGTATATTTAATGTAATACCTTTCAGCTTAGTGTACAGCTATTCGTGAAAGAAATGCAAAGCTGCCGACATGGAGCCCGACCTCTGTTGGTGTGATCCAAATACTGATTAGGAGTTTATCATATCTTTTATGGTGCACAAACGAACCTGCAGTCTTTCAGAAATGAAGTCCGATACACAATTAGCTATATAGCATAATGCGATTGACCAATCGCATTATTCACTTGCATTATGAAAATTACATTGGAGCAACATCTGTAACTTGGCTTCCTTCGAACACCAACCTGGAGTAATCGGAAATCACAATACTAATAAACAAGCACTGTTCCGTTAATTTTAATTGACATTACTGGGCTGACTACCTGCTGGTAAGTGGTAGGTAAACACGACTATTTTCTGTACATTCTCCATTATCAAATGGTTCAAATGGCTCTGAGCTCAATGGGACTTAACTTCTGAGGTCACAGTCCCCTAGAACGTAGAACTACTTAAACCTAACTAACCTAAGGACATCACACACATCCATGCCCGAGGCAGGATCCGAACCTGTGACCATAGTGGTCGCGTGGTTCCAGACTGTAGCACCTAGAACCGCTCGGCCACCCCGGACGTCTTCTCTAGAGGAATATAGAAACATCTTTTGCCATGTCAACAGCCGAGGGTGCTGAATCACACGAGATCTACCTTACTCATGAGTTCTCCCAGGAAAGAATTTGCAAAATTGTGAACCTGAATCCTACCTTTCACTTCTGCCGCCTTCCCCAATATTGTTGTTGTGGTCTTCAGTGTGAAGACTGGATTGATGCTGCTGCCCAAGATAGCCTATTCTGTGCAAGCCTCTTCAGCGCTGCACAGCTAATACAAGTACATAAGTTTGAACCTACTAATTGTATTCAAGACTTCGTCTCTCTCTCTACAGTTTTTACACCTCCCCCCCCCCCCCCAACACCCACATATACACAATTCTCTCCATTACCAAATTGACAATTCCTTGATTCCTCAGGATACGCCCTATGAAACGAAGTTGCGCCATACGTTTATTGTTTTCCCCAGTGCGACTCAGTATCTTCTAATCAGTTATTCGATATGCAGCTCCACCACTATTTTTCGGCGCTACTGAGTAAAATTTTGATGTTGCCATGGCTTTTGCAAAAGATCTTGGGAGTGGGCCAGCTCAGAGCCGACCAAACACCATTACGTCAGATGCAGCAGTGCCACTGGCTGATTCCCACATTGTGCTCCAGGGGCTCGCACCGTCATAACGACGACACAGCAGAAAGGCGTTGTTGGGCCAGTTAGTACACATCCAATCAATACACTTCTTATGGACTACATGGTTACAAGCTGTGATTTGCAATGCAAGGACGCTCTGTTCCAATATAAGTTACCATTATTTTCAGTCAAAGCTGTCTTAGTCTGGTAGCTAATACTTACAAGGAGAGGTGTATGCCGCTCCTCGAGGCGACATGATGCTACAAGCAGCCACCACGAGATTTGGCCTCCAATAACTGTGGGCCCCAGCTGCTGGTTTTAAAATCAGTGCTTTGGGCTGAGTATCCTGCAGCCTGTAGGCCAACTACAAGGTGCAACCAGCCTTCGACCATAGAAGGCAGTCGTTTCAGACCATGGCCACCTGTTGCGTCAGTTCCTTAACACTCGCTATGTTCAGCACACGCTATGGAGGACGTTGCACCACAGAACTAGTTTGTTCTTCAGTAAAATGTATGAATAATAGTGAAGTTTTTATGAGCAGCCATGGATCATCATCTCGATAGCAATCCACCACCTCAACTCAGACCTCCACATGTAGAGGGCATCCATCTTGTCTGACAGCTTCGTTGTGTATGTGGAAAATATATTGGACCTCTTGCTTCAGTTAGAAGCTAGATAGCCTCTAGTAGTTGCAGGTGTAGACAGGGTACAACAAACTTTCTGCAGCAAATTGAAAAGTAGGAATGTAGGGAAATCAGTAAAGAGAAAGAAAGTGTTATTTTTAGGTAGTTCCCATGGAAGACGTGTTGACCAACTTTTGCAGAATGAACTAGAATCAGAATACCAGGTCACCAATTTTTTTTAAACCTAGTGCTGGTCTGGAGCAGGTGATAGAGGATTTACGATCACTTTGCAAAGATTTCACTAAGGAAGTCACCCTGGTTAGAGTGGGTGGGCCATGTAATAGTATTGACAGAGATCCTGGGATAGTATAGAGCGTGACCTTGCAAAGCTGCATCAGCATCGAAGCATAATAGTGTTGAGTTTTTATCTGTTCTTGGGCGCCTTGACCGACCTCATTTGAACTCTTCAGTCAAGAGAGTTAATTTGGAGTTTGAACGGCTGCATATGTCGTGTGCAGGGTCACACATTGGTGTGGTTCCTGTTGATTCTCTCAATAGTTAGGATTATACTAGGCATGGCCTTAACCTTAACAGGAAAGGGAAGGGTAAACAGGCTGGAAAAATAGCAGGAAAGTTAAAGGGGGAGGCACTGTCATGAGTGATAAAGTACCAGTGGTTATAGGGTTGAAAAAGACCATTTTTTAGGGTAGGGAAGACAGAAAGAAACCAAATTTTAAGAGAGGTTAGGACTGAGACAAACCTTCAGCTTGAGAAAGGAACCAAAAAACATAATTCTAGCTCATTACATCAGCATATTCGTTAAAAAATTTCAACAATTAACATATATTTCAACACTACCCAACTTTAACTCAGTCAATGTAAAATGTCAGCTATCTTTATTTCATCAAAATATTCCAGGACTGAGAAATAAAATTAATGAATTATTTATCTGCATAGATGAATTAGAGTCCTCAAAGCCAGCTGACATAATCTGCCTCTCTGAACATCATGTGACCACTGGTATAGAACTTTTTAGTCTTACAGCGTTTAGGTTAGCATCTCACTTTTGTAGAGCAGAAATGGAGAAAAGAGGAGTTGCCACATTCATCAGGAACTGTTACAAATTTAAGAAAATAGACATTCATAAATTTTGCTTAGAACAGCATATGGGAGCATGTGCAACGGAAGTAGAATTTTACAAAAAATCCTTCATAAGATTAAGTGTATATTGAGCACCTGCAAGTAACTTTAATCTGTTCATAAACCACCTTGAAGTTGTACTGGTCCATTTTACAACCAAAAACATAGAAATAGTGGTTGCTGGTGATTCCAGTGTAGATTTCCTCAAAGACGCTCCCTATAAGAAATTATTTGAGTTAGTAACACTATCATTCAACTTAATTCCCACTGTAAAGTTCCCCACTAGTGTAGCCAATTGCTCACAAACAGCTGTTGATAACACCATTATAGAAAAATCATTCAACTTAATTCCCACTCTAAAGTTCCACACTAGGGTAGCCAGTTGCTCATAAACATCTGTTGATAATACCTTTACAGAAAAGCCCAATACACAAAATTATACTACAAAACAAATAGTCAATGGCCTCTCAGACCATGACATGCAGTTCCTTCTGTTAAATGTTAATACTGAACAGGATACAAACAAAAATTGATTATTTTAGGACACTCCTGAGAGACATTCACTGGACTGATGTTTACACTGCTCATGGCATGAATGAAAAATATAACACTTTTGCTAATAAAATGCTCACCTTATTTGAACACTGTTTTCTCCAAAAATAACCAAGGTTAGAGCAAAGTGTACAAAGAAGCCATGGATTACTCAAGGAATAGGGGTATCTTGTAAAACAAAAAGAAAACTGTATCTGTCAATCCTAAACAGTTCTGATGTTGATGCTATAGCACATTACAAGAAATATTCCACAATATTAAAGACTGTTATACGAACATCAAAACAAATACATTACAAGGAAAAGATATTCATATCAGATAACATAATAAAGACAATATTTGATACAGTGAAGGAGGAGACCGGCAGAACCAGTCATGAAGAGGGACAAATAGCATTAAGAGGAAATGATACATTGGTGACAGGTGTCTATAGCGTTGCAGAACTTTTCAGCAAACATTTTATAACTGTTACTGAAAAGATGGGGTTGTCTGGTTCTATAGATGCTGCTATGGAATACCTCAGACCAGACATTTCAAGTAACTTCCATAATATGGATTTGACCCTCACTACCCCACCTAAAATAATGTCCATTATAAAATATTTAAAATCAAAGACATCTAGTGGGTATGGTGAAGCATCAAAATAGTTAATTAAAGTATGTGATTTTGAGTTAAGTAACATATTAAGCTATCTGTGCAACCAGTCGTTTATCAGTGGAATATTTCCTGAATCGTTAAAATATGCTGAAGTTAAGCCACTGTTTAAGAAGGGAGATAAAGAAATAGCATCAAATTTCCGTCTCATTCCACTTTTCCCACCATTCTCAAAAATTTTAGAAAAAGTAATGTACGATCGGCTTATAACCACCTTATCTCAAATAACATACTGTCAAAGTCGCAGTTCGGATTTCTAAAGTATTCTGATATTGAGAAGGCTATCTACACTTACCGTGAAAATGTGTTTAATTCATTAGACAAAAAATTGCAGGCAACACGTATGTTTTGTAATCTGTCAAAGGCATTTGACTGTGTAAATCACAATATCCATTTAAGTAAATTAGAATATTATGGTGTAACGGGAAATGCTGCAAAATGGGTCAAATCTTATATTTCTGGCAGGAAACAAAGGGTGTCATTAGGAAAGAGACATGAATTAAGCTATAAGGCATCACCCAACTGGGAACTAATTACATGTGGGGTCCCACAAGGTTCCATTTTAGGGACCTTACTTTTTCTGCTGTATATCAATTACCTTTCATCACTAACATTATCACCGAGCGAGGTGGCGCAGTGGTTAGCACACTGGACTCGCATTCGGGAGGACGACGGTTCAATCCCGCGTCCGGCCATCCTGATTTAGGTTTTCCATGATTTCCCTAAATCGCTTCAGGCAAATGCCGGGAAGGTTCCTTAGAAAGGGCACGGCCGATGTCCCTCCCCATCCTTCTCTAATCCGAGCTTGTGCTCCGTCTCTAATGACCTCGTTGTCGACGGGACGTTAAACAGGAATCTCCTCCACTAACATTATTACTACATGCAGTTCAGAACTTGAAAGGGGTGTCCCACAAGTATATGCCTAACATACAATGACAAGCAGATAGAAGTGGACAGTGTTAAATTCTTGGGATTACAGCTTGATAATAAATTCAAGTGGGAGGAGCACACCGTAGAACTGCTGAAGCTTCTTAACAAATCTCTGTTTGCAATGCTAATTGTGTCAGACATAGGGGATATAAACATGAAAAAACTCGCATACTATGCTTACTTTCATTCCATAATGTCATATGGGATTATTTTTTGGGGTGATTTATCAAGCCATGCTAAAGTATTCCTGGCACAAAAACGTGCAGTAAGAGTTATATGTGGTGTGAACTCCAGAACAACCTGCAGAATCCTGTTTAGGGAACTAGGGCTACTAACTACTGCTTCTCAATATATTTATTCCTTAATGAAATTTGTCATTAAAAATATGTCACTTTTTCAAACAAACAGCTCAATTCATGGAATCAATACTAGAAGTAAGAATAATCTTCACATGGATTTAAAGTCACTTACTCTTGTACAAAAAAGTGTGCGTTATTCAGGAACACACATTTTCAATAACTTGCCAGCATCCATAAAAAGCTTAACAAAAATGGCTCTGAGCACTATGCGACTTAACTTCTGAGTTCATCAGTGGCCTAGAACTTAGAACTAATTAAACCTAACTAACCTAAGGACATCACACACATCCATGCCCGAGTCAGGATTCGAACATGCGACCATAGCGGTCGCTCGGTTCCAGACTGTAGCACTTAGAACCGCACGGCCACTCTGGCCGGCTAAAAAGCTTAACAACAAATGAAATTCAGTTTAAGAGAAGCCTATAGGATTTATAGGTGGCCAACTCCTTCTACTATATTGATGAATTTCGCAGTAGGACCAACTGATTTCTTCTGCACCATTTCAGTGCAGTAATGTGTTCATTGTAGATAAGTTGGTTCAAAATGGTTCGGATGGCTCTGAGCACTATGGGACTCAGCTGCTGAGGTCATAAGTCCACTAGAACTTAGAACTACTTAAACGTAACTAACCTAAGGACATCACACACATCCATGCCCGAGGCAGGATTCGAACCTGCGACTGTAGCGGTCGCGCTGTGTAAATAAGTATTGTAGTAGTTCTATTATATGTTTATTCCTTCATAAATAAAAACTTTTTTAAATTTCAAATTCAGTGCATTAGTGTTTGTGAAATTATTCTTTCATATAGTGTTCATTAAAAAATGACTAATTCCACTTGGGGCCTGTGGGATGTACATTAGCTTATTTGTTTCAGTTGTAAATATTTGTCGTGTATTATTGTTTTTCTGACATGTCCCGCATCCTGGAGGACCTCCTCACTATGGATCAATTAGAATGAAAGTAAATCCAATCTAATCTAATCTAATCTTGGACCTCTACATTTTGATGTAAGAAGTGTGTGTCACTTCCAAATTTCACTGACAGAGGAATCTTACCAGCCACCCTCCATGGAGACGATGACTATCGACTACCTCAGGGTTGCAGTTTCGTCAATACACAGCATCAATATGCTGTGGATGAGTGCACTGATTGTTCTTTTTTCCCCCTGAGAGTGTCACATCAAGTCAGTACACGTTTTACCAGGTTTCACTTCCGTTCATGTGTGACATTTGGCAAGTAAACTCAGACTATGTTCTGAGGATGTGTAAATACGAACAATATTTTTGCCTATCATCAATGGGTTTGGCTCATTGTCTGGAAGTGTATAAGAAGTTAACCATGTGTAACTTCTTAGGAGGGGAAGATGAGTTTCGTCGAGAAGTCGGAGTTTTATGGTAGTTTACGCCTTTTTAATGGGCAATGTATTTCATTTTGAGCAATGAATGTGGCTCACTACATTTTAGCAATTAAAGTAATAGTTATGAGTAGCCGTCCAAGCGGAGAACTTAAGCTACAGTAAGTATTAGCATAGAATGAGATTAAGTGTTCTTGTCGTCTTACTGTTTAGTTCTCCTCGTTTGTTGTTTGAATAATTAGTGGGGGATACCCTGGCTGAGACGTTACGAATTTCTGCAGCCTGGACCAGATGTGCAGGGAACTGCATGTGCCGATGATTTTTGTTTCTTGCAGAGTGCAACTGCCGACAGTAATTTTGTTGTAGATACTTAGAAGGTGACACATAAAGCTATCAATATGCCTGATTGTATTGCAGATGTTTTGGTTACTGAAATGGTACAGATGCATTCAGTATTTCCGAAGAACGCAGATTCGACACCATCTGTGACGGCACTGCCTCCTCAGAAGGCGGGAGGAGAAGAAAGAGGAAATGTGTTTTGTAAGGTTTATGATTGGGCCGACAAGCATTGTGCCTGTGGGTCAGGAGATGACAAAAGTGAAAACACTTGCAGTGTAATGGGTGATGCAGGCAAAGGCTGATGGGCAATCCCAGATCTAGATTCACTCATCAAGCATCATACCAAAAGTGACTTTCGATGATGTGCGGTGGAACTGAGTGGGATAATGTTCAAGCTGAGGAAGCTGTCACCAAGGTTTTTTTATCATGATACGACAAATGCGGGCAAAATCAGTAAGGATTAATTTGCATGATTTAGTGCCACAAGGTACTGCGAAGTTGCTTTAGGTGACCGAAGGTGTTGCTAATTTATACTATTCTCTCCTCCAGGTAGAGAGTCATTGTTCAGCACGCAGCGTTCAGTGATTGAGAGCACTTCTTTGTCTATACTCGCGTTGATACATCTAAATCCCGTCCTTGTGACGGGGAATTCGCGTTTCTTGTCTGTGGAACACAGAGAAGAGAACATAGTAATAGATTATACTAGTCAGAGGACCGCCTTCTACCGTCCTAGTGTTTGAACGAGTTTTTTATTCTGCGCCTAGAGCTCTACCATTGTCGCAGACATCTACGAGAACCATCACTCTGACGCACGGGACGAAGTACATTTGGTGATATTGATTGCTTCGACTTATTAGGACAATAAAGCTGAACAGCTGTGACCGTGTAAGTTTCATTTCCGCTGAGGATGCACACCACTGTAGATCATCCTTGAAAGTAGTGTATTCAAGTGTTTAGGACGTACATGATATCAGTCGTTATCAGTCATCTCGCGCTATTTATATCAGATCGCGTAGGCATAAAGAGGGGCAGATTTGGAAAGTTGATCAATAATATTAGTCAGAAAATTCATTTATATCTCTTTATGTCCATTGCACATCAACATATAAACATTTGTAATAAATAAAGGGGTTTCAATCAACAATAAAGGTATAAACAGATACATTAACATTTAGTAGTTACTTAATAAATCATTCATTTATTTTTATTTTGTGATTTATATGCTAAAGAGCAAGAACGAGGAAATAATATCACCGTTAAGAGATCCTAAGATCTGCTTCAGGGGGGTAGTCAGACAGGGCAAAATGTTTATTTTCGCGTTCAGTACTTTCCATTGCGCACATTCATTTTTACACCCGCCTGGAGTAGCATCTAGGAAACCACACAAATACCTTCAGGAAATACTTCCTAACACTTAAATTTATATTCGATGTTAGCAAATCCCTCTTTCTCATTAATACTTTTCTTGCTATCGATAGTCTTCATTTTATATCCTCTCTACTTCGGCCATCATCAGTTATTTTGCTCCCCAATAGTCCTTCTAGTGTCTCATTTCGTAGTCTGGTTATCATAACACTACCTGATTTAACCCTCGCATTACCAAGAACACTGTAATCTAGTCATGTACATTATATTTTAAAATTTTAAAAAAGATTTATTTGTTATTTTTAATGATTTATTCTACAAGATTCCGTAATTGTATTAAATTTTTCAGTAAAACTTAACGCAAAAATTTAGGTCTTGCCAGTTGATGTGAAATTTCGGAACATGTGTCATATTAATATTTTCACGTTTTGGACCCATATCACTCGTAAATATATCTTTAAAAAGTATGTTGTGCGTAAATGACAACGAAATTTAACGAAACCACTATATCTTTGTGGTCTTTACGACCCCTTTTGTAGTACACGTTATGAAAAATCCGTTGGCACTGCTAGGTTTAATTAGAATACGATCCATTACCCTTCATTTAGTTCCATTGCGGGTTATCTTATAATCCCTTTGCAGGGCACTATCTACTCCATTCAACTGTTATTCCAAGTTCTTTGCTGTATCTGACAGAATTGCAGTGTCACAGGTAAACTTCAAAATGTTTATTGCTTCTCCCTGATATTTAATTCTGTTTACAAATTTATCCTTATATGCTTCACTGCTTTTTCGTTGTAGCTGCTACCCGAATGTCTTAGTCCTATCTTAAAATTGCACAACTAGAAATCCAGCGGATGGAGTAGCAGAGTTTATGTGCTTCAACAAGATTAGTTTTGTGATGGGGAGGGGCTCTGAAATACAAGTCTAGCCTCATTATACCTCTCTTCTTTTTACCTGAGGACAGCAAAATTCATGTTTCAGTGCATATATGGCAAAAATTCAAACTGTGATTTAGGACGACATGGATTCCCAAGGATTCACGTGTTACCAGTTGTGGAGCAATATGTAGGAATGTGCGTCTCTCTCATTTCAGAACATTAAATGTAATTTAATTGTAACTTAAAAAAGAGCAGAGTACAATAAGATAAGTATTTCTAGATCGAAGTGTAAGCCAGTTCCGTTCGAACCCACTATCGAGAACAAAGAGAAAAGGCGGTTGTAGATGCAGTAAAGGAAAATGGAGAAGTATGAGGAAGGAAAACTGTTGTATCCTTTACATGACTTTACGCATCTTATCTTCAGATATCATTTTGCAATGACGAATGGTGGCCAGAGGAAAGTTGCTACCTCACAGTATATCTGGACAAGTAACTTTACATCTAAGTATAATTTGAGGCGTTTATGTAAAAGTTCGATTTCAGAAGCTTCTCTGTCTTGGGGTGCCTCACTCAAATGCTTTAAAATTGTCATTGTCCATGCCAACAGAAGGACCAGTGTAGGTGATTCTCCAGTTCTAATTGCTTGGACGCCGCTTTGAAAAGCTACAAAAACACTTATGTTTTAAAAGCTTTAAAATAGACGATTGCGTATAAGAATTACTGTAATAGTATAGCATACATACCGTAAAACGTTCTTTCATCAGCGTGATATCAGTTCCTTCATTTCAGACAATTTCTCCCTTCTCAGAGAGCTTTTCGCACAAAGACATTCTAACATTGTCAGCTGCTTAATCCAGCGAGTATCGTTAGACTGGCTCTGTGATCTATCAAGAGCCTTAAGAAGACCACTTTTCTTCACTTAAGTGACGCGTTCTTTCGCCGCAGTCAAAAGTGCATGAGCTTATGGACAATTGACGCATATATACTCCACATCAAAATCATTTCGTAGCCCTTTATTTAGAATATGGCAAAAACAAGTCACTTATGAATAATCGCGCAGTGCAACGACGATGTTGGTATCTTGATGAGCTGTCTGCTGCATGTTTTTCAGAGTTGAGTCGTGGATACCAAGAGACATAAATCGTCTAAACAATTCTCGTAGAATGTTACGGCCCGTTTTTGATTCATCTCGAAATTGAGTTGTAAAGAAAATGAGAGATCTCAGAGTCCAGTCAATGAAACAGGAGACAGTACATGTCAGATAATTGTTTCTTCTCGCACTGGATGCCCATATGTCTGTTGTTGTTGAGTATTCACCTTCTGTTGTATGAGCAATTACTTCAGTCATAATTATATGCCGTAGGATTTTTGCACTTTCTGCCATGTACTAGGATACAGTTGTGAGTTGAGACATAATGGCCTTTGCAGTGTCAATTAAGGTCTGAATGAAATCCATAAGACCTTCACCTCTTGTAGTTCCATACGACCTAACATCTCGTGCACACATAGCCACGCATTAATCGACAGTTAACTGCTCAGCAGGTTTAGGAAATCGTTTCTCGTCCAAATAAAATCCCTTGTTTATTAGATGCGCATGGATGGCGATAAATGTGCTAAGTGCCACTTGACCCTTCAGCATGAGAGTAAATTTCACAGCACAGCCAAAAGCAAACAAAATGAAAGCTTTTCCTAACGCCATCCACAATAGGCTTTAACATGGTCCAAACTGAACTTTTAAGATTCGCTTCAAGTTGTGTGGTTCTCTACTCATAACTGCTTAATTTTTCTTTTAGTACCCTTTGTCTTGACATGCGCTCCTTCCTCTGCAGATCACGTCTAGTTTCCGTGCTCATTTTGTGCGTTACGACAAAAATGAAGAAATCCCACCATCCCACTTAAAACTGCTCCACTCAACGCTCATAGCCTGTAGCTCGCAACTGCAGTCAGTGCTACCAACAGTTCGTAGTTGCAGCACACAAGTGCTTGCGCAAGGCACTGGTGCAGTGACGTCACGGCCCTCGGGGTGACGTCAGGGACTCGCTCGGTCCGAGGCTGCTGTAGTCCAGTATGGCCGCAGTTCGCGGGCCGGGCCTCTGTGCACGACTCTGCACCGTGCTACCTGTCCGAGCTCGATGCGGCTCCCCCGCCTGAACCGGCAGTGTGAGGCAAGGCTCGCACGTCTGTCATGGCTACGGTCCTGGACGGACCGCACCTCGATGCCCACCTCTGCTACAAAGTCCACAATCAGAGCTCACACTCAGCCGGTCGTCACCCACCGATTGACATCATACAAGCCAACTGCGACGTCACTTCAGCAGTGGCTGCATCAATTCCCACGGGCAGACACGTCCCTGAACTGACTTATAATAACCTCTTTTCCTCAGAAGAATGATTTCTCTGAAATTTTAATTTACTCTATCTTGTACTAATAACTCCTGTGCCAATGAAAATGATTTGTCAAACTGTTTATTTAAACATATCAAATTGTGTATTGTTTCTTCTTGTATACACCAATCTTGTCATTTTGTTGTACTAACGACTTGAATGACTTCTCATATAACAGGCAGTATCGTAGTCAAATATATCGTAGGAAAATGTAAGACACGAAGAAAAATTTTCTTTCTTTATGTTTATGAAATATGTGTGTACCAGAAAGTCCACAAATATTAATAAGTCCATGCAATACTTCCTACGACAATGAAGAACAGAGAAGCCATCACATTTTTTCTGCGATCAGCTAGGAGATGCCTTCCTGTTTCGTATCGCCCTTTGTTCTTCAGCTTTCGGTATGTATGCATCTATCTTGTTAGCTCTTAAGAACTATGAATATACGACGGGCGTTTGGAAAGCCTGTGCAAAAATAAAAACTGCTTACATGTTTGGGGTAAACCTTTTTTATTTTTCAACATAGTCTCCTTTTAGACTTAAACACTTCATCCAACGCTGTTCTAATTTGTTGATCCCTTCCGAATAATAGGAATTGTCCAAGTCTGCAAAATAGCTAATAGTTGCTGCAATCACCTTCTCGTTTGAATAAAATCTTTGTCCTGCAAGCCATCTCTTCAAATTGGGGAACAAACAGTAGTACGAGGGAGCCAAGTCTGGAGAATTGGGTGGGGTGGGGGACGTGTAACGAGTAGGAATCATATTTCCATTAATTTTGCGAGCACAACTGTTGAGGTGTGTGCTGGTGCACTGTCAGATGGAAAAGGACGGTCCAGTAACGATGAATAATATTCACCTGTAATAATTTTATTCTTTTCCAGATAGTCGAAATTCTTTTTCGTTCATTTCTTGACAAACTCTCTACTGCCTTGATTCACGCGAATGCCAAACACAAAGAAATAGACTAATATGACTGAAACTTCGTGTGCGTTCTCTGCAAAGATGCTGCTAACTAATCATGACCTCGATAGGAGCCGGTGGTCTCACGGACTTTACGCGGGCTTATCAAACGCCTCTCGTATTTAAGTGTATTCAAATTAATACCTTTCAGGTGTATTAATTTAACAAACTCAACATATCTCTTTGTATTAAAGTCTTTATCAGCTATGTATACAGCTATACGTGAAAGAAATGCAAAACTGCTGACATGGAGCCCGTCCGCCATTTGTGTGATCCAAATACTGATCAGTAATTTATCAGATCATTTATGGTGCACCAACGAAACAGCAGTTTGTCAGAAACGAAGTCCGATACTCAATTAACTATACTGCATCATGCAACTGACCGATCGCGTTTTGCACTTGCCGTATGAAAATTACATTGGAGCCACATCTGTATCTTTGCATTTCTCTCGAACACCCACCTGGGAAATCAACAAGCACTGCTCAGTTAATTTCAGTTGACATTACTGATCTGATTACCTGTTGGTAAATGGTAGATGAACACGACTATTTTCTTTACATTCTCTATCTTCCTTCCAGCTTCGTAAGCAGGCAAGGTAACAGTTACAGCTCACAACTTCCACTCGCTCAACCACCTTTAAGAGGTTGTTTCTATTGTTGGATACGGACCACTTATACTGTGATCACTCCCTGTATAGTTGCAGTTGACGTCATACCAGAGACACTTCTGTTTACAACAACAAAATAATACAAGAACCGCTACATCAGTTCGTTGCATCGGCCAACGGTGTGAGATAAATAGCTATTCTCATACTAGAATGAGAAGCGCCGTTAATTTAGAGCAATATAGAAAATGGTTCAAATGGCTCTGAGCACTATGCGACTCAACTGCTGTGGTCATAAGTCCCCTAGAACTTAGAACTACTTAAACCTAACTAACCTAAGGACAGCACACAACACCCAGCCATCACGAGGCAGAGAAAATCCCTGACCCCGCCGGGAATCGAACCCGGGAACCCGGGCGTGGGAAGCGAGAACGCTCCCGCACGACCACGAGATGCGGGCATGAGCAATATAGAAAGGTGTTCAAATGGTTCAAATGGCTCTGAGCACTATGGGACTTACCTTTGGAGGTCATTACTCCCCTAGAACTTAGAACTACTTAAACCTAACTAACCTAAGGACATCACGCACATCCATGCCAGAGGCAGGATTCGAACCTGCGACCGTAGTGGTCGCGCGGTTCCATACTGTAGCGCCTAGAACCGCTAGGCCACCCCGGCCGGCTATAGAAAGGTGTTTTCAGATGTCTACATCCCAGGGCGCTGAATCACACGAGATCTACCTTACTCGTGAGTTCTCGCAGTAAAGAACTTGCAAAATTGTGCACCAGAATCCTACCTCTCCCACCCACCCCCTTCCTCAATGATGGTGTTGTGCTCTTCAGTCTGAAGACTGGTTTGATGCAGCTGCCCAAGCTATTCTATTCTGAGCAGGCCTCTTCAGCACTGCACGGCTAATGCACTATGCATCAGTTTGAACCTGCTAACTGTATTCAAGACTTTGTCTCCCTCTACAATTTTAACACCCCCACCCCAATACCCACATATACACACTTCTCTCCATTACCAAACTGACAAGTCCTTGATGCCTCAGGATATGCACTATAAAACGAAGTTGTGCCACAAATTTCTTGTTTTCCCAAGTTCGACTCAGTATCTACTTATCATTTATTCGATCTGCAGCGCCAGCACTAATTTTCGGCGCTACTGAATAAAAATGTGATGTTGGCATGGCTGTTGCAAAAGGTCTAGGGAGTGGGCCAGCTCAGAGCTGACCAAACACCACTTCGTCCGATGCAGGAATGTCACTGGCAGATTATGAGATTGTGCAAAAGGAAAGGGGCTGGCACCGCCATAACGAGGACGCAGCAGAAAGGCGTTGGTAGGCCAGTAACTACACATCCAATCAACAGACGTCTTATGGCCTACATGGTTGCAAGCTACGATTTGCAAAGCAAGAACGCTCTGTCCCAACATAAATTACCATTATTTTCAGTCAAAGGTGTCTCAGTATGGTAGCTACTATTTAAGAGGAGAGGTGTAGGCCGGTCAACGTGGCGACATGAGGCTACAGGCAGCCACCACGAGTTTTGACCTCCACTAACTGTGGGATCCTGCTGCTGGTTTTAAGGTCATTGCTGTGGGCTTAGCATCGTCCAGCCTGTTGACCAACTACCAGGTGCAACCAGCCTTCCGCCATAGAAGGCAATCGTTTGCGACCATTCCCACCTGTTGCGTCAGTTCCTTAACACCCACTATGGAGGACGTGGCACAACAGAATGTTCTAGTTTGTTCTTCAGTAAAATGTATGACTAACTGTGATGTTTTTATGAACAGCCATCGATCACCATTCCGACAACAATCCACCACCCCAACTCAGACATCCACGTGTATAGGTCATCCAAACTGGATCTCCACATTTTGATGTCAGAAGTGTGTGTCATGTCTTAATTTCATTGACAGGGGAACCTTACCAACCACCCTCCCTGGAGACGATGTCCCTCGACTACCTCATTGTTGCAGTTTTATCGACACACAGCACCAGTGTGCAGTGGGTGAGTGCACTGACTGTTCTATTTTTTTCCCATTCGAATAACACGTCGAGGCAGTGCAACTATAAGCAGGTTTTCAGTTTTTTTTATGTGTGACATGTGTCAAGTAAACTCAGACTGTGTTCTGAGGATGTCTAAATATGAGTGTTATTTTTGCCTATCATCAATGAGTGTGGCTCATTGTCTGGTAGTGTATAAGGTGTTAACCATGCATTTATCGACAGTTATCTCCTCAGCTGGTTTAGAAAGTCCTTTCTCGCCCACATAAGACCCTTGTTTATTAGACACGCATGGATGGCGAGAAATGTGCGAAGTGCCACTTCACCCTTCAGCATGAGAGTAAATTTCACCGCACAGCGAACATCAAATAAAATGAACGCATTTCGTAACGCCATCCACGACAGGCTTTAACACGGTCCAAAGTGAACCTTTAAAATTCGCTTGAGGCCGTGTGGTTCTCCACTCACCACTGATTAGTTTTCCTTTTACTTCTCTTTTTATTGTCATGCGCACCTTCTTCTGCAAACCACGTCTAGTTTCCTGGCATCTTTTGTGCGTTACGAAAAAAATGAAGAAATCCCACCACTCCAGTAAACTCTGGCGGTATAAGGCGCTGCAGTCATGGACTGTGCGGCTGGTCCCGGTGGAGGTGGAAGTCCTCCGTCGGGCATGGGTGTGTGTTTGTGCTTAGGATAATTTAGATTAAGTAGTTTGTAAGCTTGGGGTCTGATGACATTAGCACTTAAGTACCATAATATTTCACACACATTTGAACTAAACTCTGCTCTACTCACCGCTCGCAGACCGTAGCTCACACCTGCGGTCAGTGCTACCAACAGCCCGTAGGCCGCAGCACGCCAGCGCTTGCGCACGGCACCGGTGCAGTGACGTCACGGGCTCGTTCTGTGTGGAGCAGTGAGGCCGCGGCCCGTGCGCTGTGTCTCCATGCGCGACTCTGCTGAGGCCGTGGCATACAGGTTCTTTCGCAACAGCACTGCTCGGCCCTTGGGGTGACGTCAGGGACCCGCTCGGCCGGGTTATAGTTGGTGGAGACTTAAACCTTCCCTCAATATGTTGGCAAAAATACTTGTTCAAAACCGGTGGTAGGCAGAAAACATCTTCCGAGATTGTCCTAAATGCTTTCTCCGAAAATTATTTCGAGCAGTTAGTCCACGAACCCACGCGAATTGTAAATGGTTGCGAAAACACACTTGACCTCTTAGCCACAAACAATCCAGAGCTGATAGAGAGCATCATGACTGATACAGGGATCTGTGATCACAAGGTCGTTGTAGCTAGGCTCAGCACCGTTTCTTCCAAATCCACCAGAAACAAACGCAAAATAATTTTATTTTAAAAAAAGCGGATAAAGTGTCACCTTACCAGCCACCCGCCCTGAAGACGATGACTCTTGACTACCACAGGGTTCCGGTTTCCGCGAAACACAGGATCAGTGTGCAGTGGGTGAGTGCACTGACTGATCTATTTTTCCCCCTGCGAGTATCACGTTGAGTCATTGCACTTTTTAGCAGCTTTTCAGTTCCGTTTTCATGTGACATGTGTCAAGTAAACTCAGACTGTGTTCTGAGGATCTGTAAATATGAACGTTATTTTAGCCTATCATGAATGAGTGTGACTCATTGTCTGGAAGTACACTCCTGGAAATGGAAAAAAGAACACATTGACACCGGTGTGTCAGACCCACCATACTTGCTCTGGACACTGCGAGAGGGCTGTACAAGCTATGATCACACGCACGGCACAGCGGACACACCAAGAACCGTGGTGTTAGCCGTCGAATGGCGCTAGCTGCGCAGCATTTGTGCACCGCCGCCGTCAGTGTCAGCCAGTTTGCCGTGGCATACGGAGCTCCATCGCAGTCTTTAACACTGGTAGCATGCCGCGACAGCGTGGACGTGAACCGTATGTGCAGTTGACGGACTTGGAGCGAGGGCGTATAGTGGGCATGCGGGAGGCCGGGTGGACGTACCGCCGAATTGCTCAACACGTGGGGCGTGAGGTCTCCACAGTACATCGATGTTGTCGCCAGTGGTCGGCGGAAGGTGCACGTGCCCGTCGACCTGGGACCGGACCGCAGTGACGCACGGATGCACGCCAAGACCGTAGGATCCTACGCAGTGCCGTAGGGGACCGCACCGCCACTTCCCAGCAAATTAGGGACACTGTTGCTCCTGGGGTATCGGCGAGGACCATTCGCAACCGTCTCCATGAAGCTGGGCTACGGTCCCGCACACCGTTAGGCCGTCTTCCGCTCACGCCCCAACATAGTGCAGCCCACCTCCAGTGGTGTCGCGACAGGCGTGAATGGAGGGACGAATGGAGACGTGTCGTCTTCAGCGATGAGAGTCGCTTCTGCCTTGGTGCCAATGATGGTCGTATGCGTGTTTGGCGCCGTGCAGGTGAGCGCCACAATCAGGACTGCATACGACCGAGGCACAGAGGGCCAACACCCGGCATCTTGGTGTGGGGAGCGATCTCTTACACTGGCCGTACACCACTGGTGATCGTCGAGGGGACACTGAATAGTGCACGGTACATCCAAACTGTCATCGAACCCATCGTTCTACCATTCCTAGACCGGCAAGGGAACTTGCTGTTCCAACAGGACAATGCACGTCCGCATGTATCCCGTGCCACCCAACGTGCTCTAGAAGGTGTAAGTCAACTACCCTGGCCAGCAAGATCTCTGGATCTGTCCCCCATTGAGCATGTTTGGTACTGGATGAAGCGTCGTCTCACGCGGTCTGCACGTCCAGCACGAACGCTGGTCCAACTGAGGCGCCAGGTGGAAATGGCATGGCAAGCCGTCCCACAGGACTACATCCAGCATCTCTACGATCGTCTCCATGGGAGAATAGCAGCCTGCATTGCTGCGAAAGGTGGATATACACTGTACTAGTGCCGACATTGTGCATGTTCTGTTGCCTGTGTCTATGTGCCTGTGGTTCTGTCAGTGTGATCATGTGATGTATCTGACCCCAGGAATGTGTCAATAAAGTTTCCCCTTCCTGGGACAATGAATTCACGGTGTTCTTATTTCAATTTCCAGGAGTGTATATAAAGTGTTAATCATGCGTATCTTCTTAGGAGGGGAAGATGAGTTTTGTCGAGATATCGGAGTTATGTGGTAGTTTCCCCCCTTTTTAATGGGCAATGTATTTCGTTTTGAGCAATAAATGTGGCTCACAACGTTTAAGCGTGTAAAGTAGTAGTCACGAGTAGCCACTCAAGTGAAGAAGTTAAGTTAGACTAAATGTTAGGATAGAATTAGATGAAGTGTCCTTGTAGTCATCCTGTTTCGATCTCCTCTGTTGAGTGGTACTTAAGATAGGTAAATAAATTAGTGGAATCAATGTGAAGTGAAGTAGTTAGTTTAGTTTAGAAGAGTCACACACTGGTAAACAGCGGGCAGAGCAGCAGTGGCAATGGCCGGCGCTTGCAAGTGAGCACATTTAGGAGAAGCCATCGCCCTCCGCACATAAGCGGAAGCTGTCGATTCAGCTGTCAGGGCACCGCCTGACCGGCTCATGTGTTTTTGCAATTGTCACATGTGGTCAAAGGCTCTTGCCTACATTCCAAGAGCTAATGACCGACATTAAGAAGATTCTTCAAGAAGCTTTTCAACGTGACAGAAGAGGGAATGACCGTGAAGTCGATCAGCTCCAGTGACCTGAAGTAAATAAATACGCGAGACGCAGTGGGCCCGACAGTAGTTTTCAGTCCAGTTTCGGTTAGAGTTCAGTTCCAGTCGGTGTTGAAGACCGTCATACAGGAAGAGACTACATTGTACCCAGAAGCACCAAGTCTGACGCTCTAATGGTATAACAAGCAGCAGCCTCGCCGCCAGAAGACAGAAGGTAGAAGGTATTTGAAGACTGATTTTTACGTACCCAGGTGACTAGTGACGACAGGAAGGAGACGGCCTCACATCAGCTGTCACCTGTGAGCTGGTGATGAAGATCTGTCAGCTAAAGACTGGCAAGCTGGAGTATGTTGTTCGAGTCCAGGACACTGGCCGACCCACAGCACTGACACACGCGGCCGCACAGAGAAGAGAAACACTGGGATGCCACATCCAAGGCATCACCATCCGATTCATGACTTTGTTCTCAATAATGAAACGGGCCACCTCACAATTCTGTGTGAAACAGCGACACAAGATACACACTGCCAGGCATAATCAGATGCCGCCACTCACGCAGCAGAAGTCTTCACAAACGACATAGCTGCCACTCTCCCAGACAGAACAATCCAGTAAGGAAACCATCGTACAAATCTTTCAATAAAAGTTATCTTTTGTAAAAATGCTGTTTCATTCTACCTCATACCCAAGCCAAGGTAGAACCCACCCTGCCCACATGTTGTTAAGAGAGAAAAAGTAATTTATTTAGTGTTTTTCACCCTGACATAATGCTTTAGCATCCTATGCCCTTTGCAGTAATGCTCATCCTGACAATTGACTAGCATCAAAAGAGGTTACCCAGTTACATTTGGTGTCAGAGTAAAAAGCCTTGGCTCAATATGAGGTGTGGATGACAGTCACTAAAGGTCCACAGTTAGTATTGTTTAATGTGTGAAAGGATAGAGGTTTCCATAGCAGTCGTAATACTTTCTTTATTTGGAAGTGTATTTTCTCTCATAATTTTAAGAGTTTGTCGAGAATGTTTCAACATCTTTTTAATTCAGCGGAGTAAGTTTGTAAAATGATGACACGAAATCATACAAAGTCAGAGTCAGAACCACAAGCGGTTTCTACTGAGGAAGCTATTCGGAGCTTAGTTAATCAAATAGCACAGCTTAAAATGACAATAATGCATTATTTAAACAGCTGTGTGATGTTAGGCAAACCGGTTCAGTCCCTCCCACCCTAGATTCCTCAGAAGCAGCCTTAGTAACTCCTTTTCAGGTAAACCTGGCGAGGACATAACAACCTTTTTTGATGATTAAGTAGCAGCTGCAAAGTTAGGATCATGGTCAGATGAACAGCTCTTACAAATGACGAAGTTAAGATTGATAGGAGAGGCTAAAGCACACGTATTATACCATGAAGAGTTACGGAATGCTCCAACATTTGAGGAATTGAAGAAAGGATTACTTAAGCGTTTTCAAAAACAGAACAGCTGTAGATTTTATAGGGAAAAATTAAACACTGTCACTCAGAGGCAAAACGAGTCGTTAGAAAGCTTTGTCGATAGGATTAGAAAAGTTAATATTAACACCTATCAGTTGACAACTAGTGATGAAGCAAATAAAGTTATTTTAGAAGAGGCAGAAGATAGAGCTCTGGATACATTTTTACGTGAGTTACCTCCTGAAATGGCCCGTCGTGTCAGGGCAGAGTTTCCTAAAAATTTAGTGGAAGCTGTATCTGTGGCGACGGCTTTCGAAGAAATAGACATTGCCACCAGATACAAGGAGAAGCGAAATTTATTTTCAGCAGGAGTACGATGTTTTAGGTGCGATCGGCAGGGACATATAGCAAAAAACTGCAGGCAACCTCAATGCACTAATTGTCACAGAATAGGTCGCACATTCAAGGAATGCAGGTCTAAGAAAGTTTTTGGAAATAGAAATCAGTTAAACTCATGCGGGAATGTCGGAGCCGCCGCCAGGCGTTCCCAATAAAATTTCATGCCATTAAGGCGAATGTGAAAGGGAATGCTGGTTATCTGCTACCGTACAGTATAAAGAGGGAAGGATACTGGTGGATACAGGCGCAAACGTATCAATAGTGAGTAATGAATGCATTGGAGAAAAGAAATATGACCCTCCAAGGTATAGATTGAGTTAGGTAGGAGGAGGTACAGTGAAGTCATTAGGATATACATAGTTGATTTTCTGTATTCACGGTGTACAATTTCAAGAAGATGTAGAAGTGGTAACAAAGGTAACTGATGGGTACGACGCGATCCTAGGGCTGGATTTCCTGAATAAACATCACGCTAAAATCGACCTCAGGCAGCAAATTGTAGAACTTAGTAGAATAGTGTTTCTGCTAGGTGACACCGCTGCAAAGGGCCCGCTGCCGCAAGATTTCCCCAACCGGAAGGGGAAATCAACTACACTGCGTGCAACGTCCTTGAAGGTTGATTCGCGGGATAAGATACCATTTGGCTCAGGAAAACTTTTCTGGATGACCGTTGACCCCGAGGTACCTACAGATACAATGTGTCTAACATAGCCATTAGAGGAAAATGAAGAATTATATGTATCACATTGTTTTGTACGTAGAAGTTTTGTACGGTTCAAGATGTTGAGGGAGAAAGAAAAGTACCAGTACATATTGACAATTTCGGAGTGTTGCATAAGGGAATAATAGTAGCTACAGTCAGTACTTTTGGAGAAGAACATTTCATTTGGTCAGGTATTACTGATGGGCAGAAACCAGACGCCTATAAAACTGCATTACGCAAGAAGACGGGCATTTGAAAGGAAATGATAGAGACACAATAGAAGCAGTTTTAGTTGAGTTCCAAGATTTATTTAATGCAGATGGTCCACTGCCAGCAACAGATATCACACAGCATAGGATCCCAACAGGAAATAGCTCCCCAGCGTATAGGAAGCCTTATAGAGTTCCGCATCACTTACAGCCAGTACTGGATGAATTTTTAGAACAGCATCTAAAAGATGGAATTATAGAATATTCTGATTCGCCTTATAATTCAAATATTGTAATTATTCCAAAGAAGTCTCCCGACGGTACGAAATGATATCAATTTTGTTGTGACTACAGACACCTTAACAAACAAACTATCTCAGATGTTTATCCTCTTCCAAACATTACAGAATTCATTTACAATTTGGGTAACAGTTATACTTTTCAACAATCGATTTACGTAGCGGATATCATCAATTGGAAGTTACACCTGAAGATAGGCATAAAACAGCATTTTCTACCCCCAGAGGCCACTGGCAATTTAAAAGAATGCCTTTCGGTTTGAAAAACGCACCAGCAACTTTTCAAAGTCTACTCAATGGAGTATTGCGAGTACACAAAACTCAGCAATGTTGTGTATATCTAGACGATATTATTGTATTCTCCAAAGACATTCATGAACATGCTGTGCATCTGCGTAACGTTTCTCAGAGACTTAGGAAAGCTAAATTAACATTAAATATGGAAAAATGTAGTTTTGCGTTGACAGAGCTTACATACCTAGGGCATGTCATTAGTGAAATAGGAATTAAAACAGATCCTCGATTAATTTCAGCAGTTAAGGACTTCCCAACACATCAACGTGTTAAGGAAGTACAAAGTTTCATTGGACTCGCATCGTATTACCGAAAATATGTTCAAAAATTTTGCTGAAATTGCCCGACCCTTATCCCAATTATGGAAAAAGGGTGCAAAATTTCATTGATCTTAAGATTGTGAATCGGCATTTCAAACCCTTAAACGTAAGTTAACACTCAGTCCAGTATTAGCCTAACCAGATTATAATAAAGAATTTATTTTATCCTGTGACGCAAGTGGTCATTCAGTAGGAGTTGTTTTGAGTCAGAATATTAATGACATGGAACACCCCACAGCCTACGTTTTGAGACAACTAACAATGGCAGAAAGAAATTATTCCACAACAGAGAAAGAATTGTTAAGTGTTATTTATGGCATCAAATACTTTAAATGCTACTTGTATGGTAGGAAATTCAAGTTTATTACTGACCACGCAGGTTTAAAATGGTTGCTTGGGTTAAAGGATCCAGCTGGTCATCTCACCTGTTGGGTCCTATGTCTTTCTGAAATGGATTTCGAAGTTATCCATAAACAAGGCAAAAAACACACGAATGCAGATTGCCTAACTGGAAAATAGCACTTTTGGAAGCAACAGGCCGAGATACTGAGGACTGGAGAAAGGCACAAGATGAGGATACAGAATGCAAATAATATGCAACTCAAAAACAATTTTGCTTTGAAGATGGTGTATTATGCCGGAAAACAAAACTTGGACCACGAATTGTTGTTCCCCAACACCTTAGACAAGAAATAATGGCAGAGGCCCACGGTCATATCCTTGCAGGACATGGTGGACAGCGAACAACCGAAAGATGCGTAGCAGAGTGATTTTGGTGGCAAACCAGAAAGCAGGATGTGGCGCAGTACGTTTGTAATTGAATTGCGTGCACACAACGAGCTGAACTTTCTCGTTTAAAAATACCCTTGCAGAGGTTCCCCGATGCTTCATGCCCATTTCAAATCTGTGGATTAGATATTTACGGACCATTCCATAAAACACCTGCTGGTAATAAGTATATTCTTACGATTATAGATCACTTTTCACACTATCTAGGTATGGTGAGTCTCCCAGATCTGCAAGCAAATACAGTTGCCCAAGCTTTAGTTAACAATTGGATACTTAAATTTGGCGTACCTAAAGCTATTATCACAGATCAGGGATCTAATTGTATGTCCAAATTAATGTAACAGCTATGCCACTTAGTACAAATACGTAAATTATGCACAACTCCGTTACACCCTCAGTGCAACGGACGCACAGAAAGAGTTCATTGGACAATTGGCAAGATGCTTAGTTATTATATTAACGAACAACATTCAAATTGGGATACATATTTACCAATAATCGTGTCGGTATATAACGCCAAAACGCATGAAGCAACTTGCATGTCACCTTATGAAGTGGTCTATGGGAGAAAAATGCCGTCCCCTTTTGATGTAATCAGGCAGAAAAACGGAAAAGTCAGAGAAACAGTAAAAGATTTCTGTCGAATGATGAAGGATGTATGGAAAAAGATTCAAAAATCTAATACAAAGGCTTTGGAACGACAGGAAAGATTAGGTAATGCCCAAGCTAAATATCCAAATTACGAAATTGGTCAGTGGGTGATGCTGTCAACCCCATACATTGCGAAAGGAAAAACGTAGAAATTTGTAACAAACTACAGAGGTCCTTATCAAATTACTGATATCACATCACCAGTCACCTTTAAACTGCAACTGCCAACCCGAACTACTATTGTCCATGCAAGTCGTTTAAAACCTTTTAAGGGCGCTCCAGATGTAATTCCTTCAACTGCTTTTCCGAAGGGTGGAGGAAGTGCCCAAAAAGGAAAAAGAGTGGCTATGCCAGCACAACATACAGACATGGCACCATACAACCTTCGACCAAGGGTGCGAAAGTCCTAGTTGAATCATAGTAGACTGTGGATAGGATACAAATGTAAATAATTAATAAATGATAATGAATTATTTTTTAGGAAAAAAAGTTTAACATAGAAACATGTAGATCTTGTAGTTAACAATGTATTCCTTCTTTTCTTTGTTTTTGTTTTTACTAGGTTGGTAGGTCTATATCCATATTGTTTGCTTTTATCAGGTAATGCCTCTAGCATAATGGACAGCTACATTGTGACTGTACTGCTTCTCATAATTCCATTATTGACTAATACGAACAACGGACTACAGATCAACCAGTTGATGAGTGGTGTAATTTTTGTAAAACAGGGTACTGCAATTCTGAACAAACCAAAGTGGGCTATTTCATTAGAGTATAATTTATAGGCCTTATGTAATGAACTTAGGAACCTTGAATTAGAATTTGATACATTACATGAAAGGGCAAGATCACCAGAGATATTTGAGGAAATAGCCAGTGAATTAAAAACATTACACTAGTCATATGAACAGGTTCAAAATGGTTCAAATGGCTCTGAGCACTATGGGACTTAACATCTATGGTCATCAGTCCCCTAGAACTTAGAACTACTTAAACCCAACTAACCTAAGGACATCACACACAACACCCAGCCATCACGAGGCAGAGAAAATCCCTGAACCCGCCGGGAATCGAACCCGGGAACCCGGGCGTGGGAAGCGAGAACGCTACCGCACGACCACGAGATGCGGGCCATATGAACAGGTGAGAGGACAGTTGCGTCTACTTCCACAGACCGTTAAACGATCTAAACGTGGATGGATGGATGCAGGAGCTAAACTACTAAAGACCATTTCCGGTACAGCGGATAAGGAAGATATTAATCAGTTAAATAATTCATTACAGAACATAGAGAGTACTGCAGAATTAAATAAAGGCACTATAGAATGGCACACAACAAGATTAAATGGATTGGAGCAAACAGTTTTTACTAACACCAACGTCATCAGGAACCTCACCCAAGAGTTAAACGATTATCTTCTAGCTACTAGTGCTGTCCTGAATGAAGACTTAAAAGTCATACAAACAAGGCTCGATATTGTGGATAAGAAACATGTAGCAGGAAGATCACTTAGGCTACTCACTGATCAAGTGATACATGCACAGCTAGCAGTGAAGCAATTAAAGGAAGCAATCCACTATGCAGTACAGGGACATTTGTCACCCACATTACTATCGCCGGTTACATTCACCTCATTATTAGTTAAAATTGAAAAACAATTTCCAGAATCACTAAAGTCAATATTTCCTGCAGATAAGAAACATTTACTGCAATATTACCACTTAGCCACAGTACTAGTGGACACAGATAATGCATGAATACGAGTTCATATACCTTTCCCTGTTACAGATAAAATGGGTATATATGACTGTTACAGAGTAGAATTATTTCCAGTAAAATGGGGCAAAGTAAATAAATTTGTAGAGTTCCGAACACACCAAGAATTTTTAATCTCCCAAACAACCAATACCAGCACGGTAATGACAACTTTGGAATTAAATAGTTACCTATCTGAACAAGTTATTATATGTCCATCTCGCACAATCGAATTACATACCAATAGCTGTGAATCTCAATTATTTTTTGAACAATCTGACGCCACCAATTGCCCACGCAATATATTAACTTCTACATCATGTTTCTTCGAGCAAGTAGAAAATCACTGGTTATATGCAGTGAGTAAGCCAACTGATATTTTTGCGCAATGTTACCAGAATGGTATAGCTACAACATTACAACATTTTGAACTTCATGGAAGCGGACTAATAATTAACGGCACGTTTTGTTCCATCTCAGAAGCGAATTTTCAATTACCCACAACAATCACTGGTACAACTAATGTTATTTCATCCTTCCCTCTAATTTATTGGCCAGAAAACGCCATGCAAGCATTTCCTACACAAAACCTATCCCACCTCAATGACTCCCTTGACAGTTCCCTTCTGAAGTCATTAGATATGTTCATAAACTCCCAGCAAGGCAAAATTGATACCAATGTTATGATGCAACATGTCTTAAAGTTAAAAAAGTGAACACAAAACTAAAATTATAATGCTAGGAACAGGTATATCTGGAACCTTTGTGTTGGTGTTTCTGTTTTGTACAGTTTTGTTTTATTTAAGACGAAAAAATAAGCCAACTAATAATATACCACTTCATCAAATACCTGTTAACTGGATACCACACTCTTAACTGGTGTACTTCAGCGGTTACTTCTGAGCATTAGTGTATTAATTTTGTTTATTGTACTTCAGTCTTTATTAAACAGCCTCATGTTAAAATAAACAATACTGTAGAATAGATATTCTTGCATTATTATAGGGTAGATTAAACAGGTTTTGCTATGTAATTTTCCAAGTAAAAAATCTATTTTTCTTTATTCATTGTCATCAAGATTTGTTTCACTTATTATAACGATTTGTGTGTGAAGTATGTGATTCATGAGCGTACAGTGCTTTAGAAAATTGATAAAGAATTTTCAACATACTTAATGTGAAGTGTGTGTAATCGTCTAAGTTGAGAGTTTTCATTGCTTGTGTTAGTACTTTTGCCGTGTGAAGAGTGGAGGAATGTTGAGTGGTACTTAAGACAGGTAAACAAATTGAAACGTCCCCTTTAGAAAAATTTGATACATGACTGTGCTTAAACTGACACACAATATTTTTTAGCGCAACGCAATCTGACTTTCAAAAATCTCTACAAAAGAGTAGCCCTGACTAACATTAGACTATATTCGTCGACGCTTCTTTAATATTTCATTATATGAAATATGTAGCATAATCAAATTCCTCATATAGCATCAGCTTCTTGACCATAAACATACCTCAGCAGCATAATACACATCGTCGTCGTAAAAATAACATCATAACACCTCAGTCAACTCTCAAAATCGTCGTAGCTTCCTCCAATAATTTCAAAACCTAAAAAAAATTCTCTGCTCATGTCAAAAGTGTCATCTGCCTCAAACGTACTTTAAAAATCATGATCCCATACCAAATACATCATTCAAAGCTCTCATAGTACCACAATGGCTCCGAAAAAAATATGAACATTTCACAAAGTACAGACAAAATACCATTTCATAAGTGTGAAGTTATCCAACAGTGAAATTACGTAAACATCTGTCACTGATGCAGTAAAATAAATGTTTATTTCTCTGTTAAATAATCAGATAGCTGTGTAATTCTGTGTTAGAGAAATATGGTACCGATATGTAAAGTTGTATAAGCAAATATCATATTAGCTAGGGCTCCTTGTGCTTGCCAAACACATGGTACACAAAGTAAGCGTGTACCCCCCTGAGGATTAATGTAATTATACCCTCAGGTGTTACAGATTACAGCAATGAAATCAAATGTATCATGGAAAACTTTCTTTGCAATTCAAAAATCTTTAAAAATAAGTGTTTTAAGTACAAAATTAATCACTCAAATACGTGTCCTGTAGCGCTAAACTGTGCGTCATGTTGTAAGATAATCTCTGTGGAAGTCTCGTAGTTATCGTCCTCCGAAAGCTAAGTTCTGCAGAAGTCAATGTACTTACCTCATGATAAACAAAAGTGAAATGCTTTGCGTATAGATATCTTAGTTATTACGCTTATTGTTGTGATGAAGAAAGTACTGTGCTGTGACGTATTGTTGTGCCACGGAAAAGGCTGTCTCATTGTAGCTATACCACAAAAGTTAAATACTAAAACATGTTTTACTTTCCAGAAGAATTCAGAAAAATTGTGCAGATATAAAACAGATACACTGCAAAAGCAACATTGTAAATTGTCACTCATTAGTAGCGTCGTGATAACATCGTGTAGCTGTCACATAAACTAACCACTGTGTCCTCTGGTATCTCACAGAAAGTACTTTAAATCCAGAATGGTTTTTTTTTTCTTTTTTTTTAAGTGAACCAAAATGTTGCATGAAAATCTCATTAGCGTTGCCGGTATATGTTCTAAGTATGTGAGCCTTATAGTCGTTACCTGATAGTGGAACTAACAAGCAAGAATGTACACACACAATAACACTGTGTCGTCTGTTCACAATAACAATGCATTCGTAATTTCTGTTTAAATAAGTTCTCTTGGTTCTTGACTGAATATTTAACTTCAAACAGTGTTGCATGTTAACAGTTTCTTAAGTCTGACAAAGCATACTAGAAATGTGAAGTGAAAAGTTTTATGGCAAAGACAAAGTTAAAAAGCAGATTATTTTTCAATAAACGGTTTTACATGTGAAATATGGTGTAACCCTTTGCTCTTCCTAGTACGCAGACTTTCAACTTTAACGCAATTGTCAAGTGGTATATGTCGGTAAAGAATGCTAAAATTTTTCTCAAGGCTAGCGTCTTATGTTATTGTTCTCGGAGCCAGCGGGCGCACGTGGCTGCCTGCTTATGCGAGTCATTGTCTGTCTCTTTGTTGGCGCGCGCCGTTATTGGGATTAGGATACCTAACTTCTACAAATTCGCCTTGCCGAGAGGACCCAGCTCTGTTAGAATCCCGCCAGTTCTGATGCAGTTCAGGTCTGTCGTTACGATCATATCGTCTGTCGTCATGTCGGTAGATGCCATAGTTTCTTTCTTGTCGGTCATGTGGTGGAGAATTTCTCTCTGAATCGTAGCTGCGCGCTGGACCGTTGCATCTAAAGTTATTCTGTCTCCCTTGATAATAATTATTTTGGTTTCCATATTGTCCTTTTCTCTGATTATCTCTGTGATAGTCATTACCGCGGAGAGGTGATCTTTCCTTGTAATTATTACTACTCTGCCAACGGTTGTCATACGGGTGGTGTCTGTTTTGGTCACGATATGTGTTGTGAAAATAGCCTTGTCGTGTCCAGTTATTATTTCTTTCATCGCGGAATTGTGACAGATGTGACCTGTAATTGTTGTGCTCCTGTTTCCGCGTTCCCCGATTGTCAGTGTCAATTTCCAGTTCTTGTAACAGTCCCTGAAAAGCCTCAATGTCTTCTTTGCAACGTCCTGCTAAAATAATATGTCGTAAATGTTCAGGTAATTTGATTAAGCAAATGCGGATGAGTTCTGAGGGGCTGTATGGGTTTGACAGGTACTGATTCTTGTGCAACTTGTCTTCAAAATATTTCACAAGACTGGAGAATTCAGATTGTTCGAAATGTTTCATCATTATGATGCCATGTTTTACTCGGTCTTGTGTGGCTTGAGACCAGTATGCTGAGAGGAAGGCATGGTAAAATTCTCCTTCACTGTGGCAATCGTGAATGACCGATCGCATTCTTACAGCTGGTTCATTCTTTAAGTAGCCACACATAAATTCTAATCTGTGCTCCAATGACCAGTTGGGGGGAAAACAATGAGAGAATTGATGGAGCCATGCTTGTGGATGAATGTCGTTGCCAGAATTCTTAAATGTTTTGAATTTACGTGTAGTAATGAACAGCTTATAGTCAAAATCATCATGTCGGCGAGTCGCATATCGGTCATTGTTACGTCGTGTCGGCGGTTCCATCTCAAAATTCGGTGTGTCTTGCCAATTTCTTTCATAATTTCCGAAGTGTCCTGTGTTATTATTTTGTGGTTGTTCCGTATTTCTATGTCCCTCTTCCCGTATTGGGGCGCGAGTGTCCTCTGAAATATGTAATTCTTGTATTACCTGCGTCAACTGATCTTGTACTTCGCGGATTTCTCTTTTGTACTGTGTATTGATTTGATTTTGATTTTGTTTGAATTTTCTAATTTCTTCATACTCTTCAGTGTCAGTGAAGGCTACAGGTGTTGTGTCATTCAGATCATCATCTACCTTTGTAGATAACTTAGTGAACTGATCTGAAAGTTCGGCTACTTTATCCGATAGTGTACTTATTTCCTCAGTGTGTTTTTCTGAACCAAGTTTCAGAGTATGTACTGTGTCCTTTAAGTTTTCCTGAGTTTTTGCAAGTTGCGTAACCGAATCGGTTGATGCAACTGAGTCAAATTTAGCTTGCAAGGTCTCATGATTTTCATGAACAGTAGTTTGCAGTTCTTTTATGGCTGCTTCGTGATTCTGTAGTGCATTTTCATGCCGCGAAAAAATAGGTTGGAAATGCTCACAAATTTGTGTTTTTACGTCATTACAGACCTTTTGACATTTCGATTCAATGTTATGTAACTCAGTAGTTAAATCTTCACGTGTTTGTTCAAGCGTGGTGTGAAGATTTTGTTCCATTGCGTCTAACTGTTGCTGTGTTTGTCTCTGGTGTTGTTCCATTGTGTCTAACTTTTTAAGATTTTGTTCCACTGTGTCTAGCTGTTGCTGTGTTTGTCTCTGATTTTGTTTCATTTGTTGCATTAATTGCAATAATAATGTATTAGTGTCTGGAATCTGTTCCTCTATGCTTTTCGGCAGTGCATTTGCACCGGCAACATTCACATTTTGACAAGCAGAAATTGTGTCTTGACTTATTTGAGAAAATGGTGAGGACCCAAAACCTGAATCTACAGTATTTGCAAAATTGTGTCCTGTCATTCCCGATTCCTGAGGCGAGCTGTTGCCGACCGATCGATCGATAATGCTTCCCTCTTCACTAATTGTTTCACTGTCCACGCCATTGTTTGCCGCCCGCTCCATTTCCCTATGCACAGTTACCAAATTACTACTTTGAACATTAGTTAATTCATTACTCTGCGGCGCTAACACACTGCTTTCGTCTTCACTGTCATTTCTCAGTTTACTTTGGAGCCTAGTATTACGTTTTTCACACGCCATTATTGTCACAATATTTCACACAACACAGAAAAGCACAATTTGAAGAGCAAAAATAAGAGAACACATTAACATAACACTGAAAATAATATCTAGTTAATTGCAGCAGCGAAATACTTGGTGCAAATCTACATGCGTGCCACACCTGTTTTACTGTACAACAATGAAAGACTGCAACTACAAAGGAAATTCTCTCTATAATTATGCGCTAGCAATAAACAAAATCTACACTAATTACACAAACTACAAGAAAAAATCAGAAGATTCTAGTGAGGTATCCTGGTAGGGTCGCCATATGAAACGTCCCCTTTAGAAAAATTTGATACATGACTGTGCTTAAACTGACACACAATATTTTTTTAGCGCAACGCAATCTGACTTTCAAAAATCTCTACAAAAGAGTAGCCCTGACTAACATTAGACTATACCTTTCACAAATCACTAAATCACTTACCTCACAATAATCTTCGTTTCTCCCACTACTGCAGTACAGCGAACGCCACTACTGCCAGCTAAATAAAAGATTTAAACTATGGAAGGCACTAACTACTGATAGGGATAGTTAGCAAATGAAAGATATTAATAGAGAACAAACAATGTATTTACCTTGATATCATCATATATAAATATAGCAGTTCATGACAAATTTCAAAACTCCGCCATCTCTCTCCCCACATCCACCACTGCTGGCGGCTCACCTCCAACTGCCCAACGCTACGCGCTGTTCACAGCCAGCTGCCTAACACTACAATGGCGAGTATTACAACAATGCAAAGCAGCCACAGACTGCACACAGCACAGCCAGTGATTTTCATACAGAGGTGGCGTTACCAATAAAAAAAACCTAAACAGCCTACTTACAAAATTAGTGAAATCAATGTGAAGTGAAGTAGAAATTAGAAAATAAATGAAAAACTTAGTTTAGTTTAGAAGAGTTACACACTGGCAAACAGCGGGCAGAGCAGCAGTGGTAACGGCCGGCGCTTTCAAGTCAGCACGTTCAGGAGAAGCCATCGCCCTCCCTACATAAGCGGAAGCTGTCGATTCAACCGTCAGGGCATTGCCCGACCAGATCACGTGTTTCTCAATTGTCACATGTGATCAAAGGCCCTCGCCTACATTCCAAGAGCCAATGACCAACGTTAAGAAGATGCTTCGAGAAGCTTTTCAACGTGACAGAAGAGGGAATGACCGTGAAATCGTTCACCTCCAGGGATCTGAAGTAAATAAATACGCGAGACGCAGTGGGCTCGACAGTAGTTTTCAGTCTAGTTTCGGTTCGAGTTCAGTTCCAGTCGGTGCTGAAGACTGTCATGCAGAAAGAGACTACATCGTACACAGAAGCAACAAGTCCGATGCTATAATGGAATAACAAGCAGCAGCCTCGCCACGAGAAGACAGAATTTAGAAAGTATTTTAAGACTGATTTTTACGTACCCGGGTGACTCGTGAGGACGGGAAGGAGACGGCATCACATCAGCAGTCACCTGTGAGCTGGAGATGAAGATCTGACAGCCGAAGACTGGCAAGCTGGAGTCCATTGTTCGAATCCGGTAAACTGGCCTTTCCCCACCGCGCCGCTCCACTGGCCGACGCACAGCACTGACTCACGTGGCCGCATAGAGAAGAGAAACACTGGGACGCCACATCCAAGGTATCACCATCCGATTCACGACTTCGTTCTCAATAATAAATTAAACGGGTCACCTCACGATGCTGGGCGAAACAGCGACACGAGATACACACCGCCAAGCGTAATCAGACGCCGCCACTCACGCAGCAGAAGGCTTTGCAAACGACACAGCTGCCACTCTCCCAGCCAGAGCAATCCAGTAAGGAAACCAATGTACAAAACTTTCAATAAAAGTTATCTCATGTAAAAATGCTGTTTCATTCTAACTCATACCCGAGCCAAGGAAGAACCCACCCTGCCCACATGTTGTTAAGGGAGGATAAGTAATTTATTTAGTAATTTTCACCCTGACATAATGCTTTAGACTCAAATGCCCTTTGCAGTAATGCTCATCCTAACAACTGACTAGCATCAAAAGAGGTTACCCAGTTACACCTGGTTTGGTGTTTGCATAATTAGTGAGGTATACCCTGGTGGACAGGTTGCGAATTCCTGCAGCGTGGACCGGATGTGGAGGGAAGTGAATGTGCCGATGATTTTTGTGTCTTGCAGAGTGCAACTGCCGACGGTAGTTTTGATGTAGATACTTAGGAGGTAACATAGACAGCTGTCAATAACGCAGATTGTATTGCAGATGTCTTGGGTACTGTAATGGTACAGACGCATTTAGTATTTCTGAACGCCGCAGATTCGGCACCATCTGTGACAGCACTGCCTCCTCAGACTGTGGGAGGGGAAGAAAGTTGAAATGTGTTTGTAAGGTTTACGATCAGGCCGACAAGACTTGTGCCAGTGGATCAGGAGATTGACAAAAGTGACAACACTTGCAGTGTAATGCGTGATGCAGGTGAAGGCTGCTGTGCAATCCTAGGGCTAGACTTTCTCGTCAAGCACTAAGCCAAAGTCACTTTCGCTGACGCGCGGTGGAACTCAGGGGTATAATATTCAATCTGGGGAAGCCGTCACCAGTGAAATACTGTCACAAGCTTTGTTTATCATGATAGGACAAATGCGGGCAAAATCACTAAGGCTTAATTTGAATGATATAGTGCCACAAGACACTGGGAATTTGCTTTAGGTGACCGAAGGTGTTGCTAACTTATACGATTCTGGACTTCGCCTCGGGGTACAGAATCTTCGTTGAGTACGCAGCGTTCAGTGATTGAGAGCACTTCTCCTGTCAAGGAATGCCGTCCTTGTGGCTGGGAGTTCGCGTTTCTTGTCTGTAGAATGCAGAGAGGAGAAGATAGTGTAACATTATACTAGTCAGAGGACCGCCTTCTGCCGTTCTATTTTTTAATGAGTTTCTTATTTTGTGTCTGGAATTCTTCCATCGGCCAGACATGTACGTGAACCATCACTCCGATGCACCGGACACAGTACATACGGTGATATTGCTAATTGCTTCGGCTTATTAGGGCTATAAAGCTGAACAGCTGTGATCACGTAAGTTTCATTTCCTCTGAGGTTGCACACAACTGTAGATCATCTTTGAAAGTAGTGTCTTCTGGTGTTTGGGACGTAGATGATATGTCATCTCGTGTTATCTATATTAGATCACGTAGCCATAAAAATGGGCAGATTTGGGCAGCTGTTCAATAATATTAGTCGGGAAATTCATTTCTATCTCTTTATGTCCATTTCACATCGACATATAAATATTTGTAATATATAGAGTGGTTTTAATCTACAGTAAACGTATAAGCAGAAACAACATTAATATTTAGTAGTTACTAGTTCCCTTAATCATTCATTTATTTTTATGTTGTAATTTATATGTCAAAGAGCACGAAGGAGGAAATAATAACACCGATAAGAGATCCTAAGATCTGCTTCAGTGGGTAGTCAGACAGGGCCAAATCTTTGTATTTGCGTTCAGTATTTTCCATTGCGCACATTCATTTTTACACCCGCCTGGAGCAGCATCTTGGAAACCATACAAATACCTTCCAGAAATACTTCCTAACACTTAAATTTATATTCGATATTTGCAAATCCCTCTTTTTCATAAATACTTTTCTTGCTATAGTCAGTCTTCATTTTATATCCTCTCTACTTCGGCCATCATCAGTTATTTTGATGCCCAATAGTCCTTTTAGTGTCTCATTTCGTAATCAGATACCCTTAACACTACCTGATTTAACTCTCGCAATACCAAGGGAGAGGGGAGGGGTACTTTATGCCTGCTTTTTTCAGAATACTGTAATCTAGTCATGTACATCATATTTTAAGATTTTGAAAAAAAAATATATTTGTGATTTTTAATGATTTCTTCTACGAGATACCGTAATTGTTTTAAATTTTTCAGTAAAACGTAACGCAATAATTTAGGTCTTGTCAGTGGATGTGAATTTTCAGAACAGAGAACAGAAAAAATCTCCGACCCAGCCGGGAATTGAACCCGGGCCAGTAAGTATGACATTCTGTCGCACTGACCATTCAGTTACCAGGGGTGGAAGGCAATACAATCAGCCTTATTGATAGCTTTCTGTACAACATCCTAAGTATCTACAACAAAACTACTGTCGGCAGTTGCACTCTGCAAGACACAAAAATCATCGGCACATGCACTTCCCTCCACATCTGGTCCAGGCTGCAGAAATTCGAACCTCTCCACCAGGGTATCCCCCACTAATAATACAAACAACAAACGAGGAGAACAAAACAGTACGACGACAAGGACACTTAATCTAATTCTATCCTAACACTTTCTGTAACTTAACTTCTCCGCTTGAGCAGCTACTCATGACTACTACTTAACGTGCTTAAACGTACTGAGCCACATTTATTGCTCAAATTGAAGTACATTGCCAATTCAAAACGGCATAATCTACCACAAAACTCCTACTTCTCCACAAAACTCATCTTAAAATCCTAAGAAGCTACGCATCGTTAACACCTTACACACTTCCAGACAATGAGCCACACAAATTGCTGATAGGCAAAAATAACGTTCATATTTACACATCCTCAGAACACAGTCTGAGTTTACTAGACACATGTCACACATGAAAAAAGAACTGAAAAGCTGCTATAAGGTGCAATGACATGACGTGATACTCGCAGGGGAAAATAAAGACCAGTCAGTGGACTCACCCACTGAAAACTGATCCTGGGTGTCGACGAACTGCAACCCTGAGGTAGTCGAGAGTCATCGTCTCCATGGAGGGTGGCTGGCAAGGTTTTCTGTCACTGACATTTAGAGGTGACACACACTTCTGGCATCAAAATGTAGAGGTCCAGGATGGATGACCTCTACACGTGGAAGTCTGAGTTCAGGTGGTGTATTGTTGTCGGGTTGATGATCGATGGCTGCTCATAAAAACTTCACTATTAGTCACACATTTTACTGAAGAACAAACTAGAACATGCTGTGGTGAAACGTCCTCCATAGTTGGTGGCCATGGTCTCAAAAGATTGCCCTCTATGGCGGAAGGCTGGTTGCACGTGGTAGTTGGCCCATTGGCTGGTAGATGCCAAGCCCACAGAACTGATCTTAAAACCAACAGCAGGGGCCCATAGTTAGTGGAGATCAAATGTCGTGGTGGCTGCTTGTTGCATCATGTTGCCTCGTGGAGTGGCATATACCTCTCCTCGTAAATAGTAGCTACCGACTGAGACACCTTTAACTGAAAATAATGGTAATTTATGTTGGGACAGAGCGTTCTTTTTTTGTAAATCACAGCTTGTAATCATGTAGGCCATAAGAAGTCTCTTGATTCGATGTTAGTAACTGCCCTACCAACGCCTTTCTACTGTGTCGTCGTAATGGCGGTGCCAACCCCTTTCCTGGAGCATAATATGTGGGAATATGCCAGTGGCTTTTCTGCATCTGACGATATCGTGTTTGGTCGGCTTTGAGCTGGCCCACTCTCAAGATCTTTTGCAACAGCCATGGCAACATCACAATTTTACTCTTTAGCGCCGAAAAATAGTGGTGGCGCTGAAGATGGGATAACTGATAACAAGATAACGAGTTGAACTGGAGAAAACAAGACATTTATGGCACAACTTCGTTTCATAGGGCATTTCCTGAGGCATCAAGCAATTGTCAGTTTGGTAATGGAGAAAAGTGTATATATGTTGGTGTTGGGGACGGGTGGGACGCGTTAAAATTGCAGAGGATGACAAAGTCTTGAATACAGTTAGGAGATTCAGGCTGATGTACATTGCATTAGCTGTGCAGCACTGAAGAGGCTTACACAGAATAGACTAGCTTGGGCGGCTGCATCAAACCAGTCTTCAGACTATAGGCCACAACAACAACATTGGGGAAGAGGGCGGGAGGGAGAAGTTCTTAAGAGCTAACAAGATGGATGCTTACATAGCGAAATCTGAAGAACAAAAGACGATACGAAACAGGAAGGCATCTCCTAGCTGACGCCGGCACTGTAGCTCAGCGTGCTTGGTCAGAGGGTTAGCTGCCCTCTGTAATAAAAAAAAAACTGATTTAATCGATCAACAACGAACTTCAATGGATGTCTTACGACGTTCGCCCCGAACATATGCAACGCACAAAAGCGAACAAAATGAGATTTAACTTTAAAAAAAAAGCTGATAGCCGAAAAAATGTGAAGGATTCCCTGTTCTTTATTATCATAGAAAATATTAACAAGTACTTATTAACATTTTTGGACTCTCTGGTACACACATATTTCATAAATATAAAGAAAGATAAATTTTCTTGTTGTCTTGCGTTTGCCTACGATACATTTGACTATGATACTGGCTGTTACACGAGTGGGTATTCAAGTCAGGTACAACAAAATTACAAGACTGGTGTATACAAGAAAAAACAATATACTATTTGACATGTTTTAAATAAACAGTTTGACAAATCATTTACATTGGCATGGGAGATATTTGTAGAAGATACACTAACTGAAAGTTTGAGAGATATCTATGTTCTTAAGATAAGAGGTCAAGTCAGTTCAGTGACGTGTCTGCCTGTGGGAATTGATGCAGCCACTGCTGGAGTGACGGCGCAGTGGGCTTGTATGATGTCAATCGGTCGGTGACGACTAGCTGTGTGCGAGCTCTGGTTGTGCACTTCACAGCAGGGGTGGGCACGGAGGCGATGCCCTTCCAGGACCGTAGCCATGACAGGCGTGCGAGCCTTACTGCGCCCTGCCGGTTCAGCCAGGGCAGCCGCATCGAGGTGTGATGGGCCACACGGTGCAGAGTCGTGCACAGACACTCAGCCAGCGAACTGCGGCGGCACTGGACTACAGCAGTCCCGGGCCGAGCGAGTCCCTGACGTCACCCCAAGGGCCGAGCAGCGCTGTTGCGAAAGAACCTGTACGTCAGGGGCTCAGCAGAGTTGCGCATAGAGATGCAGCCCACGGGCCGCGGCCTTGCTGCTCCCCAGTGAGCGAGCCCGTGACGTCACTGCACCAGTGCCGTGCGCAAACACTGGTGTACTGTGGCCTACGGGCTGTTGGTATATACAGGGTGTTACAAAAAGGTACGGCCAAACTTCCAAGGAACATTCCGCACACACAAATAAAGAAAAGATGTTATGTGGACATGTGTCCGGAAACGCTTAATTTCCATGTTAGAGCTCATTTTAGTTTCGTCAGTATGTACTGTACTTCCTCGATTCACTGCCAGTTGGCCCAATTGAAGGAAGGTGATATTTATTACGGTGCTTGTGTTGACATGCGACTCATTGCTCTACACTACTAGCATGAACGTGGTTTTGGAGTTGGTGCACAGTTTACAAATGCGGAGTTGGCAGATGCCCATTTCATGTATGGATTAGCACGGGGCGATAGCCGTTGCGCGGTACGTTTGTATCGAGACAGATTTCCAGAACGAAGGTGTCTCGACAGGAAGACGTTCGAAGCAATTGATCGGCGTGTTAGGGAGCACTGAACATTCCAGCCTATGACTCGCGACTGGGGAAGACCTAGAACGACGTGGACACCTGCAATGGATGATGCAATTCTTTGTGCAGTTGACGATAACCATAATGTCAGCGTCAGAGAAGTTGCTGCTGTACAAGATAACGTTTACCACGTCACTGTATGCAGAGTGCTACGGGAGAACCAGTTGTTTCCGTACCATGTACAGTGTGTGCAGGCACTATCAGCAGCTGATTGGCCTCCACAGGTACGCTTCTGCAAATGGTTCATCCAACAATGTGTCAATCCTCATTTCAGTGCTAATGTTCTCTTTACGGATGAGGCTTCATTCCAACGTGATCAAATGGTAAATTTTCACAATCAACATGTGTGGGCTGACAAGAATCCGCACGCAATTGTGCAATTACGTCATCAACACAGATTTTCTGTGAACGTTAGGGCAGGCATTGTTTGTGATGTCTTGATTGGGCCCCATATTCTTCCACCTATGCTCAATGGAGCACGTTATCATGATTTCATACAGGATACTCTACCTGTGCTCCCAGAACATGTGCCTTTACAAGTATGACACAACATGTGGTTCATGCACGACGGAGCTCTTGCACATTTCAGTCGAAGTGTTCGTACTCTTCTCAACAACAGATTCGGTGACCGATGGATTGGTAGAGGCGGACCAACTCCATGGCCTCCACGCTCTCCTGACCTCAACTGTCTTGACTTTCATTTATAGAGGCATTTGAAAGCTCTTGTCTACGCAACCCCAGTACCAAATGTAGAGACTCTTCGTGCTTGTATTGTGGACGGCTGTGATACAGTACACCATTCTCCAGGGCTGCATCAGCGCATCATGGATTCCATGCGACGGGGGGTGAATGCATGTATCCTCGCTAACGGAGGACATTTTGTACATTTCCTATAACAAAGTGTTTGAAGTCACGCTGGTACGTTCTGTTGCTGTGTGTTTCCATTCCATGATTAATGTGATTTGAAGAGAAGTAATAAAATGAGCTCTAACATGGAAGGTAAGCGTTTCCAGACACATGTCCACATAACATATTTTCTTTCTTTGTGTGTGAGGAATGTTTCCTGAAAGTTTGGCCGTACCTTTTTTTATAACACCCTGTATATTTATGAGGAAGTGAAATTACTGTATCCTTTTCATAACTTTACGCCACTTATCTTCAGATATCATTTTTAAATGACGAATGGTGGCCAGAGGAAAGTTGCTACCTCACAGTCTCTCAGGACAAATAGCTTTTCATCTAAGTATAATTCGAGGTGTTTATGTAAAAGTTCGATTTCAGAAGCTTCTCTGTCCTGGGGCGCCTGACTCAAATGCTTTAAAATTGTCATCGTCAATGTCTACAGAAGGTGCAGTGTAGGTGATTTCTCCAGTTCTAATTCCTTGGACGCCGCTTCGAAGAGCTACAAAAACCCTTAAGTTTCAAAAGCTATAAAATAAACGATTGCGTACAAGAATTACAGTAACAGAATAGCAAACATACCGTAAAACGTTTTTTCATCATCGTGATATCAGTTCCTTCATTTCGGACTATTTCTCCCTCCTCAGATAGCTTTTTGCACAAAGATTTTCTAACATTGTCAGCTGCATATTCCAGCGAGTATCGTTAGACTGGCTCAGTGATCTATCAAGAGCATTAAGAAGATCACTTTTCTTCATGTAAGTGACGCGTTCTTTCACCGCAGTCAAGAGACCATGAACTTATGGGCAATTGACGCATATATATTCCGCATCAAAATTATTTCATGGCCCTGTATTTAGCATATGGCAGGAACAATTCAATCGTGAATAATCACGCAGTCCAACGACAATGTTGGTACCTTGATCAGATGTGTGTTGCATGTCTTGCAAAGTAGAGTGGTGGATATCAAGAGACATAAATTGTCCAAACAATTCTCTTAGAATGTTACCGCCCGTTCTTGGTTCATGTGGAAACTGGGTTGTAAACAAAATGCGAGATATGAGAGTACGGTCAATAAAACAGGAGACATTACATGCCAAATATGGTTTCTTCTCGCGCTGGATGTCCACTTGTTTGTAGTTGCTGAGTATTCACTTTCTATTGTGTGAGCAATTATCTCAGGCATAATTATATGTCAAAGGCTTTGAGCACATTCTGCCATGTACCGCGACACAGTTGTGCGGTGAGATATAACGGTCTTTGCAGTGCTGATTCAGATCCATATGACCTTCACGTCTTATAGTTCCGTACGAACTTACGTCATGTGCACACATACACTCCTGGAAATGGAAAAAAGAACACATTGACACCGGTGTGTCAGACCCACCATACTTGCTCCGGACACTGCGAGAGGGCTGTACAAGCAATGATCACACGCACGGCACAGCGGACACACCAGGAACCGCGGTGTTGGCCGTCGAATGGCGCTAGCTGCGCAGCATTTGTGCACCGCCGCCGTCAGTGTCAGCCAGTTTGCCGTGGCATACGGAGCTCCATCGCAGTCTTTAACACTGGTAGCATGCCGCGACAGCGTGGACGTGAACCGTATGTGCAGTTGACGGACTTTGAGCGAGGGCGTATAGTGGGCATGCGGGAGGCCGGGTGGACGTACCGCCGAATTGCTCAACACGTGGGGCGTGAGGTCTCCACAGTACATCGATGTTGTCGCCAGTGGTCGGCGGAAGGTGCACGTGGCCGTCGACCTGGGACCGGACCGCAGTGACGCACGGATGCACGCCAAGACCGTAGGATCCTACGCAGTGCCGTAGGGGACCGCACCGCCACTTCCCAGCAAATTAGGGACACTGTTGCTCCTGGGGTATCGGCGAGGACCATTCGCAACCGTCTCCATGAAGCTGGGCTACGGTCCCGCACACCGTTAGGCCGTCTTCCGCTCACGCCCCAACATCGTGCAGCCCACCTCCAGTGGTGTCGCGACAGGCGTGAATGGAGGGACGAATGGAGACGTGTCGTCTTCAGCGATGAGAGTCGCTTCTGCCTTGGTGCCAATGATGGTCGTATGCGTGTTTGGCGCCGTGCAGGTGAGCGCCACAATCAGGACTGTATACGACCGAGGCACACAGGGCCAACACCCGGCATCATGGTGTGGTGAGCGATCTCCTACACTGGCCGTACACCACTGGTGATCGTCGAGGGGACACTGAATAGTGCACGGTACATCCAAACCGTCATCGAACCCATCGTTCTACCATTCCTAGACCGGCAAGGGAACTTGCTGTTCCAACAGGACAATGCACGTCCGCATGTATCCCGTGCCACCAAACGTGCTCTAGAAGGTGTAAGTCAACTACCCTGGCCAGCAAGATCTCCGGATCTGTCCCCCATTGAGCATGTTTGGGACTGGATGAAGCGTCGTCTCACGCAGTCTGCACGTCCAGCACGAACGCTGGTCCAACTGAGGCGCCAGGTGGAAATGGCATGGCAAGCCGTTCCACAGGACTACATCCAGCATCTCTACGATCGTCTCCATGGGAGAATAGCAGCCTGCATTGCTGCGAAAGGTGGATATACACTGTACTAGTGCCGACATTGTGCATGCTCTGTTGCCTGTGTCTATGTGCCTGTGGTTCTGTCAGTGTGATCATGTGATGTATCTGACCCCAGGAATGTGTCAATAAAGTCTCCCCTTCCTGGGACAATGAATTCACGGTGTTCTTATTTCAATTTCCAGGAGTGTAGCTACACATTTATCGACAATTATCTCCTGAGCAGATTTAGGAAGTCGTCTCTCGTCCACATGAGGCAATTGTTTATTAGACACGCATGGATGGCGAGAAATGTGCGAAGTGCCACTTGACCCTTCAGCATGAGAGTAGATTTCACCGTACAGCGAACAGCAAACCAAATCAACGCTTTTCCTAACGCCATCCACCATAGGCTTTAACACGGTCCAAACTGAACTTTTAACATTTTCTTCGGGCTGTGTGCTTCTCTACTCACCACTCGTTAGTTTTTCCTTTAATTCCCTTTTCGTTTACATGCAGTCCTTCTTCTGCAAACCACGTTTAGTTTCCGCGCTTCTTTTTGCGTTACGAAAATAATAAAGAAATCGCACCACTCCACTAAACACTGTTCTACTCACCGCTCGTATCCCGTAGCTCGCAAATGCGATTAGTGCTACCAACAGCCCGTAGGCTGCAGCAAAAAAATGGCTCTGAGCACTATGGGACTTAACTTCTGTGGTCATCAGTCCCCTAGAACTTAGAACTACTTAAACCTAACTAACCTAAGGACATCACACACATCCATGCCCGTGGCAGGATTCGAACCTGCGACCGTAGCGGTCACGCGGTTCCAGACTGAAGCGCCTTTAACCGCACGGCCACAACGGCCGGCAGGCTGCAGCACACCAGTGCTTGTGCATTGCACTTGTGCACTGACGTCACAAGCTCGCTTATTGTGGAGCAGTAAGGCTGCGGCCCCTGGGCTGCGTCTCCCTGCGCAACTCTGCTGAGCCTGTGGCATACAGGTGCTTTCGCAACATCGCAACAGCACTGCTCGTCCATGGGGTGACGTCAGGGACTCGCTCTACCCGAGACTGCTGTAGTCCAGTGCGGCCGCAGGTCGCGGGCCAGACCTCTTGAAACGTCCCCTTAGAAAAATTTATGAACGATTGTGCTGGTAAACCCCTTACGTTATTTGATTTTCAAACAGCTGAGCAAAACTGAACGTACGCAGACATTTCTCTCTTTACTTATTCTGATCATCACTAAACTGACACACAATATTTTTTAGCGCAGTACAATCTGACTTTCAATAATCCCTACAAAAGAATGGCCCTGACTAACAACAACCTATACGTTTTTTGAATCACTTACCTCACAAAAATCTTCGGTACTCGAACTACTGCAATACAGCGAGCGCCAATACTGCCAGCTAAATAAAGGATTCTAACTACTGAAGACACTTACTATTGATAGGCATAGATAGCTAATGAAAGAGAACAATGTATTTTCCTTAATAGTGTTCAAAGGTCATTATATATATATATATATATATATATATATATATATATATATATATATATATATATATATATATATATATATATATCAGTTCGTGACATCCAGTCTTACAAATTTACTCTCTATGATGGACACACGTCCAGATCATCCGCTCTCAAAACTCCGCCATCTCTCTCCCCACATCCACCACTGCTGGCGGCTCACCTCCAACTGCGCAATGCTACGTGCTGTTTACATCGAACTGTCCAACACTACAATAGCGAATATTACAACAATGCCAACCAGCCACAGACTGCACACAGCACGGCCAGTGATTTTCGTACAGAGCGCTATGTGGCGTTACCAATATAAAAACCTAAACAGCCTACTTACATAGCCCCCATGCTCCCCACAAACAATTTTACAAATTGTTTTGGGCACTGGACAATACATATAATGTCAAAAAAAATTTATATTAACGCTAACAAAGATATGAAATGCACACACGTATCGATACAATGTTGGTCAAAAGCAAAGATTTTCTCACAGTCCATAAAGACAGTCCTGATCATTCATCACATTAAAATTGCAGTGGTTTTTTTTCTCAAAGTATGAGCAGTAAAAGAAAATGCAAACGGAAGTAGTGGATTTCCATGCAGTCTTGAAGAAGTAGTATTGTCCTGCCAACGGGAAGACTGTGCTGACTCTTGACATGCAGACAGGTAATGGGCCACAACAGAGCAAACCCACTGTAGTCCTTGTAGAGGTAAGGGTATTGGTGGACCATCAAAGGTGCGGACCCACTGTAGTCCTTGTAGAGATAATGGTATTGGTGGGCCATCAAAGATACAGACCCTCTGTAGTCCTTGTAAAGTTGGCCAGCAGCCATGTGTTGCGACTGTGCAGATGCACAATCACCATCGAAGAGTCTTATACAATATACAGGGTGTTTCAAAAATGACCGGTATATTTGAAACGGCAATAAAAACTAAACGAGCAGCGATAGAAATACACCGTTTGTTGCAATATGCTTGGGACAACAGTACATTTTCAGGCGCACAAACTTTCGAAATTACAGTAGTTACAATTTTCAACAACAGATGGCGCTGCAAGTGATGTGAAAGATATAGAAGACAACGCAGTCTGTGGGTGCGCCATTCTGTACGTCGTCTTTCTGCTGTAAGCGTGTGCTGTTCACAACGTGCAAGTGTGCTGTAGACAACATGGTTTATTCCTTAGAACAGAGGATTTTTCTGGTGTTGGAATTCCACCGCCTAGAACACAGTGTTGTTGCAACAAGACGAAGTTTTCAACGGAGGTTTAATGTAACCGAAGGACCGAAAAGCGATACAATAAAGGATCTGTTTGAAAAATTTCAACGGACTGGGAACGTGACGGATGAACGTGCTGGAAAGGTAGGGCGACTGCGTACGGCAACCACAGAGGGCAACGCGCAGCTTGTGCAGCAGGTGATCCAACAGCGGCCTCGGGTTTCCGTTCGCCGTGTTGCAGCTGCGGTCCAAATGACGCCAACGTCCACGTATCGTCTCATGCGCCAGAGTTTACACCTCTATCCATACAAAATTCAAACACGGCAATCCCTCAGCGCCGCTACCATTGCTGCACGAGAGACATTCGCTAACGATATAGTGCACAGGATTGATGACGGCGATATGCATGTGGGCAGCATTTGGTTTACTGACGAAGCTTATTTTTACCTGGACGGCTTCGTCAATAAACAGAACTGGCGCATATGGGGAACCGAAAAGCCCCATGTTGCAGTCCCATCGTCCCTGCATCCTCAAAAAGTACTGGTCTGGGCCGCCATTTCTTCCAAAGGAATCATTGGCCCATTTTTCAGATCCGAAACGATTACTGCATCACGCTATCTGGACATTCTTCGTGAATTTGTGGCGGTACAAACTGCCTTAGACGACACTGCGAACACCTCGTGGTTTATGCAAGATGGTGCCCGGCCACATCGCACGGCCGACGTCTTTAATTTCCTGAATGAATATTTCGATGATCGTGTGATTGCTTTGGGCTATCCGAAACATACAGGAGGCGGCGTGGATTGGCCTCCCTATTCGCCAGACATGAACCCCTGTGACTTCTTTCTGTGGGGACACTTGAAAGACCAGGTGTACCGCCAGAATCCAGAAACAATTGAACAGCTGAAGCAGTACATCTCATCTGCATGTGAAGCCATTCCGCCAGACACGTTGTCAAAGGTTTCGGGTAATTTCATTAAGAGACTACGCCACATTATTGCTACGCATGGTGGATATGTGGAAAATATCGTACTATAGAGTTTCCCAGACCGCAGCGCCATCTGTTGTTGAAAATTGTAACTACTGTAATTTCGAAAGTTTGTCTGCCTGAAAATGTACTGTTGTCCCAAGCATATTGCAACCAACGGTGTATTTCTATCGCTGCTCGTTTAGTTTTTATTGCCGTTTCAAATATACCGGTCATTTTTGAAACACCCTGTAGCAAGTCCATTAAACCACCACTTGTGCACTCACAAAGTTTTTGGAATTGTCCTTAGAACCAGCAATGCAGTAAACCAGTCCCTTGCTGAATTATTCACACTAAAAGTCCCAACTTCTCACATATTGTGCATATACTATGACCAACAGAACTGTGCGCAGTGAAATTAATGCTTACAAGTTACATAATTTGTTGAACTGGTGTCAATTACAATTTTATAATACGAGAACACAATTACAAAGTTACAAAATACATCATTAAATAACAACACAACACAGATAACACTTGTAGTAATACGGGCTTTACAAAAGAATAGAAATAAACATATACATCAGTGTTACAGGAATTATGACATAAGCAAATAAATAAAATAATGAGAATAGTTTCTGAAACATTAATTTCACACATGAGCATTGAAACATAACAGAATTAATCATGTCTAAACATCTTTACAGGGTGTATAACATAGAATTAGAAAAATTCTACAACATGTCTCTTATCTGATAAACATATAAAAACAGGAAGAACACAAATACACAAGGGTACACAAACACATTGAGGAATAACATAAAAGGAAAGGACAGGGTTTGTTTTCAGTGAGACGTCTGGTACTGCAGTCCAACCCAAAACTCCTTCCTTAGATCTTTCCTCTTATTTCAACATTTGCTCCTGCAAAAAAAATCCTATCTAACCCTGTTGTCCCTAAGCCCCACTGTTTTGTTCGTATCTTCTATCAAAACAAATATTTCACATTTTACAATACTCATTTTTGCCCAAATCTTTTTCATATAACTTCTCAATGCATTCTTTCCCTATTCTTCATAGTTAGTTTATTATATAGTCTCCCAACTCTTAAATCTGAAATCTGCTGAGCTCAGATATATAAACTAAGGGACGAGGCAATGCAGCAACACACAACAGATTAACACAAACAGCAATCAGAATAAGTAAAGAGAGAAATGTCTGAGTACGTTCAGCTTTGCTCAGATGTTTGAAAATAAAATAACGTAAGGGGTTTACCAACACAATCAATCATAAATTTTTCTAAGGGGACGTTTCACTCTTCGCACGACTCTCCCGTCGGAGCTCGATGCGGCTGCCCCGTCTTAACCGGCAACGCGAGGGAAGGTTCGCACGACTGTCATGGCCACGGTCCTGGAGGGGCGGCGCTTCGATGCCCACCTCTGCTGTGAAGTGCACAACCAGAGCTCACACTCAGCCGGTCGTCGCTGACAGATTGACATCAAACAAGCCAAGTGCGACGTCACTCCAGCAGTGGCTGCATCAATTCCCACGGCAGACACGTCACTGAACTGACTTAACCTCTTATCCTCAGAACACTGATACCTCTCAAATTTTAAGTTAGTGCATCCTGTACAAATATCTCCCATGCCAATGTAAATGATTTGTCAAATTGTTTGATTAAAACATGTAAAATAGTGTATTGTTTTTTCTTGTATACACCAAGCTTGTAATTTTGTTGTACACGAGTTGAATTAGTACTCATGTAACAGTCAGTATCGTAGTCAAATGTATCGTAGACAAACGTAAGACACCAAGAAAATTTTTCTTTCTTTATGTTTATGAAATCTGTGTTTACCAGAGAGTCCACAAGTGCTAATAAGTACATGTAATACTTTCTATGATGATAAAGAACAGAGAAGCCTTCACATTTTTTTCTGCAATCAGCTAGGGGATGCCTTCCTGTTTCGTATCGTACTTTGTTCTTCTGCTTTCGCTATGTAAGCATCTATCTTGTTAGCTCTTAAGAACCATGAATATATTTAAGTTTATTTAAATTAATAACTTTCAGATATATTAACTTAACAAACTAAACATATCCCTTTGTATTAATGGCTTTATCAGTTTAGTGTTCAGCTATTCGTATTGGAGGCACATCTGTAACTTTGCGTTTCTCCCGAACACCAACCTGGAGTAATAGGAAATCACAACAGGAATCATCAAGTACTGCTCGGTTAATTTCAATTGACATTACTGAGTTGACTAACAACTTCCACTCGCTCATCCACCTACCAGAGAGGTTGTTGCTATTGTTGGATGGGGACCACTTATATTGAGGTCACTCCATGTGTGGTTGCAGTTTAACGTCATACCAGTGACATTTCTGTTTACATCAACAAAATATAAAAGATCCGCTACTTCAGTTCGCTGCATCGGCAAATAGTAGAGCTAAATAGCTTTTCTCATACGGGAATGAGCAGCACCGTTAATTTAAAGTAATATAGAAACGTCTTTTGCCATGTTAACAGCCGAGGGTGCTGAATCACACGAGATCTACCTTACTCATGAGTTCTCCCAGTAAAGAACTTTGAAAAATTATGGACCAGAAACCTACGTTTCCCTCCCTTCTCCTTCCCCAATGTTTTAGTTGTGGTCGTCAGTCTGAAGACTGGTTTGATGCACCTGCCCAAGCTAGTCTGTTCTGTGCAAGCCTCTTCAGCGCTGCACAGCTAACGCAATGTACATAAGTTTGAACCTACTAATTGTATTCAAGACTTTGTCTCCCTCTACAAATTTAACACCCCCACCCCAACACCCACACATACACACTTCTCTCCATTACCAAACTGACTAGTCCTTGATGCCTTAGGATATGCCCTATGCAACGAAGTTGTGCCATAAATTTCTTGTTTTCCCCAGTTCAACTCAGTATCTTCTTATCAGTTATTCGATCTGCAGTGCCACCACTATTTTTCGGCGCTACGGAGAAAAATTGTGACATTGCCATGGATATTGCAAAAGATCTTAGGAGTGGGCCGGCTCAGCGCCGACCAGACACCATTACGTCAGATGCAGCAATGCCACTGGCAGATTCCCACATTGTGCTCTCTATAGGCCCCTGGCTCAGCAGCTGTTGTGGCAGAGCACCTGAAGGAAAATTTGGAAAATATTTCCAGTAGATTTCCCGACCATGTTATAGTTCTGGGTGGAGATTTTAATTTTCCGGATATATACTGGGAGACTCAAACGTTTATAACGGGTGGCAGGGACAAAGAATCCAGTGAGACTTTTTTATGTGCATTATCTGAAAACTACCTTGAGGAGTTAAACAGAGAACCGACTCGTGGCGATAACATATTAGACTTTCTGGTGACAAACAGACCCGAACTATTTGAAACAGTTAACACAGAACAGGGAATCAGTGATCATAAAGCGGTTACTGCGTCGATGTTTTCAGACGTAAATAAAAATATTAGAAAAGGTAGGAAGATTTTTCTGTTTAGCAAAGATGACATAAAGAAGATTTCAGAGTACTTGACGGCTCAACATAAAAGTTTTGTCTCAAGTACAGATAGTGTTGAGGATCAGTGGAAAAATCTCCAAATCATCGTACAATATTCATTGGATGAGCATGTGCCAAGCAAGATCGTAAGAGATGGAAAAATGCCATCGTGGTACAACAACCGAGTTAGAAAAGTGCTGCGGAAGCAAAGGGAACTTCACAGCAAACATAAACATAGCCGAAGCCTTGCAGACAAACAAAAATTACGCGAAGCGAAATGTAGTGTGAGGAGGGCTATGCGAGAGGCGTTCAATGAATTCGAAAGTAAAGTTCTATGTACTGACTTGGCAGAAAATCCTAAGAAATTGTGGTGTTATGTCAAAGCGGTAGGTGGATCAAAACAAAATGTCCTGACACTCTGTGACCAAAATGGTACTGAAAACAAGCATGACAGACTAAAGGCCGAAATACTAAATGTCTTTTTCCAAAGCTGTTTCACAGAGGAAGATTGCACTGTAGTTCCTTCTCTAGATTGTCGCACAGATGACAAAATGGTAGATTTCGAAATAGAATACAGAGGGATAGAGAAACAATTAAAATGGCTCAAAAGAGGAAAGGCCGATGGACCGGATGGGATACCAGTTCGATTTTACACAGACTACGTGAAGGAACTTGCCCCTCTTCTTGCAGCGGTGTACCGAAGGTCTCTAGAAGAGCGTAGCGTTCCAAAGGATTGGAAAAGGGCAGAGGTCATCCCCGTTTTCAAGAAGGGACGTCGAACAGATGTGCAGAACTATAGACCTATATCTCTAACGTTGATCAGTTGTAGAATTTTGGAACACGTATTATGTTCGAGTACAACGACTCTTCTGGAGACTAGAAATCTACTCTGTAGGAATCAGCATGGGTTTCGAAAAAGACTATCGTGTGAAACCCAGCTCGCGCTATTCGTTAACGAGACTCAGAGGGCCATAGACACGGGTTCACAGGTAGATGCCGTGTTTCTTGACTTCCGTATGGCGTTTTATACAATTCCCCACAGTCGTTTAGTGAACAAAGTAAGAGCATATGGACTATCAGACCAATTGTGTGATTGGATTGAAGAGTTCCTAGATAACAGAACGCAGCATGTCATTCTCAATAGAGAGAAGTCTTCCGAAGTAAGAGTGATTTCAGTTGTGCCGCAGGGGAGTGTCGTAGGGCCGTTGCTATTCACAATATACATTAATGACCTTGTGGATAACATCGGAAGTTCACTGAGGCTGAGAGGTTGTAACAATGGAAAATTCTACTGAAATGCAAGAGGATCTGCAACGAATTGACGCATGGTGCAGGGAATGGCAATTGAATCTCAATCTAGACAAGTGTAATGGGCAGCGAATACATAGAAAGAGAGATCCTTAATCATTTAGCTACAGTATAGCAGGTCAGCAACTGGAAGCAGTTAATTCCGTGAAATATCTGGGAGTAGGCATTAGGAGTGATTTAAAATGGAATGATCATATAAAGTTTGTCGTCGGAAAAGCGGATGCCACACTGAGATTCATTGGAATAATCCTAAGGAATTACGATCCGAAAACAAAGGAAGTAGGTTACAGTACACTTGTTCGCCCACTGCTTAAATATTGCTTACCAGTGTGGGATCCGTACCAGATAGGGTTCATAGAAGAGATAGAGAAGATCCAACGGAGAGCAGCGCAATTCGTTACACGATCGTGTAGTAATCGCGAAAGCGTTACGGAGATGATAAATAAACTCCAGTGGAAGACTCTGCAGGAGAGTCGCTCAATACCTAGGTACAGCTCCCTTCTCAGAGAGCTTCTCGCACAAAGACATTCTAACATTGTCAGCTGCTTATTCCAGCGACTATCGTTAGAGTGGAGGATACCAAGAGACATAAATCGTCTAAACAGTTCTCTTAGAATGTTACCGCCTGCTTTTGGTTCATCTGGAAGTTGTAAACAAAATGCGAGATCTGAGAGTCTAGTCAATGAAACAGTACATGTCAAAAAAAAATGGTTCAAAGGGCTCTGAGCACTATGGGATTTAACATCTTAGGTCATCAGTCCCCTAGAACCTAGAACTACTTAAACCTAACCAACCTAAGGACATCACACTCATCCATGCCCGAGGCAGGATTCGAACCTGCGAGCATAGCAGTCACGCGGTTCCGGAATGACGCGCCTAGAACCGCTCGGCTACTGCAGCCGGCAGCACATGTCAGATAATTGCTTTCCTAACGCCATCCACAATAGGCTTTAACCCGGTCCAAACTGAACTTTGAAGACTCGCTTCAGGCTGTGTGGTTCTCTGCTCAACACTGATTAGTTTATCTTTTAGATCCCTTTTTCTTGACATGTGCTCCTTCTTCTGCAAACGACGTTTAGTGTCCCGCTCTCATTTATGCATTACAAAAAAAATTGAAGAAATCCCACCACTACACTAAACACTGCTCTACTCACCGCTCGTAGCCCGTAGCTCACAAGTGCGGTCAGTGCTACCAACAGCCCGTAGGCTGCAGCACACCAGTGCTTGCACAAGGCACTGGTGCAGTGACGTCACGGTCTCTCTCAGTGCGGAGCAGTGTGGCCGTGGCCCGTGGGCTGCGTCTCCATGCGCAACTCTGCTGAACCCGTTGTCTACAAGTGCTTTCGCAACAGCACTGCTCGCCCCTTGGGTTGACGTCAGGGTCTCGCTCAGCCCGAGACTGCTGTAGCTGAGTGCGGGCGCACGACTCTGCCCCGCCTCAGCTGGCAGCGCGAGGCAAGGCTCGCACGGCTGTCATGGCTACGGTCCTGGGCGGGTCGCACCTGGATGCCCACCTCTGCTGCGAAGCGCACAACCAGAGCCCACACTCAGTCGGTCGTCACCAACCGATTGACATCATACAAGCCAACTGCGATGTCACACCAGCAGTGGCTGCATCAATTCCCACATGCAGACACATCACTGAACTGACTTAAACTCTTATCCTCAGAACATTGATACCCCTCAAAATGTACACACCTCGAAATGGAAAAAAGAACACATTGACACCGGTGTGTCAGACCCACCATACTTGCTCCGGACACTGCGAGAGGGCTGTACAAGCAATGATCACACGCACGGCACAGCGGACACGCCAGGAACCGCGGTGTTGGCCGTCGAATGGCGCTAGCTGCGCAGCATTTGTGCACCGCCGCCGTCAGTGTCAGCCAGTTTGCCGTGGCATACGGAGCTCCATCGCAGTCTTTAACACTGGTAGCATGCCGCGACAGCATGGACGTGAACCGTATGTGCAGTTGACGGACTTTGAGCGAGAGCGTATAGTGGGCATGCGGGAGGCCGGGTGGACGTACCGCCGAATTGCTCAACACGTGGGGCGTGAGGTCTCCACAGTACATCGATGTTGTCGCCAGTGGTCGGCGGAAGGTGCACGTGCCCGTCGACCTGGGACCGGACCGCAGCGACGCACGGATGCACGCCAAGACCGTAGGATCCTACGCAGTGCCGTAGGGGACCGCACCGCCACTTCCCAGCAAATTAGGGACACTGTTGCTCCTGGGGTATCGGCGAGGACCATTCGCAACCGTCTCCATGAAGCTGGGCTACGGTCCCGCACACCGTTAGGCCGTCTTCCGCTCACGCCCCAACATCGTGCAGCCCGCCTCCAGTGGTGTCGCGACAGGCGTGAATGGAGGGACGAATGGAGACGTGTCGTCTTCAGCGATGAAAGTCGCTTCTGCCTTGGTGCCAATGATGGTCGTATGCGTGTTTGGCGTCGTGCAGGTGAGCGCCACAATCAGGACTGTATACGACCGAGGCACACAGGGCCAACACCCGGCATCATGGTGTGGGGAGCGATCTCCTACACTGGCCGTACACCACTGGTGATCGTCGAGGGGACACTGAATAGTGCACGGTACATCCAAACCGTCATCGAACCCATCGTTCTACCATTCCTAGACCGGCAAGGGAACTTGCTGTTCCAACAGGACAATGCACGTCCGCATGTATCCCGTGCCACCCAACGTGCTCTAGAAGGTGTGAGTCAACTACCCTGGCCAGCAAGATCTCCGGATCTGTCCCCCATTGAGCATGTTTGGGACTGGATGAAGCGTCGTCTCACGCGGTCTGCACGTCCAGCACGAACGCTGGTCCAACTGAGGCGCCAGGTGGAAATGGCATGGCAAGCCGTTCCACAGGACTACATCCAGCATCTCTACGATCGTCTCCATGGGAGAATAGCAGCCTGCATTGCTGCGAAAGGTGGATATACACTGTACTAGTGCCGACATTGTGCATGCTCTGTTGCCTGTGTCTATGTGCCTGTGGTTCTGTCAGTGTGATCATGTGATGTATCTGACCCCAGGAATGTGTCAATAAAGTTTCCCCTTCCTGGGACAATGAATTCACGGTGTTCTTATTTCAATTTCCAGGAGTGTAGTTAGTGTATCTTCTACAAATATCTCCCATGCCAATGTAAATGATTCGTCAAACTGTTTATTTAAAACATGTCAAACAGTGTATGGTTTTTACTTGTATACACCAATCTTTAGTTGTACACGACTTGACTAACTACTCATATCACAGCCAGTATCGTAGTCAGATGTATCGTAGGATACCGTAAGACACCAAGAAAATCTTTTTTTATGTTTATGAAATATGTGGGTACTAGAAAGTCCACAAATATTAATAACTACATGTAATACTTTCTATAATGATAAAGAACAGAGAAGCCTTCACATTTTTTCTGCAATCAGCTAGGGGATGCCTTACTGTTTCGTATCGTCCTTTGTTCTTCAGCTTTCGCTATGTAAGCATATATCTTGTTAGCTCTTAAGGACCATGAATATATTTAAGTATATTTAAAGTAATAGCTTTCAGTTTGGTGTTCAGCTATTCGTGAAAGATATGCAGAACTGTTGACAAGGTGCCCGTCCCCCATTGGTGTGATCCAAATACTGATTAGCAATTTATCAGATCTCTTATGGTGGACGAACGAACCTGTAGTCTTTCAGAAACGAAGTCCGATACTCAATTAATTATACAGCATAATGCAACTAACCGATCACGTTGCTGGCCTGGGGGGCCGAGCGGTTCTAGGCGCTACAGTATGGAACCGCGCGACGGTTGCGGTCGAAGGTTCGAATCCTGCTCGGGGCATGGATGTGTGTAATGTCCTTAGGTTAGTTAGGTATAAGTAGTTCTAAGTTCTAGGGGACTGATGACGTCAGAAATTACGTCTCATAGTACTCAGTGCCATTTGAACCATTTGAACCCATCAGTTAACTATACAGCATAATTCGATTGACCGATCATGTTATGCACTTGCCTTATGAAAATTACATTGGAGCCACATCTGTAACTTTACAATTCCTTCGAACACCAACCTGGAGTAGTAAGAAATCACAACAGGAATCAACAAGCACTGCTCTGTTAGTTTGTATTGACATTACTGAGATGACAGCCTGCTGGTAAGTGGTAGGTGATCACGACTATTTTCTTTACATTCTCTATCTTCCTTCCACCTTCGCAGGCAGGCAAGGTAACAGTTACAGCTCACGACTTCCACTTGCTCATCCACCTTCCAGAGAGGTTGCTGCTATTGTTGCTTATACAGTGGTCACTCCAACTGTGGTTACAGTTTAATGTCATACCAGAGACACTTCTGTTTAATACAACAAAGTAATACAAGAACCGTTACTTCAGTTCGTTGCATCGGTCAATACTGTGAGATAAATAGCTTTTCTTATACGAGAATGGGCAGCGCCGTTAATTTAGAGCAATATATTAACGTCTTTTGCCATGTCAACAGCCGAGGGTGCTGAATCACACGAGATCTACCTTACTCAGGAGTTCTCCCAGTAAAGAACTTGCAAAATTGTGGACCAGGAGCCTTCCTCTCCCTCCCGCCCATATCCACAATGTTGTTGTTGTGGTTCACTCTGAAGACTGGTTTGATGCAGCTGCCCAAGCTAGTCTATTCTGTGCAAGCCTCTACAGCGTTGCACAGCTAATGCTATACCCTATGAACAGAAGTTGTGCCATAAATTTCTTGTTTTCACCACTTCTACTCACTGTCTTCTTCTCAGTTATTCGATCTGCAGTGCCACTACTATTTTTCGGCGCTACTGAGTAAAATTGTGATGTTGCCATGGCTGTTGCAAAAGATCTTGGGAGTGGGCGAGCACAGCGCCGACCAAACACCATTACGTCACATGCAGCAATGCCACAGGCGGATTCCTATATTTTGCTCAAGGAAAATGGCTGGCACCGCCGTAACGACGACACAGCAGAAAGGCGTTGGTAGGCCAGTAACTACACATCCAATCGGTAGACTTCTTATCGTCTACATGGTTGCAAGCTGTGATTTGCGAAGCAAGAACGCTCTGTCACAACATAAATTACCATTATCATCAGTCTAAGGTGTATCACTCTTGTAGCTACTATTTAAGAGGAGAGGTGTTGCCGCTACTCGAGGAGACATGAGGCTACGAGCAGCCACCACGAGATTTGGCCTTCACTAACTGTGGACCTTGCTGCTGGTTTTAAGATCAGTGCTGTGAGCTTAGCATCTTCCAGCCTGTAGGCCAACTACCAGGTGCAACCAGCCTTCAGCCATAGAAGGCAGTCGTTTGAGACCATGGACACTTGTTGCGTCAGTATCTTAACACTCGCTGTCTTCAGCACGAACTATGGAGGACGCTGCACCACAGAATGTTAAGTTTGTCTTCAGTAAAATGTATGACTAATAGTGAAGTTTTTATGAGCAGCCATCGATCATCATCCCGACAACAATCCACCACCTCAACGCAGACTTCCACATGTAGAGGTCATCCATCCTGGACCTCCACATTTTGTGTCAGAAGTGTGTGTCATGTCTAAACTTCAGTGACAAGGGAACCTCACCAGCCACCTCCCTGGAGACGATGACTCTCGACTACCTCAGGGTTGCAGTTTCGTCGACGCACAGCATCAGTGTGCAGTGGATGAGTACACTGACTGTTCTATTTGTCTCTTTGAGAGTATCACATCCAGTAAGTGCACCTTTTAGCAGCTTTCCAGTTCTATTTTCATGTGTGACATGTGTCAAGTAAACTCAGACTGTGTTCTGAGGATATGTAAATATGAACATTATTTTTGCCTATGAAAGTATCATTGATAAGATTGTTCTAAATTAACTGTTCAGCAAACCTGCATCTGACTGCATCTGTGAACTTGTTTCTTGCACTCCTCCATTTTGCCAGAAATGCAACATGTATTTGACTCAGCAACAAAATTTAAGAGAATAATGCCGTTTGTGGAATGGCATTAAGATGGTACTGGAAAATTAACTGTTGGCCCTGATGTTTACTTGGTTCTTTCCTTGGTGGGTAACTTTACTCTACTACTCATTTTCATATTCAATTTAAGGAAAGAATTTGGATTATGATTCAGACTGTTAGATTTAAACACCATGTTGATCTCAATATATATATATATATATATATATATATATATATATATATATATATATATATATATATTGTTAAAATTCTAAGTTATACACAAAACCTACCATTTCCAAAATTTTTTTAGCACGAAACACTCTTACAAAAAATTTTAGCAAATTCTTACTGTGTCAAACCTTGGACATGCAAACCCTAACTCTGAATATTATCTAACAAAACCAATTTGAAATCATTATATATCTTCTCTCATTTACCTGCTAAGGTTTGGTCTGGGGCAGCGAGTGCGACCTACCTTACAGATGTCACCACACATCTGCTTCCTCCGGGCACCTAGCTACGACTCCTCGGTTTTTTACTGCATTCGCCTTGCCCTCTTAACCATCAAAGAACCTCCTACTCAAAGATATTATACTCATTCCACCTTGCGGTTGGCAACTACCGACTGTATTCAGGAACTACCCTGATCAGACCTTAGCAAAATGGTTCAAATGGCTCTGAGCACTATGGGACTTGACATCTGAGGTCATCAGTCCCCTAGAACTTAGAATTACTTAAACCTAACTAACCTAAGAACATCACACACATCCATGCCCGAGGCAGGATGCGAACCTGCGACCGTAGCGGTCGTGCGATTCCTGACTGAAGCGCCTAGAACTTCTCGGCCACATCGGTCGGCAGTCCTTAGCACATATCTTTCATAACCCCCTGGTGCACTGTTCCAGAATTTGGTGGGGGGATTTGTGCAGCTAGCACAGATTTCCCCACGAAATTCGTAAAAAAAATACAGTGTAAGATACAATACAAAACATACATAGTATTTCAATTAAAAGAGTATTACACAGCAATAAAATTCACCAATAGAAACATATAATGTGAAGTAAAATGCATAATATCATTAGATTGTCAAATTGCAGTGAATCAAAGAACATCAAAATGTACAAAACAGAAACACATAAATGTAGGACAAAGACATCAGACATTACATTATTAAGAGAAGTGTATCAAATACCATCAAAATGTAGAAAACAGAGGAAAACAATGTGATATAAAATCGATAAGGTATTTAGATTTTGAATTGTCTCAAATAACATCAAGAGTTATAATACAAAAATGTAGAATGTGGGGTAAAATGCAGAATATACTTAAATTTCTAAAGAGAGTGTATCAAATAGTATTAACAGTTACAAAATAGTATAAAAGACATAAAGACTATATATGGAAGCATAGTAATGTGGGGTAAAATACCTCAAATACCATCAACTTTATCAAACAGAAATATAGAATGCGGAGTAAAATAAATAAAATAGTTAAATATCCACTAGGAGTTAACAGCAAATATACATAAATGGCTCATAGAGAACTCTTAATGCTAGTAAAATAATGCAATAAGATACTTGAAGTAATAGTAGCTTTAAATACAATTTATGTGTCACATCAGGTGACAGCAGATATTGACTTTCAGTTACAATCATTATCTTGTAGTAGACCTATAAATGGTTCAAATGGCTCTGAGCACTACGGGACTTAACATCTGTGGTCATCAGTCCCGTAGAACTTAGAACTACTTAAACCTAACTAACCTAATGACATCACACACATCCATGCCCGAGGCAGGATTCGAACCTGCGACCGTAGCAGTCGCGCGGTTCCGGACTGCGCGCCTAGAACCGCGTAGTAGACCTATAGTACATGGCAAGTTTCATTGACAATAGTAAATGAAGAAGACATGTCACGTTAGGTGACAGTTTACATTGAGTCAAATCGTAAACTGTAGTAAAATGTGGGGCCTCAGGTGAAGAAACACACTGAGCCACAACTAGTATCGATTGTACAACCCAAGTCATGTCAGGTTTCAGTTTACACAGATTCTACTTGTAAACCATAGTAAAATATGGGGCCTCAGGTGATGAAACACACTGAGCCACAAATAATGTCAATTGTACAATAGATGTCATATCAGGTGATAGGATACACTGACTTTAATAGTGATCCGCAGTACAATAAGGTTGAAGAATAGTGAGCATCAGGTGATGGGACACACTGAGCCAGCTTATTGTAACCGTAGAATACCTGTTAAGTCAGGGGATAACTCTCTCTGTTTCGGTTACCACAATGAAAATTGATATTGTGTCACAAACAGGGGTCTCAGGTGATGAAACACTTTGAGCCACAAATAAGGTCCATTGTACAATACCTGTCATATCAGGTGGTAGGACACACTGACTTTAATAGTGATCAGTACTACAATAAGACTGAAGAAGAATGGGCATCAGATGATGGGACACACTGAGCCATGGTGGTATCGATTGTAAAGTATATGTCAAGTCAGGTGACAACACACACTGACATTTAGTTACAATTGTGATATTCTATCAGTCATAGAACACATATTATGTCAGGTGGTAGCTCACACTGACGTACCCTTAAAGTCATTATATTCAGTTTGTTATAGGACACATTTTACGTGAGAAGGTAGCTCCACTGACTTTTGTTACATTCTCATAGACTCAGACCAGTTATTATGTCAGGTGACAGTTCACTCTGAGTTTCACTTATATTTATGTAGACTCAGGCTACTAGTTCTGTCAGGTGGTAGTCCACTCTGACTCTTAAACACATTCATGAGATTCTCACAGATGCAGAACATATTTCCTGTCAGGCGACAGTTTAGTCTGACGCTAAGTTAAAAACATTTTCAAAATCGTTTGTCATACTAGCAGAAACGTAATCTTAGTTACATTGATATTATCACTGTGCAAGAAATTAATATGAAAAATAACATACAGTAACTGTATGCAGTGGAAATTTGTTGCAAAATTTTTATATATATCTTGACGGTAACAATAATGTCACATACTCTGTAGGGATAACAGTAATTAGTTTTATGGAATCTACGTACAAGAAAAATTCCTACTAAAAGTAGTACACAATAATAATAACACTATTCAGTGGACATTTGTTACAAAATAAATGTTTGTATGTATCTAAGGTGAATAGAACCTCATATGGTCGGTATCAATGCTGTATTGAAATTATCATTAGGACTATTTACAATTGAATATTAATGATTTAATGATTACAATAACCTCCACAATCGTAGTAGTTATTTTAGTCCCAGAATGAGATTTTCACTCTGCAGCTGAGTGTGCGCTGATATGAAACTTCCTGGCAGATTAAAACTGTGTGCCCGACCGAGACTCGAACTCGGGATCTTTGCCTTTCGCGGGCAAGTGCTCTACCATTCTGGAAACATCCCCCAGGCTGTGGCTAAGCCATGTCTCCGCAATATCCTTTCTTTCAGGAGTGCTAGTTCTGCAATGTTCGCAGGAGAGCTTCTGTAAAGTTTGGAAGGTAGGAGACGAGGTACTGGCAGAAGTAAAGCTGTGAGTACCGGGCGTGAGTCGTGCTTCGGTAGCTCAGTTGGTAGAGCACTTGCCCGCGAAAGGCAAAGGTCCCGAGTTCGAGTCTCGGTCGGGCACACAGTTTTAATCTGCCAGGAAGTTTCAGTCATTTGAGTGTTAACTTTACATTAAGTATTGACAGGTAAGGCTGTAACAAATTTTATACAACCTTCTTAAATAAGAGTTTTCATAAAGTCCGAATAAGTATTTTAACTTCACAGTAAAAATATTATTTCTGTTCAGTACAATTATAAAAGCAGTTGTTTACCTATCAGAGGACAGTTACACATATATCTTAGAAAAATAAGAAAAATAATTAGAATGGAAAGAAGAACCGGAAGTTGGCCTATCTAAAGCTTTGCTGCTAATAAACCTGTGAAAAATGTTTATCATTCCAAGAAAACTGAGAAGTTGCTTTTTAGTGTGAGGAACTTGGATGTCATGGATTGCTTGTAGCTTATCAGGGTCCGGTTGAATTCCGGATGATGAAATAACATGGCCTAAAAATTTGATTTGAGCTTGTCCAAAATGAGACTTTTCTAAATTTACTGTAACACCGAAGCTAGAGAACGAGTGAAGAAGTTGAGACAATATTTCATTATGCTGTTGTCAGGAAGAAACGGCAATGAGAATATCGTCCATGTAAGTGGTAATCCTGTCTTTCAAATGAGGTGGCAACACAGTATTTAGTCCACGGATAAAGGCTGCAGATGAGATTGTTAATCCAAAGGAGAGTCTGCAGAATTGGTAGCACTGACCAAAACAGAGAAAAGCTGTGTATTTGCGGCAGTTGGGGTGTAATTTTATTTGGTAAAAACTGGACCGAAAATCTAAGGAGGAAAAATTTGATACGCCGTGAAACTGTTATAAGATTTCATCCAAAGTTAGTGGCCTATCCGCCTCTGGTATGATGATCGTATTGATCTGCCTTGAATCCAAAACAAGACGAATTGAACCATCCCGTTTAGGCACAACAACTATTGGGGAATTGTATGGACTGGTAGTAGTTTCAATAATATTGTGAGCTACCATAGATTGGATTTCCTGTTTGACTTTATCATGGTGAACTAGCGGTGTTGGGTGAGGTGTAACAGCAAAAGGGGTATGGGGTTTTACTTGAAATTCATATAAAAAATCTTTAATTGTGCCTGGAGCCATGTCAAAAACTTGAAAAACTCGGTTAAAATGGCATGATAATTTTCCTTTTCTTGAACTGAAGCTGGATCAACTACTTTGATTTTATCCTGAATGATGTTACCAATGTCTGGTGTCGTATCGTCATTGTCAATGTTTGGGGAAGGAACCAAAAATGACGTCAGAGTTACGTTCGACGGGAGCTGAGATTGAATGAAATTAATTTTGTCAAGGCCTTGTTCTGCTTGAGACAATGTTCGTGAAAGTCCAAAAAGAAGCAAACTCCATCATCACAGAGACTTATCCAATGATTTTCTAAATCTAAAATTGCTTTATATTTGTTTAAAAAATCGATCCCCAAAATGTCATCTGTAGTGAGAAGCGGAACTATTAAGATTGTAGCATATAAAAAATGTGTATCGACTTGAAACTGCAGATAACATTGCTGTTTAATTTCTGTACTTTTGCCAGGAGCAGCACCACTGACCTTAGTATGAGAAAGCGGAAGTATTGGAATGGTAGAAACAGTGGCGCATTTTTGGAAGCGGCTTCACTAACAACAGAAATGGGAGAACCCAATCAAGGACTGCAGAGAATTTGTGTGTGCCTATCGAAATATTAATGAGGGGATGATGAACATTTGGTTATAGTTCGATTTTTTCCAGCAGAAGGACCTCTCGTATATTGTCACAACAGATAACGTGTGATGTAAAATTTTCAGAAGAATCATGGCACCACTCGCGCTGCAGCGAGCACGCAGTAGGCAGAGCGGTTAGTTGCTATTGATGGTGTTCTGTTTCACGCTGATGATTTCGACTGTTTCGTGGATTTGGTGGACGAACTTCTACTAACTCTACTGTTCTACCTGATGAATTATTGAAATCGTGTCTGGGGTGGAACCGGGAATCAGGTTGATGAATTGGTACTCGTCTGTCATTGCCGTAATTTTGTTGTCTGTCATTGGTTTGTCTCTGGTTATGACCTGGATAATATTATCATTACGATTTGGAAAATTCTGTTGACTGTATTGATGAGTGGGTGGGCGATCAAGGGTTTGTCGTCGTTGGTAGTAATCATTGGTTCCACGTGGTTGATGGCGGTTCTGGTGCCACATTTGGTTTCTTTGTACAAAAGAAGTGTTGGAATTATTCCGCTGATTCTCCCAGTTTCTCTGGTTGTTACTGTACCGCCGATTATTTTGTGGGGTATTGCCATATTGACCATTGCGGGACGACATTGATGGAAGGGTCTGATAATTTTGATTCCTGGATGGGTAGGCTTTCACAACATTCTGCTGATACTGGAGTTGTGGAAGAAAGCATCCTGCATATCCACATTGAGGTCTATTATTCGGAAACTGCCTGCCGTTTTTACGGAAACGGTTGTCTCTATTCTTTTGTGATTCCGGGAAAGAGTGTTAACTAGATCGTGGATTGTGTGTTTCATCCAGTTCAAGAAGCTGTAAAACATCACGAAAAGTGTTCAAGTTTTCTGTGCAATTTCCTGTCAGCAGCGGAACTCTCAATGATCTAGGTAATTTTGAAATACAAAACTGAATGAGACCGGAAGGGCTGTAAGGTTCAGTTAAATGTTGGTTCTGTTGAATCATGTGGTCAAAATATTGTGTCAAAGTGCCAAATTGTGAATTATAAAAGGGTTTCATATTTAGCAACTGATCTTTCACAGCACGCTGTGAAGTGGGATTCCAGTAAGCATCAAGAAATTGTTGTTGGAATGACTGGAAAGACAAACATTACCGTGCAATGTATCTCATTTGCGTTGCAGGTTCTCCCTCCAAGAAACTGCAGCCAAGTTCTAATTGATGTGCCACTGGCCAATTTGGAGGAAAAGCGAATGTAAATTGCTGAATCCAATCAAGAGGATGTAAATCATTTGGGTTATTCCGGAACGTTTTAAATTTCTTGATTGACAGGAAGTGTTTGTAATCTACATTGTCTTGGCGTGGAAAAGAAGGAGCATCATGGGGCAAATGAAAATTGTCTGGTAAGGTACTAATTTGTACAGGGTAATCTCGTGCAAATGGAGCCTGTGTATTTAAGATTGGGGGCTGTTGTTGCTGTTATGCAAACGGATTTTCCTGCTGTTCTGGGACAAAATTACGAGGCGCACTGTCGTCCTGTAATTGTTGCTGAACATCGGAAAGTTTACTACGAATTGAGTTGAGTTCTCGTTTCTATTGTTCATTAATAGTAATTTGTTTACTCTTAAATTTGACCAGAGCTTGGTATTCAGTTTTCTCTGAAAATGGAACTGGGGTTATCTCATCCAATTCATTTTCTGCATTAGTTTCCAAAGCGGCTATTCTTTCCGTTATGTTTTCTAATTGTTAGTGGAATTGCTCACCCTATTCACTGATCTCTGTTTTAAGTTGAGTGACGTCAGATGTCAGGGATTCGGTACATGCATCTAAGGCCTGTATGTGCTCAGAATGAGCAGCAGAAGTGAGTTGCAACTTTTCAATTGATTCTAGTGGGGGTACTGCATTGATTCTGTCCCTTAGGTCAGTAACGTCGCGCTTATGCGTTTCAATGATATCCTGTAATTTCAGTTACTTCTTTAAATGTGTCGATAGTTTCGTTTAATTTCTGAATGCTACCGGTGAGGTATTCGTTACGTTTTGAGTTCTGTTCATCACACTTAGCATTCTGTCCACGGTATTGAGCAAATTGTTCATCACGTTTAGCACTGTCTGCACGGTATTGCGCAAGTTGTTCATCACGCTTTGCGCCACGTTCTCTCAGTTGTTGAAGAAAACAATCTAATTTATCTTCAGCTAGAGCTGGGGATGTCACCTCGGGATTTGGGTGTTGCAACTCATATTGCTGGGGAGGGTTGCTGAAAACTGTTTGAGAATTCTCAGATGAAACAATTTCTCTGTCTGTTGAAGAATACTGCAAGAGAAATTGGCTGTCGGAATCAACCACATGGCTTTGTGAAGGTTGAATTAACATGAACGAGTCTTGGGAAACTGTTTCTAATTGGCTTACTGCGTTCTGAGAACGCAGAAGGCAGAAGAGGAACCGATGCGGAATTTTGTGGCTCTGTGGCGTCATTACTTGCCGCAGCATTGTTGTCAAATTCCTGATCACTTTGTGAAGTAGGAGGGTTAGGTGACAAAACTAGGGCATTGTCCAGTTATTGTTGCTTATGTGATTTTGAGGAACTGCGTAATTTTACTTTATACCCTGTCGATTTGTTTTGGACATTTGAGGGAGACAATATGGCGGACAGAATCTCAAAATGGTCGTAATTCACAAGACGATATTTTGTACACAAAAGGTAAAATATTTAGAATAGACACAAAAAATCAGTATAATCAGAAGCAGAGCTAAAAAACAAATATTCACAAGCGTAGCATCAAACTCAATATTACGCAACTAGTGATGCAGCGCACAGCTGAAACAGTGGTGTAGCAGTAAACGCAATATTACGCAACTAGCAATGTAGCGCATAGCTGAATCCGTGGTGGCGAAAAGAATGCTCGAAAACAAAGTCCACAGTTACAGAAAAGATATCCAAGAACATCACCACAGAGGATGTCGCCAAGTGAAAGTATCAATGATAAGATTGTTCTAAGTTAACTATTCAGCAAACCTGCATCTGACTGCATCGGTGAACTTGTTTCTTGCACTCCTCGATTTTGCCAGAAATGCGACATGTATTTGACTCAGCAATAAAATTTAAGAGAATAATGCCGTTTGTGCAATGGCCTGACGTTTACTTGGTTCTCTCATTGGTGGGTAACTTTACTCATTTAAGGATTCAGACTGTTAGATAAAAACACAATGTTGATCTCAATATATATATATTGTTAAAATTTTAAGACATACACAAAACCTACCATTTCCAACATTTTTGTAGCACGAAACGCTCTTACAAAAAATTTTACCAAACGTTTACTGTGTCAAACCTTCGACATGAAAAATCCTAACTCTGAATATTCCCTAACAAAACCAGTTTGAAATCATTATATATCTTCTCTCATTTGCGTGCTAAGGTTTGGTCTGGGGCAGCGAGCGCGACTTACCTTACAGCTGTCACTACACGTCTGCTTCCTCCGGGCACCTACCTGCACGGTTTTTTACTGCACGCTCATGGCTCTCTTAACCATCAAAGAACCTCCTACTCAAAGATATTATACTCGTTCCACCTTGCGGTTGGCAACTACCGACTGTATTCTGGAGCTACCCTGATCAGACCTTAGCACATACCTTTCACCTATCATCAATGAATGTGGCTCATTGTCTAGAAGTGTATAAGGTGTTAACAACGCGCAGCTTCTTAGGAGGGGAAGATGAGTATTGTCGAGAAGTTGGAGTTTTGTTGTAGTTTTCACCGTTATTAATGGACAATGTATTTCATTTTGAGCAGTAAATGTGGCTCACTGTGTTTAAGCACGTAAAGTAGTAGTCATGAGTAGCCGCTCAAGAGAGAAGTTAAGTTACAGTAAGTGTTAGGATGGAATTAGATGAAGTGTCCTTGTCTTGATAGTGATTTCTTCTCCTCGTCTGTTGTTTGCATAATTAGTGAGGAATACCCTGGCGGAGAGGTTGCGAATTTCTGTGACCTGGACCAAATGTGGAGCGAAGTGCATGTGCCGATGATTTTGGTCTCTTGCAGAGTACAACTACCGAAAGTAATTTTATTGTAGAAACTTAGGAGATGACACAGAAAGCTATCAATAAGGCTGATTGTATTGCAGATGTTTTGGGTACTGAAATGCTGCAGACGCATTTAGTATTTCCGATGGCCGCAGATTCGGCACCATCTTTGACGGCACTGCCTCCTCAGACCGTGCGAGGAGAAGAAAGAGGAAATGTGTTTGCATGGTTTATGATCGGGCCGACAAGGCTTGTGGCAGTGGATCGGGAGATTGACAAAGGTGACAACACTTGCAGTGTAATGCGTGATTCAAGCGAAGGCTGCTGAGCAATCCCAGGGCTAGACTCTCTCATCAAGCATCATGCCGAAACTGACTTTCTATGACTCGCGGTGGAACTCAGGGGGCGCTGTCACCAGTGAAATACTGTCGCAAGGTTCGTTTATCATGATAGGATAAATGCGGGCAAAATCACTAAGGCTTAATTTGCATGATGCAGTGACACAAGGTACTGGGAAATTGCTTTAGGTGACCGAAGGTGTTGCTAACTTATACGATTCTGGACTTCGCCTCCGCGTAGGGAATCGTCGTTGAGTACGCAGCGTTTAGTGATTGAGAACACTTCTCCTGTCTATACTCACGTTGAGGCGTTATCTGAATTCTGTCCTTGTGGCTGGGAGTTCTCGTTTCTTTTCTGTAGAATACAGAGAGGATAAGATAGTATTAGATTATACTAGTCAGAGGACCGCCTTCTGCCGTCCTAGTGTTTAATGAGTTTTTTACTTGGGGCTGGAGATCTTGCTTGCACAGGATAGAGTAGCATGGAGAGCTGCATCTAACCAGACTCAGGACTGAAGACCACAACAACAATAACAAAGACGTTTTAACCTACAATAAATGTATAAGTAGAAACAACATTTATTACTTAGTAGTTACTAGTTCCCTTAATCATTCATTTATTTTTATGTTGTAATTTATATGTTAAAGAGCAAGATGGGGGAAATAATATCACTGTTAAGATATACTAGGATCTGTTTCAGGGGGTAGTCAGACAGGGCCAAATCTTTATATTTGCGTTCAGTATTTACATTGCGCACATTCATTTTTACACACGCGTCAAGCATCATTTTGGAAACCATACAATTACCTTCAGGAAATACTTCCTAACACTTAAATTTATATTCGATGTTATCAAATCCCTCTTTTTCATTACTACTTTTCTTGCTATAGACAGTCTTCATTTTATATCCTCTCCACTTCGGCTATCATCAGTTATTTTGCTGCCCTATTGTGCTTTTAGTGTCTCATTTCGTAATCAGATTGCCTTAACATTTCCTGATTTAACCCTCGCAATACCAAGGGGAAGGGAAGGGGGTACATTTTGCCTATTTTTTCAGAATACTTTAATCTAGTCATGTAAATTATATTTTAAAATTTTGAAAAAAAATATTTATAATATTTAATGATTTCTTCTACCCGATACCGTAATTGTTTTAAATTTTTCAGTAAAACGGAACGGAAAAATTTAGGTCTTGTCAGTGGATGTGAATTTTCAGAACAGATTGTCATATTCATATTTTCAGGTTTAGGACCCATCTTACACGTAAATATATCTTTAAAAACTATGTTGTGCGTAAAAGACAACGAAAATATATTATGAAAATATATTACGGCCCCCTTTTGTAGCACACGTTATGGAAATTCCATTGCTACTGCTAGTTTTAATTCGAATACGTACCATTACCTCTCATTTGGTTCCATTGAGGGTTATCTTATAATCCATTTCCAGGGCACTATCTATTCCATTCAACTGTTATTCCAAGTTCTTTGCTGTCTCTGACAGAATTGCAATGTCACTGGTAAATTTCAAAATGTTTATTGCTTCTCCCTAATATTTAATTCTGTTTACAAATTTATCCTTGTATACTTTACTGCTTTTTCGGTGTAGATGTTGAATAAGATCGAGTGTATACTATGCGAATGTCTCACTCCCATTTTCAAATCGCACAACGAGAAATCCAGCGGCTGGAGTAGCAGAATGTACGGCCTTCAACAAGATTTGTTCTTTGACGTGGTGGGGCTGTGAAATACATGTCGAGCTTCATTTCTCCTCTCTTCTTTTTACCTGAGGACAGCAAAATTCATACTTCAGTGCATATATGGCAAAAATTCAAACTATGATTTAGGACAACATGGATTCCTAAGGATTCACATGCTACCAGTTGTGGAGGAACATGTACGAATGAGCATCTCTCCTATTTCCGAACATTAAATGTTATTTTTATAACTTAAAGAAGAGCAGAGTGCATTGAGATAACTATTTCTAGATCGAAAGGTAAGCCAGTTCCGTTCGAACCCACTAGGGAGAACAGTCGAGAAAAGACGCTTGGAGACGCAGCAAAGGGAAATGTCGTTAGGGTGTATTGTGGGATTGGAGAAGTGTGAGGAAGGAAAACTATTGTATCGTATTCACGACTTTACGCCTCTTATCTTCAGATCCCCCGTGAAACATGGACCTTGCCGTTGGTAGGGAGGCTTGCGTGCCTCAACAATACAGATAGCCGTACCATAGGTTCAACCACAATAGAGTGGTATCTGTTGAGAGGCCAGACAAACGTGTGGTTCCTGAAGAGGGCAGCAGCCTTTTCAGTAGTTGCAGGGGCAACAGTCTGGATGATTGACTGATCTGGCCTTGTAAGACTAACCAAAACGACCTTGCTGTTGTGGTACTGCGAACGGCTGAAAGCAAGGGGAAACTACAGCCGTAATTTTTCCCGAGGGCATGCAGCTTTACTGTATGATTAAATGATGATGGCGTCCTCTTTGGTAAAATATTCCGGAGTTAAAATAGTCCCCCATTCGGATCTCCAGGGGGGGACTACTAAGGAAGACGTCGTTATCAGGAGAAAGAAAACTGGCATTCTACGGATCGGAGCGTGGAATGTCAGAAACCTTAATCGGGCAGGTAGGTTATAAAATTTAGAAAGGGAAATGGAAGGTTAAATTTAGATATAGTGGGAATTAGTGAAGTTCGGTGGCAGGAGGAACAAGACTTTTGGTCAGGTGAATACAGGGTTATAAATACAAAATCAAATATGGGTAATGCAGGAGTAGCTTTAATAATGAATAGGAAAATAGGAGTGCGGGTAAGCTACTACAAACAGCATAGTGGACGCATTATTGTGGCCAAGATAGACACGAAGCCCACGCCTATTACAGTAGTACAAGTTTATATGCCAACTAGCTCTGCAAAAAATGAAGAAATTGATGAAATGTATGATGAGATAAAAGAAATTATTCAAGTATTGATGGGAGACGAAAATTTAATAGTCGCGGGTGACTGGAATTCGACAGTAGGAAAAGGAAGACAAGGAAACGTAGAAGATGAATATGGATTGGGGCTAAGAAATGAAAAAGGAAGCCGCCTGGTAGAATTCTGCACAGAGCATAACTTAATCATAGCTAACGCTTGGTTCAAGAATCGTGAAAGAAGGTTTTATACATGGAAGAACCGTGGAGACACTAGAAGGTTTCAGATAGATTATATAATGGTAAGACAGAGATTTAGGAACCAGGTTTTAAGTTGTAAGACATTTCCAGGGGCAGATGTGCACTCTCGCTACAATCTGTTGGCTATGAACTGTAGATTAAAACGGAAGAAACTGCAAAGAAGTGGGAATTTAAGGAGATGAGACCTGGAAGAACTGAAAGAACCAGAGGTTACACAGAGTTTCAGGGAGAGCATAAGGGAACAATTGACAGGAATGGGGGAAAGAAATGCAGTAGAAGAAGAATGGGTAGCTTTGAGGGATGAAATAGTGAGGGCAGCAGAGTACCAAATAGGTAAAAAGATGAGTTCTAGTAGAAACCCTTGGGTAACAGAAGAAATAGTGAATTTAATTGATGAAAGGAGATAATATAAAAATGCAGTAAATGAAGCAGGCAAAAAGGAATACAAACGTCTCAAAAATGAGATCGACAGGAAGTGCAAAATGGCTAAGCAGAGATGGCCTACAGGAAAAAGACCTTTGGAGAAATGAGAACCACTTGTATGAATATCAAGAGCTCAAATGGAAACCCAGTTCTAAGCAAAGAAGGGAAAGCAGAAAGGACAATATTCTGAAAATGGAAGAGAATTTAGATGAAGATGAAATGGGAGATATGATACTGCGTGAAGAGTTTGACAGAGCACTGAAAGACCTGAGTCGAAACAGGGCCCCAGGAGTAGACAAAATTCTATTAGAACTACTGACGGCCTTGGGAGAGCCAGTCCTGACGAAACTCTACCATCTGGTGAGCAAGATGTATGAAACTGGCGAAATACCCTCAGATTTCAAGAACAACATAATAATTCCAATCCCAAAGAAAGCAGGTGTTGACAGATGTGAAAATTACCGAACTATCAGTTTAATAAGTCACAGGTGCAATATACTAACGCGAATTCTTTACAGACGAATGGAAAAACTGGTAGAAGCCAACCTCGGGGAAGATCAGTTTGGATTCCGTAGACATATTGGAACACATGAGGCAATACTGACCTTACGACTTTTATTAGAAGAAAGATTATGGAAAGGCAAACCTACGTTTCTAGCATTTGTAGACTTAGAGAAAGCTTTTGACAATGTTGACTGGAATACTATCTTTCAAATTCTAAAGGTGGCAGGGGTAAAATATAGGGAGCGAAAGGCTATTTACAATTTGTGCAGAAACCACATGGCAGTTACAAGAGTCGAGGGACATGAAAGGGGAGCAGTGGTTGGGAAGGGAGTGAGACAGGGTTGTAGTCTCTCCCTGGTGCTATTCAATCTGTATATTGAGCAAGCAGTAAAGGAAACTGTGGTGTCACCGCCAGACACCACACTTGCTAGGTGGTAGCCTTTAAATCGGCCGCGGTCTATTAGTATACGTCCGACCCGCGTGTCGCCACTGTCAGTGATTGCAGACCGAGCGCCACCACACGGCAGGTCTAGAGAGACTTCCTAGCACTCGCCCCAGTTGTACAGCCGACTTTGCTAGCGACGGTTAACTGACAAATACGCTCTCATTTGCCGAGACGATAGTTAGCATAGCCTTCAGCTACGTCATTTGCTACGACCTAGCAAGGCGCCATTACCAGTTTATATTGAGATGGAAATTATGTACAGTCAAGAGAGATGTTCACCAATTGTGGATTAAAGTTAAGTATTCTACCAGTTACCTCCTGTTTTGCTAGTCTTATTTCTCTGACCTGTTCCAGATCTCACGCCAGTCTGCGTGTAATTAAACGCGTGCAAATCAGTCTCCTCTAGCAACACGGTGTTGGCTCTTCTGCCAACACAGCACAGGGCGCCGAGGATTTTTCGTTCCTAACTATATACTTGCTTAATTTACTTGTGTCATGGCTTCGCCACAATCTCCAGATGTACTGTCCGAATTTTATCGCTTGCAGAATCAGCAGACGCAGGCCTTATTGGATGCCCTTGGACAGCTCGTCCGGGGTCAACGTGCACTGCAAAACGATGCGGCGGCCGCCCCTCCACCGCTACCGCAGCCACAACACGCAGTTGCACCACCTTTTAGTCCTTTTGATGCGGCACTGGAAAGCTGGACGCAGTGGTCACGCCAATTTGGATTCCATCTCGCCGCCTACAGAATTCAAGGTAACGAGCGGCAGCCTTTCTTATTAGCATGCGTCGGCGTATCCACGTACTGAGTGATAGTGAAATTATTTCCCCGACACGACGTAGCAACTCTGTCCTACAAAGAAATTTTGTCTGCATTAGATGCATATTTCAAAGAATCAGTCAATGTAGTTGCAAAAAGGTATACTTTCTTTCGTACAAAACGTACGGCCAGTCAGACTAATAGGGAGTGGGTTGCAACTTTGCAAGGCCTTACTAGGGATTGTGCTTTTGAGTGTGAATGTGGACTCCCTTATTCAGATACTATGGTGCGTGATGCAATTGCACAGAACGTTTCTGATGTTCGTATAAGAGAACAGATTTTGAAACTAGTCAATCCCTCCCTTCAACAAGCGAGGGACATATTGGATCGGCAGGACACACTTGACTTTGCTCAGGAATCTTTTGCAACTTCGCCAGCCGTGTGTCACGTTAACCGGCCCGCCGGGCGAGCTGCACAGAACAGTAAACAGCCCTCGCGCTCGTCCGCGCAGCTGCCGCCAAGCCCTCTGCTACGTGTGCCGCGCAAGCAAGCAAACGCAGTGCTAAAATCATGCCCGCGGTGTGCTACTAGACTTTATCATGAGAATTGCCCTTCCCGCCAAGCTATTTGCTTTTTCTGTAATGGAAAAGGACATGTTCAAAGTGTTTGCCAGAAAAAGCTCCGATCGGACACTACCAACCATTCCAGGCCCTTTGCTTCGCACCGGAATCGGAATTGAACCAAGAATACTCAGGCACGTGAACCTTCGCCCATGGAAATTCATGTAGTTCATTCCACTCCGCCCAGTGCCACTCTCTCTAACAGTGACTGTGTTTGTCCAACAAATAAAAAAAATTGTTCAAATGGCCCTGAGCAGTATGGGACTCAACTGCGGTGGTCATTAGTCCCTTAGAACTTAGAACTACTTAAACCTAACTAACCTAAGGACATCACACACATCGATGCCCGAGGCAGGATTCGAACCTGCGACCGTAGCAGTCGCACGGTTCCAGACTGCATGCCTAGAACCGCGAGACCACCGCGGACGGCTGTCCCACACATAGTGTGCGTCGACATCGACGGAAATCACGTCAAGTCGCAAGTGATTCTGTACCAGTGTCGGTTCACGTTGCACGAGACAGTCGCTCTTGTCGTCAGCAGGACAATAAACTTTTTGTAGACTTGGACATTCATGGCCACGTGATACCATTCCAGCTCGATACCGGAGCTGCAGTTTCACTGATCAATAAAGGCACGTACAAACAACTGGGCACACCTCCCTTGCGTGCCGCAAATGTTAAGCTAACTACATATTCCGGTCACACGATCCCTGTGTTAGGACAGTGCAGCCTTCTTGCAACATACAAGGGACAAAAAAAACTTGTGTCATTTTACGTACTTCGTTCTTCTTCTGCAGTGAACTTGTTTCATTTAGATTTATTTCAGTTGTTTAACTTGTCTGTAGTAAATCAGGTCCTATCAGTGAACCAGACTGTGCCTTCCGACAGTGTTTCTCGTCTATGTGAAGAATTTGCAGACATTTTTACCCCGGGCCTAGGTTGCGCTAAGAACTATAAAGCACATTTGGAACTGAAAGTCAACGCGCAACCGAAATTTTTCAGGGCGCGCAATGTTCCCCACGCATTGCGTGATGAGGTCGCACGAACGTTAAACGATTTGGAATCACAAGGTGTAATTGAACGTGTGCAGGCTTCTCTCTGGGCATCACCCTTAGTAATTTTGCCAAAACCTTCCGGAAAATTGGGACTTTCTGTGGACTTCAAGGCAACGGTGAATCCACAACTAGTGATTGCAACTTTTCCTTTACCCCGCCCGGAAGACCTTTTTGACAAACTGTGCCCGGGTAAATATTTTTCGAAGTTGGACCTAGCAGATGCGTACTTGCAAATACCAGTGGACGAGGAATCCCAGCGCGTTTTGGTGGTTAACACGCATCTTGGTTTGTACCGATTCAAAAGACTGCCATTTGGGTGTGCATCCGCCCCTGCATTGTTTCAGCAATATCTGCAAACTGTTTGTGCCTCGGTCCCTACTGCAGCAAACTATCTGGACGATATTGTGATCTCCGGAAAGACGGAAGAAGAACATTTAGCCAATCTCAGAACATTATTTCAGGTCTTGCGACAAAATGGTCTTCGCTTGCGGAAGGACAAATGTGTGTTTTTTGCTCGTGACTTACCCTACCTGGGACATGTAATCAATGCCCAAGGCATACATCCCAGTCCAGAACACCTCCGTGCCATACAAGACTTGCCTTCGCCGCAGAATTTGAAGCAGCTACAGAGTGTGCTGGGAAAAATTAATTATTACCACAGATATGTGCCACATGCCTCTTCCATTTCAGCTCCGCTTCATCGCTTTCGCCGTAAAGGTGTTCCGTTTGTCTGGACGACGGAATGCGAACGCGCCTTTCGCCAGTTGAAATCGGCGTTGCTTTCCAATACTTGCCTTACGCCATTCGATCCCCAGAAACCCCTTTTGTTGATGGTAGATGCATCGTATTTCGGGATCGGTGCTGTGCTTACGCACAAAGATGGATCGCATGATCGCCCTATTGCCTTTGCGTCCAAATTGCTCTCGTCTGCGCAAAGAAATTATTCACAGATCGAGAAAGAAGCTTTGGCTCTCGTCTTTGGTGTTACTGAGTTCCATGATTTCTTGTATGGTCGTCAATTTACCATCATCACGGACCACAAACCTTTGACATCGCTTTTTCATCCGAAGAAGCCTGTACCTCCACGTACAGCGCAGAAATTCATTCGCTGGTCTATTTTCCTCTCGCAGTACCGCTACGATATCTTGTATCGGTCCACTGCTAAGCACGGAAACGGCGATGCGTTGTCCCGTTTGCCTGTTGCTGAGGATAGAGCATTCGATTCCTCCGAACTTGCTTGCATGTTCATTGATGCGGAAACCGATGACGTGGTCGAATCATTTCCGATTGATTTTCGTCGTGTAGCTACAGCCACAGCTGATGACCCTGTCCTTGCTACCGTTTTGCGTTTTGTTGCTACGCAATGGCCCTTGTCAAAGTCATGGATCGAGGATCCGTTGGTTCGCCGATTTTTTGCTCACAAGGAGAGACTTTTTGTTCGACGTGGTGTTTTGCTGTTGCGTTCTGATAATGATCAGTCCAGGGTCGTGGTCCCACGTTCGTTACAGTCCTCTGTCTTACGGCTTCTCCACCAAGGACATTGGGGTATGGTGCGAACGAAACAACTTGCTCGTCAGCACTGTACTTGGTTCGGAATCGATGCTGCGATTACGAATATGTGCTCTTCTTGCATGGCGTGTGCCGAACAACAATCCGCACCACCGCGGAAATTCTTTGCATGGCCGAAAGCCACTTCCCCTTGGCAACGCTTGCACATCGATTTTGCAGGTCCATTCTGGAATGCTCGATGGTTGGTTGTGGTAGATTCATTCAGTAATTTTCCTTTTGTTGTACGGATATCTTCCACGACGTCATCTGCCACCATCCAAGCGTTATCCGCTATCTTTTGCATTGAAGGGCTTCCACAGACTATTGTTTCCGACAATGGCCCACAATTCATGTCCGCATAATTTCAGTCATTCTGCAAGGCCAATGGTATTCAACATCTGACATCCGCGCCGTTTTCGCCTCAGTCAAACGGTGACGCTGAACGATTGGTCCGGACTTTCAAGTCACAGATGTTGAAGCTGAAAGAGTCGCATCCTCGGGAGGATGCGTTATTGCTCTTCTTGTCCTCGTATCACTCTCAGCCCCGATATGGTCGCTCGCCGGCTGAGTTGCTCCACGGTCGTCCTCATCGAACCTTGATGTCTTTGCTGCATCCGCCGCATCAGGTTCCTGTGCAGCGGCAGCCACCTGTTTTTGCTCCAGGCAACGTTGTCTACTATCACAACTATCGAGGTTCACGGCGTTGGCTCGCAGGGCGCATTCTTCGCTGCCTCGGCCGCGCTATGTATCTGGTTTTGGGGGCATCTGGTGAGGTGCATCGGCATCTCAATCAGCTGCGCCTCTGTCGTCGCACGGGTTCTGCCGCTCACCGTCTGCTTTCAGCGACGGTGCCGTCCGGTCAGCGCCCTGGGGACCCATCTACTGGCCCGCCTCATCCCCAGGTGTTACCGACGCTGCCTTCCAATTTGCCCCATGGCGACGCGCCGCCGCCTGTTCTCCCGCCGGCGCCGCCCGCAGTGGACGCGTCGCTGCAGCCGCCAAGCGCCTCCCTGAGTCACGCGCCGCCGATCGCTTCCCGTGACCAGCTGTCCTCCGACATGGAACTCTTGCCCGCTCCGGACCAGATGTCGTCTTCGCCCGTCGGGTACCCCGACGCGATGGAGGTCGACCCTTCGGCCCCTCCTGTCTCTCTACGGGCGCATACACCGCAAGTTGGCGTGCACCCTGGACTAGGTTTTCAGGCGTTTCCTAGCTCCCCTCGGACCGAATGGCCGGGTGCGGGTGGAACAGCCTCGCCTGTTGTTAGGCTCCCCACCTCGTCGCATACGTCAACATGGGGTCCTCCCCACGGCGGGCGGAAGCCTTATAACACCACCGTTCGCCGATTTGCGGGGGAGGAATGTGGTGTCACCGCCAAACACCACACTTGCTAGGTGGTAGCCTTTAAATCGGCCGCGGTCCGCTAGTATACGTCGGACCTGCGTGTCGCCACTGTCAGTGATTGCAGACCGAGCGCCACCACACGGCAGGTCTAGAGAGTCTTCCTAGCACTCGCCCCAGTTGTACAGCCGACTTTGCTAGCGACGGTTAACTGACAAATACGCTCTCATTTGCCGAGACGATAGTTAGCATAGCCTTCAGCTACGTCATTTGCTACGACCTAGCAAGGCGCCATTACCAGTTTATATTGAGATGGAAATTATGTACAGTCAAGAGAGATGTTCACCAATTGTGGATTAAAGTTAAGTATTCTACCAGTTACCTCCCGTTTTGCTAGTCTTGTTTCTCTGACCTGTTCCAGACCTCACGCCAGTCTGCGTGTAATTAAACGCGTGCAAATCGGCCTCCTCTAGCAACACGGTGTTGGCTCTTCTGCCAACACAGCAGAAACAAAAGAAAATTAGATGTAGCAATTAAAATCCATGGAGAAGAAATAAAAATTTTGAAGTTCACGGATGACATTGTATTCCTGTCAGAGGCAGTAAAGGACTTGGAAGAGCAGTTGAACGGAATGAACAGTGTCTTGCATCAACAAAAGCAAAACAAGGATAATGGAATCTAGTCGAATTGAGTCGGGTGATGCTGAGAGAATTAGATTAGGAAATGAGACACTTAGAGTAGTAAAGGAGTTTTGCTATTTGGGGAGCAAAATAACTGATGATTGTCGGAGGATATAAAATGTAGACTGGCATTGGCAAGTAAGCGTTTCTGAAGAAGAGAAATATGTTAACATCTAGTATTGATTTAAGTGTCAGGAAGTCGTTTCTGAAAGTATTTGTATGGAGTGTAGTCATGTATGGAAGTGAAACGTGGACCATAAATAGTTAGGACAAGAAGGGAATAGTTGCTTTCGAAATGTGGTGCTACAGAAGAATGCTAAAGATTAGATGGGTAGATGACATAACTAATGAGGAGGTATTGAATAGAATTGGGGAGAAGAGGAGTTTGTGGCACAACTTGACTAGAAGAAGGGATCGGTTGGTAGGACATGTTCTGAGGCATCAAGGGATCACCAATTTAGTACTGGAGGGCAGGGTGGAGGGTAAAATTCGTAGGGGGAGAGCTAAACAGATGAATGCACTATGCAGATTCAGAAAGGATGTAGGCTGCAGTAGGTACTGAGAGATGAAGAAGCTTGCACAGGATAGAGTAGCATGGAGAGCTGCAATAAACCAGTCTCAGGACTGAAGACCACAAAAAAAAAAAAAACATCTTCAGATATCATTTTTAAATGACGAATGGTGGCCAGAGGAAAGTTGCCACCTCACAGTATCTCTGGACATATAGCTTTTCATCTTATTATAATTTAAGAAGATTATGTAAAAGACCAATTTTAGAAACTTCTCTGTCCTGGGGCGCGTGACTCAAATGCTTTCACATTGTCATTGTTCATGTCAACAGAAGGTGCAGTGCAGATGAATTCCTTGGACGCCGCTTTGAAGCGCTACAAAAACCCATATGTTTTAAGAGTTATAAAATAAACGATTGCGTGTAAGAATTACAGTAATAGAATAGCATACATATCGCGAAAAGTTCTTTCATCAGCGTGATATCAGTTCCTTCATTTCGGGCTATTTCTCCCTCCTCAGAGAGCTTTTCGCAAAAAGACTTTCTAACATCGTCAGCTGCTTATTCCAACGACTATCGTTAGAATGGCTCAGTTATCTATTATGAGCAATAGGAAGACTACTTTTCTTTATGTAAGGGAAGCGTTGTTTCTCCGCAATCTAAAGACCATGAGCTTATGCACATTTGACGCATATATACTCCGCATTAAAATTATTGGATACCAGGGACATAAATTGTTTAAAAATTATCTTAGAATGGTACCGCCCGTTTTTGGTTCATCTGGAAACTCGGTTGTAAAGAAAACGCGAGATCTGGGAGTTCAGTCAATAAAACAGGAGACAGTGCATGTCACATAATGGTTTCTTCTCACGATCGCGCTGGATGTCCACATGTCCGCAGTTGCTGAGTATTCGCCTTCTGTTATATGAGGAACTACCTCAGGCATAATTATATGTCGTACACTTTTAACACATTCTGCCACATACCGCGACACAGTTGAGGGGTGAGCTATAATGGCCTTTGCAGTGTTGATTAACGTCTGAACAAGATCGATAAGACCTTCACCTATTACCGTTCCATACGACCTTACGTCTCGTGCACACATAGCAACGCAATTATCGACAGTTATCTCCTGAGCTGGTTTAGGAAGTCGTTTCTCGTCCACATGAAACCTTTTTTTATTAGACACGCATGGATGACGAGAAATGTACGAAGTGACACTTGACCCTTCAGCATGAGAGTAAATTTCACAACACAGCGAACAGCAAAGAAAATGAACGCTTTTCCGAACGCCATCCACAATAGACTTTAAAAAGGTCCAAACTGTACTTTTAAAATTCGCTCCAGGCTGTGTGGTTCTCTACTCACCACTGATTAGGTTTTCTTTTACATCCCTTTTTCTTGACATGTGCTCCTTCTTCTGCAAACCACGTTTGGTTTCGCGCTCTCATTTTGTGTGTTACGAGAAAAATGAAGACATCCCATCACTCCACTAAACACTGCTCTACTCACCGCTCGTAGCCCGTAGCTCGCAACTGCAGTCAGTGCTACCAGCAGTTCGTAGTTGCAGCACACCAGTGCTTGCGCAAGGCACTGGTGCAGTGACGTCACGGGCTCGCTCAGTAAGGAGTAGTCAGGTCGCGGCCCGTGGGCTGCGACTCCACGCGCAACTCTGCTGACTCAGTGGCATACGTGTTCTTTCGCAACAGCACTGCTCGGCCCTTGGGATGACGTCAGGGACTCGCTCAGCCCGATACTGCTGTAGCCGAGTGCGGCCGCAGCTCGCGGGCCGAGCCGCTTCGCACGACTCTCCCAGCGGACTTCGATGCGGCTGCCCCGCCTGAACCGGCAGCGCAAGGCAAGGCACTCATGGCTGTAATGGCCACGGTCCTTGAACGGGCTGCGTTTCGATCATGACGTCTGCTGCAAACTGCACAACCAGAGTTCACACTCAGCCGGTTGTCAGCGACCGATTGACATCATACAAGCCAACCGCGAAGTCACTCCAGCAGTTACTGCACCAATTACCACGGGCAGACACGTCGCTGAACAGACTTAACCTCTTATGCTCAGAACAGTGATACCCCTCAAATTTTAAGTTAGTGTATCTTGTACAAATATCTCACGTGCTAATGTAAATGATTTGTCAAACTGTTTATTTAAAACATGTCATATAGTGTATTGTTTTTCTTGTATACACCAGTCGTGTAATTTTGTTGTACACGACTTCAGTGAGTACTCATGTAACAGCCAGTATCGTATTCAAATGTATCGTAGACAAACGTAAGACACCAAGAAAATTTTTCTTTCTTTATGTTTATGAAATATGTGCTTACCAGAGACTCCACAAGTGTTAAAAAGTACATGTAATACTTTCGATGATGATAAAGAACAGAGCAGCCTTCACATTTTTTCTGCGATCAGTTAGGGGATGCCTTCCTGTTTCGTATCGTCCTTTGTTCTTCCGCTTTCGTTGTGTAAGCATCTACACTAAAGGCCAATAAAATTATTACACCACGAAGATGACGTGCTACAGACGCGAAATTTAAACGACAGCAAGAAGATGCTGTGATATGCAAATGATTAGCTTTCCAGAACATTCACACGAGGTTGGCGTCGTTGTCGACACCTACAACGTGCTGACACGAGGAAAGTTTTCAACCGATTTCTCATACACAAATAGCAGTCGACTGTCGTTACCTGGTGAAACGTTGATGTGATGCCCGTGTAAGGAGGAGAAATGCGTACCATCACGTTTCCGACTTTGATAAAGGTCGGATTGTAGCCTATCGCGACTAAGGTTTACAGTATCGTGAATCTGCTGCTGCCGTTGGTCGAGATCCAATGACTTTTAGGAGAATATGGAATCTGTGGCTTCAGGAGGGTAATACGGAACGGCGTGCTGGAGCGCAACGACCTCGTATCACTAGCAGTAGAGATGACAGGCATCTTATCCGCATGGTTGCAATGGATCGTGCAGCCACGTCTCGATCCCTGAGTCAACAGAAGGGCACGTTTGCAAGACAACAACCATCTGTACGAACACTTCGACGACATTTGAAGCAGCATGGACCATCACCTCGGAGACCATGGCTGCAGTTACCCTTGATGCTGCATCACAGACAGGAGCACCTGCGATGGTGTACTCAACGACGAACCTGGGTGCATAAATGGCAATAAGTCATTTTTTCGGATGAATCCACGTTCTGTTTACAGCATCATGATGGTCGCATCTGTGTTTGGCGACATCGCGGTGAACGCACATTGGAAGCGTGTATTCGTCATGGCCATACTGGCGTATCAACCGGCGTGATGGTGTGGGGTGCTATTGGTTACACGTCTCGGTCATCTCTTGTTCGCACTTTGAGCAGTGGACGTTACATTTCAGATGTGTTACGACCCGTGGCTCTACCCTTCATTCGATCCCTGTGAAACCTTACATTTCAACAGGATAATGCACGACCGCATGTTGCAGGGCCTGTACGAGCCATTCTGGATACAGAATATGATCGACTGCTGCCCTGGCCAGCACATTCTCCAGATCTCTCACCAACTGAAAACGTTTGATCAATGGAGGCGGAGAAACTGGCTCGTCACAATACGCTAGTCACGACTCTTGATTAACTGTGGTACCGTGTTGAAGCTGCATGGCCAGCTGTACCTGTACACGCCAGACAAGCTCTGTTTGACTCAATGCCCAAGCGTTACAAGGCCGTAATTACGGCCAGAGGTGATTGTTCTGGGTACTCACTTCTCAGGATATATATGCCCAAATTGCGTGAAAATGTAATCACGTCTAAGTTCTAGTATAATATATTTGACCAATGAAGCACGTTCATCATCTGCATTTCTTCTTGGTGCAGTAATTTTAATGGCCAGTGGTGTATCTTGATAGCTCTTAAGAACCATGAATATATTTAAGGGTATTTAAATAAATAACTTTCAGATGTATTAACTTAACAAACTAAACATATATCTTTGTGTAATGTCTTTATCAGCTATGTATACAACTATTCGTGAAAGAAATGAAAAACTGCTGACGTGGAGCTCGTCCGCCATTGGTGTGATCCAAATACTGATTAGCAATTTATCAGAGCTTTTATGGTGCCCCAACGAAACTGCAGTCTTTCAGAAACGAAGTCCGATACTCAATTAACTATACAGCATAATGCGATTACCGATCGCGTTATGCACTTGCCTTATGAAATTTACATTGAAGGCACATCTGTAACTTTGCGTTTCTCTCGAACACCAACCTGAAGTAATAGGAAATCACAAAAGGAATCAAGAAGCACTGCTCAGTTAATTTCAAATGACATTACTGAGCTGACTACCAGCTGAGAAGTGGTAGGTGATCATGACTATTTTCTTTACATTCTCTATCATCCTTCCACCTTCGCAAGCAGGCAAGGTAACGGTTACAGCTCAGAACTTCCACTCCCTCATACACCTAAAAGAGAGGTTGTTGCTGTTGTTGGATGGGGACCACTTATACTGTGGTCACTCCATGTGTGGTTGCAGATGAACGTCATACCAGAGACATTTCTGTTTACAACAACAAAATAACCAAGAACTGCTTCCTCAGTTCGCTGCATCGGCGAATAGTGTGAGCTAAATAGCTTTTCTAATACGGGAATGAGCAGCACCGTTAATTTAGAGTAATATAGAAAAGTATTTTGCCATGTCAACAGCCGAGGGTGCTGAATCACACGAGATCTACCTTACTCATGTGTTCTCCCAGGAAAGAACCTGCAAAACTATGGACCAGAAACCTACCTTTCCCTCCCATCTCCTACCCCAATGTTGTTTTTGTGGTCTTCAGTCTGAAGACTAGTTTGATGCAGCTGCCCAAGCTAGTCCGTTCTGTGCAAGCCTCTTCAGCCGCTCCACAGCTAACGCAATGTACATCAGTTTGAACCTGTTAATTATATTCAACAACACTCACATATACCCACATCTCTCCATTACCAAACTGACAAGTCCTTGACGCCTTAGCATATGCCATATGAAACGAAGTTGTGCGACGAATTTCTTGTTTTCCCCAGTTCGACTCAGTATCTTTTTATCAGTTATTCGATCTGCAGTGCCACCACTATTTTTAGGCGCTACTGAGTAAAATTGTGACATTGCCATGGCTGTTGCAAATTATCTTGCGAGTGGGCCAGCTCAGCGCCGACCAAACACCATTAAGTCAGATACAGCAATGCCACTGGCAGATTCCCACGTTGTGCTCCAGGAAAAGGCTGGCACCGCCACAGCGACGACACAGCAGAAAGGCGTTGGTAGGCCAGTAACTACACATCCAATCAGCAGACGTCTTATCGTCTACATGGTTGCAAGCTGCAATTTGCAAAGCAAGTGCGCTCTGTCCCAACATAAATTACCATTATTTTCAGTCAAAGGTGTATCAGTCTGGTTGCTACTATTTAAGAGGAGAGGTGTTGCCTCTCCACGAGGCGACATTTGGCTAGATGCAGCCACCACGAGACTTGGCTTCCACTAACTGTGGGCCCCTGCAGCTGGTTTTAGGATCAGTGCTGTGAGCTTAGCATCTTCCAGCCTGTCGGTCAACCACCAGGTACAACCAGCCTTCGACAATTGAAAGCAGTCGTTTGAGACCATGAAAACCTGTTGCGTCAGTACCTTAACACTCGCTGTCTTCAGCACACACTATCGAGGACGTCGCACCACAGAATGTTCTAGTTCGTTCTTTAGCAAAATGTATGACTAATAGTGAACTTTTTATGAGCAGCCATCGATCATCATCCCGACAACAATCCACCACCTCAACTCAGACCCCCACAAGTAGAGGTCATCCATCCTGGACCTACACATTTTGATGTCAGAAGTGACACGGGAACCTTGCAACCACCCTCCCTGGAGGCGACAACTCTCGACTACCTCAGGATTGCAGTTTCGTCGATACACAGCATCAGTATGCAGTGGGCGAGTGCACTAACTGTTCCAATTTTCCCCCCTGCGAGTATCACGTCGAGTCATTGCACGTTTTTCCAGCTTTTCAGATCTGTTTTCATGTGTGACATGTGACACGTAAATTGAGACTGTGTTCTGAGGATGTGTAAATATGAACGTTATCTTTGCCTATCATCAATGAGTGTAGCTCATTGTCTGGAAGTGTATAAGGTGTTAACCATGCGTAACTTCTTAGGAAGGGAAAGATGAGTTTTGTCGAGAAGTCGTAGTTTTGTGGTAGTTTTCGCCTTTTATAATGGGCAATGTATTTCATTTTGAGCAATAAATGTGGCTCACTGCATTTAAACGCGTAAAGTATTAGTCATGAGTAGCCGCTCAAGCGGAGAATTTAGATTACAGTAAGTGTCGGGATAGAATTAGATTAAGTATCCTTGTCGTCGTACTGTTTTTTTCTCCTCGATTGTAGTTTGCATAATTACTGGCGGGATAGCCTATCTTGCAGAGTGCAACTGCCGACCGTAATTTTGTTGTAGATACTTAGGAGGTGACACAGAAAGCTATCAATAAGGCTGGTTGTATTGAAGGTGTTTTGGGTACTGAAATGGTACAGACACCTTTGGTATTTCCGAAGGCCGCAGATTCGACACCATCTGTGACGGCACTGAATCCTCAGACCGCGGGAGGAGAAGAAAGAGGAAATGTGTTTGCATGGTTTATGATCGGGCCGACAAAGCTTGTGCCAGTGGATCGGGAGATTGACGAATGTGACAACACTTTCAGTGTAATGCGTGATGCAGGCGGAGGCTGCTGTGCAATCCCAGGACTAGACTTTCTCATCATGCATCATGCCGAAACTGAATTTCGATGACGCGCGGTGGAACTCAGGGGGATAATGTTTAAGCTGGGGGAAGCTGCCACCAGTGAAATACTGTCGGTGGGTTCGTTTATCATGATAGGACAAATGCGGGCAAAATCACTAAGGCTTAATTTGCATGATATAGTGCCACAAAGCACTGGGAATTTGCTTTAGGTGACCGAAGGTGTTGCTAAATTATACGATTGTAGTCTTCGCCTCCTGGTAGGGAATCGCACTTCTCCTGTCTATACTCACGTTGAGACGTTATCTGAATTCCATCCTTTTGGCTGGGAGTTCGCGTTTCTTGTCTGCAGAATACAGAGAGGAGAAGATACTATTAGATTATACTAGTCAGAGGACCGCCTTCTGCCGTCCTAGTGTTTGAACGAGTTTTTTATTTTGTGTCTCGAGTTCTTCCATAGTCGCAGACGTATACGAGAACCATCACTCCGACGCACGGGACGCAGTACATTCGGTGATATTGCTAATTACTTCTGCTTATTAGGGATATAAAGCTGAACAGCAGTGATCACGTCAGTTTCATTTCCACTGAGGTTGCACAGCACTGTAGATCATCTTTGAAAGTAGTGTCTTCTAGTGTTTGGGACGTAGATGATATCAGTCATCTCGTGTTATTTAAATTAGATCGCGTAGCCACTAAAAGGGGCACATTTGGGCAGTTGATCAATAATATTAGTCAGGAAATTCATTTGTATCTCTTTATGTCCATTGCACATCGACATATAAACATTTGTAATGTATAATGAAATTTTAATCTACAGTAAATGCATAAGCAGAAACAACTTTAATATTTAGTAGTTAGTAGTTCCCTTAATCATTCATTTATTTTTATGTTGTAATTTATATGTTAAAGAGCAACAGGGAGGAAATAATATCACCGTTAAGAGATCCTAAGATCTGCTTCAGGGGCCAAATCTTCGTTTTCGCATTCAATATTTTCCATTACGCACATTCATTCTTACACCCTATAGCGTCCCCAGTGAAATAATACGAAACGAATTAATAAACAGTATTTATAAAGAAGAGACATTTAAAAATTGAATAATATACATTTTTATCATGTACCCGTATTATAATAATTTCTCTGTGTATGTTTCGATGGCAAAGAAATATAACAAAATTATCTAAAGAGACGACAAGGTACGGTCTTTTATTAATTTTTAGTCGTCTCTACTTCTTCTTTTGTCTTGCTTGCGTGTAGACGGACATCTTGCGAGTGCTGGCAAATGTAAGCATATTTGTACTAATTAAGCAAATAATATATTGATTTAATATTATTGTTAGCCTTTAATTTGTAAGTGGTGATCCCGTTTTCATGTCCGCCTTCCTTAAATTAGCCTGTATTCGATTAATTTACAGTGCAACAATCGCAGCGGCCGATACAGCCAACGACGCCATTACGTGGCGATATTAACTAATAAACTTTTAGCGGAAGTGAGAAACTCGCCCGTCTTAACATAATATACATTTTTCTCCACAGCCGACCGACGTTGCAGAAAATACGTAGCTTTAAGATTGTTATTTTCATTACAACAGCCGAGGGCCAGAGCCAGGACTCCGACTACAATGAAATGGCTAACGGAGGTATGAAAAAATACTCTCGCGCGTGTGTGGGCCGCAATTGCAATTAATAACTAAAGATTTTTTGCTTTAAAGTGAACTGACTAGCCGAGGAAATTAATATGAAAAGTTTATTCCATTGTTCAACTTACATGCTCATGTTTTAAGATTCAGCGAGTCTAACGTTCATTAACGTAACAAATAATTTATACTGAAGATTAATATTATTAAAAAAGAGAACTTCACAAAAATATTTAATTGTAAATCAAAATAAAATAAAATATCATTTTTATTATGGCCCACCATTAAAGTCGGCAACAATCACCATCACCAATAAATTTTTGTGCTAAATAATATATTAAATTACGACGGCCGACGGACGCGAGATTGGCGCCGCAACTTTGGGGCCCGATCAAAGAAAATGCAAGATTTATTAAGTATGATTCTATTGTAATGAATGCAATTATGTATGTGTCTAATTGTTGTAAAATATTAATGCCTATATGAATTCTTTTACATGTACAACAACAAAACCACATCCTGAGGTGATCTGGAGAAGAAAAAGTGTATATGAGAAAAAGGATAACGTGAAAGAGGAATAACAAAGGTAAGGCCTATTGTGCAAGCATCCTGTGTATCTCTGTGCGGAATATCGAACCCATATGCACATGAGATACCTTCGGTGAAAAAATAGTAAGTAAAGTGCAAATTAAATTGTGTGTATTTATGTGTTTATTTTTGGAGGGGTTAATTAATCGTGTGTGTACCGGTGTTAAAGATTTGTCCGTGGCTTAAAGTGAATTTATTATGTGTAAGATAGGACAACCTAAAGCATGCGTATCAGACGAACAGAATTCTGCTAACATGGAAAGTGAGGATCAATTGCAAAACGTAAACGGATCCCAAGCCACCGCCTCAGATAACATAATTTCTTGAGCGCGGGGGGGAAGGGGGGGGAGGGCGAGGATCTGTGGACAATGAATGACGCTCCACAGCAGAATGGGAATATAACAACAACTCCACAGCCTGTGCAGAGGGGCCAATCGAGTGCTAGATTAAGCGTGGCACCATTGTGCTTGTGGTGTCACCGCCAGACACCACACTTGCTAGGTGGTAGCTTTAAATCGGCCGCGGTCCATTAGTACATGTCGGACCCGCGTGTCGCCACTGTCAGGATCGCAGACCGAGCGCCACCACACGGCAGGTCTCGAGAGACGTACGAGAACTCGCCCCAGTTGTACGACGACGTTGCTAGCGACTATACTGACGAAGCCTTTGCTCTCATTTGCCGGGAGACAGTTAGAATAGCCTTCAGCTAAGTTAATGGCTACGACTTAGCAGGGCGCCAATTGTCACAGTGCATGTATCTTACGAGTCTCATTTGTATAGTCAAGAGAGATGTACCAAAGGAAGCATTAAAAGTTAAGTATATTCCAAAGCTACGTATTTTCTTTATAGCAGTCATAACTTATCCTGTTCCAGACTTGACGCCAATCGGCGTGTGTGTACGCGTGCCCTTCGGCTTCCTCCTCAGTGTGGCGTGACTAGCTTGTTACGCCACAACAAAAACAGCTGTAGAACAAGCGACTGCGACCGCGAGTGTAAATACTGACGCTAGCGCTGCCGCACTACATGCCGAATTAACACAGATTAAATCCCGTGTGACAGCGGAGATGCCGAATTGCAACAGGAGGTCACGCGGAGACTGCCTGTGTTGGAAAGCAATGTAAACAGTGGCGGACAGATAATGAATCCGACTCCGCGTACTGATTACTGTAATAACGCAGACGGTATGCAGGGTGCGAGTGAGCAACCGCAACCTAATGGAATTACGGGCACGAACAATATGCGATACCGTGCAGCGCACATCACGAAGTAATGGATGTCACAGAAGGTAGCAATGAGATGTGCAAAAAGGACGACAATGTGATAAAACACAGGACATTCCAACCCTTCAATAGCGAAAAACAAAATGTTCAACCTGTGGTATTCATTAAGAGCTTCAGGAATGTGTTTCCCAGGACATGGACGGAAAGACAAAGAATAGAGTTCGTGGTCTCCTTTATTCAAGGTGACGCGGCACTGTGGGCCACCGACGTGTCCGAAAAATGTCTAACGATACAACAGTTTGAAGGTGCATTCTTGCAAAAATTCTGTTCCGATAGCGTCCAAGAAAGACTACGCAAGGAGTTGTACAGTCCAGAAATGTAGAAATGTACAATCCTAAGGTGGGAACGTTACGTAAATATTTTGAAAAGTATATAAACAAAACCAGGTACTGGGAAGAGCCAATGTCCGATCGTGACATTATCAGATAAAAAAAAAAAAGAAGTTTCCCAGTGAAATTAAAAGATGTTTCATCAATGTGCCGGAATATGATATAGAACAATTCATGGAAACAGTGGATTCTGTTGACTTATTGATCGAAGACATGAAAACCGACAACAAGTGGAACCATGCAGGCTGTAATCAACAAAAAGCCGATTACAATGGCAGCCACAGTAACGGTAGTAACTTAGTACCAAATGGTAACGGGAATAGGCAAGAGCACCGGCAACAGAATCGAGCCACAAACAATGGCAATGGTTATAATGGCAACCGTTATAATCGTCAAAATCGGAAGAGACATCATGATGGACGCATGACTAATGGATATAATGGTAACGGCAATCCGCAATGGCGGAACAATCGAAACCAGTGGCGTGGTTGTAATGAACCGACACCACAGTGGCAACAAAACACAGCGCCACAATGGAACGCCAACCCAGGTCCATCACAGAACATGTCAGGAAGTTACAACCGACCACCGCAAAACCAGAGCCATACACAGTATCAAAATACAACATCGGGAAGACAGGGCGGCCAACCCAACAGTAGCAATAACAACAACCAGAACCACAATGTGAGGTTAGTGGAAGTGACAGACAACTGTCAACCCACTAATGCTCATCCGTTACACTAAAGACAGCCACAATTCGCTCTCCGTTGTTGGCTGCAGGATGGTGTAGTGAGGGCCCATTCACGGATGACAGCCATAAACTTTGTATGCTGAGATACAATGAGGGAATAAAAATAGATAAGGAACTTGTAGAAATACCGCAGAAATGTAACCGAAAAGACAAAAGTGTTGTGCAGACTACATTGCAAGCAGGTATGTATGGAGCACCAATACAGATAACAGTCGATACCGGTGCGTCAACCAATGTCATGAGTGCAAATTTTTACAAGTACTTGAGTCAAAATAATAGAATACCAGTATTGCCAGTGAAGAATTTTCGTGTAACAGGTGCAATAGGTGCACACTCTCATATCATAAAGCACCAGGTGCAAGTCGAGTTTAGGGTAGGAAATGAAGTAATGAAAAGCTCGTTCATAGTAGTTAATGGATTAGGTGTTGCTTGCCTTCTGGGGATGGAATTTTTACGCCAGAGGGACGCAAAAATCGACCTCTTGTGCGGGGAAGTAAGCCTGATGAATGAGGGTAGGCGTGTAATTTTGCCATTGTTAAGGACACGGGAAGTGCACGGTAAATATTGCCGGAGCTTCCAGTCTAGATTGGAAGAAATACAGGTAATGAATTTATATTCTGATATAAGTACAAGACAAGCATGTTATAAAGAGTTTATTACTGAAGACAGAGAGGAAAAAAGGAAACTGATAGCCTTGAACGTCAGGGAGTCAGAACATTTGACTGAAGCACAACAAAACGAATTGACTCAGCTACTTACAGATTATCAGAATGAGTTTTCGGAAAAACCCGGTGTTATCGAGAGCTACACCTATAACATCGAAGTGGTACCTCACGATACTTTCTGTCACGCAAACTACACCATCCCGTGGTCATCGAAGGAGGTAGTTACGAAGGAAATAAGAAAAATGCTTGATTGGGGATAATTGAACCATCTCTATCTCCGTACAGCAGTCCGCTCGTGGCAGTAGCGAAAGCGGACGGCAGTATACGTCTCGTGCTTGCTGCGCGCGATATTAACAAAATAATTGTACCTGTCAGAACGCGACCAGAAAACCTGGCTGAACAGATACAGAAGTTTAATGAAGTTAAATATCTAACCTCTGTCGATATGCGTTCGTCGTATTGGCAAATCCCACTAACTAAATCATCAAGAAAGTTCACTGCCTTTGTGTTTGCTGGCAGAAGTTACCAATTTAAAGTTTTACCATTTGGATTAAATGTTAGTGCAGGTGTCTTCATTGCAGTGCTCGATACAGTATTAGGACCAGATTTGTTGGACCGAATAACGTTGTATGTCGATGACTTATTAATAGCTACTCCCGATTGGTAAAGCCACATGGACACACGTACTAAAAAGATTTTCTGAGGTAGGCGTAACAGCAAACCTCGCAAAATCCAAATTTGGCAGGGAGGGAATAAAATTTTTTGGTCATGTAATATCACCTACAGGTACTGTACCCCATCCGAAGAAAATGGCAGCAATTGAGAACTTCTCCCCTCCTAGAACCAAGAAACAGCTAAAGGCATTTCTGGGTCTAGTGTTATTTTTCAGACGATTCATACCTGACCAGCTTTTAAATGATAATTCCCTAATAAACTTGTTGATCAAGAATACACCCTGGATATGGAATGAACTATGCCAGCAGTCATTTGAGCAAATACGACAAGCCCTTCTAAATGCTAATCTACTGTCACATCCCGACATGTCAAAGGAATTTTGCCTTGCTACAGACGCTTCCACTGTGGGAATAGGTGCTTGTTTATTCCAAATCGATGAGGAAGGTGGAAACAAGAACATAAGAATAATCGGTTTCGCAAGCCGAGTGTTGTCAAGTTGTGAACGATGATATACAGCTACAGAACTCGAAACACTAGCAGCAGTATGAGCCATGAAGAAGTTCAGATATTATGTGTACGGAAAAAATGTAAAAATTTTCTGTGATCATCAGGCCTCAAGTTTTTTGCTGACATGCAAGTTAATGCACGACGGGTTGATTAGGTTGGTGCTTGCTCTGCAGGAATATCAATTTCAGATAATGTATATAAAAGGTTTTGACAACGTAGTACCTGATGCCTTATCACGATTGCCGCAAGGTCTGCCTGAGCTAACAACAATACTAGAACAGGCAACAGAGTACAAAATTTTAGTCATGAAAGACCCTACTTCTCGCAAAAAGTTCCTGCAGGCGTGCAAGCAACTGCCTAGGTTACAGAACGAAGATCCCGCCTCGGGAAAAGTCAAACATGAACTCCTAGCTTCGGTGGAAATCAGATAGGTAGCCATTATTCTGTGCAAAATGGGGTATTATATTACCGGAAGTATGTTAACAAGGACTTGTGGTGTATCTGTGAACCGGAAGTATGTATCAGTGATTTAATCTGGCACGTGCACCTTTCGTGGGGACACGTGGGCATTGAAAAATGTAGAGCACTTCTCGCAAGACAATGTCATTTTAGGAGTATGAAAAGAATAATTCAGAATGTTGTAAGGACATGTGTAGTTTGTCAAAGGACGAAACCTACAAATCTGCCCACTGTAAGTGAATTGCACCCTGTTGTTCCTAACAAACCACTACGACTAGTTTCTGTTGACATTCTAGGGCCACTACCCACTGGCAGAGGTGGTGTGAAATATATATTTGCTGTATATGATGCCTTTTCCAAATTTCTAAAATTGTATCCTGTAAAAACTTCAACAGCCACACCCCTCATTCAGAAATTACGAACAGATTATTTTGTTAAGGTTGGAAAACCACAGATCATATTATCCGATAATGCCACATATTTTACTGGTCTCAAATGGAAAACATTTCTACAGGAGCAAGGTATTAAACACATTTTTGTAGCTCTATTTCACCCTGAAAGCAGTCTTGTAGGGCGTACCTTTAACGAGTTGAACAGGTTCATGAGAACTTTCATTCCGAATCGCCACACCAAGTGGGCAGAATACGTTTCGACTTTTGAGGGACTCCACAATAGATTGCCATATTTATCCACCGGTTATACTCCACTGGAAGTCATGTTTGGAAAAAATGGAACCGACAGCTGGCTGTCACCATTACCGACTGTACCACGACAAATTGTACCTCACGAACAGGAGAAGCATGACAAGAAGATAAAGAAGGTAACACTGTATCAACCAGGTGACTTGTTGCTAATAAGGACTCATTCCAAGTGATCTCTGTTAGCGAAAAAGAATAAGAAATGGCAACCGGTGTACGCCGGGCCCTACAAAATCATAGACATACCACATGGATGTAGCTATTTGTTGGGTGACGTAGAATCTGAAGAGATCAAAGGACTCTATCCACACAAAGACTTAAAGTTCGCTCAGTAGAGCAACTTTTACATATGTGAATAGTAATAACAGAAATTTGAAAGTAATTGCAAAAAAATGAACGTAGGTTTAAGAATATTTTACAAATTTTATTTTTAAAAAATGCTTTAAAAATATTTTTAAAAAAAATTCAACAGCATGTAATGATGAAAGAATTTTTCATTAGTGTGCATGAATATTTTTAAACTGTAGTAGTAATGAAACTTACGAAATCCAGTATTACAGTGTATATGTTATTCCATGTATTTATGTCCGTACCGATCCTGAAATATGATGAATCATAATTTACTGAACAACATGAGTGCAGGGAGTACATCACCCAAGGTACCTCATGTGTTGTGGACAAAGTACAAAGCAAATCAGTAAACGCGACTAACGCTAAGCACTGTTAAAATATAATGCCATCTGCTAAGGCAGAGATTTGCACAAATTTATCTTGTAAACAAAAGTTACAAATCTAACACTAATCTAGGAACTTGCACGCTAGGCCTAGATTAAAAAACGTGTAAAATAATGCGAGAGGCAAAGTTTTGTAAAGTCGAGCCTGGCTCTGGAGGGCAAGTACGCAGTGAATAGACAGACATGACATGGGGACTTACCTCAGATGAGACGGAAATACAATTGTATAGTCAAAAGTCTGAAGGCAAGTACGACTCTGTAAGTGGAAAATGGAACGAGGTAATTATTGCGAGAGACTGGTAAAATCCAGCACCAGCCAAAATCCAGCTCATACTGAATGAAATACATTAGTGTTGTGAACTAATCGAAACAGTTACTTTAAGCAGTGTGAAAAACTGTGAAGGTGAAACTGTGATACAGACAGTGAAGTGCTAGTATTGAACGTTCAACAGCGGTGAAGACGCCAAACGCCAATACTACGCACGAAAAACTGTGAATTTGCTTATAAATGTGAACTGTTAACGTGAAGTGAACCTACAGTCAATATTTTCGGGAGAGACTGTAATTTCAGTAGGTACAATAATGCGAGATTGGAATGCGATGCGTGGACTGTTGCAAAACAGCGACCGCAGAAACGGCTAATGTTTGTGCTAAGCTCGTATTGACACTCAACAGTGCCTGCGAGTGCTGCGAAAACAAATAACTTTATAAAAAAAAATGACGTGCAATAGAAACAGTATCGCATCAAAACTGCATTCACGGGAAAAGATCCATGTCATGTATTCTGCAGGACAATGCTGGCTTGACACTCGGAAACTGGCGAAACCTTAACAACAACTGCCGCACTAATAAATGCTTCTTTCCCACTAGCGTAACCATCTACAGCGGGAGGGAAATATTACGTTGGTTGCGTGTATGTTTCATGTACTACGTCCGAATGCGTAGCGGAGCTGACTCCTGCCAACAAGCGCGGGGACGGATATCATCCCACTCCACCACGCCCGTCCGAGACAGAAACGCATCGCCAACAGTGCAGCCGATCAGTTGATTCTGGGGTTCCACGACTACGAGAAACACGCTGGCGTCGACCGGGCATTGGCCTCTCCGCAGCCGCCGCGAACGCCGAGAACTGAACACACCAACCGGCGCCATCGCGAGCTAAACGTCGTGGCGTAGATCATCAACGACACCGCAATCAATAACGACGATATATTAATTGTTATAATGACCTCATTTTTTGCATAGTGCAACGAAATATTATTCGTAGCATATGCACATCCTGTACTCCAATGACATCCCAGAAAGAATTAAGTGAAGGTGACCAAAGCGGTTAGTCTCTCGCTCCGCCGAGGTTTGCCCCAGGGTTTCCCTACGGCCGCGCCAAATGGGGAGCGAACAGTTGACACCCCTGGGACTGCTAAAATTACAGACTAACTCGTAATTGTATACCTTCGAACACTGCATAAGCTGCAACCCCAAAAAGAAGCAGCCAAAATGAATTTACACTCGACAGAAAAAAAAAAAAAAAAAAAAGAAGTGGGTCACATTTGAATTCCAACGTGTAGGCTGCACCTGAATGTATGCAACCAACATATCATATCTGTGTTGCACATCGTCGCAACCCTCCACAGTACAGTCGTTGTAAGGTACATAATGGGTATCGCTAGAGACTACTAGAGAACACCGGTCTTTATGACAGTCCGTCCAGATGTAAAGTAACACCACGATAGTACAGAAGAGATCAGACAGTCCTTAACGTTTGTAAACTAAACTTAATTACAATAAGTGACATTTCAAATGTTATGGGACAACTAGTTTCGTCACATAAATCGTTCAGTAATCAAATGGTTCAAATGGCTCTGAGCACTATGGCTGGCTCTGAGCACTGTGGGACTTAACGTCTATGGTCATCAGTCCCCTAGAACTTAGAACTACTTCAACCTAACTAACCTAAGGACATCACACAACACCCAGTCATCACGAGACAGAGAAAATCCCTGACCCCGCCGGGAATCGAACCCGGGACCCCGTGCCCGGGAAGCGAGAACGCTACCGCGAGACCACGAGCTGCGGACCGTTCAGTAATCCTTAGGCACAATTAAATATTTGAGACAGTATATGAATTTATAAAGTTGTATGGCAATTGGAAACAAGTTCTTTGCTGTCTAAAAGGTTTACCCAACACATGCTGAACGTCTTTCAACGTTCAACGGGGAGTGGTTTCGCATCAACTTTATGTAATACTAAGCAGTTAAAAGAAAACTTGATTAACGGCAGCAACCACTCTACGGAAATCCCAGCATTAACAGTGAATCACAAGTAATATCATTGTTCACATTACTCATCAACAGTTACTTGTACACGAAGTTGTACTTTAAATGACATGACCAACGTCTTCGTTCTGGATCCGGATGCAAACCCAGAACGTAAAGCCATTGATAACCAAGCAAAGCTTTGTGCCTTATCGAGACTCGATCACTAGGCAGAAAGAGACGTCAAATATTGACGTTTTCACCAGTATTAGTTATCAATCCTCAACTTGAACGTAAATGACGATAATGTTTGTACGAAAGCAGGAACCCTAACATGACAATTACCTTCTTGGTAATTAACCTCGGAAGACGTTGTATAGTGTTGCATTGTCAAGCAATAAAGGATGCACATGTTTAAAATTGAAATGCCATCATGTAATGCTGGGGACACGGATGCGAACCCAGCACCTAATCGGATTGTTGAATAAGTAAGTAAAATCAGAATGTTGATATCACAGTTTGTCACCAGTAGTGGGGTTGGAACCTTAAATGACGACTGAAGTTGCATTGCCTGACCGGGATTCTAACCCGGCGCCTAACGCCGTCGATGTCTAACCAGGAACAGACGAGAAATGTCCAATGCTGGTCCACCATCAGCGAGATGTGCACACGTTTAACTAGAAATAAGGTGACGAAAACGTCTATGCTGACTGCGAGTCGAACGCCGCACACATGGTTATGAAGACACGTTAATAATCAACTTCATATTCAGTAGTAGCTAGGAGTAGCATGTTTAGTTGCAAACCTTAAGGCCTTACTCATCCCTAGTAACGTATTGCCTAATATCTGCGATATCATGATGTTAATTTACAAGTGTATTGACTGCCGTAAAGAGCAATGTTCTCTAGTAGTCGTGTATCAATGAGATGTAAATGAAGTGCCTCAGCAGAAAGTAATTTCCGTCATGCAGCATGTATTGGGTACACGTTATAAGGGCGCAAAACGTGTATTATACACTACGTCTATACTATTATTTGGAGAAGCTGCCGCCAAACCTGTTTACTTTTACATTCCGCTCAGTTGTTGTGGTTGAATACAGGTTTTCTTAAGGCTACATCTAATGCACAGAGCTTACAAGAAAGTATAGTTCCCTGCGTCATGCTATTGCTAGCTAGGTGAAATATTTTGTGGTAGCTATGTTTAAAATGAATGTATTTTTGAAAGTATTGTTCGTCAAATATTTGAATAAATCGTCAACTGTAGGTGTGCCTGCACATGTTATAGCATAATAGCTGTAGCTGCGTTAGTTTGTACTACAGACTTGGGTAGGTTAGGTGTAACTTTTCATCCTTCAAGGGGTGATCGTGGCCATGCGGCCCGGGTCTGTACTAGCCGCGGCTCGCGAGCTACGGGCCAGCCAGGCTGGCCGAAGCGAGACGCAAGTGAGCGAGCTGGCGGTGGCCTTGGTGCGCCAACAGCCCGGGTCGAGCCAGCACGGCTGCGCCGCATGCCTCTGCCTCTGCCGCTCCGTATGACGTAAATATGTTTACCTCCTCTCCTGGAATCAGTATAAGAGCGGCAAGCAGAAATACACATCAGGCTGTCTGCCGTAATGACTCACTGGGAGAGGTCTATTCGAGATAGAGTAAAAAATGGTTCAAATGGCTCTGAGCACTATGGGACTTAACATCTGAGGTCATAGGTTCCCTAGAACTTACAACTACTTAAACCTAACTAACCTAAGGACATCACACACATCCATGCCCGAGGCAGGATTCGAACCTGCGACCGTAGCGGTCGCGCGGTTCCAGACTGAAGCGCCTAGAACCGCTCGGCCACTCCGGCCGGCCGAGGTAGAGTCGTCGCTCTCATTGAGGAAGGAGGATGTTCCATCAGAGAAGCTGGCAGACGGATTGGCGTATCACATACCACTGCAACGAGATGGTGGAGGATCTGCCTTGAAAGAGGCACCACCAACAGGGCTCCTGGGTCAGGCAGGAAGAGAGTGATCTCACAGCAGGAAGACAGGGAACTAGGAGCAGAGAAAATCCCTTTCTGAACGCGAAGCAGTTGCGGCGGGAGACCAACTTCCCTGGCTCCAATGACACGATTCGCCGAAGGCTGAGGGACGCTGGACTGCGTGCACGACGATCCGCCGTGAAACAAGAGCTCAGCGAAGACAACGTTTTATACCGGTTAGCATTTGCGGAGCTCCATCTGAGGGCGTCGTGGGACAACGTCATTTTCACTGATGAGAAGGTGTTTTCCACCAATAACGACGGTCCACGAATCGTTTACAGGCCGCAAGGGACTCGCCATCGACGCGAATATGTAACCACGACGAGAAGAAGTGGCCGGCTATCTGTTACCTGCTGGGGTTGGATTTCTGCGAGAGGGGCGGGAATTCTTCACCGGATAGAAGGAACTCTGGACAGCGTGCAGTATGCCCACATATTGGAAAATGTGATGCTTCCGTCAGTGCGAATGCTGTACGCAGAAGGGGACGTCTCATTGGAAGAGGACCATTCTCCCATTCACAAGTCTGCATTTGTTCAGCAGCGGCTCCACGATTGGCGTTAACGTCATGGACTGGCCGCCACGGACGGCTGATGTGAACTCCATGGAAAACATGTGGGCTGAGGTCGCCAGAACATTAACAGAGAACTGGCCACGAAACCAACCAACTACTGCGGACGCTCTTTGGGACTGCGTCCTGGAAGCCTGGGAGGAAGTTGCTTCTTCAGGCTGTTACGTCCGACGGCTTATGCATTCTATGCCAAGACGCGTGATAGAAGTACAAAATAATGAAGGATTCTGGATAAAATATTAGAGTTCTTAAAATGTTTTGTTATGTCTTCTTTTTCGTCATTTTTCCTCATTGGGAGCTAGTGGGAGATCGAGTGGCAACAGAAAAGATACAATATGTGTTATCTTTCCTTTGAGTTGCCCTTTTAATTCAAGTGGGTTTCTTTTGAATATACAGTTTGTTAAGTATTCTATTTTGATTTCATTTACACCCTGTCTACATACTTACAAACTAGTCAGCGTAGATGGACTCTGTCACAGTAGTTTTTGTTATTTCAAATACGTCTCTCTCTTCCCCTCCATCCATGAATACACCCTCCTTCCTCCACAAAATACGCAAACGATTTCATATTATGTTTACTCGCCGCGCGGGATTAGTCGAGCGGTCTGGGGCGCTGCAGTCATGGACTGTGAGGCTGGTCCCGGCGGAGGTTCGAGACCTCCCTCGGGCATAGGTTTGTATGTTTGTCCTTAGTATAATTTAGGTTAATTAGTGCGTAATATTAGGGACTGATGACCTCAGCAGTTAAGTCCCATAAGATTTCACACACATTTGAACATTTATGTTTATTCGTTGTTAATATCTCTTTTATTCTCTCTCACACTCTCTCTCTCCCTGACACTATCGCCGCAAGTGCCCTTCTATTACACTCCCCCAAAATTTTGTAAACAAATCTAGCGGTTTCCAATGACGTTACGTTTTCTCTTTTAATTGTTGCTGTCTTTACTCTCTATCACTCCTCTCATCACCTATGAAACCGTATTCTTTGATCTCCCCTTCCCTATAACTCATTCTTCGTTCTGAGAACAGTCCTTCCTTATCTCTCGGTCCTAAGATAAAACGAACTGTGGCACACATATAAGTAAGCAATACTTTGCAAGCATTTCACGCTTATATTTTGCACTTCTGCACTTCTACCCATTCCCAGATCCCGCCCTCCTTCCTGTTACGCGTCCCTTGACATCTGTATCTACATCTAAACGAATACTCTGCAATTCATAATTATGTGCTTGGCAGGGGGTTCTGTGGTCTGGTGGATTAATCTTGTATTGATGTGTAAAACGTGTAGGTTCACATCTCACGTCAGGCGTAGATTTTTAACACACACAAGTAGCTCTGCTTCACCCCTAGTAATGCCAAGTGCAGAACGCCAGTAAGCTTCGTAGTTCAATATCCGCAGTAAAGATAACATCCCTTCGCTGCCGACTGGGGCAGAGTGGCATTCGTTTGAGCTGCGACAGATGGAGAAACCTCGTAAGGCAGAGACTCTGTCACCAGCAAGCCGTCGTAAACCAGAAAACGTATTTCATTTAATGAACCAATGGTCATGTAAGTTCACAAGGCTCTTACTTTATTTGAAACTGAGACGTTGAAAATTGTGGTGCTGGACTGGGATTAGAATTCGATTTCACTGTGTACCCGAAGATTTCAAACTCTTCTAGGCGTCCTCGAAAGGCACCTATCTGGTTTCGAATCCTGATGAACACAAAATATTCATTATTTCATTTCAAGCCCTAGCATGTGCACTCCGAACTACTGGTGAAAAAAAAGTTGCATTTTCAACGTCTCTTCGTGGGTTGTCAGCTGTAACGTGTTCGTTTCAACTCACAGACACATAATGAGCTTTTTATCACAACATTACAAGATCAAACGTTTCCTTACATCTATTCAAGTTCAAACATTCCTCTCCATCCTACTGGTGTAAACGGTTTTGCGTTTGACGTTGTGTTCGTTGTGATAACAAACGACGTCATGTTGTGGAATAAGCCGTCCGGTGTGGCCGTGCGGTTCTAGGCGCTTCAGTCTGGAACCGCGTGACCACTACGGTCGCAGGTTCGATCCTGCCTCGGGCATGGATATGTGTGATGTCCTTAGGTTAGTTAGGTTTAAGTAGTTCTAAGTTCTAGGGGACTGATGACCGCAGATGTTAAGTTCCATAGTGCTCAGAGCCATTTGAACCATGTTGTGGATTCAACTTCTAGCCAGCAGAGTATTTGCCATCACATCATTGAAAGTACAAACATGCCATTCCTAGATATTATTGGAAAAGAATTTGATAGTTAAAGTTTCATGACCACGTATGCGGGGTTTGAATTCCATTCAGCACAGAACTTTTCGTCGCCTGATATCTAGCTAAACATGCGCCCATCTCACTACTGGTGAACCAACAATAGCTATTTATCGTCTGTTCATGGCTAGAAAACGACGGTGCTAGATGCTGGGTTCGAATCCCAGTCAGGCAAAAACAATTCTATCGTCAATTAATGTTCCAGAATTTCGCTATTGGTGAAAACATTTGATATTTAACTTCTGATTTTATGTACAGTCGTGCTCAAAAGTATCCGAACGATCTGGATTGCATTTCACCTGATTCCATGCAACCTACATAACGCAGCTGTCTAGCAGGTCATGTAATCGCTCCTTGGTAAAGTCGTTTGACTATTGAAAATGGTTCCAACAAGTCACCACTAGAAAACACTGCTCTGTATCGCAATAACTCAAGATGTAAAGTAATACCACGATACTACAAATATCAGGGAACACCTCATCACAGATAAGACTGTCCTTAAGGCTTGTAAGCTCACATCTATTGCAATAAATGACATACCTGAAATGTTAGCACTCTCATTATTACGTCAGATAGGTAATGCACGTAGTAAGTTCGTCGTATTCGTGACTTCCTCTTCAAACTAACATACCATACTTGTTATTTAACACAAAATGTCATTAAAAATTTACGTTATTCACGAGCAGTAGTTGAGAATGTGTATGAACTTCAATTGACACGACGAACCGCCTAGTTCTGCATATGGATTCAAACCCAGGTCATGCAGGCTAGGCCCGGGGTGGCCGTGCGATTCTAGGCACTTCAGCCCGGAACCGCGTGACTGCTACGGTCACAGGTTCGAATCCTGCCTCGGACATGGAAGTGTGTGATGTCCTTAGGTTAGTTAGGTTTAAGTAGTTCTAGGTTCTAGGGGACTGATGACCTCAGATGTTGAATCCCAAGTGCTCAGAGCCATTTGAACCAATCATGCAGGCTAAGATTTCGTGGCTGACGGAAATTCCTGACTAGGCGTCAAGAGAGTGATATACGTCATTTTTGGACAATATCAATTAGCAAATATCGACTTTGAATTACATAACGTAACATTTTTAACGGACGCGAATTCCTACCCAGCATCTATTGTCCCTGTTAACGAACTACGAGAGATGTTAAATATTGCTTCTTCACAAATATCTTTAAAAAATGGTTCAAATGGCTCTGAGCACTATGGGACTTAACATCTGTGGTCATCAGTCCCCTAGAACTTAGAACTACTTAAACCTAACTAACTTAAGGACATCACACACATCCATGCCCGAGGCATGATTCGAACCTGCGACCGTAGCAGTCGCGCGGTTCCGGACTGGGCGCCTAGAACCGCTAGACCACCGCGGCCGGCTGTTGGACAGGGATTCGAACGCAGAACCTAATCGGATTGTTATCAAAGCACAATCATCTTTGACATATCGGATTTTCTCGGCAGTAGCTAGATGTATTAAATGAAATGACGAGATGAAACATTAATTTTTTCCTTCCCAGGACTCCAACCCGGCACATATCGCTGTTATATTCTAGAGAAAAGGAACGTTAAGTATGGGTTTGTTACACCAGTAGCGACATGTGAGCGTGTTTGAACTAGAAATAACATGACGAACAGTTCAGTGCTGACTAGGAATCGAACCCCAAATATATCGTTGTTGACTACACACAAAGAGACGTCAGCTACCGAATTTTTCTCCACCAGCATCTCGGAATAACATCCTTAAACTTACGGTGATCTCGCAAATAGTTCTGCGTCTCACTGGGAGTCAAAAACGTCAGATATCGTTAGTGTTGACAACGAATGAAAATGGCTTAAAAATAAAAATTATTATCCACCAGCAGATAGGCGTTCTCATGCTAGAGCTTGATAATACATAGTGAAAACTTTAGTGCTGGGCCAGGATTCCAACCCATACATGCGCAATATGTGGAGGTGTTCAGGAATCCGCAGTTTTGAACAAACAACAAGTTGTAGTCGAGCTGTATTGTCACGAAGGGATCAAATTCCGCGTTAAGGGCGGTCTGAGTTGCATTCCCAGTTGAGAACCAATTTCATCGACATACAGAAGCTCAAATAAAAGATGGACTAAGTGTCCTGTGACCACACACAGGGTTTGTTTCGTCACTAGAAATAAATAACTAGTATAAGAAAGGCTACTGGTGATAGAGTTTCTACATGTCGCCACTCCTTACTTTATTGTGGTTCCACCTAACGTCTACTTGGTACAGAAGGAATATCATGTTTAATGTGATTATCAGACCACAATGCCATTATACCTTCTTCACGTGGTGTAGCCAGAAGAGAATAGAATCTGCCTCTCCCTATCAAAAAACATCGGCAGAAGTTGGAACCCAACCCAGACCATCGCCATATGAAACTATTATCAGTCCAACAGACCACCAAACCCTCTTCTCTACGACTCATTTCTCTATCATAGCACCGTTGTGGCACACAAGATGAGAATTCTGACACACAGGCTCCCTGTAGTGGTTTGCAGGATGTTCAGTACATTCATTTACTTGGTTGGCCGAATCGCCATGAACTACCTGCCCTAGCTACCCAGTGCATACATTCGACTCTATTTTGTAATCACCGAAATAAAATCACGTAACTGTCACCTACACAGAACTGCCAACAGTGTAGGATGCAGAAATTTAAATAGGAAGTGTTCCTTTCCATTTGAGCTACTCTATTGCGCTATCTGTTTGTTGAAACCATCGTGCAGTGCAAAAGAAATACTGTAACTGTCTGTCTCTCAGAAGTCTAAATCCGGCCGTATGCATTATCTTACAGCACTTTGGAATGCGGAAGTTCTGGAGGAACTGTTGCTCACTTCCATAGGTGCTTTAGCTAAGTTACAGCTCGTAGTGTAACGGTAAGCGTCACGCACTGTTGCACTGTTGATAAGACGTCGCGTGTTCTATTACATTCTCTGTTACATTTTTCAAAATGCTATTCTGCTGTCTGCTGAAGTTATCAATGTAATGGAACTTTGAACATAATTCTCTTCACTTCTCAAGCCAAAATAGTCGCATGTGGAGAAAAGGCAAACTTCTGCATCATTTTGTTCTTTTCAGGTTTAATAGACTGCCAGGCAGCAGATGCGTCTTGAAGCTTTTGTATTATGTATGGGAAGAGCGCATCGTGCCAAAGTAGTCAGATAAGTATTTTCTGCATTAGGTGTCGTCTGGTTGCGGCATTTTATTCTTCTTCAAACCTTGTATGACAGCTTTAACTCAGAACAAGTTTTCTACACGCATGTAATCAATAAACTGCATGTGCATTGTCAGACTGTTATAGATAACATCAGAGAATTCTCGTATATCGTTGATGATTAATTTCTCTCTCATGGTTTAAATGGCTCTGAGCACTATGGGACTTAACATCTATGGTCATCAGTCCCCTAGAACTTACAACTACTTAAACCTAACTAACCTAAGGACATCACATAACACCCAGTCATCATGATGCAGTCTCTCTCATGATTAGTATTGTTTTAACAACACTAAAAGGAACCTAACGGAAACTGTGCGCTGTATTGTAAGAAATAAAATAAAACTACCCACGATAACCTTACGATGAAAGCCTGTTTTAACAAAGCTGAGTATCTGTACACAAGCGTGCCTCTATCTGCATGAATTAGTAAAATACTACTCACTTAGATTTCGATTGGGTCTGTGTTTAAATGGTATGCTGTGTCGTACTCAACAGGTATGCAAATGTGGCATTTCATAAATAAAGTTACGTATTCCTAGAAACCCATAATTTGCTTGTCAGCAGCGGAAAGAGGCGTTACCTGTTGTGCAGCATTGTAAGTTTTTCACCATTGCACTTAGAGCTGAAAGTATTTTCTTGCGACTTGCTAATCAATTTATTTCCTTCATACTTATCACCCTGGCATGGGAGTCTTAAGTGAAGAACATTATTGAATTTCGTATCGTTGACGGTCGATTCGAATTTCTTCAGAGACACTTGTATTGTATAGCAGCTTGGCAGTCAGAAAGCCGAGATCTACGACCATTAACACAACTTACTGAGTCGAGCTGCCAAGAGGATTTGATGTGTAAAGGTTTTCTTCTGATTTTGTTACAGAATTTTTTCTGGGAATTCGCAGCTCCATGAAATAATACACAAAGAAGCTCGCACGCGCTGCCCCTACCACGGTTAGAACTGATGAGTGTTTTAACCGTTGGAACACGAGACACGGGCGGTACCACGGGGCTACAGACACACTGCTGCCAGCATGCCACTCTCGTCATGGTATTGGTCGCTCAGCCTCATAACGCATCGTGAAAGATATTAAAAGTTGTCACTTATGTAAGGAATAGCATTTCTTTAGCCAAAAAAATGAAATTTCTGTATCAGTGTCTTAGTTTACGTGAGGATTATATACCACGAGTCATTCAAATGGAAAGGGAATATCAAGTGAATTTAGCGAGTCAGTTCAGTACCATACGCGGAAGTGATTGCACTGTCACAGTGTTGCCAAATGTTTGTGACGATGTTGCCAATTCTCAGCTGTGCTAGGAACAGCTCTGTAGCGTTATAGGAGGAGAATCCCGTGGTCGTGTCATAGGAGGATACAGAGAGGAGGTGCGGGGTTTGGTTAATATGTAGCGTTTTCTCCTACCAGCTGTGTCAAACATTCAGGTGTGTAATCTTCCATCACGATTACAGTTTCCCACAAAATATATACGAATAAAACACTTACCTTGTTACTTTGTTACAAAAGATTATTTCAGTACAATAAAATGTCTTTGGAAATCAACTTTGCCAACCTGTCACGAAAAGTAAGATTACAAACACTTTGCACCTCGAAATCGATTGCATCTATGTGCAGTCTTGTGTTCATACAAGTAGAATTTCATGAATTGCAAAAGAATGTAGAAAAATGTTGGTGCGAATGGAAGCTGTAAGAAACACAGTTACCTAATTATTCTGTACCACGTAATAATCAATTCATTTGATAATTCAGAAGAGAAGAAACTAAAAATTATGCCCATTAAGACAGAAACTAAAGTGCAGATGCGGGTACTGTGCAGATCTGCGCTTTTTCATCTTCAGATCTATACAAATAATATATACTAACCAGCGTATTCATTGCTTTCGTAATGTTTCCCTCTTGTTTAGTCTTCTTATGATGAACTGGATCCACACCCATGAGTCTGAATTTTTCTTTGTATCCTTCCATCTACTATCTTTGTGTGTTATTGTTCGGTGTTCAAAAAGCAAAATATTATGCCTGCTCCCACAAGGTATTAAAATGAGGTCGCAAAAAGGCTAACGAATTATAATCAGAATACAGTGAGACGCCAATTTGTCTGTCGTCATGGTGTTAAGTGGACAGAAATAGTTGGGTGTTATTGTCGTCTTTTCTTATTGAGATTTTCATATTACCCTGACACTAGACGCCGAGATAAATGTGTATATTCTCCGTGACGAAACATCCCACATTCCATTCACCCTGATCCATTCGTTACGTACATCGGCGGCAATGAGTGATAGGAAAGCTGTTGTGGGGTGATGAATAACAATAACAATGGTAGTAATTACAAATCAATAATCAAGGATGTTTACTGCATTACAGACGATTAACAAAATAACCAAGAAAGGCTGTGTGTTTAATTGGCGCACTGAGTAGTTGCGCGATAATAAGCAAGTAGGCATAAAACCTGTTTACAGTTATTTTCATCGGGATACATAATGCAAAAATACAACTTTTAATTGTATTATTGCGTAATTCCAGTTATTGACAGTCTATTCGTGAGCTTGCTCGCATTCAGTGGGGTGAAACCTATCACAGAAGCAAACAAAACACAAATATTTCTTGCACCATGCGCAACACATGAACGAAATCTCGCTGTACTGACGTGTTGTCCGATATATTGCACGGAAAACATATCTGATTCATGTTGCTAAATACAGCTCTATCAGATATCAATTTGGAAGCGTACCAAGTGTATAAAAGTATATCTTGAAATACGCAGAAAGGCCCATAGAGGTATTCGACTGAAACGTAGCCATGACCAAAATTGTAACTGGGGTCGCGGGCATCGTCGTCTACCACCTTGAAAACTCGAACGGTGACAGTGCTCGGCCGGTTACTTACGTTTCCTGGTATCAAAGCTACAGCATGAAAACACAAAAATGTTAATAACCCGAGGATCATTAGTTTTGGAACCCATAGAAAGTAAAGCAGTCATCAGTCGCAAGAGTGGTTTGAACACCACAGTGCTTTAATAGGCACGGACTTGTTGGAGGTGGTATGCTGTTGCTTTTATCCGACCTTTGAGTTGACTTACCTAGCCAGTTAATAGGGGAACCTACAGTTTTACGTGGCTTTCGGACCACAGTGCATCTCGGCATTTTTCACATCAACAAACACTGCCCCAGGGGAAATAAGTGTAAAACGGCACATAAAAATCGTGGTACTGGTTAGGGATCGAACCTGAGACCTTCATATCAATAGTTATGCTCTTTATCACCTTGCCACCATGCAGCCAACACTGTGGTTTCTGCTTGCCACTAAAATTAAGGATCTCTCGTTTGTGCCTGCGTTGGCACTTGCGTGTCCCTTAGGAGACTTTACCTTTGGGATTACCCTCGTATACGTTTGTGTAAACGCCTTCCAATGCCCGCTCAAGGAAGACAAGGATACCTAGTCTAGCTTCAAAATTACAAATACGCCTCAGTTTGTGAATGAACGCAGACTTAGGTTGATAATCATTTTGAATATTTATCAGTACTGTACCCATTGGTGTGAAACTCATTTTCTACCAATGATTCCCACAGCTACAGGAACACTACTTTAATACCTCTTAGACAAAATACTTACGCAGTGCTATCAGACGAAAAGATCAACCTGACACAAACTGTGGGAAGTTTGTTTTACAACCTTCGTACCTGGATAAAGAGCTTTTCCTATTTCAGATATCTGTCAACGTTGCTGCATAAGACGATTTAAGAAGAAACTAAATTCCTTCAGCTACGCCAATGTTTAAAGAAATCGTGTTAACGGCACTAAATCGTGGTTTGTAAATCGTTTACCAGCCGTACTCTGCCGCATTTCTCTGGTTCGAAGGCAAAGAGCTTACTGACAAATTTCACAGAAGGAAAAGGGGGAAGAAATGTCTCCCACTCGAAGGTCATGTTGTTTTACTTAAATGATTACAAAATCAGGTAAAACGAACAGTGAGGTTGTCAGAATAAGCACATTACTGTTGTCAATATGATGTTGCACCGCCCAGGGCCTGTAATGATAAAGGGCCCGTTTAGGTCAGGCATGGACCTTGCCGTTGGTGGGGAGGCTTGCGTGCCTCAGCGATACAGATGGCCGTACCGTAGGTGCAACCACAATGGAGGGGTATCTGTTGAGAGGCCAGACAAACATGTGGTTCCTGAAGAGGGGCAGCAGCCTTTTCAGTAGTTGCAGGGGCAACAGTCTGGATGATTGACTGATCTGGCCTTGTGACATTAACCAAAACGGCCTTGCTGTGCTGGTACTGCGAACGGCTGAAAGCAAGGGGAAACTACAGCCGTAATTTTTCCCGAGGACATGCAGATTTACTGTATGATTAAATGATGACGGCGTCCTCTTGGGTAAAATATTCCGGAGGTAAAATAGTCCCCCATTTGGATCTCCGGGCGGGGACTACTCAAGAGGACGTCGTTATCAGGAGAAAGAAAACTGGCATTCTACGGATCGGAGCGTGGAATGTCAGATCCCTTAATCGGGCAGGTAGGTTAGAAAATTTAAAAAGGGAAATGGATAGGTTAAAGTTAGATATAGTGGGAATTAGTGAAGTTCGGTGGCAGGAGGAACAAGACTTTTGGTCAGGTGATTACAGGGTTATAAATACAAAATCAAATAGGGGTAATGCAGGAGTAGGTTTAATAATGAATTAAAAAATAGGAGTGCGGGTTAGCTACTACAAACAGCATAGTGAACGCATTATTGTGGCCAAGATAGACACAAAGCCCATGCCTACTACAGTAGTACAAGTGTATATGCCAACTAGCTCTGCAGATGATGAAGAAATTGATGAAATGTATGACGAGATAAAAGAAATTATTCAGGTAGTGAAGGGAGACGAAGATTTAATAGTCATGGGTGACTGGAATTCGTCAGTAGGAAAAGGGAGAGAAGGAAACATAGTAGGTGAATATGGATTGGGGGGAAGAAATGAAAGAGGAAGCCGCCTTGTAGAATTTTGCACAGAGCATAACTTAATCATAGCTAACACTTGGTTCAAGAATCATAAAAGAAGGTTGTATACCTGGAAGAATCCTGGAGATACTAATAGGTATCAAATAGATTATATAATGGTAAGACAGAGATTTAGGAACCAGGTTTTAAATTGTAAGACACTTCCAGGGGCAGATGTGGATTCTGACCACAATCTATTGGTTATGAACTGCAGATTGAAACTGAAGAAACTGCAAAAAGGTGGGAATTTAAGGAGATGGGACCTGGATAAACTGAAAGAACCAGAGGTTGTAGAGAGTTTCAGGGAGAGCATAAGGGAACAATTGACAGGAATGGGGGACAGAAATACAGTAGAAGAAGAATGGGTAGCTCTGAGGGATGAAGTAGTGAAGGCAGCAGAGGATCAAGTAGGTAAAAAGGCGAGGGCTAATAGAAATCCTTGGGTCACAGAAGAAATATTGAATTTAATTGATGAAAGGAGAAAATATAAAAATGCCGTAAATGAAGCAGGCAAAAGGGAATACAAACGTCTCAAAAATGAGATCGACAGAAAGTGCAAAATGGCTAAGCAGGGATGGCTAGAGGACAAATGTAAGGATGTAGAGGCTTGTCTCACTAGGGGTAAGATAGATACTGCCTACAGGAAAATTAAAGAGACCTTTGGAGAGAAGAGAACCACTTGTATGAATATCAAGAGCTCAGATGGCAACCCAGTTCTAAGCAAAGAAGGGAAGGCAGAAAGGTGGAAGGAGTATATAGAGGGTTTATACAAGGGCGATGCACTTGAGGACAGTATTATGCAAATGGAAGATGATGTAGATGAAGATGAAATGGGAGATAAGATACTGCGTGAAGAGTTTGACAGAGCACTGAAAGACCTGAGTCGAAACAAGGCCCCGGGAGTAGACAACATTCCATTAGAACTACTGATGGCCTTGGGAGAGCCAGTCATGACAAAACTCTACCATCTGGTGAGCAAGATGTATGAGACAGGCGAAATACCCACAGACTTCAAGAAGAATATAATAATTCCAATACCAAAGAAAGCAGGTGTTGACAGATGTGAAAATTACCGAACTATGAGTTTAATAAGTCACAGCTGCAAAATACTAACGCTAATTCTTTACAGACGAATGGAAAAACTGGTAGAAGCGGACCTCGGGGAAGATCAGTTTGGATTCCGTAGAAATGTTGGAACACGTGAGGCAATACTAACCTTACGACTTATCTTAGAAGAAAGATTAAGAAAAGGCAAACCTACGTTTCTAGCATTTGTAGACTTAGAGAAAGCTTTTGACAACGTTAACTGGAATACTCTCTTTCAAATTCTGAAGGTGGCAGGGGTAAAATACAGGGAGCGAAAGGCTATTTACAATTTGTACAGAAACCAGATGGCAGTTATAAGAGTCGAGGGGCATGAAAGGGAAGCAGTGGTTGGGAAAGGAGTGAGACAGGGTTGTAGCCTCTCCCCGATGTTATTCAATCTGTATATTGAGCAAGCAGTAAAGGAAACAAAAGAAATATTCGGAGTAGGTATTAAAATTCATGGAGAAGAAGTAAAAACTTTGAGGTTCGCCGATGACATTGTAATTCTGTCAGAGACAGCAAAGGACTTGGAAGAGCAGTTGAACGGAATGGACAGTGTCTTGAAAGGAGGATATAAGATGAACATCAACAAAAGCAAAACGAGGATAATGGAATGTAGTCAAATTAAATCGGGTGATGCTGAGGGGATTAGATTAGGAAATGAGACACTTAAAGTAGTAAAGGAGTTTTGCTATTTAGGGAGTAAAATAACTGATGATGGTCGAAGTAGAGAGGATTTAAAATGTAGACTGGCAATGGCAAGGAAAGCGTTTCTGAAGAAGAGAAATTTGTTAACATCGAGTATAGATTTAAGTGTCAGGAAGTCGTTTCTGAAAGTATTTGTATGGAGTGTAGCCATGTATGGAAGTGAAACATGGACGATAACCAGTTTGGACAAGAAGAGAATAGAAGCTTTCGAAATGTGGTGCTACAGAAGAATGTGGGTAGATCACGTAACTAATGAGGAGGTATTGAATAGGATTGGGGAGAAGAGAAGTTTGTGGCACAACTTGACTAGAAGAAGGGATCGGTTGGTAGGACATGTTTTGAGGCATCAAGGGATCACAAATTTAGCATTGGAGGGCAGCGTGGAGGGTAAAAATCGTAGAGGGAGACCAAGAGATCAATACACTAATCAGATTCAGAAGGATGTATTTTGCAGTAGGTACTGGGAGATGAAGAAGCTTGCACAGGATAGAGTAGCATGGAGAGCTGCATCAAACCAGTCTCAGGACTGAAGATCACAACAACAACATATTGTACACAGAAGTGGAAGAGAGAGCACCACTAAATTCTACAATCCGTATGCATTGCATGCACACAGAAATTACTGTTACAGTGTACTTATGGAGCCCAATGAGTGAACTGCATATTTTCTGGTGAGACAGAGCACTGGCAAACAGTCTTCGCTACATTAGGTTACTTAAACTGGTGTCACTCTGAGCTACAATTTATGGCCAGCGACTAAGTGTAAGGACAGTGAATCGGATGCGGGTTTTGCAACTGTGAAATACTTTCCTTACATTATGGAAACAAATATTAAATTTTAACTAATATTGCGAAAATTTTGGACTTGGATAGGTTAGAATGAAAATCTTTCTGTTTATTGCAAAGGAAAACAACTGATTTTCTAAAACATTCTCTGTCATACACAACTTGAAACAGGTCACGTCGACCAAATCATATGGAAGAACCGACAGCGACGTACATTGGAAGGCAGTAAGATCCCTTGGCTTTTGGTTTGGCAGTATTCGACAGCCATTTCTAGGCGCAAGTAAATGAAGAAAGGCAGCGCGTTTTCGACATCAAGTAACGTCTTCATCAATTACTTTAGTTTTAATGTGATCTACGAGTAATTGCTGATGTTTGATATTAACATGAAAAGGATCCCGTAGACAGGGAACGAATTTGTTCTTGGGCAACTACTTCTATAATGACCAGAAGGACGTAAATGATCTTCAAGCACATGTGTTCCAGCAGCGGTATGAAGAAAATGATAGTAATAATGACGGTGATAATCGAATTATCCGGTAACGTCACACTTCACAGTGGATTTTCTCTAACTAAGAAATTTCCTGAATCAGTGAAAATTTCAAAATGGCTTCAAATCGAGGCTATGACGCCTAGAAGATTCTTTACATCCTGCTAACATGAGAATAGCATAATTTCCACGTCAGAAGCTTGCTTCTACTTAACCATTTAATAGACTCGCGTTTTTTTCCCCACTGTGATTAGTTTTGTAAGCTAAGCACATCATCCATTACAGCACACTCCTGGGGCTGGGAAATGTGGCCACAATGGTCTGGTGGAACGAACTATCACAAGTGCAATGCGTGGGTTCAGGCATTTACTTTACCTCTGGTAACCTCAAGAGAAAGCTGTTATAATCCAGAATCCGCATTAAACATCACGTTCCTTCATTCCAAACTGGGCAGAGCCGGTTTACGTTGGAAAATGACATAGGTGGAGGTCAGGGTTAACAGAAATACTGTCACCAGTAAACTTACTTACATTAAAAATTTTTATTTTATTTGATGAACTGATAGCCGTCTAAAGGAACAGGGCTCTTATTTTACTTGTACTTGATTGAACTAGAGACGTTGAAAAATTTGGTGCTGGACTGTGATTCGAATTCGTATCTCCTCTTTCGAGGATCTGAGTCTCTCGGAACAGTATAGATCAATCATTTCATTCCTTTTCCCAAAACTGCAGTCTTCTCTAGGTCTCCTCCAAAGGTAAATATGTGGGTCCGAATCCTGATCCAGTACAAAAATATTCATAATTTCATTTCAAGCCCTATCACGTGCACATCGGCCTACTAGTGAAAATTAACGTGCATTTTTAATGTCTGTTCATGTTGCTAACAATTTCTGGACGAACACGTACACATCTTACTGTTGGTGAGTAAGCAATTGATACTTAAGCAATATTCGTGGACAATAAAGAAGAACGATAGGAGTGCGGTTCGATTGTCGCTCAGGCACAAAAACTTGTGTCCTTATTTTAGATTCAAACACCTAGCAGCTGGCAAGAAAAACCGATACGTAACATTTGATTTTACTTAGTTAACAATCCGATCACGTCTTGGGTTCGTATGTCCGTCGCAGAACTTCACATCATGCGCTTCATCTTTAAATGTATACACACTTTGTTACTTCTGAATTGAGTTATATCAGACATCTTTCATGGTTAGTTAACAGGGATAAAAGGGTCTTGATAGGAGTCCCGGTTTATTACAAAAACTGTCGTCTTTTATTTTCAAGTTTAGATTTGGTTACTGATATAGGCGAAAATTTCGGTACTTCATGACTCTTCATGGATAGTCAGCAATATGATATGATTAGATTAGATTAGATTAATACTTGTTCCATAGATCATGAATACGACGTTACGTAATGATGTGGAACGAGTCATTTTAATGAAAGATTTCCTTACATACCTGTATTCAATTTCTTTACAACAATTTTTTTACCCTCTCTCTCTCTCTCGCTGTCTTCTCTCTCTCTCTCCCCCTTTCTCTATCTCTCTCTCTCTCTCTCTCTCTCTCTCTCTACCTCTCTCTCTCTCTCACACACACACACACACATATATACACATTCTCTTTTTATTTTTATTTGTTTGTTGTGCTCGACTATCGGCGAGGCACGAAAACGTCCGTGAATGAGTTTCTTAATTTTGAGTACAGTTACGAAAGAAATGTAAAAACAACTATGAGAGTTACTGATTTATGATGCTTAGTAGCAGTCAGTTTTGAGTATTATTAGTAACTGAGCTCCAGTCCCTAAACCTAGTTACAGAGATGCGAATCAGACGCATTACGTATTCCAGGCCGTAGCAGCCGCGTCTTTGAGGCGCCAGATATGGTCACTTCCCAGCCCGCTGTAGGATCACATCGGTTCGTCTTTTTCCTGCTGGTAATGTAACTGAGATTTGGCAACAACGCAAGGTATGTTTGGCAACTCTGTGATCTACAAGTTGCTTCCTGGTGTGGACGGAATGAAGCCTCACAGTTCACTTGATTTCTCGTGTCATTTCCATTGAATAAGCTGAGTTGTTATCGATTGAGGTGTAACAGAAGATTGTAAATTTACGGTTTTCAGCCCAGCAAAGTCATTGAACGTGGCAATCGCAACTAATCTCGTCCTGTAAATAGCGGTTTACGAGTTCTAGCCACTACTGGTCTCGTAAGAGGAAAGCGCAAACCATATCTATCCGCTAGCACTGTGTTGACGTGCTGACCTGTGAAAAAGCGACTGTTATGGTTCGCGGTTCCAGCCTCGCTGAATGTAGCTTTTTTATCCCTTCTGTGTAAGAGCTGCAAGCAGTCAGATCAAACATCGATAATCAAATCGTAAGAAAATACTTTCGGCTCATAGTGCAATGGTGAAAAACTACACTGCTGCACAACACTTAATGCCTCTTTCCTCTGCTGACAAGCAAATTTTGGGTTTCTAGGAATATGTAACTTTCTTTATAAAATGCCACATTTGCATACCTGTTGAGTATGACACAGCATACCATTTAAACATGGACCCAATCGAAATCTAAGTGAGAAGTATTTTACTAATTCGTGCGGATAGAGGCACGCTTGTGTACAGATACTCAGTTTTGTTAAAACAGACATTCGTCGTAAGGTTATCGTGGGTAATTTTATTTCGTTCCTTATAATACAGTGCACAGTTTTCGTAAGGTTTCTTTTAGTGTTGTTAAAACACTACTAAACATGAGAGAGAAATTAATCATCAACGATATATGCGAATTCTCTGATGTTATCTATAACAGTCTGACAATGGTTCAAATGGCTCTGAGCACTATGGGACTCAACTGCTGAGGTCATTAGTCCCCTAGAACTTAGAACTAGTTAAACCTAACTAACCTAATGACATCACAAACATCCATGCCCGAGGCAGGATTCGAACCTGCGCCCGTAGCGGTCTTGCGGTTCCAGACTGCAGCGCCTTTAACCGCACGGCCACTTCGGCACATGCAGTTTATTGATTACATGCGTGTAGAAAACTTGTTCTAACTAACATGGTTTGAAGAAGAATAAAATGCCGCAACCAGACGACACCTAATGCAGAAAATACTTATCTGACTACTTTGGCACGATGCGCTCTCCCCATACATAAAACAAAAGCTTCAAGACGCATCTGCTGCCTGGCCATCTATTAAACCTGAAAAGAACAAAATGATGCAGAAGTTTGCCTTTTATCCACATGCGACTATTTTGGCTTGAGAAGTGAAGAGAATTATGTTCAAAGTTCCATTACATTGATAACTTCAGCAGACAGCAGAATAGCATTTTGAAAAATGTAACAGAGAATGTAATAGAACACGCGACATCTTATCAACAGTGCAACAGTGCGTGACGCTTACCGTTACGCTACGAGCTGTAACTTAGCTAAAGCACCTATGGAAGTGAGCAACAGTTCCTCCAGAACTTCCGCATTCCATAGTGTTGTGGGATAATGCATATGGCCGGATTTAGACTTCTGAGAGACAGACAGTTACAGCATTTCTTTTGCACTGCACGATGGTTTCAACAAACAGATAGCGCAATAGAGTAGCTCAAATGGAAAGGAACACTTCCTATTTAAATTTCTGCATCCTACACTGTTGGCAGTTCTGTTTAGGTGACAGTTACGTGATTTTATTTCGGTGATTAAAAAATAGAGTCGAATGTATGCACTGGGTAGCTAGGGCAGCTAGTTCATGGTGATTCGGTCAACCAAGTAAATGAATGTACTGAACATCCTGCAAACCACTACAGGGAGCCTGTGTGTCAGAATTATCATCATGTGTCCCGCAACAGTGTTGTGATAGAGAAACGAGTCGTAGAGATGAGGGTTTGGTGGTCTGTTGGACTGATGATAGTTTCATATGATCATGGTTTGGGTTCTATTCCAACTTCTGTCGACGTTTTTTGATAGGGAGAGGCAGATTCTATTCTCTTCTGGCTACGACAAGTGAAGAAGGTATAATGGCATTGTGGTCTGTAAATCACATTAAATATGATATTCCTTCTGTACCTAGTAGACGTTAGGTGGAACCACAATAAAGTAAGGAGTGGCGACATGTAGAAACTCTGTCACGAGTAACCTTTCTTATACTAGTTATTTATTTCTAGTGACGAAACAAACCCTGTGTATGGTCACAGGAAATTTATTCCATCTTTTATTTGAGCTTCTGTATGTCGATAAAATTGGTTCTGAACTGGGAATGCAACTCAGACCGCCCTTAACGCTGAATTTGATCCCTTCGTGACAATACAGCTCGACTACAACTTGTTGTTTGTTCAAAATTGCGGATTCCTCAACATCTCCACATATTGCGCATGAATGGGTTGGAAACCTGGCCCAGCACTAACGTTTTCACTATGTGTTATCAAGCTCTAGCATGAGAACGCCTATCTGCTGGTGGATAATATTTTTTATTTGTAAGGCATTTTCATTCGTTGTCAACACTAACGATATCTGACGTTTTTGACTCCCAGTGAGACGCAGAACTATTTGCGGGATCAGTGTAAGTTTAAGGATGTTATTCCGAGCTGCTGGTGGAGAATAATTCGGTAGCTGACGTCTCTTTGTGTGTAGTCAATAACGATATGTGTGGGGTTTGATTCCTAGTCAGCACTGAACTGTTCGTCATATTATTTCTAGTTCAATTATGCTCACATGTCGCTACTGGTGTAACAAACCCATACTTAACGTTCCTTTTCTCTAGAATATAACAGCGATATGTGCCGGGTTGGAGTCCTGGGAAGGAAAAAATTAATGTTTCGGCTCGTCATTTCATTTAAGACATCTAGCTACTGCCGAGAAAATCCGATACGTCAAAGGTGATTGTGCTTCGATAACAATCCGATTAGGTTCTGCCTGTCCAACACAAAACTTTACCTCACTGCATTTCAAGCAAGTTACTTGTGAAGAAGCAGTATTTAACATCTCGCGTAGTTCGTTAACAGGGGAGGAATTCGCGACCGTTAAAAATGTTTACGTTATGTAATTTAAAGTTGATATTTGTTAACTGATACTGTCTAAAATCGAGGTATATCACTCTCTTTATGCCTAGTCAGGAATGACTGTTAATTTCCGTCAGTCACGAAATCTTAGTTTGCATGACGTGGGTTTGAATCCATATGCAGAACGAGGCGGTTCGTTGTGTCATTTGAAGTTCATACATATTCTCAACTAGCTGCTCGTGAATAACGTAAATTTTTAATGACATTTTGTGTTAAATAGCAGGTATGGTATGTTACTTTGAAGAGTAAATCATGAATACGACGAACTTACTACGTGCATTACCTATCTGACATAATAATGAGAGTGCTAACATTTCAGGTATGTCAGTTATTGCAATAAATGCGAGCTTACAAGCCTTAAGGACAGTCTTATCTGCGATGAGGTGTTCCCTGATACTTGTAGTATCGTGGTATTACTTTACATCTTGAGTTATTGCAATACAGAGCAGTGTTTTCTAGTGGTGACTTGTTGGAACCGTTTTCAATAGTCAAACGACTGTATCAAGGAGCGATTAGAGGACCTGCTAGACAGCTGCGTTATGTAGGTTGCCTGGGAATCAGGCGAAATGCAGTAAAGGTCGTTCGGATACTTTTGAGCATGACTGTACTTCGATAACAATCCGATTAGGTGCTGGGTTCGCATCACTGTCACAAGCTTTATATGATGGCATTTCAATTTTAAACATGAGTATACCTTGTTCCTTGTGAATGACACCATATTAAACGTCGTTGGGGTAGTTCCCACGACGGTAACTGTTATGACAGGATTCCCAGTTCAGTACAAACATTTTCGTCATTTATTTTCAGTATCTGAATTGATAACTGATACTGGTGCAAACGTATATACTTCACATCTCTTTATGCCTAGTGATCGGGTCTCAATAAGGCGCAAACAAAGCATATCTTAGTTAGCAATGACTATAGGTGCTGGCTTTGAAGCCAGATCCAGAACGACGGCGTTGGTCATGTCATTTAAAGTTCAAATTTGTGTACACATAGCTGTTGATGTGTTACGAGAACAATAATATTGCTGGTGATTCGCTCTTAATGTTGAGATTCCCTTACAGTGCTTGTTGCCGTTAATCGCATTTTTCTACTGGTTCGTCCAATATCCAGTTTCCAGAGCCACTCGCCGTTAAGCAACCTTCAGCACGTGGATGGAAAACCTTTTAGAGAACGAGAAACTTTTTTCCAATTGCCGTACAGCTTTGTAGCTCCATATATTGGCTCAAGTATTTAATTTTGACTAAGGATTACTGTACGATATACGTAAAATAATCCGTTTTCTCAGAACTTTTGGAATGTCACTTGTTGTAATTAAGGTTAGTTTATGAGTGTTATGGGGGTGTCTCATCGCTAAGAACGTGTTTTCTAACATGTTTTGTATGACGATATTAGTTGACACTTAGACTGACAGCCATAAAGGCCTTTGGTCTCTTAGTAGTCTCTTGTGGTACCCATTGTGTGTAGTCAAACGACTGTACCCCACGGGGTTTTGGTGTTTAGAGGACCTGCAACACAGCTACGTTATGTTGGTTGTATTTGGCAGTGACCCACGTTTTCTGCTGTCAAGTGAACCAATGTAACATGTCATAACATAACCGTCAAACCAATTGTATTCTATGTCCTTTTCTTTTGTACATTACTATATTCGTAACAAATTGTGTATTATATTGTTATGTAAATAACTTCATCTGTATTACTTTGTGTGCACACAAACATTATTAAGTACAGTAACTGAAACATACGATGTGATATATATAGACTGTGAAAGAAAAAAATCTGCGTGTGGACACTGTGCACATGAAACAGGAAATATTTATGTCAAAAAACTAAAGCATTTTTTATGACATAAATATTTCGGGGGACAATATAGCGTCCCCAGTGAAATAATACTAAAAGACTTAAAGAACAGTATTTATAAAGAAGAGACATTTAAAAATTGAATAATATACATTTTCATCATGTACCCGTATTATAATAATTTATCTGTGTAAGATTCGATGACAAAGAAATATAACAAAATTATCTAAAGAGACGACAAGATACGCTCTTCTGTTAATTTTTTAGTCGTCTTCACTTCTCCTCTTGTCTTGGTTGCGTGTAGACGGACATCTTGCGAGTGCTGCAAATGTAAGCATATTTGTACTAATTAAGCAAATAATATATTGATTTAATATTATTGTTCGCTTTTAATTTGTAAGAGGTGATCCCGATTTCATGTCCGCCTTCCTTAAATTAGCCTGCATTCGAGTAATTTACAGTGTAACAATCGCAGCGGCCGATGCAGCCAACGACGCCATTACGTGCCGATATTAACTAATAAACTTTTAGCGGAAGTGAGAAACTCGCCCGTCTTAACATAATATACATTTTTCTCCACAGCCGACCGACGTTGCAGAAAATACGTAGCTTTAAGATTCTTATTTTCAGTACCACAGCCGAGAGCCAGAGTCAGGACTCCGACTACAATGGAATGGTTAACAGAGGTAAGAAAAAATACTCTCGCGCGTGTATGGGTCGCAATTGTAATTAATAACTAAAGATTTTTTGCTTTAAAGTGAACTGACTAGCCGAGCAAATTAATATGAAAAGGTCATTCCATTGTTCAACTTACATGCTCATATTTTAAGATTCTGCGAGTCTAACGTTCATTAACGTAACAAATAATTTATACTGAAGATTAAGATTATTAAAAAAGAGAACTTCACAAAAATATTTAATTGTAAATCAAAATAAAATGAAATATCATTTTTATTAAAGCCCATCACGTAAGTCGGCAACAATCACCATCACCAATAAATTTTTTTGGTAAATAAAATATTAAATTACGACGGCAGACGGACGCGAGACACGCCTGGACTAGCACCTTGGAAACCATACAAATACCTTCAAGAAATACTTCCTAAACTTAAATTTATATTCTGTTCTAGCAAATCCCTCTTTTTCATTAATACTTTTCTTGCTATAATCAGTCTTCATTTTATATTCTCTCTACTTCGGTCATCATCAGATATTTTGCTGACCTATAGTCCTTTTGGTGTCTCATTTCTTAATCAGAATCCCTTAACACTACCTGATTTAACCCTCACAATACTAAGGGGGAGGGAAGGGGAGCTGTATGCCTACCTTTTGAGAACACTGTAATCTATTCATGTACATCATATTTTAAAATTCTGAAAAAAAATATATTTCTGATGATTCCTTCTACCAGATTCCGTAATTGTTTTAAATTTTTCAGTAAAACTTTACGTAAAAAGTTAGGTCTTGTCAGTGGATGTGAATATTCAGAACAAGTGTCATATTCATATTTTCAGGTTTAGGACTCTTCTTACACATAAATATATCTTTAAACAGTATATTGTGCGTGAAAGACAACGAAAATTAACGAAATCCGTATATCTTTGTGTTGGTCATTTATTACACCCCTCTTTTGTAGTACACGTTATGGAAAATCCGTTGGTACTTCAAGGTTTAATTCGAGTACGTTCCATTCCCTTTCATTTTTTCCATTGAGGGTTATCCTATAAGCCCTTTCCAGGGCACTATCTATTCCATTCAACGGTTATTCCAAGTTCTTTGCTGTCTCTGACAGAATGCAGTGTCACCGGTAAACTTCAAAATGTTTATTGCTTCTCCCTGATATGTAATTCTGTTTACAAACTTATCTTTGTATGCTTTACTGCTTGCTCAGTGTAGATGTTGAATAACATAGAGTATGGGCTACCCGAATGACTCACTCCCATGCCCCCATTGCACAACTAGAAATCCATCGGATGGACTAGCAGAATTTATGTGCTTCAACAAGAAGTGTTCTTTGGTGGGGTGGGGCTCTGAAATACATGTCCAGTCTCGTCACTCCTCTCTTCATTTTACCTGAGGACAGCAAAATTGATATTTCAGGGCATACATGGCAAAACTTCAAACTTTCATTTAGTACAACATGGATTCCCAAAGATTCACATGTTACAACTTGTGGAGGAACATGTAGGAATGAGCGTCTCTCCTATTTCAGAACATTAAATGTTATTTTTGTAACTTCCGGAAGAGCAGAGTACATTGAGATAACTATTTCTAGATCGAAAGGTAGGTCAGTTCCGTTCGAACCCACTAGCGAGAACAAAGACAAAAGACGGCTCGAGACTGCTGTAGCCCAGTGCGGCTTTCGACTCTGCACCGTGCGGCCCGACGAACCTGCATGCGGCTTCCCCGGCTGAACCGACAGCGCGAGGCAAGCCTCGCATGGCTGTCATGTCTACGCTCCTGGACGGGCCGCACCTCGATGCCCACCTCTGCTGCAAACTGCACAACCAGAGCTCGCTCTCAGCCTGTTGTCACTGTCCGATTGACATCATACAAGCCAACTGCGACGTCACTCCAGCAGTGGCTGCATCAATTCCCTCAGGCGGACACTTCCCTGAACTGACTTAACCTTATATATGAAGACAGTAACTGTTTTCGAAAGAACAGATTACTGTTGTTGACCGTGCAGCTTTTGCCTGGAATAAATGATGACTAACTGAAACCCTCAGCTACCGACAGGTGTTGATGATATACCTCGATGTGGACAGCTGAAAATGTGTGCCGAACCCGGGATCTCCTCTCTCTTACGGGAATCGCCAAACTGTGCGCGAGTAATGGGTGAATGGGCAAATGTCTATAAGGTAAATTACATATGTAGAACTGTGGACAGCTGGGAATGTGAGTCTCACGGGAAGCGTGTAAGGGATAAGTCCCTGCAGTCGCGCTGTTCATCTGTGTCCTCGGTGGCTCAGATCGATCGAGCGTCTGCCATGTAAGCAGGAGATCCCGGGTTCGAGTCCCGGTCGGGGCACACATTTTCAGCTGTCCACATCGTGGTATATCAACAACACCTGTCGGCAGCTGAGGGTTTCAGTTAGTCATGACTTAACCTTGTTGTACACGAGTTGAATGCCTGCTCATGTAACAGCCAGTCTCGTATATAAATACTGGGTGATCAAAAAGTCAGTATAAATTTGAAAACTTAACAAAACATGGAATAATTCTGATAGGGAGGTAAAAATTGACACACATACTTGGAATGACATAGGGTTTTCTTAGAACCAAAGACAAAAGCGCCCCATATTGCTAGACGCGGGGAAGATTACCTGCGCGTGTCGTTTGGTGATGATCGGGTGCTCTGCCGCCACATTCGTCATGCTTGGCCCCCCAGGTCCCCAGACCTCACTCCGTGCGATTATGGGATTTGGGGTTACCTGAAGTCGCAAGTGTATCGTGATCGACCGACTTCTCTAGGGATGCTGAAAGACAACATCCGACGCCAATGCCTCACCATAACTCCGGAAATGCTTTACAGTGCTGTTTACAACATTATTCCTCGACTACAGCTATTGTAGAAGAATGATGGTGGACATATTGAGCATTTCCTGTAAAGAACGTCATCTTTGCTTTGTCTTACTTTGTTATGCTAATTATTGCTATTCAGATCAGATGAAGTGCCATCTGGCGGACTTTTTGAACGTTTGTGTTTTTTTGGCTCTAACAAAACCCCATGTCATTCGAAGCATGTGTGTCAATTTGTACTTATCTATCTACATTATTCCATGATTTATTCAGTTTTCAAATTTATACTGACTTTTTGACCACCCAGTATATCGTAGGAAAATGTAAAACACTAAGAAAATTTTTTTTCTTTGTGTTTATGAAATATGTGTGTACTAGAAAGTCCACAAATGTTAATAAGTACATGTAATACGAACCTATAATGAAGAACAGAGAAGCCTTCACATTTTTTCTGCGATCAGCCAGGAGATGCCTTCTGTTTCGTATCGTCCTTTGTTCTTCAGCCTTCACTATGAATGCATCTACTTGTTAGCTCTTAAGAACCATGAATATACGAGAGTCGTTTGAAAAGACCGTGCAAAAATAAAACCTGCTTACATGTTTGGGGTAAACTTTGTATATTTTTCAACATAGTCTCCTTTTAGACTTATATACTTCGTCCGACTCTGTTCTAATTTGTTGATCCCTTCCGAATAATAGAAATTGTCCAAGTCTGTAAAGTAGCTAATAGTTGCTGCAATCACCACCTCGTTAGAATAAAATCTTTGTCCCACCAGCCATTTCTTCAAAGTGGGGAACAAAAAGTAGTCCGAGGGAGCCAGGACTCGAGAATATGGGGGGTGGTTGAGGTGAAACGAGTTGGAATCCTATTTCCATTAATTTTGCGACCACAACTGCTAGGTGTGTGCTGGTGCATAGTCGTGATCGAAAAGGACGGTCCAATAACGATGAATAATATTCACCTCTAATAGTATTACCCTTTTCCAGATAGTCGATGAGGATTATCCCTTGCGAATCCCAAAACACAGTCTCCATAACCTTTCCGACCGAAGAAATTGTCTTCGCCTTTTTTGTTGTACATTCTCCCTTGGTAACCCATTGTTTAGATTGTTGTTTGGTCTCAGGAGTATAGTAATGTATCCATGTTTCGTACACTTTGACGAAACGACGATCAAAGTCATGCGGATTCTTCTGAACAGCTGCGAACCATCCTTGCAACACTTCGTACAATTCCGTTTTTGGTCAAGCGTGAACAATCACGGAACGCATCTAGCGGATAGCTTTCTCATGTCCACATGTTCAGGCAAAATATTATGTACCCGTTCATTCGTGATGTCCAAAGCAGTACCTATCTCACGCACCTGAACTCTTCTGCCATCCATCACGGTATCACGGATTTTATCACTGATTTCTGGAGTCGTAACCTCCACAGCGTGTCCAGAAGGTTCAGCATCACTTGTGCCCATATGGCCACGCCTAAAATTTTGAAATCACTTTTAAACTGTTCTAACTGGCCAGGGTGGCCGAGCAGTTCTAGGCGCTTCAGTCTGGAACCGCGCGACCTCTACGGTCGCAATACGAATCCTGCCTCGGGCATGGATGAGTGTGTCCTTAGGTTAGTTAGGTTTAAGTAGTTCTACGTTCTAGGGAACTGATGACGACAGCTGTTAAGGCCCATAGCACTCAGAGCCATTTGAACCATTTATAAACTGTTCTAAGCGAAGGCGCAGAGTAACCGTAATGTTTATCAAACTTCTCTTTAGTCTCCTGAGGCGTTTTGCTTTGCATAAAGTAATGTTTAATCACCACACGAAATTTTTTTTCGAGCATGTTTTGACAATCAATCGACTTCCTTGATTCACACGAATGCCTAACACAAAGAAATAGACCACTACGACTGGAACTTGGTGTGCGTTCTTTCCAAAGAAACTACTAACTAAACATGATCTCGATAGGCGCCGGTGGTGGCATCTCTCGGACTTTGCACAGACTTTTCATACGCCCCTTGTATTTAAGTATATTTAAATTAATACCTTTAAGACGTGTTACTTTAACAAATTAAACATATCTCTTTGTGGTAATGTCTTTATCAGCATTTATATACTGCTATTCGTAAAAGAAATGCAGAACTGCTGACGTGGAGCCCGTCCGCCATTGGTGTGATCCAAATACTGATTAACAATTTATCAGATCTTTTATGGTGCACCAAAGAGCCTACAGTGTTTCATAAACTAAGTCCGATACTCAATTAACTATACAGTACAACTCGATTGACCGATCGCGTTATGCACTTGTCTTATGAAAATTACATTGGAGCCACATCTGTAAGTTTTCGTTTCTCTCGAACACGAACCTGGAGTAACAGGAAACCACTTCAGGAATCAACAAGCACTGCTCAGTTAATTTAAATTGACAATACTGAGCTGACTACCTGCTGGTAAGAGGTAGGAGATCACGAATACTTCTTTACATTTTCTATCTTCGTTCCACCTTTGCAAGCAGGCAGGGTAACAGTTACAGCTCACAACTTCCACTGGCTCATCCACCTTCGAGAGAGGTTGTTGCTATTGTAGGATAGTGACCACTTACACTGTATGGTAGCAGTTTAACGTCATACCAGAGACACTTCTGTTTACAACAACAAAATATACAAGAACCGCTACATCAGTTCGTTGCATCGGCCAACAGTAGGAGGCAAATAGCTTTTCTCATACGAGGATGAGCACCACCGTTAATTTAGGGCAATATTGAAACGTCTTTTGCCATGTCAAGAGCCAAGGGCGCTGAATCACACGATATCTACCTTACTCATGAGTTGTCCCAGTAAAGAACTTGCAAAATCGTGCGCCAGAAGCCTACCTCCCCCTCCCACCCCCTTCTACAATGTTGTTGTTGTGGTCTTCAGTCTGAAGACTGGTTAGATGCAGCTGCCCAAGCTAGTCCAATCTGTGCAAGCCTCTTGAGCGCTGCACAGCTAATTCCATGTGCATCAATTTTAACCTGCTAACTGTATTCAAGACTTTTCTCCCTCTACAATTTTAACATGCCCCTCCCCCCCCCCCCCCCCCCACGCTAACACCCACATATACACACTTCTCTCCATTACCAAACTGACAAGTCCTTGATGCCTCAGGATATGCCCTATGAAACGAAGTTGTGCCATAAATTTCTTGTTTTACCCAGTCCGACATAGTTATTCGATCTGCAGTGCCATCAATAGTATTCGGCGCTACTGAATAAAATTGTGATGTTGCCATGGATATTGCTAAAGATCTTGCTAGTGGTCCAGCTCAGAGCCGACCAAAATCCATTTCGAACGATGCAGCAGTGCCACTGGCAGATTCCCACATTGTGCTCCAGGAAAGGGGCTGGCACCGCCATAACGACGACACAGCAGAAAGACGTTGGTAAGCCAGTAACTACACATCCAATCAACAGACTTCTTACGGTCTACATGGTTACAAGCTGTGATTTGCAAAGCAAGAACGCTCTTTCGCAACATAAATTATCACTATTTTCAGTCAAAGGTGTCTCAGTCTGGTAGCTAGTATTCACGAGGAGAGGTGTTGCCGCTCCACGAGGCGACATGAGGCTACAAGCACCCACCATGGTATTTGCCCTCCAATAACTGTGGGCCCCTGCTGCTGGTTTTAAGATCAGTGCTGTGAGCTTAGCATCTTCCAGCCCGTGGGCCAACTAGCAGGTGCAAACAGTCTTCAGCCACAGAAGGCAGTCGTTTGAGACCACAGAATGTTCTAGTTTGTAGTACAGTGAAATGTACGACAAATAGTGAAGTTTTTGTGAGCAGCCATCCATCATCATCCCACCACCCCACTAAACACTGCTCTACTCACCGCTCGTAGCGCGTATCTTGCAACTGCGGTCAATACTACCAACAGCCCGTAGGCCGCAGCAGTGGTACAGTGACGTCACGGGCTCGCTCAGTGTGGAGCAGTGAGGCTGCGGCCCGTGGGCTGCGTCCCCATACACAACTCTGCTGAGCCTGTGGCATACAGGTTCTTTCGCAACAGCACTGCTCGGCCCTTGGGGTGACGTCAGGGACTCGCTCGGCCCGAGACTGCTGCAGTCCAGTGCAGACACAGTTCGTGATCCGGGCCTCTGTGCACGACTCTGCACCGTGCGCCCCGTTTGAACCGGCAGCGCGAGGCAAGGCTCGCACGTCTGACATGGCCTCACTCCAGGACGGGCCGCGCCTCGATGCCCACCTCTGCTACAAAGTGCACAACCAGAGCTCACACTCAGCCTGTTGTCACCGACCGATTGACATCATATAAACCAATTGCGATGCCACTCCAGCAGTGGCTGCATCGATTCCCATGGGCAGACACGTCTCTGAACTGACTTACCCTCTTATACACAGAACAGTGATACCTCTCTAATTTTAAGTTAGTGTATCTTGTACAAATATCTCCCATGCCAATGAAAATGATTTGTCAAACAGTTCATTTAAAACATGTCAAATTGTGTATTGTTTTTCTCGAATACACCAATTTTCTGGTTTTGTTGTACTTACGACTTGAATGACTACTTTTGTAACGGCCAGTGTCGTAGTCAAATGTATCGTAGACCAACGTAAGACTCCAAGAAAATTTTTCATTATTTATCTTTATGAAGTATGTGTTTACCAGAGAGTCCACAAATTTTAATAAGTACATGTAATACTTTCTACGGTAATAAAGAACAGAGAATCCTTCACATTTTTTCTGCGACGAACTAGGAGATGCCTTCCTGTTTCGTATCGTCCTTTGTTCTTGAGCTTTCGCTATGTAAGCATCTATCTTGTTGGCTCTTGTTGTTGTAAGAACCATGAATATATTTAAGGATATTTAAATTAATACCTTTCACATGTATTAATTTAACAAACTAAACTTATCGCTTTGTATTAATGTCTTTATCAGCTTTATGTACATCTATTTGAGAAAGAAACGCAAAACTGCTGACGTGGACCCGTCCGCCATTGGTATGATCCAAATACTGATCAGCAGTTTATCAGATCTTTGATGGTGCACCAACGAACCTGCAGTCTTTCATAAACGAAGTCCGATACTCAATAAACTGTACAGCATGATGCGACTGACCGATCAAATGGATCAAATGGCTCTGAGCACTATGCGACTTTACCTCTGAGGTCATCAGTCGCCTAGAACTTAGAACTAATTAAACCTAACTAACCTAAAGACATCACACACATCCATGCCCGAGGCAGAATTCAAACCTGCGACCGTAGCTGTCGCTCGGCTCCAGACTGGAGGGCCCAGAACCGCACGGCCACTCCGGCCGGCGAATGGCCGATCATGTTATGCACTTGCCATATGAAAATTACTTTGGAGACATATTTGTAACTTTGCGTTTTTCTCGAACACCAACCTGGGGTAATAGGAATTAACAACAGGACTCAACAAGCAATGCTTGGTTAATTCAATTGATGTTACTGAGCTGACTACCTGCTGGAAAATGGTTGGTGATCACGACTATTTTCTTTGCATTCTCTATCTTCCTTCCACCTTCACAAGCAGGCAAGGTAACAGTTACAGCTCACAACTTCCATTCGCTCATCCACCTTCCCGAGACGTTGTTGCTATTGTAGGATGGGGAGCACTTATACTCTCGTCACTCCACGTGTGGTTGCAGTTTAACCTCATACCAGAGACATTTCTGTTTACAACAACAAAATATACACGAAACGCTACCTGAGTTAGTTGCATCGGCCAATAGTGTGAGATAAATGGCTTTTCTCATACGAGAATGAGCAGCACCGTTAATTTAGAGCAATATAGAAGCGAAATTGGCATGTCAACAGCAGAGGGTGCTGAGTCACACGAGATCGACCTTATTTATGATATATCCCAGTAAAGAACTTGCAAAATTGTGAACCAGAAGCGTACATCTCTCTCCCCTGCCTTCCCCAATGTTGTTGTTGTGGTCTTCAGTCTAAAGACTGGTTTGATGCAGCTGTGCAAGCTGGTCTATTATGTGCAGGCATCTTCAGCACTGCACTGTACATCATTTTGGACCTGCTTACTGAATTCACGACTTTGTCTCACTCCACAATTTTAACAGCCCCCCACCTCCCCAACACCCACATATACGCACTTCTCTGCATTACCAAACTGACAATTCATTGATGCCTCAGGATATGCCCTATGAAACGAAGTTGTGCCGTAAATTTCTTGTTTTCCCCATTTCGACTCAGTATCTTCTTATCAGTTATTCGATCTGCAGTGCCACCACTATTTTTCAGCGCTACTGAGTAAAATTGTGATGTTGCCGTGGCTGTTGCAAAAGATCTTGGGCGTGGGCCAGCTCAGAGCCGACCAAACACCATTACGTCAGATGCAGCAATGCCACTGGCACATTTCCACATTGTGCTCCAGGAAACTGGCTCGCACCTCATAACGACGACGCAGCAGAAAGGCGTTGGTAGGCCAGTTACTACACATCCAATCAACAGACGTCTTATGGTCTACATGGTTACAAGCTGTCATTTGCAAAGCCAGAATGCTCTGTCCCAACATAAATTACCTATAACTTCAGTCAGAGGTGTATCACTCTGGTAGCTACTATTTAAGAGGGGAGGTGTATGGTGCTCCACGAAGCGACATGAGGCTACAAGCAGCCACCATGGGATTTGTCCTCCAGTAAGTGTGGGCCCCTGCAACTGGTTTTAAAATCAGTGCTGTGAGCTTAGCATCTTCCAGCCTGTGTTCCAACTACCAGGTGCAACCAGCCTTCAGCCATAGAAAGCAGTCTTTGAGAGCAGCCGGCCGGAGTGTCCGTACGGTTCTAGCCGCAACAGTCTGGAACCGAGCCACCGCTACGGTCGCAGGTTCGAATCCTGCCTCGGGCATGGATGTGTGTGATGTCCTTAGGTTAGTTAGGTTTAATTAGTTCTGAGTTCTAGGCGACTGATGACCTCAGAAGTTAAGTCTCATAGTGCTCAGAGCCATTTGAACCATTTTGAGACCATGGCCACCTGTTACATCACTTCCTTAACACTCGCTGTCTTCAGCACACACTATGGAAGGAGTTGCACCACAGAATGTTGTAGTTTCCTCTTCAGTAAAATGTATGACCAACAGTGAAGTTTTTATGAGCAGCCATCGATCAACATTCCGACAACAATCCACCATCTCAACTCAGACCTCCACCTGTGGAGGTCATCCATCCTGGACCTCCACATTTTGATGTCAGAAGAGTGTGTCACATCTAAATTTCAGTGACAGGGGGACCTTAGCAGCCACCCTCCCTGGAGACGATGGCACTCGACTACCTCAGGGTACAGTTTCGTCGATACACAGCATCAGTATGCAGTGGGCGAGTGCACTGACTGTTCTATTTTTTTCTGCTGCGAGTATCACGTCGAGTAAGTGCACGTTTAAGCAGCCTTTCAGTTCTGTTTTCATGTGTGACATGTGTCAAGTAAACTCAGACTGTGCTCTGAGGATGTGTAAATATGAGTTTTATTTTTGCCTATCATCAATGAGTGTGGCTCATTGTCTGGAAGTGTATAAGGTGTTAACCATGCGTATTTTCTTAGGAGGGGATCATGAGTTTAGTCGAGAATTAGGAGTTTTGTCGTAGTTTTCGCAGTTTTTAAAGGGCAATGTATTTCATTTTGAGCAATAAATGTGGTTCACTACGTTTTCGTACCTGTAGTAGTAGTCGTGAGTAGCCGCTCAAGTGGACAACTTAAGTTACAGTAAGTGTTAGAATAGAATTAGATTAAATGTGCTTGTCGTCATAGTGTTTTGTTCTCCTCGTTTGTTCCTTGCATAATTCATGAGGAATACCCTGGCGGAGAGGTTGTGAATTTCTGCAGCCTGGACAAGATGTGCAGCGAAGTCCATGAACCGATGATTTTTGTGTCTTGCAGAGTGGAACTGCCGACCGTAATTTTGTTGTAGATACTTAGGAGTTGACGCAGAAAGCTATCAACGATGCTGATTGTATTGCAGGTGTTTTGGGTACTGAAATGGTATAGACGCATTTAGTACTTCCGAATACCGCAGATTCGGCACCATCTGTGACGGCACTGCCTTCTCAGAAGGTGGGAGGAGGAGAAAGAGGAAATGTGTTCATAAGGTTTATCATCGGGCCGACAAGGCTTGTGGCAGTGGATCAGGAGATTGACGAAGTGACAACACGTCAAGTGTAATGCGTGATGCAGGCGAAGGCTGCTCTGCAATCCCAGGGTTAGACTTTGTCATCAAGCATCATGCCGAAACTGACCTTCGATGACCCGCGGTGGAACTCAGGGGGATAATATTGAAGCTGGGGGAAGCTGTCACCAGTGAAATACACTCACAAGCTTCGTTTGTCATGAAGGACAGATGCGGGCAAAATCACTAAGCCTTAATATGCTTGATATAGTGCCTCAAGGGACTGAGAATACGCTTTAGGTTACCGAAGGTATTGTTAACTTAATACGATTCTGCACTTCGCCTCCGAGTAGGGAATCGTCTTTTAGTACGCAGCGTTCAGTGATTGAGAGCAATCCTCCTGTCAATACTCATGTTGAGACGTTATCTGAACTCCGTTCTTGTGGCTGAGAGTTCGCGTTTCCTGTCTGTGGAATACAGAGAGGAGAAGATAGTATTAGATTATACTAGTCAGAGGACCACCTTCTGCCGTCCTAGTGTTTAATGAGTTTTTTATTTTGTGGCTGGAGTTCTTCCATCGGTGCAGACGTGTACGAGAAGCATACCCCGACGCACGGGACGCAGTACATTCGGTGATATTGGTAATTGCTTCGGCTTATTAGGGCTATAAAGCTGGACGGCTGTGATCATGTAAGTTTCATTGCACTGAAGTTGCACACCACTGTAGATCATCTTTGAAAGTAGTGTCTTCTAGTGTTAGGGACGTAGATGATATCAGTCATCTCGCATTATTTATATTAGATCGCGTAGCCACAAAAAGGGGCAGCTTTGGGCAGTTGATCAATAATATTAGTCAGGAAATTCATTTGTATCTCTTTATGTCCATTGCACATCGTTATATTACATTTGTAATATAGAAAGGGGTTTTAATCTACAATAAATATATAAGCAGAAACAACATTTATTATTTAGTAGATACTAGTTCCCTTAAACTAACATTTATTTTTATGTTTTAATTTATATGTTAAAGAGCAAGAAATCTTAAATAATATCACCGTTAAGAGATCCCAAGATTTGCTTCAGGGGTAGACAGACAGGGCCAAATCTTCATTTTCGGGTTCAGTATTTTCCGTTGCGCGCATTTCTTTTTCCACCTGCCTAGAGCAGCATCTTGGAAACCATACAAATACCTTCGAGAAATACTTCCGAACACTTAGATTTATATTCGATGCTTGCGATAGTCAGTCTTCATTTTGTATCCTCTCTACTTACGCCATCATCAGTTATTTTGCTGCCCAATAGTCCTTTCAGTGTCTCATTTTGGAATCAGATTCCCTTAACACTACCTGATTTAACCCTTGCAATACCAAGGGAGATGGAAGGGGTACTTTATGCCTACCTTTTCATAACACTGTAATCTAGTCATGTACATTATGTTTAACAATTTTGAAAACAATATATTTTTGATTTTTAATGGTTTCTTCTTCCAGAGTCCGTAATTGTTGTAAATTTTTCCGTAAAACGTAACGCAAAAATCTGTGGTATGGAATTTTCAGAACATGTGTTACATTCATATTTTCAGGTTTAGGATCCTTCTTACACGTAAATATATCTTTAAAGTATGTAGTGCGCAAAAGACAACGAAAATTAACGAAGTCCGTATATCTTTGTGTTGGTCATATGTTACACTCCCCTTTTGTAGTACACGTTATTTAAAACCCATTGGTACTGCTTGGTTTATTTCGAATACGTTCCAAAATTTCAAAGCTTCATTTAGGACAACACGAATTCCCAAGGATTCACGTGTTACCAGTTGTGGAGGAACATGTAGGAATGAGCGTCTCTTCTGTTTCAGAACATTAAATGTTATTTTTGTAACTTCCAGAAGAGCAGAGTACCTTGAGATAACTATATCTAGATCGAAAGGTAAGCCAGTTCCGTTCGAACCCACTAGCGAGAACAAAGAAAAAAAGACGGTTGGAGATGCAGTAAAGGGAAATTTCGTTAGAGTGTATTGTGGGATTGGAGAAGCAAGAGGAAGGAAAACTATTGTATCCTTTTCATAACTTTACGCCTCTTATCTTCAGATTTCATTTTTAAATGACGAATGGTGGCCAGAGGAAAGTTGCTACCTCACAGTATCTCTGGACAAATAGCTTTTCAACTAAGTATAAATTGAGGTGTTTGTGTAAAAGTCCGATTCCAGAAGCTTTTCTGTCCTGGCCCGCCTGAGTCAAATGCTTTAACATTCTCATTGTCCATGTCAACAGAAGGCGCAGTGCAGGTGATTCCTCCAGTTCTAATTCCTTGGACGCCGCTTTGAAGAGCTACAAAAACCCTTATGTTTTAAAAGCTATAAAATAAACGATTGCTTAAATGTTTACAGGATTCGAATAGCATACATACTGTAAAAAGTTCTTTCATGAGCGTGATATCAGTTCCTTCATTTTGGGCTATTTCTCCCTTCTCAGAGAGCATCTCGCACAAAGACATTCCAACATTGTCAGCTGCTTATTCCAGCGACTATCGTTAGACTGACTCAGTTATCTATCAAGATTATCGAGAAGATTACTTTCCTTTACATAAGTGACGTGTTCTTTCGCCGCAGTTGAAAGACCATGAAGTTATGGAGAATTGACGCTTATATACTTCACATTAAATTTATTTCGTAGCCCTGTAATTAGCATATGGCAGGAAAAATTCAATCGTGAATATATCGCGCAGAGCAACGACAATGTTGGTACCTTGATCAGTCGTGTGCTGTATGGTTCAAATGGCTCTGAGCACTATGGGACTTAAGATCTGTGGTCATCAGTCCCCTAGAACATAGAACTACTTAAACCTAACTGACCTAAGGACATCACACACATCGATGTCCGAGGCAGGATTCGAACCTGCGACCATAGCGGTCGCGCGGTTCTAGACTGAAGCGCATAGAACCGCTCGTCCACTCTGGCCGGCGTGTGCCGTACGTCTTTCAAAGTAGGGTGGTGGATACCAAGAGACATAAATCGTCTAAACAATTCTCTTAGAATATTACCGACCGTTTTTGGTTAATCTTGAAACTGGATGTGTAAACTAAATGCGACATCTGTAAGTCCAGTCAATTAAACAGGAGACATTACATGTCAGCTAATAGTATCTTCTCGCGCTGGACGTCCACATGTCGGTAGTTGCTGAGTATTCACCTTCTCTTATATGAGCAATTACCTCAGGCATAATTATATGTCATAGGCTTTTAACACTTTCTGCCATGTACCGCGACACTGCTGTGGGGTGAGATATAATGGGCTTTGTAGTGTCAACAAACGTCTGAACAAGATCCATAAGACCTTCACATCTTATAGCTCCGTATGACCTTATGTCTCGTGCACATATAGCCACGCATTTATCGACAGTTATCTCCTCTCCTTTCTCGTCCACACAAGGGCATTGTTTATTACACACGCATGGATGGCGAGAAATGTGCGAAGTGTCACTTGACCGTTCAGCAAGAGAGTAAATTTCACCGCACAGTGAACAGCAAACAAAATGAACCTTTTTCCTAACGTCATACACAAGAGGCTTTAACACGGTCCCAACTGAAGTTTTAAGATTCGTTTCAGGCTGTGTGGTTCTCTACTCACCACTGATTAGGTTTTCTTTTACTTCCCTTTTTCTTGACATGCGCTCCTTCTTCTGCAGGCCATGTTTAGTTTCCGCGCTCATTTTGTGAGTTACGAAAAAAATGAAGAAATCCCACCACTTTACTATACACTGCTCTACTGACCGCTCGTAGCCCGTAGGTCGCAACTGCAGGCACCAATAGTTCATAGGCCGCAGCACACCAGTGCTTGCGCAAGGCACTGGCTCTGTGACGTCACGGGCTCGCTCAGTGCGGAACAGTGAGGCCACGGCCCGTGGGCTGCGTCTCCATGCGCAGCTCTGCTAAGCCCATGGCATACAGGTTCTTTCGCAACCGCACTGCAGGCCCTTTGGGTGACGTCAGGGACTCGCTCGGCTCGAGACTGCTGCAGTCCAGTGCGGACGCAGCTCACCGGACGGGCCTTTGTGCACGACTCTATACCGTGCGCCCCGTCGGACCTCGCTGCGTCTGACCCGGCTGAACCGGCAGCGCGCGCCAATACTCGCGCGGCTGTCATGGCTACGGTCCTGGACGAACCACACCTCGATGTTCACCTCTGCTACAAAGCGCCCAACCAGAGCTCGCACGGAGCCGTTCGTCACCGTCCGATTGACATCCTACAAGCCAACTGCGACGTCACTCCAGCAGTGGCCGAATCAATTCCTACGGACAGACACGTCCCTGATCTGACTTAACCTCTTATCCTCAGAACAATGTTACCTCTAAAATTTTAAGTTAGTCTATCTGGTACAAATATCTCCTGTGCGAATGAAAATCATTTGTTAAACTGTTCGTAAAACATCTCAAATTGGGTATTGTTTTTTCTTGCATACACCAATCTTGTAATTTTTTTGTACTGACGACTTGAATGACTTACTCATGTAACAGGCAGTATCGTAGTCAAATGTATCATACGAAAATGTAAGACACCAAGAAAATTTTTCTTTCTTTATGTTTATGAAATATGTGTGTACCAGAAAGTCCACAAATGTTAATAAGTACATGTAATACTTTCTACGATAATGAAGAACAGAGAAGCCTTCACATCTTTTCTGCGATCAGCTAGGAGATGCCTTTCTGTTTCGAATCGTCCTTTGTTCTTCAGCTTTCGCTATGTATACATCTATCTTCTTAGCTCTTCTGTTGATGTTGCGGTCTTCAGTCCAGAGACTGGTTTGATGCAGCTCTCCATGCTACTCTGTCCTGCGCAAGCTTCTTCATCTCCCAGTACCTACTGCTACCTACATCCTTCTGAATCTGTTTAGTGAATTCATCTCTTGGTCTCCCTCTACAAATTTTACTCTCCACGCTGCCCTCAAATACTAAATTGGTGTTCCCTTGATGCCTCAGAATATGCCCTAGCAAACAATCCCTTCTTCTAGTCAAGCTGTGCCACAAATATTTCTTCTCTCTAATTCTATTCTATACCTCCTCATTAGTTATGTGATCTACCCATTTAATCTTCAGCATTCTTCTGTAGCACCACATTTCGAAAGCTTCTATTCTCTTCAAGTCCAAACTATTTATCGTCCATGTTTCACTTCCATACATGGCTACACTCCCTACAAATACTTTCAAAAACGACTTCCTGACACTTAATTCTATACTCAATGTTAACAAATTTGTCTTCAGAAACTCTTTCCTTGCCATTGCCAGTCTACATTTTATATCCTCTCTACTTCGACCATCATCAGTTATTTTGCTCCCCAACTAGAAAAACCCATTTACTACTTTGAGTCTCTCATTTCGTAATCCAATCGCCACTGCATCACCCGATTTAATTCGACTACATTTCATTATCCTCGTTTTGCTTCTGATGATGTTCATCTTGTATCCTTTCAAGGCACTGTCCATTCCGTTCAGCTGCTCTTATAGGCCCTTTGCTGTCTCTGACAGAATTACAATGTCATCGGCGAACCTGAAAGTTTTTATTTCTTCTCCAGGGATTTTAATTCCTACTCCGAATTTTTCTTTTGTTTCCTTTACTGCTTGCTCGATATACAGATTGAATAACATCGAGGATAGGCTACAACCCTGTCTCACCCCCTTCCCAACCACTGCTTCCCTTTCATGCCCATCGACTCTAATAACTGCTATCTGGTTTCTGTACAAATTGTAAATAGCCTTTCGCTCCCTGTATTTTACCCCTGCCACCTTCAGAATTTGAAAGAGAGTATTCCAGTCAACATTGTCAAAAGCTTTCTATAAGTCTACAAATGCTAGAAATGTAGGTTTGCCTTTCCCTAAACTATGTTCTAAGATAAGTCGTAGGGTCAGTATTGCCTCACGTGTTCCAACATTTCTACGGAATCGAAACTGATCTTCCCTGAGGTCGGCTTCTACCAGTTGTTCCATTCGACTGTAAAGAATTCGTGTTAGTATTTTGCAGGCGTGGCTTATTAAACTGATAGTTCTGTAATTTTCACATCTGTCAACACCTGCTTTCTTTGGGATTGGAATTATTATATTGTTCTTGAGGTCTGAGGGTATTTCGCCTGTCTCATACCTCTTGCTCACTAGATGGTAGAGTTTTGTTAGGCCTGGCTCTCCCGAGGCTGTCAGTAGTTCTAATGGGATGTTGTCTACTCCCGGGGCCTTGTTTCAACTTAGGTCTTTCAGTGCTCTGTCAAACTCTTCACGCAGTATCATATCTCCTCTTTCATCTGCATGTACATTCTCTTCCATTTCTATAATATTGTCCTCAAGGACATCGCCCTTGTATAGACCCTCTATATACTCCTTCCATCTTTCTGCTTTCCCTTCTTTGCTTATTACTGGAATTCCATGTGAGCTCTTGATATTCATGCAAGTGGTTCTCTTTTCTCCAAAGATCTCTTTAATTTTCCTGTAGGCAGTATCTGTCCTACCCCCTAGTGATATGTGCCTCTACATCCTTCCATTTCTCCTCTTGCCATCCCTGCTTAACCATTTTCCACTTCCTGTCGATCTCATTTTTGAGACGTTTGTATTCTTCTTTGCCTGCTTCATTTACTGCATGTTTGTATTTTCTCCTTTCATCAATTAAATACTACGTGAGGGGCGTTTGAAAAGTCTGTGCAAAAATAAAACTGCTTACATGTTTGGCGTAAACATTTTTTATTTTTCAACATAGTATCCTTTTAGACTTATACACGTCGCCCAATGGTGTTTTAATCTGTTCATCCCTACCGAATAAGTCTGCAAAATAGCTAATAGTTGCTGAAATCCTCGATTGAATAAAATCTTTGTCCCACCAGCCATTTCTTCAAATTGGGGAACAAACAGTAGTTTGAGCCAAGTCTGGAGAATTGGGGAGGGGGGAATGTGAAACGAGTTGGTGGAATACTATTTCCATTAATTTTGCGACAACAGCTGCTGAGGTGTGTGATGGTGCATTGTCGTGATGGAAAAGGACGGTCCAATAACGATGAAAAATATTCACCTGTAATAGTTTTACCCTTTACCAGGATTATTCCTTGCGAATCCCAAAAGACAGTCGCCATAACCTTTCCAGAGAAAGGAATGGTCTTCACCTTTTTTGGTGCAGATTCTCCCTTGGTAACCCGTTGTTTAGATTGTTGTTTGGTCTCAGGAGTATAGTTATGTATCCATGTTTCACCCACAGTGAGGAAACGACACTGAAAGTCCTGTGGGTTCTTCCTGAACAGCTGCAAACCATCCTTGCAACACTACACACGATTCCGTTTTTGGTCAAGCGTGAGCAATCGCGGAACGTATCTTGCGGATAGCTTTCTCATGTCCAAATGTTCATGCAAAATATTATGTGCCCGTTCATTCGAGATGTCCACAGTATTAGCAATTTCACGCGCCTTTACTCTTCTGTCATCCATCACCATATTATGGATTTTATCAATGAAATCTGGAGTGGTAACCGCCACACGGCGTCCAGAACGTTTAGTTCACTTGTGCCCATATGGCCACTCCTGAAATTTTGAAATCACTTATAAACTGTTCTAATCGAAGGCGCAGAGTCACCGTAATCTTTATCAAGCTTCTCTTTAGTTATTTACTATGGCCAGCCTAAAACATGTTCCAAGGAAGATCACTTACATTCCGAGTGACTCCAATGAGCCGGCCGAAGTGGCCGATCGGTTCTAGGCGCTTCAGTCTGTCACCGCGCGACCGCTACGGTGGCAGGTTCGAATCCTACCTCGGGCATTGATGTGTGTGATGTCCATACGTTAGTTAGGTTTAAGTAGTTCTAAGTTCCAAGGGACTGATGACCTCAGCTGCTAAGTCCCATAGTGCTCAGAGCCATTTGAACCCCTTTTTTTTTTTCTCCCATGTCACAATTTCCACTGCAGGATGTGGCACCTCCACAAACACTGACAAATCTCCCAGTAACTTATAAGGCGGCGCTTACGACACCTCTGACTGTCCATAGTACCAGAACCAATCTCTGCTGGCCGACACCAGGTCAATCATCAGACTGGCTAGTGGCAGATGTTCAATGTCATTCTTACTACCAGACACTGCAGGCACCACAGACAGCAGGATGGCAATCGTGCACTTACTATTCCAACTGAAGCTTTTGTGCTGGCGAAGCGTGAGTCAATGCCATCGTCTAACATGTAAGGCCACACACGAAAACAGCCAAAATGCCGAAAGCAACACTGCAGGACAACGTCAGAACACAGTAACTCCCACTCCTACACGAGGCAGGCCGAGACGCTGACGCCGTTGCCACTGACTCCACACCTGCAGATCGGGCGGTGGGACACGTGAAGTACCTCTACCAGTCCTCTGCGGCGAACAGTGATCAACAGGTATGGTCCAATGCAGGCTACGAAGCTGCTCAGTCAGTCACCATCAACTACCACGACCTTATGGAACATGAACAGACTTCCACGACTACATCGTGGATCGGGGAAGTCGAGACTGAGTAGAGTCTCGATCCAGGTCCCGTTGAGGTCTCAACAACAGCTTGATGACCGCGTTCGGCGGAATGTGACATCACTCGCGAAATCCGCTACTCTCCATGGATAACCCTAGCCAACTACTATACAAGCAGTTCACGACGAATATTAATATGGTTACCTCTCCTGCCAAGATTCAGCATCTGAGAGAAACAATACGAGTCGCAGAAGTCGTCTTTGCATTCCTACAAGTAGTTCGAAAAACTGCATTCGCGAACCTTTAGGCTACGCAATATACTTTCTGGTGGTCCCGCATAGACTGTCGGGGCGATTTTAATGCGTGACAAAGCCACCAAAATCACAATTTCTCTCCTCCGCCCGAGGATTGTTAGTCACAGCACTTGACACGAGATTTATTAATGTTTATGCACCGTCCGGCAGCACCAAACGTCATGACTGGGCCAGGTTCTACTCCGCTAAAAATAACACTAATGGAAACAAAACTGTATCGTTTTAGAGCCTACTGAAGAAGCCTTAGAATTAAAAAAAAAAAAAAAAAACGGAAACGCTCCTGGCAGAAATAAATTGCAGTGCAGCAGGAAAAGGCGGTTTTTATTTACGAAACAAACATTTCTCCAACCTAAGGGCATCACACACATCCATGCCCGAGGCAGGACTCGAACCTGCGACCGTAGCAGTCGCGGGGTTCCGGACTGAAGCGCCGAGAACCGCACGGCCACCGCGGCCGGCCCTCTTGGAAACTTATAAACATCTCGTGCTTGTCGTCTTTCAGCGTTTGGCGACTGATACAGAATATCTTGACTTGTTATATCCGTGACACACATGATGTGGTTGAATCTCGATCCCTTCTATGTCCGGATGACTATTACTTTCCACACAAGGATGTGACAATCGACTACATCTCGGGGAAGGGGAGAAAGTGGAGCTTGATTAATGGTGGTATCTGCAAAACGCTCACAATGCTCCGTGAACGCTCACTGAGGTACCGTACATCTTTGAATGTATGCAGTGTTTTCTTAGACCACCCCTGCTACTTGGGGAGTGCCAAGCTCAGTGTAATGTAACGAGCAGCGTCATACTGAAGACAGAATGACCAATACGAGGTGCATTCAACTTCTAAGGCCTCCGATTTTTTTTCTCCGGACTGGAAAGAGATAGAAACATGCGCATTGTTTTAAAATGAGGCCGCGTTCATTGTCAATACGTCCCCGAGATGGCAGCACCGTGCGGCAGATGGAATTTTACCGCCAGCGGCGAGAATGAGAACTGTTTTAAATACTTAAAACGGCGACGTTTTCCTTACTTGAACAGCGTGCAATCATTCGTTTTCTGAAACCAATTGAAATTCATCGACAGTTGAAGGAGACATGTGGTGATGGGGTTATGGATGTGTCGAAAGTGCGTTCGTGGGTGCGACAGTTTAATGAAGGCAGAACATCATGTGACAACAAACCGAAACAACCTCGGGCTCGCACAAGCCGGTCTGACGACGTGATTGAGAAAGTGGAGAGAATTGTTTTGGGGGATCGCTGAATGACTGTTGAACAGATCGCCTCCAGAATTGGCATTTCTGTGGGTTCTGTGCACACAATCCTGCATGACGACCTGAAAATGCGAAAAGTGTCACCCAGGTGGGTGCCACGAATGCTGACGGACGACCACATGGCTGCCCGTGTGGCATGTTGCCAAGCAATGTTGACGTGCAACGACAGCATGTATGGGACTTTCTTTTCGTCGGTTGTGACAATGGATGAGATGTAGATGCCATTTTTCAATCCAGAAACAAAGCGCCAGTCAGCTCAATGGAAGCACACAGATTCACCACCACCAAAAAAATTTCGGGTAACCGCCAGTGCTGAAAAAATGATGGGGTCCATGTTCTGGGACAGCGAGGGCGTAATCCTTACCCATTGCGTTCCAAAGGGCACTACAGTAACAGGTGCATCGTACGAAAATGTTTTGAAGAACAAATTCCTTCCTGCACTGCAACAAAAACGGCTGGGAAGGGCTGTGTGTGTGCTGTTTCACCAAGACAACGCACCCGCACATCGAGCTAACGTTACGCAATAGTTTCTTCGTGATAACAACTTTGAAGTGATTCCTCATGCTCCCTACTCACCTGACCTGGCTCCTAGTGACTTTTGGCTTTTTCCAACAATGAAAGACACTCTCCGTGGCAACACATTCAGAAGCCGTGCTGCTATTGCCTCAGCGATTTTCCAGTGGTCAAAACAGAATCCTAAAGAAGCCTTCGCCGCTGCCATGGAATCATGGCGTCAGCGTTGTGAAAAATGTGTACGTCTGCAGGGCGATTACGTCGAGAAGTAACGCCAGTTTCATCGATTTCGGGTGAGTAGTTAATTACAAAAAAATCGGAGGCCTTCGAACCTGAATGCACCTCGTATTGCAAGCAGTGATAAAGTAAAGCGACTGGCTGATTCAAGAAATGCTGCATTGATTGAGACGTTAGCAACGCAGCATGATTCAGTTGTAGATACTTTAGACGGCACTGTTGGAAACAGAAAATGACAGTGGCAATGGACAAGAAAACTCCAGTTGCAGCATTTCTTGAAGAAAAATTTTTTTACATGAAGTAGCACAAGTCATATACAAAGATATTTAAGTTTATGCTTTCTTCAATTTTATTGTAGCATTCTGTTTTATAGGATTTTCATTTGTAGACATTTACTAATCAGCATCATGTAATATGGTTCAAATGGCCCTGAGCACTATGGCACTTAACATCTAAGGTCATCAGTCCCCTAGGACTTAGAACTACTTAAATCTAACTAACCTAAGGACATCACACACATCCATACCCGAGGCAGGATCCGAACCTGCGACCGTAGCGGTCGCGCGGTTCCAGACTATAGCGCCTAGAACCGCTCGGCCACATCATGTAACACAAAATAAATTAAAAAAGTTATGGAACTGGTAGAGCCTATCGCCTTGGGAATATTAGGGGCAACGCCTGAAGAGGGACAGTGCATTTCTTTAGTTTATGGTAAGGTTAAAGTGGTGGTGTCAAATAGAGGCGGCTTTGAAAAAAAAAAAGAAAAAAAGTGGTCAGAGCATCTGCCTAGTAAGCAGGAGACCCAGTTTCGAATCACGGGACAGCACAAATCAATATTGATTTCAATCGATGCCCATTTGCAGCCAGTTTCTGTAATTACTTTGTGTCTTAGCAGAGAATTCAGTGGCTGTGTAGTACGACTGCGATGTCAAATAGATACTTTTGCATATACCAAAGAACAGTGGTTCCAAAATTTTTCCGGCCTGTGGCCTCGTTTCTCAAAAATCTGATATGCGCGAACCCCCGCCTTATGAAGAAATAAAAAGTACTTACTGTAAAACGGATGTAACTGAATTTAAAGCAAATAATTTAACAGTCACAATGCTTTACATTTCAGTTGTATTACATCAAAATGGCTGACGAAGGCTTTTGCACTGCGGGTAGGACTAGTGTGCATTGTTAAAGTATTCCACATTTTTCCGTTACTCTAGAAGTTTTCATTATAGAACTAACTGGCTCATTCCTTCCTCGGAATTCTGTGAGGAGGATGCGACTGCTCCGCGTGTGACTTACATCTGAAATCAGGAACCACAGAAGTCTCATATAACTTTCGCTGAGAAGTTTGTTTCTGGATTAATTTTTTATATAAGAAGGAAAAGTATTTTCGTTCAAATATGTGTAGGAGACAGGTGATACATTTGCAAGCGCTTTATTTGATAGAATGGGAAATTCCGCCTTTAAGCTTAATCAGAAACTTATTGGTGACAAAGATTTATTTTATGTAACTTAAAGTCACTAAAAGTCTAGAGTAGTCGTACTTCCTGTTGATTCAAAAGTTATTGTTTCTTCCAAGCGATTGAGAATCCAATTGCTATTTCTAGATAGAACAGAGAAATAGTCTCTGCAAGTTTTTCCAAATTCATTCAAATATTCCTTAATTATATTTTTGACATTTTCGTTCCAAGTAAGATTAATTTCTGCTTGGAAATCGTGAAGGATATCAAGCACTCAGTTTGCTTGCAGTTTAAACAGATTTCCAAAACTATAAGACTTTAATGAACGATTCGATACTGTGTTGTATGTCACACAACTTTGTGTGTGGTCCTTGAAATAATAAAATTTGAACTATTGCTTTTTTAACAAATGTCTGTCAAATGAACCACAGTCTCAAGCCAGACTTTGGCTTGGGAAAGGTGTACCAGGTATGAAAAAGATATACTTCATGCGATATGAGAACAGTTCCCATATAACAGATATAACCATCTAACTTCTGTGAATGTCAATAAAATATCTGAACACTTACCATTTCATAATAGAGTATAATTAGTAGGACGGCCTTTAATGAAATTAACTATTTTTTATGCATCGTAAGGCACAAAGTTGATTTAACAAATAATTACAATCAATGGTATAGTTCTGAGTAACCATTTGTTCCTGATGTTACGGCCACAAGACCAGGGGTGGTTTACTGTGTCGGTAAACACTGTGTGAAGTAAAAAACTGTTTGCTAACGGGCCACAAAGATTTAGTTTTGTGCCCACAGCATTGTAGTGCCCGATGCACACGCAAGTCAACTGTAGTTCGAGTCGCAAACGTTGGTGATCGAGTTTAGGCTTATTCTGCGCACCTACATCACCCATTCTTTGACAGCCAATGAGCGTTCAGTAGTGTTCTGAGCGCTCTACTGTGAACGCTGTAGCTAATTTGAGCATTAAAACTGACAGTAGTGAGTTGTCTAATGAATTTCGATTCCATTTGTTGAGAGTTGTCACTGCTGATTGTCATGGTAAGTGAGAAACTCTGCATACGCAAGCTAGAGACGTCATTTGCAATATATACGCTTTCTTCATGCGGAAAGCGCGCGCATGCGCGTACTAAACTGTCGCTTGAAATCGTCAACAGTGCAGTTCCCGTCAGTGCCTCGACATGCGCGAACCGCCATCATTCGTGCATCAGACTATAGCAGCCAAGCCCCCCAGGCTGCTGGGCGGACTGGGGGCTCTGGTGGAGCACTGTGTCAGAGCGGCCCGACGCGCCGCACTCTCCTTCTTCGGCCCACCCCGCCGCATTCGACGCTGCTGCAAGCCAGTCTGTGACTGTGCTGTGTCAGCTCGCCTCGGCCCATCGCACTGGGCGTGCTGCGTCACAGCGCGGGCAGCGCTAGGTGGACACTCCGCAGAAACACTTCCCGCATGTCTCTCGATAGAGGAAGGAAGTCTTATGTTCGCATAAGCACTATACCAGACAGAGCGAGGTGGCGCAGTGGTTAGCACACTGGACTCACATTCAGGAGGACGCCAGTTCAAATCCGCGGTTAACCATCATGATTTAGGTTTTCCGTGATTTCCCCCAATAGTTTCTCATCATTCCCTAACCTGATAGGACCAATGACCTTGTTTGGTTCCCACCCCCGAATCAACCAACACTATACCATGCACTCAATATGAGCACCTTGCGTTGTTCGAGAAACATCGAAATGGTAGTCCATATGATGCCACACACGAATCAACAGGTCCATGTTTATTGAATTTACAGTTTCAACCATTCGACTTCTCAGCACTTGAAAAGTAGCTGCCAGGGGTGGGACAAAGACAGTGCCCTTCGTGTGTCCCCACAGAAAATAATCGCAACGAGTGAGGCCTGGTGACCTGTGAGGCCAAAAGGCAACGAACAAGCTCTCGTTGTCCACCTCTTCCAATCCAACGCCGTGGGATAGTGTTGTTAAGAAACGCCACACCTCAAGGTGAACGTGAAGCGGGACGCCATCATTCATAAAAATGAAATCACTGGTCTCTTCATGACATTGAGGAAACAACCAATTTTGCAGCACGTTTAGGCATGACATTCCAATCAGTTTCCTCTGAAAAAAGAAAGGTCCATAAACCGTGTGAACAGAAACGGCACAAAACACATTCAGTTCCGGCGAATCTCTCTCGGGTTCGACGAAGACGACGCCAGGATTATGGACACCAAATTCTTACACTATGTCGGTTTACTTTACCATATAGATGAAACGTCGATTGGTCTGAAAAGATGAGCCATTCAGAAAAAGTGTCCTCTGCCATGTACTGGAGAACTGAGATGCAAAATTTGTACCTCCCCTTATGGTCGCCGGGATGCAGTTGCTGCATTAACTGCAACTTGGAAGTCTTCATATGCAGGCGTCGTTTCAGAACATGCTACATCGCTGTTTGAGGAATGTAGTGGTATCAGACGCAAAATGCGGCGTATTAACACCAAATGTAGTGGATGGGTGCCAGGAGGTGCCGTGTTAAAACTCGTCCGAGCTTTTCAGATGATTTATTCGTTTCCACTACAGTGGTTCGTTGACCTCGGTCCGCGTCACAGGCCCCGCATTGCTGAGGAAGTACCCCCAGTGGCCTGTGCAACGCAACACTGTGTCGTGCCAGCCTTGTTCGCCAGCTGTAGAGTCTCAATGGCGTCAGGATGGCTGTGCCAGCAGCCGACTCAGTGGCCACCATCCTTGCTGACTCTGCGCTGCTCCGCCGGGAGCCGTAGGCCGGCCCCGCTACTGTTTTGTCCTTGGCTGGCGTAGCTGGCAACGCAGTAGCAACAACCGTCCCCATTCCGGCGTCCGAACCTGCGGCCCTCGCCTTGTAAGTCTCCGGCGTGTGTCGGGAGACGAGACGACTGCCCGTGGTAGCCACCTGAAGAGTGGCCCACCCTGGCTGGCTGCGGACCCCGCGTAGGCTTCAGAAGGTCGAACCAACGACCCACCGTGGACTGGGACGCCGTCGACCCATCTGTTGCCGTGTGTCGCTGGTAGTGTGACATGCCCCGCCATCCAGGAGAGCTGCCACACCTGAATGAATCTTGTTAGGAAACAACACCTATATACACTCGGCTTCGCGGCTCTGTTTCGCTAAAGCATCGCTCCGAGTCACGTACATCCCACACACTGGTTGCGCCAGTGGGCCCCTTCTGCCTACAGCTTGCGACTTGCGAACTGCTGCATTTACGCTTTTCACCGGTTCGATGGCTCTTGTGGCCTCCATTCCACTTCGCAACCGCTGGTCAGTGTAACTTACTGCAATCTGGCCCCCACCATGCTGTAACTTGTGCTCCGAAATATTGCACCAAATCTGACTTTCCTATCTTAAACTGTGGTGCCGCTACAAGGAAGTTGAAGTTCCCGACCAGCACGTCTTGTAGGCTTGCGAGGGCTCCTTGTGAACGCATCTCGGATGCTCTCGACATTTTTATCAGACTTGGGTATCCGACCAGTGCTCTTCCCTTTGCATATGCAACCACCTTCCAAGAATTTTGTGTACCAGTCATAAATTTGCTTGTGCAGAGGCGGCTTCTTGCTGAATCGACGGCGAAATGCACGTTGCACTTCAACAATGAATTGCCTTCGCGCAAATTCCAACACATATAGTGATTTCTCTCATGATGTAGTCACCATGTTGCTACAAACAGTAATGCAGCTGTGCCACGCTTTGAACCTTCCTCATCCAGTGATAGTGGACATTGCTTGCTTGGTTAATCTTTTTTCGAACACCTTTTGTAAATGTGATCTGTTGTAAACATAGAAGTTACAAAATTATTGCCCTCTCTGTAACCAAGCAAAAGCTGTTCTTATTTTGTATTTCTTTCCTTTTGACCCTTCTTATTTTTGTTTACAGACTTTATTTAGTAAATTAAACGTAGGTTATTTACTGGTAACGAGACGACGTGGAAGCTTATAGTCTCTTAGTTGTGAGGCAATGCGCTAGCTTTTTGTTGTACTGTACTTTGCAATAAACCAGGGGAGACCGTGAACCGGTAAATGAAATAATAAATATTGCCTCGGAATAAACATATAATTGCCTAACGAAATAAGAAAACGTACTTTGACTCACCCGCTATAGTCGTGCATGCAGGCTCGGAGCCACACCGACGTCAATCTTTGACTTGGTGGAAAGTGCAGGCCACCTACCGGCAAGATTAGGATAGACAAGCACAACAATGCACGTGCGGCGAGGTACATCATCTTCGGACGTCACGTGTTCAATATTTGTCGTCAACTTTTCGGATGTTTCCGACATTTGCGGCCCCACATGTCTCATGTTAAATTACTTGCTCAGGGTCTAACAAAAACGTGCACAGAAATTGAAGGACACATTCCTCACACGTAGACGAATACACATGATCGGAATACGCCAGCATACCATATGCAACACTCTCACAGCAGATGTTCAATATGCCCTCCGTGATCGTTGATACATGCGTCAACCCACCATCGTAGTGAATCTCGATGCGCTGATGTATCCCTGGAGTATTGCGTATGGTTTCCCTACCTTCCGTAATACAGGCACGGAGACTCTAAACGTTTTGTACTAGGGTTCCACGCAAATACCTGCACAAATAAAAGTCCAGTGGGCTTAGCTCCGGAGAGCGTGGGGGCCAGGGAATTGGTCCATCAAATCGGCATCTGTCATCTCTGCATTTGTGTACTCTGCCATTGCAGGAGCAAAGCCTGTGATTAACTCTGCATAGTGACCCGTGTGCTTGCAACGGTCGTACTGATCGCCGGAACAGTTGATGTTACTTAAAAGTAGCCGGCCGTGGTGGTCTCGCGGTTCTAGGCGCGCAGTCCGGAACTGCGCGACTGCTACGGTCGCAGGTTCGAATCCTGCCTCGGGCATGGGTGTGTGTGATGTCCTTAGGTTAGTTAGGTTTAAGTAGTTCTAAGTTCTAGGGGACTGATGACCACAGCTGTTAAGTCCCATAGTGCTCAGAGCCATTTGAACTTAAAAGTACATCATGACGTACGTCGCATGGCAACAGGAACATGTAAAATAAACCACTGGCGGTGCATAACGTAACAAGACGTCAGCAAGTGAGCATGTTCCCCATGATTCTAAAGTTCTGTCATTTAAAAATTCAAAATTAATTTGAAAAACAGCGTACATAAATCGAACATACGTAACAAAACCTGAAATAAACGAAAACTTTTCCACCAATACAAATGACGGAGAAGGGAAGTTAATGTTCGAAAAGAGATCACCGTACTTTTTCACTCATTTGTCTCCGATAGAGATACTATGACTGAGAAGGTCATCAACATGTCTGGAGCTAAAAGTGATCGACTTGCGCTGAGTAAAGAATCGGTAGAACTAAAATTTCTTTCAGAAATGGACAAGATGCTTGTATACATAATACTTTTCTGGCGACTTTCTGAAGAGTAGGAAAATTTTGGCCGCTCGTTTTCCAGTAAAAATGGTTCAAATGGCTCTGAGCACTATGGGACTTAACACCTATGGTCATCAGACCCCTAGAACTTAGAACTACTTAGATCTAACTAATCTAAGGACAGCACACAACACCCAGTCATCACGAGGCAGAGAAAATCCCTGACCTCTCCGGGAATGGAACCCGGGAACCCGGGCGTGGGAAGCGAGAACGCTACCGCACGACCACGAGCTGCGGATCGTTTTCCAGTAAGAAGCCACATTGTCTTCCCTTTTGAGCAAGACTATCTTCGACATCTGCCCACAATGAAAACTTCTTTACTTTCTCTGGTAGTTGAGTTCTTGTGGAATTTGATGAAAGAATTCCCTTTTCGTGGCTTGTACATTCCTCTTCCACCATAACGTTTTTTATCTGATGGTAAAAGTACAAAAGCTCTTTTATACATCATCTTGCAAACAGCGCCAATGTGATCCCCACTCTGAATATGAAAGTTTATTGAAAATAAAACCAGATGTCCTGTTGTTGAAGGTATTTGAACTATTTGATACAGTTTCAGGGCTCCGCCCAGTTCGCTCACAGGTTCGATTGGGCGATCTGACAAAGTATTCTCATATATTCGGCTATGCTTCAAGGGAAGGAACATCGACTCAGAATGTATGAGGCTTGAACTTGATTCTGTGACCGACCTCGGAAGTCGTCAGTTTCCTTTGGAACTGGCCACTGGGGAGTTATTACCATAGCAATAAATGGATTCTACATCTTACCTTTTACGCCTCTTATCCTCAGATATCGTTACTAAATGACGAATGGTGGTCAGGGGAAAGTTGGTACCTGGACAAATAGCTTTTATGTAAAAGTCCGATTTCAGAAGTTTCTCTGCCTTGGGGCGCCTGACTCAAATGCTTTAACATTGTCATCGCCAATGTCAACTGAAGGTGTAGGTGATTTCTCCACTTCTAATTCCTTGGACGCAGCTTTGAAAAGCTACAAAAACCCTTATGTTTTAAAAGCTATAAAATAGACGATTGCGTATAAGAATTATAGTAATAGAATAGCAAACATACCGGGAAAAGTCCTTTCATCAGCATGATATCAGTTCCTTCATTTCGGGCTCTTTCTTCCTTCTCAGAGAGCTTCTCGCAGAAAGACATTCTTAGACTGTCAGCTGCCTATTCCAGCGACTATCGTCAGACTGGCTCAGTCACCCATCAAGAGAGTGAAGAAGACCACTTTTCTTTATGTAAGTGGCGTGTTCTTTCGCCTCAACCAAAAGACAATGAACTTATGGGCAATTGACGCATATATACTTCGCATTAAATTTCTTTCGTAGCCCTGTATTTAGCATATGACAGGAAGAACTCAATCGTGCATATATCGCGCACTGCAACGACAATGTTTGTACCTTGATCAGTCGTGTTCTGCATGTCTTTCAAAGTAGAGTGGTCGATACCAAGAGACATAAATCGTCTAAACAATTCTCTTAGAATGTTACCGCCCGTTTTTGGTTCATCAGGAAACTGAGTTGTAAACAACATGCGAGATCTAAGGGTAGAGTCAATCAAACAGGAGACAGTACATGTCAAATAATTGTTTCTTCTCGTGCTGAATGTCCACATGTCTGTAGTTGCTGAGTATTCACCTTCTGTTATGTGAGCATTTACCTCAGGCATAATTATATGTCGAAGGCTTTTTGCACTTTCTGCAGTGTACCGCGAACAGTTGTGGGGTGAGACATAATGGCCTTTGCAGTGTCGATTAACGTCTGAACAAGATCCATAACACCTTCACATCTTATAGTTCTGTACGACCTTACGTCACGTGCACACATAGCCACGCATTTATCGACAGTTATCTCCTGAGCAGGTTTAGGAAGTCGTTTCTCATCCACATAAGACCCTTGTTTATTAGACACGCATGGATGGCAAGAAATGTGTGAACTGCCTCTTGACCCTTCAGCATGAGAGTAAATTTCACAGCACAGTGAACAGCAAAGAAAATGAACGCTTTTCCGAACGCCATCCACAATAGGCTTTAACACGGTCCAAACTGTACTTTTAAAATTCATTCCAGGCTTTGCGGTTCTCTGCTCACCACTCATTAGTTTTTCTTTTACTTCCATTTTTCTTGATATGTGCTCCTTCTTCTGCAAACCACGTTTAGTCTCACGCTCTCATTTTGTGTGTTACGAAAAAAATGAAGAAATCCCACCACTCCACTCAACACTGCTCTAATCACCGCTCGTAGCCCGTAGCTCGCAACTGCAGGCAGTGCTACCAACAGTTCATAGGCTGCAGCACACCAATGCTTGCGCAAGACACTGGTGCAGTGACGTTACGGACTCGCTCAGTGCGGAGCATTGAGGTCGCGGCCCGTAGGCTGTGCCTCCACGCGCAATTCTGCTGCGCCCGTGGCATACAGGTGCTTTCGCAACATCACTGCTCGGCCCGTGGGATGACGTTAGGGATTCGCTCTGCCCGAGACTGCTTTAGCCCAGTGCGGCCGCAGCTCGCGGGCCGAGCCTCTTCGCACCACTCTCCCGGCGGACCTGGTTGCGGCTGCCCTGGCTGAACCGGCAGCGTGAGGCAAGGCTCGCACGCCTGTCATGGCTACGGTCCTGGACGGGCCGCGCGACGATGCCCACCTGTGCTGCGAAGTGCACACCCAGAGCTCACTCAGCCGGTTTTAACCGACCGATTGACATCATTCAAGCCAACTGCGAAGTCACTCCAGCAGTGGCTGCATCAATTACCATGGGCAGAACCATCACTCAATTGACGTAACCTCTTATCATCAGAACACTGATACCTCTCAAATTTTAAGTTGGTGTATCTTGTACAATTATCTCACGTGTCAATGGAAATGATTTGCGAACAGTTTATTTAAAATATGTCAAATATTGCATTGTTTTTCTTGTATACACCAATCTTGTAATTTTGTTGTACACGCCTTGAATGAGTACTCATGTAACAGCCAGTATCGTAGACAAATATAAGACACCAAGAAAATTTTTCTTTCTTTATATTTATGAAATATGTGTTTACCAGAGAGTCCGCAAATGTTAAAATGTGCATGTAATACTTTCTATGATGATAAAGATCAGAGATGCTATCACACTTTTTCTGCAATCAACTAGGGCATGCCTTCCTGTTTCGTATCGTCCTTTGACCTTCTGCCTTCGCTATGTAAGCATCTACACTACACGCCATTAAAATTGCTACACCACGAAGATGAAGTGCTACGGACGCGAAATTTAAACGACAGGAAGAAGATGCTGTGATATGCAAATGATTAGCTTTTCAGAGCATTCACACAAGGTTGGCGCCGGTGGCGACGCCTACAATGTGCTGCCATTCGGAAAGTTTCCAACCGATTTCTCACACACAAACAAAAGTTAACCGGGGTTGCCTGGTGAAACGTTGTTGTGAACCCTCGTATAAGGAGGAGAAATGCTTACCGTCATGTTTCCGACTTTGATAAAGGTAGGACTGTAGCCTATTGCGATTGCGGTTTATCGTATCGCGACATTGCTGCTCGCGTTGGTCGAGATCCAATGACTATTAGCAGAATAAGGAATCGTTGGATTCAGGAGGGTAATACGGAACGCCGTGCTGGATCCCAACGGCCTCTTATCACTAGCAGTCGAGATGACAAGCATTTTATCTTGACTGTAACGGATCGTGCAGCCACGTCTCGATCCCTGTGTCAACCATCTGCACGAACAGTTCGATGACATTCACAGCAGCCGGCCGCGGTGGCCGTGCGATTCTAGGCACTTCAGTCCGGGACCGCGACACTGGTACTGTCCCAGGTTCGGATCCCGCTTCGGGCATGGAGGTGGGTGATATCCTTAGGTTAGTCAGGTTTAAGTAGTTCTAATTTCTAGGGGACTGATGACCTCAGATGTTACGTCCCATAGTGCTCAGAGCCATTTGAACTATTTTTTGAACGTTTGCAGCAGCATGGACTATCAGCTCTGAGACCATGGCTGCGGTTACCCTTGGCGCTGCATCACAGACAGGAGCGTCTGCGATGGTGTACTCAACGACGAACCTAGGTGCACGAATAGGAAAACGTCATAATTTAAGATAAATCCAGGTTCTGTTTACAGCAATATGATGGTCGCAACCGCGTTTGGTGACATCGCGGTCAACGCACATTAGAAGCGTGTATTCGTCATCGCCATATTGGCGTATCACCCGGAGTGATCGTATGGGGTGCCATTGGTTACACGTCTGGGTCACTTGTTGTTCGCACTTTGAACAGTGGACGTTACATTTCAGATGTGTTACGACCCGTGGCTCTACCCTTCATTCGACCCCTTCGGACCTTACATTGCAGCAGGATAATGCACGACCGCATGTTGCAGGACCACTACGGGCCGTTCTGGATACAGAAAATGTTCGACTGCTGCCTTGGCCAGCACATTCTCCAGATCCCGAAACAACTGAAAACGTCTGGTCAATGGTGGCCGAGCAACTGGCTCGAAACGAAATTCTGCTGATGTGGAGCCCGTCCGCCATTGGTGTGATCTAAATACTGGTTAGCAGTTTATCAGATCTTTTATGGTGCACCAACGAAACTGCTGTCCTTCAGAAACCAAGTTCGATACTCAATCAACTATACAGCATAATGCGATTGACCGATCGCGTTATGGACTTGCATTATGAAAATTACAATGGAGGCATATCTGTAACTTTAAGTTTCTCTCGAACTCCAACCTGGAGTAATATGAAATCACAACAGGAATCAACAAGCACTGTTCAGTTAATTTCAATTGATATTACTGAGCTGACTACCTGCTGGTAAGTGGTAGGTCATCATAACTATTTTCTTTACATTCTCTGTCATCCTTTCACCTTCCCAAGCAGACAAGGTAACAAAATGGCTCTGAGCACAATGGGACTCAACTGCTGTGGTCATTAGTCCCCTAGAACTTAGAACTACTTAAACCTAACTAACCTAAGGACATCACACACATCCATGCCCGAGGCAGGATTCGAACCTGCGACCGTAGCAGTCGCACGGTTCCGGACTGCGCGCCTAGAACCGCGAGACCACCGCGGCCGGCGACAAGGTAACAGTTACAGCTCACAACCACCAGCCGCTCATCCACCTACCAGGCAGGTTGTTGCTATTGTTGGATGGGGACCACTTACACTGTGGTAGTGTGAGCTAAATAGCTTTTCTCATACGGGAATGAGTAGCTCCGTTAATTTAGAGTAATATAGAAACGTCTTTTAGCCATGTCAGCAGCTGAGGGTGCTGTTAACTTATACGATTCTGGACTTTGCCGCATTCTGCCGTCCTAGTGTTTAGTGAGTTTTTTTATTTTGTGGCTGGAGATCTTCAATCGTCCCAGACGTGAATGAGAACCATCACTCCGACGCACCGGACGCAGTACATTCGGTGATATTGGTAATTGCTTCGGCTTATTAGGGCTATAAAGCTGAACAGCTGTGATAATGTAAGTTTCATTTCCACTGAGGTTGCACACCACTGTAGATCATCTTTGAAAGTAGTGTCTTCTAGTGTTTGGGACGTAGATGACATCGGTCATCTCGCGTTATTTATATTAGAACGCGTAGCCATAAAAAGGGGCACATTTTGGAAGTTGATCAATAATATTAGTCAGGAAATTCATTTCTATCTCTTTATGTCCATTACACATCGACATATAAACATTTGTAATATATAAAGGAGTTTTAATCTACAATAAATGTATAAGCAGAAAAAACATTAATATTTAGTAGTTACCAGTTCCCTTAATCATTAATTTATTTTTATATTCTGATTTGTATTTTAAAGAGCAAGAAGGAGGAAATAATATCACCATTAAGAGATCCTAAGATCTGCTTCAGGTGGTAGTCAGACAGAGCCAAATCTTTATTTTCGCATTCAGTATTTTGCATTGCGCACATTCATTTTTACACCCGACTGAAGCAGCATCTTGGAAACCATACAAATAACTTCCAGAAATACTTCCTGAGACTTAAATTTATATTCGATGTTAGCAAATCCATATATTCCATTAATACTCTTCTTGCTATAGTCAGTCTTCATTTTGTATCCTCTCTACTTCGGCTATCATGAGTTATTTTGCTGCCCAATAGTCCTTTTAGTGTCTCAATCCGTAATCAGCTTCCCTTAACACTACCTGATTTTCAAAATGGTTCAAATGGCTCTGAGCACTATGGGACTTAACATCTGTGGTCATCAGTCCACTAGAACTTAGAACTACTTAAACCTAACTAACCTAAGGACATCACACTCATCCTTGCCCGACGCAGGATTCAAACCTGCGACCGTAGCGGTCACGCGGTTCCAGACTGAAGCGCCTAGAACCGCACGGCCACACCGGCCGGCTACTACTTGATTTAACCCTCGCAATACCAAGGGGAAGGGAAGGGGAGCCCTACGGCCACATTTTCAGAACACTGTAATCTAGTCATGTACATTATATTTTAAAATTCTGAAAAAAATATATTTCTGATGAATCCTTCTAAAAGATTCCGTAATTGTTTTAAATTTTTCAGTAAAACTTAACGAAAAAATTTAGGTCTTTTCAGTGGATGTGAATATACAGAACATGTGTCATATTCATACTTTCAGGTTTAGGATTCTTCTTACACATAAATATATCTTTAAACAGTATGTTGTGCGTAAAAGACAACGAAAATTAACGAAATCCGTATATCTTTGTGTTGGTCATATATTACGCCCCCCTTTTGTAGTACGCGTTATGGAAAATCCGTTGGTACTGCTAGGTTTAATTCGAAGACGTTCAATTGCCTTTCATTTGGTTCCATTAAGGGTTATCTTATAATCCCTTTCCAGGGCACTATCTGTTCCATTCAATTGTTATTCCAAGTTCTTTTCTGTCTCTGACAGAATTGCAGTGTCACCGGCAAACTTCAAAATGTTTATTGCCTCTCCCTGACAACAGCGAACAGCAAACAAAGTGAACGCTTTTCATAACACCATCCACAATAGGCTTTAACACGGTCCCGACAGAACTTTTAGGATTCGCTTCAGGCTGTGTGGTTCTCTGCTCACCACTGATTAGTTTTTCTTTTACATCCCTTTTTCTTGTCATGTGCTCCTTCTTCTGCACAAAATGGTTCAAATGGCTCTGAGCACAAAGGGACTTAATTTCTGAGGTCATCAGTCCCCTAGAACTTAGAACTACTTAAACCTAATTAACCTAAGGACATCACACACATCCATGCCCCAGGCAGGATTCGAACCTGCGATCATAGCGGTCACGCGGTTCCAGACAGTAGCGCCTAGAAACCGCAGGGTCACCCCGACCGGCTCCTTCTTCCACAAACCACGTTCAGTTTCCGCCCTCATTTTTGCAATACGAAAAAAATGAAGAAATCCACTCACTCCACGAAACACTGCTCTACCCACCGCGTAGCCCGTAGCTCTATCTGCGGTCAGTCCTACCAACAGCCCGTAAGCCGCAGCACACCGATGCTTGCGCGAGGCACTGGTGCAGTGACGTCACAGTCTCGCTCAGTGCGGAGCAGTGAGGCCGCGGCCCGTGGGCTGCGTCTCCATGCGCAACTGTGCTGAGCCCGTAGCTTACAGATTCTTTCGCAACAGCACTGCTCGGCCCTTGGGGTGACGTCAGGGACTCGCTCAGCCCGAGACTGCTGTAGTCGAGTGCGGCCGCACGACTCTGCACTGTGCGGCCCGTCGGACGTCGATGCGGCTGCCCCGCCTGAACCGACAGAGCGAGGCAAGGCTCGCACGGCTGTCATGGCTACGGTCCTGGATGGGGCCGCGACTCAATGCCCACCTCTGCTGCGAAGAGCTCAACCAGAACTCACACTCAGCTAATCGTCACCGACCGATTGACACCATACAAGCGCCGGCCGGAGTGGCCGAATGGTTCTAGGCGCTACAGTCTGGAAGCGCGCGACCACTACGGTCGCAGGTTCGAATCCTGTCTCGGGCATGGATGTGTGTGATGTCCTTAGGTTAGTTAGGTTTAAGTAGTTCTAAGTTCTAGTGGACTGATGACCTCAGATGTTAAGTCCCATAGTGCTCAGAGCCATTTTTGAACCACATCATACAAGCCAACTGCCACATAACTCTAGCAGTGGCTGCATCAATTCCCACAGGCAGACACATCACTGAACTGACTTAACCTCTTATGCCCAGAACACTGCTACCTCTCAAACTTTTAGTTAGTGTATCTTCTACAATATCTCCCTTGCCAGTGTAAATGAATTGTCAAACTGTTTATTTAAAACATATGAAATAGTGTATTGTTTTATCTTGTATACACCAATCTTGGAATTTTGTTGCACACGACTTGAATAACTACTCATATAACAGCCAGTATCGTAGTCAAATGTATCGTTGGATGCCGTAATACACCAAAAACATTTTTCTTTCTTTATGTTTATGAAACATGTGAGTACCAGAGAATCCACAAATGTTATTAACTACATGTAATACTTTCTATGATGATAAAGAACACAGAAGCCTTCACACTTTTTCTGCGATCAGTTAGGATATGCCTTCCTGTTTCGCATCGTCCTTTGTCTTCCTTGTTAGCTTTTTAGAACCATGAATATATTTAAGTATACTTAAATTAATACCTTTCACTTTTGTGTTCAGCTATTCATCAAAGAAATGCAAAAATCTGACTTGGTGCCCGTCGCCATTGGTGTGATTCAAATACTGATTAGCAATTTATCAGATCTTTTACGGTGCACCTACGATCCTGCAGTCTTTCAGAAACGATGTCCGATACTATACACCATATTTCGGCTGACCGATCGCGTTAGGCACTTGCCTTATGAAAATTACATTGGAACCACATCTGTAACTTTACGGTTCTCTCGAACACCAACCTAGAGTAATAAAAAATCACAACAGGAATCGACAAGCACTGCTCGATTAATTTCAATTTACATTACTGAGCTGACTGCCTGCTGGTAAGTGGTAGATGAATACGACTATTTGCTTTACATTCTCTATCTTCCTTCCACCTTCGCAAGTAGGGAAGGTAATAATTACAGTTCAGGACTTCCACTCGCTCATCCACCTTCCAGAGAGATTGCAGCTATTGTTGCTTATACAGTGGTCACTCCACCTGTGATTACAGTCTAACGTCATACCATTGACACTTCTGTTTATAACATAGAAATAATACAAGAACCGCTACTTCAGTTCGTTGCATCGGCCAAACCTATGAGATAAATAGCTTTTCTCATACGAGAATTGGCAGCGCCATTAATTAAGAGCAATATAGAAACGTCTTTTGCCATGTCAACAGCCGAGGGCGCTGAATCACACGAGATCTACCTTGCTCAGGAGTTCTCCCAGTAAAGAACTTGCAAAATTGTTGACCAGAAGCCTAAATCTCCCTCCCGACCCATTCCACAATGTTGTTGTTATGCTCTTCAGTCTGAAGACTGGTTTCATGCAGCTGCCCAAGGTAGTCTATTCTGTGCAAGCCTCTTCAGCGCTGCACAGCTAATGCAGTGTACTGTATTCAAGACTTGTCTCCCTCTACAATTTTAACACGCCCCTCCCAACACCCACATATACACACTTCTCTCCATTAACAAACCGACAAGTCCTTGATGCCTTAGGATATGCCCCATGAAATAAAGTTGTGCCATAAATTTCTTGTTTTCCCCAGTTCGACTCAGTATCTTCTTATCAGTTATTCGATCTGCAGTGCCACCACTATTTTTCGGCGCTACTGAGTAAAATTGTGACATAGCCATGGCTGTTACAAAAGATCTTGGGAGTGGGAAAGCTCAGCGCCGACCAAACACCATTACGTCAGATGCAGAAATGACACTGGCAGATTCCCTCATTGTGCTCCAGAAAAATGGCTGGCACCACCATAACAACGACACAGCAGAATGGCGTTGGTTGGCCAGCAACTACACACCCAATCAGCAGACGTCTTATCGAGTACATGGTTGCAAGCTGGGATTTGCATAGCAAAGCTCTGTCCCAATGTAAATCGCCATTAATTTCAGCCAAAGGTGTATCAGTCTGGTACCTAGTATTTAAGACGAGAGGTGTAGGCCGCTCCACGAGGCGACATGAGGCTAGAAGCAGCCACCACGAGATTTGGCATCCACTAACTGTATACCCCTGCTGCTGGTTTTAAGATCAGTGCTGTGAGCTTAGCATCTTCCAGTCTGTTGACCAACTACCAGGTGCAACCAGCCTTCGGCCATAGAAAGCAGTCGTTTGAGACCTTGAAAGCCTGTTGCGTCAGTTCCTTAACACTCGCTGTCTTCAGCACACACTATGGAGAACATTGCACCAGACAATGTTCTTGTTTGTTCTTCAGTAAAATGTATGACTAATAGTGAAGTTTTTATAAGCATCCATCGATCATCAACCCGACAACAATTCGCCACCTCAACCTAGACCTCCACGTTTAGAGGACATCCATACAGGACCTCTACAGTTCGATGTCAGAAGTGTGTGTCGCCTATAAATTTCAGTGACAGGGGAACCTTACCAGCCACCCTACCTGGAGACGATGACTCTCGACTACCTCAGGGTTGCAGTTTCGTCGACACACCGCATCAGTATGCAGTGGGCCGGCCGGAGTGTCTGAGCGGTTCTACGCGCTTCAGTCTCGAGACGAGCGACCGCTACAGTCGAAGTTTCGAATCCTGCCTCGGGCATGGATGTGTGCGATGTCCGTAGGTTAGTTAGGTTTAAGTAGTTCTAAGTTCTAGGGGACTGATGACCTCAGAAGTTAAGTCCCATAGTTATCAGAGCCATTTGAAACCAAGTATTCAGTGGGTGAGTGCACTAACTGTTCTATTTTGCCCCCTGCGAGTATCACGTCGAGTCAGTGCATCTTATGCAGCTTTTCAGTTCTGTTTTCAAGTGTGACATGTGTCAAGTAAACTCAGACTGTGTTCTGAGGATGTGTAAACATGAACGTTATTTTTACCTATCATTAATGATTGTGGCTCATTGTCTGGAAGTGTATAAGGTGTTAACTATGCGTAGCTTTTTAGGAGGGCAACATGAGTTTTGTCGAGAAGTTAGAGTTTTGTGGTGTTTTTCGCCGTTTTGAATGGGCAATGTATTAAAGTAGTAGTCATGAGTAGCCACTCAAGCGGAGATGTTAAGTTATTGTAAGTGTTAGGATAGAATTAGATTAAGTGTCCTTGTCGTCTTACTGTTTTGTTCTCCTCGTTTGTTGTTTGCATAATTAGTGGGGGATACCCTGGCGGAGAAGTTGCAAATTTCTGCAGTCTGGACGAGATGTGGAGGGAAGTGCATCTGCCGACAATTATTATGTCTTGCAGAGTGCAACTCCCGGCGTAATTTTGCTGTAGATACTTAGGAGGTGACACAGAAAGCTATCAATATGACTGATTGTATTGCAGATATTTTGGTTACTGAGATGGTACAAATGCATTTAGTATTTCTGAAGGCCGCAGATTCTGCACCATCTTTGACGACACTGCCTCCTCAGAAAGTGGGAAGAGAAGAAACAGGAAATGTGTTTGTAAGGTTTATGGTCGGGCCGACAAGGCTTGTGCCAGTGGATCAGGAGATTGACAAAAGTGACAACACTTGCAGTGTAATGTGTGATGCAGACGAAGGTTGCTGTGCAATCCCAGGGCTAGAGTTTCTCATCAAGCATCATGCCGAAACTGACTTTCGATGACGAGCGGTGGAACCCAGGGGGATAATGTTCAAGCTGGGGGAAGCTGTCACCAGTGAAATACTGCTGCAATGTTCGTTTATCATGATAGGACAAATGTGGGCAAAATCACTAATGCTTAATATGCATGATCTAGTGCCACAAGGCACTGGGAATTCGCTTTAGGTGACCGAAGATGTTGCTGATACGATTCTGGACTTCGCCTCTGGGTAAGGAATCGTCGTTGAGTACACAGCGTTCGGTGATTGAGATAACTTCTTCTGTCAATATTCACGTTGAGACGTTATCTGAATTCCGTCGTTGTGGCTGGGAGTTCGCGTTTCTTGTCTGTAGAATGTAGAGAGGAGAAGATAGTATTAGATTATACTAGACAGAGGACCGCCTTCTGCCGGACTAGTGTTTAATGAGTTTTATTATTTTGTGGCTGGAGTTCTTCCATCGTCGCACACGTGTACGAGAAGCATCACTCAAACGCACCGGACGCAGTAAATTCGGTGATATTGGTAACTGCTTCGGGTTATTAGGGCTATAAAGCTAAACAGCTGTGATAATGTAAGATTCATTTCCACTGAGGTTGCACACCACTGTAGATCATCGTTAAAAGTAGTGTCTTCTAGTTTTTAAGACGTAGATGATATCGGTGATCTCGCGTTATTTATATTAGATCGAGTAGCCATACAAATGGGCACATTTGGGCAGTTGATCAATAATATTGGTCATGAAATTCATTTGTATCTCTTTATGTCCATTGCACATCGACACAAAAAAATGGTTCAAATGGCTCTGAGCACTATGGGACTCAACTGCTGTGGTCATTAGTCCCCTAGAACTTAGAACTACTTAAACCTAACTAACCTAAGGACATCACACACATCCATGCCCGAGGCAGGATTCGAACCTGCGACCGTAGCAGTCGCACGGTTCCGGACTGCGCGCCTAGAACCGCGAGACCACCGCGGCCGCACATCGACACATAAACATTTGTAATATATAAAGGGGTTTTAATCTACAATAAATGTATAAGCAGGAAATACATTAACATTTAGTGGTTACCAGTTCCCTTAATCATTCATTTATTTTTATGTAGTGTTTTATATGTTAAAGAGCAAGAAGGAGAAAATAATATCACCGTTAAGAGATCCTAAGATCAGCTTCAGAGGCAGTCAGACAGGGCCAAAGCTTTACTTTCGCGATCAGTATTTTCCATTGTGCACATTCATTTTTACACCCGCCTGGAGCAGCAACTCGGACACCATACAAATACCTTCCAGTAATAAAATCAACGATTGCGTATAAGAATTACAGTAATCGAATGGCGTACATAACGTAAAAAGTCTTTCTTCAGCGCATTACCAGTTCCTTCATTTTAGGCTGTTTGTCCCTTCTCAGTGAGCTTTTCGCACAAAGGCATTCTAACATTGTCAGCTGCTTATTCCATGGAGTATCGTCAGACTGGCTCAGTGATCTATCAAGTGCAGGAAGATGGAAGGCAGATAGAGAGTGTAAAGAAAATAGTCGTGATCACCTACCACTTACCAGCAGGTAGTCAGCTCAGTATTGTCAATCGAAATTAACTGAGCAGTGCTTGTTGATTCCTGTTGTGATTTCCTTTACTCCAGTTTTGTGTTCGAGAGAAACGCAAAGTTACAGATGTGGCTCCAATGTAATTTTCATAAGGCAAGTGTATAACGCGGTCGGTCTATCGAATTATGCTGTATAGTTAATTGAGTATCGGACCTCGTTTATGAGAGACTGTAGGTTCTTTGGTGCACAATAAAAGATCTGATAACTTGCTAATCAGTATTTGGATCACACCAATGGCGGACGGGCTCCATGTCAGCAGTTTTAAACTGGTTCAAATGGCTCTGAGCACTATGGGACTTAACATCTGAGGTCATCTTTCCCTTAGAACTTAGAATTACTTAAACCTAACTAACCTAAGGACATCAGACACACCCATGCCCGAGGCAGGATTCGAACTTGCGACCGTAGCAGTCGCGCGGTCCTGGACTGAAGCGCCTAGAAGCGCTCGGCCACCTCGGCCGGCCTCAGCAGTTTTGCATTTCTTTCACGAATAGCTGTACACAAAGCTGATAAAGACATTACTACAAAGAGATATATTTAGTTTGTTAAATTAATACATTTGAAAGGTATTAATTTAAATATACCTGAATACGAGGGGCGTTTGAAAAGTTTGTGCAAAGTACGAGAGATGCCACCACCGGCGCCTATCGATGTCATGTTTAGTTAGTAGCATCTTTGGAAAGAACGCACATCAAGTTTCAGTCATATTGGTCTATTTCTTTGTGTTTGGCATTCGTGGAAGTCGAGTGACTGTCAAAATATGGACGAAAAAGGATGTAGTGTGGTGATTAAACCGTACTTTATGAAAGGCGAAACGCCTCAGCGAACTAGAGAGAAGCTTGATAAACATTACAGTGACTCTGCGCCTTCGCTTAGAACATTTTATAAGGGATTTCACAATTTTAGGAGTGGCCATATGGGCACAAGTGATGCTCAACATTCTGGACGCCTTGTGGAGGTTACGACTCCAGAAATCATTGGTAAAATCCATGATAAGGTGATGGATGACAGAAGAGTTAAGGTGCGTTAGATTGCTAGTGCTGTGGGCATCTAGAGTGAACGGGTACATAATATTTTGCATGAACATTTGGACATGAGAAAGCTATCCGGAAGAAGCGTTCCGTGATTGCTCACGCTTGACCAAAAACGTAATTGTGCGAAGTGTTGCAAGGATGGTTTGCAGCTGTTGAGAAGAGTCCGCAGGACTTTGAGCGTCGTTTCGTCACTGTGGATGAAACATCGATACAGTACTATACTCCTGAGACCAAACAACAATCTAAACGATGGGTTACCAAAGGAGAATCTGCCCCAAAAAAGACGAAGACCAGTCCTTCGGCCGGAAAGCTATGACGACTGTCTTTTGGGATTCGCAAGGGATAATCCTCATCCAACATCTGGAAAAGGGTAAAACTACTACAGGTGAAGTCCATTGTTAATGGACCGTGCTTTTCCATCATGACAATGCACCAGCACAAACCTATGCAGTTCTGGTGGCACAATTAATGGAAATAGGATTTCAGCTCGTTTCCCATACCCCCCTATTCTCCAGACTTGGCTCCTTTGGACTACTAGTTGTTCCCCAATTTGAAGAAATGGCTGGTGGGCAAAGATTTTATTCAAACAAGGAGGTGATTGCAGCAACTATTAGCTATGTTGAAGACCTAGACAATTCCTGTTATTCGGAAGGGATCTACAAATTAGAACAGCGTTGGACAAAGTGTATAAGTCTAAAAGGAGACTATGTTGAAAAATAAAAAAGGTTTACCACAAATACATAAGCAGTTTTTATTTTTGCACGGACTTTTCAAACGCCCCTCGTATATTCATGGTACTAACAAGATGGATGCATACATAGTGAAAGCTGAAGAACAAAGGACGATACGAAACAGGAAGGCATCTCCTAGCCGATCACAGAAAAAATGTGAAGGCTTCTCTGTTCTTTATCATCATAGAAAGTATTACATGTACTTATTAACATTTGTGGACTTTCTGGTATACAAATATATCATAAAGAAAGAAAAATTATCTTGGTGTCTTACATTTTCCTGCGATATATTTGACTTCGATACTCGCTGTTACATGAGTAGTCATTCAAGTCGTGTACAACAAGGTTAAGTCAGTTCAGGGATGTGTCTGCCTGTGGGAATTGATGCAGCCACTGCTGGAGTGACGTCGTAGTTGGCTTGTATGATGCCGATCGGACAGTGACAACCGGCTGGGAGTGAGCTCTGGTTGTGCAGTTTGGAACAGAGGTGGGCATCGAAGCGCGGCCCGTCCAGGAGTGTAGCCATCACAGCCGTGCTAGCCTTGCCTAGCGCAGCCCGTTCAGCTGGGGCAGTCGCTTGGAGGTCCGACGGGCCGCACGGTGCAGAGTCATGCGGCCGCACTGGGCAACAACAGTCTCGGGCCGAGGGAGTCCCTGACGTCACCCCAACGGCCGAGCAGTGCTGTTGCGAAACAACTTGTATGCCACGGGCTGAGCAGAGTCGCGTATGGAGGTCCAGCCCACGGGCCGCGGCCTCAGTGCTCCGCACTGAGCGAGGCTGTGACGTCACTGCACCAGTGCTTTGCGCAAGCGGTGGCGTGCTGTGGCCTATGTGCTGTTGGTAGCACTGACCGCAGCTGTGAGCTACGGGCTGCGCGCGGAGAGTAGAGCAGAGTTTAGTTCAAATGTTCAAATGTGTTTGAAATCTTATGGGACTTAACTGCTAAGGTCAGCAGACCATATACCTTTTCGTCCGCTGCAGAATCCCACATTGTGCTCCAGGAAAGGGGCTGGCGCCGCCATAACGTCGACACAGCTGAATGGCGCTGTTAGGCCAGTTACTACACATCCAATCAACAGACTTCTTATGGTCGAATCAAGAATGCTCTCTCACAACATAAATTACCATTATTTTCAGTCAAAGGTGTCTCAGTCTGGTAGCTACTATTTACGAGAAGAGGTGAATGCCACTCCTCGAGGCGACATGATGCTACAAGCAACCACCACAAGATATGGCATCCACTACCTGTCGGCCCCTGCTGCTGGTTTTAAGATAAGTGTTGTGGGCTTAGCATCTTCCGGCCTGTGGGCCGACTACCAGGTGCAACCAACCTTCTGCCGTAAAAGGCACTTGTTTGAGACTATGTCCACCTGTTTCATCAGTTCCTTAACACCCGCTGTCTTCAGCACACACTATGGAGGACGTTGCACCACACAATGTTCTAGTTCGTTCATCAGTAAAATGTATGATTAACAGCGAAGTTTTTATGAACAGCCATGGATCATCATCCCGATAACAAACCACCACCTCATCTCAGACCTCCACGTGTAGAGGTCATCCATCCTGGACCTCTACATTTTGATGTCAGAAGTCTGTGTCACCTGTAAATTTCAGTGACAGAAGAAACTGAGCACCCAACCTACGTGCAGACAATGACTCCCTATTTCCTCATTGTTGCAGCTTCGTCGACACACAGCATCAGTGTGCAGTGGGTGACTGCACTAACTGTTCTATTTTGCCCTCTGCGAGTATCACGTCTAGTCAGTACACGTATAAGCAGCTTTTCAGTTCAGTTTCCATGTGTGACATGTGTCAAGTAAACTCCACGTGTGTTCTGAGGATGTGTAAACATGAACGTTATTTTTACCTATCATCAATGAGTGTGGCTCATTGTCTGGAAGTGTATGAGGTGTTCACCATGCATAGCTCCTTAGGAGGGGAAGATGAGTTTTGTCGAGAAGTCGGAGTTTATAGGTATTTTTCGCAGTTTTTAAACGGCAATCTATTTCATTTAGAACAATAAACGTGGCTCACTACGGTTAAGCACGTAAATCAGTAGTCATGAGTACCCACTCAAGTAGTGAAGTTAAGTTACAGTAAGTGTTAGGATAGAATTAGATTAATTGTCCTTGTCGTCATTCTGTTTTGTTCTCCTAGTTTGATGTTTGCGTAGTTAGTGAGGTATACCCTGGCGGAGAGGATGCGAATTTCTGCAGCCTGGCCGAGATGTGGAGGGAAGTGCATGTACCCATGATTTTGGTGTCTTACAGAGTGCAACTGCCAACAGTAATTTTGCTGTAGATACTTAGGGGGTGACACAGAAAGCTATCAATAAGGCTGATTGTATTGCAGATGTTTTGGGTACTGAAATGGCACAGACGCATTTAGTATTTCCGAATGCCACAGATTCGGCATCATCTGCGACGGCACTGCCTCCTCAGAAGGTGGGAGAAGAAGAAAGAGGAGATGTATTTATAAGGTTTCTGATCGGGCCAATAAGGCTGGTGCCAGTAGATCAGGAGATTGACAAAAGTGACAACACTTGCAGGGTAATGTGTGATGCAGGCGAACGCTGTTGCGCAATCCAAGGACTAGACTTTCTCATCAAGCATCATGCCGAAACTGACTTTTGATGAAGAGCGGTGGAACACAGAGAGATAATGTTCAAGCTGGTGGAAGCTGTCACTACTGAAATACAGTTGCAAGGTTCGTTTATCATCATAGGAAAGATGCGGGCATAATCATTAAAGATTAATTTGCATGATATACTTCCATAGGACCTGGGAAGTCGGTTTAGGTGTCCGGAGGTGTTGCTAACTTATACGATTCTGTACTTCGCCTCCGGGTAGGGAATCGTCGTTGAGTAGACAGCGTTCAGTGATTGAGAGCACTTCTCCTGTCGATACTCACACTGAGACGTATTTGAATTCCGTACTCGTGGCTGAGAGTTCGCGTTTCTTGTCTGTAGAATACAGAGAGGAGAAGATAGTGTTAGATTACACGAGTCAGAGGACAGCCTTCTGCCGTCCTAGTGTTTATTGAGTTTTTTATTTTGTGGCTGGAGGTCTTACATTGTCGCAGACGTGTACGAGAACCATCACTCCGACGCACCGGACGCAGTACATTCGGTGATATTGGTAACTGCGTTTTAGGGCTATAAAGCTGAACAGCTGTGATAATGTAAGTTTCATTTCCACTGAGGTTGCACACCACTGTAGATCATCTTTGAAAGTAGTGTCTTCTAGTGTTTGGGACGTAGATGACATCGGTCATCTCACGTTACTTATATTAGACCGCGTAGCCATAAAAAGGGGCACATTTTGGCAGTTGATCAATAATAATAGTCAGCAAATTCATTTCTATCTCTTTATGTCCATTACACATCGACATATAAACTTTTGTAATATATAAAGGGGTTTTAATCTACAATAAATGTATAAGCAGAAATAACATTTATTATTCAGTAGATACTAGTTCCCTTAATCATTCATTTATTTTATGTTTTAATTTATACTTTAGACATTAATTTTTACATAACCGCCTGGAGCAGCATCTTGGAAACTATACAAATACCTTACAGAAATACTTTCTAACACTTAAATTTATATTCAATGTTAGCAAATCCCTGTTTTTCATTAATGCTTTTCTTGCTATAGTCAGTCTTCATTTTATATCCTCTATACTTCCGCCACCATGAGTTATTTTGCTGTCTAATAGTCCTTTTAGTGTCTCATTTCGTAATCAGATTCCCTTAACACTACCTGATTTAACCCTCGCAATACCAAGGGGGAGGGCAGGGGTACTTTATGCCCTTTTCAGAACACTGTAATCTAGTCATGTACATTATATTTTAAAATTCTCAAAAATTATATTTATAATTTTTAATGATTTTTTCTAACGGATACTGTAATGGCTTTAAATTTTTCAGTAAAACATAACGCAAAAATTTAGGTGTTGTCAGTTGATGTGAATTTTCGGATCAGGTGTCATATTCATATATTCAGGTTTATGACCCTTCTTACACATAAATATATCTTTAAAAATAATGTTGTGCGTAAAAGACAACGAAAATTAACGAAATTCATATATCTTTGTGATGGTCATATATTACGCCCTCCTTTTGTAGTACACGTTAGTAGTGGGGCAACCTATGTGCGACGACACACTGCATTGTAGCCAAATTTATTCAAGATGGCGGCGACGACGTGAGCAACATCTTTACATCTCCTACATCTAAGTTCTTTGACCACAGTCCACATGTTTGTACGTAAACATAGTGTATTTTCACAAGTGCACATCATAATAGTGTAATATGGAGCTATACCTGATATATGGACGTGAAATTGACCACAAGTGTGTAACTAAGTGGCAAAGGTATCATCAAAGCACAACAGTAATATTGGTGCTTCAACATTTTGTAAGTACAGATATATTTTCGTCAAATGCTGCCTTACCAGTTACAGTTGTCCCACTTGTATTTGTGTAGTCACCAGCAAATAATTTTTTTGTATTTATACAGTGATCTCCAACAGTACAAACATGTAAATGAATGTATAAACACCTGAAGATGGGCGCAAGCCTGAAACCGATCGTGTGACGAATAAACAACCTTTTATTGTGACTGGTAGCGGATATTTTTCTGCAATCTCATAAGGGAATAGTCACGGAGTTCGACAGCATCCACTATGGATAAAATTCATTCAGTTAAAAATAACTCATAGCACAGCCTACAGACATCCGAACTGCTCGTAAATAATGCAAAACATTTACGTCCAAATTGCCAAACAACTCCTACTTTTCAGAAATAATTTCAGTCCATGGGCTGATGGAAGGAGGAAGGAGTGTACTTTATTCATTTGGGGCATATCTTTTTGAAACTTTTGCATCTCATAGGTTTCGATATGTAAGGCTGACATAAGGCAGGTTCTGAACTCCAGTAGTGCACTACATGTGGCAACACAACCACACCCATTAAGATATTCATTCCAATCCAGACCACTAACTCCTCTACAGATAAATTTGTTCAGTTATTTGTTGACTCACTCACAGTCCGACTATATTGCCGTTTTTGCGCAAAAACCGCTCAGGCTGCGCTGTGCTGCTCGGGGAACTAAGGAAGGACTGCAATCTATTTATTTGGAGCCCTTATATTTAGTCGTGGAGTATATTTATCACAAAACACCCACACTGATCCGACTGTGGTCATCTGACACAGGCCACAAACACGTAAACAACTCCTAATTTCACCACACAATAGCAAACAGCTATTAAATAATGCAGTACACAATATCAGCAAACGAGCTCTGTACTCTTAAACACTCCAAATAAAGCACAGCACAGTGCACAGACATGCTCATAAAATAGTGCAACAGACGCGTCCAAACACTCACAGCTGCCAAACCGACCAAAAGTCTCTGCTCGGCCTCCCCCAGGCATGAACTCAACACAGTCACATTCGCGCCTAACACCAGAGAAATTGATATCGCCTATGCGCCTTAGATTATGCTCCAAGGCAGGCTACACGGGTTTGCGGTCGGCGGGGAGGGGGTTCCAGAGACTCCATCCAAGTTCAGCTTCCGAGCGCTCATGACAGGCGCCCAGAAAGGGCGCTCTCCTCTGACACATGTGAAAGCCGTGTTGTTCTTCTCAGGTCTGGACCTGCTTTAACGTCTATTGTCAGAATAGCACATAGCTCGTTGACACACACGATTAACGCGGCCAGGAAAACATTTACTACTTGCATGCAACCGAGATGGTGACGGAAAGCCAATCACTCTGATCTGCACTCTATTTATTTTTTCGAACAACTTATTTAACCATACAGTATATCTATCATGCTGTCAAAAAACACCCACCCAGATGTGCCCTGGGCCATGTTGCACAGTCCACAGACACTCACCCAATCATAATTACAGTACACATTATAGCAAACTGCTACTAAATAATTCTTCACCCTGATGTGTAGATGCGCTCAGTACTCGTAAAGTATCCTAATAATGCATAGCAGAGCCTGCAGATCTGCTCACAAAGTAACTCAGCAGATGTGCGCAGGTACCCGCCCCCCTCACCCTCCCCACAGGATCGTGAAGTCACCCATTCGTCTGATTTCAGATCTCGCACAGCCCTTGCTTGGCTTCCGCAAGCGTGAGTTGGCGCGGTCAAAGCGCTCATCAGCTGTCAAAGCACACACATACGTCCATCCAGGATCCCGATCTGTCACAACCCCGATCCGCGACCACCGAATCAGGGTGAAAGTCAACTTTATATCAATGCATCATAATTCCACTCATCCACCAGGACTGGTGGGCAGGGTCACCCCTTTCTTTCAGCAGGAGACAACTATTTTTTACAGTGGTAGCTAAATTGCACCATCAACTTAACATCACCAATCGCGAAACATATCTTCATATACATAAACACTCTTACTCAATTACACAGCGGTCCCACTGAGGACATGACCTTCCATATTACAGTTCTTAATCCAATAACCACCGAAACAAGTACTAAATGCTCAAATTAATCCCATAGCACCTTACAAAGCGAGAGTCCGAGTGCTGCTGCCGGCATGTCAAAGCCACATCTCTGTCCATCTAAACAGCCATCCACTCAGCCCCAGGACCAGCATGCTGAAGTGGGCTCTCTCTATACCTGCTCTCGAGCTATTGTCTAACCACACACAGTGCACAAATGGATTTCTGAATAGTGCAGATCTCTATCCCCCCCCCCCCCCCTGCATCTCCAACTGGACACGTGAACAGTGTCTCTACCAGCCAGCGAACCCGACGTCCTTCACCCTTTGCTGACAATTTCCACTCAGAAACCTTAAACACTTGCATATATAAAACCATATTCACTCCTGCCAAAACCCACTTACTAATTAAAAAAGCATTCTCCCTTTCTAAGCATAGATCAGTATGCATTTATCTTCACCCATCTGATCTCTGCAATTTAAGACAGAGAAACACATATCCATTACCTTCTGCAGCCTCACTAGAAATAGAATGACCTCAGTTACTGCAACAGGACCTTGTTTTGAACATTCGCCGGAAATGCGTCAATGTTGTACGTCCCAAATTAGATACAAGCACAGCAGATCCTCAACACCCTATCATCTTTATTCCTTACCATCAAACAGTGAAAAAAAATACCAGCTATAAAAGCTCATCATATTTACAAGTCACGAAGGCACCAATGCGATCCACCTCCAGCGCGGACAAAGCAAATTCACAATACTCTCCCCGAATAACTCAGAGTGCATGTACACAGTCATACAGGAAACAGAGCAAGCACTCTCCGAATGTGGAGGTGGCTGGATACACAATTTTAGAACACAGAACGATAGGTTATGTCGCGGTCGCATGGATGGATCTCACATAAAATAGAAAGAAATGCGAAAACTGATTAGCGCATACGTATAAACTAACCTAACATACACCAAAAGGCAATGAAAATGAGGACGTACTTGCTTATCTTCTGTTTCGCATGGAGCAATTTGTAAATGGAGTCAAGTATGCGGCAACAAGAGGAATGTAGGAAAACGATGACATCGAAGTGAGCAGAATCAGGAAGGTAGTCAATTTTTTCTCGTTGAGTACGTATTATAGTGTATGTCTACTGAGGTAGCAGCGACACAGGCGAATTGAATACTGTATTTGATGCTTTTGAGGAGGACAGAGAATCATTCACGTCTAAACTTACTCACCTCTGTGTTAAAGGATAACAGAGAGTGTACAGGATGATCGATTGAGACAGAGCTGTAACTAGGTACTATGTAAACGTTGACTCATATATTCTAGAAAAGGACAAGTTGCTGAAGGTCAATTTTTTTTCCGGTGTTCTACTTGGATACTTTAGTCACGTGATATAGCCTGCATTCTAGTCGTATGCAGCTACGTGTTCCGTATGTGGTTTAAAGCTGTCTACTTGCGATCGTTAACGGTGAACCTGTCGGTCATCAGAGGACTTCCATCTCATGTGTGATGAAAGCTGATACATTCCTCTAAACGCACTTTGATTTACGTGATCCCTACCCTGTCACATGCTTGGTGTAAAATCGAGACTTCAGCGTCATAACTAAGTTAGCTGTGGGTATTTGTGAGGGGCTGTAATCATTGTGTACACACTTACCCGACAGATGGGCTGTTTACAGAGTTGGTGACGGGATGACCTGTAATTTTCACATGTTGGACGCTGCTGTTATGCGTATCTGTTTGCTTGTAGGATGTACCGCCTGCTACTAACTATCATTTTTATATAGACCTGATGGAGTAATAGCATAATTACTGACTCATGATCGGATGTGATCAGTGGGCACTAGACGTGTCCGCTCGTATCATAGAAAGAAAAAGTTTTTCGATTCGGGGAGAGATAGCTCAGCGTAGGGGAACTAGTGATAAGGATGTATGTCTGACAGGATGGTAAAGTAGGCGATCTAAGGTTATCCCCCATTTTTAACTGCTGAACGTTCTAGTCTTAGGAGTGTGTGTGTGTTTATGTTCTCTCTCTCTCTCTCTCTCTCTATCGCTCTCTCTCTCTCTCTCTCTCTCTCTCTCTCTCTCTCTCTCTCTTTTACTGAAACCTTCGATGCACCAATCCTAGACTCTAGAACAATAGTTTACACATGATAGATTGGATGATTTAAGTAAAAATGTGTCGAACTACGTTGTGTATAAATATTGCTCCATTCTTGTTCTTCTTAACTGTATGCTATTAACTTAAGGCACTTTGAGATCTGTTACTATAGATCGATATGGTGTGCTAACCTCCAAGACTTGGTTACATTTCGAGAAATGTGGTGCACTTGGAGGGGGTTAGGACTAGGAAAGCTCTGTTCAGTCAAGAGAGGTGGAGTGTAGCTGTATTCGTCTGCTCAGTTGAGGAATAATTGGGTAGTGATGTTGCGGGGTAGGTTGGTCAATGCTGAGGTGAGGATGGTCTTTTAACGTAAGAGAGCGAGATTGCTCTGTGACCGCCATATGCAGAGAGACTGATCGAGTACTATGCGTAAGGTCTTAGAAATATGTATAGCATTGTATGGTATACTTTGATCGTTTTTATGTATTCAAGAATTAAGTGTGAATGGACGTGCTGAGCAGTCATCTATGAATATTCGCAATGATACTTGCAGAGCAGAGGAGGTATGGCTTAGCTATGATAGTGAAATTAGGAAAACAAGCTGCCACATGATTGGTCAGTGTTGGACATAATGTAAAGTTTTTAGCGATATCAGCTGTGATGGGTAATATTACAGTAGATCGGTGGTGTCTTACCCATCGCATCTGTGCACTGGGTAGGACATAATGATTGACTGACAATGCTTGTTTGAGTTGGGGTACAAATTTTGGTTGATGGACCGCACCTTCTGGGGTTGTTAGCACCGAAAACGGTGATCCCGTACTTGTGTACAAAAATGACCAACCACTAGAAATGGAACGCAGAGTTATAAACTATTTGGTCACTGTGACATATGAGTTTAAATGTAGAGGTGGTCAATCACTTTCGAGGGAAGTCGCCCCAACGCCACCAAGCTCTTCTAGTTTCATTGTGTTGTGGCTGTCCTTTATTTAAAATCATTCAATGTTACGCTATCGACTGTAAGAATATGATTTACAAGGTGGAAGGTATAGTTTCCTGTGAGAGGCCGTGCATCAGTCCTTGTTAATGTCTGTTTAGAATCAGACACTGACTTCGAAGTCGTGGCAGAAAGACGAAATGTTCGTCAGTGTGCAAAAGCATGTTAGAAAACACTGTTTGAACAAGGGTCAGGTGTCTGACTTGGTGAGCTGTTAGGAATTCTTGGATGGTCGCACTCTCAGTTATTCAGGGAGAGTATTGTGAATTCTCATTAGCTTAGAGTATGGGTGATCAAACTTTAAAGTGGTCTGTGCAGCGTCTGTATATTTAATATGATCTTGTTCATATAGGCAGCTGCAGTTTGAGGTGTCTGACTTGGTGAGCTGTTAGGAATTCTTGGATGGTCGCACTCTCAGTTATTCAGGGAGAGTATTGTGAATTCTCATTAGCTTAGAGTATGGGTGATCAAACTTTAAAGTGGTCTGTGCAGCGTCTGTATATTTAATATGATCTTGTTCATATAGGCAGCTGCAGTTTGAGGTGCCTGACTTGGTGAGCTGTTAGGAATTCTTGGATGGTCGCACTCTCAGTTATTCAGGGAGAGTATTGTGAATTCTCATTAGCTTAGAGTATGGGTGATCAAACTTTAAAGTGGTCTGTGCAGCGTCTGTATATTTAATATGATCTTGTTCATATAGGCAGCTGCAGTTTGAGGTGCCTGACTTGGTGAGCTGTTAGGAATTCTTGGATGGTCGCACTCTGAGTTATTCGGGGAGAGTATTGTGTATTCGCTATGTCCTCGCTGGAGGTGGATTGCATTGGTGCCTTCGTGACTTGTAAATATGATGAGCTTTTATAGTTGGTAATTTTTTTTCCCTGTTTGATAGTAGAGGATAAAGATGATTGGGTGTTGACGACCTGTTGTACTTGTATCTAGTTTGGGACATACAACATTGCGCTCATTTCCGGCGAATGGTCAAAACAAGGTCCTGTTGCGGTAACTGAGCTCATCCTGTTTCTATACAGGCTGCAGAAGGTAATAGATATGTCTTTCTGCAACTTAAATTGCAGAGATCAGATGGGTGAAGATAAATGCATACTCATCTGTGCATAGAAAGGGAGAATGCTTTTTTATTAATAAGTGAGTTGTGGCGGGAGTGAATATGGTTTTATATATGCGAGTGTTTAAGATTTGTGAGTGGAAATTACCAGCGAAGGGTGAATGACGTCTGGTTTGCGGGATGGGGGAGACACTGTTTACATGTCATGCTGGAGATGCAAGGGGGAGATAGAGATCTGCGCTATTCAGGAGTCCATTTGTGCACTGTATGTCGTTAGACAATAGCTGGAGAGCAGGTATAAAGAGAGCCCACTTCAGAATGCTGGTCCTGGGGCTGAGTGGATGGCTGTTTAGATGGACAGATATGTCGCATTGACATGCCGCCGCCGTCACTCGGACGCTCGCTTTGTATGGCACTATGGGATTAGTTTGAGCATTTTGTACTTGGTTTAGTGGTTATTGGATTAAGAGCTGTAATATGGAAGGTCATGTCCACAGCGGGACCACTGTGTAATTGAGTAAGAGTGTTTACGTATTTGAAGATATGTTTCGCGATTGGTGATGTTAAGTTGATGGTGCAATTCAGCTACCACTGTAAAAAATAGCTGTCTCCTGCTGAAAGGAAGAAAGAAAGGAGTGACCCTGCCCCCCAGACCTGATGGATGAGTTATTAGATAAGAGCAAGTGATAGTTGTTGAATGACGCCATGTGTTCGGATGTAGGAGTCTCTAAACGGCTGGGCGAGATTTTTTTTATGTGGAAATTTATGCAATCTGTAGATAGTGATATTCTGCCACTAGTGACAAGAGTTAAGAGCGGAAAAATAGGTCCAAATCGAGTGCTAGCAGAATGTTGAGGCAATGGTAATAATATTTATTTAAAGGTGGAGGTGGTAAATATGGATCAGTCTTTGAATATTGGTGTGAGTGTCGTATGTGCTTGATGCTCTGTATAAAAGGTTTACTCTTTAATTGGGTTTGGTATTTCTGGGTGTGTGTAAAATTAATTTTAGTGTTGAAAGTGCGAGCAAGATGAGTTGATTGGTGTTTAGGTAGAGGCTACGTTTGTAATTCGAAAAGAGGGGATGAGAATGGTAAATTGACTGATGGACATGGTTTGTGGCGTGATATATGAGCATCAAGATAGGGTTGAGGCTGTTTGTGTATGTTGATGGTGGGATGGGTGTGAGGTTAGGTGCAGTTGTAGGAGTAAATTAGATCTTATTTTTAAAAAATGTTGTAAGCTAAGAATGACATTGAGAAGGTTTTAGATGGCTGGTCACGCGCCGAGGCGAGAGCAGGGATATGTAGTTATGTTTAGTTAAAGGGCCGTGTAATGTCGTGTCAAGAGTAATGCGCAGTGTGTCATAGGAGGTAAAGACATGTGTTGCTGCTATGATGTGTCTAGCGTATGGAGACTACACTTTGGAATTATGATGCGTTGATACAAAGTTGACTTTCACCCACGTTCGGTGGGCACGGCTCGGTGTTGTGACAGATCGGGATCCTGGATGGATGTATGTGTGTGCTTTGACAGCTGATGAGCGCTTTGACCGTGCCAACTCATGCTTGCGGAAGCCGAGCAGGGGCTGTGCGTGGTATGAAATCAGAAGGATGTGTGACTTCACGATCCTGTGAGCAGGGTGCAGAGGGGGGGAAGGGTACCTGCGCACATCTGCTTATTTATGTTGTGAGCAGATCTGCAGGCTCTGCTATGCGTCATTAGGATAGTTTATGAGTACTGATCATATCTACACATCTGCGTGAAGAATTATTTAGTAGCAGTTTGCTATAGTGTGTTCTGAAATTATGATTGGGTGCATGTCTGTGGACTGTGCAACATGGCCCAGAGCACATCTGGGTGGGTGTTTTGTGATAGCATGATAGATATACTGTATGGTTAAATAAGTTGCTCGAAAAAATAAATAGAGTGTTCTCAATGATTACACGCGCCTGCAGTGCAGATCAGAGTGATTGGTTTTCCGTCACCATCTCGGTTGCATGCGAGTAGTAAATGTCTTCCCGGCCGTGTTAATCGTGTGTGTCAACGAGCTATGTGCTATTCTGACAATAGACGTGAAGGCAAGTCCAGACCTGAGACGCCGACGGTATACATGAGAAGAACAACGTGGCTTTCACATGTGACCGGCTGCAGATAGTAGCACATGTCGGAACGAATGACGCCTGCCGCTTGGGTTCTGAGGCCATCCTTGGTTCCTTCCGGCGGCTGGCTGATTTGGTGAAGACAACCAGCATCGCACGCGGAGTGCAAGCTGAGCTTAATATCTGCAGCATAGTGCCCAGAGTCGATCGCGGTCCTCTGGTTTGGAGCCGTGTGGAGGGTCTAAACCAGAGGCTCAGACGACTCTGCGACTATAATGGTTGCAAATTCATCGACCTCCGTTATTGGGTGGAGAACTGTAGGGCCCCCCTAGACAGGTCAGGCGTGCACTACACACCGGAAGCAGCTACTAGGGTAGCAGAGTACGTGTGGCGTGCACACGGGGGTTTTTTAGGTTAGAGGGACCCCCCCTTGGGCGAAACGATAAAATACCTGACGGCTTACCAGAGAGAACATTATCATCGTTGATAAAGAACGTCCGTCCTCAGAGACCAAAAACAGGAAAAGTTAACGTAATATTGGTAAACTGCAGGAGTATCCAGGGCAAGGTTCCTGAATTAGTATCTCTTATTGAAGGAAATAGTGCGCATATAGTATTAGGAACGGAAAGTTGGTTAAAACCGGAAGTGAACAGTAACGAAATCCTAGACACAGAATGGAATATATACCGCAAGGATAGGATAAACGCCAATGGTGGAGGAGTATTTATAGCAGTAAAGAATTCAATAATATCCAGTGAAGTTATTAGCGAATGCGAATGTGAAATAATCTGGGTTAAGTTAAGTATCAAAGGTGGGTCAGATATGATAGTCGGATGCTTCTATAGGCCACCTGCATCAGCAACCGTAGTAGTTGAGCGCCTCAGAGAGAACCTGCAGAACGTCGTGAAGAAGTTTCGTGATCATACTATTGTAATAGGGGGAGACTTCAATCTACCAGGTATAGAATGGGATAGTCACACAATCAGAACTGGAGCCAGGGACAGAGACTCTTGTGACATTATCCTGACTGCCTTGTCCGAGAATTACTTCGAGCAGATAGTTAGAGAACCAACTCGTGAAGCTAACGTTTTAGACCTCATAGCAACAAATAGACCGGAACTTTTCGACTCCGTGAATGTAGAAGAGGGTATCAGTGATCATAAGTCAGTGGTTGCATCAATGACTACAAGTGTAATAAGAAATGCCAAGAAAGGAAGGAAAATCTATTTGCTTAACAAGAGTGATAGGGCACAAATCGCAGAATATCTGAGTGACCATCATCAAACGTTCATTTCTGAGGAAGAGGATGTGGAACAAAAATGGAAAAAATTCAGAAACATCGTCCAGTACGCCTTAGATAAGTTCGTACCGACTAAGGTCCAAAGCGAGGGGAAAGATCCACCGTGGTATAACAATCATGTACGAAAGGTACTACGGAAACAAAGAAAGCTTCACCATAGGTTTAAGAGTAGTCGAATCATAGCTGATAAGGAAAAGCTGAACGAAGCGAAAAAGAGCGTAAAGAGAGCAATGAGAGAAGCATTCAACGAATTCGAACATAAAACATTGGCAAACAATCTAAACAAGAACCCTAAAAAGTTTTGGTCATATGTAAAATCGGTAAGCGGATCTAAATCCCCTATTCAGTCACTCGTTGACCACGATGGCACCGAAACAGAGGACGACCGAAGAAAGGCAGAAATACTGAATTCAGTGTTCCGAAACTGTTTCACTGCGGAAAATCGTAACACGGTCCCTGACTTCAGCCGTCGCACGGACGCCAAAATGGAAAATATTGAAATAAACGATATCGGAATTGAAAAACAACTGCTATCACTTAGTAGCGGAAAAGCATCCGGACCAGACGAGATACCCTTAAGATTCTACAGTGATTATGCTAAAGAACTTGCCCCCTTTCTATCAGCAATTTATCGTAGATCTCTGGAAGAACGTAAAGTACCTAGCGACTGGAAGAAAGCACAGGTCGTTCCCATTTTCAAGAAGGGTCATAAATCAGATGCGAATAATTATAGGCCAATTTCACTTACGTCAATCTGTTGTAGAATAATGGAACATGTTTTGTGTTCTCGTATTATGACGTTCTTAGATAATACAAATCTCCTTCATCATAACCAACATGGATTCCGCAAACAGAGATCATGTGAAACCCAGCTCGCCCTATTTGCCCAAGAAATTCACAGTGCCGTAGACACTGGCGAGCAGATTGATGCCGTATTCCTGGACTTCAGGAAGGCATTTGATACGGTTCCGCACTTAAGTTTAGTGAAAAAAATACGTGCTTACGGAATATCGGACCAGGTTTGTGATTGGATTCAGGATTTCCTAGAAGAAAGAACACAACATGTCATTCTTAACGGTTCAAAATCTGCAGATGTAGAGGTAATTTCGGGAGTACCGCAAGGAAGCGTGATAGGACCTTTATTGTTTACAATATACATAAATGACTTAGTTGACAACATCGGTAGCTCCGTGAGGCTATTTGCAGATGACACGGTTGTCTACAAGAAAGTAGCAACATCACAAGACTCGTACGTACTCCAGGAAGACCTGCAGAGGATTAATGAATGGTGCGACAGCTGGCAGCTTTCCCTAAACGTAGATAAATGTAATATAATGCGCATACATAGGGGCAGAAATCCATTCCAGTACGATTATGCCATAGGTGGTAAATCATTGGAAGCGGTAACGACCGTAAAATACTTAGGAGTTACTATCCGGAGCGATCTGAAGTGGAATGATCACATAAAACAAATAGTGGGAAAAGCAGGCGCCAGGTTGAGATTCATAGGAAGAATTCTAAGAAAATGTGACTCATCGACGAAAGAAGTAGCTTACAAAACGCTTGTTCGTCCGATTCTTGAGTATTGCTCATCAGTATGGGACCCTTACCAGGTTGGATTAATAGAAGAGATAGACATGATCCAGCGAAAAGCAGCGCGATTCGTCATGGGGACATTTAGTCAGCGCGAGAGCGTTACGGAGATGCTGAACAAGCTCCAGTGGCGGACACTTCAAGAAAGGCGTTACGCAATACGGAGAGGTTTATTATCGAAATTACGAGAGAGCACATTCCGGGAAGAGATGGGCAACATATTACTACCGCCCACATATATCTCGCGTAATGATCACAACGAAAAGATCCGAGAAATTAGAGCAAATACGGAGACTTACAAGCAGTCGTTCTTCCCACGCACAATTCGTGAATGGAACAGGGAAGGGGGGATCAGATAGTGGTACAATAAGTACCCTCCGCCACACACCGTAAGGTGGCTCGCGGAGTATAGATGTAGATGTAGATGTAGATGTCAGAGGAGAGTGACCTTACTGGTCGGCTGTCATGAACGCTCGGAAGCTGAAATGGCTGGAGGCTCTGGAACCCCCTCCCTGCCGACCGCAAACCCGCTTGGCCTGCCTTGGGGCGTAATCTAAGGCGCATAGGCGACATCAATTTCTTCAGTGTTAGGCGCGAATGCGACTGTGTTGAGGTCATGTTTGGGGGAGGCCGAGCAGAGACTTTTGGTTGGTTGGGCAGCTGTGCACTATTTTATGAGCATGTCTGTGCACTGTGCTGTGCTTTATTTGGGGTGTTTAAGTGTACAGAGCTCGTCTGCTGATATTGTGTATTGCATTATTTAAGAGATGTTTGCTATTGTGTGGCGAAATTAGGAGTTGTTTACGTGTTTTTGGCCTGTGTCAGATGACCACAGTCGGATCAGTGCGGGTGTTTTGTGACAAATATACTCCACGACTAAATAAAAGGGCTACAAATAAATAGAGTGCAGTCCTTCCTTACTTCCTCGAGCAGCACAGCACAGTCTGAGCGGTTTTTGCGCGAAAGCGGCAATCTGGTCAGACTGTGATTGAGTCAACAAATAAATGGACAAATTTATCTGTAGAGGAGTTAGAGGTCTGGATTGGAATGAGTATCTTGATGGGTGTGGTTGTGTTGTCACATGTAGTGCACTACATAATAAATCTATACTATGGTCTCGTAATCTATTTACCGCAACAGTGCACTCCCTGGATCGGATGGTGGATCTTTTATTATACCTCACACTTCGCCTCTCACAATCATCCTCACGAAACTTTCCTCCAGATCGAGCGATACAGAAGGAACAAGCATAACCCACAAATCTTTCGAAACTACCTTGCTACTCCCATGCAAAACACACATACCCAAATTACAAGACATACACAACACAACAATATGAAATATTACACAACGAACGGTTACAACTTCATCACTTTCCGCTTTCCCACTTCAATCAGAATTTATCCCAGTTTCACACGACACTGCCCCACTTTGTAATTCTACTTTCCTACTGTGAACTCTGGAGATAAACGCACGTCTTCCTGTGCAATGCAAGCCAAGTGGCGTTGCTGGAAAAACGGCCGACTCACCTTGATTCTCTCTCAGAGTTTAAATTTAGCGTCACACGGAATGATATTTCTTAAATACTTCAACTTATGATACACACGCTATTTCTTAAATATTTCAGCTTATTGTACACACGCTATTAATTCTTAAATATTTCAGCTTATTGTACACACGCTAGTATCTCAACTTATAACTACACGTGGGCTCATTGTGACCGTTGGTTTACTACAATCCCCTTAAAATTACCTGCCTCACTTTGTAATTTTCCCCACAAAAGTTCCTGGGAAAGAGAAATGATTAGTTCTAACTACTCTTAAATATTCCACATCCATACCATGCCTCCACACTTTCATTACGGAGCACAACAAAAAAACAGGTCTTTACAGCAGAAGGTTCAGCGCCAGAGTGCCGAGAACATGGCCGTATTCCGGTTCTCTCGCACCTCTCTCGAAGTGGGAGAAGCACCTTGCTACCTTATTGGTCAGCCACATTTCAGACGCCCAAAGCTCTGGTAAAATTTTCATCTCTTTGGTCTCACCAAAGGTAGCCAAAGGATCGACTCAAAGATGATCATATATTCCCATTCACTATCTGTGGTTAGCAGACGACCATACATTTATTCATTTCACAGATCTCACCAAACTGGATGTAGGGATTTATTTTGAGGGAGTGCACATGTGATCAATTAAATAAATAAATTGCCATTCTTTCCCACACTGGTATCCGGCTTCGCTGTATTAATTGAAATTGAGTTACTTTTACACAAAAATGTGTTGTTCTGACAAGAATTTCGTACCTATTTTCAATGTTGGGCGGTACTGTACCCTTTCATTGTATCATTTTCTTGACTCTATGCCTCTTATCTTCAGATTTCATTTTTAAATGACGAATGGTCGCCAGAGGGTAGTTGATACCTCACAGCATCTCTGGACAAATAGCTTTTCATCTAAGTATAATCTGAGGCGTTTATATAAAAGTCCAGTTTCAGAAGCTTCTCTGTCCTATGGGGGCTGACTAAAATGCTTCAACATTGTAATTCTCCATGTCAACAGAAGATGCAGTGTAGGCGATTTCCCCAGTTCTAATTGCTTGATGCCGCTTTGAAGAGCTACAAAAACTCTTATGTTTTAAAAGCTACAATATAAACAATTGTGTATAAAAATTACAGTAATAGAATAGCACACATAGCGTAAAAAGTCCTTTCATCAGCATTTTATCAGTTCCTTCAGTTTGATCTATTTCTCTCTTCTCAGGGATCTTCTCGCACAAAGGGTTCTATTATTGTCAGCGGCTTATTCCAGCGAGTATCGATAGACTGGCTCAGTGGTCTATCAATGGCATTAAGAAGACCACTTTTCTTTACGTAAGTGGCACGTTCTTTCGTCGCAATCAAAAGACCATGAACTTATGGACAATTGGCGCATATATACTCCGCATCAAAATTATTTAGTAGCCTTGTACTTAGCATAAGGCAGGAACAATTCAGTCGTGAATAATCACACAGTGTAACTACTATATTGGAACCTGTATCAGTCGTGGGCAGATGTCGTTCAAACTAGAGTGGTGGATACCAAGAGACATAAATCATCTAAACAATTCTCTTCGTATGTTACCACCAGTTTTTTGTTGATTTGGAAACTGAGTTGTAAACAAAATGCGAGGTCTGAGAGTCCAGTCAATGAAACAGGAGACAGTACATGTCAGATAATTGTTTCTTCTCTCACTGGATGTCCACATATCTGTAGTTGCTGAGTATTCACCTTCTGTTATGTGAGCATTTACCATATTACAAGATCCATAAGACCTTCACCTCTTATAGTTCCGTACGACCTTACGTCTCGTGCACACATAGCAACGCAATTATCGACAGTCATCTCCTGAGCTGGTTTAGGAAGTCGTTTCTCGTTCTCATAAGTCCTTTGTTTATTAGACGTGCCTGGATGGCGAGAAATGTACGAAGTGCCACTTGACACTTCGGCATGAGAGTAAATTTCACAGCACAGCGAACAGCAAACAAAATGAACGCTTTTCCTAACGCCATCCACAATAGACTTTAAGAAGGTCCAAACTGTACTTTTAAAATTCGCTCCAGGCTGAGTGGTTATCTACTCACTACTGATTAGTTTTTCTTTTACGTCCCTTTTTCTTGACATGTGCTCCTTCTTCTGCAAACCACGTTTAGTTTCCCGCTCTCATTTTGTGTGTTACGAAAAAAATGAAGAAATCCCATCACTCCACTAAACACTGCTCTACTCACCGCTCGTAGCCCGTAGCTCACAACTGCGGTCAGTGCTACCAACAGTTCTTAGGTGCAGCACATCAATGCTTGCGCAAGGCACTGGTGCAGTGACGTCACGGGCTCGCTCAGTGTGGAGCAGCGAGGTCGCGGCCCGTTGGCTGCGACTCCACACGCACCTCTGCTGAGTCCGTGGCATACGGGTTCTTTCGCAACAGCACTGCTCGGCCCTTGGGGTGACGTCAGGGACAACGCTCGGCCCGAGGCTGCTGTAGTTCAGTGAGGACGCAGCTCGCGGGCCGAGCCTCTGTGCACGACTCTACACCATGCGGCCCGTCAGACCTCGACGCCGCTGCCCCGGTTGAACGGGCAGCGCGAAGTAAGGCTCGCACGGCTGACATGGCTGCGCTCCTGGACGGCCCGCGCCTCGATGCCCACCTCTACTCCAAACTGCACAACCAGAGCTCACACTTAGCCGGCCGTCACCGGCCGATTGACATCATACAAGTCAACTGCGAAGTCACTGCAGCAGTGGCTGCATCAATTCCCACGGGCAGACACGTCACTGAACTGACTTAACCTCTTATCCTCAAAACACTGATACCTTTCAAATTTTAAGTTAGTGTATCTTGTACAAATATCTCACGTGCGAATGTAAATGATTTGTCAAACTGTTTATTTAAAACATGCCAAACAATGTATTGTTTTTCTTGTTTACATCAATCTTGTAATTTTGTTGTACACGACTCGAATGAGTAGTCATGTAACAGCCAGTATCGTAGCCAAATGTATCGTTGACAAACGTTAGACACCAAGAAAATTTTTCTTTCTTTATGTATATGAAATATGTGTTTACCAGAGAGTCCACAAGCGTTAAAATGTACATGTAATACTTTCTATGATGATAAAGATCAGAGATGCTGTCACAATTTTTCTGCAATCAACTAGGGCATGCCTTCCTGTTTCGTATCGTCCTTTGTTCTTCCGCTTCCGCTGTGTAAGTATCTACACTACAGTACATTAAAACTGCTACACCACGAAAATGACGTGCTACAGACGCGAAATTTAAGTGACAGGAAGACTGTTCTGAGATATGCAAATGATTACCTTTTCAGAGCATTCACGGAAGGTTGACGCCGGTAGCGACACCTACAACGTGCTGACATGTTTCCAACCGATTTCTCATACGCAAACAGCAGTTGACCGGCATTGTCTGGTGAAACGTTGTTGTGGTGCCTCGTGTAAGGAGGAGAAATGCGTACCGTCACGTTTCCGACTTTGATAAAGGTAGGACTGTTGCCTATTGCGATTGCGGTTTATCGTATCGCGACATTGCTGCTCGCCTTGGTCGAGATCCAATCACTATTAGCAGAATAAGGAATCGGTGGGTCCAGGAGGGTAATACGGAACGCCATGCTGGATCACAACGCCCTCGTATCACTAGCAGTCAAGATGACAGGCATCTTATCCGCTTGGCTGTAACGGAGCGTGCAGCCACGTATCGATCCCTGAGTCAACAGATGGGGACGTTTGCAAGACAACAACCATCTGCACGAACAGTTCGAAGACGTTTGCAGTAGCATGGACTATCAGCATGGAGACCTTAACTACAGTTACCTTTGACTCTGCATCACAGACAGGAGCGCCTGCGATGGTGTACTCAACATCGAACCTGGGTGCACGAATGGCAAAACGCAATTTTTTCGGATGAATCCAGGTTCTGTTGACAGCATTATGATGGTCGCATCTGTGTTTGGCGACATCGCGGTAAACGCACATTGGAAGCTTGTATTCGTCATCGCCATACTGGCGTATCAACCGGCGTGATTGTATAGGGTGCCATTGGTTACACGTCTCGGTCACCTCTTGTTCGCATTGACGGCACTTTGAACAGTGAACGTTACATTTCAGATGCGTTACGACCCGTGGCTCTGCCCTTCATTCGATCCCTGCAAAACGCTACATTTTAGCAGGATAATGCACGACCGCATGTTGCAGGACCTGTACGGGCCGTTCTGGATACAGAAAATGTCCGACTGCTGCCTGGCCAGCACATTCCCCAGATCCCTCACCTATTGAAAACGTCTGGTCCATGGTGGCCGAGCAACTCGTCACAATACGCTAGTCGCTACTCTTGATTAACTGTCGTATCGTGTTGAAGCTGCATGGGCAGCTGTACCTGTACACGTCATCCAAGCTCTGTTAGACTCAATGCCCAGGTGGTTGTTCTGGGTAATGATTTCTCACGATTTATGTACCCAAATTGCCTGAAAATGTAATCACATTTAAGTTCTAGTATAATATATTTGTCCAATGAAACAGTTTATCATCTGCATTTCTTCTTGATGCAGCAATTTTAATGGCCACTAGTGTATCTTGTTAGCTCATAAGAACCATGAATATATTTAAGCGTATTTAAATTAATAACTTAACAAACTAAACATATCTCTTTGTGTTCAGCTATTCGTGAAAGAAACGCAAAACTGCTGACATAGAGCCCGTCCGCCATTTGTGTGATCCTAATACTGATTAGCAATTTATCAGATCTTTTATGGTGCCCCAACGAAACTGCAGTCTTTCAGAAACCAAGTCCGATACTCAATTAACTATACAGCATAATGCGATTGACCGATCGCGTTATGCACTTGCCTTATGAAATTTACGTTGGAGGCACATCTGTAACTTTTCATTTCTCTCGAACACCAACCTGTAGTAATAGGAAATCATAATACGAATCAACATGCACCGCTCGGTTAATTTCAATTGACATTACTGAGCTGACTACCTGCCGGTAAGTTGTAGATGATCACGACTACTTTCTTTACATTCTCTATCTTCCTTCCACCTTCGCAAGCAGGGAAGGTAACAGTTACAGCTCACAACTTCCACTCGCTCATCCACCTACCAGAGAGGTTGTAGCTATTGCTGGCTGGGGAGCACTTATACTGTGGTCACTCCGTGTGTGGTTGCAGTTTAACATCATACCAGACATAATTCTGTTTACAGCAAAAAAATATACAAGAACCTTTACTTCAGTTCGTCGCATCGGCTAATAGTGTGAGCTAAATAGCTTTTCTCATACGGGAATGAGCAGCACCGTTAATTTAGAGTAATATACAAACGTGTTTTGCCATGTCAACAGCCGAGGGTGCTGAATCACACAAGAGCTACGTTAGTCATGAGTTCTCCCAGGAAAGAGCTTGCAAAATTATCGACCAAAAACCTATATCCTTCCCCAATGTTGTTGTTGTGGTCTTTAGTCTGAAGACTGGTTTGATGCAGCTGCCCAAGCTAGTCTATTCTGTGCAAGCCTCTTCAGCGCTGCACAGCTAACGCAATGTACATCAGTCTGAACCAGCTAACTGTATTGAAGACTTTGTCTCCATCTACAATTTTAACACCCCCCCTCCCCTACATCCACATATACACACATCTCTCCATTACCTAACTGACAAGTCCTTGATTGTGCTATCGATAGCTACGATGCCACGGCGTAGGTGGAAGTTATTAAGTTGGCACTACGACAGACACCGACGACAGCGCCCTCTAGCCGGTGCTGTGGAGGTCTACGAGCTCCGCGCCACATTCTGCCCATTTTGATCAAGAGCAGGCGTCAGGATACTTCGCTTGCTATTGAGACTATGTACTACATGCGACGGGTCTAAGGCTTCCCACCTCAGTGCAAAGTTATGTATTCAGTTAATATTGTGATATAGTAAAACCATTTCTAAGAGCAGTACCGAGAGTTTTTCACCTTTTCCTGCCCCTACTCACTTCCTTCATTCGGCCAACCTTTCAGTTCACAGGAGGAGACCCACTCACCGCCTTCCAGGCGGGATACAAAACTAGGCGACGAAATTGGATTAAACTTTTTCTTTCCTCTCCTCTCATTTCGTTTTTTGCTGGGTACTGCTTTAGCTTAATTGTGATATCCCCGTGCGGCTGAGTGACTGTCTTTAAGTGTTCTCACCATTCGCTATAAGACTTTCATTTGTGTAAACCCTAGCTTCGCCACAGGAACAGGCATCGCTGTCTGATCTTGTACGTTTTCAGGCTCAGCAAATGACGCAGCTGCTTGCTGCCATAAATGGACTGGTCACACCACAAACTGCAGCTACTTCGGCGCCTCCGAGGACACCGCCTGTACCGACGCCGTCTCCGACGGCGCCGCCATTTCGTGCCTTCAATCCTGACGTTAACTTTGGCCAGAATACATCGCACAGCTCGAGGCACACTTCGCAGCTTACAACATACCAGGTACAGAGCGGCTTGCTTTTTTCATTGCCAATGCGGGTGTTGTGTTGTACCGTGTGCTCGTGGAATTGTTTCCCACCACTCGCCCGGAAACTAAAACTTACGACGAGGTGATTGATGCTTTGAACTCCCTCTTTCGTGATATTGTAAATGTGGTAGCTGCACGCTACAAATTCTTTCGCCTCACGCGTCGCTCTACTCAGTCGAATAAAGCTTGATTAGCGGGCCTTCAGGGACTAACTTCTGATTGTGACTTTAATTGCTCTTGTGGACGCTCATATGCGGATGAAATGATTAGAGGCGCTATTGCGCAGAATGTGGAGGATCACCGCATCCGCGAATAAATCTTCAGATTTAAAAACCCGTCTTTGGAGGAAGTGGACTTGCTAGAGAGACAAGACACATTAACCATGGCTACTTACTTACGCGTTCGACGTGACCCCGGGTGTGTGTACTGTTAGCGCGGCACAACACGTGCTCTCCCACCCGCCTGCACGGCCAGCCACGCCGCGCCGCTCGCACGCAAGTAAACAAATGTCACACCAGGCACCCACTAACAAACTGAAGTCATATCCGAACTACTTTCGTGCCCACCCACGGGGCAGTTTCCCATCCCGCCAAGCACTATGTTATTTTTGTAATAAGAAAGGACATGTACGAGCTGTGTGTAGTAAGAGAAACTCTAATTCACAACTTGTCTCCCATTCGCGTGACTCGCGGGGGCGTCACCGCAACGGCAAACGCCATGATCATGATTCACATCAGCCTATGGATGTTAATGCCATTTATTCAAAGCCTTCTGCTTCACGTGCTTCGACAGTTCGTGGTGTGAATCAAGTTTTGCCACACACTTCCTCTCGCATTCAGCGCGATGCGAGGAAACGTTTTGTGATTTTTCTCATTTGTGTCTGTTCTGTTCGTATGCAGCTGGCCACTGGTGCGTCAGTTTCTTTACTGAACAAATCGACGTATGACTTGCTTGGATCACTCCCGCCTTATCGTTCACATTCCACACTGACTGCATTTACTGGACAGGAAATCTCAGTGCTGGGCGTGTGTAGTTTGCTAGCCATGTATGGTGCCACGACACGTACAGTGTCTTTCCATGTGCTCTGCTCTAGTGATGCTACGAACATTTATGGCATCGACGCATTTGAACTTTCTGGTCTCGCAATTCAGGACAATGTGCTTTGCATCAACGCTATTGACCATGCAGACAGTGTTGCCGCACTATGCGATGATTTTGCTGAACTATTTTCTGATGGCCTTGGTTGTGCCACAGACTTTGGAGCGCATGTTGTAGTTAAAGACAATCCATGCCTATTTTCCGGCGTGCACGCACAGTACTGCACGCACTGCGCGACGCTGTAGCTTCTGAACGGAAGCATTTGCAAGATATTGGTGTCATTGAACCTGTTTCTGCTTCGCCATGGGCTTCGCCTATAGTGCGTCTGAAGAAACCAAACGGTCGTCTCCGTATTTATGCTAACTTTAAGTCTGCAGTAAATTCCCAGACGGTGGTAGCTACCTTTCCCTTACTGCGTCCTGAAGACATTATTTATAAGCTTGGTGGGGGAAAATTCGTTTACACGATTGACTTGCGGGACTCATACTTTCAGATTCCGCTCGACGTACAGTCGCAGCGCTATTTTGTGATCAACACCCACCTTGGATTGCTCAAGTTTCGCCGCCGTCCGTTCGGTTGTGCTTCGGCTCCTGCTATTTTTCAGTCTTATTTGCAGTAGTTGTGGGCCACTCTCCCTGGTTGCTCAAATTATCAGGACGATATAGAGGTATAAGATCGCAAGCCTGAGGAACATTTGCAGAATTTGCGTGCCTTATTTATTTTACTTTTGCAGGCAGGATTAAAGCGTAACAGGGCAAGTCCAAATTATTTCAAACTGAGATTCAGTATTTAGGACATATGATTAACGAACAGGGTATGCACCCTTCGCCCTCACATCTCAGTGCAATTAGAGACTTGCCAGCATCCAGGAACTTGAAAGAACTTCAGTCTGTGTTGGGCAAAATTTCATATGATATTCGGTTTATACCAAATGCAGCGGAGATTGCAGCGCCTTTTTATCGCCTTCGGCGTAAGAACGTTCCTTTTGTTTGGTCTTCGGAATGTGACGCTGCTTTCCACAAGCTCAAATCTTATTTGTTGAGTGATCGCTGTTTGATTCCTTTCGATCCCTCCAAACCAGTTGTTTTGGTTGTCGATGCATCTTCTCACGGCATCGGAGCGGTTCTGCCGCGCGGGATTAGCCGAGCGATCTAGGGCGCTGCAGTCATGGACTGTGCGGCTGGTCCCGGCGGAGGTTCCTCCCTCGGACATGGGTGTGTGTGTTTGTCCTTAGGATAATTTAGGTTTAGTAGTGTGTAAGCTTAGGGACTGATGACATTAACAGTTAAGTCCCATAAAACGTCACACACATTTGAACATTTTTTGGAGCGGTTCTCTCACACCGCATTAAATCTGTCGATCGCCTTATAGCTTTAGCGTCTAAGTTGCTCAATTCTGCCCAGCAAAACTATTCTCAAATAGAGAAAGAAGCTTTAGCTATTTTATATGGTGTGAGAAAGTTTCATGATTTTTTGTACGGTCTCAAGTTCTATTTGGTCACCGACCATAAGCTTTTGACGTCGTTGTTTCACCTGTCAAAGCAAGTTCCGCTCCGTACTGCACAAAAGTTGCAACGTTGGTCTTTGTTTTTGTCTAACTACAATTACGAAATTTTGTTTCGGCCCACAGCCCAGCATAGCAGTGCTGATGCTTTGTCTCGTCTGCCTATCGGTCTTGACGAAGCGTTTGATTCTTCCGAATTGTCCTGCATGTTTATTGATTCACAAGATAAGGAATTAGCTGATGGTTTTCCAGTGGATTTTCGTCGCATTGCTTCCGCGACAGCCGCCGATGCTTCTTTGCAGATTCTTTTGCAGTATATTCCTACTCAACGGCGTCCATCTGCTATGTAACAATTCTGTCACTAAATGTAACTGGGTTTTTTCTTTTGATGCTTGTCAGTTGTCAGGATGAGCATTACTGCAAAGGGCATTTCACTCTAAAGCATTATGTCAGGGTAAAAATACTAAATAAATGAATCTTTCTCTCTTAACAACATGTGGGCAGGGTGGGTTCTTCCTTGGCTCGGGTATGAGGTAGAATGAAACAGCATTTTACATAAGATAACTTTTATTGAAGATTTGTACAACTGTTTCCTTACTCGATGTTCTAGCTCGGAGAATGGCAGATGTGTCGTTTGCGAAGCCTTCTGCTGCGGCAGCGGCGGCGTCTGATTACGCGTGGCGGTGTGTATCTCGTGTCGCCGTCTCGCCCAGTTGACTGGAGACGCGCAGCGCGAGGTGACCCGTTTAATTATTGCGAGCGAAGTCGTCCATCGGATGGTGATACCTTGGATGTGGCGTCCCAGTGTTTCTCTCCTCTAAGCGGCCGCGTGTGTTGTGCGTCGGCCAGCGGAGCAGCGCGGCGGGGGAAGGCCAGTGTCCCGGACTCGAACAATGGACTCCCGCTTGCCAGTCTTTGGCTGTCAGATCTTCATCCCAGCTCACAGGTGACTGCTGATGTGAGGCCGTCTCCTTCCCGTCCTCACGAGTCACCCGGGTATGTAAAAATCCGTCTTCAAATAACTTTTAACTTCGGTCTTCTGGCGCCGTGGCTGCTGCTTGCTATTCCATTACAGCGGCGGACTTGGTGCGTCTGTGCATGATGTAGTCTCTTCTTGCATGACGGTCTTCAGCAGCGATACTGACTGAAAACTACCGCTACTCTTCTTCACTTCCTTCGTCTGTCGGGCCCACTGCGTCTCGCATATTTATTCACTTCAGTTCACTGGAGGTGAACGACTTCACGGTCATTGCCTCTTCTTTCACGTTGAAAAGCTTCTCGAAGAATCTTCTTAACGTCGGTCATTGGCTCTTGGAATGTAGGCGAGGGCCTTTGATCACATGTGACGACTGAGAAACATGTGAGCCGATCATTGCCTCTTCTGTCACTTTGAAAAGCTTTTCGAAGAATCTTCTTAACGTCGGTCGTTGGCTCTTGGAATGTAGGCGAGGGCCTTTGCTCACATGTGACAACTGAGAAACACGTGAGCCGGTCGGGCGATGCGCTGACGGCTGAATCGACAGAGTCCACTTATGTGGAACTTGCTGACTTCATGGTCATTGTTTCTTCTGCTCTGCTGTTCTGCCCGCTGTTTGCCAGTGTGTAATTCTTCTAAACTAAACTAAGTTTTTCATTTATATTCTAATTTCTACTTCACTTTGATGTCACTAATTTATTTACTTAAGTACCACTCAACATTCCTCCACCCTTCGGAGAAATTTGCCCTCGAATTTACCACTCAACATTCCTCCACTCTTCACATGGCAAAAGCACTAACATAAGCAATGAACACTTTGGACTTAGACGATTACACATGCTTCACATTAAGTATGTTGAACATACTTTATGAGTTTAGTAAAGCACTGTACGCTCATGAATCACATAGTTCACACGTAAATGGTTATAATATGTGTAACAAATCTTGATGACAATGAATAAACAAAAATAGATTATTCACTTAGAAAGTTACGTAGCAACATTTGTTTAATCTACCCTATATTAATGAAAGAATGTCTATTCTACAGTATTGTTTATTTTAACATGAGACTGTTTAATAAAGATTGAAGTACAATAAACAAAATTAATACACTAATGCTCAAAAGTAACCACTGAAGTACACCAGTTAAGAATGTGGTATCCAGTTAACAGGGATTTGATGAAGTGTCATATGATTTGGCTTATTTTTTCGTCTTAAACTGTACAAAGCAGAAACACCAACACAAAGGTTCCAGATATACCCGTTGCTAGCATTATAATTTTAGTTTTGTGTTCACTTTTTAATTTTAAGACATGTTGCATCATAACATTGGCATCAATTTTGCCTTGCTGCGATTTTATGAACATATCTAATGACTTCAGATGGGAACTGTCAAGGGAGTAATTGAGGTAGGATAGGTTTTATGTAGGAAATGCTTCCATGGCGTTTTCTGAAAAAAGCAAACAACATGGTTATGGGCCTACCAACCTAGTAAAAACAAAAACAAAGAAAAGAAGGAATACATTGTTAACTACAAGATCAACATGTTTCTAAGTTCACTTTTTTTTCTTAAAAAATAAACCATTATCATTTATTAATTATTTACATTTGTATACTATCCATAGTCTACCATGATTCAACTAGGACATTCACACCCTTGGTCGAAGATTGTATGGTGCTATGTCTGTATGTTGTGCTGGCGTGGCTACTCTTTTTCCTCTTCGGGAACTTCCTCCACCCTTCAGAAAAGTAGACACTATTGTTGAAGTAATTACATTTTGAGCGCCCTTAAAAGGTTTTAAACGACTTGCATGGACAATAGTAGTTCGGGTGGGCAGTTGCAGTTTAACGTGGACTGGTGATGTGATCTCAATAATTTGATAAGGACCTCTGTAGTTTGTTACAAATTTCTTCGTCTTTCCTTTCGCAATGTGTGGGGTTGGCACCATCACCCACTGACCGATTTTGTAATTTGGATATTTAGCTTGGGCATTACCTAATCTTTCCTGTCGTTCCAAAGCCTTTGTATTAGATTTTTGAACCTTTTTCCAAACATCCTTCATCATTCGACTGAAATCTCTTACTGTTTCTCCGACTTTTCCGTTTTTCTGCCTGATTACATCAAAAGGGGACGGCATTTTTCTCCCATTGATCACTTCATATGGTGACATGCCAGTTACTTCATGCGTTTTGGTGTTGTACACCGACACGATTATTGGTAAGTACGTATCCCAATTAGAATGTTGTTCGTTAATATAATAACTAATCATCTTGCCAATTGTCCGATGAACTCTTTCTGTGCGCCCGTTGCACTGAGGGTGTAACGGAGTTGTGCGTAATTTACGTATTTTTAGTAAGTGGCATAGCTGTTTCTTTAATTGAGACATAAAATTAGATTCCTGATCTGTGATAATAGCTTCAGGTACGCCAAATTTAAGTATCCAGTTGTTAACTAAAGCTTGGGCAACTGTATTTGCTTGCAGATCTGGGAGACTCACCACAGCTAGATAGCGTGAAAAGTGATCTATAATTGTAAGAACATACTTATCACCAGCAGGTGTTTTATGAAATGGCCCATAGAGATCCAGTCCACAGATTTAAAATGGACATGAAGCCTCGGGGAGCCTCTGTAAGGGCATTTTTGAACGAGAAAGTTCAGCTCGTTGTGCGCACGCAATGCAATTACGAACGTACTGTGCAACATCCTGCTTTCTGGTTTGCCACCAAAATCGCTCTGCTACACGTCTTTCGGTTGTCCGCTGTCCACCGTGTCCTGCAAGGATATGATCGTGGGCCTCTGCCATTATTTCTTGTCTAAGGTGTTGGGGAATAACAATTCGCGGTCCAAGTTTTGTTTTACGTCATAATACACCATCTTCAAAGCAAAATTGTTTTTGAGTTGCGTATTTTTTGCATTCTGTATCCTCATCTTGTGCCTCTCTCCAGTCCTTAGTATCTCGGCCTGTTGCTTCCAAAAGTGCTATTTTCCGACTTAGGCAATCTGCATTCGTGTGTTTTTTGCCTGGTTTATGGATAACTTCGAAATCCATTTCGGAAAGACATAGGGCCCAACGGGTAAGACGACTAGATGGATCCTTTAATCCAAGCAACCATTTTAAAGCTGCGTGGTCTGTAATAACCTTGAATTTCCTACCATACAAGTAGCATTTAAAGTATTTGATGCCATAAATAACACTTAACAATTCTTTCTCCGTTGTGGAATAATTTCTTTCTGCCGTTGTTAGTTGTCTCGAAGTGTAGGCTATGGGGTGTTCCACGCCATTAATATTCTGACTCAAAACAACTCCTACTGAATGACCACTTGCGTCACAGGATAAAATAAATTCTTTATTATAATCTGGGTAGGCTAATACTGGACTGTGTGTTAACTTATCTTCAAGGGTTTGAAATGTTGATTCACAATCTTCAGACCAATGAAATTTTGCACCCTTTTTCAATAATTGGGTTAAGGGTCGGGCAATTTCAGCAAAATTTTGAACATATTTTCGGTAATACAATGCGAGACCAATGAAACTTTGTACTTCCTTAACACGTTGTGGTGTTGGGAAATCCTTAACTGCCGAAATTAATCGAGGATCTGTTTTAATTCCTTTTTCACTAATGACATGCCCTAGGTATGTAACGTCTGTCAATGCAAAACTACATTTTTCCATATTTAATGTTAATTTACCTTCTCCAAGTCTCTGAAAAACATTACGCAGACGCACAGCATGTTCATTAATGTCTTTGGAGAAAACAATAATATCGTCTAGATATACACAACATTGCTGAGTTTTGAGTCCTCGCAATACTCCATCGAGTAGTCTTTGAAAAGTTGCTGGTGCACTTTTCAAACCGAAAGGCCTTCTTTTAAATTGCCAGTGGCCTCCAGGGGTAGAAAATGCTGTTTTATACCTATCTTCAGGTGCAACATCCAATTGATGATATCTGCTACATAAATCGATTGTTGAAAAGTATTTTCTCTTACCCAAGCTGTCAATGATATCGGTAATGTTTGGAAGAGAATAAACATCTGAGATAGTTTGCTTGTTAAGGTGTCTGTAGTCACAACAAAATCTGTATCGTTTCGTACCGTCGGGAGACTTCTTTGGAATAATTACAATATTTGAATTATAAGGTGAATCAGAATATTCTATAATTCCATCTTTTAGATGCTGCTCTAAAAATTCATCCAGTACTGGCTGTAAGTGATGTGGAACTCTATAAGGCTTCCTGTTGGGATCATGTGCTGTGTGATATCTGTTGCTGGCAGTGGACCTTCTGCATTAAATAAATCTTGGAACTCAACTAAAACTGCTTCTATCGTGTCTCTATCATTTCCTTTCAAATGCTCAATCTTCTGGCGTAATGCGGTTTTATAGGTGTCTAGTTTCTGACCATCATCAATATTTGACCAAATGAAATCTTCTTCTTCAAAAGTACTGACTGTAGCTACTAATATTCCCTTATGCAACTCTTTGTCCTCCACTCCGAAATTCTCAATATGTACTGGTACTTTTCTTTCTCCCTCAACGTCTTGAACCCGTACAACAGTTCTACGTACAAAACAATGTGATACATCCAATTCCTCATTTTCCTCTAATGGCTCTATTAGACACACTGTATCTGTAGGTACCTCGGGGTCAACGGTCATCCAGAAAAGTTTTCCTGAGCCAAATGGTATCTTATCCCGCGAATCAACCTTCAAGGACGTTGCAAGGAGTGTAGTTGATTTCGCCTTCCGGGTGGGGAAATCTTGCGGCAGCGGGCCCTTTGCAGCGATGTCACCTAGCTGAAACACTATTCCGCTAAGTTCTACAGTTTGCTGTCTGAGGTCGATTTTAGCATGATGTTTATTCAGGAAATCCAGTCCTAGGATCGCGTCGTACCCGTCAGTTACCTTTGTTACCACTTCTACATCTTCTTGAAAATGTACACCGTGAATATAGAAAATCAATTATGTACATCCTAATGACTTCACTGTACCTCCTCCTACCCCACTCAATCTATATCTTGGAGGGTCATATTTCTTTTCTCCAATGCATTCATTACTCACTATTGATACGTTTGCGCCTGTATCCACCAGTATCCTTGCCTCTTTGTCCTGTATGGTAGCAGATAACCAGCATTCCGCCTTCACATTCGCCTTAATGGCATGAAATTTTATTGGGAACGCCTGGCGGCGGCTCCGACATTCCCGTTTGAGTTTAACTGATTTCTATTTCCAAAAACTTTCTTAGACCTGCATTCCTTGAATGTGTGACCTATTCTTTGACAATTAGTGCATTGAGGTTGTCTGCAATTTTTTGCTATATGTCCCTGTCGATCGCACCTAAAACATTGTACTCCTGCTGAAAATACATTTCACTTCTCCTTGTATCTGGTGGCAATGTCAATTTCTTCGAAAGCCATCGCCACAGATACAGCTTCTGCTAAATTTTTAGGAAACTCTGCCCTGACACGACGGGACGTTTCAGGAGGTAACCCACGTAAAACTGTATCCAGAGTTCTATCTTCTGCCTCTTATAAAATAACTTTATTTACTTCATCACTAGTTGTCAACTGATAGGTGTTAATATTAACTTTTCTAATCCTATCTACAAAGCTTTCTAACGACTCGTTTTGCCTTGAGTGATAGTGTTTAACTATTCCCTATAAAATCTACAGCTGTTCTGTTTTTGAAAACGTTTAAGCAATCCTCTCTTCAGTTCCTCCAATGTTGGACCATTCCGTAATTCTTCATGGTATAATACGTGTGCTTTAGCCTCTCCTAGCAATCTTAACTTTGTCATTTGTAAGAGCTGTTCATCTGACAATGATCCTAACTTTGCAGCTGATACTTAATCATCAACAAAGGTTGTTATGTCCTCGCCAGGTTTACCTGAAAAAGGAGTTACTAAGGCTGCTGCTGAGGAATCTAGGGTGGGAGGGATTGAACTGGTTTGCCTAATCTCACTCAACTGTTTAAAAAATGCATTATTATCATTTTTAAGCTGTGCTATTTGATTAACTAAGCTCTGAATATCTTCCTCAGTAGAAACCACTTGTGGTGCTGACTCTGAGTTTGTACGATTTCGTGTCATCATTTTACAAACTGTTAGTTACACAATCTTACTACACTGAATGAAAAAGATGTTTAAATATTTTCGACAAACTCTTAAAATCATGAGAGAAAATACACTTCTAAATAAAGAAAATATTACGACTGCTATGCAAACCTCTATCCTTTCACACATTAAACAATACTAACTGTGGACCTATAGTAACTGTCATTCACACCTCATATTGAGCCAAGGGTTTTTTCTCTGACACCAAATGTAACAATTCTGTCACTAAATGTAACTGGGTTTTCTCTTTTGATGCTTGTCAGTTGTCAGGATGAGCATTACTGCAAAGGGCATTTGACTCTAAAGCATTATGTCAGGGTGAAAATACTAAATAAATTAATTTTTCTCTCTTAACAACATGTGGGCAGGATGGGTTCTTCTTTGGCTCGGGTATGAGGTAGAATGAAACAGCACTTTACATAAGATAACTTTTGTTGAAGATTTGTACAACTGTTTCCTTACTCGATGTTCTGACTCGGATAACGGCAGATGTGTCGTTTGCGAAGCCTTCTGCTCGGCAGCGGCGGTGTCTGATTACGCGTGGCAGTGTGTATCTCGTGTCGCCGTCTCGCCCAGTTGACTGGAGACGCGCAGCGCGAGGTGACCCATTTAATTATTGCGAGCGAAGTCGTGCATCGGATGGTGATACCTTGGATTTGGCGTCCCAGTGTTTCTCTCCTCTAAGCGGCCGCGTGTGTTGTGCGTCGGCCAGCGGAGCAGCGCGGCGGGGGAAGGCCAGTGTCCCGGACTCGAACCACGGACTCCCGCTTGCCAGTCTTCGGCTGTCAGATCTTCATCCCAGCTCACAGGTGACTGCTGATGTGAGGCCGTCTCCTTCCCGTCCTCACGAGTCACCCGGGTATGTAAAAATCCGTCTTCAAATAACTTTTAACTTCGGTCTTCTGGCGCCGTGGCTGCTGCTTGCTATTCCATTACAGCGGCGGACTTGGTGCGTCTGTGCATGATGTAGTCTCTTCTTGCATGACGGTCTTCAGCAGCGATACTGACTGAAAACTACCGCTACTCTTCTTCACTTCCTTCGTCTGTCGGGCCCACTGCGTCTCGCGTATTTATTCACTTCAGTTCACTGGAGGTGAACGACTTCACGGTCATTGCCTCTTCTTTCACGTTGAAAAGCTTCTCGAAAAATCTTCTTAACGTCGGTCATTGGCTCTTGGAATGTAGGCGAGGGCCTTTGATCACATGTGACGACTGAGAAACATGTGAGCCGATCATTGCCTCTTCTGTCACTTTGAAAAGCTTTTCGAAGAATCTTCTTAACGTCGGTCGTTGGCTCTTGGAATGTAGGCGAGGGCCTTTGCTCACATGTGACAACTGAGAAACACGTGAGCCGGTCGGGCGATGCCCTGACGGCTGAATCGACAGAGTCCGCTTTTGTGGAACTTGCTGACTTCATGGTCATTGTTTCTTCTGCTCTGCTGTTCTGCCCGCTGTTTGCCAGTGTGTAATTCTTCTAAACTAAACTAAGTTTTTCATTTATATTCTAATTTCTACTTCACTTTGATGTCACTAATTTATTTACTTAAGTACCACTCAACAGCTATGCAGAGTCGTGATCCACTTGTTCAACATTACTTTGCGCAATGTCACAACTTGTTTGTACACGACGGTGTTATCTTGTTACGAACTGACAATGATCAGTCTTGTGTGGTTGTACCTCGTTCGTTGCAGTCACAAATTCTCCTCTTGCTGCACGCTGGTCATTGGGGTATAGTGCGGATGAAACAATTAGCACGTTGTCACTGCACTTGCGTCGACATTGATAAAAATATTGAGAATTTGCTTGCTAAGTGTCCCTCTTGTGTGGAGCATCAATCTGCTCCCCGCCAGCGCTTCTTTGCGTGGCCGACTCCTACGGCGCCTTGGCAGCGCGTTCATATTGATTTTGCGAGTCCTTTCTGGGACACCCGCTGGTTGATAGTCATTGATGCGTACAGCAGCTTTCCTTTTGTTGTACCTATATCTTCTACTACATCTGCCAGTAGTATTCGGGCTTTGTCGTCTATTTTCTGCATTGAGGGCATTCCTGACGTTATTGTCTCCGACAATGGCCCCCACTTCGTGTCCTCAGAGTTTGAAGCGTTCTGTGCTGCTAATGGCATTCGCCATCTGGCCTCAGATCCATTCCACCCCCAATCAGAGGCTGAACGCTTTTTGCGTTCGTTTAAGTCGCAGATGAGCAAGTTGCGCGCTACGCACTCACGCGAGCACGCGCTCCGGACTTTCCTTGCTTCATATTGCTAGCAGCCGCTCGGCACCCGTTCCCCAGCGGAACTGCTACATGGCCGCGCCCATCGGTCGTTCCTGCAGCTATTGCACCCGCCGCCTTGCGCTCCCGCTGCTTCCCCTCGTTCTGGCTTGGCACTACATGATTTAGTGTTCTATTGCGTTTTCTCTCGCAGGCAGCGCTGGGAGCAGGGACGCATTCTTCGCCAGGTTGTCGGCGCCTTATTTGTCACTTCTGGTCACTCCAGCTCCGACAAAGACACCAGAACCAGATCCGTTTGTGCTGTCCTCGGCTTTCTGCCGTTGGTTGCTTCCGGCAGAATTGGAGGCTTCACGGATTCGGCCGCCTCAGCCCACGACTCCACCGACGGCGCCTCCGTTGCTCGCGTCCCCACCACGGCCCCACCTCCTGCCGTCGCCGTCGCCGCCTCGTTCCTCCGCAGTGCCGGAACCGATGGGCGCTGAGGTTGCCGCCATGCCGGCGCCGTCGCCCATAGAGGTCGTTGCTCTGACTCCTCATGCGAGCATACCCTGAACAGGCCACAACCCTCTGTATCAAATCGAAAGAAAATCAAGACGCCAAAGCTGTTCGACAGACCATCACCAAAAATATAAATCCCAGGAAAGAGAATATACATATAAAATCAATCAGAACCACGCAGACTGCAGTTATAGTAGAAACGGAAACACAGGAGGACTGTCGAAAAATAATAGAAAAGACTAAAGACCTGCACACCATTGTCTGTGAAGGACCGCGAAAACGCAAGCCACTCGTGGCAGTATATCACGTGCCAGATACACTTACCGACGAAGAGTTTCTAGAAAGCCTTTACGAGCAGAATCTAAGCGGTGACACCACGAAAGAAGACTTCGACAGAGAGGTCAAAATAAGATTCAAAACAGGGCCTAAGGGAAGTGGTTTCAGTCACCAGATACTGGAGGTCAGCCCACACCTGTACAGAGTCCTTACAAGAAGACAGAGAGTCGACATAGACTTCGAATCACTTTCTGTGAAAGACTATACAGTAGTAAACAAGTGTTTTAAGTGTTGCGACCTAGGACATACGACTAAAACCTGCAGAAAAGCCGACGTCACGTGTGCCAAGTGCGGCAACCAAGGACACAAGCGCAGCGAGTGCAGGTCCGCGGTTTGCGTCCGTATCCCCTGCAAATACAGAGGTCGCGTCTGCAATAAAACAAAAGGAGGTGATTGTCAGACCTATAAGCAGCTGCATGACCGGCTCCTGGACAGTATAGACTATGGCAGCTAAAATCAGCACACACACAAGAAACGCGAACGCCCAAAGCCAATCACCCAAAACACATAAATACAAATCACCGTCAACATTACAGAGAAGCTATCAAAGAGCAATCTCCTGGAGAAGACAAATGAATCTTCTGCCGGAGAATTACGAAGATATTGAACCCATTCGCATTAATACGATAGAATATATAGATGACATGACAATCTGTGGCTCCATCCACTACGAGGTGGCAAAGCAAATTAAAAGACAATTACACCACTGGATAAACTTCCAAATAACATTAATGCAGAGGATAGATGAGTTGGAAGATGAGCTTATATATATTGTGCACAAGAAAATGTACCAACAAAACCGACATACTCCCTCACAATTTCTCCCAGCCGAAGTACATCACACCACACATACACAGGATGAACAAAAACCAGAATCATCATCACATGGAAAACCCTACGACACACGTAAATGTGAACAGTACATCAAACCAGTCAAATTTGTCTCGGGAGGCACTCTTCACCCCGGGAAAAAGGAACAAGGAACAGACAGGCACGCAGTCCCTGAATCAAAACACATCGAAACATTCAGGCTACAGACCAATACAAAACTCAAAACTACCGGACCCAGACTTATAAAAGTAGACCAATTAGACGAGGACAAATCTGAGGGAGAGACATGTGACATTTGCAACGATGTCAACGTGCGTCTAGCAACAACCTCCACTCCAAACACAAACAAAGACAACATAACACATACAGTCAGTCCCATACAAATAACCACCATCGCCGACACCACGCCAGCAAGCACCGCCAACATCAGTGAAAAACGTGTGAAGGCAAACAGCATTAAAGAGGCGTGTGACAAAACGAAAAGTAACAGTGTGACATCCCAAAGAGGTCTTAAAATGTCCCCCAATCAGCGGCCAACACCAAGCCACAATCCGTCTAGTACCACTTCAGAGATCGCAACAGAAACCAGCACCAACAGCAAGCCAGCTGCACCTAATTATGATAATTTAGAACTTAACGTACTTTTAAGTAGGCTAGAGAAAAAAGAGATACTGCAGACAGCGCAGCGGATGCTACTTAGGTTGTGCCATCCAAAGGGAGATTCTCTCTGTTTTCCAGTAACTGAGCAAACAGACAGAATCATCCAAAAGACAGAAAATATTCCTATATCAGCAGAGCCACTGCTCGATCTCATGCTCCAGGTCTGCCTGCGCAGGTCAGAATCTTTCGACTTGAACAAAATATATATAGATCATGTAAGAGCACAAGGACGAACATATTTTGATTACTCACAGACTGGCAGTAAATGTTTTGTACACGTAAAACACCCAGAACACATAGACAAAAAATGAATATCTTACAGCATAATACAAAAAACAGTACGACAGTCAGCGCGGAAATCCCTAAAATAGCACAAGACCTGCGGGCAGACATCATGTGCTTAGAAGAACCTTATAATAGAAACGGGCAACTGATATGTCTACCAAAACATGCTACCACAATAACAGGCAGCAATGACTGTAAGGCTGCAATAGTAATTCTAAATAGAACTCATAACATAATTAAGGTAACACAGTTATGCAATCAACACTGTTACCATAGAGATAACTAACGGGAACGTCACATGGGTTATTGCATCCATGTACGCACAATACAGCCATCAAATACAGCCGTATGCAGACTACATCAGAGACCTAGTAATGTATGCCAGAGGCAAAAAATTAGTGATAAGTGCTGACATTAATTCCAGATCGACCCTCTGGAACTCAGACAGAACAGATGACAGAGGACGCATAATCACCGATCTAATACACGAAACACAATTACATGTAATGAATACGGAAGGACCTATACCAACATATGCAGGGTTCGATGGTACGAGCAGTAATATCGACTTCACGCTAGCAAATAATGCAGCAATGGCATACGTAACAAACTGGACTGTACACGACAACATAACCAGTAGTGATCATAATGTCATAACATACACACTAACTCACACTCAGAACACAATGACCAAATCACACACCAGACACTTGCTGTTGCACAAAGCAGACTGGAACAAGTTAACGGAAATTAGCCAACGACACGATCTAGAAAACATCAATGGAAGTATCGATTATAGATCACACAAGTTAACACAGGTGATACAACATGCACAAAACACTTCAATACCGACAGCAAAGAACACAAATTGCTCACCAGTACCATGGACCAACGAACTTACGAGACTCAAACAAGATAGGGACAGACGAATAAGGCTCGAAGCATATAGGCATGCACAAGACTTATATAGACAGACCCTATACAACACGCGTAGACAACAATGGGAGCTATTTGTAACAACACAAACAGAGCAAAATATATGGTGGGAACCATACAAAATACTGACAGAGAAGATAAAAACCCCACTAGTTCTGGGAACGCTAAGGCAGGATGACGGCACGATGACGAGGGGATGGAGGAATACAGCCGAGGTTCTGCTGTATAAACTGCTCCCTGACGACGTTATCGATACAGACACACAATATCATGCAACACTAAGAGAAAACCTACACACACCATACAACACTGCAACCGTCACCTGTCCTTTTGCGCAAGAAGAGGTTGCCCTAGCAATCTCAGAGCCCAAAAACAAAAAAGTACCTGGACCAGATGGTATCCACTCGGAAACACTGAAAAAACTAGCACCGTAGATCACCCCGTTCCTAACAACATTACTGAACGATGCCTTACGGCTGGTCAGGGTACCTACAGTATGGAAAACCTCCAAAGCAGTCATTATTAAGAAATCAGCGGACAGGGATCCTTCAGATCCAAAGACTTACAGGCCAATATGCCTAATAAACACTCTAGCAAAGATTCAGGAGAAGCTACTGTGTAAGCGCCTGCAAACACACAGAGCTCTCAGGGGTATGGGCCAACACCAGTTCGGCTTCAGATCTGGCAGATCAATAGATGATGCAATCAAACAGGCCCTGCACATAGTTAACACCACAAAACAGAAATACGCCATGGCAATAATGATTGACATTGCCGGAGCATTTGATAATCTTTCGTGGCCAGCACTGTTTCAGAGGCTAAGACATCTGGAGGTACCTCAATCACTGTACAACAGTTTTCTAGACTACTGTAAAGACCGAGTAGTCGAATGGCAGATGGACAGCCGGAAAGTAATTGAAAGAATTACCAAAGGCTGTCCTCAAGGGTCGATCTGCGGCCCCATCTTCTGGGACATAGCAATCGAACCTCTCCTACACCTTCTGGATGGGGATGACAGATCAGACGGAATTGTCGCCTACGTAGATGACCTATTAGTTGTAGTCACTGCAAACAACAGAGCCCAGTTAGAAGAGAAAGCCAGTGGATTACTACAAACAATTATTCAGTGGTGTCACAACAACAAACTCAGGATAGCCGAATACAAAACAACATACACTTTACTGAAAGGATCACTCCAAAGGAATCCTTCGGTTAAAATTGGGGACATAAACATCAAACGAGCACGCATTACGCGCTATCTTGGGGTACACATAGATGAAAAATTGAATTTCCACGAACACATAAGGCTAAGAACAGACAAAGCAGAAAAAATACTCCACAAACTGGTGAGGCTAAATTCAAAACAGTACAGACTATCTCTACCAGTCATACGTACATACCACTGTGCGCTCTTCGAATCAGTACTCAGCTTTGCAGCTAGCACGTGGGCACATAGACTGAACGTGGTCACCAACAAAGCATCCGTCAGACGAGGGCAGAGAAGTGTCCTACCTAGGCTATCTGGAGCCTTCGGTACCACCTCAGCGGATGAACTGTGTGTGGTGCTCGGAATATGCCCCATAGATATCACGATCAAATACAGAGCTGCAAGGTCCTGGTTAAAGGTGGGGAGACTAGATAAGGTACACACAATAACCGGTGTGCCCATAGAGACGATACGTCACCTTAAAAGTTGGCGTTTGGATACATGGCAAGGTGAGTGGGATGTAAGTGATAAGGGACGTAGACTGCACGACTTCCTCCCTGACATAAGGGAGCGGTTGAGAATGAGACATATCGATCCCAGCCGCGGTATGGTACATTTCTTAACCTGACGCGGACCTTATCCCACGCACTTAAACTGCGTGAGTCTGAGGCAGACACCTACATGCACATGCAGGGAAGAAGGTTCCCCTGAACACACTGTTTTTTTCTGCGGGCAATACGCGAACAATAGACATAACTACACTTAGATTACACAGATACAGACATATATATTATATACACAGCAATAAGAGACGAAGAACAATGGGCGCAATTAAACGCACTAACAAACAGTATTTCAAAAACAACACATGAAGAGTATATGCGGACACGACAACACAGACATGCATATGTGCAGCGTAACAGAAATGTCCAGAGGATGGACAGCGATACCCACAGTGACAGCGAAAATAGTGACAATGAGGAGGAACAGGAGGAGGAATCTGAATTTTTTTTTGTTTTTGGTTTTAGGGCGCAAAACTTCTATGGTCATTAGCGCCAGGGAAATCTGAGTTGTGACAGTAAATAAGCAAATTGCTGGCAATCTAGCCAATAAAACACTGAATGCTGCACATGGATGCGCACCTAAAGTAGTTAATACATAGGAATAGTAACAAATAGGATAAGCAACATTATTTCTCTGCTAATAACCATTTTGTGTGTGTGTGTGTGTGTGTGTGTGTGTGTGTGTGTGTGTGTGTGTGTGTGACTGTCCGCAGCTCGTGGTCGTGCGGTAGCGTTCTCGCTTCCCACGCCCGGGTTCGATTCCCGGCGAGGTCAGGGATTTTCTCTGCCTCGTGATGACTGGGTGTTGTGTGAGGTCCTTAGGTTAGTTAGGTTTAAGCAGTTCTAAGTTCTAGCGGACTGATGACCATAGATGTTAAGTCCCATAGTGCTCAGAGCCATTTGAACCATTTTTTTTGTGTGTGTGACTGGCGGTCAACGGCTCGATGAAACCATTCCGAGATACTCACCGTCAGTCACACTCGGTGATGATACTAACAAATCTCTCATCTATCCTATCTTCTTTTTATATTCTTCTTAAAAAACAACAAAATTTTATTTATATTTCAACCTTAAATTATTATTAATTTGAAAAGTATCATTCTTTGTAAGTGTTGTAGATAAAACAAAAGGAAAGAAAACTGTAAAAACATGAAAAACGAAAATCGCAAGATGTACGACCTGTTTAAAACTTCAGGTAACAGGTCTATAATTTGGCAATAAATAAATAAAAAAAATTATAAATACTCTGTGGTGGTGCGCGGACTGGGCAGGGTTTCTACGGGATGTTTTCCTCGCCCCCTCGCGAGCAATTCGGGGTCGCGGGTGGACAGCGCGTCCCGGCAGTTCCATTGTCCGCTGCGCACCCCTGGGTCCCTCCAACCGTCGTCGCAAGCCCTACTCAACGACGGTGTGTCGTTTCAGGGGGAGGGATGTGGTATCGATAGCTACGATGCCACGGCGTAGGTAAAAGTTCTTAAGTTGGTACTACAACAGACACCGATGACAGCGTCCTCTAGCTGGTGCTGTGGTGGTCTACGAGCTCCGTGACATATTCTGCCCATTTTGATCAACAGCAGACGGCCGGGAGACTTTGCTTGCTATTGAGACCATGTACTACTTATGATGGGTCTAAGGCTTCGCATCTCAGTGCAAAGGTATGTATTAAGTTAATATTGAGATATAGTAAAACCATTTCAAAGAGCAGTACCGAGAGATTTTCACCTTTTCCTGCTCCAACTCACTTCCTTCATTCGGCCTACCTTTCACTTTACAGGAACAGACCCACGTGCTGCCTTCCAGGAGGGATAAAAAGTGATATTACCATGGCTGTTGCAAAATACCTTGTTAGTGTGCCAGCTCAGAGCCGACCAAACACCATTATGTCAGATGCAGCAATGCCATGGCAGATTCCTACATTGTCCTCCAGGAAAGTGGCTGGCACTGCCATAATGAAGATACAGCAGAAAGGCGTTTGTAGGCCAGTTACTACACATCCAATCAACAGACTTCTTATGGCCTACATGGCTACGAGCTGTGACTTGCAAAGCAAGAACGCTCTGTCCCAACATAAATTACAATTATTTTTAGTCAAAGGTGTCTTAGCCTGGTAGCTACTATTTACAAGGAGAGGTGTATGCCGCTCCTCAAGGCAGCCACGAGATTTGGCGTCCACTAACTGTGGGCTCCTGCTTCTGGTTTTAAGATCAGTGCTGTGGCTTAGAATCTTCCAGCCAGTGGACCAACTTCAGGCCAACTACCAGGTGCAAACAGCCTTCCACCATAGAAGGAAGACGCTTGAGACCATGGCCACGTGTTGCGTCGGTACCTTAACACTCCCTGTCTTCAGCACACGTTATGCAGGACGTTGTACCACAGAATGATCTAGTTTGTTATTCAGTAAAATGTATGACTAATAGTGAAGTTTTCATGAGCAGCCATCAATCATCATACCTGACACCATTCCACCACCTCAACTCAGACCTCCACATGTACATCTACATCTACATGGATACTCTGCAAATCACATTTAAGTGCCTGGCAGATGGTTCCTCGAACCACCTTCACAATTCTCTATTATTCCAATGTCGTATAGCGCGCGTAAAGAACGAACTCCTATACCTACCCGTACGAGCTCTGACTTCCCTTAGTTTATCATGGTTATCTTTCCTTCCTATGTAGGTCGGTGTCAACAAAATATTTTCGCATTCCGAAGAGAAAGTTGGAGATTCGAATTTCGTGAGGAGTTTCCGTCGCAACGAAAAACGCCTTTCTTTTAATGATTTTCAGTCAAAATCCTGTATCATTTCTGTGACACTCTCTCCCATCTTTCGTGATAATACAAAACGTGCTGCCTTTATTTGAGCTTTTTCGATGTACTCCGTCAGTCCTATCTGGTAAGGATCCCACACTGGGCAGCATCCCACACTGTGCACCAGTAGTCTAAAAGAGGACGGACAAGTGTAGTATCCTCTTGTAGCGTAGTGTCATCCTTAGTAGGACTGTTACATTTTCTAAGTGTCCTGCCAATGAAACGCAGCCTTTCTGTAGCCTTCCCCACAACATTTTCTATGTGCTCTTTCCAATTTAAGCTGTTCGTAATTGCAATAATTATTTGAATATGTGGCTTTTAGATTAGACTGATTTATCGTGTAACCGAAGTTTAAAGAGCTTCTTTTAGCACTCATGTGGCTGACCTCACAGTTTTCGTTATTTAGGGTAAACTGCCACTTTTCGCACCATTCAGATATTTTTTCTAAATCGTTTTACAGTTTGTTTTGATCTTCTGATGACTTAATTAGTCGATAAACGACAGCGTCATCTGCAAACAACCGAAGACGGCTGCTCAGATTGTCTCCAAAATCGTTTATATACACTCCTGGAAAGTGAAATAAGAACACCGTGAATTCATTGTCCCAGGAAGGGGAAACTTTATTGACACATTCCTGGGGTCAGATACATCACATGATCACACTGACAGAACCACAGGCACATAGACACAGGCAACAGAGCATGCACAATGTCGGCACTAGTACAGTGTATATCCACCTTTCGCAGCAATGCAGGCTGCCATTCTCCCATGGAGACGATCGTAGAGATGCTGGATGTAGTCCTGTGGAACGGCTTGCCATGCCATTTCCACCTGGCGCCTCAGTTGGACCAGCGTTCGTGCTGGACGTGCAGACCGCGTGAGACGACGCTTCATCCAGTCCCAAACATGCTCAATGGGGAACAGATCCGGAGATCTTGCTGGCCAGGGTAGTTGACTTACACCTTCTAGAGCACGTTGGGTGGCACGGGATACATGCGGACGTGCATTGTCCTGTTGGAACAGAACGTTCCCTTGCCGGTCTAGGAATGGTAGAACGATGGGTTCGATGACGGTTTGGCTGTACCGTGCACTATTCAGTGTCCCCTCGACGATCACCAGTGGTGTACGGCCAGTGTAGGAGATCGCTCCCCACACCATGATGCCGGGTGTTGGCCCTGTGTGCCTCGGTCGTATGCAGTCCTGATTGTGGCGCTCACCTGCACGGCGCCAAACACGCATACGACCATCATTGGCACCAAGGCAGAAGCGACTCTCATCGCTGAAGACGACACGTCTCCATTCGTCCCTCCATTCACGCCTGTCGCGACACCACTGGAGGCGGGCTGCACGATGTTGGGGCGTGAGCGGAAGACGGCCTAACGGTGTGCGGGACCGTAGCCCAGCTTCATGGAGACGGTTGCGAATGGTCCTCGCCGATACCCCAGGAGCAACAATGTCCCTAATTTGCTGGGAAGTGGCGGTGCGGTCCCCTACGGCACTGCGTAGGATCCTACGGTCTTGGCGTGCATCCGTGCGTCGCTGAGGTCCGGTCCCAGGTCGACGGGCACGTGCACCTTCCACCGACCACTGGCGACAACATCGATGTACTGTGGAGACCTCACGCCCCACGTGTTGAGCAATTCGGCGGTACGTCCACCCGGCCTCCCGCATGCCCACTATACGCCCTCGCTCAAAGTCCGTCACCTGCACATACGGTTCACGCCACGCTGTCGCGGCATGCTACCAGTGTTAAAGACTGCGATGGAGCTCCGTATGCCACGGCAAACTGGCTGACACTGACGGCGGCGGTGAACAAATGCTGCGCAGCTAGCGCCATTCGACGGCCAACACCGCGGTTCCTGGTGTGTCCGCTGTGCCGTGCGTGTGATCATTGCTTGTACAGCCCTCTCGCAGTGTCCGGAGCAAGTATGGTGGGTCTGACACACCGGTGTCAATGTGTTCTTTTTTCCATTTCCAGGAGTGTAGATAAGGAATAGCAAAGGGCCTATAACACTACCTTGGGGAACGCCTGAAATCACTTCTGTATTACACAATGACTTTCCGTTAATTACTACGAACTGTTACCTGTCTGACAGGATATCGCAAATCCAGTCACATAACTGGGACAACATTCCATAAGCACGCAATTTCACTACGAGCAGCTTGTGTGGTACCCACGTGTTGAGCAATTCGGCGGTACGTCCACCCGGCCTCCCGCATGCCCACTATACGCCCTCGCTCAAAGTCCGTCACCTGCACATACGGTTCACGTCCACGCTGTCGCGGCATGCTACCAGTGTTAAAGACTGCGATGGAGCTCCGTATGCCACGGCAAACTGGCTGACACTGACGGCGGCGGTGAACAAATGCTGCGCAGCTAGCGCCATTCGACGGCCAACACCGCGGTTCCTGGTGTGTCCGCTGTGCCGTGCGTGTGATCATTGCTTGTACAGCCCTCTCGCAGTGTCCGGAGCAAGTATGGTGGGTCTGACACACCGGTGTCAATGTGTTCTTTTTTCCATTTCCAGGAGTGTAGATAAGGAATAGCAAAGGGCCTATAACACTACCTTGGAGAACGCCTGAAATCACTTCTGTATTACACAATGACTTTCCGTTAATTACTACGAACTGTTACCTGTCTGACAGGATATCGCAAATCCAGTCACATAACTGGGACAACATTCCATAAGCACGCAATTTCACTACGAGCAGCTTGTGTGGTACAGTGTCAAAAACCTTCCGGAAATCCAGGAATACGAAATCGATCTGAAATTCCTTGTCAATAGCACTCAGCACTTCGAGTGAATAAAGAGCTGGTTGCGTTTCACAGGAACGATGTTTTCTAAACTTGTGTTGACTGTGTGTCAATAGACCGTTTCCTTGGAGGTAATTCATTATGTTCGAACAAAATACATGTTCCAAAATCCTGCTGCATATCGACGTTAACGATATGAGCCTGTAATTTAGTGGATTACTCCTACTACATTTATTGAATATTGGTGTGACCTGTGCAACTTTCCAGTCTTTGGGTACGGATCTCTCGTCTAGCGAACGGTTGTATATGATTGCTAAGTATGGAGCTAATGCATGAGCATACTCTGAAAGGAACCTAACTGGTATACAGTCTGGACCAGAAGACTTGCTTTTATTAAGTGATTTGAGTTGCTTCACTACTTCGAGGATATTTACTTCTACGTTACTCATGTTGGCAGCTGTTCTCGATCGATTTCTGGGATATTTACTTAGTCACCTTTTGTGAAGGCATTTCGGAAGGCTGTGTTCAGTAACTCCATTGTTATCGCGCAGAGAAGGCTTTGATTGTTTCTTGCCGCTAACGTACTTCACATACGATCAGAATCTTTTTGGATTTTCTGCCAGGTTTCGAGACAAAGTTTCGTTGTGGAAACTGCTATAGGCGTCTCGCATATGTATTTTCGCCAACATATCGAGAGTAAATTAAAGTCACCACAAACTAATATCGTACGAGACGGGAACGTGTTTGAAATCAAACTCAAGTTTTCTTTGAACCTTTCAGTGACTGTATCATCTGAACTGGGAGGTCAGTAAAACGATCATGGTTCAAATGGCTCTGAGCACTATGGGACTTAACATCTATGGTCATGAGTCCGCTAGAACTTTGAACTACTTAAACCTAACTAACCTAAAGACATCACACAACACCCAGTCATCACGAGGCAGAGAAAATCCCTGACCCCGCCGGGAATCTAACCCGGAAACCCGGGCGCGGGAAGCGAGAACGCTACCGCACGACCACGAGCTGCGGACAGTAAAACGATCTAATTATTATTTTATTCCGGTTGCCAACAATGACCTCTGCCCATACTAACCCACAGGAAGTATCTGCTTCAATTTCGCAACAAGTTAAACTACTTCTGACGCAACAAACACGCCACCGCCAACCGTGTTTAGCCTATTTTTTCGGAACACCGTTAGATTCAAAAATGGCTCTGAGCACTCTGGGACTTAACATCAGAGGTTATCAGAACCCTAGAACATAGAACTACTTAAACCTAACTAACCTAAGGACATCACACAGCCGGCCGAAGTGGCCGTGCGGTTAAAGGCGCTGCAGTCTGGAACCGCAAGACCGCTACGGTCGCAGGTTCGAATCCTGCCTCGGGCATGGATGTTTGTGATGTCCTTAGGTTAGTTAGGTTTAACTAGTTCTAAGTTCTAGGGGACTTATGACCTCAGCAGTTGAGTCCCATAGTGCTCAGAGCCATTTGAACCATTTTTGACATCACACACATCCATGCCCGAGGCAGGATTCGAACCTGCGACCGTAGCAGTCTCGCAGTTCCAGACTGAAATGCCTAGAACCGCTCGGCCACCACGTTCGGCAAACCGATAGGTTCTTCGCAAAAATTGCGGCTGAGCTTATATCCGACTTTATCCAGCTATCAGTGCCTATAACGATTTGTGAATCAGTGCTTTCTATTAGCGCTTGGAGCTCTGGTACTTTCCCCACACCTCTACGACCAATGATTCCTGTATCTACTTTCATCCTGTGATCAGCTTGCACTCTTTTTGACTGAAGCCCTTCTTTTGCTTTCCCGAGACCCTCTAACCTAAAAAACCGCCCAATCCACGCCACACCTGACCTATTTAGCAGAACCCGAAACGCAACCACCCGTTTCCACAAGTCGAGGAATCTGCAGCCTACACGGTCGCAGAACAGTCTGAGCATGTGTTTCAGATCCACCACTCGGCTCTGTACCAGAGGTCCGCAATCGGTCCTGTCGACTATGCTGCAAATGGTCAGCTCTGCTTTCTTCTTGCAAGCAAGACTGGCAGCCTTTACCACTTCTGTTAGCCGCTACAAACCAGAGAGAATGTCTTCTGATCGAAAGTGACACACGTCATTGGTACCTACGTCAGCAACCACCTGCAGTTGGCTGCACCGTGTGCTCTTTGTGGCATCTGGGAGGACCCTTTCCACATCTACAATGACTCCACCCAGTGTGCACACAGAATGCACATTGGTTTTCTGACCCTCCTTGTCAGTAAGGCCCTAAGGAGCCCCATAACGGGCCTAACGTTGGAGCTCCCAACTACCAATATTCCCACCTACAGCGATTGGTTGGCTCTGAGCACTATGGGACTATGAGTCCCCTAGAACTTAGAACTACTTAAACCTAACTAACCTAAGGACATCACACACATCCATGCCTGAGGCAGGAATCGAACCTGCGACCGTAGCGGTCGCGCGGTTCCAGACTGTGGCGCCTAGAACCGCTCGGCCACTACGGCCGGCCCTACAGCGATTGCCCGGATCTTGCAGGCTTAGTGGTTTCCTCTGAAACAGGACAGGCGACAGCTTCCGACTCAGCGACAGTGTCAGTCACAGACAGTGCCCTGATCTGCAGTAAGTGTTAGGATAGAATTAGATTAAGTGTCCTTGTCGTCATAGTGTTTTGTTCTCCTCGTTTGTTGTTTGCATAATTAGTGAGGTATATCCTGGCGGAGAGGTTGTGAATTTCTGCAGCCTGGACCAGATGTGGAGGGAAGTGCATGTGCCGATGAATTTTGTGTCTTGCAGAGTGTAACTGCCGACAGTAATTTTGTTGTAGATACTTAGGAGCTGACATAGAAAGCTATCAATAAGCCTGATTGTATTGCAGATGTCTTGGGCACTGAAATGGTACAGACGCATTTAGTATTTCCGGAGGACGCAGAATCGCCACCATCTGTAACGGCACTGCCTCCTCAGGAGGTGGGAGTAGAAGAAAGAGGAAATGTGTTTGTAAGGTTTATAATCGGGCCAACAAGGCTTGTGCCAGTGGATCAGGAGATTGACAAAAGTGACAACAGTTGCAGTGTAATGCGTGGTGCAGGCGAAGGCTGCTGCGCAATATCAGGGCTAGACTTTCTCATGGAGCATCATGCCGAAACTGTCTTTAGATGATGCGTGGTGGAACCCAGGGGGATAATGATCAAGCTGGGGGAAGCTGTTACCAAAGAAATACTGTCGCAGTGTTCGTTTATCATGATAGGACAGATGCGGGCAACATATATAAGGCTTAATTTGCACAATATTGTACCACAAGGCACTGGGAGCATGCTTTAGGTGACCGAAGGGGTTGCTAACTTATACGTTTCTGGGCTTAGCCTCCGTTTAGGGAATCGATGTTGAGTACGCAGCGTTCAGTGATTGAGAGCTCTTCTCCTGTCAATACGTTGAGACGTTATCTGAATTCCACCCTTGTGGCTGGGAGTTCGCGTTTCCTGTCTGTAGAATACAGAGATGATACGATAGTATGGGATTTTACTAGTCAGAGGACCCCCTTTTGCCATCCTAGTGTTTAATGAGTTTTTTATTTTGTGTCTGCAGATCTTCCATCGGCGCATCGTGTATGAGAACCATCATTCCGACGCATGGGATGCAGTACATTCGGTGATATTGCTAATTGCTTCGGCTTATTAGGGCTATAGAGCTGAACAGCTGTGATCACCTAAGCTTTATTTCCACTGAGGCTGCACACCACTGTAGGTCATCTTTGAAAGTAGCGTCTTCTAGTGTTTGGGACGAAGATGATATCAGTCATCTCGTGTTATTTATATTAGATTGCGTAGCCATAAAAAGGGGCAGATTTCGGCAGTTGATCAATAATATTAGTCAATAATATTATATTATTGTATATCTTTATGTCCATTGCACATCGACATAGAAACATTTGTAACATATAAAGAGTTTTTAATCTACAATAAATGTATAAGCAGAAACAACATTAATATCTAGTAGTTATTAGTTCCCTTAATCATTAATTTGTTTTTATGTTGTAATTTATATTTTACAGAGCAAGAAGGAGGAAATAGTATCACCGTAAAGAGATCCTAAGATCTGCTTCAGGGGGTGGTCAGACAGGGTCAAATTTTTGTATTTGCGTTCAGTATTTTCCATTGTGCACATTCATTTTTACACCCGCCTTGAGCAGCATCTTGCAAACCATACAAACACCATCAAGAAATACTTCCTATTGGACGGAATCCATGTCAGCAGTTTTGCATTTCTTCCACGAATAGCTGTACACAAAACTGATAAAGACATTAACACAAAAATGTAAAAAAAAAATAATAACTGTATGACATTGTAGCCCAGGTGGCCCCTATGCGGAGAAGTTCGGCCGCCGTATTGCAAGTCCTTTATGGATGACGCTACATCGCCGACTTGCGAGGCAATGATAATGAAAATGATGATGAAGGACAAACAACACCCAATCCCCTGCAGGGAATCGAACCCGGGCCCCCTGGTAGTCGGTAACACTACCGCTACGATGCGGAGGCGGACATTAATACAAAGAGATATGTTTAGTTTGTTAAATTAATACATCTGAAAGGTATTAATTTAAATATATATATATATATATATATATATATATATATATATATATATATATATATATATTCATGGTATTTTAGAGCTAACAAGATATATGCTAACATACCGAAAACTGAAGAACAAAGGACGATATGAAACACGAAGGCATCTCCTAGCTGATCACAGAAAAAAAAAGAGAAGCCTCCTCTGTACTTTATTATAGAAAATATTAATACGTACTTATTAACATTTGTGCACTCTCTGGTACACACATATTTCTTAAACACAAAGAAAGAATAATTTTGTTGGTGTCTTACATTTGCCCCCTTGAGTGACTACGATACTGGCTGTTACATGAGCAGTCATACAAGTCGATTAAGTTTAACAAAATTACAAGATTGGTGTATACAAGAAAAAACAATACGCAATGTGACATGTTTTAAAAAACAGTTTGACAAATTATTTTAATTGGCACGGGAGATATTTGTACAAAATACACTAACTTAAAATTTGAGAGGTATCATTGTTTTGAGGAGAAGAGGTTAAGTCCGTTCAGTGATATGTCTGCCTGTGGGAATTGATGCAGCCACTGCTGGAGTGACGTCGCAGTTAGCTAGTATGATGTCAATAAAAAAAAAATGGTTCAAATGGCTCTGAGCACTATGGGACTTAACTTCTGAGGTTATCAGTCCCTAGAACTTAGAACTACTTCAACCTAACTAACCTAACGATATCACTCACACCCATGCCCGAGGCAGGATTCGAATCTGTGACCGTAGCGGTCGCGCGGTTCCAGACTGTAGCGCCTAGAACCGCTCGGCCACGCCGGCCGGCTGATGTCAACCGGTCGGTGACGACCGGCTGAGAGCGAGCTCTGGTTGAGCACATCGCAGCAGAGGAGAGCATCGAGGTGTGGCCCATTCAGGACCGTGGGCATGACAGCCGTGCGAGCCTTGCTGCCGGTTTAGCTGGGACAGCTGCATCGATGTCCGATGGGCCGCACGGTGCAGAATCATGCACAAAGGCTTGGCCCGCATTGGCCTACAGCAGTCTCGGACCAAGCGAGTCCCTGACGTCACCCCAAGGGCGAGCAGTGCTGTTGGGTAGGTCGGTATTACACTATCAAATTTCTTTGTCAAAGATTTGATCAAAGATGTGATCAAATATTCCGTCAAATATATTTGACAAAGAACTTTGACGTAGTGCTAGAAGGGGTATTACACTGCCATCATATTTTGCGTTAAAGTTCAAGATGGCTGACAACAAAAACTTGTTATTAACCGCAGCGGTTTACCGTTGACTCTGCAATTCTCTTCAAATGGTTCAAATGGTTCTGAGCACTATGGGACTTAACATCTGTGGTCATCAGTCCCCTAGAACTTAGAACGACTTAAACCTAACTAACCTAAGGACATCACACACACCCATGCCCGAGGCAGGATTCCAACCTGCGACCGTAGCAGTCTCGCAGTTCCGGACTGAAATGCCTAGAACCGTTCGGCCACCGCTGACGGCACAGCGTTAGGTTGTTCGCAGAAATTTCGTCTGAGCTTATATACGATTTTAGCTAGCTTTCAGTGCCTGTAATGATTTGAGCATCAGTGCTTTCTATTAGCGCTTGGAGCTCTGGTACTTTCCCAACACGGCTACGACAATGTACAACTGTTATACCAATGATTCCTGTATCTACGTTCATCCTTTGTTGAGCTTGCACCCTTTGCGACTGAAGCCATTATTGTGTTTTCCCGAGATCCTCTAACCTAAAAAACCTCGCAATCCACTCCACACAGCCCCTGATACCCATGTAGCCGCCTCCTGCGTATAGTAGACAGCTGACCTATTCAGCGGCACCCGAAACCCAACCACCCGTTGGCGCAAGTCGATGAATCTGCAGCCTCCACGCTCGCAGAACCGTCTGAGCCACAGATTCAGACCCACCACTCGGCTCTGTACCAGAAGTCCGCAATCGGTCCTGTCGACAATGCTGCAAATGGTCAGCTCTGCTTTCATCTTGCAAGCAAGACTGGGAGCCTTTGCACTTCTGTTAACCGCTCGAAACCAGAGAGAAACTCTTTTGATCCAAAGTCACACACATCACTGGTACCGACGTGAGCAACCACTTGCTGCTGGCTGTACCCTGTGCTCTTCATAAGGGAGGACCCTTTCCACATCTGGAATGACTCCATCCGGTATGCACATTGAGTGCACATTGGATTTGTTGCCCTTGTTGTCAGCCAAGTCTCTAAAGGGCCCCATAACGCGCCTAACGTTGGAGCTCCCAACTACCAATAAGCCCACCCTCTGCGATTGCTCGGATCTGGCACGCTGAATGGTTTCCTCTGAAACAGGACAGGCTACAGCATCTGGCTCAGCGACAGCGTCAGCCACAGACAGTGCCTGGAACCTGTTTGCCAGACCAACTGGGGAGGCCTTACGTGTGGCCGCTTGGGAAGTCTTTTGCCGCCTGCTTCACCCTGGGGCGACCTCTACATTTTGATGTCAGAAGGTGTGTGTCACCACTAAATTTCAGTGACAGAGGAACCTTAAAGGCGACCCTCCCTGGAGACGATGACTCTCTGCTACCTGAGAGTTCCAGTTTCGTCGAGAGACAGCATCAGTATGCAGTGGGTGATTCCACTGACTTATTTTTTCCCCCTGCGAGTATCGTGTCGAGACAGTCCACCTTTTACCAGTAAAACTTAACAAGAAAATTTAGGTCTTTTCAGTGGATGTGAATTTTCAGAACAGGTGTCATATTCATGTTTTCAGGTTTAGGACCCTTCTTACACATAAATATATCTTTAAAAAGTATGTTGTGCTTAAAAGACAACGAAATCCGTGTATCTTTGTGTTGGTCATATATTATGCCCTCCTCTTGTAGTACACGTTATGGATAATCCGTTGGTACTGTTATGTTTAATTCAAAAACATTCAATCACCTTTCATTTAGTTCCATTGAGGATTATTTTATAATCCCTTTCCAGGCCAGTATCTATACCATTCAACTGTTATTCCAAGTTCTTTGCTGTCTCTGACAGAAGTGCAGTGTCACCGGTAAACTTCAAAATGTTTATTGCTTCTCCCTGATATTTAATTCTGTTTACAAATTTATCCTTCTATGCTTTACTGCTTGTTCAGTGTAGATGTTGAGTAACATCGAGTGTAGGCTATCCAAATGCCTCACTCCCATCTTCCCATTGCACAACTAGAAATCCAGCAGATGGAGTTGCAGAATTTATGTGCTTCAACAAGACTGTTCTTTGGTTGGGTGGGGCTCTGAAATACATGTCCAGTCTCATTACTCCTCTTTTCTTTTTATCGGAGAACAGCAAAATTCATATTTCAGTGCATGTACAGCAAAAATTCAACCTTTCATTCAGGACAACATGGATTCCCAAGGATTCACACGTTACCAGTTGTGGAGGAAGATGTAGGAATGAGCGTCTCTTCTATTTCAGAACATTAAATGTAATTTTTGTAACTTCCAAAAGAGCAGAGTACATTGAGATAACTATTTCTAGATCGAAAGATAAGCCAGTTCCGTTCGAACCCACTAGCGAGAACAAAGACGTTTGGAGATGCAGTAAAGGGAAATGTCATTAGAGTGTATTCTGGGAATGGAGAATATGAGGAAGGGTAACTATTGTATCCTTTTCATGACTCTACGCCTGCTATCTTCAGATATCAATTTTAAATGATGAATGGTGGCCAGAGGATAGTTGCTACCTCACAGCATCTCTGGACAAATAGCTTTTCATCTAAGTAGAATTTGATGCGTTCATGTAAAAGTCCAATTTCAGAAGCTTCTCTGTCCTGGGGCGCCTGACTCAAATGCTTTAACATTGTCATTGTCCGTGTCAACAGAAGGTGCAGTGCAGGCAATTTCCCCAGTTCAAATTCCTTGAACGCCGCTCTGAAAAGCTACAAAAACCCTTTGTTTTAAAAGCTATAAAATAAACGATTGCGTATAAAAATTACAGTAATAGAATAGCACACATAACGTAAAAAGTTCTTACATCAACGTATTATCAGTTCCTTCATTTTCGGCTATTTCTCTCTTCTCAGAGAGCTTCAGTGATCTATCAAGAGCATTAAGAAGACCACTTTTCTTTACGTAAGCGACGCGTTCTTTCGCCGCAGACAAAAGAACATGAACTTATGGACAACTGACGCATATATACTGAGCATCAAAATTATTTCGTAGCCCTGTATTTAGCATATGGCAGGAACAATTCAGTCGTGAATAATCACGCAGTGCAACTCCTATGTTGGTACCTTGATCAGTCGTGTGCAGATATCGTTCAAAGTAGAGTGGTGGATAACAAGAGACATAAAGCGTCTAAACAATTCTCATTGTATTTTACCACCCGTTTTTGGTTCATCTGGAAATTGAGTTGTAAACAAAATGCGAGATCTGAGAGTCCAGTCAATGAAACAGGAGACAGTACATGTCAGATAATTGTTTCTTCTCCTGCTGGATGTTGTAAGGGGTCCGCAGGCCTTTACTACTAAGTTTGCGCTCACACAGGTTGACAGGGTAACTATCGATTAGTGTGTGTTACGTCGCGAGAGCTAGAGGGGGTTCACCGGAGTGCCGAGTGCTGCTTGGGTAGATTCCCGCGAGGCGGGAAGAACTGGGCGGAGAGCAGTTAGAGTTGAGATGTGCTGAAGTCAGGGTGTGGTAGGCAGAGCTGTGCAGAAGCCAGCAGTTGAATTAATGCAAATTATCGACAAAGGGAGTGGCCATCGCCGCGGTTTAACCCCTTTGTGTTAATATTATACGGGAATGTGAGAAAGTTTAATTACAGAGTGATTTCAGTGATATTAAGTGCCGCTATTGAACTTCCGCGTCTACCGCGCCGGCATTACTTGGATTACAGTGATTGGATGTTGCGTGTGACGATTAAGAATAACTAAAGAAACCTGTGCTGAGATTAGCCATCATTAACAGTGTATTGACGAAGGCAGTGGCTGTCTCCTTATTTTGTGCTTTTGCTGAGAATATAGATCTTGTTTGTGAAACTGTGTTGTGTCCTTCTTACCACCAAACAGTACGTATTATAGTATTTGCGAAGGACAATACGGAATGTAACATCCCCTGAGCAGTCCAATCCGATTGCCAGCCCATTAGGTACACGGTCACATTAATTAATTATCTAAATTTGGGCTGCTATTCAGATCCCGAACGAGCGGGAACAATAAAATAAATAAAAAGGTTCTGTTACACCTTGGCTTACCGTGAAAGGACAAGTGCAATTTTCGGACGAGTCGTACTAATTTTTCAATGTGGAATCGGGACAGTGCATGAACGTTAAAATCGCGATAAGGAACAGTGCATTTTTGAACAATACGAAGTAATAATATCTCACGATTGTGACTAAATTGTTTTTCTGGCCATATTAAACTGTGTTGTAAAGTGCAAATGCGAAAATCCGCGCGAAAAACTGTGAAAAGTGGACGCTAAAGAAAGACACGTGTGAACAGTAAAATAGTGAGACGAGCCAAGATTTCGTCATACAAGTCGTCAGAAAGGTGTTTAGTGATAAAATGTTGACCGAAATTGCTTTTTGAACGGGGAAAATTGGACGAATTCTTGTGGACCCATAAACTGGTATGCTGACGATAATGTATTGTGGCGACGCAATTAGTGAGTGACGTCACGCAGACTCGTGTAGCAGTTGCACCAAAGAGCTTCGATCCGCGAGGTGATTTCACACGACACCACGGCGAGCGACGCAACTTCGAGACAACGAGCGCAGTTCCAGCATCTAGCGGCCGAACTACGAACTACGCTCGCCTACAGCGCCACGGAGCGGCCGACGGGGAACTACGTCGCCTTGCAGCTGATCTTCAACTTCACGCGAGCTCCAGCGGCGGCACAGCCACGCCCATCTCAAACGTCAAAACATCGCGGCTCGCGGTAACGTCGGTTGGTGAGTGAAGACGACGGGCTAACCTAACAGTAAATTGCAGTGTGCAGTATTCGCGATAAATAAACAGTTTTTAACTGGTATTTACATTAGGAAAAGTGCTCAATGGTAGTAATTTCAGAAAAGTTGCGAAACATACTCGGAAGTCTAGCATGCTTATTTATGCACACTGCATTGTATAAATGATAATTGTTTTGATGAATTTGCAGTTATAGATTTCGTGAGTGTTATGATTATCTTGTTTGAAATATTTTTACATAAACTGTGTATGTGGAAATTGTTATTGGAAATTATTAGGTTTTTGAGAGTTGCGATGTTCAGTACTCATGCAGGTTGTATCATTTTGGGGATTAACTGAAAGGATTGCAGGTACTGGTTGATTAGTTTCATGATAATTAGGAGTGTTTTGGGTTATTGGAGGTAATTTTGTATTACTTGCCTGGGCATTAAATATAAACCAAACATGTCTTCGGAAGATAAGCAGGTCTGTGAGGCAGTAGTTGAAAGGAAAGGGATAGGACAGGAAGACAGAGATGATTCAGGAATTAGTGATTGTGGATTGTCATTAGGAAGCCCATCAGCACATTCAACTAGTTATCCTGAGACACCGGGACAAACGATGAGAGCTAGGCCAGTTTCAGAGGATGCCGATATACGGTCGATGTTAGTAGAGTTGCTAAAAGGTCAAGAATCATTAAAGAAGAATTCACAAGAAAATAACGCATCATTAAAGGAAGATTTACAAGAAACTATAGTACAAGAAATCAGAACATCGTACACAGAGATGGAATGTAATCTGAGGAAGGAAATACAGGAGTTACCAAAACGATTGAAGATGAACGTCGACGAGAGAGAAAATAAGCTACAGACAAATATAAACCAGGTCCAAGGAGACGTGGAGAAGACGGAAGGAAAGTTAACAGAGAAGATAGAAGAAGATGTTGAAGAAACTAAAACCGAATTGGGTGAAAAGATCAGCGAGGTGACGCCGATGCAGAAACAATGCAACGATGTGGTTGAGGGGATAGGAGAGAAGCAAAACCAATTGGCAGTCAAGCCGAGAAATGCTATAGCCATGCAGCGAGAAGAAGATGACCAGTGGGTTGCAACCGAAGGTGAGGCCTTCACTTGTGGAATCAAGAGGAAGAAAGGGACTACTAATTATGATCAGTTTGGAGAAGGATTATTGAAGAAATGCTGGCCCAAAAGTCGTCAGTGTGCAGCACTTGAGAACCCACTACGATGCAGACCACTTAGTAATTGGAAAGGAACGCCGGAAGAATTTGCCAAACATTTGTGGAAATGGAATGAGATTTTGGAACAACCCCTGAATGATAACGTCATGGTATCTGCGATAAAAAGAAGATTGAATCAGAAAAGGCAAGGAACCGTATCCAGGAGCCTAATTAAAGGTAGAGAGGCCTTAATGAAGATACTGGACCAATTGGAGTCTATTAGATCACAGAAATACAAGCAAGCTAATGATCGAAACAGAGAAGGAAATAATGACCCAAGGATTCATATTAATCATTCGTCTGATTTCCGAGGAAGAAGCGGAGGAATCGAAAAACCGAAGGACACTCCAGGTGAGGTCCAGCCAAGAGTGAGGGCTATAAGGACCCAAATAAACCTGCCAAGACATGGTTAAGACAATTAACTGTAAAATTGACTTTTGAAAGAGGGAAGGTTTATTTACATTGTGTTTTGTGATGTATTACAATTAGAGTTGCATATTTCATGTCAAAGATTATCTCAGAATGAATATAAAACCTATAATAGCTAAAGGGTAGTGTAGTGTTCATATGTTCTGTGTTTAGGTAATAATTTTTGAGTATATATGCTGTGTGTGTTGTCATTTTGATATTGGACTATAGAGGACTATTGCTGGTTGAGATGAAAAATTGTAATTTTGAACAATGCTATTTATGTGATGTAATAACCTTTTGTAGAAATTGTTGTGGAGGCAGCCCACTACCGGAGTCCAGGACTATCTTGACAAATTGTAAATTCATTAATTATTTGTATTGTATGCTCTGTTCAAATGTAACCATGTTTTTAAATCCCTTGCCGATTCTTTTTCACCTGCGGTTCAAAAGAAGTTTTTGAGGGCGGGGATGTAAGGGGTCCGCAGGCCTTTACTACTAAGTTTGCGCTCACACAGGTTGACAGGGTAACTATCGATTAGTGTGTGTTAGGTCGCGAGAGCTAGAGGGGGTTCACCGGAGTGCCGAGTGCTGCTTGGGTAGATTCCCGCGAGGCGGGAAGAACTGGGCGGAGAGCAGTTAGAGTTGAGATGTGCTGAAGTCAGGGTGTGGTAGGTTCCCGCGAGGCGGGCAGAGCTGTGCAGAAGCCAGCAGTTGAATTAATGCAAATTATCGACAAAGGAAGTGGCCATCGCCGCGGTTTAACCCCATTGTGTTAATATTATACGGGAAAGTGAGAAAGTTTAATTACAGAGTGATTTCAGTGATATTAAGTGCCGCTATTGAACTTCCGCGTCTACCGCGCCGCATTACTTGGATTACAGTGATTGGATGTTGCGTGTGACGATTAAGAATAACTAAAGAAACCTGTGCTGAGATTAGCCATCATTAACAGTGTATTGACGAAGGCAGTGGCTGTCTCCTTATTTTGTGCTTTTGCTGAGAATATAGATCTTGTTTGTGAAACTGTGTTGTGTCCTTCTTACCACCAAACAGTACGTATTATAGTATTTGCGAAGGACAATACGGAATGTAACATCCCCTGAGCAGTCCAATCCGATTGCCTGCCCATTAGGTACACGGTCACATTAATTAATTATCTAAATTTGGGCTGCTATTCAGATCCCGAACGAGTGGGAACAATAAAATAAATAAAAGGCCATGTTACAATGTCCACATGTGTGTAGCTGCTGAGTATTCACCTTCTGATATGTGAGCAATTACCTCAGACATAATTATATGTCATAGGCTTTTAGCACTTTCTTCCATGTACCGCAACACAGTTAAGGTGTGAGAAATAATGGCCTTTGCAGTGTCAAATAACGTCTGAACAAGATCCAAACGACCTTCACCTTTTATAGTTCCGTACGATCCTACGTCACGTGCACACATAGCCACTCATTTATCGACAGTTATCTCCTGAGCTGGTTTAGAAAGTCGTTTCTCATCCACATAAGACCCTTGTTTATGAGACACGCATGGATGACGAGAAATGTGCGAAGTGCCACTTCACATTTCAGCATGAGAGTAAACTTCATCGCACAGCGAACAGCAAACAAAATGAACGCTTTTTCTAACGTCATCCACAATAGGCTTTAACACGGTCTGAAACTGAACCTTTAAAACTCGCTTCAGGCTGTGTGGTTCTCTACTCACCACTGATTAGTCTTCCGTTTACGTCCCTTTTTATGGACATGCGCACCTTCTTCTCTGGAAACCACGTTTAGTTTCCGCCCTCATTTTGTGCGTTACGAAAAAAATGAAGAAATCCCACAAGTCTAAGGCGCTGCAGTCATGGACTGTGCGGCTGGTCCCGGTGGAGGTTCGAGTCCTCCCTCGGGCATGGGTGTGTCTGTTTGTCCGTAGGATAATTTAAGATTTCTGTTGTGTACATAGTTCCGCGTAGACAGCGCGTACACGACTTTCCCACTAGCGCGTGCCCCGCTAAGCACAACAGCGCAGGCGCAGCGCTCGTCCGTCTCCACACTACGAGATGGTGCTGCCATAGAGACGGACCAAATTCAGCTTCCGCCGATCCGCGTATTAATATGTAACCCAGCCAATGGGATTGCTGCTAACGTAGAACCATTTCTCCTCGCCGATCGCACAGTCTCCTTTTAGACTTATACACTTCGTCCAACGCTGTTCTAATTTGTTGATCCCTTCCGAATGGTAGGAATTGTCCAAGCCGGTTAAATAGCTAATAGTTTCTGCAATCACCTCCTCGTTTGAATAAAATCTTTGTCCCACCAGCCATTTCATGGGGGGGTGGGGGGGGGGTGGGGGTGGGGGTGTAGGGGATGTGAAACGACTTGGAATCCTATTTTCATTAATTTTGCGACCACAACTGCTGAGGTGTGTGCTGGTGCATTGTCGTGATCGGAAAGGACGGCCCAATAACGATGAATAATGTTCACCTGTAATAGTTTTACCCTTTCCCAGATATTCGCTGAGGATTATCTCTTGCGAATCCCAAAAGACAGTCGCCATAACCTTTACGGCCGAAGGAATGGTCTTCGCCTTTTTTGGTGCAGATTTTCCCTTGGTAACCCATTGTTTGGATTGTTGTTTTTGTCTTAGGAGTATAGTAATGTATCCATGTTTCATCCACAGTGACGAAACGACGCTGAAAGTCCTGCAGATTCTTCTGAACAGCAGCAAACCATCCTTGCAACACTTCCCACAATACCGTTTTTGGTCAAGCGTGACCAATTGCGGAACGCATCTTGCTGATAGCTCTCTCATGCCCAAATAATGATGCAAAATATTATGTACCATTTCATTCGAAATGCCCACAGCACTAGCAATCTCACGCACCTTAACTCTTCTGTCATCGATTACCGTATCATGGATTTTATCCATGATATTTGGAGTCGTGACCTCCACAGGGCGTCCTGAAAGTTCAGCAACACTTGTTCCCATATGGCCACTCCTAAAATTTTGAAACGACTTATAAGCTGTTCTAAGCGAAGGCTCAGAGTCACCGTAATGTTTATCAGGCTTCTCTTTAGTCTCCTGAGGTGTATTGCCTTTCATAAAGTAAAGTTTAATCACCACACGAAATTCTTTTTCGTCCATATTTGGACAGTGATACGACTTCCTTGATTCACACGAATGCCAAACACAAATAAATACACCAATATGACTGAAACTTGGTGTGCGTTCTTTCCAAAGATGCTACTAACTAAACGTGGCCTCGTTAGGCGCCGGTGGTGGCGTCACTCGGACTTTGCAAGGACTTTTCAAACGACCCTCGTATTTAAGTATATTTAAATTAACACCTTTCAGACGTGTTAATTTAACAAACTAAACATATCTTTTTGTATTAATGTCTTTAACAGCTTTGTATACAGCTATTCGTGAAAGAAATGCAAAACTGCTGACGTGGAACCCCTCCGTCATTGGTGTGATCCAAATACTGATTAGCAATTTATCAGATCTTTTATGGTGCGCCAAATAACCTACAGTGTTTCATAAACGAAGTCCGATACACAATAAACTATATTGCATAGTTCGGTTGACCGATCGCGTTATGCACTTGCCTTATGAAAATTACATTGGAGCAACATCTGTAACTTTGCCTATCTCTCGAACACCAACGTGGAGTAATAGGAAAGCACAACAGGAACCAACAAGCACTGCTCGGTTATTTTCAATTGACATTCCTGAGCTGACTACCTGTTGGTAAGTGGTAGGTGATCACGACTATTTTCTTTACATTCTCTATCTTCCTTCCACCTTCACAAGCAGGCAAGGCAACTGTTACAGCTCACAACTTCCACACGCTCACCCACCTTCGAGAGAGGTTGTTGCTGTTGTTGGACAGGGACCACTTACACTGTGGTCACTCCATGTATGCTTGCAGTTTAACGTCATACCAGAGACACTTCTGTTTACAACAACAAAATAATACGAGAACCGCTACATCAGTTTGTTGTATTGCCCAACAGTGTCAGATAAATAGCCTTTCTCATACGAGAATTAGCAGCTCCGTTAATTTAGAGCAATATAGAAACGTCTCTTGCCATGTCAAAAGCCGTTGGCGCTGAATCACACGAGATCTATCTTACTCATGAGTTCTCCCAGTAAAGAACTTGCAACGCTGTGGACCAGAAGCCTACCACTCCCTCCCGCTCCCTTCCCCAATGTTGTTGTTGTGGTCTTCAGTCTGAAGACTGGTTTGATGCAGCTGCCAAAGCTAGTCTATTCTGTACAAGCCTCTTCAGCTCTGCACAGCTAATGCAGTGTCGATCAGTTTGAACCTGCTAACTGTATTCAAGACTTTGTCTCCCTCTACAATTTTAACACCCCCCCCCCCACCTCCACAACCCCCACATTTGCACACTTCTCTCCATTGCCATGCTGACAAGTTGTTGATGCCTCAGGATATGCCCTATGAAACTTTCTTGTTTCCCCCAGTTCGACTTCTTATCAGTTATTCGATCTGCAAGGCCACCACTATTTTCCGGCGCTACTGAGTAAGAGTGTGAAGTTGCCATGGTTGTTGCAATAGATCTTTGGAGTGGGCGGGCTCAGAGCCGACCAAACACCATTACGTCAGATGTGCTCTAGAAAAAGGGCCTGGCACCGCCATAACGACAACACAGCAGAAATGCGTTGGTAGGCCAGTAACTACACAGCCAATCAACAGACTTCTTATGGTCTACATGCTTACAAGCGGTGATTAGCAAAGCAAGAACGCTCTGTCCCAACACAAATTACCATTATTTTCAGTCAAAGGTGTCTCAGTCTCGTAGTATTTAAGAGGAGAGGTGTATGCTGTTCCACGAGGCGACATGAGGCTACAAGTAGCCACCATGGGATTTGGCCTCCACTAACTGTGGCCCCCTGCTGCTGGTTTTAAGAACAGTGCTGTGAGCATCTTCCAGCCTGGGGGCCAACTACCAGGTGCAACCAGTCTTTGGCCATAGAAGGCAGTTGTTTGAGACCATGGCCACCTGTTGCATCAGTTCCTTAACACTCGCTGTCTTCAGCACATACTTGGAGAACGTTCCACCACAGAATGTTCTAGTTTGTTCTTCAGCAAAATTTATGACTAACAGTGAAGTTTTTATGAGCAGCCATCGATCATCATCCCGGCATCAATCCACCACCTCAACTCAGACTTCCACGTGTAGAGGTCATCCACATTTTGATGTCAGAAGTGTGTGTCACGTCTAAATTTCAGTGACAGGGGAACCTTACCAGCCATCCTCCCTGGAGACGATGACTCTAGACTACCTCAGGGTTGCAATTTCGTCAACACAAAGCATCAGTGTCCAGTAGGAGAGTGCACTGACTGTTCTATTTTTCTCCCTGCGAGTAACACATGCACATTTTAGCACCTTTCCAGTTCTGTTTTCACGTGTGACATGTGTCAAGTAAACTCAGACTGTGTTGTATGTTCAAATATGAAAGTTATTTTATCATCAACGGGTGTGGCTCATTTTCTGGAAGTGTATAACGTGTTAACCCTGTGTAGCTTCGTAGGAGGGGAAGATGAGTTTTGTCGAGAAGTCGGAGTTTACGCCGTTTTGTATCGGCAATGTATTTCACATTGAACAATAAATGTGGCTTACTGCGTTTAAGCACGTGAAGTAGTAATGGGTAGCCGCTCAAGTGGAGACGTTGAGTTACAGTAAGTGTTAGGATAGAATGAGATTAAGTGTCCTTGTCGTCATACTCCTTTGTGCTCCTCGTTTGTTGTTTGCATAATTAGTGAGGTATACCCTGGCGGAGAGGTTGCGAATTTCTGCAGCCTGGACCAGGTAATGGAGGGAAGTGCATGTGCCGATGATTTTTGTGTCTTGCACAGTGCAACTGCCGACAGTAGTTTTGTTGTAGATACTTAGGAGTTTGAACATAAAGCTATCAATAAGTCTGATTGTATTGCAGATGTTTTGGGTACTGAAATGATATAGATGCATTTAGTATTTCCGAAGGCCGCAGATTCGGCACCATCTATGACGACACTGCCTCCTCAGAAGGTGAGAGGAGAAGAAAGAGGAAATGTCTTTGCAAGGTTTATGATCGGACGGACACGGCTTGTTCCAATGGATCAGGAGATTGACAAAAGCGACAACACTTGCTGTGTAATGCGTGATGCAGGTGAAGGCTGCTGTGCAATTTCAGGGCTAGAGCTTCTCATAAAGCATCACGCCGAAACTGACTTTCGATGAAGGGTGGTGGAACTCTGGGGGATAATGTTCAAGCTTGGGGAAGCTGTTACCAGTGAAAAACTGTCGCAAGGTTCGTTTGTCATGAAGGACAAATGGAGGAAAAATTACTAAGGTTCAATTTGCATGATATAGTGCCACAAGGCACTGGGAAGTTGCTTTAGGTGACTGAAGGTGTAGGTAACTTATACTATTCTGGACTACGCCTCCGTGTAGAGTGTCGTTGTTGAGTACGCAGCGTTCAGTGACTGAGAGCTCTTCTTTGTCTATACTCACGTTGAGGCATCTAAATACCGTCCTTGTGACTCAGAGTTCGCGTTTCTTGTCTGTTGAATAGAGACAGGAGAAGATAGATTATAGTAGTCAAAGGACCACTTCTGCCGTCCTAGTGTTTGAACGAGCATTTTATTTTGTGGCTGGAGTTCTTCCATCGTCGCAGACATGTACGAGAAGCATCACTCCGACGCACCGGACGCAGTACGTACCGTGTTATTGCTAATTGCTTCGGATTATTAGGGTTATAAAGCTAAACAGCTGTGATCATGTAAGTTTCATTTCCACTGAGGTTGCACACCACTGTAGATCATCTTTGAAACTAGTGTCTTCTAGTGTTTGGGACGTAGATGATATCAGTAATCTCGCGTTATTTATATTAGTTCACGTAGCCATAAAAAGCGGCAGATTTTGGCAGTTTATCAATAATATTAGTCAGGAAATTCATTTGTATCTCTTTATGTCTGTTGTACATCGACGCATAAACATTTCTATCATGTAGAAGGATTTTAATCTACAATAAATGTACAAACAAAAACAACATTAATATTTAGTAGTTACTAGTTCCCTTAATCATTCATTTATATTTTTGCTGTAATTTATACACTCCTGGAAATTGAAATAAGAACACCGTGAATTCATTGTCCCAGGAAGGGGAAACTTTATTGACACATTCCTGGGGTCAGATACATCACATGATCACACTGACAGAACCACAGGCACATAGACACAGGCAACAGGGCATGCACAATGTCGGCACTAGTACAGTGTATATCCACCTTTCGCAGCAATGCAGGCTGCTATTCTCCCATGGAGACGATCGTAGAGATGCTGGATGTAGTCCTGTGGAACGGCTTGCCATGCCATTTCCACCTGGCGCCTCAGTTGGACCAGCGTTTGTGCTGGACGTGCAGACCGCGTGAGACGACGCTTCGTCCAGGCCCAAACATGCTCAATGGGGGACAGATCCGGAGATCTTGCTGGCCAGGGTAGTTGACCTTCTAGAGCACGTTGGGTGGCACGGGATACATGCGGACGTGCATTGTCCTGTTGGAACAGCAAGTTCCCTTGCCGGTCTAGGAATGGTAGAACGATGGGTTCGATGACGGTTTGGATGTACCGTGCACTATTCAGTGTCCCCTCGACGATCACCAGTGGTGTACGGCCAGTGTAGGAGATCGCTCCCCACACCATGATGCCGGGTGTTGGCCCTGTGTGCCTCGGTCGTATGCAGTCCTGATTGTGGCGCTCACCTGCACGGCGCCAAACACGCATACGACCATCATTGGCACAAAGGCAGAAGCGACTCTCATCGCTGAAGACGACACGTCTCCATTCGTCCCTCCATTCACGCCTGTCGCGACACCACTGGAGGCGGGCTGCACGATGTTGGGGCGTGAGCGGAAGACGGCCTAACGGTGTGCGGGACCGTAGCCCAGCTTCATGGAGACGGTTGCGAATGGTCCTCGCCGATACCCCAGGAGCAACAGTGTCCCTAATTTGCTGGGAAGTGGCGGTGCGGTTCCCTACGGCACTGCGTAGGGTCCTACGGTCTTGGCGTGCATCCGTGCGTCGCTGCGGTCCGGTCCCAGGTCGACGGGCACGTGCACCTTCCGCCGACCACTGGCGACAACATCGATGTACTGTGGAGACCTCACGCCCCACGTGTTGAGCAATTCGGCGGTACGTCCACCCGGCCTCCCGCATGCCCACTATACGCCCTCGCTCAAAGTCCGTCACCTGCACATACGGTTCACGTCCACGCTGTCGCGGCTTGCTACCAGTGTTAAAGACTGCGATGGAGCTCCGTATGCCACGGCAAACTGGCTGACACTGACGGCGGCGGTGCACAAATGCTGCGCAGCTAGCGCCATTCGACGGCCAACACCGCGGTTCCTGGTGTGTCCGGTGTGCCGTGCGTGTGATCATTGCTTGTACAGCCCTCTCGCAGTGTCCGGAGCAAGTATGGTGGGCCTGACACACCGGTGTCAATGTGTTCTTTTTTCCATTTCCAGTAGTGTATGCTAAAGAGCAAGAATGAGGAATTAATATCACCGTTAAGAGATCCTAAGATCTGCTTACGGGGGTAGTCAGACAGGGCCTAATCTTTATTTTCGCGTTCAGTATTTTACATTGGGCACATTTATTTTTACACCCGCCTGGAGCAGCATCTTGCAAACCATACAAATACCTTCTAGAAATACATCCTAACACTTAAATTTATATTCAATGTCAGCAAATCCCTCTTTTTCATTAATACTTTTCTTGCTATAGTCAGTCTTCATTTTATACTCTCTCTGCTTCGGCCATCATCAGTTATTTTGCTGCCAAATAGTCCTTTTAGTGTCTCATTTCCTAATCAGATATCCTTAACAGAACCTGACTTAACCCTCCCAATACCAAGGAAGAGGGGAGGGGTACTTTATGCCTACCTTTTCAGAATACTGTAATCTAGTCATGTACATTATATTTTAAAATTTTGAAAAACATATATTTGTGATTTTTAATGATTTCTTCTACCAGATTACGTAAATTTTTAAATTTATCAGAACAGGTGTCATATTCATATTTCCAGGTTTACAATCCTTCATACACACAAATATATCTATAAAAATTATGTTGTGTGTAAAAGACAACGAAAATTATCGAAATGCGTATATCTTTGTGGTAGTCATATATTACGCCCCCTTACGTAGTACATGTTATGGAAAATCCGTTGGTACTGCTAGGTTCAATTCGAAAACGTTACATTACCTTTCATTTAGTTTAATGGAAGGTTATCTTATAAACCGTTTCCAGGGCACTATCTATTCCATTTAACTGTTATTCCAAGTTCTATAATGTCTCTGACAGAATTGCAGTGTCACCGCTATACTTCAAAATGTTTATTCCTTCTCCCTGATATTTAATTCTGTTTACAAATTTATCCTTGTATGCTGTACTGCTTGTTCGTTGTAGATGTTGACCAACATCGATTGTAGGCTGCCCGAATGTCTCACTCCCATAATCAAATTACACAACTAGAAATCCATCAGATGGAGTAGCATAATTTATGTGCTTCAACAAGATTTGTTCTTTGGTGGGGTGGGGTTGTGAAATACATGTCCAGCCTCATTACTCCTCTTTTCTTTTTACCTGGGGACAACAAAATTCATATTTCAGTGCATACGAGGTGTGGCTAGAAAAAAACCGGACTAGTACTGGTGAAACAATAAAACGAATGCAATAAGGCTGAAAGTCACGTGGCCTGTCACGTGACTCTCGCTCCGCCTACTGCTCGAGTTTCATCTGCCTCCTGCACTCAGTCTGCCCGTGGCGTCTGTTTTAAGTAGTTGACGTTTTGTCTGTGCGTCGGAAAATGTTGAGCGTACAGAAAGAACAGCGTGTTAACATCAAATTTTGTTTCAAACTAGGAAAATCTGCATGTGAAACGTTTGTAATGTTGCAACAAGTGTACGGCGATGATTGTTTATCGCGAACACAACTGTTTGAGTGGTTTAAACGATTTAAAGATGGCCGCGAAGACACCAGTGATGACACTCGCACTGGCAGACCATTGTCAGCAAAAACTGATGCAAACATTGAAAAAATCGGTAAACTTGTTCGACAAGATCGCCGTTTAACAATCAGAGCAGATTGTTAAACGGCGATCTTGTCGAACATTGTCAGTAGCTTATTCTAGCGACTATCGTTAGACTGGCTCAGTTATCTATCAAGAGCATTAAAAAGACCACTTTTCGTAACGTAAGTGACCCGTTCTTTCACCACAATCAAAAGACCATGAACGTATGGACAATTGACCCATATATTCTCCGCATTAAAATCATTGGATACCAAGGGACATAAATCGTGTTAACAATTCTCTTAGAATGTTACCGCCCATTTTTGGTTCATCTGGAAACTGGGTTGTAAAGAAAAGGCAAGATCTGAGAGCTCAGTCAATAAAACAGGAGTCAGTGCATGCCAGAAAACGGTTTCTTCTCGTGCTCGCTGTAGATGTCCACATGTCCGTAGTTGCTGAGTATTCACCTTCTGTTATATGAGCAATTAGCTAAGGCATAATTATATGTCGTAGGCTTTTAGCACTTTCTGACATGTACCGCGACACAGTTGTGGGGTGAGACATAATGGCCTTTGCAGTGTCGATTAACGTCTGAACAAGATCCATAAGACTTTCACCTCTTATAGTTCCATAGGACCTAACGTCTCGTGCAAACATAGCCACGCATTTATCGACAGTTATCTCCTGATCTGGTTTAGATAGTCGTTTCTCGTCCACTTCAGGCTTTTGTGTAGTAGACACGCATGGATGGCGAGAAAAGTGAGAAAGGCCACTTGACCCTTCTGCATCAGAGTAAATTTCACAGCACAGTAAACAGCAATGAAAATGAACGCTTCTCCTAACGCCATCCACAATAGGCTTTAACACTGTCCAAACTTTACTTTTAAAATTCGTTTCAGGCTGTGTGGTTCTCTACTCACCACTGATTAGTTTTTCTTTTACTTCCCTTTCTCTTGACATGTGCTCCTTCTTCTGCAGACCACGTTTAGTATCCGCGCTCATTTTGTGCGTTACGAAAAAAAATGAAGAAATCCCACTACTCCAATAAACACTGCTCTTCTGACCGCTCGTAGCCCGTATTTCGCAACTGCGGTCAGTGCTTCCAACAGACCGTAGACCGCAGCACACCAGTGCTTGCGCACGGCACTGTTCCATTGACGTCATGGGCTCGCTCAGTGCGGAGCAGTGAGGACGCGGCCAATGGGCTGCATCTCCATGCGCAACTCTGATGAGCCCGTGGCGTACAGGTTCTTTCGCAACAGCACTTCTCGGCACCTGGGGTGACGTCAGGGACTCGTTCGGCCCGAGACTGCTGCAGTCCAGTGCGGCTGCAGCTCTTGGGCCGGGCCTCTGTGAACGAGTCTGCATCGTGCGGCCCGTCGGATCTCGAAGCGGCTGCCCCGCCTGAACATGCAGCGAGAGGCAAGGCTCGATCGTCAGTCATGGATACGGTCCTGGACGGGCCGCGCCTCGATGCCCACCTCTGCTACAAAGTGCACAACCAGAGCTCACACTCAGCCGGTCGTCACCGACCGATAGACATCATACAAGCCAACTGCGACGACACTACAGCAGTGGCTGCATCAATTCTCACGGGCAGACACGTCCCTGAACTGACTGAAACTCTTATCCTCAGAACAACGATACCTCTCAAATTTTAAGTTATTCCATCTTGTACAAATATCTCCCATACCAATGAAAATGATTTGTCAAACTGTTTATTTAAAACATGTCAAATTGTGTATTGTTTTTTCTTGTATACACCAATCTTGTAATTTTGTTGTACTGACGACTTGAATGACTACTCATGTAAAAATGGTTCAAATGGCTCCAAGCACTATGGGACTTAACATCTAAGGTCATCAGTCCCATAGAACTTAGAACTACTTAAACCTAACTAACCTAAGGACAACACACACAGCCATGCCCATGGCAGGACTCGAACCTGCGAACGTAGCGGTTGCGCGGTTCCAGACTGAAGCGCCTAGAACCGCTCGGCCACACCGGTCGTCGCACTACTCATGTAACAGCCAGTATCGTAGTCAAATGTATCGTAGAAAAATGTAAGACACCAAGAAAATTTTTCTTTCTTTATGTTTATGAAATATGTGTGTACCAGAAAGTCCACAAATATTAATAAGTACATGTAATACTTTCTATGATAATGAAGAACAGAGAAGCCTTCACATTTTATCTGCAATCAACTAGGAGATGCCTTCCTGTTTCGTATCGTCCTTTGTTCTTCAGCTTTCGCTATGTATGCATCTATCTTGTTAGCTCTTGTTGTTGTTGTTGTTGTGGTCTTCAGTGCAGAGACTGGTTTGATGCAGCTCTCCATGTTACACTATCCTCTGCAAGATTCTTCATCCTCAGTACCTACTGTAACCTACATCCTTCTGAATCTGTTTAGTGTATTCACCTCTTGGTCTCCCTCTACGATTTTTACCCTCCACACTGCCGTCCAATACTAAATTGGTGATCCCTTGATGCCTCAGTATATGCCCTACCAACCGATCCCTTCTTCTATCAAATAGTGCCACAAATTAATCTTCTCTCTAATTCTATTCAAAACCTCCTTATTAGTTATGTGATCTACCCATTTAATTTACATTTACATTTACATTTATACTCCGCAAGCCACCCAACGGTGTGTGACGGAGGGCACTTTGCTTGCCACTGTCATTACCTCCCTTTTCTGTTCCAGTCGCGTATGGTTCGCGAAAAGAACGACTGTCTGAAAGCCTCCGTGCACGCTCGAATCTCTCTAATTATACATTCGTGATATCCTCGGGAGGTATAAGTAGGGGGAAGCAATATATTCGATACCTCATCCAGAAACGCACCCTCTCGAAACCTGGCGAGCAAGCTACACCGCGATGCAGAGCGCCTGTCTTGCAGAGTATGCCACTTGAGTTCGCTAAACATCTCCGTAACGCTATCACGCTTACCAAATAACCCTGTGACGAAACGCGCCGCTCTTCTTTGGATGTTCTCTATCTCCTCCGTCAACCCGATCTGGTACGGATCCTACACTGATGAGCAATACTCAAGTATAGGTCGAACGAGTGTTTTGTAAGCCACCTCCTTTGTTGGTGGACTACATTTTCTAAGGACTCTCCCAATGAATCTCAACCTGGTACCCACCTTACCAATATTTAATTTTATATGATCATTCCACTTCAAATCGTTCCGCACGCATACTCCCGGATATTTTACAGAAGTAACTGCTACCAGTGTTTGTTCCGCTATCATATAATCATACAATAAAGGATTCTTCTTTCTATGTATTCGCAATACATTACATTTGTCTAAGTTAAGGGTCAGTTGCCACTCCCTGCACCAAGTGCCTATCCGCTGCAGAACTTCCTGCATTTCGCTACATTTTTCTAATGCTGCAACTTCTCTGTATACTACAGCATCATCCGCGAAAAGCCGCATGGAACTTCCCACACTATCTACTAATTCATTTATATACACTCCTGGAAATTGAAATAAGAACACCGTGAATTCATTGTCCCAGGAAGGGGAAACTTTATTGACACATTCCTGGGGTCAGATACATCACATGATCACACTGACAGAACCACAGGCACATAGACACAGGCAACAGAGCATGCACAATGTCGGCACTAGTACAGTGTATATCCACCTTTCGCAGCAATGCAGGCTGCTATTCTCCCATGGAGACGATCGTAGAGATGCTGGATGTAGTCCTGTGGAACGTCTTGCCATGCCATTTCCACCTGGCGCCTCAGTTGGACCAGCGTTTGTGCTGGACGTGCAGACCGCGTGAGACGACGCTTCATCCAGTCCCAAACATGCTCAATGGGGGACAGATCCGGAGATCTTGCTGGCCAGGGTAGTTGACTTACACCTTCTAGAGCACGTTGGGTGGCACGGGATACATGCGGACGTGCATTGTCCTGTTGGAACAGCAAGTTCCCTTGCCGGTCTAGGAATGGTAGAACGATGGGTTCGATGACGGTTTGGATGTACCGTGCACTATTCAGTGTCCCCTCGACGCTCACCAGTGGTGTACGGCCAGTGTAGGAGATCGCTCCCCACACCATGATGCCGGGTGTTGGCGCTGTGTGCCTCGGTCGTATGCAGTCCTGATTGTGGCGCTCACCTGCACGGCGCCAAACACGCATACGACCATCATTGGCACCAAGGCAGAAGCGACTCTCATCGCTGAAGACGACACGTCTCCATTCGTCCCTCCATTCACGCCTGTCGCGACACCACTGGAGGCGGGCTGCACGATGTTGGGGCGTGAGCGGAAGACGGCCTAACGGTGTGCGGGACCGTAGCCCAGCTTCATGGAGACGGTTGCGAATGGTCCTCGCCGATACCCCAGGAGCAACAGTGTCCCTAATTTGCTGGGAAGTGGCGGTGCGGTCTCCTACGGCACTGCGTAGGATCCTACGGTCTTGGCGTGCATCCGTGCGTCGCTGCGGTCCGGTCCCAGGTCGACGGGCACGTGCACCTTCCGCCGACCACTGGCGACAACATCGATGTACTGTGGAGACCTCACGCCCCACGTGTTGAGCAATTCGGCGGTACGTCCACCCGGCCTCCCGCATGCCCACTATACGCCCTCGCTCAAAGTCCGTCAACTGCACATACGGTTCACGTCCACGCTGTCGCGGCATGCTACCAGTGTTAAAGTCTGCGATGGAGCTCCGTATGCTACGGCAAACTGGCTGACACTGACGGCGGCGGTGCACAAATGCTGCGCAGCTAGCGCCATTCGACGGCCAACACCGTGGTTCCTGGTGTGTCCGCTGTGCCGTGCGTGTGGTCATTGCTTGTACAGCCCTCTCGCAGTGTCCGGAGCAAGTATGGTGGGTCTGACACACCGGTGTCAATGTGTTCTTTTTTCCATTTCCAGGAGTGTATATTGTGAAAATCAATGGTCCCATAAAACTCCCCTGTGGCACGCCAGAGGTTACTTTAACGTCTGTAGACGTCTCTCCATTGATAACAACATGCTGTGTTCTGTTTGCTAAAAACTCTTCAATCCAGCCACACAGCTGGTCTGATATTCCGTAGGCTCTTACTTTGTTTATCAGGCGACAGTGCGGAACTGTATCGAACACCTGGAAGTCAAGGAAAATAGCATCTACCTGGGAGCCTGTATCTAATATTTTCTGGGTCTCATGAGCAAATAAAGCCAGTTGGGTCTCACACGATCGCCGTTTCCGGAATCCATGTTGATTTCTACAGAGTAGATTCCGGGTTTCCAAAAACGACATGATACGCGAGCAAAATACATGTTCTAAAATTCTACAACAGATCGACGTCATAGATATAGGTCTATAGTTTTTCGCATCTGCTCGACGACCCTTCTTGAAGACTGGGACTACCTGTGCTCTTTTCCAATCATTTGGAACTTTCTGTTCCTCTAGAGACTTGCGGTATACGGCTGTTAGAAAGGGGGCAAGTTGTTTCGCGTACTCTGTGTATAATCGAATTGGTATCCCGTCAGGTCCAGTGGACTTTCCTCTGTTGAGTGATTCCAGTTGCTTTTCTGTTCCTTGGACACTTATTTCGATGTCAGCCATTTTTTCGTTTAGAAAAAATTAGGATTTAGAGAAGGAACTGCAGTGCGGTCGTCCTCTGTGAAACAGCTTTGGAAAAAGGTGTTTAGTATTTCAGCTTTACGCGTGTCATCCTCTGTTTCAATGCCATCGTCATCCCGGAGTGTCTGGATATGCTGTTTCGAGCCACTTACTGATTTAACGTAAGACCAGAACTTCCTAGGGTTTTCTGTCAAGTCGGTACATAGAATTTTACTTTCGAATTCACTGAACGCTTCACGCATAGCCCTCCTTACGCTAACTTTGACATCGTTTAGCTTCTGTTTGTCTGAGAGGTTTTGGCTGCGTTTACACTTGGAGTGAAGCTCTCTTTGCTTTCGCAGTAGTTTCCTAACTTTGTTGATGAACCACGGCGGGTTTTTCCCGTCCATCACAGCTTTACTCGGCACGTACCTGTCTAAAACGCATTTTACGATTGCTTTGAACTTTTTCCATAAACACTAAACATTGTCAGTGTCGGAACAGAAAATTTCGTTTTGATCTGTTAGGTAGTCTGAAATCCGCCTTCTATTACTCTTGCTAAACAGATAAACCTTCCTCCCTTTTTTTATATTCCTATTAACTTCCATATTCAGGGATGCTGCAACGGCCTTATGATCACTGATTCCCTGTTCTGCGCTTACAGAGTCGAAAAGTTCGGGTCTGTTTGTTATCAGTAGGTCCAAGTTGTTATCTCCACGAGTCGGTACTCTGTTTAATTGCTCGAGGTAATTTTCCGGATAGTGCACTCAGTATAATGTCACTCGATGCTCTGTCCCTACCACCTGTCCTAAACATCTGAGTGTCCCAGTCTATATCTGGTAAATTGAAATGTCCACCTAAGACTAGAACATGCTGAGAAAACTTATGTGAAATGTATTCCAAATTTTCTCTCAGTTGTTCTGCCACTTGCTGCTGAGTCGCGAGGTCGGTAAAAGGAGCCAACTATTAACCTATCTCGGTTGTTGAGTGTAACCTCCACCCATAACAATTCACAGGAACTATCCACTTCTACTTCACTACAGGATAGACTACTACTTGCAGCGACAAACACGCCACCACCGGTTGCATGCAATCTATCCTTTCTAAACGCCGTCTGTGCCTTTGTAAAAATTTCGGCAGAATTTATCTCTGGCTTCAGGCAGATTTCTGTACCTATAACGATTTCAGCTTCGGTGCTAATCTTCAGCATTCCTTTGTAGCACCGCATTTCGAAAGCTTCTATTCCCTTCTTGTCCAAACTATTTATCGTCCACGTTTCACTTCCATACATGGCTACACTCCATACAAGTACTTTCAGAAACAACTTCCTGACACTTAAATCTATACTCGATATTAACAAATTTCTCTTCTTCAGAAACGCTTTCCTTGCCATTGCCAGTATACATTTTAAATCCTCTCTACTTCGTCCATCATCAGTTATTTTGCTCCCCAAATAGCAAAACTCATTTACTACTTTAAGCCTCTCATCTTCTAATCTAATTCCCGCAGTATCACCCGATTTAATTCGACTACATTCCATTATCCTCGTTTTGCTTCTGTTGATGTTCATCTTATATCCTCCTTTCAAGACACTGTCCATTCCGTTCAGCTGATCTTCCAGGTCCTTTGCTGTCTTTGACAGAATTACAATGTCATCAGTGAACCTCGAAGTTTTTATTTCTTCTTCATGGGTTTTAATTCCTATTCCAATTTTTCTTTTGTATCCTTTACTGCCTGCTCAATATACAGATTGAATAACATCGGGGATAGGCTACAACCCTGTCTCACTCCCTTCCCAACCACTGCTTCCCTTTCGTGCCCGTCGACTGTTATAACTGCCATCTGGTTTCTGTACAAACTGCAAATAGCCTTTCGCTCCCTGTATTTCACACCTGCCACCTTCAGAATTTGAAAGAGAATACTCCAGTCAACAATGTCAAAAGCTTTCTCTAAGTCTACAAATGCTAGAAACGTAGGTTTGTCTTTCTTTAATCTATTTTCTAAGATAAGTCGTAGGGTCAGTATTGCCTCACATGTTCCAACATTTCTACGGAACCCAAAATGATCTTCCCCAAGGGCGGCTTCTACCAGTATTTCCATTTGTCTGTAAAGAATTCGTGTTAGTATTTTGCAGCCGTGGCTTATTAAACTGATAGTTCGGTAATTTTCAAATCTGTCAACACCTGCTTTCTTTGGGATTGGAATTATTTTTATTCTTTTTGAAGTCTGAGGGTATTTCGCCTGTCTCATACATCTTGCTCACTAGATAGTAGAGTTTTGTTAGGCCTGGCTCTCCCAAGGCTGTCATTAGTTCTAATGGGATGTTGTCTACTCCTGGGCCTTGTTTCGACTTAGGTCTTTCAGTTCTGTGTCAAACTCTTCATGCAGTATCATATCTCCTATTTCATCTTAATCTACATTCTCTTCCATTTCTGTAATATTGTCCTCAAGAACATCTTCCATGTATAGACCTCTGTATACCCCTTACACGTTTCTGCTTTCACTTCTTTGCTTATTACTGGATTTCCATCTGAACTCTTGATATTCATGCAAGTGGTTCTCTTTTCTCCAAAGGTCTCTTTAATTTTCCTGTAGGCAGTATCTCTCTTTCCCCTATTCATATGCGCCTCTACATCCATAATTTGTCCTCTAGCCATTCCTGCTTAGCCATTTTGCACTTCCTGTCGATCTAATTTTTGAGACGTTTGTATTCTTTGTTGCCTGCTTCATTTACTGTATTTTCTCCTTTCATCTATTAAATAATATACGAGAGGCGTTTAAAAAATTCCGTGCAAAAATAAAAACTGCCTACATGTTTGGGGTAAACCTTTTTTATTTTTCAACATAGTCTCCTTTTAGACTTATACACTTCGTCCAATGCTGTTGTAATCTGTTGGTCCCTTCCGAATAAGTCAGCAAAATAGCTAATAGTTGCTGAATTCGCCTCCTCGTTTGAATAAAATCTTTGTCCCACCAGCCATATCTTCAAATTGGGGAACAAATAGTAGTTCGAGGGAACCAAGTCTGGTGAATAGGAGGGGGGGGGGGGATGTGAAACGAGTTAGAATCTTATTTCCATTAATTTTACAACCACAACTACTAGGGTGTGTGCTGGTGCATTGTCGTGATCGAAAATAACGGTCCAATAACGATGAATAATATTCACCTGTAATAATTTTACCCTTTTCCAGATAGTCGATGAGGATTATTCCTTGCGATTCCCAAAAGACAGTCGCCATAAACTTTCCTGCCAATGGAATGGTCTTCGCCTTTTTTGGTGCAGATTCTCCCTTGGTAACCCATTGTTTAGAATGTTGTTTGGTCTCAGGAGTATTATAATGGATCCATGTTTCATCCACAGTGACGAAACGACGCTTAAAGTCCTGCGGATTCTTCCTGAACAGCTGCAAACCATTCTTGTAACACTACACACGATTCCGTTTTTGGTCAAGCGTGAGCAATCGTGGAATGCATCTTGCGGATAGCTTTCTCGTATCCAAATTTTCATGCAAAATATTATGTACCCGTTCATTCGAGATGCCTACAACACTAGCAATCTCACGCACCTTAACTCTCCTGTCATCCATCACCATATTAAGGATTTTATCAAGCATTTCTGGAGTGGTAACCTCCACAGGCCGTCCAGAGCGTTCGGCATCACTTGTGCTCGTATGGCCACGCCTAAAATTTTGAAATCACTTATAAACTGTTCTAATCGAAGGCGCAGAGTCACCGTAATCTTCATTAACCTTCTCCTAAGTCGTTTTGTCTTTCATAAAGTATAGTTTAATCACCACACGAAATTCTTTTTCGTCCATTTTTTGACAATCACCCGACTTCCTTGATTCACACGAATGCCAAACACAAATAAATAGACCAATATGACTGAAACTTGGTGTGCGTTCTACCCAAAGATACTACTAACTAAACATGACCTCGATAGGCGCCGGTAGTGGCATCTCTCGGACTTTGCACGGACTTTTCAAACGACCCAAGTATTTAACAATATTTAAATTAACACCTTTCAGATGTATTAATTTAACAAATTAAACATATCTCTTTGTATTAATGTCTTTATCAGCTTTGTATACGGCTATTCGTAAAAGAATTGCAAAATTGCTGACGTGGAGCCAGTCCGCCATTGGTGAGATCCAAATACTGATTAGCAATTTATCAGATCATTTATGGTGCACCAAAGCGCCTACAGTCTTTCATAAACTAAGTCAGATACTCAATGAACTATACAGCATAGTTCGATTGACCGATTGCGTTATGCGCTTGCCTTATGAAAATTACATTGGAGCCACATCTGTAACTTTGCGGCCCGCATCTCGTGGTCGTGCGGTAGCGTTCTCGCTTCCCACGCCCGGGTTCCCGGGTTCGATTCCCGGCGGGGTCAGGGTTTTTCTCTGCCTCGTGATGGCTGGGTGTTGTGTGCTGTCCTTAGGTTAGTTAGGTTTAAGTAGTTCTAAGTTCTAGGGGACTTATGACCACAGAAGTTGAGTCCCATAGTGCTCAGAGCCATTTGAACCATTTTTGTAACTTTGCGTTTTTCTCTAACACCAACCTGAAGTAATAGGAAATCGCAACAGCAATCAACAAGCACTGCTCGGTTAATTTCCATTGACATTACTGAGCTGACTACCTGCTGGTAAGTGGTAGGTGATCACGACTATTTCCATTACATTCTCTATCTTCCTTCCACCTTCGCAGCAGGTGAGGTAACAGTTACAGCTCACAACTTCCACTCGCTCATCCACCTTCGAGAGAGATTCTTGCTTTTTTGGATAGGGTCCACTTATACTGTGGTCACTCCATGTATGGCTGCAGTTTAACGTCATACCAGAGACACTTCTGTTTACAACAACAAAATAATACAAGAACCGCTACACCAGTTAGTTGCATCGGCCAACACTGTGAGATAAATACCTTTACTCATACGAGAATGAGCAGCGGCGTTAATTTAGAGCAATATAGAAACATCTTTTGCCATGTCAACAGCCGAGAGCGCTGAATCACACAAGATCTACCTTACTCATGAGTTCTCCCAGTAAAAAACTTGCAAAGTTGTGGACCAAAAGCCTACCTACCCTCCCGGCCTCGTCCGCAATGTTGTTGCTGTGGTCTTGAGTGTGAAGACTGGTTTGATGCAGCTGCCCAAGCTAGTCTATTCTGTGCAAGCCCCTTCAGCGCTGCACAGCTAATGCAATGTGCATCAGTTTGAACCTGCTAACTGTATTCAAGACTTTGTCTCCCTCTACAATTTATCACCCCCCCCCCTTCCCCTAACAACCACATATACACACCTCTCTCCATTACAAAACTGACAAGTAGTTGATGCCTCTTGATATGCCCCATGAAACGAAGTTAAGCCATAAATTTTTTGTTTTCCCTAGTTCGACTCACTATCTTCTTACCAGTTATTGGATCTGCAGTGCCACCACGATTTTTCGGCGCTTCTGAGTAAAATTGTGATGTATCCATGGCTGTTGCAAAAGGTCTTGGGGGTGGGCCAGCTCAGAGCCGACCAAACACCATTACGTCCGATGCAGCAATGCCACTGGCAGATTCCCACATTGTGATCCAGGAAAGGGGCTGTCACCACCATAACGACGACACAGCAGAAAGGCGTTGATAGGACAGTTACTACACATCCAATCAACAGACCTCTTGTGGTCTACATGGTTACAAGCTGTGATTTGCAATTCAAGAACGCTCTGTCCCATCATAAATTACCATTATTTTCAGTCAAAGGTGTCTCAGTCTCGTAGCTACTATTTAAGAGGAGAGGTGTTGAGGTTCCACGAGTCGACATGAGGCTAAAAGCAGCCAACACGACATTTTGCCTCCACTAACTGTGGGCCCCAGCTGCTGGTTTTAAGATCAGTGCTGTGAGCTTAATATCTTCCAGCCTGTGGGCCAACTACCAGGTGCAACCAGCCTTCGGACATAGAAGGCAGTCGTTTGAGACCATGGCCACCTGTTGCAACATTTCCTGAACACTCGCTGTCTTCAGTACACGCTGTGGAGAATGTTGCACCACAGAATGTTCTAGTTTGTTCTTCAGTAAAATGTAGGACTAACAGTGAAGTTTTTATGAGCAGACATCGATCATCATCCCGACAACAATCCACCACCTCAACTCAGACCTCAACGTGTAGAGGTCATCTATCATGGGCCTCCACATTTTGATGTCAGAAGTGTGTGTCACGTCTAACTGTCAGTGATAGGGGAACCTTACCAGCCACCCTCCCTGGAGACGATGACTCTCGACTACCACAGGGTTGCAGTTTCGTCGACACACAACATCGGTCTGCAGTGGGTGAGTGCACTGACTGTTCTATTTTTTTCCCCTGTGAGCATCACGTCAAGTCAGTGCACCTTATCGGAGCTCTTCAGTTCTGTTGTCATGTGTGACATGTGTCAAGTAAACCCAGACTGTGTTCTGAGGATGTGTAAATATGAGCGTTATTTTTGCCTATCATCAATGAGTGTGGGGCATTGTGTGGAATTGTATAGGGTGTTACCCATGCGTAGCTTCTTAGGACGGGAAGATGAGTATTGTCGAGAAGTCGGGGTTTTGTGGTAGTTTTCGCAGTTTTTAATGGGCAATGTATTTGTTTCCAGCTATAAATGTGGCTCACTACGTTTAAGCACGTGAAGTAGTAGTCATGAGTAGCCGCACAAGTGGAGAAGATAAGTTACAATAAGTGTTATGATATAATAAGATTAAGTGTGCTTGTCGTCGTACTGATTTGTTCTCCTCGTTTGTTGTTTGCATAATTAGTGAGGAATACCCTTGCCGAGAGGTTGCGAATTTCTGCAACCTGGACCACATGTGGAGGAATGTGCATGTGCCCATGATTTTTGTGTCTTGCAGAGTGCAACTGCCGACAGTAATTTTGTTGTAGATACGTAGGACGTGACGCAGAAAGCTATCAGTAAGTCTGATTGTATTGCAGATGTTTTGGGTACTGAAATGGTACAGACGCATATAGTATTTCCGAAGGCTGCAGATTCGGCACCATCTGTGAAGGCACTGCCTCCTCAGAAGGTGGAAGGAGAAGAAAGGGGAAATGTGTTTGTAACGTCTATGATCGGGCCGACAAGGCTTGGGCCAGTGGATCAGGAGATTGACAAAAGCGACAACACTTGCTGTGTATTGCGTGATGCAGGCGAAGGCCGCTGCGCAATTCTAGGTTTAGTCTTTCTCATCAAGCATCATGCCGAAACTAACTTTAGATGACGTGCGGAGGAACTCAGGGCGATAATGTTCAAGCTGGGGAAGGCTGTCACCAGTGAAATACCGCCACAAAGTTCGTATATCATGATAGGACAAATGCGGGCAATATCACTAAGGCTTAATTTGTATGATATAATGCCGCAGGGCACTGGGAAGCTGCTTTAGGTAACCGAAAGTGCTGCTAACTTATACGATTCTGGACTTCGCCTCCAGGTAGGGAATCGCCGTTGAGTACGCAGCGTTCTGTGACTGCGAGCACTTCTGTCTATACTCACGTTGAGACATTACCTCAATTCCGTCCTTGTGGCTGGGAGTTCGCGTTCCTTGTCTGTAGAATACAGAGAAGGGAATATAGTATCAGATTATACTAGTCAGAGGACCGCCTTTTGCCGTCCTAGTGTTTAATGAGTTTTTTATTTTGTGGCTGGGGTTCTTCCATCGGCGCAGACGTGTATGAGAACCATCACTCCGACGCAGTACATTCGGTCATATTGCCAATTGCTTCGGCTTATTAGGGCTATAAAGCTGAACAGCTGTGATCACGTAAGTTTCATTTCACTGAGGTTGCACACCACTGTAGATCATCATTGGAAGTAGTGTCTTCTAGTGTTTGGGACGTGGATGATATTAGTCAGGAAATTCATTTGTATTTCTTTATGTCCATTGCACATCGACATATAAACGTTTGTAACATATAAAGAAGTTTTAATCTACAATAAATGTGTAAGCAGAAGCAACATTAATATTTAGGAGTTAATAGTTCCCTTAATCATCCATTTATTTTTATGATGTAATTTATATGTCAAAGAGAAAGAAGGAGGAAACAATATTACCGTTAAGAGACCCTAAGATGTGCTTCGGGGGATAGACAGACAGGGCGAAGTCTTTATTTTTGCGATCAGTATTTTCCATTGCGCACATTCATTTTTACACCCCCCCCCCCCCCCCTGGAGCAGCATCATTGAAACCATACAAATACCTTCAAGAAATATATTCTATGTTAGCAAATTACTTTTTTTCATTAATACTTTTCTTGCTATAGTCAGTCTCCATTTTATATCCTCTCTACTTCCCCCATCATCAGTTATTTTGCTGCCCAATATTCCTTTTAGCGTCTCATTTCGTAATCAGATTCCCTTAACACTTCCTGATTTAACCCTCGCAATACCAAGGGAGAGGGAAGAGGTATTTTATGTCTACCTTTTCAGAATACTGTAATCTAGTCATGTACATTATATTTTAAAAATTTGAAAAAGCTATAAAATAAACTATTGCGTATAAGAATTACAATAATAGAGTAGCAAACATACCATCAAAAGTTCTTTGATCAGCGTGATATCAGTTCCTTCATTTCGGGCTATTTCTCCCTTCTCAGAGAGCTTCTCGCACAAAGACATTCTAACATTGTCAGCAGCTTATTCCAGCGACTATCGTTAGACTGTCTCAGTTATCTATCAAGAGCATTAAGAAGACCACTTTTCTTTTCGTAAGTGACACGTTCTTTCGCCGCACTCAAAAGACCATGAACCTATGGACAGCTGACGCATACATAATCCGCATTAAAATTAATTCATAGCCCTATACTTAGCATATGGCACGAACAACACAATCGTCAATATATCGCGCAGGGCAACTACAATGTTGGTACCTTGATCAGTCGTGTGCTGCATGTCTTTCAAAGTAGAGTGGTGGATACCAAGAGACATAAATGTTCTAAACTATTCTCTTAGAATGTTACCGCCCCATTTACATTCATCTGGAAACTGAGTTGTAAACAGAATGCGAAATCAGAGAGTCCAGTCAATGAAACAAGAGACAGTACATGTGAGATAATTGTTTCCTTCTCGCACTGGATCTCCACATGTCTGTAGTTTCTGAGTGTTCACCTTTTGGTGTATGAGGAATTACCTCAGGAATAATTATATGTCACAGGCTTTAAACACTTTCTTCCATGTACCGCGACACAGTTGTGATGTGAGACATAATGGCCTTTGCAGTGTCAACTAACGTCTGAACAAGATCCATAAGACCTTCACCTCTTACAGTTCCGATGACCTTACGTCACGTGCATACATAACCACGCATTTATCGACAGTTATCTCCTGAGCAGGTTTAGGAAGTCGTTTCTGGTCCACACAAGACCCTTGTTTATTAGACACGCATGGATGGCGAGAAATGTGCGAAGTGCCACTTGACCCTTCAGCATGAGAGTAAATTTCACTGCACAGTGAACAGCAAACAAAACGAACGTTTTTCCTAATGCCATACCCAATAAGCTTTAACATGGTCCAAACTGAACTTTTAAGATCCACTTCAGGATGTGTGCTTCTCTACTTACCACTCGTTAGTTTTTCTGTTACTTCCCTTTTTATTGACATGCGCTACTTCTTCTGCAATCCACATTAGTTTCCTCGCTCATTTTAGGCGTTACGACAAAAATGAAGAAATCCCACCACCCCAGTAAACACTGCTCTACTCACCGCTCGTAGCCCATAGCTCGCAACTGCGGTCGGTACCGCACTGGTAGAGTGACGTCACGGGCTCACGCAGTGTGGATCACTGAGGCCGCGGTCCGTGGGCTGCGTTTCCATGCGCAAATCTGCTGAGCCCGTGGCATACAGGTGTTTCGCAACAGCACAGCTCGACCCTTGCGTTGACGTCGGGGACTCGCTACACCGTGCGGCCCGGCTGAACCGGCAGCGCGAGGCAAGGCTCTCCCGGCTGACATGACTGTACTCCTGGACGGGCCACTCCTCGATGCCCACCTCTGCTGCAGACTGCACAACCAGCTCGCTCTCAGCCTGTTATCACCGACCAATTTACATCATACAAGCCAACTGCGGCTTCGTTAATTTAGAGCAATATAGGAACATCTTTTGCCATGTCAACAGCCGAGGGTGCTGAATCACACGAGATCTACTTTATTCATGAGTTCTCCCAGTAAAGAACTTGCAAAATTGTGGACTAGAAACCTTCCTTCCCCTCCCGCCTCCTTCCCCAAAGCTGTTTTTGTGGTCTTCAGTCTGAAGACTGGTTTGATGCAGCTGCCAAAGCTAGTCTATTCTGAGCAAGCCTCTTCAGCGCTGCACAGCTAATGCAATGTGCATCAGTTTGAACCTGCTAACTATATTCAACACTTTATCTCCCTCTACAATTTTAACCCCCCCCCCCCCAACACCCACATATACACACTTCTCACCATTACCAAATTGACGATTCCTTGGTGCCTCAGGGTATGCCCTTTGAAAGGAAGTCGTGCCATAAGTTTTTTGTTTTACTCAGTATCTTCATATCAGTTATTCGATCTGCAGCGCCAACACTAATTTACGGCGCTACTGAGTAAAATTGTGATTGTAGGTGGCGTAGGTGAAAGTTCTTAAGTTGGCACTACGACAGACACCGACGACAGCGCCCTCTGCCCAGAAACTAAAACTTATGATGAAGTGATTGATGCTTTGAACTCCATCTTTCGTGATAGTGTAAATGTGGTAGCTGCTCGCTACAAATTCTTTCGCCTCAGGCGTCGCTATACTCAGTCGAATAAAGCCTGGTGAGCGGGCCTTAGGGGACTAACTTCTGTGACTTTAATTACTCGTGTGGACGCTCATTTGCGGACGTAATGATTAGAGATGCTATTGCGCAGATTGTGGCAGATCACCGCATCCGCGAACAAATCCTCTGATTTAAAAACTCGTCTTTGCAGGAGGTAGTGGACTTGCTTGACAGACAAGATACATTAGACATGGCTACTTCCGCGTTCGACGTGACCCCGGGTGTGTGTACTGTTAGCGCGGCACAACACGTGCCCTCCCACCCGCCAGCACGGCCAGCCACGCCGCGCCGCTCGCGCGCAAGTAAATATATTTCACACCAGGCACCCACTAAGAAACTGAAGTCATGTCCGAACTGCTTTCGTGCCAACCCATGGGACATTTGCCCATCCCGTCAAGCACTGTGTTATTTTTGTAATAAGAAAGGACATGTCCAAGCTGTGTGTAGTAAGAGAAACTCTAATTCACCAATATTCTCCCGTTCGAGTGACTCGCGTGGGCGTCACCGCAACGGCAAACGCCATGATCATGATTCACATCAGCCTATGGATGTTAATGCCATTTATTCAAAGCCTTCTGCTCCACGTGCTTCGACAGCTCGTCGTGTGAATCAAGTTTTGCCAGACACTTCCTCTCGCACTCAGCGCGATGCGAGGAAACATTTTGTGACTTTGCTCATTTGTGGTCGTTCTGTTCGCATGCAACTGGACACTGGTACGTCAGTTTCTTTACTGAACAAATCGACGTATGACTTGCTCTATTCACTCCCGCTTCATCGTTCACATTCCACGCTGACTGCACTTACTGGACAGGAAATCTCAGTGCTCGGCGTGCGTAGTTTCCTAGCCACATATGGTGCCATGACCAGTACAGTGTTTTTCCATGTGCTCTGCTCTAGTGATGCTACGAATATTTTTGGCATGGACGCATTTGAACTTTCAGGCCTCGCAATTCAGGACAATGTACTTTGCATCAATGCTATTGACTATGCAGACATTGTTGCCACACTATGCGAATATTTGATGAACTCTTTTCTGATGGCCTTGGTTGTGCCACAGACTTTGCAGCGCATGTTGTAGTTAAAGACAATGACATGCCTATTTTCCGGCGTGCACGGCCGGCACTGCGCGCACAGCGCTACGCCGTAGCTTCTGAACGGAAGCATTTGCATGTTATTGGTGTCATTGAACCTGTTTCTGCTTCGCCATGGGCTTCGCCTATAGTGTGTCCGAAGAAACCAAACGGTCGTCTCCGTATTTGTGCTGACCTTGAGAGGCACCCACATGCCTTGCTCATACTGTGGCATCAAGCAGTCAGGCCTGCAAAATGAGTGGTCTGCCAAGCGAGTGGATTCATTCTTATTTATCGAGTAACATGAACTCTCGTACTCACAATTAAGTTACAAATTATCCTCCTGTATGAATAATACGCAACGGAAACGCACATCTGACTATCAGTGATTTTCAGAACTCTGACTGTTCACTACGCACTGGCAATACCATATTTTCTTTTTGTCTTTTATTTAACGGCTTTTATCAACACGTGGCCACCGCACTGAATATGAATGGCGCACACATTATAAATTCGGGACATCATGACAACATACAATTCGAAGGAAAAGTCCACCAATCTTTTTCTTTTCACTATCTTATTTATGCCGATAAATTCTATAACCTAAACACACAAATTCTATAGCCTACAACAATAACACATGAGAAATTCCGCCCAGTGGGCATGGCTTTACATTGGTGAATCTCTATCTTATGGTCTCATAATTATTTAACGCTACGGTGCACTTTCTGGATAGGATGGTGGATCTTTTATTATTGCTCACACTTCGACTCTCACAATCATCATCACGAAACTTTCCTCCAGACCGAGCAGTACAAAAGGAACACGCATAACCCACTAATCTTTTGAAACTACCTCGCTACTCTCCCATGCAAACCACACATACCCAAAATACATGACATACACCACACTACAATATGAAACACTACACAGAGAATAGTCACAACATTATCACTTTCAGCTTTCCCACTTCAATTAATATTTATCCCAGTTTCACACGACACTGCCCCACTTCGTAATTCTACTTTCCTACTATGAACTCTGGAGATATATGCACGTCTTCCTGTGCAATGCAAACCAAATGGCGTTGCTGGATAGACGGCCGACTCACCTTGCTTCTCTCTCAGACTTTGAATCTATCGTCACACTGAATCATATCACGCAAAGTAATATTAAGAACGTATTCATCACACACGCGAGTCCTCAACTGATACCATGGACGAGTACTTCTCTTTATCTTTTGTCTCATACACAGTTTGAGACTCACACACTACTCACCACGTGGAAGTACTCATCTCTAATTTCAAGTCCTGCACACGCCATTTCTTAAATATTTCAACTTATGGTACACACGCTATTTCTTAAATATTTCAACTTATTGTACACACGCTAGTAATTCGGCTTAACTTAAGCACACGGAAGTATTTCAACTTATCGCTACACGTGGTTTCATTGTGACCGTTGGTCACTTCCGAAGATTACTACAATCCCATTAATATTACCTGCCTGACATTTAATTCTCCCCACAAAAGTTCCTGAAATAGAGAAATTATTATTTCAAACTACTCTTAAATATTCCACATGCATACTATGTCTCCACTCTTTTGTCTTTACGGAGCACAACTAAAACAGGTCTTAACAGCACAAGATCCAGCGGCAGAGTGCTGAAACATGGCCGTTCTTCAGATCCTCTCACACCTCTGCCGAAGTGGGGGAGCAACTTGCTACCGTATTGGACAGCCACATTTCAGGCGCTCAAAGCTCAGGTAAATTTCATCTCCTTGGTCCCACCAAAGGTGGCCAAAGGATCATCTCAAAGATGATCATATATTCACATTCACTATCTGCGGTTAGCAGACGACCATACATTCATTCATTTCACAGATCTCACCAAACTGGATGTAGGGATTTATTTTGTGGGAGTGCACATGTGATCAGTTAAATAAATAAATTGTCATTCTTTCCCACACTGGTATCCGGCTTCGCTGTATTAATTGAAATTGAGTTATTTTACAAAAAAATGTGTTGTTCTGACAAAAATAATGAAGTATGTTGTACCTATTTTCAATGTCGGGCGGTACTGTACCCTTTCAACCTACACTAAATCCCCAGACAGTGGTAGCTACATTTCCCTTACTGCGTCCTGAAGACAGTTTTGATAAGCTTGGTGCGGGAAAATTCTTTTCCACGATTGACTTGCGGGACGCATACTTTCAGATTCCGCTCGACGAACAGTCGCAGCGCTATTTTGCGATCAACACCCAAGTTTCGCCGCCTTCCGTTCGGTAGTGCTATGGCTCCTGCTATTTTTCAGTCTTATTTGCAGCAGTTGTGTGCCACTGTCCCTGGTTGCTCAAATTATCTGCACGATGTAGTGGTACAAGGTCTCACCCCTGACGAACATTTGTATAATTTACGTGCCTTATTTATTGTACTTTTGCAGGCAGGACTAAAGTGTAACAGAGGCAAGTGCAAACTTTTTCAAACTGAGATTCAGTATTTAGGACATATGATTAACGAACAGGGTATCCACCCCTCACCCTCACATCTCAGTGCAATTAGAGACCTGCCAGCACCCATGAACTTGAAAGAACTGCAGTCTGTGTTGGTCGAAATTTCACATTACATTCGGTTTATACCAAATGCAGCGCAGATTGGAGTGCTTTTGCATCGCCTTCGACGTAAGAACATTCCTTTTGTTTGGTCTTCAGAATGTAACGCTGCTTTCCACAAGCTCAAATCTGCTTTGTTGAGTGATCGCTGTTTGATTCCTTCAAAAATGCTTCAAAAGGCTCTGAGCACTATGGGACTCAACTGCTGTGGTCATAAGTCCCCTAGAACTTAGAACGACTTAAACCTAACTAACCTAAGGACATCACACAACACCCAGCCATCACGAGGCAGAGAAAATCCCTGACCCCGCCGGGAATCGAACCCGGGAACCCGGGCGTGGGAAGCAAGAACGCTACCGCACGACCACGAGATGCGGGCGTTTGATTCCTTTCGATCCCTCTAAACCAGTTGTTTTGGCTGTCGATGCATCTTCTCACGGCATCGGAGCGGTTCTCTCTCACTGCATTAGGTCTGTCGATAGCCCTATAGCTTTTGCGTCTAAGTTACTCAATTCTGCCCAGCAAAACTAATCTCAAATGGAGAAAGAAGCTTTGGCTATTGTATATGGAGTGAGAAAGTTTCATGATTTTTTGTACGGTCGCAAGTTCTATTTGGTCACCGACCATAAGCCTTTGATGTCGTTGTTCCACAAGTCAAAGCCAGTTCCGGCCCATACTGCACAAACGTTGCAACGTTGGTCTTTGTTTTTGTCTAACTACAATTACGAAATCTTGTTTCGGCCCACGGCCCAGCATGGCAATGCTGATGCTTTGTCTCGTCTGCCTATCGGTCCTGACGAAGTGTTTGATTCTTCCGAATTGTCCTGCATGTTTATTGATTCACAAGATAAGGAATTAGCTGATGGTTTTCCGGTGGATTTTCGTCGCATTGCTTTCGCGACAGCCGCTGATAATTCGTTGCAGATTCTTTTACAGTATATTCGTACTCAATGGCTTCCATCTGCTACACATATTCGTGATCCACTTGTTCGACGTTACTTTGTGCAACGTCACAACTTGTCTCTACACCACGGTGTTATCTTGTTACGAACTGACAATGATGAGTCTCGTGTGTTTGTACCTCGTTTGTTGTAGTCGGAAGTTCGCCGCTTGCTGCACGCTGGTCATTGGGTTATACTGCGGATGCCGCAATTAGCGCATCGTCACTACACTTGGGTCGGTATTGGTAAACATATTGAGAATTTACTTGCTAACTGTCGCTCTTGCGTGGAGCATCAATCTGCTCGCCGCCAGCGCTTCTTTGCGTGGCTGACTCCTACTGCGCCTTGGAGCGCGTTCATTCTGATTTTGCGGGTCCTTTCTGGGACACCCGCTGGTTAATAGTCATTGATGCGGACAGCAACTTTCCTTTCGTTGTACCTATGTCTTCTACTACATCTGCCAGTACTACTCAGGCTTTGACGTCTATTTTCAGCATTGAGGGCCTTCTTGAAGTTATTGTCTCCGACAATGGCACCCAATTCGTGTCCTCAGAGTTCGAAGCGTTCTTGTGCTGCTAATGGCATTCGCCATCTGACCTCAGCGCCATTCCACCCCCAGGCGAACGGCGAGGCTGAACATTTAGTGCGTATGTTTAAGTCGCAGATGAACAAGTTGCGCGCCACGCTCTTTCGCGAGAACGCGCTCTAGACTTTCCTTCCTTCATATTGCTTGCAGCTGCTCGGCACCCGTTCCCCAGCGGAATTGCTACATGTCCGCGCCCATCGGTCGCCCCTGCAGCTATTGCACCCGCCGCCGCACGCTCCGGCTGCTTCACCTCGTTCTGGCTTGGCGCCACATGATTTAGTGTTCTATTGCGTTTTCTCTGGCAGGCAGCGCTGGGAGCAGGGACGCATTCTTCGCCAGTTTGGCCTCGCCTTATTTGTCATTTCTGGTCCCTCCGGCAGTGACAAGCGACACCGGAACCAGATCCGTTTGTGCCGTCCTCGGTTTTCTACAGCTGGTTGTTTTCCGGCAGAATTGGAGGCTTCACGGATTCCGCCACCACGGCCCACGACTCCACCGACAGTCCCTCCGCCGCTCGTGCCACCGTCGCGGCAGCGCCTGCCGTCGTCGAAGTCGCCACTCGAGGTCCTGTCACCTCCACGCCCGTGTTCCTCCGCGGTGACGATACTGATGGACGCTGAGGCTGCCATCACGCCGCCGACGCCGACGCCGTCGCCCATGGAGGTCGTTGTTCCGCCTCCTCATCCGGGCATACATAGTTGCAGTGCGCGGCCTGGCCAGGTTTTCCACGGGGCGTTTTCCTCACACCCTTGCGAGCAATTCAGGGTCGCGGTTGGACAACACGCCTCGGTAGTTCCGTTGTTCGCCCCCTCAGCTGCGCCCTCTTGGGAGTCTCCACCTGTCGTCGAAAGCCCTGATCAACTACGGTGCATCGTTTCAGGGGGTAGGGATGTGGTATCGATAGCTACGATGCCGCGGCGTAGGTGAATGTTCTTAAGTTGGTACTACAACAGACACCGACGACAGCGCCCTCTAGCCGGTGCTGTGGAGGTCTACGACCTCCGTGACATATTTTGATCATCTTGATCGAGAGCAGACGGCCGGGAGACTTCGTTTGCTATTGAGATTACGTACTACTTACGATGGGTCTAAGGCTACGCACCTAAGTGCAAAGCTATGTATTAAGTTAATATTGTGATATAGTAAAACCATTTCTAAGAGCAGTACCAAGAGATTTTCAACTTTTCCTCCTCCTACTCACTTCCTTCATTCAGCCAACCTTTCAGTCTACAGGAACGGACCCACGCACTGCCTTCCAGTCGGGATACGAAAGTGATATTGCCATGGCTATTGCAAAAGACTAAAGCTCAGAGCCGACCAAACACCTCTACGTCAGATGCAGCATTGCCACTAGCAGATTCCCACATTGTGCTCCAGGAAAGGGGCTGGCACTGCCATAACGACGACACAGCAGAAAGGCGTTTGTAGGCCAGTTACTACACATCCAATCAACAGACTTCTTATGGTCTACATGGTTGCGAGCTGTGATTTGCAAAGCAAGAACGCTCTGTCTCAAAATAAATTACAATTATTTGCAGTCAAAGGTGTCTCAGTCTGGTAGCTACTATTTACAAGGAGAGGTGTATGTCGCGCCTTGAGGCGACATGATGTTACAAGCAACCATCACGAGATTTGGCCTCCACTAACTGTGGGCCCCTGCTTTTGGATTTAAGACGAGTGCTGTGGCTTAGCATCTTCCAGCCAGAGGGCCACCTTCAGACCAACTGCCAGGAGCAAACAGTCCCCCGCCATAGAAGGCAGTCGCTTGAGACCATGGCCACCTGTTGCGTCAGTTCCTTAACACTCGCTGTCTTCAGCACACAGTATAGAGGACGTTGAGCCACAGAATGTTCTAGTTTGTTCTTTAGCAAAATGTATGACTAATAGTGAACTTTTTATGAGCAGCCATCCATCATCATCCCTACAACAATCCACCACCTCAACTAAGACCTCCACATGTACATCTACATGTACAGTCTGCAAATCACATTTAAGTGTCTGGCAGAGGGCTCATCGAACCACCTTCACAATTCTCTATTATTCCAATGTCGTATAGCGCGCGGAAAGAATGAACACCCATATCTTTCCATACGAGCTCTGATTGCCCGTATTTTATCGTGGTGATAGTTTATCCCTACGTAGGTCGGTGTCAACAAAATATTTTCGCATTCAGAAGAGAAAGTTGGAGATTGGAATTTCGTGAGAAGATTCCGCCGCAACGAAAAACACCTTTGTTTTAATGATTTCCAGCCCAAATCCTGTATCATTTCTGTGACATTCTCTCCCATATTTCGTGATAATACAAAATGTGCTGCTTTTCTTTGAATTTTTTCGATGTACTCAGTCAGTCCTATCTGGTAAGGATCCCACAATGCGCAGCGGTATCCTAAAAGAGGATGGACAAGCGTAGTATTATGTTGTAGCGTAGTGCCCTCCTTAGTAGGTTTGTTACATTTTCTAAGTGTCCTGCCAATAAACGCAGCCTTTCTTTAGCCTTCCCCACAACAGTTTCCATGTGCTCTTTCCAATTTAAGTTGTTCGTAATTGTAATACCTAGGTATTTACTTGAATATACGGCTTTTAGATTAGACTGATTTAGCGTGTAACCGAAATTTAAAGAGTTCATTTTAGCACTCATGTGGATGACCTCACACTTTTCGTTACTTAGGGTCAACTTCCACTTTTCGCACTATTCAGATATTTTTTAATCGTTTTTCAATTTGTTTTGATCTTCTGATGACTTTATTAGTCGATAAACGACAGTCTCGTCTGCAAACAACCGATGACAGCTGCTCAGATTGTTTCCCAACTCGTTTATATAGATAAGGAACAGCAAAGGGCCTATAGTATAACACTTCCTTGGGGAACGCCTGAAATCACTTCTGTATTACTCGATGACTTTCCGTCAGTTACTACGAACTGTTACCTCTCTGACAGGAAATCGCAAATCCAGTCACATAACTGAGACGATATACTAAAAGCACGCAATTTCACTACGAGCAGCTTGTGTGGTGCAGTGTCAGAAGCCTTCCGGAAATCCAGGAATACAGTATCGATCTGAAATCCCTTGTCAGTAGCACTCAGCACTTCGTGTGGATAAAGAGCTAGTTGTGTTTCACAGGAATTATGTTTTCAAAATCCGTGTTCACTGTGTGTCAATAGACCGTTTCTTTCCAGGTAATTCATAATTATCGAACAAAATATATGTTCTAAAATCCTGCTGCTTATCGACGTTAACGATATGGGCCTGTAATTTGGCGGATTAGCCCTACTACCTTTCTTGAATATTGGTGTGACCTGTGCAACTTTCCAGTCTTTGGGTACGGATCTTTCGTGGAGCGAACGGTTGTATATGAGTGTCAAGTATGGAGCTAATGCATCAGCATACTCGGAAAGGAATCTAATTGGTATACAGTCTGGACCAGAAGACTTGCTTTCATTAAGTGATTTGAGTTGCTTCACTACTTAGAGGATATTTACTTCTACGTTACTCATGTTGGCAGCTATTCTCGATTCGAATTTTGGGATATTAACTTCGTCTTCTTTTGTGAAAGCATTTCGGTAGGCTGTGTTAAGTAACTCCATTGTTATCGCGCAGAGAAGGCATTGATTGTTTCTCGCCGCTAACGTACTTCACATACGACCATAATCTTTTTGGATTTTCTGCCTGGTTTTGAGACCAAGTTTCGTTGTGGAAACTGTTATAGGTGTCTCACATTGAACTCCGCGCTAAATTTCGAGCTCCTGGAAAGGATCGCCAATCTTGAGGATTTTGCGTCTGTTTAAATTTGACATGTTTGTTTCGTTGTTTCTGTAACGGCGTTCTAACTCGTTTTGTGTACCAAGGAGGATCAGCTCCGTCGAGGGTTTGTTAATTTGGTATAAATCTCTCAATTGCTGCCGATACTATTTCTTTGAATTTAAGCCACATCTGGTCTACACTTATATTATTAATTTGGAATGAGTGGAGATTGTCTCTCTGGTACGCGTCTAGTGAATTGTTATCTGCTTCTTTTAATAAGTATATTTCTCGCTCATTTTTCGAGGATTTGGGGATTACAATGTTCAGTCTCACTACGACAACCCTGGGTTCACTAATCCCTATATCGGTTTTGGTGTTTGTTATTAACTCAGGATTATTTGTTGCTAAGAAAATGGCTGGTTCAAATGGCTCTGAGCACTATGGGACTTAACGTCTGAGGTCATCAGTCCCTTAGAACTTAGAACTACTTAAATCTAATTAACCTAAGGACAAGCATTCATGCCTGAGGCAGGATTCGAACCTGCCACCGTAGCTGTCGCGCGGTTCCAGACTGTATGTTGCTAAGAGGTAAAGTGTGTTTTCACAACCGTTTACTATTCGCGTGGGCTCATGAAATAATTGCTCGAAATAATTTTCAGAGAATGCGTTTAGCAAAATTTCGGATGATATTTTATGCGTACTTCCGGAATTACACATGTATTTTCGCCAACATATCGAGAGTAAATTAAAGTCACCACCAACTATTATCGTATGAGCCGGGTACGTGCTTGAAATCAAACTCAAGTTTTCTTTGAACATTTCAGCAACTGTATCATCTGAACTGGGAGGTCAGTAAAAGGATCCAATTATTATTTTATTCTGGTTGCCAACAATGGCCTCTGCCCATACTACCTCACAGGAAGTATCTACTTCAATTTCTCCATAAGTTAAACTACTTCTGACCGTAACAAACACGCCACTGCCAACGGTATTTAGCCTATCTTTTCGGAACACCGTTAGGTTCAAAAATGGACTCTGAGGATTATGGGACTTAACATCGGAGGTAATCAGTCCCCTAGAACTGAGAACTACTTAATCTTAACCAAGCTGAGAACATCACACACATCCATGCCCGAGGCAGAATTCGAACCTGCAACCGTAGCAGTCTCGCAGCTGCGGACTGAAACGCCTAGAACCGCTCGGCCAGCTCACTGTTAGGTTTTCGCAAAAATTTCGGTTGAGCTTATATCCGATTTTAGCCAGCTTTCAGTGCCTATTTGAGCATCAGTGCTTTCTATTAGCGCTTGGAGCTCTGGTACTTTCCCAACACAGCTACGGCAATTTACAACTGTTATACCAATGATTCATGTATCTACGTTCATCCTGTGTTCAGCTTGCACCCTTTGTGACTGAAGCCCTTCTTGTATTTTCCCGAGACCCTCTAACCTAAACAACCGCCCAATCCACGACACACAGCCAATGCTACACGTGTAGCCGCCTCCTGCGTTTAGTGGATAGCTGACCTATTCAGCGGAACCCGAAACCCAACCACCCGTTGGCGCAAGTCGAGGAATCTGCAGCCTACACAGTTGCAGAATTGTCTGAGCCTCTGATTCAGACCCACCACTCGGCTCTGTGCCAGAGGTCCGCAATCGGTCCTGTCGACTATGCTGCAAATGGTCAGCTCTGCTTTCATCTTGCAAGCAAGACTGCCAGCCTTTACCACTTCTGTTAGCCGCTCGAAACCAGAGAGAATGTCTTCTTATCCAAAGTGACACACATCACTGGTACCGACGTGAGCAACCACCTGCAGTTGGCTGCACCCTGTGCTCTTCAAGCCATCCGGGAGATCCCTTGCCACATCTGGAATGACTTCACCCGGTATGCACACGGAGTGCACATTGCATTTCTTACTCTTCTTGTCAGCCATATCCCTAAGGGGCCCCTTAACGCGCCTACCAATAATCCGAACCTCTCCGATTGCCCGTATCTTGCAGGCTGAGTGGTTTTCTCTGAAACAGGAAAGGGGACAGCATCTGGCTCAGCATCAGCGTCAGCCTCAGATTGTGCTTCGAACCTGTTTGTCAGACAAACCGCGGAAGCCTTACGTGCGGCCGCTTGGGAAGTCGTTTGCCGCCTGATTCGCCCTGGGGCGAACTCTACATTTTGATGTCAGAAGTGTGTGCCACCACTACATTTCAGTGACAGAGGAACCTTACCAGCCACCCTTCCTGGAGACGGTGACACTCGGCTACCTGAGGGTTGCAGTTTCGTCGACAGACAGCAGCAGTATGCAGTGGGTGATTGCACTGACTGATCTTTTTCTTCCCCTGCGAGTATCACGTTGAGTCAGACCACCTTTTACCAGCTTCTCAATTCTGCTTTCATGCGTGAAATGTTTCAAGTAAACTAAGACTGTGTTCTGAGGATGTGTAAAAATTAACGTATTTTTTTTTTCTCTGTCATCAATGGGTGTGGCTCATTGTTTGGAATGGTATAAGGTGTTAACCATGTGTTGCTTCTAAGGAGGGGAAGATGAGTTTTGCCGAGAAGTAGGGGTTTTGTGGTAGTTTACGCCGTTATGAATGGGCAATGTATTTCATTTTGAGCAATAAATGTGGCTCACTATGTTTAACACGTAAAGTAGTGGTCATGAGAAGCCGCTCAAGCGGTGAAGTTAAGTTACAGTAAGTGTTACGATAAAATTAGCTTAAGTATCCTTGCCGTCGTACTGTTTTGTTCTCCACGTTTGTTGTTTGCGTAATTAATGAGGTATACCCTGGCGGAGAGGTTGCGAATTTCTGCGGCCTGGACCAGATGTGGAGGGAAGTGCATGTGCCGATGATTTTTGTGTCTTGCAGAGTGCAATTGCCGACAGTAATTTTCTTGTAGATACTTAGGAGGTTGTACAGAAAGCTATCAATAAGGCTGATTGTATTGCAGATGTTTTCGGTACTGAAATGGTACAGACGCATTTAGTATTTCCGAAGGACGCAGATTCGGCACAATCTGTGACGGCACAACACTCCTCAGAAGGTGGGAGGAGAAGAAGGAGGAAATGTGTTTGCAAGGTTTATGATCAGGCCAACAAGGCTTGTGCCAGTGGATCTGGGGATTGACAAAGTGACAACACTTGCAGTATAATGCGTGATGCAGGCGAAGGCTGCTGTGCAATCCCAGGTGTAGACTTTCTCATCAAGCATCATACCAAAACTGACTTTCGATGACGCGCGGTGGAACTCACGGAGATAATGTTCAAGCTGTGGGAAGCTGTCACCAGTGAAATACTCTCGCAAGGTTCGTTTGTCATGAAGGACAAATGCGGGCAAAATCACTAAGGCACAATTTGCATGATATAGTGCCACAAGGCACTGGGAAATTGCATTAGGTGACCGATTCTGGACTTCGCTCCCGGTAGGGAGTCATCGTTGAGTACGCAGCGTTATGTGACTGAGAGCACTTCATCTGTCAATACTCACGTTGAGACATCTAAATTCCGGCCTTGTGACAAGGAGTTCACGTTTCTTTTCTGTAGAATACAGAGAGGTTGGTTTGCTTGGTTTGTGGGATTAAAGGGACCAGACAATACATAGAGGAGAAGAAAGTATTAGATTATACTAGTCAGAGGACCGCCTTCTGTCGTCCTAGTGTTTGAATGTGCTTTTTATTTTGTGGCTGGAGTTCTTCCATCGTCGCAGACATGCACGAGAATCATCACTCCAACGCAGCGGACGCAGTACATACGGTGATATTGCTAATTGCTTCGGCTTATTAGGGCTATAAAGCTAAACAGCTGTGATCATGTAAGTTTCATTTCCTCTGAGGTTGCACACCACTGTAGATTATCTTTGATAGTAATGTCTTCTAGTGTTTGGGACGTTGATGATTTCAGTGATTCCGCGTTATTTATATTAGATCGCGTAGCCATGAAAATGGGCAGATTTGAGCAGTTGATCAATAATATTAGTCCGGAAATTCATTTGTAACTCTTTAGGTCCATTGGATATCGACATATAACATTTGTAATACATAAAGGGATTTTAATCTACAATAAATGTATAAGCAGAAACAACATATATTATATAGTAGTTACAAGTTCCCCTAATCATTGACTTATTTTTATGTTCTAACTTATATGTTAAAGAGCAAGAAGGAGGAAATAATATCACTGTTAACAGATCATAAGATCAGTTTCAGGGGGTGGTCAGACAGGAGCAAATCTTTATTTTCGCGTTCAGTATTTTCCATTGCGCACATTCATTTGTACACCCGCCTGGAGCAGCATCTTGGAAACCAAACAAATACCTTCCAGAAATACTTCCTAACACTTCAATTTATATTAGATGTTAGTAAATCCTCCTTTTCCATTAATACTTCTCTTGCCACAGTCAGTCTTCACTTTATATTCTCTCTACTTCGGCCATCATCAGTTATATTGCTGCGCAATAGTCCTTTTAGTGTATCATTACGTAATCATATTAACGTAACACTACCTGATTTAACACTCGCAATACCAAGGGGGAATGAAGGGGAACTTTATACCTAACGTTTCACGGTACTGTAATCTAGTATTGTACATTATATTTTTAATTTTTGAAAAACATATATTTGTGATTTTTAATGATATCTTATACCAGATTCCGAAATTGTTCTAAATTTTTCAGTAAAACTTAATGCAAAAATTTAGGTCCTGTTAGTGGATGTGAATTTTCAGAACAGGTTAATGGCCCTTCTTACACATAAATATATCGTGAAAAAGTATGTTGTGCGTAAAAGACAACGAAAATTAACAAAATCCGTATATCTTTGTGTTGGTGACAAATTACGCCCCCCTTTTGTAGTACACGTTATGGTAAATCCGTTATTACTGCTAGGTTTATTTCGAGTACGTTCCTAAATTTCAAACTTTCACTTAGGACAACATGGATTCCCAAGGATTCACGTGTTACCAGTTGTGGAGGAACATGCAGGAAGAAGCGTCTCTCCTATTTCAGAACATTAACTGTTATTTTTGTAACTTCCAGAAGAGCAGAGTACATTGAGATAACTATTTCTAGATCGAAAGCCAGGTCCTTTCGAACCCACTAGCGAGAACAAAGAGAAAAGACGGTTGGAGATGCAGTAATGAGAAATATAAGATATCATTTTTAAATGACAAATGGTGGCCAGAGGAATTTTGCTACCTCAAAGTATCTCTGGACAAATAGCTTCTCATCTAAGTATAATTTGAGGCGTTTATGTAGAAGTCCGATTTCAGAAGCTTATCCGTCCTATGGCGCCTGACTCAAATGCTTTAACATTGTCATTGTCCATGTCAACAGAAGGTGCAGTGCTGGTGATTTCTCCAGTTGTAATTCCTTGGACGCCGTTTTGAAGAGCTACAAAAACGCTTATGTTTTAAAAGCTATAAAATAAAAGATTGCGTATAAGATTACAGTAAACGAAAAGCATACATAAGTAAAAAGTTCTTTCATCAGCGTATTATCAGTTCCTTCATTTTGAGCTATTTCTGCCTTCTCAGAGAGCTTCTCGCACGAAGACATTCTAACATTGTCAGCTGCATATTCCAGCCACTATCGTTAGACTGGCTCAGTTATCTATCAAGCGGATTAAGAAGATTACTTTCCTTTATGTAAGTGACGCGTTCTTTCGCCACAGTCAAAAGACCATGAATTTATGGACAATTGAAGCAAATATACTCCGCATTAAATTTATTTCATAGCCCTGTATTTAGCATATGGTAGGAACAATTCTGTCGTGAATATATCGCGCAGTGCAACGAGAATTTTGGTACCTTGATCAGTCGTGTGCTGTATGGTTCAAATAACTCTGAAGGCCATGGGACTTAACTTCTGAGGTCATCAGTCCCCTAGAACTTAGAACTACTTAAACCTAACTAACGTAAGCACATCACCCGCACCCATGCCCGAGGCAGAATTCGAACGTGCAACTGTAGCGGTCCGACAGTTCCAGACTGAAGCGCATAGAGCCGCTCGTCCACTCCGGCCGGCGTGTGCTGTATGTTTTTCAAAGTAGAGTCGTGGATACCAAGAGACACTAATGGTCTAAACAATTCTGTTAGAATTTTACCGACCTTTTTACATTTCTAAACTGGGTTGCAAACAAAATGCGAGATCTGAGAGTCTAGTCAATTAAACAGGAGACAGTACATGTCAGCTAATGGTTTCTCCTCCCGCCGGACGTCCAGATGTCCGTAGTTGCTGAGTATTCACCTTCTGTTACATGAGCAATTACCTCAAGCATAATTATATGTCGTAGGTTTTTAACACTTTCTCCCATGTACCGCGACACAGTTGTGGGTTGAGACATAATGGGCTTTGGAGTGTCGACAAACGTCTGAACAAGATCCATAAGACCTTCACATCTTATAGCTCCGTATGACCTTACGTCTCGTGCACATATAGCCACGCATTTATCGACAGTTATCTCTTGAGATGGTTTAGCAAGTCGTTTCTCGTCCACATAAGACCGTTGTTTATTAGACACGCATAGATGGCGAAAAATGTGCGAAGTGCCACTTGACCCTTTAGCATGAGAGTAAATTTTACCGCACAAGGAACAGCAAACAAAATGAACATTTTTCCTAACGCCATCCAAAATAGGCTTTAACACGGTCCAAACTGAACTTTTAAGATTTGATTCAGGCTGTGTGGTTTTCTATTCACCGCTGATTAGTTTCTCTTTTACTTCACTTTTTTTTGACATGCGCTCCTTCTTCTAAAGAGCACGTTTAGTTTCCGCACTCATTTTGTGCGTTACAAAGAAAATGAAGAATTCCCACCAATCCACTAAACACTGTCCTCTGACCGCTCGTAGTCAGTAGCTCGCAACTGCGGTCAGTGCTACCAGTAGCCCGCAGACCGCAGCACACCAGTGGTTGCTAGCGTCACTGGTGCAGTGACGTAACGGGCACGCTCAGTGCGGAGATGAGAGGCCGCGGCCCATGCGCCGCTCTGCTGAGCCCGTGGCATACAGGTTCTTTCGCAACTGCACTGCTCGGCCTTTGGGGTGACGTCAGATACTCGCCCGGGCCGAGAACCTGCAGTCCAGTGCGGCAGCAGCTCGCGGGCCGGGCCTCTATGCACGACTCTGCACCCTGCGGCCCGTCGGGTCTCGATGCGGCTCCCCGCCTGAACCTGCAGCGCGAGGCAAGGCTCGCACGGCTGTCATGGCTACGGTCCTGGACCGGCCGCGCCTCGATGCCCACGTCTGCTACAAAGTGCACAACCAGAGCTCACACTCAGCCGGTCGTCACCGACCGATTGACAGCATAAAAGACAACTGCGACGTCACTCCAGCAGTGGTTGCATCAATTCCCACGGGCAGACACGTCCGTGAACTGACTTAACCTATTATCCTCATAACAACGATACCTCTGAAATTCTAAGTTATTCTATCTTGTACAAATATCTCCCGTGCCAATGAAAATGATTTGTCAAACTGTTCGTAAAACATCTCAAATTGGGTATTGTTTTTTCTTGCATACACCAATCTTGTAATTTTTTCTGTACTGACGACTTGAATGACTACTCATGTAACAGCCAGTATCGTAGTCAAATATATCGCAGGAATATGTAAGACACCAAGAAAATTTTTCTTTTTTTGTGTTTATGAAATATGTGTGTACCAGAAACTCCATAAATGTTAATAAGTACATGTAATACTTTCTATTATAGTGAAGAACAGAGAAGCCTTCACATTTTTTCGGCGATCAGCTAGGAGATGCCTTCCTGTTTCGTATCGTCCTTTGTTCTTCAGCTTCCGCTGTGAATGCATCTATCTTGTTAGCGCTTGTTGTTGTTGTTGTGGTCTTCAGTCCAGAGACTGGTTTGATGCAGCTCTCCATGCTGCTCTATCCTGTGCAAGCTTCTTCATCTCCCAGTACCTACTGCAACCTACATCCTTCTGAATCTGTTTAGTGTATTCATCTCTTGGTCTCCCTCTACGATTTTTACACTCCACGCTGCCCTCCAATACTAAGTTGGTGATTCCTTGATGCCTCAGAATATGCCCTACCAACCGATCCCTTTTTCTAGTTAAGTAGTGCCACAAATTTATCTTCTCTCTAATTCTATTCAAAACCTCCTCATTAGTTATATGATCTACCCATTTAATCTTCAGCATTCTTCTGTGGCTTCTATTCTCTTCTTGTCCAAACTATTTATCGTCCACGTTTCACTTCCATACATGGTTACACTCCATACTAACACTTTCAGAAACGACTTACTGGCACTAAAATCTGTACTCGATGTTAACAAATTTCTCTTCTTCAGAAACGCTTTCCTTCCCATTGCCAGTCTACATTATACAGGGTGTTACAAAAAGGTACGGCCAAACTATCAGGAAACATTCCTCATACACAAAGAAAGAAAATATGTTATGTGGACATGTGTCCGGAAACGCTTACTTTCCATGTTTGAGCTCATTTGATTACTTCTCTTCAAATCAGATTAATCATGGAATTGAAACACACAGCAACAGAACGTACCAGCGTGACTTCAAACACTTTGTTACAGGAAATGTTCAAAATGTCCTCCGTTAGCGAGGATACATGCATCCACCCTCCGTCGCATGGAATCCCTGATGGGCTGATGCAGCCCTGGAGAATGGCGTATTGTATCACAGCCGTCCACAATACGAGCGCAAAGAGTCTCTACATTTGGTACCGGGGTTGCGTAGACAAGAGCTTTCAAATGCCCCCATAAATGAAAGTCAAGAGGGTTGAGGTCAGGAGAGCGTGGAGGCCATGGAATTGGTCCGCCTCTACCAATCCATCGGTCACCGAATCTGTTGTTGAGAAGCGTACGAACACTTCTACTGAAACGTGCAGGAGCTCCATCGTGAATGAACCACATGTTATGACGTACTTGTAAAGGCACATGTTGTAGCAGCACAGGTAGGGTATCCCGTATGAAATCATGATAACGTGCTCCATTGAGCATAGGTGGAACAACAAACTAAAATGAGCTCCAACATGGAAATTAAGCGTTTCCGGACACATGTCCACATAACATCTTTTCTTTATTTGCGTGTGAGGAATGTTTCCTGAAAGTTTGGCCGTACCTTTTTGTAACACCTTGAATATCTTCTCTACTTCGACCATCATCAGTTATTTTGCTCCCCCAATAGCAAAACTCCTTTACTACTTTAAGTGCCTCATTTCCTAATCTAATTTCCTCAGCATCACCCGACTTATTTCGACGACATTCCATTATCCTCGTTTTGCTTTTGTTGATATTCATCTTATATCCTCCTTTCAAGACACTGTCCATTCTGTTCAGCTGATCTTCCAGGCCCTTTGCTGTCTCTGACAGAATTACAATGTCATTGGCGAACCTCAAATATTTTATTTCTTCTCCATGGATTTTAATTCCTACTCCGCATTGTTCTTTTGTTTCCTTTACTGCTTGCTCAGTATACAGATTGAATAACATCGGGGATAGGCTACAACCTTGTCTCACTCCCTTCCCAACCACTGCTATCCTTTCATGCCCCTCGACTATTATCATTGCTATCTGGCTTCTGTACAAACTGTAAGTATCCTTTGGCTCCCTGTATTTTATCCCTGCCACCTTCAGAATTTGAAAGAGAGTATTCCATTCAACATTGTCAAAAGCTTTCTGTAAGTCTACAAATGCTAGAAACGTAGGTTTGCCTTTCCTTAATGTATTTTCTAAGAGAAGTCGTAGGGTTACTATTGCCTCACGTGTTCCAACATTTCTACGGAATCCAAACTGACCTACCCCAAGGCCGTCTTCTACCAGTTTTTCCATTCGTCTGTAAAGAATTCGTGCTAGTACTTTGTAGCCGTGGCTTATTAAACTGATAGTTCGGTAATTTTCACATCTGTCAGCACCTGCTTTCTTTGGGATTGGAATTACTATATTCTTCTTGAGGTCTGAGGGTATTTCGCCTGTCTCATACTTCTTGCTCACTAGATGGTAGAGTTTTGTTAGGCCAGGCCCTCCCACGGCTGTCATTAGTTCTAATGGAATGTTGTCTCCTCCCAGGCATTGTTTCGACTTGGGTCATTCAGTGCTCTGTCAAACTCTTCAAGCAGTATCATATTTCCTATTTCATCTTCATCTACATTCTCTTCCATTTCTATAATATTGTCCTCAAGAACATCGTCCTTTTATAGACCCTCTATATACTCCTTCCACCTTTCTGCTTTCCCTTCTTTGCTTATTACTGGATATCCATCTAAGCTCTTGATATTCATGCAAGTCGTTCTCTTTTCTCCAAAGATCTCTTTAATTTCCTGTGGGCAGTATCTATCTTACCCCTAGTGATATGCGCCTCTACATCCTTTAATTTGTCCTCTAGCCAACCCTCCTTAGCCATATTGCACTTCCTGTCGATCTCATTTTTGAAACGTTTGTATCCTTTTTTGTCTGCTTCATTTACTGCATTTTTCTATTTTCTCCTTTCATCAAATAAATAATATATGGGGGGCGTTTGAAAAGTCCGTGTAAAAATAAAAACTGCTTACATATTTGGGGTAACACTTTTTTATTTTTCAGCATAGTCTCCTTTTAGACTTATACACTTCGTCCAATGCTGTTCTAAATTTTTGATCCCTTCCGAATAAGAGGAAATGTCTAATCTTCATAATAGCTAGTCGTTGCTGAAATCACCTCCTCGTTTAAATTAACCCATCGTTTAGATTGTTGTTTGGTCTCAGGAATATAGTAATGTATCCATGTTTCTTCCACAGTGACGAAACGACGCTTAAAGTACTGAGTATTCTTCCTGAACAGCTGCAAACCATCCTTGTAACACTTCCCACGATTCCTTTTTTGGTCAAGCGTGAATGCATATTACGGGTAGCTTTCTCATGTCAAAATGTTCATGCAAAATATTATGCAACCGTTCATTCGAGATGCCCACAGCACTAGCAATCTCACGCACCTTAGCTCTTCTGTCATCCATCACCATATTAAGGATTTTATCAAGCATTTCTGGAGTTGTAACCACCACAGGGCGTCCAGAATGTTCAGCACCACTTGTGCCCATATGTCCACTCCTAAAATTTTGAAATCACTTATAAACTCTTCTAATCGAAGGCGCAGAGTCACCATAATCTATATTAAGGTTCTCTTTAGTCACCTGAGGCGTTTTGCCTTACATAAAGTCATGTTTAATCACCACACGATATTCTTTTTCGTCCATTTTTTGACAATCACTCGACTTCCTTGATTCACATGAATTCCAGACACAAGGAAATAGACCAATATGACTGAACCTTTGTGTGCTTTCTTTCCAAAGATGCTACTGACTAAACATGACCTCGACGATAGGCGCCGGTGGTGGCATCTCTCGCACTTTGAACAGACTTTTCAAACGCACCTCGTATTTAAGTATATTTAAATCAATACATTTCAGATGTATTAATTTAACAAACTAAACATATTTCTTCGTGTTAATGTGTTTATCAGATTTGTATACTGCTAATCGCGAAAGAAATGCAAAACTGCTGACGTGGAGCACGACCGCCATTGGTGTGGTCCAAATACTGGTTAGCAATTTATCAGATCTTTTATGGTGCACCAAAGAACCTACAGTCTTTCAGAAACATAGTCCGATACTCAATTAACGACACAGCATTATTCGATTGACCGATCGCATTATCCACTTGCCTTGTGAAAATTACTTTGGAGCCACATCTGTAACTTTGCATTTCTCTCGAACAGAAACATGGACTAACAGGAAACCACAACAGGAATCAACAAGCACTGCTCAGTTAATTTAAACTGACAATACTAAGCTGACTACTTGCTGGTAAGTGGTAGGTGATCACGACTATTTTCTTTACAATTCTCTATCTTCCTTCCACCTTCGCAAGCAGGCAAGGTAACAGTTACAGCTCACAACTTCCACTCGCTCATCCACATTCGAGAGAGGTTGTTTCTATTGTTGGATAGGGACCACTTTTATATACTGTATGGTTGCAGTTTAACGTCATACCAGAGACACTTCTGTTTACAACAACAAAATAATACAAGAACCGCTACATCAGTTGGTTGCATCGGCCAACAGTGTGAGATAAATAGCTTTTCTCATACGAGAATGAGCAATGCCGTTAATTTAGAGCATTATAGAAACGTCTTTTGCCATTTCAACAGCCGAGGGCGCTGAATCACACGAGATCTACCTTACTCATGAGTTCTCCCAGTAAAGAACTTCCAAAGTTGTGGACCAGAAACCTACCTCTCCCTCCCACCCCCTTCCTCAACGTTCTTGTTATGGTCTTCAGTCTGAAGACTGGTTTGACGCTGCTGCCCAAGTTAGTCTATTCTCAACAAGCCTCTTCAACGCTGCACAGCTAATACAATGTGCATCAGTTTGAACCTGCTAACCGTATTCGAGACTATGTCTCCCTCTACAATTTTAACAGCGCCTCCCCTCTTCAATATCCACATATACACACTTCTCTCCATTACCAAACTGACAAGTCCTTGATGCCTCAGGATATGCCCTATGAAACGAAGTTGTGCCATAAGATTCTCGTTTTCCCCAGTTCGACTCAGTATCTTCTTATCAGTTATTCGATCTGCAGTGCTACAAGCAGCCACCACGAGATTTGGCCTCCACTAAATGTGGGCCCCTGCTGCTGGTTTCAAAATCACTGCTGCGAGCTTAGCATCTTCCAGCCTGTGGGCCAACTACCAGGTGCAACCAGCCTTCAGCCATAGAAGGCAGACGTTTGAGATCATGACCATCTGTTGGATTAGTTCCTTAACACTCGCTGTCTTCAGTACACACTATAGAGGACGTTGAACCACAGAATGTTCTAGTTTGTTCTTCAGTAAAATGTATGACTAACAGTGAAGTTTTTATGAGCAGCCACGGATCATCATCCTGACAACAATCCACCACCTCAACTCAGGCCTCCACGTGAAGAGGTCTTCTATCCTGGACCTCCACATTTTGATGTCAGAAGTGTGTGTCACGTTTAAATTTCAGTGACAGGGGAACCTTACCAGCCACCCTCCCTGGAGACGATGGCTCTCGACTACCTCAGGGTAGGAGTTTCGTCGACACACAGCAACAGTGTGCAGTGGATGAATGCACTGACTGTTCTATTTTTTCCCCCTGCGAGTATCACGTCGAGTAAGTGATCTTTTTAGCAGCTTTTCAGTTCTGTTTTCATGTGTAACATGTGTCAAGTAAACTCACATTGTGTTGGGTTGGGGTTATTTGGGGAAGGAGACCAGACAGCGAGGCCATAGAGGAAGGAGGTGGGAGGGAGAGGTAGGTTTCTGGTCCACAACTTTGGAAGTTCTTTACTGGGAGAACTCATGAGTAAGGTAGATCATCGGATTAGGAAAGGACGGGGAAGGAAGTCGGCCGTGCCCTTTGAAAGGAACGATCCCGGCATTTGCCTGGAGCGATTTAGGGAAATCACGGAAAACCTAAATCAGGATGGCAGGACGCAGGATTGAACCGTCGTCCTCCCAAATGCGAGTCCAGTGTCTAACCACTGCGCTACCTCGCTCGGTCTCACATTATGTTCTGAGGATGTGTAAATATGAGCGTTATTTTTGCCTATCATCAATGGGTGTGACTTATTGTCTGGAAGTGTATAAGGTGTTAACCATACATAGCTTCTTAGGAGGGAAAGAGGAGTTTTGTCGAGAAATCGGAGTTTTGTGGTAGTTTACGGCGTTTTGAATGGGCAATGTATTTTACATTGAGCAATACATGTGGCTCACTGCGTTTAAGCACGTAAAGTAGTAGTCATGAGTTGCAACGCAAGTGGAAAAATTAAGTTACAGTAAGTGTTTGGATAGAATTAGATTAAGTGTCCTTGTAGTCGTACTGTTTTTTTCTCCTCGTTTGTTGTTTGCATAATTAGTGAGGAATACCCTGGCGGAGAGGTTGCGAATTTCTGCAGCGTGGACCAGACGTAGAGGGAAGTGCACGTGCTAATGACAATTGTGTCTTGCAGAGTGCAACGGCCGACAGTAATTTTGTTGTAGATACTTAGGAGGTGACGCAGAAAGCTATCAATAAGGCTGATTGTTCAAAATGGTTCAAATGGCTCTGAGCACTATGGGACTTAACATCTATGGTAATCAGTCCCCTAGAACTTAGAACTACTTAAACCTAATTAACCTAAGGACAGCACACAACACGCAGTCATCACGAGGCAGAGAAAATCCCTGACCTCGAAGGCTGATTGTATTGCAGATGTTTTGGGTACTGAATTGGTACAGACGCATTTGGTATTTTTGAAGGCCGCAGATTCGGCACCATCTTTGACGGCACTGCCTCCTCAGAAGGTAGGAGGAGAAAAAACAGGAAATGTGTCTGTAAGGTTAATGATCGGGCCGACAAGGCTTGTGCCAGTGGATCAGGAGATTGACAAAGTGACAACACTTGCAGTGTAATGTCTGATGCAGGGCAAGATTGCTGTGCAATCCCAGGGCTAGTTTTTCTCATCAAGCATTATGCCGAAACTGACTTTCGATGACACGCGGTGGAACCCAGGGGGATATTGTTCAAAGCTGGAGGAAGCTGTCACCAGTGAAATACTGTTGCAAGGATCGTTTATCATGATAGGACAAATGCGGCAAAATCACTAAGGCTTAATTTGCATGATAAAGGGGTACAAGGCACTGGGAATTTGCTTTAGGTGACCGAAGGTGTTGCTAACTTAGACGATTCTGGACTTCGCCTCCGAGTAGGTCATCGTCGTTTACTACGGAGCGTTCAGTGATTGAGAGCACTTCTCCTGTCTATACTCACGTTGAGACGTTATCTGAATTACGTCCATGTTGCAGGAAGTTCGCGTTTCTTGTCTGTAGAATACAGAGAGGAGAAGATAGTATTAGATTATACTAGTCAGAGGACCGCCTTCTGCCGTTCTAGTGTTTCATGAGTTTTTTTTATTTTGTATCTGGAGTTCTTCCATAGTCGCAGACGTGTACGAGAGCTATCACTCAGACGCATGGGACGCAGTACATTCGGTGATAATGGTAATTGCTTCGGCTTATTAGGGCTATAAAGCTGGACGGCTGTGATCACGTAAGTTTCATTTCCACTCAGGTTCCACACCACTGCAGATCATCTGTGAAAGTAGTGTCTTCTAGTGTTTGGGACGTAGCTGATATTAGTCATCTCACGTTATTTATAGTAGATCACGTAGCCATAAAAAGCGGCACTTTTGGGCAGTTTATCAATAATATTAGTCAGGAAATTCATTTGTATCTCTTTATGTCCATTGCACATCGACATATAAACATTTTTAAGATATAAAGGGGTTTTAATCTACAATAAATGTATAAGCAGAAACAACATTAATATTTAGTAGTTACTAGTTCCCTTAATCATTCATCTATTTTTATGTTGTAATTTATATGTTGAAGAGCAAGAAGGAGGAAATAATATCACCGTTAAGAGATCCTAAGATCTGCTTCAGGGGGTAGTCAGACAGGGCCAAATCTTTATTTTCGCGATCAGTATTTTTCATTGCGCACATTCATTTTTACATCCGCCTGGAGCAGCAACTTGAAAACCATACAAATACCTTCCAGAAATACTTCCTGACACTTAAATTTAATTCGATGTTAACAAATCCCTCTTTTTCAGTAATACTTTCCTTGCTACAGTCAGTCTTCATTTTATATCCCCTCTACTTCGGCAATCATCAGTTATTTTGCCGCCCAGTAGTCCTTTTATTGTCTCATTTCGTAAACACATTACCTTAACACTTACTGATTTAACCCTCGCAATAGCAAGGGAGAGGGAAGGGGTACTTTTTGCGTACCTTTTCGGAATACTGTAATCTAGTCATGTACATTATATTTTAAAATTTTGAAAAAAATATATTTATCATTTTTAATGATTTTTTCTACGGGATTCCGTAATTGTTTTAAATTTTTCAGTAAAATGTAACGCAAAAATTTAGTTCTTGTCAGTGGATGTGAATTTTCAGAAAAGGTGTCATATTCATACTTTCAGGTTTAGGACCCTTTTTACACATAAATATATCTTTAAAACGTATGTTGCGCGTAAAACACAACGAAAATTAACGAAATCCGTATATTTTTGTGTTGGTCATGTATTACGCCCCCCTTTTGTAGTACACATTGTCGAAAATCCGTTGGTACTGCTGGGTTTGATTCGAATACGTTTCATTAACTTTCATTTAGTTCCATTGAGGGTTATCTTAGAATCCCTTTCAAGGGCACTATCTATTCCATTCAACTGTTATTCCAATTTCTTTGCTGTCTCTGATAGAATGGCGGTGTCACCAGTAAACTTCAAAATGTTTATTGCTTCACCGCAATATTTAATTCTGATTACAAATTTATCCTTGTATGCTTTACTGCTTGCTCAGTGTACATGTTGAATGAGATCGAGTGTAGGCTACATGAATGTCTCTCTCCCACCTTCAAATTGCACAACAAGAGATCCAGCGGCTGAAATAGCAGAATTTATGTGCTTCAACAAGAATTGTTCCTTGATATGATGAGGCTGTGAGATACATGTCCAGCCTCATTATTCCTCTCTTCTTTTTACCTGAGGACAGCAAAATTCATATTTCAGTACATATATGGCAGAAATTCAAACTTTTATTTAGGACAACACAGATTTCCAAGGATCCTCATCTTACCAGTTTTGGAGGAACATGTAGGAATGAGCGGCTCTCCTATTTCGGAACATTAAATGTTATTTTTGTAACTTCAAGAAGAGCAGAGTACATTGAGATAACTATTTCTAGATGGAATGGAAGCCAGTTCCATTCGAACCCACTTGCGAGAACAAAGAGAAAAGACGGTTGGAGATGCAGTAAAGGGACATGTCATTAGAGTGTATTGTGGGATTGGAGAAGCATGAGGAAAGAAAACTATTGTACTATTGCTGTGAGATATAATGGCCTTTGCAGTGTCTCAGTGTCTATTAACGTCTGAACAAGATCCATAAGACCTTCAACTCTTATAGTTCCGTTCGACCTTACGTCTCGTGCACATATAGCCACGCATTTATCGACAGTTATCTCCTGAGCAGGTTTTGGAAGTCGTTTCTGATCCACATAAGACCTTTGTTTATTAGACACGCATGGATGGCGAGAAATGTACGAAGTGGCACTTGACTCTTCAGCATGAGAGTAAATTTCACAGCATACAGAACGGCGAAGAAAATGAAAGCTATTCCTAACGCCATCGATAATAGGCTTTAACGAGGTCCAAACTGTACTTCGCTTTAGGCTGTGTGGCTCTCTACTCACCACTGATTAGTTTTTCTATTACTTCGCTTTTTCTTGACATGTGCTCCTCCTTCTGCAAACCACGTTTAGTTTCCCGATCTCATTTTGTGTGTTACGAAAAAAATGAAGAAATCCCAACACTCCACAAAACACAGTTCTACTCACCGCTCGTAGCCCATAGCTCGCAACTGTTGTCAGTGCTACCAACAGCTCGTAGGCCGCAGCACACCAATGCTTGAACAAGGCACTGGTGCAGTGACGTCACGGGCTCGCTCAATGCGGAGCAGTGAGGTCGCGGCCCGTGTGCTGCATCTGCATGCGCAACTCTGTTGAACCCGTGGCATACAGGTGCTTTCGCAACAGCACTGCTCGGCCCGTGATATGACGTCAGGTACTCGCTCTGCCCGAGACTGCTGTAGTCCAGTGCGGCCGCAGCTCGCGGGCCGAGCCTCTTCGCACGACTCTCCTGTCGGACCTCGATGTGTCGTTGCGGCTGCCCCAGCTGAAACAGCAGCGCGAGGCAAGGCTCGCACGGCTGTCATGGCCACAGTCCTGGACGGGCCACGCTTCGATGCCCACCTCTGCTGCGAAGTGCACAACCAGAGTTCACACTCTGCCGGTTGTCACCGACCGATTGACATCATACAAGCCAACTGCGATGTCACACAAGCAGTGGCTGCATCAATTCCCACGGGCAGACACGTCCCTGAACTGACTTAACCTCTTATCCTCAGAACAATGATACCTCTCAAATTTTAAGTTACTTTAATTTGTACAAATATCTTCTGTGCCAATGAAAATTATTTGTCAAACTGTTTGTTTAAAACATGTCAAATAGTGTATTTTTTTCTTGTATACACCAATCTTGTTATTTTGTTGTACACAACTTGAATGAGTACTCATGTAACAGCTAGTATCGTAGTCAAATGTATCGTAGACAAACGTAAGACACCATGGCAATTTTTCTTTCTTTATGTTTATGAAATATAGGGTTAACCAGACAGTCCACAGGTGTTAATAAGTACATGTAATTCTTTCTATGATGATAAAGAACTGAGAAGCCATCATATTTTTTCTGCAGTCAACTAGGGGATGACTTCCTGTTTCGTATCATCCTTTGTTCTTCCGCTTTCAAAATGTAATCATCTACACTACAGGCCATTAAAATTACTACACCACGAAGATGACGTGCTACAGACGTGAAATTTAAATGACAGTACGAAGATGCTGTAATATGCAAATGATTAGCTTTTCAGAGCATTCACACAAGGTTGGCGCCGGTGGCGACGCCTACAACGTGCTGACATGAGGGAAGTTTCCAACCAATTTCTCATACACAAACAGTAGTTGACCGGCGTTGCCTGGTGAAAAGTTGTTGTGATGCCTCGTGTAAGGAGCAGAAATGCGTACCATCATGTTTCTGACTTTGATAAAGGTAGGATTGTAGGCGATTGCGGTTTATCGTATAGCGACATTGGTGCTCGCGTTGGTCACGATCCAATGACTGTTAGAAGAATATGGAATAGGTGGGTTCAGGAGGGTAATACAGAACGCCGTGCTGGATCCCAATGGCCTCGCATCACTAGCAGTCGAGATGACAGGCATCTTATCCGCATGGTGGTAACGCATCGTGCAGCCACGTCTCGATCCCTGGGTCAACAGATGGGGACGTTTGCAAGACAACAACCATCACCACTAACAGTTCGACGACGTTTGCAGCAGCATGGACCATCAGCTCGGAGACCATGGCTGCGGTTACCCTTGACGCTGCATCACAGACAGGATTGCCTTCGATGGTGTACTCAACGACGAAACTTGCGTGCACGAATGGCAAAACGTCATTTTTTCCGATGAATCCAGGTTCTGTTTACAGCATCATGATGGTAACATCCGTGTTTGGCGACATCGCGGTGAACGCACATTGGAAGCGTGTATTCGTCATCGCCATACTGGCGTATCACACGGCGTGATGGTATGGGGTGTCATTGATTACACGTCTCGGTCACCTCTTGTTCGCACTTTGAAGAGTGGACGTCACATTTCATATGTGTTACGACCCAGGTCTCTACCCTTCATTCGATCCCTGCAAAGCCCTACATTTCAGCAGAATAATGCACGACCGCATGTTGCACTACCTGTACGGACCTTTCTGGATACAGAAAATGTTCGACTGATGCCCTGGCCAGCACATTCTCCAGATCTGTCACCAACTGAAAGCGTCTGGTATTTGGTGACCGAGCAACTGGTTCGTCACAATACGCTAGTCACTACTCTTGATGAACTGTGATATCGTGTTGAAGCTGCATGGCCAGCTGTACCTGTACACGCCATCCAAGCTCTGTTTGACTCAATGCCCAGGCGTATCAAGGCCGATATTACGGCCATAAGTGGTTGTTCTGGGTACTGATTTCTCAGAACGTATGCACCCGAATTGCGTGAAAATGTAATCACACGTCAATTCTAGTATAATATATTTGTACGATGAAACCCGTTTATTATCTACATTTCTTCTTGTTGTAGCAATGTTAATGGCCAGTAGTGTATCTTGTTAGCTCTTAAGAACCATGAATATACACTCCTGGAAATTGAAATAAGAACACCGTGAATTCATTGTCCCAGGAAGGGGAAACTTTATTGACACATTCCTGGGGTCAGATACATCACATGATCACACTGACAGAACCACAGGCACATAGACACAGGCAACAGAGCATGCACAATGTCGGCACTAGTGCAGTGTATATCCACCTTTCGCAGCAATGCAGGCCGCTATTCTCCCATGGAGACGATCGTAGAGATGCTGGATGTAGTCCTGTGGAACGGCTTGCCATGCCATTTCCACCTGGCGCCTCAGTTGGACCAGCGTTCGTGCTGGACGTGCAGACCGCGTGAGACGACGCTTCATCCAGTCCCAAACATGCTCAATGGGGGACAGATCCGGAGATCTTGCTGGCCAGGGTAGTTGACTTACACCTTCTAGAGCACGTTGGGTGGCACGGGATACATGCGGACGTGCATTGTCCTGTTGGAACAGCAAGTTCCCTTGCCGGTCTAGGAATGGTAGAACGATGGGTTCGATGACGGTTTGGATGTACCGTGCACTATTCAGTGTCCCCTCGACGATCACCAGTGGTGTACGGCCAGTGTAGGAGATCGCTCCCCACACCATGATGCCGGGTGTTGGCCCTGTGTGCCTCGGTCGTATGCAGTCCTGATTGTGGCGCTCACCTGCACGGCGCCAAACACGCATACGACCATCATTGGCACAAAGGCAGAAGCGACTCTCATCGCTGAAGACGACACGTCTCCATTCGTCCCTCCATTCACGCCTGTCGCGACACCACTGGAGGCGGGCTGCACGATGTTGGGGCGTGAGCGGAAGACGGCCTAACGGTGTGCGGGACCGTAGCCCAGCTTCATGGAGACGGTTGCGAATGGTCCTCGCCGATACCCCAGGAGCAACAGTGTCCCTAATTTGCTGGGAAGTGGCGGTGCGGTCCCCTACGGCACTGCGTAGGATCCTACGGTCTTGGCGTGCTACCGTGCGTCGCTGCGGTCCGGTCCCAGGTCGACGGGCACGTGCACCTTCCGCCGACCACTGGCGACAACATCGATGTACTGTGGAGACCTCACGCCCCACGTGTTGAGCAATTCGGCGGTACGTCCACCCGGCCTCCCGCATGCCCACTATACGCCCTCGCTCAAAGTCCGTCAACTGCACAAACGGTTCACGTCCACGCTGTCGCGGCATGCTACCAGTGTTAAAGACTGCGATGGAGCTCCGTATGCCACGGCAAACTGGCTGACACTGACGGCGGCGGTGCACAAATGCTGCGCAGCTAGCGCCATTCGACGGCCAACACCGCGGTTCCTGGTGTGTCCGCTGTGCCGTGCGTGTGATCATTGCTTGTACAGCCCTCTCGCAGTGTCCGGAGCAAGTATGGTGGGTCTGACACACCGGTGTCAATGTGTTCTTTTTTCCATTTCCAGGAGTGTATTTAAGTGAATTTTATTAATAACTTTCAGATGTATTAACTTAACAAACTAACAATTTTTCTTTGTATCAATGTCTTTATCACCTTTGTGTTCAGCTATTTGTGAAAGAAATGCAAAATGGCTCTGAGCACTATGGGACTTAACTTCTGAGGTCATCAGTCACCTAGAACTTAGAACTACTTAAACCTAACTAACCTAAGGACATCACACACATCCATGCCCGAGGCAGGATTCGAACCTGCGGTCACGCGGAAAAGAAATGCAAAACTGCTGACTTGGAGCCCGTCCGCCATTGGTGTGATCCAAATACTGATTAGCAATTTAACAGATCTTTTATGGTGTACCAACGAAACTGCAGTTTTCAGAAACAAAGTCCGATACTCAATTAACAATACAGCATAATGCGAATGACCGATCGCGTTATATACTTGTCTTATGAAAATTACATTGGAGGCACATCTGCAGTCTGCATTTCTCTCGAACACCAACCTGGAGTAATAGGAAATCACAAAAGGAATCAACAAGCACTGCTCGGTTAATGTCAATTGACATTACTGAGCTGACTACCTGCTGGTAAGTGGTAGGTGATCACGACTATTTTCTTTACATTCTTTATCTTTCTTCCATCATCGCAAGCAGGCAAGGTAACAGTTACAGCTCACAACTTCCACTCGCTCATCGACCTACCAGAGAGGTTGTTGTTATTGTTGGATGGGGACCACTTACACTGTGGTCACTCCATGTGAGGTTGCAGTTTAACGTCATACCACAGACATTTTGTTTACAACAACAACATATACAAGAACCGCTACCTCAGTTCGCTGCATCGGCCTATAGTGTGAGCTAAATAGCTTTTCTCATACTGGGATGAGCAGCAGCGTTAATTCAGAGTAATATAGAAACGTCTTTTGCCATGTCAACAGCCGAGTGTGCTGAACCACACGAGATATATCTTACTCATGCTGTCTCTGACAGAATTGCAGTGTCACCGGTAAACCTCAGAATGTTTATTACCTCTCCCTGATATTTAATTCTGTTTACAAATTTATCGTTGTATGCTTTACTGCTTGTTAGGTGCAGATGTTGAATAACATCGAGTGTAGAATACCCGATTGTCTCACTCCCAACTTCCCATTGCACAATTAGAAATCCACCGGATGGACTGGCAGGATTTATGTGCTTCAACAACATTAGTTCTTTGATGGGGTGGGGCTCTGAAATACATGTCCAGACTCATTACTCCTCTCTTCTTTTTACCGGAGGACGGCAAAATTCATATTGAAGTACATTTATGGCCAAAACTCAAACTTTCATTCCCAAGGATTCACATGTTACCGGTTGTGGAGGAACATGTAGGAATATGCGGCTCTCATATTTCAGAACATTAAATGTTATTTTTGTAACTTCCAGAAGAGCAGAGTACTTTGAGATAACTATTTCTAGAGCGAAAGCTGAGCCAGTTCCGTTCGAAGCCACTAGCGAGAACAAAGAGAAAAGACGGTTGGAGATGCACTACAGGGAAATGTCGTTAGAGTGTATTGTGGGATTGGAGAAGTATGAATAAGGAAAACTATAGTATCCATTTCATGACTATACGCCTCTTATCATCAGATATCATTTTTAAATGACGAGTGGTGGCCAGAGGTAAGTTGCTACCTCACAGCATATCTGGACAAATAGCTTTACATCTAAGTATAATTTGAGGCGTTTACGTAAAAGTCCGATTTCAGAAGCTTCTCTGTCCTGGGGCGCCTGACTCAAATGCTTTAACATTGTCATTGTCCATGTCAACAGAAGATGCAGTGTAGGTGATTTCCCCAGTTCTAATTCTTTGCACGCAGCTTTGAACAGCTACAAAAACACTTATGTTTTAAAAGCTTTAAAACGTAAAAAGTTCTTTCATCAGAGTATTATCAGTTTCTTCATTTTGGGCTATTTCTCTCTTCTCAGAGAGCTTCTTGCACAAAGACAATCTAATATTGTCAGCTGCTTATTCCAGTGAGTTTCGTTAGACTACCACAGTGATCTATCAAGAGCATTAAGAAGACCACTTTTATTTACGTAAGTGACGCGTTCTTTCGCCACAGTCAAAGACCATGAACTTATGGACAATTGACGCATATATACTCCGTATCAAAATTATTGCGTAGCCCTGTATTTAGCATATGGCAGGAACAATTCAATCGTGAATAACCATGCAGTGCAACGACAATGCTGGTACCTTGATCAGTCGTGTGCTGAATGTCTTTCAAAGTAGAGTGGTGGATAGCAAGCGACATAAATCATCTAAACAATTCTCGTAGAATTTTACCGCACGTTTTTGGTTCATCTGGAAACTGAGTTGTAATTAAAATGCGATATCTGAGAGTCCAGTCAATGAAACAGGAAACAGTACATGTCAGATAATTGGATGTCCACATGTCCGTAGTTGCTGAGTATTCACCTTCTGTTATATGAGCAATTACCTCAGGCATAAATGTATTTCGTAGGCTTTTAACACTTTTTGCCATGTACCTCGACGCAGTTGTGGTGTGAGACATAATGGCCTTTGCAGGGTTGATTAACGTCTGAACAAGATCCATAAGACCTTCGCCTCTTATAGTTCCGTACGACCTTACACCTTGTGCACACATAGCCCCTTCATTTATATACAGTTATCTCTGGAGCAGGTTTAGGAAGTCGTTTCTTGTCCACATAACACCCTTGATTATTAGACATGCCTGGATGGCGTGAAATGTTGGAAGTGCCAGTTGACCCTTTGGCATAAGAGTAAATTTCACCCCACAGCGAACATCAAACAAAATGAATGCTTTAGGTAACGCCATCCACAATAGTCTTTAACACGGTCCAAACTGAACTTTTAAGATTCGCTTCAGGCTGTGTGGTTCTCTACTCACCGCTGATTAGTTTTTCATTTACTTCCCTATATCTTGACATGCGCACCTTCTTCTGTAAACCACATTTAGTTTTCGTGCTCATTTTGTGTGTTACGAAAAAAATGAAAAAATCCCACTACTCTACTCACAGCTCGTTGCCCGTAGCTCCCAACTCCTTTCAGTGCTACCAACAACCAGTAGGCCGCAGCACACCAGTGTTTGCGCACGGCACTGGTGCAGTGACGTCACGGGCCCGCTCAGTGTGGAGCAGCAAGGCCGCGGCCCGTGGGCTGGGTGTCTATGTGCAACTCAGCTGAGCCCGTGGCCTAAGGTACTTTCGCAAGAGCACTGCTCGGCGCTTGGGGTGACGTCAGGGACTCGCTCGGCCCGAGACTGCTGTAGTCCAGTTCGGCCACACGACTCTGCACCGTGCGGCCCGGCGGACCTCAATGCGGCTGCCCTGGCCGTACCGGCAGCGCGAAAAATGGTTCAAATGGCTCTGAGCTCTATGGGACTTAACAACTATGGTCATCAGTCCCCTAGAACTTAGAACTAATTAAACCTAACAAACCTAAGGACATCACACAACACCCAGTCATCATGAGCAGAGAAAATCCCTGACCCCGTCGGGAATCGAACCCGGGAACCCGGGCGCGGGAAGCGAGAACACTACCGCACGACCACGAGCTGCGGACGCGGCAGCGCGAGACAAGACTCGCACGGCTATCACGGCTCGATGCCCACCTCCGCTGTGCACATTCAGAGCTCACATTCAACCAGTCGTCACCGATCGCTTGACATCATTCAAACCAACTGCGACGTCACAACAGCAGTGGTTGCATCAATTCCCACGGGCAGATACTTCACTGAAATGACTTAACCTCTTATCCTCAGAACATTGATACCTCTCAAACTTTAAGTTAGTGTATCTTCTACAAATATCTCCCTTGCCAATGTAAATGATTCGTTAAACTGTTTATTTCAAACATGGCTAATAGAGTATAGTTTTCTCTTGTATACACCAATCTTGTAACTTTGTTGTACACGACTTGAATAACCACTCATGTAACAGCCAGTATCATAGTGAAATGTATCGTAGGCAAACGCAAGACACCAAGAAAATTTTTCTTTCTTTATGTTTATGAAACATGTGTGTACCACAGAGTCCTCAAATGTTAATAACTACTTCTACTACTTTCTATGATGATAAAGATCAGAGAAGCCTCCACATGTTTATTGCAATCAGCTAGGAGATGCCTTCCTGTTTCGTATCGTCCTTTGTTCTTCAGCTTTCGCTATGTAAGCATCTATCTTGTGAGCTCTTAAGAACCATGAATATATTAAGTATATTTAAATTAATACCTTTCAGCTTTGTGTTCAGCTATTCGTGAAAGAAATGCAAAACTGCTGACATGGAGCCCGTCCGCCATTGGTGTGATGCAAATACTGATAAGCAATTTATCAGATCTTTTATGGTGCACCAACGAACCTACAGTCTTTCAGAAACGAGGTCCGATACAATTAACTCTACAGCACAATGCGATTGACCGATCACGTTATGCACTTGCCTTATGAAAATTACTTTGGCGCCACATCTGTAACTTTGCGTTTCTCTCGAACACCAACATGGAGTAATAGGAAATCACGACAGCAATCAACAAGCACTGCTCGGTTAATTTCAATTGATATTACTGAGCTGACTACCTGCTGGTAAGTGGTAGGTGATCACCACTATTTTCTTTACATTCTCTATCTTCCTTCCACCTTCGCATGCAGGTGAGGTAACAGTTACAGCTCACAACTTCCACTCACTCATCCACCTTCTAGGGAGGTTGTTGCTATTGTTGGATTGGGACCACTTATACTTTGGTCACTCAATGTATGCTTGCACCTTAACCTCATACCAGTGACATTTCTCTTTACAACAAGAAAATTATACAAGAACCGCTACCGCAGTTCGTTGCATCGGCCAACAGTGTGAGACAAATAGCTTTTCTCATACGAGAATGAGCAGCGCCGTTAATTTAGAGCAATACAGAAACGTCTTTTGCCTTGTCAACAGCCGAGGGCGCTGAATCACACGAGATCTACCTTACTCATAACTTCTCCCAATAAAGAACTTGCAAAATTGTGAACCAAAAGACTACCTCTCCCTCCCGCCCCCTTCCCCAATGTTGTTGTTGTGGTCTTCACTCTGAAGACTGGTTTGATGCGGCTGCGCAAGCTAGTCTATTCAGTGCAAGCCTCTTCAGCACTGCACAGATAATGCAATGTACATCAGTTTGAACCTGCTAACTGTACTCAAGATTTGGTCTCCCTCTACAATTTTAACGCCCCCCCCCCCCTCCCGAACACCCACATATACACACTTCTCTCCATTACCAAATTGACAATTCCTTGGTGCTCAGGATATGCCTTATGAAACGAAGTCGTGCCATAAGTTTCTTGTTTCCCCCAGCTCATCTCAGTATCTTGTTATCAGTTATTCGATCTTCAGCGCCACCACTATTTTTCGGCGCTACTGAGTAAAACTGTGATGTTGCGATGGCTGTTGCAAAGACCTTGAAAGTAAGGCAGCTCAGAGACGACCAAACGCGATATCGTCAGATGCAGCAAAGCCACTGGCAGATTCCCACACATTGTGCTCCAGGAAAGGGGCTGTCACCGCCTGAACGACGACACAGCAGGCAGGCATTGGTAGGCCAGTAACTACACATTTAATCAACAGACTTCTTATAGCCTACATGGTTGCAAGCTGAGATTTGCAAAGCAAGAACGCTCTGTCCCAACATAAATTACCTTTATTTTCTGTTAAAGGTGTTTCAGTCGGTAGGTACTATTTACGAGGAGAGGTGTATGCCGCTCCACGAAGCGACATGATGCTACAAGCAGCCAGCATGAGATTTGGTCTCCACTAACTGTGGGCCTCTGGTGCTGGTTCTGAGATCGGTGCTGCGGGCTTATCATCTTCCATCCTGTGGGCCAACTACAGGGAGCAACTAGCATTCCGCCATACAGGGTAGTCGTTTGAGATTATGGCCACCAACTCCGGAGGACGTTTCACCACAGAATGTTCTAGTTTGTTCTTCAGTAAAATGTATGAGTAACAGTGAAGTTTTTATCAGCCGGCATCGATCATCATCCCGCCAACAATCCACCACCTCAACTCAGACCTCCACGTGTAGAGGTCATCCACCCTGGACCTCCACATTTTGATGTCAGAAGTGTGTGTCACTGTTCAATTTCAGTGACAGAGAAGCCTTGAAAGCCACCCTCCCTTGAGACGATGACTCTCGACTACCTCAGGGTTGCAGTTTCGTCGACACACAGCATCAGTATGCAGTGGGTGGGTCCACTGACTGGTCTTTTTTTCCCTGCGAGTATCACATCGAGTCAGTGCACCCTTTAGCAGCTTTTCAGTTCTCTTTCATGTGTGACATCTGTCAAGTAAACTCAGACTGTGTAAATATGAAAGTTATTTTTGCCTATCATCAATGGGAGTTTCTCATTGTCTGGAAGTGTATAACGTGTTAACCATGCGTAGCTTCTTAGGAGCGGAAGATGAGTTTTGTCGAGGAGTCGGAGTTTTCTGGTAGTTTACGCCGTTTTGAGTTGGCAATGTATTTCATTTTGAGCCATAAATGTAGCTCATTACGTTGAAGCACGTAAAGTAATATTCATGAGTAGCCGCTCATGCGGAGAAGTTAAGTTACAGTAAGTGTTAGCATAGAATTAGATGAAGTGTCCTTGTCGTCGTACTGTTTTGTTCTCCTAGTTTATTGTTTGCATAATTGGTGGGGGATACGCTGGGGAGAGGTTGCGAATTTCCGCAGCCTGGACCAAATGTGGGGGGAAGTGCATGTGCCAATGATTTTTTTGAAGAGTGCAACTGCTGACAGTAATTTTGTTGTAGATACTTAAGAGGTTGTACAGAAATAAGACTGTTTGTATTGCATTCCGCCCGTGGTAGGTGAATGGTCAGCGCGACAGAATGTCATACTTACCTGCCCGGGTTCGATTCCCGGCTAGGTCGGAGATTTTCTCGGCTCAGGGACTGGGTGATGTGTTGTCCTTATCATCATCACTTCATCCCCATCGTCACGCAAGGCGCCGAAGTGCCGTCAACTCGATAGACTAGCACCAGGCGAACGGTGTACCCGAAGGGAGCCGTAGCCACACGGCATTTCCATTTGTTGTATTGCAGATGTTGTGGGTACTGAAATGGCACAGAGAGATTTAGTATTTCAGAAGGACGCAGATTCGGCACCATCTGTGACGGCACTGCCTCCTCAGAACGTGGGAGAGAAGAAAGAGGAAATGTGTTTGTAAGGTTTAAGATCGGGCTTGTGCCAGTGTATCAGGATATTGACAAACGAGAAAACACTTTCAGTGTAATGCGTGATGCAGGCGAAGGTTGCTGCGCAGTCCTAGGGCTCATCAAGCATCATGCCGAAACTGACTTTCGATGGCACGCGGTGGAACTCAGGGGGATAATATTCAAGCTGGGGGAAGCTGATGTCCTTCGGTTAGTTAGGTTTAAGTAGTTCTAAGTTCTAGGGGACTGATGACCATAGATGTTAAGTCCCATAGTTCTCAGAGCCATCTGGGGGAAGCTGACATCCGTGAAATACACTCGCAAGCTTCGTTTGTCATGAAGGACAAATGCGGGCAGGCTTAATTTGCATGATATAGTGCCACAAGGCACTGGGAAGTTGCTTTAGGTGACCGAAGGTGTTGCTAACTTATACCATTCTCGAATTCGCCTCCGGGTAGGGAATCGTCGTTGAGTACGCAGCGTTCAGTGATTGGAGCACTTCTCCTGTCTATAATCACATTGAGACTTTATCTGAATTCCGTCCTTGTGGCCGGGAGTTCACGTTTCTTGTCTGTAGAACACAGGAGAAGATAGTATTAGATTATACTAGTCAGAGGACCGCCTTCTGCCGTCCTAGTGTTTGAATGAGTTTTTTATTTTGTGGCTAGAGTTCTTCCATCGTCGCAGACGTGTACGAGAACCATCACTCCGACGCACGGGACGCAGTACATTCGGTGATTTCGCTAACTGCTTCGGGTTATTAGGCCTATAAATCTGAACTGCTGTGATCACGTAAGTTTCATTTCCACTGAGGTTGCACAGCACTGTACATCATCTTTGAAAGTAGTGCCTTCTAGTGTTTGGGACTTAGAGTCATCTCGAGTTATTTACATGAGATCGCGTAGCCATAAAAAGGGGCAGCTTTGGGCAGTTGATCAATAATATTAGTCAAGAAATTCATTTGTATCTCTTTATATCCGTTGCACATAGACATACAAACATTTGGAATAAAAAAAATGGTTCAAATGGCTCTGAGCCCTATGGGACTTAACAGCTGTCGTCATCAGTCCCCTAGTACTTAGAACTACTTAAACCTAACTAACCTAAGGACATCACACACATCCATGCCCGAGGCAGGATTCGAACCTGCGACCGTAGCAGTCGCGCAGTTCCGGACTGAGCGCCTAGAACCGCTAGACCACCGCGGCCGGCAAACATTTGGAATCTACACTCCTGGAAATGGAAAAAAGAACACATTGACACCGGTGTGTCAGACCCACCATACTTGCTCCGGACACTGCGAGAGGGCTGTACAAGCAATGATCACACGCACGGCACAGCGGACACACCAGGAACCGCGGTGTCGGCCGTCGAATGGCGCTAGCTGCGCAGCATTTGTGCACCGCCGCCGTCAGTGTCAGCCGGTTTGCCGTGGCATACGGAGCTCCATCGCAGTCTTTAACACTGGTAGCATGCCGCGACAGCGTGGACGTGAACCGTATGTGCAGTTGACGGACTTTGAGAGAGGGCGTATAGTGGGCATGCGGGAGGCCGGGTGGACGTACCGCCGAATTGCTCAACACGTGGGGCGTGAGGTCTCCACAGTACATCGATGTTGTCGCCAGTGGTCGGCGGAAGGTGCACGTGCCCGTCGACCTGGGACCGGGCCGCAGCGACGCACGGATGCACGCCAAGACCGTAGGATCCTACGCAGTGCCGTAGGGGACCGCACCGCCACTTCCCAGCAAATTAGGGACACTGTTGCTCCTGGGGTATCGGCGAGGACCATTCGCAACCGTCTCCATGAAGCTGGGCTACGGTCCCGCACACCGTTAGGCCGTCTTCCGCTCACGCCCCAACATCGTGCAGCCCGCCTCCAGTGGTGTCTCGACAGGCGTGAATGGAGGGACGAATGGAGACGTGTCGTCTTCAGCGATGAGAGTCGCTTCTGCCTTGGTGCCAATGATGGTCGTATGCGTGTTTGGCGCCGTGTAGGTGAGCGCCACAATCAGGACTGCATACGACCGAGGCACACAGGGCCAACACCCGGCATCATGGTGTGGGGAGCGATCTCCTACACTGGCCGTACACCACTGGTGATCGTCGAGGGGACACTGAATAGTGCACGGTACATCCAAACCGTCATCGAACCCATCGTTCTACCATTCCTAGACCGGCAAGGGAACTTGCTGTTCCAACAGGACAATGCACGTCCGCATGTATCCCGTGCCACCCAACGTGCTCTAGAAGGTGTAAGTCAACTACCCTGGCCAGCAAGATCTCCGGATCTGTCCCCCATTGAGCATGTTTGGGACTGGATGAAGCGTCGTCTCACACGGTCTGCACGTCCAGCACGAACGCTGGTCTAACTGAGGCGCCGGGTGGAAATGGCATGGCAAACCGTTCCACAGGACTACATCCAGCATCTCTACGATCGTCTCCATGGGAGAATAGCAGCCTGCATTGCTGCGAAAGGTGGATATACACTGTACTAGTGCCGACATTGTGCATGCTCTGTTGCCTGTGTCTATGTGCCTGTGGTTCTGTCAGTGTGATCATGTGATGTATCTGACCCCAGGAATGTGTCAATAAAGTTTCCCCTTCCTGGGACAATGAATTCACGGTGTTCTTATTTCAATTTCCAGGAGTGTATGAAGGGGTTATAAACTACAACAAATGTATGCGCAGGAACAACATTTATTATTTAGTAGTTACTAGTTCCCCTAATCATTCATTTATTTTTATGGCTCTGAGCACTATGGGACTTAACATCTATGGTCATCAGTCCCCTAGAACTTAGAACTACTTAAACCTAACTAACCTAAGGACAGCACATAACACCCAGTCATCACGAGGCAGAGAAAATCCCTGACCCCGCCGGGAATCGAACCCGGGAACCCGTGCGTGGGAAGCGAGAACGCTACCGCACGACCACGAGCTGCGGACTTATTTTTATGTTGTAATTTATATATTAAAGAGCAAGAAGTAGGAAATATTATCACCGTTAAGAGATCCTAAGATCTGCTTCAAGGGTAGTCAGACAGGGCCAAATCTTCATTTTCGCGTTCAGTATTTTCCAGTGCGCACAGTCATTTTTACAACCGCCTGGAGCAGCATCTTGGAAACCATACAAATACCTTCAAGAAATACTTCCTAAACACTTAAATTTATATTCGATGTTAGCAAATCCCCCTTTTTCATTAATCCTTTTCTTGCTATAGTCAGTCTTCATTTTATATCCTCTCTACTTAGGCAATCATCAGTAATTTTGCTGTCCAATGGGCCTTTTAGTGTCACACTTCGTAATCACATTGCCTTAACCCTCGTAATACCAAGGGGAAGGGAAGGGGTACTATATGCCTACCTTTTCAGAACACTGTAATCTAGTAATGTACGTTATATTTTAAAATTCTAAAAAATTTATTTATGATTTTTCATGATTTCTTCTACCAGATTCCGTAATTGTTTTAAAATTTTCAGTAAAACTCAACGCAAAAATTTAGGTCTTGTCAGTGGATGTGAATTTTAAGAACAGTTGTCATATTAATATTTTCAGGTTTAGGACCCTTCTTACACAGAAATATATCTTTAAAAAGTATGTTGTGCGTAAAAGACAAAGAAAATTAACGAAATCCTTATTTTTTTGTGTTGGTCATATATTACGCCCTCGTTTTGTAGTACACGTTATGGAAAATCCGCTGGTACTGGCAGGTTTAATTCGAATAGATTCCATTACCTTTCATTTAGTTCTATAGAGGGTCCTCTTATAATTCCTTTCCAGGGCTCTATCTATTCCATTCAACTGTTATTCCAAGTTCTTTGCTGTCTCTGACAGAACTGCAGCCGGCCACGGTGGCCGAGCGGTTTTAAGCGCTTCAGTCTGGAACCGCGCCACTGCTACGGTCGCAGGTTCGAATCCTGCCTCGGGCATGGATGTGTGTGATGTCCTTAGGTTAGTTAGGTTTAAGTAGTACTAAGTTCTAGGGGACTGATGACCTAAGATGTTAAGTCCCACAGTTCTCAGACCCATTTGAACAGAACTGCAGTGTCACTGGTAAACTTCAAAATGTTTATTGTTTCTCCCTAATCTGTAATTCTGTTTACAAATTTGTCCTTCTATGCTTTACTGCTTGTTCAGTGTAGATGTTAAATAACATCGAGCGTATGCTACCCGTATGTCTCACTCGCATCTTCCCATTCCACAACTAGAAATCCACCGAATGGAGTAGCAGAATTTATGTGCTTCAATAAGATTTGTTCTTTGATGGGGTGGGGCTATGAAATACATGTCCAGTCTGATTACTCCTCTCTTATTTTTACCGGAGGACAGCAAAATTCATATTTCAGTGCATACACGGCCAAAATTCAAACTCTGAATTAGGACAACATGGATTCCCAAGGATTCACGTGTTAACAGTTGTGGAGGGACATTTAGAAATGAGCTTCTCTTCTATTTCAGAACTTCAAATGTTATTTTTGTAACTCCCAGAATAGCAGAGTACATTGAGACAACTATTTCTAGATCGAAAGGTAAGCCAGTTCCGTTCGAACCCACTAGCGAGAACAAAGAGAAAAGACAGTTGGAGATGCAATAAAGGGAAATGTCGTTAGAGTGTATTTTTGGGATTGGAGAAGTATGAGGAAGGAAAACTATTGTATCCTTTTCATGACTTTACGCCTCTTATCGTCAGACATCATTTTTTAATGACGAATGGTGGCCAGAGGAAAGTTGCTACCTCACAGTATCTCTGCATAAATAGCTTTTCATCTAAGCATAATTTGAGGCGTTTATGTAAATGTCCGATTTCAGAAGATTCTCTGTCCTGGGGCGCCGGTTCAAATGATTTAACATTGTCATCGTCCATGTCAACAGAAGGTGCAGTGTAAGTGATTTCTCCCATTCTAATTGCTTGGACACCGCTTTGAAGAGTCACAAAAACCATTATGTTTTAAAAGCTATAAAATAAAGGATTGCAAATAAGAATTACAGTAATAGAAAAGCATTCATATCGTAGAAAGTTCTTTCATCAGCGTGATATCAGTTCCTTAATTTCGGGCTATTTCTCCATTCTCAGCGAGGTTTTCGCAGAAAGACATTCTAATATTGTCAGCTGCTTGCTCCAGCGAGTATCGTTAGAGTGGCTCAGTGATCTATCAAGAGCATTAAGAAGACCACTTTTCTTTACGTACGTTCAAAAATGGCTCTGAGCACTATGCGACTTAACTTCTGAGGTCATCAGTCGCCTAGAACTTAGAACTAATTAAACCTAACTAACCTAAGGACATCACAAACATCCATGCCCGAGGCACGATTCGAACCTGCGATTGTAGCGATCGCGCGGTTCCAGACTGAAGCGCCTAGAACCGCTGGGCCACTCCAGCCAACGTGTTCTGTACGCCTTTCAAAGTAGAGTCGTGGATACCAAGAGAAATTAATCGTCTAAACAATTCTGTTCGCATATTACCGACCGTTTGTGGTTCATCTGGAAACTGGGTTGTAAACATAATGCGAGATCTGGTAGTCCAGTTAATAAAACACGAGACAGTACATGTCAGCTAATGGTTTCTTCTCGCGCTGGACGTCATCATGTCCGTAGTTGCTAAGTATTCACCTTCTGTTGTATGATGAATTACCTCGGGCATAATTATATGTCGTAGGCTTTTAACAATTTCTGCCATGTACCGTGACACAGCTGTGGGGTGAGATATAATGGCCTTTGCAGTGTCGATTACCGTCTGAACAAGATCCATAAGACCTTTACATCTTATAGATCCGTATGTTCTTACGTCTCGTGCACATATAGCCACACAGTTATCGACAGTTATTTCCTGAGCAGGTTTAGGAAGTCGTTTCTCGTCCACACAAGACCCTTGTTTATTAGACACGCATCGATGGCGAGAAATGTGCGAAGTGCTACTTGACCCATCAGCATAAGACTAAATTTCACCGCACAGCGAACAGGAAACAAAATGAACGTTTTTCCTAACGCCATCCAAAATAGGCTTTAAGACGGTCCAAATTGAACCTTTAAGATTCGCTTCAAGCTGTGTGGTTCTCTACTCATCAGTGATTAATTTTCCTTAATTCCCTTTTTCTTCGCATGCACTGTCTTCTGCAAACAACGTTTAGCTTCCGCGCTCATTTTGTGCGTTTCGAGAAAAATGAAGAAATCCCACCACCCTACTAAACACTGCTCTACTCACCGCTCGTAGCCCGTAGCTCGCAACTGCTGTCAGTACTACCAACAGGCCGTAGGCCGCAGCACGCCAGTGCTTGCGCACGGCGATGGTGCAGTGACGTCACGGGTTCGCTCAGTGTGGGGCAGGGAGGCCGCGAAACTTGGGCTGCGTCCCCATTCGTAACTCTGCTGGGCCCGTGGCATACAGGTTCTTTCACAACAGCACTGCTCGCCCTTGGAGTGGCGTCAGGGACTCGCTCGGTCCGAGACTGCTATAAGCCAGTGCGGCCGCAGATCGCGGGCGCAGCCTCTGTGCACGACTCTCCACCGTGCGTCCCGTCAGAAGTCGATGCGGCTGCCCCGGCTAAACCGGCACCGCGAGGCAAGGCTCGCACGGCTGTCATGCCCATGGTCCTGGACGGGCCACACCTCCACGCCCACCTCTGCTGCGATGTGCACAACCAGAGCTCACACTCAGACGGTCGTCACCGACCGTTTGCCATCAGCCGGCCATGGTGGCCGTATGGTTCTAGGCGCTACAGTCTTGAACCGCGCGACCGCTACGGTCACAGGTTCGGATCCTGCCTCAGGCATGGGTGTGAGTTCTAGGGACTAATGACCTCGGAAGTTAAGTCCCATAATGCTCAGAGACATTTGAACCATTTTTTTGATCGACATCATACTAGCCAACTGTGACGTCACTCCAGCAGTGGCTGCATCAATTCCCACAGGCAGACACATCACTGAACCTCTTACCCTCAAAACAATGATACCTCTTAAATTTTAAGTTAGTGTATCTTGTGCAAATATCTCCCGTGCCAATTAAAGTGATTTGTCAAAGTGTTTGTTTAAAACATGTCAAATCGTGTATTGTTTTTTCTTGTATACACCAATCTTGTAATTTTGTTGTACTTAAACGACTTGAATGACTGCTCATGTAACAGCCAGTATCGTAGTCACTCAAGGGGTCAAATGTAAGACACCAAGAAAATTTTTCTTTCTTTGCGTTTATGAAATATATGTGTAGAATAGAGTGCACAAATGTTAATAAGTACGTGTTAATGTTTTCTGTGATAATAAAGAGGAGGTTTCTGCCTTTTTTTGGCGATCAGCTAGGAGATGCCTTCCTGTTTCGTATCGTCCTTTGTTCTTCAGCTTTCGCTATGTAAGCATCTATGTTGTTAGCTATAAATTACCGTGAATATATTTAAGTATATTTAAATTAATACCTTCCAGATGTATAAATTGAACAAACTAAACATATGTGTTTGTATTAATGTCCGCCTCCGCAGCGTAACGGTAGCGTTACCGACTACTAGGTGGCCCAGGTTCGATTCCCGTCAGGGAAGTGGGTTTTTTTGTCCTTCATCATCATTTTCATTATCATTGACTCGCAAGTAACCGATGTAGCGTCATTTAAAAAGGACGTGCTATACGGCGGCCGAACATCCCCTCATAGAGGCCTCCCGGCCTACAATGCCATACTTTTTTTTTTACATTTTTGTGTTAATGTCTTTATCAGCTTTGTGAAAGAAACGCAAAAGTGTTGACATGGATTCCGTGCGCCATTGATGTGATCCAAATACTGATTAGCAATTTATGAGATCATTTATGGTGCACCAACGAAACTGCAGTCTTTCAGAAACGAGGTGCGATACTCAATTAACTATACAGCATAATGCGATTGACCGATCGCGTTATGCACTTGCCATATGAAAATTACATTGGAGCCACGTCTGCAACTTCGCGTTTTTCTCGAACACCAACCTGGATTAATAGTAAAAGACAACAGGAATCAACAAGCACTGCTCGGTTAATGTCAATTGACATTACTGAGCTGACTACCTGCTGGTAAGTGGTAGGTGATCACGACTATTTTCTTTACAATTCTCTATCTTCCTTCCACCTTCGCAAGCAGGCAAGGTAACAGTTACAGCTCACAACCTCCACTCGCTCATGCACCTGCCACAGAGTGTGTTGCTACTGCTGGCTGGGAAGCACTTATACTGTGGTCACTCCGTGTGTGGTTGCAGTTTAACATCATACCAGCGACATTTCTGTTTACAACAACAAAATAATACAAGAACCAATTCCTCAGTTCGTTGCATCGGCCAATAGTGTGACATAAATAGCTTTTCTCATACGACAATCAGCAGCGCCGTTAATTTAGAGCAATACGGAAACGTCTTTTGCCATGTCAACAGCCGAGGGTGCTGCATCACACGAGATCTACATTACTCATGAGTTCTCCCAGTAAAGAACTTGCAAAATTGTGAACCAGAAGCCTACCTCTCCCTCCCACCCCTTCCGCAATTTTGTTGTTGTGGCCTACAGTCTGAAAACGGGTTTGATGCAGCTGCCCAAGCCACTCTATTCTGTGCAAGCCTCTTCAGCGCTGCACAGCAACTGCAATGTGCATCAGTTTGAAGCTGCTACCCGGGTTCCCGGTTTCGCTTTCCGGCGGGGTCAGGGATTTTCTCTGCCTCGTGATGACAGGGTGTTGTGTGATGTCCTTACGTTAGTTAGGTTTAAGTAGTTCTAAGTTCTAGGGGAATGCTGAGCATAGATGTTAAGTCCCATAATGCTCAGAGCCATTTGAACCACTTTTTGAACCTGCTAACTGTATTCAATACTTTGTCTCCCTCTACAGTTTTAATACCCCACCTCTCCCCAACACTCATATATACATACTTCTCTTCGTTACCAAACTGACAATTCCTTGGTGCCTCAGGATATGCCTTATGAAACGAAGTCGTGCCGTAAGTTTGTTGTTTTCACCAGTTCGACTCAGTATCTTCATATCAGTTATTAGATCTGCAGCGCCACCACTAATTTTCCGCGCTATTGAGTAAAATTGTGATTGTGGTATCGATAGCTACGATGCCACGGCGTAGGTGAAAGTTCTTAAGTTGGCACTACGACAGACACCGACGACAGCGCCCTCTAGCCGGTGCTGTGGAGTTGTACGAGATTCGCGACATATTCTGCCCATTTTGATCTAGAGCAGACGGCCAGGTCACTTCGCTTGCTATTGAGACTATGTACTACTCACGACGGTTCTAAGGTTTCGCAACTCAGTGCAAAGTTATATATTCAGTTAACATTGTGTCTTAGTAAAACCATTTCTAAGAGCAGTACCGAGAGATTTTCATCTTTTCCTACTCCTACTCACTTCTTTTATTCGACCAACCTTTCCGTTTGCAGTAGCAGACCCACGTGCCGCCTTCCAGGCGGGATACAAAACTTGGCCTCGAATAGGGATTAAAAATATTTTTCCGCTTCTTATTTCCTTTTTTGCTCGGTACTAGTTTAGTTTTTTTGTGGTATGCCCGTGTGGCTGAGTGAATGTCTTTACGTGTTCCCACCATTCGCTAATAAGACTTTCATTTGTGTAAACCCTGGTTCAGCAAATGACGAAGCTGCTTGTTGCCATAAATGGACTGGTCACACAACAAACTGGAGCTACTTCGGTGCCTCCGGCACCACCGCCTGTACCGACGCCGTCTCCGAGGGCGCCGCCATTTCGTGCCTTCAATCCTGACGTTTAACGCTGGCCAGAATACATCGCACAGCTCAAGGCACACTTCGCAGCTTCCAACATACCAGGTACAGAGCGGCTTGCTTTTTTCATTGCCAATGCGGGTGTTGTGTTGTACCGTGTGCTCGTGAAATTGTTTCCCACGACCCGCCTAAAAATTAACTTACGACGAAGTGATTGATGCTTTGAACTCCCACTTCCGTGACAGTGTGAATGTGGTAGCTGCACGCTACAAATTCTTTCACCTCAGGCGTCGCTCTCCTTAGTCGAATAAACCCTGGTGAGGGGGCCTTCAGGGACTAACTTCTGTGACTTTAATTACTCGTGTGGACGCTCATTTGCGGACGTAATTATTAGAGACGCTATTGCGCAGATTGTGGCAGATCACCGCATCCGCGAACAAATCCCCAGATTTAAAAACTCGTCTTTGCAGGAGGTAGTGGACTTGCTAGACAGAGAAGATACATTAGACATGGCTACTTCCTCGTTCGACGTGACCCCGGGTGTGTGTACTGTTAGCGCGGCTCAACTCGTGTCCTCCCACCCGCCAGCACGGTCAGCCACGCCGCGCCGCTTGCGTGCAAGTAAATAAATTTCACAGCAGGCACCCACTAAGAAACTGAAATCATGTCCGAACTGCTTTCGTGCCCACCCACGGGACATTTGCCCATCCCGTCAAGCACTGTTATTTTTGTAATAGGAAAGAAACTCTAATTCACAACTTGTCTCCCGTTCGCGTGACTCGCGTGGGCGTCACCGCAACGGCAACCGCCATGATCATGATTCACATCAGCCTATGGATGTTAATGCCATTTATTCAAAGCCTTCTGCCTCACGTCCTTCGCCTGTTTGTCGTGTGAATTAAGTTTTGCCACACACTTCCTCTCGCATTCAGCGCGATGCGAGGAAACTTTTTGTGAGTTTGCTCATTTGTGGACGTTCTGTTAGCATGCAGCTGGACACTGGTGCGTCAGTTTCTTTACTGAACAAATCATGTATGACTTGCTTTATTCACTCCCGCTTCATCGTTCACATTCCACGCTGACTGCACTTGCTGGGCAGGAAATCTCAGTGCTTGGCGTATGTAGTTTTCTAGCCACGTATGGTGCCACGACCCGTACAGTGTCTTTCCATGTGCTCTGCTCTAGTGATGGTACGAATATTTTTGGCATGGACGCATTTGAACTTTCTGGCCTCAAAATTCAGGACAATGTAATTTGCATCAACGCTATTGACCATGCAGACAGTGTTGCCGCACTATGCGATGATTTTGCTGAAATTTTTTCTGATGGCCTTCGTTGCGCCACAGACTTTGCAGCGCATGTTGTAGGTAAAGACAATGCCATGCCTTTTTTTTTTTCCGGCGTGCACGCCCGGTACTGCACGCACTGCGCGACGCCGCAGCTTCTGAACTTTAGCGTTCTAAGATATTGGTGTCATTGAACCTGTTTCTGCTTCGCCATGGGCTTCGCCTATAGTGTGTCTGAAGAAACCAAACGGTCGTCTCCGTATTTATGCTGACTTTAAGTCTGCAGTAAATTCCCAGACATTGGTAGCTACATTTCCCTTACTGCGTCCTGAAGACATTTTTGATAAGCTTGGTCTCGACGAACAGTAACAGCGCTATTTTGTGACCAACACCCACCTTGGATTGTTCAAGTTTCGCCGCCTTCCGTTCGGTAGTGCTTCGGCTCCTGCTATTTTTCAGTCTTATTTGCAGCAATTGTGTGCCACTGTCCCTGGCTGCTCAAATTATCTGGACGATATAGTGGTATAAGGTCTCACCCCTGACGAATATTTGCAGAATTTACCTGCCTTATTTATTGTACTTTTGCAGGCAGGACTAAAGTGTAACAGAGACAAGTGCAAATTTTTTCAAACTGAGATTCAGTATTTGGGACATATGATTAACGAACAGGGTATCCATCCCTCACATTTCAGTGCAGTTAGACTTGCCAGCACCCAGGAACTTGAAAGGACTTCAGTCTGTGTTGGGCAAAATATCATATTATATTCGGTTTATACCAAATGCAGCGCAGTTTGCAGCGCTTATGCTTCGCCTTTTACGAAAGAACGTTCCCTTTGTTTCATCTTCGGAATGTGAGGCTGCTTTCCACAAGCTCAGATCTGCTTTGTTGAGTGATCGCTGTTTGATTCCTTTCGATCCCTCCAAACCATATATTTTGGCATTGTAGCGATTCTCTCACAGCGCATTAAGTCTGTCGATCGTCCGATAGCTTTTGCGTCTAAGTTGCTCAATTCTGCCCAGCAAAACTATTCTGAGAACGAGAAAGAAGCTTTAGGTTTTGTATATGGTGTGACAAAGTTTCATGATTTTTTGTACGGTCGCAAGTTCTAAGCCTTTGATGTCGTTGTTCCTCCCGTCAAAGCCAGTTCCGGCCCATACTGCACAAAAGTTGCATCGTTGTTCTTTGTTTTTGTCTAACTACAATTACGAAATCTTCTTTCGGCCCACGGCCATGCGGCAATGCTAATGCTTTGTCTCGTCTGCCTATCGGTCCTGACGAAGTCTCTGATTCTTCCGAATTGTCCTGCATGTTTATTGATTCACAAGATAAGGAATTAGCTGATGGTTTTCCGGTGGATTTTCGTCGCATTGCTTCCGCGACAGCCGCCGATACTTCTTTGAAGATTCTTTTGCGGTATATTCGTACTCAATGGATTCCATCTGCTACGCAGATTCGTGATCCACTTGTTCGACGTTACTTTGCGCAACGTCCCAACTTGTGTGCACACCATGGTGTTATCTTGTTACAAACTGACAGTGATCAGTCTCGTGTGGTTGTACCTCGTTCGTTCCATTCGGAAATTCTCTGCTTGCTGCTTGCTGGTCATTGGGGTAGAGTGCGGATGAAGCAATTTGCGCATCGTCACTGCACTTGGGTCAGCATTGAGAAACATATTGAGAATTTGCTTGCTAACTGTCCATCTTGTGTGGAGCATCAATCTGCTCCCTGCCAGCGCTTCTTTCAGCAGGGTCGACTCCTTCTGCGACTTGACAGCACGTTCATATTGATTTTGCGGGTACTTACTGGAGCACCCGCTGGTTAGTAGTCATTGATCCGTACAGCAACTTTCCTTTTGTTGTACCTATGTCTTCTACTACATCTGCCAGTACTATTCTGGCTTTGACGTCTATTTTCTGCATTGAGGGCCTTCCTGAAGTTATTGTCTCCGGCAATGGCCCCCAGTTCGTGTCCTCAGAGTTTGTAGCGTTCTGTGCTGCTAATGGCATTCGCCATCTGACCTCAGCCCCATTCCACCCCCAGACGAACGGTGGGGCTGAACACTTTGTGCGTACCTTTAAGTCGCAGATGAGCAAGTTGCGCGCCACGCACTCTCGCGAGCACGCGCTCTGGACTTCCCTTGCTTCATATCGCTCGCAGCCGCTCGCCACCCGTTCCCCAGTGGAACTGCTACATGCCTGCGCCCATCGGTCACTCCTGCAGCTATTGCACCCGCCAGCGCGCGGTCCCGCTGCTTCACCCCGTTGTGGCTTGGCGCCACATGATTTAGTGTTCTATTGCGTTTACTCTGGCAGGCAGCGCCGGGAGCAGGGACTCATTCTTCGCCAGCTTGGCCGCACCTTATTTGTCATTTCTGGTCCCTCTGGCACTGACAAGCGACACCGGAACCAGATCCGTTTGTGCCGTCCTCGGTTTTCTGCCGCTGGTTGTTTTCTGGAAGAAATGGAGGCTTCACAGATTCCTCCGCCTCAGCCTACGACTCCACCCATGGCCCTTTGTCGCTCGCACCCCGCCACGGGCGCCCCGCCTGCCGTCGTCGAAGTCGTCCCTGCCAGTTCGGTTACCTGCATGGGACGGGCGCCTCTCGCCGCCACCACGGCCCCACCACCGGCCGGCGCCGCCGCCGCCGCCTCCGTGTTCCTCCGTTTTGCCGGTACCGATGTACGCTGAGGCTGCCATCACGCCGCCGCGGCCGTCTAGCATGGAGGTCGTTGCTCCGCCTGCTCATCCGAGCATACCCAGTGGCGGTGCGCAGCCTGGACAGGTTTCCCACGATCAGTTCGGGGTCGCGAGTGGACAGCACGGCTCAGCAGTTCCGCTGTCCGCCCCCTCAGCTGCGCCCCCTGGGTGCCTCCACCTGTCGTCGGAAGCCCTACTCAACTATAGTGCATCGTTTCAGGGGGGAGGGATGTGGTATTCCAATGTCGTATAGCGCGCGAAAAGAATGAACACCCATATCTGGAGCTCCGATTTCCCTTATTTTATCGTGGTGATCGTTCCTCCCTATGTAGGTCGGTGTCAACAAAATATTTTCGCATTCAGAGGCGACAGTTGGTTATTCGAATTTCGTGACAAGATTCCGTCGCAACGATAAACGCCTTTCTTTTAATGATTTCCAGCCCCTGCTGCATATCGACGTTAACGATATGGGCCTGTAATTTAGTGGATTACTCCTACCTTTCTTGAATATTTGTTGTGACCTGTGCAACTTTCCAATCTTTGGGTACGGATCTTTCGTGGAGCGAACGGTTGTATAGGATTGTTAAGTATGGCGCTAATGCATCAGCATACTCGGAAAGGAATCTAATTGTTATACTGTCTGGACCAGAAGACTTGCTTTTATTAAGTGATTTGAGTTGCTTCACTACTTCGAGGATGTTTACTTCTACGTTACTCATGTTGGCAGCTGTTCTCGATTCGAATGCTGGGATATTTACTTAGCCTACCGAAATGCCTTCAGAAAAGAAGACTGTGTTAAGTAACTCCATTTTTATCGCGCAGAGAAGGCATTGATTGTTTCTTGCCGCTAACGTACTTCACATACAACCAGAATCTTTTTGGATTTTGGATGGAAAGGATCGCCAATCTTGAGGATTCTGCGTCTGTTTAAATTTGGCATGTTTGTTTAGTTGTTTCTGCAACAGTGTTCTAACTCGTTTTGTGTACCAAGGAGGATCAGCTCCGTCGAGTGTTTGTTAATTTGGTATAAATCTCTCAATTGCTGCCGATACTATTTCTTTGAATTTAAGCCACATCTGGTCTACACTAATATTATTAATTTGGAATGAGTGGAGATTGTCTCTCAGGTAGGCGTCAAGTGAATTGTTATCTGCTTTTTTGAATAGGTATATTTTTCGCTCATTTTTCGAGGATTTGGGGATTACAATATTCAATCTCACTATGACAACCCTGTGTTCTCTAATTTCTGTATCGGTTTTGATGCTAGTTATTAACTTAGGATTATTTGTTGCTAAGAGGTCAAGTGTGTTTTCACAGCTGTTTACTATTCGTGTGGGCTCATGAACTAACTGCTCGAAATAATTTTCAGAGAATGCGTTTAGCAAAATTTCGGATGATATTTTATGCATACTTCCCCAATTAAACATGTATTTTCGCCAACATATCGAGGGTAAATTAGTCACCACCAACTATTATGGTACGAGTCGGGTACGTGTTTGAAATCAAACTCAAGTTTTGTTTGAACCTTTCAGCAACTGTATCATCTGAAGTGGGAGGTCAGTAAAATGATCCCATTATTATTTTATTCCAGTTGTCAACAATGACCTCTTCCCATACTAACTCACAGGAAGTATCTACTTCAATTTTGCGACAAGTTAAACTACTTCTGACAGCAACAAACACGCCACCGCCAACGGTATTTAGCCTATCTCTTCGGAACACCGTTCTTCAAAAATGGATCAGAGCACTATGGGACTTAACATCAGAGGTCATCAGTCCCCTAGAACTTAGAACTACTTAAACCTAACCACCCTAAGTGCTATTTCTGCGTAAGCAGAAGAAACTAACGATCAATGCCCGACAACAATTTATTGGACTGTTCAGTTAAGCAAAACAAATTCTCCAAGTATAACACCAACACAAAACAATGATCCATCTTTGAAATCACAACTACATACAAGAATAATATAGAAAACAACTGAAATAATTTCCTACTAGTCTCCACCAGAGACTTCTCCGATACACCAAGCCTAATCCAGAGATCAGCAAGAAGATCCAAGCCGGGCTGCTGGGACGGCAGCTACCCATGTCCGCTGGAGGTCGATGAACTGCCGATGTGCAGCCGAGCGCTGGCCCTTATAGCGTTACGGCGGATAAGTACCCTGGAAATATTTTCTATCACGTGGTTTGACGTGTGAAAATAGTTCTGGGATATGCAGCGACCTCTTCCTTATGTTTATGTGGGCTGGTAGTGGCCCTGGTGGCCGCTGGTGTCTTTGATGTGGTGTTGTTGTTGTGGTTGTTGTTGTGGCCGTTCATAAATATTGCCTGTCGGTTGTGTAGTGCTTCGGTGTGCCTGCGAGGCGGGCAACCCGCGGCTGCAGGCTGTTAGTTTGGTTGTTGATACTCTAGGCGCCGGGATGTCTGGTGGAGAAGGCCCCAGCACTAAGGACATCGCACACATCCATGCCCGAGGCAGGATTCAAATCTGCGACCGTAGCAGTCTTTCAGTTCCGGACTGAAATGCCTAGAACGGCTCGGTCACGGCGGCCGGCACACCGTTAGTTTCTTCGCAAAAATATCGGCTGAGCTTATATCCGATTTTAGCGAGCTTTCAGTGCCTATAACGATTTGAGCATCAGTGCTTTCTATTACCGCTTGGAACTCTGGTACTTTGCCAACACAGCTACGACAATTTACAACTGTTATAACAATGATTCCTGTATCTACGTTCTTCCTGTGTTCAGCTTGCACCCTTTGTGACTGAAGCCCTTCTTGTGTTTTCCCAAGACCCTCTAACCTAAACAACCGCCCAATCCACGACACACAGTCCCTGCTACCCGTGTAGCCGCCTCCTGCGTATAGTGGACAGCTGACCTATTCAGCGGAACCCGAAACCCAGCCACCCATTGGCGCAAGTCGAGGAATCTGCAGCCTAGTAGCTTGCAGAACCCTCTGAGCCTCTGATACAGACCCACCACTCGACTCTGTACTAGAGGTCCGCAGTCGGTCCTGTCGACTATGCTGCAAATGGTCAGCTCTATCTTCATCTTGCAAGCAAGACTAGCAGCTTTTACCACTTGTTAACCGCTCGAAACCAGAGAGAATCTCTTCTGATCAAAAGTGACACACATCACTGATACCGACGTGAGCAACCACCTGCAGTTGGCTTCAGCCTGTGCTCTTCATGGCATCCGGGAGGGAGGACCCTGTCCACATCTGGAATGACACCACACGGTATGCACACGCAGTGCACATTGGATTTCTTACCCTTCTTGGCACCCAAGTCCCTAAGGGGCCCCATAAAGCGCCTAACGTTGGAGCTCCCAACTACCAATAATCCCACCCTCTGCGATTGCCCGGATCTTGCACGCTGAGTGGTTTCCTCTGAAACAGGACAGGTGACAGCATCTGGTTCAGTGACAGCGTCAGCCACAGACAGTGCCTGGAACCTGTTTGTCAGACAAACCGGGGAAGCCTTACGTGCGGCCGCTTGGGAACTCATTCTCTTAGAATGATACCGCCCGTTTTTTGTTCATCTGGAAACTGAGTTGTAAACAAAATATGAGATCTGAGAATCCAGTCAATGAAACACAGTACATGTCAGATAATTGTTTCTTCTCGCTCTGGATGTCAACATTTCTATAGTTGCTGAGTATTCACCTTGTGTTACATGAGCAATTACCTCAGGCATAATTATATGTCGTAGGTTTTTAACACTTTCTCCCATGTACCTCGACACAGTGGTGGGGTGAGATATAATGGCCTTTGCAGTGTCAACTAACGTCTAAACAAGATCCCTAAGATCTTCATCTCTCGTATTTCCATACGACCTTACATCTCGTGCACACATAGCCACGCATTTATCTACAGTTATCTCTTGAGCAGGTTTAGGAAGTCGTTTCTCGTCCACATAAGACCCTTGTTTATTATACGCGCTTGGATGGCAAGAAATGTGCGAAGTGCCACTTGGGTCTTCAGCATCAGATTAATTCCATTGAACAGCGAACAGCAAACAAAATGAACGCTTTTCTTAACGCAATCCACAATTGGCTTTAACACGGTCCAAACTGAACTTTCAAGATTCGCTTCAGACTGTGTGGTTCTCTGCTCACCACTGATTAGTTTTTCTTTTACAACCCTTTTTCTTGACAAGTGCTCCTTCTTCTGCAAACCACGTTTAGTTTCCAACCTCATTTTTGCATTACGAAAAAAATGAAGAAATCCCACTACTTCAGTATACACTGTTCTACTCACCACTCGTAGCCCGTAGCTCACAACTGCGGTCAGTGCTACCAACAACACATAGGCCGCAGCACACCATTGCTTGCGCAAGGCACAGGTGCAGTGACGTCACGGTCTCGCTCAGTGCGGAACAGTGAGGCCGCGGCCTGTGGGCTTCGTCTCCCTGCGCAACTCCGCTGAGCCCGTTGTGTAAAAGTGCTTTCGCAACAGCACTGCTCGGCCCTTGGGGAGACGTCAGGGACTCGCTCAGCCCGAGACTGCTGTAGTCGAGTGCGGCCGCACGACTCTGCACTGTGCGGCCCGTCGGACGTCGATGCGGCTGCCCCGCCTGAACCGACAGAGCGAGGCAAGGCCCCCCACGGCTGTCATGGCTGCGGTCTTGGATGGGGCCGCGACTCGATGCCCACATCTGCTGCGAAGAGCTCAACCAGAACTCACACTCAGCCAATCGTCACCGACCGATTGACACCATACAAGCAAACTGGGACATCACTCCAGCAGTGGCTGCAGGAATTCCCACAGGCAGACACATCACTGAACTGACTTAACCTCTTATTCTCAGATCATTCATACCTCTCAAACTTTTTAGTGTATCTTCTACAAATATCTCCCGTACCAATGTAAATAATTTGTCAAACTGTTTATTTAAAACATGTAAAATAGTGTTTTTTTCTTGTATACACCAATCTTGTAATTTTGTCAAACAGGACATGAATAACTACTCATATAACAGCCAGTATCGTAGTCAAATACCGTAAGACACAAAGAAAATTTTAATTTCTTTGTTTATGAAACATGTGGGTACCAGTGAGTCCACAAATGTTAATAACTACATGTAATACTTTCTAAAATGAGAAAGAACAGAGAAGCCTTCACATTTTTTCTGCCATCAGCTAGGAGATGCCTTCCTGTTTCGTATCGTCCTTTGTTCTTCAGCTTTCGTTATGTAAGCATCTATCTTGTTAGCTGTTAAGAACAATGAATATAATTAAATATATTTAACTTAATACCTTTCAGCTTTTTGTACAGCTATTCGTGAAAGAAATGCAAAACTGCTGACATGGAGCGCGTCCTCCATTGGTGTGATCCAAATACTGATTAGCAGTTTATCAGATCTTTTATGGTGCACAAACGAACCTGCAGTCTTTCGGAAACGAAGTGCGATACTCATTAACTATACAGTATAATGCGATTGACCAATCAACAAGCACTGTTCGGTTAATTTTAATTGACATATTGAGCTAACTACCTGCTGGTAAGTGGTAGGTAAATACGACTATTTTCTTTACATTCCCTATCTTCATATAGTTCAAATGGCTCTGAGCACTATGGGACTTAACTTCTGAGGTCATCAGTCCCCTAGAACTTAGGACTATTTAAACCTAACTAACCTAAGGGCATCACACACATCCATGCCCGAGGCAGGATTCGAACCTGTGACCACAGTTGTAACACGGTTCCAGACTAGCTCTTAGAACCGCTCGGCCACCCCAGACGGCTTCTCTAGAGGAATATAGAAACGTGTTTTGCCATGTCAACAGCCGGGGGAGCTGAACCACACGAGATCTACCTTATTCATGAAATCTCCCAGTAAAGAACTTGCAAAATTGTGAACCTGAAGCCTACCTCTCCCTTCTGCACCCTTCCCCAATATTGTTGTTGTGGTCTTCAGTCTGAAGACTGGATTGATGCAGCTGCCCAAGCTAGTCTATTCTGTGCAAGCTTCTTCAGCGCTGCTAAGCTAATACAAGTCCATCAGTTTGAACCTGCTAACTGTATTCAATACTTTGTCTCCCTCTACAGTTTTAACACCTCCCCCCTCCCCAACACCCACATATACACACTTCTCTCCATTACCAAATTGACAATTCCTTGATTTCTCAGGATACGCCCTATGAATCGAAGTTGTGCCATAAGTTTATTGTTTTCCCCGGTTCGACTCAGTATCTTCTAATCAGTTATTAGATCTGCAGCGGCACCACTGTTTTTCGGCACTACTCAGTAAAGTTCGATGTTGCCATGGCTGTTGGAAAAGATCTTAGGAGTGGGACAGCTGAGAGCCGACCAAACACCATTACGACTGTTGCAGTAATGCCACTGGCAGATTCCCACATTGTGCTCCAGGGGCTCGCACCGCCATAACGACGACACAGCAGAAAGGTGTTGTTGTGTCAGTTAATACAAATCCAATCAATACACTTCTTATGGTCTACATGGTTACAAGCTGTGATTTGCAAAGCAAGAACGCTTGTTCCAACATAAATTACCATTATTTTCAGTCAAAGGTGTCTTAGTCTGGTAGCTGATATTTACGAGGAGAGGTGTATGCCGCTCCTCGAGGCAACATGATGCTACAAGCAGCCACCACGAGATTTGGTCTCCAATAACTGTGGGCCCCAGCTGCTGGTTTTAAGATCAGTGCTGCGGGCTGAGTATCTTCCAGCCTGTGGGCCAACTACCAGGTGCAACCAGCCTTCGACCATAGAAGGCAGTCGTTTGATACCATGGTCACCTGTTGCGTCAGTTTCTTAACACTCGCTATGTTCAGCACACGCTATGGAGGACGTTGCACCACAGAATGTTAGTTGGTTCTTCAGTAAAACGTATGACTAATAGTGAATTTCTTATCAGCAGCCATGGATCATCATCCTGACAACAATTCACCACCTCAACTCAGATCTTCACATGTAGAGGGCATCCATCTTGTCTGACAGCTTCGTGGAGAACGTGGAAAATAGATTTGACCTTTTGCTTCAGTTATAAGCTAGAGAGCCTCAAGTAGTTGCAGGTGTAGACAGGGCACAACAAACTTTCAGCAGCAAATTGAAAAGTAAGAATGTAGGGAAATCAGTAAAGAGAAAGAAAGTGTTATTTATAGGTAGTTCCCATGGAATAGGTGTTGGCCAACTTTTGGAGGATGAACTAGGATCACATTACCAGATCACCAATTTTTTTAAACCTAGTGCTGGTCTGGAGCAGGTGACAGAGGATTTACGATCACTTTGCAAAGATTTCACTAAGGAAGACACTGTGGTTATAGTGGGAGGGCCAGGTAATAGTATTGACAGAGATCCTGGGTACAGTATAGAGTGTGACTTTGCAAAGATTGCATCAGCATCGAAACATACTATTGTTGAGCTTGTATCTGTTCTTGGGCGCCATGTCCGACCTCATTTGAACTCTTCAGTCAAGAGAGATAATTTGGAGTTGGAACGGCTGCTTATATCGTGTGCAGGATCACACATTGGTGTGGTTCCTGGTGATTCTGTCAATAGGTAGGATTATACTAGGCATGGCCTTCGCCTCAACAGGAAAAGGGAAGGGTAAATTGGCTGGGAAAATAGCAGGAAAGTTAAAGGGGGGAGGCACTGTCATGAGTGGTTATAGGGTTCAGGAAAGACCATTTTTAGGGTAGGGAGGACAGAAAGAAACCAAATTTTAAGAGAGGTTAGGACTGAGACCAGTTTGAGAAAGGAACCAAAAAACATAATTCTAGCTCATTACATCAGCATAGACAGCTATTGGTTAAAAATTTTCAACAATCAACAGATATTTCAACACTACCCAACTTTAACTCAATGTGAAATGTCAGCTATCTTTATTGCATCAAAATATTAGAGGGCTGAGAAATAAAATTAATGAATTATCTGCATTGATGATTTAGTCCGCAAAGCCAGCTGACATAATCTGCATCTCTGAACATCATGTGACCACTGGTATAGAACTGTTTAGTCTTACAGGGTTTAGGTTAGCATCTCACTTTTGTAGAGCAGAAATGGAGAAAGGAGTTGCCACATTCATCAGGAATTATCATAAATTTAAGAACATAGACATTCATAAATTTTGCTTAGAACAGCATATGGAAGCATGTGCAACAGAAGTAGAATTTTACAAATAATCCATCATAATATTAAGTGTATACTGAGCACCTGCAGGTAACTTTAATCTGTTCATAAACCACCTTGAAGTTGTACTGGCCCATTTAACAACCAAAAACAAAGAAATAGTGGTTGCTGGTGATTCCAGTGTAGATTTCCTTAAAGACTCTCCCAATAAGAAATTATTTGAGTTAGTAACACTATCATTCAATTTAATTACCAGAGGCGTGCGGCCGCACTCAGCTACAGCAGTCTCGGGCTGAGCGAGTCCCTGACGTCTTCCCAAGGGCCGAGCAGTGCTGTTGCGAAAGCACTTTTACACAACGGGCTCAGCGGAGTTGCGCAGGGAGACGATGCCCACAGGCCGCGGCCTCACTGTTCCGCACTGAGCGAGACCATGACGTCACTGCACTTGTGACTTGCGCAAGCAGTGGTGTGCTGCGGCGTATGGGCTGTTGGTAGCACTGACCGCAGTTGTGAGCTATGGGCTACGAGTGGTGAGTAGAGCAGTGTATAGTGAAGTGGTGGGATTTCATTTTTTTCGTAATGCAAAAATGAGGTTGGAAACTAAACGTGGTTTCCAGAAGAAGGAGCACTTGTCAAGAAAAAGGGTTGTAAAAGAAAAACTAATTAGTGGTGAGCAGAGAACCACACAGCCTGAAGCGAATCTTGAAAGTTCAGTTTGGACCGTGTTAAAGCCAATTGTGGATGGCGTTAGGAAAAGCGTTCATTTTGTTTGCTGTTCGCTGTTCGATGGAATTAATCTCATGCTGAAGGCCCAAGTGGCACTTCGCACATTTCTTGCTATCCATGCGTGTATAATAAACAAGGGTCTTATGTGGACGAGAAACGACTTCCTAAACCTGCCCAGGAGATAACTGTAGATAAATGCGTGGCTATGTGTGCACGAGATGTAAGCTCGTATGGAACTATGAGAGATGAAGGTCTTAGGGATCTTGTTTGGACGTTAGTTGACACTGCAAATGCCATTATATCACCCCACCACTGTGTCGAGGTACATGGCAAAAAGAGCTAAAATCCGACGATATATAATTATGCCTCAGGTAATTGCTGATATGACAGAAGGTGAATACTCAGCAACTATAGAAATGTTGACATCCAGCGCGAGAAGAAACAATTATCTGACATGTACTGTGTTTCATTGACTGGACTCTCAGATCTCACATTTTGTTTACAACTCAGTTTCCAGATGAACCAAAAACGGGCGGTAACATTCTAAGAGAATTGTTTAGACGATTTATGTCTCTTGGTATCCACAACCCACTGTAGTTTGAAAGACATGCAGCACACGACTGATCAAGGTACCAACATTGTCGGTGCACTGTGCAATATATTCACGATTGAATTATTCCTGTCATATGTCAAACACATGGCTACGAAATAATTTTAATGCGGATTATACAGTGGTAAATACAGAAGCCTAAAGGATTTATTGGTGGCCAACTCCTTGTACTCCATTGATGAATTTCTCAGTAGGACCAATTGATTTCTTCTACACCATTCCAGTGCAGTAATGTGTTCAGTAAATAAGTATTGTAGTTCTACTACATGTTTATCGGCTCATAAATAAAAAAAATATTTTTTTAAATTTCAAATTCAGTGCATTAGTGTTTGTAAAATTATTCTTTTATGTAGTGTTCATTAAAAAAATGACAATAATTCCACTTGGGACCTGCGGAAGGTACATTAGCTTATTTGTTTCAGTTGTAAATATTTGTCGTGTATTATTGTTTTTCTGACATGTCCCACATCCTGGAGGACCTCCTAACTATGGATCAATTGGAATGAAAGTAAATCTAATCTAATCTTGGACCTCTACATTTAGATGTATGAAGTGTGTCACTTCCAAATTTCACTGATACAGGAATCTTACCAGCCACCACCCCTGGAGACGATGACCCTCGACTACCGCAGTGTTGCAGTTTCGTCAATACACAGCATCAATATGCAGTGCATGAGTGCACTGATTGTTCTTTTTTTGCCCCCTGCGAGTATCACATCACGTCAGTACACCTTTTACCAGGTTTCCAGTTCTGTTTTCATGTGGGACATGTGGCAAGTAAACTCTGATAGTGTTCTGAAGATGTGTAAATATGAACGTTATTTTTGCCTATGAGTGTGGCATTTATCTGGAAGAGTATAAGGTGTTAACCATGCGTAGTTTCTTAGGAGCGGAAGATGAGTTTTGACGAGAAGTCGGAGTTTTATGGTAGTTTACGCCGTTTTGAATGGGCAATGTATTTAATTTTGAGCAATAAATGTGGCTCACTACTTTTCAGCACGTAAAGTAGTAGTCATGAGTAGCCGTTCAAGCGGAGAACTTAAGCTACAGTAAGTGTTAGGATAGAATTAGATTAAGTGTCCTTGGCGTCGTACTGTTTTGTACTCCTCGTTTGTTGTTTGTATAATTAGTGGGGGAAACCCTGGCGGAGAGGTTGCGATTTTCTGCAGCTTGGACCAGATGTGCAGGGAACTGCACGTGCTGATGATTCAAGTGTCTTGCCGAGTGCAACTGCCGACAGTAATTTTGTTGTAGATACATAGATGACACAGAAAGCTATCAATAAGACTGATTGTCTTGAAGATGTTTTGGGTACTGAAATGGTACGGACGCATTTAGTATTTCCAGATTCGGCACCATCTGTGACGGCACTGCCCCCTCAGAAGATGGGAGGAGAAGAAAGAGGAAATGCGTTTGTAAGGTTTATGATTGGACCGACAAGGCTTGTGCCAGTGGGACAGGAGACTGAGAAAAGTGACAACACTTGCAGTGTAATGGGTGATGCAGGCGAAGGCTGCTGTGCAATCCCAGAACCAGATTTTCTCATCAAGCATCATGCCGAAACTGACTTTCGATGACGAGCGGTGGAACTCAGGGGGATACTGTGGTGTCACCGCTAGACACCACACTTGCTAGGTGGTAACTTAAATCGGCCGCGGTCCTGTAGTACATGTCGGACCCGCGTGTCGCCACTGTGTAATCGCAAACCTAGCGCCACCACAGGGCAGGTCACAAGACACCGACTAGACCTCGCCCCAGTTGTACGGACGACATTGCTTGCGACTAGACCTACCAAGTCTTCCTCTCATTTGCCGAGAGACAGATAGAATAGCCTTCAGCTTAGTCCATAGCTACGACCTAGCAAGGCGCCATTTGTATCAGTGCTTATAGCTTACTAATATTCAAGAGAGATGTATTCCAACAAGAGAATAAAGTTAAGTATTATAAAACTACGTACTTTTCTTTAGTGCATTAATAAGTCTCATGTTCCAGAACTTCAAGCCCGTCTGCGTTAGTTTAGCGTGCACCTAGCTACCTCATTGTGTCTATGCTGTATGAACTAGACACAACAGATACTGTTCAAGCTGAGGAAGCTTTCACCAAGGTTCCTTTATCATGATCGGACAAATGCGGGCAAATTCACTAAGGCTTAATTCGCACGATATAGTGCCACAAGGCACTGGGAAGTTGTTTTAGGTGACAGAAGGTGTTGCTAACTTACACTATTCTGGACTTCGCCTCCGGGTAGAGAGTCGTTGTTGAGTACGCAGCGTTCAGTGACAGAGCACTTCTTTGTCTATACTCACGATGAGACATCTAAATCCCGACCTTGTGACTGGGAGTTCGCGTTTCTTGTCTGTAGAACGCAGAGAGCAGAAGATAGTATTAGATTATACTAGTCAGAGGAACGCTTTCTGCCGTCCTAGTGTTTGAACGAGTTTTTTATTTTGTGGCTGGAGTTCTTCCATGGTCGCAGACATGTACGAGAGCCATCACTCCGACGCATGGGCGCAGTACATTTGGTGACATTGATTGCATCGGCTTATTAGGGCTATAAAGCTGAACAGCTGTGACCACGTAAGTTTCATTTCCCCTGAGGTTGCACACCACTGTAGATCATGTTTGAAAGTAGTGTCTTCTAGTGTTTGGGACCTAGATGACATCAGTCATCTCTCGTTATTTATATTAGATCGCGTAGTCATAAAAAGGGGCAGATTTGGGCACCTGATATACAATATTAGTCAGGAAAAACATTTGTATCTCTTTATGTCCATTGCACATCGACATATAAACATTTGTCATAAATAAAGGAGTTATAATCTACAATAAATGTATAAGCAGAAACATAAAATTTAGTAGTTACTAGTTCCCTTAATCATTCATTTATTTTTATTTTGTAATCTATATGTTAAAGAGCAAGGAGGAGGAAGTAATATCCAAAGATCTTCTTCAGGGGTTAGTCAGACAGGACCAATTATTCATTTTCGCGTTCAGTATTTTCCTTTGCGCACATTCTTTTTTGCACACGCCTGGAGTAGCATCTTGGAAACCATACAAATACCTTCAACAATTACTTCCTAAGACTCAAATTTATATTCTGTTAGCAAATCCCTCTTTTTCATTAATAATTTTGTTGCTATAGTCAGTCTTCATTTTATATCCTCTCTACTTCAGTCATCATCAGTTATCTTGCTGCCCAATGGTCCTTTTAGTGTCTCAATTCGTAATCAGATTCCCTTAACACTACCCGATTTAACCCTCGCAATACCAAGGTAGAGGGAAGGGGTACTTTATGCATACCATTTAAGAATACCGTGATCTAGTCATGTACATTATATATTAAAATTTTGAAAAAAAATATATTTGTAATTTTTAATGATTTCTTCTTCCAGATTCCGTAATTGTTTTAAATTATTCAGTAAAACTTAATGCAAAAAAAAAATCGTTCAAATGGCTCTAAGCACTATGCGACTTAACGTCTGAGGTCATCAGTCGCATAGAACTTAGAACTAATTAAACCTAACTAACCTAAGGACATCAAACACATCCATGCCCGAGGCATGATTCGAACCTGCGACCGTAGCGGTCGCGCGGTTTCAGACCTAAGCGCATAGAACCGCTCGTCCACTCCGGCCGACGTGTCTGTATGTCTTTCAAAGTAGTCATTGATACCAACAGACATTAATCATATACACAATTCTCTTAGAATATTACCGACGGTTTTTCGTTCATCTGGAAACTGGGTTGTAAAGAAAATGCAAGATCTGAGAGTCCAGTCAATAAAACACGAGACAGAACATGTCAGCTAATGGTTTCTTCTCGCGCCTGACGTCCACATTTCCGTAGTTGCTGAGTATTCACATTCTGTTATACGAGCAATTACCTCAGGCATAATTATATGTCGTAGGCTTTTAACACTTTCTGCCATGTACCGCAACACAGCTGTGGGGTGAGATATAATGGTCTTTGCAGTGTCGATTAACGTCTGAACAAGATCCATAAGACCTTCACATCTGATAGCTCCGTATGACCTTACGTCTCGTGCACATATAGCCACGCATTTATCGACATTTATCTCCTAAGCAGGTTTAGGAAGTCGTTTCACGTCAACACAAGACCCTTGTTTATTAGATACGCATGGATGGCGAGAAATGTGCGAAGTGCCAATTGACCCTTCAGCATGAGAGTAAATTTCACCGCACAGCGAACAGCAAAGAAAATGAACGTTTTTCCTAACGCCATAGAGAATAGGCTTTAACACGGTCCAAACTGAACTTTTAAGATACCTTTCAGTCTGTCTGGTTCTCTACTCACCACTGTTTAGTCTTTCTTTTTTTTTTTTTTGACATGCCCTCCTTCTTCTGCAGACCACGTTTAGTTCCGCGCTCATTTTGTGCATTACGAAAAAAATGAAGAAGTCCCAACCCTCCACTAAACATTGCTCTACTGACCAATCGTAGCCCGTAGCTCGCAATTGCGGTTAGTGCTACCAACAGCCCGTAGACCGCGGCACATCATTGCTTGTGCACGGCGCTGGTGCAGTGACGTCACGGGATCGCTTAGTGAGGAGCAGTGAGGCCGCGCCCGAGGGCTACATCTCCGTCCGCAGCTCGTGGTCGTGCGGTAGCGTTCTCGCTTCCCACGCCCGGGTTCCCGGGTTCGTTTCCCGGCGGGGTCAGGGATTTTTTCTGCCTCGTGATGACTGGGTGTTGTGTGCTGTCCTTAGGTTAGTTAGGTTTAAGTAGTTCTAAGTTCTAGGGGACTGATGACCATAGATGTTAAGTCCCATAGTGCTCAGAGCCATTAGAACCATTTGGCTGCGTTTCCATGCGCAACTCCGCTGAGCCCGTGGCATACAGGTTCTTTCGCAACAGCACTGCTCGGCCCTTGGGGTGACGTCAGGGACTCGCTCGGCCCGAGACTGCTGTAGTCCAGTGCGGCCGCTGCTCGTGGGCCGGGCCTCTGTGCACGACTCTGCGCCTTGTGGCCCGTCGGATCTTGATGCGGCTGCCCCGGCTGAATCTGCAGAACGAGGCAAGGCTCGCACAGCTGTCATTGCTACGGTCCTGGATGGACCGCGCCTCGATTCCCGCCTCTGCTACAAAGTGCACAACCAGAGCTCACACTCACCCGGTCGTCACCGACCGATTGACACCATACAAGCCAACTGCGACGTCACTCCAGCAGAGGCTACATCAGTTCCCTGAACTGACTTATCCTCTGATCCTCAGGACAATGATACCTCTCTAATTTTAAGTTAGTCTATCTTGTACACATTTCTCCCGGGCCAATGAAAATGATTTGTCAAACTGTTTATTTAAAACATGTCAAACTGTGCATTGTTTTTTCTAGTATGCACCAATGTTGTAATTTTGTTGTAATGACGACTCGAAGACTACTCATGTAACAGCCAGTATCGTAGTCAAATGTATCATAGGCAAATGTAAAACAACAAGAAAAATTTTTTTTCTCTGTGTGTATCAGAAAATCCACAAATATTAATAGGTATATGAAGAACAGAGAAGCCTTCATGTTTTTTCTGCGATCAACTAGGAGATGCCTTCCTATTTCGTATCGTCCTTTGTTCTTCAGCTTTCGCTATGTATGCATCTATCTTGTTAGCTCTTGTTGTTGTTGTTGTTGTTGTTGTTGTTGTTGTCTTCAGTCCAGAGACTTTTTTGATGCAGCTCTCCATGCTACTCTATCCTGTGCAAGCTTCTTCATCTCTCAGTACCTACTGCATTCTACATCCTTCTGAATCTGTTTAGTGTATTCATCTCTCGGTCTCCCTCTACGATTTGTACCCTCCACGCTGCCCTCCAATACTAAATTGGTGAACCCTTGATGCCTCAGAATATTTCCTGCCAATCGATCCTTCTTCTACTCAAGTTGTGCCACAAATTTCTCTTCTAATTCTATTCAATACCTCCGCATTAGTTATGTGATCTATCCATCTAATCTTCAGTATTCTTCTGTAGCATCACATTTCGAAAGCTTCCTTCCCCTTCTTGTCCAAACTATTTATCGTCCACGTTTCACTTCCATACATGGCTACACTCCATGCTAATACTTTCAAAAACGACTTCCTGACACCTAAATCTACACTCGATATTAACAAATTTCTCTTCTTAAGAAACGCTTTCCTTGCCATTGCCAGTCTATATTTTATATCCTCTCTACTTCGACCATCATCAGTTACTTTGCTCCCCAACTAGCAAAACTCATTTACTACTTTGAGCATCTCATTTCCTAATCTAATTCCCGCAACATCACCCGATTTAATTCTATTACATTCCATTATCCTCGTTTTGCTTCTGTTAATGTTCATCTTATATCCTCCTTTCAAGACACTATCCATCACGTTCAGCTGCTCTTCCAAGTCCTTTGCTGTCTCTGACAGAATTACAGTGTCATCGACGAACCTCAAAACTTTTATTTCTTCTCCATGGATTTTAATTCCTACTTCGAATTTTTCTATTGTTTCCTTTACTGCTTGCTCAATATACATTTTGAATAACATCGGGGATAGGCTACAACTCTGTCTCACTCCCCAACCATTGCTTCCCTTTCATGCCCCTCGACTTTTATAAATTCCATCTGGTTTCTGTACAAATTGTAAATAGCCTTTCGCTCCCTGAATTTTATCCCTGCCACCTTCAGAATTTGAAAGAGAGTATTCCAGTCAACATTGTTAAAAGCCTTCTCTAAGTTTACAAATGCTAGAAACGTAGGTTTGCCGTTCCCTAATCTATTTTCTAAGATACTCATAAGGTCAGTATTGCCTCACGTGTTCAAACATTTCTACAGAATCCCAACTGATCTTCCCCGAGGTTGGCTTCTACCAGTTTTTCCATTCGTCTGTAAAGAATTCGTGTTATTATTTTGCAGGCGTGGCTTATTAAACTGATAGTTCGGTAATTTTCACATCTGTCAACACCTGCTTTCTTTGGGATTGGAATTATTATATTCTTCTTGATCTCTGAGGGTATTTCGCCTGTCTCATATATCTTGCTGACTAGAGGGTAGAGTTTTGTTAGGCCTGGCTCTCCCAAGGTTGTCACTAGTTCTAATGGGATGTTGTCTACTCCTGGGGCCTTGTTTCAACTTAGGTCTTTCAGTGCTCTGTCAAACACTGACGCAGTATCATATCTCCTATTTCATCTTCATCTACACTCTCTTCCATTTCTATAATATTGTCCTCAAGAACATCTTCCTTGTATAGACCCTCTATATACTCCTTCCACCTACCTGCTTTCCCTTCGATGCTTATTACTGAATTTCCATCTGCACTCTTGATATTCATGCAAGTCGTTCTTTTCTACAAAGATCTCTTTAATTTTCCTGTAGGCAGTATCTATCTTACCCGTAGTGATATGCGTCTCTACATCGTTACGTTTGTCCTCTAGCAATCACTGCTTAGCCTTTTTGCACTTCCTGTCTATCTCATTTTTGAGACGTTTGAAATCTTTTTTGCCTGCTTCATTTTATGCATTTTTGTATTTTCTCCTTTCATCAAATAAATAATATACGAGGGGCGTTTGAAAAGTCTCCTTTTAGATTTATACACTTCGTCCAATGCTGTTCTAATTTGTTGATCCCTTCTGAATAATAGGAATTGTCTAAGTCTGCAAAATAGTTAATAGTTGCTGAAATCGCCTCCTCGTTTGAATAAAATCTTTGTCCCGCCAGCCATTTCTTCAAATTGGGGAACAAATATTAGTTCCAGGGAGCCAAGTCGGGAGAATGGGGGGGGGGGATGTGAAACGAGTTAAAATCCTATTTCCATTAATTTTGCAACCACAACTGCTAGGGTGTGTCCTGGTGTATTGTCGTGATCGAAAAGGACGGTCCAATGACGATGAATAATATTCACCTGTAATAGTTTTACCCTTTTCCTGAGAGTCGATGAGGATTATTCCTTGCGAATCCCAAAAGACAGTCGCCATAACCTTTCCAGAGAAAGGAATGGTCTTCGCACTTTTTTGTGCAGATTATCCATTGGTAACCCATTGTTTAGATTGTTGTTTGGTGTCAGGAGTATAGCAATTTATCCATGTTTCATCCACAGTGACGAAACGACACTCAAAGTCCTGCAGATTCTTCTGAACAGCTGCAAACCATCCTTGCAACGCTTTACACAAATCCGTTTTTGGGTCACGCGAGAGCAATCGCGGAACGCATCTTGCGGATAGCTTTCTCATGTCCAAATGTTCATGCAAAATATCATGTACCCGTTCATTCGAGATGCCCACAGCACTAGAAAGCTCACGCACCTTAACTCTTCTGTTATCCAACACCGTATCACAGATTTCATCAATGATTTCTGGGGTCGTAACCTCCACAGGGCGTCCAGAACGTTCAGCACCACTTGTGCCCACATGGCCACTCCTAAAGATTTGAAATCGCTTATAAATTGTTCTAATCGAAGGCGCAGAGAGACCGTAATGTTTATCAAGCTTTTCTTTAGTTTCCTGAGGCGTTTTGCCTTTCATAAAGAAATGTTTAATCACCACACGAAATTCTTTTTCGTCCATTTTTTGACAATAACTCGACTTCCTTGATTCACACGAATGCCAAACACAAAGAAATAGACCAATATGACTGAAAGTTGGTGTGCGTTCTTTCCAAAGATGCTACTAACTGAACATGACCTCGATAGGCGCCTGTGGTTGCATCTCTCGGACTTTGCAAGGACTTTTCAAACGAGCCTCATATTTAAGTATATTTAAATTAGTACCTTTCAGATGCATTAATTCAACAAACTAAACATATCTCTTTGTAGTAATCTGTTTATCAGCTTTGTATACAGCTATTCGTGAAATAAATGCAGAATTGCTGACGTGCAGACCGTCCGCCATTGGTGTAATCCAAGTACTGATTAGCAATTTAACAGAGCTTTTATGGTGAACAAAGGAACCTTCAGTCTTTCAGAAACGAAATTCGGGAGGACGACGGTTCAATCCCGCATCCGGCCATCCTGATTTAGGTTTTCCGTGATTTCCCTAGATCACGTCAGGCAATTGCCGCGATGGTTACTTTGAAAGGGCACGGCCGATTTCCTTCCCCAGTCAGAGTTTGTGCTCCGTGTCTAATGACCTCGTTGTCGACGGGACGTTAAACAGTAATCTCCTCTTCCCAGAAACGAAGTCCGATACTCATTTAACTATACAGCACAATGCGACTGACCGATCGTGTTATGCACTTGCCTTATGAAGATTACATTCAAAAATGGCTCTTAGCACTATGGGACTTAACTTCTAAGGTCATCAGTCCCCTAGAACTTAGAACTACTTAAACCTAACTAACCTAAGGACATCACACACATCCATGCCCGAGGCAGGATTCGAACCTGCGACCGTAGCGGTCTCGCGGTTCCAGACTGTAGCGCCTTTAACCGCTTGGCCACCACGGCCGGAGAAGATTACATTGGAGCCACATCTGTAACTTTGATTTTCTCCCGAACACCAACTTGGGGTAATAGGAATTAAACCCAGGAATCAACAAGCACTGCTCAGTTAATTTCAGGTCACATTACTGATCTGATTACCTGCTGATAAGTGGTAGGTGATCACGTCTATTTTCATTACATTCTCCTTCTTCCTTGCACCTTCGCAAGCAGGCAAGGTATTAGTTACAGCTCACAACTTCCACTCGCTCATCCACCTACCAGAGAGGTGGTTTCTGTTGTTGCAGTTTATCGTCGTACCAGAGACACTTCTGTTTACAACAACAAAATAATACAAGAACCGCTACATCAGTTCGTTGCATCGGAAAATAGTGTGGGATAAAAGGATTTCATCATACGAGAATGAGTAGCGCCGTTAATTTAGAGAAATATAGAATCGTCTTTTCCCATGTCTACTGCGAAGGCACTGAATCACACGATATCTATCTTCCTCATGAGTTCTCCCAGTAACTACTAGCAAAATTGTGGACCAGAAGCCTACCTCTCCCTCCCACCCCCTTCCTCAGTGTTGTTGTTGCGGTATTCAGTCTGAAGACTGGTTTGATGCAGCTGCCCAAGCTAGTCTGTTCTGTGCAAGCCTCTTCCGCGCTGCACAGCTAATGCAATGTGTATCAGTTTGAACCTGCTAACTGTATTCAAAACTCTCCCTCTACAATTTTAACACCCCCACCCTTCCCAACACCAACAAATACACACTTCTCTCCATTATCAAACTGACAAGTCGTTGATGCCTCAGGATATGCCCTATGAAACGAAGTTGCGAAATAAATTTCTTGTTTTCCCCAGTTCGACTCAGTATCTTCTTATCAGTTATTCAATCTGCAAGGCCACCACAATATTCCGGGACGACTGAGTAAAATTGTGATGCAGCCAGGGCTGTTGCAAAAGGACTTGGGAGTGGGCCAGCTCGGAACCGACCAAACACCATTACGTCAGACGCAGCAATGCCACTGGCAGATACCCACACTGTGCTCCAGGAAAGGGGCTGGCACCGTCATAACGACGACACAGCAGAAGGGCGTTGGTAGGCCAGTAACTACACATTCGATCAAGAGACTTCTTATGGTCTACATGGTTACAAGCTGTGATTTGCAAAGCAAGAACGCACTGTCCCAACATAAATTACCATTATTTTCAGTCAATGGTGTCTCAGTGTGGTAGCTATTATTTAGGAACAGACGTGTTGCCACTCCACGAGGCGACATGAAGCTACAAGCAGCCACCATGGGATTTGGCCTCCACTAACTGTGGGCCTCTGCTGCTGGTTTTAAGATCAGTGCTGTGAACTTAGTATCTTCCAGCCTGTGGGACAACTACCAGGTGCAACCAGCCTTCGGCCATAGAAGGCAGTCGTTTGAGACCACAGAATGTTCTAGTTTGTTCTTCAGTAAAATGTATGACTAATAGTGAAGTTTTTATTAGCAGTCATCGATCATCATCCCAACAACAATCCACCACCTCAACTCAGACCTCACGCATAGAAGTCATCCATCTAGGACCTCCACATTTAGATGTCAGAAGTGTGTGTAAAGTCTAAATTTCAGTGACAAGGGAACCTTACCAGCCACCCTCCCTGAAGACGTTGACTCTCGACTGCCACGGGATTGCAGTTTCGTCGACACACAGCATCAATATGCAGTGGGTGAGTGCACTGACTGTTCTATTTTTCTCCCCGCGAGTATCACATCCAGTAAGTGCACCTTTTAGAAGCTTTCCAGTTCTGTTTTCATGTGTGACATGTGGCAAGTAAACTCAAACTGTGTTCTGAGGATGTGTAAATATGAACGTTATTTTTGCCTATCATGAATGAGTGTGGCTCACTGTTTGGAAGCGTATAAGGGGTTAACCATGCGTAGCTTCTTAGGAGGAGAGGAGTTTTGTGGAGAAGTCGGAGTTTTGTGGTAGTTTTCACCGTTTTTAATGGGCAATGTATTTCATTTCGAGCAATAAATGTGGCCCAGTATGATTCAGCACGTAAAGTAGTAGTCATGAGTAGCCGTTCAAGTTGAGAGGCACCCACGTGCCTTGCTCATACTGTGGCATCAAGCAGTAAAGGCCTGCAAGATGAGTGGTCTGCCAAGCGAGTGGATTCATTCTTATTTATCGAGTAACATGAACTCACGTACTCACAATTAAGTTACAAATTATCCTCCTGTAAAAATAATACGCAACGGAAACGCACATCTGACTATCAGTAATTTACAGAACTCTGACTGTTCACTACGCACTGGCAATACCACATTTTCTTTTTTTTTTTTTATTTAACGGCTTTTATCAACACGTGGCCATCGCACTGAATATGAATGGCGCACACATTAAAAATTCGGGACATCATGAAAACATACAATTCGAAGGAAAAGTCCACCAATCTTTTTCTTTTCACTATCTTATTTATTCCGATAAATTCTATAACCTAAACACACAAATTCTATAACCTACAACAATAACACATGAGAAATTCCGCCCAGTGGGCATGGCTTTACATTGGTGATTCTCTACCTTATGGTCTCGTAATTATTTAACGCTACAGTGCACTTTCTGGATAGGATGGTGGATCTTTTATTATTTCTCACACTTCGACTCTCACAATCATCATCACGAAACTTTCCTCCAGACCGAGCAGTACAAAAGGAACACGCATAACCCACTAATCTTTTGAAACTACCTCGCTACTCTCCCATCCAAACCACACATACTTAAATTACATGACATACACCACACTACAACATGAAATTCAACACAGGGAATAGTCACAACATTATCACTTTCAGCTTTCCCACTTCAATTAATATTTATCCCAGTTTCACACGACACTGCCCCACTTCGTAATTCTACTTTCCTACTATGAACTCTGGAGATATACAAACATCTTCCTGTGCAATGCAAGCCAAGTGGCGTTGCTGGATAGACGGCTGACTCACCTTGTTTCTCTCTGAGTATTATAGTTTGAATCAAACGTCACACAGAAACATAACACGCAAAGAAATATTAAGAACATATTCATTACACACGCGAGTCCTCAACTGATACCATGGACGAGTACTTCTCTTTATCCTTTCTCATACACAGATTGAGACTATCACAGTACTCACCACGTGGAAGTACTCGCCACTAATTTCAACTCCTGCACATGCTATTTCTTAAATATTTCAACTTATAGTACACACGCTAGTAATTCAGCTTAACTTGAGCACACAGAAGTATTTCAACTTATTGCTACACGTGGTTTCATTGTGACCGTTGGTCACTTCCAAAGATTACTATGATCCCATTAATAGTATCTGCCTGACATTTAATTCTCCCCACAAAAGTTCCTGAAATAAAGAAATTATTATTTCAAACTACTCTTAAATATTCCACATGCATACCATGTCTCCACTCTTTTGTCTTTACGGAGCACACCTAAGACAGGTCTTAACAGCACAAGATCCTGCGGCAGAGTGCTGTAACGTGGCCGTTCTTCAGGTCCTCTCACACCTCTGCCGAAGTGGAGGAGCACCTTGCTACAGTATTGGTCAGCCACATTTCAGGCGCTCAAAGCTCAGGTAAATTTCATCTCTTTGGTCCCACCAAAGGTGACCCAAGTACCGTCTCAAAGATGATCATATATTCACATTCACTATCTGCGGTTAGCAGACGACCATACATTCATTCATTTCACAGACCTCACCAAACTGGATGTAGGGATTTATTTTGTAGGAGTGCACATGTGATCACTTAAATAAATAGTCATTCTTTCCCACACTGGTATCCGGTTTCACTGTATTAATTGAAATTGAGTTATTATTAGAAAAAAATGTGTTGTTCTGACAAAAATAATGAAGTATGTTGTATCTATTTTCAATGTCGGGCGGTACTGTACCCTTTCAAAGTGCAGAAGTTAAGTAAAGTAAGTGTTAGGATAGAATTAGATTAAGTGTCCTTTTCGTCTTACTGTTTTGTTCTCCTCGTTTGTTGTTTGCATAATTAGTGAGGTATACCCTGGCGGAGAGATTGCGAATTTCTGATGTGTGGAACAGATATGAAGGGAAGTGCACCAGATGTGGAGGGGAAGTGCATATGCTGATGACTTTTGTGTCTTGCAGAGTACAACTGCCGATAGTAACTTTATTGTAGATACTTAGGTAACGCAGAACGCTATCAATAAGGCTGATTGTATTGCAGATGTTTTGGCTACTGAAATGGTACAGACGGATTTAGTATTTCCGAAGGCCGTAGATTCGGCACCATCTGTGACGACACTGCGTCCTCAGAAGGTGGGAGGAGAAGAAAGAGGAAATGTGTTTGTAAGGTTTATGATCGGGCCGACGAGGCTTCTACCAGTGGATCAGGAGATTGACAGAAGTGACAACACTTGCAGTGTAATACGTGATGTAGGCGAAGGCTGCCGTGCAGTCCCAGGGCTAGACTTCTTCATCAAGCATCATGCCGAAACTGACTTAAGATGCCGCGTGGTGGAACTCTGGGGGATAATGTTCAAGCTGGAGAAGCTGCCACCAGTGAAATACTGTCGCAGGGTTCGTTTATCATGATAGGACAAATGTGGGCAAATTCACTAAGGATTAATTTGCATGATATAGTGCCACAAGGTACTGGGATGTTGCTTTAGGTGACCGTAAGTGTTGCTAACTTACACGATTCTGGACTTCGCCTCCGAGTAGGGAATCGTCGTTGAGTACGCCGCGTTCAGTGATTGAGAGCACTTCTCCTGTCTATACTCACGTCCTTGTGACTGGGAGTTCGCGTTTCTTGTCTAGAATACTGAGAGGAGGAGATAGTATTAGATTATACAAGTCATAGGACCGCCTTCTGCCGTCCTAGAGTTTAATGAGTTTATTTTGTGGCTGGAGTGTGCGAGAACTATCACTCCGACGCACGGGACGCATTACATTTCCTGATATTGCTAATTGCTTCAGCTTATTAGGGCTATAAATCTGAGCAGCTGTGATCACGTAAGTTTCATTTCCACTGAGGTAGCACACCACTGTAGATCATCTTTGAAAGTCGTGTCTTCTAGTGTTTGGGACCTAGATGACATCAGTCATCTCTTGTTATTTATAGTAGAACGCGTAGTCATAAAAAGTGGCAGATTTGGGCAGCTGATCTATAATATTAGTCAGGAAATTCATTTGTATCTCTTTAAGTCAATTGCACACCGACATATAAACATTTGTAATAAACAAAGGAATTATAATCTACAATAAATGTGTCAGCAGAAACATAAATATTTAGAAGTTACTAGGCCCCTTAATCATTCATTTATTTTTATGTTATTTTATATTTTAAATAGCAAGAAGGAGGAAATAATATCACCGTTAAGAGATCCTAAGATCTGCTTCAGGGGGCAGTCAGACAGGGCCAAATCTTTATTTTCGCAATCAGTATTTTCCATTGCGCACATTCATTTTTTCAACCGCCTGGAGCAGAATCTTGGACACATTACAAATACCTTCCTGAAATACTTCCTAACACTTAAATTTATATTCGATATTTGCAAATACCTCTTTTTCATTAATATTTTTCTCGCTATAGTCAGTCTTGATTTTATATTCCTCTACTTCGGCCATCATTAGTTATTTTGCTGCCCAATAGTCCTTTTAGTGTCTCATTTCTTAGTCTGATTCCCTTAACACTACCTGATTTAACCCTACCCAATACCAAGGGGGTGCGAAGGGGTACTTCATGCCTACCTTTTCAGAACACTATAATCTAGTCATGTACATTATATTTTAAAATTCTGAAAAAAATATATAATTTTTTTTACGATTTCTTTTACCAGATCACGTAATTGCTTTAAAGTTTTCAGTAAAACTTAACTCAAAAATTTGGGTGTTGGCAGTGGATGTAAATTTTCAGAACAGGTGTCATCTACATACTTTCAGGTTTAGGACCCTTCTCACACATAGATATATCTTTAAAAAGTATGTTGTGCGTAAAAGACAATGAAAATTAACAAAATCCGTATATCTTTGTGCGGGTCATATATTACGCCTGTCTTTTGTAGTACACGTTATGGAAAATCCGTTGGTATTGCTAGATTTAATTCGAATACGTTCCATTACCTTTCATTTAGTTCCATTGAGGGTCATGTTAAAATCCTTTTTCAGGCCACTATCTATTCCATTCAACTGTTATTCCAAGATCTTTGCTGTCTCTGACTGAATTGCAGTGCCACCGGTAAACTTCAAAATGTTTATTGCTTCTCCCTAATATTTAATTCTGTTTACAAATGTATCCTTGTATGCTTTACTGCTTGTTCAGTGTAGATGTTGAATAACATCGAGTGTAGGCTATCCAAATGCCTCACTCCCATCTTCCCATTGCGCAACTAGAAATCCACCGGATGGAGTAGCAGAATTTATGTGCTTCAACAAGATCTGATCTTTGATGGGGTGGGGCTCTGAAACTTGACCAGTCTCATTATTCCTCTCTTCTTTTTACTGGAGGCCAGCAAAATTCATATTTCAGTGCATTTACGGCAAAAATTCAAACTTTGATTTACGACAATATGGATTCCCAAGGATTCAAATGTAAGTAGTTATAGACCAACATGTAGGAATGAGCGTCTCTCCTATTCCCGAACATTAAACGTTATGTTTGTAACTTCCAGAACAGCAGAGTACATGGAGATAACTATTTCTAGATCGAAAGGTGAGCCAGTTCCATTCGGACCCACTAGCGAGAACAAAGAGAAAAGACGGTTGGAGATGCAGTAAAGGCAAATGCTGTTAGAGTGTGTTCTGGGATTGGAGAAGTATGAGAAAGGGAAACTATTGTATCTTTTTCATGACTTTACGCCTCTTATCTTCAGATATCATTTTTAAATGACGAATGGTGGCCAGAGGAATGTTGCTACCTCGCAATATCTCTGGACAAATAGCTTTTCATCTAAGTAGAATTTGAGGCGCTTATGTAAATGTCCGAATTCAGAAGCTTCTCTGCCCTGGGGCGCCTGACTCGAATGCTTTAATATTGTCATCGTCCATGTCAACAGAATGTGCAGTGTAGTTGATTTCTCGAGTTCTAATTCCTTGGACACCGCTTTGAACAACTACAAAAAGGTTTATGTTTTAAAAGCTATAAAATAAACTACTGCGTATAAGATTTACAGTAATAGAATAGCATACATACCGTAAAAAGTTCTTTCAGCAGCGTGATATCAGTTCGTTCATTTCGGGCTATTTCTCCCTTCTCAGAGAGCGTTTCGCACAAAGACATTCTAACATTGTCAGCTGCTTATTCCAGCGAGTAATGTTAGACTGGCTCAGTGATCTACCACGAGCATTAAGAAGACCACTTTTCTTTACGTAAGTGACGCGTTCTTTCACCGCAGTCAAAAGACCATGAACTTATGGACAATTGACGCATATATACTCCGCATCAAATTAATTCATAGCTCTGTATTTAGCATATAGCAGGAACAATTCAATCGTGAATAATGGCGCAGTGCAGCGACAGTTGTGTGCTGAGTGTTTTTCAAACTAGCGTGGTGGATACCAAAAGACATAAATCGTGTAAACAATTCTCTTAGAATGTTACCGCCCGATTTTGCTTCATCTGGAAACTGAGTTCTAAACAAACTGCGAGATCTGAGAGTTCAGTCAATGAAACAGGAGCCAGTACATGTCAGATAATTGTTTCTTCTCGCACAGGATGTCCACATGTCTGTAGTTGCTGAGTACTCGCCATCTGTTATATGAGCAATTACCTCAGGCATAATTATACTTCGTAGGCTTTTAGCACTTTCTGCCATGTATCGCGACACAGTTGTGGGGTCAGACATAATGGCCTTTGCAGTGTCAATTAACGTGTGAAAAAGAGCCATCAGACTTTCACCACTTATAGTTCCATACGACCTTACGTCTCATGCACACATAGCCACGCATTTATCGACAGTTATCTCCTGAGCAGGTTTAGGAAGTGGTTTCTCGGCCACATAAGACCCTTGTTTATTAGACGCACATGGACTGCAAGAAATGTGTGAACTGTCACTAACGCTTCAGCATGAGAGTAAATTTCAGTGCACAGTGAAGAGAAAACAAAATGATCATTTTTTCTAACACCATCAACAATAGGCTTCAACACGTTCCAAAATGAACGTTTAAGATTCGTTTCAGGCTGTCTGGTTCTCTACTCACCACTGGTTAGATTTTCTTGTACCTCGCTTTTTTCTTGAAATGTGCTCCTTCTTCTGCAAACCACGTTGTTTCCACCCTCATTTTTGCTTTACGAAAAAAGTGAAGAAATCCCACCACTCCACTTAACACTGCTCTACTCACCGCTCGTAACCCGTAGCTCGCAACTGTGATCAGTGCTACCAACAGCCCGTAGGCCACAGCACACCAGTGCTTGCGCACATTAGTGCAGTGACGTCACGGGCTCGCTGAGTGCGGAGCAGTGAGGCCGCGGCCCGTAGGCAGAGTCTCCTTGCGCAACCCTGCTGAGCCCCTGGCGTACAGGTTCTTTCGCAACAGCACTGCTCGGCCCTTGGGATGACGTCAGGGACTCGCTCGGCCTGAGACTGCCGTAGTCCAGTTCGGCCGCAGCTCGCTGGACGGGCCTCTGTGCACGACTTTACACTGTGCTGCCTGTCGGACCTCGATGCGGCTGCCGCGGTTGAACCTGCAGCCCTAGGCAATGCTCACACGGCTGTCATGGCTGCTGTCCTGGACGGGCCGCGCCTCGATGCCCACCTCTGCTGCAAACTGCATAAACACAGTACACACTCAGCCGGTCGTCACCGACCGATTGACATCATACAAGCCAACTGCGATGTCACTCCAGCAGTGGCTGCATCAATTCCCACGGGCAGACGCGTCACTGAAATGACTTAACCTCTTATGCTCAGAACCTTGATGCCTCTTAAAGTTTAAGTTAGTGTATCTTGTACAAATATATACCGTGCCAATGTAAATGATTTGTCAAACTGTTTATTTAAAACATGTCAAATAGTGTATAATTTTTCTTGTATACATCAGTCGTGTAATATTCTTGTACACGATTTGAATGACTATTCATGTAACAGCCAGTATCGTAGTCAAATGTATCGTAGGCAAACGTAAGATACCAAGAAAATTTTTCTTTCTTTGTTTATCAAATATGGGTGTATCAGTGTGTCCACAAATGTAAATAAACACATTTACTACTTTCTAAGATGATAAAGAAGAGAGAAGTCTTCCCATTTTTTCTGCAGTTAGCTAGGAGATGACTTCCTGTTTCGTATCGTCCTTTGTTCTTCAGCGTTCGCTATGTAAGCATCTATCTTGATAGCTCTTAAGGAACATGCATATATTTAAGTATATTTAAATTAATACCTTTCACCTTTCTGTTCAGCTGCTCGTGAAAGAAGTGCAAAACTGCTGACATGGAGTCCGTCTGCCATTGGTGTGATCCAAATACTTATTAGCAGTTTATCAGGTCTTTTATGGTTCTCCAACGAACGTGCAGTCTTTCGGAAACGACGTCCGATACTCAATTAACTATACAACATAATGCGATTGACCGATCGCGTTATGCACTTGCCTTATGAAAATTACCGAGCGAGGTGGCGCGGTGGCCAGCACACTGGACTCTCATTCGGCAGGACGACGCTTCAATCCCGCGTCCGGCCATCCTGATTTATCTTTTCCGTGATTTCCCTAAATCGTTCCAGGCAAATGCCGGGATGGTTCCTTTGAAAAGGCACGGCTGACTTCCTTCCCCGTCCTTCCCTAATCCGATGAGACCGATGACCTCGCTGTCTGGTCTCCTTCCCCAAACAGCCCAACACCCCTTATGAAAATTACATTGGAGGCACATCTTTAACTTTGCGTTTCTCCCGAACACCAACCTGGAGTAATCGGATTTCACAACAGGAATCAACAATCACTGCTCGGTTAATTTCAATTAACACAACTGTGATGACTACCAGCTAGTAAGTGGAAGGTAATCATGACTATTTTCTTTACATTCTCTATCTTCCTTCCATCTTCGCAAGCAGGCAAGGTAACAGTTACAGGTCACAACTTCCACTGGCTCATACACCTTCCCAAGAAGTTGTTGCCACTGTTGGACCACTTAGATTGTGGCCACTCCATGTGTGGTTACAGTTTAACGTCCTACCAGACACATTTCTGCTAAGAACCACAAATTCTACCAGAAACGCTAACTCAGTTCGTTGCATCGGCCAACAGTGAAAGATATATAGCTTGTCTCATAAGAGAATGAGCAGCGCAGTTAATTTAGAGCAATATAGAAACATCTTTTGACATGTCAACAGCTGAGGGTGCTGAATCACAACAGATCTACCTTACTCATGATTTCTCCCAATAAAGAACTTTCAAAATTGTGGACCAGAAGCCTCCCTCTCTCTCTCCCGCCCCTTTCCCGAATGTTGTTGTTGTTGTTGTTGTTGTTGTGGTCTTCAGTCTGAAGGCTACTTTGATGCAGCGGCCCAGGGTAGTTTATTCCGTGCAAGCGTCTTCAGCGCTGCACACCCAATGCAATGTGTATCAGTTTGAGCCTGCTAACTGTTTTCAAAAGACTTTGTCTCCCTCTACAGTTTCAACACTCCCCCCCCCCTTCCTAAACACCCACATATACACACTTCTCTCCATACCAAACTGACATCCCTATGTGCCTCAGGATATGCTCTATGAAACGAAGTTGTGCCATAAATTTCTTGTTTTCCCCAGTTCGACTCAGTATCTTCTTATCAGTTATTCCATCTGCAGTGCCACCACTATTTTTCGGCGCTACTGAGTAAAATTGTGATGTTCCCATGGCTGTTGCAGAAGATCTTGGGAGTGGGCCAGCTCAGAACCGACCAAACACCATTACGTCAGATGCATCAATGCCACTGGCAGATTGCCACACTGTGGTCCAGGAAAGGGGCTGGCACCACCATAACGACTACACAGAAGAAAGTCATATGTAGGCCAGTTGCAACACTTCCAATTAACAGAGTTCTTATGGTCTAAATGGATGCAATCACTGATTTGCAAAGCAAGAAAGCTTTGTCCCAACATAAATTACCGTTATATTCAGTCAAAGGTATCTCAGTCTGATTGCTACTACTCACCACGAGAGGTGTACGCCACTCCACGAGGCGACATGATGCTGCAAGCAGCCACCACGAGATTTGACCTCAACTAACTGTGGGCCCCAGCTGCTAATTTTAATATCAGTGCTGTGGGCTTAGCATCTTTCAGGCAGTGGGCCATCTTCGGGCCAACTACCAGGTGCAACCAGCCTTCCACCATAGAGGGCGGTCGTTTGAGACCATGGCTACCTGTTGCGTCAGTTCCTTAACACTCACTGTCTTCAGCACACGGTATGGAGGACGTTGAACCACAGTATGTTCTAGTTTGTTCTTCAGCAAAATGTATGACTAACAGTGAAGTTTTTATGAGCAGCCATCTATCATCATCCTGACAACAATCCACCACCTCAACTCAGACCTCCACATATAGAGGTCATCCATCCTGGACCTCCACGTTTTTTTGTCAGAAGCGTGTGTCACCTCTAAATTTCAGTAACAGAGGAACCTTACCAGCCAACCTCCCTGGAGACGACGACTCTCGACTACCTCAAGGTAGCAGTTTCGTCGACACACAGCATCAATATGCAGTGGGTGAGTGCAATGACTGTCCTTTTTTTTTCCCTGCGAGTATCACGTCGAGTCAGTGCACCTTATAGTAGCTTTTAAGTTCTGTTTTCATGGGTGACATGTGGCAAGTAAACTCAGACTGTGTACTGAGGATGTGTAATTATGAACGGTATTTTCGGCTATCATCAATGGGTGTGGCTCATTGTCTGGTAGTCTATAAGATGTTAACCATGCGTAGCTTCTTAGGAAGGGAAGATGAGTTTTGTCGAAGTTGGAGTTTTGTGGTAGTTTTCGCCGCTTTTAATGGGCAATGTACACTCCTGGAAATTGAAATAAGAACACCGTGAATTCATTGTCCCAGGAAGGGGAAACTTTATTGACACATTCCTGGGGTCAGATACATCACATGATCACACTGACAGAACCACAGGCACATAGACACAGGCAACAGAGCATGCACAATGTCGGCACTAGTACAGTGTATATCCACCTTTCGCAGCAATGCAGGCTGCTATTCTCCCATGGAGACGATCGTAGAGATGCTGGATGTAGTCCTGTGGAACGGCTTTCCATGCCATTTCCACCTGGCGCCTCAGTTGGACCAGCGTTCGTGCTGGACGTGCAGACCGCGTGAGACGACGCTTCATCCAGTCCCAAACATGCTCAATGGGGGACAGATCCGGAGATCTTGCTGGCCAGGGTAGTTGACTTACACCTTCTAGAGCACGTTGGGTGGCACGGGATACATGCGGACGTGCATTGTCCTGTTGGAACAGCAAGTTCCCTTGCCGGTCTAGGAATGGTAGAACGATGGGTTCGATGACGGTTTGGATGTACCGTGCACTATTCAGTGTGCCCTCGACGATCACCAGTGGTGTACGGCCAGTGTAGGAGATCGCTCCCCACACCATGATGCCGGGTGTTGGCCCTGTGTGCCTCGGTCGTATGCAGTCCTGATTGTGGCGCTCACCTGCACGGCGCCCAACACGCATACGACCATCATTGGCACCAAGGCAGAAGCGACTCTCATCGCTGAAGACGACACGTCTCCATTCGTCCCTCCATTCACGCCTGTCGTGACACCACTGGAGGCGGGCTGCACGATGTTGGGGCGTGAGCGGAAGACGGCCTAACGGTGTGCGGGACCGTAGCCCAGCTTCATGGAGACGGTTGCGAATGGTCCTCGCCGATACCCCAGGAGCAACAGTGTCCCTAATTTGCTGGGAAGTGGTGTTGCTAACTTATACGATTCCGTCGTTGAGTACTCAGCGTTCAGTGATTGAGAGCACTTCTCCTGTCTATACTCACGTTGAGACGTTATCTGAATTCCGTCCTTGTAGCTGGGAGTTCGCGTTTCTTGTCTGTAGAATACAGAGAAGAGAAGATAGTATTAGATTATACTAGTCAGAGGACCGCCTTCTGCCGTTCTAGTGTTTAATGAGTTTTTTATTTTGTGGCTGGAGTTCTTCCATCGTCGAGACGTGTACGAGAACCATCACTCCGGCGCACGGAGACCATACAAATACCTTCAAGAACTACTTCCTGACACTTAAGTTTATATTCGGTATAACAAATCCCTCTTTTTCATTAATACCTTTCTCGCTATATTCAGTCTTCATTTTATATCCTCTCTACTTCGGCCATCATCAGTTATTTTGCTGCCCAATAGTCCTTATACTGTCTCATTTCGTAATCAGATTCCCCTAACACTACCTGATTTAACCCTCCCAATACCAAGGTAGTGGGAAGAGGTACTTTATGGCTACCTTTTCAGAACACTGTAATCAAGTCATATACATTACGTTTTAAAATTTTGAAAAAAATATATTTGTGTTTTTTAATGATTTATTGTACAAGATTCCGTTACTGTTTTAAATTTTTCTGTGAAATTTAACGCAAAAGTTTAGGTCTTGTCAGTGGATGTGAATTTTCAGAACAGGTGTCATATTCATATTTTCAGGTTTAGGACCATTCTTACACATAAATATCTTTAAAAAGTATTGTGTGTAAAGACAACGAAAATTAACGAAATCCGCATATCTTTGTGTTGGTCATATATTACGCCCCCCTTTTGTAGTACAGGTTATGGAACATCCATTGGCACTGCTAGTTCTTTGCTGTCTCTGACAGAACTGCAGTGTCACCGATAAACTTCAAAATGTTTATTGCTTCTCCCTGATATTTAATTCTGTTTACAAATTTATCCTTGTATGCTTTACTGCTTGTTCGGTGTAGATTTTGAATAACATCGAGTGTTGGCTACCCGAATGTCTCACTCCCATCTTCCCATTGCACACCTAGAAATCCAGCGGCTGGAGTAGCAGAATTTATGTGCTTCAACAAGATTCGTTCTTTGTTGGTGCGGGGCTCTGAAATACATGTCCAGTCTCATTACTGCTCTCTTCTTTTTACCTGAGGACAGCAAAATTCATATTTCAGTGCATATATGGCAAAAATTCAAACTTTTATTTAGGTCAACATGGATTCCCAAGGATTCACGTGTTACCAGTTGTGGAGGAACATGTAGGAATGAGCATCTTGCCTATTTCAGAACATTTAATGTTATTTTTGTAACTTCCAGCCGGCTGATGTGGCCGTGCGGTTAAAGGCGCTTCAGTCTGGAACCGCGTGACCGCTACGGTCGCAGGTTCGAATCCTGCCTCGGGCATGGATGTGTGTGATGTCCTTAGGTTAGTTAGGTTTAAGTAGTTCTAAGTTCTAGGGGACTGATGGCCACAGCAGTTAAGACCCATAGTGCTCAGAGCCATTTGAACCATTTTGTAACTTCCAGAAGAGCAGAGTACATTGCGATAACTATTTATAGATCGAAAGGTAATCCAGTTCCGTTCGAACCCACTAGCGAGAACAAAGAGAAAAGATGGTTGGAGATGCAGTAAAGGGAAATGTCGGTAGAGTGTATTCAGGGATGAGAGAAGTAAGAGGAAGGAAAACTATTGTATCCTTTTCATGACTTTACGCCTGTTATGTTCAGATGTCATTTTTAAATAACGAATGGTGGCCAGAGGTAAGTTGCTACCTCGCAGTATCTCTGGACAAATACCTTTTCATCTAAGTAAAATTTGAGGCGTATATGTAAAAGTTCGATTTCAGAAGCTTCTGTCCTGGGGTTCCTGACTCAAATGCTTTAACATTGTCATTGTACTTGCCAACAGAAGGTTCTGTGCAGGTGATTCCTCGAGTTCTAATTCCTTGGACGCCGCTTTGAAGCGCTACAAAAGCCCTTATGTTTTAAAAGCTATAAAATAAACTATTGCGTATAAGAATTACAGTATTAGAATAGCATACATACCGTAAAAAGTTCTTTCATCAGCGTGATATGAGTTCCTTCAATTTGAGCTATTTCTCCCTTCTCAGAGACATTGTCGCCTCGGGCATGGATGTGTGTGATGTCCTTACGTTAGTCAGGTTTAAGTAGTTCTAAGTTCTAGGGGACTGATGACCTCAGATGTTAAGTCCCATAGTGCTCAGAGCTATTTGATCCATTTTTTGGAAACTTGAGTTGTAAACAAAATGTGAGATCTGAGAGACCAGTCAATGAAATAGGAGACAGTACATGTCAGATAATTGTTTATTCTCGCACTGGATGTCCACATGTTTGTAGTTGCTGAGTATTCACCTTGTGTTGTATGATCAATTACATCAGGCATAATTATATGTCTTAAGCTTATAGCGCTTTCTGCCATGTACCACGACATAGTTGTGGGGTGAGATATAATAGCCTTTGCAGTGTCAACTAACTTCTGAAGAAGACCAAGAAATGGCTCTGAGAATCTGAGGTCATCAGTCCCCTAAATCTTAGAAATACTTAAACATATCTGACCTATGGACATCACACACATCCACGCCAGAGGCAGGATTCGAACCTGTGACCGCAGCGGTCGCGCGGTTCCAGACTGAAGCGCCTAGAACCGCTTTTTTTAACGCCTTTCTATTCTCTAATCTGAGAAGAAATCCGTGTACGGATATGGCAGATATATGAAAACAATAAACATAAAATAAAAACAATAATTCGGTTTCGTACACGGGGCCCAATGTTAAGAACAACACGTCCACTTTTTCTTTCTTTTTCTTTCTTTATTCAGAAAATTGTACACTATCACGGAACGTATTAATCATATACAGCATTTTTTTTTTCAGGAACGTCAGGGCGTGGTACACGCCGCACTAGCTGTGGTGTATCTTCACGGCACTGCCAGTGCGTCGAGGCCCAAACCCATCCCACCACTTTTTTCATGTCCCCTGTTTGGTCATAGCACTAAGTGTGCAGATATCTTAACACAAAACTCCCATTCTCCGATGTAAGAAAGACAAAGAAACCTCTTCTCTGAGTAGAAACTGAACACTGATGAAACTTAACAATTCTTCTTGAATCACACGAATACTTTGGAAGTCGAACACAAGCAATTCTGAACAAAATATTTTGAAAAAAAAAACCTTCTTGTGACATAGAAGTTTCGGAAGCAAGGTAACAGTAAATAATAATAACACAAGTGACTTTTAATTTTCTTCTGTTCGTTCTCGGTGAAGGTGTTGTAGTGGTTCCACATACTCGTATTTAACCGACACCCATTCTTTCAAAAATGATCTGTAGCATGTTGTCGTAGTGCTTCTTGTGGTTGCGATACGTGCTGAGTTTTGCATATTCACACGTCATGTAAACGCGGAATTCTATCTTGTTGTCCGACCCAAGTTTATTGATGACATAACTAACATATTTTCCCAGTAACCAGCTAATGGCGTTGGTTTTCAATTTCAGAAACTATGTCATGTCTGGTCTCAGGAGGAGCGATGGCGTTATATATTCCGTCGAGGATCTGGTGAGAAAGGCGATTTGTTGCCTGATCCAATTCCAGTTATTCACATTGCCGCCACAGGTGAATCTGTGGATGAGTGTATCCACCGTATTGCATTTTCCACAAAGGTGTGTCTGGTTTAAACCGATCTCATATAGACTCTCGTTGGTGCTGATGACATTGTTAACTGTTTTGTACCATGCGGAAATAGCGTCTGTAGATAGCCCGGCATAGTTGATGTTCCGCCATACAGCTTTCCAGTCACAATTAGGGAATTTCTTTTCAATTTTGTTTCTGCCCTCATTTAACTTCCTTTCCAGTATGATGTCGCGCGCTGTGATACATGTGTTGCTTCTGATTTCGTCACTAAGATAACTTGCTTCGAGGAAAAAGTTCCTCACATACTGCAGACGGGCATTAATACGTCGCACATCAATCGGTGCTTGCAGGCTATGGGGTGTCACAGCCTCAGAGCTTTGCGGTTAAGCATTGTGGAAGTTCTATGAGTATATGGAAAGTCCGTTTGAGGAACAGAGCAGACGCTTTATTTCGAATATCCACCAAACCGAGGCCCCCGTTTCTGACATCCAGTATAACGGTAGTCGCACCAACCCTGAATATGTCTCCTCGCGATAAATAATTGGCAACAGTGGACACGATCCCTTTCGCTGCTAGTTTGGGGATTGTAAATACCTGCGCAGTGAAATACGCTTTAGACAAAATGCAGGAGTTGATGAATCTGACTTTTTGCACCTGGTCCATAGTTCGATGCATGTTCTCCATTACAGCACCATGAGCTTTCCTCCTAGTTTCCGTCCAGTTAAAAGCAACAATCCTCATCGGACACGCCATTAAGGTTATTCCCAAAGTTTTATGTTTGTTGTCTTGTTTTGCCCATGCCAGTCGGAGGTGATCTATGCCCCGCAGATTCAATATTTAACTTTTGTTTTCATTTGTTGTCGCTCCCGACGCTAGACAATACTTTTGGATTTCTCTTTCCAGTGTAACTGTCTCCTCCTTATTCCTTATTACAACACCCACGTCATCAGCATAAGCTCGTATGACAGTTTTCTCACCACTCAATGTTATGCCTGCTAATCTTGCGTGTACAGTGCGGAGAAAGGGCTCTAAAGATACGGAAAATAAAAACATCGATAAGGGACTGCCCTGTGGAACCCCTCGCCTTATCTGTATGGGTTTAGATGTTTGGCCATTGATTGCTATTTTCGCACTTATACCTGTTGCAATATTTCTTAACATGTTGATAATCTGAGGGTGGAAATCTATTCTTGACAGCGTCGCAAAGAGGTATCTATGACTAAAGCCGTCAAAAGCTTTGTTGAAATCTATAAAGATTAAAGCACATTTTATACTTGTCACTGAGGTAATTGCAATGACGTCTCTGTATGCAGACAGACTTTCGAATATCGTTCTGGTTGGAGAACAAGATTAATGCTGGCTCAATATTTTGTTGGAAAAGGCAGAGTGTCTTTTGTTGGTAATACGCGAAATTATTTTGTAATCAGAATTTAGTAGCGAAAGAGGCCGAAAATTGTTTAAGTTGGTTTTTCCTTTACTCTTAGGAATCAGTACTATTTTACTTTCCTTAAACTCTGTAGGGACCGCTTTTCCGTTCAGGATCTCATTCGCCATGGAAGTGATCTTGTCCCCAGTTATAGATCAGTAGCCGGCCGCGGTGGTCTCGCGGTTCTAGGCGCGCAGTCCGGAACCGCGCGACCGCTACGGTCGCAGGTTCGAATCCTGCCTCGGGCATGGATGTGTGTGATGTCCTTAGGTTAGTTAGGTTTAAGTAGTTCTAAGTTCTAGGGGACTGATGACCACAGATGTTAAGTCCCATAGTGCTCAGAGCCATTTGAACCATTTTTTTTATAGATCAGTAGCGGGAATAAAACTCCACAGGGAGGCCATCAAGTCCCGGAGATTCTTTGGGAGGTGAGTTACGTACTGCCTCATGCACTTCATCTTTAGTAATAGGTGACAGGATGTCAGCGTTTTCTGTTCCCGACAATTGTGGACCTAAAATAGTGAGAAAGTCCTCGAGAGCTGCATCGTCCACTGTGGTAGGGGCATAGAAGTTGTCATAGTACCTGTGGACTTCGTCCAGTATTTCTTTCTGGCATGTGAGCCTTGTACCAGTATGCGTCTGGACTTCATCAATAAAAGTTTGACGTCTGTTTTTAGCATGCCGCACCAAGTGATACAGAGAAGCTGTTTCATCTGCTACTACTGATGTGGCTTTCGATTTAATTCTTAGTCCCTCCATCTGTTGCCATTTAATGCTTACTAATTTGGCTTTTATTTTATTGATATCATTCAGACGAATTACGTCGTCATGTGCCTGTTGATATAAGTCTCTTAAAACTTTATAATAAAACTCCGTTGTATTCCTCAACTCCCTGTGTCTCGCTACACTATATTGCATGACAACTTTCCGCAGCCTTGGTTTAGCCCTCCTAGTGCACCAGTCAATGACTGTTGGGTGCTTGTCTGCTGTGCGGAGGCACATAGTCCACGCTACTCTTATTTCAGGTTCCAGTTCTTCGTCAGTTAAAACAGAGATACTCAAATTCCATTGGCCTCTGAATCGACGGGTTGGCTGTACACTTAAATTAAGGCAAGTTAAAAGTGTACTGTGATCACTAAAATACACGGGAACAGTTTCAACGTTTAATAAAAAAAATTTTCAAATTTGGTGACACGTAAATTCTATCTAGTCTGCAGCGGGAGTGGCTGGTTATGTACGTGAACTCGACTGACGTCGGGTGCTGAAGTTCCCACACATCCTTAAGTTGATCACCTACCAACTTTTTTAACTGTGGCTAGTAGTTGAAATTGGGTTTTTGATCTTTCTGGTTTAAAACACAGTTAAAATCTCCACCTAGTATAAGAGAACACGGATTTTTCCTCAATAAATAAATTAGTTGATCTTGAAAAAACTTTGCACGATCCAATTTATGGGAATTTCCTGATGGGGCGTAAAGGTTAAGCACGGTCACGTCGAAAATTTTTATGCCTACGGCTCTTCCTGATTCTAGTCGTTCGATTTCAGTCACCGGAATGCCTTCCCTTATAAGAATGGCTGTACCGATATTGGCTTCCGTAGAAATATTAACAATTTCAAAAAAGCCTGTGATCCGAAATTCCGTTATCGCAACTTCTTGTAGCAACGCGATATCTGTCCCAGACTGGTACAAGAATTCTTTTAGTGCTGCCAATTTCAAGGGTGACTGTATTTTATTAATTTTAATAGTAGTAATGCTATAAGCTTGCATCACAGACATACCAGAAGAAGCTATTTGGTTCAAAATGGTTCAAATGGCTCTGAGCACTATGCGCCTTAACTTCTGAGGTCATCCGTCGCCTAGAACTTAGAACTAATTAAACCTAAATCACACACATCCATGCCCGAGGCAGGACTCGAACCTGCGGCCGTAGCGGTCGCGCGGTTCCAGACTGTAGCGCCTAGAACCGCACGGCCACTCCGGCAGGCAAGCTATTTGGGATGAGGATCGGTATGATTATAGCAGCAACGTGCTTCTCTACAAGTCAAGATCTTTACAGGCTGTGTGCCCATTACGTGCACTAACTTCCTAGAATAATTTTTACTGCTTTTAAACGAAGTGCTTGGAAAGAAAATTATCCTGAAATCCTGACAATGCATTGCTATAAGTCACTGTGGTCTTTCTCTTTCTCCTCGTCAGTGTTGGCCCTGATGACTTCATATTTAATATTCTTTTTCTTCATGTCTTTCTTCTCTGGTGTGGCTTTCGCTTGATGACGCGTGACAGCAAGACCTGGTTTCGGTCGCAGCCTCCGACGGTGGCCGTCTGGCGCAACGGCGGTGGCGTGCGGGTCGTCAATATTTGGCTCCGGCGTGTTGGCTGTTGTGTTGTCTTGCTGGCGAGGCGGTGATGCTTGTTTATTTCTTCCTTCGGCGCGGTATTGCGCTTCGGAGTAAGCAGATTGTTAACTTGATACTTCCTCGTACTGTTCGCACTGTTTGGGCTGTGCACTTGATGCGGTTGTTGCAGCTGTGACCTCAGGCTCAGGGTCACATTTCTGTCAAAGGTCACTACCAGCTGCGTCGCTATCTGTTCGTGGCGGTATAATTCCTTGTGCGGAAGTGGGAGCCACCTCGACCTGCATTTCATCTCCTTTTTCCACTTCCAACAGATCTTCGGGACTTGGCTTCGGCTTCCTGGCAACGGGTGATCCACAGGAAGAGTCCTAATCAACATTTTTTTCAGTGTCCTCTAGAGGACGCTTTTTAGTGGGAATCTCCCTGTCACGGGACGGAAATTCAGCAGTTAATTCAGGTTTTAAAGAAATTCATTAACATTAAGTGCAACATTTTCAGAGGTAGTAACAGGATCCACGACAGCCACCGGCTCTGTTGTATTACTGGCTGGCAACAAATTATTGAGTGTTAATTTCCGGCGTTGCGTAAGATTATTTTTTAGCACAAAAACACGGCGAGGGCAGTCCTGATGGAGGTGACCAGACTCGTTACATACATGACAGGTAGGGGTTTGCCCAGAGTAAATAACATGCGCCTTGTGCCCGTCAACAAAGATGTGGGAGGAAATGTTTGCCTTCACTTCCATCTCCACGGAGCGAATGCCGTTAAAGCACTGCAGCTTGAAATGCGAAGCCCACGTTTCGTTGACTATTTGCCTGACAACCCCATACTTTGAAAGGACATCATTAATTTTCGACTTGTCTACTTCTATGGGAATATTCAAATCCGACATAATTAATTTTCGACTTGTCTATTTCTATGGGAATATTCAAAACCCTAACATTTCTAATTACAGACTTGGAATTCCTCAGTTTTACAGTACTTTTAGTACCATCACGGCGTATAAATTCCGTTTCATAACCAAATTTTCTCAGAAAGCGGTCTACACACACGGGATCGTTAAACTTTACAAAAATGCAGTATTCATCGGAGTCTAGCTGCATGGTATGAACAGATTACGAATGAGGGCCAATTACCTCCGTAACCCAGTCGTGTATTTCAAGTGCAGAGGGCGGTACTCGACAGGTGTACTTGTCGAAGATGAAAATCACGGTGTTTTTTCTCACGGAGTTTGCCATGGTGTTCTGCAGCGAAGAAATTTCGGACAACGCCGAAAGCCCAACGGCACAACGTAGAAAGACGACACGAACGAGAACCAATAGTTCAATTTATAATACTTAATTCACGAGCAAAACGCCAATAAACAATCACGAAACACAAAAACACTGGCGTAAACACTGAACGTTCACGGAGCGAACTTGAGCAGCGTGCGACCGCGGCGACAGCTAAAGCCAGACCGCTCGGCCACACCGGCCGGCGAAGGAGATCCATAAGACCTTCATCTCTTATAGTTCCGTACGACCTTACATCTCGTGCACACATAGCCACGCATTTATCGACAGTTATCTCCTGGGCAGGTTTAGGAAGCCGTTTCTCGTCCACATAAGACCCTTGTTTATTAGACGCGCATGGATGGCGAGAAATGTGCGAAGTGCCACTTGATCCTTTGGCATGAGAGTAAATTTCACCACACAGTGAACGGTAAACAAAAGGAACAGTTTTCGTAACACCATCCACAAAAGGCCTTAGCATGGTCCAAACCGAACTTTTAAGATTCGCTTCAGGCTGTCTGGTTATCTACTCACCACTGATTAGTTTTTCTTTTACTTCCATTTTGCTTGACATGCACTCCTTCTTCTGCAAACCATGTTTAGCTACGTCTCTCATTTTGTGCGTTACGAAAAAAAAATGAAGAAATCCCACCACTCCACTAAACACTGCTCTACTCACCGCTCGTAGCCCGTAGCTCGCAACTGTTGTCAGTGCTACCAGCAGCCCGTAGCCGGCAGCACACCAGTGCTTGGGCACGGTACTGCTGCAGTGACGTCACGTGCTCGCTCAGTGCGGACCACTGTGGCCGCGGCCCGTGGGCTGCGTCTCCATGCACAACTCTGCTGAGCGCGTGGCATACAGGTGATTTCGCAACAGCACTGCTCGGCCTTTAGGGTGACGTCAGCGACTCGCTCGGCCCGAGACTGCTGCAGTCCAGTACGGCCGCAGCTCACGGGGCAGGCTTCTGTGCACGACTCTGCAACGTGCGGCCCGTCGGACCTCCATGCGGCTGCCCGGCTGAACCGGCAGAGCTAGGCAAGGCTCGCACGGCTGTCATGGCTGCGATCCTGGACGGGTTGCGCCTCGATGCCCACCTATGCTGCGAAGTGCACAACCAGAACTCACACTCAGCCGGTCGTCACCGACCGATTGACATCATTAAAGCCAACTGTGACGCCACTCCATCAGTGGCTGCATCAATTCCCACGGCAGACAAGTCACTGAACAGTCTTAACCTCTTTTCCTCAGAATAATGATACCTCTCAAATTTTAAGTTAGTGTATCTTGTACTAATATCTCCCATGCCAATGAAAAGCAGTTCTCAAACTGTTTATTTAAAACATGACTAATTCTGTATTGTTTTCTCTTGTATAAACCAATCTTGTAACTTTGTTGTACTTACGACTTGAATGGCTACTCATGTAGCAGCCAGTATCGTAGTCAAATGTATCGTAGGCATATGTAAGGTCCCAAGAAAATTTTTCTTTCTTTATGTATATGAAATATGTGTGTACCAGTGAGTCCACAAATGTTAATAACTACATGTAATACTTTCTAAGATGATAAAGAAGAGAGAAGCCTTCACATTCTTTCTGCGATGAGCTAGGAGATGCCTTCCTGTTTCGTATCGTCCTTTGTTCTTCAGCTTTCGTTGTGAAAGCATCTATCTTGTTAACTCTTAAGAACAATGAATATATTTAAGTATATTTAAATTGTTACCTTTCAGATGTATTAATTTAACAAACTAAACATATCACTTTGTATTAATGTCTTTATCAGGTTTGTATACCGCTATTCATGAAAGAAATGCAAAACTGCTGACGTGGAGCCCATCCTCCATTGGTGTGATCCAAATACTGATTAGCAATTTATCAGATCTTTTATGGTGCACCAAAGAACCTACAGTCTTTCAGAAACGAAGTCCGATACTCAAATAACTATATATATCATAATTCGATTGACCGATCGCGTTATGCACTTGCCTTATGTTCAAATGTTAAATGTGTGTGAAATCTTATGGTACTTAACTGCTTAGGTCATCAGTCCCTAAGCTTACACACTACTTAACCTAAATTATACTAAGGACAAACACACACACAGATGCCCAAGGGAGGACTCCAACCTCCGCCGGGACCAGCCGCAAAGTCCATGACTGCAGCGCCCTAGACCGCACGGCTAATCCCGTGCGGCACATGCCTTATGAAAATTACATTGGAGTCACATCTGTAACTTTGGGTTTCCTCGAATACCAACCTGGAGTAATAGGAAATCACAACAGGAATCAACAAGCACTGCTCGGTTAATTTCAATTTACATTACTGAGCCGAGTACCTGCTGGTAAGTAGTAGGTGATCACGATTATTTTCTTTACATTCTCTATCCTCCTTCCACCTTCACAAGCAGGCGAGGTAACAGTTACAGCTCACAACTTCCACTCGCTCATCCCCCTTCGTGAGAGGTTCTTGCTGTTGTTGGACAGGGACTACTTAAACTATGGTCACTCCATGTATGGTTGCAGTTTAACTTCATACCAGAGACATTTCTGCTAACAACAACAAAATAATACAAGACCCGCTACATGAGTTCGTTGCATCGGCGAACAGTTTGAGATAAATAGCTTTCCTCATACGAGAATGACCAGCGCCGTTAATTTAGAGCAATATAGAAACGTCTTTTGCCATGACAACAGCCGAGGGTGCTGAATCACACGAGATCTACCTTACTGATGAGTTCTCCCAGTAAAGAACTTCCAAAATTGTGGACCAGAAGCCTACCTCTCCCTCCTGCCCCCTTCCTCAAAGTAGATGTTGTGGTGTTCAGTCAGAAGACTGGTTTGATGCAGCTGCCAAGCTACTCTATTCTGTGCAATCCTCTTCAGCGCTGCACAGCTAATGGAATGTGCTTCAGTTTGAACCTGCTAACTGTCTCCCTCTACAATTTTAACACCCCCTCCCCAATACCCACATATACACACTTCCCTACACTTCCCTCCATTACCAAACTGACAAGTCCTTGATGCCTCCGGGTATGCCCTATGAAACGAAGTTGTGCCATAAATTTCTTGTTTTCCCCAGTTCTACTCAGTATCTTCTTATCAGTTATTCGATCTGCAGTGCCACAACCATTCTTCGGCGGTACTGAGTAAAATTGTGATGTTGCCCTGGCTGTTGCAAAAGATCTTGGGAGTGGGCCAGCTCAGCGCCGACTTAGTACCATTACGTCAGATGCGACAATGCCACTGGCAGATTCCCACATTGTGCTCCAAGAAAGGGGCTGCCACCGCCACAACCACGACACAGCAGAAAGGCGTTGGTAGGCCACTGATTATACATCGAATCAACAGACTTCTTATGGTCTACATGGTTATAATCTGTCGTTTTCAAAGCAAGTGCGCTCTGTACCAACATAAATTACCATTATTTTCAGTCAAAGGTCCTCAGTCTGGTAGCTACTATTTAAGAGGAGAGGTGTATGCCGCACCATGAGGCTGCATGAGGTTACAAGCAGCCTCCATAGGATTTGGTCTCCACTAACTGTGGGCTCCTGCTGTTGGTTTTAAGATCAGTGCTGTGAGCTCAGCATCTTCCAGTCTGTGGTCCGACTACCAGGTGCAACCAGCCTTCAGCCGTAGAAGGCAGTCGTTTGAGACCATGGCCTCCTGTTCCATCAGCTCCTTAACACTCGCTGTCTTCAGCACACACTACGGAGGACGTTGCACCACAGAATGTTCTAGTTTGTTCTTTAGTAAAATGTATGACTAACAGTGAAGTTCTTATTAGCAGCCATGGATCATCATCCCAACAACAATCCACCACCTCAACTCAGACCTCCACGTGTAGAGGTTATCCATCCTGGACCTCCCCATTTTGATGTCTGAAGTGTGTGTCACGTCTAAATTTCAGTGACAGGGGAACCTTACCAGCCACCCTCCCTGGAGACGATGACTCTCGACTACCTCAGGGTTGCAGTTTCGTCGACACACAGCATCAGTGTGCAGAGGGTGAGTGCACTGACTGTTCTATTTTTTGCCCCTGCGTGTATCACGTAGAGACAGTCCAGCTTTTACCAGCTTTTAAGTTCTGTTTTCATGTGTGACATGTGGCAAGTAAACACAGACTGTGTTCTGAGGATGTGTAAATATGAACGTTATTTATTCTTATCATCAATGAGTGTGGCTCATTGTCTGGAACTGTATAAGGTGTTAATCATGCGTAGCTTCTTAGGGCAGGAAGATGAGTTTAGTGGAGAAGTAGTTTCCGCCGTTTTGAATGGGCAGTGCATTTCATTTTGAGGAATAAATGTGGCACACTGCGTTAAGCTCGTAAAGTAGTAGTCATGAGTAGCCGCTCAAGCGGAGAAGTTAAGTTACAGTAAGTGTTAGGATAGAATTAGATTAAGTGTCCTTGTCGTTGTACTGATTTGTTGTCCTCGTTTGTTGTTTGCATAATTAGTGAGGAATACCCTGGAGGAGAGGTTGCGAATTTCTGCAGCCTGGACCAGATGTGGAGGGGAAGTGCATGTGCCAATGATTTTTGTGCCTTGCAGAGTGCAACTGCCAACAGTAATTTTGTTGTAGTCACTTAGGAGTTTGCACAGAAAGCTATCAATAAGACTGATTGTATTGCAGATGTTTTGGGTAGTGAAATGGTACAGACGCATTTAGTATCTCCGGAGGACGCAGATTCGGCACCATCTGTGACGGCACTGCCTCCTCAGAAGGTGGGAGGAGAAGAAAGACGGAATGTGCTTGTAAGGTTTATGATCGGGTCGACAAGGATTGTGCCAGTGGAGCAGGATATTGACAACAGTGACAACACTTGCAGTATAATGCGTGATGCAGGCGAAGACTGCTGTGCAATCCCAGATCTAGACTTTCTCATCAAGCAACATACCAAAACAGACTTCCGATGACGTGCGGTGGAACTCAGGGGGATAATGTTCAAGCTGCTTTTCAGAACACTGTAATCTAGTCATATACATTACATTTAAAAATTATGAATAAAATATATTTGTGGTTTTTAATGATTTCTTCTACCAAATTCCGGAATTGCTTTAAATTTTTCAGTAAAACGTAACGCAAAAATGTAGGTCTTGTCAGTGGATGTGAATTTTCAGAGCAGGTGTCTTATTCACATTTTCAGGTTTAGGACCATTCTTACACATAAATATGTCTTTAAAAAGTATTGTGCGTAAAGACAACGAAAATTAACGAAATCCGCATATCTTTGTGTTGGTCATATATTACACCCCCCTTTTGTAGTACACATTATGGAAATCCGTTGGCAATGCTAGGTTTAATCCGAATTCGTTCCATTCGCTTTCCTTTACACTGGACTCGCATTCGGGAGGAGGACGGTTCAATCCCACGTCTGGGAATCCTAATTTAGGCTTTCCGTGATTTCCCTAAATCGGTGCAGGCAAATGCCGGGATGGTTCCTTTGAAAGGGCACGGCAGACTTCCTTCCACTCCCTTCCCTCATCCGATGAGACCCATGACCTCGCTGTCTGGTCTCCTCCCCCCAAACAACCCAATCCAACAACCCTTTCCTTTAGTTCCATTGAGGAAAATCTTATAATCCCTTTACAGGGTACTATCTATTCCATTTAACTGTTATTCCAAGTTCTTTGCTGTGTCACCGGTAAACTTCAAAATGTTTATTGCTTCTCCTTGAAATTTAATTCTGTTTACAAATTTATCCTTGTATGCTTTACTGCTTGTTCGGTGTAGACGTTGAATGACATCGAGTGTAGGCTACCAGAATGCCTCACTCCCATCTTCAAATTGCACAACTAGAAATTTAACAGATGGAGTAGCAGAACTTTTGTGCTTCAACAAGATTTGTTCGTCGATGGGGTGGGGCTGTGAAATACATGTCCAGCCTCATTACTCCTCTCTTCTTTTTAGCGGAGGACAGCAAAATTCATATTTCCGTGCATATACGACAAAATTCCGAACATTAAATGTTTATTTGTAACTTCCAGAAGAGCAGAGTAAATTGAGGTAACTTCCGTTCGAACCCACGAGCGAGAACATAGAGAAAACATGGTTGGAGATGCAGTGATGGGAAATGTCGTTAGAGTGTATTCTGGGATTGGAGAAGTATGAGGAAGAGAAACTATTGTAACCTTTTCATCTTATCTTCAGATATCATTTTTAAATAACGAACGGTGGCCAGAGGAAAGTTGCTACCTCACAGTATCTCTGGACAAATAGCTTTTCATCTAAGTATAATTTGAGCCGTTTACGTAAAAGTCCGATTTCAGAAGCTTCTCTGCCCTGGGGCGCCTGACGCATATGCTTTGACATTGTCATTGTCCATGTCAACAGAAGATGCAGTGCAGGTGATTTCTCCAGTTCTAATTCCTTGGACGCCGCTTTGAAGTGCTAAAAAAAACCCTTTGTTTTAAAAGCTGTAAAATAAACGATTGCGTATAAGTAATACAGAAATAGAATAGCATACATACCATGAAAAGTTCTTTCATCAGCGCGATATCAGTTTCTTCATTTCCGGATATTTCTTCCTTCTCAGAGAGCTTTTCGCACAAAGACATTCTAACATTGTGAGCTGCTAATTCCAGCGACTATCTTTAGACTGGCTCAGTGATCTATAAAGAGCATTAAGATCACTTTCCTTTACATAAGTTACGCGTCCTTTCGCTGCAATCAAAAGACAATGCACTTAAGGACAATTGACGCATATATACGAAGCATTAAAATTATTTCTTAGCCCTGTATTTAGATTACGGCAGGAACAATTCAATCGTGAATATATCGCGCAGTGCAATGGCAATGTTGGTACCTTGATCAGTCGTGTGCTGCATGTCTTTCAAACTAGAGTGGTGGATACCAAGAGACATAAATCGTCTCTAAACAATTATCTTAGAATATTACTGACCGTTTTTGGTTCATCTGGAAACTGAGCTGTAAACAAATTGAGAGATATGAGATTCCAGTCAATGATACAATCGACAGTACATGTCAGATAATTGTTTCTGCTCGCACTGGAGGTCCACATGTCCGTAGTTGCTGAGTGTTCACCTTCTGTTATATGAGCAATCGGTCATAATTATATGTCAGGCATAATTATATGTAGTAGGCTTCTAGAACTTTCTGCCACATACCACGACACTGTTGTGGGGTGAGATATAATGGATTTGCAGTGTCAACTAACGCCTGAACAAGATCCATAAGACCTTCATCTCTTATAGTTCCGTACGACCTTACGTCTTGTGCACACATAGCCACGCATTTACCGACAGTTATCTCCTGAGCAGTTTTAGGAAGCCGTTTCTCGTCCACACAAGACCCTTGTTTACTAGACACGCATGGATGGCGAGAAATGTGCGAAGTGCCACTTGGCCCTTCAGCATGAGAGTAAATTCCACCGCACAGCGAACAGAAAACAACAGGAACGCATTTCCTAACGCCATCCACAATAGGCTTTAACACGGTCCAAACTGAATTTTTAACATACGCTTCAGGCTGTGTGGTTCTCTACTCATCACTGATTAGTTTTTCTTTTATTCCCCTTTTTCCTGACATGCGCACCTTCTTCTGCAAACCACATTTTGTGCTTTTCGAAAAGAGTGAAGAAATCCCACCGCTCCACTGAATACTGCGCTACTCTCCGCTCGTGGCCCGTAGCTCACAACTGTGGTCAGTGCTACCAACAGTCCATAGGCCACAGCACAGTAGTGCTTGTGCACGGCACTGGTGTAGTGACGTCACGGGCTCGCTGAGTGCGGAGCAGTGGGGCTGCTGCCCGTGAGCTGCGTCTCCATGCAAAACTCTGCTGTGCCCGTGGCATACAGGTTCTTTCGCAACAGCACTGCTCGGCACTTGGGGTGACGTCAGGGACTCGCTTGGCCCGAGACTACTGCTGTCCAGTGCGGCCGCAGCTCTCGGGTCGGTCCTCTGTGCACGACTCTGCACCGCACAGTGCGGCTCGTCGGATCTCGATGCGGCTGCCCCGGCTGAACCTGCAGCGCAAGGCAAGACTCGCACTGCTGTCATGGCCATGGTCCAGGTCGGGCCACACCTCGATTCCCACCTCTGCCACAAAGTGCGCAACTAGAGCTCACACTCAGCCGGTTGTCACCGTCCGATTGACATTATACATGCCAACTACTACGCCACTCCAGCAGTGACTGCAGCAATTCCCACGGGCTAAGTTTAATTCGAATACGTTCCATTACCTTTCATTTAGTTCCAGTGAGGGTTATCTAATAATCCCTTTTCAGGGCACTATCTGTTCCATTCAACTGTTATTCTAAGTTCTTTACTGTCTCTGACAGAACTGCAGTGTCACCGGTAAACTTCAAAATGTTTATTGCTTCTCCCTGATATTTAATTCTGTTTACAAATTTATCCTTGTATGCTTTACTGCTTGTTCGGTGCATATGTTGAATAACATAGAGTGTTGGCTACCCGAATGTCTCACTCCCATCTTCCCATTGCACACCTAGAAATCCAGCGGCTGGTATAACAGAATTTATGTGCTTGAAAAAGATTTGTTCATTGATGGTGCGGGGCTCTGAAATATATGTCCAGTCCCATTACTCCTCTCTTCTTTTTGCCTGAGGACAGCAAAATTCATATTTCAGTGCATATATGGCAAAAATTCAAACCTTGATTTAGGTCAACATGAATTCCCAAGTATTCACATGTTGCCAGTTGTGGAGGAACATGTGGGAATGAGCGTCTCTTCTACTTCAGAACATTAAATGTTATGAACTTTCCTGGCAGATTAAAACAGTGTGTCGGACAGGGACTCGAACACAGGACCTTTGCCTTTAGCAGGCAAGTGTTTTTGCCTGCGAAAGGCAAAGGTCCCGAGTTCGAGTCTCGGTCCGACACACAATTTTAATCTGCCAGGAATTTTCATATCAGCACACACTCCGCTGCAGAGTGAAAGTCTCGTTCTCGAATAAATGTTATTTTTGTAACTACCGGAAGAGTTGCTATTCACAATATACATAAATGACTTGGTGGATGACATTGGAAGTTCACTGAGGCTTTTTGCAGATGATGCTGTAGTGTATCGAGAGGTTGTAACAATGGAAAATTGTACTGAAATGCAGGAGGATCTGCAGCGAATTGACACATGGTGCAGGGAATGGCAATTGAATCTCAATGTAGACAAGTGTAATGTGCTGCGAATACATAGAAAGATAGATCCCTTATCATTTAGCTACAAAATAGCAGGTCAGCAACTGGAAGCAGTTAATTCCATAAATTATCTAGGAGTACGTATTAGGAGTGATTTATAATGGAATGATCATATAAAGTTGATCGTCGGTAAATCAGATGCCAGACTGAGATTAATTGGGAGAATGCTAAGGAAATGCAATCCGAAAACAAATGAAGTAGGTTACAGTACGCTCGTTCGCCCACTGCTTGAATACTGCTCAGCAGTGTGGGATCCGTACCAGATAGGGTTGATAGAAGAGGTAGAGAAGATCCAACGGAGAGCAGCGCGCTTCGTTACAGGATCATTTAGTAATCGCGAAAGCGTTACGGAGATGATAGATAAACTCCAGTGGAAGACTCTGCAGGAGAGACGCTCAGTAGCTCGGTACGGGCTTTTGTTAAAGTTTCGAGAACATACCTTCACCGAAGAGGCAAGCGGTATATTGCTCCCTCCTACGTATATCTCGCGAAGAGACCATGAAGATAAAATCAGGGAGATTAGAGCCCACGCAGATGCATACCGACAATCCTTCTTTCCACGAACAATACGAGACTGGAATAGAAGGGAGAACCGATAGAGGTACTCAGGGTACCCTCCGCCACACACCTTCAGGTGGCTTGCGGAGTATGGATGTAGATGTAGAAGAGCAGAGTACATTTAGATAACTATTTCTAGATCGAAAGGTAAGCCAGTTCAGTTCGAGGCCACTAGCGAGAACAAAGAAAAAAGACGGTTGGAGAAGCAGTAAAGGGAAATGTCCATAGAGTGTATTCTGGGATTGTAGATGTATGAGGAAGGAAAACTGTTGTATCCTTTTCAAAGGAATCGCCTCAGAATTCGTTTAAGTTGATTTACAGAAATCATAGAAAACCTAAAACTGGATGTATGGATTCTGATAGGGTCTTGTGTTTCACCCAATGTGCTATTCGTTAGCCATACGAGATTTTCTAGCTCGGCAAACTGATAACGTTTTGTAACGATGCACATTTTTTCTCTGAGCAACTGAATTAGGGAAACCACACACATCACACATCAGTTTAGATGCTGACCCCCATAAACACGATCACCGGTTTTAAGGGTTTCGTATTCCGATAGACTTTTTACTAAACGGAATACTAAATAAAGAACAATGATTACATATAACTCTTTTACTCACGTAGAAGTTCACACAAGAGAGGGTTGCAACTACGATGTAAGGAATTAAGGATAGTGGGTTGCTGATCATGCCAGACGAATGATTTGCACTCAGTTAAAACAAAAAGGTTACAATTACTGTGCGTACACTGATGAGCAAAACATTATGACAGACTGCTTCAGTGATGCCACGGTATGATATGTGCATATTGAGGTGTTGTAGAGTTCTGATCCATTTGTCAAGGGCATCGGCGATCCGATGGTGCTCAGGACAACTGTCTGTAAGACTCTGGCTTCACTACACAAACAGTAACTGTGCTGAGTTTTGAGGTTAACAGTGTCAGAAACATTCATTCTAGAGTGCAACGAGAGCCTGCCGATGAGTATGTTCTCCTATTGAACTACCTCAGCCATTTGAACTTGGTCGCACTTTGGGCCTGTGGGCACAAGGTATCGATGGTGTGCTGTTGCTTTCAGCAGTGATCTGTGGAACATTCCCACACCAGCAGACCTTGTTCTGAAAGTCCAGACGCACATCAAGATCGACACATTGTGCCAACATTGGTGGCCGACTGAGCATCATCCACGACAGAAATGTGGGCACGTGTTGTATCTGCTGTGTCATCAGGGACCGTTGGGAACCGTCTGCCAGCATCAGGACTGAGATCACGTGTGCCCTGGCCAGGTCACCACTGATATCCCAACGCCGCCAAGCACGGCTACTCTGGTGTCGTGAAACAGTCGACTGGAGTCTGGAATGGCGCTCTGTCGTCTTCAGTGATGAGTGAGTAGGTTCGGTTTGTATGTGAACAATGGACGTACAAGTGTGCGGCGTAGACTTGGAGAGCGGCCTGCTGTGGAGTGCATTCGCCCATGACACACAGGTCCTGCCCCATGTTTCATGGTGCAGGGGGGAGGGGGGGGTGGCGGGCAACAGTTACAACTCGCGGTGACGTTTAGTTTTTCTACAGGGTATAATAATCAGTGCCAGCTACATTGCACATTTGTTATCCCTGTGCTACTACCATTTCTTCGACACTACAATAATTATACTTTTAAAGGAAGTTTGTCGACAGTCGTTCTTACCACCCACTACTCACGAATTTAACAAAGAAGAAAGGAAACGATAGTGGTACCGGAAATACTCTGCGTCACACACCATAGGATGGCTTGCGGAGACCAGATGTAGATTGAGAGAGAGAGGGCGAGGGTAGGAGGGAGAGTCACTTGTTGACCGAGCTGCTGGTATGTGCTGCTCTGTAAACTTTTTTCTTAGCGAGGCAATCCGGACGATGTTGCACCGCATCAGGGTTCAATGGGGCAGCACAGGACACCATTTGATTACGTCGCGGAGCTATGCCTGGAGCCGCCCAACAGAATTGTTGTCACACTGCTTCATGCTGCTACCTGCTGGTGTGATTCATTTTATTCGGACGCGTTTCTGTCTCTGGAACTATTTAATACTGGGAATTTTGCGGATAGCAGTGAAAATTTTATAAAAATACAGAATTAATTTCTGGAGCATCAAAAATAAATGCATAGAACATTTATTTTCACTGCATACATAAATCACATTAGCATCACACTTCATGTGAGGAAAAAAATGAACCTGCCAGTTTCCTACGCCTTAAAATTATCAAACTGTTGTCATAAACAGTTCTGGTCTTTATGACTGGGAACTATCACTTCATAATAATCACTGAAAGGGGCGGGACGTCGAGAATATCAATTTCAAACATGAGAACTAATGTCTACTAACACGAAAATAAAATAATTGAGAAGGAAATTAGCGACAGTCTTGATGTGACAAGGGGTATTTTAGATGATAATTACGGCCATTTGAGAAGGAAGGCTCCTAGTTCAAAAAAATCCGACCATGTTACTTGCCTGAACTTCACGTTCAACGGGCAATAGTTAGACAGCCAGATTTGTAGCATACATTTCGTTGCCCTTAACTGCCAACTTTGGTGTATTTCATTTTCCTTGAGTCGTTGAAATGTCTGATTTTATTGTGTATGTGAACCTTAGAATTTAGTCGCAAATGGAGCGACCTACGCGGTTAAATTTATGCTGAAGAGTGCTTCATAGGACATTTTTTAGAAGCTGTCAAATGTGAAGTTCCACGGACGCTAGCCAGTATCTTTGTGAATAATCTCCTGTGTACAGTTTAAAGATGGAATCCTCCTTCATTCATTAAACAATAAAAAAATTGTATGTAAAAAAACTTTGTGTGTAGACCGCAATTTACAGTAAACAATTACAGCACGATGACTCGTTTCGGTTGTTTTCTACAACCGCCTTCATAACTGGAAACAAATGTAAGCAAAATAGCCTAAGAAAATATTGAACAATAAATTAGGATATAAACAAATTATACATGGAGAGCCAACTCCAATAGTAAAAGTGAACATGTAATAGATCCGCTTAACAGTAATGTGTTAGTAACATGTTACTGCTTTTAAAAGGCAGTGTTCAAACGGCAATACATTGAAAGACATCATCATTAACTGTAGTCATGCCATGAAATGAAATGCATTCGTATTGTGGGCCAACAAGATTATGACAGTATGTACTTAAAAACTATATCACGAGCGACCCAGGCTGTAAGCCTATCGAAAGAATTTAAAAGAAAAAATTCTTAAAAAGTTTGTACCTAAATTCAAGAAAATTTCAAAATTGTAAAATAAAATTACAAGGCAGGGCAGCTGTGTTATGTAGTTAACTGGCAACATGCCGTATGTAGGACACAAATCCTACGAAACCGTCTATAATTCAAGATAAAAATCTAGAAAGTTTGTATCTAGGTCCAAATAATTTTGAAACTATAAAGATAACATGGGGATGAAGTTAAAATAACAAGACAGGGAAGATGCCGTATATAACTGGCAACATGCCATATGTAAAAGACAAATCCTAATTAACTGTCCAATGATAAAAAAACACCAGAGTATAGTGTAGCGCTAAGCATATGAGTAATATACCATAATCTCGCAAGATGACGATAATGAAGAAGGAAAACTGCCAGTTGCATTAATAAAACTTGCATCACACGTCATACAGTAGGTATCATAGAGAACAGTACATGAAACGATACGAAAATTGTCAACTGTTCCATAACTGTGAACATGCACACCAAACATTACGTAGAGCTTTGTGATTAACGATCATAAAATGAGAGAAATACCGTATCCTTGTTTACGAAGAAGTGATCCAGCATGGCTTATAAAATAGTCGTCTTTATAAAATGTGCACAGTTTGAAAATTAAGAGTAAAATTCCATAAGTCCAATCTGCCTGACAAAACACGTCAAAAGTAACTGAATTATGCAAAGGCTCCTACTGGGCAACCGAAGTAGCTAACAGGACCGATAGGTCCCGCGGGAGCGCTTGCATTTACAAAGACTGACACAACAAATAATAAATAGTATTGCAGGTGTAATGTTTAAACAAAAGAGAGTAATCACGAATAAAAATCAAGGTGATATTTAATTTATACATATTGCAGTATCATAAGGGAATAATTATAAAAGACAACCAGAAATCAAATCATCATTAGTAAAATACAGGTATGCATGAAAAGTAGAATATTCAAATAGTCGTAAGGCTATAACTAGCAGGAATTACAGTGTTATTCGTGATGCAATTTTACAATGACCAGCAAAAATATCCGTCGAGATAAGGCTACAGCTAATGGTGACCGATGTCACCTCTTGTATAGCAGAAGGAGCTCCTCTTTCTGGCAAGCGCAGCAAGATGTCCTACGGTGCAACGTACTGACGGCCCAGGCCGGAAGATGTGCGGTCGTAGATTATTAGACTAATTCTCTACAACATTTCATGGAAAATACTGAAGAAATAATTGCGACAAAACCCTTTCTCTCCATTTAAAACCTTACAAGGAGCCTTTTTCATATGGGAATAAACCTCTAATTCCTTGAGCAAATCAACTTTTCTTCCGGTTCGAGCATTTCTAACCCTTGATCAATGTCTTGAACAGTATGTCTTTCAGTTCCAATATGCGAGCCAAAAGCTGTTTTGCCTTGAGAATAGTTACGCTCCCTAAAGCAAGTATTAAAAAAACCGGCCCGTCTGGTCAATAGTAGTTGCAGTTACTCTTGTAAACACAATATTTATGGAACTTATTGGGCTTTGGGACTATTTGGTGTATTATGCGGCCCTTAAGCGAATTAGTACTCTGCATACCAATCCTAATGTCCGTCTTGTGGAAGCAGTGCTCAATTTTTTAAGACACATTACCATTGTAGCTCAAACCTGTAAATTTAACTTAAGTTGAACGATTACTCTTGCCATCAGGGAAGGTCATATTATAGCCAGGTATTTTTTGTTTCTTTATCTTATTGTAACAATTCGTGACGTCAGATATTTTATAGCCATTGGCCACTGCGATTTGTTTAAGGATGGCAACTTCTTTGTCAACTTCACACTGCTGTAAAGGAAGCTGCGATAGACAATGGATCATAGAACGGAAAAAATACATTTTATACCGCTGAGGCTGGGCGTTAATAATTATATCAGTACATGTAGGTTTCCTATAAATGCTGAATATGTGCCTATTGTTCTGCGCAGTAATAGTCGAGCTCAAATAATAATTTATTGGCGGATTTTCGTTGCTTTCCGGTTAATAAATTTTTCATGTGTCCCCCCCATGAACCATGGACCTTGCCGTTGGTGGGGAGGCTTGCGTGCCTCAACGATACAGATGGCCGTACCGTAGGTGCAAACACAACGGAGAGGTATCTGTTGAGAGGCCAGACAAACATGTGGTTCCTGAAGAGGGGCAGCAGCCTTTTCAGTAGTTGCAGGGGCAACAGTCTGGATGATTGACTGATCTGGCCTTGTAACATTAACCAAAACGGCCTTGCTGTGCTGGTACTGCGAACGGCTGAAAGCAAGGGGAAACTACTGCCGTAATTTTTCCCGAGGACATGCAGCTTTACTGTATGATTAAATGATGATGGCGTCCTCTTGGGTAAAATATTCCGGAGGTAAAATAGTCCCCCATTCGGATCTCCGGGCGGGGACTACTGAAGAGGACGTCGTTATCAGGAGAAAGAAAACTGGCATTCTACGGATCGGAGCGTGGAATGTCAGATCCCTTAATCGGGCAGGAAGGTTAGAAAATTTAAAAAGGGATATGGATAGGTTAAAGTTAGATATAGTGGGAATTAGTGAAGTTCGGTGGCAGGAGGAACAAGACTTTTGGTCAGGTGATTACAGGGTTATAAGTACAAAATCAAATAGGGGTAATGCAGGAGTAGGTTTAATAATCAATAAAATAATAGGAGTGCGGGTTAGCTACTACAAACAGCATAGTGAACGCATTATTGTGGCCAAGATAGACACGAAGCCCACGCCTACTACAGTAGTACAAGTTTATATGCCAACTAGCTCTGCAGATGATGAAGAAATTGATGAAATGTATGACGAGATAAAAGGAATTATTCAGGTAGTGAAGGGAGACGAAAATTTAATAGTCATGGGTGACTGGAATTCGTCAGTAGGAAAAGGGAGAGAAGGAAACATAGTAGGTGAATATGGATTGGGGCTAAGAAATGAAAGAGGAAGCCGCCTTGTAGAATTTTGCACAGAGCATAACTTAATCATAGCTAACACTTGTTCAAGAATCATAAAAGAAGGTTGTATACCTGGAAGAATCCTGGAGATACTAAAAGGTATCAGATAGATTATATAATGGTAAGACAGAGATTTAGGAACCAGGTTTTAAATTGTAAGACATTTCCAGGGGCAGATGTGAACTCTGACCACAATCTATTGGTTATGAATTGCAGATTGAAATTGAAGAAACTGCAAAAAGGTGGGAATTTAAGGAGATGCGACTTGGATAAACTGACTAAACCAGAGGTTGTACAGAGTTTCAGGGACAGCATAAGGGAACAATTGACAGGAATGGGGGAAAGAAATACAGTAGAAGAAGAATGGGTAGCTCTGAGGGATGAAGTAGTGAAGGCAGCAGAGGATCAAGAAGGTAAAAAGACGAGGGCTAATAGAAATCCTTGGGTAACAGAAGAAATATTGAATTTAATTGATGAAAGGAGAAAATATAAAAATGCAGTAAATGAAGCAGGCAAAAAGGAATACAAACGTCTCAAAAATGAGATCGACAGGAACTGCAAAATGGCTAAGCAGGGATGGCTAGAGGACAAATGTAAGGATGTAGAGGCTTGTCTCACTAGGGGTAAGATAGATACTGCCTACAGGAAAATTAAAGAGACCTTTGGAGAGAAGAGAACCACTTGTATGAATATCAAGAGCTCAGATGGCAACCCAGTTCTAAGCAAAGAAGGGAAGGCAGAAAGGTGGAAGGAGTATATAGAGGGTTTATACAAGGGCGATGTACTTGAGGACAATATTATGGAAATGGAAGAGGATGTAGATGAAGATGAAATGGGAGATAAGATACTGCGTGAAGAGTTTGACAGAGCACTGAAGGACATGAGTCGAAACAAGGCCCCGGGAGTAGACAAGATTCCATTAGAACTACTGATGGCCTTGGGAGAGCCAGTCATGACAAAGCTCTACCATCTGGTGAGCAAGATGTATGAAACAGGCGAAATACCCACAGACTTCAAGAAGAATATAATAACTCCAATCCCAAAGAAAGCAGGTGTTGACAGATGTGAAAATTACCGAACTATCAGTTTAATAAGTCACAGCTGCAAAATAATAACGCGAATTCTTTACAGACGAATGGAAAAACTGGTAGAAGCGGACCTCGGGGAAGATCAGTTTGGATTCCGTAGAAATGTTGGAACACGTGAGGCAATACTAACATTACGACTTATCTTAGAAGAAAGATTAAGAAAAGGCAAACCTACGTTTCTAGCATTTGTAGACTTAGAGAAAGCTTTTGACGATGTTAACTGGAATACTCTCTTTCAAATTCTGAAGGTGGCAGGAGTACAATACAGGGAGCGAAAGGCTATTTACAATTTGTACAGAAACCAGATGGCAGTTATAAGAGTCGAGGGGCATGAAAGGGAAGCAGTGGTTGGGAAAGGAGTGAGACAGGGTTGTAGCCTCTCCCCGATGTTATTCAATCTGTATATTGAGCAAGCAGTAAAGGAAACAAAAGAAAAATTCGGAGTAGGTATTAAAATTCATGGAGAAGAAGTAAAAACTTTGAGGTTCGCCGATGACATTGTAATTCTGTCAGAGACAGCAAAGGACTTGGAAGAGCAGTTGAACGGAATGGACAGTGTCTTGAAAGGAGCATATAAGATGAACATCAACAAAAGCAAAACGAGGATAATGGAATGTAGTCAAATTAAATCGGGTGATACTGAGGGGATTAGATTAGGAAATGAGACACTTAAAGTAGTAAAGGAGGTTTGCTATTTAGGGAGCAAAATAACTGATGATGGTCGAAGTAGAGAGGATATAAAATGTAGACTGGCAATGGCAAGGAAATCGTTTCTGAAGAAGAGAAATTTGTTAACATCGAGTATAGATTTAAGTGCCAGGAAGTCGTTTCTGAAAGTATTTGTATGGAGTGTAGCCATGTATGGAAGTGAAACATGGACGATAACTACACTCCTGGAAATTGAAATAAGAACACCGTGAATTCATTGTCCCAGGAAGGGGAAACTTTATTGACACATTCCTGGGGTCAGATACATCACATGATCACACTGACAGAACCACAGGCACATAGACACAGGCAACAGAGCATGCACAATGTCGGCACTAGTACAGTGTATATCTACCTTTCGCAGCAATGCAGGCTGCTATTCTCCCATGGAGACGGTGGTAGAGATGCTGGATGTAGTCCTGTGGAACGGCTTGCCATGCCATTTCCACCTGGCGCCTCAGTTGGACCAGCGTTCGTGCTGGACGTGCAGACCGCGTGAGACGACGCTTCATCCAGTCCCAAACATGCTCAATGGGGGACAGATCCGGAGATCTTGCTGGCCAGGGTAGTTGACTTACACCTTCTAGAGCACGTTGGGTGGCACGGGATACATGCGGACGTGCATTGTCCTGTTGGAACAGCAAGTTCCCTTGCCGGTCTAGGAATGGTAGAACGATGGGTTCGATGACGGTTTGGATGTACCGTGCACTATTCAGTGTCCCCTCGACGATCACCAGTGGTATACGGCCAGTGTAGGAGATCGCTCCCCACACCATGATGCCGGGTGTTGGCCCTGTGTGCCTCGGTCGTATGCAGTCCCGATTGTGGCGCTCACCTGCACGGCGCCAAACACGCATACGACCATCATTGGCACCAAGGCAGAAGCGACTCTCATCGCTGAAGACGACACGTCTCAATTCGTCCCTCCATTCACGCCTGTCGCGACACCACTGGAGGCGGGCTGCACGATGTTGGGGCGTGAGCGGAAGACGGCCTAACGGTGTGCGGGACCGTAGCCCAGCTTCATGGAGACGGTTGCGAATGGTCCTCGCCGATACCCCAGGAGCAACAGTGTCCCTAATTTGCTGGGAAGTGGCGGTGCGGTCCCCTACGGCACTGCGTAGGATCCTACGGTCTTGGCGTGCATCCGTGCGTCGCTGCGGTCCGGTCCCAGGTCGACGGGCACGTGCACCTTCCGCCGACCACTGGCGACAACATCGATGTACTGTGGAGACCTCACGCCCCACGTGTTGAGCAATTCGGCGGTACGTCCACCCGGCCTCCCGCATGCCAACTATACGCCCTCGCTCAAAGTCCGTCAACTGCACATACGGTTCACGTCCACGCTGTCGCGGCATGCTACCAGTGTTAAAGACTGCGATGGAGCTCCGTATGCCACGGCAAACTGGCTGACACTGACGGCGGCGGTGCACAAATGCTGCGCAGCTAGCGCCATTCGACGGCCAACACCGCGGTTCCTGGTGTGTCCGCTGTGCCGTGCGTGTGATCATTGCTTTTACAGCCCTCTCGCAGTGTCCGGAGCAAGTATGGTGGGTCTGACACACCGGTGTCAATGTGATCTTTTTTCCATTTCCAGGAGTGTAGTTTGGACAAGAAGAGAATAGAAGCTTTCGAAATGTGGTGCTACAGAAGAATGCTGAAGATAAGGTGGGTAGATCACGTAACTAATGAGGAGGTATTGAATAGGATTGGGGAGAAGAGAAGTTTGTGGCACAACTTGACTAGAAGAAGGGATCGGTTGGTAGGACATGTTTTGAGGCATCAAGGGATCACAAATTTAGCATTGGAGGGCAGCGTGGAGGGTAAAAATCGTAGAGGGAGACCAAGAGATCAATACACTAAGCAGATTCAGAAGGATGTAGGTTGCAGTAGGTACTGGGAGATGAAGAAGCTTGCACAGGATAGAGTAGCATGGAGAGCTGCATCAAACCAGTCTCAGGACTGAAGACCACAACAACAACATGTAAAATGTGAAAAGCTACGACAGAGCTTACTGTCGTAGCTACTGTGTTGGAGATTATATGGCTGTAAAGCTTGAACTTCTGTTGTTTACACCACATGTCGTTACTAACGAACAATCCGCTCGTTTGTGGGGTAAGAGTTTGTAAGGCAGCTGTGTTACTAGCTGCCCTCTAAGGGATGCTATGCTGGAGTCTACAGTAATTGTCACGCCAACAGGGTATCTAGGCTTCACTTTAAGGCCCCGCACAACAAAAATTTAAATTAAATTAAGAAACAACTGCCGCAGATAAATTTTATTTGATAAATATAGTAACAACTTAAACGATCACTAGGAAACGAAATGATTCAGTTCAATGATTCTTACCATGAGTTTCATGATGATGATGATGAAAACGAAAAAGTAATTAGTCGGGGTAGCCGGACGTATAAACTCCTCCCGAAATAAAGTCAGAACAAAATTTTCTTTCCTAATATCGAGGTCCAATGCATCGGACCCTCATCACAAGACAGCAGTGGAGTTGATCAAAAAGAGTCTTCGAAATTTCATGTTAGACTACAAGCTCAACGTTTTGGCTTTGATCAGTATTGCAAGTAATATTTTAAGTCAACTAAGTTATGAAGACTGCTATGAAACTAACTCAGTTAGTAGGAAGGGAAGTTGCAGACCAATTATAATTTTTTTTTAATTCTCATTTTAGTGCTGACTGTTTGGGAAAGTATTTTATTTTAATTAAATGTAAGTAACATTTGCTTACTCGGTACTCTCTTTTCACGTTTTCCAAACAAAAATGTTTACTTTTAGTTACAACACGTTATTTGTAAAATTGAATAATGATTTTTTGTTTCTTTATTTTAATAAAATACAGTTGTTCATAGCAATGTTGGTAAATTCAGAAGTATACCTTAATGATTTCAGCTCCTATCTTTTTTTGACATCCCATAAATTAAATAAATTATGAATTGTATAGTAAAATTTTCGACAGTTAAATAATAAGCCTTAAATGTCGTGTTATAGGCCTTCAATCGAAAATTGCCCTAAAATGCAGCTTTTGTGTGCTAGTTATTGCAGCGCTTCCCTTGGTAGTGTCAGCACCATAGGTTCGTCCTAGAAGTCTATAGATCCTAAATATCGCCGAGCATATCAGCGCGCTGCTAGTGTAACACGCGCTAGGCGCCATCTCCTCCACCGATGAGTGGCATCGTCAGTTCCATCATTGCCGCAGTTACTAGCTGTCGCGTGTATAGGGCAATAAAACTGGAAACTACACGTGAACACACTGTACACAAGCAGCTCTCAATGAATGAACAAGGAAATGAACAGTGTGGTCTATAGGCGTGGAACCACTCTTCTATGACAAAAACAGGTGGTTAAACTTAAATTTAAAATCAAGTAAAAGGAGATTATAATTAAACTTCCGCTACTTGTGCCAGTGTACATGGAAAACTACTCACCGCATTAGTATCCAAGTGTATGTGAATGATGTTCAGGCTTGGTGCTGCAGGCTTTGCGTTGTTAGTAGTGATGGTGTTATGACTTGCCGTTGGGCGACGATAATGGTACGGCGGCTTAGGACTGAAACACAAGCATCAGTGTGCATTACATCTGCAGACAGTCAACCTGAGTCTGGAAAATGTGAGCAGGGCTCTACTCGTGAACCTGTTTCATCGAAGCAGTAGCTAGCATCGCCGCAATAAAGTAATGCGTAGTCCTCTTTCAACATCGATGTCGAAGAACTTAACTCAGAAGTTCGAATTAACTGGCGATATGAGAACTGCTCCTGGGAGAGGCCGACGACCAATTGCACCACAAATTGTTGAAGAAGTTAGTGTTGCCATGGCTGAGAATGGTGTACATAACGCGTGATCTTCAAGCGGTGCACAATCTGTGTCACGACAGATGAACATTCCATGATCCACTATTCGAAAAGTGCTGCGAACAGTTGTGAAATGGTACGCGTACAAACTCGCTGATGCAGATGGTCGTAAAAATGAGCAGTTTTTGTAACCTGAAACGTAAAAATGGTAAGCAATTAACAAATGTTACCTTCTCATGTGGAAATTAAAACATATTATTTCTGTGGTTTATGCGTAATTTGTCTTCCGCATGTTCTTACAAAAGTTTCCACGATGTTTCATTGTCCTACGATCACTCCTTTTTCGGGAGGGCCTTCTCAAGTAGCGAAAGTTTAATTACAGCCACTCCGTAGTGTGAATTGAAAGATGGGAGGAAACCTCTGAAGCTCTACTACAATATGGTGGCCATTTTGAAAGCCACCTTCTTTGGTGAAACTCGTAATTTTCAAATGGAGAGGGGGTCGTGTGACATCAAACAATGATGTCTCATTTGAGCATCGTAATCTAGTGTATTTAAATCTGGGGAACGTGGTGACCACTTCACTGGGCCTCTGCAACCACTGATTTGTGGTGAAAATTCTCATTAATAATGTATGGCTGACCTTAGCTTCATGTGAAAAGCGACAAATACTGCGCTTTGGACTCCTACAGAGCGATGCCTGAACAGCTATTGATGTTACTTCATCCGTAGCCGTTGTCAGTCGTCCAGCTTTGGGTTTGACTCTGTCAAAGTCAGTTTCATACAATTTCAAGACAGTTCTTTGGGTAATGGCTGGTGAAATCTGGTAGTCAAGGGAAGGCAGGATTCGGTTACGATTGTGGACGGGGCCGTAATCAGTTACTATTGCTTGCCTTTTACAGTTACACACAATTTATTTTAAACCAGTAATTCCAGACTCAACAATAAACAAAAGTACCACACATTATTAATGAACGAATAAACAACTGTGTAAATAATAGTGTTTTCAGTGAATTACATTTTAGCAAATCACCATTAAATATAGATACAGCAGATAATGTTTTACAAGCAAGCCACTGTGATCTGGGCAAAAGGCCTTACACGCCAGGAATGCCAACAAATTAAGAATTGCTTAAAACTGGCTTCAATTACAGGTATTGAAATATTAAAGGCAAGTCGCCACAAACACAGCAGAAGGCATCAGACACCAGGAATGGCAGTAAATAAGGTTTTAAGGCTTACTGCTAAAATACAAATGCCAAATTAGAATTTTAAAGAAAATGACCACAATCACAGCTGAAGGCCTTACACACCAGGAACGGTAATAATATAAAAAATTTTGAAACCTGCTGTAAAACAGCAAATACAATAGCAAAGGTTAATTAAAAAAAAAAAAAGCAACTGATCACCAAACGGGTGAAATAAGATGATGATAAACCTTGTAACACAACCCTTAGCATCCACTGAACGCTACACTGCTAGATTTATTCCAGAAGGCGACCAGAACTATTAACTAGACATATATAACCTTTAATGTACGCATTACAAGGTATTGTAATAAATAATACAATAATACAACACAAAGACCAGTACATAAATTCCTTAAAGGTTACTGAGGCAGATTATACCCGCAGAAGGCGTGGACCGAAGGAGCGTTACACTGACCTACTGGCCATCAGACATCCTTTTGGAACACACATGTCTTACAAGAACCAAGAGGCCACAGATGGTGCTCCAGGAATCGATCTCTGAGAAGGTCCGTCAACAAACACTTTCGCGAGCGGTGAGATAGGCAGCCAAGAGTTGCATTCACTTCACAAGATGGTAAATCAGACTAGTGGCAGTTTAACGAATGACTAATGATAATCTCGCTGAAGCTACCTGACGTCCACCAAACCAAATGCAACGATGGAACAATACACCAAAGCCGGAACCGGCGGTCTGCACTACGTCCCCAGAATACTGTGCTTAGAGCGCCCGAAACGAGAAAGGAATCACTATCATCAGAGTAGAAGGATCACCAACCGGCCTACAATCAAGAAAGCTTTCAAAACTGCACGCCTACTCGACAGCAGCGGCAAGGCGAGGAAACGTACACTGTCGCTACATACACTAACCCCCACGGCAGGGTCCGCAGCTCGTGGTCGTGCGGTAGTGTTCTCGCTTCACGCGCCCGGGTTCCCGGGTTCGATTCCCGGCGGGGTCAGGGATTTTCTCTGCCTCGCGATGACTGGGTGTTGTGTGGTGTCCTTAGGTTAGTTAGGCTTAAGTAGTTCTAAGTTCTAGGGGACTGATGACCATAGATGTTAAGTCCCATAGTGCTCAAAAACAGTGAGACAGCGTGCAGTTCCTCACGGACTTGTGGGAAGAGCACAAGAGGGCAAAACAACGCGCTACATATCGTCAGACTTTCCACAACTTCCTGGAGATCCCGCTGACCGCCGCCTTCAGGGACGCCCTACCTGCCGCCACGTGACGTGTCCGCCACCGCCACCGCCGTTGCCGTCTCCGCCGCCGTCGCCGCCGCCGCCGCCGCCATCGCCGCTGCCCACCGCCACAAACCCCCCCACGCCCTTGTCGCAGTCGCAGATGTCCTCCCACATCCCAAAAGCACCAACAGTGATACGTGTGTTAAAGTGCCAAAGTGTTTCTTTTTTTAAATGTGACAGTGAAAAGTGATTGAACACGCAAAAGTTTCCAATATAGTGTCAATATAACCATAGCTCCGAGTGACCCTTTGTCTTTTGTGTTTTTTTTGTGCTTTTTTTTGTTTTCTACCTTCCATCGTGTGCAATCCAGAGGTGTGCGTAACTGTGAGTACCACAAAACTATTACAGGTCTATCAGTACAACAAACTAGTGACTCACATGCCTATAGATGTCTGTCTTTCCACCACGAATAGTTTCCTCCTTTCAGTCTTCCTTACTCTCACGCACCACCTATAATAAACTAGCTCTAAAATTGCACTATACAATGCTTCCTAGTGTATTGCTCATTGCTCAATCGAAAACAATAGGTTTAATTATTCGCTAAAATAGTAATGTCCTTTTTCTTTTGTCATGGATTATTTAATATGTTAAGATAGTTCTTCATGAGTGTTTCCCCTTGGGATACCACTTAACTCATCAAACAAGAGCTGACAACTGATACACTCGTTAATATTTCTATCAAACTGATTTCATGCCTAGTGCATGTCCCACTAAGGTCTCGTTTTTCAAGACCCAACGTAAAATGCCTGCCCCTTGTTTTCTAACACAAGATTTAATAAGAAGAAAGTAATAACCTAACATTATTTTACAATGAATAGAGCACATCCACAACTCAAAATATCTACAAAATAATACCATAACTAGTAATAAGTAAAATAACATAGAATAACTTTTCTTTTTTTTTATATACTACTTATTCTCTGTAAATAACTAGATCGTACAATCAACGCTTATTCCAAATTCACTCTGCCATACGTACAAATGTAGCGTACAAAGACTCAGAAAAGCTAAATTGCTAAACTACAACAGTAAACGGTGCAAGAAACAACTAAAAAACTCTAACAGACTCCCGAAAAAAAATATTAAAAAAACACCAAATGAAAGAATTACCTGGACAGTACAGTAACAGAAAAATAAAAGCAAAGAATGGATTGTCTCGTCTTTACAAGTAAAATTTAAACTGTATTTGTAAAACGAAATTGTTATCTTGTAAATAAAAGTCTATATACGTTAAAAAAAAGAGCCATTTGAACCAACCCAGGGCAGGTAACTGGGGCGTTAGCGACCACCAGGCAAGAAAAGTTACCGCTGGTTGAACTTAACGAACTGTAACAAGTCGAACGCAGTAAATATTAATAAGAAGTTGAGGAAAGCTAATCAGATCCGCCTTCTCCAAGCACTCCACTCGCTGCTCTTCGCCACGGCGACACTACGAGGAGCAACACGAACCCAAGTCACAGGACAATCGCGAGATATCACAATGGTGGAGGTTTCACTAAAAAATGGTTCAAATGGCTCTGAGCACTATGGGACTTAACATCTGTGGTCATCAGTCCCCTAGAACTACTTAAACCTAACTAACCTAAGGACATCACACACATCCATGCCCGAGGCAGGATTCGAACCTGCGACCGTAGCAGTCGCGCGGTTCCGGACTGAGCGCCTAGAACCGCTAGACCACCGCGGCCGGCGAGGTTTCTCTACTTGGATTGAAATGCACTCCTCTTAAAGCTTGCTGGATCCGGTTTACGACGAGGTCCTGTGCTCTCGTGACCACAGCCCATCCATCCGACAGTCCATGCGTGCCGCCAGCGGTCCCGGCGTGTTCTGGCACTGCGCGGACCTGGCTCCTCCTGAGTCCCCAACCGAAATGGTCCACTCACACGACCTGGAAAAACAACGATGTCGCCCCAAAGATAGGGCAACAGTTATTACATATCGATAACCGGCGCTGCTGCCACAAGTGGACAGGCAACGCTTGCGAAACTGAGTGGTGCCAGTCAACACGAGAAGAAGACCAACAACGGCAACCATGCCAACTAAACGATAACGTCTGACCTCCAACAGAGGGCGGAAACCTACAAGCAGCACGGCTGAACTGGTCCGTCTCTGTGGTGTCGGTGTTAAATTCTCTGTGATAACACATTCGATCACTCTTCCGATATGAGCACAATCTCAGTGCATTCAACTTGTGTTAAAGCTATCGTCTTTCACGTCATGTGGGAGGAAGAAACATGTCACAGCTTGAGAATGAACGAAGTTACACTGAAATGAAAGACACCACTGATTATCTCATGTATCTCTTTATCTGTTTAAGTTGTCACATGAACTCTTAACCATTTGAAACTTACGAATTGTATCGAAGACAGCGGCTTCCAAAAAGTTCGTCGTGTAAGTAACGTAGCCTCACAGTTTTTTTCCGTTTTCCATCACATACTACTTGACTTTAACTTTGTTCATCCACTTGTTTTTCTTTTAGAAGTATGGTTCCATAGTTACGAACCATCCTGTGTTGTGCATTTCAGCAATAAAAAAAATTGATCATTAGCTGTGATGAATTTTGGAGGAGAGATTGAGGAATAATAAAAGCCCTACTCAATCGCTTTGTTGCTGACTGAGGTCCCGCAGCAGTTGCAGTCAACTACTTGAATCACCTACGATTCTGTTGCTGTTTCAAGGAAGTGAGCTATCTGTGCATATCAGCTTTCGAGTTTGTGCTCACGACTTGTAACATTTATGGAAACCTGGTACCGAGTTAATCATAGCGTTGTGCAATATGTTACAAGCCCTAATGTGTAGGTAAAATAGTGAGAAGTTGTGGTGTCTTGGGTCGCGAGTTACGGCGTCGCAATCCACGTGGAGACAGCGTCTTCGCTTTTCATTGGCTGAGCGAAGCATGACCAAATGAGGCAGCGTGGATTTTCTGGGCGGTGATTGGTCGAAACTTTCGAGGCAGACGCTCCATTATCAATGCTGGCAGACTTGGGTGGCGGCCGTAACAGTGTACGGTCTGCGGGTGATTTCTGCACCAAGTGTGTTCGGAAAATTCGTGACCTGTTCACCGCCCAGACGGTTTACTATCAGTAGCCATTGCTGATTAAGTGTTGTTAAGCATTAGCTACATTATTAGGAGTTGGTTGGCAGCGGCCGATTTTGCGGTCGCCAGTGTGAGGTCACGGAACAGCAAGTTTGTAAAGTATGTCAATTACTCAGAGATTTATTCCCTGAAATAGTAACTGCGTTACGTAAAGTGTGGTAGTAAAGTGTGACCACTGTTATTATTCACAACTGTTCACTACCGACTTACACAGTTGAAGTGTTGTGAAATATTTCGAGTGTAATGGCAATAGTGCTGTGGGAAGCTGTAAAGCACTAAATAAATAACAGACGTCCATTAAAATAGACTTACGTGATCAAAAGTGGAAAGTTAATCCATATTTTCGTACAATCAGAACAGCTGGATCGCTCCTTCATAAACAGAATCACGACCGACGGTGATCTTCTGCAGTGGGGAGAACAATCAACTTTAGAAGAAGTCAGGTGAGATACACAGCAGAACTCCGCAATGTACATATGACACTCTAAACATCCAAATACAGCCTGCATGTGTACGGTCAGGATGTTACTCCCAGCCGCTGGGACATGGAATTTTTTGGAAATTTGTGGTTATTTCCTATGGGATCAAACTGCTGAGGTCATCGGCCCCTAGGCTTACGCACTACTTAATCTAACTTACGCTAAGGACAACACACACACCCATGCCCGAGGAAGGACTCGAACCTCCGACGGAGGGAGCGGTGGCAAGGCGCTTGAGACGGATCAGCTACCCTGTATGGCTGGGAGATGGCCTTTGGATGTTGTGTATTAACTGATTTTCTCCAGGCACTTTGCGGTACACTTTACACTGTGCGTGCAATTGCTGTAGAGTATCATTTATATTAAAACGAAATTAGAATTATATATTAATACCGTCAGCTGCTGACGGCCGTTGATATACGAGGGGCGTTCAGAAAGTAAGCTCCTATCGGTCGCGAAATGGAAACGACTATGAAAATCCGATAAAGCTTTGCACAGATGTGTTGGGTAGTGTCTCTAGTATAACCCCAGTTAGCATCACGTCGCTCTTCTCATTTCTGAGCTCGCAGTGAGTGCGTAAAGATGTCTAGAAAATAGTGTCTGCCGCCAAGTACGAGGGCCTGGTGAGAAATTTCGCCTGAAGCTATGCAGCTAACATTACATAACTGTCGTGCTGTTTCTTCTTCAAGACAATTCTCAGCCGCATTCTGCAGGGGCAATGAAGATGCTCCTGCATCGTTTTCAAATGGAAATGTGAGATTACCCACAATACAGTCCACAATTGTCTCCCCCTGAGTTTCATCTCTGGTCACATGAACCGCTGTCTTTGAAGACAACATTTTGACACAGACAACGAGGTGTAGGCCAGCGTGGAGAATTGGCGGAAAGCACTGGCGGCTGCCTTCTATGATGAGGCTATTGAAAAGTTGGTACAATGCTATGACAAAAGTCTAAGTCAGAACGGCGACTATGTAGAGAAGTAGCTGAAAGGTGTAGCTAATTGTTACAAGTAAAACATTTCTGATGTTCACTGTGGTTTCAATTTGGCAATCATTCGGAGCTTACTTTCTGAACAGGCCTCGTATATCAACGGGGACAGGTGAAAATGTGTGCCCTGACCTGAACTCGACCCCGGGATCTCTTGCTTACATAGCAGACGCTCTATCCATCTGAGCCACCAAGTGCACAGAGGATAGTGCGACTACAGGGACTATCTCGCGCACGCTTCCCGCGAGACCCACATTTTCACCTTATATGTCCACGCACTACATTCGTTGTGTTCCTACCCAAAACACTCATTACTCGTGGAAGACGATCTTACCAAGTCCCGTAAGAGTTAGGGTAATATGTGTGCATCCGCACAGAAGGAGAAGGTCATGGCCGATATTCAAATGGCTCTGAGCACTATGGGACTTAACATCTATGGTCATCAGCCCCCTAGAACTTAGAACTACTTAAACCTAACTAACCTAAGGACATCACACACATCCATGCCCGAGGCAGGATTCGAACCTGCGACCGTAGCGGTCACGCGGTTCCAGACTGAAGCGCCTTTAACCGCACGGCCACACCGGCCGGCCATGGCCGGTATTGCCATGCTTATATGGATATGGTGTCTGTTCTTTCTGACATGTCCGAAAGAACACACAGATGCACACTTGGTTGTAGGTCATCGTTCAGAGCTGACTTATGGAACGTCGTTTAGTGAACTCTTAGAAGTGAACAGACAGTTGTTTTAAATTGCTTTTGCTATGTAGTGTGAAGTTTACCTACAATTATTTGCACTTAGTCGTTGAGGGCCTTTTTTGTGTTATATTACAAGCAGACTTCATTATTCAACAAGCCACAAAGATAAGTAAACCTGTTTAACTCATTTGTGTGACTTCGTTACTAATTTGTTGGAGTGTTGTAGAACCTTCGTTCTCTTATCCTGTTACGTGATCCTGGGGCATAGCTGTATAATAGTGGCAAGGAGAATTTGTCTTAGCGGTGTACTGCACCAGAAGCCGTTCCACGAACTCACAAACTCGCCCTACAGTAACGACACTGGTAACTAGGCCTCCACAGCAGTACCGACGACGCCTTTACGAAACTGGTGAGGAGGATTTACAAAACGGCCTGTACTACCCTTGGACGTTGGTTCACCACTTCATCACTCACGTAGCGTCACGTGTACCTGAACGCGGCAGAGCTGTGTTAACAAGCGTGGCATGGAAACAGAAGAAGTATGTTTCTCGGCTCAGAATGGAGTCTCGACAAGACTGTAATTGTCTAAAGCTAGGGTACAGACAGTTATGACGGACCGGCGTAGCGTGCGCATTACTGTAACGGTTTTTATGGAACAAAGTGATGAAGGTTACTTACTGGGTGCTCGCGAATTTCTCTAACTCACGGACGCAGTGCTTACATCTCCGATAAACAACACGGGAGGTGCTCAGCCGAGGATACAAACACCACTTATTGTGCTTTAGATTTGTAAATTCCTCGTATGACCTGGCGTTAGATCAAAGCTCTGCTTTATTGTCTTCCAACCATTCGGCACAAGGATCCTTCCTCTATTTTATAAAATGGTTCCAATTGCTCTGAGCACTATGGGACTTACCATCTGAGGTCATCAGTCCCCTAGAACTTAGAACTACTTAAACCTAACTAACCTAAGGACATCACACACATCCATGCCCGAGGCAGGATTCGAACCTGCGACCGTAGCGGCCTCGCGGCTCCTCTGTTTTATAGAAGGCATTCGTAATACCGGGTTTATAATCTTGTGATATGGTACCCGATCCATAAAAATCACAGATCTATCGGGTAGCTTTCCGAGAACGCTCCAAAACCACTCATCTTAGAATGATACGCCACACCACGTTTTTTCCTAATTAAATATACACCGTCCATCCCAAAAGTTCCGAGATTAATTTTATTCCAAGAGTTTAAGCGTCGTCAGCGCAGTAACTATGCTGTCAGCTTCAACTAACAACTATAACCGACAGATGTCTATTCGACCAGTCCACTGTGAGCAGCCGGCCGAAGTGGCCGTGCGGTTAAAGGCGCTGCAGTCTGGAACCGCAAGACCGCTACGGTCGCAGGTTCGAATCCTGCCTCGGGCATGGATGTTTGTGATGTCCTTAGGTTAGTTAGGTTTAACTAGTTCTAAGTTCTAGGGGACTAATGACCTCAGCAGTTGAGTCCCATAGTGCTCAGGGCCATTTGAACCATTTGAACCACTGTGAGCAAACAGTGTTAAGTTCTATTCGTCTACTCGCTCACAGCGAGTCTTTCATTCATGCATTCAACAATCGACATCTGATGCTATTAAGATGAAAGGACGAACCGGAAAACAACGAAGATCTATCAGCAAACACAAAATCGTTACATCATTCAACTTTGCTCAGTAGATTGTTCACGAAAACTCTACCTGCCATCTGTGACTCTTTCAAATAAATGATCGGAAAAGCTCGCTTTACACAAAAGTTAACCCCTTTCCAATCAAAATAAAATACTCAGATATCAAATGAAAGTAGATGCTTCCATGATTCCAGAGAGATGCGACACACCAATGCTCATTAGGCGATGAGATTACATTTTTAGTTCCATACACCCAAAAATGAGAGAACATTCGAATGCAATACTCACTTTCTTGATCATTTGACAGGAGCTTGTCAACATTTGTGACTACGTTAGAGTAAACTGAACTGCCAATATTTACAGAATTAACACACTGTCAGAATGAAACATAGTTATGCAGTTTTAATACATTTATCGTACACAAAACACCTAATCTTGACCGTTGTGACCAAGTGCTGTCAGAACTGAAATCTAATGGACGTTTTTACTCAAGCTGGTGTAACAGTCCCTATTCACAAAGTCATCTATGGAGTCGAAGTAGTTGCCTACCAAAAAGTCTTTCAAACCCTGTTTAAACTGTGCTTTATCTGAAACCAAATTTTTAATGATTGCTGGCAATTTATTGAAAATGTGTGGTCTCAATATTGGACCGCTTTTTGGACCAAGGGAAACGATTTTAGGTCTTCATGTATACTACTCGTCATTAAAATTGCTACACCACGAAGATGACGTGCTACAGACGCGAAATTTAACCGACAGGAAGAAGATGCTGTGATATGCAAATGATTCACTTTTCTGAGCATTCACACAAGGTTGGCGCCAGTGGCGACACCTACAACGTGCTGACATGAAGAAAGTTTCCAACCGATTTCCCATTCACAAACAGCAGTTAACCGGCGTTGCCTGGTGAAACGTTTTTGTGATGCCTCGTGGAAGGAGGAGAAATGCGTACCATCACGTTTCCGACTTTGATAAAGGTCGGATTGTAGCATACCGCGATTGCGGTTTATCGTATCGCGACACTGCTGCTCGCGTTGGTCGAGATCAAATGACTGTTAGCAGAATATGGAATCGGTGGTTTCAGGAGGGTAATACGGGAAGCCGTGCTGGATCCCAACGGCAGTCGAGATGACAGGCATCTTATCCGTATGGCTGTAACGGATCGTGCACCCACGTCTCGATCCCTGAGTCAACAGATGGGGACGTTTGCAAGACAACAACCATCTGCACGAACAGTTCGACGACGTTTTCAGTAGCATGGACTATCAGCTCGGAGACTATGGCTGCGATTACCCTTGACACTGCATCACAGACCGGAGCGCCTGCGATAGTATACTCAACGACGAACCTGGGTGCACGAATGGCAAAACGTCATTTTTTCGGATGAACCCAGGTTCCGTTTACAGCATCATGATGGTCGCATCCGTGTTTGGCGACATCGCGGTGAACGCACATTGGAAGCGTGTATTCGTCATCGCCATACTGGCGTATCACCCGGCGTTATGGTATGGGGTGCGATTGGTTACACGTCTCGGTCACCTTCTGTTCGCATTGACGGCGCTTTGGACATTGGACGTTACAGTTCAGATGTGTTACGACCCGTGGCTCTACCCTTCATTCGATCCCTGCGAAACCCTACATTTCGGCAGGATAATGCACGACCGCATGTTGCAGGTCCTACACGGGCCTTTCTGGATACAGAAAATGTTCGACTGCTGCCCTGGCCAGCACATTCTCCAGATCTCTCACCAATTGAAAACGTCTGGTCAATGGTGGCCGAGCAACCGGCTCGTCACAATACGCCAGTCACTACTCTTGATGAACTGTGATACCGTGTTGAAGCTGCATGGGCAGCTGTACCTGTGCACGCCATCCAAGCTCTGTTTGACCCAATGCACAGGCGTATCGAGGCCGTTATTACGGCCAGAGTTGGTTGTTCTGGGTACTGATTTCTCAGGATCTATGCACCCAAATTGCGTGAAAATGTAATAACATGTCAGTTCTAGTGTAATATATTTGTCCAATGAATACCCGTTTATCATCTGCATTTCTTCTTGGTGTTGCAATTTTAATGGCCAATAGTGTAGATTGTTCTTATTCCTAATTTGATACTATGTATTGAGCTATTGACTGGAAACAGACACATATGATTGTTCGCCTGCCTGGATTACTTCCCTTGCACTGTGGAAAGACTTTTTCAACACCCCGTAGTATTTTCAATAAATTTCATTAAGGAATAAATATGCTGAGAAGCATAGGTTAGAATACACCGTCCCTTGAACAGATTTCTACATGATGTTGAATTTACACCGCAAATGGGTCTTATTACAGGCTTTTGCACTCTAAAAACTTTTGCTCGGTTTGACGAGTTACCCCAAAATATAATCCCATCTGGCATAATGGAATGAGAGTTAGCGAAGTATGCAATTATATCTCCTACATCTCACGCGATTCGCTTTGCAGATACAGATTTGTTTAGGCGCAAACACACGTTACACATTCAAAATTCAAAGCCAGGGGGCAATCAATACTTTCCGTTATATAAAGGCGCAGCCAATTACTAATTTTTTCATAATTTTTCAGTTTAATGGATGGTGAAATGTAATTCACGTATACAGACATGTAAATATACACATATAAACACATATGATGATGTGCATATACTGATTAGTCAAAACATTATGACGACCGCCCCCTGCGATACTGAATGCCGTCTAATGAAGTGAGTGTTCATCAGAGACAAGGTTATCGTCTGGAGTGCCCCAGGGAAGCGTGCTAGGACCGCTGTTATTTTCTATCTACAAAAATGATCTGACGGCTCCCAGGTAGATGCTATTTTTCTTGACTTCCGGAAGGCGTTCGATACAGTTCCGCACTGTCGCCTGATGAACAAAGTAAGAGCCTACGGAATATCAGACCAGCTGTGTGGCTGGATTGAAGAGTTTTTAGCAAACAGAACACAGCATGTTCTTATCAATGGAGAGACGTCTACAGACGTAAAAGTAACCTCTGGCGTGCCACAGGGGAGTGTTATGGGACCATTGCTTTTCACAATATATATAAATGACCTAGTAGATAGTGTCGGAAGTTCCATGCGGCTTTTCGCGGATGATGCTGTAGTATACAGAGAAGTTGCAGCATTAGAAAATTGTAGCGAAATGTAGGAAGATCTGCAGCGGATAGGCACTTGGTGCAGGGAGTGGCAACTGTCCCTTAACATAGACAAATGTAATGTATTGCGAATACATAGAAAGAAGGATCCTTTATTGTATGATTATATGATTGCGGAACAAACACTGGTGCCGGCCGAAGTGGCCGCGCGGTTCTGGCGCTGCAGTCTGGAACCGCGAGACCGCTACGGTCGCAGGTTCGAATCCTGCCTCGGGCATGGATGTGTGTGATGTCCTTAGGTTAGTTAGGTTTAACTAGTTCTAAGTTCTAGGGGACTAATGACCTCAGCAGTTGAGTCCCATAGTGCTCAGAGCCATTTGAACCATTTGAACAAACACTGGTAGCAGTTACTTCTGTAAAATATCTGGGAGTATGCGTGCGGAACGATTTGAAGTGGAATGATCATATAAAATTAATTGTTGGTAAGGCGGGTACCAGGTTGAGATTCATTGGGAGAGTGCTTAGAAAATGTAGTCCAACAAAGGAGGTGGCTTACAAAACACTCGTTCGACCTATACTTGAGTATTGCTCATCAGTGTGGGATCCGTACCAGATCGGGTTGACGGAGGAGATAGAGAAGATCCAAGGAAGAGCGGCGCGTTTCGTCACAGGGTTATTTGGTAACCGTGATAGCGTTACGGAGATGTTTAATAAACTCAAGTGGCAGACTCTACAAGAGAGGCGCTCTGCATCGCGGTGTAGCTTGCTCGCCAGGTTTCGAGAGGGTGCTTTTCTGGATTAGGTATCGAATATATTGCTTCCCCCTACTTATACCTCCCGAAGAGATCACGCATTTAAAATTAGAGAGATTAGAGCGCGCACGGAGGCTTTCAGACAGTCGTTCTTCCCGCGAACCATACGCGACTGGAACAGGAAAGGGAGGTAATGACAGTGGCACGTAAAGTGCCCTCCGCCACACACCGTTGGGTGGCTTGCGGAGTATAAATGTAGATGTAGGATGTAGATGTAGATGTAGTTGGGTAACGGGCACGTGACGCGGTAAGGAGCTTATATACGGGGAGCAGAGACGACTGAGGAATCGGTCCATTGAAGATAATGAAGTGAGTGATCATCAGAGACAAGGTTATCGTCTGGAGTGCCCCAGGGAAGCGTGCTAGGACCGCTGTTATTTTCTATCTAGAAAAATGATCTGACGGACATGATAAGCAGCAGTCTGCGGGTGTATGGTGTCGTCGTTGAACGACTGTAGAAGAATACAAGATGGCTTAGACAAAATTTCTAGTTGTAATGAATGGCAGCTAGCTATAAACGTAGCAAAATGTAAGTTAATGCAGATAAGTAAGAAAAACAAACCCATACTTTTCGAGTAGATCATTAGTAGTGTGCTGATTGACAGTCACATCGTCCGCAGCTCGTGGTCGTGCGGTAGCGTTCTCGCTTCCCGCGCCCAGGTTCCCGGGTTCGATTCCCGACGGTGTCAGGGATTTTCTCTGCCTCGTGATGACTGGGTGTTGTGTGATGTCCTTAGGTTAGTAAGGTTTAAGTAGTTCTAAGTTCTAGGGGACTGATGACCATAGATGTTAAGTCCCATAGTGCTCAGAGCCATTTGAACCATTTGACAGTCACATCAATTAAATATTTAGGCGTAACGTTGCAAAGCGATATGAAATGGAATGAGCATGTGGGGATTACAGTAGGTTCAAAAATGGCTCTGAGCACTATGGGACTGAACATCTGAAGTCATCAGTCCCCTAGACTTAGAACTACTTAAACCAAACTAACCTTAGGACATCACACACATCTATGCCCGAGGCAGGATTCGAACCTGCGACCGTAGCGGTGGCGCGGTTCCAGATTGAAGCGCCTGGAACCGCTCGGCCACACAGGTCGGCATTGTAGCAGGGAAGGTGAAATGTCTACTTCGGTTTCTTCGGAGCATTTTAGGAAAGTAAAGGAAACCGCAGACACAAGTGCCACCCATTGTTGAGTTCTGTTCGAGTGTTTGGGATCCGAAACAGGCAATATTAATGGAAGACATCGAAGCAGTTCAGAGGCGGGCTACTAGATTTGTTACGAGTAAGTTCGAACAACTCGCAAGTATTACGGCGATGCTTCAGGAACTCAAATGGGAATCGCCGCTAATCAGAAAATTTAGGGAACTGACGTTTTAGGCTGACTGTAGAACGATTTTACCGCCGCCAACGTACATTTCGTGTAAGGATCACGAAGATAAGATTAGAGACATTAGGGCTTGTACGGAGGCATCGAAACAGTCTTTTTCCCTCAATCTGCTTGCGAGTGGAACAGAAAAGGAAATGACTAGTAGTTGTACAGGGTACCCCCCGCCACGCACCGTACGGTAGCTCGAGGAATATGTATGTAGATGTAAAAATGATGACTTGCACTGGCATAAGCGATTCCGTCAAAGGGCACCTTTTTATGGTCCGGCGCCTAGGAGAGAGCATCTCGAACCCGGCGAAGCTGGCCTGCTGTTCGCGTGCTACTGTCGCGTCTTGAGCGTCTATTGAAAGTGTTTGAAGGACGGTAAAAACACGGGTAGCCGACAAGGTGTTGGAAGTTAACGTCTCTGGACAGAACTTGCAAATCTGAGTCTTTCTCGTTCTCTACCCAGGATAGCCTTCAGTTTATGGCATATCTGACACACAGCACAATGCTCGTGCAGGCACAAGGGTTCTATAGCGTATCGTTCAGCGCACATTGTTGAACATGGGAAGCTGCAGAAGTTCCCATGTTGACCCAATAGCCGGCCGGCGTGGCCGAGCAGTTCTAGGCGCTTCAGTCCGGAACCGCGCGACTGCAACGGTCGCAGGTTCGAATCCTGCCTCGGGCATGGATGTGTGTGATGCCCTTAGGTTAGTTCGGTTTAAGTAGTTCTAAGTTCTAAGGGACTGATGACCTAAGATGTTAAGTCCCATAGTGCTCAGAGCCATTTGAACCAGTTTTTGACCCAATAACATGGTCAACTGAAATTGCAGTAAGCATGGAATCATGGGTACTCGACCGTGGATCAACGAAGAAGTGTTGCCTGGTCTGATGATTCACGTTTCTTGTTACACCAGGTCGATAGTTGTGTCCAGATACGCCGTCATTCAGGCGAACTGCTGCTTGAAAGATGCACTGAGCCGCGGACACAGGACGGTGGGAACAGTGTTATGCTATGGGGGACTTTTATCTGAACTTTCATCCGACATGTAGTAGTAATTGAAGGCACCATCAGAAACGTTGATATAAGTTAGTAGCGTTCCTCTGACAGTGTCAGTTTGAATAAAATTATTTTGGATATTAGACCACATCATTATGAAACACTAAAACAACTAAAATCTCGACGTTTCGATCGACTTTGTAGCGGTCTAGAAGATCGCTTCTAATTCGGTCGAAATGTTGGCATATTAGTGTTTCATAATGACGCGACCGAATATACGAGGCGATTTTTTCTGAACTTTATTGCGGATCACCTGCATCTGTTCACGCTTGGTTTCTCCTCGACGGCAATGTCATATTCAAGATGGATTGCTGTCGGCTTCGCAAAGCCAGAATCATGCTACAGTGGAGTGAGCAGCGCGATAGTGAACTCACTTTGATGTCTTTGCCGCCATATTTGCCTATCTGAAACCAACGGAACACATCTGGGAAGCTATCGGGCGACAGCTCCGCCCCCTCAAACAACCGACCCGTAATTTTTGGAAACTGCATGACCTGTTCATACTGGAAACCTACCAAGCACGTGTAGTATACATGCCAGGCAGAAACGCCGTTGTATTGCGTTGCAAACGTGGACCAAGACGAGTTTAAGCAGGCAGTCGCGATGTATAGCTCATCAGTGTATGTGCTTAATGAGGAGAGGACGGGTGGTAGGGCATGGCCTTGTTGGTTGAACCATCCCAGCATTTGCTTCAAATCAGGACGAGCAAACTGAGCGAGAGCCTCCAGACTCCCGTACCTATGGCTTAATAACACGAAAAGTAATTTTACAGGTACAGTTCATTTAGTGTCTCAACACTTATAACTGCACACACCGCATACACTTGCGGATGACATCAGATTATGACCATGGTGCCACACCTCTGTTACATCTTCATGTCTTCTCCTCCGCCTGTCTGACACATTGAGTCACCATCCCCTCATGGTGAGTGAGATGTTGAATTCAGAAAAATTGTGATACTGTATAATTACGCACTACCAGGTACGGTGACTATTTTCGTGCGAAGACCATTGTACTGTTACCACACGCTATAATGTAGGAGATATGTTTTATTTGCCACTTTTTATAACGGAGAATCTAAAAATTTCTGTTTGAGGGCGTTGCTGCGGCGTATATACAACGTAGCGAGTCTCCGATGCGGGTACATATTCACCGACATGTAGGCAAGGGATTAGTGTGGCATTAGTGTCTTTCCTACGTGCGTGAGGTAAATGTGCAAACGTGAATTATACTGACGCTATTACCAAATTCATCTAAATGCTGTTTTTTTTCTGCCGAAGGGCAAACACCGTTAAACAAATGTCAGTGGATGAAGAATATGTATATGTGTATAGGGCAGAATGTTTTTCGAAAACCAACTGGGACAAAGGGTGCTGCTACTTCATGATAACGCACGGCCACATATAGCAAATATCATAATGCAGATATTACGCCAACTCAAGTGGGGGACAGTCGAACAACCGCCCTATAGGCCAGATATCTCCCTATGCGATTATCGCACCTTCTGTCCTCTAAGAAAGGCCTTAAAGATTCGACGATTCCTGTCAGACGAGGATGTCCAGCAAGGGAGTTGCCGACTTTTCACGTAGCAGGACACAGTGTATTACCAATCGGTTATCTTCAACTTGGTGCGTGGGTGGGATAATTGTCTCAATGCTTACGACCTGATTGTCACACCGATTCCGGACTCTACTGCCTTCGAGCGGAAACCTTTTGATCGCCCCTTATAATTAACCTCTATTCTGAATGCTGTAAGCATTCTTTCCCGATGTAGTCTGTATTAAGAAATACGCTTTAATTGTATTTTTAAATAAACTTACGTTCTTTATCACTTTAATCTCCTAGGGCAAATTATTACACAATTTTAATTGTGTTTAGACATTTTCGTTTGTTTTTCCTTGGTAACTCTATGTCCAAACTAATTCTTATTCCACGGTCGTGAATAGAACTATCTGTGATAGATTTACTAATATTTTTTCCTGGTGTGCGCAACATACAGATAAAGTTACTTGCACAGTAAGGATACACATTTTTTAAAAACTATTTCCTTAAATTGCTCTTGACTACCTGTCTTTGTCAGTTCTAGGACAGTTCTTCGTCTACCAGATTTTAATGTCCAAGGAAGGTTGAATTCTAACCGCTCTTTACCACAACATATTGTGTCAAATTATGTGGAATCATCAGATGGACATCGATGCGTATTTACTGAATATTGGAAGTGGTACAAAGCCCAGTTTTGTATTAGTGATCCTGTGTTGAAGGTCCTGAACTTTTTATACTGAACGAGTTGGTGCAGCATTAAGAGACTGGACTCGTATTTGGGAGGACCGCGGTCCCAAACTCCGACCGACCATCTGTAAGTACCACAAATCGCTTAAGGCTAATTTCGGCATCTACATCCACTTCTACATCTACATCTATACCCCTCTAGCCTCATTATGGTGTGCTGCGGAGGGTACTTTGTGTAATATTGTCACTTCACCCTTTCACCTTACAGTCTCGAAGGACCATTGTTGGTAAGCCACCGCGTGAGCTCGATTCTATCTGATTTTATTTTCACGGTTTTTTTAATAGATAATCTCCGGACGAAGCAATATATTCGTTGACTATTCTATGAACGTACGCTCTTGTAATTTGAGCAGTGATGCACAACAGAACTCTTGTAGCGTCTGCCACTGAAGTTTGACGATCATTTCTGTGAGTCTTTGTCTTCTCTATTTCTTCTATCAATAACATATGGTAAGGATCCCAGACTGACAAACAACACTCAAGTTTAGGTCGAACTGGATTAGCCTACACGTCCTGTGTACTGTTCCAGTGAATATAAGTTTGGTACGTGCCCTTCCTATGATTTGTTTTACGTAGTTGTTCCACTGTAAACCTCTCCGTTCGCATACTTCCAGGTAATTAAAAGATGTGACTGCTTCCAGTAATTGTTCGGTAATCGTGTAGTCACACAGTAACGAATATTTCCACCTAATTGTGTCCAATGCGCTACAGCCGTTTACGTTGAAATTCAATTGTCAATTCTTACACAAAACGTCGATCCTCTGCAGCTTTGCTGCATTTCGCTAAAATTTTCGAGCGTTGCGACTTCTCTGCACAATAGAAACATCCGCGGTAGCCTCTTGGTACTTATGGTTCAAATGGCTCTGAGCACTATGGGACTTAACATCTGTGGTCATCAGTCCCCTAGAACTTAGAACTACTTAAACCTAACTAACCTAAGGACATCACACACATCCATGCCCGAGGCAGGATTCGAACCTGCGACCGTAGCGGTCACGCAGTACCACACTGAAGCGCCTAGAACCGCACGGCCACACCGGCCGGCTCTTGGTACTTACGAAGTGACAGGTCATTTATGTGTATTGTGAACTAATGGTCCTATAACACTCCCTTTGTATAGACCCGTAGCTATTTTTACGTCTGAAGATTTATCTCCGTTAAAAATGACATTCTGTGTTCTGTTTGTTATGGTTTCTTTAACAGGGCACAGCCAATTTCCTTCCGTATCTTTGCGCAGTCATAATTTGTACCCATCTCTTATGGCATCCTCATCGACAGGATAATAGTGTTTCTTTTTTTTTCTTCTCCAGTTTGTGACCGGTTGGTTCCGAGCGAGTGAAAAGGCATCTCTAAGCTGCACGGCCAGAGAACAACAGCGTTCATTTAGGATAAAAATTTAGCGGGTGCAGGTGCGAGATAGCGGACGACCGTGTTTACGAGTTTTATCGCAAAAAAGCGACGATAAAACGACCCGTGTGTACGCCGCCGGAAGGAAAAACGGCACGTGCGCTCCAGTACGCTTTTCACGACGGTGTCACTACTCTTTCTGTTCACGGCTAGACTGCCGCTAGTTCGTTTGTGCCCGTAGATTGGGAACGACAAAAATGTTCGTGTGACAAAAAAATGCCATGGCACTCGTCACAGATATGTTTCTCGGAATGTTATCTCCATACACAAAGTTCCAAACTATTAGAGAAAATATCATAAAGATGCTAAAGTAAGTACCTTGACATACTTAACTGTTGCAGGTTTTGTTGTTGTCCTTGTTAATGTTGTGTTCTTCATCCTAAAATGGTTCAAATGGCTCTGAGCACTATGGGACTCAACTGCTGTGGTCATAAGTCCCCTAGAACTTAGAACTACTTAAACCTAACTAACCTAAGGACAGCACACACATCCATGCCCGAGGCAGGATTCGAACCTGCGACCGTAGCGGTCGTGCGGTTCCAGACTGTAGCGCCTTTAACCGCTCGGCCACTTCGGCCGGCTTCTTCATCCTAAAGACAGGTTTTATGCAGCTCTTCAAGCTGTGCAAGCATCTTCATCTCTACATATCTACTAGGCTACATTCCTTTGAACCTGCGTATTGTAGTCAAGCCTTCGTCTCTTCCTACAATTTCACATCCCTCCCCTCTCCGCTTCCTTCCATTACCAAATTTGCAATTCATTGTCGCCTCAGTATGGACCGCATCAACCGATTCCTTCTTTTAATCAAGCTGTGCTATAAATTTTCTTTTTCCTCAAATCGATCCAGTACGTCATTAGCTATCTGATCTACCAACTAACATTCAGCATTCTCCTGTAGCATCGCATTCCAAGAGACTCTGCTGTCTTCTTGTCTCTGGTGTTTACCATCGACGTTTAAGTTCCGTACATTGCTACACTCACTTAGACAAGGCTCCCTTCTTTTAAATTTACATTCGATGTTAACAAATTTCCCTTTTTCAAAAATGATTTTTTTTAATTTGCTATTGCAAGTCTCCACTTTATATCCTCGATACTTTGGCCATCGTGCCTTAACTATCTGAATAATTTACTTTATATCAACATATGAAGGACTTATTTCAATAGTGGTACAAGTCCATTTTTGTTCATTCTGAGATACAGAGTCCTAAAGTTAAATGAACGCTGAAAAATCTGCAGTTGAGATACCAGAAATATTCAAGCATATGGCTTCTTGCCAGAGATGAACCTTTCTTTCTTTTTGTTTGGACCATTAATTTCAGGAGCATTATAGACAGAAACTTGGAGGTAATGGACTTGTACCACTATTGAAATAAGCCATTCATATATTCTACGAGTGTCGTCAAATGCGAAGCTAGCAGGTATGTGAACTTCAACTACCGCGGTGGCTGTTGGCTTTGCATCAGTCTTGATTACGATAATGCAGTCACTATGCCATTCATACAGGGTGTCCAGCGAAGGAGAGGCCCTGATTTCAAAATTAAATATCTCGAAAACTAAGATAGACAAACGAAAGCAACAAACGGTATGTTTATTGCGGAAGCAGTAAAAATTTTATACAGAAGTTTCGAAATAGTTTGAAAAGCTGCTAACAGATGGCGTTGTAATCACAACACGCAGTGCCAAGAAATACTGCAGTGCAGTGCAGTGCTGAAACGTGAAAGGAGGTTAGTATACCAAAGGCAGAGGTTGGAGTATTCAGTTAAAAAATTTGTTTTTCTGGTTCGGGTAGACCACAGGTTAGAACGCAGTCCGACGACAACGAGGCGCAGTCTTCTAATACGATCTAATGTTCCAAAAGCAACCGATGCGAAGACCATTCGCAAGCTCTTCGCCGAATTCCAAAGGACTGGCAGCAGGGAATGTTGGCTCCAGGTAAACTGTAGTTACTCCCGACAATCTCGCCACGTTTTCTCGAATTATTCGTGAAAATCCTAGGAGATCTGCCGAAGGAATTGCAGCAGAGACTGGTGTGAAGCGTATCAGCACGCGGAAAATACTGCTACATCGCCTATACATTGTTTCCGTTATGAATCCAAGGCCACCGAGCCATCCCTGTACGAGTTGTGCGACACAGGGCTGACTGTGCGAACCAGATTTTCACAGTGATTAATAATGAAGGATTTGATGTTGGCTGCATTAGGTTCACAGATGAAGCACACTTCCGCCTGAATGAAGTCCGAAAATGCCCATTTGTGTGAAGCTAAACCACTGCATTATCCCAAAGTTACTGTTAATTTGCGGTATGCAGCAGAGGCATTATTGACCCTTTTTTCATGCGATAAACGATCACTAGAGAACGTTACGTTGCAATTTTGTAACAATTTGTCGCCACTCGCCTAGCGTTGAACGATCGATTCGGCACCGAGTGGTTCATGCAAGATGTGGCCAGACCACATTGCACCAAACTGGTGGTCCTTTGGGAGCAGAGGCACTGTGTTCAATTATTGCAAATGAACTGGCGCAAAGATGGATTGGCTCCATATTCACCCGATCTGACTCCTTGCGACTACTTTTTGTGGATTAAATTGAAAAACACTGTCTACCAGAAACATTCCACAACACTGGACAAGCTTGAATCGGAGATCTGTGTGGCGACTAAATCCATTTCCGTTGAGACACAACAGGATGTGATGGCAAATTTCATTGTTCGTTTGCACTACTTCTCCATTGCAAACGGTGGACATTTCGAAATGATTATGACGTGTCTGCGAAGACTGCTTGCAGGAGACGAGTTTAGTCATGCATGCTGATACTGTACGAGCTGCACAGCCTACCTGTTAGCACCTATTCGAACTATTTCGAAATTTCTGTATTATTTCTGTACAAAATTCGTACAGCTTTCCTATAAACATATCTGTTGTTGAACTCTTCTATCGCTCTTAGTTTTCCAGATATTTAATTTTGAAATAAGGGACTCCATCGATGGACGTCGTGTAGCAGCTTACCGGCCTTCCTGCTTTCTTATTCATCATTGGAGTTACTCATAAATTACCCCTGTATTATTTTGTGTCAATTATCCCGTACTCATCTGACAAGAAGAACTGTTCCTCCGGCCACTGCACTTCACTAATTTTCAGTATAGATCATGAAACAGAACTCCGGTAGTATGGACCAAAACAAGAAAAAAATGTCCAGCAAACATGGGCATACCTTAAGATCTATGAGCACTTGCTCATTTTCACTGCTATGAAACACATCTCTTCTATTCAACAAGTGCTCATAGTTTTTCAGGAGTGCATTTTTGAGTCCATGTTCACTGGACATTTTTTCTTGTGTTGATCTTTACTATCTTCTCCCAAAAAATGGAAAGCAAAGATTTTCAGTAGAAGAGATGTGATTTGCAGTATCGAAGATGAACAAGTGCTCATAGCTTTTAAGTAAGGTATGCATTTTAGAGACCAAGGTTACTAGACTTTTTTCTGTCATGGTACTGACAGTTCGTAAGTGGAGTTCCGATTCTACCTGTGTATAACACCAGCCTCGTCATTTCTCATTCTAAATTCTCTGTCCTTTATTAAATCAAAAAGCAGAACTCCGCGTTCTGGCCTAGACGGGCCAGCTGAGAACAACCGACCGCTATGTCATTCTCTGCTAATGGCGTCATCAGGCTGCGGTATGGAGGGACATGGGCTCAGCACACCACTCTCCTGTCTACCCTTAAGTAATGTTCAGAAATTAACATTTAGCTCTCATTGCTATTTAAAACGTACGCCATACAGCAACCACTATAGCTCATAGCGACTGTCCAAAGTGACATCCGCCATACTCACTGCAACTTAATCCACTGAAATCTGGGATTATAATCATTTGGCCCCGTTGCTCACACACATTGTTGACGATAGCTATATGATTGCTGCCTCAACAGTACTTTCCGCAGTGTATCCTTAGAAGCCTGTGTTTCACCGTCAAGTAGACAGATATTTGTTGGTGAACATTCTACCGCGCGATCCAACATCATTCACTCAAATAAATTCTTTGCAATCAATTCTTTACTTAGAAACTATGCCAGCTCTGTTGCTTGAATGGTACAGTTTCTTAGAAGTTCCTATCTACAACAGTTCACTTGGAACTTTCTGGCAGATTAAAACTGTGTGCCGGATCGAGACTCGAACTCGGGACCTTTGCCTTTCGCGGGCAAGTGCTCTACCAACTGAGCTACCCAAGCACGACTCACGTCCCGTCCTCACAGCTTTACTTATGCCAGTACCTCATCTCCTACCTTCCAAACTTTAATCTGCCAGGAAATTTCATATCAGCGCACACTCCGCTGCAGAGTGAAAATCTCATTCTGGAAACAGTTCACTTGTTTCTTTTTTTAAAAAACGCATGTTGGGAAATACGCTGTCCAATCTCATTAATTTGACCACCTATAGAAAACCTGAATAATCATCTTTTGCAGCGCGAGACATCCCGGAAGAGGGTCAATGAGGTTCTGGAAGGTACCGACAGGGATGTGGAGCCAGGCCGACTCCATCGCCATGGTCAGCTGCGCTAAGTTTCTCTGCTGAGGATCCATTGCGCGAACAGCCAGATTGAGGTGGTCCCACAGAAACCCGCTTGATTTTAAATCCGGGGAGTTCAACAGCCAGGGGTGTACGACAAACTCATTCTGGTGCACATCGAACCACGCACGTATACTGCGAGTTGTGTAACATGTTGCATTGTCCTGCTGGTAGATGTCATCGTGACGAGGAATAAATAAACTACATACACGGCTTTACGTGGTCCGCATGAACAGGTACATACTTGTGTTGATCCATTGTATCTTCCACAATGACGAGATCACACAGGGAATGCCACGAAAACATTCCTCAGATCATGAGGCTCCCTCCTCCAGCCTTGACCTTTCCAACGATTGTTGGAGGATCGTACAGGCCAACCGCCATCTGTCCGATGGATATAAAACATGATTCATCTGAAAATGTCACCTGTCGCCACTCAGAGGACGTCCAGTTGGCCGGCCGTTGTGGCCGAGCGGTTCTAGGCGCTTCAGTCCGGAACCGCGCTGCTACTGTCGCAGATTCGAATCCTGCCACGGGCATGGATGTGTGTGATGTCCTTAGGTTAGTTAGGTTTAAGTAGCTCTAATCGAGGGGACTGATGACCTCAGATGTTAAGTCCCATAGTGCTCAGAGCCATTTGAACCATTTTGAACGTCCAGTTGCGGTATTGGCGTGTAAATCCCAGCCTTTGTCGCTGATGAACAGTAGTCAGCGTGGATGGATGAACCAGACGCCTGTTTAGTGAGACATTACTGGCAGCCTCCTGGTTCCTTTGGGCGGTCAGTTGCTCAACAGTTGCACGTCCATTCACCGGTACACATTCCGCAGCCGTCGTTCCCCCATGTCAGCTATGGCCCGCGGTACACAACAGTTGCGTCGGAGCCAGTTTTGCCCAGCACCATTTTGCGATGCACAGTATACTTTAGCCGCGGCGGCACGCGAACAGTTGCGAACTTAGCTGTTTCGGAAATGGTTCCACTCTTGGCCCGAAAGCAAGTGATCATGCCCTTTTGAACGTCAGATAAATCAATCCGTTTTCGCATTACAACAAAGAATATACTGTTTTCTGCGTCTCCCCGACACACTTCATATACCCTCCACTGCTGATACTGCCACCTGCTGTCTGCTGGTTATTGCACGTTGACATCGAACATAGACGGTGGTCAGATGAATGTGACTGCACTGCATTTCTTTGCGGTTTTGTTCGTCTTTGTGTTCGGCTTACATGCTGCTCCACCACACATTAATTGCAAATTCCTGTAGTAATTCATACTTAATCATTCACACGGCCCCGTGAGCTGCAGACAGTCCAGCAATTTACCATCGAGCCACCTAGACACACCTCAAATTAATCAGCTTAGGATCCTCTACGGTGTATGTAGTTTTGACCCTCACGGTTTGAGTCACTTCGTTTACAAAGCATTTTGCAAGTACTGCAACATTGTTAACGAAAACTTTCAAATATCAACCATAAATTGCTCTGAGTTTTTCATGTTGTGATGTGTCCATTGTGACTGGAGTAGACCCCAGTGATGCACAATACCAAACTCTGGTGACCAATAGACTGAGAAACCGAATCAAATGATCACGCAGATTAATTCAAAACAAGAACACTGTCGAGGAAGGAAAAAGTCTTATTTAAATGAATATTAATGGGGGTGGCACAATTAAGCATGAAACAAATGGGTACTACACCACTCACATAGACATATCAATGGGAGGAGGGGCTTCTAGCTAGGAATGGAAACAAATGGTCGCTATATCAATTAGATTTATGATCTTTAACTATGTCAGCTACCTGCTGATATTTATAAACAACCACTGACAAGCGGAAAAAGCTTTGGTAGATGTGGGTAGAAGGGATGAAACACAGTTACGTTAATAATTTGCGGATATGGCCAGTTACTGCGTAAGTTGTGAATTAGGTGTAGAAAGTACGTGGAAAGACAGGAGCGAAGATTGATTTTATTATTTATTTATTTATTTATTTCATTAACAGTACAGAGTAACCCACCGCCTTGAAAAGTAAGGTGGGTCGGATGCTTCTGAATCTAACAGCAAACACTACTCATTGTTACAATCGCATTGGTTGTAAGGTGTCAGGCAAATCCAACACCTTCCATGAAAACCCTGACATGATAAGCAAATCCAGTAGTATGTCACATAGCTCCGAATAAATCGTGACATTAAATTAACCAAAGTAATATGAGTAACGAGTGAGCAAATGGAATACCACAGACTAACACAAGAATGCCTAAATGCATGTCATACCTTCCCACCGTGAGACAGACGCAGTTCCGAGGGGATAAACGAGAACAGAAGCCGAGAGCAGAACCGTGTTAAGCTGGAAGGCCCTACGATACGGACACCCACGTCGCCAACTAACCGCTAGGACCACCCCCCAGCCCATGTTATAAGCTAGAGCCCTCCAGAAGAACAGTATAGATCTTACGACAACACTAAAAGGACCACACCAGCCGCAAGTTTTAGCGTGAGACTTTTTCGCGTCTCTGTTACGTCAGGACCACCCCCCAGCCCATGTTAAAAGATAGAGCCCTCCAGAAGAACAGTATAGATCTTACGATAACACTAAAAGGACCACACCAGCTGCAAGTTTTAGCGTGAGACTTTTTCGCGTCTCTGTTACGTCAGGACCACCCCCCAGCCCATGTAAAAAGATAGAGCCCTCCAGAAGAACAGTATAGATCTTACGATAACACTAAAAGGACCACACCAGCTGCAAGTTTTAGCGTGAGACTTTTTCGCGTCTCTGTTACGTTGCAAACTTTAAAAACATTGCCCCACCACGAAAAGTATAACGTTTCTCATTGGCTGGACAGAATTTTTGTAGGCGGAGCTTAAGGTTAACATTGAGACCCTGATTGGTCAGATGAAAACACAGCCACATAGTTTTTTTAAACCAACTTCGGTAAATTGTAGTAAGGAGAAGTTAGGAGAGAGTTGCTTCCGAGACGGCGTGGTGAGCGGAGCGGTGCTGCCCGCGCCCCCTGACGAACACAGACAACGTAATGAACGCACGCGGTGCCGCGTAACAGCGCATAAAGCTTCACTCAGAACTGCAGAAGTCTCATCTGTTACACCCCTTTTTGCTAATACTAGCGTCGATCGTCAATTAAAGCTCATGGTGTTCATATTTGCCACTTCAAGTAAAAATCTGAAACGCGATGATTTTTCTGTTATATAGTTATTGAGAAGCCACATCAGCCACTGTAATTTACAAGTTAGATAAGTAATTAAAGATAATTGAGGGTCACTGTAGACCATTTTGATAGTTTTCTCTCTTGTGAAACTTAATTTAAACCTAGATTATAGATGTGATACGGCATAGGTCATCCTTCGATCCATTGTAGAACTTGGAAACCCACTCAGGGAATATTCGTCACATTTTTTGTTGAACGCAGTTGGTTTTTACCATCCTGTATTAAAACATTTCCTTTTATCAATAGTGCAATTTATAAACAATGTTTTGAGAGTAGAATAAAATTTCCAATGGTAAACTTAACTGCTTTTTCGACGTTATTTTACCAGCTAACTAAAAATAGGAAAGCCTTGAACCCCTTCCACTAAATTTAGTTAGTATTAAGATTCTTTTACAGGGAGTGCAGTGGAGCTGACGCTGAAATCATTAAGTATTTGGTTATATCATCGCTAGTCTCACTGAACTCTTCTGAACTCTACATGTCATGTGTGGTCTGGCGTCTCCTTACCAGCAACAGGTCCCAGGTTCAAACTAGTCGATTCCCTAAAAAACACGCTCAGAGCGTCGTTGCGCGAAAGTGGTAGGGAGACACGATATAGAACAAGCAGACACCACGCAGAATGTTAGATGGTATACAGTTGTTAATGCTTTTTTGAATAGTATAAAGAACATAATAAACAAAGATTTCTCTGAGGTTACAGCGAATTGAATGCTTAACAATCGTTGAAATGATTCCATATAATTTGTTACTACCTAGATGATCAGAATATAATTTATATAATGCAATTGTCAAAGAAAAATAAAAAAAGAAAGTGTAGTATAATGTGTGTGGTGAAAATAGTTTGCAGTATGTAGAGGGAAGTGATATGCTGTAATCGAATGTGTAATATCGTCTAAGTAGCATGTTGGTTGATAATGGCCTATTTCTACCTGTTTCAGATGAGAAGGTATGGTACAACCTCGAGCTATTTTAACCTGAAATGGTTTGTGCTAATGTATGTTTACACACATTATACAGATTAAATATTGATTAAGCACTTCGTGCATGGAATACATGAATTTTAGCTTACATGAGAAATAAACTTATGTTTGTAATTTGTTAGTAGAAATAGAATCTAGTTCATTGCTCCTTGAATGCATTATTCCTTAAATAACTTAATACATTACTGATATATAAAATGTTGAGTGTAGCTTTGAATAGAGAAGAAAATATACTTCTGTCTGCACACAATAAGAAGAGCTCTTTGTCCTGTGATTTCCTGATTATTACTACATTAGCAGTTTTCCAGAGGTTTGGAATTCAGCCTGTTAGTAGTGCCTCGTTGAACATGCTAGCAAGAAAAGGTGTGATTTGTGTTACTGTTTATTTTAATGTTTCTGAAAGTATTTTGTCTGGACGGGGTGCTTTTCGGTTTTTAAGCCTGCTGATTGCCGTCGCGACTTCTTCTTTCGGGAATGGTATGGTTACGCTATCAATGACGTAAGGTTGCCTCATGCTCACTCTTAGGTCAGCGTGGTGTCGCTCGCCTTGTATGGGGTCGTCATCTGGGAGAGCCTGTTCAAGAGATATTCTGCTGTGCTTCTCCATCCTCTGGTCATTGTGCCGTCAGCTTGTTTTAGTTTTGACAGGACTGTCGGTGTCTTAACTCGTTCTGTTTCTATCTTGAATGGTTGTCCCCAGGTGTTTCTATAGCTGGGTTTTTACAAAATTGGTCCAGTAGTCCTGACTTGTTGTCTTTAGTTGTTTTTGGTATTTCTTTTTTGCGTCACGATACAGATAAAGTCTTATCTGTCTTTCAGGAGCTGTCTTTGCTTGTTGGTAGTACTTTCTTTTGTCCCGTGAATCCTTCCTTAGTGTTGCCAATTCTGTCGACCACGGTTGTTTCTGTCCCCACCCCGTTTTTGCCCGTGGTATAGCTGCTTCCTGTGCTCTTTGTAGGACATCTGTCAGTACATGCGTTTTGTAATCTGTATTGCCTTGAACAGTGTGTAATGACGACGCCTCAACAATATCTCGAACTTTTTCCCAGTCTGCTCTTCCTATAAGTAAATGCTGCTGTTCATGCCCCATGTTATGTGTATTGATATATCCGTCCATGGTTATGACGACTGCATTGTGGTCGCTGTGTGTGGCTCTATCTAATACCCTCCATGTATGGGCTAGTGGAAGAGCTTTTGCGTTCCCTAGAGAAAGGTCTATGTTATTTATACCACCGGCGTCTCCGCGGTAGGTAGGTGGCTGACCTCCCTATTCAGTATCAAGAGGTTGCACTCATTTACCACGTCAAGCACTAGTTGCCCTCTGACGTCAGTTCTATCTGAGCTCCACAAGGGGGATTTTGTGTTGATATCTGTTGGAATGAGCAGCCTTTTTCTTTCTGAGTGTCGTGCAATGTCTTTTATTTTGTCTAAGAAAGGTTCTATATCATACGAGTACTGAGCGTAAATAGACGACATAGCCATAAATCCTGTCTTTGTTATTTCTGCTGTGGCAATGTGTTCAGAGCAAAACTGGGTGATCTGTGTTGCAATGAAGTTTTTATTAACTACTATTATCGCGGCTTTCGCGTTTGGTGTTCCTGCTATTGTGATGTAATGTGAAGGGAGTCCTGAAATCTTCCCGCCTCGCAGGAAAGGTTCCTGAACGCAGGCGATGTCTGCATTTGTTTCTTCTAAGAGCCTACCTAGATCAGTGTTTACTATGGTACTGCCCTGGCAATTTAGTTGTATTACCTTCAGAAGGGATATCTAGTGAAGGAAAAACAGTTGGGTGTGGTTTCTTTAAAATCCAGAAACATACGTCCCTGTGCTCTCACGAAGTCCTTGTATACTTTTCCTAGGTTTAGGCCCTCTCCCCTTCGCGCACATGCCTCCCCTAAAAGCTTGCATAGTTCTTTCGGGTTCGTTGGCACATTTTCAACTCTTAGGATCATCCTGTCAGTTTGTTCTGTAGTTGGGAAGCAGATTTTATCCACGTTTTCAAGCTTGGTTCGTATTACGTAGCGAAGAGCTGTCTGAAATATATCCTTGTTTTCTAGTCTGCTAAGCCATAGGTTAACTTCTAAGTTTTCGTAGTTTACGTAGTTAACGGTATCCAGCTTGGTGTCCTTACTTGTGTCTGGTTGGTGTTCTTGACTTTGTTGTTCCGATTTCGAGTAATTTTGTAGTGCAGCACGTCTTTCCAACTTTATGGTTTCTGGTAGTATGAAGTTTAACATGTTTTCGCTGAGCATTTCCCTTGTAGTGACTTGTTGTTTTTGGTCTCTACCGGGAACTTGTTTGTAAAAGGTGACTGTTCTTTGTCCGTTTCTGTGGTGGTTGTATCTGGTGTTGTGCCACTGCTGGATGTGTATTTCTGTTCAGCTAGATTACTGTTTTGTTTTTCGTAGTGACTATGTGTGCTATCCCCGTAGATAAAACGAACTGGTGTAATATAGGGTCTACATTTGTTGGTATCATATTCTACTTGTTGCGCGGGTAGTGTGCAGTTGTTTTTGTTTGTGTTTGCCTGTGGTGTTGGATTTCTTGTGAACTCAGTGGCATCTTCATTCTCAAGATGTTCAAGATCATCGTTATACTGGGTGATCAAAAAGTCAGTATAAATTTGAAAACTGAATAAATCACGGAATAATGTAGATAGAAAGGTACAAATTGACACACATGCTTGGAATGACAAGGGGTTTTATTAGAACCAAAGAAATACAAAAGTTCAAAAAACGTCCGACAGATGGCGCTTCATCTGATCAGAATAGCAATAATTAGCATAACAAAGTAAGACAAAGTAAAGATGATGTTCTTTACAGGAAATGCTCAATATGTCCACCATCATTCCTCAACAATAGCTGCAGTCGAGGAATAGTGTTGTGAACAGCACTGTAAAGCATGTCCGGAGTTATGGTGAGGCATTGGCGTCGGATGTTGTCTTTCAGCATCCCTAGAGATGTCGGTCGATCACGATACACTTGCGACTGCAGGTAACCCCAAAGCCAATAATCGCACAGACTGATGTCTGGGGACCTGGGAGGCCAAGCATGATGAAAGTGGCGGCTGAGCACACGATCATCATCAAACGACGCGCGCAAGAGATCTTTCACGCGTCTAGCAATATGGGGTGGTTCAAATAAAACCCCATCTCATTCCAAGCATGTGTGTCAATTTTTACCTCTCTATCTACATTATTCAGTGGTTTATTAAGTTTTCAAATTTATACTGACTTCTTAATCACCCGGTATTTCTCTGTACTATCTCGCAGTATTTCGTCTTCCAGTTCGTCAACTCGTAAAAGGAGACCAGCCATCAAACATTTGATGTTTCAGGTGCCTGGCAATTTCATATTCAATTGCACCCTGCATGCACATATCGTCTATACATATCGTCTATATAGTCGGTAATGCTGAAGTACCTACACTGTATTGTCTCTCAGAACTGAGGCATTACATTAGTATTGGTATCTGCATTTGGGGGTTGTAATATCCCCATGTGTTGCCACCAGGCGACGGCTCGGGCCAGTCTCTCATCCTAGTCGACGGTGATTTGTACCTTTGCCTGTTTGTGTTATTAGTTACGTCTGTTCCTGCGTGTGTTGGGTTCAAATGGCTCCGAGCACTATGGGACTCAACTGCTGTGGTCATAAGTCCCCTAGAACTTAGAACTACTTAAACCTAACTAACCTAAGGACAGCACACAACACCCAGCCATCACGAGGCAGAGAAAATCCCTGACCCCGCCGGGAATCGAACCCGGGAACCCGGGCGTGGGAAGCGAGAACGCTACCGCACGACCACGAGATGCGGGCTGCGTGTGTTAGGGGAGTGGGTTTCTAACAGTTGTGGTAGCATTCCTTATTAATGGACGTTGCCAGAACGTACTCGGTGCGCTCTATTTGTCTTTCGTAGAGCTGTTTATATGTAGGACAGTCTGCCCCCCCCCCCCCCCCCTGCCTTATCGCATGTTCTGTTTCTGTGTTTGGATGGTATACAGCCTACAGGGTTCTCCTGCCTGCATTCTGACTTTTTGTGTCCCGATTTTGCACATCTCCCGCATACTGGATCTTTGTCGCAACGCTTTCATGGGCGACCGAAGCCCCAACAGTTAAAATATTTTTGTACAGCAACAAAGTCGGTGATATACAAAGATTCAAACAGAACAAAAACTCTTTCTTTTTGAAGCAGCTGTAATCGTACTCTTGGCGACACTTCTAGAATAATGTTTACTGTCCTTTTGCCCTTTGGTCCTGTTTTAAATATATTTTAACCTCGTTATCGAACTCGTCTTTAGTAATGTGTTCACTCAGGTTTATTTCGTAGAACTTTTCAAAGAACTCCTGGTCAGTTAAATATGTTGAGACATGGCTCACTGCCAGCAGGAGTCTGAACTTCTTGGCTTCTTCACGCCTAATGTCCTTAAGCTGTGCTGTTTTTTGTATCACCTTTTTCTTGTCTACTTGTGATTCTGTTTCAATTATTACGGTGTATGCTGTTGACCTGATTGATTTTATTTTTAAATTGTTTTAGTGATTGCTTCTCTAATGATAAATAAAAGCACCACTTTGCTTTTATTCTACAATATTACTTATATAGTTGACCGGTTTTCGGCTTGCAAGTCCATCTTCAGACGTTTACTGGGTATTATCACCAAAGAAGTTACAATGTTTGCAAAAAATATTGGAAGAGAAGTAACACGTCCAGACTGAAGTAGAAACATACAGTAAGTAACACACTTGACAGTGTTGTGGTAATGCAATGAAAAAGTAAAAATTCAACAGTACATAAATAGCAACCGAGCAAACTGGAAAATCTTGGACACAAAATAGGAATAGCATGTCCACATAACAGTTTCTATTAATAAACAAAACTAATAAAATAAAATAAAATTAGTACCAGACAAGGCTACATCAGGAGGTATGAAACATGGAGAGTGATAAACAAACCAATCAAAATGAGAGACAATTATCAATGTAACTACAGAATACATAAGGAACTTAAGCAATATCAACAAGATAAATTGAAATAAATAAAGGCAGGAAAATGGAGGCGTTTGAGGGAACCTACAGTAAATGCAATCTTTGAGGGTGTGGTGGTACTGCATTTTGACATTAACATTATAATCAAAACAGCCGCTGTGTAACAGTTTGCATTAATTAAATGAACAAAGAAATATATGAACAATATTTGGTGCACTTTCGGCCGCTAGTTCTTGTCTGAGTCTGGCGATTTCAGTTCAGAGCTCTTCATTTTGTCCATAAAGCCTTGCTTGACCTAGTGCGAGTGCCCAAATTTTGTCTCTAACCTGCGATGTAATTGTGGTTGACGCTCTTTTTTCTTTTAGTTCATTGTGGAACTCCGCTAAGATCTCATCTATAGCGCTTATGATTTTAGTTTATATTTTCTTTATTTTGGGAATTAACTCTTCGCTGGATACCACTCGTCTTATTGCCCCCGTGCTCCTGCCCGTCGGAGTCGCGTCACTGTTTCGACGTCCTCCGACTGATGTGAAGCTCACACTGATTCCGGGAGCACGTTCGCCATTTTCGAAAGTAGCAGCGGCTACCACCAGCGTGGACCAGGCTGTACGCTCCAGTGTCCGCGTATACTCGCGGACGTCGAGCTTAACTTAGTTAAAAGCCGATGCACACGTCCAAAATGCTACACAGAGTGAGGTAAAGAGAGCGCGCACTGGATGAAATTTACTGTACGGCAGCCGATTCCCAAACTCTGGATTCGTTGCGCATGTAGTTTGTCTCTAAACCGAGTGCAACCGGTCCCGTTAAGTGCAGTACGATATGTGATTTGTTCTACAGTTTGCCGCGCTGTTACTGGCTAACGCCAGGAAATAAGAACTACACGCCAGCTGACAGTACCTGCAGCCAGCTTTCCGTGGACAATAGCCTCCCGTTCCGACGAAGAAACTTGCCACACGGCACGCAAGAATGCATTCAATATCACGGAAAAAAAAAGACCTCGCACGCTCAACCTACGGTCTCCGAACTAGTCTTTAATGAGTAACGTGACAGATTACGCCTTTAGCCAACCACGCCGAAACTAGCACTGCACTCCGACCACTTTCTCTCACCACACCGAGCGAGGTGGCGCAGTGGTTAGCACACTGGACTCGCATTCGGGAGGACGACGGTTCAATCCCGTCTCCGGCCACCCTGATTTAGGTTTTCCGTGATTGCCCTAAATCGTTTCAGGCAAATGCCGGGATGGTTCCTTTGAAAGGGCACGGCCGATTTCCTTCCCCATCCTTCCCTCACCCGAGCTTACGCTCCGTCTCTAATGACCTCGTTGTCGACGGGACGTTAAACACTAATATCCTCCTCCTCCTCCTCTCACCACAAAACGCGAAAACAAGCGGAGCGCTCGCCGAACACGTCCGCACGTCACCCCACTCGCCACTCAGCGAAGACCATAAGATCGTCAAAATGTGCGTTGAGAGCAAATAGCTGGATACATGACTTCAAGATCCCGTACTCGGCTCCTGAACAACGACCGCCCTTGCGACAATAGTCCATTTTACCAGAGCACACATAGCGCGAATAAAGTGGCCGGCAGAATAATACCTCTGTTCTCTCTTTGTACTTAGTACTTAAATACAGACATCCTTCCAGCGGCAACAAGGTTTGTCTCATCAGTCATCTCTCCTGTCCTAACCTGAAGTGTGTACATTACGAGCCGGCCGCGGTGGTCTCGCGGTTCTAGGCGCGCAGTCCGGAACCGCGAGACCGCTACGGTCGCAGGTTCGAATCCTGCCTCGGGCATGGATGTGTGTGATGTCCTTAGGTTAGTTAGGTTTAACTAGTTCTAAGTTCTAGGGGACTGATGACCTAAGATGTTAAGTCCCATAGTGCTCAGAGCCATTTGAACCATTTGTACATTACGAGGGACTAATGGGAAGTGCTACCTCTCCCAAAGCCTAAAAACGGTGTTTGCTCTTCCAATCCCTGAAAAAATGTGTTACTCTTCCAGGCCTAAAAAAAGTGTTTACTCTTACAAAGCCTAAGAAAATTTTTTACTCCATAAAAGCCTAAAACTAAGCGTTTATTGTACAAAAGTGAAGTCATAACTTTACGAAGGCCTAAAGCGAAGAGCTTACTTTTCAAAACCCTAAAGTGAAGTGTTCTAATTCTTACTATTCTGGGACTTTGCTTTTTTTGGTCAGTGGAGGAAATGGCTGGCCAGTGTTCGTAAAGATTCTGAGTGCCGAACAGAAGGCACTCGTATATTTTCTCTTTGTTGAATCAATAGGGCTCTTAGGTGTGGAGGAAGGCGTAAAACTTATCCCACTCCATGGTACAAGGCCTATTGGATGCTGTGCTCGTAGACACACAGAAAAAGAACGGACTCTTCCGAAAATAACGGTATGACCCAATCAGAAGGCTGTATCTGCAAGTTTAAACCGAACGTTACTCCGAGGCAACGAAATGGGGATTTACACACCCTGAGGAGAACCACGTCTGCCTAGAGATCTCTGATCTAGCTAAATTGCTTCTGCGAAGACTTCCAAGTTTCTTTCGACAGAAAAAGCGTGCCTCTTAACCCGTCTCGAGAACGATCTGGGGGAACGAGAAGGCCTGTCTGACTACCTGCGGCTGCGCCCCTGCCGAGAGCTCAACAGTTTCATAGCGCCTAATTCCCCTTAAAAAGGCTTTCATCTCACGCATCGAACTTTTATGCTATCAGGACTTCGAAAGCTCCACCAGCTACACAGGAAAAGGAGTGAAACAAAAACAGCCACAGACCACGCTAATCCAGATTTGCAATAATAGAGCCGTGCAAGTCAATGTCTACGTGGTCAAGAGAATTTGCATATCTTGCAAGTATGTTAGTGGACAGTTTCCGAGAAAAATGGCCACGTTACGATGTGACTCTCAGTGCCCGTGGACAACTTAATTTTGATTCTCATCACAAACTAAATATGTCAAAGTGAAATTTTACAATTTTACTTATCCCTCCGATGTAACGGACAGAAGTTCATCTGGAGCATCATTCAGTTCATGGATATTTATTGACGGTGACATAAAAAATATCGGAAATAATAAATGTTTCCAACAGTGACGAGGAAATACTGGATTTGTCCTATCAAAGGCATAGGTTGAATTTCAATAAAGCAGACTACCAATACATGTCTGGAAACCTTAATGATAACTTGGGATAGATCCATGCCTCCTAGAGAAGAAGGGCTCACAGCTGTATCACAAGTTGTGTAACAGGATAAGCTGTGTATGCCAATTGGAATGCAATTTGGTGGGGCCCGGCGTTTGTATTACACGTCCGCGCGGCATGCGAGGAGGGGGGCACGCATACTGTCTTTGCTGAACGAGGGCGTCTTCTACTCTGCCGGAAGCCGTTACGGCCGCATGACCGCCTGGTCGCCATGAGGTCCGTAGGCGTGTTTCAGACAAAGTGAGAACGACTTTGGTTTCTTTCGCTTTCCCGTTACGTCAGCAAGCCGTTGACGGTTACGGAGTATAAAAGTGCTTTTCGTGTTTGCGCACATGCAACACAAACCGCACTATGTACAGAGACACACGAAATGTATGAAAGAGGGTTTAATCACGCATCTAATGATATAAAAGTATCATCTGAGTGTTACAGACACTGAGGTGAGAAAGAGTCATGGGGCAGCGATAAGCACATATGCAGATGGTGGTGGTATCGCATACACAAGGAATAAAAGGACAGTGCATTGGCGGAGTTGTCAACTGTACCCAGGTGACACATGTGAAAAAAAATTCCAACGTGATTATGGCCACACCATGGGAATTAATTGACTTTGAATGCGGGCTGGTGGTTGGGGAAAGACGCATGAGGCATTCCATTTCTGAAATCGTTAGGGGATTCGATATTCCGAGATCCAAAGTGTGAAGAGTGTGCCGAGAATACCAAATTTCAGGCATTACCTCTTACCACGGACAACGCAATGGCCGACGGCCTTCGCTTAACGACGGACAGCAGCGGCGATTTCGTAGAATTGTCAGTGCTAACAGACGAGCAACAGTGTGTGAAATAACCACAGAAATCAATGTGGGACGCACGACGAATATATACGTTACGACAGAGCGGTGAATTTTGGTGTTAATGGGCTATGACAGCAGATGATCGACACGAGTGCCTTTGCTAACAGCACGACATAGCCTGCACAGCCTCTCCTGCGCTCGCGACCATCGGATAAACCGTAGATGACTGGAAAACCGTGGCCTGGTCAGATGAGTCCCGATTTCAGTTGGTAAGAGCTGATGGTAGGGTTGGAGTGTGGTGCAGACCCCACGAAGCTATGGACCTAAGTTGTCAACAAGGCTCAGTGCAAGCTGGTGGTGGCTCCATATTTACATGGAACTGAACTTATCATTGACTGGAAATGGTTATGTTCAGCTACATCGAGACCCTTGCAACCATTCATGGACTTCATGTTCCAAAAAACGATGGAATGTTTATGCATGAGAAAGCACCAAAGCATTCGAAGAACTTTCTCGACAATTCGAGGGAATGATTTCGCCACCCAGATCGCCAGACGGAAATCCCGTGCAACATTTAATTGGACATAACTGAGAAGTCAGGTCGTGCACAAAATCCTGCACCGACCACTCTTTCGCAATTATGGACGGCTGTAGAGGCAGCATGGCTCAATATTTGTGCAGGGGACTTCCAACGACTTGTTGAGCCCATTGAGAGGCACCAACATGCCTTGCTCATACTGTGGCATCAAGCAGTCAGGCCTGCAAGATGAGTGGTCTGCCAAGCGAGTGGATTCAGTCTTAATTTATCGAGTAACATGAACTCTCGTACTCACAATTAAGTTACAAATTATCCTCCTGTATGAATAATACGCAACGGAAACACGCATCTGACTATCAGTAATTTACAGAACTCTGACTGTACACTACGCACTGGCAATACCACATTTTCTTTTTGTCTTTTATTTAACGGCTTTTGTCAACACGTGTCCACCGCACTGAATATGAACGGCGCACACATTATAAATTCGGGACATCATGACAACATACAATTCGAAGGAAAAGTCCAACAATCTATTTCTTTTCACTATCTTATTTATTCCGATAAATTCTCTAACCTAAACACACAAATTCTATAACCTACAACAATAACACATGAGAAATTCCGCCCAGTGGGCATGGCTTTACAATGGTGAATCTCTATATTATGATCTCGTAATTATTTAACTCTACAGTGCATTTTCTGGATAGGATGGTGGATCTTTTATCATATCTCACGCTTCGACTCTCACAATCTTCATCACGAAACTTTCGTCCAGATCGAGCGATACAGAAGGAACAAGCATAACCCACAAATCTTTTGAAACTACCTTGCTACTCTCCCATGCAAACCACACATACCCAAATTACATGACACACATCACACTGCAATAAGAAATACTACACAGAGAATGGTTACAACATTATCACTTTCAGCTTTCCCACTTCAATTAATATTTATCCCAGTTTCACACGACACTGCCCCACTTTGTAATTCTACTTTCCTACTGTGAACTCTGGAGATATATGCACGTCTTCCTGTGCAATGCAAGCCAAGTGACGTTGCTGGATAGACGGCCGACTCACCTTGATTCTCTTTCAGAGTTTAAATCTAGCGTCACACGGAATCATATCACGCAGTTTAACATTAAGAACATAATCATCACACACGCGAGTCCTCAACTGATACCATGGACGAGTACTTCTCTTTATCCTTTGTCTCATACACAGATTGAGACTCACACAGTACTCACCACGTGGAAGTACTCGTCTCTAATTTCAAGTCCTGCACACGCCATTTCTTAAATATTTCAGCTTATGGTACACACGCTATTTCTTAAATATTTCAACTTATTGTACACACGCTAGTAATTCCGCTTAACTTAAGCACACGGAAGTATTTCAACTTATAGCTACACGTGGTTTCATTGTGACCGTTGGTCACTTCCGAAGATTACTACAATCCCCTTAATATTACCTGCCTGACATTTAATTCTCCCCACAAAAGTTCCTGGGATAGAGAAATTATTATTTCAAACTACTCTTAAATATTCCACATGCATACCATGTCTCCACTCTTTCTTCATTACGGAGCACAACTAAAACAGGCCTTAACAGCACAAGATCCAGCGGCAGAGTGCTGAAACATGGCCGTATTCAGGTTCTCTCGCACCTCTGTCGAAGTGGGAGAAGCACCTTGCTACCTTATTGGTCAGCCACACTTCAGGCGCTCAAAGCTCAGGTAAATTTCATCTCTTTGGACCCACAAAAGGTGGCCAAAGGATCGACTCAAAGATGATCATATATCCACATTCACTATCTGCGGTTAGCAGACGACCATACATTCATTCATTTCACAGATCTCACCAAACTGGATGTAGGGATTTACTTTGTGGGAGTGCACATGTGATTAATTAAATAAATAAATTGTCATTCTTTCCCACACTGGTATCCGGCTTCGCTGTATTAATTGAAATTGAGTTATTTTACAAAAAAAATGTGTTCTTCTGACAAAAATAATGAAGCATGTTGTACCTATTTTCAATGTCGGGCGGTACTGTACCCTTTCACCACCGGCTACCCATGCAGAAAAAAATGGCACGGTACTATCCTTGCAATGCGAGGGTAGTTCCGAACATTTTTTTTTAAGAAAACTGTATTAGAACAAACTTAGCAAGTCATCAAAATAACCAGGAGGAGACCTTAGCCCCTGGTGACCTCAAATTGACGACCAAATGCTGTTACTTTACCAAATTATTGACACAGTTGTTCCATTATTGTACTCTCCACAATCCGGATTAGCGTACACATAAAAGTTTACAACAATCAAAATGACAAATAAAACATTCCATCATACAAATAAAAAATAATGGTGAGATAAAAATTGGCTTAGTTACCGGGATCTCCGTTATTTTTTAGGAGTAATCCAAACTTCAATAATTCTAAAACAAATAAAAAAATACTAATTGTACTCCTGAAATTTTAAATAGCTCACCGTCCAAACACAGAGCAAGTAATCTGACATTCATAAATTGCGTTGTAATAATCTTTACACGGCAATGTCTAAATACAAAACAAAATCAACAAAAGAAAAAAATTTCTTACACTAGTTGCACATGAAGTCAGGCTCCATATCAATACACTAAAATATACATCAAACCTACAGAGAAATAAACTGAGAAGAAAAACAATGAAATATACCACAAGTTACATACTGGTTACGTAATATAGTTCGTCTAAGACATCATGTCATACCTCATTAACTGTCATCACCTAAGCAATTGCCACAACTAGTCGACAGTGAGTTTAACCTTATCCTTATCCACCAGTACAAATACCTGCTGCTGAGCCAGTCAGTCCATCAACTTTGATCAATACACGCAGTAAATAGTTTAGCAATAAGTGCTTGAATCCACCAGTAGCTCTCGTATCTTACTCTACTGCTCATTTCTCTGTTGTCACACATTTAGACGACAAGAACTTGCATTTCGACTAGCCTTCGTTACACTTTAATGTGAAATATCACCACTGTGATGATGAAAATAAATGGCTTCAGTCAACACACCAACAAGATCATTACTGTCCACGACATCAAAATGCATCAATTAATTCCGATATTTGTTGTGCAATGCAAACTCTTGTCCCCTGTGACAACCTTACTGATCAATGCTACAAGAGCCACTACGTTAGTATTACGCCACTGGCTAATAATTAAAGAATCATCGTACCAAATATTCTAATAAACATGCTACGTGAGCTTGATAACCCAAAACAAACAAACAAAAAAAACACTAACTATTCTAAACACAAATGTTAATGAAATACAATTACACTTGCTGTCCCTTCAGGAATGAAACATATAAAAAAAACATTTACACAATTACAAATACATTATTCCCTATCTTGCGAGTCACACGGAAACATTTCATTCTGTGATTTTCTTGGGGTCAAAAAGTTGCTGATAGTTTTCCTAGAAACACTGTCTCGGTGTCAAAGCTCTTCCATGGTTTCCCGGACGAAAGTCTTTAAGTCGCTCAAATCGGCATTTAGAACACGCACTGAACAGTGAACTGTATCCCACATTAAACACAAATGTCATAGTCACTCTCAGAGTACCATCCACACGAATCTGGTCGTCCAGAAATGGCCCTACAACTACTATTACCCACGGTTCTGTCCTTTCAGTTCATGAAACAGCACTTATTCCCGCACCAATTCAAGAAATGTCTCCTACTACAGACGCAAATGTCAATGTCCCACTCTAGTTTCTTGCGTTCATACAATAATTAGTCACCAAACGACAACTGTCCTCTTCAAGAATACCAAGCGTCCCACATGCAATTCACAGAGCACACTTAACAAGTCACTGCCAAAAGTTTATGGATCCCACCGTTCAGTGGTCAAGACAAAACAAAACGATCGTCCTGTCTGCTAAAGACAAAATCTTTTCCACCACTCACAACGTGGAAACACCAGTCCTTCACTTTCCACCTTATGGAGACATACGAGCAGTCATCTTGTTTCACGGCTCCACAGTCCAGTGCTAGTTAATAGCTGCTGGTAAAAAAATGCCCGCCGGGCTCTGCCGCGCGTCGTCCATTCTGCCGTGGCGCCGCTGCGCGCGCCGTTGAGCAGAAAAAACCACCCGCTGTTGCCTCCGCGGGATACTTTCCCCAGTCGTAAGAGTGGCGGAACTTATGAATGGCCAGTGGTACGTGCGTGTCGCCCCAGGCCGTTGACCTGCTGTAGCGGGTACGTGGAGTGGGGAGCTCACCGGCTCTGTTGCCCGTCGCCATGGCGACGTCAGCTCGGCCCGCTAGCGGTATGGGCGTTACGACACCAAACCAGTCAGACCCTTCCGTGCATCTCGCAACATTACAGACAAAAGGATATTCTTACAGTATTTAAATACTCATTGATTACACGCATGATCTATTAGATACATTGGTAATAAAAGAATCTTTATTCTAAAACATAAAATCATACCCCCTAGTTTTCTACACATACAACATCAACATTTATCCCTTTTCTATATACAGCCCACACTTGTGCTATTCATTGTACCCGTCGTCCCTCATACAAAACATGAAGGTGTAAAATAATAAACAAAAGGAATAAGAAACAATCTATACAACTCATAATTACAATATAAAATAGTAGACTACTCTAACATCCTATCACAGTGAAAATATTAGAAACTGTTGATTCTAAAGCTACAATATACAATGAACCTTTGTGTTTGTGACAGACTGAAATTAATACCCCCTGAAAATGTTCTAACAAAAAAAATAAGAAATAATCTACACAGCTCCCAATTGCCTACCACATGTTATTAAATAGTAAACTACTTTAACATCCTAACACAACAAACATTTTAGAAACTGATGACTCTAAATCTACAACATACAATGCACCTTTGTGCTTGTGACAGACTGAAATCAGTATCTCTTTACATATTTTACATTTTATTATATATAACAACATTTCTAGGACACGTATGAACCATCCACATGATGTCAGATCCTGACCTGCCATCGAGGTTCATCCAAATCAAACTACTCTACGACTCTCACTCACCAGACATCACATTTTCCTTCTCATTCAATCCATTAATACACCAACAGAATAGGTCTAGCAGTCAGCTAACCTTAACACCACCACACTCACGACAACATACCATACCTTTGCTCCCTTATACTCAACCACATAACACATGAAGCTGTTTCGGAGATAGCATTCCAGTCTCCGAATTCGTCCTTTCACTTTGACACCTCTCTCCATCGGATTACCTCTGCATTCACTTTACTGATCAATGCTCCTGCTAAATATCACTTTAGAATTGCGACATTTCATCTAAGAACAAAAATACACAAATTATTCAACCTGCAAAATAACTGTACACATTCTTGGTACCGTTTTGATTAGTTATACTGGTACCAGGCTTCAACAACAACAAAAAATATTATTTTTGCCAAATCGTAAATGTTATGCTAAGAATTAGATCTACACTTATATTACATCTTACGTCAGTATTCCACAACGTTCACCATCTGGGTCTCATACTCCCTTTATGTCCTTTCACCTTGTGCAGTTGTCCTCATCTCTTCATTCGTATTTCGGCTCTCCGTCCGTCCATTACTCCATCATTTCCTGGTCTTCCTTCGCCATTGGCATCAATCTCTATTGCAGCATACACAGGCCTCTCTGTAACATACATCTAAGACATCTCCACATTATTAATTCCACTCACCTTTATTTACCACTGTTTCATCACGTCGAATCTCTCTTTATTAGTCACACTGCTTCACGTCGCTTCTTTCCTTAAATATCCCCTTTATCCACTACTATTTATCACGTCGCTTCTCTATCTACCATCTTTATCCACTCATTAATCATCACGTCGTTTCTGCTTGATCCTTATTCATATGACAAAAAATACGTACATACATCACTCTGTCGACTCCTGTTCATGACTCATTCGACCAGTCTATTCCGTCATACTTCCTGACATCCCGCCTGAAAATTCTTATGTTCGATTTGACCCTGCACAACGTTACACACCACAAATAAATACACTGACTATCTACCATAAATTGCCTACTTTCGATCTATCCTTAACTTTTCCATAATTTGATGTTAGAAATGTGATGAAGCCCACGAGATTGTTTTCCGTTGATCGTCTCAATCAGTACAGCATTTTCATGGACAATCCGCCTCACTCTGAATGGTCCACTATACACAGTAAAAAATTTGCTAGTTAGGAATCTGTGCTTCTTCGATAATCGATGAGTTTTTATTAGAACCTTGTCTCCTACTGCCAATTCGATCTTACGGATCTTTCCTTTCTGCTTCTCCTGCCTATCCTTAGCTGCTTTCTTAATACGCTCTATCGCAACCTTGACAATTTCTGTGTGCCTCTGCTTTCCTGATCGCGGAAAATCTACCAGCTCCCTGACTCGATCTGGTGGTGGTTCATTCTTTAGTACCGTAATTGGTGATAAACCAGTTGCTCCATGTGGTAGCTCATTGAGGATGTCCTGAAAATCTTTGAGAAAAATACTGCAACTTCTGTGTTGCCTATGGCAATAGATCTTACACAATTTTCCCAGTTCTTTTACCACTCTTTCACTGGGGTTACTTGCAGCATGGTATCGGGATATGAACACCGGTTTTATCCTTCTTCTCTTCAGTGTGGTTAGCCATTGTCTGGATCTGTATTGCGGTCCATTGTCAGCTATGAACTTTTCTACAGTTCCTACCTCTCGCAAAAAGTTTTTAACGATTGCTGCTGCTACTGTCCTTCCCGTCGCACGTTTCAATGCGGTAAAAGTCACATACTTTGACACCAATTCCACTGCTACTAATACGTATCTATATCCCTGCACTGACTTAGGTAGCGGGCCAAACAAATCTGTTGCTCCGAATTCCCTCAATCTACCTGGCACTATCGGAAAAAGCGGTGCTTTGCATGAGATAGTTAACGATTTTGCCTTCTGGCACAATTTGCAACTACCAAGCACGTTTTTGATCCTCCTCTCCATACTAATGAAATAAACTGATTCCCTTAACTTCTTACAGCATTTCCTTGCCCCGTAATGCCCGTAACTTAGGTGCGTGTACCAGATCAACTTGTTGACTATTTCATTTGGTATACACAACACCCAGTCTTGTGTGTTCGGATTTCTACGGTAGAAAAGGACCCCGTTCTGAATTGTATAAAAACGTGCTATATTGGCATCTAAGTTCGCTCTAACTCTGTCCTTCACCATTCTCCATGACGCGTCTTTATCCTGCTCTTTCGCGATATTTGTGAGTACCACCCCTATGTATTTCTCGAACGGCACGCCCTGCATATACAATATATCATATCTGTTCTCGTTTACCACCTCATCAAAGCATTGACCATGGCCTACTGGGTTCCTTGACAACGCATCTGCCACTATATTCTGTGGCCCAGGAATATACATGACTGAAAACTGAAACTCCTGTAAATAGAGTGCCCACCTAGCGAGTCGTCTATGGTTAAGTTTGGCCGACATCAGAAACTGTAGTGACTTGTGGTCAGTATAGATTTTAGTATGCCTCCCATACAAATAGTATCTAAACTTACTAAAACCCCATACTATTGCCAAAGCTTCAAGCTCAGTTACCGTGTAATTTCTCTCAGCTTTGCTAAGCACTCGGCTCGCAAATGCAATAGGTTGTTGTATTACTTCTCCTCCTTGCTCTTGCTCTTGGAACAATGTTACCCCAAGTCCACTACGGGAACTGTCCGTGGCCATGCAAAACTCTTTCCCTAGGTCTGGATGCCTGAGAAGAGGTGCCGATAGCAGTGCCTTCTTTAACGCCTCATACTCTTCCTGTGCGACAGGGTCCCAATTCCATACCGTTTTCTTTCCAGTCAGCTGACATAGTCTGGGTGTCGCTGCACCCCCAACCTTAATGAACCTCCTGTAAAAATTGATTAATCCTAAATAACCCCGTAGCTGACGTTTTGTTCTTGGCACCGGAAAATCTCTGATTGCTTCGAGTTTGTCTGGATTTGGTCTTATTCCCTCTGGTGTCACAATGTGACCTAGAAACTCGATTTCTTTTCGTCCAAATTCTGACTTTCCCAAATTCACGGTCACCCCATGTCTCTCCAGTGCACCGAGAAATATGCCTAACGTTCTATTGTGGTCTTCCCAGTTTCTTTCTGCTATCAGGACATCATCCACGTACTGTGTTACCTTGTCTTTTATTTCCTTAGGAATGACAGTATTTAGCGCTCTGATCAATGCCGCGGATGATACATTTAACCCAAATGGTAGTTTCCGGAATTGATACGATTTCCCGTAGCACAAGAAAGCAGTGTATTTTCTACACCCCCTATCTAACTCCACCTGCCAGAAACTCATTCTCAAATCGACTGAGCTGAGAACTCTGATCCCGTGGAACTTTTGTAGCAATTCGTCAAGTGTCAGCGGCCGATCTGTCTCTGGCTCTATTATCTTATTAATCCTTCTTGCGTCCAAAACTAATCTAATTGACCCATCCTTTTTTTCAACACAAACTAAAGGGCTGTTGTACGGACTGGATGCTGGTTCGATAATCCCTTGTTGTAGCATGCTTTCGATCTCAGCTTCCACTCTTTCCTTGTACACAACAGGTATCGGGTACACTTGGGCCCTAAACTGTTTATGTGGCTTGACCTTGAATCTATACACAAAATTTCTTATTGTACCCGCAGCATGTTTAAATACCTTTCTATTCTCGTATAAAATTTTCTGCAATTCCCCGTAGACCGTGGTCCCTCGTAAATGCCAGATTTTCTCTACATCTACATCTACATTCATACTCCGCAAGCCACCCAACGGTGTGTGGCGGAGGGCACTTTACGTGCCACTGTCATTACCTCCCTTTCCTGTTCCAGTCGCGTATGGTTCGCGGGAAGAACGACTGTCTGAAAGCCTCCGTGCGCGCTCTAATCTCTCTAATTTTACATTCGTGATCTCCTCGGGAGGTATAAGTAGGGGGAAGCAATATACTCGATACCTCATCCAGAAACGCACCCTCTCGAAACCTGGCGAGCAAGCTACACCGCGATGCAGAGCGCCTCTCTTGCAGAGTCTGCCACTTGAGTTTATTAAACATCTCCGTAACGCTATCACGGATACCAAATAACCCTGTGACGAAACGCGCCGCTCTTCTTTGGATCTTCTCTATCTCCTCCGTCAACCCGATCTGGTACGGATCCCACACTGATGAGCAATACTCAAGTATAGGTCGAACGAGTGTTTTGTAAGCCACCTCCTTTGTTGCTGGACTACATTTTCTAAGCACTCTCCCAATGAATCTCAACCTGGTACCCGCCTTACCAACAATTAATTTTATATGATCATTCCACTTCAAATCGTTCCGCACGCATACTCCCAGATATTTTACAGAAGTAACTGCTACCAGTGTTTGTTCCGCTATCATATAATCATACAATAAAGGATCCTTCTTTCTATGTATTCGCAATACATTTGTCTATGTTAAGGGACAGTTGCCACTCCCTGCACCAAGTGCCTATCCGCTGCAGATCTTCCTGCATTTCGCTACAATTTTCTAATGCTGCAACTTCTCTGTATACTACAGTATCATCCGCGAAAAGCCGCATGGAACTTCCGACACTATCTACTAGGTCACTTATATATATTGTGAAAAGCAATGGTCCCATAACACTTCCCCGTGGCACGACAGAGGTTACCTTAACGTCTGTAGACGTCTCTCCATTGATAACAACATGCTGTGTTCTGTTTGCTAAAAAATCTTCAATCCAGCCACACAGCTGGTCTGATATTCCGTAGGCTCTTACTTTGTTTATCAGGCGACAGTGCGGAACTGTATCGAACGCCTTCCGGAAGTCAAGAAAAATAGCATCTACCTGGGAGCCTGTATCTAATATTTTCTGGGTCTCATGAACAAATAGCGCGAGTTGGGTCACACACGATCGCTGTTTCCGGAATCCATGTTTATTCCTACATAGTAGATTCTGGGTTTCCAAAAACGACATGATACTCGAGCAAAAAACATGTTCTAAAATTCTACAGCAGATCGACGTCAGAGATATAGGTCTATAGTTTCGCGCATCTGCTCGACGACCCTTCTTGAAGACTGGGACTACCTGTGCTCTTTTCCAATCATTTGGAACCCTCCGTTCCTCTAGAGACTTGCGGTACACGGCTGTTAGAAGGGGGGCAAGTTCTTTCGCGTACTCTGTGTAGAATCGAATTGGTATCCCGTCAGGTCCAGTGGACTTTCCTCTGTTGAGTGATTCCAGTTGCTTTTCTATTCCTTGGACACTTATTTCGATGTCAGCCATTTTTTCGTTTGTGCGAGGATTTAGAGAAGGAACTGCAGTGCGGTCTTCCTCTGTGAAACAGCTTTGGAAAAAGGTGTTTAGTATTTCAGCTTTACGCGTGTCATCCTCTGTTTCAATGCCATCATCATCCCGGAGTGTCTGGATATGCTGTTTCGAGCCACTTACTGATTTAACGTAAGACCAGAACTTCCTAGGATTTTCTGTCAAGTCTGTACATAGAATATTACTTTCGAATTCACTGAACGCTTCTCGCATAGCCCTCCTTACGCTAACTTTGAGATCACTTAGCTTCTGTTTGTCTGAGAGGTTTTGGCTGCGTTTAAACTTGGAGTAAAGCTCTCTTTGCTTTCGCAGTAGTTTCCTAACTTTGTTGTTGTACCACAGTGGGTTTTTCCCGTCCCTCACAGTTTTACTCGGCACGTACCTGTCTAAAACGCATTTTACGATTGCCTTGAACTTTTTCCATAAACACTAAACATTATCAGTGTCGGAACAGAAATTTTCGTTTTGATCTGTTAGGTGGTCTGAAATCTGCCTTCTATTACTCTTGCTAAACAGATAAACCTTCCTCCCTTTTTTTATATTCCTATTAACTTCCATATTCAGGGAACATTTATGAATTTCCTTCTTCTCTTGTTCGAACCCCGTATTCTGTGCCTGTCTACCGGACTTTACCGCCAGACATAATGCTAAGTGTGCGTTATCTTTACCATGTAAGCAATCGTCGAATCTTAATGTAATTTCCTCCGAATCTCGTTTCAACTCCATCGAACCATTTCTCATGTTAACGACTGCTTTATATTGGTTCAAAAAATTAACGCCTAATATCCCTTCAACAGTTAGAGATGACACAATCATGAACACTGTACTAAACCTCTTCGCCTGGCACACAAAGTCTACCTGCGCTTGTAACTTCACCTCAATTCCCTTTCCTGTAATCGCCCCTCTCACTGTTGTCCTTTACAATGGCAACGTTGGCCATGGTTTTGTGGGACTACAACACTTAAATACATCTTCCCTCAAAACACTCATTACGCTGCCTGTGTCGATGACACAAGGTACGATTATATTATTTATTTCTACGCTAATTATTGGGTGGACTTCACTCCCCACATCTCCTACCTCCTCTAACAGATTCTCCCTAAGTTTTCCGTAATCGATATACCTAATATTTACATCATTAATAGTCCTGGTTTGTTCCCGTCTATCAAGTAGTCACCTTCTTGTCCCTCCGTCATTGTGACAATGATTGTCCTGTCGTGAACCCAATAACTGCCTATCCTCTCTTCGCCCATCATTTTCATTTTCCCTTCTTCTTCCATCTCTGTCCCATCTTCTATTTTCCCGGTTTGCTGGTCGATATCCCCATTAATTCTGCACCCTATTTCCTCGCCATCTTCCATTTCCGTCATTCCTCTGATTTCATGCTCTCCTGTCATTCTGATAGTTTCTACCGTTCCTATCCTCAACTCTGTCTGACCTATGAATCATGTCGCCGTTCACAATGTTGCTCTCATTACCCAGTTCCTGTAAGAAGTGCTGAAATGACGCAGAATCGTCTAAGCCTCTGCCTGCTATCACTATATCTCTGCGCAATCTCACTGGCAACTTCGTTATACAGATCCTAATGAGCTCCCCAGTTTCGTATGGCACATCCAAATATCTGTTTCGTCTCAGCATTTCCTGATAGCACGACACTGGATCTCTTATACCACCTTCGTTACAATTTGGCATCATCAATATGCTTTGCTTAAACTGGTCCTGCTTACTTTTCGACCAGAATTCATTTAAAATCTTGTCACAAAACATCTTGTAGCTACTACAGTCTTTAATAACTTCCTGCATTTTCGCTGTAGCCTCGTCCCTCAAATGGTTACACACAAACTTCATTTTGAGGAGCGGTCCCCACGATGAAGGTAATGAATCTTGAAATTGAGACAGCCACAGGCATGGATGTTGGTAATTATCAGGAACCGGAAAACAATTGTATGTTTGTACTGACACGAAGTGCCTCCTACATTCTTCTTCCGCATTTATGTTTTCCGACCTTGGACTATACCCAGTTGGGTTTGCCACCTGTTTTATCCGACACAACCGTTCTTCCAACTCTCTGAGTTCGTCTTCCTCTTTCTGCCTATTTTCGTTTTTTGAATTTATCTCACTCTCCCTCTGCAGTCTACCTGGTGGTGTTTCACCTTCACTTCTGCACCCTAATTGCAACTGTGCAAGTTCTTCCCTATGTTTCCTATTTGTTTCTAATTGTGCCTCTTTAAACTGTAATAATGATTGTATCTCCTCCTGGTCGGCATAAACCTCTCGCTGCGTACTGTCAGAGCCTATTTCACCTCTCATACTGATCTTTTCTACAACTGCGCTAATCGTATTCATTTTGACCGCAACTTCATCCCTGTGTTTATTTAGCGCCACTTCCTGCCGGGTGACTCGAGCTTCCACACTGTCTAATGCCCCTTGTTTATCTGCAAGTAAGTCCTCCACTATCTCTTTGATTCGCTCATCCGGCAACACGTCCCTACATTCTGTAATATCGCTCTCTATTGCACTTATTCGTACCTCCAAATTATTGGCTTTTTCTTTCACGGCATCACATACTTGCTTCATTGCACCCAGATTCTTCTCCCCCTCATCTAACCGATTATTAACTGCGGACAGACGCTCATCGATAACTGTGTGTAGCTTCCTCATTGCCTCTTTATTTCCCTTATCCATTGCCTCCAATCTTTCCTTATTTGCTTCCAATCTTTCCTTAGTCTCCCTATCTCTCTCCTTATTATCTCTATCCATCGCTTCTAATCTTTCGTTAGTTGCTTCAAATCTTTCCTTATTCTCCCTATCTCTCTCCTTATTATCTCTATCCATCCTCTGTAAAAACTGCAGTAGCACACTGTCATTTGCTACTTTCGGTGCGCTCTCCTCGTTCGCCTGAGAAACCGTAGCTTCGCTAGGGGTAGCTGCACTTTCACTGCATACCTGACCTAGTCCCGGCTCGCCCGCGTCGTCGGGAAAAGCCCCCAATTGTGAACAAAGCCCGCTGCATAAAGGATCACCCAGCAGCGGTCCACTGAACAATTCACCCCCTTCCGAGTGTTTGTCTTTCTCGCTCATTAACCCATGGTCAACAGCTACTTCCTGCTGCACTGCTACGTTCACCCCAGAATCGCTATTCTCCATGGTGGCTACACTTTTCGACTGCGACCTAGTTGCCACGGACATTACGCAAAAAAAATTATACAACAATCTTCCAGCCTTGGGCGATATAGCAATTAATTACATAAAAAAAATAAAAGATCCTCACCAATCCAGAAAGAAATTGCAAACAGAAAAAATTTTACTTCTTAGCGCTATCACAATATATTCCATCAAAAAAAAAATCTTAACAGCAAAAAATATCCTGAAAAAATATCCTGGCATAAAATATCCTGGCCAAATTATCCTGGCAACAAAATATCCTGGCAAAAAATATCCTGACAAAGGAATCCTGGCAACAAAATATCCTGGCAGGGTCGAAATTATGAGAGGCACCAACATGCCTTGCTCATACTGTGGCATCAAGCAGTCAGGCCTGCAAGATGAGTGGTCTGCCAAGCGAGTGGATTCAGTCTTAATTTATCGAGTAACATGAACTCTCGAACTCACAATTAAGTTACAAATTATCCTCCTGTATGAATAATACGCAACGGAAACACGCATCTGACTATCAGTAATTTACAGAACTCTGACTGTACACTACGCACTGGCAATACCACATTTTCTTTTTGTCTTTTATTTAACGGCTTTTGTCAACACGTGTCCACCGCACTGAATATGAACGGCGCACACATTATAAATTCGGGACATCATGACAACATACAATTCGAAGGAAAAGTCCAACAATCTATTTCTTTTCACTATCTTATTTATTCCGATAAATTCTCTAACCTAAACACACAAATTCTATAACCTACAACAATAACACATGAGAAATTCCGCCCAGTGGGCATGGCTTTACAATGGTGAATCTCTATATTATGATCTCGTAATTATTTAACTCTACAGTGCATTTTCTGGATAGGATGGTGGATCTTTTATCATATCTCACGCTTCGACTCTCACAATCTTCATCACGAAACTTTCGTCCAGATCGAGCGATACAGAAGGAACAAGCATAACCCACAAATCTTTTGAAACTACCTTGCTACTCTCCCATGCAAACCACACATACCCAAATTACATGACACACATCACACTGCAATAAGAAATACTACACAGAGAATGGTTACAACATTATCACTTTCAGCTTTCCCACTTCAATTAATATTTATCCCAGTTTCACACGACACTGCCCCACTTTGTAATTCTACTTTCCTACTGTGAACTCTGGAGATATATGCACGTCTTCCTGTGCAATGCAAGTCAAGTGGCGTTGCTGGATAGACGGCCGACTCACCTTGATTCTCTCTCAGAGTTTAAATCTAGCGTCACACGGAATCATATCACGCAGTTTAACATTAAGAACATAATCATCACACACGCGAGTCCTCAACTGATACCATGGATGAGTACTTCTCTTTATCCTTTGTCTCATACACAGATTGAGACTCACACAGTATTCACCACGTGGAAGTACTCGTCTCTAATTTCAAGTTCAAATGGTTCAAATGGCTCTGAGCACTATGGGACTCAACTGCTGAGGTCATTAGTCCCCTAGAACTTAGAACTAGTTAAACCTAACTAACCTAAGGACATCACAAACATCCATGCCCGAGGCAGGATTCGAACCTGCGACCGTAGCGGTCTTGCGGTTCCAGACTGCAGCGCCTTTAACCGCACGGCCACCTCGGCCGGCTCTAATTTCAAGTCCTGCACACGCCATTTCTTAAATATTTCAGCTTATGGTACACACGGTATTTCTTAAATATTTCAACTTATTGTACACACGCTAGTAATTCAGCTTAACTTAAGCACACGGAAGTATTTCAACTTATAGCTACACGTGGTTTCATTGTGACCGTTGGTCACTTCCGAAGATTACTACAATCCCCTTAATATTACCTGCCTGACATTTAATTCTCCCCACAAAAGTTCCTGAGATAGAGAAATTATTATTTCAAACTACTCTTAAATATTCCACATGCATACCATGTCTCCACTCTTTCTTCATTACGGAGCACAACTAAAACAGGCCTTAACAGCACAAGATCCAGCGGCAGAGTGCTGAAACATGGCCGTATTCAGGTTCTCTCGCACCTCTGTCGAAGTGGGAGAAGCACCTTGCTACCTTATTGGTCAGCCACACTTCAGGCGCTCAAAGCTCAGGTAAATTTCATCTCTTTGGACCCACAAAAGGGGGCCAAAGGATCGACTCAAAGATGATCATATATCCACATTCACTATCTGCGGTTAGCAGACGACCATACATTCATTCATTTCACAGATCTCACCAAACTGGATGTAGGGATTTACTTTGTGGGAGTGCACATGTGATTAATTAAATAAATAAATTGTCATTCTTTCCCACACTGGTATCCGGCTTCGCTGTATTAATTGAAATTGAGTTATTTTACAAAAAAAAATGTGTTCTTCTGACAAAAATAATGAAGTATGTTGTACCTATTTTCAATGTTGGGCGGTATTGTACCCTTTCACCATGTCACGTCCAGCTGCTGCATTACACCGTGCAAAAGGAGATCGGACACGATATTAGGAGGAGTCCCCTGACTTTTATCGTCTCAGTGCATAAAAGAAGTTACATACACAAACGGATTTACTGATAGCGTACGCACTTGATAATTTATATCTTTTGATGTAATCACGCCACAAAGAGGTTGCAGTCAAACTGTTGTATTGTTGAGACGCAGTGAGTGAGATAATCATATGATACATAAATCTAATAATTGAGATTAGAGGTACAAATTCAAATGGCTCTGAGCACTATGGGACTTAACTTCTGAGGTCATCAGTCCCCTAGAACTTAGAACTACTTAGACCTAACTAACCTAAGGACATCACACACATCCATGCCCGAGGTAGGATTCGAACCTGAGGCGGTAGCGATCGCACGGCTCCAGAGTGTAGCGCCTATAGCCGCTCGGCCACTCCGGCCGGCTGAGATTAGAGGTCTCAATTTAATTGGACATTAACTAAATTCAACAGAACTTATATGGGAATATTATACGGGAAGACAGCACCTTCTTGCTTCCCACTGTTGAAAAGCAATTATGGGATGGCGATTGCATCTTCCAATACGATCGAACACCTGTTCATAATGCACAACCCGTGGCGGAGTGGTTAAATGACAGTAACATCCCTGTAATGGACTGGCCTGCATAGAGTCCCGACGTGAATCCTATAAAACAGCTTTGGGGTGTTTTGGAACGCCGACTTCGTGCCAGGCCTCACTGACCGACATCGATACCTCTCCTCAGTACAGCACTCCGTGAAGAATGGGCTGCCATTCTCTAAGAAACCTTCCGGCACCTGATTGAACGTATGCCTGTGAGAGTGGAAGCTGTCATCAAGGCCAAGGGTGGGCCAACACCGTATTGAATTCCAGCATTACCAATAGAGGGCGCCACGAACTTGTAAGAAATTTTCAGCCAGGTGTTCGGATACTTTTGATCACATAGTATAGGTTTGCTACCCAGGGTTTGTGATGGTTGTTTGTCTCTCATTAGAGCCGATCACCTTAACCTTCAGACTCGTTAGCAAGCTTTTCACCGCTGTCTTGTCCCATAGTCGCAGACATGAGATGCAGTGGTAGAGGAACTGGCGATAGGCCTCTGGCACGGCGAGCCTGCAGTTGCCCACTGCGCTCATACACTCGGGAGACTCGTAGAGACTCGCGTGCCGTTTGTCACAGTGTTACGAGGACGAAGCAAATCCGCTTCTGTAACTGCGGTCGCTAACGCACGCGTGATTTTGTGGTGTTCGACTTGGAGGTACGTCCGTGTGAATACTGATGGTGGATGAAGTTTTCACTGCCAGTACTTGGTGAGCAAAGGGAGGCAATGTCGTGGCGTAAAGTTCCTGACCATCAGTATTCGCGTCACTGTCCTGAACTGAAGTCCTAACCTGTCCGCAGTGTCTTGTGAAGTGATGGCATGTGAAACTGTATATGGTGATGAGTCCGACCGATGGGTACGTTATGCTTGGCAGTCCCCATATTGGTATTTGAACTATGTGCCAGCACTGGGTTCCACCCTCTTCCTTATCTCATCACCATAATCGTCCAAGACAAAAATAACACTACACTGCACACGCACCGGTTACACAAACGTACACTCGGCAAATGCACATACCAGGCAGCTCCCATATATCCGCAAGGAAAGGGGCCAAGGTGTGCAAATGGAGACTATCCTCTCCAAAAGGTGACTGAACCCACCGTGTGGGGTATCCCAGCTAACAATGCCACAAAACATTTACATTTTTACGACGAAGGAGACTTTCTATCAAAGTTAACAGGCTGGACGTACATTCTGATGGACAGATCAGGAACTAGCTGGGATACTTCCAGCTGGGATAATTTCAAGCTACTAGTTTTTTTAATTTTACTAACGACTATCTGAGTACCAGATGTTGCACGGACATGTATTTATTCCATTTCTATTAGTCCATCTCCTCCCTCCGCCTCTCTCTGTCAGTCTCCTCTGTCCCTCTCTCTGTCCATCCCTCTGTCCATCTCCTTCTCCCCCAATTTTCTGTTTACCTCGTCCATACCTCAATCTCCGTCCATCACCTCCTGCTTCTCTCTCTGTCCACCTGATATTGCCCCCTCTCTATGTCCATCTGATCCTACCCCTTCTGCCTATCTCCTCCTCCCCGTCTACGAGGGGGGACCCAAAAAGATGGGAATTTCGTCATAACGTCTTTATTTCTTAATATTTTTACACCAAATTTGGATCACCTTCAAAGTATTCTCCATTGAGCCACAACGCCTTTCTTCAAACGATCTTTTCATTGTTCAAAACAGTTTTTAAATTTTCTTATCGAGATGTTCTCTATGCCGTCTAGTGATTTTTGTTTGTCATGATGGAAGAACCAGTCGCCAGTTGCAGAGCGTTGCATCATCTGATGAATCACGATTCCTTCTTCACCATGCCGGTGGGAGGGTACGAATCCTTCGTCTTCCAGAGAAACAGCTCCTTGACATCTGTAATGCTGTATGGAGAAAAGCTGGCGGCGGCTACATTATGCTCTGGTGAACATTCTCATGGGAATCCTTGGGTCTAGTGGAGCTCATGCACGGCACCATGGCGGCCAAAGAGTATCTTACACTGGCTGCAGACCACGTACACTCCTTTATGACGATCATGTCCCCTAACAGCAGTGGCATTTTTCAGCATGATAATGCACCATGTCACAAGGCCAGGAGTGTGATGGAGTGGTTCGAAGAACACACTGGCGAGTTCCAATTGATGTGCTGGAGCCCCAGCTCGACAGATCTGAACGCCATCGAAGATATCTGGTATGTGATTGAACGTGGCGTCAGGGCTCATTACCCCCTCCCCGGAATTTGCGGAAAGTGCGTGACTTGCGTTTGCAGATGTGATGCCAACCCCTCCAGATACTTACCAAGACCTCATTGCTTCCATGCCACGACGCGTCGCCTCACTTATCCGTCGCAGAGGTGGACGTACCGGATATTAGGTAGGTGGTGATAATTTTCTGGCTGATGAGTTTAGTTCCTCAGTGAAGAATTGCATGGCATTCATAAATCTATCCACACAGTGCGTAGAACTGCAACATACATGAAACGCTCCGATTTGGTGAGAAGATTAGGAAAAATAAAACATTACATCAAGATACTGAAACTAGATTGAATAGTACCTACATGATGCTGAACTCATTTTATTCGTAAGAAAAGGACACAGAGAATTTGTTAACATAGAAGAACAAGCAGAAAATGATATATTCTTATCAGCGTGATGTATTAAATGGCATAGTTAAATTCCTGGAATCCTTTAAAGAAGACACAAATGACCTGGAGGGTTAAACTACACCAAACCTGTCTCTTGAAGTGTCGTTGGGCGTTTAGTGTACTAGATTCATGTGGAAGTGAAGACGATAATACAGAACTTAGTTTGCTGAAAGAGCGTGCAGGAACATTCCTAAAGGAGAATGGTGTTAACGAGCTACAGGATTCTCATTACATAGACTCATTTTCGTCCATGTGTCAAGGAACTCTTAGTCCTGAATGAGGAAAAGGATGAAAATATACATCAAACTGTTCGTCAGAAGCTACATAGCGTAGTTTTGGAAGAAGAGAAGGAACATCCCATCCCCTTTTCTATAAAGATGTTCCGTAGCTGGCCTGGCTTTCATCAACTTCTAGACGTGAAGATGAATTTGAGAGATATTTGAACACGGATGTCGGAGTTGATGCCTCCAACAACGTATTGTCTAGGTGGAAAGTCAGTCCCCTTGCCTTCTCCAAATTCTTCACAGTGACAAAAGAAGTCCTACGTATTACTGCCTATAGCGCTTAAAGTGAAAGAAGTTGTGCCAGGACAAGCTTAGTAGTATCAGAAACCCAGATTGCGTCAATGACATTTTGTTAATTCATAACAATAAGAGGGACAAGTCAATTATTTTAAGAAGATTATCGTATTTTACGAGATGAAACTCAAAGAATCTGTGTAAACAGCCTCTACTCATAGTTCATTTTCTGAAGTTACGGTTACTGATTTCCCTTTCTAGACATACAGCTGTCATGTACTGTGTTACGTTATCTTCAAACTATACTGTATTAATACAATCGGTTATATTTCGTGTCTCATTGATCTCACATTTTTAATTTTTCTCATATAAACGTCATAAGCAGTGTCATTTATTCCAATGAACAATCAAGAAATGACTTCATAAATAGAATAAGATTGAAGTTTTGATTCCGGGCCAATGTTCAACAAAATACTCTTGTGAGCATTATCTGACACATCGATGTTTCTAAACAAGAAAGCAAAAAATACGGAATACTGTGTTCATTAAACGTGTCGCTATCATGCATGCAGTTTCGATTAAAGCCATTCATTATCGCACTGCACCAATTTCACTTCCGATACGAGTGTCCTGGAGACGTGTTGCTTGTGAGCTCTTTCACTCGAGCCACGACTTATTGGCTGCCCCACTGCCAAGTAGCTGCCAAGGTCCTCTGTAACGACCGAGCTTGATACGCTTGCTGACCACGTCTTATCTCTCGTAGCCGAACGGAAAAACTTTGGAATGTGTTTACCAGTGCTCTTCAGTCTCTCGTGAGTATACGAAACTTTACACAATTGTGAGAACTTAGTGGAAAGCCAGCTCTGAAAACTTTGTGTACACAATTCTTTGTCAGGTGTATAGCAAATAAACTGGTCCCTGATAATTCAGTAAGCATACCATCGTTTGCATTGTTCATTTTCACACACTGAATTACAACGACGACACGACAGTTCTAACCTGGAAATAACTGTATGCAATATGGGCCTATAATACTTCTAAAGCACTTCAAAGATTCTGGAGAATGGCAGCTTATCAGGATCGTCAAGAGAGTTTAGTTTTCTAAGAAGACGAGCTAAGTCCAGATACGGCCAAGAAAAAAAAGGAAGAAGAACAAAAAAAATTTCACAGCTCAGGATCGTGCACCTTGAAAGCGGCGAAATGGTGACGTTTCCAGAGACGTTAGTGCTGTTCCGAAATGGTGGGAATGGTAGAACCTGTAACCACTCTTCATTTGTCAAAACAAGCTCTCAGGAGACACCGCCTTACTGACCGTGCAGGCGAGAAGGTTTTGTGTTTTGATGAAGTGGGTGCAGCGTAGTTGCGGGCAGAGTCACCAAAGCCCACAAGACCCCTGAGGAAGAACCAGAAGTATCCCTCACAATGCCCATCTTTCATGTATCCTGTTCTGTTTTTCCTCCATATCTGGCTGGGCAATTAGAGCTCCAAAACCCGGAAAGGCAGTCTGCCTAGGGCATAACAATACGAAATATTGGCAGGTGCTCCAGGGTGGAAGCTAAATCGTTGGGCCAGCTACCCAGCATTCATAAAACAGGGATACAAGGCTCAATATATCTGTCGAAAGCTTCGGATGTAAAATGGAACATCTCAGAGACGAACATGGCTACAGAAAAGGGTTATTTATGGCAACATAGAATGTAGAAACTCGAATACCAAGAAAAAAGAAGTTTTCCAGGAGCTGGAAACGTTCAAGATTGATGTGGGAGGGTTAACAGAAACAAAGAAAAGAGCGGATGGGAGTGATGGGAGATTATGTTCATTTCTACAGTGGTGCCGGGAAGGAGGAGAGAGCCAAAGGAGATATGTCAATTTATGATCCGCTAAAGGCATAAAAGAGCATTAAAGGTTGGAAGAAATAAATGAAAGAATTGACTGTGGACTCTGCGAAGTGTGGACATGATTGCAGGTTAGCAGGACCGTGTGCCCCAAGAAATAACGCTGATACCAAAATCAAAGTTGAGTTTTATTAGGAACTGACAAAATATAAAGTCTCAAAAGTAAATAGCCCTGATAGGAGATTTCTGTTGACGGATAGGTATCGTGGTGATTCATGATAGAGGATGTAAATATGGAGTGGAAGTTGTAGATGAAAATGGCGAAAGCCTAGTTAGCACATGCACTCCATTGGACTTGAAACTTTTAAATAGTTTTTCTTCCACAAGAGGATACATAAATTCAAGAGATCTGAGAACAATCATAGAATACATTATACAAAAGAAAAGGTCTAGACTTTGGGTGAATGACGTAAGGGTATACAGAGGCCTGGAATATGACTCTGACCGCTTCCTGCTTGGAGCAAAGACAGTCTTTTCACAATGGGGGAAAAGGGTGCCCAAGGAAGATAGCTCTTCTATTAAAATTCTGGACGCTGTTACATATAATGTAAATAGTCTGACGATGATAGTGTAAAATTTCCTTATAAACTGAGACTAGCTGGCAAGCTGCAAAGTTTTGATGAAAGCGGGAATTCTGGAGAAAAATATCGACAAATTAAGAGATGCATTCATGAGGCAACATATGAAGTGTTGGTCAACAAAGCGAAGAAAGAAAACAAACCCCAGAGTGGTGGACGTAGAACACAGGGGTAAAGATGAAAGTGAAAAAGAGGATATATAGCAGTTGACTGAGGACGGAAAAAAAGAAATAAAAAAGAAATTATTAATATGGAAAATGAGAGGTAGAAAAAAGGGCTGTGAGAAGATAGATATATGCAGAGTACAAAGGTAGGAGAAGTCTAGAAAACAGTGAAGAATTTAAGAAGAGACGTGAAAGAAGGGAAAAATACCGGATGTTGAGGGCGTAAGTACACATATTCTTATTGGTAACTTAGGGCAATGTACTGAACAATATTACATGAGTATTTACTCAGTTTGCAGACTAATAATTATAGCTATTAGTGTGGCGTGTCTGCCACGTTTTTCACACACACAACATTTTTATTTTACTTCTACTTGCTGTCAGTCGGACAAGAACATTCAATAGCAGCAAGGTGGGGATAGAGTACTGTGCATTGAGTTGCGCGGCGGATGGTTTCGGAACGTGGGAACGCGCCAGTTAGCGGTGACTGTATCATGCTGGAGTACCGTTATAGCCAGCCGGGAATCACACTGTGAGCGTGGCGCGAAGCAGTACAATGTTGTTAGTTAAAATTTATTATTTGAACACTGCTATGCTCCTCCTGCCATAGCGTCAACATTAGTTCCAGTAACAATTTCATGGTATCATTAACTAAAGTAAAAACGTAACTGAGAAGAACATTTTAACTTAGACGTCACTGGTGGAAGGTGATGGACCAATAGAAAGTGCGCACAGAATAAGCAGGAGCCAAAATATTACTGTAACTCACTACGGGTCTTCTACCGGGTACGACCGAGGCAAGAAGCGTCGGGACGGTCAAGTGGAATATGATGTCGATAATAATTCGTCGCAGTTAACAGTGTCTCGGAAAATGTCCGTGTGTGACAACTCAACAGATGTTTTACATTTGGGATAAACAAACGTAAAACGCACTTTAGTCGTTATAGTGTAACAAGTTACCGAAAATCATTTGTAGTGTTGAACAGTGCCTTGGTGAACGGTCCTGTGATGTTATGAATATCTTGTAATATGGGAATCGCTAGATTGTGTCTTGTTGCGGTGTTCTTACACTCAGTTATCTTCCGCGGAATTTGATTTAATGAATGAACATAATCAGTCTCTTACTTACGTTTCTTGATCACCGCTAAGTCTTAATGAGTGGAAATCAAGTGTCTTCCTATGTTTTGACAAATGTATTTCGTAGTACAGGATTTTTTCCCACACTCCCATTTCAGTTTAAGACAGCTTGTTGCTTGCACTTCGTATCCTGCGCCTGTATGGAGAAAAAGCGAATAGGGGTGAGATCTACGTGACAACTTTAGAAGGCGCGAGATAAGCGAACCGAAGTAAGTAATGCTAGGAAAGTGAAAAGTCATACCCTCATAAACTGTAGTATTCCCAGAACTTGATATTTCTACAACGTGGGTAGGGCGTTTTATGAAAACCATCAGTAGGCGAAGTTTATAATAATAATCAACCGTTGACATGCTCTTTTTTTCCAAACGTTACGCTTGGTTATCCATAGCTGCGGAAAAGGCCAGTTCACTGTGGTTGATCCGTGTGGCGAAATTTAAAATCATGTGTGAACTTCGCAAAACAATGATTAGACAGCGATTAAAGTGGGACAAGTTTTAAATCAGCGTATAAAAAGGACAGTGACTTTTAGTGTTGGTAAAATTTTGAAGAACAGTGAATTTTTAGCGTTGATAAAATTTTGAATAGTAGCAGGAACCATTTTTTAAACTGTCATTACATAAACAATGATGACTACTAGTTATTTTCGACGTGTAGTTCTGGCGACAGATGAACGCACAAATATGACGAGAATCGTTTGATGAATTGACGTGACATTAGTTGATGTTTAGTAATACGGTGCGTTAGAACTGTTATGATGGAACAGTACGGCGACGACAGAGACGTGATACTGGAGACCGACAACGCAGATCGATGGCGGCATCATAGTCATCTCAGCTTGAGCGGTGGGCAGAGCGGCGGCCGAGACAGCAAGTCGGAACATCAGCCGTTACCGGCGTCTGGCAGGAATCTTGCCGAGAACGAGGTTTTCATCGCGCGATGACTCAACTCTGTGACGGCTCGGAGGTGGTACTTGACTTTGCAGCTGTTAGTGTAAGTTGTGCTTACATTATTACTGGAGCAAAGGTCTTTTATCATAATTTAAAGAAGTATTGACTTTGTTATTTTATAATTTAAAGTTGTTTTGCTTTGTGAGTCAGTAACAGAACATCATGGCTTCTGCTAACGCAAATGTGGATAATGAAGCCATCGCTCAGGTGAGTGTTGATAGTAGTTTAGAAAATAATAATGTATTAGTTAATGTTAACAAGCGTAATGAGATCACTATCCAGGCAGATATTCATAGCACTGAAAAAATACTGATAAGTTAACCAATACTGATGATAATAATTTACTACCAATGAGTAAATCTCGTGATTTACCATTACACTGTCAGAGTAAATGGGTAATAAGAAATTGATGATAGTGTAAGTCAGGTCAAAGCAACAGAATTATCAGGCAATGATGATGAGGTTAGCATTGGAACACCAGAAGAGTGTAGTCTTCAGAATATTATCTATACGCTAAGACAGATGTCGAAAGCAAAACATAGGAATAATTTGAGGTTGATTAAGAAATTTAGTGAAACTGATGAGTCTAATAAAATTTGGGGTTGGAAATTAACCAAACTAAAAGGGAATTAAAACAAACTAATGAGAATTTGAGCAAGGAAATCAGAGAAACTAATAATGAGTTAAGGCTAACTCGAAGCGATCTATCAAAGAAAACTGATGAGTTAGTTGATCTGCTGACCAAATCTTGTGAGGACTTAAAAAATGAAGTTAGAGCTGAATTGTTTAAATTAAATGCTGAAACAAAAAACATGAAGGAAATGTTTAACACAGAAAATCAAAAGGCAAACACCAGAATTGATCAGCTGAACACTTCGTTGGAGAGAACAGAAGTGGAATTGTCAGAAAAGATTAGCTACAATGAAAATAAAATCTAGGAAAATGATTATCAGATTAGTGAACTAACATCTAACATTGATCAATTAAGGAAAAACCAGATAATACAGCAAATTATTGCTTAGCAGCAACAATGCTGGAATTATCCAAATAGGAGACGAGGTACTGGCAGAAGTAAAGCTGTGAGGACGGAGCGTGAGTCGTGCGTGGGTAGCTCAGTTGGTAGATCACTTGCCCGCGCAAGGCAAAGAAGGTCCCGAGTTCGAGTCTCGGTCCGGCACACAGTTTTAATCTGCCAGGAAGTTTCATATCAACGCACACTCCGCAGCAGAGTGAAAATCTCATTCTGGAAATAAAAAAGTAGATTAAAACACCTGTGAAACAAGTAGTGTTAAATCACAGTGTTGTAATAGAACAGATGAAGATATTGAAAAAATAAAAGGAACTGAAGTAGCTGTAACTAAAAATATTGATGTTAATTAGCAGGAATTAAATCAATATGGTGCTAAATTTGAAAATAGCATTAGGGAACGGTTAGAGGTTAGATATTTGCAGGAAAGGAAGCAGATTGGAATAAGAAGCTGTGATGCAACTGAAGACTTCTTTTGTGTGTACGCAAGTTTCATTAATTTAAAATAACGGGTTTAATCCATCCTGTAGCATTTGTGAAACAATTTGAGAATGCATTACCTAGAGCATGGGATGAGAAAAAGGAAAGTGAATGTGTCATTAGTAAGTTGGAAGGCGAAGCATTGTCATGGGGAATGAGAATGGCTTCTTCCTGTAAAATATGTGGTGAATTTATACGTGCTTTCCTTAAACGAGGTTGGTAAAACGCTGTACAAAATACTGCATGCAGTGACATTTTCTTGGGAAGAATTTTCTTCTCAGTGAGTCTCAGAATTATCCAGAATTCTTTCGAAATTATTGGAAGAGCAGCTTATGGTGAGATGATCCTGTGAAGGAAAGGGATTTAATTTCCATTGTACTGGTCAAATTATCCGTAAGTGTGCAAGAAAAGTAATTAGGAATTCCGAAAGATAGCGTTGACGGTATAATGCATGCTCTTGAACAGTTGGATTCATTGTCTGGCATAAGTCAACGTAGAGAAGGATGCGGAGGTAATGGCTGGAGACGGAAAAATCAAGATCATAGACAAAGAGATGATTGTAATGAAAATTATAAGGGACCTCCGGTTAGAGGTAGAGGTGGCTGGAACCTTGGAAGTTTCCATATTAATAATGGACTGTATCAAAGAGAGGTAATCGATGACATGGAGAGGATAAGGCTAGAAAATTCAGGTGATAAGAGGAAAATGGACAGCAGAGGCAGGAAAGCTAATTAGGGGTTCTGATGTGGTTCAGTCGAGAACTGGTACTGAACAAGAGCCAGCCGATGTCAGTTATTTGGGATATGAGAAGAGGGATGCAGCTAAGGAAAATTTAATGTTTGAAGAGGAGAAGCAGGTCAATCAAACTTATCAGCCCACATTTAAGGTACAACTGTTGGGTACAGGAGTATTCTAAGTTCAGAGAGTGAGATTTGTGTGATAAATGAGGAACTATATTTGGAGTTAAAGAACGGGGTATTCCAGAACTGCTGTTGAAAGGGGTGAGAATTACTGGAGCCATCCTGCTAACAGTAAGTTAATGAAGAACGAAGCGATGTTGCCAATTGAGATTAAAGATAGGATATTTGTTGTGAATGATCATTCCTGGACTGAATATCAAATTAATTTTGGGGATAACGTGGTTAATAGAGAGTTGTGCTGTGGTAGACTGTGCAAGAGAAGTTGTGAAGATAAGTATAGGTAGAGAGGAAGATAAGTTGTTATTCAGGGAATGTGTGATCTCAAAGGATGTTTCAGAATGAGGTTCATGTTAACAAAAGTACTCAAGGGTGCAGTTAATGCTTATACTGAGGAGATTGGGAATGGAATAATAGATGATGTAGGTGACACAAATGGAAAAGATGGGGAGACAATGATTTGTACCATGGTTAGTGAGGAGAAACTGTTACAAAATAATATAGATGAGAATAATAGACATGATATTTGTAGGTTGATGATAAAGTTAATGTCATCTCGAGAAAATATTGATGACGTTATTACTGACAAAGTAGGGCAAGTGGAAAGAATAGAAGTTGATGAAGGACAGTCACTAAGAATGTTGTTGAGGAAACATGTAAAAGTATCTTCAGATAGACTTGGTCTAAGGAGGGACTATGTCTTCTGATTCAAAATAAAAGAGCATAATCCATTGAAACTGAGACCGTATATTACCCCTATAGCAAAACGGAAGTGGTAGACAAAAAAAGTTTACATATGTTGGATTTGAGTGTATTTGAAAGCTGAAAAAGTTAACACTGTAGTGCATTTGTATTGGTTTTAAGGAAAGGTGGATCAGTAAGAATAATCCTGGATGTGAGAGCAATAATAATCGAAATCATGTTCCACAAATGAATAAACCAGAAATATCAGAGGGGATTGTTCAAAAGTATAATAATATTCAGATTATAGCTAGTATTGACATGAAGGCCAGTTTCTGGCAGATACCGTTGGCTGAAAAACATAGAAAAGATACAGCTTTTATTTACATGGGTCTGTAGCATCATTTCAGTGTGGCGCCCTTTGAGCCAAATGTTTCTGTATCAGCATTTATAAGAATATTAGATGGTGTATTAGGAGAGAAATTACTATCGGAGGCGACATGTTATGTCGATGATGTGCTGATTCTGGCAAGTAGTTGAAAAGAACAAAACGAAGTTTTGGATCAGATTTTGAGTACGTTTTTTGATAATTATATCAAAGTTAACATTAAATAACCGAAGTTTTGATGAAAAATTAAATCTTTGGCCCATATTACACATGTTATTTCAGCAGGTGGTATCAGGCTGAAGCCTGAAAAGATACAGGCAATAAAGAGGTCTCGTGGTCGTGCGGTAGCGTTCTCGCTTCCCACGCCCGGGTTCCCGGGTTCGATTCCCGGCGGGGTCAGGGATTTTCTCTGCCTCGTGATGGCTGGGTGTTGTGTGCTGTCCTTAGGTTAGTTAGGTTTAAGTAGTTCTAAGTTCTAAGGGACTTATGACCACAGCAGTTGAGTCCCATAGTGCTCAGAGCCATTTGAACCATTTGAACCAATAAAGAGGGCACCAGAACCCAGAAATAAAAAAACAGGTTAAAGCATTCTTGGGTTATGTAATTTTTATAGAAAATTCGCAAATAATCGGACTATTAACGTGCAGGCATTATTGAATTAACTAGAAAAAATGCTCTTTGGGTTTGGACAGAGCAATATAAACAACAGTTTTTGAAAATAAATGGAACATAATGTGAAACAATAAAGCTAGCCCATTCAGATTGCTCTAAAGACATTTCCATTGCTACAGAAAGTATAGGATGTGGAATTGCAGCCGAAGTTTCCGAGTGATAAAGACCTCAGATACATACAAATGAAAGACAATTAGTTTCATGCATACAATATTGAATAAATAGAAAAGGCAATGTTCTGTAACAGAGATAAATTATTTACTGGGCAAAACGGTTGTAATTTACACAGATCATAAAGCTTTGACATTTTTACAAGACTGTAGGTCAACTCATGGTCGATGTATAAGGTGGGGTGTATTGTTACAAAAGTATAATCTTGAAAGTACATACCAACCTCATAGTTGGTATGGATGAAGTTGGCTTTAAAGATAACAGACGAAAAGATGTCAATATAACTGACGTTTAAAAAATGGTCCATTTGAAAGATCTGTGAAGAGAGTTTTAAAAGATTTGAGAAGAGAGCAGAATGGTGATGATGTTCTAGGAATGATTAAGACTAAATGGAGGATGAGAAACGAGGATAAATTGCGGAAGCATTACATAATTAAAGGACATGCTGTTATTCTTTAGGGTCAATCCAGAAACAAGTGACTGTGAAACATATCTGCCAGAGCCTGTCATTGAGAATTTTATGCATTACACTTACATTACATATGGTCATTATGGTCCCAAAAAGTTCACAGACTTAAGGGAACACGTATATTTAATAACACGGAAAAGAGGGGGAGGAAAGTATTGGAGAAATATTAATTTTGCCAGAAAGTTAAAGATTCAGATCATCAGATGAAAGGCTTTATGTACAGTGTTATCCCAAGTTCTGTATTAGAAATAGTTGCCGTGGACTTGGATGGCTGTCTTCTTAGAAATATAGAATACAATTATGTATTGTAGCTTTGATATTGTATCGAAGTATGTAAAACAATATCATTTGAGAAACTGTACAGGAAACGTCATAGCATGTGCTACGAGAAAGGATTACTTTTAAAATGTTAAAAGATCCTCAGGGATAATGGGCCCCAATTTGTGTCAAAAGTTTGGCAGGATATCTTAAATGAAGAATAGATAACACAGATATACATCGCAAAACATCATCCATCGTCAAATATATCCAAGAGAGTGACGAAGGGCAGTTGCTTCAAAAGGTGTCTACAATGCTGTAGATCTCCAGCATTTTTGTAAACAAAGCATAACTTGTTTTATTATTACGGTGGGAGACTGACTGATTCAGAAAAAAAAGGACAATAAGTAATATAAATAGTGGTAAGCAGTAACGTTAAGTTCATTTTGTAATACTGTGTTTGTATAATGTGATGTGATTCACAGTTTGTCTTTAACTTATATTTAAGAATGAATGAACTGACTTAGTGTATGGATGTAGCTTGCACTATGAAACTCAGCGTAGCGGCTAACAGCAATTCTGAGAAGTGCGTAATTGTGCTTGGGTCGTTGAACTGACAGTGCATCAGCTGGTATGACAAGGTCACCTGTAGCACTGTATAACGGAAATGGATGAGGCATCGATGTAGGATGTGTGCCGAGCCATAGACGTCATCCAATGTCGATAGAGAAAACAACCAATTTACTGAAAATGACACCAATTAAATTACTATCATTAAATGTTGGCTGATTCAATTTTCCTATACAGACACTGTTGAATATAGGCACAGCACCATTGCATTTCATACCAAACCTAAAACAACTTGATGAGAAAGACAAATAAAACTCTCCCTGTGTGGGAATCACATAAGGTGTCCAAGCGCTATGGGAAGCAGACACTGCGAAGTATAGGGATTTGGGTAGGTCCTAGAAGCATGCTCCGATAGCCGAAGTGATTAAGGTGACCTATCGCGACACGCAGGATATCCTGGTTCGAGTCTCTGTGCAGCACAAATTTGCTGATGTTTCCAGTGAATTGTATAGCTATTGTGGTACCGTATCCAAAATTTGTGGATACATTTAATTATTTAATACAGCTGTCGACCTTCAGCAGTGTCTGTTCCTTCAGACATTCAGACATGTGTGACGGACACTGACAGAAGCAGTCGTCACAGTCTTTCAAGATGCTGATTGTCGCCTACGTTGCTTAAAATACGTATCCTTAAGGTCTTACACTTATGGAGTAGTAAAGGTGCGGGAATGGGCAGTTAGATAACAAAGGATCAATGTACTGCGAATTTACCTTTGTACTGATTTACTTAGATAACTGGGCTAGGCACGGCTCCATTTAAAAGGGATGGCATGATAAAGTCGTAGGGTCGAGCTGCACACGTCTGCTGTCATGCCTTGCGCTAAACTCGCTGCAAATAATAACATATACCTGTGATCCTGTAGTCAAGTAGTCTACGTATTGATTAGATTTGAGAATTAATAAAATGTTCAAAAATATTAAATAAAAGATAAATGAATAGTTAATAAAGGAATTTGTTTGTAACAACTGAAACTGAGATCCCAGAGAATTATGCTGAATAATGTTTATTCGAGTAAGTAATCTAGAATAAATTGAACGTGGTCCTACAATTAATAATTGTACTACAGACAGAAACGTAACTGTATTAAAATGCAGTAAACTTGCGTTAAGTGCATTACAAGAATGTTAGCAGAATCCCGAGGCTAAGTAGTCATCCAATTCATGTGAAAAACTAATTCCATTTCGTGATGACAATAAACGAAATATTTATCAGCTAAAAATAATTCAGAGCTCATCATGACGATTTGTACATCAATACGTGAAAGGTAGAGAGTAGAAACTCATGCTCTTTCTAGTTTTAATAGCGTAACTCAACCAGAAAAAGTTAAATTTCTAAACTGGAGAAAATTCAGACTTCGTAAAAGCTAAGTCCCTCCGAAAGTCAAAGTATTCTAGCTACCGTTCGCCAGACTCTATACTTACATGACTGAATAACTTATGCTATTTTACACAGCTCTGCCTTCTTCCAGATCTCGATGTAAAAGTCCCTCATCGCTCCCCTGAGTGCACTCCTCAAAAAATGCCTGTCTTCTCTTGACTCCGGCAATGTTCCACCACGGCTTAAATCTCAATGGCTGAAGACCATCGACAACAAATTTACTCGTTCTTGTGTTTTACATACATGATTTAACTCAATTTGGCCACTTTCCACACCAAACTAATAAATTACAACAATATCTAACAAAAGAATATTATAAAGCTTTGATCACACTCAGAGCATTTACAACAATTACAAAAAGTAGTTTGTTCATGAATAAATAAGTTCGTGTTCTTGCACTTGTATGCTCACATTAAATGACAGTAAAATGTTGTTAAATCCTGGTTAAAAATTTACTTAGATCTACTCGAGAGAAGCGTCATTTCGCACTATTTTCAATGGTTGTGTCAGTTAATAGATGCGACTGACCTCTTTTAAATTACATTTAAATGAAGCTACTGGCAAAACAGTAAAGTATTCGTTAAATAACTACACAGGTATAAAAAGATATGAAGCACTCACGTTACATTCAGTTTCTATTTTACTGTGAAGAATACGATGTTCTGACAGATATTTTCATAATGAAAGAGGTAGAGAAGCGTAACAAATAAATAAATAAGATAGATACAGACGTGCGGCTTTCAGGGGTGATAGCTATAGTGCTATACTGTCATCAGACACATTGTTTGTTGAAATCGAGTGAAACGTTTAAAAGTTATTAATTTCAAGGTTTATTGTGAAAATATTCAGTCACTGTAAATCATTAAATTTTGTAATTTTTAAGCTATTGAAAACATTATTGTTTCATTGGATGCGCCCCAGTTTTCTGAAATTGACATCTTCCGCACTGCGGCCATGCGAACAACCGCTGTCCAAATTCACCTTGCCCTGGGATTACCCATACTTGGCCACATGCTAACCATCTTTGACCTGAGCTCGCCTGGAACGGCTGAGCGGTCTCCTTGCGCTACTAATTCGCACCTAGCCAAGCAAGTGCTAAGTGTAGTCTGCGTGGTACGGTATCTGGTGTCTTAACCGTCATACAGCGATTACAACGGGTCTTCTACAAAACATTTTCACAAACATTCTATGAACACAGAAATTGAAGTACAATCGTTTTCGGTAATCAGCTTCTAAAGCCTTTTGCACGTCGTGGATGCGAAATGTTTCACACCACTGCATCTACTACTTTCCAAATCTGTTTTCTGTGTACCCTCCCCCAGTGGTCCCATCGATTAGTACCAACAATTATCGATCGAAACCAGCATCTTCAAGAGAATCAAAGTAAATATAGTTAACTTAAGCAGAAGTGCATAAATTCCAGGCAGTCGTAGACATCGATTCGCTGCGCGGGGTAGCCGCGCGGCCTCAGGCGTCTTGTCACGGTCCCCCCCCCCCCCCCCAATCGGAGGTTCGAATCCTCCCTCGGGCATGGGTGTGTGCGTTGTCCATAGTGTAAGTTAGTTTAAGTTAGATTAAGTTATATGTAAGCTTAGGGACCGATGATCTAAGCAATTTGGTCCCATAAGATCTTACCACACATTTACAAATTTTTTTTAAAAAAAAATACAGAAAATCGATTCATCATCCAAGTTACCTCGGTCAGATACTTGATATGGAACCAAAATAGGGATGGATGATGATACAGGGAAACATGATTACTATTTACAGTTATGACTGGTCAAAAGCACCACCCCTCCAGACCTTTTTATAGCATTAAACAGTATGGAAAAATCTAGTGATAGTCATTGTCTCCATGCTGGTAAATCTGAGAGTGCAAACAACAGCTCATGGGATACATCATAATATCGTGTTGAAAAAAAATGGCTCTGAGCACTATGGGACTCAACTGCTGAGGTCATTAGTCCCCTAGAACTTAGAACTAGTTAAACCTAACTAACCTAAGGACATCACAAACATCCATGCCCGAGGCAGGATTCGAACCTGCCACCGTAGCGGTCTCGCGGTTCCAGACTGCAGCGCCTTTAACCGCACGGCCACTTCGGCCGGCTATCGTGTTGAACCTCCTTTGCCGGCCAGTGTGGCCGAGCGGTTCTAGGGGCGTCAGTCTGGAGCCGCGCGACTGCTACGGTCGCAGGTTCGAATCCTGCCTCGGCCATGGATGTGTGTGATGTCCTTAGGTTGGTTAGGTTTCAGTAGTTCTAAGTTCTAGGGGACTGATGAACTCAGCTGTTAAGTCCCATAGTGCTCAGAGCCATTTGAGCAGTTTTTTGAACCTCCTTTTGCCCGTGACGTTGCATGGAATCAACAAGTCGTTGGAAGCCCCGGCAGAAATATTGAGCTATACTGCCTCTATAGCCGTCCATAATTGCGAAAGTGTTGCCGGTTCATGATTTCGTGCATGAACTGACCTCTCGATTATGCCCCGTAAATGTTCGGTGAGATTCGTGTCGGGCGACCTGGGTGGCCAAATGATTCGTTCGAATTGTCCAGAATGTTCTTCAAACCTGTCGCCAACAATGGCGCTGCAGGTGATGTCGTGCTGTTAGCAAAGGCACTCTTGTCGGTCGTCTGCTGCCATAATTCATTAATTCCAAATTTAGCAGCACTGTCCTAACGGATACGTTCGTCGTATGTCCCACATTGATTTCTGCGGTTATTTCAGGCAGTGCTGCTTGTCTGTTAACACTGACAACTCTACAGAAACGCCGCTGCTCTCGGTCGTTAAGTGAAAGCCGTTAGCCACTGCATCGTGAGATTTTATGCCAGAAACTCGGTATTCTCCGCACACTCTTGACACTGTGCGTCCTAGAACACTAAATTCACTAACGATTTCCGAAATGGAATATCCCAGTCGTCTAGCTCCAGTCACCATTCCGCTTTCAAAGTCTGTTAATTCCCATCGTGCGGCCATAATCACGTCCGAAACATTTTCACACGAATCACCTGAGTGCAAATGACAGCTCCGAAAATGCACTGTCCTTTTATAACTTGTATACGCGATACTAGCTCCCTCTGTATATATGTGCATGTCGCTATCCTATGACTTTCATCACCTCAGAGTACTTCTCTCTAACAAGGGAGAGGTGTGACTGTCTTGCTGACAAAGATATAGAACAAATTTGGGCTTCCTCAAATCTAAACCGTCCTGTCGATCAGAATTGGACCATTGCCCATTAATGTTGCGAGCATGTGGAATTTTAGCAGCACTTCATTTCCGGAAACATTATCCGGAAAATGTAATTAAAGTTAATACAGATTGTATTCTGGTGAGTTCCTGTTTTATTGAGGCCATGTCCACGTGTGTCTCCTGATCGGCAATTACGTCCTGCTCCCTATTATAACTATTGTGTGTGGGTGAGAGAGGGATAATGTTCTTCTCACTAGCTCTCTCGTCGGTGCAAGGTAGCTGGAGACATTTCCTACCTTACAGCGTGCTTTGACGAAATTGTTTGCATTGTACTTTTTATCATTGTTGTTGAGACGTTCGTGCAGTAATAAGATCACGCCTTTCAATATCGAATGGTCGACTCATGCTGCTTTAAGATGCAAAATGATGTTATTGCAGCAGAGGTAAGCATGAGGTACGTGAAGACATCTGTCGTTACAGATTGCCTATCTAATACATGTAGCTGCATGTCCTTCAAACTGGAAGTGATGCATTGCCCGATGTTTACCCATTTAGTTCGATCTAAACCGTGACAAGGCGCCCTCGAGCGCACGGCTACCCAGCGCGGGCGAGTGAGAATCGACGAGATTATTATTCGTCTCGGCATATTGTCAGATGGCGCGTGAATGTCGCAGCTCTCTTTGAGCTCATTTATCACATAGAGCAGGGCTGGCCAAATACTTCACACTTTGCAAAAATGCGGCACAGGTGTGCACATCCCAGCCAGCGAGCAAAGCGGAACGGCAACACGTATATCAAATGAGCGGCGACGGTTCCGCTTCCTTGTTTACGCAATAACAGAAGAACGGAAGCACAGTCAGTCTTGCTTCCCTCTGGCGATTGTAATCTTACGTGAGACGTACTGAGAAATGAAACTACAATGAAATCCAGACCATTAGCTGCTTACAGAAGTTGATAAACATCAGCAGGTTCAGTTGAAAATGTATGCCCCGACTGGGACTTGAACGCGGTATCTCCTGCTCACCTGTCAGACGCTCTATCCGACTGAGCCACCGAGGACACAAATGATAGTGCGACTGCAGCGACTTACCTCTGGCACGCACCCCGTGAGACCCACATTACCAATTTTCTGTCCACACACTACATTTGTAGTGCCCCTGCCCACTATACTGCCTGCCGGTGTGGGCCAGCGGTACTAGGCGCTTCAGTATGGTCGCAGGTTCGAATCCTGCCTCGGGCATGGATGTGTGTGATGTCCTTAGGTTAGTTGGGTTTAAGTAGTTCTAGGGGACTGATGACCTCAGATGTTAAGTCCTATAGTGCTCAGAGCCATTTGAACCATTTTGAACCCACTATACACATTACTCGCGGCAGTCAATCAACCGATTCCCGTGAGAGTTTCAGCAATGTGAGTGCATCCGCACTGAAGAAGATCATTGGCCGGTAACTTTATCTACATGAAGATGGTATCTGTTCTTTCGTACGTGTCTCATTGCTCAAACTCTTACGGGAATCGGTAGATTGACTGCCGCTAGTAATGAGTATAGTGGGCAGGGGAACTAGAAAAGTAGTGTGTGGACAGTAAGTTGGAAATGTGGTTCTCATGAGGAGCCTGCCAGTGATAAGTCTCTTTGGTCGCATTATTCTCTGTGACCTCGTTGGCTCAGTCGGATGCCAGCACGGTAGCTCAACGCGTTCGGTCAGAGGGTTGCTCGCCCTCTGTAATTAAAAAAAAAAAAAAAAAAAAAAAACTGAGTAAAGGAATCAACGATCAACTTGAACAGATGTCTTGTGACGTCCACCCAGACCAAACGCAACGAACAGAACGGAACAAAATGAAGAAAAAAAGATAGAGTGTCTGTCATGTGAGTAAGAAATCCTGGGTTTGAATCCTGGTCGGGGCACATATTTTAAACTGTCCCCGTTGATATTTATCAACGCCTGTAAGCACCTAATGGTCTAGATCACCAGTGGTATCTGTTCTTTCGTACTGAGAAATGGCGAGTATCGCAAAAAAGCAAAGAACGGGAGATCTGTATTCTGTCATTTAAACACGACTGGGTTCAAAAATGGCTCTGAGCACTATGGGACTTAACATCTCAGGTCATCAGTCCCCTAGAACTTAGAACTACTTAAACCTAACTAACCTAAGGACATAACACACATCCATGCCCGAGGCAGGATTCGAACCTGCGACCGTAGCAGTCGCGCGGTTCCGGACTGAAGCGCCTAGAACCGCTCGGCCACCACGGCCGGCCAAACACGACTGGGAACTGCAGTTCTTCTTTACAGCGGTAGATTAACACTCACAGCGTTTGCTGCGCCGCCGAATACTTCAGTATAAAATTGATAGGTCCTACAATGCTGGAGCTGCAAAATACTTTACCAATCCTGAAATTTGTAGCAGGTCGTCGGTAGGCAGCTTTATGATAATGTAGGCGCCGACTTCTGGTGTACAGAAACTCTGTTTCAACCCCTGGCCTCGAAGGCTGTTCGAGAATTCTAAGTTCTGTCGAAAGAAAAAAGGTGCGACTAAGTCGCAAGACCATCCGACTCTGACGAAGATCAGATCCTGAAAATTTCTGCGCCCGCACAGTGCAAGAGAAAAGTCAACATTCTCAACTCCCAACCATCCTCGAAAACCGCGAATCAGCACTCAGTTCTGATTCCAAAATTCCCCCACACTGTCTCAGAACATCATCCGCACCAATAGCAACCATTCCCTCCAATTTCAAGCAGGGCTTTATGACGTCATCTAGCCTCAGTTTAAGTTGATCAATCATGCCTCTGCTATTCAGCTGAGGGCACTGAACTTTCCGTTTGACCAGCTACGAAAACAACATGCCTAGACCACCGACAATCCGGCGCCACACAGTCACAACCAGCAGGGCACGGTCCACAGGTATTCTGAGAATCAAGAGGACAATGCAGTCGGTCGGTGCCAGGAGTCTTCATTCCGGATGAGCCGGAACAGTAAGCACATAGCCGGCCGAAGTGGCCGTGCGGTTAAAGGCGCTGCAGTCTGGAACCGCAAGACCGCTACGGTCGCAGGTTCGAATCCTGCCTCGGGCATGGATGTTTGTGATGTCCTTAGGTTAGTTAGGTTTAACTAGTTCTAAGTTCTAGGGGACTAATGACCTCAGCAGTTGAGTCCCATAGTGCTCAGAGCCATTTGAACCAGTAAGCACATAAACTGCAGCGACACTCAGACGTCTCGCAGGTCGTTTCACCCTGCATACAATAGGCGAAACTCGACCGACGTCACTCGTTCCGCCAGGCGCTTAAGCCCATTGTACAAACCCCTCAGAATTTGGGGAAGTGCAGCCCCCAACCGGAAATGCAGTGTACCACGTCCTCCGATGCTCACCTCACACAGGCCACCCAGGGAAGTAACCCAACATGCATAGGAATCAAGTGAAAAGTATTTTTGAGCTCTCAGTACAAATACTCTCATTACAATAACCTTATTCGATCTGTTACCACCGTGCAATGCCATAGAACATTAATAAAATTGATGAAAATGAGAGGTGACATGCAAAAGAGGGCATGGAACCTCTCAAGCGCAGGTAGTGATATACATATGAGGTGTCGATTATGCTCTGCGTATATCAGAGGACATTTTGGATTTTTGAAGGGCTTACGACAGATGTAGACTTACTACAAGCTGTCGAGCAAGTGATTGATAGTGTCGGAATGGATTGGGATCGGTTACTCTCAGTGACCGTGGATGGAGCTGTGGCAATGCGAGGCCATCAGAGATGACTCACAGCACTGATGTGCCAAAGGCTAGGAGGCGCAGAAGAGACGTTGTACGGAATTCACGGCATTCTGTATCGAGAGCGGCTTTGTGCAAAATCTTTAACGTTAGAAAATGTCATGCCAATTGTTGTGCATACCTAAAACAGTCTGAAACGACGTGGCCTTGCGCATCGCCAGTTTCGGCAGTTATTGGAGAAATTAGGAGAGGAGTGCGGCGACATACCTTACTATACAGAAGTACGCTGGCTCAGTTGAGGTAAAATGCTGAAAAGATTTTTTGATTTACGTTTGGTCGTAGTGAATTTCTAACATGAAGTGGGAAAGAATGGTTCGAAATTAGAAGACCCTTGGTGGATATCAGACCTTGCAGTTCTCGTGGACTTTACGTCTCACATGAACAGCCTGAACATCAATTTGCAAGGTGAAAATAATTTAATTTCTGACCTGTTGGAAAAAGTAAATGCTGTTGAAAGGGACCTTGCTCTTTGTGAGAGCCAACTATTGTCTGAAAACACTTCCGAGCTAACATCCCAAAGATGTTCGGACTGCTGGCCTGGGTGGCCGAGCGGTTCTAGGCGCTACAGTTTGGAACTGCGCGACCGCTACGGTCGCAGGTTCGAATCCTGCCTCGGGCATGGTTGTTTGTGATGTCCTTAGCTTAGTTAGGTTTAAGTAGTTCTAAGTTCTAGGGGACTGATGACCACAGCTGTTAAGTCCCATAGTGCTCAGAGCCATTTGAACCATTTTTTAAATAATAAAAGCTTGACAACTTTCACATTCTAAATAAAGCAACAATAATATCCGTTACATAGCATATCATAGCACTCCGTGGCCCATCGGGACCACCCGACCGCCGTATCATCCTCAGCTGAGGATGCGGATAGGAGGGGCGTGTGGTCAGCACACCGCTCTCCCGGTCGCTATGATGGTTTTCTTTGACCAGAGCCACTACTATTCGGTCGAGTAGCTCCACAATTGGCGTCACGAGGCTGAGTGCACCCCGAAAAATGGCAACAGCACATGGCGGCCTGGATGGTCACCCATTCAAATGCCGGCCACGCCCGACAGCGCTTAACGTCGGTGATCCGACGGGAACCGGTGTATCCACTCCGGCACGGCCGTTGCCTATCTATTACATAATAAACGTTAAATTCTTTTACATAAAACCTTAACTTTGAATGTCACTGCCAGTAGCCTTGCACCAATATGCTTTCTGATAAATAAATAAAGAACAAAAGTAACTATTATGCATTAAACTTCACAACAAATATTCTGTTACCTAATGATTGAATAAGGTGTCATGCTCTCATTGTTCAATGTGTTTTGTGTGGAGGAAATAACGATCTGATGCTTAACTGAAAACACTGATAATTTAAATTTACTATATCTTTTAAACAAATGAAGTTAGGGTTGAATTCACAACATTTGTCATTTTAATGATGCGCTCCAATATGAAATGTCGATCGTTAAGATCGACCAAAGCGTTCAGATTTTGCATTCAGGTCTTTGTTACAAAACTTATTAATTTCACATCAACAGTAAACCCTAAACTATTATAGATATGATCAATATTCAAGTTTTATTGGGATCACCATGAAAATTTATGGAGGATGGCAGATTAAAATTTGTGGCTAGATTCCCTGCATTACTCCAGAATTAAATATTTTTCATAAATGTTTCCCTTTATGGCCGAACTTAGGTCCTAAATATTTAACACTGCTACGTGTCCTCGGCCACAAACGGATTCTACTGGGTTTCCCTATGACGTAGGTTTCCGTCTGTCTCACTCACACACTACAGCGCTTAGGCCTCAATAGACAATAGACGCTTGTGGTGAATCTGCGCCCTTTGTGGCACGCGGTACTGGTCGACAGGTTTCGTTTCACAATTCCTGTAGGCTGACTCTTCCGGCCATATATTTAAATGAGAGCGCAATGCTCGTTAACTCGCACACACCGTTGATTTGGTCCACGAAGGTGCTAGATTTCAAGAATCCGTGTCAATAACTGCAAAATAAATTAAGGAGCATTTTCGAGCACGATTTTTAGTTGTTACGAGTGTGTCTCTTATCATTTGTTGCTTTGCATGGCCGCTTTCAGCGTGATTTGAAGATGATCCAAAGCATCTGCGGATGGAACAGATCGACCTGCAGTGCAATACACGGCTGAAGGACAAGGTCTTTGCAGTACGAAGTACAAAAGAATTCTACGAAAACTTTCCACTGCAAGAATTTCCACCCCTGCATCACGAATCTGCGAAAGTTGTTTCCATGTTCGGATCTACTTATGTGTGTGAAAGATATTTCTCCATAATGAAAATGAATAAATCAAGGTTTAACGACGAAAATCTTCGCATCTGCTTGCGTTTATCAATGCGCCGTGCTTTTGCGCCCGACATTAATTTTGTCTTTTCTTATCACCAATGATAGACATGTTTCGGATTTCTTTCTTTTTCTAATTTAAAATTGTTATTTACTGCTGGCCGCTGTGGCCGAGCGCTTCTAGGCGCCTCAGTCAGGAACCGCGCTGCTGCGGCGTTCGCAGGTTCGAATCCTGCCTCGAGCGTGGATGTGTGTTATGTCCTTAGGTTATTTAGGTTTAAGTAGTTCTAAGTCTAGGGGACTGATGACTTCAGATGTTTAGTCCCATAGTGCTTAGAGCCATTTGAACCTTTTTTTCTTTTTGTTATTTACTAACTGTGCCTTGTCCTGCTCCATGTTACATAGACGAATGTAGTTATCTGAAAATTTGGTATTAAACCGGTTGGTCAAGGTATACTTACATGCTTAAAAATTATCGTTTATTTATTGAGAGACGTGTTCGATAACCTTGCATGAAGGGTATTTAGGTGTCTAACGTAGGCGTAAAACCAATCCGGCATACTTACGCACCATTTGTTTTCGTGTTTTGTTTTAGACACGTGACGTTTGTTGATAGGGCGATGGAATAACAAAATACCTTTCCATGTTTGCATTGCACACTGTGAAAAGCGCACGAGACTGTCCCAGGTACAGTGTATCCCAGCTAGTGGTCAAAGCGAAGTAGCGACATCTGTGCCCAGAGACATACGCTAAATGAGCGGTGACGGTTCCGTTTCGTTGTTTACACATCTAGTAAGCATGCACACCTTGTCCAGGAAGTTGCATATGTGCAGCAGCTTCGCACATGTGTAGAATTTCTGGCCGGCCCTGGTATACTCATAGAGGCAGATGTGTCCATGACCTCGGAGAGTTGATGACTTGGTAAGTAGAAGCAGTGTAGTCATCTTGGAAAATCGGTTTTTTTGCCGGTAATATGCGTCATGCTGCACGAGATTTCGATTGCGTAGCTCGCAATTCTCATCAGCTTTTCCCTGAGGCTGAATCCAGTTTTTTTCCGCTGTTTAATTCTCTCCTCTTAAGAAGGAAGGCGAGCTGTTTGAATGCTTTACTGCACTATTCAGCCAATGGTTATGTTCGATTTATGCTGTGGGGACACTGTTTATTTGATTCTGAGATGGAGGTTGGTCCGGGACGGCATTTCTCCTAATTAGGAATTTTGCGGAGGAACAGCTCCGACATTCGCCTTACAGCCGAGGGGAAAGCTTTGAAAGCCCTGGGTAGAGATGCTGGTGTTGACATCTTACATGTTATGCTACAATTGTTTCCTATTCTATTTCTCTTTGTTTCCGGCGAGAAATCTCGTCTTCTTGGTTTAACTCCTCCATCTTTTGAGGGCTCATCAGGACATTGTATCCGTTGATCACCTCGAAAGTCAGGACTGCTACGGTCGACATGGCTGGACGTTCCTCGCGGATATCTGGTGTTGTTTGAGACTCTCAGTGTTCAAGGTTGCCCTCCGTTTGGGAGGGCGACGAGACAAAGTGGTGTTCGCCGGTTTGGCACGCTCGCGACTCGCGTTAATTGTCGAGGGTGGTGTGGCTCCCTCAGTAGGAGGCAGGCAGCCTCCATCTTCGCATGGATCGCAACCCTGAAACGGGACTCGGCCTATTCTAGGACGGCGTCGACGCTGGTGCGCCAGTCGTCTTCCTTCCTCATGGTTGATGTGCTGCCAACTGCCACAGCCAGGTCTCGTCCCTCACGGCGTGCCAGCGCTGACTGCCTCGACTCTGTGCTGGGCAGCCGACTTCCCCCTCCACCTCTCTCACTGATGGAGGGGGCTGCCAGCCACGCTGGAGGGGAGACCAATGCCAGCTCGCTACAGCTCACCGCCAGGGCGAAGTAACAGCTTTTCGTCGTCTTCTTCCTCTACGGCAGCGTTTTGCTTCGTTTAGTCGGCTTCCGCTGCTTTCACATGAGCTGCCCTGGGCGTCATCTTTGTGACGTTGCTACGGCCTGTGCAGGCTAGCAACCACACCAGTTTACGACATGTGACCAGCCACAGCGGGGGCATGTCGGCGTTTCTTCTCCTTTTCTATCACAGGCGCGGATGCCGTGTCCTGCTCAGCACCTCACGTACCATAGGGCATTGCGGCAAAACTTACTGACATGGCCCCCTTTCTGGTACCTAAGCGCGGTGGGTCCACAGCTCGTGGTCTTGCAGTAGCGTTCTCGCTTCTCGCGCACGGGGTCCCAGTTCGATTCCCGGCAGTGTCAGGAATTTTCCCTGCCTTGATATGACTGGGTGTTGTGTCGTCTTCATCATTATCTTTCATCCCCATTACAGTTGGAGGAAGGCAATGGCAAACCACCTCTGCTAGGACCTTGCCTAGTCGGCGGTGCGGGTCTCCCGCATCGTCCCCTACACTCCTCGGAGTATGAGACCTCATCACCATCATCATGAAGCACAGGGACTTATGATCCACTTCTATCTGGAAGCCTAGGAGCTATTGCAGTGGGAGATGTTTTCCGCAGTATCTACTGCCACTACAAACGGCGGCGGCTTCCTCCTGTTTGTCCAGTTGTGCAGTTTGACTGCTGCATTCCTGAAACCAGTGTGTGACAGTCTTTCATTGGTTATCGCCTCGTCACATATTCAGGGCAATCTGCGGAGAAGCGCCTTGGTCGCCTTTTCGAGCGTCTTTGGTAGCGTCTTCTTCATCACAGGCGCCTCATTATGTGGGCAGTCACAATGCTTTAGAGTGCACTGTGGTCGGCCATGCTCCCCGCTTGTAAAACTACTGTGGCCTCAGAGTCGACAGACTTGTTGCCGACCGCGTGTTGGCTGCAGTTAACTATCTCGTACACCTCTGTCCAACCTGTACCTCTGCTTTTGATGTACAGAGGGTGGGACAGGTGTTCGTCTTCTGTCGGCTGTCGACTAGCTGTCTCGATGAGCTGCACGGTCGAAGGCCCCTCTACTGCGTCATCTTTCTGCTGTCCACCGCGACTGACCACACTGTGGCGCTAAACACAACAAATTTGCGTTCAGTCGTGAAAGCGACACGAATTAATCTGCTCTTCTCGCTCGCCACAGCACAATCACGCCTCCACATCTCCCGACAACCTTGCTAGTGTAGCGCACAGCTCAGACAACGCGCTCCTTCGCTCGCTCAGGCTGAAGGAGGAAGGTGGGCTGTTCCGAGTGCTACACTGCACTACTCAGCCAATCGTTATGTTTATGTTATGCTGTTGGGACACTGTTTATTTTCATATATTGGCATGAAGAATGGGAACGGGGGTTTATATCCCACAATTTTAAATTTATTTGCAGAAGACTTTGGGAGCAGGTCTAGTATTCACTTTACGGTCAAAGGAAAACTTGCAAAACCTGGCCAGATCGCTGATGTTGCCACCTGTGTTCGTCATCTTGTATCTTTGCTTATTGCCGGAGCACCATCTTTCCCATTCATATTGTTCTCTGTCTTCAATGGTCACGAGTGTTCTTTGTGCTCCAACGACTCGGTCGTCTGGATCCTTTTGCTTGTCATTTCTAGTCTGCGCTCTTGGTCGTTTTGCTGCGGAGTCTGCGTTTGATGGTGATGCATGTGGCTCTCGATTGTATGATCGCTGAGACGTGCAGGTGCGCGTGTGTCTACGTTGCTCGCGTTCCTGCTGGCAGCGGTCGTTGCATGCCTCTCGTGGCAAGAAGCCTCCACTTCAGCATGGAGCGCCGTCCTGAAATGGGAATCCGCTTCTTCCATGATGGTATCGACGCTGACACGTGGGTCGTCTTCTTCGCCCCTCAGGGTTGCGCTGCCTCTTGCCACTGGTCCTGTCGGCGGTCCGTCCCAGACTGACGCCACTCTGTAGCGCGCGGCTGCCCCCCTTCCCCCTCCACTCACTTGCCGCCACTCACACTAAAGTGCGCGTCATATATCTTGGCGGCCGAGTTTAGGTTCGTTCTGCGCATCTGACGTCACAAAACACAGTCAGCCAATGAACAGAGAACGACGTTGCCAGATCTCGCTGCAGTGCAGAGCACGGACGAGTGTCATCAGTTTTAGAAACGTTCAGTCATAAATAAAGTAATAGAACAAAAGCCATGTCTTGATAGCAGACTTTCTTTTATAGAAAGTTTGTAAAAAGTGTTCTTTATACCAATTGCTTCATATTATATTAATTAATTAAACCAAACAATCAATAAGACTCCTAATTCAGGCGATAACAAGGGAAGGTGTTTGTATCAATCTCACGAACCGGTTTTTGCAATAAAGAACAGCGGTAATTGTTTATTTCCTATTGTACTTCGACGAAGCATGAGTAATTCATAGTCATACCAATAGTGTTTGTCAGTATTTTGCTTGACATATTAGAATTCTTATGGAGTGTTACTGCCACGCGAGCTGCGATAGCGTAACGGTTAAAGTGCTGGGTTACTAAGTGAAAAGTTTTGAGTTCAAACCTTGTGTGCAGCAAAAATTTTTCTTTATTTAAAAACAATATCGAAGTGTCTTACTTCAAGAATTTTATTCATTTGAATGGAGTTTTTTGAAATTTCTAGTGCTTTGTCTCTTCATTAACCCTTTCGCTGCTGCAGACACGTGTTCCCCGCATTCCGCGCTGTGCGCGATTTTGTCATCACTGCACTGCTTGCCTGTGCAGACACACGGTGTTCCGACTGCTTTGACACACTTTATCATTCGATTTCACAAAAACTATTTGGCCCAAAAATTTGATTTTTACACATCATCTTGACTGATGCCTTCCACCCATAAATGACTAAATTTTGTTTCGATGTTCAACGCAGTTATTGTGCAGCATTAAATGTAGTAAACCATTGCACGGAATTTTGAAGAGTTTGCAGAGGTAAAAGTCCATAGCGTATACTTTCCGTATGGTCGATTTTAGTTGCCACAATGTTGAGAATGAAATGTGGACAAGATAACTAAATTTCATATAAAATTTACTGTATAACAATATCTCATTTAATTTAAGTACCACATAGGTGTCGTATGTAATATTGAGAAATATTCCATCTTTCGCGACTGTAATAAAAGTTTTATTTACACCAGGCGCTTTTGGCTTTATTTTAAAGCACTTCAATCAATGAAAGATATGGTACATACACAATGGTACTCATGTTCTCTTTCTTGTTTTTGTTCCACAGTCGCAGTTTTACCTATGGTACCGAAATATATTCCTCTTCTGCAACTGTAATAAGCGACTTATTTAGACCAGACGCGTTTCTCTCTTTTGAAGCATCTTCAGTGGACAGTATTTTGTCTCCTCCATTGCCAAGTCACCTTTTGTAGTTTTGTGCTGCGGTAACACAATATTCAACGTTTTCGTCGGCTGATCAGTGTTTTAGCAAATAAATGCTGTTTGTGTGTGCCACACACAAAATTATATTTGACATAGCTCTGAGCACTTCACTGACAGACGGTATATTCAAGTCCTAATGTTTTTGTAAGTCCACAGTTTTGTTTAATGTATTTTGTCTACTTCCTTTTGATTGATTGAAGTGCTTTAAAATAAAGCCAAACGTGCCCAGTGTAAGTAAAACTTTTGTTACAGTCGCGAAAGGTGGAATATCTCTCAATATTACATACGACACTTATGTGGTACTTATGTGGTACTTAAATTAAATGAAATATGTAGGTATCTTGTCCACATTTCATTCTCAACATTGTGGCAACTAAAATCGACCATACGGAAAGTATACTCTATGAACTTTACCTCTACAAACTCTTCAAAATTTCGTGCAATGGTTTACTATATTTAATGCTGCATAATAACTGCGTTGAACATCGAAACAAAATTAAGTCATTTAGGGGGGGAAGGTATCAGTCAAGAAGATAGGTAAAAATCTAATTTTTGAGCCAAATAGTTTTTGTGGAATCGAATGATAAAGAGTGTCAAAGCAGTCGGAACACCGTGCGTCTGCACAGGCGAGCAGTGCAGTGGCAAAATCGCCCACAGCGCGGAATCCGGGGTGCACGTCTCTGTAGCAGCGAAAGGGTTAATGCGGCCGTGGTGGCTTCACTTCATGAACTGCGCGCTCCCCCCTAAACGTAAGCTTGCGAACTATGCTATACTATGGCGCTGCTTCTATTGGCGCGTGCGTCGAGTGCAACTGGCAACGCAGCAATCTCCCGCGTCTGGGCGGGCATGCGCGAGCCGCCAAGATAAAAGAATTGGTGGGGTCAGCCGGGCTCGCTGCAGTTCGATCTGCGGCCGGATCGCTTCCCAGCATCTTTGGAGACAAGGTCACGGTCTTCCCGCGTCTGCGTCCCTTCCGTCGTTTTCTAGTGACTTCCTTGGCTGTTGAAAAGTTTGCCTTATCCTCCTTCTAGCCATCCTTCGCCCTGGCGTTGCTTCGGCCTGTAAAGGCCATGCAGCCGCACAAGCTTGCCACATGCGGCCCGCTGCAACGGGAGCATGACGGGCAAGCCGCTTTCCCGGCAGTGCATTCCCCGCTGGCGTGGTTATCAGCGCACCTGACGCACTTCGTCAGATTGTGGTTGTATTTAACCACGTGCCCCTCCTCTTGACATCCAGAACAGTGTGGTTCGGTGTCAGTTTCTGGAGGAAGGGGCTCCACCGTTACTTGGAAGCCTAAGAGCCGTTTCAGCTCTAAGACTTGCACCAGTTCCTTCCTCCTACACATGTTCCCGGTCGGGTTAGCAGCCACAATGAACAGTCGGGGCTTCTTCTTATTAGTCCAGTTGCGTAGTTATACAACTATATCCACGAACCCAGCGTGAGCAGCCGTTTCTGGGCTGTTTCTTCCGCGCATATCTAGGGCATCCCGCGGAGGAGTTTCTTGAACGTGGTTGTGTTCTTCTTTCTGTGCTTCGGTTGCGACTTCTCCGGTGCTGCGACGATGCAATTAAGGCTGTCAAGATAGAGCTGTACAGCCTTCTAATCGTACAAGTCATGTACATTATATTTTAAAATTTTGAATAAAATATATTCATGATTTTTAATGGTTTCTTCTTCCAGATTCCGTAATTGTTTTAAATTCTTCAGTAAAACTTAACGAAAAAATTTTTGTGTTTTCAGTAGTATAGAATAAGTTTTAGGACCCTTCTAACACATAAATATATCTTTAAGAAGTATGTTGTGCATAAAAGACAACGAAAATTAACGAAATCCATGTATCTTTGTGTTGGTCCTATTCTAGTACGCGTTATGGAAAATCCGTTGGTACTGCTACGTTTATTTCGAATACGTTCCAAAATTTCAAACTTTCATTTAGGACAACATGGATTCTCAAGGATTCATGTGTTACCAGTTGTGCAGGAACATGTAGGAATGAGCGTCTCTCCTATTTCAGAACATTAAATATTATTTTTGTAACTTCCAGAAGAGCAGAGTAAATTGAGATAACTATTTCTAGGTCGAAAGGTAAGCCAGTTCCGTTAGAACCTACTAGCGAGAACAAAGAGAAAAGACGGTTGGAGATGCAGTAATGGGAAATGTCGTTAGAGTGTATTGTTGGTGAAGTATGAGGAAGGAAAACTATTGTATCCTTTTCATGACTTTACGCCTCTTATCTTCAGATATTATATTTAAATGACGAATGGTGGCCAGAGGAAAGTTGCTACCTCACAGTATCTCTGGACAAATAGCTTTTCTCCTAAGTATAATTTGAGGCGTTTATGTAAAAGTCCGATTTAAGAAGCTTCTTTGTCCTGGGGCGCCTGACACAAATACTTTAACACTGTCATTGTCCATGTCAACAGAAGGTGCAGTGCAGGTGTTTTCTCCAGTTCTAGCCGGCCGCGGTGGTCTAGCGGTTCTGGCGCTGCAGTCCGGAACCGCGGGACTGCTACGGTCGCAGGTTCGAATCCTGCCTCGGGCATGGGTGTGTGTGATGTCCTAAGGTTAGTTAGGTTTAAGTAGTTCTAAGTTCTAGGGGACTTATGACCTAAGATGTTGAGTCCCATAGTGCTCAGAGCCATTTGAACCATTTTTCTCCAGTTCTAATTCCTTGGACGCCGCTTTGAAGAGCTACAAAAACCCTTATGTTTTAAAAGCTATAAAATAAACGATTGCGTATAAGATTACAGTAAACGAATAGCATACATAACGTAAAAAGTTCTTTCATCAGCGTATTATCAGTTCCTACACTTTGGACCATTTCTCCCTTCTCAGAGAGCTTCTCGCACAAAGACATTCCAACATTGTCAGCTGCTTATTCCAGCGAGTATCGTTAGACTGGCTCAGTTATCTCTCAACAGCATTAAGAAGATTACTTTTCTTTACGTAAGTGACGCGTTCATTCGCCGCAGTCAAAAGACCATGAAGTTATAGACCTGTATTTAGAATATGGCAGAAACAATTCAATCGTGAACATATCGCGTAGTGCAACGACAATGTTGGTACCTTCATCAGTCGTGTGCTGTATGGTTCAAATGGCTCTGAGCACTATGGGACTTAACTTCTGAGGTCATCAGTCCTGTAGAACTTAGAACTACTTAAACCTAACTAACCTAAGGACATCACACACACCCATGCCCGAGGCAGTATTTGAACCTGCGACCGTAGCGGTTGCGCGGATCCAAACTGAATTGCATTGAACCGCTCGTCCACTCGGGCCGGCGTGTGCTGTATGTCTTTCAAAGTAGAGTCGTGGATACCAAGAGACATTAACCGTCTAAACAATTCTCTTAGAATATTACCGACCGTTTTTGGTTCATCTGGAAACTGGGTTGTAAACAAAATGCGAGATCTGAGATTCCAGTCAATGAAACAAGCCCGCATCTCGTGGTCGTGCGGTAGCGTTCTCGCTTCCCACGCCCGGGTTCCCAGGTTCGATTCCCGGCGGGGTCAGGGATTTTCTCTGCCTCGTGATGGCTGGGTGTTGTGTGCTGTCCTTAGGTTAGTTAGGTTTAAGTAGTTCTAAGTTCTAGGGGACTTATGACCACAGCAGTTGAGTCCCATAGTGCTCAGAGCCATTTTGAATAAAACAAGAGACAATACATGTCAGCTAATGGTTTCTTCTCGCGGTGGACGTCCACATGTCCGTAGTTGCTGAGTGTTCACGTTCTATGATATGAGCAATTACCTCAGGCATAATTATATGTCATAAGCTTTTAACACTCCCTGCCATGTACCGCGACACAGCTGTGGGGTGAGATATAACGGCGTTTGCAGTGTCGATTAACGTCTGAACAAGATCCATAAGACCTTCACATCTTATAGCTCGCTATGACCTTACGTCTCGTGCACATATAGCCACGCATTTATCGACAGTTATCTCCTGAGCGAGAAATGTGCGAAGTGCCACTAGACCTTTCAGCATAAGAGTAAATTTCACCGCATAGCGAACAGCAAACAAAATGAACGATTTTCCTAACGCCATCCAAAATAGGCTTTAACACGGTCCAAACAACTGAACTTTTACGATTCGTTTCAGGCTGCGTGGTTCTCTACTCACCACTGATTAGTTTTTCTTTTACTTCCCTTTTTCTTGACATGCTCTCCTTCTTCTGCAGACCACGTTTAGTTTATGCGCTCATTTTGTGCGTTACGAAAAAAATGAACAAATCCCACCACTCCACTAAACACTGCTCTACTCACCGCTCGTAGCCCGTAGCTCGCAACTGCGGTCAGTGCTACCAACAGCCCGTAGACCGCAGCCAACACCGACTCAAGTCGGTGTTGCCGCAGCACGGCACCGGTGCAGTGACGTCACAGGCTCGCTCAGTGCGGAGCAGTGAGGCCGCGGCCCGTGGGCTGCGTCTCCATGCCCTCTCTGCTGTGCCCGTGGCATACAGGTTCTTTCGCAACAGCACTGCTCGGCCCTTGGGGTGATGTCAGGGACTCGGTCGGCCCGAGACTGCTGTAGCCCAGTGTGGCCGCATGACTGCACTGTGCGGCCCGTCGGAACTCCATGCGGCTGCCCCGGCTGGACCGGCAGCGCTAGGGAAGGCTCGCACGGCTGTCATAGTTACGCTCCTGGACGGGCCGCGCCTCGATGCACACCTCTCCTGCAAACTGCAGTCTATCTTGTTAGCTCTTGTTGTTGTTGTTGTGGTCTTCAGTCCAGAGACTGGTTTGATGCAGCTCTGCCGGCCGGAGAGGCCGAGCGGCTCTGGGCACTACAGTCTGGAACCGCGCGACCGCGGGTCGCAGGTTGGATCCTGCCTCGGGCCTGGATGTGTGTGATGTCTTTAGGTTAGTTATGTTTAAGTAGTTCTAAGTTCTAGGGGACTTATGACCACAGCTGTTGAGTCCCATAGTGCTCAGAGCCATTTGAACCATTTTTTTGATGCAGCTCTCCATGCTACTCTATCCTGTGCAAGCTTCTTCATCTCCCAGTACCTACTGCAACCTACATCCTTCTCAATCTGTTTAGTGCATTCATCTCTTGGTCTTCCTCTACGATTTTTACCCTCCACGCTGCCCTCCAATCCCTTGATGCCTCAGAATATGCCCTACCAACCGATCCCTTCTTCCAGTCAAGTTGTGCCAGAAATTTCTCTTCTCTCTAATTCTATTCAATACCTCCTCATTAGTTATGTGGTCTACCCATCTAATCTTCAGCATTCTACTGTAGCACCACATTTCGAAAGCTTCTATTCTCTTCTTGTCTAAACAATTTACCGTCCACGTTTCACTTCCTTACATGGCTACATTCCATACAAATACTTTCAGAAACGACTTCCTGACACTTAAATCTATACGCGATGTTAACAAATTTCTCTTCTTCAGAAACGCTTTCCTTGCCATTGCCAGTCTACATTTTATATCCTCTCTACTTCGACCATCATCAGTTAATTCCCGCAGCATCACCCGATTTAATTCGACTACATTCCATTACCCTCGTTTTGCTTTTGTTGACGTTCATCTTATATCCTCCTTTCAAGACACTGTCCATTCCGTTTAGCTGCTCTTCCAGGTCCTTTGCTGTCTCTGACAGAATTACAATGTCATCGGCGAACCTCAAAGTTTTTCTTCTTCTCCATGGATTTTAATTCCTACTTCGAATTTTTCTTTTGTTTCTTTTACTGCTTGTTCAATATACATATTGAATAACATCGGGGAGAGGCTACAACCCTGTCTCACTCCCTTCCCAACCACTGCTTCCCTTTCATGCCCCTCGACTCTTATAACTGCCATTTGGTTTCTGTACAAATTGTAAATAGCCTTTCGCTCCCTGTATTTTACCCTGCCACCTTCAGAATTTGAAACAGTGTTTTCCAGTCAACATTGTCAAAAGCTTTATCTAAGTCTACAAATGGTAGACACGTAACTTTGCCTTTCCTTAATCTATTTTCTAAGAGAAGTCGTAGGGGCAGTATTGCCTCACGTGTTCCAACATTTCTGCGGAATCCAAACTGATCTTCCCCGAGGTCGGCTTTTACCAGTTTTTCCATTCGTCTGTAAGGAATTCGTGGTAGTATTTTGCTGCCATGGCTTACTAAACTGATAGTTCGGTAATTTTCACATCTGTCAACACCTGCTTTCTTTGGGATTGGAATTATTATATTCTACTTGAAGTCTGAGGGTATTTCGCCTGTCTCATACATCTTGCTCACTAGATGATAGAGTTTTGTTAGGCCTGGCCCTCCCAAGGCTGTCATTAGTTCTAATGGAATGTTGTCTACTCCCGGGGCCTTGTTTCAACTTAGGTCTTTCAGTGCTCTGTTAAACTCTCCACGCAATATCATGTTTCGTATTTCATCTTCATCTACATTCTCTTCCATTTCTATAAAATTGTCCTCAAGAACATCGCTCTTGTATAGACCCTCTATATACTCCTTCCACCTTTCTGCTTTCCCTTCTTTGCTTATTGCTGGATTTCCATCTGAGCTCTTGACATTCATGCAAGCCGTTCTCTTTTCTCCAAAGATCTCTATAATTTTCCTGTAGGCAGTATCTGTCTTACCCCTAGTGATATGCGCCTCTACATCCTTACATTTGTCCTCTAGCCATCCCTGCTTAGCCATTTTGCACTTCCTTTCGATTTCATTTTTGAGACATTTGTATTCTTTTCTGCCTGCTTCATTTACTGCATTTTTGTATTTTGTCCTTTCATCAATTAAATAATATACGAGGAGCGTTTGAAAAGTCCGTAAAAAAATTAAAACTGCTCACATGTTTGGGGTAAAGCCTTTTTTTATTTTTCAAAATAGTCTCCTTTCACACTTATACACCTCGTCCAATGCTGTTCTAATTTGTTGATCTCTTCCGAATAATAGGAATTGTCTAATATGCAAAATAGTTAGTAGTTGCTGAAATCACCTCCTCGTTAGGATTAACCCATCGTTTAGATTGTTGTTTGGTCTCAGGAGTATAGTAATGTATCCATGTTTTATCCACAGTGATGAAACGACGCTTAAAGTCCTGTGGATTCTTCCGAACAGCTGCAAACCATCCTTGCAACACTTCGCACGATTCCCTTTATGGTGATTCATGAGCAATCGCGGAACCCATCTTGCGGATAGATTTCTCATGTCGAAATATTTATGCAAAATATTGTGTACCCTTTCATTCGAGATGCCCACAGCACCATCAATCTCACGCACCTTAACTCTTCTGTCATCCATCACCATACCATGGATTTTATCAATGATATCTGGAGTGGTAACCTCCACAGGGCGTCCAGAACGTTCAGCGTCACTTGTGTTCATATGGCCACTTCGAAAAGTTTGAAACCACTTATAAACTGTTCTAATCGAAGGTGCAGAGTCACCCTAATGTTTATCAAGCTTCTCTTTAGTCTCCTGAGGCGCTTTTCCTCTCATAGTTTAATCACCACACGAAATTCTTTTTCGTGCATTTTTTGACAATCACTTGACTTCCTCGATTCACTCGAATGCCAAACACAAAGAAATAGACCAATATGGCTGAAACTTGGTGTGCGTTCTTTCCAAAGATGCTACTAACTAAACATGACCTCGATACGCGCCGGTGGTGGAATCCCTCGGACTTTGCACTGACTTTTCTAACGCCCCTCGTATAGTGGCTGAACATAATCATTTAAATATAGAGCTATATTTACAACTATCTCTTCCACAGTACTGCAATGCTTATTCATAAGTCATTCGGACTAAATGTGAACGTTCCAATGGATGTGAGACAAAACTATCCTCTTTTTGCCAAACGTTGAGGGTGAATGTCCGGGAACGTTTTATAAAAACTCCTAATCCTGTAGATATTGTTAAGCTCTTGCCCATTTATGATGAAACCCCTTGTTTGCAACATGTGAAGCGGGTGAATTAGCTAACCATGATTTTTTTTTTCGAGTTTACAGCATTCTTAGATCTGATTAATAATTTTTCGAGCGTCACGACGAAGAGTGCTGTCCCTAAAACTTCTGGCTCTTCGGGGTATCGCAGGGTATCACAGGAGGTGACCACAGTGTGCCAACAATGGTTTCTTCATAACTCATTTCGTTATTTAAACACCACAAAACCACAGTATTATTCTTCGTCACGCAAGTATAGTGCCACAACTGTTGAATCGCTATCGTTGGCAGCAGGGAGACCATGAGCACAGTCACCACGAAGTGTTCCGAATGCTGCCGACATGAAACAATCAGTACTTTTTGCGTGCCACCGATAGTCTCTGATGGCCAAGGAAATCCCGCGGTTCCAAGATTGCTTTGTTTGTGTGAGAAGTCCATAAATAGAGCTTTTTGTTATTGTTTTGAAAATGTATCGTAAAAATCAATCATCTTTGAGGATCTTTTTTCAAGAAAGTAGGGGATAATAGTCAGCTTGTGAATTGTACCACCTGCAGTGAAGAATATAAACATTCGGAGAATAAAACTAATTTATGAGACTACTTGCCAGGAAACAGTGGTGAAAAACTAGCGACCCACGGATTAGTAATATAACTCGAGGGTGAGGGATCAACTAGCGAGGTAGTTCAAGTACAAGAGGTGCAACCAAAAAAATCGAGAACCTCTATAAATAATTATTTTAACAGAAGTCAGTTGTACGACGCCAGTTCAAAAGCAGAGAAAGAACTTGATGCACAGACGATCACGGTCGATATGCTGCCGTAGAGAACTTCCGACCATCAAGGTTTGAAAAAATTTGTTCATGCCTTAGACAGCAGATACGAGTTGCCAGATAAAACTACACTTAAACGTTCACTGATCGCACAACTATATGAGGAGATAAAAAACAAATCAGAGAAAGCCCTTACAAAATGTATGTTTTTGCGTGAACGGGCACGTAGACAAGCAACGCAAATGAAGTTACACTGGCATTGACTTGCCACTTCATAATGGATGAAAAATTAGTTCCACCCACATTAAAAGTGACAAAAATTGCAGGTCATCACAGTGCAGAATCTATGGAACATGTAAGTAACATTTTCTTAAATGTTTCCTTCCTTAACTTGTCAACGCCATGCTGAATTCTGGTTCATTCTTGTGATCGGTACATATCGGTACAAGTCAAGTCGGTATAGCTTGCAAAGTTTTTCTTGGCAGTTTCAACTCCTCCACGCCCACCCCTCTTGTATAGAAATCTGAAGACATCGTGTCGTTTGTGTTCTGTCCACGGACACTGCCAACCTTAACAAAGCATAGAATAATTGAGTTTCAACAGGCTAAATTTATTTTCTTATTCATCACTACAAATACGTATCACATTTGAATGTGTCTGTCTCTGTAATACGCTTTCTCAAAACATTACTGCCGCGCGCCATTTACACTTGAGAGGTGCATTTCAAGTTTGTACGATAACAGCAACAAGTGAGAAACGAACGCGAACCCCAACACAGTCTGCACCGAAATTAGTACAGCATCGCAAAATCGGCTGATCGTGGCGTGTTGCTGACTTCTGGGTGTATAAACAACTTGCTTTGGTGTCCTATTTACACGGAAGCGCTTCCATTGTGTTAACAAATCGGAACAGGATTGAAACTTTTGGTCCTTATAAAAAGGCGTCAATATTAATTTATATCTTCTGCCAAAAAAAGAGTAATTATAGTAAGTTGTAAATTTAGGCTTTACTAACCGAATTGGAAATTTTGAATGGTAATGGAGAACTTTTAGCTATTATGTTATTTAAGCTGTTGTTTACGAACTTGCAGCATGCTGCAGGTGAAAAATAGGTTTGAAACTTGACTTTTTATCAAGAAATAAAATAACAGATACTTCTGAATTCAACTCATGAAGGAGCTACTACCATTTATTTCTCTTTTACGCTGTTGTCTTGCAACGACAGTGAAGCCAACGAAACCCTATCTATCAGTATATGTCAAGCGCGAACTTAGACCGGCCCGGGTGTATTATAGGAATACACCGGTACGATGGGAGAAGGTGCCAGCAATGCTGTCCCTCCCCTCACCTTTCCTTTACCCTTAATCACTACTGTGCTCTTTATACCGCTCCGTGCGCTTCCCTCAGCGAATGGTGAAACTCCCGAGAAGACATCTACAAGCTCCACATTTTATCTCGACTGCATGAAGATCACGAGTGCTGCCGATTTCAGCTATGCACCAGCTATAGCACTACAGTAGAGTGATGGCCTTATTGTTTTGTATTCAGTGTCAACTCAAATGAGTAACACCCCTGGCTTCTTCAGTGGGCTTTCGCTATACCTTCTTACTCCTGGGTGCAGTTTATACCAATCTGCTGCAGTTCATCAGCCAGCAGGCACATCTAAGGTAAGAATTGCATGGCGAACTAGTAAACGTTTCCCCTCTCGTATACCTATTCGTCGGGGTGACCTTCCTCCCCTTCTTCTTCTTCTTCTTCTTCCTCTTCCTACTTTCTCCACGCTTCTAAGACGCTGAAGTTCAACTTAGCATCGACAAGTAATATATTGGCCCAATTTTTGAGCATTATTTTTTTATGTATGAAAGTAATTTTTCACATAACAAGATGTCGAAAAAAAAATTTTTTTTCAGACTATTATGCAAAATTTCGGATATGTTGGCGGCTAATGTTAACATTACATTTTTCAGTCCATCAATCTGATCTTACTAGAATACAGTGTTCGTGATAAGACAGTATTAGTGGTTACAAACAATGCTGCAGTTATGGAAAAAAAAAACGAAATCTTAAGGATTCGACGTTCATCCTGTTTCGTCCACTGCATCAACTTAACACTACAAAAATGTTTCAAAGTGGAATCATATTTAGAAATTTTATTGAAAACAAAGGCTATTGTGAATTTCTTTCACAACTCTCCACTAGCCAGTGGCAAAGTGAGTAATGCTCAAAAAAGAGGAAACAAAAAAGAGCTGATACTGATACAAGAGGTGCCAGCCCAATGGAGTAGTTCATACTACATGCTCAAAAGAATATAGGAAGTACGAAGTGAGCTTGCGATTGCGATCAATGAAAGTTCAAAAGAACTGCGTACCCTCACAGCAGAAAAATACTTAGCTATGCAAGAGATAATAGGTTTTCTTGAACCTTTTGAAGTAGCAACAACAACAGTCTCAGGGGAGTCATACGCCACTGCTTCCTTAATTATACCTCTTATACTTGGTGCTTCTGCAAAACTGTCAGACTTGGAAAGCACGCCGGCCGCGGTGGCCGTGCGGTTCTGGCGCTGCAGTCCGGAACCGCGGGACTGCTACGGTCGCAGGTTCGAATCCTGCCTCGGGCACGGGTGCGTGTGATGTCCTTAGGTTAGTTAGGTTTAAGTAGTTCTAAGTTCTAGGGGACTTATGACCTAAGATGTTGAGTCCCATAGTTCTCAGAGCCATTTGAACCATTTTTTTGGAAAGCACCTTAACAACTAATGACGCACAAAGTGTTCTGGATTCCGTGATTAAATCAGTTAATGAAAGATTGAAACCAGTTAACATATGGACTGTTAATATGCTTGCGATATTATTAGATCCTAGGTTTAAAAAACTAGGTTTCAAGACATTTCAAGATGCAGACAACGCTGCACAGTAACTTCAGGAAAAGTATGTTTCTATCATCGCATCAACACCAAGAAAAATACCTGAAACAGAAGCATCCATGAGCAGTGCTAATACATCTACTGATACGTCTACCAGTTTGAAATCAAATACTCTACTTTATTTACCCAATCAGCAACATCGTAACGTCGATGTCATTGTACCAGTCAGTGATTCTGTAATTGACCTACGTCAAAATTTTGCAAAACCTGTAATAGACAAGCATGCTTGTGTATTAGAATATTGGGTAAAATTTAACATTATGTTGCGTGTAATGGCCACTAAATACTCATGCTTTCCAGCGTCTTCAGTTAATACAGAGAGGGTCTTCTCTAAGGCACGAGAAATAATGAATGAAAACTGCAACAGATTAGAGGAAAAGAATTCAAATACCTTCCTTTCTGTAAAACAAAATTTACATATCTTGTAATGTTGCATTTTAAGCAACAGACTAAAGAGGAAGATTTTAAATATCTTACTTTTTATAAAACAAAATTTGCATGTCTTGTACTGTTGTCTTTAATCAACAAAAATTGCTAGAAAGCTGTTTTCCATCTGAAATACTTGCACAGAGCAATCGATAGTTAGTATATATATCGTTAATTTTCAAAAATACTATCGATAATATCGTATGTGTTAGCTATCGATGATTAAGTAACACTAGCACAGACGGATGTCCCCTTCACTAATATTGACTTTTCACTTAGAACATTTGTTTTATTATGGTGCGTCGTTTGTGGAAAATTTAGTTGTCTCAAGGTAAGACACGCACCCTATGTATACCTGCACATTTACATACAGAACATGGAAAACTTGGGAAAATATGGCAAAATGGTTGCATTGTGGAAAATATGGAAAAATTCTTTAAAATGTGCAAAAATACGTAAAAATGGTAAACGTTAGGAAAGTCGAAAAATACGAAAAATATGGAGTATAAGAGTGCTTACATGTCTGTCTGGTCGAATGACGAAACACGCGTATTTGTAGTAACAATAAATTTAATATGTTATTAACAAAGACCTACACACTGGTCTTCTTCCTAGACCCCAAACGACATAACTTATTTAATTATAATAATAATCAAATTATTACAAATATCGACACCCTGACACCAAAAAACATTATGGTCCTCTTCATTGGTGCATGGCTAAAGAATGTAGCCCCCCACACAAGTGGTCTAGTTATAAAGAGGAAAGGAGAAGGGGAGTTTCAATCCAGAGGTCCACTGTAGGAGGGCGCGGAAGAGGGGAGCAGGGCAGGATGTATAACCTGACACTCACGGTCAAGGTTATCTAGTAGGCTCAAAAAAAATGGCTCTGAGCACTATGGGACTCAACTGCTGAGGTCATTAGTCCCCTAGAACTTAGAACTAGTTAAACCTAACTAACCTAATGACATCACAAACATCCATGCCCGAGGCAGGATTCGAACCTGCGACTGTAGCAGTCTTGCGGTTCCAGACTGCAGCGCCTTTAACCGCACGGCCACTTCGGCCGGCTTCTAGTAGGCTGAAATGCCTCAGTTGTAATATGATACCCCTCACAAGAACATTTGTTTGCAGTATGACAATGGTCAAGTGTAATCTGCAGCAGAAGTCCTTATCAGTTGCATGGGCAGGCCACGAGGGGGGTAGCTCCTGATAAACACACCAGGATGGACATTACCTTTAGGTTTGAATTTGTTTGTCTGCATGTGTGAAAAGCAGACCCGTCTTCGTCCATCATCACTTACATCACATCTGCACACATACAACAAGCTGAAACATTCCGTCAGCTTTGGAGTTATGTTTCATACCACTTCGACTTCTATTTGAGTAACAGTATTTGGGACTAGCGCGTTGCTTTCGTTCAAAGGTCGCGCAATGACTATCTTTCATTACTAGCTCCATCATCAGTGTCATTTGTACCGTTAGCATTCCCTAATTCATGGCCACTTCCTTCACCATTGAATGATGACTCATAATCTTATTGCCCTGCTCCTCTCTGATACTTTTTAAATTATACCTCCCTCAAGCTCTTTCCTTGTGTTACTTACTTCTGTAGATAACTCGGTGTGTTTGTTATACAGTTCGTGTATAAAACCCACTACATCCTGTGCAACTTTGTCAACAGCATGACTTTGGCTGTCTTACATCCCCTGTCGCAGTTTATTAACTATCTCTTCCTAATGCTGCATCAGAATTTGCTTTCCTTCTTTGACTGGTCTGACTTTCTTTGATACTATTTGCAAGATCAGCTTGACTCTTCTGCATTTCTTTCAACTTCCCATTCGCACATTTAAAATTTTCTGCTATTCCAATGGCCAAACATTTAACAGTTTACCTTCGCTTTTTCCCATTCTAACAGCAAAATATTTAGCAAGGTTAACTTCACTGTTGTAGATGGAATGTTGGACGAGGATGGAAACTGTCAGGATGCGCCTTATTAAAACTCGTCCGAGTTTCCCAAGTGATTTATTATTTCCAGCTACAGTGCCCCTGTTACTCTCGGTCTGCGTCACCGGGTCCCACAATGCTGAGGACACCACTTTACTGTCTGCAAAACGGCTTGGTGCGGAATGGCTGCCTCAGCAGAGTTGTGATGACGCCAGGTTGCGCCGGCAGTCGACTCAGTGGTCTCCGTCCCTTCCGCCTCAGCGCCGCGCATTGTGAGCTGCAAGGTGGCCCACGGCCTGTTTCCTCGCTGGCGTGGCTAAGGTCGCGGAGACAACAAGCGCCTGTGACCAGGCATTCGAATCTGTGACCCTCGCCTCGGGGTGCCTCCAGCGTGTGTTGGGAGCCAACAAGACTGCCCGCAGTAGCGAGCTGTGGCGTGGCCCGCCGCTGGCTGGCTGTGAACCCTGCATTGGCCTCAGAGGGTCGAACCAGTGACCTGCCGTGGGGTGGACTGGAACGCTGGCGCCCCATCCGCTCCTGCGTGTAGTCGGTGGTGTGACACGCCCCACCGTCCAGGAGAGCTGCCACACTTGAATCCCTTGTTAGTGAACTGGCGCCTATTTATACGCAGCTGTGCGCCTCTGTTTTCCTAACGCGCCGCTCCGAGTCATGTACTCATAACACCTGGGTTGGGCCAGTGGGCCCCTTCTGCCTGTAACTTGCGTCATGAAAACCGCTGAGTTTACTCTTTTCAGCGGGTCTACGGCCATGTGGCCTCCATTCCAGTTCGCAACCGCTGGTAGCGTAACTTACTGTCGACAGGCCTGCACCTGGCTGTAACTTGTCCTCTCAGATACATTGCACCGAATCAAACCTTTTCCCTATCTTAAACGGTGGTGCCGTTACACTGTTTTTCGATTTTATTAGCAATATTAACTTGGCTCTGTAAGAGTAATCGCGTCATACTAGAAACATCTCCTGTCACAGGGATTGTCTTTGGTAGGGGTGTGGAGGCATTTTGATCTGGAGTACTATTCATGCCAAAACTGTCTTCAATTTTACTACATCCCCGTTAACTTGAATTCACTGACACTCTCTTCTTGTATCCGCAACGTCAAGGCCATATTCGTCATATTGGCTTTGTCATCCATCTTGGATCTGTAGCTACGTGATACACAAAGCGTCCTAACGCAGCACAGTAAACTATCTTACACAATATTGTTTTTAATCATTACAGTACACTATTAATCGTGCTTAGAACCAATGAAGTGCCATGAAACACTACACCCTATGCCCAATTACGCGCGCCACTTAGCTTGTCTGCCTGTGGCGATGATCAGGCCCTGTTGCGTCATACTGAAAGAGTGATGCATCACTATGCTATGGTCACTCCACTCTTCTTTTTTTATGCGTAGATCCAAATGAAATGAGAAACACTTACCACAAGTGCACAGTTACCGTTCGTCTTACTCAGGTTTGAAGTTCCTCTTCACGTTTTCCCGTGTTTACGATCTAAAACATGGGTTGTTCTTCAAAAAAAAAAAAATTATTCAGCTGGCTCTAAGCACCATGGGACTTAACATCTGAGGTCATCAGTCCCCTAGACTTAGAACTACTTAAACCTAACTAACCTAAGGACATCACACACATCCATGCCCGAGGCAGGATTCGAACCTGCGATCACAGCAGCGACTCGGTTCCAGACTGAAGCATCTAGAACCGCTCTACTACAGCGGCCGGCGGGTTGTTTTTAAAATTCACCATATGCAGAACACTTTTTATTATTTTTATTCACCCAGACATGTTTAGACAACCTATGTATCATCTTCTGTGGATCAATTCTATTTCTGCAGCGTATAATATAAATTTTATAATCATTTACCTATTGTAGGCATAAAAATTATAACATGTGCATATTCTTAGATTTATTTCTATTGTTCACCTGAAAATTACATTGTTAGTGAAACTGCGTTGTTTCAGAATGGGTTTTGCGGCCTTTTTCTCATTTTGTCAGCATGCCATCTGCAAAGCGGGCATGAAGAAAATTTTTGTGCATTTCTGCAGTACTATTTCGTGGGTAGTTGTTATGTATGTTACTGTAGTTATATTTTCCTGTTGTGTATTTCAGGTGGATATAGTTTTGTACTTTTGTTGAGTACACCGCTTTCGCACTATTATTTATAAAATTTCGCTCAAAACTTTACTTCAAACATATTTTCGACAAAATGTTCCAAAACGTGATTTAAACAGACACGTCTGAGTTCATACTCACTGAGAGGCTCTATGTCGTCACTGGTCACTTGTTCATCGTTTGCCTTATGTTTAATGTGGCGCTAATTTTGAATCTTTCGTGAGATCTATTGTGGTGGTATGTCTGCTGGGAGGACTGAGAAAACAGATGTTTTTAGCTATTTGAGAATGTTTGATTATTATGTTTTATGTGGAGAAGTGTCTTTCTATAGCTCATTGGATGTTCCAAGCAATGTTTTATTGTAAAGTGTTGTATTTTCATTCAAGGCTTTCTTTCCCTGTATTATTGCTTTCCATATGTGTCAATTCACCTCTGTTGTGAGTTTCTGATAGAGACTGTTGCTCTCTGAGGATCTTAAGATCAGTCTCAATGTTATTTGACTACTGGTTTCCTTGTATGATGTAATCTGCAAAAGTGCAGATTACGTCGTTTTGAAATTTCTGCATGTCTGGTCTATGTGAACAGATTGGCATGAACTACAGGTTAACTATTAGATTCCAGCATTGGAGGATTTGTCTGTGGAGGTGTTCTTAGTGTTTCGATTTTTCTGTACTGTGATGTTAGCGCAAAATGATATTTGTAGTCCTTGGCTCTTTATGATCTTCCCCACCCTGTGGACGTTTCTGTTGCTGTATGTTAGTGTGTGCCATGCTGTGTTCTTTAGAAGACGTTCCTGGTTGTCTGTGTTTGTCAAGTGTTTGTTTTCCTGGTTCTCTGTTTTGGCTGTTGATTTGGTCATAGTTGTTTTTTTTTTAATTTGATGTATTATTTTATTGTTCATTTTGTTTATTATTTGTGTGTTGTAGCCATTCTCTCTGATTATCTGGCGTACTGTGTTTAGTTTCTGTGTGTAATTGGGTTTGTTCAGTGAATTTCTGTTGAGCCTGTGTATCATGTATCTAAAACTTGAGAGTTTCCTGTCTGGGGGTAATTGGAATGGTGGTGAATGGTTGTATTTGAGGCTGTAGGTTTTCTGAAACTTGCAATATTATGTTTTCTGTCGTTTCTGTGGATACTGATGTCTAAGAAACTGAATTTCAGGGACACTTGGGTGAACTGTATTTATGTCACTGCGCAGTTGTTTTGCCAGGGTATCTGTTTCGTCTATGAAGCAAATGGTGTCGCTCACGTACTGCTACCAGTATATAACATTGTATTGTTTTGGATGCATAATTTCATTAAATATTTAATTTTCAATGTGATTCAGAATTGTGTTTGATAGTAGACCACCAATGGGTGAGCCCATAGGTAGGCCATCTACTTGTAGATATAACTCCTTCTTGAAAGTGAAGTAGTTCTGTTCTTTATAATCTTTAGGATAGCTTCAGTTTCATCAGTGTGTGAATCTGTGTGTTCCAGCCGACCGTAATGGCCGTGCGGTTCTAGGCGCTACACTCTGGAACCGAGCGACCGCTACGGTCTCAGGTTCGAATCCTATCTCGGGAATGGATGTGTGTGATGTCTTTAGGTTAGTTAGGTTTAATTAGTTCTAGGTTCTAGGCGACTGATGACCTCATAAGTTAAGTCGCATAGTGCTCAGAGCCATTTGAACCATTTTTTGTGTGTTCCCGTGTTTCTGCAGGTGTTCTTTAACAACGCTGATTGTTTCTCCCACTGGAACATCTGTACACATGTAAGTCATGTCTAATGATATCAGGTTTTTCTGATGATGGTATACTTGCACTAAGCGATCAAAAGTATCCGGACACCTCCAAAAACATACGTTTATCATATTAGGTGCATTGTGCTGACACCTACTGCCAGGTACTCCATATCAGCGACCTCAGTAGTCATTAGACGTCGTGAGAGAGCAGAATGGGACGCTCCGCGGAGCTCACGGACTTCGAAGGTGGTCAGGTGATTGGGTGTCACTTGCGTCATACGTCTGTATGCGAGATTTCCACACTCCCAAACATCCCTAGGTCCATTGTTTCCGATGTGATACTGAAGTGGAAACGTGACGGGACATGTACAACACGAAAGCGTAAAGGCCGACCTCGTCTGCTGACTGAGAGAGACCACCGACAGTTGAAGAGGGTTGTAATATGAAATAGGCAGACATCTATCCAGAACATCACACAGGAATTCCATACTGCATCAGGATCCACTGCAAGTACGATGACATTTAGGAGGTGAGAAAACTTGAATTTCATGGTCGAGTGGCAGCTCATAAGCCACACGTCACGCCGGTAAATGCCAAAAGACGCTTCGATTGGTGTAAGGAGCGTAAACATTGGACGATTGAAAAGTGGAAAAACGTTGTGTGGAGTGACGAATCACGGTACACAATGTGGCGATCCGATGGCAGGGTGTGGGTGTGGCGAATGTCCGGCGAACGTCATCTGCCAACGTGTGTAGTGCCAACAGTAAAATTCGGAGGCGGTGGTGTTATGGTGTGGTCCATGGAGGAGGCTTGCACCCTTTGTTGTTTTGCGTGGCACTATCACAGCACAGGCCTACATTGATGTTTTAAACACCTTCTTGCTTCCCACTGTTGAAGAGTAATTCGGGGATGGCGATTGCATCTTTCAACACAATCGAGCACTTTTTCATAATGCGCAGCTTGTGGCGGAGTGCTTGCACGACAATAACATCCCTGTAATGGACTGGCCTGCACAGAGTCCTCACCAGAATGCTACAGAACACCTTTGGTATGTTTTGGAACGCCGATTTCGTGCCAGGCCTCACCGACCGACATCGATACCTCAGTGCAGCACTCCGTGAAGAATGGGTTGCCATTCCCCAAGAAACCTTCGAGCACCTGATTGAACGTATGCCTGCGAGAATGGAACCTGTCATCAAGACTAAGGGTGGGCCAACACCATACTGGATTCCAGCATTACCGATGGAGGGCGCTACGAACTTGTAAGTCATTTTCAGGCAGGTGCCCGGATACTTTTGATCACATAGTGTATGTCTTTTATCTTTTCTATAAGTTCACTGGTGTTTTGTAGATTTCTGTTGTTTGTGAAAGTGTATAATTTCTGTAGTACAGTATGTGCGTGTCTAGCTTGGTAGTAAGATCGTGCATTACTAAGTTAGTTGCTGGACTAATTGGACAGTTATGTTTACGTATATTTGGTAAAATACACTCCTGGAAATGGAAAAAAGAACACATTGACACCGGTGTGTCAGACCCACCATACTTGCTCCGGACACTGCGAGAGGGCTGTACAAGCAATGATCACACGCACGGCACAGCGGACACACCAGGAACCGCGGTGTTGGCCGTCGAATGGCGCTAGCTGCGCAGCATTTGTGCACCGCCGCCGTCAGTGTCAGCCAGTTTGCCGTGGCATACGGAGCTCCATCGCAGTCTTTAACACTGGTAGCATGCCGCGACAGCGTGGACGTGAACCGTATGTGCAGTTGACGGACTTTGAGCGAGGGCGTATAGTGGGCATGCGGGAGGCCGGGTGGACGTACCGCCGAATTGCTCAACACGTGGGGCGTGAGGTCTCCACAGTACATCGATGTTGTCGCCAGTGGTCGGCGGAAGGTGCACGTGCCCGTCGACCTGGGACCGGACCGCAGCGACGCACGGATGCACGCCGAGACCGTAGGATCCTACGCAGTGCCGTAGGGGACCGCACCGCCACTTCCCAGCAAATTAGGGACACTGTTGCTCCTGGGGTATCGGCGAGGACCATTCGCAACCGTCTCCATGAAGCTGGGCTACGGTCCCGCACACCGTTAGGCCGTCTTCCGCTCACGCCCCAACATCGTGCAGCCCGCCTCCAGTGGTGTCGCGACAGGCGTGAATGGAGGGACGAATGGAGACGTGTCGTCTTCAGCGATGAGAGTCGCTTCTGCCTTGGTGCCAATGATGGTCGTATGCGTGTTTGTCGCCGTGCAGGTGAGCGCCACAATCAGGACTGCATACGACCGAGGCACACAGGGCCAACACCCGGCATCATGGTGTGGGGAGCGATCTCCTACACTGGCCGTACACCACTGGTGATCGTCGAGGGGACACTGAATAGTGCACGGTACATCCAAACCGTCATCGAACCCATCGTTCTACCATTCCTAGACCGGCAAGGGAACTTGCTGTTCCAACAGGACAATGCACGTCCGCATGTATCCCGTGCCACCCAACGTGCTCTAGAAGGTGTAAGTCAACTACCCTGGCCAGCAAGATCTCCGGATCTGTCCCCCATTGAGCATGTTTGGGACTGGATGAAGCGTCGTCTCACGCGGTCTGCACGTCCAGCACGAACGCTGGTCCAACTGAGGCGCCAGGTGGAAATGGCATGGCAAGCCGTTCCACAGGACTACATCCAGCATCTCTACGATCGTCTCCATGGGAGAATAGCAGCCTGCATTGCTGCGAAAGGTGGATATACACTGTACTAGTGCCGACATTGTGCATGCTCTGTTGCCTGTGTCTATGTGCCTGTGGTTCTGTCAGTGTGATCATGTGATGTATCTGACCCCAGGAATGTGTCAATAAAGTTTCCCCTTCCTGGGACAATGAATTCACGGTGTTCTTATTTCAATTTCCAGGAGTGTAGCTCGGGCCTTTGGGGTTCTTTTGTGTCATGTATTTGGCTCCAGTTTATGTGATTATATTTTTGAGGATTTTTAGGATTTTCTGTGTCTTTCGGTTCTCTTCTTCCTATTTCACTTTTTGTGATATTTCGTCTGTTCGAAGTTCACAGCTACTTCTTCACTGCCGTTTACTGTTTTTTCTTGCAGCATATGGAAACTCTTTACTAGAAAATCATTATCACAGTTGAATCTGGCTCAATTTGAAACATGGTAGTACTTACATTTAACAGAATTTTGTTTCATGTCCTCTAATCTCTACTTCTTTCCGCAGCTCCTTATTGAATAACAGAGTTATTTCACACGGGGACACATGTACAGTTTCTCCACCGAAGAACAGAGTTATGTGGCCGGCCGAGGTGGCCGAGCGATTCTAGGCGCTACAGTCTGGAACCGCGCGACCGCTACGGTCGCAGATTCGAATCCTGTCTCGGGCGTGGATGTGTGTGATGTCCTTAGGTTAGTTAAGTTTAAGTAGTTCTTAGTTCTAGAGGACTGATTACCTCAGTAGTTAAGTCCCATAGTGCTCCAAGCCAACAGAGTTATTTGACTTTTTCTATCTTACCCGAAGATTGCATCAATTCTGCAATGTCGCACGGCGACATGTGTAACTGAACCCCGTTCAATTTTATGTTTATTTTCGGCGGTCGGACTGTTCATTTAGCAATCGGTTGAGTGTAAATGGGTTGGTGATTACATCCAAACAGGTGGATGTGTGTTGAATTCTACTATGTTAGCAAACGGATTTGTGTTGCTTCCCATGCTTATAGGGATCTATATTTAACGATATTCATTGACCAACAAAAAGTCACTCAATTGACTGTTGGTTAATCCTTGAGACAGAAAAAGGTCCCTTGTGGGTGTTACGCTGTCTCACTGCACTCATTCAGTCTACTCACTAACAAAATTATTCACAACTCTTCTGAAAAACTTAATTATGTAAATATTTCTACATCAACATAAACTTTCTCCCACACTGGGTCCGCACCCCGACCATCACCCTCACCCACTTGGCCAAGTCTGAACTGCCATTCCAGCGTCTGACCAATTGTGAGCAGTCTACTGAGAGACTCGTCACCTGTTGGAATGAAACCGTTCCTTCCGGAATCCTCTAGAAGGCCAACGATATAGTATTCACCGAAAGTAGGTGTAATGTCGCGATAACGGTACTCTCACAAACTGCAGCTGTAGATGAGGATGCAGTTGCCAACGCTGCTGTTAGATAGGCCTTACACACATCGAGCCACTCAAATGGAATGGAATGGGCTGGCGATGAAAATCAGTTGCTGTAGCTGAATGAGTGGCAATCCATTTCCGCACACAGCGCAACTCTAAAATGGCAAACTGCAATTGCTGTTGGCGGGAATGGATAAGGGAAAGTACTGTTTGTTGCACTCGAGCATCTTTTCGTTACATTTGGCATGCACAGATTCAACCTGAGAGGAAGATGTGGTACCTTATTATTACTACTCACTGCAGGCTGTTTGTAGCAGCCAAGTAAATGTACCAGAAAGATTTGAAAGTTATGGTTTTTTATAGAATCATTTGTATGTGAACATCATTTTATATACATCTTTCGGAGATTCGTCACTTCACTGCTCGTTTATACCAGATAATCTACATCTACATCTATACTCCGCGAGCCACCTTACGGTGTGTGGCGGAGGGTACTTATTGTACCACTATCTGATCCCCCCTTCCCTGTTCCATTCACGAATTGTGCGTGGGAAGAACGACTGCTTGTAAGTCTCCGTATTTGCTCTAATTTCTCGGATCTTTTCGTTGTGATCATTACGCGAGATATATGTGGGCGGTAGTAATATGTTGCCCATCTCTTCCCGGAATGTGCTCTCTCGTAATTTCGATAATAAACCTCTCCGTATTGCGTAACGCCTTTCTTGAAGTGTCTGCCACTGGAGCTTGTTCAGCATATCCGTAACGCTCTCGCGCTGACTAAATGTCCCCATGACGAATCGCGCTGCTTTTCGCGACAGAAGGAAACAGGCACTGCTAGTCACACAAAAGAATACTCCAGTATTATTTACTTTTCTGTGTATGAGGGCTATTCAGAAAGTAAGGTCCGAGCGATGGCGAAATGCAAACCGCAGTGAAAAACCGATGTAGCCTTGCATAGGTGTGTTGGACAGTTTCTCTAGCATGCCCATTGATCGCGTCACGTCGTTCTTTTCAGTTCTGGGCACGCACTGAGCAAGTAAAGATGCCTAGAAAGTAGTGTCTCCCGGCAAGTCTGAATGCTGGTGAGAAATTTCGCCTGATTTCAGGCAGCCCACACAACGTAAACTGTCATGCATTTTTTTCTTCATGACAATTCACCACCTCACACTGCAGGGGCAATTAGGACGCTCCTGTAGCGTTTTCAGTGAGAAGTGTTTGGTCACCCACCATACAGTCCAGAATTATCTCCCACTGATTTTCTTCTCTGCTCACAAGAACTGCTGCCTATGAAGACAACATTTTTGAACAGACAACAAGCTCCAGATCAGCGTGGAGAATTGGCAGAAAGCACAGGCGGTTGCCTTTGATGATGAGGGTTATGAGAACTTGGTACAATGCTACGACAAATTTCTCAGTCGGAAAGGCGACTATGTAGAAAAGCCGCTGGAAGCTGTACTTCACTGTTGCAAACAAAACATTTTTGATCTTCACTGTTGTTTCCATTTCGCAACCAATCGGACCTTACTTTCGGATTAGCCCTCATATAATTACTTCCACTGAATTATTTTTTTTTTTCAAAAAGTACGTGTACCATATGCTACATGCGGTAAGTTTTATTTCAGTTTCGTGTCCCACTTCACACCACGCTTTATCTATCGAATACCACCTGCAGTAGCCTGGGAGTTTATTGTCGTATAAAATGGGATGTTTTTCCACTTCCCGTATGAAGCCGATACTCAAATCTTGCTCGCTAATTTTCCAATCAAAACGGTACAGATCTGTGTTCGAGGAGACTACGAAACTCAGATCTCTTGACAACGTGGAACAACTAGTCGCCGCCAACTGGTTTGTAACACGTTGTTGACAATTTGCTGTCGAGTCACTCTACAGTCGCGCCCTCTACAGACTCCTATTCAACTACACTGGAAATGATATTCAGATTACGAGTTACCAACTCGTGTGATCAATGAATTCCACTTGCGTTGCTCCATATGCTGAGGGCCTTACTGTTGCATGGTTGCGCCGGCCGAAGTGGCCGTGCGGTTCTAAGCGCTGCAGTCTGGAACCGCGAGACCGCTACGGTCGCAGTTTCGAATCCTGCCTCGGGCATGGATGTGTGTGATGTCCTTAGATTAGTTAGGTTTAACTAGTTCTAAGTTCTAGGGGACTAATGACCTGAGAAGTTGAGTCCCATAGTGCTCAGAGCCATTGAACCATTTGTTGCGTGGTTGTCTGCTGCTGATCCCGCTCCTCTTGAGCTGAAATCCGTTGTCGTTGTTGCTACTGTAAGGTGACTGCTCTTGTTCCAGAAGCGCCACAGGAGGGTACAGCGTTCGTTGTGAACTATTTTTATGAGCTTAAAACACAAGTGACTTATTTTCATTTACCTCTGTACTTAGCAATTTAATTTGTAAACTTCTTGTGTGTTTGTGAGCCTACTAGACACAGTTTCGCGTTTTAAAAACTGTGTAGTGTATAGTTTCGCTGTATTTAGTATGGCTAGGGACTATGATTACTGTGTTCGCATGTAGGCTGAGATGGTGTTCGCTCGCAGTTGCAGGTACTGCCCGCTGTTACCAATGCGCATCGCTGGACGTAGGTGGATGTCCAGTAGGTCTCCCGTGTCTGCCGGCCGGAGTGGCCGAGCGGTTCTAGGCGCTACAGTCTGGTGCCGCGCGACCGCTACGGTCACAGGTTCGAATCCTGCCTCGGTCATGGATGTGTGTGATGTCCTTAGGTTAGAACTTAGGACTGATGACCTCAGCAGTTAAGTCCCATAGTGCTCAGAGCCATTTGAACCATTTTCTCCCGTGTCTATTGACTGATCCACTATTGTGGCCGACCCGATTACCGCCCACACTGACGTTGACCCATTCACCAGTGGTCGAGTCTGTGGTCGTTTCAAGATGTGGCAGATAGCGAAAGACTTCCCCGGGGGCCAATCAAAAGGCATCCCTGGTTCGTCCGACAAACAGGTTTCACTCACCGTCTGTGACTGATAAACATCCTGTGACCGATGCACTCGCTTGTCCTGTTTCAGACGAAGCCTCTCAGCATGCAAAATCCGGACATTCACAGAGGGTGCGATTGCTAATAGTTTGTGCCTGATGAGCACACTTAGAGATATAGCTGTCAAGGAGAGGAAGAAGTCCAATGTGGCATATGTGTGTATACAGGAGAGAGCCATCGAAGATGTGGAACAGTCGTTCCATATGCCGTAAAGAGCACAGGCTGTAGCAAATTGCAGGTGGTGGTTCGTGTCGGTACTAATAATGTCTGTCGCATTTGAGTGGAAGAGATTCTATGGTTTCGGGCAGCTAGCTTAAGTGATAGACTGCCAGTCTTGCTTGCAAGATGAAGGCAGAGCTCACCACCTAATGTATCATCGACAGGACCGATTGCGGAACTTTGGTACAGAACAGAGTGGTCTGAATCAGAAGCTCAGATAGTTCTTCGACTGTGTAGGTTGCAAAGTCCTTGACTTGCGGGTGGTGGGGAATCAGGTTTCATTTAATAGGTGAGGGTTCCAGCGCACACTGGAGGTACCTATACGGATAGCGGTGGCTGTGTGAAGTGGATTTTTTTTACATTAAAAGGTCTCAAAGGGTGCAGGTCAAACACATGACGAGGGTTCCTAGGAACCATAGATATTTTAGTAGTAAACTGTAGATGTGTTGGGAAAGAACCAGAGATCCAAGCGCTAATAGGAAGCACTGAAGCTCCAATCGTTATACGTACTGAAAGCTGGCTAAAACCGAAGATAACTTCAGCTGACATTTTTTCAGGAGACCTAATGGTGGTGAGGACGGACAGATGAAAGACAGTTGGTGGCGGAGTGTTCGTTGCTGTTAGCAGTAGCTTCTCTTGCAGCCAAAGTGAAGTAAATAGTTATTGTGAGATAGTATGGGTAGAGGTTATACTTGACAAGCGGAATAAATTAGTAATTACTTCCGTTTCACGACCTCCTGAATAAGATTATACAGTTGGTGAAAGGTTCAAAGAAAACGTGCGTATCATCTCATATAGGTATTCCACTCATACAGTTATAGTTGGTGGTGACTTCAATCCACTCTCGATATATTGATGAAAATAAATTTCAAATTCAAAAAGGTGTAAAACAGTTTCCGAATTTGTACTAAATCCTTTCTCCGAAAATTATTTTGAAAAATTAGTTTAATAACCCTCTCGAACTGTAAGTGGTTACGGAAACATACTTCACCTCTTAGCAACAAATGATCCCGAAAAAATGATGGATAAAGTATTAGTGACCACAAGGTCGTTGTAGCGAGACTGACTACTGTAACATGTAAACCCACAAAAAATAAAAGCAAAATATATCTGTTTAAAAAAAAAAAGCAGATAAAATTCGTTTTACGCCTTGCTTAGAGATAGTCACCATTTCTTCCATACTAAGTATGTAAGTGTGGACCAGATGTGGTTTAATTTATGAGAAATAGTATGGACACAATTTAGAGATTTATACCAAATAATTTAATACGAGACAGAAATGATCCTCTATGGTACTCAAAATAGGTCAGAACATTGTTGCATAAGCAACGGAAAAAGCCTGCCAAATTTAAAACAACTCAAGATTATCAAGAATGGTGAAGTTTTAGAAACGCTTGAAATTTAGCGCGGATTTTAATGCGAAATGTGTTTAATAGTGTTCACGACGAAACTCTGTCTTGAAACCCGGCAGAAAATCCAAAGAGATTATGGGCATGTATAATGTACGCAAGCAGGAAAATATAATCAATAATTTAACTGCCTAATAGCGATGGTAATGTTACCGATGAGAGTGCCACTAAAGCGGAGTTACTTAACATGGTTTTCCGAAATTACTTCACCAAAAAAGCCGGCCGAAGTGGCCGTGCGGTTAAAGGCGCTGCAGTCTGGAACCGCAAGACCGCTACGGTCGCAGGTTCGAATCCTGCCTCGGGCATGGATGTTTGTGATGTCCTTAGGTTAGTTAGGTTTAACTAGTTCTAAGTTCTAGGGGACTAATGACCTCAGCAGTTGAGTCCCATAGTGCTCAGAGCCATTTGAACCATTTCACCAAAAAAGGCGAATAAATATCCCATTATTATTATCAAGAACTGCTGACAACACGAGTAACTTAGAAGTAGATATCCTCAGGGTAGTCAAGCAACTCAAATTTATTAAAAAGGGTAAGTCCTCCGCTCCATATAGTATGCCGATTACGTTCCTTTCAGATCATGCTGATGTAATAGCTCCATGCTTAGCAATCAGTAAAACAGCTCGCTCGACGAAAGATCTGTAACTAAAGACTGGAGAGTTGCACAGATCACATCAATACTCAAGAAATGAAATAGGAGTAATTTGTTGAATCACAGACCCTCAGTTTGCAGAATGATTCTGGATCGTATACTGTGCTCAAACAATATGATTTACCTCGAAGAAAACGATCTATTGGCAAATAGTAAGCACGAATTCAAAAACTATCGTCCTTGTGCAACACAACATGATCTTTAGTTTTATTAAGTACTGACTGCTGTCGACAGGGAATGTCAAACAGGTTCCATATTTCTAGATTTACAGAAGGCTTTTGATACCGATCCTCCAAAATGGCTTCTAATCGCCGGCCGCGGTGGTCTCGCGGTTCTAGGCGCGCAGTCCGGAACCGTGCGACTGCTACGGTCGCAGGTTCGAATCCTGCCTCGGGCATGGATGTGTGTGATGTCCTTAGGTTAGTTAGGTTTAAGTAGTTCTAAGTTCTAGGGGACTGATGACCACAGCAGTTGAGTCCCATAGTGCTCAGAGCCATTTGAACCTTTTTTTTTTTTTTTTGGCTTCTAATCAAATTGTGTGCCGGTGCTGTTGTGAGACTGGATTCGTGATTTCCTGTAAGAAAGGTTATAGTTCGCGGTAATTGGCGCAAAAGTTATTGACTAAAACAGAAGTTGCATCTGAAGTTCCCAAAGGAAGTGATATAGTCCCACGGCCCGTGCTGTCTGTAGTTCAACCATGCCTGGACGGTCAATACCGCGGTTCGATCGCGTCCGCATTGTTACTTTGTGCCAGGAAGAGCTCTAAACAAGGGAAGTGTCCAGGCGTCTCGGAGTGAACCAAAGCGATGTTGTTCGGACAAGGACGAGATACAGAGAGACAAGAACTGTCGATGACATGCCTCGCTCAGGCCGCCCAAGGGCTACTACTGCAGCTGGTGACCGCATCTACGAATTATGGCTCGGAGGAATCCTGACAGAAACGCCACCATGTTGAATAATGCTTTTCGTGCAGCCACAGGACGTCGTGTAACGACTCAGACTGTGAGCAATAGCCTGCATGATGCGCAACTTCACCCCCTACGTCCATGGCGAGGTCCATCGCCAGCCGGTGCGGCAGAACGGTTCTAGGAGCTTCAGTCTTTATCCTCGCCACCGCTACGGTCGCAGGTTCGAATCCTGCCTCGGGCATGGATGTGTGTGATGTCCTTAGGTTAGTTAGGCTTAAGTTGTTCTAAGTTCTAGGGGACTGATGACCTCAGATGTCAAGTCCCATAGTGCAGAGACATTTGAACCACTTCGAGGTCCATCTTTCCAACCACGACATCATGCAGCGCCATACAGACGGGTCAAACAACATGCCGAATGGACCTCTCAGGACTGGCATCACGTTCTCTTCACCAATCAGTGTCGCATATGCCTTCAACCAAACAATCGTCGGAGACGTCTATGGAGGCAACCCAGTCAGGTTGAACGCCTTAGACACACTGTCCAGTGAATGAAGCAAGGTGGAGGTGTCCTGCTGTTTTGGGGTGGCTTTATGGAGGCCGACGTACACCGCTGGTGGTCATGGAAGGTGTCGTAACTGCTGTACGGTACTTGAATGCCATCCTACGATCGATAGTGCAACCATATCGGCGGCATACTGACGAGACCTTTGTGTTCATGGACGACAATTCGCTCCCCCATCGTTCACATCGTGTGAATGACTTCCTTCAGGATAACGAAATCGCTTGACTAGAGTGACCAGCATGTTCTCCAGACATGAACCCTATCGAACATGCCTGGGATAGATTGAAAATGGCTGTTTATGGACGACGTGACCCACCAATCACTCTGAGGGATCTACGCCGAATCGCCGTTGAAGAGTGGGACAATCTGGACCAACAGTACCTTGATGAACTTGTGGATGGTATGCCACGGCGAATACAGGCATGTATCAATGCAAGAGGAGGTGCTACTGGGTATTAGAGGTACCGGTGTGTACAGCAGTCGGGACCATCACCTCTAAAGGTCTCGCTTTATGGTGGTACAACATGCAATGTGGCGTTTTCATGAGCAATAAAAAGTGCGGAAATGATGTTTATGTTGATCTCTATTCCAATTTTCTGAAAAGGTTCTGGAACTCTCAGAACCGAGGTGATGCAAAACTTTTTTTGATGTGTGTACATAAACAGATTACAGTTTCAGAACAACTAGATGATTTATTCAAGAGAAAGAACTTCACAAATTGAGCAACCGAGTAACGGGATGGTCCAACTCTGGTCCTAATGCAAGCAGTTATTAGGCTTGACATTGATTGATAACGTTGTTGGATGTACTTCTGAGGGATATCGCGACAAATTCTGTCCATGCCCCTACTGCTCCAAACGTTCTCAGTTGGGGAGAGATACGGCAAACTTGCTGGCCAAAGTAGGCACTCTCGCCATGTGTGGGCGGGCATTACCTTGCTGAATTATAAGTCCAGGGTGGCTTCTCATGAAGGACAACAAAATGGGGCGCTGAATATCGTCGACGTACCGCTGTGATGTAAGGGTTCCGCGGATGGCAATCAAAGGGAACCTGCTATAAAATAAAATGGCATCCCAGACCATCACCCCTCGTTGTTGGGCCATATGGTGGGCGATCTGCCGCTGTCTGTGACGTCTGCAGACGCGGCTTCACTGGTCATCGGGACTCAGTTCGAAGCAGGACTCCTCACTGAAGACAATTCTTCAAAAAATGTTCAAATATGTGTGAAATCTTATGGGACTTAACTGCTAAGGTCACCAGTCCCTAAGCTTACACACTACTTAACCTAAATTATCCTAAGGACAAACACACACACCCATGTCCGAGGGAGGACTCGAACCTCCGCCGGGACCAGCTGCACAGTCCGTGACTGCAGCGCCTTAGACCGCTCGGCGAAGACAATTCTACTCCAGTCAATGCGATTCCAGGCCGAACACATATCTGGTGACGCCCCAGATAGCGGTGGGATACCAACGTGATTGTCGCCCGACATGCAGCACGAAAACCAGGAGTGATGGTCTGGGGCGCCATTTCTTTTCATAGCAGGACTCTTTTGGTTGCCATCCGCGGCACCTTTACAGCGCAATGGTACACAAACGACATTGTACAACCCATTTCGTTGCCGTTCATGTCAAGCTTCCTGGGCTTACCTTTCAGCAAGATAATTCCAGGCCGCACACGGCGAAATTTTCTACTGCTTGTCTTCATGTTTGCCAAAGCCTACCATGGCCAGAAAGTTGGCTAGATCTCTTCCCAACACAGCACATTTGGAGCATTATAGACGGGGCCCTCCACCCAGCTCGGGTTTCCGACTATCTGACGCGTCAGTTGGACAGAATTTGGCACGATATCCCTCAGGAAGACCTCCAACAATTCCGTAAATCAATGACAATCCGAATAATTGCTTGCATAAGGGCTAGAGGTGGAACAATGTGTTATATTTGCATGTGTTAAGATACTGCCTGTAGCTACCAAGATCTCCAGATCTGTTTCCGGTAGAACAAGTGTGGGACCATCTCAGACATCAATTACATCCGAGTGACAGTATTCAGGATACCAATGGCCGGTTATAGCATTTGTGGGCCAGCTTGCCACAGCAGAGGATACAGCGACATTATCACCCCCTCTCCAGCAAAACCAGTGTATGCATCCAGGTCTGAGAGGGTACAACGTCATCCTGATAGGTGGCCTCATACTGTCAAATACCTTGTAAATTTGGCTCGATTTTGTAATAGTAGTAATAACATCGCATCACTCTCAACCCATGATGCATTGTTTCCTCTTCCACTTCTGGTGATCACTTTCTTTGTCAGGCAATGTAGTTGAAACATACTTAAAGAAAACAAACACACACACACACACACATATAATGCACCATGAAGGAATTATCCGAATGGGACGGAAATCGGTCGATGTGATGTATGTGTACAAACAAATGTTCACAATTTCAAAAAATTTCGGTAAGAGAAAGAGCGTCACAAGTTTAGCAAGCGAATAACACATTGTTCCACCTCTAGCCCTTATGCAAGCAATTATTCGGCTTGTCATTGATTTACGGAATTGTTGGAGGTCTTCCTGTTACCTGAAGTCATACCCGATGGGTCTCCACATCATGACACAGTTGTCCCTCTTCAAAACAATATAAGAATGGGAAGTCTCCCCAGATCATTAGCTGTACTCGGCGTCAATGTTCAATTGGGATAGTGTAGAACCGCGATGCATTTCTGAACACAATGCCACCATATTCATCAGCAGTCCTTGCTCCCCTGTCGCGGTACCACTCCATATTAAACCGTCTATGTTGTGACGTTAACGTCAGCCTACACATAGGACGGTCATCCCCTAGCCCTTAACTCACGAGATGACTTTCCTGTATCGTATACTACGAAGTATAATACTGGGTCCCATAAGCTTCAACTGAGATTTAATTCATAAATCATTGAAAATCTTATTGTAAGTTATATAATTACAATTATTTAAGTGTTTTTAATGATTCTAGTTGATTTTATTGCAATAAATACACTGAAGAGCCAAAGAAACTGGTACACATATCTAATATCGTGTAGAGCACTACGAAGACGCAGAAGTGCCGCAACACGACGTGGCATGGACTTGACTAATGTCTGTAGTAGTGCTGGAGGGAATTGACGTGATGAGTCCTGCAGGGCTGTCGATGAATCCGTAAGGGTACGATGGGGTGAAGATCTCTTCTGAACAGCACGTTGCAAGGTAGGCAACAAACCCGAGGAGACTTTCAAGACATATTACGCCGGGAAAGCCTATGATGTTACATTCCAGATTTGCTCAATAATGTTCACGTCTGGGGAGTTCGTTGGCCAGCGGAAAAGTTTCAACTCAGTAGTGTTCCTGGAGCCACTCTGTAGCCATTCTGGACATGTGGGGTGTCCCTGTTAGAATTGCAAGACGTCTTGCCGATAATCTTATTTATCGTGACAACGGCTTTCAACTGGATAAAAATTGGAATCCTGTTATTAAAATTATACAATCACAGCGGAATCGACGGCGTCATTCGATACTCAATGACTAGATGAACTTTTACTTTCACCGCCGAGGGCAGCACGTACAACTCGGCTATGCAGCGCATGTCATCACCTGACGCATGCGCTGTAGGACGCCAGTACATTTCGCATGCGCGAGATTCGTCATAAATACCGCGACTGCACCTCGGCTCTTCAGTAGTTGTGTACTCACCTGATGATGGCCGGATGTCTCTGGGCCGAAATATCGTGGCAGATTGTCGACGAGATACGGCTGCATACCCGGAAATTATTAGATGTAGAAATACGCCGGGAAAATTTCAGAAGTCACATAATTAAGTTTGTATGTAACCCTTAGTGTGCAAGTACTACACGCACCTGGCTAATTTTTCAACTTGGTTTTGATATCTACTGTTCATGACAGTAATATTTTGAAATGGTTAAGGTGTGGAATATGAGAAGAAATATGGAACACACTGTCTGCGGACTTCATTATCTGTAGATGTATATTTATCAGGTGTTTGTTTTCAAGATTCGTTTTGGAAGGGGTTGTAAAATAATCTCCAGAATGTCGCATCTTTGAAGATGTGAGTTAGTGACCACAGAAATTCCAAGCAAGTCATAGCATTTTCTTCCTTTTCGCTTTCGTGTCATGACCTACGCTTTCTCTCTCACCTTTCCTATCGACCACTGGTTGTGCACTTCAGTGGGAGTAAGTTTCTGCTCGACCTTGCTCCACAGACGGGAGACCCTCAAGTCTTTCGCATTCTTCTGTAGCTCATCACCGCGTCTGCAAGGAACGAAAACCATAAGCTACTGAAAGGTCGCTTCAATCTTTTTTACCCTGACAGGAATGGGTTTTTGTTTCAGTGCCAGATATAGACGCTGGACCGGTGTCTAGGCCTTGAAAGTAAGGCCATATTACCATCAGGTTCCTCAGTCCTGTTTGTGTGTATCAGATTACTAATGTAGATAGGCAACCATAGGCTTCTGATGCATATAAAGTTGTAGCAATACAATTAGAGCTTGTGTCATCGAAACAGCTATGACCTACCAGACTGTGAGACGAAAGGATTAAATTTTCTCCTTTCTGCCTTATCGTCCATAGTTTGTCACTCTTCTTTCTGCATTTCAGTGGTCAGTTATGTCTCTAGTTCCGTGGCTAACTCAATGAAAGTTAGGACGCATTGTATAACACTACTAGGACTGCGTGGTGGCGCAATGTTTACGTAGCTTGCGTAATCAAATACCAAGTTTGGTATATTACTTATTATGTCCCAACAGAACAAGTAATCCTGTCAAAGAAAAGCCACATATAACACTACACTCTGCTACTATTACACCATAACCCCAAAGTAGGAGTCAGTTTACAAAACAAAATTATTTTGTTATAATAAATATGGTATTACGCAATCAGAACAGTGTTACCCTCTGAGAGGAATTTTGTTGTTTGACCATGTTGTACCTAACGGAAGTGGCTTATCGGAAATGAAAGTCAGAATTACGTAACTAATTAAACAGTGACTAACGAAGAAATTGCCTTCCTGCACTGTTAAACTGATAATGGTAAAACGGCCGCCAGCCTAACTAGGCAAAAGAATGATCAACATTCTCGTTGAAGAAAATAGTAATTAATAATTTTAACAGATAAACACAACCTATACTTGACCACAAGCGAGTGCAATTAACTCTGATACATACATATACATATGATAAGGTTGAAACCAACAATTAGAGCAGCAGAAGCAATTTGCAAAATTATAACAGCTACCAAAACACACTATTACTCTACACAAAGTGACTTGTCTTTATAACGTTATTATTAATATGCACTTCTAATACACGAGAGAGAGAGAGTAAACCTGAATATATAATTTCCTACTATTGCAGTTTTCCACTTTTACTGCAGTGAGACACAAAAATAACATATATGCAAGACACTGACTCACCTTCTGCGATTTGCAATAATAAGCAGTAATGTAATCATTTACTAAGCAAGAAATATTATAAGCCTCAGTCTTAAGAACTTTTACTTGAAGTTGGCAACAACACGTTAATAAGCAGTTTTCACTAGGAAAATAATTTTCAGTTCAAGAGGCTTTAATTAACAAAATCACTCTAGGCTCCAATGTACTTTCAGTAAGGACACTCGGTATTCAGTATAGTCCAAACGGTGAGGATCCTAAGAGGTTATGATGAGGAGAAAAGTCAAGGTAGATACACAAATTCAGATTTAAATTACCTTATATTTCAGCACATTAGCACATCCTTTAAGCTGATCCTTCACCGTACATCATAATGTCACTATGAAGCAATGATTGCGCAATGTGGTGGCAACTGCATGCAGGTAGGTGGAATTGCAGGCCGATTTCTTGATGGCGATGATAGAGACAAATTCCAGAATATTTCCAACTATTCGAGCCCTTGGAGAGAAGCATGAAAATCCTCTCTCGGAAATCAGCACAATATGCGTCTTTCCCATGGAATAGCACGGACTCGTAACTCGTGTCCGTCTGGTGACTCGTCTCCGACGGCTTCCGTCTCCGTCTCCGTGTGCTTTCCGACTTGCTCCGTCTCCGTGCGCTCTCCGACTGACTTCCTCGTCTACTTCCGTGTCCGTCTCCGACCGGTGGCTACCAGTCCCACCTTTTTCCGCAAGGCCAAACACAATTTGCGCATTCTGATGCAATACCGTTCCCGTGGGGAACCACTACACCTTATGGTGCAATAATTGCTAAGATTCCTAAGTGAGGATCAGCAGTTTACATAACAACAAACAAACGCATTGGATAACACAGAACTTTTGCACATATTAACAAATAAAGAAATATACAGTTATGTGTTACCCATTCAATCACACACATTTACAGAAGTAACATTAAATAAATAAAAGCAAAATAAATCAGTAGATCATTAGAGCTATGGTGTTACACATGCCCCATGTTTCGTTGAAGTTTCCTGTAAGGGACACTTCAAGGAAACATCCATAACACCTAAGTGGTGGTGGCTACAGAAAAGAAATTATATCATCCAACTTCAGTTAGGAAGAGAAAAAAATACATATTACAGACATACAGCATGTACATTAAGAAAAATTGAGACATTTACACTAATTTTCATCCACAGACTGGTTTAAGGAAATTAATTTTCATCATTACACAGGATACCTTTAAGCATGTTCATTTCACACACATATAGTTTAAATAAAAGACAAACAGTACACAAAATAATCTATACATTAGTAGAATAGGTATAGCTTTCAAAAAAAATAAACACACATACAATAGCACAGAACATTTTTAACCTAACAAAGCAGAAATTTATCATTCAATATTTTTAAAGGAATGTAAATATTCAAACACACAAGCATGTTAATGATTATAGTACTTTTTCAAGGTTTTCTCAAAATAGTTAACTTTAAAGCTGCTCTTCATTAATAGCAGTCCAAAATGTTTGTTGCACATAAACACATTAACCTATTCAGATGCTATCTTTAATCATCACTGCTGTAATTTTAAAACAAGGCAGTCCAAAACAAACATCTACGTCCATTTGAATTATAATGCATATATATTTTATAATAACTTCTCACTGACTGCAGAAAGAATAGTCAGTTCATAGCTCATTGAGCAAAAAACCTAACTTACTTCACTGCTTGCCTCAGCACTAGCAGTCCAAGTTATACACATTCTGCCCATTTTTGTTTTGGCAGTCTTTATAAACATTTAGGCACAAAAACACACTTTAGGTTTGGCAGTTCATGCCCACGTATCAGCTCCTTGCCCCACAATGGCAAGTCCTTTGGCTACTGCTCAACACAGCATATTTGGTAGTCCTTAATTTCAGGACCACAGCATTTTTATTCATTTATCTTGTTTCATTGCCCAACAACATATTTTTGAGCAGTTCATTATCATCATCTTCATGTTTTTCATCATTCTGTCACACTTTTGGTACAAATTGTATTAATGGTATAAAACATGATACCTGCAACTTTGAAACAGTTATTAGACACTGGAAACAAAAAAATTTCTTTTCAAATGACAACTTCAGAAAATATATACATTGGTCAAGAAAATTTTAAATGACATTTTTGGCATAATGACAATGTTCAGGGATTATTTAAGTCCCTGATTTATAGTTTTTCTCCCCTCTTTCTTACTCATCAATATTTCTTCTAAAGTCAGTATTCAGTATAATTACACATTTAGGTTATCAAATATGTCAAAATCAGAACAGTAACTTTACGTCCTTCTGTAAGTGACTTCTGCCTACTCTTTGTGGCACTAGACACATATATCTCATATCTACTTTACACATATTAATCAGGTTTCTCTCCTCAATTTTGACACAGAACATTTTTCAAAACATTTACATTTAGTCATATTGTGGCATTTATTTACCTTGTTTTCAATATTCTTACCATTTCTCATCTATATTTTTCCTTTTACAATATCCACAATACATACATTCATATTGGTCATTTTCTAGTGTGCCCAATATACTTGTGCACAACCAATACACAGTATCTTACAGTATTTCTACACTTTTCATTTTACTCTGATAGAGAAGAAGGAAAGAAGATAGTAAAAGTTCTGAATGATGAAGAGGAAGATTGGCAGCACGAAAAGAAACGGAAGTAGTGCTGGCAACAACTCGGGTCCCTGGTGCTCGTCAGACACCTGACAATGCAAAGAGTGCATGTCCCCTGAGGGTTAACAAACCTCATCTGAGGACATGTACTTTTAAATACACAACATGGTGCAAACATAAGTCCTTTCTAATTTTTTAAGTACATTAGAAATAAATTATTATCCTTTTGGAGTTCTTTGCACTCTCATTAAGTTACTATAAGCATCATTATTCATAAAGTTTTCAGGTTTGTCACACTATATTGCCCTATTTCATAATTAGACTGGCAACAGTAAGTATCCATTTAAAACTGAAGCAGTTCCTAAGCAGAGTCATACAGTACAGTACAGTAAATAATAAGCAACCTCCCCCAGGTCTCAGGATCAACAAAACAACATTCACCTTCAGGTAACACTCAGATACAATAATAATAAAGTCATGCATTATATTAAAAATATATATACATACAGTATCCTGCCCCCTGTCTCTTTATTAACCAGGCAGTCTTATGGTTCATTAAAACAGTCACTTAAATCTGGTGGCTTTTTAGGTTTTCTACTTGCTACATCTTTCACTAAGCTATCCAGATCTTGCCAACATTTTGTTTCATCAGGTGGCTTTTTAGGTTTTGGAATTTTAAAATCTTTAGCAAGATATAACATCTCCTGCTCTGCTATTATTTTATCAGGTGGTCCTTTTTGTTCCTGTAATTCACACTCAGTTAAAACATTTATTAAGGCTTGCCCCAGTATAGTATCATCTGGGGGTTCCTGTAAATTATGCCCCTGTGTTATATTATTGAATAATTCATTCGGTTTCGGCCCAGTTCTACTTTCTGTATCTTGCTTTGGAAAAATGTCACTAATTTTCTCATACCCTCTTTCAGTAAAAGTATATTCACTTTCATTTACACCTGAAAATTCATCTTCACTGGAGTCATCACTACTCCCTTCCTCACCATCAGATTCACTTAAGTACTCAACTTTTGAACAATAGAGAAAGTTAGTATATTCATTTTTATCTATATTCATATACCCTTCATCATCTGAACTATCACTGATTTCATTTTCGTTATCAGATTCTAGTAGGAAAGCAACTTTTAAACAGTGAGGCAGATTATCACTAGATGTTTCAACCACTTCGTTTTTCGACTCATTTTCTACATAATGGACATCATTTGGACAGTCAGACACTTCGGTTATATCACTTTGAACGATTTCAGCCTTAACTTCATATTTAGTATAATCGTCATATATTTCGATAACTTTCATTTCAGTTTCTTCCATGCTATCAGTTTCAGCCAATCGTGCGAAATTACCACACCCTTCTACCTCAGAATCACAAAATACCTTTCCATCAACAACAATTTCGTCTGCACTGCTTATAATGTCATGTCCACTAACGTCCTCCTTTACATCATTTTCACCTATTTTTCGTTGTGCACACGTCTTTTGCGTGGCATATTCTACCTCCCTTGCCTCTTTATTCATCATAACTTCCCTCATATCTATGTCTTTTACCTCACACACATCAATAACAGTGCCAATATTTCCCTTTTCACTCGCCTTTTCTGCCTCCCTTTCGTTCTTTAATAAAGTCTTTTCGCACGATTCCGATACTAAGTTATCCTTATTATATGACATATTAACTTTATTTTCATTTTTACACTCATCTACTACTGAAACCGGCCATCGGAAGTGTCCGATCCCGCCTCTCCTGTTTCTCTCTACGGCAGCCATCTTGTTCTGACGTCTGCTGTTTGTGTCTGCTGCCAAATACAATGTACGCTGCTCCGGCAACCGCTGGCCCGAGGACGAACGGTCACGCAACTGCGCACTGGGAATGCCACTACGTAACACTCCGCGCCCATCCGCTATAGGCGCGGCCTTAAACTTCCTGCCCCGTAGTTTACATCTTTCCTTCTCGAATCTAATATTTGACATCTTTTCTTTGGGCCCAAAACCGGTTTCCGCGTGAATCCGACCCGTAACACACGCGGTTTTCAGTTTTCCATTTCGTCTCTAGTTTGGAAATTCCGCGTCATGTACCCTCTGCCACGCATCGTATAATTTCCTCTACCTCTCGCGCGACCTCTTTGAACCGTATTTACACGAAATTTGTCATTTTCGTGTCGTTCAGCTTGGTCATTACTTTCTCGCGAATAATTGTTGTTATTACGTGGACGGGAATCGCGATTTCTTCGCCAGTGATCTTCATCTTCTACCCTTTCCAGAAATACAGAAAAACTACTGTGGGTACTCCCAACATACCGTTTAGAATCCTCAGGCAGTTTCTGCCAAAGAACCCAAACGATCTCGGCTTCAGTCCTTCTTGCTTTCAAATGTATCAGTTTCCTGTACCACGATTCGCAAAACTCTTTCATAGTTTGTCTACCCCTGGTATCATACACTCTGGCCATTAGGAACTCACGCCACAACTGGTCTTGTTTTCGTTCTGACCAGTACTCGTCAATAAATTTTTGTTTAAAGCTTTCAAAAGACATCTGGTTTGTATCCAGATTCAACCCCCACCTTTTTGCTTCTCCTGTTAATGCACTGATTACAACATTAATTTTTTCCTGGTCAGTCAAATATTCAGGAAAATTTCTTTCGCAATTCTTTACAAAATCAAGAGGGTGCCAACCGATATATCTCTTTGCAGGGTCGAATTTTTCCTCGCCCTCTAATATTTTACTGAAAGGCATTTTTTCAGTAAAATGTGTAGGTCCTGTTTGTATTTTTATTTCCAAGTCATGCATTTTGCCTTGGATTTGTGAAGTGTTATGTTCACACTTCTTTTCGCAAGTAACAACCTGTTTGGTTAATTCTCTACTTGTTTCTGTTACAGACTGTTTAATCTGCGCAAATTCCACGTTACATTCAGTTTGTATTTCGGATTTAATACCGAATACCTTTTCGTCCACTTTAGTGATGACTAAGGGTTCTATTTGATCTTGTATTTTAATTACTTCAGTGTCAAATCTTTCGTTAATGTCATCAATTTGTCCTTGTACATTGGCAATATTGCCATTGATGACAGTAATTTCGCTTTTAAGGTTTTTAATTTCATTACTCACAATGTCTACTTTTACATCAACCTTCTCAATCTGTTTACTAAGATTCTTTCCTTGCTCTTGCATTTGTTTACTAATATTGTCATTTTGCGCAGCATTTTGCTGTCCCTGTGCTGCAATTAGCTGTCCCTGTGTTGCCATTAGTTGTCTTTGTTCTGCCATTTGTGCAGACAACATTTTTAACAATTCTATCATATCTGAATTCTTTTCACTTTTAGGTTCTGCTACATTTTCGTGTTCAAGATCTACTTTCCTTTCAGCTTTTGGTGATTCAAACATATCCCGCGATTCATTAGCATAGCCACTGTCTTCCACAACGTCGCTCATACTGTCTTGCTTAGAACGCGCGACACACATAGCTTCGATCTGTTTATTGACGTCTGCGTGAGAACGTACGTAATTTAACTCGCGTGTAGTGGCATCTGTTGGTGTGCTGCCTGAACTGCTTTCGGTTACATTCTGATCTCGCGTATCTAGATTCATTTCTAGTTTCCTGTCCATTTTAATTACTGTTCAGTACTGATACCTTTTATTTTCGATTTAAACTGAACTTTCACTATCCGGTCTCTCAAATAATGCACAGGTTCGTACCGCTGGACGTTTTATGTTCACTCTATGTTTGTAAAAGGCTAACTACTTATAATTTTTTTTTTTTCGTCTGTAGGTGCAGACTGAACAACGTCCTGTCACGCGGCGCCACATATAACACTACTAGGACTGCGTGGTGGCGCAATGTTTACGTAGCTTGCGTAATCAAATACCAAGTTTGGTATATTACTTATTATGTCCCAACAGAACAAGTAATCCTGTCAAAGAAAAGCCACATATAACACTACACTCTGCTACTATTACACCATAACCCCAAAGTAGGAGTCAGTTTACAAAACAAAATTATTTTGTTATAATAAATATGGTATTACGCAATCAGAACAGTGTTACCCTCTGAGAGGAATTTTGTTGTTTGACCATGTTGTACCTAACGGAAGTGGCTTATCGGAAATGAAAGTCAGAATTACGTAACTAATTAAACAGTGACTAACGAAGAAATTGCCTTCCTGCACTGTTAAACTGATAATGGTAAAACGGCCGCCAGCCTAACTAGGCAAAAGAATGATCAACATTCTCGTTGAAGAAAATAGTAATTAATAATTTTAACAGATAAACACAACCTATACTTGACCACAAGCGAGTGCAATTAACTCTGATACATACATATACATATGATAAGGTTGAAACCAACAATTAGAGCAGCAGAAGCAATTTGCAAAATTATAACAGCTACCAAAACACACTATTACTCTACACAAAGTGACTTGTCTTTATAACGTTATTATTAATATGCACTTCTAATACACGAGAGAGAGAGAGTAAACCTGAATATATAATTTCCTACTATTGCAGTTTTCCACTTTTACTGCAGTGAGACACAAAAATAACATATATGCAAGACACTGACTCACCTTCTGCGATTTGCAATAATAAGCAGTAATGTAATCATTTACTAAGCAAGAAATATTATAAGCCTCAGTCTTAAGAACTTTTACTTGAAGTTGGCAACAACACGTTAATAAGCAGTTTTCACTAGGAAAATAATTTTCAGTTCAAGAGGCTTTAATTAACAAAATCACTCTAGGCTCCAATGTACTTTCAGTAAGGACACTCGGTATTCAGTATAGTCCAAACGGTGAGGATCCTAAGAGGTTATGATGAGGAGAAAAGTCAAGGTAGATACACAAATTCAGATTTAAATTACCTTATATTTCAGCACATTAGCACATCCTTTAAGCTGATCCTTCACCGTACATCATAATGTCACTATGAAGCAATGATTGCGCAATGTGGTGGCAACTGCATGCAGGTAGGTGGAATTGCAGGCCGATTTCTTGATGGCGATGATAGAGACAAATTCCAGAATATTTCCAACTATTCGAGCCCTTGGAGAGAAGCATGAAAATCCTCTCTCGGAAATCAGCACAATATGCGTCTTTCCCATGGAATAGCACGGACTCGTAACTCGTGTCCGTCTGGTGACTCGTCTCCGACGGCTTCCGTCTCCGTCTCCGTGTGCTTTCCGACTTGCTCCGTCTCCGTGCGCTCTCCGACTGACTTCCTCGTCTACTTCCGTGTCCGTCTCCGACCGGTGGCTACCAGTCCCACCTTTTTCCGCAAGGCCAAACACAATTTGCGCATTCTGATGCAATACCGTTCCCGTGGGGAACCACTACACCTTATGGTGCAATAATTGCTAAGATTCCTAAGTGAGGATCAGCAGTTTACATAACAACAAACAAACGCATTGGATAACACAGAACTTTTGCACATATTAACAAATAAAGAAATATACAGTTATGTGTTACCCATTCAATCACACACATTTACAGAAGTAACATTAAATAAATAAAAGCAAAATAAATCAGTAGATCATTAGAGCTATGGTGTTACAATTGCTTCTGTGCACAAGGCAACAATGTGGTACGTTGATATGATGAGGCTATATTGTTGAACCAGTTCTTATCAGTTGCTGTCCATCGATTTATAATGTAAACAACATTTTTTCAGCATCTCTGAGTAGTTTTTTTGATCCCAATGTTTCAGTTCAATAAAGCCTCTAACTTTTACTCTACCCCTATTGTCTTTTTGAAGAAGGGATGAATGTCTGTGGAAAGGTAATATGTTGCGCAGTATATCATAATTGATAATGCTATGAAACTTACTGTATGATCATATATTTGTTATGCTGAGGTTTAAGTCAGGAATTTTCTATAGTGAGATAATTTTATAAGTAATTGTTGCTTTTGAATGCTTTATCCAAGAAGAGTCCCTGTATTGAGAATACTGAGGACTGACTTGAGTTTTGCTTAGTATACGCTTTTAATGCGTTTGTAGTAGGACTGGTGATGAGTTGTGAATAGTTAGGAAGGATCTGGAATACTTTGTGTTTGTCTGGTGGTTGCTTCTCAATTAATTCTGCTTTTAATGTTGAGAGCCAACTGCCTTGCCGCAGTGGTAACACCGATTTCCGTCAGATCACTGAAGTTAAGCGCTGTCGGGCTGGGCTAGCACTTGGATGGGTGACCATCCTGTCTGTCGAGCGCTGTTGGCAGGCGGGGTGCACTCAGCCCTTGTGAGGCAAACTGATGAGCCACTTGATTGTGAAGTAGCGGCTCCGGTCTCGGAAACTGACATACAGCCGGGAGAGCGGTGTGCTGACCATATGCCCCTCAATATCCGCATCCAGTGACACCTAGGGGCTGAGGATGACACGGCGACCGCTCGGTACCGTTGGGCCTTCATGCCCTGTTAGGAAACAGTTTAGTTTTAGTTTTTAATGTTGAGAGTTTAACTTTGTAGGAAGTTAATTATTAATTCATATTTCGAAACTGATAATGGCCATGAAATACTTGCAATGTTGGTCAACGTCCTTGTCAAACTTTTGTAGTTGTAACTCCTTCATTCCATCTGAATCCCTACTCAGGTGGATCTCATGTTTCGAGTAGGTTTTAAGTGGTTAGCTTTGTGAGAAGAAATCTAGTTTTCTTTTGACTAACCAGTTCACAAGTATGAGACTAGGTTTGAAGGCTTTTTAAGGAATTTATTGTACAGGTTTTTTGACATGTTGCTAAATAAGGCCGTCCTCTCCTTACGTTGAATGTTTTTATAAGTCATACTTCCTTCACAAATGGAAGAATGTTTCAAGTATACTTCCAGCAATTCAAATTGTGTTATACATTTTGTTGCCAAACCTACCCCTCTTTTTCTGGATCTATCCAGTTTGTTTTTATTTTATACAGTTCTTATGGACTCTTTTTCCCTGAAATTTCTTGGTGGGTCCATTTTGTAGTTTCCATGTAGACAACAGATTCCAAATGTAGTATCCAACGTTTTTAGAATCTTGTGTATATGGAACTCAGCACAGAGATGCTCTAAATCACCATAAGAATCTTAAACTGCGTCCAATATGTTGTCTTATTTCTGTCACCTGCTGTTTCACTCTGAATTGATCTCTTCTATTCTTTGTTTTGAACTTTTCAGTCGTTACTCTTTGCCTTATTTGAAAGACGAAATTTCGTTGTGCTGATTATTTTAGCTCAACTAATGGCTGTTGTGGTTTCGAGTACGCCTCTACAACTCGATGTTGGAGCTTGGTCTTCTGTTAAATAGCGTTATCTTACTTATCATGGAGCAGCCATAATGCTTTTGATGACGTCACGTACCTTATCTGCTTCCCCACAACGTAACTGATGGGACCACTTCCTGTCAATATGACATTTGTTTACGTGCACCGCGGATACCCGAACCACACCGAACCACATACTGGACGTGCCGGAGACTCAATACGTTCTTTCCCTCTCTCGTCTCAGTAATTTAAGTAGTGAATATTTTTGCGTAATTTACCTTTCACTAATTTTGGACGGTTGGTACTTAAGAATAGTTGCTCTGTTACTACTGTTTTACTCTGAATTTATTTGACGATTTCGAGATAGAAACTGTGTTTATTCTTTTTCAATGCTACAACAAACTTCTCGCCAGAATTATTATCTCCACAAGTTACTCGTGTATTTGGATGGTTTATAACAGGCATAATATAAATTGACGCTCTGAAATTTTCTCGAATATATGGCTATATTGCCCTGTTATCAGTGATATACCCTAGTTATTGAAGCTACAATGTTAATTAACTCTGATCCAGATGTAAAATTTAATTGTATGTCTCTTAATATTTATTCATAAATATTTCTCCAGTTTACAAATGTGATGGTGTCTGGATTATTTTCTTTAATACCTAAAATATGGTATGTCACTTTTTGTAGGGTTCAATTACGTATTTTTCACCATTCATAAACCGATGTGTTTCTCCTGCGGTAGTTAAAGGTTGGTTTTTTTAGGAATCTTTTTGCCTTACTCTTTCCTATGGTAGGAAAGGCGTAGTTTGAACATTTTTTCGGTGGCGCAGTTTCTTCATGCTACTGAGGCAGCGGGATTGCAATAATCCATTCTGCTGATATCATTTGGCGGTGATTTCCACCACTACCCAGATAAATTTTGCCAACCTCTTGCTGTGCCACTAACACTGTTGTCTTTTTCTTCTTCCCTCAAAAAAGGATAGTTCTCGCTGAACCTTTGCGGCAGTACCAGTTTTCTCTCCCTCGTCTTTTTAACAAAGACAGCTCAGTCATTGCGCCTCCCTCAGCTAGTCAGCCCTACCGTGCCTCTGCCATCAGGAATAAGCTGACTTCCTTATCTCCTTTCGTATTTAGCAGGTAATATTTAATTATTTGTATTGCACCCATGTAGAAACACTAGCATAATATAGCATGTTAGTGTACCTATTTATTAAAACGGTTAACTTGGTGTTTGATTAATTATAAGTCAGTTCAATACAGGATATAACGCTTGTGCTTGAATTAGTTATCCTTACAATAACATATTTACTTAGCAGACTATTAGAGGTGTTCACTAACTATAGTTTCTCAAGGAATGGAGCCATTAGTATAAACTTAATTTATTCTTAATAAAGTTTAGGGTATAAGTTCGCAAATTTAATAAGGAAACTATTTACGTGCTTTATACGTTTAACATGTTGAGTGCTATAAGACTACAGCCGGCCACAGCAGAACCTCATACTTGGCGGTAAAACATCCCTCAGCGTGTCTGCGGCAGTCAACGTGGTTGATGAAGAATTTTTCAATTGAACGTACTTCTTAATATCTGTATCTGAAAATATGCTACGTGAAGTAAGAATTTTTGTATTTCTGTATTTTCATTGTGTCTGAAGTCAAGGAAGTTCATATAATGGAACACTTATTACATTTCAAAAGTCTGCAGCTCGTGGTCGTGCGGTAGCGTTCTCGCTTCCCACGCCCGGGTTCCCGGGTTCGATTCCTGGCGGGGTCAGGGATTTTCTCTGCCTCGTGATGACTGGGTGTTGTGTGATGTCCTTAGGTTAGTTAGGTTTAGGTAGTTCTGAGTTCTAGGGGACTGATGACCATAGATGTTAAGTCCCATGGTGCTCAGAGCCATTTTTGAACATTTGAAAAGTGCTCACTTGTATTGGTCAAATGTGTTAGGTACATTAGGGAATATTCATGATTTATTGTTTAAATGATATTAGTTTTGGAGAAATATTGTATTTTTTAAAGACTTTTTTGGGTCTATCAGGAATTACGTACATAAAGAGTGGGTATTTTGTGTTTTTGATCTGGTGAGTACCTGAAAACAGATGTATGTGAATTTTGGTCGTATTTAGGGAGCTGTTGTACATTTTTTTAAGAAATTTTGATTTTTGCTGAATTATTAACTAAAATAATCAGTAGTTTGGCATCCAGGCCTACTGAGCAGCTATGATGAAAGTTAAACATCAGGCAAGGACTGACTATATTGCTCATATGACGCGTTTCGGAATTTATCCATCATCAGATTTCCAAGAGCGATTGCAGCACGTGGATATGGCGCTTCAAGTTGTAAGTGAAAAACATTCGCATTTTGCGGATGCTTGTTTCACATACAATTTGAAACGCCATAACCACGTCCAGCACTCGCTCCAGGATATCTGATGATGGGTAAATTCTGAAGCGCGTCATATGAGCAATAAAGTCATTCCTTGCCTGATGTTCGACTTTTACCATTGTGACCCGGTCAGCGTGAATGCAGAACTACTGATTATTATAATAATGGTCAAATGGCTCCTGCATGACTTTATTCCTATTATTAACTAAAAGACAGTCAGCTGTTGAGTTTTGGCATCGAGAAAGTCTGCGACTTTTATAAAATTTCTTTGAGGACAGAGATTTTTGGACTGTACTCTGATACATTTCGACAACTATAACATAATAAATTTTTTGTGACTCCTAGCAATAAGCCCCTCTCTACAACACCAAAAACAAATAACTTCAACAGAACATAGAGTTAAGCCCTCACAGGGGTCAACTTCCAGTAACATGTACAATCGTGCACAAAACGAGCGAAACTCCTCGCCTTTTCGTTATGCTGGTCCACACAGCTTTAAAGTCTGCCACACAGCTTAACTGGCAAGGCGATGAAGTGCTACCAACATACTATGCACAAGCATGAAATTGACAAACTATCAGAACTTTGTCAGAATGTTTTCAATAATGTGTAACACTATATTAATGCTGATTAGTGTGTTAAACAGAACACGTAAATGTAAGATATAAATGACAGAAGAAGCGCTAAATGGTATGAACTGTAGTAATAAAAACGAATTTCAGCTTATCGAGATAACATAACTGTTTTAGTAAGTACCCCAGATCGTTACGAATTAGCAAAATAGTATGAGCATTCGGCCGCGGAACGGTCTGTGTCAACGTTCAGACCAGTCATACTGGATTACCGTTTCTGACCTACCATGAAAGTGTGCAAATTCAGCAATGCGTGAAGATTCATAACGAAATCCAATTAAAAATCATTCAGTGCCACACTTAATTCAGTTACTGACAGAAGCGGAAAAAGTAGGCAGTAACAAGTATGAAAATCTACAAGATGTTCATATTTACATCCACAGGGCGCCGGTACAGAATAAAGGTAGTAATAAAACGTGTTAGGGGGCGAGAATTTCTTAAAATTGTTTTTTTTTTTTATAGTCTATCTGCCTCCATCGAGATTAGAGCCGAAAACAAACCAGACCTCCATTGCAGTAGCAAACACCTTTCACTACGCTAGCAGACAACCAAGGCAAACAGCCCTATATTATTACCCCCAGACATGAATAAATGATTCAAATGGCTCTGAGCACTATGCCACTTAACTTCTGAGGTCATCAGTCGCCTAGAACTTAGAACTAATTAAACCTAACTAACCTAAGGACATCACACACATCCATGCCCGAGGCAGGATTCGAACCTGCGACCGTAGCGAGACATGAATAAGCCGGCAATTTCGCAATGAAAATGGGAAAATGATCTGCAGTTTTTGTTGCATAGAGATTTCTGGACTCCAAAACATGAATTTTCTATCTTTATGTCACCGCTAGTGTGTCAATCATTCGGAATGTTTATCGAAATAACAAAATACTGTTATTAGCGAGTAAATTTAGTAGGATAATTCTGCACCACCCCATGAAATAAACGGCTACATAGTTGCCAAATGTATTCTAAAATGTTTTGAATTCTCGATTATACTCGGCACAGCCAGATAACGTTCATTAGTCGAAGTGTTTCTTAAGCTAGCTAGCAATGGGAATGCTTGCACTTCTAAAACGTGGTGGCATTAATACTGGGATCTGAATTACCACGCGTATAGGCAAATGGATTTTATTTGCATCCCTGTAAACGTGATTTGGATCGAAAGCGTAGCTATGATTAATATGCTGATGTACCGACTGCAAATAGAACATTTCGAAAAAAGAGTAGGGGTAATTATTTATATGACCCTCATCTTCAGTAGCTGTCGTACCTATTTTCGTTGTTAGGATTTCATCACCTAAATCGGTAACACTGGAACCCAACTAGTCCCATTTTCTTGACCGTCTATCTGTCTACCCAATCCTTAAAACCCGTTTACCTCGAGTACGGGTAGACATAATAAGCGGATATGTATCGCACTTCCTGCGGTATACGGTCCTTTGGTGGTGTACAAAAGTGAGCTTCTATGTCAATGCAATCTAAAGATACGGTCGTTTATGTAAATAAAATTTACGCGAAAGGTCAAAAAATGGCTCTAAGAACAAACTGTTTAGGTCATCAGTCCCCTAGACCTAGAACTACTTAAACCTACCTATCCTAAGCACATCACACACATCCATGCCCCAGGTAGGATTACAACCTGCAACTGAAGCAGCCGCGCCGTTTGTGACTGAAGCGACTAGAACAGCTCGGGCACTGCACCCGGCGAAACCCTTTTCACCTCATGTGTAATGATAATATATACTGTCTAGTGAGGATAAACTGTATTCGCCAGCAACTCAGATGATTTGATCACGGAACTTTTACGAAGTTACATTCAAATTTTGTTCGAAGTCGTCTGCAATATCCACTTATACACACCCTAGGAACGTAGTATGCGATATCCACTTCTGAAGACGCTGGCGGATACTGCAGTACCGTAACAAGCAGTTAAGAATTTATTGCTATTGGTACATGCATGACACTTTATTTCAGTATCAATTTAACGCACCTAGGTGTTTGTCTATGGCTGAAAATAATGAGCCGGCCGCAGTGTCCGAGCGGGTCTATGCGCTTCAGTCTGGAACCGCGAGACCGCTACTGTCGCAGGTTCGAATCCTGCCTCGGGCATGAATGTGTGTGATGTCCTTAGGTTAGTTAGGGTTCAGTAGTTCTAAGTTCTAGGGGACTGATGACCTGAGATGTTCAGTCCCATAGTGCTCAGAGCCATTTTTGAAAATAATGAACAAAAAATAAATAAACAGCAAACAACATCGATGTTCAAATCAAATGTAACTCACATGTTGCAATTACAACATAATTTCGTTGTTACATCTACATGACTACATTTACAGTATTTCTTTGCAATCCAGACTAACGTGCCTGGCAGAGGGTTCATCGAACCACCTTCGGACTATTTCTCTACCGTCCCATTATTTAATAGCGTGCGGGAAAAAGGACCATTTAAATCTTTTCTTACGAGCCCTGAATTACATTATTACTATGGTCATTTCTTCCTGTGTGAGTTCCCGAGGAAATAATGTTTTGGTATTCAGAACAGATACTGGTGATTAAAATTCGTGAAAGATTTCGCGGCAACGAAAAACGCTTTTATTTTCATGAATGTCACCCCAACTCGCTTATCAAATCTGGGACTCTCTCTCCCGTATTTCGTGACATTTCAAATCATGCTACCGTTCCTTGGACATTTTTGGCGCGTACCGTCAATCACGTCTGTCAAGGATCCCCTACCGCGCAGGAATACTATAGCAGTGGACGGACAGACGTAGTGTAGGCAACGTCTTCAGTACACCTGTTGCGTATTCTTAGTGTGCGGTCAATAAAACGCAGTCTTTCGTTGCGTTCCCCACAAAAGTATATTTGTGCTCGTTCGAGTTTAAGTTTTACTGGGTACTGCAATGAACTGACAGTATTTCGACTTGTGTTTTGTCATATAACCGAAAGATAATTATTGTTACTGGACGCAGCTTTCGTGTTTAATGTATTCCTCATTCAACAGAGTACACTCCTCGCACACCACACGCAACTATTTCAAAGTATTAAATTGTTACTAATGTTACGAAGTTGCAGTGGTCGTCTAAACCTGTCGTTTTGAAACAAAGGAAAATATTATAGTGAAATATGGCAACCAAGAAGCGGACTGTCCAAATAAACAAACATCTGGTTCAAGTTGTTGCAGTAGGTCTACTACACAGTAACGTAAAGTATGAGCAAAGTCCATTAGTAGATCGTTATCAGGAAACCAGCTCTCATAAAGCAAACTGCCACTACAAGAACGAAAGTTTCCACACATGTCAATGAGTAGTCGAGGAAAGTGGACGCATTCTGTCTACTGAATCGCAATGCACGCCACTTACAAGTGGACCCGCCAAGTGTCATACCCCGATCTTGCTAAAACTTCGCTCAGTGAAAGAGGTGACAAAATAAGCGAACACGGGTCTCGGATTACCTGCATACACTCGACCACTTCTGAGAAAACAACGGTCAAAGTTTTCAATGCGCTGTTGCTATAGTGTAGATACCTTTTAGCGTGTAAGGATTCAGTTGAAACGGTGGCTCAGCGGCTACCGCCGCGACTTCAGAACTTTGCGCTGCGAGTTCGAAACCCGGTTGTTCCTTTTTTTGTCACTAAAAAACAATATGGTCTCGAACTCGGGAATCAAAGTAAAGAAGGAACAACGGTAGCCACTGAGGCACCGCTTCAATTGCATTCTCGGGCGCAAAAGGTATCTACACTAAAGCAACAGCGCGTTGATAATTTTGACCGTCGTTTTCTCGGAAACGGTCGAGTGTCTGCAGATAAGCCGAAACACATGTTCGCTTATTTTGTTTCCGGACAATCAGCGTATGGCACATTGCGAGTTCCTCTCGCTAGTCGAGTCGCTTCTTACGCCCCGGCCGGCCGGAGTGGCCGTGCGGTTCTGGGCGCTACAGTCCGGAACCGAGCGACCGCTACGGTCGCAGGTTCGAATCCTGCCTCGGGCGTGGATGTGTGTGGTGTCCTTAGGTTAGTTAGGTTTAATTAGTTCTAAGTTCTAGGCGACTGATGACCTCAGAAGTTGAGTCGCATAGTGCTCAGAGCCATTTCTTACGCCCGGCGAGAGCTATGTATGCCTCAGAGTAAACTGCGCCACTTGGAAACACGGCGAGCGAGAATAAACACGTTTTCCTTCTTATAAGGCAACCTTCTACAGCTAAAATTCACGGAGTGTTCTTCAGGTTGCCTCAGATATTTCAGAAATGTTTCTTGCGTTAGGCTTGCCGTATATGCAAAACATAAACATTTCATTTTATGTAATATTTATCAGGATAAGACATTACAAGAGCAGACCAGTCCCTTCTGTGAAAAATTACAGATTCTAAGTTGCTCCATTATGTAATGACACGGGTACGGGTGTGCGATCTCTCGTTTATGCCATCGATTTCCGTGTTACACATGCTTGGCTACTGCGTTGTGGCTGCAGTCGTGGAGGAGGCAATCTGCTTCCTACTAGCGCTGTTTTCACAGCAGATATTAACCTCGACGAATCATTCAGTTAACGCTAAATGACCCATCTGGCTGAGGTAGACAAGGGCGCTATAATAGAACTGCATACAGAGGGATTTTCAAATGGCTATATAGCAAGAACTATGGGTCTTCACAAGTGGACGGTAGCCTGGTGGATTAGACGAAAGGAAGAGGGTGGTAACCTGAATGGAAAGCCTCATGGTCGTCGCCGCAAAACAGCAGCAGCTCAGGATCGGCAGATACGCCGTTTCAGTGAGAATCACCCATTTGTCAACGCACGACAAATTCACCAGACTTTGGGTCTCAATGTTAGCAGTAAGACCGTCACTCGTTTTCTAAGGGAAGGTGGACTGAGAGCAAGAAGCGCTGCTGTGAACGAGACATTGACTGTTTCCCACAAAGAAGCGTGCCTTGCTTTTGCTGCTGAAAATGTCGACAAACTTCTCCAGCTTTGGAGGCGAGTGATTTTTACGGACGAAAAAGTTTTCTCTACTGCATCAACCGGAAAAGTACTTGTTTACCGGCCAAAAGGTGCTACGTATAATCCAAAATATATTTACAATTGCCGAAGGAGTGGCAGGGAGTCGGTAACGGTATGGGCATGGATATCGGCCGAAGGGTGTGGGCTCCTGTGGGAAGTGAAAGGAAGACTCGATGCGCGCAGTTACGTATCAGTTCCGGAGAACATGATGTTGCCTTGTGTGACAGTAAGATTTGCCGATGATCAGATCATGTTCCAACAAGATCGCTCGCCTATTCATATGGCACGTGTGATTATGAGGTGGTTCGACGACTATAGTAATATTACTGTAATGTAATAGCCACGTAAAGGAGCTGACATGAATCCCATTAAGAATATTTGGGCAGAAATGGTCAGAGTAACACGGGGAAAGGGACATTCACCGTCGAGTCGCCGACAGCTTTCTGATGTGATTCATGACGTTTGGAATGAGTTACTTGAATCTCCTAGTTACGTGGCTAGAGTTGTGGGCTCAATGCCCTACAGACTTCAAGCTGTTGTGGAAGCCGCAGGAGGCTGTACGCGATACTAAGCAGCATCAGCAGAGCTGTTTTTTTTTTTTCAGCCCTTAACCAATCAGATTCAACAGATGTTTCAAGTTATATTTTTACAGATCTATATTTTATATAATTTTAAGGAAATCTGTACAACCAAATTAATTCACAACAAGATATGTAATATTTAATTTGCTAAGAGAAGAAATACTCACGTTATATATTCATGCACTCTCTAAAAAATGCACGACACGTGTATATGCAAGAAGGATAAAAAGAAATTCAGCACAAATGAAAAATATTAAGGAGAAGCTCGCCGATGAGGGCGTAATTGGAGAGCGGAGGTTGGGCTACAAGGGGAGGTAAGGAGGCCAGAAAAAGAAGAGAAAAATCAAATACAGAATAGGCTTCGAATCGTCGCAGCAGAGGGTGGTTGATATATGCGTTTCGGAGCAACAGTGGGAGAATAGTTTTATTTACTGATTTTTTTGATTTTTTTTGTGACGGCTAAACAGTGCTGCTTCATAGGACCCACTATTTTTCCACATGTGGCTAAACATCAGAGGTGTAAAAACTTTTGAGAAGTGCCGAAGTTCTCTGGAACAGTAACATGTTTTAGACAAGAAGATGGTTTTTAGATCATTTCATTTTAACCATTCACAGTATGCTTTGAGATTCTAATCTATGATTTCATTTTATTATTATGTATCTTTTCTTCAGTAAAAGTTAACAGTAGTAAGTTTCAAGATACAAAGAATAACTGGAAGTTTTTAGTTTGTGGAATAGCGTATTTAACAGGAAATATTTTCAACAAATCTGTAGTTATTGGACATATTAAGAAGCAAGTCAAAAATGGCATTGTCGAAAGATCAGGTTGGTCTCTAAACGGTCACGACGGCCAGATAGCAAATACGAAACTATGAGTAACAACTGTTGCTGAAGGTGAGGAGCCATAATCGATATGCCACTATTCTCTAATTGTATTTCTGAAGTTTATCGTCCATCCTAGGACTGAAACCGATACTCTGTTTAACGTAAAGAATATAACCTTTAAAATTTACGTAGCAGCGCAGAATATTAATACACAGCATATAGATCAGGAACTTAATTCCACTGCCTTTAATTTTATTCTCACGGATGACATTGAGACAGTAAATAACAAGAGGAATTACAAATTCTCAGAATCAATATAGATAATTCAAGTGTCCAGTGGATTCAAAAATTTGCTACAATAGCGAATAACTGCTTTCACTGACTCCTTCATGCCTACGTTTTCTCAGTCAGACAATGTTTGAAACTAGCAAAGTAAAACATTTTTCCACAAATTGTCCAATTGGATGTCGAAGAGCAAGTTACATAAATTACGATGACAACAAATGTTTTTCAAGTAGACTGAGCACTGTAGGCATCCAACGCTTTTATTGTGTGTTACATGCGCAGTATGTAAACTGGCAACGCCACCAACACACAATACCACTATGCTGAGAAACAATTGTAGCAAAACAGAGCATCCTCGTGGTCCATGTGATGGATAGGACGACTAATTCGCAACATAAATGTCAATGTAAGCAGCAATCTCTGTTGGTGCGTGCTTCTTGGACCAAATAACATACATTTGCTACGTCTTCAGTGCGAATCATGTAGCAAATGTAATTTAAGGGACATAAAAATATCGAGTGGATTTACTAACATAATTATGAACCACTCAAGAACTTAAATCGATTGTCACATAGTTGTCGGACTATTCTACCGTGTTGCCATTGTCCATAAGACTAGCAGCAGGAAGAAAACGTTCGCTCAGCTGATGTGCTGGTGAAGCTCGCTCTTCGAGGACGCCACAGCATCGTCTGCCACCACTTCGTGGGAAACGAAATACCTCAATTATAAGCCAATGTGTTGTATTCGCATATCTGTGACTATGACTTGGCGCTAAATTGTGGTTATGGATAGTACGTATGCTCAGATTGTGAATCTAACATCATAAACATCATAAATAAAGACAAGGGGAAACGAATTAGGCGTCCTTCCACTTCCATAACATCAAATATATTTAGTTATTCTATCTTAAATGAACTGTGCAGAAAATCGTTTCGCAGAAGTGAATAACATTTTAGCAACACCAGATGATATTAACAGCTTGCCGCCGCAGGTTAGCCTTGCGTTGAACGGCATCATATCGCGGATCGCGCGGCTGCATGGGTGCGAATTAGGTTAAGTAGGTTTAAGTAGTTCTAGGTCTAGGGGACTGATGACCTAAGCAGTTTGTTCTTAGAGCCATTTTTTGACCTCTCGCGTAAATTTTATTTACATAAACAACCGTATCTTTAGATTGCGTTGACATAGAAGCTCACTTTTTTACACCACCAAAGGACCGTATACCGCAGGAAGTGCGATACATATCCGCTTATTATGTCTACCCGTACTCGAGGTAAACGGGTTTTAAGGATTGGGTAGACAGATAGACGGTCAAGAAAATGGGACTAGTTGGGTTCCAGTGTTACCGATTTAGGTGATGAAATCCTAACAACGAAAATAGGTACGACAGCTACTGAAGATGAGGGTCATATAAATAATTACCCCTACTCTTTTTTCGAAATGTTCTATTTGCAGTCGGTACATCAGCATATTAATCATAGCTACGCTTTCGATCCAAATCACGTTTACAGGGATGCAAATAAAATCCATTTGCCTATACGCGTGGTAATTCAGATCCCAGTATTAATGCCACCACGTTTTAGAAGTGCAAGCATTCCCATTGCTAGCTAGCTTAAGAAACACTTCGACTAATGAACGTTATCTGGCTGTGCCGAGTCTAATGGAGTATTCGAAACATTGTAGAATACGTTTGGCAGCTATGTAGCCGTTTATTTCATGGGGTGGTGCAGAATTATCCTACTAAATTTACTCGCTAATAACAGTATTTTGTTATTTCGATAAACATCCCGATTGATTGTCACATAAGCCTTGACATAAAGGTAGAAAATTCTTTTTTTTTTTATTCCAGAAAGTTCTATGCAACAGAAATTGCAGATCATTTTCCCATTTTCTTTGCGAATTTGGGGGTAATAATAGACTGCTGTTTGCCTTGGTTGTCTGCTAGCGTAGTGAAAGGTGTTTGCTACTGCAATGGAGGTCTGGTTTGTTTTCGGCTCTAATCTCGATGGAGGCAGATAGACTATAAAAAAAAAACAATTTTAAGAAATTCTCGCCCCCTAACACGTTTTATTACTACCTTTATTCTGTACCGGCGCCCTGTGGATGTAAATATGAACATCTTGTAGATTTTCATACTTGTTACCGCCTACTTTTTCCGCTTCTGTCAGTAACTGAATTAAGTGTGGCACTGAATGATTTTTAATTGGATTTCGTTATGAATCTTCACGCATTGCTGAATTTGCACACTTTCATGGTAGGTCAGAAACGGTAATCCAGTATGACTGGTCTGAACGTTGACACAGACCGTTCCGCGGCCGAATGCGCATAATATTTTGCTAATTCGTAACGATGTGGGGTACTTACTAAAACAGTTATGTTATCTCGATAAGCTGAAATTCGTTTTTATTACTACAGTTCATACCAATTAGCGCTTCTTCTGTCATTTATATCTTACATTTACGTGTACTGTTTAACACACTAATCAGCATTAATATAGTGTTACACATTATTGAAAACAGTCTGACAAAGTTCTGATATTTTGTCACTTTCATGCCTGTGCATAGCATGTTGGTAGCACTTCATCGCCTTGCCTGTTAAGCTGTGTGGCAGACTTTAAAGCTGTGCGGACCAGCATAACGAAAAGGCGAGGAGTCTCGCTCGTTTTGTCCACGACTGTACCTTACGGAAGGGGGCAGGTTTGCAAAGGGTGCCTACCCAGTATGGACTCCTGCGGAGTATTTGATTTATACTTAATTGACAAACTAAAATTTTATTTAATAATTGAAGCTGGGAATCCTCCTGAATAAAATAATATAATTTTAATTAATATTGTGTTTATACTGGTTGCTGATGAGGAGGAATGTTAGATATTAGTATTTTATTAATGATCTCATTCATAAGCAGCCATATACAGTATTCATAGTCGCTCAAGAAAGTTATAATTAAGCTTTACTTGTTTAATCAGGATCGGACGTTGACTCTCCTTGTTCGCAGTCTCGATGATTCGAAGCGATCTGCAATCCTGTGTAAATAAAATGTCTTGGTTTTCTTGCATTGCGTAGTCAGTCGGGAAACCTCAGATCAAGCGGAAAGTTTGCTTTGATAGAGTTTAATTATCCGATGAAATAATGGAGCTCTTGGATCTAATAATTGCAGGTTCGTTTCCAGTTCATCGGAAGTTCCCTTCTGATTACCAACGAAACGACACCTCCGTATATTTCCAATTAGAGAATACATATATAATGAAATTCCTTACACAACTTTGATGTAAATGCTCAGTATATATTTTCTTGAGTAGCATACAATATATTTTCAATCTCTTTCTTGCAGTAATCTTTATAGCAAAATTACAATTATTCAGTGCGGCTATTTGGCACAGAGAAGGTCCTAGAAGTCCCCTCAACACACCATAGAGAATACTACAAAGAGTAATTATGCGCTCATGGAATAGTAATAGTACTGTACTACTTTGCGCATCGATTCTGTGAGTATATGGATGGTCAAGTAGGAAATGTAATTCACTCATAGAATTGTGCAGGGATAATTAGTAGAATATAAAGAGATATTACACTAATTACATACGCCACGACTGCTAGGCAATAGGGAGGCGTGGGAAAGGAGTCATGTGGATGCAACTAGCTGTATCTTGGTGAGCAGAACACAGGGCAGACGTACTCGTGGTTTCCAGCATTCAGACAGAGCAGGCGGTGTCGTGACGTCTGCCTCTATCTCTGTTCTATTCGACCGGCTACCAGCTAGTTAGAAAGTGAACCATTCTATTCCTGTATTCAACTATTACCTAGACCGGCAGACGCCGCTAGAGTCCGGCCTGGAGGAGCTCTCATGTAGACCTTACTTTCAGAATATATCCGCATCTTCTTTGTATTTCTCTCTTTCATTTCAAACCACCTCCATTCCGGCGCCTCCTTCTGCCACCCTTGACAAGGCAGACTCCACTTCTAGCAATGCCCTGTACAAAAGTTACATTGGCATCTGACAATGTCTTTCTGATGCATCATTTAATAATATGATGTATAATGGTATTACCGAAGAGAAATCCGTCACACTAGGCAGTTTAATAATAGGAACGGGCCCAGCCCCAATTTTCTCCAACTGTTACTGTTCTTGCATGACTAGCGCACATTTAAGGACTCTGAGGCAAGATTGTGATCAGCTTTTAGCTATTGACCAGGTACCCCTGAAAGTTATAAAAGATATTTTCAAATTTTCGCATCAATCTACTTCTGCATCGGTACTACGCAAGCCACCTGAAGGTGTGTGGCGGAGGGTACCTCTGGTGTCACTAAGTTACTGCCCCCTTCCCTTTTTCACTCGCTAATGGCGCGTGGGAAGAACGATTGTGGGTAAGCCTCTGTATCAGCTCTGATTTTTCGAGTACTCTCGTTGTGGTCATTTCTTGGTGCATATGTGGGAGGAAGTAATCTGTTGTCCAGCTCATGCCGAAAAGTACTCTCTTGAAATTTCAATAGTAAACCTCCCCCTTATGCCCAACGCGTCTCTTTTACGGTCTGCCACTGGAGTTTGGTGAGCATCTCTGCAAAGCTCTCGCGCGGACTAAACGATCCCGTGAGGAAACTCGCCGCTGTCGTTGGATCTTCTCTATCTTTTCTATCAGTCATACCTGGTAAGGCTCCAGGACTGATCAAAAACACTCAAGAATCTGTCGAACACGCACCTTGTAAACCACCGCTGTACTGGATGAATTACATTTCCTCAAGAGTCTTCCTATGAATCTCATTCTGCCATCTTCTTTTTCTACTGTTTGTTTTGCGTGGTTATTCCACCTAAGACCACTCCGGAAATACACTCCTAGATATTTTACGGTAGTTTCTGTGTGCTTTGGAGAAAACTTCCCCATGTTAGAGAGGCTCCGGGGTGGAGCCCCTAACTTAGGGAAGCGTCCTCAAAGGGAGTGTTAGCTTTCCATCTCAACAAGTAACTCACAGGTAGAGAGCTTAACATCTAGGGTGGAGTCTTTATTCAAGACACGTATCCAAAAACATCTTGGTGTGACGTTGGAACACTGACGTACTTTCAGTTACAAATACAGAACAAAATCCGTTGAAATATATGTGGCTCTTCACCTACTGAAGTTGTTCTGTGTCCACGCTCTGATCGTCTGTTTTGTTATTTCTATATTTCGCTTCTGAGAACTTTTGTACTCGTATAAAACTAGTGGGTAGGCAACATAATGAACCAAAGTTCATTTTTAGTATCTCCGTAATATCAATCCAGACTCCTTGTCTTCCTTTCCACACATTCCCATCCAAGTCATGAAGTAAATATATGTTTGTGACAGCAAAATACTGCCCACCCAAGCCCTCCCAATTCATCAATATACCCAACATCTGCAGACTACTTCACTTCGTTCAAGAGATCCATCCCTCATAACAGCTGAACACGCGAGGAGGAGATATTTCATCATTAAAAGTAAAAGACGCTTCGCTTTGCTGTGTGCTGCTGTGAATCGCCTGGCTTTGACTTCGGAAGGAGGTTACGATGCTAGCTGAAAAGAATAAAACTGGATATGCAAAGGAAGGCCCCGGGAGTGGACAACTTCCGTTAGAGTTACTGATAGTACTGCGAGAGCCACCCATGGCAAAACTCTTCCGTCTGATGAGCAGGATGTTTGAGACAGTCGAAATATTCTCAGACTTCAAGAAGAATATAATAATTCCTATTCCAAAGGAAGCAGGTGCTGATAGGTGTGAAAATTACCGAACTGTTAGTTTAATAAGTCACGGTTGCAAAATACTAACACGAATCCTTTACAGAAGAATGGAAAAACTGGCAGTAGCCGACCTCGGGGAAGATCAGTCTGGATTCCGGAGAAATATGGGAACAGGCGAGGTAATATTGACCCTACAACTTCTCATAGAAGATAGGTTAAGGAAAGGCAAACTTACGTTTATAGCACTTGTAGACTTAGAGAAAGCTTTTGACAATGTTGACTGGAAAACTCTCTTTCAAATTGTAAATGTGGGTAGGTAAAATACAGGGAGCGAAAGGCTGTTTGTAATCTGTACAGACGCCAGATGACAGTTATAAGAGTCGAGGGGCATGAAAGGGAAGCAGTGGTTGAGAAGGGAGAGACACACTTGTAGTCTATTCCCATCTGTATACTGAGCAAGCAGTAAAGGAAATAAAAGAAAAATTTGGAGTAGGAATTAAAGTACATAGAGAAGAAATGAAACCTTTGAGGTTTGTCAATGACATTATAATTCTGTCTCAGACAGCAAGGGGCTACGAAGATGAGTTGAACGGAATTGAAAGTGTCTTGAAAGGAGGACATAAGCCGGCCGGTGTGGCCGTGCGGTTCTAGGCGCTTCAGTCTGGAACCGCGCGACCGCTACGGTCGCAGGTTCGAATCCTGCCACGGGCATGGATGTGTGTGATGTCCTTAGGTTATTTAGGTTTAAGTAGTTCTAAGTTCTAGGGGACTGATGACGACAGATGTTAAGTCCCATAGTGCTCAGAGCCATTTGAACCATTTGTAGGACATAAGATGAACATCAACAAAAGCAATACGAGGATAATGGAATGTAGTCGAATTAAATCAAGTTATGCTGAGGGAATTAGATCAGTAAATGAGACACTTAAAGTAGTAGGTGAGTTTTGCTATTTGGGCAGCAAAATAATTGGGGATGGTCGAAGTAGGGAGGATATAAAATGTAGGCTGGCAATGACAAGGAAAGCGTTTCTGAAGAAGAGAAATTTGTTGATATCGAGTATAGATTTAAGAGTTAGGAAGTCTTTCCTGAATGTATTTGCATGGAGTATAGCCATATATGGATGCGAAACACAGACGATACACAGTTAGGTAAGAAGAGAATAGAAGCTTTTGAAATGTGATACTACAGAAGAATGCTGAAGATTAGAGGAATAGATCACGTAACTAATGAGGAAGTACTGTATAGAATTGGGGAGAAGAGAAATTTGTGGTATAGCCTGACTAGAAGGCAGGATCGGTTGCTAGGACACATTCTAAGGTATCAAGGATCGGTAATTAATTAGAAGTGTGATGGATAAAATTCGTAGAGGGAGACCAAGAGATGAATACAGTTAGCGTAAGTTTTGGTAGTTACTCGGAGATGAAGAGGCTTGCATAGGATACAGTAGCATGGAGAGCCGCATCAAACCAGTCTTCAGACTGAAGACCACAATAACAGCAACATTCGAATTGTGCTGATTTTCAGCATAAGCGAAGGAAATGCATCTCACTGGTAAGCTAATTAATGTTAATTATACATTGTTTGCCATTAAAATCACAACACTATGAAAACGACATGCAGCTAACGTCAGTGGTTATGCAAACGATTAGTAGGTTGGAATAACGCCATCTACGTCGTCTATATAAGGGAAGATGTCGGAGTAGGTTTTGCAATTAAAAAATGTTTTAATGTTGGCTGTTTGTGAGAAAATCATGTTATGCTGCGTGTAATAAGGAGACATGTCTGCCAGCACCTGGCGGAGATCGTCAGCGGTAACATCGTTGACTATCGACGGTATAGTTTATCGCAGCGCAATACTGCTGCTCGCGTTGGTCTGCATCACACGACTGTTGCGCGCATATGGAAACGATGAATTGAGGACGGCTGTACTAAACGCCATGCAGGATCTCAGCGGTCTCGTGCGACTAGCGCCCGAGAGTACAGATTTATTGTTCGCTCGGCTGCGAGGGATCGCATAATCACGATGCATACCTTGAGTCAGGAAAAGATATTGTTTGAGCTACACAAGTATTCAAACGGACAGTGCGGCGACATCTGGAGCGCCACGTGCTGTCAGCACAGATACCACTGTTGCGGCTTCCTTTGATGCAGCTTCAGACATGAGCGAACAGACGGTGCTGCTCCTAACAACAACACTGGACATTGTCTTTTCCGACAAATCTCAGTTCTACGAACACCATCACAATGGACGCGTCTGTGTGAGCCGTTTCTGAGGAGAGCGAACGCTGTCAGACTGCATTAGCAGTCATTACACGGGCCTAGCACCTGGTATGGGTGTATGTGGTGCCATTGGGTGATCGCCTCTGGTTAATGTAACTGGTAATTTGAACATCAGCCGTTACATTCCTGACGTGTTAAGACCGGTGGCTGCGTCCCATCTTCGAGGTCTCTGTGACATTATCTTTCAACAGGATAACACAAGACCGCTTGTTGCCCATGCTGTTCTGAAGTACCTCGATACAGAGGGTGTCCTACCGTTGCCCTGATCGGCACGTTCCCAAGATTTCTCACCTACTGAAAGCGTCGGGTTATGGGCTACTGAGGGACTGTAACACCACCATTCATTCGCCAGCCGCTACGTTTGATGAACTCTGGCATAGAGGTGAATCAGCATGAAATAATGTGCACTATCTGTCATCCAAGATCAGTTCTCGCCCAGCAGGAATAGCGCCGTTGTTCCTGTTAGAGGTGGCAGTTCTGTGAATTAAATCTCGTACCCTGTATATCCCCAAACCACCAACAAATTTAAGTATACGCTCTTCCTACCATACTATATACAGGCAATATGCAAAACTTCTTAACTTGATATTCTTACTTGTACTGCAGGTTCAAAGGGTGGTAGTGTATTTATCAACTATAAAACAATTTACACTTGAATACGATTTTATTAAGAACGGAAATTAGATGGGCCAGTCACAGGAATGCAAATAAACTACATTACAATCATTAAGTATACGAAAAACGTATCTGTATTCGACTATGAGAAGATTTATTACAATTACCATTAACGATGCATATTCTGGCACACCCTACGATTAATTACTGAAACAAAACCATCTCCCCAATGCGTTAATAGTTATTTCAGAGTTGCTTTCACGACATTTTTTAGACAAACAGAACATTCGCAGGTAGCCATTTAGTTGGGTGCTTCATTGAGTCAGTACCAGGTGGTCTGTCAGTAACAATCATTGCACAACGTCATGCTGCATCCTAGAGGAAAGCCCTAATATAATAGCAGGAAAGTGCTCTCCCTAGCAGTATCATCGTTCTGAGAAATTTTCTATAGGCATGTTCATACATTGCTTGGCCAGCTCGTATTCGCTTTGTCAGTCAAATTAATTGTTAACAAGTTCTGCTGCCTCCTTTTTCACTAAAAGAGACAGACATTCGCCAAGACGGTTCCTTTCTGAAGGCATTACTATGTAATATTCCATTATATTTTCTTTCTGGATCAATTAAAATGCCTTTCTCATGGAGCCACGGACTGTATTTAATCACGGACGGGTTTCGCCTTTAATAACAAAGTATCATTGGCGGCTGTCAGTTAAAAGTTTCTCATTTCTTGACGACTGTAAGGCTCTACCTCAAGTGATAACTGGATAAAAGCCGCACTTTTCCGTTCTTTTGCATGTTACTAACAAGTTCAAATCGAAATTTCCGTGTTTCACTAAATTATTTGCATATTCTGTGGCTGACACTATAGATTCAGTGTAAGAGACTGCCTTTAATAGTAAATACAGTTTCATGCGTTATTCTCGGCGTCTGGTGTGTTTGCTGTTAAAATGACATCAGTTAGACTGCATCTATGGCGTCAACCACGGTGTATGCAATTAATTGAGTGAAACATCGAAATTTCGACTTCAGCTTGTGAACAACACGTAAAAGAACGGAAAAGACGGTACTTCAAGCCTGTTACGACTTGAGGGAGAGCAGTACAGTCGTCATGAACTGAGATATTTAACTAGCACGCACTGATGATGCCTCATTAATAAGGACGAAACGCACCTGGGTGTTTAAACACATTCCGCTGCTAGATGCAAAAAATGTTTGAATTAATACAAATTATCTAGCCACTACAAGGATCTTAATTACATCTAGATTTATCATATCTGGAAAACTTCATGACTGTTGAGCGGTCGATTTGTCAACTCCCTCCATCGAATACATTCTTGACATACAGAGAAATCACGCACTGAGTGCCTATCCTGTACATCCAAACATACGGTAACTGAGGGTAGATGGGCAGAGAGCCTTTTTGGAGGCAGCATTGTCCAAGGAAAAGTCCTCCCCCCCCCCCCCCCCTCAGTTGGTAAGAGCTTCAATGCTTCACCTTATACAAATAGTATAACAAGATAGAGAAATATTTGGAGCTACGCCTAGGTCTAGACAAGGTTCTGGGATCTGTTAGATCCCGTATTACAGTTCTGTATTGGGATGAGAGTTTGACATCCGAGGAGAAGTACTGAGAAGTGCAATGAGGAATAGACCAACAAAGAATGCACAGTGTTCCAAAATCGTGTCACTCACCTCGTTATATCCACTGTAAATGAGTATATGAAGGACTTACATGATCAAAAACTGAATGTTACTCAAGTAACTTTGAGGTATACCTTTGATAATCTACGGTTCTGTTTAGGATCCATGTATTTTTGCCCATTTTGATACATACCAGAAGCAATGTTCTCTGCCTGTCAACTATAGCTCGATATCATTACCATTTTAGTGATAGTTACAAGGCGTAACACAACTGAGCTGTTACTGCTATACAGGAAGAAAAGCAGCGCGTCAGCGACTAAACACTGAGGGATCCCTAAGAGTTCTTGTTTCTATCACTACTTCTCCCTTCCTGAGACGACTCCGATTTCTATATATGAGGTAGCTGTCACACCAGTTGAGGGACCTTTGAAAAACTGCACAGTTAGTAGCAAAAAAGAAGAACGATTAGACGGTCCATCGACTGTACCAGAACAAGTAGAGCAAGCAAAAAGCGTTGAATTAAATACATGAGACAGCGCCATTTTCTAAATTCTCACGCACAGAGAAGTGCTACATTCTGCGAAGGACAAAGAAATTTCGAAAACGGTTGCTATGAAAGAAGTACGTAAACGCTCTGACTTTACGATGCACCTCTTCGCTGCGAAATTGTCCAACTTTGAAAAGTTTGTGTTCAGTATGCAATTCAATTTCAGGACACGCTGCTGCAGAGGACTTGCAGAATAAATTTGTTCCTGGAAAGCAGTAAACTGAAAACGGAGCTGCAGGTACTCTACGAGTGGAAAGTTCAGGGTGGTTGCCGACACTAGGAAACGCAGACTTTCGTCGATACGATTGGATAGTTTGGAAACACTGCAAGGCAAATCCGGAGTCGCTCAGGCTGAAGAGGACGAAGTGTACGGCTGCTAGTAACATGGGCCACACCAGTACCGTAACACGAAGACAAAAAACATTTACCGTCGTGTGCACATAATTCAAATACCGAAGAATGGGTCTAAACAAAGCTGATATTAATGAACAAACGTCGACAGAGTGCAGAGGCTTCACGAACTATACGATCTAGAGGTTCGACGCAACGCTCCGCCAGGTGGAAAAATCATAGTGAAACCCGAAATATCCATCGCCAAAGTCCGTAAGTGGCTTGCCAAATACGGCTGTGTATTTAGTCTAATCTTCTATTAGTCCAACACCTCCTGTCACTGTTTCTGTTCATTCCTCCTTCCCCTCTAATTCCATCTCCTCCTCCCCCTCTCATTGTCAATCCCTCTCTCTGTCCATCTTCTCTCCTCTCCACTATCTGTCCATTTCCCCCTTCCGTACCTGTGTCTCCTCCTCCTGTCTGTGCCTATCTCCTCTTTTCCCCTCGGTGTCTGTCCATCTAATCGTTCTACCTTCTCTCTCCACTCTCCACGTTGTCACACTCACCCCAGTACGAGGCTGATGCTTATTATCCCTAAAGCTTCTCTTTTTCGTTTCAGACTGCAAGTAGGGTGTGTACCAGAATTCACTGAAATAGTTTCAGCGGCTTAGGATGAGCTTTTTACCAAGCTTTGCCCGGAGACGCACATGTCACATATGTTTCACACATACTGAAATATTTGACGCGTATTTGTACACATTTCACCACTATGTCTAACGAATTTCGGTATGCAGTTTCATTTTCACTCAGCTTAATGTTTATGACGTCAGTATCTCCTGAACTTTGCGTCGTACAATGATATGTTTTTCTAGGTACAATCATCAGAGTGTGGTTACTAGAGATGGGTCGTGAGCGAACTAACCGGTCCAAAGGAACGGTTCATCAAGATGAACGGAACGAGCGATGAACGAATTCTAAGGAACGGTCTTTCATAGTTCACTTCGGTCGCGGCTTTCTCCTTAAGGTTCCCGGGAACGGGAAACGGTCGATCTCGTTCCCGCAACGGCACGTCGGCCGGTCTCGTTCCAGCCTCGGTCCCGTTCCCATCTGTCCCGTTTCGTTCTCTGCGCACGCCCATTCTAGATTTGTTTCAGACCTTTTTTGAACTCTGAACTTCTGGTTCTTTTCGTATTCTATTCAGCGTCCATGACTGGTAATTAAAATGTATTTTATAATTACGTAAATTACCTAAAATTACGTGGTATGTAATACATACATCTTTTCAGGTAACAAAACGGTATATCAGCTTACTTCCCGGCCGGAGTGGCCGTGCGGTTCTAGGCGCTACAGTCTGGAACCGGGTGACCGCTACGGTCGCAGGTTCGAATCCTGCCTCGGACATGGATGTGTGTGATGTCCTTAAGTTAGTTAGGTTTAATTAGTTCTAAGTTCTAGGCGACTGATGACCTCAGAAGTTAAGTCGCATAGTGCTCAAAGCCATTTGAACCATTTGAACCAGCTTACGTCACTATTGCGATAAACAGCAGAAGAAATACTTGTGGAAAGGCAAGATTTGTTTGTTATTACATATGCAGAGGAAGTCGGCACAGCACACACGAGTAGCCATTTTCCGTCTTTTTTATCCAAGTTAAAAGAGCATGTTCATTGTTATGTAAGGCAGACCGACTTGCAACCGAATGAAGTCCGCGTTCCATAATCGAGTGTCTCGTGTCACATTTTGTTAACAGAATATGACAACTTCTACAATATTATTTCATTGGTACAAGATGGCACACGAAAAATCGGCCCCGAGTACTAGACTGCTCATTGTCGCCTACCATTCAGCATCTATTGTTCCGAAGTTGTTGTTTGCATTAGCTTATTTGTTATTTCTTCACTGCCTAATTATTACATGTTTATCTACTCTACTCGTAGCGGTCAACAAATCTTGCGTAATTGGCGCGCAGTCTGTATTAGGGGCCGGTTTTTCGTGCTCACCTCATATTATTTCACTGCGATCAGCCACATAACGCTACAGTTGGCTAAACAAGAGGGTTTGCACAATCACGAAAACTAAAAGTGTGTGAGAATTCTGTTATGAATAAAAACTCTGTACTCCAGGGCGTAGGCAAGTGCCCCACTCTTGGCGCCTTCCAACTTCAGTCACGTATGCTACTAATTTTCAATGTTTCATAAGAACCGAATACCAAGCACAAATGAACGGTGAACGAGTAAAAATGAACGGTTCCCCAAAAAAAGCGTTCACCAGTGAACTAGTTCCCAAGGATGAACGAGTTTGCCCATCTCTAGTGGGTACTGTTCGCGAAATGTGTAGCGAATAGCGTTAGTAGCAAATAAGTTATGAATTGAAACGTCACACATGACGTGGCAGTTTTTCACGCCCCTCAGCTTTTTAAGTCATATCTTCTGAACTAAGTCTCGTACAATGATGTAATTTTTCTGGTACATCCAGTGGTATATATGAATACTGCCTGCAAATGTGTCACGAATACAATTAGTAGTAAGGTAGTAATAAATTAAAACTTCAAGCTTCATGTGGTAGTTTTACTACAGAAACAGCGAAAATTTAGTAAGCGATAAACGTTTTTTTTTTTCCTTTTGTCATTTTGTGAGGGATGTCAGCGAGAAAAAGTTTCGTAAATTATGTGTAAAGTTTGTTGCAAGTCTCTAAGCGCTCTCATTCTCAAATACTGGATATCCCCGAGTCATAGGCTACACTGTTGTTTTCACCCATACCTTCATTACCTTCATAGGTGGGTGGTTCTTACCCGCCAGTAAATGATATATGTACCAAGTTTGGTTGAAATATATAAAGCAATATTGATGCCAGAGTTGAGAAATAATTTTAAGAGAAATAAAAGTATATGGGCCTGGCTGGTATGCAGAAAACACACGAGGGCTCCCCCACGGCTCATCCGGGACGAGAGACACCTCACCCGAATCTGATCCCCCTTCCTCAGCAACTCAAATAAAGGCAAAGACAGTGGTGGTGGAAAGAATTCCTACTAGCCGGGAGTTTCGTAACAGTAAAAGTGAGAAGACTAAAAACGTAATGAGCATTAGTTGGATCGACAATAACAAAATAAAGCAAGAGTGAGGGAAATAATTGGGTCGATAGGTGGCTGGGGCCAAGCGAGTGTCTCCTGGGACTGCAAGCGACAGGAGCCGTCCCTCCCACAGCCGCCTCACCCCAGATCCCTTACAGTAAAAGTGTTGACATGAGAGGGACACTCATTATGTCGGAGGATGCTTAAAAACCCAGTTCAACCGTTCTTTCGCTTGAACTGACTGCTACCCATAAAACCTAAAATAAGATGCAGCAGGAAAACACGCTAACAGTAGCTAAAGGTGCGGTGTCCAATACGCGACAGCGACTTGCGGCAGGGACAGACCCCGTGCGGCGGAACGGGCTGCCCGCTCGCTCAGATATACGGCGACGCGACAGAATTTCGTCTGTAGTCGCTGCTGCTTCCCAAGGCGCGGCCCATGCGCAGCAGCGATACGAGTGGCAACGGGATGGAGAGAAGCGCGATCGAATTGAATCTGTCTTTGAACTACTTGGATATTTTACTACAAGAAGAAAATGACGCGGTATAATTATCGTGGCTCCTCAACCTGATGGAGAAGAAAGAGATTAATAGTATTTTTGCCGCGCGGGATTAGCCGAGCGGTATAAGACGCTGCAGTCGTGGACTGTGCGGCTGGTCCCGGCGGAGGTTCGAGTCCTCCCTCGGGCATGGGTGTGTGTGTTTGTCCTTAGGATAATTTAGGTTAAGTAGTGTGTAAGCTTATGGACTGATGACCTTAGCAGTTAAGTCCCATAAGGTTTCACACACATTTGATCATTTTTTGAATAGTATTTTTGCGGCACATGAGAGTGAAGGTTGTTGTAACATTTTGATTAACAGACACCTTATAAAAGATGACACTAAATTTTGAAAATATTTTACGTTATTTTACACATATTTTCCACCTAACAGAAAGAAAAGTGCAGCCTATTTAAGAAGCCCATCAGTTCAACTGAAAAACTCGCAGTGACGCCTATTTTATTCTGTAATACACATATTTTTGGCAAAAACTGTAATATTTCTGTCTTTGCAGCCATCATATTCAGACACTAGAAGCTCTTCTTAGAGCAGATGAGAAGGCAGCTGTGGCAAGATGACGTAATATGGTGTGAGGTACCGATGACAGATAGTTTGTTCGGAATGGGTATCGCGAGAAAGACCGTCCAAATTGTGGTCCTTCTCCGCGATTGGCTGCTGCGTTTAGAAAAACTAAACATCGTATATAGTTGAATTTCAAATTAAAGCATCAATAAATAGCGTGCCATCATTCCATTATTTCACAAGTATTAATAACTAGCAGAGTAATAAACAACTGCTTAACGTAAAGGCGGACGAAGCACTTCGGTGATCTTCGGATCGCGCCTAACTTGGATGACGGGCGAAGTGGTTCGGCTGTAAGATCAGAGCTAGTTCAGCAATGTGGGAGTTTTAAATGCCTCTGAGCACTATGAGACTTAGCATCGGAGGTCATCAGTCCCCTAGAACTTAGAACTATTTAAACCTAACTAATCTAAGAACGTCACACACATCCATGTCCGAGGCAGAATTCGAACCTGAGGCCGTAGCAGTCGCGCGGTTCCGGACTGAAGCGCCTAGAACCGCTCGGCCACCACGGCCAGCAGTGTCGGAGGATAGACATGTTGTCTATGTTAGTAATCCATCGTTTGTAAAAATCTTATCTGCCACGATAGGTGTCAGGTTAAGACGTTATTAGCAATGTATTTTTATATGGACATGTAGTTGAGAACAGTGTGATAGTAATTACGAAAAATACACAGTTCATTAATTTGTTGCCGGCCGCAGTGGCCGAGCGGTTCTAGGCGCTTCAGTCTGGAACGGCGTGCCCACTACGGTCGCAGGTTCGAATCCTGCCTCGGGCATGGACGTGTGTGATTTCCTTAGGTTAGTTGGGTTTAAGTAGTTCTAAGTTCTAGGGGACTGATGGCCTGAGCTGTTAAGTCCCATAGTGCTCAGAGCCATTAATTTGTTGAAGAACAGAAATCATTTGTAACTCTGATGTGGAATGTAATTGTGCAGTTTCTCGTGTTCTGCCAGTAAAAAGCGTGTGGCATTTCGTATAAACAAACTGATTGGAAATTTAATTATTTCTAAAATTACAGTTTCTCGCTACGAGTTTCTTACAGACTCAAGATTGCGGATTCACAACCTACGTGCTGTTTTCTGCGCAGGGGCAACAACTGTAGAAGACTGCAGGCTGGTGAACTTACGCATTTCACTCAGGGCGGTGGAAGCAAATAGGCACCGCGCGCGTTCTACAGTCTCTGAGTAAAAATGAGATCAATGACACGTTATCTGTGGTAACACAGAGGAAGTATGAAAAAGAGAAATAATTTTGAGGGAAAGAGCTTATGACACATATGTATGTATCACTTCTCCCTCACTCTCTCTTTTTCAACTTGCTGCAAAATCATTAAAATAATTTTTCCTCTTTATTACAGTTCTAATAGTCTAACAACTCGTGACGCTTTAACACACCATTGTACGTTAAGTAATTTCTCATTTATTATTAAGAACGAATGTTTTCAGATGATAATTGAACCCCTTCCTGCTACTTGTTCTCACATTTCTCCTTTAAGGTGACAACAGTGAAAAGTTTGGAAAACAGCTATTTATTAACACTCTTGCATATCAGTTAGGTAATAACTTCTGCATGATACTGAATCACTGTGATAAAAGCCGTTATTTACTCTCCCACCATCGACAGGTTTACAGCAGCGAAGAATGAAAGACAATGTAAACTGTATTCATTAAAATGGCAAGCTGCTTTTAAGAAATTTACAAAATGTAGTAAAAAATTTAACAATACCTTAATTTTATTTTAAAACTAAATACGTCATATCCCTAAGATCACCATTCTTAAATAATATCAGTCTGTTCTAACACTTTTAAACTTCTCATTTTTGAGATTTATATCCATCACTTAATTCCTAATTTCCATATGGTTTCTTGACTCAACTAAAATAGTGGCTAGGATGTTCTCATAGCCATACCCATGCTCAGCAGAAACAAATTTATGTATTCCCTCGCAGGCGCTTCTAGGTATTTTATTCTCAAATCTGCGGAAGCTTTCTTCCTCTCAATCTGTCATTTTTTCGAGCAGGAGATACATTCTGTCCTCAACACTCATTTTCTTCCCCTTACGTAAACTTGTGAGACTGGGATCAAGACCTTTGTTTATCTGCAATGAAGTTGTATGTCCATCTGAAACAGTTAATGGTGCTTGTATCTCCCTCTCATTTCAGGCTTTCCCAGGGTAAGTGATATGGATACAACTTCTGTATGGTCTCTAGAATCAGACACAATGTTTGAAAAAATACTGTCGGTCTTTTCTTCCGACTGAAAGGGTCAAATATTGGAGACAACTCTGCAACAAAATATTCTTGTTCTAGTTAGTCAACTGTATCAATACAGTGCTTGCAAAAAGTTTAGGAACATATCTAAATTTCGTTCAATTCAGCTGTGTCTCGTAAGTGACAATATTTCAGTCAATGTTTTACGTGATGTTATTAGAGATCTGAATTGCGAGTTTATAGTTAAAATTTCACTGCTCTGGTTCTAATACTTTCGGTGATTCAAAGTTTTTTCGTTTTCTAAACAGACCTAAAAATCTCTATTTTCCGACTAAAATGTTTTCTTTCTCTAAAACGGCTAGTTTTACTGCTATTATATTTTAAATGCCGCTTCATTACACCACAGCAATTACAAGAATAATAATACAACGTGGGAAAAAAATTCTTAGTGATTTCGTTACCAGTCAGACAAGATTATTTTTAAATTACACTGTAGTAAATACTGCAACTACCACAATTTTTCTTGAAATGATTTAATTATACCATTACTGGTTTTGGGTCTGAGCCTTTCGTCAGATGGTAGCGTTGAATTCTTTTACATTTGTGTCATCCTGAAAAACCCTCCTTTACATATGATAGGAGGGCTTTCTAGGATGACACAAATGTAAACGAGGTCAACGCTACCATCTGACGATAGGCTCCGGCCCGAAACTGGTAATAGCATTATAAAATCATTTCAAGAAAACTTGTGGCTGGTTACAGTATTTCCTATAGTGTAATTTACGAAAACAGCTGCGGTATTCTCCAACCAAAATACATAAAACAATAAGATTATTTTTTCCAGTAAATTCGGTGGCGAAATTGGTCAGTTTCGTTCCACGACAACTACCGATTGACAACAGATAAAAGAATACTCAAAAATGGTTCAAATGGCTCTGAGCACTATGGGACTCAACATCTTAGGTCATAAGTCCCCTAGAACTTAGAACTACTTAAACCTAACTAACCTAAGGACATCACACACACCCATGCCCGAGGCAGGATCCGAACCTACGACCGTAGCAGTCCCGCGGTTCCGGACTGCAGCACCAGAACCGCTAGACCACCGCGGCCGGCTAAAAGAACACTGATCACGCATTTGTTTTCTCCGTGTCTTGTTTGTAATGGATAGGCAATCAAAAAGGGTCTGACTGTTGCTAGTAAGGAGTTATCGCGAAACGAAACTGACTGATTCTGCCACCGAATTTATCGGGGAAAAATTATGTTTGAGAGGCGACGAATGAGTAGTTAGTATCTGTATGATTTATATGCTATAATAAGGCAGCAGTTAAAATTTCATGGGCGTAGGAGTAGCGGTTTTCGAGAAAGGTAACATTTTAGTTAGAAAAACAGGAGTTTTAGCTCTGTTTACAAAATGGTATAGCATTCCATTAATAGAGCTACAGCAGTGAAATTTACTTTAAAACCACTAGTTAAAATGTCTAATAACATCATATAAAACACTGACTTAAATTCTGTTACTTTAGAGACTCGTGCGGATTCAGCGAAATTTAGGCTCGTCCTTAAATTTCCTGCAAGCGCTTAAACAGCCCAAATTTATTTTTCCCGAAGGCAAAGAAGTGAAAACTACTGGCAGAGTAAAGTAATATGTTTAAAACCAAGAAATTAATTTATTGTCTTCTGTGTTGACCTCGACCCAGGAAAATCTCGTGATCACACAGAACCCATTTCCTTGGTTGCATTGACACATTTCATCCTGTTCCAAGTATTCTCTATCTTCTATTTCCACGACATGAGTCCCTAATGTTTCTCCAAATGTTCTTGAAAATATCACTTAAATGCCATGAAATATAGATTTAATAAAAATAAAAGCGCACTAGCTTAACTATTTTTTCGCGTTTTTAACAAAAGGAGAATCTTTCCCATCTCTAGTGTTTTCCTTCCGAATCTCTACAGAATACATCAGCAGAATTGTGTAAGAAGTACTGTCCGCATTTGTCTACAGACTTTCTCCTATTTATTTCTAGTTACTTAAATAGAAAAACTTTTGGGACAGGCAAAGAAATGTTCGACCAAATGGCAGTTTTCAAGCTGTGACGATGCTGGAACAAAGCGGCCTTGTGCTTATGATGCTTCAAATCTAAAGACACTGACTCTGAGACACTCACAGAGTATTACTTTCTGTGAGTGTCTCATTGTAGTTTTCTTTGCGTATACATCATGCGGCAATACTAGGTAGAACACCTCAGTCGCACGACTTTCGTTGCAGCGCTGGTTGCTGGTGCAGTCCTGAGACGGCGTCAGCACCAGCCGCCCGTCGCAGCCCCAACTCAAACTAGAATACGCGAGCCGGCCGTTGTGGCCGAGCGGTTCTAGGCGCTTCAGTCCGGATCCGCGCTGCTGCTACGGTCGCAGGTTCGAATCCTGCCTCGGGCATGGATGTGTGTGCTGTCCTTAGGTTAGTTAGGTTTAACTAGTTCTAAGTCTAGGGAACTGATGACCTCAGATGTTAAGTCCCATAGTCCTCAGAGCCATCTTAACCATCTAGAATGCGCGAGCAGGCAGCCCCTTTCGTCGCTGGGGTTCCTGTCGCTGCCGCAATCCGCTGTCGCGCCTTGAACAATGCACCTTTAAAGCAATTAAGACAGACTAGGAGATGGATAACCAAGGCAGCTGGCAAAGGATGTAGGGACAAAGTCTTCCAGACACTGCATGCGGCAGAAGACGCCCCAGTCCAAGCCGACATTCCCTAAAGTTGTTTAAAACGTTTTATCTGAGAATGAAAACCACTTTCTCGCAGAAAACAAAGAACCAGTTCAACTGTCCGTACGTCGTCCACCTATAGTAGAGGCAAAGAATCTGGAATACCATACTTAGCACGAAGAGACAAAGGACGTTTGTGTTCCTGTCTGAGGTTCCACAACCACAACGTGTGTGGCTCGTTAGATAAAACAGAATTATGAGATAGTACGGTATCGCCGATGTAGAGGCTGCATAGACGGTGAACTGTTTCCGGGAAGGGCTGAAGGAGGAGCGCTGTACAGCAGTAGTGTCCTTGATAGTGCGGGGATGATGTTCTGTCTCCGAACCAGGGGTTGTCAAAGCGAATGTTGGGCGAGTAATCGCTTCTCCGGCCAAATGATCAGCCAGTTAATTCACCAGGATAATCACATGACTTGCGACCCAGAGAAAGACAACAGAGTAGGCAGTACGACGAAGGTCAAAGAGAAGATCGTGAATAGCGGTTATCATAGAGTGACAACAATAACATTCGTCATAGCCTGAAGACTGCTCATTGAGTCACTGCAAATCAAAGCGCAATCGAGGAAGGTCTGTTTATTAAACCTCAGGGCTCTGTTTATGGCTGTCTGCTTCTGGCAACAGATGTTCCTACTTATGGTTTCCGAGCCATCAGTGTAAATGACGGTTGCACCTTTATGTCCCTGAAGAACTGAAAGGAACAGACGCTGAAAAGTCATCATAGGAGCGACAAACTTTTAAGATCTAGAAGCAAATCGATTCTAATTCGTGGACTGGATGCTAACCAAGGCGAGGTATGCGGGAAAACACGCTGAGCGCTTGGCGTGAGGGTTATGCAGATGTTTTCCCAGAGTCCCTTGAGGCGCATTCCGAGTGGTTGTTCCACCAGAGGGCGGGCGTCAGTGGGTCGGTGTCCCTTGTAAAAAAAAGAATTTGATAAGTTGGATGATTAAAAAAGTTGTCGGATGGTGATTGTGTAAGTGAGCAAGAGTTGATATCATCAGAACTGAGGAAGTAAGAGCTGCGTTTCGGCGAGTAGACTGTCTACGGGGATAGTCTCCGCTGCCAGTGGCCAATCGTACTGCAAAAAATGGTTCAGATGGCACTGAGCACTATGGGACTTAACATCTGAGGTCATCAGTCCCCTAGAACTTAGAACTACTTAAACCTAACTAACCTAAGGACGTCACACACATCCATGCCCGAGGCAGGATTCGAACCTGCGACCGCAGTGGTCGCACGGTTCCAGACTGAAGTGCCTAGAACCGCTCGGCCACTTCGGTCGTCATCATAGTACTGCACATTGATGGACTGGGTCGGAAGGAGCAGCTGAGCCATACCCCTGGCAGGCTACAGTTCATTTGAAACGAGACCAGAGCCCGGTAAATATGGGAAGCGTAGCACTATCCCCTCTCCAAGATGTGTGGGCAAGGAAGCAGAGCATTAAACTTTTACATGCAGCCTGTCTTCAGTTGATGAATATGGGGAAACCATGACAGATTTTTTTTTAATCAAACAAAAGTCCAAAAACCTGCGACTGCGCAGCGACGTCCAAGTCCTAGGTTCTCAAGGACAGTTCTGGGTCAGGATGGACCGTGATACGACGACAGGATATGACTCACGTTTTCGTAGGAGAGAACTGAAATCCATGCGAAAGGGTCCAAGCGGGGGCCCTTTGGACAACATGTGTCGTTCACAATAAGATGCATCGATTTTTCATCTTTCTTTAACTTTATTTGCGAGCGAAATTCGGAGATTCAAGCGAACATTACTTTAATTTTAAATTTTTCTTCCTTCAAAAATAGAAACATGCTGTTATCTATTTATTACTTACAACCGTTTTAAATGTCTAGGTGTTTAAATTACAAAATAAACAAAAAGTTAAACAATAGGCTGAAGTCAAGCTACTTTTCACTTTTGAGTGATTTTAGTTGATTTTCTATTCTTTTATCGCTCATCTCAACATCTGCATTTCGACGTTCGTGCGACGATTTGAAAAAGAAACCGTATTACGATGTTCCACAGTGAAACAATTTCAGAGGACCTAAATGAGTATTTTGGCCTTCTCTCTCGTCTTCCTTTTCGGTGCCAGTATGGTCATGAGTGAATGGATAGATGATTTCGATTCGCTTAACGATCTTACATAACTTCAAAATTTCTTAGGATTTTTCATTAAATAGTCTGGTGCAATTTTACTTTCGAATTCATTTAATGTTTCTCGCATGTTTCTCCTTACGCTCATTTTGGAACCGTTCAGATTTTCTTCATAAGGTAAATAAGACATCAGTGACCAAAAAAATTCTACACGCAACCTGTTCTGCGCTACCCGAAGAGCTGCTTCCATTATGCAGTGCACGTTTGACCTATTAAGGAAAGCCCAAAAGTTCTCCAACCGGAAATCTGCGCATCCGAGGTCATTGCAGAATCGTCTGAGCCACTGATTAACACATTCCACTCGGCTCCAAACCAGAGGACCACGATCGCATCTGTGTACCATGCTACAGAAGTGTGCATTGTCTACACATTGCGGTTGAAGGTAACAGTCTTCACCAGTTTAGCCATTCCTCTAAAGAAATAGATGTTAGCGGCAGAATCTTAGCAGCGAGGGTCATTCGTGCCGATATGAGCTAAGATTTTCAGTCGTTTGGACGCAGTGAACTAAACAGACGCCAGCAGAGCCGCCTCTACGTATTCTTTTCTCGATCGACATTTCACTGAGTGACAACTTCTTTAAGTTGTGCAAGTAATCCTCAATTCTAAACCCGAGGTCCTGTAGAGTGAGAGATGACGTCGAAACATAGGAGACAAGTAAAGATAGGAAAAGTAGAACTAAATAGATGCTATTTGTTGTATGCGCTCTTCACGGGACTTGATGTGTTATTTTTTATAAAGATGTCATACTTATCAGAGATGGGGCTATATTTAAATTAAGTTCAAAAATAGCCGGTCGGTGCAATTGCTGGAGGTTCGCTATTTCATTTAGTGTACATCAAAACCCAATTAACATATTATATGCTTGTATATAAGGAAAATATTTATAATCATCTAAGTTAATGATGAATTGTGATGCATATTAAACACCGAAGGTGCAGCAATTTCACCTGTCAGTTTTCTTTGGGCTTGACGTACATATAGTCAGATTTCTGATACGTGTAACACCTCTTTTTATAAAGCAAAGAAACAGTGTCAATCTCTGTCACTTATACGTATAACATCTCTGTGCAAAGTAAAGAAACGGTTTAACGCCTAATGTACACATACAAAAGATAGTAATATGAAGTATATGTTCGACTTTAACTGTAAGTACACATTATTCTTACGCAGTTAATACCTTTATCCACATTAATCCTGTTTCTGAATAAATGGCGTAAACACTAATAGCAATAATACAGCTATGCATATCTCACCTGATGATGATGGTGGGAATCATCGAAATGCGTACTGGTTTAGTAAATGACTGATGCAGTCACGGTCTTAATTATGCTGTCCTTTATGGAGGAAACTGCCGTAATATGTACTGCCCAATAATAATATGTACATCCAGCTGTGGTAAACGTGGTAATATTGTTTTGCCAGAGGATGCTTTGAGGCAGGTCGTGGTGAAAATTATATCGTCGACGGGTCGTTAAATCCTAATCGTCTTTCCTTCTTTCCTTGTATAGTGGCTAATTGTGAGGTGTGACGGGGAAAGGAAAACTTAGGAGGAAATTTGCATGCCCAAGTTGGTACTGTAGAGTTCCACACTAGCTCCATTTTTTCGTATTAAAACAGCCCCTTAGTGCTTCAGTGTGTCACTAGGGGGACATTATTCCATTACTGATAACCTGTCACCTCTAGTACTGAGCCTGTAACAAGTTTTCATAAGCAAGCACCACCTGGTGGATGTCCTTTTAGATCTTAAGAGCACCTCTGATGCTGTGTGCAGGCATAATACACACTGGCAGATCCGTACTGCAGACGTCCGGGGTAGCCTTCCCATTATCATTCAACCCATCCTGCCAAAGCACAATTGAAGTGAACCCATCGGCGAAGTCCTGCTGGATCGGTGTGAGCAAGAATACTGAATAGCTCGTGTTTCTGTTTTGTGTGTTATCAACTGCGTCATTGTAATTAACAGTATACGCCCAATGGCAGAAGGTAGGAGCCCAGTTCTGTTTCCATTAATCATCGTCGCTATTACTGCCCTCTGCTGTCCGAATTTCGCAGCTACCACACATCAGCTGACGATTAGTAGGCTAGGTGAGTGAGCCATCGTAACAGGCTTAAGTTTTCGAATGAGAGGTACGTTTGTGACCATTCGAGTACAATTTTTAATGTACTTAACCTTAAACTAAAGGTCTCCGTTTTAATACCAGGATAAAACAGTCACAGGTTGCACTTCTTTTGGTTATATGACCGGTTTCGCCCGTCAGACCGAAGCATCATAAAATCAATAAAAAACAGACTATTTAATAACAACATCAGACAAATCTAATTACGAAAAGTCTGCTTGCCAAGTAGCAACTTACAATCGCTGCCCCAGTGGCGACAGGTTAGGGGATGAGGAGTATTGTTGGCTGCCACAGTCGAACACAAACTGGAGCGTGTTGGCTCCGTAATGGTTGTTGTAGGCTCATTCGTCGGATATGTGAGCGAAGCACAAATACGGTGGTTATCAAATTTAGCTGGGAACGAAACGACATATCGATATGAGGGCAGAGGTTCGAGTCCTCCCTCGGGCATGGGTGTGTGTGTTTGTCCTTAGGATAATTTAGGTTAAGTAGTGAGTAAGCTTAGGGACTGATGACCTTAGCAGTTAAGTCCCATAAGATTTCACACACATTTGAAACTTTTTGATATGAGGGCGTACTGAAAAGTAATGCCCCCGAATACCTGATGTGAAAACTCTTAAAGCTTTTTAAATAAAACAAATATTATTAACATTCCTCATCTTCATTCTTTATGTTTACATATTTATTTCTCAACATAGTCACTTCGGCGACGAACATATTTCTGCAAACGAGAGACCAGTTTGTTGTTACTGTCACTGTTGTATGTTTGCCTCTGTTGGCGGAGCCAGAACGTCACCTCTGCTTGCACTGCTTCATCACCATGAAAGTCCTCGAATACGTTTTAGAAACAGATGAAAATCGGATGAGGCCAAGTCGGCAATGTAGAGGGGATGATCGACGATAGTGAACCAAAAGCGTCGGATTGTTACAGATGTCACAGCGCTCGTGTGTGACCTGGCATTGCCATGTTGAAGGATAGGGTGTTCCAAATTTGGACGAAACGTTAATAACGTTTATTTTATTTAAAAAGCTTTAAGAGCCTTCACATACAAATTAGGAGGCCTTACTTTTCAGCAAGCCCCCGTACAAACGACGTACTTGCATAAGCTTCCATAACACGTAATCGAGCAAGCGAAGAAGTCCGTTCCACTGAATTCTCTCTATTCATCCAAAATTTTGCAGATTTCTTTACAAAATCAAACAGTGTGTGACTTGTGATTGTTTTATTTGTGGATTATTTAGAGTGGTTGTTGCATCCCCGACACGTCTTTCCTGTGGTTGCTAACATCCGTATTAAATTTTTAACAGATCTTAAAGCACGGTCTCTCAAAGCACTCAGCATTTTAAAACAGCCACAGGACACGGAGATAGGGCAAAGCTCGTTTCCTTAAGTTTCACCGAACTTTTGGGCGAACTGGTTGGACTAGGAGTCTGCTAGTGACTTCCCACTTAGCACCCTGACTCCTCCCTGCCTAGTACAAACAGTCACAGTACCCCTTGTATACAAACCCTATGTTTTTAGCATTGCCAGAAGTTCTGCATAGCTATAAACGTACTTTCGCTTATATCCAAAAAGCGTTTTCTTAATTTAAGCACAAATTTTCAAAAATAACTGTCTAAGCAATAGCTGCCAGAAACTAAGTTCAGTTTTTGTGCATACATGCACAAGTCTGAATCTAACGATAAAATTCAGCACCAAAATAATTCTTGGACTCGGATAATGCTGATCTGAGTTGAGAGTTATTTTGATTTGGCACCACGTTTGTCATAAATGCCCAGCACAAGTGGGCACAAAAACGTAGATTAAATCCATCTAGCAGCAAATGACTCCGCCGATGACTGCAAGCTGCCTCAGAAACTGTTCTTAACCGATCCCTGGAGTACAATGGCTCGAACTTTTAATAAGATCTGAACGTCATGCTCAGAGTACCGCGGGTGAGCCTCATTTTAAACACGCGAAAGGATGCGCCATCTCCGTTCATGGCAGGCATGGTGAGTGTCCTGGTGAGTGAATTTCAAGTTGGTGGTTACTACAAAGAAAAGGTTTCATCCAGGATTAACTTTAGATGTACAGTGATATCGAAAAGTTAGTGATTAGTTACAAACAACTTCCAAGAAATGAAAATGACCTCTGATAGTTATTGGATTTCTGCACAACATAACTAGAAAACAGCCGGCCGGAGTGGCCGAGCGACTCTAGGCGCTACAGTCTGGAACCGCGCGACCGCTACTGTCGCAGGTTCGAATCCTTCCTCGGGCATGGATGTGTGTGCTGTCCTTAGGAAAAGCCGCTGGACCTGATGGGATACCAGTTCGATTTTACACAGAGTACTCGAAGGATCTCGCTTCCCACGCCCGGGTTCGATTCCCGGCGGGGTCAGGGATTTTCTCTGCCTCGTGATGGCTGGGTGTTGTGTGCTGTCCTTAGGTTAATTAGGTTTAAGTAGATCTGAGTTCTAGGGGACTGATGACCTCAGATGTTGAGTCCCATAGTGCTCAGAGCTATTTGAACCATTTTGAACTAGAAAATTTAGAATCGAGCTCCACCATATATATATATATATATATATATATATATATATATATATATATATCCCGTGACGCCTGTGGTCTGAGGATGACACGGCGGCCGGTCGGTACCTTTGGGAGGAGTTTAGTTTTAGTTTAGTTTAGTTTACTTTTAGTTAATATTTTCGTAAAAGGAACGAAAAGGAAAGACAAAGGAAAATTTCAGATAGCAAATAAATTTCGAGGAATCCGTTTTAAAGCGCACACGAGGATTTAGTATATAATATTAGATACTTCCATTGTTTTACCGGTGATGATTTACACGTGCTGGTATAATATTCATTGTAAAAACAGGGGAAGCAGTACTTTCTCGGCATCTTGTACACGCTATAAACGCCGCATTTTTACAATTATATGGTTGTTTTGAAGTTCCTACAGAAATAAAATCTTTGTTTCTATTCATAAAAGGTTCTCTCTCATTGCACGGTTTGTCAGCAAACCACACGTGACGCATCATTTCGCCAAATCCTGGCGAGGATAGCTGGTGGTGTACAATGCAGTCTTTGATGCAGTCTTCTTCGGATGTGGTTTCTGTTTCTCTCTCAATGAGATAAGAGCAGTTTTGAAGTTTTTCTATAAAATTCTTTACCTGACAATAAAAACAGACTTCGTAGGGTTGCTCTGATGGAGTGCATTCGGCGAATTACTTTAATCACTTTAAATCTGCACGATAGCAATCCTTCTTCATCTTGAAAATCTCATCCTATAGTCGTAGAATTCTTTGTCCTCCTGTAACAACAACAACTGTACATATAATAATTTTTTCTTCTGATTTTCGATAAATTAGTGTAAGCAATATTTTGATTTCATTTCCTTTTCTTTTCATGTCATTATGTTAAAGAAACTGTAAGCAACTTTCGATGTGAATATTAATATTTATGTCAAATCTCCAGCAATGCTATAACAGAATTGAAGTGTAACCCATGTTGAATCTATTGTAATATGTTTAAAAATTGTAATTGTGCGTCTGGTCCATACGTAGGCAATGTATTAGGATATGTGGAATGTAAAACCTTTGGTGAATACCCTGTCTGTAGGGGAGCGGTAAAAGGTGGATGGCAGGCGAGCGCGGGAAAATGCACACGGGCGCGGCACGGTATAACGGGCTCAGCAGTGATAGTCGGAGTTGGGCATCGGTCTGAGAAACACGCTCTGGATCGAGGAGGCTCTCCTGGAAAACGTGATTTCATTGAGCCTCGGATGTGCCGTTTCCGACGACTACACAGCATGGTTATATTCCATAGGCACTAAACGGAAAAGGATGGCGACGCTAAGAAGAAGCAAAGTGCCGATACACCAAGAGCCATAGCGGTGATTGTATGTGTGCTGTGCGCCTCGCCATCTCGCCGCCCGCCAACCGCCGCATCGACACGAACAGGTTGAATCTTTAGAATTGTATTCGTGTGGACCAGTGTTAATTTTGTTCCTGACTGTTCAATAACAACTTAACTTTTACCAGAATTGTCCTATCAATTAATTATCCTCATCACTAACCTAGACAGGGTCCTTTCCACATGTTGTGCAATCCGAGTGTCCCGAAATGAAGATTTAAAGTTTATGTTAATAAGAATTACCTGCAGACCTATCTATGCTAGAAAGATGTTTAAGGAGCTTTATTGTTAATGAAAATATAAGCAAAGAACATAGGTCTGACAAAGTTGGAAGATAAAGTTGAAATTGGTTTAGTAATGAAGTATAATTAATTTGAGACAAAATTAATGGTAGTTAAATAAGCAAGAAATAAGACAAAAAGAGTAGGAATTCATATTCTGGAAACCTTGAGTGCTTAATGAATCCAATAGTTAATAGTTTCAACACAGTGATCATAACAGTTTCAGGGTCCCCCCTCCACTCTTTTATTTTCTATTCATTTAAATTCTGAAGTGTACTGAACTGATTTGACCAGCAAAGTTAAAGTCAATATAAAACCTAAATTTATCAGTGTTTTACCCTTATTAAAATTGACATTGTATGTGTGTTTCAAAAGTGCTATTTCTAGGGTAACCTATGCCCGATTTCAGTCGGATCAATAGACAAAACGCAGTTTGTAGTAATCATTATAGTGTCATGTTGTGTATTTATAGCTTGTCCAAATTAGTACGGAAAGGGAACATATTAGTTCAGTAGATTTTTCTGGTTCTAAAATTTTCCATATAATGCAGTATTACTACGTGTTGTTATGCTTGTACGTACACCCACTTGTACAAGGAAAAAACTCACTTAATGCCTAATTATGCTGGCGACCGTATTATTAACAGTTTATTAGCATCTGCGGTGTTGTTTCTTGTCCGTCCTAACGCGTAGTTGCACTTCAGACTTGTTTGACGTATCATTGTCGTTACTGAGTGGGTGAAAGTCCGATTTTGCCTCCATTCAGATACACGCGGTCAACATATTTACTAAAATCCATTCTTATAAGGTGAAGCCCGTCAACTTACCATAGTACAGGCTTTAAAGAGTTAACGTACGCCCGAGCGAACACGTTACACTCCCCATGAGTCATTTAACAGAAAAAAATTGTTCTCCTGTACATAGGGCTTCATCACATCAATTCAAGAATTCCTTTTCATTCCTTTTATGAAAATGTTAATAAATGTAATATATTTATAATCATTTCGGTTTATTTGTAGTGCAAGAAACATAAAAATTGAAAATAAGAAATTCTCCACACAATCGTTCCCATGGCCTTTGCATTACCGCCCTGAACTCATTCCGCTACGCCAACCGCTCGCTGCCTGTAAACCACATTAACGTAAATGGCTCATGCCTTGCCTGTCCCGCGCCGAAGATACTATTTTTTTTTTTTTTTTTTGCAGACATTTGGCTGTCTGAAACTCCCACTTCTGTCACTTTCATTTCTGACGAAGCCCTGCTTATTCAATAAACTTCGATGAAATTGGTGACGAGCAGGAGCTGTCCCCTTGCTAGAGGTAAAGTAGTAGGGCGGTTGAGCCAGCTAAATCCACTGTTAAAAGCGACTTCAAACTCCCACAGGACCTTTGAGTTGTTCTGCACATGGCGCTGCTGTGGCCAGCTCTTGAGTACGTAGCTGTTCCCTGGGGAAACGCGGCCGATACTCATATTGACCGCTTACAGAGGGTGCAAAATTGAGCTCACTACCTCGTCCTGTACCTACCTCAGGATTTCCCTACGGCGGAACTCCACCAGGTAGCCGGAATACCTTACTATTGGGAGAGGTTTTAGGCAGTCGGTCAGTAATTTCTACGAGGAATGTAGGACCTACACATCTGTGATATGGGCACCAGGGTGCATCACCACAACGCCACCAGGTGGCCACACATGCTGACAGAACAATATATTACAGAAACAAACTAATGTAGCTTTTGTCGTGTTTTTCAGATCGACAACAGACGGAACACCTGAAGAAAAAGAAATTGAAATGGACAGCGAACGACGGAATGAACAGCACGTAGGTCTCCCTCAAGTTCGGAAGGAGTTGCAGTAAAGAAAATCGAGCTAGCCGAAGTAGTAGCCAGTACCGAGTCGATTCACGGAACTTGAAACTTCTTTCTTTAAATGAGTGTGTCTGTAGTTAAATTGCTGAATGACTGAGAAAATGAAACTTCTATGTTATTTGATTCTGAAACAGCTGAGTAAAACAGAACGTACTGAGCCTACCTTCTCCTTACTTCTTCTTATCATGTCAACACTGACCCAAAATATTCTAGCGCAACGCAATCTGACTGCTCAAAAAAAGCATAACCTGACTTCAAATAATTAATTCAAAAGAATGGGCCTGACTAAAAAGAAATCTTAACAATAACCTATACATTTCATTAAGCACTAACTTCACAAAAACCTTCATTACGTGAACTACTGCAATACAGCGAGCGTCAATACTGCCAGCTAAATAAAACATTCTAACTACTAAAGCCACTAACTACTAATAGGCATGTGGTTAGCAAAGGAAAGGTTTTGTTGCAAACCTAATAATGTATTTTTTTACCTTAATAATGTGACATCCAGTTCAAACATGAATATAAATCGTCATTGACATCCAGTACGAAGATATATAATCAAGAATAATTTTCAGTCTCCAAGTCGGATACTTCCAGATCGTTAGCCTACGCTAACACTCCAGACCTCTGCCCTCCATCAATACTAACTTCTCACATTTAACATCCTTCACTGCTGGCTGTCCACCTCCAACTGTTTCTCATCCTCTCTCTCTCTCTCTCTCTCTCTCTCTCTCTCTCTCTCTCTCTCTCCCGCTCTGTGTGTGTGTGTGTGTGTGTGTGTGTGTGTGTGTGTGTGTGTGTGACTAAAATTCGTTGCTCGTTTGGCGAATTTCTCTCAGAAATGGAGAGCAAATCGCATTAATTGTGCTCCCATTTCCGGCCTCTTGTTTAAAACGCATGCAGTGCCTAATTACGACTGTGGTTGTTCTCAAACTTGGGAAGAAAGTTGATCTCTGCGGCTTCCGTAACTTTAATATCCCACACATCCCTCGCAAGCCGTTATTCCGCTCCCGATAATGACACAAAAACCTACCAAATCCAAGGTATGTAGGTCATTTGTTTCCTATTCTTCAACTTGTCGCTTCACTAAAGCAATGTGAAAAGATCAAATAATTAGAAATAATCCTAATAAATAGTACATGAATAGCAGTGGTGATTAATGAGTAAAACTTCGATAGAACTTACATAATGAGTCATTTATACAGACCAAACAATAATAATAATAAAATAACAATAATACATGCGTTGAGTAAATATCCACACAAAGAACTTCAATCCCGAAAGATCAATACTTGGGTAACAAATGTCCTCTCACATAAATTATTTATTTACTGTCTTATTCATTATGGTCTAATTTCTCGAAGCCAATATGGAACCTTCATAATTAGAATTTTATATATTTTTACATTTCCTGCTTGAAACCGTTCTATTTTATGTTCTACCTTATCCTAAATTTACGATATTTTTCATATAAGATGTTTCTTAAGGAGTAATGTGACGCTTTTGCAGTGTCTAATGAAAACAGCGACGAATTTCGCAGCATTTCTTGAAATCTTCTCCCTTTCTTAGTGAATTCGAGCTTTAGCTTTGTAAAGACCCGAGTGCGAACAATACTTGGGAACTGTGGGGACGTATGAGTCCGTCCGGCGTGGATGAATTACACTTACTAAGTACTCTGAGGCTAAATTCTATCTTCCACACGACTAGATTGACGTTTAAATCGCCCCGAGTGGATACTCTGGAAATTTGATAGCTATGGCTACTTCTAGTGATTATCATCAACGGTGTATTTAGAGAGTAAGACGGCTTCTCGTGTATTCTCAGCACCGACCGTACGTTAAACCTACGTTTTGCAAAACTCAGTGTACTATAGAAACAAAGTTACTCAAAGAAAACCTAGTATTCAAGCATTCCCTGTCACCCAAAAACACCTGCATCGCAGCCCCCCCCCCCCCCAACACACACACACACACACACACACACACACACACACAGAGTGAGAGAGAGAGACGCACGTATACGTGAAGCAAATAAGTTTCCAACAAATAAACACAACAAAATCTAGCACCAAACACTTAAAACTAACGCCGACCAAAAACAAAACAACGAGGAAGTGAGCGGCTTTTTCCTAACTGTCCTTTCTGTGTATGAAAACGTGTGATACTACGTGAGAGTGAAGTGATAAATGTGGGAAAACATTGAAAGCAGCTACAACTATCAAATAAAACAAACAAATTCTATCATGCTCAAAATTATCCGAACGAATTGAATAGTTTCCAGGCTGTGGCTAAGCCATGTCTCCGCTATATCCTTTCTTTCAGGAGTGCTAGTTCTGCAAGGTTCGCAGGAGAGCTTCTGTAAAGTTTGGAAGGTAGGAGACGAGGTACTGGCAGAAGTAAAGCTGTGAGTACCGGGCGTGAGTCGTGCTTCGGTAGCTCAGATGGTAGAGCACTTGCCCGCGAAAGGCAAAGGTCCCGAGTTCGAGTCTCGGTCGGGCACACAGTTTTAATCTGCCAGGAAGTTTCGAATTGAACAGTGTTCCGCTTGATTGGCATGCAGCCCACATAACGTAACTGTCATGCAGATCTTCCAATCATTTTTCGGTACAGTCGTTTGACTATACAAAACGGTTACCACAACTGACCAACAGATAACACTGCTCTGTATGTCTATTATTCCAGATGTTAATTAAAACCACGATACTACAAGAATCAGTGAACACCTATCAGAGATGAGACAATCCTTAACCCTTCTGTACTCAAATTTATTAAAATAAACAAAATTTCTCAAATGTTAACGCTCTCATTAGCATCTCAAACAACTAATTCCCGTAACCCTATGACGTAAATGATAATCCTTACTAAAAACTAATTTTTTCGAATAAAAGATTTTTCAAGGATATCTGTACTCCAAAAACTCTGTGATAATTGGAAGTGTTCTTATTCCCTAAAAGTTTTTCCAACCAGCTATTAACTGTCGTCCGCTTGGCGAGTGGTTATGTATAAACTGTTTAATGACTTAACAATATAGAAACACCACAGTTAAGATCGTCAAGCACTCTATGGAAGCTACACGATAAACGACATACCACAAGTAATATCACCGTTTTCATGACACGTGGATATGTGTACAGTTTGAAAGTCACCTACCACCCTAGTTATCTAGCGTAAAGGGACATTAAAATGTATTTATTGATGAGCATCTAGTTGTGAATCTCTTTGCACTTCAAATGACATGAACTGTTTCATTCTGGATATGGATTGAAACTCAACAGCTTTTGGCGATTCAAACTAAACAAAACTTTCGTGCCTGCTCGAGACTCGAACGCAGAAGTGATTGATTGACTAGGCATAAACAAGACATGATTTACCTAATTTTTAAATAGTATCAGCTAGCAAATCCAAACTTGAAATTATATGACAACTGTTTTTGTACTGGAGCAGGACTCTTAGCCAGCAACTATTGTCCCTGTTAACAAACTAGGAAATACAGTAAATGTGATTTGATGAACTGCAACAAGCTTGAAATAACGTGACGGATGTTTTGTGCTGGTCAGGAACTCGAACCCAGCACCTAATTGGATTTTTTTGCTAAGCACAGCCGGCCGGAGTGGCCGAGCGGTTAAAGGCGCTACAGTCTGGAACCGCACGAGCGCTACGGTCGCAGGTTCGAATCCTGCCTCGGGCATGGATGTGTGTGATGTCCTTAGGTTAGTTAGGTTTAATTAGTTCTAAGTTCTAGGGGACTTATGACCACAGCAGTTGAGTCCCATAGTGCTCAGAGCCATTTTTGCTAAGCACAATCCAATTTTAGCTATCAGATTTTCACAGCAGTAGCGAGATGTCTAGCGCTAAAATAATGAGACAAATGAATAATTTTTGGATTTCTGGGATTCGAAACCGGCGCCTATCGCCGTTGATTTCTAGCCACGAATGACTGTCAAATACTGATTTCTTTCACCAGGAGCGAGATGTGCGCATGTTTCAACTATAAATATCGTGAATGAGAGGTCAGTGCTGACTGCAAATAGAACCCCACCCATGTCGTCGTTGACTACACACGACTAAACGTTAAATGTCGAATTTATTTCACCAGTAACTGGGAATGGCATGTTTCAACTTCAAATGATTTGACGAAAAGTTATGTGTTTCACTGGGAGTGTAAACTGTCGTATACTGTTGTTGTTGACAAAGAATGAAGAGACGTTTAAAACGAAAGGTTTGTTTTTTTTTTCATCAGCAGTTATGTGTGCTCCTGTACAGCTTGAAAAGACTTGATGAAAATTTTTGTGGAGGATCAGGATTTGAACCAAGACACACGCCTCACGTGGAGTTGTTGAGGCGTTTGGAATCTTGAGCAAACAGCGAATTGATGGAACTCTATCATCACAAAGTGTTCGAGTCCCGCGGAATGGAAGATCTGAGTTCGAATAACAGTTCAAAATCAAAATATTCAACATCTCAGTCTCAAATAAGAGATGGAGTAAGTACCCGGTGACATTATATGGTGTCTGATTCATTAACTAAAATAAAATTGTCAGTGTAAGATGGTTACTGCTGACAGAGTTTCTACATGGCTAGGGTTGCCATATCTAGCTGGGACGTCGTCAGGACACTATGAGATGAGGGTGTAGAAATGAAGTAAAAAGTTATTTAATATAATTAATTTTTATTTAAAACACAATTACATGGAACTTGTTGCAGCAGAAGTAGCTAGTACAGCATATTTTTCGGAAGAGTTCACCTTTTTCAGCAATCCATTTTTCCCATCAATAAAACTCCATGCAAGTCAGCTGGTAGTTAAACTGGCACTGGCAGCAGTGGATTTCTTTCATCAGTCCACTGGTCCGTCATCAGCGAAAATTCTCTTACCACAGTGGCGTTGTGTGCTGGAATAGAAAACATACACTCCCAAAATTTTAGCAATTGACAATGGTTTTTCGGTTTCCGTAAGAAAGTAAATCCACCTTTCTTCAACAGCGTGTTTCGACTTCCATTCTTCCGAGTCACGCTTAGATTCTAAAGAGCTCTTCAGATATATACCAGAGATACATTCCTGAAAAAAATTGTCGCCTGAAATCTTCACACCATTTTTAGTTAGATATGTAATAGTTTTTCAGTTATCAGCCAATCTGGGGTTTCAGATAGTATGATCTAGTCAATTTTTTTATATTTATTAAAAGAAATGGCCCAATTCGCTAAGTAATCAAATATTATGGTATAGAAAGCCACTGTCTCTTCCTCAAATTTCGGGATCAAGTTAATTATTTCTTGGTTAAGGTTCTCATTCTTTAATTTGTTCAAATTCATCTTGGTTTGTATGCCAATAAAATTAGTAGTCTTCCTTTCATTCTTATCTTTGAGTGTCGATTTATATATTTCTTATTTCAATTATAGAGACTTTATTCTTCTCTTCGCTTTCACTTTTTTTTTTTCAAATAGAGCCAAGTCTGAATGCAGAAAAGAGAAGTAAATTTCGCTGATCGGACAACTGAAAAAATCTGAAATTATTTAGGTTCCCTGTCTCGGCATCAACAAATTGTTTTGATGGAATCCCAAAGCTTAAGAATCCTCTCAACTGTGCTCATCAATGACAAACATCTTGTATTTGAGTGAGACAGAAGAGTGTAATAATTGACATCAACGTATAAGCAGCATTCTTTCAGCTTCTCTGTCCTTACCGTGTATATTGAAAAATAATTAAAAAGTTTTATGGCGATTACTTCAATATCGACATTTAAGACTCCAACAGCGCTTGACATAGTATTGTGGAGAATATGGGCGGGGCATCCAATTCCTTCTACATTTTTTCCTAGTTCATTTTTAACTTGGTGAAACACAGTCAGCTGCCCACGTCGATGAAGCCCTCCGAAGTTGGTATCGGTACTGTCTCCACAAAAAGCGGTTAATTTATCTAATGGTATTTGCAGTTGTCTTAAAGAGTCTAGACAAAACTTTAAAATTTTCTCCGATGTTTCGTTATTCAGCGAATCGAACTTCAACAGCTTCTGCTGGATTTCGCCAGTTTCAGTGAGTATTGAACAACTAAAGGCAACATCTTTTCAGACTTGTGGTTCGTTGCGTCGGTGCCTATGCCGTAAAATGAAACTTCTTGACATTATCTTACGCATTCGGACACGGTGTGTGGTGTAAGACTATTTCTTAAAGGCGCTGTAACTTTCATCCTGGCTGCAGACTGCTTTGCAGCGACTTTGGAGTAAGGATACAGTGAGGCATTCAGTTTTACGGTACAGTCAAAAGAACTGAAGGACTGATGACGCGTTACAGCTTTATAAGCTGCTGTTAGTTCTGCAGCAGCAACTAGCAGTTCTTCCTGGGTATCTTTTTCTTAATCGTGATGTCGATGCTACCGCGAATCTATATGCATGATTCTTCGTAGAAATGTGATGCCTCACATCTGCTTAATCTCCGTGAGTTACGGAGGTGAAACAGCTATAAATCTAACACGAGGGTTCCTGATCCGTAAGTCCTTTCTTGACAAAAGACCACTCTTTTGTGTAATAATCCTGAAAGTGACAATTTCTCTTTACATCCTTGGGCATTCTCGTAAGCTACGTAAAGTTTATTAGACGGTAAACAGTCGACAATAACGCTTTAGTCATAGAAGTACACGTTACTATACACTTTATGCTCTACTTACCCACAGTTAACACTTACATTTAGAAAGAATCGTCTTATCAGATCGCTATTCAGATGGGAGCTGCCGGATTCTTCCGTGTGGCGCTGCTTAAATAGTTTCAGCCCTGTACTACTGGAGAAGTCTGGTATTTTTTTGAATGATGGCGCTACATCTAAAGGTACTTACATCGTCGATACAGGATACGAAACATGCCACTCCATCTGTGAGACGACCTTGTCAGTATAGTCGTGTTGACATAAATAAAACTAACTGAGTCTGCATTTACATGTTGCGCTATTCCCGAAAGGAATGTTGCGTTTGTTCAAAAAATCTTGTAAACAAAAAAAAATTATGTCACCTTTTCAGTCAGTTTCAAGATATTTATCAACAGAAATTCATCAACAGCGTCATTCAGCGATGGGCTATGAAACCTAACATAAGACGTAAGAAGAGTTGAACTACCGAAAGATGATTCAAGTTGAATAACGAACTTCCAATGCTGGTGCTCACAGGTCAAAGTCCTTTCCACATCATCGGCCATTTCCTCAGAACGTTGCTACACAGGATTTGCACTTAGTGTTTGTATTTTAAAACCATTTGAGAATCTTTGTTCATAACATTTTACTTATATATTTTGTAGCTGATATTATAATATCTTCACCAATAGTATAAGATTTGCCTTTCTTTGCTATATTGAGAGAGATGCTGTAGCATGTCTTCAGTCCTTCTTCTCTATCATCACAAGCAGATGATTTTAAAAATGTATTCAGATTTGGCCGAACTCTCAACTTTCTCTTTTAGTGTTTTGAAATACTCTAAATCTTCGTTTTTCTTATCTGAATGGTCCTTTCCAAGTGGTCTTTCATTTTCGCCGGCTTCGTAACATGATTTCTGAAAGTTTTTTCACATAATAGGGGCACAGGAATAGTTTCTTTAGCAAACGGTGGCACAAAATTAATTTGAAATACACCTGTGAATATTGTCTGCATCTTTTGTTAGCATTTGAAACCGACATTATGGTTATTAAAATCAGATTTTTAATATGAAAAAAACAATACGTTTGCAGCACAACAAAATAGCAGCAGTAAGAGACACAACTTACTCCCACACGTGTTATAAAGAATTGCCTGTTCTTTCTCACAGTGCAGTTTTAGCACCTTTTGCAAACAACAGTTATTTACAGTTGGAAAGAACTATAATTACATCTAAATTTTATCTGTTCAGAACCATTAGATAGAAGAAAGATAGTAAAAAGGTATCTGCATTTAATGATTTTCGATACATTATGATATTTTAAATTGGAACATTCTATTATTCTAGACAGTTTAATTATCCTCTATGGTATTGCTCGACCCCTTTTCGACCCTCGAGTATTAATCGAGCCCTGAAAAACACTTATCGATTGTTAGTGGTCGATATAGATCGCTTTGGGGACGCCCGCTCTAGTCGGTACCAAATGACTTCATGTTTAATGTGAATTTTGCTCCACAGTGCACCGTTCATGAAATAGGAATCGAACACACAACCCATGAATATCAACACAGTATCAATCCACCAGATCATCGAACTGCACATGTGAGCGCATCAAGATTCTGTCGTACTGCTGATGCGCCACAGTGAATGAGAATTCTGTTTCCTTGGCTCCCTGAAGTTAATTACAACCTGTTCAATAGATTCATTTCCTTGTTCGGTCTAACTGCGATTAAGTAGCTTCGTCGGCTACCAAATGCTCACATTCAACTTGATTTTGTAACCACTGAAATAAAAACACATAAATATGATCCATCCTAACGGGCAACATTGTAGGCTGTGGAAGTTTCCAAAGGATGTGTTGCCTTACACTGCAGCTACTCCACTGCCCTTTCAGTTCGTGGTAAAGGTAACGAAGTGCACAACAAAATCTGAGTTCTTTTTTAAACCATGCATAGTCTAACTAGCGTTTTGGTACGCAGGTTGCTACAAGCATTTATATCAATTGTAATTTTTTATTTCTAATATTGTTCTTTCAATAACATCTTGAACGCTCCAGATGTGAAGTTTATGAGTAGTGTTGTTCAGGGGTTAAAAAACAATGTTAAATAGGAAAAAGTTTAAAAATTGTGACGTTTTGTTCTCTTTGGATTTAATATAGGGGTGAAGACAGTGGAGGAAGCTCGAACTCTTGCGCCATGTATGTGGTTGTCTTATAGAAGAAATCACGTCAGGATATCGTTTTCTCACTTCATGGAGAATCTTTATAACATGAATTATTCGATACACTCAGGAAGCCTAATGGCTGTAGCTGAGTAATGTAATATATGGTTTTCTGTAATACTAGAACCTAGAACCAGTGCAATATCGATCTTCACATGGCGATGAAAGCTCTGCATGCACGCATGTGTGGGAACTCGCCCCTTCTACTGAAATAATTATTGTGAGCCAGTCACAGAAACACCTACTAGGATTTGTACAAAAATTCCTGGGATGACACTATAGCAATCAATGGCTGGTCCCACACTCCAAAACTCTGTGTTTTCAACTGGCCCTTAGATCTTAACTAGCTAAAAAGGATTCATTTGCTTCTTACACAATGCAGTTTTTATGGTACGTGGCCCAGCTTCTTCAGCACTTCTGCTATGCAGACATGGCTAACTGCTATTCCCTGTTCTATACCCGCCTGGGGGTGCCTTTCAATACCAAACAACTTTACGACCTTCCTGTTTTCCTAAGCTAACTTCTCTGTTGTGAGGCAGCGGGAAAGACCCCAGGACTGCAGAAATAACCGGTCTCCATCTCTGTATTAAGAGGAAAAGAGGTGAAGAAATAACTGTCAGTGCAGTCATTGGCAGTAGTGAATACTGTTTTTCGTTTTCATGCAGAGTTAAAGATTTGGCTTTACTGACTGTTGGGTCTGCATATTACGTTATAAAAAGTGGGTTGTGTGACAATTTTGGTATAAACTGTCATGTAACAGGACCTTAATGTCATCCTGTCCTCGGTCATTGTTTTGTGATGGGACTATCCTTTTTTAATTGCACATGGATCAGAGTACAACACCTATTCATTCACATAACCACTGGCCAGTAAAATTCAGCACAGGGAAAGAAATATTGCAATGAACTGATTATGAAACTAACTTTAACACAAGAACCTTAACAATGACTCTCATTTCAGATGATAATAGATTATATGATTTGCATTGGAAAACAGATTTAACATACTTAGCACACCAATGAACTATGTTGTTATTTTAATCGCATTTACAGTAGAACAATTGAGATTCATGATCATTAAGTCAAATTATTCAATCTGATAATAACTTGAAGAGATGTCCTTTGAAATGTTCATTGTGTGGTATTTTGGAAGCAGCGGTAATAAGCTAATATTCAGTTGTGTCAGTCGTTATGCAAAATTATTATTTAAGATATAAAGTGCATAAACAAATTATTGTTTATAGGAAATACAATATTTGCTAGGTGTAGGTTGTCTCTACACACGTTGTGTTAAGTCGTTTAATTTAAAGTAATTACTTATTTCAAACTGAACAGAAGCTAAGCTCTATCTGTATGCATCACCATTAAAAATCTGTGGACGTTTTCATCATCTGGATAATCTCCAAATATTGCAGCAGAGGGATAACATACACACCACAACTACGACGAGGTCATGACTGCATACTGAAGCTGCCATAGGAAGTCTTCAAAAAGAGACTAAGATTCTGTAAGGACATTGGTTGGAATGTTTGTTTATGGTTGTAGTTTTGCTTTATTTGTGCAAATCCAATTTTTCCAGTAAAAAAAGAATGGATCAATAATATCTGGAACAACTGAATGGGCTCAAGAGACATGTTAAAGGTGTTGTTAACCCTTTATAATAGTCAACAGGCTTTTTTACTGGTTTAGGACATGTTGACTACTTCAAGCAATTTTGTTTATCTACCAGTGACAAGTCTTCTTTACAACTTCCATTCACCATAGCTAGAATGGGGAAGTGCATACATATAACAGAATATTAATTTGCTTTCAGGATCATAACTTATGACAAATCGACAACGGTATTGGAGGAGTGGGTGTAATGCACAGTAATGTAATAATCTGTCACTACTGTTTATCGACTCAACGAGGCGACAACTGCTGTGAAGGATATCAAGTCATCTACAGAAAGATGTAAGCACACAGCATATTTCTGTAATTAACAAGCGTAAGTATCAGTTGTTACATAATGTCACGCAGGTACCCTGTGATCCTTGTCTGTAAACTGGGAATGTGATTCCTCACCATTATATTGGATCACGAATAACATCAGACTGCTTGCTGTCAAGAATTTATTTGTTTACACGTTTCAGGCATAGCCAATCATCAAAACATCCTAAAAAAGAACTTAATACGCAATATGAGTTCAATCTTAACATTGGTGCTAAGTTAAGATTGAAATTGTGTATATGAAACATCATTTTTTAACTTAAACCTTCAAGATTGCTTAAAATAAATCAAGATTTATTACATCGTTTTGGTTACTGCCATCATCCACTCAAAAACTTTGTGTTAAGTCATTTTATGTGATGTAATGATGTGCTACGCATAAACACATAAACAAAATTTTAACAATAATTAGAGTGTTATTATTAGCTACAGAAGAAAAAACTGTGAAAAAGACGTGTCCCATAAGATGGGGATTGTGTTACATGTGGGGAATACAAGACTGCCATTATTACTCCGTTGAACTAGTTACGAGTTACAATGTGCGACAGGTTATGAACTGTGACACCTATTGTATTTTAAACATCTGTCAGTTTTGCCATAGCTTCCATTTTGTCTTTGAAGTACAAGGTTTACACCCAGATTGCTTTTTTAACTCACTCGCGAAACACATCGGCTGTGAAAACGCATTCCTTCCTGCTGCAAGGACTGTTCTGCCTTGGCAACATTGTAGAATAACTATGGCAGTCCTCTGCTAGTCGAGTTGCTTCCTGGAGCGACACAAAATTATCTTGCTCTTTTCACTTGATATTTTATTGGTGTTTCAATTAACTTTTCTGAACTATTTTTACTTATGGTGTACCCATTTAACTATCAAATGAATATTTTAGTCCAAAAAGAAAATGAAACTCATTTCGTCTCTTTCATTGCGAATTACCTGTCTCACCCATCACTAGAACAAAGAAGGACTACTGACCACCATGTGTCGGTGGCCGTGTAAACACGTCGTCACGAAGTGAAGCTCTGCGCTGTGTTTGTTCCAGGTTCCAGTATTACAGGAAACCACCTCTTACATAACTGAGAACATTATTTTCTGGCGTGATTTCTTCGATAGCACACGCCCTCTAATGATACAAGCGTTCAAGCTTCCGCCATTTGCTTCACCCTTCTATTAAATCCAAAGAGAACAAAATGGGGCAGATTTTAAACTTTTCCAGATAAGGGTCATTTACATCAAATTGATACATTTACCACTCTCCATAATCCCTAAAAGTTTGTTATATCATCTCGGTATCACCGTGTACGAGTACATAAAGTGTTTATCTGCTAGGGTCAACAAAACCAGGAAATTGTTGGCTGACTTTGCCGTTGTCTACAGAAAATTAACGTCGTTGGACAATCGTCAGAAATTGAAGAAAGGCTTGGACCAAATTACTGGTTGGCGTAATAAGGTATTAAAGACCTATATTTGAGGAAGTCTGTATGAAAATTTTGTTGCAGTCATCGTATATCTCCTGTAAAGACCAACTGAATAACAGAAGAGATATTAGAGTGCGTACTGACGCATGTAGACAGCAATTTTCCGTCTTTCAAAGTGCGAATGGTATACACAGAGCTCCACTAGTCTGGCGCTAATCACCCTTCACCACATAATGTGCTGCTACCTATGGGGTAATACATGTAAATGTAGAAGTCGTCTGCACAATAATACACATGGGACAACAGTTGGAATCGACTGAGGAGGGGTGGTGGGAGGGGGGGGAGGGGGGGGGAGGGGGGATGTAGACAACACAAACAGATGAGACACAAAGGAACTGAAGCCATTAGCTGCCAGTGAGCATTGACTCAGATCCTCTGCTTAGTATGCAGGTGCACTGACCAGCCGGACTCAGTGGTCACCAACATCGCACGGACTACCCTAGCGCGCCTCCTGTTAGACCCAAATTTTCAAAGTATACCACACATACCTGATATATTGCCCTTGCTCATTAGCCTCTTTACTCGCGGCATCTCGTCGATTCCCGCAAGAGTTCGAGCTAGGTGTGCATCCGCACTGAAGAGATCATTAACCGCCATTGCCTCAGTTAATATATATGGTGTCTGTTCGTTCAGACAAGTGTGGAAGAACAGACACCATATGTATATTTAAGGCGATGACGGTCAATGATCCGTTCAGTGCAGGTTGTCTGAAAGAACAGTTACCACGTGTATAATTAAGGTAATGACAGTGACTGATTACTTCGATGCAGATGCATACCAAGCTCTAATTCTTGTGGGAATCAGTGAGATGCCACACAAATGAGGCTAATGAGTGGGGGCAGTACAACAGTAGTGTGTGATGTAAGTTGAGAATTTGGATCTGACAGGATGTGTGCCAGGGTAATTTGTGCGGTTGTGATCCCCATTGTGTCTGGATGGCGTGGTGGTCAACGCATCTGTCTAGTAAGCATGAGACCTAGGTTCGAATCCTGATCCAACACAAATTTTCAACTTATCAAATCAATACTGACTGGCAGCTAATGACTTTAATTCTTTTGTGTCTTAATTCATAGTGCTACAGGATCAAAATTGTGTCTGTTCTTTTCGACCAAAGAGAAAGCTAAACTGAACTCCGTGACCTGGTGCAGAGAACATCCGATTCGGACTGGAAGCAGTACAGAAAGGCATCTGGTCAGCACACAGCTCTCCCTGCCGTTGTCAACTTTCCAGAATCTGGAGCCACTTCTTCTCATTCAAGTTGCTCCTCATCTGCTATCACTAGGCTGGATGGACACCTTTCCAGATCTTCTACCGAGGAAATATACATGTCAGTACTGAGAACTAAAACCACGTATTCCCTACTGCAATCATACGCGCTGACCACTCAGCTACGGAGATGGACTAAAGGGACGTATACACTATGTGATCAAAAGTACCCGGACACCCCCAAAAACATACGTTTTTCAAATTAGGAAATTAGGTGCAGTTTGCCACCACCTACTCCATATCAATGACCTCAGTAGTCATTATACATCGTGAGAGAGCTGATGGCAAAATGGTTCAAATGGCTCTGAGCACTATGGGACTCAACATCTTAGGTCATAAGTCCCCTAGAACTTAGAACTACTTAAACCTAACTAACCTAAGGACATCACACACACCCATGCCCGAGGCAGGATTCGAACCTGCGACCGTAGCAGTCCCGCGGTTCCGGACTGCAGCGCCAGAACCGCTAGACCACCGCGGCCGGCTGAGAGAGCTGAATTGGGCGCTCTGCGGAACTCACAAACTACGAATGTGGTCAGGTGATTGGGTGTCACTTGTGTCGTACGTCTGTACGCGAGATTACCGCACACCTAAACATCCCTAAGTCACCTGTTTCCGATGTGATAGTCAAGTGGAATAGTGAAGGGACACGTACAGAACAAAAGCGTGCAGGCCGACCTCGTCTTCTGACTGACAGAGACTGCCGACAGTTGAAGAGGGTTTTTATGTGTTCAAAATGGTTCAAATGGCTCTAAGCACTATGGGACTTAACATCTGAGATCATCAGTCCCCTAGACTTAGAACTACTTAATCCTAATTAACCTAAGGACGTCACACACAACCATTCCCGAGGCAGGATTCCAACCTGCGACCGTAGCAGCAGCGCGGTTCCGGACTGAAGCGCCTAGAACCGCATGGCCACAACGGCAGGCCAGTAATGTGTAATAGGCAGACATCTATCCAGACCATTACATAGGAATCCCAAACTGCATCAGGATCCACTGCAAGTGCTATGACAGTTAGGCGGGAGGTGAGAAAACTTGGATATCATGGTCGAGCGGCTGCTCATAAGCCACACATCACACCAGTAAATGCCAAAAGACGCCTCACTTGGTGTAAGGAGCGTAAACATTGGTCGATTGAACACTCGAGAAACGTTGTGTGGAGTGAAGAATCACGGTACACAATGTGGCGATCCGATAGCAGGGTGTGGGTATGGCGAATGCCCGGTGAACGTCATCCGCCAGCGTGCGAAGTGCCAACAGCAAAATTCGCAGGCAGTGGTCTTATGGTGTGGTCATGTTTTCCATGGAGGAGGCTTGCACCCCTTGTTGTTTGGCGTGGCACTATCAAAGCATTGTTGTTTGGCGTGGCACTATCAAAGCACAGGCGTACATTGATGTTTTAAGCACCTTCTTGCTTCCCACTGTTGAAGAGTAATTCGGGGATGGCGATTGCATCTTTCAACACAATCGAGCACCTGTTCGTAATGCACGGCCTGTGGCGGAGTGGTTACACGACAATAACATCCCTCTAATGGACTGGCCTGCACAGAGTCCTGACCTGAATCCTACAGAACACCTTTGGGATGTTTTGGAACGTCGACTCCGTGCCAGGCGTCACGGACCGATATCGATACTTCTCCTCAGTGCAGCACTCCTAAAGAATTGCTGCCATTCCCCAAGAAAACTTCCAGCACCTGATTGAACGTATGCCTGCGAGAGTGGAAGCTGTCATCAAGGCTAATGGTGGGCCAACACCATACTGAATTCCAGCGTTATCGATGGAAGGCGCAACGAACTTGTAAGTAATTTTCAGCCAGGTGTCCTGATGCTTCTAATCACATAGTGTAGATAGTCATTTTTTCCCTCACTGAACACGTAATTAAATAGGACGGAAATTCAGTTCTGTGGTACTAATTACCTTCCGCCACATTCTGTATCGTGGTCAGTGGCATATAAACGTAGATGTAGATGTTTGCTGCCCACTGGTGTACACAGTAAAACGACTGGAATCTATTTTGCGGGATGTATAGAACATAAAGAGATGTTTAATGAGACTGAAGTGAGAGGGAATTTTATGAGTTGGCAAAAGACTCGAGTAGCGCAGGGAAAGTGAAGTGTATGACTTTCAGGGATTTGGAGGGTATGATAGAAATTCTATGGCGCAGATATGTAACTCCCTCTGTTAACACATGACGAAAATAACTCCTCCATTACATGAATTTATCGAGTTATATTACAGTTCATTTCAGTGGCAGAACTATACAACGAAGAAAAGCGAATAAATTCTCACGAGCGCGTTTGTTTGTCACGCAACCACACCACGTGAAATGGAATTTACGGCTCGTGGAAAGTTTGCATCGCGCTTTTCTTTTAGCAAGGGTGGAGGACAGTGCGACCATCTGGTGCCAGCAGGTGCACGATTCTTTTACGCCCCCAGCTGAGTGATTTAAGAGGCTGTGACGGCGGGTTGTAATTTTTCCCTGTCTCACGCACCCTGCCCAAGGCGCACACCCCGCTGGCGGCGACGATAACGTGGACCCTATAAAGGCTAGAGCGCTATAAAAGTTGTAAAGTGTGCTGTGACACTCGACCCCTCCAGTACACTGCCTGACAGAGACAGTAGTCGAGGCCAGGAAACAATAAAGAAGCCCAGTAGTACCACGGTCGCTTGGCCTAACAGGGGATACTAAAGGAATGCAGGCAGCTCAGGGCTGTGAGGAATGAGTAATTTTGTTTGATGGGCGGCGCTTGAAACCTGCATCGACTACAGCCCTAGAATCTGATCGGAAGACTTCTTACAGAATCCGGTGAAACTCTGTTCATATGTAAAGCACGAAAGTTAGTGTCCAGACACTCATGGGAGACGTAGGAACGGAAACTGTGGATAGCAAACAAAAAGTAAAAATGCTGAACTCATATTTTAAATGTTCCTCTATATAGAAAAATCTAGATGTACTGCACCAGTTTAATTCTCACGACGCTATTTCCTGGATATTAGTGTCACGAGAGTTCTCAAAAAGAGTGAAATCGCTAAAACTTGGACAAATGTCCAGATCACGATGAAATCCTTGTCAGGTCCTATGCATAATTCGCAACTGAGTTAGTCATTCTTTCAATCACAATATGCTATAGACCACTCGAACAAAGAAAACTGCACCAAGTGCTTAGAAGATAGCACAAACAACATTCGTTTACGATAAGGGCAGCACCTACGACACACAAAACTACAGTTCCATATCGTTGACGTTTACTTTTTTTAGATCTTATAAAATGGTTCAAATGGCTCTGAGCACGATGGCTCTTAACTTCTAAGGTCTTCAATCCCCTAGAACTTAGAATTACTTAAACCTAACTAACCCAAGGACATCACACACAACCATGCCCGAGGCAGGATTCGAACCTGCGACCGTAGCGGTCGCGCGGTTCCAGACTGTAGCGCCTAGAACCGCTCGGTCACCCCGGTCGGCTATAAAATGGTCTGAGTTCATACATGCTGAGGGTTCTCGAAGAGAATGACCTCCATGTCAAGGAACGTGGATGTCGGAAACGTGGGTCAAACGAAATCCAACCTAGAATGATGGATAGGCTTGCGGGTCCCATACCAAATAGGTTTAACATGGGGTATTGGACCTATCAAAGAAGGGCAGCACAAATGTTCATAGCTTCCCAGATTGAATTTTCACTCTCCAGCGGAGTGTGCGCTGACTTGAAACTTCCTGGCAGACGCCTGTCGGACCGAGCTCGAACCTCGGACTAACTTACTTTAAACAGTGATCTATCGACAGAGCTATCCAAGCACGACTTACGACCGGCCCTCACAGTTGTACTTGTGACAGTGACTCTTCTCATACCTTCCAAACGTCCCAAAATTCTGCCGCGTATCTCGCGGGACCAGCATTCCTGGAAGAAAGAATATTGTGGAGAAACAGCTTAGTCACAGCGTATGTGATAGTAGGAAAAGCAGATGCCAGGCTGAGATTCACTGGAAGAATATTCAAGGTATGGAATTCATCCACGAAAGGAATGACTCACAAAAAACTTGTTCGACGGTTTTTGACTACTGTTCATCAGTTTGGGGCACTTACCAAGTAGGATTAACGGAGAATATAGCGAAGATCCAATGAAGAGCACTGCGTTTCATCACGGGTCCGTTTTAAAGCACGTGGGTATTACGGAGTTAATCAACTAACTACAGTGGCAGACGCTACAGGAGAGGCACTGTGTATCATGGAGAAGTTTACTGCTGAAATTTCAAGGGCCTACATTTCAAGAACATAATTCCTCTCACATACGTCTCGCGAAACGATCGTTACGAAACACCACACAGATTAGATATCATATGGAAGCTCTCCGACAGTTGTTCCCGCACAGCAGAATGGAACACGGATAGGGGAAAATGGTAGCAGTACCAGAAGTACCCTCTGCCACACAGCAAGCCAAATATAGATGTATATATGCATTTCTGGACCGTATATTTAGAGTCAGTGATCAAACCAAGATAAAAACTAAAATCAAAGTCAGTCCCATACTCAGAAAAGGTGTGTAGCAGGCAGATGCGGAGAGCATTTCCGTCCTGTGCAAGATCCTACTGGAGGTGGTTTTGCCTTCTTCCCCTGTTATCAAGTGTCGAGTGTGCAGCTGTGTCTTGTGGATTGTGCTTGTATTTCCCAACAAAGCTAACTCAAGACCTAGGCATGGTGTCGGTACTGTCCTGTTAACGCCCCAGAAACGGGGAGGGGAATTAAAATAGGTACACTTCTTGCTAGTCTTCAAGTCCAGTTTTCTGCAACAAAATCTGTGAAGGTACACTACTGGCCGTTAAAATTGCTACACCAAGAAGAAATGCAAACGATAAACGGGTATTCATTGGACAAATATATTATACTAGAACTGACATGTGATTACATTTTCACGCAATTTGGGTGCATAGATCCTGAGAAATCAGTACCCAGAACAACCACCTCTGGCCGTAATAATGGCCTTGATACGCCTGGGATTTGAGTCAAACACAGCTTGGATGGCGTGTACAGGTACAGCAGCCCATGCAGCTTCAACACGATGCCACAGTTCATCAAGAGTAGTGACTGGCGTATTGTGACGAGACAGTTGCTCGGCCACCATTGACCAGAAGTTTTCAGTTGGTGAGAGATCTGGAGAATGTGCTGGCCAGGGCAGCAGTCGATCATTTTCTATATCCAGAAAGGCCCGTACAGGACCTGTAACATGCGGTCGTGCATTATCCTGCTGAAATGTAGGGTTTCGCAGGGATCGAATGAAGGGTAGAGGCACGGGTCGTAACACATCTGAAATGTAACGTCCACTGTTCAAAGTGCCGTCTGTGCGAACAAGAGGTGACCGAGACGTGTAACCAATGGCAACACATACCATCACGCCGGGTGATACGCCAGTATGGCGATGACGAATACACGCATCTAATGTCCGTTCACCGCGATGTCGCCAAACACGGATGCGACCATCATGATGTTGTAAACAGAACCTGGATTCATCCGAAAAAAATGACGTTTTGCCACTCGTGCACCCAGGTTCGTCGTTGAGCACACCATCGCAGGCGCTCCTGCCTGTGTTGCACCGTCAAGGGTAACCCTTAGCCATGGTCTCCGAGCTGATAGTTCATGCTGCTGAAAACGTCGTCGAACTGTTCGTGCAGATGGTTGTTGGCTTGGAAACGTCCCCATCTGTTGACTCAGGGATCGAGACGTGGCTGCACGATCCGTTAAAGCCATGCAGGTAAGATGTCTTTCATCTCTACTGCTAGTGATACGAGGCGTTCCGTATTACCCTCATGAACCCACCGATTCCATATTCTGCTAACAGTCATTGGATTTCGACCAATGCGAGCAGCAATGTCGCGATACGATAAACCGCAATCGCGATAGGCTACAATCCGACCTTTATCAAAGTCGGAAACATGATGGTACGCATTTCTCCTCCTTACACGAGGCATCACAACAACGTTTCACCAGGCAACGCCGGTCAACTGCTGTTTGTGTATGAGAAATCGGTTGGAAACTTTCCTCATGTCAGCATGTTGTAGGTGTCGCCACAGGCGACAACCTTGTGTGAATGCTCTGAAAAGCTAATCTTTTGCATATCACAGCATGTTCTTCCTGTCGGTTAAATTTCGCGTCTGTAGCAAGTCATCTTCGTGGTGTAGCAATTTTAATGGCCAGTAGTGTAGTATTTCTCTGTGTTGTCCATAATATTACAGAAATGGCTGCCTGATAATAAATTTGCCCATTTAGTCAATGTGATATTTATTCTGCCTGACAAAAAAGTGAATTCCCTAGAATACAATTGTCGGTTGTTATTGTAGCTTCGTACACGTACACACGGTCGGCAGGTAGGTAAATGATTAGACTTGCAATCCTTCATGGCAGGTAGAACGGCCACCATAGTGCATTAGTGTTGTTCGTGTTTACTGTTGTTAATTGTCCTGGTACTGTATATAGTGGCGTGAATAGCATCATAAATTGTGTGATCAGTGTGAAAGACATGGAGGTGCCGCGTACTCCATTGGGACAGCGTTATCAGCACCTGACAGAATTTGAAGGACGCCTCATTGTGAGTCTCCATTTAACCAGTTAGCCGAATCCTGCACTTCCCAGATATATGGGGTATTAGCATGTGACAGTGGCTCGATGCTGGACAGCATGGGAAAGTGAGGGCTGGCATACTCATCGTCCAAGTTCGGTCGAACACGTCTGATCACTACAAGGCAGGATCGTAGTATGGTACACCAAGTACATCTCGTAACGCATTCACATTTACGACTGCTATCCGAAAACGATTGAAGGACTCCTTGCAACACTCTGTGTCATTCCACGCCATTGGTGGGAGACTAGCAGCAGCTGCACTTGGTAATTACCATCACATAGTTAGGCTGCCATTTACACAATAACACGACCAGGTGCGTTTGCACTGGTGCCGTGACCGGGGAGTGTGGATGGCTGATGGACGGCGTCGCATTGTGTTCAGCGATGAATCGCAGTTCTGCACTACTCCAGATGACCGGCGGCGGCGGATATGGCAGCGACCTGGGAAGAGGTCCTATCCTGTCAATGTTTTGCAGAGGCACAGGGGTGTTACTTCTGGCGTTATGGTGTGGGAACCATAGGGTATGTCTTTAGGTAACGGCTGCTGATGATTGAGTGACCTCTGACAGCACAATGGTATGTCACGGACATCCTGCACCTCTCATGTGACAATATCGAGGTGCCATTTTTCAGTATGACAATGGCCATCCACACATGGCACGTTTCTTAGAGAAATGTGAAGAGCATAGAAATGTCTGCGTGATGCCGAGGTATTCCCGTGGTCATCAAAATCCTCAGAATATTCCTGATAAAACGTGTGCGGGGCCAGGTCGGACTTCGTACCCACTTTGTCAAAATATCGAAACCTAATCTGGTACTATATATTTTTAAATTTTGAAATAAGTATTTATTGTTTTTAATTATTTTTTATATCAGATTCAGTAATTATTTCAAATATTTCAGTAAAATTTAACATAAAAATTTAAGTCTTAGTAGTGAACGTGACTTTTCTCAACAAATTTCATATTCAAGACCCTTCTTAGACATCTATATAACTCCAAAAAGTATGTCGTGAATGAAACGACAATTGACGAAATTATTATTATTTCTTAATTCTTTGTGGCAGTTATAAAGTACCCTTCCAGTCGGTGTAAACATTACGAAAAATGGGTTGGTATTGCTAAAATTGTGCTAAAAGATATTTTTAGGTTCTGTACCCTACTTATACAACAGTACTATTTAAAAAATATGTTGTTAATGACAGTTCAACACATTTAATAACTTTCTGTTTTTCGTGTTGGGCACAAAGTACCCCTTCCCCTCGCGTCCCTAATATTACACATTAATGGAAAATCCGTTGGTATTGCTAGGGTTAACCATGAAACTACCCTCCAGTGTATAATACGCTGGCCGTGAACATATCATAGCGATATTTAGAACCAAATTCAGTGAGTATTGCAGAAGGAAGATCTTAATAATGCTCACGAGGAATCGATGTGCGGTTTGACTATGAAAGTGATCCAGATTTATGTACGAGAATGGTGTGTGAACAGTTCAACACTGTCCAATAACAACTTTCACAACAGAGTTAATTTTAACAGATCTTCGTCAGTTTGATTAGTATGGTAGCACTCAATTTCTCCATGTCGAACTTATGTGCTGTGTTGGAACATTTGATTATTTCTACGAACGACTGAGTCACGGAGGAAGGAAAGACCACACTGAAGATTCATATAGGTAGTTTAGACCACAATCGTTAATCAAAATTTCCCATCGCCTACCCTCCCGCAGATGCTATCACCCGGGCAACTTACAAGCAGTATATTAAATGCATTCGCAATTGCATATATGGACAATCCAGTTAGAGAGGCCGAACTTATTCCCAAGGTACAGGCGCCGATAGCAAAAGTCCAGACCACGAGCCTACGGCGCATGTCCTATCTGTTCTCCCACATTGCTCTATAATTCTGTTCCTTCCAAAATATTCAGTTAATAACGAAGACGCTGAAATATGTGGACACGCTTGTACGATACAGTTACTTGATTCCGCTTTAGATTCAAGTAACTCGTCCCTAATGGTTCAGACTGCATTCACACTGAAACTGCAGTCACTCATTTATCACGCCCTTGTATGAGTTTCCATTGCCGGTTCATTACTGTGCGATCGTTTCTTATTACATGACAGCTCTCTTGATACGAAATTTAAATCTGATTTCAAAATCATCACTTTGCTCACACACATACTCTCTTTTTAACCCTGGTGCGAATTTCAGTATTCTTTCCACGAATTACTTTCCTTTTATGTCCTTTCATCACCGGAAGCGCGACCTTCCTGGACTTGCCCAGTCAGCTTCCTCCCGCTCGATTAACTCACTCCTTCGCGCCAAACGATCTTCAGTCTCCCCCTTCTACAACGATGGGGCATCCCCGTCAGCGATGCCGCTGCGCTGTAGCAAAAGAGCGTAAGGGCAGATTCGACCCTTCAAGTACAATATCGACTTCTGTACCCTTACAACCTACAGAATAGTGTGCCTATGAACGCACTATGGTTTTGCATTGGTTCTTCTGTCTAGTGACTGATTTTAGAATGACATGAAGGAATGCGCAGCAGAGACCGCCATAAGCATTTTCCGCCATCTTCTACAGTTTTTGTCGTTGTTTGAAATGAGTTTGTGTTTTGCGCAGAATTTGTAGATATATCGCGGTCCACGCACTTTAAGCCCTCTATAATATACTGAAGTTATTTGGAATATATTGTTAATTCTTCACGTACAAAATTTTACAGCGAGTACAATGCTATGTGTTTTTTGAGCTATTTATATAAAACGCAGACAGTTAAACAATACTTCTGAAGTAGTGCACAATCTTGTATCTTGAAACAGAAGAAGGTGTTTTACCATGGAATATGTGATACTTGCAAATGAACTAAATTTCATTCATGTCTAATCAATTTTACCTGTCTTGAAAATGCAAAAATTTTTGTTTCCAACAACTTCTGTTTTACAAGTACTTCGCTTGTAACTGATTTTATAGTATTTTTGCTTAATTTGATTTCACTTACTGATTATTTGGTGTGCAGTAGAGTAATAATGCATTGGATGGACTGTTAAATACAGTACTGGCAAGATCGTCTCGAATGCAACATTTTTAAATTTCATTCCAATATTTCTTCATACTTATGTGACCATATAACACCTTGGATCATGTTTTCACACTTAAAAAAAACCTAATTTTCCAGAATAATTTTCGCAATTTAAGAAAACGTCTGCAGCACATAAAAAGTGAATGCCATCACTTAAAAACGCAACTAAGAAAATATAATAAACTTCTATTACAGAGGCGGCTAGAGGCGGAAGTCTGAAAAGAGTAGCAAGGTACAATACTCTCCCATACTTGTAGTCATTATACATGCAATGATACCAACAGTAACGGGTTGAAATGTAAACTAAACTACATGCAGACGGAAAGGATCGAAAGGTAATCCATAGCGTTTTCTCTGTACCAGGGACAGGACGCCCAACTGAGAAGAGAAGATGATGTCATAGAGACTTGCGTATACAGGGTGATTATGATTAAAGTTAAACTTTCAAAACGCTGTAGAAATAAGACCACTGGTCAGAATGACGTCAAATTGCAACGGTATATTATCGGAGAAGGGGGACAAAGTAAGGCAGAAGAAAAAAAAAATAGTGTGAAAATTGATCAATAGATGGCGCTGTATGTATCAGAATACGCAAATGAAAACAGCTGTCATGTGCACGACGCATTGAAATTGGTATAAACACATCGGGTACACGGATTTTTGAAATTGGTATAAACACGCCGGGTACACGGATTTTTGAAATTGGTATAAACACGTCGGGTATACGGATTTTTGAAATTGGTATAAACACGTCGGGTACACGGATTTTCCTCCTATCGCGTCTGCAACGTTCGCCGTCACTGTCTCAATGCAGGATCGCGTTCTGCTTGTAAAGCTGTACTACAAGAATGATGACTGTGCACACGTCGCTCTGCAGAAGTTCCGGACACTGAAGGTTTTGAAAAAAGGCGCTGGTCCGATGACTGCCGTGGGTCTGGAGAAAATGATTCGGTAATTTGAAAAGACTGGTTCTTTTGGTGTGCAACCTGGTAGAGGGAGGAAACGAATTGATTCGACGTCATTCGAAGCAGTTGCCACAGCAATGCAGAAGAAGACGAGCGGTGGTGTGCAAACGTGTAGTTCACATTGGACGTACTCGTGAGCACGGTGCATAAAATCCTACGAAACATCCTTCTTTGCTATCCATTCAAAATTACCCATACACACGAGTTGCTTCGTGTTGACCTGCCAACAAGAGAGACCTTTGCTTTAGAATTTCTTTCTCGCATGGAAGTGGACAATCATCTGTCGTGGAAAATTTTGTGAACAGATGAAGCCCGCTTCCATGTGACAGGATATGTCAATACACAGAATTGTCGAATATGGGCAACGGAAAATCCACACGCAAATCAACCAGTGCCACTTCATCCTGAAAAGGTCACAATGTGGTGTCGGTTTACGGCATCATTTATCAGAGGGCCTGGTTTTTCGAAGAGAAAGGTGCTTCCGGTCCTGTTACCCGTACCGTTACTGGTAAGCGCTATTTGTGTCTTTTGCGCAACCACGTCATTCCAGCTCTCCAACAGCGTGAACGTGTGGATGGGATCATTTTGATGCAAGATGGCGAACTTACGCACATTGCCAGTACAGTTAAGCAACTGCTGAAGAGTCGTTTCGGAAACGCTAGAATTATCAGCCGCCATTTCCCTACAGCCTGGCCGTCCCGATCACCTGTCTTAATCCGTGTGACTTCTGGCTATGGGGACATCTGAAAGATGTTGTGTTCAGTGTTCCGACTGCAAACTTAGCTGCATTGAAGGCACGCATTGCGCAGCACATTCTGAACGTGACCACGAAAACACTTCGATCAGTTGTGAAACATGCTGTTTCTAGACTTCAACTTGTTGCAGAACGCGGTGGACAGCATATTGAAGATGTTTTGTGCCAGTCACACGGAAATTAATAATCCGATTTGATTTTGAGTGACGCTTTTTATGCGGTTTTTGGCCTCAGCACAATTAAAACCCGATTTGAATTATGCTTTTTATAACGTTTTTGGCCTAAGAACAATTAAAAACCGAATTTTCCCAGCTGATGTGATATGACCTTGCCATGGTGGATGGGCTTACATAACTAACAGTATCAGTCCTGTACACCCATGCACACCGAGTAGTACAGTTTGTTTAACGTCAAACGTACACCTTAGGCATTGTTGTATGATTCATTTGTCTTTTGTAGTCGATCACTATTAAATTATGATGCTTACAGTGCCATCTGTTGCTAAATTTTGTAACTATAAATACCGCGACTGCACCTGGGCTCTTCAGTAGTTGTGTACTCACCTGATGATGGCCGGACGTCTCTGGGCCGAAATATCGTGGCAGAATGTCGACGGGATCCGGCTGCATACCCGGAAATTATTAGAAGTATTTATTTTTCTTCTGCCATGCGTTTTCCCCCATCTCCGATAACATTCCTTGGCAATTTGACGTCATTCTGACCAGTGGTGTTATTTCTACAGCGGTTTGAAAGTTAAACTTTAATTATAATCACCCTGTACATTATCAAGGAAATAGCCAACAAAATTTTACAGTGATGGTTGTATGTTTCCAGAAAATCAGCGCATTTTGATACGAAAAGTATCGTGGATTTTAGTCAACATTTAGCTTTTCACAAAACCACAACAAACAGCATGGAAGGAAGGAAAATTAAGTTTTAACGTACCGTCCACACGGAGGTTATTAGAGACGAACCACACGCTCGGATTGTGGAGGAAATCGTTGATGTCTTTTTCAAACGAACCATATCGACGTTTGTCTCAAGTGACTTAGTGAAACCACAGAAAAATTTAATCTCGAGGTCATACAGAGATATAAACTTGCACCGTCGCGAACAAGCGTCCGTTGTCCTAAAAATTGCACCACCTCAAATTTATCACATAATACACTTGTTCGCCCACTGCTTGAATACTGCTCACCGGTGTGGGATCCGTACCAGATAGGGTTGATAGAAGAGATAGAGAAGATCCAACGGAGAGCAGCGCTCTTCTTTACAGGATCATTTAGTAATAGCGAAGGCGTTACGGAGATGATAGATAAACTCCAGTGGAAGACTCTGCAAGAGAGACGCTCAGTAGCTCGGTACGGGCTTTTGTTGAAGTTTCGAGAACATACCTTCACCGAGGAGTCAAGCAGTATATTGCTCCCTCCTACGTATATCTCGCGAAGAGACCATGAGGATAAAATCAGAGACATTAGAGCCCACACAGAGGCATACCGACAATCTTTCTTTCCACGAACAATACGAGACTGGAATAAAAGGGAGAACTGATAGAGGTACTCAAGGTACCCTCCGCCACACACCGTCAGGTGGCTTGCGGAGTATGGATGTAGATGTAGTTGTAGATAGAATTTAAAATTTGATTTTAACTGTGTGTTATTGTTTTCAATAAGTTTTGCTATAGTGAATGAGTGAATAAACATGTAACATAATATCAATTCGAAGTACTGTTGCACTACGAAATAATGTACTTAATGCAGCCAAGTAAAATTCGGGCGCCTTCGCTGGCAACAGAAGAAGCTGCGGGAAGCAGGTCAAGCCGTAAAAGCTGAGCGGATTTCAACAAGAAGAGCCCGCTGATCCCACAGCATTCCGGGCGCTTCACTCAGCCTGTTACTTCAGACCGTAGCCAGTCCGGGCCGTCCGAGGCGCCAAATTACGTACGTAGCATCCACGACTCGGATGGTTTGATTTCCCCATAGCCAGGACGCAGCTCTGCTGAAGAAACCAGTGCGGTAGCACAAGTGCGGGCCAGGCCCATATAAATATTACTCATTTTCAGTAGAGGGATGTGCATTCTGCCGGTGACTTGTGACAAAGAGGGACCTTTGTCGGTCCGTCGTCTACTCATCTATCAGTCTACAAGTTTGCGATCTGTAGTTTTCGCGGCGTATTTCCGATTTGAACAGTTCTCGGGTATCCGACAGGGTAGCGTCGTAATTTCTCCACAATATTTTGGCAGACGTACACGCTGCCATCTTCAGGTGGTTCCTGACGATTGCTGTGCTGTTCCTCTTGGCACCCTATATTTACTAGCCGTTACCCCCTCCACCGTTCCTCTCCTGGTGTCCTTGGTGCGGCCGGTGCCGCGGCGACTGGAGGTGGTGGGGGACAGACATCGAAGTTTGAACGCCTTGTAGCACGACAGAAGACTACGCAAGAACCACCTAAGCGTACTGTCATCAACCTTACAGGAAGAACGATCAATGACGCAGCAATGTCGGTGCTCGAGAAAGGACTCAATTTCGCCCCGACGCCGACATCTCTACCGATTGTGGACATTATAAGCAGTGTGGAGTAGGCCACCTACACTCTGCCAGCCAATGAAGCAGAAGGAATACGTCGTGAAACGTGCCGTGCGCTCACCAGGGCCGCACCACTGAAACAGAACATCTCGAAGGAGGAGAGAGCGGCCATCCGCGATTTACGCAGCGATCCTGAGTTGGTAGTCTTGCCTGCTGACAAAGGCAATGCTACGGTACTGCTCCTGCTCTTAGAATATAAGAGAAAAATGTACGAACTTCTCGATGACACAGCGTACAGAAGGATAGAAGGAGACCCGACAAGTCGCCTTCAAAGAAGAACCGTTGAACTTCTTCGCAGTCCCTTTGATGGGAAAACTGTCAAGAAACTTAGACCACGAGCGGCTGCACCGCCACGACGGTATGGGCTAAAAAAAATGGCTCTGAGCACTATGGGACTTAACATCTATGGTCATCAGTCCCCTAGAACTTAGAACTACTTAAACCTAACTAACCTAAGGTCATCACACACATCCATGCCCGAGGCAGGATGCGAACCTGCGACCGTAGCAGTCGCGCGGCTCCGGACTGAGCGCCTAGAACCGCTAGACCAACGCGGCCGGCAGGTATGGGCTACCAAAGGTCCACAAGGATGGAACACCTATGCGTCCAATAGTCAGCAACATAGGAGCAGCAACCTATGAACTGGCCCAACACCTGACAGGTCTCCTTAGTCCATTTGTGGGAAAATTTGAACACCACATCCGCAATTCCATCCACTTTCTGCAACGTGTACAAGAGCTTCAGCTCCAGAATAGCGACTTGCTAGTGAGCTTCGACGTAGTGTCCCTCTTCACTAGGGTACCACTGAAAGACTCCATCGATCTGATAAGCAAGAAATTCGACAACAACCTAACAAGGCTCTTCCAGTTCGTGCTCACCTCAACATACTTCCTGTTCGACGGAAGTTATTATGAACAGACAGATGGCGTCGCCATGTGATACCCGCTTTCACCGGTTGTAGCCAACTTTCTTACGCAGAATTTCGAGGAGAAGGCACTAGAACAAACCAAACAAAAACCAATTTGTTTCTTCCGCTACGTGGATGACACGTTCGTTCTTTGGTCACATGGACGGGACAGCTTAAATGAATTTCTCGAACACCTCAACTCGCTGCACCCCAACATACTGTTCACGATGGAGGTGGAGCAGGATGGTGCCCTACCGTTTCTTGACGTCCTGGTGAAACGGAAACCTGACGGCAAGCTGGGACACGGTGTATACAAAAAACCTACACACACCGATTTGTACCTAAATGCCTTCAGTTGCCACCACAACTCCCAGCGTGAAGGCGTTTTGCGCACACTTGTTCACAGGGCACGATCGATCTGCGATCAGGAGAGCCTTCCAGCAGAACTGCAGCACCTCGAGACAACATTTCTGAAAAATGGGTACAACCAGAAGCAAATAAGACACGCACTCAGACAGACTGCGCCAAGAGAACAAGAAGAAGAAACAGAAGAACAAAAGTCATTGGCGTGCATTCCGTTTGTCGGAAACACCACAGGAAAAATCTGTAGAATCCTGGGGAAACACAATGTAAAATATGTATTCCGACCCTCTGCAAAAACCTTGACTCTACTAGGTTTAGTGAAAGATGACCTAGGCCTTCGAAAACCAGGCGTTTATCAAATTCCCTGTCAGTGCGGAAAATCATACATTGGGGAGACAGTCCGCACTATGGAAGAGAGGTGCCGCGAAGACAAGCACCATACCAAATTACGCCAGGCCACTAAATCAGCCGTGGCTGACCATTGTATAAAGACTGGCCATACTATGGACTATGAAAAAACAAAAATACTCTGTCACTCCTCCTACTTCTGGGACTGCGTTACTAAAGAGGCCATCGCAATCCGACTACAGGACGATCTAATTAATAAAGACAGCGGCCTTCAACTTAGTCAGGCTTGCAACCCTGCACTCAGCCTGGAGAGAAAGATGCGGTCCCAGAGATCGAGGACCGCCCCCGACGGTGGCAGCAGGGAGACTGCAGACCCCAGTTCAGACCCAGGCTCCGCTTCCCCCTCCACCTCCAGTAGCCGCAGCGCCGGCCGCAACAAAGACACCAGGAGAGGAACGGTGGAGGGGGTAACGGCTAGTACATATAGGGCGCCGAGAGGAACAGCACAGCATTCGTCAGGAACCACCCGAAGTTGGCAGCGTGTACGTCTGCTGAAATATTGTGGAGAAATTACGACGCTACCCGATCGGATACCCGAGAACTGTTCAAATTAGTCTACAAGTTTCCTGTCGCTGCAAGTCCCACCCTGGATACCCGGATGTTGTTAGCTGCAGCTCCGCTGTCCATACCAAGTCCGATTAGAACCTTGGCGCCTTAGACTAGCAGGCCATTTTCTGGCACAAGTATGGACGTGTAGCCACTCTTTCGCTATCAGAAGAGCGAGCAGTCTTCCGACTGCCTGCTGCTGCTGGCTGCCTCTCCTATCTGGAGGCCACGAGCGTACGTAAGCATGCGCTTACAGTGCTATCCAGCTACTGCTGAGCACAGTAGCTGACGTGCGGTGGACGACCTGCCACCTCAACAGCCTTGGCCGCCTCTGCCGCAACAATGTAGGCCAAGAGCTGACACCACGACCTTCCTGGTTAGGTGTTTGCTGTTACTGTCCTGGTGCCACGAGCGGCCTGTATCGTCGTCGCATTGTGTGTATTGTTGGACAACAAACGTTTGGTTCTTTAACAGTGTTTTACTAACGTTCATTAGGCATCAGACAGTCACCCACTTATCAAGCCACTACTCACCCACACACAAGGGCGGTGGCCCATCGCATGTTTAGCAAGCAAGACATTCATAGAAGGTGACACACATGCAGCCGCAAGAAGCTGCGGATTTCTCAGAATTAAGAGGTAATTATACGGACTTGCATTCTTCCAGTATTGTAACTCAGCTGGGCATTTTTGCCGTATATACTGATAGTGCCAGCTATATGCAGCACATGCAGAAGGTTTGGCCAATAAGCACATCTGTGCTCTGAATCACTTTGAGTCAACATACGTCGTAAAGATTAGTGCAATTTTTTCCCTGTCTGTATGTTTTCGGTTGATATTCATCATTTTTTTATTGTACTGTTAAATGGAGGTCTCACAAATGCCAGAAACGTAAACAGCAACGACGCAAAAAGTGGCTGGAGCTTTCAGGAGACAAACTGCTGAGTTTTGGAAAGCAATGCCGCATTACAAGGATAGGTCGACACTTTGAAAGGCGTCTATGAATTTAGACAAGCCGAGTCAGTGGAGGCGAAAGCTTTCCTTAATGTACCTATTCCTTCTGTAGATGACGTTGCAGCTAATCTGGTAACTCTTTTTTCGGGTAAATCGACTGAGGATGTGTCAGTGTTTATTAACGATCTGAAAGCTACCGCTAGGTTAGATAATTGGTCATATGAGACGCGCTTGCGGATAGCCAAGTTACGATTAACTGGCAAAGCGAATATGTACAGGATGACACAGACAAACGGGAACATTTCCATAATCGAATAAAACAAGAAGTGATGAAGGAAAGAAATTGCATTCATAGTAATTGAAACCTTACAACTTTGCCATTTACGAAACATTGATGGCATTTATCATTTTTTTTTAAAATACGTCCTTAGATGGCGTTCTGCTGTACGAATACATTCGTGAAATCTGCTGTTGAGATTCCTCATTGACTGCTGCAACATCTCAGCTGGGATACTGTGAATTGCATCCCGAATTCTCTGTTTTAACTCATCCAGGGTTCTTGGTAGAGTTGTGTAGACTTTGCTCTTGAGTAGCCTCACAAGAAAAAATCACAAACGGATAAATCTGGCCATCTAGGGGGCCAGGGAATGTTACCGAATCGTGAGATCACGCGATTCCCAAACAATTCTCGCAAATATGCCATTGATTGCTGTGCAGTGTGTGATGTCGCTCCGTCCTGTTGAAACCAGGCTTCTTGAACGTTTGGAATATTGTTCACTGCAGGCGTAACGAAAGTTCGTAACATCTCCACGTAACGATCGGTATTGACAGTTATTGTGTTTCCCTGTTGATTTGCGAAAAAATACGGTCCGATAATCCCATGTGATGAAACACCACACCATACTGTCACTTTACTAGCGTGTAAAGGGCACTCATGAACGTCATTAGGATTTGTGTTTGCCCAGTAACGGTAGTTATGTTTATTCACATAACCTGTGAGATGAAAATGTGCCTCATCTGATATCCACAACTAGCTTAGAAATTCATCGTCATTGTTTATTTTTGTTATCATACGTTGACAGAATCCTAATAGTAACTGGTAATCGGTGTCCTGCAATTGTTGCGCCATCGGTAGTTTGTACGGATGACATTTTTAATCAAGAAGAAAAATTCTGCAAACACTCTCCCGGGGCATTTCAACCACTGCTGCTTGCTTACGAATTGAACGCCGTGGGCTCCATAAGACAGACTCGCGTACAACATCAATGTTCCCTGGAGAACGCACACTTCTTGGTCGTCCTGTTGATTTCTTCTTGAGGGCAGATGCAGTCTCTTCAAAGTTATTAATCCAAAATGTTATCACGTGTTTCGACGGAACGGCATCATGACGTCCTAAATTATAAAAACATCGAAACTCCCTCTACGCCGCTACCAAACTATCATTGTTTTTATAAAACATTTTTATGGCTAACGCACTCTGTTGTCCATTCCACTGATCCATGATTACTGAAATGGGGGACTTTTTACTCGCTAACTGTCACGAACTAGCAGTGCTGCCACCTGACCACGGGTGACACTACTTATTTCAAACATTCCCGTTATTCTGTGTCATCCTGTATATCGTGTCACGAAGGACTGAATAAAGCACAGATATCTGAACAGTTTGCAAAGGAACTCTATCAGTGTTACCGCAAGCAAAACAACGTGACGTCATTTACAAAACAGATTAATGGTTTGTCGCAAGAATGGAACGAGTCAGTAGAAGTACAGTCATGTTCAAAAAAGCAGAACACCTTAAACGCCTCGAGATAGGACGTATATTCTACTGAAATGTTTAGCATCTGAGCCATATCGGCCAGCGGGTTAAAGGTCAACATCGATACATCGATATCGCAGCGCAACACCATCTGCTAGTAAAATGTGCCTGCGGCTCTCGTTATCGGTACAAACTGAAGATAATGGATGAGTGTTACTTGAGCAGACGTGCAGAATGCCTCCCAGACGTATGCGCGAACCGTATCGTCAAATCAGTGAGTTTGAAGGAGGGCGCATTATTGGCATGAGAGAATGTGATGCATGCATTCGGGAAATTTCTGCTCGTATGGAACAAAGTGTTGCGGTAGTGCAGCCGGTGTATGCGAATGGTTCAAGGAAGACCGTAAAACACAACGAGATGTTTCACGTCGCACCGCCCAGACCACCACTCGAGAAGATCGACATCTCATTGACATTGCAGGACAGATCTGTCTCCTCCTCGGCTCCAGCACAACAGTGGAACACATGGTACACTCTCAGGAGTAACAATCCGTCGCCATTTATTACTGCATCAGTCACGTTCGCCTCGTCCGCTTCTCTGCCTACCTTTGACGAATGTGTAGAAAGGTGATAGATGGCAATGGTGTATGGCACAACGTCAATGAGGACACGAATGGCATCAACAAGTATTTTAGGACGAATCCAGGTTATGTTTGTTTGAAAATGATGGCAGCGTTTGGTTCGGCGTAGACAGGTGGAACGGCATCGCAGTGACTGCAACTGCACAAGACATAAACTACGAACTCAGGCCTTATGGTGTGGGGTGCTGTTGGGTACAACCACAAATCACAGCAGATGCATGACCAGGGCACTGTGACCAGTGATACCTACGTGACTGACATCCTGCAACACGTAGTCGTACCCTTTCTTCACAACACCCCAGACGCCATTTTCAGCAACACAAAGCAAGACGACATGTTGTTGCATGAACACATGCCTTCTTGGTGTCACAGGATGGCAGCCTTATGCCCTGACTTGTGTCGATGCCATAATGCATCGACAAGTTATCAGGGCCCACGGCGGACCATTTGCCTACTAGGCAACAGGACACATGGAACCAAGGTGACTGAAATGCTAATCATTACCGCAGAACAAACTAATGTACATGTCCTGTGAATATGAACGTCCTATCTCTAGTCGTTCAAGGTGTTCTGTTTTTCCTGAACATGAGTGTATTTTTACACAGAAGTAAGAAAATCAGTAAACAAACTTTTGATCTGACGCAGAACGCAGAAGCAACACAGTTATTATGCAGGAGGCACAGAACAGAGCGGCTAATGTATTATTTGGGAGTCTTCCAGTCCGCCGGTCAGATTCGTGCCGGAGACCAGGCGCTCCTTCCAAATCCGGAAAGCCATGCGTTACACCACACAGCTAACTGGGTGGGCACATAAGGGTTAAATCTAGTCTTGATGATGAGTCTGGTGTTAGTGCTTCCAGACATTGAGAAAGAATTTATTTTAGCATGTGAGGTAAGCAGTCTAGCAATTGGATGTATTCTCAGTCAAGATATGGATAGCAAGTTACACTGAGGCACTTAAACAAATCAGAATTATTCAAAAACGGGGATGGAGATGTTGGCTATCATTTATGGTGTTACATATTTCCATCGTTACCTGTACAGGAGAAAATTAAAATTGTTACAGAGCACACTGCAACGAATTGGTAACCTGGATTAACGGAACCTTCAAGTACACTCCTGGAAATTGAAATAAGAACACCGTGAATTCATTGTCCCAGGAAGGGGAAACTTTATTGACACATTCCTGGGGTCAGATACATCACATGATCACACTGACAGAACCACAGGCACATAGACACAGGCAACAGAGCATGCACAATGTCGGCACTAGTACAGTGTATATGCACCTTTCGCAGCAATGCAGGCTGCTATTCTCCCATGGAGACGATCGTAGAGATGCTGGATGTAGTCCTGTGGAACGGCTTGCCATGCCATTTCCACCTGGCGCCTCAGTTGGACCAGCGTTCGTGCTGGACGTGCAGACCGCGTGAGACGACGCTTCATCCAGTCCCAAACATGCTCAATGGGGGACAGATCCGGAGATCTTGCTGGCCAGGGTAGTTGACTTACACCTTCTAGAGCACGTTGGGTGGCACGGGATACATGCGGACGTGCATTGTCCTGTTGGAACAGCAAGTTCCCTTGCCGGTCTAGGAATGGTAGAACGATGGGTTCGATGACGGTTTGGATGTACCGTGCACTATTCAGTGTCCCATCGACGATCACCAGTGGTGTACGGCCAGTGTAGGAGATCGCTCCCCACACCATGATGCCGGGTGTTGGCCCTGTGTGCCTCGCTCGTATGCAGTCCTGATTGTGGTGCTCACCTGCACGGCGCCAAACACGCATACGACCATCATTGGCACCAAGGCAGAAGCGACTCTCATCGCTGAAGACGACACGTCTCCATTCGTCCCTCCATTCACGCCTGTCGCGACACCACTGGAGGTGGGCTGCACGATGTTGGGGCGTGAGCGGAAGACGGCCTAACGGTGTGCGGGACCGTAGCCCAGCTTCATGGAGACGGTTGCGAATGGTCCTCGCCGATACCCCAGGAGCAACAGTGTCCCTAATTTGCTGGGAAGTGGCGGTGCGGTCCCCTACGGCACTGCGTAGGATCCTACGGTCTTGGCGTGCATCCGTGCGTCGCTGCGGTCCGGTCCCAGGTCGACGGGCACGTGCACCTTCCGCCGACCACTGGCGACAACATCGATGTACTGTGGAGACCTCACGCCCCACGTGTTGAGCAATTCGGCGGTACGTCCACCCGGCCTCCCGCATGCCCACTATACGCCCTCGCCCAAAGTCCGTCAACTGCACATACGGTTCACGTCCACGCTGTCGCGGCATGCTACCAGTGTTAAAGACTGCGATGGAGCTCCGTATGCCACGGCAAACTGGCTGACACTGACGGCGGCGGTGCACAAATGCTGCGCAGCTAGCGCCATTCGACGGCCAACACCGCGGTTCCTGGTGTGTCCGCTGTGCCGTGCGTGTGATCATTGCTTGTACAGCCCTCTCGCAGTGTCCGGAGCAAGTATGGTGGGTCTGACACACCGGTGTCAATGTGTTCTTTTTTCCATTTCCAGGAGTGTAGATTAACGTTATGGACCCTGAAATTTGGTGAGTTTGGCTGTGAAGTGGTAAAAAACCAGGCAAAAAGTATGGCAATGTTGATGGTTGGAATAGGAAAGCTGGAGTCTTGCGAGTGTTGGATAGGATCATTGCAGAGTGGCAAGAAGCACATCCTACTGATATTGATCACCAAGTATTTAGTGCACAGCCACGGTTCACAACACATAATGGGTAGTTGTGTAGAATCACAAAGTGCAGGCCATGTATTGTGGTACCTGCAACTTTCAAGGATGAAGTTTTACAGCAAGCACATGACCATGTTTTAATGGATCGTGGAGGTCAGAGAACAGCTGGACGACAAGTAGTCAAAAAGGTCTGTAGGAGAAAAAGATTACAGGATGTTGAACAGTATGTCAAAAATGTTATATTCTGAGCACAAAATGCCAATTGTAGTCGTCCATGAGTACCACTGCAAAGGTTACCAAAAGCATCCAAACCATTTGAAATGGTGGGAATGGACTTTCTAGGGCCATGAAGGCAGACACAAGTGGGTAGCTATTACATATTAACCATGATAGATCACATTCCCTGTTCCACCACAATAGCTGCAATCCTGGATCAACAAGCAAGCACAGTAGCACAGGCTATGATGTACAACTGGTTGGTAAAGTTTGGCATTCCTGACACAATAGTCACAGAGCAGGACACTAATATTATTTCCAATCTGGTGAAACAGCTATGCCATTTGTTACACATTCAGAAGCTTACGTGTAGCCATTTACACCGTCGGCTTAATGGAGCAACAGAATGTGTTAATCATACAGCCACCAAAAATGTTAAGTTATTATGTGAACAGCATCACAACGACTGGAATTTATCCCCTCCATATGTCATGTCAACATATAACTTTAAAGTACCATCAAGGTAGAATGATGTCTTCACCTTATGAGGTAAGTAACCCTAAACTCGAATAAAATGGGGACTCAGTAAAGAGGCTTGTGATGGTGTTTCAGGATGTTGGACAGAAGATGAAAAAAGCAAATACGAAAGTACTTGAGTGTCAGAAGCAGACAGAACACACTATGCCTCAGTATAGGGTCAGGCAAGGTAAGACAAAGAAATTCCTAAGCCAATAGCATGGCCCATGTCAGGTCATACATATAATATTGCCTACCAGTATCAATTTGTGATTATCAATGAAAACTACCATTGTGCGTGTGGGATATATTAAGCCATATCATGGACCTCTGGACATTTTATTGCAAGTACCAGTACCATGCTCCCCCCATGAACCATTGACCTTGCCGTTGGTGGGGAGGCTTGCGTGCCTCAGCGATACAGATAGCCGTACCGCAGGTGCAACCACAACGGAGGGGTATCTGTTGAGAGGCCAGACAAACGTGTGGTTCCTGAAGAGGGGCAGCATCCTTTTCAGTAGTTGCAGGGGCAACAGTCTGGATGATTGACTGATCTGGCCTTGTAACACTAACCAAAACGGCCTTGCTGTGCTGGTACTGCGAACGGCTGAAAGCAAGGGGAAACTACAGCCGTAATTTTTCCCGAGGGCATGCAGCTTTACTGTATGGTTAAATGATGATGGCGTCCTCTTGGGTAAAATATTCCGGAGGTAAAATAGTCCCCCATTCGGATCTCCGGGCGGGGACTACTCAAGAGAACGTCGTTATCAGGAGAAAGAAAACTGGCGTTCTACGGATCGGAGCGTGGAATGTCAGATCCCTTAATCGGGCATTGAGGGATGAAGTAGTGAAAGCAGCAGAGTAGGTAAAAAGACGAGGGCTGCTAGAAATCCTTGGTTAACAGAAGAAATATTGAACTTAATTGATGAAAGGAAAAAATATAAAAATGCAGTAAATGAAGCAGGCAAAAAGGAATACAAATGTCTCAAAAATGAGATCGACAGGAAGTGCAAAATGGCTAAGCAGGGATGGCTAGAGGACAAATGTAAGGATGTAGAGGCTTGTCTCACCAGGGGTAAGATAGCTACTGCCTACAGGAAAATTAAAGAAACCTTTGGAGAAAAGAGAACCACTTTCATGAATATCAAGATCTCAGATGGAAACCCAGTTCTAAGCAAAGAAGGGAAAGCAGAAAGGTGGAAGGAGTATATAGAGGGTCTATACAAGGACGATGTACTTGAGGACAATATTATGGAAATGGAAGAGGATGGACATGAAGATGAAATGGGAGATATGATACTGCGTGAAGAGTTTGACAGAGCACTGAAAGACCTGAGTCGAAACAGGGCCACGGGAGTAGACAACATTCCATTAGAACTGCTGACAGCCTTGTGAGAGCCAGTCCTGACAAAACTCTACCATCTGGTGAGCAAGATATATGAGACAGGCGAAATACCCTCAGACTTCAAGAAGAATATAATAATTCCAATCCCAAAGAAAGCAGGAGTTTACAGATGCGAAAATTACCGAACTATCAGTTTAATAAGTCACGGCTGCAAAATACTAAAGCGAATTCTTTACAGATGAATGGAAAAACTGGTAGAAGCCGACCTCGGGGAAGATCAGTTTGGATTCCATAGAAATATTGGAACACGTGAGGCAATACTGACCCTACGGCTTATCTTAGAAGCTAGATTAAGGGAAGGCAAACCTACGTTTCTAACATTTGTAGACTTAGAGAAATCTTTTGACAACGTTGACTGGAATACTCTCTTTCAAATTCTGAAGGTGGCAGGGGTAAAATACAGGGAGCGAAAGGCTATTTACAATTTGTACAGAAACCAGATGGCAGTTGTAAGAGTTGAGGGACACGAAAGGGAAGCAGTGGTTGGGAAGGGAGTGAGACAGGATTGTAGCCTCTCCCCGATGTTATTCAGTCTGTATATTGAGCAAGCAGTGAAGGAAACAAAAGAAAAATTCGGAGTAGGTATTAAAGTCCATGGAGAAGAAATAAAAACGTTGAGGTTCGCCGATGACATTGTAATTCTGTCAGAGACAGCAAAGGACTTCGAAGATGAGTTGAACGGAATGGACAGTGTCTTGAAAGGAGGATATAAGATGAACATCAACAAAAGCAAAACGATGATAATGCAATGTAGTCGAATTAAGTCGGGCGATGCTGAGGGAATTAGATTAGGAAATGAGACACTGAAAGTAGTAAAGGAGTTTTGCTATTTGGGGAGCAAAATAACTGATGATGGTCGAAGTAGAGAGGATATAAAATGTAGACTGGTAATGTCAAGGAAAGCGTTTCTGAAGAAGAGAAATTTGTTAACATCTAGTATAGATTTAAGTGTCAGGAAGTCGTTTCTGAAAGTATTTGTATGGAGTGTAGCCATGTATGGAAGTGAAACAAGGACGATAAATAGTTTGTACAAGAAGAGAATAGAAGCTTTTGAAATGTGGTGCTACAGAAGAATGCTGAAGATTAGATGGGTAGATCACATAACTAATGAGGAGGTATTGAATAGGATTGGGGAGATGAAAAATTTGTGGCACAACTTGACTAGAAGAAGGGATCGGTTGGTAGGACATGTTCTGAGGTATCAAGGGATCACCAATTTAGTATTGGAGGGCAGCGTGGAGGGTAAAAATCGTAGAGGGAGACCAAGAGATGAATACTCTAAGCAGATTCAGAAGGATGTAAGTTGCAGTAGTTACTGCGAGATGAAGAAGCTTTCACAGGATAGAGTAGCATAGAGAGCTGCATCAAATGAGTCTCAGGACTGAAGACCACAACAACAACTACCAGTAGCATTGTCTGTGAGGGATGTTAAACGTAGGAGAGAGACAAACAAAGTAGAAACTGATGCCTGAGGTATACACAAAGTGCCTTATGTGGTTAGGTCGCGTCGGTAAATAGCAATGTAGCACCATTAATGAAGTATTTTTTGTATAATATATGATGTAGTTTTGTCACTGTTATAATATACATTGATCAGCCAGACCATTACGAGCACCGACGTACTACTGATATAAACCTGTCCAGGTTATAGCAGTGTCACCTGACAAGGAATGACTGCTAAACAGACACATGCACAACGTATGTAGTATCAGTGATTGAGGTATCCGTGTGTAGAACTGGGAAGGCATGTGATCTATTTGAGTTTGACTGAGGGCTGATTGTGATGACCTGAAGGCTTGGCACGAGCATTTAGGAAACTGCACGACTTGTCGGGTGGTCGAGGAGTGGTGGTGGTGGTGGTTAGTGTTTAACGTCCCGTCGACAACGAGGTCATTAGAGACGGAGCGCAAGCTCAGGTTAGGGAAGGATTGGGAAGGAAATCGGCCGTGCCCTTTCAAAGGAACCATCCCGGCATTTGCCTGAAACGATTTAGGGAAATCACGGAAAACCTAAATCAGGATGGCTGGAGACGGGATTGAACCGTCGTCCTCCCGAATGCGAGTCCAGTGTGCTAACCACTGCGCCACCTCGCTCGGTGGTCGAGGAGTGCTGTGGTGACTGTATTCATCGCGTGGTGAAACCACGTACAGATCTTGTGGGGTTGGGCAGCCATCAATAATTACAGACATCATACATTGTAGGCTGAGCAGACTAGTAAAACAGGACAGGCATCGATCTGTGTGCAGAACTAACTTTAGACTTTAATGGTGGGCAAAGTACAACTGTGTGTGAACATACGTTGTACGGAACACTCCTAACGAAGGGCCTCCACAGCCCACAACCTACGCATGAACCAATACTGACGACATCAGCAACTACTACTGAAATGGGCCAGAACCATCAGCACTGAACGTCAGCACAGTGGCAGAGCGTTGCATGGTCTGATGAATCTCGACATCTTCTTCGTCGTGCTGATGGGAGGCTACGAATTGGTCTTCTTCCAGGGAAACGGTTCCTTGACACCTGTAATGTGGAGTGGAGACAAGCATGTGGCAGCTACATTGTGCGCTGGGGAACATTCACATGGGCATTCATGGGTCTAGTGGTGTTGATGCAAGGCACCATGATGGTCAAGGAGTATTGTACACTGGTTGGAGACCACATACACCCCTTCATGACGATCATGTGTCCCGAAGGCAGTGGCACCTTTCAAGAAGATAATGTGCCATGTCGCAAGGCCTGGAGTGTGATGGAGTGTTTCGAGGACCACAGCGACGAGTTCCAGTTGATGTGCTGCCCCTCCTCCCCCCTCCCAACTCTCCAGATCTGAACCCGATTGAACATATCTAGGATGTGACTGAACATGGCGTTAGAGTTCAGCGCCTCCATCCCCGGAATTTACGGGAATTAGGTGACTTGAGGGTGCAGATGTGGTGCCAACTCCCTCTTGTGATCTACCAGACCCTCATTGCTTCCATGCCACCACACATCGCGGCTGTTATCTGTGACAGAGGTGGACGTACAAGCTATTAGGTAGGGAGTCATAATGTTCTGGCTGATCAGTGTATTCTACATATAGCACGAGTTTGTTTTCGGTATTGTTTAGTGTTGTTGTATTTTTGGGATTTCGATGGTGTCTGTATAGTTTCCGTAATTCCGTTGTGCGTATACCGAATGGGACTGCGGCTGGTCAAGACTTGAAGAAACTAGTAGTAATTTTATTTACTAATCTTATTTATCAACCAGTTGTTAGAATTGTGAAAGGTCCAAGTCGACCGAGAAGTTTTAGAAGTCCACAGAAACCAGTTGGATATAGCGTATATTATAACAGCACAAATGACTAGATGAGTTACCTAGCTTCGTGTATAGGGGCCTGAAAATGGTGCCAACGAGGCACCAAAATTGGTAGCTAAACAAAACTATTAAATAAAATTACGGCCGTTGGTATATATTTTCTTAAAAAGAAACGAGTGACTGTGTAGGTTGTAAATGAACAAAATGGGGCATCGTCAGTCAGTATGAATGTAGTGATGAATCATTTACGCACGCTTTCTGAAGGGGGAGCGAAAATGACAAATTTCTTTCTTCCAGCTAGCGTACTGCCGAGACCGCCCTGATGACTCTACACCTCTTTGGCGGGGAGACAATGGACGCATTATGGATCTAGCCATTCCAAGCAAGAGTGTTATTTTCCATACAAGAGGACGGCGCGTTGTTTAGTCACAAGGCACGTTAAGTTTGACGTGGGAGGTGAGGAACGAGGTACGTAGGCTGCAGGAATCATTTGCGAAATTGCATGAGGAGGTAGAAAACGGAGGAGTGTTAACAAAAGTGCAAGGAGAATATCGAGGGTTAGCACTTTCGTACGAGAGGTAACAAACACATGACCAAATTAGACCAGGATCTGTTGAATGATACCAGAATAATGCGGAATTGCCACAGTATATGAGGAATACTATGAGAACAATAAATAACGATTTGGATAGAGTGCAGACTCACCTAATGTAACACTTATATCGATTAGGAATGGGGTCTGTATTATGTAACTGTGTATCTGCAATTTATGAAGTGTGTATCCTGTGTTGTTTAAACTCCCTGATCTATCGCAAGAAAATTAGAGTTTTGTAATCTATGTATGAAAAAGCAAAAGAATATGTTGATATGGTAAATTATTATCGTATGAATACGTTTATAAAAAGAAAATGTTTCTTAAAAGGTAATCATAGCGTGTAGGCTTCTTAAAAGGTAGTTCATGCTTAGGGCAATTGTATTTGTAATATGTAAAAGCTGTAGGGAAGTCCCTCCACAACGGGCATGGCGCGATCTAAAAGGTGGGATTTGCGGTCAAACTGAGAGACCCCTTCGTGTGAACGACACGCAGTATGTGGCTACCCTTAGCACGGTACACTTCGACGGTGCTAAGAGAGGCAATTGGAAGTTTCATTATAAAGGATTTGCTTCGGCTGTGGATCTTTCTATTATTTTGTATTCACAGGATAATATAATGGCTCTGATATGTTGGAAATCCGACACCAAGAAGAGATTTTGTAGAGCATTCGAACATCAAGAGCCGTGAGTACAGTTAGCTGCCATGCCGCCTGCCACCAATCTTCGTCACAGTTTCATAAACTTCATACATTCAGTTAAGTAATGTATATGAGTATGGAGCAATTAATCTGTGTGTTGTTTCAATAAAAACCACATAAAACCTGAATTCGTGTCCGGAAACATATTTTCAATCCTGATCACGAACCTATGCAGGGTCCTCACCTAAGTGCTATTAAAACCGAGTATCCAGATTTAAATGAACGATTCTTGCATTCAAGTGTTTAAAAGAGTTTTTTTGTCTAAATTAAAAAGAGTAGTAAAAGTTAAAGCTAAATCCACAAAAGTGAAGTTGGATAGGCATTTGCTAAAGTATCCTCAGTTTATTATAAAATATAGTTTTGTAGGATTACAGTGCAAGATTGTGTAAATATTATTGTCTAGAATACCTGTTCACAGGTGATTAAAAGGCAAATACATACAAATCTTTAATGAACAGATCTACGATAGTAATGTTAGAAGTGAAGTTATGCTCATATTCAAAAATAGTGTGGTTTTGGTTTCTATCATGAATGGTTCCTTTTTTGAAGTTAAATAAGCCCACACTGTGCGTACGTCTCTCAGTGAGAGCAAATAATTATCCACGTTCCTACTACGAAATTACTGCGACTGTAAGGCTTAAGTTCAGACAGAATTGTAAAACTAATTAGTTTTTTAATGCCGTTCACAAACGTCTGTTTCCTTTCATTGCCCTTAAGAGAGAGTTTAAATTCATAATGTTAATTAAATAGCCGACTAAGCCGGTGGGGTAACAGCCCACTCACGAAGACCAAAAAAATGTCGAATATGGGAAATAATTCAGCAAATGTAAATATGGCTAGATAGGCTTGCTATTTTTCTTTTAGCGTTTTCTTACAGTGGGGACTGTTTTATTCATTTTTTGCTATGTAATTTCTTAAATTTCGGATTTTATGCAATTCTTATTTTTAGATATCTCTTATAATGCGGCTCTTTTTTTAGAAAGTAAGTATGGAACTCTCCGTATAGGGGCCGCTCTTATCACTGCTGGCTCAGTATTGACCCTTACTTTCAGTGTTTCATACGCCAATGGAAAGGGGCTGCCCATAGACTTTAAGGTTGCTCTCTACACCATACGTTTGTGATCACAGAGAGAAATATTTTGTAAATGTCTCTTACATTATTATTTTAAATATGTTGGGATTTTTTGATCATAGAATGACCTAAGGATGGCGGTGTGTAGCGAAACTGGTAGCCACTGGGCAAAATAAAGAAAATACGGCTATAGACTAAAACAGACATTTTTCCTCAATGTGTTTTGCTGTAGGAATATGCGGATAATTTCTCAACTTGATAGACACAAGTGTCCTATATCAAATTCTTCGTCTCAACTTCAAAAATGGTTCAAATGGCTCTGAGCACTATGGGACTTAACTGCTGTGGTCATCAGTCCCCTAGAACTTAGAACTACTTAACCCTAACTAACCTAAGGACATCACACACATCCATGCCCGAGGCAAGATTCGAACCTGCGACCGTAGCGGTCACGCGGTTCGAGACTGTAGCGCCTAGAACCGCACGGCCACTCCGGCCGGCGTCTCAACTTCCTCTAGACCACTGTGGTTGGTTGTAAATAGTCATCGTTTACACCGTATATATTAAATAATATTCCTACATCTGCATGTATAACTATACTCCAGAAGCCACCTTATAGTGTGTGGCAGAGGGTACTTTGTTTACCAATGTCATTTCTCCGTTTTCCCGCGCCAGTCGCGAATGGTTCGCGGGAAGAACGATTGCTGGTAAACCACTGCGTGAGCTCGAATTTCTCCAATTTTATCTCTATGGTTTTTTCGCGGGATGCATGTAGGAGGAAGCAATATACTGGTTGACTCTTCTAGGAATATACGGTCTCGGAATTTTAACACTGATCCACACCGTGTTGTAGAACGCCTCTCTTCCTGCATGTAACAACCCAACGCTAATTTTCTCTCCTCCAGACTGACTCTATCGATAGCGGTGTCACTGGTAATCAATCGATCGATAGCATTTTCTGTCGTTATTTTCGTAATTCTCGGCTTTTTCTGGGGAGCTATTTTTAATTGATTTATCTGTTATTTCTGTTTCTTTCTATTATTGGATTGTTACGAAAATATTCCGTACGCCTTTTGTAAAAAAAAAGATATGCATTGTAAGAAACTAGGGATCCAGATATTTTTACATTCAACTTTAACAAAACCGAATAAAAATGATAATCGATCTCAATACAACTCATATTTTACAGTAATGCATAAATCTCAATTTTTCTAAGTTACAAAATTTATGTCACATTATAGATCAATTTCTTCGAAAACTATCTCTTATGTATGAGAGGCTACCATGTGTAGCAGTGTGTGATACGTCGTTGTCGTGGTGATGGCTCTACACAGTTAAGTTTTGTTTCGTCTCTATTTTGTAAATTTATTTCACCTGTTAAAGATATGAATCTTATTTGAAGAACTATGTGACGAAAAGTACGATACGTGTATTGTTTGCATTCAAGAAAAACGACGACATAAATTAGTAACATTAAAAAACTAGCGTTCAGTCATTTGCAAATCAAAACTACGACCAACATTTTAAAAAATTTTGATAAGTGAGTTTCAGTCCCTGTACCACTGAAGCCATCAAACAAATAGATAAGTAAAGATCGACGTTTTATGTAACCACCTTCCAGTGGACTATTTTTATCTTGCAAAATTGCGATGATTCCCTAAAATGGAAGATGCGTGGTGTCAGTAACACCGCTGTGGGCAGGTAGTTTATAAGCGCCTGTCACTGGGGTTGACTGAGTATCTCCGTGACATTTTAACAATTATTAAATATACCTGTCACAAAACGTGCAGCTCTTCTTTGGATCTTCTCGCTTTCCTCGAACAATCTTATCTGGTACGTATTCCAGACTGCCAAGAAATATTCAAGTACTGGTCGAACGAGGGTTCTGTACGCTACCTCCCCTGTTGATGGATTACTATTCCTGAGGATTCTCCCAATGTATTTGTCTGGCATCTGTCTCAGTCACGATTAATTTTATGTGGCCGCTTCACTTTAAATCGCTCCGTATACAGACTCCTAGATATTTTGCGGAAGTAACTGCTTCCAGTGACTGTTCTGCAATAGTGTAATTATACAATATGGCTCTTTCTGTCTATATATACGCAGTACGTTAGATTTCTTTACTTTGGTGGTAAGTTGCCACTCCTTGCACCAAGCGTCGATCTTTCGCACGTATTCCTACAATTCGCTACAATTTTCTAGCGATGCGACTTGTCTGTACACAATGGCATCATCCGCGGAAACTGTCATGGAAATTCCGATGTTCCATGATCCTATACCACTCCCTTTGCGTACGGCCCAAATAACTTTTATGTCTGAAGACTTCTGGCCGCCGGCCGCGGTGGCCGAGCGGTTCTAGGGGCTTCAGTCCGGAACCGCGCGACTGCTACGGTCGCAGGTTCGAATCTCGCCTCGGGCATGGATGTTTGTGAATTCCTTAGTCCTTAGGTTAGTGTGGTTTAAGTAGTCCTAAGTTCTAGGGGACTGATTACCTCAGATGTTAAGTCCCATAGTGCTCAGAGCCATTTGAACCATTTGACTTCTGTCCGTTGAGAATGAGGTGCTGTTTCTGTTTGCTCGAAACTCTTCAGTCAAACCACACAGCTGGTCTGATATTCCGTACGCTCTTCAAGCTCTCGATATAACTGCTTAAAAACTTCACACCTTAACTTTCAGAAGTCCATTTCTCGTTAATCTATCTGCAGATGTTAGCTCAGCAGACGTCAACTTCTAAATCCAAAACGACTACTGTGTCCGCATGCTCACTACCGCGGGCATTGTCGGCGCGAGACGAAAATGTCTCAGCCGCCTAAACAGAGGTGTAGCCACAAAAAATAAAAGCTAAGTCTCATCAGCTAGTGCATACAAACCCAAAGAATGTAAGTGACAAGGACATAGTGCTCTTCCAAGTCGTTCCATGGAAACCAAGAGAATTATATCTATAACGTTATCATGAAATCCTACGTTCCCATGCACGAGAATGCAAGTAGCGTATGCATGCGTTATACCATAACGAGCGTGGAAACAAATTTAAATGATGCTTTGGAATCTATTTTAGTTGACGGCGAGAGTAATGTGATAAAGATTCTTAAATTGTGTTTAGTGTCTGGACTCCAATCTAAGTATTCAGGTTAGAGATTTTAGTGAATTGCGGAGTGACTGGCTCATTCTTTTTATTCCAGTAATGTGCCAGCTATATGGAAAAAAATTAACTCTAACCACTGAATTTTTCTTGTTGTTATAAATTTTAGATCCAGAGATATTCATGGTTTTCGCGCTTCTGTCTGTGTGTGTGTGTGTGTGTGTGTGTGTGTGTGTGTGTGTGAGTGTATTTTAATGACTTTTTACACGTTCATCGTAGTTGGAGTTTAATTATTCTGACTCTTTCGTCCACATTAGTTCCATAGAATTTTAAGTACGGGTGCTAAAGACCTTTCTTTCGTGCGCCGAAATCACATGGTGATCATCATCGTTTCTCTAAGCTAGGACCAAACGGGCGTCTCGGAGTCTCAGGGCTACCTGCAAATGTTGGGCTGCATATAGCTTCTGATAGCATTGCCTGCGGTCCGTTATCGGGTTTGCGTGGTTCCTACTCGGCTCACAGCGATGGCCGCAGGTAATTTGGTTTTCGACCATCGATTATTCAGACGCCTCCAGCAGCGTCCTCGGAGGCTATTTCACGGCTGGTCGCGCCGCCCCCTGTGTACTGTATGAGAGCAGCGGTACTGCGTGCGTGTGTTTCAAAGCCGACAACGTATCCTATTTTCCATAAATTACTGCCACATCATACATACAGCACTCTGGAAACATCGTGTTGGACACATGTAGCCTACCGAAGTTGTACATGCAAACCGGGAACACTTCAAATCACTTGCATTATCAGAGCGGATAAGACGTATTGTGATGCTAAAAGGAGAGAGATTTTATTTATTTATTTACATTTCAGGTTCCGTTGTACCAAATTGAGGAGCAGATCTCCAAGGTCATGGAACGTGTCAGTACATGAACTTACAACATAAAAGTAATAACAGATAAAATTAAATGTTCATGAGCCTGAAAGAAAATCAGTCCATAAGTTTAAGCAAACGCTATCAGCAATACCGTGAGAATCAGCTTAATTTTTCAAGGAACTCCTCGACAGAATAGAAGGAGTGACCCATGAGGAAACTCTTCAGTTTCGATTTGAAAGCGCGTGGATTACTGCCAAGATTTTTGAATTCGAGTGGCAGCTTATTGAAAATGGATGCAGCAGTATACTGCACACCTTTTTGCACAAGAGTTAAGGAAGTCCGATACAAATGGAGGTTTGATTTCTGCCGAGTATTAACCGAGTGAAAGGTGCTTATCGCTGGAAATAAACTAATATTCGTAACAAGAAACGACAGTAAGGAATATACATATTGAGAGGCCAATGTCAAAATACCCAGACTCGTGAACAGAGGTCGACAAGAGGTTCGTGAACTCACACCACTTATTGCCCGCACCGCCCGTTTCTGAGCCAAAAATATCCTTCTAGAATGGGAAGAGTTACCCCAAAACATAATACCATACGACATAAGTGAATGAAAATAAGCAAAGTAGACTAATTTACGTGTCGAAGTATCACTCACTTTCGATACCGTTCGAATAGTGAAAATGGCAGTATTAAGTCTCTGAACAAGATTCTGAACGTGGGCTTTCCACGGCAGCTTACTATCTATCTGAACACCTAGGAATTTGAACTGTTCAGTTTTACTAATCATATGCCCATTCTGTGAGATTAAAACGTCAAGTTTAGTTGAATTGTGTGTTAGAAACTGTAAAAACTGAGTCTTACTGTGATTTAACGTTAGTTTATTTTCTACAAGCCATGAACTGAGGTCATGTACTGCACTACTTGAAACCGAGTCAATGTTGCACGCAACATCCTTTACTACCAAGCTAGTGTCATCAGCAAACAGAAATATTTTAGAGTTACCCATAATACTAGAGGGCAGATCATTTATATAAATAAGGAACAGGAGCGGCCCCAACACTAATCCCTGCGGCACCCCCCACTTGACAGTACCCCACTCAGATCCCACATCACAGCCGTTATCAACATTGTGAATAATGACCTTTTGCTGCCTGTTGCTAAAGTAAGAGGTGAACCAATTGTGAGCTACTCCCCTTATTCCGTAATGGTCCAACTTCTGGAGCAATATTGTGAGATCAACACAGTCAAATGCCTCTGTTAAATCAAAAAATACGCCAAGCGTTCGAAACTTTTTGTTTAGCCCATCCAGTACCTCACAGAGAAAAGAGAATATAGCATTTTCAGTTGTCAAACGACTTCTAAAGCCGAACTGTACATTTGATAGCAAATCGTATGATATAAAATGATCAATTAACCTTACATACACAGCCTTTTCGATAACTTTTGCAAACACTGATGGCATAGATATAGGTCTAAAATTATCTACATTATCCCTTTCTCCCTTTTTATAAAGCGGCTTTACTACTGAGTACTTTAATCGCTCAGGAAACTGACCATTCCTAAACGAAAAATTACAAATATGGCTAAATACAGGGCTAACATGTGCAGCACAGTACTTTAATATTCTACTAGACACTCCATCATAACCATGAGAGTCCTTAGTCTTCAGTGATTTAATTATTGACTCAATCTCCCTCTTGTCTGTATCACAGAGGAGTATTTCAGACGTCAATCTCGGAAAGGCATTTGCTAAGAAATTTATATGACTTCCTGTAGAAACTAAATTTTTATTTAATTCACCAGCAATGCTCAGAAAATGGTTGTTAAATACTGTATATATATCTGATTTATCAGTAACAGAAATATTATTACTGCGAACTGACTTTATATCATCAACCTTGTGCTGCTGACCAGACACTTCCTTCACAACTGACCATATGGCTTAGCTATTCTATTTGCATACCACATACTTTTTGCCTTGCTAATAACATTTTTAAGCACCTTACAATACTGTTTGTAATGGGCTACTGTAGCTTGATTGTGACTACTTCTAACATTTTGATATAATTCCCGCTTTGTTCTACATGATATCCTTATCCCACTAGTCAGCCAACCGGGCTGTCCATTACTGCTAGTACCCCGTTTACAATGTTCTAATGGAAAGCAACTCTCAAAGAGCATGAGAAATGTGTTATGGAAAGCATTGTATTTATCATCTATATTAACGGCACTATAAACATCTTGCCACTCTTGTTCCTTGACAAGTTTTGAAAAACTCTCTATTGCTGTTGGATTAACTTTCCTACGTAGTTTGTAATTAAATACGACACTGGTTTGAATACAAAAACCTTTTAGTGTTAAAATTTGTGCATCATGGTCTGAAAGGCCATTCACCCTTTTACTAACAGAATGCCCATCTAGTAATGAAGAATGAATAAAAATATTATCTATGACTGTGCTACTGTTCCCCTGCACTCTAGTTGGAAAAAAACACAGTTTGCATCAGATCATATGAATTTAGGAGATCTACCAACATCTTTTTTCTTGCACAATCATGTACAAAATTAATATTGCAGTCACCACATATAACTACTTTCTGGTACTTCCTACAAAGTGAATCAAGAACCCTCTCTAGCTTAAGCAAAAATGCTCTGAAGTCTGAGTTAGGGGACCTATAAACAACAACAATTAGAAGTTTAGTTTCACTAAATTCAACTAATGCTGCACAACTTTCAAATATCTGTTCAGTGCAGTGTCGTGATATGTCTATGTACTCAAATGAAATACTGTTTTTTACGTACAGAGCCACTCCCCCACCCCGCAAGGAACTCCTTGAGAAACAACCAGCTAATCTGTAGCCTGGTAGAGGAAGCCTCTGAATTATCAAATTATTTAAGTGGTGCTCTGATATACCAATAATTTCAGAGTTAACATCTATTAGCAGTTCACTAATTTTATCTCTAATACCTCTTATATTTTGATGAAATATTCTAATTCCTTTTCTACTTGGAAACATTACATCCTCTGGAGGTGAGCCCTTAGTTAGAGGCGCTTCCTTTAAGCAGGTATACCTATCAGCTGACTTCAGTCTAAAAAAGGTGCAGCTCTAACACCAACTACTACAGGAATTTTTCCATGAGTGATCCCACTACCACCACCACCACCACCACCACCCACTACACTGTCACCTATAAGCTTAGCCAGCCTCCCATTCCCATGCCTATTGAGGTGCCGGCCATGCCTAGTGAAACCCCATCTACTGATAGACCCAACTGGCACCACTGAGATGTGATCCAGGACCTCCGCCATCAGTGCCCTCCCCAGCCCCACATTAACGCGCCTAACAGCCGCATTAAGGAGAGGCCGATCATGACGCTGAAACAGTTGCACGAAATGCACATTAGTGCCACCAGTTTGAGTAGCTGTCTTAACCAAGTCACCACTGACATCATATTCCCCGTCCCTATCGAGACTGTTCCCTGCTCCACCCACTATCACTAACTGATCCTCTTTCGTAAAATTCTTACATAACTCCCCTATGCTTTCAGTCACCTGAGCCAACCCTGCACTAGGCTTCACAATGCTGGTGGCCTGGTACTCACTCCCCAACACTTCCTGCAACTGCTAACCCACACCTCTACCGTACGAACTACCTAGCAGCAGAACCTTCTTTCTGCTAGACTTTGCAACTAACCTAGGCCTCCTAATTGCTGAGGACTGCTGCAAGTTACCTACATCTACGGCTACACGAGGCTCCTCTCCACTCAACTCTGACAGTTGGTCGTATCTATTGCATGTATGCAAAGTAAAACTGTCTGCATACCTCCTCTTCCTAGCTACCTTCTTGCCAACTGCCAGTTCCCATTCCCCACCACCCTTCACCCTCCTCAACCTATCTAGTTCCTCCTTTGCGCATTGCAACTGCACCTGAAGGGCACAGATCTTACGCTCCTGCTCCTCTATTTAATTGTTTCTACTGCAGATTCTACATTCCCAGGAGAGGATATCCCTAAAATGACCACTGGCTTCCCCACTGCATTCCCCCTAATGAAAATAATTTGAACAAATCCCACACCGTAATCCACTACTCACAAACATACGACAGAGCCCACACTTTTCACTCATGGTAAAATTTTACAGTTATTGAAAAAAACTATACGTCTACTTTACCAAAGTTCAGTTACACCAGTAGAACTATTTAAGAACTAACAATAATGGTCTCGAAATTCTCTGCCTACTAAGAAAGCAGCTACTTGTATTAATACTACTACAACACAGCCGATACCAATACCTGCAAAACTTCACAAAATTATTAGCTAAAACCAAAAAATTATAACGACCACTGTAACACTAAGCGAAGTTAAAAAAAATAGTTCAAATGGCTCTGAGCACTATGGGACTCAACAACTGTGGTCATCAGTCCCCTAGGACTTAGAACTACTTATACCTAACTAACCTAAGGACATCACACACATCCATGCCCGAGGCAGGATTCGAACCTGCGACCGTAGCGGCCACGCGGTTCCAGACTGAAGCGCCTAGAACCGCACGGCCACGCCGGCCGGCAAGCGAAGTTAAAACACTAAATGAAAATTTTACTGAAATATTTCACTAGAAAGAATAATAAACGTCAGTTGAAAACTAAAGCACGAAATTTACTAAACGACTTCAACACACTGAAAACTCTATAAAACACAGCGAGCGAACGATTACAAAAGTTTATTAAGTCGTTATTTCGCCACAAACGGCACGCAACACCGCTGAAATCTATTGAATTTAATAACTGTATTACAGAGCACAAATAAGTTTGTCAGTACTTAGTATATCCGCATATACTTATATGGCGCAAAGTTGAGGATACTTATTGAAAGTTAAGTGTGATATTTTGTTTAGCGTATAAGTTATCAGTTGAAATATTCTGTAATGTGAGTAACGATTTTCTGTGCGCTTCACCCAGGGAGGTGGAGCAGTGTTTAGCTGGTTGAAACCAGTATTCGGCCATACCTAAATTGCTTCGGGCAAATGCTGGGATGGTTCCTTTGAAAAGGCACGGCCCATTTCCTTCCCCGTCCTTCCCTAACCCGAGTTTGTATTACGTCCCTAATGATCTAGTTGTCAACGGGATTTTAAGCACTAATCTCCTGCCGGCGTGTGGCCGAGCGGTTCTGGGCGCTACAGTCTGGATCCGAACGACCGCTACGGTCGCAGGTTCGAATCCTGCCTCGGCCGTCGATGTGTGTCATGTCCTTAGGTTAGTTAGGTTTAACTAGTTCTAAGTTCTAGGGCACTGATGACCTCAGAAGTTAAGTCCCATTGTGCTCAGAGCCATTTGAAAAAAACTAATCTCCTCCTCCTCTCTCCTCCTCGTTCATTTCAATAATGGTTCAGATGGCTCTGAGCACTATGGGACTTAACTTCTGAGGTCATCAGTCCCCTAGAACGTAGAACTACTTAAACCTAACTAACCTAAGGACATCACACATTTCCATGCCCGAGGCAGGATTCGAACTACGTAATTTTTGTTAATTTGTAATCATTAAATTTCACTGAGATGGCGGTGATCGTTAGATAGGTTTCTTTGTAAACTCACCGGACAGAATGTCAGTTACTTCCAGCAGACATCACACGAGTACCGAATAACACAGCCTCTAGCCTTGATACTGCCTTCCGTTAGGCGAGAAAGAGAGTCCGTAAGTTTCTTCCGTAATGTCATATCCAGTTTATAATGGATCAAATATAATGACGCAATGTGTATGTATCAATTTGTCGTAAGTTAAAACTAACTGACATAAAATAGTGTTAATTTATTTAAATGTGATTTACGGAGTCTTTCGAGCAACACCTGTAAATGAAAGTTTTTTCCTATTGTGTGTTAGTTGCGAGCAGCAATGACAATATATAAACTCTTGGCGATTGCTGCATTACTCGGAGATGCTAGGTTATCCCTGATTCTTTGTATGTAACGAGAAGAATAATTATTTATGATTTTACTTTTGCTCTGGATATGGGTACGGAGTTCTATAAGCCGATGTTAAGCGCTGTCTGGCTGGGCTAGCTCCTGGATGGGTGACCATCCGGTCTGCCGAGCGTTGTTGGCAAGCGGGGTGCACTCAGCCCTTGTGAGGCAAACTAAGGAGCTACTTGATTGGGAAGTAGCGGCTGCGGTCTCGTAAACTAACATACGGCCGGGAGAGTGATGTGCTGACCACATGCCCCTCCATATCCGCATTCAGTGACGCCTGTGGGTTGATGATGACACGGCGGCCGGTCGGTACCGTTGGCCTCTTCGGACGGAGTTTTTTTTAGTTTTATAGGTGTGAAAGTGTTCAGTTAGTTAAAAAAACGTTTTTCTGTGAATAGATGCAAGATACACTCCTGGAAATTGAAATAAGAACACCGTGAATTCATTGTCCCAGGAAGGGGAAACTTTATTGACACATTCCTGGGGTCAGATACATCACATGATCACACTGACAGAACCACAGGTACATAGACACAGGCAACAGATCATGCACAATGTCGGCACTAGTACAGTGTATATCCACCTTTCGCAGCAATGCAGGCTGCTATTCTCCCATGGAGACGATCGTAGAGATGCTGGATGTAGTCCTGTGGAACGGCTTGCCATGCCATTTCCACCTGGCGCCTCAGTTGGACCAGCGTTCGTGCTGGACGTGCAGACCGCGTGAGACGACGCTTCATCCAGTCCCAAACATGCTCAATGGGGGACAGATCCGGAGATCTTGCTGGCCAGGGTAGTTGACTTACACCTTCTAGAGCACGTTGGGTGGCACGGGATACATGCGGACGTGCATTGTCCTGTTGGAACAGCAAGTTCCCTTGCCGGTCTAGGAATGGTAGAACGATGGGTTCGATGACGGTTTGGATGTACCGTGCACTATTCAGTGTCCCCTCGACGATCACCCGTGGTGCACGGCCAGTGTAGGAGATCGCTCCCCGCACCATGATGCCGGGTGTTGGCCCTGTGTGCCTCGGTCGTATGCAGTCCTGATTGTGGCGCTCACCTGCACGGCGACAAACACGCATACGACCATCATTGGCACCAAGGCAGAAGCGACTCTCATCGCTGAAGACGACACTTCTCCATTCGTCCCTCCATTCACGCCTGTCGCGACACCACTGGAGGCGGGCTGCACGATGTTGGGGCGTGAGCGGAAGACGGCCTAACGGTGTGCGGGACCGTAGCCCAGCTTCATGGATACGGTTGCGAATGGTCCTCGCCGACACCCCAGGAGCAACAGTGTCCCTAATTTGCTGGGAAGTGGCGGTGCGGTCCCCTACGGCACTGCGTAGGATCCTACGGTCTTGGCGTGCATCCGTGCGTCGCTGCGGTCCGGTCCCAGGTCGACGGGCACGTGCACCTTCCGCCGACCACTGGCGACAACATCGATGTACTGTGGAGACCTCACGCCCCACGTGTTGAGCAATTCGGCGGTACGTCCACCCGGCCTCCCGCATGCCCACTATACGCCCTCGCTCAAAGTCCGTCAACTGCACATACGGTTCACGTCCACGCTGTCGCGGCATGCTACCAGTGTTAAAGACTGCGATGGAGCTCCGTATGCCACGGCAAACTGGCTGACACTGACGGCGGCGGTGCACAAATGCTGCGCAGCTAGCGCCATTCGACGGCCAACACCGCTGTTCCTGGTGTGTCCGCTGTGCCGTGCGTGTGATCATTGCTTGTACAGCCCTCTCGCAGTGTCCGGAGCAAGTATGGTGGGTCTGACACACCGGTGTCAATGTGTTCTTTTTTCCATTTCCAGGAGTGTATTTAACAAGGTAAAATACTTTCCTTCCACAAAACCTACAGAGAGAATTTCCGCTGCAGATAGGCAGGCAGTTGGAATCTGTGGCGAATGGTCGTGGGCTCAAGTCTGCTTGCGGCCCGGCTTTATATACGGCAGAATTCTCTCCGTTAACGTCATTACATGAAATATAAATTTTCTCCTTATGCAGACCACTGATCATAACTCCATGGAGAGCGCTACACAGCATGGTTATCTCCAATCTGTCTGAAGCGCACCTCTGAAACCTTTTTAAACCTTCAGCATCACAAGAAATAGCAGCTGCAGCAGCGTGGAACATACAGAATTCTACGACGAACGACTTGTTAATATTTTCCGCTCTACGAGACACCGAGCAGCGGGTACAACAAACACAAACTGGTATCGAAGAAGATCTATTTCTTGAACTCTTTTTTTCCCAATTCACTATAGGAACTTGAGCAGATCTATACAGCATACTTTAATGAACTACAATTTATAATTTTAGCCAGCATTTAATGAACTTCATAGGGTTAGACTTAACAAGAGTAATAAGCTTGTGAACTAAATGTCGGTAGCCATATTGAAACGTCCCCTTAGAAAATAATGAATGAAAGCGCTGGAAAAACTCTTACGTTATTTGATACAGAAACAGCTGAGTAAAACTCAACGTACTCAGAAAGTTTTCTCTTTAGTTATTCTGATCATCACTAAACCGACACGCAATATTTTTAGCGCAACGCAATCTGACTTTCAATAATCCCTACAAAAGAATGGCCCTGACTAACAATAACCTATACCTTCACATATTCCAACAATGAGTCTAACCAGCCACAGACTTTACACAGCACAGTCAGTGGTTTTCATAGAGAGCCCTACGTGGCGTTACCAACATAACAACCTAAACAGCCTACTTACAATATAACTAATTACAATATTGCAGTGCCTGTGTTGTTCAGAAGTACGATGCAATGTTACTTCGGACATGCATGCTTGTCCAAAGGAACAGGCACTTCGGCGGCTACAGCTGCTATTAAATACGAGAAATATATTCGTAGTTGCGGATAGGGACAATCATCAGGTGTATAATGGGATGACGCCAACGAAAATTTTGCCGGACCGTCATTCGAACCCGGATTTCCTGTTTCTGATCGTGCGTTTGAATGTAGACCAATGAGATGGAAGTACACTCCTATATCACAGTGCACCATCTCTCTTCAGTACAGAGTCGCGAGACGCCACATTGGCTTTCAGTTGTAGCCCGTATGTATAAATGCTGTTTCTATAAGCATCAGCAAATTGAGTATCTCTCGAAAATCCGTCGTTAAGTGTACGATTTATTGTAATAAGGTCAGGGGATGCGCAAGGTGCAAAGATTGGTAACCGTTCGTTCGTGCTCGGTGTAGCGTAATGAATAGAGACGCATAATTCTAAAGTAACAGCTGATGTGTTACTGCTTTGCGTCTCACTGGTATCACATACTTTTTTTTACTAACCTTCGCATATCCTAATAGAGTTTGATACTTTCTCATTAGTTAAATAGAAGTGTGTTCTATAATATTCGATGTTGTGTAAATATAAGTGCGCCCTTTCTGAGGACTGGTTTTTTTTCCATTGGATTTATCCACAAAACAGCGTGCACTACTTGCAGTGAGATATTTTACACTTTCTCGTTTCAAGTTTTATATTTCAGGTGTAAAGATTCTACTACTGAATACGAACAGTGATCAAGTAAGAATAACCTGACGAAATAATTTTATCTTACTGTGGAGAGCTATTGTAAATTGTTCCTCGCTATTTGTATTGGAATTTTTATAAGCCGATGTCCCTATTAACTTGACACGGTACTTCCCATTTTGCCTTATAACGTGTACATGGATACTGAAGTTTTTATTTGTGTGTATTACGTACAGAAAAACATGACTATCATATGGACAAGGGAGGAAACGTGCGTTTTAATAAAGCTAACGCAGGAATTTTACGTCCGTCCATTTCGTAAATAGTGTGGTTTGGGAGCCAGATACACCTAACTGCCACTGTACCGCTCTTCGACCGCATATACGACGTTGTGGCACGCTAACCGAAAGCACAAATCCAGTCGTTTCTGGGCGTTCAGCAACACTATGAACTCGACACGCTCAGCGTTGACTTTCGAAAGCATGGTCCGTAAGCCGACGGCTATAAGAAAGGAAGGATGGAAGAAAGATTGGGTTTAACGTACCGTCGACATCGAGGTCATTAGAGACGGAGCACAAGCTCGGATTGTGTCAAGGGTGGGGAAGGAAATAGGCCGTGCCCTTTCAGATGAACCATTCCTGGAGCGGTTTGGGGAAATCACGGAAAATCTAAATCTGGAGAGCCGGATGTGGGTTTGAACCGTCGTCCTCGCGCAGCGAGTCCAGTGTACTAACCACTGCGCCACCTCACTCGGTCCAACGGCTTTCGGTACTTTCTACACTGTTATACGCCTGCAAGTGTTACATCATTCCTTGTAGACAAGTTGGACAACTTAATTCACTTTTTTTCTTTGCTATTTGACCTTGTCAAAAAGGGAGAAAAGCGATGTGTTATGTTAAATTGTATCGATTAAAAATCCTTGGTCAAGATCGGAAAAATATCTTTAGCAATAACTAGTTTCAATTCATTGACGAGCCATTTTCAGATTAATATAAAACTATTATTTTGTTCAGTGTGTATCAGCCACCAAGCATTACACATCGCCATCATCTGTTGAGCTGAATCGCTCTTACTAAATTGAGGGATCATATGGAGTTCAGTGACAGCCGTAGTACTACAGCTGCTTCATTGCCCCTGTAACTAGCGTTGCGAGGGACACGTCTTGTTTGCATCCATATATGGACTATGTAACTGTTACCGCCGTCAGTCGCTTTGTATTAAACACAATTGTGGCAATGTGAACACTGGAGCTATAAACGGTGATTCTTAATAATGTTTAAAAGTTGTCGAAGGGACGTAGAGTTGAGACAAGTAATTTAATATAAGACACATGGGGTCGCAAATGTCGGGAAATACCACAAAAAGGGATGAGAAATGTTGAACACGTTACGTCACCAATTGACGTACCTAGCCGCACGTGCAGCGGTTGGGCTTAGGCGTGAAGGAATAATTGAGTGCTGTAATACTTGCATTCGACCAAACGGTGCCAACTTCGAGCACCTTTTGTAGATGTGATCTGTTGCAAACGTAGAAGTTACAAGACTTCAAATGTGTGTGAAATCTTATGGGACTTAACTGCTAAGGTCATCAGTCCCTAAGCTTACACACTACTTAACCTAAATTATCCTAAGGACAAACACACACACCCATGCCCGAGGGAGGACTCGAACCTCCTCCGGGACCAGCCGCACAGTCCGTGAATGCAGCGCCTAAGACCGCTTGGCTAATCCCGCGAGGCAGTTACAAGACTGTTGTCCACGTTGTAATTAGGTGAAAGCTGTTCCCGTTTTGTGTTTCTTTCCGTTCGTGCCTTCTTTTGTTTACAGTCATCATTTAGCAAAGAAAACATAGGTCATTTACTGATAACAACGGAATTCGGAAGCTTATACTCATCTATATGTAAACTGTAGGTGGACGGGGTGGGGCGGGGGGTGGGGGGGGGGCAGAAAGGAAAGGAAAGGGAAGGGACTACTGATGTCAGCTGCATCGGGACATTACGGGAAACAGCGGCGACGAGTGAAAATGTGTACCGGACCGTAATTCAAACCCGAGATCTCCTGCTTACCAGGTAGGTTCATTAACCACTGCGCTTTTTATTCCGACTCGGTGCACTTTTTTTTCACATATGCAAACCACTTTTTTTTACGGGATTGTTAACTGTCACTGTACTGGTCCCTCACATGGACATGGTGCTAGGTTGGTTTTTTATTTAATGTTTTTATTATTTTTATTTGCCTTTCGTGATGAGTCATCATCATGATCTACACTATCGGAAGATGAACTTTCGACACACAGTGTGCAGCAACACGTCGAGCTGCTACCGCCTACTGGATAGGTAACATGCCGTAATGTTCCAAGGCCGCTTCTCGTTGCTCATATTTCGCTTTGACGCACTCCTCAGTCCTATGGTGCCGTTCTAAATATCAGAAGAGAGACTTCATACCAACAGACTTCCTTGGGTCAGTAATTCCCCCTTTGCCTGTGCCAATCTGCTTTTTTGTCCTAGTTGCCTCGTCCGCCATTTGTTATTGTGCTTTCAGCGTAGCAAATTCCTTCACTTCATCTACTTCGTGGCCTCCAGTTTTCATGTTATGTCTGTAGCTAATCTAATTTCTGCTACTCCTCTTTACTTTCTTCTTTCTTTAGTATGTCCTCAGTCCATAGCATGTGCTCATTAGACCGTTATGTTCCTGCAGTCCTCCTCAGTTTCACTGAGGATAACAATGTCATCAGTGAATCTCGTGATCGATAGCTTCTTACCCCAATTTTAATTCCACCCTTGAAGCTTTCTATTATTTCTGTCATTGCTTCTTCAATGCACAGACTAAACAATATGGGCGAAAGGCTACGTCCTTGTCATACAAACATTTTAATCATGATACTTCAAAATGTTCAATGTGTGTGAATTTCTAAAGGACCAAACTGCTGAGCTCATCGGTCCCTAGAGTTACACACTACTTCAACTAACTTAAACTACCTTATGCTAAGAACAGCACAACACACAGACCCATGCCCAAGGGAGAACTCGAACCTCCGGCGGGAGGGGCCGTGCAATCCGTGACGTGGCGCCTCTAACCGCGCGGTCACTCCGCGCGGCCATGATACGTCGTTCTTGGTCTTCCGTCCTTATTGTTTCCCCTTGTTTCTTATACATATTTTATATTCCACTTCTTTCCTTGTAGCTTACTTCTATTTTCCTGAGAGGTTCTAATACATCCCATCGTTTTACATTGTCGAACACTTTTTTCTTATCAAAAAATTCAACGAATATGCCTTGTTTTTTCTTAAGTCTATATCTACGTCTACGTCTACATAGATACTCCGTAAATCGCTCTTAAGTGCCTGCCAGAGGGTTCATCGAACCACCTTCATAACAATTCTCTATTATTCTAGTCCCGAACAGCGCGGGTAAAAAACGAACACCTATATGCTTCCGTGCGAGCTCTGATGTCCCTTATTTTATTATGATGATGGTTTCTCCCTATGTAGGTCGGCGTCAACAAAATATTTTCGCATTCGGAGGAGAAAGATGGTGATTGAAATTTCGTGAGAAGATACCGCCTCAATGAGAAACGCCGTTGTTTTGTCGGTATCCAGCTCAAATTCTGGATCATGACAGTCATACTTTCTCCCATATTTCGCGATAACACAAGACGAGCTGCTTTCTGCATACTTTCTCGATGTACTCCGTTAATTCTATCTGGTAAGGATCCCACACTGCGCAGCAGTACTCCAAAAGAGAACGGACTAGGGTATTGTACACAGTCTCTTAAATAGATCTTTTACATTTTCTACGTGTTCTGCTAATAAAATGCAGTCTTTAGTTTGCCTTCCCCACAACATTTTCTATTGTGTTCTTTCCAATTGAAATTATTCGTTATTTAAATTCCTATGTATTTAATTTACGGCCTTTATATCATTGGTTTATCGTGTAACCGAATTTTAGCGGATTCCTTTTAGCACTCATGTGGATGAACTCACACTTTTGATTATTTAGGGTCAACTGCCAATTTACACATTATTAAGATATCTTTTCTAAATCGTTTTGCAATTTGTTTTGATCTTCTGATTAGTTTACTAGACGATAAACGACAGCATCATCCACAAACAACCAAAGACGGCTGCTCAGATTGTCTCCTAAATCGCTTATGTAGATTAGGAATAGCAGAGGACCTGCAACACTACCTTGGGGAACGCCAGAAATCACTTTTGCTTTACTCGATGACTTTCCGTTAATTACTACGAACTGTGACCTCCCTGACAGGAAATCACGAATCTGGTCACATAACTGACATGATATTCCATAAGCATGCAATTTCACTGCAAGCCGCTTGAGTGGTACAGTTGAAAAGCCATTTGGAAATACAGAAATACGGAATCAGTTTGAAATCCCTTGTCAACAGCACTCACCACTTCGCGTGTGTAAACAGCTAGTTGTGTTCACAAGAACGATATTTTCTAAATCCATTATGCTGTGAGTCTCTTGCTCCCATCATCAAGCTCGTCGTCAGAACTGCTTTTTTGCAACCAAACTGATCTTCATCTAACAGACCGGATGGTGGAGTGGGATCGTGATACGAGTTCCATTGCCTGGTATTTCCATTGAACTGTCAGAAGTTTTTGATTACATTGTCCTTCTGAATTAGCTCAAATTTTCATCGTACCTAACTAAACGAATGCTGAGTGTTGCATTACGTAGCACTGGTTTTCTTGTTTTTCGTATGTTCCCATAACTTCCTTATTCTTCCATTCTGGGCCCGTCTCCTTCCTTGCACCCACACGTTTTTAAGTTTCATATTCCTTCCTGTTGGATTCTTCGTGTGAATTTATGTGTGTTGATTTTCTGCCTGTATGTAGTCCGTGTAATCACCAGTGGGTCAATATTGAATTCTGTGAGGTCACTTTTGGTGGCTATCAACCAACTTATTTTTGATTGCATGGTTCCGTTACATAATAATGATCTTCTGTCATATCTCCAAAAATTACAGTCAAGCCTAATGGATAAAACTTCAACAGTTGAGAATGTAAAGCAAATTTTCTTAAAAATTAATAACTATTTCTCTGCAAATTTACTGTCACTGTGTTCAGATAAAACACAATGTATGCAATTCATTATTGCCCAAGGGGTTACCAAATCATTATAAATAGTACATGAGAGTAAATCAATAAATGAAACAGAATATTATAAAAACGTAGATGTATATATTGATAAGAACCTGAATTGAAAAGTACATTTAAAAAATCTTCTTAGATGTCTAACCTCTGCGACTTTTATTTTACGGGTAGTATCAGATTTTAGAGATGAAACTGTCAAAAAGCTGACTTACTTGTCCTATTCCTAATCGCTGACGTCTTATGACATCGTATTCTGGTCTAACTCGTCACTGAGGAAGAAAGTATTTTTGCATAGAGGGGTGTAATAAGGGTAACATATGTGTTCATTCTAGAACCCCTTGTACAACTTTTTTTAAAAGGTTGGGCATTCTGAAAACAGCCTCACAACACATTTACTCCATTTCGAAGTTTGTAATCAGCAATTAATCACACTGTGAAAACAACAGTAGAAGGAAAAATTAATAACACTGTCCTTCATTTAGCTGTAGTATGACAAAGGAAGGAGTGATGTATTCAGTTACAGAAGTCTTTGACCACTCACCTAGTGATGTAAAAAAATTGAATGTATAAGAAAATTAACTTCAAACACAAACTGAAATCATATCTGCTTGACAAGTACTTTTAGTCCATGGAGAGGAAGGAATATTAGTGTTAGGAAGAGACGGAGAAGAAGCTCGTGGTAGGGAAGGATGGGGAAGAGGATATCGTCCGTGCCCTTCCTAATCCATAGAACAATTTTTGCAAGTGCAATAATGTATTGTGTGTGTGTGTGTGTGTGTGTGTGTGTGTGTGTGTGTGTGTGGGTGGGTGGGTGGGTGGTTGGGTGGGTGGGTGGGTGGGTGTGTGGGTGTGGGTGTGTGAGTGAGTGTGGGTGGGTGGGTGGTTGTATGTTTGGGAGAGCTATTTGATCATCGTTAGGCGTAAATAAATGTATGAAAAATATATATAGCTTAAGGACAGACTCCACTCTGAAACTTTTTCTCTTTTTTCAAAAAAAATTTAATGGCTATTTCACATCTTTGAAGTATTTACTTTTAGGTCCCAAAACGACATGGCTGTATTCGAATGTCAGGTGTGTCTAAGAAATATTTGAAACATGGACTGCGCGGTGGGCTCTGGTGCACTGACAGCTGACGTGTGGTCAGAACAGTATCTGCCCATCAGAGACTTCATCTGACACACTGTTGCCATGATGCACTGATGGCAAGACACAAAATTCAAATGAAAGTTTGCACAATGTTATTAGGTCCAAGTCCACCAAAGGAAAAAAAAAGATACTGTTGGGCACTGTAGAAGCTGTTTCTCAGTTCAAAAAAATGGTTCAAATGGCTCTAAGCACTATGGGACTTAACATCTGAGATAATCCCCTAGACTTAGAACTACTTAACCCTAACTAACCTAAGGACATCACACACATCCATGCCCGAGGCAGGATTCGAGCCTGCGACCGTAGCAGCAGCGCGGTTCCCGACTGAAGCGCCTAGAACCGCTCGGCTTTTTCAGTTCAGTGTGGGATCTTTGAGGACAGGAGGAAGCAAAAGCCAAAGCGCCCTTTGACACCCTCCTTACCTGTTTATCTAGAGATCAACGGCGGTTCAAGCAGTCGCCGTGCGGTTAAAGGCGCTTCAGTCTGGAACCGCGTGACCGCTACGGTCGCAGGTTCGAATCCTGCCTCGGGCATGGATGTGTGTGATGTCCTTAGGTTAGTTATGTTTAATTAGTTCTAAGTTCTAGGCGACTGATGACCTCAGAAGTTAAGTCGCATAGTGCTCAGAGACATTTGAACATTTTTTTCAAGCAGTCCACAAAATGCTGCCTGGAGAAGCAAAAATTTACAAGAGGAAGAAGCCTTACAGGAGCAGAAAGGGAAAACGCATGGTGCTCGTGAATTTTAGTGGTAATGTGCCTCGTACTAACATTCCATGTCTAACAAAATTTTAAACCCGTTTTCCTGTAAGTTTCTTTTTTTAATTTCAATGCCAACTTTTTTATCCTACAGATTAAACAATATCAATAATTTTTTGCAGAAAGTAGTCTTGGGGGATTTGCATACTTCCATGCATTAATATGATCGAAAATGTAGTTTGTCTCTTTTATTATGACATTTATTTATCGATAGTTAAAAAGTTTTAAGTTTCAAACTTGAAAAAATGCTGAAAGTAAATTAATAACCTTTATCATAAAATGAAGGCATAGAACTGTTGAACAATGTCTTGTGAATGAGCCTAAAAATCTGGAATGTGACAATAGAGGTCTGTGTATCAAAAGTTAGTTTTCAAAAATACCATTAAAATCATGTTGCAAATTCAAAACTAAAAAACCAATTAAGTTACAGACTGTGAAGACTGGGCATTGCTACGTCTTTCCGTGATAGAAATGACAGAAAAATTCGGTTGAAATTGGCAAAGTAGAAGAAAATTTAAATTTTTGTGTTGCGTATCCCCTTAAGACGGTCATGTAAATAGTCAGCATGTTACCATATTTTCCATTGATAATCTATAGTCTAATTATAAAACTGACTCCTTCCATACCATAGAGAGAGGTCAGAGTTATTACCTACGGAACATGCAAAAAACTTACTCGCTGGCAAAAGAGAAAAGAAGCTACTGTCCTTCCTCCATATCCCTCCGCTGACGTCATGTAGCGCCCCTTTAGATCCACCTGTGGCCAACTTCTGTGAGCTGAGTTGTGGAAGGCGGTTGAACGATCATGAATGGAGAGAGGAAGACTCTGAAGTCGTGTCGGCGACGCGGCTATTAGCGATTGAGTAAATGCTGGCCTAGGATGAGGAGGAATATTAGCCGTGTCCTCTTCAAGGAAATCGTCCTGGATTTTGTTTCAACCGATTTAAGGAAACTGCAGAAAACATACGTCTAAATAGTCTCCTGAGTACGGTATATGCGTTGTTACACCATGCCACTTTTCAAAGATGCATGTTATTCTACCGGCCTGTGTGGCCGAGCGGTTCTAAGCGCTTCAGTCAGGACGCGCGACCGCTACGGTCGCAGGTTCGAATCCTGCCCCGGGCATGTATGTATGTGTGTGATGTCCTTACGTTAGTTAGGTTTAAGTAGTTCTAATTTCTAGGGGACTGATAACCTCAGGTGTAAAGTCCCATAGTGCTCAGGGCCACTTGAACCATTTGTTGTTTGCAGTGGCTGTTAGTAGGCAACGTTTAATACATTTCAGTTGTGTGATATTCCTCTTCTCACATGTACTTTGCTAGCATTTTGCGTGCTGAACTGGTGATGAATTGTGAACGTGATCTAGTAGTTAGGCGTGAGGCATTTCAGAGACACAGATGTAGTTTGTTTCTCGTAAGTTAGAATCAGTTTTGTTATTCTCTTCAGCATTTTATACTGTTCAGTGCCTTACGGGAAGACGTGTATAGAAAGCTTGTATTTTGGTGATTCAAACCAGTCTCTGTTGCAATTATGTCATTGTTTATCAATTCAAATACGTGGTGCACGGTATGTTTTCTTTAGTTGGGAGATCTTTTGAGATTGCTTTACTTATGTCGGTATGCTGCTTTCCCTTACTAGGGAGCTAGCAACTTTCATAAATTGATCTAATTGGGAGTGGTCAAGCTCAAGAACAACGGAATGGAATGGACTATATTGTATTTCCGTGACTGCTAGAAATTTGATTCATGTTCACGTGGATAGTAATTCCCAAGGAGTGTGCCGGCCGAAGTGGCCGTGCGGTTAAAGGCGCTGCAGTCTGGAACCGCAAGACCGCTACGGTCGCAGGTTCGAATCCTGCCTCGGGCATGGATATTTGTGATGTCCTTAGGTTAGTTAGGTTTAACTAGTTCTAAGTTCTAGGGGACTAATGACCTCAGCAGTTGAGTCCCATAGTGCTCAGAGCCATTTAAACCATTTGAACCCAAGGAGTGAATTTTCTTCTTTGGTCACTTGGAACTTAATACTGCGCTTTATTTATTTAATTATTTTATTTTTGTTCATGATTTTGATGCACGCTTCGTGTGACGCCATATTGAGCTCACTTGTCATCCATATCCGTCTAGTCAGTAATTATCCGTGGTACAGGGGATAAAGTAGCTCAGTGGAATCCAGCACTCCCACTTTATTAGTAATAAACATCCCGATGTACTACTTTCAATTGTCTCCGAAGACTAGATTCGTTTGACAGACTTTTGCAGTGTATATACTTACACTATGTGATTCAAAGTATCCAGACATTTAGATGAAAATGACTTACTAGTTCGTGGCGCCCCCCATCGGTAATGCTGGAATTCAGTATGGTGTTGGCCCACCCTTAGCCCTGATGACAGCTTCCACTCTCGCAGGCATGCGTACAATCAGGTGCTGGAAGGTTTCTTGGGGAATGGCAGCCCTTTCTTCACGGAGTGCTGCACTGAGGAGAGATATCGATGTTGGTCTGTGAGGCCTGACACGAAGTCGGCGTTCCAAAACATCAAAAAAGGTGTTCTATAGGATTCAGGTCAGGACTCTGTACAGGACAGTCGATTAAAGGGATGTTATTGTCGTGTGAGCACTCCACCACAGGATCGATCGTGTTGCAAGATGCAATCCCCATCCCCGAATTGCTCTTCAAACGTGTGACGCAAGAAGGTGCTTAAAACATCAATGTAGGCCAGTGCTAGTGCCACGCGAAACAACAAGGGGTGCAAGCCTCCTCCATGAAAAACATGACCACACTATAACACCACCGCCTTAGAATTTTACTGTAGTCATTACACACGGTGGCAGATGAGGTTCACCGGGCATTCGCCATACCCACGCCCTGCCATCCGATTGCCACATTGTGTACCGTCCGTGATTCGTCACTCGACACAACGTTTTCCCCCTGTTCAGTCGTCCAATGTTTACGCTCCTTACACAAAGCGAGACGTCGTTTAGCATTTACCGACATGATGTGTGGCTTATGAGCAGCCCCTCGACCGTGAAATCCAAGTTTTCTTACTTCCCGCCTAACTGTCATAGTACTTGCACTGGATCCTGATGCAGTTTGGAATTCCTGTGTGATGGTCTGGATAGATGTTTGCCTATTACACATTCCCTCTCCAACTCTCGGCGGTCTCTGTCAGTCAACAGACGAGTTCAGCCTCTGCGCTTTTATGCTGTACGTGTCCCTTCACGTTTCCACTTCAGTGTCACATTGGAAACAGTGGATCTAGGGTGTTTAGTAGTGTGGAAATCTCGCGTACAAACGTAACACACAAGTGGCACCCTATCACCTGTCCACGTTCGACGTCCGTGAGTTCCGCGGATCGCCCCATTCTGCTCTCTCACGATGTTTAATGACTACTGAGGTCGCTCACATGGAGTACCTGGCAGTAGGTGGCAGCACAGTTGGGGTGTCCGGATACTTTTGATCACATAGTGTATGTAACCACTAAATAATTTGCACAGAACAAGGTAACGATTGCTTCAGCTTTTGAAATAGTACATGCAGAGCTTGTCCTTGAACTATTTTTATTATTTATTTACGTTAGTGAACATTTTCAGTGATACATCGTCTTCAGATTAGTTATTATGATTATATTCACGGGGAATCATCCCATTTACCGTGTTTGGCTGAAATCTGACCACATCAACGCTTTGTAACTTTCCATCACGTAAGCTATGCTTATTAATTTCAAGTTGCGCGTTTTATTTTAACTGTGTCTACTATGATTACTTCTACTCTCACTATTTAAGGTCAGATTGCATCATAAAATTGATTATTTGGTCATAAACATTGATATAACAAGGTATACCTTCAACAAATTAGAACTTTATCTGCTACTCATGTTAGTAGACCGGTTTTTAACACAGTAGGCAACGTACACCTTGTCTCAGTGTCGTGGTTGGCAAACACATTCGGTATTTTATGGAGTCCAAATTCCACCTAGTTTTTGCCATCACCAAGAGCGAAAGGTAGCACTACACCTTACTGTCTACATACCTATAATCAATTGCTCATGAGCGCATATCAAATGCGCCATGAATTTCTTTCGTTTCAGAATACAGTTTTCTAGTGTCGCTATTTTAGTTGTTATACAGCATGTTTTGCTCGAAATATGCAATCCGGATAACAATTATTTGTTAAGAATTAGCCTTGTCGAGGTGGCACAATTGGTGACGCATTGGAAGGGTACTGCTTTGCAACGATCCACACTGTGATATTGGTGATATTTGATTTGTGAGCACAAGGCTGGGGTCAAGGCATAATTCTCTGCCCAACGTTTCATCGTACACTGATGGAGAGATCATCAAAAGCTTTAACGACTCATAAGGTTGATACAGACTAAAAGAAGCTCAGCAAGCCGAACTGTTGACATGTATCCACCCAACATTCAGTTCGTGACATCATCAGACCGCTGCCTAACATCGCGAAGTCACGTCGACGTATGCCATACAGCTTGTAGTGCGGAAGAGTTGGCGATGTTTGTGTTATTTAGCACTGGGGCCTCGAGTCTCTAATTTCATTCCTTCTTCTTTTCTGTCGAAACTGTTGTTGTGCTTTTGAATTCCTGTGGCCTTTCTGTATATATAAATTATGCGTTTTCTTTGAAAGTCAGATCTGGAAGCTGGAGAGGTTGAATAAGTGTCCCTAACCGTTCTTTCCACCAACCTGTCGTCTTCTAAAGTTGTGTCCTCAGCGCAGAAGACAGTTCGTCGGCCGGCCGGTGTGGTCGAGCGGTTCTAGGCGCTTCAGCCTGGAACCACGCGACCTCTACGGTCGCAGGTTCGAATCCTGCCTCGGGCATGGATGTGTGTGATGTCCTTAGGTTAGTTAGATTTAAGTAGTTCTAACTTCCAGGGGACTGATGGCCTCAGCAGTTAAGTCCCATAGTGCTGAGAGCTATTTTTGAACAGCTCGTCGGTCGTGGGATCTTCTTCGGCGGAGGCTGCTATGCCATCTGGAACTTGTGATTGTGCTTTTTATGCGATGCCACTTGCCCAAGTTAGTCCCCGTAACTACAGAGGGCAAGATCTGTAGTCCTGACAATGATTTATGTATCCTGTTTTCTTCTTATTTAAATAATCACACATTTTACACTGTATTTGCGGTAGCGTTCTCGCTTCCCACGCCCGGTTCCCGGGTTCGATTCCCGGCGGGGTCAGGGATTTTCTCTGCCTCGTGATGATTGGGTGTTGTGTGATGTTCTTAGGTTAGTTAGGTTTAAGTAGTTCTAAGTTCTAGGGGACTGATGACCATAGATGTTAAATTTCATAGTGCTCAGAGCCATTTGAACCATTTTTGAACACTGTATTTTACAACACTCGACATAGCTTTCTTAATTGTATGGTAACTTTTCTGACAATTCCGATATAGAGTACAACATATCCGTTCCTCCTGAACGGCCGAAACGTAGTTACACGTCCCTCCCTTTAGAATGACCGAAACAGTCTGACTAGCGTAGCCGAAGTACTTCGTCTCCCAGGCGTACCGAAGCGACCCGAAGGTGTCCGAAACACTTCGGTTGCAATATGGTTATTCTTATGTTTCTCAAAAATAGTGAAATTTAATAAACAAAAACGGTTGTCTCGTAGGGTAACCATGAGAAATTGTCACACTGAAAATTGGGTTAAATACAATGAAGAGTATATATATAATTAATAAGAGAATTTAGGTCTTTTGGTTCCTAGCACCCGAATGTGCCGACAAATCAGAAGCAACTTCAGTACAATTGGCGGACTCTCCCATGGGAGTGGTACATACTGTACCATCCCCACTTTTGTACCATATGCTACTTCACGTGTATCAAGCTGCATCAAGGCGAGCTTCTAGCAAGATAAAATACTGGCGGCCACAGCCAGAAACATCACATATTTCCTAAGGCTGTAATTATTAGGTCTGACTAAAACCACAGTCTGAGAAAAACGAATTTGGTGGTTTCCCAGTTCTAGTACGTGATCTGCTACTGCTGATTTATCCGTCTTGCCAGGGGACAATTCCTCTTTTGTTCCTTGAAGCGGGTGTTAATGCTTCTTTTTACAGTTCCTATGTACACTTGGCTGTAGGGAACACAACAATGTTGCCTGGGCAAGACGTATAAATCAGCATTAGCAGATCACGCACTAGGACCAGGAAACCACCAAATTAGTTTCTCTGCCACTGTGGTTTCAGCAAGATCTAATAATTAGTATAGTAGGATATACAGAGAGGCCATAGAAATTCAGAAACACAAAAACTATTTCAACACAAAAGAAGAAGGAATGAAATTAGAGAAGCTGTGGGGCCTAGTGCTAAATAAAACAAACAGCGCAAACTCTTCCCCATTTCAAACACCACAGCATACGAAGATGCGACTCCTCGACGTTAGGCAGCGGTCTGAGGACGTCACGAACCGACTGTTGCGTTGATATATACAAAATTGCTCGGCTTGTTGATCTTGTTTGAGTCTGAAACAGCTTTTTGGGTCGTTGAAGTCTCTGACGGTGTTTCCAGCAGTGGAAGACAAAACGTTAGGCAGAGAATTATGCCTTATAAATAAAATAACAGTAACATCTCAGTCACCTGCCATGAAAGTCTACAATCCACGCTGTGTTAATGGAAGTGTACGGAAACAATGGACTATCATATGACAGAGTCATTAGGTGGCGCAGTCCCTTCCAGCTTGGTCAAATAAGTCTGAATGACGAAGGACGAAATGGCAGATCCTCTCTCTGTGAGAATTCGGGATTGACAGGCGAAGTGGATGCCCTGGTGCTCAATTATCATGGTATGACGATCGAGGCGATAGCGGAAAACGTGAAAAATCACTCGTGTATCAGCTTTCAACGTGTTGCACAACTTTTTGAACATGGCCAAGTTCGCCACCCGATGGGTTCCGTGATTGTTCACATCCATTCAAAGAGCCGAATCGAGGCAGCATAGGAAATACTGCAGCAGTGTCAAGTCGGTCTACGAGGGTTACTCGTAAGGTACGATTCCTTACAAAACACAAAAACTTTTATTATTTAATCCCTTGCATTTTTGTCTATTTTTCTTCATAGATCTCATATTTATTTAACCGTTTGTCGTAGCGCTCAACAAGCTTTTGTACCCCTAAGTCATATACGTCTGCCTCCTCTGAGGGTAACCAGTCTTTAATTGCTTCTTTCACTTCATTATCTGTCAAGAAGCGCTTGCTGCTGAGATACTCATTTATTTATTTATTTATTGCTTATTTAGCGTGACCAGATTAGCGCCTTAACGGCCTCTCTTACATCTGAGTAGGAACAACACACTCAAAAATCATCACATAACAATTGTAAGTAGGCTGTTTAGGTGTTTTTATTGGTAACGCCACGTAGCGCTCTGTATGAAAATCACTGGCTGTGCTGTGTGCACTCTGTGGCTGGTTTGCATTGTTGTTTGCTATTGTAGTGTTGGGCAACTGGATGTTAACAGCGCGTAGCGCTACGCAGTTGGAGGTGAGCCGCCAGCAGTGGTGGATGTGGGGAAGTGAGATGGCGGATTTTTGAGAGCGGGTGATCTGGACGTGTGTCCATCAGAAACAGTACATTTGTAAGAATGGATGTCATGAACTGCTATATATATTATGACTTTTGAACACTATTAAGGTAAATACATTGTTTGTTCTCTATCAAAATCTTTCATTTGCTAACTATGCCTATCAGTAGTTAGTGCCTTCAGTAGTTTGAATCTTTTATTTAGCTAGCAGTATTGGCGCTCGCTGTATTGCAGTAGTTTGAGTAACGAAGATTTTTGTGAGGTAGGTGATTTGTGAAACGTATAGGTTAATTTAGTCAGGGCCATTCTCTTGTAGGGATTATTGAAAGTCAGATTGCGCTGCACTAAAAAATATTGTGTGTCAGTTTAGTGTTGATCAGAATAGGTAAAGAGCGAAATGCCTGAGTACGTTCAGTTCTGCTCAGCTGTTTGAAAATCAAATAACGTAAGAGGATTATCAGCACATTAATTCATTAACTTTTCTAAGGGGACGTTTCATATGTCGACCCTTAGCCGAGGATACCTCTTCTGATTTTTTCTTGTAGTTTGAGTAATTAGTGTAGCTTTTGTTTATTGCTAGCGCGAATTGTAGAGAGAATCTCCTTTGTAGCTGCAGTCTTTCATTGTTATACAGTAAAACAGTTGTGGCATGCATGTAGATTTGCACCAAGTATTTCGCAGTTGCGCTTGCAATTAACTAGATATTATTTTCAGTGCTATGTTAATGTGTTCTCTTATTTTTGCTCTTCAAATTGTGCTTTTCTGTGTTATCGTGTGAAATATTGTGACAATAATGGCGTGTGAAAAACGTAACACTAGGCTCCAAAGTAAACTGAGAAATAATAGTGACGACGAGCGTAGCTTATCAGCACCACTACGTAATGAATTAACAGACATTCGAAGTAGTAATTTGGTAATTGTGCATAGGGAAATGGAGCGGGCGGCAAATAATGGCGTAGACAGTGAAACAATTAGTGAACAGGGAAGCATTGTCGATCGATCGGTCGGCAACAGCTCGCCTCAGGAATCCGAAATGACAGGACACAATCTCGCAAATACTGTAGATTCAGGTTTTGGGTCCTCACCGTTTTCTCAAATAAGTCAAGACACATTTTCTGCTTGTCAAATTGTGAATGTTGCCGGTGCAAATTCGCTGCCGAAAAGCACTGAGGAACATGTTTCAGACACCAGTGCATTGTTGTTACAATTAATACAACAAATGGGACAAAAGCTTCAAAAGTTAGACGCAATGGAACAAAATCTTCAAAAGTTAGACACGATGGAACAAAATCAGAGACAAACACAGCAACAGCTTCAAAAGTTAGAATCATTGGAACAAACGCTTGAACAAACACGTGAAGGTTTAACTGCTGAGTTACTTAAAATCGAATCGAAATGTCAAAAAGTCTGTAATGACGTAAAAACACAAATTTGTGAGCATTTTCAACCTATTTTTTCGCGGCATGAAAATGCATTACAGAATCACGAAGCAGCCATAAAAGAACTGCAAACTATTGTTCATGAAAATCATGAGACCTTGCAAGTTAAAATTGACTCAGTTGCATCTACCGATTCGGTTACGCAACTTGCAAAAACTCAGGAAAACTTAAAGGACACAGTAGATGCTCTGAAAATTGGTTCAGAAAGACACATGGAGGAAATTAGTTCATTATCAGAGAAAGTAGTTGAACTTTCGGATCAGCTAAATAATTTATCTACAAAGGTAGATGATAATCTGAATTACACAAAACCGGTAGTCTTTAATGACACAGAAGAGTGCGAACAAATTAGGAAATTCAAACAAAATCAGAATCAAATTAATACGCAACACCAAAGAGAAATCAGGGAATTACAAGATCAGCTGTCACAGGTAATACAAGAATTACGTATTTCAGAGGACACTCGCGCTCCAACACGGGACGAGGGACTTAGAAATACGGAAAAGCCGCATAATAATAACACAGGGAATTTCGAAAATTATGAAAGAAATTGGCAAGGTGCACCGAATTTTGAGATGGAACCACCGACACGACGTAACAATGACCGATATGCGACTCGCCGACACGATAATTTTGACTATAAGCTGTTCATTACTACACGTAAATTCAAAACATTCCAGAATTCTGGCAACGACATTCATCAACAAGCGTGGCTCCATCAATTCTCTCATTGTTTTCCTCCCAACTGGTCATTAGAGCACAGATTAGAATTTTTGTGTGGCTACTTAGAGAATGAACCAGCTGATAGAATGCGATCGGTTATTCACGATTGTCACACTGAAGGAGAATTTTATGATGCCTTCCTCTCAGAATATTGGTCTCAAGCTACACAAGACTGAGTAAAACATAGCAACATAATGATGAAACATTTCGAACAATCTGAATTTTCCAGTCTTGTGAAATATTTTGAAGACATGTTGCACAAGAATCAGTACCTGTCAAACCCCTACAGCCACTCAGAACTCATCCACATTTGCTTAATCAAATTGCCTGAACATATACGACATATTATTTTGGCAGGACGTTGCAAAGACGAAATTGAAGCTTTTCAGGGACTGTTACAAAAATTAGAAATTGACACAGAAAGTCGCAGGATGCGGAAACAGGAAAACAATCACTACAGGTCACATCCGTCACAATTCCGCGATGACAGAAATAACTGGACACGACAAGGCTATTCTTACAACGTAAATCGTGACCAAAACAGACGCCACCCGTATGCCAACAGTTGGCAGAGTATATGTTACAGAGAACGATCGCATTTCCGTAGCAATGAATATAACAGAGACAATCATAGAAACAGACAATATGGCAACCAGAACTATTATTATCACGGGAGACAGAATAACTTCAGACGCAACGGTTCACCGTGCAGTGATAATTCAGGGAGAAATTCTCCACCACTTAACTGACAAGAAAGAAACTACAGGAACTACCGACATGACGACAGACGATATAATCGTAACGACAGACTTGAATTGCATCAGAACTGGCGAGATTCAAACAGAGCAGGGCACTCTCGACAAGGTGAATTTGTAGAAGTTAGGTCTCCTAATCCTAATAACAACGCGCGCCAACAAAGAGACAGACAATGACTCGCACCGCAGGCAGCCACGTGCGCCGGCTGGCTCAGAGAAAAATAACATAGACGTTAACCTTGAGAAAAATTTTACCATTCCTTACCGATGTATACAACATGATAATTGCTTTGAAGTTAACTCTGAGCACTAGGAAGAGTAAAGGCTTGCACCACATTTCACATGTAAAACAGTTTATTGAAACATAATCTGCTTTTTATCTTAGTCTTTGCCATAAAATTTTTCACTTCACGTTACTAGTACAATTTGTCACACTGAGAAACTGTTAACATGCAACAATGTTTTGAAGTTACCTATCCAGTCTAGAACCTATGGAACATACTTAGACAGTATTTACGAGTGCATTGTTATAGTGAACAGACGACACAGTGTTATTGTGTGTGTACATTCTAGCTTGTTAGATGCACGATTACATAACGACTATAAGGCTCATATACTTAGAACATATACCAGTACTGCTAACGAGATTTTAATGCAACATTTTGGTTGACTTGAGAATACATTCTGGATTTAAAGTACTTTGTGTGAGATTAAAGATGACTTAGCATTTAGTTTCTTTGACAGCTACACAATTATATCACAACGCTACTAATGACTGACACAATTGACATTGTTGTTTTTGTGCTGTATCTGTTTTATATCTGCGCAGTTTTCCTAAATTCTTCTGGAAAGTAAAACATGTTTTAGTAGTAACTTTTGTGGTATAGCTACAAGGAGACAGCCTTTTTCGTAGCACAACAATACATTACAGTATAGTACTTTCCTGATCACGGTAATGTACGTAATAACTACGATATCTATACACATAGCATTTCACTTTTGTTTATGATGATGTACGTACATTGACTTCTGCAGAACTTAGCTTTCGGAGGACGATAACTACGACACTTCCACAGAATTATATTACACCAAGACTCACATTTAGCGTTACAGGACACGCATTTGAGAGATTAATTTTGTACTTAAAACATTTAGTTTTAAAGATTTTTGAATTACAATGATACAAAGGTTTTCCGTGATACATTTCATTCCATTGCTGTAATCGGTAACACCTGAAGGTATAATTACATTAATCCTCAGGGGGGTACACGCTTACTTTGTGTACCATGTGTTTGGCAAGCACAAGGAGCCCTAGCTAATATGTTATTTGCTTATATAACTTTACACATCGGTACCATATTTATCTAACACATAAATTACACAGCTATCTGATCATTTAACTGAGAGAGACAAACATTTTCTTTTTACTACGTCAGTGACAGATGTTTACTCAATTACACAGTTGGGTAATTTCACACTTATGAAATTGTATTTTGTCTGTACTTTGTGAAATGTTCATATTTTTTTCGGAACCATTGTGATACTATGAGAGCTTTGAATGACGTATTTGGTATGGGATCATGATTTTTAAAGTACGTTTGAGGTAGATGACACTATTGAAATAAGCAGAGAATTTTTTTTAGGTTTTGACATTATTGCAGAAAGCTATGGCATTTTAGAGATTTGACTGAGGTGTTATGATGTTATTTTTAAGACGACGATGTGTATTATGCTGTTGAGGTATGTTTATGACCAATAATCTGATGCTATATGAGGAATTTGATTATGCTATGTATTTATTATGATGAAATATTGAAGAAGTGTCGACGAATATGTATATGTGCAATAAGGTAAGGAATAATGAGTAGTGGTTAGTGACTCTGACTTGTGAAAAAGGATGTTGGAAACCAAGAATCGTACTTTAAGAGTTATGAAATGTGTGTAAATGCGTGAATGTATCACAGTGCCATCGAATATTTTTTGGACACTGTTATATTTATAGGATTTTGTTTCTACAGATTTGCAACGCAAATTCTCGACATGTGAAATTTTGATATGAGACTGTCACTGTAGTGCAAACTGGTGTCGTAAATATTTCGGTAAGAAAGTTAAGTGACCTTCAAATAATGCGTCGTGGGCACCCAGCTGTGTGACAGTCGCCTGGAAAAAAGCCATTAGTGTGTGCCTTTCAGAGGCACAGGTGGAGAAAAAAGGAGGCCATTATCCTAGCTATTGACATTTCTTTGTAGGAAGCATCGCAAATACGGCACACTCGACCTTGAAAACATGTGATTACACTGTGGAGCTCTTAATTTATGATATTTATTAAAATGCCTAATGAAATGAAGAGAAACATTTTACATCTATTGTCTTTGTAGTTGAGTTTGCTCATTTTGTTTAATATCTAGAGCCGGCCGAAGTGGCCGTGCGGTTAAAGGCGCTGCAGTCTGGAACCGCAAGACCGCTACGGTCGCAGGTTCGAATCCTGCCTCGGGCATGGATGTTTGTGATGTCATTAGGTTAGTTAGGTTTAACTAGTTCTAAGTTCTAGGGGACTAATGACCTCAGCAGTTGAGTCCCATAGTGCTCAGAGCCATTTGAACCATTTTTTTAAATATCTAGTTTCTAGCTGCACTGCAGCATTGGTTAAAATAAAATTTTATAGATGTACTAATATAGATATTTTATGCCTACAGATCCAGTAAATAATAACTTTATGATCTACTTCAAAAAAAAAAAAAACGAAGGAGCACAAAAAGACATTTTCCTTCACAGGAATTGCATACATAATTTTCTTTTCAACTAATTGGTAATATTTTTCGTAGAATAAGTTGTGGTGCACCACTTTAATTACATAGACATTAAGATGTGAATAGACATTTCCCTTATCTGCACTGTTGTCTTTAGTGTACTATTTTTTCTGTTTGAGCTTTGTCATGTTTAGGTGTAAGTTATTGCATTTGCTGCTGATGATTGCCATGCATAGTGCTACTGAATTTCACTTTGTATTACTCTGTTAAGCCAGTTTTACTACTGATTTATTTTTCTTGTTTGCTGTGCGGTGCCTTATATTAGTTGTAATATTGCAATTGCTCTGCTAATTTAGATTTAATACTGCTAGCTTTGCCAATTTGCATTTTTTGTCATTGCTGTTTGTGTTAATTGTTTTGTACTGCTGCATTGCCTCGTCCCTTAGTTTAGCATCTGAGTTCAGTAGATTTAAGTTAGCTTAAGATGGGGTAGGCTATACAGGATGAGTCACCTAACGTTACCGCTAGATATAGTTCGTAAACCATATAAAATACTGACGAATCGATTCCACAGACCGAACGTGAGGAGAGGGGCTAGTGTAATTGGTTAACACAAACCATAAAAAATGCACAGAAGTATGTTTTTTACCACAAACATACGTTTTTTTTAAATGGAACCCTGTTAGTTTTGTTAGCACATCTGAAAATATAAACAAATACGTAATCAGTGCCGTTTGTTGCATTGTAAAATGTTAATTACATCCGGAGATATTGTAACCTAAGGTTGACGCTTGAGTACCACTCCTCCGCTGTTCAATCGTGTGTATCAGAGAGCACCGAATTACATAGGGATCCAAAGGGAACGGTGATGGACCTTAGGTAAAGAAGAGACTGGAACAGCACATTACGTCCACATGCTAACACCTTTTTATTGGTCTTTTTCACTGACGCACATGTACATTACCATGAGGGGTGAGGTACACATCACCATAACAAAGGATGGTGAGTATTAGTGACTCTATGAGTTCAGCTCGAGAGGAAATACATTTTTATGTTTCTGCAATGAATGAAGAGATGCCGACACCTTCTTACAGTCTGCAGTTGTGTGTTCAGTCCAGTCTACGTGGTGGTCCAGAATTATCCCCAAATTCTTGCCGAAGTGGCCGTGCGGTTAAAGGCGCTGCAGTCTGGAACCGCAAGACCGCTACGGTCGCAGGTTCGAATCCTGCCTCGGGCATGGATGTTTGTGATGTCCTTAGGTCAGTTAGGTTTAACTAGTTCTAAGTTCTAGGGGACTAATGACCTCAGCAGTTGAGTCCCATAGTGCTCAGAGCCATTTGAACCATTTTTTGAACCAAATTCTTGCAGAAGAAGAATAGATGATTTCTATGCTGTTTGGGATTAAGGGTGGAAGATATTCTCTTAACTGCGGAGTAAGTAGTGTTTTGTGAGCGACTAAGATTGCTTGCGTTATAGATGGGTTAAGTTACAAACCTATGTTCTGTGAAAATTCTGATAAAGCATGTAAGTCAGCATTTACGTTCTGGATGGCTGTGTGCAGATGTATGGAAATCGCTTGGTGCCAAGTGAGGACTGTACGGTGGGTGGCCTACCTGCCCCCTTCCATACGGTCTGATCAGCTTTGGACGTGAATGGCAGAATGGGATCTGGCACTGTCATGCAGCAACAAAGCTCCAGAAGTCAGAAGGCCACATCGCTTATTCTGCATTGCACGTCGAAGTTTAGTCAGGTTAACACAGTAAGCGGCTGCGTTTATTGTTGTCCCTTGCTGCATTAACTCGACTAACAAGACTTCATGTCTGTCCCAAAATACGGTCGACATAACCTTGTTTGTTGAGACTGTTTGCTTGGCCTTGAGTTTAACTGGTGAAGTTGTGTGGTGACGTTGTGTGCTGACGTTTAGATTGTGGTGTCATGTGAGAAACCCACGTCTTGACCACTGCGACAATGTTGTCTAAGAACTGATCATCTTCCTTATGATATCTGTCAAAAAAACCAAGAGGACAATCCCTTCTTTCCATTTTGTGTTCCTTAGAAAGCTGCCTGGGGACCGAACGTGTGCACAATTTGTGAAATTGCAACTTTCAGAGACAATTTTTTGCAAAGTTGTTCTACCCGCGTTCGGAAATCCCAATGCTGCAATTGAAATTGTGAATCGCCTCTCATCACGAATCTTTTCGTCCACGGCTTTCACCAAATCTTCTGAAATCACTTATCCTCATCCTGATCGTGGTACATCTGGACATTTTCCTGTTCGTCCTTGAAAGCCCTCACCCACTTACGCTCTTTGCTGCCACCCATCGCATTGAGTCATACACCTCACTTAGCTGTCGATGAATTTCCGTTGCTGCAACGTTCCTTGCTGTCAAAATCCGAAGTGCTGACCATATTTCACAGTCGTCTGGCTGATCAACCGTTTTTAATACTTAGAACTGACACTCTAAACAGCACACTGCGACAACACCACTGCAAATGGTGTCTTTTGACAAACGCTGCATGCTGGGAGTCGGTGCCCATGCGCGTTTCAACGTACGCGCGAAATTCGATTAGCTTCGTCGATTGGGACATTACTTTCCAAATAACCCTCCTGGGTGACTCACTACGTTAACCGCCTAGTCACAATGGATGAGTGTTGTGTGTATCACTACGAACCCGAGACACAGGAGCAACGCAAGCAGTGGAAACATGTGGATTCACCACCCCAAAATAGGCAAAGATCCAATCATCATTCACAAAGGTGATGATGAGGGCCTTTTGGGACTGCCGAGCGGTGATGCTAAAAGAGTATGTTCGTAAGAGGCAAATTGTTAAAGAGCATACTACCGAAATATCTCGACGCGGATGAGAAGCCTGTCAAGGGAAGCTGTCAAAGAAGGTGTTTCTGCCCTACGACAAAAGTTCTAGTTCATTCTACACAGGACGTTGCCACACATGTTTTTGTTTGACACAATCAATTTTACCTCACCGCTGAAATCTCCTGATGCTACATACAGTGACTTCCTCCTGTTTCCTTCAATGAAGGGACTAGTGAATGGCTGGTGACGAAGTGATCTTTCGAATTAGAACCATTCCCAAACGGATAAAATGCAAACTACTACAACAAAGATCTTCGACAAGCCATCCATCGTTCGGTAAAATGTGTCGCATTAAATGTTAAATATGTAGAGGTGGGTTAAGACCATTAACACATTCCATGGTCATAGCTGGATTTTTTCGAGGTTCATATTTAAAACTTTACGTGTATGCTTCGTAAGTCAAGAGATTTGTGGTGGCTCTTATAACTATTCTATAGAGCAAATCTGAACTAATTCTGTCAGTAGACTCCATCTTCCCCTTTATTTTCAAGCTAAGCGTGCACCATGCTCGAGGTGACTGGCAGCACGAAACGAGATGACCTTAGTATGCGCTACAGTGGGGTTCTGCGGCTCTCACTGTGCCTCGCACACCACCAGACGTTGGCCTATGACCTTTTCAACAAAGAGATGTCACCTGGATCTTGTCCGGAGTTTGTGTATAGTTGACCCGGGAGTTGCGTACAGAGAAATGCAAACAGCCAAGCGCACAAAGCGAAACCTCAAGCAAGGGAAATAATTTCATACTACTAAAGCTAATTGACTTTGGTGAAGGATTACACCATCTCGCTCGATTTCAGCGGGTACCCAAGAGTCATTCAACTTCAAAGAAAGACTCAGACACTTATGGTATTCAGCCTCAATGCTTAGCGCATCCACAAGTTTGGCCTCAATTGTGTGTGTGCGTGTGTGTGTCTGTGTGTGTGTGTGTGTGTGAATTCATAAGAGACTAAACTGCTGAGGTCATCGGTCCCTAGACTTACACAGTACTTAAACTAACTTATGCTAAGAGCAACACAAACCACACACACTCAGACACACACACACATACACACACACACACACACACACACACACACACACACACATACAAGTACAGAAGAAACCAAATTGTCTGCATTACTTGTTGAATAGAAATCAAAAAATAGTCGAATATAAGTCGCAGGGGAGTTTAAAATTCGGAATTGTGTGACACAATTTGGGGAACAAGGAGGCGTCAAAGAAAAATAAGCTTTCAAACAATCCAGTAGCAAGTACACTGCTGGTTATAAAACTTACACCATGAAGGTGGCATGCAACAAACGTCAAACTGGCGGAAAATATACAACATGCTTTGATATGATTGGCGTTTCAGAGCAACCTATAAAACGGGTAGGCTAAGCGTCATCTACATTCTACATCTACATCTACATCTACATTTATACTCCGCAAGCCACCCAACGGTGTGTGGCGGAGGGCACCCTACGTGCCACTGTCATTACCTCCCTTTCCTGTTCCAGTCGCGTATGGTTCGCGGGAAGAACGACTGTCTGAAAGCCTCCGTGCGCACTCTAATCTCTCTAATTTTACATTCGTGATCTCCACGGGAGGTATAAGTAGGGGGAAGCAATATATTCGATACCTCATCCAGAAACGCACCCTCTCGAAACCTGGCGAGCATGCTACACCGCGATGCAGAGCGCCACTCTTGCAGAGTCTGCCACTTAAGTGTATTAAACATCTCCGTAAAGCTATTACGGTTACCAAATAACCCTGTGACGAAACGCGCCGCTCTTCTTTGGATCTTCTCTATCTCCTCCGTCAACCCGATCTGGTACGGATCCCACACTGATGAGCAATACTCAAGTATAGGTCGAACGAGTGTTTTGTAAGCCACCTCCTTTGTTGATGGACTACATTTTCTAAGCACTCTCCCAATGAATCTCAACCTGGTACCCGCCTTACCAACAATTAATTTTATGTGATCATTCCACTTCAAATCGTTCCGCACGCATACTCCCAGATATTTTACAGAAGTAACTGCTACCAGTGTTTGTTCCGCTATCATATAATCATACAATAAAGGATCCTTCTTTCTGTGTATTCGCAATACATTACATTTGTCTATGTTAAGGGACAGTTGCCACTCCCTGCACCAAGTGCCTATCCGCTGCAGATCTTCCTGCATTTCGCTACAATTTTCTAATGCTGCAACTTCTCTGTATACTACAGCATCATCCGCGAAAAGCCGCATGGAACTTCCGACACTATCTACTAGGTCATTTATATATATTGTGAAAAGCAATGGTCCCATAACACTCCCCTTTGGCACGCCAGAGGTTACTTTAACGCCTGTAGACGTCTCTCCATTGATAACAACATGCTGTGTTCTGTTTGCTAAAAACTCTTCAATCCAGCCACACAGCTGGTCTGATATTCCGTAGGCTCTTACTTTGTTTATCAGGCGACAGTGCGGAACTGTATCGAACGCCTTCCGGAAGTCAAGAAAAATAGCATCTACCTGGGAGCCGGTATCTAATATTTTCTGGGTCTCGTGAACAAATAAAGCGAGTTGGGTCTCACACGATCGCTGTTTACGGAATCCATGCTGATTCCTACAGAGTAGATTCTGGGTTTCCAAAAACGACATGATACTCGAGCAAAAAACATGTTCTAAAATTCTGCAACAGATCGACGTCAGAGATATAGGTCTATAGTTTTGCGCATCTGCTCGACGACCATTCTTGAAGACTGGGACTACCTGTGCTCTTTTCCAATCATTTGGAACCTTCCGTTCCTCTAGAGACTTGCGGTACACGGCTGTTAGAAGGGGGGCAAGTTCTTTCGCGTACTGTGTGTAGAAACGAATTGGTATCCCGTCAGGTCCAGTGGACTTTCCTCTGTTGAGTGAATCCAGTTGCTTTTCTATTCCTTGGACACTTATTTCGATGTCAGCCATTTTTTCGTTCGTGCGAGGATTTAGAGAAGGAACTGCAGTGCGGTCTTCCTCTGTGAAACAGCTTTGGAAAAAGGTGTTTAGTATTTCAGCTTTACGCGTGTCATCCTCTGTTTCAATGCCATCATCATCCCGGAGTGTCTGGATATGCTGTTTCGAGTCACTTACTGATTTAACGTAAGACCAGAACTTCCTAGGATTTTCTGTCAAGTCGGTACATAGAATTTTACTTTCGAATTCACTGAACGCTTCACGCATAGCCCTCCTTGCGCTAACTTTGACATCGTTTAGCTTCTGTTTGTCTGAGAGGTTTTGGCTGCGTTTAAACTTGGAGTGAAGCTCTCTTTGCTTTCGCAGTAGTTTCCGAACTTTGTTGTTGTACCACGGTGGGTTTTTCCCGTCCCTCACAGTTTTACTCGGCACGTACCTGTCTAAAACGCATTTTACAATTGCCTTGAACTTTTTCCATAAACACTCAACATTGTCAGTGTCGGAACAGAAATTTTCGTTTTGATCTGTTAGGTAGCCTGAAATCTGCCTTCTATTACTCTTGCTAAACAGATAAACCTTCTCCCTTTTTTTGTATTCCTATTAACTTCCGTATTCAGGGATGCTGAAACGGCCTTATGATCACTGATTCCCTGTTCTGCACTCACAGAGTCGAAAAGCTCGGGTCTGTTTGTTATCAGTAGGTCCAAGATGTTATCTCCACGAGTCGGTTCTCTGTTTAATTGCTCGAGGTAATTTTCGGATAGTGCACTCAGTATAATGTCACTCGACGCTCTGTCCCTACCACCCGTCCTAAACATCTGAGTGTCTCAGTCTATATCTGGTAAATTGAAATCTCCACCTAAGACTATAACATGCTGAGAAAATTTATGTGAAATGTATTCCAAATTTTCTCTCAGTTGTTCTGCCACTAATGCTGCTGAGTCGGGAGGACGGTAAAAGGAGCCAATTATGAACCTAGCTCGGTTGTTGAGTGTAACCTCCACCCATAATAATTCACAGGAACTATCCACTTCTACTTCACTACAGGATAAACTACTACTAACAGCAACGAACACCCCACCACCGGTTGCATGCAATCTATCCTTTCTAAACACCGTCTGTACCTTTGTAAAAATTTCGGCAGAATTTATCTCTGGCTTCAGCCAGCTTTCTGTACCTATAACGATTTCAGCTTCGGTGCTTTCTATCAGCGCTTGAAGTTCCGGTACTTTACCAATGCAGCTTCGACAGTTGACAATTACAATACCGATTGCTGCTTGGTCCCCGTATGTCCTGACTTTGCCCCGCACCCGTTGAGGCTGTTGCCCTTTCTGTACTTGCTTAAGGCCATCTAACCTAAAAAACCGCCCAGCCCACGCCACACAAGCCCTGCTACCCGTGTAGCCGCTTGTTGCGTGTAGTGGACTCCTGACCTATCCAGCGGAACCCGAAACCCCACCACCCTATGGCGCAAGTCGAGGAATCTGCAGCCCACATGGTCGCAGAACCGTCTCAGCCTCTGATTCAGACCCTCCACTCGGCTCTGTACCAAAGGTCCGCAGTCAGTCCTGTCGACGATGTTGCAGATGGTGAGCTCTGCTTTCATCCCGCTAGCGAGACTGGCAGTCTTCACCAAATCAGATAGCCGCCGGAAGCCAGAGAGGATTTCCTCCGATCCATAGCGACACACATCATCGGTGCCGACATGAGCGACCACCTGCAGATGGGTGCACCCTGTACCCTTCATGGAATCCGGAAGGACCCTTTCCACATCTGGAATGACTCCCCCCGGTATTCACACGGAGTGCACATTGGTTTTCTTCCCCTCTCTTGCTGCCATTTCCCTAAGGGGCCCCAGTGTATAAGGAAAGATAACGCAGTAGGTTTCTCACTTAGAAAACAATTTCAGAGTTGGGAAACATTCAGCGTATACAAAAATCAGCAGGACGAGTAGTCACAGGTTTGTTTCACCAGTGGGAGAGCGTCAAAGCGATGCTGAAAAAACTGAACTGGCAGACGCTTGAAGATAGACACAAATTTTCCCCTCGAAGCCTACTAACAAAGTTTCAGAAACCAAATGTAAGTGAGAAAACTAGCAATATAACACAACCCGCAATGTATCACTCCCGTACGAATCGCGAAGGCAAGATTAGATTAATAACAGCTCGCACAGATACATCTAAACAATCAGTCTTCCCGCGCTCCTGAAGTGAATGGAATTGGGAGAAGCCCAAACAACTCGTAAAATGGGAAGTACTCTCTGCCATCCACTTCACAGTGGTTTGCGTAATATAGATGTAGATTTTTGTAAAAATATCGTGTTTTGTCTCGTGTAAGAAATGCGGTGTCGTCCGAAGAGCGAGGTGTCAAAGCAAAGTTGCTACATCGCAACGCAACCTCAAGGAAAGATAGTCGCTGCAAGCCGCATCAACGAAAGAGCGACACAGGTGTAGCCACGCCCAAGAACGTTTTGCCAAGCCGCCGCAACAACTCGTCTACTTAAAGACTGAGCGCAGTACTACTCAACCCACTGTGCGATCACTGAGTAAAATGGTTCTGAGCACTATGGGACTTAACATCTGAAGTCATCAGTCCCCTAGAACTTAGAACTACTTAAACCGAACTAACCTAAGGACATCACACACATCCATGCCCGAGGCAGGATTCGAACCTGCGACCGTAGTGGTCACGCGGTTCCAGACTGAAGCGCCTAGAACCGCACGGCCACACCGGCCAGGATCACTGAGTAAGACGACAGCATCGCCTTGTAGTAGAGTACGTGTGTGATCAATGTATTAGACTGAAATCTAAGTGAAGTTACTGTTAAATGTACTCTGAGTGAGAAACTTGTAATTTGTGTGTATCGAGTGATAAGTAAATGGGCAGAGGCAGTTGTGATTACTCGTGACATTCCTGTGGAAATGGATTTTACAAAGTTAAGCAATTTATCTTACCTATGAAACTTCCTGGCAGATTAAAACTGTGTGCCCGACCGAGACTCGAACTCGGGACCTTTGCCTTTCGCGGGCAAGTGCTTCTTCTATCTTACCTATGTTTGTAATAAAGTGAACTAATGTTCTGTGTGTTGTATCCCCCGGTTTCGTCCTGGAGCAAACCAAAGAACCCACATCTGTACCGACGAATGTATTTTCGCCCGGCACAACACGAAAGATAAAGGTCTATCAGCATTTGTCGCAATTCGACGGCAACAGCATCGTGATCAACGAGACTGCGGTTTATCGTACCGAGGTATTGCTGCTCGATATCGATCCCACGATTCCAAATCTGGATTAGGAGCATACTCAAAGCTATGCAAATCTCAACGGCCTCACGTGACTAGCGCCCGAGAGGACAGTCATTGTTTGCATGCAGCAGCAGAGGGAGGTGCAGCGAAAGTGGAGCGCCTAAAAGCAACGCTGGGGATGGGAGTGGTATCACATCCTCTTTTTATATGAATCCCAGTTCTGCACAAAACTTCATGCATGTGGGGACACCGAGGAGAACGAACATGACCAAATCGTAACCGTTATCGCCATGCTGACCCAGCACGTGCCGTGATGGTATGCGAGTGCCTTCGGATGCATAAAACGATAGCCTCTGGTTCGCATAGTTGGTAATTTAAGCAGCAGACACTATATTTCTGACATATTAAAACCAATGACTATGCCCTATCTTGGAGGTCCCCGTGAGCTTCACATTCAACAACACGTCTGACTTACTGTCCACCTTAATGTGACCACCAGTGCGGACCGCTGCGAGAGGTGAATCAAGAGAGTCAGTGAGATTATGGAAACCATCGACAGGAATGTGGAGAGATGACGACTCCAGTACCGTGGCCAGTTGCACTAGGTTTCTCGGTTGGGGATCCATAGCGTGAACAGCCCGTTCGAGATAGTCCCACTGATTCTCGATTGTATTTTAATCCGAGGAGTTTGGTAGCCAGGGCAGTACAGTAGGGTCATTCTGATGTTCTTCGAACCACACAGGTACACTGCGAGCTGTGTGACATGTTGCACTGTCCTGCTGGTAGATGCCATCGTACCGTTCTAAAAGAAACTCTGTGTAGGGGTGCACATGGTCCCCAAAGATAGTTGCATACATGTGATGATATAATGTGTCTTCCAGAATTACGAGATCACCGAGGGAATGTCATGATAACATTTCTTCCTCCGGCATGGGCCTTTCGCCGATTGTTGCAGGGTGCTTGCTTTCAGATGTTTCACGATGGGAATATACAATGCGATTCATCTGAAAAGGCCACATGTCGCCACTTTGTGGACATCCAGTTGTGGTACTGGCGAGCAAATTCCAGGCATCGTCGCCAATGAATAACAGTCAATTAGGGTGCATGAACCGGTCGCCTGTTGCGGAGGCCTATACGCAGCGATGTTTGCTGAAACATGGTTGAGGAGACACTGCTCGTAGCCCCTTGGTTCACCTGGACGATCAGTTGTTCAACAGTTGCACGTCTATTCGCCACATCTCCATAACCGTCGTTTGCACTTGTCGTCTACGGCCCGTGATGCACCGCAGTTTCCTGGGTGCCAGTTTTGGAGAGTGCTTTTTTTCCATCCACGGTAGACTACAGGGTGATTCAAAAAGAATACCACAACTTTAAAAATGTGTATTTAATGAAAGAAACATAATATAACCTTCTGTTATACATCATTACAAAGAGTATTTAAAAAGGTTTTTTTTTCACTCAAAAACAAGTTCAGAGATGTTCAATATGGCCCCCTACAGACACTCGAGCAATATCAACCCGATACTCCAACTCGTTCCACACTCTCTGTAGCATATCAGGCGTAACAGTTTGGATAGCTGCTGTTATTTCTCGTTTCAAATCATCAATGGTGGCTGGGAGAGGTAGCCGAAACACCATATCCTTAACATACCCCCATAAGAAAAAATCGCAGGGGGTAAGATCAGGGCTTCTTGGAGGCGTGCTACATTTTCATCACTCGTTCTCGGCCATCCAGAACTTTTCCCTTTGCACAAACACCCATCCTCTGTAAACTGTTTATACCAACGTTTAATACACCACCTATCAGGAGGTTTAACACCATACTTCGTTCGAAATGCACGCTGAACAACTGTCGTCGATTCACTTCTGCCGTACTCAATAACACAAAAAGCTTTCTGTTGAGCAGTCGCCATCTTAGCATCAACTGACGCTGACGCCTAGTCAACAGCGCCTCAAGCGAACAAATGTACAACTAAATGAAACTTTATAGCTCCCTTAATTCGCCGACGGATAGTGCTTAGCTCTGCCTTTTGTCGTTGCAGAGTTTTAAATTCCTAAAGTTGTGGTATTCTTTTTTAATCACCCTGTATAACCACGGCGCCACGCGAAGGGTGTGCAGACTGAGCCGTTTCGGAAGTGCTTCCACCCTTGACCCGAAGGATAATGATCATGCCCTTTTGAATGCAGCATAATACTCTCTGTTTCTATATTACGACAACGACTGCACTGTCTGCGTCCCCTGGACAAGCTTTATAGAGCCTCCACTGCTAGTGCTGCCAACTGCCGTCTGTGTGCGGTTATTTAACGTTGACGTCTAACATAGGTGCTGGTCACGTTAGTGCGCTGTGTACGTTCTGTACTCACCTGCCTCGATATCTTCGATTGTTGCTCTGGCCAGCACAGACTTCAGATCTCTCAGCCATTGAAAACTGTCATTGCTTGTCAAGAAACTGTTACGCCACTGCGCCCTATGAACTCTGGCATACCTGTAGAGTTGAAGCAGTGTAGAATGACGTACCCATATCTGTCATACAGGCTCAGTTCAGCTTAGTGCTCAGCTGAGTTCAAGTAAATGTCATAGGTGGCAGCACAGTGTAGTAAATTTCGCACTTTGTATACCCCCAAATAACCTACATATTTGTCATATATACTTCCTGCTATATTATATAAGGAGAATATGCAAAATTTCGTTATTTGCTATTCTTACCGCTGATGCAATTTTAATGACCAGAAGTATCTAAAACACTTGCAGCAGTAACCATATGTTTCAAAAGTAAGGTACAGCACATCATTTACAAAAGCGGGCTATCTAAAACACAAAGTGATAGACAAATGGGACCTCAAATTATTAAGGACTGCAAAATTGTTAAACAACATCCTGAAAAGCGAGAACATGTCTAACGCTTGGAACAACAATGTGCTAATTCCTTTCTAAAAAAACAGCGGAGACGTTAAGTGGCTTTGGAAACACGACTCACATTTCATACCCTTAAAATCTGGGAAAGAGACCTTGAAGACTTCCTTGCTCAACTTATCACATTGACAGAAAATCAATTTGGATTCACAGCAGGAAAGAGAATAACGGATGATATTTATCCGACAAGACTAGTGATGGGAAAATCTCGGGAAAATTATCAATAATGCCCATAAAAACCAAAGGCAAGATTTATAAAATCGTTGTAAGACCAGCGCTATTGTATGGCAGTGACATTTGGGAATCGAAAAAGACTTAAAACATAAGTTCCTCACAGCAGCAATGCGCTTATTACAATGGACGGGAGGAGTAACACTGAAAGACAAAGTGTGGAATGACTGAAAGACAAAGTGCGGAACGACTTAATGAGGTAGTTTTAAACTCGTATCCATACAAGAAAACTCCCAGAAACCATTCTGATATGTTACGGTCACATAACACGAAGACCTGATGACCAATCTGTAGAAAAGTGCCTTTCCATGACTACAAAAACGAGGAGAGAAAGGCCTCAAAGCATCTAGTTGCCGGGCATTCAGAGTGTTGTGAAGAAGCTAAGCCTACCGACCGGGCAGATGGCGCCACATGATTAGGAAAGACGATCTCCAGTAGTGGGAAACCAAGGATGAAGAAATGGTTTCCCTAACTCGATTAAGATGATTGTGGGGATGAAAACTTTGAAAAGCGCATGGCCGATTCTTAGCGAGACTTTCAAACCGAAATTTCCTTCCTTTTCGACCGTAGGTACCTGCAAAATATAGTCTTCTGTATGATCTTGTTTAACATCGAATGGGAATGTGCGAATGTAGATTTTCCCGGAGTATACTACTGATAAAATTTCTCAGGTTTCCAGCCGGATGGGAGTGTTAAAATATCGCGACGTTTCGAACAGTGTCAGACTCATCATCTTCAGGCGAAGTGTCGAGATACGTCTCGGGATCTGGTTTTATTTCACGGAAGCACCACAGGATTGAGGAACTCTCGAAAACGCGTCGTATTAGCTACGATGTATTGTAATAAAATGTCAGGAAACTACATACTGGTAGGTGCAGGCATCCTGTAGTTGATGTTTTTAGTGTCATAACTTGTGTGCTATGAAAGTATACCGTTCCAATGTTACGACACAATGATGATTTGTCAAAAGCGCGTTTTTCTGGTGAAATTTGCATATTAAATTTCAAATAATTGGATTTGAAGGTACAATCTTCAGACAGTGTATGCCATATACGAAGACCAGGTCTGTATGTCGAAGCTGTAGCGCAACTGATAGCGTCGTGAGCTCTTGACTGTGACGAGAAAGGTGGCCTGTACGCGTCTACCTCTTTCAAATACACTACTGGCCATTAAAGTTGCTACACCAAGAACAAATGCAGATGATAAACGGATATTCGTTGGACAGATATATTATACTAGAACTGACATGTGATTACATTTTCACGCAATTTGGGCGCATAGATCCTGAGAAATCAGTACCCAGAACAACCACCTCTGGCCGTAACAACGGCCTTGATACGCATGGGCATTGAGTCAAACAGAGCTTGGATGGCGTGCACAGGTATAGCTACCCATGCAGCTTCAACACGATACCACAGTTCATCAAGAGTAGTGACTGTCGTATTGTGACGAACGAGCTGCTCGGCCACCATTGACCAGACATTTTCAATTGGTGACCGATCTGGAGAATGTGCGGGCCAGGGCAGCCGTCGAACATTTTCTGTATCCAGAAAGGCCCTTACAGGACCTGCAACATGCGGTCGTGCATTATCCTGCTGAAATGTAGGGTTTCGCAGGGATCGAATGCAGGGTAGAGCCACGGGTGGTAACACATCTGAAATATAACATCCACTGTTCAAAGTGCCGTCAATGCGAACAAGAGGTGACCGAGACGTGTAACGAATGGCACCCCATACCATCACGCCGGGTGATACGCTAGTATGGCGATGACGAATGCACGCTTCCAATGTGCGTTCACCGCGATGTCGCCATACACGGATGCGACCAACATGATGCTGTAAACAGAACCTGGATTCATCCGAAAAAATGACGTTGTGCCATTAGTGCACCCAGGTTCGTCGTTGAGTATACCATCGCAGGCGCTCCTGTCTGTGATGCAGCGTCAAGGGTAACTACAGCCACGTCTCCGAGCTGATAGTCCATGCCGCTGCAAACGTCGTCGAACTGTTCGTGCAGAGGGTTGTTGTCTTGCAAACGTCCCCATCTGTTGACTCAGGGACCGAGACGTGTCTGCACGATCCGTTACAGCCATGCGGATAAGATGCCTGTCATCTCGACTGCTAGTGATACGAGGTCGTTGGGATCCAGCACGGCGTTCCGTATTACCCTCCTGAACCCACCGATACCATATTCTGCTAACAGTCATTGGATCTCGACCAACGCGAGCAGTAATGTCGCGATACGATAAACCGCTTTATCAAAGTCGGAAACGTGATGGTACGCATTTCTCCTCCTTACACGAGGCATCACAACAACATTTCACCAGGCAACGCCGGTCAGCTGCTGTTTGTGTATGAGAAATCGGTTGGAAACGTTCCTCCTGTTTAAATGAAAAATCCTCATCCAGAATAGAACGCATTTATTTATAGAAAGACAACCTTAGGGTCGCTGCAAGCATCACGTATGCTTGAACGTCTTAGTAGAAGGAAAGTAATAAATTTAATAATCAAAAGAAAGAACTATAACCTGACATTAAATCATAGTTAGTGGAAAAAAGACCGAGGTTGTATTAAGGAAGGAAACCAGTACAGTTACTTGTCTTCTCACACCCCGACACACGTTCTTGCAAATGTACCTGATCAAATGGGTGACCACTTGGCTCAAATAAAGCAAGAAAAGGAAAACAGAAGATTAGCACTACTTGCGTCAGTTCTGTTCTTCATTCTACACATATCACTGTCAACTCAGGCCCACGTTATCCAACTTGAATGCACTCTCTCTTCCTTCTGAGGTAAACGCAGTGCTTCGGACTGCACAGCATTTTACCACGACTGATTCGATGCTTACAATAGCAGACAGCACAGTGTGGCTCCAAGTCTAGCCTTCGTCCCGTGTGCCAGTAGCGGATACAAATATTACGTTACCGTTGTCTGTCTCTGTTTTCCCTGAATGCCACTGTATGAAGCGTGCGATGTCATTCAGTGCAAAATGGCAACCTCTTGATTCTAATCGAAGTAAGCTACAGCTTACTGAAAACTTTCTCAGTTCAACAAAATGAGCAGTTGCTCCTTGGAAGGCAATTTGCATGCCAAGTCTTCTCTGTCTGAAGCAAAAGCACTGAGTAGATTAGTCAGAATGACAAAGTAGAATGAAAATTGTCGTGTTCAGAATATGATATCAGAATGACCTAGTAGAATGAAAACTGCCAAGTTCGGAATCTGACATCAGAATGACCAACTTTTGCTCTCCATCGGATGCTACCTGAAACTCGGAGCAATGTGCTCGCACTCTTCCAGCCACCATGACCAGTCGCGAGGCACACGCAAGACATAGCTCTCAATGAAAAAAGTTTAAAATACAGTTTAAGGCCACACCAGCGTGTCCAGCACACAGGAGCCCACCAGTCTCGCCCAGATCTCGGGCAGAAAGCGGGCCCAAAAGCCACCCGTCAATCTCCACACTTCGGCGTCGGATTCATCTCGCACAGGAATTCAGCCAGACAACAGGCGTGTAACTTTGAGTGCTTATATGGTTTCACGAACTTCAGAGAAGATGCTATCGGCTCTGACAGCCCTGCCGCCCTCATTCCGCCATGTGCCTCATTCCCAAACAGCGTTATCTGGCGTTCAATTGTCCGGCCTCCATAACTCAAAGCTCAGTTTTATGTACTGGCACCTCCTCTCTGCATTGTATATTCCTTGCTTCTAAATGAAAAGCGACTCCACTGGCCCATCCGGCCACAAGCAAGAGCGACACCCCCACCAGGTACGTTACTGTCCGACGCCACACTGCCAGTGAGCTGCCAGAAGCAAAGTCAAGCAGAAATTCCTCCTGCTCAATATTAGTCGGTGAACCGACCTTCCACCAACAGCCAAATGCCCAGAATGTCACATGTACTACTGTAGCTTCAAACGCAAGAAACACTATGAAGTCAAATTAACGGAAAAACCATTAGTGTTATACCTGAACCTCGTAATCAATCTTTTATTGACAGAGAAAATTTGATACCAAAAAAGGAAATGAAATAGCGCAAAAGCGAATTTACTTTATGTCAACCTGAAAGAGGAGGGTGCCCATACCAGGCCAACACCCCACAAACTATTTATATAATTTGTGGACAGTGAAGACATACTTCGTTGGTAATGCAACATCTTGTACCTTGAAACGGAAGAAGGTCTTTCACCATGGAACATGTGATTCTTGCAAATGAACTGAGTTTCTTTAATGTCTCAACAATTTTACCTTTCTTGAAAATGGTAATTTGTGTTGGTTTCCATCAGCTTCTGTTTCAAAACATATTTTACTTGTAACTGGTTTCTGAAAACATTTCTGCCAAACTTGACTTCGATTATCGATTATTTATGTGAAGTAGAATAATAATGTAAAATATAGACTATTAAATACAGTACTGACAAGAATTTTTCGATTGTAACACTTTTAATTTTCAGTTGAATATTGTTCCCAGATACATGACAGTGTTGTACCTTGGAATATGTTGTCACATTCGTTAAAAGATTAATTTTTCGGAGTAATTTTTGTAATTTCAGGGAACGAATGCAGCACGTAAAAATGAATGCTGTCATTTAAAAACGTAATAATGTATTAAACTTCTATTACAGGGCTGGTTAGAGGTGAACGTCTGAAAACTGTACCAATGTATACTCTCCCCTACTAATTAAGTGTGGAAATACAGTCGTAAAGTTCTGAAATTTACGTCTTCGCAATATCTGTTGGGAAAGGTACGTCGTTGACCAGGATCCCAAAGCTAATATAAACTACTGGGAAGACGACTGGGGTATAGAACAAGGACTAGATGATTAAACAGAAACATACTGACCTTAACATAAAAGCTTTGAAATTAGAAATACCTGAATAAACAATGATATTCATGCAGTACTTTTGTACACAAAAAGTTTCAGTAGTTGATAATGGAAAACAACTCATTTCCCTCGAGTGTAGACTAATTCTACTGGAGGTGGCAGTAAAGACTCATCTAGTTCACCGCTTTTTGCCTGGGTGCTATACAGTGTGTTACAAAAAGGTACGGCCAAACTTTCAGGAAACATTCCTCACACACAAAGAAAGAAAATATGTTATGTGGACATGTGTCCGGAAACGCTTACTCTCCATGTTAGAGCTCATTTTATTACTTCTCTTCAAATCACATTCATCATGGAATGGAAACACACAGCAACAGAACGTACCTGCGTGACTTCAAACACTTTGTTACAGGAAATGTTCAAAATGTCCTCCGTTAGCGAGGATACATGCATCCACCCTCCATCGCATGGAATCCTTGATGCGCTGACGCAGTCCTGGAGAATGGGGTATTGTATCACAGCCGTCAACAATACGAGCACGAAGAGTCTCTACATTTGGTACCGGGGTTGCGCAGACAAGAGCTTTCAAATGCCCCCATAAATGAAAGCCAAGAGGGTTGAGGTCAGGAGAGCTTGGAGGCCATGGAATTGGTCCGCCTCTACCAATCCATCGGTCACCGAATCTGTTGTTGAGAAGCGTACGAACACTTCGACTGAAATGTGCAGGAGCTCCATCGTGCATGAACCACATGTTGTGTGTTACTTGTAAAGGCACATGTTCTAGCAGCACAGGTAGAGTATCCCGTATGAAATCATGATAACGTGCTCCATTGAGCGTAGGTGGAAGAAACTAAAATGAGCTCTAACATGGAAATTAAGCGTTTCCGGACACATGTCCACATATCTTTTCTTTATTTGTGCGTGAGGAATGTTTCCAGAAAGTTTGGCCGTACCTTTTTGTAACACCCTGTATAATCTCATGCGATGTTTTATCACAGAAATTCATTATTTGCCGTGCAGTTTGTCGCTGTAAATTACGATCCTTTATATTCTTGAGCTTCAGTTAACTTTGCCTGTTAGGCGACCCATGTGCATGACTCCTACTCTTAGCAGCGCCAGTTCTGTTCATAGTTGTAGTAGACCGGAATTTCTGTAAAAGTTCTGAAGCGACTGCCATGTAGTGCTTCCTTAAATTCAGGAATCAAACTGACGTCACAAGGGCTTACGTCCTGGGATCATGGTGGATGGTACAGCACCTCCCAGCCACATCGATCGAACTAATCTGTCACAACTTGCGCTATATGGACCCTGTTATTGTCCTGCACAATGATGGGTGGGTCCTGCAGTAACTATCACAATTACTTTCTTTTAGCTTTTTGTTTTTGGAACACAACCTGCAACCAGCTCAGAGAAAGACACGGCGACACTTTCTGCAGGAGCCGTCTATCACTTTGCAGGGTAATGCTCTGGTGCACGTGGTGAAAGTTGTGAGTGATGTGTTCGACCGATGGGGCTGGGAAGCGCTGTATCACCCACCACACTCCCAGAATATAAGCCCTTGTGGCCTGATTCCTAAATTGAAGGAAGCACATCATGACATTCACTTCCGAACAGTCACAAAGATTCATCGGACAATAGAGTGCTCGACTCGAGCTATTAACACAATTTATATTGTCAAGGTTATCCTACGACTTGTACAACGCTGGCAACGTGCTACGTATAGTGCTGGTGACTACTTTGAAGGACAGCAAAATTTTGAAACATGTATCTATTTTGTATGATATGTAAATAAATAGTTGCCAATATTCAAGTTCTAATACTAATACACTCCTGAAAATTGAAATAAGAACACCGTGAATCATTGTCCCAGGAAGGGGAAACTTTATTGACACATTCCTGGGGTCAGATACATCACATGATCACACTGACAGAACCACAGGCACATAGACACAGGCAACAGAGCATGCACAATGTCGGCACTAGTACAGTGTATATCCACCTTTCGCAGCAATGCAGGCTGCTATTCTCCCATGGAGACGATCGTAGAGATGCTGGATGTAGTCCTGTGGAACGGCTTGCCATGCCGTTTCCACCTGGCGCCTCAGTTGGACCAGCGTTCGTGCTGGACGTGCAGACCGCGTGAGACGACGCTTCATCCAGTCCCAAACATGCTCAATGGGGGACAGATCCGGAGATCTTGCTGGCCAGGGTAGTTGACTTACACCTTCTAGAGCACGTTGGGTGGCACGGGATACATGCGGACGTGCATTGTCCTGTTGGAACAGCAAGTTCCCTTGCCGGTCTAGGAATGGTAGAACGATGGGTTCGATGACGGTTTGGATGTACCGTGCACTATTCAGGGTCCCCTCGACGATCACCAGTGGTGTACGGCCAGTGTAGGAGATCGCTCCCCACACCATGATGCCGGGTGTTGGCCCTGTGTGCCTCGGTCGTATGCAGTCCTGATTGTGGCGCTCACCTGCACGGCGCCAAACACGCATACGACCATCATTGGCACCAAGGCAGAAGCGACTCTCATCGCTGAAGACGACACGTCTCCATTCGTCCCTCCATTCACGCCTCTCGCGACACCACTGGAGGCGGGCTGCACGATGTTGGGGCGTGAGCGGAAGACGGCCTAACGGTGTGCGGGACCGTAGCCCAGCTTCATGGAGACGGTTGCGAATGGTCCTCGCCGATACCCCAGGAGCAACAGTGTCCCTAATTTGCTGGGAAGTGGCGGTGCGGTCCCCTACGGCACTGCGTAGGATCCTACGGTCTTGGCGTGCATCCGTGCGTCGCTGCGGTCCGGTCCCAGGTCGACGGGCACGTGCACCTTCCGCCGACCACTGGCGACAACATCGATGTACTGTGGAGACCTCACGCCCCACGTGTTGAGCAATTCGGCGGTACGTCCACCCGGCCTCCCGCATGCCCACTATACGCCCTCGCTCAAAGTCCGTCAACTGCACATACGGTTCACGTCCACGCTGTCGCGGCATGCTACCAGTGTTAAAGACTGCGATGGAGCTCCGTATGCCACGGCAAACTGGCTGACACTGACGGCGGCGGTGCACAAATGCTGCGCAGCTAGCGCCATTCGACGGCCAACACCGCGGTTCCTGGTGTGTCCGCTGTGCCGTGCGTGTGATCATTGCTTGTACAGCCATCTCGCAGTGTCCGGAGCAAGTATGGTGGGTCTGACACACCGGTGTCAATGTGTTCTTTTTTCCATTTCCAGGAGTGTATATTAAAAATGCAAGGTACACTTTCAAAAATGTAAATCTTACATCAAATTCATATTTTAGTATTACATACATTCTGAAACTATGTACAGCATACTGCATCTCTTACGGTCTTTATATCAACATCATTTTAAATACGTGATTAAAACCAGCAAAAAATTTAACAAAAGAAGACATGGGCGTCAGCAGAAATTTTGCCAAAAGCGGAAGGGGTTCTAAAATAAATTGCCAGATTTTCTGCAACTGTTTCTGGTGTATCTGAAAACATAAAGTGCCCCAAGAACTTAATATCTGAGTATGTGCACAAAATTTATTATATATTAAACGACTGATATTTATACTCAGTATTTTTGAGCTAGATTCCTGTGATATTTACGTGGTAAGCATATTTTAGTAATAGATAAACTTCATCTTTATATCTTATTAATATGAAACAAATACCACTTTTTGATTCAACGATCTAACATCATATCCTCATGTGATTAAATCCAGTAAGTTATGAAATAAAGTTAGACAATAATCACAAAAAATTATTCATACTTTGAAACTTTAAGGTGAAAATTGAAAATCTGAAATAGAAAAAAACTCAGAATGGCTGTGGAAACTCTGTTGGATATCAACAAAATATCCAAGAAAAATGCCACATTATACTACTTGAAGTGTTGAAACAGAGAATAAACCTTAAAAAAAAAAAGATTTGTTGAAATTCAGTGTCATCTGAAGCATTTTTTTCTTATAAAACTTCACATCTGAAAACTTAAATGGATTTATGGCCCTACTTTCATGCTTTCAATTCTTTAATGTTTACTACATTGAAGGCCGTGCGGTTCTAGGCGCTTCAGTCTGGAACCGCGTGACCGCTACGTTCGCAGGTTCGAATCCTGCCTCGGGAATGGATGTGTGTGATGTCCTTAGGTTAGTTAGGTTTAAGTAGTTCTAAGTTGTAGGGGACTGATGACCACAGATGTTAAGTCCCATAGTGCTCAGAGCCATTTGAACCATTTTTTACTACATTGAACAAAATGTGTTTCAAAAGCTAATTTGTTGATTTGGTTAGATAAAATGTAGTTCAAGACTAATACATGACCAGATTAATGTGGTAAATCTTCTGAACACCGGCCCAAACTGACCGGTACAATCGTCTTTTAACGGCCTAGGACTCAAACTACGCAGTACTCCTCTCTCCACTTCCTCAGATTATTCTGCAGCCATGCCAACTGGACTGCATAATTCGTACCTCTATGAGTGCATTTGGTGTTGTGTTACATATCATTGAGTTGAGAAGATTGAAATTTCTTGACGGGACGTGACTTTGACCTTGAAATTTCACTCATATTCCCTCTCTTCTAGCGAAGTAAATGATAGTTTCATCTGTCTGATTGACGCATTTGGGCCTATAGATTAAGAATGAATGTAAACGCCTACATGGCCTTCTTCTTCACATTCTATTACAATATTTCTGCTAGGTAAAACTGAATGCATAACTAGCAAGTCAACATGGATCTTCTTTGTCCACAGCGTAATGGTTAGCTAATGTTGTAACTACGTTGTGAAGCAAGGGGAAGGTACGTCTTTATGGGAAATGGAGGCAGATGAAGGGCATATACACTTATGAGCCAAACTCTATGACCGGCAGATGTCCGCCTACCCTGATTTACAGGGTGGGCGACCCTCCGACCTCCACACTGTGTGGTGAGGCGTGAATATCCAACAACTCGTGGTCTGCTCGTAGTTTCGCCGTCCTTCAACATTTTGCCGTAGATGCTCACGGTAGTAGTACTAGAACAGCCGGTCAACTTCACCATTTCCAGGATACTCATTCTCAGGCGTCAGGCCGTAACAATCTGTCCTTTGTCAAACTCGCTTATATCAGTGGATTTCCCCGTTTGCAGCCCGTATCGTCCTAGAATGATTCTCCATTCGTTTTTGCTCCTCTGAAACAGAGTGTTTCAAAGTCTTTGCATTAAATGTCTAGGGGCGAAATGTCACATCGTGGGAAACAATTTTTGTTGGAGACAGAATGTTCGCTGATGGTTCCCGGTGATGGTGGGCATCCTTTTGTATTGTTTCTAGCCCTGAAAAGCGGTAGGGTGCAAGCACCCTCTGACATGCATATGCAAAGTGTGTTGCCTATAATCCAGTCATCTGCTCCCCGTGAAAGGGTGTTGGGGGTGGGAGTAGACAAGCCAATTCAAGTTCCTGATTCGCTACTAAAATATCATTCTCCACTTAGAGACACTCAGTGTTACAGCATTCTTGTTAAAAATTGCTCTGTCAGTTTAGTGGCGTAGGCAGTGTGCAGCAGACCTGGTTATTATATTAAACCCTGCTAGTTTGTTGAAATCTCGACGTCCAAGAACCGGCAAATACTAAAGGACGCCTAGCGTCGCCGCGAAACGACAGTGAATATTTTGCCGGTAACAAAAATTGTTTCCCATGATGTGACCTATCACCCCGAGACGTTTAATGCAAAGATTTTGAAACACTTTGTATAGCGTCTGTAACTCATCATAGGCCCGCAAAGCCAAAAGGTGGCATTAAGTCTCACTGTGGGCAGTGGTTAAAACATAATGGATCATTAATAAACTAATAAATACTGACTTATGACTTGACGATCAGAAACTCTACGAAATACATTGAGGTGACAAAAGTAATTGGATACCTCCTAATATCATGTCGGACCTCCTTCTTTTGCCCGACTTATTGCAGCAACTCGACGTGGAATGGACTCAGCAACTCGTTGGAAGTCCCTTGCAAAATTACTGAGCCATCCTGCGTCTATAGCCGCCCATAATTGCGAAACTGTTGCCGGTGCGGGATTTTGTGCACGAACTGACCTCGCGACTACGTCCCATAAATATTCAATTGAATTCACTTCGTGCGATTTGAGAGGCCAAACAATTCGCTCTAACTGTTCACAATGTTCTTCAAACAAACTGCGACCAATTGCGGCCCGGTAACATGGGGCATATTGTAATCTATAATACTTCCATCGTTGTTTGAGGACAATGAGTCCTTGAATAGCTGCAAACGGGCTCCAATTAGCCGAATATAACCTTTTTCAATGTATGAATGGTTCAGTTTGACCAGAAGACCGAGTCCATTCTATGTAAACACATCCCACACAATTATAGAACCACCACCAACTTCTACTGTGCCTTGGAGGCAAATTGGGTCCCTGGCTTCGTGTGATTTACGCCACACTCGAACCTTACAATCAGCTCTTACCAACTGAAATCGGGACTCATCTGACCAGGCAATGGTTTTCCAGTCATCTACGGTCCAACCGATATGGTCACGAGCCCAGGAGAAGCGTCGCAGGCGATGTCAATCTGTTAGCAAAGTCACTCCCGCCAGTCCTCTACTACCGTAGCCCATTATCGACAAATTTCTCCGCTCTGTCTTAAGGGATGCTTTCCTCGTACGTCCCACATTGATTACTATGATAATCTCACGCAGTGTTGCTTGTCTGTTAGCACTGACAATTACGCAAACGTCGCTGCTCTCGGTCGTTAAGTGGAGGCCGTCGGCCATTGCGTTGTCCGTGGTAAAAGGTAATGCCTGAAATTTGGTATTCTCTGCATACTCTTGATACTGTTGATCTCGGAATATTGAATTTCCTAACGATTTCCAAAATGGAGTACAAATCACAGCTCCGCCAATGCTCTACCCTTTTATATCTTGTGTACGCGATACTGCCACCATCTGTACACTTGCATATCGCTATACCATGACTTCGGCACTTCATAGTACTAATCCAAATAATTCGCTGATTACGAAATTCATGACATCAGCTGCAATGGGTATCGATGTATTACCCAATTGTGATGTATGAAATCTGCGCTGGATTGGGACTTGAACCCGGGTTTCTCACTCATCGCGAGACGTCGCCTTTACCATATCGGTTATCCATGCATGTTCCCCTGTCCGATCCAAACCTCTATATTTCAGTGTCCACTTCCTTATATCGTAGTCTATTGTACCTCTCCCTTTTAGCTAGCAACATTACTTGATTCCCGCTCAGAAGACAGGGAATGTGCACGGACAGGCGACATTATTAAGGCGAACACTCTCAACAAGCGGGAAATCCGGGTTCGAGTCCCAGTCCGGCACAAATTTTCACATGTCACAATTGGGTGACACATCTATACACATAGCAACTCATGTCATGAAATTCGCGTTCAACGAATAATTTGGAATTAAATTTCTAAATGTCCGTCACCACCGATTACTATGTAGGGAAACGAACTACAAGACTCTGGCATTTCGCCAGAAGATGGTAGGAGAGCACATGCCTTCCGAAGCGTCGTGTACACAATGCGGATTGATTCGGCAAGAAACTCGATAAGATTTTCTTGTATATTTTTATCATTGTAAATTCTATGTTGGTTTGGACTAACTCGTAGCAGCCGGCCGCGGTGGCCGAGCAATTCTAGGCGCTTCAGTTCCGAACCACGCGACTGCTACGGTTGCAGGTTCGAATCCTGCCTCGGTCATGGATGTGTGTGATGTCCTTAGGTTAGTTAGGTTTAAGTAGTTCTATGTTCTAGGGGACTGATAACCTCCCATGTTAAGTCCCATAGTGTTCAGAGCCTTTTGAACCATAACTCGTAGCAACGGCACATTTAAAACACACAGCTATAACCACGCCGAGGATCAAATCAGCGACATCAGCTTTAAGAGGCCGCAACGTTATCTTGAGACCTCGGTTGCCAGTAGCCAGCTTCTTTTCGCGAGAACTGCGTTGATAACGAAGTTGAAGCGGCCGCAAAATTCTCGGTGAACTGCTTGTCCCCACCCACGCACCAAACTTTTCGTAAACTGATTTGTTCGCGAGAGGCAGCAGACGTCTTTCTGGAGAATGTGAAAGAGAAGTTGGGCAGCTGCAGTGGAGCTCCAATACGCTACAGTCATGTTCTGAATATTTTTTTTTCGCTTTATGTCGACATCCTGATACACGAGACTGGTCCGAAGTACGGATATGGACCCATCCGGTGACAGGACCAGTCATATTTTTTTCATATTTTGGTTGTGACCAGCAGGATTTTTTTAATTTCATAAAGATCCAGCATTTTGCTGTACATGAATTTAACATTTAGATGGCTATGATTCATTTTTATTAGTTTTATTTAATTTCTCTGCAGTTACAAATATGCGTTTCTCGTTATTTTAATAATGACCAATAATGTCAATCGCAAAAGCGTGTCGTATTATAGTCAGCACTTCTTGTAGCTTGAAAGAAAAGCTTCCAAGCGGCACAATTTTAAATCAAAGAGCCAATTCATTGTTGGAAAGTTGGAATCAGACTTTTGTATGAATAGCAGAAAGAAGAAAAAGTTATCATCATGTTTCTTTCTGTTGGGTGGTATTTTCTGCAAATAACACAAATTTCTAGAGTGAAATTTCAGTCAGAGTGTTTGCAGTGAACAGTGAACTTGTGTGTCAGATGTGTTTACATTTTTATATGCATACAATTACTTCTGCAGCCGAGTGAGGTGGCGCAGTGGTTAGCACACTGGACTCGCATTCGAGAGGACGATGGTTCAATCCCGCGTCCGGCCATCCTGATTTAGATATTCCGTGATTTCCCTAAACCGCTCCAGGCAAATGTCGGGATGGTTCCTTTGAAAGGGCGCGGCCGACTTCCTTCCCCGTCCTTCCCTAATCCGATGAGACCGATGACCTCGCAGTTTGGTCTCTTCCCCCAAACCCCAACCCCCCCCCCCCCCCCAACTTCTGCAATTTAGAGAATTATGTCAGTTAAGGTAACTGTTACACAGAAACAAATTTTACTTTTGATAGATAATGGTATAAATTTTTCAGCTGCAAAAATTCTAAACATGTTTAATCTTTCAGAGAACTTTTGAAAAATTTCCGGGTCTTCTTTTCAATTCCAAGCCACAATGCAATGTAGAAATGGTTTTCTCAGAGGATTATAGAAAGAAACCACCTCCTGACACAGACAGTTACGGGGATTATTATGGTGAAATAAAATTTCAAAGTCATCCTGTGAACAGTTATACAATTACTTGCTGAACGAAACAAAATCATCATTTCTTACGAAAGTAGGTGCCAGTGACAATTGCAGTATAAATGTAACACCGCTCCAACCGTTCGATTAAAACGAAGTATGCAAACCCTTTTTCTTACAGTAACACACGATACTGAAAGCTTTTGCCTCCGTATAGGAATGCAGAATAGGGTATGGAATCCTTGTGGAAAAGGACTTGTGAATACCCTAACGACAGCTCCACGCTACTGAATATTTTCCTCACGCGGTATTTTTGTAACAATTATTCGCGTTTTTCTGGTCTATCTCTATGTGACAGTATGATTTTCTATGCTGGACGTGCATCTAGCCCTACATCACTGTTCTTCTTCTCAACAACAAATGGCTCTGAGCACTATGGGACTCAACTGCTGAGGTCATTAGTCCCCTAGAACTTAGAACTAGTTAAACCTAACTAACCTAAGGACATCACAAACATCCATGCCCGAGGCAGGATTCGAACCTGCGACCGTAGCGGTCTTGCGGTTCCAGACTGCAGCGCCTTTAACCGCACGGCCACTTCGGCCGGCCTCTCAACAACAAATAGTGTATTATTATACTGACTGACTGACCTCCCAAGTATTGGTGATTCTAGCATCGTGAGGATTTCTCTTTCGACTGCCTCGCACTTAGATTGTGGAGCACAGTATGACCGTAGTAGTACGAGGAATAGCCTGCGCGCCTTCACCTGCAGTTTACATTCTGCGGCCCTTATGATTCCTGTCTCGTAAGAAAAAAACTTTATTCTGTCTCTTTAACGCTTCAACCAGGTTCTTCCTTGTTATTCTATTCTAAATTGACTAATTACGTTTCTACAGCCAGTTTGAGGTCACCTTTGCCTTTAGATATCGACTGTGGCTTTATGCAATGCCGCTGTATCTACCATCATGGTGTCATATGGTCATAATTGCGAGTCTATCAGTCAACATATCTTTGCCACTCCCACTATTTATCCTACAATGAGACGGGCTTTGATATTACCATTTTTTTTTATTTTTGACTCATTCACTTTTGTACGATACAAACATAACCGGTTTCGGTCTTCAAAGGCCATCTTCAGATGCTACAATAGATAAGAGAAAAACTTACATGAATACCTAAACGAGTGCAATTATCTTCATTAGATGTACTTGTGAGCTTCATAAAGTGGTATTACAATGCATATGGATGAAACTTATGGGCGGCATTCAATGAAAAAGCGTTCACGCGTTGTCAGCTAAACACAAAATCAGAAATCAGGGCGTTATATACATACAACCAAGTGTGCTTTTCCTTCCCCACTCTTTGCTGTAGATGCGCGCGTCCTCTACAAGACAATTTTCAGTCGTGAAAACCATAAACAACTATTACCTTAACATTTCAGTCAGTTACTCATCAATTACGAAAGTAGGTACAGGTCGTTAAAACAGTAAAATCTATTTAGAGCAAAGTGAGGCCTTTACAATAAAAGAGACAGAGTAGCAATCTTTATGGTATATTTTAGGAGACCGGTGACTCTACACTTGAGGCTCCCAGATGTTTACGCCCCTGCACACAGGCTTAGGAGAGACGACACGGAATTGAGGACGAGGATAGTTTCATAGTTCCTGGCACTCTTCTTTCAGCAACGAGGTTTTTATGTTGGCTGTGTAGGTGTTAGGAAGCGCAGATGTGGCCCAGACAGCACAGTACGGCATTCGTTCACAAGCTGGAAAGTGTACAATATGGTGCCAAATATTACGGGATACTTGCTAACAAATTAAGGACCAGGTAGTTTTGTTCCAACTTAACGGTGTGGCCGGATTCTGTACGCTGCCTGACGTGCACACAGCCCACACGACATATCTGTCTTGCAAGGTCCTCCAATCTCCTTTCACTGCTGTCAGCTGTCTACACATAATAGTACACTGTAGCGACAAAAGTCATGGGATCGGGATATGCACACATACAAATGGTGGCAGTATCGCTTACACAAGCTATAAAAGGGCAGTGCATTGGCGGAACTGTCATTTGTATTCAGGTGATTCATGTGAAAATGTTTCCGACGTGGTTATAGCCGCACGACGGAAATTAAAGGACTTTGAACGCGGAGTGGTAAGTAGTTGTAGCCAGACTCATGGGACATTCCATTTCGAGTGCCGAGAATACCAAATTTCAGGCATGACTTCGCACCACGGACAACGCAGTGGCTGACGACCTTCACGTAACGCCCGAGAGCAGCGGTGCTTTCGTAGAGTTGTCAGTGTTAACAGACAAGCAGCAATCGGAAATAATCGCAGATATCAATGTGAGACGTATGATGAACGTATGCGTTAGGACAGTGCGGCGGAATTTGACGTTAATGGGCTACATCAGCAGACGACCGACGGAAGTGCCTTTCCTAACAGTACGACATCGCCTGCAGCTCCTCTCTTGGGCTACTGACCGTATCCGCTGGATCGTAGATGATTGGAAAACCGTGACCTGGTCAGATGAATCCAGATTTCATTTGGAGCTGACGGTACGGTTCGCGTGTGGGGCAGAACCCACAAAGCCATGGACCCAAGTTGTCAACAAGGCACTGTGCAGAGTGGGGGAGGCTCCATAATTACGTGGACTGTGTTTACATGGAATGGACTAGATCCTCTTGTCCAACTGAAATGGTCATTGACTGGAAATGGTTACGTTCTGCTACAATGAGACAATTTGCAGCCATTCATGAACGTCATATTCCCACACAACTGTGTCATGTCACAGGGCCACAATTTTTCACGATTTGTTTCAAGAACGTTCTGGACAATTAGAGCAAATGATTTGGCTATCCAGATCGACCGAGATTGATCCCATCGAACACATATTGGACATAATCCTATCGTCAGTTCGTGCAGCCGGCCGGAGTGGCCAAGCGGTTCTAGGCGCTACAGTCTGGAACCGCGAGGCCGCTACGGCCGCAGGTTCGAATCCTGCCTCGGGCATGGATGTGTGTGATATCCTTAGGTTAGTTAGGTTTAAGTAGTTCTAAGTTCTAGGGGACTTATGACCACAGCAGTTGAGTCCCATAGTGCTCAGAGCCATTTGAACCATCAGTTCGTGCAACAAAACCTGCACCGGCAACACCTCCGCATTTATGGACGGCTAGAGCGGCAGCGTAGCTCATTGTTTCAGCAGGGGACTTCCAACGACTTGTTGAGTCCATGCCACGTCAAGTTTCTGCCGGGCAAATGGAGGTCCAACACGACATAAGTAGGTATCCCGTCTACACCTACATTTACAAAAAAATGGTTCAAATGGCTCTGAGCACTATGGGACTTAAATTCTGACGTCATCAGTCCCCTAGAACTTAGAACTACTTAAACCTAACTAACCTAAGGACATCACACACATCCATGCCCGAGGCAGGATTCGAACCTGCGACCGTTGCGGTCGCGCGGTTCCAGACTGTAGGGCCTAGAACCGCTCGGCCTCATACATTTACATCTACATGGATACACCGCACATCACACCTAAGTGTCTGACAGATCATTCTCGTTGCAGCTTGTACTAAATACGCGGAACAGTTGAAGAAATGATTCACGGCAAAAATCACACACAATCTATTAAATTTGCAGCTACTGATCAGCAATCTCTTAATAAACAAGAGATATTTGAGGAGGTAAGAGAGGGTGAATTTGCCTTTTCTCACATATTAGGACAAGAATGTGAAAGTGAAGCTAAGGTTATATCCAACTCAATTGTGAAACAGTTGGTAATCGACGCTGTTCAACAAAGTGAATATAACATGTTCATTCGTTATAACCAACGACGGAGCACTGAAACAATTACCCATCCTACCGCCTGAAGCTCTAAATTCAGTCATCTTTACTCTAGCACCGTACTTTGCATAACCGTCTTACTCCTTCGAGACTGTTTCAAGGCTATTCACTAGAGTGTAGCCCCCGTACCTCGCATGTTCCCTCGTGAACTGAAGCATCTCTTATGAACATTCAGAGTGCGCTAGCTCAAGAAGCAGGAACATCTAGCTCTCACGTCGATACACTTCATTGTTACTCTACAGACAACAACGGTTCATTCTTAACACTTCTTTCAATAATTACATCGACGCAGGGAAGGTTCTGTTTCGGCGACGTGGGTCATAGTTTCTTACTTTCTCTTTCGCACAAAATAATTCCGCCTCACACTTTCAAAACACCAAAAATATCATAGTTGACTGGAATTTTAGTAACAATAAAATTAAAAAATTGAAATAGACAGTATTAGTGTTCCACAAAATTTATTTTGTATTTCGGTGTGAACCACCTTTCTGTTTTCTAGGCCGGCATCACACAATTTAAGACTGAACATATTGTCCACACAACTTCGAAGACAGATTCTGTCTGTACAAATATTATTCCTTCCAGTTATATGTGGCTGTTTTGCTACTGTATACACTGATGAGCCAAGACATTATGACCACCTGCTTAATAGCTTGTTTGTCCGTCTTTGGAGCGAAATACATCACTGATTGAGGGTATCAGGGATCCGAAGGTTTGTGGGTAGGTTTTGGACGTATGTGGCATTAGATGTCCACTCACACAGGTCATGTAATTCGCGTAAATAACGGGAAGTTGATTTACGTACACGGCGATGGCGCCCGATAGCGACGCAGATGGGTTCCATGGGATTTACATCAGGCGAATTTGGTAGCCGAGGCATCAACGTCAGTTCACTATAATTCTGCTCAAACCACTGTAGCACGGTTCTGGCTCCGAGACACGGACAATTATCTGCTGAAAGATGACATCGTCGTCGGGGAAGACATCAGGCATGAAGGGATACGGGTTGCTCGCAGCTGTCAGCGTGTAGTGTATTACTACCACAGGTCCCATGCAGGCGCAGAAGAATGTATCCCATAACATAATACTTTTCACACAAGTCTGCGTCCGTGGCGCGCTGTACGTTTCGAGCCGCCGTTCACCTCGATGACGGCCTCTGTGGAGACGACCATCGACTTAGCGTAGCGAAAATGTGATTCACCCGAAGAGCCGACACATTTCCATTGATTGACGGTCGAATCCCGATGGTCTCGTGCCCACTGCAAACGTAACTGGCGATGACGTTGGGTCAAGATGTGAACACGTAGGGGTGGTCTGCTGCAGAGCTCCATGTTCAACAATGTGCGATGAACGGTGTGCTCCGAAACACTTGTGTGTGCACCAGCATGCTCTTTCGGAAGAGATGCCACAGATCACCATGATCCTTCTGTACAGAGCAGACAAGCACCGGTCGCGGTGGCCGAGCGGTTCTAGGCGCTTCAGTCTGGAACCACGCGGCTGCTGCGGTCGCAGGTTCGAGTCCTGCCTCGGGCATGGATGTGTGTGATGTCCTTAGGTTAGTTAGGTTTAAGTAGTTCTAAGTCTAGGGGACTGATGACCTCAGATGTTAAGTCACATAGTGCTTAGAACCATTTGAACCATTTGAGCAGACAAGCCTCCGATCCCTACGTGCTGTGAAGAGTCGTGGACGTCCAATCGTTTAGCGCCTAGTGGTAGTTTTACTGTCCTTCTACCTGTTTCCGCAGATGCTCACGACAGTAGCACGTGAACATACGACCAACTGCGCCTTTTCCACATACTTGTTCACAGGCTCTGTGTAATAATACCCTGTCCTTTGTCAAAGTCGATTATCCCAATGGGTTTTCCTATTTGCATCTCGTATCTTGTCTAGGGTGATACCCCGTCCGTGTCTGCTCCGCTTACATAGTTACGTCATCGCGTCATGTGCCCGCAACGCCACCAGGCGGCTTCCAACGTCGCGGTGGACAGTTGCCATGATATTTTGGCTTATTAGTGTACGTTGAAAACACAAATTGTGACATTAAATGCGATGTTCTCCACAGAGCAAATAAGAGCAGAAAAGTATCATTACTAGAAATTCTGGCTATCAGTAAGCACCAATCACATAATCCTGAGGCACTCATTATTGATCCCCTAATCACCCTTGCAAAATTAACAGCCAGCTCTATATATATATATATATATATATATATATATATATATATATATATATATATATATATATATATATATATATATATATATTTCTCAACACAACATAATACGCATGTAGTAGAACTGTCCGGCGTTTCCCATAATGCATTTTCTTGTTCCACCCTTCTGCCCGTTTCCCTTTTGCTTATTCATCTATTCATCACTTTCACCGGCAATTTTGTCTGTATGACATAGTAGTCTGTACCAGGATTGGTACTGCTGTACTGTTTGTCCTTATATTCTTACAGATGTACATATCATCTTTGAATGTTTTAGTATTCCGGCAGTGGACATACTATACGCGCAAGTAGAGTTGACACTCGCCCGGCGGCTGATGGGAGCGACCATGAAGGCATTTTCTATTTACAGGCGCTCCCATCAACCGCGGCGCCGAGTGTCACCTTAAGTAAGCCGTCGGCACACGGGGCGAGTTAGCTAACGTTGAGGTGGCGCTTTACGAGTTTTATGATGTCACCTCCCGCTATTTCACGTTGTGGAGCCACTTCGTCACGTGAAACACAAAATAACTTCTGCAATATTTCGGCTGCGTGTCACGTAAAGTAAAACCAGTAGGAAGCAAGAACGCTCCCTACGTCACAAGCAAGAAACTTGAGGCCCGCAGAAAGCAAGCCCCCATATTGTACTTGCCTTGTTGAGTAGAAGCCCATGTTCGGTGGTTTTTCTGTCATACCTTACACCCCATAAATATATGCTGTTACAAGCACCAGCATACTGAATGTCTATAGAAAGAACCGTTATTGGTAAGGTTCGATGTAATAACACTACGGCAAACATCGTATCAGTGGTTAAAGAATTTTGGTATTTAGTTATTAACACGTTATAACTCGCTTGTTATCAGAGTAAGCCGTTTTAAGGCAACGGTACATTAAAGATACATGAAAAACGTGTCTTTCTTGTTAGGATTTGTTATAAGTAAACGTAAATTAATAACGTATCTGCGATCAAAGCCATAGAAGCCTATAAAATAAAATCCAAAGTCTGTTACTACAGCCTAGCGTAGTGTGCAGAGAGGGACTATGTTACAGTGCAGAGATTAGGTCGGTAAGCGTACGAGTCCTGTTGTATCTACTTTTTTTTTTCACCTTCGCGTTTTCCGAAAGGCTATGGGACTTTCTTATGAAATTAATAGAAATTATTTCTCTAATACTTAATGTTATGTACATGTACGTGCGTTCTCTGTCAGGAGTAAGTTTTTTCGATCTGGTGAACTTTTATGATGGTTCAAATGGCTCTGAGCACTATGGGACTTAACATCTGAGGTCATCAGTCCCCTAGAACTTAGAACTACTTAAACCCAACCAACCTAAGGACATCACACACATCGATGCCCGAGGCAGGATTCGAACCTACGACCTTAGCAGTCGCGCGGTTCCGGACTGAAGCGCCTAGAACCGCTCGGCCACACCGGCCGGCTACTGCACAACCCCCTGGCGTCATTTTTCAGCAACACAATGCACGACCACATGTTGCTGCACGGACACGTGCCTTATTAGTTGAAAGGTGGCTACACTGAGCCACAGCGCCAGAGATCGCGCTAGAGAGTATTGTTCCGCCGCCTCCACTGGCAGTGATTATTGAGAACTCGTAGTGGGCAGTGCTTGGGGAGAGCTCGTGGTAGTCAGTGCTGAGATGTCGTAGTGAGTAGTGTTTGTTGAGATGAGCTAGTAGGCAGTGCTTGCTGAGATGTGATACTGAAAAGTTCTTGTTGAGATGTGATAGTAGCGAGTCGGTGTGGAGAGATTGTAATGTCTAGAGTGCTTTTCATCAATATAAATTAAGGTAACAAACTACTTTTCTTTTCTTTCTCATTATTTCAATGTCCTGAATAATGCGTCATTACAGGTTCAGTCAACAAAGCATCTGGCTTGTGTTCTTGTATTAGAGTGTAATTCTGGTCTTCTTGAGTAATTATGGTATTTCTATTTTCTTTAATTAATTCAGTATAAATGATATTTAAAATTTCTTGTGATGTTGAAGAAGAACCGTGCCAGATGCGTACGTTGAGTCATACTTCCACACACAGAACAGTTATACTTGTGCTTTGGTTTCGTAGGTTTTATAGTTGCTGGGGACTTAATTAATTAATTGTGTTAATGAAAATTTCCATTTCATTCTTTGTTGTTGTTCTTTGCAGTCAGATAGCGTAATAATACTAGTCAGGACCAACCGTTACGAGACTTCGTAACCGAACAGACAGCTACTGAAACAAAAAATTAAAATTATTTGCATTCTATTTTAACTAAGCCCCCATGCATAGTGTCACAGGAAGTCAGCCTTTTGCCCTGTCCCGCCAGATCGCCAGACAATCGAAAATGTGTCGAAACGACCCACTGCCAACCATCACAGATGAACTGTGGAACCAGGTGAATGCAGCGTGGATGGCTATACCACAAGACGCCATTCGCGCCTTACACATGTCGATGCCATCACGCATGGAACAAGTTATCAGGGCCAATGGCGGACCTTGTGTCTACTAGGCAACAGGACACATGCCGAACCGAGGTGACTGAAGTGCTAATCATTTCTGCAAAACATACTAATGTATTCCATAAGATTTCGGGATTGCAGCCGGATCTCATCGACTTCTTTCCACGATATTTCGGCTGCCAACCTTACAGCCATCTTCAGGCGAGTGTTTGACACTGGAGATTGCTAGTGCAAGTCGCTCTATTTATACTTAAAAGTGCCGCAGGCGCGCATGCGCAAGTTACCGTAGCATGCGCGCCACCTGTCGATTCCAAGGCCCTCTACAATATTACTGCATCTATGGAGCGCCAACGATGCATGAAAAAAGTAAAACATGCACACAGATGTGTCCAAAACAATAAAAGGAAAATTTCAATATTAAATTTAAAATTACTTGTCGCTCGACATGTCAGAAGCCATAAAAAGTTTTCTTTTGGTTGAAATTAAAGAAATCAACGGGTCCCAGGCCTTATTCAATAAAAAGCCGCCATCACGATTAATGAGATTTTCCGCTAAACGTATTTCAACGGATTCCTTCACAACTGAATCCCAGAAGGATCTCGATGGGGCCAAGATTTTCGTGGCCGAATAATCCATAGTATGTCCTGTGGATATACAATGTTCGGCTATGGCCGACTTACTGGGCTGTAAAAGGCGAGTGTGGCGCTCATGTTCAACGCAGCGGTCGTGTACTGTGCGTGTGGTTTGACCAATGTAGGCTTTCCCACACTCGCAAGGTATTTTATAAATTCCAGCCTTCCGTAATCCCAGATCATCCTTCGCTGAGCCCAGAAGAGCACAAGTCTTTGTAGGTGGCCGGAAGATTGCTTTCACACGATGTTTCTTTACAATTCTGCCTACTTTCGATGAAATGTTCCCGACATATGGGAGAAATGCTCTGGACTTAAACACCTCCTTATCCTCTTGATCTTGTGCGTAGTCACGATTTTTCCTCCTTAAAGCAGTACTGACCTGATGTGCAGAATATCCATTATGTTGAAATACCGATTTCAAGTGCTCTAATTCGTCTGCAAGGCTGTCTTTATCAGACACGACATGTGCCCTATGCACCAACGTTCGAAGAACACCCATAGTTTGTGACGGGTGATGACAGCTTGACGCCTGTAGGTACAGATCCGTATGCGTGGGTTTCCGATAGACAGAATGCCCCAATGACCCATCCACCCTGCGTTTAAGGTTGGCAGCCGAAATATCGTGGAAAGAAGTCGATGAGATCCGGCTGCAATCCCGAAATCTTATGGAATATTCGATACGCCGGGAAAATTTCAAGAGTCACATCAAATACCTCAAGAGTCACATACTAATGTACATGTCCTATGAAAATGAATTTCATATCTCTAGCCATTCAATACGTTCTGTTTTTTTTCTGTACATATATACGGACGCAGATGACCTGGCGTAAGCATCACGGCAGACAGTATGGGAAGCTATCACGGAGGGCGCGTGCGGAGCGTCTTACTGGCAGTATCTCTGACTCAGGTGTCGACTAGCCGGCGGCTATAGGCCGGGACCGTCACTTCTAATGCTGACATCAACTAACACTCACCTGAATTACGGATCGCACCGTGTTCTCGGTTTCGCGTATTAATTGTTTCGGTCATTCGCGCTGGTCGCGTTTGGTGCATTTCTCCATGTCTGTCTCTGCACGGTGTTCGGACTCTCTGCTTTCCGTGGATTGACCCGCACATCGAGTTTTCCCTCTTCCGGGGTCCAGCACCCCGGCTCTGGGTTAAGCACCCACCGTTCGCTAGAATAGTGACGTTTGTGCCGACAGGACGGTTTCGCAGTCGTGACGACTGTGTAGGTACAAAAGTGGCGTGCGGGAGTTCGTATGCGTGTAACACTTCTTTTATTTACTTTTTTTTCGTTGTGTACGTTTGTGGCCACTATGGACCAGCAATTTTTGCAATGCTGATAGAAACAGTTGTAGCTCAAGAAGAAACAACAGCAACTGCAATAGGAGCAGACGCAGGAGCTGCTGAAACAGAATGCGGAATTGATTCATTCCCACGCAGCGCTGGTGGCGGGCCAGGCGCCTGTGCCCTGACTCCAGCACAGAAGCAAGTAGAGCGGCCTTTCCCGTAGCGAAGGACCGGAATGCGTGTGCGCCCCCCCCCCCACCTCCCTCCACCAAACCATTCGGTACCTGCCATGCCTAGAGCAGCATCAGTCGTGTTGCAGTTTTCTCTGTGTTCGTGCCGGCCGCTGTGGCAGAGCGGTTCTTGGCGCTTCAGTCGGGAACCGCGCTGCTGCTACGGTCACAGGTTCGAATCCTCCCTCGGGCATGGTTGTGTGTGATGTCCTTAGGTTAGTTGGGTTTAAGTAGTTCCAAGTCTAGGAGACTGATAACCTCAGATGTTAAGTCCCATAGCGCTTAGAACCATTTTTTTCTGTGTTTGCTTGTTTACTCATTACCTCATCTCAATTTCTATCGGCTTTGCTTTAGATCTATTACTTTTCGATTTACTTATAACCTGTTTATTTAGCAACTGCCAACGGCATAACTAAACTTTGTTTACGTACAGGCAGGTCCAAAAGCGTCCGACAATATTCGACAGTACACGACTGACGCATGTGGCTGGGCACGTTACAGTCATAGTGCGTTACTACGTAGCGTCTGCTGCAATGGACAGTCGTCGTGCAAATATACGTTACCGAGGACTACGCTCAGATGGAAAAGTGCTGACACATAACGTAGCTTAGTTCTGTCGAGGCCCGCATCTCGTGGTCGTGCGGTAGCGTTCTCGCTTCCCACGCCCGGGTCCCCCGGGTTCGATTCCCGGCGGGGTCAGGGATTTTCTCTGCCTCGTGATGGCTGGGTGTTGTGTGCTGTCCTTAGGTTAGTTAGGTTTAAGTAGTTCTAAGTTCTAGGGGACTTATGACCACAGCAGTTGAGTCCCATAGTGCTCAGAGCCATTTGAACCATTCTGTCGAGAAGAAAAACGGAAAAGTTTGCTGCGTTTTACAAAAATTGAAAATAGAACATTTCTAGTTCGGAGGGAGGACAGTGTACCGGGTGGTTGTAGTTAAGTTTTCCCTATTTAACGCATTATAACACGGAAACTAATTACCCTATGAGTACCAAACTTCGTAGCATTAATGTCCAGAGTATGGGAGTGTACACCAAAAATGAAACTCTCTACAAGAAAATCGAAAAACTTTCAGATACAATGCGAAAAAGGAGGATAAATATTTATGGGCATCTTCTGAGAATGAAATCCAACAGACTAACCGAACAAATATTTGACTTTTTCTGTAATCGCAAAACAAAACCCAACTGGTTTAAAGAAACTAAGAAAGACTTAGTAAAATCAAAGATTTCAGAAAAATCGCTAATCCATCGAACAGCTAAATTATTTACTAAAGATGAAAATATAAGATTCAAAGACAAATCTGCATAAAAACGCAAACACATCATCTCGGAACAAGAGACGAAAAGAAAATCAGAAAGAATGAAGAAATACTGTGCCCTGAGAAAAGAACAACACACAAAAAAGACTGAGCCAACGTACACCAAAGAGGGTGAAGCGAAAGAAGAATAAGACAGTGTATTCCATTACAGGGGAAATTTTCAGTCTCAGCATGTTCTAAGAATGCGAAACAACAATTTACGTTGTTGGTGGTAAATTCACTGTAGGCACAAAGTATTTTTGCACTAGACGCCTTTTCTGTTTCTGAATTCTAGACCTAACGAAGTCCATTTAGAGTCCCGTCGGACCTCATTCAAGACTGGACTATTTACTAAGGTCGTACGATCAGATGTTTGAGAATACCTTGGATCGGGCAGAAAATTTCTAACTCCATGTCTCCCTTAAGCCGTTAGCAATACCTAAATTTTGTCGCCCCCACCCTATTCAATTCGCCATGCGCGAAAAGGTCAAGGCCGAGTTGCAGCGTTGACAGAAACTATTTCGTCTAGCCATGTGTAACGAATATGAGGGTCGATGGTAAAATGTAGTCTCACAGTAACCCGGATTTGACTCCCCTAAGCTACACAGTGGGTTGCAGAAAATGACACTTCCCACTTTAAAGATGTACCGGGATCAACAAACACGGTGTATTTTAAAAAGAAACGTTTGCGATCACTTTCCCTAGCACAACTGGAGGCAACTCGCTTACCTCACGTTTTCTAAAAGTGCCCCGTAGCCTATGTCCCGACTGGTTTCCCTTCCGTCGGTCACGACCCCTAACATCTGAGCATCTACATCTACATCTACATCTACATGATTACTCTGCAATTCACATTTAAGTGCTTGGCAGAGGGTTCATCGAACCACAATCATACTATCTCTCTACCATTCCACTCCCGAACAGCGCGCGGGAAAAACGAACACCTAAACCTTTCTGTTCGAGCTCTGATTTCTCTTATTCTATTTTGATGATCATTCCTACCTATGTAGGTTGGGCTCAACAAAATATTTTCGCATTCGGAAGAGAAAGTTGGTGATTGAAATTTCGTAAATAGATCTCGCCGCGACGAGAAACGTCTTTGTTTTAATGACTTCCATCCCAACTCGCGTATCATATCTGCCATACTTTCTCCCCTATTACGTGATAATACAAAACGAGCTGCCCTTTTTTGCACCCTTTCGATGTCCTTCGTCAATCCCACCTAGTAAGGATCCCACACCGCGCAGCAATATTCTAACAGAGGACGAACGAGTGTTCTAAGTGTCCTGCCAATGAAACGCAACCTTTGGCTCGCCTTCCCCACAATATTATCTATGTGGTCTTTCCAACTGAAGTTGTTCGTAATTTTAACACCCAGGTACTTAGTTGAATTGACAGCCTTCAGAATTGTACTATTTATCGAGTAATCGAATTCCAACGGATTTCTTTTGGAATTCATGTGGATCACCTCACACTTTTCATTATTTAGGGTCAATTGCCACCTGCCACACCATACAGCAATCTTTTCTAAATCACTTTGCAACTGATACTGGTCTTCGGATGACCTTGCTAGATGGTAAATTACAGCATCATCTGCGAACAACCTAAGAGAACTGCTCAGATTGAAACCCAGGTCATTTATATAGATCAGGAACAGCAGAGGTCCCAGGACGCTTCCCTGGGGAACACCTGATATCACTTCAGTTTTACTCGATGATTTGCCGTCTATTACTACGAACTGCGACCTTCCTGACAGGATATCACGAATCCAGTCGCACAACTGAGACGATACCCCATAGGCCCGCAGCTTCATTAGAAGTCGCTTGTGAGGAACGGTGTCAAAAGCTTTCCGGAAATCTAGAAATACGGAATCAACCTGAGATCCCCCGTCGATAGCGGCCATTACTTCGTGCGAATAAAGAGCTAGCTGCGTTGTACAAGAACGATGTTTTCTGAAACCATGCTGATTACGTATCAATAGATCGTTCCATTCGAGGTGATTCATAATGTTTGAATACAGTATATGCTCCAAAACCATACTGCAAACCGACGTCAATGATATAGGTCTGTAGTTCGATGGATTACTCCTACTACCCTTCTTAAACACTGGTGCGACCTGCGCAATTTTCCAATCTGTAGGTACAGATCTATCGGTGAGCGAGCGGTTGAGCAATAATAAATGCATAATAATGTGGCAAGTGGGCAGGTTTAAATGCGTAAGAATAATGAGAATCGTAAAATTTTAGAAAGCCAATTAATTTTGTTTTATCCATCCAACGGCAAAATTTGTGAAACAATTTCTAGAGCCAGTCTATCGTTAATATTTATAACAACATTCCCAGTCATTAATCATTAGTTTCCGAGCGCCACAAAAGTCACAAAATGCTTCACATGATCTTACAATCCACATGATATCACACAAGGTGACCATAACAGTTAATTCGGTCTTTACGCGGAGTTTCACTTCACACACGAGTTCGCGTGTTGTCACCTCGAAAATGGATCACAGACTGTTTTGGACTAACACGAAATCCCACAAGTACATCATCCGAGGTAATTTTTCAACAAAATGTTCCGTCTTTACATGAGATCAGATTTCATACTTGGGTTCAGTGTTTACCTTCTCGGAACCTGGTCGTAGGCTAGTTGTGAGGTATCTCAGCAGTTTGACGCCTGCCCTCTCAGGGCGTACTTGTGATTGGTCGATTCCTTCCATCAATAAACACCGACAGTAACTAAAATCTGTAATTATCATTTCCTGATGAATTGAGTGACATTGAAATTATTAGTAACACGTTCTCAGTACAATTAACGTCATCAGCACGATTGGAGCTATATTAATACTGAAACAGTAAATATAGATAGTAACAGATTATCTTCTTGGCACCCAGCCTGTTAGGTGAAACCCTACTATCTCTTCTCCAGTATGATAGGACTCTTGCTCGCCCGGCCATTCGCAGCTGTGTGACCATCTGGCGCATCGTTCGATAAGCCTGCCTTGTCATACTGCATGCTTGCTAACCTCTGTAACCACACTCCATGTGACTGGAGATAACTGTGTAGAATTTAAGAACATTTTCTTCATAATTCTGTTTTATTTTGGAACGACTATTATTTTAGTAGCAACAATAGAGCAAATGCCAAAAATGATAAACTTCAATGCTACCGAATGGGGAATATAAGACTCTTTGGAGGACTATATAAGTCTATGTTAGCGCAATATTAAGTTACTGTCGTTATTACCGTTACCGTTTAGAGGAGGAGGAGATTAGTATTTAATGTCCCTCCGACAAAGAGGTCATTAGAAAGGGAAGGATGGAGAAGGAAAGCGGCAGTACCCTTTCGAATAAAACATACCTTCATTTGCCTTATGCGATTTCGGGAAATCACGGAAAAAATAAATCAGGATGGCTGGGTTTAAGCCGTCGTCCTCCCAAATGCGAGTTCAGTGTGCTAACCACTGCGCTACCCCACACAGTTACTGTTTCGACTACTATAACTATTACGGTCACTGGTGCGATTACTTGTATTGCTCCTTGTCAAATGTACAGTCATGCTCAAAAGATTTAAATTTCTGCATCCTACACTGTTGGCAGTTCTGTGTAGGTGGCAGTTACGTAATTTTATTTCGGTGATTACAAAATAGAGTCGAATGTATGCACTGCGTAAACGAGGCAGCTAGTTCATGGCGATTAGGTCAACCAAGTAAATGAATGTACTGAACATGCTGCAAACCATTGCAGGGAGCCTATGTGTCAGAATTCTCATCGAGTGTGCCGCAACAGTGTTATAATACACTCCTGGAAATGGAAAAAAGAACACATTGACACCGGTGTGTCAGACCCACCATACTTGCTCCGGACACTGCGAGAGGGCTGTACAAGCAATGATCACACGCACGGCACAGCGGACACACCAGGAACCGCGGTGTTGGCCGTCGAATGGCGCTAGCTGCGCAGCATTTGTGCACCGCCGCCGTCAGTGTCAGCCAGTTTGCCGTGGCATACGGAGCTCCATCGCAGTCTTTAACACTGGTAGCATGCCGCGACAGCGTGGACGTGAACCGTATGTGCAGTTGACGGACTTTGAGCGAGGGCGTATAGTGGGCATGCGGGAGGCCGGATGGACGTACCGCCGAACTGCTCAACACGTGGGGCGTGAGGTCTCCACAGTACATCGATGTTGTCGCCAGTGGTCGGCGGAAGGTGCACGTGCCCGTCGACCTGGGACCGGACCGCAGCGACGCACGGATGCACGCCAAGACCGTAGGATCCTACGCAGTGCCGTAGGGGACCGCACCGCCACTTCCCAGCAAATTAGGGACACTGTTGCTCCTGGGGTATCGGCGAGGACCATTCGCAACCGTCTCCATGAAGCTGGGCTACGGTCCCGCACACCGTTAGGCCGTCTTCCGCTCACGCCCCAACATCGTGCAGCCCGCCTCCAGTGGTGTCGCGACAGGCGTGAATGGAGGGATGAATGGAGACGTGTCGTCTTCAGCGATGAGAGTCGCTTCTGCCTTGGTGCCAATGATGGTCGTATGCGTGTTTGGCGCCGTGCAGGTGAGCGCCACAATCAGGACTGCATACGACCGAGGCACACAGGGCCAACACCCGGCATCATGGTGTGGGGAGCGATCTCCTACACTGGCCGTACACCACTGGTAATCGTCGAGGGGACACTGAATAGTGCACGGTACATCCAAACCGTCATCGAACCCATCGTTCTACCATTCCTAGACCGGCAAGGGAACTTGCTGTTCCAACAGGACAATGCACGTCCGCATGTATCCCGTGCCACCCAACGTGCTCTAGAAGGTGTAAGTCAACTACCCTGGCCAGCAAGATCTCCGGATCTGTCCCCCATAGAGCATGTTCGGGACTGGATGAAGCGTCGTCTCACGCGGTCTGCACGTCCAGCACGAACGCTGGTCCAACTGAGGCGCCAGGTGGAAATGGCATGGCAAGCCGTTCCACAGGATTACATCCAGCATCTCTACGATCGTCTCCATGGGAGAATAGCAGCCTGCATTGCTGCGAAAGGTGGATATACACTGTACTAGTGCCGACATTGTGCATGCTCTGTTGCCTGTGTCTATGTGCCTGTGGTTCTGTCAGTGTGATCATGTGATGTATCTGACCCCAGGAATGTGTCAATAAAGTTTCCCCTTCCTGGGACAATGAATTCACGGTGTTCTTATTTCAATTTCCAGGAGTGTAGAAAAATCTGTTGCAAAAAATGGCTCTGAGCACTATGGGACTTAACTTCTTAGGTCATCAGTCCCCTAGAACTTAGAACTACTTAAACCTAACTAACCTAAGGACATCACACACATCCAAGCCCGAGGCAGGATTCGAACCTGCGACCGTAGCGGTTGCGCGGTTCCAGACTGCAGCGCCTAGAACCGCTCGACCACTTCGGCCGGCTTGTGTTGCATGGAAGAGGATTTGGTAGTCTGTTGGATTGACGGTAGGTTGCTCTGCTGATGGTCTGGGTTCGATTCCAAATTCTGCCAATTATTTTCAATAGGGAGAGACAGATTCTATTCTCTTCTGGCTACGCCAAGTGAAGAAGGTATAATGGCATTGTGGTCTGAAATTCACATTAAACATGATATTCCTTCTCTACCAATTACACGTTAGGTTGAACCACAATAAAGTCAGGAGTGGCGTAATGTGGAAACTCTATCACCAGTAACCTTTCTTATACTAGTTATGTATTTCTAGTGACGAAACAAACGCTATGTAGGGCCACAGGACACTTATTCCATCTTTTATTTGAGCTTCTGTATGTCGATGAAATTGGTTCTGAACTTGGAATGCAACTCAGACTGCCCTTAAAGCGGAATTTGATCCCTTCGTGACAATACAGCTCGACTACTATTTGTTGTTTGTTCAAAACTGCAGATTCCTCAACATCTCCACATATTGCGCGTGAATGGGTTCGAATCTTGGCCCGGCACTAAAGTTTTCATTATGTATTATCAAGCTCTAGCATGAGAACACCTATCTGCTGGTGGATAATAATTTTGATTTTTAATGCATTTTCATTCGCTGTCAACACTAACAAAATCTGACGTTTTTGACTCCCAGTGAGAAACAGATCTATTTGAGAGATCACTGTAAGTTCAAGGATGTTATTCCGAGCTGCTGGCGGAGAAAAATTCGGTAACTGACGTCTCTTTGTGTGTAGTCAACAACGATATGTGTGGGGTTCGATTCCCAGTCAGCACTGAACTCTTCTTCATATTATTTCTAGTTCAAACATGAGCACCTATTGCTGCTGGTGTAACAAACCCATATTTAACGTTCGTTTTCTCTAGAATATAACAGCGATAGGTGCCGGGTTGGAGTACTGGGAAGGAAAAAATTGATGTTTCGTCTCGTTATTTCAGTGAAAACACCTAGCTACTGCCGAGAAAATCGGATATGTCACAGTTGATTGTGCTTCGATAACAACCCGATTAGGTTCTGGGTTCGAATCCCTGTCCAACACCAAGCCTTACCTCATGGCTTTTCAAGTAAGTTACTTGTGAATAAGCAATATTTGACATCTCTCGTAGTTCGTTAACAGGGACAATAGATGCTGGGTAGGAATTCGCGTCCGTTAAAAATGTTTACGTTATGTAATTGAAAGTTGATATTTGCTAACTGATATTGTCTAAAATCGAGGTATATCACTCTCTGAATGCCCAGTCAGGAATGATTGTTAGTTTCCGTCAGTCACGAAATCTTAGTCTGCATGACCTGGGTTTGAATCCATATGCAGAACGAGACGGCTCGTCGTGTCATTTGAAGTTCATACATATTCTCAACTAGCTGCTCATGAATAACTTGAAGTTTTAATGTCATTTTGTGTTAAATAACAATTACGATATTTTACTTTGAAGAGGAAATCATGAATACGACGAACTTGCAACGTGCATTGCCTATCTGACGCAATAATGAGAGTGGTAACATTTCAGGTATGTCATTAATTGCAATAAATGTGGGCTTACAAGCCTTGACAGTCTTATCTGTGATAAGGTGTTCCCTGATATTTCTAGTATCGTGGTATAATTTTACATCTTGAGTTATTGCGATACAGAGCAGTGTTTTCTAGTGGTGACTTGTTGGAACCATTTTCAATAGTCAAACGACTGTACCTAGGAGCGATTAGAGGACCTGCTAGACAGCTGCGTTATGTGGGATGCATGCGAATCAGGCGAAATGCAATTCAGATCGTTCGGATACTTCTGAGCACGACTGTACATATTCGTGTGAGTCATTAATATCTTGGGAAGTGAACTTTCAAAGACAAAATATATTGCAGAAAGATATTTCATGGTGTTTTCGTGTTCTGAGTAATTGGAAAACGTAATCTTTGTAGATAGAATCTCTGTCCAAGGAAGCACTTAATTACAAAATGGAATTATTTCAGTTAAATCCCAACTTAATGGGCTAAAGCAAACGATAAACATAGTTTCAAACCTGAAAGTTTTTTCTGAATAATAATTCGCAACATAGTCAGAGACGTGCCAATCATTCTTGAGTGTCGACTCACAGCGACTGCAAAGGAATAATATCGCTGACCACTATCATAAACATTTCCAAATAATTATGAAAGAAGACTATCCAAGTTATTTAATGAGAAATGCAAGAACTTTGCCAGACTAGACTTTAAACTGAATGTGACTTACTGCAGAACTGTAACTTTAGCTAACTAGTTAGTGAAATAATACATGTCTACCAACAGCAACTTCAGTAACATACGTAAATGCGTGCAGTGAACAGGAAGGCAAACGACATAGTTTTCTCACTTAGATTATAAACTGACACCCCATACAGAAGAAAGTATTAGTTCTTTAAGAAAATGGAGCCACTTCCTGATCTAAATTGCATCCCCGAAATCCCAGTGAAATCGGCTGGAATAAAAAAACATTAAGTTAATTCAGCCAAGCGGTAATAAGAATAATAATCCTGACTTCCATAGATTTAAAATAATCATATTGGCAGGTCCCGTTGGCGGAGAAATCGAGAAAATACATAGCCTTTGAAATTTCCTGGCAGATTAACACTGTGTACCAAACCGAGACTCGAACTCGGGACCTCTGCCTTTCGCGGGCAAGGAGAGTTTCTGTGAAGCCTGGAAGGTAGGAGATGAGGTACTGCCGGAATTGAAGCTGTGAGAACTGGTCGTATGCTTGGGTAGCTCAGTTGGTAGAGCACTTGCCCGCGAAAGGCGAAGGTCCCGATTGCGAGTTTCGGTTTGACACACAGTTTTATTCCGCATGGAAGTTTCATATCAGTGAACACTCCGCTGCAGAGTGAAAATTTCATTCTACATGGCCTTTATTTTTTCTGGTCGAAGTTATTAGTTTAAAGTAATGTCATCTGGATTAAACGTCAGTGACAGTGTTTTTATAGCGGCTCTCTGCACTGTCTTGGGACAAGAGTTGCTAGACCCAGTCACTTTTATGTTGATGACCTGTTAATAGCCACCGAGACTTGGAAGGAACAACTCGATAAATGGAAAAAAGTTTGTCAGAAATTTCTGGATTATGGTGGTACTACAAACTTAATAAATCCAAATTTGGAAAGAGTCAGATTAAATTCTTAGGACCCATTATATCACCTATAGGAATTCGACTGGACTCAAGGATTTTACATGCTATTAGAAATTTCCCTCATCTCACTTCGAAAAATTACTAAATAATAACCATATGTTAAGATTATTCAGAAAGAATAATATCTGGCATTGGACAGATGAGTGTGTGGAAAATTTCGAATTTATTAAGTCCGCATTAGTTAATGCTGAGATACTGCATCGTCCAAATACGAATGAGGATTTTTGCCTGGCCACGGATGCTTCCCGAAATATACACATTTGAAGTACACAGAGCGAAATACAGTGACGTGCGATAGAAGAATGCTGTGTGAAGAGACATGCCACTGCACTTTGGCACACTTAAGACCAAATAACATTTCTTACATTTCCTCTAACATATTTTTGAAAAATAAAAACAAAAGGTTCAAATGGCTCTGAGCACTATGGGACTTAACTTCTGAGGTCATCAGTCCCCTAGAACTTAGAACTACTTAAACCTAACTAACCTAAGGACATCACACACATCCATGTCCGAGGCAGGATTCGAACCCGCGACCGTAGCGGTCGCGCGGTTCCAGACTGTAGCGCCTAGAACCGCTCGGCCATTCCGGCCGGCTGACCATCAGTCAGTGAGTTTTCTTTCGTCATGTAGGCCGTTGCATGCTAGGTTAACCGTGTGGGCGTTGGTACTGCAGTTTTATGACATTGAGCTAATCTATGTAAAAGGTTCTGACAATATCATTGTAGCTGCCTTATCTAGGCTTCCCCAGAGGCAAAGATTGTCAGGACGTGAATGAGAAAAATTCACAATTTAAAATCTTGTTAATAAAGGAAACACTATTTAAGTAGTATTACATTCATATGTGTCATAATATGGCCAAATTGCCGGACAGTGATCCACATTGGCATCGTATAAAGAAAGAATTATGGCAGGGTGATGAGGGAAGAGAGTTGGCAAAGTATCGGTTATACACTGAAGAGCCAAAGAAACTAGTATACCTGCCTAATATCGTGTAGGGCACCCGCGACTACGCAGTTTAAGTGCCGCAACACGACGTGGCATGAACTCGACTAATGTCTGAAGTAGTGCTGGAGGGAAATGACACCATCAAGGCTGCAGGGCTGACTATAAATCCGTAAGAGTACGAGGGGGTGGAGATCACTTCTGAACAACACGTTGCAAGTATCCCAGAAACGTTCAATAATGTTCATGTTTTGGGAGTTTGGTGGCCTGCGGAAGAGTTTAAATTCAGAAGAGTGTTCCTCGAGTCACTCTGTAGCAAATCTCGACGTGTGGGGTGTCGCATTGTCCTGCTGGATTTGCCCAAGTTCGTCGGAATGTACAATGGACATGAATGGATGCAGGTGACCAGACAGGATGTTTTCGTAATTGTCACCTGTCAGAGCCGTATCTAGACGTATCAGGAGTCCCATATCACTCGAACTGCACACGCCCCACACCATTACAGAGTCTCCACCAGCTTGACCAGTCCCCTGCTAACATGCAGGATCCATGAATTCATGAGGTTGTCTCCACACCCGTATACGTCCATCCACTCGATACAATTTGAAACGGGACTCGTCGGACCAGGCCACATGTTTCCAGTCATCAACAGTCCAATGTCGCTGTTGACGGGCCCAGGTTAGGCATAAACCTTCGTGTCGTGGAGTCATCAAGAGTACACGAGTGGGCCTCCGGCTCCGAAAGCCCATATCGATGATGTTTCGTTAAATGGTTCGCACGCTGACACTTGTTGATGGCCCAGCACTGAAACCTGGAGCAATCTGCGGAACGATTACACGTCTGCCATGTTGAACGATTCTCTCAGTCGTCGTTGGTCCCGTTCTAGCAGGATCTTTTTCCAGCCGCAGCGATATCGGAGATGTGATGTTTTACCGGATTCCTGATATTCACGGTACACTCGTGAAATGGTCGTACGGGAAAATCCCCACTTCATCGCTACCTCGGAGATGCTGTGTCCCATCGCTCGTGCACCGACTATAGCACCACGTTCAAACGCACATAAATCATGATAACCCACTATTGTAGCAGCAGTAACCGATCTAACAACTGCGCCATACAATTGGTGTCTTATATAGGTGTTGCCGACCGCAGCGCCGTATTCTGCCTGTTCACATACCTCTGTATTTGAATATGCATGCCTGTACCAGTTTCTTTGGCGCTTCAAAGTGTGAGGACACGCTTTATTATAGCAGTGATAGATCAGATAAGACGTGGCGAATTTTTAACCCCTCTCAGTGTGTAATGAACTTTATAAGGTTTACCCATTACATCTGGGGCCATTTCGGCATTGACAAATCACGAATAAGATAACGCTATATTGTTTCATCGCTAATATGAAAAGAAGAGAACAAAAATCGTGGAAAACCTGTATGTCATGTCAGAAGATTAAGTCGACTAACAGGTGAAGTAAGACTGACTTGCATCCGACAGTACCAATAAAACTACTCCAGTTAGTCTCTTGTGATGTTACTGGACCCCTCCCCACAGCTGGAGGTGAAATGAAATTCATATTTGCTGTATATGTGATCTGTTCAGTAAATATCTTAAATAATATCCCACTCGAGCTACAAGGGCAATCAGTCTTGTTCGGAAAATCGAGCAGGGTTATATTCCTAAATTAGGAAAAACAAATACGTTTCTTTCGGATAATGCTTCACACTTTACTGCTCAAAAGTGGAAACAATTTTTGAGAATGCAAGCAGTTAAACAAATTTTAACAACTAAATTTCACCCAGAAGCAAGTCCCATGGGAAGGATATTTCGTGAACAAAATCGTTTCATGAGGTCATATGCTTCAAGAAAGCAGATGAAATGGATACAGTATGTGCCCATTTTCAAGGATGTTTTTAATCACTTGTCCCATTCTTCGATCGGTTATATACCTACAGCAGTCCTGCTAAATGAGAAAGAGTCAAATGAATGGATAGACCCCTTACCGAGATTAATTGATCATAGCATTAATCAAGAACCCTCTACCAGGCACTTAAGTGTGAATTGCAGAGTAACCATGTAGATGTAGAAGAAGAAAAAACTAAAAGTAGCATTAGAAAAGATAAAACAGAACGTGCAAGAGCATAATATAAAATACGACAGGAATTTAGGTAAAGTCACTGAAAAGATATTGCTTAGAGCTCACCCAAAGTCCTCATTGTTGAAGACTCAAAATAAGAAGTGGCAAATGATATATGCGGGTTCATACACAATTATCAGTATACCCCATGAGGGTAGTTATCTGGTAATGTGTCCAGGAACAAGACGAATAAAAGGCTTATACCCCCACAAAGATCCCAAGTTCTTTGAGGGACTTAAATCATTTTATTAGTGATGAGTTGTAGAACAAGTTGTCTGACCTGTTTTGTTAACTGTTTCGTAGAAGTTGTTGTTCTAGTAAGATAAGTTTTTGTGGTTGTTTTGCCTAAGATGTAGCTACTTAGATAGGAAACCGTTTGCTAAGCTTAGTTTAGGAATTCTATTTCGGAGAAAGTATAAGAATTGGTTTCATTATAAACTGATTAGCTAAAGCAGGATTGGATAGTTTACATGAGAGTGACAAAACCTTTTGTCCAACCCATGCAGCGCAGTGTATCTGTAGAAGATTATGTGCGGAAAAGTTTCCTTATTGCCGATTTACTAGTGGCAAACTGGTTAGCGACTTACGTCAAAAACTATAAAAAGTTCAGAGACTTTAACAAATACCTGCATAACTTCTTTAGAACAAATCATTTATTTCAGTCAATCAGTGTGTTTAAGGTTTTATACTCATATCCTTAGTGTTTAAAACATTTAATACATCATTACAGAATAATTCTTGTTTTGTACGCATATAAAACTGAACCATTGTAATTTACGTCGTAAAATGGTCACATACACTGAGGTGATAAAAGTCATGGGATATCTCCTAATATCGTGTCGAACCATTTTTTTTGCTCAGCATAGTGCAGCAAATCGAAGTCGAATGGACACAAGAAGTCGTTGGAAGTCCCTTGCAGAAATATTGACCGATGCTGCCCCTATAGCCTTCCATAACAGGAAAAAGTGTTGCAGGCACAAGATTTTGAGCACGAGCTAACATCCCGATTATGTCCCATAAATTTTAGATGGGCCAAATCATTCGCTAAAAATTTCCGAAATGGAATGTGCCATGCTTCTACCTCTGACGATCATTCCGCGTTCAACATCTGTTAATTCCCGTCGCGCGGCCATATTACGTCGGAAACCTTTTTACATGAAGCACCTGAGTACAAATGACAGCATCGTCGATGCACTGCCCTTTCATACCATGTGTACGCGATACCATCGCCATCTTTATATGTGAATATCGTAATCCAATGTCTTTTGTCACCTCAATATATCTTCGGGAACAATAATCTTTACGCAGGTAGAAACTTTCAAAATGGTTCAAATGGCTCTGAGCACTATGGGACTCAACTGCTGAGGTCACTAGTCCCCTAGAACTTAGGACTAGTTAAACCTAACTAACCTAAGGACATCACAAACTTCCATGCCCGAGACAGGATTCGAACCGGCGACCGTAGCGGTCTCGCGGTTCCAGGCTGCAGCGCCTTTAACCGCACGGCAACTTCGGCCGGCGGTAGAAACTTTCTCTGATATTGTATGAACTGTCTGTTCAGTGATGGTCTAGAAATCCGAAAGTCGTTTAACAATTAAATAAAAAATAAATACTGTTAGATATTGTGGAACATTAATGTTGTGTATTTCAGATGACAATATGTCTATATTCTTGCAAGAGGTGATAGAATATTCCATCAACTATGAAATATATAAAAAATTAATATTATAATAATAACTATTTGTTTACATTAGTGCTTAGCACACCGCCTTATTGTAATTTGCAAGAAATTGCAATTCAGAAGAATACATCATTTTAGTAGCATTCGTCCGAAATTTTGAAAAGTTCAAATTGATGTAAGAATTATGGTAGTAAAAAGCTCTCACAACTTCGACAATGTCATAATTTACGCAACTGAAGTGTGTACTCACCATTACCAGTACTTCACTACGATTGTGAACACAGATGTATAGGAAATGCGTACGTGAGCGTATAAATGGCGTGATTGCTATTTCTTTCAGTCGGTTTCGGTTCCGTTCGGGAAAGTTATTTATTTCTATCGGAGGATCTTTCCCTTTCTGTCTTGCTTTAACATCTCCCAGTCGTCTGCCCATTCTACTTACGGACTCGCGAACCGAATCGGGTTTTTTGTTGACAGCAAGTATGACGAGCGTGGTAACAGACGCCTGGAATGTTCTTTTCTCCTGGACACCGAACTGTAAACGCATGAATGTACCTTGTGTTAAATGTAGCCTGTAATTTTCAAAGGTTCCACCTTTAGGTTGTTTTCATGTTACTTCTTTCCCGGATATTGGCTCAGGAATTTGGTAATTGGCATATGTAAAAATATAAATGCTTTAAATAAAGAGTTCTTTAAGGTGTTCTTTAAGGGGGGAGCATGGGGGGCGGGGAACTGTCATGACATCTATTACCCTCCCCCACCCCAATCCACCATTTGGTTTCGCGCCTGCACAGGTCAACTCACGCTTAATTCGTAAACACTGTCAACAATTTTCATAATCATTTTTGCTAAAACGCTTTCTATAATTCTTGGGTTTTTCACCAATACTGAGCTATGAGAATAATTAAATTTACACTTAGTTTATTTTTGAAAAATATTTAAATAAAACATACCTCACGAACAGAGCCAATTTTTTCTACACTTCCAATTGGTACTTAGGCATTATATCTTCTGAAAAGGTAGATTCTCGCAAAAGCTCTGTGGACCTGCTGGAATTGACTCCGAGCCAAACGGATGTAGTTGGTGAATCATTCATCAGAAAACCAGACATCAAAGTGAGGTCACCGTGAGTTTTCTCTTCTTTATGTATCGGCTTTTTCATTCTGATTTCTTCAGTTTTGAAATGCCATATAACGACAGCAACATTTCCATTTCCTCATCAGATTTCATCTCTGAACTAATGTCCACTAGTGGAACCATTGCTTCATAAGGCAGACGCTCGTTCAGGTTCCGGTTCTGGTGGAAAGAAGGGGACCGACACAGTTTATTACTGTTTGTCGGCCGACTCCCTCACCAAATATCAGTGATGGATTCAGGGAGTGGTCCGGGGGGAAAAATTCCATCCGGAAATTAAAAATTCTCTCCCCAACCCTCCGAGAAATTCATAGTATATATTTGTATACAACACTAAAAGTTAAAATAATGTATTAATTTAAATTATCGTCTTTGCTGGTGTAATATAATAACTAATAAGCTTGTATTGTTTTGACGAATTTCACCTCTGCCGCCAGCCACTGTTTACGAAGTTTGGAATCAGCAGCAGGCTAAATGGTTCAAATGGCTCTGAGCACTTTGGGACTTAACATCTGAGGTCATCAGTCCCCTAGAACTTAGAACTACTTAAACCTAACTAACCTAAGGACATCACACACATCCATGCCCGAGGCAGGATTCGAACCTGCGACCGTAGCAGTCGCGCGGTTCCGGACTGAAGCGCCTAGAACCGCTCGGTCACAGAGGCCGGCAATCAGCAACAGACAAGTCGTGACAACTCTCCATACACTGATGCGCGCAAAAAGGATCTATCTAAACACAAAGGCTGCCACCTGCTACACACTACGACAACAATAAAGTTCCATTCTTGTTTTAAATTTCAATTTCTTACATGCAGCTATTTTAACGGTTACTCAGTTAACAGCTTACTTAGGAAGAGTGATGTGGTTATTCAATGTGCGTGCTGTCTTCGTCAGTTCGTCGTATAAAAAGAAGTGTTAGTTGCTTTCTTTTCTAATAAAAGACAGCGCACTGCGGAATGCAGAATGCTAGTGAATGGGAGGGTGAATTGCTTACTGAATCTTCAGATACTCTTCCTCAGTCTTCGAACGAAAAATTTACTGTTTCTTGTCCACCCTTAAGTCTTCACCCTAAACAAAGTGTTGAACGCGAGATTCAGTACCAACAAAAATGGGAGTGCAGGTACAATTGGTTGTACTTTGACCGCGGTCGGGGTTGGGCTTTTTTGCAAATTGTGTGAAATGTATTTAAACATGATAACGAAGCTTTACGGAAACACAGGGAGAATGTTCATTTCTGTACCTTTCGCCAAATTTACAAAAGCTACTGGAACCACAGGAAAACTAGGCAAACATGCGAAGATAGAAAACACCGTTGTAATTGAAAATTGTAAATTTCAGGGATAAAACACTGCAATTAATGCGCAGATAATCAACCAAATTAAACCGGAAAAAGTGTTAAACCGCCAAGCAGAGTCCTCTTTAGTACGAATTGTGTATTTACTTAGGAAGAAATCCCCACAAAATATGAACCTCTAATTCGCAAGACAGTACTAGAAAGTGGCAGTAACCTTGAAAATCGGCTTAAATTTCGGAGTGAAAGGTTCACATATGCTGGCAAATATTCTGCTTCAGAATTATTAAATTGTATTGGCGAGATTGTAGACAATCAGTATGAAACACTCCTCCATGGTAAATGCTGTTCTGTAATGGCAGACGGATGTACTAGAGTTTCTAACCAAAGTGAACTGCATTTACTAGTTAGTTTGTTGAGCCGTCTTCGTATTTTGATGTGAAGGGAAGTTTTTATGTGTGGTTGAACTGAAGTGTACCAGAGCTGAATCTATAATAACAGCAGTTGATACTGAAGAACGAAAACTTTCTTAAGGCAAATTAGTAACATGCTATTTCGATTTTGATGCTAATTTTAATTGATCTGTCACTGGGGCCCGTGCTCGGTTATCAGAGAAAAGGGGGAACGAGTTGCCGTACTCGTACTGCAGAGCACGTGTTGTCAGTTGCTGCTACCAACTGTAAAAATAAACACCCTATAATAAAATGCACCTTATAAACTTTTTCATGCTTCTGCTAAACGACAAAATGTATTGCATGAAATTCAGTATGGTTTAGAACAATGTGTTTTAAAAATACGCAAAGCTGTTGACATCCACTGGTTGATTACCTGTCGCTTATTTCATACCATATTCCTGTGTTACAAGTCCATTATGATGGCATACAAATGTATACACAAGGATGCAGCAAGTTTGCTAGGAAGAATCTAGTTAAAAATGATGAGTCACAATTTCACTGTAGATTTAGTGACTTTGGACGATACATTAAACGCAGTCTCAGACTTAAGCAAAGTTTTCCAAAAACAATCACACAAAATTTGACCAATCCCTATACTTCTCTCATGTACTCTGGAACATTTAAGATACACCGACTGCCTTTGCGGTTGCGGTGAACGCAGTGCGGAAAATAAAACAGTAAATAAAATTTAAAAAAGGGGACGCAACAGAAATTGAAAGTATTCTATTCGCAGAGAACAAGAAACAAACTACGAAAAATCTAAGGAAGTTTGTTAAAAGTATTATTAATGAAACTGATCAACTGTTCAATGACAAGGCTGTGAAAGTGATAGAACTAAATGCACATTTTGAAAGTTTTGAAACATTTAAGAATTTAGTGTTAATGATTGCAAAGAACTGTGCTTGATGTCGGGACTCACAATGTTCACGCTTTTATTGTGAACTTGGGTTCTTCGCCGGCACGGTAGCTCAGCTTGTTCGGTCAGAGGGTTAGCTGCCCTCTGTAATAAAAAAACTGAGTCAACTCGATCAACAACGAACTTAAACGGATGTCTTACGACGTCCGCCCCGAGCAGATGCGACGAACGATAGCGAACAAAATGAGATATTAAAAAAAAAGAAAAAAGAAAAGCGGTCTGAGGCGCTGCAGTCATGGACTGTGCGGCTGGTCCCGGCGGAGGTTCGAGTCCTCCCTCGGGCATGGGCGTGTGTGTTTGTCCTTAGGATAATTTAGGTTAAGTAGTGTGTAAGCTTAGGGACTGATGACCTTAGCAGTGAAGTCCAATAAGTTTCACACACATTTGAACTTTTTTTTATGACAAACTTAAGAAACAGGATATATCAGATTACGCGTCAAGCTTGTGAGGTTGTAAACAACAGAAGGGGACGAGGAACCCACAGAAACTTGCACTGATGATGTCATCAACAGATATGCTATAAAAAAATTTTCACCGCGTTAGTTTGCTGTAAATGTTAGTTATTGCACCCAATAATATAATTTTATTGAATCTTATAATTTTACTCTGTAAGATAATTAATCAACTTAGGTTATATCTATGCACAATTTAATTAAATATCAGACGTAAGGAATTTTTTTAAAATACTGGTACCTTTGCTATTTTTTACGGCTGTATTTACCACTGCCAAATATAACTTACCGTCGTCCCCTCTTTAAACATTGCACAGATTACTACGATTTTAATAATAACAAGAAAATTGACAAATGTTGGAATGTCATAAAAATAAGCTTGTTTGGTAATAATAAATGTTTTAATGTAACAGTATGGTCTAACAATTTGTTACATCTAAGTTTAGTACATCGATTTTGCTTAACGCCCAGGAAATTGGGATTCAGTCCAAAAAGTTTCGAGACTGTACGATAAAAAATAGAGAAACATTAAGATGGAGGCTTTAACGCTTTACATGTTGTCAGGAAAGTCGTTCTATGGGATTTTGTTTAACTTCGGTGTCATATTGGCTTGACCGTCGGTTATGTCACCAAGGCGTTGACCGTTCTGTTAATTTCTGCACTTTGTCGTTTTGTGTCAGGTTCGTATTGATAACACCAATCTTGTCCCCTGTGATGATTCTTTCCAGTAAAGAACTGTCTGTATTTTGCATTTCAGTCAAGTTGCGGCATGCATCCACGCGACTTTGTTTTTGTTCGGGAGTCAAGGTGAGCGTGACAGACTTTGCACATACTTATCTCTACGTCAAAACATTCGGGAGATTGGGTTTAACACTAGATTTGGAGATGTTGCTCCACTGCGATTTGTGATTCAACAACGTTGGCACACCACAACTGCACGTCCACTACTTAATGCTGCCACACAACTGACTGACAATGCACATCTGTTGTTTACTGTCGTTAGTTCAAGTTGCCACCGCAGTTACTGCGCTGGCGTCACTTGTATATCAGGAATAAGATCAGTCTAGGAACGTTTATGACAGGAGGTACGCTACACATCATTTGAAAAGCACACGTCCGAAAATCTGAGAAGTGTATGTGTCACACAATAAATTTAAGAATTATAACAGCAACAAAGTCTCACAACTTCAAAGTCATAGTTTACATAAAATAAAACCGAAGTGTACAGTCACCATTATCAGTACTTAACTAACAAGTAAGTGGTATGATTGTGAACACAGATCTACAGATTATGGATACGCAAACGCAGAAATGAGGGAAATGCTGTTCATTTCAGTTATTTACACCTTCGTTCTGTATGTCAGTCTTTCTGGTTTTTATTTTCTTTATTTTTTAGTAAAGCGTCTTATCCCTTCTATGTCCTGTCACTCAACCTCCTGTGGTTTGCTGGTTCTACCTGCAGACGAAAAAACCGTCTCAAATTTGTTGTAGACAGAGACGATTTCACATTTGTTGCATAGTCTGGTTAAAATTACTTGACAGTTGACATCTGTCACTTTCCACTACAGTATTGTCACGTCGGCTGCCACTCGGTTAAAGATGTCACGCAAACACGGGAGGGGGGAGTCACTTCACAAGTTAAGTGCTGTTCATGTAAAGTAGGGCAGTGTTGAAAGTAGGGCTGGTGCTTATCGCAGCAACAACTACTCAAAATAACCGATTTCTGAAATAATAGATTTTCGATTTTTTTGTTGCTATTATTTCAAGTAGTGAACCTAGAATTCGAACAAATATTTTAAAAAATTCTAATGAATGAATATGGGCTTGAGACTGTGGCGGAAATCAGTCTCATTGTCTCCAACAAAGACGCCGAAAAGTGAAGGAGATGAGAGCAGCTACAGCCAGAGCGAAAGATCACAAGTGGATGACTTTCCTGCATCGTCACTTCTTTTTCGTCCTGAAACAATCGCAGTATTGTGGTTCCAGTTATTACCCCAGGTTCATAGCAAATCAATAAAATTATAAACATACCAATTAAATTTTCCTTTTCATCCAAAGAATACTGAATGCTTTGTCCTTACATGAGGTCGTAACTTTGTTGCACGTTCTCTCGTTTTTAATGTTTTCAAGCAAATAAAGCATTGCACATCGTTACTACCACACTTCGTCAAATACTTCCGCACTAGGGGGGATGACATTCTGCAATACAACTGATGTCCTAGGGCGACAGTGGGAAATTACCGTACAGACCAGGTAAGAGCAAGTTTTGGAAACAGCACATGCATACCGTCAAATGGGCCTTGCCACGTACTATATTGTCTCACCAGCGCTGTTTCAATTGTTATGTCATACGTCTAATGCTCGTTTCCAATTGTCGGCATTGTTAAAAGCAGCGCTGTTCGCTTTTCTCGTTTTCTATTATAACTCAGTATTTCAAAGCACTGGAAATATTAGAAATAATAAACATTAGTCGTTTTTTAAAAAAGTTTAATTTAAAAACCAAAAAATTTTGCGCTCCTCCTATGGCAAATTGATATGACCGTGTTTTATCTGGTTGTTAGCAAAAATTAAAAAAAACCTGTCATAATTGAGATCAAACAAATATCGAAAAATACCGGTAATTCAGAGCTAAAATATCGGTATCGGTTTTAACCGGTGGGCTTTTTCCATCACTAGTTGGAAGCGGCCGCTGTCAGGTATGGTGGCAACACGACATACTCTACCCACATCTGATTTTATGTTATCAGTGACTGAACTGCGTCAGACGACGCATTTTGTAGTCCTCAACTTACTCTCGTGTCCTTACTTCACTACAACCTCGTCATGTGCAATGTATCCGGTCAGAACCCGCGGCAAAACTGCTAACGAAGCTCGTTTTGTTCTCGGCCCTTAAAGTTGACCTCTACGAGCAAACTCAAGATGAAAAAATTCAAGTTTCAGTATTAAAAGCGAAATGTAACTTCTCACTTTCATCGGTTACCTGAAACTATCCACAAATTGGCTACACGAGTTTGCGCAATACCAGTCGATGAGCAGTCATGGTTGGCAGTCGGTTAGGGTTATAGGCGGCACAGGGTAATTCCAAACGTTAAAACAACGATAGGAAGAAAAAATAAGAGCAAGTAAAAGTCAATACGTTGATGAAAATCATGCAACAAACGAATAAAAATAAGAAAATACACTGCTGGCCACCGTAAATGCAACACCCTGAAGTAAGCATCCGAATCGAGTGAAATTTACACCATGAGTTTGCAGCGATAAGATATGCAACTGATTAGAATTTCAGCGCAGACGCACATCACGCGCGTCTGTGGCGCCACCTCATAGCGCCATTTAAGGCTTGGCGATTTCGACGAGTGTACGTTCGGCACGTGTGTTTACCTTGTGGTTGTTTCACAAGACGATCAGTTATGCCTCGTAGACAACAGCGAACATCTTTTGATCAAGTATCCGAGTTCGACAGAGGAAGGATAGTGGCTTACCGAGATTGTGGATTATCATACAGAGAAATCGCTAGTCGTGTTGGACGAAACCAAACAACTGTAATGCGGATATATGTCCGTTGGATGCAGGAGGGTACGACGGACCGACGTGGTCGATCGCATTCACGTCGGTGCACCACTGCACGTGCTGATAGGCAAATTGTGCGCATGGCAGTGACGGATCGCTCAGTGACATCCCGAACCATAGCACAGCACATTGCGTCTGTAACGCATCATCCAGTGCCTCCGCGTACCATTCGACGCCGTTTACAGCAGAGTGGTCTGTCCGCAAGACGTCCATTGCTTCGTCTACCACTGACGCAGAACCACAGACGTCTCCGTCGCCAATGGTGTGATGACAGACGGATGTGGACGGCAGAATGGAATGACGTTGTCTTTACTGACGAGGCACGCTTCTGTCTGCAGCACCATGATGGTCGGATTCGAGTGTGGAGACACCGTGGGGAGAGGATGCTGGACAGCTGCATTATGCACCGCCACACTGGTCTTGCACCGGCTATTATGGTATGGGGCGGTATTGGATATTACTCTCGCACGCCTCTAGTACGCATTGCCGGTACTTTAAATAGCCGGCGCTACATATCCGAGGTGCTGGAGCCAGTTGTCCTTCCTTACCTTCAGGGCTCGGCCACAGCCATATTTCAACAGGATAATGCGCGACCACACGTGGCACGCATTGTCCAAAGGTTCTTCGTCAATAACCAGATTGAATTGCTTCCCTGGCCGGCTCGCTCTCCGGATCTTTCGCCGATAGAAAACATGTGGTCCATGGTTGCTCAACGAGTGACCCAGATTACATCCCCAGCTGCCACACCAGATGATCTTTTGCAACGTGTGGAAGCTGCTTGGGCTGCTGTACCCCAGGAACACATCCAACGTCTCTTTGACTCAATGCCGAGACGTGTGGCAGCGGTGATCTCCAACAATGGCGGCTAGTCTGGCTACTGATTCTGGCAGGAACCACATGTCACAGACGTCTATAAACGTAATCATTTGATACTTGGTCAACATGTTATCTACAAAATAAATTTTGTTGTGCTACCTCTTGTCTTTCTTGGTGTTGCATTTACGGTGGCCAGCAGTGTACATTTAAGCTAGTTAATTGAGCTTCTGCATGTCAGGACTGCGTGTGAAATATTGCGCTACGGGACCACTTCACTGTATAGCGTCCTATTTGTGTTTCTATAGGACCAGTTGTAACGATGATACGTTGTCTTCAGAACGTTCGGCCTACTGAAACGTTGTATGAAGCTTATCTAGTCTAGGCCGACTTCTCTGATGGTAATACACTACTGGCCATTAAAATTGCTACACCAAGAAGAAATGCAGATGATAAACGGGTATTCATTCGACAATTATATTATACAAGACCTGACATGTGATTACATTTTCACGCAATTTGGGTGCATAGATCCTGAGAAATCAGTACCCAGAACAACCACCTCTGGCCGTAATAACGGCCTTGATACGCCTGGGCATTGAGTCAAACAGAGCTTGGATGGCGTGTACAGGTACAGCTGCCCATGCAGCTTCAACACGATACCACAGTTCATCAAGAGTAGTGACTGGCGTATTGTGACGAGCCAGTTGCTCGGCCACCATTGACCAGACGTTTTCAGTTGGTGAGACATCTGGAGAATGTGCTGGCCAGGGCAGCAGTCGAACATTTTCTGTATACAGAAAGCACCGTACAGGACCTGCAACATGCGGTCGTGCGTTATTCTGCTGAAATGTAGGGTTTCGCAGGGATCGAATGAAGGGTAGAGCCACGGGTCGTAACACATCTGAAATGTAACGTCCACTGTTCAAAGTGCCGTCAATTCGAACAAGAGGTGACCTAGACGTGTAACCAATGGCACCCCATACCATCATGCCGGTTGATACGCCAGTATGGCGATGACGAATACACGCTTCCAATGTCCGTTCACCGTGATGTCACCAAACACGGATGCAACCATCATGATGCTGTAAACGGAACCTGGATTCATCCGAAAAAAATGACGTTTTGCCATTCGTGCACCCAGGCTCGCCATTGAGTACACCATCGCTGGTGCTCCTGTCAGGGGTAACCGCAGCCATGGTCTCCGAGCTGATAGTCCATGCTGCTGCAAACGTCGTCGAATTGTTCGTGCAGATGGTTGTTGTCTTGCAAACGTCCCCATCTGTTGACTCAGGGATCGAGACGTGGCTGCACGATCCGTTAAGCTATGCGGATGAGATGCCTGTCATCTCGACTGCTAGTGACACGAGGCCGTTGGGATCCAGCACGCCGCTTCGTATTACCCTCCTGAACACACCGATTCCATATTCTGCTAACAGTCATTGGATCTCGACCAACGCGAGCAGCAATGTCGCGATACGATAAACCGCAATCGCGATAGGCTACAATCCGACCTTTATCAAAGTCGGAAACGTGATGGTACGCATTTCTCCTCGTTACACGAGGCATCACAACAACGTTTCACCAGGCAACGCAGGTCAACTGGTGTTTGTGTACGAGAAATAGGTTGGAAACTTTCCTCGTGTCAGCACGTTGTAGGTGTCGCCACCGGCGCCAACCTTGTGTGATTGCTCTGATAAGCTAATCATTTGCATATCATAGCATCTTCTTCCTGTCGGTTAAACTTCGCGTCTGTAGCACGTCACTTTCGTGGTGTAGCAATTTTAATGGCCAGTAGTGTAACTGAATATGTGACGCCGAGAGGAGTCTTGTGAGAAAGGAACTAGCGTGTTTGGTTAGTGCTGTGTACGAAACGTACGTATTTCCTTACCTTCAGTTTGTGTGTGTGTGTGTGTGTGTGTGTGGGTGTGGGTGTGTGTGTGTGATAAAAGGGATTCGGGGTCCAAACACATCAAGAAGGAAAGTCAGACAAGGAATTAGAAGTGAACTATTTGTTGTGTCAGTTTGGGCGCGACGTTGAGCACTCTGACTGGAGGAAGACGGCTTCAGCGCGTGAAGTGACAACTATCAAGTAATCTTAATCAGACTATACACACAACCCGTCTCCAGCCTGTGAGTGTGCGCCTTTACCTGGCTGGAATATTAGCGGTCAGGCTGCAAGTCCATCCACGTGCATAGGCCCTAAAGGAATCGACTAAAGGAAATAGGTGTTAAATGCAGTTTGTATTTCCTTATCATTTTCGAGACACTTAGTTTTCATACTACTTTATTCTCTGAAATTTGGAAATTGATATCAAGTCTACAACTTTGCTTCCGCCGTTCTTTTTTTCTCGAAGTTAGAGGCTTTATTGTGAAACACTTACAAAAAAAGTACGATTCAAATTAATGGCCATCGCTGACCACTACTTCCTCCAATCTTTCGTGCAGCATACGAATCCGGCGGCGGAAGAATTAGGCATCTTTTGATGAGATCCACGAATTGATTGAAAAAGGTGGTCATTAGAAGGAGCAATGCATGGAGAATACGGCGCGTGGGGTAATACTTCCGATTTCAACGTTTCCAACTATGTTTTGACGTTTCGCGACATCGAGTCGAGCATCGTCAAACTGCTGAATCACCTTTCCGTGTCTATTGCTGTAATGTGGGCGTTTGTCTTTCAGTGCACGGCTCAAACGCATAACTTGTTTTCGAAAACGGTTTCCTGTGATTGATTCTCTCGTCTTCAGTAGCTTGGAAAACTTTCTCTTCCACCGCCATACCTGTCTTCGATGTCAAAGTCGCTGTTCTTGAACCGTTGAAACTATTCTCTGCGCATGTTCTTTCACTAACAGGTGCCTCACCTTAGGTCTTAGCCAGCATTTTATGAACCTCAGCGGCAGATTTCTTCAGGTTAAAGGAGAAAATGACGAGAGTTAGGCTCGTGAGTTGACTTACACACTCGAGAATAGCTTTATGGCGCAATCATAAATCGACTAATATTTTGATGGCATTATGTTTACAAAATGCCTAAGCTTACTGTGTGACACTTACAACCTACCACCTACACCATCACTTGTCGCTACTCCCATCTATTCGAAAACGGCGGACAGTCAGTCATATTTCCCTATGCTTTTCTTTTACTTCTTCTGTGTGTCCCCCTTCTTTCAGCGGTGTACCGTAGGTCTCTAGAAGAGCGTAGCGTTCCAAAAGATTGGAAAAGAGCACAGGTCATCCCCGTTTTCAAGAAGGGACGTTGAACAGATGTGCAGAACTATAGACCTAAATCTCTAACGTCGATCAGTTGTAGAATTTTGGAACACGTATTATGTTCAATGACTTTTCTGGATACTAGAAATCTACTCTGTAGGAATCAGCATGGGTTTCGAAAGAGACGATCGTGTGAAACCCAGCTCGCGCTATTCGTCCACGAGACTCAGAGGGCCGTAGACACGGGTTCCCAGGTAGATGCCGTGTTTCTTGACTTCCGCAAGGCGTTTGATACAGTTCCCAACAGTCCTTTAATGAACAAAGTAAGAGCTTATCGACTATCAGACCAACTGTGTGATTGGATTGAAGAGTTCCTAGATAACAGAACGCAGCATGTCATTCTCAATGGAGAGACGTCTTCCGAAGCAAGAGTGATTTCAGGTGTGCCGCAGAGGATTGTCGTAGGACCGTTGCTATTCACAATATATATAAATGACCCTGTGGATAACATCGGAAGTTCACTGAGGTTTTTTACGGATGATGCTGTAGTATATCGAGAGGTTGTAACAATGGAAAATTGTACTGAAATGCTGGAGGATCTGCAACGAGTTGACGCAAGGTGCAGGGAATGGCAATTGAATCTCAATGTAGACAACTGTAATGTGCTGCTAATACATAGAAAGAAAGATCCTTTATCATTTAGCTACAATACAGCAGGTCAGCAACTGGAAGCAGTTAATTCCATAAATTATCTTGGAGTAGGCATTAGGAGTGATTTAAAATGGAATGACCATATAAAATTAATCGTCGGTAAAGCAAATGCCAGACTGAGATTCATTGGAAGAATCCTAAGGAACTCAGTCCGAAAACAAAGGAAGTAGGTTACAGTTCGCTTGTTCGACCACTGCTTGAATACTGCTAACCGGTGTGGGATCCGTACCAGATAGAGTTGATAGAAGAGACAGAGAAGATCCAACGGAAAGCAGTGCGCTTCGTTACAGGATCATTTAGTAATCGCGAAAGCGATACGGAGATGATAGATAAACTCCAGTGGAAGACTATGCAAGAGAGACGCTCGGTAGCGCGGTACGGGCTTTTGTTGAAGTTTCGAGAACATACCTTCACCGAGGAGTCAAGCAGTATATTGCTCCCTCCTAGGTATATCTCGCGAAGAGACCATGAGGATAAAATCAGAGAGATTAGAACTCACACAGAGGCATACCGACAATCTTTCTTTCCACGAACAATACGAGACTGGAATAGAAGGGAGAACCGACAGAGGTACTCAAGGTACCCTCCGCCACACACCGTCAGGTGGCTTGCGGAGTATGGATGTAGATGTAGATGTAGATATTTTCTTTTCCCTGTTTTTAATTTCATGTATAGCTAATTTCTCTCTTTGTAATTTGTTTTACCGCATGTGAGATAGAGTAACTACGTAGTTATTTCTTCAAGTGTCTGAGTGCGTAATAATTTTAGAGTTTATCTCCACATTCGTTTGTTTTAATGAATCTAAGGGCGCTGGTGACCTCGCTGTTGAGCTCCCGTAAGATCCAAACACACACACACACACACACACACACACACAACGGCGGAAGAAGAGTTGTAGACCTAATATTTACAAAAACATTAACGATGCTACTACAATGTTTTAAAAAGGGAGAGGAAGAGTGTTAGGGGTAGAACGTCACGACCTCCACTGAACCAAAGCTCGCTCACACTGCACACTGCTTTTTCTGTGCTGCCATAGCCTGAGTAATAATGTTCGTCTGGCCTAAAAGAGTGTGTATTCTGAACACAGTCACGAGTGGAGCCTTGCACGAAGCCACGAAAACAAGACAGAGATTATATGTTTCGGTCTTACCAGGCGTAGTGAAGTCCTCGACATCCTCTGAATCACTATTGGCAGTATTCGCTGCTGGAAACAACAACTACTAATTCTATTTCCGTCTGGCAAGGGCCTGTCCTCTCAAGCTGCGCAAACCTTGATAGAGACTGTACCTATTTACGGAGTTTAGCCCGCGGGCAAGCGCTCGACAGTCACAGGGCGGAATTGATTCCGCCAAGTAACGAGATCTCCAAATGGGGTACGGAAGCCCCACACTGCCACTCTCCAACTTCCTTCCCAGTTCCCTCCTCCCCCTCCCCCATCGCGCGGCAGCCCTTTTCCCCACCCCATTTCCCGCAGAGCTCGTGGCTGTATTTCCACCTCCTTCGGCGTGTCCCCTCTACCACTTTGCTTATGCAAATTCCAAATTCTCCAGCTCCGCCCAGTTACGTCATTCACAGCTGCTCCTGATATAAAGGTGGCCTGGCACAGGAAGTTCCACAAGTCGACAACCGAACTTATTGTGACGAATATGGAAGCTGTTCTCGGAAATTAGCTGGGTGTAGTTGGCTTTAGATGCATAATGGAACGAGAGTATTTCATTAATGCACTCCACGCGAACACCTTTTGAGGAAACGAGTGATTCGGAAGAGAACAAACCAGTAATTCCAAAGGTATTGTCAGTAGTGCGAAGCTGTTTGCAAAGAAAAGCACACCACTGCATGGTATATGTTTCTTAATATTGAGAAAAACTGTATTTAGAATCCCAAAGAGATTCTGTTTTCACAGGACCGTTAGCATTTTGTCATGTTCACAGAAGACTATTGCACATATAATATCTAAAAATTTGAAATGTAAGATAGAAGAAGATCTGTTTGCATTAAGAACACACTGACGGAAAGAAATTGCAAAACCAAAAACTAATGTAGAATACATTTTTCTGCGTAACATATTTATGTGATTAACACTGCTACGTCACAGGTAAATGTAAGCGCGAGGAAGACCGCACTGCAGTTCCTTCTCTAAATCCTCGCACGAACGAAAAAATGGCTGACATAGAAATAAGTGTCCAAGGAATAGAAAAGCAACTGAAATCACTCAACAGAGGAAAGTGTAATGGACCTGACGGGATACCAATTCGATTCTACACACAGTACGCGAAAGAACTTGCCCCCCTTCTAACAGCCGTGTACCTCAAGTCTCTATAGGAGCGGAAGGTTCCAAATGATTGGAAAAGAGCACAGGTAGTTCCAGTTTTCAAGAAGGGTCGTCGAGCAGATGCGGAAAACTATAGGCCTATATCTCTGACATCGATCTGTCGTAGAATTTTAGAAGATGTTTTTTGCTCGCGTATCATGTCCTTTCTGGAAACCCAGAATCTACTCTGTAGGAATCAAAATGGATTTCGGAAACAGCGATCGTGTGAGACCCACCTCGCTTTATTTATTCATGAGACCCATAAAATATTAGATACAGGCTCCCAGGTAGATGCCACTTTCATTGACTTCCGGAAGGCGTTCGATACAGTTCCGCACTGTCGCGTGATAAACAAAGTAAGAGCCTACGGAATATCAGACCAGCTGTGTGGCTGGATTGAAGAGTTTTTAGCAAACAGAACACAGCATGTTGTTCTCAATGGAGATACGTCTACAGACGTGTCGGAAGTTCCATGCGGCTTTTCGCGGATGTTGCTGTAGTATACAGAGAAGCTGCAGCATTAGAAAATTGCAGCGAAATGCAGGAATATCTGTAGCGGATAGGCACTTGTTGCAGGGAGTGGCAACTGACCCTTAACATAGACAAATGTAACGTATTGCGAATACATAGAAAGAAGGATCCTTTATTGTATGATTATATGATTGCGGAACAAACACTGGTAGCAGTTACTTCTGTAAAATATCTGGGATTATGCGTACGGAACGATTTGAAGTGGAATGATCGTATAAAATTAATTGTTGGTAAGGCGGGTGCCAGGTTGAGATTCATTGGGACAGTCCTTAGAAAATGTAGTCCATCAACAAAGGAGGTGGCTTACAAAACACTCGTTCGACCTATACTTGAGTATTGCTCATCAGTATGGGATCCGTACCAGGTCGGGTTGACAGAGGAGATTGGGAAGATCCAAAGAAGAGCGGCGCGTTTCGTCACAGGGTTATTTGGTTCGCGTGATAGCGTTACGGAGATGTTCAGCAAACTCAAGTGGCAGACTCTGCAAGAGAGGCGCTCTGCATTGCGGTGTAGCTTGCTGTCCAGGTTTCGAGAGGGTGCGTTTCTGGATGAGGTATCGAATATATTGCTTCCCCCTACTTATACCTCCCGAGGAGATCACGAATGTAAAATTAGAGAGATTCGAGCTCGCACAGAGGCTTTCCGGCAGTCGTTCTTTCCGCGAAGTATACGAAACTGGAACAGGAAAGGGAGGTAATGATAGTGGCACGTAATGTGCCCTCCGCCACACACCGTTGGGTGGGTTGCGGAGTATAAATGTAGATGTAGATGTAGAGATAAGTCATTGCAAATTTGACATTTTGATGCATTAATAACAGGTGTAACCGCCAGACTGTAGAATGCAAGGACGCAAAAGTGAATGCATTGTGTTGTACAGGTGCCGTATGTCAATTTGTGAAATAAGAGTTCCATGCTTGTTGCAGTTGATCGGTCAATTCATGGACGGTTAATGCTGGCTGTATATGACGCTGGAGGTGTCGGATGATGTCCCATATGAGCTCGAGTGGAGACATATCTGATGATCAAGCAAGCCAAGGCAACATGTCGACACTCTGTATAAAACAGCGGTATGTGGGCGAGCGTTACCCTACCGTAAAACACCCCTTGGAATGCTCTTCGTGAATGGCAGCACGATATGTCGAATCACCAGACTGACGTACAGGTTTGCTGTTAGGGTGCGTGGGATAAACGCGAGAGTGCTCTTGCTGTCATACGAAATCGCATCCCAGATCATAACTTAGGTTCAGTGTATCTAGCACGCAGACAGGTTGGGTGCAGGCCCTCAACCGGCCTCCTACTAACCAACACACGGCCATCACTGGCACCGAACCAGATCCATCTTCCATCAGAGAACACAACAGACTTTCATCCTACCCTCCAATGAGCTCTCGTTTGACACCACTGATGTCGCAAATGGCGGTAAATGGAAATGAGCGTTTGGCGTCATTGGCCGGGAGGCCTCGCTGCTGCAGGTCTTATTACATTCGACGCCACACTGGGCGATCTGCGGGCCGGATGGGGATGAAATGATGATGAAGACAACACAACACACAGTCCCTGAGCGGAGAAAATCCCTGACCCAGCCGGGAACCGAACTTTTTTCTTTTGTAACCATATATATTTATTTAAATATATTAACAAACGATACATTTAAATAAAGAAACATTTCATTCTATTAACCTATTTCTAGAGTTGGTTAACATTACTGTCATTTTATAGGTTTTCCTTTGTATATTCTTTTCGTTTTTCGTTTTCTCTTATTGTTGTTCCTTGAACCCTTTTACATGGCCATTTGTCGTCTTTTTTGTCTGGGTAAAGCATTGCAGGACAGGCATAATAATTTATACGTAGCATCGACACATTGACTTTGAGTTCAGATTTCTGTATGTCATGCATTTGTGATGCCACATTCACATTGTGTATTCTGGTTTGATCTCTTCCTCTAGTTTGCACTGTTGGGTGGGACAGTATGAGGGAAAACATCAGCATTTTTTTACATGTGCTACAAATTATACATAAATTGAAGAAGAAAGAAAAAGTTATATCATATTTTATAAGAGAAGCAGAGAGGAAAGTGTGAGTAAACAATATAAATTTTATGGGGTTCATAGTATAGGAAATTATTCAAAAAAAATTATGAGTAGTTGGCACTTTCCATTAAGTAATGCTTGTATCCTAGACAATATAGTACAAATAATGAAGAAGGGAAAAAATCACTGTTAGTACTACTGGGAATACTTTTGACATTGATTTGGCTGCGAGCATGACAGATGTTTGGTGAGAAGCACTTTGTATCACTGATTTCACTAAGAAGAAACACTTTATACTACTATACTTCACTATTTGAGGCTAGAGGAGAAAGCACTTTATCTTTCCTGTTGCACTTATTCACTATCACTGAACATGTTCTTCTTGTGGTGAGTGTGATGAGGTGGCTGGTGGTGGTGGTGAGGGTCGCAGGCTGGGGAGGACTCTGGCGATCGCTGTCTGCAGAGGAATCTGCAGGAAGTTTCTGAAGGAACCCGGGCCCGTAGGACAGCATTCTGTCACGCTCACCACTCAGCTATCGGGGCGGACGCAAATGGGGGTGATTTGGGGTCAGCTGAATGAACGCTACAGGGCGCCTGGCTCGAAGCTGTCATCGAAACAACCGATTTGTAACAGATCGTTGTGTCTCTGTGGTGCCAACTGCGGCTCAAATTGTTGCTGCAGATGCAGTAGCATTCACCAGAGCCACACTTCGAACAAGATGGCCCTCCCTCTCGGCAGTGGCACGTGGCCGTCCGGAGCCTGGTCTTCTTACGACTGCACTTTCTCGTGACCACCGTTGCTAGCATTCGTGTACAGCGGCTACATCCCTGCCAAGCCTTTCTGGAATATCGCGGAAGAAACATCCGACTTCTCGTAGTACTATTACCCACTCAATGAGGTGTTGATAATGGTGTCTTTGTCGCCTTAAAGGCATTCTTGCCTAGCATCAACTTACCACGTCCAATGTCAAAGGTAACTTTCGCTAATGACCGCTACTGTGTGTATTTAAAGAAAACCTGATTTCCATCCTCATAGTGGCGCTACTAGCGCCACTCGTACGCGACTGGAGCGAAATTTGGACAGACATCATCTTTCAGATGTAGAAACACGCCTACCAACTTTCATTTATATCATACATCTCATTGTTGGTAGGGAGGTTGATTTTCCGTCAGTGGAGTAAAGGAAACAAGGAAAGTTATTAGATCGCTGAAATGAGGCGATATGTTTGCGTTTCATTATCTAGCAAAAGCTTTGACTGGGTCAGTTTGTGAAGAGTGAAAACAACAAAGATTAACATATAAATTGATCAAAAGGTAAAATTATAGAAATGAGTAAAGACAACTACAGTTTTAAAGCTGGATCATAAGTGCGAAAAGTTTATTTTTCCTCATGTTCCACAGCTAGGTAATTAATATGAACTGTGTCATTTTACTTAAGTTTTTTATTAAATATTTTTTTTATTTTCGTTAAATTACTTGTTATATTCTTGTGATTTTGTTCGTTGACCGTGGAAGATTGTAGTTACAGTGTACATGGATTTACATTTTTTTCTTAGTAAATCTGTGCCACTTAATGGGATGTTGTTGATGTTGTTGTTGTTGTGGTCTTCAGTCCAGAGACTGGTTTGATGCAGCTCTTCATGCTACTCTATCCTGTGCAAGCTTTTTCATCTCCCAGTACCTACTGCAACCTACATCCTTCTGAATCTGTTTAGTGTATTCATCTCTTGGTCTCCGTCTACGATATTTACCCTCCACGCTACCCTCAAATACTAAATTGGTGATCCCTTGATGCATCAGAATATATCCTACCAAGCGATCCCTTCTTCTAGTCAAGTTGTACCACAAATTTCTCTTCTCCCCAATTCTATTCAATACCTCCTCATTAATTATGTGGTCTACCCATCTAATCTTCAGCATTCTTCTGTAGCACCACATTTCGAAAGCTTCTATTCTCTTCTTGTCCAAACTACACTCCTGGAAATTGAAATAAGAACACCGTGAATTCATTGTCCCAGGAAGGGGAAACTTTATTGACACATTCCTGGGGTCAGATACATCACATGATCACACTGACAGAACCACAGGCACATAGACACAGGCAACAGAGCATGCACAATGTCGGCACTAGTACAGTGTATATCCACCTTTCGCAGCAATGCAGGCTGCTATTCTCCCATGGAGACGATCGTAGAGATGCTGGATGTAGTCCTGTGGAACGGCTTGCCATGCCATTTCCACCTGGCGCCTCAGTTGGACCAGCGTTCGTGCTGGACGTGCAGACCGCGTGAGACGACGCTTCATCCAGTCCCAAACATGCTCAATGGGGGACAGATCCGGAGATCTTGCTGGCCAGGGTAGTTGACTTACACCTTCTAGAGCACGTTGGGTGGCACGGGATACATGCGGACGTGCATTGTCCTGTTGGAACAGCAAGTTCCCTTGCCGGTCTAGGAATGGTAGAACGATGGGTTCGATGACGGTTTGGATGTACCGTGCACTATTCAGTGTCCCCTCTACGATCACCAGTGGTGTACGGCCAGTGTAGGAGATCGCTCCCCACACCATGACGCCGGGTGTTGGCCCTGTGTGCCTCGGTCGTATTCAGTCCTGATTGTGGCGCTCACCTGCACGGCGCCAAACACGCATACGACCATCATTGGCACCAAGGCAGAAGCGACTCTCATCGCTGAAGACGACACGTCTCCATTCGTCCCTCCATTCACGCCTGTCGCGACGCCACTGGAGGCGGGCTGCACGATGTTGGGGCGTGAGCGGAAGACGGCCTAATGGTGTGCGGGACCGTAGCCCAGCTTCATGGAGACGGTTGCGAATGGTCCTCGCCGATACCCCAGGAGCAACAGTGTCCCTAATTTGCTGGGAAGTGGCGGTGCGGTCCCCTACGGCACTGCGTAGGATCCTACGCTCTTGGCGTGCATCCGTGCGTCGCTGCGGTCCGGTCCCAGGTCGACGGGCACGTGCACCTTCCGCCGACCACTGGCGACAACATCGATGTACTGTGGAGACCTCACGCCCCACGTGTTGAGCAATTCGGCGGTACGTCCACCTGGCCTCCCGCATGCCCACTATACGCCCTCGCTCAAAGTCCGTCAACTGCACATACGGTTCACGTCCACGCTGTCGCGGCATGCTACGAGTGTTAAAGACTGCGATGGAGCTCCGTATGCCACGGCAAACTGGCTGACACTGACGGCGGCGGTGCACAAATGCTGCGCAGCTAGCGCCATTCGACGGCCAACACCGCGGTTCCTGGTGTGTCCGCTGTGCCGTGCGTGTGATCATTGCTTGTACAGCCCTCTTGCAGTGTCCGGAGCAAGTATGGTGGGTCTGACACACCGGTGTCAATGTGTTCTTTATTCCATTTCCAGGAGTGTATTTATCATCCATGTTTCACTTCCAAACATGGCTACACTCCATACAAATACTTTCAGAAAAGACTTCCTGACACTTAAATCTATACTCGATGTTAACAAATTTCTCTCAATTGGGTAATACTATTTTATTCCTTAAAATAACCCACCATATAATATTTCAAAAGCAAATATCTAACAAAAATAATAATAGATCATACGCAAATAAAATGTGAGCCTTCACGCTTACACTCTACATCTTAAACAGAGGCATGTATAGCTGGAGAAAATGAACTCTGTGATTGACACACTGCATTCGCAGGGAACAGTTCGCAAACTCGTTTTAACTTTACACGTACACTAATTCTTCTAAAAAGAGTTTAACAAGATTCCGTGCAAACCTATTCGCCAGAGTATTGTTACGTTCGTAAAACAGTAACTTCGCTCTCACATGATGATATCCTGCTACAATGGCTTTAATTGGCACAATTAAACTGACTGAATATCGAATATTTAGCAGGTGTTGCGCTCCGTATAATGAGACTCTCGTTCAGAAGCGCGGCAAAATAGGCAGCTTTAAAAATAATTTCACAGACATCTCTATAGCGATTGCAGGGCCGTTACTGTTCACGATATATATTGCCGCAAAAAAAAAAAAAAAAGAAAAAAGTACAGCCCGTTGGAGGTTTTTAACTCACTCAAGATTTGTTGATTGTCACACTGCATATGGAATACATGAAATGAACACACACTTACAGATCAATAGCACAAGCGGTTCTAAGGTACCAGGTATCAACCTACGATGAAACACCCGTAATAGTATGTGGCGTAGCCACCACGGGCGCTGACTCAGGCGTCCAAATCGATATTACAAAAAAATGGCTCTGAGCACTATGGGACTTAACATCTGACGTCATCAGTCCCCTAGAACTTAGAACTACTTAAACCTAACTAACCTAAGGACATCACACACACCCATGCCCGAGGCAGGATTCGAATCTGCGACTCAAGCCCCTAGAACCGCTCGGCCACTTCGGCACAGATGGTAAATACTGTGTAAGGATACGTTATGCCATGCCTGCTCGATCTGCTCACGTAGTTCTCTAAGCGTTGTTCATTGACGAGTCGCACGAGTCACTTCTCGTCCCATCATATCCCACACATGCTCGAGTGGAAAGAAGTCCATAGACCAAGCTGGCAGGAGAAGCTGCTGCGTGTCTTGCAGAGCACGTTGAGTTTCACAGGCAGCGTGTGGGCGAGCATTATACTGTTGGAACAACACAGCACCTTCCTGTTGCAAAAACGGGAAAACAGTGGGTCTAACAACAATTTGCACATACCAAGCGCTGGTTAGCGTCCTGTCCAGAAACATGAAAGGTGAACGAGAGTTGTAGCTTATTTCATCCAAGACCGTAAGGGCCAGTGCGTCTTGGACGAATGCATTCTACAAGACAGCACTCGCCAGTTCAACGTCGTATGCGCAGAGGACCATCACTTGCTCGCAGACAGAATCTGCTTTCATCGCTGAGGACAACGGGCCGCTATTCCATCTTCCAAGCGATCCTCTGACATCACCAGTCGAGTAGTGCACGTCGATGCTGCGGCGTGATTGGAAGACGGACTAGAGGTGTGCGTGCCAGTAGTCTCACTGCTAATAACTGGTTCGCAACAGTTCATGTTGACACGTCTGGGCTCACAAGCTGTGCTGTGGCAGCTGTACTATCTGTCGTTGCTGCCCTTACAGTACGACGATCCTGGCTGGCGTCTGTGCTTCGTGGACGTCCAGAAAATCGTCTACAGGTGTCAGAATGTTCACGTGACCACTGATACCACCATCGTTGCACAACTGACGCATCATGTCCAACTTGTGTGGCAATTCTGCGAAAGGACCATCCTGCCACCTGTTAGGCCACACTTTCACCCCTTTCAAGCTCACTCGGCTTTAGGAAGCACGAGTGTGTCTCCACGGCATGGTTTCCTGCTTGCTTCACACGTTTGCACCACACCGAGCCTTCTGGCTGTGAGCATTCCCTATTAAAGGGTAGACACAGATAGCGCTCTGGGAGCTATGTGTCTACGATATGTTTTGGTGGACAACTTTGTAGCCATTATCAGTACATCTGTTGGCCCCCAGATGGCATATGCACATCATCGGATCAAAATCGACGTCGTCTTCCCAGGTGCACAAACTTTTTTTCGGCAGTGAATGTTAATGACCGAGTGGATAACATCATCAGCTGCGAGTGGCTCTTGGCAGGCGGGGCTGTTGTATATAGCAAGGCCGCAACGTCAAAAGATTGCAGCGAAATGCAGCTCTAGAGCACTGGTGTTTGGTGTATGAGCTGGCAATTCAACCCATAAGGTAACTAAACGTAGAGTATTGCGCACTAATAGGCGAGACCGAGAGAGGTGGCCTGCCGGCCTCTGTGGCCGAGCGGTTCTAGTCGCTTCAGTCTGGAACCGCGCTGCTGCTACGGTCGCAGGTTCGAATCCTGCCTCGGGCATCATGGATGTGTGTGATGTCCTTAGGTTAGTTAGGGTTAAGTAGTTCTAAGTCTAGGACACTGATGACCTCAGATGTTAAGTCCCATAGTGCTCAGAGCCATCTGAACCATTTTTAGAGGTAGAGCAGTGATTAGCACACTGGACTCACATTCGGAAGAACTACGGTTCAAACCCACGTCCTCCCATCCTGATTTAGGTTTCCCGTGGTTTCTCTGAATCACTTTAGGCAAATGCCAGGACGGTTCCTTTGAAAGGGCGCTGCCGACTTCCTTCCCCATCCTTCCCTAATCCGGTGAGACCGATGACCTCGCTGTTTGGTCCCGTCCCCCCAAATAAACGAACCAACCAAGAAATAGGCGAAGAGAACCACTATCATTCGATAACACTGTTGTTGTTGTGATCTTCAGTCTGAAAACTGATGAGATACAACTCATCAAGCTAGTCTGTTCTATGCAAGACTATTTATATCCGTATAACCTAATTACTGCAACCTACATCCATTTACACCTGCTTACTGTGTTCGAACGTTCGTATCCCTCAACAATTCTCACCACCCATACTTCCCTCCATTACCACACTGATAATTCCTTAATGCTTCAGGGTATGTCCTATCTACCGATCCGTTCTGCTGTCAGGTTCTGCCACAAATTTCTTTTTGCCCCAGTTCGTTTCAGTGTCTCGTCAGTTATCCGATCTATGTTCCTAATCTTCAGCATTCTTTCGTAGCTCCATATTTCAAAAGCTTCTGTCCATTTCTTGTCTGAAATGTTTGTCATCTACATCTCAGCTTCTTAACATTTAAAGTTATTTTCGATGTCTTACAAATCTCTTTCCCAGAAATTCTTTTCTTGCTAGTGTCAGTCTATATTTTAGATCCTCCATATTTCAGCTATTCACTTACTTGGCTACCCAAATAGCAGAACTCATCCTCAACTACTAGTGTCTCATTTAATAGTCTGATTTCTTCAATATAGCCTGATGTAATTCAACTACATTCTATGACCTGTGTTTTTCCTTTTGTTCATCTTACAGCCTTTCTTGTTCAAATTCATCTTATAATCTCTTTTCAAGACATCATTCATTCTCTATAACTGATCTTCCAACTCCTTCGCCGTCTCTGACACAAGTACTACCAGAGTGGTTTGAAAAGTTCTCGGAATCACCACGAGAGGTCAGCGCTAGCTCAACGTGTTGTTCACATATTGATTGGACTGTTGCCTGTAAACACGTGCCACGTCAGTGCTCTTGGAAGAGCTGTGGCGGTGACGTGGCTCTGTTGTTGTTCTCGCATAGTGATTTGTGAAGATGGAAAACATCGAGATTCGAGCAATGATTAAGTACTTCGTAAAGAAAGGTATGGAAGCAAAGGACATTAATGCCGATTTTCAGAATACACCGGGGGACGCTGCTCCTTCATATTCAGCTGTTGCGAAGTAGAAAAATGAATTAAAATTTGGTCGGGAGAGCTTTGATGATGATCCGCGCAGTGGTAGGCCAAGATGTGTCACTACTGCAGAAATCATTGCATAAGTGCACAAAATGGTCATGGAGGATAGCCGATTGAAAGTGCGTTAAATTGCTCACTCTTGCCAGATGTCATCTGAAAGGGTATATCACATTTTAACTGAAGAATTAGAAACAAAAATATTATCTGCAAGTAGGGTGCCGCGACTCTTGACGCGCGTCCGCACACATGTGCCGTCGCCATGGCAAAATTACACGAAATAATGTATGAATTGTTGCCACACCCGCCTTATTCACCTGATTTGGCTCCGTGAGACTTCCATCTTTTCCAAAACCTGAAAATTTTTCTTGGTGGACGAAGATTCACTCCAAACGAAGAACTGATAGCCGGAGTTGACAACTATTTTGCAGGCCTGGAGGAAACTCATTTTCGAAATGGGATCAAGGCACTGGAACATCATTGGACCAAGTGCATTAATGTACAAGGAGACTATATTGAAAAATAAAAAAAAGTTTCCGTGATGTAAGTACTTTTTTTCTATTCCGTTCCTAGAACTTTTCAAACGACCCTAGTATGTCGTCGGCGAAACACTAAAGTTGTTATTTTCCCTGAAACTTACCCAAATTTCTACTTCGTTTCCTTTACCAGCGGGTGTTTATAATGAAAGTGCAGTTACTCACATAGCTCCAGTGTTGGCTGTAATTATCGTACAGCAGCGAAACTTGATAGATATGCTAATGCGGTAATGCAGAACTGGTTTACGCTGGAAAAAATAGTTCCAATTGTGTTCACCAGGTGCAAATCTGGCGCTGTGAATGCAAGAAAGATGTACAGAAATTTTTCCGTATATAACGGATTAGGAATGGGACGTGAGTAGAGAAGGTCAAACAAGTGAGAAACGTACAATGTTGATTTTATTATTGACCACTCCTTACACAATTTGTTCAATATGTGCACCAGAGAGGTCGTCGAGATGCTGCGTCCGTAAAACGACGTGATCAACAGTTGCTAGCAGTTCAGGTGTAACCAGGCAATGTGTTCCTCTGCAATGGTCTTCAGATCAGGTAGAAACTGAACTTGTCCATGGCAAACGCATTCGTTTAGATATCTCCAAAGCCGAAAGTCTTACGGAGTCAGATTAGGTGATCTTTCAGGCCTTGCAACTGGAAAACCTATGGATATAACAGGCTCATGGAAGGTTGTATTAAGTAGATCTTTCACTGGGCGAGCGACATGAGGTGTTGCACCATCTTGCGTGAACACAGTAGTTTCCACATAGTTGTGCTCTTCCAAAGCAGGAATCACATGCTGCACAAGGAGGCCTCGATAAGGTGCAGGCATCATGGTAGACATGACGGACCCTCTGGCTGTATTCTCTTCAAAGAAGAACGGACCGAGAATAAAGAAGCTTATCAGTCCACACTATACAGTCACATATGACGAGTGTAGTGGCATGCATAACACGCAGCTAACAAGTACCCCAAATTCGGCAGTTCTGTGTATTCACCGCACCTTGTAGTGTAAAATGTGCCTCGTCACTACATATAATATTTCCCAGAAACATCTCATCAACTTCGATCTGTGCCAAAAACTGAAGAGGAAATTAAGAATGTTGGTGTGTATCATGTGGGTTCAGTTGCTGCACCATCTGGATCTTTTACAGGTACCAGTGTAAAATAGACAATAAAACCTTTCGTACTGTTGACCATGGGATCGAAATTCTCGTAATGAACACTAACACTACCTGGGCACATGCTACATGGAAAGTTATAGCAACAAGAACTTCACCAATAACTTCCACGAAGACAGGAGTTTTTCCTCTTCCAGGTGCCAAACCAACCTCACCCATGTTTTCGAATTTCATTATTATCTTCTTTTAATAATTTAATGACAGAAGGCCTCTCCTCGGACTTTTCAGTCAGCAATACAGTGTCAATACAGTACTGAAAGTGCTGTCATTCACATAAAACATAATCAGGTAAAATATCTAATAATAAGTGAGTCAACCGCTCGTGGTCTCGCGATGGCATTCTTGCTTCCCGAGCAGGAGGTCATGGGTTCAATTCCCGGTGGGGTCAGGTATTTTCACCTGCACTGAGATGACTGGGTGGTGTTGTGTCGTCTTCATAATCACCATTCATCCGCATTATGGTCGTAGGAAGGCAACGGCAAACCACCTCCTTTAGGACCTTGCCTAGTACAACGGTGGGGATCGCCCACATCGTTCCCCTATGCTCTGTCAAGAAGCATGCGACTTCATTTCCATATTTTCACAATAAGTGAGGCAGCCCCAAATATCTAATTTAAGTGAATATGATTTTTTTTGAAAATAAGTTAGCTGTAAATTTTAACTGATATGAAAAAAGTGATAGCATATCTGTAAATTATAAGTTCTAACCAAATAAAAATATCTCAGTAAAAAAAATAATCTGTAAAAATGTAAACCTGTTAAATTTTTTAAAAATATAACATTAAAAAATGTATACATAATAATAAAAATAAAAATTTAATTCACAATTAAAAAAACTAATAAGTTTTTTGTCTTATAAATTACCTCCCCAAATCCAATATTCAAATATTCACAGCCTACGTAAAATATAAACTTGTATACATTTATTACCTTGTAAATTATAACAACTAAAATTTGACTAATTTTTGGGACTGATATGAATATGACAAAAATGTTTATGTTGAGAGAAATAATAAATCAAGAGAGAAACGAGTAAAATTTAATACACTCCTGGAAATGGAAAAAAGAACACATTGACACCGGTGTGTCAGACCCACCATACTTGCTCCGGACACTGCGAGAGGGCTGTACAAGCAATGATCACACGCACGGCACAGCGGACACACCAGGAACCGCGGTGTTGGCCGTCGAATGGCGCTAGCTGCGCAGCATTTGTGCACCGCCGCCGTCAGTGTCGGCCAGTTTGCCGTGGCATACGGAGCTCCATCGCAGTCTTTAACACTGGTAGCATGCCGCGACAGCGTGGACGTGAACCGTATGTGCAGTTGACGGACTTTGAGCGAGGGCGTATAGTGGGCATGCGGGAGGCCGGGTGGACGTACCGCCGAATTGCTCAACACGTGGGGCGTGAGGTCTCCACAGTACATCGATGTTGTCGCCAGTGGTCGGCGGAAGGTGCACGTGCCCGTCGACCTGGGACCGGACCGCAGCGACGCACGGATGCACGCCAAGAGCGTAGGATCCTACGCAGTGCCGTAGGGGACCGCACCGCCACTTCCCAGCAAATTAGGGACACTGCTGCTCCTGGGGTATCGGCGAGGACCATTCGCAACCGTCTCCATGAAGCTGGGCTACGGTCCCGCACACCGTTAGGCCGTCTTCCGCTCACGCCCCAACATCGTGCAGCCCGCCTCCAGTGGTGTCGCGACAGGCGTGAATGGAGGGACGAATGGAGACGTGTCGTCTTCAGCGATGAGAGTCGCTTCTGCCTTGGTGCCAATGATGGTCGTATGCGTGTTTGGCGCCGTGCAGGTGAGCGCCACAATCAGGACTGCATACGACCGAGGCACACAGGGCCAACACCCGGCGTCATGGTGTGGGGAGCGATCTCCTACACTGGCCGTACACCACTGGTGATCGTCGAGGGGACACTGAATACTGCACGGTACATCCAAACCGTCATCGAACCCATCGTTCTACCATTCCTAGACCGGCAAGGGAACTTGCTGTTCCAACAGGACAATGCACGTCCGCATGTATCCCGTGCCACCCAACGTGCTCTAGAAGGTGTAAGTCAACTACCCTGGCCAGCAAGATCTCCGGATCTGTCCCCCATTGAGCATGTTTGGGACTGGATGAAGCGTCGTCTCACGCGGTCTGCACGTCCAGCACGAACGCTGGTCCAAGTGAGGCGCCAGGTGGAAATGGCATGGCAAGCCGTTCCACAGGACTACATCCAGCATCTCTACGATCGTCTCCATGGGAGAATAGCAGCCTGCATTGCTGCGAAAGGTGGATATACACTGTACTAGTGCCGACATTGTGCATGCTCTGTTGCCTGTGTCTATGTGCCTGTGGTTCTGTCAGTGTGATCATGTGATGTATCTGACCCCAGGAATGTGTCAATAAAGTTTCCCCTTCCTGGGACAATGAATTCACGGTGTTCTTATTTCAATTTCCTGGAGTGTATTTGCAAACATAAATGTAAATCATCTCTCATGACAGAATATTTGACAAGTTCAAAATATAAAGTGCTCTTTGTTTATTTTAAAGGAACTTACAGAGATGTATTCTATTTATTCGAATGTGTTTTTTTTCCTATTTATAAGGAACCAGATAAAAATGTTTTCGAAGAAACTGAAAAAACAAACTCACTGTTATCTATCACTGTACAAAAATAACAAAAAAAGGCTCTGAGCACTATGGGACTTAACTTCTGAGGTCATCAGTCCCCTAGAACTTAGAACTGCTTAAACCTTACTAACCTAAGGACATCACACACATCCATGCCCAGGGCAGGATCGAGCCTGCGACCGTAGCAGTCTCGCAGTTTCAGACTGAATCGCCTCGAACCGCCGCTCGGCCGCACCAGCCTTCTAAAAGAATAGCAAATCTTCAATTTTATGACTGTCATAATTTATTGGAGCAGTACAATTTATCATTAAATAAATTATCAAAAATATTACCGAACTATACTTTAGCAACAAATAATTTACCAAAAAATTACAAAATGTAGATGCAATTTTTGGTATTTCATCAATTGTAACAGGAACTGAAACATTAGGTATTTTTGCCCAAGCTGTATAACAAACGTTTTTTAAATTGCATGTTCTATCTGGGTTTTTACATTTTGAGTATCTAGTGAATTTGACACTTAATCTGTAGACTAGAAAAATTTATATTAATACAAGTTTTTTCTTTTATTTTTTATGATAATTCGGTATAAGATGAACCTCTTAATGGAATGTATCTATTAATTGCTAACTGTATTCCAATAATTCTATTTCATATATATGCAGATCCTTGTTTTTCAAAATTAGACATTTGTATTAAAATATAGTGTTTCTCTTTCTTAAATTTTTCAGATATATATTTTTATGTAGTAATCCTATAATTTTGAGTTTGATGCCCAAATTTTGTAACTTCATTACTACTCTGCATTCCTTACTATGGGTTGTGAATATCTGAGTACTAGTAGACAACATAAAAAAGTTATTATATTTTAAAAAATGAAAAAAACAAGTTTATTACTTTATATGGGTTCCAAACATTTGAATACTGGATTTGGGGAGCTAATTTATAAGATGTGAATTTATTAAATTTTAATAAATGATAACAATAAGCTTTTTAAGGTCTCTATTTTAGAGTTTACATTTTAAAAAAATTATTAAGTTTGAATTTTTAATGTTCATACTTTTTTCATATGCAAAATTCTTAATTCAGTTAAAAAAATTATGTTTAATTAATTTTCAATTATTTTCAGTTTCAGTTATAGTTTACAATTAACAGACATTCAAATCATTTTACATTTAGCTAAATTTATAATTTAGCTGATTTCTTTTCAATCATGTTTGTTCATGGTGAAAAATCCCCTTAGAAAAATTTATGAATTACTGTGCTGATAAACCTCTACGTTATTTGATTTTCAAACAGCTGAGCAAAACTGAACGTACTCAGACATTACTTTCTTTACTTTTTCTGATCAACACTAAACTGACACACAATATTTTTAGCGCAACGCAATCTGACTTTCAATAATCCCTACAAAAGAATGGCCCTGACTAACGTTAACCTATACCTTTCACAAATCACTTACCTCACAAAAATCTTCGTTACTCGAACTACTGCAATACAGCAAGCGCCACTACTACAAGCTAAATAAAAGATTCAAACTACTGAAGGCACTAACTACTGATAGGCATACTAAGCAAATGAAAGATTTTGATAGAGAACAAGCAATGTATTTACCTTAATAGTGTTCAAAAGTCATAATATATATATATATATATATATTATATATTATATATATATATATCAGTTCATGATATCCAGTATTACAAATTTATTCTTTCTGGCGGGCACAGGTCCAGATCGTCCTCTCTTAAAATTCTGCCATCTCTCTCCCCACATCCACCACTGCTGGCGGCTCACCTCCAACTGCGCAACGCTACACGCTGTTAACAGCCAACTGCCCAACACTACAATAGTAAATTCCAACAATGCAAACCAGCCACAGACTGCACACAGCACAGTCAGTGATTTTCATATAGAGCGCTACATGGCGTTACCACCTACTTACAATCGGATTCGACTGGATTCTTTTTCTAGTAGTAGATAATATTTTGGCTACCCCACTTCTCATAAGCAGTCAAAATTATAAATTTTCTGATGAAATATTGCTGTACTGGACGAAGAATTTCGAAAATGGCTAGGAGCACTATGGGACTTAACATCTGAGGTCATCAGTCACCTAGAACTTAGAACTACTTAAACCTAATTAGCCTAAGGACATCACACACATTCATGCCCGAGGTAGGATTCGAACCTGCGACCGTAGCGGTCTCGCGGTTCCAGACTGAAGGGCCTAGAACCGCTCGACCACAGCAGCTAGCCCACAAATGTCGATTATGCTATTTACACATGAGCGCCATTACAGAGAAAGTTATAACTACCTATGCTTGATGCAATTAAATTTAACATATCAGTATGCTACTAATAAATATGCATACATACAAACCCTAAAGTTTCAACCCCTGAGACTAAAAGAGATCATTTTCATATATTGTTTTTGCTGTGATGTGCAATAACATACCTTCACAATAATGTAACTTCAATAAAAGGAAATAATTATAATCAATTATTTAGCACACCAAAGTATTAGCTGTAATAAATCTGCGTTAACATTTTTACAGTTTAAAAGACTGTAAGAAGGCAGCCAAATTTTCACTCACGTTTTGTTAAAGGAGAGTGTGGATTTCATAACATCCTACAAACAGTCTACAGCGCCAGCTCCAGGTTTACATATGATGGCCGCAATTGAAACTATTTTTTTCCCAGGATAAATCGGTTCCACATTAACATATTAGCTAATGTATCAAGTTTCGTAATATATGTAATATGCTTACACTGGACCTCCTTGAGTAGCTGCACTTTAATTATAACCACCTGGTACTTGCTCAACGTAGAGATTAAATAAAATGGGGGATGAGCTGCAACCCTCTCTCACTCCCTTCTCGGTTACTGCTTCATTGTTATGTCCTTCATCTGTTATAACTGCAGTCTGGTTTCTGTCAAAGTTGTAAAAAAATCTTTCGCGCCCCGTATTTTATCACTGCTAGCTTCAGAATTTCAAAGAATGTATTCCTCTCAACAGTGTCAAAAGCTGTTTCTAAATCTGAAAATGCTTCAAACGTAGGCGTGCCTTTCTACGGTGTATCTCCTGAGATAAATCGTTGGTTCACTTATCTTTCCGAGGTCAAATTCTATCAATCTTCCCATTATTCTGTAAGTAATTTGCAGCAGTATTTACACCCATGACCTATTACACTGCCGGCCGAGTGGCCGAGCGGTTCTAGGCGCTTCAGTCTGGAACCGCGCGATCGCTACGGTCGCAGGTTCGAATCCTGCCTCGTGCATGGATGTGTGTGATGTCCTTAGGTTAGTTAGGTTTCAGTAGTTCTAAGTTCTAGGGGACTGATGACCTCAGATGTTAAGTCCCTTAATGCTCAGAGCCATTTTGAACTTATTACACTGATTATTCTGGAATATCCATATCTGTTGGCAACTGCCTTCTAAAGGAACTCAATTCATTGCATTCTTCTTGAAGCATGAGAGTATTTCGACTGACTCATACATCTTGCATTTCAGGTGGAATAGTTTTATCATGGTATGTTCTCTCAAGTATATCATATAGCTGCGGAATCTGCTGAAAGAACTGATGAAAACACAACTTTCAGTTTTATATTTTACTGAATAATTTACGACTGTACACAACACTGAATAAGAGCTTATGTCACGTTCCCTTCCATTTCCACAGTGTCAATAATGTTCTCAAGCAGTACGTATCAATACTGTCCCCCATCCCCCGGCGGTTGCTATGTCAACCAATACTAGCGCCCTCGCAGCCCTGCACTGAAATTACTACAAGACAGGTCCGCCCCCGGTAGCTGAGTAGTCAGCGTGACAGACTGTCAATCCAAAGGGCCCGGGTTCGATTCCCGGCTGGGTCGGAGATTTTCTCTGCTCAGGGACTGGGTGTTGTGTTGTCCTAATCATCATCATTTCATCCCCATCGACGCGCAAGTCGCCGAAGTGGCGTCAAATCGAAAGACTTACACCAGGCGAGAGGCCTACCCGACGGGAGGCCCTCGTCACACGACATTTCATTTCACTACAAGACAAGTGATAACGGCAATGATCCTCTACAGTGGCCTTTTGGCTTGGCTTCGGATAATGCGATCGCGGTACTGACTGGCCCGTTAACTAACGAGTTCCACGGAACAAAGCCTCTCCCTACGTGACTATCTCGCTACACCGAACCCTGCAGCTCTCCGGTATGGCACACAAAGACAGCCGTGTAAACTCCTGCCCTCGTGCGGACATACAGCGAACTACTACGCGCACTAATGAGTAGAACGGCCACGCGGGGGATTATGGAGCTACCGCAAACGGCCAACTTCAGTTCCGTAACAGTTCGGTCGTCCTCTCCAAGGTTATTGCGTGGGAGGGCACACGCTGAGCAACAGTTACCGGCGGCTTTCGCCATTACACGAGGCAGCCCCACAATGGACACACGCGAGTTAGCAGCCTTGGCGAATTCGTTTCCGGAATTTGGAGAAATTCACCGAAATGGACAAGATATAGTCTTTTATAAAAGTATAATACAGTGTGTGACATTCCAGTCTTCTCTTCGAACTTCACACATACGCACTTGCAATAATCTGTGTCTGCCTCGTTGCATCCTTTTGCGAGCTTCCGCTATGGACGGTCATATAACTGCTCCACGAAATGACCCATACGTTGTATTTAACTGCATTTATTTGAACTCTATCTGCCCAACTATTTAGTCAATTACAATGTTACGTATTATGTTTACAGTTCTATATTCATCTGTTATATTGGCGATCATGTTTACTTGTTGTAAGTTTTATGGGGTTCATAATACCAAATAAATAGCTAATAGGGCATAAGATTAACACTGTGGACAAACAAGCAGTTGTTAAAATGTATGCATACTACTTCTTCTTCTGGTATTAGTTACTGGTGTGCACATTTGGAGTCAATCACTAAATGCATTTGCTGTAGTCCGGTGTCCTCACATCTTAGAATTTAGAGATGAATGTCTGTCACACGAAGGTAAAGGGGTTGAACAAAAATATGAATACACCAAAATCACAACACATTACCATCCGTAATACGGTGTAGGAAAACTGATGGCACAGAAAACAACTTCCAGTCGTCTCGGAATCGATATGACAGTTCCTGTATGATTTTCAAGGGTATCTTACATCATTATTCTTGCAAATCACTGGCAAGTTTGGGTAATGATGATGGAGGTGGATACGATCACACATCCATCTCTCCAAAGTAGAGTATAAAAGCATAATAATATAGAGTTTTGGTGACTGTGGGGGTCAGGGGAGATGCGACAATTTGTCCTCACGCTCTTTTTCCAGCCCTGGACGATACGAGCTCTATGCACAGGGGTCTTGTCGTACTTGGACGTGGCATTACCATCGGGGAAAAAATACCATACCATGGGACTCACCTAATCAGTCAAAATGGCCACATAATCCTTGGCAGTAATGCGACTTTGCAGAGAGTGGAATACCACAATACGACAGCCTAAATCTTCACCGAACACCTGACATGTTTCACTGTTGGGACGTAAACTCGGCCAGAGTTTGGAAACAGTGTGAAACAAGACTCATCCGGCCAAATTACTTCTCCCATTGTTCCACGTTTTCCTGTTACGGGCATTTCAATAAGTGGTTTTGGAATTCCAGTTCGCCCTGAAATTCCCTCTTCGTAAGCTTCCTTGGCGTTGATTTTGTGCTGACAGGGTTCGCGAGTGTGACATTTAGTTCTGTACTGACTATTACAGCAGTCGCTCCCTTATTTTTCGTCACAATCCTCTTCAGTGACCGTCTACCACGATCACACAATATACACTTTTCGTCCGCCTTGTGACATAGTGGATCATGTTTTTTTTTCCGTTTTCCCTGAATGCGGTATAAATCTTCGCTCCAGTGCCTCTTGAAACACCATTTACTTCAGCGACCTTGGTTACGGTAGCACCCACAATACGAGCGCCAACGATTTGCCCACGTTTGAATTCACTTACGCTACTGGCCATTAAAATTGCTACACCACAAAGATGACGTGCTACAGACGCGAAATTTAACCGACAGGAAGAAGATGCTGTGATATGCAAATAATTAGCTTTTCAGAGCATTCACACAAGGTTGGCGCCGGTGGCGACACCTACAACGTGCTGACATTAGGAAAGTTTCCAACCGATTTCTCATACACAAACAGCAGTTGACCGGCATTGCCTGGTGAAACGTTGTTGTGATGCCTCGTATAAGGAGTAGAAATGCGTACCATCACGTTTCCGACTTTGATAAAGGTCGGATTGTAGCCTATCGCCATTGCAGTTTATCGTATCGCGACACTGCCGCTCGCGTTGGTCGAGATCCAATGACTGTTAGCAGAATATGGAATCGGTGGGTTCAGGAGGGTAATACGGAACGTCGTGCTGAATCCCAAAGGCCTCGTATCACTAGCGGTCGAGATGACAGGCATCTTACCCGTATGGCTGTAACGGATCGCGCAGCCACGTCTCGGTCCCTGAGTCAACAGATGGGGACGTTTGCAAGACCATAACCATCTGCACGAACAATTCGACGACGTTTGCAGCAGCATGGACTATCAGCTCGGAGACCATGGCTGCGGTTACCCTCGACGCTGCATCACAGACAGGAGCGCCTGCGATGGTATACTCAATGACGAACCTGGGTGCACGAATGGCAATACGTCATTTTTTCGGTTTGAATCCAGGTTCTGTTTACAGCATCATGATGGTCGCATCCGTGTTTGGTGACATCGTGGTGAACGCACATTGGAAGCGTGTATTCGTCATCGCCATACTGGCTTATCACCCGGCGTGATAGTATGGGGTGCCATTGGTTACACGTCTCAGTCACCTCTTGTTCGCATTGACGGCACTCTGAACAGTGGACGTTACATTTCAGATGTGTTACGACCCGTGGCTCTACGCTTCATTCGATCCCTTGAAACCCTACATTTCAGCAGGATAATGCACGACCGCATGTTGCAGGTCCTGCACGGGCCTTTCTGGATACAGAAAATGTTCGACTGCTGCCCTGGCCAGCACATTCTCCAGATCTCTCACCAATTGAAAACGTCTGGTCAATGGTGGCCGAGCAACTGGCTCGTCACAATATGCCAGTAACTACTCTTGATGAACTGTGGTATCGTGTTGAAGCTGCATGGGCAGCTGTACCTGTACACGCCATCCAAGCTCTATTTGACTCAATGCCCAGGCGTATCAAGGCCGTTATTACGGCCAGAGGTGGTTGTTCTGGGTACTAATTTCTCAGGATCTATGCACCCAAATTGCGTGAAAATGTAATCACATGTCAGTTCTAGTATAATACACTCCTGGAAATGGAAAAAAGAACACATTGACACCGGTGTGTCAGACCCACCATACTTGCTCCGGACACTGCGAGAGGGCTGTACAAGCAATGATCACAAGCACGGCACAGCGGACACACCAGGAACCGCGGTGTTGGCCGTCGAATGGCGCTAGCTGCGCAGCATTTGTGCACCGCCGCCGTCAGTGTCAGCCAGTTTGCCGTGGCATACGGAGCTCCATCGCAGTCTTTAACACTGGTAGCATGCCGCGACAGCGTGGACGTGAACCGTATGTGCAGTTGACGGACTTTGAGCGAGGGCGTATAGTGGGCATGCGGGAGGCCGGGTGGACGTACCGCCGAATTGCTCAACACGTGGGGCGTGAGGTCTCCACAGTACATCGATGTTGTCGCCAGTGGTCGGCGGAAGGTGCACGTGCCCGTCGACCTGGGACCGGACCGCAGCGACGCACGGATGCACGCCAAGACCGTAGGATCCTACGCAGTGCCGTAGCGGACCGCACCGCCACTTCCCAGCAAATTAGGGACACTGTTGCTCCTGGGGTATCGGCGAGGACCATTCGCAACCGTCTCCATGAAGCTGGGCTACGGTCCCGCACACCGTTAGGCCGTCTTCCGCTCACGCCCCAACATCGTGCAGCCCGCCTCCAGAGGTGTCGCGACAGGCGTGAATGGAGGGACGAATGGAGACGTGTCGTCTTCAGCGATGAGAGTCGCTTCTGCCTTGGTGCCAATGATGGTCGTATGCGTGTTTGGCGCCGTGCAGGTGAGCGCCACAATCAGGACTGCATACGACCGAGGCACACAGGGCCAACACCCGGCATCATGGTGTGGGGAGCGATCTCCTATACTGGCCGTACACCACTGGTGATCGTCGAGGGGACACTGAATAGTGCACGGTACATCCAAACCGTCATCGAACCCATCGTTCTACCATTCCTAGACCGGCAAGGGAACGTGCTGTTCCAACAGGACAATGCACGTCCGCATGTATCCCGTGCCACCCAACGTGCTCTAGAAGGTGTAAGTCAACTACCCTGGCCAGCAAGATCTCCGGATCTGTCCCCCATTGAGCATGTTTGGGACTGGATGAAGCGTCGTCTCACGCGGTCTTCACGTCCAGCACGAACGCTGGTCCAACTGAGGCGCCAGGTGGAAATGGCATGGCAAGCCGTTCCACAGGACTACATCCAGCATCTCTACGATCTGCATTGCTGCGAAAGGTGGATATACACTGTACTAGTGCCGACATTGTGCATGCTCTGTTGCCTGTGTCTATGTGCCTGTGGTTCTGTCAGTGTGATCATGTGATGTATCTGACCCCAGGAATGTGTCAATAAAGTTTCCCCTTCCTGGGACAATGAATTCACGGTGTTCTTATTTCAATTTCCAGGAGTGTATATTTGTTCAATGAATACCCGTTTATCATCTGCATTTCTTCTTAGTGTAGCAGTTTTAATGGCCAGTAGTGTAGCTCCGACATAATACACTCACAACTAAACATAACATTGTTCTGACTATTACTGACACTTAGAACGTATTTAGAACATTGCACAGGTGCCATTCGTGGTCAAACACAAGAGCGCAACCTGCAGGGTCGTGTAGCATCGCGTTTATGTTCAAGTGTGTAATTCTAGTGGTGGTCCAATATTTTTGCCAAACCCTTATGTCTTGGCATGTGGGCATAAGTTTTTGGCTGTCGGACAAGGCTGGTGGCACATGTGAGTAGGGGAGTTCCCAGTTAACGATTGCCTTTATGAATTTTCCCTGCTGACTGGTGTAAGGGGAACAGCGGAGTAGTAGGTGATTTAGATCTGCCGCTTCTGAAGTGTGATCTTCGCAGTATGTAGAAGTTAACACTTTTATTCTGTAGAGATGTGCAGGATAACAACTGGGTCCACTTCGCGTTCTTATTATTGAAGTTTTATGTCTTGGTGTACTTTTTAACTATGAATGCCATGTTTTTTTAGAAATAAATATTGGACTCCTTACAAAGAGTTGTCCTCACGTTACCTGAGAGGTTTCCCATAATCTGTACAATTCATCCAGTGCCCCTTTGGTTACAGTGATTACGAAATATGTATGAGGTAGACGTAAAAAACAAAATATTGCTTCCGCGGTAGAACTCTTTTTTAACTGATCATCCATTTCGTTCTCCGTGATTCCGGGATGTCCTTGGAGCCACAAACATTGCACGCTTTGGGATTTTTCGGATACACTGATAGATTAGTTCCTGTACATCGAAGAAACAATTTTTCACGTTCTAGGATTGATGTACAAGTTTTTCGAGAGCACTCCTGTGAGCTTTTCCAACATCGCTCTTATTGTCTTACTTTTGCCGAAAAAAAATTTATGCTTATAGATACAGTATGTTACTTTTATATTTAACACTGAAACACTAATTGTTACATGAATCTTAATCTCAGCTTTTTGCTTCTATTTTAACAAATATAGTTGTTCATTGCCACTTTGACAGAGCATGTTCAATACGTTATTGATTCTAATTCTTTTCATTTTTTATTCTCATTAATTCATTAAATTATACACAAGCAGTAGAAGCTTATACAGTTCATTAATAAACCTTAAGTAATGTGTTGTTGCTTTTAACCTTCCATTACAACTAGGCCGTATGTGTTCCAAGATAGGTTGTCAGAAGACTTGTGGTAATTTGCTGCAAGTTACAGCTATGTATCAGTGTCCAAATGGTAAAGAGAACTCTGCTAATGCTTTGCAGAATTCTTATAATTAGAACAATCGCCTTTATGTTTCGCTGTCTTCAAGTTTCATTGTTAGCCCTCTTCTCCGCTCCATATTGTGGCATTGAATTATTTGACGCCTGCAGGCATAAAATACAAAGAACAGATTGACAAGACGGGCTGCTGTTGCATCTAACAGGACATATCGTGCGAATGAATTGCACCCATGTATTGGTGTTTACCACGCCACAAACGGTGCCCATATTGACCACCTGTGGCGTGAGTTCAAAACTTGGAGAGACACTCCATGCACTAATGTTTCTCTATTTTCTGTACGTCTTGTAGTTTTTGCGCAGAGCTAATTACAGATGATCCTCTGTGTGCCATCTCTTCCGCGTTGGAAAAGGAAACAGCTGGAAAACATTTTCCATTTTGTTCCTTTTGACTGCGACATTAATTAAAATAAACATATATTAACGTCTTTCATTCTGAAAAAATGGCAATGAACGGGCTAACTCGAAAATTTCTGTAAAATGCTATTTTTTAGTACTAGTTACCATAGAAGTTTCCCTGGTAGGACCCGCAGCAGTCTCTGCCTACGGATCTACAGATCCCAAATATGGCCCTGCGTAGAGTCGATAGCTTTACTTTTAGCATCTGCCATCAGCTATTCGTACAGCCACACGATCCAGTCACATTTATGTGACCACCGCCTATGTTCGACCTCAACATGCAATACACAGCCGGCCGTGGTGGGCGGGCGGTTCTAGGCGCTACAGTCTGGAACCGCGCGACCGCTACGGTCGCAGGTTCGAATCCTGCCTCGGGCATGGATGTGTGTGATGTCATTAGGTTAGTTAGGTTGAAGTGGTTCTAAGATCTATGGGGCTCATGACCTCAGAAGTTAAGTCCAATAGTGCTCAGAGCCATTTGAACCATTTTGCAATACACACTCACGGCCACAGGGGCAGCACTAGCATTGGTGGACATATAAAGCGTGTGAGGGGACGCGGACGACAGTGCAGTCGTTGTCGCAATGCGAAAATGGAGCGATGTATCTGACGTCCGGTGTTGTAACTGCGACCGGAACGGTCGCGGGGTTGACGTGACGGAAAGCGCGGCGGGACCCGCGGCCCGCGAACGACAACACAAACGGGAGAGCACGGACACGACCAACGAAGGACCAAACGAACAGCAACAAGAACGAAACAACGCAGTCAGAAGAAAACCTAACTAGACAACCACGTCCCATCGTAAACTGAACACGAAAGTAAATACGCTGTCTAAGGCGAGGCGATATGTCCAGAGACGTACGCAAGATTAGATTGACTGGCTGAGCGAGAGGCAGGCGCTTAAATCCATGATCGTGGGCGCCGCTATTGGCCGCTGGGACCACGTGTTCCACTGTGGCGCTCTCACACTAAAGCGGGCCAGGAGGCGCGCGCCGCCACAGCTTATGGCGCGATGGTGCAGAGACCTCTAGGTGTCTTCGACGTCCATATCGTCTGACGCGGTACCAAATCCGACAACGGCCTTGCCGCAGTGGATACACCGCTTCCCGCCAGATCACCGAAGTTAAGCGCTGTCGGGCGTGGCCGGCACTTGGATGGGTGAGCATCCGGGCGGCCATGCGCTGTTGCCATTTTCGGGGCGCACACAGCCTCGTGATGCCAATTGAGGAGCTACTCGACCGAACAATAGCGGCTTCGGTCAAAGAAAACCATCATAACGACCGGGAGAGCGGTGTCCTGACCACATGTCCCTCCCATCCGCGTCCTCAGCTGAGGATGACACGGCGGTTGGATGTTCCCGATGGGCCACTTCTGGCCTGAAGACGGAGTACTTACCTGACGTCCAACGGGGCATGATAGTAGGCTTTCGGGCCAAAGCTGGAAGCATTTCCGAAACGGCAAACCGATACAAAAGAGTTACATGGTTCAAATGGCTCTAAGCGCTATGGGACTTAAAATCTGAGATCATCAGTCCCCTAGAACTACTTAAACCTAACTAACCTAAGGACATCACACACATTCATGCCCGAGGCAGGATTCGATCCTGCGACCGTAGCAGCAACGCGGTTCCAGACTGAAGCGCCTAGAACCGCTCAGCCACAACGACCGGCGGAGTTACATGTTTGCACCTGTTACTGTCCTTCAAAGTGGTCACCAGCGTTGTGTAGACCCCGTTGCCAGCGATGTAGAAGGCGTAGTATACCGTTAGCAGAGCCTGTTCTATTGATGCGAATGGAGCGGTCCACTGCCTGTCGAATCTCTGGAACAGTTCTGAAGCGAATGTCACGAAGTGATTCCTTCATCTTCGGAATCAGATAAAAGTCACAAGGACTTATGGTGGATAGTACAGAACTTCCCAGTCCCATCGACCGAACAGAGCAGCTACAGCTTGCGTTGTACGCGCCCGCGCACTGTCGTGCAAAATGATGGGTGGGTTGCGCAGAAAGCGTCGCCGCTTTTTTCGCAAAGCTAGTCGCAGGTGATGCTCCAAAAACGAACAGTAACACTGTGCACTGACGGTCTGCCGTGAAGGAACGTAATCCGTTAGGATAACACCATCACAGTGGTACACGAGACTCGCCATAACTTTAGACCGCTCCGTTCGCACCATCAACAGAACAGGCTCTGCTAACGGTATATTACGCCTTCCACATCGCTGGCAACGGGTTCTACACAACGCTGGAAACTACTTTGAAGGACAGTAACAGGTGCAAACATGTAACTCTTTTGTATCGGTTGTGAATAAATAGTTGCCACTATTTAAGTTCCAACGCTCGTACTTTTCATTAATATCTCAAGAAACAAAGTTACGTAATTTTTCTCTGTTTTTTTTTTTTTTTTTTTTTTTTTTTTGCAGGTACATGTCTACAGCCCTGGTACACATTGAAATCTCCACGCCACAGTAGCACAGCACGTCGCTAGAGGAACCAAATGAAAATGGCGCGACCCATTAACAAAATGGAGTACGTACGATGAGTGGTGTTAAAGTTTTAATTATCACCTCGAGATGGTAATTAAGAGTCGGTGATTACTCATCTCATGTTGTCGTGTCATTTCACACCGTATTTACCCGATGTGATTGTTTCCAGTGACTGATCACCAACCGTGTAATTGAAGAGCAATGTATCTCTCTCCCTATTTACGGGCTATACGCTGCATCCGTTAATGCTGAGTGTCAGCTGCCATTTCCAGAACGAGAAGTCGATCCTCCGCAGGCCTCCCTACATTTCATGGCGTTGTGACCTTTTTATATGCAACATAAATTCACGAGCCACTCACAGAGATTCTGACGTTAGTGCGCAGAAAAACAACCTGGTGATAATGTCACAGCAGAGTACCTGGCGATGAAATGACGAAAATCCTCTAAATAACAGTAGGTCGGAAATGCGCCATTGTGGAGGTACGGCCAATCAGTGTTGAGCGTGCAGAAGTGAGTACATTTACATTAACTTGTCCCAGCTAACACCTGCTGTGTTAAAGAGCGCAGTTACTAATTAAATTTGCTGCAAAGAATGGTTTCTGCTGAACAGTCAAAACTAGATAGCTTTTGAATTCCTGTCCATGCTGGTTATTTTAGACACGAATTTTCTTCCGTCTCTAATGACCTCGATGTCGACGGGACGTTAAACCTAATCTTCCTCTTTTTGCAAATTTTCCGCTGTGTTTACTGGGCAAAGCTTGGCTATTAAACCAACTACGCTAAAATTACCGTAAAGCCATTAATCAGTGAAGGTAATAAGCTGCACTGCAGTAAAATAGTCGACATGTGGTACTGTAAGGTGTAGTATCATTAATAATGAAATCGGAGGGTTACTTGTTTTAAAATGTTGTTATTCTTTCCTGCCACCAAGTACAGTTGGTTAATAGGTGTAAATTAAGACAATGCTGCAATAGAAAACGGAACTTAAATTTTACATGACTCTTTGGTTAAACGTTTGAGCGGAGCGAAAACCGGACTCCCTAGATGTTACATAATGTATTATTGTCAGATAATTTTTATAGCCAAATGAAGAGTGGGAAATGGACAAATGGAATATCAAATTCACTAACGTGAGATCTTGTTTTGGAAAAAAAAGGTTGTAAGTAATCATGTTAAGTAAGAAAAACTTAATTAGGGATTTGCTACTAGTTGTGTAAATGCAGTGTCAAAAAAGTCATCTCTTGTTCCTAAAAAGTTACATTTGTTTATAAGTTGTAGATTTCTTTCTTTCACAAAACTTTTTCCAACACGTAGAGGGGTGGGTGCAGCAACCAGTAACATACGACGAAGAAAGAAACAGTTTTCGTTGCAGCGATGTAATTATTAATTTACCAATGACGCGTTTCGCCTGATTCAGGCATTTTTAGATTGGCTGATATTAGATGATGTTAGGTACATGGGATATCGAGCATACAAAACGTGTTAGCAGATAATTGCCCTCGTCAAATATTTCCGACCTATGGTTATGTGGAAAATTTCGCTCTGCTCCGACTTTACTGATAGGTTGTTTTCTCCACTCTGCATACAGCGTGCGTAGCCTACGAGATTTGCGGCAGATGACTGTGTATGACTGTGGCACACGTCATGTTGTTATTTGTTCAATTGTATTAACACTTTTATCAACTGACATATTGAAGCTAGAACAATTTCTTTTAATGGAACAGTATACTTTTCTTACGGCATTCGATGGCTCTTGAAACGATGTTCATTTTACGTTGGAACATTTAGGTGGGTTAAAATAAGCACCGTTACTTTTCCCTCCGGAGTTATGAACATAGTTTCTACATCTACATCTACATTTATACTCCGCAAGCCACCCAACGGTGTGTGGTGGAGGGCACTTTACGTGCCACTGTCATTATCTCCCTTTCCTGTTCCAGTCGTGTATGGTTCGCGGGAAGAACGACTGCCGGAAAGCCTCCGTGCGCGCTCGAATCTCTCTAATTTTACATTCGTGATCTCCTCGGGAGGTATAAGTAGGGGGAAGCAATATATTCGATACCTCATCCAGAAACGCACCCTCTCGAAACCTGGACAGCAAGCTACGCAGCGATGCAGAGCGCCTCTCTTGCAGAGTCTGCCACTTGAGTTTGCTGAACATCTCGGTAACGATATCACTCTTACCAAATACCCCTGTGATGAAACGCGCCGCTCTTCTTTGGATCTTCTCTATCTCCTCTGTCAACCCGACCTGGTACGGATCCCACACTGATGAGCAATACTCAAGTATAGGTCGAACGAGTGTTTTGTAAGCCACCTCCTTTGTTGATGGACTACATTTTCTAAGGCCTCTCCCAATGAATCTCAACCTGGCACCCGCCTTACCAACAATTAATTTTATATGATCATTCCACTTCAAATCGTTCCGTACGCATACTCCCCGATATTTTACAGAAGTAGCTGCTACCAGTGTTTGTTCCGCAATCATATAATCATACAATAAAGGATCCTCCTTTCTATGTATTTGCAATACATTACATTTGTCTATGTTAAGGGTCAGTTGCCACTCCCTGCACCAAGTGCCTATCCGCTGCAGATCTTCCTGCATTTCGCTGCTATTTTCTAATTCTGCAACTTCTCTGTATACTACAGCATCATCCGCGAAAAGCCGCATGGAACTTCCGACACTATCTACTAGGTCATTTATATATATTGTGAAAAGCAATGGTCCCATAACACTCCCCTTTGGCACACCAGTGGTTACTTTAACGTCTGTAGACGTCTCTCCGTTGAGAACAACATGCTGTGTTCTGTTTGCTAAAAACTCTTCAATCCAACCACACAGCTGGTCAGATATTACGTAGGCTCTTACTTTGTTTATCAGGCGACAGTGCGGAACTGCATCGAACGCCTTCCGGATGTCAAGGAAAATGGCATCTACCTGGGAGCCTGTATCTAATATTTTATGGGTCTCATGAACAAATAAAGCGAGGTGGGTCTCACACGATCGCTGTTTCCGGAATCCATGTTGATTCCTATAGAGTAGATTCTGGGTTTCCAGTAATGACATGATACGCGAGCAAAATACATGTTCTAAAATTCTACAACAGATCGATGTCAGAGATATAGGCCTATAGTTTTCCGCATCTGCTCGACGACCCTTCTTGAAAACTGGGACTACCTGTGCTATTTTCTAATCATTTGGAACCTTTCTTTCCTCTAGAGACTTGCGGACCACGGCTGTTTGAAGGGGAGCAAGTTCTTTCGCGTACTCTGTGTAGAATCGAATTGGTATCCCGTCAGGTCCAGTGGACTTTCCTCTGTTGAGTGATTTCAGTTGCTTTTCTATTCCTTGGACAATTATTTGGATGTGAGCCATTTTTTCGTTCGTGCCATTTAGTTATTTCCCAGAAAGCTGCAGCAACTAGTTGTAATTTTTTAAGAAGACTATTATTTTTCCGTCAGGTTGCTGCTACATTTAAATCAATCGTGTACAAATCAACTGTAATCAATTTCCTGTCAATTTCAGTGATACAGCTAGGAACATTCAAAGTGTTAGGGGTTAATGCAACATGCTGTACGTAATTGGCTATGTGCAGCTGCATGAAATGTATACGCAGTTGCGAATACGAATGACCATCAGCTGTATAAGGGAATGACGATGAAAATTTATGCCAGATCGGGACCCGAACCCAGATTTCCCGCTTTACGCGAGCGGTCGCCTTAACCGCTTTTTTTTTTCATTTATTCGTTACTGTTCAAATGGCTCTGAGCACTATGGGACTCAACTGCTGAGGTCATAAGTCCCCTAGAACTTAGAACTACTTAAACCTAACTAACCTAAGGACAACACACACATCCATGCCCGAGGCAGGATTCGAACCTGCGACCGTAGCGGTCGCGCGGTTCCAGACTGTAGCGCCAGAACCGCTCGGCCACCAGCGGCCGGCCGTTACTGTTCGTTGTGTTTGATAGGGTCGGACGTCACATGACACACGTTCAAGTTCATCGTTGATTCTTTCACTCAGACTCTTTTTTAATTTTATTTCAGAGGGCAGCCAGCCCTTTGACCGCACACGATGAGCTACCGTGCCAGCAGCTTTGGCTCTCCAGACACGCCTCACGGCCAGAGGCAAACTTTCAGATGTCGTAGTTCCTGCGTCACAGCCTGTACTCGTACACACATTATGTAATTCCCGTACATGGGAGGACATTTTAATTGAAAGTCGCTGCCTGATACCGGCGGGTAAATACCACATTGCGGTGCCTATGCTGTTAAAAAGAACGATGCATTTCTCTTTCGAAGCATGACTGAAAGAACGTTGCACCGCTCTTCTCAACAGCACAGGCACTGCAATATCGTATTGTATTCAGATGGGAGTTCTAGTGGCGTAATGTTCGTTTCAGCGAGATGTCCAAAAGAGTACCCATTTTACTGATTGCAGAACTCAGTGTGCTTTCTAAACGACCTACGGACGAGATATAAAGTTGCTGGTATCACGGAGCGACAAGCCAAGAGGAAACACGGTTTATCTTCGCAGCCTCGGCGTATCTTTATGCTGCATATGACGACGCAGCCTGGCGTAAGAGCCTCTCTTGCCGGTGTTTACATCGCCGCAGTTGTTCCGGCCGCCTTGCCTCTTAGATACTTTTGTGAAAAATTTCAACGCCAACAAGCGTAGTAAAACTGAATTGCGTTTTTCAAGAAATGCTGAATACCATTGAAAAAGAGCACTATTCAATTTGCTCGTAAATAAACGTATTTTCCTCAAATTCTCGGTTGATTCAAGAGTTAGGGAGGCAAGCACCAAACTAATACAAAGTACTCTTGCAGTAACTCTTATTTCTTTAGTCTGAACTACTTTAATAAACTAATTCCGTAGTAATATACTCTTTTAATAACAGTTGGAGAGTTCATAATATCGTGTCAGCGTAATTTATGCTATAAAGGGTTATCAAAATTTAAAGAAGCTAAGTGCTCTTGTATTAATAATAAGATCGGTCTATTATGAAAAATAAACACGTTATTAATTTGTGAATCTACCGATCAGTCCTTAACCCCGCCATTTGCAGCTACCACCGTCTATTATTGATGAGTGACACGTGTTAACTTAAGAGGCATCTTAAGCATCATATACAATTTTTTTTTATCAGCTTGAGATACGGGCTAACAGCAACGTGGGGGTAGCCAAGGACAATTTAGGGTGAAAAAAAATTTTCGAAACACATACCAGAAAGTGGAAAAGAGGAGTCTGCTGAAATAATGAAAAAGTATGTACCTACTATTGAATCAAAAAACAAAAAAAACCACAATGTCTACATGCTAAAACGGTGCTTGGGAAAAAAATGCACGGTTAATAAATGCAAAAGCTCTTACACAGAGATCGCAACAGCAGATTAAAGTAATTTGGAAAGACGTGAAAGCGAAAGCAAGGGAAATAAAAGCCAAATTTAGTTGAGGACAATTCCAAATTGGCAGTGAAGTCGCTGAGACGAAAATAGACGAATAAGCCAAATGTTTTTTGATATGGTCCCACAAAATTTTAAGGAGGAAACTGGAGTTAACGAGAACTACACAATAGAAGATAATGTGGTCCTTTCAAGCAACATCGATGCTGAAGGTTATTACTTTTGAATTCATTATGGGAGTGACAGTGATCAATCTGTTACAAATATTTACTATTAAAATCAGTCTTGATCACGATTTATTTATTAAGGTGACCGGTTTCGACCACTGCTGTGGTCATCTTCAGACCATTGAGTAGGAACCTCTTTCAGCAGGGGCCGGCTGGAGTGGCCGTGCGGTTCTAGGCGCTGCAGTCTGGAACCGAGCAGCCGCTACGGTCGCAGGTTCGAATCCTGCATCGGGCATGGATGTGTGTGATGTGCTTAGGTTAGTTAGGTTTAATTAGTTCTAAGTTCTAGGCGACTGATGACCTCAGAAGTTAAGTCGCATAGTGCTCAGAGCCATCTTTCTGCTGGAGAATCACTACTGTAGTGATTCTCCAGCAGAAAGAGGTTCCTACTCAATGGTCTGAAGATGACCACAGCAGTGGTCGAAACCGGTCACCTTAATAAATAAATCGTGATCAAGACTGATTTTAATAGTAAATAGATGCTGAAGGTGATTATCCTATAGTCGTGATCCGCGGCTTACGTTCTCTGGTGGGAGCTTTATCAGCAGACGCGCCCTTAAAAAGAGCCAGAGAACACAAAGCTCTAGAGAAGAACAGGGAGTTGTTCGAAAAAGCAGGCGGGTTTCATTCGATAAAAATGCATATAGTGCCAGAGGAATCTAACTGAAAACTGTTATTAATTGAGAGACAAAGAGAAATCATGGAAGAAGAGCGTAACCTCAAAATAGGGGTTATGAATAAGTTCAAGAGCGAAATGGAGCAAACTTCAAGTTCCGGTTCTTCCGGCAATGTGTTCGAGAAATGTAGGTTTTTGTATAGAAATAGGAATATGTTTTATAGCATAACACATTTTTTTTTGCTTGATATTTTTTCCAGTGGTGAGGCCTACTATGTTTTTGCTTTCCACAAGATATAATATTTGTGTTCATTATTTCAGCAGCAGTACATTTAATTTTTCTAATTACCGCAGTCTAAAATTTATTTTTATTAGCAAAATTATAAAACTAGACATCTTATTTTTCTTAGAAATAGGGAAAACATTGTTATTTTATAACTTTATGTACTGAAGTAAGAAATAAAATGAAAATGCTGATTCCCTAATTGCAAAACAAAAAGTAAGAGAGAGAGAGAGAGAGAGAGAGAGAGAGAGAGTAAAAAGAGAGAGAAACCTAATTATAAAATTATACATAAATAAAATGGGTCACATTTCACAGCAGTGGCAACGATCCAGTGACACATATTCATTTAAGGAGGAAAAGTCATTACATTAACTCGTCATTTTACTAGAAAATTAAATTTTAATTAAAATACATAAATATGATAGACCTTCTGACAGCTTGGCCTGCAGCATCGTTTCTGGCTAGGTGTCCTCGATGTCTAGTGGTAAGGGGTCTGGAACGTTCCAGCGTCTAACCCCGGCCGGCGCTGGAATATTCAGGCTTCCGAACCCTAGCCTCCACCTCTGCCCTGGCATGTGGCGCATGCCGGGAACCCCCGTGGGGTCCGAGATCGGTTCCCACGTGGAGCTCGCTCCTACACTACAGACTACACCTGATTAGCCGGCACGGTAGCTCAGCGTGTTCGGTCAGAGGGTTATCTGCCTTCTGTAATAAAAAAAACTGAGGTAATGTATCAACAACGAACGGAATCGGGTGTCTTGCGACGTCCGCCACAAGCAGATGCAACGAACGAAAATGAACAAAATGAGGAAAAAAAATACATACTGGTCGATGTGATTCACCTCCATAGCATCAGGGTGAAACATATCCTAAACTTCTTTTTCGAAGATGTGCAAAACCGCAGTAGCCACCGTGACATTCCCACACTCGTTTTGTTTATATCGCATTGTTTTAGTGAGAACTTGGAAACATTTCTTCCATACATCGAATGAACGCTCAATTACACATCTGGTAGCAATATGAGCTCTATTGTAGCGCTTTTCGGCTCCTGTGTTGGGTCGAAATACAGGAGCTATAAAATGGCTGGCGAAAGCATATCCACTACCTCCAACAAGTAACTCATCATACTATCCATTTCCAAATTCTGCAGCAACTCTACTATACTCCTAAATGTGTGCATCACGTGTGGAGCCCGGCCGATGGCGTACCACGTTCGAAAACCTTCATATTAGCATCACAGATGGTTTGGGTACTGATAGAAAAGAAATTCTTGCGATTTCTGTTTTATTCTGCTTGTGCTCCAGGAGGACAAACTATCGATATACGTACATAATCTGCGGCCCCTATGACATTCGGGAATCCACCATTTGTTCCTTGATATATTTTCTCTGTCCGCAGCTCGTGGTCTTGCGGTAGCGTTCTCGCTTCCCCGGAGGAAGGCAACGGAAAACCACCTCCGGTAGGACCTTGCCTAGGACGGCGGTGCGGGTTTCCCGCGTCGTCCCCTACGCTCCTCGGAGTATGGGACCTTATCATCATCATATTTTCTTGGTTCTGAGTCATGGACACATACAGTGGCTTCAAGGCACTTAAACTGTTTATCACACTGTTAAAGGCTCTTCCCGCCGTAGTACGGTGGATGTTGATGAGATCCCCTGTTACGATTTGACAAGTACCAGTGCGAAAGATTCCCAGTCATAAAGATGTTGCAGCCTAGGAGACAAAGCAAGGTTCCTGTCATAATCATGCTGCAGTAACGACTCCAGCATACTATGTAGTGACTCAAAAGATTCCTTATGAAACTCAAACAACTCTTTGATATCATTGTCGCTGTACATCACCAATGGATCTGTTCCCTCCATTAAAACCCTCATTCTTGGGGTGTCTACCTCTTTCTCCATCTCCATATATTCTTCGTAGTCCAGGTAATCCATAGAATTCGATATTTAACACGCAGAAACCAAAGATCACATCTTACTCTCTAACTCTACTCATACTACTACTTACGAATAAATGTTGGGTTTATTTTCTCCTTAAGTTACTAACGCAATAGCATAGTCTTTGATGTAAGGATGGGCAATTTTTAAAATATCGATACATACTAAAAAAGACACCATTACTATCGAGACAAAAATATCGACCTTTTATGTATCGATATTTCCGACCCATCCCTACGCGACAGAAGGGGGAGTGAAACACTTTTGATATGTGCAATGCTCATGAAATATTTCACTTACCATAAACATTTCAAACAACAGAATTCCATTTTCCGTTGAATTCCAGTGCAGTAACGTGTGTGAATTTTGTGCTGAGGCTACGTTACTTTTACAGTGTGTCTATCTTTTTTTGATCCAGGCACTCACGGGATAAGTAGAGTGCGCAAACTGCCTCATACTTGGGAGCAGGGCGTGGTAATTTCCACAGTTCTCATACAATGCTGTCAGTAAACGTGTTCGTTTGTACCTCGTACCTATCATTTGCAGTGGTAGAAATGACACATGGAAGTAACCAACTGTCATGGATATGCAGTGCAGAGACATTCAAGTTCAAATCTAGTAGCTGGGATGGGCAAGAAATCTGCCGGTGAGAACTATAGTGCCTACGACTCAAGAAAATACAGACAATAAAATATATCACTTTCGACACTCAGTATTCAATATCAATTAATTGACATATCGATAATCTATAGGTTGCCTACATACATCGAAATTATTATGGAAATGTCGATATTTTGATACATCGATACTTTCGCTCATCCCTGCTTATATGTTGCTCTCCAGCAGTTAGGGTAAACGAAAAATTTACTCCTGTATTAATTTACCCCTTTAGTTCAGCACTCTTTAACTGGAAGTCGTCGAGTATAGGACGCAGACATAACGCTGACGTATAGAAATTGGGTTCTGACTGGGGAGCTTGCTCAGATGGTCAAAGCGGAAGAGCGTCTCAACACTTTGCAGACTTGCGACACTTGAGACGCACTTTAGAGATGTGACTCGAATGAAATAATGTAGCGAATAACACAGAACACGCAAAACAAACTAAGAGCCAACAATAAAAAAAAGAAGGAAGAAAAAGCTCCGCCACTGCCCGTCTCAAGCCCGGGGTCTAATCTCGCAAGTGATGAGGAAGGAAGAAGGAGACGAGTAGCACCTCGTAAAAAGCCTGTGTCGATCTGGCTCCGTATTGTAGCACCTGCCTAGGGTTACGGACGAAACCCGGTCAACGGTCTCGAAGGAGGAACAGAAATCCTAGCTTCCATAGTCAGAGGGAGCGGAAAAACCTAATGGAGAAAACCATCAAAAATAATCATTCGGGACTGACATTCCGATCTTATTCAGAAATCTATTTCCTACCATGTACGATGGACAATTTCAGTTGCAGAATGGAAAGTTCGCTAAAAGTAAGCGCTGCCGCAGGTGGTTACTCGAAAGAGGATACCACCATTGCTTTATGCAGTGCATCAGAACCTTGGGTTCTGGAGAGTCCCAACATCCGCAGTAAGGATGAGTCGAAGCATCCTTGGTATCCTTCAAAACTCAAGTTCAAAAGGAAATTCTTCGCAGGCACCTAGAATATAAACTCATTACAAAAATCCGTAATCGGAAAGAACTTGAAATTCTCTTACGTACGCCTGAAATACACATTTTGGTACGACAAGAAGCAAGATTTTTGGACGAAAACGTTACAGAAAATAAACATCGCATAATTTTCAAAGGTAAACCTTCAAAAAAAATTATAAAAGATATGGCAGTACTTGGTACCGCCTTCTATATTCATAAAAATTCAAATCCAATTCAGAATACTCTCTCTTCTCCAAGTAAAATGCAAAAATTAACAGTATACGTTTGTTAATTTCCATGCCCCAATTAATGATGACAATAAGAAAAATCCGGGCAAAGTGGAAGGATTTTGGGAACTTTTGAAAGACGAAATATCAAAATTCCAAAATAGAGCGTTGTGATACTACTAGGGGATTCTAATGCACAAATAGGGAGGGAAAAAATGTTTCGAGAACAGTAGGAGAATATCCAGACCATGAAAGAACGAAAAAAAATGTACAAGACTAATTAATCTTTTTAAAACTTTTTAGTTGAAGTTAACGTCAACTTCCTTCAAAAAATTGCGAAGTAAAGCAAAAACAAGTATATATCCAAATGTAATACTAGGGGACTCCCCATTAGATCTCGTGGCTATTTCTCAAAGCAATATTCAAGAAATCATGAATATAAAAGTAACATAAAACAGGAAATTTAACTCTGATCATTACCTGATTAAAATTAAAACGAAGCTATGGAAATGTTTTGGGAAAACAGAGCACCTTGATGAATTTAAAATGCAAAGGAAAGAAACAGCAAAAATAATAAAGAGTGCTAAACGATCTTTGGAAAAGTCACAGCTTCTGTCCATACAAAACAGTTTTGTTAAAAATAACTCCCGGAGTTTCTATCAGATGTTTAAAATTTATCTAAAGAGCTACCAAGATCCAGGTATTTGCTTCAGAGATGAAAATAGTAAAATAGGCCTAAACAATACCATAACTGTGAACTTCCAAGAAATTACTTTGAACAACTCTTGAACTGTGAAGAACTGAACTGTAAGCTAGAATTTCCAGATCTTCACGAAAACACAGAATCAGATCCACCGCCTACAGCTGAAGAAATTAAAAAAGCAATAAATACCCTGAAAAACAACAAACCCAGAGGAGAAGATTGTATTACAGCTGGACTTATAAAATGGTCTCAACCAAAAGTTATAACTAACCTTCAGATCATGTTTGGAGAAACATGGGAAACTGAAAAGATTCCAGAAAACTGTAAATGGCTCTTATCCATCCTTTGCACAATAAGGGCGATAAGCATGATGGAAACAACTACAGAGGTATATCTCTGTTGCCAGACAGTTATAAAATATTTTTAACAATAATACTAAACAAGGTAGAAACAACCATGATAGCCACGTGGTAGAATAACAGAGTGGATTTAGAAAGAACAGATTTTGCTCAGAACAGATTTTCAACCTAAAGTCCATACTCCGTCAAAGTCTCACAAACGCTCAAGACATAGTTGTAACATTTATAGATTTTAAAAAGACATTTGATTCAGTTGATAAGGAAACACTAGATAAAGTGATCCGAAAATTTGGCATTAAATGTAAACTAGCAAACTTTATTCAGAAAACATTCATAGACACCAAAACAAAAATTTTGGGGTGAAATATCTAAAGCATTCGAAGTAAAAGCAGGTGTAAGGCAAGGTGACGGCCTGTCTCCATTTCTCTTTAATTGTGTCCTAGAGAAAATAATAAGAGGATGGAAACAAAAACTAAAAGAACATAAGTTACCACCAGTAAGACTGGGGACTAAGAACAAAGGTACTGAAATCCATTGTCTAGCATTTGCAGATGATTTTGCCATTCTTTTTGAGCACCTAACAAATTCAGAAATACAAATCAATCTCTTAGAAGAAATAGTCAACATAACAGGTTTAAGAATTTCTGTAGAAGAAACAAAATTTATAATAAACACAAAGATGCTCCAGAAATAGATATTGGAGAGATAAAAAGAGTTAATAAATTTAAATATTTAGGGAAAATGATTCAAGAAAATGGCTTAGAAAATTCGCTGTAGACGAAAGAGTACGTAAAATAGAGAACATTTGCAACAAATGGTTTCTGCCTAAAAATTTGAAAATACAGCACTACAACACAGCGGTAAAACCAGAATGTCTCTATGCAAGTGAATGTTTAGTATTGAATTACAAATTACACAAACTTGAATCATTCGAAAAATACTCGGTGCGCAAAGAAATACAGAGGTATGGAAATTAACGTTTTTGCTGTTGAAGATATGTATTCGTTTGTTGGGGTGCTGCTTGTAATGGGTGCTCTGAATTCTCCAAAGGAGCCTTTCAGCATGCTGTCGAGCAATGATTCCTGTATCAAAACATCAGTTTTTCACGATTCTTTATCTCATAATAGTTTTCGAACTATTTATGCTCTTTGATGTTTTATATATCACGATGTTGGAAATACTCGCCTTCAGAAAAAATGCATGACAAGCTGGCACATACAAGGGAAGAGAAGTATGAGATTCTTTTACTTATCACTGTCAAAACTCTGCAGCCACCTAACGGTTGATGAGCAACTAATCCTGTTTAGGGAAAAATGCTCATTCACAGCTCATTCTGAATAATGCAGTCGGGATGAAATTTTTCTCCTGTTCGACGGCGTACATACTGAGATTTTTTAGTTAATATTTCAAACGTGCTTTCATCGCTGAAGCATACTTGTAAAAATTAAGAAACATAATTAATATACTATGAATAAATGTACATAGGTTATATCATATCGTAAATAATAATTTTAAAGTTAAATTATCGATCTCCGGAAGTCCACATACTGATCACACCACTGTTTACACCAGTGCAGACGCTTTGCTTTTGTTGTGGCTGTTAACTTTTCTAGTGGGTCGACAGCCCTTGATATCAATATCCTTCAACTTTCTACGAACAGTGCATTCAGATGCATTCACATTATCCCCATCCAATTGAGATTTTATCAGCTTTTTTATGTGGTGAAATGTCACCTCTTTTACCCATTTTTAAAGGTCACAGTTAGTAATATTTGGCTGTTAAACAATCAATTGTGACGTCGATATTACGAAATTGATAATCAAAGCGAGAAAGTATTACACTAGTTACACGTGAGAACGCCACAGAACAAGTCCTTTCCTGTACGCTGCATTCTGCACATTGATACCTACAATTAGTCAACAATCCAATGCCATGTAGCAACAACAGATACAAAATTCAACAAGGTAGTAAGTGTCCTGAATAACTATCATAAATTTTCCGGTTAATCGCATTAAATATAGTACTCAACACGTAATTATTACAGATAACATTAAAAATGTGCAGTGTGTCTAATAATTTGGCCAGGGACTGAAGGACTGAATGGAAATGAAAGGGCAGGCATACTCATCCTGGAGGTTCCGGTCGACCACGTCCAACCACCACAAGAGTAGATCGCCGTATTGTGCACCAAGCACATCGTAAGCCCTTTATACACTACTGGCCATTAAAATTGCTACACCGCGAAGATCACGTGCTACAGACGCGAAATTTAACCGACAGGAAGAAGATGCTGTGATATGAAAATGATTGGCTTTTCAGAGCATTCACACAAGGCTGGCGCCGGTGGCGACACCTACAACGTGCTGACATTAGGAAAGTTTCCAGCCGATTTCTCATACACAAACAGCAGTTGACCGGCGTTGCCTGGTGAAACGTCGTTATGATGCCTCGTGTAAGGAGGAGAAATGCGTACCATCACGTTTCCGACTTTGATAAAGGTAGGATTGTTGCCTATCGCGATTGCGGTTTATCGTATCGCGACATTGCTGCTCGCTTTGGTCGAGATCCAATGACTGTTAGCAGAATATGGAATCGGTGCGTTCATGAGGGTAATACGGAACGCCGTGCTGGATCCTAACGGCCTCGCATCACTAGCAGTCGAGATGACAGGCATCTTATCCGCATGGCTGTAACGGACCGTGCAGCCACGTCTCGATCCCTGACTCAACGGATGGGGACGTTTGCAAGACAACAACCATCTGCACGAACAGTTCGACGACGTTTGCAGCAGCATAGACTATCGGCTCCGAGACCATGGCCACCGTTACCCTTGACGATGCATCACAGACAGGAGCGCCTGCGATGGTATACTCAATGACGAACCTGGGTACACGAATGGCAAAAGATCATTTTTTCGGATGAATCCAGGTTCTGTTTACAGCGTCATGATGGTCGCATTCGCGTTTGGCGACATCGCGGTGAACGCACATTGGAAGCGTGTATTCGTCATCGCTATACTGGCGTATCACCTGGCATGATAGTATGGGGTGCCATTGGTTACACGTCTCGATCACCTCTTATTCGCATTGACGGCACTCTGAACAGTGGACGTTACATTTCAGATGTGTTTCGACCTGTGGCTCTACCCTTCATTCGATCCCTGCGAAACCCTACATTTCAGCAGGATAATGCACGACCGCAAGTTGCAGGTCCTGCACGGGCCTTTCTGGATACAGAAAATGTTCGACTGCTGCCCTGGCCAGCACATTCTCCAGATCTCTCACCAATTGAAAACGTCAGGTCAATGGTGGCCGAGCAACTGGCTCGTCACAATATGCCAATCACTACTCTTGATGAACTGTGGTATCGTGTTGAAGCTGCATGGGCAGCTGTACCTGTACACGCCATCCAAGCTCTGTTTGACTCAATTCCCAGGCGTATCAAGGCCGTTATTACGGCCAGAGGTGGTTGTTCTGGGTATTGATTTCTCAGGATCTATGTACCCAAATTGCGTGAAAATGTAATAAAAAAAATGTTCCTGTGCGTGTGAAATCTTGTGGGACTTAGCTGCTAAGGTCATCAGTCCCTAAGTTAACACACTACTTAACCTAAATTGTCCTAAGGACAAACACACACACCCATGTCCGAGGGAGGACTCGAAGTTCCGCCGAGATCGACCGCTCAGACCATGACTGCAGCGCCTTAGGCCGTTTTTTTTTTTATTATTAATCTCATTTCGTTCGTTTTAGATCGTTGTATTTGCTCGGGGCGGACGTCGCAAGACACCCGTTTCAGTTCGTCATTGATCCATTAACTCAGTGTTTTTATTACGGAGGGCAGCTAACCCTCTGACCGAACACGCTGAGTTACCGTGCCGTCTGACCGCTCGGCTAATCCCGCGCGGCAAAATGTAATCACATGTCAGTTCTAGTATAATATATTTGTCCAATGAATACCCGTGTAACAGTTTCATTTCTTCTTGATGTAGCAATTTCAATGGCCAGTAGTGTATTTGCGAGTGGCATCCGAGACGAGAACACGTAACGGACTCCCTGCAACAATTATGTGCCGCGTCGCACCCTTGGTCGGATACCGGCAGCAGCCTGTTTAGGGAATTTCCATCTCATGAGTAGGCTGCCGTTAACATCACAACACAAACGGCTAGTTTTATCCTTGTGGGCCCGCAACATGATGTGTATCTTGCAGAGATATTGTAAGTTGTGTTTAAAGTATACTGACGGAAACCAGTCACAACACCAAAAAATAGTTAATGTAGAGTAGTAAAATTTAAGGAATACATTTGTTTACGTGACATATTTAAGTGGTTAACATCGCAAGATCACAGGTTAACGTTCGCGCAAGATAAACCAATGGAAATGTGAAAGGTTGCTACATGTATAACCCATATAACCGCTAGAATGTTGAATCCAGGCATGTAAACGTGCATACATTGTGTCGTACAGATGCTGGATGTCAGTTTGTGGGATGGAGTTCCATGCCTGTTGAATTCGGTCGGTAAATACAGGGATGGATAATTCTGGTTGTGAACAACGCTGGAGTTGTCGTCCGATGATGTCCCATACGTGCTCGATTGGAGACAGATCTGGTGATCGAGCAGGCCAAGCCAACATGTTGACACTCTGAAGAGCATGTTCGGTTACACCAGCGGTATGTGGGTAAGCGTTATCCTGTTTGAAAAAGCCCATTGGAATGCTGTTCATGAATTGTAGCACGACAGGTCGAATCACCAGACTGGCATAGTTTTGCCGTCACGGTGCGTGGGATAAACACGCGATTCATACGAAACTGCTCCAGTTGTAGGTCCAGGTCACAGACAGGTTGATTGCAGGCTCTCCGCTAGCCTTCTTCTAACAAGGGAACCTGCCCATCGCACCCCTCTCAGATTTAGTTATAAGTTGGCACAGCGGATAGGCCTTGAAACACTGAACACAGATCAATCGAGTAAACAGGAAGAAGTTGTGTGGAACTATGAAAAAAATAAGCAAAATATACAAACTGAGTAGTCCATGCGCAACATATGCAACATCAAGGAGAATGTGGGCTCAGGAGCACCGTGGTCCCGTGGTTAGCGTGAGCAGCTGCGGAATGAGAGATCATTGCCGTGTTCCCGTGGTTAGCGTGAGCAGCTGCGGAACGAGAGATCCTTGGTTCAAGTCTCCCCTGTAGTGAAAAATTTACTTTCTTTATTTTCGCAAAGTTATGATCCGTCCGTTCGTTCATTGACGTCTCTGTTCACTGTAATAAGTTTAGTGTCTGTGTTTTGCGACCGCACCGCAAAACCGTGCGATTAGTAGACGAAAGGACGTGCCTCTCCAATGGGAACCGAAAACATTTGATCGCAAGGTCATAGGTCAACCGATTGCTCCACAGGAAATCACGTCTGATATATTCTATACGACACTGGTGACGGCATGTGCGTCACACGACAGGAATATGTTGTCGACCAACCTAACTTGTACACTTGGCGAATGGGTAAAAAGATTCTTCTACCTTGCCCGATTTAGGTTTTCTTGTGGATGTGATAATCACTCCCAAAAAAGTGATGAAAACATAAGAGTTTGTCACATAAACTGCAAGAAATGAATGCAACAGTTTCGATGTTTGTTTAGTTGTAGCGTCCCCATACTACGGCGCAGTTACCTCGCATCGGACGGACGGACGGACGGACAGATAATAATTGTCTGAAAATAAAAAATTAAAAGTTTTCACTCGAGGGAAGACTTGAACCAAGGGCCTCTCGTTCCACAGCTATTCACGCTAACCACGGGACCACGGCGCTCCTGAGGCTACACTGTCCTTGATGTTGCTTATCTTGCGCATGGACTACTCAGTTTGTATATTTCGCTTATTTTTTCATAGTTCCACACAACGTCTTCCTGTTTTCTCGATTGATCTGTGTTCAGTTTTTCAAGACCTATCCACTGTGCCGACTTATAACTAAATCTGAGGGGGGGGGGTGCGATGGGGAGGTTCCCTTGTAAGCACCACAATAGGGAATGAAAGCTGGTGCCGAGGTCATGGCAGCATAGGGAGCTACCAGGCACTTTCCCAGTTCAGCAGGAGCTTTCAACACAGAGGAGAAACTACTGGTGTTTAGCGATCATAGTGACCCCCAGTTATGTACAGTAACATCAAAACTCGTCAAGATTTCGCCAGTTTGGTAGACAATTTTTTTTTAATTTCTAACTCATTGGAAGCAGCTTCTCGCATTGCTCCCGTTTGTCCATTTTAGCTTCATTCAGATTTTGTATCTGAACACGTATTTGATTAGGCGTAAATAGATGATTAAGATGTTTAAAATATTAGTAAATGATTAAGACAACGCCGGGAAAAATAAGTCAGATGACTAGAGAAAAGCAGGAAGGGCTGCAGATGATCATTGGTCGGTACAGTAACTGCCTGTTGACTCTGAACGCAAATAGATTTAAGATATTGCGGACAAGTAGAAGTGATACATTACTATTCAGTTACATTTCTGGTGATAAATCTCTGGAAACAGTAACGTCGGAAGCTCCGCGAGGCTGTTGTGCAAGCAAAACGGAAGCCAGAGGGATGGATATATTTTCTGTCTCTTCGACAGCAGCTATTCTCAGCTACTCAGTAAACTTACCAAAAGTTCGTTTCACAATCTTCCTTGAATTAAAACTGTACGCCTAACTGATGCATAAACAATAATTTTGCGTTTCGCGCGTAGAGTTCAGCCAACAGTTCTCCTGTTTGGCTGTCGTCATTAATTAGCCCTGCTCTGCTTGTATCTAATGTTTGCCGCGTCCGTCAGATGTCATGAGGCGTTTCGCTATTCATTTGTTCCCTTGTATAGTGTTCAAAACGCCCAATAGATGTCATCTGCGTATGTTGGTTACCTCTTCTTGTGTTAAGTGTTCGTCCAGCAGATGTCAGCTGCTGCTTCTTTGGAGGCAGTCACGGTTGCTATGGTAACAGAGTCGGTATACAAATATAGTACGCAGACGCAACTTGTTAATATACGTTTGTGCGTATGGCATTGTTCAGTGTGTATAGGACGAACGACAGACGCTGCGGTGACGGCATGGAGAAAACGATGTGGGAAGATAAAGAAGTTAAATTTGATCTGCCTTTAAAGTAAGTGCACTTCCAAAATCATTATATTTTAAATTATATCAGCTGTAATCATTGAATTATTAACTGTTAGCCAATTTTGCTGTCGTAATAATTACAGGAATTGCAATTTTACTTGTTGAATACAAAATTTTATCCCAGAAATAACAACTGGCGAATTGTGTAATGTTAGGAATACTAAATTAGTAGCACAAAGGCTAATGTCCGCTAAAGAAATCGAGTTTAGTTGTTTTAAAAATATATTTCATCAAAATATTACAGGCATTAAAGGTAAAGTCGGTGAATTCCTAATAGATCTTGGTACTGACCTTATGTATATCTCGGAGCATCAATTACACAGGAAAGAAATAATAACGTTCCTTTGGAATGTTACATCTTATCTGATTTCTGTTTAAGGTACTCGTTTAGAAGGAAAGAGTCGTGATTTCTACCCAATGTAATGTGTCATTTAAAGGAATTAACATATCAAAACACTGTACCATAAAGACCAAATAATTGAAATTTTTGTTTTACCACAGGCCTCTACAGACTACATGGTTTTTCTTTCCTTACCTTAAACTGTGCTGGGCTAATTGTTTTAGAAATACATGAAGTTGATGTTGCGTGAGGTGTCAGCATAAACTTGCTCACTGATTCTCCAGAGAAAAGAGTGTTAACAGACTTACTTGAATCTTATAAACTGGCACAGACCACGTACATTCCAATTATACTTCAGGAAAACAGTAGCAACATAGAAAATAACTTCATATATTGTTCTTTAGTGGATGAGTGCAGTGTTAAAAAAAAGTAGTTATGGCCTGTCAGATAATGCAGAGATAGATTACTTTTATTTACAAGGCAGAGGCATATCTCAAAGCAGTAAACAAAATATGTGGAGATATTATGAGTTCCCTTGTAATGCAGACAAAAAAATGGTTCAAATGGCTCTGAGCACTATGGGACTCAACTGCTGAGGTCATTAGTCCCCTAGAACTTAGAACTAATTAAACCTAACTAACCTAAGGACATCACAAACATCCATGCCCGAGGCAGGATTCGAACCTGCGACCGTAGCAGTCCTGCGGTTCCAGACTGCAGCTAATGCAGACATTTAAAGCCAATGTAGAAGGGAAAACTTGGCAAGCAGCCTTCAATACAGACAACTTGAATGACAAATATATATTTCTTCAAATCTGTATCACTTTCATTGAAATCTTGTCCTTTAAAAAATTGCAGGCAGATATGCATTACTAATAAGCATCCAACTTGGATAACTAGTGACATTAGAATATCATGTGGGAGGAAATGGAATCTGTATCATAACGTGATGAACAGTCAGATCCTGGTTACAAATGCTGAAGAACTCATCAAACAGGCCAGAACAATGCAGAATTCCAAGAGAATAGCAAAATTAAAAATATGTGGTTAATTGTGAAACAGGCATCAGGGTAGAATGTGGGTGCTCAGTTTATTACACTTCTCTTGTGTAAAAATGAAACTGTTATTGATCCACCAGATTTTCATAAAATATTTAATAACCATTCCCTGTCAATAGCTGACAAGTTCAATCAAATTTCAGTGATACAGGTGAATATGCAGAAATCTTGAAAGCTGGTGTTCTGAGACTATTGTATCAATTTGAATCATGAAGATCAGTGTACTACATATTAGTTCTATAGTCTATCACCTGTGCAATATGTCTTTAAGATGTGGTCAGTTTCCCAAGAGACTGAAATGCTTGTTAGTGAAACCACATTGTAAAGGATGAAAGATGTCATTTAAACAGTTTCTGTGCTACCAGTGTTCTTGAAAGTTTTTGAAAAAGTAATGTATAAGAGAGTAGTGCCATATCTCAGTACACATAAATTACTGTCAGACAAGTAGTTTGGCTTCAGGAAAGGAGTATCAGTGGAAAATGCAATTTATGCTTTTGTGTGTGAGGCACCAGCAGGGCTAAACAATAGGTTGAGGACAATAAGTATTTTCTTTGATTCATCAAAAAACATTTGGTTGAGTGGACCATGCAGTACTCTTCCATTGCTCGAAACATTATGGGATTGGTGAAAATTCTCAAAGTGATTTACTTTTTTAAAAAAAAAAAAAGACAAAAAACACTAATCAGCTACTGAAGCATCTTTATCTTCTATGGGTTGTGGGGGTTACGACCCCTGGGGAGGTGGGTGGGTATTCACGCATGGCTGTCTTCACTTACATGTTGTAGCTACGCAAGGCGTCTAAATTTGTTTATATTTAGTTTGTCCCCCACCCAAAACACCCCATTTCCCGCGCTTGTCCTGTTAGTGTCATTAGGCTTCTTGTGGAAAGTGTGTGTGTTTGTTTTTGTTTCTGCCATATTTGTGACGTCATGGGTCAAAGCAGACGGGTGGGATCGGACGCTTCCGTATTTCCCATATTTGAAATGTAGGAAGCAGAATGTCAACAAGTAGTGAAGAAGTTTAAATCTGACAGGGGGATGCCACAGGGCTTTGTTTTGGGTCCATCACTTATCTTGATGAATGTCAATGACCTGCTGCTAAACTTGGCAGACAGCCTAAAAAAATCTCTTTGTGGGTGCCTCAAGCATTATTATAATAAGGTAGTCAGTAAAATGAGCACATGGCTTTCAGAGAACAGATTAACATTCAACTGCAACAAAATGTAATGCATACAGTTACTGACACAGAACTCTTGCCAAAGTAAAATTTCACTGTGCCAAATTGGTCAGGCACACAGTGAAGAAACTGAGTGCTGCTATTTTCACTATAAGAATAATCTCCACTGCCTCTGACTCTGAAATGTGAATGTTTGTTTGCTTTGCATACTTTCACACTATTATTTTGTGTGGTGTTATATTTTGTGGCAATTCTATGCACACTTAGCCCAGAAAAGGGTGACCAAACAGATCTGCAGTGCCAGTTTGTGAACTTAATGTAGATTGTGGTTCAAGTATCTCAGAATTGTAGCTCTGCCATCCTCATGCATTTATTCCATGATGAGATTTGTTGTTGACAGTATTGACTCATTCTAAAGACACTGCAACATTTATTCAGTGAACATTAGATGTAAAAAACAATATACATTTGGATTAAACTTCTTAAGCATTGAATAGAAAGGTGTGCACTATTCACCAGTTTCCATTTTTGATATGGTTCTGCAGAATTGAAAAAAAGTTGAGTGATTAACCCAAAGTATTCAGATCCAAGTTGAAACATTTTCTTGTGGCACATTCCTTATATTATGTACAGGAGGTCTTCGCAGTAGTTTAGAACTCCTCACTGTAATGTGTTATTTACTCACTGACAATTTTCTGTGTTTTAATAAATCTTTAATTAAATGTTAAAAATTTTCTGGTAAGCATTCTATAAAGTATGTAACCAAGTAGCTTTGGCTCACATGGTCTCACAGAATCTGATTAAGATGTATTTCAAAGGTTTCTTTCAAACCATAGGGTTTCCCTAATTGAGCAAACAGCCTTTGTCTCACAGTCAGTAGTATGTTGCCTATGTCATAAAGCAGTTTTGTTTTTTCCTTTGAACTACACTCGTAAGACAAAAAACAACACACGATGAAGGAATTCTCCAAATGAAATGAACAGCAATAGATGTGTGTACATGCACAGAAAAAAGATTACTATTTCAGAAAAGTTGAATGATTTATTAGGGAGAAAGAGTGTCACAAATTGTGCAAGTCAATAATGTGTTGGTCCATCTCTGGCCCTTGTGCAAGCAGTTATTCTTTGCAGTACATCCCACAGCTGTCCAAGGCATCTCCAGACACATCACTGAAGACAATTCTAATCCAGCCAAAGAGATTCCATGCCAAAGATATGCCTGGAGATGCCCAACCTGACCGTCACCCACCATATGGCCCGACAACCAGGAGCGATGGTCTGGGGTGCCATTTCTTTTCATTGCAGAACCCACTTGATTGTCATTCATGGCACCCCTACAGCACAGCATTACATCAACAACAGTCTATACCCCATTTTGTTGCTCTCCATGGCAAGTCATCCTGGGCCGACATTTCAGCAAGATAATGCCCACCCACCTACAGCGAGAGTTTCTGTTGCTTGTCTTTGACCTTGTCAAAACCTACCTCGGCCAGCAAGGTTGCTGGGTCTCTCACAAATTGAAAACATTTGGAACATTATGGGCAGGACCCTCCAACCAGCTTGGGATTTTTATGATCTGAAATGCCAATTTTGACAATTTGGCACAATATTCCTTATGAGGACATCCAACAGCTCTATAAATCAGTGACAAGCTGAATAACTGCTTGCATAAAGGCCAGAGGTGACCAGTGTGCCACTGACTTGCACAATTTGTGAAGCTCTTTCTCTTGAATAAATCATCCAATTTTTCTGAAACTGCAGTCATTTGTTTGTCTGTATTTATTTATTTTTTTTTATTTATTTCGTATTCCATTAATCCGTATTGTGATAAATCACAAGGATGTGGAATGAGTCATGATTACATACAACAGATATAATACACATATATAAAATGACAAAAATGTACCATAAGATTATGAATAAGTTTGTAGGTTAAAATCAAATCAAAGGTATAGCTCAAGTAATATAAAACAATACCTAAAAAGGAAATATAGTACATTTTCCAAATTAAACAAATAATACACATATATAAAATGACAAAAATGTACCATAAGATTATGAATAAGTTTGTAGGTTAAAATCAAATCAAAGGTATAGCTCAAGTAATATAAAACAATACCTAAAAAGGAAATATAGTACATTTTCCAAATTAAACAGTTAATGTGATCTATAGCAAACAAATTTTTATCAGTATAAAAAATCATTGCTTTATCTGTAGATACTCATCAAGAGAATAGAAGGAATTTACCATTAGGTAGTCTCTCAATTTACATTTAAAAGTAGGTACATCACATCTGCTGATTTCTGTCCCTTTTGGATAATTCCTTGATGGTGCATTTTTTTCCTTTCCTTGGAGTGTATATAGTCAAGTAGAGTACAGAACCATGTTTAGTAATATACATGACTCACAGTGTGAAACTCATTTGATTAGACAGGAAATACTGTCCTGACTTATATCTAGAATGAGCACTTTAAACATTAACTGACTGTTGTAATCCTTCTTTTGTGTAGATCATTAACAATTTTATGAAAGGAAAATTCGGTCGAGGAACCTAATACATTATCAAACAGAATTGCTGGCAAGTTCTTACCCCCAGGAAGCAAAATGTATGGTATTGCTGATTAACACACTCAAAAGTAAAACAGACCCATACCATGCTTTCAGAACTAATCGCACCATTGTATGAGATAAAGCAGATATAGGTTGGTGAAGGTTAAAATGGGAGAACAGGGCACTCTTATTTAATGATGAGGGTGGACAAGATGAAAGAGGGAGGCCTCGGAGAGAGTTGGTCTCATTGATCATCTAATTTTTCTGAAATTGCTATCATTTGTGATGCATCAATTTTGTGTGTGTGTGTGTGTGTGTGTGTGTGTGTGTGTGTGTGTGTCGTGTATATAGCAGTCAACTATAGTACACTGTGCAGTGTCCATGTGGCACTCAGTATTACAAACTAAATTATTTTTAAAGTGGAATTCTATGCCCCCATTTGATAGAGTGGTCCAAAATTAATCTCATGCAGTATTTGGTTTAGCAATATGTGTTAACAGGAAAACATGAAGAATAACCAATATTGCAGCAGCGACTGTGGAGCACTGGTACATGGCGGTGACAGTCAGTGCAGGACAGGGCAGTACATGAGATGGGACAAGCTGTTCTTGTTTTACTGTCCCTGTTAATACATATTGCTAAAACAAATATTGCACTAGATTATTTTGGGCCTAAAGAATGGACATGTAAGATATGGCTGTAAAAATAATTTTGTTTCTAACAAGAAACAAACTGGCACTTCTTGTTGATACTGGATGTTGCACAAAAGACATGATAAGCAGTATTTCTTTGTACTGACTCCACCTACACATTGCACAAATGAAGCCAAAACAACAGAGTAAATGCGCCTGACAACTCGTAGGAGAGACACACAATGTGTACATGTTTGTGTAAATTTATTATGACTTTTTTTGTCCCAAATTCTTAACTGCACTATTCACCTCTCTACTCCCTAATTTATCTTTACTTCTCATTCTGTCCTTATCTCTTTACTGAAGCTTGCTCAGTGCTCACTGATGTACTATCTCCAGCCTACTCTCCATGACACTACCCCCTTCAACTCTGTCTACCCTCATCCTCAGTACAGGTGGGTCACTCTCACTGTGGGGTCTGACTGAGCTACCCATCCTGTTTAACCTTTCACAACTTATCCCTTTTTCCTTTGCTACAAAGGAATTATTAAGCTCAAATATTAGGCAGTCTGTCTCTTTTACTTTTATGTGTGTGTATCAATAGTACTAAAACATCAACAAAAACTATTATACTGTCCCACAGTAGAAAGCACTTCTCTACACTTTAATACTGGAAAAAAATGAAAAAGTAATGGATGCATGAGCCTCACCAGAATACACAATTGCAGTGCATCTCCTCTTGCTACCTTTCCCCTGCACTTACTTAGTACTACACTTCTGTCTATTACAGTTCTTATCTTTTGATAGAAATACACATGAATAAATATAAAGTACTTTCAGATTGTCGAACACCAGGTTATTGCTCTAGGGTGACAAAAAAGGAAACTGTTGAATGGGAGGGGTGGAAGGCTAGAAAAAAGGGGGAAGCAGGTTACTCAGAACCCAGGTTAAAAGGGACCCATGAGGTATAAGAAGGAATTGTGCTGTAGTACCATCTGGCTTATTGCACAGCTCTTGTAAGCAATTGTGCAAAGCAATGTCATAAAGACTCAGTAACTAGGCATCCTGGTGCAAGAACAAGTGTTCAGTAACATTACAGCACTGGCAGGGCTCCTGATAGCACTGACATGGCGGGAAAGCTGGAGCAAATGTCACAGTTGCCCGATTACACCTGGTGCCTCAGACCTGTTATGACTCAGAGGCCAGGAGCACTGCCATTTCAGAAACACTAGCCGACTAGACTTCTATATAGGTTGTTGTTGTGGTCTTCAGTCCAAAAACAGGTTTGATGCATCTCTCCATGCTACTCTATCCTGCACAAGCCTCTTCATCTCCGAATAACTACCCCAACTGACATTCTTCTAAATCTGCTTATTGTATTCATCTCTTGGTCTCCCTCTTCAATTTTTACCCCCACCCCCTCACCTAAACTTCCCTCCAGCACTAAATTGGTGATCCTTTGATGTCCAAGAACATGTACTATCAACCAATCCCTTATTTTAGTCAAGTTGAGCCACAAATTTCCTGTCTTCCCAATTCTGATCAGTACCTCCTCATTAGTTACATGATCTATCCATCTAATCTTCGGCATTCTTCTGTAGCCCCACACTCTAAACACTGAACTCTAAAGAACTCAAGTGACTTAATAGAAAAATAAGAAATGAAAACATTCCAAACAGAGCCACATTAATTTAATTTGGCATAATTTCCATGTACATTCACATTCCAACAGAAGAAGCCATCAACATCATAGGAAGCAATCTGCAACTACAAGAAAACATACAACAGGTACCAGCTGTATTGAAGCTCATAACAGAGCAAAACTACTTCACATTCAACAACAAATTTTACTCTCAACAAGAAGGACTACCTATGGGATCCCCAAACAGTAACTCTCTAGCTGACATTTTCATCAGCCAGATAGAAAATCAGTTCTTTCACAAAATAGTAAAACCAAAGCAGTACAAAATAAAATATTAGTACAGATATGTAGATGGTATAATTTGCCTAAACATTGAATCACAGTCTCATATAAAACAGCTTCATGAGGACATAAACTCCATTCACACACAAATGCAATTCACCGCTGAAACACAAACAGGCGAAAACCTCTTTTTCTTAGATCTCACCATTTACAATAGAAACAACAAACATGAATTCACAATTTATAGGAAACCCACAATCACCAGCACTATCATTCATAACCAATCGAATCATGCCATAACTCAGAAAGAAGCCAGCTTCAGATATTTACTGCACAGACTGAACAAAACACCCATGAACAAAATTATTACACACAAGAACTGAATAAATAAAACAAACTGCACAAGAGAATGGATATGATACAAAGACTGTAGGTAAAATAAACAACAAAATACAAAAACAGGCAACACGTAATCACAGAACGTACACACACACACATGTATACACAACACAAGTCACAACAGATCAATAGACACTAAACAATAAATGGCACTTAATCACTTACAACAACAAAGTTACACACAAGGTGGGAAATATACTAAAGACACAGGGACTTAACATAGCATACACAATACTGAAGAAACTTGGAAGAAATACAACCAACACTGACAAATACAGCCAAGCTGGTATATATCAACTAACTTGCAACTGCTTTCAGTCTGTATATGTGGGTCAAACATGCTGGAATTTTAGAGCCAGGTATACAGAACACTTCAGAGCACTGAAAAGCAATAGCTCACCCTCAACATTTGCAGATCACCTAATAGTACAGGATCACCATCCACCAAACATTGAAACCAACTTAAAACTCCTTAAAACAAGTAACAGCCTCTACCAAAAATTAACAATAGAAGAAAACTGTCCCATCCAAAAATCAATAGCCAAGGTAATCACTTTGCAATAATACCCTCTTTGCCACAATAGAAGAACTATATAAATAACACACAGACCAGAACTGCATGTGATCAGCCTCCAAAATTAAATTCCTTTCTCTCTCTCTCTCTCTCTCTCTCTCTCTCTCTCTCTCTCTCTCTCTCTCTCTCCCTCCCCCCCCCCTCCATCTCTCCCTCTCTCCTCCTCCCTCCTTCCTCCGTCTTGGAAATGCGCGCGCGCGCCCACACACACACACACACACACACACACACACACACACACTAAACACCACCAAAACTTCAAATCCAATACCACATCCCAAACAAACATGTCACAAAACAAATGAACATTACACAGCCACAATAACACTTAATGGTGACAAAAACTCTGTACTTGGTGAATAAATCATAAAAAATGCATGTGTATTGACAAAAGCACAAGAAATGAGTGTGTTACCTCAACACAAACAAAGTAAAAACACCATAACATTAAAAACTGCAAGTAACATGCTAATTAATACAATACATAGTATTCTGTCAGAAATTCATAATAAATGGAAAAATAAAATAATGTTTTGTTGTTTGCAGATGAAAAGCTGTAGAATGTGCTACTAGCATAAATGTTCATAGCCTCATGTGAGGTATGTAAGCAAGTGCATACATCCATTTTATTTCCAAGTGTACCACAAAACTAGAACCTTTAGACATATTTGTAAATAAGCAACATAGAATGCTTCAACACAGTGATACATGTCTCAACTCTGTACTGTATGCTAACCAATGTAAAACATTTGACAATAATCACTCATTTCACAAATTTAATTATTATTACTAAAAGTTTCTTTAAAGGTAACATGTAACAACAATTTTGCAGAAGAAAAGTAAACAAATAAACCCACTGAAGATAATCCAAAAAGTGTTGAAACATGTATGGGTGAAAACAAAACTACGGAAATGTTTTGCATAAGGCAAAATTCCTCTCCAATCTTCTCTTCTCTTCTTGTCTAAACTGTTTATTGTCCATGTTTCACTCCCATATGTGGCTAGACTCCAGACAAATACCTTCAGAAAAGACTGCCTAACACTTAAGTATTTATCCAATGTTTACAACTTTCTCTTCATCAAAAACACTGTTCATGATATTGCCAGTCTACATTTTATATCCTCTGTACTTCGGGCATCATCATTTATTTTGCTGCCCAAATAGCTAGTGAAACCTGTCTACTACTTAAAGTGTCTCATTTCCTAACCTAATTCCCTCAGCATCACCTGATTTAATTCAACTACATTCCATTACCCTCGACTTACTGTTGTTGATGTTCATCTCATATCCCCCTTTCAAGACACTAACCATTCAGTTCAACTGCTCGTCCAAGTCTCTGACAGTATTACAGTGCCATTGGCAAACCTCAAGATGTTTACTTCTTTTCCCTGAATTTTAATTACTATTCCAATTTTTTCTTTGGTTTCCTTTACTGCTTACTCTATGTTCAGATTGAACAACATTGTAGGTGGGTTACAAACCTGCCTCAACCACTGCTGACCTTTCATGCCCTTCAACTCTTATAGCTGCCATCTGGTTTGTATACAAGTTGTAAATAGTCTCTCATTTCCTGTCTTTTACCTCTGCTACCTTCAGAATTTCAAAGTGAGTTTTCCAATCAACATTGTCAAAAGCTTTCTCTAAGTCTACAGATGCTGTAAATGAAGGTTGGCCTTTCCTTAACCTGCTTTCTAAGATAAGTTGTAGGATCAGTATTGCCTTGCGTTTTCCTACATTTCTCTGAAATCCAAACTGAGTTGCTCTGACGTTTGCTTCTACCAGTGTTTCCATTCTTCTGTAGAGAATGTGTGTTAAGTATTTTGCAACTATGGCTTATTAAACTGATAGTTCAGTAATTTTCACACCTGTCAGCATCGGCTTTCTTTGGAATTGGAAGTATTACATTCTTTTTGAAGGCTATCAGTATTGTGACAGAATGTCATCTGCCCCAGAGGCCTTGTTCGACTTAGATCTTTAAGTGTTCTATCAAATTTTTCTTGCAGTGTCATTTCTCCAATATCATCTTCATCTATGTCCTCTTCCATTTCTATAAATTGCCTTCAAGTTCATCTTCCTTGAATAGACTCTCTATATACACCTTCCACCCTTTAGCTTCCCTTCTTTGCTTAAGGTTGGTTTTCCATCTGAGCTTTTGATATTCATATAGCTGCTTCTCATTTCTCCAAAGGCCACTTCAGTTTTCCTGTAGGCAGTATCTATCTTTCCCCTAGAGAAATACGCTTCTAAATCCTTACATTTGTCCTCTAGCCATTCCTGCTTAGCCATTTTGCACTTCCTGTCAATCTCACTTTTAAATGTCTGTATTCCCTTTCACCTGTTTCATTTGCTGCATTTTTATATTTTCTCCTTTCATCAGTTAAATTCAATATCTCCTGTGTTATCCAATGATTTCTACTAGGTCTTGTCTTTTTAACTATTTGATCCTCTGTTCCATTTGAAAGAAACGCTTGCAGTTAAAGGCAGATAGTAGCAAACAAAAAAAATGAAATGATCGTGTGGGATTGATAGCTGGGAGGCCACTTCCAGGGAAGTTTGGCACTGAGTTGCAAGTCTTATTGCAGGTGATGCCACATTGGGTGACTTAAGTGTCTGTGAGGATGAGGGATGATGAGGACAGCACAACACCCAGTCCACGAGTGGAGAAAATTCCAAACCCAGTCGGGAATCAAACCCGGGCCTGCTGCATGGTAGGCAAATGCTTTAACCACTCAGCTAAGCAGGCAGACAGTAGCAAAGAGAAAACAATGAATCTAATAAATTATCGTACATGATCTTTCTTATCTGGAAACCCTTATGAGATATACAGGTAAAAACCTATGAGCCTATTTACACTGTGTGATGAGATTAGATTAGATTAGTTTTTCATTCCATAGATCCGTGCTGAGTCGATCCTCGTGGATGTGGAACATGTCAATTTATTTTTTTTTTAAGCTGAAATAACAATACTAATAGTATGAATATATACAATACATCATTTGTTTCTATTAAAAAATTCGTCAATGGAGTAGAAGGAGTTGGCCGCTAGTAAGTCTTTCAGGCTCCTTTTAAACTGATCTTTATTTGTAACTAAATTTTTTATGTTTACTGGCAAATTATTGAAGATGTGTGTTCCTGAGTAGTGGACCCCTTTTTGAACTAAAGTAAGTGCTTTTAAGTCCTTGTGCAGATCATTTTTGTTCCTGGTATTGTATGTGTGAACTGAGCTGTTTGTTGGAAAAAGAGATATATTATTTAGGACAAATTTCATTAATGAGTAAATATACTGAGAGGCAGGAGTTAGTGTACCCAGTTCTTTGAAGAGGTTTCTACAGGACGTCCGTGAATTTACTCCACAAATAATACGTATTACACGCTTTTGGACTCTGAAAACTTTTGTTTGACTTGAAGAGTTACCCCAAAATATTATACCATATGACATTATGGAATGAAAGTAGGCAAAGTATGCAAGCTTTTTCATTTTTATGTCACCTACGTCTGCTAACACTCGAATTGCAAATACAGATTTGTTAAGGCGTTTCTGCAGTTCTGTGGTGTGCTCTTCCCAACTGAATTTATTATCAAGTTGTAATCCCAGGAATTTAAGACTGTCAACCTCTTCTATCTGCTCTTCTTCGTATTTTATGCATATTCTGGGTGGAAACCTCTTACAGGTTCTGAATTGCATATAGTGAGTCTTTTCGAAGTTTAATGTCAGTGAGTTGGCTTTAAACCATTTATTAATATCCATGAAAATATCATTAGCAGATCTTTCTAGAACTACACTTGACATACTATTTATTGCAATACTTGTGTCATCTGCAAACAAAACGAACTCTGCTTCTGGCAGTGTAACTGATGAGAGATCATTAATGTACACAAGAAAAAGCAATGGCCCTAAGATGGATCGTTGTGGGACACCACATGTAATTTCTTCCCATTCTGATGATGACTGATGACTTAATTCACTAGTCCCTTGCACTGACACCCTTTGTTTCCTGTTAGTGAGGTATGACTTGAACCATTTTGCAGCACTGCCCGTAACACCATAGAATTCTAATTTACTTAAAAGGATGTTGTGGTTCACACAATCGAATGCCTTTGACAAATCACAGAAAATACCTGCTGCTTGAAAATGAAAAGTATCCCAACACGAGGCTAAAAATGACTTACAAGTTTGTGGTGCCCTCCATCAGTAATGCTGGAATTCAATATGGTGTTGCCCCACCCTTAGCCTTGATGACAGCTTCCACTCTCACAGGCATACATTCAGTCAGGTGCTGGAAGGTTTCTTGGGGGATGGTAACCCATTCTTCACAGTGTGCTGTACTGAGGAGAAGTATCGATGTTGGTCCATGAGGCCTGGCACAAGGTAGGCATTCCAAAACATCCCAAAGGTGTTTTACAGGATTCAGGTCAGGACTCTGTGCAGGCCAGTCCATTACAGGGATGTTATTGTCATGTAACCACTCCACCGCAGGCCGTCCATTATGAAGAGGTGCTTGATCGTGTTGAAAGATACAACTGCCATCCATGAATTGCTCTTCAACAGCAGGAAGCAAGAAGGTGAGGTAAACATCAATGTAGGCCTGTGCTGTGATAGTGCCACACAAAACAATTAGGGGTGCAAGCCTCCTCCATGAAAAACACAGCCACACCATAACACCACTGAATTTTATTGTTGGCACTACACAAGCCAGCAGATGACGTTTACTGGGCATTCGCTATACCCATACACTGCCATCGTATTGTCACATTGTGTACCATAATTTGTAACTCCACACAACATTTTTCCACTATTCAATTGGCCAATGTTTATGCTCCTTACACCAAGCGAGGTGTCGTTTGTCATTTACCAGCATGACGTGTGGCTTATGAGCAGCCACTCGACCATGAAATCCAACTTTTCTCACCTCCCACCTAACTGTCATAGTACTTGCAGTGGATCCTGATGCAGTTTGGAATTCCTGTGTGATGGTCTGAATAGAAGTCTGCCTATTACACATTACGACCCTCTTCAACTGTCGGTGGTCTCTGTCAGTCAAGAGACGAGGTCAGCCTGTACGCTTTTGTGCTGTATGTGTCCCTTCACGTTTCCACTTCACTATTACATAGGAAACAGTGGACCTAGGGATGTTAGGAGTGTGGAAATCTCACATACAGACGTATGATGCAAGTAACACCCAATCACCTGACCATGTTCAAAATCCGTGAGTTCCACGGAGCACCCCATTCTGCTCTCTCATGATGTTTAATGACTGCTGAGGTTGCTGATATGGAGTACCTGGCAGTAGATAGCAGCACAATGCACCTAATATGAAAAACATATGTTTTGGGGGGTGACCGGATACTTTTGATCACATAGTGTACCTTCATTTGCTGTCCCAAATCTTAGTATAGTCATGTTTATGAAATATGGCGTGCTGCACTACACTATATAGATGTAGAAATAATAGTATGCCTATACACAAAAACTGATCAATATGACATGCATGAGTAGGTGCTTCAGAAATCTCGCTGGCATATATTATACATTGCTGCTGCTAAAATACAGGACCAAAGGAGAAACAATTTATGCTACATTATATACACATTCTCTAGAGCCAAAACAATTACCTTTATAAAAACTGTTGTGTGTATTTCCTCAGTGTTAGCCGGCGTCATGTAGGGGCATAGGTTTATGTGTGTGTGTGTGTTCGTGTACTTTTCTCTAGTTCGTAAAATAATTACTTTGAAAGCTATCAAGGTCTCTTCCTTTTTGTGTGTGCCTACAGACAACTTAATGCTTCCGATTTTCTGTGAGTGGTCTCCTTTAATGCAAAAGTATTTACCCTCTACTAGAACTTCTCTACAAAATTTTCCTTAGTATTACAAGTTTTTATCCATATGTATGGAAGCATAATTAATACTTCTTACAGCTGTGTAAATTTAATACTAACTTGACAATTGTACATAAATTATACAATAGGTGATTTGTGCTTCACATGGTAAATAATGGTAAAGACTAGATTATAATTAAAATAAATAGTTGGTAAAGGTATTTAGTTAGTGTGTTAAATGGGCCATCTTAATGGTTCTTTGTTATGATTTCATATAAAAGATCAAAATATTTGTCACAGAGGTTGAAAATACTACTTCAGTTGTAAGGTTCTTTTTATTTAAAACATGACCGGTTTCAGGCTCTTGTATGCCCATCATCAGATGTAACAGCACAAAGTTACAACACCTGCTGATGGGCATATAAGAGCCTGAAACTGGTTGTGTTTAAAATAAAAAGAACCTTACATCTGAAGTGGTATTTTCAACTTCTGTTATAATGCTCAGTTGTGGATTGTTTGTGACATAAATGTATTTTGAAATTTAAATCACTGTAGGAAACAAAATTCACATAAACTAGTTTCCATTGTTATGGGATATAGTTGTTATTGAAAATATTTGTTATACCATACTTAGGCAAATGATAAATTTGTAATCATAGCTGAACAACAGTTCACTGGTACAACTGGAAAATTGGACTGTTTTTTGTCTTTTTTTCTGTCTTTGGCTTTTTAAGTTATAGCTTTTCTGCTAATTTCCCAATTGTAACATTTGTAAATGTAAAGAGAAGATGAAAGGGTTCTTAATGAATAAAATCAGCCACATATCATTGCTAATAGTTTGTTGTTAATGTAGGATGCACAAGCGTTGCACCACAAATGCAGCTCTGTGGTTCCCCCACCACCCTTGTCTCACATTGCAATATATTCTTATTCATGTTATCTGTCTGGAATAGTAGTCTGCTGAAGACGGCAATGATCAAATATTTTTGTATGTACATAATTTACTCCTTTCTGTTACATATGAAGCCAAAATATTCTTGTTATCAAGCTTTTGTTTTTGTTAAGAGTATTAAGTATGAATGATGATGTTTTTTAGATTGTGGCTAGTTGTTAATGTCTACAGCTAGTAATTTTCAGCACTGCATGTTAAATATTTTTACTGCCTGAATAACTGTAAATGACTTGTTATGTAAAGCAAACTTAAAAGTAGGGTCATTTCAGTTCAGGTTACTTACAAATAGCTGAAGCAAAGTGAAATACTGAGAGTTTAAATTCGGTCTAGTTATGTAATATTAGCATGTAACACAAATTTCAAGAAGTGCCTCACAGTAATGAGGGTATAAAAATATGAATATCTGCAAAATGAAAGGTAAATGAATTGATGGTGATTTATCATCCATGCAAATGCTATGTAGGATAAGGTTATAATTCAGTAAAAATATTTATTCACAGATCACTTTACTATGACATCAGACATGTTGTTTATTTATCCACAGACGAGTTTACTATGATATCAGAGATATCAGATTAATACAACAATGAAACACAACTGCGTCAACAAATGTGTAAGCATATAGTACTTACAAGTCTAGTTGACTATTGTGGTCATATTTTGTGTACTTGATCCCCAAGAAATAATACCAAAGCGAAGGTCTCAGTGAACATAGAACTAATGTGTAGCTACCGGCTCTTTCTGTTAAACACAGATGACAGAACACTAAGGGAATTACATGCTGATGACATTTTCTTTGCTAAAATTTTTGTGTACTCATTACACTTCAGCTGATAATCAATATTTGTCCCTAAAACTTTTGTCTTTGCTAGACAGGCTATGGAGTTATCATCTACATTTAATGTGACAGTTGTTTTTTCCTTCCTCAAACTAAAGTTCATACTCTTTGTTTTATTTGTGTTCAACATCAGTTTATTGCTGATTGACCAATTGTAAACATCCCTAAGGATTTCATATTTTTCCATTTGCTTTCTCTACCATGAACTCTAGTTTTTTATCTGTAATGAAAATGTTACTGTCATCTTTAAAGAGAATTTTCCCCCTATACGTACCACTGACTGGAAAGTCATTAATGTATATCAAGAACAGTGGTAGTCCTAAGATGCTATCTCGAGAAAATCCTCTATTAAGAGAACGGGGCTAGCAAAGCGGGTAGAGTTATGTCCCCACATAAAGTTTATTCTGGTGTTGATAATGGTGAGAGCATATTACATGTAGACAGTGACGGGGGGGGGGGGGGATATAAATCAGCAGAATAGAATAAAAATTGAGACTGAGATTACAGAAGAAGCATTATGTATGTATACCTAACTAAAGAAACATGAGGAGGAGGGGGGATAACAAAGTTATTAAGTGAGACAACAAAGCCTAATTGTCTGTGGGGGTGGGAAATGGGGTTTTGGAACAGGACTGGTGGTGGTAGGTGTAAGAACATATACCTGAAATGATTGAGGCCAAGAGAGTTACAGGACTGAAGAGTATGTTGGAGTTGGAGAGGTCAATTCCCACTTGCTCAATCCACAATTCAATGGAACTGGTCAGGAAGGGGGGGGGGGGGCACTAGCTGTGAAGCAGACATTAACATCAAGTGTACGCTCATGGCATTCCTTGCCTCTTGGTGGTCAGTCTTGCCATTGATCAGAGTTTTGTTGTGACCCTTCAGATGGACGGACAATTTGTTGGAAGGACTGAAGGACTCTACCATCCTTCACCGGCTCCTCATCGGCCATACTTGGCTGACTCATGGTCATCTTCTCCATAACAAGGACTCACCCCACTGTCATTGTTGTGCCCGTTTGATGGTGGTCCACATTTGGCCAGAGTGTCCCAACCTAGCCACCCTGCAGCAGTTGCTTAATCTCTCTGACTCACTACTGCTGATGTTAGGAGACAATGCCCCAGTGGCTGACTTAGTTTTATGATTCATTCATGAAGCAGGCTCTTACCACACTCTTTAAGGGAAGACCACTTCACTTTATCGGCGCATTGAGGGGTTGGCCGAGCACTGTTGCCTCATCTGCCCAAACCGGGCTGCAGCTGTCTAAGGTTGGTGGTCCAGCCTGGTCCTCATCCTATCTGCACTTTTACTCTTCTCCTCACCCTCCTCCCTCTCATGTGGTCTTTTAGAGTTGTTCGTCTTTTGTCTCTCTCTGCTTCTCTTGCCCAGTCCGTGTTGCTAGTCTTTCCAAGGCAACCTTGGAGTACAGTACCTCTGGTAAGTAGTGGTGGCTGGGGGATGTATGTCTCCTCATTGCACTCTGCTTTCAGGGGCTTCCAGCTGCTCTCTAGCAGGGGCACATTGCTTGCCTTTCTTTCTCTGTCTCCTTTTCTTCTTTTTGTCCCTTCCTCAGCTTCGCTGACATTAGTAGACCTTGGGGTTTTCTTCCCCTGAGATTTGCACTGTGGGCTATCTCTGATCTACAGTCGTATATACCTGCCTGTTCAAGGACAAAGGGACTGATGTTCTAGTAGGTTGGTCCCTTTAAGCATTCAACCAACCAACCAACAGTTTGTTGGTGGTCATGCCACATGCCACCAGACTTTATATATGGACATAGATGCTTTCAGACATGGCCTCAGATGAGCTATTCAAGTTTGGGTCAGTACGGCTCTGCTCCTTCAAAGCTAGTTAGTATGTGTGTTTGGAATATGATGGGGATGTAGTGGAGGATCCTGTTTGTGGATCAGTATTGGGAGATAGCGTTTGTCTGGAAAGATCTTAACAAGATGTTTAGCATATTGGAGGAGGTGTTGCTCATCATCTACAGGTGGAATGCCTGTACAGCAGAGGTGGCAGTTGACAAGGAAGGTAGATTGCTGAGCTGAATAGAACCAGGTGAAACAGATAGGAGAAAAGGTACTGTCAATTAACCTGAACCAGACAAAAGTTTTGGATTGTGAGTGTTTATGCTTGATTTCTTAAGGTGATACATGTACTGTTCTACACATTTCAAAGCTGTGGATTGATGTGTTTTTGTTTTTATATCTTCCATAAAAGGTTAATTATTTGTAGTTGAGGATATAGTTTGTCATATGTATGTGAAATTGAGTTGGTAATTTTGAATTGGCAGTATGTTGAGAAATGTAGTGTTCAATGGCAGCAAGGCCATGAGCAGAGGGGATGTAGGTTTATAGGGATGTCGTATCAACAGTGACATATAAGGATCCTGATCATAATGTGGTACAAACTATGGAGATGCTGTGGAAGAAGGGGTGATATGAGCATGCCAGTTGGCTATTGCAGAAATTCTTTTGCTGGGAGTGTGGTCATTCTAAACATTTTTAATGTGATGTTTGGGCAGGTCATGTTTGTGTATGACTGGAAAAATTCTTATTATTGAGTCTACTGACAGCTCAGCACTTACACTATATGCCAAGTGTAGAGTGTATTTATTTGCATGCCAGCAAGAATTTTTTACTGTTATGTAAAGTTCCCATTGTAACATGTCTTATTTTTACATTTTGCCATACATTGAAATTGAGTGAGTCATAAATACTCATATTGTGAAATAAAGGTAGGATCTCAGTCAATGTAGGTGCATTTAGATAAAGGAAAATTAATTTGCAGTTTTGGTTGTCATTGAAACTTTTACCTTCTATGTATCTACCCTCCATATCTTTAATATCCCTGCAACACATGTTTCCTCCATGAACAGGAAACTAAAATGGTTTTTATGTTGTTGGCATTTATGTGCATTTCATGGCCTATCAGTTTCCTTCACCACAAATATCTACATTACAATACCATCAACAACTAATGTACTTTGCTTTTGTTAGAAGACATTGAAACAGTGTTTGAATATCCTTCATCGTTAATCAAAATTTTTTTGTAACTTAGTTAGTATATGAATTGCTCAGTTATAGACATATGTATCAAACCAAAACATGCTCTCTGTATCCCAGAGACTAACTTCAAACTATTGAAAAAAATATTATTGCTTAGAACTAAGTAGACACACATAGCATCAAATAGCTAAAAACTTCTGTAGAGAAGTTAGCACAACAAATTGTATCACTAGCTCTGAGAATTGTTAAGTCTATCATTTGAACAAATAACTGGTACCATATGAAGTTTTATGGTTATATAAATATTTTTCTATTTTATTTTCAGCAAGTTGAAGATGCGACCAGGAGAGAAAGTGTTAGACAAGCTAGATTCTATTGAGGACACTAAAGGAAATGATGGTGATATTGGTCGTTTAATAGTGACAAACTTAAGGATAATATGGCACTCACTTTCAACACCACATTTCAACCTATGTAAGTGTATTACTTTGAAAAAGTTTCATGTATATTTGTGGGTTATTAGTAACAGACATGTTGGATTGATTTATGAGTGCATGTGTATATGGTATATCTGTCATAAATCTAAGGTTGGTGTATATTACTATCTACACCATGATTTAGCCTTGCTTATTTTTGGTATTATCACTGTCATCATCATTCTTAATTAACTTCTGAATGAACTTGCAAATAGTGGAACACAAAAGAAATCTTCATTACCAACCTGCCTCTGAAGGTGCAGGTTTTGGTTATTGTTCAGACATGATATTAAATAATGTTTCTATGAGATGGGAATAATTATTTCAGTTCTGTTTACATATTACATTTCTACAGTAATTCACTGACTATTATGAAAATGACACACACCTGTGTTCAGGTAAAGTAATCCACTATGTAAATCTCTTAGTGTGCTGCTGTAGAACTGCTTTGATTTTCCTCATTCTAGTCAGAAAGTCAATGTTCTCACTCTTTCCATGTCCTTTTCCTCCTATATTTTTCTAAGACTGTGTTCTTTCCCACTGTTTTCCTTTTCTTAAATCTATTACATTTAAACTTTTTTCTCTTTTATCCACATGTTAAATGCTTTTTCTCTTTTTTTCATTCATTTGTTACTCCTCTTGATTCTGTATGTTCTTTCAATCTATTTGGAAGAAAGGAGGAAGCAAAATCAGAGTCTTAACATCTAATCGGTGAATAGGTCTTCAGAGATGGTTCACAAGCTGGATTGCACAATAATGGAGATGTAAATCAGTAATGTTAGTAATGTTCTTTCAAATGAACCATACCAGCAGTCCATGCCAGTGATTTAAGGAAATCATGGAAAGCATAAATGGGTATGGCAAAGCATACATTTGGACTGAATTCTTCATGGATTAAAGTCCAGTGTCTTAAGCATTGTGTCCATTCACATTGTCCTTTCCATTTGGCATTCTTTGGTTCTCTACTCACACTTCTCACTTCCTTCTCTCTCAGTGAATATCAACCCTCACTGTTGTTCCCATACATTGTGAATACCTTGTCTGTAGCAGTCTTGTCACTGTTTTCCTGTTATGCACTAGACATTTTGAGAAGTGTAAGTTGCATACCTTGATAACTTTGGCTAATATTCAGCATTTTGTAATTTCATCTCTCTCCTCATGAATCATGGATGTGGCTGAGGTAGTGTGGTTGGGATGCCTTAAAAATACAGATAATAATATCGTAGGGGTAACCACATTGATGGAATACCTGCTGGAAGGCCAAACTAACTCAATGGTTCTTGAAACTGGTCAGTAGTCTTTTTAGAACCTGCACAACAGTCTAGACGACTGGCTGATCAGCACTTTTATAATGATGATGGCATCCTTTTGGATAAAGTATTCAAAATGTAAAATATGATGGTCACCTTTTAAGACTTTACTAACTGCCACTGCATGGTGTAGTGGTGATGTGATATTACTACAGTAGAAATCCGCTAATCTGATACCATCAGGACTTTGAAAATAGTGGATTACAAAGTGTCATCTACAAATAGAAGTGTATGGAGTGTGGGACATAAGGTAAACAATAGGCCACCAACCTTTGATTGTTTATTGTACATTCTCTGCATCCGTTAAAGAGATAAAAATGTATAATACTGCATGAAACAACATTTTAGGGAACAAATGAAAACACTTTATTATATAACTCTGCAATGTAATTTTATGAGTTTATGCTAAGTTCAGGACTGAACAGCATTATGCTGTAGTACTGTACTGTGTATGTTTTATACTACAGTATATACAGTATTTGCATATTTTATTCACTTTAAATACGTTCTATTGCCTGTTTGTTTTTTGTCTTTGCTTTTTTTTGTTCAAAAAACTGGTTACGTATAGTACAAAAATTTACAAGTTCCATAGTGTTGTGTCATTCGCTGCTTTCAGAAAATCTTATAAACATATCAATAGTGGCAGCTGCTTCATTCCAAGTAGATGGAAATGTTGAGTTTGTTGCTTCAGGCCTTTCTTCTTCTTCTTCATCAGATTCGATATCTGGTGGTTGAAGTTCTTGTTGTAGCCGTGTCACACTCTCTACTATCAGTTTGTCTGATATTTCTTTAACTACGTGTTTTTTTATTATCAGTGCCTATCCAGTACAAAACTTCATATCACAGGAAATTTCTTATTTCATTTTGATGATTAATGGAAAATCTCATATAAAGATGTGAAACAAATACTAACAAAGAGATAGAGGGGCTGGTCAGTACTTACCTCAGCTCAGTACAGCCGATAGATACACATAAAACAGAACCGAAAATTTACGTTCCTAGCTTTCGGAACAAATGTTCCTTCATCGGGGAGGAGAGAGGGGAAAGAAAGGGAAGAAGGGAAAGGAGATTCAGTTACTCACAACCCAGGTTATGAAGCAACAGGGAAAGGAAAATAGGGAGGGTAGCAAGGATGGAGGCATGGTTGTCAGAGGGAAGCCAAAGATATTCTACTGTAAGTACTGTGCCACCTTCAGACCAAAGAGGATGCATACAGAAGTAAAGAGGTATATAGTATAAAGATAAACACAACTATGTAGGATGAAAAGATGCGTGAATGGCTAAAGAGGAACGGGAAAGAGGAGAAGACTGAAGAGTAAATGGGAGTGAGGATGTTTAACGTAGGTTCAGTCCAGTGGGATGGCGGGATGAAAGGATGTGTTGGAGTGCAAGTTCCCATCTCCGCAGTTCAGAGGGACTGGTGTTGGGTGGGAGAAGCCAAATGGCACATACGGTGTAGCAGGTTCCTAGGTCCCTATAATTATGCTGGAGGGCATGCTCCGCTACTGGGTATTGGGCATCTCCTAGGCGGACAGTTCGTCTGTGTCGTTCATGCGCTCAGCCAGTTTATTTGTTGTCATGCCGATGTAAAAGGCTGTGCAGTGCAGGCATGTCAGTTGATAAATGACATGTGTAGTTTCACATGTGGCCCTGCCTTGAATTGTGTATGTTTCACCAGTAGCGGGGCTGGAGTAGGTGGTTGTGGGGGGATGCATGGGGCAGGTTTTGCAGCGGGGTCGGTTACAGGGGTAGGAACCGCTGGGTAGAGAAGGTAGTCTGGGAATATTGTAGGGTTTAACAAGGATATTACGGAGGTTAGGGGGGGGGGGGGGCGACGAAAGGCGACTCTGGGTGGTGTGGGGAGAATTTTGTCAAGGGATGATCTCATTTCAGGGGTTGACTTGAGAAAGTCATATCCCTGGCGAAGTAATTTGTTGATGTTTTCGAGGCCAGGACAAAATTGGGTGACAAGGTGGATGCTTCTGTGTGGTCTGGGGGTAGGAACATTGTTGTTGGACGGGGAGGAATGTATTGCTCGGGAAATCTGTTTGCGGACAAGGTCTGCAGGATAGTTGTGGGAGAGGAAAGCACTGGTCAGGTTATTGGTGTAATTGTTGAGGGATTCGTCACTGGAGCAGATACGTTTGCCACGAATACCTAGGCTGTAGGGAAGGGAGCGTTTGATGTAGAAAGGATGGCAGCTATCAAAGTGAAGGTACTGTTGTTTGTTTGTGGGTTTGATATGGACAGAGGTGTGGATGTGAGCTTCAACAAGATGAAGGTCAACATCCAGGAAGGTGGCTTGGGTTTTGGAGAAGGACCAGGTGAAATTCAGATTCGAAAAGGAGTTGAGGTTATGGAGGAAATTAAAGAGTGTTTCTTCACCATGAGTCCAGACCACAAAGATGTCATCTATAAACCTATACCAGGCCAGGAGAAGCAGCTGTTGGGTCTTCAGGATAGCCTCCTCCATGCGGCCCATGAAGAGGTTGGCATAGGACGGAGCCATCCTGGTTCCCATGGCCGTTCCCCTGATGTCTCTGGAGGTGTCTCTGTTCTATCAAAAGGCTTAACCTTTAGCCCCACGCTTAAATTCAACCACACTGCCCTGGTAAAAGATCTCCTCTCATTCACCCGGAACCTCAACTGGAAATATCACTTCACTACACAAACACAGCCCCCAAATACTAGACCCAGTGTTGAACTCTGTCTAGAACAGTTCCGACTGCCTTCTCAAAGGGATCCTCCTCCCCTCCCCCAAAACCATCCCTTGCAGACATTTCAGGAATTCCTCACATCCAGTGTTGCCTCCCAGTCCTTCTTGAAGAACATCCCGACAACCCCCAACATCACCCCAGCTGAATCCCGTGCCATTAAGGAGCTGAAAATAGACTGCTCTATTGTCATCCTCCTGGTGGATAAAGGCTCCACAACTGTCGTACTTGACCGTGTGGAGTATGTGGCAGAAGGACTGCGTCAACTCTCCGACACCTCAACCTACAAAGCTGTTACCCAGGATCCCATTCCCTCCATCCAGACTGAGCTGCAAAAAATCCTAAAAATCCAAGGTCCCTCACAAGGCCTCACAACGGCTTCCATAGACTTACTCACTCCACCTGAGCCACGTACCCCTACCTTCTACCTATTACCCAAAATCCACAAACAGAACCATCCTGGCCGTCCCATTGTAGCAGGCTTCAAAGCCCCAACCGAACGTATCTCAGCTCTGGTAGACCAGCACCTCCAACCTATCACCCGCAGACTCCCATCCTACATCAAAGACACAAACCACTTCCTAGAATGCCTCAAATCCATTCCCACTCCTCTCCCACCTGAAACCTTGCTTGTCACCATAGATGCTACATCCCTTTACACAAACATCCCACATACCCATGGTCTCTCTGCCCTTGAGCACTACCTCTCCCAATGCCCACCCAAAGATCGTCCAAAAACCTCATTCCTTATCACACTTACCAACTTCATCCTAACCCATAATTACTTCACTTTTGAAGGCCAGACCTACAAACAAATCAGGGGAACGGCCATGGGAACCAGGATGTCTCCATCCTATTCCAACCTCTTCATGGGCCGCATGGAGGAGGCTATCCTGAAGACCCAACAGCTGCTTCTCCTGGCCTGGTATAGGTTTATAGATGACATCTTTGTGGTCTGGACTCATGGTGAAGAAACACTCTTTAATTTCCTCCATAACCTCAACTCCTTTTCGAATCTGAATTTCACCTGGTCCTTCTCCAAAACCCAAGCCACCTTCCTGGATGTTGACCTTCATCTTGTTGAAGCTCACATTCACACCTCTGTCCATGTCAAACCCACAAACAAACAACAGTACCTTCACTTTGATAGCTGCCATCCTTTCCACATCAAACGCTCCCTCCCCTACAGCCTAGGTATTCGTGGCAAACGTATCTGCTCCAGTGACGAATCCCTCAACAATTACACCAATAACCTGACCAGTGCTTTCCTCTCCCACAACTATCCTGCAGACCTTGTCCACAAACAAATTTCCCGAGCAATACATTCCTCCCCGTACAACAACAATGTTCCTACCCCCAGACCACACAGAAGCATCCCCCTTGTCACCCAATATTATCCTGGTCTCAAAAACATCAACAAATTACTTCGCCTGGGATATGACTTTCTCAAGTCAACCCCTGAAATGAGATCATCCCTTGACAAAATTCTCCCCACACCACCCAGAGTCGCCTTTCGTCGCCCCCCCCCCCCCCAACCTCCGTAATATCCTTGTTAAACCCCACAATATTCCCAGACTACCTTCTCTACCCAGCGGTTCCTACCCCTGTAACCGACCCCGCTGCAAAACCTGCCCCATGCATCCCCCCACAACCACCTACTCCAGCCCCGCTACTGGTGAAACATACACAATTCAAGGCAGGGCCACATGTGAAACTACACATGTCATTTATCAACTGACATGCCTGCACTGCACAGCCTTTTACATCGGCATGACAACAAATAAACTGGCTGAGCGCATGAACGACACAGACGAACTGTCCGCCTAGGAGATGCTCAATACCCAGTAGCGGAGCATGCCCTCCAGCATAATTATAGGGACCTAGGAACCTGCTACACCGTATGTGCCATTTGGCTTCTCCCACCCAACACCAGTCCCTCTGAACTGCGGAGATGGGAACTTGCACTCCAACACATCCTTTCATCCCGCCACCCCACTGGACTGAACCTACGTTAAACAACCTCACTCCCATTTACTCTTCAGTCTTCTCCTCTTTCCCGTTCCTCTTTAGCCATTCACGCATCTTTTCATCCTACATAGTTGTGTTTATCTTTATACTATATACCTCTTTACTTCTGTATGCATCCTCTTTGGTCTGAAGGTGGCACAGTACTTACAGTAGAATATCTTTGGCTTCCCTCTGACAACCATGCCTCCATCCTTGCTACCTTCCCTATTTTCCTTTCCCTGTTGCTTCATAACCTGGGTTGTGAGTAACTGAATCTCCTTTCCCTTCTTCCCTTTCTTTCCCCTCTCTCCTCCCCGATGAAGGAACATTTGTTCCAAAAGCTAGGAACGTAAATTTTCGGTTCTGTTTTATGTGTATCTATCGACTGTACTGAGCTGAGGTAAGTACTGGCCAGCCCCTCTATCTCTTATTTCATTTTGAGCAACTCTTAATAGTTTAACAACAGCATCATTTTTTATTGGAATAGAGGAATAGTTTTTTCTTAGTTTTTCTCATGACTTACAAAGAGTAGCAGGATTGTTGTGAATGCCAAAGCTGTTTCATAAATAACATCTTTAATTTTAATTTTTTTAAACCCACCACTGAACAGTCTAAATTGATAAGCTCTTGAAGAAAAGAAGCTCTCTGAAATCATTGGAAATTTTGAATTACTCACTGATTCATTGGATAAATCAGGGAAGTAACATTTCCTGGAAGATAAATGGTGAATATATTCTCTGGGACCAATTCAGATGCTGGAGGGTGGGCTTTACAGTTATGTAGCAACAGTACAACCCTGTTCTTTTCAGACAAACCAAGGTTTCTTGAAACTGTCTCTCTCAGAATGTAAAAAAATATGGAAAAACCAGTCCTTAAACAATTCTGAAGTCATCCATGCACTGAAATGAGCTCCATAAATTACAGGAAAATTTAAGATGCTTTTTTGTGCTTGCTAGTAACATAAGGAATCAACATGTGGTCACCTGAAGCATTTGAACACACTAAAACTGTCAAATGTCCTTACTTTTTTTTAATTTGTGGTGCAAACAATTCCAAAGTAGGACTGTTTCATCAGCATTGTAGATTTGACTAGCAGTTAAGATATTGTGTTTAACAAAATTGCAAAAAGTTTCTTTGTATTCTTCAGCAGCATTTTGATCTGCTGATTGTAACTACCCACTTATATCAAGCTTCTGAATTCCATGAAGAGTTTTGAATCGGTGTAGCCAACAATAAGAAAATGCACATTCAGTTTCTGATAACCCCAGATCATCATGGAACTGTGTACAGGTTTTCCTTCAGATGTTCTGACACAGAACCACTTGAACAAAATTTCATCCAACTGATTTACTCTGCACTTTTTAAAAGTTTTGTATGATTCAGTGTCTTTTACTGCAGCTGTCTCTGAGGCTAACTTTTGAAGTTGACCTTTATTTTTTTAATATCATAGACTGTTGAAGAATAAACTTTTTATTCTTTCATAACCTTATTTCTACTCTTACTTTTCTGAGTCCAATTAATGACGTGAAGCTTTTGTTGTAACATAAGCATGACATGTTTATATTTCACTTCCACTTTGTTTTGAGAGGTGTTACTACAATAGTATGCAGCACTACTGAAATTGTAATACAGAATAGCAGTAATCCTGATTTCACTTTAAAACACCACTGTTTAATTACTGTAGACAATTGATGCATGACAAAAGCTGCCTGACAGTTGAATGAAACAATTGTTGACACTAAACAACTTGATATTGTTGACCACTGTCGAGTGCAGCCACATTCTGCTGAATGCGTCCAAAATATTCAGTGTGCATGAAGCGATGACGAATTATTGAACATGCCTGATGGTCAGATGCCATATTAATAGGCTTTTACTATATTGTTTTAAAATTTGTCATTTGGTATTGTTATAACAATGACAGCTCAGAAATTATCCAAGGAATTTGTTTACAGTGTATTTTAAGAAATAGTGATGTGAAAAAATAAAAATATGACACAAAAGTTTTCACTTTGGTTGGACAATCTGTCACTTCCAGAAAAAACTGTTTACAATTGTTTTGCAGACTTTCATCATTGTCATGCTTCCACCAGCAAGGAATTTCCTGAAGGTCAGCCAGAATTGGCTACACAATTTTTCATGAACATTTAGCTGTGAAAAAGATCAGTTCCCACTGGATTCAGCACAATTTGACTGAAGCTCGAAATAGGCATGTGTCAGCTGGTATAATTAAATGCTCAAAAAATTTGCACAAGCAAATGCAAAATGCATATGCAATATTGTAACAGGAGGCAGAACTTACACATATATTAGTACAAGCTGGAAACTAAGCAGTAATCAACTGTTTGGATATTCCAAGGTGAACTGAAACCAACAATAATAGTTCATTCATGAGATATTTTGAAAAAAATTATGAGTTGTTTCTTTGTTTATACAGGAGATGTGATGAGCTGTCACAAAGTCATCAAGCAGTTCTTTATTTTATATAGAAAAAAATTGTATTAACATCTCATCACTTGAATTCATTTGATTTATTGCATAACAAATTCATTTTGTACCCTTACTTCAAGCAAAATATGTGCGGACAGCAATTTTAATCACCTCAAGAAGCTTGTGAAACCTTCCAAAACAATATTTTTGAGGTACCAATATCAGAGTGGAGAAAATTATTCCATGATTGATTTAATGCTTGTAAAAGTGTATGCATTTTAACAGCAAATATTGTGAGAAACAATAAATTTTTTTGAGCCAGAGGAATGTCTTCTTCTATTGTTTTTCCAAAAACTTAAAAGGCATCCATGGACATTCCACAATCGGATCTCTTTGGAGAGACTACTCAAAAGGATATTGTCTTCAAAAATAACAAATCTGGGTTTCTATGGGTTGAATCACCAGTATTAGATCTCTTAATTGTGTTGGTAGGCTAGAGAATTTGAAAAGCAAAAAAGATATTTTGTGTGAGATATAATGGGAATTAGTGAAGTGGGGTGCAGAATGGGTAGGACGTCTGATCAGGAGAGTAGATAGCTATCAACATGAAATGAAATAGAGGTAATCCATGAATAGGTCTAATAATAAACAAGAAAATATGAATGTAGGTAAACTACTATGAACAGAACAGTGAACAGATTATCATCACAAATACTGAAAAAAGGCACAACCTACTACATTATTACAAGTACAAGTATACATGCCTACTAACTCCTTAGATAAGGAAGATATTGAAAAAATGTGCAGTGAGATAAAAGAAATTATTCCCTTCATTAAAAATCGAGCGAGGTGGCACAGTGATTAGCACACTGGACTTGCATTCAGGAGGACTGCGGTTCAATCCTGCATCCGGCCATCCTGATTTAGGTTTTCTGTGATTTTCCTAAAATTGCTTCAGTCAAATGCCAGGATGGTTCCTTTGAAAGGGCACAGCCAACTTCCTTCCCCATCCTTCCCTAATCCGATGAGACCGACGAACTTGCTGTTTGGTCTCTTCCACCAAATCAACCCAACCCTACCCAACTCACTACATTAAAAGAGATGGAGATTTAATTATGATGGGGAACTGAATATCAATAGAAGAAAAAGAAAAGTAAGAAAAAATAGTAGAACATGCACTGGGGTAAGCAATGAGCTACCTGGAAGAATTTCACACAGAGCACAATTTAATCATTGCAAACACATGGTTCAAGAATCATGAAAGAGGGGTGTATGTGTGGAAGGGAAATGGAGACAAGGAATGGTTTTAGATAGATTATGTAATGGTAAAAGAGAGATTTATAAACCAGTTCTAAACTGGAAAACATTTACAAGAGTAGATGGTGACACTAACCATAGTTTAGTAATTATGAAATGCAGATATCCATACAGATTATGTGTTCTGAACAATACTGCAATATTTTTCTCACTGTAATGGCCTTGTTAAATACTATTATTGCTGCCTTAGGATGTTGCTCTTGGGCGACTATCTGCACAGTTGTTGGCATACTGGTAATCTTTCGTGCCTGAGTAAATGATTCTTGGAGTCACATACATCTAACCTCAACTCTTCTGCCACTTTTCTAGCCTCATGTAATGTGCTGGTACTTCTCATGGCATTAAGCTGTCCTGTTTTCCTCTATTAGTGGATAGAGCGGATAGAGGTTCAGGGCACTCTCTTGTCCTAGGGGTGGGAAATTGCCCCTAAAGGCGGAAGAATCAGCAATGATCAACGACATGAGGATGCAGAAGGCAATGGAAACCACTGCATTAAAGACACGTAACGTGTATCCACAGGACATGTGGCCTGTAATTGAAGAAGTGTCATGATGATCTCTCCATTGGCAAAAGATTCCGGAATAGTCCCCCATTCGGATCTCCGGGAGGGGACTGCCAAGGGGGAGGTTACCATGAGAAAAAGATTGAATAATCAACGAAAGGATAACGTTCTATGAGTCGGGGCGTGGAATGTCAGAAGCTTGAACGTGGTAGGGAAACTAGAAAATCTGAAAAGGGAAATGCAAAGGCTCAATCTAGATATAGTAGCGGTCAGTGAAGTGAAGTGGAAGGAAGACAAGGATTTCTGATCAGATGAGTATCGGGTAATATCAACAGTAGCAGAAAATGGTATAACAGGTGTAGGATTCATTATGAATAGGAAGGTAGGGCAGAGGGTGTGTTACTGTGAACAGTTCAGTGACCGGGTTGTTCTAATCAGAATCGACAGCAGACCAACACCAACAATGATAGTTCAGGTATACATGCCGACGTTGCAAGCTGAAGATGAACAGATAGAGAAAGTGTATGAGGATACTGAAAGGGTAATGCAGTATGTAAAGGGGGACGAAAATCTAATAGTCATGGGCGACTGGAATGCAGTTGTAGGGGAAGGAGTAGAAGAAAAGGTTACAGGAGAATATGGGCTTGGGACGAAAATGAAAGAGGAGAAAGACTAATTGAGTTCTGTAGCAAGTTTCAGCTAGTAATAGCGAATACCCTGTTCAAGAATCACAAGAGGAGGAGGTATACTTGGAAAAAGCCGGGAGATACGGGAAGATTTCAATTAGATTACATCATGGTCAGACAGAGATTCCGAAATCAGATACTGGATTGTAAGGCGTACCCAGGAGCAGATATAGACTCAGATCACAATATAGTAGTGATGAAGAGTAGGCTAAAGTTCAAGACATTAGTCAGGAAGAATCAATATGCAAAGAAGTGGGATACGGAAGTACTAAGGAATGACGAGATACGTTTGAAGTTCTCTAACGCTATAGATACAGCAATAAGGAATAGCGCAGTAGGCAGTACAGTTGAAGAGGAATGGACATTCTAAAAAGGGCCATCACAGAAGTTGGGAAAGAAAACATAGGTACAAAGAAGGTAGCTGCAAAGAAACCATGGGTAACAGAAGAAATACTTCAGTTGATTGATGAAAGGAGGAAGTACAAACATGTTCCGGGAAAATCAGGAATACAGAAATACAAGTCACTGAGGAATGAAATAAATAGGAAGTGCAGGGAAGCTAAGACGAAATGGCTGCAGGAAAAATGTGAAGACATCGAAAAAGATATGATTGTCGGAAGGACAGACTCAGCATACAGGAAAGTCAAAACAACCTTTGGTGACATTAAAAGCAACGGTGGTAACATTAAGAGTGCAATGGGAATTCCACTGTTAAATGCAGAGGAGAGAGCAGATAGGTGGAAAGAATACATTGAAAGCCTCTATGAGGGTGAAGATTTGTCTGATGTGATAGAAGAAGAAACAGGAGTCGATTTAGAAGAGATAGGGGATCCAGTATTAGAATCGGAATTTAAAAGAGCTTTGGAGGACTTACGGTCAAATAAGGCAGAAGGGATAGATAACATTCCATCAGAATTTCTAAAATCATTGGGGGAAGTGGCAACAAAACGACTATTCACGTTGGTGTGTAGAATATATGAGTCTGGTGACATACCATCTGACTTTCGGAAAAGCATCATCCACACAATTCCGAAGACGGCAAGAGCTGACAAGTGCAAGAATTATCGCACAATCAGCTTAACAGCTCATGCATCGAAGCTGCTTACAAGAATAATATACAGAAGAATGGGAAAGAAAATTGAGAATGCGCTAGGTGACAATCAGTTTGGCTTTAGGAAAAGTAAAGGGACGAGAGAGGCAATTCTGACGTTACGGCTAATAATGGAAGCAAGGCTAAAGAAAAATCAAGACACTTTCATAGGATTTGTCGACCTGGAAAAAGCGTTCGACAATATAAAATGGTGCAAGCGGTTCGAGATTCTGAAAAAAGTAGGGGTAAGCTATAGGGAGAGACGGGTCATATACAATATGTACAACAACCAAGAGGGAATAATAAGAGTGGACGATCAAGAATGAAGTGCTCGTATTAAGAAGGGTGTAAGACATGGCTGTAGCCTTTCACCCCTACTCTTCAATCTGTACATCGAGGAAGCAATGATGGAAATAAAAGAAAGGTTCAGGAGTGGAATTAAAATACAAGGTGAAAGGATATCAATCATACGATTCGCTGATGACATTGCTATCCTGAGTGAAAGTGAGGAAGAATTAAATGATCTGCTGAATGGAATGAACAGTCTAATGAGTACACAGTATGGTTTGAGAGTAAATCGGAGAAAGACGCAGGTAATGAGAAGTAGTAGAAATGAGAACAGCGAGAAACTTAACATCAGGAGTGATGGTCATGAAGTCAATGAAGTTAAGGAATTCTGCTACCTAGGCAGTAAAATAACCAATGACGGACGGAGCAAGGAGGACATCAAAAGCAGACTCGCTATGGCAAAAAAGGCATTTCTGGCCAAGAGAAGTCTACTAATATCAAATACCGGCCTTAATTTGAGGAAGAAATTTCTGAGGATGTACGTCTGGAGTACAGCATTGTATGGTAGTGAAACATGGACTGTGGGAAAACCGGAACAGAAGAGAATCGAAGCATTTGAGATGTGGTGCTATAGATGAATGTTGAAAATTAGGTGGACTGATAAGGTAAGGAATGAGGAGGTTCTACGCAGAATCGGAGAGGAAAGGAATATGTGGAAAACACTGATAGGAGAAGGGACAGGATGATAGGACATCTGCTAAGACATGAGGGAGTGACTTCCATGGTACTAGAGGGAGCTGTAGAGGGCAAAAACTGTAGAGGAAGACAGAGATTGGAATACGTCAAGCAAATAATTGAGGACGTAGGTTGCAAGTGCTACCCTGAGATGAAGAGGTTAGCACAACAGGATAGGAATTCGTGGCGGGCCACATCAAACCAGTCAGTAGACTGATGACCAAAAAAAAAAAAAGTGGAAAATGGGTACATATTAGACAGTCTGGCCAGTCCCATCTGTAATCCCGTGCTATACTACCATGCATCAACACAAAGTGCTTGTGCAATGTGTCTCAGGAAAATAATTCATTTTATCTGGCAAAAACTTGTTTCAGTGCATTCTCCAGTTTTCCACTTCTGTTGGCAGATTGTCCACTTTGAGGTTTATTATATCTATGAAAACAGGTAGAGAAAAAATAATATACTCTGCTTTTGAGTACATATTCCTTACCAGATGTCTTAATGCTGTAATAAGGGTCATCGGCTCTTACAGCATAGTGAGTTGCTTCACATTCTCTCTACTTTCATAAATCTGCCACCAATTTGTTCAGATCTGTGTTCTGCCTCCTTCTCTGTAGTAGATGTGTGTTTCCTGTACAAACTGACTCATACTGTTTTTGTTGAAGATTCAAATCCTGCATTGACAAATCATCTTTTACCCTTGTAAGCAGTGTAGTATCCTCCTCAGGTTGTGTGCTCTCACATTCCACATACAGCTGCCCAGTTTATGTCATCAAATCCTGCTCACCTGTATCATATGTCACTCATACTTCTGCATGTAATCTTGTCTCTCTATTATACTAAATAGTTCTGAAATTTTACCAAAAACACCTTTTCCTGCTTTTTTATAGGTGCATAAAACTCTACTTCAGTCTATGTAACATGCTCTTTTCTGTGGTACTTACTGCTAACTTTTTGCCTGAAATTCCTTGCCCTTTCAGCACCCCTCCTCCTCCTCTTCCTCCTGCTCCTCAATGGTGATTTATATTTTATTATTATTACTATTACTGTTATTAAATGTACAGCACATAATAGTGTCATTATAATCCTCATTACTTTCTAGTGTTATGAGACACTTACCTATAATCTGTTTGTAAAATCTGCCTTGTTAGAAGAGTTTGATATGTGTAACATTCATCTGAGTTCTTTGAGCACCTTTTACCCCTTAATTTGCATGTCGCACACACACTGCTGCTTGTCTGCTTTTATTGTTGTCATTTGGAATGCGCCCTTCCCCACAGTGTCTGCAAATTACTTATTGTTTATATTTTGCCAGATCATCACGGTCTTTGCATTCCACACATTGCCTCATTACTTGTTAGTCTTTCACTAAAACTGAATGAAATCCGAGATACCCTCTAAATTATTTTCAACACTTTCTTCTTCAGTTCGTCTCCAAGGTTCTGCATGTATGAGGGTTGGAACTTTAATAGTGGCAACTATTTATTTACAGCTTGTACAAAATAGATACGTGTTTCAAAGTTTTATTTACCTTCGAAGTAGTCACCAGCATTGTATATAACCAGTTGCCAGTGATGTGAAAGTCACTACTCTTAGCAGTGCCAATTGTGTTGACAGTTCAAGCGGCGTGGTCTATTGCCCAACAAATTTGTAGCAGTTCTTAAGCAAATGCTGTGAAGTGTTTCCGTCAGTTTAGAAATTGAGTTGAACTCATGAGGGCTTCAGTCAGTGGAGTGCAGTAGGTGGTATAGCACTTAGCAGCCCTATCAGTCAAACAAATCGGTAACAGCTTGCACTGTATGTGCTTGAGCATTGTCCTAAAAAATGATGGTCAGGTCCAGCAGAAAGTGTCATCACTTCTTTCTCTATGCTGTTCATTTTTGGAACACAACCTACAACCAGCTTAGAGACAATTGAATTACTGGGACCACAATTATTGCTGACAGGTACTGTGAGACTCTGAAGAAACTCAAACAGGCAATTCAGAACCGGTGAAGAGGAATGTTGAGCAAGGGCGTGCACATTCTGCATGACAATGCTCACCCACACATCGCTCAGCAAACCATTGCTCTCCTGCAACAGTTTCAGTGGAACATAATCACCCACCCACCCTATAGTCCTGACTTGGCGCCCAGTGACTATCACCTGTTCCCTAGGTTAAAAGAACATTTGGCCGGAAAGCGATTCAGCTTCAATGATGAGGTGAAAGAAGAGGTTCATAACTTTCTGAACAGCATGGCGGCGAGCTGGTATGACATGGGCATACAAAAACTGCCACGGCGTCTACAACAATGCATCGACAGAAATGGTGATTATGTTGAAAAATAGCTAAATGTTCAAGCTGTAAACTGATGTAAACCATTGTAGAAATAAACAGGTCTATGTACTTATAAAAAAATAGGAGACCTTACTTTTGGTATTAGCCTCGTAATACATTGGATTACTTGACAGGGCAACAAAACTGGCCACATGTTGTGGCGCAGTGACAGTAGTGGAAAATTGGCACAAGATACTGAGAGTTCTGGTCAAAAGAAATCAATACCAAGGCACAAATATCAAATAACCAGCAATTTTAATCACACGATAGTGAATAGGCATGTTATTTCCTTAACCTGATTGTCTGACATAAAAATGCAATTTGTTTTGTATCACCTCCCCAAATTGTTCCTCAGTGTAACATTGGCCCCATCCTCTTCAACAACCTCGTACATCACAGCTATGTCCAAATAACTTTTTGAGGAATGGGGATATGTTAATTGTGTTCCTCTCACACATGATGCATAACATGGTACCTAAAAATGTGAACCCGTTCCTATTAAGGCTCTGCGAGTGTTTTGCATATGCATCTAGCAGTGTAATGTAATCTTCATGTGATGCCCCTTACAAACATTAACTTCTGTTACATCAAATCTTTTTCCTGCTGCATAGTTGTTAATGACCTTTGCTTCTTTAATAACCATTAACTTAAAGTTATCATTGTAAATCCAATTGTAAGTCAAGAGACAGAGATTCATACACCTCAATAAAGTAACTGCTATGACATGCATCTATTATCAATCACTTTAATGCTGAAGGCAAACTGATTTTTGTGACTAATTTTAGGGACACTGTTGTGTCACAGTTCAAATACTATTGTACCATAACATTGATGGAAAATGCAGCTAAGTGATTCTAGTAATTTTAATGTTTGGTATAAGTTATTGTGCAATATAAAAAATATTTATCTCAGCCATCAAAACTTCATCTGCAAATATGATTTTGTATATTGTTGAATGACACATTTGGAAAACCCCATGTCTTAGGCAGGTAAGTTTCCCATTCAATGAGTCACTTTATTTCTTCAAATCTCTAACTTTCTCAAATAATCTTCAGTTTATTTTTGTGATTTCCTCTCGTTATGGAATGAGTGACCGTGCTGGATGACAGTCAGACCCTACTGTCCCAAAACAGCTGTAGAACTGTTTCATATGTTGCTGAAAGAATGTATGAAAATATCCGCAAATTTGCACTAATGGAAAGTCTATTTAGGGCAGGCATGTAGCATTTTGGTTCAGTTAACAGTCCTGATAATTACTACCCTACAGGTTCCCAGTCATTAACTGCAGTAAAATATATCTCCCTACTTTAATTACAGCATAAATTTTGGATGTATCTATCTCCTATTTTGAGCTCTATATCCTAGTGATGAACCATGCCACCTCAGAAGTGGAACAGTAAACAGCTACTTGTTTGTCATTTTGTTCAGTAAATAAGTTAGTAGATAAAGTTCATTGTTAATCCTTTCTCACATATTTGTGATTAGATGTTAGTACTCCTACCATGATGAATACTAATTTTAGGACAGTGCACAGTATTGTGCTCCATAGTATTCATGATCTCTCTTTTGTTTCAGCGATAGGTTACAACTGTGTAGTCACAGTCACAACAAGGATGGTGAATTCAGTAAGTACCAGTAGTTATATATTAAATTTCCATATTCATTCATAAATAAAACTATTTAAGAAATTCTAGAGTACAAAGGCTAGAAAACAGACCAGTATGCGAAAGTGAAGTTAAATTATAATGTGACTGGATGGTAATAGGGCATACAAGGACTGACCCTGTATTATTCAGTACTTTTAAAAGAAAAGACCAATAAGTTTCTTACTGACTGTTGTCTGCAACTTCCCTCACATTATATTTTGCTGATTCTTAATTGTAACAGGGTATCCCCCCCCTCCCCCCCCCCCTCCCCCCCCCCCCCCCCCCCCCCCCCCCAGCACGGACATGTGTAAGGGGTGGTCAACAGAGAGAACACTCTTTGTATAAAGCTTGACCGTATTACCTGAAATGAAAACACATTTATTTTCTTTGTGACTACTAAAGTTCTTCAATTTTAAGTGAAAAAGGTTGCTTTGAAAGGATAACAGTTCACACCATGTACTTCATTTATGTTCATATTAGCAGTTGAAATTAGTCCCATTTTCACATGGAAAATTTAACTATCATGCTATAACTGTTCACATTATCCTTAATAATTGTTCAAATGGTATTGCCTGCCAACAAACAAATGCCACTGATTAAGAAAGGTGATTTTTCCATTGATTTCATATGTCATTATGCTCACCCTCCATGAATAAATTGATTAATCACTCACTGTTATCCTACCATGTCACAGAAAACTTCCAAACTCTTATTTAATCAACCTCAGCAAACTGTTCATATTTTTGGTGCAACTGGACTGCAACAACCATTCCACACAAAATCTTGACTATGACTGTAGTATATATAGTGCTGGGCCCCTGCGTACTTGGCTACCGTGTTTCTTGGATATACTTTGTGGACCAGGCACAGCCCCTACATCACCCCAAAGCAGCTGTTTATCAACACATTGCTGCATTGATTGCTGCCAAGTCTCATGTGCCTGCGACAATGCCCAGAGGTGCAGACTGTAATGCTGCAGGGTGTGCATATCGCGGGAAACAGCACTCCAGTCGCAGGGGCATACTCGTGTGCCTATGTTCTTCTGCACAAGTACCAACATTGCTACTAAGCCCCTTGTTGGCCAGTTTCGCCTCTGGCTTCCAGACGGATCACCAGCCATGCAGTGAGACTGCGCTACGGACCCCGACACCACCGACATTGCCACCTCGTGCCATCACTGGGCTCCCAGGCACTGCTGTTTGACCACTGATCCAAAAGACTCTGCTTCCATTGCTCATTGCTTCTGCTGATGATCAGTACTTTATCCTTTTTGACACCAGCTATGTAATCACCACAGAAGATGGTTTCCATTGTATTCTTCAATCATCACAGAAGATCATTTCTGTTGTAGTGTTCAGTCATCACAGAGGGGCATTTTTAGTTCTATTGCATGCGTGGACTTCATTCTCAAACTGTTCTAAATTGAGTTTATGTTCAGTAAACATTGTTACTTCAAGTGCGTCAATCTAGCACTGCCTTAGCCCACTACTCAGCAGGACATTTCAGTGACTGCCCATGCCACATGTAAAGGCACATGATGGTAGTGCTTGGACATTGTTGAATGAAACAGCAAGGTAGTGCCTCCTGCTGGCAGTGTTGTGTTCTGCTCCAGATTTACCAGAGAACCAGTGGTGTGCAAGGGGTACAATTGACTTAAGTCGTACCACTATTTATAGTAGTACCTCTTACAAATCTTTCACAAAGGTAAACAGTGGAAAAACAATGATCCTGATGAATTCATAATAATGGAAGATTCATATGATCAAATAGTGTTAAAACTTAAACATTCCAATTGAGCTGTGCTGTGGGTCCCATGTAACTTTAACAAACAAAATCCTTGTGCTGTGTAAGCATCATAAATTCCCTGTTTCGTCTGTGTCTACAACCTCTCAAGGACACAGGGCAGGTATAGGTTCTGTGATCTGTATGCACCCCTGTAATTCACTGCCTATAAAACTGCTCAGATCACAACAGCAGAGACCTACCAAATCACAATGAAAAGGAAAGAAATACAGAAGGATTTGTATAGTGTTGTCAGCTGAGAGAGCCAGAGGGGTAAGTTCAGCTGCCTAATTGCAAAGGTTTTCTTCCTTCATGCACATTGGCACCTTTCCTTTGCAAAGTATCTGCTGATTATCGTTAGACTGACAATGTTCCGAGTGCTGCAGAACAGGCTGTATACATTGCAGGACATTGAAACAATCTAAGCATGTTCATTAATCAGTGCATTTATGAAGTATGCTGAAGTAAACAATAATTTCACTTTCTGCCACCAGGTGAAAAAGATGGTGCTGCAAGTAGTCAGTATGTGGTGTGGGTGCAGGAAAAGAGCAGGAATGATCAAACACATGATAATGGTGGTTCAGGCACATTTATTAGGATATGGTCCCAAGTTACAGCATGTGTTCAATATGACCTCCTGACTCAGCAACGTGTTGCATCCATAAAATGCCATGGTTGACAGTTGCTCGCAACGTACCTGATGTAATCAGAGTGATATTTCATCGTATGCTACCCTTCACATCAAGAAGAGTCCAGATACATCCCTGAGAGACATTATCTTTCAGATATCCCCACAACCAGAAGTCACACGGATTTTGATCAGGGTTTCTGGAAGGCCACAGATCATGAAACTGCCTAGAGATGACACAGTCATCATCTAAGGTTTCTCAAAGCAAATCGTTCACTGGTAAGCGACATGTGGTGTTGGCCCTTTGTGTATGAAAATAGTGGCGTGGACACAGTTGCATTCTCTAAAAGCTGGAATCACTTATTGCAGAGGGATGTCCTCATAATTTGCAGATGTCACTGTATACCTAAAAGGCCTGCAAGGTGTCATCCCCTTGAAGAAAAACAGATTGAGGATGAAGGAGCTTCTGAAACCCCAAGACAAAGTCACATAAGTTGAGTGCAGTGGATTTCCTGCACAACATGTGGTAGAGTAGAGCCCCACATGTGACGGTCTTGTGCATTCATGGCACTGTGCAGAGTAAAATGTGCCTTGTCCATCCAAAGAACATTCCTCTGCCACAGGTCATCCATATCCATGCGTACCAAAAAATGAAGTGCAAAGTCACAGCATTGTAGACCATATTGGGGCTTCTTTTGTTGCATATTCAGAGTCTTGTAGGGATACCTGTGTAGAATGCACCACAAAATCTTTTGAACTGGCTCCAAAATTTGAGGCTTGTGCTGCACATTCAGCTATGGCTACAGCAACTAAGTACTACAGCAACTACAATAACTAAGAACTGCCATGGGAATGGGCCACCTCTCTCTCTCCCTGCTGTACCACCTAATTTGCCTGTTTCTTCAGATTTCTTGATCATATGCTTTAGTCCATTTAATGACATAGGGCTCTTCACAGTTGTTTCTGTAGGCAGTATTCCTGTACTGTAGTGCTGCTATTGTTACCGTTGTGATACAACTACTCTGCCAGCAATGCATGGTGTTTCTTCTCAATATTCATTACTTTTCATACAGGAAACTTCAACCTTCTTAACCCTTTACACCAACAGTCACTTCACAAAAGAAATTAACACATGATGCCAGGCTACAGAAGCATACTGATGTCAAAACAGGAAACATTTCACGTTCAGACTGCTTATGGCACCATATTTTCACCTGGTGGCAGAAAATGGAACTATTATTTTTTTGACATACTACACAAATGCACCAATTAGTGAACATGCGTATAATGTCCCAGCTTCCTGCGGTGTATACACCTGCTCTGCAGCAGTCAGAACGCCATGAGTTTATTTATAACCATCCCATATGAGAGTGTACACTACCTGGTCAAAAGGATCCAGATGCCCATATGCAATGCAGAATTGTCCACTAGGTATCATGAGAGGCAGACATACCAGTTTCAAAGGACGTGGAGACTGTTGTGTTGTCAGTAAAGAAGCAGTAACAGCAGAATGAGTCACTCAGGAAAGATCAGTGACTTGAAATGTGACTATAATCTGATTAAAATCACATGATAATTGATGTCTGTCAATTGTCACGGAAATGTTGCCACATCCACTGCCAGCTATCACTTGATTAGAGGTAACACACAAATTTGGCCGGTCACTTCACAAATACTGCTAAGTGTAATGCAGAGCAGTGTTGGAAGTAGCTGCCACAAGGTGTGACAGAAACGGGAGATGCTCTGTCAACAGCTTATTTTAAGTAACCAATGAGTGAACTGCAGTAGACAGCACATTTTATAGACTTGAATTTAAACTCATGTCCCAACTTAACCACAACCTCATGATTTGCAATGGATCTGAGAAAATGATTGTCAACAATCAGCAGCAGAACCAAAATTGAAATCACTTTGTTCACAGTGTTTAAGGCTAACCTCTACGAGCAAACTCAGGACAGAAAAATTTCAGTTGCAGTAGTAAAAGCACACTGTAATTTCTCACTGACTTAGATTACCTAAAACTACCTTCACACTGTGCTGCACAGGCTGCTGCCTTACCAACCGACAAGCAGGCCTGTTTGGCAATTGGTTGCAGATGATATGTAACACAAGCAGATTCCAAACAAAAAAAGAATGACAGAAAGAAAAATAGGAGCAAATAAAAGTCAATATGATGATAAAAATGATATAGTAATGTATTAAAAATAAAAGGATTGCATTTAAACCAGTTAACTGAATAAAAATAATAATGAAAGTCTTTTGATTAGATTTATAAAAATAAAAAAATTCAGTGCATTTGACAAGATATGAACCTACGACCGTCCACACAGCAGGTTTATATGCTAACCACTGTGTTACACCTTTACACTGTGGATGGTTTTGTATTTATGACTCCGGTGCCCCACTCCCAAGGATTAATTTCAGCCTTCAAAAATTCTGCTTCACGTAGTGTTGTGTGAAGTTTATCTAATGTAAGCCAATCTCTATGATTATAATAACTCTATATGTGATGCAAAATTGCATCTTGTGTCGAAGTATCCAGTAATGTTTGGTTAGTGCTGTGTATGAAATGTGTGTACTATGTTAGCAGCATTGTTTGTTTGTTTGTGTGTGTGTGTGTGTGTGTGTGTGTGTGTGTGTGTGTGGTTATCATGTGTGATGAAATATGAAATAAAAGGGCCAGACCCAGGATTCAGGATGCAAATCCATCAAGAAAGAAAGCTGGACACAGAATAGGAAGTGGACTGACTAATTATTGTGGCAGTCTGGCAATGCCAAATGGTTTGAGTGTGACAATGAGCACTCCAATTGGAGCCAGCTACAACACTGTCAACTATCAAGTAATTTTAATCAGTCTATAGTCATTGGGTCTCACCTGAGTAACATATCTTTCAGTAACATTTTAACCCTTCTAAAGCTGCCCAGTTTGACTGTTGGCAATGTGACTGTATAGTAGAAACACAAAGGAGCAAACATAGCTAAACCAAGATCAGGCAGACTTCATGTACTGATGGACAGCGTGTGCCGTGCACTGTGGAGGGTTGTTGTAAAAATTTGCTTGAAATCAGTGGAAGGAATCACTTGTGAGTTTGAGCAGTCCAGCTAGTATTATGTGCTGAGGGAGTTAAAAAGAATGGAGTACATTAGTCGTACAGCTCCTCATAAACTACACATTTCTATAGTCAGTGCTGAGCTATATTTCAGTTGGTGTAAAGAGTGACACCACTGGACCACTGGGAACAAGTGATTTAGATTGGTGAATCATGCTATAACTTGTGGCAATCTCATGGAAAAGTTTGGCTTTGGCAAATGTCTGGAAAATATTATTTGTCATCATGTGTAGTTCTAATGGTGAAGTAAGGAAGATGTGGTGTTATGGTAAAGGAGTGTTTTTCATGGTTAAGGTATGGTCACCTTATTCCACTTAAGAAAATGCTAAATGTATAAGGACATGAGCACATTTTACAGTGTTGTGTACTGCCTACAGCAGAGGAACAGTTCAGAGATGATGACTGGTTTATCAGCATGACAATGCACACTGTCATAAAGCAGCGGCTGCAAGGCAATGGTTTGTGGACAAAAACATACCTGCAATTGACTAGCCTGCCCAAGAGTCCCAACCTAAACCCAGTGGAGCACCTTCAAGATGAGTTAGAAAAGTGGACTTCACATCAGGCCCCAGCATCCAACATCACTATCTTCTCTGCTCTGGTTTTGGTGCTTCAGGAAAAGTAGACCGCCATTCCTCCACAGAAATTCAGACACCTCTTTGAAAGTGTTGTCCACCTTCATAGGTGAGTTGTTGGTGTTGACGGCTGCCTTTCAGAGGACCCAGGTACAATTCCTGGTGCTGTCAAGGATTTTTCCTTAGTGGAAAGACTGGTATGGAGTGCACTCAGCTTCGTGATGCCAGTTGAGGAGCTACTTGACGATGTGTATGGGTCGTCTGAGTAGAATGACTCGCACATGTCACATTAGGTTTAGTTGCTCCAATGTGGATGGAGGTACTGTGACAGTTCAAACAAATTAGTGACACACACATGTGCACTTTATTGTGCTGCAATACTTAATTAAAGATATACAACAACTCATTGGATGTGCTTGTGGACAGATACAATCAGGCAGTGGCCTGTCAAGGCATGATTTACTGAATACAGTGTCAAGAACATTATGACCGTCCTGGGTGCCACACTGTCAGTCACTGTAATAAAAACATGTCCATATGCAAGGGCTATAGGCAACTCCACTTGTAGATTAAGTCTCACAGGCTAATCTCCACTACGAACTGTAGCTGTGAACTGCAACCCTGGAACTCCGTACTAGAACCAGTGCCGAGCGTGAACCATTCATTGCTGCCTGTGGCCATTGCTTATCTCAGTGCAGAAGGCCATCTCATTGGCAGTGGCACAGAGGCTACTGTTTGGGCCATGTTTGTGGTTGGTGGAAAACTTTAAAGTGCTACCCTTGGTGCCAATCAGAAACTGTCTCAGCACACCAGCTCCAGTTGTGTTCAATGTTGGAATGAGAAGTAGCAGCTCCACAGTCTGGAAAGTTGGCAAAAGTCTGGGAGAGTGCTGTGCTGACCACATGCCCGTCCATACCACATCTGAATGATGTCACAAGGCAGAGGATGATACTGTGGCTGGTTGACATCCCTTGGGCCTTCAAGGCTGGACAAGGAGTGCTGATAGTGTTTCCAGCTGAGTTTAAGCTGTCATAAAGGTAATGGGTGGACACACTCATGTTAATGCCTATTAATTAATAAACAGTTACTTTTGATCAGATCAGTTGATTATAGGTGACTGTGATTTTGTGTGTGTGTGGGGGGGGGGGGGGGGGGAGTTTTTGTACTGCATTTTGTGTTTCTGCTGATAATGATGATGGTGATGATGATATTGATGATGAGAGAGAGAAGGGAGAGGATTAAATGTAATGCCAGTGCATTGCACTCAACTTGTCATCACTATCCGACAGACAGATTATAAACAGCAGTGTCACACTGTTTACACTCTGTGAGATTCTGTAGAGAGGTTTGGAATTTAACCTAAGATATTGATGCAAAGTTGGTAACAAGAAACTGTATGATACCACCTCTCCTACCTTGCTGGTCAAATACTGATGCTTAAAGTCTCTTCCTCCACCAGGATTCAGACTGGCTATCTTCAAGTTTAATGTTGCACAGGCATGTGCTAGCAGCCTCAGCTGTGGAGCCATGCTCAATGGAAGATGATATACATTACAAACAGTTCCAGCAAAGCATTGTAATCTGTAATACTTACTTTAACTGCACCATTGTCAAATTAAGATTTTTAGACTTTTGGATAGTAATATGTAACAGTGACTTTAAAATAAGTTTGTGATTTGGAAACACAGTTTCGGGCACAAACTATCGCATGTATGTCATATTTCTTCAAAGTTTAAATGGATGAATAAATTATAAGCCTGTAATTGCTTTTTAAAAATATATTGCCAAAATGTTTTAGTTGTATTTCATAAACTTATCCAACATTTGTGGTTACTTGAGATGTAGATAACCTCACAAATTCATGAACAATTTATCTGCAAATCCAAGAAAAACACACACACACACACAGACAGACAGAGAGAGAGAGAGAGAGAGAGAGAGAGAGAGGAGAAAGGTGAAATTTGTAAATAATGAAGACCTAGCCACAAAATGGATAATTTTTCCAAAATGTCACGTTCTCCTAGTCAGCATTGCGGATATCAACTTCATTTAGTAGCCTAATTAAGTTATTTCACAAATTAAGCATACTTGATTTTGTACATTACATTAGCCTAAAGATAAACTTGATATAATAAGCAATTATATCTTGGTTTATAAGTGTTATCATTTAACAGAAACTTCGAGGTACAACAGAGGCGCTTCATATCCTCACAAAATCAAACAATGTCCGATTTGAATTTATATTTACAAACCTCATTTTAGGGAATGCTCGACACATTACATCAATTATGGGTGTCTTTAAGTGAGTAATAACTTTCAAGTATTTGTATACTATTTTGTTATGCAGTATATTATTTTCACTGCTTTAACAGTATACTCTGGTTTTGTGTACTTTGGTACCACAAACATAGCAATGCACAAATAAATTTGATAACAACTCACGGACTGCTTATGGAGAAACCAATTTGCACTTTGCTAAGTTTTTTCTCACTCATAGAAAATAAAATGCAAATACCTCATATTTTAGTGATCTTATGCACTAATGATGTCTGGATGCTGTACATATAGTCAGTACTACTCTTATATCAGATAAATTTATTATGTAATTGAAGAATCTTCACTGATGTTCTGTAATTGATATGATCTGTTTCAACTTTTATCCACTGTCAAGCATTTTTAATGTAATTCCAGGATAACAGGCTAGTAATTATGAAGCACTGTGGCTTCCCATAAATACGGCATCCCTTTAAAAAACTGACCAAGGAAGACATAGGCAACAATAACAGCAAGTGAATCAGGCTTGTGAGATGATGCAGTTACTGGCACACCAGTGTGCAGCGTGCAGCCTTACTGTAGTGGTAACACCAGTTCCCATCAAGTCACTGAAGTTAAGTGTTGTTGAGCTTGGCTAGTCCTTGGATGGGCGGCTGTACGGGTCTGCCAAGTGCTGCTGGCAATTGAGGTGCACTCAGCCTTGTGAGGCCAATTGAGGGGAGCTACTTGATTGAGAAGCAGTGGCTCCAATTATGAAAACAGACAACAGTCAGGAGAGCAGTATGCTGACCTCGTGCTTCTCAATATCCACATCCAGTGATGCCTGTCGGCTGAGGATGATACAGCAGTTGGTTGGTACCGTTGAGCCTTCCAAGGCCTGCCCAGATGGAGCTAGAGGAGTTACATTAGTGTGTAGGACCCAGATACATCTAGAACTATTCAGTAACATATTTATAGTTGTGGACAGTCCTGGTGGAATGTAAATAATTTAGGAGTAGAGGTAACCCCCAACCAAATAGTGGAGGCATTGCGTTCTCAAAAGGTACATAAATGAGGCCGAAAACTGTGCTAGCTTTTGGACCAATCTTCTATGAGGTAGAGTACACACACACACACACACACACACACACACACACACACACACACACACACACACACGTGGGCATGTGCCTATGGCACTATTGTGCCAACTAAATACAATACACTGTGCCAAGACTGCAGTTTTGCAACTTGTCTAAGGTGAGGGATTGTGTCAGATGGACTGTTTGAGGGGTAGAAGGATGCAAGGAGTGGGTAGGAGAGACAGGGAATGGTGGCTGACAGTTGGGATGGAGACAGCATCTGCGTGGTTTAGATATGGGAGGGAGGGCAGCAGGTGCACAGGATAGGAATGCAACATATGAATGCCAGCTCCTCATCCCCCATCTCTGGTGATTTGGTGCAGTGCACAATGGCGTTTATGTGGAGTGGATTGTTAAGGGAAACAGAACAGAGGAATGGGAGACAGCATCGAAGAAGGTGTGGGTGCAGGATGGGTGAAATTAGGGTCCTGGAGCAGGGTGGAGGTGGGTATGGAGGCAGGGGGCTACCGTAGGTTGCGGCCACAAGGATTACAGAAATGAAGGATATGTTGCAAGAGCAACTCCCATCTGCGTAGTTCAGAGAAGCTGGTGTTGGCAGAACGATTCAAATGGCACAGGTTGTGACGCAGCCACTGAAGTGGAGCATGTTGTGATCAACAGAATGTTCTGACAGTGGGTGGTCAATTCTGCTTGTACCCACATTTGTGCCCATTCATTTGGTTGGACGGCTGATCAGTGGCCATGCCAACATAAAATGCTGTGCAGACTCTGATATAATCAACCTCCCAACAGATGAAGGCTCCACCACTATCATGATGAACTGCTGTTTTACCTAACAAAAGGCATCCACCAACTGTCTTGGCTCCTCCACCTATGAACGCCTCATTCCAGAAGTCCAACATAATCTCCAATCTCTACTTAAATTCTTATGCACAGCCCAGAATCAGTCCCCCTGAATCAATCTGCCATCTCACCCCAATGACCTGCTGCATACCTACCTTCTGCATTCTTTCCAAAATCTATAAACTTAACAATCCTGGACACCCCATTGTAGCTAGTTACTATCTTATTTTTCTTGTGCCTTTTTCCTGCATTGGTATAGGGTCAGTGTGGTTATTAACAGATTTAGCATGGTTAATTTAAGGGGTAGCCAGTTGCCCTTCCTGTTACCACCCCGCTACCTGCCCCCTGGGATGGAATAGGTGTACCCAAACTGTCTGAGTGTAGCGTTATTCATGTGAAAGTGAGTGAATGTTTTCTAAATGTTTGTAGATCATGCAACTGAGGCAGGACTTGGCCACTAGCCCAGTATTCACATAGTGGGATGTAAGAAACTGCCTAAATACTACATCCAGACTGGCTGGCACACTGACCCTCATCATTAATCTTACAGCAGACTCAATCCAGGGCCGGTGCACCTCCCCATCCTGGAAGCAGCACTTTAACACGCTTGGCCATCGAAATGGGTCATTGTAGCTGCTTACCATGCTCACAGTGAAACAACCGACAGCCACCCTTCCCCGATCTTCACTCCCACTTTCCACTTCCTTTCTGCTTTTGCTCTCTCCACCTGACAGAACCCTTCACTTCAGCTAAGCTGCAGAACTGCAGTCCCAGCCCAGTGTACTCAGCTGTCACAGTGTAGCCATATAAGTTTGCATATGTCTGTGTAAGAGAGGGGAGAAGGGGTTGCGGATGTATGTGTACTCTAGCTTGAAAAAATGTGTCCAAAATCTATCAAATTTTTCAGTTTGTTTATGTTCTTTTGTCTACTTAATGCCCCCATTATTAGGTGTGTTGTTATCTTTACTCTCAAATTATTTGCAAATCACATATTTCTGTTTCTGGCATCCCTAACAGCAGCTTACATAGTGTTTGGTGGATGGGTAGAGGTCTAAACAGTGAGTCCTGTACCTAGCTCTGACAAGGGTTTCCACAAATCCAGGGGACTGATGACCTCAGATGTTAAGTCCCATAGTACTCAGAGCCATTTTCCACTAATCCCAGGTGACGAGTTGGAGTGTCGTAGTTAAGTAATGAGTTTGCTTTCTATATATCATCGAAGAAATGGTAATGTCATCCAGACATTGAAGGAAATTATCGATCATAGGTTCAAAGGGGGCTATCACTGTGCATGTCCATGAACTGGTATAACACAGAGTCATTTCACCACCAATGTCTGCTGATGTGGCAAGGATTGAGATGTCATACAGGTTAAGGTATTCCCTCACAGTGTTCCCCAAAATGCAGTCAATATCCTGGTGCTTGCATTCATTTTTGTTTACCAGTGCAGTATCATACTCCTAAGATCTTTATATTCATCATGTTTGTTGTTTGGTTGATTTGGGGGAGGGGACCATCAAATGAGGGAAGTGGTGTGTTACGATAGTGAATGATCTGTAAATAAATGTGATTGGATCTTATTGATATTCAAAACAATTATAAGGTACCCTATGTCAGTTTTAGAGTAATTCTTCTGAGAATGGTGGAGACCTAAACAGTTACCTTTTCAACACCTTTCTGTATTTGCACTAAAACAGTGTCACTGTTGAGTTTAATCATGAAGTTTGCATTGGACAGCAGCAAGATACAGTCTCTTGTTATAGTCAGAAAAATGTCTTTCTAGCTCCACAGTCTAAAAAATGTGATGCTTCCCCGCAGCATTTCTTGTAGTGATTTCTTGTACCTGATTTTGACAATGGTTTTCACAGATTGCAGGTGACCAGTTGCAGTGCTGTGTAAATTCTTAAATTACTTATATTCACATTTTGGAAGAGCAAGTTTCAAATCTCTGTCTGGCCAACCAGGTTTAGGTTTCCCTCGGCTTCCCTGAATCGACAATTAAGGTGAATGCATATCCATAGTGAAGAAATATTTTGTTTATTTCAAGCAATCAGAGACATCATTGTTTCATGACAATGTGTAGACATCATTTTTGGTGATATTGCTCATTTGCTGATATTGCAGAAATTCCTTCCTGATCCTTACCCTATCCTAACTTGTGATTCTTCTCTAACAATTTAACTGTCTATAGGACATCAAACTCTATCTTCCTTCTTCTAACAATATGTGTTCTGCAGCTGGAAAATCTGTTATAGTTCTTACTTTTCTGTATCATGATTTCTTCTCATCTACTTTAACTAGGTGCTCGAAGACTTTTATTTCTTGGGCAATGAAGGAGAACTTTCTTGCATTGGGACAAATACCTGAGTCTTTGACACACATTAGCACAGTAGTTGAGTAATTATGTTACTTTCTATGTGTCATCGAAGAAATGGCAATGGCATCTTGACAGTGGAGGAAATTGTCCATCATGGACTCAAAGGGGGCTATCACATTGCAGAGATCAGTTAGTATAACTTTGGTATTGTAGAGGTCATCAGGTGCTATAAAAGCAGTCCTACATCCACATGTATGCTCCAGAAACTATGGTGAGTGGTGAAGGCTGCTTCTGACACTTCAGTTGTTTGCTGGTCACCTTGACAGCTTTAATCTGCCAGTAGCTAATATGTACAAAGGCAGTCCTATATCTACATCTGTACTCTGAAAGCTACCTTATAGTGTGTGGTGGAAGTCCTTCTGGCACTAGACAGTTTTAATCCAATAGTAGCTAATCTACATATCCATAGTGAAGAAATATTTTATTCATTTCAAGCAATCAGAGACATCAGTGTTTCATGACAATGTGTAGACATCATTTTTGGCGATATTGCTCATTTGCTAATATTGCAGAAATTCTATATTCCATATGTCTTCCTGATGAGAACCACTGGAGAAACCCAAGTGCATCTCCGAGCATCTTCTACATTCCTTATGAAATTACTCCTTTCTCAGCTGGAGACTATTCATGTGATTGGTAATCCCTCAAATAATCCCCAATATTTATATAATTTTTCATATTGAGCTGTCAGGTCTGTCTTATCTCTATCCTGGATTGGTGCAAATTGCCCATCACTCTCCAACATCATGCCTCATTTAGGCCAGGATCTGTTGGTGTTAGGATAGTACCCTCCTTCACGGTACTTTCTTTAACAGTACCAATGAATTATTATTCATCATTGACACTCAGCTGATCTTCTTGGTCTGGTGTGGATGTTACCATGTGCATATTGGTAGAGATTATTTGCAGATGATTATTGCAGCTGGTGATTCTGTGTTCCCCTTGGTCGCTTCTGATGGTGACTTAAGCATAATCTCGTTCTTTGAGAAGAACTTGTCTGATGGGAGGAATAGTTGCCAAAGATCAATGCACCTCTTTTTGAATAACCAGTGCTATGTCCTGCTACCTGTGTGCCATGTTCATATCTGTCAGAGATTTCTGGCCATTTATTATATTATGTATTATATTAAAGTTGCTAAACCCTGATTGTCTTTCATGATTGTCATGTTGTGACAACATGTTTTAGAATGAGTGCTTCATACATAGCTATGCTTCTCATTATGTATGAAACTACACCACCTGTTGAGTATGGCCCTCTGCATCTACATCTACATCCATACTCCGCAAGCCACCTGATGGTGTGTGGCGGAGGGTACCTTGAGTACCTCTATCGGTTCTCCCTTCTATTCCAGTCTCATATTGTTCTTGGAAAGAAGGATTGTCGGTATGCCTCTGTGTGGGCTCTAATCTCTCTGATTTTATCCACATAGTCTCTTCGTGAGATATATGTAGGAGGGAGCAATATACTGTTTGACTCCTCGGTGAAGGTATGTTCTCGAAACTTCAACAAAAGCCCATACCGAGCCACTGAGCGTCTCTCCTGCAGAATCTTCCACTGGAGTTTATCTATCATCTCTGTAACACTTTCGCGATTACTAAATGATCCTGTAACGAAGCACGCTGCTCTCCGTGGGATCTTCTCTCTCTCTTCTGTCAACCCTATCTGGTACAGATCCCACACTGCTGAGCAGTATTCAAGCAGGGGGCGAACAAGCGTACTGTAACCTACTTCCTTTGTTTTTGGATTGCATTTCCTTAGGATTCTTCCAATGAATCTGTCAGTCTGGCATCTGCTTTACCGACAACCAACTTTATATGATCATTCCATTTTAAATCACTCCTAATGCGTACTCCCAAATAATTTATGGAATTAACTGCTTCCAGTTGCTGACCTGCTATATTGTAGCTAAATGATAAGGGATCTTTCTTTCTATGTATTTGCAGCACATTACACTTGTCTACATTGAGATTCAATTGCCATTCCCTGCACCATGCGTCAAATCGCTGCAAATCCTCCTGCTTTTCAGTATAATTTTCCATTGTTACAACCTCTCGATATACCACAGCATCATCCGCAAAAAGCCTCAGTGAACTTCCGATGTCATCCACCAGGTCATTTATGTATGTTGTGAATAGCAACGGTCCTATGACACTCCCTTGCAGCACACCTGAAATCACTCTTACTTCGGAAGACTTCTCTTGATTGAGAATGACATGCTGCGTTCTGTTATCTAGGAACTCTTCAATCCAATCACACAATTGGTCTGATAGTCCATATGCTCTTACTTGCTGACCTGCTATATTGTAGCTAAATGATAAGGGATCTTTCTTTCTATGTATTTGCAGCACATTACACTTGTCTACATTGAGATTCAATTGCCATTCCCTGCACCATGTGTCAAATCGCTGCAAATCCTCCTGCTTTTCAGTATAATTTTCCATTGTTACAACCTCTCGATATACCACAGCATCATCCGCAAAAAGCCTCAGTGAACTTCCGATGTCATCCACCAGGTCATTTATGTATGTTGTGAATAGCAACGGTCCTATGACACTCCCTTGCAGCACACCTGAAATCACTCTTACTTCGGAAGACTTCTCTCGATTGAGAATGACATGCTGCGTTCTGTTATCTAGGAACTCTTCAATCCAATCACACAATTGGTCTGATAGTCCATATGCTCTTACTTTGTTCATTAAACGACTGTGGGGAACTGTATCGAACGCCATGTGGAAGTCAAGAAACAAGGCATCTACCTGAGAACCCGTGTCTATAGCCCTCTGAGTCTCGTGGACGAATAGCGCGAGCTGGGTTTCACACGATCGTCTTTTTTGAAACCCATGCTGATTCCTACAGAGTAGATTTCTAGTCTCCAGAAAAGTCATTATACTTGAACATAATATGTGTTCCAAAATTCTACAACTGATCGACGTTAGAGATATAGGTCTATAGTTCTGCACATCTGTTCAACGTCCCTTCTTGAAAACGGGGATGACCTGTGACCTTTTCCAATCCTTTGGAATGATATGCTCTTCTAGAGACCTACGGTACACCGCTGCATGAAGGGGGGCAAGTTCCTTCGCGTACTATGTATAAAATCGAACTGGTATCCCATCAGGTCCAGCGACCTTTCCTCTTTTGAGCGATTTTAATTGTATCTCTATCCCTCTGTCATCTATTTCGATATCTACCATTTTGTCATCTGTGCGACAATCTAGAGAAGAAACTACAGTGCAGTCTTCCTCTGTGAAACAGCTTTGGAAAAAGACATTTAGTAATTTTGATCCACCTACCGCTTTAACATAAGACCAAAATTTCTTAGGATTTTCTGCCAAGTCAGTACATAGAATTTTACTTTCGAATTCATTGATTGCCTCTTGCATAGCCCTCCTCACACTACATTTCGCTTCGCGTAATTTTTGTTTGTCTGCAAGGCTTTGGCTATGTTTATGTTTGCTGTGAAGTTCCCTTTGCTTCTGCAGCAGTTTTCTAACTCAGTTGTTGTACCACGGTGGCTCTTTTCCATTTCTTACGATCTTGCTCGGCACATACTCATCTAACACATATTGTACGATGGTTTTGAACTTTGTCCACTGATCCTCAAAACTATCTGTACTTGAGGCAAAACTTTTGTGTTGAGCCATCAGGTACGCTGAAATCTGCTTTTTGTCACTTTTGCTAAACAGAAAAATCTTCCTACCTTTTTTAATATTTCTATTTATGGCTGAAATCATCGATGCAGTAACCACTTCATGATCGCTGATTCCCTGTTTTGCGTTAACTGTTTCAAATAGTTCGGGTCTGTTTGTCACCAGAAGGTCTAATATGTTATCACCACGAGTCGGTTCTCTGTTTAACTGCTCAAGGTAGTTTTCAGATAAAGCACTTATAAAAATTTCACTGGATTCTTTGTCCCTGCCACCCGTTATGAACGTTAGTCCCCCAGTCTATATCCGTTAAAGTAAAATCTCCACCCAGAACTATAACATGGTGGGGAAATCTAGTCGAAATATTTTCCAAATTATACTTCAGGTGCTCAGCCACAACAGCTGCTGACCCAGGGGGCCTATAGAGACATCCATTTACCATGTCTGACCCTGCTTTAGCCGTGACCTTCACCCAAATTATTTCACATTTCGGATCTCTGTCAATTTCCTTCGATACTATTGCGCTTCTTATCCCTATAACATGCCTCCCCCTTCACTGTCCAGCCTGTCTCTGCGGTATACATTCCAATCTGAGTTTAGAATTTCATTACTGTTTACATCTGGTTTCAGCCAACTTTCTGTCTCTAGCACTATGTGGGCATTGTGACCGTTTATTAATGAGAGCAGTTCTGGGACCTTTCTATAGAAGCTCCTGCAGTTCACTATTAGCAGATTAATATTGTTATTCCCTGTTGCATTTTGTCTACTACTACCTTGTCGTGTCTCAGGAGGCGTCTTGTCGTGCCTAGGGAGGAAATTCTCTAACCTAAAAAACCCATATGTGCACCACACACGTACTCTGCTACCCTTGTAGCCGCTTCCTGCGTGTAGTGCACGCCTGACCTATTCAGGGGGACCCTATATTTCTCCACCCGATAGCGGAGGTCGAGAATTTTGCACCCCAGATCTCCGCAGAATCGTCTGAGCCTCTGGTTTAAGCCTTCCACTCGGCTCCAAACCAGAGGACTGCGATCGGTTCTGGGAATGATACTGCAAATAGTTAGCTCAGATTCCACCCCGCGAGTGAGGCTTTCCGCCTTCACCAACTTCACCAACCGCCTGTATGAACTGAGGATGACCTCTGAACCCAGACGGCAGGAGTTATTGGTGCTGACATGAACAACAATTTGCAGTCGGGTGCACCCAGTGCTCTCTATCGCCGCCGGCAGGGCCTCCTCCACATCTCGGATGAGACCCCCCTCAAGATATCTCTTTCATTTTTTTCTTTCCTTTTTGCCCAATTTCCTTCCATGCATCTGCTAAAAGCTTGCTAATCATTTTTGCACTAGAATGCTGAATGGTAGGTTTAAATTCACAATGATTGTGAAAGCTTGCACTTTACACAATATTCTCAGTACTTTCTCTTATAGAAAAAGAAATGTCTCTGTAAACTTGACATACTGTACTACAGGGAATATCACTGTGAAGCGTCAAGCATAAGTTTAGAAATCACTGAATCATAAAATTAGGTCTTGTTTAGATGCTGCTCGACAGCATGCACGAATTTTACAAAATGCATAAGACTGTGCTGTCTGTGATAATGATACTTTTTCTGCTACCGGTTTTGGTCTTAAACCATCTTCAATGGCAGAAAAATTATTGCACAGCAGAGCTGAGCAATTTTTCTGCCATTGAAGATGGTTTAAGACTGAAACAGGTAGCAGAATAAATATCATTATCACAGAGAGCATAGTGTTATGCATTTTGTAAAATTATAACATAAAAGTAGGATTATTTGAGTGGGATTTGAAGGTACAATGGCTGTTGGCTTGCTAGGTCATTGTCTGACACACTGCAGATCAAAAATGATGCATGATATAATCGGGTATAAAATCTAAATTTGGAGACTGTATTGTGTGTTTGAAACTGTACCCAACCCAGTGGCAAAGATAATTTATTCTAGTCAGTGAAGGCTAAGTTAGTTGCAGATTGTTGAAAATTGACAAAAAGAGAGAATATATCATTAACTAGACCCTAAAAAAAGGATGATAATTCCATTGAGTCATTCTTTTTTGTTTGTATTAAATATGAGTGAAATTTTGTAGCTGTTTTATATATGATAACTCATTGGTGTACTTCCTAGATCTTGTACTATACAAATAAATCTCAAAAATGAAATGGTCAGTCAATGTTGTTAACATCTGTATTCCCTACTTTATGTGTAACAAGATGTCTTGAAATCTAAACCATAATCAGTAATGGGAGTCTTCTCTTCTCATCTTGTTATATAAATGTCAGAACACTGTTACATGATCCATGTATTTCCTCCAAGACCACCTATGATGTTCAGCATTCATTTTTTAAATTTAATGTTCGAATTTACATTTAGCTTTTTGTACCAGTATTTGTGTGAGTGTATCCATTCAAAATAAAAATGGTTGGCTTAGTTGTCTAATTAAAGCTATATACTAATGAATGTGAATAATTAAAATTGCAGAGCTTATACATCATCAAGAATGTACCGTGAACTCAAGTTGAGGGGTGCCATCATTTATAATAAACAACTCAAGCTTCTTCCACTAGAGCAAGTTGTAACAACTGTGAATGGAGTATGGAATCTGTCAAGTGATCAGGTTCTGTTGTATTATGTAAGAAACATATATTTAATTACATCACATAAGTGCCCTGTTTCGAAGCTTTTGTTTATTTCCAGGGAAACCTTGGCACATTTGTTATAACAAATGTTCGTCTTGTATGGTTTGCTGATATGAATGAAAATTTCAATATTTCCCTGCCATACCTTCAGATAGCAAAAGTAAGTAAATATGTGAGATTATGTATATCTGTTAAAACAGTCTCCTCTTATACAGTGATATTTCAGTTACAGTTTCACCATAATTTCTTTTTTATGCCTACTTTCAAAACTAAACTTGGTATTTTCTTCTGTGCACTATGTTGTCATGAATATGCTATGTAAAAGCAAGCAAAGTCTTTTAACAGCTGACTACATAATCAGCAAGTTTTATTTTTATTTCGACGCTTTGTTTAGCATTTTCAATTCAGATTGTTCCCTCTGAAAACTTTTTCTGCAATCTAATGGGTGAAACTTACTATAAAAAATTAGAAGGGCAGATGTCAATACCTTTTACATTACTTTTATTGTACTCCTAAGCAGAAGCAGTAATGTGCATTTGCACAGTACTGTGTTTCGCAACATGAAATTGTATTATCAATATCAACACCAATATTGTTAGAAACAGAGCATGAGCTAAAATTTGACAAGTGTGGGTAAGGTACTCAGCTGTGGCTTTCTAAGAGACATTCTGGAATTTGCTTGAAGTGATTTTGTGAAGTTGTTTAATACTGAAATCTGGTACATTTCAATGAAATGTGGTGAACTGTGTTGATTGTGACATTTATGGGATTTATCTTGAATTTGATGAATGCTGACACATCCAGGGATTACTTTTGCCCAGAACATGCCAGAATGGCACAAGGTATTTCAAATAGTTCATGTGTATTAAACACAATGTAACTATAATCTGCTGCAGTGCCAGCACCAGTGACAGTGGATGATCTATGTGATGTGACTGTTAGAGGTATGGAGCAAGATATTCCTTGTGTGTGTGTGTGTGTGTGTGTGTGTGTGTGTGTGTGTGTGTGCATATTTATTTACAGTATACCTGAGATAGTTAAGCTTTGTTCCAAAGTGGTGAACTGGAGCAAAGTGAAACTGCTATGGGTAGTAGCTGTTGTTTACATTGTGGTTTTATTGTTTTAATCATGAGAAACTATGTTTTAAAAATCTGAATTTCACAACAGTATTTTGTAAAAAAATATTTGTCATTGCAAGTTTTATCAAAAATTGAAACTAGTGATTTTTATGTCTGTGGGTGGGGGTGGGGGGTTGTAGTTGTATACACCTAAATTTTAAGCACTGTACACATCTCATGTGGAAGTTAACTTCTTTAGTCAATAAGGAATAGCTGAGAATAGCTTACTTTGTAACTTCTTGGTAGATTAAAACAGTTTGTGAACCGAGACTCAATCTAGGACCTTTGTCTTTTGCAGGCAAGTGCTCTACCAAGTGAGCTACCCAAGCATGACTCATGAACTGTCCCTCACAGCTTTACTTCCTCCAGTAGCTCATCTCCTATCTTCCAAACTTTGCAGCAGAACTGAAGTTTGGAAAGTAGAAGATGTGATACTGGTGGAAGTACACCTGTGAGGATAGGTCTTCAGTCAGGCTTGGGTAGCTCAGTTGGTAGAGCACTTGTTCACAAAAGGCAAAGATCCCGAGTTCGAGCGTCAGTCTGGCACACAGTTTTAATCTGTCCAGAAGCTCCATATCCGAGCACACTCCACTGCAGAGTGAAAATTTCATTCCAGCATCCTTTGTAATTTTTCAGTCTCATGTATCTTTCTCACACACTGTTAATGTGGGAACCCTCATGCCATGTCAGTGATGTTCTACTTATACAGAAAGAGGTACTACAATTACTGTGTAAGGCTGACCCCAAGGAACACTGCTGTTCTCTGTTCACTAAGGTCAAAATATTGAGAGTTGTAAATCTTTATCTATTTATCAATGATATATGTTTATCAGAACATAACTGATTTTGTGACACTAGAGAGAATATATACTATCGTAACACCAAAATGAATATTAACAAACCCAGGTGTATACTGACAAAAACAGGAAACATGAAGTGACCTATCTGAAGTTCTTTAATAAATTGTCACTTTCTGCTGTGACCACAATTTTAAACTATTTCAAAAATAAGCTGTAAAACTGGTTAGCTGACAATCAATTCTGCAGTTTAAAAGTATTTTTTGATATATGTAATGTTGAAATTGATTTTTAAGCTTTATAACTGGTAAAAATAGGATATTCAATTTGTGCATATAATGTGAACATTAATTTTTAATATTTTGAATGCAACTGTAACCTACCATCACTGACAAAGACTAATCCACTGTATGTGGCCAATAGACAATACAGAATTTGAATTTGGATCTGTGAAAGCCACACCTGACAACAAACCATGACTGTGAAAAGATGTCTCATGACTGACAGGTTTGAGAGACTTGTGGGAGCTTGGTTTTCAGGGTGTTGAGCCTAAGAGGCACACAGCAGCACAGAGGTGGATCAAATGGCTGCAGGAAATGGAAAATCCAGACAGTGGTTTGAGAAATGTTTCAATGTTTTGATGTTTTACTAGTTGCAACCTCATTATTGTACTTGTGTGTAGCTTTCATGCAGCTCCGATGCTGAACCCACTTCTCTGAGCTACAAATTCAGCAGCCACTGAAGGAAATATGATCCCAGATCACATAAGAAATTAACGTGATCTGGGGTTTTGTTTTCATCAGGAAGAGCCTCTTCAAGAAATATTCTGACAACCATGTAATTCACTGTCATGCATTAGCTGTTTCTAATGACAACTACAGAATAATGAAAAAGCTTTTAGAGGCTGACTTCAGCAAAAATGAATGTGGGTTCCACAAAAATGTTGGAACAACTGAGGCAATACTCACCCTATGATTTACCTTAAAAGATAGGTAAAAATAAGGCAAATTTTTTTTTATAACATTTGTAAATCATAGAACATTGTTGACAATGTTTAGAGGAATACACTCTTTGAAATTCTGATGGTAACAGAGATGAAATACAGGAAGCAAAAAGTTATTCACAACTTGTACAGAAACCAGACTGCAGTTGTAAGAGTAGGAAGACATGAAAGGGAATGAGTAATTGAGAATGGTTGTAGCCCATCTCCTATGTTACTCAATCTGCACATTGAGCAAACAGTAAAGGAGACCAAGAAGAGGTTTTGACAAGAAATTAAAGTTCAGGGAAGAGAAATAAAAGCTTTGATGTGAAAATAATGGACAACTGAACTGCCCGATGTCAGTGTCCAACGGGCACAATATTTCAGCTAACGAACACATTGTCACGATCAAGTGCGCTGATGAGCTGACTGATTTGGGGAGGGAGGGGGGGGGGGAGTTCCACACTTTTATCTCCTCCCCTTCCCCCTAGGATTGCCCGTTCCTTCGGCTGTCCATGCCCAGCATCCCTACCCCCACTCTTCCCACCAACACAGTGTTCCATCCTAGGTTTGCACCCAGGTTCATGTGCTGGAAGCACCTCTGTTGTTCCTCCACTTACCCCCGAAGTCACTTCAGTGGGTATCTGATTCCTCTTCTTGATCAGTCTAATAGCAGGGTTCCATGCCATACTAAGGATGTACCCACTACCACGATTTATCAGCGGTTCCCTACTCAAATCTCAGTAGAGTCGCTAATCACACAGTCCCAGAAGTTGGACATCTGGTCAGGAACTCAGTGTGGTCACAATCCATTCCATATAATTCCATCAGGCAATATTCTGCAGCCGTCGACTTGTTAGGCGGCTGTAATCTAATGTGCCATAGGTGTTCTTGGCAATTATCCTTGACAGTACACACTACCTGACCTATGTATGTCTTACCACAATGACAGGGTATCTGATAGACCGTGGATTAATGTAGTCAAAGGTCATCCTTCACACCACCAAGCAGTGCCCATGTTTTGGCTGGTAGGCCAAAGACTGTCTTCACTTGGTGTTTCTGGTCAATTCATCCTATCTTCCCAGATAACATGCCACAAAAAGGAATAAATGCAATGTCCACATCCTCCTGAGACTCCTCTTCTGGTTCTGTCAGCTGCACAGAGGGTGTAGGACATAGGGCTCTCTAAATTTGCCACTTCTTGTAGCCATTGTTGTGGAAGACTGCTCTCAGATGTTCAAGTTCTTGGCTGATACTTTTGTTGCCAGAGATGGTGTGAGCCCTATTATCAATGTTTTGAGCACACTGTTCCTGTGAGCCAGACGGTTGACAGCTGTCCACATGTAAGTACAGGTCGGTGTGCATCTTCTTGATGTACACGCTGTGGCCCAATGTGCCATCGACTCTTATTTTGACCAGGGCATCCAAAAAGGGGTGTTCTTTATCCACTTCAACTTCCATGATAAGACTGATGTTCTGGTGTATGGAATTAAGGTGTATAATGAAGTCATTCATCTTCTCTCGTCCATGCAGACATATGAAGAAGGTATCGTCTACATACTGGAAGGAACAGGTAGGTTTCCAATGGGATGATTCCAGGGTTTCCTTCTCGAAATATTCCATATACATATTGGTGGTGACCATGGGTGAAAGCAGACCCCCTCTGGCTACTCCTTCCATGTGCTCATAGTAGCCACTGTCAAAAGAAAGTAGACATCAAGACATGAATGGAAAGGTTGGTCTCCTCTTCATCAAATTTCTGGCCAATAAGCCATAAGGATTCTTGTAAAGGCACTCTGGTGATAAAAAAGACAATGTCAGAATTCATAAGGATGTCAGTATCTTTAAGCTTAAAGTTGTTAAGATATCCCACAAAATCCACAGAGTTGTGAATATGATGTGAGCGCTTCGTTATGTAAAGGCTAAGTAAATTCCTCAAGTATTTAGAGAGTGAGTATGTCGAAGGACCAATGTTGCTGACAACACTGTTGCTTTCAAATTACATCTACAGCTGGCCAACCAGTTCAGTTCTCGAATGTGGGACCGGACTCATGGTGCCACATGGAGCTCAGAGGACTCCATGCAAAGAAAGGCCACCGGACATATAACTTCAAAATTGAAGCATATATCAGAGAGGAAAGCTTATGATGCTCCCTGCAAAACTGTCATCAATATCATGGCCAAGCAACTGGCAGTTCTTAAGAAGGGGTTCAATTTTGCACCCACACCTAAATTGGTACCCGTCAAGGACATTATCAGCTGACAGGAACAGAAAGCTGAAAGCTGCATGACTTCTCCCTGAAGCAGGTGAAGAAGTACATCATGAAACATGTCAGGCTCTCATGCAAATGACACCTACAGAACTGAACATCTCTAGCTAGGAAAGGGCAGCCCTAAGAAAACTAAGACAAGATCCTGATATCATGGTCTTAGCAGCCAACAAGGGCAATGCAGCTGTGGTCCTATCTCACCAAGATTACATTGAGAGAATACGGATCTTGCTAGAAGATAGTACATACTCGAAAAAGAACACTGACACTACCAAGAGGGTGGAGACGAAGACTATGGCGCTTCCTAAAGAATCTGGCTCACAAGACAATGTTGTGAAGAAGCTAAGACAGAGAGCATCAGCTACACCAAGACTGCCAAAGGTTCACAAGGATGGGGTTCCTTTGTGCCCCATTTTCAGCAACATTGGTGCACTGACATGCTCATTCGATAAGTAACTGAAGGATTTGCTTAGTCCTTATGTCAGGAAGTGCTCACATCACATTCGCAACTCTGTGGATTTTTGTGGTGCGTTTAACAACTTTAAGCTTAAAGATTCTGACATCCTTGTGAATTTCAACATTGTCTCTCTCTGTATCTCTAGCAGGGAGTGGGCAGCCATAAAGAAACTAAGAGAAGATCCTGATATCACGGTCTTACCAGCCAACAAGGGCAATGCAGCTGTGGTCCTATCTCACCAGGAGTACATTGAGAATGCCTTTTCAAGAATCCTTAGATCTTACTGGCCAGAAATATGACATAGAGATGGCCATCCTTTTCTGGCATGTCATGGCGTCAAAATACTTTCTTTTTGATTGTGGCCACTGCAACCAGATGGAAGGAATAGCCATGGGGAGTTAATTTTCACTGTTTGTCACCAATATGTGTATGGAATATATCCGAAGAGGAAGCCCTGAATCAGCCTATTGGAAACCTACCTGTTTCTTCTGGTATGTAGACAACACTTTCATCATATGGCCACATGGAAGGCACAAATTGAATGACTTCCTTGTACACCTCAATTCCATACATTTGAACATCAGTTTTAACATGGAAGTTGAAGTGGATGGAGTACACCCTTTTCTGGATTTCCTGGTTGAAAGATGAGCAGACGGCACACTGGGCCACAGCGTGTACCAGAAGAAGATGCACAGTGATCTGTACTTCCATGCAGACAGCTGCCACCACCCAGCTCACAGGAATGGCATGTCAAATACATTGGTACATAGGGCTCACACCATCTCCGACAACAGAAGTATCAACTAAGAACTTGAACATATGAGAGCGGTTTTTCAGAAGAATGGCTGCAAGGATTGGAAAATTCAGAGAGCCCTACATCCTTTAGCCTCTGTACAACTGATGGAATCAGAAGAGGACAGTCAGGAGAATGCAGCCATTGCATTTATTCCTTTTTGTGGCACATTGTCTGGGAAGATAGGACGAATTCTCTGGAAACACCAAGTGAAGACAGTCTTCCGCCTACAAAGCATTACACAGGTACTGCATGGTAGTGTGAAGGATGACCTTGAACTACAGAAATATCATAAATATATGGTCTATCAGATTCTCTGCCAATGTGGTAAGACATTGTGTCAGTATGTACTGTCAAAGTTCATTGCCAAGAACACCAACGGCCTATCAGATTTCAGCAGTCTAACAAGTTAGCAGTTGCAGAATATGGAATGGAATATGATCACACCAAGTTTCTGACACAGATGTCCAACTTCTGAGACTGCATCATTAAGGCACTTATGGAGATTTGAGTAAGGGAACCATTAATAAATCATGATAGTGGGTACATCCTTTTTAGGGTATGGGACCCTGCTATTAAACTGATCAAGAAGAGGAATGAGATGCAGAAAATGAATTGACTACAGGAGCAGGTGAAGGAACAGCAGGGTACTGCTAGAAAATGCACCTGGGCATGAACCTAGGACACAACACTGTGTTGGCAGGAGGAATTTGGGGGTGGGGGGGCGTTGGATGCTTGGCATGGACAGCTGATGGAGAGGCCAATCACAAGGAGAGGGCGAGGAGATAAAAATGCAGTGCCAGCCCCCCTCCAGTCAGTTCATCAGCACAACTGTGTTGGCATTGTGGTTGTTTGCAAAATATTGTGTCTGTTGATTGACAGCCAGCAGTTCACCTTTGAACTATTTCAACATGAAGTATTCCAGAAGAAGGTGAAGAATCACAAAAGGTTTGATGTTTGCTGAAGACATGGTAATTCTGTCAGAGACACCAAAGGACTTGGAAGAACAGTTAAATGGAACGGATAGTGTCTTGAAAAGAGATTAGAAGATGGACATCAACAAAATAAACAAATTACAATGAAATGAACACCCTTAGCTGCTTACAGGCATTGACATATGTCAACAGGGACAGATGAAAATGTGTGCCCCGACCGGGACTCGAACCTGGGATCTCTTGCTTACATGGCAGATGCTCTATCCATCTGAGCCACCGAGGACACAGAGGATAGCGCGACTACAGGGATTTATCTCTGGCACGCCTCACGGGAAACCCACATTCTCAACGTATTGTCTCGCACTACATTCGTAGTGCCCCCGCCCATTATACTCATTACTCGCGGCGCATTGCTGATTCCCGAAAGAGTTCGGGCACTGTTTGTGTATTCGCACAGAATAAGAAGATGGTCAAGTGGCCGGTGAGCCTTAACTATATATATATACTAAGATGGTATCTGTTCTTTCGGACATGTCTGAAAGAACAGATACCATCGGTGACCGTGCAGCTCGTTAGAATGAAATTACAATGAAATGAACACCCTTAGCTGCTTACAGGCATTGACGTACATCAATGGGGACAGATGAAAATGTGTGCCCCGACCGGGACTCGAACCTGGGATCTCCTGCTTACATGGCAGATGCTCTATCCATCTGAGCCACCGAGGACACAGAGGATAGCGCGAAACCCATATTCTCAACGTATTGTCCCGCATTACATTTGTTGTGCCCCTACCCATTATACTCATTACACGCGACGCAATGCCGATTCCCGTAAGAGTTCGGGCACTGTTTGTGCATTCGCACAGAAGAAGAAGATGGTGAAGTGGCTGGTGAGCCTTAACTACGTATATACTAAGATGGTATCTGTTCTTTCAGACATGTCCGAAAGAACAGATACCATCGGTGACCATGCAGCTCGTTAGAATGAAATTAAAATGAAATGAACACCCTTAGCTGCTTACTGGGATTGACAAACGTCAACGGGGACAAATGAAAATGTGTGCCCCGACCGGGACTCGAACCCGGGATCTCCTGCTTACATGGCAGACACTCTATCTATCTGAGCCACTGAGGACGCAGAGGATAGCGTGACTGCAGGAAGTTATCTCTGGCATGCCTCTCGCCTCCCGGACATGTCCAAAAGAACAGTTACCATCTGAATATATGTAAAGTTAAGGCTCACCAGCCACATGACCATCTTCTTCTTCTGTGCGAATGCACAAACAGTGCCCGAACTCTTACGGGAATCGGCATCGCGCCGCGAGTAATGAGTATAATGGGTGGGGGCACTACGAATGTAGTGCGGGACAATACGTTGAGAATGTGGGTTTCGCGGGAGGCGTGCCAGAGATAAATTCCTGCAGTCGCGCTATCCTCTGTGTCCTCTGTGGCTCAGATGGATAGAGCGTGTGCCATGTAAGCAGGAGATCCGGGGTTCAAGTCCCGGTCAGGGCACACATTTTCATCAGTAAGCAGCTAAAGGTGTTCATTTCATTGTAATTTCATTCTAACTAGCTGCATGGTCACCGATGGTATCTGTTCATTCGGACATGTCCGAAAGAACAGATACCATCTTAGTATATAAAATAAACAAAACTTTTGTTTATGTAGTCAAATTAAATCAGATGATAGTGAGTGAATTAGATTAGGAAATGAGTCATTAAAAGTGGTAGATAAATTTTGCTGTTTGGGCAGCAAAATAATTAATGATGGCTGAATTAGAGAGGATATATAATGCCATCTGGGAATAGCAAAAAAGGCATTTCTGAAAAAAAGAGATATTTGTTACCAATGAACATAAATTTTCTTAAAGTGTTTGTCTACACTGTAGCATTATACAAAAATGAATTGTGGATGATATGAAGTTCACAAAAGAACACAATAGAATTTTGGGAAATGTGCTGCTACAAAAGAATGCAGACTAAAAAACCGGGATCTGTTGCTTCAATACGTCCTGAAGCAAGGGATCATCAGATTGAAAGTGGAGGGTAGCATGGGAGGTAAACACTGTAGAAGGAGTCCAAGGCTCCAATACAATAATCAAGTTCAAATACATGTAGGTTGCAGTAAATGTGCAGAGATGAAGAGGCACATATAGGAAAGACTAGCATGGATAGCTGCATCAAACCATTCTTCAGACTGAAGATCACAACAATAACAATGGCAACTAAGATCAGAGTTATGTAATCTTCAGTGATGATTATGGCTATTGTAAAGCAGAAACTGTATCATTCAAATTGTATACACCTCAAGGAGCCCATCTTGACCAGTGTTAACATGTTTACATCTCCTGACCTCCACAACATTCTTGTCAAATCATACAATATTCCCAAAATACTTCCCTTATCTAAAGGTCGTACCCTTGTAATCGAACCTGCTGAAAAACCTGCCCCATGCATTCCTCCACAACCATCCACTCCAGCCCCACCACTGGCAAAACATATGACATTCAAGGCAGGGCCATGTGTGAAACAACACGTCATTTATCAGTGGACGTGTTCACTGCACAGCCTTGTACATTGGAATAACAACTACCAAACTGGCTGAGCACATGAATAGGCACAGACAAACTGTCCATCCTGGATACTTAATACCCAGTGGCAGAGGAAGTGCTCCAGTATATCTCTAAGGATCTAGGTGCCTGCTACACTACATGAGCCATTTGTTTCCTACCACCAAACGTCAGTCTATTGATGCGTAGCACATATGTAGACTGTAAGTAGTAAATAATGTGTGTTTGTTGTCAGCTCTGATCCAGAAGCAAAAACACTTCTCACCACATCCCTTCAAGGATAAAAAGCAGTTTTCCCCACACTCTGCATGCAAATGGGCATGTAGGCCATAACTTCACACTCAGAGTGGAAATGTGTTTCTCTTTGTTGTCCAAATCCAGCAGTGGTGAAATGGCATTGCACATGCCTGGAGAAAACAAAACTTTCCACACTAAGCGTTACATAACACAAGACGACGTGAGCAATGGCAGAAATATCTGAAAATTCGTTCCTTGAAAGTACAATGCAAGTGCCTTGCACTCTCTCCCACAAATTTATTCTATGGGCTGGACTGAAACCAGTTGCAGGCTGGATCTGGCCTGCAGGCCACTTGTTGCCACCCATGATCCTTCACATCACTTTGTAAGTGGGCAAAAATATCTCACTCCTCCATGTGCCACATTAAAGCCAGTTGAGGGATTGCATAAGTCATTTCTCCTTGCTGCTGTTTTCAAATGGTTGTTAATTAATCACAACTGTCTTCATAAGTGGGTAAAATTGCTATGTTACCTGTATGCGCAACTGTTTAAAAGTGCGCCGGCCGGAGTGGCCGTGCGGTTCTAGGCGAGCCGAGTGACCACTACGGTCGCAGGTTCGAATCCTGCCTTGGGCATGGATGTGTGTGATGTCCTTAGGTTAGTTAGGCTTAATTAGTTCTAAGTTCTAGGCGACTGATGACCTCAGAAGTTAAGTCGCATAGTGCTCGGAGCCATTTGAACCATTTTTTAAAAGTGCAGTTTACAACAAATTGTGTAGTGGACACCATGTATTATCATTCTGTGCAACAAACACTTTCTTACTTAATGAAGAACTGCCCCAGAATCTGATGACATAAGACATTAGAGAAAGAAAATAGAAAAAAAATAATTCAACTTTCATGTCCACAGTTTGCTATTATCGAAAATGCAGGATTTGCAGAGCTTAGATGTTAAAAAATATCTGTAACCTGTGACTCCATTTCACATCCTCATCAGTATAAATACAGTAAATGTTTCTTGCCAGTGGTGCTGTTTACAGTGTTTGTCTCTTATTTCATAACACATGATTTTTTTTTATCCTATTCCAGTTTTTGTTTGTGTATTATATTGTCAAAGCATTTACATCCATTCATATATCCTGTTTCATAAATTCTAGAATTCTATGATGTGGAACAAATGAAAGGTTAACACCAACTAAGTACATTAGCTGTAAAATGTATTTCTGGAAGTCATTTTAATAATTAATAATCATTAATATTGCCAAGAACTGTGCTGCATGCCAATTTGTTGTAATGTTTAAGTTGCTGGCTGGTGTCCTGTGGGTCGCCAGCTCAAATCCAATCACGAACATCTATTTGTTACTTAGTATTTATTATTTCTAGAAAGTTCTCAAAATTTCTTATGTTTTTAATGTTTGTATATTCTGGAATAACTGATGTTTGTGCAAATAGCTGCACACTCTGTCTACGAGTTCAGTTGTAATTGTGCATGATGTTAATAATAAATGTGGTTTCAGTGCTAAGTGTTTTACTTCATTGATGACCCTACTTTCGGTTTTTGGACTTGATTTTAGTTGTGATGTTACATCATTTGGTAAAGACACCCAGTACTTCAAAACATCTACATCACTGTGGCTCCAATCAGCTGTTGCCTACACAGACAAGAACCAGAATACATGCAGTACATTTGTTCCCACAGCCTTTATATTCAGGAGACCATACATTCCAAAACAGTAGTAAGTCTGCTGTTCATCATCCATCCATCAGTATTTTCTGGAGACACTTGTCAGAACCAGATAAAATGGCTGAAAGGATTCTGCCATGTTGCCAAATACAACAGGTGGGGTGTCATGATGTGTTTGGCAAATTTGTACTTTTACTTGGACAGGATTTGTGATCAACGAAGAGAAACTCTATTGCTGGGATAAATTCCAAGCCAAACTAAAGAAAACATTTGGTGACAATCAGCAGCAAGTCTGCTTAGTTGAACACCAATTTAAGAACAGGATTCAGCATCATGGGGAAATAGCACAATCCTACATACAGAATGTTTTGGCCCTACGCCAAACTGTGAATCTGAATACAACAGAAGCTGACATAAACAGAAGACATGTGCCAAGCCTTTCTGATAAAGGATGTCACAACAACAGAGGAATTCATCAAGTGAATGCAACAGAAAAATCATGACCTCACCTCTCTCATATGCCAAGTTGTAAGAGAAGAAATACAGCATTTTATGGCAGGCAGAACTGTCAGACCAAGTAAGCCAGAGACAGCAGCCATGAATGTTGTCCCCAGTCAAATGCACCAACCTGGAATTACATCACTGCTCTCAAACAACAACCCAGTACCTGATCAATGCAGGTACAATTAACTTCTCCTCCAAGCCTAGTGTCCTGCAAAAGAACAGTTGTAGGGAAGACCGGGGACAACATGCTGGTATGTTCCCACTATAGACACACTGGACATGTTATACACTACTATGCAGAAGGAAGGTGAGATTTGACAAAAACTACACCACCAAACATTAACCATCACAACAGTTCTATTGATACTGGTCAACTGCAGATAATTTCAGTCGACCTGTGGGATGAAGGCTTCAATGTACCATGGATGAAGTCACTCCCTAATACACCATAACCATTCCCTATTGCCATGACAGAGGTACCAGTGGCTCACATGACCACTGAACTCAGGAAAATTAAGTAAGGCGACCATGCCACAGATGAAAATCCTCTGTGGGCAAAAATCACCAAGATATCAGGAAATCTCAGTGATGTCATCACCAATGGCCAACTTGTCAGGGTGCTGATGAACTCAGGGGCTTCCTTTTAATCCGGAATGCTTATCTTTACCAGCTAAAGAAGACTATGCTCCACAGTACAAAAACAATTATAGTGCGAGTCACAGATGGTAAATACATCCAGCCAACAGGAAGAATAAATTTCGCTGACAGAACACAGCCCTGAAGATTTGTTGTTTTAACAGAACATAATCATAATATTATTCTTGGATGGGACTTCTTTCAGGCATCACTACCAGTCATAGACTGTAGAATATGAGAGCTTGAGATTGGCAAAGCTATTTCAATAAGCAATGATACACTGTTCCCATTTCAGTCGGAAACTCCTCAAGATGACTGAAACACCAGAACATCACGACCAAAGTAGCAAGACAGCTGGCTTCCATATGGTCCCTGGACGCCCAGGAGAAGGACCAAGAGTGCTATAATGCCAACCACGGGCCAGTGAGATACAGCTTGGGAGACTTGGTATGGTCTTTTATGGCTTTGCAGAAAGTGGGACTATCAGAAAAGTTATTAAAACATTAGTTTGGGCCATATTGTTCTTGTCAGACAAGTCAGTCAAGAAGGTAAAAGTGCTGAGACATTATCTTTGTCCTCTGTATGAAGCCCTAGTATAGTCATGAGGTGTAGATCAGTGTGGGGGCTTCTCATTCAAGGAAACTGAAGGCCTCAGTGTTTGTGAAGCAGGAGGGACTACCTCCAATCCTTTATCACAGTGAAGAGTATGTGACAACATAGACTGAACGTTAGGATCCTACAGCACTACCATACTGATGGCCTCTGACATTTCTAATCTAGGATGCTGTAGTTGGCTCCAATGAGATCTTCTGAAACAATGGGTCACAGATTCTCCTGAAGAGGGAGCAATTGCATAAGCTGTGCTGTGTGCAGATGTGGAGCAGTGGTTAGTGTTGCTGGCTGGCATGCTGCATGTCACCTCTTCAAATATTAGTTATTTAGTCCGTCCCCGGTAGCTGAGTGGTCAGCGTGACAGAATGTCAATCCTAAGGGCCCGGGTTCGATTCCCGACTGGGTCAGAGATTTTCTCCGCTCAGGGACTGGGTGTTGTGTTGTCCTAACCATCATCATTTCATCCCCATCGATGTGCAAGTCGCCAAAGTGGCGTCAAATAGAAAGACTTGCACCCGGCGAACAGTCTACCCGACGGAAGGCCGTGGGCACACGACATTATTATTATTATTAGTTATTTAGTATTAATCATTTCTAGAAGGTTCACAATGTTTCTTATTTTTGTAATATTTGTATATTCTGGAATATTCTGAACTCTGTTCAGGAGTTCAGTTCTGTCTGTTGTGTCCGTATGTTAGTGTCGGTAATAAACATGCTTTCAATGCTAGGTATTGTATTCATTCATGACACTTCAAATTTGTAATTGATTTTGGTTATGACATGACAAGACCAGCTATAATGGAGCATTATTGAATTACCAGAAAAACCACTGCTTTTGAAACGACTGCTGTTTTGTCAGTTATACTATGAAGAAACTGAAACATCCTGGCAGATTGAAACTGTATGTCAGACAGGACTTGAACCTAGAACCTTTGTCTTTCATGGGCAAATTTTCTAATGACTAAGTTACGCAGGCTTTACTCCTTCAGGTAACAATCTCCTACTCTCCAGACTTCAGAATTCCTACCAAATAATTATAAAATTTTAAATGATCAAGCAGATCACGTCATAGCCAGAATAATTACTTTCTTCCAGGGACACATGATTTGGTAATATCTTGGATGTTTGAAACTAATTTCTTGTGATGATATATATACAGTGTCTTACAGTATCTTCTACAGTTGATTGTTTATTGTTAGTTCTGTCATGTATGCCACTATGTTATTTGTCTCATTGTTAATAATGCTCATCATTATAACAATTTTGTATTATGTTTTTGTGCATAGTTTGCAACTTTTTATTGTATTATAAACATTTCTTCTTGATCACTCACTTATTCATCAGTTGTGTGTTTGTTTTGGTTCCTTGTTTTATGAATGTTTCAGATCATTTTATTTTTCTGATGCATTGAATGAATGTAATATTTTTTAAAAATTTGTTTGCTCTTACAAATAACACCCCACTGTGAAATATTCTAATGTGGAACCACTACACTAACAGAGATGATGAAATTATAGTTCACTGTGTTGCATATCTTATAATGAGCCATAAATTTCAGATTTTGTTTCTTTGTCATTGCTACCTGTATTATAACATTCTTTTCCTGGTTTTAGTTTCCTTCATGACAGAGAAAATTGTATTTTGAAGTCAAGTGATCAGCATTTTTTTTTTATTTTTTTTTTTATTTTTTTTTTTTTTTTTACCATAAATGCTTCCATTATGTTTATTCTGTCACTGAATTTCTACCTTTCGTGCAACTCCAAAACCTTTTTTATTTGTTTTTGTGTAAAGTGCTTTGAGTTTGTATTTTGGTGAACATCTATTTTCACGTACATAACTGCTGTTTTTCTCCATCTTTATTACCATTGTTATTACTATTACTGGAATTACTTCCAATAATAATTTATTTCATTAATATGTCTAGATAAATATCAGACAGTCAAAATTTGGAACAGCTTTGGTTGTAGAAAGTGCAGAATCTAGTGGAGGATATGTGCTCGGTTTCCGAATAGATCCTGCAGAGAAACGACAGACTGTGTACAAGGAACTGTGTTCGCTGCACAAGGTTTACAGTCAGAATCCAGTATTTGGCGTTCAGTATACAGTTGGCCAACAGGTAACATAACCTTATTGATTATTCTAATTATATTTGTGAAACAACGTCAAAGTCTGCAAATAATTCATTGAAACAAACAATTGAAGCAGGTTTTGCACACAAACACCCACCCAAGGACAAAATAATTTATACATATGTAGAAGAAAAGGAAAGGTGCTACAACTCTTTAATCAGGAGACATCAAAGTAACAGTCAAATAACACTAAAGATTAAAGTTCAATCACGGTCCTTGCGGTAGGTATTAGCCACACACAAATACAGACACAATGGTGGATCCAGAATTTTGGTTTGGAAAGGGCTTGATTCAACTGAGGGTAGGCTTTATCAAGGTTAACACAAAAACATTAAAAAAGCATCCCAAATTTTAGTTTGCTCATTTAATGCATCGTGAGTCTCCTCAGATAACTTTTTGCAAATTCTTCAATGAACTCAATAGGTTGTAGGCTGCCCGACATATCGTGATAAATTGATATGACATCCAAACAGATCAACCTATATTCTATTACTGTCATACAGAGGTATGAGTTCATTAGTTAAAGCAAAGAGAAGCTGCACTCCACGCTACAAGTGGATACTGGAAATGTAGCGAGAATTTGTAAAATAATTCTCATATTTGGGAAAAACTCATTTGTCTCTTGATGTGTCTCAGCTGCTGTTTGTGGGAGATGTTCCCTGCCTCTCCAAAGCCCTTACAAGGAGTTATTTCTCCTGATAATGAGAGAGAGTATGAGACAAGTTGCTGCTGCAAGGACATGCGTCTGCCACTACTGGGTTCAGATTTTCTGTTTTTATAATGACACGTGGTATAAGGGTGAATAGGCAAAGAATGGAAGAGTGTTCTGCTCCTTAAAATCAACTCCTCAACTGTCCCAGTATAAAATTAATGAAATGTAGGAATGCATTTAATCTGAAACAAAACATGACATGACATTATTGTTGTACTCAAAACAACATAACAGAAGAGAAAGAAATGTTGCATCAAGCAAAAAGTGTGTGTAAGTGTTAAAGGTTTATTTTACCTGTAGTATTCCTTAGCATCAGGTGCTTCTGTATTTGGGTTAATGAGTGGAATGTTTGGCAGTTCTGGGTGCCTGCATTGGGATGTCCAAAGGTTCTACATTACGATATGCCTTGTGGAAAATTTCTTCATACTTAGTTTCTCTGTGTCTTTCCAGTGTTCTTGTTATGCTCTCTACTATCTCTTAGCAAAGTATACAATCTAATGCAACAGCCTGAAGATGCCATGAAAGCAAAATACACACATCAAAAAAGTTTTGCATCAACCCGGTTCCCAGAACTCCTGAAGATATACATTGACCATGGATATTGTATCACACATAGAGTCTCTTTGACTGTTCAGAGATGTCACTAAGCCCACCCAAAGATGAATACAACAATGCATGAGCAGCACCTGTTAGACGGAGCGGGTCTGACAGCCAGTCAGTTCCAGTCATTCCATCAGGAACGAGGTACACAGCTCATGTTGCCTGTAGTTCAACCATGCCTAAATGGTCAGTACCGCAGTTTGATCATGTCCACATTGTTACTTTGTGCCAGGAAGGGTTCTCAATAAAGCAAGTGTCCAGGTGTCTTGGAGTGATCCTAAGCGATGTTGTTTGGACATGGAGGAAATACAGAGAGACAGGAACTATTGATGACATGCCTCGCTCAGGCCATCCAAGGGCTACTACCGCAGTGGATGTCTGTTACCTATGGATTATGGCTCAGAGGAACCTTGACAGCAACGTTACCATGTTAAATAATGCTTTTTGTGCAGACACAGGACGTCATGTTATGACTCAAACTGTGTGGAATAGGCTGCATGGTGTGCAACTTCACTCCTGACGTTCATGGCGAGGTCCATCTTTGCAACCACGACACAATGCAGTGCGGTACAGATGAGCCCAACAACATGCTGAATGGACTGCTCAGGATTGGGATCACTTTCTCTTCACCGATGAGTGTCACATATGCCTTCAATGAGACAACCGTCAGAGACGTGTTTGGAGGCAACCCAGTCAGGCTGAACGCCTTACACACATTGTCCAGTGAGTGCAGCAAGGTGGAGGTTCCCTGCTGTTTTGGAGTGGCATTACATGGGGCTGACATACGCCACTGGTGCTCATGGAAGGTGCTGTAATGGCTGTATGATACGTGAATGGTTCTGAAGACTGTGTCAGATGTTTATACTTTTCCTTATCACTGAGTACTTTTCCTATTACACAAGAGAGATCAAAACAATTTTCAGTGCTAGTAGTGGGTGTACTAGCCACTGACTCCGTAACAACAGCAATCGAAAACTGCAACTTTTAGACAAATTAAAGAATCATACATAATCAAATCAGCAACTTACCAACGACTGGTGCTGGAACTTATTCTCTACAGGGTTATTTAAAAATGGCCAATAAGCCTTTAAGGGGTTAAAATAATACTCATCAGTCATTATTAACAACTTTTTCTTTTATTATGAGATCAACTTCAAAATCATGAAAAAATCAACTATTGCCTATAAAAGCTACGTACCTAATAACCTACTGAGCCAACATGTATGAAACAGCTGCCTTTTTTTCCTCACAACTTCAAAGTTGATTCTCACTGTAAAAGTTGCTCTTATTGATGAGTACTTTAATCCCTTAAAGATTATTGACTCATTATAGGTAAATAATGCAATGTAAAACTATGAAATTCATGGCAGCAGAAGTGGGCATGCAAAGAAAGCTACTTTAAAAAGAATTCAGAACTGAACAAACCTGATGATTGATATTGCATTACATTATTTATGTTACATATTACTTCACACTAGCCCTAGTGGGGCAGGCAGGGAGGATTGAGTGCCCAGTACATTCCACAGCCACCCACAGTACTCTAACCAAAAGATAAATAAAATTCCTTATTTCTAAATTTGACAAAAACAAACACAAGCACACAATGATAACAATTAAAAAACATTTTAATAGTGTGTTCTATTGCATTTGATTTGCCAAACTGTACATCAAAGGCCTATGTGTACAGCAGCGCAACACACCCACTCACAAATCACACACTCGTATGTCAAGCTCCATGTGTGACTGAGGTGAGGGCAGGTGGGTGGCAGTGGCAGCAGAGTGTGGGTGTGGCTGCATCTTGAATGAGTGGTGTGTGGATTAAAAACTCATCGCGTAAACACCCTCTTATATAAATTTATAATTTGAATACATACTATACCTGCTTAAAATGGATTAAGTAAGGATAAGTGATCAAAGCTGTACTGTAGGTAGTATAGTACTAAGAAAATAAGATAATATCAAGTTTAATTTGAAATTTGTCAGGGATAGTCGCAGACATCTTTTTTTGAGAGGTGGGGGTGGGGGTGGGAGCTTGAACCTCTTAGCCCTCTTCCGCCCTCCCCCCTTCCCATCCCCTCCCACCCTCCTGGATCTGCTACTATACAGACCATTCCCACCAACATGAATATAGAAGTCCAACCCATGATGAAGTTGTTATGACAAGTTAACCTTTGTGTTAGGTAAAGCCAAACATACAAGCAGCATACCCAAGATATCCAAAAGTCAGGTGAACAACTGCTGGTCATTATGTTCTACATGGTATGTAAACAGTACATTGGCATACACAGAAATGAGAAGCTATTCACAGTGTCACTTCATTATCCTGCTGGTCTGGTTAGGGGACTTTTTCACATGACTCTTCTCTGACATGTTGGTTGAGTGGAGCTGCCAGTCACGGCATTTCATCTGCTTTCCGTCTGCCTCAGGCAGCTTGATGCCTTTGACCCTGAACAAAAACAGGACACAATAGTAATCTAAAGATAAAAAATAAGAGCTAAAGTTCAAAGAAAGAGGAAGACACAAATGGAAAGACTGAAACATTAGAAAAACTCCTGGCATGTGGAGGAGAAATGGAAATAATGAAAAGATATCCAAAGAGGCCTCAATGTATTAAGCATGTTCCAGAGCTTAACTTCTGGATCCACTGACCTTCTCAGTCCACTTGAACTTAACATCTGCTATTTCTATCTCCTTACCCAAACATATGAGCCTGCATGTTCTGCTACCTTTGAATCTCCCACTTTTGTACCTTTATTAGTCAGCATCTATAACCTATTGTTTAAAACAGCTTTTCATTATCTGACTGACTACTCCTACAGACACATAATTTTGATATTGTTTTCACATGAATCAAATGCTGATGATAAATGGTATTTCTAAGGAACTCAACAGTGCAGTTACCAGGTATACTCGCATGAAACACTTCCTTGTTACTGTTGGTAGCATGTCATCTGTCACACTAATATTCTATACATACAGCATCTGTCATTAGTGACCTGTGAGTCACTAGTTATTTTGATACACAACCACTCACATTGAATCTGTTTGAGTGAAAATTGAAACTCAAAAAAGATAACAATACTCCGTCATTCAAAGAGATTATTATTTAAAATATACATATTTGTGCCCCTTTAAAAGGATGATAATAATTTCAGTGATGTTTTGACTGTTTATTATTTCCAAATAACTGATTTTTTAACTTGAAGTTTCAGTAACCTTTTAAAACATAATTTTTTATGCTATATACATATGTGTGGTGTCTGTTCTGTTGGACTTGTCTGATAAAACAGACACCATTCATATGTAGGTGTGACTGCCTTGATAACTCCAGTGCAGATGCACAACAGGATCCAACCCTCTTGTGGGAATACAGATCTCACTGTGAGCAAGTAGGTGAAAGGGCAGTGGATGCTACTATCATGTGACAAGTTGGAAATCTGAGTTGGAGGAGGAACGTATCCAGATGGCTGAGGTGGTTAAGACAATCCCTCATATTAAGTGAGAGATCTGGGTTCGAGTCCTGGTCTGGTACCAATTTCCAACTTTCGCCATCAAATTATGTTGATGCCCGATTGTGGCTGGTGTTGGTCTTTCCTTCAAAATAATATTTTATACTCTACATGATATAATAGATTCCTCCATTGTTGTCATCTTCACCGGATGTGCAGATCACGTTAGTCTGCTTTCTACATGAATGTTTGGAACAAATTGCTCATACTATGGTATGCTTGCTGTCATTTGTACATACTTGCAATACCTTCTTCTTTTGCTAAGCAGTGGAAGTTCATCCTGTTACTCTCAATGCTAGATAAACCTGTATTTTTTGTCATTGATTTTGATGTACACTAGTGTGCAAAACTTATGGACAAAAGTAACTGTCACATGATGTGTCGCAGCCAAGTAACATAGCTCAATGAAACTGACACCATACTTAGAAATAACTGGTATAGTATACTGCAGAAGGTAGCCTTAAAGAAATACACAGTGAGATGAATGGAAATTACACTTTTATTCAAAGACAATAATTACAGTGACATCATACTAATTTCTGATGGTCCCTTGGAAATTACAAAAGGTAGGACATGGTTCTTACTAGGATGTGTGAACACCATGGATGGTAGTGCATATTGTGTTCAAAGATTCAGAGGTCAGTACACCCATGTAACATCATGTCCCCCCCACACCATAACACCTAGACCACCAAAATGTTCATGTTCGAAAATGTTCGTGGGCACATTACATCATATGGCGAGAGATGAGAACACATCATGCAATCAGGAACATTGTCGAACATGATTGTTTTGATGCACCAGATGTTCAAGTGTGGAGAGGTGTAATGTTTCATGAGCATACTAATATCCAAATCATTTGAGCACAGTACACTCGCCAGTCAATGGTATTGTGACACTGTACCCCTTCCCCATGTGTGTCATTTCAGGGGTGCATTTGGCCTGACTTGTTTTTTATGGATGACAATGCACAACTGCATCGAACAGCTAAGATGGAGGAGCTCTTGGAATGACAGGATATTTGGCGAATGGACTAGCCTGTCATTCCCCTGAGTTAAATCCCATCGGTCATGTGTGGGATGCGTTGGAGAGATGTATTGCACTGTGTTAACATACACCATTGACCATCCAGCAGTTGTCAACAGTACTGGTGTAGAAGTGGAATGCCTTATCACAAGAACTCCTTACCAACCCTGTGATCGACATGACAGCACATTTCAGAGCGGATGTCCCCCCTTTTGTAATGCCCAGGGGACCCTCATAAATCACAATGACATCAATGTAATTATTGTCTTTGAATAAAAGTGTAATTTCTGCTCATCTCACTGTATATTTCTTTCAGTTTCCTTCTGTAGTATACTGCAGCAGTTCTTTCTATGTATAGTACAAGTTTCATCAAGCCATGATACTTGGCAGTGGCAGGGCATGTGAAATTTATTTTCATCCTTAAGTTTTGCACACTAGTGTACTTGAGAACTCTTCACCTTTTTGACAATATTGTCAGTTTGTATGTCCTCAGCCACATTTGTAAGATATTCACTTTTTTGTAACATTATTACCGTAGCTCAATTTGTAAAAGATCTATGAATTCAGGGTAAATATACTTAAAAAAACTTCTAATAACCATCTTCTCACTCTTTTGCCAATATTGTAATTACTGTATAATAGATCACTAAGTGCCTACCCCACCTTTTGTTTGGTTGTAAAATGTTATTACCGTACTTCTTGCTTTTCCTGAGAGGCTGTATCTTCATCAATCTTTCCATCACTATGGATCATGGAGAAGACTGCAACATATTATGGTTTGATTGGACCTGTTACATCTTTTGTAAAACCAAATAGGTCTCAAACTCACTTATTAAAATATTCCAGGCCATTGTGGCATGGTCAGATAAATTTCTTATTGAAACCTGATATTTTATTCTTATCTGTGGTAGACATCTTTAATGGGGGTTGTAGCTTCTTTGAAGGTCCAATATATCTCGTGGCCCACTACTTACTTGAAGCTCCAGTTCTCTGTTTATTAGCCAAAAATTGTTGGAAACTATCTTGTTTGATCTTTTTTAATGTTTCTATCAATAGAATTCTTGCAAGAGGCATGATGATCTACCAGTTGTCAGTAGTTAACGTTTTGATAGTACCTACTTGAGGAATAACAAGATGTTACATTATTTCTGTAGGCTTATTTTGTTTGTTGAAAAGACCACTTGACTTTGAGGCTACATGTATTTCAAAATTTGTTAAATAAAATGTTCTTTGGTCTACCAAAACAAAAGCCTTTATGCTGTATTCCTCGGGAGCTGCTTTTCAATTGTCACATTCTGCAGGAGTATGCAATTTCAAATGTAAGAGGCGATCACAAAGTTTCTGTTTGAGGGTGGTGCTGCAGTGTATGTGCAACATACCACCACTTTGATGCAGTTATATAAGCACCAAGACATAAGCATGGGACAAGTGTGGCATTTGTCTCTTTCCTGTGTGAGTGTGGTAAATGCGGAAACGTGAACTGTGGTGATGTTATTACTAGATGCATCCAAGAGGACCCATGTGCTGTTATTCTTTTCTTGGCTGCTGAAGGACCAACACCCATAGGCATCCATAGGAGAATGGAATATGTGCTACATGATAATGCATGTCCCCGTAACACAAATGTCGCAATGCAGAAGTTATGCAAACTCAAGTGTGAGACACTTGAACATCCATATGTAGTCCTGATCTCTCCCCATGTGATTATCATGCCTTCAATCCAGTAAGAAAGGTCTTGAAGGGTTGATGATCATGTCAGAAGAGGCTGTGCAGCAGACAGGTATAGACTTCTTCACCCAGTAGGACACAGTGTTTTACCAAACAGGTACTTTCAACCTGGTGCATTGGTGGGATGATTGCCTCAATGCTCATGGTGATTTTGCCTAATTAACCTCTTGATTCTGGACTGTATGGCCTTTGAAGAGAAAATTTTTGGGTGCTCCTCATACTTATCTTGCAATGGTGTAATAAGATCACACACAACAGCTTACTTGTTAGTCTTTTTCGTCTCATCTCTAGTGATTTTATCATCAAAGCAAATACAATACATTAGGTCCATCTATATCCCCCCAGGTCACAATATCTGTTAAAGTGTTCATGAATGTTCATCATGTACACATTAGTGTACATAACACTGTTATCCATCAATTTATCCAAATAAAGAGGAAAGATTTATGTGGGAGTCTTTGGTGGCATAGCCAGCACTATAGCACCTGAATTATAAGAAAAGACATTATGGCGTTTGGGTCTTTCCCTATGACAATAGATTTCATCTGTCATTTAGTCTGCCTTTCTTTACTCATATAGTAATCTATAGTAACAAGTGAACTTAATATTCGCTACATATGAGTCTGGATCATGCTCAGCTACTTCAGCATTGTCTTCTCCATCGTCTGAACTTTCGTCAGACAGAAACTGTTCATCAGTTTGTAGCTGCTCTGACACAATTCCTTCGTGTAATGGAAGCTTGGAAATTTACTAAAAGGACATGAGAAACAAGATTGGAACCTTCCATATAAACAATGACTACTTCTTAAAACATGTAACTGGTCAGAAAAGTGATAATGAGAAATTTACTTACAAGCTGATACACATGAAAGACAATGATGGTGATTAAAACACGCACATAGTGTCACTTCACTGAAATACTAAATAACACAAATGTTTGCATTGGATGATTTTGCTAAAATACAGAACAATATAAGTAATTGCATCAGGTCAAAACATGCTGTACAAAGAAACAAGGAGTGTAACAGGAGTTTTAAGTGAAGTTCAAGGGATAGCCACACAAAAGAGAAATTTACAGGGGGATTTTCTTATTCACCCCGTGAAAAATCAGCAACAAAAGAAAATACAAAATTGTTGAGGCTTTCGTGGCCACTTGTTGACAAACTGCCTATTGGCTTCTGTCTCGGGTTCTTCGGCCGACGTTCATCTAATGATTTTTCTGACGTTTCGCCAGCACGAGTGGCTGGCATTGTCAAAGCTTCACCCTCCATTGCCGGCAATGGAGGGTGAAGCTTTGACAATGCCAGCCACTCGTGCTGGCGAAACGTCAGAAAAATCATTAGATGAACGTCGGCCGAAGAACCCGAGACAGAAGCCAATAGGCAGTTTGTCAACAAAAGAAAAACTCTCATGTCATATTGGTGTGACATAAGCAGGTAAAGGTTACCAATTTTCCCACATTTCCTCTGATTACAAGTTTGGGACATAATTTCTTACAACTCTGGTCAACTACATTGCCACTAATAATTATTTCCAAATTGAGAGCCATATTCACAAACAGGCATACAATGATGGAAATCAGGAAAGTTTCTTCCCATGTAAACTTCTGCTAGGATCACCTAGTAAGTCTCAGAACGAGCACCTTCTGACAGGATTCAGGCTTGTAGATATTTTTGTTGTTTGGATTCAGTGTGTGGCTGCAAGTGTCATAAAAAATAAGCAAACTTGCAATTGCACTTGCATCCAGTACAAGAAGATATCTCAAGCAATTGTGGCTCAGCATACAAAAACGATTGTACGTTAGTACAAGAATAAACTATTCCCTTACCATACAGTATTGTGGTTGTCTATAATTTTTTAATCAGCTGCTATACCAAGGTCATGACTTGAAGTGATAACCTGATATGTGCTCACACTAACGGAATACTTTCCATTCTTTGTAGACTAAGTTTCTACCATCTGCTCAACCTCCATAATGTACAGGGTGATTATAATTAAAGTTCCAGTTTGAAAACACTGTAAAAAATGAACCACTGCTCAGAATGACATCAAATTTGATCAGAATATTATTGCAGTAGTAGGAAACACTATGGAAACAAAAAAATTAATAATAATCATGAAAATATTACCATTAGATAGCTCTGTAAGCAGCAGAGTATGCAAAATAAAAGGTGCAAGATACACAGCTTTTCCTTCACCTTTGTCAGAGACACTCGGAATGACTGTCTCAGTGCAGTATTGCATGCTGGTGGTAAAGTTCTTTTACAATAGCTGTCACTGTGTGTCAGTAGCTCTGCAAAAGTTTCAGACACTCAAGGAAATTAAGAAAAGGCATTGGTCTGATATCTGCCAAGGGTCTGGAGGGAATGATTACAAAATTTGAAAAGACTGGTTATTTTGAAGTGCAGAGGGAGGAAACAGTTGATCCAGCTTCATAAGAAGATGTGACCACAGCATTCCAGGAGGGGTCGAGTGGTGGTGTGCAAATGTGCAGTGCACACAGAACTGTCCAAACTTTGGACATGCCTGTGAGCTGGGTGCATAAAATTCTACAAAACCTCTCACTTTGCTACCCATACAAAATTATCTATGTTCAGTAGTTGCTGCGTGCTGACCTGTAACATAAACATTTGCTGTAGAATTTTTTGCTTCCATGGAAGTAGACAATGAATGGTCATGGGACATTCTGTGGACAGACAAAGACCGTTTCCATCTCCAAGAAAATGGCAATACTCAGAATTTCAGAACATGGGCAACAGAAAATCTGCTCCACATCAGCTGGTGCTGCTTCATTCTGTGAAGGTACTGTATGGTGGAGGTTGATGACATGGTTTATTGTAGGGCCATATTTTTTGGAGGTAATGAGTCTTGCAGGTCCTGTTACATGTGCTGTCACTGGTAAATACTATGAGAGGCTTTTGCACACCAACGTCATTCCAACCCTTCAACAGTGTGGATGTGTGGGTAGGATCATTTCTATGCAAGATGGTGCTTCTCCACACACTGCACAGCCAGTGAAGCAGCTGTTGCAGAGGCATTTCGAAAATGTTAGAATTATCAGCCATCATTTTCCTACAGGTTGGCCATCCAAATCATCCAATCTTAATCTGTACCTTCTGGCTTTGGGGTTATCTGGAAGGTGCTGTGTTCAGTGCTGCAATTACAAATATAGCTTAATTGAAGGCACACATTGTGTGATGCATTCTGAAAGTGACCCCTGAGACAGTCCAGTCTGCTGTGGAATATGCTGTTTGTTGATTTCAACATGTGGCAGAAAACAGTGGACAGCATGTTGAACTTGTCTTGTGCCAATCTCACATCATTTAAAAACTGATATCATTGTTGTTTTTTGTGGCTTTTGGTCTCAGGATAGTTAAAAAACAATTTTTCTCATCCTGATGTGGTACGACCTTGCCTAGTTGGATGGGCTTACCTAAGTAACATTGCCACAGCTGTTAAGTGCCAAACTTGCGTAGTCATGCACATTGTACAATATGGTTACTTTACTGCACAACTCACACAATAGCTGTCATAATGTGATTCATCTGTCATTTGTAGGTGAATCCATTTACATTATGTCTTGGGTTTTTTCCACCCTAACGTTCCCGCCTTGATTGATAATATTCTGTCAGAATTTGATGTCATTCTGAGCAGTGGTTCTTCTTTACAGCATTTTTAAACTGTAACTTTAATTATAATTACCCTGTACTCGTCTTTTATCCTTGACTCTTAGGGATGTGAGTGGTGTTTTGTACCACATATTCAAGTACCACCAGTGAAAAACCATGTATAATCAAGGGAAAATAAATATAAAAGAGCATACATGTGGTATGTCTGCTGCACTGTCAGTTTTGTATGGTGTTTTGTATTGAAAAACAAGAGAACACTGCACAGGACACTCAGTAACCAGATATCTGTCATTTATGGTGTAGACAGTTTGTCTTTGTGTACCGTACATATTTGATTGTAGTCATGCTGTTATCTCCACTGAAGCATATGCTTGCACACATTACTTTACCATATTCCCCCTTGATATCTCTATTCCCTTACAATGCCTTCCTTACTTTCCTCTTTACATGCTTCATTATCAAATTGGCTCTGTCTCCTTATCAATACTGTCTCCTTTTCAATGTTCTTTTTTTATTAATATTATCATTTTTAGCTGTTACAATTTTGACAGCTGGTAAGTAGAACCTCCTCTTTTGCCATGTGTACAATAAATATCCATGTTAAACTTTCTTTTTAAACATGTGTGGCACAATATGTGTAAGTACATTGTGTCTCGAAGGTGATTCCTAGGAACAGGAAAATATCATTTTATTTTATGATAAATTTGTCTTAGTAAGTGACAGGAAAGAATAATAAGGAATGAAATAACAAAATCTGGCAGCATACATGAACACAGTGAGATGAACTAGCAAACTGTGGAGGCTTAGTAATGTGAACTACAACTGCAGTAGGAAGTATTTGGCATTGATGTTCTCCTCTGTTGATTTTCCATTGAGTGCCATTGAGTGTAAACTGACCTTAACACTTTCTTATTGACAATGATTAGTGGTTGTAGTTAGGCCACTGATTGAATGTTTATATTTTTTAAATGATATGTTTTACCTGAAACTGTTGGTGCTGATAAGTTATTTTCCAGTATTAATGGTTTACTCATTCACAACTGTGGCTACCTTTAATGTTTCCTCCTATGAAACAATATTGTTGACTATCTTGGTGTCAGATACAAAATTTTGCATAATTCATAACAAGTAGTTATTGCCACACAGCGTAGCAGGTTTAGTGTACTGTTGTCTTCAGTTTTATGATGCTTTTACTCAAGGTGAGAGAGAATGCCAATCCTTTTGCCCAACATAGTACACCAACTCAACCTGGTATGAACTCAACAAGTTGTTGGCAGTCTACTGCAGAAATATTGGGCCATGCTGCCTTCCTCAGTTTTGAAAGTGTGTCCAGTACAGCATGTTGTGCATCAACTGACCTCTCAATTACATCCCATAGATGTTTGATGGGATTCATGTCGGGCAATCTAGGTAGCCAAATCATTCACTTGAATTGTTCAGAATTTTCTTCACTCCAATCATGAACAATTGTGGCCCAGTGACATGGCACATTGTCATCTATAAATATTCCATCGTTGTTTGGGAACATTAAGTCTGTGAATGGCTGCAAATGGTTTCCAAGTTGCTGAACATAACTATTTCCAGTCAATGGTCAGTTCAGTTGGACTAGAGGGCCCCGTCCATTCCATGTAACTACAGCCCACAGCATTATGAAGTCACCATGAGCTTGCACAGTGCCTCATTGACAACTTGGGTCCGTTGCTTTGTGGGATCTGTGCCACACTCAAACCCTATCATCAGCTCTTTATCAACTGAAACTGGGACACATCTGACCAGTCCACCATTTTCCAGTCATCTAGGGTCCAGCTGATATGGTCACGAGCCCAGGAGAGCCTCTGCAGGCAATGTCTTGCTGTTAACAAAGCCATTTGCATTAGTTGTATGCTGCCATAGCCCATTAATGGCAAATTTCACCACGCTGACCTTAAAGATATGTTCATTGTACATCCCACATTGATTTCTGTGGTTATTTCACACACTGTTGCTTGTCTGTTAGCACTGATAACTCTATGCAAATGCTTTTGCTCTCAGTCATTAAGTGAAGGCCATCAGCCACTGCCTTGTCAGTGGTGAGAGGTAATGCCTGAAATTGGTATTCTCAACTCACTATTGACACTGTGGATCTCACAGGGGAAACTCTCCATCACAACCCCATCAGATTTAGTGGTAAAATGGCCCAGCAGATAGCTGTCAAAAACTGAACACAGATCAAGCATGAAAACAAGAAGATGGTGTACTGAACTCTGAAAAAAAAAGAAGCAAAATAGATACAGTGAATGGTTCAAGCTCAAGATGTGCAACATCGAGTGAATTATGGAAACCGTGGCATCATGGTTGTCCAGTCAATGCGTTGGACTACAAAGTGGGAGATCCATGTTCAAATCTCTGTCATATCCCCCCCCCCTTTTTTCACAAATTTATGAACTGTCTGTCCAGTCATTGACATGTCTGTCCTCCTTTTGTAGTCTTGCCAATTGTCATACTACACATTGGTTATAGAACATGAGTAATGTGGTAAGAACATACTACCATCACAAGTACATGTGATGAATAGTGAGGGCAGGCTTGGTGTCACATAGACCTCTCACAGAAATGAAAACAACAAATAAATGGGTGTGAACTATGTTACAAGAAAGGAATTCAAGAGTCAAAACTTCCAAAACAGAACACAAGTCATAATGTGGTATTTGTTTAGAACAGATAGGAGGTATATAGATCTGAAGGTCTCTTCGTTACACCTCACTATTGGAGACAGATGTTACACCACGACTCAGACACAAATTTGAATACTGAGAACAGACACATCGGTGACTGGATGGACAGTTCATAACTTTGTGAAAAAAAAAAAAAAAATGATATGAGACATGAAAGAGATTTGAACACATATCTCTCGATGGGCAGTCCAGCTCCGTGACCACAGAACCATGACACCGTAACTATTGAAACTCGCTCGATGTTGCACATCTTGAGTTAGACTGCTCATTGTTCCTATATTGCTTCTTTTTTCACAGTTTGGTATGCCTTCTTCCTGTTTCCATGCTTCATCTGTGTTCAGTTTTTGATGGGTTATCCACTGATCCATCTTACCACTAAATTAGAGTGGGGTGCAATGGGGAGTTTCCCTTTTAAGAATATTGAATTCCCTAATGATTTCCATAATGGAATGTCCCATGTGTCTAGCTCCAACTACCATTCTGCATTCAAAATCTGTTAATTCCCATTGGACAGGCATAATCATGTCGAAAAACCTTTTCACCTGAATCACCTCAGTACGAATGACAGCTCCACCAATACACTATCCTTTTATACTTTGTGTATGTGATACTACTGCCATCTTTATATGTGCATATCACTATTCCATGACTTTTGTCACCTCAGTGTGAATTTAATTAAAAATTGCCATTTTCATGAAATTAGTCAGATTACACCTAAAACAAAATGTGCATGCTCCTAGTGATCCTGGATCAAACTTTATTCTAAAAGGGCATGCTGAAAAATAATGGCTCCAAATGGTTTATGTGAAAACTCTTAAAGCTTTTTAACTTAAACAATTGTTACTAACATTCAACATCTTTATTCTTCATGTCTATATATTTGCAAGCCCTCTGCTACTAGAGGACTCCAAATTGTAATGTGTCACATGGTGGTGTGTAACGCAACTACGTCAGTGCATGAAAAAGAACCTGCCCATCCATACATGGAGTGCCCTCTCCTTCAGCAAGACAATGCCAGACCACACACAAGTACTGTGACATCTGCTACAATCCAATGCTGTGGAGTCATTGGCACCGATCATCCTCTGCACAGTCCTGATTTGGCCCCATCCAATTCTCACTGGTTTCCAATAGATAAATAACATCTTTGAGGACATCAGTTTAATAATGTCAAAGCAATGCAAGCAGGGTTGAGATTGTGGATCTTTCAACAAAGTCAAACATTCTACCATGACAGTATCAATAAACAGGCCGCTTGTTGGAAGAAATGTGTTCAGCGTCAGGGTGACTATGTTGAGAAACAAATTTATAGACATGAAGAATAAAGATGTACAATGCTAACAATGTTTGTTTTATTTAAAGAACTTAGAGTTTTCACATTAAAAGTTTGGAGGCATTACTTTTCAGCACACCCTCGTACATATCAATGTCGGCAACTTATGGATACAGATGTATCCCCTGCTTGTAGTCAGTTCTTACTTACATATGGCCACATAATTTTTATAAATAAAAATCTCATTTTACAGACCCAGTACCAAGAAGAGAGCTCCATGTTTGCTGATGATACACAGGAAATCGTTGAGTCAAGTGATGAAATGTCCAATGTTTTCCTTACTTACTTTGCTGATGAAAACCATGAAGACAGGGAACCAGTTTATAATCAAGAACTTGGACTGGCTATTGAAGCTCTGAAACCTGGAACTACATTGCAGAATCTGTGGGAAGTTATACCTTCTTCATAGTGCTGTACCCTATCAACTTACAATGTAAGATAGAACATAAGTCATGTTTACAGAATGACATTCATTTAACTGTTTCAAAAGAGATGTCAAATTGTACCTGTTGAAATTTTTTTATCACAAGTGTCTGTATTTTTGTACTTAATAAAAATTTTCTGAAAGCAGTAACAGCTTTTTGAGTTCGCTACTTGCTACCACTGAGTGTGGCAAAGATCATAATGTTCCCTTGTCATTTTTATATAGTGTTCAAGTTCATCAGACATTTAGCTTTGTATTCCACAGTCTTTATTCATGCAATGCAAGTCCACATGTTGAATTTTTTTTAGAGTATTCATCAGCAACACATGCAAATATCACAAGTCCATGTTTCAACCATTTCACCCTTGGCTGTACTGTCTGTTTGAGATCTTACACCTGACTGCTCTGTGAATGCAAAAAAAAGCCTTGTGCAAAAACGGCCACCACTGTTTAAACCCTTGTCTTGATGTGTGTCAAACACACACATTTCTGGCTTCCAAAACATACTTAAGAACTATGAATTTAATGTTAAATACATGCATCATATGGGAATTTGCACATAAATTTCCTAAGGTTTCTAGCACTGTTCTTAGTTTCTCTAACTTGAATAGTTTGTTCATAAATAACGATTTTATCAACATAAGTACTACTTTGTATTGTTATGTTACTAATAAATATAAACAATTAAAAATAAGTACACTCATACATCTCTAATTATGTCTGCTTAGTAATGCTGCCGCTACTTTCAATGTTTCAAATTTTATTTATGTGAAAATTCAGGTTTTTATTCACAGAATGTACATTCCAGCTTGCAATTCAAAATAGGTCATGTTTATAAAAAATCTATTCTGATAGTTCAATAGTATCTACTGAGATTCATCTGTGGATGCTTATTTTGTAAAAATCAGTCAAGGTGTCATCGAGATATTAATTTTTGAAGTTCATTATATTAACACAAAATAACTTAAAAACTACACTTCGTATCAAGGACACGTTTTCGTCCACACTCTCAACGTATTTTTGTTTTTGTAACCATGTTGCTGGCTTCTCCGTCACTAGTTAGGTTTATTTTTTAATGGATTTAGTCTTATCGGCTATTTTATTCTCAACACGCAACTCTACAATGGTGGCTACCCCTCCATGTTTTCACACTAAGGGTCGGGTTTTCCTGATCATGTGGCCAGAGCCTGCATTTACCTGACCTGTGTTCTAAAACTCTCATACTCAAGCATGTCTGCCAATCACTGCACCTCAAAGGGTGCTGCCATCTGTTGATGACATCACGGGTCTCATGTGGTTCAGCTCGGCCTCCACACTCTGCTGGCTGTCAGATACTTGCCAGTTCACCTGCACCTGCTTCTAACATCACAATAGGACAGGTGCACATGGCTGCATCTGTTTCTAAAGTGTCTTGTCACAATTTCCAGTATGCACCGTCTCAGTGTGTAACATTTGACTAATGGTCAGACATCCTTTGTATATGCCAGTTACCTTTTACAACTTTCAGGAGGGTCTGTTTGTAAGCTTAAGTCTCATCTAGTTATATGTGCTTTTCCTAAATCACTTCAGGTGAAATATTCCTTCAACAAGACTGCAACAAATTCTTAACCTTTCCTTGCCAATTTTGACCTAGTACTAACTCTGATGACTTCATTGGTAACTGAATATTGAACTCTCAGGTCTCTTCCTCTCTTCCCTTCCCCCTAAAATTCAGAAGCTGCTTTTCCTTGCATAAATACTGACTTGATCAACAACTGGAAATGTATTTCACTAGCTGTCCGAAAATATCCTTGTAAGAATTTTGGAATTTAATAAAAATTCAACTAAGCAGAGTTATGAGATGTGTATGGTAGTCAAAATGATTTTAGGAATATAAATTGTTATTGGACAAGAAAGATTAGGAATAAAATGTAATTTCCATTTTATGTATTTATTTTTCAGGTTCCATGGGGTCATGCAAACCAAAGCTGCTTGGTCATAGAACGAGCCAGTACATACGAGGGCATGCTGAAAAGTAAACCCTTAAAGCATGTTAAATAAAACAAACATTGTTAACATTCTGGATCTTTATTCTTCATGTCTAGCATGTAACATGGCAGTGTGTTATGTATCTATATCGGGGCATGAGAAACAATGTGCTGGAATCAAGATTTGAATCCAGGTAGTTTGTCCAGGCATGGAGCACCCTCTCCTTCAGCATGGCAATTCCAGACCACACATGAGTGCTGCAATACCTGCAATAATTCTATGCCTTGGAATCACTGTCATCGATCATCCTCTGTACATTCTCAACTTGGTTCATCCAATTTTTCTCTGTTTCCAAAACTTAAAGAACATCTTTCAGGACTTCACTTTGATAGTGATGAAGTGGTACAAGCAGAGGTGAGGTTGTGGCTCCATTAACGAAGTCAAACCTTCTACAGTGACAGTGTCAACAAATGGTCTCTCATTGGGAGAAATGCGTTCATCACCAGGGTGACTGTGTTGAGAAATAAATATGTAGAATGTTAATAGCATTAGTTTTATTTATAAAGCTTCAATAGTTTTTACATAAAAATTTTGGAGCCATTACTTTTCAGCATGTCCTTGTAGTTTATACTCTGCAAATTATTTAATTTGTAAATGGACAATTCTAAACTACTTAGAGGAGCACCTCTACAGAATATAGATGTACCACAAAGAAACCTTTCAACTTGTATTTGAATACTTGGGGTTTATCACTCATTTCTGCCAGAAGCCTCCTGAAAATGGAACCTGCTGAATAGTGTGCACCATTCTATGCAGTGCTTGGAAATGTTATACAAACATACATTGTTTTTCCATTTAGTGTTTACTAGCTGAATATTGCATTTTCTTCAGAAGGAGTTAATATTTTCAATGACAATTTCCATAATGGACAGCAGAAGAAGAATTCTGAAACACTTGAGCAACAGCCTTCATGAAGTTCATGAACTGACACAGCAAATTAGTCCAGCTGCCTGTTTCTGGGCTTAGAATAAATATTCTTGGTAAGTGCATAGATGTGCTCCAAAATATAACACTTTGTGAGAAACTAGAGTGAAAGTAAGAAAAGTAAACAAGCCTTTGTGGTTCAATGTCAGAGACAGTGGACATCATTCTTACAGTGAAGATAGCAGCATTCTGTTTCTGCACAAGAGCTTGAATGTGAGGCTTCCAAGAACGACTTCTATCTACCCTCAGTCCTTAGAATTTAAAATGATCAACTTCAGCTGATTGTTTGACCACCTACAAACAATAAAATTTCACTGATCTACTAGTCAGCTTTGATATGGTGTCTTTATTCGAAAAGGTTCCACTTTCAGAATCCTTATTACTTATTGACAGGAGTTTGATAAAGAAATTTCAGATTTGTTGAATCATGTTATGACCATAATGTACTTTTTATTTAATAATGAATTTTTTGAACAGATTGACTGGTCACCATGGTGATCCCTAATTGCCCTTGGGGCCAGTTTATTTATAGAGGACTTTGAGGGATAGGCACTGGAATCTGCTAGCTTAAGGCACACCATGTTTTGGAAATATGTTGATGACATGTTTGTAGTGTGGCCCCATCAAGCATATAAGTTACAAAAAGTTTTTAAACTATCTGAATTCCACCCCAAGGCATATCCAGTTTACGACAAAAATCGAAAAGCAGGGATGCCTTCCATTTTTGGATGTTATGGTTCAGTGCAAAGATGATGGAACTTTGGGACATGCAGTACATTGGAAACTGATGCGTACACATTTATATTTATGTGAAAACAGCTGCCATCATCCTTCCCAGACTATGAGTGTTGTCAAAACTTTTGTTCAGAGAGCACACATAATTGCTGATGAGAGCAGTCTGTAGGACAAGCTTCTACACTTAAAGAGAGTTTCTGAAGCTAATGGCTATTCTCCACAGCAGATCCACTACAAATGAAACCAAGGTGACTGTAAGGAGTGCAGAAGAAGACACAGAAAGGTTTAAATCTATGGATTTCCTATCATGTGGCAGAAGTCTATCTTTAAAATAGCTCAAATCCTTTTGAAGCACAAAGTAAAGGTGATTTTTCATTCTCCACCAAAAACAGCAAGACTCTTGGGCTCTGTTATATATGATTTGATGCTCCATAAAGCTGGTGTTTACAAGATCCCCTGCAAATATGGCCTTTCATACACTGGACAGACAACTTGTACAATTCACAAAAGATTTACAGAATATCACAGATACACCTGGCTGTTACACTACAATAAATTGACTGTGGCAGAGCACTGCAGTGATACTGGTCACCATGTTGTATGATAATGTCAAAACTTTTGCTTTTGCTACATCTTTTTGGGGTTCTGTGGTAATAGTGACATAGAAATTCACTTGGCAATGAGAGACAGCAGTGTCCATTGGGATAAGTCATGGAGTCCAGCACTTTCTGTGATAAACTTACAAAGACATCATCAATGTGCTGTTCCCAGTGATACGACATTGCAGCATTGATTGACCATGCAGCCACAGATCCAATTCATGCATAAAGTACTTCTTTGCTGCTGGTCAAAGTCTCTGCTGCCTGTTTATCTGTGGCCACATGCACAGTGGCATGGTCCCCAAGTTTAAAAGGACTGAGTCAGTGCTAGAGCGTCAGCTGCAACAAAACCCACATTTGCTGAGGCTTAGAAACTAGCTCTGATGTGAATAACTGCCCGTTAGTTTTGGAGGTGGGAACCAGGCATCAACCGGTATCCCATGGTGGTGATACAAAACATTTGACTGACATGGCTTCAGTGAAGACTACAAGGGAATCTTCAAAGCACAGGCCATTGCAGCAGTTGCCTCAGTGCATCCAACCAAATTAAGGCAAAATCATCAGCACAGGGTGAGGTAAGCATCTATGCCAGAGGAGGAAAACAGAAGCTCAGATGATGAGCACAAATGGATCACTGAATTGAGTGAACAGGCCAAAGTAGTAGGGGTAAAGGAAAGGGAAGAGGAGGTATTTGTGAACATTACTACTGCAAATTCATTTTCTGTGCTAGAAAATGGAGATGCAGAAGCTGAAGGAGAAATTCAGGTGGGAAAGCGAAAAAAGAAATGGGTACTGCAAGTCGTCGCCTGTATTACCTGGGGTATCTTAACACTGCTCAGGCAATTAGAAAGGGGGTAAAAAGCCAAGCTCATGGCAGAGTACCACCCGAGGACCACTAAGCTGCAGGTGGAATCACTGTATGTTTACCACAAAGTGAAGGAGGTGCTGACAAAGAGAGGCTAGAGTTCCACTCATACATAGTGGAGCCCAAACAGGGTCTAAGAGTAGTAATCAGAAAGCTCCCAATCAATGCCAAAGTTGGTGAAAGGAAAGGGGAACTGATTTTGGAAGTGTTTAAAGCAGGGGTGTCCAAACTTTTAGCTTACTGGTGCAACATTGGAAGAAGATGAGTTTTTTTGGATCACAAAAACATGGTTAACACATTTAAGCAAGAAGGAATTGATTTGACACTTTATATATAAGACTTCATTACTTTCATAACTTTACATAAACGCTGGTTTTTTTCCCTACTGGGTATGTGATAGATGCTCACTTGTTGGGTAGCATTGAACTTGCTTTGGGCCACATGCAGTCCATGGGCTGAGAGATCGACACCACTGATTTTAAGTAAGCAGTGTTCACCAATTCACGAAACCAGCAGAGCAGGGGGAAGAAGGAGATGACTACAAGAGAGAACCAAACTTTCTGGTGGTTATTGAAAACAGTGAGAAAGCACAAAGAACATTCAAAAGTCAGATTTTCCTAGGCTTCCGTGTCAAAATAGAGGTGACAAAAGTCATGAGATACCTCCTAATACCTCATCAGACCTCCTTTTGCCCAGTTTAGTGCAGCAACTTGATATGCCGTGGACTCAAAAAGTCATTGGAAGTTCACTGCAGAAATACTGAGCCATGCTGTGTCTACAGCCATTCATAATTGTGAATTGTGGTGCAGGATTTTGTACAGGAACTGACCTTTCGATTATGTCTCATAAATGTCCCATGGGACTCATGCTGGTTGATCTGGGTGGCCAAATCATTGATTAAAATTGTCCAGAATGCTCTTGAAACCAAACACAAACAATTGTGGCCCGTTGACATGGTGCATTGTCACCCATAAAAATTCCATTGTTGTTTGGGAACATGAAGTCCATGAATAACTGCAAATGGTCTCCAAGTAGCCCAGCATAACTACTGCCAGTCAATGACCCAGTCCATTCCATGTAAACACAACCCACACCATTATGGAGCCACCAACAGCTTGCACAGTACCTTGCTGACAATCTGGGTCCATGGCTTTGTGGGGACTATGCCACACTCAGACCCTACCATCAGCTCCTACCATCAATTGAAATCAGGACTCATTTGATCAAGCCACAATTCTCCAGTCATCTGTTGTCCTACCAATGTGGACATGAACCCAGGAGAGACACTGCAGGCAATATAGTGTTGTTAGCAAAAGTCATTCACATCAGTCGTCTGATGCCATAGCCTGTTATTCCCAAATTTTGTCACACCTTACTAACAGATAATTTTGTTGCATGTCCCACACTGATTTCTGCTTTCATACATTAAGTGAATGCAATGAGCCATTGCATTGTCAATGGCGAGAGGTAATGCCTGAAATTTGGTATTCTTGGCACACTCTTGACATTGTGGGTCTCAGGATATTTAATTCCCTAAATATTTCTGAAATGGACTGTTCCATTTGTCTAGCTCCAACTACCATTCCACATTCAAAGTTTGATAATTCCCACTGTACAGCCATAATCACATTGGAAAGCTTTTCACATGAATCACTTGAGTACAAATCACAGCTCTGCCAATACACTGCCCTTTTATTCCTTGTGTACGCAACACTACTACCATCTTTATATGTGTGTATCGCTATCCCATGACTTTTTTCACCTTAGTGTACAACAAGCCTGAATGTCCTGGACAGTGCCACCACTGCAAAAGGTACAGTAATAAAGCAGGAATTGTTCTCTGAATCCAGGATGTGTCAAATGTGCCAATCTACACTTAACTAAACTGTGCATCAATTTTAATGGAAAACACCTGCTCAGATACCAAGGTTGTGAGGCATACTAGAAACTAGTGCACATCCAGAGGCAGCAGAAAGTGGCCATCATTGTTACTGCTGCGTCTGGACAGCAAGCTTTTGGCAAGCAGAATTCCAATTGCAGACGCTGCACCTTCCTGTGCTCCAGACAAGACAGAACGTGTGGACCTGCCCCTTCCACTCTACTGCCACAGTGCCCCCTCCAGCAGTGGCAGGGACAGGACCACCCCCACCATTACTACCCCCACCACCACCCTAGGCTCTAGACATTGATAGCAGAACAATCTGTTCACCCCAGAACCTGCAGTGACGACACAACTGGAGTCAAAAAATGCAGGAAGCAAACTCGCAAGCCTGTTGCATGAAATAAAAGAAATTAGGGCACTGCTCGCTGGCTTCAACCTCAGCAGCATAGTAAAGAAGCTCAAAGAAACCATGACAGTGGTGTGTGTGGAGCCAGATAAATTCGCAAAAGCGACGATAATTGCAGAAGCCACCATGAACTTTCAATGGTCCTTAGATATAGGAACTTTGAAATCCTAAATTGGAATGTGAACAGCATTTCTGATAAAATTATCCAACATCAGTTCTTTCCTGATCAGCATGTTATAGACATCAGCTGTATCACAGAGATACATCTGTTATCGACTGATTTAAGGTGCGCAACTAGTCTGTCCACAGGACAGATTGTCCCAACTGCCGACGAGGAGGGGTGGGCATCATAGTACATCTCCACTGAACAATTGATATACCAAATTTGGTCAGAGTTGGGGCTGCCGGTATAGACTTAAAGATAGGGAGCAATGTCTTCACTGTAGTTTCTGTATACAATTTTCCCTATCGCCACAAAACAGCACAAGACTTGAAAACTAAACATAGTTACAGGGATTGCAATTCCATAAACACCAGCAGGAGGGGAGTGAGGAAGTTTGTCTGGGGTGATCCCTTCTTGAGGCTAATCCCTCTCAAGAAGCCTGTTCACATCTCCTACTAAACCCAGTTCAGACCAGATATCCTGGATATCTGTCTCTCCAAAGACCTGCCATGGAGAACCACGAGCACAGTCCATTATGAGCTGGACTCCGACCACAGCCCAGTTGTCTTGGAATGTGCTATTGCCAAAGAGCCAGACAGGAGGATGGCAGATACAAAATATACCACTGATTGGGAGCAATATAACACCCTGATAGGACATCATCTGGAGGACATGCTGCAAACGTGAAATGAAAGGGAGGTAGATGCATCTGTTGAGTTTTTCACAACCATCCTACAGAACCATACTCAGGAGGCAAGCACCAGGATGACCACCAAACCTGGTGTGAGAGACCTGCCCTCTGACATCTGGGACCTGGTAATTTCTTGAGGAGGGTTTGACAATGTTGCTTCAATCCTGCTGACATTGGTTATACGAATGGAAGTACAAGTGAAAGAGAGATTACAGGAGCACAGAGGCTTCTACTTGTAATGAAAGACTTGAAGAAGCAGAGCAGGACATGAACAAATTATGGAAGCTCATGAAAGTGCAGAAGGTTACAGGGTTGACAAGAAAAATGGACTTGTCTGTGGTGACAAGGAGAAAGTGGAAGTACTGGTGACATCACTGAGTCACAATTCTGAACTCACACTGTCAAAGATAATGAGAGTGAAAGGTAGGAGAGAGAAATAGTCAGACGAGTGGCTCAGCTGAGATACTAGGACAGAAAAAGATTTTTTACCAGTTGGAACAACAAATCTCCAAGTCCTGATGAGGCCTGTGTCCCACACCTAAAATGCCTACCTCCATCTGCAATCACCTACATCACCACAGCCTACAACCAGTGCCTCTCCCATAACTTGTTTCCCAAATATCTTAAAAATTGCTGAGGTTATCACCTTATCCAAACCACAAAAGGACCTCAACCTTCCTCATAGTTACAGATCCATATCACTTCTCTGCTTTCTAGGGAAGATACCGGAGTGTCTTATACATAAACCCCTCACCCGATTTCTTTAAGACAACAACATAACAACTCCTGAGGAGTTTGGCTTCTGACCTGAACATAGCACCATTCACCAATCCATGCGTCTGGTGGAACACACAGTTAGACATTCCAGGACACAGGATCAGCATGACTGATTCATTCCTGGTGGGAAGGTACAGCAAACATGATCAAACAAAACAGATCAGGAATGCTGTGGCTGGGATCCTGCAGGGCTTGGTTCTGGGCTCTGTACTTTACATGCTCTACACCAATGATGTGCTAAAACTGGCTGGAGGTGAAATTGTCCTCTACACGGACAATATAGCAGTGTATAAGAGCAGCAGAAACCCAAACTTCATTGCACAAAAACTTCAGCAACACCTAGATACCATCACCCAATGGTGCAACATCTGTAACATCAAAATAAACCCAGAAATCTGTGTTGCCGTAATGTTTACAAGCAAATTAACTCGTCCAACCTGACCGATCTCCATCATTGATAGAGTGGTACAATGGAGTCCTCTGCAATATACCTAGGCCTACAACTCAACAGATGCCTGACATTCATGAAACAAATAAACAGTGCAAGAAGCAAGGGTTTTGCTGCTTTCTACCAGTTGCATCCAGTCCCAAAGAGTGGGGAGTCATCAGCAGATACAAAACTTGGGTTGTACAGAAATGTTGTCCTGCCAATGATTCTCTATGGATCTGAAGTATGGTCAATGGCAACAACCCCACACCTGAAAAAGCTACAATCACTGCAAAAGAAAATTCTCTGCATCATCGCAGACACAGACTGATACACACCAAACACACGTACACTGATGTGACAAAAGCCATGGGATAGAGATATGCACATACACAGATGGTGGTAATATCACATATACAAAGTATAAAAGAGCAGTGCAGTGGGGGTGTTGTCATTTGTACTCAGGGACTCACGTGAAAAGATTTCCAATCTGGTTTTGGCTGCACAATGAGAATTAAAAGACTTTGGATATGAAATGGTAGTTGGAGCTAGAGATGTAGCATATTCCATTTTGAAAATTATTAAGGAATTCAGCGATTCACGGTGTGAAGAGTGTGCTGAGAATACCAAATTTCAGTCATTACTTCTCACCATGGACAATGCAGTGGCCAATGACCTTCACTTAACAACCGAGAGCAGCAGTGTTTGCGTAGAGTTGTCAGGGCCAACAGACAAGCAACATTGCGCAAAATAATTGCAGAAATCAATGTGGAACATATGATGAACATATCCATTAGGACAGTATGGTGAAATTTGGGATTAATGGGCTATGACAGCAGACAACTGATGTGAGTGCCTTTGCTAACAGCATGACATCGCCTGCAGCGGCTCTCCTGGGCTCATGACCATATCGGTTGGACCCTCAGTGATTGGAAAACTGTGGCCTGGTCAGATGAGTCCTAATTTCAGTTGGTAAGAGCTGATGGTAGGGTTTGTGTGTGGTGCAGCCTTGGACTCAGATTGTCAACAAGGCACTGTGCAAGGCTGGTGGATGCCCTATAATGGTGTGGGCTATGTTTACATGAAATGGACTGGGTCACTGATTGGTGTTCAGCTACTTGGAGACCATTTGCAGCCATTCATGTTCCCAAACAACAATGGAATTTTTTGGGTGACAATGCACCATATCAACAGGCCAAAATTGTTTCCATTTGGTTTTAAGAACATTCTGTACAATTTGAGTAAATGATTTGGCCACCCAGATCACCGAATATGAGTCCCATGGAACATTTATGAGACATAATCGAAAGGTCAGTTCCTGCACAAAATCCTGCACCAGTAACACTTTTACAATTGTGAATGGCTGTAGAGGCAGCATGGCTCAATGTTTCTGCAGGGAACTTCCAACGACTTGTTGAGTCCATGGCATGTCGCGTTGCTGCACTCCACTGGGCAAAAGGTGGTCTGACATGATATTAGGAGGTATCTCATGACTTGTCACCGCAGTGTATGTTTTAACATATATTTCACAGGCTACAGAAAAAATTGTACTGTAAATGGAGATAGTATTAAGTAATTCTCACTTGATTTGGAACACTGGAATGCAGTGATCCACTTGAGCTGACAAGAAATCACTTGTTTTCAAAAGTTCTAAAAAAAAAAAAAAAACAGCACATTTTTCTTAATATAGCTTGGGTCCTTTTTTTTAATACTGATTCTTTCATTCTATTCATGTCTGAGGAACACTGAATGAAACTGCTCAGTGACAATGTCCCCTCATTTTTTAAGTACTCCGTAGCTATATTAATGTGCTTTTTGACATGGTTTGCACATGTTCAAAAATACCATTTTTGGCTATGGTACGATGGTCTGAAAATGGGTCTTGACCCAAAACTAGTCATTGAGTGAATTAAAAAAAGTGAAAATTACAATTCTGGGCTGGTTTTTCATTGTACTGTACTTGTGAAGGCTGTATTTACCTGTTATCCAGCTACAGCATAGGAGAGGTCCAACAGAACTGTGAACTGTAGAAGACAAATAGTGCCCAACTGAAGCTTTCAATGAAGTCCATTAGCTCATTGATTGTACTCAGATGTCTCAACTGGAAGTGCACTACTCACAAATTGCACATACATAAAACAGAGTCCTGATTCAGCACAGTACATTGAGTGAGCTGAAATGACTTATTTGTAGGACTTGTAGCAATAATCTACTGTGCCCTACATTCCGTAACATTTGCTTGAAGCCCCTTGCTTATCTGGTTTTACTGGTCAACTGAGGTAGTCACATTTCTCCTTTCATTCCCTGATTTTCTAATCTTCCTGGAATAAACCAAAATTTCATGAAAGTGTAAGCCCTTTGAGCCACTGAAGTCACAAACTTCAGTTTTTGCTAAACATTCTCAGTTAAACCCATGGCAACATCCTTATTTGTTTCACATTGTTTATTTGGCAATGTGCAACTTGAACTTCTCACAGAAGCAACTCATTGCTGAGTAGGTTTTATAAAAATTTAGAAAGTTGTTACAATTAAATAAAACATATTTATGATGTGTGAAAGAAGTTCCATAAATCCTTCTGCTGGTGCAAAAATAAATGTGATACTTTCGTATCTCTCTCTCTCTCTCATATGAAATGTCAACACTAAATGAGTAACACTTAAATTTTATTTATAACAGCAAGAAATGTTTGAAAACATATTTCTGTCTTTCTGATGTGAATATTTCAACAAAATCCTATCAGTTGCGTGAGTATAGTGCTGCCAAACTTTTAGCAACAGTGCATCAGTACCATACTGCCAAAGTTCTAAAGTAACAGTCATCCCTAAAGCCTCATTGATAACTTTTTCAATATCCAATGAAGACAAATTATTTAACCTTGTCTTTGGACATGTAAAGTATTTCTTCAAAAACAGAATTATATTTCAGGTAAATTGATACGAACTCATATAACAGGACATTTCAAAAATCATTTGAGCTTTCTAGGGCACTTACAATAAGAGTCATGTACCTCAAATAATAGTAGTATACCATTAGGATAACACAAATGAGTGACATCAGGAATTTGCATATAATTAGATGGTCATTTAGATTATGTAAATGGAATTAATGTAACTTGATCAGTTGGTAGCCCTTAGAACTTTAGATCAAATTTTAAGAATGTTCTGCTTAAAGGAAAGAGAAGGAAACTAATCATATAAAGTACAGAAGAACTGTGCCACACCCTGATAAAATTTCAGGCCAAGATGACCGTGAATTACAACAGTGCTAGGTAGCTGCAAATGGTGTCTTTATTACATAAAGAAGACATGTATGCAAGCATAAAAATTTGAACATGTCCAGGTGATGTAACCCAAACTTGGGTGGCAGGGTCAGTAACCTACAATGCAGGATTGGGGTGTCTCCACATTGTGACCAACTGCAATGGCGTTCTGCAGGAATATGTCTCAGATTTGCAGTATCCTGAATTGGTGTGCTATAAGATTGTATTCTGTTTGAAAAATTGAGGGTAATTATGCCCACCACACACTGCACACAGTAGAGGCAGCATGGCTTTTGTAAAGCATGCTTTCCAATGAGGCACCACACAGTGGACACAGCTGAGATCCAGGGTAGGACATTAGCTGTGGCAGCCCTCTGACCAGTTGTCTGAGCCACACAAGTTTTCCTATACCTGCAACCACCTGCGTCATACCCTCCGGACCCATTGATTTGTCATGGTAGCTAGCAGGCTTGCTTCACTGTGGAACGGCAAGGTGCACAAATTGGCCAATCTGCAATCTTCCTCAAATAGTTATAAAGAGACAGTCTGGTAAAAAAAACTTTGATTCTCACAAATCTCTTAGCTTAATTCATGAGCTTCATGATGAACTGTGTATCATTTTATTAATGGTTATAGTTGTGATATTTCAAGATTATGAATTTCTTCTAGCAATTTACCTAAACTTTGCATTGGAAAATAGTGGTTACCACGAATTTGTGTTTAGTGCATGTTAGGTCATACGTTGTTGTGTTTGAACTGTAGCTAACATATTGAATTATTCTTTAAACTTGGAAGGCTATCACTGTCTGTCTCCAATCTTGAGAAAACAGATTGTATGTAAAGTAGTCCATCCTCTGCACACCAAGGAAAAAGCCAGAATGAAATATTCATACCTCACTCCTATCTCGCAAACAGTTTGAGACACCGAAACAAGATTTTGGCAATTGATAGCACACAAAGAGGAGCACATTTCATCATAAAACTAACGTAGGAAACGTCCATACTTATGGTATTCAAGCAAGTACAGATTTTTCTCCAATTAAACAAGGAAGAATGAAACTGGAATAAGGTTGCAGAGGAATTATATTACATCAGTTGTAAGTATTATTTATTTATTTTATATGCATCTTCGCAGTGAACATTTAATATTAATGATGTTAAGTTCTTCATATTTATACTGGTCTCTTTTTATGGCTGCATACTGCCACTGAACAAAAGGTTCAAGTGAATTAAAACATTCATTAAATCTTTCTCACCTAAGAAAAGTTTTACTCATGTTTCTGCACCTACTTGGAGCAGGTGACAGAAGCTGGTTAGTGCTCAGTGGTCCCATTTCCTCCTCCTCCTCCTCCTCCTCCTCAGCGAGATCTTTTCACATAATGTTTTCAGTCCTCAAATAATTGTGCAGTACACTTGTAGCCCTCACAATTCTATCTACAGTCTCCAGTTTACAGTCAAAAGGCCATTTAAGCAAAAGAAATCTGGAACTCAATATACCAAATGCACTCTCTATATGAGGAAGACTGTAGTTAAAAACTTTACTTTTGCCATTAGCAGTAACTCTAGATTTAGGTTAAGGTTTCATTAAGTTTTTTTAATAACAGAAGTGTCTCATCACCTAAGAGAACATAAAGGGCTCCTGAGTTCCAAATCAGAGTCAGAATCTAAGTCTAACTGCATAGACAGACTCAGGGTGGACATTGCAGGGTGCTCTGTGCTTCATGAGCACTGGACCACTACTGAGAGTTCTGTCATGCCTCTGCTATGGGCAGTATGTGTTGACCTACAGAAACTGTTGCTCTGCCAGGCCTCTGCTCTGCCTCTGCTGCGTGCAGTGTGCAGTCAGCCATAACATATTGTATAGCAGACCACATTCTCATTCATCTTCGGGTCCTTAGTGCAATAAATCAATTGGTCATCTGCATTTGTGTCTGAAACAGCCACAAATGTGATGCTCAGCATGCACCAATGGGCACGGTGGCCCACAAGCAGCACAGCATCAGCAATGTCTGTTGTATTCCAAGGCTGTGCATATGTGAGAAAAACTGATTTGCTAGTTTCATTACTTTCTCTCTTCTACAGATAGCAGTAGCTCTGTCTGTTAATGCCTGGCCATACATAAGCACACGGACAGGTAGCTACCGCACATGTTTTAGTTATGACATGAAGTGTAATTAATTATTATCCTTTCATCCACATGTTTTATTGTTTCCCTTATTTATTCTTACATGAGTACATCATGTATCCTGTGGGTGTATAAATAATTGTTCTTTGTGACTTTTCAATACTAAAATACTGTGGGGGTAATCTAACCGTGGTGACTCAGCATATCATTTACTACAGTAGTCTGTAATGACCTTTTGCCATTTCCCTAATTTATTGGACTGCACTTTCTGATACAGTGCAGCTTTATAAAGCCTTACAGTAACAGTGAATCCAATTCAGCTTTTTTGCACACAGTTCGGTTACATTTTGGGTATCATTACAGAATTTCTGACCAGTGATCGGCTTCAGGACAACATTTTTGGTACTGCCATTAGACATGAAATTTCCTTGGCTTTTGGAACTACTAACTCCTTCCTGAGGAAGGAAACTGGGAGAAGTTGGGGGATTTAAAAAGGAAAGGCAGGTCACACAGATCTGAGAATGTGAAGTAATCACCTGTTGTGAATATGAGAGGAGACAAAGATAAATATAAGCCTACTCCACACAAAATGAAATACTACAATTTTAACTATTTAAAAAATTTATTCACATAAAACGCTTGACAAAAATTAAAAATATTAAGTAAAATTAAGTTGCAGATCTTAAATTGCCATAATGAGCAAGAGTAATACAGCCTCCATGGATGTGTAATTGAACTAGGAACTGTTAGAAATAAATTGTGGAAGTAATATATTCCACATTAAAATGATGACAAATGTGAGCCCATATGTAGCTTTTGCTCTAGCAAGGTGTGTTTACACCTAACTCTTAGTCTGCTAAAATGATAAATTATAACACATAGGACTTGGTGTTTCTGTTGAGAGTAATCTAAAATTGAACCAACATTTTCATGTTGATTCAAGCACAAAAACTCTACAAAACCACTGAGCTTGGTTTCTTTTAGAGTTAATTGGCACATTACATTTCATTATAAAACATAAAATTAATACGCAGCATCAAATCTACATTCCAACTTCATATGTACAGAAATATTACAATGGAATGGTTCTTTTCTAATATAAAAATAACTTTTCACAAATAAGAGGAGACAAACCATCTCCTTTATCCTGCTCATTGTGAAATTCAGATTAAAAGCTTAGTGATATTGATACTACATGGAAGAAGTACACTTCATGTACATACACAAAAAATGTGACACTATAACAGTGAACTTGGTAAAGGAACAAAAAGTAGTTCTTATTTTTTAAAAAACATAGCATCACAATATATATTACAAAGAATAATATGATTTTAAAAAAAATCACAGGACCCCTTACTTTCTGAAAGGAATTTGCTCACTACATCAGAATGTAATGGCATGAACATAAAAACTGCATAATAAAACAAGAACATTTATTATGGGATTCCTGTTTTATCAAGTTTTCAGAAAGAAAGAAAAAAGGGATCTCATAGCTCTTTACTTTGTAAGAGCACAACTGGAATGTAATTGTACTTCAGAAGTACTCTTTAATAAATTAAGAATTTAACCATTTAAGATAATTGCCAGGGGTAAAAAATTAAATTATCAAAAATACATAGACATTATATACTGACCACAAAAATGTGTAACAAGTTGAGATAGATTGCAATATAACACTTATCTGAGGTATAATTCTGAAGTGATAACATGTTTATTAAATTTTGAATTAAATATACTTAGTTGTGTCAGTAAGTGACCTCAGCTGCATTACATCATAGTTTCACTTTCATTTTGTGGTAAAATTCAACAGCAACTGTTGACAACTGCATGTCTAACAGCTGGCAGTAAAGCACATCACCATTCCAGTTTTTCTGGATACACTCCAGTGAGGCACGCTGTACAGTGTCCAATGCTTGTGGAGCTTTTGTTCTTCATTCTGTGCCGAACTGCTTGCACTAAGCCTTCCACAGATAAGTACGCCAAACTGTCTGCACCTGTAATCCAATGTAAGTGTTACAAAAGAAAGAAAAGTGAGAGTGAAGAAAAGGAAGTGCTCTCTCTCTCTCTCTCTCTCTCTCTCTCTCTCTCTCTCCCTCTCTCCCCCCTCTCTCCCTCCCCCTCTCCCCCCCCCCCATCACTTCCTCCATCCCTCTCTTTCATTAACCCCTCCCCCCTCCATACACAGAGAATATGCATTAGAGAGGGGAAATTAAAAGAATATCTCTTTTTCACTTCTACCATAGTAAAATGATGTTTAGATATAGCAGGTTTCTAATAGTTATGTGGTCATGGAAGATGACATATGTTGTGATATCTGCAGGGATAGTAAGTGTAATGTTGTCTTACATCCAAACTATTTGAAGTACTCAAATTTATTTTTCAAATCAGTCAACTGAAACCTGAACTTTCTTTCTCATGAGTCCATGATGCTAGAAGGACTTCATTGCTGAAACTGGTGATACTAATATCAATCTTGAGATCAGAGTTGTAGATTTATGTATGTGGCTCAACATGTGAGTGTTTAACATATGACTGTGCTTATCTCAGTATCACTTGAAACAGTAAATTTCTCTTGCCAGTCTCCCTGGATTACTACAGTTCATTACATTAAATATAGAGTTGAATGGAGTAAAGTTAAGCCAGTAAATTAATTAATGATCCAGTGCTATGTCATTTGGCTGAACAAGGGTACCCAGTGAGGAAAAATCTTCCAACATGTTTTTCTAAATATCTGGAGTAAATGACAAACTGAAAATTGTAGAGAGGACTGAAATAACTTATGCAAACAGGAATTCTTGGATTCTGAGATATGTTCAGTTTCATAACAGAATTCAGTCTAGCTGGCCAGGAGGTGCTTCTCATGCAGTTTGCAACATCTGCATTCAGTCATAACAATAACTGATTCCATTTTTATCTTAGACAGCAGCTACAAAACTGTAAAACACGAAGCCATGACCACCAACCAACTATACACCTGAATGAATGGCCACTGTCACACTGTGTGAAAGAGCAGAGTTGACCACCAGAAGTAGAACATGCTACGAGCACAAATGCTTGACTTCAATGGCTGCTTCCATGTCATCTGGAAACACACACACACACACACACACACACACACACACACACACACACACACAGACAGACAGACAGAGAGAGAGAGATGAAACATGTTTTTGGTGGTATTACACATATATACATACTAACCAAATGAACACAGCTGCTTGTCAAGAAAATAGTAAAATACTGGTTTCTTCATTGTTACCCATAGAATGTTTGACACCATATCATCTGGCAAACTTCCTATGAATTCTAATGTACTTCTCTCAATATACCTGTTAGGATTGTGAACAAACTAAGTGCAAAGAACCTACATTTTAATACAAATATTTACTATTTATGACAGGCTGAAGCAAAATTACACACTACTCAATTAAGTTGAGATTTACAAAAAACATAGGAAGTTTTAACTTATACTCTGAAAGACAATTATACAGTGTAACAGGCAGAAATGTATGCTGGTGTGCGTAACAAAGACAAAAGTAACTTTCACATTAAGTGTCAATGATAAGTAACATAGCTCAATAAAACTTGGACCACACACATAAAGAACTGCTACAGTGTCATGCAGAAGGTAACTGAAGGAAATACACAGTGAGATGAACAGAAATGACACTTTTATTCAAAGACAATAATTATGTGAAGGCACCACAAATCATAATAGTCTTTGGACATTACAAAAGGTGGGATGTGGTTCTTTATAGTGTGTACTATCACCACAGCAGCAATACCTGCCCTCCAATGTGCTCCCAAGCTGGTCATGAGGTTTGTAAGGAGTTCTTGTAGTAGGGCATTCCATTCCTCCACCAGTGTGATTGACAACTACTGGATGGGCAATGGTGCATGTGGATGTTGATGTGCTGCTGTATGTCTCTCCAATGCACCCCACATGTGCTCAATGGGACTGAAGTCAGGGGAATGGGCAGGCCAGTCCATTAGCTGAATATCGTCCAGTTCCATGAGCTGCTTCATCTGCACTGTTTGATGTGGTTGTGCATTGTCATCAATAAAAATGAAATCAGGATCAAATGTACCCTTGAGAAGATGCACATGGGGAAGGAGTACAGTGTCACAATAATGTTGACCAGTGAGTGTACCATGTTCAAAGATTTGGAGGTCACTACGCCCGTGCAACATTATGCTTCTGCCCACCCTAACATCTGGACCACCAAACAATCACGTTTGACAATGTTCCTGGGTGCTTTATGTGTTCCCTCTCTCATCCAATAAGGGTACATAATGCACCTAGGAATGTTGTCAAACACCATCGTTCTGGCATTCTACGTGTTATGGCGTGGGCAGGCATAATTTTTCCTGGACATACTGACCTTCAAATCTTTGAATGTGGTACATTCACCGAGCGGCATTACTGTGACACTGTACTCCTTCCCCATGTGCATTCAGTCTCCTGACTTCATTTTTATGGATGACAATGTGCAACTCTATTGAACTGTGCAGGTGGAGCAGCTTTTGGAATGAGATGATACTCAGTGAATGTTCACGACTTAAATCCCCTCATGTGATCAGTAGAAGTTTTTCAGCATGTCAATATGCACAACCAACCGTAGAGCAAACAGCAACTCTACCAGCGAAACTCCTTACCAACCTTGTGGCCAGCATGGGAGCACGCTGCAGAGCATGCGTTGCTGATATGTGGTTGTCACATACCCTATTAAGAACCATGTTCTGCCTTTTGTAATGTCCAGAGGACCATCATACATTGTGGTAACTTCAGTGTAATTATTGTCTTTGAATAAATATGCCATTTCTGGTGTATTATTGAGCTACGTTACTTTGTAGTGACACATGATGCAAAAGTTATTTTTGCTCTTAAGTTTTGCACACCAGTGCGATAACTGCAGAACATAATATTTCCATCTTGCACTTAATGCAACAGTGTTTTGGCTGCCATTTGACATGTTCTCCAGGTATCTGTATAATGAGCCTATTGCCCTAAAAATAAAAAAACAACTGTTAGCCCTGCAATTTCTGTTTTCTTTGTATTTGTCATGTATTTTATGACACTCTTTGGATCTACATGAATTTATTTGCAATTTGCAATATCGTGAGAAGAAAATGGATCAAGGTGTCTGGCCATACAGCACAAATATCTAAAAATGGCAACTTTCCACTCTTGTGAAGGTAAACAATAAAAAATGTGACCCACTGACAGATAAATATGGCCTTACTGGGATCAACTGGAAAACTCCCTACTGTATCTAATGTGTGTCTATACATTGTGAGAAGGAGGCACAAGACAAAGATGGAGGCAACCTCTTATAGCAACAAATGTTCAGGGACTGTTGTCAGATATGATCAGACGTTTACACTATAATTGCTGAGTGTCTGTGTTACCCTATTCACAACTCCTCATTTTCTCTGCATTTCAGTTCTACAGGAAACTGATAATTTCTGCTTGGTGTCCATATTTCTTATTTAGACTGAACAATATTTGTAACAGGGGACAGCTATCTATATTCTACATGAGGTGTGATGTTAAGCCGTGCCAATACTTATTCACTAAATGCGAGTATCAGCATCCAAGTGAAATTTTGTGAACAGCGCTATTTAGATTGCTTCATGTATTTTTTGTCTAATTTTTTACATTGCTGACCTGTCTTGGCTACTCTTCTCATCAGATCCCAGCAAACTGAGCTTGGATGCTGATTTTGTCAAGTGTTATACAAATTGCCATATTTCCTGTTGGCTTCTGTCTCAGATTCTTCAATTCACAATCGTCTGACAATTTTTTGATGTTTCACCAGCGCAAGTAGTTGGCATTATCAAAGCTCCATCCTCCATTGCTGGTCGTGGACTGGAGTCAAGCTCGTAGCTAGGGATTACATGTACCTGTCACACCACCATCTGAGGACTTTCCCTGGTCATTACTGCTGTGGTTCTCCCCCTGATACCTACAACAGTTGTTTATTGCAGCACGGTAATCCAGGATCCATGCACCAATTGCATATTTGTGGATTTCTATAGCTTCCCTGGGTAAGCGGGTATGATAGCTCTTCTCCCCAGCAAGAACTTTCATGTCAGCAAATTTATCATGTGATCAGTCTTACACAGCTTGTGCTCTGCAACGACTAATTTCTCCACCTATAACAACCTCCAATATCATTTCCTTTCAGTGATCCAGGTGTTGATGGATCATCCAATCATTCCCACACAGACTTATCCACATGTACAGAGTGTGTGTTATATTCCCCTACATTGCAAAGAGACCACCTCCTGTCCTTTGCTATGGCAGGTACATATTATCTCCAGGCACGAGCTCCCCTCCATTTCACCACCAACTATGGACAGTGAAGCTTTGACAATGGCAGCCACTTGTACCAGTGAAACACCTAAAAATTGTCAAACTAGCATCAGCCACAGAACCTGAGTCAGAAGTCAACAGGCAATATGTTAACGAGTGACTATGCAAGCCTCAACAATTTTGTTATATGGAGTGTTACTTAAATAATTCTAAGCTTTTTAATTTATTCTTTAGATATTATAAATGAAACCCTTCTGCTTTTTCACTACATCCATTGTGGATGACGAACTGCAACTGCAATTAGAAAGTGGCACATTGTTTACTTTTACAAATATTTGTTACTGTCTGAAGGAGCAGGTATTGTATGGGCAAAACAATGATAGTAATAACGATGAACACGTTGTCTCTTTCTTGCTGTTGTGGGAATCCAAGTAATGTTGTGAGCATTAGGTAATGTAGGTAGTGTGGCATTCGGAGGCTTGGATCAGTCCAGGCTGCATGCACAGATAGCTGAAATGGTTAAGGTGACCACTCATGATAAGCAGGAAATTCAAGTTTGAGTCCCAGTCTGGCACAAATTTTGATGTGTCACAAATAGGTAGTATATCTATACCAAATACAACTAATGACAAAAGAATTCACAATCAGTGAACAAATCTCAAAATAATAGGAAGTAGCAATTTACGTAGGTATGATGTGCAACCAGCTGCTTTTTTAAATTGATGCGATTTACTGTACCATTAACTAGTTTTCAAGCCACTGTAGGCTTGTTGTCAGCTGGAGTTACAACACCATTATATCTTGGATGAAGTGCAGCTGGACACAAGGGACATGGTGATTGCACTGTCTTGTCCGGTACCTATCACTCTGCATATGCGTGTGCGTGTGTAAGGTGGCAAAATGCACAATTAGTATGACTTTAGTGCTTAGCTGCACTTGGTCCAAGAAACAAGAACATAACACATCCATCTCATAAGGCTGCAGCAGCTCAAAACATAGTTAATAGTGCAATAGATCTTATGAAACTGACGAAGGGACTGGTTGCATATTATACCTACATAAACTGCCTACTGCTTTTGATCTAATCTAAATAAGACAGTCAATCTCAAAATACAATCATACCTAACATGCCACTTGTTATTTTAAATGTTGGCCATAATGGAGTTCAAACTCTGAACTGCCTGAGCTGAATCAAGAGCAGGGAATCCAATAAAATATTCAAAGTTCTGCAAGTTTTATGTAATATTTATAGGGGTGTCACATTTAGTAGATCTCACATCAGCCTATATCAAGAATGATGAGATGTTGTTATTTAGATGCATAATAAAAATGTAAATATAAACATCTTCTGCTGGATGAAGCTGGATAAGACACCTTAGGAGGACAAGAATGCACTATTTTCAATTGAATCTAGTACTGTACAGGAATCTTAGAGGACAGGAATGCTTTATGTTAAATATGGATCCATTCACACTACAGGTCATGCAACTTATACAGTTTTAAATGCAAATTTTAGGGCATCATCTCTCGTTTCATTCCTCTTTTTACTCACTTCCTGAATTACTGTAGTCTAATGTTCTTCCCTTTATACAACACACCTTTTTTCCTGTGTATAAGAGTGGAACATACAACTCCATACAGCTACATCATCTTTTTTTCATTCCTTTCTTCATTCCTTATATCACTCCTCTCTCTACCTTCAATTTGACAACTATATGTATAGGTTTTCATCATTTTTAGTTCTACAATTGTGTGTATCATTACCAGCATTTTTCTGCTATCATTAATTGAAATCAAATTTATATTATTATGTTATGTTTTTATTATTTTGATATTTGTAAATTATGTAGACTACAGGGTAAATGTCCAAATGTGTCATTTCTTAGGAACTAAATATAAATTTCTGGCTTTGGCTGACAGCACCCAGCCCACTAATATATCTGGGCACCTCAGCAAAGCACAGCCTCCATGTGTTCCTTTTTAACTGGAGTTAAGTAACATTTTTGTAATTCAGTACAGTGAAAAACAGGAATTAAACATTTTTTTCAATGATGCAACAGTGTCAATGCCCAGTGAGTAAACTATTAAAAGTTAATCATACTGCTTGCCTAGGAGGCAACAGTTGGTGAGGAAGTTCCCATCCCTGGGGCATCATTAGGAAGTCTAAAACTAAGGAAACTAACAGGAATCCTGTCAACACAGCAATAAGAAAGTATGTCGCCAATAGAGGAATAAAAATATAACTAGCTGCTTGCATGACAAGAAGTTCTCAGCAGAAGGTATACAGCAAGAAATATATGCAAAGGTAAGAAGAGGACTAGACAAGTAGAGGGTGTGTTCCACGATCACAGAACTGCAAATAAGAGTGTGTGTTAGAAATACAGCATTTCTGTCCAAGTTGTGTTACTCTACAACAATAGAATGAATTAATTTGGGAGCTCTTTACGTATACCATTTTTCACAAAAAAGAAAAGTATAACAAGCTGCCTGGGAAAGTTATATAGGCCTGCATCAGTATGAAGTTTCAGTTTTCCATGCTAGTTTAACTATATCTTAGACTGTTGGATTTATGACACGACACACAAACAATATTTTTTCCTTACATAATGGATTTGACCACCTCCCAAAAAAATTAACGTTGCCATTTTCATCTTACATCTGGGAAGTGGAAAACGATGCCTTTTAAATCATGAGCAGCTTCCCCGATTTACATGCCTTACAGCTTTCTGAAGTAGAAAAGGTGATAAAGGAAATGAAAGAGTGGTACCACTGTTGGATTGGATGGTCTTCCTATAGAATTATTTCAGTGTTTGGACAAAAAGGACAGAGCTGAAATGACAGCTTTGTGTAATGTTGTATAAGAAAGTGGCACATGGCCAGAATACTTTGCCAAGACAGTGATTGTTTCAATCCCCAAAATAATCAAGCACCAAGAAATGCACAGAATATAGCACAGTAAGTACAGGGCTATAACAAATTATTGAAGCGATTTCATAAATTCACTGTAGCTCCATTCATTGACATATGGTCACGACACACTACAGATATGTAGAAAAACTCATAAAGTTTTGTTCGGCTGAAGCCGCACTTCAGGTTTCTGCTGCCAGAGCGCTCGAGAGCACAGTGAGACAAAATGGCGACAGGAGCCGAGAAAGCGTATGTCGTGCTTGAAATGCACTCACATCAGTCAGTCATAACAGTGCAACGACACTTCAGGACGAAGTTCAACAAAGATCCACCAACTGTTAACTCCATTCGGCAATGGGATGCACAGTTTAAAGCTTCTGGATGCCTCTGTAAGGGGAAATCAACGGGTCGGCCTGCAGTGAGCGAAGAAACAGTTGAACGCGTGCGGGCAAGTTTCACGCGTATCCCGCGGAAGTCGACGAATAAAGCAAGCAGGGAGCTAAACGTACCACAGCCGACGGTTTGGAAAATCTTACAGAAAAGGCTAAAGCAGAAGCCTTACCGTTTACAATTGCTACAAGCCCTGACACCCTGACACACGCTTTGAATTTTCGGCGCGGTTGCAACAGCTCATGGAAGAGGATGCGTTCAGTGCGAAACTTGTTTTCAGTGATGAAGCAACATTTTTTCTTAATGGTGAAGTGAACAGACACAATGTGCGAATCTGGGCGGTAGAGAATCCCCACGCATTCGTGCAGCAAATTCGCAATTCACCAAAAGTTAACGTGTTTTGTGCAATCTCACGGTTTAAAGTTTACGGCCCCTTTTTCTTCTGCGAAAAAAACGTTACAGGACACGTGTATCTGGACATGCTGGAAAATGGGCTCATGCCACAACTGGAGACCGACAGCGCCAACTTCATCTTTCAACAGGATGGTGCTCCACCGCACTTCCATCATGATGTTCGGCATTTCTTAAACAGGAGATTGGAAAACCGATGGATCGGTCGTGGTGGAGATCATGATCAGCAATTCATGTCATGGCCTCCAAGCTCTCCCGACTTAACCCCATGCGATTTCTTTCTGTGTGGTTATGGGAAAGATTCAGTGTTTAAACCTCCTCTACCAAGAAACGTGCCAGAACTGCGAACTCGCATCAACGACGCTTTCGAACTCATTGATGGGGACATGCTGCGCCGAGTGTGGGAGGAACTTGATTATCGGCTTGATGTTTGCCGAATCACTAAAGGGGCACATATCGAACATTTGTGAATGCCTAAAAAGCTTTGAGTTTTTGTATGTGTGTGCAAAGCATTGTGAAAATATCTCAAATAATAAAGTTATTGTAGAGCTGTGAAATCGCTTCAATCATTTGTAATAACCCTGTATAATGTTTCATGCTGCCACAATTGTATTGAAGGTACTGAATCAGAGATAGGTACGTGTAATGGAAGAGAAAGTAGAAGAAAAGAAATTTGGTTTCAGAAAAGGGAGAGGTACTAGAGACACTACTGGACTAAATACAATGACTGGTGAAATACATACAGAAAGAAGAAAAGGAATGAGTTTGTGAATCACAGACATAGAAAAGGCCCTTGACAGAGTGAAATGGGACAAGATGAAGGAAATTCTAAAATTGAAGGAACGTGAACTGAAAGGTCTAATGAAGGAGTGAAAACCAAGGCAGAAAGCATGTTACTGGCTTGAAATCTGAAGAGAGGTTTATCAAATATCTGAAGAGAGGTTTATCAAATATAGGTTTGTCTCTCACCAAACTCTATTTACCATATATATCAAAGACTTGATGATGAAGATGCTAGAGGTAGAGAAGGAAGGAGTAAGCATAAGAGGCCAGAAGATATACTGCATCACATCTGCTGAAACATGGTAGTACATAGGAAGTAATCTCTTTTCAAAGAACATTATACAGACTTGGAGAAATGCAAGTGTATGCATGAAAATTGACTAAGGTAATGAGAGTACATGACAAAGAAGATATGGAAGTGAAAACAATGAAAGGTCAAAAAGAACATGTTGCACAGTTCAGATATTTACAGAGCATGCTAACTGATACTGAGATGAACGGAAAATGATTAAGATCAAGAACTGCTACGGCAAAGCAAGCTTTCCAGAAAAAGAAACACTTGTTATGTAGCAAATTGGTGTTGGAATTAAGAAAAATGGTGATTAGATTCTTCATGCGGAGTTTTTGTGTATGGCTATGAAAGCAGTACATTGGAGGAGAGAGAAAGAGATGAAACTGAAGCATTTCAGACATGGGTTTGGAAGAGAATGGAGAAAATAAAATTTGTGGATAAGAACAATGAAGAACCAGAAAGGGTAAAGAAACAAATAACTCTCCTAAACCTGGTTAAGAAAATGATAGTGTGACTGGGACATATATTGAAAGGAAAAGAAATTCTGACAGCAACTATTGAAGGTACAGAGTCAAATAGGGAAGAGAAGAATAAAATGAGGGATGAAGTGCAATGAGGAAGATACCAGATTATGAAGCAGCTGGTCTCAAACAGGGTCAAAAAGAGACAGCAACGGAGTTGGGAACCTGCCAATAGGCAGAACACCTTATATGATGATTCCATGCCCTTTGGCTTAGTCCTTGACATGTTAAGACTCCTTTAGTTTTGGACTGAGAGCTGCTTAGTTCCCCACTATGTTCATCTTGAAAAACATCATGAAACAAGTCCAAAAATATGTAAACTACTACTCATATCATCGGTGTTGGTGAACGAATGTAGAGCAAGAGGGGGAAACTGGAGGATGATGATAAAGTTAAATACTCAGTGTGTAGACACAAAGCAATCACCATCCCAAAGGCCGGCTTTAACAGCAGAATGCATGGTCTTACTGTAGGTAATATTTCATTACGTTTATCTAGGTAGGTATAAAGAGACCTATAGGTTTATATGGAAAGTTTATCGTTGTGAAACTCAGCATTTTCACCATTCTGAGTTGTGAAAATCACATTCAATGGAAAATAAATAAATAAAAATGACATCAAAGGACCAATCACTGACCTATCTTTGTACTTATAGTCAAACTTTAACAACTAACTCCCTAAACCAGTGTGTACATACTTAACTGTAAAGGATTATATTTAAAAATCATCAAATATAAGCAGCCAGATGCAGTTATTCTGAATTACCATCATTCATTGTCAAGAACAATGGTCTAAAAACACACAAAAAATTTATCACAGTTGCTTCCATGAAATTCACTTACCAACATGTTTTGCAAGCTTCAAGGAGTCTAATTTGTTTGCAATTAACTCCTCACTTGTTGGTATATTGATGCCCATGTAACAAGGATATTTCACAGGAGGTGAAGCCACTCTTATATGGACCTAGAAATGCACAGATTTTAATTGAATTACGTGATGAACAGATACAGATACAGTTTCTTCAAAGTCATTATATGCACCTATGTCTATAAAATGCAGATTGATTCATTTGAATGAGCAATTAAAAATTAATGACAAACTAAATTTTACTCTCCTTCCTGAAACTAAATGTTTTACAAGTATCTATAAGCTAATACACAAACTACATTTGGCGAACTTTAATTTTATTGCCACCATCCTGCGAAATTAAGGAGAGATCTTACTAGCTATTATGTAACAACTTAAAAGCACATTCAGCAAGGCAGTCTAAGAGCCAATTATGCATACTGACAACAGCTTTGAGACTTCTTTTGTTCAAACACTTACATGAATATATTCAAACTGGATCTGAAACTCTAAGCTTATGTTTTCATACATAAAAGAGAGCATAGAAGTTTAATTGCTCCAGAACAGATTTCTGTTAGTTACTAAAAACAAATTAAGACCTGTACTAATTTTCTTGGGTAAAACATTTCACAACGTTCAAAGAGTTCTAGGTCAAAAATGAGTCACACACTAACATGCTGTGACCAATAGTTCCTTAGTACTGAAAGCAGTTTTGTTTATTTTGCATTGAGTTGAAAAACATTGTAGGTTCCCCATGCAAAATATTACAAACATAATAATTTATTATATTACAAACAAAGATATTACTTGTAATGTATCAATATATGGCATTTTATTACTAGAGCTCATTAAAATAAAATCAAGTTATGAATGAAACATGCGTGACACTTGTGTAATAGTCTACAATATTTATTATTTTACACCATTTGGTTTCAGGCTACAAAGGAGGGGACTTCAGTGAAAATGTTATGTAAAATTATTGAACTTACATAAAATGTGTGACACATTAAACAATGTGCTATATCACAAATTAAAACAGTTTTTCTGAGCAGAATATAAACTAAACAATGAACTTTGGGAGTGGCTGAACAAAATAATCTTGTCCTTAACAGATCCAGTATTACTAGTAGGTAAGATATGAAAATGAGATTAAGTAGGTAAGTGAAACAGCAGTGATCATACAAAGTAAAAATTTTGAACAGGGCAAATGAAACCGTAGTAAATGGTATAAAAGAAGAAAATGGGGTACGTGAGTAGGAGAGGTAATTTACAACATTGTCTGGATGGGATTATGAGTAGTACCTGCATTTAGAAGAAGCAACTGAGGGAACTGTGTTTGATCGTTAAGTATTAAGCTTAAGGAAACAGGCATGTTTGTTAATTTCCATTATTTCAAAGGGAGTTAATCTTCCTCCCTTTATGTATGACATATTACTTCATGTTGCACCTTATGGCTTTCTTTAAGCAGATGTTCTGCAAATGTAGCTTTCCTGAGTTCCCAAGTTCTATAGTGTTCCTTCAAACAAGTTCATAATCCCCTATCAGACTAACCAATACAGAATTTGCCACAATTACAATCTTTTGCAAAGCTGAAGTGCAGTTTTTACCACTGGGCAAAAAGTGACCAGTTGAGCAGTGCACATAAAATGATGCTTCGAAGTTTCTGGATTTAAGGTTCCATCTTTCAGGGTCTTCATTCTCAGTTCCATGTTGGAAATTAGCCAGTGTTTTCATGTCCTGATCAAAATCAAAACCAAGTTTAAACCTATTATGGTACAGTTCAGTTGACTTGGTGAACAAATTAAAAGATATCAAAATTCCCACTTAAGAGTCAACCTAGTTTCTTTTGATGGCAGTAATTTATTCACTAATATACCAGTACATGAGTGCCTAAACATTCTCACAGACTTACCAGGTAAGTCAGGAGTTAACCCAGCTCTCACAGATGACATAAAATTATCTAGACACACTTGCCTAACACAAAATTACTTTAGTTTCAATGGCAAGATATACAACAGTAGGATGATCAAATTCTATATAGGTCAGTCTGGCAGGGCAATATGCACCCTCTTGAAAGGACACCAAAGAAGTTGGAAAGTCAGAAAAGGAGACCCTACTTTTGTGCAGACCACCTGCTTAAAGAAGGCCATAGTTACTAGGTGCAACATGAAGTACTTCATTACATCCATAAAGGGAAGAAAACAAACTACTTTGAAATAATGGAAATTAATAATCGTATGTCAATTTCACCAAGCTTCGTACTTAATGATCTAACATGGTTCCCACACTGGCCTCTTCTAACTGCAGATACTACTCGTAAGCCCATCCAGATAATGTTGTAAATTACCCCTCCTACTCACATGCCCCATTTTTTCCCCCTTTATACTTTTTACTGTAGTTTCATTTGCCCTGGTAAAAAATTTTTGCTTTGTATCATCACAGCTGTTTCACTTCCCTGCTGAATCTCATTTGTATAACCTGCTAAAGAAAAGATTATTTTATTCAGCCACTCCCTTGGAATATCTCACCAAAGTACACTGTTCAGTATATTTTCTGCTTAGAACAGTAGTTGTAATTTGTTACGTAGCCCAATTATTTAATGTGTTACATATTCTGTCAAAGTTCAATAATTTTACATATCATTTTCACTGAAATAATTCCTCTACTTTTTAGTCTGAAACCAAATATTAAGAAATGTCATATTTGGCAACAAACTGAGATATTCTGTTAGGCACTAGTTTAAAATCTTTGATTCCACAAAATTTCACAGCTACACATTCTGTATTTATCATAGTTCCTGATTACAGTGTAACAGCCAAAAGCCAGTTTATAAAATAATAAAATATTGTAGAATGTCACACCAGAGCTGTGTGTTTTTCATTCATGATGTATAAAATATTCCACCAAGAACCTACAGAACAGTCAGCCAATGAACAATCAAGTTATTTTAATATAGGCTTGTCTATTTTCAGAGCAGATACTATGATTATAAATGCATAAACTTTACCTCACTGGCACCAGCATCTCTCAGTAATTTTATAATTGGTCCGATAGTATTCCCTCTTACAATGGAATCATCAATCAAAACTATTTTCTTTCCTCTCACATTCTCAGATAAAGCTCCAAATTTCTTTGCTACACCAAGCTGTCGAAGTCGAGTACTCGGCTGGATAAAGGTTCTTCCAACATACCGGTTTTTACACAGAACTTCAGCGAAAGGAATTTCAGACTGTAATACAAATAAAGATTTAAAGAAAAAACCAAGCACGACCTAATAAACTGTGTTTTTTTCTGTTATTATCAATGATTCAATTTAATCAGTGAAACAATGGAGGCTAAATGGATGAAAACATAATGTAAAGGTTTCAGGTAAATGTAACCTTATACTGGAAATTTACTGAAACATTTGTAATATGCAACACAAAAAAATTACTAAGAATGGGAAGAAATGAGCTCAGGCAATAAATAAGGTTGTGCAGTATTTGTCTGTCAGTCTGACAGATTACAACTGAGTAAACATAGTTTACATCAAATATAGAAGCTATGAATTAAAAGTTTAAGGAGTTACAAGTACACAGTTTTACATTATTCACGTTTAAAGTTTAAAGATATAGAAACCAAAACTGTTGAGGGAGGGGGAGAGAAGAAAATTCAGATGCCACACAAAACCATAAGAACAGTTTTCAAGAACTCTGTGAAAATAATGATACTGCCACACGTGAAAGAAAATATTAGAAACCTTGTATTAAATACAGATAAATTATAATTACTGAATTAAAGGGAGCAATAGTTCAACATAGATAAAATGAACAAAGCCTTAAATTCTGATAGTAATAGTATAAGGGACAGTCAGATGAAAATGAGACAGGTGTGAAGAAAAGTAAGTAAACTGATTATTATTTCAAAATTAATTGCCATAACTGTAAATACATTTGTCCCACTGTGACACAAAATGGTGAATGTCTTCATGTAAAAATGTTTGTGGTTGTCTATGGAACCATGATTGTATCCTGGTGTGCACCTCTTTGTCTGAAGCAAATCGACAGTCACGAATGCCTTTCTTCAGGGCTCCAAAAATATGGAAATCACATGGAGAGGGTTCAGGACCATATGAAGGACACATAAGGGCTCTCCAGTGAAACTTCTGCAGTGTATCAAAACAACATATTTTGGAGTCTTGAAGAAAGGCATTTGTGCCATCGATTTGCTTTGGACAAAGAGGTGCACACCAGTGTACAATCATGGTTTCATGGGCAACTGCAAACATTTTTCCATGAAGGCACTGGGCATCTTGTATCTCAGTGAGTAATTGTATTAACAGTTGATTTTGAAATAATAAACAATTTACCCACTTTTTCCATCTGTCTTGTTTTCATTGACTGGCCCATACAGAATGAGTAGAACATGTACACAAACAACACAGAAAACAAAGAAAAGTGAAGGAATCAGAGGGCTGGATGGGCACAAACAGGGAAAGGACATTAGTATGACAGAAACAAAATGTGGAAGAATATGAAAAAAAAATAAACACAAAAAATATTTTTAAGTTGAAAGAAAAAGGAATTAATTACTAATTATCTATGAAGAAGGACACTGTCTGGAAGCTCAGCAAATTTTTCAATTTGTTTATATGCCTGTCAACAGGTCAACACCTGTTATATGGTGAGAGGTTACCTTTACTCCTTCCTTTATTTGGATTCCTCCCGGTACTATAAAAGAACAATTATGACTTACTGACTAACTCTCTAGTACACTCAGATAAAAATGACAACTCTGTCTCTAACAACACACAAATTTGTGCACACAAATATCTTTAACTATTTGCAAAATAAAAAATGGCAAATTATTAGACAGTATTTCACAGCAGCATTGCAAATTTCTTTGGTGTAACATTCTGTTCTGGTTACTTAGTGGTTGTAATTTATAGTGATATCTATATCTATGTGACTTTGAAGTTTATGATTTTAAAATATTCCTGTCTCAGTCTCTGGTAGCTATACTAACAAACTTTTATTGAGTTATCCACAGACTTCAAGTTCTCCTAAATCTAATGGCAAGATGCAGTCAAAGCTGCTGCAAACTGTTTCTCCCAATATTTACTTTTAATGTTTTCCTAACAGGAGTGGATACTTTGGTGGTCTCATGTTGTGTTACACAGAACAATATGAACTTTTTTAAGCAGAGACCACCACCTACCCCCTACATTTTGAAACTGAATTTTGTCTGAGAAAGTACATACTAAAAGTGAAGGTTCTTACATGGCATTTATAACACCATCACTCCTAAACACACACATTCTGGGTCTTAATTGAATGGCATAATTTTTCTCAACGAATTATGGACGTTACAACCAATACAAACTTCAGTAACTTCTGACATCCATAGCCCATGACAGTCTCCCTGTTTTTGCTAACCTGGGTACGCGGCATACTTCTGCATTATGACATGCCCCTGCTTTCTTATTTCTGCAATGGATGAGTAATCTAGCTATTATTTATTCAGTTTCTGGTTACCTTGCCTTCTAAATTTTTTTTCAAATATCCTCACAGTCCCCCCCCATGAACCATGGACCTTGCCGTTGGTGGGGAGGCTTGCGTGCCTCAGCGATACAGATGGCCTTACCGTAGGTGCAACCACAACGGAGGGGTATCTGTTGAGCGGCCAGACAAACACGTGGTTCCTGAAGAGGGGCAGCAGCCTTTTCAGTAGTTGCAGGGGCAACAGTCTGGATGATTGACTGATCTGGCCTTGTAACACTAACCAAAACGGCCTTGCTGTGCTGGTACTGCGAACGGCTGAACGCAAGGGGAAACTACAGCCGTAATTTTTCCCGAGGACATGCAGATTTACTGTATGATTAAATGATGATGGCGTCCTCTTGGGTAAAATATTCCGGAGGTAAAATAGTCCCCCATTCGGATCTCCGGGCGGGGACTACTCAAGAGGACGTCGTTATCAGGAGAAAGAAAACGGGCATTCTACGGATCGGAGCGTGGAATGTCAGATCCCTTAATCGGGCAGGTAGGTTAGAAAATTTAAAAAGGGAAATGGATAGGTTAAAGTTAGATATAGTAGGAATTAGTGAAGTTCGGTGGCAGGAGGAAGAAGACTTTTGGTCAGGTGATTACAGGGTTATAAATACAAAATCAAATAGGGGTAATGCAGGAGTAGGTTTAATAATGAATAAAAAAATAGGAGTGCGGGTTAGCTACTACAAACAGCATAGTGAACGCAATATTGTGGCCAAGATAGACACAAAGCCCATGTCTACTACAGTAGTACAAGTTTATATGCCAACTAGCTCTGCAGATGATGAAGAAATTGATGAAATGTATGACGAGATATAAGAAATTATTCAGGTAGTGAAGGGAGACGAAAATTTAATAGTCATGGGTGACTGGAATTCGTCAGTAGGAAAAGGGAGAGAAGGAAACATAGTAGGTGAATATGGATTGGGGGGAAGAAATGAAAGAGGAAGCCGCCTTGTAGAATTTTGCACAGAGCATAACTTAATCATAGCTAACACTTGGTTCAAGAATCATAAAAGAAGGTTGTATACCTGGAAGAATCCTGGAGATACTAAAAGGTATCAGATAGATTATATAATGGTAAGACAGAGATTTAGGAACCAGGTTTTAAATTGTAAGACATTTCCAGGGGCAGATGTGGATTCTGACCACAATCGATTGGTTATGAACTGCAGATTGAAACTGAAGAAACTGCAAAAAGGTGGGAATTTAAGGAGATGGGACCTGGATAAACTGAAAGAACCAGAGGTTGTAGAGAGCTTCAGGGAGAGCATAAGGGAACAATTGACAGGAATGGGGGAAAGAAATACAGTAGAAGAAGAATGGGTAGCTCTGAGGGATGAAGTAGTGAAGGCAGCAGAAAATCAAGTAGGTAAAAAGACGAGGGCTAATAGAAATCCTTGGGTAACAGAAGAAATATTGAATTTAATTGATGAAAGGAGAAAATATAAAAATGCAGTAAATGAAGCAGGCAAAAAGGAATACAAACATCTCAAAAATGAGATCGACAGGAAGTGCAAAATGGCTAAGCAGGGATGGCTAGAGGACAAATGTAAGGATGTAGAGGCTTGTCTCACTAGGGGTAAGATAGATACTGCCAACAGGAAAATTAAAGAGACCTTTGGAGAGAAGAGAACCACTTGTATGAATGTCAAGAGCTCAGATGGCAACCCAGTTCTAAGCAAAGAAGGGAAGGCAGAAAGGTGGAAGGAGTATATAGAGGATTTATACAAGGGCGATGTACTTGAGGACAATATTATGGATATGGAAGAGGATGTAGATGAAGATGAAATGGGAGATACGATACTGCGTGAAGAGTTTGACAGAGCACTGAAAGACCTGAGTCGAAACAAGGCCCCGGGAGTAGACAACATTCCATTAGAACTACTGATGGCCTTGGGAGAGCCAGTCATGACAAAACTCTACCATCTGGTGAGCAAGATGTATGAGACAGGTGAAATACCCTCATACTTCAAGAAGAATATAATAATTCCAATCCCAAAGAAAGCAGATGTTGACAGATGTGAAAATTACCGAACTATCAGTTTAATAAGTCACAGCTGCAAAATACTAACGCAAATTCTTTACAGACGAATGGAAAAACTGGTAGAAGCGGACCTCGGGGAAGATCAGTTTGGATTCCGTAGAAATGTTGGAACACGTGAGACAATACTAACCTTACGACTTATCTTAGAAGAAAGATTAAGAAAAGGCAAACCTACGTTTTTAGCATTTGTAGACTTAGAGAAAGCTTTTGACAACGTTAACTGGAATACTCTCTTTCAAATTCTGAAAGTGGCAGGGGTAAAATACAGGGAGCGAAAGGCTATTTACAATTTGTACAGAAAGCAGATGGCAGTTATAAGAGTCGAGGGGCATGAAAGGGAAGCAGTGGTTGGGAAAGGACTGAGACAGGGTTGTAGCCTCTCCCCGATGTTATTCAATCTGTATATTGAGCAAGCAGTAAAGGAAACAAAAGAAAAATTCGGAGTAGGTATTAAAATTCACGGAGAAGAAGTAAAAACTTTGAGGTTCGCCGATGACATTGTAATTCTGTCAGAGGCAGCAAAGGACTTGGAAGAGCAGTTGAATGGAATGGACAGTGTCTTGAAAGGAGGATATAAGATGAACATCAACAAAAGCAAAACGAGGATAATGGAATGTAGTCAAATTAAATCGGATGATGCTGAGGGGATTAGATTAGGAAATGAGACACTTAAAGTAGTAAAGGAGTTTTGCTATTTAGGGAGCAAAATAACTGATGATGGTCGAAGTAGAGAGGATATAAAATGTAGACTGGCAATGGCAAGGAAATCGTTTCTGAAGAAGAGAAATTTGTTAACATTGAGTATAGATTTAAGTGTCAGGAAGTCGTTTCTGAAAGTATTTGTATGGAGTGTAGCTATGTATGGAAGTGAAACATGGACGATAACCAGTTTGGACAAGAAGAGAATAGAAGCTTTTGAAATGTGGTGCTACAGAAGAATGGTGAAGATAAGGTGGGTAGATCACATAACTAATGAGGAGGTATTGAATAGGATTGGGGAGAAGAGAAGTTTGTGGCACAACTTGACTAGAAGAAGGGATTGGTTGGTAGGACATGTTTTGAGGCATCAAGGGATCACAAATTTAGCATTGGAGGGCAGCGTGGAGGGTAAAAATCGTAGAGGGAGACCAAGAGATCAATACACTAAGCAGATTCAGAAGGATGTAGGTTGCAGTAGGTACTGGGAGATGAAGAAGCTTGCACAGGATAGAGTAGCATGGAGAGCTGCAACAAACCAGTCTCAGGACTGAAGACCACAACAACAACAACAACAACATCCTCACAGTCATTTCTCTAAATCCAATACATTTGCACTTATACAGGGTGAGTCAGCAGGAAAGGTACATGCTTTGAGATGCAATAGTATTAGTGATTCTGAACAAAAAACTTCATGTGGACATATGCCCTATTGCGAATGGTTTCTGACATAGATCACGTTTAATATCACTGTTGTATGTTTTTCTTTAATAACTCGAAAACCACACACTCAAACGAAAATGTGTCTCAGTACACAATTAAACTAAATTACATTTGCTACAAAAGAAGGCCCTATTTATTTTTTGTCTAGGACTAACAGTTTGCACAGAGAGATCGCGAGAATACTGAAAACCTCGTGCGACGTGCGTGTGCTGTAGTTTAGGTCCTTTTTGTAGGCCAGTTTGAGGTAGTTTTCCAACTTGATAGACCACAAGTGCCCTGTATCAAAATGTTTGTCTCAACTTCCTCTATATTACTGTGGTACGTTGTAAACAATGACAATGAATAATACAGAAAATACATTGAAATGTACATTAAAAGTGTTCTATCTCAGAAACCATTTGGAATCCACATGAAGTTTTTTGTTCAGAATCACTAATGCTATCACCCCTCAAAACACGTACCTTTCCTCCTGACTCACCCTGTATATGATTTTTGTGGAATCTATTTTGTTTTGATTTATTGATAGACTTTGCTGTCGTCTGCTCACTTGTGGATTACAGCCTTTTGACACCTTGTTTCTATAGTCTGAAAGCTCTTTTTACCTTTGGTGGCTATTATAAGCTGTAAAACGTAAAGGGAAGACTCACACTGTGTTCCCTTGGACATTTTTGAATACTGACTGTTCCCATGTACAGTCTATTTTGAGTTCAAAATAAACCACTACTTAACTCTTTCATCCCATTATGAGATAATATATCACTTTAGTCCTTTCCTTAAGAACTGCAAAATTCACATTTTTTTCATGATTAATAAACAAAATAGAAGTACCTCCTGGGAATATCCATGTGCTGCTGCTGTCCCAGATTCAGGGACTGAGCTCACAATATCAGCATCAACATAAGCTTCCCTTGCCAGAACTCTGCCACACTCCATTCGAACAGAGTACACCATTTGGCCTGGAAAAATGTGAGTTATTATTTCATTTCAATACACAGTTATCCAGCTTTCAAAGACTCCACTCTGTTGACGTACCTTCAAAAATACTATCAGAGCGAGCAAAGTATACGTATTCAAAGATACAGAAAGCTTGAGGCTTTGCATTTGGTCTGGAAACAATGCTAATTGTCTTGATACCATGTTTAGTTAATTCCACAATTTCACCAGGATACACTTCACGTACATAACGAGCTCCAATTGAAAGAAAGCCGCAAGATTCTGAAGAAATAACCCAACCTTCACCTTCTTCCTCCTCTTCTGATGGCTCACCTGCAACAGCGAGATATACTTAAATACCACTGTTTTTCACTTTCTGATGTTAAGTTCCATCACTTACTAAGGCCATGCCATAATGATTCTCTCAATAAATTGGTTTTACACATAATCCTTAGCACTGTATCTTATTACAGACAATAGTATTCATTTTGTTACCAACTCATTAAAATTTCATGAAAATGTACAAATAATATTCTTTAGAAACTATATAAAAATGATAACACACAAAATTCTTTGCAAAAATAGTTTTAAATTACTTTATGCCACATTGCATGCAACTCAAAAATTATTTGTCTGTCGTAAATCAAGGAATCAATGTGTATCAGTTCTTACAGGTAATGTGGATTAAACTCAATGAGCAACCAATTTGCTAAGTATAATGCGGTAAATGTATAACAATAACTTACTATCTTTAAGTTTTATGGGTACTATTTTCCCAATGCAAAGTGGTCTGTTGCCGTAAGGATCTCTTACTCCATATATATGATCATCCTGCATGATCACCAATGAGTATGAGAGTGGAGCAAGTTGCATCAGGTGTTTTATCCTTGCTGGCCAGTCAGGGCCATTTGTTTCACCATCAGGTGGATTCAGACAAAGAGCTTGTGTGATCAGTTCACTGTCCGAGTGTGTTGAAAGACCAACACCACGAGCCAGCACCTATTTAGCGAAAGAGACAATTAGAAACAGGAAAGACTTTAAAGACATATTCAGAATATACCAATTATATAACATTCCATTGTTCTATTTTAAATAGTGGAAAAAGTAAACATAAATCACTCAGCATGAAGGAGAGTTGTTAAGAGATCGACTAGAACATAAACAAAATTTAAATTGTTACTAAACTTTCAGCCATGTTCTTTTTTTTCATACAGGTGAATGACTAAAAAATACACACACACACACACACACACACACACACACACACACACACACAGAAGAAAGAGAGAGAGAGAGAGAGAGAGAGAGAGAGAGAGAGACTCACTCATTCACTACTACCACCACCACTGTCCTGGAGCTGCAGACTGACTGGTGTGAAGGGTTGTGTCAGATGGAGGGAGGAAGAAAGGAAGGAAGGAAGATTCAGTTTAATGTCCCGTCAAAAGTGGGGTTGTTAGAGATGAAGCACAAATTCAGATTATAAAAGGAAATATGTTGTGAATTTGCCTGGAACGATTTAAGGAAATCACAGAAAAACCAAATCCAGAAGACCAGATGGGATCTGAACAATCATCTTCCTGAATGAGAGTCCTGTCTGCTAACCACTGTGCCACGTAACTTGATGTTTCAGGTGTAGGCAGTATAAGGAGCAAGGAGGAGTTTTGGTGAAGGGAGGGGAGGGGAGGGAAAAATGATGCTAGAGCTTAATGTCCCATTGATAATGAGGTCATTATGGATGGAACAGAAGCTCAGTTTAGTGAGAAGGGGGAAGGAAATCAGTCATGACCTTTCAAGGGAACCATTCCAGAATTTGCCTCATGTGATTTAGGCACATCATGGAAAAATCTGAATGGCTTGACAGTGATTTGAACAGTGGAGGGAAAAGAGCCCAACACCAGGGCTGGATGGGTAGCAACGGTATGAGACAGAATTGTGGCACATGAGTCATGACCCTGTGGAAGACCCCCAGCGCAGCCACCTAGTGCATCGTATACAAGGGTAGTTTGGAAAGTTCTTGGAACAGAATAGAAAAAAAGTACTTACATCACTGAAACTTTTTTTATTTTCAATGTAGTCTCCTTGTAGGTTAATGCACTTGGTCCAACAATGTGCCTGTGCCTTGATATCATCTCAAAATTGAGTTTCCTCCAGGTCTGCAAAATAGTTGTCAACTCCGGCTATCAATTCTTCATTTGAAGTAAATCTTAGTTCACCAAAATAAATTTTCAGTTTTGGGAAGAGATTGAAGTCTAATGAAGCCTTATCAGGTGAATAGGGTAGGTGTGGCAACAATTCATACCTTAGTTCGTATAATTTTGCCATGGCGAAGGCACATGTGTGCAGGCGCACATTGTCTTGATGGAAGATGACTTTCTTCCTTGCTAAACCAGGCCTTTTTTTCGCGTATCTTTTCTTGAAATTTGCCCAGGAGGTTAGCATAGTATTCTCCAGCAATTGTTTGCCCAGTGGAGAGATAATCTACAAACAGAATCCCCTTCAAATCCCAGAACACTGATGCTATGACCTTTCCTGCCGAAGGAATTGTCTTTGCTTTCTTTGGTGGCAGAGAATCGGCCTGTTTCCACAGCTTTGACTGTTGTTTTGTCTCTGGGGTATAGTAGTGCACCCAAGTTTCATCTGTGGTCACAAACCAGTGAAAAAAATCTTGTTCATTTCTCCTAAAATGGGCCAAACATTGTTCCGATATGTCCATTCTCATGCATTTTTGATCCAGCGTCAAGAGTTGCGGCACCCATCTTGCAGATACTTTTTTCCTTTTCCAATTCTTCAGTTAAAATGTGATATACCCTTTGGGATGACATCTGGCAAGCATGAGAAATTTCACACACTTTCAATCGGCAATCCTCCATGACCATTTTGTGCACTTTTGCAATGATTTCTGGAGTAGTGACACATCTTGGCTGACCCCTGCATGCATCACCATCCAAGCTCTCCTGACCAAATTTAAATTCATTTGTCCACTTGGCAACAGTTGAATATGAAGGAGCAGAGTCTCCAAGTGTATTCTGGAAATCAGAATGAATGTCCTTTGCTTTCATACCTTTCTTTACGGAGTACTTAATCACTGCTCGAATCTCTATTTTTTCCAGCTTTGCAAATCACTACGCGGGAACAACAACAGAGCCACATCACCGCCACAGCTCTCTTCCAAGAGCACTGACATGGCATGTGTTTACAGGCAACAGTTCAATGAATATTACATGAAGAACTCGTTGCACTATCACTGATCTCTCGTGGTGATTCCGAGAACTTTTCAAACCATCCTCTTACTTCTCTCGTCACAGGTTTATCTTACCCTATCAGAGGCAAGTACATCTGTGAAAGCAATAATGTCATATTCCAACTCTGGTGTAACTTGTGGACAGACATATGTGCATATGAACACTAATCAGATGTCCACACAAATGAATGATCACTGCCAAACTGTGACCAAGAGTAAAATTGAAACTTAGCAGCAGATAATGGCAGTGAGCACAACATGCAAAACATCAATGCTTGCTTCACAGTCCATGACATTTGGAGCCGCATCCCCCCCCCCCCCCCCCATTTTCCACCTCAAAATCAACTTCTGCGAACTATATACATAGATGGGACTGGTCCTAACGACACATCCTTCAATCCTGCAATTCTTCCAGCCCCAATTTCATCTGTCCCCTATCCATCTATCTGCCAATTCACTACATTAATCTGCACTTGCACTGTCCTCACTCCAGTCTCCCTGATACCACATTCGTCTCCCATGCCACTGCTGCCTCTTTCTCCCAGTCATCAGTCCTCCTTGCTTCCACCACTCTCTTCTTCACCACTAAAGCCTGTTGATCTCACTCACTCCACACCTCAGTGTGGCTACAACATTCCATAATGTTTCTCTCTCTCTCTCTCTCTCTCTCTCTCTCTCTCTCTCTCTCTCTCTGTGTGTGTGTGTGTGTGTGTGTGTGTGTGTGTGTTTTTCCAATCTTGTTATGTGGATGTTGACTGCTCAAGGCCTGAACTACACGGTATGTCGTTACCTCTTCTGCTTCCATTATTTGTGTTACATCCAAGGAATTGCCAGTATCATACTGATCCATTTTGATGCTCATAATATAACCTGCGTGGTTACTTAAAGATCACAGAAGCTTGTTATCATATCTGAAGGAGGAAAAAGAGAGGCACTAGAATATGGATCTGGCCATTAAAATACCAACATCAAAGAAATTTAGGATAATAGTTTCTGTCTTGGTATTGATACTGCACACAGAAAGAAGTGGCTTTTCTCATGTCTAGAAACTGTTCACAGTGTTATAAAGAAGCTACTGAAAATTTCATGAAGAAGCTGCTAAAAGAATTATTAACTTTTATCATTTCAGTGTCTGGTCAGATTTCAATACCTGTTTTAACATAATTTGAGTCAACCAAATAATAATGCATTGTACTTTCTTTATGTTTCTTGTGAATTTGTCTCTCTCTTTAAAGTGTTTTGTTATTATGTTGTTATATCTACATTCACAGATGACAGAGAAAGACTGAATAGGCAGATCTGCCAGTTTCTCCCTGTATTCAACCAAGAGTATGCTAACTGAGATGCTTTATTGCCCAGTTCAGCAAAAAAACCTCATATTAGAAACCAGACCTTAATGGAAGTTCTGAATAACTGTGTTCTGCAGAAGGATTATTTTGTAATCATGCTGTTGATCTAATTATATTAGCTCTAAACATATCTGCTTGGTATGTAATTATTCTTTCTCATACATTAACAATGGATATAACAACCCCAACAATTAAAATAGTGGATCCAACACTTGATAGTTCATTTTGTAAGTTACTTTATAGTTAAGTACATCACCTTGATAAATATCAGAAATAGTATTGAAATTATCAGCAAGGAAAACACTGCCTCTGAAGCTGAGGTTGTTCATGTATGGCAGTGATGTCATGCTTGACTCAGAGGTTAGCCAGTTTGAATCCTAGTGGTAAATGAAATTTTTGCCATGAGTATTTGGCCGGCAACAGGGAAAGTGGTCCCAATTAAATTCCAAATCTCTTTGCAGTGTCTCGTGAAGTGATGGTATGTACCACTGCCAATGGTGAGCAAATTGCCAGATGGGTGCATTAAGCTTGGCAGCCTCTTGATTCTATTCGAGAGAAGTAGGCTGTGTGTCGGCATCGAATTTCAATCTCTCCTTTCTCTTGATACCACCACCACCACCACCACCACCACCACCACCACCACCACCCTCTAACATAAACATAATGCTACACTATATATGCATCTGTTACACTTACCTACACACTGCAAATACCCATTCAATACAACTCTCACATACCCACAAGGAAAGGGGTTAATGCATGTAGAGGAAGAACACCTTTTCAGACTGGCTGCTCAAACCACCCCTTGGGTTATTTCAGCCAAGAATGCCATATAACTTTTACATTTCCTAACATAATATCCTCTGCAACATTCTCTAGCAAACCTTTCATGTGCTACAAAGTGCTGTGAAAGTCTAATTGGACTTTAGTATTTTGACATAATAATTAAAGGTCATTCTCACAGCTTTATCTTGATATGACTGCTGCTGATTTATTTTATTTTATTTTTTACTGCATCATGAATTTGTCACACTGAGTCCCAATATCACTGCCACAGAAAGAGGACATAACGTAGACTTGTGAAAGACAGTTTACTGGAGTCACTGTTACAAAAGGTAATGTAAAAATAATTATCCTCTCACAAATCAGCATTGTGTTGGGTTGGGTTGTTTGGGGGAAGAGACCAAACAGCGAGGTCATCGGATTAGGGAAGGACGGGGAAGGAAGTTGGCCGTGCCCTTTCAAAGGAACCATCCCGGCATTTGCCTGAAGTGATCTAGGGAAATCACGGAAAACCTAAATCAGGATGGGCGGACGCGGGATTGAACCGTTGTCCTCCCGAATGTGAGTCCAGCATTGTGTATTGGAGATACTAGTGATATATAAATTGCATATCTCTGTACTGCCTACAGATGTTAAAGTAATGATTAATTTTGTGAAAAACTTTTTTAATTTTAACAGACATCTTGCATGTGATGTGATTACTCATCAGAGCTTAAAAGGGCAACAGCTTAGAACTGACAAGGGTACATTAAGGAGTTATATTTTTCAATTACCATCTTACGTAGTGAACCACAGTTAACAATTTCTCCATTATGAGCAACTGCAAGAGGACCGTGGGTTGTATGAACAACAAATGGTTGGCAATTAACTTCTTCAGATGCTGCACTTGTTGAGTACCGTGTATGTCCAATTCCCAAATTGCCTGTAAAAACAGATTTAGCCATCAAACTTTTTAGGTAAAATTTTATAACACAGATTTTTATTATGATGCAATATTTTACAAATAACCAGTTTCACGCTAACACAGTTAGCTAATACTATAATACAGAAGATGCAGATGTACTGCAACCACACTGTTCTATTTCTTTCAACAGTAAATCTAGAACAATACATGTAATCAATGCCTACCTTTTAATTTCTTCATAGATTCATCATTAAATACATTATTTATCATGCCCATGCCTTTATGGACTCTGAAAGATTTGGCATTGTTTCCTTCACTGGTAACTATTCCAGCACTCTCCTGTCCTCTGAAAAGAGAAAGTCATAGATTATTATCGCTGCAATGCTTACACACACACACACACACATTTTCTACAAGATGAGTCAGGAGGAAAGGTATATGCTTTGACAGTTGGTGGAATTAGTGATTCTGGACAAAAAAGTCATATGAACATATGTCCTGTTCTTAAAAGTTTCTGAGGAAACTGATGAATACATTGGGGGACAAGACAAATGTAGGTGATAGTACATTAAACACTGTGTACATTTCCTCACAGAAGATGTTCGAATAATACGAGGGTTGCCAGAAAGTAATGAACTGCATTTTTTTTTCTCAGCCGAAAACAATATCATGAATGCAAAACATTACATATGTATTATTTGAAGTCTCCTGAGTGAGTGCGCCAAGTTTCTGTCACTTCAAACAGATAGTGTAGCTGCAGGACAGTTTCAGAATGGCTTCTGTAGGTGATGTAAGTTACAAGCAACATGCAGTCATTGAATTACTCACTGCAGAGAAAGAATCTATGGGGAATATTCACAAATACTTCTGCAAAGACTACGTGGCATCTGCAGTCGACAGAAGTACAGTTAGTCACTGGGCACAGAGGGCGAGTTCATCAGAAGGCGGTTCGGCGAAGCTCCAGGATTTGCAGTGGTCGGGAGACCATCCATAGCTGTCACAGCATGTCTGCTGATGTTGTCATTCGCCATTACAGGATGCCACTCGTGGAAGACTTTTCGAGAATGATGAGGTGATTCATATAGTGAAGCACTGGCTCCGCCACCAGGACAACGATCGTTACTGACAGGGCATACATGTCCTCCTTTCACACTGGAGAAAGCTCATAGAATGGGATGGAGATTATGTGGAACGATAGGGTGTGTAGATAAATCACCATTTTTTCAAGTGTGTAATTCTCATTATGTTCAACAAAGAATTGTTGAAGAAACATGTGGTGCATTACTATCTGGGCAACCCTCACAATAATTTCATGTAGCTCACTGGCCTAAAGTTCACCATCAACCGCAATGCATTTTGCAGTTCTTGTAGACAGCTGCTGTGTAGCTGATCTCAGCTCATTAATACAGTCCTTTAGGTCAGCAAACACACACAGAAAATATGAGTGATAAGTTCCTCCGTTGTGTCCTCTCTGCATATGTAGACTCTGCTCTTATGCCAACCCCACAAACAGTAATCTAATAATAGGCCAACAAATGACTACATGGTGACCAGTCCAATGCTCAGGATATGTTTCAGTGAGATACTGTGTCACTTCTCAAGTGAAGTGTGCACTGAAAGGGTCAGTAAAGAGAACACTATGTAATCTAATGCTGCTTTGATAGTACTTGCATGCAAGTGCTGGTGAAGAAGGACATGCGACTGACACTCTTTATTTTCAAACACTGGATGTCAGATATGGTTAAGAAAAGGGCATATGTTCCTCTGACTGTTGTTCCCAATCACCAGTACTATCACCCCTCAAAGCATGTACTTTACCTCCTGACTCATCCTGTATTATAAATCTCTTGAAAAATGGTGCAAGAACTAAACATTTCCCAGTTAATTATTTCCTCCATATATTATCTGTGCCCATATTCTAGAAGCAGCTGACACGCTAAAAACTCCGAGATAAAAAGTGTCAAATGCAGAATGTATAAGTGATAGCTATTTGTGCACAGATTGCCAAACAAGAAACTGAAATACCAGGAAGGGGCAATAGAGTCACAAACACACTCACATTTCAAATTAATTGACCTGGCAGAGTTGAATTGATACCTTCTAGAACATGAGCTGAGTTATGGAATGCTATTGTTTCTACAAGGTTATTATAAAAACTTTCTCGAACTCTCAAACACATATCAATAAAATAACTGGATTATAAGTTGTCCAGTACCTGTGCTGTAGTGCCACAAGCCCTAGGCAAATAACTTGGGCAACATCAACCTGTGTGGGCCAGTCGCCGGCAGCTATACAGCCAAACACACCACATTCGTGTGTTAAGCCAGTCTCTTCCTTGTTTACTGTGGTTACTTCCTCTGTCATCTGAAATTAATAACAATAATGTTAATTTGATATTAATCTAGTAATTATTATTATTATTATTGTTTTTGTTGTTGTTACAAGACTGACGTTAAAAAAATCAGAACACCAATAAATGATTAATGTAGAGTAATGAAATTTTGGGAATATGTTCGACTATTTACCATATTTAAGTGATTAACATTGCAAGATGACATGTTAATGTATCCTCGAGACAAGCCATTGTAAATGTGAAACATTGGTACATTAATAACTGGTATAACCGCCAGAATGTTGAATGCAAGCATGTAACTGTGCATGAATTGTGTTTTACAGGCGCCGGATGTCAGTTTGTGAGATGGAGTTTCAGCCTTGTTGTACCTGATCGGTGAATACAGGGATGTTTAATGCTATTTGCGCATGATGCTAGGGTTGTCGTTTGATAATATCCCAAATGTGCTCGACTGGAGACGGATCTGGTGACTGAGCAGGCCAAGGCAACATGTCAACACACTGTAGAGTATGTTAGTTTACAACAGCGGTATGTGGTGTTATCCTGTTGGAAAACACCCTTGCGGCCTGGCCACTTGTGTAGAACACTACCACCACATAAAGATGCCCACTCATAAACTAACTGGCCCTGCTTCCAAAAACAAATCTGACACGTTATGTAAACTGACGTTGGAGTGAAGAGAGAGAAAAAGAAAGGGAGGAAATTATTGATGTCAGCTGCATTGGGACTATATGCGGGATCAGCAATGAGTGAAAACGTGTGCCGGATCGGGATTCGAACCCAGGATCTCCTGCGTATTAGGCAGCTGTATTAACCACAGCGCCATCCGGACACTGTTCATCGCAACTGCGCGGACTTTCTCGGCAAGGCCGATCCAAACTCCAACCTAGCATAACCCATACGCAGCTCCCATCAATGTCCTCCATGCCTGCTACTTTGAGAATTCCGCAGGAGGTCGAATGTAATTGTGCACTCGCACTGAAAGTGGTGGATTCATTGCCCATTGCGGCGAATCAATTATATGAATGTGTGGTGTCTTCTCCTTCAGACATGGCCACTGCACACAGGTGGCGCTAGATGGGCGGTCCGCGCAATTGCGATAAACATTGTGTCCAAGTGATGCAGCACACAACTATCTACTAAGCAGGAGATCCCCGGTTCAAATGCTGGTGCGGCACAAATTTTCATTCATCGCCGCTGATTCCGGATACAGTCCCGATGCAGCTGACATCAACAGTTCCTTGCCTTTCCTTTCCCCTCCCCCCCCCCCCCCCCCCCCACTTCAATTTCCCTAATATGTATCACAGCTACGGTTTCCGAGCGCTGCCTGTTCTTTCGGACATGCCCGAAAGAACAGCCACCACGCAGTGATATAAATCTGACGCAGTTCGTAGGTACATAGGCTCAGACGACAAAATCACAAGATGAGTGAGCCAAGACAGCACGGGAAAGACCACCCCACCCCTGTTCCCTGTCCCTACTAAGAAAAAAAAAATGAGAGTAACTTCCTGTGGCACAAATGACTGAAAAAAAAGAAGACACGCTTACGTAGACATAGCCTGCAGATTTGTTTTCACAGTTCTACTACGAAGTGAAATACTGATAACAGTAACACTTCGATTTTATATTGTGTAAATTAGGACTTTGTTGAAGAAGTGTGTGTTTGTTCGTGTTATTCTCCTCAAATTAAATAAATGTCAAATTTTTGGATGGACGCTTTTAAAATCGTATCTCTCTGAATTGCAATTTCCTGGATGAAGTTCTGCTTCTGAAATGTACTGAACACTGATGCGAACTAATTATCGTCACCAACACTAATTATCGTCACCAACACCGCCACCACCTTTGATATTTATCCAATAGTTTCGCATCCTCTGGCTGTGTCGTTCCTCTCCTTTGTCCGTAAGACAGCTCAAGTGGTTTGTCATGGAACGTCACTGGGTTAAGAATTCTCTTGAGAGACGTCCTATTATAATAATCTTACGAATAGGAGTTATGTTTGTGATGAGTAGGATGAGGGGGGGGGGGGGGGGGGGGGGGGGAAGAGGACTAATACAGTAGCCTCGCACAGAAACGAACACTAGGTACTACTGATTACATCTTCATTGATTTCAGCCGGCCGCGGTGGTCGTGCGGTTCTAGCGCTGCAGTCCGGAACCGCGGGACTGCTACGGTCGCAGGTTCGAATCCTGCCTCGGGCATGGATGTGTGTGATGTCCTTAGGTTAGTTAGGTTTAAGTAGTTCTAAGTTCTAGGGGACTGATGACCTAAGATGTTAAGTCCCATAGTCCTCAGAGCCATTTGAACCATTTGAACCATTGATTTCATCCCCATTTGCATCCATTCATTTCATGTTACCTACATTAAATCAGTAAACATAGGGATCTCGAAGGATAAGACGTAGTTGGTTGTTGAGCTCAAGGCTGTGGGCTTATGTAATATTGTCTGCATCCCCAAGAGACGGGCGGGAACAGGTTTCTCTGGCCATTCAGTGCGACCACTTACACAGGAATGCGGCTACCTGCCCAAGAGGGATCTATCTCCAGCCCCCGCTTCCTTTCTTCCGTGCAAGTCTGTCTCTCACAAGATTCGCTTCGCGGAACGTTCCACTCCCGCTAGAACGAGACATCTCTAGGCTCACAGTCACAACCAGCCTAACAAAAACGTCACGCACTTTGGCGATCAACTACACATCCAGCGAATATTATTGGCACGATTGTAGGTCGATTCACACTGGAACTCAACGCAGCGGAACGTCACCGTCAAATGGAGCTACACTAGATGTCACTTCACTCAGTCCAGCGCCGAACGTGAAACTGAAGTTCGAGATATTATCTGTGATACACGAAGTCGGAATCTACTATCCGAATTATGGAACTAAAAATTATATTAGAATTTGTTAGCTGCCAAAGCAAAATTCGTAACGGATTTTCTTGACATAGGTAGTATGGTGAATTTTCCATGTGGCTGATGAATGAACGAATAGTACAAGTGTCGTCCTAATACTTCGAAACGTCAACATATGTGTGACCGAGAAAATATGTAGGCCTATATACGAGGGGACTCGAAAAAGTTACACATTGTTACGGCAGACCATGTAATTTTTATTGTATGCTGAACTACACTTCAAAGTGACAGTCGTGCATGACACTATTTTTCAACAAGTCACCAAGTCTCTGCGAACAACGGTCGTGATGTACTACCAATCGTTCAACTCCTCTAAGATAAAAATTCACTCCTTAGTCACGGAGTCATTCGAGAACCGCTTTGTGAACGCCTGGTGGAAAATCTCAACCCCACCAGACGCTCTTTCAATTTACCGAAAAGGTAGAAATCGCATGTACAAGATCTCGACCGTACAACAAATGTTTCCAAACTTCCCATCGAAAACGCTGAAACAGAGCTTGTGTTGTGCGCGCCGTATCGAGATGCCGCACTCTTGCGCAGGTGTAAAATGCCTTCGCTTACTTTTGCACGCTCTTGTTTCTTACGTTCTTTCCCGCGTACTTCACTTTTGCTGTAAGCTTCAACCTGCCGCGCCATTTCACTCGCACTGTGTGATGCACCTATTATCCGGGCCGCAGTACAACTGTCTGCTCGAAGGCCAGAGCAAGTATTCTCTTGTGACAATGTGCCGCTCTTATTGCACAATGACCATAACGTGGGACGACATGTGAAACTTACTTCCTGACGGCGCAAGGAATAAACGTGTCAAACTATATTTACCTGGCAAAACGCAGCGCCGTTTTTACTATCGGCCGTGTTTTGTTTTCTTGTCAAGTGCTAAATAACGTCAAAATGGCGGTATTTGCCGCCTTCAGTATAGCTGCATTTTTCAGTATTACACAAAGGTGTTTAATTAAACCTTTTAACCTATTTTCGTTCTTATTTACACACAGTAGAGGCTTCTCTTGTCCAGTTATTACAGTACCCAAGTAATTCTTGTGTTTCATATTGTTTGGGCATTTGTATGGGAACACGCGTAGGAAAATATCCAAGCTCTCGTGCAACCTCCGCAATGTGCCACGAAATCAAATCAGTCCATAAATACTGAGAAGACATAAGATCCACTGCAGTAACATGAGTTAGCGCGGTGAAATGAGGTTAACTTCTGATGTTAGCAGACGATGCCATCGGCATCCCGTCAACGTCCGGATCCTCGACGACGTTCCGTTCCTTTCCGTTCCACTCTGATGGGGAAAAAAAGGACGGGGAACTCGTCAGTGAACGAAGATACGCGTAAGGTCTACGACTCCTAACCTAACTACCGTGAAGCGCATGGTAGAGGCTATGTCCCATTGCAACTGTTATTAGGGCTCCAGTTCCACTCACTGCTTAAACGCCTCTGTGCGCGCTGTAATATTATTAATCTAATCTTGTTTTCGCGATACCTATGTGAGCGATGCATAAGAGGCTGTAATATACTCTTAGAATCATCACTTAAGCTGCTTCTAGAAACTTTCTCGTACGTTTTTACGGGATATTTTGCGTCTATCTTCAAGCGTCTGCCAGTTCCTTTCTTTTAGCATCTTCGTGACACTCTCCCATGAGTGAAACAAATCTGTGACTGATCGTGCTGCCTTTCTTTGTGTACGTTCAAGGGCGAGGCAGTTCAGATACGTCACCACGAATATATCCAGAACGAGTAAACACACATTCGCGTGATGTGTCACTGCCAAATAACATACCTCGGTGCATCTCTACATCCACATCGATACTCTGCAGATCACATTTAAGTGCCTGCCAGAGGGTTCACCGAACCACCTTCCCAATTCTCTATGATTCCAATCACGTATGAACACCTATATCTCTTTCCGTACGAGTTCCGATTTCCTCTATTTTATCGTGGTGATCGTTCCTTCCTATACAGGTCGGTGTCAATAAAATATTTTCGCATTCGGAGGAGAAAGTTGGCGATTCGAATTCCGTGAGAAGATTCCGTCGCAACGAAAAACTCCTTTCTTTTAATGATTTCCAGCCCAAATCCTGTATCATTTCTGTGACACTCTCTCCCACATTTCATGATAATACAAAACGTGCTGCCCTTCTTTGAACTTTTTCGATGTACTGCGTCAGTCCTATCTGGTAAGTATCTCACACCGTGCAGCAGTATTCTAAAAGAGGACGGACAAGCGTAGCGTAGGCAGTCTCCTTAGTAGGTCTGTTACATTTTCTAAGTGTCCTACTAATAAAACGCAGTCTTAGACCACAGGTAGAAAAAACCGCTAAGGTAACTGAAAGAAATACACAATGAGACGAACAGAAATGATACTTTTATTCAAAGACAATTACACTGAAGTCACTGCGAAGGCACCTGAACAAGGCGGGACATCGTTCTTAATAGGGTGTGTGGCTACCACGGACGGCAATGCATGCTATGCAATGTGCTCCCTTGCTGGCCACAAGGCTGGTTAGAATTCTTGTTGCAGGGCGTACCATTCCTCCAGCTGTGCGGCTGACAACTGCTGGAGGGCCGTTGGAGCACGTGGGTGTGCTGCAATACGTCCCCCAACTCATCCCACACATGCTCAATAAGATTTAAATCGGGGAGGGGTGAAGGAGAGTGGGTGGGAACAGGCAGGCCAGTCCATTCGCCGAATATCCCCTCGTTCCAAGAGGTTTCCACCTGCGCCGTTCGATGAGGTCGCGCATTGTCATCCATAAAAATAAAGTCAGGGCCGAATGCACCCCAGAAAAGACGAACATGGGGAAGGGAGTACTGTGCTACAATAACGTTGCCAGGTGAGTGAACCGCGTTCAAAGATTTGCAACTTAGTTACATGCAGAAGTTACTTTCGTCCATAAGTGTTGCTCACCACTGTACGAGGTGCGGCTAGAAAAAAACCGGACTGATGCTGGAAAAAACATTTATTTACAATTATTTACAATTTTATGTTATCTCCTTCAATGTACTCTCCTCCTCGGTCTCTACACCGCTCCATACGAATTTTCCACTGTTCATAGCAATGCTGCAGATCATTTTCGGTAAGTCCATACATTACTTCCGTCGCTTTTTCTTTTACTGCTTCAACAGTCTCAAATCTAGTTCCTTTCAAAGCTGACTTGACTTTAGGGAAAAGAAAAAAGTCACAGGGGGCCAAATCAGGTGAGTAGGGTGGATGATCTAAGATGGGAATGTTGTGTTTTGCCAAAAACGTCTTCACTGACAACGCACTGTGAGCTGGGGCATTGTCTTGGTGAAGGATCCATGACTTTTTTCTCCACAAATCGTTCTGTTTTCTCCGTACTCGCTCACGTAGGGTAGCCAGGACGCTAATGTAGTAATGCTGATTCACTGTTTGTCCCTCTGGTACCCAATCAATGTGCACAATCCCTTTGATGTAAAAAAAAAAAAAATCATCATTGCCTTGAATTTCGATTTTGACATTCGTGCTTTTTTTTGTCGTGGAGAACCAGGAGTTTTCCAATGCATCGACTGGCGTTTAGTTTCGGGATCGTAAGTAAAAAACCACGATTCATCGCAAGTAATAACATTTTGTAAGAAGGTGGGATCACTTTCAATGTTTTCCAGGATGTCAGAACAAATCATTCTTCGGCGTTCCTTCTGTTCAATTGTGAGACACTTTGGAACCATTTTTGAACACACTTTGTTCATGTTGAAACTTTCATGAAGAATCTGCCTAACATTTTCCTTGTCAACTCCTGTTAACTCAGACACTGCTCTGATTGTTAAACGGCGATCTTCTCGAACAAGTTTACCGATTTTTTCAATGTTTGCATCAGTTTTTGCTGACAATGGTCTGCCAGTGCGAGTGTCATCACTGGTGTCTTCGCGGCCATCTTTAAATCGTTTAAACCACTCAAACACTTGTGTTCGCGGTAAACAATCATCGCCGTACACTTGTTGTAACATTACAAACGTTTCACTTGCAGATTTTCCTAGTTTGAAACAAAATTTGATGTTAACACGCTGTTCTTTCTGTACACTCAACATTTTCCGACGCACAGACAAAACGTCAACTACTTAAAACAGACGCCACGGGCAGACTGAGTGCAGGAGGCAGATGAAACTCGAGCAGTAGGCGGAGCGAGAGTCACGTGACAGGCCACGCGACTTTCAGCCTTATTGCATTCGTTTTATTGTTTCACCAGCACTAGTCCGGTTTTTTTCTAGCCACACCTCGTATATCTACGTGCGGTTCCGCCAAGTTATAGCACATATTGTGGCGAGTTTTACGACGTACGTAAGTTAGTTTTAATGTCAATAGTTGGTGACATGTTATTGTTAACGGTACTATATGCTTTTTCCTACGGAAAGTCTTTGAACAGGACGCCAACGACGTAACTCGTGTGGAACTTGATCAAATAGTAAATAGGCAACAGCGCCCCAACCTGCTGCCCTGTCGTCAGGGCAAGAGGCCACACCAACTTCCGCCCTATTACACCACATGCAAGCAAACGTCACCTTAGGCACGGCTCTTGCGTTCACCTGGGCGCTTTAAGCCATAGAGTAAATATATCTGGAGTGAACACTCACATGCGGAGAACAGGCTAAAAAGGTTCAAATGGCTCTGAGCACTATGGGACTCAACTGCTGAGGTCATAAGTCCCCTAGAACTTAGAACTACTTAAACCTAACTAACCTAAGGACAACACACAGATCCATGCCCGAGGCAGGATTCGAACCTGCGACCGTAGCGGTCGCGCGGCTCCAGACTGTAGCGCCAGAACCGCTCGGCCACCAGCGGCCGGCGCAGAACAGATTTTGTGTTGTCAACATACATTGCCGTCCTGGTCACGTGATCTCGGGACGTCGTGTGTTTGTTCGTATAGCGCCCTGTATATTTAGAATGTCACTACATCCCTAGTACAGACGGATTCTTTTCGTACGTGTCGTGGATTATTTATATATGTTGCGCAGACATTTTAACAGTATCCATTTGATATCGGGAATAAACCAGCTACGTAACTTTTAAGGGCAAGTGATATTACATTCAGCTTCTTTGCGAAAGGTGTCATAGTTCAGATGCACTCGACTTTCGGTAGTTTTTGGTATGATACCGCACTTTATAGTATTACAGAGCCTGAAGTACATTTTTGCAGTGATAGTCCTGCAAAACTACTTGTCAGTACGTTAGTACTTTCGCAAGTGTCCGAAAAACACCGAATTTACCACACATTAGCGATTATATCCCTGCTAATTCGCCCTTTTTTCTTGTATTTCTGCGTATTTATTTTCTCGTTTTTGCGACCTAAAGCACAATTTTTCTTACTGGTGGCACTTTGAGGTATTTATTTAACGCATTTTAAGTACTTGCTCCCAGTTCACTAATAAATAGTAGACGGAGTAATCTAATTGACAAGTCACTGATAAATGCATGGAGGATAGTATTTAATGAAACGCCGGCCGAAGTGGCCGTGCGGTTAAAGGCGCTGCCGTCTGGAACCGCAAGACCGCTACGGTCGCAGGTTCGAATCCTGCCTCGGGCATGGATGTTTGTGATGTCCTTACGTTAGTTAGGTTTAACTAGTTCTAAGTTCTAGGGGACTAATGACCTCAGCAGTTGAGTCCCATAGTGCTCAGAGCCATTTGAACCATTTAATGAAACAACTAACCTTTCCCTTTCCTGTTCCACTAGCAAATTTACGAGAGGAAGCGATTGTTTGTAAGCTTTTGTACGAGCCGTAATATCTTCATTCATTCATTCATTTCATTGTTGCCCTTATGGACAGTGTTTGAACTCGAAAATCACATGATGACACAATTTTCACTTCTTTCCTCTCTTCCTCTTCTCTTCCCAAAATCTCTTCATCCTTTGGCTGTGCTCCTGTTTCCTTTGCTCTGTCCATAATGTTCCTGTCTTCTTTCTCTCCTTTACAATAAATTTTGCACTCCTAACTTTGTTTCTGAAGTATTTCCTGTCTCCTATCATTTGCCTGTTGATCCCTATCTGCCTTAAGTCTTCGTCTATTTCATGATACCAATTTGTTTTCTTGCTTGAGCTGTTTACTACATCAAAAATTTTCTTTGTAAGTCGGTTGTTGTCCATTCTCTGTATGTACCCATAGAAAGTTAATCTACGTTTTCTGATCGCGTCTGTTAGTCTGTCAGTGTGCTGGTACAGCTCTTTGGTAGGTCGCTTCATCCATATGCCATCTCTGTGAATTGGTCCAAATATTTTTCTGAGAATTTTGCGTTCTATTTTTTCTGTGTCTATGATGCCTGGTGCTCCAATTGTGGTTGTTTCTGACGCGTACAATGCTTCTGGTAATACAACTGTTTTGTAGTGCCTAAGTTTGGCCTGCCTCGATATGCTTTTCTTATTATAATGTGACCATGTGAGTTTGTATGCCTTCTGGAGTTTCTTCGTTCGTTCCATGTTAGCCGCCTTGTTTGATCCTCCCATTTGTATGTACTCCCCTAAATACTTAAATTTTTCGACTCTTTCTACGGATCCATATACAGTATGCATGGTGTGTACATTGTTGGTCTGTCGTTCCATATATTGTGTCTTCTCGTAAGATACCTGCAGACCTGTTTTGGCAGCTATTTCATGCAAGCATTCCAGTGCTTCCTTTGCCTCCTGTGTATTATTGCCGAGTATGGCTATATCATCTGCAAATGCCAGACATTTTATGATTGTTTTGGTTTCACGTGTTCTTCCCAGCTGTATTCCTTTAACTTGTTCCTCCCACTGCTTGATAATTTTGTCTAACACCATGTTGAACAGGATTGGTGAGAGCCCGTCTCCTTGTCGGACACCTGTGTGTATGTGGAAGGGTTCCGAAATTTCTCCCATGAACTTAATCTTGGAGGTAGTGTCTGTAAGCGTCTGTTGTATAAGTGTCCTGGTTTTTCTGTCGATACCATATTCTTCCAGTACGTCAAAGAGTGTCTGTCTATGGAATCATATGCTTTTTTAAAGTCCACAAAGGTAACTACAGTGTTTCTTGCCTGTCTGACTTTCAAAAGTGTTCTCAAGTTCCAGATCTGTTCGATGCATGATCTCCCTTTTCTGAAGCCCGCCTGGTATTCCCCAATTTGCAGATCTGCTTGTGGTTCTAGTCTGTTTAATGGCACCTTAGAGAAAATTTTGTATGTAACTGGTACTAGCGAAATGCCTCTGTAATTGTTTGGATCTGACTTATCACCCTTTTTATGTAACGGATGGATCAATGCACATTTCCATTCCTCTGGCACTTTCTCTGTGATCCAAATTTCGGAGATAATCTTATGGATTTTTTTGGTGATGTTTTCATCTTGGAGTTTCCAGATCTCGGCGATAATACCATCTTCTCCGGCAGCTCTGTTATTTTTCATTTGTTTTATGATTTCCTCTATCTCTTCTATTGTGGGTGGATCAGAATCGGCATTAGATGTGGTCTTTTGGAATGTTAATTTTCCTGTAGGTTTTTTGCAATTAAGAAGTTTATCAAAGTAATGTTTGAGAATTTTACAGTTTTCTTTTGTGTTTGTTTCCAGGGATCCATCTGTTCTTCGGAAGCTGAGGCTAGGGGGTTGATAGCCCTTAATATTTTCTTTGAAAGTTCTGTAAAAATTTCTTGTGTTATTTCTTTTGAAATCTTCCTCAATTTCTTTTAGTCTGTTATTGTCATATGCTCGTTTTTCCCTTCTGATTTCCTTCGATGCTAGTTTCTGAGCTTCGTGAAATTCTTTCCATGTTTCTGAATTTCTGTAGCTACTGAACTTGTCCCATGCTTGCTTTCTTCTCTCAATGGCTTCATCACAATTTGCGTTCCACCACCTATGTTTGCGTTTTCTAGGTGGTTGTCCCCAGCACATAGTCTTCTGAACTGCCTTCGCCAGATCTGTCCATGTGTCTATTGAATGCCTATTAATTTCTTCAACGATTTTATCCCTGTTTATCTTCAAGTATTCCGGATCAGGTTTGACTATTTTGTTTTGCGCTGTCTGTTTCAGTCTTGGGATTGGCCTAATCTTAACTTGTAGCAAATAATGATCAGACTCGAAGACTCCTTTACGTGTTCTGACATTTAGAATTTCCCGCGAATTTTTCTTGGATATGGCCACATGATCAATCTGAAATTCTCCCCACACTGTGTTGGGTGCTTTCCATGTTGTAAGTTTTCGTCTTGGTTTTTGAAATTGTGTTGACATGATTCTGAGGTTAAAGTTTTGACAATATTTTATGAGGTGTTCCCCATTTCTGTTCGTGCGAATATGTGCTGAGTATGGGCCTGTTATTTCTCTGAATTTTCTCTCCTTACCAAGCTGCGCATTGAAATCACCCATTAAAATTTTCACATGTCTTTCTGGTACGTTGTTAGTTACTTCCTCCATGTCTTCCCAGAAGTCTTCAATTTCTTGTGGCTTCTTTCTGTTATGGTCACTTGTAGGTGCATGTGCGTTGATAATTGTGTATGCTTTATTACCTGATTTGAAGGACAGTGTCGAGATACGTTCTGATATTGAATTGAAGTCTATGATGTTATCCATGACTGATTTGTGTACTGCAAACCCTGTACCAAACAATAATGGTGTTCCTCTTCTGACCGCAGGTTTACCTTTGTAAATCCTGTAATGTTCTGTGTCGAAATGGTTTTCATCTACGAAGCGCGTCTCTTGAATGGCAAGCGTAATGGCAGCGTAATATCTATTATATAGTCATAAAATCGTAGAAAAATAGGACTACAGAATCAAGTCTTAATTATAATGCGTCTCGAAATTTTTAAACGTATACAGTGTCTCTTACTAAAATGAAAACTATAATTAGAGCTATATGGAATGTACCCATGAAAAGTTACTATCCCTCCTTTCACATATTTTTCTTTGCATCCGTAGCAACAACGTAATTCACCATCGCTATTACACTATCAACAAACGGTGAAACACAACAAAAACTCTTGGTATTATAAACTTCAAACGCTGCAGAAAGCACACAGACACAGCGAAGTCCGGAGATCACGTGACAATCCTGGTTTAATGTTGACAACATGCGCAGAACGCAATGCTCACTCCAGAGATATTTACTCTAGGCTTTAAGCTCATTAGTCTATGCTCTGCAGCTATCAAACAACCTACTCGTGAAGCTGTCCCCACTTAAACAACATATACGACAGTCGACAACGTGAATACGGTTTTAGTTTGTGACATACGTCGCCAAAGTGACAGAGAAGCCTGCGACTGCATCCCCTCTAGATATTTCTCTGCGAACATCATTAAAATTCCAAGAAAGTGGAAATGTGAAGAATACAATACGCCAACGAGGAAGAATAGCAGCTGATCAGAGAAAAGCACCTAATATTTTAGCAGCGGCAACACACGATCGATATGACATACGAGGCAGCATGCGAGTGAGATCGAACATTGGAGTGTCCTACAAATAGTATATTCCAACTCATTTCATTCTTTCTACATTCCGCTCCATTAACAGTTTTATGGCACTGACTTTTAGAATCGATTACAGTTCTCCGAATGGCGTCTGCTGCGCGGAGTGGCCGCGGGGTTTGAGGCGTCATGTCACGGATTGCGCGGCACCTCCCGCCCGAGGCTCGAGTCCTCCCTCGAGCATGGATGTGTGCGTGTGTTGTTCTTAGCGTAAGTTAGTTTAAGTAGTGTGTAAGTCTAGGGACCGATGACCTCAGCAGTTTGGTCCCTTAGGAATTCACACACATTTGAATATTTTTGAATGGCGTCTGGAAATTTGTGCTAAGTTCAATGGGACCAAACTACTGAGGTCATCGGTCTCTAAGCTTACACACTACTTAATCTAACTTAAACTAACTTACGCTAAGGACAACACATATCCATGCACGAGGGAGGACTCGAACCTCCGACGGGGGCAGCCGCGCGGACCGTGACAAGGCGCCGAGTCCGCACGGCTACCCCACGCGGCGAATGGCGTCTGCGAAAATTGCTAAGTGATGCGGCGTTTCTACGCAAAATTTTGTTTACAGACCATGGGTAAATCAATGTTCGCAATATGCACCACAGGTCAGCTGAAAATCCGCGCTCACTGAGGGAAGTGGATAAAAAACGACCGCGGTCTGTCAATGTGTGGAGCGGGCATTGCAACCATCGCATCATTTGTTCCTGTTTCATTTATGGGACTTCAATAGCCACGAACAATCACCAGTTCCCAATATATAAGCTGGCGCAACTATTGGAAGACATCTTACTGGACAGAAGACAATCCGTGTGTTAACGACATGTCTGATATCCCCTTCATTCCGTACAGATACCATTTTTAACATAAGTTATTTGCGGCGCTGTCGTCTTTTTTACTATTTGACCAAGTTACACAAACGCTATGTCGTTCAAGTCCTCGTCAAATTCTCTTTCCATTGCCATAGGAAAAATTTATTTAGCTCCAATAAAATAGTCGCTGTCATAATTCGGCATCAATAAATGTTAAAAATTACTTGCGTACGCCAGAAAAATCCCCACATTGACTGCACTTCGACACACTCCACTTTTTATGGACATATTTGAGGTGGGCTGTCTTTGCTGCCTCAGCCTGTACATAGCGCTGATGGTATTGTGAGAATAATGAGCTTCGCATCCAATTGCACGTAGCTCGCCGACACTGTGGTTTGTGTGCAAGATCGTAATGGAAGCGGTCAGCGCTCTCTTCCTACGATACGCTAATCAGTTCTTCCAGTGAGCGTGGAAAATCTTCTGAGGCTAGTATCACATTAAAGGATGTTACGTATCTTTACAAAAAGAAGTTGAGACCCGCTGGAACTTGACCTGGAAACCTTCCGATCGTCACTCAGAATCGTTATCGAGTGGACTCGATAAGCCGAGTGAAACTGTTGATCTGCCGACAACTCATTAGTACATTTCCAACGTCCTACGACCGCGCAACCGGATAGGATCTTTCGCCAAACACTTCGTGGAAACGAAATATTAGTTTATTTAAACACTGTCCTTACGTGACATCTTTGAAAACTTTAATGGTTGGATATTTCCTTGCAATGGCACAACATACCTATTTTAAAATTAACCGAGAAGATTTCAGTCTTTCAGAAAAAATGCGATTATGCAAAAGAAAAATTAGTGAGGATGGTATTAATGCTTCCTTTCCCTTGTTGCACTAGTTAATCAACTCTAATGGAGTTGATTGTCTTGCAATATAAAATGTGCTTTTGATGGCTCTGAGCACTATGGGACTCAACTGCTGAGGTCATTAGTCCCCTAGAACTTAGAACTAGTTAAACCTAACTAACCTAAGGACATCACGAACATCCATGCCCGAGGCAGGATTCGAACCTGCGACCGTAGCGGTCTTGCGGTTCCAGACTGCAGCGCCTTTAACCGCACGGCCACTTCGGCCGGCTGTGCTTTTGAAGACCACCTATCAAAGCTTATCAAATCGTTCAAATAATACTTTGAAGCAGATACTAGCGACAAATCTACATGGATTAAAGAACCATTTGTAGCCAAAGCTGTATTTAATTTTACTTATTTAGAAGAAAAAAGAGCTGTCTTGCGACAGCCCATTGAAGCCAAAATTTGGCGTCATCAAACTTAGCGATTTTGGACATCAGTAACACATGACTGTATGTTGCCCAGTGGTCAAGTTCAACGAACATTAATTCTATTTGCAACATTGTACTTGTGTTATGCTGGGATTTCAGTAATCACTGAAATAAGAATAAATATCGTGTGAAAATTAAAGTGGAACTGGAAATGAGAGGGTACCTGTATCCAGTTTGATTGCGATAGCTAAGAAGCTGTGCAGTGAAAATTATACCGATTAGAAAGCTATTCAGTAATACATTTCCGATTTTAAAATAAATGTTTCATTTACGAGGTGACTTGAAAAAGTAAACTCCGCATATCGTTCCACGATGAGACCACTGCGCAACAGAAGTGGCGCATTGTCAGAATGTTTTGGGTTTCCAGTGGACACAGATCTGCTGCGGTACATCACAGTCATCACAGTGTCGGAGTGAAATAGCGCTGGCATGGGTGGGAGAGCGCCCCCCCCCCCCCCCTTTCTCTTCCAAGAAAATAATTTAAAAGTCGGGATTAGGCTGGTTTTTAATATTCTCGGAAACGAAAATTTTTATGGCCACTTATAAGTCGCCATTCGTCTTCCAGAATATTAAAAATACTTGATACCCTGAAGTCTAGCCCCCCCCCCCCCCCCCCCAAACTATCATATGCGCGCCCTTGACTGAAACTTACTCCAAACTTCACTGCTGTTTTTGTGGGCAGTGCGTCTAAATTGCAAACAATTTCAATGAAATTCTGCCGGTATATGGACAAAATTCATGGGCAACGGCCTTGCCACAGTGGATACACCGGTTCCCGTGCGATCACCGAAGTTAAGCGCTGTCGGGCGTGGCCGGCGCTTGGATGGGTCACCATCCCGCCGCCACGTGCTGTTGCCATTTTTCGGGGTGCACTCAGCCTCGTGATGCCAATTGAGGAGCTACTCGACCGAATAGTAGCGGCTCCGGTCAAAGAAAACCGTCATAACGACCGGGAGAGCGGTGTGCTGACCCCATGCCCCTCCTATCCGCATCCTCACCTGAGGATGATACGGCGGTCGGATGGTCCCGATGGGTCGCTTGCGGCCTGTAGACGGAGTTAGTATATGGACAAAATTCAATGTCGTGTCAAACAATAGTGAAATGTTGCCAGTAATTTGACAGCGCCGCAGAGACGTGGGTGATGCCTATCGGGAAAGAGGGCCGTCGACTTCTACAACAGACGACAATTTCCAGCAATCGAGGAACTGATTCGCAGCAATAAGCAGGTCCTTCGACGATGAGGATGTTCACACAGCGGTTCTTGAATAGCTCCTTGACCGAGGAGATGGTTTGTCTTCGATGAACTGCCCTGAAGAAAACACCAGTACGTCGGTCGAAACGTCGGCAATTTAGATGTTTTACTAGCATGCAATGACGCGGCCTAATACCCAAAATTATTTTACCGGAGAGTGGTGGAACGTTCCCACCTTCGTTTACAGAGACTTTGTCACTGCTGAAAAATTGTGTCATATATTTGTATCACTTTGAAGTGTAGTGTAGCGTTCAATGAAGTTACTTGGCCTGTCATAATAACCCTAAACTTACTTTTTGTAGGTCCCTCGTATTATTACATCTCTGAACTAAGAATAGTTTAAACGCATTAACTACGCACTACAGCTGCGTTAGATCGACCGATGTGATCATAAGCGACGGAGCACGAACTGTGACTTGCTAAGGAAATCAGATAGTTTGATTTTCAAAGGAACCATCCCGGAATTTCTATATTCATCAGCCATCTGGCATCGACTGCTGGATCAAGGCCCCCCTCCGGAAATCTCCACGCACTACCGAAATCAGCCGGCCGAAGTGGCCGTGCGGTTCAAGGCGCTGCAGTCGAACCGCGAGACCGCTACGGTCGCAGGTTCGAATCCTGCCTCGGGCATGGATGTGTGTGATGTCCTTAGGTTAGTTAGGTTTAACTAGTTCTAAGTTCTAGGGGACTAATGACCTCAGAAGTTGAGTCCCATACTGCTCAGAGCCTACCGACATCAGATCTCCGTACTCAAGTTGCTCTTGCTTGTTTTCTAATTTCGTCCACCCTACTCCACCAGGTCGTCGTCTCAGATTTTTCATATCTCTTGGAATCCAGTGAAGTTTGTTTCCAGCAAATAAGTTTTATTCTGCGCCCCGAAGTAAATAGTTAACTATCCACTGACGAGTCAGGAGCAAATGCCGGGATGGTTCCTTTGAAAGTACACGGCCGACTTCCTTCCCCATCCTTGCCTAATCCGATGGGAACGAAGACCTCGCTGTTTGGTTCCCTCCCCCAAACCAACCAACCAACCAACCAACGTGTCAGCAATTATAGTCTAAAGGGTTAAACAACAACAAAGGATTGAAATCGAAGGTAACTTTCATATATTCCACCTCAGACTTTAATGCACTTTCGAATTATCTTGACACTACCACGTGTAATTGTCAATATCAATTAAATTTTCCAACAGCCGTGTACCTAAGATGGTATGTTATTTTGACAACCAGTCTTGGCATTCCGCTATGCCATCTTCAGGCCCCATATGCCTCTCCCAAAATGAACGATAATGCCATACAGTGCCACACATCCCCGAATTTCGTGAATTCAAACCGTTTCACAAGTGCTTCATTCGAAGACTTGGTATCAGCTCAATTGCTAAGTCTAACATTTTCTGGAAGATGGATCGGCAGAAATGATCGTTCCTTGACCACTACAGTCCCCAGACCTTGTCCCCTTTAAATTTTTGCCTGTGGAGACGACTGAATGGCGAAGTCTAAGCAGAAAAATTAAAAGCAAGATACTAATTGATCGTTGGATGTGTAGGGACCCCTTCACGATACCCTTCCTTTTACCCAAATAAACCCCTTTCAGTACTACAAGAAGCTCGTTTCCAACAACGTGTAGATACTGACGCGCCAGCCGGGGTGGCCGAGCGGTTCTAGGCGCTACAGTCTGGAACCGAGCGACCGCTACGGTCGCAGGTTCGAATCCTGCCTCGGGCATGGGTGTGTGTGATGTCCTTAGGTTAGTTAGGTTTAAGTAGTTCTAAGGTCTAGGGGACTGATGACCTCAGAAGTTAAGTCCCATAGTGCTCAGAGCCATTTGAACCAAGCCATACTGACGCCCTGTAAAAGGAAGGAAGGAAGAAACATCAGGGTTTAACATACCGTGACATCGAGGTCATTAGAGACGGAGCATAAACTCGGAATGTTTCAAGGATGGGGAAGGAAATCGGCTGTCAGGGAAAACCCAAGTCTGGATGGTCTGACACCCTATAAGGCGAAGGGTTAACAATAAATGCCTAGTCAACTATCATACCACACATTTACAGAGACGCGTTGGTTTAAAAAAAATTATTCGTCATGTAAACTCACACGCAGTTACACAACTTTGAAACAAAAATGGCAGTTTATAAATAAATCTATAACAATTGGAGCACCAACACAAGCGAAATGAAAACTTCGTTCTGTAACTAGTTTTATCTCTGCAACAAACAAAAATTATCAGAATTAGTCTATACTACCACCTCCTTAATATTTACTATTCTTTCTGAAATACTGTATACTTCGGCTGTCAGCAATTACTAACACACACACACACACACACACACACACACACACACACACACACTGTTCTCACATTAATTCCATGAGGCTTGACGTCCTGGTGCAATTATTTCAACAGGATGTCTTCCCCAGTAATCCTACCAGGGAAATGGGACCTACCGTTTAACGTGCGATCCGAACCACGTGTCGTTCGTGGCGAATCTTCAGATCATTCGGATGTGAAGGCTACGTTAAAAGATTGAAATTTTCCGTTGTCCCACTCACACACAATCATCCGCGTGACATTTACAAGAAGCCTCGGTCTGGAGAATTCAATTTAGTATCAGCCTTATTTGTTTCAGTCTACCCTCTTCTACACAAAAAAAAATCTATCCAATACAGATAATACCGAATTGAGTATTTACTATATTCCGAAAAGTGGAGATAAGTGAGAGAAAATCTTCTTAGAAAAAAATTATTTTCATTTAAATCTAGAATACAGATGGTTAATATTCATTAAATTCTCAGCAACTTAAAACCTTTGAGTGGCAGGTTGGGTACAATATAATCTAAACCAACTGTTCAGTCGGATATTAAATGTAGTTTTCGATTAATATTAAATTCTTGCAGGGGACATCTAACTAAAAATTCTCTCTCCTTTATCAGTTTCTCATTTGCTGATTCTAAGGATCCATATTTTAAAAAACTACGTCTTGTGTACATTTGTACTGCAAGATTCAGTATCATAACCTGATTCCCACTTTGCATACTGGGCTTTGCGAATGCCTGATTCCCCTCAGAATTTCAGATTACGATTTAAAACTAGTAGCTATTCCCTCAATTAACTGATTTATTGTCTGTAACATGTATCTTCTATTACTTATTCACAATTTGAGAATTTTAGCAGAAAGCTGCTAAATTTGACAAATAATCACTGGAGTGAAATAATGTTGGACGAATGGCAAAAATCAATCGTATTATGAGCCACTGACAGATTTATGCACGCAGTTGAGAGAACAAACAATCGACAAAGAGATTGAAAAAACAGTATATGACTATGAATTAGATATTTTATAAGCGAAAATAAAAAAAATTGAAAACTGCACAATTTTATGAGAATAGCAAATAACAGGAGCACGAGCAAACAACTCAGTAAAGAATGTCAGGATGCTTCTGTAGGAAAAGCAGTTTTATTCCAATCAAAGTTTCGGGTCCTTAGTTACATGCAATACTAAACAATTAGGCTCCTTACAAACAAATACGAACTTTCTCAATTTGGGAACGGCTACAGACTGACTATAATGACAAAACATGAGAGCTAATTGTACCACGTGTCGTCGTTGTCGTCGTCTTCTGCTAGAAGACTGTTTTGATGAAGCTCTCCGCGCTAATCTATCAATTGCGCGCCTCTTCATCTTCGCGTAACTTACGCAGACAACATCCATTTTAATCTGCCTATTGAATTTTACCCTTGGTATAGCCCTACAATTTTTTCCCAAACTTCTCTCCATTACCAATTAAACGCACCTTCTTGTCGCAGTATGTCTTATCAACAATCCCTCGGTTTAGTCGAGCCATAAAGCACTTTTCTAGTCGTCTGAATGCAGTGCCCCTTCATTAGTTAGCCGCTCTGCCCATTTAATCTTAAGCATTCTTGCTGTCTAAACTGTTCATTGTCCATTTTTCAGTTACATATAAGACTGTTTATCTGACAAACGCTTTCTGAAAATAGTTCCAAACAGTTTATATTGGATGTTAACGTAACGCTCTTTTTTTCAGCTGCTAGTCAACATTTTATATCCTCTACAATTCTGCTATTGTCAGTTCTATTCCTGTCCAAATAGCAAATCTCGTCTACTGCTTTCAGCGTCTCATTTATTAATCGAATCCCCTCAACACCACCCGACGTAAGTCGACTACACTGTTATGCCGTGTAGTTCTCACACACTACGTATTCTCTCACTTCGTATTCGTGGGTCCTACACCAATTACAAGACCACTCTCTAAATCGTATTTCACCGTGGGATGTTATTTTAATTGACAGTCACTGTACATGCAGAACCATAATAACAGAGACACTTCAAAGCAAGCGATTAATTACTAAAAAAATCGCATTGTGATTCTGTTCGGATGCAATGCTTGCGGATGGTCGCCCGTGCTCACGAAACTGTGGGCTGATAGCCACCCTTCAGCGCTACCTACTTCTCTCAAACACACAAAACATGCACTGCATTTCAACAAATTCACACGTTTAGCAGACAGACACTTATCTTCACTAGTGGTCACCAAAATACACTGATGAGCCAAAACATTATGACCAACTGTTCAGTTTTCTGCCGGTCCACATATGGAACACAATACAGCAGCGATTCAGCGTGGCGCTGATTCGACAAGCCCTTGGTAGGTCCCCAGAGTTTTGTGGCAGCAGTTGCCTATGACCGATCACGCAATTCCCGTAAATTGCGGGTCGGTGGTTTGTGGGCGCGGAACTGGCGAAGATTGAAAAACCAAATGTGTTCTATAGAGTTCAAATCAGGCGACTTTGGCCTCCAGCACTCAACGTGATGAGTGAATTCTCAAACCACTTCAGCCAGATTCTGGCCCTGCGACACAGACAGTTATTCTGCTGGAAGATGCCATCGCCGTCGGGGAATACATCAAACATGAAGGGATGCAGGTGATCCACAGTGATTTTCACGTTGTCCACAGCCGTCATGGTGCTTTCAATTACTGTCACAGATTCCAAAGATGCCCTCGTGAGTGTTCCCCATAGCATAATACTGCCCACCACCGGTCTGTGTCCCGTAACAGTCCACGCCCCGACCCGTCCCCAACACCCGCGTCCGTGGCGCGTAGTATGTTTCGAGTAGCCGATTGCCGGAATGACTGCGTATCCAGACACGAACGTCGATCTGGTGTAACAAGAAACGTGATTCAACCTGCCAGGCGACATGTTCCCACTGATCCACGGTCTCATCTCCATGATCTCGTGGCAACTGCAACGGTTAACTGACAATGCCGTTGGGTCAACATGGGGATACGTAAGTCATCTGCTGCGGAACTCCACGTTCAGCAACGTGCGGTGAACGGTGCGCTCCGAAACACTTGTTCCTGACAAGGATTGTCCTCTTTCTTCAGATCTGCCTGTCGGGCGAACCTCCGACCTCCACATCCCGTGATAAGGCGTGATCGTCCAACACCTGTCGCCTACTAGTTGTTTCACCATTCTTCAACCACTTTCCATAGATGCTCACAACAGCAGCACGGTAACAGGCTACCGCCTTGCCTGTTTCCGAGATGCTCGTTCTCAGACCCCTGGCCTTTATAGGCCCTTTGTCAGAGTCGCTTACGACATTGGATCTCCTCATTTGCGGCTGTACTGTCGCTACAATGATTCCCCATACGTCTCTGATCCGCTTCTACAATGTCTTTACTGCGTCACGTGCCCGTGTCCGCAACACTAACAGGTAGCATTCCGTCTTGAGGTGAGCAGTGGTCGTAATTTTTTGACTCATCAGTGTATATCCACATACAAAATCGAGAGCCTTTCGTGAAGCCTGGAAGTCTCACCTTCTGCAATAAGTGTGTTTGCTGTAGAATTTCTTACGTTCGCAGCAAAACTTGTAGAAATGGGTCTACGCTACGCGCGAACTCGGGTTTTAACAGAACCAAGCTGTGGTGAGCAATACATTTTATGGCCGAAGACATAAATAACGCAGCGAACGTCCTTTGTTATCTTGACCCTACCAGGGCAGCTGAAAATTTCCACGGCTCTCACGCGCGAGAATCTGTAAGATGATGCAAGTTTGAGTATTCGCTACTGGCCGGGTCACACGACACACACATTAAACTAAACAAACAAAAAAGAAAATAGTATCTCTCTCTCTCTCTCTCTCACACACACACACACACACTCCAGTTTGCCGATTACCAAAAGCAAAGGGCTAACATGGCGTGAAATCCCCGACGGCAAAGAAAGAAAACACAATGTCGTTAAACCAGCCGTTGTAGAATAACTTTGCCACAACCATCAGCCTCATTTCGCATGCTGCCTACATAATATTAAAGATAGTAAACAAGAGACTGGAAAGAAAAATGGAAGGAAGTCCGGCTGAGGAAGAAATTAGGTTTAGAAGAATTGTATGGACAAGAGATGCAATAGAACTCTTACCCCTTCTAGCAAAGAGATTTACTGAGAAGGGAGAGTGTCTGTACTTTGGAGCCTATACTTCCGTTTACAGACTCGGAAGAAGCTTTTGACAGTCAGCCTTCAGTTGCACCAAAAGAAGAGAATACCATCTGGAAACAATAAGCGAAAGGTGTAAGACAAGGTTGTTATCTACTTACATTCTTCAAAACATATTTTCTGTTTGCTTGTATCCCAGTACATTCGTGAAATTTTAGTCCTCAAATGTCATGACTAGTGAGCGTATAGTGAAAGTTAAGTGCACAGATGACATGAATTCGACAATAATTATTACCATAATTAGTGTGCTGAGTGAATGTTTGAAGATACTGTTCTCGTTTTTAGTGACATGCAATGTTATCTTACACAGCGCGAAAAAACAGTGTTTCATATTTTGAGGGGTGGTAGTGTGGACATGGTCCGGCACACCTACTCCTACACGTAGATCTATATTCCGCGAGTCACTGTAATGCGTATTGCAGGGGGTACTTTTTATTGTATCATGTATTAAGGTTTCTTCCCCTTCCAGTATGAGACTGCATCATCACGTATTTATTTAATATCTGAAAGTTTAAAAATATATTCGAATAACGGCAGTAATGATGAGAGTCTCTACTTATTTCTGTTACTACTGTAACTTTAACTTCGCTTCATAATTTAATTACTGTTTTATTTTGGTTGTGGGCGATTTATTCGCTGCGTTTAAATAACTCTTAATCTGCAACAACATGAGTGTTTTAGTAAGTAAGCGATTATTAATTAAATTCGACTTCAACTGCGTCTATTGAGCGATTTTTTTGTAAAGGCACTTACAGCCTTCGCCGAAGTATGAGCTCGCGAAAATTTTCACACGACACGCTCATCTGAATGTTATTTTAGCAAGTTTTATTAACCTATGTGAAGAATCTTATTTTTATAGTTGACAAGCTGCGCATACTCAACGAACAAGTAAAATGGTAATTAAGGTTAAAAAGAAGAAATAAAAATCGCAGTGGTATGAGCCAAAAGTAATTTTTAATCTCCGCTGCGTGTAAAGCATTTTCAGACATGAAATAAAGTCGCAGTGATGGTGGAACAGAAGTGCCAAAACATGTTTGGGTAAAGACGTCAGTGGCTTATGTTTTACGAAAATGAAACTGCCACCATTCGTATCATAGTAACCACGAGTTTATGAACTCGTGTTTTTTACACAAGGACAGACACTGACAATTTTTACGTGAAAGAAAGTGAAAATCTTCCTAAGGCAATGAGAATACATGGCCAGATAGAGGCAGACTGGTGGTTTACTAAGATCCGTCAGCGTGGTGTATGTAACTCGCAAGGCCAGGTTCACCTGGCGGCCCAACTGTGCTAACACGGTGAACGCGTAATCATTTAGTGCGGTATAATGTCGAAACTCTCATCCACTGTTGAGAATGTCGTCCACGCTTTACGAACGTCTAGCGAAGCTGACTCAAGCACTCTGATATGAAAACAGTGTACCTTAATTTTGTACAGGCTCTACCATTCCAACATTTAGATATAAATTCGTGCAGACACTACGAGCTCCTCACATAAAATCTGAAACAAATCTGGCAGATTATTCCGAACGAAAGAAGATTCATGGCACCTAATGTATAGCGTCTTCTTGTTACTACAGGTCGGCGATAGGAACTTCCTTAGAGACCAAGCACGGAACCAATCAATCACGGCATAAATTAGAAACGATTTCATTATTTGACTCGGGCGATTTAAAACTTCTATGTGGGTGTTTCCGACGGGCATCCTGAATCAAATTTACACGCGTTACTTCAATGCCATCTTGTCCAGGACGTTAGAGAGAAAACCTTTAATTTTATTACTTGCAGGCTCCGGCTATCATACTTGCAACAACTCGCTTTGATGCGTAATGTGCCAGAGATTTACAAATATGGCGCATTTATTAGTAAAAATGGCTAACTGTATACATAGACGAATTTTAACTTCGATCTTAAGCTGCAATAAATTTTGATGAATTTAACCCAACTATTTATCTATTCACATCATCATCTAAAGAGTAAAAGGTGTCAAACAGAAATGATATATATTTGCTTGTAAAAACTGTATCATTGTCCGACAGTACCGTTAATTCGAGAATAAGGTGGTCAAATATTATTATGGCTTTGTTCATTTCTGTGCAAGAGGAAGGCCAACTTGCAGGTAATGGTGGCCAATTTTGTTGCTGGTGTTATATTTATCATATCTATTATTATTTTAGAATTGTGACAAGCTGTTCACTACAGACTTCCTATGAGAGTAAATTAAAATACACACTAGATATTATAGCACGTTTATGTGAAAGCATATCTTGTGCCTAAAAGTTGTATTACCTCGAATTTTATTCCGTATGACAAAGGATGGATGTATACCAAGTCAGTCAACTTTTTGATACTTTCATCACCAAAATCACACTGTGGCGAAGAGGATTATCGCTAAACTCGAACATTAATCGAAGATTAAGAAATTATAATGTAAAAATCTTCATGGACTGGTAAAGGCTTTCGTAACATCTTTCCTGAGACAAGTCAGATTCAGTAAAAAGATAGTGTGTATTACCAGCACTCTGAAATTGGCACTAACGGTTAGCAACATTACATCAGTGAATAAATTAACTACGAGGCTGTAGTTAATGTTTCGGACTGCTCAGACAGGTGACTACAAGACGAACGTTTGCGAATCACATACAAATTCAGTTACACCATTTGGGTCAAGGAATTCTATTTTTCGTAACTATGCATTTATTTTTAGTAAGACACAAACGAAATAAAATATGGACAATTTGTTAACTTATTGTTTTCTGTGTATCCGAAGTCGGCAACAGGGACATGATTTAATGCTTTGGCACGTGTAATAAATAAATTTTAGGTCGTCGACAACTGGCTCTGCAAGTTAGTTTACACATTTAAGGACCAATACGATATGCTATAGCCATATTCCGCAAACCACCCTCAAGTGAATGGCAGGAGGTACTTCCCATTGTAGCACTTATTAGTCTGTCTTCCCGTTCCTTTCGCGTGTGGAGCGCGGGAAGCATGACTGCTTAAATGCCTCTCTCCAAGCGGTAATTACGCTAATATTGACTTCGCTGCCCCTACGGAAGCGATACGCAAAAAGGTTTAGTATACAAACCTACATCTCTCACATAATACTGATTCTTGAAATTTTGTAAGTAGGCTTCCGCGTGACATATTCAATCTTCAGGTTTCCACCATTTCCACGACACTCTCCCATGCTTGAAACAAACCTGTGACCATTGCTGCTGCCCTTCTTTGTACATGATCGATATCTCCTGTTGGTCCTATATGGTATGGGTACCAAGCAATTGAGCGAAATTCTAGGATGGGACGCACAAGTAATTTATAAGCAGTTTCCTTCGCAGACTGACTGTATGTTCCCAGTGTCCCGCCAATGAACCGACGTCTGACACCTGCTTTACTTGTGACTTAAACCGATGGGATGATTTCATACCCCCCCCCCCCCCCCCACACACACACACAAAATATCAGATCGAGGTATTTGTGCGAGTTGACTGATTCCACTTGTGACTCACTGATACAGTAGACACAGGACATTATGTTTCTTTGTTTCCGTTTTGCGAAATGCACAGTTTTACATTTCTGAACATTTAGAGGACGTTGCCAATCTCTTCTCCACGTTAAAATCATACATTGGTGCAGCTTTTTTTCAGATAGTGCCACATTTTACAGGGCAATACATCTGCCCCTTCTGATGTCTTTTGCAACCCGCAATGTTATACCTGACCTTCAAGAAGTACGCGCAGGGTTTTCTTATTCTCTCGCTCGCTATGCGCAAATTAAGAGGGCTGTTCAATAAAGAATGATCATACTTAATTTTGATCGTGCTTCTCAAAGTAGTCTCCTGTGAATGCAATGCACTTGTCCCAGCGTTTCTGCCAGTCTTCAAATGCATGCTGGAAACCATTTTTTTGAGCGGTCCTTCAAAATCACCTCAGCAGTCTTCACCACTGCTTCTGATGATTGATAATGACTCCCACGAACGCGTTTCTTCATGTTAGGGGATAGAAAAAGTCACATGGGGCTAAGTTCGAACTATAGGGAGGGTGAGGGATGCCCTTCACGTTGATTTTTACAAGATCTTCAGCAACAACATTGGCAATATGCGGCCGCACATTATCGTGGTGCAGCATCCAGCCTGCTTCACGGAAATGTGGTCTTTTGCGCTTGATATGAACTTGCAATATTTTTAGGACATCCCTGTACTATTGTCCAGTTACTGATGTGTGTGCAGGTACAACATGCTTGTAAACCATCCCATGAATATCAAAGAATGAGATGACCATAACTTTCCCAGCAGAAGCAACCACTTTTGTTTTTTTGGGGGTTGGTAATGAAGGAGATTTCCACACTGAGCTTTGCTGTTTGCTCTCAGGATCAAAACGATGTAGCCAAGTTTCATCAGCAGTGATTACGTTTGAAAGAAACTCCGGATCTTCCTCTAACATCAACTTTAACTGCAGACCTACACACGAATGTCCTTTTGTTCGGGAATCAACAGTCTTGGAACCCATCGCCCACAAACACCTGTCATGTGTAAGACAGAACAGACTCTCCGTAGACCTCCTGTAACATTGGATAGGCCTCAGCCACAGATTAGTTGAGACGAGAGCAGAATTTCAAAGCCATATGTTGTTCCTCGCGGGCTACCTCCATTACAGCGGCAAGCGATACTGAAGATATCGAACCTTGCCTGCCTCTCACAGGCGGGAACCAGGGGGTTGCAACAATGAAACTACTGCGACGTGTTTGTTGCACATTAAGCTAACAGAATATCATAAGATTAAATTTTATAAGCGAGAAATTATGACCATAAAGAACCATTCTTAATTGAACAGCTCTCGTATTAGTCCTGCAGAAAAAATTAACAGGAACTCTTGGTAAAAATTTAATGTAGTTAAATTTTGTACTGCGATACGTTTTCACTAGAGGCCGTAGTTCGTGGCACTCCCTCCTACAACTGTATAAAAATTTGCAACTGCGCGAATATCTTCCACATCCAGTCTTTTTTGGTCTTCATTGACTGTTTTTATTACGCCACCGCCTTAGTCGAGAACTTACAAACTGTAAAACTTACGTCTGTGTAGGTTTTACCTAACAATCTTGTGAATTTTAACAGCATAAAATAAACTATTACACCGTTGCATTCGTCGTGCTTTATGACTACGAAAATAATGTAGTTGTAATGGTGTGGATGGAATTTTCAAAGTAATTAGTTTTAGCGTAACGTTTACAAAATTCGTTTTTCTTTCATTACCATCATGGGCACGTTTAAATTAATAACGTTAACGAAATATCCGACTATAATGGTGGCGTAACTGCCCAATCAATAGAGACCAAAGGAGGTCAAATATCGGGACTAGACTAGTTCGTGTAGTCGGAAATTTTTGTACAATAGCGCCACGAACAACATACTACAAATCCCGGGATGAATGTGGGGGTGCAGGTGCGTTTCAAGGTCACTTGAATCTGCAATTTTTTTGGTTTCCAAGTTGTCATGAGTCTGTGAAACTGGACACACACACACACACACACACACACACACTGTATCACTGTTTACGAAACATTCAACCGTTCTCTGCTAAAGACAGAATTCTTTCCTGAAACCTATTTCGTTTGAAAGCAAACATGAACAAAAGTGAGCTTCAGCTTGAAGTGAAAATACAACAATACTATTATACATGCAGCACATGATATGATGTGGTTTCGTCTCTTTAATGAATGAATGCTTACGAAAACAGTGTAATAAAGAAGTCTGCAAGAAAAATGTCTTTTAATATTATGTTTTAAACAAACCTTGGGGTCGGAGAAAGATGGTTTCCGCACTACTTTGTTCAGCTAGTTATTTTAAATTTCGTTGACAAAAACTTCTCCGTAACTGCGGTTTTCGTCCCGCAGCTTTGATTTTTCCTTGTAAAAATATTGCCGAGACACTCAAACTGGGTTATCTGTTCCAGTGCTGCATTACTTATTATAGTTTTACATCACATGGGTGACTTTCCCTTTAATGCTGTAAAATTGTAATAAGTGCAGTATACAGGAGCAAGTAATCGACTTTCCGGATCTTGGTTCTGACATAGGAAGAAATTTCGACATCGGAATTGAAAACAATATCCTAAAATTTAACGCAATCTGTGAAACAATTGGAAATACGCTACAAGAAAAGCCACGAAAGAGACAGAGATGAAGTTTTACTAAGTCATGGCAGTACCCATTACGCTCTATTGATCTGAAACCCGGGTTCCCACACAAAACGATATGAGCACGATCCAGGTTGCGGAAATAAGATTTCTTCTTAGAGTTTTAGGGTGCACCAGAGAAGATCGCTCCAGGAATGAATACACTAGGAATTAGTAACAAGTTGAGCCAATACACAAGAAAACAGACCTAAATAAAAACAGATGATGGGATCACGTAGACATAATGCACGAAAATAGACTTTAAAAAAATTATTGACCATAAACCACGGCCGGCCGTTGTGGCCGAGCGGTTCTAGGCGCTTCAGTCTGGAATCTCGCTGCTTCTACGGTCGCAGGTTCGAATCCTGTCTCGGGCATGGATGTGTGTGATGTCTTTAGGTTAGGTTAGGTTTAAGTAGTTCTAAGTCTAGGGGACTGATCACCTCAGATGTTAAGTCCCATAGTTCTCAGAGCCATTTGAACCACAAACCACGAGGGACAAAACAGAGGCGAAGACCACGGAAGAGACGAGCTGGACCTTATTCACCTACTCCATAAAGGAAGGAGGAAGGAGAGAACGTTGTTTTCCGACTTGATGTTGGTCACCATTTTCTACTGTTCTTGCTGAGGATTATAAATAATCAGATTAAAGCTGCCCACGACAACACTATTGAGTTCGCTGTCACTGATGATAAATGATAGCAGCACGAAAAACTGGGGATTATCCTACACACAAAAGATATTTATGGAAACATTTTGCTTACTTTTCTGTTGCTGAGGCTTCAAGACGTTCAGTTGTTAAGCTAGTGCTCTACGTTAGTAATACATGAGGTAGCTGAGCCCTCTTTTTTAATATAAATGGCAAAATACTCGTATACTGTAGCGGTCACTGTAGGACCTGCAGCACGATGCGCCCGAAATGGCAAGCCGTGGCAAGTTGGCCACACTTTCCCCATACAGAGCTTTAATGTACGTTCACACGAGCCATTGAAACTGCATGTTGCGACAATATGGTCTGGAAATGTTGTCCGGCAACGTTGCTGGCCATACGAATTGCAGCCACACGTCTGCGACATTGCTCGAGCAGATTGGTTTACAAAGACCACTGCACTCCTGCCAAATAAACGAAAGCGAATTATGGTAATGGAAATGTTCGGCTCTCCGCTTTTTTGCATTCCAAAACGGAAAATCTTAGCAATAAAACGAGAAACTGGGCTTTGTAAGTCGTTCATTTCTAAGTAAGCGAACTGAACCCGAAACTGTAACTCGTGAACTCAGCAACATACATTTTTCAGGATTTCATCAGAATGTGGAAACACGATTTTGAACATATCGTAAAAAGAAATCGCCTGACAATTTGTAAAGCGAATACCAATGTGACAGTCCACCATTTACGATCATAACGGCAATCACTCATCGTTTTTGGCTACTGGTGATTCATACCGAAGTTTGACCTACTTCTAAAGCCGACTTGTGACCGATATTTGTATCTTGGCACCAGGAGTTTGCAATGCTTTGGTAGAAACATTCACAGAATACATTGGAATAAATTTGAAATAACGATCAAATACTTATGTTAATACTTTATCATGGTTCGCCGGTGCAGTGAGAGAACTATTAATTTCATAAATGCGACACATCTACGACCAGAGTTACGGGACGTGGAAAATAATGTAAACAGAGACCATAATCAAAAAGGAGAAGTTGGTGAGTTTCTGTCCATGAACACGGAAACGCACGTGATGAAGCTCACAAAAAATTTAAATGTTTTAAGAAACTACGTAGAATACATCTATGGCTCACTGTTGCAGATCATCTTCTGATATGGCGGTAGCAGAGAGAATGTCCTTTTTCAGATTACGGTCTTTGTATATCTTACTTTTTATGTTGAACACTTTCGATCGTGTATCACATGAAATTCATGGTTCTCTTGTTTGTCTAATTCTACATTCCTGCAGAGAATTAACAAATCGAGTGAAACTACGAATGTGCACCAAATCACGACCATAAGCGAAATAATACGGTTTCACCGCTCAGATTACATCACTTGGCGCTGCAGTGCTATCGGCGAGAAAAAATGAGGATGTAAGGGTGAGAATGAGAGAGATGCATTTACAGACAAGGAGAGAGGCAGATATGGCTTGGACACGAGAAATATCCTCCGCTCCTAACGGACAACAACGCCAGCACCTCGACCACACCTAGACAACAGCTTGCTCGATCAGCAATGTTGTCGGGCCATGCGAAAACACTGCGGTGGATTGAAGCCGATTTGCAGCAATGTTGACAGCAACACTAATTAAGGGCACATACTGCCGTAAAATATGCCCATGTGAACGCACCTTTAGGGCAACCCCCATAAGCCTGATCACTGGCGAGAGAAGACTTCTGCAGGCGGCGCGTGCGGCCCAGCAACAGTAAACAGAACAAATACTTCTATTGCAACACGATTGCTCGTATCTCCGCCTGACCCTCACAGATGACAGCCCCCCTCGTAAGTATTATCGCCTGCTCCCCTGGGGGCATAAGCGTCTACAACGTCATTGAACTTTGCCCCCGTGTCTCCTACTTCACATCACCACAATAGACGACACACACACACACACACACACACACACACACACACACACACACACACACACACACACACAGAATAACGATATTACTCTGTTGCAAAACAGATGTCACTCTGCTATCTCGCTAATTAATAGCAACTCGGCAAAACGGCCCCCTGCTAGGATCGATATGTCAGCAACTATTTCTTTCTGTTAGGACGTAATGTAAACACGATAAGACCTTTACTCAACTACACTGGCTATGCTTTCTTCTCTTCTAGATCGCTAGCTGATACACATAGCAATTCTTAGTAATATCTTGCCTGATGCAGACAAGGAAATTCGTGGCCCATAGTTCATACACTACAGGATGAAGGTCGATTCACACTGCACGTCAACGGATAGGAAAGCGACGTCATCGTCAGTTCGAGATGTATTTACGGTAGACGAAACGACAACAGAACGTCTCCTCCCTTAGACCAGGTGAAAACCATCCGTCATACAAAAAGTCCGAACTAAGGAACTAACACCGACTGAGTTCATTAATGGTTAGAGCAAATTTCATAATGGTTATTCTTCACTAGTTTGTATGGTAAATTGCTGAGAAGTTACACAATAGGAAAAGTGTCGTCCAAACATTTTAAAACAGCTATATGTATTTGCTAGAAGAAATTTATACATAGAAATCCGTCACTCAGTATTTAGAAGGTAATAACATTGAGCTTTTTTAACAAGTCCATTTTGTTTTTTCTTTTTTTCTGGTAACCAAATAATGTCAAAAACAATTTTGTCTCCTTCAATGGAGCTGACATTACTTAACTAAAATTGTTCATCAATTTTTGTTCTTATCCGTTCACGGTGTACGCTTTTTCTTTTTGCTGAGATTGTAAAATCTAAATCATTTTTCGCTTTCAATGATCTGGCCGGCCTCTTCTGTTGAACAGTTATGGAAAAATATGCAAGCAGTAGCGAGACATTTTGAATGTGCCTCGGAAAGAAAGCAAACAATGAAATTAAGACTATGCGCGGCGAGGATGGGATAACTGCCGATATTAGCGGACGGCTCCACAGTCGTCAGACCATCGTCAACGTCGAAACTTTCTTCCCGAACAACCTAAATTTTGGCGCTCCATTCCATTGACAGTTCTGTGAGAATTCCGACCTTAACATTCCTTTGCATTACGATATGCATCTATGTTGTACATGCACATTTTCTAACTTTATCAATCCATGTTTTATCGGGCCGTCCTATCTGCTTTCTCTTGCCTCGCGGAATACAACATAGAACTTCATTGGTTCATCCGTCATCCATTCCCATAGCCACATGCACTAGTCAGCTTCATTCTGATAACCACACGTTTTAACCAACAGAATTTCAAACAACGGCCGGCCGGTGTGGCCGAGCGGTTCTAGGCGCTTCAGTCCAGAACCGCGCGACCGCTACGGTCGCAGGTTCGAATCCTGCCTCGGGCATGGATATGTGTGATGTCGTTAGGTTAGTTAGGTTTAAGTAGTTCTAAGTTCCACGGGACTGATGACCTCAGATGTTGAGTCCCATAGTGCTCAGAGCCATTTGAACCATTTTTTTTTTCAAACAACGAGAAAAAAATTATTTTCTCAAAACATAGATATGGACTATGTTGCAGTATAGCTTTGAAAGCTCGACTCTCTTACAGGATGATGTAAAACGTCTAGAATCAAAGAACGTGGTGATAGAGGACGATGACCAAAACCAGTTGGACAGAAAGGAAGACAAATGGAATGGTATTAAATGGAATATGTACACCGAAAAACCACCTCAAAACACGATACGATATTGCAGTGCCTTTGCTGTTAAATAGAGCGATGCAGTCCTCCTTCGGACATGCAGGAAGAGGCCCTGCAGCGTCCACAGCCGTTAGGTTCAAATGGTTCAAATAGCTCTGAGCACTATGGGACTCAACTGCTGAGGTCATTAGTCCCCTAGAACTTAGAACTAGTTAAACCTAACTAACCTAAGGACATCACAAAAATCCATGCCCGAGGCAGGATTCGAACCTGTGACCGTAGCGGTCTTGCGGTTCCAGACTGCAGCGCCTTTAACCGCACGGCCACTTCGGCCGGCTCACAGCCGTTAGGAAATATATGAAATGTACTCGCAGTTGCAAATGCGAACAACCATCTGCTCTATAAGCTATCGCTTGCGCCTTGTCCCGCAATTACGCAGGGTCGGCCAGGGTTCATCTGATTTGGCATGTTAATTTTAAGGGGTGGCCGGATGCCCTCCCTGCCGCCACCCTGTACCCCTCAGGACGGAAATAGTGTACCCCAACCGTCTGTGTCAAGTGGAATTCATGAAATAGTGTGAATAGGTTCAGATGTCTGCGAGCTGTGTAACAGGCGGAACGTGGGGACCAGCCCAGTATTCACCTAGCGGGATGTGGAAAACCGCCTAAAAACCACATCCAGGCTGGCCAGCACACCGGCTCTCGTCGGTAATACGCCGGGCGGATTCGATCCGGGGGCCGGCGCCCCTACCCGAGTCCAGGAAGCAGCGCGTTAGCGCTCTCTGCTACCCTGGCGGGTTAACCATCTGCTCTATAAGCGAATGACAATAAAAATTTGAGCTAGACCGGGTATCGAACCAGGATTTCCCGCAATATCTCATTCATCCGTCGATACGAGGCAGCCACTTTCAATTAAGGTGTCCTCCCCTGTGCGGGAATTACATAATGTGTGTACAAGCTGTGACGCAGGAACGACGACGTATCGAAGTTTGGCTTCTGCCTGTGAGTCGTGCACGAATAGCCAAAGCGGTAAAGGCGAACGCTTGCGTAATGCGGGAAATCCCAGTTCGAGGCCGGTAAGGCACAAATTTTTGCTGTCGTCATTCCCTTGTACAGCTGATGGCTATTCATATTTGCAATGGCGAATACGTTTCACGCAACTTAAAACGATCGGAAAAAGAAAATCATCACTCTTGAGACACATTATAAGGCGTAACAGCTTCCAAACAAAATATTTGAGGGCAAAATCATTCGGAAGAAAGGAAGAAGAAAACCATGAAACAAGACACTAGAAGAACTGGTGCAGAGCATGGGGTACCGAAACAACGCTAAAATGAACAGTGGTACCCAGAAAAGAAGTGAATGGTTGCAACAAGGCATAGACGTTAGTGGAAGATAATGACTAGTTTGTTCCCTGATTTGACTCTTGTCCTACCTAACATAGTAATTCCCATTATGTAACTCGCCATTGCTCGCCGAGAACAGCCGCCTCACTGCCTTTAAGTCAAAACTGGAAACCCACACTGATAGTAAACTTCCCTTTTCAGAAAAGTTTTGAAAACTATTCAGTTAACCAAAAGCTGTGAAGGCCATTGTCACTATTTTGTTTACTTACTTCATTTTATTTTTCCTGTCCGTCCAGGCCAATGGTTCCCAATTTTTACGAGACCATTACCCGCTGAGTGCAATCTGATATTAGCTATTAGCTAGAACCCGACAATTACCAACATCTACTGAACTTCAGAATGAAAAAGAATGTTACTTGAAAACTTTAATTCTTAGAATCACGAAAAATAAATGATATTTAGTTTTCTTAGGTGTCTCATTAAGCTACGGCTAATGAGTCAATTGGTACTGTTCGTTTCTAACTTTTTTTATGGTGAAGCAATTCTCAGTGCATGGCGAGTGCTACCTACAACTCCTCCTCTGGAAATGTTTGTACTATACTTATTGTTTGCAAAGTACTTAAATGCTTAACTTCTTAGACATTTTACGTCTGAACTGGCAGAAATTGCAAGACTTCAAACTGCTTTGTGTCTGGCCACTGCCACTACTACTACTACTACTACTACTACTACTACTAATAATAATAATAATAATAATAATATGTAGGTCCTACAGCTGTGTTCGTTTACTTTTTGCGAAGTGAATAATGAAGCAATTTCTGGTCCATTGTAGGAACTATCTACAACTCTGAGAAGGCATTTTAATGAGATACGTGTGATGTATATGTCTCCAGTTTACTGTCATAATTGCATGATACACAGAACAAAACATGTGTCTAGCGGGTCGACTGTGTGAAGAAGACGATGTTCATACATTCGTTTCACAAGCTGTAATCTCCACCACATCGTGTCACACGTTAATATTAGTATTTAAAAAATACAGTTATTCCTAACTTATGTAATCAGTATTATAGCCTTACGAAATAGCGATTACAGTAGTAATATTATTAAAACAACTTGGTTTCGTGGCTGAAACACAATAGAATCCTGCTTTACGCCTCAGGTGTAATTACCCCAGTTTGGGGGTACTATCCTCCACTGCAAAATCTCGTTACCAGGTTCTATGTTTCACTGGTTATTTCTACAACTTAATTTTCGATGTGTTAGATATAAATTATATTAGGCATTCTAACTGATTTTCAGGTATACTTTCAACACTGATCTATTAAGTTCTCCCATTTCTTGTTCACGTTTGTCTGAACTAAAGGGGAAAAATCTTCATCAAAACGAAGCTAGTTCACCTACGTTCCATTCCCACATTTTACCCTGTCGTTTTCCCAGCTTATGTATTTCAATATTACCTCTACGACGGCAGAGATTTATTTTGGTGAAAAGGAATCTCCTCGTCTGCCTAGTCTTTCTGTTCTGAATATCCCAATATCTAGATAAAATCTAATGAAGTAGTATCACTGGCGGACATGTACTTCAATGTGCTGAATTAAAATGAATCTCGTACGTTGTATCTGTGAGACTGTAAGTACTTAACATCGAACGTTATGTTCACATGGTGCCTCCCAACTAACATTTTTTTAAAGACCTCATGTTTATTATTTTTTAGCCGTAACTTGTGCTTTGTTGTTCATACAGTGGACATGTTTCGAAACAACTCCATCATCTACAATCGTCCGGTCCAAAATAGAAATACAAATGAAGGACAGTTTACAGATCGTCTCGACTTACAAACGCAAGATGACCTGCTGATAATCGAATTGTTCCTAAACATGTCCAGCGTATAAATAATAACACAAAAGTTGTAGGTCAAAGGTAACAAACACGTCGTCTATAAAAACGTACAGACTTTTTTGACATCGAGTCAAATACAGTCTCAAAATCTAAGGATTCGAAGTGAAACATTAATTCATACTAAGTGTTCTAAAATTTAATTTATGACTAGCAAGTAGTTACGTCCACTTCTAAAGACAGCTTGCTCCTTCGCCCAGTTAAATTACAATGTTCCTTTGTGTGATTAGTAAAGGTTTTAATGAACATTTTGTATATTATGGAGAGAAAGCTGAAACCCTTCTCGGCCGTTGCTGTAGAACAAAGTCTCAAATCTGAAATTGTTTTTTCCAGCAACAAGCTTCCTGTTGTTTTCTGAACGCAGACTGCACAACGTCTTGTGCATATGCATGTAGATGTCTCCAATGTGTTGGCAAAGATGTAGTGCATTCCTGTGCGCAACACGGAAGCACTTTTGCTTTTTCGCCCACGCCACGTCAACAACGCGATGGATAGGACTAGACCAAGGATGCCTTTACAAACAACATTACACAACCCACGCTTTGAGACTGAAGATTGACTCGTATTTTGCGGATAACGACGCTTTAAATCACCGTTCACACAGATTTAGGTTTTATTTGCTTTCCTTAAATCGCTTAACGCAAATTTCCGAATACTTCCTTAGAAAATGACAAGGTCGATTTTTTTTCCTGATCCTTCCCCACTCCGAATTTGTACTCCGTCTCTAATGATTTCGTCGTCTAGGGGTCGTTAAAGCCTAATCTTCCATTTTTCCCTGTTCCGTTACCTCACTAGTGCAGCAAAATAAGACAATACACGTCCCTCTATCTGACCTCATTATCTTCGAAAGAGACATTCAATAAATTGCTATCACAGTTACTTTTTGTAGCACGATCGTGTGGTATTCTGCGCTAGAATTTTCAGATTCGATGGTACTTCGCCCAGTGAGTATTCAGCTCTCTCTCTCTCTCTCGTGTGTGTGTGTGTGTGTGTGTGTGTGTGTGTGTGTGTGTGTGTGTGTGTGTGAGAGAGAGAGAGATAGAGATCCCATCACACGTGGTCCACAGTTTTTGTAATTGGACAGTAAGGGAACCTTTCGAAGTAGTTTGCGCGTCATCTGTCTGTGAATCCTGTAAACTTTGTTCTGAGTGTTACCTCATTTCTACACTGATCTGTTAGAACATTATGATCATTACTATAGACACAAGCACAGCCAGGCGATAGCAGCGTCACCTGGCGAGGAGTGACTGCTAGTCAGACACATACACGGTGCATGTAGTATGAGTGAGCGTGCTGTCCGTGTGTAGAGAATGGAGGAGGCGCGCGATCTGAGTTTGACGGAGGGCAGATTGAGAGGGCCCGAAGGCTCGGCACGAGCATTTCGGACATTGCACGACTTGTAGGGTGTTCGAGAAATGCTGTGATGAGGGTCTTCAACGCGTGGCGATACCAAGGTAAAATCACGTCCAGACGTCATGGGTATGGGCGGCCACCCCCCATTACAGATGTCGTACGTCGTGGGCTGTGCAGACTGGCAAAACAGGACAGGCGGTGAACTGTGGCGGAACTAACATCAGACTTTAATGCTGGGCAGAGTACAAGCGCCTCTGAACACACAGTGCATCAAACACTCCTAACGGCGGGCCTCTGCGGCCGACGAACCACGCATGTGCCAATGTTAACACCAAGACATCGATAACTACGACTGAAATGGGCACGTGACCTTCGGTACTGGACGTTGGTGCAGTGGCAGAGCAGCATTACGCTGTCTAATGAATCTAGATACATCTCTCATCGTGCCGGTGGGACGACGCGAATACGTCGTCTTCCAAGGGAACAGCTCCGTGACGCCTGTACTGCGGGACGGAGACAAGCCGGTGACAGCTCCATTATGCTCTGAGGAGCATTCACGCGGGAATCCATGGGTCCAGAGGAGCTCATGCAAGGCACCATGACGGCCAAGGAGTACCGTACACTGTCTGCAGACCACGAACACCCCTCCACAACGATCATTTTTCTCGACGGCAGTAGCATTTTTCAACAAGACAATGCGCCATGACACAAGGCGCGGAGTGAGATGGAGTTGTTGGAGGAACACAGTGGCGAGTTCCAATTGATGTGCTGCTGCCCTCCCCCCTCCAAACTCACCAGATCTGAACCCAATGAAACACATCTGGGATATGATTGAATGTGGCGTCAGAACTCATCGCTTCCCTCCTCGGAATTTACGGGAATTAGGTGAAGTGTGTGTGGGGGAGGGGGGTGCGTGTGTGTGCGCGCGTGCGCGCAGATATGGTGGCAATTCCCTCCAACGACCTACAAAGCCTCACAGCTGCCATGCCACGACGTGTCGCCGTTGTTATTCGTGCCAAAGGTGAACATGCCGGCTATTAGGTCAGTGGTCATAATGTTCTGGTTAGGAAGTGTACAGCCGGCCGTTGTGGCCGAGCGGTTCTAGACGCTTCAGTCCGGAACCGCGCTGTTGCTACGGTCGCAGGTTCGAGTCCTGCCTCGGGCACGGATGTGTGTGGTGTCCTTAGGTTAGTTAGGTTTAAGTAGTTCTAAGTCTAGGGGACTGATGGCTTCAGATGTTAAATCCTATAGTGCTTAGAGCTACTTGAACCATTTGAGTAAGTGTACATCTGTATGTTTATCGTACTGTCCGAGGCGGAGATTCGTGACCAGCCGATTAGTTGCCTAAACGACTGTGGAAACCGCCTAAAAATCACCACCGGGCTGGCCGGTGTACCAGACCAAGGGTCGTTATTTAATCTGGAACTGAGCAAGCTGTGAAGGAATCCAACGAGAAAATTGGAAAAGGAGTAAAAAAAACCTTTACGGTTTGACGATGACACTGTAATTTTGTCAGAGACGGTAAATGACTTTTTATGCCAGCTGAACAGCATGGACAGTTCCCTGAAAAGATATTACAAGATGAATATCAACAAAAGTAACCAAGGGTGATGGAATGCAGTCACCTATTAGGATGACTCCTCCTGCGAAATTTTTCTCTGTATATTCGTTCTGCTTGCCTGACATTACATGTTCTTGCATCACATATTTAATGCACGTTTACAAGATCTCATACGAAGTTATGGTCCATTTTAAGCTAGTCATTAACTGTAAATAATTGTTAACTCCACAATAGACACATCACAGATGACTGTAATATTCGAACGCATTATTAATGGTACGCTGCTTGACTCATTCACGTCGATTAAATATATACGCGGAACGTTGCAAAACTACATGAAAAGGAGTAAGTACATACGATCAATTGTAGGCGATACGATTTATTTAGTGTTCTGCGGAAGTTTAGTGCACCTACACAGGAGACTGCGTGCAAAGCACCTGTGCTACTCATTCTTGAGTACTGTTCATGTGTTTAGGGTCATAACAATGTAGAATTAATCGAAAATAACTAAGCAATTCGGAGGCATGCTGTATTTGTTATCGATCGGTTCGATTAGTACGAGAACACTAAGGAAATTCTGCATGTGCTAAACGCTATCGAGGATATTCGTAGACCCAGCATTTGCGACACACGGCAAAACGATGCTACTGGCTGTAACAGAAATCTCACTTAAGAATCGTTAAGTGCGAAATAAGGGAGATTATGCCTAGTACAGAGGAATACCGACAGTCACTTTTCACTCGCTCCACTAACGAGAGGAACACGAAAGGGAACGATTAGCGTTAGTACAAATTCACGTCCGCCATGCATAGCAGATTTGCTTGCAGAGAGTGTCTGTTCATGTAGATTCGGAAGAGCATGTTTCATCGACACGTCACCGTTACAGATAGTTTCAGCAAATGTCAAAAGCAGCCCTACATGGAAGGCGATGTGCAACACGAGAATTGCTCTTTTTAATATCAGTAAGCTGTCTTCCTTTGGGATACGTAGGGATCAGGATGCAAACAGGAACTAGATGACACTCGTCTTTACGCGCAACATCCGTAAAAAGATTAGGAAGAGAAGATATGGTATAAATATCAACTTCCCCTCCTCATACACCACACGGTCAATGACGAAGTTTAAGAAAGGATGCAAAGATGGTTTTAAGAACATTCTTTGTATCATTTATTTCATATTGTCTGCATCAGACAGGAACCGTTGAAGACCATGACTAGACACAGCATATGTATTTTGTTTGATCGCTTAAGAGACCATTTAGCTGGTAGCGCCAAGAATCACAACCAACGTTTTTTTTTTTTTTTTTCCTCGGAAGGATTACATGGTACTATCAGCAATAACTATCTACATGGTTCCTGTACGTTCCTTACAAGAAATTGAACAGCCACGATCCACAGAAATTATAAAAATAAAGCGCTACAATTAAGACTGGAAATTTGTACCATTCTTCATTTATATACATAACGCTGTCTACAAACTAAAACGCCTTATCGTGATGTCGTCGTTACATCACCCATAGTCAAGCAGAAAACAAGATCCTTGTATTGGTGTTATCGGCCTGGTTCACTTTCTGATGTAATCCAGCTGCGCAGTTCACTGAAGTCTCCAGTTATAGGTCGATGTACCCGGCCGCCGACAATTCTACATCCGCTTCATTCACAGTAACTTCGTTTACTTGCGTAATTTTTCTTAACTATTATGGAACGCTGTAATGGCTGCCTACGAAGCGACTAAGCGGAACTTCAGCAGTTTCTGCTCGAATAAACGTCTTCTAAAAGAAAGAGTTATGTACAGCTTCCGACTCTAAAGACCACAAGATGTAAAATATCGCATGCAAATGCAGAAAGGAAGATTAAGCTTCACTGCTTCGTCGGCGACGAGATCATTAGAGACTGAGCACCAGGTCGGATTGGAGAAGGTTTGTGACGCAAATCGGCCGCGTCGTTTTAAAGGAAACCATCCCAGCATTTGCCTTAAGTTATTTAGGATTTGAATATGTATCATCAATTCAAGTCTAGTGCCTTGCCAATACGACACCTTGCAATATAATCCTACTGAACTCACCGCTCTTTTTTTATAAATCACAGACAGATTGCGACTAGTCGATCTATTTCTAATAGATTTCTTCACAAGGAAGGCCCTTTGTTCATTGCAATCTAAATTTTCGGGAAATAAGAGTTGGTTATGAGATATCATTTTTGGCTTTTACATAAAATTAGCTGAGATTACTCGTTTCTTTCGATGTCGATCTTACTTGTGTTTATCAACTTTTTTGTGTGATCCAAGTTTTCGACATTACTTTCAAATTGTTAACGTGTATTGGAAGTCAGAATCACCTCTCATTCGCAGTGACAGATTCTGTAGAGGGTAACCCCCAAGAATTAATCCTGCAAAGCCTGGTAAGAGAGTACTGCTTTGCTTACTTTTCGGTGGTTTCTTAGAAAAGCATTCTGAAGTAATTGAAGTACATAGTCAATGTACAAGGTCAAAATACCTCAATATAAGTAATCTGTTTTATTCACACAACAATGGTTTAATTAATACTAATTAAAACTGTACTACAAGTACATCGATGAGTTAAAAGATACTTTGCCGAGTCGAGATTTGTAATCTGCCATTTAAATGCATTCTTTTGAGATATACAGGGTGCTTCACAATTCCTGGTAGAGGTTATAAAGAGGACTTTGTAGAGAAAATTTCGATAAAGAACCTATGTAAATTGTGTCTGAATATCGGATCACTTTCCAATCCCTCTCTTCACGGTACGCATACAGCGGAGAAAATGTGCTCTGACTTGTGTGCTCAACAGGAGCCCACGGCACGGGCAATGTTTCGAGCACTCGCCTTTGCATTCTCTTCAACGTGACGAAGGATTTCCTGTTCAAAGTCGAGATTGTGGCCTTTCAGTGGAGCCCCACAGTCAATCTTCCTAGTCGCGATCGCACCAGTTTCTCGCAGCAATTGGTATGTGGTCTCATAATTACAGCAGGGACTGACAACGGCGCCCCCTTGTCAGTTTGTGTGTGTACCGCGAAGTGAGAGATTTGAAAATGATGCCATGTTCAAATTTATTTTGTATCCAAACGGTTAATTTCCGGGCACGGGCTCCTTATCAAAACCTAATCCTCTCTACACCCCCTAGAAACCTGTAACGAATTGTGAAATATCCTGTGTATACTACTTTCAGTGTAATTTTGATTTAGAAATTTTTCTAGCGATTTTGTTTTTGTACGCTTTTAGCCCTTTATCACCATGTCAGTGCGGTTCAGTCACCAGATTATGAACGCGAATTGCACTTAAACACCACAGGTAATGTGTGATTGTCACTGAACCTATTTTGATCCTCTGAATCATATGGAAAGCTGGTCTATAGTGTCACTGGAAATGGTAGAGATGTTCAAAAAATGGCTCTGAGCACTATGGGACTCAACTGCTGAGGTCATTAGTCCCCTAGAACTTAGAACTAGTTAAACCTAACTAACCTAAGGACATCACAAACATCCATGCCCGAGGCAGGATTCGAACCTGCGACCGTAGCGGTCTTGCGGTTCCAGACTGCAGCGCCTTTAACCGCACGGCCACTTCGGCCGGCCAGAGATGTTCATTTGATTCAGAAGACACTTAGTAATCCCGATGTTGGGCTTGTCTGACGCTGTAGGAATGGCGTCGGAAGCCACCATAATAAAAACTTGTAGGTGGAATTCCGGACAGTATTCAATTAATAAGACCTGTTTTCACTAGTGATGATTCGAGTCCATCACATAGCATGGTGGAGACACTGATCACGTCAGGTGAAACTACATCTGTATCATCTACATAAATTCTCCGGAAGCCAACTGACGGTGTGTGGCGGAGGGTACTTCTGGCAACACTAACTGTCCCCTCCATCCCTGTTCCATTCGCGAATGAAGCGTGGGAAGAATATGACTGACGGTAAGCCTCTGTATTGGCTCTTAATTTCTCGAATCTTGTCGTATTTCGTGATACGTATGTGGGAGGAAGTTATGTTTTCCGACTCTTCCCAGAAAGTACTCCCTCGACATTTCAATAGCAAACCTCTCCGTGATAAACAACGCCTCTCTTGCAGCGTCTGCCACTGGAGTTTGCTGAGCATCTCTGTAATTCTCTCGCGCCGACTAAGCGATCCCGTAACAAAACGGGCAGCTCCTCGGCGGATGTTTTCCATCTCTTCTATCAGTTCTACCTGGTACGGGTCCCAGATTGATGAACAGTACTCAAGAACCGGTCGAACAGCTGCCTTGTAAACCATTTATTTACGAGTATATAGGTCAATTACATTTACTTAAGTTTCTTCCTATGAATATCAATCTGGCATCAGCTTTTCCTACTGCTTTATGTCGGCATCCAACTGAATATTGCACTGTATAGATACTCCTAGATACTTTACGCTGGTTACTGTTTGTAGCAGTTTATCATCAGTAGAGTAGCTGTACAACAGCTGATTTCTTTTCCTATGTACGCGCAATATGTTACATTTATTTACGTTCAGGGTCAACTCTCTGCTGGCACTGATACCTCCTTATGAACAACAGCATCATCTGTGAACAGTCAAATAGCATCCGACACATTGTACTAGATCATTTATATACACCGAGAACAGTAACCGTCCTATCACACTTCCTTGGAGTATCCCCGAAATTACCTTTAAATCTGCCGATTTTGTTCCGTTAAGAGTTAATATTTTGTGACCACCTCTTGAAATTATCGTAATCTAATTCCATAACTGTTTTAAATTTTTCAGTATGACTTAGCCCAAAAATTTAATTCTTAGTAGTGAATGTGATTTTTCGCAAAAAAATGTCATATTCGCATTCATATTTTCAGGTTCAGGACTCTTCTTAGACGTCTATATGGCTTTATAAAGTATGTTGTGAATGAAAATCAACGACAAGCAACGAAATCTGTATATTTTTAAATTGTTTGCGGTGCTCATAAAGTACCTATCCACTCGGTGTGAACACCATGGACAATGCGTTGGTGTTCCTAAGATTGTGCTACACAATAATTTCTGGTTCTGTACTCTACTAATACATAAGTACCTATTTAAAAAGTAAGTAGTTAATAAAAGTCACGCATTTAATGAATTTGTGTTTTTAGTTTTATTGGTGGTGGGCACAAAGTACCTCGCCTTAGTATTACGCGTTAAAGAAAATGCGTTAGTATTGCTAGGGTTAATGAAGAGAAATTCATGGGTGTGCACTTCACTAAACATTGACTACAGGATTAAAGAGACATTGTTAGAAACAGTAATTTCACACACATTTTTAGGAGTTATAATGTGTAACGAGATGGAGTTGAACGAGCAAATAGCCTTGCTTTTGGGGGGGAAAAAAAGGCAGGCTTCGGTTCATTGATAAAATACTATGATCCTTCAGTTCGTTTATATAACAGACTGCATACGAAAAAATAGTACTGCTCAGATCTGAATATAGTTCTAGTTTATGGAATCCATATCAGAGCTCATCGAGCGTACAGCAACGAGGGCGGCACGAATGGGAGCAGGCTTGTTGGTCAGGCGAGATAGTAACAGTAATGTTTAAAACTCTTAACTGGCAGAAAAATGCTTAATATCTCGAGAGGACATGATAAGAAAACTTAAAAAAACCGTCTTTCAGCGCAGCTCCTTACTTATCTATCCCGTAGAGATCGTGCAGAAATAAAAAAGTAGGGAAGTAACAGCACGCACACAGGACTACAAGTAGTCATTTCTCTCCCGCTCCACGTTTGAATGGAATGAAACTACAGTAATTGTACAGTAAAAAAGCAACCTCTGCCACGCACGTAATAGTTATTCCGAAAGTAGAGGCAGACTTGAAGCCAGAACTTTGCCTTTCGCGAGCCAAAAAAAGGAAGGAAATCTCACGCAGCCTGAAGCTGCGATCCATGCCAAATGATATATTCAGATGGCTCTGTTGGTAGATCGTTATCCGAAAAAGCCAAAGATCAGGGTTCTATCCCCGATACAATGCATACTTTTATCACGTACGTCGACTACTGACTTTTTGCTGGACTGAAATGCTAGCCGTTCTTTTTTTTTTTTTTTTTTTTTTCGTTATTGCACGAGCCCACAAACCATCCTGCTTATTTGCTTTTGCCCCCCCCCTCCCTCTTCCTTCCTTCCTCCCCCCCCCCCCCCAGAAGAAAAAAATACATTACACGTCACGATTGGCCAATGTTGACTTCACTGTGGTTGATCTGGTGGTAGATTTGTTCAGTCCACTCCACTTGGTATTGGTGCAGGTACTGGAAGGGCCGAGCACTCTTACACGCAGTATTTCTATGAGATACTTTTTCTTTATTTTTTATTCAATCTTTCACAGGAAGTCTGACTGGGTCTTCAAATAACATAATCAATTACCACATCATACGAAAAACATGTAGAGTAAAAAATATCAATTAGAACAAACTGACCGAGCGAGGTGGCGCAGTGGTTAGTATACTGGATTCGCATTCGGCCATCAAGATTTTGGTTTTCTGTGATTTCCCTAAATCGCTCCAGGTAAATGCCCGGAAGGTTCCTTTGAAATGGCGCGGCCGATTTCCTTCCACATCCTTGACACCATTTGAGCTTGTGCTCCATCTCTAATGATATCGATGTCGACGGGGCGTTAAACCCAAACTTCCTTCTTTCCTTTCCTTCTAGAACATAATGGATTAATCATAATTGAAACGAGAGTATGAACAAGCCTGATTTTACAATAGAGCGTGTCTAATGATCGTCGGTCATTCAAAACACATAGTACACCTAACATACTCCCGAATTACTACTCCATACAAGGTAAAACCGCAGTAAGTACTTAGACAGCTTTTTAAAGGCATGTGTCCCCTAGCAACTAACTTCTGCAAACACTTTCTGACGTTTTTACATTAGAACAAAAACTTGCCTAAGTTTACTTCTGAAAATCGCTTGGACAAGTTCAATTTCTAGAACTTACTGCAAGTGCCTGCAGACGCGTTTCCACTAGACGATACTGCAATGCCTGTGTTATTGCCGATACCGAGCAGGTGACTTTCAAGTACAACGTCTGAGCTGTACGGGAATATACCTAACGGATGTACGAGTATAGATCGTAGACGCTTGGTTGACTACATATAGAAGTTTGGGCGTGGCCCTTAGTCGTGCACGGATAGCCAAATGGTAAGACGACAGCACGCGATAAGTGGGAAGTCCGATTTGAGTCCCGGTCCGACACAAATTTTCATTGTTGTCATTCCATTCCGCAGCAGATGGTTGTCCTTATTCGCAACTGGGAATTCATTTAATGCGTTTCCACTAGAGTGGCATCGCGAGAGAGGCAAGTGGAAATCTACAGTGTTGTGCTTAAAAACCACAGCAGTCGTCCCCGTTGTTGCATTATTATTATTATTTTATCATTATTAAAAATCGTAACGAGAGACAACAAGTCAAGGAAGAAATGTATGGCTGAAGAAATGTATGGCTGAAGAAATGTATGGCTGAAGAAATGGATACATCAGCGTATATATTTATCAAGAAACACTACTTAATGAATTGAAATCACGGACCTTCGTTCAGATTAAAAGCCGTCTGCTAATGTTGTATGCAAGTTTCGAACACTCCTTGTCTATTGTACAATCCAATATTTGAAAAACAGGATATCAAAATGCGCCAAGTTGTATTAGCAAGAATCGCCTTTTAATTTTTATTTGATTTTTTCCAATCCGTATTTATTACTTTTATTACAAATGTAATGCATTTATATGTACGCCAATATTTTAAAAAAATCTGGTTAAGTTTAAAGGCACCTGTACTACCTACTTCCCTTTTTGGAGAAACAAAGTAATGGGTAAATTTATTTTGCACTTTCTTGGCTGACACTGCCCAGTTATATATGTTTAGGGATCCAACGATATATTTGTTTCGGCCCATCTGTTATTACGCCATTCTCCCTTCCACGCTAACATTTTCGTACCAGTACTGAAAACAATACTTCTGCAAGTTTGAGAAAAACTTACAGCAACTGTCAAGTCCGGCAGGTACTCGCAACAATATGCAAGAAACTTTTCCCACTTACTTGTAGAAGCTTCTGGAATTAACGAATTTTGCTGAAGTCAACTTGATGGGGGTGTTTCCACATCAAAGAACTTGCAGAAGTACCTTTCTGCAAGTGACTTGCGGAAGTTTACTTCATAGTCGACACGCACCTCGACGTTTCTCCAACGAGCGGAAATTGCCTGGAGCGATGAACAGTTATCACTGAGGTAACTCCGGATCTCTCGAACAGCAATTTCGCCCGCGTCTTGGCGACGTCGATAACACGGGAGCACATCGTCAGCGCTCGCTACACTCGCTGCACGTGAGTGGCAGCTAGTGGCGAAAGCCATTAGCAACGCGGGCACGTTTATCTGTAATGGACGTCCCCCATCCCCAGCGTTGTCACACAGGTAGTGTTTCACAAGTTTGCATGCTTCATCAGCAGCTTCCAGTAAACTCCCGCCGTTACCTGAGAAGCAAGGTTGCTTTTGACGCTACAGTTTACTGACTAAGTTTTTCCCTGCCAAATGCCTAATCTCCCAATAGTTACCCGTCTTCCTTCTCTGATCGATAATTTAAGTGCACTACAAAAGACTCTCGATTTCGAAAGCCACCACACTACATCTTCACTCGCGAAAATGAAACATTACTTCAACAATGAAGGCTCAGGGGTTTTGAATTTTCCTGAAACTTCAGCTAAAATGAACAATATAAATATATTATTCCGTCGATTCTTGATTTAAAAAACTTTATATGCATATATGAAAAGCAAACAAATTGTGTTTTGTTTCACTATTACTTGTTTGCTACTAACCAGTCTTCAGCTCATTCGCCATCGTCAGGTAATAAAGGTCTAGCGTTCACAAAAACACTCGTGAGCAAGAAACCAAGCGGATAAATTAAAGAAACAACCGCATTGAATCTTTGGTCGTGACATTAGAAAAGGAATGTCAAACTAAGTGTTCTTCATTCTTGTTGTGTGTCAAAAATGATAACGGCTTTTACTTACGTAAACAGTGGACGCTGTACGAGGAACGCATTTCAACATAAACATTACAGGGACTCTGATTTCTAATACAGTGAAACCTCACTAATTAGGACGAGTCCGAATAACTCAAAGTCCGAATTAGAGAGATGTTTTCTAAAATAGTTATCTGAATTAGGAATCTGACAGGAAGAAGTTACAGAGCGTTATTGTTTGTATGAGGTGTACATCGCATCATCAGTGGTGGTCCACTTTCCTGCTTTCGCTTTCCCGCTAGTTCTTTTTTTTAGAAAAAAAGTCCAAAATTTTACTGCCTTTTGCTTAATGTCGTTAAAGGTCGACTTAGCAATTCCAAACTCTCCCATAACATTCTGGGCAGAGGTAGCGGCTCGATTTTATCGAGTACTCTCATTTCATTTTCTACACTTTAAGATTTATTTTTAGTACGGTTTGCTGTGCTGAAGTGTCGAAAAATTTTACGTCGGCGCGTAAATATTTACTCCAAACGCTCGTCTTGTTTACTATATTAAACAATACGTTCACACTTTTAAGCGTAACATACATTAATCATTGTCGGCCATGGGTGAAGTGACTCGGCGGTGGGAAGGGGATGGATCCTACCATTAGTGAGCCTGGCGTGAATGCTTCTTTGATGCCTCAGGGTGTGTCCTATCAATGATCCCTTCTCTTAGTCATGTTGTTTCCCCCAATTCGATTCTATACACCTTCGTTAGTTATTCGAACTACCTAATCTTATGCAGTCTTCTGGAGAACCACATCTTGTCTGAACAGTTTATTCTCCATGCTTCACTTCGACCTAAAGCTACACTCCAGACGATTACCTTCAGTAAAGACTTCCTAACATTTAAATATATATTCGTTGCTAACTAATCTTTCGTTTTACAGAAACGCTTTTCCCGGTATTGTCATTCTGAGGCCATCGTTAGTTATCTGCACAGCAAAATCTCCGTCGTGAAACTCCAGTTACTCTAAACTGTATACTAGAATCATATTATCGAAAAGGAAATAAACAATTTCTTATTTATCTTTATAGCAGGTGAAACAAATTTCCTAGCGTTACTAACACACAATTGGTTATTAGTTGTCCGCGATCGTAGCTTTTACTTTCACTAACAAGGAGTCTTCAACGACGATATTTTATTTTCCTGTTTAAGTCAAATGCATTTTCCATTATTACAGTGACGTTTTTGGGCACTATATCCGATTCAGTTTATCAGCTAGCACTAAATTAACGAGACATTTTTTATGTTTTTCGGAAAAGCGGCTCAGATGAGATTATAGAACAAATAAATTGTTGTTAGTGACTACATTCATTTGGCCACACACGTTAGTCTTCCGCACTGGTGAATGACTTCCAAATTTGCGCTTGAAATGATTTAACGTGTTTATGACTGAACTAAATAACCTAAATGAAACAGTTTAATTAGTGATTCACGGATGTATTAAAGTGGCAAATGCTATATATCTTCGTTTACATAAAGAGATGGAATAAAATGAAATTACTTCGAGAGTGGCAGTTAACATTTTTCTGCATTCTTACACGGCATAAAATTTAGCATGATTTAATATCGTAAATATCTGCAGCTATTTTTTCTCAGTTTTTGCTTCAGTTATGCTTTAGTATATAGGTATGAAAAAAAAATCCATCCTCAGCAACTGATTGTATCATTTGCGTCTACCAAATACGTTTCACCTATTCATGATAAGTATCATCAGTGGTCTGTAATATAAAGAAAATAATTTAACAGTACATATTTTGGTAAGACATTTGCCAAGAATCACTACATAGCTATCAAGATATGTATAATTAAATTATTTATAATACAGACCACTGATTAACACGAACCGGCGAAACATATTTGTTAGACACAAATAAAATATTCAGTTGCAAAATACGGGTTTTTTTCTTACGAATATGAAAGACATAGTTTAGCGTGGTTATTAGCGCACTGTGTGATTCAAATTACTGGCCACAACTTGCTGCTTACAGTGATAATTATGGAATTTACACATTTCAGCAGGTGATCAAGTAATATTAACACATTTTAATTCATGAAAACAGATGAAGTTAAATGAAGTAGCCTACCACGGGGAAGTATAGGTCAAATGAAGGCAACTAATAATAATATTTATTTGTTTGTTCCTTAAGCTCATCTGAGAAACCCTTCTAGTAAAACTAACAACTGTGTCGTTCCTCTACTTCTAAATGATGAACTGCAACACAAGTAACGCCCAAACATATCAATGTAGTCCTTGAAAATAAAGTTGTAGCTCCGAAACACGTTGGATTAAACCAGGAATACTAAATATTGTGACTGAAGACGAATTTAGTAGGCTGCAAGGTGTCAACGAATTCCCAGTCGGAGAACGCTGAAAAATATAAGTCTCAGCCCGCAAGCTGCGCGAAAAATAACTCTTAGCGACTTACCTTCGGGCTGTCCATCCATCAGCGATCGTCGCATAAACTAAGAATAGTCTCCAGAGCTCGATAAGGACTGTCGACCTCGTGGCACTGTCCCCAATAGGAATTTGGGTTACAAGCTACGGTGGCTACAACAAAGAAAGCCTTTCTGCTATTGGCTCTTCTCCCAGCGTGTGGCCTAGGCGAGTTCCCTCATCCCCCTCCAACGTGGTAACACATACCTCTCGTTCTGTCCCAACGCACTCCACACCAGGTAACAACGGGACGGGCTATTTAAGCCGTTAGCCTCGCCAACAGATCTGCCCAATGTTTGAACAACCGTAACGACTGGATCTCTCAAGGCAGTCATTAGCGTCTGACCAGTTATCGGCAAGCAAGAACCAACCTCTAGAAACTGCTGCAGTCTCAAGCGAAACTGACGATTCTACAGTAGCCATTAGTATTATTCAAACAGTTTCTATCGAACGATTACCATAAATATAAAAAAGAATGTCCAAAACGACCACCACCTCTGAAAAAATTGCTAGTATCGTCCAAGCCCACACACATTCATATCGAAAGGCATATTTCCATCGTAATTTGTCCCGCGCTACCTGTCCAAGATGCGTCCGAAATGATCTATATAAAAGTCGTTTCATGTGATAACATTACTTTACGCGTCCGTTAGTTACATCATTACAAGCTAAATTGAGACGTATATTATAACACAGCGAAGAATACAACATCCTCTGATGGGATTTGTATTAGCTGTTATATTGTATTAGCCCATTTGAAAGTTTATATTTGTCTACTGTTTCTCACGGAATGAAAAAGCCCACGTGACTGAAAAAAGAGCGCTGTCAGTTATCTCAAAAAAGTCACCGCAGGTTAAGGCAAGGTCATTCGTGTGATACGCGGTGTGGTCACCGAGAGACCGTGCTGATTTCCTCTTTTTTTTAGTTCCAAATGGCGTTTGACTAAGTATGGTATGGGTAGGTTCACAAATATGTGATTTCGTCTGACAGTACCCAGCACGGTATAGTACGGCGAAGTTAATCGAAAGTAATGTCGGATATTTCCCAAGGAAGTGTACTAGACCCACGAACGTTCCCAACATTCAGGTTGTTTAAATAATACATCCCATATTCTTACAGCAAATAGTACTGGTAAAGAGCAGAAAAAAATCCAACAAACACATAGCCAGAAAACACACTTGTTGAGAGATGAGATATTTTACTTGTGACGAGAAGAGTCTATATTTATGTGGCGTGTCTTTCTATTGACGCACGAGCGTTATTTATCCCTTCAACAGTTCAGTTTCTTTGCACAACTGTTTCAGTATCATCTTGAAATTGTCTCAACACTCCGTCGTCGATATCCGGTGCGTGAACTTCGCCAGGTCTACCAGGATCCTTCGCACATGTTGCGAATGATCACGTGTTTTAAAGCCGCTGGAACAATCAACTGAACTTTTTTTTCAGATTGAATGTGACATTGAGAATTTCTTTTGGCGTAACTGACACGTGCCTTTCACTAAACCATATGGTCTCCTTCCCCAACAACCAACCAACTAAACCATAGGAAGATACAGTCTGCCATTTCCGCATGGAATTACGTTGTTCACACTCCACAGATCACTCATCTTTTTATCATACTACGAAAATCTCTGACAATACACACGGAAAGGCAGATGTAGGAGACAGTTTTAGGTGCTATGACTGAGAACAGCATCACAGGCGTAGGACTAAGAACAGAGAAAAACAACCAGTGAGAAATGAGGAATGAACAAGAAGACCGAGTACTGGTCGTTCTCGACAAGGGTAGAAATGCCCATACCTCATCAAGACATTTAGCGTTGATCAGTACTGTCTCTTGCAAGAAAATGAGACAGTTCTTTTAAACACCGCGTACCTAAAAATTTTATGAGACGGAGTCAGCAGAACAATCCGAGTCTTCGCTGCCTACAACAGGGAAGTATATCGCTCGATGATCGTGAGGTACTGCAGAATGACTTTAACACTATTTCCAGCTGGTGTATTTCGTGGCAGCTCTCTTTAGATTTAGATAAATGAAAAGTAATGCCCATAATAAATGGAAACAATTCGATAGTTTCCAAGTACAAGACCAGTGGTAAACCATCACATCGTTAAAATACGATATCTACGGGAAATACTATGAAACAATATGAAATCTGATGAATACGTCAGTTGTAGTGAAGGTGAGTGCAAGACTTAGAGGTGTATTAGTAAACTGCGATAAATCTGCAAGGGAAATCACATACAATTCGCTAGAATACTGCTGCGCGTTTAGAGACCGTATCGAAGAAGCCTAACAGCAGACACAGAAAGTATTTACACAATCAAAAAGGGAACTGACATGGAAATCTGCTAACACTTGTTGAGTCGATTAGGTAACCGGTATTCTGCATCTATACTCTGCAAGCCACCTTACTGTTGGCGGTAAAGGGTACTACTTCTACCAGTCTCTCTCCTTCCATGTTCCATTAGCGAAAGGTGCGTGAAAACGGTTGTCGGTGATCTAATTGTCTCTGATTTTGTCGATGTGGCTATTTCATCTGACGTTTGTGGGAAACGGTGTTATGTTGCCCTACTCTTCTGAACCGTGCGCCATTTCGGCGTTCCTTCTATGTTTGAAATGAGGAACGTTATTAGGATCGACCGCAATGAAACAATTTTAGAAGACCAAATCCAGTACTTCAGCCTTCTCTCTATCTTCGTTTTCCGTGCCAATATTGTTACTGAGCGACTGAATAGATGATCTGCATCCGCTTGACTTTACTGAAGTCCAGAACTTCTTAGGATTTTTAGTCGGACCGGTTGATAATATTTTACTTTCGATTTCACTGAATATTTCTTTTTTGGTTTCGTTCGGCTTTTTGATGAGGCGCTCTCTGCTTTCGTAGCAACTTTTAACGCGGTTACTGACCAAAGGTGGGTCTTCGCCGTTCCTCGTACAATTCCTCGGCACATACAGGAATCAAGCCGTATTGTAAATTGCTTTTGAATTCTATTCGTTTGTACTCCACTTCCTCGACAGCGAAGGTGAATATTTTCTGTTGATTGCTCAGACACTCTGCAATTCATATCCTGTTACTCTAGCTAAGCAAAAATATTTTCCTAACTTTCTGAATTTTCCGAACATTGTCTTAATATCTACAGCCACTGACTGCAGGATGGAAGTAATGTTAGGGATATTAAAATACATATCGAGGCATACAGCCGCCATTTCTCCCCCGTCCAAAAACGACAGGGACAGAAGGCCACTAATTTTGCTACTTAGCACAATCTGCTATACACAGTACAGACTTGTGGGATACTATGACCACTGCCTAACGCGTGGCTGAATGCCGTCTGGAAGCGTTGATATCACTAGACGCGTTAAGGAAAGTATGCAGAGTAATCTGGAAAGCTTGTAAGGGTGTTAAAAAATGGTTCAAATGGCTTTGAGCACTATGGGACTTAACTTATGAGGTCATCAGTCCCCTAGAACTTAGAACTACTTAAACCTAACTAACCTAAGGACATCACACACATCCATACCCGAGGCAGGATTCGAACCTGCGACCGTAGCGGGTGCGCGGTTCCAGACTGTAGCGCCTAGAACCGCTCGGCCACCCCGGCCGACGGTAAGGGTGTTGCAGTGTAGGTTATGCTGAGAAGTAATTAAGAAAAAAAATCGATACGTTGCGCCGTTCCCGAGTTAATTAGCATTGAAGTTAGTGAAGCGGGTCGTTGCGCGTGCAAATTCAAGCATACTGCCAGTTACAATTACAGCCAGTTGTTCTCATAACGTGGCTGATAGCGCACGAGACTGATCAGCCTTTGGCTTGGGTTCGATCCTTACTATCGTCCCACTCCAGTATTTGTATCTCTCTCTTGTTCGGTTTCAAGAAACCGAACGAAGAACACCATTGGGACTGCGTCTCTGACGGATACCTTGAATCTGCGCGTGCAACGGTCGGATTGGTTCACTTCGGCGCAACGTTTCGAATTGTTTTCTTAATATTTCTCACCACAACCTACAACACCCTTTCAAGCTTTTCAGACTGTTTCTGAGCAACTTGTACAAAGTGCAGCAGAGACGAATGGGAAAATCGTTCAAGCGACGGTACGGGTGGCAAATGGGGAAATCCGCGCCGACTGTTCTGGTCGGGCGCCAGCGGTCGAGCATCTCGGAAACCACGAAAATGGTCGGCTATTCGTGTGCTACTGTCGTGAGCATCTATGGCAAGTGGTCGAAGGACGGTGAAACCACGAGTAGGCTGCAAGGTGTTGGGCGCCACATCTCACCATAGAACGTGAATGTCTGGCGCTTGCCCGCTCTGTAAAGCAGGACAGGTGTCGATCATGGACAGATTTGATGACAGTATACAATTCTGGTGCTGGCACAAATATTTCGGAGCACACTGTTCGCGCACGCTGTTGAACACGGGGCTCCGGAACTACGTGTTCCCATTGACGGCGGATCAACGGAAACATGTTGCCTCATTGGATGAACCAAGTTTCTTGTTACACTAGATCGACGGCCGTCGACTACGTGAACATTATTCCGGATCATTTGCATCTCTTCATACTTGATGCCTTGGCTGAATTCGATGGCATCTTCCATCTGTGTCATAAGGCTAGAATAGTGATAGACGCCACGTTTGTGCCCTTTCCACCAAATTCGCTACATCTGAACTCGACGAAACTCATCTGGGACGGTATCGGGCGCTAGCTCTGCACCGATTACCACCAGCACATAATTTACGGGAATCGCATGACTTGTGAATACACATCTGGTGACACATACCTCCGGAAACCTACCACGGACTTAAAGAATCCATGCGACGCAGAATCACTGTTATATTCCGTTCCAAATGTGGACCAACAAGCTCATAAGCATGTAGTCATAATATTTAGGCCCTTTAATGTATGTAGATAAAGAACACGATTTTCGTATGTTATTGAGGCATCACCTGGTTGGTTGTTTCGATCGAACTTAATAGGGTATGACAGTACATCGACGATTTATTTGCTAAGTGATCTATATAGCACACTTTCAGTCTGGCAATGACGAACAGTTAGTCAGGATATCTTCTGTGTATTCAAGCGACTTTGTCATAGTAAGCATCAACTCCTAGAGGATTGCTATGTTGGACTAATGGCCCACGAGTCTGACCAAAGATTGCTGTGACTACTTATTGAGGTCGGTGATTCCACTTTCTCATATTTTTCACGCCAAAATTGTTTTTCTGCCGTAATGTTATCTATCACTTGCCTGTTGTTCGCTTCTCTAGCTTCACATCCGTAGAGGCAACATCCCCTTTTTCGTGCAATCAAAGTGCAATCCGCAGGTCATTGCGACAATGTATGGTCCTCAGGGAGTCTAAGAACACTATGATTTCGATTCGATTACATAATTTGTTTCATAGATCCATGGCGACGAGATCCTCAGTGATGAAGATGTCATAAAACAATACATAATACATATTTACAACAACAAAAAATGCTAATGGAACTTCCGTGGATCTTATGTGAAATGATCCTCAGGGATATTGAATAGGTCATCAAATCTGAAATATATTTTCATTTAAGGGGTAATAACAAATCTGGCGATAAACAAAATTATACGTATTCATCCAATTCTTAGGATATTGTAGCCACGCCTGATCAAACGGAAAGCAGTTTACAACGCTTATTTACACTGATCACATTACTTCATTGAAAACGAAAGTCAGATTATACGTAATACGTTATTTGATGTTATTAACATGTACATACGTCATTTGACTCTATTAAGAATGCGATACAATAATGTACAGGTGAGTTTGACACGTTTAAAAAGGGTCATGTAATAACATTATCGTCATTGTGTCAAGAAACACCTATTTTCTTGAATTTGTGTAAAGTGACGTGTATTATCTCATGCAACAAAATCCTTTCACTTCGGCGGCCGAACGCCTGGAAACGTCTCAGCCTTTTTGTACAGATAGCAGCCCAAAAATGAGAGCAGAGACAAAGAGACAGGCGCGGATAATTTCCGAATTATAAATTCAAAGATTATTTATCTGGAATCCATTGTGAGTATAACATGAAAGCAAGCTATTTCTGGTTCTTGTTTAATTTATTCCAGTTATAATATTTTCTTCACACAGCTGTACCATACATTTTTATGTTGAATTTAGGTACTGTTGATTTCAGTACTATGCAATCTCATCACCAAGTACTGAACGTGCCTCATACATCGAGAGCAGTAACAGGGGCCTTCCGGTTTTATGCGCTTCATTGCGGAACCGCGCGACTGTTACGGTCGCAGGTTCGAATCCTGCCTTGGGCATGGATGTTTGTGATGACCTTAGGTTAGTTAGGTTTAGGTAGTGCTAAGTCTAGGGGACTGATGACCTCAGATGTTAAGTCCCATAGTGCTCACAGCCACTCGAACCAAGGGACTTCCCCCATAACAGGAGAATGCTTTCGTCTAGATCCATAATCCGCAAGATACCTCATGGCTTGTTGCGGATGGTACTTTGTGTAGCAGTGGCACTACCCCCCCTCCCCCATTTTTTTTTTTAATTTAATCGCAGACATTGCGCAGGAAGAACGATTGCTGGTGTATCTCCATGTGAACTCTAATCTCTCTGATTTTACAATCATGGTACTTTCGCAATATACACGTAGGAGGAGGCAACATACTGGGTGACTCTCGTAAATTTAACGGTAAACGGCACCGTGAAGCACTGTGCCTCTCTTGTAGCGTCTGTCGTGTGACACGGTACTTGGGTGAGCATTTCCATAACGCTTTCGCTCTTACTAAACGAGCCGGAATGAAAGGAGAGCTTAAAAGTTGGAAGGAGGACCTGAAATTCAAGGCAAAATTATAGAAATGGAAGAGGACGTAGATGAAGATGAGATGGGAGATAGGGTACTGCGACAAGAATTTGAAAGAGAAATGGAAGACATATGTCGAAACAAGGCCCATGTTCATGATGTATGAGACAGGCGAAATACCATCAGGCTTCGAAAAGAATGTAATCATTTCAAATCCAAGGAAAGCATGTGATGAAAGGTGTCAGCATTACCGATCTATCAGTTTAATACGTCATGGTTGCAAAATATTAATACTAATTCCTTATAGAAGAATGGAAAAGTTGTTGGAAGTCTACCTCGGGGAAAATCAGTTCTGATTCCGGAGCAATGTAGGAACACGCGAAGCAATACTGACCCTACGACTTACCTTAGAAGATAGGTTAAGGAAAGGCAATCCTACGTTTCTAGCATCTGTAGACTTAGAGAAAGCTTTTGAGAACGTTGACTGGATACTCTCTTTGAAATTCTGAAGGTTGCTGGGGTAAAATACAGGGAGCGAATGGATATTTGCAACTTGTACAAAAACCAGAAGGCAGATATAAGAATTGAGGGGCATGAAAGGGAGGCAGTGGTTGAGAAGGGAAACAGGATTATAGTCTACCGCCGATGTTACTCAATCTGTAGATTGAGCAAGAGGTAAAGGAAATCAAAGGAAAATTTGGAGTAAGAACTGAAGTTAAGGGAGAAGAAATAAAAACCTTGAGGTTTGCCAATGACATTGTAATTCTGTCAGAGACAGGAAAAGACTTGGAAGAGAATCTGAACGGAATGGACAGGGTCTTGAAATAAGAATATAAGATGAAGGTCAGCAACAGCAAGACAAGGATAATGGAAGGAAGTCGAATTAAATGAGTTGATGCTGAGGGAATTAGATTAGAAAACGAGACACTTAAAGCAGTCGAGTTTTCCTATTTGGGCAGCAAAATAACTGATGATGAACAAAGTAGAGAGGATATAACCTGTAGACTGGCAATGGCAAGAAAACTGTTACTGAAGAGAAGAAACTAGTTAACATCGAATATAGATTGAAGTATTAGGAAGTCTTTTCTGAAACTACTGTACGGAAGTGAAATATGGACGATAAACAGTTTTCACAAGAAGAGAATTAAAGCTATTGAAATGTGGTACTACAAAAGGATGCAGAAGATCAGATGGGTACATCACATAACTAATGGGGAGGTACTGAATAGAACTGGGGAGAACAGAAATTTGTGGCACAACTTGATTAGAAAAAGGGGTCGGTTGATAGAACACATTCTGAGACATCAAGGGATCACCAATTTAGTATTCGAGGGAAGCGTGGGGGTAAAAATTGTAGAGAGAGACCAAGAAATGAGTACAGTAAGCAGACTCAGAAGCATGTAAGTTATAGTAGTTATTCGGAGATAATGAGGCTTGCACAGGATAGAGCAGCATGTAGAGTTGCCTCAAACCTGTCTTCGTACTGAAGATAACACTACACAAACGAACCTGTGACGAAACGCGTTACTCTCCTTTGGATCTTCTCTATTTCCTCCGTTCGCCCTGTCTGGTAAGGGTCCCCGACAGACGAACACTACTGCAATATCGGTCGATCGAGGGTTTCCTACGCTACGTCCATCGTGGGTGGATTACACTTCCTTGAGATTCTTCCGATAAATCTCAATCTGGCATCTGCGTTATCCGCGACTAGTATATTATGTGGTTGTTTCACTTTAAATAGCCCCTTACGCATACTCCCATATATTCAATGGATGTGACTGCCTCCAGTGATTATTCTGCAATCGTATTATCATACATTAATGGATAAAACAACATCACCCGCGAAAAACATCATGAACTTCCGACGTTATCCATTAGATCATGTATATAAACCGTTGAAACCTACCGATTTTCCATGCAGTATGTCTGAAGTTAGTTTTATCTCTGACTACCTTCAACAAGAATATACTAACCAGCCAAAAAGTCTAATTCAGTGTGTCGCACGTTGCATCAATAACATTTCATAAATACAAAGTACACAAAACCATTTTAATTTAATACGACATCTAAAGGTGGCAGGGGTAAAATACAGGGAGCGAAAGGCTATTTACAATTTGTACAGAAACCAGATGGCAGTTGTAAGAGTCGAGGGGCATGAAAGGGAAGCAGTGGTTGGGGAGGGAGTGAGACAGGGTTGTAGCCTCTCCCAATGTTATTCAATCTGTATATTGAGCAAGCAGTAAAGGAAACAAAAGAAAAATTCGGAGTAGGTATTAAAATCCATGGAGAAGAAATAAAAACTTTGAGGTTCGCCGATGACATTGTAATTCTGTCAGAGACAGCAAAGGACTTGGAAGAGCAGTTGAATGGAATGGACAGTGTCATGAAAGGAGGGTATAAGATGAACATCAACAAAAGCAAAACGAGGATAATGGAATGTAGTCGAATTAAGTCGGGTGACGCTGAGGGAATTAGATTAGGAAATGAGACACTTAAAGTAGTAAAGGAGTTTTGCTATTTGGGGAGCAAAATAACTGATGATGGTCGAAGTAGAGAGGATATAAAATGTAGACTGGCAATGGCAAGGAAAGAGTTTCTGAAGAAGAGAAATTTGTTCACATCGAGTATAGATTTAAGTGTCAGGAAGTCGTTTCTGAAAGTATTTGTATGAAGTGTAGCCATGTATGGAAGTGAAAAATGGACGATAAATAGTTTGGACAGGAAGAGAATAGAAGCTTTCGAAATGTGGTGCTACAGAAGAATGCTGAAGATTAGATGGGTAGCTCACATAACTAATGAGGAGGTATTGAATAGAATTGGGGAGAAGAGGAGTTTGTGGCACAACTTGACGAGAAGAAGAGACCGGTTGGTAGGACATGTTCTGAGGCATCAAGGGATCACAAATTTAGCATTGGAGGGCAGCGTGGAGGGTAAAAATCGTAGAGGGAGACCAAGAGATGAATACACTAAGCAGATTCAGAAGGATGTAGGTTGCAGTAGGTACTGGGAGATGAAGAAACTTGCACAGGATAGGGTAGCATGGAGAGCTGCATCAAACCAGTCTCAGGACTGAAGACCACAACAACAACAACGCGTGTTTATGAAATTTTCTGTACTATCGTGATTACATTTACACTGTAATCTGCAGGTATATACTCCTCTATCTCTGCTGAAGTTTTTTATGTCTTATTTTCGCTACAGCCGGTGTAAAGTTAAAATTCCCTAGCTATATGTATTCTGCGTGTGTAGATAATGTAAAACGATCATTGTTCGAAATATTTGTATTGTTATTTTTCTGAATAGGTGATTTATAGTCTACCTTCTGATTTTACGGTGAAAATAACTGCACATAGCTCGCTATATACAATGCTAATGATTTCGATCCTTCTCCGCCTTGCTGTGTCCGCGATGGCATTACACGTGGCTAGTGCTCCACTCTTCGGGCAACACGCGAGTTATACAGCCATGAGGGGAGGGGGTGTAGAAAAAGCGGGTGTGGCAAAGGGGCGGGAGGGAGGGAGGGAGGGAGAGATCTGATGGTAGCCAAGCGTGAGAAGCGTGAATGACACGCGGCCTTCTCACGTTACGGAGATGCTGCCTGACCGGTTGCATCCCTGTCTCACTGTGACAGCCAAAGCATTCGAGTCATAATTTTATCATTGTTTTATATAAGTGCATTAAAAAACGTTTAACAGAAAACTGAACGGACAGAAATATTTCTTCTTATTAAAAGAATTTCGTTTCAAACGTCGCACGCTAGATTATATATTCATTTCTTTTTTTAAAAGTGTATTTTCGACATCGTCAGCTTATAGTACAATGGTCCAGTTCCAGCTACAATTTACTCTTACAGGTGCATATAACAAGGGTAATAAAATGTAGTCGAATTAAATCGGGCTATGCTGAGGGAATTATGTTATCAAATGAAACACTATAAGTAGGACATGCGTGGTTTTGTTTTGGCAGCAAAACAAGTGATGATGGCCGAAGCAGACAGGCTATAAAATGCAGACTGACAATAGCAGGAAAAGCGACTCTGAAAAAGAGAATTCTTTTAACTTCTAATATAAATTGAAATGCTAGTAAGTATCTTCTGAAGGTATTTCTCTGGAGTATAGCCTTGCGGGGAAGTGAAACGTTGACGATAAACTGTTCAGACAATAGAAGAGCTTTTGTAATGTCGTGCAACAGAAGAATGTTTAACATTAGGTGGGTATATCGAATTACTAATGTGGAGGTACTGAGTCGAAATGGTGAGAAAGTAAATTTATTGTAAAAAACGATCGGTTGTAGGACACATCCTGAGGCATGAAGGAACCGTCAGATTGGTAACAGAGGGAAGTGTGAGGGGTAACAAGTGTAAATGGAGATCAAGGTTTTAATGCAGTTACCAGATTAAAAGGTGAGGGATCGGGAAAGAAAAATTCTGAAATTATCAGGTTTCCTACGAAAGAACTATCGCCCGAGAATCACTCTGGAATATTGCTCATTTGTCCTGAGTTGCTAATTAATTCATAATGAAAGACGAAAATATGATATGGTTTCCAACGTCCTCAACTATTTTGCGTGTACAGGATGGTCAGAAACAATCTGGAAAGCTTGTAAGCGCGTTGCAGGGGAGATTGTGCTGAGAAATAAATGTTAAGAAAAAGGTTCGATACGTTGCGCCGTTTCCGAGTTACTTAGCATTGAAGTTAGCCAATCAGGTCGTTGTGCGCGCAAATTCAAGAACTTGCACGAGCTTAAATGCGGTAGTGCGCAGACATCTGTGGGTTCGTGAGTTACCACTTGTTGAAATTATCATTACCAGTTAAAATGCGTCTTTTTGGAAGTGAGAAGTTAAGCTAGGTGAGCAAAAGCTACGTTTGTTCGGTTTGACGAAACCGAAGAACAGCCTCTGGCAGGGTGATAGAATTCGCGCGCGCAACGACCTGATTGGGTAACTTCAATTCTAAATAACTCTGAACAGCGCCAACGTATCGAATTTTTTTCCTCTTAATTATTTCTCTACGCAGCCTCCCCTGCAACACCCTTACAAGCTTTACAGACTATTTCTGGCCACCTTGTAGTCCCTAATTTCAGCCTTCCCCCTCTACGGCTCTTCCCAGTATCCTGAAAATATTTTCCTGGTGTCTTACAACATGTCTCATCATCTTGCCCCGTCATTACTATTTCTGCATATATTCCTTTCTCCCCGATTCTGTAGCAAACCTTTTCTGCTCTTAGTAATCGCCTACCCGCCTCCATTTGCAGAGGTAACTATGCACACCAGTGCAGTGCCGTTCGACTTTGAAGTAAGTCGGTTCGGATGCTGCTGGTGGACGAAATTTTCACTGTCAGTATTTGGCCAGTAAGAAGAAGAGAAGTGGTGGCGTAATTTTCCAGATCTATTTGTCTTCCCGCCAATGTCCCAGATAAACTCCAAACTTTTCTGAAGTATGTCATGAAGCACGGCGTGTGAAACTGTTGACGGTGACCCATCCGGCGGTCCTGTTGATGGTATTAGAGAGGAGCAAGCCATGTTCTGCCTTTGCCCTTCTCTCATCATCTTATCCTAAAGCACACACATAATACTGCACCGTATACGCATCCATTACATTCGCCTGTAGCCCACAAATGCACATACGACAGAAATCTTTCATATCAGCATCGTATTTTATTTTTATTTTCTAGGTCATTGCCGCTCCCATTATTTAAAAAAAATTTAAATTTTAACTACCGCTTTCACCAGATGACGGTATATTGTACGTGAATAGTGGGGAGTGGCTACAGGGTAATTTTCAACGTTACTATGTTATAAATAGCGTGAGTACTTTGTTGTTTCAGTCAAAAAAACTGGTTATTTAAAAGTTTAACTGATACCTCAGAATTGGGGGATTGAATAGTTTATACAAGTTCCTATTATATTATTTTTTGTACAGATTGCCTGAGGATGCACCGGTAAGTGGTGCGAACCGGTCGCAGATTTAATAAAAATCATTAATACAGCCAGTGCGGAATTTTCTTTGGAAAAATGTCGAAGTTTGGCTGTGGTTGTCCGCCCTACAAAATAACTTTTACAGTTGTTTTGTGTCAGAAACTGTATGCATTGCCTTTCACTGCACTTAAGCGTTAATCTGTTCTCTGACAGCCTCGTGACGATGTTACCGACTATCCTATTAGTTAGATCATTTTCATTACCCATAGCATTGCACGCGTGAATGGGATACAAGACAATTTTGAGAAAACAATAGCCATTACAAACGCCTATAATTACTTAATGGACCGATACATATAAAATAATTACAGAGACTTTCAAAGAACGTTCAAAAGTTTTTTTACATGCTTTACAGGTGTTCTATATGACTCCACTTGGTCACACAGACAACACCTAAGCGATAATTCATTCTAAAGCGCCGGCAGGTGTGGCCTAGCGGTTCTAGGCGCTTCAGTCTGGAACCGCGCGACCACTACGGTCGCAGGTTCGAATCCTGCCTCGGGCATGGATGTGTGTGACGTCCTTAGGTTGGTTAGGTTTAAGTAGTTCTAAGTTCTAGGGGACTGATGACCTCAGATGTTAAGTCCCATAGTGCTCAGAGCCATTTGAACCATTTTGAACCAATTTTTTTTTTTAATTCTAAAGCTTACGCGGAGTCGCCGACGCGAAAAGATTAGCAAGGCGCATTTTGAGTTCCGAAATTGTCTCCGGGAAAGGACGTACATACACAAGGTTTCTCACATAACCCCATAAAAAATATGTGCGTCATGTCAGAAAATCGGTGTCGCCAAGAGCAGAACACAGCGTCGTCGCGTCCAGTACTGTCGACCTAACGGTTTGGAAGACGTGGACGTCTGCCTCCGACTAACTGCACTTTCGCAACGATCAAAATGTTGCACTTTATTTTATATTCTCTCTAATTCTCATCGACGTATCGCTACGCATTAAATAGCTCTGGCCGTTTTTAATCTAAACATTTACTTTGGATGGCCTTGTACAACATTGGGGAGATCACCGCAGGTTAGCATGTGGAATTACGAGCTCGATCACGAATTCTGCAGCATCTTCCTGCTGCTGGCAGTGAGAATGAGATGTTCCTGGCATAACGGTCGGCCAGACGACAAATTCCAGCCATTAACGGGGGCTCTGATGAAAGTGTAGCCAACTCGCCTTCCGTGCTGACCGTTACGTAACGGCCTGCCGGACGCGCCCGTTGTCCCTGAAAGTCTCCGAGACGTCTAATACGGCTTGCCAGCCGGCCTTGGCGCCCTCAAAAAGTGAAGCACGAGCGCGCCGCTCCAGAGGAAGTGACGATCTATGGAGAAAGATTGCTGACAGCAGCCGTTCGCGCTTTATTATGAAAACCAGCGTCCGTCGATAAATCCTGGGAGCGGCTGGCCGGTGAGCAAAGGGTTGTAAAGATGATTAACAGCGGCCAGCGTCTTTGTTTTTCTAGTGGCGACCCATGTGTTCGGTATCGCGTACGTTACCAAAGGACCCGCAATTTCAATACACATACCTATTGGCCTTCTCTACAAATTGCATTGCAGCAGCCAATGTTTTCACGTAATACTCATGGGCGTAACGAGTGTAAAGGGAGGGGGACAGTGTGAGGTGGGTCAGTGGAACCAGCTACCACACCCCATACTTAGAATGAAAAAATTGGCACTCTATGGGTTCCGTACAAACTTAATTATATATACAAACAGTTCATCAATCTCGGGAATCGATAATCTCAGCGATATTGGCCTGTTAAAGACAGCGATCCTGACAGAATATCGGACCTGGTAATTCCAAGACTTTCAAGAATGTTTTAATTTTGAGTTTCAAGTCGGACAACGTACGACAAAAGAAATATTTCTTCGTGTGATATAATTGCAGATTAACAATTTCAGGTTTTATCCTTTACTTGTACTGTTAAACCTAGATTCTTGCCAAATTTCATGACCGTAGGCCAACGGTAAGTACTGTATAGGTTTTGAGGAGTTTGCAAGTCTCAAAATATGTGATATAAATGAACGTATCCTTTGATTGCATTAATTTTGAAGCTTCAACTTTTTACACCGCCAAGGAATAGGAAAACTGATCTCCTCAAACCAAACTCGCTTCCTGTCTCACAAATACAGACAGCATCAGTCTGAATAACGGCGGAGCAAGTACAAAGTGTATTCACAAAATAACGCGGAATTCTGTAGTTTTAGAAGTTAAATTAGGCCAATCCGCGAGATTTTTGTTGTTGTTGAGTTGGCAACCATGTCTGAAAAGTGTGTCTACAGTGTTAGCTATAGCGGATATTTAGTCCACTGTCAGCTGTCGTAAACGCTACATATGTTTTGGTAATATCTGGGATTATTTATTTTGTACAAAATAGATTAGAGAACTTGCTACTAGAACGAAATGAAGTGCAGAAAAGTTTTAGAAATGTTAAATATTGCTTCTGGCAACGGCCTTGCCGCAGTGGCTGCACCGGTTCCCGCGAGATCACCGAAGTTAAGCGCTGTCGGGCGTAGCCGACACTTGGATGGGTGACAATCCAGGCCGCCGTGCGCTGCTGCCATTTTTCGGGGTGCACTCAGCCTCGTGATGCCCAATTGAGGAGCTACTCGACCGAATAGTAGCGGCTTCGGTCAAGAATACCATCTTACGACCGGGAGAGCGGTGTGCTGACCCCACGCCCCTCCTATCCGCATCCTCCACCGAGGATGACACGGCGGTCGAATGGTCCCGGTAGGCAACTCGTGGCCTGAAGACGGAGTGCTTTAAGTATTGCTTCTGGTGAATCAGCTATGACAAAAGAGAGTTTTACAAGTGGTAAAAGCGTTTAGGAAGAGGTCGTTTAGATGTTGAAGGTGTGAGCCCCAGCACATCATCAACCGATGAAATCATGAAAAAAGTGAAAGGAATGACTACGGCGAACCACAATAGAGAAGTCGTTGATGATGTTGGCGTATCAGTTAGCTCATGCTTTGATTTTTTTTTAGAATCATTTCGTTATTAAATGTGACAGATGAAAATTTTTTCGAATAGTTTTTTCGAACTGTGGCGAATGCTAGTTTTTCACGAAGCGCTAGTCGAAGTCAGTAACTATGCAGACCTAGTGGAACGTGTCATAATGGATGATGAAACATTTGTACGACGCCGAAACGAACGCTCAGTCGGTCCAGAGAGAGCATTCTGTATCGCCAAGGCGGTAAAATGCTCAACAAGTGCGGTCCGACATGAAGGTGGTGCTCACTGTGTTCGATTTTAATGACATTGTGCTCCATTGGTTCTTTGTGGTCGAACGATCAATAAAGAGTAATGATTAAAGACTCAGTGCAGTTCACGTGAAGAAATCTGAGAAAAAGCCCTGATCTGTGGCTAACAATTCGTGGTTTTTTCCTCCACTTTTATGCATCTGCTCAAACTTCGTTGCTTGCTCGTGAATTTTTGACCACAAACAATACTGTAACGATGGCCCAGCCTCCATATTCGCCGGACACGGCTCCATGCGACTTTTTCTATTTACAAAAATAAAGAAAAATTTAAAGATTTAACAAGCAGAGCTGAGATTAAAAACGCATCATTGAGAACGTTAAAAGCTATCCCATAGGTCGAGTTTCACGAGGTTTCGGGGATTGTAAAACGCGTTGGTATGTGTACGTAGTATCTAATTGAGACTATTTTGAAGGAGATAACAAAAATGGTTCAAATGGCTCTGAGCGCTATGGGACTTAACATCTGACAAGGGGAGGCCGCCAATTGTGAAATTCAGATTCGATTCATACTGCGCATAATAATAGCTCATGGCCAGACGTGTAATGTGGCAAAGCACCAAGATGCACTTCTCAGCCGTTGTCGAGAAAATCGACAGTTAAAAGAAACCGTTGCGGTGAAATGCTCTCTACGATTAATAATATCCTACAGCGTCGTGGCGCAGCGGTAAGCGCTCGGGTTCGTAATCCAAAGGTCGCCGGATCGAATCTCGCGCCCTGCAACCTTTTTTTTATTTGTTTTTTGTAATTCAAATTATATATATATATATATAAAATTCCCGGCAATCAGTTGCAACAATTATGCATATAATAAGTTGTTGAAAGTCGTTTCTCGTGGAAAAACTGGCGACTTCGAACATCATTACGTTTTCCGCAAACAAAGTTGTATTTCACAAATGTTATTGTCTTCATAATGTTAACCACTTATAGTTAACGGAAGACGTAGAAACTATATTCCGAAACGAATACGTATAGTGTAAGTCAAACGTTCGAATTAGAATAGAAACCCCACGAACACAAATTTGTTGTGGCAGGTATGAAATATAAACTCCGTTACTCGCTCCTTACACTTGAAGGACAGATGTTGAATGGGCCGAAACGAGCCGCCGCATAACAGCGTAGTTGCCTGCTAACTTCGAAAGAAGGTAGATGCGGTCCCTAGCGCAACTTATAACATCGTCGAAAATCAGTGCTGACGGGAGAGCTTTGGTACACCCTGTTAAACAAACGGAAAAATGGAGGCGGTACAATTGGAGAGCGATCCGCCTTCACCAACATGCATAAGCAATTCATTAATAGTTTATATATATATATATAATTATTTGAATTACAAGAAACTAATAAAAAAAATTGCATGGCGCGAGATTTGATCCGGCGACCTTCGGATTACGAATCCGAGCGCTTACCGCTGCGCCACGACGCTGTAGAACATTATTAATCGTAAAGAGTATTTCACGGCAACGGTTTCTTTTAACTGTCGATTTTCTCGACAACGGCTGAGAAGTGCATCTTGGTGCTTTGCCACATTACACCTCTGGCCATGAGCTTTTATTATGCGCAGTATGAATCGAATCTGAATTTCACAATTGGCGGCCTCCCCTTGTGAGGTCATCAGTCCCCTAGAACTTAGAACTACTTAAACCTAACTAACCTAAGGACATCACACACATACATGCCCGAGGCAGGATTCGAACCTGCGACCGTAGCAGTCGCGCGGTTCCGGACTGAGGCGCCTAGAACCGCTCGGCCACCGCGGCCGGCGAAGGAGATAAGAATCTAGACGAATAAATAGAATTCATTCCTAAAAACAAAAATTCCCTTACTCTCTGAACACACCTCGTAATGGACAATAGTAGAAAGCATTCGTCGCGAAATCTCGGAACTAGTCCACCACGCACTGCGTAACTAATATTAGTTGCCCTCCCGTAGCTCACATCATGGGCACTATCTGTGTAACAGTGTTGTTTGTCAGACGACACGGCACATACGTCGTGCCCCAACAGCCTAGCGTGACTTCCACGTTGTTTCCGAGCCAGCTCCAACCAACCAGCCTGTCGCGCTGCTTAAACCACCATTGCTTCATCTTCTCTACTGGGAATGGCTGGAAGGCAACATCAAAATGGCATTTGGTCAGCACATCGATATCTCGGAAGTTAATGCCGACTAACCAAGCATAATCTGCAACTCCCCTTCACGGTAGCTCTTCAGTCGTTCTCATAAGGTTAAGTGGATCACATTCCAGCCCTTACAAAAATTTGTGTGAATTCCTAAGGGACCAAACTGCTGAGGTCATCGGTGCCTAGACTTACACACTACTTAAATTAACTTAAGCTAACTTATGGTAAAAACAACAACAACAACACACACACACACACACACACACACACACACACACACACACACACACACACACACACACATGCCCGAGGGAGGACTCGAACCTCCGACGGGAGGGGTCGTGCAATCCGTGACATGGCGCCTCAATTCGCGCGGCCACTCCGAGCGGCTCCAATCCTTATATCAAGTAAAAATATCAGCTGAATTGATTTGTCTGAAATGAAATGATACGATATGGGTGAAGTAATGTCCAGAAATGCTGAAATCGAATGTTACGAACATATCGTGACTAGTGGAAATCTGTGGGAGACTTGGGCTCGAACGTGAGTATTCTGATTTTTGCGAGCAATCGTTTTCACCAATTTTTTTAGAGGTAAAGTTCCTTTTTCTTAAATTAATGGACCTTTAAAATTTATATCTTGAGAAGACATGAAACACTTAAGTCTTTGTCCTCCTTAATTCGGTACGCTTTGAATTGAGAAATGAATTAATTTTAAAGAAATTCTCTGCTTGAAGAGTAATAGGAAACGCGAGGGAACCAAATGAAATATCTCCTTACTAAACACAATTATACAACTACAAATTTAGTCATCACGAGTGATTTCTGCGAATCTTCAAACTTACTTGCGGAAAACTGTCTTCTTTGACAACTGAGCTGAAACTTCAAGAGTCCCGGTTTCTAAAGTCATCCATCTCTATCTCTGTTTATTCCTTTGATTGGTGCCACTTGTTTGAGTCTATTAAGTTCCAGGTACTGTAGGGCTATAAACAGGACATTGTCGTATTTTTCTTTGTATACTGCATGTATTTGATTCTGAAAATTTTGGCCATGATTGGTAAATGTAGCCTGACCACTGAACAAGATACACGATACATCTGGAGTACCCTGTCTTAATGGCCATGTACAGAAGTTAACATGGTTCTCATGATCGTTTCCATGCAGCCCTTGACGGAGAGAGATGTGACAGGGGTGGAACCTATGTCGATGGAGAATGCTTAGGACACTTGGCTGGCTCATGCGATTGCGTGGGAGCTAACGTGCGATCAACTGCAACAGCAGCAAGAACATTAATTTCCCCCGCGTCTTCTCGTCGCTTGTTTCCTTCTGTTATATTGCCTACGTGTTACGCTACCACTTCCACGAACTGGGTGAGGAGATTGATAATAATTGCCGAGATGGCTGGCGTCTATTGGGATATCTTGCCGCATACACCGTACAAGAACCAACTGCATTCTTCCTACACTCTCCATACATCGTGAGCATGGCGACTTTTCTACATCTACATGGTTACTCCGCAATTCACACCTAAGTGCCTGGCAGAGGGTTCATCGAACCATTTTCATACTACTACTCCACCATTCCTCTCTCGAATGGCGCGTGGGAAAAAGGAACACCTAAATCTTTTCGTTAGAGCTCTGATTTCTCTTATTTTATTATGATGATCATTTCTCCCAACGTAGATGGGTGTCAAAAAAAATATTTTCGCATTCGGAAGATAAAGTTGGTGATTGAAATTTCGTAAATAGATCTCGCCGCAAAAAAGACCGCCTTTGTTTCAGTGACTGCCACCCCAACTCGCGTATTATATCAGTGACACACTCACCCCTATTGCGCGATAACACGAAACGAGCTGCCCTTATCTGCACTTTTTAGATGTCCTTCGTCAATCCTACCTGGTAAAGATCCCACACCGCGCAGCAATATTCCAGCAGAGGACGGACAAGTGTAATGTAGGCTGTCTCTTTAGTGGGTTTGTCGCATCTTCTAAGTGTTCTGCCAACAAAGCGCAGTCTTTGTTTCGCCTTCCCCACAATATTATTTATGTGGTCTTTCCATTTTAAGTTGCTCGTAATTGTAATTCCTAGGTATTTAGTCGAATTGACAGGCCTTTTTCTGCATTTGTAAATCCCATCGTCCACTCGAGACCTACTGCTTGGACTGTAACACAGTGACTAACTAGCAAGTTGCGATGCACTCAAGGAACACACAAGCGCACTGTAAGCCAACATAGTACCTAGCAACTACGCAGGGTGAGTGGCAAACAAGTGTCGGTCGAGAAGCTTTGAAAACAGGATATCTCGTACACGACTTGCACTAAAATTCGCAACAAGTACCACTGATATTCTAATTTACCCTCCTTTCAGTTTATTAATAGACATTGTTCCATTTAAGAACGTGTATTTTTCAACAAAAATTAGACTTTCTAAGTATTGTTACAATCTGTTGATTGGCTAACAATACAAGCCCTTTTCGCAATATTTGCGATCCAAACTTTAGGTGATTCATTCTGTATAAACGATTTTACTAAAATGTGTTTTTGGGGGAGGCGCTATAAACAAGTTACGAGAGACAGCACGCAAGACGTGAAGCACCCTAACGTCTGACGGAAGCCTAAACATCGTTTACGTCGTAAAACGTTAAGAAATTGAGCTTCAAATGTTTTGTAATCCACCAGCCACAGTACGTCATCCTGTTATCTTCAGAATGAAGTGGGAAAGCTGCCAAAGACGTCAATAAGGACGCTAAACCTTCATACTTTCTTATTTCCGCGTGATGAACCCAACTCCACCGTAAAAATTCCGGAGGTAATTCGGGAATGTTTCATGAATATTTTAGTATACGGATATTTACCGAATATTTTGGTATATGGGACTCGTGGTCGCCGGTGGCTCGTTACAGAATAATATTATTATTACGATTTATTCATTTTGTTATTCTCTTACAATGTTTATATAAAATTACCTTTACAACAGTGAAAATGCCTGTAATGCCAATAGAAAACGTACAACGCAAAACACAGAGTAATGCGACAATCGTCATACGCTGAAGTACGAGTACTGTGATGTGGTTACTGTCGCTGGCAGAAAAGCTCCGCATAGCCGCTCTTCCACTGCATTCAGTGGAAACACATGCGAGGTGCATATCGGCAACTCTTCATCATAAATTTATCCACACTGCTATGTTTCACTGTCAACCTACAGCTAATCCTGTCGGGAAAACGAATCCAGGACAGAACCGAGCGGTACTAAATGCAAGCTAGAGGACTAAGAGTAAAGTGGGTAACGCTGGTGTCAAAGACATGTATCGTGAGTGAATTGAGGAATGGAGTAGGTTTCTTTCCAAAGAAGACACTCTCTCTCTCTCTCTCTCTCTCTCTCTCTCTCTCTCTACAGCAGGAGTGTTTCGTCTAAGAGTAGTCAGGCGAATTTCCTCTGGGGTTTCGGCAGATATATGCAATTTCGTTTTTGCACTGTGCAACTGGGAGTCAGCCCAAAAAACTACTGTAAGTGAACACAAAGCTTCTGTTTGTTTGACATTACATGCAGTTTTATTTATAAATCTTACTTTTGAGAGCCCATTCGATAGAGCGTTCCAAAATTAGTCTAGCCCGATGTCTGTTTTATTGATATGTATTAACAGGCACAGTGAAACACGAAGAATAACTAGTGTTCCAGCAGTGAGTCAGTAGCGCTGCATGCTTGGTGCTAGCAGTTAGCGCGTACCACGGCAGTGCTGTAGTTGATGGAGTGCTGGTTGTTCTTCGAGTTTTACTGTTCCTGTTAATACATATCAACAAAAAAAGTATCGGACTGGACTAACCTGGGACCGCTCTATCGAGTGGGCACGGAAAATTCCTCTTTAAAAGTAATATTGTTTGTAACGGGAAACAAGCGGACGCTTTCCGTCGACACTGGACGTCGCATGGAAGACGTGAAGAGCGCTATTTCTTTGTGCTAACTAGCTACAGTGTGCAAAAACGGAATTGCAAATATCTGCTGAAAATGCGCCCGAAGACTCTAAGGAGAGACCACCATATGCATTACAGTCCACATTTTCACTGCTGTGAAAAATTTTTCAGTGCAATTAATTATGGTAAGAAGTCAAAAGACATCCAATTGCTTCATAATGAGCCAGTGAAGGTCACGGATCCCTTATACCAAAACAATCGGCGAAGATACCCGAACAAACGCCAAAATTTTGTCGGTCGAGTTCGGGTTCATCCTGTAAATGCCTTCGTCTTCTCGGTATCGCCGAGCCATTTCGCAGTTCTGTCATTACACAATATTACAGCCACAATGGTCCAAAAAACAAAAATGGCCATCGCAAACAGCCCACAACAAACACAAAGCCACTTTTTACTTTCTCTGTAGGAGTTCCGCGTCCGTAACGTGATGGTCGATCAAAGGATGAGCAAGAAGCACCATATCGGCACATTCAGTGGTGTTGACAAAAGGTGTAACATATTCCTCGGCGCACTGGGGACTGAGCCTTTGGGCTCTACTGAACGCCAGAGCCATCTTCCTGCATCCAGGGTGATGGGCCTATGTCCAGCTGGGAGATCTTTAATTCGTCTTTCCGTAATCCTTCTATAAGGTGACAAAATTAAACTGGCCCAGAAACAGTTAGTGCTAACCGGTATGTTCAGAAACTATTAAATCCATATGTCGATCAACTGACAGATGATGAACGACTGTACTGACATTTTCGGTACGGCACAGCAACAACGCACACCGCCTTGACAATATTGTCACGGATGCATATGGTGTTGCGCGAGGAGAGGGCAATCGGCAGACGCATTGCAATCTCCTGGCCACCCCGATCGTCTAATCTCTCTCCCTGTGATTTTTACCTGTGTGGGCAAACTGAATGTCAGGTGTACAGGGTGTCCATAATTAAAGTTCCACTTTCGTAACCCTGTGGAAAGAGAACCACTGCTCAGAATGACACCAAATTTGAACAGCATATTATTGACGCAAGCGGAAACGTCATGGAACAAAAAATACTTTTGACGAAAATTTAACCAATAGATGACGCTGTAAGCGTCAGAATAAGCACGGAGCACAGTTGTTGCTCATTTTGCGTCCGAGACGCCAACATGGCTATCTCCATGAACGATCGCGCGCTGCTGGTAAAGCTCATTTACAAAATCGGCGACTGCGTGCCAGTACCCCTGCAGAAGTTTCCGATACTCGAGAATATGAAAAAAAGTATTAGTCAGATGTCTACTGAAGAACCGAAGAAAATTATTACAAAATTAGGAAAGACGGATATTTTTGAAGTTCAGTGTGGCACAGGGAGGAAAGCAGTTGATCCGACGTCTGTCGAAGATGTGGCCACGGCATTGCAGGTGTGATCGAGCGCTGGTGTGCAAAGATGCAGTGCACGGAGAATTGCCCGAACGTTGGGCATGCCTGCGAGTACGGTTCAAATGGCTCTGAGCACTATGCCACTTAACTTCTGAGGTCATCAGTCGCCTAGAACTTAGAACTAATTAAACCTAACTAACCTAAGGACATCACACACATCCATGCCCGAGGCAGGATTCGAACCTGCGACCGTAGCGGTCGCTCGGCTCCCGACTGTAGCGCCTAGAACCGCACGGCCACTCCGGCCGGCAGCGAGTACGGTGCATAAAATCTTACGAAACACCCTGCATTGCTATCCATTTAAAATCACTCCTGTTCGTTTGTTGCTTCATGACGGCTTGCCAGCAACACAAACGTTCGCTCGGTTATCGTAGGGCAGTGTTTTTTCGAGGAGATGAGTCCTGCGGGTCCTGTCACCTGTGCCGTCACTGGTAAACGCTATGATGGTCTTTTGGGCACAAAAATCATTCCAACTCTTTAACAGCGTGGATGTGTGGGTAGGGTCATTTTTATACAAAATGGCGCTCCTTCGCACATTGCACAGCCAGTGGAGCAGCTGCTGCAGAAGCATATCGGAAATGCTACAACTATCAGCCGTCATTTTTCTGGCCGTCTAGATCACCTGATCATAATCCTTGGAAATTTCTGGTAATGCCTTATGGGACCAAACTGCTGAGGTCATCGGTCCCTAAGCCTACACACTACTTAATCTAACTTAAAGTAACTTACGCTATGGACAACACACACACACACACACACACACACACACACACACACACACACACACACACACACACACACACACACATGCCCAAGGGACGACTCGAACCTCCGACGGGGGGAGCCGCGCGGACCGTGACAAGGTCCCTCAGACCCCGCGATCATAATCCGTGTTACTTCTGGCCGTGGAGTTAGCTGAAAGATTGTGTGCTCAGTGCGTCAATTACGAACGTAGCTGAACTGAAAGCACGCGTTGCGCAACGCAACCTGAACGTAATCCCCGAAGCACTCTGATCTGTTATGGAAAATGCTGTTTCTCGAACCAAGTTGTGGCAGGAAACGGTGGACAGCAAATTCAACATGTCTTGTGTCAGTCTCACTATAATTACAAGCCGATGTCATTTTGCTTTTTACGTGGTTTTCGGCCTCAGCACAATGAAAAATAGATGTCATTTTGATTTTTATGTGGTTTTTGGCCCCAGAAAAATTAAAGACCGATGTCATCCGACGTGGTTAGCTCTTTCCAAGGTGGATGGGCTTACCTATTTAACAGTGCCACAGCTGTTGACTGCCAAAATTGTGCAGTCATGCTCACTGGACATTTCGAATGGTGTAATGTGAACTCTCACCACAGCTGTCGTATTACGATTCATCTGTATCTGTCATTTGTAGCCAACAACACTTACATTAGGATACTTACAGCGCCATCTATTGGTAAAATTTTCGTTAAATTCTTTTGTTTTAGAACGTTTCTCCCTGCGTGAATAATATGCTGTTAAAATTTGACGTCATTCTGAGGAGTGGTTCTCTTTCTATAGAGTTTTGAAACTGGAACTTTAGTTACGAACACACTGTACTTAAATAATCCGCACACTATCGCAGAGCTACGGTAGAACACTGAAAACGCTATTCCTGCCATCCCTCTGCTACGCGTGTCTCCCAGTTTCATAAATCGTGCACAGCGCTGCATCGTCGTCAACCGAGGCATTGTCAGTATCTTCTGCGACGTTCATTAACAAATGTCAGCCCCGCATTAGTCTTATTTCTTCAACCAGTATTATTTCGCCCAGCCTGCATGTGGCTGAGGACAGGGCCCATTAAACTGGCTTAAGGTCTACTGACTTTCCCAAGATGCAAGTGTTTTTTAGCACTCGTTGAAAATAAACGCTGCGCGGGATTAGCCGAGCGGTCAAGGGATGAAGTCATGGACTGTGCGGCTGGTCCCGGCGGAGGTTCGAGTCCTCCCTCGGGCATGGGTATGTGTGTTTGTCCTTAGGATAATTTAAGTTAAGTAGTGTGTAAGCTTTGGGACTGATGACCTTAGTAGTTAAGTCCCACAAGATTTCACACACATTTGAACATTTTTTTTGAAAATAAACTACTGAAAATTCTTTGAAGGAAGCAGCACGTCCCACAGTTGTTATACTCTTGGGAGAAGGATTTGACCAATGATCTCTCTGCATTTCTGCACCTGAGGTCATTTGGATGAAACAGCCAAATGTTAAAATTAATTTCGTGGAGCACTTCGGAGTTCACGAGACCGTCTAGACGGCTCGCAACCCTCGCACGTGTAAGGCTGCGGGCACTGTGTCACGAACATTGATAGCCAGACGCCGTCGCCAGATGTCTCCCCATCGGCAGACAGCTTGGTCACAGTCTACCCGATCTCCTTCGTCAGTTTTTGAGGGATCAGGGGAGTTCGAATCTATTCCATCAATGAGATTAGAATAAATTGTAATCTCCTGGTGCGGGATGGCAGCAAGAAACATCTGTGCTTCGAGACGAAAGCTGCACCGCGGCTTTTGCTATTAAAAAGACGCCGAATGCATGTGAATGAGCTATATGTTTCGCAACTGAAGTGGCGAGTACAGCACACACATTCCTCAGTGTTTGGATTAACCATATAAGTTTTTCGAATATGAGAGAGAAACGCTCTCTTACATATTCTAAACGATTCGTGGTAACATTGGAAAACAAGGTTACAAACACTTTAAATAAATTCAGTAAAACAGTCATGTGTCAGTTAACCTGCAATGACTGTCATTCAGCATACGTGCGAAGGACAAACATAAATATTAGAATAAGATACAACGAAAACCTAAAGCAATGAAAAGTGGAAACACACCACATTTGCAAACCATCTCGCATAACAGCATCACCACCGTACTAGCATAAAAACACCAGTAAGCAGAAATAATGATTCGTAGACAGTCAATGCCCACCTACCACAATTTAAAGTTCCACTACAGCAACTTTAAGCATAAAATTTGACATAAGCCACCTTTCTCTGCGGTACGCACAACTTTTTTCAACTATGATATAGCCCCAAAGTTTCAGATACAGATTTTGCCTGTGCCACAAATGACATGTTGCATTAAGTATAGACATGAGCCTGAAATGGCTAGACAGCCACAGAACATGCATAACGTAATACAGGATAACGTTCAATTAATTATTATTACATTTTTAAGCTACTTCGAAATTGTGGTTTCCAATGAAGTAGCTATTTCAGAACAGAGATTTCGAGACATATCCCCGTTATATTTCTCATCCCAAGGATACCGCGAACTCCTTCTTTCTTACACTATCTTAAAAAATTCACACAATACATGCTTTACTTGTGGAGACGTCGGACGATTCGACCGAAGGCAACAGATTTTAATTACGCCGATCGGCATCCGAAGTCTATACGTTCGGGGGTTTAGATCGGTTTCATAAAGGCCGCGTGGCGTATTGGTTTGAAAAGATCGGCCGATGTCTGTCGTTGGGTGGAAGTCCCAATGTCGGTGCCACTTGTGACCACAGCCTAAGAAGCGATTCATTGGTGGAGATGGAGTTTTCAAACTGTTTCGCTTATGTCGACAGTCAGTGACTGTTCGTGAGACAACTTTATTCAGCTGCTGAGGCAAACAAAAAAGAATTATTAAGGGCGTTGCCTTGTGCAAGAGTGGAACACCGATTGATCATTTCCAATGTTCTAGGGTAGTCTTCTGTGTTAGTACGTGGAGCGATTAGCTAGATGCAGACGGTGGTGTAGGAAAGAGATGGACTTGGCGAGATGAAATTAAAGCCTATAAAGAACGTTTGTTTACGTGCGAACGTCTGGTGTTTTTATGAGTCTTGAGCTCTACTGACTCAACTATTATCCTGTTTTGTCTTGTTGGGGCGAACTCACGGAAGTCGCTATGACCCAGGTGGATAACCTGTTTGAACTGCTAGCGGTGTACGTTTTCCAATCCAGGAATCGGGTCTCTGACCGTTTCTGTATGCAGTTAATTTGCTACAGTCCATTTATTAGTGATCAGTAACAAGTTTATTCCTTTTCGCGCGTCAAAGGGAGGCTGGAAACCCTTATTTAAATTGGTTTAATAGCGTAACAGTGCAGAGAGTTACTCAGATCCGACAATAAACGTTTCCCAGTTCATCTTCGGTGCGAACTTATAAGGGGAGGCCACGACGTTGGGATCACGGATTTGCTTCAAACTTTGTACACCTTTCGTAGGCCATAAAAACAACAATGTCCCAGTAGTACGCTGCACTACTCTGGCAATTCCGAGAAAATCGCAAGAGAAGTTTTACACGTCTATTACGTAACTGATGTATCTGTAAATAGGTGGCGGACGTTAGAATCCATGATGGCCAAGTGGTTAGCGTTCGAGCTTCGTGAAACGAACGTATACGAGGCAACGATTCAGCTTCCGCTCAAACTTTCATATTTGTAGTACAAGTGTAAATTCTCTGATATTTAAAAAAATTGCACCTGCACTATTCTTCTTGCTATATTAACAACGTCTCACCGTTACGCAGGTTAACTACCAAATGGGGCCTGCCTCTGTGTCTGCATCTCGAAGCGTCGAGGTGCAAAGTAGTTCCGGGTACCTTACCAGATTGCATGTATAGGGGTTTCGCAAAGTACGACAGGCATACATTTTCAGGAAAACTATATGCGTTCCGTCATTTACTTGTCGATAGTTATATATATACTAAGATGGTATCTGTTCTTTCAGACATGTCCGAAAGAACAGATACCATCTTAGTATATAGTTAAGGCTCCCCGGCCACTTGAACATCTTCTTCTTCTATGCGGATGCACAAACAGTGCCCGAACTCTTACGGGAATCGGCAACGCGCCGCGAGTAATGAGTATAATGGGCGGGGGCACTACGAATGTAGTGCGGGACAATACGTTGAGAATGTGGGTTTCGCGGGAGGCGTGCCATAGATAAATCCTTGCAATCACGCTATCCTCTGTGTCCACGGTGGCTCAGATCGCCGGCGCGGTAGCTCAGCGTGTTCGGTCAGAGGGTTAGCTGCCCTCTGTAATAAAAAAACTGAGTTAATGGATCAACAACAAACTTAAACGGATGTATTACGACGTCCGCCCCGAGCAGATGCAACGAACAAAAGCGAACAAAATGAGATTAAAAAAAAAATGGATATGTAAGCAGGAGATCCCGGCTTCGAGTCCCGGTCGGGGCGCACATTTTCATCTATCTCCGTTGACGCATGTCAACGCCTGTAAGCAGCTAAAGGTTTTCATTTCATTGTAAGTTATAAATATGTTTGTTCTAATAATTAAATTTAATTAAAAATAATAAGTAGTCAAATAACGTGAAATTCACTAAAACGTCATGCAAATAAACCTGGGTTCTTAAAATTATATTACTTCTCAAATGTCATACATTAAATAATATGACCAGTGATGAAAAAAATATAGATTAAAAACTGAGCTTGAGAGAGAGTCGCACCGTCGCCCCATAAACTTTCGTCTTACGTAGCTCGAACGCAAACACCACTTGACCACCATGAACTGTAACGATCGGCACCTACGCACAGATACATCAGTTACACTCACTTGCGATTTTCTCGAAATTGCCAGAGCACTGCACCGTATTAACTGCACATTATGCTGTTTTAATGGTCTGCTAGAGATGTTCAAAAAAATGTTCAAATGTGTGTGAAATCTTATGGGACTTCACTTCTAAGGTCATCAGTCCCTAAGCTTACACACTACTTAACCTAAATTATCCTAGAGACAAACACACACACCCATGCTCGAGGGAGGACTCGAACCTCCGCCGGGACCAGCCGCATAGTCCATGACTGCAGCGCACGAGACCGCTCGGCTAATCCCGCGCGGCTACTAGAGGTGTACAAAGTTTGAAGTAAATCTGTGGTCCTAACGTCGTGGCCTCCCCTTGGTAGTGCCGCGCACCAGGAACATGTGGATTGGAGCCACGGCCGCGAGTAACACTTAACGAGACGCCACAGAAGCTCAGAATACAAGAAGGGAGGAACGTTTGAAAGAGACTCTGTCTTCGAGACTATGCTGTCATTGGGCTCTTCGATCAGCAAAATTGGCCGGCTGCTGTGGTCGAGCGGTTCTAGGCGCTTCAGTCTGGAACCGCGCGACCTCTACGGTCGCAGGTTCGAATTCTGCCTCGGGCATGGATGTATGTGATGTCCTTAGGTTAGTTAGGTTTAAGTAGTTCTAAGTTCTAGGGGACTGATTACCTCAGATATTAAGTCCCATAGTGCTCAGAGCCAGTTGAACCATTTGCTCTGCAAAAACCGACCTGCTACCATCCTAACAGTACGTCTCCAATGATGATTGTGGGGCGCTCAGTTTTCACAGTCCACTCTAACCACTGCCACAATTGATGATGATGAAATTATGAGGACAACACAAACACCCAGTCCCCGGGCAGAGAAAATCCCCTACCCGGCCGGGAAAACACGTCTCTAAAATCGTTCGATTTCTATTGTCATGCCTACTCGATAAAAACTCCACATACTGGGTGTGCATTCTACACTTAGTCACAGTAGCGTCTTGTATTCTATTTCCTGTTATAGTATCTCAAAAGATTCATGGCTCGCTGCGTGCAAAGTCCCCATATTTGTTGCGTGTCAGTCGCTGTCACAGGCGCTGATGGCGCATAATTTTAAAGTTTCCAGAGTTCAACTGTCCACTGCTTCTTTGCTTTTAGACCTTGACGAAAGAAGTTGGTCGATTGTATTGTCTTAGATTGACTATTAATACACACCATAATGTGACTTTAGATTTTGGGTGTACACTAACACTGATGTGCCACATGTTTTACGTATTTTACGTGATTTCACTAATCTATATGGTATGGTTACGGTTTAGCGGGTTGACTGTTAAGCGCATTAGAGCCTCCATCTTCAGTGAAAATTTTAACTGTAACGAATTAAATACATAAATAACGGTGCTACTTGTCAGCTTGGTAGACTCTTTATCACGCATTGCACTTCGCGTAAATACTTCACCAACAATACAGAAATAATATACGGGATATATAAAACGCAGAGAGAAGAAATGTCACACCAGTTAATTAAATAACCAAATTTCATATATTTCACAATTGTAAATAAAATATCATTTATAGTGTCACCCTGAACAGGACATTCGCACTTTACAGGTGTTTTATGCACTTCCTCAAAACTCTTACAACACAAGTAAGTTTTTCATTCGCCTTACCAAATACTCAAGTTACCTGATCGTCGCATTCCTTATTACTTCTTAATGTTATCCCTAAATACTTACAGGAGTTCACCTGCTGAAGACGTTCATCACTAGACTTGTAATTAGATACTATTGCGTTCCTTTTCCTTGTTTGAGGCATTAACATGTATTTATTCACATTTAAGCAGAGCTGCCGTTCTTTATACCCAGTGGAAGTTTTGTTAAAGTTTTTCTGCAAGCCTTACGATCGTTCTACGACGATACTTTCCTGTACAAAAACAGCATCGTCGATGAAAAACCTGATAGTGATGCGGAACCCATTTTATAAATCGTTTATGTGTACTAAAAACAAATGGTTCAAATGGCTCTGAGCACTATGGGACTCAACTGCTGAGGTCATTAGTCCCCTAGAACTTAGAACTAGTTAAACCTAACTAACCTAAGGACATCACAAACATCCATGCCCGAGGCAGGATTCGAACCTGCGACCGTAGCGGTCTTGCGGTTCCAGACTGCAGCGCCTTTAACCGCACGGCCACTTCGGCCGGCTTACTAAAAACATTAGGGGTCCTTCTCTAAGGGCACACTGTACGTTACTTCCGTTTCTGTGAGACACTCACCGTCAAACAAAGTAACGTGCTCTGTTAGTCAAATGTTCTTCGAGCCAATCACGTATCTGCAGAGATACTCCGTATGGTATTGTCTTGACAGGGTGGCCCAGTGTCTAACGCCGTTCGAAAACCTGAGAAGATAGAATCTACCTGTTCACCTTCGTCTACTGTTTGCAGGTTGTCGTGTATAGATCGAACAAGCCATATTTAACACTACTGATTTTTCTTCTGAATCTGTGAAGATGCTTTGACAGAAGCTTCGGAATGTTTGAGCGAAGAATATGCTCTAGGAGCGTGCAACAGGCGGGCGCCAAAGACATATGTCTGTAACCCTGAGGGTTCGACCTTCCACCCTTTTTGTAAACAGGAGTGACCTGCACCCGTCTCCATTCACATGGTACTTGAACTAGGAGAGGAGTTAGCTCAGCAGCGTACTCATTGTAAAGTTTAACTGAAATTTCGTCAGGTCTTGCTGCCCTGTTCGCTTGAAGAAGTCTCTCCAATACCGAGGGACTCAATGTCTACAGCTCTCATTTATGATGCTGCGGCGGTCAAATATTGGTACGATAGTGGCATCCTCATACGTAAATAAATTTTTAAAAGTGGTTTTTAATATCTTGCTTTCTGTCTATTGTGTTTAGTTTCAATACCAGATGAATCCACGAGAGATTCCATGCAAGGTTCGACCCCGTTCATTAACATTAAATATGACAAACTTCCTAGGATTTCGACAGAAAATGGCTGAAAATTATCGTAGGCTTTACAAATGGAATTCCTTACGGATCCATAGATTGTTATTAAGTTTTCTCTATAAGTCTCTCTTGTAGTGAGAGTGCAGTAGTCTGCATGTTCGCAGCATTTTCCCCGCATGGTACCATCAAAACAAGTTGGGTGTTATATTACTTTCCTAGTTATCTAGATCGCGGCGCATTCGGGAGGACGACGGTTCAATCCCGTCTCCGGCCATCCTGATTTAGGTTTTCCGTGATTTCCCTAAATCGTTTCAGGCGAATGCCGAGATGGTTCCTTTGAAAGGGCACGGCCGATTTCCTTCCCAATCCTTCCCTAACCCGAGCTTGCGCTCCGTCTCTAATGACCTCGTTGTCGACGGGACGTTAAACACTAACCACCACCACCACTAGATCGCGGTTTATGGGGTCTTTCAACTTTCAAATCAAATGGTTCAAATGGCTCTGAGCACTATGTGACTTAACTTCTGAGGTCATCAGTCGCCTAGAACTTATAACTAATTAAACCTAACTAACCTACGGACATCACACACATCCATGCCCGAGGCAGGATTTGAACCTGCGACCGTAGCGGTCGTTCGGTTCCAGACTGTAGCGCCTAGAACCGCACGGCCACTCCGGCCGGCTCTTTCAACTTTAACCACACCTGACCTATGTTAGCCGGATCTTAAATAAACGTTCTCAGCTCGCCCTTTCTACATCTACATACATACTCTGTAAACCGCTGTGAAGTGTATGGCAGAGCGTGCACAATACCACACGTCAACCTTTTTTTCCAATTCGAATAGCCGGCCTCTGTGGCAGAGCGGTTCTAGGCGCTTCAGTCCGGAACCGCGCTGCTACTACGGTCGCAGGTTCGAATCCTGCCTCGGACATGGATGCGTGTGATGTCCTTAGGTTAGTTACGTTTAAGTAGTTCGTTGCCTAAGAGACTGATGACCTCAGATGTTAAGTCCCATAGTGCTCAGAGCTATTTGAACCCAATTCGAATCCGGTACGGAGCGAGGGAAGCATGACTCCTTGAATACCTCTGTGCGTGCTGTAATTGTCTGATCTTGCCTCCGTTCTCACTGCGGGAGCCATATGAAGGGGGCGTAAGAATATCTCTCTATCCACCACCTAATAATGGTTCTTGAAATTCTGTATGTAGGTTTCCCGGGAAAATCTGCGTCTATCGACAAAGAGAGAATGTCAATTTAGGTTTCTCAACATTTACCGAGCGTTCTCCTGTGAGTCAAACGTGTAGCCACTCGTACCGCCCTACTTTATATCCGTTCAATATCCCCTGTCAGTCCTGTCTGGTATCTGTGTCACACACTTGAGCAATATTCTAACATAGGACCCCAAAGTGATTTTTAAGTAGTTCCTTTGTAGATTGACTGCAGTTTTTCAGTATCCTGCCAATGAACAGAAGTCTGCCATCTGCCTTACCTACGACTCAGCCTATGTGATAATTCCCTTTCATATCCCACCACACTCAGGTGTTTGTATGAGCTGGCTGACTAACTGTGAATCACTGAAGTTGTACCCATAGGATACAATGTTTTTCCGTTACGTGAACTGCATAGTTTTACTTTTCTGTAGATTTAAAGCAAGTTGCCAATCCTTGCACCACTTTTCAATCTTATCAAACCCTGACTGAATATTTTTGCAGCTTTTGTAGGACAACACTTCATTACAGATAACTCCATCATAAGCGAAACGTCTTTACCAAAGTTCATAGTCCCTAGTTTTCTTGATTAGGTTTCTGTATTTGGTGGCCACCGTCTCTGAAACAACATCACGATCATCAATACCTTTCAGACAGGTGTGCGGGTCCGTAGAACATGATATCTTCACCAACGTGACGTGAAATCTTTCTCTTCTTTCCATTTTCGCGTGGGGAACGTTTAAACGGGATGAAATTGAGCGCCTCGTAAATCTGCCGTTTTCTCTCATTTCCAAACGAAACAGGTGGCCATGGACCGTTCGCTTTAAGCACCCAGCAGGCCAGCTACACTGTTAGCACGACAAAGCACCGCCCTGCGTCAAGATGGTTTGACTGATACTCTGCGCCCAGCAGGGTCTCTCTCTGTTTCCCTACGTTGCTGGTCACATATGAGAAGCCATCGAGCGAGCTGCCTTCCAAATAGAAGCCATAGGTATACAGGGTGGTCCGCAGAAGTAGAAACACTTGTTGCAAACAAAAACAGCTGAATAAACAGAAATTTAATGTCCAGTAGTACGAGATGGGGCGAGGGGGAAAAACTTAACCGATGTTACCGACATGGCAGCCATTCTTGAAGCCATCATTTTGGATGCAACTCGTCATTTTCAAATGAAAACGGGGGAAGGGTCATGGCACAAATCAAACATGTAGAGAATTACACGAGGGAAACAGTGACGTCTTTCAACTGAGCATAGCTTAATTAATTCTTGTGTTATCAGTAACATTCTCCGCCTCCCCATCCCCACTCCCAATTCTTTAAAGGAAGCTGAGTTGGCAAAGTACCAGAGCTTCAAGCGCTGATAGAAAGCACTGAAGCTGAAATCGTTATAGGAACAGAAAGCTGGCTGAAGCCAGAGATAAATTTTTAGAGGCGTAAACCGTGTTCAGAAAGGATAGATTAAATAAAGTAGGTGAAGGCGTGTTTGTGTCTGTTGGTAGTGGTTTATCTTGTAGTGAAGTTGAAATAGATAGTTCCTGCGAATTACTATGGGTAGAGGTTATACTCCACTCAGATGCTATAATAGCTGACCAGTTCAAAGAAAACTTGAATCTCATTACAAATAAGTACCCCACTCACACAGTTATAATTGGTGGAGACTTCAATCTACCCTCGATTTGTTGGCGAAAATACATGGTCAAAGCCGGTGGTAGACAGAAAACATCTTCCGAAATTGTACTAAATGCTTTCTCTGAGAATTACTTTGAACAATTAGTTCATGAGCTCACACGAATTGTAAATGGTTGCGAAAACACACTTGAACTCTTAGCCACAAATAATCCTGATGTAATAGAGAGCGGCGTGACGGATACAGGGATTAGTGAACACAAGGTCATTGTAGCGAGGCTCAAAAGCATATCAACCAAAACCACTAAAAATAAACGCAAGATATATCTATTTAAAAAAGACAAAAATTCGTTTGATACCTTCCTAAGAGAGTGTCTCCAGTCCTTCCAAGCTAATTATGTAAGTGTAGACCAGATATGGCTCAGATCCAAAGATACAGTATCGACAGCAATAGATACATTCATACCGCATAAGTTAATAAGAGACGGGACTGATCCACCATGGTACACAAAACACATCAGAACACTGTTGCAGAAGCAACGAAAAAAGCATGCCACATTCAGAAGAACGCAAAATCCCCAAGACTGCCTAAGTTTCACGGAAGCTCGAAATTTAGTGCGGACGTCAATGCGAGATAGTTTCCACAATGAAACACTGTCTCAAAATATGTTAGAAAACCCAAAGAGATTCTGGTCGTATGTAAAGTACACCAGTGGAAAAAAAAAAAAAAAACGTCAATACCGTCACTGCGCGATAGCGATGGAAATGTTACCGATGCCCGCATCTCGTGGTCGTGCGGTAGCGTTCTTGCTTCCCACGCCCGGGTTCCCGGGTTCGATTCCCGGCGGGGTCAGGGATTTTCTCTGCCTCGTGATGGCTGGGTGTTGTGTGATGTCCTTAGGTTAGTTAGGTTTAAGTAGTTCTAAGTTCTAGGGGACTGATGACCATAGATGTTAAGTCCCATAGTGCTCAGAGCCATTTGAACCATTTTTTTTTTTTTGTTACCGATGATGGTGCCACTAAAGCGGAGTTACTAAATACAGTTTTCCGTAATTCCTTCACGAAAGAAGATGAAGTAAATATTCCTGAATTCGAAACCAGAACAGCTGTTAGCGTGAGTGACATAAAAGTAGATATCGTAGGTGTTGCGAAACAACTCAAATCACTTAAGAAAGGCAAGTCTTCCGGTCCAGATGGCATACCAATCAGGTTCCCTTCAGAGTATGCGGACACAATAGCGCCTTTCTTAGCAATCATATACAACCGCTCACTTGACGAAAGGTCTGTTCCTAAAGAGTGGAAAGTAGCACAGGTCACACAAATATTCAAGAAAGGAAATAGGAGTAACCCATTGAATTACAGACCCGTATCACTGACCTTAATTTGCAGTACGATTTTGGAGGATATACTGTACTCTAACACTATGAATCAGCTTGAAGAGAATGACTTATTGATACATAACCAACACGGATTCAGAAAATATCGTTCTTGTGCGACACAGCTAGCTCTTTATTCTCATGAAGTAATGAGTGCTGTCGACAAGGGATCTCAGATCGATTCCATATTCCTAGATTTCCAGAAAGCTTTTGATACCGTTACTCACAAGCGACTATTAATCAAATTGCGTGCATATGAAGTATCGTCTCAGTTGTGTGACTGGATTCGTGAGAGGTCACAGTTCGTAGTGACAGACGGTAAATCATCGAGTAGAATAGAAGTGATACCTGGCGTTCCGCAAGGTACTGTCATAGATCCTCTGCTGTTCGTGATTTACATAAATGATCTAGGTGATAATCTCAGCAGCCCCCTTAGATTGTTTGCAGATGATGCTGTAATTTACCGTCTAGTAAAATCATCAGACGATCAATTCCAATTACAAAATGATCTAGGAGAATTTCTATATGGTGCAAAAAGTGACATTTGGCACTAAACAAAGAAAAGTGCGAGGTCATCCACATTGATACTAAAAGAAATCCGATAAATTTTGGGTATACGATAAATCGCACAAATCTAAGGGCTGTCAATTCGACTAAATACCTAGGAATTACAATTACGAGCAACTTAAATTGGAAAGACCACATAGATAATATTGTGGGGAAGGCGAAACAAAGACTGCGCTTTATTGGCGGAACACTTAGAAGATACGACAAACCCACTAAAGAGACAGCCTACATTACACTTGTCCGTCCTCTGCTGGAATATTGCTGCGCGGTGTGGGATCCTTACTAGGTAGGATTGACGGAGGACATCGAAAAAGTGCAAAGAAGGCCAGCTCGTTTAGTGTTATCGCGCAATAGGGGTGAGAGTGTCACTGATATGATACGCGAGTTGGGGTGGCAGTCACTGAAACGAAGGCGGTTTTCTTTGCGGCGAGATCTGTTTACGAAATTTCAATCACCAACTTTATCTTCCGATTGCGAAAATATTTTTTTGACACCCACCTACGTAGGGAGCAATGATCATAATAAAATAAGAGAAATCAGAGCTCGAACAGAAAGATTTAGGTGTTCCTTTTTCCCACGCGCCATTCGAGAGTGGAATGGTAGAGAAGTAGTATGCAAATGGTTCGATGAACCCCTCTGCCAGGCAATTAAGTATGAATTGCAGAGTAACGATGTAGATTTAGATGTAGAATCAGAACTGTCGTGTATAAAACAGGCCCGTTTTAAGTGAAGCTAGTTTTTCACTCGTCGCAATGTTTATGACGTCATATCTCTTGAACAGTATGTCATACAATGATATAGTTTTGCAGGTACATTCAGTGGTATATGTGGATACCGTCTGCAAAAAGAGCTGCGAACAGAATTAGTAGTAAAGCAGTAAAATTACTTCACGAATAGTGAAAAACGTAGTAAGCGATAAACGTTTTTCGTTTCAATATTTTGTGGGGGTTTCAGCAAGATGTTTCGAAAAGGTTTGAAATTATGGGTAAGCTTTGTTGGAAGTCTCTGAGTGCTCCCATTCTCAAATACTGGATGAATATAGTCTGGGTAATTTGTGCGGCATGCTTTACGTTGCCTCAAGCCATACACAGTTTCTAGCTGTAATACCTGAGTTTTTGTGTTAAACCTTTAACGAAAGATTATACCTATTAATGAGTAGATTATGACACCATTTAAAAAAATTTAAATTCGGTCAGTAATTATGTGAAATACTGAAAATCTAATTTTTGTTGCTGTTAGACAAGCAGACTACAACTGGGATCGGGTGACTTTAAGAGTTTAGTAATATATATGACTGATATTGCTTTCTAACAGGTGACGTAAAAGCTGATGGCGTTAACACAATCCGAACGCATTGAGATCGTCCAGATATCAGCAGAGAGGAGCATCCCTCTTATCACAGCGGATTTCAACGAACGTCACGCAGGTAGCCCACTCATTACTCACAGCGCGGTGGTGCAACTGACATCGAAATTCCGTGAAACTGGCTCTGTCGTAGACGAACAGAAAGCTGGAGCATCTGAAATGGCTAAGGATGAAGCAACATCGACCGCTATTCTGGCATCGTACAAGAATCCGGAGAGCAGCACTCGTCGCATCTCGGAGGAATCGGTGGTCAGGGAGCGGACTGTTAATGCTCGTGCTCGCATTTCGGTACATGCGTTGGTTGAAGTCCACGAGGACTAGGTGAAGCGGTTAAAAACCTTACAACGCATCAAGCACATCATGTAGCCTTTTTGTTTTCACCAGAAATAGCCTCGTTCTGCGCAAAATGTGACGTAACTCGAAAATGTATGAAGCTGCGCTGCAATGAAAGAAACAATTTTTTTCTCGTGTAAATATTTATCTGTTTGATATGTCACATAACCTCCATTCCATTTGAAAATAACAAGTTACATCCATAATGCCGGTTGCACTAAATTGATTCGATGACGGTAAAAGCCGCACAGATTTTTCTCCTCTCCCGACTCGATTCACCAGACTTTAAATTTCTATTTCTGTTTTTGTGTTTTGAAGGTGGTTCCACATCTATGGTGCTATGTCTGGGAAATAGCCCACCAACATAACAGTACAGCGCCACGGGTTGCCTACACACGCGATTGCAGGGGCAACGACAACAAGAGTCCAGATGCGAGTCCGTACAACACCGGGCGCGTTATTAAGGGTAATGTAGGAAGCCGCCACTGCGACTCAGAGCGCTCGCATCACTGGCAGCAGCATCGCTACTACGACTTGTTTCCTTTCGCCGTATCACACAGCCGCAAACAGTCCGCGACCAACCCATCCGCCAGCCGCTGTTTAAGCCAGCCCGTATCCGGCACTTACAAGCCAACTCGCCAACCGGAGTACGCCACTTCCGGAACTACGTGGAACCAGTCTTGCTTCTTGCTATGCTGAGACTTGGCCCCTCTATGTTCGGCCTCCCGGAGTTTGGTATTCGACTTCGTATTGTGACTCGTCTCACCTTGCTCCTTAAGATAAATACGAGGGTTATCCAGAAAATAAGTTCCGATTGGTCGCGAAATGGAAACCACTGGGAAAATCCGGTAAAGCTTTGCACAGATGTGTTGGGCAGTGTCTGTAGTATGCCCGTCGATCGTGTCGCGTCGCTCTTTTCAGTTTTTAGTGAACAGTGAGCACGTAAAGATGCATAGGGGATAGCGTCTCCTGCCAAGTATGAGGGCCTGGTTAGAGATTTCGCCTGTATCATGCAGTCCACATAAAACAACTGTCGAGGATGCCAATTCTCGGCCGCACACTGCAGGGGCAATGAAGACGCTACTGCAGCGTTTCCGATGAGAAGTGTTTGATCACCCACAATACAGTCCGCAATTGGCTCTCCCCGAGTCTCATCTCTGCTCACAAGAACCGCTCGCTATGAAGACAAAATTTTTCCACAGGCAACGAGCTGCAGATCAGTGCAGATTAACTGGCCGAAAGCACAGGCAGCTGCTTTCTATGACGAGGAAATCGGAAAGATGATACAACACTACGACAAAACTCGAATTTGGAGCGGCGACTATGTAGAGAAGTAGGTGGAAGGTGTACCTAACAGTTGCAAATAAAACATTTCTGGTTTTCACGGTGGTTTCCATTTTGCGACCGATCGGAACTTACTTTCTGGACAACCCTCATATCAGACAGCGAACCAGACATTCTAGGCGAACGCTCTAGCCCTCGCTAATCTTACCAAAAGTATTAACCTTACTCAGTTACTTTAACAGCTAAACAATTTTATATTCTTGTTCATTAAAGCTTCAGGACGGGGAAGAGTGAATTTATGTTGTTATTAATAAACCTATTGTTCGTTGTCTACCTGAGTGTAAGTTTTCCCGCACCGAGCCCGATGTGGGCCACTTAATTTCCGCTTTCCTGTACTGCAAAACAGTACACAATATGTGCACAGTGGAGCTGGTGAGTGTTTCGACCTCATGACTACTTCCTACCATATTTAATATATACTTCACAAAAATACAAATAAATTTGTTGTAATGGTATACTACGGCTAGATTTCTTTTTCCTGTTTGATAAAATCTAGTCGCCTTATTTAAGAATTAATAATCAAATTCTCCCAGCACTGTCTCACTTGCAGTACGTAGCGATGCATTCAGGTTTGGTTGTCAGCTTCCCTGTGCATTAGAGGCGACCTGCGTACTCACAGCGTGTTTTCTCCGCGTTGCAGTCAGCACTCACCTGAAATAGGAAAACACACATTATTTATCTCAAAGTGAAGTCTGGATGTTCTTATCTGCATTAAACAAGATACTATAGTGAGTTCACAAAAGTCAAGGGATAACGATATGCACATATACAGATGGCGTTAGTATCGCGTACAAGGTATAATAGTGCAATGCAATGGAGGAGCTATCTTTCGTACGCAAGTAATTCATGTGAAAAGGCTTCTGCACGAGGGGAATTAACAGACTGAGCGCGGAATGGTAGTTGGGAGCTAGACGAATGGGACTTTCCATTTCGGAAATCGTTAGAGAATTCAATATTCCGACATCCACAGTATCAAGTGTGTGCCTAGAATACCAAATTTCAGGCATTACCTCTCACCACGGACAACACAGTGGCCGATGGCCTTGACGCAACGACCGAGAGCAGCGACGTTCGCGTAGAGCTGTCAGTGCTGACAGACAAGCAACGCTACGTGAAATCACCGTAGAAATCAATCTGGGACGTACGACGAACGTATTCGTTAGAACAGTGCGGCAAAATATGGCGTCAATGAGCTGACAGCAGACGACCGACTTGAGTGCGTTTGCTAAAAGCACGACATCGCCTGCAAAGCCTCTCCTAGCTTTGTTACCAAATCGGTTGGACCTTAGACGACTTAAAACCGTGGCCTGGTCAGACGGGTCCTGATTTCAGCGAACATTTATGGGTCATAATCGAGAGATCAGTTCGTGCACAAAATCCTGCACCGGTAACACTTTCGCAATCACGGACGGCTATAGGGGCAGGGGCAGCATGGCTCACTATTTCTGCAGGGGATTTGCAACGACTTGCTGAGTCAATGCCACGTCGAGCTGCTGCACTACGCCGGGCAAAAGAACGCCCGACGTAATATTAGGAGGTATCCCATGACTCTTAACTCCAGTCTATGCCGCCAATGTTTATTGCAGTTGTAGAAACTGCGAATATTCGCCAGTCCCCTACGTACTTCTCCCTATAGATCGAGCAGATACAATAGCGAAACAGCAGCTGGCACAGAAGTACACAAAGAGTCGTACTGTCCATACAATATTCATAAATGGAAAGGGGAGAAACGTTAGTAACCGAAATAATAAGAACTGCCATCTAGCACTTGTCAGAGATTCGCAAAGTACAGATGTAGGTTATGTGCGTGACTTGAACCTTGCTCTGTGACTTATGGACGACGATTGAGTGCTGATGGACTAGGATGACTCCCCGTAGCGTTTGATGTCTCCTTAAGTCCACACCGCGATTTTACTTGCTAGGTGGAAACAACTTTTTCCATCGTACCACAGTCGAGTAGGTGAACGCGAGGCAAACAATTTGACGTAGAACACTTGCGGCTTATGAAGCCAGGAAATAACGTAAAAGTGGCCCGGAAAAGTTACCTGTTACATCGCGTGTGCGCCGTATGGTATTTTCAGAACCCTTTCGCTCTCCATAGTCGGCTTTTTCGTTAACATTATTAAATTTCCCGAGAGTGTAATAAAAGAATAAGACTTTTGTGAACGTTATGGCCGGCCGTTGTGACCGAGAGGTTCTAGGCGCTACAGCCTGGAACCGCGCGACTGCTGCGTCGCAGGTTCGAATCCTGCCTCGGGCATGGATGTGTGTGATGTCCTTAAGTTAGTTAGGTTTAAGTAGTTCTAAGTTCTAGGGGCTGATGACCTCAGAAGTTAAGTCCCATAGTGCTCAGAGCCATTTGAACCATTTTTTGAACGTTATGCAAAAACCAATTATATTAATAATTCGATCTACACTTAATCCTTACAAGCACAGCAGCTTCGTAGTAAGAAGGCCAGGCAAACTAAACGATTTAATTGTTAGTTTTATGCGGTTAAATTTCACAGTTTTGAGGTGCAACTGAATAAACGTCGATATTACATTCTGTAAGTGCAAAAACAAGGGATTTTCAACATTCCAGGACGACTTTAGCTAAAATAACGCGCGAAATGCTTGCGCTGTAGCTTAGGTGGCTTTTGCAGGTCAATTTGAGATTATTCTCCGGCTTCACAGACCGTACGCATCCTATACCAGTTTGTTCATCTCGACTTTACCTGCACGAATGTGAAATGTTGTCAACAGCTATTGTTTGCACCCTATATAGTTCCTTTGATAAGACGACGATGTATCCCTCTAGAGCATTTGCCACATCCGCTAACTTCACGAACAGCAGCGAGCAAGGCCGTATTTAAGCGCAGGCTACGTAGTCTTTAGCCTATGGCCCGCTTCACGAAAATGTAAAATATAAAGCATTTTAATTTTAATGCCGTCATGGACTTCGCATAGACTTATTGCTCTGAGTTTTTCAGTGGACAGCTGATACAAATTAAGTCACAGTCATCTCGCAAACCCCGCGCACTCTCGCATCGAACTCCCTGTGGCGCCCAATCAAGCGCGTGGCCCTTAACTTGGCGAACCTAGGAAGACTTAAAGACTGGGTAACGAAATTTCTGAAAAAAAAAATTCTTCCACGCATTTTTTCCATCCAAACCAGGACCCATAAAACTTGGCTTTTCCATAATATCGAGATCTAAGAATGTACCTATCACTTAGCTTTAACAGCAACTGAAAATGACTTTTGCATGGACATAATTGGTGCTGAATACCTTATGGAATCAATTATGTTTTTTAATCCTATCGATTCAAATCAGAAACTATATCTTAAAATCTTATAAATTAATTGCCAAACTTTAAATGCTGCAGTATAGGCTTTTAATTAAAAAAGTCTTTCTAAAATAAATTTTTGCGGCTTAGTTATCACAAAGTTTTCCCCACCAGTGCCCACACCACACAATCTGCCTAAAGGGATATAGCTCCTGCCTACGGCCCTTGCTGCATGCAGAGACACGAAAGACGTACACTAATCTTATCAAACGGATCAGGACACTCATTAGTGGACATTACTACGGGGTATGACAACCTTTCGCCTTTATGACGGCTTGAACTCTGCTAGAGACACTTTCAATGAGATGTCTGAATGTCTCTGGAGCAATGGAGCCGAAACCTGAGAAGGTACTGATGTTCGACGCTGGGATCTGAATCGAAGTCCACGTTCCGACACATCCTGCAGTTTTTCCATTGGTTTCAGGTTGGGACTGTGGGCAGGACGGGCCATTTCCGAAATGTTATTGTCCACAAACCTTTGTCTCACAGACGTTCCCTTAGGACAGGGTGCACTGTCACTCTGATACAATAAATCATCGTCTCCGAACTATTACTCTACTGTACGCAGTACACAATGCTGTAAAATGTGTTAAAATCCTTCCGCATTTAGCGTTTTCCAAGCGCAACCCGTACCGTAACACCACCTCTGCGTTCTTCACCGCTGGCACCACACGTGAAAAGTAGCGTTTTCCACACATTCTTCAAACCGAAACGCTTCCATCGTATTGCCGCAGGGTATAGTGTGATTTATTGGTCCGAATCACTCGTTTCCAATCATCCACTGTCCAATGGCGTCGTTCTTCACACCACCTCAAGCCTCGCTTAGCACTGACTACGGAAATGTGCGGGTTATTAGGAGCTGCTCAACCAGTGTTGCCCATTCTTTTTAACTCTCTACGCGGTCATTGTGCCAGCTAGACTGCTGGTAGCACTTTGGAACTCACGAATGATTCCTTTTGCTGATCTCATGCGATATTTTGAAGTACTCTCCTACCCTGATGACATCCAATGACACGTCCACGTTCGCAATCCTTGAGCTCTCCTGCTGTTACTGCTTCTGTGCTGACGGCACAATACACCCTGCCTGCTTTCATAGTGGCTTATCCACAACTATTTACATCTAGTGGTCACTTCCACAATACATAAGGGTGTCGGGATACTTTTGATCAGACAGTCCACATCTACATCGACACTCCGCAAGCCACCATACGGTGCGTGGCGGAGGGTACCCTGTACCACTATTATCATTTCCTCTCCTGTTCAACTCGCAAATAGAGCGACGAAAAGCGACTGAATATATGCCTCCCTATGAGCCCTAATTTCTAGTATCGTATCTTATTCATCCTTACGCACAAACTGTGTTGGTGACAGTAGAATCGCTTGGCAGTCAGCTTCAAATTTCGGTTCTCTAAATTTTCTTAATAGTGTTTCTCGAACAGAACGTCGCCTTCCCTCCAGGGATTCCCATTCCAGTTCCCGAGACAACTCTACAACCCTTACGTGTTGTTCTAACTAACTGGTAACAAATCTAGCAGCCCGCCTCTGAATTGCTTCGACGTCTTCCTTCAATTCGACCTGGTACGGATCCCAAACACTCGAGCAGTACTCAAGAATAGGTCGCACCAGCGTCCTATATGGGGTCTCCTTCACAGATGAACAACTCTTTCCTAAAATTCTCCCAATAACCTGAAGTCGACCATTCGCCTCCCTATCACAGTTCTTACATGCTCGTTCCATTTCATATCGCTTTGCAGCATTACGCCCAAATATTTAAACAATTTGACTCTGTCACGCAGGACACTGGCAATATTGTATCCGAACACTAAAGGTTTGTTCTTCCGCAATGACTTACATTTTTCGACATTTAGAGTTACCTGCCATTGATCACACCAACTAGAAATTTTCTCTAAGTCCTCTTGTATCCACCACAGCACCATCAGCAAATAATCGTAGATTGCTGCGCACCCTGTCTGCCAAGTCATTTATGTATACACAGAACAACAGCGGTTCTATCACAGTTTCCTGGGGTAAATAAAATAAATGTCGTGTGACGAGGGCCTCCCGTCGGGTAGACCGCTCGCCGGGTGCAGCTTTCGATTTGACGCCACTTCGGCGACTTGCGCGTCGGTGGGGATGAAACGGTGACGATTAGGACAACACAACACCCAGTCCCTGAGCGGAGAAAATCTCCGACCCAGTCGGGAATCGAACCCGGGCCCTTAGGATTGAGCCGGCCGGAGTGGCCAAGCGGTTCTAGGCGCTACAGTCCGGAACCGCGCGACCGCTACGGTCGCGGGTTCGAATCCTGCCTCGGGCATGGATGTGTGTGATGTCCTTAGGTTAGTTAGGTTTAAGTAGTTCTAAGTTCTAGGGGACTGATGACCACAGCAGTTGAGTCCCATAGTGCTCAGAGCCATTTTTTTCCTCACTTATCCGAGGACCTATTCCATATGCTCGTACCTTCGTTAACAGCCTGCAATGGAGCACCGTGTCAAATGCTTTCCGGTAATCCTGAAATATGTAATCTACCTGTTGCCCTTCATCCACAGTTCGCAGTATTTCATGTGAGAAAAGGTCAAGGTGAGTATCACAAGCGTGTCTGAGACGCAGTGTTATCGCTGCAGGCTATTAAGATGCGATATACGCAAGTATTATTTTAGTTTACCCGTCTTAATCATACTACAAATTAAGAGTGTGTTTCAACAGAAGTGCTCCTCTTTATCAGTAATGCATCATCAGAGGTGACTGGAGTTTATTGCTCTCTATGATTATGCTTTACCAGTAAAGCGAAACATGTCTGGCGAAACCCAGGTATAATTTTCAGCAGGCTAAAGACAGGAAAATCAAAACAATAAAGTGAAATATGGCCATCCTAACAAAATTATTAGGATATACCGGTTTCGATTCTTGGTGATTATTTTTCTCAGGTAACACCATTGTCAGTTGAATTCTGTTGAGCGCCAATGCGTCTCCTGAGCTGACTGTACCAAGCGGTTAGCTACATACTGCTCGTTACTTTCAGTTTTTAATCAATAACTGTATGTCACTATGATTTTCTACAGATTTAGATAACAATCCGAAAAATGGAAATTGCTGGTGCAACCGTGACGAATGCGGTATGGGGTTTCACACGGGTATGAATGAAGTGCTATTGTAAACAAATCACACGGCCAGCAACGTCCTGGTTCCCAATGTGTGCGCTGAGGGTTCAAATGTCAAGCTATGTTCATCCTGTGTCCGCCTGTCGTTTCCTCGGCTCCTCGTATATGGTATAGGAACACAGATATTTGAGTTGCGTTACAGTGTCACTGCAAACGCAGGTGTTACTGTCGGCAACATCGTTACTTTATGTTATTGTAATGGAACGCATTTGAGCACTTTTCCTTCACATAGGCGATCGCCACAACACGTAGCGATAGATACAAAATATGTACTTAGGTATTTTAATTAATTCGTTGGTTTCCAGAAATACACTCTTCCATTGCCATGCCACGGGTTGACACATGAAGACGTAGGACAATCACTGAGAGACACAAAAAATGAACAAAGCTAAATAAAATTTTTTCCATTGTGGATTCTCTCCCCACTCAATGCTTACTTGTTTCGTTTTTATATTTTTCCACAGCTGCACGATCCCTATAATGCTCCAAGCATTCATTAAATGTGTACCATCTGATGATGAATCGGTAGCCGATTTTTACAAGTCACGGTAAATAAAAATTGAAGAAACACAAAATGCGACTAATTGCAGTTATTTCTGGCAACCTTTAAGAAAACTAAATATTTTTGTTGACGACATATCCACAACTAAATACAAAGACGATAAAGCAGTCAGGTTAGAAAACTCCCAGTAGCTCCAGTGAAGTCCAGTGAAGGTACATCACGTGTGATATCACTAACACGAAAGACAAACGAACAGTATAAAACATATAATCAAAGATGAGCAAACATGACGATACGACCATCCCAACAGCTAAAGCTATCATGACTACATGAATAAACGCAGATTAGTCGTACAACCAAAAACAAAGTAAAGAAAACATAAATACGAATATTTGAACACAGGGTATTGCATTCGCTAAAGAGCCAGCCACGAGAAAACTAATCCACCTGGATTGCATCATATATGAGACAAGCGAAATACCCTCACATCTGAAGAAGAATGAAGTAAGTCCAATTCCGAATAAAGCAGGTGCTGACAGGTGTGAATATTACCTGACTATCAGTTTAATAAGCCATGGTTGCAATATACTAACATGAATTAATTAAGGAAGAATGGAAAAACAATTTGAAAACGGCCACTTGGAGGATCAGTTTGGTTTTCGGAGAAATGCAGGAACATTCGTAGGGAGCCTAAACAGAATTAATTGTGGAAACTGCCGCGCTCAGTAGCCGTGCTGTCTAAGGCGGCTTGTCGCGGTTCGGCCGGCTCCCCCCGTCGGGGGTTCGAGTCCTCCCTCGGGCATGGGTGTATGTGTCGTCCTTAGCGTGAGTTAGTTTAAATTACATTAATTAGTGTGTAAGCCTAGGGACCGATGACCTCAGCTGTTTGGTCCCATAGAACCTTACCACAAATTTCAAATTTTTTGTGACATTGGTCAGATGAAAGGAACATTAACACCCGGTTTAAAGAGCACGCGACGAGAAGTGATAGTAACCGATTCACTTTTCCTGACATTTAGAGGTCTCCAAGCACAAAGTACTCAGTGCATCTCAAATATTTATAAATAACTTGTCTGGTTATTCCAACAATTGAGGAAAGGGTGTACAGCAGACTTTCGTTAGTCTGTAAACAGAGCTCTATGAGAGTGTTAAGGGTCACCAGGAATAACGAACGTTATTCCATGATACGAATAATTAAGAGTGTTATACATTTGACAATGATGCTTGCTTATATTTGACTGTGCCTATGGGCAGATTACCATTACACGTATGTGAAAAAATGCGAAGTAATTATTTGTTTTTCTTGTTTACAGAACTTGACAATGGATTCATGCCTTCTTCAACTGTGTTTGTAAATTTAAAAAAACACACATCCGTATCACTGTCGCGTCATTTTCTCCGTACTGCGTGCCTATAACATACAGAATAATATCCGATTACAGAATTAGTGGCGAATATCAAGTGCACGCCGGCCGCGTAGGCCGTGCGGTTCTGGCGCTGCAGTCCGGAACCGCGGGACTGCTACGGTCGCAGGTTCGAATCCTGCCTCGGGCATGGGTGTGTGTGATGTCCTTAGGTTAGTTAGGTTTAAGTAGTTCTAAGTTCTAGGGGACTTATGACCTAAGATGTTGAGTCCCATAGTACTCAGAGCCATTTGAACCATCTAGTGCACGACATATCGATTACTTTAAATATTTAGGGGTGATACTCAGAAGCGATATGAAATTGGACTAACACATGAAATATGTAATAGGAAAAGCGACCAGAAGACTTACATCTGTTCGACGGGTTCTGCGAAAGTGCATTGCATCTCTAAATGAAATCGCATACGAAAGGCTACTGCGACCGTATCTAGGAGACTGTTCCAGCCGTTTCTAACCTTATCAGACTAAACGAATTCGGAGGTCAGCATAACCGATACTTAAGTCACTTCGAAGGAATACGAAATCCTCACGAAACCCTTAATTAGAAAACTGGTACAACATTTCTGCTAACACCGTGGTCTATCTCGCGTAGGGATCAAGTGAATAAGAGCGAGTAGGGGCGCGGGGTCACATGGAGTGGTATTTTCCCTTCAGTCAATACACAAGTGGATTAAGACAGAATACCTAAGTTTGGAAGAACTACCCTTGGTCACGCTCTGTACAGTGTCTTGCATAGTATACATGGTGAATCACCTAAAATTTGCACCACAAATTTTGTGAAAATGGAAAGTGCAACTGATGTGCAGTTTTAACAAAATGCGTTGGTAGTCAGGGGCTTGTAATTTTAGCCAATAAACAGATTGTAATAATACTCAGAAAGTATATTTTTGTGCTAATATACACTTCTTAAATGGAACAATACCTATTGACATTAACAGAAGTAGGGTAAATTAGAATGTCAGTGGTGTTCGTTGCAGGGTTCTAGTGCGAGACCTTTACGAGCTATCGTATTTCGAAAAGTTCCACACATCGACACCTGTTCGTGCCATTCAACCTGCATATTTGCTACGTACTATGTCGTCATGTTTGCTTCAGTGAGCTTGTGTGTTTCTTGAATGCACTGTGACTTGCTAATCAGTTTGTGTATGACTTCCAAGCAGTAGATCGTGTGTGGACGATGTAATTTACCAACGTAGGAAAAGCCGACACACTCATGGTGTATGGAGAGGTGCAGGAAGAATGCAGGTCGTTGTTGTACGGTGTATGAGGAAAGGTATCCCAGTAGACGTCAACCATCTCGGCATTATTTATTAACTTCTTCACCCAGTTACGTGAAAGTGGTAAACACCTAAAATATGTAAAAGAAGGAAACAAGTGACGACAGAAAAGGGGAAAAATTAATGTTGTTGTTGCTGTTGCAGTTGATCCGCACGTTAGCTCCCGCGCAACAGCACAGGGAGTGGCACGAGTCAGGCTGATGTCCTACGCATTCTCCACCGACATAGGTTCCAACACTATCACGTGTCTCTCCGTCAAGAGCTGCGTGGAAACGATTATGAGAATCGTGTTAACTACTGTAAATGGGCATTAAGGCAGGTTACCCCAGATGCTGAAGCGATATTTACCAATCACGGTCAAGTACACCTCCGAAACTTGCATTCCTGGTCCGCTGACGATCCCTGTTGGCTCCGTCAGGCGGAACGTCAGCGTCCACGGAGTGTGAACCTGTTGTGTGGGATAGTGATCTATCAGCTCATAGGCCTGAACGCGCGCGAGTATCGCAGCCTCCTAACGTACCATCTTCCCCGGATGGTAGTCGACGTTCCTCTGCAGATTAGGTGGAACCTGTGATACCATCATCATGGCTGTCCATCCCGTAGTGCAACAAGTCTAACAGCATGCCTTCACGAATTGTTTCCAAATCGTTAGATTGGACGCGGAAGAACTGTAGACGTTTTTCTGTGGGGAAAGCTGAAAGACGCTGTCTACAAGGACACACCAACTACACCGGATGATAGGCAACGACGTATTACTGCAGCCTGCCCGGACACTTCCGACGAAATGTTAACACGTGTGCAGCAGTCGTTCCATACCAGACTATAAGCGCGTATCGCCGCTGCCGGTGGTTATTTTGAACACTACCTGTGATCGTCAATTGTCTCCTTATTGGTCAGAATCCACGTAACTAGTCTATGCACTTGCACTGTTCTTTAGTGTGTGACACCACAGGCATTGTACAACTGTCGGCGTGGAAACTTTTCAGAATACGATATCTCGTAAACGACTCGCAGTAGAATCCTGCAACACCACTGATATTCTAATTTATCGTTCTTTTAGTTTGTTAATATCAATAAGCAATGTTCCATTTAAAAAGAAGGTTTTCGGAAAAAAATGCACTTTCGAAGTATTACTACACTCTACACTACTGGCCATTGAAATTGCTACACCACGAAGATGACGTGCTACAGACGCGAAATTTAACCGACAGGAAGAAGATGCTGTGACATGCAAATGATAAGCTTTTCAGAGCATTCACACAAGGTTGGCGCCGGTGGCGACAGCTACAACGTGCTGACACGAGGAAAGTTTCCAACCGATTTCTCATACACAAAAATCAGTTGACCGGCGCTGCCTGGTGAAACGTCGTTGTGATGCCTCGTGTAAGGAGGAGAAATGCGTACCATCACATTTCCGACTTTGATAAAGGTCGGATTGTAGCCTATCGCGATTGCCGTTTATCGTATCGCGACATTGCTGCTCGCGTTGGTGGAGATCCAATGACTGTTAGCAGAATATGGAATCGGTGGGTTCAGGAGGGTAATACGGAACGCCGTGCTGGATCCCAACGGCCTCGTATCACTATCAGTCGAGATGATAGGCATCTTATCCGCATGGCTGTAACGGATCGTGCAGCTACGTCTCGATCCCTGAGTCAACAGATGGGGACGTTTGCAAGACAACAACCATCTGCACGAACAGTTCGACGACGTTTGCAGCAGCATGAACTATCAGCTCGGAGACTATGGCTGCGGTTACCCTTGACGCTGCACCACAGACAGGAACGCCTGCGACCGTGTACTCAACGACGAACCTGAGTGCACGAATGGCAAAACGTCATTTTTTCGGATGAATCCAGTTTCTGTTTACAGCATCATGATGGTCGCATCCGTGTTTGGCGACATAGATGTGAACGCACATTGGAAGCTGTATTCGTCATCGCTGGCGTATCACCTGGCGTGATGGTATGGGATGCCACTGGTTACAGGTTTTGGTCACCTCTTGTTCGCATTGACGGCTCTTTGAACAGTGGACGTTACATTTCAGATGTGTTACGACCCGTGGCTCTACCCTTCATTCCATCCCTGCGAAACCCTACATTTCAGCAGGATAATGCACGACCGCATGTTGCAGGTCCTGTACGGGCCTTTCTGGATACAGAAAATGTTCGACTGCTGCCCTGGCCAGCACATTCTCCAGATCTCTCACCAATTGAAAACTTCTGGTCAATGGTGGCCGAGCAACTCGCTCGTCACAAGACGCCAGCCACTACTCTTGATGAACTGTGGTATCGTGTTGAGGCTGCATGAGCAGCTGTACCTGTACACGCTATCCAAGCTCTGTTTCACTCAATGCCCAGGCGTATCAAAGCCGTTATTACGGACAAAGGTGGTTGTTCTGGGTACTGATTTCTCAGGATCTATGCACCCAAACTGCGTGAAAATGTAATCACATGTCAGTCGTAGTATAATATATTTGTCCAATGAATACCCGTTTATCATCTGCATTTTTTCTTGGTGTAGCAATTTTAATGGCCAGTAGTGTATTATTGGCTAATAATACGAGCCCCTGACTACCAATCCGTTCTGTGAAAATCGCAAATCAATAGTCATTCCCATTTTCGCAATATATGCGGTGTAAGTTTCAGGTTATTCACCCTTTATGTGTGGAGGTAGTCTGAAAAGAGCGTCACTGGCGCGGCACGCAAATTGTGAAGCGTACGCGTCACGAGTGCTCGTAAATAGTGTTTTTGAATGTGCGCCGCTGCAAGAAACAGTCTCTCAGCTCAACGACAGATGGCCAACAGGGACGATATATTCTCAAGCCATCACACAGTTGGCAAGTGGCGAGGGACGCATGAAAACCGCACCACTGATCTTTGGCCCTTCGAATGCAATCGCCAGACTAACTTGAGTTTAGCTGCGCGGAAGAAAAAACAGATGCCGTGGGCCAAGGCCGCAATGCCGGGACAATAAGGCCCAACGCACGAGGACAAAAAACCCAGCCCCGCGATAACAGCCTAAGACGTGACGCGGCTGCCCTTTAACTTCTTTGCTCACGAAGAGTATTTAAATAGTCTTCCCGCTGCAGAACCAACATATGCTTCATGCACTCTCAGCTGTTTTAAAAATGTCAGTGTAGACGCCGGCCGAAGTGGCCGTGCGGTTAAAGGCGCTGCAGTCTGGAACCGCAAGACCGCTACGATCGCAGGTTCGAATCCTGCCTCGGGCATGGATGTTTGTGATGTCCTTAGGTTAGTTAGGTTTAACTAGTTCTAAGTTCTAGGGGACTAATGACCTCAGCAGTTGAGTCCCATAGTGCTCAGAGCCATTTGAACCATTTGAACCATCAGTGTAGACGTTCCCTTCACAGAATTATTTTGTTCCTAAGGGTTGACAATGATAACTGTGATTACTTAAATGTAAATAAAAAATTATTCTGTGCCAGTCACTTGTTAGTTGTGCCACAACGTGTTTCGATGTTTCATACTGTTATCTTCTCGCGATAATTACGTAGTTACATTCTTGGTATTAGTAAAGAGCACCGACGCCATTTCACAGCAGCAAACCAAGGGAAAAAGACTTATCTTTGGGTGATGTTTCTTTCTCCTTTTTCTTGAAAAGCTAAAACCAGAAATTATTCAAGAGTAACATCTAATTATGGAGAAAGTAGAACAAAACAGAAGCTGCATACGACTAATTGTTGTATGAGATCTTCTCTGTACATGTGATGTTAGAATGTTATACAAAGATTTTATATATTTCCACGTACATAATCACCCTGTAATTCACAATTAAGTACCTGGCAGGAGATTCATCGAACCACCTTCAAGCTATTTCTCTACCATTCAAATATCTAACAGCACGCGAGAAAAACGAAACTCAAATCTACGTATTATACATGTACCTATATCAATCACAGTACTGATACGTGGAATCGCTGGAGCTGGAGTATTTAACACCATAACTGTATACGACATACAACAGTGGTGTAAGGGAAGTAGAGACGAACAATTTTATACAGGGCACTTGTGTCTATCAATCAAGCCGGAAAATAATATCAAATTGAAACTTGAAACTTCCTGGCAGATTAAAACTTGTCTTTCGCGGGCAAGTGCTCTACCACCTGAGCTACCCAAGCACGACTCACGCTCCGTCTTCACAGCTTTACTTCCGCCAGTACCTCGTCTCCTACCGAGTTCGAGTCTCGGTCCGGCACACAGTTTTAATCTGCCAGGAAGTTTCATATCAGCGCACACTCCGCTGAAGATTGAATATCTCAGTCTGGAAATATCAAATTGACCGAAAGCGCACCGCGAGGTTTTCGATATCTTCTCGCTTTCTTACGCCACTGGCTTAGACAGCTATTTCGGTAACATTGTTAGTTTAAACTTTCCCATGAGGGTTATGAAAGAGAAAATACTTTGGTAAACGTTATATACCAACTGATTACGTTAACAATTCGGTCTAAACTTAACATTCAAAGTAGTTTCGTACTATGAAGGCTAGACAAACCAAACGATTTATTTGTTAATTTTATGCTGTTAGAGTTCACAAAATTTTGAGGTAAAATTTACACGAACGTGAATTTTACATTTTGTAAGCACAAGAAAAAGAAGTTTTTAATATACAAGCACGAATTTAGCCAAAACGTCCAGCTGTACGAGTGGCGGTCGAAAAGTTTCTAGCTCGAGATAGTTACCGTAATGTCTCGCACAAACACCACCACTTGCTTTAATGGTGACCCTTTTTGGGTATGCAAGTCAAATTTCACGGCTCCAGCATCGTTAGTTTTGCCGCTAGGATGCGTTGTATGACGTAGTGTAAGCAATTGGCGAATTTCGAGAGAATCAAGAACCGTGCTGTGATTGAATATCTCCATTTGAAGGGAATGACGCCCAAGGAAATTGCGGAGAACATACGGAATACACTTAAGGAAAGTGCTCCGTCTTATGCAACAGTGAAAAACGGGGTGTTCGCCTTCAAACGTGGAAGAACGAGTGTGGAAGATGCGCCTAAGAGCGGAAGGCCTGTCGCCGTTGCCACTGGTGAAACAGTGACTGCAATTCATACAGTTTTGCAGGATCGTCGAACGGCGTACCAGCACATTGAAACCATATTTGGGATCTCCCATGGGCGTGCTCATGACATTGTTGTGGATATTTTGGGAATGTGGAGAGTTTCATCTTGGTAGGTCCTGAAATACTTGAATGCAGATCGGAGACGGGAGGGTTTGCAGTGTTGTGAAGAAATCGTCCACCAATTTCAAGCGGATGAAGACAGCTTTCTTGCAAGGTATGTGACAATGGACGAAATGTAGGTTCAACACTTTGATCCTGAGACAAAATAACGTCTTCTGGGATGCAGAAGGACTAATTATGGTGGATTACTTGTAATAGGGCTTAACGACCAATGCATTATACTATTGCACCCTCCTGCGCGGTTTTAGAGAAAAAGAGAAAAGGGTGCGGAAAATTGGCGGGCGGAGTTATTTGCATAGGACAACGCACCGGCGCACAAAGCCCTCACAACACTGGAAACACTGCGTCGACTGTGGGTTCGAATTGTTACGACTTCCGCCAGAGTGTCCAGATTTGGCTCCATCCTACTTTTTTCTTTTACCGAACCTCAAAGGACGACGGTTTGACAATGATGATGCTGTGAACGCTTGGTTGGATTCGAAATCGAAGACCTTTTATTTGAATGGTTTACAGAAGTTATCTGAGCTTGCCAGCAAGTGCAATAGTGTACACGGGTATTATTCAGAAAAATAAGTTTGTATTATGAAATTTCTGTCATTCTTTATTTGTTAGGCTAGAAACGTTCCGCCCCCCCCCCCTCCCATATCGGTGAGATATGAAAATTTGTGCCGGAAAAGGAGTAGATTCCATATTTCCCGCTTTACGGCAGCGGTCGCCTTAACCGCCATCCGAACACGCCTCCAGGACAGACCGACCCACCTTCCATACGTCACAATTCTCATCTCGTAAAGCTCGCTCCCGCACGCACGCACACACGCACACGCACACACACACACACACACACACACACACACACACACACACACACACACACATTGGATGTGATCGTCGCTTTAACCCGTCGAGGCACGTAATACTTATTGTATTATTGCACAATGCCTTTGTTGACAATTAACATTATGCAGTGTTCCTCCAGTCACGCGTTCATGTCTGAAAGAACACTGTATAACGTGAATTGTCAACGTAGGCATTGTAAAATATAATAATGACTAAATGCATCTGGCGTGCCGCTTGAATTTGCACGTGGAACGACCTGACTGACTAACTACAATGTTAATTAACTCGGAAATGGTGCAACGTATCTAATTTTTTTTTTCTTGACAATTATTTCTCAGCACAACCTATCCTGCAACGCCCTTACAATCTTTTCAGACTGTTTCTGACCATGCCGGAGATCCTTCGTGGTCAACGAGTTTACCTTCCCACTACGAAAGTCCCACAAAGCATTGGAAAGTGCTTTCCCGAGCGCGGCCGTGGAATTCAGCTTATGTACTTCCTTGTTTTTCTAAGCGAGTGTTACGGTTCAGTGAGCGGGAACTTGTTCATAGGAAGAGATGTCATAGCACAGGGTAGATCCATTAGCTTGCTGGAGGGGATGTCTGAAGTAGAAAATAAACTCTGTACCGTTTAACTGAAATAAATTCCAATTGTTTCCATGGACATTTGAGTGTGTGTGGCTCTGAGCACTATGGAACTTAACAGCTGAGGTCATCAGTCCCCTAGAACTTAGAACTACGTAAACCTAACTAACCTAAGGACATCACACACATCCATGCCCGAAGCAGGATTCGAACCTGCGACCGCAGCGGTCGCGCGGTTCCAGACTGTAGCGCCTGGAACCGCTCGGCCACTCCGGCCGGCCTGTGTGTGTGTGTGTGTGTGTGTGTGTGTGTGTGTGTGTGTCTTTTGACCTGTTGTACTGCGGCGGAGATCATAGGTGGAAGTTACGAGGGGCCAGCTGGAATACTAACTTATCAGTGTATATATTCCAGTCCAGTGGTCGAATCTCGGCATTTTCCTGAGAGTAGTTAGATGGCTACAGGGTTTCTAATTATTGACACTGGAGTACTGAGAAGTTTAACCCTGTCTAGCGAGTTAAAGTGAGGTTGGCGACACTGATTGATATTGATAGTATACATGTAGCACTGCAGAGAATTAACTCGGACCCAGCAATAAACGTTTCCGATTAAATCTGCAAATCAGTACGTGGAGCGATGCGTGTCGCGCGTCTCCAACAGTGCGTGGAATCTGTTCACGGCGCGACCGCAAATGTGGTTTAGTGCGACGCCACGGCAGGTCCGATGCACGGACGGGCGGAACGTTGCAGCACTGCAACGAATAGCAGCGGAGTCTCCATCCTCGCGTAAACTGCGAGCAGCAACACCGTCGAAACCGGCGCGTTACTTGCATAAATGCTACTAACTGTTTACGAATGTTTCCAGGATGGATTTTCACTCTGCAACGCAGTGTGCGCTGGTATGAAACTTCCTGGCAGATTAAAACTGTGTGCGGCACCGAGACTCGAATTCCAGACCTTTGCCTTTCGAGGGCAAGTGCTTTCCCAAATGAGCTACCCAAGCACGACTCACGAGCGTTCTCACAACTTGACTTCCGCCAGTTTCTAACCGCCAACTTTCCAAACTTCGCAGAAGTTCTCCTGGAAAAAAAGATATTGCGGAGACATGGCTTAGCAGCAGCCTGGGGCAGGTTTCCAGAACAGATTTTCACACTGCAGCCGAGTGTACGCCGATACGAAACTCCCTGGCAGATTAAAACTGTATGCCGGACCGAGACGCACACAGTTTTAATCTGCCAGGCAGTTTCATATGTGCGAATGGCTCCAAAATACCTTATGTCTCTGTAGGAGCCATTTTTTATGATCAAACTGGGTGGAGACAAAGAGACATTGTAAGTTACAGAAGCCTTGGTATTAACTGTTGGGACGTTCGCTCAAAAATGGTTCAAATGGCTCTGAGCACTATGGGACTTAACATCTGAGGTCATCAGTCCCCTAGAACATAGAACTACCTAAACCTAACTAACCTAAGGACCTCACACACATCCATGCCCGAGGCAGGATTCGAACCTGCGACCGTAGCGGTTGCGCAGTTCCAGAATGAAGCGCCTAGATCCGCTCGGCCACAGCGGCCGGCGAGATGTATTGTACATTAGTTAGTACCCGATAACCTGAGAAGTCTCTACAGTGAGAAGGAGCTGCCTGAACAGATTCATTTGCAGTGCACACCGGATCACGAGAGGCAACGAACGCGCAGACCAAGCTTCGAAAAAGACGCAGAAAATACTTTCGCCGAATCACTTCTTTCGTGCAGTGAATTTCACAGCACACTCACCAACGAAGCAAAAACGGAATGGCCCGGGTTACTGGGCGTGGAACATCACGTAAAAGGTATATGGTATGGTGAGATAAAGGCACAGATCACATGTTGCCCTTGGTTTCTCAACTCGCGAGCTCACGAGAAATTAAAATGTTACTATTAACTAAGGACAAGTCCGCCCCCGGTAGCTGAGTGGTCAGCGCGACAGAATGTCAATCCCAAGGGCGCGGGTTCGATTCCCGGATGGGTGGGAGATTTTCTCTGCACAGGGACAGGGTGTTGTATTGTCCTAATCATCATCATTTCATCCCCATCCACAACCAAGTCGTCGAAGTGGCGTCAAATCGAAAGACTTGCACCCGGCGAACGGTCTACCCGACGGGAGGCCCTAGTCACACGACATTCTTTACTAAGGACAAACCATGAGTACTAATAAAACAGATATTTATTAAAATTAATACCGTCTCCAAACTGTGATTCCTGCCTCACTGAAGAGGACATTTTATGTATATTAATAGGACGTAACAAATACAAGCATCGAAGTACAATTTCATTACACAATGCTTTAAAAAATACGAATTATTTTTGGCTAAGAGTAGCTCTTAGCTCCGTAAATAGGTCCGTTGGCATGCACACCGATAAGCCGAAACATTTGACCACTGCCACCGCCACGTTGGATGCCGCCTGGTGACGTTGCGGCCACGTGACGTGGTAACAAAAGTATGGAAGCGGAGCAGACACGGAGGAAGGATCACCTTAGCAAAGGTATGGACTGCAAATAGGGAAATCCATTGAAATAAGCGACTTTGACAGAGGACTGATTATTATTACGCAGAGCCTGTGAACAAGTATCTCGAAAACGGCGAAGTTGGTCGAAAGTCCACGTTGTACTGCCGTGAGCGTCTACGGAAAGAGGTAGGACAGTGGAACTAACAGTAGGCGCTAAACGTTTGGACGTCCACGACTCTTCATAGAACGCGGGGTTCGGAGGCTTGTCTGCTGTGTAAGGTAGGTTAGATGGTGATCTGTGGCACAATGCTGGTGCACGCACAAGTGTTTCGGAGAACACCGTTTATCCTACACTGTTGAAGATGGAGCTCCGCAGCAGACCACCTCTACGTGTTCACATGTTGCCCCAACGACATCGTCAGTTACGATTGTAGAGGGCACGGGACCATCGGGATTCGACCGTCGATCAATGGAAATGTGTCAGCTCTTTGGGTCATTCAAATTTTTGCTACACTAGATCGCCGGTCGTCTCCACAAACGCCGTTATCGAAATGAACGGCGGCTCGAAACGTGCAGCGCGTCACGGACGCAGCCTGGTGGAAGCAGTATTATACTACGGGAGACATTCTCCTGCACCTTTACGGGGCCTGAGATAGTAACCGAAGACGCGCTGATAATTGTAAACCACCTACTTCCATTCATGCTTGAAGTCTTCCCCGATGGCAATGTCCTATTTCAGTGGTATAAATGTTCGTGTCTTGAAGCCTGAACAGTGTTGCAGCGGTTTGAGGAGCTTTATAATGAACTCACGTTGATGTTTCGGCGACCAGTCTCGCCTGATATAAATCCTATGGAACCTATCTGCTTCGCTACCGGGCATCATCATCGCATACGCAAATAAGCGGCCCGTTATTTAAGAGAATTACATGGACATCTGATGCCACATACCTCTACAAACCCACCAACAATATGTCGAATCCCTGATATGCACAATCAGTATTTCGTTCCAAAGACGGACAAACAAGCAGGTGGTCATAATTTTTTCGCTCATTAGTGTCCATTTGGCATTTTATTTAACTTTGTAAAATAAAGCATAAAGGGTGGTAAGATTACAGTTTAATGTCCGGTCAACAGCGCAATCGTTCGTGACTGAGCACAAGCGCAGATTACGAAAGAATGGGGGATGGAAACCGACTGTGCCCTTTCAAAGTAACCATGCCGACATTTTCCTGGAGTGACTTTGGGAAATCACGGAAAATCTAAATCTGGATAGCCAGACGGGGATTTGAACAGTCTTCCTCCAGAATGCGACTGCAGTGTGCTAATCACTGCGTCGCTCGCTCGGTTTAACTCTGTAAAAGAGAAACGCAAAGCTTTACGAGCTTCTCATCTGTATATAATCTATTACTTTCGCTTAGCTTTACTAGTCTGGTTTTATATAATACAGTGTTTTATATTGTGTGGTCAAGAATGACAAATGTCCTTTTCGTATCATGTCACATATTGTATCTACTCAATTGGACTTTCGCTGAAACCAGTCAAAAAACTTTGCAGAATGTTCTTGATTAATTTTTGCGCAAAAAGACTGAAGCAAGTTTACGAACTGGATCTCACAAGACACCGCTATTTGCTTGCCCTGGAGACACCGATAAAAATTGTGGACTGTATCAACGTTAGCTGTGCTCAGGAATTCTCCTGCGAAAGGAAACGTCTAATTAGCAAATATTTAATCGCTCAGCGCTCTGCTGGTGGCGGCTTCCGGCGAGGACAGATCGTGCAGGAAGCTGAGCAGTCGCTAAGGCGACGCGCATAGCCAGAAGTTCTGAAAACGCCTCGCCTAGCGGGCTCCTTGCATACTTTCCTATAAGGTATCGATAAATGTTGTCAGAATAGAATCTGCTTCAATCCAATTCAATGCCTGAGTGATCCGACGCACTCTACCTCACATTCAAGTCATTCTGGAACAAAGGTTTCAAAATGGTTCAAATGGCTCTGAGCACTATGGGACTTAACAGCTGAGGTCATCAGCCACTAGAACTTGGAACTACCTAAACCTAACTAACCTAAGGACATCACACACATCCATGCCCGAGGCAGGATTCGAACCTGCGACCGTAGCGGTCGCCCGGTTCCAGACTGAAGCACCTAGAACCGCTCGGCCACTCTGGCCGGCCAAAGCTTTCACTCTGCAACAGAGTGCATGTTATAAAGGAACCTGCCGGGAACCCAAACCCTCGTATTTCGCATGGTATAAGGCATGGTCAGACCGCAAAGATGTTAAGGAGCAGTGCTCGCAAAATGCAAGGCTCCGGGTTTGATTCCCCGTCCGGCATGAGATCAGCGTATGTCAGCAAATTTCATTAAAGAGGGCATTAAGCTGCCGAGTGAGAACTTCGTTCTGAAAACAACCCAACCGCTGTGGCTAAGGCGCCCTTCAGAGCTGCTGCTCTAGATATCGTATCAGAAAGATGCACGGTCTAGTCACATTAATGTGACCACCAGTCAAAAGCCTGAACAACTACCATTTCCAACACGGACCACTGCGGGACGAGCAGGAAGACAGTCAGTGAGGTTCTGGAAGATACGACATGGATGTGGAGCGATGCCGACTCTAGCGCCGTGGCCAGCTGCGCTATGTTTCTCGCTTGAGAATTCATGGCGCGAACAGCTCGATCGAGGTGGTCCCATAGATTCTCGATTGGATTTAAATCAGCAGAGTTTGGTGGCCAGGGGCGTACAGTAAACTCCTTCTGCTGCTCTTCGAATCACGGACGTATACTGCGAGCTATGTGACACGATGTATTGTCCTGCTGGTAGAGACGCCACCGTGCCCATGTGGGGGTGGTCATGGTCTTCAAGGATAGATGCATACCTGCGTTGATCTACTGTGCCCTCCAGAATGACAAGATCATCCAGGGAATGCCTCGAAAACATACCGCAGATCATAGCGCTCCCTCCTCCGGCCTGCTTTCAGACGTTTCAGCCGTGCACGCCAAGGGTCATTTGTCCGATGGAGCATAAAACGTGATTCATCTGAAAAGGTTACCTGTCGCCTCTTAGTGAACGTCCAGTTGTGGTACTGGCGAGCAAATTCCAGCCTCCGTCGCCGACGAACAGCACTCTGCAGGGGAACATGAATCAGGCGCCTGCTACGGAAGCGCATGCGCAGTTACGTTCACTGAACGGTCGTTGCAGCGACAATGTTGGTAGCCTACCCTTGGTTCATCTGGGCGCTCAACTGCTCAACAGTTACACGTCTATTCACCAGTACACATTTCCGGAGGGGTCGTTCACCCCTGTCATCTACGGCCCGTGGAATACGACAACTGCCTCGGCGCTGGCTTCGGATAGCGCCAGCCGGCCGCTGTGGCCGAGCGGTTCCAGGCGCTTCAGTCCGGAACCGTGCTGCTGCTTCGGTCGCAGGTTCGAATCCTGCCTCGGGCATGGATGTGTGTGATGTCCTTAGGTTAGTTAGGTTTAAGTAGTTCTTAGTCTAGGTGACTGATGACGTCAGATGTTAAGTGTGTGTGTGTGTGTGTGTGTGTGTGTGTGTGTGTGTGTGTGTGTGAAATATTATGGGACTTAACTGCCAAGGTCATCAGTCCTTAAGCTTACACACTACTTAACCTAAAGTATCCTAAGGACAAACACACACACCCATACCCGAGGGAGGACTCGAACCTCCGCCGGGACCAGCCGCACAGTCCATGACTGAAGCGCCTAAGACCGCTTGGCTAATCCCGCGCGGCTCAGATGTTAAGTCCCATACTGCTTAGAGCCATTTGGATAGTGCCATTTTGCCATGCACGGTATGCTTTAACCACGGCGGCATGCGAAAAGCTTACAAACTTGATCTTTCTGAAACTCTTCCATCCTTTTTCCGAAAGCCAGTGGTCATGCCTGATTGGGCGTCAAATTAATCGCTTCGTTTTCGCATTACGACAACGACTGCACTGTTTTCTGCGTCCCCCCGGCGGGCTTTATGTACCCTCACTGCTAGTACTGTCTCCTGCCGTCTGTGAGTGGTCACTGCACATTGACCTCGAACACAGGCGGTGGTCACATTAATGTGACTGGACCGTGCTTTATACAGTGTCTTCATGGAGACGATAACGTAAGAGGTTGTAAAGTTTCTTACAGTGAGATTATTGTCGAGAATAACAAGGATCCTGGTTAGAGTCCCAGTCTTCTACACAACCAAAGTATGACTGCGTGCTGAAAAGTAATGCCTCCGAAATTAGAAACTCTTAAAGCTGTTTAAATAGGACAAACGTTATTAACATTCTACACCTTTATTCTTCTTGTCTACATATTTATTTCTCGACATAGTCACCCTGGCGACGAACACATTGCTCCTAATGAGGCCAGTTTCTTAATATCGTCACTGCCTAACCTAATCTAACCTAAGAGTGTTTGACTTTGTTGTCGGCGCCACAACCTCACCTCTGCTTGCACCATTTTTATAGCTATGAAAGTGATGTCTTCGAAGTTCGTGTTTAAGTTTTGGAAACGGATGAAAGTCGGATGGGGGTCAAGTCGGGACTGTATGGAGGATAATCCTTGAAGTCAACCCAAGGCGTCGGATTGTTGCAGAGGTCGCAGCGCTCCTTTGTCGTGTGGCATTGTCACGCTGAAGGAGAGGGTACTCCACGTGTGGACGAACTCCTCGAATTGGTGCTTTCAGATTTGGAAGGGTCTCTCTCGCACCGGCATAGTTACGTTGCACACCGCCATGGCACACACTAGGATTTGGATCCCACTAGCGACAGAGGGTTGTACCTTGCATCAGCGAAGCGGGAAAGCCGACCAATATACATGACATATAATACCTCAACCGATATTGAGAACAGAATAAAAAATTCGGGAGCACGGCTTTTCAGCACGCACTCGTATAACTCTCTCGCGCGCGTTTATCCTGTCTTCGTCAGTAAACCTATGAGAGGGAAGTCATGTGCGTCCTCCGTCTGTAGACTAATGAGAAATACACTGAAGCGCCAAAGAAACTGGTATAAGCATGCGTATTCAATTACGGACATATGTAAACAGGAAGAATACGGCGCTGTGGTCGGTAAAGCCAGTATAAGACAAAATGGTTCAAATGGCTCTGAGCACTACGCGACTTAACTTCTGAGATCATCAGTCGCGTAGAACTTAGAACTAATTAAACCTAACTAACCTAAGGACACCACACATATCCACGCCCGAGGCAGGATTCGAACCTGCGACCGTAGCGGTCGCTCGGCTCCAGACTGTAGCGCCCAGTATAAGACAGCAAGTGTCTGGCGCAGTTGTTAGTTGGGTTACTACTGCTACAATGGTAAGTTATCAAGATTTAAGTGAGTTTGAACGTGGTGTTATAGTCGGCGCACGAGCGATGGGACACAGCATCTCCGAGATAGCGATGAAGTGGGGGTTTTCCCGTACGACCATTTCACGAGTGTACAGTGAATATCAGGAATCCGGTAAGACATAAAATCTCGGACATCGCTGCGGCCGGAAAAAGATCCTGCAAGAATGGGACCAACGACGACTGAAGAGAATCGTTCAACGTGACAGATGTGCAACTCTTCCGCAAATTGCTGCAGATTTCAATGCTGAGCCACCAACAAGTGTCAGCGTGCGAACCATCCAATGAAACATCGTCGATATGCGCTTTCGAAGCCGAAGGCCCACTCGTGTACTGCATAGCAGCAGCTACAACTACGTCTACATGGGACTGTCCAAGCTGGTGGGGGCTCTGTAATGGTGCAGTGCGTGTGCATTTGGAGTGATAGGGGACTCCTGATACGTCAAGATTCCACTCTGACAGGTGACACATACGTAAACACCCTGTCTGATCACCTGCATCCATTCAAGTCCATTGCGCATTGCGACGGACTTTGGCAATCCTAGCAAAACAATGCGGCACCCTACACGTCCAGAACTGCCAGAGAGTGGCTCCAGGAACACTCATTGGCCACCAAACACCCCAGACATGAACATTATTGAGCGTATCTGGGATGCCTTGCAACGTGCTGTTCAGAAGAGATCTCCAGCCCCTCGTACTCTTACGGGTTTATGGACAGCCCTGCAGGATTCATGGTGTCAATTTCCTCCAGCACAACTTTAGACATTAGTCGAGTCCTCGCCACGTCACTGCACTTCTGCATGCTCGGGAGGGGCCCTACACGATATTTTGGAGGTGTACCAGTTTCTTTGGCTCTTCTGTGTACATAACATGTGGTGTGGGATGTACGAGGGGTGTTCAGTATGTACTGCAACACAGTTTTATTCGGGCAACTCCAGTTAAAAAATTGTAATTTTGTTTGCGACATCATTCAACATTCCTGCGTGATCTCGTATTTCCAGTAACTCTCGGTAAATAGCACCGCTGGAACCATTCTTCAAAGTAGAGTCTGCAGCTGAGGTACGTTCCAAGCAAGGAGCAGTTATTGAATTTCTTTTTATGGAAAACCACACCATTACAAATATTCACGTGCGTTTACAGAATGCATGCGAGCACCAGGCACTGGATAAATGCACTGCTGGTAGAAACTTCTGCCGACAACTGAACACAGAGTGAAATGTGCTTCGTCTTTCAAGCGCAGCCGGTTGCATACAGCTGTAACACTAGCAATGTTGCAACGTACACTTATTCGACGTGATCAACGAGTAACAATCAAGCAACTCAATGCTGCACTTGACATCTATGTTGATAGCTGTAACACACTTGTCCACCAGTTAGCGTGTTCTTCGGTTTATGCCCGCTGGGTTCCTAGAAGCCTAACTGAAGAGTATAAAGAAGGAACACCTGTACTCAACTGCTTGCTCGCTATGAGGCTAACTGTGACGGTATCTTGTCTGACACAGTCACTGGCGAAGAAACATGGATTCATCACTGAGTCTGAAACAAAATGGCAATCCACGGTGTGGCACCACACAAAGTCTCTTTCGAAGTTGTTCAACACAGTGCCCTTAGCTGTTTAAGTCATGACAACAGTCTTCTGGGACTCAAATGCTATTCTGTACGATGTCCTCCCTCATGGTCAAACGATCAATTCCGGAATCTTTTCTGAGACACTTAGGAAATCTAAGAAACAATTAAGACTTGTTCATGATCACAAAAATGCGAGCGCACTTCTACTCCACGACAAGACAAGGCCACCCAAAATGGGATCACAAAACTTAGGTGGACTGTTCTTTGATACAGCAAAAAACTTAGCTGATGTGCAGACTAGTAGAGTCTGAAGTAGTTCAAATAGTCCTGAGAAACGTGTTTGGAGGAACGGAAGGTGGGATGTGCTGATGTGGGCATAGCAGCAGGCGATAATACAATGGGATGTTGGTATTACAGTTAAGAGGAGACGTTGGGAAGCAGAACGTTTTCCGAAACTCTGATGCTGAGCAGGAACTTCAAGGGCTGGTACAGGATATGGACGGTAAGAGGTAGTTTCATCTGAGGTTCAAGGGGGAGAACATATCGTTCAACGTTTTGGAGGAAGTGATAAAACTTAGGAAGAGCGGAGATAGATGTAACATTTGCACCAGTGAGGATGAGTCGGTTGAGGGCCTTGTAGCTAGCTATACATGAAGACAATAGGATTTTCGTCCTCGTGTTCGAATGATCATCTGTGTTCGGACGTGTTTTGGATCATTAACAAGTAGGGATTAAAAGTTAATGTTTGACTGAGTGTGTGTCCTAGGTATTTCGTGCTTTAGTTGCGCTAATTGGATGGTTGTGGGTGCAGAACGCACCGATAGTTTTTGTACTATTGTTGGCTGGGCTTTTGCTAGGTCTATGAAGTGACACAGCAACTTTGTGTAAAACACATCCAAATGCAGTGTTTGTTAACGGGTAGAGAAGGTTATATTTAGGCTCCTTAGCTGTTCCCCTGTAACGCAAGTGGAACAGGGTTGCCAGTCACGGACGGTGGAACGGTAGCTGCTTGCTCCTGACGCAGATGCTGCGTATGCAGCACTGCACGTGTCGTCTCGCGTGGCTAACGCTGCGTCAAATGAACCGTTCTGTGCCAATTCCGCAAGGCACCTTTCTCATACCGTGAGGTTTACTTTCCAGCATCTTTAATTCCTTACCAAAGGGATTCTAAAAGTGCTACTCGGGATCCCGACAAAGGGGCGGTTGTCATATATCGATGGTAGGCAATGAAAACCTCCTAACTTCATTTTTCTGTGAAAAGCTCGTAATTCCAATAACCAGTTAACTCCATTATCAAAGAGTGATTTGAAATAGCATGAAGTACTCTAATCTGTAAATAACTAGGCTTCTACTATATAGCTACTCATGCGACATTATTTGTATCACTTTATTTTTGTAAGAAACTGTTTTTGCTTTTCCTGTAAAATTTAAAAAATTCGTGTTACGAGGGTTTCACTGCCTACCATCGGCATTTTTGATGAATGGAAGAGTACCGACATACTTCTAACGCAGGATTAGTTGTCCTCAAAACTATGTTGAACGCTGAAAGCAGAAAGTGTAACATATTGCGCATAAATTGGCGAAGATATCGACTACTGTTCGATTATAATACTGGAGGCAAATAATGGGAAACAAGAACTATTGTAAGATACCTAACTGCAGTAGTAAAAACTGTAGAAAACGCAGATGCGGGGCTGAGATTCACACGAAGAATATTAAGCAAATTTAATTCAGACACAAAAGAAATAACTTAAAAATGCTCCTCTGACACGTCTTGAGTATATCTCGTCAAACGAGAACACTTACCAAATTGGATTATTAGTTGATTGTTGGTTGGTTAGTGGACTATAAACAGCGAGGTCATCAGTCTCTCATTCAGGGGTTAGTCCAACTGGAGTAAGTGACGTCAGTCAGAAATTGCACCGAGTAGTATTGTAGGAGTGGTAAAATCAAGGCACTGAAAGCAATATTGATGCCAGATATAACAAATAATTTAAAGACTGGTTAAAATAAAGGGTGATTCTTATTATCGTTCAAAAAACCCCAAAGTGACGTAGATGACGCTGAGACAATAATTAAATACAAAACACATGGGGTCGCAAATGTCTGGAAATACACCAAAAACTGATGAGAAATGTCGAGCACGTGACGTCACCAGAATGACGTACCTCCCCCCACGTGCAGCGGCTGGGCTTGGTCGTGAAGGGGTGATTGAGCGATGCAATACTTGCACTGGAGCAAACGGTACACATTTCGGACACCTTTGGTGAATGTGATCTGTTGTAAACATAGAAGCTGCATAATTATTGTCATCACAAAGAAGAAAACAGTAACCAGCCACTATTAATACTGCTATTTATTGAGGTAAATAGCGCCGTTACCGGTTTCGAACTGCCAAGTTCATCATCAGACGGCTGTTCACACGATTTAAGATACACTTTACATTATCGTCCGTTTTCGATTTTTATTATTCCACTGTGGCGAAGTATTTTTGGTGTGTTGTTGCCGTCGAAAAATCCGCGCGATTTTGTAAAGTGTATCTTGAAAATCATGTGAACAGCCGTCTGATGATCAACTTGCCAGTTCGAAACCGGTAACGGCGCTATTTACCTCAAAAAATAGCAGTATTAATAGTGGCTTGTTGCTGTTTTCTTCTTTGTAAGAATTAACCTACATTAATTGTACACAGCCACGGTCTCATCATGTCAGTTTTAGACAAAATAGCATTATTGTCCTCGCTGTAACCAAGTAAAAACTGTTAATATTTTGTGTTACTTTCCTTTCGTCCTTTTGTTTTGTTTAGAGACATTATTCGGAAAAGAAAATTTACCTCAATTGTTGGCAACGACGCAGCTCGAGCTTATAGTCACTCACTTGTGACGCAGTACGGTAGGTTTCTCTTGTACTGTATTTCGAAATAAACAAGCGGAGACCGCGAGACCGGCAAATAGAATAATAAATCTTACCTTAAAGTAAACTCACACATATTTACTATTAAAAACAATATTGATCACGATTTATTTATCGAGGTGACCGGTTTCGACCACTACTGTGGTCATCTTCAGACCATTGAGTACGAAACCTCTTTCTGCTAGAGAATCACAGTAGTGATTCTCCAACAGAAAGAGGTTCCTACTCAATGGTCTGAAGATGACCACAGTAGTGGTCGAAACCGGTCACCTCGATGAATAAATCGTGATCAATATTGTTTTTAACAGTAAATATTTGTAAGACATTGATCACTGCCTCTCCCATAATGTATTCAAAAGTAATAAACTCACACATGTCTGACGTAATGAAAAAAATACTGCCCGCCAGACGCAAGACTCGAACCCTGAGCCCCATGGGGTATAATCGCGAACATAGGCCCGGAGCGACACCCACGTGACTTGGTTTGGGATGAACAGGTGCGATAGGCTCAACTGCCGCACGCGCGATGAGGTACGTCATCTGATGACGTCTCATGTTCACCATCTGTCATCCCCTTTTGGCGTATTTCCCGACATTTGCGACTCCATAGGTCTTATATTAAATGACTTGTCTCAGCGTCGTCTACGTCACTTCAGAGGTTTTTATCCGTTAATAAGAATCACTCTATATACGGGTCGGGTCGGTCTGCAAGTCAAGAGATGAAACGAGGACTCCCCCGTTCTAATCTACGGTGAGAAGCATCTCCTCCATGTTGAAACCCTCCCCCGCCCCCCCCGAGCCGTAATACTCTGATGGAAAAAAAATCGCAACACCAAAAAGTAATTAATATAGAATAGTGAAATTTCGGGAATACATTTGTGTACATAAAATATTTTAGTGATTAACATTGCACTATCAAAGGTAAGCGCGAGGTAACCCATTGCAAATGCGAACGCTGGTACATTACTAACAGGTGTAACCAGCAGAATGTTGAATGCAAGCAAACAAGCGTGCATGCATTGTGTTGCAGAGGTGCTGGGTGTCAGTTTATGGGCTGGAGTTCCATGCCTGTTGTACTTGGTCGGTCAATACAGGGACGGTTAACGCTGTTTCTGGATGACGCTGTGAGTTGTCGTCCGATGACGTCCCATACGCGCTCGATTGGAGAAAGGTCTGGTGATCGAGCAGGCCAAAGCAACATGTCGTCACTCCGTGGAGCACGGTGAATACAACAGCGGTACGAGATCCAGCGTTATCCTGTTGGAAAACACCCCCTGGAATGTTGCTCATGAATGACAGCACAACAGGTCGAATCACCAGACTGAAGTATCCATTTGCAGTCGAGTGCGTGAGGTAACCACGAGAATGATCCTGCTGTCACACGAAATCGCTCCCCAGACCATAGCTCCACGTGAAGGACAGTGTGTCTAGCACGCAGACAGTTTGGTTGCAGGCCCTCATTTTGCCTCCTCCTAACCAACACGCGGCCATCACTGCCATCAAGGTAGAACCAACTTTCATCAGAAAACATAACAGACCTCCACCCTGCCCCATTTGCAGCAATTCGTTCTGTCTTCCCACTCGCCAGTGCCAAGTGGCCGTGCGCAGCCCAATCTCCTTGCAGCCGTACATTCTCGTAACCACCACTGCCAGAAATCACGTACAATGACTACATTCCTGCAGTACCGCAGAAGGAACATGTAGCTTCTCGTAGTCCTATTGAAGTACCTCGTTCAAAATCAGTGGGGTGTTGATAACGGCGTCTTTGTCGTTTTAAAGGTATTTTTGACTAACATCAATTCACTACATCCAATCGCAAAGATAACTAACACTGACGACCGTTACTGCGTGTATTTAAAGCAAATCTGAATTGCATCCCCATAGTGGGGCTACTATCGCCACTCTTACTGGACCGGCGCGAAAGTGGAATCGACATCATCTTTCACGCCTACCACCTTTCGTTTGTGTCGTATAACTCCTTCTTGGTGTTGCGATTTTTTACCAGTGTAGTAAAAGTGAAAAAACTAAAAGCGTAAGCGGATCAATAGGACCGACAACAGTATAATAAAGTGAGATAGACAATCAGCTCGGTAGGTGGATGGGTGCAGCTGAGCGTCACCTGGGGGTCAGTGTGCTGCCTGACCAACTGTCCCACCGATCCTTTATAGTGAGTGTGTTAAAGATGGGAACAGAACCCATTCCCAGATGAACTATAAGGATCAAACGGATGTGGGTTCCAGTAGTTAAAGCAGAGTTAGAGAGACTTGGACAGGATCGACCAGCACGGTGAGCTCCATCAAACCAGTATTCGGCCAGAAGATCAGAATAGCTCAGGGTCTCCAATCCAACTTCTTTCATCGTCAAATAGTATCAATGCTTAAAGTTTCGCCTTCATCGCAGTGCTGTCTGAAAAGACGCTCGTAAGAAAGTAAAATAGTGTGGGGCAGAGAAAAGGGCTAGCCGAATCTAAAGGCAATTACAAACGGAGTAAGAAAAGGAGGATCAGAGTGACTGACGGACGAATAGAAGAGACAGAGAAGATCCAACGAAAAGTGGCATGTTTCGTCAAAATGGTTCAAATGGCTCTGAGCACTATGGGACTCAACAGCTGTGGTCATAAGTCCCCTAGAACTTAGAACTACTTAAACCTAACTAACCTAAGGACATCACACACATCCATGCCCGAGGCAGGATTCGAACCTGCGACCGTAGCAGTCGCGCGGTTCCTGACTGAGCGCCTAGAACCGCTAGACCACCGCGGCCGGCCATGTTTCGTCAACTGAAAGTTTAATAAGGACGACAGCGTTCTGGACATGTTCAACGAACTCCAGTGGCAGACTTTACTACAGGCGTTGTTCATCATGGAACTGTTTACTGTTGAAATTCGGAGAGTGTACGTTCCGGGAAGAACTGGGAAATTTATAATTTCCTCTACCGTATGCCTTGCGAAATGACAACAACGGAGGGTTTCAGAGAAATTGGGTCTGAGACGGAGCTTTGCCGACAGCCATTCTTCCCACGCGTCATTCGCGAAATGAACAACCAGGGAAATGAGGAATATGTGGTGATATCACAAATAGGTTCCGCCACGCTTGCGGTTTCAAAATATAGGACCTTCGCCTTGTTCGCACGAGCAGCACTCTTATTATGGTTACGCCGCAAGCAGTGGTGCCTCAGTAAGAAATATTTTATGCCAAATCTACGTTTAGAAAATGCGGAAAAAACATGCTAAAGTTTACAAAAAAACGCGGAAAAATTCTAAAAAACGCTATATCAATAAACAATTCTATCAGAAGTTATTTCTGCCTAGTACGTCATTAACATACTGTATTCCTGATCACCAACGTCGCGTAGTTAATGTCGATGAAATGAAATGTGAAATGAAATGTCGTGTGATGAGGGCCTCCCGTCGGTTAGACCGTTCGCCTGGTGCAAGTCTTTCGATTCGACGCCACTTCGGCGACTTGCGCGTCAATGGGGATGAAATGATGATGATTAGGAGAACACAACACCCAGTCCCTGAGTGGAGAAAATCTCCGACCCAGCCGGGAATCGAACCCGGGCCCTTTGGATTGACAGTCTGTCGCGCTGACCACTCAGCTACCGGGGGCGGACAATGTCGATAAAAAATATGGTGCCAATACGTTCTTGATTATATCCGTGCATTTTGCTACGTGTAGTCATAAGTCAGCGTTTTGGCTATCGACGGATGTTTTTTAAACACTAGTGATAAATAGTCAGTGGTCAAAATAGAAGCATGCTCACATATAAATATAGGTACTGTACTTTCAGCCTTTTAAGTGTTCAAGTGCTTTTTTTTATTTCCGAGAACTCAATCTTCGTTAGATCTTTTAATGTGTTCAAAGCTTTGACGTATTTTGTAGATGAAAGAGGTTGTTTTGAACATCAGATTTTAGCTACAATATTACAGTTGCAACACTTGCAGTATGCTTTTGTGGAACCCTTTTCGACAGGCCGAAGCCACTCTGTAAACTTGAACATCAACTCCCACTATGAACCATAATGCTGACTATATTTCGCGAGCACTGTCAAAATATTATCAGTGAACACTAATAACTAATCTGACATTACCATCACACAAGAATTATTTGCTAACGAACAACAAAATTAACAAATAATCTTCGATCTGGATTTTATGTAAGTTTCGGTCCAGACCTTCAGAGATTGCCCTATCCAGCGACAACGAACGACGTAGGATATCCAACGGTGGAAAGTAAATCCTTCCTGATAACGCAATTTTGTTTTGAAAAAAAAAAAAAAAAGACACACACACACACAATCTTTGATTTATCTGGAAAAATGCTAAAAAATATGCTACATACTAAACTGAATTTTTCCATGCTACATCTCTTGAAAACATGCTCAATTTAGCCACAAAAATGCTCAACTGGCAGCGCTGGGGCCACGGTAATATGCACGTGACCTGTGAGCAAGCTCGCCAACAGTATAAGCATATGTGGACTACGAGTATGTAAGTCCTAGCCTGCGAACATCCACTGTCTCACTTTTTTTTTGCGTGGTAATTGCGCCAGTACTAGCAGTTCAGGCTGTAGCTGACACGCCTACAAAATGTTGCGACTTATTCTGGTGCGCTTACAGTACTAGTTTTTCAATAATGGCTGTGCTCATTTCAATATCTTTTCTTTGTGGCGGTGTGTAGGGAGAAGGAGCGCCCATCATAGCCACCAACGCGATCTTCTTGTTCCGCACCCGCTAGTAGCCCGAGGCTGTGAGTTACGTAAGGCGTGTGAGGGTCTCTCACGGACCCGCCGGATCCAGTTCCACCGCACACCACGGGAGCAGATTCTGTCCCATCGCATATTCATGGCCCGCTTTGGTGAAGCGCCGCGCACTCGTGGGAAACTGGACGGCTCACACACACACACACACACCAGCTGTGTGCCGCATTCGAAGAAATGGACCTTGAAAGAGGCGAGAACTGGAATCAAAAACCAAACGCGCGGCCTCTGTTCTCGTATGCGAGCAAGGATCGCATTCAGCGTACTTGGTTACTAAAAAGTAAAGTTGTACATTATTGTTGGATGGGAGACCCTGAGCTATTCTGGTCTTCTGGCCGAATACTGGTTTGATGGAGCTCACCGTGCTGGTCGATCCTGTCCAAGTCTCTCTAACTCTGCTTTAACTACTGGAACCCACATCCGTTTGATCCTTTTTAAGGTATTTGGTACCCAAATAGCAAGCCCCATCTATAGTCGGATTAAAATTACTCGACAGTTGACACTTCACGCGTTGTAGCTATTTCGTCCGATCAGGGCGCTCAACGTGATCAACGAGACATCCGAAACGATCACCTTTACCAAACTGCGACAACAATTAGTTCAATTTCAGTTCCTTGTCCGGTTTTTTTCCTTTCTTAATGTGTTTGGGTCCCGACTCCTGGGTCTGGCCCTATTATTTCGTAGTTCATCACACATGGTAAACACACCAAAAACAAAGAACACACGACGATACTAAAGAAATACACACGTCTGACACACAGACGCTATTCATAGTCATTCATGCAGTTATTACACAGGGGTCGGCTTACATTAGACAAGCTAACATTGTGTGAAGCCGAATTTTTGAAGGCTGACAATGAATCGTTGCGACGGGTACACCGGAATCATAAATACAGGAACCTTTTCCAGTGTAATGGCGTAGCGTAGTGGTTAGGATATGTCGAGCGGTCCAAGACGCTGCAGTCATGGACTGTGCGGCTGGTCCCGGCGGAGGTTCGAGTCCTCCCTCGGGCATGCATGTGTGTGTTTGTCCTTAGGGTAATTTAGGTTAAGTAGTGTGTAAGCTTAGGGACTGATGACCTTAGCAGTTAAGTCCCATAAGATTTCACACACATTTGAACATTTTGGTTACGATATAACCTGACGTATAGAAGGTCGAAGGGTCGAATTCGTCAAATGCAGCGAAAATTACTTTCCTAAATCTAACCAAAAGATTCTTGATCATACAATGATTCTTGACTATCATTTTTATTCACTTAATTGGTTTAAATGTATTTCTTTATTCCTAATACTTTGCAGCGGCATTTTATCATGATATTGACTTTTTGCGTTTTTCTTCCTATCATTATTTTCCGTTTGGAATCTGTTTGTGTCGCCTATAATATTCAACCCAGTGTCAATCAGGCCTGCTCATCGGTTGGTAACGCGGCATCCCGTGTAGCCACTGTTAGGATAGTTCCAGGTTACCAAAATGGTTCAAATGGCTGTCAGCACTGTGGGACTTAACATCTGAGGTCATCAGTCCCCTATATCTTAGAATTACTTAAACCTAACTAACCTAAGGACATCACACACATCCATGCCCGAGGCAGGATTCGAACCTGCGACTGTAGCGGTCGCGCGGTTCCAGACTGAAGCGCCTAGAACCGCTCGGCCACACCGGCCTGTCACAGGTTACCAGTGACAGCGAAAAATTACGGTTTGCTCTTACCTTTACAACTGAAATTTTGCTGCAGAATATGGCAATGCAAACAAACATATTATGAACTTTTTCTGTCTTGAGTCTGCTCGCAGAAGTTAGCCTTAAACGCCGCGAACAAAGTGACCGTGATTTTAGTTCTGCCGCATATTGCTGATCGCCGTTTTCTTGGAATTCAGGGCTACAAAACGCGTCTTCTGCCGCATTTCAGTCATTGGTCACTTAAAATCAGCTGTCGACAGACATCTCACATTTCCGCCATACCTCGCGGGCGGCCGCTTCCAACACTGCACCACGTTACGCATTAACAGCATTTGAGAAGTAACCCGCCTTGTTTGTGTATTACCTATAACCGAGCGGTAGCCGGCAGCGGATGTGGCAACTCTGTAGAGGCAAGTGAGAGTCATCAACAAATCATGTCATTTTAATCGGACTATTCTACTTTTAGTGTCTCATCGCCTAATCTAATTCTCTCAGCAACGGTCGAATTAATTCGTTTACGTTTTATACTCTTGTTTTACCTTTGTTGATCATCTTAATAATCTCTTTCTAAGACACTATCCATTCCGTTAAACTACTCTTTCATATTCTTTGACGTCTCTGACAGAATTAGTATATCATTGGCAAACCTTAAAGTTTTTATTTATTTTCCCTGAACCTTAATTCCCTATTCAAATTTGACCTTGGTTTAGTTTACTGCTTCCTTGCTGTACAGATTGAATAATATATAGAATAGCCTACAACATTTCTCACTCACTCCTCAATTATTGCTTTCTCTTTCATGTCCTACGACACTTATGCCTAACTGCAGTCTGGTTTCTGCACAATTCGCGAATAACCTTTCATTGCCTGTATCTTACTCTGCTTCCGAAGAGTGTATCCCAGGGCACATTGTCAAGAACGTTCCCTTAACCTACAAATGCTAATTATCTCCCATTTCTGCTTGCGTGTTGCGGAATGTGCCTCGCCCACACAACAGAGTATCCTATCCACACGGCTTCTCTCCGTGATAGGTGACCACTCGGTCGCTTACACACATTATAGGCCCATTCACACGAGATGACCCCATGTGTGTTCTTCCACACCACAGTCTGATTTAAATTACACTATGTGATCAAAAGTATCCGGACACCTGGCTGAAAATGACTTAACAAGTTCGTGGCGCCCTCCATCGGTAGTGCTGGAATTCAATATAGCGTTGGCCCAGCCTTAGCCTCAATGACAGCTTCCACTCTCGCAAGCATACGTTCAATCAAGTGCTGGAAGGTTTCTTGGGGAATGGCAGTCCATTCGTCACGGAGTGTTGCACTGAGGAGAGGTATCGATGTCGATGAGGTCTGGCACGAAGTCGGCGTTCCAAAACAGACCAAAGGTGTTCTATAGGATTCAGGTGAGGACTCTGTGCAGGCCAGTCCATTACAGGGATGTTATTGTCATGTAACCGCTCCGCCACAGGCCGCGCATTATGAACAGGTGTTCGATCGTGTTGAAAGATGCAATCGCCATCACCGAATTGTTCTTCAACAGTGCTTCTTGCTAGAAGGTGCTTAAAACATCAATGTAGGCCTCTGCTGTTATAGTGCCACACAAAACAACAAGGGGTGCAAGCCCCCCCCCCCCCCCCTCCATGAAAAATACGATCACACCGTAACGATGACGTTCACCTGGCATTCGCCATACCCACACCCTGACATCGGATCGCCACATTGTGTACCGTGATTCGTCACTCCACACGTTTTTCCACTGTTCAGTCGTCCAATGTTTACGATCCTTACACCAAGCGAGGCGCCGTTTGGCATTTACCGGCGTGATGTGTGGCTTATGAACAGCCGCTCGACCATGAAATCCAAATTTTCTCACCTCCCACCTGTCATAGCACTTGCAGTGGATCCTCATGCAGTTTGGAATTCCTGTATGACGGTCTGGATAGATGTCTGTCTATTACACATTACAATGCTCTTCAACTGTCGGCGGTCTCTGTCATCCAACAGACGAGGCCGGCCTGTATGCTTTTGTGCTGTACGTGCCCCTTCACGTTTCCACTTCGCTATCACATCGGAAACAATGGACCTAGGGATGTTTAGGAGTGTGGAAACTCGCTACAGACGTATGACACAAGTGACACACAATCACCTGATCACGTTCGAATTCCAAGTCCGTGAGTTCCGCGGAGCGGCCCATTCTGCTCTCTCACGATGTCTAATGGCTACTGAGACCGCTGATACGAAGTACCTGGCAGTAGGTGGCAGCACAATGCAATATGAAAAAATGTAGGTTTTTGGGGGTGTCCAGATGCTTTTGATCATATAGTCCAGTTCGCATCTGACGAATTAAACTCCAAGTTGCAGTCTCCAGGCAGCCACCACAGCGCTCCTTTGACTGTGGCGATGCGAATCGCTTTGAAGTCTTGTATCCTTCAAAAATCATAAAAAATCTGAAATTCGCATGAGGAATAGTTCTCTATAACTTTTCGAAATTTATCTAAATATGTTTGTAATTTTAACTACATCTAGGGTTAGATTAATACGTTTGTAATTTTGATTAGATCTGGGATTACGTTAATACGTTCGAAACTTAAATAGATCTGGAGTTGGGTTAATTTTTTCGGAAATGGATGAAATTTTTCAGGGAGACAGTTTCAGACTCATCAAGTGATATCATGAAAAGCATTAAACTCACTGATATGTTTTTATTCGTACCAGAATACCTCGCTCGACAACAAACCTTCCCAAAATTTCATATCATCTGCGTGTGCTTTGTATAAGCTTCGGTAAATGGAGTTTTTCTTCGTTCTTTTTTAATATTTAAATCTTAAGAAATATGAAGTTTGAAGTTCCATCTCCTACCAAAATTAGCTTAAAATCTGATATCCTCTCATAATTTCAAAACTCTGTTATTAATATCGGTTAAAGTCAGAGTTATGTTTTTCTATAAATAGGAATGAGTTTCGCATCCGGAAAATTTTCCTACTTGAGAACTTGCAGGCGCAGTGCTTTGTGCAAAGTTTATGAATGGCAAGAGTAGGACGTGACGATGGTTCAAATGGCTCTGAGCACTATGGGACTCAACAGCTGAGGACATAAGTCCCCTAGAACTTAGAACTACTTAAATTTAACTAACCTAAGGACCACACACATCCATGCCCGAGGCAGGATTCGAACCTGCGACCGTAGCGGTCGCGCGGTTCCAGACTGTAGCGCCAGAACCGCTCGGCCACCAGCGGCCGGCGGACGTGACAATGCCACGCACTCATTGCGTGGAATAATTCAGGCCGCTTGCTGTGAAATGCCTCCTAGTATATATCGGACTACAGGTAAGTGGAGCACTAGAAGCCCGCTTTTCTGGATTTAATATCTATACGTACAGCTGAATGAGAATCTATTTAGTAACACTGATGACACTGAAAATTATTACATTTATTCAATTACATGGCGTTTCGCTGGCATCGGAGCACAGTCTGCTTTGATAACAACGAACAGACGACAATCTAAAATCACGAGAAAATTAACCTGCGGGTAAAAATAGTGTTAGTTGGAAATACAGAGAAGCACAATCGAAGAACAGCCAATGGCAACTGCGTGAAGGACGGGTGCGTACTGAAATAACTAGTCGGGCCGGTGCGCACGCCTCATTCATTCAGTCTGTAGACGGTGGCTATCGGCTTCCGGCGAACTCGCCAAGCTATCTGCTGGCACCTCCAAACGCGTTTGGCCTAGACTTCTTATGAGAACTTGAAAGTTGCCCATTACACTAGCAACTTCCACTGCTGAAATCATTTCGCGTGTTAACAACTCGCAGATTCACTGCAAAGATGCACTCGTGTCTCTGGGTTGGGGGAGGAGACCAAACTGCGAGGTCATCGGTCTCATCGGATTAGGGAAGGATGGGTAAGGACGTCGGCCGTGCCCTTTTCAAAGGAACCATCCCGACATTTGCCTGAAGAGGTTTAGAGCAATCACGGAAAACCTAAATCAGGATGGCCGGACGTGGGATTGAACCGTCGTCCTCCCGAATGCGATTCCAGTGTGCTAACCACTGCGCCACCTCGCTCGGTTTGTCTTTGGGACGTCAGTAAACTTTATCGGAAAAACTCTCAGAGTTGTACGATATTACAGTGCCTGTGTTGTTGAGAAGTACGATGCACTGTTCCTTTGGACATGACTGGAGGCGTGTAGTGTGGTCGGACGAGTTGCGAGTTTGCTCTCTTCTCAAATAATGCTAGACTTCGAATACACTGACAGCCCGATGTGACTTTTAGCCCGCAGTGTATGGAGGATGTAGTGCAGGCCACAGGTAGTTGATGATGGTTCCAGGGCGTTTTTCGTACCAGTACTTCGGCCCACCCATTCATTCAACTTACCATGAATATGAACCAGGATCTTTATTTCACCACTAGCTGAATAACCGGCGCTGCGCGAGTATATACACTCCTGGAAATTGAAATAAGAACACCGTGAATTCATTGTCCCAGGAAGGGGAAACTTTATTGACACATTCCTGGGGTCAGATACATCACATGATCACACTGACAGAACCACAGGCACATAGACACAGGCAACAGAGCATGCACAATGTCGGCACTAGTACAGTGTATATCCACCCTTCGCAGCAATGCAGGCTGCTATTCTCCCATGGAGACGATCGTAGAGATGCTGGATGTAGTCCTGTGGAACGGCTTGCCATGCCATTTCCACCTGGCGCCTCAGTTGGACCAGCGTTCGTGCTGGACGTGCAGACCGCGTGAGACGACGCTTCATCCAGTCCCAAACATGCTCAATGGGGGACAGATCCGGAGATCTTGCTGGCCAGGGTAGTTGACTTACACCTTCTAGAGCACGTTGGGTGGCACGGGATACATGCGGACGTGCTTTGTCCTGTTGGAACAGCAAGTTCCCTTGCCGGTCTAGGAATGGTAGAACGATGGGTTCGATGACGGTTTGGATGTACCGTGCACTATTCAGTGTCCCCTCGACGATCACCAGTGGTGTACGGCCAGTGTAGGAGATCGCTCCCCACACCATGATGCCGGGTGTTGGCCCTGTGTGCCTCGGTCGTATGCAGTCCTGATTGTGGCGCTCACCTGCACGGCGCCAAACACGCATACGACCATCATTGGCACCAAGGCAGAAGCGACTCTCATCGCTGAAGACGACACGTCTCCATTCGTCCCTCCATTCACGCCTGTCGCGACACCACTGGAGGCGGGCTGCACGATGTTGGGGCGTGAGCGGAAGACGGCCTAACGGTGTGCGGGACCGTAGCCCAGCTTCATGGAGACGGTTGCGAATGGTCCTCGCCGATACCCCAGGAGCAACAGTGTCCCTAATTTGCTGGGAAGTGGCGGTGCGGTCCCCTACGGCACTGCGTAGGATCCTACGGTCTTGGCGTGCATCCGTGCGTCGCTGCGGTCCGGTCCCAGGTCGACGGGCACGTGCACCTTCCGCCGACCACTGGCGACAACATCGATGTACTGTGGAGACCTCACGCCCCACGTGTTGAGCAATTCGGCGGTACGTCCACCCGGCCTCCCGCATGCCCACTATACGCCCTCGCTCAAAGTCCGTCAACTGCACATACGGTTAACGTCCACGCTGTCGCGGCATGCTACCAGTGTTAAAGACTGCGATGGAGCTCCGTATGCCACGGCAAACTGGCTGACACTGACGGCGGCGGTGCACAAATGCTGCGCAGCTAGCGCCATTCGACGGCCAACACCGCGGTTCCTGGTGTGTCCGCTGTGCCGTGCGTGTGATTATTGCTTGTACAGCCCTCTCGCAGTGTCCGGAGCAAGTATGGTGGGTCTGACACACCGGTGTCAATGTGTTCTTTTTTCCATTTCCAGGAGTGTAGTTATAATACGTATGCATTCTCCAGACCAACTGTTGTGGCTTCTACTTCAGCACACTCTCCCGTCCTCGAAGATAACAAGAGCCGTGTTACTGGTTTGAACAACTTTCAGACACCCAGTCACACCGGAACTGGCCCGCTGAATCACCTGATCTTAATCCCACAGAAAATGTCCGAGACTATTCGGAACAGCGGGTGAAACGCAGCGATCAACATCCCCGCAATCTGGAGCTCTACGGTATCTGATCATCAACAAGCGGCCTCAGTTGGTTATCGCTTAACTGAAGAAAATTGTGGTCTCTCTCTCTCTCTCCCTCCCGAGGCCATTATAGGAACTTCAGCCGGTGCCGAACGGCAGCGTGACGTATCCTGGGAAGGACTTTTTTGTCTGGCGAGCTTACTTTTCTTGTACGTGGGCGTGGAGTTCTAATCAGTTTTTCCGTGCTCTGTGTGCAACACACCTTCAGTTGGCTTGCAGAGCACAGTTAGCTGCAGCTGAACACTACCCATTTAGTATATAATGAAACGACTAAATGACAGATTAGGGTATCAGGACACTTCCAAGAAAATTCATAGTGAATAAGACTCTGACTGTATTAATTCGTAAGTGCTTTTCTTCCGTTTATGGATCTTACTAAGTGGCAAAAGCTGAAAAAAATTGCCAAGTGCGAGTAGGACTCACGCACTGAGGGTTCCGTACAAACTTAATAGTTTAGCCATCCTGGGAATAAAGAATATCAACGATTTTTGCTTTTATCAATATCGGTACTGGCGAGATATTGGCCCCGAGAATTCTAAGACCGTATCAAAATCTCTACAGTAGTTCCTCAGACTAGGCCGGACACACAAAAAACAAGCGAGTAGGGGACTTCAGCTTATGTAAGCAGAGATTTTTATTTAATTTCATCGTATGGCTAGGGCCCCCGCCGGGCAGGCCGGGTGCCTGTCTTTCAACTTGACGCCACTTCGGCCACCTGCAATCGATGAGGATGATAGGAAGATGATGAGGACAGCACAACACCCAGGCCCTGGGCGGAGAAAATTCTCCGACCCAGCCGGGAATCGAACCCGGGCCCAGAGGATTGACAATCCTTCACGCTGACCATTCAGCTACCGGGGGCGGACATGTATGCAGAGAGAGACGGTTTAATAAAACTTTTTATTTTCTCATTAAAACATGACTACAACTTACATTTTACGTTTGCATGCAGTAATGTTCGTCTATTATGCTCCTGACGGATGACGAATGCAATGTACACTGAAGCGCCAAAGATTCTGGTATAGGCATGGGTATTCAAATACAGGGATATGTAAAAAGGTAGAATACGCCGCTGCGGTCCGCAACGCACATGTAAGACAACAAGTGTCTGGCACAGTTGTTAAATCGGTTACTGCTGCTAAAATGGCAGGTTATCAAGATTTAAGTGAGTTTGAATGTGGTGTTCTAGTCGGCGCACGAGCGATGGGACACACCGAGGCAGCGATGAAGTGGGTATTTTCCCGTACGACCATTTCACGAGTGTACCGTGAATATCAGGAATCTGGTAAAACATCAAATCTCTGACATCGCTGCGGTCGGAAAAAGATCCTGCAAAAACGGGACCAAACGACGACTGAAGAGAATCGTTCAACGTGACAGAAATGCAACCCCACCGCAAACTGCTGCAGATTTCAATGCTAGGCCATCAACAAGTGTCAGCGTGCGAACTACTCAACGGTACATAATCGCTATGGGCTTTTGAAGCCGAAGGCCCACTCGAGTACCCTTGATGACTACACGACGCAAAGCTCTACGACTCCCTCAGCCATTCGTCAACACCGACAATGGGCTGCTGTTGACTGGAAACGTGTTGCCTGGTCGGACGAGTCTCGTTTCAAATTGTGTCGAGCGGATGGACGTGTACGGGTACGGAGACAATCTCATGACTCCATGGACCCTGCATGTCAGCAAGGGATTGTTCAAGCTGGTGGAGGTTCTGTAATGGTGTGGGGCGTGTTTAGTTGGAGTGATATGGGACACCTGATACGGCTAGATACGACTCTGACAGGTGACACCTACCTAAGCATCGTGTCTCATCACCTGCATCCATTCATGTCCAGTGCGCATTCCGTCGGACTTGGGCAATTCCAACAGGAAAATGCGACACGGCCTGAATTGCTACAGAGTGCCTCCAGGAACACTCCTCTAAGTGTAAACACTTCCGCTGGCCACCAAAACTCTCCAGACATGAACATTATTGAGCATATATGGGATGCCTTGCAATGTGCAGTTCTTACTCTCACGGATTTATGGACAGCCCTGCAGAATTCATGGTGTCAGTTCCCTCCAGCAGTACTTCAGACATTAATCGAGTCCACTCCACGTCGTGTTGCGGCACTTTTGCATGCTCGCGGGGGCCCTACACGACATTAGGCAGGTGTACCAGTTTCTTTGGCGCTTCAATGTGTTCTAATGGCGAAAGATATTTTTATGTGATATATTCACAATTTAACAAGTTTCAGATTTGTACTCAGAAACCTTTGAAACACGGCGAAACTGACGGTTCTAGGCGCTACAGCCTGCAGCCGAGCGACCGCTACGGTCGCAGGTTCGAATCCTGCCTCGGGCATGTATGTGTGTGGTGTCCTTAGGTTAGTTAGGTTTAATTAGTTCTAAGCTCTAGGCGACTGATGACCTCAGAAGTTAAGTCCCATAGTGCTCAGAGCCATTTGAACCTTTTTTTTTTCTCACGAATATACAGAGTTGTTTCAGTTTATTTACATTTAGCGATGACTAGGCTGCTAACTACAGAAAGGAGAAAACTATTATAGAAGCTACCGGACAAATAGGATGCCCTGCACCTGACGCTGTATAACATTCCGCATTTATTGAACAGCTGTGTTACATTTTAGTATCTCCTCGAGGTCCAAGTCATTAGCGGCAAGAGAAATGGTTGCACTGGGCAATGATGATAGAAGGAATTTGGAGTAGCCTGGTTAAGGTGGCATCACAGCATAATCCTGAACTTCTCGAGAAAGACACAGTAAACCTATATCAAGATGGCACGACGATAGTTTGGACGTACGTGGCGTGCTTCAGAAGTTTTTATTCTGTTCTCAATATCGGTTGAAGTGTTACATGTCATGCATATTACTCGGACGACTTTTCCACTTCGCTGACGCACGTTACAATCCTCTGCCGCTACAGGGCTCCGAATTGTAGCGTGTGACGTGGCAGTGAGCAACACAACTATTTCGGTGCGTTAGAGACCTTCTGATAACTGAAAGCACGAATTCGAAGAGTTCGTCCACATGGAAAACCCTCTCCTTCAACATGACAAGGCCAAATCCCACACGACGGCTGACATCTGCAATAATCCAAAGCCCTGAGTTCAGTGTGATCGATCGTCCTCTATACAGTCCCGACTTGGGCCCATCCGATTTTCATCTGTTTCCAAAACTTAAGGAACACCTTCGAGGATTTCACTTTGATAGTATGAAGCGGCACAAACAGAGGCGAGGTTAGAGCTCCGTGAAGAAAGTCAAACACCGTACAGTGACGGTATCAACACACTGGTCTCTCGTTAGGAGAAATGGGTTCGTTGCCAGGGTGACTATTTACAGAAATAAATATGTAGAAATGAAGGATAAAAATGTAGAATGTTAATAACGTTGGTATTATTTGAAAAGCTTTAAGAGTTTTCACATAAATTTGGAGGCGTTATTTCTGAGCACGCCCTCGTAGTTCTCGTGAGCACGAGGTCACTGTCTTCATCATTGCTTTGTTAGGATCCACCATTCCTAGTCACGTGTCACAGTTGTCTACAAACTAAGTGGCCAAATGTCACTGGAACGGTTCTCCCACTTGAAAATTTGGGATATGTGACGTCAGAACGTTGCGGGTAGATGTGTCGTATGGCGCGAATGTAGACGCGATATCTGAGCAGTCGGTTACAGACCAGTGTGTAGAGAACATGGCAGCACGTTGCGAACTAACCGATTTTGCATGTGGGATGACAATCTGTACAGGACGCATGAGCTATTAACCATATAGGAGATTACACAATAATCCCGATTGCCTAGATGAACAGGATCTAGGGCAGATCTTCGGTATCGCAGAGACAATGTTTCTAGTCGCTAAACCGCCGCACTGGACGATCACAAGTGTTTGACCAAAGAACGTCACGCAGAGCTATACGAATAGGGTTGTGAAAGTAACGACTACATTCTATACCTTATCTATTCGGTATTATTGAGACACACACCTGTTACACACTGGTCGATACTAGTTACTTTCGTTATCCAATTCCATTACGTATAATTGTTTTTGAACTGTTTTGTGCCTCTCCTCTTGAATGAGTGTGATAGTCGGCACAAATCACATTTTGCTTCATTTCCTTGCTCTTCTCTGAAAAAGTCCCGCTGTGTTTTCCGCTACAAGAGGATTGCACTAACGTGAGAAAGTTAACCAAATTATGGTTAATATGAACTAGTATCAGCAGTATAACGAGCCGCTGTAAAATAGAACTGCTCAGCTCAGACCGCCATTTAATTTTATAATCCAACTGAACACTTAGTACGACATGCAGGTAGGTCGGAGACACACGGCTTCCGCACAAGTCACTCACGCCATGCTACTGCTCGCGCGCGGCGTTAGAATTTGTACGACTGACGAAACGTATTTTATAGTAAGTACCTGGAGTCATTCGAATACAACCGACTTGTCCCGAGCTGAACGGAATGCATGCGGGAAAGAAAACATAGCGAGTGACAGAATGTAGTCGGTACCTCGGGTCACTACCGACCTGCTGAGAATAAGACTTTAGAGCTGTACGTTAACTACCGAGTCGGGACGTACGTACGGGAAAGAAGATGAGTGAGTACGTTTCAGTTACTCTGAGTCCGCTGACAAGAGGACTGTACGATTTTCCCCTCGCCGATTTGATTCATACTGACAGGGTGGGTAGGGCACGACTACGACTTCAGCTCATGTAAACAGTATGACGCAACTCTCAACCGTTTTCCGGAAGTTCGAGTTTGAAAATTCTAGGCGTGCTTTGTATGGTCGCAAATATTCGAGCAGTCTGCAGCTGAGCTAGTAAGCGCGTAGTTTCATACGTGCTGGGACTCTGAATCGAATCTCGCTGCTGGTACATTTTTATCATTAAAACTTAGTTCTAGCAACAGATTTATTATCACAGCACAAGTCATCAATATTTATCCTGAAAAGGAAGAAAATCGTTTATCTCAAGGATACTGGAAATCAGTGGTGGCTACGTGGTCTTGGTTCAAATGGCTCTGAGCACTATGGGCCTCAACATCTACGATCATCAGTCCCCTAGAACTTAGAACTACTTAAATCTAACATAAGGACATCACACACATCCATGCCCGAGGCAGGATTCGAACCTGCGACCGTAGCGTTCACGTGGTTCCAGACTGACGCGCCTAGAACCGCACGGCCACACCGGCCGGCACTACGTGGTCTATCTGAAATTCTCCTAGAGCATTGCTGGGGGATTTCCAAGTTACTAGTTTTCTGTGTGGTTTCTGGAATTGCGTCGAAATGACTTTCACCTCAATATTCCTGCAGAAATGTATCAAGTTCTCTCCATTTTTGTTTGTTCTCTTGTGGGCCGTGTGTTTTCCTGTCGTGTCTCGGGATTTTCTTTCCTTGCCTAACCGGGCATTGAATTCCCCTAGCAACACTTTTACGTGATTCTTGGGGATTTTGCTGGTAGTTTCTTCCAGATCTTCCCAAAATTCCTCTACCATCTCTGGGTTCTTCTTGTTATAATTATTTGTGGGGGCATGTGCACTAATTCGTGTGTAGGCTTTGTTTCCAGAGCGTATCGTGAATGTTGAAATTTTTTCAGATTTTGAGGTAAAATCTATGACAGAGTACAGTATCGATTTATGTACTACAAATCCTGTACCAAAAAATTTGAGATTACTTCCTGGAATAGTTTAGGCTGGTTTCCCATTATATATTCTGTAATTTTCCGAATCAATGTGGTTGTCATCTGTGAATCGTGGTTCCTGTATTGCCATAATTTTGATGTTGAATTTATCCATGGTGTTTGTTGTTTAAATTTACCTGGCTTCAGTAGTGTCTTTGTGTTGAGTGTTACCATGTAAAATATCCTCTTTGTGTTGAAGGTTTTTGAGAAGCTTCGATTCTTCTCTTTATGACATGCCTGATCCCCTGGAATCAGATGATCAGGTCTATTACCCAGTCTTCTGACTGGAGCCCAGGGTAGTGGATTCTTTCCCACTGTTATGTCATGATTGTTGGTTTGTGTTGTGGTTTTGGTGGTGAAATAACGAAGGATCTCACATAATTCCGACTGAAGTTTTGAGTTCCAGAAGCTTCAACCACAGGCGAGCTCACAGAGCCAACAGACGCTGACCAGAGTACCGATGGCTACCACCCGGACGTGTCTGGATTTTGGGGCTTCACCTGTAACCCTAGGTAGGGGCCCCTCACAGGGTGCTACCATCCGGAGCCAGATAGACCCAGGTTTTTTTTACGAGGTGTTACTCCTCCCCCTCCTCCTTCCTCATCACTTGCGATATGAGGCCACGGGCTTGGGACAGGCATTATTATTATTTCTTTCTTTTCTCAGACGTTATGTCTGGTCAAAAATGGAAACTGACGCGGACCTTGATCAAGCGTGACTTCCTTTTAACTGTACGGTATATGTTATATTGCATTTAGGAACTTTCGGGTAATTGAACATGTATCAATAATTACGGATTTCTGTAGTTGTATATATAAGTTTGGATGTAGTTGTATTGCATTGATGTACTGGTGGATATTGTGTGGTATGACTCCTGTAGTTGATCGTATAATTGTCATGTCTGGGGTATTCTGTATTTGCTAGTATTGTACATCCGCTTGTGATCTACTGTTTCTATTTGTTGTTTGCAAAGTCTGCATTTATCTGTTGTGGTATTGGGATCTTTAATAATATGCTTGCTGTAATATCTGGTGTTTATTGTTTGATCCTGTATTGTAATCATGAATCCTTCCGTCTCACTGTATAAATTGTCTTTTCTTAGCCATGTGTTGGATGCGTCTTGATCGATGTGTGGCTGTGTTAGATGATACGGGTGCTTGCCATGAAGTGTTTTCTTTTTCCAATTTACTTTCTTCGTATCTGTTGATGTTATGTGATCTAAAGGGTTGTAGAAGTGGTTATGAAATAGCAGCGGTGTAGCCGATGTATTTATATGAGTGATTGCTTTGTGTATTTTGCTAGTTTCTGCTCGTTCTAGAAAGAATTTTCTTAAATTGTCTACCTGTCCATAATGTAGGTTTTTTATATCGATAAATCCCCTTCCTCCTTCCTTTCTGCTTAATGTGAATCTTTCTGTTGCTGAATGTATGTGATGTATTCTATATTTGTGGCATTGTGATCGTGTAAGTGTATTGAGTGCTTCAAGGTCTGTGTCACTCCATTTCACTACTCCAAATGAGTAGGTCAATATTGGTATAGCATAAGTATTTATAGCTTTTGTCTTGTTTCTTGCTGTCAATTTTGTTTTCAGTATTTTTGTTAGTCTTTGTCTATATTTTTCTTTTAGTTCTTCTTTAATATTTGTATTATCTATTCCTATTTTTTGTCTGTATCCTAGATATTTATAGGCATCCGTTTTTTCCATCACTTCTATGCAGTCGCTGTGGTTATCCAATATGTAATCTTCTTGTTTAGTGTGTTTTCCCTTGACTATGCTATTTTTCTTACATTTGTCTGTTCCAAAAGCCATATTTATATCATTGCTGAATACTTCTGTTATCTTTAGTAATTGGTTGAGTTGTTGATTTGTTGCTGCCAGTAGTTTTAGATCATCCATGTATAGCAAATGTGTGATTTTGTGTTGGTATGTTCCAGTAATATCGTATCCATAATTTGTATTATTTAGCATGTTGGATAGTGGGTTCAGAGCAAGGCAGAACCAGAAAGGACTTAATGAGTCTCCTTGGTATATTCCACGCTTAATCTGTATTGGCTGTGATGTGATATTATTTGAATTTGTTTGGATATTAAGTGTGGTTTTCTAATTTTTCATTACTATGTTTAGGAACTGTATCAATTTAGGATCTACTTTGTATATTTCCAATATTTGTAGTAACCATGAGTGGGGTACGCTATCAAAAGCTTTTTGGTAATCAATGTATGCGTAGTGTAGCGACCTTTGTTTAGTTTTAGCTTGATATGTCACCTCTGCATCTATTATCAGTTGCTCTTTACATCCTCGTGCTCCTTTGCAAAAGCCTTTTTGTTCTTCATTTATAATTTTGTTCTGTGTTGTATGTGTCATTAATTTCTGTGTAATGACTGAAGTTAATATTTTGTATATTGTTGGTAGGCATGTTATGGGGCGATATTTAGCTGGGTTTTCTGTGTCTGCTTGATCTTTAGGTTTCAGATAAGTTATTCCATGTGTAAGTGTATCAGGGAATGTGTATGGGTCTGCAATGTAACTGTTAAATAATTTAGTTAGATGTGAATGTGTTGAGGTGAACTTCTTTAGCCATAAATGTGCTATTTTATCTTTTCCAGGGGCTTTCCAATTGTGAGTAGAATTAATTGCTTGGGTGACTTCATGTTTCAAAATTATCACTTCAGGCATTTGTGGTATCATCTTGTATGTATCTGTTTCTGCTTGTATCCACCGTGCATGCCTGTTATGTTGTACCGGGTTTGACCATATGTTGCTCCAGAAGTGTTCCATGTCTGTTATGTTTGGTGGATTGTTTATTTTAATGTGTGTGTTATCTATTGTCTGGTAAAATTTCTTTTGGTTTGTGTTGAATGTTTGGTTTTGTTTCCTTCTATTTTCACTTTTTTTGTATCTTCTGAGTCGTTTGGCTAATGCTTGTAATTTCTGCTTCTTTTCGTATAATTGCTCTGTCGTTTCTTGTTGTAAGATTTTACCTAACCTTTTTAGTTTTTTTCATGAGATTTCATTTCTTATAAATTGTGTTAGCTGTCCGATGTCTTTTCTCAGTTTTTCTATTTTGATCTGTAGCCTGTGTTGCCATGCTGGTTTTGTGGGTTTCTTCTGTGTGTTGGTTGGTTCTGATCTCTGCCTAGTGTGTATATTTAGTGTAGTGAGTGCTCCTATATAAACCAGTAGTTGTAACTCTTCCATAGTTGTGTTTTCATTTATTTTGTTGTGTATGATTGTGTTGATAGTTTTTATTGTTGTTTCGACTTGTGGGTTATTTGGTGGTCTATGCAAGAATGGTCTAATGTCCGTATTTGTGTCTTTGTATTCTATATATGTTAGCTGAAATTTTTCTAGCACAAATAGAACACGAAGTGACACAGATGTTAGATATGAAATGATTTTTTTCATTTCATATCTAACATCTGTGTCACTTCGTGTTCTATTTGTGCTTGTTCTGGTGGCTGTCTTAAGATTTCGTTTTCCTCTGATTGTTTAATTGGTGCGTGTTGTTCTTTGTTTGTTTGCTCTGGGATGTTTGAGTCCATTACTGTATTTTCTTCTGATTGCACATTATTTTGTTCCAGTATTTGTTGTACTTGTTGTTTGTTGTTTTCTAATTCTGACTGGGGTATCCTGTTATTTTTGATTATTACACGGATCTGATCAGCTAGTCGTTGTTCTGTTATTATTATTATTATTATTATTATTATTCATTATTGGCAATGACTGTAGTTGTATAAACTTGTTGATAAGCGTAACTGTTATACAGCAGATGCTATTAATTTCACACTCTCACATTTATCTGAATCTAAAAATTTGTGAACAATAAGAACGTATACTCACAAACCGCCACGTGTACAACTGATTGAATGTTTATGCAGTCTTCTCTATAAGCTATCTCTCTGTTCTGTTCGATAATATACGTGCAGTTTTTGTAGTCGTTTTATATGATTCTTAGGCTGCATGTAAAAATACGCGTCGCAAAGCTGCACCAGCGGAGTACATTTTGGAGGGATTACCTTAATAATAACGCGGGAATGAAAAAGGTGCCGGTAGCCAGATTCGATCTACGGACCTCGCGCTTATGAAATTAACCGCTTTCACTCCCAACTGCGGACTCCATGAATGCTAGCGACCATACATACAGGGTATAACAGAACGACGTTTTAAAAACTTGGGAGATTGTAGACGATGAAGTTTTGGATGTTTTCATATAAGGAACCTATAGATGGAAATGTGAAATGAAGATCCTATAGTCACCACTGCGCTTTTAAAAATACACGCGCTACCTGTACGAGAAGTTCAAATGGTTCAAATGGCTCTGAGCACTATGGGACTTCACATCTGAGGTCATCAGTCCCCTGGACTTAGAACTACTTAAACCGAACTAACCTTAGGACATCACACACATCCATGCCCGAGGCAGGATTCGAACCTGCGACCGTAGCAGCTGCGCGGTTCCGGACTGAAGCGCCTAGAATCGCTCGGTCACAGCGGCCGGCTTGCACGAGAAGTTACCAGGTGATATTCTCAGTACACATTTGGGCTGGAATTCTTGGATATCACCTTATTGGAACACACATAGGCTATTACCAGATCGTTTGAATGATGCATAGTATTTGGACTTTCTGCACAATGCCTTGCCCGAACTTCTGGAGGACGTTCCCTTGCAACCGTGCACTAGTTTGTGGTTTCAGAACTATGGTGCTCCAGCGCACTTTGTCAGGCCAGGGAATATCTCACAGACAACTTCAGACAGAGAATAATTGGGAGATGCCGAGTCCTTTGGTTTGTGCGCTCCCCTGACCTCACCCCTCTTCACTTTGTCCTCCGGGATTATGTAAAGTCCTTTGTGTACTCAACACCTGTAAGAACAGTGCCTCAGCTTATTGAGCGAATCTTCACAGCGTTTGATACAATCACAAGAGAGCGCAGATTAATCACACAAAACATGGTTTGTCATTTCACATTACGTAACAAAATCCATGTTCGTAACATTGAACAAATACTCTACAGTAGTGAAACCACAGATTCTGTTTAATCTGTTTCACTGTACTCTACTGTCAGTACACGTTTTCCAGACTACAGTATCTGGTGTTTCACTTAGTGTACTAAATGCGTAGGAAGCGCATAGTGCTGTACAAACTTTATTTCACATTTCCAGCTATAGATCCCTACAATCAAAACGTTGAAAATTTCATCTTCTACAATCCCGAAAATTTTTAAAACGTCGTTCCCTTATACAGGTATAAGCAAGCCTAAAATTTTCGAACTCTATTTACTCCAAAACAGTTAGGAGTTGCGTCTTCCTGTTTCCATATGTTGAAGTCTTATTCCTGCACTACACACACTGTCAATATGAATCAAATCGGTGAGAGTAAGATAGTACGGTGCCCTTGTGAAGGTAAAGAACTGGAGGAATACGAACACTGACGACTTGCCCTAAGTCGGGCACGCTCTACATGAGGGGAAGAAAACATGCGAGTAACGGAACAGTACTTCAAGTCTCGTGCCATATGCGTTACTCAGTAACGAATACGTACGACATCCAACAGAGCTACTAACGACAATCTACTGTGAGTCAGATCGTCGCCGATATGAATGTCAGGAATCCATTTCCATCATGACTGTGCGGAGAAAAATGCACTGCATGGGCTACAGCTGGCGACAATCCACATGACAAGCAGGGCCTTCCCATAACTTTTGACCATTTTACAGGTCATCCACTGAGGACAGAACGCTGTTCTATCAGCTCCAATTCCCAATGGCGAACACTCAGCACTAGAAGCAAAGTCTAGGGCAATCGAATGAGATAGGAAGCGCAATTCCAAGACTCTGGATTCTCATGCTGGAGGAAAGGGGTTCAAATCACCATCCGACCCCCTAGATTTACGTTTCATGTACTTTCCCTCAATCAAAAAAATGGCTCTGAGCACTATGGGACTCAACTTCTGAGGTCATTAGTCCCCTAGAACTTAGAACTAGTTAAACCTAACTAACCTATGGACATCACAAACACCCATGCCCGAGGCAGGATTCGAACCTGCGACCGTAGCGGTCATGCGGTTCCAGACTGCAGCGCCTTTAACCGCACGGCCACTTCGGCCGGCTTCCCTCAATCGAGTAAGGCGGAAGCAAAACGGACGATTTTCTTTCACAGCTTCATCTGATCAGAGTTTGAGCTCAGTCTCCTGACGTCGACGTCAACAGCTCGCTGAACCCTAACCAACAGAAATGCCAAACAAGCAGAAGAGGCATCAGGGCCTAAAATAGGTAGTACAGGGTGTTCAGTTGGTGATGTAACCTTACGGAAACATGTTTCTTTTTTCTTGCAGGTATGATCGGCGTTAAATTGACGAAAAAACATGCTACTCATTACAGCGGTGATTATTAATTACCAACCAGTACATTAGATGCGGCGTTTATGTCGAGACTCAGAATACCTTGTCAGGGAAGTATGGTAAGGATGCGCCAAGGAAATGCACTACCAAGCTGAGAAGGTGCGTAACCACTGAATCTCATGAAGTCTGTGTGACCTCTACACCGTCTGTTTCACTTTTAGCAGTACCCACACGGCTTTGTACCAGTTATTAAAGAAGCATCAGTACAGAATGCTGTTTAAAGATTTGTTACCTGAAGACAATGGAAAACGTGCAGTTTTCTGCCAGCAGTCGACGTCATCTGCATCGTCAGATGGTGAAGTCCTCCTTGATTCTTCAGGTCTGACGAGGCATGGTTCCAGTTTGATTGGTGTATAAACGCACAGAATTCGCATATTTGGACTACAGTAGTCCCTCATCAGCTGCACGAGTCCCCTTTAGCCACGTAGAATATGTTAGTTCTGCAGTGTCACGCTGGTGAGTCTTCACCACATTATTTCATGGCACAGGAAACAGTGATTGCTACATACCGATAGTGCAACTGTTTGTAAGCACAATACCTGAAGACCAGCTACAGTACACATGCTTTCAGCAGGAATATGGTACGGCTCATAGGGCTAACATCATGACCATCACGACCTTTTTGGATAATTGTTTTCATGAACAAATGATTTCGGAGGGGGGGTGTGCGCCCTTCATTCTTTTGTTGATGTATCCCTCCCCCCACCCCAGTTAGCCAACAGGGGAAAACGGACTTACAGTTTAACGTGGAATTCTAACCACGTGTTTTTTTCTGGCCACTCCTCACATCGTTCAGAGATGAAGGCTACGTTAAAATTAAGATTGAAAGTGGACCGACCGTAATTCGATCCCGCGACATCTCAGTTTCCTAGCAAGCATTTTACCGATTGACCACCACGCCTCGCACAAATGGTTCAAATGGCTGTGAGCACTATGGGACTTAACATCTGAGGTCATCAGTCCCCTAGAACTTAGAACTACTTAAACCTAACTAACCTAAGGACAGCACACACATCCATGCCCGAGGCAGGATTCGAGCCTGCGACCGTAGCGTCGCGCGGTTCCAGACTGAAGCGCCTAGAACCGCTCGGCCACACAGGTCGGCAAGCCTCGCACATTGTGTGTGTATATAATCAGTTCATCTATAGGTTTGCCTAGTGAGTTTGCGAGTATCGAAATATGTGACAAATGGACGCATCTCTTGACTGCATTGACTGAGAACCTTTACTTTTTTACACATCGCCAAGGGCCCGTAGACTTTAGTAAGCGATATAAATTTCAACTTGGTACTTCGACCCGTTCCTGAGAAAAATGGGTCTTAACAGCCAGACAGACTGGCAACAAAGCGATGTTATAAGGGTTCCAATTTTACTAACTGAGGTACGGAACCCTAAAAAAGATGCCATTCCCGAACTGAACAAGTAAAGTCAACGATGTGTTACTAAAATCCGTCAACAAACGTTGAAACATGTGTTTAATATCACACAAAGTCGTCTACAATTATGTGAATACATAAAGGAGGCCAAAGTCACCAACCCTCTTAGCTTTCTGATTTACCCAGGTTGCCTTACTGTTTTAAGGCAATCTATTATAGGATTTTGCAACAGCATAATGAATAGCTCATCATGAACTACCGTCTTCCCTCGACCATGAGAGTTGAAGATTTACTTTGTTAAGGCAAAGTACAGGTCGAGTTAGTGGCTTCACAATTTTAATCTTAGAGCTCTGAATTCACAGTTGTATCCTATCATTCTACAATAGTGCTGTGTTCCATCCTCCTAGGCTCAGACGTTTCCTAAGATAATGACTCTTGCTTCCTGTTTTAATTGGTTGAGCTACGTGGAATCAGTTACGTGTCGCTGTGTGAGCAGCGAGCTGTGTAGAAAGTATGCAGGATGCTTGGAATGTCACTATCCAGTATCGCGTATGGAATAACTTCCACATTCGATCAGAGAAATCGCGAGTTTCCCGGAATCCGGGGAAATGTATAGTGTTACAGACCTTTGGGGTCACATTTACAACGGACGGACAGCATTCTCAACTGAGCATCTTCGTAGAAAAAACCAGTGGCAGAAAAATAATATTTCAGGCGATCCGACGTCTTGAATGAACACTGCCCAACAGACACGTGTTTCTACACTGTTTCATAACAAACAACTACCTGTTACATAGACGCTAGTGGCGCTACTTTAAGAAGCAACACACTAATTACTATGTTGGAGTTACCATTGTTTAATGTTCATCACTAGTTATCCAAGATAGAGCCGAACTCGTTAAAGCGACTTGCAGTTATGGATTTGATGCATAGTACAGTAGGATGTAGTAGCCGAAAATTCGAACGAATGTACAGAGAAGATTATCAGGGCAGGTATCATCTTAATGGAAAGACATACAGGGTGGTCCATAGGTGTGGAGCCACTCTTCTAAAACAAAAAATGGTGGATAAACCGAAATTTAAAGTCAAGTGAGGCTATGTTAGCAGCATGGCGGACATTTTGGAAGCCGTCATCTCGCATACAAATAGTACTTTCCTAATGGAAATGGGGCGGGGGGGGGGGGGGGGAAGGGGGCGGCGGGTCAGATACATATTACAGGCATAGGGAATTACACGAGGAAAACAGTAATGTCTTCCATTTGAGAGTACATTTATCCATTCTCGAGTTGAGTCGCACTTTGTACGTAACCCTGTTTCGCCTATGATGTACTTTTTACAGATGAAGTTAATTTCTGTGTGAACGGAGAGATAAACTAACAGAATCGTAGATACTGGCCAGATGCCAACTCTCACTGGAAAGAATCATCTATGATATTTGGTGGATCTACGAAGGGCACTAAGAGTACGCCGTCATCTGCAGATATTAGACGAAGCTGTGAGGTGGTCGGTGCTATCTCAATGCGAGACATTTCCAACTCTCTTAACATTGTGGTGCCGCACTTCATGAGCTCCTTGTCCGGGTATACATAGACATCCAGCTTCCCCGGAGATGGATACGTCGTGTATGTATGGTGGAAAGGCAGCCATATTCCCCAGATGTAGGTCAGGTAGATTATCTGTGTGTGGGGACATGTGAAGGCAGTTGGGCATGCGGTGAAGAACAGCAACCTTCCACGATTCAGGAAACGGGCTGTTCATAGTTGTGTTCTTATTCCAGTACATGTGTAAAGTCCATGAGGAATGGATGAAACTGATAACAGCCACTTTAGAATGTACCGGACAACATGTCTGTTACATCAAGTAGACTTTTGTGAAATCACCAGCATTTGCCTTGTTCAGTACGAAATGTGACATTACTGGAGAGTGAATAAAGCTATGCAGAGATTAAGGGCGCCCTTGTTGTTTCTCGTAATTCTCTGTCAGTCTGATACGTCACATGACAAGCTTTCAATTTGGAAGAAATCACTAGCTGTTTCGAAGATCGTGGCCCCCAATATGGCCGCCATGTTGGTAACATAGCCAACATAGCCTCAGTGGTTTTCCCTCCTCACCCATCTCGCACTCTTGACTTTAAATTTCTGTTTGTTCACTTTTTTTTTACTTCAGAAGGGTCGTTCCACATCTAAGGACCACGCTATATATTTCCTTGGATGAAACGCACGAGAAACAGGCTAGTTCAAGCCAAAATGAGATGGTCACGTATCTCTAGATAGAACAGTTTGCAAATTAGAAATGGCAGTGTTGGATCGTGTGGGAGAAGTTCCATCAATAACCCACCAGTCAACACACTTCGAAGAATACAATGTGAAGAGTACTGGTGGAGCACCAAGTTACAGCCATACGATTAACAAATTGTGAAAGCCATGGGACCAAGTCATTTTTGAACCCATAGTCCAGTTCTGCCCATGGATTATGTTGTAATGCATTCACGGAGAACGGTGTTCATCATTTTGGACAGTTATGCTGAATTTACATTGTTACTATAATATGTAGGACACACTGAATAAGATAAAGCTATTACCGACCCGCAGATTGGTGTGAGCATCCTAGTGCTCTGCCAGAAATGGTTCTACTGGAGGTGGTATGCCGTTGTCTTCCATCAGTCTTTGAACTGACTTACTTAGCCAGTTACAGAGAGAACTACATTTCAGTTCAAGGATCATCAATTAAAAGAAGGCTGGTGCTGCAGGAGAATTTGGCTGAGGAGCAGTTTGGTTTTAGAAGGAATGCAGGCCCAAGAAATGCAATAGGACTCAAGCGAATTTTGGGAAATAGGTCTATTGGAAAAGGAAGAGACATACAGGGTGGGGCAAATAAAAGTGGCCTGGACTTCTGCACGTTAAGTTACCGACATTTTGAAGCCATTTGTGGCGGCATTAATAGAAGAGGAAAAGCCCTACAGTTACTTCCGACAGGATGGAGCAACTGCCCATACACAGCCAGCCAATGCTTGGAGCACATTTACACAATCTTCACGCCTGAGACAGTTGTAAAAACAGACATAATGTCTTACGGGATAGCCGCAATCAGTGATTTTATAATGTTACTTAAAATCCGTCTTGATTGCAAATTTTTTTATTATTCATATGACCGGTTTCGGTTCATTCAGAACCATCTTCAGATCTGATATTTCAGTTACAGGAGTAACCCGTCAAAATCCAGCAACATTCACATGCTACGTCAACATCAATGGCAGTGTTGGATCGTGTGGGAGAAGTTCCATCAATAACCCACCAGTCAACACACTTCGAAGAATACAATGTGAAGAGTACTGGTGGAGCTCCAAGTTACAGCCATACGATTAACAAATTGTGAAAGCCATGGGACCAAGTCATTTTTGAACCCATAGTCCAGTTCTGCCCATGGATTATGTTGTAATGCATTCACGGAGAACGGTGTTCATCATTTTGGACAGTAGCATGTGAATGTAGCTGGATTTTGACGGGTTACTCCTGTAACTGAAATATCAGATCTGAAGATGGTTCTGAATGAACCGAAACCGGTCATATGAATAATAAAAAAATTTGCAATCAAGACGGATTTTAAGTAACATTATGAGACAGTTGTTACAGAGGTCAGACTGGTCGCGGCCCTAGCTGGCCACCCAGGTTACCGGATCTGTCAGCGTGAGATTAGTTTGTGTGGGAAGCCTCAAGTCTAAGGTGTATCGTAACAACCCCCATAGTCTTCAAGAGCTGCAGCAAAACATTTCCGACGAGACTACAGCAATTCCAGCAGTCCAGCTTCGATCTGCCTTCAGCAACTTGCTGATCAGGGCCAAAAGTGCCAAGAGGTGAATGGTGGTCACTTTCAACGCCTGTTACAGTCAGGTTAGTTCTGTATTTCCTTTCCTTGGCTGTGTTTCTCTGTACCCTGAACTCTGTTCTCTGGGCCACTTTTATTGGCCCCACCCTGTATGTGTGTGTTTTATGGGCCTGGAAAAGGCATGTAATAATGTGGATTGGGATTATCTTGAAACTGTAATGAGGGACAAGAGAGTGGACTGGAAAGCCAGGTGACTTATAAAAGCATTATATTTAAATCAACAAGCGCCAGTAAAGTGAGAGGAGAAAGAACCAGCTGGATAAAACCAGCAAAAGGAGCAAGACAAGGGTGCTGGCTGTCTCCTCTTTTCAATTTGTACTTAGAAAATGACTGCTCACTGCCCATTAGATGATAAGAGTGTAAAAATTGGAGGAAGAGAACAGGGTTTTTGAGGTTTGGAGATGAAATGGGCAACAGATGAAAAAGAAGTACAGGATATAGTGGATACCACTGAAGCTAGAGGAAAGAGTTATGGAATGACAGCTAATACAAAAAAGTAATGGCATTAGGAGAAAAATCAAGGGGTAAAGATATTGCTGAGTGGATAAATATTAGAACATGTGCAAAGCTTTAAATACCTCAGAAGCAGAACAGAAACAGACTGGAAGACCAGCACAGAAATTATAACGAGGACAGCAACGGTGAATGAGGCATTTTATGAGAAAAGGTGAGTTTTCTGCGGCAATATGAACAAATATTTGAGGAAAAGATAAACAAAATGTTTTGAATGAAGTGTCCTCCTGGAAGGTGCGCAAAGATGCAAAGTGAGACCGGAAGCTTTTGAGATGCAGACATGGAGTATGTAAATAATTTGGATGGATAAAGTGAAAAATGAGGTATTGTGAAGAGTAGGAGAGCAAGACAATTTCTGAATATGATGAAAAGGAAAAAAAACTGGATTGGACATTTATTAAGAAAGAAGAAGGAACTTACTAAAACTGTCAAACAGAGATGTGGACGGCTAGAGGACGTAAGGAAGGAAGAGATTTCTGATTCTGGATGAAGTGCTGGACGGCAGCACATCCAGATGCATTAAGAAGGAAGCACTCGATCGCAGGAAATGTAAATGCACACGATCTGCCAACACAGCAGAAACTGATGTTAATGATGACGACGATGACGACGACGGCAACGATGACAACAGTTCAACGTGGACTCCGAGTCACCGTGCAGCTCGGCAATTTTCACATTAACCAGCATTTTAAAGGTGAAACAATTGAAAGTCAGTCCTAGGGCTGATCAGGGATCGAACCAGAGACCTGTACATTCGTGGTGTGACACATTTACCGCTGAACAACCGAACCACACACGAATAACTTGCCGGGCGGGACCAAATGTGAACACTTAATGTCTCCAAGTATAGGTGACAGCCGGCCGGTGTGGCCGAGCGGTTCTAGACGCTTCAGTCTGGAACCGCGCGACCGCTAAGGTCGCAGGTTCGAATCCTGCCTCGGGCATGGATGTGTGTGAGGTCCTTAGGTTAGTTAGGTTTAAGTAGTTCTAAGTTCTAGGGGCTGATGACCTCAGATGTTAAGTCCCATACTGCTCAGAGCCATTTGAACCATTTTTATAGGTGACAACTAATTCGGAAGGCATTGTCAGAGTGAAAATCGTGTACACGATCAACAACAATTAATGAAATATGGTGGATACTATCGTTTGCGGAAAACAGGTGAGTAGAACGTTTCGCCCAAGAAAATGTGACTGTTACGTAATGGTCACCGGACCACGCAGAACCTGTCTTTCATGAATATTTACTCATACAGCCAGTCGTAACGAACTCTGCAGTAAATCTGTCTGGTGTGGAGCGATCGTAAACAAGGTGTCAAACTGGGTGCATAATTTTTAAGGGCGTCGTCAAAAATTACACATGCATTACGTCAAGCGTGGAGGCAGAATACATTCGGTACGTATAACGAAATCGTGCACATCAGTTTCCGGAAGTCTGGTGCCTAAAGCCGCAAACCACACGCTAGCATATATAAATCTGCGATGTACTGAAATTCGAAATGAAAACTTAACACATTTTGATCTGAGAAAGACGTTTACGACGCTTCGATTACGCTGGAAACGGGAACAGGAAGTTAGTTTGATAACTCATCTCTACTTTACGAGCCACCTTCCGATGTGTTGTATAGTAGAATACATAATGTACCTTCTTCGCCGCCGACCTTCCCACTCCCTCCGTCCGTCACACACACACACACACACACACACACACACACACACTAGCTCCCGCCTCTTCCTTCCATTTTCCAATGATATGCGGGGAGAAATTTTGTCGCCTCAGCGGTGGCAAGCGAGTAATTTTGAAGTCGCGCACAGGACGGGCTGCCGCTAATCGTGTAACGATGGGTAAAAATGGTTGGGGGTAACAGATGGTCCACACGGAATGTACACTTAGATGACAAAAGTTATGGGATAGCGATATGCCTAGATACAGATTGCCGTAGTATAGCGTACACAATGTATAAAAGAGTAGGTGATTCATGTAAAGGTTTTCGACGTAATTATAGTGGTACGACGGGAATTAACAGACTTTGAACGTGGAATGGTAGTTGCAGCTAGACGCACGGACAATGCACTTCGGAAATCGTTAGAGAATTCAATATTTCGAGATCCACAGTGTCAAGAGAACGCTGCGGATAGCAAATTTGAGACATTAACTTGGCGAACGCAGTGACCGATGGCTTTCACTTAACGACCAAAAGCAGCAGTGGCTTACGTAGCGTTGTCAGCGCTAACAGAAATGCAACGCTGTGTTAATTATTTTTTTTTGTCGTCAGTCTACTGACTGGTTTGATGCGGCCCGCCGCGAATTCCTTTCCTGTGCTAACCTCTTCATCTCACAGTAGCACTTGCAACCTACGTCCTCAATTATTTGCTTGACGTATTCCAATCTCTGTCTTCCTCTACAGTTTTTGCCCTCTACAGCTCCCTCTAGTACCATGGAAGTCATTCCCTCATGTCTTAGCAGATGTCCTATCATCCTGTCCCTTCTCCTTATCAGTGTTTTCCACATATTCCTTTCCTCTCCGATTCTGCACAGAACTTCCTCATTCCTTACCTTATCACTCCACCTAATTTTCAACATTCGTCTATAGCACCACATCTCAAATGCTTCGATTCTCTTCTGTTCCGGTTTTCCCCACAGTCTATGTTTCACTACCATACAATGCTGTCCTCCAGACGTACATCCTCAGAAATTTCTTCCTCAAATTAAGGCCGGTATTTGATATTAGTAGACTTCTCTTGGCCAGAAATGCCTTTTTTGCCATAGCGAGTCTGCTTTTGATGTCCTCCTTGCTCCGTCCGTCATTGGTTATTTTACTGCGTAGGTAGCAGAATTGCTTAACTTCATTGACTTCGTGACCATCAATCCTGATGTTAAGTTTCTCACTGTTCTCACTTCTACTACTTCTCATTACCTTCGTCTTTCTCTGATTTACTCTCAAACCATACTGTGTACTCATTAGACTGTTCATTCCGTTCAGCAGATCATTTAATTCTTCTTCACTTTCACTCAGGATAGCAATGTCATCAGCGAATCGTATCATTGATATCCTTTCACCTTGTATTTTAATTCCACTCCTGAACCTTTCTTTCATTTCCATCATTGCTTCCTCGATGTACAGATTGAAGAGTAGGGGCGAAAGGCTACAGCCTTGTCTTACAACCCTCTTAATACGAGCACTTCGTTCTTGATCGTCCACTCTTGTTGTTCCCTCTTGGTTGTTGTACATATTGTATATGACCCGTCTCTCCCTATAGCTTACCCCTACTTTTTTCAGAATCTCGAACAGCTTGCACCATTTTATATTGTCGAACGCTTTTTCCAGGTCGACAAATCCTATGAAAGTGTCTTGATTTTTCTTTAGCCTTGCTTCCATTATTAGCCGTAACGTCAGAATTGCCTCTCTCGTCCCTTTACTTTTCCTAAAGCCAAACTGATCGTCACCTAGCGCATACTCAATTTTCTTTTCCATTCTTCTGTATATTATTCTTGTAAGCAGCTTCGATGCATGAGCTGTTAAGCTGATTGTGCGATAATTCTCGCACTTGTCAACTCTTGCCGTCTTCGGAATTGTGTGGATGATGCTTTTCCGAAAGTCAGATGGTATGTCGCCAGACTCAAATATTCTACACACCAACGTGAATAGTCGTTTTGTTGCCACTTCCCCCAATGATTTTAGAAATTCTGATGGAATGTTATCTATCCCTTCTGTCTTATTTGACCGTAAGTCCTCCAAAGCTCTTTTAAATTCCGATTCTAATACTGGATCCCCTATCTCTTCTAAATGGACTCCTGTTTCTTCTTCTATCACATCAGACAAATCTCCACCCTCATAGAGGCTTTCAATGTATTCTTTCCACCTATCTGCTCTCTCCTCTGCATTTAACAGTGGAATTCCCGTTGCACTCTTAATGTTACCACCGTTGCTTTTAATGTCACCAAAGGTTGTTTTGACTTTCCTGTATGCTGAGTCTGTCCTTCCGACAATCATATCTTTTTCGATGTCTTCACATTTTTCCTGCAGCCATTTCGTCTTAGCTTCCCTGCACTTCCTATTTATTTCATTCCTCAGCGACTTGTATTTCTGCATTCCTGATTTTCCCGGAACATGTTTGTACTTCCTCCTTTCATCAATCAACTGAAGTATTTCTTCTGTTACCCATGGATTCTTCGCAGCTACCTTCTTTGTACCTATGTTTTCCTTCCCAACTTCTGTGATGGCCCTTTTTAGAGATGTCCATTCCTCTTCAACTGTACTGCCTACTGCGCTATTCCTTATTGCTGTATCTATAGCGTTAGAGAACTTCAAACGTATCTCGTCATTCCTTAGTACTTCCGTATCCCACTTCTTTGCGTATTGATTCTACCTGACTAATGTCTTGAACTTTAGCCTACTCTTCATCACTACTATATTGTGATCTGAGTCTATATTTGCTCCTGGGTACGCCTTACAATCCAGTATCTGATTTCAGAATCTCTGTCTGACCATGATGTAATCTAATTGAAATCTTCCCGTATCTCCCGGCCTTTTCCAAGTATACCTCCTTCTCTTGTGATTCTTGAACAGGGTATTCGCTATTACTAGCTGAAACTTGCTACAGAACTCAATTAGTCTTTCTCCTCTTTCATTCCTCGTCCCAAGCCCATATTCTCCTGTAACCTTTTCTTTTACTCCTTCCCCTACAACTGCATTCCAGTCGCCCATGACTATTAGATTTTTGTCCCCCTTTACATACTGCATTACCCTTTCAGTATCCTCATACACTTTCTCTATCTGTTCATCTTCAGCTTGCGACGTCGGCATGTATACCTGAACTATCGTTATCGGTGTTGGTCTGCTGTCGATTCTGATTAGAACAACCCGGTCACTGAACTGTTCACAGTAACACACCCTCTGCCCTACCTTCCTATTCATAACGAATCCTACACCTGTTATACCATTTTCTGCTGCTGTTGATATTACCCGATACTCATCTGACCAGAAATCCTTTTCTTCCTTCCACTTCACTTCACTGACCCCTACTATATCTAGATTGAGCCTTTGCATTTCCCTTTTCAGATTTTCTAGTTTCCCTACCACGTTCAAGCTTCTGACATTCCACGCCCCGACTCGTAGCACGTTATCCTTTCGTTGATTACTCAATCTTTTTCTCATGGTAACCTCCCCCTTGGCAGTCCCCTCCCGGAGATCCGAATGGGGGACTATTCCGAAATCTTTTGCCAATGGAGAGATCATCATGACACTTCTTCAATTACAGGCCACATGTCCTGTGGATACACGTTGCGTGTCTTTAATGCAGTGGTTTCCATTGCCTTCTGCATCCTCATGTCGTTGATCATTGCTGATTCTTCCGCATTTAGGGGCAATTTCCCACCCCTAGGACAAGAGAGTGCCCTGAACCTCTATCCGCTCCTCCGCCCTCTTTGACAAGGCCGTTGGCAGAATGAGGCTGACTTCTTATGCCGGAAGTCTTCGGCCGCCAATGCTGAATTATTTATCAAAATTTAGGCAGTGGCGGGGATCGAACCCGGGACCGAAGACGTTTTCATTATGAATCAAAGACGCTACCACTAGACCACGGATACCTTACCTTGTGTTAAATAACCGCCCAAATCAATGTGGGGCGTACGACGAATGTATCCGTTAGAACAGTGCGGCGAAAACCAGCGTTAATAAGCTATGGCAACAGACGACCGACGCGCCTGGCTTTGCTGCAGCGCCTCTCCTAGGCTCGCGATCATGTCGGTTGAACCCTAGACAACTGAAAGACCGTGATCCGGTCAGGTAAGTCCCGATTTCAGTTGGTAAGAGCTGATGGTAGGGTTGGAGTGTGGTGCAGACCCCACGAAGCCATGGAACCAAGTTATCAACAAGGCGCTGTGCAAGCTGGTGGTGGCTCCATAATGGTGTGGGCTGTGTTTACCTGAAATAGACTGGGTTCTCTCGTCCATTGAGCGGAAATGGTTAGTTTAGCTTTTGTTCCCAAACAACAATGGAATTTTTATGGATGACAATGTGCTTTGTCACGGGGCCATAGTTTGTTCGCAATTGGTTTGAAGGATATTCTGAACAACTGGAGCGAATGATTTGGTCACCCAGATCGCCCGACGTGAATCCCATCGAACATTTATGGGATACAATCAAGAGGTAAGTTCGAGCACCGGCAACACTTTCGCAATTATGGGCGTCTATAGAGGCAGCATGCCTGCCCTGACGTTCCTATGCAGTCCAAAATCGAATTCGTCACATCCGAATCCCTGCAAATACACTCCTGGAAATGGAAAAAAGAACACATTGACACCGGTGTGTCAGACCCACCATACTTGCTCCGGACACTGCGAGAGGGCTGTACAAGCAATGATCACACGCACGGCACAGCGGACACACCAGGAACCGCGGTGTTGGCCGTCGAATGGCGCTAGCTGCGCAGCATTTGTGCACCGCCGCCGTCAGTGTCAGCCAGTTTGCCGTGGCATACGGAGCTCCATCGCAGTCTTTAACACTGGTAGCATGCCGCGACAGCGTGGACGTGAACCGTATGTGCAGTTGACGGACTTTGAGCGAGGGCGTATAGTGGGCATGCGGGAGGCCGGGTGGACGTACCGCCGAATTGCTCAACACGTGGGGCGTGAGGTCTCCACAGTACATCGATGTTGTCGCCAGTGGTCGGCGGGAGGTGCACGTGCCCGTCGACCTGGGACCGGACCGCAGCGACGCACGGATGCACGCCAAGACCGTAGGATCCTACGCAGTGCCGTAGGGGACCGCACCGCCACTTCCCAGCAAATTAGGGACACTGTCGCTCCTGGGGTATCGGCGAGGACCATTCGCAACCGTCTCCATGAAGCTGGGCTACGGTCCCGCACACCGTTAGGCCGTCTTCCGCTCACGCCCCAACATCGTGCAGCCCGCCTCCAGTGGTGTCGCGACAGGCGTGAATGGAGGGACGAATGGAGACGTGTCGTCTTCAGCGATGAGAGTCGCTTCTGCCTTGGTGCCAATGATGGTCGTATGCGTGTTTGGCGCCGTGCAGGTGAGCGCCACAATCAGGACTGCATACGACCGAGGCACACAGGGCCAACACCCGGCATCATGGTGTGGGGAGCGATCTCCTACACTGGCCGTACACCACTGGTGATCGTCGAGGGGACACTGAATAGTGCACGGTACATCCAAACCGTCATCGAACCCATCGTTCTACCATTCCTAGACCGGCAAGGGAACTTGCTGTTCCAACAGGACAATGCACGTCCGCATGTATCCCGTGCCACCCAACGTGCTCTAGAAGGTGTAAGTCAACTACCCTGGCCAGCAAGATCTCCGGATCTGTCCCCCATTGAGCATGTTTGGGACTGGATGAAGCGTCGTCTCACGCGGTCTGCACGTCCAGCACGAACGTTGGTCCAACTGAGGCGCCAGGTGGAAATGGCATGGCAAGCCGTTCCACAGGACTACATCCAGCATCTCTACGATCGTCTCCATGGGAGAATAGCAGCCTGCATTGCTGCGAAAGGTGGATATACACTGTACTAGTGCCGACATTGTGCATGCTCTGTTGCCTGTGTCTATGTGCCTGTGGTTCTGTCAGTGTGATCATGTGATGTATCTGACCCCAGGAATGTGTCAATAAAGTTTCCCCTTCCTGGGACAATGAATTCACGGTGTTCTTATTTCAATTTCCAGGAGTGTATCTATATTCAACAATTCTACCAGCCGGCCAAATGGAGATCCACAATCAGACAACTTTCAAACGCTGTCAGGTGCTGATAATGCTGTGTCTCAGGAGTACACGGCATCTCCATGTCACTGACAGTGATTTCTCAACATCTTAAGCTGTTCAGGCCCCTTACGCACACTACCTGACTTGAAAACACCATACGATACGAACAACACTAACTCACTACTGTGTCCACTACCTGTTAGAGAGAATTGCATCTCTGTCATCATCTAAATACCAGTCAATGGTGTGTACGTACACGAAGTTACATCGACAGCCGACCATGTCTTCCGTGTGCTTCACTTTTTTTGTCAGTTAGTGTAATATAGCTGGCTTTATTGTCCCATACAACGGTCATAAGAGAATAAATAAATCAGTGTCCTCGACAGACAGTGTATTAGGAAACGACAGAAGCAGCGTGTAACATTGCTAGGTACCAGGAACGTTAATGTGGTATCCAACAAACAGGAATCGAATTGTACCGGTATTGTTACAAGCCCTGCGTATGGATCCCAGTTTGTTCAATTTCAGCGTCGGGGTTATTATATGAGATTTATACTGAAGGAGGTACTGATGTTTCGAATCATTACGTAACGTGGTCTTTTGGAATTTCCGAGTAAAGCTCTCCGCAGTGCACATCGTCTCTCTTGTAACGTTGCAGGCTGCACGATGTAGAGCATTTGTCTCACTCTGACTAAACAAACCCGTGACGAATCGACCAGCTCTTCTTTGAATAGTTTCAATCTTCTTCGTTAATCTAAGCTGGTGAAGGTACGAGTCAGTGTTGCAGTATTCAAGAATGCGACGAACAAGGCTTTTGTAAACGACTTCTCCAGTGCTTTAATTTCGCTTCCTTGGGATTCTTCCAATGAATCAGAATTTTCATCTGCCTTCCCCAGGGCTGGAGTTATGTGGTCGTCCCCATCTGAAATTATTTCAGACAAAGAAACCTATATAAGTTGTGCCTCATTCCAGTAAGTGATCGCCGATCATGTAATCAAATGATATCAGATAATTTCGCCTATTTACGGCCATTACGTTACATTTAGTTATATTTAGAATCAGCGTTCAAACTTTGCACGAGGCATCTGCAACCCTATCTCTACACGTGAAGGTATCATCTTTCTGCACACAAATGCGTGGTTTGTGAAAATCCACACAGAATGATCATATAACCAATCCCAATATTAATAAACACATTACTCCCCATTCACACTCATGCAACCACACTCAAAAAACATTTTTTTTACAGGATACCATTTTTTAAATAGAAATTCGTCCTCGCAATAGAAGAATTTGCCCAGAAGAACTGATTTTAAGTTATGATTTAAAACTTGCCGACCAGCTGTCAGACATTTAAGTTATTCGGCAAATGATCAAACATTTTTTTCTTGCATACTGAAATCTTTCTGAGCCACTGAAAGCTTTCATACTGGATAATATAGGTGATTTTTTCCTCTAGTGTTACAGGTGTGGACATCAATATTCTTCTCAAACTGTGATGGATTATTTATGACTAATTTCCAATGCGAATGTATTGTGATAGTGCAGCTAAAATGCCAAATTCCTGAAAGAGATACCTACATTACGACTGCCGGGGAACTTCACGTATTATTCGTACTGCTCGCCTTTGTGTAAACAGGACTTTCTTTCTAAGTGATGAGTTACCCAAGAAAATTATTCCGCAAGACATTATTGAGTTGAAATATGCAAAATATGTCAGGAGGTTGATTCGTTTGTTTCCAAGACTAGCAGTTACTTACACGAAGAGCAAAAGAGCTGAACATTGTTTGAGAAGCTCAGTAATATGCTTCTTCGAGATAAAGTTTCCATCAGTACGTACACCCAAAGCTTTGGAGCATTCTCTCTTATTTATTGACTCCTGTTCATGTGCTACATCAAATGTTGGTATTACTATTTGTTGTACAGAACTGAATATAGTGCATTTTCCCAAAATTCTAGGGAGAGTCCATTTTCTGAGAATCACTCAATAACTCTTGGAAAACATCATTAACAATCCCGTATGATGCTTTCTCTCTAATGAGATTTATTATAACACTAGTATCGTCGCAAGAAGTACGAATTCTAAATGTTGAAAGTTAAGTGGAAGGTCGTTCACATACACAGGGTGTTTTTCCAAAGAGTCGTCAGCCCATTTTCTCTGGTGTTTCTGCAGATATTTCCAATTTCGTTTTTTTTAATTACTCAGCACAAGTTTTTGTACACGGTGTGTTAAGTACGATTCAAACTAATTGTGTGTAAAGGCATCCATTCAACAAAACTTGGTTTTTCTCAGAGTTCAACATGCTCTACACAACAGACGCCTTGGAGATATACAAAAATAGCAACTGGCGATATTTTATTATTTAACTTACAACATTTGGCGATTGAATGTATAAATAACATTCTCCGTCGAGAAATTCTTCTGAAAACCAAACTGTGATATTCTAAGTAAATTTTTTCCACTTAAATGTGAGACTACTCTTGAGTTTTTTCTGAAAAATGCACGACACACAGCTTTATCTTATTCATTTATTATTACTACCGGTTTCGATCATGAAACATCATACTGGTATGAAAAAATGAACTATACTACTCACATGTCACACAGTGAGTCAGGGAAACATTTATTGGCATATTCATTATACGATCAATTGTGCAGATCTAGGAAAGCGAAAATTCATAAATATGAAGCTGAGGCCCATTGAATAACAGAGTTACTGGACGAATGTGTACATATTCTTTAGTACATTACTTTTCGAATATTTTGGAAAAAGATGTCAGTAAGTACACTGGACGATAATTATTTAAATCTTATTTAATTTGTATTTCACAAAAAATGTAAATAAAATTGTTTTATTTGTTTACTATATACAGCTTTGATTCCTTTCCCTATCTGATATAAAACTAGTTGCCCTATTTAATAACTGTCTAATTTTTTCAGCACACTCTTACTTGCAGTAAGTACCGATGCATTCAGGTTTGGTTGTTAGCATTCCTCCACATCAGGGGCGGCTTACACATACTTGAAGAGTGTTTTCCCCGCACTGCCTCAGAACTCACCTGAAATGAAAAATGAAAATGTTTATCCCAAAGTAAAGTATGGATGTTCTTTTTAGATTTATCGAGGGTTTACAAATTTATTACATAAATGTTGTAACTGAACTTAACTCTGCCTAGAGTGAACAACATTTCACTACAGTTCAACGTTATGCCAGTTTTTGGTGCAGTTCTAGAAACTGAAAGGAACTGAAATTATCATACGTAATCAAACTGCAGTTAACATATAATCGGTTTCACGTGCGACTAGTCATCAACAAACATAAAAAGTTTTCTTGTACTAAAAATACAGTAGTTACCAAAGCGAACGACAGGTGCAGAATATTCATGTTGTAAGGAACCATTACGTACAAAGTTCGCGCATAATTTATATATCTACTTCGCTGCCAAAACAATCTCATGTCGTCGTGCAAAAAAAAAAAAATAATTATGTTTACAACACTAGTGACATTTGCTGGCATAGCTCGAGATATACTGGATAATGCTCGTAATATTTCCAGCCATTCTTCCTCAGCTGACATTTCAATTACGTTTATCATTTAGACAAGAAGAACAGAATGTTTGTTTTGTTTTTAGTGAAACATGTACCACCGCTTCGTATATTGAAAAAAGATACTTGTTTAACTTATTTTATTAGGAGACATGTTGTGTCTGCTAGCAGCGCCTTTATGTTATCTCGCATTTTACAAGTTCTTCATCACAACCCTAATACAGTGGAAACTCATTTATTAGGACTAGTTGGACAGGAAGTAGTCCAGATTATGGAAAATCCAGAAATTGGAAAAAATGACAATAGTCGAATCCCATAAACATTTATGTTCATGTAACCACAAATTCTAGACTGTTTTCACATATAAGAAGGGACTCGAAAGTTTAAGTACGCGGGAGAGTACGATTCTTGCGGGCAAAAGTCTGAATTGCACACAGATTCACCATGAAATTCAGGCGATATATGGAATGTCGCGTCCAACCGTAGTGAAATGGTACCGACAATTTGACCCAGACCGCACAGAAGACAATGTCCAGGCAGTCGAACTGATTCGCAGCAATCGCAAAGTGACTATTGCGGACATTGCTCGTCAGATGTGCATCTCAAGAGGCAGTGCCATTTCTACCGTCCGAGATCGTTTGAAGCAGCGGAAAATGTGCTCACGCTGGGTTCCGCTATCTTTGTCACCTGGACGCAAACGCAGCTATTCTGGATTTCCTTGAGCGGTACTCCGCGAAAGGCAATGTCTCCCCAAGCCCCGTCATTGCGGACGACGAGACATGTGTTCATCATTTGACGCTTGCAACAAAGAGAGCGTCCATGGAATGGGGACACACTTCCTCGCCTCTGCGGAAGAAATCTGAAGTCGTGCAATCAGCAGTGAACGTCATGGACACCGTTTCCTTTGACTGTGAAGGAGTAATGTACACACAACAAAGGGCAAAACTATTAATGCCCATTCCTACTGTGTAATAGTGTCATCGCTGCGCAGCGTCATAAAGAGCAACAGGTGTGGAGAACTACGCAAAGACATTGTTCTGCTGCCGCAATTCAACCCTCAATCTGGAGCCCATAACACAATCTTTGGTTCATCGTTTTCGATGGGAGTTTTGGAAGCATCTGCCACACAGTGCACATCTTGCACCATGCGATTTGCATCTTTTTGGCAAGCCGAAAGAACATGCGGTGGGAAACAGAAACAGATTTTCCAGCGATGAGGGCGTCCAGACAATGGTTCACGAATGGCTCCGTGACCGAGAAGCGGACTTCTGCCGTCGAGGAATTTAACGATTGGTAGAACGTTTCGAACGTTCTTTACAGAGATTTATTAACTGTGTTGAAAAACATGATCATACCTGTGTCACTCTGGTGGTGCAGCATTCAATAAAAGTTACTTGGCCTGCCATAACAATGAGTGACTTACTTTTCGAAATCCATTCGCACGTAGGACTCTTCCAAGAACGCATACACACCGTGACGCAGAACCAAGGGCGCCGATTCAATAATTTGAAATGGGGACGGTGCTAGATCCGGGGGTATGTACGAGGGTTGCCCAGAAAGTAATGCACCGCATTTTTTTTCTCAGCCGAAAACAATGCTACGAATGCGAAACGTTACGTATGTATTGTTTGATGTCTCCTGAGTGAGGGCGCCATGTTTCCACCACTTCCGATAGATAGCGTATCTGCAGGACAGTTTCAAAATGGCGTCTGTAGGCGATGTAAGCGACAAGCAACGTGCCGTCATTGAATTTCTCACTGCATAGAAGTGAATGCTTCTGTGTGGGCTCTAATCTCTCTGATTTTATCCTCATGGTCTCTTCGCGAGATATACGTAGGAGGGAGCAATATACTGCTTGACTCTTCGGTGAAGGTATGTTCTCGAAACTTTAACAAAAGCCCGTACCGAGCTACTGAGCGTCTCTCCTGCAGAGTCTTCCACTGGAGTTTATCTATCATCTCCGTAAGGCTTTCGCGATTACTAAATAATCCTGTAACGAAGCGCGCTGCTCTCCGTTAGATCTTCTCTATCTCTTCTATCAACCCTATCTGGTACGGATCCCACACTGCTGAGCAGTATTCAAGCAGAGGGCGAACAAGCGTACTGTAACCTACTTCGTTTTCGGATTGCATTTCCTTGGGATTCTTCCAATGAATCTCAGTCTGGCATCTGCTTTACCGACGATCAACTTTATATGATCATTCCATATTAAATCACTCCTAATGCGTACTCCCAGTCTTGGATATTCAAAACTGTGTGCAAGATGGATCCCACGGTGTCTAACGGTGGACCAAAAATCGCACTGAAAAAACATTTGTCTTGATTTGTTGCAACGTTTTGAATCTGTGGGGAGGCATTCTTGTCCCCGATTTTGACAGGCCATGAAACCTGGGTTCACCATTTTGAGCCCGAAACAAAACAACAGTCGATGGAATGGAGCCATTCCCACTCCCAACATAAGAAAAAATTCAAAGCAACTGCTCCCGCCGGTAAGGTCACGATTACCGTGTTCTGGGACTGTGAAGGTGTGATTCTCATTGATGTGATGCCAAGAGGCGGTACCATTAATTCAGAAGAATACGTCAACACATTAACAAAACTCAAGACGCGCTTCCAGCGACTTCGGTGCCACAGTAACACAGGAAATGTTTTGCTGCAACATGATAACGCTCGTCCCCACACAAGTCTGAGGACTGCTGAACACATCGCAAAACAGGGTTGGACAGTGTTACCCCAACCACCCTACAGCCCTGACCTAGCCCCCTCGGACTTTCACTTGACTGGGTCATTAAAGGATGCCATTCGTGGAAGACATTTTGAGGACGATGGGGAGGTGACTCACACAGTGAAGCACTGGCTCCGCCAACAGGACAAGGATTGGCAGCGACAGGGCGTACACGGTCTTGTTTCGCGCTGGAGGAAGGCCATAGAATGGGATGGAGATTACGTGGAAAAATAGGGTGTGCAGATAAAACACCATTCTTACGTGTGTGTAATTCTCATTATGCTCAATAAACAATTGTTGAAGAAACAACGCGGTGCATTACTTTCTGAAAACCCTCGTAATATTTTTAATGTTTTGGAAGACGAACGGTGAATTATACGTAGCCATAGAAAAGTTCCAGTTCCGACCCTGTTAAAAACCTGTGAAATAACGACTTTTAAATCATTTAAAATGTGTGTGTGAAATCTTATGGGACTTAACTGCTAAGGTCATCAGTCCCTAAGCTTACACACTACTTAACATAAATTATCCTAAGGACCAACACACACACACACACACACACACACACACACACACACACACACACACACATGCCCGAGGGAGGACTCGAACCTCCGCCGGGACCAGCCACACAGTCCAGGACTGTAGTGCCTTTAGACCGCTCGGCTAATCCCGCGCGGCTTAAATCATTTTCTTGAAAGAAAAACGCCTGGCCACGCTACACCTTTTTCCTTTCCCTGAGATCTGCCCCGGGTATGGGCGCCCTTGTGCAGAAAGCCTCTCCAGTAGTCTCCATCACTGGAGTTGGACGACCATCTACGTGACTCTTTCGCGTTTACTAAATGACACTTTAGCGAAATGTGCACTTCTTTAGATCTCTGTTTCCAATATCAATGCTAACTGGCACAGATCCCCAGATTGACTAGCAATATTCCTGTATTGGTCGAACGAGGGTTTTGTAAGCTACCTCCTTCGTGGGTGCACTACGCCTCCTGATGATTCTCCCAATAAATACCAACGTGACATCTGCCTTACCGCGATTAGTTTCATCTGGTCGTTACACTTCGGATCGCTCCGTCCGCAACTCCCAGATTTTTAATGAATGTGACTGGTAGGGAACTGCTTAGCCTGTCCGTGAATTCGGGTCGTCCAGCATACGGAGTGGCAAGCCTACCTTTGATGCGACGCTGGTGTGATGTACGTTCCGTCTCAAATTCGCGTGGGCAACTTGTCTGCGCCATGCATAACGGGCCCACGTCGGCCTCATAAATTTGCATTATTCCGCTTCAGTTTGCAAGGACAATTACTTGCAGCATTGCTAAAAGTGCCTACGAAGAGATCCGAGAGTAGGTGCGAAGGCCGAGCACATTAGTGCTAACGAGAATTTGTACTTCCTCTTTAATTTTGTAGTCGCATTAGCAGGTTTAATTCAGTAATAATCTTCTAGGATTTGCCGACAGAACGTGCCGAAGACGAAGAAGTTACTCCCGGATCTGCGCGAACGAGTTCAAATATCTTCTGGGGGGGGGGGGGGGGGGGGCACACACACACACACACACACACACACACACACACACACACACACACACACACACACACACACACACAGAGAGGAATATAAGAGGAACCTGCGAACTCTACCAACTCATTAACACGTTACGATCTTAGTTTCGAAACTAAAGAAAAACAGGGACTTTGTCGGCGCTGTTACAGACAATGTCTCGCACAAGCATGTCCGCGGATTTAGTTTTTATTCCCCAATTTGAATTTGAATTTTCCCCTCCCCCCACCGTCCACGTTGTAATGTAAGTATGCTTGTTCACAGTGTATTTTTCATAACATCTGTGACTATTACAGATGCAAAATCCATTTCCGTGGTCAACTGCATTCGGGCGATACCGCTAGGACATGTAGTCAAATAATACAAATATACAGGGTGTCCCGCTCAAACGTCCCTGAATCAAGGACCCAGGAGAGAAAAACCACACTAGATACGACAGTGAAAAATGCACCACATTGTAGAGCATCTCAAAGAATTTATATTTTCGCGTCAGAAGTGCCAAGTATCTAGCCAGAGTGCAGCATGGTCGATGAAGTGAAAATGGCGACTCCACAGCAGCGCGCACAAGCAGTAGTGTGGTTTGCAGAAACAAAATTGCCGATTACTGTGCAGAGAAATTATGGTCCTGTGTATGAATGTGATCCATCTGATGTGAAAACAATCAAGGAATGGTATAGGAAGTTTCAGGCAACAGGAAGTGTTCTGAAACATTCTGGCGGTGCACGTTACGGAGTTGCAGAAGAGACAGTGGAGGACATCAGACAAACGTTTCTCAGAAGCCTTCGTCAGTCAATTCGTCAAGCATCTAGCAACTTGATGTACCGCGATGAACATTGCATCGTGTAGTTCACAAGCGTCTTCGTACGTGTGCTTACAAAGTGCAAATTCTGCAACATCTGACGCGGAACGACAAACCACGCCGACAACAATTTGCTGCGGATATGCTGCCGTGTATTGATATGGATGCCAGCTTCCTGGAAAGATACTTGTTCTCAGATGAGGCAACCTTTCATCTAACAGGAAGAGTTAATAGGCATAATGTTCGGATTTAGGGTTCGCTAAATCCGCACGTTGTCATTGAACATGTTCGTGACAGCCCTAAACTAAATGTCTGGTGCGTGCTAATACACGCCGGCCGAAGTGGCCGTGCGGTTAAAGGCGCTGCAGTCTGGAACCGCAGGACCGCTACGGTCGCAGGTTCGAATCCTGCCTCGGGCATGGATGTTTGTGATGCCTTTAGGTTAGTTAGGTTTAACTAGTTCTAAGTTCTAGGGGACTAATGACCTCAGAAGTTGAGTCCCATAGTGCTCAGAGCCATTTGAACCATTTGCTAATACACGACACGATTGTTGGACCGTTCTTCTTTGCGTAACAAACAGGGAATGGGTCAGTGTATCTGGACATGTTGGAGCATTTTGTGTACCCTCAGATACAAGACTTACAACCCAACAACATTTTTCAACAAGATGGAGTTCCGCCGCATTGGTCAACGGCTGTTCGCAAGTTTCTGGATAGGAAATTTCCCAATCGTTAAATCGGACTCGGAGGGCCCATTGCCTGACCACCACGTTCACCCGACATTACGCCCCTTGATTTCTTCATGTGGGGCTTCGTGAAGGACCGTGTGTATGCGACCAAAGTGGACGATATTCCTACTTTACGACATCGTATCACTAATGCGATTGCAACAATAACAGAGGAAATGTTACAAAGATCTTGGCAATGTGGTGCATTTTTCACTGTCGTATCTACTGTGGTTTTTTTTTCCCTGGGTATTTGAAATCAGGGAGGTATGAGTGGGACACCCCGTATATATTTTTCAATTCCTACGACTGAACTGCTGAACACAGAACCATGTTACAAGCCCAACTAGAAGTCGGATCCACATTTAGAAATCCACTCCGCAGGCCATTGCACATTGCGTGGCAATGTGGCGTACTTCAAACAAATATTAACAATTTCTGTCCTTAAGCGAAGATATAATTGCTATGTGTGTACCTCTGTACGTGCCCTAATCTCTTACCTCATTCCTATGATGCTTAAGCGAGACATACGATGGTATCGGTAGAACTGGAGTACTGGTTTCCTAAATATACTCAGCAGGCAGGATGGGCGGGAAATCATGACGGCTAGCCGCGTAGGGCATTGTGATAATGCAGTGGCGAAACCTGAAAATTTGTGCTGCACTGTGACTCGAAACCTTATTTACCTCTTTTCAGGAGGGGTTGCCTTCACCGCTTCCGCCATCCGGACACGCTCCCTGATCGACTCAAATTTCCATTGTCCTTTCAACTCACTACACCCAAATCCTGATTCCCGTAGGTGTTCTGACGATATTTTTGCATTCGCACTGAAACATACGACGAGGAGTCGTCCTCCTTTTTTCAGAAATGAATACAGGTCGATACACTTTAATCCATAATAGGGAATAAATCGGGATAGAGATGAGACACAGCAAAATGTTTTAGATAAAAGTTGTAGGTGGCAGAGAGGGTGACGCACTACTACTGATGACCATGACCTTGAACATGATTTGGAGGTTAAAATGATTTTTTTAAATGGGAACCCTAATATTTGATTCAAGATTTGAAATGACTGGCAAATTTTATGTGTAAAATGATGTGTTATTCAAGGTCATGGCAAGTAGGTCAAGTAAGCAAATGTGTGTTAGTTCTACTAGGGATTAACTCGGAATAGAGTAGGGATACAGCAAAACACAATGTTAGATACAGATTGGAAGGGACATATAGGATCACGTATCATTACCAATAACCATGATTTTACATGTAATTATCGAAGGTCATCCAAAGGTTGAGTTTTGTTTCGTGGAAAGTCCTATTTGTGACATCGGATCTGGAAAGAACATACAAAGATTTGAAATTTAAGTTTTAATTAACGTGTTCATTGGCAAAAACAAATACAAGACTGCGTATAAACGTTATTATGGCATTTACAAGACAGAACACACATAAATATAGATCATCGATTTAAAGTCGTTACATCAGTCCCCTCGCCTCTCATTCGTCGGAATGCCCCTTCCAATTTGTATCTAACATTGTATTTTGCTGCATCCCTCCTCTATTCTAAGTTAATCCCTATTAAAATGAAAAACATATTTGCTTATTTGACCTTCAATGAGCTGGCCATGGCCTCAAATAATGTAATAATGTATCATTTGATACGTAAAATTCGTCACTCTTTTCAAATCTTGAATCAAATATTAGGGTTCCAATTTTAAAAATCACTTTAACCTCCAAATCATCTTGCAAATCACGTTCAAAGTCACGGACTTTAGTAACAGTGCGTGACCCTCTTTGCAACCTACAACTTTAGATGAAACATTTTTCTGTATCTCATCTTCATCCCCGATTTATACCCCATTATGAATTAAAATGGTCCACCCAGTGTAACTGTGAGGTGTCTGTTATATCCAGCAGGATTTCGAAAGAATAACGTCGCCTTTCTTTGAACATGCCCATCTAAGTCTCGCATACACACGTATCATCAATACCGACCTACTGTACCTACGATCCTATCACAACGTCTCCGAATTCGCTGCTGTAATGCTTACACGATAAGAACGCCAAACGCAGGAGCTGTATTCTAGAACTGGTCGCAGTAGCGTATTGTGCGATTTCTTTTGCAGATGCACCACATTTTCACAGACCCATTCCAAAAAGTCTCACAAGGCAATGGTCAGACTTGTCATGCCGAAACATGTATTTATTTTTTACTACTGTTAGTTAACTGAGAAAAACGCCTGCACACAAAATTGTAGCTGCTTACATGAACTGGAAGTCGTCTCAACGAAATCACGAAAACGGCTGTTTTTCGTGCTTGTAGTGAAGGCTGGCCACAACTGGAAATGGCGAGTCGCGAACTGTTGGATTGATGGGCGTTGCGCGCATGACCGGGAAATGCGACCGTCTTACCGCAGCGTTCACTGGAGAGGAATAATGCTGCAAGGTTTTGGTGAAAAAGGGAAACTAAAATTTGCTTCTTTGGGATGCACTGTATTTTAATTTCTGGTACGCATTTCGAAACACATCGTCTTGACGCTAATTCGAGTTGTGCCATGTACATCTATAATCCGCAAGTCACTTTACGCTGAACATTCAGTCTCCCCTCACAGATGATGGCAAACCATGTAAATGTTTGCTGTTTGCTATGGAGATATACTACAGACGCCAAATGAAGCCATCAACAGAAAACACTCGTGAAGACTTGTGATGTGCGAGTTGGTAGTTAAACTTCTAGACGAGCATGTAAATGCGCCGACATGTGGCTATAAATGACTGAAACACTTGATATCGCAGATTGCGCACACAGACGGTGAAGAAACTGAAGAAAGCCTACTCATAAAGACTCTTCGAGTGATAGTGCCGCGTATAAGCATCGGTTATCTCCGAAAGCAACACCAGAAAAGAAAGAGAGGTGATTTATTAGTTGAACGAAACTGCTAGGAAACGCCTACGTATCAGTGCTGTTCTAAATAAATATAGCTTTCTCCGTTCTGAACATGAATTCTGCTGACGCAAAAAGGAAATCGCTGGAAATTGCGGTGGAGTTAAATGAGCGACTTTTTGAGATATTTACCGAAGCCAGACAAAAGTCATTTAGTGCCAGCGATACAACTGTACGTCATAGGGCGCAAGTTATTGCCAACGCGATACGCGCTAATGAATTTACGTCGTCTCAAAGTTGGATTAACCGCTTCAAAAGAGCACATAGAATTGCGCCAAGAAAAATAACAAAATTTGTATCGAGAAACAGATCGGAAAATGAAGTGGTTCTAACCGAAATGAAAGCTTTTATTACGAATGCAAAGTATAAGGACGCTAATTTTTGTTGCTCTTACGTTTACAATACAGATCAGTCAGATTTTCAAAAAGACATGCGAGGTGAAAGAACACTGTCGTTCAAAGGAGAAAAATATACACAGGCGACTGCGCAGTTCACGATTGCACTCACATATTTAGACACTATTAGTCTGAATAGTTCATTCCTGCCTAAACTATATGTACAATACTGACCATTAAAATTGCTACACTAAGAAGAAATGCAGATGATAAATGGGTATACATTGGACAAATATATCATATTAGAACTGACATGTGATTACATTTTCACGCAATTTGGGTGCATAGATCCTGAGAAATCAGTACCCAGAACAACCAACTCGGGCCGTAATAACGGCCTTGATACGCCTGGACATTGAGTCAAACAGAGCTTGGATGGTGTGAACAAGTACAGTTGCCCATGCAGCTTCAACACGATACCACAGTTCATCAAGAGTAGTGACTGGTGTGTTGTGACGAGCCAGTTGCTCGGCCACCATTGACCAGACGTTTTCAGTTGGTGAGAGATCTGGAAAATGTGCTGACCAGGGCAGCAGTCGAACATTTTCTGTATCCAGAAAGGCCCGTACAGGACCTGCAACATGCGGTCGTGCATTATCCTGCTGAAATGTAGGGTTTCGCAGGGATCGAATGAAGGGCAGAGCCACGGGTCGTAACACATCTGAAATGTAACGTCCACTGTTCAGAGTGCCGTCAATGCGAACAAGAGGTGACCGAGATGTGTAACCCCATATCATCACGTCGGGTGATACGCCAATATGGCGATGACGAATACACGCTTCCAATGTGCTTCCACCGCGATGTCGCCAAACACGGATGCGACAATCATGATGCTGTTAACAGAACCTGGATTCATCCGAAAAAATGACGTTTTGCCATTCGTGCACCCAGGTTCGACGTTGAGAACACCATCGCAGGCACTCCTGTCTGTGATGCAGCATCAAGGATAACCGCAGCCATGGTCTCCGAGCTGATAGTCCATGCTGCTGCAAACCTTGTCGAACTGTTCGAGCAGATGGTTGTCTTGCAAACGTCCCCATCTGTTGACTCAGGGATCGAGACATGGCTGCACGATCCGTTACAGCCATGCGGATAAGATGCCTGTCATCTCGACTGCTAGTGATACGAGGCCGTTAGGATCCAGCACGACGTTCCGTATTACCCTCCTGAACCCACCGATTCCATATTCTGCTAACAGTCATTGGATCTCGACCAACGCGAGCAGCAATGTCGCGATACGATAAACCGCAATCGCGATAGGCTACAATCCGACCTTTAGCAAAGTCGGAAACGTGGTGGTACGCATTTCTCCTCCTTACATCTGGCATCACAACAACGTTTCACCAGGCAACGCCGGTCAACTGCTGTTTGTGTATGAGAAATCAGTTGGAAACTTTCCTCATGTCAGCACGTTGTAGGTGTCGCCACTGGCGCCAACCTTGTGTGAATGCTCTGAAAAGCTAACCATTTGCATATCACAGCATCTTCCTGTCGGTTAAATTTCGCGTCTGTAGCACGTCATCTTCGTGGTGTAGCAATTTTAATTGCCAGTAGTGTATGTCTTCGAGAATCAACCGGTCTTTTTGGGCTACGTGAGGAAAGAAAGAAGTTCTAAAAGAATCTTGTAGAAGACGCATCGAAGCCGGAAAAAATGGGAAATGAAAACGTTACAGGTTTCATGCATCATGCTTTTCTTCCGTTCTGCGGGAACGAATCTCTTCTCCTTCTAGATTCGCAGTCAGGTCGTAAAGGTCTGATGGATTAAAAACTGTATTTCGAGCTCACCCTGACAAAGAAGCAGTGATACTTCAGATTCGACCGGCACGACGAACGTAAGTTAACCGTCAGACAGACAATTTTTCTGTCAGTGGAAGGCATTTTTCAGAAAACTAACACAGAAAATTATTGTGTGCAAGTCACTGCAGCTTCCAGTCTACTATCGCGACAATATTGTCAAGTTGCGGTTAGCAGTACATTATCAGTTTTGAAAGGAGAGACAGACACATAGTCTATGTGATCGCCGTAAGCTTATTGACACCAGTGCTTACTAATCTAAGTTATATATTACAGCACTGAAGATGGTCACTAAGTGACCGAAAATCGATTTTGCGATAGTAAACAAAAATATACGACCAATGCTGTCTCTCCTTTCAAGTATACCCATTATCTGGTCGTAATGCACAGGACACTATGGAGTCGCCAATCAATATATTATCAGTTTTGCCCTCCACGGTTTCAAAATTTGATTAAATACGCGTAGCACTTCTCGAACTATACTGAAATTAGGCCTGATTCATTTCTGAGAGCGGACCAGTTTTGTTCAAATGGTTCAAATGGCTCTGAGCACTATGGGACTTAACATCTATGGTCATCAGTCCCCTAGAACTTAGAACTACTTAAACCTAACTAACCTAAGGACAGCACACAACACCCAGTCATCACGAGGCAGAGAAAATCCCTGAACGGACCAGTTTTGCCTAAGGATGTCTAATGACGTCTGTGACTCGTGGGGCTTTCATATGTTTTTACTTGTGTGTTCTTGGTGCACAATAACGGTATTTTGTAACACTGGATCATTATTTTGCATTTTTGCGGTAGTTACAAAAAATAAAATTTTTGACGTGTTCGAAACTGTATATTTACTTGTGTGTATTCCGTAGCAGTTTGGAAAGAATGTTGTAGATGTACTTGTGAACGAATGATTAAGTATCTTGCAATCGCTTTCACAGCGCGAATCAGCTATGTCATTGCTGGGGCAAGAGAGTGGCGTGTAGCTAACGCTACCTTGTCCCTAGATGTGTTGGCTTACCATAGCGAGAGAGGTCAGCGCTGTAAAATAAGGCAGTTACAAGCGCGGAAACCACGCGACAAATGTCATACTTCATGAAGTTTTTTTTCAAACTTCTAGGTCATGGCAGTAGCTAAAATATTGCGTACGATCGTTTTCTAACGTTAACTCAGTGGTGAAAAAGGAACACAGGTTTCGACATAACAAGTCTGACCGTTTCCTTGCCAGTCTTACCCCGCAAATATTACAACGACGTTCATAGGATTTGTGGACTCAGAAAAAGCATTCGATATTATAAAATGGTGCAATCTGTTCGACATTCTCATGAAAATAGGTGTAAGCTATAGTAAAAAAGCAGGTAATATACAAATTTACAAAGACTAAGAGGGGAAATTAGAATGAAAGACCAAAACCGAAGTGTTCACGTAAGAAAGACAAGGATGCAGTCTTTCGCCCCTATTGCTCAATTTTTGCATCGAAGAAGCAATGGCGACAACAAAAGAGAGATTGAGAAATGAGATTAAAATTCATCGTGGAAGGATATCAATGGTCGAAGTCGCTGATGACATCGTTATGCTCAGTGAAAGTGAGGAAGAGTTACAGTCTTGTGACCGCGAACATGGCTGCAAAATAGGAGGAGGAGGAGTAGCAGCGGCAGCAAGGAGACAAGCGATAATTTAATATCAAAATTGGGGACAACGAAGCAAACGAAGTAAAAGAATTCTGCTAACTTGGGGGAAAAAAGGGCGGCAAAGCAAGAGCGACATTAAAACCAGTTTAACACAGGCAAAGAAGGCAGTCGATTAGCGTCAAACATATTATTTAATTTAAAGAAGAAATTTCTGAAAATATAAGTTTGGAGCACAAAATTGTATGCAAGTGAATCATGGACTGTAAGAAAAACCAGATGAATTTGAGATGTGGCGTCAAGAAGGATGTAGAAAATTAGATGGGCTGGTAAGTCGAGAAACGAGGAGGTTGTCTGCAGGATCGGTGAGTAAAGGAACATTTAGAAAGCATTGACAGGGAGGAGGGACGGGATGATAGGACATGCGTTAACGTATCAAGAAATGATTGCCGTGGTACTTGTGGGAGCTGTAGAGGGCAAGACTGAAGGGGAAGACACAGACAGGAATAAAATAAACAAATAACTGAGGACGGTGGTTACAAGTGCTACTCTGAAATTAAGAGGAACTCGTGGCGGGCCGTATCAAACCAGTCAGAAGACTAATGACAAAATCTGAAGGGTTCGAGAAGTTCAGCACGAATCTTGTAACCGGGGTTCTTTCTGTTACAGACATCCCACATTTACGTACGACTGTCACTGTTTAAAAGTGCATGTGTTAGAGCGTGGAGTAGAGGTCGCGCAGACCAGGGGGTCGATAGTGTGTACAAATGGTCTCAGAAGCTCCTACCCGCTCTGTATGCACATTCCGCCAAGATAAGCCGGCACCTTTCCTAAGCACAGATACTGTGTGCTGACTGCTCGCTACTGGAACGCCCAAGTGCGATACCCTCGTTCCCAGATCAGAAGGCACCCACGCTCCCTTCAGAAGACAGGATAGATTACAGTTTATGATTTCGTCGACGTCGAGCTCATTCCAAGAGACCGTCTAGGCTGACAAGGAAAGCATTCGCCCAACCGTCACCGAATTTGCTCATCTTTTGCATGACAGTAGTTCATACTTAAATGTAACAAATGCTTCTCTAGTACGATGGGCTTCTCAAATGTTTGCGAGAAATCGATGTTCATAGTTTAAGTGTCTACAGAATACCACAAAAGACCAGCAGCCGTCGAGCAGCAGGTTTAGTGTGTTCCAGTCACGTCATTTTTTTCCTAGTCTTCCACGAAACACTTGTATCGCTGAGTTTCGTCGGAAAGGGACAACAATAATAAAAACACTTCTGGCAAATTTAAAGATCTTGGACAAATTATATAGGAGAATGGATTAGAAAAACGTGCAATATATGCAAGAGTTAGTAAAATGGAAAAGGGATATAATTTCACAAAAAATATCTACAACAGTAAATGTGTACCTCGAAAAACAAATGAAAACACGATACCACAGCGTAAGACCAAAATGCTTATATGCATGTGAATTCTTTACGACGAACTTAAGTTGAAAAGAGGGGAGGTTCTTGAGAGACGGATTAATAGAAAACAATGGATCCATTGCGAACTACAGATGGCTGGAAAATAAGAAGTAACGAGGAGATCTACAAAAGCATAGAGAAAATATAATACTGAAAATGTGCACTGTCTTTCGTGATATTTGAAGGATTCTCGATCGAAAAGTTCGTGAGCCTTAAAAATTGTTTTAACTTTTTTTATACCTTCGGGCACAAATGATCCAAATATATCAAGGCCACACAATACCCGACTGCACGGCACTGTCTACATAGTGCATCAGACAAATATCCTCCAGTACTCTTCAAAATCCTAAGATCCTAAGCTAAACATTGAAATTTAGATTCTCAGTCGACACCTGATTTGCTGTACACGATTTCGAGCATTGTTCAAAGGTATGGCAAATGTTTGTCGATTTTATTTCTTACGTCTGTAGAATTCATTTCACAAAATACTCGATAGGTCTTTTTTCAAATATTTTTTTATTTTTAAGTTTTTTCATGTAATCTGTCATTTTTGACACCTAATTTGCCCGTCTAGTTTCTTCTTTCCTCTAAATGTCCTAAACTTGGCACTTTATTTGGAAGTAGCGTTTTTGACAGCTAAGTATCACACGAAAGAATGTTTGTATGCGCAAAATACCTACGCCTTGAAGAGGTGAATTATTTGACACTTCATTTATATAGCTAGCAAAAGCTGCTCGGGAAATATTTCAATTTTCGGTCAAATGTCTAGTTTTTCTTAATTACCGTGATAACTTTCACTGAATTACACTGTTTTTTGTAAAAACAGACGTCACTCTGATCGATTTGATACCCATTTTTCGATATCCCACTCTTCATTTGACTATAAGAATTCGGACAAAAACCTATTGTGTAATTTATGGAGAGTCTTGTTTTCTCTCCTCTCAAACATTAGACCAAAAATGTAGAACAAATATCACAAGTAATGGCGACCTGTAGACTAATCTTCTTTGGAAACATCTACCCAATGAATGAGGACATGCTAACGATACAATTACTCTTGTATTTCAGGAAAAATAAATCGACAATGGCACGAATTACAGACATGACGAAAGAACTAGAAGGAAATAATATCGAAGATTCGTAAATAACAGGAAGAAACGTCTGGAAGCATGTTACTAAATTCAGAAGGCTTTCAAGGCAGAGGAAATCGGTAACAACATGCACAGAAGAAAATAAGGGGCCACATGGGCAGAAGATGGAGTACTGAAAAAACAACAAAGAGGAGGAATTGAAGTTAAGTCGTCCTAGCTGATCAATACGAAGATAAAAAAATTACAATCGTTGTGGTACATTCGTCGCGAGACGTAGTCAAGATCGTCATGAATCGTCAAAGAGTCGCCATGAAAATCAATATAGTCATGTGTGTATCACAGATAAGCCACACGGATCTATACCTGCTTTAAATAATGGACACTTTATTTGCGACTCGCGTATCAGTGTATCGACGATTCTTTATTATACACTATACGTCACCACGAAAGCACCAAAATCGCAGTCGTTGTTGTTGTTCCTTCCCTTAAAAAAAAAACGTTGTTTGTAGCGACTAGAGTTCGGATAAGATGAGGAAAAACAAAGACGTGACTCGAACACAGACTTCAACTCTGCCGCCTTGGCCGACTGTTCCAACGCCGTCATTCGACGGCTGGTGTTCTTCTATGGCATTCAACATGTTCGTAAAACATGGAACCTAGATTTCACGAAAAAGCATGAAAAACGCATCTAAGTGCGTACTATAAATGTGAGAAATGTGAGCAAGATAAGTGGTTCAACGTGTGTGCCCTTCCCTTGTCTGTTGGGAAAGAGAAAGGAAGTACATCGGTTGAGACTTTGTTGGCTTTGTATTTGGTTTAAAACGAAATTCTGAAAATGCTGAGGAAGCAGAGGCTCTTGTACTCCCGCTTCAAACCAGAACGCGCAAATGACAAGTAAAGGTTAACACAGACTCGTGCGTCTGTGAAAAGCTCTATGCACGAAGCACAGAACTACCATCTTCATGCCTTAGCAAAAGAACTAGCAGAGAACCCGAGAAAATTCTGGTGCTATGTAAAATCAATGTGCGGGTCAAAGGCTTCTGTCAAGTCGCTTGTTGACCAGTCTGGTGTGGCAGCTGAAAATAGCAAAACGAAAGCTCAAGTTTTAAATTTCGCGTTTAAGAAATCTTCCGCGCAGGAGGATCGTAAGACACACCGTCGTTTGACAATCGAACTCCCGTGTAGACGACATAGTAACAGGAATCCCTGACGTAGAGAAACAAGTGAAAGAGTTGAAAACAAATAAGTCACCAGGTCCGGGTGCGATCCCAATTCGGTTTCACACAGAGCACTCTACGGCACTGGCTCCTTACCTAGCTTGCATCTATCGCGAATCTCTTTCCATCGCAAAGTCCCAAGCGACTGGAAAAAAGGGCAGGTGACTCCTGTACACAAGAAGGCTTATAGAACGGACCAACAAAATTGCAGACCAATATTTCTAATATCGGTTTCCTGCAAAAGCCTTGAACATATTCTCAGTTCGAACAAAATAAATTTTCTCGAGTCCGAGAAGCTTATGTCCCCGAATCAACATGGTTTTAGAAAGCATAGCTCGTGCGAAATTCAGCTTGTCCTTTTCTCACACGATATACTTGAGAACTACGGACGAAGGGTAACAGGCAGATTCCATATTTTTAGATTTCCGGAAAGCATTTGACACGGTGCCCCACTGGAGGCTGTTAACGAAAGTACGAGAGTATAGAATAGGACCCCAGATATGTGAGTGGCTCGACGACTTTGTAAACAATACAACCCAGTATGTTGTCCTCGACGGTGAGTGTTCATTAGAGACAAGGATATTGTCAGGAATGTCCCAGGAAAGAGTGGTAGGACCGCTGTTGGCGGACAGGGTGCACAGCAATCTGCAGTTGTTTGCTGATGATGCTGAGGTGTACGGAAAGGTGTCAAAGCTGAGTGACTGTAGGTGGATACAACATGACTTGGACAAAATTTCTATTTGGTTGCAATGGTTGAAATGGCTCTGAGCACTATGGGACTTAACTTCTGAGGTCATCAGTCCCCTGTAACTTAGAACTACTTAAACCTAACTAACCTAAGGACATCACACACACCCATGCCCGAGGCAGGATTCGAACCTGCGACCGTAGCAGTCCCGCGGTTCCGGACTGCAGCGCCAGAACCGCTAGACCACCGCGGCCGGCGGCTCGGAAATAAGGCGATCCCTACGTGCTCCCAAGCTGACCCAACAGATTCGTTAATAACGATTGCAGTGGGCACGGGATCATCGGAATTGCATCCTGAATCAAAGGGAACGTGCCGCCGGGTCGGATGAACCACGTCTATTGTTACACCAGCTCTATAGTAGTTAGTGGCTGGACACGGCGTGATCCAGGCGAATCGCTACTGGAAACATGGACTGTGTCACCGACGCAAGCCGGTGGGAGTAGTATTATGCGATGGGGGACAGTAAGGTGGGCTTCTGTAGGACCTGTAGTAGTAATTGAGGCGCTACGACAGCTGTGGACTACACGAATATTATTGTGAACCACTGCATCGCTTCGTGCTCGATTTTTTCCTCGAAGTTGATTGCATCTTCCAGCAGGATAACTGCCTGTGTCACAAGGCCAGAGCCGCGCTAAAATAGTCTGAAGGGCATGGCAGTGATTCACGTCGATGTGTTGGCCTATAAATTTACCTGATCATAACCCGACTCAACGTATATGGGACACTATCGGCAGACAGCTCCGAGTCCACTAACCACCGACCCGTAATTTTACCGAACCGCTTCAGCTGTGCGTAGACGTCTGGTGCCACATACCTTCGTTAACCTACCAAGGAATTGTCGAATCCATGCCATGCAGAATCCCTACTGTATTGCGTTCCAAAGGCGGGCCAACACGCTATTTGCCCAGCCGGTTAGCCGTGTGGTCTAACGCACTGCTTTCCGGGCGGGAAGGCGTGCCGGTCCCTGGCACGAATCCGCCCGGCGGATTAGTGTCGAGGTCCGGTGTGCCGGCCAGTCTGTGGATGGTTTTTAAGGCGGTTTTCCATCTGCCTCGGCGAATGCGGGCTGGTCCCTCTTATTCCACCTCAATTACACTATGTCGGCGATTGATGCGCAAACACTTTCTCCACGTACGCGTACACCATCATTACTCTACCACGCAAACACTGGGGTTACACTCGTCTGGTGTGAATGTGATACGTTCTCGGGAGGATGGGGTCGGGTGGGGGTCCACTGGGGGCTTTACCGCACAATAATCCTGGGTTCGGTGTGGGGCGGCGGTGGGGTGAGTGTACTGTGTAGCCTGTTGTGGGGCTGTGAACCACTGAGGGCTACGGCGGGGACGAAGCCTCTCCGTCGTTTCTGGGTCCCCAGTTCCATACAATACGTTATTTAGCAGATGGTTATAATGCTTTAGCCCATCAGTGTAATGGTCGCAGGTTCGAATCCTGCCTCGGGCATGGGTGTGTGTGATGTCCTTAGGTTAGTTAGGTTTAAGTAGTTCTAAGTTCTAGGGGACTGATGACCTCAGAAGTTAAGTCCCATAGTGCTCAGAGCCATTTGAACCATTTTTCGTCAGTGTAGTGACGGTAGAAACACAGCCACGCAATCCTCAGACGGTGCGATATGCTGCTGATTTATATCAATAACGTGAGGATGATTAATGATCTTTTCTTTCAGCGCAGATGCACACCATGCCCGATCTCTTGCGGAGATCAGAGATCGACGAGTAAGGGTTTCACGGGTAGGTGAGGCTACTTCAGTAATGAGTAACAGGTTGGGAATTTAGGTAGGAAGGGAAGTGCGCTCGGATAGCCGAGGCGCTCGCGTAAAGCGGGGAGTCCGGCTTCGAGTAGCGGTCCGGCACAAATTTTCACCTGTTACCATTGATTCATTTCAGTGCTCACATTCGGCTAACGTCAATTAATCCTCTGATTGATGAGATTTCTTGCCGACACAGCCCGCCGAGATCCCGAAACTCCGAGTTCGAAACATCATTAGAACAACAGAGGCTTGAGGCTAAATACAAGGAAAACAAGCATCTGGTATGTGAACTTCAGGCAACCAGGCAACTGTATCCTCTTTTGACAACAATAGTCAGTTACAGCCCCAAAATTGCTGTCTTAGCCGATATCTGGTTAACTGAATAAATCAGTACTGCACAAATTACACATGTTCGCGCTTTTCGTTTATAAGTAATAATTAGTATCGATACTGAAATTATCACATCTAGTCTTTTAGGAAAGAAGGAAGCTAGATACACAAGGTTTATTGCCGCAGAGATTTCATATTTTCTACGAACATACGTTTCCAGCAACAAATAAGAGAAAATAGTCACATTTGTGAGGTAGACGCTTTTCAAACATTGTTTCTGAAGTTGTGGCATTTTTCCGAACGTTTATAACTGTCTCGTCATGCAGATTACTCAAATTCAGAAAAATAGTCGTAGTTCCTAACTGATAAAAATCCAATCCCACTGCGTCTTTGGAATGGTGGCCTCTACCAACGCTGCTGAACGACATCTGACCTGCCTTATCTTTCTTGACGAAACTTGGTGCACGTGCTGGAAACCGACTGATTACTGCCGCCGCTCGAAGGAGCTAGTTATCATTTCGCTACATTTCCAAAAAACAAGCAGGCACCGTAGCAACTCCGAGAATAAGATTAACAGCTTTCCACTGATATTCCTTATACAATGGAATGACCAACTTAACATACATCAAGCGGAGTTGGTAGTTTTTGCAGAGGACACAAGTATTATGATTAAGCCCTCTTAGAGAGAAGGCAAACGAAGAAAGAGTTAATGTTTTTTCTGAAAATGTACTATTTTTGAAAAAAAAATGACCTCAGCACATCAGTTATATACAACAAACAGAATGCCAACAGCACATGAATAGTCAGGAAATAGGATAATCATTGTTACACATTTTTGGATGTACGTATTGAAGGAAACTTGAACTGGAATAAATATTTTACTGAGCTGCTCAAGAAATCAAGTTCAGCAACTTTCTAACTTCGGACAATTTCTTGTTTTGATAATGAATAAATATCTTAACACATTTCCACACATTTATGTATAATGGCATCAATTTTCTGGGGTAGCTCATCTCTTAGAAAAGAAGGTGCTGACCGCACAAAAGCCAGCAGAGTGAATACATGGTGTTTACTCTCATCTTTCAGATGTTCTTCATGTTACTCTATCCTGTGCAAGCTTCTTCATCTCATAAATTATCAATCACAATTTGAGACGAATTTGAAGAAAAAAAAAATTCTTGATTACTCATTACTAAAGCAGTCAGTGGCTCAGAAAAAATCTCAATATGCAGTCATTAAAAGTTTGTAATTTCCCAGTAACATAAAATGAAAGATGGCAAACCAAATTTCAGATCAAGCCTAAAAACATTTAGTCGATTTGAGGCATTTGGCAGTCGGATCGCTTGGGAATTACGAGTGATCAGCGATCGTTTACTGCAGTTTGAGATCTGTCCACACATGTGCAGTCTAAGAACAGAAGAAAAGAAATAGAGGTAACCCACTGGATTTAAGACTCGTATCACTGACATCTATTTGTAGAAGGATTTTTGGACACACACTGTTTTTCAACATTTTGAAATACCTACTGACATATCTATTGAATTGAGAAGATCTCGTGCTTGTGAGTCACAATTGGTTTTATATTGGCACAAATGAGTTCTGTCGACAAGAGAGCTCAAGTTGATCCCTATTGGGATTCCTTATTTCTAGAATTCACGAAGCCTTTTGATGCCTCTCTTCATAAGCGCCTTCCAATCAAATTGGAAGCCTGTGGAGTGTCATCACAGTTATGCAATTGGATACTTTATTTCCTGTCAGAATGGCCACAGCTCTAAGTATCTGACAGGAAGTCATTTAGTGAAGTCTAAGTTATATGTGGGGTTTTCCAAAGAAGCGTTGTAAGCCCTCTACTGTTCCTAATCTGTAGAAATGATTTAAGAGGCAATCCGAGCAGCCCTTTTTGACTGTCTGCAGATGATGTCATTAACCGTCTAGTACAGTCGTAAGAAGATCAAAACGAATAAATAATGATTTAGACAATATATATGCATGGTTTTAAAAGTGGCAGTTGGCCCTGAGAAATACAAAGTGTGACGTCCTCCACATGGGTACTTTTTTAGAAAAAAAAAAAACGCTTCATTTCGATTACACGACGTATCACACAACTTGAAACGTTGTCGATTGAAGACAATACTTACGGATTGCTATTACGAACAACAAATTGACACTATGACAAATAAGGTGGGGAAGAATGCGTTTTATTGAGGGAACACTTCGACAAATCTACAGTAAAGATTGCATACATTACGCTTGTCAGTCCTCTTCTGACGTACTGCAACCCGATATTAGATACTTGCCAGATAGGATTGACAGTATACATCGAAGTCCAAAGAAGGGCACATAGTTTTTATTATCGTGAAGAGAAAGAGTGATACGGATACGATAAGGAAGTTCGGGTGGCAATCATTAAAACAAAGGCGTATTTCGTTGCTGAGAGATCATTCCACGAATTTTCATTCACCAAATTTTCTCCTCCAAATGTCAAAGGCCATCTTAAGAGAAATCAGAGCTCGCACAGAAAGACTTGTTCATCTTTCCTGTGATAAAAGGGGCTCTGAGCACTATGGGACTTAACATCTGAGGTCATCAGTCCCCTAGAACTTAGAACTACTTAAATGTAACTAACCTAAGGACAGCACACACATCCATGCCCGAGGCAGGATTCGAACCTGCGACCGTAGCAGTCACGCGGTTCCAGACTGGAGCGCCTAGAACCGCTCGGCCACAACGGCCGGCTTTCCTGTCTTCGAGAGCGGAACTGTACAGACTTAAGTGTGAATTGGCATAGTAGTCACGGAGATGTAGATCAAGCGACCTGTCGAAGGGTTGCAGCGATCCGTCATGTGTGTGTGAGGCCCTCGAGAAAGAAGCGCAGGCTCGTAGAAGCTCCCTCCTTGCTCCGTTAGAGCGCAGGCTCAACAGGTGTCTGAAGCTTTAAAGCGGCGGACAGGGGGAGTGGAGTTCATTATTCCCCACACGCCTGCCAAGTGGCCTCGTTACGGACGACCTTCAATATTCATCACGCACTTCACGCGCCCATTAAAATCTCGCACAAGAGGACTGGGCGGAAGAAAGAAAATTGCTTCTCACGTCTTGTGACGCTGAGGCTGGAATACTGATGCTTCGAGAGCACACGCCAATCAGTATGCAGTAGTGGCGAATGCAGGCTATTCCTCGAGGTCTCCGGTTCGTTTCCCAGTAAATTATTCAGTTTCCCTGATGAAGAGCATTAATATTTTATAAGTGAGGTAGATAAAGGATGGCGATTCGGTACGAAGTGAAACACCCTTAAATGCCGAAATATATAGGAAATTTAGAAATGATACAAAAACTTCTTAACTCGCACAGGCTGTCATCTTCCGTCAGAAGACTCGTCTAACGCAGCTCTCCGTGCTAATACTTAATTAACAAATTCTTGATGCGTCACAATGTTTCCTCTCAACCTATCCCTTCTTCTATTCAAATTATTCTATGAGACTTTTTCTCCCCAATTCGATGCAGTACACCTTCATTTGATACCCAACCTATTTATCTAATCTTCAACATTCTTCCGCAACACCACATTTCAAAAATTTCTGTTCTTGTCTTGTCTCTATTGTTGGTCGTCCACTTTCCACTTCCATTTCGAGCTACACTCCAAAATAATGGCTCTGAGCACTATGGGACTTAACTTCTGAGGTCATCAGTCCCCTAGAACTTAGAACTACTTAAACCTAACTAACCTAAGGGCATCACAAACATCCATGCCCGAGGCAGGATTCGAACCTGCGACCGTAGAGGTCGTGCGGTTCCAGACTGTAGCGCCTAGAACCGCTCGGCCACTCCGGCCGGCTCCAAAATAATACTCCTTAACATATGCCCACCAGACAAAAATTAGTGACCCCTACACAAATCATTACAAGTATCATTTAATACCGTGTAATTCCGCCCTTGGACTTGATAAACGCCTGGATTCGATTAGAAAGTGAGTCCACAAGATTAGGCAGGTATATCGCATCCATGTTAAGCCACTCGCTGAGGATTTGAGCGCGATTCAACCAGACTGTGGGGATACTGATGTGAGCGTATTACCCTCTGTTCCAACGTGTCCTACAATTTTCTATGCGTTTCAAGTCAGTGATTTTGCAAGCCAATGGAGATGAAATAGGGATGGAGAGTGTTCAGAAAATCAGATCCATTATTCTTCCAACACGATGAACTTTGCTTTTGTCGTCTTTATATGCCACTTGCGTGGTGACCGACTCCAAATGTTCATTGGATACTGTTCCGTCGCAATGTTTCCTCTGTAACAGGTTGGGATGGACCTCCATTCACTACCTACAACAACGACTGTGGTGTCTGGAAGCTATTTTGATTCCCAAGCCGCGAAACGCATCTCCGGCCTGTCTCAGGGTCTTTTTCCAACCACAATTCTGACGTCGCGTTGCGTGGTCACTTCTGTTGCCCGACTGCTTGTAGACACGTTGAATGGTCCACTGTGTAACACCAACAAATCTAGCAACTTCACACATCGTATGGCAATGGCCACGGTCAAACACGATCGCTCCTTTCTGCCACTTTGTCACGTCCTTAGATTTACCCGAGTTTCGTACAATGTCAGCTTGAAACGTAAATGTCTCACTGATCACCAGTGCCTTAAGCTCAGGTAGTGGCAGTGCGTGCGCCGTGGAGCACGTGACTTTATTGCTGCTGTTCCATCTGTAATGCTCACGCACTGGGGTGACTTATGTTCGGAGAGCTTATTTATGTTCGACGTTATAACATAATATGGTGGAACTTGAAATTTTGTCGCTATGAAGTACCAAACTTTGTGGAGATCGAACTGAAGTCCATGATCAAATATCAGTATGAGTTGTGAGCCCCAGAGGCACGAACACACACGCATTCACTGTGGTAAGGTAGCAAAAAGGCTCCAAAAGTTATCTCGAGGTATTTATTGCCACGTATGAAACGCATACTTTGTCAGTTCATGAATATTTCTACCTGTAGCTAGTATGAAAATCTACGTCTTCCCATCATATTCCAGTCATATCAGAGGATTGGGCAGGCCAGACAAGGTACCGTACATTCCCCAAGTCTTTTGTAATATAAACTGCAGTATGGGGTCTTGCATTATCCTGCCGGAATATACAATTTGGTACCGTAGTCATGAGTCTACCCCCGTAGCTGAGTGGTCAGCGTGGCTGACTACGACATTGAGGACCCAGCTTCGATACCCAGTACTACCAAGGATTTATTGTCAGTGGGAGGACTGGTACGGGGTGCATTCAGCCTCGTGCGGTCAACTGATGAGCTACTTGACCAATTAGTTAAGAAACCCAACAACGACCAGGAGAGCGGTGTGCTAAACACATGCTACCCTGTACCGCAACCAACGACGGCACTGGCAGAGGGTGACACGGTGGTCGGTCGGCGCAACTGGCCCGTCTAGGGCTAGAACGCGGAACGCGAGCATTCAGCTTCTGTTCATCAGTTACCACATCAGTCCTGTTACCTTCAACACCTCCTCACGCAATGATTCCGGCAGTTGGGGACGGTATGGTCCTCGTGAATCGATGCTTCCTGTGACCTTTCACCAGGTCGTCTACAGACACGTTGGCGCCGGTCTTCCTGCCATAACAAAAACGAGACTCGTCGCTGAACACCACACAATCCCATTTATTGTCCTAGTTCACTCTGGCCTTGCACCATTTGAATCTCTGTTGTCTGTGGTATGATGTCCGCAGTAAAAGACTCACGGCAACTCGAGATCTGAAGCCAGCTTCCAGTAATTTGTTCCTGACGGTCGTGATGACACACTGCCTGCATCCTCTGCCCTGAGTTAACTTGTCATTCGTTCATTCGTCAAAGCTACGCAAACAATCCTACGATATTCTCGTGCGTAATTCTTCTCGAAGGACCCGTGGCCACTACTCTTCTTGCCACACTGTTGTCCCGAGCTATCTCGTCGCCACTAATGCTGCCTTCACTGCACTACAGAATAACAGTGAATCGTCTGATCTGTCGATTTGATGTTCCGATCTCCCTCATGCACTGATTCGAGCTCTCTCAAAGTTCAAAAGATTGCGATAAACTGTACACACAAGTCTTCTGGACACCCTATGTTGCGAGCTCCACCTGAAAAGGTCCAGAAGCGTTAGACACACCCAATATCCATCATGTGCTCATACTATTCTTCATCTTTAAGAACGGCTTTTTTTTTGTACCGAAAATAAGTTCGATTAATGATGATACACTATTGGCCATTAAAATTGCTACACCACGAAGATGACGTGCTACAGACGCGAAATTTAACCGACAGGAAGAAGATGCTGCGATGTGCAAATGATTAGCTTTTCAGAGCATTCACACACGGTTGGTGCCGATGGCGACACCTACAACGTGCTAACATGACGAAAGTTTCCAACCGATTTCTCATACACAAACAGCAGTTGACCGGCGTTACCTGGTGAAACGTTGATGTGATGCCTCGTGTAAGGAGGAGAAATGCGTACCATCACGTTTCCGACTTTGATAAAGGTCGGATTGTAGCCTATCGCGATTGCCGTTTATCGTATCGCGACATTGCTGCTCGCGTTGGTCGAGATCCAATGACTGTTAGCAGAATATGGAATCGGTGGCTTCAGGAGGGTAATACGGAACTCCGTGCTGGATCCCAACTGCCTTGTATCACTAGCAGTCGAGATGACAGGCATCTTATCCGCATGGCTGTAACGGATCGTGCAGCCACGTCTCGATCCCCGAGTCAACAGATGGGGACGTTTGCAAGCCAACATCCATCTGCACGAACAGTTCGACGACGTTTGCAGCATCATGGACTGTCAGCTCGGAGACCATGGCTGCGGTTACCCTTGACGCTTCATCACAGACAGGAGCGCTTGCGATGGGGTACTCAACGACGAACCTGGGTGCACGAATGGCAAAACGTCATTTTTTCGGATGAATCCAGGTTCTGTTTACAGCATCATGATGGTCGCATCCGTTTTTGGCGACATCGTGGTGAACGCACATTGGAAGCGTGTATTCGTCATCGCCATACTGGCTTATCACCCGGCGTGATGGTATTGGGTGCCATTGGTTACACGTCTCGGTTACCTCTTGTTAGCATTGATGGCACTTTGAACAGTGGACGTTACATTTCATTTCAGATATGTTACGACACGTGGCTCTGCCCTTCACTCGATCGCTGCGAAACCCTACATTTCAGCAGGATAATGCACGACCGCATGTTGCAGGTCCTGTACGGGCCTTTCTGGATACAGAAAATGTTCGACTGCTGCCCTGGGCAGCACATTCTCCAGATCTCTCACCAATTGAAAACCTCTGGTAAATGGTGGCCGAGCAACTGGCTCGCCACAATACGCCAGTCACTACTCTTGATGAACTGTCATATCGAGTTGAAGCTGCATGGGCAGCTGTACCTGTACACGCCATCCAAGCTCTGTTTGACTCAATGTCCAGGCGTATCAAGGCCGTTATTACGGCCAGAGTTGGTTGTTCCGGGTACTGATTTCTCAGGATCTATGCACCCAAATTGCGTGAAAATGTAATCACATGTCAGTTCAAGTATAATATATTTGTCCAATGAATACCCGTTTATCATCTGCATTTCTTCTTGGTGTAGCAATTTTAATGGCCAGTAGTGTAATTAGCACATCCTACTGGCACTGCAATACTGGAGTACCAGCTAGGTATCGTTTGGCCAAGATACTCATGGCGTAACACTTCCCCTTTCCGTCACTATATTTCTATTCTCCAGAAATGCTTTTCTTGAGTTTGCCTGTCTACATTTTACATCTCCTATCTATACTTCTGCCGTCGTTAGCTATTGTGCCGTTTAAATCGCAAAACTCTACTTCTGTTTTAAGACGTAAGGTGGTTACTTGAGCCAATGTAGACGAAAACTATTTAGCGTACAGGTCCCCAGCTTTATAGGAATAATGTTCTGACTGTGCGCTGCCAGATTTGTGTTGTTAACGCTGTTAGTGTCATGACTTGTTATTGGGCGCCGGTCCTGGTACGGCGACACAGGGTTGGAACACAAGTATCACTGTACATTACAGCTGTATACAGTCAACATGGGTGTGGGCAAGGGGCTTTACTCGTGAAGCTGTTTTATAAAAACAACTGCAATAGTACTGCTGCTCTAAGCGAGTATTAACGCATTACAGAAATACGAGCGGGTCTTCTTTCCGCACCAGGGCTGACGAACGTCAATAGGAAATTCGGATTCAGTGGCAATTTGAGAACTGCTTCTGGGAGAGGCCGACGGCGAACTGCGCCACAAACAGTTCAACAAGTTACTGCTGCCATGGCTGAGAATGCTGGACGCAACGTGTGACCTTCAATCAGTGCACGAGCTGTGTGATGACTGCTGAACATTCCATGGTCTATCGTTATTTCGGGCAGCAGCAGAGCAATCTCTAGTGCGGTTACAGGCTGTCGTGGATGTAGATAGTTGTCATACTGAGCAAAATTTTTAACCTGGAACGTAAACCTGAGACGAAATTAACAAATATTAGCTTCTCGTGTGTACATCAAAATGTGTTTCTTTGCCTGGTTTATTCGTTATTTCTCTTCTGCGTGTCATTAAAAATGTTTCGATATAGTTTCATTGTGCTGCGATCACTCGTTTATCATCAGAGCAATCTCAAGTAGCGGAAGTTTCATTATAACCAACCTGTACTTATTCCTAAATCCCTTCAGAATCACCTTACTTTGATCGACTACACGCCGTTACCTTTGTTGATTTTTCTTGAGGCTTGTCTTATAATCAATTTTCAAAGCCGTATCCATTCCGTGTGACTACTTTATTGTCTAGGACAGAACTTCAACCAGACTGCTCGTTCGACTGTTTTACTGCTTGTGATACATACAGACTGAATAACATGGTCTCTAGGCTGGAGTCCTGACTGAATACTTTAATTTGGAATTGAGTATGTCATCTTTCTGTCAGCATCAACACCGGGCTCCGACTGTGTATGTTAGTGTTAACTTGATACTTGGCGTTTCCTATGGATTCACGAGTTGTTATTAAGACTGCTCTATGTTTCCCGGCAATCTTGTAGAGAGATAGTAGTAATCATTATTTTTGCAACAATCTCCGTATGGGTGCATGAAACGCAGTTGAGTCTGTGTAGTCGTTTATTCCATTAGCTTGTACGAATTTTCCTAGAGCGCGATTTAAGACATGTTTTGTTACGTTTGCCGGAAGTGTGTGTTTTGCAGGATTGCACACAGCTTATTTCATGTAACTGGGAAACACTTTAAACACATGTATACTCTCCAAGATTTTGTCATCGGAATCGGGGAATATGATATGACTCATTCACCTAGTCCCTTCGGAAATAATTAGTCCTGTCAACGAAGGAAAATTAGGGGAAAAAATTCGTTTACTTGTAAATTCTTGTACAGTTGTAGGAAGGAGTGCCATGAACATACGAAAAACTCTGTCCGGTGTGGTGTGAGCGTTGGAGGGGGGGGGGGGGGGGGGAGATGGGTTGTCGTTTGAAGGTCACGTTGAAAGGGTCCTGTAGCCACCTTTCATTAGGCCGGTAGCCCATTTTCATTACCATTTCTCTTTCTTTTCCTTGTTCTCTTTTCTCTTTGAATGAATGTGGTTGTGTGTAACGTTGCTAGACGGTGGCGTAGTCTGCTGCAGAAAGTCTGCGATAGTCGTACAGATTCAGCAGCAGTTGTACAGAATAGCCAACTCGCGTAGTGGTCAAGTCGGCAAAGAGGTTTTCGCTACTTGTGAGAAATCCACCTGCGTTAGGTTGGTGGCGGAAATGGCATCTTTGGGTTTTCCGGGCCACGCGGAGCGTGGAAGAGGCTGGAGAAGCGGGAGGCAGTCTGCCGCCGGTACGGGAAGCGTCCACAACTGTGCTCCAGTCGAAGAAGGGTGAGTTAGACTGACTGCGTGGCGCGCTGTTACTTGGCGAGGGGAGAGCTGTTAGCTTTTGGTCTCGCTTTTCAAATCTGGAAGATTGCTTTGCCTTGTCGCAGAAAGGAATGCAAAACTTTGGCAGATTTTTCTTTTAGCAAATTTCTGTAGCAGACTTGGATCCGCCGGAAGAGCGCCACACAAAGGTGTCGATAAGAAGTGAGCACTCGCTTCTGTATGAATGTCTGTTTGCCTTCAGCTGTGCCTGCATAAGGTTTCACCTTTCTAATTATTTAGAGCTTTGCCTTCTCGTAAATTTTCCTTGCTTTATGTGTCTTTCGTCCGTGGGGAGCCAACCACGTGGTAGAACATTATAGTTGTTGGGCTACCGGCATCACTAACTGTCCGATCGCATGTTTGTTTTAGATAATGTTAACATGATTGTGTGATGTGATATTGTTGCAATTTGGGCACTATACCTAGAAATTGTGTCTCCACAAACCACGTGTTATCAGGAATCGTGTACATGCTTCACATCCATGTCTTACAAATAAATGATTTTATCCACAATTTCCTCTTGTATTCCGAGGTTACGTTTTTGCACCTAAGCCACTTACCTCGTAGCTTTCCTGTTAGCACATCCAAGGCGTTTCCTTTACGCACAGGTCCAGTGATTAGTTTCCCGTTATTTTAAGACAAATGCCTTAGATTAAGTATTATTTTCAGGTGTGTTGCTGGGAGCTGATCTTCTGCACAGTGTTCTTGCATGTGCTACTTTATTTTAAATGTGATTGTCGTGAACAGTGCACGGGGAATACTATTAATTACATCGTATCCCCTATGAGCGACATCACAACGTATGCATTCTTGTGAATTTTTGGTCTGTGATCAAATTAATTTATTTTCCGACTCGCCCAAACCTTTGATTAGTTGTATGGTTAGAGTCGGTGGCGACCGTAATCTTCTCGCGTTAATTTCATAAGCAATAAGTATTTCCATTCCCAATAATAACGTAATAACCCGTAGTAACAGGTTAGTTACAACGTTTTTATGTTTTTCCTGGATCATCATAAAGTTGCGGCTTCTGCCGAAAATGTTTCCCAGTACAAAATGAATACATTAAATCTTCTACAAAAGTTCCTGTTCATTTTTTATCTAGGACTAATAGTTTCGGCGTAGTAGGGGATGGAAAGATTGCAGATCATTAAAAATAGTGTGTTAACTGTATAAAATATTTTTATATTAAATGAAGTGGATTAAAAACAAATATAAAATGCGTTTCCCGTGTCTATGTACGGTAGAGCCTTATTGAGGGACAGATTGTTTTCTGGGGGTGTAACAGGGTGGTGGTAGGGGTGGTGGTGGGGGTGGATAGGGGGTGAAAGGTATAAGTTCAAGGTAAGGTAGGTCGCCGGATTGTGGTCATGCCCTCCCCTCCTTCACAGATCTGCAAACTGAAGAGCGAACAGGTGATTTCCCACTTTATAAGCCCCACTACGTCTCAAGAAACAACTACAAGGAGCTTCACAAAGTTATAACGATCCTCCGCAGTGTACCGTATGACTCATCGATGACGTAGTGTGAAGAAATGCCCAGGGGTTGTCATTTTCCGCAAATTGCATTAACGCTATTTGAGGTGCAGATATAAGTTACAAATGAAAGTAATGCAAGAAATGCATATGGATAGAATGCACGTAAACCTCTGGATACTGTCCTGCACTGTTAGAGGCGAACTGATTCTAATTCAGCCTGTAATGCGGCTTTAGCGTTCTTCAGGTAAAGGAAACTTCCCCAACAGGAGTGCTGCCGGCCGCGGTGGTCTAGCTGTTCTAGGCGCTCAGTCAGGAACCGCGCGACTGCTACGATCGCAGGTTCGAATCCTGCGTCGAGCATGGATGTGTGTGATGTCCTTAGGTTAGTTAGGTTTAAGTAGTTCTAAGTTCTAGGGGACTTATGACGACAGATGTTGAGTCCCATAGTGCTCAGAGCCATTTGAACCAACAGGAGTGCTGCTCGCTTTTCAGTTTACAGGCAGACTAGACCTCCCTAGAAAGTCACCATATAAACACGTGCTCAGTGGAGTTATTTTCAGTTAATTAAATGAGGAATTATTTGCAGTTGCTAAGTGAGCTTTTATGTAAAATGCGTTCCCGTGAACCGTGGCTGAGAAGTGATTAATTTGTGTGAAGTTGTCAGTGACCTATGTAGTATTGTGAGAATAGGACTAGGTTGGTAAATGTGGTACCTTGCTGCTGTCTATCGACGACAGCATACTGCAAAGCCGAGTAATTGTATCTCAATCATGTGGTGGTGAGTCAATAAATGACTAGAAAGTTACTGCACTTCTCTCATCATTAATTTGGTTTCTGATAGACTGAATACATCTCTTCCATTCAAGAACTGCTGCCACTTGTAGAATGGGCTGCACCGAGTGGGTCCACTTACCACCCCCACCCCCTCCAGAATATCTTCCAAGAAGGGAGTGAATATGTCCGTTGCAGAGGGAGACATGTTGAGAGAGCTGATGCTGGGATGATGCATTTGATATCCCTCACCCACGCTGTGAACTGTATTCCAGCCAGTGATAGTGGAAACAAAGAAATCGACATCGCCGAATACAAATTGACAGAATTTTACACTTGGGACAGCTCTTTCAGTGTGGTAGACAGTTGACCGCTCCAGGGGTTTAGCGTTTGACAACTGCAAGGAAGTACTCGCTTAAAATGAAAATAACTCCATTATATAAACACGGACTCAGTTAAGTTAGCCGGCCGCGGTGGCCGAGCGGTTCTAGGTGCTTCAGTCCGGAAGCGCGCGACTGCTACGGTCGCAGGTTCGAATCCTGCCCTGGGCATGGATTTTTGTGATGTCCTTAGGTTAGTTAGGTTTAAGTAGTTGTAAGTTCTAGGGGACTGATGACCTCAGCTGGTAAGTCCCATAGTGCTCAGAGCCATTTTTCTTTTCAGTTAAGTTATTTTGCCTGCTCATGTAAGAGAACTGGACAGGAAATCCTGGGGAGGTATAGTCTATCTGTAAACTAAAAACCGAACAAGCACTCTTGCAGGAATATATTAACTTTTTTGTAGGGAATTTAATGTATTCTAATTTTGTACTGTAACACATTCTGTTTAAGTCACCCTGACCCCCCCCCCCCCCCTCCTCTCACCACAGCGCTCACATACAACGGTTAGGCTTTTCAGTATGTTGTTTATGCTGTTCATGGCACAAGGCACTTCCTCCTACCACTGCACAAAAATTCCCCTGATCGACCTTTTCTGGTCTTCGTTGACCGGGCTGTATCTACGAAATTCGCATTAAACGTAAGGTGGAATGGTAGTTCAGTAGCTAAAGGATTACGTTGAATCGATTACGCCCGACTCAGTAGCAGTGCTGTCAGCGTGTCTACCTGTCATGCAGAGGAACCGCCGCCAATTCTTGGTACTGCCCGGGATTTATCCACGGATGGAAGACTGGAACGGGATGCACTATTCCTTCTGATAAAAAAGATGACCTACTTGAATGAGCAACAGTGGCTCTAAGGTCTGAGAAGCCATAAATGACCAATAGAGCGGTGTGGTGAACCCAACCCGTCGTGTCGATTCTGAATGACTCCACTGGCAAAGGATGACAATAAGCTTGTACAGTAAAATCGTAATTTAGTTTACCATAACTACTCCACTTTATTTGGAAATTGTGCATATTTACTTCGCTGCCCATAAAATAGCCCTCATCTGCACTAAAGTAAAAAAAGAAAGTCAACAGGTTGTATTATTTCACCGATGATTTCTAGAATTTTCTTTTCGATACGTTCGACACAGTACATATTTTTTCATTCATAGTCGTAAATTATCTGCACTACATAGGTAAGTAGCAGGCTGGAAAACAGCAGCGAAATTCTGGAAGACCTACAGAGGATTGACCCTTGGTGCAGGGATTCACGGTTGACCCTTAACATAAACAAATGTAGCATATTGAGCATAAATGTGTAGAGACAACTATTATTGTATTGTATTGTTTTGTATTGTATTGTATCGTATCGTACGAGTGCAGAAAAATCACTAGAGGCATTTACAACTTCTAAAAGTATGCGTAAGGAACGATTTAAAGTCGAATGACCGCATAGAACTAATGGCAGGCAGGTAGATGCCAGACTGAGATTCATTAGACGAGTGCTCAAAAAGTATAGTCCAGCTACGAAGGAGGTAATTCACAAACCCTTCGTTCGACCGATACTTCGGAGTCGCTCGTCTGCTGTACACCATTGAAACTTAGGATTGACGGAGGAAATAGAGAAGATACGAAGATGGGCGCATTCGGGAGGACGACGGTTCAATCCCGTCTCCGGCCATCCTGATTTAGGTTTTCCGTGATTTTCCTAAATCGTTTCAGGCAAATGCCGGGATGGTTCCTTTGAAAGGGCACGGCCGATTTCTTTTCCAATCCTTCCCTAACCCGAGCTTGCGCTCCGTCTCTAATGACCTCGTTGTCGACGGGACGTTAAACACTAACCACCACCACCACGAAGATGGGCAGCGTGTTTCGTTACAGGTTCATTTGGTTAGCGCGAAAGAGTCACGGTGGTTAACTGCTTTTGTCATTTTAAGGTGACGGTGAGTATGGGCCATCAACAGCGCATGCGCTATTTGAAAGCTGCTGATTTTTTAGGTAACGAAATAATCCCTCTACATGTGCACATGAATAAAAATGTGAATCTACGGAGGAGAAAAAGTTATGTAAATTCCTCCAGCTCACAGCGTATTTATTATATAACAGTACAGGTTTATCGCCTCGACGCAAGAAGTACGACTTACGGGTTTACGCAATTCCAGCAACTGACGTGGCACGCTCATTTGGCGGAAGTACTTTGAGCCTTTTTTTGAGATGACTGGAATGACCAGTTTCAAAGAAACTAGTAAGATGTATAACTTAACACGAAGAGCCGGCCGAAGTGGCCGTGCGGTTAAGGGCGCTGCAGTCTGGAACCGCAAGACCGCTACGGTCGCAGGTTCGAATCCTGCCTCGGGCATGGATGTTTGTGATGTTCTTAGGTTAGTTAGGTTTAACTAGTTCTAAGTTCTAGGGGACTAATGACCTCAGCAGTTGAGTCCCATAGTGCTCAGAGCCATTTGAACCATTTTTTAACACGAAGAAACTTCCTGCTTCTCATTTTCTGACGCGGTATTTGTAAGCTACCATGAATATTATCCAGACGCGTAATTGTTGCCTTACATTGATTGGTAAACAAAATTATTCTTGTTTAGACTACTGCTGCAAAAGCAAGGTGCTTAGTCAGTACTCATATTCAGCACACATACGTACTGAGTTGACTGTCGCAGCGAATCATCCTGAAAACTGCTTAAAAATTCCTTTCTCCACGCAACAAAGTCACAAAAAAAACTCTTCAAATATAGTAATATAATCGTAAAAGATGCCTTAAACAGCACCAAATATGCCAACCAATTCACATAATTGGCTGAAACAGACGGGGAACATAAAATTGTTCCTGTCACCACGGAATACTCTGTCCACTGGAAAATCTTCAAAGAAAGAACCAATCCCCCCCCCCCCCTCTCTCTCTCTCTCTCTCTCTCTCTCTCTCTCTCTCACTCACTCACACCAACCACTGGTGATCAATCACTGGAATCAGTATCTTTTTTAAAATATCCATAAGCACACGTTGAGCGCTATCTTAAGCGAAATACCACATAAAATTCAGAAAAACCAAACATGAAATATCTCGCTTTCAAAACAACTACTAAATGACTACATTAGAATAAGAAGCCTAACAGTACGGAGTCTCGACGGTAAAACTTTCTTCTCTTCATATGAAAACTGAAACATTTAGTTTAAAAAAATTACAAAATTATTTTCAGCGTACTCTTATATCCTAAAATGTTTTTACAGCAACACGTTTTAAGCAATACGTCTGCTACCGTACAGAAAAGGTTATCGAAATCGCCGGAAGGAATACATGTCTGAATTATGCACAGACTACCGCCCTATGTCGCCAATGGTCACCGAAGTCTCGTCTACACCGCAATCCAGCAATTATGAAATCTCCTTTGTTTCAGAAGTCTCAGGCGAGCAGGAAACTTAACTACCTTTGTACGAATTCGTGTCAACCATAGTTCTACTCCTTCCCACTTATATACACTGAAGCGTCAAATAAACTGCTATAGCGATGCGTTTTCAAATACAGAGATATGTAAACAGGCAGAATACGGTGCTGCGGTCGGCAGCGCCTGTGAAAGACAAAAAGCATCTGGTGCAGTTATTAGATCGGTTACTGCTGCTTCAATGGTAGGTTATCAAGATTTAAGGGGATACGGAATCACCTATCCCCGCAATGTTAATATATGCCTACTATAGGGAACATTTTCTCACAAACTACTGGAGACAGAGAGGTAAAAATTTTACTGTATGTGCATTCATATCTTACAACAATACTGAAACAACAGTTTATTGTCAAAGTATTTTCTTACAGAGATATTGTACATTTATTTTTAAGTAAATTTTTTCCATCGCTTTTTACTAGACTATCGCCCCTAAGTCTTTTGTAAATCAAGTAATTAAAACATCGTTGTTTCAGTATGTAATAGGGACCTATGTCACTACGTCATAAAAATTTCAGACTTCTAGGTTGACCAGTACCTGAGATAATGTTCCTAGATGAAGTAAAAAGTAAACTTACGGGAAACGGAGAAAGAAGATTAAAACATTCCTGATCCGTAGCTAATACCCCCTTCACAGTCTTCATAATCATCTTCAAGTCTTCTTTTGGCACCCCTCTGCACCTGTCTTGCTTTTTTCACTAATGTCTTGATTATATTATCAGCATGCCTTAGTCTGTGCTGATCTAAAAAGAACATAGCACGTACCGTACGGGAACCAACACACATACCCAACTTTTGAAGGACCTGGCATTTAGTTATATTTCCAAGATTGAAGGTTGCCACAGCATCATACACACCAAAATGTAGTGTATTAATTCCGACAAACACTGTTTTTGGGAGACGATGCCATATCACACTATTCAAGCACTCGTTGGGGTTCTGCGTTTTTCAAATGGCTCTGAGCACTATGGGACTCAACTGCTGAGGTCATTAGTCCCCTAGAACTTAGAACTAGTTAAACCTAACTAACCTAAGGACATCACAAACATCCATGCCCGAGGCAGGATTCGAACCTGCGACCGTAGCGGTCCTGCGGTTCCAGACTGCAGCGCCTTTAACCGCACGGCCACTTCGGCCGGCTTCTGCGTTTTTCCGTGAAGACATTTCATCAGAAGACTTCTGTCAGCCAGATCTCTGAAAATGGGCTTTATTTCTGCCATGATGGCTGATGGTAGACTGTGGTGGTGAATGTATTTCTCTCCTGTTGTTAGTCCCCTATTGTATTTACACCAGCTGTTTTCACCTTTGGGGCACAAACCATGTTGTGGATGCTCATCCGTGGATGCGGTGTGGAAATATAAAGCCCATATAGCTCTCCTCATTTCTTCAAGATTGCCTGTATTTTGCCTGATTGCAAGGCCATAGCAGTTCTGAATGTGGTCTATTATGGAATCAGTCAATCTTCCTCTGCCATCCAAGGTTTTCCCATCATCTAGTTTTTTCCCTTTCATAACTGATTTTAACCTTCTCAGCCTGGCACCCATTCTCTTCTGCACATGTCCTATACATTCAAGTTTGCTTATATTTACACTGTTCCCATATGGTTTGCTTTCCAAAACTTCTTTGAATGCTTTAGAGTCACCATCTCCCAGATATTTGACATAGCGAACATTATACCACTGTGAAGAGCGATGAAAAATTTTCTTCACCCCAGCAACCTCCATGCCACCACTACTACCATAATAATTAGCAATACAGTCATCACTGTGTTCATTTTTCAGCCTGCCTGTGCACCTACAGTATTTAGACATTATTGCAACATCAATAACCTTGCCAGTATCAACACTAGTTGCTGTTACAACACCATTGTTGGAGGTGTGGCCCCTTTTCTGCCACGTGCCATCAAACGCCACTGTGAGGTCACGACTGCCGTCATTTTCTTCCACTGCTTCTTCCACAGCAACCTGCATTGACTTCTGTGCTACATCTTCAACTGCAGATCCTAGTACATAATTGTAAGCTTCAAACTTTGAAGGTGCACTTGGAAGATTTAGAACACCACATAGCATATCACCAGCTGCTTTGCCCTTACCAATTGCTCGCAATCCATAAACTAACCTAATATTTACACTATAAAGTTCAGTTTTCTTGTATCCATTATTTACAGTTACTGAAACCGAACTTGGAAACTTACAGCTGTATTTACAAACACTGCATATTAAATTAAACTGGGCAGCCAGGCCAACATGGGATTCTACTTTCAGAGAAACGTTTCCATGACATTTTTTGCAGCACAAACTGTTTTCAAGAGCTTCACACAATATATTCGTATCAATGAGTTCAAAAACTTCATTCCCTCTATCAAGTAAATTATATTTCTCTTCCAAATCTCTTAGTTTTTTATGAGAAGCACTGTTTTCATTTGGTGTAAGTTCGTTCGGCAAATCAGTAATAAGTGGATTCACATTTTCCAACAGTGATGATGATGAACTGCTTTGCTTTGCTAATGAATCATTATTTCTTTTCTTTTGCCAGTTCACACGCTTTTTAAATACTTTTGCTTTAGCTCTAGGCATTTTCACTGCGAAAAATGAAGCACTAAATACGAAATAACTCAACAACAACTACTTTCTTATATCACACTGTTTACAAAACAGTCCCGCCACAAAGTCAAAGAGTAACTTGAGGAAACCAGAGAGAAACATTTTCGGGCAACTAGTGTATAAATAGTCGCTGGAAACCGGGATATTTGAATTCATGTCACTTTAAAGGTACTGCCAAAAAGTTCATGGTCAGCCACGAGAGACGTGTATAACTAAAGCGCAATACCCGATCTCACAAATATATAAAATTAAAATAGTTATAATTGTAGTAGAGCTATGTATGATACGTCATTTTAAAGAGGAAACATGGCAGAATATAATACGCCAATAAAAAAAATCGATTTTTTAACCCAAAATCCGATTCCGTATCCCCCTAAGCGAGTTTGAACGTGGTGTTATAGTCGGTGCACGAGCGATGGGACATAGCAGCTCCGAGATATGTAGGTTGTTGGTTTAAAAAAAAAAAGGGGGGGGGGGAAGGGACCAAACTGCTAGGTCATCGGTCCCTTGTCCCGAATAAAACAATACCACAACGGTGAAAATAAAATAAGCGAGACTGACAACACAAAACGGAGAGAAAGAAAAAAAAAAAAACCACAAGAACGGCGAAACGGCAACAAACACTTAAATGGACAAATTTTGGAAATTTGTGGGAAGTACTATGGGACCAAACTGCTGAGGTCATCGGTCCCTAAGCTTACACACTACTTAATCTAACTTACGCTAAGGACAACACACACACACACACACACACACACACACACACACACACACACACACACACACACACACACACCCATGCCCGAGGGAGGACTCGAACCTCCGACGGGGGGTTGTTTCACGAACCGTGACAAGGTGCCTCAAGACCGCATAGCTACCCCGCGCGTCACTTAAATGGGAAAAATAGGAGAAGAAAACCACAGAAACGCAAGAAACAGGTAGAAGAGATTAAAACGACAAAACAGATTACCATGGCTGGCTGACCATGAGAATAAAAAGGAGAAGCCAGACACTCTGCAACACATTAAAACCTCCACCATAAAAGCACTAGGGTGGAAGACACAGAGGAACTAAGGACAGCGCTAAAACTTAGATCAAACGATAAAACTCACCCTCACGAATAAAACGTAAAACAATTAGCTGATGAGGCGTGGTCAGATAAAATCAGCGGCAACGAGTCCGCTAACCAAAGATTTCGTCGCAGGGTAGTCAAAGTGGGGCAGCGGACCAGAATTTGGGCCTCTATCAACCGGACGCCGCATCGACACTGAGGCTGGTCTTCACGGCGCAGGAGGTAGCCGTGGGTCGCCCAAGCGTGGCCAATGCGGAGCCAGCAGCAACCACAGTCACTGCGAGAGGCCGGCATGGAGGACTGCCACACATTCGTAGTCTCCTTAATGGCACGCAGTTTGTTGTGCATACTGAGACTATGCCATTCTGTCTCCAAAAGCCGAAGAACCTGGCGACGTAAAAACGAACGCAGGTCTGTTATTGGAATGCCTATATCCATAAGCAGTTTCCGTGTAGCCTGTTTGGCCAGCCTGTCGGCAAGTTCGTTGCCTGGGATTCCGACGTGACCTGGGGTCCCGACAAACACCACTGAACGACGCTGTTGCTAAGACAGTGGAGGGCATCGAGGTGCTGCCAGCACTTCCGCTTAAGCTGACGAAGGTGAGGGAGCCAAGTCAATAGGACGTCGGAAACCAGTCATAAGAATCGATATGTCTCCACTACAGTGGGTGGATCGTCATTAAGGTAAAGTTCTGGTTCCGGATGAACGGCACGACGCCGACAGACATGCATAACACACGACTTTTGTTGTAGTCACCTGCTCAACCATCACATCGATGTTACCATGTGGGGGAGATTCAACGGTGACAGCAGAGGTGAAAGTTTCCCAGTCCGACTTGTTTAAAGCCCATCTGGGCAGGCGTCCATGGGCCTGACGCCGGGGCACTGATAGGAAGATGGGGAAGCAGTCACTACCACACGGGTCGCCATGTGCTCTCCAGTGGCTAGATGGGAGAAGTCCTGAGCTGCAGATTGATAAATCAATGGCCGAGTAACTACCATGAGCCACACTGAAATGTGCGGTGGCCCCAGTATTTAAGAGGCAGAAGTCGAACTGAGACAGGAAAGTTTCGCCGTCACTGCCTCGGCCAGTAAGCATAGTGCCACCCTACAAGGGGTTATGAGCGTTAAAATCTCCCAAAGGTTTAAGGAGTTGATTAATTAATGCAGCTAATAGAATCAGGGGTACTGCTCCATCTGGAGGAAAATATACATCGCAGACAGTTATTTTCTGCATCGTCCTTATTCTGACAGCCACAGCTTCAAGAGGGGTTTGAAGGGGTACAGTTTCACTACAGACTGAGTTTAGGACATGAACGCGAACTCCACCTGACACTCGTTTATAGCGGCTACGGTTCCTCTAATGCCGGGAACCAGGTTCCCTGGAGCGCAATGCAGAAAGCAAGTGTAAAGCTTAACAGTTGCCGTAGCCCAGTCAGGCGGTGGAAAAAACCGCCGCAATTCCACTGGAGGATGACGTCATCGTGAGACTGGGAAGACATGGAACATTCAATGAGGCAGTTTACGCCTCAGGGTCACTTGCTGCCACCGACTTCCTGCCTGAGCAGTCTGTATCTATTGTGTCTGAGGGTCCAGCGAGATCCAGGTCCTCAGCAGACGCCAGAATCTCCACCTCATACGCAGATGCAGAGCTTGTAGGTAGCCGTGGTGTGGGTGTCACCGCAATGGCCTTGGCCTTGGGAATCTTCTTTCTGAATTTCTCTCGCTGCTCCTTGGGTTTCCCTGGCTGGAAGGACTTCACTGATTAAGTCTCCAGGATAGAGGATGAGCGTGAAGCCCTACGACCAGCTGCTTTTTGGGCTCTTCAGCCACTGACGGGTGTCATCTTTCCCACTAGCAGAAACCTGGGAAGGGAGTGACCTAAGGGACCCCTTCTTAGTGAAATGAACCGCAGAAGACTCACGCTTCTCCGGTTGAGGGGGGGGGGGGGGGCGTTGCCCCCAAAGTAGGTGGTGCAGGAGCAACAGGGAGGGAAGAGCACCCCAACATCAAGGGGGGCAGGTGTAGTCTTCTGGCTCTGAGAGATGACTGGGTTTGGCGGAGCTGATGGGCCATATGTACATGATGTAGGCGTTCAAATTTCCTCTTAGCCTCAGTGTAGGTCAGTCGGTCCAGGGTCTTGTACTCCATGATTTTTCTGTCTTTCTGTAGAATCCTGCAGTCAGGCGAGCAAGGCGAATGGTGCTCTCCGCAATTGACACAGATGGAAGGCGGACGAAATGTACACTTCGCCGCTCTAAATTGGCGCGCAGCTCATCATCAGACTGCAAAAGAAGGTCCTTGTGAAATATGATACCCTGGACCATATTTAAGCTCTTATGCGGCATGATAGTTACAGAAACATCCCCCAGCTTGTCAGAAGCTAGTAACGCCAGTTACTGGGCAGAGGATGCTGTTTCGATTGACCCAGATCTCATTTTGGACAAGCCCTCCACCTCCCCAAACTTGTCCTCTAAATGCTCAACAAAAAATTGAGGCTTCATCATCATGAAAGATTCCCCGTCAGCTCTCTAACATACAAGGTACCGAGTCGAATAAGAGCTGCTTCCATTCTTAGCCTGACATTCCTCCCATGGTGTGGCCAGGGAGGAGGGCGATTTGGGGTCATACTTCTGTGCATTGAATTGAGCCCGTGAATGCTTAGAGACTGCTGGTGTTTGACCACCAGCGAGAGATCATGTACTACGCTTCATTGCATGTCATTCGCCCTTATGCCACTCACTCCTACCAGGGGCCCTCCCCACGGGCGCCACTCAGCCGCAGCAAAGGCCACCTGGCAGGATGATCGTTGCTGGGAATCCCGATGCCCCAAAGTGACAGGCATCTACTCCTCAGCATACGTGGGGAGTTAACAGTTCAGGCATCAGCAGAGTGATCCCTGTGTGGTCAGGGGGCTACAGCCAACAGGGTACATGGTGGCCCTACCACAACGGACTGGCTACCGTGCTGGATATCAGGTGCAACCAAGCAAACAAGTCCATTATCATCGTCAGCGTAGAATACAATACTGCACAGTTGATGGGAAAATACGCACCCAGGAGGGATAGCCTGCCCAACAGTTAGAGAATGAGCAGAAGACGACGAAGGATGCGATAGATCTCGGCGCATGATGGACATAATGCACCATGTAAGGCGCCCTTCCCCAATTGACTCGCTCTTCGGGAAAATTTAGAAAAATAGAGATCAAACACTACAGGGGACCATCACATAAAGGCCGAAACGTGTGAGACTCCTTTTAGTCGCCTCTTACGACAGGGAGGAGTACCTCAGGCCTATTCTAACCCACAGACCCGCAAGAGGAAGATCTCCGAGACAGCGATGAAGTGGGGATTTTCCCATACGTCAATTTCACGAGTGCACCATGAATATCAGGAGTCCGGTAAAACATGAAATCTCCGACATCGCTTGCAAGAACAGGACCAACGCCATCTGAAGAAAATCGTTCACGAGACAGAAGAGCAACCCTTCTGCAAATTGCTGCAGATTTAAATGCTGGGCCATCAACAAGTGTCAGCGTGTGAACCATTCAACGAAACCCCATTGATATGGACTCTCGGAGCCGAACGCACACTTGCGTACCATTGGTGACTGCACGACACAAAGCCCAACACCAACATTGACTGTTGATAACCGGAAAGATGTTGCCTGATCGGACGATTCTCGTTTCAAATTGTATCGAGTGGATGGACGTGTACGGCTATGGAGACAACCTCATGAATCCATAGACCCTGCATGTCAGCAGGGGACTGTTCAAGCTGGTGGAGGCTATGTCATGGTGTGGGGGCGTGTGCAGTTGAAGTAATATGGGACCCCTGATACGTTTAGGTAAGACTCTGACAGGTGACACGTACGTAAGCATCCTATCTGATCACCTGCAACCATTCATGTCCATTGTGCATTCCGACGGACGGGCAATTCCAGCAGGACAATACACACTCCAGACATCCAGAATTGCTACAGAGCGGATCCACGAACACATTTCTGACATTAAACACTTCTGATGGCCACCAAATTCGCCGGATATGAACATTATTGAGCATATCTGGGACTCCTTGTCGTGCTCTTCAGAAGAGATCTCCAACCCCTCGTACTCTAATGGATTTATGGACAGCCCTGTAGGATTCATGGTGTTAATTCCCTCCAGCACTTCTTCAGACACGTCCTGCCTCGGTACTTCTGCGTTCTCGCGGGGGCCCTACACGTCATTAGGCAGGTGTACAAGTTTCTTTGGCTCTTCAGTGTAGAATAGACATCGAGGAAAAGCCTTTTCGCTTATGTCAGAAGAGAGGTGATACAAATCACTTGCTGTTTTCCTTCAGTTTTTCGAATCACAGCAAAACCGTTACCTGCAAACCTTCCAAGTACTTCTGTTTTACTGTCTCATGAAGACACTAAAATAGACAGACCCCTCTCTGATACTATACGATACAGTAGCAGAGTACTTGAAATTTGGTGTACTGTCAGAGGTTACAAGAAACATTTTAATGTTCAGGTGTATTCTGCCCAAAATCTTGAGTTCTTTTTTATATTCCGTTTTGTCTACAGTTGGTATCATGGTAAGATTCTGTGTATACTGTAAAATAATCTTAAATCATTGTTCTAACTGAATGAAAGAAAACCAGCGCAGCTGTTATTTTAGGTGCATTTATGTAGCATGAACTGTTTCATCCTCACGAGACCTGCAGTTCAACAACCACCGTCTGTGTACATCCATCAGCCAGAATCATGTTGCATTATCACAATTCTCTTTTTATCTTGTGCTGTACATAATTGTCCTGATCTACTTTTGTTCGCAAGCGGTTTTTGGAAAATGTTAGAATACGTGTAGAGTTTCTTCTACACTAGACAGTCTGCTTTGTTACTCATTCCCTTAAAAAATTGTTTTTTCATTTATTACGTAATTAGGGTATTATGTAATTTTACATTTTAAATAGAGCTTGTAGGTATGTGTATTTATTAGGTTACACTCTCGCAGTAAAGTTATTACGTTTGTTTGAAATGATTATGGTATCTTACAATCTACACTGATCAACCAGAACATTATAACCACCGACCTACCATTGATATAAACCCGTCCCGGCGACAGCAGCCTCACCTGACGAGGAAGACTGCTCGTCAGACACACGCACGGTGCATGTAGATTAGTGAGCGTGCTGTCCGTGTGTAGAATGGGGAAGACGCGTGATCCATCTGTATCTGACCGAAGGCAGATTGTGATAGCCCGGAGGCTCGGCACGAGCATTTCGGAAACTGCACAACTTGTCGTGTTGTGGTGTCTTCAGCACGTGGCGTGGCGAAACCAAGGTGAAACCACATCCAGACGTCGTGGCCTAATATCGTGCCACTCCTCATTACACATCTCGGACGTAGTAGGCTGCGGAGACGGAACTAATATCAGACTTTAATGCTGGGCAGAGTATAAGTGTGTCTGAACACACAGTGCACCGAACACTCCTACCAATGGGCCTCGGCAGCCAACGACCCATGCATTTGCCATTGTTAACACCACAATATCGGCAACTACGACTGAAATGAGCACGTGGCCATCGGCACTGGACGATGGCACACTGGCAAAGCGTTGTATGGTCTGATGAAGGCCGATACCTCCTTCATTAGCCGATGGGAGGGCGCGAATCCGTTGTGTTCCAGAGGAAGAGGTCCTGGACATCTCTTATGCGGGACGGAGTCAAGCTGGTGGCGGCTCCAGTATGCTCTGGGGGACATTCACGTGGGCATCTAAGGGTCCAGCGGAGCTCGTGCAAGGCACCATGACGGCCAGGGGAGTATCGTACATCGGTTGCAGACCACATACATCCCCCTTCATGACGATCATGTTTCCCGATGGCAGTGGGATTTTTCAGCAAGGTCATGTTCCTTGACACGAAGTGTGGTGGAGTGGTTCGAGGAACACAGTGGCGAGTTCCAACTGACGTGCTGGTCCCCAACTCTCCAGATCTGCACTCGATCGGGCACATCCGGGATGTGACTGAACATGGCGTCAGAGCTCATCATATCACCCCCCCCCCCCTCCCCTGCCAGAATTTACGAGAATTTGGTGCCTCGTGTGTGCAGATGTGGTGTCAACTCCCTCCAGCAACCTACCAAGGCCTCGTTGCTTCCATGCCACGACGCTTCGCCGCTGTTATCCGTGTCAAAGGTGGACAAACCATTGCGACATGTACTCTTCAACATTTTACTGAGCAATTAGACATTTTACATTACGACGCCGGCACATTTCTGCCATTTTTTTATTATTTAGGAAGACTGTTGGTGAATACTCGATTTAACTGCTATATATCATACACCCATATTTTAGTAGCTTTTGGCCTAATTTGCGTCTTGTTGAACTCTAGGTCATCTCACGACGTTCGTATAGAATGAGACCGGTCGTGACTTAGTAAATACACTTAGAATAATACCTGTACTGTGTTCTTGATAATTCTATTAACCATCTGTGAAGCACAACTTGACCACAGTTATTGTTCAAATTGTTCATATTGTTATATGAATACATAGTGTCAGTTCTTTCTGACATGTCCGAAAGAAGACACCAGGAGGATTCCGCATCTGTTATGCAAATACGTAAATTGAAGGTGGAGGGACGAGAAAGGAAAGGGAAGGAACTACTGATGTCAGCTGCATCGCGACTGTATGCGGAATCCGCTGCGACAAGTGAAAATGTGAAAATGTGTGCCGGACCTAGATTCGAATGCAACTGCCTAGTAAGCAGTAGATCCCGGGTTCGAATCCCCGTCTGGCACACACTTTCACTCGTCGCCGCTGGTTTCGCATAAAGTCCCTATACTGCTGACATCAATAATTCCTTCCATTTCCTTGCTCCTACTCCACCTTTCGTTTACATAATATGTTCATACTGTGATTTCTCTGTATGATGTTCTTTTATTTGCTCCAAACTACTGGCAGTAAGGTTCAAAAACGCAAGCTAAATAAAGCTTGTTGCATTCACACCGCACAGGTTTGAAAGTAGCGACCGTCGGTCGTCGTCGTCGTCGTCGTCGTCGCAGCCGCCACTATGATCGCAATGTTTTCCTCAGAGTCCCTAACCAGTTCGAAAAAGAATGTCAGGGCCGCATCCCTGTCCAACTAAGTTGGTACCTTCGGCCTCGTTGTCGGACTGACTTACTTCATCCAGAGAAAAAGCCGCTGTATTCTCTGCTTCGTAAGGCCGCCTGCGTGAGGCAGTCCATTGGGACGCCCCTATTAACAGTGAATTGAATTTAATTTAATCTGTAGTGGCGGCTCCGTCTATAATGTCTTCACCGGGCAGTCCACTCCATCGTGTATTACCACCACCTTCCAAGGCACCCAAGGCCCATGACATCACTTGTACCTCACTGAAGCCGTCGACACACAACCGTGCTATCGACCGTCAACGGTGAGCGTGCAGAATTCACGCTGAACGTTTAGAAATGATGTGCCTCGGGAGTAAGACTCCTACGTTAGCGCTATCAAAACGAATATTTCCTCCCTTGTAGCCGCGCGGTCTACGGTGCATTGTCGCGGTTCACGCCCCCCCCCCCCCCGCCCTCCTTCCGTCAGAGATTCGAGTCCTCCCGTGTGTGTGTGTGTGTGTGTGTGTGTGTGTGTGTGTGTGTGTGTGTGTGTGTGTGTGTGTGGTCCTTAGCGTGAGTGAGTTTAAGTTACATAAATTAGTGTGTAAGCCTAGGAACCGATGACCTCAGCAGTCTGGTTCCACAGAACCTTACCGCAAATTTCAAATTTCCTCCCTTGTCAACATGCTAGTCATGTTATTCTGTCTGTATTATATATAAAAAACTTCAATATCCATGAACATTTTGCAAATAGCATGACATAAATTTACAACAGTTCCCCAAATAAGATAAAAATTATTTCATCATCCAGACTTCTTTGTAAAAACCTAATGTAATTCTTACTTGACTGCTGTTCCTATTTACGAGCAGAATCTTTACAACATGTGTAATAAAAGACTTGAAAGAAGAAAGTGCAAAATATCTTACTGCAAGCAGTGCAAGCTGTCGTCTAGATAAACCCAATAGAACAAATTCACTCCTCAGAGAGAGCGCACTTATATTAACATAACATCGAATATTAATAAGAAAGTGTCAGACCCTATTAAAAGAACGCGAAGGCGAGTAAAAAAATAGCTTGGAAGCAATGGGACGCCAACCGGCAACACATCAGCTGTTACCTTACACTTCTGTGACTCTACTCGTACGCTACACCGACCATGAGTGATTTATAACCATACTTTTGAGTCTTAACATCTCCTGAAGGCTTTATCCTACATGTGTTAACTGACTCAATTATAACAAACTGTACCGCGACCAATGCGTTTTTGGTAGATCTTCAATTTGCTGTTTCACTCAAACGGCATTCATAACACGAAGCCGGCCGAAGTGGCCGTGCGGTTAAAGGCGCTGCAGTCTGGAACCGCAAGACCGCTACGGTCGCAGGTTCGAATCCTGCCTCGGGCATGGATGTTTGTGATGTCCTTAGGTTTAACTAGTTCTAAGTTCTAGGGGACTAATGACCTCAGCAGTTGAGTCCCATAGTGCTCAGAGCCATTTGAGCCATAACACGAAAGTTAAAAGAATTCTTTAACCTCCAATATGACGTTTCCAGTCATTTTATTACAATAAATCATATAATTTACGACGGGGTTTCGTGAGATCCTCAATTTGCTGGAGCTTAGAAACGGCAGATACACATATTGGCTTTAAAGGAAGGAAGGAATATCGGTGAAAATAAGTGACGAAAATCATTAAATATAAACTTAGTTGACCGGCCTACACACATACTGGCATGGAGTCTGTTAACAAAGTTAACGATGAGTTGGAAAGTGGTGTATTGTCACCGCATGGTTCGAGTGTAAAATGACTTCAAAGAGAGAAAAAGAAGTTAGATGAACTGCATAGCAAGGCTATGGCAGAACTGTTGCTGCCGAATTTGGTGTGGGAGCTTCAGCGGTGTCAGATTGGAATAAAAACCTAATAAAATTGAAGACTTGTCTCAAAACGACGGTAAAAGATGGTTTGGAGTGTCCCATGAAACCAAAAAAGAAAGAATGACTCTCTTAGAGTACGCACACTTCACGTTTAGTGCAAATAGGGAAATGGTTTAAATGACAAAGTTGGTGTTCAATGTTAAGACATTGCGACACATAGAAAGGAAACAAGGAAACTGAACAAAATAATGGTTTTTTAACACCAGACAGAAATAACTCGGCCGAACTCATGTGGGTGAAAGCTTGCGTGATCGTGCTGCCCATAAACGACCTATGACTCAGCCTCAATATACACTAATTATTTCCAGCTACAAAATTCATATGTTCACAATTTATGTGAAAATGTTTATTTTCGTGTTTTTATGTGTCACGAATGTTTATGGCATTTAAGTGATACCTCATATTTTTTTCTAAGTGTCTGGATTATTCAGATTTTCGAACACACACACACACACACACACACACACACACACACACACACACACACACACACACACACAGGCGTGCGCGCCCGCGAACGAATGCACCTACCTATGATCTGAGACGTGGTGAGTGAGGGAGGATAAAACGGGTTTTGTGAAATGGCAAGGGGTAAAGGAAATGAAGCTTTATTTCTTTGGTTCAAATGGCTCTGAGCACTATGGGACTCAACTGCTGAGGTCATCAGTCTCTTAGAACTTAGAACTACTTAAACCTAACTAACCTAAGGACATCACACACATCCATACCCGAGGCAGGATTCGAACCTGCGACCGTAACGGTCACGCGGTTTCAAACTGAAGCGCCTAGAACCGCTCGGCCACTTTATTTCTTTAAAAATAAAACTAAAGACTACCGAAAAAACTGTGTTTATTAATAGCTAATCATACTAATGTTACCAATTAATAGGTACCTAGAACGAAGAGAGATCCGTACATGTTTTGCTGTCGGGCAGGAAAAATTTCAGTTACAACCAAATACGTTCTATATTTACATTTCACTAGTTTTCTACTTTAGCTGGTAACAAGAGAAAGAAGTATAATTGTGTTACTGGAGGCTTTTAGAACGTACGGATAGTTAGCATTTTCAAGCGGCGTGAAGACAAATAGCTTGGCGCTAGCCTGGAGTGATTTTTGAAGTACCAAGGAAGTTAGAAGCACAGAGGCTGCCCTGGGATTTTTCCGACGATCGCCCACTTAGCTTCAGCCGCTGCGCCGCTGCGATTATACTTCACTGCAAGACAGGAAGCCAGGTCGCCAGATTAATTTTACTCAATGATTCCTCCGAAAGAGTAATCGCTCACGTTGAACGAAATAGAAGCGCTCAGGATCAAAGGGCGTCAAATCGATCCTGCTTGTAAGGCTGGACAGCAATATTGTGACCGTGGATTGACTTTATAGATGCAAAAATAGGTGGGAGAAGCAAAAAATTCATTACTTGGGATGATTATACAAAGGAGTTATACGCAGGAATACTGGTGAAAGCGGTATATAGTCTCAACACCTTCCAGGTCCCGAGCTATGGTGAAAGGAAAGTATAGAAATCCGTCGCGCGTGGGAGCAATCGAAGAAACAATAGCGCCAGGGTTAAGCTACGCATAGCTGAGATGACGGTGACGGTGACCTCAGTGTAGGGATGGGAAAAACCAGCCAGTTAAAAGCGATACCGGTATTTTACTTGAATAATCGTTTTTCAGTATTTGTTTTGTCTCGGTTATAGCAGATGATTTTATTTTTTACTAATAACCAGGTAAAAAACGAAGCAAACAGACATACCAGCAGTGCTAAAATGTTTAGTTTTTAAAGAAACTATTTAAAGGAGGAGAAATTTTTACCCCTTAAATTAACATTGCTCTGAAATATTGCGTTATTATTGTGTAGAAAATGGGGAAAGCTGTCAGTGCTATTTTAATAGCAATGCGAGCGAGAAACACGTGGCATAAGAATTAGTACAGGATTGCTGAGACAATAATGTGACTTTTACCGTTTGGCGTAGGCTATTAGATGGTATGCTTTCACATGCGGTGTGCCTCATCCAGTCTATATGGTAGTTTTTCTCTGTCGTCGTTGGACATCAGCTGTATTAGAGAATGGCACCGTTCCTAGTCTCTAAGTATTTTTTACGAAGTGCGATATCAATAAAACATGATGCTCCATTCGCTTTAAAAGATTCGAAATGGGAGGAGACACAAAAAACTTGCGACATAATATCTATATCTGCTTTTTAGCCCTTGAAAACGGAGAAGTCAACACAAAAAAATAGTTATTCAACCTCAGTTTTTCATCCTTTAGCACTCACTATTCGTAATGTTTAAATAATGGTACGATTCCTGATTACAACATGATCTTTGAGTTTCAAAAAATTAGAATCAACAGAAGAATAGTGGTGATTTTTTGAAGTTGTCAACCACTTTTCACTTTTGCTGGAAAAGCAGGGAACGGCGGACGGACTAAGTTTTCTTTCATTTGCCAATTTAATATTTTGAGTCTATGTATCTTGAAGCTGATGGAGTCAAAATATTTCAATGTTTGTGTCATTTCTACTTTACGACAGGAAATAACAGGAATAAAAAACCGAAAAACGGTTACTTCAGAAACCGGTACTTTGAGCGGTTTTAACAGTTCTGTTAAACTGGCGTTGAAAAAACCACATGTATAACCGAGAACCCTTTGATTGAGAGAGAACCGCCATCCCTACCTCAGTACAGCACACAACCGGCATCGGAAGAAGAGCCTCGTGCTTCATAGAAACCACGAAACCACTGCACGACGCGTCGCTTCTCCAGCACCGTCACAAATTGATATTCACACAGGTATCGACAGAAAATGCAAAATTGTAAACTTTGGCAGCCGATGAATGGAATGTGTGACGTTGCAGCACAATTTCATCGCGCAGGCGGCAAGGACAGTAAACAGGGGACATGTCGATACCAGGATGTAAAACCTTGGCAAGTTTCATTCCGTGTACTATGTCGGGCAGAAACTGTGCCTCGCAGATGGGCGCGTGAACAATATAAGCAGATGTCAGCATTTGAGAGGGGGCGTGTAGTTGGGCCCAAATGGCTCTGAGCACTATGGGACTTAACTTCTGAGGTCATCAGTCCCCTAGAACTTAGAACTACTTAAACCTAACTAACCTAAGGACATCACACACATCCATACCCGAGGCAGAATTCGAACCTGCGACCGTAGCGGTCACGCGGTTCCAGACTGTAGCGCGTAGAACCGCTCGGCCACTCCGGCCGGCTTTGGGCTCAAAGTAGCAGGTTGGAGTTACTGGCTAATCGCTCGACATCTGAACAGGAACGGTACCACTATTCGACGATGTTGGCAGGACTAAGTGAACCGTGGACGAGCAAAGCGTCAAGAAGGAAGCGGTCAGCCTAGAGAGACGACAGAACGTGAAACCCACGCTGCCTTCAGAAAGGCACTCAGAGCCCCGGATTCATCATCACCTATCAGGCCGATTAACAGGCGGCTCACAGAAAGCAGGCTGAGCTAATGGCACCCCTTGCGCCCGTGATCATTTACCTCCGTACACCGAAAAGCCCGTATGCAGTGATGGCCGACACATTAGGCCTGGAATCTCATTGAATGGAGTAGAATTGTCTTCAGCGATGAGTCCCGATTAGAACTGCGCCCCGAAGACCAGCAAAGTCGTGTATGGAGACGCCCGGGACAGCGGCGGGATACCAACTCTACTGTCGCCTGCTGTATAGCCTGGCTACCACGATGATGGTCTGGGGTGCCATTTCTTCCCAGGACCCCTTCGGTTGTCATCTGCGGCACCCTTACAGTACAGTGATATGTCGACGATATTCTACGCCCAGTTTCGTTTCCTTTCATGGCAAGCCATCTTGGGCTTACATTTCAGCAAGATAATGCCCGCCCACACACGGCGAGAGTTTCTACTGCTTGTCTTCGTGCTCCCCAAACCATACCTTGGCCATCAAGGTCGCCGGATCTCCTCCAACTGAGAACGTGTGCATTATGGGCTGGGCCCTTAAACCAGCTCGGGATCTCGACGATCTAACGCGCCAGTTGGACAGAATGTGGCAAGATATCTCTCAGGAGAACGTTCAAGAACTGTCAATGAATGCCGAATAACTGCTTGCATAATAGCCATAGGTGGACCAACGCGTTATTGACGCTCTCGGGTCGTGAAGCTCTTTCTCTTTATGAAATCACCAATTTTTAAAAAATGTAATAATTTGTTACTCTGAACATGTACATCACATCTACCGATTTCCGCTCCAATCGGATAATTCATTCGTGGTGTGTCTTATTCTAGTCTTAGAGTGTACTCTGTATAGTCGTACCTTGGTTAGCAATCGATAAAGTGACATCGTTTGGAAGGTCTAGGAAGACGGAATCTGTGTTTGCAGGATGACGTACACAAACGCTTAAAAATACACAAAGTTGTGTCCAACACTTGTTGTCTTTCCTTAATCACCATAATTATTTGAGAGACGCTTGTTTTGCCCTTTGAGTCAGCAGCTCGTGGTGGTTAGCGTTGCTTACTCCCTATCACCGGCCGTGGGTTCGAATCCCGGCCAGGTCGGTGATTTTCTCCGCTCGAGACACACACTCTCTCTCTCTCTCTCTCTCTCTCTCTCTCTCTCTCTCTCTCTCTCTCTCTCTCTGTGTGTGTGTGTGGGGGGGGGCAGTGGGGGGAGTGGGGGGGGGGAGGGGGGGTGTGGGGGGGGGCGGGGGCGGTCTCATCATCGACGCGCAAGTCGCCGAAGTGGCATTTAATATTAAAGACTTCCAACAGGCTGGCGAACTCCCGAAAGTAGACTCCCCGACAAAGTATGCCATACGCACATTGTCTCCCGGAATGTTGAGCTTAGAATAATCACTAGAGTCCTGCAACAGACGGACGCCAGATACATTTGTCTGCAGCGAAGTGCATTCCCAGTGACGTGCTCCCTCTCTTTCAGGTTCTCCTTTCACAGAGTCACTCGAGGACAAGCGAGCATTCCATGGAAGGCATGTTGAAGGTGACAAATTGCCTGCTGGCTTCTGTCTCGGGTTCGTCGACTGACGTTCGTTTGATAATTTTTCTGACGTTGTGCCAGTACGAGTGGCTGGCATAGTCGAAGCTTCACCATCCACTGCTCGTGGTGGAATGGAGTTTGAAGCTTTGACAATGCCAGCTACTCGTGCTGTGCTGGCAAAACATCAGAAAAATTACCAAAGAACCGTCGGTCGAGGAACTCGACACAGAAACCAAAAGGCAATTCGTCAACAAGTGTCCACGAAACCCGTAACAGTTCTGCGCACGTTGAAGTCTTATCGTACAAATGTGTTTCGAATGACATGTATCGATTTCTGTGGTGATAAATAGCGCGTAACGTCCGTACAACGTGAGACGAGGTTTCGAGGAGTGGGGTTTTCTTGGAGAGGAACACGAGGGTGGGGCCAGACATACACAGGCTGGCGCACAAGCGTGACTCTACACGTGACCTTGGTCAAGCCCCATTCATAGCCGTGGCCTCGCTTGTCGACGCATCCTGGCACCGCAGGCGCAGTGCTTCCGTATTTCGCTCAAGGCTACACGACGGTCCAGCCGAAACAATACACACAGTGTATACGCACAAGCAGTGCAGCCATGAATAATATACTCTTCAGGCTTTCCCGGCGATCTAATGACATATTGGGTTGCCGGGTGTTCTGCCGGATATCAGCGTCGTACTTGCACGATATTTCGGTCACGTAGCTCGTAACCTTCATCAGGTGCGACCTGAGACTTTTTTTTTTTTTTTTTAAGTATTTCATTCCACCACCGGAAGGGTGGGGTGGGCTCATATAGGGCTTACTGCCCGTTTGGAGCCTTAGTTTATCTTACGTTATTCTGTGGTGACACAATTTATTTGTTAATTTGGGGAAGGAATCTACAATTTTTATTTATCTTTTGTTGTTTACTTTTCTTTGGTTATTTGTGATCTTATTTGTTTGTTTGTTTGTTTGTTCTGGGGAGAATACACAACTCCGGCATTTGCCTTACGGCTGAGGGAAACCCCTGAAAACCTCAGCTGGAGTCGGGTGAAAGTCCTTAGAGTTTTCTTCTATGTCTTTTATTTATTTATCTTATTCTGTTGTTAGATGTTGAGGCAGATCTTTGTTTTCTGTTATTGCTTTTATGTCTTCATGTTTGTCTGGGTATTCTTGTTCAGTTGCTATTGCTATAATGTGAGGCGGATATGGGTATTTGTATGCCGGTGCATTTAAATGGTATGGTATTGTGATTAGCGTCTTGATGTCTTGATTAGTTGTTAATCTGTCATTTCCGTATGTTGCCATTTGCTTTTTGATTCTGTCTTTTATCGAGTCTATTTCGAGTCTGTTGTGAAGTGTTGCTGTTGGTTCGTATTGTATTTGCGCTAGTTTCCTTAATATTCTTCTGTCTGTGGCCTTTATTCTGTTGCATTGTGTGGTTGTGCCGCCCCATACTACTGCTCCGTACTCCATTATTGGCCTTACGTACATTTTGTATAAGTGCAAGACTGTTCTTGTGCTTGCTCCTCCGTTCCTGTGTTTGAGTAGCTGAATTCTATTTGCTTTGGCGTTGGCTATGCTTATTTTCTTGGTTGTATTTTTCTCCCAGTTTAGTAGGCTGTTGAAGTCCAATCCTAGGTATTTGGCGGTAGGACTTGGCTTTATCGTTTGTCCCCATAGCGATATTTTCACATCGTCTGGGTTTTGGGGCCTGTGTCTGGTCAGGTGTCTGTGTTTTATTACCAGTACTTGCGTTTTTGTAGGATTTGGGCGGATCCTCCATGTTGCTAGCCATTTTTCTAGTATTTGGACATATCTGTTTGTTTTTATTGTTATCATCTCGGTGGTTGCTGCTTGGCACCAGAACGCTGTATCGTTGGCATACAGGGCTATTTGTTCGTTGATTCCGGTCGGTTTTGGAATGTCGGCTGTATAGAGATTGTAAAGTAGAGGTGAGATAATAGCCCCTTGTGGTACACCTGCTTTGGGTTTTAGTGTGTCAGAGTAAGTGTTTCCGACTTTTACTACGATCTATCGTTCTGTAATCATGTTTATTAGTTGCACTATTTCTTTCGGTATGCTATGTTGTAATAGTTTCTTTAATAGCCCTGTATGCCACACATTATCAAAAGCCCGTTCTATGTCGAGCATCAGTACTGTTGAGACCATACCCGTGTTCATTGCTTCGACACTGTTACTAACTAATCTTAATATTGGGTCAATTGTACTTTTGTTTTTACGAAAGCCTGCTTGTTCTTCTGGTAATATTCCTTTCTTGTCCACGTATTTCTGGATTCTCTGTGTAAGGATTGCCTCGAATGTTTTTCCGATCACCGGCAGTAATGTTATCGGCCTATATGATTTTGGGCCGTGTTTCGGTTTTTGTGGTTTCGGTAGCATACGTATTTGCCCTTTTTTCCACTGTTGCGGTGTCTTTTTGAGCCTTATTATGGCATTAAAGAGTTTCTGTAGTGGCGGTATTATTGTTTGCGGTGGTATTATTCTGAGGTGTTGTCTGGTGATGCCGTCAGCGCCGGGGGCAGTGACTTTGCCACCTGCTATGGCCTGTTTTACCTCCTGTGTGGTTATGTCTACGAGTAGTGCTGTCTGGTCTTCGTCGTAGGTCGTATAGGTTGTTTGTCCCAGCTCTGTTTTTGTTTCTATTTCCGTTTTTATTTCGTGATCTTTGTCGAATTTGTCGTCTTGGGGGTGTGCATATACGTTTTTTAGCGCTCCTAGGAAGGCGTCTGCTTTCTTCTTTTTGCACGTCGTGATTTCGTCGTTTATTATCAGTGGTGCTTCGTGTGCCTCTTTCTGGATCGTCAGTCGTCTGAATTTCTTCCAGAAGTCGGCTGGGTTTTTCGGGTCTAGGTTCCGTATTTTTGTGTCCAGTTTTCTTGCCCTAAACTGTTTGAGTTGGTGTTTTACTTGGTCGTTTAGCCTATTCCATTGGTTTTTAATAGTAGGGTCTTTTGTGCGTCTGTATTGCGCGTATACCTGTCGTTTTTGTTTTATTAGTGTTAGGATGTGTGTTGGTATTGCTTCTTTTCCTTCGATTATTTTTCTTATTGGTGCACTTGTCTCCACTGCGTCTTCTATCACCTTAGTTATGTGTGCGTTTAGATTTTCTAGTTTTTCGTAGTTGTCTATCTCTTCGTTAGTTATGTTTAGGTTCTGGTTGATTTGTTCTAGGTATTTTTTCCTGTCTATATTTCTTCTGTCTTTGTACGTTTTTATTTCTGGTTTCGTCTTTTCTGGTGCTATTAATGTTGTGTTTATGTGGATTGGTATGTGGTCGCTTCCGATCCCTTCCCCTATCTCTGTCACTTATGCATTTTGATATGTTGGCGGATATGATTACATGGTCTGGTGTGGAGTAGCCGGCGTGGTTTATGAAGGTTGGTTCTTCGTTAGGTAGTCTCAGTATTTGTCGGTTTTCTTCTAATAGTTCCTCTAGCAGTGTCCCGTTTCTATTTGTCCTATGGTCGCCGAGATTTGTGGATCTGGCATTTAGGTCTCCTAGAATTATACATGGTCCTAGGCTGCTGATGTACTGTATCAGGTTTTTCGGTATCTCTTCTGTGGGAGGGACGTATAGCACTGCCAAGAACAGTTTTTTCTTGTTTTTGCATGCTATTTGTATGATGATTGCCTCCTGGTTTTCGTGTTCATCCGGCAGTGGTATTTGTATTGCTGCGAGTTTCCTGTGGTGTAGTAAGGCTACTCCTCCGTGTGCCCATCCCCTGTTTCTAGCCTCGTTTACCGCATCTTTTCGATAGCACATGTAGTCCAGTATGTTGATGGGGGCGTGCCCTGCCCTTGTTTCTGAGATACCGTAAATCTGAATACCTTCTTTCAATATCTGCCGTTCTATGAGTGGTTTCTTTGTGTTAATTCCGTTCGCGTTAACGAACGCAATTTTCGTTCTCATATTGTTTAGACCTGCGAAAGTGTTTGATTTTGATTTTGTGTGTTTATATCGGTGTTTCTACCGTTTGTGCTCTTTAGTGGTGATATACTAAAGTGTATCTTATTCCATGCTTGTGACACACAAATCTCGCGCTTGAAGAAATTTTTGGATATCTCTCGCATTGCGCTTATGACGAGGTTTTTGCGGTCTGGTAAGATGTTTATTAGTGCTAGTGTTGTTGCTCTCAAGAAATCTTCGCGGACTACCGGTTGTAGTTTGTCTTTTTCTGTGAGGTTTGCTCATGTCGGTTCATCGGTGCATGTGATTTTCGCAGTGGCTTCGATTGATAAGGGTGCTTTGGGTCTTTTTGGACACTTCAGGTCTGTGGCTAGATGTTCTCCGGAACAGTTTGTGCAGGTTGGCTTGTCGGGTTGTTGTTCGCAAGCGGCGATCAGATGTGTTCCTCCGCATCTGTTGCACAGTGGTTTGCTTTTGCAGTTTTCTGTGCTATGTTCGAAGGTATGGCATTTGGCGCATTGTGCTGGCTGTGGTGGTGGCACATGTGACTGTTCTACTGGGTGAAATTTACAGAACAATTTGAAATGATTGCTTAGTAGGTAGTCAATCGTGTCTTTGTTGCGAGATATGACGCGGACCTTTTGGATAGGTTTCCCGTATTCTCGGGATGTTATTCGTTTCACCTTTGCGAATTCGAGTTGCATGTTATTGAGTTCTGTTTCAATGTCCTCTTCTGTTATTTCGTGCCCTACTTTTGTTATAACTACGCTCAGTGAGGGCTCGTTGTTTGTTTTTTGTGCAAATTGTTTGTTAGGTTTGTTCAATTGCGATACCCTTGCCTCAGGTCTGTAGTGTGTGCATATGGTGTTCTGGATTACGGTTAGGATGTCTGGATGGTTACTCGTAATTATGGCTGTCTGGTTTCGGTAAACTTCTAAGTTATTTACGTATCGCAGAATGTTTAGTCTCTTTAATTCGGCCGGCCGCGGTGGTCTCGCGGTTCTAGGCGCGCAGTCCGGAACCGTGCGACTGCTACGGTCGCAGGTTCGAATCCTGCCTCGGGCATGGATGTGTGTGATGTCCTTAGGTTAGTTAGGTTTAAGTAGTTCTAAGTTCTAGGGGACTTATGACCACAGCAGTTGAGTCCCATAGTGCTCAGAGCCATTTGAACCATTTCTTTAATTCGTTGTATAGAGTTTTTTGAGTTTCCTCCTTGTTTAGGTTTTCTAACCGTATGTTCAGTTCTTTTTCGTTTTGTGTGGTGGTTTGCGTGTTTTCCTGTGTGTTGGCAATTGAACTGCGTCTTTGTTTTCTATTTGTGACAGTCTGCCATTCGCTATTGTCCTCCTCCTCTTTGTTTTTGTCGTCTATGTCGACAACATCTTTCGTTTGTGTGGGCTGGTCGTCCTGTGTGTGTGCGGTGTTTTCCGTTTGGGTGTCCTCGGTTTGTTACGGTTTCGCCTTTGCTGTCTGTGTTGGTTTTGGGGCTTTTGTTTTTGATTCGCTCCTTTTTGTTTTAGGTCTGGTCGTGATTGTTGTTTTGCGTGTGCGGTCGCGTTTCCGGTCCTGATTGCCTTCGTCATCCGTAGTGTCGGCTTGTATTTTGTCAGGGACGTTGCCGTCGGTTGTTGCTGGCATTGGCGGAGGCATCAGTTCGTTGGCCGGTTTAGGTAACAGTGCCGGAAGCGTCGTCATGGTTGGTGCTGGGGGCATGTGCGTCATTGTTCCCGGTGTTACGTCGGTCGTAATTACGATGTGCGAGTCCGTTTCGTAGCAAGTATTGGCGTGAGTCGACATGTCGGTCACGTGTTTGAGTTTTGTGTCCTAGTGTTAGTATAGATCTGCCCCTGCTTTTCTAGCCTTTGCGCTGGAAGCGCGGGATGGTCTGTCCGCAGACAGGGCCCTGACTTCCGACAATCCCTAACTAACAGAGCCCTACGTTTTGGCTTTCCAAAACATCTCGCCTAACGGTTTAAAGAACACGACAATTTGTTATCTGCTTTTTTGTGATCAAAGGTAGGAGATCGTGCGCGCTACACTTTCGTGTAGGGCATTTTCACCTTTCCTTTGTTCCAACAGTGAAGGCAGCGACAACAGCTAACTCTCCACTATAGTGCTCCGCTCCTCGAGTGGACCTGGTCCAGTATTTATGCCTATGGCCTTCCCCCTCCACCAACGGCTGCAGGCGCTTCCTCTGTGGTCCGCGCCCATTCCCTGCGACCTGCTGGAGCGTTACTGCTCCGTTTTCCGTCCGCTGCGGTTCTAGGTGTTAGCTCTGCGGTTCGCGCCCACCAAACCCGCTCCTGGGGGTTTCATCTACGGTCTGGGGTACCAAGCGTTCCGCCTGCAGTCCGCGCGCGCTCACCACGACCTGTTGGAGCGTTGCCGCTCCGTTTTTCGTCCGCTGCGGCTCTGGATGTTCCCTCTGCGGTCCGCACCCACCAGTCCCACTTCTGGGTGTTCCATCTTCGGTCTGGTGCGCCTGGCAGTCCGATAGGGGCTCGTTTTCCATCTCCATGTCTCTGGTTCTTCTGTTTGTGTAGTGTTGCAGCTGGCCCCGTTGCTCCTTTAACAATTCCAGAGCCGGATCCCAGGCTCTGCTTAGCTGGTACCCTGTGTCACGGTTCATAAGATCGTCAGCCATTTTTATTTCTATCGATTCTCTTATAACACTGTCCCAAAATCTGGGTGTTTGTGCTAGAATCTTGGTATCCTCATACTTCATGTCATGATCTAGTTCTAGACAGTGTTCAGCTATGGCTGACTTAGTCACCTGTCTTAATCTAGCGTGTCTCTGATGTTCTTTGCACCTGATCTCCACAGTTCTTGTCGTCTGGCCAATGTAGGACATGCCACATTGACAAGGTATATTGTAAATCCCTGGTTTTCGTAACCCCAGGTCGTCTTTGACACTCCCCAGCAGTCCCCCGATCTTGTTGGATGGACAGAAAACACACTTGATATTGTGTTTACAGAGGATCCTACTGATTCTGGCAGAAATAGAGCTAGCATAGGGCAGATATGCCACCTTCTTTGCTTCATCTTGGTCTTCTTCAGGATCCTGTGGTATAGTGGCTGGTTGGAGTGCCCTCTAAATTTGTCTGTCCGTGTATCCATTCTAGGAGAAAACTGTTTTGAGACGTTCTATCTCTATAGGTAGATTCTCTTGGTCTGACAGGGCACGTGCTCTGTGGACCAAAGTCTTCAGAACCCCATTCTTCTGTGCAGGGTGGTGACAGCTGCTGGCCTGCAGATATAAATCAGTGTGTGTTGGTTTTCGGTACATACTGTGGCCAACTGATCCATCTGCTTTCCTCTGGACTAGTACATCCAGAAATGGCAGCTGGCCATTCTTCTCCAGTTCCATGGTGAACTAGATATTAGGGTGGCATGAGTTAAGATGTTCAAGAAACTCATTGAGCCTGTCCATCCCATGTGGCCAGATCACGAAGGTGTCATCCACATACCTAAAGAAGCATGTGGGTTTAAATGTGGCTGTCTCCAATGCCCTCTCCTCAAAACTCTCCATAAACATGTTGGCAACCACAGGGGACAGTGGGCTGCCCATAGCTACACCTTCAGTTTGCTCGTAATATTGGTTTCTGTACAGGAAATACGTGGATGTCAGTGTATGACTGAACAGGTCCAACAGAGCACCGTCAAATTTATCTGCAATCAGTTCTAGTGAGTCCTTCAGTGGGACCCTGGTGAACAGCGATACCACATCAAAACTAACCATGATGTCCGAATCTGTGATGTGCAGTTGCTTGAGGCGTTGCAGGAAATCTTCTGAGTTGCGGATGTGGTGAATACATTGGCCAGACGACAAGAACTGTGGAGATCAGGTGCAAAGAACATCAGAGGCACACTAGATTAAGACAGGTGACTAAGTCAGCCATAGCTGAACACTGTCTGGAACTAGATCATGCCATGCAGTATGAGGATACCAAGATTCTAGCACAAACACCCAGATTTTGAGACAGTGTTATAAGAGAATCGATAGAAATAAAAATGGCTGACGATCTTATGAACCGTGACACAGGGTACCAGCTAAGCAGAGCCTGGGATCCGGCTCTGGAATTGTTAAAGGAGCAACGGGGCCAGCTGCAACACTACACAAACAGAAGAACCAGAGACATGGGGATGGAAAACGAGCCCCTATCGGACTGCCAGGCGCACCAGACCGAAGATGGAACACTCTGAAGTGGGACTGGTGGGCGCGGACCGCAGAGGGAACATCCAGAGCCGCAGCGGACGAAAAACGGAGCAGCAACGCTCCAGCAGGTCGCAGGGAATGGGCGCGGACCACAGAGGAAGCGCCTGCAGCCGTTGGTGGAGGGGGGAAGGCCATAGGCATAAATACTGGACCTGGTCCACTCGAGGAGCAGTCTCAGGTCCCACCTGATGAAGGTTACGAGCTACGTGACCGAAATATCGTGCAAGTACGACGCTGATATCTGGCAGAACACCCGACAACCCAAGATGTCATGAATAATATACTTCATAAACCACTTTACAGCTTGTGGTGTAGGGTACTTTTAGTACCACTTTCATTTTATCCCCTTACCTGTTCAATTCACGGAAGCCGCACGGGATGGAAGATTGGTAAGACGTCTTGTGGGCTCGAATCTCTCTAATTATATCTTCATGACCTTTTCTCGTATGTATATAGGAGGAAATAATTTATCGGTTGCCGCCTCTACAAATATGCACTCTTGTAATTTGAATATTAATTCCCAACATCTCTCTTGTAACGTTGGATGAACATATCCGTTACGCTTTCGTACACACTAAACGACCCTGTAACAAAACGTGCCGCTCTTTTCTGGAGCCGCGCGAGATAGCCCCGCGGTTTAGGGCGTCTTGTCACGGTTCGCGCGGCTCCTCCCGTGGGAGGTTCGAGTCCTCCATCGGGCACGTGTATGTGTGTGGTGTCCCTAGCATAAGTTAGTTTAAATTAGATTAAGCAGTTTGGTCGCATAGCAGCTTACCACAAATTTCCAAATTTTCTTCTCTGGATCTTATCTATTTTCTTTATAAATCCCACCTGGTAGAAGTCCTAGCCTAATGAGAAATCGGTCGGACGAACGTTTTTGCACTTCCTGAGAATTCTTCCACTTAATCACAGTCTACCGTATGCCTTTACTACGATTAGTTTTATGAGGTCGTTCCACTTCAAATCATTACGTACTTCCAGATATGTAACGGACTGATCCCTTCCAGTAAATGTTTAGCAATCGTGTAATCATATAGTAACTGGTCATTCCGACTAATAAAGCTCAATACGTTACAGTTTTTGATGTTGAGAGCCCACTGTCAATCTATGCACCAAATGGCGGTCGTCTACAGGTCTTCCTGCGTTTCACTACAATTTTCCACCATTGCGACTTCTCTAGATACTCCACCACCATCCACGAAAGGCCTCGTGGCGTCGCCCACGTTAAAAAATGGTTCAAATGGCTCTGAGCACTATGGGACATAACATCTGATGTCATCAGTCCCCTAGAACTTAGAACTACTAAAACCTAACTAACCTAAGGACATCACACACATCCATGCCCGAAGCAGGATTCGAACCTGCGCCCGTAGCAGTCGCGCGATTCCGGACTGAAGCACCTAGAACCGCTCAACCACCGCAGCCGGCTCGCCCACGTTATCCACTAGGTCATGTAGGATACCTCCTAACATCGTGTTGGACCTCCTTTTGCCCGGAATACTGCAGCAACTGAACGTGGCATTGACAACAAGTCGTTGGGAGCCCCCTGCAGAAATAGTGAGCCTTGCTGCCTCTACAACAGTTCAAAATTGCGGAAGTGTTGCCGGTGCATGATTTTTTGGGTGAACTAACTTCTCGATTACGTCCCATAAATGTTCGATGGGATTCATGTCGGGCGATCTGAGTGGCCGAATCTGTGGGAACTGCGCTACACTCTTACCCTACAATCAGCGCTTACCAAACTGAAATCGGGACTCATGTGACCAGGCCACGGTTTTTCAGTCGTCAAGGGTCCAACCGAATGGTCACGATACCAGGAGAGGCGCTGACGTGCTGTTAACAAAGGCACTCGCGTCGGTCGCCTGCTGCCATTAACGCCGAATTTCGCTGCACTGTCCTAACAGCTACGTTCGTCGCATGTCCCACATAGATCTCTGCTTTTATTTCACGCAGTGTTGCTACGCAAACGCCGCTGCTCTCGGGCAAGGCCGTCAGCCACTGCATAGTCCGTGGTGAGAGGTATACTCTGGCACTGTGGGTCACGGAATATTGAACTCCCTAACAATTTCCGAAATGGAATGGCCCACGTATCTAGCTCAAACTACAATTCCGCGTTGAAAGTCTGTTAATTCCCGTCGTGCGGCCATAAGGACGTCGATAACCTTTTCATATGAATCACCAGAGTACAAATGCACTGCCCTTTTATACCTCCTGCGCGCGATACCGCCGCCATCTGCATTTGTGAATATCGCTATCCCATGACTTTTGTCACCTCAGTGTAAATATCTTCATCTACATCTATGCTTCGCAAGGCCAGGATACTTCTGGTGCCACTGACCGTGGTGCGTGGGAATAATGACTGTCGATAAACCTCCGTACGAGCTCTAATTTCTCCAATTTTCTCGTCGTGGTCATTTCGTGAGACATATGTGAGAGGAAATAATAAATTGGCAGACTCTTCTCGGATCGTACTCTCTCGAAATTTCAATAGTAAACCTCTCCATGACTGGCAACGCATCTTTTGTAGCGTCTGACAAAGTTTTTTTAATCATGTCCGTAATGTCGTCGTCACACAGGACGAGGCAGCTAACGTTGACGTGCACGCAGACGGGATGCTTATGTCATGAGAGAGAGTATCGTCGGCAGGCAGAGGTCGTTCATGTGATTTTGTGCTCTCAGCGCTCTCTAGCGGCAGTTGTCGGCTTTATTTGGCTCACAATCCATACAGTTTGTTCACGAAAACGGAAGCGAGTAAAATTCCTACGCTAGCTTTATTAAATTGCAAATTTCCTCCCTTGTCCATACATCAGTCGTGTTGTTCTGTCTGTGGTATACACAAATAAAAACTTTAATATCTGTGAATATGTAATAAGACAAAAAGGAAAGATACACCTCCAGTCAGTAAGGACATCGGCTTATAAAAGTTCACCAAATCGAACTCGCTCCTGACAGAGAGCGCACTTTTATTTACACTACATCACATATTACATAAATTATTTCTAGTAATTTCATGAGGAAGACCCACAATCTTCCAGAAGACACGAAAGTGGAAAAAACAGATACCACAGGATGTGAACCCTCTACCTATCTAGTCTCAATTTCGTAATGTGGTTCCTTTACCAAATACGGCATGCTGAACGTTTGCAATTTAAGCGACCTTGTATTTTATGTTATGGGCTTCTAACTGCGTTAATCGCCAAAATGATATTGGTTGAATTTAATTGTAACAGCCGGCCTGTGTGGACGAGCGGTTCTAGGCGCTTCAGTCTGGAACCGCGCGACCTCGGCATCCTGCCTCGGGCATGCATGTGTGTGATGTTCTTAGGTTAGTTTGGTTTAAGTAGTTCTAAGTTCTAGGGGACTGATGACCTCAGATGTTAAGTCCCATAGTGCTCAGAGCCATTTAATTGTAACATATCCTAATAAGAACGACACATTTTTCATAAATCTTCAGTGTGACGTTGCCTTAAAACGGCAGATCATAACACGCGCGTTATAACCCGAAAATAACTAAATACGATAATTGTTTGACCACCAATATGACGTTTCCCGACACTTTACAGCAAAAAATTGTACTAATAACGATTCTCTCTCGAGACATTCACTGTGCTGGTACTTAGAAACAGCATATAATCAAATGGTTCACATGGTTCTGAGCACTATGGGACTTAACTTCCATGGTCATCAGTCTCCTAGAACTTAAAACTACTTAAACCTAACTAACCTAAGGACATCACACACATCCACGCCCGAGGCAGGATTCGAACCTGCGACCGTAGCGGTCGCGCGGTTCCATACTGTAGCGCCTAGAACCGCTCGGCCACCATGGCCGGCCAGCATATAATCACAGAGTGTAAAGTACAACACAAAACCTACCGAATATGGGCTTTTACTAAACACTACAAATACAATATGGCGTCTCGCGTTCTGCTTGTAACGTAGGGAGCGTTCTTGCTTCCTTTTGGTTTTACTATACGTGGCACGTGGCCGAAATATCGCAGAAATTTGTGCTTCACGTGACGGAATGGCTCCTCAGCGTGAAATAGCAGCAAGTGATGTCACAAAAGTCGCAGAGGTCCACGTCAGCGTTAGCTAACTCGTCCCGTGTGACGACAGCTTAACGCTCTCGCGTCGACTAAACGATCTCGTCAGGAAACGCGCCGCTCTTCGATGGATCTCGTCCATCTCCTCCATTATTCTAACCTGGGAATGGTCCCAGACTAATGAGTAGAGTAGTATTGCAGAATCGGTCGAACAAGTGTTTTGTAACGCACGTCTTTCCTGGATAAATTACATTTTCTTAATGTACTTCCAATGAATATAAACTTGGCTTCCGCTTTTATTTCGTGTCTGTCTTCCCTAGAGAAACCGACAACTCTTTCCTTACTGCGTACCGTGGAGTCAATTCGTGAACGACAGCTACGAGGGTCATCTGGGTGTGTGTATTCCCATTTTTTAAGTGTTCTGCCTATTTTCCAACAATGCACACCTTTACATATGCACAATTACGTCAGAGACAAATTTCAATAACTGACCTTTTCCTCTGTGACAACGAATTCAATGACAGCACAGAGCCTAAATGAAACACAGAAAGGGTAGGAAGATTACAGTTCAGGAGCCCATTTGACGCTTGTATGATTTCGAAAACATTCTTGACCTTTTAGCAACAAATAATCCTAAGCAGATGGGGAGCTTCATGATGGATACAAAGATCAGAGACCACAAGGTTGTTGTAGAGAGATTGAATACCTCAACATCCAGATCCACCAAAAATAAACGCAAAATATAGGTATACAAGAAAGTAAATAGACGTTCGCTTGACGCTTTCCTAAGAGACAGTCTCCACTCCTTCCAGACTGACTAAAATAGCGAAGGCCAGAGGTCGCTTAAATTTGAAGACTGGTGCCAACGGCAATTGAGAAATTTGCACCAAATAAATTAAGGAGAGACTAGACTGGCCGTAACACATTTGCAGAAGCAACGAAGAAAATGTACCAACTTCAAAACACAACAACATTCTCAAGATTGATGATTTACAGAAGCTTTAAATATAGCGCAAACTTCAGTGCGACATGTTTTCAATAGTTTCCACAACAACACCCTGTCTAGAAATCTGACGGAAAATCCAAAGACATCCTAATCTTACGTAAAGCACACCGGCGGCAAGATACAAGCAATACCTTCACTGTGCAGTACCAATGGTAATGTTACCGATGATAGTGCAACTATAGAGGAGTTACTAAACATGATTTTCTGAAATTCTTTCACGAAACAAGAAGTAGTAAATATTACAGAATTCGAATCAAAAACAACTGACAACACGAGTAACTTAGAAGTAGATATCGTCAGTGTAGTGAAACAGCTTAAATCAAGAAACTGCAAGGTCTCCGGTCCATATAGTATACCAACCAGGTTCCTTTCAGCGTATGCAGATACAATAACCGCATTCTTAGCAATCATATATAAGAGCTCGCGCGACTAAAGACTCGTACCTAAAGACTGGAAATTACACAGGCAACACTAATACTCAGTACAAGAGACAGGAGTTGCCTAATTAATTACAAACCCATAGCACATCGATCTGCTGTAGAATTTTGAAGCGATTCCTGTGCCCGAACATCATAAATCACCTCGAAGAAAACAATCTACTGACACGTACTCAGCACGGATTCAGAAAATATCGTTCTTGTGCAACACAACTAGCTCTTTATTCTCACGAAGTAGTGAGTGCTCTAAACAGGGGTTACCAAATTGATTCCATATTTCGGGGTCTCCAGAAGGCTTTTGATACCGATCCCCACAAGCGTATTCTAATCAAATTGCATGCCTATGTAATATCTTCTCAATTTTGCGAATGGATTCGAGGTTTCCTGTCAGAACGGTCGCTGACGGTAGTTAACGGAAATTTATCGAGTAAAACGGAAGTGATAACAAAACATGGCTCTGAGCACTATGGGACTTACCAGCTGAGGTCATCAGTCCCCTATAACTTAGAACTACTTAAACCTAACTAACCTAAGGACATAACACACATCCATGGCCGAGGCAGGATTCGAACCTGAGACCGTAGCGGTCGCGCGGTTCCAGACTGAGGCGCCTAGAACCGCTCGGCCATTCCGGACGGCGGAAGTGATATCTGCCGCACTACAGGCCCTCTTTTGTTCCTGATCTACATAAGCGGTTCACTAGACGATCTGACCAGCCCTCTGCCTGCAGATGATGCTGCGATTTATCGCCTAGTAAAGTCATCAGAAGACCAGAAAAAAATGCAAAATGGTTTAGACGAGATATCTATATGGTGCGAAAAGCGGTGACTGACTAAGTAACGAGAAGCATGAAGTCATCCACAGGAGTACTAAATGAAATCAGTTAAATTTCGGTTACATAATAAATCACACAAATCTAAAGGCTGTCACTTCAACTAAATACCTAGTGATTACGGTTACGAACAATTTAAATGAATGATCACACAGATAGTTTGTGGTGAAGGCGAACCAAAGACTGTATTTTATTGACAGAACCCTTGGATGATGCGACATGTCTAATAAAGGGACTGCTTACACTACGCTTATCCGTCCTCTGCTAGAGTATGCTGATCGGTATGGAATCCTTACCAGGTAAGGATTGAAGGAGGACATCGAAAAAAATTAAAAGAAGGGCAGGTTTGCGTTAAGGCGGGTTTCTAACGTATTCCTTGCAATTTTGGCATGTCATATATAGGTTAGACTATCAGGACCGCCCGTGTCCTGAGCATAAGCGTCGTACATGTTTCCAACAGCCGAGCAAATCGGCTGTTGCACACTATTGTCTTGGCACCGGTCATCCTGTGGAATATAACAGGGAGATTCTGGCATGCGCTTCCAGCTATTGGGATGTTAAGAAATTTCCCTGTCGATAATTTGGTGCAGTTCTGCCTTTAAAATGGCAGGGTGCTACCTGTGGAAATGTCAGCGATCGTCGAAGACGTCACCCGGCTGCATTCTCTTAAGTTATCTGAACAAGAAAAAAGAGTATCCACACTAGAGTGCTTAGAAATGTACAAATCATTGCCTACATCATGGAATGTTAGTGCAGATGAAGACAAAGACAAAAAAAATTAAAGATGATTCTTTTGAGTTATTGCTCATTAAATTCGAGGATCGGTACCCTACAGCTACGGGAATATCATTCAAAATATTTAATTCTTTAAGAACAAACACAGGTGCAACAGCTTCCAGTAATGTTTCAAACCGTGGACTAATAATCCTTAAGACGCTCTGATTATCATTTATCTTGTTCGACCTCAACCCTCTCAATAAGAAATTTTGAATCATCTTATGCCAATTTTTCCATCCGCCTCTTTCTTCCATTCGCAACGAAGTAGATCAAATTACCACAAGAGCCGCGTCGTGACCGACCAACATATCGAACCGGACAGAATATTGGACAACATTAACGCAGTTTTATTGAACAGTCTAAGGACAACTTCAAAAATATTGCACAGTATTGCTTTCCAGTAATACTGATTGTATGGGGGCCGCTTGACACAAACCGCAGGACGTAGTGACGCAAAATCTGCATTGCGCTGTGTGGCAGATAACAGGAGTTTACGAAAGACATCAGGTTGCCAAACGAGATCGTCAATTCTTAGCCTTCAACTGTGGACGACTTTCGATAAACGGCAGAAAAACATGGCGGATAAGGTCAACAACACAGCCACTGACGTCTTAAGGCCTCGTCGGATGATTCGCTATTGCGTCAGAGAAAGACAGCCTTAATATTGAAACGCTAGCAGCAATTGTCTCTCGGGAAGCTCCCGGTCACTGTTGTATCACAAAGGCAATCGGCTGCGAACCATCAGACTAAAATCTGACGAAATCCTACGGCAACGTTCCACTCGTATTCTGCCAACATCAACTGGGCTTTCTCGTAACACACACCTGTTAAACGGGCGATAGTTAATACAGCAACTTTTCGGTCTACGTTCACAATAGTCTACAAGCAGCAGCACCACGACGACGACGATCACCATCACCCATTAGGCTTTACTACTTGCTACGCCTACAAATAAAGAGTTTCATAAATAATTCCGTCCGTTCCAAGTTCCTTCTTTCTTGCTACTTACAATCGTAAATGCGGAAATTTCGAGAAAACAAGCAAAATCTTTGATTAGTGTTTATACATCGAGAAAAAGGTTTTGTCCGAGTACCAAGATAATTAACAAGGCAAGCTCTACATGCATATATGTTCCGGAGTACTAAACACGACTTACGGCCATAGACAGCAACGTCCAAACTTGCGACGAATTCCGCACAAACTCAAAAAACAATAGCGTAGAATCTCGTGTGTGCTGTTGATGTAGCCATTATATCTTATAACTGGCGAGAAATTCAAGACAGTCTGGTGGAGTGGAGGAAGGCACTAGAAAAAAATGGCTTACATACCGGAAGAAGAAAGATTGAGTTATGACGTGCGGTTTCAACATCCCATGCCACATTAATCACACTATCAAGCTTGATAACGTCACACTTCCCGAAACTACAAATTTCAGCTATCTGGGATCAGTAATATCAGAGAGCGAATTAACTGAAGCAGGTATACCGAGGTGACAAAAGTCAAAGGATAATGATATGCGCACTTACAGATGGCAGTATTATCGCGTACAAAAGATATAAAAGGATATAGTTCATTGGCGGGGCTGTCATTTGTATTCAGGTGATACGTTATGTGAAACGGGTTCCGTCGTGATTATGGACGCACGGGGGGAATTAACAGACTTTTAACGCACAATCTTAGTTGGGGCTAGACGCACGGAAAATTCCATTTCGGAAATAGTTGGGAAATTCAGTATTCCGAAATCCATAGTGTGAAGGGTGTGCCGAGAATACCAGATTTCAGGCATTGCCTCTCACCACGGACGACGCAATGGCCGACGGCCTTCGCTTAACGACCAAGAGCAGCGGCGTTTGCGTAGAGTTGTCAGTGCTAACAGACAAGCAACAATGCGTGAAATAACAGCAGAAATCAACGTGAGACGTACGGCGAACGTATCCGTTAGAACTGTGCGGCGAAATTTGGTGTTAACGGGCTGTGGCAGTAGACGAGAGACGCGAGTGCCTTTGCTAACAGTGCATCTGCAGCGCCTCTCCTGCGCTCGTGACCATGACGGTTGGACCACAGACGACTGGAAAACCGCGGACTGGTCCGATGAGTCTCGATTTCAGTTGGTAAGAGTTGATGGTAGGTTTTGAGTGTGACGCGGACTCCACGAAGCTATGGACCCGAGTTTTCAACAAGGCACTGTGCAAGCTGGTGGTGGTTCCATAATGTTATCGGCCGTGGACTGGGGCCTCTGGTCCAACCGAACCGATCACTGACTGCAAATGATTATTTTCGGCTACTTGGAGAACATTTGCAGCCATTCATGGACTAAGTTCCCAAACAAGGATGGAATTTTTATGGATGACAATGCGCCATGTCACCGAGCTATAATTGTTCACGATTGGTTTGGATAACATTCTGGACAATTCGAGAGAATGATTTGACCACCCCGATCACCTGACATAAATCGCATCGAACATTTATGGGTCAACATGAAGAGGTCAGTTCACCCACAAAATCCTACACTGGCAACACTTTCGCAGTTATGGTAGACTATAGAGACAGCATGGTTCAATATATCTCTTAGGGACTTCAAACGACTTGTTGAGTCCATGCCACGTCGAGTTGCTCTGCTACTCCAGGTACGAGGTCTGACAACATTTACAAAACGGCTGCAAGACCAGTGCTGTTATATGGCATTGAAGTCTCGCCATCAAAAAGAACACTCGAAGAGAAGCTCCATGTAACAGAAATGCACATGGCACAATATGGAGATGTAACATCGAAAGACAAAGCGCGCAATGAATGTAGAAGACGTAGCTTTAAACTCACTCTCATAAATAAACAACTCTCAAAATCTAGTCTGAGATGGTACAGTCACATAATACGAAGACCTGATGGCCACGTCGTGAAAAGGTGCCTTTCCCTGGTTATAAAGATGAAAGTGAAAGTAAGACCTCAAAGCCAGGAGGTTAACGAACATCCAAAGTTATACGAAGAGGCTAAGCCTTTGTGAAGTGATCCGTACCAGTGGGACAGCCATTATGAGGAAAGCTGGCCCCGAATAACGGGAAAAGGCGGGGATAAAGAAAGAATCTGCCGCTCTTCATCCTGATTTTATTTTCTTTCCAGTTACGGCGAAGGATGCTTTTTTCATTTATTACATTTTCTTATGTCATCGTTTTTCTGATTTTGCTATACAGGCCTATATTCATCGACATATTTCTTCAGAAAACTTATTTACACACTTTCTGATGCGACTGATATTGTCAGTACCAACGTCTGACTTCCATACATAAAACATGATATCATCACTGTTTTGTAAAATTCTTGAGTGGTTTCTTTAAACGTTCTTTTGCAGTGTTATTTCTACTGTACGGCTCATGAGGTATTTTTCCAGGTTATGTTACATGTCTCTTTCGTCAGGATAAGAGATTTTGCACCTCAAACAACTGAAATGTTTGAACTATTCGACATGTGGCTCTAATAGAATTTTTGGTGTAGTAGAGACGTCATCCCATTTATAAGCCCCAAACTTCAACAGGTATCAGAAATGGCAATATATTCCAAATGAGCTGTTATTAAATTTATTTAAGAATGAAATTTCGGACGCTGAGCCATTAGCAGGTAATAGTTCGCTATGAAGCGCGCCAATGCATATTCATTCCCGTGAAGTGAATATAGTATTCCTGTCAAACATATTTACGCACTTCATGCAGTATGCATAAGGAAACAGTAATCTTCATTAGCTATATAAAAAGGACTTGGCATTTCATATAATAATTCATATCGAATTCATGCCAATACCGGAAGGCATAAAATGCCAGGCGGCAATACGAAGGAAATCACTTCAGAAACAAATGAATCTGTTAACACGTAATATAAATTTAAGTGTTTGGGCGTCTTTTATGAACGTTCTTGTCTGCAGTGTACCCTTTTGTGGAGGAGGGAAACGTGGGCGATACGCATTTCAGCCAAGATGGTGATAGGAGCTTTTGAAATGCGGTGCCGCAGAAGAATGTGGAAGATTATTAGATCGGTTGATCAGATAACAAATAAATTTATGGCACAACTTGACCAAAAGAAGAAGTCGGTTGATAGGAAACATCCTGAGGCATCAAGTAATTGTCAGTTTGGCAATGAAAGGAAGTGCTATTGTAGCAATAAAAAATAAACATTAATTATTATATAGTACAGAGTAAAAATTACACTCTGTCACACATTTAACATGGATTCACAGTAAAACTTGACAGCCTGCATTCAATCTTAAGTTAGTTAAATAATCAATGTGAAAAACGCACCAGTTTCTGTTGCGCTACACAAACAAGCCGAATATCTACACTACACTCCGCAAGCCGCCTTAAGATGTGTCGCGAAGGGTTCTTCGTGTGCCACTGCCGCCCCCCCCCCCCCCTTCCCTGTTCCAGCCCAAGTAGCGGAACGGTCCGCGGGAAAATCTACTGCTGATAACTACAATTTTCACCGAAGAGCAACATTCAAGTATTGGTCGAACGAGGATCTGGTAAGCTATATCCTTCGTGTGTGGTCTAAACTTCCTGAGGGTCCGACGAATATTTGTTATGCATCTGCCTTCCTTGCATCAGCTTTATGTGGTCGTTCCACTTCAAGTCGCCCCGTGCGTCTACTCACGGATATTTTATGGATGTGTCTGCTTCCAGTCACTGTTTTGCGATCGTGTAATCTGACACTAACGTGTCTTTCTGCCTATTCATGATCTTCTATCCGCGGAGGAATCGGTATTTTTATCCTGCCAACTAAGACTGGTACAGTAATTTGCTTGGTAGCATTCCATTCGTATCGGAAACCTTAGCCGTGGCTTCAGGGCAGATACCGATCCTTGGTCTCGTGTTCCTAACTGACGGCTCGCCCCCGGACGTTACGTAACGGTAGTCTGCATGCCCCTCACTGCAAGGACTCTAATCGTCCGTTGCTGAACACAATTAGGCAATGACGCGACAGCCCAGTGAAGAACTACGACAAAGTTAGTAATCTTTTACAGTGCCGGTATCAGCCACAAAACATTAATGTTCGATTTTTTTAGTGCAATCTGTATTGCAAACAATTAACTTCAATATTAAAGAGTCCCTATCACCTAATATGGGAGCAGATTTTCTCTCAACTTAGGATGGCTTGGAACGTAGCATTACGCAGTGACCATAATGTGACCTGCTACTTTCTGAAATATCTCGTCAAAGCTTACCTACGGTACCTGCAAAGATGACCATCTGCACTTAGAACTACACTGGCAGAAAAAAGTGCAACACCCAAAAATCGTTAATGTAGAGTAATGAAATTTCCGGAATTCATTTGTCTAGGTAACGTATTCAAGCGATTAGCATGAACGATCACAGGTTAATGAAGACCGAGATAAGTCATTGCAAACTGAAATTCTGGTACATTAATAACCGGTGTAGCCGTCAAAATGCTGAATGCAAGCCATCTAACGTGCATACATTGTGTTGTACAGACGCCAGATGTCAGTTTGTGGACTGGAGTTCCATCCCTGTTGCACTTGGTCAGTCAATACAGGGACAGTTAATGATGGTTGTGGATGACGCTAGAGTAGTCGTCCGAAGACGTCTAATATGTGCTCGATAGGAGACAGATCTGGTGATCGCGCAGACCAAGGCAACATGTTGCCACTCTGTAGAGCATGTTGGGTTACAACAGCGGTATGTGAGCGGGCGTTATCCTATTGGAAATGACCCACTGGAATGCTGTACACGAATGGCAACGCAACAGGTCAAATTACCAGACTGACGTACACATTTGCAGTCAGGGTGTGTGGGATAACCACGAGAGTGGTCCCGCTATTATACGAAATCGCACCCCAGACCATAACCGGAGGTGTAGGTCCAGTGTGTCTAGCACACAGACAGGTTGGTTGCTGGCCCTCGAGTGACCTCCTAACCACCAAACGGCCATCACTGGCACCAGCTTTAATGACCTCCACCCCGCCCTCTGATGAGCTCTCGCTTCACACCACTGAAGTCGCAAATTGCGGACGGTAAGTTGGAAATGTGGGTCTCGCGGGGAGCGTGCCAGAGATGAGTCCCTGCAGTCGCACTATCCTCCGTGTCCTCGATGGCTCAGTCGGATAGAGCATCTGCCACATAAGCAGGAGATCCCGGGTTCGAGTCCCGGTCGGGGGACAAATTTTCAACTGTCCCTGCCTGTAAGTAGCTAATGGTCTGGATTTAATTGTTATTTCAAAAAATCGTTTAGTGTACCTTCCTGATTTTCAAGATTGAGCCCATAATCACTTCTCAGCAGAGTCTTTTCATCATCATTAGGGAATCTCGATATTAGCATATCGAAATCATCATTTACTAATTCTATAAAATTAGCTTCCTGATCTTTCTTGAGGGCAAACCTTACAGCCTGTGTAATAGGCCTTGCAAATAACCGAGCAGCCACTCTGACATATTGGCGAATTCGTCCAGCAACACTCACATGCTCTTCCGATATGTGATGGACAATTGAAAGATCACAAGTGTCAAGACTCAAAAGATCCTGTACTGGATGTTTTGTTTATAGTTGTTCCATCTGCAGTGGATTAGCTTCAACAAGTGAGGCATGTCATAGAATACACGTATCTTGCGGTCATGATCCACACGATTTGAAACATGTTTTGTCTATGGTTATGTTTGGTTGTTTCCATACCCTCAAATTTGTGGCTCCCATATGGCAAGTAACGGCAACAATGTGCAGTCCAGCTTCTTCAATATCATTAATTATCGCCTGCAGCAGCTCTATTGTCATTGTGGCGTCAAATTCATAATATACAGGCTGCTTCCATGTCTAAGCTGCGGACCATCACCAGATGATTTGTAATACGTCCGTCAGTGTTCATTTCGCCGAAACTCAGAACTGCCACAGCTTTAAATTGTTTAGGCAGAACTGCTCTCTGGCTTCAATCAAATTTATCACATCTTTTACACTTTCTGGCCTAAACTTAACTTGCTTTGCCCGTATCTTCATCGCTGAACGACAGGGTAAAGTGGGTCCCAACACTCTCCAATAACAGATGGTCCTGTTAAATTAATGTGACTACCAACTATGTTCGACATCAACGCGCAATAACCACGCTCAGGCGGCAGCACTAGCAACGAAGAGTATAGCGTGTCGGGTGGATGCGGAAAACATAAGGTGGAAGCAAAGCTATTATCTTATGTCCAAAATGGCATGATCATTGGCTTTCGAGTCAACGGTGGAAGCTTTCCGAAACAGTTTAGGCTTTACACTGTCTGCGTGCGGCCGTGGTGAAAATACACCGTGCATGGCAAAATCGCGCTATCCAAAACCGGGGTCGAGGCAATTGCGGTCCTCAGATGACGGCTGCGGAGATGAGTACGGACGAAGACACGAGCAGCTTTGAGTACTGACCGCCCTGATGAACCAAGGGGCTATCAACAGTGTCTCCTCAAACACGGTTCAACGAGTGTTGCCGCGTATGGGCATCCACAGCAGGCGTCTGGTTCATGCTGACTGCTGTTCATCAGCGACTAAGGCAATTCCGCAACTCTATGTCCACTGAGCGGCGACAGATGGCCTTTTCAAGTGAATCGCGTTTTATTCTCCATCGGACAGATGGCCGTTGGCGTGTACGTCGTGAAACGTCCAGAAGCAAACACAGGAGGGGAAGTTATGGTCTGGAGAATGTTTTCGTGACATTTCCTGGATGACCTCGTCATTCTTGAAGACACAAAGGATCAAAAGCACCCGTCTATCCTTGAGGACCACGTCCACCATAACAAGCGGTTTGTTTTTCCTCGGCACGATCGCATCTACCAGCAGGACAATGCAACGTGTCACGAAGCTCGCCCTGTACGTACGTGAAGGAGGGGGTATTCCATGTGTGGACCCACACTTCGAATTTGAAACTAGATTACAGTACGCTGTTTCTCACGCACCGGCATATACCGAGGTGACGAAAGTCATGAGATATCTTCCAATATCCTGTCGGACCTTCTTTTCCCCGGCGTAGTGCAGCAACTCGACGTGGCATGGACTCAAGTCGTTGGAAGTCCACTGCAGAAATATTGAGCAACGTTGCCTCTATAACCGTCCATAATTACGGAAGTGTTCCTGGTGCAGGATTTTCTGCACGAACTGACTTCTCGACGTTCTTTCTTTGTTTGTTTCACTTGCGCCTGTTCCCGCAGTTAGGCAGGGTCGGCATGGTTAATCGGATTTGGCAATGTTAGTGTTAAGGGGTGGCCGGATGCCCTTCCTACCGCCACCCCGTACCCCCCGGGATGGAATTGGTGTACTCCAAACTCCAATTGTCTGCGACTAGAGTAATCCATGGAATAGTGCGAAAGTGTTCAAATGTCTGCGAACCGTGTAACTGAGGCGGGATGTGGGGACCAGCCCGGTATTCACCTAGGGGGATGTGGAAAACCGCCTAAAAACCACATACAGGCTCAGGCTGGCCGGCACACCGGTCGTCGTCAATCCGCCGAGCGGATTCGATCCGGGGCCGGCGCGCCAACCCGTGTCCAGGAAGCAGCGCATTAGCGCTCTCGGCTAACCTGGCGGGTCAACTGACTTCTCAACTATATCCCATAAATGTCGGACAATCTGGGTGGCCAAACCATTCGCTCGAATAGTCCAGAATGTTCTTCAAACCAACCGCAAACAGTTGTGGACCAGTGACGTGATGCCGTTGTTTGGGAACATGAAGTTCAGGAATGGCTGCAAATGGTCTCCAAATAGTAGAACATAACCATTTCTACATCTACATTTATACTCCGCAAGCCACCCAACGGTGTGTGGCGGAGGGCACTTTGCGTGCCACTGTCATTACCTCCCTTTTCTGTTCCAGTAGCGTATGGTTCGCGGGAAGAACGACTGTCTGAAAGCCTCCGTGCGCGCTCGAATCTCTCTAATTTTACATTCGTGATCTCCTCGGGAGGTATAAGTAGGGGGAAGCAATATATTCGATACCTCATCCAGAAACGCACCCTCTCGAAACCTGGCGAGCAAGCTACACCGCGATGCAGAGAGCCTCTCTTGCAGAGTCTGCCACTTGAGTTTGCTAAACATCTCCGTAACGCTATCACGGTTAGCAAATAACCCTGTGACGAAACGCGCCGCTCTTCTTTGGATCTTCTCTATCTCCTCCGTCAACCCGATCCGGTACGGATCCCACACTGATGAGCAATACTCAAGTATAGGTCGAACGAGTGTTTTGTAAGCCACCTCCTTTGTTGGTGGACTACATTTTCTAAGGACTCTCCCAATGAATCTCAGCCTGGTACCCGCCCTACCAACAATTAATTTTATATGATCATTGCACTTCAAATCGTTCCGCACGCATACTCCCAGATATTTTACAGAAGTAACTGCTACCAGTGCTTGTTCCGATACCATATAATCATACAATAAAGGATCCTTCTTTCTATGTATTCGCAATACATTACATTTGTCTATGTTAAGGGTCAGTTGCCACTCCCTGCACCAAGTGCCTATCCGCTGCAGATCTTCCTGCATTTCGCTACAATTTTCTAATGCTGCAACTTCTCTGTATACTACAGCATCATCCGCGAAAAGCCGCATGGAACTTCCGACACTATCTACTAGGTCATTTATATATATTGTGAAAAGCAATGGTCCCATAACACTCCCCTGTGGCACGCCAGAGGTTACTTTAACGTCTGTAGACGTCTCTCCATTGATAATAACATGCTGTGTTCTGTTTGCTAAAAACTCTTCAATCCAGCCACACAGCTGGTCTGATATTCCGTAGGCTCTTACTTTGTTCATCAGGCGACAGTGCGGAACTGTATCGAACGCCTTCCGGAAGTCAAGGAAAATAGCATCTACCTGGGAGCCTGTATCTAATATTTCCTGGGTCTCATGAACAAATAAAACGAGTTGGGTCTCACACGATCGCTGTTTCCGGTATCCATGTTGATTCCTACAGAGTAGATTTTGGCTTTCCAGAAATGACATGATACTCGAGCAAAAAACATGTTCCAAAATTCTACAACAGATCGACGTCAGAGATATAGGTTTATAGTTTTCGCATCTGCTCGACGATTCTTCTTGAAGACTGGGACTACCTGTGCTCTTTTCCAATCATTTGGAACCTTCCGTTCCTCTAGAGACTTGCGGTACACGGCTGTCAGAAGGGGGGCAAGTTCTTTCGCGTACTGTGTGTAGAAACGAATTGGTATCCCGTCAGGTCCGGTGGACTTTCCTCTGTTGAGTGATTCCAGTTGCTTTTCTATTCCTTGGACACTTATTTCTATGTCAGCCATTTTTTCGTTTGTGCGAGGATTTAGAGAAGGAACTGCAGTGCGGTCTTCCTCTGTGAAACAGCTTTGGAAAAAGGTGTTTAGTATTTCAGCTTTACGCGTGTCATCCTCTGTTTCAATGCCATCATCATCCCGGAGTGTCTGGATATGCTGTTTCGAGCCACTTACTGATTTAACGGAAGACCAGAACTTCCTAGGATTTTCTGTTACGTCGGTACATAGAATTTAACTTTCGAATTCACTGAACGCTTCACGCATAGCCCTCCTTACGCTAACTCTGACATCGTTTAGCTTCTGTTTGTCTGAGAGGTTTTGGCTGCGTTTAAACTTGGAGTGAAGCTCTCTTTGCTTTCGCAGTACCTTCCTAACTTTGTTGTTGAACCACGGTGGGTTTTTCCCGTCCCTCACAGTTTTACTCGGCACGTACCTGTCTAAAACGCATTTTACAATTGCATTAAACTTTTTCAATAACCCTCAACATTGCCAGTGTCGGAACAGAAATTTTCGTTTTGATCTGTTAGGTAGTCTGAAATCTGCCTTCTATTACTCTCGCTAAATAGATAAACCTTCCTCCCTTTTTTTATATTCCTATTAACTTCCATATTTAGGGATGCTGCAACGGCCGTATGATCACTGATTCCCTGTTCTGCGCTTACAGAGTCGTAAAGTTCGGGTCTGTTTGTTATCAGTAGGTCCAAGATGTTATCTCCACGAGTCGGTTCTCTGTTTAATTGCTCGAGGTAATTTTCGGATAGTGCACTCAGTATAATGTCACTCGATGCTCTGTCCCTACCACCTGTCCTAAACATCTGAGTGTCCCAGTCTATATCTGGTAAATTGAAATCTCCACCTAAGACTATAATATGCTGAGAAAATTTATGTGCAATGTATTCCAAATTTTCTCTCAGTTGTTCTGCAACTAATGCTGCTGAGTCGGGAGGTCGGTAAAAGGAGCCAATTATTAACCTAGCTCGGTTGTAGAGTGTAACCTCCACCCATAATATTTCACAGGAACTATCCACTTCTACTACACTACAGGATAAACTACTACTAACAGCGACAAACACGCCACCACCGGTTGCATGCAATCTATCCTTTCTAAACACCGTCTGTGCCTTTGTAAAAATTTCGGCTGAATTTATCTCTGGCTTCAGCCAGCTTCCTGTACCTATAACGATTTCAGCTTCGGTGCTTTCTATCAGCGCTTGAAGTTCCGGTACTTTACCAGTGCAGCTTCGACAGTTTAAAATTACAATACCGATTGCTGCTTGGTGCCCGCATGTCCTGACTTTGCCCCGCACCTTTTCAGGCTGTTGCCCTTTCTGTACTTGCCCGAGGCCATCTAACCTAAAAAACCGCCCAGTCCACGCCACACAACCCCTGCTACCCGTGTAGCCGCTTGCTGCGTGTAGTGGACTCCTGACCTATCCAGCGGAACCCGAAACCCGACCACCCTATGGCGCAAGTCGAAGAATCTGCAGCCCACACGGTCGCAGAACCGTCTCAGCCTCTGATTCAGACCCTCCACTCGGCTCTGTACCGAAGGTCCGCAGTCAGTCCTGTCGACGATGCTGCAGATGGTGAGCTCTGCTTTCATCCCGCTAGCGAGACTGGCAGTCTTCACCAAATCAGTTAGCCGCCGGAAGCCAGAGAGGATTTCCTCCGATCCATAGCGACACACATCATTGGTGCCGACATGAGCGACCACCTGCAGATGGGTGCACCCTGTACCCTTCATTGCATCCGGAAGGACCCTTTCCACATCTGGAATGACTCCCCCCGGTATGCACACGGAGCGCACATTGGTTTTCTTCCCCTCTCTTGCTGCCATACCCCTAAGGGGCCCCATTACGCGCCTGACGTTGGAGCTCCCAACTACCAGTAAGCCCACCCTCTGCGACCGCCCGGATCTTGCAGACTGAGGGGCAACCTCTGGAACAGGACAAGCAGCCATGTCCGGCCGAAGATCAGTATCAGCCTCAGACAGAGCCTGAAACCGGTTCGTCAGACAAACTGGAGAGGCCTTCCGTTCAGCCCTCCGGAATGTCTTTCGCCCCCTGCCACACCTCGAGACGACCTCCCACTCTACGACAGGCGAGGGATCAGCCTCAATGCGGGCAGTATCCCGGGCAGCCACAGTCGTAGTCCGATCGGGGGATGCGTGGGACGAGCTGGCCGTCTCCGACAAACCCCCATCCGGACCCCCACAGTGATGCCCATTGGCAACAGCCTCAAGCTGAGTGACCGAAGCCAACACTGCCTGAAGCTGGGAGCGAAGGGATACCAACTCAGCCTGCATCCGAACACAGCAGTTGCAGTCCCTATCCATGCTAAAAACTGTTGTGCAAAGAACGTCTGAACTAATCTACAGAGAGCACAAACAAATCGACACAAAATTTAAACGGTTATTAAAATACAAGATTGCCTAGTAAATGCAGTAATGCTGCTACTTGCGCACTGCTGACACACTACTTGGTGGCGGAAGGAGACTACGCGATTTTACACTATTCAGGTACTAAAACGCGATGCTACAACTCTCACATACTATAATACGCCCGAAATTTATGAATTTGAACAATGCAAGTACCAAAAACACGCAAAGAAATTAAGAATTAAACTATGTAACAAATGAGTGAGCTAGGAGTATACGACTTTCTGCTGGCAGCTGCTTATCCAACGGCGGCAGGTAGCACAACGATCGGTTAAGCTGGACCAGAGGACCCAGTCCATTCCATATAAACACAGTCCACAACATTATGGTGCCACAACCAGTTGGAATATTGCCTTGTTGACACCTGTAGTCCACGGCTTCGGCTTCGTGGGGTCTGCACCACACTCTAACCCTACCATCAACTCTTACCAACTGAAAAAGTGCCTCGTCTGACCACCCCACGGATTTTCAGTCGTCTAGGGTCCAACGGGTATGGTCACGAGCCCAGGAGAAGAGCTGCAAGCGATGTCGTGCTGTTAGCTAAGGCGCTCACGTTGATTGTCTGCTGCCATAGCCCACTGACGCCGACCACTGGGTTGTCCGTGGTGAGAGGTAATACCTGAAAATTGGTATTCTCGGCACACTCTTGGCACTTTATCTCAGGATACTGAACTTCCTAACAATATCCGGAATGGAATGTCCCATGCATCTGTTAATTCCCGTCGTGCGGCCATAATCACAAAGGAAATCTTTTCACACGATGAATCACCTGAGTACAAATGACAGCTCCGCCAATACACTGTCCTTTTATACCTTGTGTACGCGATTCTACGGCCATTTGTGTATGTGCATATGTGTTATCCCATGACTTCTCACCTCAGTGTAGTTACACGATACGATCAGAGCTCTTTAGCGGTAGATAGCTACAAATACAGGGTGCCCATTATTGAACTACATGAAAAAAAACCTTCCCCCATGAACCATAGACCTTGCCGTTGGTAGGGAGACTTGCGTGCCTCAGCGATACAGATAGCCGTACCGTAGGTGCAACCACAACGGAGGGGTATCTGTTGAGAGGCAAGACAAACGTGTGGTTCCTAAAGAGGGGCAGCAGCCTTTTCAGTAGTTGCAGGGGCAACAGTCTGGATGATTGACTGATCTGGCCTTGTAACACTAACCAAAACGGCCTTGCTGTGTGATACTGCGAACGGCTGAAAGCAAGGGGAAACTACGGCCGTAATTTTTCCCGAGGGCATGCAGCTTTACTGTATGGATAAATGATGATGGTGTCCTCTTGGGTAAAATATTCCCCCATTCGGATCTCCGGGCCGGGACTACTCACAAGGGAACCTCCCCATCGCACCCCCCTCAGATTTAGTTATAAGTTGCCACGGTGGATAGGCCTTGAAAAACTGAACACAGATCAATCGAGAAAACAGAGAGAAGTTGTGTGGAACTATGAAAAAATAAGCAAAATATACAAACTGAGTAGTCCATGCGCAAGATAAGCAGTTTCAAGCATAGACAGACCTTATAAGCGCAGTGGTACCGTGGTTAGCGTGAGCAGCTGCGGAACGAGAGGTCCTTGGTTCAAGTCTTCCTTCGGGAACAAATTTTAATTTTTTATTTTCAGACAATTATTAAAGTTCAGGCACTCACACATAATCAACTTCGCTCTCCAAAATTCCAGGACATGTTCAGATTTGCTTGGACATATGCAGGATTTGGCGGTCTACACACGGAAAAATTTGAAAACGTTAAAAACATATGTTTTGACACAGCACAGGGAAAAGTGTGCGACTGTGAGACTTTTGGATTCATTTGTTGCAGTTTATGTGACAAACTCTTATGTTTTCATCACTTTTTTGGTAGTGATCATCACATCCACAAGAAAACCTAAATCGGGCAAGGTAGAAGATTCTTTTTACCCATTCGCCAAGTGTACAAGTTAGGTGGGTCGACAACATATTCCTGTCATGTGACGCACATGCCGTCACCAGTCTCGTATAGAATATATCAGACGTGTTTTCCAGTGGAGGAATCGGTTGACCTATCACCTTGCGATCAAATGTTTTCGGTTCCCATTGGAGAGGCACGTCCTTTCGTCTACTAATCGCACGGTTTTGCGATGCGGTCGCAAAACACAGACACTAAACTTATTACAGTGAACAGAGACGTCAATGAACGAATGGACAGATCATAACTTTGCGAAAATAAAGAAAAATTTTTCGCTCGAGGGGATACTTGAACCAAGGACCTCTCGTTCCGTAGCTGCTCACGCTAACGACGAGACCACGGCGCTCCTGATTTAAGATTATCTTTGATGTTGCCAATGGTCGCGTGGACTACTCAGTTTGTATATTTTGCTTATTTTTTTATAGTTCCACACAACTTCTTCCTGTTTTCTCGATTGATCTGTGTTCAGTTTTTCAAGGCGTATTCACTGTGCCAACTTATAACTAAATCTGAGGGGGGTGCGATGGGGAGGTTCCCTTGTCAGGAGGACGCCGTTATCAGGAGAAAGAAAACTGGCGTTCTACGGATCGGAGCATGGACTGTCAGATCCCTTAATCGGGCAGGTAGGTTAGAAAATTTAAAAAGGGAAATGGCTAGTTTAAAGTTAGATATAGTGGGAATAAGTGAAGTTCGGTGGCAGGAGGAACAAGACTTTTGGTCAGGTGAATACAGGGTTATAAATACAAAATCAAATAGGGGTAATGCAAGAGTAGGTTTAATAATGAATAAAACAATAGGAATGCGGGTAAGCTACTACAAACAGCACAGCGAACGCATTGTTGTGGCCAAGATAGACACTCAGCCCACGCCTACGACAGTAGTACAAGTCTATATGCCAACTAGCTCTGGAGATGACGAAGAAGTTGAAGAAATGTATGATGAAATAAAAGAAATTATTCAGATAGTGAAGGGAGACGAAAATTTAATAGTCATGGGTGACTGGAATTCGGTAGTAGGAAAAAGGAGAGAAGGAAACGTAGTAGATGAATATGAATTGGGGGGAAGAAATGGAAGAGGAAGCCGCCTGGTGGAATTTTGCACAGAGCACAGCTTAATCATAGCTAACACTTGGTTCAAGAATCATAAAAGAAGGTTGTATACATGGAAGAACCCTGGAGATACTAAAAGGTATCAGATAGATTATATAATGGTAAGACAGAGATTTAGGAACCAGGTTTTAAATTGTAAGACATTTCCAGGGGCAGATGTGGGCTCTGACCACAATCTATTGGTTATGAACTGTAGATTAAAACTGAAGAAACTGCAAAAAGGTAGGAATTTAAGGAAATGGGACCTGGATAAACTGACTATACCAGAGGTTTTACAGAGTTTCAGGGAGAGCATAAGGGAACAATTGACAAGAATGGGGGAAAGAAATACAGTAGAAGAAGAATGGGTAGCTTTGAGGGATGAAGTAGTGAAGGCAGCAGGAAATCAAGTAGGTAAAAAGACGAGGGCTAGTAGAAATCCTTGGGTGACAGAAGAAATATTGAAATTAATTGACGAAAGGAGAAAATATAAAAATGCAGTAAATGAAGCAGGCAAAAAGGAATACAAACGTCTCAAAAATGAGATCGACAGGAAGTACAAAATGGCTAAGCAGGCATGGCTAGAGGACAAATGTAAGGATGTAGAGGCTTATCTCACTAGGGGTAAGATAGATACTGCCTACAGGAAAATTAAAGAGACCTTTGGAGAGAAGAGAACAACTTGTATGAATATCAAGAGCTCAGATGGGAACCCAGTTCTAATCAAAGAAGGGAAAGCAGAAAGGTGGAAGGAGTATATAGAGGGTCAATGCAAGGGCGATGTTCTTGAGGACAATATTATAGAAATGTAAGAGCATATGTACATGAATATGAAATATGAGATATAATACTGCGTGAAGAGTTTAACAGAGCACTGAAAGACCTAAGTCGAAACAAGGCCCCGGGAGTAGACAACATTCCATCAGAACTACTGACAGCCTCGGGAGAGCCAGTCATGACAAAACTCTACCATCTGGTGAGCAAAATGTATGAGACAGGCGAAATACCCTCAGACTTCAAGAAGAATATAATAATTCCAATCCCAAAGAAAGCAGGTGTTGACAGATGCGAAAATTACCGAACTATCAGTTTAATAAGTCACGGCTGCAAAATACTAACGCGAATTCTTTACAGACGAATGGAAAAACTGGTAGAAGCCGACCTCGGGGAAGATCAGTTTGGATTCCGTAGAACTATGGGAACACGTGAGGCAATACTGACCCTACGACTTATTTTAGAAGCTAGATTAAGAAAAGGCAAACCTACGTTTCTAGCATTTGTAGACTTAGAGAAAGCTTTTGACAATGTTGACTGGAATACTATCTTTCAAATTCTGAAGGTGGCAAGGGTAAAATACAGGGAGCGAAAGGCTATTTACAATTTGTACAGAAACCAGATGGCAGTTATAAGAGTCGAGGGACACGAAAGGGAAGCAGTGGTTGGGAAGGGAGTGAGACAGGGTTGCAGCCTCTCCCCGATGTTGTTCAATCTGTATATTGAGCAAGCAGTATAGAAAACAAAAGAAAAATTCGGAGTAGGTATTAAAATCTATGGAGAAGAAATAAAAGCGTTGAGGTTCGCCGATGACATTGTAATTCTGTCAGAGACAGCAAAGGGCTTGGAAGAGCAGTTGAACGGAATGGACAGTGTCTTGAAAGGAGGATATAAGATGAACATCAACAAAAGCGAAACGAGGATAATGGAATGTTGTCGAATTAAGTCGGGTGATGCTGATAGAATTATATTAGGAAATGAGACACTTAAAGTAGTAAAGGAGTTTTGCTACTTGGGGAGCAAATTAACTGATGATGGTCGAAGTAGAGAGGATATAAAATGTAGACTGGCAATGGCAAGGAAAGCGTTTCTGAAGAAGAGAAATCTGTTAACATCGAGTATAGATTTAAGTGTCAGGAAGTTGTTTCTGAAAGTAATATGTATGGAGTGTAGCCATGTATGGAAGTGAAACATGGACGACAACTAGTTTGGACAAGAAGAGAATAGAAGCTTTCGAAATGTGGTGCTACAGAAGAATGCTGAAGATTAGATGGGTAGATCACATAACTAATGATGAGGTAATGAATAGGATTGGGGAGAAGAGGAGTTTGTGGCACTACTTGACTAGAAGAAGGGATCGGTTGGTAGGCCATGTTCTGAGGCATCAAGGGATCACCAATTTAGTATTGGATGGCAGCGTGGAGGGTAAAACTCGTAGAGGGAGACCAAGATATGAATACACTAAGCAGATTCAGAGGGATGTAGGCTGCAGTACGTACTGGGAGATGAAGAAGCTTGCGCAGGATAGAGTAGCATGGAGAGCTGCATCAAACCAGTCTCAGGACTGAAGACCACAACAACAACAACAACAACATGAAAAAAACTTAAATTAGTTACAAACTACGGCGTGCACACACTTTACTCAATATGTCACTACAGATATTCGGATTTAAATTATGTCATATTCGTTGTGCCTGCGATCAATGGCGCTGATGTGGCGCAGACGAATAGCGAAATCCTGAGTGATCCGCTGAAGTGTCTTAACATCGATGCTGTCAATGGCCCCCTGAATGGCTGTTTTCAGCTCAGCAGTGGTTTGTGGGTTATTGCTGTACACCTCGTCTTTAATATAGCCCCATAAAAGGAGTCGCATTTGTTCAGATTCGGAGAACACGGCGGCCAATCGAGGCCCATGTCAGTGGCCTTTGAGTACCCCAGAGCCAGAATGCGATCCCCGAAGTGCTCCTCCACATCACTCTCCTGCTTCGATGGGGTCTAGCTCCGTCTTGCATGAACCACATCTTGTCGAAATCAGGGTCGCTTTGGATAATGGGGATGAAATAATCTTCCAAAACCTTCACGTACCGTTCGATAGTCACCGTGCTATCAAGGAATAACGCACTGATTATTCCGTGACTGGACATTGCACACCACACAGTCACCCGTTGAGGGTGAAGAGACTTCTACATCGCCAAATGCGGATTCTCAGTCCCCCCAAATGCGTCAATTTTGCTTATTGACGAACCCATCCAAATGAAAGTGGGCTTCGTCGCTAAACCAAACCACGCATGCGCATACTAATTCCCATCATGCCCCGCGGCCAACCGTGGAGTTTGAACGTCCCAACGCAAACCGTTCAGAAATTATGAAGATTTTTTTCATATAGCTCAGTAATGGTCATCCTGTATGGAAGAGTAAGAGAGTAGAATGCTAACAAACTTTGTTTTATTTCAAAATCAAGAGTTTAAACATAAAAATTCGGAGGGACTGCTTTCCTGCATGCCCTCGTTTGTGTGCGTGGCACATGTACTTCTCTAATTTTCGGACGTATGATTCTCAAATGATATATATCTGTGCAATTCAATTTGTTTGTTTGTTTGTTTTGTTTTAGGGCGCAAAAACAACTGGGGCCATAGTGTTCAAGTCAGAACTATAGAACAGGAAGACACAGAGGAGATAAACGACTACACGTCCATCACAATCGACGTAAGAGAAGACAGTTAAAAACAGGGACGCGAAGAGAGGTGTATAAAATAAACCATAGAGAAACGGAGGTCCAGAACTAAAAATGAAATCGCCCTCGCCATATTGCTACGACGGATAAAAATTAAAAAGCGCTCGACAGCCCGCGCGTCGTTCGCTAAAACGGCCGTTAACTCGGTCTAGTGGATAGCGTTGCTGCCTCTGGATCACGGGGTCCCAGGTTCGATTCCCGGCCGGCTTGAGGATTTTCTCTGCCCGGGGACTGGGTGTTTGTGTTGTCCTCATCATTTCACCATCATTATCATTCATGGCAGTGGTTAGATTGGACTGTGTACAAAAATTGGGACTTTGTACGGGTGCTGATAACCGCGCAGTTGAGCGCCCCATAAGCCAATCATCATCATCATCATCATCATCATCATCATGCGGCAAACCCAAGCGGGAACGTAAACGGTAAAAAATTGGGCATTCCGTCAGGGAATGGCGGACATTTAAAACTTGGGCGCAATGTGCACAAAGTGGTGGGGCAGCGCCACTTGACACATGGCGATGGCTAAAAAGGCAGTGCCCAATACGCAACGTAGTTAAAATGACATCCTCCCGGAGGGAGGGCAGAGAGGAGGTCGTCCAAGCGGATGAGAGAGGCTTAATAATGTGGAGCTTATTCTCATGAAGGGAGGACCAATGGCGATGCCGAAGTGACGCCACCTTCTGACAGACGACAACACAGAGACCATTGGGGGGGGGGGGGGGGGGGGGAATACAGGAACCAGTGGGCTGAGGTACGAGGACTGCAGCCTTCACAGCACGTCAGCAGACTCATTTCCTGGCAGACCGAAATGACCAGGAAACCACATTAACATTACAGTGGCTTCATCAAGAGTGGAGTGAGCATGTCACAGTTTTCCTGAGGCCGTCGCACTAAGGGATGGGCGGTGTAGTGCGCACAGAGACTTTGATGGGCACTGATAGAGTCTGAGCAGAAGACACAATTGAAAATCCTGTGACGCCGGATGTACTCCGTGGCCTGATACAGGGCGAAGAGCTCTGCTGTAAAAACTGAGCAGAGTGTCGGACGCCGATACCGAAAACGTCAGCGCTAATGACGAAGGCACACCCGGTCAGTCCGAGAGCCATCAGTGTACTATCGCGAAGTTCTATGCGAGGGACGTGAAACTGAAGGTGATAGAGCGAGGCTGGAGTAGTGTCCTTAGGAAGCGAATGAAGGCCTGGGTGAACACGGGCCACCGCACGAAGCCAACTTGGTGAAGGGTTCACACCCACCGGGAAAGTTGCAGATAGTATGAAGTTAAGTAGCCGGGTTAAGAGCCGAAAGTGGACTCCAGGAGGTAACAGAAAACAGAGGCGGGCCCATACCGGTGATCAAAGGAATTATCGAAGGAGGCATAGGATGGGTGGCCACGCATAGCAGACAAACGGCATGCATACTTGCTGAGAAGAATGTCACGGCGGTAGGACAGTGGTAGTTCAGCAACTTTGGCATACAGACTCTCAGCTGGGCTAGTTTAAAAGGCGTCCGTGGCCAAATGGATGCCACGATGGTGGACAGTGTTGAGACGGCGTAAGAGGGATGGAAGTGCAGCTGTATATACGAAACATCCATAGTCTAGTTTCGAGCGGACATGGGGTCGGTACAAACGGAGGAGGGTGGTTCGATCAGCACCCCAAGAAGTATCATTGAGGACACGTAGGACTCTGAGGGACCGCATACAGCGGGCTGCCAGGTAAGAAACGTGGGAGGACCAATAGAGTGTCCTATCGAGCATGAGCCCCAGGAATTTCGTAGTTTCAGCGAACGGAAGAGCAAAAGGCCCAAGGTGTAAAGATGGTGGGAGAAACCAATTGCGTCGCCAGAAATTCATACAAACTGTTTTGTCAGTGGAAAAACAAAAGCCACTGTAGACGCCCCATGAGTCAAGTAGATAGAGACATCGCTGAAGACGTCGCCCAATAAGACAGGTCTGTGGCGAACTGCTACAGATGGCAAAATCGTCCACAAAAAGGGAGCCGGTGACGGCTGGCGGGAGACAGGCCATTATAGGGTTAATGGCGATAGCAAAGAGGACGACGCTCAGGACAGAACCATGAGGCACACCGTTTTCCTGGATAAATTGCAATTCTTGGATGTTACGCTAATGCGATGTGTTAATCACCAATGTAACAAATTACTATAATATTAAAACACATTTTATTGTTATTAAACAACATCTAATCATGATATTAAACACTGTTTATTTTATTATTGTTATTTAACTCGCAGGCATCTGTGGCGCGTTGAGAGTGGGGTGACAAATTATCTTTGGTGAGGAGGGACGGAGGAGAGAATAACAAACCGTGACCCCCTTTCAGAACTGAACTTTATAGAAGAGGACCTCAGTTTCAGTTCATAAGGGAATTCTTTTTTTTTTTTTTTTTTTTTTTTTTTTGAGAAGTCAATTTGATTCCATTTCGAACAGGACGCTAAAAATGTCGATCGAAAGGCAGGGCTGAAGGTAAAGAAGGAGGCGCTAAAACTTTAGAAATATATAAAGTATTATAATTGGCAAGAGCTAGGCAATAGAGCCAATGATTTAGGGTCCGATTATCATTCTGTCCCGGGATCATTTATCTATCCATTAATATCTGGAAATGATTTTTAACGCGAAAACATGCCAAGTTGTACTTCGAGTCGGGTTCACATTAAATGGTAGGTCCCCATATAACTGGTTGGGTACGTCGGTTCAAGGATCGAAAGAAGGCAACGCCATACTACGTCCGACAGGACTATTCTAGTAAGGCACTTGCGGTGTTGCAACCAACCTTCGGGTTACGGATGGCTTTTCTTTCTAAATGGAACGTCAGCTCTCTGAAATTTAAGAGCACTTTGAATCGTTTCTATGGTGCACAATGTATTGCATGTACCTCAATACAATTTGTTGAACTCTGTGACCTTCTCTCAAACCGAAAAAAAAACCTGTCACTAATCGATCAGCTCTTTTCTAGACCTTCTTTTCATCATATTTGATAATGGCCTAATACCTGTGAAAAATCCAGCAGCATCGGTCGGACGAGAGTTCTGTATCCGACTTCCTTAGTGTACTAATTGCGAATCTGTAGGATTAGAATAATCATTTTCACCAACATGTGGGTTCTCGACAATCTTATTCGGTATTTCTACAGTAGAGTGCCTGGGAGGATAACCAAAATATTTCACGGTTCGGCAAGAGTCGCACTTTCGTGCGGAAAGGAGTCATATTTGACGGTTGCGTACGATCCAAGTGATTGATCGCTGATGGTGTTATCATGTATATAGCGGCTTTGTCACTACTTGCTCGCTTTGCGTTACTTACGCTCGTATGTGGGATCTGTAGTTTGAGAATGGGCGTGTCAGCCCGAAACCGGTAATAACCGCAGCAAAAATTATATACTCATGCAACTGAGACGGGAATTTTTTTTTAAAAAAAATCAAAGCACCTTATCTAACTACCTACCTTCATTCATTCACTCATCCCCAGCTAACAGGGGTTCTTTGAGCGTTAGTCAGTTAAGATTTCTGACACTACGGTCACTTACACTGTCGGACTTACGTTACGACTCCCCCCTCCCTAAAGAAAGGTATTTTTCTTTAGGTGATGTACGGCATACTTACGTAATTTGCAGCAAATTATTTATCGCGGATTTCTTTATTAGGGTTTGTAATACAACTTTTCTGAATTTACCTTGTGATTTTAGTTATTTATAACGAAAATCGAATTAAATATGAAGCAAGTAATGGCATAATGGGTTCTGTCCGAGATTAGAAATTGCTGAACCAGCCAAAGTAGGTGTCAGCAATTGTGGCAAAGACGAACCTAGAGTTTGAGCTACGCTGCAGATCAGTTTGTCACTATAACAAAGTTGGACTCTGTACATCCTACTAAACTAAACTGCGTCCGAACAGACCTCGGAAGGCCCAACGGTGCCGACCGACTGCCGCGTCATGCAAAGCCGATAGGCGTCACTGGATGCTGATATGGAAAGACATGTGCTAAGCACACCGTTCTCCCGGCCGTTGACAGCTTTCGTGACTGGAGACGCTACCTTTGAATTACGTGGCCCCTCAGTATTGGCCTCGCAAGGGCTGAGTGCACCCTGCTTGCCAACAGCGCTGGGCAGACCTGGACGGTCACCACCAAGTGCTAGCCAAGCCCGATAGCTCTTAACTTCGGTGCTCTGACAGGAACCGTTGTTACACGGCAGTGCCGTTGGCCTGTACATCCTATTAGTCCAATCTAGTATGGTTTGGAAACAGTCGCCAGCAGAGGTCGCGCAAGCCTTTGACAACCAGCCCGTGCCATAGACAAACTATACTACCTGTTAACTGAAGGGTGTAATTTCACCCACAAATGAACTGATGTGCTCGTTTAATTTCGTATGCCCACGCATCTTTGTTCTAAAATATGGCATGGTAGAATCCAAAATTTATTAAATCTATAGTGGAAGAAAACTATTTGTTTTTCCTTTTCAATAAACACATAAGCCTTACAAAAGAGGAGAGATTAGTGTTTAACGCCCCGTCGATGATGAGTGCACAGGAGACAGAGCACAAGCTCTCATTGGGGAAGGAAACTGTCCATGTCATTTTCAAAGGTACTATTCCAGTATTCGCTGTAAGTGATTTAGGGAAAACTATGGAGAACCTAAATCTGGAGAGCTATCCTCCCAGTGCCTTAGCTAATACACTACCTCGCTCGATGTAGGCCTTACAGATTTTTTTTAAGGAAGCCGTGTTTATTATGTACAGGGTGTCTCAATAGGAATGACTAATACTCAGGAATATTGCAGGAACGATGGTTCGAGGCAAAGAAGTCTAGTAAACATGGGTTTTAAATGCATGCCTCAAAAGCTATGAGCACTTATTCAGTAGAAGAGATGTGTTTCACAATAGCGAAGACGAACAAGTGCTCAAAGCTCTTACGGTATGCATTTTAGAGCCCACGTTTACTAGACCTTTTCCTTCAAACGATCGTTACTGTTGTATCTCTGAAGATTGGCTACTCCTCCTGCGACACCTCGTACACAACCCTGGAAGAATTTTTTGAAAGTGTTTGTCTGGAAGTGAAAGGTGGATGAGGCAATTAAGACAAGCAAAGAATAGAAGCTTTTGAAGTGCATAGAAGAATGCTAAAGATTCGGTGGCTAGATCGTGTGACTAATAAGAATGTACTGAACAGAACTGGGAAGAAAAAATTGTGGCATAACTTGACTGAAAGAGAGGAACGGTTGATAGGACACATCCTGGGGAATCAAGGAATTGTCAGTTTGGCAGTGGTAATGGAAGGATGAATTCAGTAAACAGATATAAGTGGATGCTTGCACAAGATAGACAAGCACGGAGAACTGCATCAAACCAGTCTTCAGACTAATGACCAAAACAGATCCCTACGCTGAACCTGTGGCGCTGGCCTTAACAGAGAAACTTTTTAATTAAGAGCGAAAGGGCGTAAAAATTTCGTGGGTCCGGGTCTCGACGAAATGACATTTGGAATAACTCTCTTTTCCGAGAAATCGAACTCACTTCAAACCGTCAAACTTTCGTTTGCAATTCTTTTAAAAATACTTGCGATTTTGTCATCAGAAGTGCCACGCGTTAGCCGGGAAGCCACTAGGAGCTTGCGGCTGGGAAGTGCGGTGTTTGCAAGGTGAATGCTGGCTTAATTCAGCCGAATAAGCTCATACAAAATAATTACGTCTACGTCCCCTACGGTTTGAGAGGTGCTGCACTACAATACTAAAACAAAAGCATTTTTCTATATTTTTATTTGAGGGCCCATAGGCTGTGCTGCTCTGCATTACAAACCAGTTGCCAACATTCACATCAACTAAATGTTTCGTAAGATACAATCACACACGAAGCAGGGCAGCTTACAATTCCTCCATAATTCAATTCCATTTATGGTGTTACGCCGCTATAAAAGAAACAATTTTGTATAATATTGACCCCATCGGATCGGTAATTTTTGAGATAAATATCGCCGGTATATGTTGCGGTGTTTCTTTTCTGGTCAGTCTGTTCACCTTTTTTGTTTACTTTTCCCTCTCTTAAGCATGCCTATTTACAGTGCACTTGCATAGCGACTTCCATTACGTCAAGGACACCCAATTCAAGCTTTAGCCGACGGGCACTGAAAACAAAGTAAGGAAAACAGGAATTAGCCCGCTTTCAGAGAGCGTTCCCACTATTCTAAAGAAATTATAAAGCATTACTTATCTACTGATTGATTGTGGCAAAGAACAACGATTAACTCCGAAATATGAAGAACTAATACTGGTGCTTGGAGACAAGCAATAAATAATTATGTTTATAGCATCCGATGTAGCATGCCAGCTGAATCTAAGCGCACTTAAGACAAAAGATCGCGGTACTGTAATGTCCATTAAATTTTGTATAATGATAAGATTAAGGAAATACTATTAGCGTCCAGCCTGCTAATTATCTGGGCCAAGTACCAAAAGTTTCCCTAATACTTCCTGAAGTGAAATTACAGTAGGTACCGAAAATTGTTTGAGGACTCGCTGCGGCACTATACGGTCTTTTCATCCTTTACAAAACATGTGCATTATAGGCCTACTATCAGAAAAATGCAACTAAGTTTACATCAACCATTATACACACAAGACTTCGAGAAGCAACGAATTACGTCTTTCCATTGCGGCTGTCGCGCAGTAAATGAAAAACAAAGTCTAGTCCATCGATTGTGATCTAACGTGTAGTTTCCATTTGGGACACTATGAAGTTCATCATGACATACACATAAGCAGCATCCTAGCTCTAACGAAAGTGTCTTTCGCATCATTTTCCTTGTCACATCCTCAAACTTCTTTTTATAAGAATCATTCTTATGTTATCACCAAACATTTGTGGATTTCGCGACGCCCGGAACGCTGTAATTAATGAAACAACAAACACAACAAACGTCCTGGGAAAAAAAAAAATCTTGTGTGTTCAGACCAATAATATATTCGCCGATTTCGAATACTCTGCCGCTGTCAGCAGTGCTTTCTTCTGCAAAACCAAAGGCAAGTGTTTTATCATAATGTCAGCTACGCTGAAAAGTGTCATTCCGCGGTACACAGAAAACGAAAATCATTCGCGCGGGTGACGACATTGTTAACTTCAGAGTCCAACGTCCCAAGTTGCAAATACCTCCCAAGAATACTTTTTACGGACTTCTTCATGAATCCATTAAATGAACAGGACTTTGAGTTTTCAGCCCATTTAAACGGCTGTTTTCATCCGTGTGCAATGTATTTTTTTCCCTCCAATGACGCTTCAGTTTCTATGCGGATTAGGCTTTACGCTTAGTCCAAGCGAAAGTTAAATTTGATATCTGAGTATTGATTGGAATGATACAGTTTTGCAGTGGTCAATGTCCCTTTCTTCTCCATTCATTGTCCACTGCAAAATGATCAGTCTCAGCTATTCAAGCCGGCTACAAAATTATATAAGTACGAGATGTTTTTACATTATGTCACAGGAAAAAAAGAAAGAAAAGATGTGACTGCTGTAGCAATTTCTCCATTTTCGTAACGATGAACATAAATGGGTTTACAATTCAATCTAACTGTTAAAATTTCTGAGAACTCACTGTGAAAGAAGTCCAGGAGATTTTGCACAGTTTTAATATTTTGAAAACTGTTCACGATTTTTTTAGCGAACGCCCAACTCTAATTTACTGGGCATAGTTTACAAAACTACTCATGTTCCTATTTTTTTCCTAGGAAAAACTGAAAGACAAAACTTTAACCTTTTTTTTTTTGGTAAGAACAGCAAATAACAACATAACGGAATCCATGCGGATCCCTTTACGCAAGTTTTTTCCATTACATGATTATAGTTCAGCAAAATCTGCAATTTGCAGTGAGCAACAAGCTCTTTATTTCACTCGTAACAGGTGGTTGACGCCGGCTAGCGTTCACACTTCACAGTTATAAACACAGCTCCGACGTCAACTTTCAGTGATTGGTGAAGCTGTTGTGTGGTTTTTCTAAACGTTAACGACGTCTTTACCAGGTGACAATGTTTGAAAATTGAAGTACTTTCGGAAATGAAAGTTTCTTACCTTTAACACGCGCGGTTCCTCGGAAATTCACGAGACGAAACAAACACACCACGTGCGTCGCAAAGAACTCACTGCATCCTGAGACCCGGCTACTATTAGTTGGAGTATCGGTACCACGTGACTGGCTTCTGGTGGGGGAGGAAACTTTGAGCGCCAAACGAGTACAGCAGCTGCTGAAGATTTGCTGCCATTCCCGGTTAGTTTGGTGTGCGGACGGTGTCTGAGGCTGTGGGCTGAAATACTATTACAGCAATGGCTGGAGAAGGTAAAGCTAAACTATTCCGCGCACTTAAGGTTACAGAGCACATGTTCGCCATTACAGCTACATGTTTGTAAACAGAGTAACATGTACTGAAGTATTCAAAATACTATTCTTTAAATTAGACGCATATTTTGTCGCACTATTAATCGCTGTTGTCCTTTATACTAATTATCGTACTGAGAAACTTGCGTGTACTTGGGTTGAATTTCGTATCACCAGGGGATTGATACAGTGTACTTTAAACTAGTGCGTTATGAGAATCTACATGTAGGGTCTTAATTAGAAAGACTGGGAGTGCGTCGACAACGGCAGCTTATAAAGCGCAGAGTAAGGCAAACAGAACATGTGACACAGCTGTAAGAATTATTTTAATTCACTGCTCGGTTTCTTTTATTTTCATGTTTTAAAATGTGCATTTTGTTTTTAATGAGTGCAGCACTGTAAGATTGTAATATCGTCATATGTGCCCACAAATAAAGCTGTTATCGGGGACAGTGACCCCTCTAAAATATAGGGTATTTTATACTGACTATTCTTGTAGTAGTAGTAGTAGTAGTAGTAGTAAACAACTCTAGTTCTCAGCCAAAAAGAACTTGTTTCTTGAAACATTTTGTACCATTTTTAAACTATACAAATTGGAGAGCAGAAGAGCTAATAACAAATACTCCACTCTATGAACATCAATATTTCAATAATTAGATCTTGTTGTTGCTGTCTGATTACAGCTTTCAGATAAACTTTTTGCATGCATGCCTTATTACTTCCAAAATACCAACCTCAGTAAGATAGGCGCATAGTGTGGCTGTGCATGTTCTTAGCTGGTTTTAGCTGTGGTGTGATAAAAAATATTATGGCAAATTTGAAGACCAGCATAATTATAAATTAAAATGCTGTTAATGTAGCATTGGACGCATTAGTGATCAGTCAAGTGTTCAGAAAGCTAATTGGTTAGACCTGACCTAATGTGATAGTTTGTCACAGGTACTTTGCCTGTAGGTAGTGATCTATAGACAATAATCATCCCATTAACAAATCAGGTCTGATGTTAAACAAGTTTTCTGTATCATTTGACTAGGTGCCGGGCCAAGTCATCTATACCTCAAAAAGCATCGAACATATATTTAAAAAGTTCTGCACTTGCTTTCTTTCCTTTTTTTTTATTTGCAGAAAGTGATTTAACTGACCTAGGTTATAGAGGTGGTAGCACAACAAATGCAGCAAATATTGGATTGTAGTAGAAACACACAAACCAATATATACTTCTGACTGCCATCAAAAATACAGTGACTGTGTGGAAAAACAAAAGGGGGTCACACCCAGGAGGAGGGAAGACCGTACACCGTATTAGCTGTAAGGGTCACGAAAGTTAACGCCTAAAGCAAATTCAGAAGAAATCTGGTTAAGTGACTGTTACTGGACGTAGAAGGGGAGGGGGGGGGTGCAGCAAGGAGTATTTGTGGCTTCTTTGAAACAGTATCGCTTACAGTATGTGATCTTTCACTTACGATTTGTCATTAGACTTCCATATAATTAAGAAACAATAGTGTCATAATATTGCTGTATTAATTGTTTGATACACAAGAGTACACTTAACTCGGGGTGGAATGAAATATCTCTCACACATCTAGATTAGATTAGATTAGATTAGATTAGATTAATACTAGTTCCATGGATCATGAATACGATATTTCGTAATGATGTGGAACGAGTCGAATTTTCCAATACATGACATAATTAGGTTAATTTAACAACATACTTAAGTTAATATAACAACTTTATTTTTTGTGTTTTTTGTTTTTCTTTATTTTTTATTTTTATTTTTTTAATATTTTTTTCTTAATTTATATCTAAAAATTCCTCTATGGAGTAGAAGGAGTTGTCATTCAGAAATTCTTTTAATTTCTTCTTAAATACTTGTTGGTTATCTGTCAGACTTTTGATACTATTTGGTAAGTGACCAAAGACTTTAGTGCCAGTATAATTCACCCCTTTCTGTGCCAAAGTTAGATTTAATCTTGAATAGTGAAGATCATCCTTTCTCCTAGTATTGTAGTTATGCACACTGCTATTACTTTTGAATTGGGTTTGGTTGTTAATAACAAATTTCATAAGAGAGTATATATACTGAGAAGCTACTGTGAATATCCCTAGATCCTTAAATAAATGTCTGCAGGATGATCTTGGGTGGACTCCAGCTATTATTCTGATTACACGCTTTTGTGCAATAAATACTTTATTCCTCAGTGATGAATTACCCCAAAATATGATGCCATATGAAAGCAATGAGTGAAAATAGGCGTAGTAAGCTAATTTACTAAGATGTTTATCACCAAAATTTGCAATGACCCTTATTGCATAAGTAGCTGAACTCAAACGTTTCAGCAGATCATCAATGTGTTTCTTCCAATTTAATCTCTCATCAATGGACACACCTAAAAATTTGGAATATTCTACCTTAGCTATATGCTTCTGATTAAGGTCTATATTTATTAATGGCGTCATACCATTCACTGTACGGAACTGTATGTACTGTGTCTTATCAAAATTCAGTGAGAGTCCGTTTACAAGGAACCACTTAGTAATTTTCTGAAAGACAGTATTGACAATTTCATCAGTTAATTCTTGTTTGTCAGGTGTGATTACTATACTTGTATCATCAGCAAAGAGAACTAACTTTGCCTCTTCATGAATATAGAATGGCAAGTCATTAATATATAATAAGAACAACAAAGGACCCAAGACTGACCCTTGTGGAACCCCATTCTTGATAGTTCCCCAGTTTGAGGAATGTGCTGATCTTTGCATGTTACGAGAACTACTTATTTCAACTTTCTGCACTCTTCCAGTTAGGTACGAATTAAACCATTTGTGCACTGTCCCACTCATGCCACAATACTTGAGCTTGTCTAGCAGAATTTCATGATTTACACAATCAAAAGCCTTTGAGAGATCACAAAAAATCCCAATGGGTGGTGTTCGGTTATTCAGATCATTCAAAATTTTACTGGTGAAAGCATATATGGCATTTTCTGTTGAAAAACCTTTCTGAAAACCAAACTGACATTTTGTTAGTACTTCATTTTTACAGATATGTGAAGCTACTCTTGAATACATTACTTTCTCAAAAATTTTGGATAACGCTGTTAGAAGGGAGATTGGACAGTAATTGTTGACATCAGATCTATCCCCCTTTTTATGCAAAGGTATAACAATAGCATATTTCAGTCTATCAGGGAAAATGCCCTGTTCCAGAGAGCTATTACACAGGTGGCTGAGAATCTTACTTATCTGTTGAGAACAAGCTTTTAGTATTTTGCTGGAAATGCCATCAATTCCATGTGAGTTTTTGCTTTTAAGCAAGTTTATTATTTTCCTAATTTCAAAGGGAGAAGTGGGTGAGATTTCAATTGTATCAAATTGCATAGGTATGGCCTCTTCCATTAACAGCCTAGCATCTTCTAATGAACACCTGGATCCTACTATATCCACAACATTTAGAAAATGATTATTAAAAATATTTTCAACTTCTGACTTTTTGTTCGTAAAGTTTTCATTCAATTTGATGGTAATACTGTCTTCCTCTGCTCTTGGTTGACCTGTTTCTCTTTTAATAATATTCCAAATTGTTTTAATTTTATTATCAGAGTTGCTGATTTCAGACATGATACACATACTCCTGGATTTTTTAATAACTTTTCTTAATATAACACAGTAGTTTTTATAATTTTTGATAGTTTCTGGGTCACTACTCTTTCTTGCTGTCAGATACATTTCCCTTTTGCGGTTACAAGATATTTTTATACCCTTAGTAAGCCATGGTTTCTTACAAGGTTTCTTACGAGTATATTTAACTATTTTCTTGGGGAAGCAGTTTTCAAATGCATTTACAAAAATGTCATGAAATAAATTATATTTTAAATTGGCATCAGGTTCACGGTACACCTCATCCCAGTCTAACTGCTGTAGGCTTTCCCTGAAATTTGCAATTGTTAAATCGTTGACTGAACGTACCACTTTGGAGGACTGTTTAGTATTGCTGAATGGAGCTATGTCATATATTGTAACTAGCTGTGCACCATGATCAGAAAGACCATTCTCAACAGGCTGAGCATTTATCTGGTTAAACTTATCTTGGTCTATAAAGAAGTTATCTATCAGTGAGCTGCTATCCTTTACCACCCGAGTAGGAAAATCAATAACGGGTGTCAAATTGAAAGAACCGAGTAATACTTCAAGGTCATTTTTCCTATTACCCTCTTTCAGAGAATCTACATTGAAGTCCCCACAAATAATAATTTGCTTCCCCCTGTCTGACAGATAGCACAACAAGGAGTCCAAATTTTTCAGAAATAGATGAAAATTTCCTGATGGGGACCTATATACAGTTACAATTATAAATGTGCCTTTATTTAATTTAAGCTCACAGGCACATGCTTCTATATGTTTCTCTACACAAAACTTTTTTGTTTCTATACTTTTTGCACAATTATAACTTTTGACATATATGGCAACTCCTCCTTTCTCCATATTTTCTCTCATTACATGTGCAGAGAGCTTATATCCACTTACATTTACCTTATCCATATCAGTAACAATGTGATGCTCAGACAGGCATAGTATATCTATTTCATTCTCAGCTTCTAAATCTTCTAAACAAACCAGAAGCTCATCTACTTTATTCTTTAAACTCCCAATATTTTGATGAAATATACTTACATTATTTTTAATTATACCTTTATGAGAACCTTTCCTTATTCTAACATTTGCAGTACTCTCCTGTCTGAGTTTCTCATTGTGCTTAGGCCTAGTTCCTATACCAGTGGTCACACGGTGTTCAGAGAGGCAGATTATGTCAACTGGGTTGGGTGACTTTAATTCATCAATGCAATTACCTAGGACTGAGCTACAACTTGGTGGAAATAAAATTTCTGGTGATTGGTGAAAATTTATAATTGATAGCTGTGATTGGTGATCCAATGTGCTAGAATTGTGCTGTTTAATTTCTTTCCTAAACTGAAGATTTGTTTCAATCCTGACCTCTCGTAGAACTTGACATCTTTCTGTCTTACCTATCCTAATCTGCAAATTGTGATGGAAAATAATACACAAAGAATATTGGGCTGTCTGACAACAGTAAACATTCATATACCTTCAAGTAAGACATCTTTTTGCAGTGCAGAGGATTTCCATCCACTTCTTATTACCCTTATATATTTCATCCATACAGTGATGAGGGAAGATCACTTCACACTGATGACAAATAAGTGACTACTCCAATAAGTTTCATTATTCATGTTTGTTGTAACCATTAAAGATGTGTGCTAAAGGGGCAGGGGGAGAGGAGAGGGTTGTAGCCATAACATGCTCAGCACATAAAACCTCAAATCTCAAGTGCCGTGATACAAAGGATAGTTTAAATACAGTGTCAGTGTATTTTCTTTCTTTCATTATCATAATGTAGTAAGTCGTTGTTCCCCAGTAATTTTTTTTTTTTTTTTTTTTATTTATTTAAATGTCAAGTTCCATAGGACCAAATTGAGGAGCAAATCTCCAAGGTCATGGAATGTGTCAGTACATGAACTTACAACATAAAAAGTAATAACAGATAAAAATAAATGTTCATGAACCTGAAAGAAAATCAGTCCATAACTTTAAGCAAACGCTATCAGCAATACAGTGAGAATCATCTTAATTTTTCAAGGCATTCCTCGACAGAATAGAAGGAGTGACCCATGAGGAAACTCTTCAGTTTCGATTTGAAAGCGCGTGGATTATTGCTAAGATTTTTTAATTCGAGTGGCAGCTTATTGAAAATGGATGCAGCAGTATACTGCACACCTTTTTGCACAAGAGTTAAGGAAGTCCGATCCAAATGGAGGTTTGATTTCTGCCGAGTATTAACCGAGTGAAAGCTGCTAATTGTTGGAAATAAACTAATATTGGTAACAAGAAACGACAATAAGGAATATACATATTGAGAGGCCAATGTCAAAATACCCAGACTCGTGAAAAGAGGTCGACAAGAGGTTCGTGAACTCACACCACTTATTGCCCGAACCCCCCGTTTCTGAGCCAAAAATATCCTTCTAGAATGGGAAGAGTTACCCCAAAACATAACACCATATGACATAAGTGAATGAAAATAAGCAAAGTAGACTAATTTACGTGTTGAAATATCACTCACTTTCGATACCGTTCGAATAGTGAAAATGGCAGTATTAAGTCTTTGAACAAGATCCTGAACGTGGGCTTTCCACAACAGCTTACTATCTATCTGAACACCTAGGAATTTGAACTGTTCAGTTTCACTAATCATATGCCCGTTCTGTGAGATTAAAACGTCAGGTTTTGTTGAATTGCCCCTGCACTCTTTCAAGATATTCAGTTGTCCATAGTAATTATTGCCAACCTAGCGAAGTATTAGTGGTTAGTGTACTGGATTCACATCTGGGAGGACACTGTTCAAATCCCTGTCCTGCCATCCAGCTTTAGGTTTGACATGATTTACCTAAATTGCTCCAGGCAAATGCTGGGATGATTGCTTTGAGGAGGACACAGCTGATTTCCTTCCTCAATTTGTAATCATAGCTTGTGTTCCCTTCTTTCCTTGTACTTCTACCACTGATCAACAACTAATCCTATAGAGTAGATGGCATTTTATCCATACACAGTCACTCAAATGTCCGTATTACATTTCATTGCTTTCAGAGGCTCAACATGATAGTCATCACTACTAACTCTTATTCTTCCTTGTGTACGTATTTTGCAGTGTTCATTATTGAAGATTCATCTTGTCTTTCCTTTCTTTTTTCCCAGGAAACTACAAGTTGGGTAAACTTGTGATTGAAGGAAAGACTAAGAAAGTGTGGGCTCTAGAAGACTTGCCTGATCTGGTTTATGTTGAAAGTAAAGATCGAATCACAGCAGGAGATGGTGTAAAAGCTCATGACTTGGAGGGTAAAGCAGCCGTATCAAACAGAACGAACTGCAAAGTTTTTGAGCTACTCAATTCAGTTGGTAGGTGATATGATCACTTAGCTTTTGCATAGAAGTGCCAATTGTGGTGTTTTGTTGTATAAAGTTAGCATATGCTGTGTTCCATACCTTTAAGCAGTTATGTTTGTTTAAATATTGGTCCAGTACACTAAGGAAGGCTGCAAGAAAAGGTGAAGTCACCAATGGCAAAATTTAGCAGTTTGAGTGTAAAGACATAGTGAGTGTATGTCAGTAAAATTTGATTTAATTTTTACAGGGCTAAAAACTTCATTTGTGAAGCATGCAGGTGAAAAGGCATTCATTGCTAAGAAGTGTGAAATGGTGCCAATTGAATGGGTAACGCGAAGATTAGCAACAGGTTCATTTTTGAAGAGGCATCCTGGAGTTCCTGAAGGGTATCGCTTTAACCCACCTCTGCAAGAAACCTTTTACAAGGTTAGCTGTTGCTTACTTATAAATTGATATATTGGGACAGTGTTCTAATTTCAGTTGAAAATGAGACTGAGTACTTGTAAATGATGTACACAGGAGTCTTGCAAATCTGGCCATTCCTTGCACGTATGGCTGCCAGATCACTGAGAGTGTGTCAAATTTAATTTAAATATATAGGCACTATACATTATTAAATCTAAAGATACATTAATTTTCATAGAAAACATAGTTCTTGGGTGTGTACATAAAGAGTCCTGTTGATTTCTCACCACAAACGTGTCCCCAATTTTTAGTTGTTGCAATGAGGACAGGTGATGCCAGCACGCATCCACTTTACAAGCATTGCATCAGTACTCCATGTATCTGGTTGTTGCATAATATACTCCAGGAAGGTGCCTGCAGCTTCAGCACAAGCAGTGTGAGAAATCTTCATGTTCTCTCTTCTATTTTCTCTTCACATTTGTCATTATTTTTCTGCACACTTTCCATTATTTCTTCTTCACTTTTCTCCATTTGGCCACTTAATAACATTTTCTTCTTCAATTTTGCCTTTTTCTCAGATGTATAGCATTGTTCAACATTGTAATTAACGTCATTATAGCACTAAATGATTCATTGTTGTACACATCATTTCTGCTTGTTGGACAAGAGGCCAGATGTGGGTGAGATAAATAAGGCGGTGGACTGCTGAATGCCGAATTAGAGTTCAGTATATCGTAAATGTTGATTTATATAATATATATTATTACTTAGAACTTCTTTCTACTGATCTGTGATTTGTCATTTTGTTTTCTGCAGGATGATGCTAATCATGATCCACAGTGGTCAGAAGAACAGATAATATCAGCAAACTTCAACTTAAATGGTGTAGTGATTGGCCAGGATGAGGTTGATATAATGCGCAAAACAACTGTTGTTGTCTTTGAAGTTCTAGAAAAAGCATGGGCTGAAAAAGATTGTGCTCTCATAGATATGAAAATAGAATTTGGAATTGATTCCTCTGGTAAGAAACATTTCTCATTTACATAAATAAAATGAAGTTCTGTGCCCTATACATGCAGATTTTTGTGTGATGCTGTTACAGAAACATATTACAGAATATAATGATAACATTGCATTGTGAAACTAGTTAATATTATTAGCACTTTTCAGATATAAATTAAGTATTTTAAATGTGGACCAAGAGGCAGATGTGATCAGGAATATATGGTGCACAGTGTGATATGACCATGATAAATGCAAAATGAGGCAATTATTAGTTAGGTTTCCATCTTATCCACCTGTAATTAGATATCTGGATATTTCCATGCACTAAAATAATAACAATTGACCTTGCATATTGTTGTAATTGTTTTATTATTATTATTATTATTATTATTATTATTATTATGAGGAGAAGTTTGTGCAGCTTTCTTTTGTTCTGTTTTGCAGGGCAGATTTTAATATCAGATGTAATTGATAGTGATTCTTGGAGACTGTGGCCCTCAGGAGACAAACGCCTGATGAAGGATAAGCAGGTGTATCGAAATCTGAGTAAGGTTACAGATGAGGATCTTGCTACAGTTAAGAGAAATTTCATCTGGGTTGCTGAGCAGTTAGAAACTATCATACCAGTTCCAAAGTGTTTGGTAAGCTAATGATAAACAGCATTTTATTGTAATATAGGCATTTTAATTGTGATCTTACATTCATTCACTAATGTCTTTTCTTACTTCCCAAAACAGGTCGTTATACTTATGGGCTCTCCAGCAGATGAAAAACATTCTTCAGTTATTGCAGACAACTTGAAAGCTATGGGTATTCCATGTGAAATGAGAGTAACATCTGCACATAAGAACACAGATGAAGCTCTTAAAATAACTGCATTTTATGAAGGTATCTTTATTGTGATGAAATAATATTTCATAAAAAAGGTTGTAGTAGTGGACAAATATATAATGTACATGTATTTCTTGACAACTGCAGGTTGTGGCCAGAAAGTAGTATTCATTGCTGTTGCTGGGCGAAGCAATGGTCTTGGACCTGTTCTTTCAGGAAACACATCTTTCCCAGTTATCAATTGCCCACCTGTGAGAGCAGATAATGTCGCACAGGACATTTGGTCTTCATTAAATATACCATCGGGTAAGTATCGAAACAAAAAAAATTGTCAATTAATTTCTGTACATAAAAAAACATTACACAGGCAGATGCTATCTATTTTGCAACATTCATCTAGTAAGTCATTGATATAGGTTTTGCATAGCACAGTGCAATGTGTCACATGGTGTATTTGGTGTTTCCTCTTCAATTAGTGTGCTCAGCTTAGAAAGTTCTTGGTTTAATCTGGTATGCAATATTTTTAAGAATGTCCCAGTAAAAAGAAGTCACCGACTGAAAGATTTGGAGACTATGGTGGCAAGGCAATGTTAGCATTCTTTGAAATTAAGATATGCCTGAACATACGTTTTGCTGCTGCCAGATGGCTATCAATGTGTAGGTAACACCATCCACTTCAATGTGCAGAAAATCAAGCTCTGGAAATGTATGTAATCTTGTAGAGAAAAATCTCTTAATGTTCAGATGTCGGTGACAGAAAAGAAGGGACCTATCATTTCCTCAACACGGCACACAATATGGTAACTTTGGTACTGTGTAATTGATGCTGATTAATCTGAACATTGTTTCTTTTAGCCCAGTAACGAAATCAGCTCATTCACGTAACCACATACATGAAAATTGGTTCCATGAGACATACAAGGATTCTGAATTAAGTTTACATAATTACAGTCTTTAACTAACAATTGTTCACAAATTTGCAGTCACGAGACACAGCCATTAGGATTCAGGTCTTGCACAATCTGAAGATTGTATGGATAAAATTGAATTTGATAAGAGTATACTTTAAGCTCTTCATCTCCGGGCAGGATGTGATAGCGGTACTGAAATTCTTGTTGCGCAGCTTCCAGATTGTCACTTTGTTGATAAATTATAAGCACAGACACTGCCCGCTCTGCACTGCTCCACAGTGACTAAACATTTGTTATTGCTATACAGTTTGACACCTTTTACCCACTTCAGCCACTGCTCCAGGTCTGTTACAATCATCCTAAAATATTTTTCTTTCTCTGTGCCGCTCTACATGCATGGGACACTGGAAGAGGGCAGTGAAGGCAATGATGCGAAACATTGTGCTGTGGTGTTAATTGAGCAGGAACTATATCAGGAGCATTAATATACTGTGTCCATAAAAACTGAATCTAACAAGATTTTAGTCAACCACAATATTATTGGATCTGAAAGTGAGGGCACTGTGGTCACCTTATCATGAGTTTTTGAGAAGTTTCATGAGGACTCACTGAACCACTTGATAGCATCTCTGATCTGTCTTAAACAATCACAGTGTGATGTGTTTTCCTTAGTTATGACTGTAATTGTTTACTGTAACGTCACCGCATGTTTCTAATAGCTGCTACATGAAGCAAAGTGCTGTAATATCATGGGAGGGTTATAAAACTGGCCTTGTTTTGAGCATTAAGGTGTAAGTTAGTAAACATTGTAGGTATTCATTCCCTACCTCCCTGGATAGTGTCAGGGAATAGAATTCATGCAGTTGGAGTTTCATTAAGGTCTTATTGTGAATTCAATAACAGTTGTTCCTCACAAAGCATTGCCCGTTGCGGGAGATATAAGTTGACTGGGGTATGTCACTGCTGCTGTCGGTGGTCCAGTTAGCCACACGCCCATCTTGGTTCATGATGATGGCGGCAGCATACCAGTTCAAACTCACACTGCTGCACAATTTAGGAGTCAGTGTTGCTTTGTGAGTGATCACCATGTGTAGCAGGAACTGTTTGGTGGAAGTCACACGCATTATGTTGAGCTATAGCTTACAATGGTCATACACCTCCGCTGTTTTTAAAGGGACAAGTGAACAGTGCAGGGTACACTCAACACCACAATGCTTGGGGTGAAATGCTCTTCCAGTAGAACAATACATGTGCATGCATCTCTTGCGTTACACAGTGCGCTCTGATACTGTCATTAGCTCACCTGCTGCTATTTTAGTTAATTGGAGGGTTGGATTGGTGGAGAGAATGATGTGATGGCATCAGGTCCAGTCTGCTTTGCCAACATCTCTCGACCAATTGCAACAGGTGGAAGTAACTTAGAATGATATTTCCCCAAGATGACACTTTACATACGTATGTTCAGATAAGTGATTCTAGCTAGAGGTGTGTCACATTGTGTTTATGATAATAAGCTTTGCACAATCTGTATAATATGAGTAATATGTCATTCATATGGAACTTCTACTTTGTGATGTTAATTTTTTGATTAGATTGATGAGCTTTTACATTTGAAGTGCCTGGATTGTGTGTGTGATAAATACGAAAGGGTAATAAAGGATACATAGAATGGAAACTGCTATGAGACCCACGGGAGAATGAGACTAGTTAGTAGGAGCTGTGTAATAAGCATATAAGACTTTGTAACATTATGCATTGATTGATACTAAAATGTAATCTTCATCACAGTTTAAAGTGTCATTCTTGTAAGAAACTCATTGTGATGTGGGTAGTGGCGAAGTATAGGTACACTGAATATTTCTTTATCTCACTGAACAAGTATCAAGTGTTGAATCCATAACCATTGGAACCAAAATATTCAAATAGCATTGCAGAACAATTATAAGGCATGTGTCATGATATTCCGTTCAAGTATTGAGAAGAGAGAGAACAGCTGGTGTGAAGACATGCTTAACAACCTGTTTTCCAGATACAGTAGTTTGTATGTTCAGATGTATTATGTAAAATTCTTTCTTCGGATGAAAAAGTAATTAATTAATGGGAATGACATGTGGCATAGGTCTCTTTTTCTCAAGTGGAAAATAGATGGATGCAAAAAGACTATCTCTAATGAAAAAGATTTTATATTTATGTAGTCCTTAGATGGACACTTCGGTGTGCCATATACAAATTCTAATTTTGGAAAAAAGCATACTTACAGGCTTTCCTTTCTTTACTGCAAATAATACAAATAGCACACATGAAAATATACATAATTAACATTGGGAAATTAGTTACATACATTTGCATTCCAGTGGCTTGTTTCGTACTCTTATTTATAGTAACTGAGATTTTGCGAAAAAGTAACTATGTCCACTTAACAAACTTCATTGAAAGAAATGTAGGCACCAGGGAATCAGGAGACCACTTGCAGATGCGAAATTTGTGTGAGCCCTCTAGATGCAGCCTCCTACATAAGTGTAGGACAGTGTGATAGTGGAGTCCTGTGGAGTGTTGGGGCGTTAATGAGACACCATTCAGTTAAGTAATTTATTAGCAAGAGTTTTACATTCACTCTGTCTCCTTCCTGGTGCTGCCTAGCAGTGGTTGTGCTCAGCCTACATTGCACGAAGGTGTGGAGTAGCATGTCAATGGCCTGAAAGGGATCTGCAGGCAAAGACTTACCCTGTCAGGGGTCGGTACTGGGGCCCTGCCATAGGAGGGTACTGTGGCCAGCACATTGTTATAACCTAATGTGGCTGTGCAGGCCTCACTGCTCTCATTGAGTGAAGCTGCACATTTGGTTGGCCCCAGAAATCTTCATGCTCCCTGTTGTCAGTTGTCTATTGAAGGCGACTCTTTTCCTGTCTTCAGTGTCACCTACAGAGTATTTGAATTTCATTAGTATTGGAATGGAACATACATATTATGAATAAAAGTCTGGTTTTTAGATTGTTATTTATGATTTGTATTCTGGAGCTTTTGCACAAAGGTGTGTAGCAAAAATAAAGATCTAAAACTCTAGTACAGATGATTGAGAAACTATTATTATGAAGCCCCTTAAATTACAGCCATTTTACTTCTTGCGCATTGGTAGCATACTTTCAGTAAACAGTAAAGCCTTTGACCCATTCAGTGTATGACACTGTCATTTATCTGCATTCACATCACCTGAAATGACATTTTTACACAAATTCCATCCAGTGTTCAGGTACATAATTATCATGCTTGTGGTGTGCTTTTTCAGTGACAGCAAAATCGTCACTTGCTTGCTCGAACTTCTTGTTCCCTGTACTGACAAGATAACATCCTGCAATGGCAGTTCTTACATTCCTGTTTTGTTTCCAACAACTGTTGGAATATGTGAAAGAATTCTGAAAAAGATTCATTCTTTACATTTCCAATGCTATCTTTCCCTGCAAAATTCTAAATATGGATTATCTGAATATGAAACTACGTGCTTAAGCAACCCTCATATACCAGTACATATAAATGTTAACTTAAAACTTGAGATACACAAATGTGTGTGGACTGTTGTTTCTTTACTTACTTGCTTGTGCTTGCTTACTTCCACATCAGTCCCTGAATCGTTGTAAACTTGAAACTTTGCATCACAATCCTCCCCATTCAACAGTTGGTGGACATGGCTCACTGTATTGCTGAACAAAGGCATTTCACTTCCTGGAAGTACACAAATCTGTTAACAGATACTGGCGTAACACTAGTTTAAGCATATTTTCTGTTTTTTGCCTGATAGATCTGTACATCAACATAACTGAAAAATAGCAAAATTGGAGGTAGTTATTTCTTTGACTGAAACATCCATGTGTACTTGTTGCTGTTATTTGGAATATTCATGTCATTATTGAGGTATTGTACTTACTGAAGCACTGTACTCTTATAAAATAATACTTCATGATTTAACTGGCAGTTTCTGTAGTCTTTAACACTTATTATGTTGGTTTTTATATGTGTATGGATAGAAAACAAAAAAACATATCCCACTAACACTGGTTCTTGAATTACACTTTAACCTGTGTATACTTTCGAGCCAAATTGGCAGTCATGCTGTGGTAGTTGATTTGCTATATATGTCACTGAACTTTTGTGGAAGTTCTAATTTTGGTTGGTGAGGTATCACTTTCATTAGCTGGCAATGCATATGTCATTTTTTATATTACTGTAGTTAATAATTACAGTGTCCAAAGCTGACAAGACATAAAACATGAAATATTATAATAAAAAATCTGTAATTGATTTGGATTTAAGTAGTATGTAAAGATCATTATTGTTGTGGACACTCACTGTGCATTTATTTTACTAATATGACCTGTAATCATTCACATACAGAGCAGTAACACACACAGAATAGCATTATTCTGAGCCAGCAGCTTAGTAACAGGTACTAAGTTTCCTCTTGATGGCTCTTTCTTAGGTCAGTGCTAAACTTGCATTCTGTTACTCATTTATTCCTGTTTCACATGTGAAATTTATCCACAGGACAGGCCCAATCATATACACTGAGCAACCCATTTCTGTGCCGACTGTTGTCATTTCTTAATACTTTGATGGAGCATCATGACACATGCCTTGCAATTGTTCTTTAATACAGTTAGAAATATTGTTATGCCTTATCAACAACAGAACCAAAATGTTCCAATAAAACTTGCACAACCCTTTCCGTTGACTGCATCGTAATACTATTCTTCAGACACATTGTGTTAAAAAATTACAGCACAAAAAAATTGTTTCTAATCCACATTATGCATCATTATTTTCTGTAAAGCCTTTTAAAACATGTGTGATTTATTTTTTTGTGTGTGTGTTTTATATACTGATATATCTATTGTAAACAATTGTTTGTTGTTTATCTCTTACAGGCTTAGGGTGCACAACTGTGGTGTATCCTGAAGCTGCTGCCTTGGCTGCAGCTCAGATTCACGGTTTGTGTGACTATGTTGTGTGGTCACGTCTTAGAGTGAAGAAGCTGCAGAACTTCATCAATCTGAAAGTTGCAGATAAGAAGATGAGAAATCTCAATGTGCAATGATATGTAGCATTTGGAAACAGTCTGCTCTCAGTTTAAAGGCGATGCCGTGCAACTACTAATTGGGACCATTGATTTGGGAACATTTTAATGGCAGTGATTGTCAGTCTTCCATTAGATATACTGTAATTTGTATTTCAATAGATATTTTTATAAAATCATACACAGCAGTGCTCCAGAAAGTAAATGAGCTGTATTATTCAATAGTCTTTGAATAACTTGTTCCTTTGCATACTGTTTTTATGCTTCTGTGCACTTTATTTCAAGTGTTATGTGCCATATAAGAAATTTCCAATGATAGTATATTTTCATATTCCAGTATAGCAAGTTATTCGTAAATTGTCTATATAATTTGTTGACTGATAGTTTATAAAAAAAATTTTCACTAATTTCATTTAATAAAATATATTAAGAAGTAACTCTTTATGCCATTTAATAAGAATATATCACTTCCTCTGTACCTAACATCAACCATCTTTCTTTAAATTTCCCAATAATTTTGAACAAACCATAGTATACACTACCTTCCATATGATGATGATAGTGGTTCCATTTGGTAAATATGGGAAAGAAAATAAGAAGTCAGTGGTTGTTGTATGTTATGAGGGTAACTCAAAGTAAGTTAGCAGGCAACAGGTTAAAAATCAATATTTATTTTGACAGTTGTGCAGGCTGGGGCAGAAACTAAATTTTTGTTCAGACATCAGTTATGTTATGAAATCTTGCCACAGTTCACTGCTTGAAGTCCATCGACATGTGCAGCCCAAACAACAAAATAGATTTCCACACAGGCATTTACAGTTGTTTCTTATAGTTATACAGTAAAAGTGAAATTGTTGAAGTGCAAGCAGTGATGGAAGGCATTCAAATAGTAGTGAAATTACATGTTATAAAATACTGAAGAGAGAAGCATAAAAATTCAGGAAACTGAAAAATACATGAACTTTGAAGCTGTAAAAGACAATTCAGTAAACTTGTAAGAAGTGAAACTGCAGATCAGAGAAGTAACTTGTGTGTTTTATTTTATGGCTCATGGAGTGTTACTCTCACTAGGATGACAATTGGGAAGTGACAGTGTAGTACAGTGTCCTTGTCAAAGTAAAAGTGTCCTGTGGGTGCTGAAGATGAACAACTGAATACACATGGTTAGTGACAGACAGTGACATTCTTTTCAGGGTCCATATTTTGATACTATGTAAACGTCCAGCACGGGAGGAGGTTTATATTGTATAATTTCATTTTTCGATGTTATACCCAAGGTCAGTTGAGCTGGGCTTTTTCTGCACAGACGCAATTTACTACACTTTAGTCCTGACAACCTTTTTCTGTGCTTAAAGTCTCCACTGGTAGTCTTCCTGTGTGTACTAAATATCCCTCCAGTGTATGTCAACATGTGCTTGACAGATGGTACAAGTAGTCTTGATGGCAGCCCGAGTGGAACTAATCCTCATTTTGTGACATAGTTTGATAATCATCTTTCAAAACCTTTGGGAAAGGATTGACTTCACAGTTATGTAACAGATGCTGTGATGCAAAAAATGAACTAGTTAAATTTTGACAATTTATATTTTGTGAACATAAAGTTATGAAAAATGTGTGGGTCATTTTTCAGAAGGCATTCTGAACAAAAAATTGTAAACTTAATCATTAATATCATTTCCTCTATTCCACTGCAGTGTAAATATAGAGTAGAGCTTCTCTCCGTTTGTTGAATATCTGTCTGAAAGTATGAAATTGGAATCAATCACTATGTCACCCATCCCATGATGCTGTCATTTCTACACTGTGCAATGCAGTTAAGAATCACTTTTTTTTTAAATGCCATAACTGTGTCTCATTGGATATAAAAGTTTGAAATTTGTCTCCAAGGTGCATACAACCTTCTTGTGTAATGGTGCTAAGTGTGGCACCCTGTGACGCCACCCCTCTGCCTCTGTGACACTTCAAATAGTAAGGCATCAACACGTGCAAAGAAAGGCCAGAGTTCAGTTCATCTGACACAAAAGGCAAGCATTAAGCCATACTGTACAGATGAATGTCCTTGGGAAATATAAAACCTGCAGTTTTCCTTCACTTTCATCCATTTGCAGTACCATCAGGGCTATTTTAGCTTACTTCATAAAGCAGCATCGGTCAATCAACGAATCTACTGAAAACACTGCCATCCCTCTTCAGGAACCGTATGTTGTTCTGGCCTGGCCACAGATACCCCTCCAATCTGGTCCCACCTGTGGTGGGGCTGTCTATATACACTGAAGTGCCAAAGAAACTAGTATAGACATGCGTATTCAAATACAGAGATATGTAAACAGGCAGAATACAGTGCTGTGGTTGGCAATGCCTATATAACACAACAAGTTTGTGGTGCAATTGTTAGATCAGTTACTGCTGCTACAATGGCAAGTTATCAAGATTTAAGTGAGTTCGAATGTTGTGTTATAGTAGGCGGATGAGTGATGGGATACAGCATCTCCGAGGTAGCGATGAAGTGGGGACTTTCCTGTATGGCCATTTCAGGAGTACCATGAACATCAGTAATCCGGTAAAACATTAAATCTCTGACATCACTGCGGCCGGAAAAAGATCCTACAAGAACAGGACCAACGACAGCTGAAGAGAATCATTCAATGTGACAGAAGTGCAACCCTTCCACAAATTGCTGCAGAATTCAACGCTGGGCCATCAACAAGTGTCAGTATGCAAACCATTCAATGAAACATCATTGATAGGGGCTTTCGGAGCTGAAGGCCCACTCGTGTACCCTTGACGACTGCGCAACACAGAGCTTTATGCCTCACCTGGGCCCGTCAACACTGTCACTGTACTGTTGATGACTGCAACATGTTGCCTTGTTGTACGAGTCTCGTTTCAAATTCTATCGAGCAGATGGATGTGTGTGGGTATGGAGACAACCTCAAGAATCCATGGAACCTGCATGTCAGTAGGGGACTGTTCAAGCTGGTGGAAGCTCTGTAATGGTGTGAGGTGTGTGCAGTTGGAGTGAGTGATATGGGACCCCTGATACGTCTAGATATGACTCTGACAGGTGACACGCACGTAAGCAACCTGTCTGATAACCTGCATCCATTCATGTCCATTGTGCACTCCAACAGACTTGGTCAATTCCAGCAGGACAATGTGACACTCCACACATCCAGAATTGCCACACACAGGCTCCAGGAGCACTCTTCTCAGCTTAAACACTTCTGCTGCCCACCAAACTCCCCAGACATGAACGTTTTTGAGCATATCTGGGATGCTTTGCAATGTGCTGTTCAGAAGAGATCTCCATTCCCTCGTACTCTTGCGGATTTATGGACAACCCTGCAGGATTCATGGTGTCAGTTCCCTCCACACTACTTCAGACATTAGTTGAGTCCATGCCACGTCTTGTGGCACTTCTGCACGCTCGTGGGGACGCTACATGATATAAGGGATGTGTGTACCAGTTTCTTTGGCTCTTCCATGTAAGTGAGGCACATTTACCAACCCACCATGACAAGATCTACGGTTAATGGAGAGGGAGGGGGTAGGGCAGTGTGTCTACATTAACATCAAATACGTTATTGTTTAAGATATGTAATAGTTGTCTTTTTTTCTGAATGAATGGTGAGGGGACAGATGGATGAATGAGTGGAGGCGTTACTGCTCTTCAATGGAAAATTCAAAATGGGACAATAATACGCATTAGGATATAAAGCTGCTCATCATATAGAGGAAGCATTGAGTGGCAGACAGGCACATTTAAAAGTAGACTGTTTGAAAATGTCAGTTTTTGGAGAACTTCATCCAAAAGCTGATATTTTCCAAAAGTATGCTTCTAAATGTGCTTGTCTACTGCTCAGTAGCCATAGATCCTAATTTATATTGTTAGTTTTTGTTTATTGAGCTAGGAGATGCTATAGTTAATGTACCATTCTTATGCAGGAGGAGCTGGCTTCAAATACCTGTCCAACCATGTTGATTTATGTGTTCTGTGGTTGCCCTAAATAATTTAATGTGAATGCTAGTACAGCTCTTTCAAAAAGCACTGACTGTAATTATCTTGATGTGGATGGCAAGTAAAAGTGTAATCTCCATCCTTTTATAATAAAATATTAACAGTAGGTTTGAATTTTACAGAAGGTAACATCATGCAATTTGCGCAATGCATTATATGCTGGAAGTCTGTAACAATGAAGGTCAGAAAACTTACGAAACTTTATATAGGTTGGATCTCAATTCTACTGGAAAAGTTTTGATATTGATGGTAACTGTTTCCTGTGTGTTTTGGTGTAAGACATACTTGGTTTTCAGTGGCTTTGTTGAGAGTAGATGACCGGTAATAAGGAGATACCTCTGGTTCTTATGGTCTGTCTTCACACTCTTTTTGTGGAGCAGGTGAATCGACGCACATTTCCATTCCTGTGGAATTTTCTGTGTATTCCATATTTCTATGAGAATTGTATGGACTTTCTTTGTGATGATTCGATCTCTGAGATAATGCTGTCTTCTCCTGGTGCTCTGTTGTTTTTTAGATGTTTTGTAATCTCTTCTAACTCTGTTATTGTAGGCAGTTTTGAATCTGTGAGATACTGTTTTTGTAAAGTGTAATTTTTCTTTGGGCTTCTTGCAATTGAGGAGATTATCAAAACAGTTTTTAAGAGCGATGAAATGTATTATTATATTAAAACATGTTATGTACTTCGTCATTATTATTAAAATCCTAGGCATCTGTGGCATGTTAAATCTTGGGATAGTGGCAAATTGTATTTTTAGGGGAGGGGAAGTGAGAACAAGAGGAGATAATGACATTAAAAAGAAATATTCGACTTATTCGAGACTTTCATCTCTATAAAGGAACAGAAGTAATGAATTTGGCCTAAAAAGAAAATATTTAGTCAAATAAATATGCCAATGTCTGACATTAGGTAAGAATATTTGTGTATTTCATCTAAACATAATATTATTTAACCAAAAACAATTCTATCAGAGGACGTGAAAGAAGTAGCTGCAATGTGCCATGGTGAATGCTGGGTAAAGAAAGAACTTCCAGTAGTAACAGCTTTGGACCATTTCTCACTGTAAAATTCCCATTAAAGGCTGAAGGTCATAGTACAACAGTCACTAACAACTTTTTCTTAAACCCAAACACCTTAAGTGATTTATATGAGGGCATGCTGACTACTAATATCTCCAATTTTTTTGATGTGAAAACTCAAAGCTTTATAAATAAAACAAATGCTATTAACATTCTACATCTTTATTTATCACATTTATATATTTGCAAGCTTGTGCCTTTAGAAGGCTCAAAATTTTACGGCTGTGTGTAACGTAACTATGTCAGTGTGCGAGAAACAGCATTCTTTTGTCAAGTTTCGAATTCGAAGACTCCATCCACACGTGGATCTCCCTCTCCTTCAGTGTGAAAATGTTAGACTACACACAAGGTCTGAGACATCTACAACAACCTGATGCCATGGATTCGCAGTCATCGCTCATTCTGCATAGAGCTGTGACTTGGCCCTATCTGATTTTCATCTGTTTCTAAACCTTAAAGAACACCTTTAAGAACTTCACCTTGATAGTGATGAAGCAGTGCAAGCAGAGGTGAGATTGTGGCTCCATCAACAAAGTCAAACATGCTACAATGACACTATCAACAAATTGGACTCTGGTTGGAAGAAATGTGTTCATTGCCAGGGTGGCTTCATTGAGAAATAAATATGTAGATGTGAAGATTAAAGGTGTAGAACATTAATAAAGTTTGGTTTATTTAAAAAGCTTTAAGAGATTTCACCTACAAAAATTTAGAGGAATTACATTTTGGCACCTACTTTATTGAACAGCTCTCTAAGTTCTGTGCTTTAATGTAGTCTTGGAAACATACAAAATAGCAGTTCTGACACTATACTTGTCTCCAACAGGTAGTCGACTGGGAAATCATTGTATGTAGATATACCAGTATTGATTTTCATTATGGATATTACTGACTGAGGGGACCTGAAGTTCATGATGTCCAGCTTTGGTATGTTCTCACAGTAAGTTTAGCAAGGAGAATAGGACATATCAGAACAGAAACTGGTAGTTTATTTCTAAATCAAAACGTTTTTCATGAAAAAAATGTGTGTCACAATATATGGTTTGTCTGACAATGATGGTCAAAAGGCAGCAATGAAGAGAATCCTATAAATGAGATTTAGCTAAGAAGAGAAAAACAGTTTCTCACAGTAAATTCAATAAATTCTTCCTAACTGTAGCTGAAAACACGGGTGCCCATATGATTACTTTTATTGGGCTTGGAATAATCCTTAACTCATTCAAGGCAGTAATGTACAAAATGCTGAAATTAAAAAAAAATGGATTCTGCTTGACAATTATTACTAAACTACTGCTATATACAGGAGTTGCACAAAAATACAGAAACACAGTCAGAAATATATGCTTGGAACATAAATGTACATACTAGCCAAACCTGCAACTTTTGCAGTTATATTTGACCACAAACAGCATTTGTGCAATGTCTTCAGTATGTTGCAAGCATCAGTTGTAGTCAGAACAGTGTTCTATGTAGTTGTGAGTGCATTATGTCAGAGCTAAGTGAATTCAAATCCGGGCAAATTGTTGCTGCTGATATGGTGGGTTCTTCTGTAACCAAGGTTGTGGAAATGACTGGTGTTTCAAGAGGCACTGTGTTGAAGATTTATACCACATATAGCCAAAGCAGAAAAACATGATCCACTGAATCACAATGTGGGCGAAATTGTGTCTCGAGTGATTATGACGGATGGTCATTGAAGAGGATTGTGACAAAAAATAAGAGGATGACAGCTGCAAAAGTCACTGCAGAACTGACTGTTGCATTCACGAAACCTGTTGTCCCCGAAACAACACAAAGAAAGCTTCATAAGTGAGGGGCTGCAGGGCTAGATGGAATTCCAGAACCACTCATCAGTGATGCAAACTCATGTATCCAGATGATGATGACAGTGATTGGTTTGTGGGGCACTCAACTGCACAGTCATCAGGGCCCATACAAAGTCTCAATTTTTACACAGTCTATTTTCTTTTCACAGTCCAGTCTAGTCACTCTCACAAATGATGACAATACAAACACCCAGTCCCCGGGCAGAGAAGAATCCCCCAACCCGGCCGGGAATCGGACTCAGAACCCTGTGATCAAGAGGCAGCAATGCTAGCCCCTAGATCACGAGCTGCAGACACTCTTGTACCAAGAAAGTGTGGTGCTGAAGCCATAAAACATAGACTATGAAGCAATTGAAAAACATAATGTGGTTGGATTAGTCTTGTTTCGCACTGTTTCCAATTTCTCTCTAGTTTACATCATAAGAGAGAAACAGGGTAGGGATTTGGTGATGATTTGGACTGCCATATCATGATATTCCAACAGCCCCATGGTTACTCTGTAAGGTCGCATTACTGCCCAGGAATATTTGTCTGTTTTGGCTGATCAGGTCAATCCCATAGAACAACCTTTGTTCCGTAAAGGTGATGTTGTGTTCCGAAATCACAGGATCCCAGTTTGTGCAGCTCATGCCATCCAGAACTGATTTTGTGAGCATGAGGATGAATTGTTGCATCTTCTCTGGCCACTACAGTCACCAGATCTCAATATTATTGTGCCCTTGTAGTCTACGTAGGTGAGAAGGGTATGTGATCACTATCCACCTCCACCATTGTAACTTGAACGTGGCACTATTTTGCAGGAAGAATGCTATCAGATTCCCGTGAAAATGATCCAGGACCTGTATTTATCCATTCTGTATGACTGGAAGCTGCTCTGAATGGTAATAGGTTTGCTATACCATATTAGGCATAGTAATGTGCTGTGTTTTTGGTATCTGCATATTTTTGTCCAACACTTGTAAAAAGGTTATTCAAAAAGACATACCCAAATAAATGATTTTTTTTTTATTTCAAAAAATATAAATTGAATGTGAGTAATCTAAACACCAGTAGAAAGGAGAGGGTCAAAAGCTTGAGTTACCACTGCCGGAGCACCAACAGTTGCACAGATAACCAGCCACAGTGCGCCAGTTGTAAGATGGTACCATTAAGCGTAAAGTTTCCTGTATTCTTGAGTTCAGAAGAAGTGATTTGACAATTTCAGCACAGAGAACATTTCATCTCTGATTCAGCATTGAACCAGCAACTAATAGGAGCATAAACCATTGGTTTAAGCAATTTCAACAAACTGAATGTCTCTGCAGAGGATACGCACAGGCTGATCACATGTCTCGGATGAAAATGTGAAACAAATTTCAGGATGTTTAGTGCTTAGTCCAACTCAGCCAATAGAGCTAGTACAGAACCGGGAATACCTCTGTCCACTATATAGTGAGTTTTGAGACACCATTTGCTGTACAGGCCCTGTCACTTCCAGCTCATGCAGTCTCTTTTGGAAAATGATGAAGAAAAGTTTTGAATTTTGTGGCAGCATGATAAAGATGGAGAATGAAGCATTTCTCCTGCACTTAAATTCAAACAATAAAGTGACGTTTCATCTTTGTGAAAAGGTAAAGGGACACAATGTTCAGATATTGGGTCTGGAAAGTCCTAATGAAACATTACAACATCAGAGAAATATAGCAAAACTAGACATGTTTCCTGCCATTTAACTTTATACTGTCGGGTTTTCAAAAAGATGTATGGAGTATTCTAAAAGATGCAATTTATGTGCCACTACTACCAACACTCTAGCCATTTTGTGGAATGGTATCACAAGTGAGGTTGACTCAGTACCACATGCAATCATTCCTCATGTGTGGGATGATGTTTTCCATGCAGCATGACAGGGGGGGGGGGGGGGAGATATGTTGAGCATTTATAACCTACATTTGGAAACTTCAAAAAATTTTGTTTTCATCTGTATATAGCTTACTCATATCCAATTTATGTGTCACAGAACAAAAATTAATTAAATTAGGTCCAACAGTATTATGAAGTGTATGTTACATCAAGCATTAAAAATTGTGTTTCATCCAACACATTTATTCAGACAAACTAGCTTAAAAAAAAAACCACTGCTGTAGCTGGTAATAAATATTGTAACTGAAATTTTGCATTCAATGTTAGATGATAAATAAAAACCACATCTGGGACTAATTAAAATTTTGTGCCACTTTTCTTTGATAACCCATAAGTTACAATTAAACTACAAACTTATCAGGAGAAAAAGTGATGATTTGATTCACACTTAGGAATGCGTTCAGATAGCCTAATGATTAAGGAAATTGCTTACGAAAAGCAGGAATCTGGGTTAGAGTCATGGTATAATGAAAATTCCCTTTAGTCACAATAAGTTCATTATAAAACTAAAGATGTCATCAAATTTTGAAGAACATAGAGGTTGTTGTTGTTGTTGTGGTCTTCCGTCCTGAGACTGGTTTGATGCAGCTCTCCATGCTACTCTATCCTGTGCAAGCTTCTTCATCTCCCAGTACCTACTGCAACCTACATCCTTCTGAATCTGCTTAGTGTATTCATCTCTTGGTCTCCCTCTACGAGTTTTACCCTCCACGCTGCCCTCCAATGCTAAATTTGTGATCCCTTGATGCCTCAAAACATGTCCTACCAACCGATCCCTTCTTCTAGTCAAGTTGTGCCACAAACTTCTCTTCTCCCCAATCCTATTCAATACCTCCTCATTAGTTACGTGATCTACCCACCTTATCTTCAGCATTCTTCTGTAGCACCACATTTCGAAAGCTTCTATTCTCTTCTTGTCCATACTAGTTATCGTCCATGTTTCACTTCCATACATGGCTACACTCCATACAAATACTTTCAGAAACGACTTCCTGACACTTAAATCTATACTCGATGTTAACAAATTTCTCTTCTTCAGAAACGCTTTCCTTGCCATTGCCAGTCTACATTTTATATCCTCTCTACTTCGACCATCATCAGTTATTTTGCTCCCTAAATAGCAAAACTCCTTTACTACTTTAAGTGTCTCATTTCCTAATCTAATTCCCTCAGCATCACCCAATATAATTTGACTACATTCCGTTATCCTCGTTTTGCTTTTGTTGATGTTCATCTTATATCCTCCTTTCAAGACACTGTCCATTTCGTTCAACTGCTCTTCCAAGTCCTTTGCTGTCTGACAGAATTACAATGTCATCGGCGAACCTCAAAGTTTTTATTTCTTCTGCATAGATTTTAATACCTACTCCGAATTTTTCATTTGTTTCCTTTACTGCTTGCTCAATATACAGATTGAATAACATCGGGGAGAGGCTACAACCCTGTCTCACTCCTTTGCCAACCACTGCTTCCCTTTCATGCCCCTCTACTCTTATAACTGCCATCTGGTTTCTGTACAAATTGTAAATAGCCTTTCGCTCCCTGTATTTTACCCCTGCCACCTTTAGAATGTGAAAGAGAGTATTCCAGTCAACATTGTCAAAATTTTTCTCTAAGTCTACAAATGCTAGAAACGTAGGTTTGCCTTTTCTTAATCTTTCTTCTAAGATAAGTCGTAAGGTTAGTATTGCCTCACGTGTTCCAACATTTCTACGGAATCCAAACTGATCTTCCCCGAGGTCCGCTTCTACCAGTTTTTCCATTCGTCTGTAAAGAATTCACGTTAATATTTTGCAGCTGTGACTTATTAAACTGATAGTTCGGTAATTTTCACATCTGTCAACACCTGCTTTCTTTGGGATTGGAATTATTATATTCTTCTTGAAGTCTGAGGGTATTTCACCTGTCTCATACATCTTGTTCACCAGATGGTAGAGTTTTGTCAGGACTGGCTCTCCCAAGGCCGTCAGTAGTTCTAATGGAATGTTGTCTACTCCCGGGGCCTTGTTTCGACTCAGGTGTTTCAGTGCTCTGTCAAACTCTTCACGCAGTATCGTATCTCCCATTTCATCTTCATCTACATTCTCTTCGATTTCCATAATATTGTCCTCAAGTACATCGCCCTTGTATAAACCCTCTATATACTCCTTCCACCTTTCTGCCTTCCCTTCTTTGCTTAGAACTGGGTTGCCATCTGAGCTCTTGATATTCATACAAGTGGTTCTCTTCTCTCCAAAGGTCTCTTTAATTTTCCTGTAGGCAGTATCTATCTTACCCCTAGTGACACAAGCCTCTACATCCTTACATTAGTCCTCTAGCCATCCCTGCTTAGCCATTTTGCACTTCCTGTCGATCTCATTTTTGAGACGTTTGTATTCCTTTTTGCTGGTTGGTTGTTTTTGGGGAAGGAGACCAGACAGCGAGGTCATCGGTCTCATCGGATTAGGGAAGGACGGGGAAGGAAGTCGGCCGTGCCCTTTGAAAGGAACCATCCCGGCATTTGCCTGGAGCGATTTAGGGAAATCACGGAAAACCTAAATCAGGATGGCCGGACGCGGGATTGAACCGTCGTCCTCCCGAATGCGAGTCCAGTGTCTAACCACTTCCTTTTTGCCTGCTTCATTTACTGCATTTTTATATTTTCTCCTTTCATCAATTAAATGCAATATTTCTTCTGTTACCCAAGGATTTCTATTAGCCCTCATCTTTTTACCTACTTGATCGTTTGCTGCTTTCACTACTCCATCCCTCAGAGCTACCCATTCTTCTTGTACTGTATTTCTTTCCCCCATTCCTGTCAATTGTTCCCTTATGCTCTCCCTGAAACTCTCTACAACCTCTCGTTCTTTCAGTTTATCCAGGTCCCATCTCCTTAAATTCCCACCTTTTTGCAGTTTCTTCAGTTTCAATCTGCAGTTCATAACCAAGAGATTGTGGTCAGAATACATATCTGCCCCTGGAAATGTCTTACAATTTAAAACCTGGTTCCTAAATCTCTGTCTTACAATTATATAATCTATCTGATACCTTTTAGTATCTCCAGGATTCTTCCAGGTATACAACCTTCTTTTATGATTCTTGAACCAAGTGTTAGCTATGATTAAGTTATGCTCTGTGCAAAATTCTACAAGGCGGCTTCCTCTTTCATTTCTTCCCCCCAATCCATATTCACCTACTATGTTTCCTACTCTCCCTTTTCCTACTGACGAATTCCAGTCACCCATGACTATTAAATTTTCGTCTCCCTTCACTACCTGAATAATTTCTTTTATCTCGTCATTCATTTCATCAATTTCTTCATCATCTGCAGAGCTAGTTGGAATATAAACTTGTACTACTGTAGTAGGCATGGGCTTTGTGTCTATCTTGGCCACAATAATGCGTTCACTATGCTGTTTGTAGTAGCTAACCCGCACTCCTATTTCTTTATTCATTATTAAACCTACTCCTGCATTACCTCTATTTGATTTTGTATTTATAACCCTGTAATCACCTGACCAAAAGTCTTGTTCCTCCTGCCACCGAACTTCACTAATTCCCACTATATCTAACTTTAACCTATCCATTTCCCTTTTTAAATTTTCTAACCTACCTGCCCGATTAAGGGATCTGACATTCCACGCTCCGATCCGTAGAACGCCAGTTTTCTTTCTCCTGATAATGGCGTCCTCCTGAGTAGTCCCCTCCTGGAGATCCGAATGGGGGACTATTTTACCTCCAGAATATTTTACCCAAGTGGACGCCATCATTATTTAATCATACAGTAAAGCTGCATGTCCTCGGGAAAAATTACGGCTGTAGTTTCCCCTTGCTTTCAGCCGTTTGCAGTACCAGCACAGCAAGGCCGTTTTGGTTAATGTTACAAGGCCAGATCAGTCAATCATCCAGACTGTTGCCCCTGCAACTACTGAAAAGGCTGCTGCCCCTCTTCAGGAACCACATGTTTGTCTGGCCTCTCAACATATACCCCTCCGTTGTGGTTGCACCTACGGTACGGCCATCTGTATCGCTAAGGCACGCAAGCCTCCCCACCAACGGCAAGGTCCATGGTTCATGGGGGTAGAGGTAGAAAACAATAATAACACCAAGATACCTAGCACTTTTCACAAAAATTAGACTGAACATTCTCTATGTTTCTAGGAAACTTATCTATGGCTATTGTCTGCAGCTCAAGGTTAAGCAGTTAGCTTCACTACCTCTAGATCATGGGGTGCTGCGTTAGATTCCCGGCTTAGCTGGAAATTTTCTTCACTCAAGGACTGGGCGTTGGTTGATGAAATGGACCACTGAAAGCAGGTCGATTTGATTAACTTAGATGGACATTGTGTACTCCAACAAAAGACATCAGTTTTGCCAACTCAAATGTTAAGGAGATACTACTGACTTGATAGCAGCCTCCTGGGTTATATTTGTAATCAGTCAATAAGTCAAGGTGTGTTTCCTGAAAGAATGAAATACACAGTTGCACACCACCCCTAAGTCCTGCATTACTAGGCAACAAACATCAACTCGGTGCTTCTGATTTTCAGTGAGCGGTCACCTTTATTCTTAAATTATCTAAGAGAAAGCAATGTGTGATCTCATAAACTCAATTTTGTTAGAATGAAAGAAGAAAAAAAAATATCCTGTTGGCAATTTTATGGACCTTGTGAAGACTTTCAACTTCCGTAAAATTGTGCTTGGATAATTAACTAAAACTTAATGGCACTAAAGCCACCACCTTTGCTTGGATTGGATATATCTTGACAACAGACAACAGAGAGTCATAATAAAAAATGATACCACAGGATTATAACTAAATTTGAAGGGAGGAAAATGTTAGCCATTCAAGATTCGGTACTTGGCCTACTCCTGTTATTGACCTATATAAATTAATTAGTTACCATAGCCATTGGAGGACTCTTAAAAAACTGTGATGCTCATAGAAGTGAGATAGAAGTATAGACCTATTGATACAGTTTCCACACCTATCCATACCAGATACAGCCATGGGAATCGTGGAACAGGCTTGTAAATACACTCCTGGAAATGGAAAAAAGAACACGTTGACACCGGTGTGTCAGACCCACCATACTTGCTCCGGACACTGCGAAAGGGCTGTACAAGCAATGATCACACGCACGGCACAGCGGACACACCAGGAACCGCGGTGTTGGCCGTCGAATGGCGCTAGCTGCGCAGCATTTGTGCACCGCCGCCGTCAGTGTCAGCCAGTTTGCCGTGGCATACGGAGCTGCATCGCAGTCTTTAACACTGGTAGCATGCCGCGACAGCGTGGACGTGAACCGTATGTGCAGTTGACGGACTTTGAGCGAGGGCGTATAGTGGGCAGGCGGGAGGCCGGGTGGACGTACCGCCGAATTGCTCAACACGTGGGGCGTGAGGTCTCCACAGTACATCGATGTTGTCGCCAGTGGTCGGCGGAAAGTGCACGTGCCCGTCGACCTGGGACCGGACCGCAGCGACGCACGGATGCACGCCAAGACCGTAGGATCCTACGCAGTGCCGTAGGGGACTGCACCCCCACTTCCCAGCAAATTAGGGACACTGTTGCTCCTGGGGTATCGGCGAGGACCATTCGCAACCGTCTCCATGAAGTTGGGCTACGGTCCCGCACACCGTTAGGCCGTCTTCCGCTCACGCCCCAACATTGTGCAGCCCGCCTCCAGTGGTGTCGCGACAGGCGTGAATGGAGGGACGAATGGAGACGTGTCGTCTTCAGCGATGAGTCGCTTCTGCCTTGGTGCCAATGATGGTCGTATGCGTGTTTGGCGCCGTGCAGGTGAGCGCCACAATCAGGACTGCATACGACCGAGGCACACAGGGCCAACACCCGGCATCATGGTGTGGGGAGCGATCTCCTACACTGGCCGTACACCACTGGTGATCGTCGAGGGGCAGTGAATAGTGCACGGTACATCCAAACCGTCATCGAACCCATCGTTCTACCATTCCTAGACCGGCAAGGGAACTGGCTGGTCCAACAGGGCAATGCACGTCCGCATGTATCCCGTGCCACCCAACGTGCTCTAGAAGGTGTAAGTCAACTACCCTGGCCAGCAAGATCTCCGGATCTGTCCCCTATTGAGCATGTTTGGGACTGGATGAAGCGTCGTCTCACGCGGTCTGCACGTCCAGCACGAACGCTGGTCCAACTGAGGCGCCAGGTGGAAATGGCATGGGAAGCCGTTCCACAGGACTACATCCAGCATCTCTACGATCGTCTCCATGGGAGAATAGCAGCCTGCATTGCTGCGAAAGGCGGATGTACACTGTACTAGTGCCGACATTGTGCATGCTCTGTTGCCTGTGTCTATGTGCCTGTGGTTCTGTCAGTGTGATCATGTGATGTATCTGACCCCAGGAATGTGTCAATAAAGTTTCCCCTTCCTGGGACAATGAATTCACGGTGTTCTTATTTCAATTTCCAGGAGTGTAGATCACAACGAACACCTTACCACTTAATTTCTTAGAAACTCGTATTATGTAACTCCAAACAAATAACAATGACTTACTGGTATTGTAAATTTAATCAATGGGCACATTCTAAAGGAAACTCTGTGAATTAAAATTCCTAGGCATCTTCTGGATAATAAGTGCAGGTGGTACTGGCATCTAACCAAAAACTTCAGTTCTGCCTGCTTCATGCTTTGAACTCTCTGCATTGCGTTGACCCGTAGGCAGGACTGGTAACATACTTCATACATTTTTACTTAATGCCGTTCTTTATATAATTTTCTGGAGAAGCTTGATAAGACACATAGTATACTTTTACTCAATACTGTTCTTGATATAATCATCATCATCATCATCAACATTTAAGACTGATTATGCCTTTCAGTGTTCAGTCTGGAGCATAGTCCTCCTTATAAAATTCCTCCATGATCAGTGCTAGCATTGGTGCCTCTTCTGATGTTAACCCTATTACTTCCAAATCATTCTTAACCGAATCCAGGTACCTTCTCCTTGGTCTACCTGACTCCTCCTGCCCTCTACTGCTGAACCCATGAGTCTCTTGGGTAACCTTGCTTCTCCCATGTGTGTAACATGACCCCACCATCTAAGCCTGTTTGCCCTGACTGCTACATCTATAGAGTTCATTCCCAGTTTTTCTTTGATTTCCTCATTGTGGACACCCTCCCGCCATTGTTCCCATCTACTAGTACCTGCAACCATCCTAGCTACTTTCATATCCGTAACCTCAACCTTATTGATAAGGTAACCTGTATCCACCCAGCTTTCGCTCCCATACAACAAAGTTGGTCGAAAGACTGAACGGTGCACAGATAACTTAGTCTTGGTACTGACTTCCTTCTTGCAGAAGAGAGTAGATCATAGCTGAGCGCTCACTGCATTAGCTTTGCTACACCTCGCTTCCAGTTCTTTCACTATGTTGCCATCCTGTGAGAATATGCATCCTAAGTACTTGAAACCGTCCACGTGTTCCAACTTTGTTCCTCTTATTTGGCACTCAATCCGTTTATATCTCTTTCCCACTGACATTACTTTCGTTTTGGAGATGCTAATCTTCATACCATAGTCCTTACATTTCTGATCTAGCTCTGAAATATTACTTTGCAAACTTTCAATCAAATCTGCCATCACAACTAAGTCATCCGCATATGCGAGACTGCTTATTTTGTGTTCACATATCTTAATCTCACCCAGCCAGTGTCTTGTTTTCAACATATGATCCATAAATAATATGAACAACAGTGGAGACAGGTTGCAGCCTTGTCTTACCCTTGAAACTACTCTGAACCATGAACTCAATTTACCGTCAACTCTAACTGCTGCCTGACTATCTATGTAAAGACCTTTCATTGCTTGAAAAAGTTTGCCTCCTGTTCCATAATCTCATAGAACAGAAAATAACTTGCTCCTAGGAACCCGGTCATATGCCTTTTCCAGATCTATAAAGCATAGATACAATTCCCTGTTCCACTCGTAACACTTCTCTATTATTTGCCGTAAGCTAAAAATCTGGTCCTGACAATGTCTAAGAGGTCTAAACCCACACTGATTTTCATCCAATTTGTCCTCAACTAATACCCGCAGTTTCCTTTCAACAATACCTGAGAAGATTTTACCCACAACGCTGATTAAAGAGATACCTCTGTAGTTGTTACAATCTTTTCTGTTTCCGTGTTTAAAGATTGGTGTGATTACTGCTTTCGTCCAGTCTGATGGAACCTGTCCCGACTTCCAAGCCATTTCAATTATCCTGTGTAGCCATTTAAGACCTGACATTCCACTGTATTTTATGAGTTCCAATTTAATTTCATCCACCCCAGCCACTTTATTACACTACAATCTATTGACCATTTTCTCCACTTTCTCAGATGTGATCCTATTTCCATCATCATTCCTATCCCATTGTACATCGAAATCTGAAACATTACTGATCGTATTTTCACCTGCATTGAGCAACTCTTCAAAATATTCCCTCCATCTGCCCAAGGCATCAACAGGATTCACCAGCAGTTTTCCTGACCTGTCCAAAATACTTGTCATTTCCTTCTTACCTCCCTTTCGAAGACTGCTAACTACACTCCAGAATGGTTTTCCAGCAGCTTGACCCAAAGTCTCCAACGTGTTTCCAAAGTCTTCCCAAGATTTCTTCTTGAATGCTGCAATTATCTGTTTGGCTTTGTTTCTTTCTTCAAAATAACATTCTCTGTCTACCTAAGTTCTAGTATGTAGCCATTTTTGATACGCCTTCTTTTTCCTTTTACAGGCTGCCTTGACTGTGTCATTCCACCAAGCTGTTTGCTTCATCCTACCTTTACACACTACTGTTCCAAGACATTCTTTAGCCACTTCTAGTACTGTGTCCTTGTACCTTGCCCATTCCTTTTCCAATGACTGTAATTGACTACATTCAACTAACTGGTACCTTTCTGAGATCACTGTTATGTACTTGTGCCTGATTTCCTTATCCTGATGTTTCTCCCCTCTTATCCTCCTACATATGGATCTCCTGCACTTTCAGCCTCAGAATACCAATTTCACTGCAGATTAAATAGTGATCAGTGTCATCAAAGAATCCCCTGAATACATGTGTATCCCTCACAGCCTTCCTGAATTCCTGATCTGTTATTATATAGTCAATGACAGATCTGGTTCCCCTGCCTTCCCAAGTATACCGGTGAATGTTCTTATGTTTAAAAAAGGAGTTTGTGATTACTAAGCCCATACTGGCACAGAAATCCAAGAGTTGTTTCCCATTTCTGTTGGCCTCCATATCCTCTACAAATTTACCCATAACCTTTTCGTACCCTTCTGTTCGACTTCCAATCCTGGCATTAAAATCACCCATGAGCAGAACACTGTCCTTGTCCTTTACTCTAACAACTACATCACTGAGTGCGTCATAAAAACTATCCATCTTATCTTGATCTGTCCCTTCACAATTTGAATATACTGACACAATCCTAATTTTCTTGCTAGGCACTGTATTGTATTTGTGGGAAAATACAACAAAGTCAAATAAGTACTAATTCTAGCCAGTAGCCTACAAGAATACATACCAGTACTCATTTTTCACCATATAATTTGCTAAATGCCTCTGAGTTTATCTTTTTCCAAGTAGTCTCTATCAAAAAGACCCATGTTTTGCCACAAAAGGCGTCCTGACAGAGGTAAATAACACAAACTTGCCTTTTGGACATTCTGTGAGCTTTCTGAGGTGTTTGATTGTGTGGAACATGTAATTCTACCAGAGAACTAAGTTCTTATTGCATTAATGGTATCTGTCTTGGATGGTTGGAGGCTCCAAGAAGCAGAGACTGAAACTGAGGAAATGCACGACAGGAATAAAATTAATTGCAGAATTAGGGAACAACACACGAAGTCTTGTAAGATTCAGATTTAGATCTGTTAGTATTCCTAACCTATAAAGGCCTTTATGATCTTGCAATGACTTTGAAGTGTTATTAAAAAACTGTAATGTTAGTTAATGACACAAGCATATTAAGGAAGGAGTGAAACTGAATGCAAGACACAGCCCAGATGATAGCTGAAGTGACCTAAAATCGGATCATTTACAATAGGCATACATAAGATTGCATGACAGGACAAGCCTGCTTCAAACAAGAGGATATCTTAAGACTTTTTCAATAATGTACTTTGGTTTTGAACTGCATGGAGTAAATTACAAACTACAATGTATATTCCATCCAATTTGTCTATGTTGAAATTGGTCAACCTGACTATTTATTTGTAATAATGTTATGTTGCATGAACTCTTTAATGGAGTAAAAACTATTTTTAGTTAATATTCTTTATGATAAGTTTTAAATTTAAAAACTTCCTTTATGTTTTTGATCTCTTTTGGCAGTATCCCTCTTGGATGGTTGGAGGCTCCAAGAAACAGAGACTGAAACCGAGGAAATTCACGATAGGAATAAAATTAATTGCAGAATAAGGGAACAACACATGAAGTCTTGTAAGATTGAGAGAAGCACACTAACCAAGGAGTGAAACAATCATGCAAGACACAGTCGAGATGCTACCTGAAGTGACCTACAATTAGTTCACAGCAAGAGTTTTAGTCGTGATATCACAAAGACTCACTTCATGCAGTTTAAAACAAATTAAAATGACCCAATGGTTACAGAAATAGACATCAATAACCACACAACAAATGAAACATAGGATGTAAAGTTTCTTTTATCAAATTGAATAATAAGGTAAAATGAAATCAGTGCACTTAGAGATACACCCCATTCCGTTAACTTGAAGGTTAGAGTGCTGGCTTATTTTGTATACTTTGACTCCCCATTGCCTTACAGGACTATGTTCTGGGACAATACAGCTAAAATAAAGGAAAAATGAGCAGTACACATACTGTATGAAGGAAGTAACCACAGATCTTGTGGAGGTGTCTTCAAACACCTTATATCATATAAAATACAAATAAAACAATACAGTTGGGGATTTTTTATGAGATATAGTTTAAAATTTATAATCCAAATTACAAGAAATGCTTAGCTGCATTTGTTCACATGAACAGGCCTCTTGTTATGTTGTACAAGTTTCCAGATGGCAACACAAGTGTGTTTCTTGAAAATTTCTGATTGATATCTTGCAGGTTAAAGCCATGATTCCACAGTAGCTGTAAATGTTTTGACAAAATTAAAAATTTATTTACATTTACTACACACTTGTTTTGGCTTGGCCTTGTCAAGTGCTGTGTACATATATATGTACCTCGGCAACATTTCTGCACTGATAACTTTCAATTTGTCATATAATCACTCTGGACAAAAAATTAGCCACCATGTGAGAAACCACACCAATCTCATGTAAAAGATTCACTAGTTTTGATAATGGCCTCAATCTGAAGAAGGAGAGAGTCCACAAGATTCTTCAAGTATGCCACACCAGCTAAAGCCAGTCCCAGAGAGAAGTGTGATAGAATGTTTGAGTGTTTTTCAAACCAGAAAGAACACTCATCAAAGACATGGAAGAGACGGCAACATTTGGCCAACAAGAATGTTGAAATGAACATTCTGGTTCATGTTCACATTAAGCTGAATGACTGGGCTGAATTTATTGTACAAAAAACACTCCCAAAATGTCACACAACCACCTTTTGCCTGAACTAAACACTCTGATGATGCTCATATGGCAGTGATGGCGAGGAGTCCCCACCTGGGGTAATTTGGCTGCCAAGTTGCAAGTCTTTCCAGTTGATGCCACATTGGGTGACAAGCATGTCAATGATGATGAAATGGTAATGAAGACAACACAACACCCAGTTCCTGAGAGATGCAAATCTCCAATCTGGCTGGCAATTGAACCTGGGCCTCATGTATGGAGTCAGATGCGCTAACCACTCAGCTAAGGGGGTGGACAGTCTACACCCTCTATAAACACCTAATTGGGATGTCAGTCTGCTGAGTGCCCTGAATCAATGCAAAGATGCAAAACCATGACTTGCTGGACCACTGTCCAGATTCTGTCAGCAGCTTGTGGTCTTGAGTTTATCAGTGCTGACCCTCAATCACGGGGCATATTTTCATCCGTAAAGGAAGCTCCATGAAGGGTGTTTGCTAGAGAGCAGAAAAGGGGAAAATCTGAAGGAAGAAGATCAGGTGACTAAGGTGGGTGTGGAATGACTTCCCAACCCAGTGCCTGTATAGTATTTTTTGTCAGTCTAGCAGCATGCGGATAGGCATTATTGTGGAGCATCATCACTTCACACAGTCTTCCTGGTTATTGTTCTTGGACTGTGTCTGGAAGATGTCTGAACTGTTGACAATAAATGTCAGCAGTGATGATTACACCTTGAGTGAAGCAATTTGTAGTACACCACACTGTCACTGTCCCACCAGATGCGTAACATTATCTTTTGTGGATATATGCAGGTCTTTGTAAGGGGAGTTGCTGCTTTTTTTGGACTTCATAATTTTCTTTTCCATATGTTAGCATAAAGACACTATTTCTTGTCACCAAAAATGATACAGGGTAGGAAAGGATGGTGTTGTTCATGAGCAAGCAAAGATGCACATATGATGACCCAGTGATTTTTGTGATTTTGGCTTACAGCATGCGGTAGCCATACACACAATTTTTAAACCTTCCCCTTTGCATGCAGATGTCACACAGTGGTGGAATGATCACAGTTCATCACATTTACCAGTTCTTGAGTACACTGACATGGTAGATTGTGGATTAATGCATTTAAACAATCTTCTAGAAAACTCAAAGGTCTTCCTGAATGTGCAGAGTCACTAATGTCAAAATGATCCTCCTTAAAATGCGAAAACAAGTTTATTGCTGTGCTCTTTCCAGTGGCATTATTCCCATACATGGCACAAATGTTTTTGGCTGTCTCCACAGATGTCACCCATATACTGAACTCAAAGAGAGCACTATGTCAGAAATGTTCCAATTTCTCCACTTGGCACTCCAGTTTCTGGCTTTTCCATCTCCACTCACTATCTCCAAATGACAATACATAAACTCAAATAACAATAGTGAGCTACAAATAAAAAGTTACAATTGATAAATAAAGCCATACCAACCAGAATACCAACATGAAAAACAAAAACTTTATGAACTTATGCACCACCTCACAAAAAAACTTGCACCAAATAGTTGAACTCCTCAGAGGAGGACTCCCAGACAATAATGCCACATGCACATTTCATTTTGTCCAGTTTCTGTGTTGTTTGGCCCATTGAAGGCATGCAGCTTCACATGCCTCTGTGATAAATGACCTTTTGTGAGGGGCATGACTCCAAATCCCTTTGAAATGTTTGCTTGAGAACTGGCTCATATGTGCCTGCATTCACTGTGAGCAACAACTCCTGTTGGGTTTGAAACCAACTGTTGTTGAAAAATCATGACACTCTCCTTTCTGTCAAGATCTTTTTACAGCCACCATTATCATGCTGTGATGCATGGCTGTGAATGGTACAACACCCCTTGTAGACGTGTCGGACAGTCCCCATTAGTACACCCGCAAATCAGGCTACTTTGTTGATGGAGTGCTCATGGACATGTCCAAATCAAAAGCTCCTTTCTGCCATTGTGTCTCCACAATAACCTAGCTTACTGTGCTGACTGATAGGCACAGATATACCACATCACTGTCATGATTTACAAATCATCAGCAAGGTGGAGAATCACATGACCTTGTACCAATTCTACACCATGTACCATGATCAATAACAACCAGTCTGCTCTGTAAAGGGAATGACTAATGTTACATCTGGTGAATTTTAACTTATCAGTAAGTTCTACCTAACACACTGATATTTCCACATCTTATCCACCTATAATAAAGATGAAATAAAAGTAAAAAATGAAACTCAGAATTTCTTCTCTTCTGTTTCCACAATATCATAAATTCTTAAAATGTTTATGAAAGATTTTCTGAGTGGATTCTACAGGCAATATCAGTGAGTTTGGGCATGTGGACAACAACAAAAAATTCAATATTTCCATAATAACAGAAGCTTCACAGTTATATCAGAGGCATATGTGAAATTAAATTTTTTTATCTATTCAGCCATTTCTCTGTAATTTTAGAAAATAATCCTCAACACAAAAATTGCGTCTGAACCTCACATGTATAGCTCACCACTTTGTAGGAACTATAATAGTAAAGAACTGCATTATAAGACTCTTGAGTACTTAGTGGCTGCATGAGGCACATATGAATAATGAAGGAGAGCAGAGCATTTAATTGTCAGTTTGTATAGTAAGTATGATAATATGATGAATGTGCTCATTGAATACCAACGAATGACTCTAAAAGAGAAGTACTGCGTATCACAGTGAGGTTTACCATAACAATTAGGAAAGCATACATTCAAATACGATTCCAAGAAGAATGAAGCTTGTATTCTTGTATGTAGTTCTCACAATTGCATATTAAAATCCATATTCAGATGGTAAGCATCCATTATCAAGTTTAAAATAGCAATAAAGTTACCACTCTATCATTATTTGAGACTTCCTAATGGGTGCTTGCCATTTAAACCAGTTGTAATTACTTTTTAATGTGCAAGTGAGGCTGAGTACTTCATACTGCATTCTGACCACTTAATAGTGCTCTATGTCATGATGGCAAATGTCACAAAAAATTTATTCATTCAACTTGCATGTTATGAATTGACCATTGTGGTAAAACCAGATATATTTGAGTGCACATAGAAGCTTGTCAACAGTCATTCTTCCAGCATACTATTTGTGAATGGAAAAGAGATGGTGACAAATAATCAGTTAGATGAAGCATCATCTGCCGTACACCATAAGGTGGCTTGTGAAGTATAGATACATATGTACGTGTACAGGAGTCCAAAAATATAGAAACACTGCAAGAAATGTGTGCTTGAACAAAAATGCAGATAGTAGTCACGCCTGCAGGTTGTGCTGTTGTATTTAATGATGAATGGCACATGTGCAATTTCCCCAATATGTTTCAAGTGTCAGTCATGGTCAGAACAGTGTTCTGTGTAGCTGTAAGTGCATTATGTTGGAGCTAAGTGAATCTGAGCATGGGCAAATTGTTGGTGTTCATATAATGGGTACTTTTGTAACCAAGGTAGTCAAAGTGTTTGGTGTTTCAAGAGGATCCACATTGAAGATTTATACCGCACACAGAGACAGCAGAAAAACATCATCTGCTAAGTAATAATGTGGAAAATGCATGTTGCGTGATTATGACAAATGGTCACTGAGGAGGATTGTGATGAAATATAAGACAATAGTTGCAGAATCACTGCAGAACTCAATGCTGCAATTGCAAACATTGTTAACACCAAAACAACACGAAGGACACACCATAAGTGGGGAGCTGCAGGGCGGGCTGGAATTCCAAAGCCACTCGTCAGTGATGCAAATGCAGGCAACAGGAAAATGTGGTGCCAAAGCCATAAATCCTGTACTTTGGAGCATTGGAGGAAAGTGATTTGGTTGGCTTACTCTTGTTACATGCTGTTTACAATTATGACTGAGTTTTCTCCTAATACACTCCTGGAAATTGAAATAAGAACACCGTGAATTCATTGTCCCAGGAAGGGGAAACTTTATTGACACATTCCTGGGGTCAGATACATCACATGATCACACTGACAGAACCACAGGCACATAGACACAGGCAACAGAGCATGCACAATGTCGGCACTAGTACAGTGTATATCCACCTTTCGCAGCAATGCAGGCTGCTATTCTCCCATGGACACGATCGTAGAGATGCTGGATGTAGTCCTGTGGAACGGCTTGCCATGCCATTTCCACCTGGCGCCTCAGTTGGACCAGCGTTCGTGCTGGACGTGCAGACCGCGTGAGACGACGCTTCATCCAGTCCCAAACATGCTCAATGGGGGACAGATCCGGAGATCTTGCTGGCCAGGGTAGTTGACTTACACCTTCTAGAGCACGTTGGGTGGCACGGGATACATGCGGACGTGCATTGTCCTGTTGGAACAGCAAGTTCCCTTGCCGGTCTAGGAATGGTAGAACGATGGGTTCAATGACGGTTTGGATGTACCGTGCACTATTCAGTGTCCCCTCGACGATCACCAGTGGTGTACGGCCAGTGTAGGAGATCGCTCCCCGCACCATGATGCCGGGTGTTGGCCCTGTGTGCCTCGGTCATATGCAGTCCTGATTGTGGCGCTCACCTGCACGGCGCCAAACACGCATATGACCATCATTGGCACCAAGGCAGAAGCGACTCTCATCGCTGAAGACGACACGTCTCCATTCGTCCCTCCATTCACGCCTGTCGCGACACCACTGGAGGCGGGCTGCACAATGTTGGGGCGTGAGCGGAAGACGGCCTAACGGTGTGCGGGACCGTAGCCCAGCTTCATGGAGACGGTTGCGAATGGTCCTCGCTGATACCCCAGGAGCAACAGTGTCCCTAATTTGCTGGGAAGTGGCGGTGCGGTCCCCTACGGCACTGCGTAGGATCCTACGGTCTTGGCGTGCATCCGTGCGTCGCTGTGGTCCGGTCCCAGGTCGACGGGCACGTGCACCTTCCGCCAACCACTGGCGACAACATCGATGTACTGTGGAGACCTCACGCCCCACGTGTTGAGCAATTCGGCGGTACGTCCACCCGGCCTCCCGCATGCCCACTATACGCCCTCGCTCAAAGTCCGTCAACTGCACATACGGTTCACGTCCACGCTGTCGCGGCATGCTACCAGTGTTAAAGACTGCGATGGAGCTCCGTATGCCACGGCAAACTGGCTGACATTGACGGCGGCGGTGCACAAATGCTGCGCAGCTAGCGCCATTCGACGGCCAACACCGCGGTTCCTGGTGTGTCCGCTGTGCCGTGCGTGTGATCATTGCTTGTACAGCCCTCTCGCAGTGTCCGGAGCAAGTATGGTGGGTCTGACACAACAGTGTCAATGTGTTCTTTTTTCCATTTCCAGGAGTGTAGTTAAACAGGTTTGTGGGTCAGTGATGATTTGGTCAGTCATATCACGGTATTCCAATGTTCCCATGGTTACTCTGTAACACCGCATTACTACCAAGGATTATGTGACCATTCTGGCTGATCACGTCCATGCCATGGTGCAATGTTCATTTCCTGGTAGTGATGCCGTGCTTCAAGATGACAGGGTCCCTGTATGCACAACTAGCATCATCTAGGACTGATTTTGTGAGTATGGGTATGAATCCCCATGAATCATGGACCTTGCTGTTTGTGGGGAGACTTGCGTGCCTCAGAGATGCAGATAGCCATACCAAAATGCAACCAAAATGGGGGGGGGGGGGGTGGAGGGGTATCTGTTGAGAGGCAAGACAAATGTGTGGTACCTGAAGAGGGGCAGCAGCCTTTTCAGTTGTTGCAGGGGCAACAGTCCGGATGATTGACTGATCTGGCCTTGTAACACTAACCAAAACGGCCTTGCTGAGCTGGTACTGCGAATGGCTGAAAGCAAGGGGAAACTACAGCCGTAATTTTTCCCAAGGGCATGCAGCTTTACTGTATGGTTAAACGACGATAGTGGCCTCTTGGGTAAAATATTCTGGAGGTAAAATAGTCCCCCATTCAGATCTCCGGGCGGGGACTACTCAGGAGGACGTTTTATCAGGAGAAAGAAAACTGGTGTTTTATGAGCCGGAGCATAGAATCTCAGATCCCTTAATCGGACAGGTAGGTTACAAAATTTAAAAAGGGAAATGGATAGGATAAAGATAGATGTAGTGGGAATTAGTGAAGTTTGGTGACAGAAGGAACAAGAATTCTGGTCAGGTGAATACAGGGTTATAAATACAAAATCAAATAGGGGTAATGCAGGAGTAGGTTCAATAATGAATAAAAACATAGGAATGCTGGTAAGGTACTACAAACAGCATAGTGAACGCATTATTGTGGCCAAGATAGATACGAAGCCCATGCGTACCACAGTAGTACAAGTTTATTTGCCAACTAGCTCCGCAGATGATGAAGAGACTGATGAAATGTATGATGAGATAAAGAAATTATTCAGATAGTGAAGTGAGACGAAAATTTAATAGTCATGCATGACTGGAATTCGATAGTAAGAAAAGGAAGAGAAGGAAATGTAGTAGGTGAATATGGAATGGGGGTAAGGAATGAAAGAGGAAGCCGCCTGGTAGAATTTTGCACAGAACATAACTTAATCATAGCTAACACATGGTTAAAAAATCATGAAAGAAGGTTGTATACGTAGAAGAAGCCTGGAGACACTGGAAGGTTTCAGATCGATTATATAATGGTAAGACAGAGATTTAGGAACCAGGTTTTAATTTGTAAGACATTTCCAGGGGCAGATGTGGACTCTGACCAAAATCTATTGGTTATGAACTGTAGATTAGAACTGAAGAAACTGCAAAAAGGTGGGAATTTAAGGAGATGGGACCTGAATAAACTGACAGAACCAGAAGTTGTAGAGAGTTTCAGGGAGAGCATTAGGGAACGATTGACAATGATGGATGAAATAAATACAGTAGAAGAAGAATGGGTAGCTGTGAGAGATGAAATAGTGAAGGCAGCAGAGGATCAAGTAGGTAAAAAGATGAGGGCTAATAGAAATCCTTGGGTAACAGAGGAGATATTGAATTTAATTGACAAAAGGAGAAAATATAAAAATGCAGTAAATGAAGCAGGCAAAAATGAACACAAACGTCTCAAAAATCAGATCAAAAGTGTTGTGGATTGGCAAGAGGGCCAACCCACTAATGTAAGAGGGAGCCAATAGGCACGCGTTTAGCTCACGCAGGCTGGCGTGAGGTCTGGAACATGACAAGGAATTTAGACTAGAAAAAAAAGGATGTAGCTTTGGAGTACTTAACTTTAATCCATTAATGTTGAACGTAGTTCTTGTCTGTACATTCTTTACAATATCAATAGCAACTGATAATGGCGCCTTGCTAGGTCGTAGCAAATGACGTAGCTGAAGGCTATGCTAACTATCGTCTCGGCAAATGAGAGCGTTATTTGTCAGTGAACCATCGCTAGCAAAGTCGGTTGTTCAACTGTGGTGAGTGCTAGGAAGGCTCTCTAGACCTGCTGTGTGGCGGCGCTCGGTCTACAATCACTGACAGTGGCGACACGCGGGTTCGATGTATACTAACGGACCGCGGCCGATTTAAAGGTTACCACCTAGCAAGTGTGGTGTCTGGCGGTGACACCACAAAAAGGAAGTGCAAAATGGCTAAGTAGGGATGGCTAGAGGACAAATGTAAGGATGTAGCGGTGTATATCACTAATGGTAAGAGAGATACTGCCTTCAGGAAAATTGAAGAGGTCTTCGGGGAAAAGAGAACCACTTGCATGAAAATCAAGAGCTCAGATGGGAACCCAGTTCTAAGCAAAGAAGAGAAAGCAGAAAGGTGGAAGGAGTATATAGAGGGTCTATACAAGGGTGATGTACGTGAGGACTATATTATGGAAATGGAAGAGGATGTAGATGAAGATGAAATGGGAAATACAATACCGCGTGAAGAGTTTGACAGAGCACTGGAAGACCTAAGTTGTAACAAGACCCAAGAAGTAGACAACATTCCATTAGAGCTGCTGACAGCCTTGGGAGAGCCAACCCTGACAAAACTCTACCATCTGGTGGGCAAGATATATGAGACAGGTGAAATACCCTCAGACTTCAAGAAGAATATAATAATTCCAATCCCAAAGAAAGCAGGTTTTGACAGATGTGAAAATTACCAAACTATCAGTTTAATAAGCCATGGCTGCAAAATAATAACACGAATTCATTACAGGCGAATGGAAAAACAGGTAGAAGCTGACCTCGGGGAAGATCAATTTGGATTCTATAGAAATGTTGGAACATGTGGGGCAATAGTGACCCTATGACTTATCTTAGAAAATAGATTAAGGAAAGGCAAACCTACATTTCTAGCATTTGTAGACTTAGAGAAAGCTTTTGACAATGTTGACTGGAATACTCTCTTTCAAATTCTGAAAGTGACAGGGGTAAAATACAGGGAGCAAAGGGCTGTTTACAATTTGTACAGAAACCAGATGGCAGTTATAAGAATCAAGGGAAGCAGTGGTTGGGAAGGGAGTGAGACAGAGTTGTAGCCTATTCCTGATGTTATATGATCTGTATGTTGAGCAAGTAGTAAAGGAAACAAAAGAAAAATTCAGAGTAGAAATTAAAATCCATGGAGAACAAATAAAAACTTTGAGGTTCGCCGATGACATTGTAATTCTGTCAGAGACAGCAAAGGACCTAGAAGAGCAGCTGAACGGAATAGACAGTGTCTTGAAAGGAGGATATAAGATTAATATCAACAAAAGCAAAATGAGGATGATGGAATGTAGTTGAATTAAATCAGGTGAAACTGAGGGAATTAGATTAGGAAATGAGATGCTTAAAGTAGTAAATGTGTTTCGCTATTTGTGGAGCAAAATAACTGATGATGGTGGAAGTAGAGGTGATATAAAATGTGGACTGGAAATGGCATGGAAAGCGGTCAAAATGTGGTGCTACAGAAGAATGCTACAGATTAGATGGGTAGATCACATCACTAATGAGGAGGTATTGAATAGAATTGGGGAGAAGAGAAATTTGTCGCACAAATTGATTAGAAGAAGGGATCACTTGGTATGACATATTCCGAGGCATCAAGGGATCACCAATTTAATATTGGAGGGCAGCGTGGAAGGTAAAAATCGTAGAGGGAGACAAAGGTATGAATACACTAAACAGATTCAGAAGGGTGTAGGTTGCAGTAGGTACTGGGAGATGAATAAGCTTGCAGAGGATAGAGTAGCATGGAGAGCTGCATCAAACCAGTCTCTGGACTGAAGACCACAACAACAACAATGGGTATGAATTGTCACATCTCCTCTGGTCTCCACAATCACCTTTGTGGTCTACTTTGGAGAGAGGAGTGTGTGAATGTTATTGATCTCCATTATTGTTACCTGAACTTGTCGTTATTTTGCAGGAAGAATGGTATAAGATTCCCTTTAAAACCTTACAGGACCTGTAGTTATCCATTGTGAGATGACTGGAAGCTGTTTTGAATGCCAACAGGTTTTGTGATAATGTGTTATGTTTTTGTTGCTATCATATTCTTTTCCACCCACTGCATGTGTTAATGTACAATGTCAGCTCGAATTTTTTAATTTTTTTTTATTTTTCAGGATGTGACGTCATAGGACATTTAGGGGATTTGTGGATGTATTTCTCAGATATATTGATATATAAACTACTCAATAAAATTTGTGTACCAACATCAAGACATGCGTAGATCATGTTTTTTTCTGTCGTAAACTTCTTGATCAATACTCTGTTGACCAAAGAAAATCCTAATGTAATGAAGATAAAAGTAAAATTTCATTGACAGCGTAGTTCAGTAGAGTGGATTGTGTCTCAAACTGGAACCACAACAATGCAGCTTGCATACACATTACAGTCTGTCTATGTGCCTAGATTAGATTAGATTAGATTAGTTTTTCATTCCATAGATCCGTGCTGAGGAGATCCTCGTGGATGTGGAGCATGTCAATTTTTTTTTAAGCTGAAATAACAATACTAATAGTATGAATATATACAATACATCATTTGTTTCTATTAAAATATTCATCAATGGAGTAGAAGGAGTTGGCCACTAGTAAGTCTTTCAGGCTCCTTTTAAACTGATCTTTATTTGTAACTAAATTTTTTATTTTTACTGGCAAATTATTGAAGATGTGTGTTCCTGAGTAGTGGACCCCTTTTTGAACTTAAGTAAGTGCTTTTAAGTTCTTGTGCAGATCATTTTTGTTCCTGGTATTGTATGTGTGAACTGAGCTGTTTGTTGGAAAAAGAGATATATTATTTAAGACAAATTTCATTAATGAGTAAATATACTGAGAGGCAGTAGTTAGTATACCCAGTTCTTTGAAGAGGTGTCTACAGGACGTCCGTGAATTTACTCCACAAATAATATATATTACACGCTACTGGACTCTGAAAACTTTTGTTTGACTTGAAGAGTTACCCCAAAATATTATACCATATGACATTATGGAATGAAAGTAGGCAAAGTATGCAAGCTTTTTCATTTTTATGTCGCCTATGTCTGCTAACACTCGAATTGCAAATACAGATTTGTTAAGGAGTTTCTGCAGTTCTGCAGTTTATTATCAAGTTGTAATCCCAGGAATTTAAGACTGTCAACCTCTTCTATCTGCTCTTCTTCGTATTTTATGCATATGCTGGGTGGAAACCTCTTACAGATTCTGAATTGCATATAGTGAGTCTTTTCGAAGTTTAATGTCAGTGAGTTGGCTTTAAACCATTTATTAATATCCATGAAAATACCATTAGCAGATCTTTCTAGAACTACACTTGACATACTATTTATTGCAATACTTGTGTCATCAGCGAACAAAACGAACTCTGCTTCTGGTAGTGTAACTGATGAGAGATTATTAATGTACACAAGAAAAAGCAATGGCCCTAAGATGGATCCTTGTGGGACACCACCTGTAATTTCTTCCCATTCTGATGATGACTGATGACTTAATTCACTAGTCCCTTGCACTGACACCCTTTGTTTCCTGTTAGTGAGGTATGACTTGAACCATTTTGCAGCACTGCCCATGACACCATAGAATTCTAATTTACTTAAAAGGATGTTGTGGTTCACACAATCAAATGCCTTTGACAAATCACAGAAAATACCTGCTGCTTGTAATTTGTTATTTAATGAATTAAGTACATTTTCACTGTAGGTGTAAATAGCCTTCTCGATATCAGAACCCTTCAGAAATCCAAACTGTGTTCTTGATAATATGTTATTTGTGGTCAGGTGGTTGAGCAGCTGGCTGTACATTACTTTTTCTAAAATTTTTGAGAATGCTGGCAAAAGTGAAATCGGTCTGTATTTTGATGGTATCTCTTTATCCCCTTTCTTGAATAGAGGCTTAATATCTGCATATTTTAGCCATATTCATGTGCTTGAAACTATTTGTGAAGGCTAGTTTCAGATATTCAAGGGAATTATTTACTGATCCTGAAAGTCCCATTCTATCAGTAATGGATATAAAGTACTTGTTAAATAGATTTGCCACACTATGCCCATCAGTTACTAATGTGTCATCTACCCTTAGTGCTATTTGCTCCTGTTCCTTTCTGGTTCTACCAGTCTGCTCTTTCACTATATCCCATATCGTTTTTATTTTGTCCCCTGACATTGCCATCTTCTTCTCGTAGTGCATTTGCTTAGACGTCTGAATTACTTTTTTTAATGTTTTACAGTATTCCTTGTATTTAGCTAAATCATCAGCATTGGAGCTATTCTTGGTTGACAGATACATTTTCCTTTTTGTCTTACAGGAAATCTTCATTCCTTGTGTAATCCATTGTTTTATTATAGACTTCTGTTTAATTTGAGTAAGTGCCTTGAAGGGTTATTTAAAGCTTGGACCACATGTGTTGCTGTTTTATGCAAGAAGGCTTGTCAACACAGGAAATGTCACACCAAACTGATATACCACAAAGCAACATCATTTGGACATTCAACCACTATAATGAGACACAAAACATTGAAGAAAGCAGTAGAAATTGCACCCTGCATTTTTGAAGGCAGTTGGGAGAGCTGTGTCAAATCAGACAGTGGGCTATTGTCTCCTTATGATAAATTTGGGCTCTAGGCCCCAATTAAGGAAAACACTACAAACCCCTCAGCATTAAAGTGCACCAAAAGATGGGGAAATGAACGCCTGGAACAGTACCTTGATAAATGGTGTCTGGTTCCCTTCACTGATGTCCAGGTAGAGAGGTGGGTCAGTCATGTTTTGGCTGATATCATGCACTGATGTCCAACACCTCTCATAGCTTGGGAGCATAATGGTTATACAGTGGTTGATTCAAAGCCATTTTCCAGGATGCTGCATTAACAGGACATTCAGCAACCATTATGATATGGACATAATAACTCATTATTAAGTACCATTACTGATGCAAATTGTAAATAGTCCAGCAGCATACATTACACCAAGAAGACTCTAGTCACTAGAGCAATACTTTTTCTTTGGTAAACACCTTACTGCATGGTAAAGCAGACAAAACACAAATTGTTTCCTCTTCAAGCTGCCATTTTGCCAGATATGTTGCTGTCTGGGTACGTTTTCTACATATGTTCAGCAAATTCCTCTTAGTGCAAACACTGAAGAGAGTTGGAAAAGCCAAATTTCATCCATATTACCCTTCTTTGAAAATACTACTTATAGTAGCATCCCAGTATAGCTAAGGGATGCATATTGTATGTAGCTGTGCTGTGGTGTTCCCAAGTATTTGTACTTATGGTCATTTCCATAAAGAAAATCAAATTGCAATTTTAAATGGACTTTGCTTAGTTGCTCTGAAAATGTGTGGAACAATATCAATTCTTGAACTTCAAACTTGAATGGGCCTCTATGAAATCCAACACTTAACGTATCTCATTTATAACTGGGAAATTCTGGTCAGGAAAAGATTTCCTTTTAGTTACTTTTGTTTTGTATTGAAACTTATTATTTATTTAGTTACATGTTCCATGTGTCATTTTGCACAATATATCAAAATGATGTGGAACATGTCAGTTTAAAGAATGTTAACTTAACTGGTATTTAAATGTGACTGCATGGTGACTATTTGCAGATGAGTTCATGTAACAGAAAACAATATTTAATTTAATAAAAAAAGTAAGTATGCAATACTAATGCATTAAGTAAATTACAAGTTTCTAAGTAAAAATTGTTCATTGAAATAAATGCCCAGAATGAACGTTTTCAGCTTACTTTCAAATTTAACTTTGATACTTGTCAGTCATTTAATATCATTACACTAGTTAAGTGCCCAAGAATACAATTCCATGTGACAGTACCAAATGAAAATAAGTAAAGTTCTCGTATGGCAAGTTTCTGATTTGTGGCTGAACTGAACTGTTTAAGACACTCCAATTCTTTTTTTTTCCATTTGAAATTCTCATCATTATGTACTGCACATTACATGTGTTCTATCTTGGAAACCATTCGGAATAGGGCATGTGTTGATATGAAGGTTTTTTCTTCAGAATCATTGCGGAAATTCTCAATAATCATCATGATTTAAAAGTCTACAGTTGCGTAAAACCAGGCGCTCCAATGCGGGAAATTATAAAGGACGCCATAAAAGACAACAAAAAAAGCACAAATCGTTATATTTTATTAATTGGAGGTGCCAATGATGTGTACAGGAATGAGTTACTGAATGCTGTGCACAACTTAAGGAAATTTCTGGACGGTACTAAGAAGCAGAACGTGATTGCCACTAGCATTCCTTGTAGACATGACCTTATCCCCACTTCGTGTGTAAACGTTGAAATTAGGGAAGCCAACTCACAATTTCAGGAAATATGCAAAATGTATCCAAATACAAACTTTCTTTGTACAGATTTTCTTAAGAGACACTGTTTCACGAAACATGGGATGCATCTGAACAAAAAGGGCAAGAAACTTTTGTGTGGAAAAGTCAGTGAAATGATAGAGAGACTGAAGAAACATAGTGACAGCATGTCATTATCATTAGCTCCAACAGTTTTAAAGCAAGCACCTGCAGAAGTATTTCCACAAAAAATGCTAAAATCATCAGAAACAATCACAGCAACAACAACAACAAAAGCAGCAACAGCAGCTGCATCAACAGCAGAGCCATCTCTGCTACCAGCAACAGCAACAGAATCAATGGTAGCTGGACCAACTCCGCCAAAAGTAGTAAAAGTATCAAGAATGGTTACACAATCAACAGCAAAAGCAACAGAACCACCATTAGCAACAGCAGAACCATTTACAATAGCAGCAGAATCAACTCCAACATTAGCAGAACCAGTACTGTCAACTAAAAAAACTTCAGACAGCAGACGGAAGCCAGTGCCTCCATCCCATCTAAATGATTTTTTAGTGGAAACCAGAAAGAAGAGGAAGCCCACAAGAGAAACAGAGATTTGACCTTATTTAAGTCGGTAAAGCAGAGAAATCTACAACAAGGTATTTACAACTTTAAAATAATCCACCAGAATGTACAGGGCTTGAGCAAGAAATATGAACAATTAGACGTGTTTGTAAATGAAACTATGCCTGATGTGCTTGGTATTAGTGAACACTGGCTATCTGATGCCAAATTAGAACTTTTTAAACCTCTAAACATGGTACTAGCTAAAAAGTTTTGCAGATCTACTATCAGAGGTGGAGGTGTATCAATGTATGTAAAGAGCACATTTGATTTTAATTCTGTAAATGTAAGTAAATATTCATTAGAAGGAACAATTGAATTATGTGCAGCACGTATAAAGATACCAAATGATGAAATTTATGTTATATGTTTATATAAACCGCCAGGTGGAAACTTCGAAGTTTTCTTAACGAAGTTTTGTGACATGATAGAGAATGTTTTTATATCACACTTGAACAAGCTAGTAATTATAGGAGATTTCAACATAAATGTATTAGCAGATAAGTTACACACTAGACTATTCAAGAATACTCTGCTTGAATATAATCTAAGATACCTGATAAACACTGCAACCAGGGAGACTGAAACATGCCAGTCTGCAATAGATAACATAATCACAGGTATTCATCTTTACGATCTTACATCTTCTGTTATTATAAGTGCTTTGTCAGACCACCATGCAGTAGAACTAAGTGTGCACATAAAAAAGGTTCCTACACACAGTTGCTATAGATATATTAGGATGAATACAGACCAAAATATAACTCAGTTGAATAATATGCTAAGGAATGTGGATTGGAACAGTGTTCTAACTACACTTCATAGTATTGGCAAATTCTCAAGTGAACTATTCTACATTCTTAATCAAGCCTGTCCATTAATAAAAAAGAGAATTCAGTCACATGCTGTAACCCAAAACTGGATATCAAGTTCAGTCACTGAAGCTAGAGAAAAACTAAGATGGTATGAGTATGCTATGTTAAATGACTTGAGCAATAAACAATTAAAAGAAGAGTTCAAAAAGTATCAGAAATACTATGTAGACCTCCTAATTTCAGAAAAACAGAAACATTTTGAAAGTGTCATTCAGAACTCAAATAATATCTCCAAAACATCATGACCACTAGTAAATAGAGAAATTGGTAAATCTGGGAAACATACAACTGAAAATCACTTGATGATAAACGACACAACAGAAACTGATCAGAATAAGATAGCAGATCTATTTAACAATTACTTTGCTTCTGTTGGCTCCAGCATAAACAATCAGCTTAAAAATCATAAATACAAATTCAGAGGAACACCAGTGTCAGGAAGTATATTTTTGATGCCAACAAGTAAAGAAGAAATAATTAAAATAGTGAGTAGCTTAAAGAATTCCCATCCAGCAGGATATGATGGTCTTAGTCTGGACACTCTTAAGAAATGTATACACAAAATTGCATCACCTTTATCAACAGTTATCAATTCTCATATGGAAGATGGTCTATTTCCAGATGAGTTGAAAATTGCCCGAGTTGTGCCTATTTTTAAAAAAGGAAACAGGAATTTAGTAGAAAACTTTCGACCCATTTCTGTTCTTCCAATAATATCCAAAATCTTTGAGAAAGTTATATACATAAGAATCTGGAACTTCCTGGTACGCAAAAAAGTGATTTCTAAGGGTCAGTATGGGTTTGTCAAGGGGTTATTCACCATTACAGCAGCATCCAACTTAGTCGAAAGTGTCACTCAAGCAATAGATAATAAAGAACATGTATGTGGCATCTTTCTAGACTTACAAAAAGCATTTGACTGTGTTGATACGACCATATTGCTGGACAAACTGTGGAACTATGGCATTCGAGGCACAGCCCATAATCTGATGAGATCCTACTTGACAAATAGGAAGCAGTTTGTGTCTATTAGCACTACAGAGGGAGCATGCAAATCAAACACCACTGACATAAATTTTGGTATTCCACAGGGGTCAATATTAGGACCACTTCTTTTTATTATCTATGTAAATGATATTCAGTCCATAACAAACCATGCAACAGCTATCTTATATGCAGATGATACCACGTTAATATGCAGCAATCCAAGCTATTCACAGCTTGAAGTGGAATCCAATACTGCAGCAGGCTTAATTCTGCAGTATTTTAATGAAAACAAACTAAAATTAAACACAAATAAATCTGTCTATATTGAATTTGATCTTGGGAGGCAAAAAACTCATGAAAACAAAATCTTAATGGGTGATGAATACATTAAAAAACAATACTCGACCAAATTTCTTGGCCTGACACTAGATGCAGAGTTAAACTGGTCTGATCATGTGAATGATATTTGCAAAAAGCTATGTACTACCATATATGTCCTAAGAAAACTGACACCTTTTTGTAACATCACCACTCTGAGGCAAATATATTTTGCACTGTTTGAATCCCATCTAAATTATGGGATAGAGGTTTGGGGATCCAGCAGTAAAGGTAATATGAAAAGTGTACTTACCTTACAAAAGAAGGCACTTAGAATTATGGGAAAGAAATGTGCCAGGGAGTCCTGCAGAAATTTGTTTAAAGAATTTAAAATACTAACTGTTCATAACCTGTATGTGCTGAAGATAATCATTATGGCAGTAAATAGTAACAAAACACTTAATAAAGAAATACACGATCACAAAACTAGAGGCAGAGAGAGACTCCATATCATCTCTCATAGAACAACACTTTATGAGAAAAACCCTCACTATGCAGGCATAAAACTACTGAATTGCTTCCATCCTAATATCTCCAAATTGCCCATTACAAAACTAAAAATGAAATTAAAATTATGGCTCCTAAACAATCCTGTATATTCAATAGATGAGTTTCTAGATTTAGTACACTCGTATGATGGAAGACCATCTATCTAAAAGTATATGTAATCTCAGATCTTAGACTGTGTCACAAACTGTAAATATTTGAATGTCAGATATGAATACTGTGTTACAAACTGTAGATTCCTTAATCTAAGTATGGCAATAACAATTTTGTTTATGTATAGTCCATATATGTAACTGTGTTCTCTCAACTAAATTTAGAACAAGTTGTGTAGATAAAAGTGTCAGCCAATAATATGTAACCCTAGTAAGTAAGGCTCTGACTTATCCAGAAGACTGGAACAAAAAAAACCTTTTTTTTGTAATCAGTTGATGTTGGATCAAAATAAATAAATAAATAAATAAATAAATGATACTATCACCACTCAAAGCATGTACCTTTCTTCCTGATTCACCCTGAAAGTAGGTGGAAGCAGTCTGTTGGTTGATTCTTCTAGCAATTTTACCAATAAGCCACACTGCAATGCAGAACACCTCTCCTGCAGTGTTTGCCACTGGCGTTGGCTGAGTATCTAAAGATGCTCTTGCACTTGCTAAATGAACTTCAATGAAACACACTACTCTTCTTTGAATCTCCTATATTTCCTCTATCAATCCTATCTGGTACAGATCATAGACTGAAGAGCAGTATTCACGTACAGGTCATACGACGGTTTCATAAGCTACTTCCTTCCTGCATTGACTACACTTCCACAGGATGCTACCAATGAATCTCTCAGTCTGTATCTGCCTTACCTACAAACAGTTTTATGTGGTCATTTCACTTTAAATAGCTCCATACACATACTCCACTGAGGTGACAAAAGTCAGAGGATAGCAATATGGAAATACACAAAAGGTATAAAAGGGCAGTGCATTAACAGAGCTGTCATTTGTACTTATGTGTTTCATGTGAAAAGATTTCTAATGTGATTATGGTCACATGATGGTACTTAACCAACTTTGAATATGGAATAGTAGTTGCACCAACACACATGGGGCATTCCATTTCGGAAATCATTAGGGAATTGAATATTCGAAGATTCATAGGGTCAAAAGTGTGCCGAGAATACCAAATTTCAGGCGTTGTCTCTTACCAGAGACAACATAGTGGCCAAAGGCCTTACTTAAAGACCAAGAGAAGCGGTGTCTGGATGGAATCGTCAGTGCTAACAGACAAGCAACTATGTGTGAAATAACTGCAGAAATCACTGTCGGACATACGATGAATAGTAGGCACACAGTTTGATTAGAAGACGCTTGTGAGGGATGGTGTCGAAAGCCTTCTGGAAATCTAAAAATATGGAATCAATTTGACATCCCCTGTCGATAGCACTTATTACATCATGAGTATAAAGAGCTAGTTATGTTTCACAAGAACGATATTTTCTGAATCCGTGCTGACTATATGTCAATAAATCGTTTTCTTCGAGCTACTTCATAATACTCGAATACAGTATATGTTCTAAAACCCTACTGCAAATCGACGTTAGTGATATAGGCCTAGCCGTCACGGTGGTCTCGCGGTTCTAGGCGCGCAGTCCGGAACCGTGCGACTGCTATGGTCGCAGGTTCGAATCCTGCCTCGGGCATGGATGTGTGTGATGTCCTTAGGTTAGTTAGGTTTAAGTAGTTCTAAGTTCTAGGGGACTGATGACCACAGCAGTTGAGTCCCATAGTACTCAGAGCCATTTGAACCATTTGATATAGGCCTGTAATTCAGCAGATTACTCCTACCTCCCTTTTTGGGTATTGGTGTGACTTGAGCAATTTTCCAGTCTTTAGGTACGTACCTTTCTGTGAGCGAGTGGTTGTATATAATTGCTAAATATGGAGCTATATTATCAGCATACTCTGAAGGGAACCTGACTGGTATGCAATCTGGACTGGAGGCCTTGCCTTTATTAAGTGATTTAAGCTGCTTTGTTACACCGAGGATATCTACTTCTATGTTTCTCATCTTGGCAGTTGTTCTTGATTGGAATTCAGGAATATTTACTTCGACTTCTTTGGTGGAGGAGTTTCGGAAAACCGTGTTTAATAACTCTGCTTTAGTGGCACTGTCATCAGTTACTTCACCATTGTTATCGCGCATTGAAGGTATTGAATGTGTCTTGTCTTCAACCTATCAGAAGTATGAGGTTCCTAACCTCACTTGAGGACAGGAAATTTAAGCGAAATCTTCTACAAATTTTCCTTCAAATGTTCCGCCACTACTGCTCCTGAGATAGGGGTCTATATAAAAGCATCCAATGACCATGTCTGATCCTCCATTAACACTCATCTTCAACCAGATCATTTTGCATCAGAATCTGTACTATGCTCACTAGATATTATAGTATTATTTATAGCTGTAAACACACCACAACGACGGGCTTTCGACCTACCTTTGTGGTTTACATTCCAATTAGAAGTTCGGTGCTATAAAATTCTGGCTTCAGCCAGATTTCCGACCCTAGTTCTATGTAGATCTCATTATTGGTTATAAGCGAGACTAGTTATAGGAACTTTTCATAGCTGCTCCTGCAGTTAATTTATAGCATATTAACATTATTTTTTTGCGACCTCCCATGACGAATTCCACTCTCTTTAATTAATAAGGATAGTATTCTTCCCTAATCTTTACAGAAACCTCTGGTTTAAGCCTTCCACTCGGCACAAAATCAGAGAACCACGATCATTTCTGTGGATGGTGCTGCAAAATGATATCTCTGCTTCCACACCACAAGCGAGACTAGCTGTCTTCACCAAGTCAGCCAGCCGCCTGTAGGAACCGAGGATGGTGTCTGATCCCGTGCAGCAGGCGTCATTCGTGCCGACATGAGCCACGATTTGCAGCACACCAAGTGCGTGCAATCGCTGCTGGCGGAGCCTCCTCCACATCTCGCACGTGACCTCTGCTAAGTGAAAGGAGTCGACACTAGCCTTTCTTCCCGAACTGCCCGCTATTTCCCCAAGTGGCTACCTTACCCACCTGCTATTGAAACTCTCTATAACGAGCAATCCCACCTTTGGCACCCGTTCGGACGTTTCAGGAAGACCGGTCCAAGTCTCAACATCTCAGGCATCCCGTGCTGGCTCAGGAGTACTTTCAGCAGTGGACAATACCTTAACCACGTTTTTGAAGCGTCAGGAAACGGGTTGTGCGAGCAGTAGCCCCTTTCTCCTTCCACTCATAGATCCGCGTCCCACTGCTGTGCGCCATTCAGCGTCAGGCAAGCGTCGACTGGCGAGCACGGGCAAATCAGAAGGCACTGTGACACCAGGGGCCTCAGGGATCAGAGGTGCCAAAGCATTCGTCTCAAGTGTCCCAACGCCACCAGAGCCTAGGGCAATGGCCTGAAGACTGTCGACTGTGGCTAACACAGCCTGCAATTGTTTACGTACAGCGGCCAGTTCCTCCAGCTCCCTTACACAAACAAAGGCAGCACCCAGCTATCTTTAATCAGCATTTGCCTATATCCCAAGGAATAAAACACAAAGACAAATAGCGGCTGGATGCAGTTTAAGCACTTCTGCTACGCTACTTTTGGTTAATGCTAAAATCCAAAGTGATCTCACACAAAGCAAATACACTAATTTTTATAAAAAATGTAGAATAACTTAGTATACACTATTCAATACAGTAAAATACACAATTTTTTTGTTCTGTTCTCAATATCTGTTGAGATATTGCATGTCATGCATATTACTCAGTCGATTGTGTTGCTTTGCTGACGCAAGTTGCAACCCTCTGCCACCAGAGGGCTCCGAATTGTACTGTGTAACATGGTGGTGCCTAACGCTTCGACCATAGATACAATGGTCGAAGGCCTAACGTAACTATGCCAGTGCGTGAGAAACAGCGTGCTGTAATCAAGACTCGGATTCGAAGAGTTGCTACATCTACGTCTACACAGATACTTCGCAAGCCGCTGTACGGCGCGTGGCGGAGGGAGCACTATCACTTGCAGAGGGAGGGAAAATTGAACATTTATGTGCCTCTGTATGAGCCCTAATTCCTCGTATTTTATCTTGGTGGTCCTTACGCGCCATCTGTGTTGGCGGCAGTAGAATCGTTGGGAGTCAGCTCCAAATGCTAGTTCTCTAAATTTTCTTAATAGTGCTCCTCGAAGAGAACGTCGCCTACCCTCCAGGGATTCCCATTTGAGTTCCCGAAACATCTCAGTAACACTTGCGTATTGTACGAACCTACTGGTAACAAATCTCAGCCTACCTCTGAATTCTTTCAATGTCTTCTTTTTATCCAACCTGGTACGAATCCCAAACACTCGAGCAGTACTCAAGAATACATCACACCAGCGTCCTATTTGTGGCCTCCTTTACAGATCAACCACACTTTCCTAAATTTCTCCTAATAAACTGAAGTCGACCATTTACCTTCCCTACCACAGGTATTGAAACGACGTAGTAGAGTCAAGTAGGACACTACTCATGCTGTATTCGAACATTACAGATTTCTTTTTCCTACTCACGGGCATTAACTTACATTTTCCAAAACTTGGAGCACCTTCTCCTTCCCCAAACTTGGAGCATGACACTAGCAGATCACACACGAGCGTTGCGACATCTTCAACAGTCCGACGAGTTCGTTGTCATCGATCATCCTCCATACAGTCCCGACTTGGCCTCCTCTGATTTTCATCTGTTTCCAAACCTGAAAGAACACCTTCGAGGACTTCACTTCCGTAGTGATGAAACGATGCAAACAGAGCTTTACGAGTTTTCACATTAAAAAAATCGGAGCCATTACTTTCCAGCATGTCCTCGTATTTACTTCAACCCAGAAGAACGCGGGAACAAAAATTAAACTAAATCTTGAATATAGACACAAAATCCTGGTGTTCCTGGCGCTTCTGCATGATTCCAGAGACATTTGCAGTTTCTCAGGACTTAACATGTGGGTTATGAGCAACAGCTGCAAGGAAAAAATATATTTCTTGGCTCCTCTCGTTGCAGGCTTGCTCCTTACCCTTTGCTTAGCATTCCAGCGCTCTTCCAATAGCAAGGTTTTGCCCATTATGTAAACTGAAGGTGGAGGGGGCAAAAGGGAAAGGAAAGAGAAGCAACTGATGACATCAGCTGCAAGGCGACTTCATGCAGAATCGGGGGCGACGAGTGTAAATGTAGCGCCACCTATCTGGTGTCCCACTCCACATCCTCCATGTTCCGCCTCCAGTCGACGATACGACGTCTCTGTTGCCGCAGCATTCGAAGTCGCACACGCCTTGCGATGATAACGTCGCCTTCACTTGCCCATCTCCACTCGCAGTATACACGCCACCATCAGATTAAGATCGTGGCAATAACCATCCATGTATAGTTCATAAAATCTATTTTACATCTACAGTTCAAAAGCAGTGATCTCCAATGTTCGTCGTTTGTGACAATATCACACTTTTTCAATAGTAACACTGGAATCTTTACATTCTCTGGTCACAATGTCATAATCCATAACAAAATAAAAATTCACAGTCCTCTTCAAATATGCACTGTTCAAAATTCCTCCCACTTCAATTAATCACGCGTGATTTCCAATCCGCAAGCCTACTGTCCCAGAATATTTCCTATCACATCGATTACACACCACCTACAGGCGTTGTTTTTGCAGTTAGGGATGCCACTATAATGAGGGTTTAGTGCTTCGAATTAAAACTAACCAACGGTTAAACGCATTTTTCCCCACACAAGGGATGTCACGTGTAACAATATCACAGCAGAAAGGGGAATGAATGTTCGAATTATCGTCTGCCACAATATGTACAAGGGGACGCACAGTGATGATACGAGTGATTTACAGATGAAAGTCTAGTGTGTCTGCTCCCTACTTCTCGTAACTGAATTGCAGCAAACTTGCTTCCCTCGCGTCTCGTAGATTTTCCCCAATTGTTTTCCTCTGCGTCGGTCGCCAACTCTAACGTGTGTGCCACAAAAATGGTTCAAATGGCTCTGAGCACTATGGGACTCAACTGCTGAGGTCATAAGTCCCCTAGAACTTAGAACTACTTAAACCTAACTAAACTAAGGACAACACACACATCCATGCCCGAGGCAGGATTCGAACCTGCGACCGTAGCGGTCGCGCGGGTCCAGACTGTAGCGCCAGAACCGCTCGGCCACCAGCGGCCGGCCCGTGTGTGCCACAATCAGTGCATAATAATATGATAGGTGGGTAGCTTAAAATGATAAACGTAATGCGAATCGTAAAATATTAAGATGCCAACTAATTTGCTTTTATTTCACCAGTCGCAAAATTAGTAAAACGATTTTTAGAGCTAGTCTATCGTTAATATTCATAGCAAGATTCCGGGACAGTAGTCATTAGCTCCCGAGCACCAAATGCTTGACACGATCTTAGAATGAACATGAGATCGCACAAATATAGTTTCCAAAGCAACTTAAGCAAAAAAAAAAGTTCAAATGTGTGTGAAAGCTTATGGGACTTAACTGCTAAGGTCATCAGTCCCTAAGCTTACACACTACTTAACATAAATTATCCTACAAACACACCCACCCATGCCCGAGGGAGGACTCGAACCTCCGCCGGGACCAGCCGCACAGTCCATGATTGCAGCCCCCCAGACCGCTCGGTTAATACCGCGCGGCAAACTTCAGCAATTACTTCCGTTGCACTTCACAGTCTAGTTTGCGATGACCACCTCGAATACCGATCGTAGACTGCCTTGTATTAATACAACATCGCACAAGTATGACATACGAGGCATTTTGTAATAAACTGTCCCGTCTTTACATGGATTCATCCATTACATCCTCGGAAGTGCGCTATCTTAGCAGTTTGGCGGCGCCCACCGTCTCACGGTGCACTTGTGATTGGCCCATCCTTTCCATCAATGAACACTCAAAGTAACTAAAATTTGTAACTACCATTTCCTGATGAATTGTGTAACACTGAAATTATTATTAACAAGTTCTCAGTGCAAGTCTCTGCTCCAGTACAATACGATTCATGCTCGCCCGGCCGTTCTCACGTGTGTGTCCATCTGGCACGTCGTTCAATCAGTCTGCTTTGCGGGCCTACCTACTTGCTAGCTTCCCGTAACAAAATTTTCGTATACTGTGTATTAAAACGTAGCAACAACATGCAATAAACGTGGGCAGGGATGCAGCATAAACACCAGAAGCTGTTTCGTCCCCAGATGCTGCATACAAAAAAATAATTTCAAAAGTCAGAGAAGACTCGCAGACAGGTATATTACAAGACGACCACAGAATAGGTATGTTAAAATATGTCGATATTGAAGCTGTCCTAGCTGAGAGTGCATTAGCTCTTAAATGGTTCAAATGGCTCTGAGCACTATGGGACTTAACATCTGAGGTCATCAGTACCCTAGAACTACTTAAACCTAACTAACCTAAGGACATCACACACATCCATGCCCGAGGCAGGATTCGAACCTGCGACCTTAGCAGTCGCGCGGTTCCGGACTGAAGCGCCTTGAACAGTGCACTGGCGAGGTTGTCATTTGCACTCAGGTAATACGTTACATGAAACGGGTTCCGTCGTGATTATGGACGCATGGCGGGAATTAACAGATTCTGAACGCACAATCGTAGTTGGAGCTAGACGCATGGAAAATTCCATTTCGGAAATCGTTAGGAAATTCAGTATTCCGAGATCTACAGTGTGAAGGGTGTGCCGAGAATACCAGATTTCAGGCATTACCTCTCACCACGGACGACACAGTGGTCGACGGCCTTCACTTAACGTCCAAGAGCAGCGGCGTTTGCATAGAGTAGTCAGTGCTAATAAACAAGCAACAATGTGTGAAATAACAGCAGAAATCAACGTGAGACGTATCCGTTAGAACTGTGCGGCGAAATTCGGTGTTATGGGCTCTTTGCTAACAACGCGACATCATCTGCAGCGCCTCTCGTGACCTTGTCGGTTGGAGTATAGACGACTGGAAAAACCGCGGCCTGGTCCGATGAGTCCCGATTTCAGTTGGTAAGAGCTGATGGTAGGGTATGAGTGTGGCGCAGACCTCACGAAGACATGGACCGAAGCTGTCAACTAGGCACTGTGAAAGCTGGTGGCGGTTCCATAATTGTGTGCTGTGTTTACATGGAATGGACTGCGTCCTCTGGTCCAACTGAACCGAACATTGGCTGGAGATGGTTATGTTCGGCTACTCGGAGACTTTGCAGCCATTCAGCGATGTAATGACATGAATCCCGCCGAACGTTTATGTGGCAACACTTTCGCAGTTATGGACGACTATAGAGGCAGCAAGACTCAATATTTCTGCAGGGAACTTTCAACGAGTTGTTGAGTCCGTGCCACATCGGTTTGCTGCAGTACGCCGGGCAAAAGGAGGCCCGACACGATATTAGGAGATATTCCATGAGTTCTGTCACTTCAGTGTAAAATGGATGGTATTATAGGGGAAGAATACAATATGAAAATAAATAAGTCCAAAAAATAGTGATGGCATGTGATAAAGAAGAGAAAGGTAAAGTCCGAATTTAAGTAGGCAACAAGCTATGTGAGCAAGTTGACTCATTTACTTGTTCAGGGAGTAATATTACTATGAATAGCAGTAGCAATGGGGAAGTCAGAAGCAGAACTACCCAAGCCAGTACTGCCTTCAAGAAGAGAGAGGAGAAGAAGCAGGTGTAAACTTCAAAAAGCGCCAGCCTTGAAGTCAGGAAAAGGTTTCGCAAAGATTATGTTTTGAGTGTGGTATGTTAGTGCTGTGAAAACTGGAAATGGCTCTGAGCACTATGCGACTTAACTTCTGAGGTCATCAGTCGCCTAGAACTTAGAACTAATTAAACCTAACTAACCTAAGAACATCACACACATCCATGCCCGAGGCAGGATTCGAACCTGCGACCGTAGCGGTCACGCGGTTCCAGACTGAAGCGCCTTTAACCGCACGGCCACACCGGCCGGCTTGAGAACTGGACTCAGGGGTGAGGAAGAGTAGAAACTAAATTATTTCGAGATGTGGTGTTATAGACACACGCACAAAATAAAGTGGACTGCTACGGTTACAAACAAAAAGCTTCTTAAAAGAGTGGATGAGGAGAGAAACGTGTGGAAGTCAGTTGCCAAAAGAAGAGTGCAACTTATTAGGCATCTAATGAGAGATGGTGGACTACTAAACGCAACAACAGAGGGATATGTTGATAGAAAGAGACCTAAAGGAAATTAGAATTATATATGAATACCTTCAGCTGCAGACGGGCATTGATATATATCAATGGGGACAGGTGAAAATGTGTGCCCCGACCGGGACTCGAACCCGCGATCTCCTGCTTTCATGGAAGACGCTCTATCCATTTATTTTTTATTTATTTTTTGTTAATCTCATTGTGTTCTATATCGTTCGTTGACTTTGTTCGTGGCGGACGTCCTATGACACTTGTTCTGGTTGTTCGTTGATCCGTTCACTCAGTTTTTATTACAGAGGATAGCTAAACCCTCTGACCGAACACGCTGAGCTACGGTGCCGGCAATCCATCTGAGCCACCGAGGGCACAGAGGATAGTGTGACTGCAGGGACTATGTCGCGGCGCACGCCTCCCGCGAGACCCACATTCTCACCTTGTATGTCCACACACTACATTCGTAGTGTCCCTACCCAACACACTCATTACTCGTGGAAGACATTCTTACCAAGGCCCGTAAGAGTTCGGGTAATATGTGTGCATCCGCACAGAAGAAGAAGGTCATAGCCGGTATTGCCAGAACTATATACTTACATGGATATGGTATCTGTTCTTTCGGACATGTCCGAAAGAACAGACACCATACCCATATAACTAAAGAAAACTGGCGACTAAGCTTCATAATCCAAATTATGAAATATTTGGGATATACAGCCTAAGGAGAAATGAAGAAGCAGTCGGAAAGACGTGAAGAGAGACTTGCTGCCAACCATTCCTCGGAGCGGTCACTATAGACGAGAAGAATAAGTAGGGACAAACATTTTCCATGTAGTACAAACATCACAGAAGTTCACTATAGTCGACATAATCGTCGTAAGAGACATCAGCAACTGTATAAGAGTATATATTTAGGATAATTCTCATTTATTATTCCGTCTCAGTTGCACACTTTTCTAATCCTATTACATGTTTCGATCACTGTGGGCCATCTTCAGATCTAATTAACTGTATCAGCAAGCCGTCTTGTCTACTCAGAACAACATATCATATTATTGTATTCTGATAGAATAGAGTAGACAAGACGGGTTCCAGTTACTTAGATCTGAAGATGATACAAAATGATCGAAACTAGTAATCGAAAAAAATGTGTGAAACCAAGTCGGAACAAAGGAGAATTATCTTAAACGTCGTCACAAAAGTTATTTACAGAAACTATCGGAAACATTAATCACAGCCGGCCGCGGTGGCTGAGCCGTTCTAGGCGCTTCAGTCCGGAACCGCGCGACTGCTACGATCGCAGGTTCGAATCCTGCCTCGGGCATGGATGTGTGTGATGTCCTTAGGTTAGTTATGTTTAAGTAGTTCTAAGTTCTAGGGGACTGATGACCTCAGATGTAAGTCCCATAGTGCTCAGAGCCATTTGAACCATTAATCATGCCCGCATCTCGTGGTCGTGCGGTAGCGTTCTCGCTTCCCACGCCCGGGTTCCCGGGTTCGATTCCCGGCGGGGTCAGAGATTTTCTCTGCCTTGTGATGGCTGGGTGTTGTGTGACGTCCTTAGGTTAGTTAGGTTTAAGTAGTTCTAAGTTCTAGGGGACTGATGACCATCGATGTTAAGTCCCATAGTGCTCAGAGCCATTTGCACCAACCATTAATCACAATGGCGCACGGGCATTTGAATCCTAACCTTTGCCAAGTATGTTGTGCCTTTACTGTACCACTTCGCTCGTTTCAACACTATTCCAACCAAATTTACAATTGTCAAAAAAAACGAAATGTTAAAGTGCCTAAATCAGATAGAAGAATTACATCGTCATACACCATTGTTAACCCTCTATTGCCCAAATTATTATTTCCTGTAGAAAAAAATATTTATATGCACAGAATGTTAGAGAATAATGTATTTAACACATATCAGGTGAATTTTTGTTTTTGAAAAAAATTATTTTTTAAAAATAGTTCTGTGACTCTGAGGTCACAGTGGGCAGTTACATTGTTTGTGTATAAAGCAGTCATATTGTAACACTCAAGTCACACTGGTCAAGAAAGAAATAACGATTCTAATGTGAAATATAACGATAAAATTTGACGTGACTTCAGAGTCACGGTGGGCAGTAGAGGGTTAAGGAAAGAAATAATGTCAGTATTTTGACAGATCCGTGGTATACTGTCTCACAATTTACCTAAAAACTATGAAAAAATATAAATGACTACGAAAATTAAATCGGGTGAATAATTCGACGACGAGACATCCTCGCCGTAACAATGTTCGCTATAAATATTGTTCAACACGAGAAAAAGATAACTTGTTGTCCATGATGTCGGAGCGAGAAACCTGACCCGCAGCCGTAACGAAGTTGCCAGTTAGAGCAGAGTGAATTATTTGAGCTATCGCACCCACCGTTGACAGTTTATAGGAAGGCGGCGGCACGCCCAGCTCTTGTGAGTCAGCCGCTGGACAAAGCCTCCAGGAAATTCCCAATATGTACTCACCGGTAGCGCAGGTGCGCCCTTACAAGGCGCAGTACACTCCGCTCCAAGTATCTGAAAGCTTCGCGACCGTTACAGTGTAACTGCCGGGCAGCCACTGCGCGTACGCCAACACATTTGGCTGCCTTTTGCCACGTGCGTCCGTTGTGACTTCAGGTTGAAATCATGACGTCTATTAGCACGTCAAAATTTAAAGACAGAAAACTGAATAGTCAGTCTCGGGAGATTGTACATAAAATTTTAATGTTTGTGGAAGATAAGTCCACTGAGGGAAGGAACGTTCCGGTGCAGCAAGTTCAGTTGAGAGACCAAGTGGCCACAGCCGTTTCGCGTAGCACTAGCTAGAAAACTAAAAGGGAAGGCAGGCCATCAGAATCCGTCGGAAGAAGGAAATTTGTAACTCCAGAAAGAAAACCTAAACAGAAAACAGTTGCAGACTACAACTTTTATCTCACCCAAAAACGAGCTTCTTATCGACAACTTGCAAAAGAGAGCGGGAGAGTAGGTGATATACACGTTCGTGTGATAAACCCCTTCCCTCGAAAATTTCTCTCCTTCATACCTCCTCTGTGTTACCACAGATGACGTGTCACTGATCTCGTTTGTAGTAAGATTGCAGTAAACATGAGGTGCCTATTTGCTTCCACCTCCCTGAGTGGAATGCATAAGCTCTAATTAATTTTCGCCAACCTGTAGTCTTTTGTAGTTGTCCCCATGCGCAGAAAACAGCATATAGTTATTGAATCCGTTATCTTGTGGCTGTAATAAACTCTTAGCGAGGAACTGATATTTTGTAAATAATTAAATTTCGAATTAGTTTGTTTACACGTGATGCCATTTGCTTTTTATTAACAAAATACCAGAAACAGCACAATTATATTCCACTTTATAAATCATAAATAATCTCCAACCTTCATACTTTCAGAAAAACAAAACAATGAACTGCGTATTTGCATAAGCTCTAATTAATGTTCACCAACCTGTAGTCTTCTGTAGTTGTCCCCTGCGCAGAAAACAGCACATAGTTCTTGAATCCGTTACCTTGAGGCTGTAATAAACTCCTAGCGAGGAACTGATATTTTATAAGTAATTAAATTTCCAATTAGTTTGTTTACACGTGATGCCATTCGCTTTTTATTAACAGAATACGAGAAATTGCACAATCATATTCCACTTTATGAATCATAAATAATCTTCAACCTTCATAGTTTCATAATAACAAAACGATGAACTGCGTATTTGCATCATTACTATCAAATTGTTCTCAATTTAATATGTCCACATAACCATACATTGCTAATAAAGTTTTAACCTGATGTCGACCGCGGCAAATAACATGTCTGTCCTCCGAGACACTGCCAGTCCAGCTCTGATCTTACAGCCGAACCACTTCGCCCGCCGTCCAATTTAGGCGCCACCCGAAGATCTCCGAAGTGCTTCGTCTGCCTTTTCGTTTAGCGGTTGTTTATTATCGTGCTGTTTATCAATACTTGTCAAAAATGGAATGATTGCACGCTATTGAAAGATGCTTGAATATGAAATGTAAGTAAATACGTTGTTTGGTTTTTCTAATATTAATAACATAAGATTATTATTTCGGTGCGCACCTTCCGAACGCAGCAGCCAGTCGCGGAGAGGAACTACAATTTAGGCGGTCTTTCTCACGATACCCGTATCGAGCAAACCATCTATCATCGGTACCTCACACCACATTACGTCATCTTCCCTCCGCTGCTCTAAGAAGAGCTTCTTGAACCTGAATATGACGACTGTAAAGCCAGAAATATTACAGCCTACAGTAGAAGAAATTTAACAGAAGTAAAAAGGAGCCATAGACTTTCAAGGTAGCAGCACTAGTGTAAGGGGGTTATTAAAGAAATTAGGTTTTCGCTGAAGAAAAAGTCAAGCAGGCTCATATCGTTAGAGAGAAGAGACATCCGCGAAGAAAATAACTGCATATTTGAAGTAATTAAAAAAATTTAGTGAATAAAACGGGGACATTGTTTACGTTGATGAAACTTTCATTTTATCATCACACGTGAGTGTGAAATCATGGAGTGATAATACAACTCACAGTCTCCTCAGAACGGGATCGAAGCGACAGTACCTAATAATAACTCGTGCAGGCGGTGAAAACTGCGCTTGGTTCAAATGGCTCTGAGCACAATGGGACTTACCAGCTGAGGTCATCAGTCCCCTAGAACTTAGAACTGCTTAAACCTAACTAACCTAAGGACATCACACACATCCATGCCCGAGGCAGGATTCGAACCTGCGACCGTAGCAGTCGCGCGGTTCCGGACTGAAGCGCCTAGAACCGCTCGGCCACCACGGCCGGCCTAGTGCGCTTGTCATGTGGAAGTCAAATAAAGCAGCGGGAGATTACCAGAACCTCATGAACCAACAAAATTATGAAAAGTGATTGACAGAAAAGGTGATTCCCAAGTAAAACCGAACTCGACAATACCCCTTATCACAACGTTAAAATAAACTTAGCTCTAACGTCTAATTCTACTAAATACGATATCAGAAAGTGGATACCAAAGGAACATATCCCATTCTCGAATGACGTGCTGGAACCTACTCTGTATGAGTTTGTTCGAAGAACCGAGCCAAAGAGCGTCAGGCATTCCGTCAACAAAATGCTACAAGCTGCTGGTGACATTGCCTTACACCTTCCTTCTTACTACCCTGAATTAAATCCATTAGCTAATATTTGGTCCGTTGTGAAAGATGGGTACCTACTAGGAACGTTCTATGCGACGTAACACCTGTGGAACATTTGTGTGAATAGAAATTTAATTCAAAGACTAAAGAAGAGCCGGCCGATGTGGACGAGCGGTTCTAGGCGCTTCAGTCCGGAACCGCGCGCCTGCTACGGTCGCAGGTTCGAAGCCTGCGTCGGGCATGGATGTGTGTGATGTCCTTAGGTTAGTTGGGTATAAGTAGTTCTAAGTCTAGGGGACTGATGACCTCAGATGTTAAGTCCCATAGTGCTTAGAGCCATTTGAACCATTTTTTTGAACTAAACAAGATTAGATTCTGTTGTACAAACTACGTTAAAAAATTGAGCGAGAATATATGCAGCAAGAAATCTTTTTTGACGACGAGACAGGTAAAATAATAATACGTTTAGGTGGCGTAGATAGTGTTAGCGAAAGTGATTACGGTGATTCTCACTCTCAAGAAGAAGATGATCGAGAACTGGAAGGAGTAACTGAGCAGCCTGATAGTGACTGAAGACGAGTACTTGCAATCAATATTTTCTGTTCAGCGTGCGTACACTTGTGCCGAGCTCCGCGGCAGATCTCTCCGTGACGTCACCTACGCTTTCAGCGGAACCAGTGCTTTCAGATATCTGGTGCAGAGTGTAAATCTGTAGCCGCAATACATTTGCGCAAAGAGATAACAGCACTCAATGAGACAACGAGGCGTAACCAGTGGCTGCTAGTTCTAGCGGTACCGACAGATGGCTCTTTCTTTTCCCTTGCAGCCTAACGCCACAGATGTTAGCGCAGCTAAGGTGCTGACGCTATCACGTAGTGTTGCGAAGTGCGATAAATTAGTCCAGTCGCACTGTTAGTCTCATAACGTATATTACCTAAATCATTTGATTCAGGTGCACGATACACGTCGCAACTGTGCAAAAACGACAAAAAACATCCTCCGCTTCGGCGTTTGAGGTTCATCTTTTTCTTCTTCCTCCCTGTGCGCTCGTGAAGGCCGGCCCACGCATCTGACTGGGTAACGCGTGATTCCCAGCCCCGAGTCGACAGGTAGGGTTCGCACGTAGCCCCTGGTACAGGCCAGGTCCAGGGAGGGGAGATTTCCTGAGCTGCAACCTTTCCAAATTGCCGATTGGTGCCTCTGTCAGGTGTTCGGGAGGTGTGAACTATCACCTAAGCCAGGTGCGCCCCCTTGGAAGGGGTGCGCCATCGGAGACGCTGGCAATCATGGGGGATTTCCTCGCAATGAGTCACTCATCTTCACAATCAATGTCTACAAAACATAAAAGTAATGAGGCTAATGATTCAAAGACCCTTCCCGCTGCACGACGGTTTCTCGTGGTCTCACGTCCTGAAGACGGTCAGTCCTTCGCCACAGTAAATCCATTTATTATTCAGAAAGGTGTTGTTGAAATTGGCGGCCCTGTGAAATCCTGCTCTCATTTACGGAATCGCGCTTTGCTTTTGGAGACTACTTCTGGTTCTCAAGCTTGCCGCCTCGCTTGTCCACAACTACTCTGTTCGTGTCGAGGCCTGTAGAACTTTGGATTCTTCCTGTGGTGTTACTTACACTAGGCTGCTCGACGGTCTCAGTAAGGCCGAAATCCAATCTTACCTCTCTGATCACGGTGTCACTGCTGTCCATCGTATCATGAAAAAGGTAGATTCCTCCTTAGTGCCGAGCCGCACTCTTTTTCTCAGCTTTGATAGAGTGGTCCTTCCATCCGAGATCAATGCAGGCTATGAAATTATCACAGTCCGACTGTACATTCCAAACCCGATGCGCTGCTACCAGTGTTATCGTTTCAACCACACTAGAATGTTTTGTCGGCAGCCAGCCAACCTGAGATAGGGATGCGCACGCCTTCTTCTCCCCACTGTATCAACTGCAATGGCGGCCATGCCGCCTCCTCTCGGGATTGTCCCATGTATCTTGCCGAGCGGGCTGCCCAAGAGATCCGGGTAGAGGAAAAAGTGCCTTACCCAGTCGCTCGCAAATTATTGGCTAGTCGCAAACCCTACGTTCTTCCGTCTGGCACCTATAGTTCTGTTCTTGTTACCCATCGCTCTATGAAGAACATGGCCACACAGACTCTGAGGTTCTGAAATAGCCCAGTGTTAAGGTAGCATCACCCCGTCCAGTTGTGCAACAAGCCATCAAACTCTCGCCTCAAGAGGCGAAGCCACCAGCTACACAACTGGTAGGCTGGAAAGGACAGAGGGAGTACTCCTGTGAAGACTTCCTACATCCCTCCAGCCAACTAACACCCGAGTCTTCCTCTAACAGGAAAGGCTGGAAGCAGTCCACCTTCTCATTCGCAGACTCGAAGATCCTCTTCGACGGTGTCGCCATGTAATACCTTAGCCCGGCCGGCCTCCGTGTCGCCGGTGTGCACCACCAAACTTTTTTCAGCGTTGGACTCCACAGACCGACCGCACAAAAGAGCCGATGCTTCTGTGGACCCCATGAAGCAGAATCCTCCTGCTTCTGTGCTATATAGTAACGACTCTTCACAGGCTGTCACTCGGCAGCCGCCTAGGTGACACCACTACATCTCTTCCTTATGATGACTCTTCTCCAGTGGAACGTTCGCGGCCTTCGGTCCCACAAAGAGGACTTACAGCTTATTTTAGCATCACAGCGTACCCTTGTACTCTGCCTTCAGGAAACAAAATTGCGCCCTCACGACCGCTTTGAGCTTTCACATTTCTTATCGGTTCGTTTTGACCTTCCCCCTGAAGTCGGCATTCCATCTCATGTGGGCGTCATGCTACTCTAATGGGATGACATTCATAGTCAACCCATCTCCCTGACTACTCATCTTCAAGCTGTTGCAGTTCTCCTTTTCCTTCCCCACCTGACTTTCTTCCCCTGTAGCATTTATATTCCTCTGTAATTCGCTGTCACCAGGGCAGACTTCCGTCAGCTTATTGGGCAGTTACTTCCCCCATTTTTGGCTGACCCTCTTAACCAACCTAACGTATTCTGTCTTAACACTGGGGCACCCACTTTCCTTTCCAACTCCTCGCCCACCTATTCCCATCTTGCCCATCGTCTTGAGTGGTCCGTTCTTTCTGACATCTACTCGAGCGACCATTTCCTGTGTGCTATCCATCTGCTGACTCCTACCCCATCTGCGTGCACACCCAAATGGCAGCTTACGAAGGCTGACTGGCAGCTTTACTCCTCCCTGGGGACCTTCGAAGACCAAGATTTCCCCAGTTGTGATGAACAAGTGGAATATCTCACAAACGTCATCCTTACTGCAGCAGAAAGTTCCATTCCTCGGACTTCCTCTTTACCACGTCGTGTCCCAGTTCCTTGGCGGACTGAGGCATGCCGCGACGCAATTCGCGCACGAAGATGTGCTCTCCGTGTTTTTAACCGTCATCCTACGATAGCAAACTGCATTCATTATAGCCGGCCGAAGTGGCCGTGCGGTTCTAGGCGCTGCAGTCTGGAACCGCGAGACCGCTACGGTCGCAGGTTCGAATCCTGCCTCGGGCATGGATGTGTGTGATGTCCTTAGGTTAGTTAGGTTTAACTAGTTCTAAGTTCTAGGGGACTAATGACCTCAGAAGTTGAGTCCCATAGTGCTCAGAGCCATTTGAACCTACCTAACCTAAGGGCATCACACACATCCATGCCCGAGGCAGGATTCGAACCTGCGACCGTAGCGGTCGCGCGGTTCCAGACTGAAGCGCCTAGAGCCGCTCGGCCACTCCGACCGGCCGCAGAAAAGCTTATCTACACTGTCCAGTGTTATTAATGTGACCACCTGTCAAATGCCTGGATTTCCACCTTTCGCAAAGCGGGCCGCTGTAAGATGTGCAGGAAGAGAGTCACTGAGGTTCTCGAAAGTATCGACAGGGATGTGAAGCCGTGCCAGCTCCAGTGCCGTGGCCAGCTGTGCTATGTTCCTCAGTTGAGAGTCCATGTCGCGTACAGCCTGATCGAGATGGTCCCACAGATTCACAACTGGCTTTAAATGCGGGGAGTCTGGTGGCTAGGGGAGTACGGTAAACTCGTCCTAGTCTTCTTCGAACCACACACGCATACTACGAGCTGTGTGACACGTTGTCCGCTAGTGGATGCCATCCTGCAGAGGAAAAACGAACTGCGTATAGGGGTGGATGTGGCTCCCAAGAATAGATACATATTTGTGATGATCCATTGTGCTGTCCAGAATGACGACATCACCCAGGCCACTCCACAAAAACGATTGTTTTAGGGTGTTTGCTTTCAGACATTTCACGCCGTAAACGCCAATGTACACCTATGTCCACCTGTATGATGGAGCATAAAACGTAATCTGAAAAGGCCACCTTTCGCCGCTCATTACACGTGCACTTGCAATATTGACGCGCAAATTCCAGCCTTCGTAACCGATGAACAGCAGTCAGCATGGGTGCATGAACTAGGCGCCTGCTTCAGAGGCCCATACGCAGCAACGTGCGCCGTTGAGCACACACAGTTGGTAGGCTTTTGGTTCACCTGGGTGGTCAGTTGCTCAACAGCTGCACGTCTATTCGTTCTTACAGATCTCCATAGACGTTGTTCACCCCTATCGTCTATGACCCTTGCTGCATCACAGTTGCCTCGGCGCCCGTTTTGGGTAGCGCCATTTTTCTGAGCACGGCATACAGGTTGTCCATAATTAAAAATCTCAGAGTCAAAACGCTGTAGAAACAGAACCACTGCTCAGAATGGCGTCAAAATTGAACAGCTTTTTATTGGCGCAGGGGGGAAACGTCATGGAACAAAACAAAATTTAACTTTACTTTTACCAGTAGATGGCGTTGTAAGCGTCTTAACGTAAATGGGGTCGGCTGAAAACGACAGATGAATCGCAATACGGCGGTTATGGTTTGAGTCGCACATTACACCATCCCTACTGTCTAACGTACATGGCTCCACAATTTCCGCAGTCAACAGTATTGGAGTTGTTAGTCAGGTAATCCCATTCACCAAGGAAAGATCATCCGCCTCCTTAACTGAGGGGTCAGCGTGTCTGACTAACATGCAATGGCCCCGACTTCGAGTCCCGGATGTGTCGGAGACTTTCCCCGAGCGGGGACAGGGTGTTGTGTCGTCCTCGTCATCATTTCATTATCATCGAGACGCTAGTTGCCCAATTTGGCGTCAGCTAAAAAGACTTGCAACTCGGCGGTCGAATTTCCCCAGGTGGGTACTCACGGCCACAAGTGCCATACGATCATCATGATTACGGTAAGATCGTATCACATAGGATGGGTAAAATCGGTTTTCAATCGTCATGAGGCCAAGAACTTCATAAAAAGCAAAATGTCGTTGCTTTTAATTTTCCTGGGGCCAAAACCCGCATAAAAAGCGAAATGACATCGTTTCCTAACTGTCGTGAGAATGACGTAAGACATGTTCAATATGCCGTCCACCGATTTGTGCCATACGTTGAAATCGAGAAGCAGCATCTTTCACAACAGATCTGAGTGTCTCGGTGGTTACGTTGAGAAGGTGCTGCGCAATGCGTGCCATCAGTTCAGGTACGTTCGTAATTGGAGCACTGAACTCAAGATCGATCAGGTAACCCCACAGCCACAAGCCACACGGGTTAAGATTAGGCGATGTGGACGCCCAGGCTGCAGGGAAATGACGGCTAATAATTCTAGAATTTCCGCTTCACTGGCTGTGTCTTGTGCGGTCGAGCCCCATCTTGCATAAAAATGATCCCACCCACACATCCACGCAGCTGAAGGGTTGGAATTACACTGGTACGCAAAAGACTTGCATATCGTCCACCCGTGACGATACAGGTAACATGACCCGCAGGACTCATCTCGAAAAAATACGGTTCTACGATGAGCGATGACGTCAAGTCGCACAACACAGTCACTTTTCCAATGAAGTGGTACCAGCTGATGTACATGCGAATTTTCCGTTGCCCATATTCTGCACGTCTCCGTATCAACATGTGCCTGGAGATGGAAATGGGCTTCGCCTGTCCACAGAATGTTCCATTGCCATTCATTGTCCACTTCCATGCGGGCAACAGAGCGAACGTTTGTTTCGCTGGCAGGTCAGCAGAATGGAGCTCCTGAACATAGGTGATTTTGTATTGATAGCAGTGTAGGATGTTTCGCAGGATTTTATGCACCGTGATCGCAGGCATATCCAACGTTCGGAAAATCCCCGTGCACTGCATGTCTGCACACCACCGCTCGCTCCCTCCTGCCGTGCTCTGGCCACATCTTCGACAGACGTCGGGTCAACTGCTTTCTTCCCTTTGCGACCCTGCACTTAGAAAGAATCTGGCCGGCCGATGTGGCCGAGCAGTTCTAGGCGCTTCAGTCTGGAACCGCGCGACCGCTACGGTCGCAGGTTCGAATCCTGCCTCGGTCATGGATGTGTGTGATGTCCTTAGGTTAGTTAGGTTTAAGTAGTTCTAAGTTCTAGGGGACTGATGACCTCAGCTGGTAAGTCCCATAGTGCTCAGAGCCATTTGAGCCATTCTCTGAAGTCCTGCAGGGCAAGAGCCCCAATTATACCATCAACTTGGAGAATACCAAGCGTATTTTAGGAAAGGAAGATCCTGCCCAGAACAAAACCTAAACCTTAAAATCCTCACACCTTATCAAAAATTCAGAAAGCATACGACTCAATAACGGGGAATCCCTCATCTATATACTAAGAAAATTAAACGACAAAACCACAAACCTGATCAGAGAAACTCATATACTCCAAAATAAATTTTATGGGAGAATTCTGCGACCCTTTTGAGATAAAAGCTGATGTATGGCGAGGAGACGAACTCTCCTCACAGCTATTTAACTGCCGCCTAGAAAAAGTGGTCAGAGAGTGGAACACGAAGATCCATAGTGGAATCCGATTGGAAACAAAAAACTAAGGCACCAAAGTCAATTCTCTAGCCTCTGCAGACGATATGGCCCTACTAGCTGACTCCTAGGAAGAAGTCGAAGAACAGAAAAATTGGGTCTCAAAATCTCCTCTGAAAGGATCAAGCTACTGACAAACATAAAAAACTACAAAAACACACTAAAATGAAAGAACGAAAAATATAGATTGTCAAAGAACTCCAATATCTTGGAGAATGGATCAGCTGGAATGTCCTCGAAAAAAAAAGCAATGGAATGTAGAAGAAGTAAAGTTGAACTGGCCTTCCTGTCCACCAAAAACACATACAGCAAAAAATCCCTCTCACGGAATTAAAAAATAAGACGTTACAATACATTAATCAAAAGCGGAAGCCGCCCTGTATGCAGCCGATACATTGTCCAGCACCAACCATGGCGCAGTTGAAAGGCTGGGGATCAGAGAAAGGAAGATATTGTAAAGGCAACAGTGATGAATCTAAATGGAATTTTTATATTTTATGAAGTTGCCAAGACCGTTAATAGTTATAGTTCATTACTGATAACATGATGGTCTCGCGGTTCTAGGCGTTCAGTCCGGAGCCGCGCGACTGCTACGGTCGCAGGTTCGAATCCTGCCTAGGGCATGGGTGTGTGTGATGTCCTTAGGTTAGTTAGTTTTAAGTAGTTCTAAGTTGCAGGGGACTGATGACCACAGATGTTAAGTCCCATAGCGCTCAGAGCCATTTTTTTTTTTGATAACATGATGTAAATATGAAACGTCCCCTTTGAACAATTTTACATGACTGTGCTTAAACTGACACACAATATTTTGTTAGCGCAACGCAATCTGACTTTCAATAATCCCTACAAAAGAATGGCCCTGACTAACATTAAACTATACCTTTCACAAATCACTTACCTCACAAAAATCTTCGCTACTCAAGCTACTGCAATACAGCGAGCGCCACTACTGCCAGCTAAATAAAAGATTCAAAGTACTGAAGGCACTAACTACTGATAGGCATAGTTAGCAAATGAAAGATTTTGATAGAGAACAAACAATGTATTTACGTCAATAGTCATAATATATATAGCAGTTCATGACAAGTTTCAAAACTCCGCCATCTCTCTCCCCACATCCACCACTGCTGGCGGCTCACCTCCAACTGCGCAACGCTACGCGCTGTTCACAGCCAGCTGCCTAACACTACAATGGCGAGTATTACAACAATGCAAAGCAGCCACAGACTGCACACAGCACAGCCAGTGATTTTCATACAGAGGTGGCGTTACTAATAAAAAAACCTAAACAGCCTACATACATAGCCCCCATGCTCCCCACAAAAAATTTTACAAATTGTTTTGGACAGTGGCCAATAATGATTTGATAAATTTTTTTTATAATTACAATAACAAAGATATCAATTGCACACACTTATTGATACAATGTTGGTCAGAAGCTAAACTTTCTCACAGTCCATAAAGACAGTCCTAATCGTTCATCACAGTAAAATAGCAGTGTTTTTCTCAAAGTCTGAGCAGTAAAAGAAAATGCACACGGAAGTAGTGGATTTCCATGCAGTCTTGAAGAAGTAGCGTTGTCCTTCCAATGGAAAGACAGTGCTGACTCTCGACATGCAGACAGGTCATGGGCCACAACAGAGCAAACCCACAGCGGAGTCAGTCGAAGTTTTGAAGAGTATTGGTGGGTAGGTCATCACAGAGCAGACCCACTGTAGTCCTGGTAGAGATTACGGTATTAGTGGGCCACCAGAGGTGCAGACCCACTGCAGTCCTTGTAGAAATAATGGTATTGATGGATCATCAAAGATGTAGACCCACTGTAGTCCTTGTAGAGATGGCCAGCAGCCATCTGCTGTGGCTGTGCAGGTGCACAATCACCGTCGAAGAGTCTTGCAGACAATATAGCAAGTCCGTAACGACCACTTTTGCACTCACAAAGTTTTTGGAATTGTCCTTATAACCAGCAATGCTGTTATCTAGTCCCTTGCTGAATTTTTAACACACATGCAAGCACTAACAGTCCCTACTTCTCACATATTGTCCATATACTATGACCAACAGAAACATGTGCAGTGAAATGGAACTTACAAGTTACTTAATTTGATGAACTGGTGTCAATTACAATTGTATAACATAAGAATACAATTACAAAGGTACAAAATACATCATTAAAGAACATAATAATACAGATAACATTTGTAGTAATAGGGGCTTTACAAAAGAATAGAAATAAACATATACATCAGTGTTACAGGAATTATGACATAAGTAAATACATAATAGATCAGAATAACTTTTGAAACATCACCTTCACATATGAGCAACAAAACAGAATAAATAAAGTCTCAACATCTTTACAAAGTAAATAACATAGTATTAGGAAAATTCTACAACATAGCTCTCATCAGCTAAACACATAAAGACAGGAAAAACACAAATACACAAGGGAACACAAATACATAGTGGGATAACACAGGAGTAAAGGACAGGGTTTCTTTTACTGCAGTATTTTGCAAACAAAACTTTCTTTACTTCTCGGAAATCTCCCTTCATTCGTAATTATTCCCAAAAAGTCCTATCTATACCTGCTTTCTGTATTCTATTCATATTTCTTTCAAAATAATTATTTCTCAGTGTACAATACTCATTTTGGCCCAAATCTTTTTCATATAACTTCTCAATGCATTTCTTCCAATTCATCATAACTCATTCTCTTATATAGTCTACCCCCTCGTAAGCTAACTTAAATCTACTGAGCTCAGATGCTAAACTAAGGAACGAGGCAATGCAGCAGCACAAAACAATTAACGCAAACAGCAATGAAAAAAATGCAGATTTGCGAAGCAAGCAGCATTATAGAAATTAGCAAAGCAATTGCAATATTACAACTAATATAAGACAATGTGCAGGAAACAATAAAAATAAATCATTAGTAAAACTGGCTTAACAGAATAATACAAAGTCAAATTCAGTAACACTATGCCTGGCAAGCACCCGCAGTAAATGCTATAACTTATACTTAAGCATGACAAAGCTCAAGCAGAAAAAATAGTACACTAAAGACAACAATGCAGATAAAGGAAATGTATAATCACATCTTAATGTCTATGTAATTAAAGTGGTGCACCACAAAAACTAATTCTACAAAAATTACCAAGTACTTGAAAAGAAAATTATATATGCAGTTACTGTTATTAGTCCCTTCTTATTGTTCTTTCCATTCCAAGAGCTCCTTTTTTCGAAGAATGTGGATCATAAAATAATAATTTAATAGATCTGTTGACAGAAAGTTTTCACATTAGCAAATGCATTTAAGTTTATTTTATAAAACCAATGCTGCAACACAGCTGGAAAACAGATATCAAATGAAATAAGCAATTACGCAAACCAAACCATAAAAACATCATTCAATAGTCATGTGACATTTCATAAGTTAGTAGAAATTCTATCAATTCTCGTAGAAAGACACTTGTCCTAATCAGGTGTGCAGTTGTACGAATATTTCCCATCAATTCATAAGCAGTTCAGTAAGTAGCACAAAATACGAGTAATCATATGTTTCCAAGTAATTAGCGTGTCGTATTTGTGATGCTTTCTACAAAGGAATGTCAATAGCGAGGTTAATGGCCTCCCTTTTTTTTTCTCCACCTGCGCCTCTGGCACACACTAATGGCTTTTATTTTTCCAGGCGTCTGTCGCGCAGCTGGGTGCTTACAGAGACCTACCTTTCTTCCCGAAATATTTACGACAGCAGTTTCCGCTACAGTGACAGTCTCATATAAAAATTTCACAGCTCCAGAATTTGCGTTGCAAATATGTAGAAATAAAATCCTATTGATATAACAGAGTCCAAAAAATTTTCGTCGGCATTGTAATACATTCACGCATTTACATACATTTCATAACTCTTAAAGTACGATTCTTGGTTTCCAACAACCTGTTTCACAAATCAGAGTCCCTAACCACTATTCATTATTCCTTACCTTATTATACATATACATATCGTCGACACATAATCAAATTCCTCATATAGCATCAGCTTATTGATCATAAACATACCTCAACAGCATAAAACACATTGTCGTCATCAAAATAACATCATAACACCTCAGTCAAATCTCAAAAACGTCGTAGCTTTCTGCAATAATGTCAAAACCTAAAAAAATTCTCTGCTCATTTCAATAGTGTCATCTACCTCAAACGTACTTTAAAAATCATGATCCCATACCAAATACCTCATTCAAAGCTCTCATAGTATCACAATTGTTCCGAAAAAATATGAACAGTTCACAAAGTACAGACAAAATACATTTTCATAAGTGTCAAGTTACCCAACTGTGAAATTGCGTAAACATGAAGTTATCCAACGGTGTAATTACGTAAACATCTGTCACTGACGCAGTAAAAAAAATGTTTGTCTCTCTTAGTTAAATGATCAGATAGCTGTGTATTTTGTGTTGGAGAAATATGGTACCGATGTGTAAAGTTGTATAAGCAAATACCATATTAGTTAGGGCTCCTTGTGCTTGCCACACACATGGTACACAAAGTAAGCGTGTACCCCCCTGAGGATTAATGTAATTATACCCTCAGGTGTTACAGATTACAGCAACAGAATGAAATGTATCACGGAAAACCTTTGTATCATTGTACTTCAAATATCTTGAAAAAATAAATGTTTTAAGTACAAAATGAATCACTCAAATACGTGTACTGTAGCGCTAAACTGTGCGTCTTGTTGTAAGATAATCTCTGTGGAAGCGTCGTAGTTATCGTCCTCCGAAAGCTAAGTTCTGCAGAAGTCAATGTACTTACCTCATCATAAACGAAAGTGAAAATCTTTGCGTATAGATATCATAGTTATTACGTACCTGACCGCGATCAAGAAAGTACTATAATGTAACGTATTGTTGTGCTACGGAAAAGGCTGTCTCATTGTAGCTATACCACAAAAGTTACTACTAAAACATGTTTTACTTTCCAGAATAATTCAGAAAAACTGTGCAGATATAAAACAGATACAGCGCAAAAGCAATAATATAAATTGTGTCACTCATTAGTAGCGATGTGATATAATCGTGTAGCTGTCAAATAAACTAACCACTGTGTCTAACTTTTGAAGCTTTTGCTGTGTTTGTCTCTGATTTTGTTCCATTTGTTGCATTAGCTGTAATAACAATGCATTAGTGTCTGGAATCTGTTCCTCTACGCTTTTCGGCAGTGCATTTGCACCGGCAACATTCACATTTTGATAAGCAGAAAATGTGTCTTGACTTATTTGAGAAAACGGTGAGGACGCAAAACCTGAATCTACAGTATTTGCAAAATTGTGTCCTGTCATTTCGGATTCCTGAGGCGAGCTGTTGCCGAGCGATCGATCGATAATCCTTCCTTGTTCACTAATTGTTTCACTGCCTACGCCATTGTTTGCCGCCCGCTCCACTTCCCCATGCACAATTACCAAATTACTATGTTGAACATTAGTTAATTCATTACACGGTGGCGCTAACACACTGCTTTCGTCTTCACTGTCATTTCTCAGTTTACTTTGAAGCCTAGTATTACGTTTTTCACACGCCATTATTGTCACAATATTTCACACGACAAGACAGAAAAACATAATTTGAAGAGCAAAAATAGGGGAACACATTAACATAGCACTGAAAATAATATCTAGTTAATTGCAAGCGCAGCAGCGAATACTTGGTGCAAATCTACATGCATGCCACAACAACAATGAAAGACTGCAACTACAAAAGAGATTCTCTCTACAATTACGCACTAGCAATCAACAAAAGCTACACTAATTACACAAACTACAAAAAAAAAAAAAAATTCAGAAGATTCCAGTGAGGTATCCTCTCCTCGCCTAAGGGTCGACATATGAAACGTCCCCTTTGAACAATTTTACATGACTGTGCTTAAACTGACACACAATATGTTGTTAGCGCAACGCAATCTGACTTTCAATAATCCCTACAAAAGAATGGCCCTGACCAACATTAAACTATACCTTTCACAAATCACTTACCTCACAAAAATCTTCGCTACTCAAGCTACTGCAATACAGCGAGCGCCACTACTGCCAGCTAAATAAAAGATTCAAAGTACTGAAGGCACTAACTACTGATATGCATAGTTAGCAAATGAAAGATTTTGATAGAGAACAAACAATGTATTTACCTCAATAGTCATAATATACACTCCCGGAAATGGAAAAAAGAACACATTGACACCGGTGTGTCAGACCCACCATACTTGCTCCGGACACTGCGAGAGGGCTGTACAAGCAATGATCACACGCACGGCACAGCGGACACACCAGGAACCGCGGTGTTTGCCGTCGAATGGCGCTAGCTGCGCAGCATTTGTGCACCGCCGCCGTCAGTGTCAGCCAGTTTGCCGTGGCATACGGAGCTCCATCGCAGTCTTTAACACTGGTAGCATGCCGCGACAGCGTGGACGTGAACCGTATGTGCAGTTGACGGACTTTGAGCGAGGGCGTATAGTGGGCATGCGGGAGGCCGGGTGGACGTACCGCCGAATTGCTCAACACGTGGGGCGTGAGGTCTCCACAGTACATCGATGTTGTCGCCAGTGGTCGGCGGAAGGTGCACGTGCCCGTCGACCTGGGACCGGACCGCAGCGACGCACGGATGCACGCCAAGACCGTAGGATCCTACGCAGTGCCGTAGGGGACCGCACCGCCACTTCCCAGCAAATTAGGGACACTGTTGCTCCTGGGGTATCGGCGAGGACCATTCGCAACCGTCTCCATGAAGCTGGGCTACGGTCCCGCACACCGTTAGGCCGTCTTCCGCTCACGCCCCAACATCGTGCAGCCCGCCTCCAGTGGTGTCGCGACAGGCGTGAATGGAGGGACGAATGGAGACGTGTCGTCTTCAGCGATGAGAGTCGCTTCTGCTTTGGTGCCAATGATGGTCGTATGCGTGTTTGGGGCCGTGCAGGTGAGCGCCACAATCAGGACTGCATACGACCGAGGCACACTGGGCCGACACCCGGCATCATGGTGTGGGGAGCGATCTCCTACATTGGCCGTACACCACTGGTGATCGTCAAGGGGACACTGAATAGTGCACGGTACATCCAAACCGTCATCGAACCCATCGTTCGCCGGCCGCGGTGGTCTCGCGGTTCTAGGCGCGCAGTCCGGAACCGTGCGACTGCTACGGTCGCAGGTTCGAATCCTGCCTCGGGCATGGATGTGTGTGATGTCCTTAGGTTAGTTAGGTTTAAGTAGTTCTAAGTTCTAGGGGACTGATAACCACAGCAGTTGAGTCCCATAGTGCTCAGAGCCATTTGAAACATTTTTTTTTTTTGAACCCATCGTTCTACCATTCCTAGACCGGCAAGGGAACTTGCTGTTCCAACAGGACAATGCACGTCCGCATGTATCCCGTGCCACCCAACGTGCTCTAGAAGATGTAAGTCAACTACCCTGGCCAGCAAGATCTCCGGATCTGTCCCCCATTGAGCATGTTTGGGACTGGATGAAGCGTCGTCTCACGCGGTCTGCACGTCCAGCACGAACGCTGGTCCAACTGAGGCGCCAGGTGGAAATGGCATGGCAAGCCGTTCCACAGGACTACATCCAGCATCTCTACGATCGTCTCCATGGGAGAATAGCAGCCTGCATTGCTGCGAAAGGTGGATATACACTGTACTAGTGCCGACATTGTGCATGCTCTGTTGCCTGTGTCTATGTGCCTGTGGTTCTGTCAGTGTGATCATGTGATGTATCTGACCGCAGGAATGTGTCAATAAAGTTTCCCCTTCCTGGGACAATGAATTCACGGTGTTCTTATTTAAATTTCCAGGAGTGTATATAGCAGTTCATGACAAATTTCAAAACTCCGCCATCTCTCTCCCCACATCCACCACTGCTGGTGGCTCACCTCCAACTGTGCAACGCTACGCGCTGTTCACAGCCAGCTGCCTAACACTACAATGGCGAGTATTACAACAATGCAAAGCAGCCACAGACTGCACACAGCACAGCCAGTGATTTTCATACAGAGGTGGCATTACCAATAAAAAAAACCTAAACAGCCTACTTACAATATCTTTAAAATTTTATTTATTTTTTGTTTATTCTTTGGTAGCAAAGATGTGATGATTCTGGGATAGCTGCTAAGTAAGAAGTCAATGAAGTCTTAAGGAGGCAAACTGGCGTGTGTTCTTGGTGATTTAAAATTAGACTAAATATCGTCAAGCAACATCTTTTGGGAACTGCCGCAAATATAACGTTACGGCAGTTATATTATGAAAAACGAACTAATTCACATAAAAAATGAAACCCTCCCAACTACCGAAAAATCTCAGACACAAGGAGGAAAAGAAGAATTGATTTTTATAGACATATCTTCAGAATGAACACAAAAAATTGTTTACTAATTCCGCAACCAAAAATTCAAATTGGTTTAAGGTTCAAAAATGGTTCAAATGGCTCTGAGCACTATGGGACTCAACTTCTGAGGTCATTAGTCCCCTAGAACTTAGAACTAGTTAAACCTAACTAACCTAAGGACATCACAAACATCCATGCCCGAGGCAGGATTCGAACCTGCGACCGTAGCGGTCCTGCGGTTCCAGACTGCAGCGCCTTTAACCGCACGGCCAATTCGGCCGGCTTGGTTTAAGGAAACGGAGAAAGACTTAAGAGAACTACAAATCACAGAAAATATGCTCATATATACAGGGTGAGTCACCTAACGTTACCGCTGGATATATTTCGTAAACCACATCAAATACTGACGAACCGATTCCACAGACCGAACGTGAGGAGAGGGGCTAGTGTAATTGTTTAATACAAACCATAAAAAAATGCACGGAAGTATGTATTTTAACACAAACCTACGTTTTTTAAAATGGAACCACGTTAGTTTTGTTAGTACATCTGAACATATAAACAAATACGTAATCAGTGCCGTTTGTTGCACTGTAAAATGTTAATTACATCCGGAGATATTGTAACCTGAAGTTGACGCTTGAAACATTGTCCTCACTTCATTGCAGGGGCCCAAACAGCTGCAACATACATCGCGTTTCTACAGAATGATCTGCCAACGTTGCTCGAAAATGTGCCACTGGAAACGCGTCGACGTATGTGGTATCAGCATGATGGTGCACCTGCACATTCCGCAATTAACACTAGGCTGACCCTTGACAGGATGTTCGACGGGCGTTTCATAGGACGTGGAGGGCGCATAAATTGGCCAGCCCGTTCTCCTGATCTTACACCTCTGGACTTCTTTCTGTGGGGTACGTTCAAGGAGAATGTGTACCGTGATGTGCCTACAACCCCAGAGGATATGAAACAACGTATTGTGGCAGCCTGCGGCGACATTACACCAGATGTACTGTGCCGTGTACGACATTCATTACGCCAGAGATTGCAATTGTGTGCAGCAAATGATGGCCACAACATTGAACATCTATTGGCCTGACATGTCGGGACACACTCTATTCCACTCCGTAATTGAAAACGGAAACCACGTGTGTACGTGTACCTCACCCCTCATGGTAATGTACATGTGCGTCAGTGAAAAATACCAATAAAAAGGTGTTAGCATGTGGACGTAATGTGCTGTTCCAGTCTCTTCTGTACCTAAGGACCATCACCGTTCCCTTTGGATCCCTACGTAATTCGGTGCTCTCCGATACACACGATCGAACAGTGGAGGAGTGGTACTCAAGCGTCAACTTTAGGTTACAATATCTCCGGATCTAATTAACATTTTACAATGCAACAAACGGCACTGATTACGTATTTGTTTATATGTTCAGATGTGCTAACAAAACTAACGGGGTTTCCATTTAAAAAAAACGTAGGTTTGTGTTAAAAAACATACTTCCGTGCATTTTTTATGGTTTGTATTAACCAATTACACTAGCCCCTCTCCTCACGTTCGGTCTGTGGAATCGATTCGTCAGTATTTGTTGTGGTTTACGAAATATATCCAGCGGTAATGTTAGGTGACTCACCCTGTATAGATTAAAGAGAGGTCCAAGTCAAAATGAAAACCAAACGAACAATGCAAATCTCTGAGGAAGAAAGGAAAGCAAGATCAGAAAGAATTAAACAATACTGAGCTAATAGAAAGGGAAAGAACATTAAAAACTGATTGATTTTGCGTACCCCAAAGTAGGGTGAAACGAAAGGAGGAGGCCATAGTTAGTGTAGTGCAGTGTACATTTTGACTTTCCTAAGAACTCTGTAACTACAGATATAACATCTTACAACGTGGTGTGTAACTTATTTTGTGTCCAGTATTTTGAGAAAAATGGGAAAAAGTGGTACAAAGTTACCCCGATTGACTGTAACGCGACTGAATTCAATTTCACATCTTAAGGCTAACTAACATCTGTTTGCAGTTATATTCACCTTTTTTTATCAACTATTGCGAAACATGAAATAATATAAAGAAATGAAAGCAGTTTCATATATTGCCCTAAACATTCCACAAATATGTTATATATAGAACACGTTGATAGTACTCCTGGCAAACGGCTGCGCTGCGCAGCCGACGGGATGTTGTGTGATTGCATCGATAGATGTCAGGCGCAGCGCTGTAGGTACGTGGCCGTGTAGCCACGTACCACCGCTACTGACATCTACCGACGAGAGCTTATAACATCCAGTCACTTGCATAACGCTGCCGTTTGATGGCAGTACGATCGACATGCTTTACACGGTACTAATTTGTAGAATAGTGAGGACAACATATGAAAAAATATATATTTCTTTATGTTATTGGCCATTGCGTACTAATTGATAAACATTGGCTATAAAACTGCAAGTAAACGTTTGTCCTGTGTAGCGAGAATAAATTCACTTGCGGCTACACAACTGGCGCTGTTAGTTATATCAAGCTGCCCATGGGCGTAGCTGGCATTAATAACATAATTTATGAAGTCACAATTTTTGGAAGGCTCAGATTGAAAATAATCCGAGCCAATTGTTTTAATACAAATGTAGGTTTCCCATTAGAGATGGGCAAACTGAAACACGTAACTGTTTCGAAACAAATGAAACAGTACGATGTAATGTTTCGATACGCTGTTTCGAAACAGTGAAACAGTTTGTGTTTTGTAATCTAATAAATCTACACATTTTATCATCTTCAATGTCTACTGTATAAGTATGTCCACATAAACATAAATGAGGTGCGAGAGCGCTAATCATATCGTAGAAAGTATGAAACTACCACTTAGGGGTCTTGGCAGTTTCGTATTTCCTTCAGCAAATGCGCTGCTTTCGTGTCGTGTGACTTTCATACTTTTCAATTCGCTGAGGACAGCCATAGCTGAACACAGAAGAACCACCACGAACGGAACTGGAGGTGGGAGCAAACTGCAGAAACCACGGATATGCTACTATGATTCCCACATTCCGTTAGTATGGGTAATATACTCATCTTGCTAATTTCCATGCACACAAAGGGAATCATTGTGGATAATAGACAGTGACTATAGACTCACAAATAATGCCAAATAATTCGAATAAGTAACAAAATATAACAAAAAAATGTCTTTCAAGGTGTTTCGAACCGTTACTATAAATTCACCATGCTTCCCAGCCCTTCCCGTTCACCATTACACTATCAGTGATATATCAAACAGATTGCATACAATTATACCTACATCAAATTTATGTATATGTCTAATAACTGTCACTCTACGCCCTTTTTTATTCAAAATTTTGTAGGCTTACTTGCGTTTCTTAATATGACTACTGTGGATGACCAGAAAAACGTATGTTATGAAAAAAGTGTAATTTAACTGAATGATTTTCACATATTTATTATTTTGAATGTGAATAGTATACGTTGTTTTATTGTTTGGTTAGTGTTTATAAAGCAGATGTTACGCCATTTCGGAATGGGACAGTCAAATAGAAACGAAGCTTTATTTTCGGATATCTTAAGCTTCATGCTATTGCATGTCAAAAAGATTTCGACACTCTTGAAAGTGTTTCACGAAGTGGTATGTTGTGTTTCAGTACCTGTGCCAAGCCCGAATCTCGTCCGACACAGAGCGGAATGAAACATCACTGTTTCGATACAATTTGTCCGTCCCAAGCACAGGTGGACTGAAACAGCCTCATTTTGAAACAATGATACAGTTTCTGTGCCTGGCTCGAGATCGAATCTGGTCCGGTTGTCCGAGACAGGGGCGGAATGAAACACCACTGTTTCGAAACAGTGAACCACAGCCGTTCCGAAACACTGAAACAGTTCCACGTATCGATACACTGTATCGAAACATAGAAACAGTGGCCAAGTCTATTTCCCATTGATATTGGCCACGCAAGGCTAACTCATAGCTGCAGCAGGCGATGTTGTTGAAATCGATGCATTTTGCTCGTGAGAGGCAAATTCACCCATGTTCTTTCTCCGAGAGAAATTCTCGTAGTAATTATCGCGAGCCCACTCCAGACCTTTTATAACCAGACACGCAGTCTACTTGGCCGAGGCTGTTACCGCACGCTGTGCGGTAGCGCTCGATCCGGGAGCAAGTTGGTTCGAATCCTGATAGAGGAAAAAACTTCCACTGCCGGTATATGGCCGGCAAAGGGAGGATATTTGGCCTGCAATGGGGGGAGAGGTAGTGGCGTAAAGTTCCTGATCGCTAGAGTTTGTGTGTGTGTGTTTGTTTTTTTTCTTTTTTCTTTATTGTGATTTCTAGCGGCGTAATACGCCACTCTTCAACGGAGTGATACATTGAAAAAAATGAAAACGAGACACATAAAAGGCGAGAAAGGGGGACATAAGAACATATTAAGGGGAGACAGTGGGGTTTGGAATATACATGTTCATGCGGGACAGTTAAAAAAAGCCCACATAAAGTTAAAAACACAGTTGACGATTTGCGTAGCACATAAAAAACACAAGTCACACGCACAACTTAAAGGTTGACAACAGTGTTAACTACACCAGAACGACGACACTTCACCCTCGCACTACCAAGCCATTTTCAGTAACGCGTATTACAGTGTGGGGGGACTCTTTTTACCCATTCGCCAAGTGTACAAGTTAGGTTGGTCGACAACATATTCCTGTCATGTGACGCACATGCCGTCGCCAGAATATATCAGACGTGTTTTCCTGTGGAGGAATCGGTTGACCTATGACCTTGCGATCAAATGTTTTCGGTTCCCATTAAGGAGGCACGTCCTTTCGTCTACTAATCGCACGGATTTGCGGTGAACAGAGACGTCAATGAACGAACGGACAGATGATAACTTTGTGAAAATATAGGAAGTAAACTTTTCAGTCGAGGGTAGACACCTCAGTCCGCAGCTGCTCACGCTAACCACGGGACCACGGCGCTCCTAAGCTCACATTATCCTTGATGTTCCCTATCTTGCGCATGGACTACTCAGTTTGTGTATTTTGCTTATTTTTTCGTAGTTCCACACAACTTTTTCCTGTTTTCTCGATTGATCTGTGTTCAGTTTTTCAAGGCCTATCCACTGTGCCAACTTATAACTAAATCTGAGGGGGATGCGATGGGGAGGTTCCCTTGTTAGTTGAATATTTCCTTACCATTTGATGTATCGTGTCAAAGTCACCTTTAGTCTCGTTATAATACAAATTTATAACTGTTTTCTTCTTACAGGGGGCCCTCCATACTGTAAAACACGGATTTTGATGAGCTTCAAATATGTTGTAGAGGCACTTACCCTGACTGCCTGGCTATCCGGTTTTTTAGCGACAGGCCTTGGTTTTTGAGAAAATCGATTTTGAAGTTTATTGCGTGCTTGTATACCTATAACACTAGACAAATGACAAGTGTGTTAGCGTAGCGCAGCGCTAAAGGTTTTTCCGCTGCTGTGCTGGAGGTACCGTGTTCGAATCCTACACGTGGTTTTTTTTTCTTTTTCAAAATCGGCCGAATTTTTCAATTTTATTTCAAACAATAACACAGTTTAAGGTGTGTCAAATTATAAAAATTTATTCAGTTATTAATTTTTTCTGTCATACAATATTACAAAATTTTACTTTTTATCGTCCACACTGCTTGATGTGCCAGAACAATAATGTGGGTGATACTTATCATAGAAACAACCGAAGCACAAATTTTCGCAGTTCCACGCGCATTTTATGAAAGCAACCGTCTTGCAGGCGCACGGTTTCTTCATGAGTGATACCGGGAAACACAATTCTTTTGCATTCATAAAAATTTCTTTCACCCGCTAATTTCGATGCGAACCATGCTTATCTAATCATGCTTTCAAAGTTAGGTGCGCTGAATTGATGTAGGTTTAGCGAATGTAATTTTATCGAATCTTCCCTAGAAGCGATCTCTCCATTGTCTTTCATCAAGTCGGGAGCATTCTGAATAATTTTCGTGAAGATTTTTACCTGTTGGTAAAAATAAACATCGCAGGGCTGGCAATAAGGAGTGCACTTTGGTGGGAGCACGTTTAAGGTGCAGGTGCTCGCTTTCCTTTCATCAGTGAGTAGACGATCGTATAAAGACGAATCGGTTTGCACTCCCCACGAATCAATTACGTACAAAAAAATTTTCTATCCCACGTACGGAAGAAATACAGAATGCAAAAATTCTTTGTACAGCAGTTTCGTGAACTTCCCGGATTTCGCGCAGGACACGACTACATTTCTGTATTTCCCAGTTAATTCGTCTACTCGTTTTTGAACGTTTGGACCAAATTTTCCGGACGGTTCTTACATACATAAAAAAATATGGGAGCAGTATTCGAACACGGTACTTCCAGCGCGGTAGCGGTGAAGATTTACCGTTACTCTACGCTGACTTGCTCGGAATATATGTAATGTTACGGGTATACAAAGCGGGCAATGAACTTCAAAATCTATCTTCTCAAAAACCAAGGCCCGTCGCTAAAAAACCGGATAGCCAGGGACTCAGGGTAAGTGCCTCTACAACATATTTGAAGCGCATCAAAATCCGTGATTTACAGTATGGAGGGTCGCCTTGTTAGTGTCAGTCGGTGAACTAACTGCAGCGTCATAATGTTGAGATTATAGAAACAGCAGATTTCTTTTGGGTTTTCGCGGGGGATATAACAGACAATTGTGATTGGAATATTTCCAGTACTAGTATCACTGAAAGCAAATTTACTAGAATATAATTTCCGTCTTGAGATATCTTTCAGTTCTTAAGGTACATGTTTCCTATTTGCTTGTAATGTTCCCACGAGAGTTAGCTTGTGGTTCCTCCATAGATCTTCGGCCAAATCAATTGAAGTGTAATATCTGTCTGTGGTGACATTTTGCCCTGAGTTATGTGTAGGAACCACTGGGCGTTTGACCACAGCTGCAGCGGAATTTGATTGTTGTGTACCATGATTTCGTTTCCCAGCATAAGGCTCCATGCTGATAATATATCTAGTTTTAGCGTCGGTGAGCATGCGTATAAGTATACCATATTTACCAGGTTTTTCCTTCATGAAGACCTTGAAGGGCCACCTGCCACGGAACAATGACAACATTTCATCTGTAACAGTGTGCATCCCAACAGAATAATATTTTGGCAGTAATGCATTCATTCATTTTATCAAAAACTTCTCGCATTGCCGCAAACTTACCACGTTTCTTGCAATCACTTCGCGACTCTCTATCGTCATATCCCACTATTTTAGTTGTTGTTGTTGTGGTGGTGGTCTTCAGTCCAGAGACTGGTTTGATGCAGCTCTCCATGCTACTCTATCCCGTGCAAGCTTCTTCATCTCCCAGTACTTACTGCAACCTACATCTTGCTTAGTGTATTCATCTCTTGGTCTCCCTCTACGATTTTACCCTCTATGCTGCACTCCAATGCTAAATTTGTGATCCCTTGATGCCTCAGAACATGACCTACCAACCGGTCCCTTCTTCTTATCGAGCTGTGCTACAAACTCCTCTTCTCCCCAATTCTATTCAATACCTCCTCATTAGTTGTGTGATCTACCCATGTAATCTTCAGCATTCTTCTGTAGCACCACATTTCGAAAGCTTCTATTCTCTTCTTGTTCAAACTATTTATCGTCCATGTTTCACTTCCATACATGGCTACACTCCATACAAATACTTTCAGAAACGACTTCCTGACACTTAAATCTATACTCGATGTTAACAAATTTCTCGTCTTCAGAAACGCTTTCCTTGCCATTGCCAGTCTACATTTTATATCCTCCCTACTTCGACCATCATCAGTTATTTTGCTCCCCAAATAGCAAAACTCCTTTACTACTTTAAGTGTCGCATTTCCTAATCTAATTCCCTCAGCATCACCCGATTTAATTCGACTACATCCTCGTTATGCTTTTGTTGATGTTCATCTTATATCCTCCTTTCAAGACACTGTCAATTTTGTTCAACTGCTCTTCCAAGTCCTTTGCTGTCTCTGATAGAATTACAATGTCATCGGCGAACCTCAAAGTTTTTATTTCTTCTTCATAGATTTTAATACCTGCTCCGAATTTTTCTTTTGTTTTCTTTACTGCTTGCTCAATATACAGACTGAATAACATCGGGGAGAGGCTACAACTCTGTCTCAGTCCCTTCCCAACTACTGCTTCCCTTTCATGCACCTCGACTCTTATAACTGCCATCTTGTTTCTGTACAAATTGTAAATAGCCTGTCGCTCCATGTATTTTACCACTGCCACCTTCAGAATTTGAAAGAGAGTATTCCAGTCAACATTGTCAAAAGCTTTCTCTAAGTCTACAAATGCTAGAAACGTAAGTTTGCCTTTCCTTAATCTTTCTTCTAAGATAAGTCGTAGGGTCAGTATTGCCTCACGTCTTCCAATATTTCTACGGAATCCAAACCGATCTTCCCCTAGGTCGGCTTCTACCATTTTTTTCCATTCGTCTGTAAAGAATTCGCGTTAGTATTTTGCAGCTGTGACTTATTAAACTGATAGTTCGGTAATTTTCACGTCTGTCAATACCTGCTTTCATTGGGATTGGAATTATTATTTTCTTCTTGAAGTCTGAGGGTATTTCACCTGTCTCATATATCTTGCCAACCAGATGGTAGAGTTTTGTCAGGGCTGGCTCTCCCAAAGCTGTCAGCAGCTCTAATGGAATGTTGTCTACTTCCTGGGTCTTGTTTCTACTTAGGTCTTCCAGTGCTCTGTCAAACTCTTCGCGCAGTATCATATTTCCCATTTCATCTTCATCTACCTCCTCTTCCATTTCCATAATATAGTCCTCACGTACATCGCCCTTATATAGACCCTCTATATACTCCTTCCACCTTTTTGCTTTCTCTTCTTTGCTTAGAACTGGGTTCCCATCTGAGCTCTTGATATTCATGCAAGTGGGTCTCTTTTCCCCGAAGATCTCTTTAATTTTCCTGTAGGCAGTACCTCTCTTACCATTAGAGATATACGCCTCTACATCCTTACATTTGTCCTCTAGCCATTCCTACTTAGCCATTTTGCACTTCCTTTCGATTTGTTTTTTGAGACGTTTGTATTCCTTTTTGCCTGCTTCATTTACTGCATTTCTGTATTTTCTCCTTTTGTCAATTAAATTCAATATCTCCTGTGTTACTCAAGGATTCCTATTAGCCCTCGTCTTTTTACCTACTTGATCCTCTGTTGCCTTCACTGTTTCATCTCTCAAAGCTACCCATTCTTCTTCTACTGCATTTATTTCACCCATCATTGTCAATTGTTCCCTAATGCTCTCCCTGAAACTCTCTACAACTTCTGGTTCTGTCAGTTTATCCAGGTCCCATCTCCTTAAATTCCCACCTTTTTGCAGTTTCTTCAGTTTTAATCTACAGTTCATAACCAATAGATTTTGGTCAGAGTCCACATCTGCCCCTGGAAATGTCTTACAATTTAAAACCTGGTTCCTAAATCTGTCTTACCTTTGTATAATCTATCTGAAACCTTCCAGTATGTCCAGGCTTCTTCCACGTATACAACCTTCTTTCATGATTTTTGGACCATTTGTTAGCTTGAAAGGTCTCTGTTGGATTCCTTTCATGTTTAATTTCTCAAATTTGTTGTCTTTTATGGAATAAATTCCTCTTCTAAATTTACTATGGCGTTTCTGACTATCTGGGAGGAGACTGAGTAGTGGAACGTGTTACTTTTACACGTAAACAAGAACGATCTGTCACACTACTACACTTTAAAACACAGTATATATGTAATTCATGTCACACAGTCTCATACGGAACCTACATCCGCTTTCTGTTATATACTGTATATGATAAGATACTGTCATCCCCCTTCCCTTCTGTGTGAGAGGATGAATGATCAAATGTGTTTGTAGTTGCATGCTTGAGGGTAGCAGACAAGGCTGTCTGCTAGAGAACAGTAGGACCAACGTCGGAACAGGTAGCTACGGTTCCTAAAAGCAAAGAGGTTTCTATTCTTAGTATGGTCCGGTCCGTCCCTTGTCATGTTGGTATAGGAAGCTGCCCCTCTGGCCCCTTCCGTTTGTCTTTGTGAGCCACTCTCAGGAAGCACGCTGGGTAGTAGGCAGTTGCAGTCTGGCGGTAGGCCGTTGCAGTCTGGCGGTGGCGAGCGTCTGTAGTGGTAAGATCTCCGGCTAAGCGCGTGTCTGCTAAGTCCATAGGACAATGGATTTCTTAACTTCAGCCTAACTGAAAATTTAATCACCTTTTTTTCGGGTTAGTTCTAAAATATCTAAGGTTATCTTAAATTGCAGCGTAGTGTAATTCTCGTGTGAAGTTCATATTATTTTCCGGTAGTTGCTTTGTCACTACTTTATGAGTAAAGTGGAACCACGTGTTGATCAGTAACTCTAACTAAGATCAATCTTAAATGCAAATGCTTGTGTGATTATAACGTCTCATCTTGACAATACTTTGCAATATAGCAACTTTTCTTTATGTTCAACCCACGTGGGGTGTACTTTGCGAGATCAGTACCACGTGCTTATATAACTGTTTGACCCGTCAGGTTAACAGTAAGACGTTAGTAACCAGTTCGAGGTTTTTCTTTTATAAATTGCTTTTCGATCTAATTTATTTTAATTATCAGAATTAATGTGGAGTTATACGCTTTGTGTAAACCAAGTTGACCACGTGAAGCATGTGGTGTAATCATCAAAGTAGCCCTCAGCTTTTCTTTTCGCAAAGATTTCACAAAGAGTTAATATGAATTTAGTATACCAGTGTGTGCTAATTACATGACGGACAGGATTGTGCTTCGAACGTAATTTCTTTGGGTAAAAATTTGAATCTGTTTGTAGTGGTTAACTTTCTCTTGCATGTGTTTCAATGTGCTTTGTGTGTTGTTTTATGAATCCAGTGTTGTATCCAGTCTCCCAATCTTGGCTCCATATTTTATGTGTTCCGTAAGATTCCAATCTCACATTTTCACAATCGTAAATAAGGCACCAGCTCAGTTATAACTCACGTATAATATGCTGAAATTTCGATGATCAATTTTAAAAATAAATTTCCAAATATAAACTGATTTCTTTCGTTTTATTTAAATTCTCCTTTTATATATATATATATATATATATATATATATATATATATATATATATTACCGGTTGTTGTATGACTGTAAAAGATTATAATCAATGTTAGTCTGATTGGTAATGTGGTAAACCTAGACTAGATACCCAGTCGTGAAACAGTTGCTTAGTAATGCAAGATTAACTTCCCCAGACAGCTCACGGCCTTCAACCCGCTTTCATTGGCTAGTAGCACGATCAGCATACCAAAATTAAAGCTAAAATATTACAAGCTATGCTGTGCAAAATTCTAGCAGGCGGCTTCCTCTTTCATTCCTTACCCCCATTCCATATTCACCTACTACATTTCCTTCTCTTCCTTTTCTTACTATCGAATTCTAGGCCCCCTTGACTATTAAATTTTCATCTCCCTTCACTATCTGAATAATTTCTTTTATCTCATCATACACTTTGTCAGTCTCTTCTTCATCTGCAGAGCTAGTTGGCATATAAACTTGTACTACTGCGGTAGGCATGGGCTTCGTATCTATCTTGGCGACAATAATGCATTCACTATGCTGTTTGTAGTACCTTACCCGCATTCCTATTTTTTATTCATTATTAAACCTACTCCTGCATTACCCATATTTGATTTTGTATTTATAACCCTGTATTCACCTGAGAAAAAGTCTTGTTCCTCCTGCCACCGAACTTCACTATTTCCCACTATATCTAACTTTATCCTATCCATTTCCCTTTTAAAATTTTCTAACCTACCTGTCCGATTAAGGGATCTGACATTCCACGCTCCGATCCGTAGAACGCCAGTTTCCTTTCTCCTGATAACGACGTCCTCCTGAGTAATCCCCGCCCGGAGATCCCAATGGGGGACTATTTTACCTCCGGAATATTTTACCCAAGAGGACGTCCATACAGTAAAGCTGCATGCCATCGGGATAAATTACGGCTGTAGTTTTCCCTTGTTTTCAGCCGTTCGCAGTACCAGCACAGCAAGGCCGTTTGGGTTAGTGTTACAAGGCCAGACCAGTCAATCATCCAGACTGTTGCCCCTGCAACTACTGAAAAGGCTGCTGCCCCACTTCAGGAACCACACGTTTGTCTGGGCTCTCAACAGATACCCCTCAGTTGTGGTTACACCTACGGTACGGCCATCTGTATCGCTGAGGCACGCAAGCCTCCCCACCAACGGGAAGGTCCATGGTTCATGGGGGGAGTAAGCTGCTGGAATCTAGTTCGGCTCATGGTAGCGATATAAACAAATCTTCCTGAAGTGTAGGACCATAAATCTGTAACACATGACTTACTGTCGTTTTCCTTCCTCATAATAATTAGTAGACCTATATATATATGCCATGAATTCAAGACAGTTTCTGGAGACAAAAGTTTTTCAAATGATTCTCTTATTGTTCCTACTTTACCTTGTTCCTACTTTACCTTCGTCTGTTATGCCTTCTCTTTCTGTCATTACATTTTGTGCTACTCGTCCTCTAATGTGAGGAGATTTGGAGCTATAAATTTTTCCAGTGTTTGTAATATACTTGTCACTAACCTAACAAGCTGCAGTTTCAAGTGCCCAGAGTTCATCTTCAGCGTCTGTAGGTACTCCATCACTGTCTACGTCCTCGTGCAAAACACATTTCTCTTCAGATTTACTCACTACATCGTCAGTTTCATCAAATTCAGTTTGAGAATCTGTAGATTCTTCCCAAATACGTGATACTTCTCTGTCAGTAAGTGACTGTCGATACATTTTCAATCACAGTTGAATCTAACACTGGACTAAGTGCCACTGAACACGAAACAATAAAGAACCAAAGGGAAATGAATCATTGTTGAGACGATTGTAGCTGTCAACCCAGAGAAATATAATGTTCATGTGTTCTAAGGTCACGTAATCACGTAATGCTATTATTTGTGGAGTAAGACGACTGCTGTGAGAATTCGCATCTACTACCAAGATGGGGGGGGGGGGGGGGGTGTGGAGAGACTTTATGACCACCTCCCCAAACTTAAGTTTTCCGATTAAGCTTAAACGAAAAATGTAAAACAATCATAGAATCAGGAAGGAGACTTCATTAAAGCATTAAAGACAATAAATACTTTTTACAAAATTTTAAAAAGTAAAGTACCTGAGTAGATTTCAATATTTTCAAAAGGTGGGCATAATGCACCCCCCCCCCCTCCCCCTTGGTATTGCGAGTGTTAAAAACCACCGGATGCGACAGAGTACAGACGACAAAGAATAAAACCTGCTGGGAGAGACCTGCCGAGGGAGGGGAGGCCTGAGAGGAGGGAAAAGATGTAATAGAAGGGGGAAGGGGGAGAGGGGTACTGGAGAGGGTGGGACAAAAACAAGGGGGTAGGAGACGAGCGGGATGGGAGATGGAGGGGGAAGGCAAGTCAGGAGGAAGCACAGAGACACAGAAGGGGTGCACATGAAAGGGAGGGCGTGGAGGATGGAAGGGAAGAGGAGGGCAAAGGGAGCCCTGGTTTGGGAGAGAGGGAAGGTAGAGTTAGAGTTGGTAGGAGGGGTAGGTATCAGGGCAAAGCTCACCATCATCATCATCGTCGTCGTCGTCGTCGTCTGGGAGGGGTAGGAGCTGGGAAAGGAGGTGGAGGGTGTGGAGATGGAGAGAGGGCGGGTCACCACGGTGAAGACATGGCAATGGGTTGGGGGTAGAGAGAACAGAAGAAACCAAATGGGGGTGGGGGGATTGAGTATGCAGACAATGTACAGGGTGCGAATGTGTCAGAGGAAAAGGAGAAGATGTGGGAATGGGATGAGGTCGTAGAGGATTCAAGTGGGGGACGGGAGACAGATACAGAAGGTGAGGCAGAATGCATGGCATTCAAGGAATTGGAGGGCTATATGAACTTGGGCGGGGTGGAAATCCAGGCGATGGTGGCATAACGAAGGACAGGACAGATCAAGGATTTGCAGGTATGAAGGATGGTGGAATGATGCAGTCCACATGTCTGGCCGGACGTGAGTTTCAGCAGCCAGAGTCTATTGTGGGCTTTGGATCGTAAGGTGGGGAGTTGAGGTGAGGTTACGGTTGAGCATGAGGACAAGATATTTTAGGGTAGGAGTGAGGTGGATAGTTTAGCCATAAATAGTGAGGTAAAAATCGTAGAGCAAGAAGGAGCAGGTGGTACAACCTATGATGATTGCGTGGGTCTTGGAAGGTTTGATGTGAAGGAGCCACTGTTTGCACCAGATGGTGAAATGGTTGAGGTGGGTTTGAAGGGTACGTTGAGACCGTTAAAGGGTAGGATAAACGCCCAGGAAGGCACTGTCATCAGCACATGGAAGAGGTGATCAGGCCAGGGAGGTTTAGGTATATCTGCAATATACAGGAGATAGAGGAGAGGGGAAAGAATGGAGCCTTGGGGCATGCCGACGGTGAGATAGAAAGTATGGGAATTGGTATTATGCATAGTGACATAGGAGGGACGACAGGAGATGACAGAAGCAGTGAGATGGACGAAATTGATGGGAGAGCGTAGGTCTGGAGTTTAGAGAGGATCTCGGGGTGCCACACGTGGTCATAGGTGTCCTGGAGGGGAAACAAAAATAGCGGAGCGACGGGAGTTAAGTTGGAGGGAAAGAAGATTGGTAATGTTAAGGAGCTGGTCGTCAGCTGAGAAGGAGGGCCATCATTTCAAGAAAATGAATCACGATAAACAGTACTCTTCCTCGTTAGAATTAAACTCTTTTAAAAACTTAAATAAAACACATCCTTGAACTTGCAGAAGGAGTAAAGTTATTCTTGTGAATTCTTGATAACCATTTCTTCCTTGCTGCTTCACAGAACACACATAAATCGTCCAGTCTAGTGTACACCAAGTAAACAAAAAGAATTAACGTTTAACACATTGTAACTCCACTCACGAACGAGCTGAATTACGATACAATAATGTGCAGGGCGATGTTTACAAGCTTCCACAGACTACTGTTGTCGTCATGTTGTGTCGTCACGAACAACGTGCACAGGATTTCTTTATTTAGGGGATGCTGAGTGTATCCCAGTCATGGGTGTTGAGGAAGCAGCAGTAGAGCATGTGGGAGAAGGACGGCATGTAGACGAAGAGTAGAGCGGTGAGGGTGGATAAGTTTGATAGGAACGTGGGCCTCCACAGTGTCAGTGATGGTCTTCTGGCGGAAGGATGAGGCATGGGTGACATCAGGGAACTGTGTGGCTTTCGACCTGTGAGGCAATGGATTCCTGGTAGGTATCCCAGTTGGCACGGCGGTAGTCATGGACAGACTTTGGAGGGACAGCAGGATGGTAGGCAGGAGGGAACGATGGGCAGAGGAGATAGAGAAGGACTGGGAGGTCGTCACTACCAATGGGGTTGAGGATATCCAGACGATACGACCACGGAGGTTGGGGGAAACTAGGACGACATCCGGGGTGGAGTTACTTTTGGGATGGGTGTGCTGCGGGAGCAGAACAAGGTCACCGTGGAGGGTGGCGAGAACTGATGCCACCGCTGAAGGATGGCAGGATCACAGCTGTGGATGCTGAGGTTTGCAGCAATCACATAGGTGGAGAAGGCGTGGTCAACATAAGAGATGAAGTCATAGGGGAGAGGAGCTGTGGGCTGGACATAGATAGTGGCACAGGTGACAGTGATGGAGGGAAAAAGACGCTGAGGATGAGGTGTTCAGTCAGGTCATTGAGCAGGGGTTGTGATCAGACAGGGGTATGCTTGAGGTGGCCAATAGCGACGCATGGGGAAGGGGATTGTCGGTGTGGTGAAGAAGGTAGGGATGTGTGCAAACAACATGGTGAGGTTGGAGGAAGGTTTTGTTCAGGGTGAAGGAGTTGACCTGGTGCTGGGACAGAGGTATTTGTTGGCAGGGAGGGAGTGAATGTCTAGGTGGAGGATACGGTACTGTTAGAGCGCCAGGGGGGGGAGGGGGGAAGGGAGCAGAGGGAAGAGGAGAGAGGCTTAAACGAGGGTGTCTAGGCTGGTGAAGGTCAAGTGGGCCAGGTTGTGGGGGTATTTGGCGTAGGTATTCAAATGGAAGACAGAGTGGGTGCCAAGGGAGATCTGCTGGAGTGTGTGGGAGCATTGGAAGGGGTGGATATTCTGGAAGACGATGGTCAGGAACCGGATGATGTCTTCAGCCATAGGGGGAGGATGGAGGGTAGGCTTTGTGGCAATATCTTGGGAGATGGTCATTAAGCTAGGTGGTCCCCTTCATGCTATTCGCGAGGAGTAGGCTATTTGGCGGCACCATGATTCACCTCCCCCTTCCCTCATCATCACACAACACAAACATTACACTATGCGCGCGCGCACAAACATTACACTATGCGCGCGCACACACACATACACATACACACACACAAACACGCACACACACACACACACACACACACACACACACACACTGTGTGTGTTATCATAGTGATTTTAAGTTTATAAGATGTCTTCAACAAGAAAAAGAGAAGTCACGGCAGCGTTATCTGTTATGTGCTTATCGAAAAAAAAAGAAACTGTTCGAAACAAAAGAAGTGGTTCAAGTCATAGATACAAAGGAGAATGCATTTGGGCGTGTACCATCCTTTAGCACACGAACTTCAGCTTGAAGATGCCCAGCAATTTAGGAGTATTTGCAGATCATCAACTGTTGAATCCGGTTTGCTGGTAGCATTAGTGGCAATATCCTACGTTTTTTTCACAACAAGTAAATACTTGAGATGCATCAATGTATTTATTTTATCGTCCATTAGTTGAAATGCATTAATTTATATTAAAAGCTAAACATGTGTTATTACAGATGATTCTTATGGCAGTATACAGTATCTCTTCCGCCTACCTGTATATACAATAGCCAGGTGATAAAGGAAATGGATCCTGCAATTTTCAGTGTTCTCAGAGAGACGTATCGGAAGGTAGTGATTTTCTATATATTATTTATTTATTTGTTTATTGTGGCACGAAGATTAGAAATAATTGTAGATATATTACAAAGTAAATACAACAGAAAACAAATGAAAAATACGAAATTATGGTACATGAAATACAGCGTACTCATACGACTCGACAAACTCTTTGACTAATGAACAACTGTTGGCATTAGGAGTTTCCGGCAAAGTGGGATGTGTCAATGTAGGTGGGGTTGGAGCACATGAGCTGCTGGCAGATAAACTATATATCAAATATCCATCTCTTTCAAATGAACTCAGTACTTATTTGCGTTTTCAGTCTCCTATGTGAGAGACCGGAGTTCACAAGCAACGTGCTTTAAAATTTGTCGTGTTCGTGAGTGGTTTTTTTAGCGAGTATTTCTAATGTTGCCTTTTTTGTATACGAGATACTTTTGGTTTATTTCGTCCATCTGAGTTGTTTCCTTGCCTTCTCTATTATCGTCTGGTAATCCGTTCACTTCATCAACGCAATTTGAAGATGTTAGCATCTGAAAATTTAATACACAAAATTAATGTTCATTTAAAAAATAATGATGTTTGTTATGTGCAAATTTCATTTATTTACTTATTTATATTTACTATTTATTATGAATTTGTTTTATTCTTTTCAGTTTCCTCAGACCAAAGAAGAATTTTATATAGGAGCAGGTTTTGAAAAAGGGTGGAATTTCCCTCTTTGCATTGGCGCCATCGATGGAGAGCAACCCTCAGAACTGCGAGAGTACATTTTATAACTAAAAAGGGGCACACAGTATCGCTTTATTACGAGTCGTAGCTGCAAACTATAGCTTTACCTACATAGTCGTTGGTTGCAATGGGTGAATCTCAGATGGAAGCGTATTTTGCAAATGCAATTTGTATAACCAGCCGGAACAATAAAAAAACGTTCCTCTGCCACTACCGCAGCCTCAGCCACGGAGAGAAATGCCAATTCCTTATTGCATTGTTGATGATGACGCGTTTGCTATGAATTCATATATCTTGAAGCCAGACCCATTTCGTGACCAATCGGCGCCCAATACAATATTTGATTACCGCCAATCGAGAACAAGTCGAACTGTTGAAAACACATTTGGGGTCTTAGCAAATAGATTTCGAGTCCTTAGGAAACCCATACTTTTGAAAACCGATACCCCAACACTGTACTGGCAAAATGTGCGCTTCATAATATTTTAGTACATCAAAATCAGAAAGGCTATTTAGGCAATGGAATGATAGATACAGAAGATTTATGTATGCAGACTGTAATATCTAGGTAATGAAGAAGTAAACAACACATTTTTTCTTTAGCAGGTGGCCGGAGAAACAACTTTTAGGCCTCCCAAAAGCAAATGAGGAGTGAGTTTGCGAATTATTTGATGACTACGAGGAATTGCCCTGGCAGTACGCTCATATCAAGGTATAATAAGTTAGTTCATATTGAACGGTTAAATATACTTTCTGATAAAAATCTGACGAGAAACATACCAGATTTGATTGTATACCAGCAGCCTGTAGAGAAGGCACAATAAAACTTACTGCCGAAAAATAGGGATATCTTTTGACGTCTTCCGTTTCACTTCCGCCATTTATTTTTCATTTTTGTACATGATTATTAGAAAGGGTTGATAATGTACGTATATGCAGATGTATTGATAATGTCATATTGTTGATGAGCAATGCAAAATTATTTGTGAAATAAACTTAGCAGATTTCGTAAATTGTGTAGTTGCATACTAATTTCAGAAGGCTCACAACTGAAGCCTGTCGTTTATTTCTCCATCACTAGACCTTTTAAGATCTGGGTTCCGCATGTCGTAGAGGATTGGCTTCAATTCGTTTGCTTCAATGAGTTTGCACACATCCCCGTGTGTACATTTTTTTATTAAACTCGGCCATACTCAACACTCGGCAAATTCAAACATTTTTGAAATGAGAGCACTCGCCGTGAGCATGGGGAAAATGTTTACACTAGCGAGAATAAGGCAACACTGCACCTCCCCGACAGTTCCCCCTCTACTTTCAGCGAGAAGTCCCAGTGGCTTTCGCACTTGGCCGAGTTCTGCTCTTGAGTGTGTGTGTGTGTGTGTGTGTCACTCTTGAGAGTAAAAACTCGTAAATGCACCTTTAGGGCTATTCTCTGGATTATGACTTTCATTACACAGCACCTCGGTTGTCTTGGGATGCAATGCTCAAGAAAACGAACTGCAGCATCGAATTATTGACCGATCCCGACATGCTTCTTTTCTTTGAGCCAGGAATCCATGTGGGACTTTGCCAAGTGAAGGCAAATAACCCACGGATGGGTGACAGGTTCAACGCATCCCTTGGTTCGAATTACATCATGTATTTTGACGTAAATAACTTACACAGGTATTCCATACAACAATCACTGGCGATTGGTGAGTTTCGATGGGTGCCCGAAGACGAATGCAAGGGATTAGGTGGAAAAATCAAGAGTATAGCAGATGATGATATAGGGTATGTGGTGGAGGCAGAACTCATGTAGCCTATATGTTTGCATGATACGCATGCCGATTTGCCATTGCGTCCGGAGCAACTAGTTCTGTGAGGAGGCTCCACCCCAAAACTGATGACAATGCTGGCTGTCGTGATCTTCAGCAGTGTCTCAGCTTGAGGATGGAGGTGGTTAGAATCACCCTGGCTATCTCCTTCAAGCAGTTCCCCTTGCTGAATACGAGACAGAGAGCTTCCACGACATGTGACTTTGAAAAACCTTTTTATAAATTATTGAATAGTTCAATTTTCGGTAATACAATGGAGAATTTGAGGGATTGTCGTGAAATTTTGACTAGAAGCGAATGGGATGGGCATTATGGCTTAAAAAAATGCATCGCCAAGCCAAACTTCAAGCAGACCACCATATTCCATCGTAATTTGTTGCTATGGAGGTGGCAAAGACTACAGTAGATTTTACGAAACCTATTTATGTGGGGATGTGCACACTAGACCTATCCAAATTCCACATGTATCGGTTCCATTATGAGTTTGCGAAAACTCATTTTGCAGATCCTAAACTGCTATATATGGATACAGATAACTTTATCTATTGGGTGAAGAACTGCAGTTCATATGGAGTAATGAAGTACCGCAGTAATGAATCCGACATGTCCTCATAGACAGCCGATAATCCTTGTGGTCTTGTTTCACAGAACAAGAAGGTTCTGGGCCTTATGAAAGACGAGGCAAATGGATTGCCGATTGTGGAGTTTGTTGGTCTGCGATCAAAAACGTACGCGTATCTCACTTTGGAAGCTGTCACCCAGAGGCTAGCTTACTGTGCGCTTCGTATGGCATCAGGATCCCCCTCTATCGGAGACTATTTTCAGTGCCAGTACAGCGGTGTTCGCGATGCTGCACCGCAGCCGCCGCATATGGTACGGCAAACTAGTATTCGATCAAGACGACATGAAGTGTACACTGTGCTGCAGTCTAAAATCGGTCTGCCACCTCATGACGATGAAAGGGACATTTCTAACGACGGGACTGAAACTCTACCGTACTCTCACTGCTCACTTGTAGCGAGAGATGGTGTGAGGGACTGATTGAGTGAGAGTGAGAGAATGAGTGAGAGAGAGAGAGAGAGAGAGAGAGAGAGAGAGTGCAGAGTAGTGGTATGTCATACTACTTTTATCATAGCGTAAGTAATTCTGTGTGTGCGTATTGTAAACATTTATTTATTTATTTATGTGTAAACACACACACACACACACACACACACACACACACACACACCGTGTTTGGGAAAAAAGATAAAAAAAGAAAAAAAGGATGCATGCTATGTTTGTGAAAAAGTAAAAGAAGTTAAAAATCATAAACAAAAAAATGTATATTTATTTATTCATTCATACACTATGTATGTGTAATGTGTGTGTGTGTGCGTGTGTGTGTGTGTGTATGTGTATGTGTGTGTGTGTGTGTGTGTGTGTGTGTGTGTGTGTGTCTGTGTGTGTGTACACATTATGTGCATCTTGGAAATTGAATAGTTTTTAAGTTTTCACCTGCCGCTAGCCATCTAAGTCAGATTAGTTTTTAAATGTATATATCTATACAGCTCACAGTCCATCATAATTACTGTAAAAGCCTTTGCTATTGGGGCTGTGGAAAATAGTTTCCAAGTGTACACAGTCCACCATAATGATGGTAAAAGTTATGCTACTGGGGCTGTGGGATTTAGTCATAGTAGTAAAAAAGGTATCGCTGCCTTAGTTTTTAGCGAACATTTATATGTTTGGAAAAACTGTAAACATTCTCATCCAGTGGCACTGGGCCGGCCGAAGTGGCCGTGCGGTTCTAGGCGCTGCAGTCTGCAACCGCGAGACCGCTACGGTCGCAGGTTCGAATCCTGCCTCGGGCATGGATGTGTGTGATGTCCTTAGTTTAGTTAGGTTTAACTAGTTCTAAGTTCTAGGGGACTAATGACTTCAGAAGTTGAGTCCCATAATGCTCAGAGCCATTTGAACCATTTGAATCAGTGACACTGGGAAAAAATTGTAAGAAAGAGTATTCTCAACCAGTGCTACTGTTGTTGCGTGTAAGTTCAAAGTATCTTTGTATTCGAATACCATAAGCAAATTGTATCTCAAGAACTACATTGTACCTCAAGAACTGAACTGTAAACTCAAGAAATGAATTGTAATTGTGTGAACTGAATAAACAAAAATCAAATGGCTCAAATGGCTCTGAGCACTATGGGACTTAACAGCTATGGTCATCAGTCCCCTAGAACTTAGAACTACTTAAACCTAACTAACCTAAGGACATCACACAACACCCAGCTATCACGAGGCAGAGAAAATCCCTGACCCCGCCGGGAATCGAACCCGGGAACCCGGGCGTGGGAAGCAAGAACGCTACCGCACGACCACGAGATGCGGGCAATAAACAAAATAATTCGTTACTGTACGTCATTGTTGTTGTTCTTATTTACAAAAAACCTATTCCTATTGCATTATGTATGTACAGTATATGCGAAGGCTGTACAGGATACAAATGACATTAGTTTTTCTGAAGATGAGTGCTATTAAGAAGGTAAAGTTTAAAACAAAGAATAACAAAATATATAGAAGGGTTGCGTGGAATTGTGCCTATCATACATCACGAACTGTGTTAAATAGGAGCAGGAGGCACGTTACTGCATCTGCTTTCAAAGATATATAGCAAACATATCTAAAATTACATCTCCTTTGCTTGAAGGAAACCACAGACATAGAATCTGGACGAAACTATGTACTATGAAAGCGCGAACAGGGTGAAGAGAAATCATACACTTATTATGAGCTAAAAAGCAATTTTACATTTTCATAAGCCTATACAGCAACACTATTTTCACACATCTTCTTTTTGAGTCGATGTATAGCAGGACACCCACAGAATTCCAGGTCGTGACTAGCAGCAAACTGGGAGATTCGACGCATCCATGCGATTTCCTCCTTCCCCTTCACGTAGATGATGGTGTCCGTGTGGGCGAATAATCGAAGTGACGTACCGTATCTTTATAGGGTATGCCAGGATCATCCCAGTGAATTCCACGGTAGAAATGTGTTAACCACTTTGCACTCTCCCATGTTTTAGCGCACTTCACATCTTTGAAAGTCCTCAGTGATGCAATGTTTTCTGAGAACGTCTCTATTATTCCGGCATCTTCTGTCTACGATACGATTGCAACATCTTTAAATATGAACTGCCTACGCTCATCATCAGAGAAACCCTGAACAACTGCAATGATGTTCACACCTTGAGATTCCATTGTGGAACGCTTTGTTCATTTGCACAGCTTGCTGCACAACACCGGCGTGGGAACAGCAATTAATCACACCGTCATGTAGAACTAGAACATACACAACAGGTTGTTCCGGGAAATTTGCTGAAGATTCAAATTCAATTTGTACATCTATAGGTCCATACTTAATTATCTCGTTCTGTTTCGAGCAGTCCATTATCATAATCGGTAATAGCTCCTTGAATTTCCATGAACTGAGTACACACCCTTCTTCTTCAGCACTTTCATAGTAAGAAGCACGAAACCTTGCATACATGTCATACTAGACTGTAGACATTTTCATCCCACTGCATGTGTAAGTTGTCATATTGGTAGAATTCTGAATTCAGACAGACTCCGGCATTAGTTAACTTGCAGTTGTCATATACAGTGGAATCAGTTGCTATGTTCCATCTTCTGTCAGTTGAAATGCAAGTATGAAAAATCTAGGCATCTCTAGCTACGAAGAGGTTTTAATAGCCCATGTTTGTCTGCTTGCAGTCGGTAGCAATGGGTTCTCGAAAACCTCCCAAGAGCGGATTGTTGGTGATAGATATGTACCGGATTTGAGAACTTTTAAAAGCTCCAAATGCTCTTCATCTGATAAATTGATGTGAATCATTATCTGTATTATCTTGCTGATGGTGATTTCTCCTCTTGAGCTCATTGAATGTATGAGTTATTGTCCGTCACACTCCGCACCAGAATGAGTTCCTGATTAGCATTCACAATAAACTTTTTCATGTCCACAATACTTTGTGGTATGGGTGCAGCAAACCGTTTGTGCTCTGCAACTATTCTATCCACCGACTGCCTATGAACTACCCCGCATTTTCTAAACCATTCAAATACGTGGCTGATGCAGAGACGTATGTTTTAAGGGTCGATGTTATGCCGACATTGCGTGTACGGTCGATCTCAGACCCACTGAGTTCATAGCGTATCTGTTGAAACAGAAATGCTAAAGCATTATGTGTAAACTTTGATCTCACTGTAGCTCTGCCATCGCTTTTCTTGAACGATCCCTTCAAATATGAAACTCTGGCACGGAAGCGTCAGCGCGTCTTGGTGCTGGATGAGAATCCTAATTTCATCATTCTTTTTAAATGTGGTTGAAGCATAAGGGCTATGCGAGAAGTATTCCTGACGTATAATTCGCTCATCATAGTCTACTGGACTGGCTATATTGGGTGAGGACGGCATTGCAAGGTTTCAAGCCAACTGATTTAAGAAACTCATAGTTCGCACGTGTTATCACTTTGAGGTTCAGCAATGAAGTGACGTACTGTGGACTGTGTACACTGGTTTTATACCGTATGCCCATCCTGCTTTAGATACAATCGTACAATGATTTCCTCACCACGAAAGTCAACAAGTTGATTATTCTGGTCCACAATACGCAACTCCAAATAGTCCAATGTCTGAACTGTCACTGGGAGGTATACTGCACTGGTGGGAGCCTCAGCACTCATATAACCTGTTGCAACTGAGGGGAAGCATCCTTAAAGAGTATGAATCAGACTGTCGTTGAGATAAAACTTCGTTGCAATGTTACACCTGCCTCCGATTGTGCTGGCAGGCAGTATGTCCACAGTCTAATCTGACTTGCAAAATTTACTAGGATCCTTCTTCAAAACCTGTCCTTTTCTGAAACCCAGTAGGCACCCTTCTGTACCTTTCTTGTTAACGTCAGTCGTTACATTCACAGTCCTTATTTCAGATTTAAGACTATTGATGTCTGCACGTCGCTCAATACCTTTCCAGACTGTTTTAAGACGTCGTTTACATCGTCGATATCGTATGCACCAGGTTCTATTCTCACAAGGTCTTTTTCAGCTTGTTGTTAGCCTCGGTGATATTTGGGATGCTGTTGTACGTCTCCAGTCCAGTCAATGCAGTACCCCATTCACCAATGCTCAAACCAATTGGCGGGAAGTAATTTGCACGTAATGCAGATGATCACTCTTTTAAAGTCAAAGGGTATGACATTACGTCTGAACATCAAGTCATGAAGGAATGTTTAAAGCTGTTCCTTATATATTAATCTCCTTCTTCTTCTTCTTTGTAAACGTGAAGAGCATCATAATGCATAGATGTCCACAGAGGTGTGTATTTAAATCCTGATAGCGCCGATATTGTAAAACACAGGTCTTCTGCGAGTGAAGAAGTATCGTAATTCTTCTGGGGGTTGCAGGTCACCAAATGAGTCAAAATAGTGGACGGTATTTGTATTTTTCACAATATATGCCACCAATGGGTGCCAGGATCTCAAGCAACATCTGAATTCACAATACCACATTCACCAATTTTCCACATAGTCTTCCGTAATGTATCCCGCATAAACATACCACGGAATCGTGGAATGTTGGATTTACTCCTAACAAACTTAAGATCAGTATTTGTGAGAGGCCGATCTGGTAGGACTGCTAATCGGCTTTTTTTAAAAATTTATGATTAGACCAAGCTCTTTCCTATACAGTTTCAAATATAGTCCTTTCCCGATGGCTGCAGCTTCCATCGTGCTTCTTCTAACTGCGCTTGGCAATTCTGCGCGTTCTTCGCTGTTCGTGCAATAGTTGCAGCACCACCAGCGAGGGACCCTACCACGGAGAGAACAGACAGCGCTGGGATAAAGAGTGGGAGAACACCACCAGACGTCTTGGGTATTCGTAGAATTCGAGGTGCTTTATCTTATCCTCTTCTTCCTCATCCTTGTGCTTCAGTGCATTTTTAGCTGCATACACTGCTGTCAGGATAGTGTTCTTCAAACACCTCCGCTTCCCACCCTTCTTGTTTAGTTCGCAACGTGCAGCATTCATAACTCACTTGAAATTCATCACTCCGAAACCCAACTTAATTTTTCCACGCATGGTGTTATCAGATGAAATTGCCGCAATGCGTTGACCTATAGGCCGGTATTACACTATCAAATTTCTTTGTCCAATATCTTTGTCAAAGATATTTGATAGTGTAATAGGGATCTTTGACAAATGTCGTCCCATATTTGATCAAATCTAGGCCGAGGCCGTGTATTTGATCAAAGAAATCGCTTGACTTCTGTTCACTGCAATGCGATATGTTACCACGCGGAGCGCCAGCATCGCTGGAGCGTTCTGTCATTTTTTGTGTTTGTAAACATGGCTGCTAAATACAATTGGTGTGTGGCGTCTACCACAAAATTAATTGAAATGTATGAAGCAGATGAGGCGCTTTACAATGTGAGGCACCCTGATTATAAAAATAGATTAAGAAGATTGGAGAGTTATAAAAATATAGCAGAGATTATTAGCCGTGACATACGGCCTGGATGTACGGCCGAGGATATCAAGAGGAAGATAAATGGCCTCCGCACTAGCTACTCGTACGAGAAAGCAAAAGTACGTATTGACATATTCATTTATATTTATTTATGCAAGTAAAGTTTACATGTCATACAAATGATTAGCATTAATTTGTTCACTGCAGCGACATGAAGCATACAATAATGTTTACGTAACCCACAAGTAGTTTAAATTATTTTCATTACTAATATTGCAGATGCATAAAAGCAAAAGTGGAGCCAGTGCGCAGGCGGCGTATACACCACAAGTGTTCTGGTTCCAAATGCTCAAATTTCTCGACCAGTCAACAGAGGCCGACGAGAGTGTGTGCAATATGGAGAGCACGGAAAGTGAAACTGGAAGTGAACGTGCCACACCGACGTTTGAGGAAATGTTTAAGGTATGTACATTTGTTTACATTTTACGTTACTAAATGTGATTATCTTGCCAGGGCACTTTCCCAGCGCCATTGTAAAATGTCTTAAAGTATTCCCTAACTGCTCTCCCGTGTACTGTACGTCCAGAAGCAGCTTGGCAAGCTATTGGTTCCATTTGCTGTAGGCCCTCAGTGCTTTGTGTCTCAAGATAAGTGCAGTTTCCTACTACGGCAGACACTGTTTCCTGACGAGTGTACAAGTGTTTTCTTATCTCAGTTAACAAGTTGTGCAATGTGCAGGCAGCCAGTGTTATTGTGGTAACTTTTTCAGGAGGCAGATTAATTGTGGTAAGAAAAATCCTGAAACGACTTGCAAGAATGCCAAAGCTGCTCTCCACTTATCTTCTCCCTCGTGACAGTCGGTAATTGAAAACCTTTTCTTCTTTTGTGATTCCTTTTAAGGGGTATGGCTTCATAATGTTATATCTCAGAGGAAAAGCGTCATCTGCCAGTACTACCATTGGAGTTGTAATGTTTGTGTTCCCAAGCTTCCTGCCTTCAGGAATGTTGAGCATAGATCGATCAATGAGACACTCACGTAGTTTGTTTTTTGAAAACACTCCAGCATCATCAACACGCCCATTAGTTCCTACATCTACATACAAAAATTTGTAGGAAGCATCTACCATGGCAAATAAAATGATACTGTTGAAGGATTTATAATTGAAAAAGTGAGATCAACTAGCTTGTGGACATTTAATACGAATGTGCTTTCCGTCCATTGCTCCTATAGTGTTATAACAGTTCCACTTCTTCTCGAAATCCTCTGCAATTTGCTCCCACTCTCCTCTGCTTGTGGGTACCTGTAAATAAATAAGATTTATGTATGTGCAAGGAAGTACGTAACTAATGGTTGGTTGGTTGGTTTCGGGAAGGAGACCAGACAGCGAGGTCATCGGTCTCATCGGATTAGGGAAGGACGGGGAAGGAAGTCGGCCGTGCCCTTTGAAAGGAACCATCCCGGCATTTGCCTGGAGCGATTTAGGGAAATCACGGAAAACCTAAATCAGGATGGCCGGACGCGGGATTGAACCGTCGTCCTCCCGAATGCGAGTCCAGTGTTTAACCACTGCGCCACCTCGCTCGGTTACTTAACTAATGGCTTTTATCTTTTATTTTATAGCATGAGATGCAAGAGCCTGTCGCATGTAGCGAGGCACAGCCACAGCCCCTGCGTCAAGAGCGGCCTCCCACTAAAATGAGGAAAGTCACGCCAGACGTGGCAACAAACGTCATGGTGGAGGCCAGCAGGACACTTCAGGCTATGGCTGATGCTGCCAGAACCATGCCTGTCCATGAAGACCGCTACAGTACCCTTGGCGCCCACATCGCAGCAGAACTGCGTGAAATGGAAAAGGTGGGCGGCAGGGAATACACCACTGCCACTATGCACAGTCTGGAGCGGACATTAATGGACAGGTGGGATTTGCTGCATGCGACAGCCCGTGCACAACCGTCCACCTCTGGATATATCCAGGCTGCCTTGCAGCAGGCTGGAATAGACGATGAGGATTCCATTCTATAAATATATATGTGTGTATAATTTTTGTATCTCTCCAATCTTCTTAATCCATTTTTATAATCAGGATGCCTCACATTGTAAAGTGTCTCATCCGCTTCATACATCTCTATTAATTTTGTGGTATCACACATCAATTGAAATTTGCCATGTAAATAAAATTAAATAAATAAAATAATAACAATTTATCTTCATGAACATAAAGTGTATCGAACATTTATTTACCTTCAGACAATGGTCCTTTAGTGCTTTATAAATTGCTTCACACGTTTCAGGTATTATTTTACTTAATGTGCATTGTGGAATTCGAGTGCTGTACTGTAAGCTAGAGTAACTTTCTCCTGTAGCAAGGAATCGTAGTGTTACAGTGAGCCTGTCTTCTGCAGATATAGCAGTTCTTAGGTGAGTATTGGGTTTTGAGATATGAGGAATCACTTCACTGAGAACATACTGAAAAGTATGCTCATCCATTCGCAAGAAATTGATGTATGACTTGACGTCTCCCACTATTAGCTCACGTAACAAGTTTTGTTGAATGCTTTTTTCGTCTCGTCGTGAAACCCACGGCTTCACCTAGGTACGTTTCCTTTTTTTCCCCCGCTTCTGTATCGCATGTGCACACACAGCAATTGTGGCACAAGCAGCAGCTGCTGCGGTTAATAACAATTTGTTTTTGTCAGCCATCTTGAACTTTGACGAAAACTTTGAAGACAGTTTAATACCCCGTCTAGCGCTACGTCAAAGATCTTTGTCAAATATATTGGACGGAATATTGGATCACATCTTTGATCAAATCTTTGACAAAGAAATTTGATAGTGTAATACCGGCCATACCAATATCCTTTTTTCTGCATATCGCCTTAGCCTTATCAGATAAAATCCTGTCTGCAATGTTACGGCTTGGGAGATCTTTATTTGCAGCGTATGCATTGTCGTGTTCCATACACGCGTCGCTGAGCAGATTAATCCCCTTATCACCTGCTGCCAAGCGTTTTTGAACCTTTGTTCCAGATCTACAGCATTTATATCCCGGAATGTGTGCTTGCACTGGCAGTTTGCCTAGAATACCACCACCTCCTCAAATGCGTCTCCTAGCATGCGTGTTATGCTACTGCTGTGGTTGTGGATTGCGCATCCCATTATATAGCAGATTGTTAGCATCAATCCAACTGTTTTGTGCCGCAGGCAACCAAGCCATTTGATTAGCGCTACTCCCCCGACGTCTTATGACTCTCTCCACGAGAAACACATCCGGTTCTGAACTTTTTTGCCGCTCCTCCGTGTAAAGCAACCTGCAATATCTTCACCTTTATTATCCTTCAAGATATAAGTTCTAGGATTTGTTCTCTGAACCTTTGAAACTGTAAATATCTCTGTTGACCGGTTTGATAGGTATGATTTCTCAAATGCTGCCTTGTCTTTTAAGATGCGTACCAAATCATCTACATAAAATTTCTGTTTGCGTGGATCCATCATTTTAATGCAATAGTACACCATATCCATGAGTCCATTATCACGATCATCAATTGGTCTGTTTTTATTGTGCTATATTTGGTTCGATTGCAGTGAGCAATTATTTCTGGGCGAATATCTGTCCATTTCTGTGAGTTGCAAAGATTAAAACACATCCACAGTTGACCTTTTATTGTTCTGCTCAGTCGTTCCACGACACTCGCCTACAGGCGGGTGAATGTTTAGTCTTGATATATTCGATACCACTGTATCGCAGTCTTGAAATAACTATTGTAAAGCTCTCCAACGTGATCGGTTTGGAGGTTTTCCGGGCATCAATTCATCCCTGTCTGCAGCAAACGCTCAAACACATCTACAACATTTCTCCCAATTTTGGTTTTAACAATAACCTTTAAAATACATTTGAATCCATTATTCTCGAGTGAATATTCCCTCATATTTACAAGGTCAGCCTGTCGTAAGTCATCCAGACCTTTAATCGTAACATGCCTATAAGTGTATGTTTTGCGCACTGGTTTGTGCAGTTCTCGAACTACTGTCTCCTTACTTATTCGGTGACACATCTGTCTCTAAGCTCAGAGGTTACTGAAACAACCTCATTAGAATGAGCTGTATTACCTGCAGCAGCTGATGCCGTGAGCAGACGTGGTGGATTTATTAGCCTGTTGGGATCGTCATAATATATATACTGCGGGATTCGATTGTTCACTGCTTTATTCTAGGGTGTCCATTTCATTTTCATTGAAAAAGGGGACATTTAAAATAAATTAGAGAAAAACTTGGGACAATGAAGAAAAAAACGGGACATAAATATTATATTGACTAAATTTAATACACATCCAAGTTTACCTTTAGAACGTGGACTCAGATGATCCCAAATCACTTTTTACAATTATTCTGCCACACTATCACCGTACTTTTCACTTTTATGTGCTTTATCAAGAAGTGCATTTTCGTTTGAAATTGTATCATAAAAGTCAGTACACGATTCACTATTAAAGTGTGTTTTGACAATGAGTAAGGTCTTCACTGTTTCAACTTACATTCTGTTTTTTTTTTTTTCATCTGACCGCAAAGAGTTCACTAACGAAACACACGTTCCACAGCAGCATTTGACCCAGGAGTTTCCAGACAAAACTCCAACAAATAATCATGTTTTTCATGTTAATGATTTTACTTTTGAAATAAGCAAATATTTTACAGCCAGTTTGTAAGGAATTGCGCACCACATGTGCTGGACAGCCAACACCTACTACATTATTCACTGTGTTCTGTTGCAGTTCATAGAACAAATAGTTTTTTCCTTTCCTCTGCTTACCACCAAGATTGGTGTTAGTGTTGTCTACAGAAACTGCAATCACCTTTCCCTCAAGATCATATTCCTTTAAAACCTCCAGCACATAATTCTGAAGTAAATCTGAAGTTTCTCCAGCTAAATTAACCAATTAGAGCACTTTCCCCGTGATACCATTTTCAGGGTGAAAATACCTGATAAGGAGAGGAACCAGCTTTAAATCCAGATGAATCGATGTATCAATCATTACTGAAATGAATCGAGCACTTTTCAGTTCATTTAAAACCTGCTGAGCTGCATACGGTGCAATAACATTTGAAACGATTGCATTACATTTTGTGTGTTCATATGTGAATTTAGGATTGAAAAGTTGTTTAACCACTGCTGTAGTACAGTTGATTGACTTAAAGCTATGGTTATGCATTGCACTGTGGTATGCAAACGTAGCTTCTTGTGCTGCCAACTGCCTATCCATTTCTGTTACTGATTTTAAGTTTACATAGTAGTCACTCACGCATTTATTTGCTCTTTTCGTTTGATCACTCATGCGATGTTTCTTCGTCTTAATGTGATTCACAATGTCAGACCTTCCACCGTGACCAATAGCAAATTTTGATCAGCACAACGTACATTCTACAGTTTCTCCACTACCAGTCATAAAAGGAAACTCGCTTTTTATATTGCTGTTAAAATTGCACTTTCGTTTTGGCGTAATGAAACAGTGATTGCACAGTGAAAAACATTAACAGTGTGGTGACGAAAGCCAGAGAGCAAGTATCAGTAGTGTAGAGTATATCTGGACCGAAAGGACGGATTCAGTGGATCGATTTAGAAGAGAAGAATCTCCGTTGTTATTCGTAACCTATAGTGCGTTTAAAATTACTTGCGATTTTTGACAGTTCGGTACATGTTTGGGGTATGCTGAAAGTCATCACACGCTTCCTAGCGACGATAATTGCGCAGTTAATAGCAAGTCAAACAAGCAGTAGCGTAAAATACTCTAGCCAAGCAGAATCATAAAAAAACGGGACATTTGAGCGTCCCCAAAAAAAATTTCGGGACAGCGGAACATTTTGGTAAAAAACGGGACTGTCCTGGGAAAAACGGGACGAATGGACAGCCTACTTTATTCTCAATGTCAGTACCATGACTGCTGCTGTTGTTTTCACTACTAAGTATTGGATGTACAATGGTTTTGTATTTCTTGTTGCTCTGGCCTTTTGGATCTTACGTAAAGCAGTCAAATGCAGTACTGTATTTCACTGTATCACTGTATCATTAAGTGAATAATTTATGTTTTTTTTCGTGGGTATTAGGAAACTAAGATTTAGCCAATTGTTCTCTCAAACTGCCTATCACCAATCTGTATCGCGCTTCCAGTTACGTTTACAGGCTACGTGTCCAGCATATATGGTCTTCCCCTGCTGACACCGAATGTTGTATCTATCGGGTCAGGGTCGTGACGGATAATGCATTCGTCAATGGCAAAAACAATCGTTATCGTGAGGTTTAGTTTTTGCTGAGAGCTGCCTGAGAGATTCACTAACGGGCTTATAGGCCTCTCTTAGTTTACAAATCTTTAACATATTGCAGCGTGTCAGCAACTGTGAAATGTACAGCAAATAAACAATTTTTTTCAGCCTTCAGTTGCAAGGTAATTTTACTCGTTTACCTAGGTTTCGATTCCAGTAATGGAATCTTCTTCAGAACCTATAAATTAAACCACATACGGACATATATTACTCACTAAAATGCATTATCTGTCTAATGATTGAATATTAAAGAAATTGTGATACTTACAAAAAATTAAATTATTTTGTGAGCCAAACACTGGCCATGTCACAGATTAAAAATTAAAACAATAAAGATGCATAATCATAAGATTATGTCAGTCAAAATTAAAACCATTAAGGCGAACGTAGACGGAGCTACGCCGGCCAGAAATTAGGACCACACGAAAGCGGCTCGAAAACTAGGCGTTGTGAGCAGTTACGCGGCGAGGCTCGGCCGCGGCCAAGCTGTCTCAAAATTACTTAGAGCAAATATACATATCAACAAAATGTGACAAAGCCGTCCTACAATTGGACAAACCTATCTATTGGTATGGCAACATTAAATAATTTACCTGAGAAACTACAAAGCCAAGGTTTTTTTTAAATATTATAGTAAGATGGCGTAGCCCCGCTACAGTAACTAAAAATTAGTGTCAAAACCATGCGTGCTAAGCATAAAATGTCTTTAACATAAAAACGCCTTAGCAACTATGTGTCATTACCAAGCATAAAACGAAAAGCAAAGACACACATGTGCAATCGCATTATAATAAGGGACAAAGCAGATAGGGAAACAGCATCGGCCATTCGAGGCGGACTGTTGGTCAACTCCACTGGAGTAAAGGTTGAAATCCTTCGAAATAACTTCTATTTTTTAATTGCAGCTGATCATTAAGTAAGTTGTCTCTATCAATACTAAGATGTTTAAAAATTTGCAATTCTTCGAGGGTGTCTAGCCTACATCCCTTTACTTCATTATGCAAAAGCTCTGCGTCTTTTAAAGGCTTGGGAGCATGCGCCTTTTGGACCAGATGTTCAGCAAATGTAGATCCTCGAGTTCCATCACCGCTTTTTGTCGGCAGATGCTCTTTAAACCTAACAGACAGGGCCCTTCCTGGCCAGGACATTCAGCACACGTGATTTTATGTCCTTCTTATTACATTGGCCAGACAGGAAGGGCCCTGTCTGTTAGGTTTAAAGAGCATCTGCCGACAAAAAGCGGTGATGGAACTCGAGGATCTACATTTGCTGAACATCTGGTCCAAAAGGCGCATGCTCCCAAGCCTTTAAAAGACGCAGAGCTTTTGCATAATGAAGTAAAGGGATGTAGGCTAGACACCCTCGAAGAATTGCAAATTTTTAAACATCTTAGTATTGATAGAGACAACTTACTTAATGATCAGCTGCAATTAAAAAATAGAAGTTATTTCGAAGGATTTCAACCTTTACTCCAGTGGAGTTGACCAACAGTCCGCCTCGAATGGCCGATGCTGTTTCCCTATCTGCTTTGTCCCTTATTATAATGCGATTGCACATGTGTGTCTTTGCTTTTCGTTTTATGCTTGGTAATGACACATAGTTGCTAAGGCGTTTTTATGTTAAAGACATTTTATGCTTAGCACGCATGGTTTTGACACTAATTTTTAGTTACTGTAGCGGGGCTACGCCATCTTACTATAATATTTAAAAAAAACCTTGGCTTTGTAGTTTCTCAGGTAAATTATTTAATGTTGCCATACCAATAGATAGGTTTGTCCAATTGTAGGACGGCTTTGTCACATTTTGTTGATATGTATATTTGCTCTAAGTAATTTTGAGACAGTTTGTCTCTCGCCCCTGCGCTTGCGCTCGCGCATGCGCTTGGCCGCGGCCGAGCCTCGCCGCGTAACTGCTCACAACGCCTAGTTTTCGAGCCGCTTTCGTGTGGTCCTAATTTCTGGCCGGCGTAGCTCCGTCTACGTTCGCCTTAATGGTTTTAATTTTGACTGACATAATCTTATGATTATGCATCTTTATTGTTTTAATTTTTAATCTGTGACATGGCCAGTGTTTGGCTCACAAAATAATTTAATTTTTTGTAAGTATCACAATTTCTTTAATATTCAATCATTAGACAGATAATGCATTTTAGTGAGTAATATATGTCCGTATGTGGTTTAATTTATAGGTTCTGAAGAAGATTCCATTACTGGAATCGAAACCTAGGTAAACGAGTAAAATTACCTTGCAACTGAAGGCTGAAAAAAATTGTTTATTTGCCTCTCTTAGTGTTTGCTGTCGATCCATATGCCCTAACCTTAGCAACTATAATTTATCTCGAACGGCTTTCCACACCTGAATGACTTTGCGTTTCATTGACATCTCGGTGTATACTAACCAGACGTCTCATGCAGCGTGAGGCTTTATATATCCGCTCTTCTGCCTCTTATGTGCCTACTCCCCATTCTCAATAACAAGGGCCTCTACATCTATTTTCCCCGCAATAGCCTCAACCTCTCCAGTTAAGTGTTACTTTCTTATCGATTTCATTTACTAACTCATTTTACTAACTCATTTAATGCGTTGATCATTCTCAGAAGAGTCTGGTAATACATCTCTAGTTCACTGCGCATACCTCCAACATTATGGACGACATCCTGAATTTTCGCATCCACGTACAAGCGAATGTTTTGTCTATGTACACCTACTCTCTAGGCTAGAGAATCAGATATGGGCGCGAATTTGTCCATGTGCAACGTATACTGATGTACTCATCTCTCTTACCAGGCTATACATACAGAAACTCTTGGAGGTTTCGCCTGTACCTACCACCGTTCAGTTTTCTTGTTTTATGAATAACGGGAAACCCATACTGTGAATGATTCCAGCAATCGGTACATATCTTTACAAAATCGTTGAATGACATTTAAGTTCCTACATGTGCTTGGTAAATGTTTTAAATTCAGATTGTCTTGTATGAAGGCTATAATGAGGTTAGCATTGTCCCTAACCAACTGTATCGGGATTCTGGAATATATTTGGCTTAGATAAAATACATCAGCACCCATATAACGACCGAAACAGAGCTATTTTTGAATTTGGTCTTAGTTTTCCACAGAAACAGATATGAACACAGTGTTTGGCTTTATTTTTTCAGATGGGAAGGTATCAGCGCTTTCACTGCATGTCATGTAAATAACGCCTTTTACGTCGTACAGTATCTACATCTACATCCATACTCCGCAAGCCACCTGACGGTGTGTGGCGGAGGGTACCTTGAGTACCTCTATCGGTTCTCCCCTCTATTCCAGTCCCGTATTGTTCGTGGAAAGAAGGATTGTCGGTATGCTTCTGTGTGGGCTCTAATCTCACTGATTTTATCCTCACGGTCTCCTCGCGAGATATACGTAGGAGGGAGCAATATACTCATCGACTCTTCGGTGAAGGTATGTTTTCGAAACTTCAACAAAAGTCCGTACCGAGCTACTGAGCGTCTCTCCTGCAGAGTCTTCCACTGGAGTTTATCTATCATCTCCGTAACGCTTTCGCGATTACCAAATAACCCTGTAACGAAGCGCGCTGCTCTCCGTTGGATCTTCTCTATCTCTTCTATCAACCCTATCTGGTACGGATCCCACGCTGCTGAGCAGTATTCAAGCAGTGGGCGAACAAGCGTACTGTAGCCTACTTCCTTTGTTTTCGGATTGCATTTCCTTAGGATTCTTCCAATGAATCTCAGTCTGGCATCTGCTTTACCAACGATCAACTTTATATGATCATTCCATTTTAAATCACTCCTAATGCGTACTCCCAGATAATTTATGGAATTAACTGCTTCCAGTTGCTGACCTGCTATACTGTAGCTAAATGATAAGGGATCTTTCTTTCTATGTATTCGCAGCACATTACACTTGTCTACATTGAGATTCAATTGCCATTCCCTGCACCATGCGTCAATTCGCCGCAGATCCACCTGCATTTCAGTACAATTTTCCAATGTTACAACCTCTCGACATACCACAGCATCATCCGCAAAAAGCCTCAGTGAACTTCCGATGTCATCCACAAGGTCATTTATGTATACGACACCCCCCTGCGGCACACCTGATACCACTCTTACTTCGGAAGACTTCTCTCCATTGAGAATGACATGCTGCGTTCTGTTATCTAGGAACTCTTCAATCCAATCACATAATTGGTCTGATAGTCCATATGCCCTTACTTTGTTCATTAAACGACTGTGGGGAACTGTATCGAACGCCTTGCGGAAGTCAAGAAACACGGCATCTACCTGTGAACCCGTGTCTATGGCCCTCTGAGTCTCGTGGACGAATAGCGCGAGCTGGGTTTCACACGACCGTCTTTTTCGAAACCCATGCTGATTCCTACAGAGTAGATTTCTAGACTCCAGAAAAGTCATTATACTCGAACATAATACGTGTTCCAAAATTCTACAACTGATCGACATTAGAGATATAGGTCTATAGTTCTGCACATCTGTTCGACGTCCCCTCTTGAAAACTGGGATGACCTGTGCCCTTTTCCAATCCTTTGGAACGCTACGCTCTTGTAGAGACCTACGGTACACCGCTGCAAGAAGGGGGGCAAGTTCCTTCGCGTACTCTGTGTAAAATCGAACTGGTATCCCATCAGGTCCAGCGTCCTTTCCTCTTTTAAGCAATTTTAATTGTTTCTCTATCCCTCTGTCGTCTATTTCGATATCTACCATTTTGTCAACCGTACGACAATCTAGAGAAGGAACTACAGTGCAGTCTTCCTCTGTGAAACAGCTTTGGAAAAAGACATTTAGTATTTCGGCCTTTAGTCTGTCATCCTCTGTTTCAGTACCATTTTGGTCACAGAGTGTCTGGACATTTTGTTTAGATCCACCTATCGCTTTGACATAAGACCAAAATTTCTTAGGATTTTCTGACAAGTCAGGACATAGAACTTCACTTTCGAATTCATTGAACGCCTCTCGCATAGCCCTCCTCACACTACATTTCGCTTCGCGTAATTTTTGTTTGTCTGCAAGGCTTTTGCTATGTTTATGTCTGCTGTGAAGTTCCCTTTGCTTCCGCAGCAGTTTTCTAACTCGGTTGTTGTACCACGGTGACTCTTTTCCATCTCTTACGATCTTGCTTGGCACATGCTCATCTAACACATATTGTACGATGGTTTTGAACTTTGTCCACTGATCCTCAACACTATCTGTACTTGAGACAAAACTTCTGCGTTGAGCCGTCAGGTATTATGTAATTTGCTTTTTGTCACTTTTGCTAAACAGAAAAATCTTCCTACCTTTTTTAATATTTCTATTTACGGCTGAAATCATCGATGCAGTAACCGCTTTATGATCGCTGATTCCCTGTTCTGCGTTAACTGTTTCAAATAGTTCGGGTCTTTTTATCACCAGAAGGTCTAATATGTTACCGCCACGAGTCGGTTCTCTGTTTAACTGCTCAAGGTAATTTTTAGATAAAGCACTCAAAAAAATATATATATATATATATATATATATATATATATATATATATATATATATATATATATATATATATATATACTCCTGGAAATTGAAATAAGAACACCGTGAATTCATTGTCCCAGGAAGGGGAAACTTTATTGACACATTCCTGGGGTCAGATACATCACATGATCACACTGACAGAACCACAGGCACATAGACACAGGCAACAGAGCATGCACAATGTCGGCACTAGTACAGTGTATATCCACCTTTCGCAGCAATGCAGGCTGCTATTCTCCCATGGAGACAATCTTAGAGATGCTGGATGTAGTCCTGTGGAACGGCTTGCCATGCCATTTCCACCTGGCGCCTCAGTTGGACCAGCGTTCGTGCTGGACGTGCAGACCGCGTGAGACGACGCTTCATCCAGTCCCAAACATGCTCAATGGGGGACAGATCCGGAGATCTTGCTGGCCAGGGTAGTTGACTTACACCTTCTAGAGCACGTTGGGTGGCACGGGATACATGCGGACGTGCATTGTCCTGTTGGAACAGCAAGTTCCCTTGCCGGTCTAGGAATGGTAGAACGATGGGTTCGATGACGGTTTGGATGTACCGTGCACTATTCAGTGTCCCCTCGACGATCACCAGTGGTGTACGGCCAGTGTAGGAGATCGCTCCCCACACCATGATGCCGGGTGTTGGCCCTGTGTGCCTCGGTCGTATGCAGTCCTGATTGTGGCGCTCACCTGCACGGCGCCAAACACGCATACGACCATCATTGGCACCAAGGCAGAAGCGACTCTCATCGCTGAAGACGACACGTCTCCATTCGTCCCTCCATTCACGCCTGTCGCGACACCACTGGAGGCGGGCTGCACGATGTTGGGGCGTGAGCGGAAGACGGCCTAACGGTGTGCGGGACCGTAGCCCAGCTTCATGGAGACGGTTGCGAATGGTCCTCGCCGATACCCCAGGAGCAACAGTGTCCCTAATTTGCTGGGAAGTGGCGGTGCGGTCCCCTACGGCACTGCGTAGGATCCTACGCTCTTGGCGTGCATCCGTGCGTCGCTGCGGTCCGGTCCCAGGTCGACGGGCACGTGCACCTTCCGCCGACCACTGGCGACAACATCGATGTACTGTGGAGACCTCACGCCCCACGTGTTGAGCAATTCGGCGGTACGTCCACCCGGCCTCCCGCATGCCCACTATACGCCCTCGCTCAAAGTCCGTCAACTGCACATACGGTTCACGTCCACGCTGTCGCGGCATGCTACCAGTGTTAAAGACTGCGATGGAGCTCCGTATGCGACGGCAAACTGGCTGACACTGACGGCGGCGGTGCACAAATGCTGCGCAGCTAGCGCCATTCGACGGCCAACACCGCGGTTCCTGGTGTGTCCGCTGTGCCGTGCGTGTGATCATTGCTTGTACAGCCCTCTCGCAGTGTCCGGAGCAAGTATGGTGGGTCTGACACACCGGTGTCAATGTGTTCTTTTTTCCATTTCCAGGAGTGTATATCTTCTGTAATAGCTGATACTTGGACTAGAACAGTGTTTTGAAAATACACAAACATGTGCAAATGGGATTCCATGTACGTGTGTAGCAGCGTTATCAGGACACTAGTCTTGCTACTATTGGATGGACCTACAATAATTTCTCGTATATTATCGGAAGGAAGTACTCTATTTTTCTTCTCCTTAGGGCCCCTCGGACAAGCGGCAGTGCCACGACATGACATGGCATGGCATGGACTCGATTACTGTCTGAAGTGGTGCTGAAGGGAACTGACACCATGAATCCTGTAGGGCTGTCTATAAATCCGTAAGAGTACGAGGGGGTGGAGATCTCTTCTGAACAGCACGTTGCTGATCCCAGATATGCTCAATAATGTTCATGTCTGGGGTGTTTGGTGGGCAGCGGAAGTGATTAAACACAGGAGTGTTCCTGGAGCCACTCCGTAGCAATTCTGGAAGGATGGGCTGTCGCATTATCCTGCTGGAATTGCCCAAGTCCGTCGGAATGCACAATGGACATGAATGGATTTAGGTGATCAGACAGGATGCTTACGTATGTGTCACTTGTCAGAGTCGTATCTAGACGTATCAGGGGTCCCATATCACTTCCAACTGCACACGTCCCACACCATTACAGAGCCTCCACCAGCTTGAACAGTTCCCTGCTGACATGCAGGGCCCATGTATTCATGAGGTTGTCTCCATACCCATACACGTCCATCCGCTCGATAGAATTTGAAACGAGAGTCGTTCGACCAGGTAACATATTCCCGGTCATCAACAGTCCAATGTCGCTGTTGAAGGGCCTAGGCGAGGCATACAGCTTTGTGTCCTGCAGTCATCAAGGGTACACGAGTGGGCCTTCGGTTTTCGGTTCTGAAAGCCCATGTCGATGAGGTTTCATTGAATGGTTCGCACGCTGACACTTGATGGCCCTCATTGAAATCTGCAGGAATTTGCGGAAGCGTTGCACTTCTGTCACACTAAACGATTCCCTTCAGTCATCGTTGGTCCCGTTCTTACAGGATCTTTTTCCGGCCGCGGCGATGTCGGAGATTTGATGCTTTAGCGTATTACTGATATTCATGGTACTCGTGAAATGGTCGTTGGGGAGGTTAGGGGGGAAGGAGGGGTTGTAGAGTTAGGTTAGTGGAGGTAGCCCAACTGACTTATTTTCCTGGCAAAATCTGAACTTTCCACAGTGGTGGTAGTGTGATGTTCCACATCTAAGGCCACCATCTTCGATCCGCCATCTGGAATAAATTTGGCAACAGAGCAGAGTGGGGGGACGCCAGCTTTGTACCGTTATTCACGTTGGTGCGCCTGGCAGGTAATTGTCGACGACAGTTTATTGAGCAGTCATGGCTTGAGAGTCGATGTGCCAGTTGTCGGCCCCCGAATAGTTGGACGACACATCAGATGATGAGGAGAAGTCGGCTGATCGTTCCCACAGTCGCCATGTTTAGTGGTGTTCAGGTGCGTAGGTGTCGCTGCGGACTGTAATAACTGATAGCTGGTGACTTGTGGCAAGAGGCGCGATTGCGCCCGGTCTGTGGATTCCTGTGTGGCAGCTGAGATGGCATCGGCGATGCGATGCCTGGTGGAACGCCGTTTATTTGCTACCTCGTCCCGCAGGTGGTCGCGGGAATGGTCGCTGGTGATAGTGTCGCCTAGCCACAGATTCTGGTCCTTGGTCCTGGCCATGGCCCTCTCAGCAGATACCCCTCCATTGTGGTTGCACCTACGGTACGGCTGTCTGTATCTCTGAGGCACGCAAGCCTCCCTACCAAAGGCAAGATCCATGGTTCATGGGGGAAGGTATTTGTACTATCCTTAACATTTTCTTTGAAACATTACCTGCTTATCTAACAGAGCTAAGGGCAAGAATGTACTCTGAAATTGAACAAGCTACACCAGACAAGCAGCAGCAAGTTTGGCAAGAAGTCAACAAACCATTTTGCGGGCCACAATACGACTGAAAGTCGCTTTCAACCTGTTTATTGATAACGCAAAAGAACGTAATGTAATTTTCTAAAAATGACACCAAAACCAGGTCTGTCACTTTAGAATCACCTTGTGTAACATTAGAAGGAGAAATGATTTGCAGCATCCATCACGCAGCCTTAGTGTGGCACAGAAAGGTGTGAGATATACAGGTATCAAAAAATCTTTGACTACTTGCTGAATGATGGAAAGAATTTAACAGATAATAAAATTAAGAAAGTGAGCACAGACATTCAGGCAGAGCACGAGATGACAGTTACATGGTAAGTCCTGTCATAACTGACTGGCTGGGAGGACCATATTTTGTAAAGCGACAATATTTGTCATTGAAAACTACTTTATTTGTCTTACTTATATCTCAAAGTGTAAAATGTGATAAACAGGTACAAAATATTGATGTCCAGTCGGTTTGTAGACGGTTTCGATGTCTGCATGTTTAATGCTGAAGAACGACTTTGGTGCTGACATGATTGCACAAAATCTCATGTCGGCAAACCGTATCAAATAGCAAACAACATTCAAGTCAGACGCACCATACATGTGTTATCACAATGAGTAGCTTTCTGTGCATCTTCTACAGCTGATGGCTGCTTTAACCATATGAGAAAGTTATTTAGTAATACCAAAACTTAGAGTATAATTCACGATGTGTCTGCTACTAATATCTGAAAGTAACACACATACCTCATAAATGATCAGTATTTGCTCCATTTAATTAATTAAATGTTTTTATGAAACCGTAAAACGAATTTTATTAACATGAACATTAGTCTTTTACTGTTAATGCTAAAGTGATCTTAAACACCTTCTTCTAATCGGGAGTTGTACATTTTGGAGATGGGCTAAATAACCAGAAGACCCAAAACCAATTCAGACAGCCAAACTAGTTTATTCGATTACTTGTTGTGCCATTTAACATGGAATATTTGTTTACACATTTTCGAGTTTTATGTATGTACAAGATGGCTTTTTGTCACTTACGATCCTGATTTGACAGTTACTAAAGGTAATGTTTTAAATTTGGTTTGTAAATAATAATTTTTGTCTGGCGTTTTTTTATAATTGGTGCACTACACAGTGTAATAATTTAATGGGCTCAATATTCATGTGGTTAAAAGCCAAGTAATAATAATAACAATAATAGTAGTAATAATAATAAATATAATCTCCATTAACATATCTCAACCTTGAAGAAAGTTGCTATATGAGAATTTTTAATTCAAGACAGCCGTCCTATGACTTCATGGTGTTAGCAATGGCTCTCTACTACTGTTTTTATAAGTTTTTAGTGTCGTTGTCGACCGCCCGCTAGCGATACAACTAGACGCTTCCAACAAATGATGCCACACAAAATGCAAACAATTTCTTCGACTGTATGGGAGTAGGTTCCAACTCCAGTCCACATGTTTCACACCTTGCTGTAGCGAATGATGCGAAATAAAGAGAATCCCATGCTAAAACTAAATTAAATAAACTAAGATCATCCATCACACTAAAGAACTTGGCTGGTACAAATATCAAACAGTGGCCTGAAAACACATTTTTTATGATGAGCAATGTCCTATGGCGGTAAGCTGGGCTATCACATACAGCTCACAGTCAAAAATATAGTTCCGTGTCAGTAATGATTATCCTTAGAGATAGAACTAGAAAGAGCGTGGCACAAAGAAAAGGGAAACAAAACGCACAAAGACTTGTCACTATCTGCAGTGAATGCCAGAGGAGAGTAAACCGGTACAGGGAATTACTGACAAGACAAAACAGGACGAAGGATTTTAACAGACATTTTTTAAATCAATTTAACTGTGAAACCAGACTGTAATGGAATTAGGCGAGATTTATAATTTAAAAAACGTCTTTGCCTAATTCTTGATTGATTCCTTAGGTTAATCTACAAAAAGGGAGAGGTCGGGGACATATTGGAAGTCCGCAACGCTAGGATTAGTTCTGAATGTGTGCCAACATCAAAAACAAGTACGTGGAGAATGCAACCGATCGGCGATACTCTGCGCAAGAGGTGTGTTATCTTTCGGTCAGCGCTGGGGCTGTATGTAACGGTTCTTTTAATTACGCGATGTGCAGTGCGGCCCTGCACAAAGCACGTCAGCACAAAAAGGAATACAAAAGGGCAAATGGAAAGGCTAATGAGAAGTCAGCTGTACGCAGCAGTTTATGGTCAAGGTATTATGTGGCCTACTTCCCCCTCCCACCAAGCATGGCCAGCAGGGTTCCAGCTCGCGAGGGTTTTGCTACGTGAACCACCATAGACAGACGCGACACTCCCGGTAGATACAAACGCTACACACTGTCTGCAAAGTCACAGTGGACTGCATGAATTGTTCAGTGATCCATATACGATCTGGAAGTCTGACTACAGCTGTGTGATCGTGCCATCTGAAGATCTTGTACATAGTCTCTTGCCAACAACAACAAAAACAACAACAACACAGCGGCCAAAAAGCGTAACTAGAGTGCGAAAGACAATATTTTCCGATTATGCTAACACATGAGTCTGTAATATCGGATGTTCTAGATTTCTTGAATACTAAATGAATTGTTCCAGAACTAGTGAAAAAAGTTGAAAAAGTGAATTTTTTGATAAATGTGTAGGTTAGATTCATAACTCACATGCTCCAAAATAATGAAAATTGAGATGCCGACATATTCTCATATAGCTTTATACATGGAACATAATTCACGAAACAGTTATTCATATTTGGCACAAGATCCTTGAGAAAACTGGTGTTAAACTTCATGGTTAGTTTCAAAAGTCTCAAAATCCGCGGGATCTTGTGAGTTTTGTCCCGTACCTCATCTTGACCAATCAATGATTAGCTCACTCGGGGCCCATTTCTTGTGTAGTAGTAAATATTGATGTTTTCTGTTCTGTCCAGTTATTTTGGGGAATATAATTCAATATAGTGGTTGGAATAAAACTGATTTGAGACAAGTCATGGAAGAACACGTTTCACCCGTTGGAGAAAGAGGAAGGCCAAGGAAACGTTCACAGCATCCAGAAATGTGGAAAAGTCAGGAAGCCCAACGAATGAGGTTAGAATATCCTGTTTGCTTCATTGTTTTCAAATCAAACTGATTCTTGTTATTGGCTTGATTTGTTCCTCCACGTAAGAATGTATAGGACTCTTTCTTTGGAACTTAACAGTGAGGAATCGCAAATTCAATATTTTAAGTTCATTTTTGAAAAATAAACAGAACCTCACAGTGTAGTTTGTTCTATCATTATAGGTACAAACCTTCAGTGCTGACCCAGTATCCGACATGTCAACACCATGGAGGAGCATTTAATTGCTGTTCACTTTCTATGAACGATATAAAAACTTTCATGATTTGTTTTATAAAACACCAGAAAGAGATTATCAGAATCAGTTCATATTGAAGTATGTGGAAATTCGCAACGTCATCAGACGTCGACCTAGAAAAGACAAATCAAGTCAAAACCAAAAGTCGCAGCTGCTTAGAACGACGACACAGAAAAATAAAGTTCCAGTTTGCATGTCAACCTTTATAAATGTATATGTATAAATGTTTATAAATGTATATGTAATGTGTCACGATTCAGAATAAATAATACCACTGAACAGTTTCATCAGCAAGGTTGTGTACAAGACCGGAGAGGCGGCTTCAGGAGGGCGGCAGAATATGAACCCAAGAGAGAGTGTGTCATGAAGTTTATCAATAGTCTAAAGTGTGTAGAGACACATTACTGTAGAGGACGAACAGAAAGACGGTATCTGCCTGCGAATATGAACTGTAAAATGTTATGGAAAATTTATTCATCCAAGCCCGAAAACATCCCTTTGAAGCTATCTTACCTCAGGTACATCTTTAACACAAAATACAACGTAGGCTTTGATACACCGAGACTGATGTGTGTTCTTCATGCTTAAGCCTAGCTGAAAAGTTAAAACATGAGAGAGACCCTAACAAGAAAACTCAATTTCTGAAAAAAGGGTTCACAAGTTAAAGAAACACCTGAAGGACAAAGATGTTGAAACGTTAATTCTTTCATTTGATTGTGAGAAGAATATCCCACTGCCCAAAGTTCCAGATCAGTCATGCTATTATAGCAAACAAATTTATGTCCAGAATTTTACCAATGTTAAAGGTCACAGTAAATCTGAGTTAAACCGTTCCACTGTCACTTCTTATTGTTGGACAGAAAATGAATTCAGTCGAGATTCAAACACTATAGCCCCATGTGTGTTTGATACTTTAAACTCCCTAGACATGTCCCATTACAAACAAATTCGATTGGTATGTGATGGGTGTGCTGCACAAAATAAGAATTCTACTTTGGTTGCGATGTGTATGTTTTGGCTTTCCGTAAAGTCTCCCCCACATATCGATGGAATTGAAATGATTTTTCCAGTCACCGGTCATAGTTAAATACCTCCAGACCGTGTGTTTGGAAATATAAAAAGGAAAATGAAAACAATGGAAGTAATAGTACAGCCTGAACAAGTGTATGAGATAATTTGGAGTTAGTCAACATTGAAATTGGTAGGAAGAGACTCCAGTGTTGCCGACTTCAAGAATTGTGTGAAAATTGCATTACGAAATTCAGGATCATGCCATTTTTCAATTTTAAAATGTAAGCGCATTTACATAAAGAGCGGAGTGGGAAATAAAATTCTTGTGCGTGGTGAACAAACGTACAGAAATGACCTTGGAGTGTTTAGATCTGTGTTTAAATCTGGAGTAAATGCACTTACACATCCCGAACTCATCCAACGAAAGAATTCAATCTCTTTAGAGAAAAGGAGGGATGTTGAGAAACTTCTGACTGCCCATTATGGGGAAAACTGGAGAGAAATTGAGGAGCTCAAGTTCTATAAACATGTCATTGATGAGAATACATCGGGTCAAACTGATCATGAGTGTATGTGTGACATGATTCAAGAGGAACTTAATGTTGTGATATAGACATAGAAGAGTAAAATTATTTTCAGTTTTAGAAGTGAATCTCCTTCAGATCTTCAGTTTTATTTTAGTAGCTTATTTTTTATTGGTATTTGATAGTTTCTTTCTTCTCAAAGAATGCTAAACAAGTCTGAATTATTTTACTGATTATAATATTCTACTTTTCTTTGTGATCAATAATTAGTTCTCATGAATGGAAAATTTGTAAATTTCTTTGATCATTAAACTGAAGAAATGTGCATGGTAGACATTTCTTTTATGAAATTGCAAACGGTATTCCAAACTAAAGAATATCTTTTGTAAACTAACACAAGCAAAGTCCATAAAAGATGATATTTATTGGTATTTATTGGTATCGGTATTTATTGTTATTTATCACGATTAACATCGGAATGTAATATTAAATATACACTGTAGAAGAGAAAGTGGCTTGCAATTGGAACCAAAAAGTGTTGCATATCGAGTTACAACACGATAGTTCCCGTGAAACCAACATCGTCCAAACAGCTCAGTACCAAAACTCACACGATCCAAAATGGAGATTGTCAAAACTTACATAGCTCATTAACAAAACTCACATGATCCATAATATAACATTAAATAATTGTAATTTCTCAATAAGCAAACATAATCTGAAATACACATAATGATTTATAGCCATTGTTCTTGCACATACTGATGTCAATATATGAGACATGCGCACGACGCATGTAAAACACGTTTTCAGTCATTTGCGAAAATTTATGCTTTTGGAGCATGTGAGTTATGCTTCTAACCTACTCAAATGATTTGTGTAAGAAGCAAAGAGATCAGAGAAACATTTGAAGTACCTTTGACTGATGTTCGAAAACACGTGCAGTAAATGATTCTCATCAAATGTTTCCCTAGTCTATTTTATTTCTTAAATTGAGACAAACGTTTGACCTTTTTATCTTCAAAATTTTTTCAAGTTTTGTTCAGAAAGCTTGAAATATAATTTACTGAAGCATCGAACGGTATTCTATTATTATTAAGAATGTAGTGATCAAGAAAAAGCAGAGAAGTTTCAGTTTATGTTGTAATTTGATCTGTATTTCATTTTCTCAACATCAAAGAAAGGATTGCACAGTTTCTACACCAATTTAATCTTTTCTATGTAAAATAGCTAGGCCTTCAAGAGAGTGACTTACTGCTGTTCATGAAATATTTCAATTTTCTCTCAAATCACTAAGTTTTTCTTAATTACCCTGATTACTCCCAAGCGATTAACTTTTTTTTGCAAAACTAAATCTCACTCTGGTCTACCTGAAATCGCATTTGTCTACTTCCCACTCTTTCTTTGGCGATGAAAACGTGGGCAAAGATTTTAGTAACTACTTTATTTGCAAGCAGTTAAACTTTTTTTCATAGCTAGTACCCGCGTTGGTCAGTTTGATACACCATTTGTTCACTTCCGACTTTTAGTTGAGCTACAAAAATTCTGATAAAAATCCGTACTGTAATTTCTAGGGAGTCTTGTTTCACTCCGCACGAACATGTGATCAGAAAGACCGTGATAGTCCTATTGCAGCGTTTCAAAACTCTGGTGTGATATGGACACTGGCAGGCTGATTAAAAATTGATTCTGATTCATTTCACTTACTCTCTTCTCGAATATTCCTTCGTCAGGAATAGGAACTAGACGAGGTGCAACAGAAATCGATAGATTAGAAACTACATTACTCAGATCTTTTAGTACGGGTAATTTGTAAGCGCCTCGTGAACATAGTTTGATGAGATATGTTACTGCTAAAGATAATTACGGATGACCTAAATAAATACTTATGAAGTATAAACTGATATTAACATATGCAAGGGCAACAACTTCTAAATCTAAACAGAATTTCATTTTTATCTACTTTATATCTGAACTAGTTCAGTGACTACCAGCAGTTATATGCCATGGAGACAATTACTGCAAATCAGACAACGTCATGGAGAGACATACAGCAAATCAACGCATTTCTCTCAAAATTACTTTATTCAGTACCAAGTATTGGGGAGGGTTATCTGCACTTATGGGTACTACACATGATCTGTTTTGGCAAGAGAGAACTAGGCGAAAGGCAATGGATTTATTGAAGAGCGTTACATATCGTACTGTTTTACTGCTGGAAGTACACAGTAAAAATGCAAAGAACAAGATATTCTAGGACATCGCATTTTCTGTTTTCATTTGCAAGAATAAAACCACAAAAGAGATTGTAAAATTCTTCTTATCTTATATGCCAGGAGGAATTATACTGCTTATTTTGGCGTTGTCTAATGAAATATTGTGCCTCATACTGATCTGATAGTTCCCTACTTTGGGTAGTGTTACAGTCAGTGACATAAGGTTCATAACCACAAATAAGTACTGAAATTTTAATAACACATCAAAATTTTTAGCCTAATTGAAAGTGTGGTGGACGATGCAGACAATAGGAATGTATAGGCACGCTGCAATTGTATGGTCAGACACAAGAGGTCTGCAACCAGGTGGTATAGAGGTCACTGCAACAGTGTATAGAAAATGTTTATCGACTTAGTCTTACACATTAACCACCTTCAATATGAGTTCATATCGAAATACCTGCGCGAGAACCGAAAGGGAAATAAATCAATTCTGTTCATTGTAATGTTTTAAAATTAAACAGGGAACGTGACTTATAGACTCAATAAACAAAGAAGCAACTCTGGATCTCCGTCCACTCCAAATTAGGTTCAACCATTCATTCATTTCAAGTGGAAGTCGAATGTATTTTATTCCATCCACCCTGTTGACAACGTCAACTATTTGCCATCTCAGAATAACTACTAGGATCTGCAGTATCAGAAAAAAGTGGTAACATTTGGTCTCTAAACAGAGGGGCATAGTTTCATGACGGAAAGTTCAGTAATGCTGGTTTAGGAGTAATTCCTTTCGAGAGCGAGGTAAAAATACCATTAATAGTCTCTCATTCCACATCTACCAGAGAAAATCGAGTAAAAGTTGACTTTATGTCCTCAAAATCGTGTTTTCGTATATACGATATATCACACATTGGGTTACTGCGACTACAGTTTTCCATATATCTTTGAGCAATTGTCAGCCGATTCCATTTCACTCTGCTCATTTGCAGTTTCAAGAATATTCCACTGCACTTATAATGTATATATTTACTTTAATAACGTAATGGACGTGTGTAATACCTTCTGTAAAGCTGATTATTTTTTCTTTATTGTATTTCAGTTCCCCATCGGGGTGGGCGCTGCTCTTCAGCCGAAAGACATAGAACATACAATAGAAGACATTTAAAAATAACAAAGGAGAAAACATAGTGTACACAGATATAAAAAAGGGGGCAACATTATGGAAGACAATAGACAAAAAGAGGCGACTGTAAAACGGAGATAAAAACCACGAAAAAGTATTGTACACAAAAAAACCACACACTGGGACAGTTAAAAGAACACAAGGCGCAGTATGACCGGAGCATAAAAGTATCGACGGGTGGCGTAGCACATAACAATCACTGACAGTAATACTAAGTACAAGGCCAGCACACAATTAAAATCACACCTCTCGACACACAGGAGAACAGCACCAAACACAACACTGACGTAGCACACTGATGATCAAAATGGAGGATCTGCCAAGCACAAGGAGATGAGGGAGAAAGGAAGATGGGAGGGAGGGGAAGAGAAGGGGGGAGATGGGTGGGGGCGCGCCGAAGAGGGCCAGGGAGGGAGGGACGTGGGAGTGAGAGAGGCGAGGATGGGGTGTAGGGTCTCAGTGGGGGAAGGAGGAAAATCCGCTCTGGGGGAAGGAGGGGAGAGGAAAAAGAGGGCCCTGGGGAGACGGTGGAACAAGGCCAGGTTATAGTTGGAAGGAAGTGTATATGTCATGGCGAAGTTCATCATCTGGGAGGGGGAGGCGCTGGAAATTGCCCTAATGAAGGAGATGGAGGGTGTGGAGGTGGAGAGAGGGAGGGATACAGCAATAGAGGCACGGCAACGGGCGGGGGTCGAGAGGAAGGAGGAAACCAGGGGGTGGAGGAGATCAAGCCAGCGGACAGTGTAAAGGATGCAGAGATGTTGGAGGAAAAGGAGGAGGTGGGGGAAGGGGATGAGTTCACACGGGAGCCATGTGGGAGAAAGAAGGCAGATACAGAAGTCAACGTGGAGTGCATGGCATTCAAGGATTTGGAGGGCCTTGTACATGCGGGTGGGTGTGGGGATCCAGGCAATGCTGGCGTAACAGAGGATAGGACGGATGAGGGATTTGTAGGTGTGGAGGATGGTGGAAGGATGCAATCCCCATGTTCGGCCAGACAGGAGTTTCAGGAGGTGGAGGCGGGAATGGGCTTTCTGCTAGATGGTCAGGAGGTGAGGGGTCCAGGTGAGGTGATGGTCGAGGGTGAGGCCACGGTATCTCAGGGTGGGGGTGAGCTGGATGGTATGACCATAAAGGGTGAGGTAGAAATCGTGGAGACGGAAGGAGTGGGTGATGCGGCCTATGATGATTGTCTGGGTTTTGAAGGGGTTGAGACAGAGGAGCCACTGGTTACAACAAGTGGTGAACTGGTCAGGCTGGGTTTGGAGGGTGCGTTGGGATCATTGAAGGGTAGGACAGAGAGCCAGGAAAGCGGTGTCATCAGCATACTGGAGGTGAACAGGTGGGGGTGGCTTGGGCATATCAGCCGCATACAAGAGACAAAGGAGAGGGGAGAGGACAGAGCCCTGGGGGACGCCAGCAGGAATAAAAGATACGGGAGTTGGTGTTGTGGAGGGTGACATAGGAAGGACGGTGCGAGAGGAAGGAAGCGACCATACGGACGAAACTGATAGGCAGGGCATAGGTTTGGAGTTTAAATGGGAGACCGGGATTCCATACACGGTCATAGGCATTTTGGAGGTCGAGGGAAACAAAAATGGCGGAGCGACGGGAGTTAAGCTGTAAAGCTGAAATGTTGGGGGCATAAATAAAAAAGAAAATCCAATTCTTGTTGACAGGTACCATAAATTGTACAGCTTTCATATGCGAGATTTTATGTGGACGCCTTGATGTAGACACTACAAGAGACAAATGTGAGATACTCTGAATGTAAGGTGTTCTTTTGTCTTATTTCAGAAAGAAATTACACTTATCAGCCAAAACATTATGATCACTGCCCATCGCGACGTTGGATGTCGCCTGGTGGCGCTGTGGGCAAATGATGCCGTAACCGAAGTATGTAAGCAGAGCATATACAGACGGGGGAACATCCTAGCGAAGATTTGGTCTGCAAATGAGGAAATCAATTGAGATAAGCGACTTTGACGAAGGCCAGATTATTATTACGTAGAGACTGAACGAGTATCTCGAAAACGGCGAAGCTGGTCGAATGTTCACTTGATATTGTCGTGAGTATCTACGGAAAGAGGTAGGACAGTGAAAATATCACTAGGCGCTAAATGGTTGGAAGTCCACGACTCTTCACAGAACGTTCGGTTAGGAGACTTGTCTGCTCTGTAAAGTACGACAGATGGTGATCTGTGGCCTCTCTGTCGAATGAGCACACTGCTGCTGCTCGCACAAGTGTTTCGGAGCACACCGTTCATCGTACGTTGTTAAACGTGGAGCTCCGCAGTAGACCACCCATGTAGACCCAACGACATCCTCAGTTACGACTGCAATGGGCACTGGACCATCGGGACTAGACCGTCGATCAATGGAAGCGTGTCGGCTCTTCATATTTTTGCTACACTAGGTCGCTGGTCGTCTCCACAAACGCAGTGATCGAGGTGAACGGCGGCTCGAAACGTGCAGCGCCCCACGGAAGCAGGCTGGTGGGAGGAGTATGGGAGACATTCTCCAGCACTTGAATATGGCCTGTGGTACCATAGAAGACACGCCCACAGCTGCGAACCACCTACATCCCTTCATGCTCGATGTCTTCCCCAATGGCGAAGTCTTGCAGCAGTATAATTGTCCGTGTCTCCAGAACCACGCTGCAGAAGATTGAGGAGCATTATAGTGAACTTACGATGTCTCTGCGACAGAGACATATATGATATGAATTGTATCCTGCAGTCAAACATAAAAGAATGACTATACAGTGTAGATGCTATCTGTATTGATAATTGAATCGTCTGAAAAGAATGCCCTTGCGCACAATAATTTATAATTTGAGCACTGGTAATTCTCTCAGACTATACTGATTTTGCTCATAAAACTGAAAGAAAATGGACTGTGCCTATTTTCGTGGAAATAAGACTGTTATTGTTGTCGCGATTGTGTTTTCTAATAGACGCTCGTTTAAAAGAGGTGCATTGACGTTACATACAATAGTTACACTGAAATGTCTTCCCTTGTAGACTGGTGAAAGCCAGCAGACGCAGTCGATCGCAGCAGGGGGAGTGCAGTGCAGCTTCACTTTTAGACAAACAACATGCGGTCAGTATATCCGTCATTTATATCGCATTGTTGTGTGACCGGTGATCAGGCGGACCACTTTGTACTCTGCTGGGGAGGCTCCAACAGTACCTGATCAAAGGCTCTGCTTGCTGGGGTGGGTTGGGTGGTGGCAGGTCGAAGACTGCACTCTCAGCTACAGCAGTTGATGATGGGTGATTGATGGCTGTGGCGGGCAGCAGTGGACGTTAGAAAAGTGTTCTAGAGGGTTCTCCAGAATTTTATTATTGTTTCACGGGGTCCAACCTTCCTGTGAAATACGCTGAACAGTTTGCAGGAAGCCTCCTGTTCTCGAGTCTTCTGTCCAACTGTGACTGATTTCCAGAGACTGGAGACAGTGCATCACTGCTACCAAATGGATCTCTTTGTGGGTCATCTGTGACAGGATAGAAAAGCCCTGAATCCCTACTAATGGTGAGAAGAGGGAGGGATGAGGGGTGGTAGAAGGGGAGGTAAGACTGGTCCTAAATTGAATAATCTGTGACCGCACAGTGATGTGACCACACATGCAGCTGCCGCCCCTCTTTCCTGGCGCGATACCTTGGGGTCGGTTTTTTGCAGTAGTTGTGTTTTTACAATGATTTTTCTCAATTCTCGGAACATGTATTGCATTATGACCTGTTGTTTACAAGTGCTGGTTCTTTCATGACAATTTCGATGAGTAATTAGAACAGTGAAGCATTTTCCAACAGCTGCAGTAGCGTGTATCAGCCTTCCTACGCTTCAGTGATGGTTCGCCACCCTATCTCTTCTTACTATATACAAGTTACTCAGAAGCTATACAAAAGTGACCTGCCGGCCGGGGTGGCCGAGCGGTTCTACGCGCTACAGTCTGGAACCGCGCGACCGCAACGGTCGCAGGTTCGAATCCTGCCTCGGGCATGGATGTGTATGATGTCCTTAGGTTAGTTAGGTTTAAGTAGTTCTAAGTTCTAGGGGACTGATGACCTCATGTTAAGTCCTATAGTGCTCAGAGTCATTTGAACCAAAAGTGACCTCTCAGGGGTATGAAATAGGGAGAAATTATCGAGAAGTAAATAGAGCGCCGTTTATTTGAATTTAGAGCACCATGACTACAGGGTGTTTGTCGAGCAGTGCAGCGGGAGGCGTCTGTAACGAACTCCGACTTCAAATCAGCAACAGACATTGTCTTCAGCTGTGGACTTACAGGTAATACACTTATTAAACTCCTCTCTGCCCTACACCAACGTCTAGTCAGTTGAAAACGTTTCCCGCCCTAAATAAAAATAGTACCTTCCACTTCAGCCTTTTTGCTCCCAGCTTGTAGCTGAAGGAGTCATTATGTAGAGTTTGAGTACGTCTGCTGCTAGTTTCGCGTGGTACTGTGAATCTTTTCCCCAGGGACAACACCAGTTATATGACATCGTCAATTTTTGAGCTGTATTGCGATTTTAGGTGCTCCTTGTGTAGCGCTATGCATATAGATGTGTAATTGGGCCCAATCTTAATGATTAATTATGTAATTAGGACCGATCCTTACTTCAGTTTCTTTCCGAAAATAAATAAAGTACACTAACCTAACATACATCTCCTGCAGCTGCACAGTTTCCATTTGTAGAAGGGTGCACTTGGGGTTTCCACTCAGAAGAAGCGGCATTCGAGTCCCAGGCAGGGCACTCGCCATTTTGCTTCTCCCACCAATCTCCGCTGGGTGGGCTGGAGGTGGTGTGTGATGGGACGTTAGCAAAGCATTGGATCTAAGAATTATCCACTATTTTTGAAATCCTCAGCATTTTTTGCATTTCCTGCCGAAATTCCAAATTCCCACTAAATTTCGAAATTCTCAGGTGGGAAATGGGGACTGGGAGAGGAGGGGAGGGACCCGATGCTGTCATCAAGGGTGAGTGTGGGGGTAATTAATTGATCAATTAATTAATTTGATATCAGTCATATCAAAACTGGGATGCAACCGGCTGTGTCCTACTACTTATGGCGTCAACTACTGCTCAGATTTCTGTTGCAGATGCAGTACCATGCGGCAGAACCATACGCCGAATACGATGGTTTTCCCTCTTGATAGTGCCACTTGTTCGTCCAGTGCCCCGTTTTCTTGCGACCGTACAATCTTGTGTCGGCTCCTGCCAAAACTCATGAACAGTGGCTATATTCCTGCCGTCTTAATTGCAGTATTGCAGAAGGAACATTCAGCTTCTCTTAGTTTTGTTCCACAGTCTCTTTCAAACTCTGTGATATTTGGATAATGGCGTCTTTGTTGCCTTAAAGGCCTTCTTGAGACTAATATCAAGTCACCACGTCCAGTCTCAGAGATAACTAACGCTCACGACCGTTACAGCGTGTACTTATAGCATACATGATCTGCATCCTCATAGTGGCGCTACTACCGCGAATGAGAATAGATATAAACTTTCGGATGTATAAAAACCCATACCGACTTTCGTTGTGTCGCACAACTCCTTCTTGGTGCTGCGATTTTTTTTTTTGTCGCCATTATATTACCTCCTTCATAACACCCAGTGTAGCTTCCATACGAATTTTTCCACAGACGATCAACTCCTCAGTTGCCTCTATCTCTTGTCCCTAGGAGTGAACAAAGGCTCTCCCTCGACCGTTAAAAAAGAAAACACTGACCGAGTGTGGCACTCCGGCACTCCCGCCTCAGTCTCAAACTACTAACATTTGCACTATATATGCGCTATACTGACCTTCTTGCTTCTTTTCTGGCAAACCACCCCACTTGTTGCCATAAATCCGTATTTTCCATCCGTTTGCAAGACTACTTCTAGTATCAGTCCTACCCTCTTCCGCCACCTTCTCTACACTGCTATTATGGCCCCATCCAACTGCTTCAGTATGCCGACGACATGAACCATTCAAGCCTGTGAACTGGTTAAATCAATAACTTCACCTTCTGGTGTTATCTCTCGTATCTTAAAATCAGTTCTGTCAAAGTCCAGGCAATGATCATAAGACATACATCTCGTTACTTTCATCGGCCTGATTGTGACGACGTTACAAGTAACCTTCCCATCCATCTTATTAGTCTAGTTTGCGACCTGTCGACCGCAAACTACCGTTGCTACTAGCCATCCAACGAAAAACAAAGTAAAATTACCCCAACTACTAACAGGTCGTACCTGAGGATTGCATCCTTCTACCACCCGCTACATTTACAAAAGCCTTATTTGATCCATCTTTACCTTTGCCAATGTAGCCTGGATCTCTGCTCCCAAAAAAATATCATTCGTTACAATTCCTAGAATGTCTTTGTAGCTCGGCCGTCTGGTTTTACTAAGGGGAATCAGACACCCATCGTCATGTGACAAACACAAAATTTCAAGGAAGCGTACGACGAATGCTGTACTTTCACGTGTGCGTCTTTGAAATGAAACAAGTCAAATAAAATCATATGATATGAGCAAGGTTGACAGAGTTGTGGTCATTGATCTATAACAAAACCTGTCGGAACTGTATTTACGTAACACATAACTTGGCATGGTCAAAAAAGTAACATTGCAAATTTTGAAACCAACGTAACACCGAAAATATTGCACAGCTAGTACGATACTGTGAAACGACTGTAGTTAAACCTACATTTATCCACGTTATATGGAATAAATCGACTGCAGTTAATTTTAAATGCCAAATGCTATGAGAACTATTTCATGAAGCGAAAACAAGCTCTCTCAAAAATGAATTTTATGCCAGATAGCATTAATCAACTTAAATGGCGCTAGTCAGTATTATCATTTAGTTTCAACACTACAGTTATGTTTTCAGTCACAGTTCTTATATTTTACCAGAGATCTTATATTTTACAAGAGACCTAATTTCATCAGGGCGGGAGAAAAAGTCATTAAAACTCTGAAGTATTCTATTATCACCCGTAACAGTTTCCGAAAACTGAAATATATCCACACGCCACTACGAGGTGGTACCGGTTGTTACGTTTATAGCACACTGGCGCATACTCTGTCAGTCCGAAACGTTCCGAGAGTGGATTGGTTCAAATGGCTCTGAGCACTATGCGACTTAACTTCTAAGGTCATCAGTCGCCTAGAACATAGAACTAATTAAACCTAACTAACCTAAGGACATCACACACATCCATGCCCGAGGCAGGATTCGAACCTGCGAACGTAGCGGGCGCTCGGTTCCAGACTGTAGCGCCTAGAACCGCACGGCCACTCCGGCCGGCTGAGAGTGGATTAATAAAAAATATAAAACATGTTAAGATAGTGGTTTTAATTCTTCAGGCGTTCATTACAGTCTCTCCCGCCCCCACGACTTATGTACATCGCACAGAACGTTCATACAACTATGTGGATCTGTCATAAAATTCCATCTTTGGGATGTTGTTCAAATCAGGTTCGTACTGACTCCATTTCTCATTACCAGTGATGATTTTTTTCCAGAAAAGAATCGTCTGCACTTTGCATTTAAATCAAGTCGCCGCAGGCGTCCATGTGTTATTCATTTTCGTCGGGAGTAGAGGTGTGCGGAACATACTTCGCACACATTTTTCTCTTCTCAAAAATATACTGTAGAATTTAATATAATCCATTATGGAGTCGAGGTAGCAGTTGTCGTTATACTGGTTATCACTGTTAGCATTCAACCGCGATTCTTATACATATATTTTAGCAACGCGTTTCAAGAGACAATGCTCTCATTATCAGGTTGTAAAGTCTATGTCATGAAATTAAACGAACTAAAAAGACAAAATACCATCACAAATATTTGGGAAGTCCATAGAGTAAAACAGAATTAAAAGTATATTGGACTGTGGGTCCTCGTCTTACATTGAAGTTGCTGACACAAGTCGATGGCCGTCCCATAGCTACCAAGTATGCTGTCGCACTGTGCCGGCTCGGGAGCTGTTGTGGACTGACGTGCCTAGGTGTTGTGGCGTGGTTACAGCCGTGTGCTTGACGGCTTGCCACGAAAGCGGATAAGGGGAATACGGTCGTAATATTAAAAGAGGAGGAGTACATTTCGAAGACCTTAGCGTTTTTTGTCGAAAATAGCATTACGGAAATTCCGAAAGACATAACAGCCAATTTCCAAATTAAACTAAAAAAATGTTCTTAAACGCACACACTTCCTGCTGACAGAAGCCGAAAAAAGAAGATGTGTTATCATGAATCCAACGGCCTCCAAATTAAGATCACAGGTGAAGATACATAAAGATCTGCATCCGGTTCGTCCGATTGTTAACGGTCGAAATAGTCCAGCATATAAAATAACGAAATTGTTGAACCAAATTCTGAAAAAGACTTACGTGTATAAAAATAACTATTCGGTGCGTGGTAGTATGACCATGATAGGTGAAATTAAAGATACGCCAGTCACTGACACTTCCCGTTTGGTTTCGTTGGATGTTAAGAACTTATACTCCATTGTTCCGGTTAACGAAACTATAGAAATCATTAAGAGAAATTTCCTTAAATACGGTAAAATTTCAACGTAAGAGACAATTGAATTTATTGAACTCCTACAGCTCATTACAAGTTTTAATTATTTTACGTTTAATAACAAATTTTATATTCAGGACGATGGGTTAGCCATGGGGTCCAGTATTTCAGGAACTATGGTGGACATTTTTATCAACGATCTTGAAGATAAAGTTGTAAATTCTGACGATAACATTATGGATAAAATTGTTTATTACAAACGTTATGTTGACGACACTCTGTTACTTGTCGATGGTTCCCGTGATGACATTGAGGAAATAGTAAAAAAGCTCAACGACGCACATAATAAAATAGAATTTACCGTGGAGTATGAAACTGACAATTGTTTACGGTTCCTGGACCTGAATATAAAAAAGCAGGGCAACAAACATGCGTTCTCCGTTTATAGAAAACAAACTACGACTGATGCCGTGATCCCGAATGATTCATGCCATCCGCAGGCTTATAAAGAAGGTGCTTTCCGTAGTCTCGTGCATAGGGCAGTCAATATACCTATGAGCGAAAAAGATAGGGAGACTGAAATTAATACCGTTAAGAGAATAGCGATGAATAACGGTTACAGAATAGATATGGTTAAAAAACTGTTACGGAAAAGTAATAAGCGCAAAAAGAAAAAACCTGATGGAAAGAAAGTGAAAATTATCACGACGCCATACTACGGAACAGTCTCACAAAAGAGAGCAAATATTTTTAAGCCATACGATGTTAAAATAGCTTTTCAGACCAATAACCTAGTGAGGTACAGCCTTAAGCACGATATTGGCGAGAAGCGACATAAGTTTGAAAGATCGGAAGTTTATAAGATTCAGTGCAGAACTTGTGATACAAAATATATAGGGCAGACAGGAAGATCATTCGCGATCCGGTATAAAGAACATAAAGATGCGTTCAGGTTAGGAAATTATGACAAATCAGCTGTTGCGAACCATATATATGAAACAGGCCATCCCCTTAGTAGCATAGAAGATAACGTAGAAATATTGCATGTAGAAAAGAAAGGGAGGAAAATTGATTTACTAGAGAAATTCGAGATAGCTATCCATGAAATGAAACAAAGCAATATTCTAAATGCACAAGATAATTTTAAAGAAATGAGATTTTTTAGCGGGTTTTTAGAATTATTTTAGGGTAGGTATGCGACTTTAAACTTGCAGCATGTCACTGACGGAACTGCGAGAGGCTAACGATGGCAGACCAATACAATAAGGAGATAAGGCGCCCAATAGCATAGCGTTACCGTCAAGCACACGGCTGTAACCACGCCACAACACCTAGGCACGTCAGTCCACAACAGCTCCCGAGCCGGCACAGTGCGACAGCATACTTGGTAGCTATGGGACGGCCATCGACTTGTGTCAGCAACTTCAATGTAAGACGAGGACCCACAGTCCAATATACTTTTAATTCTGTTTTACTCTATGGACTTCCCAAATATTTGTGATGGTATTTTGTCTTTTTAGTTCGTTTAATTTCATGACATAGACTTTACAACCTGATGATGAGAGCATTGTCTCTTGAAACGCGTTGCTAAAATATATGTATAAGAATCGCGGTTGAATGCTAACAGTGATAACCATACTGTAGAATGTCTTGAACACTTGATTTAGAGATGTTGCTCCATTGCGATTTGTGACAAAACAACGTTGACACACTACGGCTGCACGTCCACTACGAAACACTGACTGCTCACATTTGTCTGATCGAATACTCATCTAGAGTTCACAGCTGTCATTTCTAGCTGCCACTGTAGTTACTGCGGTGACGTTGCTTATACACCAGGAATAAAACCAGTCTCTGAACTTTTTGGATGAACTGTGTGTACTGATATGTTTCAAAGTTATTAGACAATAAACTGAGAGGAAAGAAAGAAAAATAAATTGTGTGTCAGTGTCTCAAATATTCCGTGTCGTTAGACTTTCCGTATCTGTCTTCCCTCTCTTATACGTATCACCCACCAGTAGATAAAATTCCCCCTCTCCTCAAATTCCTCAGACATCCTATGCATACTGGAAATCTGAAGATCAAAACCCAGTTTGTCTCCCCAGCCCTCTCTAAGCCTGGGTTGATGCCACAACTAAACCAACATACCCCTCATGCCACCACACCCTCCCTACCGTATCTTAAGGCATATGCAACTCTTCCACGCCCGTAAATCTGTTCTTACATTTTCCCACCCTGCTGGATACAGACCTAGTCCCCATAAGCTTTACTTGCACCGAGGTTCCAATACCCCTCCATCTTCCTGGCACTCCTCAAGCCTTTCCGATTTGGTCTCCTCTTTCACATCCTGCTTCCCCACCCAACATTATCCCCCCCTTTCCAGATGTAATGGTCTAACTAGCTTTATTGGTCTACAGCCTCATATTACTCCAGACTTCCTACCTATACTGCATTTAATGGGAGATGACCTCGACTACACCAAATAAAGAAATCATTTTTAATATACGAGGATTGGAACTTATTTGCAGCTCGTACGAAATAGATACGTGTTTCAAAGTTTTACTGGCCTTCAAAGTAGTCACCAGCATTGTGTATAACCCGTTGACAGCGATGTGTAAGTCGTAGGATATTCTTAGCGGCGTCAGTTGTGTTGACAGTACGAATTTGTAGCAGTTCTGAAGCGAATGCCGTGAAGTGTTTCCTTCAGTTTAGAAATCGAGCTGAACTCACGAGGGATTAAGTCAGGGGAGTGCAGTAGGTGGTATAGCACTTAGCAGTCCCACCAGTCAAACAAATCAGTAACAGCTTGCACTGTACGTGCTTGATCATTGTCCTACAAAATGATATCCAGGTCCTACAGAAAGTGTCATCTGTCTCTAAGCTGGGTGTAGGTTGTGTTCCAAAAATGAACAGCATAGAGACAGAAGAGATGCAGGATCTGACCATGAGAAGGGAAGAATGAGTGTGTAAACAACTCTGCATGTTGTGATTAGTGTTCTTCACTTAGTACTACGAGGGCGTGCTGAAAAGTAATGGCTCCGAATTTTTTACGTGAAAACTCTTAAAATTTTTTAAATAAAACAAAAGTTATTACCATTCTGCATCTTTATTCATCACGTCTACATATTTATTTCTCAACATAGTCATCCTGGCGACGAACACATTTCTCCCAACGAGAGCCCAGTTTGGAGTTACCATCACTGTAGAATGATTGACCCTGTTGAAAGATCAGCAGCCATAGTTCTGCTTGCTCCGTTTTATCACTATCAAAGTGAAGTTCTCGAAGATGTCCTTTAAGTTTTGGAAACAGATGAAAATCGGATTAGGCAAAGTCTGGACTGTATGGAGGATTATCGATGACAGTGAACCCTAGGCGTCGGACTGTTGCACAAGTCGCAACGCTGGTATGTGGTCTCCCATTGTCATGCTAAAGGAGAGGGTGCTCCATGCGTGGACGAACTCTTCGAATTAGAAACTCGATTTCAGCCCACTGTTTCTCACACATCGATAGTTACGTTACACACTGCCATGTTGCACGCTAGAGTCCAGAACTCTCTAACGGCAGAGAGCTGCAAATATGTAGACACGACGAATAAAAATGTAGGATGTTAATAACGTTTGTTTTATTTTAATAGCCTTAGAAATGGTCGGGGCATTACTTTTCAGCATGCCCTCGCAGTTTCTGAAATTTTGTAAGTAAGAATTCACGTGATAATTTGCGTCGATTTTCAAGATTGTACCAGTTCAGGTATTTCTAAATTTCTGCGAAACTCTACTATGAGTCAACCAAACATGTAACCATTCACACCTCCACACTTTGATTATGTCCAGTGCGCCCGTTAGTCTCATCTGGTATGTGTCCCAAAAACACATGAGACTCAGCATTCTGAGCCCCAACAATATAAAAAAAAATTAATTTAAAAATTTTCGCAAAGTTGACTTATTATTACAGGAAGCAGTGAATACAAGAAGAAATTGGCAAAAAGTAAAAAATCAATTCTTTTAAAGTTGTGGTTTCATTTTGGAATCGTTGATACATATAGTTTTCAACTATCCATCATTTCATTAGGTATACACCGAGATGACAAAAGTCATGAGGTAGGGATATGCACATATACAAATAGCGGTAGTATCGTGTACACAAAGTATAAATGGGCATTGCATTGGCGGAGCTATCCTTTGTACTGAGGTGATTCATGTCAAATGTTTCCGACGTGATTAGGCCACACGACAGAAATTAAGACTTTGAATGCGGAATGGTAGCTAGGGCTAGACGTATGGGACATTCCATTTTGGAAATCGTTAGAGAATTCAGTGTTAAGGCATCGAGAGTCAAGAGTGTGCCAAAAATACCAAATTTCAGGCATTACCTCTCACGATGGCCAACGCAGCGACCGACGGCCTTCACTTAACGACCGAAAGCAGCAAAGTTAGCGTAAAATTGTCAGTGCTAACAGACAACCAACACTGTGTGAAAAAAGCGCAGAAATCAATGTGGGACGTACGACGAACGTATCCGTTAGAACAGTGCTGCTAATGGGCTATGGCATCATACGACCGACGCGAGTGCCTCTAACAGCACGACATCGCCTGTAGCGCCTCTGCTGGGCTCGGGACCATATCGGTTGGACCCTTGACGAGTGGAAAATCGTGGCTTGGCCAGATGAGTCCCGATTTAAATTGGTAACAAATGATGGTAGGGTTGGGGAGTGGCGCAGAACCCACGAAACCATGGACACAAGTTGTCAACAAGGCATTGTGAAAGCTGGTGGTGGCTCCATAATGATGTGGGCTCTGTTTACATGGAATGGACTGGTTCGTTGGTCCAACTGAACTGATCATAGACTTGAAATTGTTATCTTCGGCTACTTGGAGACCATTTACAGCAAAGAACAATGCAATTTTTATGGATGACAGTGCGCCATGTTACCGGGCCTCAACTGTTCGTATTTGGTTTGAAGAACATTGAGGACAGTTCGAGCAAATCATTTTGCCACCCATATCACCCGACGTGAATCCCATCAAACATTTATGGCACATTGTCGAGATATCAGTTCATGCACAAAATCCTGCACTGACAACAATTTCCCAATGTACGGCTATAGAGGCAGCATGGCTCAGTATTTCTGCAGGGGTCTTCCAATGACCTGTTGAGTCAGACAGAAACCACTAGCACTCAGAGGGTTAACAGACTGACTGCATCTTCCCAGTATTCTGCCAATGAACCAGTAAGTCTCCTGGCTTACATACGACAGAGCCTGTGTGATAATTTTTTTTCATATCTCTACAAACGTTTACAACCAGGTATTTGTATAAATTGACTAATTCCAATTACTGATGCTGTAGTCATAGAACGCTACGTTTTTTCTCTTTGTGAAGTCCATAATTATGCATTTCTGTGCATTTAAACCAAGTTTCCAATCTTTGTACCACTTTGAAATCTTATCAAGGCGTGATTAAGTCTCTTTGCAGTTTTCTTCATTCAGTACTGTAATTTCTAGGAGATGTAATCAAATACGGTCTTCTATCATCGATATTGATAAAAGCAATGAATGATACTTTAATTATATGCAGTAATAGAAATTCGTAATGCCCGAGAGAACAAAATGCGTAACGCGATCTGCCTCAAATGTAAATGGATGCTAATCACATGCAACACATGTACATAAATTCAGTGCAAACAGAAATAAAGAGCCTGCATATCGAAATATCGCACGTGTTACGGGGATAAATAAGTTCATGAAATCGGCAGAGTGCTTTGAATACGTGGTAGACGTCCCCTTATAGTGTCCAGCTGTGCTATGAGGCTGTTTCCCCGTTTGTGAAAGTATAAAGTGAGAATGTAAGCGCAGTTTGCTAGCTGAAAGAGGATTTAATAAGTGATTAACTTCCTATCGGGCATGTTATCATAGAACGTCAATGAAACAGTGCAACCACAAGTCTCATATCAGCACCCAGCAGTACATCATATGTAACCTTACCTTACTCAGTTCCTGAACGCTAAATAACTTGCTTAGAAATTCTGCCTATTATTAATCTATTTATAAACTTTCCCCGCCTACTCAGCAGCTGAGTAGTGATATACAAGGTGTAACGGGGGGGGGGGGGGGCTGCAGATATTTTTAAATATAGTGCCTTAATATATACACACATAAGTGTGTTGGTTTTTTTTCTCTGGGCTGAATAGTCTTCCCACATACTCGTCACAACTTTTACGACTTGACGTTTCCTGCATGGTCATACTGCACTGCCATTGAACTATGCCTGTCAGTATAGACTAACCGTTTTGCGTCCAAGTGTCCACACTTCATCACCTAACCTGCTCCCCAGGGGAAAATAAGTATTAATGGCTGGCTCTTGCCACATGTACTTGGAGAGGTTAACCAACCTAAAAACATACGACTTGTAATGACTAATTATTAGTCTGAAAATGACGTAAATACAGATGTAATGTTTTTCAGTACACCGTCTTCCGTCGGCAATAGAAATATCTGCACTTATAATCTTCACAGCCTGTATTAATGCGACTAAGAATAGGATGCTAGACTTTCAGTGGCATGACAAGATGATGGCTGACTAGTGGGGCACATTTCCACTGACACCAAACCATCGCTGTTTACGACTTCACTGGTGTCAAGCGAGAGCTCATGGGAGGGCAGGTTGGAGATCTGTTGTGTTTTACGATGAAACCTGTTTCTACCTCGGTGCCAATGATGGCCGTGTGTTGATTAAAAGGAGATTGAGGGCTTGCAACAAAACTGTATGCGTGTCAGACACTCGGGACCCACACTAGGACTTATGATCTGGGGTGCGATTTCGTATGACAGCAGGAACACTCTCGTGGTTATCCCGCGCACCCTGAATGACAATTTGTACGTCAGATGGTGATTCGACCAGTTTTACTGCCATTCATGAACAGCATCCCAGGGGGTGTTTTCCAACTGGATAACGCCCGCCCACTTACCGCTGTTGTTACCCTGCTCGGTCACGAGATCTGTCTGCAATCGAACACATCTGGGATGCCATCGGACGACAACTCTAACGTCATCTTCGAACAGTATCAACTGTCCCTGTATTGACCGACCAGGAGCAACAGGCATAGAACTCCATCCCACAAACTGACATCCGGCATCTGTACAGCACAATGATTGCACGTTTGTATGCTTGAATTCAATATTCTGGCGGTTACACCTGTTATTAATGTACCAGCATTTCGCATTTGCAATGGCTTAACTCGCCCTTACATTAACCTGTAATCTTAATCACTTAAATATGTTACCTAGACAAATGTATTCTCGAAATTTCCCCTATATTTATTATTGTTTGATGTTGTGATTTTTTCCCATCTGTTTATACTGGATTGATATGAGACCTCTTGCATATTTTAATAACTGTTCAACATCATGGCTCTCCATCAAACAAAGATTACTTCTTCAGAACAGCATGCGACCTCGGAAGTAGCTCTCCAACTTTCCACCAGAACTAAACCAGATGTGGAATGTAATGGCCAACTCCCTTCGACCAAGGGAGCCACGTGGCTTGAAACCCGCCAATGAATGGTTTTGGCTAAGAGTGAACTGACTCACCAAAGACTCAATACTTGCAAATAGCAAAGAGTTTGCAAAAAAGCTTGTGCTGATATATATCGAAACTGGGTAGTGCAAAATGTCAAAGAATAGTGAAAGAAGTGTCTCAGTTCACAAAAAAGGTAAAATATTCTGTGAGAAAATGAAAGAGCCGACTAACAGGCACCTTTCGCTACTTCAGTATAGATTAATTCAATTGACTCTCTGGGTATCATATGAGAAAAGTTATATTTCACATGATCGATCTTTTAGGAATTCATGCTGGATATCATGGAGGGGGTATTCTGTTCGAGATAACTCGACCTTTGTAACTGTAAAGAAAATATATGCATAAATTTGAACATCATTTGGCTGCAGAGCAGTTATATGGCTACAGCCAACCTGCCACCCAATGTGGGGGCGGAGGAGGGGGGGGGGGATGAAATGATAAAGTAAAAGAAACACACAGTGTCACATGAACATTGATCATAATGCATGCACTTATCATTAGCAAAGATACACTGTACATCTTGTGCATGCTGTCGAATTTACCAATGGATGAAAGTATGTGTATGTATATGTCAAGCTGAAGGGGTACAGTACCGCCCAACATTGAAAATAGGTACAAAATACTTCATTATTCTTGTCAGAACAACACATTTTTTGTGTAAAAATAACTCAATTTCAATTAATGCAGCGAAGCCGGATACCAGTGTGGGAAAGAATGACAATTTATTTATTTAATTGATCGCATGTGCACTCCCACAAAGTAAATCCCTACATCCAGTTTGGTGAGATCTGTGAAATGAATGAATGTATGGTCGTCTGCTAACCGCAGATAGTGAATGTGAATATATGATCATTTTTGAGTCGATCCTTTGGCCACCTTTGGTGAGACCAAAGAGATGAAATTTTACCAGAGCTTTGAGGGCCTGAAATGTGGCTGACCAATAAGGTAGCAAGGTGCTTCTCCCACTTCGACAGAGGTGCGAGAGAACCGGAATACGGCCATGTTTCAGCACTCTGCCGCTGGATCTTGTGCTGTTAAGACCTGTTTTAGTTGTGCTCCGTAATGACGAAAGAGTGGAGACATGGTATGCATGTGGAATATTTAAGAGTAGTTTGAACTAATAATTTCTCTATCTCAGGAACTTTTGTGGGGAGAATTAAATGTCAGGCAGGTAACATTAATGGGATTGTAGTAATCTTCGGAAGTGACCAACGGTCACAATGAAACCACGTGTAGAAATAAGTTGAAATACTTCCGTGTGCTTAAGTTAAGCTGAATTACTAGCGTGTGTACAATAAGTTGAAATATTTAAGAAATAGCGTGTGTACCATAAGCTGAAATATTTAAGAAATGGCGTGTGCAGGACTTGAAATTAGAGACGAGTACTTCCACGTGGTGAGTACTGTGTGAGTCTCAATCTGTGTATGAGACAAAGGATAAAGAGAAGTACTCGTCCATGGTATCAGTTGAGGACTCGCGTGTGTGATGAATATGTTCTTAATGTTATTCCGTGTGACGCTAGATTTAAACTCTGAGAGAGAATCAAGGTGAGTCGGCTGTCTATCCAGCAACGCCACTTGGCTTGCATTGCACAGGAAGACGTGCATATATCTCCAGAGTTCATAGTAGGAAAGTAGAATTACAAAGTGGGGCAGTGTCGTGTGAAACTGGGATAAATATTAATTGAAGTGGGAAAGCTGAAAGTGATAGTGTTGTGACTATTTAGTGTTGTATTTCATGTTGCAGTGTGATGTATGTCATGTAATTTTGGGTATGTGTGGTTTGCATGGGAGAGTAGCAAGGTAGTTTCAAAAGATTAGTGGGTTATGCTTGTTCCTTCTGTGTCGCTCGATCTGGAGGAAAGTTTCGTGATGATGATTGTGAGAGTCGAAGTGTGAGGTATAATGAAAGATCCATCACCCTATCCAGAAAGTGCACTGTAGCGTTAAATTACGAGACCATAATATAGAGATTCACTATGTTACTCGTCAAATAAGAAAGAATCCACTCCCTTGGCAGACCACTCATCTTGCAGGCCTGACTGCTTGATGCCACAGTATGAGCAAGGCATGTGGGTGCCTCTCAAAGCATCTCCTCCTAAATCACTGGACAGATTTCAACGGAACTGCTACTGCTACTTTCTGTCTGAGAATCAGCACTGTGGGGACTGGAACTTTCTAGCTCCCATAGGAGCGAATGTAAGAATGAATGTAAGACTGAAAAGGGTTCTTCAACTCCTGACATATAGACTGCCCTGCATGATGGGCGTTTGTGTGGTTAGTATTGGATTGCTTTGCTGAGGCTGCACTTTCGGATGGACGTGGCTGAGGACAGAGAGAGGAGGGAGGAGGAAATGGATAGTGAGAGGGGGCAATGAGGTGGTCACAAGAAGGAGGAGATGGACAGAAAGAGTGATGGGAGAGGGGAAGGGGGGATGGTCAAAGAAGGATAGCAGGAGATGGTCAGTGAGAGGGGAGATGGAGAGGAAGGAGGAGATGGACAGAGAGAGGGGAAGAGGAGGGGATGGACAGAAAGAGGAGGGGAGAAGATGTACTGAGTGAAGGAGGAGGAGGTTATCAGAGAGGGAGGGGATAGACAAAGAGACAGGGCAGGAGATGGACAGAGAGATGGGATGGAGAAGATGGGGAGAAAGAGGAGATGGACAGAAAGGGGAGCGAGGAGGAGTGTGTGCAATATGTGTCATACGCATATGTGGCCAAAGCTGTGGGTAATAGTTGAACATGTAGATAGATACATGTGGACTAGATTTTCACATGTTTTTCACTGGGACATATGACATAGAATTAAGCTGAAAATAGTTACCATCCTCCAGTTCTGACCAAAGATATTGGCAGGTTAGCATAGACTGCAAGGAAAATGCTGGTACAGAAAATACTTTCTCAGAATATCCACTATCCACTTCTAGGTCAATTGAAAATGGCATGACTCTGCTGTGGGTCAGAACTCGAAGCGCCTGCTCTACATTCAGGGGTAGAGAATAAAAACTGCAAGAACAAAAAATAAAAAATTTTCCTCACACAGCAGTTCGTACCATTTGACGCGACTGGAAGCGTGAAAAGGTTTTAATCACTGTATTGCTGCGAAACATTGCATTCATAAATTACTGTCTGTGTGCCTCGATAAGTGTTCTAGTTTCACTTCATTTTCAGGCTTCCTAAGCAAGATATACCGTGGAGTCCGAAAATTGTTGCACAGTCTTCTTAAGGTATTGGACCTCTAAATAAACTCAAAACTTGCGAACATTAAAGCACCTGGTATAAATGATATACCAATAAATATAGATGACTGGAGAGGAAATACATTCTATAATGTGCCAACTACCAATAAGATTTATGAAACTGGTGATATTCCCTCAGACAGCGAGAAATGTGTGTTGATACCAACACCTAGTAAACCATGAGCCAACAGAACAGCACAGATGGTCGAACCTTGTCTCACATGCATTTGAAGTGTTGGCATGCTTTATACTGGTTAGTTACGGAATCTCTTCTTGGCGAAGTTCAATTTTTATTTAGGAAAAAACAAAGTTACTAGGGAAATAGCAGCTGTCCTTAGAATAGCAATGGACAAAAATTAAGTAAAGATAAAATCACTTACATAACTTATTCGTTTTGTAAGTAAAATCCGGCTTTTACTTGCTGTAATATATTTTATTTCTTCCATAGGCGTTTCGCCTTTACTTTAAGGCATCTCCAGTGTAATCTAGAATGATAAAGTTTTGTTTTAATACACGACATTTGTAGATTATGAAACAGTTCACGATTTGTTTTTTTTTACATAAATAAGTGATTACCCACAGTTATTCGCTTTTTTGATTGTTATCTACTTTTCCTCTCATCTGGTCACACGCTAGGTGTCGCACTGTAACTTCACTTACGAAACATAAACACATTTTCATGTTATGAAAAGAAAAAAGTCCATAACGTGAAAACGTTCTTATGTTCCGTAATTGAATTACAGTGCGATCTCCAGTATGTGACAATATGAGGGGAAACGTAAAAAAACAAGACGTGAATTTTCAAATAACTTACGGGTTTGCTGCCGGGTACCGTCGTCGACCACCGCCGATATTTCGACAGGAGGACACCCTACCATTCTCAAGGCACAACTGCAAGGAGGGAGCAATGTGCAAGGGAATTTAATACCTCGGTTCATCGAGGAGAAACAAGGAAGATACCAAACACAGAACAAGTAACCGCAGAGTCAACACACAACCAAAGATAACCAACATCAGAAATATCGATAGTGACTATTAATCAATAGGTCAGGTAGCACTAATTTTGTCCCTCTGTTTTTTGATGAGAGACAGAGCCGGATTCCAAGCAGCATTGTTTCTCTCTACAGCACTGCATTATCTCTACAGCGTGTTTAAACTGGAATTTTAATTATGGACACCCTGTATTTTTGATTTATCGTTTACACATAATTTAGTAATCAATAATATTAGTTCCCCACGAACCATGGACCTTGCCGTTGGTGGGGAGGTTTGCGTGCCTCAGCGATACAGACAGCTGTACCGTAGGTGCAACTACAATGGAGGGATATCTGTTGAGAGGCCAGACAAACGTGTGATTCCTGAAGAGAGGCAGCAGTCTTTTCAGTAGTTGCAGGGGCAACAGTCTGGATGATCGACTGATCTGGCCTTGTAACATTAACCAAAACGGCCGTGCTGTGCTGGTACTGCGGACGGCTGAAAGCAAGGGGAAACTACAGCCGTAATTTTTCCCGAGGGGATGCAGCTTTACTGTATGGTTAGATGATGATGACGTGCTCTTGGGTAAAATATTACGGAGGTAAAACAGTCCCCCATTCGGATCTCCGCGCGGAGATTATTCCGGAGGACGTCGTTATCAGGAGAAAGAAAACTGGCGTTCTACGGATGGGAGCGTGGAATCTCAGATCCCTTAATCGGGCAGGTAGGTTAGAAAATTTAAAAAGGGAAATAGATGGGTTAAAGTTAAATACAGTGGGATTTAGTGAAGTTCGGTGGCAGGAGGAACAAGACTTCTGGTCAGGTGAAAACAGGATTATAAATACAAAATCAAGTAGGGGTAATGCAGGAGTAGGTTTAATCGTGAATAAAAAATAGGAGTGCGGTTAAGCTAATACAAACAGCATAGTGAACGCATTATTGTGGCCAAGATAGACACGAAGCCCACGCCTAACACAGCAGTACAAGTTTATATGCCAACTAGCTCCGCAGATGACGAAGAGATTGATGAAATGTAGGATCAGATAAAAGTAATTATTCAGATAGTGAAGGGAGACGAAAAATTAGTAGCCTAGGGCGACTGTAATTCGATAGTAGGAAAAGGAAGAGAAGGAAACGTAGTAGGTAAATGTGGAATGGGGGTAAGAAAGGAAAGAGGAATCTACCTGGTGGAATTTTGTACAGAGCATAACTTAATCATAGCTAACACTTGGCTCAATAATCATGAAAGAAGGTTGTATACATGGAAGAGGCCTGGAGATACTGGAAGGTTTCAGGAAGATTATATAATGATAAGACAGAGATTTAGGAACCAGGTTTTAAATTGTAAGACATTTTCAGGGGCAGATGTGGACTCTGACCACAATCTATTGGTTATGAACTGAAGATTAAATCTGAAGAAACTGCAAAAATGTTGGAATTTCAGGAGATAGGATCCGGATAAACTGACAGAACCAGAGGTTGTAGAGAGTTTCAGGGAGAGCATTAGGGAACGATTGACAGGAATGGGGGAAAGAAATACAGTAGAAGAAGAATGGGTAGCTTTGAGGGATGAAATAGTGAAGGCAGCAGAGGATCAAGTAGGTAAAAAGACGAGGGTTAGTAGAAATCCTTGGGTAACAGAAGATATATTGAATTTAATTGATGAAAGGAGAAAATGTAAAAATGCAGTAAATGAAGCAGGCAAAAAGGAATACAAACGTCTCAAAAATGAGATCGACAGGAAGTGCAAAATGGCTAAGCAGGGATGGCTAGAGGACAAATGTAAGGATGTAGCGGCATATCTCACTAGGGGTAAGATAGATCTTTGGACAAAATCTTGTATGAATATCAAGAGCTCAGATGGGAACCCAGTTCTAAGCAAAGAAGGGAAAGCAGAAAGGTGGAAGAAGTATATAGAGGGTCTATACAAGGGCTATGTACTTACTTGAGGACAATAATACGGAAATGGAAGTGGATGTACATGAAGATGAAATGGGAAATACGATACTGTGTGAAGAGTTTGACAGAGCACTGGAAGACTAAGTCGAAACAAGCCACAGGGAGTTGACAACATTCCATTAGAACTACTTACAGCCCTGACAAAGATCTCCCATCTGGTGAGCAACATGTATGAGACAGGTGAAATACCCTCAGACTTCAAGAAGAATACAATAATCCCAAGAAGGATATAATAATCCCAAAGAAAGCAGGTGTTGACAGATCTGAAAATTACCGAACTATCAGTTTAATAAGTCACGGCTGCAAAATACTAACACGAATTCTTTACAGACGAATGGAAAAAAACTGGTAGAAGCCGACGTCGGGGAAGATCAGTTTGGATTCCGTAGAAATGTTGGAACACGTAGGCAATACTGACCCTACGACGTATCTTAGAAGATAGATTAGGGAAAGGTAAACCTACGTTTCTAGCATTTGTAGACTTACAGAAAGCTTTTAACCATGTTGACTGGAATAGTCTATTTCAAATTCTGAAGGTGGCAGCAATAAAATACAGGGAGCCAAAGTCTATTTACAATTTGTACAGAAACCAGATGGCAGTTATAAGAGACGAGGGGCATGAAAGGGAAGCAGTGGTTGGGAAGGGAGTGAGACAGGGTTGTAACCTCTCCCCGATGTTGTTCAATCTATATACTGAGCAAGCAGTAAAGCAAACAAAAGAAAAATTTGGAGCAGGAATAAAAATCAATAGAGAAGAAATAAAAGCTCTGAGATTCGTCGATGACATTGCAATTCTGTCAGAGACAGCAAAGGACTTGGAAGAGCAGCTGAACGGAATGGACAGTGTCTTGAAAGGAGGATATAAGATGAACATCAACAAAAGAAAAATGAGGATAATGGAATGCTGTCGAATTACTTCTGGTGATGCCAGGGGAATTAGATTAGGAAATGAGACACGTAAAGTAGTAAAGGAGTTTCGCAATTTGGGGAACAAAATAACTGATGATGGTCGAAGTAGAGAGGATATAAAATGTAGACTGGCAATGGCAAGGATAGCGTTTCTGAAGAAGAGAAATTTGTTAACATCGAGTATAGATTTAAGTGTCAGGAAGTCGTTTCTGAAAGTATTTGTATGGAGTGTAGCCATGTATGGAAGAGAAACATAGACGATAAATAGTTTGGACAAGAAGAGAACAGAAGTTTTCGAAATGTGGTGCTACCGAAGAATGCTGAAGATTAGATGGGTAGATCATGCAACTAATGAAGGGGTACTAAATAGAATTGGGGAGAAGAGGAGTTTGTGGCACAACTTGATTATAAGAAGGGATCGGTTGTTAGGACATGTTCTGAGGCATCAAGGGATCACCAATTTAGTATTGGAGGGCGGCGTGGAAGGTAAAAATCGTAGAGGTAGACCAAGAGGTGAATACACTAAGCACATTCAGAAGGATGTAGGTTGCAGTAGGTACTGGGAGACGAAGACGCTTGCACAGGATAGAGTAGCATGGAGTGCTGCATCAAACCAGTTTCTGGACTGAAGACCACAACAACAACAACAATATTAGTTACAAGTGTATTATAATAAAGAACATATCCAAAAAATGGAATATATAAATAAATGAAAAAGTATAAAATATTTTCTGGATTAGACACCATTTAAATAGAGGAACAATTCCCAAAAGCGTTTAATATATTTAAGAAAAAAACAGGGTAAAGGGTTATGAAAAACGTATCTCTCTGGAGCGTGCTTAATTGTAAACGAAAACATATTAAACTTAATAACGGAATCGAAATCAATTAATGAAAGACTTTCCACACTAACATTTTAATCAACAAACAAAGTTTACACTATTTTAGATACACATGCTCCAATGAATGAGAAAAAACGGGACAGAGATAGATCAAACAGAAATTTTTTGGCAAACTGTGTCAAACACTCCAGATCATATTCCATCGAAAATCAGTATTACTATTTGGAGACTTTAATGTACAAATTGGCAAACAACGTCAGCATCAGCATAGATCAATAGTAGGAAAATTTCCTGCATATAAAAGAACCAACGCAAACGGAGAAAGGCTCTTAAGCCTATTCAGGCAGCGTAATAAGGTACTAAAATCTACGTTCTTCAAAAAACTTCCCAGAAAACAAACTGCATGTGTATTACCAAATCCGATTTTTGGCGAAAAACAGCACGATCACGTTGCCATAAGTAGACACCCTACAAGGCATTCAATATAAAAGTTACCAACAGCGCCGGTTTAGTTTCAGACCACTACCCATCTATCATTATATCCAAGGTTAGACCAATATTTAGAAAAAAAGAACCAATACCAACCAAAAAAGTTTGACATGGAGATGTTATCTAGAGAAAAAAATGTAGTTGGTATAAAGAATACCTAAATGTTGTGAACAACTTCAAAAAGGCATTATTGAGACTGCAGAGGAAATGATCCATCTTAAAGAGAAACAGGAACATGATTGGTCGAATGATGGTTGTGAGGAGTTAATTACAAAGAGACAACGAGCTTGGAATATCTGGACCGCAAATAAGAATGATAATAATAGGAAAAATTTTATAGATGGAAGGAAACATGCAGCAAAAGGTTTGAAAAAGGTCGGTGTATAACATATAAAAAAGCACTTTATGCAGAACACCACAAGGAACTTTTATAAAACATTCAAAAATAGTTTAAAGATGTATACACCACCAATTATACAGTTTATAGATCCAAAAACAAAAAAGACTGCATATAATAATACAGAGATCTGCAGATTTCTTGCGGACTACTTCAAAGAATTACACAGATCTGATCCACCAACAGAAGAATTTCATTTTCATAATGTAATCCAAATACAACCACACTCAAACCCACAAGCATAAAGGAAATCAAAGAAATCATAAAACAACCTAAAAATAACAAACCATTAGGAGAAGACATTATGTTGCTGAATTGTGGAAACACTCTAGTGACAACATTGTTGTATGTCTAACAGAAATCGTTAATGAAATTTGGACAAAAAAAGAGCTTACCATCAGAATGGACATCGGCGTTAATACATCTATTCCAAAATAAAGGGAAGAAAACTGATCGTAACAATTATAGATGGATCTCCCTTTTACCAGTTGCGACGGTACCTAACGGTTACTGCTTGTGTAGCTGCTCTTCCAAACATGAGTCCATACGAGCAAACCAGTTGCGTCTTTACATGCAGTTACTCGTACTTTAGGTACTGAGGCTGTGCTCTGTTTAAAAAGAACAGCTCGATGTACTCACAGGCCCGAGCTGCGCACGTCTGCTTTCATGCCCTGCAGCTAATTCGCTGCAGATACAAAGAGTAGCTGTGATCGTGCAGTCAAATAGTCTATGCAATGGCTAGAATTGCAAGTTATTAAAATACGCAGAAATATAAAATAGAGAAAAACGAATAGTTTAATAAAAATGGTTCTATTCTAGCGTCAGTAATTGATGAAGACGACAGAGAATTACGTTGGATAATGAAATTTCCTGGCAGATTAAAACTGTGTGCCGGACCGAGACTCGAATTCGGGACCTTTGCCTTTCGCGGGCAAGTGCTCTACCGACTGAGCTACCCAAGCACGACTCACGCCCCGTCCTCACATCTTTACTTCTGCCAGTACCTCGCCTCCTACCTTCCAAGCTCTACAGAAGCTCTCCTCGCGAACCTTGCAGAACCAGCACTCCTGAAAGAAAGGATATTGCGGAGACATGGCTTAGCCACAGCCTCAGTGATGTTTCCAGAATGAGATTTTCACTCTGCAGCGGAGTGTGCGTTGATATGAAACTTCCTGGCAGATTAAAACTGTGTGCTGGACGGAGACTCTTATTCAAGAAAGGATATCTCCAATAAACTGGAAGTTTATATCGAAAGAGTTACGAGAATTTTATCAGGCTCTCCAAACTAAATAGTCATCACAGCCTCGCGAAAACAAACTCCATTTCGTGATCACAATACGCGAAAGATTCACCAGCTCAGCCGGCCGGAGTGGTCGAGCGGTTCTAGGCGCTACAGTCTGGAACCGCGCGACCGCTACGGTCGCAGGTTCGAAGCCTGCCTCGGGCATGGATGTGTGTGATGTCCTTAGGTTAGTTAGGTTTAAGTAGTTCTAAGTTCTAGGGGACTGATGACCTCAGAAATTAAGTCCCATAGTGCTCAGAGCCATTCACCAGCTCAAAACAGCTCAGAGCTCAACATGATGATTCACAAATTAACATATACGATACGAAGAATAGTATCTCATACTCTGCCTATTCTCAGTTCAGTAAATCAATCAGCAAACATTAGAGTCCTACTTTGGAACACATTCAGACCTCTCATAAAAATGGTTCAAATGGCTCTGAGCACTATGGGACTCAACTGCTGTGGTCATCAGTCCCCTAGAACTTAGAACTACTTAAACCTAACTAACCTAAGGACATCACACACAGCCATGCCCGAGGCAGGATTCGAACCTGCGACCGTAGCAGTCGCACGGTTCCGGACTGCGCGCCTAGAACCGCGAGACCACCGCGGCCGGCCGACCTCTCATATTATAAATTCCATTCAGAAGTATGATAACGGCCGTTCACCGCCCAGAATCAAACACCTCGACGATCGCACACGCACATTACCGCAGGCAGGTCTACCTTCTTCTGTAACTCGATATCAAGTCTCTAGAATCGCTCCCTTGTTGACTCCAGCAGTGTTCAACGACTGTCCATCTCTCATTGGCTGAAGGTCATCCCCACCAAAAATACATCGTTCTCAAGCTCTACAGACATGATCTGATTTACTTCCAGGACTAACCTAATATGTTACTATCTGTAAAAATCAGATAATTTACAATAATTACATATAAAGGTTTGTCCATAAACAAAACTGCAAAAATTCTTGTGCAAGTGCGCTCATGTTAAATGACTACAGATTATCCCTAAATATTATTTAAACAATTTTTTATGCCTTCTTAACAGAAGTATCTTTTGGTTCTCTTTTCAGTTGTGATGTCCGCTAACACATGCGATTGACCAGTTTTAATTTAGCACAGTCTTTTAATAATAGAACTTGCGATCAAAATTTAAGTAAGTTATACTAAACTGTTCAGCAACGGCGTGCTATCGGCCCTGGGGCGGCTCAACTTCGCAAACAGATTCACCTTACCTTGTACCAATTCTAAGCAGCCGACTAGCTCTCCTACATAAGCGTAACGTTAAATAGTGACTACATAGTGACTATAAGATCTTGTCCACTGCGCTTTTGAAGAGAGGTGAAGGTATTCTTGACCTACAAGTAAGAAATTATCAAGCATGATTTGGGAAAGGAAAGTCTTGTGCAGAGCAAATACTAAATCTATAGAACGTAACAGAAATGAGGGAAATCAGAACTCTGAAATCCCTTATAACTTCTGTAGATTTTAAAAAAAGCATGTGACTCAATTGATAGAAATGCACTGATCAACATTTTAAGAAATTTGGACTTGACAATAAAACCAAAGAAATAATTAAATGGACTTTAACAAACACAACATCAAAAGTAAAATTTATGGGGGAGCTGTCCAAACCTTTTGAAATAAAATCAGGAGTAAGACAGGGAGTTGGTTTATCATCCCTCCTTTTTAGCTGCGGCTTAGAGAAGGTAGTGAGAGAATGGAGAAAATCCATCAATACTAAGGATGTTCAGCTAGGAAGAAACCCAAATAAAATCACCATAGATTGTCTAGCTTTTGCGAGTGATATAGCATTCATTACTGACTCACTGGATAGTACCAAAGACAGATCACAGAACTACAGAAACATGCAGACAAAATAGGACTAAAAATATCGTTTGAGAAAACAAATTTCACGACAAATATCAGAGATGTCCCTCCAGATCTTAAAATTCATAAAAACGCAATATCCAACGCAAACTGTTTTAAATACCTAGGAGAATGGATAACAAGCAACTCAAAAGAAAAGACAGCCATAGACAATTGAGAACACAAAATGGTAAGGGCATTCCAAATGATAAAAGAACATATATAACAAAAAAAAAAAACTTTGTCCTGGAACAGAAAAGTAAGACACTATCAAACAGTGGTAATGCCTGAATTACTGTATTCAGTAGAAGCACTTAAATTATCAAAATTTTAGGATCTTGAAAATCTGGAAAAAGTTGGAAGAAAAATTCTATGGAAAATACTGGGACCTAGAAGTAATGGGAATGTTGAATGCAAATGAAGATCAAATAGAGAGCTCTATTTGAAATAGAAAAGCTAACTGATGTGACGAGGAAAAGAAGACTAGTGTTTTATGGCCACATATACCGAATGAATAGTAACAGACTTAAATTTACTAAACAGCTACAAATGCAGACCCACATGGTTCACCGAAATTGACAAAGATACGAAAAACACAGGAACTAGAATGGACATAATAGATAGCAGAATACCTTTTAGACAAGCAATACAAAAGGCAGGATTTCATGAAAGAAAGAGGTCTGCACAAGGAAGAAAGTGGACCCAAGAAGAAAAGTAACGACACTCTCAAAGGATGAAGGATATCTGGAAGCAACGAAAACTGAATACAAATCACAGTTGATTTATCGTAAACTCCAAAAGAGCTATCCGTATAAATAAATAACAAAACACCCGATAAATTGTATGAAGAATATAAGTGTACTATGTTGATAACCGAAGAAATGAGGATAATGCATTATCCAGTTTCATTACACCCTCTAAGTCTCCAATAAATGTGAACTCTCCCAAGCCTACATGAGAAATGAGTTTTACCGCATCTCTAGTGAAAGTGACGTCGAATAGTAGGCAGACAGCACATTCTGCTAGGTAAGCACATCTTGGGAAGTGCTATCCAATTGCAGGAATGACCATCTCTCCAAAGTGTCTATTTTTGGAATAACTTTTCAGCTTCTTGTTATATTAATATTTTCTTTTGCCGCTTAGCCTTGTCACGAACTTAAGCATCGGTTTCTTCCTTATAAACTGCAATTGCCATTGTTAGTGTATGACAACTTATCATTGTTTTTTGATTTGTTGTTGCTCCATCGGTGCCATTTTTTTCGCCTAGTGGGGCGACTTCCGAGAATACGCCGCGGGATTTAGCCTGTAAGCGTACAGCCTTCTCGCGGTTCCCCTCCTGGCCAGCGCACAGAAAAATCCGAATCAGAGAATACAAGCCCCTAGGTTCTTTTATTTATCACAATAACTGCACTGCAGACAATTATCGTTACAACCTTATTTGGAGTTAATTGAAGATGTTTTCCTACAGTTGTCGTAAAATGTGTGTTTTGTTGTCTGTTAGAGGGTACGGCTTCAACATGACGCTACAGTAGTAATGTCCACGAGCACATGAACAAAAACTACCACCACATAGCTGCATTTGAGTGGAAGATACTTTCCCAAGAGTAACATGTTTTCCGCATCTCACTCCCATGGTCTTTTTTTCCAGTGGCGTTGTATGAAGCCGTCGGTGTATGAATTCGCAGCAGGGAAATTTGGGAGAGTGCAAGAAAATTTAATACTCCATTGTAACGCATGCATTTAAACTGTTAGTCGTCACTTTGGCAGTTGCTCAGAGCTTAAATTGTTGTTATAATGTGTGGGCTGTATGTATAATTTAGAAACGAAATATTTATTTCTGATCATTAGTCCTTATCTCTGTTTTGGATATTCTGTAATTATGGTCATGGAATGGGTTTCTGGAAGCACCGTTTTGACTTCATTCTAGGCGCAGTCTACGATTTCCTGTGGGTGAGCAGCACAAGTGTGGCCAGTTCAAATAGGTGGGTCGAGCTACCTGCCTCCCTCTTCCATCAGAAGTTACTCATACGTTTGTCAATCTTCAGGAATTTTCGTGATTTAGTGTGGTTCAAAAGGACTAGAAACGTAGAGCGCAAGAGAAGTGTCTACAATCTACAGCTACTTTTTGAACTGAACGTCCAGATTCGCAACAGTAAATTGTATATAAAACTGTCTTTGTATTTGGTAGAACATAGGATATCGTTGTCTAATAGAATGTAACACGGTATTTTTGGTGTGGAGGGCAGGGAAAAAATTCTCCACTGAGAGGTTCTAAAGTCAATAAATTTAGAACAACGAAATAGATAATTTGTCCATAAAAATACAAAATAGTAATTGGCTCTGAACGATAATATTACTGAAGACACAAAGGAATTACAGAAATTGGCTGTGAGTGGGCGTTGATTGAAGTCAATGGGGAAAACTGAAAGTTTGTGCCAACCAGGGATTCTGCCCGGGCCTTACTAGGCAGATGCTGTGACCACCAAGCCATCTGGATGCAGTGGTCACTTTACTTGCACGGGCTACCCTAGAACGCCTCCCGTCGGACCCGAATTCTCAACTTATCCACACACTACTAATGTAGTGCCCCTTACCCATTACCTTCGTTAATCGCGGTATTTCGCGGATTCCCGTAAGAGTTCGAGACTGGTGTGCCTCTGCGCTGAAGAGATCATTGGCCATCTCGCCTTAATTATATTTAGCGTTTGTTCTTTCAGACTCGTCCGATAGAACAGACACGAGGTATATAAATAATATTGCTGTCATTGAAATCGAATCAGTTTCTAAATAAATATCATTTCCACTCATAAGAAAACTAATCTCCGGACCTCCGCTTTTTAAAACGACTGCTGTTCAACTGATCTTCGTTTTGGAGTAACTAAAAAGGAGATTTTTCTCATTGGAAACTCAAAAACATTTTCAGAGAATATGATTCTCTATGTCTCTCGTGAGTTACAATGGGAAATCAGAGTTGCTTTTTCTCGTTAAATAAGAGCCGCCTCCGTTTGTCTTCATCTCCTTAGATAGTATCTGAAATACCTGACCGGAGCGCAGTAGTTTGTAACTTGGCATCTGCTGGCCAGCACGGTATCTGTCAAATGAATGTGGCACTCGTTTCCTGCTCGCAGCTCCAGAAGCGCTCGTAAAAACTTGCGTTAGCACCGTTGCTAAACGGAAGGAACGCTCTTTATTTATCTATTTATTGTTCTGCATTTACAATTGAAACATTAAAAAGGAGATTACATCACGAAATAAGACACATTCAGCATTACATATGCAAGGTGGTTATAATTTCACACCTTACAAGCACTCATCTACACACGTTACCGTGATTTACAACTGGAATTAGGTATCATTTGATAGATTGTACGTCATACATATGAATATTTAAAGAAGACTCACATTGTCACGTACACCTTGTAAATAGTTGTTAACGCTTATTGCCTGAAAGGTGACGGAGTGTCTTTATTATCAAAACGGCGTAATGAATGATTGCCTGTACTAGTAGAGGTAGGAACGCCAGTGGAAATGAAATGGCAGGCGTAACTCAAGCCCTGGGTGGAAAAGCCCGCACAGGTGTGTTGGTCCTGCTTGACACAGGAAGTAGCCAAGACGGACGGTCGGGGCACCTGAGTGCTGAAGCACAATACAGCTGCGGCCGGCTGTTGTAGCGGGGCCGGAAGGATAACCGGATAATACTTAGGAAACTCTGAAAACCTTGGACGCAGCAGAGAGGAACGAGGAAGCGTAACCTCGGAAATCACGCAGGCTGGGTTATTTCTGAGGATATTTTACTCTGAGAAGCGTACCATTGTATGTATTCCTAATTAACGAGGATAGATATTTCCTCGCAAACTTTCCGCGCTGGACGACAAAAGACTAAAATATGGTTGGTCGGCGTTTGGAAGAATCTGTAGACGGGGAGAATATTCCGTGATTTCGAGAATATCATTCGCTTTCTGAAGTTCTGGGGCAGGAGAGCCGAGCTTTGCTGCGAAGCCAGCGGTGGAGAGAAAGTAGTCTTCCGTTTTGAGTGCCTGTGTTTGATGGTCGCTTAGTATCAGCTTTTGTTGGTACAGAGGGACTTGCTATCTTTGCTCCGAGGAGATTTTATAAAATGGTTCAAATGGCTCTGAGCACTTTGGGACTTAACTTCTGTGGTCATCAGTCCCCTAGAACTTAGAACTACTTAAACCTAACTAACCTAAGGACTTCACACACATCCATGCCCGAGGCAGGATTCGAACCTGCGACCGTAGCGGTCGCACGGTTCCAGACTGTAGAGCCTAGAACCGGTCGGCCACTCTGGCCGGCGGAGATTTTATAGTTGGAGTGGTTAGGCACTGCACTGTTGCGAACTTATACTATTCTGGACCTCGTTTCTGGGTAGGGAGTCGTCGTTGAGTACGCAGCGTTCAATGATTGAGATCACTTCTTCTGCCTATACTCACGTAGACACGTTATCTGAGCTCCGTCCTTGTGGCTGGGAGTTCGCGTTTGCTGTCTGAAGAACACGGAGAGGAGAAGTGAGTATTAGGCTATACCAATCAGAGGACCGCCTTCTGCCGTCCTAGTGTTTGAAACAGTTTTTTGTTTCTTTTGTTTTTGTGGCTAGAGTTCTTCCGTCGTCGCAGACGTGTGCGAGAACCATCACTCCGACACACCAGACGCAGTACATACGGTGATATTGCTAATTGCTTCGGCTTGTTAGGGTTATAAAGCTAAACAGCTGTGATCACGTAAGTTTTATTTCCACTGAGGTTGCACACCACTGTAGATCATCTTTGAAAGTATTGCTTTCTAGTGTTTGGTACATAGATGATGCCAGTCATCTCGCGTTATTTATATTAGATCACATAGCCATAAAAATGGGCAGGTTTGGACAGTTGATCAATAATATTAGTTTGGAAATTCATGTTTAACCATCTGGTTGTTCATTCAGATGTTAAAAGTTATTTTGAATTCTCTATTATTAAGATGCATGTTTACACTGATTGCCTTGTCTGGATTGGGTTGTAGATGTCATTTAGTGTAATGTAGGTGCAGCAGCTCAAGATATTCGTCCAGTTTCTGCTCTATTTTTTTTTTCGAAACTTTTACTTTGATAAGCTATTTTCATATCGTACGCGAATATAAACTTACGGTACTTTTGTATCTGGAACATCCGCAGTCGGCCGTCGTGGCCGAGCGGTTCTAGGCGCTTCAGTCTGGAACCGCGCGACTGCTATGGTCGCAGGTTCGAATCCTGCCTCGGGCATAGATGTGTGTGATGTCCTTAGGTTAGTTACGTTTAAGTAGTTCTAAGTTCTAGGGGCTGCTGACCTCAGATGTTAAGTCCCATAGTGCTCAGAGCCATTTGAACCATTTTTGAACATCCGCTGTGTACAAGTTAAATAATAAAGGGGTCAGCAGCGAGCCCCGAGGGAGGTAATTGCCGAGTGCTATGCGTCTGCTGCTCTCGCCGTTAAGTATTATTCTAATTTTTCTTGCACTTAAAAAGTGCTTCATTATTTTATAAATCTGAATGCACTGAGTTTTTTCTATCAGTTTATAAAGTAGGCTATCTCGCCACTCTGTATCGTGTGCTGATGTTGGATCCATCAGGACAACGGCCGTTTTCTTCTTGTTGCGGTAGCCCTATTCGAGAAAAGTTATGAGATCAAGAACTTGATCACAGCAATTTCTTTTGAGCGTAAGACCCGCTTGCTCCATCGGTAGGGAAGATTCTGTATATGGAGAGAGTCTGATCAACAAAAATATCTTAAGTAACTTACGAACAGTGCATAAAAGAGAAATTGAACTGAAATATTTGTGGTTGTCCCCAGATTTCCCTGGTTTCAATACGGCGACTACTTTAGTGTCTTTCTATATAACAGGTATTTTGTTCCGCTTAATACACTCAGAGAAGAATTTTGCTAGTCAGTTCCTTCCTATTGACCCTAGATTCTTCAAGAACTTGGGTAGGATTCCATCTGTTCCTGGTGCTTTGCTGGCATTCACTTGCGTCATTGCATTATTTATCTCATGGATTACCACGTCGTTAGTTAGATATATTTTCACCTGTTTATTCTATGTTACCGTTTTTATCATATAAGAAATTTATTTATTTCCAGATATTCTTAAACAGATTTTTAAGGTCTGTCTTATGTGTAAAGCTATCAGAGTTGATGTCATTCTCATAGTAGGCCTGTGTAGGACTATAGCTCCTCCCCATCTTCTTAACAGACTGCAACTCTTGCGGCTAGAATGAGTGAAGTCCGTGTTCTCCATCATTTCCACCTATCTGCTACTGCCTTCTTCATTCATAGTTTGAATCAACTTGTCCGCTACCACACAGTTCTCCGTCTTTTGGTATTCTTCCAATAATGATACACAGTCTCTCGACCAGCATGGAGTGTATTCCTTCCTGGCATCGCATGTAATACTGTTCAGTGCAGGTTTATACACAGCTGGAAAAAATTAGTGCACCATTTTACAGGTTTCCAATTCACTTAAGATTTATTGTTGCAACAGTTGGTATAGGGTATAAGAAACGATTACATTTGCATATCAATACTACAAGCGGTTCTGAGGTAGCAGATATCGACTCACGCTGAAACACTCTTATTAGTACATGGTGTAGCATCCACAAGCGGCAATGCAGGTGGTGATTCTGACATCCAGTCGATCGTACAGATGGCTCATACTGTCCTGGGATATGTTAAGCCAAACCTGCTCGACCTGTTCACGTAGTTCTGTACGGCTTATTGGCTGACGAGTCACATAGTTCACTTCTCGTCCCATAATACGAGGTGCGGCTAGAAAAAAACCGGACTGATGCTGGAAAAAACATTTATTTACAATTATTTACAATTTCATGTTATCTCCTTCAATGTACTCTCCTCCTCGGTCTCTACACCGCTCCATACGAATTTTCCACTGTTCATAGCAATGCTGCAGATCATTTTCGGTAAGTCCATACATTACTTCCGTCGCTTTTTCTTTTACTGCTTCAACAGTCTCAAATCTAGTTCCTTTCAAAGCTGACTTGACTTTAGGGAAAAGAAAAAAGTCACAGGGGGCCAAATCAGGTGAGTAGGGTGGATGATCTAAGATGGGAATGTTGTGTTTTGCCAAAAACGTCTTCACTGACAGCGCACTGTGAGCTGGGGCATTGTCTTGGTGAAGGATCCATGACTTTTTTCTCCACAAATCGTTCCGTTTTCTCCGTACTCGCTCACGTAGGGTAGCCAGGACGCTAATGTAGTAATGCTGATTCACTGTTTGTCCCTCTGGTACCCAATCAATGTGCACAATCCCTTTGATGTCTAAAAAAACAATCATCATTGCCTTGAATTTCGATTTTGACATTCGTGCTTTTTTTGTCGTGGAGAACCAGGAGTTTTCCAATGCATCGATTGGCGTTTAGTTTCGGGATCGTAAGTAAAAAACCACGATTCATCGCAAGTAATAACATTTTGTAAGAAGGTGGGATCACTTTCAATGCTTTCCAGGATGTCAGAACAAATCATTCTTCGGCGTTCCTTCTGTTCATTTATGAGACACTTTGGAACCATTTTTGAACACACTTTGTTCATGTTGAAACTTTCATGAAGAATCTGCCTAACACTTTCCTTGTCAACTCCTGTTAACTCAGACACTGCTCTGATTGTTAAACGGCGATCTTGTCGAACAAGTTTACCGATTTTTTCAATGTTTGCATCAGTTTTTGCTGACAATGGTCTGCCAGTGCGAGTGTCATCACTGGTGTCTCCGCGGCCATCTTTAAATCGTTTGAACCACTCAAACACTTGTGTTCGCGATAAACAATCATAGCCGTACACTTGTTGGAACATTACAAACGTTTCACTTGCAGATTTTCCTAGTTTGAAACAAAATTTGATGTTAACACGCTGTTCTTTCTGTACACTCAACATTTTCCGACGCACAGACAAAACGTCAACTACTTAAAACAGACGCCACGGGCAGACTGAGTGCAGGAGGCAGATGAAACTCGAGCAGTAGGCGGAGCGAGAGTCACGTGACAGGCCACGCGACTTTCAGCCTTATTGCATTCGTTTTATTGTTTCACCAGTACTAGTCCGGTTTTTTTCTAGCCACACCTCGTATCCCACAAGTGCTCGACTGGAGACAAACCCCGGGCTGCACTTCTTGCAGAGCACGTTGAGTTTCACAGGCAGTGTGTGGACGAGCATCATCCTGTTGGAACAACACATCATCTTCCTGTTGCAATGTAAGGTGGCTATAATTTCGCACCTTATAAGAACCTATCCACATACTTTGCTGTGATCTACAAACACAATTAGGTATCATGTGATACGTTGTACATCGTATATACGAATGTATGAAGGAGACTGACATTGTCACGTACGCCTTAGAATAATTGTCAACGCTTATTGCATGAAAGGTGATGGAGTGTCTTTATTATCATACTAGTAGAGATTGTAACGCCAGTGGAGATGAAATGGCAGGCAGAACTCAAGCTCTGGGTGGAAGGCCCGCACAGGCGTTGGTCCTGCTTTAACATGGGAAGTAGATAGACGGACGTATTGGCACCTGAGGTCTGGAGCAGGGCCGCAAGGATAACCGGATAATACTTCCGAACTTTGCAAACCTTGGACGCATGTGAGAGGAACGAAGAAGCGGCACCTCGGAAACCACGCAGGCTGGGTTATTTCCAAGGATTTTTACTCAGAAGCGTACCACTGTACGAGTATATGCTTTCCTCGCAAACTCTCCGCGCTGGTCGACAAAAGACTAAAATATGGTTGGTAGGCGTTCGGAAGATATGTAGAGAGGGGGAATATTCCATAGGTGTGCGGACATTTGCCACGGCGGACATTTGCCACGATTTTACCTGCTCCGTAGGGTTGGGTCCCTTGTCTCCCCCTCCTCCTGCTCCTCCTCCTCACTCGCCGCCCGACCCGCAGTAAAGGTACTTACTGAGCCTTTCCGCTGGTTTTCTTAACATAGGACCAGAATCTCTATGGATTTTTCGCCACATTTCGAGAGAGAGTTTCGTTGTGGAAACTATTAAATGCATCTCGCATTGAAATCCGCACCAAATTTCGAGCCACAGTAAAACTTCGCCAATCTTGGAGATTTTGCGCTCGTCTAAATTATACGTGCCTTTTTCGGTGCCCCTGCAGCAGCTTTCTGTCGTGTTTTGTGTACCATGTGGGATCAGTTCCGTCTGATATTAATTTATTTGATATGAATCTCTCGAGCGCTGTTGATACTATTTCTTTGAACTTGAGCCACATATGGTCTTCACTTACATAGTTTGGAAGGATTGGAGACTGTCTCTTAGAAAGACGTCAACCGAAGTTTTTATAAATATATATACACTCCTGGAAATGGAAAAAAGAACACATTGACACCGGTGTGTCAGACCCACCATACTTGCTCCGGACACTGCGAGAGGGCTGTACAAGCAATGATCACACGCACGGCACAGCGGACACACCAGGAACCGCGGTGTTGGCCGTCGAAAGGCGCTAGCTGCGCAGCATTTGTGCACCGCCGCCGTCAGTGTCAGCCAGTTTGCCGTGGCATACGGAGCTCCATCGCAGTCTTTAACACTGGTAGCATGCCGCGACAGCGTGGACGTGAACCGTATGTGCAGTTGACGGACTTTGAGCGAGGGCGTATAGTGGGCATGCGGGAGGCCGGGTGGACGTACCGCCGAATTGCTCAACGCGTGGGGCGTCAGGTCTCCACAGTACATCGATGTTGTCGCCAGTGGTCGGCGGAAGGTGCACGTGCCCGTCGACCTGGGACCGGACCGCAGCGACGCACGGATGCACGCCAAGACCGTAGGATCCTACGCAGTGCCGTAGGGGACCGCACCGCCACTTCCCAGCAAATTAGGGACACTGTTGCTCCTGGGGTATCGGCGAGGACCATTCGCAACCGTCTCCATGAAGCTGGGCTACGGTCCCGCACACCGTTAGGCCGTCTTCCGCTCACGCCCCAACATCGTGCAGCCCGCCTCCAGTGGTGTCGCGACAGGCGTGAATGGAGGGACGAATGGAGACGTGTCGTCTTCAGCGATGAGAGTCGCTTCTGCCTTGGTGCCAATGATGGTCGTATGCGTGTTTGGCGCCGTGCAGGTGAGCGCCACAATCAGGACTGCATACGACCGAGGCACACAGGGCCAACACCCGGCATCATGGTGTGGGGAGCGATCTCCTACACTGGCCGTACACCACTGGTGATCGTCGAGGCGACACTGAATAGTGCACGGTACATCCAAACCGTCATCGAACCCATCGTTCTACCATTCCTAGACCGGCAAGGGAACTTGCTGTTCCAACAGGACAATGCACGTCCGCATGTATCCCGTGCCACCCAACGTGCTCTAGAAGGTGTAAGTCAACTACCCTGGCCAGCAAGATCTCCGGATCTGTCCCCCATTGAGCATGTTTGGGACTGGATGAAGCGTCGTCTCACGCGGTCTGCACGTCCACCACGAACGCTGGTCCAACTGAGACGCCAGGTGGAAATGGCATGGCAAGCCGTTCCACAGGACTACATCCAGCATCTCTACGATCGTCTCCATGGGAGAATAGCAGCCTGCATTGCTGCGAAAGGTGGATATACACTGTACTAGTGCCGACATTGTGCATGCTCTGTTGCCTGTGTCTATGTGCCTGTGGTTCTGTCAGTGTGATCATGTGATGTATCTGACCCCAGGAATGTGTCAATAAAGTTTCCCCTTCCTGGGACAATGAATTCACGGTGTTCTTATTTCAATTTCCAGGAGTGTATTTCGCTTTTAGTCTTGGTGAACTTCTTTGTTACGGAATTGAGCCTCACTACGGCTGTGTGTTCACTAATTCCTGTACCCGTCGTGATGCTCAGGATTATTTATGGCTAAGAGGTCAAGTGTGTTTTAGTAACTATTTACAATTTGAATGGCCTCGTGAACTAATTGTTCAAAATAATTTTATAAAAAGTGTTTAGAACAATTATGGAAGTTGTTTTCTATCTACAGTAGGGTCTGAAAATGTATTTTTCTTAACACACGGAAGGTAGACTGAAGTCACTGCCAACTATAATTGAATGAGTAGGGTACCTATTTGCGATGAGACTCGAGTTTTCTTTGAAATGGTCAGCAACTGTTTCATCTGAGACCGGGGGTCGGTAAAAGGAGCAAGTTATTAATTTATTCTGGTTGTCGAATATAACCTCTGTCCATACTAAGTCACAGGAACTACCTGCTTCAATGTCGCTTGTGAGCTGGAACACACATTACATTATTTTTCCTTAAGTTGTGCTTCTTGTTTCTGTTGTAGTGGAGATCATTACAATTACGGCTTTTCCCTCCAAAAGCTAAGATGCTTTCTCTGTGACCCTGTTAATACCAGAGCTAAACAACGTAGAACAACAACGTACGTTACAAGCATAGCATTCTGTATTACTTCATTTCCTGATTTCTAACATTTTAAAATTGTACGTCGACTTTAGATGACATGTCAATCATAGATGTTCTTATCTCTGTTAATGAACGTACTTTCAATCACGTTTTGAACATTGTCCCGCTACGCTTTACTAACTAACGTTTCGCCGGAAGGGATATCGGATTTTGGAGAGTAAATTAATATGGAGTATGTCGTTCTTCTTTTCAAACATTCACATACCTATGTCTTCTTTCCCTATTGTCTTTTGGGCATGCAGTTGTAGTAATTAAAGTAGGCACAAATGCAGCGATCAAAAAGAAATGATTAGCGGACATTCGCATTCTCTTTACAGCATTCCTTTCTTGTTGCTCCCATGGCGATGGACTGTTTCTATCGCAATCAGTTAGCGTGAAAGGATCTGTATTTATACTTGGCAGAACTAATTACATACTGACATAATCGTCGGAATTGCTTTCGTTTCCCAAAAGATATAAATATTTCGATTTCGGAAAAGAAGCTCTGTATTTCGTCAAGATGTCGAAGAAGAAGGTCCCTTACGTACTGGCTGTATCGAGTAAAATGTGGAGACGGCGGTTTGAAAGCGGACAGAAGAAGTACGAGGAAGGGCGTCCCTTACCTGAGGGCTCGCCACCTGGCGAAGGGGCGAGTGTGGCAAATGTCCGGCGTGGCAAATGTCCGGCGTGGCAAATTGACAAATGTCCGGCATTCATTCCATGGTTTCGGGAATATGATTCGTTTACGGAATTACGAGGGTGGGGAGCCGAGCCTTGCAGGGAGGCCAGCGGTGGAGAGACGAGGTCTTCCGTTGTGAGCGCCCGTGCGTGACGGTGGCTCGATATCAGCTTTGTTGGTACAGACGGACTTGCTGCCTTTGCTCTCAGGAGAGTTTATACTTACAACAGTTAGGCACTGTACTATTGCGGACCTATACGATTCTGGACTTCACCTTTGGGTTGGAAGTCGTCGTTGAACACGCAGCGTTCAGTAATTGAGAGCACTTCCTCTGCCTATACTTACGATGAGACGTTATCTGAACTCCGTCCTAGTGGCTGGGAGTTCGCGTTTCTCGTCTGTGGAACACAGAGAGGAGAAGACAGTATTAGAGTATGTTAGTCAGAGGACCGCCTTTTGCCGTCCTAGTGTTTGAAAGAGTTTATTTGTGGCTGGAGTTCTTCTATCGAGAACCATCACTTCGACGCACCGGACGCATTACATATGGTGATATCGCAAATTGCTTCGGCTTATTAGGGCTATAAAAGCTAAACAGCTGTGATCACGTTAGTTCATTTCCACTGAGGTTCCACACCACCTTAGATCATCTTTGAAAGTAGTGTCTTCTAGTGTTTGGTACGTAGGTGATGTCAGTCATTCCACGTAAGTGATATTAGACCGCGCAGTCATTATAAGGGGCAGAGTTGGGCAGTTGATCAGTAATTTTAGTTAGGAAATGTAAACTTTGTAATATAAAGGGTTTTTGATCTACAATAAATATATAAGCAGGAACAACGTTTATCATTTAGTAGGATTAGTAACTTGTAATTTATAGAATTAAGAGATCCCAAGATCAGACAGGGCCAAATCTTCATTGTAGCGTTTATTATTCTCCACCGCGCACATTCATTTTACACCCGCCTGGAGTAGCATCTTGGAGCAAGAACGGCAAAAGAACACGTCTAACAACATTCCGCACGTACTGAGCGCTGGTTAGTGTCCCTTCCAGAAATACCAAAGATGAACGACAGTTGTACCTTATCGTACACCAGACAATAAGGCCTGGGACAGGGCAGTGTATCGTCTACGAGACAGCGCTCACAACGTCTAGGTGATACGCACAAACAACCATCATTTGTGCGCAGGCACAATCTGCTTTCATTGCTGGTGACTGCGGCGCGCCATTGCATCTTCCAAGTGATTCTCTGACGGTGCCAATCGAGCTGTGCATGCTGTGGCATGAGTGGGAGATGGCTAGGGGTGTGCATGCCAATAGTCCCACTGCTAATAACCGGTTCGTAACACATTGCGTTGATAGCTCTAGGCTCACAAGCCGTCTGTGACGTCGTAGACGTGCGACCTGCCGCTACTGCCCTTACAATATGACGATCCTGGCAGGCGTCTGTGCTGCTTGGACATCCAGAACCTAGTCTACGTGTGTGAGAATGTTCACGTGACTATTGACACCAGCCTCATTGTACAACTGACGCAACACGTCCAACGTGTGTGGCGATTCACTGAAAGGAACAACCTGCCACTCGAAAGACCACAATTTGACCCCTTTCAAACTCGCTCGGTTGGCTGTAGGAAGCACGAGTGCGTCTCCCAGACACGGTTGCCTGCTTGCTTCACTAGGTTGCACCACACTGAGCCTTCTGGCTGTGAACATTCCGTATTAAAGTGTAGACACAGATGGCGCTCTGGTAGCTATGCCACTACGCTACCTGTTCGTGGACGATACTGAAACCGTTATCAGTACATCTACCATCCCCCAGGTGCCATGTACTATCATCGGATCAAAATCTACGTCGTCTTTCCAGGAGTACTAATTTTTTCCCAGCTGTGTACATCAGAGTAGCGAACCGCTCATAATTCTTTGGTGTTGGAGGAATACGATTCACTGTTCTCTCAATGAGACTTCGGCATTTCTCCCAGTCAGCCTTTTCTTAGATTCCGTCGTGGGACTGGGGAGCTCTGTATAAGAGGAATTAAACAATCACAGGTCGGTACTGGCATCTAGCGAACTTCAGTAATCCCCTTCTTTGGGTTCGAAGCACGTTTCCTGTTACTCCGCTTGTAACAAATGTCAAGTCAGGTGTTATTTGTGATCCTCTTGCTCCTGACACAAGGTCGCTCTGTCTCTTGGACCGTACACGAGGTGGAGATCCCTACCGTCAGCCAGTTATTCAGTCTTTCGCCCTCTGTGTTGCATTCCACATAACCCCATTTAGTACAGTGAAAATTGAAATCGCCATCGTACACTGCTGGGTGTTCGACTTTTGGCAATATATCTATCAGGCAAAATTTGGAAGGGGGTTTACACACGTTATAACGCGTAAATTCTCTCAGGGTGCAATGTGTAGATCACCTCCCCAGCCGTGCACCCTGGGCAACGCTGTGTTATGACTCAGCGGCGAAGAATCTACACCAAAGGCGGCGATCGAATGCACGAGTGCCTCCTGTCTAAGCAAAGGCGAGGAGAGCCTGACCCGTCAGGAACAGATGGGATATGAAGAGATTATGCATATGCCATCTCAATGAAGAAGGCTAAAGGAAGACGAATGGAGAAATCCTGGAAAAATCTTAGTGAAGGAAGGAGAAACTTTTTTTTTTTTTTTTTTTTTTTACAAGAAACCCATCTGATGAAGGAAACTATTTCCAAACTTAAAATATCTGGTTTTACTTTGGTTGAATATAAGGGACACAACAAACATGTCCTGGCAACCCCGGTACAACATAAACTTACAGGAAATGTGAATACGGGCATAGCATAAGCAGAAAATGACATAGGAATCAAACTGAGAGATTTGCTCTAATCTCTAATGTCGATACAACTAACTGCACCTCCTAACAACTTCCCCTCGAGAGAGACAGGCTGTCTCTTGGAATGCTGGAGAAATGCGGACTTAAGAGATATGTGGACAGCATGTGCTAGATGTTTTGTAGACACCAGTGGAACCGCCGGCTCCAAGAACTGCAGCTGACTACCTGAACGTCCTCTCTCCATTAATGCACAGGTGGGGCCTGCAGATGTTGCAGAATCCAACAGAAATATCAGTTGTTCATCGTTAAAATTCACCCGTGTGTGGCCAGATGGTAAAAAAAAAAAAAAAAAAAAAAAAAAAAAAAAAAAAAAAAAACATCGGTGGCAGTCCTGCCAATATGTTTGTACCATACAGAAAGCCATTACAAATAATCACCGGAATCACAGATATTTACGAATATAGACCGTTTCTAGCGGCTTACAAACAACATGGCTTTTTGCTGCAACGTCAGAGCGTCTGCAAAATTAAAATTCATTTTGTCCTGGACGCTACTGTGTAACTGCTCGTTTAATTAGACGAAACGAGCGAAGATAGATGTCTTTCTTCCTACTGGGTTACAGGGAAAATACAACAGGAAGAATTTCTGTTTCGTCACATGGGCCTCCTAAGTTTGCATGTATGTTGTACATTTGTGCAAGCTGCTCGCTGCAGCCTCTTAAAGGTTCCACCTATAAACAGTGGGAAGAGTTTTCAATGTTTATTTTCCTATGCTCCCAGTGAGTATGATTATCCTCTCCACTGATCAATCGTCTTCCATAAGAAAACTGCTGTCATCACCTATTTTTACTCCCCCGTCGGAGGTTCGAATCCTCCCTCGGGCATGGGTGTGTGTGTTGTCCTTATGGTAAGTTAGATTAAGTAGTGTGTAAGCTTAGGGACCGATGACCTCAGCAGTTTGGTCCCATAGGATCTTACCACAAATTTCCAAATTTTTTTAACTTTTTTTTAAGAGGAAACAGTGCTCTAGGGCTCTTGTTGGTACCTCCGTGCTTGACTTTGCTGAGAAAACAAGGCCCTCTTCATATTTACTGAGTGAGGCATTACCGTAACAAAATCATAACCTTTGTTATTAAGATCTGTGATATTCCTGGCTGTGGCTCGCCTTGATGCTGCTTGATATACGTGAAGTAACGTATGGTACAAAAGTGGAGTGAGGTATAAACGACAGATGGTAAAGTATGTACCAGTCCCGTGGGAGAGTCCCCCAATTGTACTGAACTTGCTTCTGATCGGTCGGCACGTTCGGGTGTTAGGCGCCAAAACGCCTAACTTCTCTTATTAATTATTTATATACTTTTCATTGTATTTAACCCAGTTTTTAGTATGTAAGTCTCTCATGGTTATACTACGAGTCAGTCGTTTTTGTTTATTAAATTTCACTAGTTTTTAGAAAATAAAAGTAACGATATTGCAACCGAAGTCCTTCGGAGATGAAGTACTTCGGCTGCGCTAGTCACTCTGTTTCGGGCGTTCTGGAGGGCCGGACACGTATCTCAGTATCGTGCGTTACTTAGATGTGAATATGCAATAGTCGCTCTGTTTCGGGTTTCCTTTAGATCCGGACATATTGAACTCTATAGCGGGCGTAACTAAGTTGTGAATATGTAATACTCACGCTGTCTAGGTTGTATCGGAGAGCCGGACGTGTGTATCATATTTCGGAAGTTGTAGGGAAAAAAAAGGTTCAAATGGCTCTGAGCACTATGGGACTTAACTGCTGAGGTCATCAGTCCCCTAGAACTTAGAACTACTTAAACCTAACTAACCTAAGGACATCACACACATCTATGCCCGAGGCAGGATTCGAACCTGCGACCGTAGCGGTCGCGCGGTTCCAGACTGTAGCGCCTAGAACCGCTCGGCCACCTTGGCCGGCTGTATGGAAAAGTTACCACACAATTATGAAAGCTATGTCGAGTGTTATAAAAGACAGTGTAAATGTGTGAATATTTGATGTTGAACTCTATAGCGGGCGCAACTAAGTTGTGAATATGTAATACTCACTCTGTCCAGTTCGTAGTGGAGAGCCGGACACGTGTATCATATTTCGGAAGTTGTATGGAGAAGTTATCACACAATTATGAAAGCTATGTCCAGTGTTGTAAAAGACAGTGTAAATGTGTGAATATCTGAATAATAACCAAACAGGATACGTTAATGAGAAGTGTTGTCTACCATCATTGTCAGTACTACAGATCTTGGCCTTTGTAGATACGTAGACTAACCTGGGCAAGTGGCATCCCGTAAAAAGCACAATCACAAGTTCGAATTGGCAGCGTAGCAGCTTCTGCCGAAGAAGATCCCACGACCGACGAGCTATCTTCTGCGCTGGGGAAACAACTTTAGAAGACGACAGGTTGGTGGAAGGAACGGACAGAGACTCTTATTCAATCTCTCTAGATCTCTCCAGCTTCCAGATCTGACTCCCAAAGGGATACATAATTTATAGGCTCCCCATTTCATCCACATATCTCTCAGACAACTGCGTAGAGTCTTCTTGAACCCTCTTCTTCGCCCTCTCCTTTTGCTTCTTCACTGCTAGAGGCGTGTCATCAGGTGGTCCATAGAGATGTTCAGGCACATAAAACACTTTGAAAGAAAGTAAGTCCTGAGGACTTACCTGCTCTCATTTTTAATTAACTCGGTTCATGAGTTAAAATTGGCCTTTGAAATGTGAGCATTTAATGCACTATTATCAAAATAGGAAGGCACTATGGCAGTTACGATGTTAAATGCAGTGGGTTGATAGTGATTATGTACTGCCTGCCTCAGTATCTAGATGCACTGGGTAATTGGAGGTGACAGGTCTTTCTTTCTGTTGACTAAAATCTTGTGAACTGTTTGTGTTGTCGCTGGGAGGGGAGAGACACACTGCTGGGAGAGTTACTGCAGAGCCGCGTTAATGGCCAGTTCTGGAAAGGCAGTAGCACCGGGATGGGTTTTAGGTACAGTGCCATGGATTGTGCGGGGGCGGTCGCTGCTTCCACATCACGGGGGAGTGAAGCGGAAGACCCATGTCCCAGGTACATATAAACTCCTGCTGTTGAAGCACTTCCGTGTACGGATGCTAATGCTAGTCTTAGGGTTTTATACGAATTTCAGGCCTTATCAAACGACAGGCCAGCGCCCCGGAAATAGCTACGAGTCGGGAGAAAAATCTCCTTCAAAATCGGCAGGTATTTAGCGTTATTAGGAGAATCATACACTACTGGCCATTAAAATTGCTACACCAAGAAGATATGCAGATAATAAACGGGTATTCATTGGACAAATATATTATACTAGAACTCACACGTGATTACATTTTCACGCAATTTGGGTGCATAGATCCTGAGAAATCAGTATTCAGAACAACCACCTCTGGCCGTAACGCATTGAGTCAAACAGAGCTTGGATGGCGTGTACAGGTACAGCTGCCCATGCAGCTTCAACACAATACCACAGTTCATCAAGAGTAGTGACTGGCGTATTGTAACGAGCCAGTTGCTCGGCTACCATTGACCAGACGTTTTCAATAGGTGAGAGATCTGGAGAATGTGCTGGCCAGGGCAGCAGTCGAACATTTGCTGTATCCAGGATCTCCAACATGCGGTCGTGCATTATCCTGCTGAAATGTAGGATTTCGCAGGGATCGAATGAAGGGTGGAGCCACGGGTCGTAATACATCTGAAATGTAACGTCCATTGTTCAAAGTGCCGTCAATGCGAACAAGAGGTGACGGAGACGTGTAACCAATGGCACCCCATACCATCACGCCGGCTGATACGCCAGTATGGCGATGACGAATACACGCTTCCAATATTCGTTCACCGCGATGTTTCCAAACACGAATGCGACCATCATGATGCTGTAAACAGAAGCCGGATTCATCCGAAAAAATGACATTTTGCCATTCGTGCACCCAGGTTCGTCGTTGAGCACACCATCGCAGGCGCTCCTGTCTGTGATGCAGCGTCAAGGGTAACCGCAGCCATGGTCTCCGAGCTGATAGTCCATGCTGCTGTGAACGTCCTCGAACTGTTCGTGCAGATGATTGGCGTCTTGCAAACGTCCCCAACTGTTGACTCAGGGATCGAGACGTGGCTGCACGATCCGTTACAGCCATGCGGATTAAGATGGCTGTCATCTCGACTGCTAGTGATCCGAGGCCGTTGGGATCCAGCTCGGCGTTCCGTATTACCCTCCTGAACCCACCGATTCCATATTCTGCTAACAGTCATTGGATATCGACCAACGCGAGCAGCAATGTCGCGATACGATAAGCCACAATCGCGATAGGCTACAATCCGACCTTTATCAAAGTCGGAAACGTGATTGTACTCATTTCTCCTCCTTACACGAGGCATCACATCAACTTTTCACCAGGCAACGCCGGTCAACTGCCGTTTCTGTATGAGAAATCGGTTGGAAACTTTCCTCATGTCAGCACGTTGTAGGTGTCGCCACCGGCGCCAACCTTGCGTGAATGCTCTGAAAAGCTAATCATTTGCATATCACAGCATCTTCTTCCTGTCGGTTAAATTTCGCATCTGTAGCACGTCATCTTCGTGGTGTAGCAATTTTAATGGTTAGTAGTGTATCTTTTAACATCGTACAACGTTTCTCCTCAGAGTCTGATATAGTCCCGCACTTCTGGGTGTCCCACAGTTTGTAGTCAGAGCAGATTTTTTTTTTTTTTTTTTTTTTTTTTTGATGTCTGGGTTCCCGCACCAAGCAATTTGCAGCACGCACTGAAAATAAACGTCATGATTCGGAATCAGATAGTGACGTCAGAAGGTGTACCGCAGGTGTCAATAATTTTTGGCGGCATGCCACTCTATTGAGGGAGCGACATTTACTCGTCTCCTGGAAGGAGATCGTGCGCCGATATATGATTATGTGATTGTTGTGGAGAAATCCTGCCACGTGCAGTTGGTAGTTAGAATATTTTGTGATGCTCGATGTGGACCATTTTTAGAGGAGGAAGTTTTTGGGAGAATTTTGTCTGGGAGTTCGTCTGGGGATGGCGTGGTACCAGAAAGCTTGCCCAGGAGTGGTGACCGAGGTGGAGTCCAATGTTCGAGTCTGAGCGCGGGAGGCCTAGTCGAGGAGTTGCGGATTTGCATCGCCGTGTACGGACTTCACTCACGACGGTCAGCTGTCTGTGATGAACATACGTGCAGCTCCTGCACATATGGAATTTTCCGAGGTGCTTTACATCCTCCGTAGCGTATTACACTACTGGCCATTAAAATTGCTACACCACGAAGATGACGAGCTTCAGACGCGAAATTTAACCGACAGGAAGAAGATGCTGTGATATGCAAATGATTGGCTTTTCAGAGCATTCACGCAAGGTTGGCGCCGGTGGCGACACCTACAACGTGCTGACATGAGGAAAGTTTCCAACCGATTTCTCATACACACACAGCAGTTAACCGGCGTTGCCTGGTGAAACGCGGGTTGTGATGCCTCGTATAAGGAGGGGAAATGCGTACCATCACGTTTCCGACTTTGATAAAGGTCGGATTGTAGCCTATCGCGATTGTGGCTTATCGTATCGCGACATTGCTGCTCGCGTTGGTCGATATCCAATGACTGTTAGCAGAATATGGAATCGGTGGGTTCAGGAGGATAATACGGAACGCCGAGCTGGATCCCAACGGCCTCGGATCACTAGCAGTCGAGATGACAGCCATCTTAATCCACATGGCTGTAACGGATCGTGCAGCCACGTCTCGATCCCTGAGGCAACAGATGGGGACGTTTGCAAGACAATAACCATCTGCACGAACAGTTCGACGACGTTTGCAGCAGCATAGACTATCAGCTAGGAGACCATGGCTGCGGTTACCCTTGACGCTGCATCACAGACAGGAGCGCCTGCGATGGTGTACTCAACGACAAACTTGGGTCTACGAATGGCAAAACGTCATTTTTTCGGATGAATCCGGCTTCTATTTACAGCATCATGATGGTCGCATCCGTGTTTGGCGACATCGCGGTGAACGCTCATTGGAAGCGTGTATTCGTCATCGCCATACTGGCGTATTACCCAGCGTGATGGTATGGGGTGCCACTGGTCACACGTCTCGGTCACCTCTTGTTCGCATTGACAGCACTTTGAACAGTGGGCGTTACATTTCAGATATGTTACGACCCGTGGCTCTACCCTTCATTCCATTCCCTGCGAAACCCTACATTTCAGCAGGATAATGCACGACTGCATGTTGCAGGTCCTGTACGGGCCTTTCTGGATACAGAAAATGTTCGACTGCTGCCCTGGCCAGCACATTCTCCAGGTCTCTCACCAAGTGAAAACGTCTGGTCAATGGCCGAGCAACTGGCTCGTCACAATACGCCAGTCACTACTCGTGATGAACTGTGGTATCGTGTTGAAGCTGCATGGGCAGCTGTACCTGTACACGCCGTCCAAGCTCTGTTTGATTCAATGCCCAGGCGTATCAAGGCCGTTATTACGGCCAAAGGCGGTTGTTCTGGGTACTGATTTATCAGGATCTATGCACCCAAATTGCGTGAAAATGTAATCACATGTCAGTTCTAGTATAATATATTTGTCCAATGAATACCCGTTTATCATCTGCATTTCTTCTTGGTGTAGCAATTTTAATGGCCAGTAGTGTATTTCGACTTGCAGCAGCAGCAGTCCAAATAATGCATGTAGCAAAGCCGTACAGTTTATTGGTTCAAAATAATGGTCATTTAAGACAGAATCAGTGTGATAGCTGAAATGTTGGTACTCAAAGAATGAGGCGTCGCATAGAGAATACAGAGCTTCCCACCAACCTTGCCAAACCATAATTACTACTTATATAATTGTGATTTATAGGTGTTTCAATTGGATCTGCTTTTTGTAGTATTCTGTTTGAACATCATACTCCATATATTTTCCTTTTGCAATAAATCCATTATTTCAATGAATAATATTTCTAATTTCAGCAAAGAATATACATTGTTCATTTGATAATTTTTGGTCTTTTCCTGTGGGATATTTAATGTCACTCATTGTTTTACTACGAGTTTGTCAATTTAGGGTTCACAAATAGGGCCATTCATCATCAGTCCGTTGCGCACAGCTTTCATTAGTGTATCTGAAGGCTGATTCTGTGTCAGGCGTCATTCTGGTGCAGAAGCTAATTACAGATAGTTCCCACATTAGCATACCATGGTAGCTTGTAACTTGTCCATCCTTCGTATGCATCTTGCCCTTGCAGTGATCGGACTTCCTGAATAGGCACATCCGCGTAACAACTTCCATATTGATGATCGCATACGAACTTCGAAAGCAAAGTAAGCACATGGACTTGTCTTTTGACACGTGCGACTTTCACACAGTGCTAGACGGGTGGAAGGGAGGTGGGGGTGGATAAACACAGCAACAGAGAGGTGGGGGAGGGGAAGTTGCGTCCGCAAATATCCGGTGTCGGCAAGTCTTAGTGTCCGCATATCTCCAGAGACACCATCTCTTGTACACGTGCTGCTGAACCGAGATCACGAACGGAGCGAGTACGATTTTTGGTCAACATGGTTATGGAGATGAAGCAGCGATTAGTATGATTAATCAATTATTCAAAAACAGTCTTAATCGCATTTATTATTATTATACCGCCAACCGGTTTCAACCCGACGTATGTGTCATCTTCTGGGCGTTTACACCATTGGTCGACTGCTGGTGGTGTCACTCCCGTCTACATAATAGTTTCCTGCCATTATGTAGACAGGATTGACACCACCAGCAGTCGACCAATGATGTAAACGTCCAGATGATGACCCCTACGTCGGGTTGAAACCGGTTGGCGGTATAATAATAAAAAATGCGGTTAAGACTGTTTTTGAATAATTGATGGAGCGAGTACGAGTCTAATGATCGGACTGCATACTTTACAAATCAAGGCACTGCTGCTACATCAGGGGTAACGGGCTTCCTTTGTTCCCGCTATAGTTCAAGAGTATGACGAGTCTGAGAACTGTGGCGCTGTGGTCGCTTCGTACTCATCGACTGGTTCTCTATTGCTGAAGTATGCAGGAGTGTAAGGCTAGTCTCGAGTTATTCTTAGTACAAGAGATGAGTAAGCTATCTTGCTGCTGTAACGTAACACTGACAAAGCGAAATGATCGATTGTCCGGATCTGATAGCCTTTATGGGAGGCTTACCATCTTTGGCCAGAAAAAAGCGTGTTCTTTGAGAATTTTTTTCTCGGGATGTGTTATAGATATCAATGTCAAATTTGATCAAAATGTTTACTGATATTTCCTGTACAAATTGGAATTTTTTCGACAGGAAGTGTCGAAGAGCAAAGGCGGAACTGCCGTCGGAACGAAACAAAATTTCGATGTAGACCTCCACGCGCGGTATGTCACAGGTCAGCCGGCTCGTCTGAAATCAAAATTGAGTTGACGTTAGCGAAGTATATAATATTCTTTAGGAGTTATACCTCGCTTAAGTTATTTGGACCATAGGAAACAAAATGGCGACTATTTGAAACAAAATAGGGGTTTTTTCATCGATTTTTCGACTTCGTGGGCCAAGTAAAAAAAAATATAGTTCAGGTATCGGAATAAAAGTGGTACAACCCCTAGACAATTTAGTTAGCTTCGTCGGAAACAAAAAATCATGTCTATCGGTTCAGTAGCTTTGAAGTTACCATACCGCGCGATAAAAAAAAAGGCATTTCGAGAAAAACGCGTTTGAAGTTTTGACTACATGTAAATGCAATATTATGCAACTTACGTTCAATCTGCTATTCCGGGTCCATAAACTAGTCCTCCCTATTCCTCATAGAGGGTGTTCTGTTCGATCTGGGCCATCCTGCGCTGCTCCAGAGCCGCTCGTACGGCCGGTGATAAGCGGTTTTCGGCCGCTTGAATCCGGTGGTCGTCGGAATGCTTGGCGAACTGCGTCGAATAGAGTCCGATGGTGACGTCCATCGTTTTCATGGTCTTCAGAATTGCTGGATACCCTTCGCTGAAACTGCTCACTGCCAGAAAAGTCGCAATTTCCACAGTCTTCACACCAGAATGCAAATACTTGGGGGCTAACTTCCAAACACACGCGTTCAAACTTTCATTTGAATTTTGTGTATTACCTTCCAAGCACCGGTACAATAACTCGTCCTCCGAAAGGGCCTCATAGATCAAATGAATCACTTTTTGAACTTCTTTGGAGAGCGGCTGGTCGTGCTGATATTCGTCCACATTTCCGGTAGCCTCTGCAATGCTCCACTTGCACCAACTAGTTTCCCCAGCCGGACAATTTTGGTGTTGTGGGTGGTCATCCGTCGAACACTTGTGGAAATACGTTGCACAAATTGCCTTCTTCATCTGTTCCACCGAATTGGAATGCCGTCGGATTGCCAAGCCGTAGTACGTCGTAAGCTCCTTGATCACTTGATCCTTGGGCAAGCACATAGAATAATTTATCGCCGCTACAAAGTCGAAATTCCCGAAAAAAACTGCTGCGTGAAAAAGGCCGCTTTCAGGCAGGTGAATTTTTTTGTTCAACCGCGAATAACAAACATTTCCGTTCCGTATTCGGAAAAACCGCTTCATGGGTGGATTCTAAACACTTTTATGGATTCAAAAATGCAATTTCAAAACAATCGGTTTTTTGAACCCAAAAATTGGAAATCTCCACTTAACGAAGCGGTGCTTTGTGAGTCTGTATAGGATGTAAGACGAAAATTAAGCAACGTGTGCAGTTCCAGATGTCTTCCATTAGAGGAGGACTGATATCTGGAATAAGTTTCAAGCTATAGTCCACACTCCAGACGAAAAAATACAAATTTTATCCAATGCAAACAAAATGGTTGTATAAATAAAATGTTCTCGGGTTTCCAACCGCGTCAATTGCTTAAAACTACAGGAGCTTTCGGCCAAGCACTCCTTGGTCATTGTCAAGTGTTATGACTGCCAGTGGGCTGCTGGTGCGCCCTTATATACGCTAGCTGCCGGCTGTGATGTCACTGGTGCCCGTGACATTGCCATGTTGTTGTTGTTGTTGTTGTTGTGGTTTTCAGTCCTGAGACTGGTTTGATGGAGCTCTCCATGCTACTCTATCCTGTGCAAGCTTCTTCATCTCCCAGTACCTACTGCAACCTACATCCTTCTGTATCTGTTTAGTGTATTCATCTCTTGGTCTCCCTCTACGATTTTTACCCTCCACGCTGCCCTCCAATACTAAATTGGTGATCCCTTGATGCCTCAGAACATGTCCTAACAACCGATCCCTTCTTATAGTCAAGTTGTGCCACAAACTTCTCTTCTCCCCAATCCTATTCAATACCTCCTCATTAGTTATATGATCTACCCATCAAATCTTCAGCATTCTTCTGTAGCACCACATTTCGAAAGCTTCCGTTCTCTACTTGTCCAAACTAGTTATCGTCTATGTTTCACTTCCATACATGGCTACACTCCATACAAATACTTTCAGAAACGACTTCCTGACATTTAAATCTATACTCGATGTTAACAAATTTCTCTTCTTAAGAAACGCTTTCCTTGCCATTGCCAGTCTACATTTTATATCCTCTCTACTTCGACCGTCATCAGTTATTTTGCTCCCCAAATAGCAGAACTCCTTTACTACTTTAAGTGTCTCATTTCCTAATCTAATTCCCTGAGCATCACCCGACTTAATTCGACTACATTCCATTATCCTCGTTTTGCTTTTGTTGATGTTTATTTGATATCCTCCTTTCAAGACACTATCCATTCCGTTCAACTGCTCTTCCAAGTCCTTTGCTGTCTCTGACAGGGTTACAATGTCATCGGCGAACCTCAAAGTTTTTATTTCTTCCCCATGGATTTTAATACCTACTCCAAATTTTTCTTTTGTTTCCTTCACTGCTTGCTCAATATACAGATTGAATAACATCGGGGAGAGGCTACAACCCTGTCTCACTCCCATCCCAACCACTGCTTCCCTTTCATGTCCCTCGACTCTTATAACTACCATCTGGTTTCTGTACAAGTTGTATACAGCCCTTCGCTCCCTGTATTTTACCCCTGCCATCTTCAGAATTTGAAAGAGAGTATTCCAGTCAACATTGTCAAAAGCTTTCCCTAAGTCTACAAATACTAGAAACGTAGGTTTGCCTTTAGTTAATCTAGCGTCTAAGATAAGTCGTAGGGTCAGTATTGCCTCACGTGTTCCAATATTTCTACGGAATCCAAACTGATCCTCCCCGAGGCCGGCTTCTACCAGTTTTTCCATTCGTCTGTAAAGAATTCGCGTTAGTATTTTGCAGCTGTGGCTTATTAAACTGATAGTTTGGTAATCTTGCCAACCAGATGGCCAGATGGTAGAGTTTTGTCAGGACTGGCTCTCCCAAGGCCGTCAGTAGTTCTAATGGAATGTTGTCTACTCCTGGGGCCTTGTTTCTATCCAGGTCTTTCAGTGCTCTGTCAAACTCTTCACGCAGTATCGTATCTCCCATTTCATCTTCATCTACATATTCTTCCATTTCCATAATATTGTTCTCAAGTACATCACCCTTGTATAGACCTTCTATATACTCCTTCCACCTTTCTGCTTTCCCTTCTTTGCTTAGAACTGGGTTTCCATCCGAGCTATTGATATTCATACAAGTCGTTCTCTTTTCTCCAAAGGTCACTTTAATTTTCCTGTAGGCAGTATCTATCTTACCCCTAGTGAGATAAGCCTCTACATCCTTACATTTGTCCTCTAGCCATCCCTGCTTAGCCATTTTGCACTTCCTGTCGATCTCATTTTTGAGACGTTTGTATTCCTTTTTGCCTGCTTCATTTACTGCATTTTTATATTTTCTCCTTTCATCAGTTAAATCCAATATTTCTTCTTTCACCCAAGGATTTCTACTAATCCTCGTCTTTTTACCTACTTGATCCTCTGCTGGCTTCACTACTACATCTCTCAAAGCTACCCATTCTTCTTCTACAGTATTTCTTTCCCCCATTCCTGTCAATTGTTCCCTTACGCTCTCCCTGAAACTCTGTACAACCTCTGGTTCTTTCAGTTTATCCAGGTCCCATGTCCTTAAATTCCCACCTTTTTGCAGTTTCTCCAATTTTAATCTACAGTTCATAACCAATAGATTGTGGTCAGAGTCCACATCTGCCCCTGGAAATGTCTTACAATTTAAAATCTGGTTTCTAAATCTCTGTCTTACCATTATATAATCTATCTGAAACCTGTCAGTATCTCCAGGCTTCTTCCATGTATACAACCTTCTTTTATGATTCTTGAACCAAGTGTTAGCTATGATTAAGTTGTGCTCTGTGCAAAATCTACTGTTCTTGATGTCGGGTCGCGTGGTAACTTCCGATAAGTATCTTCGTTCAGTAGCGCACAGATCTTCGTATCATAGTCCTCGAACTCCATAGTAAGAAAAACATCAGAACTTCTTAAGCGATCTTCAGCGGAAGACAGTGTGGTTAAGAATCTTCTCCCACAGGCGCCTAGACCACCTACTGCTTATGATTTACCGAAGATACACAAGGACAGGACGCCATTTCGCCTTATTGTGTCCACAATAGGTCTCCAACATACAAGCTGGCGAAGTACTTGGCCAAGCTCCTCGCTCCACATGTGGGACACTGCGAACATCAGATAAAAAACACAGCAGAATTTATGAGTAGAATCAACCGTCTACGCCTTAGTGAGGACGATATTATTGCCAGTTTTGATGTAGTGGCGCTGTTTACGAATGTGCCTATCAAAGACGCTTTGGACCTAATTTCCCAGTACTTTGTAAGTGACGTGGTCGAGCTATTTAGGCACACTCTTTCGTCCTTCTATTTCGTGTACAACGGCCAGTATTACGATCAGACAGATGGCGTAGCAGTGGGTAGCCCGTCGGCTCCAGCTGTTGTAAACCTCTTCATGGAGAATTTTGAGGATATTCCCATAGATATTGCGCCATTGAAGCCGAAGTGTTTCTTTCGATACGTTGACGACACGTTCGTCATTTGGCCACACGGACGCGAGAAATTAGACGAGTTTTTGGAAGACCTCAATGGCATCAACAGTAATATCCAGTTCACCACGGAGGTGGAAAAAGGAAATGCATTGCACTTCCCCGACGTCCTTGTCCACCGTAAACGAAATGGGTGCCTTGGCCACAGCGTCTACAGAAAACCCACCCACACAGACCTGTACCTGCACGCCAGCAGCCATCACCATCCAGCACAGAAGCGCACAGTATTACAAACATTGGTGCATCGTGCAAGTGTAATATCAGACGACGACAACCTGCCCCACGAACTGAGCCACCTACGCAAGGTTTTCAGGAATAACGGCTACAGCGCCCATCAAGTGAAAGAAGTGACTTCTGGGAAATATCAGAATAAGACCACCGACGAAGAGTAGGAAAAGAAACTTGCTTTGCTGTCATTCTGTGGCTCTGTGTCGGGCAAGATAAGCCGCCTGTTGAAAAGACACAAGATGAAATCAATCTTCAGGCCTCCAACGAAAATCCGTCAATTACTAAAACCAGTTAAAGACGCAGTAGGTCTCAGAACACCTGGAGTCTACGAAATACCTTGTGAGTGTGGCCAGAAGTACGTCGGCCAAACAGTGCGCACTGTGGAACAACGCAGGGAAGAATATGAGAGGTATTATCGCCTACACTATCCAGAGAAATCTGCGTTAGCTGAGCATGTGTTAGAAAACGGTCACTACATAAAATTTGACGATACCTCTGTCGTGACTCGCACTAACGGCTCCTGGGACAGTTTAATAAAGGAAGCTATTGAAATAAAAAGTACCGCAAACACCCTGAATAGAGACGGTGGCTTGCAGCTCAGCGCTGCGTGAGATCCAGCGATCGCGCGGTTGAAGAGGGCACATCGAACGCCGACTCAAAACATGCCCATATACGGCAATGTCATGGGCACCAGTGACGTCACAGCCGGCAGCTAGCGTATATAAGGGCGCACCAAAAGCCCGCTGGCAGTCGTAACGCTTCACAATGGCCAAGGAGTGCTTGGCCGAAAGCTCCTGTAGTTTTAAGCAATTGACGCGGTTGGAAACCCGAGAACATTTTATGCAATGCTATCGCCGCGAGACTCTGCATTCGTACAAAATGGTTGTATTCTTGTTTATTCTACTTCCACTATGTGAAAACGTGTGTGTTTCGTCAGACGAAAACAGGGCACCTAGCGACGTCACTGTTATATCCCTGCGACAAAAAAGCGAGCTATTTCTGTATTTGTTTGATCATGGTAACTTGCGTTTATGGGCTAACAGCGAGGTGTGCAACTTATCAAAAAAAAAGGTTCAAATGGCTCGGAGCACTATGGGACTTAACATCTGAGGTCACCAGTCCCCTAGAACTTAGAACTACTTAAACCAAACTAACCTAAGGACATCACGCACATCCATACCCGAGGCAGGATTCCAACCTGCGACCGCGGTTCCATACTGTAGCGCCTAGAACCGCTCGGCCACTCCTGCCGGCTGTAACTTATCAATCTTCCGTAATTTAGTTTACTAATTAATCACCATTTAGAGAATGCACTTCATCCCATGTCATATTTTCTGATTCTCTCGTTACAAAATCTGTAACGCCTCGAAACTGTGTGTGTAATTGTTGGACATTCTCTGAATAGATATTAAATATTATAATAAATTTACAGCAGTATTCGAAAAAGTTTTGTCTATACAAATTTACTTGTAAACAGAACAATATTCACTGCTAATCTATCAATTATTTCATTTGTGTACGACTTGCTTCTGTCGTTTACGCAGGTCGGACATTTTGTGACATTTCAGCTTTCACCTGATAATGGCAGTAAAGCCGAAATCATGATTGCGTGAAACAAAGGAAAAGTAATTTACAGCTTCATGGTGGAAATTTCTTTCAAACCGATTGCTTATGTTGAAGGAATGCGGCGAGTCCGCCCTTATTCTTGCGAAACCGTGTTCTCGCTCTCCTTTCTGAGCGAGTGAGTCCACTTGTAGCTGACAACAGACTCAGGTAGAGTGGGCTGCGGTGGAGACTCACCAGTCGAGTCGACGGGCACACGGAGATGACGTCACAAGACCCGCTGGCCAATTTAAAGCTAGTATACGGAGCTCATTTCTGATCTCTAGAACTGACAGGCGAACTTTCGTGACGTCAGAAGAAGGGCAGCTTAGTCGTTAAGCACGAACCGACAGATGTCTCTCAGGTGTGCTCACGGTACTGTAGCTTTCGTATCGATAATATTCAAAATGGATTTCGTAGCGAAATGTAGAAAGAATTCCATTAGTTTTGACGCAGACGTCGCATGTTAAAAAGACCAATGAAACTTCTCCTTGCCGTCGGAGCATCATTTGTCGTAAAAGTACCCTGATGCATTTCATATGTAGAGTAATTTTTTTCGGTACATGACAAGGACAGCACCTGTGAAAGAAGTGATTTGTGACCAGTTTGTAGTTGCAAATTAGATAAGAAAAACACTCCTAAACGTTTCCGGTAACAACAGATTAGACAGTGTAACCGTCGAAAAAATGGAAGACGCAAACAGAAGAAAACTAATTTCAGGTTTATAAAGCAGCCTGCTCCAAGAATTAAAAGGTGGCTACGTAGGAAACGGCTTACAAAACATTCGTGCATCCCGTCTGTGAATATTTCTCAAGCATGTGGGACTATTAGTAATTAGTAATTACTAATCCTACGTTAGAACGAACTTATTCAGTTTAATGTGGAGCCCGTACAACTGAGGAACTTGCCATTTTTCACTTTAGCCGATCTTTGTCAGAGGTGAAAGTAGCGATTTAAAAAAAAAAAAAAAAAAAAAAAAATCAGTCGACGCAAGACTGAAACATTGACTATTATGTTGGCAGTCCAGAATATAATTATTAACTACTAAAAATGAGATTGGCAGATTCTTAGTTACAAAAGCAGAAAAAACCAGCAGTAGCTACTAAAATTGCAATGAAATTGCCATTTGGAGATATAACAAGCCTACCCTTTACTCCGTCTGATAAAATGGCCACCGCCAGAGACTTTGGCCGCAGAGACATCCATCGGTGCCTTCGGCAACCCAGATCCATAGCCCTTCTCTCCTGAAGTGCTACTCCACTGACTAGCTCTGTTATTCAGCCATCTGAAAAAGTTTGTTCCCAAAAGTTACGGACGCCCGTTATAGATTGAGAGTGGGAAGGAAAAGGGTTGGTGGGTGGGTGGCGGTTAGGTGGGGGACGTTCGATTTTACGCTGCATGTAGTGTGGGCGTGTGGGGTTTATGCTGCAGCAGCGGGAAGCGAGATATGCCGGTGTGGGAGCCGTCAATCGACGCGGCATGTGACGTTTGCTCTGCCGCGCATGCGCGCGCCGTCGCTCACTGTCACACGGCCAGGCCACGTCCGCCCATTGTGTGGTTCAAGGTGTGGCTTCATCACGGCTTCTGTTCTCGCGGCCCTATTTGGAACGATACGAGCTGCAGTCACAACACGCTTCGTTCGTCGCGTTTCCTCAGTCCCCTTCCCTACGCATACTACAGCTGTGAGGGCCGATTGCATAAACATCACTGACTGCAGTTCAATTTTGACGTTAATTCAGAAATTGAACTCTGTTTAGCACTTTGTTTTACTGTATAGCACTAAACTTGGTTCCATCAAGGGAGGTTCAGTGTTCTTCAAAGTTATCGATACGATTATCGAGCTTCGAACGCAGCTGTTAATCGTAGATCGTAGATGAGCGTATTTATTATTGAAGGTGTCGTGCTATAAAGATGGAGGAAAGTAAACGGAAAAAGGACTGCTCTCGAAACTTCTCCCCATACAAAAAAGGTTTGCTGCTGGGAATCGTATAGGGTCAATATAAAAGCACAACAGAATGAAAAACATCTGATAAAGTTACTACGGTCAACAAGGAAAAGGCGTAATTGTTTGTTTTTTGAAAGTGCATTGTTAATAAATTCCACACTCGTTATATTGTGATTCCTGTTAACTTCAATTTCTGTTGGTTCTGGAATTTCTTCGTAGATAGATTTTCATCACGAAATTACATGCGAAGCTGTGTATACACCTTAATACGCTCTGGTTAAGGGGAGACATACGCGAAAGCGACCAAAGCTGTGAAAAAAAATTTATTGGATGCTCATTTACTACATGATATTGAAATTTAAATTCCTGAATTCCAACAGATTCAATTTTCACCCACAGAAGTTACGTTCGTAGCGCAATCCTGTCCGTCATGAAATTACCACACACTGGTATACTAACTGCATACTAACTCTCTGTGAAATGTTCCCGAAAAGAATAGCTGAGGGCTACTTTGATGCTTACACCACATGCTTCACGTGGTCAACTTGGTTTACACAATGAGTGTAACTCCAAAATAATTTTGATAATTAAAATAAATTACATCGAAACGCAATTTACAAAAGAAAAACCTCGAACTGGTTACTATCGTCTTACTATTAACCTGATGGGTCAAACAAATGTATAAGCACGTGGTACTGGTCTCACAAAGTACACCCCACGTGGGTTGAACATAAAGAAAAGTTGCTATATTGAAAAATATTGTCAAGACGAGACGTTGTAATCTCACACACATTCCCATTTAGGATTGATGATCTTAGTTAGAGTTACTGATCAACACATGGTTCCACTTTACTCACAAAGTAGTGACAAAGCAACTACTGGAAGATATTCTGAACTTCACACTCGAAATACACTGCGTTGCAATTTAAGATAACATTAGATATTTTAGAGCTAAACCTGAAATAAAGGTGATTAAATTTTCAGTTAGGCTGATCTTAAGAAATCCACTGTCCTACGGACTTAGCAGACACGCGCTTAGCCGGAGATCTTACCACTTCAGATGCTCGCTGCGGACAGACTGACCTGGGCTCCTACCGAGCGTGTTTCACAAATACAAACGGAAGTGACCAGAGAGGCAGCTTCCTATACCAACATGACAAGGGACAGACAGGACCATACTAAGAATAGAAACCTCTTTGCTTCTAGAAAGCGTAGCTACCTGTTCCGACGTTGGTCCTACTGTTCTCTAGCAGACAGGCTTGTCTGCTACCATCAAGCATGCAACTAGAAATACATTTGCTCATTCATTCTTTCACACAGAAGGGAAGGGGGATGACAGTATCTTATCATATACAGTATATAAAAGAAAGCGGATGTAGGTTCCGTATGAGACTGTGTGACATGAATTACATATAAACTGTGTTTTAAAGTGTAGTAGTGTGACAGATCGTTCTTGTTTATGTGTAAAAGTAACACGTTTCACTGCTCAGTCTCCTCCCAGATAGTCAGAAACACCACAGTAAATTTAGAAGAGGAATTTATGCCGTAAATGACAACAGATTTAAGAAATTAACATGAAAGGAATCCAACAGAGACCTTTCACCATTATACTCATTACTTGCGGCGCGTTGCCGATTCCCGTAAGAGTTTGGGCTCTGTTTGTGCATTCGCACAGAAGAAGAAGATGGTCAAGTGGCCGGTGAGCCTGAACTATATATATATACTAAGATGGTATCTGTTCTTTCGGACATATAGAGACATCCAATTACCATGTTTGAGCCTGCTTTAACTGTGACCTTCACCCAAATTATTTCACATTTCGGATCTCCGTCAATTTCCTTCGATACTATTGCACTTTTTATCGCTATAAACACGCCTCCCCTTCACTGTCCAGCCTGTCTCTGCGGTATACATTTCAATCTGAGTTTAGAATTTCATTACTGTTTACATCTGGTTTCAGCCAACTTTCCGTCCCTAGTACTTATGTGGGGATTGTGACTGTTTATATAGATGGAAAAGTCTTCGTGTATAACAAAATAAGATACACGTCACAAACGTGTGTTCAGATTACTAATATGCTCTATGGTCTCTTCAGTCGCGTTCATGACATCAGCAATCTGGCCGTGGTACTTTCTAATAGGGCATTCTTCCGATGACGTGCCGAATCGTTTGTCTGTCAGCACCGCTGTCACACTGAGGAGACGTAGCCGTATGCCATTTATCGTTCGTTACCTGTACAAGTTCAGCCAGAACTCCACAGACGAACTTTTAGAGGCTTTTCAGGAATAAAAAATGGCTCAAATGGCTCTGAGCACTATGGGACTTAACATCTGTGGTCATCAGTCCCCTAGAACGTAGAACTACTTAAACCTAAGTAACCTAAGGACATCACACACATCCATGCCCGAGGCAGGATTCGAACCTGCGACCGTAGCGGTCACGCGGTTCCAGACTGAAGCGTTTAGAACAGCACAGCCATTTCAGGAATACCTTCAGTGTATTTAGGTATAAGTAACCTACGGTCTCCTGCAGCTCGTTGCAGAGTTATTGAATTTCTTTTGGTTTCTTGCTGCAGTTAGCTTTGTATCTGTATTGCACTGAAAATAGTGCACAACAGTGCAAATGTCGGCGGAATGCTCTGTGTGTCTTGTTTCCATTCGTTCACGTTACCTCCTTTAACTCGCTGCCCTCAGGTTTGCATTCAGTACTGCCCGGTTCTGTCTAGAGTTTTGTTTTCCGGCGATGTTAGTTGTGCGCTAACAGTAATACACAGCAGTACTGTGGATAGGTTTACAAACGAAGGGACGACCGATATGCACCTCGTGTATGGATTCATCGAACGCAATGGAAGAAGGACACAATGACGCAAAGTTGAGATGTTCCCGGAGCGACCACAACTACGTCAGCTGTACATAGTCACCAACGAGGAACTAGATCCTGCGTTATGTGTTTCGTGTTTTGGCGATAGCTTATAAAGGTATTTTCACTACTATGAAGGTAAACTGAGGTGCTAAAAGTCATGGGATAGCGATTTGCACTGTTTTGAGAGCGAACTGGTATTCGAGAAATTGTGCCACAAGAAGAATGTCAGAACTCTAAATGGGATTACATCAAAGCGGTTGGGGCCGGGGGAGTTAAATTTACTCAAATGTCCGCTTTTACAGGTACATACAAAGTTAAATAGTATGGATTTATGCTGCAGAAAAAAAGTCAATTTTCATTTGCTTCTCCTATAAAATATAGTGTTTTACGTTGTGTTACTTTTCTTGTGGATGAGCGATGTAATGACGTAGTTCGCATCGGTGTTCGTCATAAAAAAACTGTTCGTCACGATTCATCTTCAGAGTGAGGAACTTAATGATGTCATGCGTTCCTTGTTAGCTACGGGGCAATTCTGGGTGGACTGCATATCGTCCACGGTGTATGTTGTGCCGAATGCGACTGTCGTCTCCCTGTGTGAAAGTATCGATAGCACCATTCTTCATTAGCTCCTGACGTATCAACTTACTCGGCCTGCACGAAATATCTTTGAGTGCTTTTCTTTTCAATGAGGTGCTCAACTTCTGTTAGTTCAGTTCTTGGTTTCTTGGTTTTTCATGGTTATGGTTGACACTGCTGGCTATAGCTTTTAGGCACTCGACAACTTCAAGTAGGTATTACAGGTTATCTTAGTACAAGCACATTTCAGCGTAACAACCTTAAACTCCCTGTGAAGCCTGAACTTAAATTCGCCTACTAAAAGCAGTCAATGCGATTTTTCGCTGTCCATGAAATCTATGGCTACTTCCATGACGCTGTGATTAGAAAAAAACGTGAAACACTTACTTGAGTAGTTAGTTATAAGTTACTTTCATAATTATTGTAAGTTATTTAGACATAGACGTAGGTATCGACATTAATGTTAGTATTTGTGTTTTCACTTACCTGCTGTCCACACGATAACGGTGCTCACGATAAACTGTCTCTTGGAGCACCGAGCGAGGTGGCGCAGTGGTTAGCACACTGGACTCGCATTCGGGAGGACGACGGTTCAATCCCGTCTCCAGCCATCCTGATTTAGGTTTTCCGTGATTTCCCTAAATCGTTTCAGGCAAATGCCGGGATGGTTCCTTTGAAAGGGCACGGCCGATTTCCTTCCCAATCCTTCCCTAACCCGAGCTTGCGCTCCGTCTCTAATGACCTCGTTGTCGACGGGACGTTAAACACTAACCACCACCACCACCATCTCTTGGAGCTTTATCGGCGGTCTCTTACACTTTTGGTTTGTGGTTCTGTGGTGGCTTTTCCCGCAGAAACGTGGTACTTCCATGTCCAGCGATTGGGCAGCGCTAGACGCTGCGTTTTTTTGTAGCGGCTGTGTGTGAGTCAGTGGCCTCCTTTGTGGTATAGATTGGCGATAATACCACATGTAAGACATGATGAAGCAGGAAGGTGAAACACTAACATGAGCAGTGAGTAAATAAAAGTGAATAAAACTGAGTGAATGAGTACAACGACGTATTCCTCGAATGTGAGTAAATGACTGCCCGCAGTTCACAAGTGTGGATATGGCGTCATAATGAATAGGAATCCGGTGTACGCAGTTCACATGCAAACATGGCGGTGACATCGCCTATTTGGCATTCGGTGAGCAGTCACTCTGTGCTCGCCGGATGCCTCGTGTCAGGCAGCCCCTTTAGGTGGGGAAGCCGCCATAAAGTGTACGCGAAGAACACTTCTAACAAACGCGTCGTAGGCAGGCCGTAGCACATTTTCGAGTGCTATCTGCGCAAACCCCCCCATGAACCATGGACCTTGCCGTCGGTGAGGCGGCTTGCGTGCCTCAGCAACATAGGTAGCCGTACCGTAGGTGCAACCACAAATGAGGAGTATCTGTTGAGAGGCCAGACAAACGTGTGGTTCCTGAAGAGGGGTAGCAGCCTTTTCAGTAATTGCAGGGGCAACAGTTTGGATGATTGACTGATCTGGCCTTGTAACATTAGCCAAAACGGCCTTTCTGTGCTGGTACTGCGGACGGCTGAAAGCAAGGGGAAACTACAGCCGTAATTTTTTCCGAGGGCATGCAGCTCTACTGTATGGTTAAATGATGATGGCGTCCTCTTGGGTAAAATATTACGGAGGTTAAATAGTCCCCCATTCCGATCTCCGGGCGGGGACTACTCAGGAGGACATCGTTATCAGGAGAAAGGAAACTGGCGTTCTACGGATGGGAGCGTGGAATATCAGATCCCTTAATCGGGCAGGTAGATTAGAAAATTTAAAAAGGGAAATGGATAGGTTAGAGTTAGATATAGTGGGAATTAGTGAGGTTCGTTGGCAGGAGGAACAAGACTTCTGGTCAGAATACAGGGTTATAAATACAGGGTTATAAATACAAAGTCAAATAGGGGTAATGCAGGAGTAGGTATAATAATGAATAAAAAATAGGAGTGCGGGTAAGCTACTACAAACAGCATAGTGAACGCATTATTGTAGCCAGGATAGACACGAAGCCCACGCCTACCACAGTAGTACAAGTTTATATGCCAACTAGCTCCGCAGATGACGAAGAGACTGATAAATTGTATGATGAGGTAAAAGAAATTATTCGGATAGTGAAGGGAGGCGAAAGTTTAATAGTCATTGGTGACTGGAATTCGGTAGTAGGAAAAGGAAGATAAGGAAACGTAGTAGGTGAATATGGAATGGGGCTAAGAAATGAAAGAAGAAGCCGCCTGGTAGAATTTTGCACAGAGCATAACTTAATCATAGCTAACATTTGGTTCAAGAATCATAAAAGAAGGTTGTATACATGGAAGAGGCCTGGAGATACTCGAAGGTTTCAGATAGATTATATAATGATAAGACTGAGATTTAGGAACCAGGTTTTAAATTGTAAGACATTTCTAGGGGCAGATGTGGACTCTGCAAAAATTAGACGTTTCTGCGCCTATCTCGACTGGCTTGTGATCGCCCCCGTGAATTTCCGTCATCACTACTGGAGTCTTACTTATTCATCTCCTGGTGGCAGTTCTTCCTCTCTGATGGTCTTGTTAGCAACTCTGCATTCGGAGAAATGTCGTGATTTCTGATTCCAAAGGGAAAAAGATATAAATCATTGCTTGTGTATGGATAAAAAATGCAAGCAAACGAGTGAAGCACGGTATATGAATATCTATGGACTCTGTTTTGATGTTTAACAATATTGCTACAGAACATCAACGGGAAGAATTCAATAACTCCAACCTTTTTAACTTGAAATACATGAGAAGGTCTAATATTGTCCTTTACCTAACTTCTTATCACTTGACTACTTAAAAACACTCTATATGAATTTAATTGATGATTGCATCTATTCAAGGCTGACGACAGTTAGGTTTGCGAAGACATGTGCTTGGCGCGATTCTCCCACTACGGCAGCTGCATAGCAGCGATCGCTGCCAAGCATCAGTTGTTTTATTTTATTTGCTTTCGGGCGAAGCCCTTTTCACCAGAAACAATTATTGCACATAATGATACAAACAGGACAGTGGTCTGATTTTATTACAAAATGTAAAGTATAATTAAACGAAATAAGGAGTCAACAAGTACTGCATCATCACAACAAAAGCCACGAAAATTTATCTCAAAATCCAATTATATACATACACTCCTGGAAATTGAAATAAGAACACCGTGAATTCATTGTCCCAGGAAGGGGAAACTTTATTGACACATTCCTGGGGTCAGATACATCACATGATCACACTGACAGAACCACAGGCACATAGACACAGGCAACAGAGCATGCACAATGTCGGCACTAGTACAGTGTATATCCACCCTTCGCAGCAATGCAGGCTGCTATTCTCCCATGGAGACGATCGTAGAGATGCTGGATGTAGTCCTGTGGAACGGCTTGCCATGCCATTTCCACCTGGCGCCTCACTTGGACCAGCGTTCGTGCTGGACGTGCAGACCGCGTGAGACGACGCTTCATCCAGTCCCAAACATGCTCAATGGGGGACAGATCCGGAGATCGTGCTGGCCAGGGTAGTTGACTTACACCTTCTAGAGCACGTTGGGTGGCACGGGATACATGCGGACGTGCATTGTCCTGTTGGAACAGCAAGTTCCCTTGCCGGTCTAGGAATGGTAGAACGATGGGTTCGATGACGGTTTGGATGTACCGTGCACTATTCAGTGTCCCCTCGACGATCACCAGTGGTGTACGGCCAGTGTAGGAGATCGCTCCCCACACCATGATGACGGGTGTTGGCCCTGTGTGCCTCGGTCGTATGCAGTCCTGATTGTGGCGCTCACCTGCACGGCGCCAAACACGCATACGACCATCATTGGCACCAAGGCAGAAGCGACTCTCATCGCTGAAGACGACACGTCTCCATTCGTCCCTCCATTCACGCCTGTCGCGACACCACTGGAGGCGGGCTGCACGATGTTGGGGCGTGAGCGGAAGACGGCCTAACGGTGTGCGGGACCGTAGCCCAGCTTCATGGAGAAGGTTGCGATTGGTCCTCGCCGATACCCCAGGAGCAACAGTGTCCCTAATTTGCTGGGAAGTGGCGGTGCGGTCCCCTACGGCACTGCGTAGGATCCTACGGTCTTGGCGTGCATCCGTGCGTCGCTGCGGTCCGGTCCCAGGTCGACGGGCACGTGCACCTTCCGCCGACCACTGGCGACAACATCGATGTACTGTGGAGACCTCACGCCCCACGTGTTGAGCAATTCGGCGGTACGTCCACCCGGCCTCCCGCATGCCCACTATACGCCCTCGCTCAAAGTCCGTCAACTGCACATACGGTTCACGTCCACGCTGTCGCGGCATGCTACCAGTGTTAAAGACTGCGATGGAGCTCCGTATGCCACGGCAAACTGGCTGACACTGACGGCGGCGGTGCACAAATGCTGCGCAGCTAGCGCCATTCGACGGCCAACACCGCGGTTCCTGGTGTGTCCGCTGTGCCGTGCGTGTGATCATTGCTTGTACAGCCCTCTCGCAGTGTCCGGAGCAAGTATGGTGGGTCTGACACACCGGTGTCAATGTGTTCTTTTTTCCATTTCCAGGAGTGTATATATGATGAAACATTGAAGACATCCTCGAATTTTGATGTTCCCTTTTACTAAGACGAATGAAATGGCAAATACATTTGGCAACGGACATAGTCACAGAACTAGGAGCTACCTTAAGAGAAAAATAGTCCTTAATTTTTGAAATATTGTTCAGTGTAAATACTCTTGGATGACAGTATTTATCACATTGTATGAATATATGTTCACTGTGGCGACAAAAGTCATGGTACAGCGGTGCGATATGAACATATACAGATTGCGGTAGAATCGTGTACACGAGGTATAAAAGGGCAATGCAATCGCGAAGCTGTCATTTGTAACCGGCCGCAGTGGCCGAGCGGTTCTAGCGCTTCAGTCTGGATCCGCGCGATCGCTACGGTCGCAGGTTCGAATCCTGCCTCGGGCATGGATGTGTGTGATGTCCTTAGGTTAGTTAGGTTTAAGTAGTTCTAAGTCTAGGGGACTGATGACCTAAGATGTTAAGTCCCGTAGTGCTCAGAGCCATTGTCATTTGTACTCAGGTGATTCATGTGAAAACGTTTCCAACCCAACCTGATTACGGCTGCAGAACGGGAGTTAACAGACTTTGAACGATGACTGGTAGGTGGAGCTAGACGCATGGGACACTCCATTTCAGAAATCGTTAGGGAATTCGATATTCCAAGATCCACGGTGTCAAGAATGTTCCGAGAATACCAAATTTCAGGCATTATCTGTCACCACGGACAATGCAGTGGCCCTGGCCTTCACTTAACGACCGAGAGCAGCGGCGTTTGCGTAGAGTTCTCAGTGCTAACAGACAAACAACACTCAATGAAATGACGACAGTAATGAATGTGGGACGTACGACGAACGCATCCGTTAGGACAGTGGCATTAATGCAGGGCTTAACAACTGGCCGGATTTGAGCGCGAGTACTCGCGTCTGCTCAGGCACATGCTCGCGAGCAGGTGCAAGGTCGCGGAGTAGGGAGGGAGGGGAGGGAGGGGAAATGCGCGCGCACGTTTGAATGTGATCTCGCGTTCTTAGCAGATTTAACTAGTCATCTCGATGCTTTGAACATTTTACTACAAGGTAAAGATCTGCTAATTACTCATTTCATAGATCGAATACGAGCTTTTAAAATGAAATTGACACTTTGGGTGAGTCAGCTGGAAACAGGAAACCTAGCTCATTTTCCTAAATTTTCATCCATGCAAGATGTTCACAAAGACTGTGAACGTTATTCACATAGTTTAGTTGATCAGCACTTTCAAGATCTGACAGCACTAGACAGTGATTTTGATCTGTTCTCTCCATATTCAGCGAATATTTAAGAGATTCGTCCAGAGCTGCAGCAAGAAATTATTGACCTGCAGTGTGACAGAGAATACAGAGACAAATTTCAGAACAAGAAAAACATTTTGGAATTCTACAGACACTTCCCTCAGGATAGATTTCCTCATTTGCACAAACTGGCGGCTACAATAATATCAATGTTCAGTTCCATGTATGTTTGTGAACAACTGTTCTCTCCAATGAAATGTAACAAGACGCGCCTGAGAAATGCATTGTCTGATCGAAATTTAAACTGCACGCTGCGCCTAAAATGCACAAGAACAATTACTCCGAACATAGACGCAATTGTAAAGGGCAAAAAGTACAAGCTAACCGAGAATCCCACACTTCAGTGACACCTTTTATTGTGTAACAGTTCACAAATTAATACGAATGTAGAGGCATACACTAAGCTAATAAAATTATGTGGCATGTGTACATTCTCCTTTATTTGTTTCATTTGTCGCAGTAATAATCCGTGAGTGATATCCCCGCAGGTGGCCGCGGATTTACATTGACTGGCGGCAGCTGTTGTGTGCCCCACGTGACTTTCCCCACTCTCCGCTCTGGTCCGGTAGTGGGGGTAGCGTGCTCGCGCTGCTCCGTGCTCGCGCCTTGCTGCTCACACCTTGCTCCGCGAGCACGAATGTTGTGAAGCCCTGCATTAATGGGTTATGGCAGCAGACGACCGACGCGAGTGCCTTTACTAACAGCACGACGTCGCCTGCAGCGTCTATCCTGCGCTCGTGACTATATCGGTTGGACCCTAGACGACTGGAAAGCAGTGGCCTGGTCAGATGGGCCTGGATTTCAGTTGATAAGAGCAAATGATAGGGTTCGAGTGTGGCACATATCCGACGAAGCCACTGATCTAAGGTTGTCAACAAAGCACTGTGCAAGCTGACGGTAGCTCTAGGGGTGTGTGGGCTGTGTTGACATGGGATCGAATGGTCGTCTGGTTATGTTCGCCTACTTGGGGACTATTTCCAGCATTTTATGGGCTTCATGTTCCAAAACAACGATGGTATTTTTATGGATTATAACGCGCGATGTCACAGAGTCCGAATTGCCGACTTGACATCCTAAAATATTTATGCTTGCTGATGACTCTTGCTTGGTAGTAAAGGATGTTGGTTGCAACGTTGGCACTGTTTCAAATAGTGCAGTTCATGACATAATTTCATGGCTTGTAGAAAATAAACTAACGCTAAATCACAGTAAGACTTAGTTTTTTGAGTTTCTAACATAGGCTACTATTCAAAAAAATCCGACTTTTTAATTTTACACAATGGGCGAATGATTTGTGACACTAAACAGTTCAAATTTCTAGGTGTTCAGATAGATAGTAAACTGACGCGGAAAACACATTCAGGATCTTGTTCAAAGATTTAATGCTGCCATTGTTACTATTCGAACGGTATGTGAAGTAAGTGATAGTTCGAACCGAAAAGTAGTATACTGTGCTTATTTTCATTCGCTCATGAGGTATGGTACAATATTTTGGAGTAACTCTTCCCATTCTCAAAAGATATTTTTGGCTCAGCAACGGGAAAATCGGGCAATAAGTGGTGTAAGTTCGCGAACCTCCTACCGACCACTGTTCATTACTCTGGGTATTCTGACTTTGGCATCTCAATGTATATATGCTTTACTGTTGTTTCTTCTTAACAATAGTAGCTTAATCGCAAGAATTAGCAGTTTTCACTCAGTTAATGCTAGACAGAAACCCAGTCTGCATTTGGATCGCACTTCCTTAACTGGCGCAGAAAGGTGTGCAGTACACGGCTGCATCCATTTTCGATAAGCTAGCACAAGAATTCAAAAATCTTGGCAGTAATCCACACGCTTTCAGATCGAAACTGAAGAGTTTTCTAATGGGTCACTCCTTCTACTTTGTCGAGGGGTTCCTTGGAAAATTAAGCTGATCCCTGTGTTATATTGTTGACAGCTTTTACAAAAACTTCCTTTTTTTGGGTTGATGAACATATTATTATGCCAAGTAGCTCCGCAGATGACGAAGAGATTGATGAAATGTATGATGAGATAAAAGAAATTGTTCAGATAGTGAAGGGAGACAAAAATTAAATAGCCATGGGAGACTGGAATTCGGTAGTAGGAAAAGGAAGAGAAGGAAACGTAGTAGGTGAATATGAAATGGGGGTAAGAAATGAAAGACGAAGCCACCTAGTATAATTCTGGACAGAGCATAACTTAATCATAGCTAACACTTGGTTCTAGAATCATAAAAGAAGGTTGTACACATGGAAGAGGCCGGAGATACTCGAAGGTTTCAGATAGATTATATAATGGTAAGACAGAGACTTAGAAACCAGGTTTTAAATTGTAAGACATTTCCAGGGGCAGATGTGGACTCTGACCACAATCTATTGGTTATGAACTGAAGAGACTGCAAAAAGGTGGGAATTTAAGGACATGGGACCTGGATAAACTGACTAAACCAGAGGTTGTAGAGAGTTTCAGGCAGAGCATTAGGGAACGATTGAGAGAAATGGGGGAAAGAAATACAGTAGAAGAATAATGGGTAGCTTTGAGGCATGAAATAGTGAAGGCAGCAGAGGACCAAGTAGGTAAAAAGACGAGGCGTAGTAGAAATCCTTGGGTAACAGAAGATATATTGAATTTAATTGATGAAAGGAGAAAATATAAAAATATAGTAAATGAAGCAGGCAAAAAGGAATACAAACGTCTCAAAAATGAGATCGACAGGAAGTGCAAAATGGATAAGCAGGGATGGCTAGAGGACAAATGTAAGGATGTAGCGGCATATCTCACTAGCGGTAAGATAGATACTGCCTACAGGAAAAATAAAGAGACTTTTGGAGAATATAGAACCACTTGTATGAATATCAAGAGCTCTTATGGAAACCCAGTTCTAACCAAAGAAGAGAAAGCAGAAAGGTGGAAGGAGTACATGGAGGGTCTGTACAAGGGTGATGTACTTGAGGACAATATTATGGAAATGGAAGAGGATGTAGATGAAGATAAAATGGGAGATATGATACTGCGTGAAGAGTTTGACAGGGCACTGAAAGACCTAAGTCGAAACAAGGCCCCGGGAGTAAACAACATTCCATTAGAACTACTGATAGCCTTGGGAGAGCCAGCCCTGACAAAACTCTACCATCTGGTGAGCAACAAGTATGAGACAGGTTAATTTCCTCAGACTTCAAGAAGAATATAATAATTCCAATCCCAAGGAAAGCAGGTGCTGACAGATGTGAAAATTATCGATCTATCAGTTTAACAAGGCCACGACTGCAAAATACTAACACGAAGTCTTTACAGACGAATGAAAAGACTGGTAGAAGCCGACCTCGAGGAAGATCAGTTTGGATTCTGTAGAAATGTTGGAACACGTGAGGCAATACTGACCCTACGACTTATCTTAGAAAATAGATTAAGGAAAGGCAAATCTACGTTCTTAGCATTTGTAGAGCTAGAGAAAGCTTTTGACAATGTTGACTGGAATACTCTCTTTCAAATTCTGAAGATGGCAGGGGTAAAATACAGGGAGCGAAGGGCTATTTACAATTTGCACAGAAACGAGATGGCAGTTACGAGAGTCGAGGGGCATGAAAGGGAAGCAGTGGTTGGGAAAGGAGTGAGACAGGGTTGTAGCCTATCCTCGATGTTATTAAATCTCTACATTGAGCAAGCAGTAAAGGAAACAAAAGAAAAATTCGGAGTAGGAATGAAAATCCATGGAGAAGAAATAAAAACTTTGAGGTTTGCCGATGACATTGTAATTCTATCAGAGACAGCAAAGGACCTGGAAGAGCAGCTGAACGGAATGGACAGTGTCATGAAGGAGGATATAAGACGAACACCAACAAAATCAAAACGAGGATAATGGAATGTAGTCGAATTAAATCGGGGGATGCCGAGGGTATTAGATTAGGAAATGAGACGCTTAAGTATTAAATGAGTTTTGCTATTTGGGGAGCTAAATAACTGATGATGATCGAAGTAGAGAGGATATAAAATGTAGACTGGCAATGTCAAGGATAGAGTTTCTGAAGAAGAGAAATTTGTTAACATCGAGTATAGATTTAAGTGTCAGGAAGTCGTTTCTGAAAGTATTTGTATGGAAGTGAAACATGGACGATAAATAGTTTGGAGAAGAGGAGAATAGAAGCTTTTGCAATGTGGTGCTACAGAAGAATGCTGAAGGTTAGATGGGTAGATCACATAACTAATGAGGAGGTATTAAATAGAATTAGGGAGAAAAGAATTTTGTGGCACACCTTGACTAGAAGAAGGGATCAGTTGGTAGGACATGTTCTGAGGCATCAAAGGATGACCAATTTAGTACTGGAGGGCAGTGTGGAGGCTAAAAATCGTAGAGGGAGGCCAAGAGATGAATGCACTAAGCAGATTCAGAAGGATGTAGGTTGCAGTACATACTGGGAGATGAAGAAGCTTGCACAGGATAGAGTAGCATGGAGAGCTGTACCAAACCAGTCTCTTGACTGAAGACCACAACAACAAACATATTATTTTATCTGTTATCACTTTTATGTTGTAATTTCAGGCACTGACACGTTCCATGACCTTGAATATTTGCTCCTCAATTTGTTCCCACGGAACTAGACTTGTAAAGTAATATAAATGAAATGTCGTGTTCTTAGCAAAGGCACTCGCGTCGATCGCCTGTTCCCACAGCACATTAACGCCAAATTCCGCCGCACTGTCCTAACGGAAAAGTTCGTCGTACATCCCACATTGATTTCTGCGGTTATTTCACGCAGTGTTGCTTGTCTGTTAGCACTGACAACTCTACGCAAGCGCCGCTGCTCTCGGAATGCCGTCTACTCCAGCAACCTTCTTTCGATTTAGGTCTTTAAGTGCTCTTTCAGATTCTTTTCGTAGTATCATACCTCCCATCTCAACTTCATTACGTCCTCTTCCATTTCTATAACATTGGCTTCGAGTTTATCTCCCTTATATAGACCCTCTATATACTCCTTCCACACTTCAGCTTTCCCTTCTTTGCTTCGTAGTGGTTTGCCGTCTGACCTCTTGACATTCATACAGCTGCTTGCCTTTACTCCAAAGGTCTCTTTAACTTTTCTGTAGGCGGTATCTACACTACTGGCTATTAAAATTGCTACACCACGAAGATGGCGTGTTACAGACGCGAAATTTAACCGACAGGGAGATGATGCTGTGATATGCAAATGATTAGCTTTTCAGAGCATTCACACAAGGTTGGCGTCGGTGGCGACACCTACAACGTGCTGACATGAGGAAAGTTTCCAACCGATTTCTCATACACAAACAGCAGTTGACCGGCGTTGCCTGGGGAAACGTTGTTGTGATGCCTCGTGTAAGGAGGAGAAATGTGTACCATCACGTTTCCGACTTTGATAAAGGTCGGATTGTAGCCTATGGCGATTGTGGCTTATCGTATCGCGATATTGCTGCTCGCGTTGGTCGAGGTCCAATGACTGTTGGCAGAATATGGAATCGGTGGGTTCAGGAGGGTAATACGGGACGCCGTGCTGGATCCCAACGGCCTCGTATCACTAGCAGTTGAAATGACAGGTATCTTATCCGCATGGCTGTAACGGATCGTGCAGCCACGTCTCGATCCCTGAGTCAACAGTTGGGGACGTTTGCAAGACGCCAACCATCTGCACGAACAGTTCGACGACGTTCACAGCAGCATGGACTATCAGCTCGGAGACCATGGCTGCAGTTACCCTTGACTCTGCATCACAGACAGGAGCGCCTGCGATAGTGTACTCAACGACGAACCTGGGTGCACGAATGGCAAAACGTCATTTTTTCGGATGAATCCAGGTTCTGTTTACAGCATCACGATGGTCGCATCCGTGTTTGGCGACATCGCGGTGAACGCACATTGGAAGCGTGTATTCGTCATCTCCATACTGGCGTATCACCCGGCGTGATGATATGGGGAGGCCAATTGGTTACACGTCTCGGTCACCTCTTGTTCGCATTGACAGCACCTTGAACAGTGGACGTTACATTTCAGATGTGTTACGACCCGTGGCTCTACCCTTCATTCGATGCCTGCGAAACCCTACATTTCAGCAGGATAATGCACGACCGCATGTTGCATTTCCTCTACAGGCTTTTCTGGATACAGAAAATGTTCGACTGCTACCTTGGCCAGCACATTCTCCAGATCTCTCACCAATTGAAAATGTCTGATCAATGGTGGCCGAGCAACTGGCTCGTCACAATACGCCAGTCACTACTCTTGATGAACTGTGGTATCGTGTTGAAGTTGTATGGGCAGCTGTACCTGTACACGCCATCCAAGCTCTGTTTGACTCAATGCCCAGGTGTATCAGGGCCGTTATTACGGCCAGAGGTGGTTGTTCTGGGTACTGATTTCTCAGGATCTATGCACCCAAATTGCGTGAAAATGTAACCACATGTCAGTTCTAGTATAATATATTTGTCCAATGGATACCCGTTTATCATCTGCATTTCTTCTTCGTGTAACAATTTTAATGGCCAGTAATGTAACCATCTTGAGGTTTAACCTCTCCTGTCCGTGTTTGCTTAAAAATATATTCGTTTTTGGAGAGGCCGCCTTGGGCAAAACACAATTTTTGTTTTTATTTTTATTTCTCAGACATGTTTCTGTTGTTTGTAAAGAATGACACCAAAAGTTACTTAGTGCAGGCCTTCACAGTGAAGACAATGTGGAAACCAGCCAAAATAACTATCTGTGAAACAAAACGACTGCATTAAATTACATAAAATCTAGGAAATCCACAACATGTGGCCACAAGAGATAAAAAAAAACCACTGATGATGCCGAAACTTCAGCGAAACATGTGTGTGGAATAAAAAGAAAAAGAAGAATTGTGTTTTGCTCAAGGCGGACCGTCTCCAAAAACGAATCTATGCTAATTAAAATCTATGACGAATGAGTGAAGTGGATAAAAACAACCTTACAACGTGATGCACAACACGTCGGACACGCCCTGTAGCCTTCATGTATTATCACTAGCATTTGTATTATTGTTCTGTACAGATTGCCACATAAACTGAGAATGAATAAGGCTGTGCTCAAATGATAGACATTATTGTATTTCTATTGTAATGCTCCATCTGTTTCATATGTCGCATGATCCCTTTTACGTATGAAACTTACTAGTTGTATCCAAGATGGTGGCTTTTAAAATAGCCGCTATCTTGATGACATAGCCTTAGTTTTTTCGCTCTATTATCTCATAGGGCTTGATTTTAAATTTCTGTTTATCCACCAGTTTTTGGTTTAGAAGAGTGGTTCCACAGCTGTGAACCACCCTGTAAGCAATTTACACAACTGTTAGAGACAGAGGCACATCGTGGTATATCTGGGCATGCGATGGCGACGCAGTTTACAAAGCGCAGACTGCTGCCCCCAGTCATAACGGCTCCAGGCTGGCCGCATGTGGAGCGGAACCCCGGCTGCTTGCCAACCTTGACCGCCTGACCGCTGGTCCCAGCGACAAGTCCTTCTGACTCGCAACACCGAAACCGCACTCTCACATCTCACTAACTGCCTCACCCGCGCTAGTGGCATTTCTGCAAGCAGTGTTTTACAGCTACTGAACATTTGAAAAATGTCGTTGTTATCCATCAAAAAGCTACTACCAAAATACGAGGCGTGTTTTTTGAGTAAGTACCGTTTTGAAATTAAAAACAGACGTGCTAAGATATCTCAATAATTTTATTTTTACATGAAAGCCTGTACCTTAATCTACGCACTGACACCATTACAGTCTGATTCTTCCTTGTTTACGTTGTGTACTGAGTGTTTAAGATGCCTCCGATAATCGTGAGTCCCGCCGACTGTGAAGTACTGGCTTTTATAAGAATTCTTAGTGCTAAAAGGCCTAAAAGCGATCGATATTCGTCGTGAGATCTGTGCAGTTTACGGAGAAACCATTATGAGTGATGAAATGGTAAGAAAGTGGGTGAGAGAATTTAAAGATGGCCGCACAAATGTGCATGATGAACAACGGAGTGGGCGCCCTTCGGTCGTTAATGAAAGTTTGGTGCAGAAAGTGAACAATAAGGTGAGAGAAAACAGATGCTTTACGATTTCCTCCTTGCGGGATGACTTTCCTAATGTTGCTCGTAGTGTTTTGTATAGCATTGTGACGGAGCACTTGAATTACCGAAAATTGTGCGCACTTCGGGTACCGAAAATGTTGACGGATGTGCACAAAACCAAACGTTTAGACAGTGCATTGATTTTCCTTGGGCGGCCCCACGACGACAGTAATAATTTCTTAAGCCAAATTGTTAAGGGCGATGAAGCATGGGTGGCCCACGTCACACCAGAATCAAAGCAATAGTCCTTGGAAGTTGAGCAAGGGCATTGTTTTGCTGCAAGACAATGCCCGTCCGCATGTGGCGAATCAGGCCAATGATCTCATCACATCTTTTCGATGGGAAACTCTAGATCATCCACCGTACAGCCTCGATCTTGCGCCCAGTGACTACCATCTGTTCTTGCACTTGAAGAAACACCTGGGCGGTCGGCGTGTCCAAGACGATGACGAAGTCAAAACAGTGGTGATGCAGTGGTTAACAAGTCAGGCAGCAGACTTCTATGAGGAGGGTATTCAAAAACTGGTTCAATATTGACGGAAATTATTTAGAAAAGTAGATTAAGATACAGGCTGTCATTTAAAAATAAAATTATTGAGATATCTTAGCTGATTAGCACGTCTTTTTTTTAATTTCAAAACGGTGCTTACTTATAAAACACTCCTCGTATATTACTTATTGTCGAGACTAGTTTCGATCAAAAGATGAGGCAACATGAGTCAGCATCGTTTCAGAGTTTGCAAAAATAAGTTCCTGATATCGGGAATACAAAAGTTATCATTACTGCAAATGATTACTGGGAATATTACTTTTGGTCAAAAGTTGGACACAACATATTTGCTACGCTTACATGCTGCACAACTTCCAGAAGACGAAAACCGAATTTCGAAAACCGTTGTTCCCTGTGGTATTTACATTTTAAGGTCTGAGTCGGGTTTACTAGACCTGTCAAATATTGATTTTCCGATCGTCAGTTGTTTTGCACAAATGGCCACCAGAAACCAACTGCTGCAGTTTCCGATTTAGTCAGTACAATCGCTGTTTCGCTACAGTTAAATATAGGAAGTGCAAAACTTCGCGCTCGGGTTAATATATCTCCTTCCCCTTTACCGCAAAAAATGTCACTCCGTCCAGATTAGTCAAAAATTTTTAAAAACGAAACGTTACCCGACAACTCCAGAAAACACGGTTGGGCATTTACATGGGCGCGTAATTCGACTGTGCAGTGGGAAATCCAGCAGCTATAACCGTATTCCACAAGCAGTATTGGAATTTTTATATGAAAAACCAGAAACGGTATTGGGAAAATGATTTACAAGAACTGTATCTGGAGCCCGGTGGAAATGTCCTAACTGGCGTGAACATAAAGCCTTGTCATGCATCATGTCTCAGATGATTGCGTCGTAGCAAACGAACTCGTAGCAACAAATCTATCGCTCGTGTACTTGCAGTGCTCAGAGTCACAACGAAATTGACTGCTGGATCTGCTGACGTCTGTTTACAGAAGGAATCCAGCGATAACCATTCTGCGACGCGAAAGATTTTCGGATAATCGGCCATAACATAAAGACACATACACAGTACATCTGTGTACGAGGTTGCGAACGCATAGAAAGATTACTGGTAAGTGGAGGTATTGGCACATTGAACTTGTGACGTCTTCTGACTGGTTTGATGCAGCCCGCTACGAATTCCTTGTGTCTGCCAATCTCTTCATTTTCTATCTTCGTCGATTCTTCGGAGAACTTCCTCACTCTTTACCTTATTAGTCCATCTAATTTTCGACATTCTTCTGTAGCATCACATCTTGAATGCTTCGATTCTCTCCTGCTCTGGTTTTTCTACTTCCCATGCTTCGCTATCATACAATGCTGTGCTCCAGGCGTACATTCTCGGAAATTTTTGCCTCAAATTAAGTTCTATATCTGATACCAGAAGACTTCTCTTAGACAAGAATGCCATCTTTGCCTGTGCTAGTCTGCTTTTTCTTGTTCCTCTTGCTTCGTCCGTCATGGGCTGTTTAGTTTTCAAGGTAGCATAATTCCTAAACTTCGTCGACTTCATAATGAGCAATTTCTCGCTATTCTCATTTGTGCTACTTCTCATTACTTTTTCCTTCTTTTTTAATTCTCATTACTTTTTTCGGTTTACTCTCAGTCGGTATTCTGTACTCTTTAGATTGCTCATTCCATTCAACAGGCTCTGTACTTCTACTTCACTTCCGCTGAGGATAGCAACGTCGTCGGCGAATCTTATCACTGATATCCTTTCTCCCTGTATTTTAATTCCGCTCTCGAACCTTTCTTTTATTTCCTGCTTAGCTTCTTCCATGTATAGACTGAGCAGTAAGGGCGAAAGATCGAATCCCCGTCTCACATCCATTTTACTCCAAGCACTTAGTTCTTGGTCTTTCAATCTTATTGCTCCCTCTTGATTCTTGTAGGGAATGTATATTATCTGTCTTTCCCTGCAGCTTACCTTTTTTACTCAGAATATTAGACTGTGATTATAATTGTTCTGATATCATTGGCTAATTTATTATTTCAAATCCGACATTAAGGTAGAACTGGAAATTGTTGTTCACCATTTTTAACTCTGGCTTAGAAGAGAAAAACAGAAACTGATGTTTTTATTATGGTGAATTTAGATAGCGATCAATTTAATTTAATACATATGCTGTCATTGTACTGTGAGAAATTTCTCCAGGTTGCTGACTGATCTAACCAATATTCCGTCACAGATATGTATTATTAGTTATATTTCAAGCATACGATTTACCTTATGTTATAACACGGTAATTCAAATGTGTAACACGGTTCGCATCATGAGATTATTTTATTAAGCTCAATAGTCACTGATAGGGCACGATTGATTTTTGTGTATAATTTGTAAAGATCCATATAGCAATACCTCCATTTACAGGTATCCTGTTGTATGGTTACAGATTCGTACTCAAATGCAATTGTATGTCGCCTCTAGCAGGCTAATTAACCGAATAATTATGGTTAGATTCCGTGCGTAAACAGATATCATCTGCTCCAGCTGTTAGTTTCGTAGCGACTCTGACCGCTGTAAGTATCGATTTGACAGTTCTGTTGCTGTGTTGCCGTCTGCAGTTATTGGCATTACAATGCGTATATACAACTAAACAGACATAACAACGTATCATGATCACAACGGTATATGTTTTATTATTTGCGACTGCAAGGTGCCTTTCTTTTAAGCATTTGCTGTAGCGATAACTTTCTTGAGTATTTTTGACATCGAGAACTTATTTGTGCTACCTATCACATAACGTTAACATATGCTTCTGTATATGTTTGGATCTACTGCAGATGATGTATCCATGCTACAGCTTTTTAATGATTTATTCTTAAGGGATTTCCAAATTTTTATGTCTTCTTGTTATACGAAATGTCAGGCTTTCATGTTGTTGATTAGGCAAACATCTAGTCAGTTGTGAACCCTTAAAACTTTTGTCGAAAGCTATGTAACGTATTCTCTCAGCATATGGCAAGATGCCTAGAAGAGACAATGAAACATTCTTGACGAGTTACGATAAATAAGTTGGAAATACATGAAAGTCTCGCCCATGCATTGTTCATGGCTACCTCCCCCTCCCCCTCTTCCTCTTCACCTTCCCTTAGGACACCAGCACTGTTCAATGCAATGAAATACAGATAATGTGATGCTTCGTTAGGTATTTTCTCTCTTTCAATTGTTCCTTTTCACTTTTTATAACACTATTCTCTCGAGATTCCTTCTTCTTTCCTTGCAAGGAATCTTAGACCTCACGATCCTGTACAGCTCCCATCATTCCCGTCTTTTTCAGGGTCCGCCAGCAGTTCTTCAACCCACTGGCCTGTAGCCAAAGCCGGCCGGTGTGGCCGTGCGGTTCTAGGCACTTCAGTCTGGAACCGCGTGACCGCTACGGTCGCAGGTTCGAATTCTGACACGGGCATGGATATGTCTGACGTCCTTAGGTTACTTAGGTTTAAGTAGTTCTAAGTTCTAGGGGACTGATGACTATAGATGTTAAGTCCCATAGTGCTCAGAGCCATTTGAACCATTTTTGTAGCCAAATCTATTTTCGTTATTCTGCTATTTCCCACCCTATGTCATCTGTGCGGGTGGAAGTCGCTAGAAGGGTTGATCCATTTGAAGAGTGTGGACAAGATATCTGAGCAGTCTGTTACGATAGTTGTGTAGTGAACATGGGAACATGGCGTGAGTTAATCGGCTTTGGGCGTGGAATTAAATCGACGCAAAACTCATAGGTCATAGCATATCGGATATTACCCAAGAATTCGTGTTTCCGAGATCAACAGTGTCTAGGGATTGGAGAAACACAATTTTCACACGAATAAACCGCCGCACAGGGCGACGACTATCGTTTAACCAACGGACATCATGTCACCTCCGCAGAGCCATATGAGTTCCAGTCTAGTGTGAGTTAGACCGCCGTCGATTTCAATCTGGAGCATTAGGAATCCATTTCTACCGAAACTGTACAGAGATCAGTACAATGCATGGACTTCAACAGCCGACGAACAACTCCTGTCGGTTTCATATGAATTTTTGCTACTCAGTGTACATTCTCATATCATTTCAAAATGGTTCAAATGGCTCTGAGCACTATGGGACTCAACTGCTGAGGTCATTAGTCCCCTAGAACTTAGAACTAGTTAAACCTAACTAACCTAAGGACATCACAAACATCCATGCCCGAGGCAGGATTCGAACCTGCGACCGTAGCGGTCTTGCGGTTCCAGACTGAAGCGCCTTTAACCGCACGGCCACTTCGGCCGGCATATCATTTCCTCCTGCCACGTTTTGTTATCTAGTTGATGCTAAAAACCTTAGACTTTCTCTGACCACCTTTCTCCTTATTTTATACCGTAGTGTATACCCTTTGTTCGATCTAAGTCATTTCAGCTCTGCCATCGCTTTATGCCTTTCGTTCTTTTTGGTCATAACCTAAGTTTCGCTCCCATAAAAAGGAATAGGTGCCATTTAAGTTCATAAAATATGACTTGAGTTTCTATTCCATTTTTCCCCTTCAGATTGTGCTTCATCATTCTACGGATAGTCATATCTATCCATCCAGCCATGACAAAACTCTTCACCAATTTGATCAAAAACATCCGGTCACGCATATACTACATGTCATGGGACCATCTATAGAAAAACGTGGCAGGGAGTACTGTGCAGAATGGGTCTGTTACGAGAGTCAGTGTATTCGAACATGGACTAGTCTTTGGATTCCACCGGAGTAAGATATACATCACGGCACTTCAACCCTTATAAAGCTGCTCAAGTAGACTATTGGTGATGTGGCCGTTAAGTGGAAATGCGAAGGGACAACCACAACTAAATCAAGACCAGGCAGACCAGATGTTGTGATGGACAGGGACTATCGAGCATTGATTTAGATGTTTGTAAAATACCTAATATAGCAGAAGGAATCACTCGTGAGTTCCAAAGAGCTACCATCAGCCTAGTTAACACAATGAATGTGTTTAGTTTTAATGTTCTTAGTTCAGTGAATTATAGTCAGAGCAAACCAGGCTCAGTTCATGTACGGCAAATTGCAGCTAATCATCGGTGTTTTCAACAATTGAAGAGTCATTAGCAAAAATAAGTGTCTGTAATGTATAGCTGTCCTCGATTTTTCAAAAATGGCTCTGAACACTATGGGACTTAACATCTCAGGTCATCAGTCCCCTAGAACTTAGAACTACTTAAACCTAACTTACCTAAGGACATCACACACATCCATGACCGAGGCAGGATGCGAACCTGCGACCGTAGCGGTCGCGCGGTTCCAGACTGAAGCGCCTAGAACCGCACGGCCACCAGCGGCCGGCCTCGATTTTCACTCCACTGGGTTTTCCCCACTTTGTTAGGCATCATCTAGATACACTATGTGATCAAAAGTATCTGGACACCCGGCTGAAAATGACTTACAAGTTCGTGGCACCTCCATCGATAATGCTGGAATTCAGTATGGTGTTGGCCCACCCTTAGCCTTGATGACAGCTTCCACTCTCGCAGGCATACGTTCAATCAGGTGCTGGGAGGTTTATTGGGGAATTGCAGCCCATTCTTCACGGAGTGCTGCACTGAGGAGAGGTATCGATGTCGGTCGGTGAGGCCTGGCACGAAGTCGGCGTTCCAAAACATCCCAAAGGTGTTCTATAGGATTCAGGTCAGAACTCTGTGCAGGCCAGTCCCTTACAGGAATGTTATGTAACCACTCCGGCACAGGCCGTGCGTTATGAACAGGTGCTGGATCGTATTGAAAGATGCAATCGCCATCCCCGAATTGCTCTTCAACAGTGGGAACAGGAAGTTGTTGTGATAGTGCCACGCAAAACAACAAGGGGTACAATCCCTCTACATGAAAACACGACCACACCATAACACCACCGCCTCCGAATTTTACTCCTGGCAGTACACACGCTGGTAGATGACATTCACTGGGCTTTAGCCATACCCACACCCTGCCATCGGATCGCCACATTGTGTACCGTGATTCGTCACTCCACACAACGTTTTCCACTGTTCAATCCTCCAATGTTTCCGCTCCTTACACCAACTGAGGCGCCGTTTGGCATTTGCCTGCGTGATGTGTGGCTAATGAGCTGCTGCTCGACCATGAATTCGAAGTTTTCTCACCTCCCGCCTAACTGTCATAGTACTTGCAGTGGATCCTGATGCAGTTTGGAATTCCTGTGTGACGGTCTAGATAAATGTCTGCCTATTGCACGTTACGACCCTCTTCAACAGTCGGCGGTCCCTGTCAGTCAACAGACGAGGTCGGTCTGTACGCTTTTGTGCTGCACGTTTCCCTTCCCGTTGCCTCTTCACTATCACATCGGAAACAGTGGACCTAAGGATGTTTAGGAGTGTGGAAATCTCGCGTACAGACGTATGACACAAGTGACTCCCAATCACTCCCGCATTGTGCTCTCTCACGATGTCTAATGACTACTAAGGTCGCTGATGTGGAGTACCTAGCAGCAGGTGGCAGCACAATGCACCTAATATGAAAAACGTATGTATTTGGGGGTGTCCTGATAGTTTTGATCACCTTGATTAGTAATTATTTGAAGGACTTATTTCAATAGCGGCACAAGTCCATTACCTCCACTTTTCTGCCTATAATGCTTCTGCAATTAATGATCCAAATCTCTAGCAAGAAGCCATATGCTTGAATATTTCTAGTATCTCAACTGCAGATTTTTCAGCGCTCATTTAACTTTAGGGCTCTGTATCTCACAATGAACAAAAATGGAATTGTACCACTATTGAAATAAGCCCTTCATTTGTTCATCAGCTGAATTTGGCAGATTAATGACTTTTTTGATATTGTTGTATAATATTGTACTACAATTCATACTGTGTTTTGGATATCCGTGTTCCTGAAGGATATGACATAGGCGTATTGAATTCACTCGATCGAAGGCCTTTTCATAATATGCCGGCTGTCTCTCCTGTGGGTTGTCAGGCTCATTTTCTCTGGTGTGTCAGCAGGTATTTGCAATTGCATTTTTGGAACGTGTTGTCGGAGTCAGTCACCCCAAACAAATAGGAATTTTACGTGTCCATTCGATAGAATGGTCCCAAGTTAGTCTAGAGCGTTATTCGTTTTATTTATGTGTTAACAGGAACAGTAAAACACGAAGAATAATCAGTGCTCCAGCGGTGACTGAGCAGCGCTTCTACACTACTGGCCATTAAAATTGCTACACCACGAAGATGATGTGCTACAGACGCGAAATTTAACCGACAGGAAGAAGATGCTGTGATATGCAAATGATTAGCTTTTCAGAACATTCACACAAGGTTGGCGCCCGTGGCGACACCTACAACGTGCTGACACGAGGAAAGTTTCCAACCGATTTCTCATACACAAACAGTAGTTGACCGGCATTGCCTGGTAAAACGTTGTTGTGATGCCTCGTGTAAGGAGGAGAATTGCGTACCATCACATTTCCGACTTTGATAAAGGTCGGATTGTAGCCTATCGCGACTGCGGTTTATCGTATCGCGATATTGCTGCTCGCGTTGGTCGAGATCCAATGACTGTTAGCAGAATATGGAATCGGTGGGTTCAGGAGGGTAATACGGCACGTCGTGCTGGATCCCAACGGCCTCGTATCACTAGCAATCGAGATGACAGGCATCTTATCCGCATGGCTGTAACGGATCGTGCAGCCACTTCTCGATCCATGAGTCAACAGATGGGGACGTTTGCAAGACAACAACCATCTGCACGAACAGTTCGACGACGTTTGCAGCAGCATGGACTACCAGCTCGGAGATCATGGCTACGGTTACCATTGCATCACAGACAGGAACGCCTGCGACGGTTTACTTAACGACGAACCTGGATGCACGAATGGAAAACCATCATTGTTTCGGATGAATCCAGGTTCTGTTTACAGCATCACGATGGTCGCATCCGTGTTTGGCTACATAGCGGTGAACGCACATTGGAAGCGTTATTCGTCATCTCCATACTGGCTTATCACTAGGCATGATGGTATGGGGTGCCATTGGTTACACGTCTCGGTCACCTCTTGTTCGCATTGACGGCACTTTGAATAGTGGGCGTACCATTTCAGATGGGTTACGAACCGTGGCTTTACCCTTCATTCGATCCCTGCGAAACCCTACATTGCAGCAGGATAATGCACGACCGCATGTTGCAGGTCCTGTACGGGCCTTTATGGATACAGAAAATGTTCAACTGCTGCCCTGGCCAGCACATTCTCCAGATATATCACCAATTGAAAACGTCTGGTCAATGGTGGCCGAGCAACTGGCTCGTCACAATACGCCAGTCACTACTATTGATGAACTGTGGTATCGTGTTGAAGCTGTATGGGCAGCTGTACCTGTACACGCCATCCAAGCTCTGTTTGACTCAATGCCCAGGCGTATCAAGGCCGTTATTACGGCCAGAGGTGGTTGTTCTGGGTACTGATTTCTCAGGATCTATGCATCCAAATTGCGTGGAAATGTAATCACATGTCAGTTCTAGTATAATATATTTGTCCAATGAGTACCCGTTTATCATCTCCATTTCTTCTGGGTGTAGCAATTTTAATGGCCAGTAGTGTACATGGGGGTAGTAGCAGTCAGCGTGGGTCAGGGAGTGCTGTCGATGCTGGAGTACCGCTTGTTCTTCGTGTTTTATGGTTCTAATGGCTCTGAGCACTATGGAACTTAACATCTGAGGCCCTCAGTCCCCTACAACTTAGAACTACGTAAACCTAACTAACCTCAGGACATAACACACGTCCATGCCCGAGGCAGGATTCGAACCTGCGATCGTAGCGGTGGCGCGGTTCCAGACTGTAGCGCCTAGAACCACTCGGTCACCATGGCCGGCTTTTCGTGTTTTACTATCCCTGTTAATACACATCAATAAAACGAATATCGCACTAGCCTAACTTGCGATCGCCTTGTCTAATGGACATAAAAAATTTTATTTAGAAAATTATTTTGTTTGTGACGGAAAATAAACCGACGCTTCCCTTCGGCGTTGGGCGTCGCATGAAGGACATGATGAACAGTACTTGTTTGGGCTGACTCTAGCTACACGTTGCAAAAGCGATATTGCAAATATCTCCCGAAACATCAGAGCAAATGCGCCTGACGATTCTTAGGACAGAACACCCTGTACAACCGACATTTGAGTAGCAAGGTTAAATTATTTCTTCTTTTCTGTTAATCGTTCTACGGCAAAAACATTTATTTATTTTAGTACAGTCGTCGAAATGTTTGGACCGTGTAGTTAGAGAGGCCATGGGAATACGCACCAGGAACAATCTCATCAACTAGGTCTGTGGCTACAGTCTCAGTAAGGCTTCGGAATTAGCTCTGGGTCTAGAATGAGATTTTCACTCTGCAGCGGAGTGTGTTCTGATATGAAACTTCCTGGCAGATTAAAACTGTGTGCAGGACCGAGACTCGAACTCGGGACCTTTGCCTTTTGCGGGAAAGTGCTCTACCAACTTGCGCTGGCCCACGAATGGCAAAGGTCCCGAGTTCGAGTCTCGGTCCGGCTCACAGTTTTAATCTGCCAGGAAGTTTCAGCTCTGGGTCTAATTAACCCTTGGATGCATGAGTGGCTGTACTGTCAAAAATGCATGAAAGAGGTTTGTGTAACCTCTACGACAAAACACGTATTAAAAGTTTGTATTAAAAGACATATTGAAGTGGTGGTGGCACAGAATGAATAAGAAAGTAGTTAATGTGAAACTGAACAGTATTATAAATTATGTTATAATCTTCCATAGTTGAATAACTAACTGTCAGTTTTAGTCATCCACACCAGAATATTTGCTCTTCAGAAGTAATACTCTTCACAAATAGTTTCACTATGTTATTTGCATATATTATTTGTGCATTTGCAGAATGATTGGCAGCTTTCTCTCTTATAGATGGGGACACGTGAAACATTTTCTTTTTGGTGATCATCAAGATGCCGTTATCTTCGTCCGTTGGCTACTAATTCTACAACGTACCGTGGTTTGTAGAACTTTATTTTGGAGGTGTGGCTTGTTGATTCTCCTCTCCATATGAGAAAAGTTCTTTTTCTATCACATCTATCTTCCATGTAGCAGGGATGTCACCGTGAAAACAAGCATAAGAATTTATTGCTACTACACGCAATACTTTTTTCCGTAAGACAAAATACCATCTTCTTGACTGTCTCTTCCAGATGTATGTACTTACCTTCTTCTCAAGAGAATTGACTGCTTACATACTGGATGGGGTAAATAAAAGTGGCCCAGAGGACAGAATTCCAAGGTACAAAGAAACACAGCAGAGGAAAGGAAATACAACACTAGCCTGACTATAGCAGATGTTGAAAGTGACCACCAGTCATCTCTTGGCACTTTTGTGACCTGTCAGCAAGTTGCTGAAGGTGGATCGAAGCTGGACTGCTGAAATTGCTGCAATCTCATCGGAAATGTGGTGCTGCAGTTCTCAAAGACTATGAGGGTTGAGCGGTCTCCACAGAAATTAATCGCACGCTGACAGATGAGGTCACCTGGGTGGCCAGCTAGGACTACGACCAGGCTGATCTCTGCTAAGAACTCAGTCAGGCGTGAAGATTGTGTAGATGTGCTCCCAAGGTTCGGCCGGTTGTATGGACAGTTGGTCCATCCTGTTAGAAAGTCACACGGTCTGGTTATATGCGTACATTCACATCCAATCCTATCCTCTCGTCCGGGCCACTTTTATTTGCCCCACCCTGTACATTCATTACAGAATAATGTTGCTTTTACGTCTTTCATTTACAGTGGTGTTGTTTTGCACAGACTTAGCAACATCACACATTTGTTCATTTTGGACACACACCGTACTTGTCTTTCGGACGGAAATGATGATTATAAAAGTTCTCAGATCACGGAAGCCTTTATTTCGAGAGGATTTTCCGCTCACTGGACGAGGTGGAATTTTCATGATACACTCTACTCGTGCTCTACTCACTGCCGGTAGTGTTTTACTCTACTGAGTTCCATCATGAACGATAAGGAAATCATCATTTCTGTAGTCTGTAGCCGGCCGCTGTGGCCGAGCGGTTCTAGGTGCTTCAGTCTGGAACAGCGCGACCGCTACGGTCCCAGGTTAGAATCCTGCCTCGAGCATGGATATGTGTGATGTTCTTAGGTTCGTTAGGTTTAAGTAGTTCTAAGTTCTAGGGGGCTGATGACCTCAGATGTTAAGTCCCATAGTACTCAGAGCAATTTGAACCATCTTTCGTAGTCTGTATCATCTAAATGTTCACAGCTTGTTTCACGTGGGATACTAGAAGACAAAGGTTCATTATATGATGATTATCAGCATCTGATTCTCTGCTGTCTTCTTGATCAAAGACAGCTTCATCTTCGATCCATTCAGTAATAACTGATTCGAACTCCTGATCACTTGTGCTGTCATGAGATGCTCTTCTGCGTTTTCAGGCAGTATGGTATATAATTATGTTACAAGTAAGGAATAATAGTATCTTGATAACTTATTATGTTTATGACATAAAACTCATGTTCATTTTAATGTGATATGGGATTGAGAAATACATTTAGCTTCAAATGAGTACTGGGATGTACACTCCTGGAAATGGAAAAAAGAACACATTGACACCGGTGTGTCAGACCCACCATACTTGCTCCGGACACTGCGAGAGGGCTGTACAAGCAATGATCACACGCACGGCACAGCGGACACACCAGGAACCGCGGTGTTGGCCGTCGAATGGCGCTAGCTGCGCAGCATTTGTGCACCGCCGCCGTCAGTGTCAGCCAGTTTGCCGTGGCATACGGAGCTCCATCGCAGTCTTTAACACTGGTAGCATGCCGCGACAGCGTGGACGTGAACCGTATGTGCAGTTGACGGACTTTGAGCGAGGGCGTATAGTGGGCATGCGGGAGGCCGGGTGGACGTACCGCCGAATTGCTCAACACGTGGGGCGTGAGGTCTCCACAGTACATCGATGTTGTCGCCAGTGGTCGGCGGAAGGTGCACGTGCCCGTCGACCTGGGACCGGACCGCAGCGACGCACGGATGCACGCCAAGACCGTAGGATCCTACGCAGTGCCGTAGGGGACCGCACCGCCACTTCCCAGCAAATTAGGGACACTGTTGCTCCTGGGGTATCGGCGAGGACCATTCGCAACCGTCTCCATGAAGCTGGGCTACGGTCCCGCACACCGTTAGGCCGTCTTCCGCTCACGCCCCAACATCGTGCAGCCCGCCTCCAGTGGTGTCGCGACAGGCGTGAATGGAGGGACGAATGGAGACGTGTCGTCTTCAGCGATGAGAGTCGCTTCTGCCTTGGTGCCAATGATGGTCGTATGCGTGTTTGGCGCCGTGCAGGTGAGCGCCACAATCAGGACTGCATACGACCGAGGCACACAGGGCCAACACCCGGCATCATGGTGTGGGGAGCGATCTCCTACACTGGCCGTACACCACTGGTGATCGTCGAGGGGACACTGAATAGTGCACGGTACATCCAAACCGTCATCGAACCCATCGTTCTACCATTCCTAGACCGGCAAGGGAACTTGCTGTTCCAACAGGACAATGCACGTCCGCATGTATCCCGTGCCACCCAACGTGCTCTAGAAGGTGTAAGTCAACTACCCTGGCCAGCAAGATCTCCGGATCTGTCCCCCATTGAGCATGTTTGGGACTGGATGAAGCGTCGTCTCACGCGGTCTGCACGTCCAGCACGAACGCTGGTCCAACTGAGGCGCCAGGTGGAAATGGCATGGCAAGCCGTTCCACAGGACTACATCCAGCATCTCTACGATCGTCTCCATGGGAGAATAGCAGCCTGCATTGCCGCGAAAGGTGGATATACACTGTACTAGTGCCGACATTGTGCATGCTCTGTTGCCTGTGTCTATGTGCCTGTGGTTCTGTCAGTGTGATCATGTGATGTATCTGACCCCAGGAATGTGTCAATAAAGTTTCCCCTTCCTGGGACAATGAATTCACGGTGTTCTTATTTCAATTTCCATGAGTGTAGCTTTCACATTGCTTCTGAGCCCTCAATAAAGAGTATAATTGTGCCAAACTGATAACAGTTATTAGTAATCTAGCTACTTTGATTGTCCTTCTGGTAAAATGTAAATGTGTCGGAAAGGCATCTGGTTGCTACGGAGTTTAAAAGACCCCTGCTACGCACCCAAGGGTTAAGAAGACACTCAAAAAATACAGGCAGCTGACGGCCATGTGTGCCTACATCCACGCTAGCCGAATGTTAGTCTACCTTGCGCCTCCAGGAGGCCGTTCGTTATTGTATCTGAGTATGACGACATGTGTAATCGCCGAAATATTACGTCGTCAGAAGGGTCTATACCCATGGACAGTCTGATCACTTAGTTACTAATTTGTTTAGTTCGTTTCAAACAATTACAATCACAAGTACTTGTTAAGTATGTCCTCTTGCTTCTAAAACTCTCTTCATTCCCTCGCCTCTCTTGATTCTCTTTGCTTCTATCCTTGCAATCGTGATGAGGATATCGGACCACTTACGATGTTACACGGTTTTCCTGTAACCGATTCCAACTTGCATTGCTGTGCTTGGATTTCCCTTATTGCACTTGCTTTCAGATCCTTTCTTAATTCTTTCATCCAGCTGTCCTCTGTTAGGCAAGTTACGTTCCATATCTCTTGGTCAAGATGCTGTCTTCCATCTACATGATGTTCCAGACAAATCTCAGTGCTCTTTTCCTCATCATTCTTAAAATCGGATATAAACTCTCCTCTCAAAGAGGAGAGTGCCCCACATGTCTCAAAATCTTTCGTTCCCTCTGTCCAGGCTGATTAAAGACTCTCTTGTCAAATGTGGTAGTCTCTTTTGTTTATAAAGCGGTGCAATAATGTTGCAAGACACTTCTCGATAGGTTTTTCTTCCTACAGGACATGCCACAAATCATGTTACACACTTCTAGATGCCCGGAAGCGTCATCTGGCGACACTAAAGAGCCTCGTAATTACATGCGCCGGCGCCTGTGAGTGTGCCTATATACAGGGGGATTCCTGATCATTTTACAAACTCTCTAGAATAATGGAAAAGAATAAATGTATCAATTTGAGGCAACGCACCCTGCACCGGAAATGAACGAGTCGAAAGTTACAAGCGAAAATTTTTCTGATTCCTTTGACAGTGGAATACACGTACGGGTTCTGTTGTTGCTGAGATAGTAAGGCAAGCAACGTTCAGACGTGGTAGTATGAACTACAACATGGAAAAATGTCCAGCAAATATGAGCTCTAAAATGCATACCTGAAATCTATGACCACTTGGTCATCTTCCCTACTGCGAAACACATCTCCTCTATTGAACAAATGCTGATAGCTCTTAAGGTACGCATTTTAGAACCATGTTTACTAGACGTTTTTTTCTTGTTTTGGTCCATACTACCACCTCTGAACGTTGCCTCCCCTACAGTCCTAGCAACAACAGTACCAATACACGTATTCCACTGTCAGAGGTATCAGAACGGCTTTCACTTACGACTTTCGACTCGTTCGTTGCCGGTAGATTGACGGATATGTCCTTCTGCATCATCTTAGAAAGTTTGTAACATCGTCACGGAATCTTTATATATATACAGAAGCGCCAGAGAAACTGGTACGCCTGCCTAATATCGTGTAGGGTCCCCGTGATCACGCAGAAGTGCGCAACACGACATGGCATGAAGTCGACTGATGTCTGAAGTAGTGCTGGAGAGAACTGACACCATGAATCCTGCAGGGCTGTCCATAAATCCGTAAGAGTAAGAGAGGGTGGAGCACGTTGCAAGGAATCCCAGATATGCTCAATTATGTTCGTTTCTGGGGAGTTTGGTGTCCAGCGGAAGTGCTTAAACTCATAAGAGTGTTCCTGGAGCCACTCTGAAGCAATTCTGGACGTGTGGGGTGTCGTATTGCCCTACTGGAATTTCGCAAGTCCGCCGGAATGCACAATCGATATGAATGGATGCAGGTGATCAGACAGGATGCTTCCGTACGTGTCACCTGTCACAGTCGTATCTGGACGCGTCAGGGGTCCCATATAACTCCAACTGCACACACCCCACACTATCACAGAGCCTCCACCAGCTTGAACAGTCCCCTGTTGACATGCAGGGTCCATGGATTCATGTGGTTGTCTCCACACCCTTACTCGTCCATCCGCTCGATACAATTTGAAACGAGGCTCGTCCGACCAGGCAACATGTTTCCAGTCATCCACAGTACAATGTCGATGTTGACGGGCCCAGGCGAGGCGTAAAGCTTTGTGTCGCGCAGTAATCAAGGGTACACGAGTGGGCCTTCGGCTCCGAAAGCCCATATCGATGATGTTTCGTTGAATGGTTCGCACGCTGACACTTGTTGATGGCCCAACACTGAAATCTGTAACAATTTGTGGAAGGGTTGTACTTGTGCAACGTTGAACGATTCTCTTCAGTCGTCGTTGGTCCCGCTTTTGAAGGATATTTTTCCGGCGCAGCGATGTCGGAAATTTTTATCCGGATTCCTGATATTCACTGTACACTCGTGACATGGTCGTACGGAAAAATCCTCTCTTCATTGCTACCTCGGAGATGTCATGTCACATCGCTCTTGCGCCGACTATAACACCACGCTCAAACTCACGATAACCTGCCATTGCAGCAGCAGTAACTGATTTAACAAATGCGTCAGACACTTCTTGTCTTGTATAGGCGATACCGATCGCAGCGCCATATTCTGCTTGTTTACATATCTCTATATTTGAATACGCATGCCTATACCAGTTTCTTTGGCTCTTCAGTGCATATACGCGGCGCCTATAACTTTGAGGCTCTGTAGCGCAGTTGGATGACGTTTCCGGATATGGGTAACTGTGTAAAACTTGATCTACTAAGTCCCCTCTACAACCCCTAGAAGCGTATAACATAAATTGTGAAACACCCTGTATAGATTCTCTTTGAAAATCATCGTACTTTATGCAGCAGTTGGGATCAGTTATGCTCGTGTTCGTCTGCAGTTAACTTGTTATGTTCTCCATGAGATACCAGATCAGCCTGCACTCTCCACTTTCAGTTCGTTTATGGATTTAATGACGTTGCCTTATTGTAGGCTACATAGAGGCATGTCTCACTGCAGTGCCAGCAATATCGTCCAGTGTAATTTTTACAGCTTCTTCATTCTGAAATACACTCCTGGAAATGGAAAAAAGAACACATTGACACCGGTGTGTCAGACCCACCATACTTGCTCCGGACACTGCGAGAGGGCTGTACAAGCAATGATCACACGCACGGCACAGCGGACACACCAGGAACCGCGGTGTTGGCCGTCGAATGGCGCTAGCTGCGCAGCATTTGTGCACCGCCGCCGTCAGTGTCAGCCAGTTTGCCGTGGCATACGGAGCTCCATCGCAGTCTTTAACACTGGTAGCATGCCGCGACAGCGTGGACGTGAACCGTATGTGCAGTTGACGGACTTTGAGCGAGGGCGTATAGTGGGCATGCGGGAGGCCGGGTGGACGTACCGCCGAATTGCTCAACACGTGGGGCGTGAGGTCTCCACAGTACATCGATGTTGTCGCCAGTGGTCGGCGGAAGGTGCACGTGCCCGTCGACCTGGGACCGGACCGCAGCGACGCACGGATGCACGCCAAGACCGTAGGATCCTACGCAGTGCCGTAGGGGACCGCACCGCCACTTCCCAGCAAATTAGGGACACTGTTGCTCCTGGGGTATCGGCGAGGACCATTCGCAACCGTCTCCATGAAGCTGGGCTACGGTCCCGCACACCGTTAGGCCGTCTTCCGCTCACGCCCCAACATCGTGCAGCCCGCCTCCAGTGGTGTCGCGACAGGCGTGAATGGAGGGACGAATGGAGACGTGTCGTCTTCAGCGATGAGAGTCGCTTCTGCCTTGGTGCCAATGATGGTCGTATGCGTGTTTGGCGCCGTGCAGGTGAGCGCCACAATCAGGACTGCATACGACCGAGGCACACAGGGCCAACACCCGGCATCATGGTGTGGGGAGCGATCTCCTACACTGGCCGTACACCACTGGTGATCGTCGAGGGGACACTGAATAGTGCACGGTACATCCAAACCGTCATCGAACCCATCGTTCTACCATTCCTAGACCGGCAAGGGAACTTGCTGTTCCAACAGGACAATGCACGTCCGCATGTATCCCGTGCCACCCAACGTGCTCTAGAAGGTGTAAGTCAACTACCCTGGCCAGCAAGATCTCCGGATCTGTCGCCCATTGAGCATGTTTGGGACTGGATGAAGCGTCGTCTCACGCGGTCTGCACGTCCAGCACGAACGCTGGTCCAACTGAGGCGCCAGGTGGAAATGGCATGGCAAGCCGTTCCACAGGACTACATCCAGCATCTCTACGATCGTCTCCATGGGAGAATAGCAGCCTGCATTGCTGCGAAAGGTGGATATACACTGTACTAGTGCCGACATTGTGCATGCTCTGTTGCCTGTGTCTATGTGCCTGTGGTTCTGTCAGTGTGATCATGTGATGTATCTGACCCCAGGAATGTGTCAATAAAGTTTCCCCTTCCTGGGACAATGAATTCACGGTGTTCTTATTTCAATTCCCAGGAGTGTAGCAAAAAATCATCTGTACATGACTGTCCTTACCCGAAACCATGGTGTACTTCTGTACAATCGAAACAATCTTGGCAGCATACGGGCCACCCAACACGTTGACAGGCTGTTTCGAAAGAGCTGTAGAAGTTTCGCTGGAAAGTCCTTAAATATCCTCCATACAGTGTCGATCTCTCCCCATGCGATTTCCATATTTTTGGAGCCCTGAAAGAAGACGCTCTTGGCCTTCAACTAAGACATGCACGCCTCTATACAATAATGGTACGGGGTGCAGTAATAATAAAAGAAATAAGTAACGAATTTTTTTGTAGGTAATATCATCTCAGGGATCGAGGTGTTATTATTAGATGGGCTTCTCACATGTTATTCTTTGCAGCACACATTAGTCCTTGGAGACATTGACCATCTTGTCTCACAGTGGGATAACAATATTAATAGTTATGACGGATACTTTTTGAACAATACACAGTTTACTTACTTTTCCCCACCTGTCTCGATTTCATTTGACTGTTTCTTATACACTCCTGGAAATGGAAAAAAGAACACATTGACACCGGTGTGTCAGACCCACCATACTTGCTCCGGACACTGCGAGAGGGCTGTACAAGCAATGATCTCACGCACGGCACAGCGGACACACCAGGAACCGCGGTGTTGGCCGTCGAATGGCGCTAGCTGCGCAGCATTTGTGCACCGCCGCCGTCAGTGTCAGCCAGTTTACCGTGGCATACGGAGCTCCATCGCAGTCTTTAACACTGGTAGCATGCCGCGACAGCGTGGACGTGAACCGTATGTGCAGTTGACGGACTTTGAGCGAGGGCGTATAGTGGGCATGCGGGAGGCCGGGTGGACGTACCGCCGAATTGCTCAACACGTGGGGCGTGAGGTCTCCACAGTACATCGATGTTGTCGCCAGTGGTCGGCGGAAGGTGCACGTGCCCGTCGACCTGGGACCGGACCGCAGCGACGCACGGATGCACGCCAAGACCGTAGGATCCTACGCAGTGCCGTAGGGGACCGCACCGCCACTTCCCAGCGAATTAGGGACACTGTTGCTCCTGGGGTATCGGCGAGGACCATTCGCAACCGTCTCCATGAAGCTGGGCTACGGTCCCGCACACCGTTAGGCCGTCTTCCGCTCACGCCCCAACATCGTGCAGCCCGCCTCCAGTGGTGTCGCGACAGGCGTGAATGGAGGGACGAATGGAGACGTGTCGTCTTCAGCGATGAGAGTCGCTTCTGCCTTGGTGCCAATGATGGTCGTATGCGTGTTTGGCGCCGTGCAGGTGAGCGCCACAATCAGGACTGCATACGACCGAGGCACACAGGGCCAACACCGGGCATCATGGTGTGGGGAGCGATCTCCTACACTGGCCGTACACCACTGGTGATCGTCGAGGGGACACTGAATAGTGCACGGTACATCCAAACCGTCATCGAACCCATCGTTCTACCATTCCTAGACCGGCAAGGGAACTTGCTGTTCCAACAGGACAATGCACGTCCGCATGTATCCCGTGCCACCCAACGTGCTCTAGAAGGTGTAAGTCAACTACCCTGGCCAGCAAGATCTCCGGATCTGTCGCCCATTGAGCATGTTTGGGACTGGATGAAGCGTCGTCTCACGCGGTCTGCACGTCCAGCACGAAAGCTGGTCCAACTGAGGCGCCAGGTGGAAATGGCATGGCAAGCCGTTCCACAGGACTACATCCAGCATCTCTACGATCGTCTCCATGGGAGAATAGCAGCCTGCATTGCTGCGAAAGGTGGATATACACTGTACTAGTGCCGACATTGTGCATGCTCTGTTGCCTGTGTCTATGTGCCTGTGGTTCTGTCAGTGTGATCATGTGATGTATCTGACCCCAGGAATGTGTCAATAAAGTTTCCCCTTCCTGGGACAATGAATTCACGGTGTTCTTATTTCAATTTCCAGGAGTGTAGAAGCGTGGAGGAGGTGGGGTATCTCTTGTACCACCCTTTCCCGTCAGGTCCACACCAATGGAACATAACGTGGAATTAATGCCACGCACAGCTTGCAACTCCTACCTGCAGTTCGTTACATTTTGCTGTATGGCCTTCGTATGTCTTTCAGTAAATTACTTCCAGAATGAATTTTCTCTCTGCAGCGGAGTATGTGCTCATTTGAAACTTCCTGGCTGGAGAATTTCTGTGAAGTTTCGAAGGTAGGAGGGAGTTAACTGGCGCAAGCTGAACCAGAGTGCTGGAATACATGAATAGCCCACTTGGTAAAGTACTACTCACTGTAAAGTTCCAATTGTCGATTCCTAATCCTGCACAAAGTTTCACTTTGCCAGGAAGTTTCAAGAAATTTCTTGTTTTACATTCTATCAGTTGTCTGCGTATCATTTACGTAGTGACATGTTTTACGGTTGAGCAGTATTGACTTATATGGTCCCACAGTACCGGTTCCCCAAAAGCAAGTGCATCCAATTTTAGAAATTTTACTCCCTGACAAGCACGATTTCTTTTAAAACAACTATTCCATCTTTTACCGTACTTGCACTATTCAGGTGAGGTTCGGCGAACAAGAAAATGAATTAGCAGTTGATGTTCGTGATGCATAGTATCTAGCAATATAAAGACAAAAAGCTCACATATCATATCGTCGCTTGACAGGCTGGTGCTACAAAATGCATGTGCGACCTATAAAGAAAAATATGAGAAAAGCCCATCTAATAATAACAGCTCTATCCCTAAAATGATATTGCCTAGAAAAAAAATTCTTTACTTGTGCTCTTTTATCATTACTGCGTACAGTAGCTTATTATTACATACATTAGTGATGGACGTTGAAAGATAAACACTACGTTCAAAAGCGTAGATGGTGTAATATAAGCTCAATACTTTGGCTGACTTCGTTTCTAAAAAGCGGGTTACTGAACTGCACGCCAGGTCGTAACGAGACCAGAGTAAATCGCCTGAAAATAAAATAGCGCTAGCGACGCTAATAAAGTTACACGATGTTATTTCGAGCTTTTATTATCTGCTCGACAGTATCGTTAATGCAGAACAATTGTGAGAAAGTGGAGTTTCGATTCCCATTAAACTGTTCAGCGGTTAACTGCTTCCCTCTACAAAGGTCTAACAAAACGCGGCTTCAACTCTTAACAGGTAATAAAACGGTATAGTCTCGTAAATCGGTCAACGCAGCTACCACGAGGTTCTTTTCTTCTAATTGAGAATCACGCAAGTATTAGCTTCTCCTCACTTCTATTATTAGTTTAACTGTGTAACACACGAACGGTTTTATGTCTGTTTTTTCCATCGATGCCGTAACTATAAAAGGGAGACTGCGTGTAATTTTTGTACTTACGAAGGTTTTTTGTTTGTAATTAAGGATTAATGTTCCGTAAATACCGAGGTCATTAAGGACAGAAGACTACATACACTAGTGTTCATAAAACTGCATGCTGGGCAAACAGAGGCACTTGCGGCGCAAACCTTACAACGTAATTCTGCGGCGCAAAGGTATCAAAATTATTATTTTCTTTATCTCGCTGCTCACTCGGTACGAAAACGGCCTAAGTTTCGTTATAATAAAGTGTTTCAGCGTAAAGGTAGCTTAGGTGAACTCTCAGACTGGAAGGTAAATTGCTGGCCGTTAAATCTGCAACATCGGAAAGGATAGCAAATAACTAAACTGTACTTATAATGCATATACCTAATGTGTTCAACCTTTTTAGCTTACCTGGGCCACGTAATATACTTAACGTTTCGAAGACGCTTGTTTGTTTACATGGCAGCGAAAATCGATTGTGGAAGTCGAAATCTGGCAGCTAGAACCGCTTTTCCAGAATCAGTATTGAGCAAGAGAAAGAGAGAGAGAGAGAGAGAGACTGAGAAAAGAAAGAACGGGATGGACCAATTAGAGGATACCATCGTGTGACGAGAGTTTCAGATTGAAAACAGTTTTTCATAACTTTACGTGAACGGAATTTTATGGAATTTTTTTTAACCGAATGTGTGACAGACGCTCACTTCTTGGGCCACATTGGTACTTGCTTTGGGCAGCATGCGACCCGCGGAGCCGCGGGTTCGACACCCCTGACGTACACGGTACAGCAGAAAGTATAAACGATCTAATTTCTCGAGGATTTGGGGGCATACAGGGTGAGAAATTCGGTACAAAGAGCTGCTGCCTCACTACGTTTACATGCGACAAAACTTCCAGAAAAAGACTGCAAAATTTCAGAAAGCGTGTTTCGCTGTCGTGTTTACATGTTAAGGCCTGAAGCTGTTTTGCTACACCGATCAAGTACGGCGCCTGGAAGGTAGTTGTTCCAGATTCCGATTTATTCAGTACAATGGATGGTGCTCTTAGTTTAAGAACTGCAGGTATACAGCATCTTGCTCAGTCTTATGTACTTTACTGTACAAAAGGTCACTGCGTCCAGATTAACCAACATTTTTAAGAACAGCCACGTGTCAATTCGAGCACGTTTCGAAGACGCTTGTTTGTTTACATGGCAGCGAAAATCGATTGTGGAAGTCGGAATCCGGCAGCTAAAACCGCATTTCCAGAATCAGTATTGAGCAACCAGAGGGAAACAGGGATGGGGAGAACCGACCAGCTAAAACCGAAACCAGTATTTTAGTTTTAAATAAACGGTATTTTTCCGTATTTGTTTGGTCTCAATTATAACAGGTGTTTTTTTTATTTTTGCTACTAACTTGCTAAAAAACCGAAATATCAGTTAGCCACAGCAATAGCTCTAAAATTTTGTTTTTAAACAAACATTTATAAAAAACGAGTAATTTTTATTCGTAAAATTGATATTGCTTTGAAACATTACGGTCGCAGGTTCGAATCCTGCCTCGGGCATGGATGTGTGTGATGTCCTTAGGTTAGTTAGGTTTAATTAGTTCTAAGTTCTAGGCGACTGATGACCTCAGAAGTTGAGTCGCATAGTGCTCAGAACCATTTGAACCATTTGAACCTTGGATGGTAGTCGTGTACATGCAATGTGCGTGACTTGCCCCATCTGATCCATTTGGTAGTTTCACGCTGTCGTCGTCGGACATAGTTGTATTACAGGATGGCGCCATCCTTAGTCTGCAAGTGTTTTACAAAGTGTGCTACCAATGAAGCACAGTGCTCCATTTCCTTTAAAAGATTAAGAACGGGAGGAGCCACTACAAACTTGCAAAGGCATATAAAGAGAAAAATTATCACTTAACAACTCATTCACAGTTTACAATGAAAACTGAAAGTAGCTGATCTATTACCTTTGACTACGTAATATGCCTTTATCTGCTTGTAGGCCTTGAAAACGGACAAATTAACACGAAAAATAGAATTCTTCATCCTCAGTTTTCACCCTTTAGCTCTAACTGTTTCTGATGACCAAATGCTGGCATGATAGTCGATTACAACATGATATTTGATCAGAGTTTCAAAAAATTAGAGTCACTAGGAGAATACCGGTGTTTTATTATAGTATTCGCGAAAAGCAGCGACTGGTGGACGGACGAATGGTATGTTACTTTTATTTGCCTATTTAATTTAGTATTTTGATTCTATGTTTCTTGAAACTGAGGGAGTCAATTTTTGCGATCTTTGTTCTATTTCTGCGTTTACTACAGGAAGCAATATGAACCTGAGGTAGTAAAAATTTTTCAGTCTTTATTTGATTTCCACGTTCATGACAGGAAATAATAGGCATGAAAAATCGAATAACGGTTATTTCAGAAACTGGTTATTTTGAGCTGTTTTAACATTCAGTTTAAACTGGCGTTGTAAAAACCGATATAACTGAAAACCGGTACTTTCAACGACAACCTCTGTCCTTAGAAGGAAATCGGTTTACGAAATCCGTTTTTGGGAGTCTCATGTACTCATGTTCTATGTTCTCAGTGTTCTACCAAGAAGTCGTAGTCTTTGGTTTGCTGTAGCCACAACATTATCTATGTGTTCGTTTCAAGTTAAATCATCCTTAAGTCTAATCCCTAAGTATTTAGTTGAATTTAGAGCCTTTAGATTTCTTTGATTTATCGCGTAACCGAAATTTACCGTAGTCCCCTTTGGTACTCCTGTGGATGATTTCATACTTTTCATTATTTAGAGTCAACAGCCACTTTTCGCACCATACAAGTATCTTGTTTAACTCGTTTTGCAATTTGTTTCAGTCATCTGATGACTTTATAACACGTTAAATGACAGCGACATATGCAAACAGTCTAAGAGCTCTACTCAGACTGTCATCTAAATCATTTATGTAGATCAGGAATAGCAAAGGACCTATAACACCTCCTTGGGGAACACCAGATACACTATGTGATCAAAAGTATCCGGAAACCTCCAAAAACATACGTTTTTCATATTAGGTGCACTGTGCTGCCACCTGCTGTCAGGTACTCCATATCAGCGACCTCAGTAGTCATTAGACATCGTGAGAGAACGGAATGGGGCGATCCGCGGAACTCACGGACTACGAACGTGGTCAGGTGATTGGGTGTCACTTGTGTCATACGTTTGTACGTGAGATTTCCACAGTCCTAAACATCCCTAGGTCCACTGTTTCCTATGTGATAGTGATGTGTAAACGTGAAGGCACACTAACAGCACAAAAGCGTACAGACCGACCTCGTTTGTTGCTTGACAGAGACCGCCGACAGTTGGAGAGGGTCGTAATGTGTAATAGGCAGACATCTATCCAGACCATCACACAGAAATTCCAAACTGCATCCGGATCCACTGCAGGTACTATGTCAGTTAGGCAGGAAGTGAGAAAACTTGGATTTCATGGTCGAGAGGCTGCACGTAAGCCACACATCACGCCGGTAAATGCCAAACGACGCCTCGATTGGTGTAAGGAGCGTAAACACTGAACGATTGAACAGATGGAGGGGGTTTGCACCCCTTGTTGTTTTGCTTGGCACTATAACGACACAACACTACATTGGTGTTTTAAGCGCCTTCTTGTTTCCCACTGTTGAAGAGCAATTCGGGAGAGCGATTGCATCTTTCAACACGATCGAGCGCCTTTTCATAATGCACACCTTGTGGCAGAGTGATTACACGACAATAACATTCCTGTAATGGACTGGCCTGCACAGAGTCCTGACTTGAATCCTATAGAACACCTTTGGGATGTTTTGGAACGCCGACTTCATGCCAGGCCTCACTGACTGACATCGATATCTCTCCTCAGTACAGTACTCAGTGAAGAATGGTCTGCCATTCCCCAAGTAACCTACCAGCACCTGATTGAACGTATGCCTGCGAGAGTGGAAGCTGTCATCAAGGCTAAGGGTGGGCCAAAACGATATTGAGTTACAGCGTTACTGATGGAGTGCGCCACGAACTTGTAAGTCATTTTCAGCCAGGTGTCCGGATACTTTTGATCACATAGTGTATGTATCACATAACTTTTGTCACCTCAGTATATAGTTGTGCTCTCTAGCGCCAGATGTGCGGGACCATTGAGATCCAGAATAGTGTAGAGAATGCCCCTCCTGAATGTAGATCGCGTTACTCCTAACTACTCTGTGCAGTTGTGCTGAAATGCTAAGCTTTTTCTTACCAGAGAATGTGGTACACTTCATGCTAATCAGTGTCTCGCATTCCGCCTTTGATATGTTGCAGTGTTAATGCCTAGCTATGTATTTCTCTGGTCTCAATATACTCGTAGCAAACAGATCGCTCATTGATGCAACAGTAAAACTCCTAAAGTCTCGCTGCGTATTCCCTCTAGCTTCTTTTACGTCAGTGGATTCTCGTTTCCGTCAACATAAAGCACGCGCTGGCGAGTGTAGTCGCTTACGATTATAAGCAAGCTTCTGTGCTTCCTAGCGGGTAGCATTCAAACTGCAGCTGCACTGTCATATTCAGTCGCTGGCATTTACGCTAGGTGAAGCATAATTCCAAAACCTGAAGCATCTTTCTTAGGTATTCAGAGTCCTTCAGCTCATGAATCCGACGCTCTTCCGACGCTACAGTCCCTTGTTATTCTACAGAAGACAGCATTTCATCCTTTACACTTCTTTGATTAACTCCGTGGACGTACCTTGAAGTTCGATTACTGGACGTAATGTTCAGTTAATAAAAGCTGTGAACAGTTTTCCAACACAGATAAGCAAAAACATTATGTGCAAATAACTAACGATATTTTGGTTCACGTTTGGAAAGCAGCACAGTACGATTCGACAAGACGTTGGCAGGTTTCCACAGATAAGTGGCGCCAGATGTCTACTCACATTGCGCCAAATTCGGATAAATTACGGGCCGAGAAATGTGGGTGCAGAACTGGCCTCCTATAGCTACAGAGATGTGTTCCAGTGGGTCCAGATCAAGTGTTGTGTCCTGCCCACTCGTCTAATATAGGGTGCCTAGGAAACCGCTTTCTCGATCTCTAGACAACAATTCAGGCAAATCGTATTAATGAAGTTTTTATTACGAAATAAAATTATTACAATATTTAACTTTATGACATTCAGAAGTGTCGCAAGCAAATGGGCGACAGACAAACATAAGCTAGCTCTTCAGTATATACAATTCGTGATACAAGCGGAACAGTACAATTCCTAAGTCATTGCTGTAGCTTGTGCCAGCCGGTGTGGCCGTGCGGCTCCAGGAGTGTCAGTCTGGAACCGCGTGACCGCTACGGTCGCAGGATCGAATCCTGCCTCGGGCATGGATGTGTGTGATGTCCTTACGTTACTTAGATTTAAGTGGTTCTAAGTTCTAGGGGACTGATGACCTCAGAAGTTAAGTCCCATAGTGCTCAGAGCCATTTGAACCATTGCTATAGCGTTCGTGGAACGTCTCGTCTTCAACTGAGCCATCTCTCTTCGTGTAGATGGCGCTACTGTCACGGTGTCGTCCTAGAGAGGGGTCTGTCAGCGTACTATTTGCTGACTCCGTCTCACAGCCCTCTCTGCTTTAACATTCTTGACCGTTGTGCCACCGCCTGACTTTACGCCGGAACGTCAAGCCCATTTGGTGGCCAAGGCATCAACGTGAGTTCACTTTCATGGTCCGAAAACCACGATTCTGTCCCTGTGCCACGGGTAGTTATCCTTCTGGAAAATGCCATCGCTGTGGGAGAATACATGAAGCATGAAGGACCCGAAGGTAGTCCTCAGTAAAGTTCACACAGTCCACTGCTTTCATGACGGCTTCGATTACTACAGCAGATAGCATGGGGGCCCAAGTGAATGTTCACCGTAGCATGATACCGCCCTCACCGGCGTGCACCCGGGGTGCGCTGGCAGCTTGGAGCAGTCGCTCGACTGGATGTCAACGTGTCCGGACACGACCATCGACCTGGTGCAACCAGGAACGTGATTCCGACCTGGTGACACGTTTTCATAGCTTCACGGTTCAGTCTCGAAGGTCCTGTGCACAGTTCAAAATGGTTCAAATGGCTCTGAGCACTATGGGACTCAACTGCTGAGGTCATTAGTCCCCTAGAACTTAGAACTAGTTAAACCTAACTAACCTAAGGACATCACAAACATCCATGCCCGAGGCAGGATTCGAACCTGCGACCGTAGCGGTCTTGCGGTTCCAGACTGCAGCGCCCTTAACCGCACGGCCACTTCGGCCGGCCCTGTGCACAGTTAATGTCGTTGGATCAACATGGAAACTTGTAGGAGTCCTCAGTTGCAGTGCTCAATACTCGACAACTTGTGCTGAACAGTATTCTGCAATAGACTTGTAAGAGCACAAGCATTGTACTGAGTAATCGGATATGCCACGGATCGCCGCCTGTCCTTCTTTTGAAACATCCCCTTAGAAATATTTATAAATGACTGTGCTGATAAACCTCTCACGTTATTTAATTTTCAAACAGCTGAGCAAAACTGAACGTACTCAGACATTTCTGTCTTTACTTATTCTGATCAGCACTAAACTGACACACAATATTTTTAGCGCAACGCAATCTGACTTTCAATAATCCCTACAAAAGAATGGCCCTGACTAACAATAACCTATACCTTTCATGAATCACTTACCTCACAAAAATCTTCGTTACCCGAACTACTGCAATACAGCGAGCGCCAATACTGCCAGCTAAATAAAAGATTCTAACTACTGAAGGCACTAACTACTGATAGGCATATAGTTAGCAAATGAAAGATTTTGATAGAGAACAAACATGACATCCAGTCTTACAAATTTCCTTTTTCTGACATACACGCGTCCAGATCGTCCGCTCTCAAAATTCTGCCATCTCTCTCCCCACAGCCAGCACTGCTAGCGCCTAACCTCCAACTGCGCAACTCTACGCGCTGTTCACATCCACCTGCCCAACACTACACATGGCCGTGCGGTTAAAGGCGCTGCAGTCTGGAACCGCAAGACCGCTACGGTCGCAGGTTCGAATCCTGCCTCGGGCATGGATGTTTGTGATGTCCTTAGGTTAGTTAGGTTTAATTAGTTCTAAGTTCTAGGGGACTAATGACCTCAGCAGTTGAGTCCCATAGTGCTCAGAGCCATTTGAACCATTTTTGAACCAACACTACACAAGCGAATATTCCAACAATGCCAACCAGCCACAGACTGCACACAGCACAGTCAGTGATTTTCATACAGAGCGCTACGTGGCGTTACCAACATAAAAACCTAAACAGCCTACTTACACTATGAAGCACGTGCTCGTCTCCGACCTCCACTTTCTGTGATGAGACAATTTTGCCTAACACCCGTTGGTTCACCGTTCTTCAACCAATTTCCATAGATGCTCTTAACATTGGACGCGAACTGCCGACCAGCGTCGCCATTTCGAGACGCTCGTTCCCAGGGATCGGGTCATAACAATCGGCCATTTCTCAAAGTCGCTTATATCAGTGGATATCCCCGTTTGCGTCCCGTGTCATTGCTAGAACTCGTCCCATTTGTTTCTGCTACGCTTATGTATTTGAGGCAGTCAAATGAAGAGAAGATAGATGGAAAAATGTATGTAAACTGTTTATTATTTGAAACGTAATCGCCCTCTTACATTTCTCCCAGAGTGAGACAAGATGGTCAGTGCATTAATGAAAAAATGTTTTCAGTTGCCTACAGAAACATCATCGTATCCAGGCGTGAACCTCTTCGACTGAAGCCAACCGAAGGCGACGAATTATTTTCTGTAGGGCTCCAAAAATATGGAAATCGCATGGGGAGATGTGTACGACCTTACCAGCAAAACTTCTGTAGCGGGCCCACATGGTGTCAAGGTAGTTTCGACTACGCTGCAGAAGTTCCGCTGGGAAGCCCTCACACATCCTTCATACAGTTCCGGCCTCTTCCCATGTGTCTACCACATTTTTGGAGCCCTGAAGAAAGACCTCCAAGACCGTCGATCTGCTTTGGACGAAGAGTTACACATCTGGGTTCAATCATGGTTCTGTGGGCAACTGTAAACATATTTTCATGGAGGCATTGGCCATCTTGGGATAAATGCATTAACAGTTATGACGATTACTTTCGAAATAATAAACAGTTTACTTACTTTTTCTCCACATGTCTCCTTTTTATTTGGTAGTCCCTTATACTTTTTTTACTGTGTTTCGTATACTCAACACTGCCAGGCGCCATTCAGTCTCGCGGAGGGCAGTGGTTATAAAGCATTGGTTCATCATTGTATATACTTCTTTTTTGTTCTAGTTTCTGAGGTATGAAAATAATTAGATTTACATTCAAGTTGACTCCAAATAATTAAAAGTGTGAAGTCATTCATATGAGTACCAAAAGAAATCTGTTAAATTTCAGTTACACGATAATAGGTTGGCACGAGCTCAAAAACTCGATATGACCGATTTATTATTTCAAGATTAGGGCTATCATGATAAACCTGACGCTACTGGGCAAGGTTATTCCCCTTCCCTCGCAGATATACCATCCAGCCAAATACGTCTGTGGCAACTGTGCGAGATATATTCTAGGTCCCCCCCTCCCCCTCAGGAAATCACCATCCTGCCCACGAAACCCTCCACTACCCCCTCCCCATGGACCAATAAAATTCAACCCCCTTTCCCCTTCCTCATCCTTTATAACTAGAGTTAATTAAGTGGGCGATGTCAGTCTAATTCTGTGTGCCATAGGGAGAGGGTCGGCCGGTGTGGCCGAGCGGTTCTAGGCGCTTCAGTCTGGAACCGCGCGACCGCTACTTCCGCAGGTTCGAATCCTGCCTTGGGCGTGGATGTGTGTGATGTCCTTAGGTTAGTTAGGTTTAAGTAGTTCTAAGTTCTAGGGGACTGATGATCTCAGATGTTAAGTTACATAGTGCTCAGAGCCATTTGAACTATTTTTTAGGGAGAGGATCATGCTTGTTTGTTGTCAGGGTGTGGGTATTTGTTACAAATAAAAAGTAATAACAATTTTATCATTATTCCAGTTATGCGAGATTCATCCCACTGCTCTCGACGTCACTCCAGTGTAACATCACTTCAGTGTCTCGCCACGTCATCATTACTTCACTTCAACGTCGCGTTACGTTCAAGTCATGATGCTGTCAACTTATCAAAGCGCAGCCCATACTCAAAAGTATTTGAACTGCACTGTTGCCCGCCATTCGAAGTATGTGCCCTGTATTGACATGATCAGGATATAGATATTTGTTATAAGTAACAAATTAATTTAATTCTTACTCTAACTACGCGAATTTCGTCATTCGAGGAACCAGCCACCACCCCAGACACGTAAGTAATCTCACAATTAATTGTTATTCTGAGTTAAGTTGTCGCAATTTTTACTGATATTTTCCAAACACTGACAACCTTACCCTGAATATGATGATAAACAATTACTGCAACACATTATTTAACAACAAATATGCTCTTGCAGAGACTTTAAATGTTAAAGAAACACCACAGTGAAATATGTAAAGAAAGTGCCACAACGCCCTTGCTTTGGCTTTAAATGATAACGAAACACCACAGTGTGATGTACAAACAAATTACAGCAATGCATGATTTAACAACAAATATGCAACCTGTGTGTTTAACGCTGTGTGTATGTGTTAAAATGAGTGTGATGTTCAGCGGTAGAAATAGCAAATTCTGTAAGCATTGTAGTTTCACAAATTTTCATGATTGTCAGCGAACAATGCTCGTAAATACGATATGTACAAGAATAACACAGTGCTACGAAATATGTGCCTCCAGAACTGACCAGTACTAGCACCGCCAACAAGTGAAATGCCTACAGCAGGGGTGGCCAAGATTTCGGCTCCTGGACTGTGTCTGGAGCCCTATTCTGTATCTTTCCGCCATTTTGCCGATCGGTTCGGTACACTAGCGCACCGAATGGTCTTGTTTTCGAAGGGTTGGGTTGGGTTGTTTGTGGGAAGAGACCAAACTGCGAGGTCATCGGTCTCATCGGATCAGGGAAGGACGTGGAAGGAAGTCGGCCGTGCCCTTTCAGAGGAACCATCCCGGCATTGGCCTGGAGCGATTTAGGGAAATCACGGAAAACCTAAATCAGGATGGCCGGACGCGGGATTGAACCGTCGTCCTCCCGAATGCGAGTCCAATGTGCTAACCACTGCGCCACCTCGCTCGGTTTTTCGAAGGAGAGGCCCAACATTATTCTGAAACCATTTCGGAAGCGATGCCGAATGGTTCTAGCAAACCAAGACGCTGTTGATTGGTTGGCGTGAGGAGACGCTGTTGTCAGTTCTCCTCGCGCCAACCAATCAAAAGCAATCTGCCTCAGATCCTCGCATGCGCACTGCAGCGCCGCAGTGGCACGAACTCGAAGTGGCTAGCGGCTGACACAGGCACGCTATTCTTCACAGTACTGAGAAGGGTGGTTAGAGTACGTAATACTGTTCAAATTTCGCTGACAACATGATTCCATGAATGTATGATAACAATAGGATATTGACTGTGTTCTGGAAACTGTCATGAATGTCACATTTTGTCATTTTATTCTCATTCCCATCGAGCAGTACTGGCAGATTCGGCTCTCGCTGTGTTGTCGCTATTACCACACAGAAGGATTGTGTCTGCCGAATCTCAGTACGAGATCCGTGTAACATTCAGTTTCGCGTATCTGACGATGTGCCATTAAGCATTCGAATAGGGGAGACCCATAAAGATCTACACTGTATGTGAATTTCAGTATTTTTACATGATTTTTGTAGAAGATGAATACTCTAAACGATGTACTTGTTAGGAGTTATGCTGTGTCCGCCAGAGGATAAGAGAGACAGCTATAGACAGAGAGAGCGTCGTACTGCGAGTCCACCCTCCAGAGAAACGCAACATAGTTATGGTCAGATGCCATAGGAGGCACACAATGCAAATAACACTGATGCAAAAAGTCGCAATATAGAGAAACAAATAAGGTACAGTAATGAAATTTCTGGAACAGATTTGTCTAGCTAACATTTTTAAGCGATTAACGTTGCAAAATCACAGGTTAACGTAAAGGTCAGATAAGCCATTGAAAATGTGAAATTTTAGTACATTAATAACTGATGTAGCTGCCAAAATGTTGAATGCAAGCATGCAAACGTGCATGCATTGTGTCACACAGCTGCTGGACTTCAGTTTGTGGGATGGAGTTCCGTCGTTGTTGCACTTGGTCGTTTAGTACAGGGATGGTTAATGCATCCAGAATGACATTTTCACTCTGCAGCGGAGCGTTCGCTGATATGAAACTTCCTGGCAGATTAAAACTGTGTACCGGACCAAGACACGAACTCGGGACCTTCACCTTACATCGGCAAGTGCTCTACCATCTGAGCTACCCAAGCAAGACTGGCGACCCGTCCCCAGAGCTTCAATTCTGCCAGTACCTTCCAAACTTCACAGAAGCACCGAGCGGTCTAAGGCGCTGCAGTCACGGACTGTGCGGCTAGTCCCAGCGGAGATTCGAGTCCTCCCTCGGGCATGGGTGTGTGTGTTTGTCCTTAGGATAATTTAGGTTAAATAGTGTGTAAGCTTAGGGACTGATGACCTTAGCAGTTAAGTCCCATAAAATGTCACACACATTTGAACATTTTTTTCATAGAAGCTCTTCTGCGAACCTTGGAGAACTAGCACTCCTGGAAGAAAGGATATTGCGGAGACATGGCTTAGCCACAGCCTGGGGAATGTTTTCGGAATGAGATTTTCATTCTGTAGCGGAGTAGAGCACTTGCCCCCGAAAGGCAAAGGTCCCGAGTTCGAGTCTCGGTCCGGTACACTGTTTTAATCTTCCAGGAAGTTTCATATCAGCGTACACTCCGCTGCAAAGTGAATCTCTCATTCTGGAAACATTCCCCAGGTTGTTGCTAAGCCACGTCTCCGCAATATCCTTTCTTCCAGGAGTGCTACTTCTGCAAGGTTCGCAGGAGAGCTTCTGTGAAGTTTGGAAGGTAGGAGAGAGGTACTGGCAGAATCGAAGCTGTGGGGTCGGGTCGTGAGTCGTGCTTGGATGGCTTAGATGGTAGAGCACTTGCCCGCGAAAGGCAAAGGACCCGAGTTCGAGTCTCAGTCCGGCACAGTTTTAATCTGCCAGGAAGTTTCACGGTTAATGCTGGTTATGGATGACACTGGAGTTGTCTGATAATGTTGCACATGTGCTCAAATGGAGACAGATCTGGTGATCGAGCAGGCCAAGGTAACATAACCACACTCTGTAGAGCATGTTGGGTTACAACAGCGGTATGTGAGCGAGCGTTATCCTGTTGGAAAACACCCCCTGGAATGCTGTTCATGAATAGCAGCAAAACAAGTAGAATCACTAGATTGACGTACAGATTTGCAGTCAGGGTGCATGGGACAACGAGAATGCTCTTGCCGTCATACAAAAGCGCACCCCAGACCATAACACCATGTGTAGGTCCAGTGCGTCTACGCTGCAGCCAGGATGGTTGCAGGTGTCAATCTGTCCTTCTCCAGACCAACACACGGCAATGAGGCAGAACTGGCTTTCATCAAACAACACAACATACCTTCACGCCACCCTCGACTGAGCTCTCGCGTGACGCTTTTGAAGTCGTAAACTGTGGTGGTTATTGGTCAGTGGAATGCATGCTACATAGCGCCTAGCTCGGAGCTGTCCTTGAAGTAACCGATTTTTAACAGTTCATTGTGTCACTGTTGTAGCCAACTGCCGTTTGAATCGCTGCTGTGGATGCAATACTGCGCCACGGCATATGCCAATCATGACGGTCTTCCCTCTCGGTAGTGCCATGAGAACATCCGTAGCCCGGTCTTCTTACTGTCGTACCTTCGTGAGACCACCACTGCTGGTAATCACGTACAGCGGCTATATTCCTGCCAAGTCTCTCTGCAATATCGTGGAAGGAACATTCAGCATCTCGTAGCCCTTTTGCATGACCTCGTTCAATCTCAGTGAACTAATGATATTGGATTCATCGTTGTCTTAAAGACATTGTTCACTAACATCAACTCTGTACGTCTAATCTCAAACTTAACAAATGCTCATGACCGTTACAGTGCGTATTTAAAGCCAACCAGATTGCTCGCTCATAGTGGCGTCACTAGCACCCCTCTTATCCGACTGGCGCCAAATTTCAACAGACGTCATCTTTCGGTTGTACGAGGGGCGTTCCGAAAGTAATGCCTCCTATTTTTATTCATGGAAACTACAGGAGATACATAAAGCACAACAATTCAGCTAATATTTCAGCTACAGACTTTCATTTTTTCCCCACCATTCGTTATGCACTTTTGTCTGCATGATGAGTTTGCAAAAATCGGAACTAGCTGTGGCTAACCACTCCCTTACACCTTTGAGAACAGCATCCGAGACTTGAAAATGTTCGCCACGTAGTCCAACATACAGACGCCGAAAGAGGTGGAAGTCTGAAGGCGCTAAATCGGGACTGTACGATGGACATGGTAAGACAATCCAGCCGAATTTTGCAATGGGTTGCGTGGTCGCAAAACTTATGTGCGGCCTGGCGTTACCATATTGCAGGTGAAAGTTGGTCTTTTTCTCTGACCTTACTTGGGAATTTGGGCTTTCAACTTAGTCAAAAAAATGGTTCTGAGCACTATGGGACTTAACTTCTAAGGTCATCAGTCCCCTAGAACTTAGAACTACTTAAACCTAACTAACCTAAGGACATCACACACATCCATGCCCGAGGCAGGATTCGAACCTGCGACCGTAGCGGTCGCGCGGTTCCAGACTGTAGCGCCTAGAACCGTTCGGCCACCACGACAGGCTTCAGCTTAGTCAGTGTCGTCTTGTAGCGTGCTGGATTGACACTTTCTGTAGGCTCCTGGTCATCCAAAAGAACCACACCCTGGCTCTCCCAGAAGAGTGTGCACATCACTTTGCCTGTCGAGGGCTGTGTCTTGAATTTCTTCTTTGACAGAGAATTCTCATGTCACCATTCCACGGACTGTCTTCTGGATTCCGATTCGTAGTGGTGCCACCATGTCTCATCTCTGGTGACGATGCTATTCAGAAAATTGTCATATTGGTCCAGCAGCTCCCGACAGTTTTCCATTCGATGAGCTTTTTGTTCTTCTGTAAGCGTCCGCGGGACCCATCTCGCACAGACTTTGTGATAACCAAAATGATCCAACATCTTTTCCAATGCATTACAGCCGACACTCAGTTCTACACACAATACTCTGGTCATCATCTTCCGACTAGCACGGATGAGTTGATCAAGACGCTCTTCATTGCGAGGGATGACAGCTGTGCAGGGTCGACTGGGCTGTAGCTAGTCATGCACACCCTTTTGACCACCTTGAGAATACCGTACCCATCGCCTCACATTGCTCACGTCTATTGTATCGTCTCCATACACCTTCAACAAGGATTTCAATCAGAGCAATTTTTTCAGCAGTGAGGAATTCACTCACACATCGCTGTTTTGTACGCGCGTCCATATCAGACTCCGTATTCGGAACACTCCACTGCTGGCACCAACTACCGCATAACAACGGAACCACCTGCAAATGAAAGACGATGGTTCAAGTATTAGCACTACGCACTGGCACGGACATCCGAAGTCACCACACAAAAATAGTAGGCATTAGTTTCGGAACTACACTCGTAGAAATGTGCTTACGAACTTTCGTTTATGTTGCACAACTTCTTCTCGGTGCTGCATTTTTTTTTCTTCGTCAGGGCGGATCCCAACTGGACATCCGTTTCGCCAAACGCGGTTGTAAAAGGAGACACGGCACCACTCAGACGGAGTGTATCAACCGTTAGTTCGACAGTATCAACGCCATGTGACTTTTATTAATGTCGAATGAAACAACAATTTTGCTACTACCATTTACTGTTTATTTATGTCCACAATGCGTTTCGAAGCATTAAGGGTTCTCTGCAGTCTCTGCCCAGAAGAACCCAAGTGCACATTCTACAAGTTATTTTAGTCGTCGTTCACTGGCTACAGCGTTAGACCAGTGTTCAACGATCCATCAGTGCAAATGAACATTTTACAACATTGAACGCAACTTCTTAACACCCAAGATACGTAATGTACAATTTCTTTTAATAAATTATTGTTAATTGTTGCTAATATACGTTGCCATAACTTCTGCTGTAGTTCGCCTGAACCTATTTGGTCCTGTGACGCGACTGTATAGATGTTGCTTGCGAGCAAGCCACCTCAATAATAGCAACTACTTTCTGTGGTACAGAATTCCCTCCCCTCCGCATTTATGTTAGACAATAAGTGTATTTCATGAATACAAGTTATATATGTTGACAAAATTGCAAGAACAAAAAATTCCACCTTCCACAGGTTATACATAGCACACTTAATGTGATACGCAACATTGGAAAGATCCGTTGCCGAACGAGCTATTCTGTTATTCAGTAAATGAAAGCACTTTAGTAAGTTCAGTATTTTCCGAGATACTTCCTGACAAGTTTCAAGCCGTTCCTCAGATGGGAGAACTTCACTTGTGAAAAAAAAAATTACAAACCTCTGCCCTTAATTCCATTTGAGAACAGTTTTTGACATGCTTGCAGACTTTAAATGCAACCATTTTAGGTTAGGTTTTAACGTGACTGTTATTAATGTGGAATGAAACAACCATTTTGCTGTTACCATTCACTGTTTATTTATATCCACAATGCGTTTAGAAGGTTTAAATCTCATCATCAGGTGGATTTACATGTGTTAGTACGACGTGTATGTGTGTTGTGTTACGACTGTATGGTAACCTCTGCACTCTCTAGTGGAGAAACAAAAACGCTATTTCAGAACATGGTTCTGTGGAGGTTTTTGACTAAAAATTAAACGACTACCTAAATGTGAAAATAAAACAACTAAAATACAGTACCTTCAGTGTTGACAGGCTCTTTTCTCTGTCGTAATATACCACATGTAAACCGTCATACTTTGTAAACAAAGGTGATGTCAGGAAACTATAAGGTTTAAACAACATAAACCAAAACAGAAACAAGTACAAAGAGTATGTATCAAAACAACATTATTATTTCTGAATAAGTTTTAAAGGATTTCGGAGAGCTTTGTTTGAGTTGATGAATATTTCGGGGGTATAACAATCATTTGCCGTCAAGTTTATATACCTTATGTAGATTGACTTATATAAATGAGTATGAAATTTAAGATATATAAACTTGACAGAAAATGATTCGTGTACTACTTGAAATATTTATTCTAAAGCATGTATTCATCAACTCACACAAAGTTCTCTACAATCCTCTAAAACTCATTCAGAAATAATAATGTTGTTTTGCTACATATTCTTTGGTATATGTTCTTTGCACCTAGTAGCTCCCAGACATCATCTTTGTTTACAAAATATGGCAGTTTATATGTGATATATCACGACATAGAAAAGAACCTGTGACCACTGGATGTATTCTATTTTAGTTGTTTTATTTCCACACTTAGATACACGTTTAATTCTTAGTCAAAAACCTCCTGAAAACCATGTTCTGAAACAGTGTTTTTGTTTCTCCACTAGAAAGTGCCACAAGTTACTCCAAAGCCGTAACACACGCAAACGCACATGTTGTACTAAAACATGTAAGTCCATCGGATGATGGAGGTCTAAACCTTCGATACGCGTTGTGGATGTAAATAAACAGTGACCGGAAACAGTAAACTTGATGTGTCATTCGACACTATGAGGATCCACACAGCACGCAGATTTAAGATTTTTTACGTGATTTTTGTAGGAGACAGAGACTATAAGCGATTTTCTATCGTGATGGAGATGGGAACGCTGAATGGCTGTCTGCAGCCAATACTTGTCGCGATAACGTCAGATGCCAATCAATTTAAATCTGATTATAGTAGAAATAACTCCTCGCTAACGACACCTAAGTCGACAAGAATATCCATTCTCCTTTTGTGACCGTGTAACATACTTTCCGATCCGCACGTTGGAATATTATACATGAAAATCCGACCGGTAAGTGATGGCTTACAAGAGAAGGGAATGGCTTACATTATGTCTCTTGGGGTTTTTGTGTACACGCGTTTAAATCTCCCGAGGCGTACGTTGTGGTCCTCAGCACGCAGCGGCGGCCAGCAAATGGTCAAGTGGCCAATGGCAAGCCCGCGAAGGCTAGCCAATCACTCCACGTCCCGCGAATTGCCTGCCGCGCCTCGTGGGGGTCACGTTCCTAACGCTCGTTACAGTGACGTCGGCTCAAACGACATGCCAGGCACACTTACGTACTGTCTACGCAGTTTGCCAGACAGCGGAAGTTGTCACACTACACGTACAGTGCTTGCTATGAATACACCTCTAAGACTGGGTAGTCAGACTTGTGAGGTCGAAAACTGCCTGATTTCTCCTGGGTCTTTTTTTTCTGGTATTATCCCGTGTCTTCACAGGGTCGGTATCTTAATCTGGATTTGGCAATGTTAGTGGTGGAGGGTGGCCGCATGCCCTTCTTGTCTTCATTCCTCTTCATCTACATCTACATCTTCGTGGTTACTCTACAATTCACACAAGTGCCTGGCAGAGGGTTCATCGAACCATTTTCATACTACTTGTCTACCATTCCACCCTCGAATGGCGCGCGTGAAAAAGGAACACCTAAATCTTTCCGTTCGAACTCTGATTTCTCTTATTTTATTATGATGATCATTTCTCCCTACGTAGGTGGGTATCACAAAATATTTTCGCAATCGGAAGAGAAATTTGGTGATTGAAATTTCGTAAACAGATATCGCCGCAAAGAAAACCGCCTTTGTTTCAGTGTCTGCCACCCCAACTCGCGTGACACTCTCACCCCTATTGCGCGATAACACGAAACGGGCTGCCCTTCTTTGCACTTTTTCGATGTCCTCCGTCAATCCTACCTGGTAAAGATCCCACACCGCGCAGCAATATTCCAGCAGAGGACGGACAAGTGTAATGTAGACTGTCTCTATAGTGGGTTTGACGCATCTTCTAAGTGTTCTGCCAACAAAACGCAGTCTTTGTTTCGCCTTCCCCACAATATTATCTATGTGGTCTTTCCAATTTAAGTTGCTCGTAATTGTAATTCCTAGGTATTTAGTCGAATTGACAGCACTTAGATTTTTGCGATTTATCGTATAGCCAAAATTTATCGTATTTCTATTAATACCCATGTGGAAGACCTCGCACACTTTTCTTTGTTTAGTGCTAATTGCCGCTTTTCGCACCATACAGAAATTCTCTCTAGGTCATTTTGTAAATGGAATTGATCGTCTGATGATTTTACTAGACGTTAAACTACAGCATCATCTGAAAACAATCTAAGAATGATGCTCAGATTATCACCTAGATCATTTATGTAAATCAGGAACAGCAGAGGACCTATGACACTACCTTGCGGAACGCCAGATATCACTTCTGTTCTACTCGATGATTTACCGTCTATCACTACGAACTGTGACCTCTCTGAGAGGAAATCGCGAATCCAGTCACGCAATTTGATTAATAGTCGCTTGTGAGGAACGGTATCAAAAGCCTTCTGGAAATCTAGGAATATGGAATGGATCTGAGATCCCTTGTCGACAGCACTCATTACTTCATGGGAATAGAGAGCTAGCTGTGTTGCACAAGAACGATATTTTCTGAATCCGTGTTGGTTATGTATCAATAAGTCATTTTCTTCAAGGTGATTCATAGTGTTCGAGTAGAGTATATGCTCAAATTCCTACTGCAAATTGAGATCAGTGATATGAGTCTGTAATTGAATGCGTAACTCTTATTTCCTTTCTCAAATATTGGTGTGACCAGTCTTCAGGAACAGATCTTTCGGCAAGTGAGCGGTTGAAAATGATTGCTAAGAAAGGCGCTATTGTGTCTGCATACTCTGAAAGGAACCTAATTGGTATACCATCTCGACCGGAAGACTTCCCTTTCTTAAGTGATTTGAGTTGTTTCGCAACACCTAAGATATCTAATTTTATGTCACTCATGCTAACAGCTGTTCTGGTTTCGATATCTGCAATATTTACTTCCACCTTCATTCGTGAAGGAATTACCGAAAACTATTTAGTAACTCCTCTTTAGTGGCACCATCATCGGTAACATTTCCATCGTTACCGCGCAGTGACGGTATTGACTGTTTTTTGCCACTGATGTACTTTACATACGACCAGAATCTCTTTGGGTTTTCTACTATATTTTGAGACAATGTTTCATTGTGGAAACTATTAAAAGCATCTCGCATTGATGACCGCACTAAATTTCGAGCTTCCGTGAAAGTTAGCCAGCCTTGGGGGTTTTGCGTTCTTCTGAATTTGGCATACTTTATTCGTTGCTTCTGCAACAGTGCTCTGACGTGTTTTGTGTACCATGGTGGATCAGTCCCGTCTCTTACTAACTTATGCGGTATGAATCTATCTACTGCTGTCGATACTGTATCTTTGAATTTGAGCCACATCTGGTCTACACTTACATAATTAGCTTGCAAGGAATGGAGACTCCTTCTTAGGAAGGCATCAAGCGAATTTTTATCTGCTGTTTTAAATAGATATATTTTGCGTTTATTTTTAGTGGTTTTGGTTGATATGGTTTTGAGCCTCTCTACAATGACGTTGTGTTCACTAATCCCTGTATCTGTCATGACGCCCTCTATTAGATCAGGATTATTTGTGGCTAAGAGGTCAAGTGTGTTTTCGTAACCATTTACAATTCGTGTGGGCTCATGAACTAATTGCTCAAAGTAATTCTCAGAGAAAGCATTTAGTACAATTTCGGAAGATGTTTTCTGTCTACCACCGGCTTTGAACATGTATTTTCGCCAATAAATCTATGGTAGGTTGAAGTCTCCACCAATTATAACTGTATGAGTGGTGTACTTATTTGTAATGAGATTCAAGTTTTCTTTGAACCGTTCAGCTATTATATCATCTGAGTCGGGGGTCGGTAGAAGGAGCCCATTATTATTTGGTACGGCTGTTGAGTATAACCTCTACCCATAATAATTCGCAGGAACTATCTATTTCCACTTCACTACAAGATAAACTACTACCAACAGACACAAACACACCACCACCTACTTTATTTAATCTATCCTTTCTTCCTCCCGCCTTACAGGTACACAAACGAAATTGTTTGATCGCTTTCGAACAACACAGTATACACCTTCCCGGATGTGGGAAACCGCCTAAAAATCCACATACAGGCTGGTCGGCACAAGGGCACTCGTCGTTGATACGCTGAGCGCATAAGATTCGGAAGATGTTATAGCTTACTGTATCTACCATTTTGGTGAAGTAACTAATGAAGGTTTTGGAAGATCCTATTATACCTCAACCTTTCCCTTGGTTCTATATATGCTTAATAAAAGTAAGAATAATTGTTATGGAAGTGTACATGTAAGGATAAAAGGTAAAGAGGTTTCTGAATATGTAAAAATGGTTGGAGACTGTACTGTATATTATTATAAATAAAAAACAAAGATACACATTGCTCTTGCCAGATCCCGGAAGCGGCGTTCTAACGCGCGCAGCCATTCGGGCGAGCTGATTTTTCTTGGGTATCGAGCAGATACAATGAGTTGACAAAAGTCTCGGATACCTCCTAATATCGTGTTGGACCTCATTTTCCCTAGTGTATTGCAGCAACTCGCCGTGACATGGTCTCAACATGTCGTTCCATGTACCATGCAGAAATATTGAGCAATGCTGCCTCTATAACCGCCCACAACTGCGAAAGTGTAACCGGAGCAGGATTTTGTGCATGAACTGACCTCTCGATTATGTCCCGTAAATGTTTGGTTGGGTTCATGTCAAGCTATCTGGATGCCTAAACCATTCGCTTGAACTTTCCAGAAAGTTCTTCAAACAAATCCCGAGCAACTGTGGCCTGGCGACATGGCGCATTGTCATCCATAAGAATTCAAAAAATTCAAATGTGTGTGAAATCTTATGGAACTTAACTGCTAAGATCATCAGTCTCTAAGCTTACACACTATTTAACCTCAATTATCCTAAGGACAAACACACACACCCATGCCCGAGGGAGGACTCGAACCTCTCCCGGGACCAGCCCCACAGTCCATGAGTGCAGCGCACCAGACCTCTCGGATAATCCCGCGCGGCATAAGAATTCCATCGTAATGGGTCCCAGTAGCCGAAAGTTACCATTTAGAGTCAGTGGTCGGTTCATTTGGACCAGAAGACCCAGTCCATTCCATATAAACACAGTTAACACCATTATGGAGCCACCATCAGCGCCGGCCGGTGTGGCCGAGCGGTTTTAGGCGCTTCAGTCTGGAACCGCGAGACCGCTACGGTCGCAGGTTCGAATCCTGCCTCGGGCATAGATGTGTGTGATGTCCTTAGGTTTAAGTAGTTCTAAGTTCTAGGGGACTGATGACCTGAGAAGTTAAGTCCCATAGTGCTCAGAGCCATTTGAACCATTTGCGCCACCATCAGCTTGCACAGTGCCTTGTAGACAACTTGGGTCCATGGCGTCATGGAGTCTGCGCCACATTCAAAACGCACCATCAGCTCTTACCAGCTGAAATCGGGACTCATGTAACCAGGCCACGGTTTTCGAGTCGCCTAGGGTCCAACCAATATTGTCATGAGCCCACGAGTAACGCTGCAGGCGATGTCGTGCAGTTAGCAAAGGCACTCGTGTCGGTCGTATGCTGCAATAGCCCATTAAGGCCAAATTTTGGTACAGTGTGCGATTATTTACGCAGCATTGCTGGTCTATTAGCACTTACAACGCTACGGAAACGGCGCTACTCTCGGTCATCGCGTGAAGGACGGCGGCCCCTGCGTCGTCCATGGTGAGAGGTAATGCCTGAAATTTGGTATTCTCGGCACACTCTTGACACTGTGGGTCTTGGAATATTGAACTCCCTAACGAATGTCCTGTGAGTCTAGCTCCACCTACCATTTCGCGTTCAAAGTCTGTTAATACCCGTAGTGCGGCTATAATCACACTGGAAACATTTTCACATAAATCACCAGAGAACAAATGACAGCTCCGCCAATGCACTGTCTTTTTATCCCTTGTGTACGCGATACTATCGCTTTCTGTAAATGTGCATATCACTATCCCATGACTTTGCCACCTCAGTGCAAATACTGAATGGCAGTGAACAGGTCTGTTCCAACTTACTTGAGAGTTTCTGTTGGAGGGTGTAGGGCCCTCTGTTATTTTTCAACGCAAAACGAATTGAGTGGATAATATTCAAATCTGGTCATGTCGGGGAATCAAACCTGGCATAACGGCCATGTGAGTGAGGTTGTTACCATCATCAAAGGCACAATACCCTCTAAGGGACATTTCCTGTCTTATTGAATTAACATGATAACCTCAAATGGTTTAATTGAACTTATCAATTACCTCTCCTGGTAGTGTAATCACAAATGCCACTGACAGTAGCCGTAAGATCTTCCACACCATGACGGAATATTATGCATGCAACACCAATGGAAGAAGACCGTTTGGATTGTACGCTCCCCTTGTTGTTCTCGAAGGGAGAAAGGAAGATTAGGGCGTAACGTCCAGTCGAAAACAATATCTTTAGAAAAGGAGCATCTGCTCGCTTTGCGGAAGGATGTGGACGCAAATGGCTGTATCCGTTACAAAGGAACCATCCCAGAATTTGCATGAAGATATTTAGGGAAACCACAAGATATCCAAATCTGGAAACCTGGATGGGGATTTAAGCCACCGTCTTCTGAAACGTGAGTCCAGTGTCCTAGGTGTCACGGTTGTCTGTCGTGCGAAATTCAGTGCAGCGATGTCGGGGTATCACCTAGTTGGATGGGCGCCCGCAACAAAGGCAGGGGGCAGGGCGTGCATTTATCCCTACTGAGAGCTCATTTAGTTTATGAATATAAAAAAAAGTCTGTAACCGAAGGGCTAGTATTTTAATGACCTATAATACCTTAAAAATTATCAGACAAGACTAAATAAAAATTCTATTCAGTACGTGTAATGTGAGTTGTTAAACGAAAGAGGTTCAAATGTGTGCGAGATCTTATGGGACTTAACTGCTCAGGTCATCAGTCCCTAAGCTTACACACTACTTAACCTAAATTATCCTAAGGACAAACACACACACATCCATGCCCGAGGGAGGACTCGAACCTCCGCCGGGACCAGCCGCACAGTCCATGACCGCAGCGGTTGAGACCGCTCGGCTAACCCCGCGCGGCTTAAATGAAAGAGATTAGTGAAAAACTTTATAGGTGGTTGGACTGAAATTATAAATCGAATTACTAATTTAAAATTACTATGTTCTTCTTGCTACGGCCTTGCCGCAGTGGTAACACCGGTTCCCGTCAGATCACCGAAGTTAAGCGCTGTCGGGGTGGGCTAGCACTTGGATGGGTGACCATCCGGTCTGCCGAGCGCTGTTGGCAAGCGGGGTACAGTCAGCCCTTGTGAGGCAAACTGAGGAGTTACTTGATTTCCGGTCTCGGAAACTGACATACGGCCGGGAGAGCGGTGTGCCGACCACATGCCCCTCCATGTCCGCATCCAGTGACGCCTGTGGTCTGAGGATGACAAGGTGACCGGTCGGTGCCGTTGGGCCTTCATGGCCTGATCGGAAGGAGTTTAGTTTAGTTTATGTTTTTCGTTAAGAAACCTCAATTTTAAAGCTGTACGAAAATTGTACTCGTAGTATAGCCATCATAGACCTATTGCAGCATGCAGACGTCATCGAAAGTGAGTGAACATCTGTTGTCAGACACCACATGCTTGTAGTTAGAAAATCTTGCAACATTTGCTCCAACAACAGGAGCATGCACTTTGATATTTTCTTTAGTTTAAAATAAAAAAAGAGAATCGATACTCGAATATCGACGTTTCACAAATGGACATTACGTTCAGCACTATATCTCAAAATATCAGTATTTTTATTTCAGTACTCAAACAGGGTAAAAGTTACCAACAGTAAGTGACGCGACGATGATGATAAGCAGGTGAACCGTTAACTTACAATGGTGTGCAATAGAACTTAGAACTAGTTAAACCTAACTAACCTAAGGACATCACACACATCCATGCCCGAAGCAGGATTCGAACCTGCGACCGTAGCGGTCGCGCGGTTCCAGACTGTAGCACCCAGAACCGCTCGGCCACCCAGGCCGGCAACGACGAAAGTAACTTTCGCGTGATGTGTCCTGCTAAGTAATATAGCTCGATGAAACTTGGACCGTGCGTAGAAAGAACTATTACAGTACAGTATAGTACACGAGATAACTGAAAGAAATGCACAATTAGACGAACAGAAATGGCGCTTTTATTCAAAGACAATATTTACGCTGACGTCACCGCGATTCATGATGGTCGCTAGATAAACTACTGGCCATTAAAATTGCTACACCAAGAAGAAATGCACGTGATAAACGGGTATTCACTGGACAAATATATTATACTATAACTGATATGTGACTACATTTTCACGCAATTTGAGTGCATAGATACTGAGAAATCAGTACCTAGAACAACCACCTCTGGCCGTAATAACGGCCTTGATACCCCTGGGCATTGAGTCAAACAGATCTTGGATGACGTGTACAGGTACAGCTGCCCATGCAGCTTCAACACGATACCACAATTCACCAAGAGTAGTGACTGGCGTATTGTGACGAGCCTGTTGCTCGCCCACCATTGACCAGACGTTTTCAATTGGGGAGATGTCTGGAGAATGTGCTGGCCAGAGCAGCAGTCGAACATTTTCAAAAAGGCCCGTACAGGACCTACAACATGTGGTCGTGCATTATCCTGCTGAAATGTAGGGTTTCGCAGGGATCGAATGAAGGGTAGAGCCACGGGTCGTAACCCATCTGAAATGTAACGTCCACTGTTCAAAGTGCTGTCAATGCGAACAAGAGGTGACCGAGACGTGTAACCAATGGCACCCCATACCATCACACCAGGTGATACGCCAGTATGGCGATGACGAATACAAGCTTCCAATGTGCGTTCACCGCGATGTCGCCAAACACGGATGGGACCATCATGATGCTGTAAAAAGAACCTGGATTCATCCGAAAAAATGACGTTTTGCCATTCGTGCACCCAGGTTCGTCGTTGAGTACACCATCGCAGGCGCTACTGTCTGTTATGCAGCGTCAAGCGTAACCGCAGCCATGGATTAGATTAGATTAGGTTAGATTAATACTTTTTCCATAGATCATGAATACGACACTTCGTAATGATGAGAAACGTGTAAGGTTAATAAAAGATGTCTGTACAAGATATTACATTACACAAAATATTGCATGACACCAATGTTTAAGTTGGGTTTTTTCCCTTAATTTATATCTAAAAATTCAGCCAATGAGTGGAAGGAGTTGTCATCTAGAAATTCTTTTAATTTATTTTTAAATGTTGGTTGGCTATCTGTCAGGCTTTTGATGCTGTTTGGTAGGTGACCAAAGACTTTTGTGGCAGCATAATTTACCCCTTTCTGTGCCAAAGTCAGATTTAACCCTGCATAGTGAAGATCATCCTTTCTCCTGGTGTTAGACACTCCTGGAAATTGAAATAAGAACACCGTGAATTCATTGTCCCAGGAAGGGGAAACTTTATTGACACATTCCTGGGGTCAGATACATCACATGATCACACTGACAGAACCACAGGCACATAGACACAGGCAACAGAGCATGCACAATGTCGGCACTAGTACAGTGTATATCCACCTTTCGCGGCAATGCAGGCTGCTATTCTCCCATGGAGACGATCGTAGAGATGCTGGATGTAGTCCTGTGGAACGGCTTGCCATGCCATTTCCACCTGGCGCCTCAGTTGGACCAGCGTTCGTGCTGGACGTGCAGACCGCGTGAGACGACGCTTCATCCAGTCCCAAACATGCTCAATGGGGGACAGATCCGGAGATCTTGCTGGCCAGGGTAGTTGACTTACATCTTCTAGAGCACGTTGGGTGGCACGGGATACATGCGGACGTGCATTGTCCTGTTGGAACAGCAAGTTCCCTTGCCGGTCTAGGAATGGTAGAACGATGGGTTCGACGACGGTTTGGATGTACCGTGCACTATTCAGTGTCCCCTCGACGATCACCAGTGGTGTACGGCCAGTGTAGGAGATCGCTCCCCACACCATGACGCCGGGTGTTGGCCCTGTGTGCCTCGGTCGTATGCAGTCCTGATTGTGGCGCTCACCTGCACGGTGCCAAACACGCATACGACCATCATTGGCACCAAGGCAGAAGCGACTCTCATCGCTGAAGACGACACGTCTCCATTCGTCCCTCCATTCACGCCTTTCGCGACACCACTGGAGGCGGGCTGCACGATGTTGGGGCGTGAGCGGAAGACGGCCTAACGGTGTGCGGGACCGTAGCCCAGCTTCATGGAGACGGTTGCGAATGGTCCTCGCCGATGCCCCAGGAGCAACAGTGTCCCTAATTTGCTGGGAAGTGGCGGTGCGGTCCCCTACGGCACTGCGTAGGATCCTACGGTCTTGGCGTGCATCCGTGCGTCGCTGCGGTCCGGTCCCAGGTCGACGGGCACGTGCACCTTCCGCCGACCACTGGCGACAACATCGATGTACTGTGGAGACCTCACGCCCCACGTGTTGAGCAATTCGGCGGTACGTCCACCCGGCCTCCCTCATGCCCACTATACGCCCTCGCTCAGAGTCCGTCAACTGCACATACGGTTCACGTCCACGCTGTCGCGGCATGCTACCAGTGTTAAAGACTGCGATGGAGCTCCGTATGCCACGGCAAACTGGCTGACACTGACGGCGGCGGTGCACAAATGCTGCGCAGCTAGCGCCATTCGACGGCCAACACCGCGGTTCCTGGTGTGTCCGCTGTGCCGTGCGTGTGATCATTGCTTGTACAGCCCTCTCGCAGTGTCCGGAGCAAGTATGGTGGGTCTGACACACCGGTGTCAATGTGTTCTTTTTTCCATTTCCAGGAGTGTAGTTATGCACACTGCTATTACTTTTGAACTGGGTTGGATTACTAACAACAAATTTCATAAGTGAATATATATACTGTGAGGTTACTGTGAGGATCCCTAGATCCTTAAATAGATGTCTGCAAGATGACCGTGGATGGGCTCCAGCAATTATTCTGATTACACGTTTTTGAGAAATGAGTACTTTTCTACTCAACGATGAATTACCCCAGAATATGATGCCATACGAAAGCTGTGAATGAAAGTAGGCATAGTAAGCTAATTTACTGAGATTCTTATCACCAAAATTTGCAATAACCCTAATAGCATACGCAGCTGAACTCCGACGTTTCACCAGACCATCAATGTGTTGCTTCCAGGTTAACCTCTCATCAATGGACACACCTAAAAATTTTGAAAATTCTACCTTAGCTACAGACTTCTGTTCAAAGTCTATATTTATTACTGGAGTTGTGCCATTTACTGTACGGAACTGTATATACTGTGATTTATCAAAATTTAAAGAGAGTCCGTTTGCTGAGAACCACTTAATAATTTTGTGAGAAACATCATTTACAATTACATCACTTAGTTCTTGGTTTGTGGATGTTATTACTATACTTATATCATCAGCAAAGAGGACTAACTTTGCATCTTCATCAATGTGGAATGGTAAGTCATTAATGTATATCAAGATCAGTAAAGGACCTAAGACCGAACCCTGTGGGACCCCGTACTTGATAGCCCCCCAGTTTGAGGAATCAGCTGTTGTTTTAACATTACATGAACCACTTATTTCAACTTTCTGCATTCTTCCAGTTAAGTGTAAATTAAACCATTTGTGCACTGCCCCCTTCAAACCATAATGATGTAGCTTATCTAAAAGAATTCCATGATTTACACAGTCAAAGGCCTTTGAGAGATCACAAAATATACCAATGGGTGATGTCCGGTTATTCAGAGTATTTAATATTTGGTCAGTGAAAGCGTATATAGCATTTTCTGTTGAAAAGCCTTTCTGAAAACCAAACTGACATTTTGTTAGTACTTTATTTTTACAAATATGGGAGGCTACTCTTGAATACATTACTTTCTCAAAATGTTTTGATAGAGCTGTCAGAAGAGAGATTGGGTGGTAGTTGTTGACATCCGACGTATCCCCCTTTTTATGCAATAGTTTTACAATGGCATATTTCAGTCTATCGGGGAAAACACCCTGCTCCAAAGAGCTATTACATACGTGGCTGAGAATCCTACTTATCTGTGGGGAACAAGCTTTAAGTACCTTGCTGGAAGTGCCATCAATTCCGTAAGAGCTTTTACTTTTCAGTGAGTTTATTATTTTACTGATTTCAGAGGGAGAGGTTGGTGGAAATACAGTTGTTTCAAACTGCACAGGTATGATGGCCTCTTCTATTAGTAGCCTTGCCTCTTCTAGTGAAGATCTATATCCTATTTTCTCCACAACACTTAAAAAATGATTATTGAAAATATTTTCAATTTCTGATTGTTTGTTAGTCACTTGTCATTCAGTTTTATGGCACTAAATTCTTCCTGTGCTCTTGGTTGCCCTGTTTCCCTTTCAATAATATTCCAAATTGCTTTAATTTTATTATCAGAGTTACTGATCTCAGACATGATACACATGCTTCTGGACTTTTTATTAACTTTTCTTAGTACTGCACAATAGTTTTTATAATATTGAACAATTTCGGGGTCGGTACTCCCTCTTGCTGTTAGATACAGTTCTCTTTTACAGTTGCAAGATATTCTTATTCCTTTAGTTAGCCAAGGTTTTTTATATGTTTTCTTGGAATTATGTTTAACTATTTTCTTGGGAAAACAATTTTCAAATACCCTTAAAAATGTATCGTGAAATAAGTTATATTTCAAGTCTGCATCGGGTTTCTTATACACTTCATCCCACTCTAGCTGCTGTAGGCTTTCCCTAAAGTTTGCAATATTTGTATTGTTAATTGAACGCACTGCTTTGAAATTCTGATTTGATATACTGCATGGAGCTATGTCATGTACTGTAACTAGCTGTGCACCATGATCTGAAAGACCATTCTCAACAGGATAAGCATTTACGTCCTAAACTTATCTTGGTCTATATAAAAGTTATCTATCAATGTCCTGCTGTTCTTTGTTATCCGAGTAGGAAAATCAATGACGGAGCTCAAATAGAAAGAACTAAGTAATACTACAAGGTCATTCTTCCTATTACACTCTTTCAGGGAATCAACATTGAAATCCCCACAAGTGATGGTCTCCGAGCTGATAGTCCATGCTGCTGCAAACGTCGTCAAACTGTTCGTGCAAATGGTAGTTGTCTTGCAAACGTCCCCATCTGTTGACTCAGGGATCGAGACGTGGCTGCACGATCCGTTACAGCCATGCGGATAAGATGCCTGTCATCTCGACTGCTAGTGATACGAGGCCGTTCGGATCCAGCACGGCGTTCTGTATTACCCTCCTGAACCCACCAATTCCATATTCTGTTAACAGTCATTGGATCTGGACCAATGCGAGCAGCAATGTCGCGACACGATAAACCGCAATCGCGATAGGCTACAATCCGACCTTTATCAAAGTCGGAAACGTGATGGTACACATTTTTCCTCCTTACACGAGGCATCACAACAACGTTTCACCAGGCAACGCCGGTCAACTGCTGTTAGTGTATGAGAAATCGGTTGGAAACTTCCCTCATGTCAGCAAGTTGTAGGTGTCGCCACCGGCGCCAACCTTGTGCGAATGCTCTGAAAAGCTAATCATTTGCATATCACAGCATCTTCTTCCTGTCGGTTAAATTTCGCGTCTTCGTGGTGCAGCAATTTTAATGGCCAGTAGTATACGTAGATCTGGTGAGCCCTGTCTCGTAGAGTGCATTCGTCCAAGACACACTGGTCCCACCCTGGAGTGCGACAAACTACAACTGTCGTTCATCTTTTGTGTTTCTGGATGGAGCACTAACCAGTGCTCGGTATGTGCAGAATGTTGTTAGACCCGTCCTTTTGCCGTTCTTGCAACAGGAAGGTGATGCGTTGTTCCAACAGGATAATACTCGCCCACACACTGCCCGTGAAACTCAGCGTGTTCTGCAAAACGTGCAGCGATTTCTCTGGGCAGCACGACCTCCGGACTTGTTTCCTAATGAGCAAGTGTGGGATATGATGGGACGAGAAGTGACTCGTGTCACTTGTCAACCAACAGCTCTTACAAAATTACGTCGAGCAGGCGTGGAATAACGTATCCCAGAACAGTATTCGCCACATATACGATCGACTGGACGCTAGAGTCAGTGCCTGCATTGTCGCCTGTGGAGGTTACAATACATACTGATATGGGCGTTTCAGCATGGGTCGATACCTGGTATCTTTGAACCGCTTGTGCTATTGATTTGTAAATGTAATTATTTCATGTACTCCATATGCACTGTAGCAACAATAAATCTTGAGTGAGCTGGAAGCCTCTAAAGGGGAGTACAAAATTTTTTTCCGGTAACGTATTTGTTCAACGTATTCCAATCTCTGCCTACGACTACAATTTTTACCCTCTGCAGCTCTGTATATTTGATGTAAACAAACTTCTCTCTTTCGAAAATGTTTTGACTGCAACTGCCAGTCTACACTTTGTATCCACTCTGCTTGCGCCATCATCAGTCATTTTGCTGACGAACACAATCATGTGCCAAGACGAGCATTTGCCATTTTCGGTACAAAACATGGTATAACTTCAGATCGAATAAAGCCTTCTCAAATGAAAGACACAAATATTGTTCTCGTATAACTATCTACCCGTTTGATGTGTCGCAAGAACCCATTTTCCATCTGAAAATTACCAGTTGCATCCCAGATGGTGAATTACAAAACGGCCGCGATGTTGGTAACATATCCTCATAGATTTTCTCCGTCTTCTATCTCATGCTGTTTGGTTTTTAAACATCTGTTTATACGCCTGTTTTCGTTTTAGCAGAGTGATTTCATTGCTGTAGACGACCCTGTACAGTAAAGCACTGTGGTGTTCAAACAAACTATCGCAAGTGGAGCAAGTAAGACTTTCTCCACTCCTTTGTGTCAGGTGAATAGCCGGGCCATCGCAAACGCGTTGCCAACATCTGCGGCAGGAAACCAGAGGCCTCTCGTGCTAGGCAGCCTAAAGGAAAGGCCGGGTCTGGATGGCCGCCAAGGGCGGGGTCTGCTGTCATTGGCGTGCCTGGCCGCTAACCACCACCTGCCTTCGGATTTCTTTCTTTTTTTTTTTTTTTTAATAAACTTCCTATCGTTCCCTTAGCCTTGCTGCCAATAGACGAAAAATACAGCGGCGTTATATACCTTTCATTTATTTCCAACAGGCAACACCGTAAAGCTACATTATTCCGCCCTCGCTGGACTCTCGTTTAAGAGGCCGCTACTGTTCGTGACGCAAACAAAGTAAACTGCAATGAAAAATGTTTAACGCGAAACTGAGGGGACGAAATACTTTTTTTCGGTTTTAGACGAATTTTACACTAAACGACGCATGAAAAAAGGAATAATACTATATTTCTGGTCTCGTCAAGTTTCATTGCGTTGTTGTGGTCCGAAGACTGATTTGATGCACTTCTCGACGCTAATCTATGATGTGGGAGCCTCCTGATTTCTGCATAACCACTGCAACATACGTCCATTTGAACCTGCTTACCGTACACAAGGCTTGATCTGCCTCTACCTTTCGTAACCCACACACTTCCTTCCATTACGAAATTGAGAATTCCTTGATACCGCAGGACGTGTGCTATCAACAAATCGCTTCCTTTCATCAAGTTTGCCAAAATTTTTTTCCTCGATACGATTGAGTGCCTCTTCATTTGTCATTCGATCGCTGTGCCAATCTAAGCTTCTGCAGTCAACTCTAGCCTAACATTTCAAAAGCTTCAATTCTCTTTTTGTCTGAATTGTGTACTGTTCACGTTTCACTTCTGTACAAGGCAGCACTCCATACTAATACCTTAAGAAAAGTCTTTCTGAAATTTAAAATAATGTTCTAAGTTAACAGAATTCTCTTCTTCAGTAGCTCTTTCCTTGTTACGCGAGTATTTATATACTCTCTACTTTGACCACCGTCAGTTATTTTTTAGCTCATATAGAAAAACTCGTCGACTGCTTTTAGTCGCTCATTTACTAATCTAATTTCCTCAGCAATGCATTATTGATACGAGTACATTCCATTGCCCTTATTTTATTTTTCTTAATATTAATAATATAAAAATTGTTCAAAACACTGTCCACTCCCTTCAGATGATCTAAGTCCTTTGCTTAATTACAGTTTTATTTGTAAGCCTCAAACACAACACAGAAGCAGTTATAACACATGCAGAGCCAAATATATGTTTTTTGCAGACAGGTGATGGACAGAGTTTGTCTATAATTCTAGGATAAATAACAATGAGCTGACAAAATCATTCTACGTGTTGTGAAAGCCGTATTAAACAAACGAAATGTCCTCACTCTTAAACTGACGCCCCTTTTTAAATTTCTCATTCTTTTCTTTTACTGCTTGCTCTTTTGCGGATTGAATATTACTGGGCAGAGGCTGCAACTCTGTTTATCTCCAGTTTTAAATGCTGCCTACTTTTCATGACCTTCGACTCCTACAACTGCAGTCTAGTTTGTGTACAAGTTGTAGATAACCTTTGTATCCCTACATTTTATCCATACTACCTTCAGAATTTCAAAGAGTATATTTCAGCTAATATTTTCAAAAACTTTCTATACGTTTACAAATGCTATGAATGTAGATTTGCCTTTCTTGAACGTATCTTCTAGGGGTAAGTCGTAGGGTCAGTATTACCTCGCGTGCTCCTACAGTTCTCGGGAACTCTAACTGATCTTTCTCGGGGTAGGCTTCTGTCAGTTTTTCCATCCGCCTGTAAATAATTCGAGTCAATATTTTCCAACCATGATTTTCTATACTAATGGTTCCGTTATATTTACATCTGCCAGCACCTGCTTTCTTTGGAATTGGATTTATTACATTGTTCATCAAGGATGACGGTATTTCGCTTGTTTAATATGTCTAGCACGACACGTAGAATAATTCTGCCACCTCATTGTTATTTACACTAGGATTATAGACAAACTCTGTTCACCACTTGTCTGCAAAAAGCATACATTTGGTTCTGCATACATTTGGTTTGTTGTAACTGTTTTGTATTGTGCTTCTGAGACTAACGTGGGGAGCCTTCCCAGTATTCGCCTTTATAGCTGTGAGAAACCACCTAAGAGCCACACTCTGAACGCCCAATACATCAGGCTTAGAGTTATTAATATTTTAATATCGATCAGCTCCCAGTCTCACAAGATAACTTTCTACACGACACGCTATACGAGCGTGTCAGTTTTTACATTCCACTCAGCTGGTTATTATCTTCGAGGAAAATGATGTTTATGACGTTTCTTTTCTCGACGAACACGTTGATAAAACAAACATCGGGTGTTTCATAAGAGTATATCTTCTGCACGAAGAAAGATAGAAACTTGGGGTGTATTTTAACTTACGTACCGAAATCTAAAATTTCCCTTGGTGCCAGTTGTAAGTTGCCGGTTCGTATGCTTTGCGGTAGACCAGCTAGCGAGATCTCCGACTTGTGTACCTCACCCCTCATGGTAATGTACATGTGCGTCAGTGAAAAAGACCAATAAAAAGGTTTTAGCATGTGGACGTAATGTGCTGTTCCAATCTCTTCTGTACCTAAGGTCCATCACCATTCCCTTTGGATCCCTACGTAATTCGGTGCTCTCCGATACACACGATCGAACAGCGGAGGAGTGGTACTCAAGCGTCAACTTTAGGTTACAATATCTCCGGGTGTAATTAACATTTTACAATGCAACAAACGGCACTGATTACGTATTTGTTTATATGTCCAGATGTTCTAACAAAACTAACGGGGTTCCATTTAAAAAAACGTAGGTTTCTGTTAAAAAACATACTTCCGTGCATTTTTTTATGGTTTGTATTAACCAATTACACTAGCCCCTCTCCTCACGTTCGGTCTGTGGAATCGATTCGTCAGTATTTGATGTGGTTTACGAAATATATCCAGCGGTAATGTTAGGTGACTCACCCTGTATATACAGGGTGTTACAAAAAGGTACGGCCAAACTTTCAGGAAACATTCCTCACACACAAAGAAAGAAAATATGTTATGTGGACATGTGTCCGGAAACGCTTACTTTCCATGTTAGAGCTAATTTTATTACTTCTCTTCAAATCACATTAATTATGGAATGGAAACACACAGCAACAGAACGTACCAGCGTGACTTCAAACACTTTGTTACAGGAAATGTTCAAAATGTCCTTCGTTAGCGAGGATACATGCATCCACCCTCCGTCGCATGGAATCCCTGATGCGCTGATGCAGCCCTGGAGAATGGCGTATTGTATCACAGCCGTCCACAATACGAGCACGAAGAGTCTCACTACATTTGGAACCGGGGTTGCGTAGACAAGAGCTTTCAAATGCCCCCATAAATGAAAGTCAAGAGGGCTGAGGTCAGGAGAGCGTGGAGGCCATGGAATTGGTCCAATCCATCGGTCACCGAATCTGTTGTTGAGAAGCGTACGAACACTTCGACTGAAATGTACAGGAGCTCCATCGTGCATGAACCACATGTTGTGTCGTACTTGTAAAGGCACATGTTCTAGCAGCACAGGTAGAGTATCCCGTATGAAATCATGATAACGTGCTCCATTGAGCGTAGGTGGAAGAACGAAACTGAAATGAGCTCTAACATGGAAATTAAGCGTTTCCGGACACATGTCCACATAACATCTTTTCTTTATTTGTGTGTGAGGAATGTTTCCTGAAAGTTTGGCCGTACCTTTTTGTAACAGCCTATATATATATATATATATATATATATATATATATATATATATATATATATATATATATATATATATACTCCTGGAAATTGAAATAAGAACACCGTGAATTCATTGTCCCAGGAAGGGGAAACTTTATTGACACATTCCTGGGGTCAGATACATCACATGATCACACTGCAGAACCACAGGCACATAGACACAGGCAACAGAGCATGCACAATGTCGGCACTAGTACAGTGTATATCCACCTTTCGCAGCAATGCAGGCTGCAGTTCTCCCATGGAGACGATCGTAGAGATGCTGGATGTAGTCCTGTGGAACGGCTTGCCATGCCATTTCCACCTGGCGCCTCAGTTGGACCAGCGTTCGTGCTGGACGTGCAGACCGCGTGAGACGACGCTTCATCCAGTCCCAAACATGCTCAATGGGGGACAGATCCGGACATCTTGCTGGCCAGGGTAGTTGACTTACACCCTCTAGAGCACGTTGGGTGGCACGGGATACATGCGGACGTGCATTGTCCTGTTGGAACAGCAAGTTCCCTTGCCGGTCTAGGAATGGTAGAACGATGGGTTCGATGACGGTTTGGATGTACCGTGCACTATTCAGTGTCCCCTCGACGATCACCAGTGGTGTACGGCCAGTGTTGGAGATCGCTCCCCACACCATGATGCCGGGTGTTGGCCCTGTGTGCCTCGGTCGTATGCAGTCCTGATTGTGGCGCTCACCTGCACGGCGCCAAACACGCATACGACCATCATTGGCACCAAGGCAGAAGCGACTCTCATCGCTGAAGACGACACGTCTCCATTCGTCCCTCCATTCACGCCTGTCGCGACACCACTGGAGGCGGGCTGCACGATGTTGGGGCGTGAGCGGAAGACGGCCTAACGGTGTGCGGGACCGTAGCCCAGCTTCATGGAGACGGTTGCGAATGGTCCTCGCCGATACCCCAGGAGCAACAGCGTCCCTAATTTGCTGGGAAGTGGCGGTGCGGTCCCCTACGGCACTGCGTAGGATCCTACGGTCTTGGCGTGCATCCGTGCGTCGCTGCGGTCCGGTCCCAGGTCGACGGGCACGTGCACCTTCCGCCGACCACTGGCGACAACATCGATGTACTGTGGAGACCTCACGCCCCACGTGTTGAGCAATTCGGCGGTACGTCCACCCGGCCTCCCGCATGCCCACTATACGCCCTCGCTCAAAGTCCGTCAACTGCACATACGGTTCACGTCCACGCTGTCGCGGCATGCTACCAGTGTTAAAGACTGCGATGGAGCTCCGTATGCCACGGCAAACTGGCTGACACTGACGGCGGCGGTGCACAAATGCTGCGCAGCTAGCGCCATTCGACGGCCAACACCGCGGTTCCTGGTGTGTCCGCTGTGCCGTGCGTGTGATCATTGCTTGTACAGCCCTCTCGCAGTGTCCGGAGCAAGTATGGTGGGTCTGACACACCGGTGTCAATGTGTTCTTTTTTCCATTTCCAGGAGTATATATATATATATATATATATATATATATATATATATATATATATATATATATATATATTATCATTATTATAACGATTGTTCCCCTTTAGGAGAGCGATTGAACTTGAATTCATAGTTTCATCTTCGGATGTTTTTCTTCTTTGCTTCCCAAAACCTCCTCATCCTCTCAGAATGCTCCTTCTTCCGTTCCTCTGTCCATTCTTTACCAGGCTGACGGGATGTTCTTTCCCCAAACTTCACGCTTGTGATTTTATGCCGGCACTCGGTGCGATCTTCGAGATTTTTTATGTTGATCTGCTGTAGATCCCTCTGGACTTCTTTCAGCCATTCTGTGCCACATTTACTCCTTGTTATAATACTGAATAATTTATTTGCTGTTCTGGAGTCTTCCATCCTGTAGATGTATGTATAAAATTTGGCTAGGCGCTTTCTGATTTCATCCGTTACTATGTTGATCTTTCTATAGAGTTCGTTTTGTGGTCTCTTCATCCAAATGCCATTTTTGTTGATTGGACCGTAAATCTTCCTGAGAATTTTTCTTTCCTGCTTTTCTATTTCCTTAATTTTTGAATGACCATCAATCACCATTGTTTCAGCTGCATAGATTGCTTCTGGAAGAATCACTGTTGTATAGTGCCTTAATTCTGCGTCTGTCGAAATGCACTTCTTGTTGTAATGTGTCCATGTTAGCTTGTAGGCCTTCTGGATCTTGGTGATTCTTTGTTCATTGGCAATTCGGTTTAATCCTGAGGACTGTATAGTTTCACCGAGGTATTTAAAATGGCAGACTTGTGCAATTTTACCATATTTTGGTATTATATATATATATATATATATATATATATATATATATATATATATATATATAGTTAAGGCTCACCGGCCATTTGACCATCTTCTTCTGTGCTGATGCACAAACAGTGTCCGAACTCTTACGGGAATCGGCAGTAAAGCCGCGAATAATGAGTATAATGGGCAGGGGCACTATGAATATAGTGGGGGACAATAAGTTGCGAATGTGGGTCTCACGGGAGGCGTGCCAGAGGTAAGTCCCTGCAGTCGCACTATCCCCTGTGTCCTCGGTGGCTGAGATGGTTCAAATGGCTCTGACCACTATGGGACTTAACTTCTGAGGTCATCAGTCTCCTAGAACTTAGAACTACTTAAACCTAACTAACCTAAGGACATCACACACATCCATGCCCGAGGCAGGATGCGAACCTGCGACCGTAGCGGCCACGCGGTTCCAGACTGTAGCGCCTTTAACCGCTTGGCCACACCGGCCGGCGGTGGCTGAGATGGTAGGGATGCTCGCCCTGTGTAATAGAAAAAACTGAGTTAAGGAATCAACGATCAACTTGAACGAATGTCTTGTGACGTCCAATCGCAACGAACAATACCGAACAAAATGAAAAAAAAAAAGATGGATAGAGCGTCTGCCATGTAAGCAGGCGATTCCGGGTTCGAGTCCCGGTCGGGGCAAACATTTTCAACTGTCCCCGTTGACTTATATCAACGCCTGTATGCAGCTAGGGGTATTCATTTGGTTGTAAATTAGTGTGACCACCGATTATGTTCGACGTCAGGATGCAGTAACTACTCACAGACGACAGGTGGCAGCACTAGTAGTGGAGAAGATATAAAGAGAGTCGGGTGGGCACGCAAAACAACACAGTCCTTGTCGTAATGCGAAAACGGATTTGACGTTCAAAAGAGCATGATCATTGGCTTTCGGGCCAAGGGTGGAAGTATTTCCGAAACAGCTAAGTTTTTAAGAAGTTTACCGTGCATGGCAAAATGGTGCTATCCAAAAACGGTGCCGAGGCTACTGTGGTGGCCGGCCGATGTGGCCGAGCGGTTCTAGGTGCTTCAGTCTGGAACCGCGCGACCGCTACGGTCGCAGGTTCGAATCCTGCCTCGGACATGGACGTGTGTGATGTCCTTAGGTTAGTTAGGTTTAAGTACTTCTAAGTTCTAGGGGATTGATGACTTCAGAAGTTAAGTCCCATAGTGCTCAGAGCCATTTGAACCATTTGCTACTGTGGTGCACCACGGGCTGTGGACGACAAGCGTGAACGACGGCTGCGGACACATGTGCGGACGACTAGACGTGCAACTGTTGAGCAACTGACCGTCCAGATAAACCAAGCGGCTGCAAACAGTTTCTGCTCAACGACCGTTCAGCCAACGTGAGGGCCTCCACTGCAGGCGCCTGGTTCAGGCACCCTTGCTGACTGCTGCTCATCGACTACGAGGGCGATGATCTGCACAGCGATACGGCAACTGGACGTCCATTGAGTGGCGACAGATGGCCATCGGACAGACGGTCGTTGGCGTATACGGCGTGAAACGACCGAAAGGAAACACGCTGCATGCATTGTGGTCTGGGGAATGTTTTCGTGGCATTCCCTGGGTGAACTCGTCATTTTAGAAGTCACAGTGGACCAGCACAAGTTTGCATCCGTCCTGGGACCATGTCCACCCCTACACGCAGTTTGTTTTTCCTCAGCACGATGGCTTCTACCAGCAGGACAATGCAGTGTGTCATGTAGCTCGCAATGTACGTGCATGGTTCGAAGAGCACCTGAATGAATTTACCGTACTCTCCAAGCCACCAAACTCGTTGGATTTAAAGCGAGTCGAGTATCTATGGGACTACCTCGATCGGTCTACTCGCGCCTTGGACCCTTAACCGAGAAACCTAACGCAGCAGTCGGCATGGCTAACATCCCTGTCGATAATTTTGGGTTCCTGAAAAATGTGGGAACACGCCAGGCGATACTGTCCCTACGACTTATTTTAGAAGATTACTTGAAGAAAGACAAATCTACGTTTATAGCAATTATAGATTTAGGGGCAGCTTTAGGCAGTGTTGACAAGAAATTCTGAAGCGAACAGAAATAAAATACATGGAGCAAAAGGTTATTTACAATTTGTGCACGTCTCGCATTGGGCCGCGCTGCAAAAGGTGTTTATTCAGGATTTTGACAGTTGGTAACGTTAATGCCGCTGGTCAGTGTGTATCCTGTACAAGCCTCTCCATCTCTGCATAAATACAGCAACACATCCATTTGAGAATGCTTACACTAGTCAAGTATTGGGCAAGCCTTGGTTTCCATCTACAATTGTTTAAACTTTACATTTCCTTCCCGTATAAAACTGATGGCTCCTTGATTCATCAGAATGTATCCACCAACCGATTCCTTCTTTCAGTTAAATTGTGCCATACATATCTTTTTTTCCCAAATTTGCTTCAATATATCCTCATTAGTTAGCCGATCTACCTTTCTAATCTTCACCATTCTCCTATACATACGTACTTCAAAAGCTTCCATCTCCTCTTGTGCAGCCGGCCGCGGTGGTCTAGCGGTTCTGGCGCTGCAGTCCGGAACCGCGGGACTGCTACGGTCGCAGGTTCGAATCCTGCCTCGGGCATGGGTGTGTGTGATGTCCTTAGGTTAGGTAGGTTTAAGTAGTTCTAAGTTCTAGGGGACTTATGGCCTAAGATGTTGAGTCCCATAGTGCTCAGAGCCATTTGAACCATTTTGAACCTCTTGTGCAAACTGTTTCTCATCCACGTTTGTCATTTATGATACGCTGCAATCCAGGAAAATGCCTTCAGAAAAGATTTCCTCACATTTAAGGTCATATTCTATGTTAACCAATTCCTGTTTTTCATGCTACTGCCATTCAGCATATTATGTTCTCTTTATTTCAGCCATTGTTAATTCTGTTGCTGCCCAAATAACAAAAGTTATCTACTACTTTTAGTGTCCATTTCCTAATCTAATTGCTTTTTCTGATATTCATTTTATAATATCTCTTCAAGGTACTGTCCATTCCGTTCAGCTGATCTTCCAGTCCTTGGCTGTCTCTTTCAGAATAACATTATCACTTTCAAATATCAGAATTTTAATTTCTTCTCACTGAAATTTAATACCCTTCTCAAAATTCTGCTCGGTTTTCTGACTTGCTCAATATACAGATTGAATAACATCGGAGATAAACTACAACTGTGTCTTACTCATTTCTCAATTGCCGCTTCCTTTTCTCGTCCTTCGACTCGCATAACTGCAGTCTCCCTCCTGCACAAGTTGTAAATAACCTTTTGCTCCACGTATTTTATTTCTGCTCCCTTCAGAATTTCTAGTCAACACTGCCTAAAGCTGCCTCTCAATCTATAATTGCTATAAACTTAGATTTGTCTTTCTTCAAGTAATCTTCTAAAATAAGTAGTAGGGACAGTATCGCCTGGCGTGTTCCCACATTTTTCAGGAACCCAAAATGATCCTTCCCTAGGGCTGCCTCTACCAGGTTTTTTTTTCCATCTTTCTTCAAATAATTCGTGTAGTATCTTAGAACCATGACTTATCAACTGACAGTTTGGTAATATTCACACCTACAACTGAAACTTATAATTTCTTGAAATGTGAGGGACTTCCGCCTTTCACATATACACCGTCCGTCCAAAATGTTCCAAGACTGATTTTATTCCTGATGTATAAGCGATGTGAACGCGGTAACTACGGTGGCAGCTTGAACATACAACTACAGGGTGTTACAAAAAGGTACGGCCAAACTTTCAGGAAACATTCCTCACACACAAATAAAGAAAAGATGTTATGTGGCCATGTGTCCGGAAACGCTTAATTTCCATGTTATAGCTCATTTTAGTTTCGTCAGTATGTACTGTACTTCCTCGATTCACCCCCAGTTGGCCCAGTTGAAGGAAGGTAATGTTGACCTCGGCGCTTGTGTTGACATACGACTCATTGCTCTACAGTACTAGCATCAAGCACATCAGTACGTAGCATCAACAGGTTAGTGTTCATCACGAACGTGGTTTTGCAGTCAGTGCAATGTTCACAAATGCGGAGTTGGCAGATGCCCATTTGATGTTTGGATTAGCACGGGGCAATAGCCGTGGTGCGGTATGTTTGCATCGAGACAGATTTCCAGAACGAAGGTGTCCCGACAGGAAGACGTTCGAAGCAATTGATCGGCATCTTAGGGAGCTCGGAACATTCCAGCCCATGACTCGCGACTGTGGAAGACCTAGAACGATTAGGACACCTGCAATGGACGAGGCAATTCTTCGTGCAGTTGACGATAACCCTAATGTCAGCGTCAGAGAAGTTGCTGCTGTACAAGGTAACGTTGACCACGTCACTGTATGGAGAGTGCTACCGGAGAACCAGTTGCTTCTGTACCATGTACAGCGTGTGCAGGCACTATCAGCGGCTGATTGGCCTCCACGGGTACACTTCCAACAATGTGTCAATCCTAATTTCAGTGCAAATGTTCTCTTTACGGATGAGACTTCATTCCAACGTGATCAAATTGTAAATTTTCACAATCAACATGTGTGGGCTGACGAGAATCCTCACGCAATTGTGAAATCACGTCATCAACACAGATTTTCTGTGAACGTTTGGGCAGGCATTATTGGTGATGTCTTGATTGGGCCCCATGTTCTTCCACCTACGCTCAATGGAGCACGTTATCATGATTTCATACGGGATATTCTACCTGTGCTGCTAGAACATGTGCCTTTACAAGTACGACACAACATGTAGTTCATGCACGATGGAGCTCCTGCTCATTTCAGTCGAAGTGTTCGTACGTTTCTCAACAACAGATTCGGTGACCGATAGATTGGCAGATGCGGACAAATTCCATGGCCTCCACGCTCTCCTGACCTCAACCCTCTTGACTTTCATTTATGGGGGCTGTGTGTTTCCATTCCATGATTAATGTGATTTGAAGTAATAAAGTGAGCTCTAACATGGAAAGTAAGCGTTTCCGGACACATGTCCACATAACATATTTTCTTTCTTTGTGTGGGAGGAATGTTTCCTGAAGGTTTGGCCGTACCTTTTTGTAACACCCTGTATAAACAACAGGTGTACATTCGACCAGGCAGGCAGTCTTTAAGTAGCGGACGTGCTACTGTGGTGTGTCAACGTTGTTGTGTCACAAACTTCAGTAGAGCAACATCTCTAAATCAGGTGTTCCATACATTTTCCAGAATGTTTTGAAGAAGAGAAAAGTGTGTGCAAATTTTGTTCCGCACGCCTTGACTCCCGAGCAAAAAGAATGACGCCTCGACGCCTGCCGTTATTTGACTGGAATGCAAAACGTGGACAGTTCTTTTCTGGAAAATATCATCAAGGGTGACGAGACTTGGTGTTATCAATACGAACGTACTACAAAACGATGAAGTGCAGCAATTCGCCGGCCGGAGTGGCCGTGCGGTTCTAGGCGCTACAGTCTGGAGCCGAGCGACCGCTACGGTTGCAGGTTCGAATCCTGCCTCGGGCATGGATGTGTGTGATGTCCTTAGGTTAGTTTGGTTTAATTAGTTCTAAGTTCTAGGCGACTGATGACCTCAGAAGTTAAGTCGCATAGTGCTCAGAGCCATTTGAACCATTTTTTTGCAGAAATTCACATGAAGGGTCAGGATGAACAACATTCCAAGAAGGACTGTCTAATAGTTTCACATGGTTGTATGAATGTTCAGTGAGTTGTAACCAAGTGGAGGAAGACTATGTACAACACTTGAAACACTGAAACCAATATCTTAACTTTTTCTCTATTTTGTTACTAATTCAGTTTCTAAACTTTTTGGACATATGCGGTATCTTGCTCACCAGTTGGAGCAGTTTCGTCATGGCTAGCTGTAGCAAGAAACGAGAAAAAGAAGTCTCATAAACATGGGCAAGAAAAGATATTTGGTCTGAGATATGAATATATGTTGATAGAAGCGGTCCAGAGACGTTCGGTTGTGGATATGTGCACCGACGCACTGGCGCTCCGTCAACTGGACCATGTCTTTCTGTACCACAGTACCCTAGCTTGAGCGTTAGGTAGGTTGAAGTCAGTTCTGTGGTAGAGTTCTGTTATAACATTAATTTCAGTAGTGTTAAAGTCTATTACTGAACAGGAAATCACTCTAAAATGTGGATATGTATTATTGTAGCTTACGTACTTACACAACCGACTTCACTTTTGTGTTTACCATAATTGTACTGTTTGTACGTGAGAATGATTCGGTATATTTTCTGCCAATGGAAGTATACTACTCCACAGTGATAGACTGGATACAATTTTAGGTTTAAAAAAAGAGAAGAAAAAAGAGAAAAAAACTGTATGGTGTTCCTTTCGCACAAGAATTGACAAGGTGTCACGGTGTATCAAAGAATTTATCGTCCACTGATTAACAGTAGAAAGTCTTTAGGAGAACAGATGAAGCAAAAGGATGGTTTGGACAAAATTAAATACTCTTAACTCAGCCCAGAGGTCTGCGTCATGCCGACCGACCTCCGTCTCATCATCTGCCAAATGGCGTCATTCGGATGCGGAATGGAGGGCCTTGGGGTCAGCACGCCGCTCTCCCGCCCGTCGTCGGCTTTCTACATCTTGGAATCGCTACTTCCCATTCAAATAGCTCCTCAGCTGGCATCACGAGGCAGTGTTGACCCCGTTCCAGCCCACCCACTAAGAAAAATTCTCTGTCAGTACTGAGAATTGAACCCTGGTCCTTCGTGCTAACCCCATTTTCTACTCTCTCCAGTTTTACTTCATCGAGGAGGTTTCCGCTACGTCATTAATCCGCCTGATTTTTTATTAATTTATCTACTGTTTATTTTTCCCCGCCAGGAATCTTTTTCCAAATCCAAGTCCTTTTAGAAACTGTCCTAATAAGGAATTTAATTACTTCTTATCGACCTAAATTAAATGTGACTTATCGGGTTGAAAATTAAAATATTTCTATGTTTTAGTCTCGCATTTTTTCTTAAAATGAAATAAAATTATACGTCTTCACGAAAATAAGTTGGAAACATCATCTGCAACAGTGTAAAAATTTAAGGGAAATAATACACTGAAAAGCCAAAGAAACTGGTACACCTGACTAATACCTTGTAGGGCCCACGCGAGCACGCAGAAGTGCCGCAACACGACGTGACATGGACTGGACTAATGTCTGAGGTAGTGCTGGAGGGAATTGACACCATGAATTCTGCAGGGCTGTCCATAAATCGTTAAGAGTGCGAGGGGGTGAAGATCTCTTCTGAACAGCACGTTGCAGTGCATCCCAGAGATGCTCAATAATGTTCATGTCTGGGGAGTTTGGTGGCCAGCGGAAGTGTTTCAACTCATAAGAGTGTTCCTGCAGCCACTCTGTAGCAATTCTGGGTGTCGCATTATCCTGCTGGAATTGACCAAGTCCTTTGGAATGTACATTGGACATGAATCGATGCAGGTGATCAGACAGGATGTTACCTATATCTCACCTGTCGGAATCGTATCACAGAACCTCCACCAACTTGAAGAGTTCCCTGCTGACATGCAAAAAATGGCTCTGAGCACTATGGGACTTAACATCTGAGGTCATCAGTCACCTAGAACTTAGAACTACTTAAACCCAACTAACCTAAGGACATCACACACATCCACGCCCGAGGCAGGATTCGAACCTGCGACCGTATCGGACGCGCGGTTCCAGACTGAAGTGCCTAGAACCGCTCGGCCACATCGGCTGGCCTGCTGACATACCACGTCCATGGATTTATGAGGTTGTCTCCATATCCGTACACGTCCATCCGCTCGATACAATTTGAAACGAGACTCGTCCGACCAGGCAACGGTTTCCAGTCATCAACAGTCCAATGTCGGTGTTGACGGGCCCAGGCGAGGAGTAAACCTTTGTGTTGTGCAGTCATCAAGGGTACACGAGCTGGCCTTTGACTCCGAAAGACCATATCGATTATGTTTGGTCGAATGGTTCGCACGCTGACACTTGTTGATGGCCCAACATTGAAATATGCAGCAATTTATGGAAGGGCTGCACTTGTGCCACGTTGAACGCTTCTCTTCAATCGTCGTTAGTCCCGTCCTTGCAGGATCGTTTTCCGGCCGCAGCGATGTCGGAGATTTGATGTTTTATCGGATTCCTGATATTCACGATACACTCGTAAAATGGTCGTACGGGAAAATCCCCACGTCATCGCTACCTCCGAGATGATGTGTGCCATCGGCCGTGCGCCAACTACAACACCACACTCAAAACTCACTTAAATATTGATAACGTGCCATTGTAGCAGCAGTAAGCGATCTAACAACTGCACCAGACGCTTGTTGTCTTATATAGACGCTGCCGACCGCAGCGCCGTATTCTGCCTGTTCACATATCTCTGTATTTGAATACGCGCACCTGTATCAGTTTCAACGGCGCTTCAGTGTATGTATAAATAACGGCCTCTTCAGTAATTGTATTTTATAGCTGAAATGTTTCGATTAAAACGTATAATTGGTTGAATCGCCAAAAAAAAAAAAAAAAAAAAAAACGCTTCCAGGTTTCAGAATATCGCAAAGTCCTGCGCCACCTCAATCGATTTTGTTTTTCTTTGGTCAGATCGCACTGTCTCTTCAGTAGATTAATAACATTTTCTTAATACCAGACTCTGAGCATTTTAGACACCTTTCTGTTGCATCATTATATGAAATAAAATTTCCGTACACATTCTTCCCAAGCGCTATTTAGAATTTTGCGCCATCCTTCGTCATGTAAGTGTGTTATATTGGGTTTACTTGGTAGGTTTGCACAGTAAGTCATTTGATTTTGAAGGTTTATGGCAAATGTGAAAGTACTGAGAGCGACACTTCACACTGTAGCATGTGGCTCGCTACGTTCCCTGACACATATATTCTGCTAGGGAGACTGGCCGCCATGTTTGGTGATGTGAGCGAATCAGGCCATGCATCTTTTAGTTGCATTTCTGTTGTTATATTCACCAGCTCTCTTGATGTTGTCAGGCTCAAATGTGCAAATGTCTGTGGATTCCTAAGGGACCAAACTGCTGAAGTCATCGGTACCTAAACTTACACACTACTTAAACTAACTTTACGCTAAGGACAACACTCACATCAATGCTCGAGGGAGGACTCGAACCTCCGGCGGGAGAGGCTGGGTTGTCTAGTATTTGATATTCAGTACACAGTTGAAATCTCCTCTTGTTATTATGTGTTCGTGGTGGGGTCCAAATAGCGCTGCATATAGAAAATATTTACGGTCTCCTAGTTTCATAGGGCTCGAGATCTTATTAATATTTAGCGTTACCATTTTATAAGCTTGAACCTAGTTCTTCTGTTCATTTTGGTACTTTTTGCGACTAAAGCTTTTATATTCTTCGTTAAAGCAATTATATTTTCATCAGCCCAGTTGTGTTAGTTGTGCTTTTGATTTTTCTTCGCGTGTTTGGTATTTTTCTCAGTATTTTGTTCCTCTAATTCCGAGTCTGGAGTTGTTAGTTTGGATTCGCTTTTCCATCGTTACGTTTTTGCGTATTTGCATGTTTGGGTCAGTGTTTTCCTGCTTTTTCTTTCTGCATGTATAGCCAATTTGTTTAACTTTCTCTCTGATCATTGGAGCTGTTAGTTGAGTGAGCGGTTGTATATGGTTGCTAAGAAAGGCGCTATTGTGTCTGCATACTCTGAAAGGAACCTGATTGTTATACCATCTGGACCGGAAGACTTGCCTTTCTTAAGTGATTTGAGTTGTTTTGCAACACCTAAGATATCTACTTTTATGTCAGTCATACTAATAGCTGTTCTGGTTTTTAATTCTGGAATATTTACAATCTCAGCTAGCTGCCATTCATTGCAACAACCAGAAATTCAAAGTCATCTTGTATACTCCTACAGTCACTCAACGACTACACATCTCCGTACACCACAGTGTCATCAGCAAACAGCTCTAAATTGCTGCTCACCCTGTCCATCATATCATTTATGTATATAGAGATTAAGAGTGGTCCTATCACACTTCCCTGGCTCACTCCTGACGATACCCTCGTCTCTGACGAATATTAGCTGTCTGGGAGAACGTACCGGGTTCTGTTACTTAAATAGTCTTCGAGCCACTCAAATAACTGGGAACTTAAACCTTATACTCCGACGTTCGTCAGCAGTCTGCAGTGGAGCACCGTGTGAAACGCTTTCCGGAAATTTGGGAATATGAAATCTGGCTGTTGTGCTCCATCCATTGCTTGTAGGATATCATGTGGTAAAAGGGTCAGTTGAGTTTCGCACTAGCGATGCTTTCTAAATCCGTGCTAATTTTTGGATAGAAGCTTTCTGTCTCACGGAAATTCGTTATATTCGAACTGAGAATGGTTTCAAGAAATTCTGCTGTAAACGGATGTTAAGAATGCTGGTCTGTAATTGTACGAGGTTCACTACCTTTCTTATGCACAGAAGCCACTTGCGCTTTTTTCCCGTCGCCTGGGAATTTGCGGAGGACGAGAGATTCGCGAGAAATGCAAACTAAGTAAGGGGGCAGTGCTGCAGAGTACTCTCTGTGAAACAGAACTGGGATTCCATGTGGACCTGCTGACTTACTTGTTTTCAGGTCTTTCAGTTCCTTCTCTACGCCATGGATGCCAATTTCTATGTTCTCCATGACGCAGTCTGTACGACAGTCAAACAGCGGTACGTTTGTACGATCCTTCTACGTGAATGATTTCCTAAACGAGAAATTTAAAACTTGAACTTTCCTTTTGCTGTATTCTCTTACCACCCCAAACTGGTCGACGAGTGACTAGATAGAAGCGTTCGCCCCTGTTATTGATTTTCCGAATGTCCAGAATTTTCTCGGGCAAGATCTTTCGCTAGGGTATGACGGTGGAAGTTGTATGCTTTACACATTGATCTTCTTACGGGCGCGCGGATTTCTATTAATTTTTACCTGTCAACATTTCCGCGTTCTGTTCTGAACCGAGAGTGCAACAATCTCTGTTTCTTCAGCATTTTCCGAAATTGATTATTAAACTACGGAAGATCTTTTCCGTCCTTAATTACCTGATCGGCAATTATAAAAATGAGTAAATACGAACCTGAAATGTGACATCCAATTATGCAAGTACATCAAAGAGAGCATATAAAATTGCCAACAACATTTCCCTAAAAGATCTTACCTATGAACGACACATGATGTGTAAGCATCGGGTAGTGTGTAGACCAGAAATGTTTATGTGCCTTCACGCAGTTGAGTTTGCAATCCTACTGCTAAACGAAGAAATACAAGTCATAGATTTCAGTCACTGGTAAAAATTGTTTCTACTGCCACGATATGGGATCCTGTCGATTTCGTCCGCTTTTAATATCGCTAAGGTGTGTTAAGACATTCGACATACATTCCTAAAAATGAAAAACAGGCGAAATTGTAAACGGAACTGATAAACATATTGCTGGCTCCTAAAATTGAAATGCAATAAACTGTGGCATGAAGTGAATACGTGCTTAGATACGCAGATGGTAAGCGTTTCAGCAAAACCGCAGAAAGTGGATATGAGTTGTGCCATCTACTTTCATTATACGAGGTGCGACAATAAAGTAATGAGACTGATGTGAAAAAAAATGTTGCTTACCGTTTTAGTCAAGTGTAGTGTTGTCTACTTCAAAGTAGTTCCCTTCTGATTGCACACACTTTTTCCAGCGCTTCTGCCATTGATGGCAACATTATTGGAACTCATATTCTGTAATATCCTCGAAGACCCTCGTCATAGCTTTTTGGACATCTTGTGTTGTTTGAAAATAGTGTCCCTTGACCGCCGTTTTGACTCTTGGGAATAGAGAAAAGTCGTACGGAGCGACATCTGGTGAGTAAGATGGTTGTGGTAGTACTGAAGTTTGTTTTGAGGTTAAAAATTGCTGTACTGACAGAGCAGTATGGGATGGCGCATTATCGTGATGCAGAATACAATTATCACCAATGTTGACATGGACACGAAGAACTCTTTTTACGAAGTCTTTCTAAAATTTCTTTGTGGTAATATAGGTTAACTGTTTGTCCAGGAGGCACCCACTCTTTATGAACAACTCCCTTGGAATCAAAGAAGCACACAAGCAAGCATTTCACTTTTGACTTTGACCTGCGAGCTTTTTCTGGTCTGGGTGATCCCTTTGAGCACCTCCTCTCCAAAAGCCTTCTGAAGCTTACCGTAAATTGTCGTCGCGTTTTCACCCAATTTAACGCAAAAAAATGGCATACCATTGAGCAATATTATGCGGTTCCATTTACGTGAGGAGAGACACAAACACGTGTTAACTTATTACAGAACAACTCACGACTGAGCAGTTGCATCGATGGCCCGCTTGGACTAGAAGCAGCTTATAGACCAAGGTCAAAAATATTGTGCCTAACAAGCCTGCAGGGTTGACACATCTTGCAAAGAAAATTAGTCTCATTACTTAATTGTCGCACCTCGTACATTGCCCAGTCATGCTAATGTGACCACCTGTCAAAAGCAGGAATAACCACCTTTTGGAGAGTGGACGTGCTGCAAGGGAGTCAGTGAGGTCCTGGAAGATACCAAATGGCTCTGAGCACTATGGGACTTAACATCTATGGTCATCAGTCCCCTAGAACTTAGAACTACTTAAACCTAACTAACCTAAGGACAGCACACAACACCCAGCCATCACGAGGCAGAGAAAATCCCTGACCCCGCCGGGAATCGAAACCGGGAACCCGGGCGTGGGAAGCGAGAACGCTACCGCACGACCACGAGATGCGGGCTCTGGAAGATACTGACATGGATGTCGAGCCATGCCGACACCAGTGTCGCGACCAGCTGTGCTACGTTTCTCGGTTAAGAATCCATGGTGAGAACAACCCAATCAATGTGGTTCCATAGATTCTCAATTGGGTTTAAATCGAGGGAGTTTGGTGGCCAGGGGAGTACTGTGAACTCATCCTGGTCCTCTTTGAACAACGCATATAAACTGCAAGCTGTGGCACATTTTGCATTGTCCTGCTGGAAGATGCCATCCTGACAAGGAAAAACAAACTGCATGTAGGGATGAACGTGGTACTCAGTGATAGATACATACTTGTGTTGATCCATTGTCCCTTCCAGAATGGCGGGGTCACCCAGGGAATGCCCTCCGGCCTGCACACTTCCACACAGTTGTTGCACGGAGTTTGCTTTCAGACATTTCACGCCGTACACGCCAATGGCTATCTGTCTGATGGAGCTTACAACGTGATTCATTTGGAAAGGCCACCTGTCGCCACTCAGTGGAAGTCAAGTTTCATTACTGGCATTCAAATTCTAACCTTCGTCACCGATGAACAGCAGTCAGCATGGGTGAATGAACCAGGCACCTGCTGTGGAGGCCCATATGTAACAACGTTTGGTGAACGGTCGTTGAGGAGACACTGTTGGTAGCCACTTGGTTCATCTGGGTGACCAGTTGCTCAGCAGTTGCACGTCTACTCGCCCATACACTATCTCCACAGCTGTCATTCATCCCTGTCATCTACAGCCCGTGGTGTTCCACATTTTCCTTGGCACCCGTTTTGGGTATCACCATGATACTTTTTTTATATTTTATTTTATATTGTGATATCATTCCCCTGCCCCATATGGGCAGGGGAGGGCTGTCAGTGGCACAATCTGCCACTCTTCAGCCGAGTGACATGACAGCTAATACAAGAAGAAAATGTTACATATAAAGGCGATAAAAAAGGGGGACATAAAACAGAGTAAGGGGAGATAATGGAGGTAAAAATACCCGGACATGGGGACGTTCATGAGGGGACAATCAAAAAAGTCGACATAAAGTTAAAAAACACAGTTGGCGATTTGTAGGGCACAAAAAAGACACTGAAGTCACATGCACAGGTTAAAAGTTGGCCACAGTATTAAAAACACTCCAGAACAACACACTTTAAACCCACTTGGAGCACACACGATGAAGAATAAAACTGCCAGATGGGACCTGCCGAGGGAGAGGTCTGAGAGGATGGAAAAGGAAGGGAGAGCAAGATGCAGCAGGGGAGGGGGCGGGATGAAAAGAGTAAGGGCGTCAGCGGGTGCACAAAGGGGCAGGAGACAGGTGGGGTGGGAGATAAAGAGGGAAGACAGGGCAGGAGGGAGTGAAGAGACACTGAAGGGGAGCACAGGAGAGGGAGGGGGCATAGGAGGGGAAAGCCGCTCAGGAGAAGGGAGAATGTTTACAAACTTAGACATTTACGAAATACTTCCTCCCTTGGCCCAAAAGTCAGTGCTCATGCCCTTTTGGACATCAGTAAAATCGCTCCATTTTCTGATTACAATAACCACTGCGCTTCCTCCGTCGTCCCCTCCCCCTCCTCCGAAATGGTTCCTATACCCTCCACTGCTAGAGCTGCCACCTGCCGCCTGTGAGTTGTTATTGCACATTGACGTTGAACATAGGAGGTAGTCACATTACAGTGACTGGACTATATGTAAGGAGATATTATGCAGCGTGTTTCTCATTCAGAAAACGCATTTTAATGTTGGTTATCTGTGACAAGATCGCGTTATGATGAAGAAATAATTAAGGGCATACTTCAGAATTCGACAGTGGCAGGGTCATGAACTATCGACTCAACGGTTTATTTCCCGCAATATTACTGTTCACGTTGGTTGAGAACTCAGACTGCGAAGCGAATATGCAATCGAGAGTTCAGGAGGGCAATATCCAACGCCATGCAGGACCTTAACGACCCCAAGCAACTAGCGCCAGAGAGGAGAGACATGTTGTTCGCTGGGCAATGCACCTTCAGTGAGGGAATGGACTTGTTTGTAGGAAGAAAAATATACACATGAGCAGTATGACGACGTCTTCAGCTTCACAAACTGTCAGCGGTTTCCTTTGATGTGGCTGCAGAGAGAGGCGTGCCGACAGTATGTGCCGACAGTATGGACACAGGAATAGCACAACGTCGCCTTTTCGGACGAGTTCCGGTTCTCTGAAGAGTGTCACAACGGATGCAAGAGTGTGTAGACTCTCTGAAGAGACCGAACGTTGTCAGATTACATTTGGTATCGTCAGTGGGGCGCTATTGGGTACAATACACGATCACCTCTGGGTCGCATAGCTTGTAATTTGGACAGCAGGTAATACATTGCCGACGTGTTAAGATCGTTGCCTGTGCCGTATCTTTCAATAATACAACACAAGACTGTATGTTGCCCAGGCTACTTTGACCTATTTCGATACACAGGGTTTTCGACTGCTAACCTGGCCAACACTGTCTCCAGATATCTCATCCTTTGGAAATATCTGATCGTGGGTTGCCACGAGAGCGGCACGCGACCATTTGCCAGCAATTACCATTGACGAACTCTGGCACAGAGTTGAAGCAACATGGAATGACATACCTGTATCCGTCATCTACGCTCAATTCGACCTGATGCCCAGATGGGTTAGAACCATTTGTTGCTGCCAGAAGTGGCACCCTGTGTACCCCCAATTCACCTACAAATTTAATCATGTCTTCTCCCTACCATGCTCTATAAGCGCTACATGTAAAGTTTCGTCGATTTCTATCTCTCTGGTGCTGCACTTTTGACAAGTGTTAACATACGTCAGTTTTAACTACCAGGTGGTTATAATGAAAGTGTAGCTACTCACAGAGATCCACTGTGGGTTGTAATTATCGTATGCCAGCGAAACTTAGTAGATATGCTAATGCTTTCATGAGGAATCGATTTAGGTTGGAAAAAAATAGTTCCAATTTTGGTCACCAGGTGGAAATCTGGCGCTGTGATTGCAAGAAGACGTAAAGAAAAGTTTCCATATGTAATGGATTAGGAAAGGGACGTGGACAGAAAAGGTCAAACAAATGAGAAAATATAATGCTGGTTTTATTATTAACCGGAGCTTACATTGTTCAAATGTGTGTCAATTCCTAAAGGACCAAATTGCTGAGGTCATCGGTCCCTAGAGTTACACACTACTTAAACTAACTTATGCTAAGAACAACATACACACACCCATGCCCGAGGGAGAACTCGAACGTCCGGTGGGAGGGGCCGCGCAATCCGTGACATGGCGTCTCAAACCGCGCGGTCACTCCGAGCGGCGTTGTTCAATATGAGCACCGGAGACGTCGACGAGTTGCTGTATTCTTAATACGACGTAATCAACAGTTGCACGCTGTAGTTCCGGGCCGGCCGGTGTGGCTGTGCGGCTCTAGGCGCTTCAGTCTGGAACCGCGTGACCGCTACGGTCGCAGGTTCGAATCCTGCCTCGGGCATGGATGTGTGTGATGTCCTTAGGTTAGTTAGGTTTAAGTAGTTCTAATATTTCGGTAAGAAAGCTAAGTGACCTTGACGTAATGCGTTATGGGCGACCAGCTGTGCGAGTCGCCTGGAGAAAAAGCAATTAGGTGGAAAAAAAGAGACCATTAACCTCGCTATTGACATTCCTTAAACAGTAGTCTCCCGCCAAGTGGGAAGTACGTTCTGTATTTCGATTTCTTCATGCTCAGGGGTTCCGCCTGATTTCATCCAGCCCAAATAACGTAACTGTCATGCGTGACAGCAAAGTGTGGCAGTGGTGCAGGAACTATGATGCTGGACGTATAGACGCTCATGATGCAGAAGGTCAGGGAAGGAAGCGAGTGATGATCTTATTCAGCAAGTGGATCAAGCTCGGTTGCACACTGCAGCTGCAACAAATACGCTCCTGCAGCGTTTTCGATGTGACGCGTTTGCTCACCGATTTTCACCTCTTTTCTCACATGAGCCGCTGGCCATGGCGGCAAAATTTAGGCACAGATAATGAGCTGCATACCAGCATAGAGAGTTGGCAGCTACGAGATGTTTAAGCCGCAGCGGCGGCTATGTTGATAAGTAGGTAGAAGTGGTAGGCAAATGTTGCAAATAAAACACTTCTGATTTTCGCGACTGATCGGACCTTGAAAAAGAAATAGACCTTGTACATATAGTAAACAGTATACCACTCTCATTGGGTACACCTGAAATTACCTTGACATGTGTCAGTTGGGTCCTGGTAGGATTGATGTGTTGAATTCTGTCTGCAAGGATTTCATTAATTCAATGCCAGATCTGGTCAGATACTCGGTAGCTCGTATTTGGTTCAGTAAACGACAGTGTGGAATGGTATCGAATGCTTTCAAAAAGTCAAGGAACACTGCATCAGCCTGGGTGTCACTGACTACAGCGCTGTTGATCTCGTGGACGTACAGAGCTGAGTTTAGCAAGATTTCTGTTTGTGGATCCATGTTGTGGTGTCACCGCCAGACAGCACACTTGCTAGGTGGTAGCCTTTAAATCGGCCGCGGCCCGTTACTATACGTCGGACCCGCGTGTCGCCACTATCAGTGATTGCAGACCGAGCGCCGCCACACGGCAGGTCTAGAGAGACTTCCTAGCACTCGGCCCAGTTGTACAGCCGACTTTGCTAGCGATGGTTCACTGACAAAATACGCTCTCATTTGCCGAGACGATAGTTCGCATAGCCTTCAGCTACGTCATTTTCTACGACCTAGCAAGGCGCCATTATCAGTTGCTATTGATATTGTGAAAAATGTACAGACAAGAGCTACGTTCAACATTGATGGATTAAAGTTAAGTATTCCACCATCTGCGTCCGTTTTTCTGGGTTCTGATTTCCTTGTCCTGTTCCAGACCTCACGCCAGTCTGCGTGAGCTTAAACGCGTGCCGTTCGGCTTCCTCCAAACTCCGTGGGTTGGCTCTCCTGCCAATCCACAACACATGTATTATAGAGCTGACTTTCGTTCTCCAAAAACGGCATAATTAGTGGGAATAAGAGATGTTCCGTAATTCTGACACTGATTAACGTCAGCGATGTAGGCCTATAATCTGTGCTACGAACCTTCTCGAAGACGTAAATGGCCTGAGCCCGTTTCCAATAGTGCCATACGATGAACCGCAGCTAGGAGGGACGAAGTTCTTCCGTAGAATCACTGTAAAGTGTCACAGGTACCTCGTCCGGTCCTGGTACGTTTCCACTCTTGAGTGGTTTTAGTTGCTTTTCTGATTTTCTATTCCGCGAACAGTTATCTCAGTATCTGCTATTTCAGATGCGTGAGATGACTGATAACAGGGAAAGAATTTGGGAAGACATAAGTCTGTATTTCGTCCATCTCTCTGTCATCTCCGTCTACGTTATCAGTATGAGCGAGTGAATAGATGATTCCGATTTGCTTACTGATTTTACTCAAGATTAAGACTTATTAGGGTTTTTGGTCAGATCGGTCGGCAAAATTTGGCTTTTGAATTAAAGAGAACGCCACTGTCATTGTTCTCCTTACGCTCATTCTGACTTTATCCAGCTGTTGTTTGTTCACAAGGCTTTTCTTAGTCTAAACCTCTGATTAAACTCTTTTTGCTTTCGTAGTGACTTTGTACCATCGCTACTGTACCACAACCGGTCTTCCCCATTGCTCGCAACTTTGCTCGGAACATGCAGCTCTAAGGTGTATTATTCAATGCTTTTCGATTTCATCCATTTGTATTTCACACCTGCGTGCCCAGAGCTGAATATTTTATGTTGACTGCTTAATACTATTTCCATTCGGTCTTGCGCAGCCGAGATTTTTAACTAAACTCTTAAAATTCCTTGTACACCTGCTACATTGATTCCCTCCTCTACGTTTACTGTTTCGAAAACTTCGTGACTGTTTGTTACTAGCCGGTGTGAGATGTTGCCCTTACGAGTCTTTTCCCTGACTTCCTGCTAGAAGCGTTCTTCATAAAAATATTCAGAATAATCCCACATTAATCCCTGGCTTTGGCACATCTTTGATAACGTGACTCTCTCTTTGTATTATTGGCATATTGAAATTACTTCCTATTACAATACTATGATCAGAGAAGGTAATCGCAAAATTCTCAAAGGTTTCTCTAAAACGCTCTGGAACCACATTTCCTGAACCAGGTGGTCTATAAAAGCATACTATTACATAGATGTGTCACCTTTGACGCTTACCTTCACGTAGATTATATGACATTCGGAACCTTTAATAACTTTAGTAGATACTACCAATTTCTTTACGGTAGTAAATATGCCGACAATTTTTTAAAAAGCGACACACTTTTACAGAAGCCCACCAAAACTTATTTTTTCAAATTTTATGTAAAGTGAGGAACAGACATATGGCACCGTTTATAGGTACAATCAATGTCTTTGACAATTTACAAGCGTAATTTTAAGAACTGACAGAACATTTCCACCTCTTCGAGTAAAGTACTTGCGAGAGCACTACTGTTTCGAGAGAAGTCCATTTCGTCTCCGTAATGGACCTACAATACAATCACCACGTGAATAATACCTTATGGTACAGCTAAAACTATTAATATAGACGTTATTGCGAACAGATACTGACAGACTATTAAAATGCGAAAGTATATGACAATTTGTAGGTCTAATGGACTGCAAACAAAACCAACATTCGAGGGAGGAGGAGACTGGCATTTAACGCCCCGTCGACAACGAGATAATTAGAGGTGGAGCCAAGTTCCGATCAGGGAAGGATGGAGGAAGAAAGCAGCCGTGCCGTTTCGGAGGAACCATCCCTGCATTTGCCTTAAGCGATTTAGGAAAATCACGGAAAACCTTAAGCAAGATAGCCGGACGCGGGTTTGAACCGTCGTCCCCTCGAACACGAATCCAGTATGCTAACGACTGCGCTACCACGCTCGGTGCGAACATGCCAGTGGTTTTGTGTTTCATCCACCGTCCATCTCGACCATCTCAGAGCTATGCTGTGCCGTAAAATTTCGGGTACTTCTTTTCCAGTCAGTATAGAGGACCTATAGCTAACGGGCAAATTCAGTAGGGGAGTGTGTTGAACCTGGAGGAGCATATAATGCTTCATCGTCAGTTTTTCGGTCTAGTGACTGACTTTATAATCACATCAAGGAATGCGCTCTAGAAACCGCCATAAGTAGTTTCCGGCATTTTTCACTGTTGTTGTGATAATGAGGTTGTACTTTGTGCAGGGTTTGCTAATGTTACGAGTTCTACATATTTAAGTGCTGTGGAATATATTGAAACTGTCTGGAGGATATTGTTAACTCTTTCTGTGGTACACCATCTTGTACCTTGAAACGGATGGTCTTCTATGACGGAACACGAGATATTTGCAAATGAATTTAGTTTATTTAACGTCTTAACAGTTTTCACTGCCTTGAAAATGGAAATTTGTGCTAGTTGCCGACAGCTACTGTTCCAAAATGTTTTTAACTTTTAACTGATTTTTGATGATACTTCTTCTTAATTTGGTTTCACTTACTCATAATTGGTGTGTAGAAGAGTAATACTGTAACACAAAGACATTAAACACAGCACTGACAAAATTTTCCCGATTGCAACATTTTAAATTTTGAACAGAATCTTTATTCCTAGGTACACGACCTCGTTGTACTTGGAACAGTTTTTCATATTTTCAAAAAAAATTTTTTTTAATATTTTTTGTAATTTAAGAAAAAACGGTAGCACACATAAAGCAAATGCTATCATTTCCAAATGAAATAAGAAAATATATTAAACTTGTATTATAGGGCTGGCTAGAGACCAAAGTCTTTTTAGTGCTCCTACGTACAACACTCTCGCCTACGCCTGGCATTTGTGATGTGGTAGCGATACCGGTTACTGATTTTTCGACAGAGAAGTAATGGCGTGATAATTAGAAGGGGGTGGGGGGAGGAAGAAGTACTGGCGCTTTAGGTTTCCGAGTCGGTCTGTGAAGCGTGTCTCGATCGCTCAAGTGGTAGAACACTGCTGGTGAAAGTAGATATCCGGGTTCAACTCCTAGTCTGGCACATTTTCAAACTGACATCACTGTTGAGTCTAGTGAATACAAAGTCCACGTGGGATAGAAGTTGGCGTAAATTTAGTTCAGTTTCTTAAGCCAGCACTTCTCAGTAACGCCTCTCTAAAGGAAGAAGGAATATTAGTAGTTGACGTCCGTCGACGAGGGAATTGTTATAGATGAAGTTCAAGTTCGGACCCGGAAACAAAATAACCATACCAGCAAGAGCTTTTAGCATTTTACTGAAAGTAAGGAGAACCTAAATTTGCGTGGCTGCAAAGGAAATGATTTTCTGTTTAATGCAGAAAATACCTGCGTCGAAACTTAACGGGTGGTTATAAATAAAGTGCGGTTACTCACGAAGTTGCAGTATGCGCTGTAACTATCGTGTGGCAGAGAAACGTGGTAGATACGCTAATGTGTTATTGCAAAACCGATTTACACTGGAAAAAAATTGGTTCCAGTTTTGGCCACCAGGTGCAAATCTGGCACTGTACACTTTATGACGGTGTGACATCCACGCTGTCATTTGACAAGCCACAACGTGAGTGAACAGTATGGGTATCGAGAAGAGAGGCTGTGCACTGTTAGTGAAACTGTTTTGAGGCAATTACAGCGCTGCATTAGCAGAATTCCTTCGACTGAAAGATCTGAGGAGCTGCCCGATTCACTCAATGGTTTAAAGATGACGACAAATTCACGGGTCAGCTTCGTGAGGGTCCTGGAGTAGGAAGGCGCCCTATCCCTGTGAAAGTTGCTGTTGCTGTAACTGACTATGCAGAACGTGCCCCGGCAGTGCTAGTGCTCGTGCAGTGTCACGATAATTGTCTATTCAAAAATTGTTCAAATGGCTCTGAGCACTATAGGACTTAACATCTGAGGTCATTAGTCCCCTAGAACTTAGAACTACTTAGACCTAACTAACCTAAGGACATCACACACATACATGCCCGAGGCAGGATTCGAACCTGCGTCCGTAGCAGTCGCGGGGTTCCGGACTTCGCGCCTAGAACCGCTCGGCCACCGCGGCCGGCAATTGTCTATCCCACGGTCAACATTACGGCAAAGTTGGCGCCTGTTTTACACCGGTACGTACTAGATCTAGACGTGCGCCAACTGAAACCTCACGATCTGCAGCAACGTTCTGAATTTGCTCTTCTGTTTCTGGCACGGAATGAAGCTGATGACATGTGATCGGGCAACATTCTGTGGAGAGACGAGGCACATTTTACACTACAGGGAGCAGTATTTATTTTTTGTTTTATCGTATGGCTAGGGCCCCCTTCGGGTAGCACGTTCGCCGGGTGCCGGTGTTTCAATGTGACGCCACTTTGTTTAGTATCTAGTTTCTAACTGCACTGCAGCACTGGTTAAAATTTACTGTGCACCAGGAAAGTTCTCGCACTCAAATTATTCTTGGGACCTAGAGCTGACTGAATCCGAAGTGGAAAGCTCTGAGATATTTAGCGAGTCGTGGAATCACAGAATAGAGGCCATAGGAGGGGGAGTATTCATTGCAGTTTACAAAAATATTGTCTCTATTGAAGTAGGAGTTGAGTGTGATAGTGAAGTCATCTGGTGACGTATAACAGATGTAGGTGAAACCAAGTTAATTGTTGAATGTTTTTACCGGCACACAATCCCGCTATGACAGTTCTGCTAATTCAAAGAGAGTCTACGGTCAACAGCATGTAAATACCTAGGTCATGCAATACTACTTAAAGGCCACTTGAACCTGCCGAGTACAGACTGGGATGTCTATAGATTCATTGCAGGGGGGAGCGGGGGGGGGGGGGGGGGGGGGGAAGATTACATGCGAAATACCTTTGTACAAGTTTTCTGAAAATTTTCTTGAGCAGCTAGGAGAGTGTTTCTGCTAGACAGAGTAGATAATCAGTTATTAGCATCTCACTTAGACAGCAAATTGGCAACACTTAGTGGTATGGATGTAGAGGAATTATGGGAAAACTTTAAGCAGATTGTAAACCGAGGATTAATGTAATTATACCCTCAGGTGTTACAGATTACAGCAATGGAATGAAATGTATCACGGAAAACTTTCTTTGTAATTCAAAAATCTTTAAAAATAAATGTTTTAAGTACAAAATTAATCACTCAAATGCGTGTCCTGTAGCGCTAAATGTGCGCCTTGCTGTAAGATAATTCTGTGGAAGTGTCGTAGTTATCGTCCTCTGTAAGCAAAGTTCTGCTGAAGTCAATGTACTCACCTCATCATAAACAAAAGTGAAATGCTTTGCGTATAGATATCTTAGTTATTACGCTTATTGCCGTGATGAAGAAAGTACTGTGCTGTAACGTATTATTGTGCAACGGAAAAGGCTGTCTCGTTGTAGCTATATCACAAAAGTTATTACTAAAACATGTTTTACTTTCCAGAATAATACAGAAAAACTGTGCAGATATAAAACAGATACAGCACAAAAGCAACAATGTAAATTGTGTCACACATTAGTAGCGTCGTGATATAATCGTGTAGCTGTCAAATAAACTAACCACTGTGTCATCTGGTATCTCTCAGAAAGTACTTTAAATTCAGAATGTATTTTCAAGTAAACCAAAATGTTGCATTAAAATCTCATTAGCAGTATATATTGTAAGTATGTAAGCCGTATATTCGTTACGTAATCGTGCAACTAACAAACAAGAATGTACAAATAACAACACTGTATCGTCTGTTCACTATAACAATGCATTCGTAATTTCCGTTTAAATAAGTTCTCTTGGTTCTTGACTGGATATTTAACTTCAAACATTGTTGCATGTTAACAGATTCTAAGTCTGACAAAGCATACTAGTAACGTGAAGTGAAAAATTTTATAGCAAAGACTAAGTTAAAAAGCAGATTATCTTTCAATAAACGGTTTTACATGTGAAATGTGGTGTAAACTGTTACCCTTTCTAGTGTGCAGACTTTCAACTTCAAAGCAATTATCATGTTGTATACGTCGGTAAGGAATGCTAAAATTTTTCTCAAGGTTAGCGTCTATGTTATTTTTCTCTGAGCCAGCCGGCGCACGTGGCTGCCTGCGGTGCGGGTCATTGTCTCTTTGTTGGCGCGTGTCGTTATTGGGATTAGGAGACCTAACTTCTACAAATTCATCTTGTCGAGAGGGCCCTGCCCTGTTTGAATCCCGCCAGCTCTGATGCAATTCATGTCTGTCGTTACGATTATATCGTCTGTCGTCATGTCGGTAGATTTCATAATTTCTTTTTTGTCGGTCACGTGGTGGAGAATTTCTCCCTGAATCGTAACTGCGTGCTGAACTGTTGCGTCTGAAGTTATTCTGTCTCCCTTGATAATAATTATTTTGGTTCCCATATTGTCTGTTTCTCTGATTGTCTCTGTGATAGTCATTACCGCGGAGAGGTGATCTTTCCCTGTAATTATTAATACTCTGCCAACGGCTGTCATACGGGTGGTGTCTGTTTTGGTCACAATTTACGTTGTAAGAATAGCCTTGTCGTGTCCATTTATTATTTCTGTAATCGCGGAATTGTGACGAATGTGACCTGTAATTGTTGTGCTCCTGTTTTCGCGTTCCGCGATTGTCAGTGTCAATTTCCAATTCTTGTAACATTCCCCGAAAAGCTTCTATGTCGTCTTTGCAACGTCCTGCCAAAATAATATGTCGTAAATGTTCAGGCAATTTGATTAAGCAAATGCGGATGAGTTCTGAGGGGCTGTAAGGGTTTGACATATACTGATTCTTGTACAACATGTCTTCAAAATATTTCACAAGACTGGAAAACTGGAAAATTCAAGTTGTTCGAAATGTTTCATCATTATGATGCTATGTTTTACTCGGTCTTGTGTGGCTTGAGACCAATATGCTGAGAGGAAGGCATGGTAAAATTCTCCTTCACTGTGGCAATCGTGAATGACCGATCGCATTCTTACAGCTGGTTCATTCTCTAAGTAGCCACACATAAATTCTAATCTGTGCTCTAATGACCAGTTGGGAGGAAAACAATGAGAGAATTGATGAAGCCACCCTTGTGGACGAATGTCGTTGCCGGAATTCTTAAATGTTTTGAATTTACGTGTAGTAATAAACAGCTTATAGTCAAAATCATCATGTCGGCGAGTCGCATGTCGGTCATTGTTACGTCGTTTCGGCGGTTCCATCTCAAAATTCGGTGTACCTTGCCAATTTCTTTCATAATTTCCGAAGTGCCCTGTGTTATTATTTTGTGCCTGTTCCGTATTTCTATGTCCCTCTTCCCGTATTGGAGCGCGAGTGTCCTCTGAAATATGTAATTCGTCTATTACCTGTGTCAACTGATCTTGTACTTCCCGGTTTCTCTTTGGTGTTGCGTATTAATTTGATTCTGATTTTGTTTGAATTTCCTAATTTGTTCATGTCATTCAGATCATCATCCACCTTTGTAGATAAGTTAGTGAACTGATCCGAAAGTTCGGCTACTTTCTCCGATAGTGAACTTATTTCCTCAGTGTGTTTTTCTAAACCAAGTTTCAGAGTGTCCATTTGTGTTGAAATCGTATCTACTGCGACCTTTAAGTTTTCCTGAGTTTTTGCAAGTTCCTTAACCGAATCGGTAGATGCAACTGAGTCAATCTTAGCTTGCAAGGTCTCATGATTTTCATGAACAATAGTTTGCAGTTCTTTTATGGCTGGTTCGTGATTCTGTAATGTATTTTCATGCCGCGAAAAAATAGGTTGAATATGCTCACAAATTTGTGTTTTTACGTCATTACAGACTTTTTGACATTTCGATTCGATTTTATGTAACTCAGTAGTTAAATCTTCACGTGTTTGTTCAAGCGTGGTGTCTAATCTTTGAAGATTTTGTTCCATTGTGTCTAACTTTTGAAGATTTTGTTCCATTGTGTCTAACGTTCGAAGATTTTGTTCCATTGTGTCTAACTTTTGAAGCTTTTGCTGTGTTTGTCCCATTTGTTGCATTAATTGTAATAACAATGCACTGGGGTCTGAAACATGTTCCTCAGTGCTTTTCGGCAGTGAATTTGCACCGGCAACATTCACATTTTGACAAGCGAAAATGTGTCTTGACTTATTTGAGAAAACGGTGAGGACCCAAAACCTGAATCTACAGTATTTGCGAGATTGTGTCCTGTCATTTCGGATTCCTGAAGCGAGCTGTTGCCGACCGATCGATCAATAATGCTTCCCTGTTCACTAATTGTTTCACTGCCTACGCCATTATTTGCCGCCCGCTCCATTTCCCTATGCACAATTACCAAATTACTACTTTGAATGTCTGTTAATTCATTACACAGCGGTGCTGATAAGCTACGCTCGTCGTCACTATTATTTCTCAGTTTACTTTGGAGCCTAGTGTTACGTTTTTCATACGCCATTATTGTCACAATATTTCACACGATAACACAGAAAAGCACAATTTGAAGAGAAAAATAAGAAAACACATTAACATAGCACTGAAAATAATATCTAGTTAATTGCAAGCGCAGCTGCGAAATACTTGGTGCAAAACTACATGCACGCCACAATTGTTTTACTGTACAACAATGAAAAACTACAACTACAAAGGAAATTCTCTCTATGATTACGCGCTAGCAATAAACAATAGCTACACTAATTACACAAACAACAAGAAAAAAATCAGAAGATTCCAGTGAGGTATCCTCGGCTAAGGGTCGACATATGAAACGTCCCCTTAGAAAAATTATTGAATTACTGTGCTGATAAATCTCTTACATTAGTTGATTTTCAAACAGCTGAGCAAAACTGAACGTACTCAGACATTTCGCTCTTTACCTTTTCTGATCAACACTAAACTGACACACAATATTTTTAGCGCAACGCAATCTGACTTTCAAAAATCCCTACAAATGAATGGCCCTGACTAACATTAACCTATACCTTTCACAAATCACTTACCTCACAAAATCTTCGTTACTCGAACTACTGCAATACAGCGAGCGCCACTACTGCCAGCTAAATAAAAGATTCAAACTACTGAAGGCACTAACTACTGATAGGCATAGTTAGCAAATGAAAGATTTTGATAGAGAACAAACAATGTATTTACCTTAATAGTGTTCAAAAGTCATAATATATATAGCAGTTCATGACATCCATTCTTACAAATGTACTATTTCTGATGGACACACGTCCAGATCATCCGCTCTCAAAAATCCGCCATCTCACTTACCCACATCCATCACTGCTGGCGGCTCACCTCCAAAGCGCAACGCTACGCGCTGTTAACAGCCAACAGCCCAACACTACAATAGCGAATATTACAACAATGCCACCCAGCCGCAGACTGCACACAGCACAGCCAGTGATTTTCATACAGAGCGCTACGTGGCGTTACCAATATAAAAACCTAAACAGCCTACTTACACCGTGTTCTGGAGAGTTAAGTGTCTAGTAAGTGGATACAGAATAAAAAAGACCCACCATGGTTTAATAAGGAAATTTGGAGGATGCTAAGGAAGAGGATGCTGCTGCACTCTCGGTTCAAAAGGGAACGCACAAATGACGACAAGCGAAAGTTGGTAGAAATTCATGCGCCTGTGAAAAGATTTATGCGCAAAGCATACAACAACTACCACCGTCACACCTTAGTAAAAGACCTGGCAGAGAGCCCGAGAAATTTCTGGTCCTATGTACAACTGCTAAGCGGTTCTAAGGTTTCCATTCAGTCCCTTGTTGAGCAGTCTGGCGTGCCTGTTGAAGATAGCTAAACGAAAGCAGAAGTTTTAAATTTCACGTTCAAGAAATCGTTCACACAGAAGAATCGTACAAACATACAGTCATCTGATCATCGGACAGTCTCCCGTATGGACGACATAAGTATACCTGGCGTAGAGAAACAACTGAAAGATTTGAAAGCAAATAAATTACCAGGTCCGGATGGAATCCCAGTTCGATATTACAAAGAGGCCTCTAAGGCATTGGCCACTTACCTAGCTTGCATTTATCGTGAATCTCTCACCTAGCACCAAGTCCCAAGCGGCTGGAAAAAAGCACAGGTGACTCCAGTATATAAAAGGGTATGATAACGGATCCGCAAAATTACAGACCAGTACCCCTAACTTCCGTTTGCTGCAGAATCCTGGAACATATTATCAGTTCGAATATAACAGGACCGCTGTTGTTCTCTTTATACATAAATGATTTGGCGGACAGGGCGGGCAGCAACTTGCGGTTGTTTGCCGATGATGCCGTGGTGTGCAGTAAGGTGTCGAAGTTGAGTGACTGCAGGAAGGTACAAGACGACTTAGACAAAATTTCCAGTTGGTGTGATGAATGGCAGCCAGCCCTAAATGTGGAAAAATGTAAGTTAATGCGGAGGAATAGGAAGATCGAACCTATAACTTTCGGGTTACTACCAGTGTCCGTTTAAATATCTGGGCGTAACGTTGCAAAGCGATATGAGGTGGAACGAACATGTGTGAACTGTGATAAGAAAGGCGAATGGTCGACTTCAGGTTATTGGGAGAATTTTAGAAAAGAGTGGTTCTTCTGTATAGAAGACCACATATAGGACGCTGGTGTGACCTATTCTTGAGTACTGCTCGACTGTTTGGGATACATACCAGGTCAGATTTAAGGAAGACATCGAAGCAGTTCAGAGGTGAACTGTTAGATTTGTTACCAGTAGGTTCAAATGGAACAAATGGCTCTGAGCACTATGGGACTTCTGAGGTCATCAGTCCCCTAGAACTTAGTACTTAAACGTAAATAACCTAATGACATCACACACACCCATGCCCGAGGCAGGATTCGAACCGCTCAGCCACCCCGGCCGGCTGTTACCAGTAGGTTTGAAAAACAAGTAAGTGCTACGGAGATGCTTCGGGAACTCAAATGAGAATCCCTGGAGGGAAGACGACGTTCTTTTCGAGAAACACTATTTAGAAAACTTAGAGAACCAGCATTTGAAGCTGACTACCGAATGATTCTATTGCCGCCAACATACATCGCGCGTAATAACCACGAAGATAAGATACGAGAAATTAGGGCTCATGCGGAGGCATATAGATAGCCGTTTTTCCCTCGCTTTATTTGCAAGTGGAACAGGAAAGGAAATAACAGGTGTGTTTGGAGGTCAGAACAACAACTGTGTTAGTTGTAAACAATTTTGGTTTAATGTTGCAGTCTTATCACAGAAATACACGCATTTACACAGTTCACAATGTGGCAATGTTACGACAGTTGTCAAACTAACACATCTTGTCCTCAGAAAGTGGAATAATCATAAACACAAGAATGGTAAATTTTAACAGGAAGTCTCTTTAAAAAATTATTCTTATGACTACCTCATGATGTTAGCCAGTACTATGATAAATCATCTGATTCCGGTTAACAGTTCGGTACTATTTAAAATGGCAATCAAATCTACGGAGAATGGTTAGTTTTATGACAAGTTGAGCAAAAGATTACCCAAGGTCGCTCGAGTTTACAGTGGACGCAAGCTGGTGAACCAACAAGTTTACGCCTCTGCTCGTGCTGTTTACCTTAGCTGCGATGAAATGTGTTCTGCATGGCTATTCTCGCCCACTGAAATTCCTATAAAAACCTATTAAGCCTTTGCTGATTTTTTCAGCAGAAACTTTCTCTATGTTTCTCATGATGCGAGAAAACATGTGCTCATCCCTAGTCTTGGAATATGGCAATATGCACGCGCATGGCTGGAGCAGCCTGCATATTGAAATGCCCATTCAGTCCTCGCAAGAACAATTAACTAACTGTCTGGTTCGTTTCTCCACAGTTGGAGCTCAACGACACTTCAGCTAATATCTAGCTGAATGTCAGCCGCAGTGAATGCAGTGTTCACACAAATTTTTCATCTGCGTCATAAAGAGCGTTATGCGCCCCGTTCTGCACTTGACGCCAGTTCAGAGAAGAATCCCCAAAAATTTTGCTCTTGTCTTTCTCGTAGCCGAACTGTTTCCCCACCTGGGTTCTTTCGTTCTCCACATCACGGCTTTTTTCGACCAGTAGAAGCGTTCCTCTTATTTTGTGGAAACTGTCTCTGCCAGTCGCAAGGGCCCTACCATTGGCCTGCGTCAAAATCTCGGCACTTTACTCCTTCCTAGTTCGTTTCCGCCAATCGGACTTTTTGTGCCAGCTCCTGACACCTAAAAGCAACATGCGTACATCACATGTGTGTCATTCACTGTTCACGTGATCAACTGCGTCACAAGTTTTCTTCGTATCCATTTGGAATTCTGAAACGCAGTTTTCTAAAGCTTCTTTCTGTCCTACTTCTGGTGGGCCATTACTTGCTCTCCAGTATGCGTCACCTGTCCGGTCGCTGACTCCCACCGCGTGACGCCCCCTAAGAGGTTTTCATGGTGCCTCCCATGGTGCGGCCTCTGCTTCTGCCCACGCCTGCTTACACACAAAACGCTTCCTCTCGCTCCTTGTTTCACCTTCCGCTCATTGAGATGCATTATATAGGAGCGGTGTGTTAATACCGTCGAGCTGGCCCGAGTGGCCGAGCGGTTCTAGGCGCTACGGTCTGGAACCGCGCGAGCGCTACGGTCGCAGGTTCGAATCCTGCCTCGGACATGGTTGTGTGTGATGTTCTTATGGTTAGTTAGGTTTACGTAGTTCTAAGCTCTAGGGGACTGATGACCTCAGCAGTTAAGTCTCATAGTGCTCAGAGCCATTTGAACCATTTGACCTTCATTTATTCTGCCACCTCACACAGGTAGTGGTATAGGGTACCCTCCGCTCCGCACCGTACGGTGGCTTTCGGAATATCTGTGTGGATGTAGATGGCTTTAATTTTGTGTATTCTGGCCTGCCCACTGAAGTCTTCTGGAATAAATTGTCCTCATAATTGTTGCTTGTTGTGATAGCATGTGGATTTCTGTATTGTGTTTTCTCTTCCAGCTTTGCGATTCGTTATCGTAGTATGTACGAAAGATTGTCCTATAGACTTCGTTTCCAAAAACTTGTAAGTAGTGTTCTTCTATTTAAGATAAACTCAATATTTCCGCTCTATATGATCTGACGACTGTGTTCTAAAAGTTTTTATATGAAGCCGCTGTTAGCCTCTGTTAGCATTTGGCAGTCTCAGTTTATCCTATTTGTAATAATTAACTAGGAACAGTAGAAATCGTAAAATATCTGGAAGAGAGCGACCTGAAGCCAATGACCACATAAAACTAGGTGTAGGAAAGCTGATGCCAGGCTGAGAATCCCCTGAAATTGACCTTTGTTTGGTATATTATATACAATAAATGTCATCGAACCTTTACCTATTTTGTAGATGAAAGACGACATTATTTGTACGTTAATTTGAACCGTATGATAATGTAGTTGTTTAACTTCTTGCTCGCACATGTGTTTCGACTTGTGGGAATGCGCTTGACATTCGCGTTGTAAAAGTTTTGATACAAATTCATGTTGATCACAACAACATCAGCTTTATATACGTTGCAGAATACCACAACTGACTCACAGACGAGCAGTAATTTCGGCTGTCACAACAGAGAACTCCCCAAATGGAATCAAACACTACTTGTGCGGCAGTTTTTTTTTTTTCAAAATGGGGAATCCTGGCCGTGTATACGTGTAAAATATTCAGTTCAGTTCAGAGAGGCCATAATGATTGGTGGGCACCTTAATATTTATGCTCGGGAATAATTATACCCTGAAGAGCCAAAGGAACTGGTACACATGCCTAATATCGCATAGGGCCCCCATGAGCACGCAGAAGTGCGTAACACGACGTGGATGTACTCGACTAATGTCTGAAGTAGTGCTGGAGGGAACTGACACCATCAATTCTGTAGGGGTGTCCATATATCCGTAAGAGTACGAGGGGGTGGAGATCTCTTCTGAACAGCACGTTGCAAGGCATCCTAGATATCTACATCTACATCCATACTCCGCAAGCCACCTGACGGTGTGTGGCGGAGGGTACCCTGAGTACCTCTATCGGTTCTCCCTTCTATTTCAGTCTCCTATTGTTCGTGGAAAGAAGGATTGTCGGTATGCTTCTGTGTGGGCTCTAATCTCTCTGATTTTATCCTCATGGTCTCTTCGCGAGATATACGTAGTAGGGAGCAATATACTGCTTGACTCTTCGGTGAAGGTATGTTCTCGAAACTTTAACAAAGCCCGTACCGAGCTACTGAGCGTCTCTCCTGCAGAGTCTTCCACTGGAGTTTATCTATCATCTCCGTACGCTTTCGCGCTTACTAAATGATCCTGTAACGAAGCGCGCTGCTCTCCGTTGGATCTTCTCTATCACTTCTATCAACCCAATCTGGTACAGATCCCACACTGCTGAGCAGTGTTCAAGCAGTGGACGAACAAGCGTACTGTAACCTACTTCCTTTGTTTTCGGATTGCATTTCCTTAGGATTTTTCCAACGAATTTCAGTCTGGCATCTGCTTTTCCGACGATCGACTTTATATGATCATTCCATTTTAAATCACTCCTAATGCGTACTCCCAGATAATTTATGGAATTAACTGCTTCCAATTGTTGACCTGCTATTTTGTAGCTAAATGATAAGGGATCTATCTTTCTATATATTCGCAGCACATTACACTTGTCTACATTGAGATTCAATTGCCATTCCCTGCACCATGCGTCAATTCGCTGCAGATCCTCCTGCATTTCAGTACAATTTTCCATTGTTACAACCTCTCGATACACCACAGCATCATCTGCAAAAAGCCTCAGTGAACTTCCGATGTCATCCACAAGGTCATTTATGTATATTGTGAATAGCAACGGTTCTATGACACTCCCCTGCGGCACACATGAAATCACTCTTACTTCGGAAGACTTCTCTCCATTGAGAATGACATGCTGCGTTCTGTTATCTAGGATCTCTTCAATCCAATCGCACAATTGGTCTGATAGTCCATACGCTCTTACTTTGTTCATTAAACGACTGTGGGGAACTGTATCGAACGCCTTGCGGAAGTCAAGAAACACGGCATCTACCTGTGAACTCGTGTCTATGGCCCTCTGAGTCTCGTGGACGAATAACACGAGCTGGGTTTCACACGACCGTCTTTTTCGATACCCATGCTGATTCCTACAGAGTAGATTTCTAGTCTCCAGAAAAGCCATTATACTCGAATACAATACGCGTTCCAAAATTCTACAACTGATCGACGTTAGAGATATAGGTCTACAGTTCTGCACATCTGTTCGACGTCCCTTCTTGAAAACGGGGATGATCTTTTCCAATCTTTTGGAACACTACGCTCTTCTAGAGACCTACGGTACACCGCTGCAAGAAAGGGGGGCAAGTTCCTTCGCATACTCTGTGTAAAATCGAACTGGTATCCCATCAGGTCCAGCGGCCTTTCCTCTTTTGAGCGATTTTAATTGTTTCTCTATCCCTCTGTCGTCTATTTCGATATCTACCATTTTGTCATCTGTTCGACAATCTAGAGAAGGAACTACAGTTCAGTCTTCCTCTGTGAAACAGCTTTGGAAAAAGACATTAAGTATTTCGGCCTTTAGTCTGTCATCCTCTGTTTCAGTACCATTTTGGTCACAGAGTGTCTGGACATTTTGTTTTGATCCACCTACCGCTTTGACATAAGACCAAAATTTCTTAGGATTTTCTGCCAAGTCAGTACACAGAACTTTACTTTCGAATTCATTGAACGCCTCGCGCATAGCCCTCCTCACACTACATTTCGCTTCGCGTAATTTTTGTTTGCCTGCAAGGCTTTGGCTATGTTTATGTTTGCTGTGAATTTCCCTTTGCTTCCGCAGCAGTTTCCTAACTCCGTTGTTGTGCAGTGGGGTGCAGTCGTCAGGGGTACACGAGTGGGTCTTCGGCACCGAAAGCCCATATTGATGACGTTTAGTTGAATGGTTCGCACGGTGTTACTTTTTGATAGCCCAGCATTGAAATCTGCAGCAATTTGTGGAAGAGATGCACTTCTATCACGTTGAACGATTCTCTTCAGTCGTCGTTGGTCCGATTCTTGCAGGATCTTTTTCTTGCCGCAGCGATGCCGGAGATTTGACGTTTTACCGGATTCCTGACATTCACGGTACACTCGTGAAATGGTCGTACGGGAAAATCCCCACTTCATCGCTACCTCGGAGACGCCGTGTCCCATCGCTCGTGCGCCCACCATAACACCATGTTCAAACTCACTTAATGAAAGCCTGCCATTGTAGGAGCAGTAAGCGATCTATCAACTACGCCAGACACTTGCTGTCTTATATAGGCGTTGCCAACCGCAGCGCCGAATGATGCCTGTTTACATATCTCTGGATCTGAATACGCATGCCTGTACCAGTTTCTTTGACGCTTCACCATATATAACAAATGTTATCTGTTATAATAATGTCTGTTCTTTTAATTAAAAAATTTACGTGAGATTTTCATTGCCCCACCTCTCCCCCATCCATTAAATGAGATTTAGTAAGATTTTACCGCATCTCCCCTTCGGTATTTTGAGCTGACGTAATTAACGAACGTTCCCTAATGAGATTTTAGCCGCTTCTACAGTGTGACAATTAACGCAGCAGCGGTAGTTGCGACGGCGAACCGCTCTTGCCTGTGTGGCAAGGGACTCCCATGCCATTTTTCGTGGCCTGAGCTTCACCGCCAGGCCAGGCCGTTACTCGCTACTAGAGCGTTAAATGAGATGCTCATCAAACTCACGTAGCAGTCGCTTATAGAGAGGCATTATGGATCACAGAGAAGGTTGCCCTTAAGATTTCTCGAGCGTATGTTTGAAGAAGAGTCGGGCAACCTATTATTTCCTTCCATATGTGTCTCGCGAAATAATCATGGCGATAAAATAAGGGAAATTAGAGCTCATACAGAGCCTTACAACAGTCTTTTCTCTCGCACTATTCGTTAATGGAACAAGGGAGGGGAGAAATTATTGTGATTCCAGGAATACCTTGCGCCACACACCGCGACATGTCGTATGGAGCATATGTAAGTGTCGATCTAAATATAGACGTACACTCGTTCATAACATCAAAATATGATATAAATTTTACACATAAACATGTTTTATTGTCTGCTTTGGCGGCTATATGCGTATGATATAAATAAACAAAGATAATGTAACCAGTCACTAAATTCGGATTCCTCAGTTATGATGCATTTTATAGGCTTTGGTCTATCATCATTGTGTTAGTTTTGGAAATAAGTGGTATATATGGTATGATTTTTTATCAGTGAATGTGTAAAGCTCGAATGCCGAGTTTTCGAGGGAAATATGCAATTCGGAGACACAGGACTGCATAAATTTCGACAGACTTGATTACCTGGTAGCAATTCTGTTAAAATAAAAAAATAGCTGTTACGTGATGTAGAAGCCCATTTACATATAGGTTAAGGCAGATGCCAGAATGGATCCTTTGAGAAGGACACGGCCAATCTTCCCTGTCATAGATGGAATGTCAGACCTTTATGTTCTGTTCAAAAATGGTTCAAATGGCTCTGAGCACTATGGGACTTAACATCTGAGGTCATCAGTCCCCTAGAACTCAGAACTACTTAAACCTAACTAACCTAAGGACATCACACACATCCATGCCCGAGGCAGGATTCGAACCTGCGACCGTAGCGGTCGCGTGGTTCCAGACTGAAGCGCCTAGAACCGCTCGGCCACCACGGCCGGCTTTATGTTCTGTACTTGCATCATTGTAATAAGATGGTAGGCTCTCTTAGAATTTTTCCTTTTAGCTGTTGAAAATTTTCGGCGTGTGTGGATCTAAGCTTCAGGTATTCTGAGAGAGAGAGAGAGAGAGAGAGAGAGAGAGAGAGAGAGAGAGAGAAACATAACACAGCTGTTCAGATCTCTTGAATTGACTGATTAACCTTTGCCCACGCGTATTTAGGTCTGACTGGAAAACACGTGAGTGGGTTATCATTAAAAGTAGATGTAAAACATTGAATCAAATACATGAATCTTTATGTTGGTCGTTTCATTTAATTTTAATGGCTTCCAAATTATGATCTCCCGTTTCAGATATCCGTAGACAATGAAGAACAGGTTGACGTCCGTTTTCTTGACTTGTGGAGAGCCTTCAGAACAGATATGGAATTGGATTCGATACCCAGCTAAAAGAACCAAGTACTCAGCACTTTTTGGGAAGAGTCACGAGAAGGGGAAGTGGCATCCGATGTACCTCAAGGAAGTGTGACAGGACGGGTGCTAATTCTAATATACGGCATATACAAGATTGAGGGCTAGCAACGTCTCTTACTTTCCTAAGGCTGTCTGCAGACGATGCAGTTGTGTAAGGGGAGGCCACGTAGATGGAAAATTGTTACTATATGCGGTAAGACTTGAAGTTGATCTGCGATTGGTTTAATTACTTGCCGTTTGTAAACCCCTTTTTTCTATATTTTTAAATACTAACGTCCACTCAAATCTGCAGCTATTGAACGAGTGAAAGTCGTTAGTTACATCAGATACGCAGGTGGCCATTGAATTGATCCATGTGTCTAGACCAACCTGCGCACTGCAGATTATACTAATAGGTTGTCCTGAAATTATAAAATTCATACAATTTAAGTAGTTTTATTTCATGCAGAGAATGTTTATGGGCCATTAACAGTCTCTATCACTCTAACATAATTCATCCTCCTGAGCCATTACAAGACCTCCATCTAGTTCACATTCAAAACATTTCAGTTGTTTTTTTACTTCTCCTGAAATCGTTTAAGACGCCTTCTGAAATCCAAATTTCAGACACGGCCGCCAACAAAGAAATTAATTTGCCTTGTGCTTCTAATGGTTGCAAAACACATTTAATAATGTGATCTCCAAACTTCTCATAAACCATGATTCTTCACAAAAATGGTTCATATGGCTCTGAGCACTATGGGACTTAACATCTGAGGTCATCAGTCCCCTAGAACGTAGAACTACTTAAACCTAACTAACCTAAGGACATCACACACGCCGGCCGCGGTGGCCGTGCTGTTCTGGCGCTGCAGTCCGGAGCCGCGGGACTGCTACGGTCGCAGGTTCGAATCCTGCCTCGGGCATGGGTGTGTGTGATGTCCTTAGGTTAGTTAGGTTTAAGTAGTTCTAAGTTCTAGGGGACTTCTGACCTAAGATGTTGAGTCCCATAGTGCTCAGAGTCATTTGAACATCACACACATTCATGCCCGAGGCAGGATTAGAACCTGCGACCGTAGCGGTCGCGCGGTTCCAGACTGAAGTGCCAAGAACCGCTCGGCCACAAAGGCCGGCGATTATTCACAATTAGCTTCACAAAATTATTTACTTTGAACTCAAATATTACGTCTTTTCACTTTCGCATTACTTATACTTCAAAGTTAACATATGTCCGCACTTGTAGATTGCCGCCCAACCTTTACACGCGACCACTGGTCACCGACAGCATTCTAACGTCTCGAAAGTGCGCCCTCTGTACCTGAGATTCCACGACCGCTAGAGGGAAACTGTAACTTCCAGATCCTTCTACAAGATGAGCGATATCGCAACCATCGGAAATGAGCTGTTAATAAACACCACTCCATACGCGATAGGAATAGGACAGAAAATCACTAATATCAGTACGAAGTACCCTGCAGCACACATTCTACGGTGGCTTGAGGAATATGCAGTGTGTTTATAAAATTCATCTTTTGCAACTAAAATTTGTTTTTGTGTACCAAAGTGGCATTCATTTATATCACATTCATGCATCCACTTGTTATTCTGTTTGTTCAAAATACACATAGTAGTTCGTCACTATGGATCATGGAACATTCGACATCCAGTACAACGTACTAGGTCCTATTACTCAAATATTTATTGAGACAGTCACATATTTGCAAAGATACTCCGTTCGATCGTATCTTGGTTGGTAGTAGCAGATATGCCACTATATCGAACGCCTTTCGGACGTCTAAGAACACGGAATCTAGCTGTTCACATGCTTCTGTTGTTTACATCATGTCATGTATGAAAAGGCAGACTGTGTTTTGATTCTTTATTTATTATTACTCGTTGGCCTGGCAGTCTTACCAAAGTGGATTGACGGAAAAGATTGAGAAGAGTCCAAGAAGAGATATGCACAGCATCTAAGTTTTATTTAGTCAGTACGAGAGAATCACGGAGATAATCAAGAAAAGCCACAACAATAGTGTAGACTTTACTCTCATCGTTTCGTGATCTTAAATTACAACAGGAGTCAAGAATCACATTACCCCTACAAATTTCATCTCACAAAATGACAACGAGAGTAATATTCTTTCATATCATAGTAGAATTATCAATAGATGTTTAAATGAGCTCATCAATGAGATCCATGAGAAGTAGAAATCCGTGAAGTTTTCCAAAAGTCAGTTCTCATACCAGTACCTAAGAACACCACATTAGACAAGTGTGAAAAAATTCGCATTGTAATCTAGCTCCAAGACACCAACAGATATCGTAGACAACAGTATACGAAATGTATTAAATCTGAATTAAGGAGGATAGTCAGTAAGACAAAAAGAGAGTTCATGGATTGAATGAAAAACACAGCACTTTTGTTAATAAAATATTTACCTTATTTGTTCACTGTTTCCCCCCAAAATAGCCCAGATTAGACCAAAGTGTACAAAGAAGCCATGGGTTACACAAGGAGTAAAGGTGTCTTATAAGACAAATAGGGAATTGTGTCTGTCACTCAGAACAGCTCTGTTGATGTTATAGCATATTACAAGACATACAGCAACATATTAAAATGGTAATACGGATATCAAAGCAAATGCATTACGAAAAAAATACAACTACATCAGGTAACAAATTAAAGATAATATGGGATATAATGAAGGAGGAAACCAGTAGAGCCAGACATGAAAAGGGGCAGATAGTATTGAGTAAATGAAACATGGGTAAAAGAAGTGTGCAGTGTTGCAAAATATTTCAACAAGCATTTCACAGCTATTACTGAAAATGTCGGGTTGTGAGGTTCAGTAGATGCTGCCATGGAGTTTCTAACACCACTAATGTGAATGTAGCCCCACTACCCGAGTGGCAGTAATGTTCGCCAAAAAATCTTTAAAATAAAAAAAATTCTATCATAAAATCTCAACGAAGTTAATTAAAGAGTGTGCTTCTGAATTTAGTAACATATTAAGCTGTCTGTGTAACCAAACGTTCGTCAGTGGCACATTTCCTGACTGACTAAAGTATGTGGAATTTAAGCCTTTGTTTAAAAAGGAGATAAAGAAATGCCGTCAAATTTCCGTCCAATTCCAATTTTCCCAGTATTCTAAAAAGTTTTAGGAAAGGTAATACACAATCGGCTTCGTAACCATCTGACATCAAGTAAGATATTCTCAAAGTCGCAGTTAGTATCTCTAAAGGGTTCTGACATCAAAAAGGCTATCTACACATACATTGAAAATATGCTAAATTCATTAGATAAAATATTTTGTGGTCTGTCAATCCCATGTGACTGCGTAAAACACTACATCTTTTTATGTAAGTTAAAATATTATGGTGTAACAGGAAATGCCGCAGAATGGTTCAGATCCTATATTCATGACAAGAAACAAACTGTGTCATTAGGAAAGAGATATGTCTTAAGCTATGAGGCATCATGCAACTGGGTACTAATTACATGTGATGCCCCACAAGGTTCCATCTTGGGGCCCTTACCTTTTCTTGTGTATATCAATGACCTATCATCAGTAACATTACCAGATGCCTAGCTTGTTTTGTTTGCTGATAATACATACATTGCAATAAATAGAAAATCAAGTGTAGTCTTAGAAAGATCGGTTAATGAAATTTTCATGGACATTAATAAATGGTTCGAAGTCTTCGAAAACACACACTACACGCAGTTCAGAACTTGTAAGAGGTTTCACGCCAGTATATGCCTAAAATACGATGACCAACAGATAGAAGAAGTGGACAGTGTTAAATTATTTCGATTAAAGCTTGGTGATAAATTCAGCTTGGAGGAGCACGCCACGGGACTGCTGAAGCACCTAAACAAATTTTTATTTGCGCTGCGAATGTTGTCAGACATTGGAGATACAAAAATGAAAAAGCTGGTTACTATGCTTACTTACATTCCATAATATCATACGCGGTTATTTTTTTGGGTAACACATCAAGAAAAGCTGAAGTTTCACGGGTCCAAACAAGTGTAATAAGAATTATTTGTGGTGTGAACTCAGGAACGTCCTGCAGAAGAATGTTTAGGGAACTACATCTACATCTACATCTACATTTATACTCCGCAAGCCACCCAACGGTGTGTGGCGGAGGGCACTTTACGTGCCACTGTCATTACCTCCCTTTTCTGTTCCAGTCGCGTATGGTTCGCGGGAAGAACGACTGTCTGAAAGCCTCCGTGCGCGCTCGAATCTCTCTAATTTTACATTCGTGATCTCCTCGGGAGGTATAAGTAGGGGGAAGCAATATATTCGATACCTCATCCAGAAACGCACCCTCTCGAAACCTAGGGATATTAACTACTGCTGTCCACTATACCTATTCATTAATGAAATTTGTCATTAAAAATATATCTCCTTTTCAAATAAGAGATCAGTTCACGAAATCAGTACTAGAAATAAGAATAATCTTCACAAAAATTTAAAGTCACTTCCTTTGGCCCACAAGGTGCCCATTATTCAGGACAACATACTTCCAAAAACTTGCCAGAAGCCATAAAAAGTTTAACTACTAATAAAGTTCAGTTCATGTATAGCTTAAAAGGAGTTATTGGTGGCCAACTCCTTCAGTTCCACTGAAGAATTTCATAGTAGAACGAACTGATGTGTTTATGTTACTAATACGTAATATCAAATAATTTCAGTATTAGCACAATGTGAGTTCAGTACAAATTCAGTGCAGTAAGGTGATCACTGAACGTAAGTGTTGTAAAATGGTTTTTCTCCTTGATGATGTATGGCTAAAATAGCCTAAAAGTTATCACATGCACATGAAAGTATTGAACATTTACGTGTTTTGGGACAAGTATCTATTAAATTTTAAATGAAAATATGTCAAATTTTTTTAGGCCTTCGACATATATGTCGATCATTTCACTTGGGATCTGTGAAAGGTACATAAGCATATTTGGTTTTCACTGTAAATGTTTATTGTATGTTGTTGTTTTTCTGATGTGTTCTACGACCTGGACGGTCTCCTCACTACGGATCAATTGGAACGAAAAATATACCTACAGTCTAATCGCCAGTCTGAACAGAATAGATCAAAACGACGGTGAAGATAGAATATCGTGGAAAAAAAGTTCAGAATTAATAACTCGTTGATTTCAGGCCCTGTTGATTTGGATAAGGCTTTCTACACCGTAGACTGGTCTAAGATAATGCAAATTTTAATAAGCATTAAGTTGGACCACCATGAGAAAGGAAAATATTACCCAGCAATTTTTAAGAATCAGACAGCAGTGACGTAAAAATTTCAGGAGGAAATAAAGGCGTCCAGCAGAGTGGCAGGCTTTTCCCACTGCACTTCAACTTATGCATTGGGGATGTAATAAACGAATGTAAAGAGACAAATGTAGAAATAAAAATGCTTAGATTTGCCAATGATATAGTAGTGTTAACCGAATCTGAAAACAGTCTGCAAAAGTCCACAGAAGAATGAAGAAAATATTTTTACAAAGATATTATATGAAAATAAATAAGAAGAAAACCGAAATGACTGTACGTACTGGAGTTCCAATAACAGTGAGCCTGAATCTCGATGGAGATAATCTCAAATAAGTCACTAGCTTTACATACGTCGGTAGTAGAATAATGGTGGAGGGTGGATCAGGCCAGTAGAGTAAAAGTTGTTTTACACAAGCTAAAACAGCATTCAACAACAAGAATAATCTACTAACATCGTAAAATATTAGTTTAAATGCTAGAAAACAGTGTGTTAAATCTTTTGTTTGGAGCTTTACCAAAGGTGGTACGGAGGCGATGTAACTGGTGAGCGAGAACGGAAAAAAAAAACTACAGGCGGTTGAGGCGTGATGTCGGCGAAGAATCCAAAAAGTTTCATGGAGAGAGAAAACGATCAACGAAGATGTTTTAAAGAAGGTAGACGAGGAAAGATCGTTGTGGAGAACCATCAAGGAAAGGAGGGATCGTTGAGTTGGACACCTAGCCAGACATTGCCCCTTAATTGCGAAATTAATAGAAGGTTAAGTGCCAGGGAGGAATGCACGAGAAAGAGCAAGACTTCCGTACATTATGCAGATAAAACAAAATATGGAACTGACAACAAAGTCCGAACCGAAGGTACCTGAAGGAAGATAGTGACAGATGGAGAACGACTAACCTTCGGATTGAGAACAATAGAATGTTTAACGGATGTGACAAACTTTATAAGTTTATCACTCGTCTTGTTGGTTCGATTTAAATCTACAACTGCAAATTAGGTACCAATGTCTCACTTATTAGCTAAAAACGATAAACAACCGTAAAAACTTCCCTTTGTCTGCTCGGTCCTTTACGTCAAATTTTTATACAAAATTTTTTTAAAATATTTGTTTAAAACTGATTTGAGCCAGTACTCAGTTTACTTTCTTTAAAATTGTGTTGTTTCCGCATCCTAATTCCATTTAATAAGTAAATTAACGTAAAATTGAACCTACCATCAAAATATTGAAAACGGTCGGTACGGTCCGGGGAAGCTGAGTCGAGAGGTTCCAACCGCTCGCTGCTAACTGCCAGACTTGTCGGCCACTTCCGGATGCGTTCCGTCGCCTTGGGTGTTCCCGATGTGGCAGCGGAGTAGCATTCACAAGCAGTCATTTATATCGTATTCTCACAGTGTTTCCTCTTGCGAGCATGTGGATCGTTCGAAAGAGCGCACAACTATCGTGCGGCATGCATAAAGAAACTGGGCCGAATGCTTTAAATTCATCACATCCATTGTAGATGACGAACTGCAAATGTCATTTAAACTGGCAGTTAATGTAGGCACGGTATGCAGTAGTTCGCTATAAGATGTACGTATTACAGAAACATTATTTTCTGTACCATGTGCTACTAGGCGCAAGGGTCTTGTACTGTTCGAAAATAACGGAAATTTAGGCATAAGTTGACGAATTGTGTACGAAACGATAATATCACTGTGTTTTTGGATACTTACCTTACATAACACCTTGGTATCCAGGAGAAGTTCTTTTGATCATGTACATTTTAGCCAGCATACACTCACAGACACAGATCTAAGTGCACTTGGTTTTACAGTAATCATACAATAAACGTTAATACAGAGAGTATGAGGGTGCTTCTTATTACATTTTGCCACATCGTGGTATTTGACACGACACGCATCAAATTCCAGATTAAAATATTTACAAGCATAGATAATGGACGCAAGCGGACGTTGTAAGCTGGAGGTGTGTCCATATGCTGGTTTTTTACATGTAATTTGGGTTTAAAAAGATACAGGTAAACAGAGTCAAGTATAATAGGTTTGTTTATAAATAATTCTACTGCTACCAGTCACGATTTTCTTTCTTTTTACGTTTCACACGACGCGTTTCGAGAAATGATTTCCATTTTCAAGTATGTTTTTTGTGTTTGTTATGCCATTTCTATGTGATGTTGTCGATGTGTGACAGTCTGCTTAATTTCGTTGACTTTACTGTAATATATAAGAAACACGCGATTTTTTAGATGATTGTCGATGTTTTTGTGAAGTTACTGACGAAATTCTTCTAAATTTCGCCACTAACTTCACGAAAAGATCGACAATCTGATCACGGCCAGTGTCGTCAATGTTGAGATGATCACTGAAGAAGCATGCACGCAAGTGGTTACCGGCGCTGTTGGAAAACTCCAGTTCAGGCACTCGGATGGACAGGTCGGCGCTGTTACCGTTGAACATGCAGGCCTGGGCATGAGGTTACTCTGAGTTTTCTAGCTACCTCTTGTGAGCATACCCGAACTCGTGAAGTATGTTCCTTCAACTTAAACATAGCCGGTTGTTGCGCAATTGTCATGTACCACTGACAGCCCCACACACGCTCAGGAGGTGGACAGGAATGTCATGTCCGCTCCGATTGCTTGTAGTGGCGGATCACCCAGATTCCATCAGGCGAAGCGGTGCACCGTTTTCCTTCCTAGATTCTACCAAATACTTATACACAAGCGACGACGCCATCGACGTCTGAAGGTGGGGATCGGAACAGGTTACCACCGCAGACAGACGGACACGTTATTGACGAGGCACATACCGCCAGCGCACTTCAGAGGAAGACAACAGATAGCCACGAACAGTAACTGCCACTATAGTGAGATGGCTCTGAATGCAGCCAGAGGGTGGATGTTGCTCCACGAGTTTTTTCTCGGAAGGTTCAGAGGAGTCGTATCTACACACAAACTCTGACACAGAGATACACATCCAGACGGGAGGGGAGCAGCGTTCGCTCCTCAAGCACGAGAAACTCCGAGGGACGCCGTATGAGGACTGTCTCTTGCGGACAGATACACACTGTCGTCCTGATCTCGGTCGTTTCGTTGACGCAGCTGTTACGGAGGCGTCGACAGACACTGGTCCTCCGGTCGGAACAGAGACGATGGATTCTTCTTCTCCTGGACGTCCGTTTGGAGATGCTGGGGCGATGGAAACACGACGAGGGCCTCTTTGGTAGCCACTGTAACGCACCGGCAGCGTCTCTCCAGTGACTCGAGGGCGGACGACGTGGAAGAAGACTCTTTGGCGGGCACAGCACTTGTAAAAGAGGGGCAGTTACACTAACCTCTGCCCCACCCCCATCACCCGCGGACGGCATGATAATAGAGACGACAGAGTGTCGTTGCGGTGACACAACTCGTCGCCAGTGCTCACACTGACAGCTACCACTACCGTAGAGGGCGAACAAGAGTCATATCAAAATCTCAACATCAACGCCATCTGGTCGCGCGCGAAACTGTCATTTTACACCATACACTTTATGCTACCAACATCGACGTGACCGTATTGCAAGATATATACATTTTTGGTTTCTTGGCGATCTTTCGATACGCGACTCGCAAACCTCATGCGTCGGACATGGGCAGTGGCGTCGCAATTCTTCACAAAGAAGGTTTAGCAGCCACCTATGTACACTCCTGGAAATGGAAAAAAGAACACATTGACACCGGTGTGTCAGACCCACCATACTTGCTCCGGACACTGCGAGAGGGCTGTACAAGCAATGATCACACGCACGGCACAGCGGACACACCAGGAACCGCGGTGTTGGCCGTCGAATGGCGCTAGCTGCGCAGCATTTGTGCACCGCCGCCGTCAGTGTCAGCCAGTTTGCCGTGGCATACGGAGCTCCATCGCAGTCTTTAACACTGGTAGCATGCCGCGACAGCGTGGACGTGAACCGTATGTGCAGTTGACGGACTTTGAGCGAGGGCGTACAGTGGGCATGCGGGAGGCCGGGTGGACGTACCGCCGAATTGCTCAACACGTGGGGCGTGAGGTCTCCACAGTACATCGATGTTGTCGCCAGTGGTCGGCGGAAGGTGCACGTGCCCGTCGACCTGGGACCGGACCGCAGCGACGCACGGATGCACGCCAAGACCGTAGGATCCTACGCAGTGCCGTAGGGGACCGCACCGCCACTTCCCAGCAAATTAGGGACACTGTTGCTCCTGGGGTATCGGCGAGGACCATTCGCAACCGTCTCCATGAAGCTGGGCTACGGTCCCGCACACCGTTAGGCCGTCTTCCGCTCACGCCCCAACATCGTGCAGCCCGCCTCCAGTGGTGTCGCGACAGGCGTGAATGGAGGGACGAATGGAGACGTGTCGTCTTCAGCGATGAGAGTCGCTTCTGCCTTGGTGCCAATGATGGTCGTATGCGTGTTTGGCGCCGTGCAGGTGAGCGCCACAATCCAGACGGCATACGACCGAGGCACACAGGGCCAACACCCGGCATCATGGTGTGGGGAGCGATCTCCTACACTGGCCGTACACCACTGGTGATCGTCGAGGGGACACTGAATAGTGCACGGTACATCCAAACCGTCATCGAACCCATCGTTCTACCATTCCTAGACCGGCAAGGGAACTTGCTGTTCCAACAGGACAATGCACGTCCGCATGTATCCCGTGCCACCCAACGTGCTCTAGAAGGTGTAAGTCAACTACCCTGGCCAGCAAGATCTCCGGATCTGTCCCCCATTGAGCATGTTTGGGACTGGATGAAGTGTCGTCTCACGCGGTCTGCACGTCCAGCACGAACGCTGGTCCAACTGAGGCGCCAGGTGGAAATGGCATGGCAAGCCGTTCCACAGGACTAAATCCAGCATCTCTACGATCGTCTCCATGGGAGAATAGCAGCCTGCATTGCTGCGAAAGGTGGATATACACTGTACTAGTGCCGACATTGTGCATGCTCTGTTGCCTGTGTCTATGTGCCTGTGGTTCTGTCAGTGTGATCATGTGATGTATCTGACCCCAGGAATGTGTCAATAAAGTTTCCCCTTCCTGGGACAATGAATTCACGGTGTTCTTATTTCAATTTCCAGGAGTGTATGTTACCTACCGAAGGCCAGGGGCACGGCGCTTACGGTCCAAGGGATACACCTCTTCAACGTTTACGCACTATCGGGTGCCTGCAAGAGGCGTGAACGCACGCTATCATTTTCTGGGGAATTAACGCAATTATGCCAAGGAAGGATAGATGATATGGTGAACTGGGGCTATTTAAATTGTACAAAATCTCCCAAGGACCAAATTCCTCGCCATTCACCACGTCCAGCACTCGATACTGCCATTCGCGAACTCGGTTTGGTAGACACTCGGGACATCATCTATGCTGACCGTCCGGGTTTCACGCACTTCACGGAACATTCGTCTCTTAGAACTGACTCCCGCTCTCTCAGGGATGACGTCGCGGCAGGCGAGTTGTGACCCGCAGCATTTACTGACCACACTGCTTACATCTGTTCCATCGCGCTTGGACGACAACGGGTGTGGCGCAGCCGCAGCCGGTGAAAATTTAACACCGCTCACCTGACTTTACAAGAATGTCAGGTGGCGGCGGACGACACGTCGAGACTGTGCCGACGACGACGAGGAACATATACGTGAGTAATACAGTGGTGGCTGGACTGTGCCAAGCCGATCCTTCGCCGCACCTTGAAGACATTTAGTAAGGAAGCTGCGGCGAGGAGGATCAGTACTATTGAGTTCTACTACGCCATCCTCCGGGAATACCCCGTTATGCACTCATCATCGGACCACCAGATGGTTGTCAACCGAGCGAAAGCGGATTGTGACATTGACGTGTCAGCATTTGGAAGGGACGATCATTCCTGCATGTCAGTCTGTCGGAATCGCCAAGGAACGACCCTCCGTTAACCATATAGCATTGGGAAGAAAGTGCAGGCACAGGACTTTTATCCAGGAAGTGGTGACAGAAGACAGCGAACGCCATATCACGCAGAGAGACATTGTAACCTCCCCACAAAATTATTTAAATTAAAATATAAACCAAGTGTAACCTCCCACGGAAATATTAATAAAAAATGAATTTTTAAATATTAATAATCTCCCCACGGAAATAATAATTAAGTGAATTTTAAATATTGTAACCTCTGAACAAAATTGGCTCCCATTTATAATCTGTGTGCAGAAATGCATTCACATTTGACGTACCCACAAAATTCTTTTCTCATTTAATGTTAAGTTCGAAACAGAAAAATTCCTAACACCAAAATAATAGAAAAATTCAGTAACCTGGCAAATTTCATGACGACAGCAGCGCTGCGCCACGGCCCTGTATTCTGAATAAAAAAGCAAAAATTCTTACCTCAATAAAAACTGCGAATATATCTGCTCTTACATAAAAAATTTTCGGCACAGCTCCGTGCAATGCTGGCCTATGCTTTGTGACTCGTGAAAGGAATTAATTATTCATTGGATAAAATCTTTAAATTGAAATGAATGCTTTTTTTAAAAAAATTACTTTATATTATAAAAATCATTATTGGGGCATTTTTTTTAAAAGAAATTGAATGACAGTTGACATACATTATTAGATATGCGCAAGGCTGCTTCTTTACCTTCTAAAATAATACTCATCCTCCAGAGTCCCGACCAGAGCAGACTGCCGACAAGCGCAGACACGCGCCGACTACCGTCGACTACTGCCGACTCACACAGACTACTTAAGACTACTGACGACTGCTCAAGACTACTGCATACTAGCACAGACTAATGCCGACTAGCGACAAGCAACAACTAACTACATACTGCTCTCTGGTCAGAGACTCTCCTAAGTCTTGCCTGTTGCAGGCAGCGCATATAGCGCATACCTCTTACAACATAATCAACGCATACTTTACCCATTTTTCTCAGCTGTACGCGGAGAAGAGATCCGATCGAGAGATCATTGCTGCTGTCACTGATTTCACGCACGCTACGGATACTCTGGAACTCCAACAGGAACTGCTAGAACCGGTGTCTGCCGGCCGCTGTGGCCGAACGGTTCTAGGCACTTCAGTCCGGAACCGGAATGCTGCTACAGTCGCAGGTTCGAATCCTGCCTGGGGCATGGATGTGTGTGATGTCCTTAGGTTAGTCAGGTTTAATTAGTTCTAAGTCTAGGGGACTGATGACCTCAGATGTTAAGTCCCATAGTGCTTAGAGCCATTTGAACCATTTTTTTGAACCGATGGCTGAAGAAGTATTGAATGCCATAGGGAAAAGGGCACCTAGTTAAATACCAGGAACGGGTGGGTTACTCCTGGAATTTTATAGGACGTTCCAGAGGCTTCTGGTACCCTATTCAAAGATTATATGTCAAGAGCTCAAACGCCAGAGGTGCAACTTCCGGTTGTCTCTGTGGAAGGTATCATCCTAATCCGTAAACTTCGCAGAGGATCAGGACTAGCGACCTCTAACTTTGTTGAACTGTGATATCAAAAGCTTGACATGCCTACTGGCAGCTCGAATTCGGCGTGGGACGCATAATATCCGTGCCGACCTGTGCCGCTACGCGGACTTGACTAACCTCGCTAAAGCCGACGGCACACGTACAGTACTGTCGAACGTCAAGCGTGCTGAGTTCAACGTGCTGCTGAGCGCTCAGGAACGATGCGACTTTTGCATACGGTACGGGGGCCCCAAAGTGCTATACGCAATCACAACGCACTCCAGCGGCAGTTACGGGACGTTCCTAGCTCGTAAATCACACTGATTACTAAACGGGTGCGCGTAAAATTCCCACATTAACTCTTTCAGCCGGCCGGTGTGGCCGAGCGGTTCTAGGCGCTTCAGTTTGGAACCGCGCGACCGCTACGGTCGCAGGTTCGAATCCTGCCTTGGGCATGGATGTGTGTGATGTCCTTAGGTTAGTTAGGTTTAAGTAGTTCTAAGTTCTCGGGGACTGATGACCTCAGATGTTAAGTCCCATAGTGCTCAGAGCCATTTGAACTCTTTCAAAACGCACATTTACTCCATTGCCCATAGGCCAGTCACGTTGTTCTATATGTAATATACACAAATAAAAACATCAGTATCCACGTACATGTTTAAGACGAAAAGGAAAGTACCCTGTCCAATAAGTGAGGACAAAGGCTTATAAAACTTCTGTTACAAGCAGTGCGATACAAATTTGCAACAGTGCTCCACATAAGATAAGCATTATTTCACCATTCCCACTTTTTACTAAAACCCTAAGGTCATTCTTACTTGATCACTGTTTCCACCCAGTAGCAGAATTTTTGCAACATATGAATTACGAAACGTAAAAGAAAAAGGAGCAAAATATCGTTATACAAGTAGCGCAAGCTGTCCTGTTGATTAAGTCAATCGAACGAACTCACTCGTCAAAAAAAGGTGAACTTGTACTTACATAACATCAAATACTATAGTATATACTTATATTAAACTAATAATAATGCGTCAGAATCTATTATGCGAATGATAGGCGAAAAAACAGATTTAGAGCTGGCCAGACGCGAACCGTCGGCATGTCATGGAAATTGATATAAGTCGGTTACGCTACTCACTACGTCATTTATTTTTTCATTTTTTCGGTATAGTTCGTTGCGTTTTGTCTGGGCAGACGTCACAAATCATCTGTTTAAATTGATCGTTGATCCCTTGACTCAGTTTTTTTATTACAGAGAGCACGCAGCCCTCTGACCGAACACGCTGAGCTACCGTTAAAGCAACGCTAAACTGACAACAACCTACACGCAGCCAGTCCTAATATATTGCTACTTGCTAAAAGCTTTAATCGTAGCTATGTTACTAGTTGCAATTCAATTATAACAAATTGTACCACGAAAAATACTTCTCTGGTGGAGCCTCAGTGTGTCGTTGCCTTCAAATGGCTCAAATGGCTCTGAGCACTATGGGACTCAACATCTTAGGTCATAAGTCCCCTAGAACTTAGAACTACTTAAAGCTAACTAACCTAAGGACATCACACACACCCATGCCCGAGGCAGGATTCGAACCTGCGACCGTAGCAGTCGCGCGGTTCCGGACTGCGCGCCTAGAACCGCGAGCCACCGCGGCCGGCCCTTCAAATGGCATAGTCTCATAACACGCAAGTTACAATAATACTTGTGCCAAGAATAAGATGTTTCTCATTAGTTTTTTGCAACGAATCACACATTTAACAACGGATTTTCGAGTGATTTTCAATTTGCTGGTGCTCAGAAACAGCATATACGTATAGCCTTGAAATGAATGCCAATATGGCGCCTCACAAGTCTGTGCTGAAGGGAGATGGCGTGCTTGTGACGTAGGTGGCGTTATGCCATCTCATTGGTCAACGTTCAGACACACGCTAAGATTATTTGACCTGCTAGATATTGCCCTGCTATGACTTCAGAAACTCGGCACGGCCAACGCTCAACGTTCGGATGCACGGTCCGTGTGCCGACGGCTTAAGGTGCGTCGCGTACTGGGAGCACTGGCGGAGATAGACTTCAGTCAAGCATTTCATCATGTCAGTAATATTTACTTCACCACTCTCCTTCAGAACATGCACTACCCGCGCGCTTTCGTCGATGTGATACCCCGTCTGCTACCTGTCGCAACATCGAAAGTGCTTGTCAATGGTAGACTGTCGAACACTTTGCAGATTCGCCGTTCTGATAGACAAGGCTGCCCCTTACCGGCGATACTGTACGCTTTAGCATTCGAACCATTTGCTGTCTGACGTTAGCTCTTAGTGACGGACACGATGTCCACAGAGCCATGGATTGGTTAGCCACTTATGGTGCTTGGATGACATCTGCAAGCGTTGCCCCACTCCAACTGTGCGATACTATCCGCTGTCTTGGTATCGACTTCACGGGCGACATCCCAAGCACGAAGATCCTTGATTATCGAAGCTTCTTGCAACATATCCAGAGTGCTCGAAAGAGACTACTTAGAATCCATCTTGCCGATCCGCCTTCATGAGTGAACTACAACGACCAGGATACAGGCGAACACCGGCTACATTGTGGGTCGGCGGAAGAGATCCGGTATCTTGTGTGTCAAATTTTGGATCTCTTTCTACAGATGTCGCCCGCTTATGTTGACTCATTGACTCTCCTCTGTCCGGAAGCTGTATATTACCTGAGGACGAAACACCACGCCGTAATGTGGACCAGAGATCAAGCGATTTATTATTTGTTTGGAGGTGGTGTCACAGGTCTCATGGATTTTTGGAACTATTTAAATGATCGTCGTTGCTCTACTGTGAAGAACCCTAAGTACAACAATACTTAGTGCGGAGCGTCTTCCGCGATCCGCCCCCGCAGCTGGGTCATTCACGGCAAGAGATGAATTTGATTATCCACACATAAATGGTTGAACAGGTAACGGTACCTAGAAAATAATACGAGAACAAAAGCCATATAAATAGGCTGTTTAGGTTTTTATATTGGTAACGCCACGTAGCGATCTATATGAAAATCACTGACTGTGCTGCGCGAAGGCTGTGGTTGGTTTGCATTGTTGAAGTAATATTCGCCATTGTAGTGTTGGGCAGTTGGCTGTTAACAGCGCGTAGCGTTGCGCAGTTGGAGGTGAGCCGCCAGCAGTGGTGGATGTGGGGAGTGAGATGGCGGAGTTTTTACAGCGGATGATCTGGACAGAGGCAGTAAATTTGTAATATTGGATATCATGGACTGATATAGATATTATGACTATTGAACACTATTAAGGTAAATACATTGTTTGTTCTCTATCAAAATCTTTCATTTGCTAACTATGCCTATCAGTAGTTAGTGCCTTCAGTAGTTTGAATCTTTTATTTAGCTGGCAGTAGTGGCGCTCGCTGTATTGCAATAGTTCGAGTAACGAAGATTTTTGTGAGGTAAGTGATTTGTGAAAGGTATATGCAGTAGTTCGAGTAACGAAGATTTTTGTGAGGTAAGTGATTTGTGAAAGGTATAGGTTAATGTTAGTCAGGGCCATTATTTGTAGGGATTATTGAAAGTCAGATTGCGTTGCGCTAGAAATATTGTGTGTCAGTTTAAGCACAGTCATGTATAATTGTTCAAAGGGGACGTTTCAGCCATAAAGATGGGGCGGCGGCGTTCGTGGAATATCGACGCCACATGTTCGTGTTTCAGAAGTGTTAACTTGTGTTTGTTTTCTTTTTTCTCGCGTAATTAGTACGTATCCTTTCTTCTTTTAAAATATAGGCGAGAGAGACATATTATGGAAGAGGCGGATTTATTTTTTGTCACTAAATAAATGACGGAGACATTGTGGCCAGGCCTCGTAAAATGACCCCTGCCCACATTCCCACAGAGACCATTCCCTCCCCCCTTTTTTTCAGAAAAAGGTGGCGTAGAAAAAACAGTAAGCAGGATTTCCAGAGTTCGAATCCCGGTCCAGCATAAATTTCCACTCGTCGCCGCTGAATGCGCAGAAGTCCAGATGCAGCTGACATCATAGCTCCTTCCCTTTATTTTCCTTTCCTCCTTCAATTAACATAATAAAAATGGATAAGAAAGTCGGTCTGCAACACAAACATTTACATCGGGAAACACTAGACTGTAGTTCGGCCACCACAAGAAACGTAATGACCATTACCTAGCACATCGTCTAGTACAATAAAGTGGTGGTTCCCAACACGCTTTCTCGTTGTCAGGCTAAAAACTGTATGAGGGACAATGAAAACTATATTGATGGAAAGAAGTAAGTAGGCTGTTTATCATTTTAAAAGTAATCGCCATAATTGTTAATACATTTACCCCAGTGTGAGACAAGACGGCCAATGTCTTCATGGAGAAACGTCTGCGGTTGGTGATGGAACCATGATTGCACCCAGGCGTGCACATCTTCGTCCGAAGCAAATTGACGACCACGAATGTCTTTCTTCAGGAATCCAAAAACATGCAAACTGCTTCGAGAGAGGTTGGGACTGTATCCAGGATACATAAGGACTTCCCAGCGAAACTTCTGCAGCGTAGACAAAACAACAGGTACGCCAACTCCGGAAAGTGATGGCGTCCTTTGTCTTTGATTACAAGGGCCCGCTGCTCACTGGCTTTCTGGATCACGGTGCTGCAAAAAATGGCTCTGAGCACTATGGGACTCAACATCTTAGGTCATAAGTCCCCTAGAACTTAGAACTACTTAAACCTAACTAACCTAAGGACATCACACACACCCATGCCCGAGGCAGGATTCGAACCTGCGACCGTAGCAGTCCCGCGGTTCCGGACTGCAGCGCCAGAACCGCTAGACCACCGCGGCCGGCACGGTGCTGCAATTAACGCACAGCGGTACGTGGGCACCTTGCAAAAACTGAAGCGCACCATCAGGCCTAGGCGCCCGGAATGTTGATGGATGCATAACTCTGCTACAGGATAATACCAGCCCACATGTTGCCAAGGTTGTTTCGACCACGCTGCAGAAGCTTCTCTGGAAAGTCTTTACACACACTCCATAGATTCCCAATTTCTCCTTATGCGATTTCCATATTGTTGGAGCCCTGGAGTAACACATTCCTGGCCGTCGATTTGCTTCGGACGAAGAGGTGCAGGCCTGGGTGCAATTCTGGTTCTGTAGGCACAATTAAACATTTTTCCATGAAGGTACTGACCGTCTTGTCTCACAGTGGCATAAATGTATTAACAGTTATTGCTTTTGAAATAATAAAAGGATTGTTTACTTTTTTTCATCTGTCTCGTTTTCATATGACTGCCTCTTGTACACGAGGTATGCCGGAAAATGTGTGCTGCAAACACTACGAAGCTAGGTGTCTTCTTTATATTGCATTTATTTGGCTACTGTCTGATCAACCACGTAGCCAGTTATATCGCTACCTATTCACATTATACACTAATGGGCAAAAAAATCGCAACACCAACGAGTTCTGCGACATAAACAGAATTTGGTAGGTGTGTTTCTACATCTGAAAGATGATGTCTATTCAGATTCCGCGCCAGTCGCATCAGAATGGCGCTAATACGGGCACCATGAGGATGCAAATCTGGTTAATTTAGGATACACGCTGTAACCATCGTGAGCGTTAGTTACGTTTGAGATAAGATGTGGTGAACTGACGTTAGTCAAGAATGCCTTTAAGGCGACAAGAATGCCATTATCAATATCTCACTGAGTTTGAACAAGGTCTTTTAATATGGATACGAGAAACTGAATATTCCTTCTATGATACTGCAGAAAGAACTGGCAGGAGTGTAGCCACTGTTGATGACTGCTGGCAGCAGTGCTCACGAGATTGTACAGTCGTAAGGAGACCGGGGTCCGGGCGGCATAGGGACACTGCCGAGAGGGAAGACCAACGTGTACGGCATATGGCTTTAGAGCATCGTACTGCATTTGCAGCAGCAATCTGAGTAGCAGTTAACACCACAGTGACACAACGAACTGTTTCAAATCGATTACTTCACGGACGGCTCCGAACCAGACGCCCTATAGCGTGCATTCCACTGACCCAAACTACCACCATTTGTGACTTGAGTAGTAACAACCAAAAGCTCATTCGAAGTGATGATGGAGGTGGGTTGTATTTTCTGATGAAAGCTGGTTCTTCCTCGATATCAGTGATGGCCGTGTTTTGCTTAGATGGAGCCCAGTTGAGGGCGTGCACCCAACTTGCGTGTGTGCTAGACACACCGGACCTACACCCGGAGTTATGGTCTAGGGTGCGATTTCGTGTGACAGCAGGAATACTCTCGTGGTTATACAACGTTCTCTGACCGCAAATCTGTACATCAGTCTAGTGATTCGATCTGCTGTGCTACAATTCACGAATAGCATTCCAAGGGGTGTTTTCCAACAGGTTAACGCTTGTCCATATACCACTGTTGTAACCCAACATGCTCTACAGAGTGTCGACACGTTGCCTTGGTGGCCTTCTCGATCACCAGATCTGTCTCCTATCGAGCACATATGGAACTTCGTCGGACGACAACTCCAGTTTCATCCACAAACAGCATTAACTTTCTCTATATTGACCGACCAAGTGCAACAAGCATGGAACTCCATCGCACAAACTGACATCCGGCACCTGTACAACACAATGCATGCACGTTTGAATGCTTGCACTCAACATTCTGGCGGTTACACCTGTTATTAATGTACCAGCAATCACATTTGCGATGACTTACCTCGCGCTTACATTAACCTGTTATTTTGCAATGTTAATCACTTCCATATGCTACGTAGACAAATGTCTTCCGAAATTTTATTGTTCTGCATTAATTATTTTTTGGTGTTGCGATTTTTTTACGAAATCATCATACCAAATATGAAAAAAATTATAAACTTTCTTATTCTTCTTCTTTATAATGAGAAAAAACGTCCTTATATCTACATCTTCATCTACATGGTTACTCTGCAATTCACACTTAAGTGCCTGGCAGAGGGTTCATCAAACCATTTCATACTACTTTTCTACCATTGCAGTCTCGAATGGCGCACGGGAAAAAGGAACGCCTAAATCTTTCCGTTCGAGCTCTGATTTCTCTTATTTTATTATGATGATCATTTCTCCCTGCGTAGTTGGGTGTCAACAAAATATTTTCGCATTCGGAAGAGAAAGTTGGTGATCGAAATTTCGTAAATAGATCTCGCCGCAAAGAAAACCACTTTTGTTTCAGTGACTGCCACCCCAACTCGCATATCGTATCAGTGACAGTCTCACCCCTATTGCCGGCCGGGGTGGCCGGGCGATTCTAGGCGCTACAGTCTGGAACCGCGCGACCGCTACGGTCGCAGGTTCGAGTCCTGCCTCGGGCATGGATGTGTGTGATGTCCCTAGGTTACCTAGGTTTAAGTAGTTCTAAGTTCTAGGGGACTGATGACCTCAGAAGTTAAGTCCCATAGTGCTCAGAGCCATTTTCTCACCCCTATTGCGCGATAACACGAAACGAGCTGCCCTTCTTTGCACTTTTTCGATGTCCTCCGTCAATCCTAACTGGTAAGGATCCCACGCCGCGCAGCAATATTCCAGCAGAGGAGGGATAAGTGTAATGTAGGCTGTGTCTTTAGTGGCTTTGTCGCAACTTCTAAGTGTTCTGCCAACAAACCGCAGTTTTTGTTTCGCCTGCCCCACAATATGATCTATGTGGTCTTTCCAATTTGAGTTGCCCGTAATTGTAATTCCTAGGTATTTAGTCGAATTGACAGCCCATAGATTTGTGCGATTTATCGTATACCCTAAATTTATCGGATTTCTTTTAGTACCCATGTGGTTGACCTCGCACTTTTCTTTGTTTAGTGCTAATTGCTACTTTTCGCACCATACAGTATTCTCTCTAGATCTTTGCAATTGGAATTGATCGTCTGATGATTGTACTAGACGGGAAATTACAGCGTCATCTGGAAACAATCTCAGGGGGCTGCTCAGATTATCACCTAGATCATTTATATAAATCAGGAACAGCAGAGGACCTATGACACTACCTTGAGGAACGCCAGATATCACTTCTGTTCTACTCGATGATTTACCGCCTATCACTACGAACTGTGACCTCTCTGAGAGGAAATCACGAATCCAATCACTCAACTGAGACGATGCTCCATGTGCACGCAATTTGATGAATGGTCGCTTGTGAGGAACGGCATCAAAAGCATTCTGGAAATCTAGGAATATGAAATGGATCTAAGATCCCTTGTCGTGAGCACTCATTGCTTCATGGGAATAAAGAGCTAGCTGTGTTGCTCAAGAACGATATTTTCTGAATCGGTGTTGGTTATGTATCAATAAGTCATTTTCTTCAAGGTGATTCATAATGTTCGAGTACAGTATATGCTCCAAAATCCTACTGCAAACTGAGGTCAGTGGGTCTGTAATTCAATGGGTTACTCCTATTTTAGGATACTGAGGATATTAATATCTGTCAGTCGCATTTCACTCGTAGTAAAGCGAAAAGTACGAGTAATTGCCAAACCGAAGCAAGTCTCACGTACAGCACAACAGTCCCTTCACCGCAGCCACAGGTGTGCTACCTGTTTCTGGTGACTGGTGTTACACAGCGGCAGTCAGCTGGGGCCGTAGGTAGCTGCAGCGGACAGCACCAAAGGCTGAGATAAGACCGCACGCTCGGCTGGCCTCAGACAGATCAATGCGATGCGGGCAGTTCTCATACTGCCTGTAGCAGTCACTATTAACACATTTACTAATCATTTACAAATTTAAAAAATTGCCATGGATTTGTAACAAGACAGGGACGGGCAAATTTTTAAAAATACCAATATACACTGAAGAACCAAAGAAACTGTTACACCGTCCTAATACCGTGTAGGGTGCTCATTTGTAGTACTGAATATGAAATTAAATTAAGCCCACTATAAGACATTTACCATCAGACTGCAAAGATTGGTAGTACTTAAAGTGGGCAAGAAATCTGCTGATAAGAACTACAGCGACTAAATCAAGAAAAGACACTCAATAAAAATATTACTTTCGATGTCCACTATTAAACATCGATTAATCGACCCATCAATTATACAAATATCGATGTTATGTATGTGGTTATACTGAATAAATATCGATATGTTGATATAGCGATATTTTTTGCCACTTCCTTTGACAAAGCCGTGCCCCAGTAAATCTCTGTAGCTGTATTAAGGTAACATAACACTTATCTCGTTTAGCGTTCCTCTAACGTTTTAGACAGAACTACAGCTTGATTCATGGATATTTCATGTTTCTAAGAACTTTAAGACATGAAAAACATGTCATGCTTTTAGCCGAAATATTATCCTATCTTTTTACTGGGGATTGATCTGTGGTCTTCTACGCCTCAGGATTTTCTCATTTATGTTAATTGTGAATACACTATCGAACCACCCCTTCCGTCTACCATAAACCCTCGGCATACTTAGTTTGTACGCAAATAATGTAAATGAGAAGAGGTTTAAATCTCCATAAACTATCTTGTCGAAGTACTTTAGATTACACTGACTTACAACAACAAACTATTATTACTTTAAACAAGCTAGATGATGATGCTAACGCAAATGGAAGGTATGTGGTTTTGCACTCAGTACTGCAAAGAAATCCCCCTATATTCGGACCGTTTATATAACGGGTAGCTTCCCAAATGTTCAGTGAGTCCACATCAGTGAGGGTATTTTGGCCGCCATTTTGTGCTTCACTGACAAGAGTCGAGGAAGTTCGATCCAAATGCAGACTGGATTTCTGCCTAGTATTAACTGAGTGAAAACTGCTAATTCTTGGGAATGAGCTGATATTGTTAACAAGAGACGACAGTAGTGGTAAGATCTTATGGGACCGAACTGCTTAGGTCATCAGTCAAACGACAGTAAAGAATATACATATTGAGAGGCCAATGTCAGAATACCCAGACTAATGAACATAGGTCGACAAGAGATTTGCGAGCTCACACAACTTTTTACCCAAACCGCCCGTTTCTGAGCCAAAAACACCATTCCAGAACGGGAAGAGTTACCCAAAAATATATCATACGTCACATAAGCAAAGTGGACTACTTTTTGCGTCGAACTATCACTTACTTAAGATTCCGTTCGAATAGTACTTAAATAATTTTGTTTGTTCATAAAAATTGACTTAGAGAAGGAATAGGTTGAAAGAAGAAATCCTGAGATATAAAAGAATCGCCGGCTTTGTAATGGAAGAAAGGGTAGGTGGGGCCGGGGGGTATGTGGTGGTAAGTTCCTATAGTACCAAACTGCTGAGGTCATCGGTCCGTACGGGAGGGGGGGGGGGAGTAAAAATTCTACAGGAAAGCCGAGGATTGACTAGGAGTGGCGTTTGAAAAGTCTGTGCAAAAATAAAAACTACTTACATGTTTGGGGTAAACCTTCTTTATTTTCCGACATAGTCTCCTTTTGGACTTAAACACATCGTCCAACGCTGTTCTAATTTGTTGATACCTTCCGAATAATAGGAATTGTCCAAGTCTGCAAAATAGCTATTATTTGCTGCAATCACCTCCTCATTTGAATAAAATCTTTGTCCCGCCAGCCATTTCTTCAAATAGGGGAACAATTAGGAGTCCGAGGGAGCCAAGTCTGGAGAACAGGAGTGATGACAAACGAGTTGGAATCCTATTTCCATTAATTTTTTAACCACAACTGCTGAGTTGTGTGCTGGTGCATTGTCATGATGGAAAAGGGCTTTTTTGCGGTCCAATCGCCAGCGTTTGTCTTGCAACTCGGTTTTCAAACGGTCCAATGACGATGAATAATATGCACCTGTAATAGTTTTACCCTTTTCCGGATAGTCGATGAGGATTATCCCTTGCGAATCCCAAAAGACAGTCGCCACAGCCTTTCTGGCCGAAGGAATGGTCATCGCCTTTTTTGTTGCAGATTCTCCCTTGGTAACCCATTGTTTAGATTGTTCTTTGGTCTCAGGAGTATAATAATGTATCCATGTTTCATCCACAGTAACGAAACGACGCTTAAAGTCCTGTGGATTCACAGCTGCAAACCATCATTGCAACACTTCACACGATTCCGTTTTTGGTCAAGTGTGAGCAATAGCAGAACCCATCTTGCGGATAGCTTTCTCATGTCCAAATGTTTATGCAAAATATTATGTACCCATTCATTCGAGATGCCCACAGCACTAGCAATCTCACGCGCCTTAACTCTTCTGTCATCCATCACCATATCATGGATTTTATCAGTGATTTCTGGAGTCGCAATCTCCAGAGGACGTCCAGAACGTTCAGCATCACTTGTGCCCATATGGCCACTCCGAAAATTTTGAAACCACTTATAAACTATTCTAATCGAAGGTGCAGAGTCACCGTAATGTTTGCCAAGCTTCTTTTTAGTCTTCTGAGGCGTTTTGCCTTTCATAAAGTAATGTTTTATCACCACACGAAATTCTTTTTCGTCCATTTTTTGACAATCACTCGACTTCCTTGAGTCATACGAATGCCAAACACAAGGAAATAGACCAATATGGTTGAAACTTGGTGTGTGTTCTTTCCAAAGATGCTACTAACTAAATATGACCTCGATACATGCCGGTGGTGCCATCTCTCGGACTTTGCACGGACTTTTCAAACGCCCCTCGTACAATAATTGCGATCGTTTTTCAGAGATGAAGCGGCTGGCACTGAGTAGTCTAGCGTGGAGTGGCGCAGAAATCCAGTCGTAGAACTGGAGACCACTTTAGCAGCGCCATATGATGGTATCTTGGTTAGCAGCCGACAATAAGCGCTGATGTGCAAAACTTAAGGACGAAAGTAACTTTCTCATAATGTGCCACTGCCAAGTAACATAGCTCGATGTCTCTTGAGCTATACGATGAAAGAAGTGTTACAGTGGAGTACAAAAGGTAACTGAAGGAAATACACAATGATACGAACAGAAAAGAAGCTTTTTTTCAAAGTCAGTAACGCTACAAAAGGGGGTACACGATTCTTGATGTGGTATGTAATCATCACAGACGGCAAAGCGTGCCACGCAACGTGTTCCCATGTTGGCCACAAGTCTGGTAAGGAGTACCTGACTTCCTGTGGTAGGGGGTTCCACTGTTCCACCAGCGCGGTTGACAACTGCACGATGGTCGTTGGTTCATGTGCACGCGCTACAGTACGTCTCCCCAATGCAACCCCCACACGTGCTCGCTGGTGTCAATTAGGGGGAACGGGCAGGCCAGTCCATTCGCCAAATATCCTCTTGTTCCTCGATTTCCTGTAGCTGCCCTGTTAAATGCGGCCGCGAGCTGTCGAAGTCATTTCCGAATGCATTGCTGGAAAGACGCACATCGAGAAGAAGTATAACGTTGACCAGCGAGCATACCATCTACATTATTATCTCCGAACTCCGAATCCTGTACCTTGTATCAGCTAAAGTTTGCTATCTAACGGCTCCCAGGGCCAACAAAAAGTGATTTTTCATACAAGGTTATTCTACGAGGGTATGTCAAATGAAAACCTTCAATATCTTTTAAATATTATTTATTGTGCAGAAGTGGTACAAAGCTGTATGACTTTTCAACGTTATCTCCCCCACGCTCAATGCAAGTCATCCAGCACTTACAAAGAGCATAAATTCCTTTAGAAAAAATTCTTTTGGTAGTCCGCGCAACCACTCACGCACCGCGTGGCGTACCTCTTCATCAGAACGGAGCTTCTTTCCTCCCATTGCGTCTTTGAGTGGTCCATACATATGGAAATCACTTGGGACAAGGTCTGGTGAGTATGGTGGATGAGGAAGACACTCAAAATGCAGGTCTGTGATTGTTGCAAAAAAATGGTTCAAATGGCTCTGAGCACTATGGGACTCAACTGCTGAGGTCATAAGTCCCCTAGAACTTAGAACTACTTAAACCTAACCAACCTAAGGACAACACACACATCCATGCCCGAGGCAGGATTTGAACCTGCGACCGTAGCGGTCGCGCGGTTCCAGACTGTAGCGCCAGAACCGCTCGGCCACCAGCGGCCGGCAGATTGTTGCAACTGTTGTACGGACAGTGTGGGGCCTTGCATTGTCATGGTGCAAAAGGACACCTGCTGACAGCAATCCACGTCGCTTTGATTTGATTGCAGGCCGCAGATGATTTTTTAGGAGATCTGTGTATGATGCACTGGTGACAGTGGTCCTGCCCAAGCATTTAATGTTCCAAAATGACGCCTTTTTCGTCCCAAAAGACAGTCAGCATAACCTTCCTTGCTGATGGTTCTGTTCGAAACTTCTTTGGTTTTGGAGATGAGGAATGGTGCCATTCCTTGCTCGCTCTCTTCGTTTCCGGTTGGTGGAAGTGAACCCAGGTTTCGTCCCCAGTAGGGATTCTTGCAAGGAAGCCATCACCTTCTCGTTCAAAGCGCCGAAGAAGTTCTTCACAAGCATCAACACGTCGTTCTCTCATTTCAGGAGTCAGCTCCCGTGGCACCCATCCTGCAGACACTTTGTTAAACTGGAGCACATAATGCACAATGTGATGTGCTGACCCGTGACTAATCTGTAAACATGCTGCAATGTCATTCAGTGTCACTCGGCGGGTTTCCTTCACTGTGGCTTCAACTGCTGCAATGTTCTATGGAGTCACAACTCGTTGTGCCTGACCTGGACGAGGAGCATCTTCCACTGAAGTCACACCATTTGCGAACTTCCTACTCCATTCGTAGACTTGATGCTGTGACAAACATGCATCACCGTACTGAACCTTCATTCGTCGATGAATTTCAAAGGTTTCGCACCTTCACTACGCAAAAACCGAATAACAGAACGCTGTTCTTCACTTGTGCAAGTCGCAAGTGGGGCGGGCATCTTTATACTGATACTGTGACGGTATGTGTGCATGTGCACTATGCTGCCACCTACAGGCCATTCTGCACGCTGTTTGTAGCACGCTTACCAACTTACGGGAAAACGGCGCGAAATTTCGATTTGTTATTACAAATTTAATGTTTTCATTTGACTCACCCTCGTAAATGATGGACCCATTTTCAAAATTTCGTGTGTATTCAGGTACCAATCTAAAATGAACAAGCGTTATACCAATGAAAAGAGGAAGTCTCAAAGTGTTTGGCGGGTGAAGGCGGGCGGGCGGTGATGGTTTCAGAAGCGGCCGGCAGAGTTCGCGCGGCAATAGGGATGTCATTTTGTTTCACTGTCAGTTGTGAATTATATGGCGACTGTGCAGCAATAAGGTTTTCTGATTTCTTGAGTACGCGAAAAGTGAGTCGCAAACTGCAGTGCAGCGGGCATTTCTAACCAAATTCGGTTTTCAACCACCAACTCGCAAAAGCATTAGCTGTTCGTTTAAGCAATTTAAACAGACTGAAAGTGTGTGAAAAGGAAAAAGCACAAGCCGACCGCGTGTGTCAGAGGATGATGTCCGACGGGTCCAAGAATGTGTTGTGCGCAGTCCCAGCAAGTCTGCTAATAGACCCAGTCGAGAACTTAAAATACCCCAACCAACTGTATGGAAAGTTCTAAGACGGCGTTTGCTGTACAAGTCCTATCGATTACAACTTGTGTAGGCTCTCAAACCCAGTGAAAAAGAGAAGCGTCTGGCATTTTGTGGTTATGGGGTAGCAAAAATGCAGGATGACGCATTTCTACAGCATATAATTTTTAGCGATGAAGCGACGGTCCACCTTACTGGAAAAGTCAACAGACACAATGTTCGCAAATAGAGTTTGGGAAATCCACATTCACCATAGCAACACGAAAGAGACTCACCGAAGATAAACATGTTCTGTGCCGGCCGCGGTGGTCTAGCGGTTCTAGGCGCGCAGTCCGGAACCGCGCGACTGCTACGGTCGCAGGTTCGAATCCTGCCTCGGGCATGGATGTGTGTGATGTCCTTAGGTTAGTTAGGTTTAATTAGTTCTAAGTTCTAGGCGACTAGTGACCTCAGAAGTTAAGTCGCATAGTGCTCAGAGCCATTTGAACCATTTGCCAAACATGTTCTGTGCCATACCTCGTACAAATGTTTATGGGCCATTTTTCTTTGCGGAAATAACTGTAACAGGAATCACGTACTTTTACATGTTGGAACAATGGCTGTTCCCTCAAGTTATGGAAGATTCCCAGGACTTCATTTTACAACAGGATGGAGCTCCGCCCCAGCGCTGGATCGATCGTAGGGGACTTGAGGACCTGGCTCTGCACTTCTGGCCACCGAGATCCCGTGATCTCACACTCTGCGACTATTTCTTATGGGGTTATGCGAAGGAAGCTGTTTACGTCCCGCCTTTACCAGCCTCTTCGAACGATCTGCAGAACCGGATTTGCTGCCATGCAGTCAGTAACAGCAAATACGCCTTCAGGTGTGTGAGACGAGTTTGGCTACCGCGGCGATGTTTGGTGTGCAGCCAACGGTGGCCACATTGAACATTTATGACATTTATCACATTTATAATTATTAAATAATTATTAAAAACTAATTAAGTAAAATTATTACAAAGTATTAAACTCATCAAATTGATTTCAAACATTATGAAAAAAAGTTTAAAACTTCTTCTTTTCATTGGTATGAATCTTGTTCAATTTGGATTTGTACTTGAATAAATACGAAGTTTTGAAAATGGGTCCATCATTTAGAATAACCCTGCATTTCGCATAATCACTGAGAATTGAAAAATTTTAAATTCTATCATAATGTATTCATTAAGTACTTCAGTTAAAAGTTGCACATAATAAGAGAAGTATTAAAGTTTAGAAATTTTGTGTTTCTGTTGAGGTAGCATAACTGGCAGTGCGCAAATACCCGGATTTTATTCATCCATTAATTCAGAAAAAAAATAATTTAGCGCATTCCAACAAGTATTACATTTAATTTCAAACCCTTACGAAAGTTTTTGTTGCTGACACCTGTCACAAACCGATGAAAGGAAAAAGGGTTATCACTTACTACATTTTTGCTGTTCGTGCAGTACAATTTCAGCGTCACACTTGACGTTTTAACTTATTATTTCCTTACAACCGACTCTATTCGTAACACAGTTTGCAGACAGTATCCGCACATACCACTGAAGATACCTGCAGAATTACATCATACTACAACACATAGTTCAGAAGATATGATGTCAAACATATTTAGCTGCGTGGAAAACTAGCTTTTGCTTAAAAGGAAGCGCAGATTGACCAGTCAATTCATCTAGTGTTTCATAATGATAACACCTAGCGACTTCCAACATTCCAGACATTTTCCAAATCTTTTCTCACTTACGTGTTTAACGTCAAATATTAAACACATTAGCTCATTTGTAACGTAGTCAGACGTTTAAAGCTGTTTCTTTACATGAGAGTTCGATTCTATAAAGAACCGGTGGTTTATTGGTATTCAAAGGTTAGGAGGTCAGAACGCCCAAGCAACATTATGCCTTCCCGCACCATAAAACCTTCGCCACCGAAAGGATCATGTTCGACAATGTTCCAAGATGCATTACGTGTGCCCACTTCTCGCCATATGAGGGTAAGTCCAGCATTATCGGGCATGCGAAAGTTACTTTCTTCCTTAAATTTTGCACTCCAGTGTAGTACAGTGTCGAAAGCCTTTCGGATTTCTAGGCTGATGGCAGCCACCAATTCACCTGCAACTAATGACTAGAACGTTTTTTACTGAAACCGTGCTGACTGACAGAAATTCATTTTCTTATAGGAACGCCATAGTTTATGAGCTTAGAATATGCTCTAGAACCGTGCAAAAGGGAGACGTTAACGTTATTGAACTGTAATTCTGCTCTGCTCGTACGATCTCTTACCCCTTTTGTAAAGAGGAGAGACTTTGTGACCATATGAAGTACAGCCTCCACTGGAATGTAATAAGTAGTGAACTATGTGATCAGAGACATATTTCAAGTTGCAGTAGGGTCATGATAGCACGGAAAGTGCTCCGCAGAACAATGAGCATGCTAATATGATTTGGCGGACAACTTCTGCTGTACAGGATAGTAACCAGTGTATTTCAATAAATGTATTCATTACAAGCTGAAGCTTTACTTAACCCGCCAGGACAGATATCAGTATCATAACTTGCGCTCTCGACCGGTCACGTGGGAACTTCGCTAGGATGGGCAAGCTATTCCCGTCTGAAATGGTAATTGCACCCGCCTAAATAAGACGGAAACGAAATGGGCACAGATTTATCGCGTAACTATTGGGGAATAAGTCCAAATTTATCAGTATTATGAGGATCGATCTGAGTTATTAAAGTTAGTTACGTTGCTAGGAAAAGACGATGTTCCGCAACGAATAAAAGAAATATCTCGTTGTTATTAAAATACTCAATTTCATATCGTTTTCTTTTTTACTCTCTAGAGTAGCAGTATTAAACTGTAGTGCCACTCACAAAAATTATTTTTGTTTTTCTGATCACTACTGGGTCAGAGCACGTTACGTAATGACCTGCAAAGTATACATGCTCCACCGGACATGTGGAATGCGGCTGTGCAATTAGCCTCAGTGCACGAAACACTGTTAATACTAACTGTCAATTTGCAAAGTAACTGCTAATCTGACTGTTGTTTCCTGTACTGCGCAACAAGCTTGTTGTTTGCTTGCCAAACAGAAGCATTCGAACTCCCTCTGCACGCGGCGGAATATCAGACGAATGGACAACCTAAATATGTTTATCAAAGCGCTGTGCTCCACAATATTCATAACGGCTTTAGTGAGAGAAACATATAAAATAAATCGATTTAATGTCACCAAGACCTTTAGAGCTTTCCGAACACGCTAAGAGACGGAATCAAAGTGTAATTTGTACAAATCAATAAATACTTTAATACCACGAAAACTAAAAATTTGCTGTTTTTCTTAATTCCTACCAGTTCTAAAAAATAAATGCGAATTATGAAACAACTAGGCACCTGCGCAGCATCTTTGAATGAGCATCATATCTTGACCATGTATGAACAATATACGAAACAGGGATTTCATGTAAGTGTTTCTTGAAACCGGGAAGACCTATGTAGCTTGCACCGTGTGTTTCTTTTTTTCCCTTAAATATCCGGAAATTGGAACTGCTCATTATACCTGAAAGAAATAGAAGTAATTTCACTAAAAATCCGCAACGATTAAGATTAAGCAGCACAGAATCTTATGTCAGATGGGACATGGGCTCGACTTTTTTTTTCTTAATTTTAACGGCAAGTGTAGGCAAAATTTAATTACGAACCATGGAGTTTTCATTCTCAAAAACACAAAACTGTAGGTCAAATTGGAACAAATTAATTTAATATTACGGCTAGGGCACTAGAAACGTGGTGCTTTAGTTCAACATCTGCCATTTCTGAGCCATATCATTCACCTGCAGAATATAACATGAATTAACAACAAATCCTGATATTGCATTTACTGGAAATAGACTCTACCTTTGCAAATAGGTTTTTTCCCTGTACCGTTCTTGAATCCGGGAAGACCTATCCTACACTGCATTCTTCTCACAGTCCCTAATGTTGAATTCAACCTTCTCAATTTCTGTAACATGATAAGGTCATTTAAGCAATTTACTGTTTACCGACAACTCTCCTGAATCTTAAATTAAATGTAAGATGGGCCATGCATTTTTTACATAATGGCATCTGCATATAAGAATACTTAAAATCGCAATCCTTGCTTCCCAAAAAGGACTAAGAATTAAGCACAAAATTGTGGAAGTTCTACAGTATTAACTTATTGTGTTAATCAATTTTAGGATTACAATGTCATCATATGTCTTTAAACGACTATTGTCATCAAATAGACTATAGTACTGGTGAACAACATAGAAAAAGATAATACACACGCAGAGTGAGGTGTAGCCACAGAATAAATATCATCTTTGACAATGCCATGGGAATATCACTAAAATGGCTTGGCTAAAAAAAAAAATGGGTCAAATGGCTCTGAGCACTATGGGACTTAACATCTGTGGTCATCAGTCCCCTAGAACTTAGAACTACTTAAACCTAACTAACCTAAGGACATCTCACACACCCATACCCGAGGCAGGATTCGAACCTGCGACCGTAGCAGTCGCGCGGTTCCGGACTGCGCGCCTAGAACCGCTAGACCACCGCGGCCGGCCATTACTAAAATGTTACAACTAAACAGCAAATGAACAAAAAGGGAACAAACCAGAAAATTATCAACACTAAACATTAAAAAATTTCAGCTAAATGTTTCGAAGGCATTACTTTTCCACACACTCTCATCCATAATTCTTCAGAAAAAAAGTAATAGCTTTATAGATAAACTGATGTATACGTGTAAGAACAAATGGCTATGTAAATACACCAGCAACAAAAAATGGTAAATTATTGTATATAAGAATAATTAGCCTTGTAAGTAAAGCCATAAAAGAAAAAGAATGTTGTAAAAACATTCTCGGACTTCTTGCCGTATCAGTTCAGGGTAAAACCTCAAGCTTTTGACAGTTATCTCCACCGTTTTCGTCAGGAGCAACTAACTGTCAAAACCGCTACTGTGGTGGTCTTTTATAGCCCATAGACGGCTTCTAATTGGTCAGTATTTATGTAATGCTATCGCAGATGGTGTCAACGTCTGCGACTGTGGCGCCACCACTGCTGTTGTAGTGTAAACACTGCGACAAATGTCTCTGCCTCTTCTGTGCATCGACAGCTTGCTCCCATGCACCGCTAAGATCATATATGCTGTCCCAGTTGAAGTTCTTCTTACACATTTTTAATTCTACAGTCTGTTTAATTACAGAATCCCCTTTTGTAGGGGCCTGGGACAAAATTTTTGCTTCGTGAAACAGTATTTTGTGTTTATTTGTGAGGCTGTAAATTTCTACAATTCTCGATTTTTAATATGCCGTTGATGTCGTCCACAGCGATCGGGAATGGTGCGGGTAGATTGACCAATATAATTACTTCTGCACTCATAAGGGATGTTATAAATCCCAGCGATCCTGAGGCCGAGACTGTTGTTAACAGGGTGGACCATCTCCATTTTCTTCTTAGGAGGTCGGAAAATAGGTCTTACAACTCGTCTTTTTACAAGAGTGCCGTTGCGGAAGACTTCATCCTCAAAAATAATTATTAATGTTCAACAAAAATTATTGAAAAATTTATTACCAAAAAAGAAATGGTTGATTATAAACTGTTAGTTAATTTTTTATACCATTGTTATTATTTCCAAACCATTTCACTATAGAATTATGGTTAATTTGTTTACAAAAAAATCTGAATGTCTCCCCATGATGCACAGACCTCTAATAAAGAGCTAGACTCTTATTGGTCCACAGGAAGCCGAGGGGTTTCCCGCCGTTTTAATGTGCTCCCATTTGTCCAGGGGTTTCCCATCAATTGTGTATCACGTGACTGGTATCGAGTTATGTCATGACCTGGAATAAAAGTAGTCCACTTGCCTCCCTAGATTACCTCGGTCAGTTTCTAGTGATTCCCCAGGGGAAGCGGAAAGAGAAGTGATCTTGAATATGTCACCCAAGCGTGTAACAGGAAAGAGGAAACCCTAATCAGTGAGATTGAGTTAAGATCGTTATTTGAGCCAGGACCGGCAACGACAACCTACTGCTTATCAAATACATCAGCAGACATGGAGGGTTTCCTATCCTCCCCAGCCCGTGCTCTTGAACTGGTACTTATGCCTTGCTTACAAATACAAACTATTCGAGTATTAATTCAGTTATTTCAGTCGATATTCACGGCTCTTTTGATGATTACTAATCGTTGGGTACGTATTGTTCTCAGCATCAGATTGCACAGATCCGTGTTAGTTGCTCGGCAGTCAGCATACGTAAACAACAAAATGAGACTACTCCTTGTTTCTACCTGTCGTTTGTTGCAAAACAGACGTAATTACCTAGCACCAGGATATCCTATACAAATGGTTACTCCGTATTTGAATATAGGAAATAGGAAACTTTGAAAGTGCCAGAATTGGATGTTTTTCCTGTAAACCACTGAATGTGCTATGATTTATAACTTTAGGTAGGTTGAAAGTACCAGAAAAACTTCCTTATACGTCATAATACCTTCACTAGATTTAATGGTGTGTATCGTTATGTTCTTTTGTTCGTCACATGAGGAACGTTGAATGTGGCGAGCGTGTTTCACTGCGGTGATAAATATGTTATAGCCTGCTACTTGCTCGATTTCCTACAAGCAGTAGAACATTTTACTTCATTCAGTTATCTTCCACATATATTTTTTGTGGCCTGCACTTTATGTGATGAAAGGAAACATAAAGCAGATTACTGAGCTAGGTATTCAAGGAAAGCCGCTCGTAGCATACAAAGAGGCAGTTGTTACTCGGAAAGAACCACCTCAACGCAGTGTAAGCTGCAATCATTAAAATTAAACTGTCTGTTGTTTATCATAATGAAATAAAGCTTAATATCGTGTATTTTTAGGTTTCAAACTGCATAGTCTCCCCGTCTCCAAAGATGTTGCTCATTTTCCATTGATCAACAAATGCTACGCACTTACAGACATTCTTTGGAGGTTGAAGCATGGCACTTACATCTTCATCTAAATATTAACTTTTATTTTGTTTTAGTTGCAAACTTATTATTCTTTTGCTGCATTTTATTCTGTCAGACACTACAAATGATGTAAAACTGTTATAATTTGCTTTCCTCGAATAAAATGATTTTCAATGTGCATCTGGCACGATTTTCTTTACTGTTTTCTTACTTTTTTTTCGCACTTTCAGCGTTCCTCACTTCGGGTTTGCAACTACTCTGTTGCCAACTTTCTTGACCCACAATTCAAAGATACTTGCACCGAGCTCTCCACTCGCAAGAAGGGATGGGGTGGGGGGTGGGGTGGGGGGGGGGGGTTGGAGCAGATACCAAACGCGTAGACTGGTTTGGAGCGACTACAAACTATTTGTTATCATGTGTACAAGATGAGCCGTACCGTGTCGGTAGGTCGCGGTACGTCTTTCACATGCCATCTTTGCTCTAGAGGAGGACGAGCCATTTTGACGTACAAAAGTGGCAGTCTGAAAAATCGCTCGGACGGCGGCACGCCCACAGTTATTCCTACTGTGGAAGTCCGTGGTTGTGGCGTCTTGGTTAAGATGGAAGCGTGGCGTCTTAGAACTGTGGTGAGATACCTTACTTCTGTTGAGTGAATTTGTGGACATTATGAGGTTCACAAAATATTCCTTTCTATTGTCTTCAGCAGTGTGTCGCCGTCTGCTTATGCACCTTACCCACCTTCACGGCTATTAGAACTCTAAAAATACCGGCTCAATCTTCCTGTATGCTTAAGCCGTGGTCATGGGTACGTCGAGAGCGAATTGCAGAGGGCTGCACATGTTTGTACCAACTCCTTATTGCAGCACCAGTAACTTCGTGATTTTCTGTAATTAAGACAAAAATGGTTCAAATGGCTCTGAGCACTATGGGACTTAACATCTGAGGTCATCAGTCCCCAAGAACTTAGAACTACTTAAACTTAAACTAACCTAAGGACATCACACACATCTATGCCCGAGGCAGGATTCGAACCTGCGACAGTAGCGGTCGCGCGGTTCCAGACTGAAGCGCCTAGAACCGCTCGGCCACTCTGGCCGGCTAATTAAGACTTATTTTGTTTTTACCTTCTTATACATGATAGCTTTATGAGCTTTGGTTTAAGTTACCTCGTTTATTGCTGTGAATGGCCTTGATCTTGCTAGTTAATTGTTAATTCTGGGAGAAAAGGATTCGTGCGAGTTGCTTGGCATTTAAGAGTTCGTCTGACAACCGTGTGCATTCACTCAAATCCTGTTGATTTTCCGTCCCACGTTGCAACCCCTTTGTACCATTACGCCATTGGCCGTTGTCTTGGAACTGAATTGGGGTTGGCGGCAAATCTCCTTCTCTAATTGTTGAGATTTTGGTGCGTGTTAAGTAGCTCCAAGGGAGATTTGCTTTCTTGGTCGTTCGTTTTCGGCAGGCAGTATTAGAACAGACCAGTTGACGACCCGGGCCATTTATAGCTTTTTTCCTCCCAAAACTAAGAAAGGTGTGGCGCGGTTCATCGGGATGACCAGCTACCTTCGGAAATTCATAACGAAGTTCGCCAGATTAGCGGCTCTTCTGAATCCCCAACACAAGAAAGGAGAGCCGTTTGTGTGGACGGACAATCAGCAAGCTGTCTTTGACTCTCTTAAGGTTGCCCGAGGAACGCTCCCGTTTTGGCCGTACCTGATATTAACACGCCCTTCGTCGTTCACACAGACGCCTCCAACTCTGCAGTCGCTGCCGTTCTCCTTCAGGAGAAAAAACATGAGCGAAGGCCATTGGCCTACATTTCCCGATCTTTATAGGCGTCAGAGAGAAAATATTGTACTTACGAATCGGAGGCGCTTGCTGCTCTTTCCGCCTTACAGAGGGTTAAATACTATTTGGAACATAGACAGTTCACGCTAGACCGATTATCAAGCTCTCAGTTGCGTTTGGGCCCGTCCTCATAAAACTGGACGCATTGAGCGACAGTCAGGATTGACGCCTTTCGGTTCAAGGTGCACCATGTAAAAGGGTGTGATAACGTTGTAGCCGACGCCCCAAGTTGCATGTTTGAGGAGCTGGAAGAAGTGCTCTGGAGGTATCGCTGAGCCACTGGAGGAGAAGGTTAATTTTGTTCTTACCGATATTCCCTGATTAGTTGATGATTTGGTCGGGCAACAAGACGAGAACCCCGAGCTGGGGCGTATCAGGGGACAGTTAGCGTCTGGCTACCCAGGCACGAGTCGAGGAGAAATATCTGTCATGGTGCGGGTTAGGAGCAGGCGGCGAAATCTGCCTTCTGGCCCTATTGATCCCTATGGTATTTAACTACTATCATAGTTCAGCGGTGGGAGGCAACGTAAGTCTATATAAAACTGTCAATAAAATCCAAGAATTCCTTAGCTGACCTACATTGTATTGAGTTGTTAGGAGGCTGGTTACTCAGTGTCAGAACTGCCAGATGGCCAAACGAAATCCTCATAGGCGAAGGGGATACTTCATTTTACTCAAGCTGAGACGCCCACGGAACGCCTCTTTATCGATTACGTCGGTCCTCTGCCTCGTACCCAGCGTCGATATCGATATATTTTTGTCCTCATTGATGGGTTTACCAGGATTGGTTAGTTGTTGCGTAGTAGCGGTGTTATGGCTGCACATAGTATTAGCCTTTTCAGTAGAACTTTGCTTGGTTTGGTTTCCGTCCCCCGGAGTTCTGGTTAGTGATAATACTCCTGCTTTTACTTCTAGGGAGTTTCGTAACTTTTGTTTCTGCTCTGGGGTTAAACATGACGCCACTACGCCCTGTTATCCCCAGCCATGATTTGTGGAAGAAGTTCCCACTCCAGTCACACTCTGAGTCAGAAGGACATTGTGGATGAACTCAGGGTCCACCTGAGTCAAGCCAAAAGAGTCAAAAATATTTCGAGGTTTGAGGGCGAGATTGAGCCGTACCGTGTTGATAGGTCGAGGTACGTCTTCTTCCACATGCCGCCTTGGCCTCTAGCAGAGGACGAGCCGTTCTGACGTACACAAGTGGTAGGGTGAGTAGTGGGTCAGACTGCGGTAGGCGGCGGAGCAGGAAGGGCCCTTCACACACGGCGTGCTACGATTTGAGCCGTGTGATTTCTCTATTCGACGACTGGACTTCAGTATTCTGCCTGGGACCGTCTCTCAGAATAAGTTTTCATCCTGGCGGCTCCGGAGGAAACGAGGCGGCCGGAGTTGTTCCTACTGTGGAAGTCCATGGTTGTGGCGTCTTGGTTAAGATGAAAATGTGGCGTCTTAGAATAGTGGTCAGTTACCTTGCTCCTGTTGAGTGAATTTAGGAACAGCGTGAGGTTCGCAAAATGCTCCTTTCTATTGTCTTCCCCAGTGCATCACCGTCTGCTTATGCATCTTACCCACCTTATACATGATAGCTTTATGGGCTTTGGTTTAAGTTACCTCGTTTATTGCTGTGAATGGCCTTGATCTTGCTAGTTAACTTGTTAATTCTGGGAGAAAAGGATTCGTGTCAGTTGCTTGGTATTTAAGGTACTGTCTGCTAATGTAATCGAAGTTCGTTTGCCAACCGTGTACATCCATTCAAATCTTGTTGGTTTTCCGTCCCACGTGACGGCCCCTTGCTACCGTTACGCCATGGGGCGTTGTTTTGAAATTGAATTGTGGTTGGCGGACGAATCTTCTTATTTCATTGTTGAGATTTTGGTGTATGTTCAGTAATAAGGTCCAACTATTGTTTTGCTATTAATACTGGTGAGCTTAGTCTCTGCCCCTTATTGGTATGTGGGTGTGTAATTACTCTCTTAACCATATTATGTTTAGTTTGAAAGGGTACAGTACCGCCCAACATTGAGAATAGGTACGAAATTCTTGTCAGAACAACACATTTTTTGTGTAAAAGTAACTCAATAATTTCAATTAATACAGCGAAGCCGGATACCAGTGTGGGAAAGAATGACAAGTTATTTATTTAATTGATCACATGTGCACTTCCGCAAAATAAATCCCTACATCCCGTTTGGTGAGATCTGTGTGGTGTAAATGAATGAATGTATGGTCGTCTGCTAACCACAGATAGTGAATCGATATGAGCATCTTTGAGTCGATCCTTTGGGTACCTTTGGTGAGACCAAAGAGATGGAAGTTACCAGAGCTTTTGAGCGTTTGAAATGTGGCCGACCAATAAGGTAGCAAGGTGCTTCTCCCACTTCGAGAGAGGTGCGAGAGAACGAAAAGACGGCCATGTTTCAGACTCGGCACTCTGGCGCTGAACCTTCTGCTGTGAAGACCTGTTTTTTGTTGTGCTCCGTAATGAAAGCGTGGAGGCATGGTATGGATGTGGAATACTTAAGAGTAGTTAGAACTAATCATTTCTCTTTCCTAGGATCTTTTGTGGGGAAAATTACAAAGTGAGGCAGGTAATTTTAAAGGGATTATAGTAAACCAACGGTCACAAAGGGGCCACGTGTAGTTATAAGTTGAGATACTAGCGTGGGTACAATAAGCTGAAATATTTAAGAATTAATATCGTGTGTACCATAAGCTGAAATATTTGAGAATTAATAGCGTGTGTACAATAAGCTGATATATTTAAGAATTGCGTGTGTATCATGAATTGAAGTATTTAAGAAATATCATTCCGTGTGACGCTGAATTTAAACTCTGAGAGAAAATCAAGGTGAGTCGGCCGTTTTTCCAGCAACGCCACTTGGCTTGCATTGCACAGGAAGACGAGCGTTTATCTCCAGAGTTCACAGTAGGAAACTGGAATTACAAATTGGGGCAGTGTCGAGTGAAACTGGGTTAAATATTGATTGAAGTGGGAAAGCGGAAAATGATGAAGTTGTAACGGTTCTTGTGTATTATTTCAGATTGTTGTATTGGGTATGTCTTGTAATTTGAATATGTGTGTTTTGCATGGGAGTAGCAAGGTAGTTTCGGAAGATTTTGTGGGTATGCCTGTTCCTTCTGCATCGCTCGATCTGGAGGAATGTTTCTGGAGAATGATTGTGAGAGGCGAAGTGTGAGGTATAATAAAAGATCCACCATCCGATCCAGGGAGTGCACAGTTGTGGTAGATAGATTACGAGACCGTAGTATGGAAATTCTCTTATGATATTGTCGTAGGTTGTAGAATTTGTGTGCTAATGAATAAATCAAATAGTGAAAAGAAAGAGATTAGTGGCCTATTTCATTAAATTGTATGTTATCATAATGTCCCGAATTTGTATAAAAGCCGTTAAATCAAAGACAAAAAGTAAGTGTGGTATTGCCAGTGCGTAGTGTGCAGACAGAGTTCTATAGTCAGATGCGTGTTTCCGTTGCGTATTATTCATGCAGGAGGATAATTTATAACAAAATCGTAAGATACGAGAATTCATGTTGCTAATCCACTCGCTTGGCAAACCACCCATCTTGCAGGCCTGACTGCTTGATGCCACAGTATGAGAAAGGCAAGTGGGTGCCTCTCATAATTTCGACCCTGCCAGGATTCCTTTTGTTAGGATATTTAATTTGATGCCAGGATTAATTTCGACCCTGCCAGGATTATTTTATTGGTTAGGATATTTTGCTGCCAGGATTCCGTTTTTGTCACGATAATTTTGTTGCCAGGATCATTTTTGTTAGGATATTTTGTTGTTAGGGTTTGCTGTTAATTTTTTTTATTTTTTGATGGAATATATTGTGATAGCGCTAAGAAGTAAAGTTTTTTTTCTGTTTGCAATTTCTTTCTGGATTGGTGAGGATCTTTTATTTTATTTTATGTAATTAATTGCAGTATAGCACAAGGCTAGAAGATCGTTTTATAATTTTTTTGTGTAATGTCCGTAGTAACTAGGTCGCAGGCTAAAAGTATAGTCACCATGGAGAATAACGATTCTGGCGTGAATGTAGCAGTGCAGCGGGAAGTAGGTGTTGACCGTGAGTTAATGAGAGGGGACGGCAGGCACTCCGAAGAGGCTGTATTGTTCAGTGGACCGCTGCAAGGGGAGCCTTTGTGCAGGGGGCTTTGTTCACTATCGGGGGCCTTTCCGAACGACGCGGGCGAGCAGGGACTCGGTCAGGTAGAGAGTGAAAGTGCAGCTACCCTTAGCGAAGCAACGGTTTCTCAGGCGAACGAGGTGAGCGCGTCGAAAGTAGCGATACTGCAGTTTTTACAGAAGATGGATAGGGAGGCTGAGGAGAGACATAGGGAGTTAATGGAAATGATGGACGCGATGTTTAGAGGTAATGAGGAGAGATGGGAAGCGATGGATAAAGATAGTGAGGAAAGTATGGAGGCATTGGATAAGGGAAATAAAGAGGCAATGAGGAAGGTACACTCAGTTACAGATGAGCGTCTGCCCGCAGTTAATAATCGGTTAGATGAGGGGGAGAAGGATCTGGGTGCGTTGAAGGAAGTATGTGACGCCGTGAAAGAAAAGGATAATAATTTGGAGGTACAAGTATTTGCAATAGAGAGTGATACTGCTGAGCGGAGGGACGTGTTGCCGGATGAGCGAATCGAAGAGGTAGTGGTCAGAATGAATACGATTAGCGCAGATGTAGAAAAGATCAGTACGAGAGGCGAGACAGGTTCTGACAGTACGCAGCGAGAGGTTTATGCCGACCAGGAGGAGATACAACCACCATTACAGTTTAAAGAGGGACAATTAGAAATAAGTAGGAAACATAGTGAAGAACTAGCACAGTTGCAATTAGCGTGCAGTAGCGGAGGTGACACACCACCAGGTAGATTGCTGAAGGAGAGTGAGATAAACTCAAAAGGCGAAAATAGGCAGAAAGAGGAAGACGAATTCACAGAGTCAGAAGAACGGTTGTGTCGGATAAAACAGGTGGCAGACTCAACTGGGTATAGTCCAAGGCTGTCTCAATTTCAAGATTCATTACCTGCATTGAGGGGATTGCTCCGCAAAACGAAGTTTGTATATAACTATTTGAGGGACGAGGCTAGAGCAAAAATGCAGGAGGTTATTAAAGACTGTAGTAGCTACAAGATGTTTTGTGACAAGTTTTTAAATGAATTCTGGTCGAAAAGTAAGCAGGACCAGGTTAAGCAAAGCATATTGATGATGCCAAATTGTAACGAAGGTGGCATAAGAGATCCAGTGTCGTGCTATCAGGAAATGCTGAGACGAAACAGGTATTTGGATGTGCCATACGAAACTGGGGAGCTCATTAGGATCTGTATAACGAAGTTGCCAGTGAAATTGCGCAGAGGTATAGTGATGGCAGGCAGAGGCTTAGACGATTCCGCGTCATTTCAACACTTGGGTAATGAGAGCGATATCGTGAACGGAGACAGGTCAGATAGTGTCGAGGGTAGAAACTATCTGAATGACAGGAGAGCATGGAATCCGGGTATTTCTTTCATGTCGTAATAGATTGAAGAATAGGAGAAACTAATCCAACATATCAGCCCTTAATATCTTGCTCTAAAACACATGCAGCTGGCACTGAAAATTGTCTATGTAGCAGACAAACTCAACTAATATGTAGGAATGAAAATACCATATTTCTGATCAGAGAATAAAACGGCAGTAATGGAATCTGTTAGGCTGGTATCTCAGTAAAATTTGCAAATTTTTATTTCGAACAGTAAAGTAAAAGAAATGTTATGTAATAATGCCAATGAGTCCAGTTTAATTAGTGTGATTTGACTATTGTAGATACTAAACACGTAATGTAAGAAGTAAACATTGTGATCGAAGTTTTTAAATTAGATGCCATCTGATCTATAGTATGTCATTGTCGTGGTGACAGTTATAATGAAGTGCTGTGTATGGTTGTTCGGAATCTGGTGTTAGTGAAAGAGGCCACTAGCACCTAAGTTTCTAACACTTGGGCTGCCCAATTCTCCCAGCTTGTATATTCTCGGCACACATTTAATTTTCGTGTAAGCACAGATTCCTAACTAGCAAATTCTTTACTGTGTATAGTGGACCATTCAGAGTGAGGCGGATTGTACATGAAAATGCTGTACTGATTGAGACGATCAAAGGAAAACAATCTCGAGGGCTTCATCACATTTCTAACATCAAATTATGGAAAAGTTAAGGATAGATCTAAAGTAGGCAATTTATGGTAGATAGTCAGTGTATTTATTTGTGGTGTGTAACGTTGTGCAGGGTCAAATCGAACGTAAGAATTTTCAGGCGGGATGTCAGGAAGTATGACGGAATAGACTGGTCAAATGAGTCATGAACAGGAGTCGACAGAGTGGTGTATGTACGTGTTTTTTTTGTCGTATGAATAAGGATCAAGCAGAAACGACGTGATGATTAATGAGTGAATAAAGATGGTAGATAGAGAAGCGACGTGATAAATAGTAGTGGATAAAGGTGAATTTTTGAGGAGAGAATCGACGTGAAGCAGTGTGAATGATGAAGGGAGATTCGACGTGATGAAGCAGCGGTAAAATAAAGGTGAGTAGAATTGAATAATGTGGAGATGTCTTAGATGTATGTTACAGAGAGGCCTGTGTATGCTGCAATAGAGATTGATGCCAATGGCGAAGGAAGACCAGGAAATGATGGAGTAATGGACGGACGGAGAGCCGAAATACGAATGAAGAGATGAGGACAACTGCACAATGTGAAAGGACGTAAAGGGAGTATGAGACCCAGATGGTGAACGTTGTGGAATACTGACGAAAGATGTAATGTAGGTGTAGATCTAATTCTTAGCATAACAATTGCGATTTGAGAAAAATATTTTTTGTTGTTGTTGAAGCCTCGTACCAGTATAACTAATCAAAACGGTACCAAGAATGTGTACAGCTATTTTTTGCAGGATGAATAATTTGTGTATTTTTTGTTCTTAGATGAAATGTCGCAATTCTAGGTTGATATTAGCATAAAGTGAATGCAGAGGTAAGCCGATGGAGAGAGGTGCCAGAGTGAAAGGACGAATTCGGAGACTGGAAAGCTATCTCCGAAACAGCTTCATGTGTTATGTGGTTGAGTATAAGGGAGCAAAGGTATGGTATGTTGTAGTGAGTGTGGTGGTGTTAAGGTTAACTGACTTCTAAACCTATTCTGTTAGTGTGTTAATGGAATGAATGAGAGGGAAAATGTGATGTCTGGTGAGTGAGAGTCGTAGAGTAGTGTGATCAATGCGCACACTCCTGAAAAGGGGATGCTGCCGATCCATAACTAAAAGATTATTGTGTTTTATTGTTTGTTGGGATGAACCTTGATGTGAGGTCAGGATCTGTCATACGTGTCCTAGAAACGTTGTTATATATAATGAAATGTAAAGTATGTGAAGAGATACGAATTTTCAGTCTGTCACAAGCACAGAGGTGCATTATATGTTGTAGATTTAAAGTCACCAGTTTCTAAAATGTTTATTGTGTTAGGATGTTAAAGTAGTTTACTATTTAATAACATGTGGTAGGTAATTGAGAGTTGTGTAGATTATTTTCTCATTTTTTTGTTAGAACACTTTCAAGGGATTTTAATTTCAGTGTGTCATAAGCACAAAAGGTTCATTGTATATTGTAGCGTGAGAATCAACAGTTTCTAATATTTTTCACTGTGATAGGATGTTAGAGTAGTTTACTATTTTGTATTGTAATTATGAGTTGTATAGATTGTTTCTTATTCATTTTGTTCTTTATTTTACACCTTCATGTTTTGTATGAGGGACGACAGGTACAAAGAATAGCACGAGTGTGGGCTATCTATAGAAAAAGGATAGATAAATGTATGTTGTCTGTGTAGAAAACTAGGGTGTATAATTTTATGTTCTTTTTAGAACAAAGATTCTTTTGTTACCAATGTAGCTAATAGATAATACATGTAATCAATGAGTATTTAAATGCTGTATATCCTTTTGTCTGTAATGTTGCGAGATGCACGGAAGATCTGGCTAATTGGGTGTCGTAACGCCCATACCGCTAACGGGCCGAGCTGACGTCACCACGACGACAGGCGACACAGCCGCGGCACTCCCCACTCCATTGTCGGGACGAGGTACACTCCACGCGCCCGCTACAGCAGGTCAACGGCCTGGGGCGACACGCACGTATCACTGGCCATTCATGAGTTCCGCCACCCTTACGACTGGGGAAGGTAGCCCGCGGAGGCAACAGCGGGTGGTTTCTTCTGCTCAACGGCGCGTGCAGCGACGCTACTGCTGAATGGACGAGGCGCGACAGAGCCCGGCGAGCATTTTTTACCTGCAGCTATTAACTTGTACTGGACTGTGGAGCCGTGAAACAAGATGACTGCGACTTTCCATAAGGTGGAAAGTGAAGGACTGGTGTTTCCACATTGTGAGAGGTGGAAAAGATGTTGTCCTTAGCAGACAGGACGATTGTTTTGTTTTGTCTTGACCACTGAATGGTGGGATCCATAAACTTTTGGCAGTGACTTGTTAAGTGTGCTTTGTGAATTGCATGTGGGACACTTGGTATACTTAGAGGACAGTTGTCGTTTGGTGAACAATTAGAGTGGGACATTGACATTTGCGTCTGTAGTAGGAGACATTTCTTGGATTGGCGCGGGAATAAGTGCTGTTTGTTGAAACTTACGACTTTTAATTACACCATGAACTGAAAGGACAGAACCGTGGGTAATAGTAGTTGTAGGGCCATTTTTTTGGACGAACAGATTCGTGTGGATGGTACTCTGAGAGTGACTATGACATTTGTGCTTAATGAGAGATACAGTTTACTGTTCAGTGCGTGTTCAAAATGCCGAATTGAGTGACTCAAAGACTTTCGTCCGGGTAACCATGGGAGAGCTTTGACACCGAGACAGTGGTTCTAGGAAAATTATCAGCAACTTTTTGACCCCAAGAAAATCACAGAATGAAATGTTTCCGTGTGACTCGCAAGATAGGGAATAATGTATTTGTAATGGTGTAAATGTTTTTTTTTTTTATATGTTTCATTCCTGAAGGGACAGCAAGCGTAATTGTATTTTATTAATAATTGTGTTTAGAATAGTTAGTGTTTGTTTTTTGGTTTGTTCTGGGTTATCAAGTTCACGTAGCATGTGTATTAGAATATTTGGTACAATGATGCTTTAACTATTAGCCAGTGGCGTAATACTAACGTAGCGGCCCTTGTAGCATTTATCAGTAAGGTTGTCACAGGGGAGAAGAATTTGCATTGCACAACAAATATCGGAATTAACTGATGTATTTTGATGTCGTGCATAGTAATAATCTTGTTGGTGTTTTGACTGAAGCCACTTATTTTTTTTATTATCACAGTGGTGACATTTCACATTAAAGTGTAACGAAGGCTAGTTGAAATGCAAGTTCTTGTCGTCTATATGTGTGACAACAGAGAAATAAGCAGTAGAGTAAGATAAGAAAGCTACTGGTGGATTCAAGCACTTATTGCTAACTATTTATTGCGAGTATTGATCAAAGTTGATGGACTGACTAGCTCAGCACCAGGTATTTGTACTGATGGATATAGGATAAGGTTAAACTCACTGTCGAGTAGCTGTGGCAATTGCTTAGGTGATGATAGTTAATGAGGTATGACATGATGTCTTATATTTTATTGTTTTTCTTCTCAGTTTTTATTTCTCTGTAGGTTTGAGGTATATTTTAGAGTAATGGTATGGAGCCTGACATTCTACGTGTAACTAGTGTACGAATTTTTTTTCTTTTGTTGATTTTGTTTTGTATTTAGACTTTGCTATGTAAGGGTTTTTACAGCGCAATTTATGACTGTCAGATTACTTGCTCTGTGTTTGGACGGTGAGCCATTTAAAATTTCATGAGTAACGAAGATCCCAGTAACTAAAGCAAATTTTTATCTCAATATTATTTTTTCATTTCTATGATGTGATGTTTTATTTGTCATGTGGATTGTTATATATTTGTATGTGTACGTTACTCCGGATTGTGGAGAGTACAATATAATTTGGTCGTCTATTTGAGGTCACCAGGGGCTAAGGTCTCCTCCTGGTTATTTTGATGAATTGCTACGTTTGTTTTAATACAGTTTTCTTAAAAAAAAAAAAAATGTTCGGAACTACCCTCGCATTGCAAGGATAGTACCGTGCCATTTTTTTCTGCATGGGTAGCCGGTGATGAAAGGGTACAGTACCGCCCAACATTGAGAATAGGTACGAAATTCTTGTCAGAACAACACATTTTTTGTGTAAAAGTAACTCAATAATTTCAATTAATACAGCGAAGCCGGATACCAGTGTGGGAAAGAATGACAAGTTATTTATTTAATTGATCACATGTGCACTTCCGCAAAATAAATCCCTACATCCCGTTTGGTGAGATCTGTGTGGTGTAAATGAATGAATGTATGGTCGTCTGCTAACCACAGATAGTGAATCGATATGAGCATCTTTGAGTCGATCCTTTGGGTACCTTTGGTGAGACCAAAGAGATGGAAGTTACCAGAGCTTTTGAGCGTTTGAAATGTGGCCGACCAATAAGGTAGCAAGGTGCTTCTCCCACTTCGAGAGAGGTGCGAGAGAACGAAAAGACGGCCATGTTTCAGACTCGGCACTCTGGCGCTGAACCTTCTGCTGTGAAGACCTGTTTTTTGTTGTGCTCCGTAATGAAAGCGTGGAGGCATGGTATGGATGTGGAATACTTAAGAGTAGTTAGAACTAATCATTTCTCTTTCCTAGGATCTTTTGTGGGGAAAATTACAAAGTGAGGCAGGTAATTTTAAAGGGATTATAGTAAACCAACGGTCACAAAGGGGCCACGTGTAGTTATAAGTTGAGATACTAGCGTGGGTACAATAAGCTGAAATATTTAAGAATTAATATCGTGTGTACCATAAGCTGAAATATTTGAGAATTAATAGCGTGTGTACAATAAGCTGATATATTTAAGAATTGCGTGTGTATCATGAATTGAAGTATTTAAGAAATATCATTCCGTGTGACGCTGAATTTAAACTCTGAGAGAAAATCAAGGTGAGTCGGCCGTTTTTCCAGCAACGCCACTTGGCTTGCATTGCACAGGAAGACGAGCGTTTATCTCCAGAGTTCACAGTAGGAAACTGGAATTACAAATTGGGGCAGTGTCGAGTGAAACTGGGTTAAATATTGATTGAAGTGGGAAAGCGGAAAATGATGAAGTTGTAACGGTTCTTGTGTATTATTTCAGATTGTTGTATTGGGTATGTCTTGTAATTTGAATATGTGTGTTTTGCATGGGAGTAGCAAGGTAGTTTCGGAAGATTTTGTGGGTATGCCTGTTCCTTCTGCATCGCTCGATCTGGAGGAATGTTTCTGGAGAATGATTGTGAGAGGCGAAGTGTGAGGTATAATAAAAGATCCACCATCCGATCCAGGGAGTGCACAGTTGTGGTAGATAGATTACGAGACCGTAGTATGGAAATTCTCTTATGATATTGTCGTAGGTTGTAGAATTTGTGTGCTAATGAATAAATCAAATAGTGAAAAGAAAGAGATTAGTGGCCTATTTCATTAAATTGTATGTTATCATAATGTCCCGAATTTGTATAAAAGCCGTTAAATCAAAGACAAAAAGTAAGTGTGGTATTGCCAGTGCGTAGTGTGCAGACAGAGTTCTATAGTCAGATGCGTGTTTCCGTTGCGTATTATTCATGCAGGAGGATAATTTATAACAAAATCGTAAGATACGAGAATTCATGTTGCTAATCCACTCGCTTGGCAAACCACCCATCTTGCAGGCCTGACTGCTTGATGCCACAGTATGAGAAAGGCAAGTGGGTGCCTCTCAAGTTTCATGATTGAGAGGTTAAAGACCATTCATGATTTAAGCAGTCGGTTGGATTCTAAGGTGACGGGTTGCGCTGCCCCTGATTCAACAGTACTCGTGCGGGATAAAAATTAAGGTCATTGTTTTAACAATTTTTCATTCCTTTGGTGAGTGGTCTTGTGGAACTGGCTGTCAGAAAATACGATAAGGTAAATCGTTAAATTGTTTGTCACGCAAATTCTTCTTGTTGTAGCTGTTGTGCTGATGCATAGATACAGTATTAAATTTTTACGTAGTTCTTCTGTCACATATGCTTGTATTAAAAACTTTTTGGTACCCTAATAATTAGACGAGCCAAAGGTCTTACCGCAGTGGCAATACCGGTTCCCGTCAGATCACCGACGTTAGGCGCTGTCGGGCTGGGCTAGAACTTGGATGGGTGACCATCCGGTCAGCTGAGCCCAGTTGGCAAGCGGGGTCCATTCAGCCCTTGTGAGGCAAGCTGAGGAGCTACTTGATTGACAAGTCTCGGCTCCGGTCTCGGAAACTGACATACAGCTGGGAGAGCGGTGTGCTGACCACATGCCCCTCCACATCCGCTTCCAGTCACACCAATGGGCTGCGGATGACACGGGGCCGGTCGGTACTGTTGGACCTTCATGGCCTGTTCGGGAGGAGTTTAGTTTTTAGTTTTAACAATTAGACGGTATCTCATTATAGGAACTGAAACTTAGCAATAAGTAATTAATACCGAAGGAACTGCAAGAAATTTCATTGCCTTTATGATGTGCGTTGTTGAAAGTGTTTGCTTTCCCAATTGACAGTTGTCTGCAACGCTTATTTGTTGCCTTTTAACATAGATATTTTTAGAACCATATACAAAATAAGCCACAGCTGCAAAATACTAATGCGAATTATTTACAGACGAATGGAAAAACTGGTAGAAGCCGACCTCGGGGAAGATCAGTTTGGATTCCGTAGAAATGTTGGAACACGTGAGTCAATACTGACCCTACGACTTATCTTAGAAGAAAGATTAAGGAAAAGCAAACCTACGTTTCTAGCATTTGTAGACTTAGAGAAAGCTTTTGACAATGTTGACTGGAATACTCTCTTTCAAATTCTAAAGGTGGCAGGGGTAAAATACAGGGAGCGAAAGGCTATTTACAATTTGTACAGAAACCAGATGGCAGTTATAAGAGTCGAGGGGCATGAAAGGGAAGCAGTGGTTGGGAAGGGAGTGAGACAGGGTTGTAGCCTCTCCCCGATGTTATTCAATCTGTATATTGAGCAAGCAGTAAAGGAAACAAAAGAAAAATTTGGAGTAGGTATTAAAATCCATGGAGAAGAAATAAAAACTTTGAGGTTCGCCGATAACATTGTAATTCTGTCAGAGACAGCAAAGGACTTGGAAGAGCAGTTGAACGGAATGGACAGTGTCTTGAAAGGAGGATATAAGATGAACATCAACAAAAGTAAAACGAGGATAATGGAATGTAGTCGAATTAAATCGGGTGATGCTGAGGGAATTAGATTAGGAAATGAGACACTTAAAGAAGTGAAGGAGTTTTGCTATTTGGGGAGCAAAATAACTGATGATGGTCGAAGTAGAAAGGATATAAAATGTAGACTGGCAATGGCAAGGAAAGCGTTTCTGAAGAAGAGAAATTTGTTGACATCGAGTATAGATTTAAGTGTAAGGAAGTCGTTTCTGAAAGTATTTGTATGGGGTGTAGCCATGTATGGAAGTGAAACATGGACAATAAATAGTTTGGACAAGAAGAGAATAGAAGCTTTCGAAATGTGGTGCTACAGAAGAATGTTGAAGATTAGGTGGGTAGATCACGTAACTAATGAGGAGGTATTGAACAGAATTGGGGAGAAGAGAAGTTTGTGGCACAACTTGACTAGAAGAAGGGATCGGTTCGTAGGACATGTCCTGAGGCATCAAGGGATCACAAATTTGGCATTGGAGGGCAGCGTGGAGGGTAAAAATCGTAGGGGGAGACCAAGAGATGAATACACTAAGCAGATTCAGAAGGATGTAGGTTGCAGTAGTTACTGGGAGATGAAGGAGCTTGCACAGGATACATTAGCATGGAGAGCTGCATCAAACCAGTCTCAGGACTGAAGACCACAACAACAACAACATGCTAAATTTTGGGGTTCCTTCATTTTTAACAGTACAGTTCGGGTCACTGTCACAGTGCATTGAAGTCTTACTTGAATGCAAAGTAAACACTCCAGTACATGTACGGGGATGTACATTTTTATGAAATTGTTGTTGTTTCTTTAACGTGTTTTTTTCTTAACTTTTGAAAGCTTACAACTAGATTGTCCTTAATTGGTTTGCTTGATCTTTTAAGAACACGATGTTCAATTAATATTTCGCTCACGAATAATGTTGAATCCTTACTTGGGCCTAGTACTCCCCCTCGTAGACAACCTCAAGCAGCACCTGTGTACCACAAGAAGAAGAAGACAACGCGATAATGATGTGCACTGCAGATAGACAACTTATATCGCTAAATGTTGAACTTGGACAAGAAACTCTTTCACAGGTGGAAGAATTTTGATTTCTCGTAACTACAAGAAATAAAAAAGGGAGATGCAAGAAAGACATATTACCAACAATTCCACAACGAAAAGAACTTTCTGTATAAATCCAACACAGATAAATATTAAAAATATGAATTTTGAGCCCTGTAAAATATTCGGCAATAGCTATGTTAGGAGCATAGCTTTGTGTGTGTGTGAAACATGGAAGCCAGAAATCAAAGGATTTGAATATTTTGAAACGAAGTGTCAGAGAAGAGCCGGCCGGAGTGGCCGAGCGTTTCTAGGCGCTACAGTCTGGAACCACGCGACCGCTACGGTCGCAGGTTCGAATCCTGCCTCGGGCATGGATGTGTGTGATGTCCTTAGTTTAGTTAGGTTTAAGTAGTTCTAAGTCCTAGGGGACTGATGACCACAGCAGTTAAGTCCCATAGTGCTCAGAGCCATTTGAACCATTTGTTAGAGAAGAATATTGAAGATCAAATGGATTGATCGAGGAAGAAAGGCACACACCTCGCAACTAGTGAATGAAAGGAAAGTCTAACAAAGAACACGTGTGGAAGATGTACAATGGTTGACCATATACCGTGACGTGAGTTGTAAAACTGCACTTTAGAGATGGGAAATGACGCAGGCCAAGGCAAGGCACCAGTGCCTGGGGCAGGGGAAAAGCTCTCAGGTAAAGGAAAAAAAATACAGATTATATCAAAAAGAATCATCATATTTTTAAAAAATCACAACTATTATGTTATTTGAGATATGTGCATGAACAACGTGCTGTTGGAAAGAGCAAACTCTCGAGTTTTACATGGTTCCCGCTAGGTTCTCCAAAATTTAATGTGTTTTGTGCATTTTCAGGAGAAATGGTGTACAGTGCATTGTTCTTTGCCGAGAACACTGTTAAGGGAAGTACATAAATCGATATGATTAGAGGATGATTGGAACGACTTCATTTACCAACAGGATGTGGTACCGCCACACTGGCATCTGGAAGTGTGGCATTCAGCCTTACATTATTGGCCTCCAAGGTAATATTTCTTGTAAGGGTTTATAGAAGACTGTGTTTATGTGCCTCCGTTACCAACAACAATGAATGAACTGAGACATCGCATAACAGCAGCTGTGGAAGCTGTAACTTGAGGCATGCTAGCTGCAGTGTGGGAACAACTTGAATACCGCATTGACATATGCAGTGCATCTCAAGGGGGGCATATTGCGCACCTATGAAAAGATATGAAAAAAAGCTTTTGAGTTTCTCTTCTTCAAAAAACAAAATTCATTGTATGTGTTTATCATTTTCAGAAATATAGACGTGCTGAATCGGATGATTCTTTTTGATACACCCTGTATAGTACAGTCAGGTGAACTTATTTCAAGAAAATGATTTGGAAGTCGGTATTACGTAGGTTTTTAACAGTTAGACCTGGAACTTTATTATAGCTGCTTACATGTCGCCATTAATCTTCCAAAATATTAAAAGTTCTCCATATCCTCAAGCGTATACTCTGACAGGTGGCTCGTATGTAAGCATTCTGTCTGATCACCTGCATCCATTCATGTCCATTGTGCATTCAGACGGGCTTGGACAATTCCAGCAGGACAATTCGACACCCCACACTTCGAGAATTGCTACAGAGTGGCTGGACACAACCTCATAAATCCATGGACGCTGCATGTCAGCAGGGAACCCTTCAAGTTGGTGGAGATTCTATGATACGATTCAGACAGGTGAGATGCAGAGTGAAAATCTCATTCTGGAAACATCCCCCAGGCTGTGGCTAAGCCATGTCTTCGCATTATCCTTTCTTTCAGGAGTGCTAGTTCTGCAAGGTTCGCAGGAGAGATTCTGTAAAGTTTGGAAGGTAGGAGACGAGGTACTGGCAGAAGTAAAGCTATGAGGACCGGGCGTGAGTCGTGCTTCGGTAGCTCAGATGATAGAGCACTTTCCCGCGAAAGGCAAAGGTCCCGAGTTCGAGTCTCGGTCGGGCACACAGTTTTAATCTGCCAGGAAGTTTCATATCGGCGCAGACTCCGCTGCAGAGTGAAAATCTCGTTCAGGTGAGATGTAGTTAAGCATCCTGTCTGATCACCTGCATCGATTCATGTCCATTGTGCATTCCGACGGACTTGGTCAATTCCAGCAGGACAATGCGACACCCCAGAATTGCTACAGGGTGGCAGCAGGAACAGTCTTCTGAGTTTAAACACTTCCGCTGGCCACCAAACTAGCCAGACGTGAACATGATTGAGCATTTCTGGGGTGCCTTGCAACGTGCTGTTCAGAAGAGATCTCCACTCCCTCGTACTCTTACCGGATTTATGGACAGCCCTGCAGGATTGGTGGTGTTAATTCCCTCCAGCACTACTTCAGACATTAGTCGAGTCCACGCGACGTCGTGTTGCGACGCTTCTGCGTGCTTGCGGAGGTCCTACACGATGTCAGACAGGTGTACCAGTTCCTTTGGCTCTTCAGTGTATTTTTTAAAAGAAATAACTGTGTATTAATCTTGTATTGTCTTTGTTCTTTGAGTCAGTAGTTGTTGTCTAGTTACGTTGTCATGGCGTGAGAAAGCTGCAGGCTGTTTAAGTAATATATGAAGGAATCAAAGCTAACTGTGTTCAAATTTAAAAGTGAAACCAGATCGTACCACCTAGACGTAAGGAATTTACTCCTTCAGCGAGCCATGTTTTCAACGAGTTCAAATTCAATGAGGAAAAACAAGAAGCAGGTGCTGAGCGACTTTGCTTCTGGCTTATTAGCTGCACACAAGTGTCGACGTAAGCTAGAAAAGCGCTCTTGCTCCGAACTTTTGTTTTTGGTTGTTTTGTTCAATAGTAGAGGGGAGGATCGTCTCAATTGGAAGTGCGCGCCAGAATCTCTTGTTCGAAGTGAAAATATTTCGTACAAATAATATTGTGTCAGCGAATTAAGATTAATTCGTAGGTAGTATTCACTTATCAAAAATTGGTAGCAATTGATTAATAGCCGGCCGCGGTGGTCTAGCGGTTCTAGGCGCTCAGTCAGGAACCGCGCGACTGCTACGGTCGCAGGTTCGAATCCTGCCTCGGGCATGGATGTGTGTGATGTCCTTAGGTTAGTTAGGTTTAAGTAGTTCTAAGTTCTAGGGGACTTATGACCACCGATGTTGAGTCCCATAGTGCTCAGAGCCATTTTGAATTGATTAATAAACTCAGTTATTCAATAATTTCGAGTTTTGTTTCTTAACGAACAGTTCTTCGTTCTCCCTCCCTCCTTTCCCAGATCCCGTCCCCCAATCCTGCTTAGCTATAGAAATGTTTTTTATCAGTGAAATAGCAACTGTACTTAACAGCACCAAAGACAGCAGTTGCCACGGGAAAGGAGAAACAGTGCAGTTGCTCGGCTGCAAGATAGCAGATAGGCGAAGCGTGTCGTAAGCCGGTTGGTATCTCTGCTGGGAGTGCCTGCTCGGCGCACGTGCAGCAACGCCTTCTCGGCTAACAGCTGGCGCAGCCCTAGCCGGCGCGGCGGTCGGGGCAGACTGCTCGACGCCAGCCGGCAGCCGCGCCCAAGGTCAAAAGTGGCGCGAGGCTGCAGCGGCCGCGTAAGCCGTGAGCAGCAGCACGCAACAGCACTTAGACGCAGTCGTGCACCGGTATAATGTCTCTACTGTTTTCAGGCGCGGTTTAAGTTTGCGCGGGGCCCGTAGCCGTGGTAAACAGCATGGCACCAATATACTGGATTGGTGCGTTAAGCCTAGTTTACACGACACTAGGTTGCAGGCAATTGCGCTACAGGCCACTGCGCATGCGTGCCGCGCGTTTGCGCAGTTCGTTGGTGAAACTAAACACTTTCGGCGTGTTCCAACTTTGGCGACACTAGTTGCATGAGTTTTGAGGTTATGTGTGTTCGTAGAGTGTAAACAGACTGAAATATGAAGTGGGGAACGGAGAATAATGTTCGCTTTTTGGATATCTATCTTTTGCATACGTGTTGTGGGATTTCAGTGATGCTAAATACAAAACTAAGAAACATATTGCTGCCTCTGAGACCGTCATGTGCGATCATAACATATAGATGGTTTGACAATAACTGCGCTGCGGGGCAAAATTTATTGAGTTAGGAGCACATATACAACTGAATTAAGAAAAATACAAGGAAGTTTAATTCTAGCTGTGGCAATACTCTCGTCTACAAGACTAAAATCCCATCGTTCGAGTTGACAAACTCTTTGTTAAGGAATATTTTTGACAGGAGGGAAGGCTATACAAATTCAAGAAGCTGCATTCTTTATTAAATATTCATCTATTTAAAACATCGCTGCAGTGCTCCCCATTTACATATGTTAGAATTTTGAAATATTGCCACTGTACAGATCTATCTTCAAAAGAGTAGTTTGCAAACCATTCTCTTCTCATTGCGACCTGCTTCGAATAATTATTGTTGCTAATGTTAAAAATTATTACAGTTAATATTAATAATTATTGGTGTTAATGAAATATCATCACCAACTAAAACCGTATCTTATAGCATGCCGAGTTTTCTCGATTGTAATGCACGCAATATGATATGTAATTTCAGTTCTGGCGACAGTGCTTCATGCATTATAGTACCTTTATTCCTTATCGCATAATTAACTCTATTTAGAAGAAACGTGAAGAGTTCTGGTGACATTCGAAGATAATTAAAAGAACTTCTTGGGTGTCCCATTATAAATTATTTCAGCAAGGATGCTGAGCAACCGAATTGACGTCTTTTCTTTATCCAGTCACGAATCGAAACACGTTTCTTATTTCTTTCTTATGCAGCAATTCCACGCAACAAGCTTTAACTCCATCACAACTCCTGCGACGTGCAGCTGCCAAAACATTCATTTCCGACACAACTCAGGAACCCACAAAACGACGGAACTGATGTGTATACTGGTTTCGCCGTGTCTACAGTCAAATATGAAACCATTTGCGTGCAACTCATTCCACGCAACGAGTGGTGCAACCCAATGTCGTCGTGTAAACTAGGCTTTAGTTCTTAGCGTTTTTATGTACGTTTAATAAACATAACAGATACAGTAACAGACTTAAGTCATCACTAATATATTCTCCGTCACTATTCACAACAGTCTCCCAAGTAGGGTAACTATCCCATTCCGTGAGTGTAGAAATTCGTTCTGCGGCGAAGAACTCGTCGTGCCATGCTCGGAGTGCATTGCCCGCATCTCGTGGTCGTGGGGTAGCGTTCTCGCTTCTCACGCCCGGGTTCCCGGGTTCGATTCCCGGCGGGGTCTGCTACGGTCGCAGGTTCGAATCCTGCCTCGGGCATGGATGTGTGTGATGTCCTTAGGTTAGTTAGGTTTAAGTAGTTCTAAGTTCTAGGGGACTGATAACCACAGCAGTTGAGTCCCATAGTGCTCAGAGCCATTTGAACCATTTGAACCGGCGGGGTCAGGGATTTTCTCTGCCTCGTGATGGCTGGGTGTTGTGTGCTGTCCTTAGGTTAGTTAGGTTTAAGTAGTTCTAAGTTCTAGGGGACTGATGACCATAGATGTTAAGTCCCATAGTGCTCAGAGCCATTTGAACCATTTCGGAGTGCATTTTCTTCCGGAAAGGAGGTTCCTTAAAGGTTGTTTGATAGACAGCGGAAAAGGTGAAAATCTGAGGGCGCAAGATTAGGTGGATAAGGTGGATGCGGAATGATCAGGTCTAGCAGAATAAGGGCGGGCGTTACCATGGAGTAGTATCACTTCACAGAATCTTCCTGGTCGACGTTCGTGGATTGCGTCTGCAAGACGTCTCAGTTGTTCACAGTAAATGTCAGCAGTGATGGTTACACCTTGGAGAGGCAACTAGTATTACACCCCTCGGTCGCTTTTACAACATTATCTTTTGTGGATCCGCGGAGGTCTCTGTACGGGAGTTGCTCCTGTGTTTGGGCTCAACTATTCCTTTCTTTTCCTTATTTTGGCATAAAGACACCATTTCTCGTCACCAGTAACGATACAAGGGAATGGTCGGTGTTGTTCACGAGCCAATTGATGACGTGCAAGCAGACACACATCTGGCCACCAGCTGGTTTTTGTGATTTTGGCTGAGATCATGCCGTACCCATACACCCGATTTTTGAACCTTCCCCACCGCATACTAATGTAGCACGATGGTGGAATTTCCCAGTTCTCGTGTAAAGTTACATGGATCATTTTGGGTATATGCGTTTAAACGGTCTTCATCAAACCCTGAAGGTCTACCTGTACGTGGAGAGTCGCTAATGTCAAAACGATCCTCGTTGAAACGTGCAAACCAGTTCCTTGCCGTTCTCTGTCCAATGGCATTATCCCAATATACGGCACAAATGTTTGTGGCTACCTCCATTGGTGCCACCCCTCTACTGAACTCAAACAGAGGAATATGTCGGAAATGTTCCGGTTTGTACACTTGGCACTCCATTTTCTAGCGTCCGCAGCTCCACTCACTATCTCCAAATGACAAAATGACAACATGTAAACTCAGATAACAACCGTGAACTAAAAATAAAAACTGACAATCGATAACAAACCCATAGGCACCGGAAACCCAACATGCAGAACACAAACTCTGCGCACGAACTAACAGTTCTTGTATCTTTTAAAAAAAAAATTATTTTACTTTCATTTAATAGGACCTCTAATAAAATTTTGTTTCACTAACTTAACTTAGATATGAGTTCTGAATCGCGGCTTTTGCCACTAAAGCGACAATCAATGAGCAATACCAATCGTTCAGTTGATAAACTTGTTATCTGAAAGCGTTGAATCCTCTCAATACCAAAGGGGTGGGTATTTAATGCTCACCTTTCGAATGTATTGTAATTTAGTCAGTTTCTTTAAATTTTAAATTTTTGAAAAAATATGTTCTTTAAGAAATCTGCTACCAAATTCCATATATGTTTTAAACATTTCAGTTAAACTTAACTCAAAAATTTAAGTCTCATTAGTAGATGTCACTTTCCCCAACGACGGTCGTATTCAATGTTTACAGGTTCAGGACCTTGCTTACACATCAATATCTCTTTAAAAAGTATATTGAGAGTAAATGTCAACAACAATGAACGAAATTAGCATTTTTAGTATATTTTTAGTGGCAGTCATTAAGTCGGTAGTACGTATTATTGAAAATGCTTTGGTATTGCTAAGACTGTATTAAAAAGAATTTTCAGGTTCTAGACCGTGAATACACGTCAGCACCTCTTTAAAAAGTAAGCTGTTAATATTAAACAACAATCAGAGAATTTTTTAATTTTGTTAAATATGCCTTGGTAATGCTAGGGTTAAAATTCTGTAAGAATGGTAGAGATGGTTCTTTTCACCCCCGTTGTCACGCAACCTGCTGTACCATCCAGCACCATGTACTGCATACTCATCAGGGGCTATCATACTGGAATGAACATGAATCAGGCAACATTCAGAAGAGAACCAGGGTCACAGCCCACAGGTCTTCATGTATATATAGGTGGGTGCCCGCCCGGTTAGCCGAGCGGTCTAACTCACGGCTTTCCGGAGTGGGAAGGAGCGCCTGGTCCCCGGTACGAATCAGCCCGGCGGACTTGTGTCGAGGTCCGGTAAGCCGGCCTGTCTGTGGATGGCTTTAGGCGGTTTTCCATCTTCCTTGGCGAATGCGGGCTGGTTCTCCTTATTCCGGCTCAGCTACACTACGTCGGCGATTGATGCGCAAACAAGTTCTCCACTTACGCGTACGCCTCCATTACTCTACCGCGGCCGGCCGAAGTGGCCGTGCGGTTAAGGGCGCTGCAGTCTGGAACCGCGAGACTGCTACGGTCGCAGGTTCGAATCCTGCCTCGGGCATGGATGTTTGTGATGTTCTTAGGTTAGTTAGGTTTAACTAGTTCTAAGTAGTGTTGGTTTAGTTGTGGTTGTTCCTTCGCTTTTCCATTTCAGTCACATCACCAACAATCGTCGTGAGCGGCTTTAGACGGGTCTAAATGTCCGTGATGGATTTGTTAATCAGGTGACAATCGATGATTAGTCCACGTTCCAAGTCACTCAGCTCTACACTAAATGCGGGAGCATACGAACACATTGACAGCTCTATGTACCGCATACAGTAGAGGAAAAGTTCGGAGACGATGACTGTTTGTATCATCTTGATACTGCACCCCGTTATAAAGCAGCATGTGTGATGCCATAGTTTTTGGACAATAGCACACCTGAAATGGCTCGGCCACCCAGAGTCGTGGTCTGGATCCAACGGAACACCTTTGGCCTGAGGTGGAACGCCGACTTCTTTCCAGACACCAGCGTGCAACATCGGTATCTTCTCTGGTTTCGGCTCTTCAGGCAAAATGGGCAACCAACCCTCCAGACATTGACACCTCATTGTTAGTACATCCACCAGAGTTCAAGCCGTCGTAAATGCGAAGAGTGGACACACCCCTATTGAAGTCGACTAATACGTGTCCAGATGCTTGCGATCAGATAGTAACCTGTTTCGATATTTCTCATCCTCATAATGCCCCAAACTACTTCTTTCTTGTACTACACTTACAATTTTCTCACAATTCATGATTCCCATGTCTGAACGTCACCCGATTGGGCCGAAGAAGACGAACTGTTTCAGTTTCACCAACAATTGTCTGAAGTCCGTAAGTTCACGAGGTGACATCCATTATGCTGAGAACGCGCACATACCACTGTACGGATTTGAAAATATTAGCCATCTTTAGACGATGTCTGTCGTCAGCAGAATCCCCCGATCTCGGTGCCACTGTTACCGCAGCCTTATTATTAGCGTGTTAAGTGGGCCAATTGAGGCTGCAGCCACGATATGTCGACGCCACGTCACGGCTTCTCCTGGAACACGCATATACTGAGGTGACAAAAGTCATGGGACAGCGACATGTACATATGCAATGGCAGTAGTATCACGTACACAAGGTATAAAGGTGCAGCGCATGTCTTTTTTACTCAGATGATTCTTGTGAAAAGATTTCCGACGTGATTATGGTCCACGGGAATTGACAGACTTTGAACGTGGGGTTGTAATTTGAGCTAGACGCAAGGTGCATTCCATTTCGGAAATCGTTAGGAAGTTCAACATTCCGAGGTCCAGAGTGTCTAACGTGGGCCGATAATACCAAATTTCAGGTATTGCCTCTCACCACGGACAACGCAGTTTCCAACAGCTTTCACTTAACGACCGAGAGCAGCGGAGTTTCTGTAGAGTTGTCAGTGCTAATAGACAAGCAACACTGTGCGAAATAATCGGACAAATAAATGTGGAACGTACGACTAACGTATCCGTTAGGACAGTGCGACGAAATTTGGGGTTAATGGGCTACGGCAGCAGAAGGCTGACGGGACTGTCTTTGCGAAAAACACGACATAGCCTGCAGCGCTTCTGCTGTGCTCGCGATCATATAAGAAAACCGTGACCTGATCGGATAAATACTGATTTCAGTTTCTAAGAGCCGATGGTAGGGTTCGAGTGCGGTGCACACCCCACGAAGCCGTTAGTCCCAAGTTATCAACAAGGCACTGCGCAATCTGGTCGTCGTTCTACACACATGAATAAAAGTTTTGATCACCTCGGTTCCGAGAGTTCCGGAACCTGTACAGAAACCTGCAATAAAGATCAACATAAACATCACTCCCGCCCATTTTATTGTTCATTAAAACCACACATTGCGTGTTGTACCACCATACAGCGAGACCTTCAGAGGTGGTGGTCCAGATTGCTGTACATACTAGTACCTCTAATACCCAGTAGAACGTCTTCTTCCATTGATGCATGCCTGTATTCGTCATGGCATACTATCCACAAGTTCATCAAGGCACTGTTGGTCCAGATTGTCCCTCAGAGTGGTTGGTGGGTCACGTCGTCCATAAACAGCCCTTTCCAATCTATCCCAGGCATGTTCGACAGAGTTCATGTCTGGAGAACATGCTGACCACTCTAGTCCAGCGATGTCGTTATCCTGAAGGAAGTCATTAACAAGATGTGCACGATGGGGCGCGAATTGTCGTCCATGAAGACGAATGCCTCGACAATATGCTGCCGATATGGTTCCACTATCGGTCGGAGGATGGCATTCACGTATAGTACAGCTGTTACGGTGCCTTCCATGACCACCACCGGCGTACGTCGGCGCCACATAATGCCACCCCACAACAGCAGGGAATCTCCACCTTGCAGCACACGCTGGACAGTGTGTCTAAGGCGATCTGCCTGACCGGGTTGCCTCCAAACACGTCTCCGACGATTGTCTGGCTGAAGGCATATGCGACACTCATCGGTGAAGAGAACGTGGTGCCAATCCTGAGCGGTCCATTCGGCATGTTGTTGGGCCCATCTGTACCGCGCTGCATGGTGACGTGATTGCAAAGATGGACCTCGCCATGGACGTCGGGAGTGAAGTTGCGCATCATGCAGCCTGTTGCGCACAGTTTGAGTCGTAACACGACGTCCTGCGGCTGCACGAAAAGCATTATTCAATATGATGGCGTTGCTGTCACGATTCCCCCGAACCATAATTCGTAGGTAGCGGTGATCCACTGCAGTAGAAGCCCTCGGGCGGCCTGAGCGACGCATGTCATCGACAGTTCCTGTCTCTCTATATCTCCTCCAGGTATCTCTCCAACATCGCTTTGGTTCCCTCCGAGTCGCCTGGACACTTCCCTTGTTGAGAGTCTTTCCTGTCTCAAAGTAACAATGCGGACGCGATCGAACCGCGGTATTGACTGTCTAGGCATGGTTGAACTACAGAAAACACAAGCCGTGTACCTCCTTCCTGGTGGAATGACGAAGTGGTCGGCTATCGGAACGCCTCCGTTTAATACGCGCTGCTAGTGGATGCTTGTTTACCCATTTGGGCGGGTCTAGTGATATCTCTGAACAGTCAAAGTTTTTCTTCAGGAGTTCTGGGAACAGGGGTGATTCAAAACGTTTTTTGATGTGTGGATCATGATGTGGACTGTGTTTACGTGGAATGGACTAGGTCCTTCGGTCCCGCTTAACCGATCATTGAGTAGAATAGGTCATGTTCATCTACTTGGAGAACATTTACAGCTATTAATGGACTTCATGTTCCCAAACATCGGGCCACTATTGTTTGCGATTGGTTTGAAGAACATTCTGGGCAATTCGAGCGAATGATTTGACCACCCAGATCGTCCGACGTGAAACCTGTCGAACATCTATGAGACACGGTGAGTCCAACTCGTACACAAAATCCTGTACTGGCTCACTCTCGTAATTATGATCGGCAATAGAGGTAGCATGGCTCAATATTTATGCAGGAGACTTAGAACGCCTTGTTGAGTAAATGCCACGTCTAGTTGCTGCACTACGCCGGGCTAAAGGAGGTCCGTCACGACATTAGGAGGTATCCCACGACTTCTGTCATCTCATTGTAGTATTCTCGTTATCCAACCGTTTCGCTGAGCCGCCTGCATAATTAAATGCGAGGGTGTGTCAACAAGCGGAGGACAAAGGAGTGAAGTAAACAGTGCAAACGTGTGGATTCACCAACTCCGAAAAAGGAGAAAACTCAACCGTCAAAGTGCTAAGTGATGCTGAGTGTTTTTTGAGACTGTCATGGTGTGGTGCTAACAGACTAAGCTCGTAAGAGGCACACTATGAACATCGCCTCAATAGGTTACTGGAGGCTGCGACGTGCCCGTGCAGCCGCGCGCATTAGCATGCCACTTACGGGATTCGGGAAGGAGTGCCTGCCTCGAATCGTATCCGCCCGGCGGATTAACGATGAGGAACAGTACGTCGGCCAGCCTGGGTGCAGTTTTTGGATGATTTCCCACATCAGAGTAGGTGAATATAGGGTTGTTTCCCACGTCCTGCGTCAGTTACACGATGCACAAAGTTTGGAAAACGTTCTCCCACTTCGACATGGATAACACTAGACGAAGATAGATGGAGTGCACACATTCCTTCCGGGGAAGAGGCGATTGACGAGGGGGAGGGGGGATGATTGAAAGGAGGGGGCGGGGATAATTGGCGACAGTAAGAGAATCCGGCCACCCTCTATCACTAATATTACCAAACCTAGAATACATGCCGGCGCCGTGAAGACACCGGATAAGACCAGGAAAAAGAGGAAGAAAGAGGTTATGAGAGGCAGTCAAGACGAAACGTAGCGGGTAGCTGTCCAAGGAGATATTTTTTCTCCACAAAAAACTCCATTTTGCTCTGGACAGTGACACATGCAGTTTCTTTGGCTATCAGATTCTACAGACATGTCATTTAGTGGCTTGACAAAAGAGTAATTCAGATACCAACCGCAAGCCGGCACTGAAATAAATCTGATGACGGTAAGTGAAAATTTGTGCCTTACTGGGACTCGAATTCGGATTTTCCGCTTATCGTGAGGGGTTACCTGATCAAGTTCGGCTATTCCACTGCGCTTCCTGTTCTTCCAAAATGCTCATATGCCACACACTACATACGTAGTGCCTCTGTCCATTATCCTCGCTGCTCGCAGCCTCATCTGATTCTCGCAAGAGGTCGAACGAAGAGTGCATCCGTATTGATCATTGCGTAGCAGGCATTTCCAGAATGGCGTGAGGCAGTTTTCGAGGTGAAGCATTTCACGAACATCGAAAATGCAAACTTTTACAACCAAGGTGTCCACCAAGTCGTCTATCTTTGGAAGAAATAGTCTCCCGTTGAAGGACAAATACGAAGAGAAGGATTAACGTCACTCAGTTTCATGGGCGCACCTTGATTTTTTCTCATTGGCAAATAAAAATCTTTGTCTACTCCAAGTATTGAAATAAATGCATTTTAATAGGTATTAGTGAAGGTGTCGAAAAGTGGCAGGGGAGCAGGTGAGTGATAATGGGCCGGCCGCCGTGACCGAGCGGTTCTAGGCGCTTCAGTCCGGAACCGCGCTGCTGCTACGGTCGCAGGTTCGAATCCTGCCTCGGGCATGGATGTGTGTGATGTCCTTAGGTTAGTTAGATTTAAGTAGTTCTAAGTCTAGGGGACTGATGACCTCAGATGTTAAGTCCCATAGTGGTTAGAACCATTTGAAGTTCTGATGGCTCAGTTCAACGGCGAGTTGTGCACCAACAGAAATACTAACTTTGTCATCGGAATTGAACCACGACAGAGTATGACCGCGAATCTGTGACCTCTGCACAGTGTTCTCCGACATAGTATGAGAGTACGTGATGTAGCCAAGCAGGCATATATGCAGACATTTTTTCTCTAAGTTCGAGACAGTTTGATATTAAATTGAATATTATTCCACGTTTTCTTTATTGCATTTGTTTGCTCATATTTGTATTACAATGTAATAGTACGGGTTCTAAGGAAGTTTTGCGATACAGCTTTATATAATTTTTTCAAAGTAATTTCCGCCTATACCTCTCCATCCTTCTAAACCAGTCCCTAAACCAGTTCTTCAAAGTTTCTGTAGGGAGTAAGGCATTGTCGTTGTCCTAGGCCCTCAGGAGGTCCTCATCACTCGAAAGCTGCCCTCCTTTCAGCTTCATTTTCACTTTTTTGGAGCAGTGCAAAGTCACAAGGAGCAAGGTCTGCACTGTAAGAAGGATGCCCAAGAAGTTTCAGTCCTGTAACCCGCAAGTATTCGGTGCATGCTTTGGGGCGGTGAGCTGGAGCGTTATAATTATGGAGGAACCAAGTGTCCATTTTTGACATCGGTTGCAGGTTCTTCAAAGATTGGACGACTTTGAGCAGGCACTGCTCAGTGTATCACTTAAGGAGAAGTTTACTATCTTTTAGTTCCAAAAATAGATTATTTTAAAATTGCATTTTTGGATCCATAAAAGTGTTTAGAATCCACCCCTGAAACGGTTTTTTCGAATACGGAACGGAAATGTTTTTTAATTGCGATTGAACAAAAAAATGCACCTGCCTGAAATCGGCCTTTCTCACGCACCAGTTTTTTTCGGGAATTTCGACTTTGTAGCAACGAAAACTTGTTCTGTGTGCTTGCCCAAGGATCAAGTGATCAAGTGATCAAGGAGTTTACGACGTACTACGGCTTGGCAATCCGACGGCGTTCCAGTTCGGTGGAACAGATGAAGAAGGCAATTTGGGCAACTTATTTCCGCAAGTGTTCGACGGATGACCACCCACAACACCAAAATTATCCGGCTGGGGAAACCAGTTGGTGCAAGTGGCGCATTGCAGAGGCTACCGGACATCTGGACGAATATCAACACGACCAGCCGCTCTCCAAAGAAGTTCAAAAAATGATTCATCCGATCTACGAGGCCCTTTCGAAGGACGAGTTATTGTACCGGTGCTTGGGAGGAAACACACAAAATTCAAATGAATGTTTGAGCGCGTGTGTTTGGAAGTTAGCCCCCAAGTATTTGCATTCTGGTGCGAAGACTGTGGAGATTGCGACTTTCCTAGCAGTGAGCAGCTTCAGCGAAGGGTATTCAGCAATTCTGAAGACCATGACAACGATGGGCGTCACCCTGAGACTCTATTCGACGCAGTTTGCCAAGCATTCGGACGACCACCGGATTCAAGCGGCCGAAAACCGCTTATCACCGGCCGTACGAACAGCTCTTGCGCAGCGCAAGATGGCCCAGAGCGAGCAGAACGTCCTCTATGAGGAAGAGGAAGGACTAGTTTATGGACCCAGGATAGCAGATTGAACGTAAGTTGCATAATATTGCATTTATATGTAGTCAAGACTTCAAACGCGTTTTTCTCGAAATGACTTGTTTTTTCATCACGCGGTATGGTAACATCAAATTTACTGAACCGATTGGCATGATTCTTTGTTTCCGACGAAGGTAACTAAATTGTCTAGGAGTTGCACCACTTTTATTCCGATCCATCAACTATAAATATTTTTACTTGGCCGACGAAGTCGAAAAATCGATGAAAAAACTCTATTTTGTTTCAAATGGCCGCCATTTTGTTTCCTATGGTGCAAATAACTTAAGCGAGGTACAACTCCTAACGAATCTTATATACTTCGCTAAAGTCAACTCAATTTTGATTTCAGACGAGCCGGCTGACCTGTGACATACCGCGCGTGGAGGTCTACATCGAAATTTTGTTTCGTTCCGACGGCACTTCCGCCTTTGCTCTTCGACGTTTCCGGTCGAAAAAATTCCAGTTTGTAGAGGAAATATCAATAAACATTTTGACCAAATTTGACATTGATATCTATAACACACCCCGATAAAGAAAATTCTCATAGAATATGCTTTTTTCGGGCCAAAGATAGTAAACATCCCCTTAAATGTGACTGTCTTCTGTGTGTCCAAAACAACACGTTCCACAATTCCACTCGACTTGAAAAATAAAAAAAAGGAGCTATCGTTTTCTTCATTACTGATCGGGATTTTCTGACAGCCACAGGTGTGTCGTTATCTTCAAGGACCCAAACTTCGTTTTGAGTCTTAGCCGGCACATCATAATAGTACAGCCAAGTTTCGTCTCCTGTCAAGATGTTATTCACATCCTGAGATTGTCCCTCAGAAAACTTCAACGTCTCCCGGCATCAAGTCACACTTCGTGTCATCTGCTCTTCCGTCAGTCTATGCGTCACCCAGAGACAACAAAGTTTCTTTACTTCAAATCATCATTTCTGGTGCATTTAGCCTTAAGATATCCTCTATCTGCTTATAGGTCACTCGCTTGTCTTCGTTTAGCGTTTTCCTCACAGCATCAATGTTTACCTCCGTAACTGATGATCGTGGGGTTTCCGTCCTCTCAAATTCCTCCAGAGAGAAATTTCCTCTTTGAAGTCTGTGTGCCACCTTAATTTCTTTTTGTATCCAATGCTGCAACCCATTCACATTTTTTTAAAGATGTGTTGAGAGGCACCCACTTGCCTTTCTCATACTGTGGCATCAAGCAGTCAGGCCTGCAAGATGAGTGGTTTGCCAAGCGAGTGGATTCTTCCTTAATTTATCGAGTAACATGGAATCTCGTGTCTTACTATTTAGTTACAAATTATCCTCCTGTGTGAATAACACGCAACGGAAACACGCATCTGACTATCAGGGATTTATAGAACTCTGACTGCACACTACGCATTGGCAATACCACATTTAATTTTTGTCTGATTTAACGGCTTTTATATAAATTCGGGATATTATGACAACATACAATTTAATGAAAAAGGCCATAAATCTCTTTCTTTTCACTATTTGATTTATTCCTAAACACACAAATTCTACAACCTACAACAATATAACATGAGAAATTCCGCCCAGTGGGCATGGCTTTACATTAGTGAATCTCGATACTATGGTCTCGTAATCTATTTACCGCAACAGCGCACTTCCTGGATAGGATGGTGGATCTTTTATTATATCTCACGCTTCGACTCTCACAATCATCCTCACGAAACTTTCCTCCAGATCGAGCGATACAGAAGGAACAAGCATAACCCACAAATCTTTCGAAACTACCTTGCTACTCCCATGCAAAACACACATACCCAAATTACGTGACATACACAACACAACAATATGAAATATTACACAAAGAACGGTTACAACTTCATCACTTTCCGCTTTCCCACTTCAATCAATATTTATCCCAGTTTCACACGACACTGCCCCACTTTGTAATTCTACTTTCCTACTGTGAACTCTGGAGATAAACGCACGTCTTCCTGTGCAATGCAAGCCAAGTGGCGTTGCTGGAAAGACGGCCGACTCACCTTGATTCTCTCTCAGAGTTTAAATTTAGCGTCACACGGAATGATATTTCTTAAATATTTCAACTTATGATACACACGCTATTTCTTAAATATTTCAGCTTATTGTACACACGCTATTAATTCAGCTTAACTTAAGCACACGGAAGTATCTCAACTTACAACTACACGTGGGCTCATTGTGACCGTTGGTTTACTACAATACCCTTAAAATTACCTGCCTCACATTTAATTCTCCCCACAAAAGTTCCTGAGAAGGAGAAATTATTAATTCTAACTACTCTTAAATATTCCACATCCATACCATGCCTCCACTCTTTCATTACGGAGCACAACAAAAAACAGGTCTTTACAGCAGAAGGTCCAGCGGCAGAGTGCCGAAACATGGCCGTATTCCGGTTCTCTCGCACCTCTGTCGAAGTGGGAGAAGCACCTTGCTACCTTATTGGTCAGCCACATTTCAGACGCCCAAAGCTCTGGTAACTTCCATCTCTTTGGTCTCACCAAAGGTAGCCAAAGGATCGACTCAAAGATGATCATATATTCCCATTCACTATCTGTGGTTAGCAGACGACCATACATTCATTCATTTCACAGATCTCACCAAACTGGATGTAGGGATTTATTTTGAGGGAGTGCACATGTGATCAATTAAATAAATAAATTGTCATTCTTTCCCACACTGGTATCCGGCTTCGCTGTATTAATTGAAATTGAGTTACTTTACAAAAAAAATGTGTTGTTCTGACAAGAATAATGAAGTATTTCGTACCTATTTTCAATGTCGGGCGGTACTGTACCCTTTCAGTGTATATAACTACTTAATATAATAACAGAGATGTGAACATATCAGTATCCTGGTGTAGCCCATTCATATATTTTTTAAAAAAGAAAAACATATTTATGTAGAAATTATTTAATCTTTTATCTCCGTACCCAATGTAAACTAACATATCTGTAACATGTTCCACATATTTGAATTGACAGTGTAAATGAATGTGCAGTTGACAGGACATACATCAGTCAACAGCATGCAGACATTTTACAACTCTATCGTCCCTGTAAGTAGAATTAACTGTCATAAATTCATGATTTTGAACTTCTGAAGTGCTTTTTCTAAATAAACAATTTTTGGCTTTAGCAAAAGACGCAAAATAGCTTACTCTGCCCTTGGTCTGCTACCGTGTAAAGACGTCTGCACTCTTCAACAACGCCAGCCATGAAAATAAACTATTCTCCATCAGAAGATGATGGTGTGAACCATCGAAACGCATAGTGGCAAGATAAACAAGTGATTGACAAAGAAACTGTTTTATTTGTATTTATCAACAGTCGTAGCTCTCATAATGCCGTCCCTTATGGACGAAATATTCAAAACAAGATTGTGTTTAGCAGAAGGGGAAGTTTCGAAAACTCAAAAAAATGGTTCAAATAGCTCTGAGCAATATGGGACTTAACTTCTGAGGTCATCAGTCCCCTAGAACTTAGAACTACTTAAACCTAACTAACCTAAGGACATCACGCACATCCATGCCCGAGGCAGGATTCGAACCTGCGACCGCAGCGGTCACGAGGTTCCAAACTGTAGCGCCTAGAGCCGCTCTGCCACTCCGGCCGGCGAAAAACTCAAATTAGCCCACAAACACGGAAAAAAGACGACAGGAGCTTCCAACCCCATCTAGATCAAAAGTATATTGTACCCATTTTGCTATTTATCACAATGCTCGAATCATGTGCAAACGAAACCATCTGATAACATTACTGATGAAAAGCCATCAATGAACGCAAGAAACAATAAGGATCCTAAGACGCGCCACTGTGGGACATTGAGTGTAATTAGTTCCCTGATAGTTTAATAGGAGTCTCCTTCCTATCGTTACTCTTTCTTACCTGTTAGAGAGACACGACATGGACCATACCTCAAAATGTCTTGTGAAGCTGTAATTACATATTTTAGTCAAAAGCATTTGTGATTTACACGTGAACGTTTCTGCCGCCTGGTTCACCTTCACTGTAAATCAAGTACTAAAATTTATTGATGTATTACTCCAATGTGGTCCAGTATTACTGAGCAGCTGCCATTCGTTCTGGTGCAGGCAGAGCATAGCGCTAAACGGCTGTCGGAAGTCACAGAGGCGTAGCCACATTCCTCAGCGATAGTGGGAGACCGTCAGCAATTTACTGCGACTGCTGTTTACACAGCATATCACGTATGGAGCAGGTCTGTGAGCCTTTACATCTACAACGTGCGGCCGCATGTCTCTGACCAACATCCATCAACCCTCTGCTGGTCTTGCTGTAGTTTTGTACAGCCTGATGACGTTTCTACTTTTTTACAGACAACCGCATCATCTGCGAACTGCGTCATGGAGCTTCCGACGCTATCCACTACATCATTTGTACATATTGTAAATAGTAACGGTCCCTGGGATACTCCTAAAATTACCTTTACATCTGTTTATTTCTTTCCGTTGAGAGCAACGTACTGAGTTCTATATGTAAGGAAGATTTGGATCTAGTCACAAATCTGGTACGATGCTCAATAGGCTCGTACTTTTTTTTTAATAAACGACAATGCGGAACTTTATCAGATGCCTTCCTGATGTCAAGGAACACGACATGCCTGTGACGCTTCGGATGTCATGGATGAACAGAGCGATCTGAATTTCACAAGCTCTCTGCGTGTAGAATCCGTGTTGATTTTTTTTACAGAGATTTCCGTTCTTCAAAAACCTCATGCTTTTTGAGCATAAAAAATGCTCCATAATTCTACAACAGATTGAGGTCAGCAATGTAAGTCTGTAATTATGTACATTTTTCCTGTCACCCTCCTTGAAAACGGGAATGACCTGCACTTTTTTCTAGCCGTTGGGTACCCTTCGCTACTCCATGGACCTAAGTCAGACTGCTGATAGAAGTGGAGCAAGCTGTTTTACAGGTATTTCATCTGGTCCAGATGCCTTTCCACTTCTAAGCGATTGTAGTTGCTTTTCAGTTTCACTATCATTTATCGGAATAGCTTCCATTTCGTTGTTCGTGCTGTGAGTGGAAGAAGAGACCATATTACGATCTTCCGCGGTGAAACAGTTTCGGAAGACCGAATTTAGTATTTCAACCTTCTGTCATCTTAGATATATTAATATTCTATAACGTATTACAATGTATAAACCTGCTGAAAAGTAAAAGATTCTTGTAAATTTTCTCCACTGCATTTGACTGTTAGCCCTTGCGTTTCACTGATAGTCCTACTGTGCGCTAGTCTTACTGGAAACTGGAACCTTTTAAAATGAACGATAAGTTAGTTAAAATGAAAGGAAAACGTGGTATAAATTCTGACTTGACCTTTCCTGTTAATATTTCCGCTTCTATGATGTTTAGAACTTTTTTGGCGAGGAGGTACCGGAAACATTTAGCGAATTTAGATATTCTGTTGGGAAGTTACGCTTCCCTCTTGGTTCACCATTGTATCAATGGATTTAAATATTTTTCCTTCCCCTTGTATCATATTCTATATTCACTGATTTCTTTGTTGATCTACGTCATTTTTTGTTCCTAAAACCAGTCGCTCACATAACTATTTCACGTTTACGTAGTTCCTCGCAATAAAGCGCATACACTTTTTCGCTGAGCATATTCGTAACAGCTCCAGCACATTATAGAACTATCTAGTATTTTTTGCTTTGAAAAATGTATTGATGCAAACGAGACGGAAGATAACCTAGTAACCACCACGATGTGATGGTGACCACTTCCAACACTCATATATCCACAACCACAACAGATAACAATGCCCAGCCACTTCAGTGCACAACGGGAGGATCAAGGATGGCATAAGACACAAAAGCCATTGATTGCTGGGGGTTTGGGTTATCGTCAATTTAACCCAGAAACACTTGTATCGGTATGTATGTGGCAGCATGCCTCCTTAATATTTTCCAAAACGCGGCGCATAAAAATGGGATTTTCCGAATGCTTGTACCTCGGGGTCTGTTGTTGATAAAAAGGTAGGGTGAAGTGTTTTGGCTAGCCCTTGGGCTGCGGCCCATTTATTAAAGCAACAGAAGGATCGTCTTAGCCTCATTATCCTACAGTACAGGGTGAAAGCATGAATATTACACACTTCCTTAGGATTAGGCAAATGGAGTAAATCGGTTGATTCCTTTTGCTTCTGATGTGGTCTACGATGGGTTTTATGGGACTTATGGGGGCACCATGTAGTTCATAGGCGGTTCCTAAAAAAAGTCGAAAAAGATAGCTTATGGGGTGCCAAAACCGAACCGCGAATACCAAGAGGGCTATTCAGAGAAAATAGCTGGAATTTTTACAATATATTACTAAGATACCGATCTCGAACAACCTTAAACATTTTCTTGTTATCTTTAATCGTTTCCAAGATACAGAGGTTCAAAGTTACCCTACGTCTATACGTAAAATTCGGTACGAAGTGAAATATAAAAAATAAATCACCACAGAAAATGGCTCAAATTATAATGATATACCCTCTAGGAATTTATCTAGAAGAAAAGACCCCCATTTTCAAAAATCTCTATCCGTTATCGAGAAACACCTCAGAAACTTGTTTTCTGGTTAAAAATACAGCTCCCGATTCTGAGGTGGCTACGCATAGGAAATGACTAATTTTTTGAATTCCTAAGATTCAGGTATTTTCTTCATATCTTTATCGGTTTCATAGATACAGAGGTTCAAAGTTAGCTTACTTGTGCACATGAAATACGCACGTAAAATCCGATGTGAGGCGGATACGTAGTTTATAAAGTGACGTAACATGGAGAGATATGCTGTAAAGTGTCTCCGTAATCATCTAGGAACCCCATCTTCTACTGTTGAAGTACGTGTAATTTTTTTTCACGTGAAATCCGGTCTAATGCGTAAAATTGGTTTTGCGTTATTTCAGTTTCACATAAGTACATTGTCTAAATTTTACTAACGTATTTCTTTTTGTATGAGGTACATACCGTATAGCAGCAGGGAAAGGAGGGAATCAGCAGAAAATGTTCATAGTGGAGCACAAAAAATGCGAATATGTTTCTGTTTATTCAAAAGACTGACTGAAAAGTGGGTACAGCTGCCTCATTCTCCCTTCCTCAACACCTTTAATAATTTTCCCAAAAATTCGGGCATGCGTACATATTCGCCATTTTTTATGCTTAGAGAGAAGACAGTGGCAGTGGCAAAGAGACGGAAAAGTAATAAATACTGGAAAATGGTAGACAGAGGTTGTGCTATAAAGAGAGCGAAGGAGACAATGGCAGTGGGAGAGAATGAGACGGACACAGTGGCAGTGGAAATGAATTGACAGTGGCAGAACAGTGCTAGGACAATAGCACAGGAGAAGTTGGGAATTTATGACAAGTTCCTATGGGACCAAACTGCTGAGGTCATCGGTCCCTCGGCTTACACACTACTTAATCCAACTTAAACTAACTTACGCTTAGGACAACACCTACACCCGTGCCCGAGGGAGGACTCGAACCTCCGACGGGGGGAGCCGCATGAACAGTGGCAAGGGGCCTAAGACCGCGCGGCTACCTCGCGGCTTGTACAGGAGACAGTACCAATGGAAGAGGAATGAAGTGAAAGAGAAAGTGGAAGTGGGCGAGAGCAAGTGATAATGAGAGACAGGGTATATGACAATGACAACGAGGAAGAGAGACACAGTGACAGGGAGAAGGGAAATCAGCAGATGAGATATTAGGAGTAACAGAGAGCATGAGGGAGACTGTAGTAGTAGGACAGAACGAAGGGGACTTCGGCTATGACGCAGGAGACAATGAAAGAAAGACGCAAAGAGATAATGACCATGAGCCGGGTTGAGTGAGTGAGAAATAGCAACTACGAGTGAATGGGTATGAGCAACTTACAGCGACTAGTGGGTGTGAGTGATTACGGTCACGGAAGCTTGTGGAAGTTTGAGGTGACTTCATGTCAAGAAAAGCGCGAATACAGTCGGATCCCGAAATTTTTGGGAACATTTTGAAAGGTGCTGAGGAAGATAGATTGAGGCAGCCGGTACCCCACTTTCCTGTCAGAGACTTTTCAATAAGCAAGAAAATAGTCATATGTTTTGTGCTCCGATTGGAGCATTTTTCCGCTGGTATCAAAATTGTCGAGAAAAATTTTCAATAGATGTGAGACTTCATAAAATGAAAAGAGCATGTGGTTTGACATAAAACATCTACAAGACACGAATATCTGGACACATAACCAAAACACTGTACCACAGTGGTAAGACCAGAACGTTTAAATGCAGGTGAATGGTTAACGATGAAGTGCGAGCTGGATAGAATAGACGTACCTGAAAGACCGATTATTACAAAAATAGTGAGTGCAATATAAACCACAGATGGTTGGAAAATGAGAAGTAACAAGTAGAGCTACAAAAATATAGATAAATATCATAAGTAATGGGAAAGTGGAGTTTAATCTTGAGAACAGACTAATGAAACAAACATTCCTGTGTTTCTGGAAAAATAAATCGACAGTACTTTGGATTACAGAAATAAGGAAAACCTAGAAAATTGCTACATCAAAGAATTGGAAATAACAGAAAGATATCTTTCTAAGGATAAAATACTAAGTTTAGAATGCTTAAAGGCACAATCAATAAGAAATCGGGAACAATACGAACAGAAGAAAGGAATAGATAACTAGGGGAAATGATGCAGCACTGCTAAAAACAACATACATATTGGGGAGCTGACATTGTTAACTGGTCCTATTTGGGCTGTACGAAGATAGAAAAATGACTGTATGGTCATGAAACCAAGAGCGAATAAATGACAATAAAGAAACCGTGTCCAATTGTAAGTCCTCATCTTTCCACATTGTCTCCACCTTCTAAATCGTGTGCTGAGAGCGGAGCTAACGGTGGCGCCGACACAATTTCTCGGCGACCTCACCACAGCCGTCAAAAGGCCGAGCCCGCAGGAAGTGCTGGACGTGTGTGAGCCGACAACGACGCCACGCTTCCGCAGCCTACGACTGCGGTAGTGGTGTGTCCTCGGACAGAGCGGCGAGTTCCCTCTATCATTGGCCGGGCTCTACACCATGTAACGCTTAATGAGATTCTCAGTTCTGTTGCTAGATCAAAAAAGTAGTAGAAAGCATTGTAGTAAGATTTTGCTGTTTAATTTTCATTTTGCAGTTATTTCACCTCTTACATCTCTTGTTGTGGTCTTCAGTCCAGAGACTGATTTGATGCAGCTCTCCATGCTATACTATCCTGTGCAAGCTTCTTCATCTCTCAGTACCTACTGCAACCTACATCTTTCTCAATCTGTTTAGTGTATTCATCTCTTGGTCTCCCTCTACGATTTTTACCCTCCACGCTGCCCTCCAATACTAAGTTGGTGATCCCTTGATGCCTAAGAATATGTCCTACCAAGCGATCCCTTCTTCTAGTCAAGTTCTGCGACAAATTTCTCTTCTTCCCAATTCTATTCAATACCTCCTCATAATTAATGAGTTAATATTGCAGAATGCGCAGTACTGACTATACGATGTGTTTTAAAAAAGCTTGGTTCAATAAAGGAATTTTTAGATTTAGAGTAAGTTTCTGACAATGTTGAATGGAACTCACTCTATGAAATTCTGAAAGCTGCAGGGATTAAATGTAGAAAGCGAGAGATTATTTTCAACACGTACAAAAACCATACTGCAGTTATAAGAGTCGAAAGATGTCAGAAAGAGGCAGTAGTTGAGAAAGGTGTGGGGCAAGGTTGTGGTCTATCCAGTATGTTATTCAGTCTGTACACTGAGCAAGATGTGAAGAAAATCAAGAAATCTGGAAAACGATTTAAAGTCCAAGGAGCAGGAATAAAAACTTTGAGGTTTGGCGATGACAATGTGTTTCTGTCAGTGACTTAAATTTATCTAATACTGACGGAAAAAACCGTAAAACCAGAAAATAATTAATGTGGAGTAATGAAATTTCGGGATTAAAATTGCAAAATCACAGGCGAGATACGCCACTGCAAATGTGAAATGCTGGTACATTACTAACCGATGTAAACGCCAGAATGTTGAAAGTAAGCATACAAAAAAGCGTACATTTTGTTGTACAGGTGCTGAATGTCAGTTTGTGGGATGGAGTTCCATGCCTGTTGCACTTAGTCGGTCGATAAAGGGACGGATTGTCGATGTCTCTGAGTTGTCGTCTGATGGTCTCCCATATGTGCTCGATTGGAGACAAATCTGGCGATCGAACAGCCCAAGGAAACATGTCGATACACTGTAGAGCATGTTGTGTTACAACAGCGGTATGTGGGCGAGCGTTATCTTGCTGAAAAACAGCCGCTGGAATTGAGATTGACGTACAAATTTACAGTCAGGGTGCGTGGGATAACCGCGAGAGTGCTCCTGCTGTCATACGAAATTGCATCCCAGACCATCTTTAGTCTGGGATCTTTGATGTGACGTCATAAGCGAGTGACTGCGTGTGAGATCGCTCTCCAAGTTTTTATATATTTTTAGGTTTCAGATACATATTTTAACGGTTTTTGTGATAATATTTAATATATAAGCGACGTATTAGTGGTTTCTTCATTCACCTCTGCCTTTCTTGTGTTGTGACCTGATATTTGTGAGTGTTTCGTATCGAGCAACGTAACCTCTTACCTGTGTTTACATTCCGCGCTGACCAGTTGCAGCTGTAGCGGCGCATCGAAAGCTAAGTACTAATTAATTGTTTGTGTATAGTGGTTTAATTAGGAACTTTAGTAGTCTTCAACCGGAGTTTTTTGTGTTTTCTGGTGAAATAATTTCAGAAGAACCTTTTGGGAATTGTTTTCAGCTTCGTTACTGTGTCATTAGACGTTTGATTCTCTTTCTGTATTAGTCTTTTGTTATATTCACATTTGTTGTTTATTAATACTGTTAATAATAGTAGTTACTTCCCTTGTAGAGTAAGTTTGTGATTACTGTAGTCAGGTTTTTAACATCTTCTTATTGTAGTAGCGGAACTTAGAAAAAGTAAAATTTTACCATGAGTGGGCTTTGCCGTAGGTTCGTGAGTAGTGGATTGCGGTGTGAGACTTGTTCGAAGTATTTTCACTGGGGGGAATGCAGTGGGGAAGCCAGTGGGCATTCTGGTGAGATCCTCTCCTGGAACTGCAGGTTATGTAGCAAGAGTAAGTTGATAGAGGAGCAGGAGCGTAAGATCTGTGCCCTTCAGGTGCAGTTGAAAAACGCACAGGAGGAGCTAGATAGGATGAGGAGGGAGAAGGGGGTTGGGGAATGGGAGCTGGCTGTTGGCAAGAGATCTGCTAGGAGAAAAAGATTTTCACATAGTTTTACTATTGGTGTTTACAATAGATATTACCAACTGTCAGAATCTAGTGGAGAGGAATCTCTAGTAGCTGTAGATGTAGGAAGTATGCAGCAGATCTCAGTAGTTACGGTGGCTAGAACAGTTGCAAAGTCGAAGAGGAAGAAGAAGGTTCTGCTGTTAGGTAGTTCTCATAGCAGAGGTGTAGGCCAGCAGTTGCAGGAATTGCTGGGGAGTGAGTACCAGGTCACCAGCATTGCGAAGCCTAATGCAGGATTGGCTCAGGTGACTGTTAACATAGGGGGGTTATGTAGGGATTTTACTAAAGAGGATGAGGTAGTGATTGTGGGTGGGGCTGGTAATAGTATTGATAGGGATGGGGAGTATAACATAGATGGTGACCTGGAAAAGATAGCCACTCAGACTGGCAACACGAATGTGCATTTCGTGGAACTGTTTCAGCGTCACGATCGGCCTCATCTTAATACAGCCGTCAGGCGTAATAACATAAGACTTGGGGGTGCGCTGATGACAGAAAGCATGGGTCACATTTCAGTGGTGTCGGTGGAGTCTATCAGCAAACGGGTTTTACTAGACATGGCCTGCACCTCAACAGGTATGGGAAGGGGAGGTTGGCAAAGCTTATAGGTGACGGCATAGGTGGGGTTGGTGGGATCACTCATGGGAAAATTCCTGCAGTAGTGGGTGTTAGAGCTACACCTTTTTTAGATTGAAGTCAGCTGATAGGTATTCCTGCTAAAGGGAAGTCTCTCTAACAAAGGAACCACTTTTGACAAAGCTTAGGTATCCGAGTAATGAGGGAATTAGTATATTTCATCAAAATATACAAGGTATTAGAGATAAAGTTAATGAACTGCTTATAGATGTTGACTCTGAAATTATTGGTATATCTGAACACTTCTTAAATAGGGAGATAATTCAGAGGCTTCCTTTACCAGGAAACAGGTTGGCTGGCAGCTTTTCGAGGAGCTCTTTGCGGTGTGGGGGAGTAGCCATGTATGTGGAAAACGGGATCCCATTTGAGTCAATTGGTGTTTCAAAGTACTGCACTGAAAAGGTGTTTGAATGTTGTGCAGGTGTGGTTAAATTTAACGGAGCTAAACTTCTAACTGTTGTTATTTATAAATCCCCAGACTCCGATTTCACAACATTTTTGCTAAAGCTAGAGGAGGTTCTTGGTTCACTTTATAGCAAATACAAAAAGTTAGTTATATGTGGTGACTTCAATATTAATTGTATAAGTGATTGTGCAAGGAAGATGATGCTGGTAGACCTCTTTAATTCATATAATCTTATGCAAAGCGTATTCTTTCCAACGAGAGTGCAAGGGAACAGTAGAACAACCATAGACAACATTTTTGTTCATTCCTCATTACTAGAAGGGCATTCTGTTAGCAAAAAGGTGAATGGCCTTTCAGATCATGATGCACAAATTTTAACTCTAAAAGATTTTTGTGCTGCAACACGTGTTAAATATAGTCATCAGCTGTTTAGGAAAGCTGATCCAGTTGCTGTAGAGTCCTTTGTAAACCTTATCAAGGAACAAGAGTAGCAAGATGTTTATAGCGCTGACACAGTAGACGATAAATATAATGCTTTTCTCAAGACTTTGCTCATGCTCTTTGAAAGTTGCTTTCCGTTAGAACGTTCAAAACAGGGTACTAGCGCAAACAGGCAGCCTGGGTGGCTGACTAGAGGGATAAGAATATATTGTAGAACAAAGTGGCAATTATATCAAAACGTTAGAAACAGTCAAAATCTAAATGCAGCAGCCCATTACAAACAGTATTGTAAGGTGCTTAAAAATGTTATTAGGAAGGCAAAAAGTATGTGGTATGCAGATAGAATAGCTAAGTCTCAGGATAAAATTAAAACCATATGGTCAGTCGTAAAGGAAGTGGCTGGTCTGCAGAGACAGGTCGAGGATATAAAATCAGTGCGTAGTGGGAATGTCCGTGCTACTGATAAGTCGCATATATGTACAGTATCTAATAATCACTTTCTGAATATAGCAGGTGAACTAAATAGAAACCTAGTCCCAACAGGGAATCATATAGCGCTCTTAGAAAAAAGTGTTCCGAGACTGTTACCTGAAATGCTCCTCCATGACACTGACAAGAGGGAGATTGAGTTAATAATTAAATCAGTAAAGACCAAGAACTCTCATGGATATGACGGGGTATCTAGCAGAATACTGAAGTATTGTTCTATGTATGTTAGCCCAGTACTTGGCCATATCTGTAACTTTTCCTTTAGGAGTGGTCTGTTTGCTGACCGATTAAAGTACTCGGTAGTGAAGCCACTTTATAAAAAGGGAGACATTGATAATGTTGACAATTTTAGACCTACTTCTATGCCATCGGTGTTTGCTTAAATTATCGAGAAGGTTGTATATACAATGTTACTGGAGCATTTTAATTCACATAATTTGCTGTCAAATGTTCAGTTTGGTTTTAGAAATGGTTTAACAACTGAAAATGCTATATTCTCTTTTCTCTGTGAGGTTTTGGACGGATTAAATAAAAGGTTGCGAACGCTATGTGTTTTCTTTGATTTAACGAAGGCTTTTGACTGTATTGACCACAAAATATTACTGCAGAAGTTGGACCATTATGGAGTAAGGGGAGTAGCTTACAATTGGTTCGCCTCTTACTTTAAGAACAGAAAGCAGAAGGTAATTCTCCGCAATATTGAGAGTGGTAGTGATGTTCAGTCCCAATGGGGTACTGTTAAGTGGGGCGTTCCCCAAGGGTCGGTGCTGGGGCCACTGCTGTTTCTTATTTATATAAATGATATGCCTTCTAGTTGTTGTTGTTGTGGTCTTCAGTCCTGAGACTGGTTTGATGCAGCTCTCCATGCTACTCTATCCTGTGCAAGTTTCTTCATCTCCCAGTACCTACTGCAACCTACATCCTTCTGAATCTGCTTAGTGTATTGATCTCTTGGTCTCCCTCTACGATTTTTACCCTCCACGCTGCCCTCCAATGCTAAATTGGTGATCCCTTGATGCCTCAAAACATGTCCTACCAACCGATCCCTTCTTCTAGTCAAGTTGTGCCACAAACTTCTCTTCTCCCCAATCCTATTCAATACCTCCTCGTTAGTTACGTGATCTACCCACCTTATCTTCTGCATTCTTCTGTAGCACCACATTTCGAAAGCTTCTATTCTCTTCTTGTCCAAACTGGTTATCGTCCATGTTTCACTTCCATACATGGCTACACTCCATACAAATACTTTTAGAAACGACTTCCTGACACTTAAATCTATACTCGATGTTAACAAAATTCTCTTCTTCAGAAACGCTTTCCTTGCCATTGCCAGTCTACATTTTATATCCTCTCTACTTCGACCATCATCAGTTATTTTACTCCCTAAATAGCAAAACTCCTTTACTACTTTAAGTGTCTCATTTCCTAATCTAATCCCCTCAGCATCACCCGATTTAATTTGACTACATTCCATTATCCTCGTTTTGTTTTTGTTGATGTTCATCTTATACCCTCCTTTCAAGACACTGTCCATTCCGTTCAACTGCTCTTCCAAGTCCTTTGCTGTCTCTGACAGAATTACAATGTCATCGGCGAACCTCAAAGTTTTTACTTCTTCTCCATGAATTTTAATACCTACTCCGAATTTTTCTTTTGTTTCCTTTACTGCTTGCTCAATATACAGATTGAATAACATCGGGGAGAGGCTACAACCCTGTCTCACTCCTTCTAGTATTACAGGTGATTCAAAAATATTTCTGTTTGCTGATGACACCAACTTGATAGTGAAGGATCTTGTGTGTAATATTGAAACAGTAACAAATAATGTAATTCATGAAATAAGCTCGTGGCTTGTGGAAAATAATTTGATGCTAAATCACAGTAACACTCAGTTGTTACAGTTTCTAACTCACAATTCAACAAGAACCGATATTTTGATCAGACAGAATGGGCATATTATAAGCGAGACGGAACAGTTCAAGTTCCTAGGCGTTCGGATAGATAGTAAGCTGTTGTGGAAAGCCCATGTCCAGGATCTTGTTCAGAAAGTAAATGCTGCTTTATTTACCATTAGAACAGTATCTGAAATAAGTTTCACTTCAACACGAAAAGTAGTCTACTTCGCATATTTTCATACGCTTATGTCGTATGGTATTATTTTTTGGGGTAATTCTTCTGATTCAAAAAGGAGGGTATTTTTGGCTCAAAAATGGGCTGTTCGAGCTATATGTGGTGTAAGTTCGAGAACCTCTTGTCGACCCCTATTCATTAGTCTGGGAATTCTGACATTGCCCTCACAGTATATATTTTCTTTAATGTCGTTTGTTGTTAGCAATATTAGCCTATTCCCAAGAGTTAGCAGCTTTCACTCAGTTAATACTAGGCAGAAATCCAATCTGCATGTGGAATGCACTTCCTTGACTCTTGTGCAGAAAGGAGTGCAGTACTCTGCTGCATCCATTTTCAATAAGCTACCACAAGAACTCGAAAATCTTAGCAGTAGCTCAAACACTTTTAAGTCTAAACTGAAGAGTTTCCTCATGGCTCACTCCTATTCTGTCGAGGAGCTCCTGGAAGAGCTAAAAAATGAAGCAAATTCCAGTGTTACATTGTTGATTTTCTTTATTTAAACTTACGACTTTTCACCTGAATATGTTTTTTATATTTAATTTTATCTGTTTTTAATATCGTGTTATAATTTGATGTATTGACTCGTTCCATGACCATGGAGACTTCTCCTTAATTTGGTCCCACGGAACAATAAATAAATAAATAAACCATAACTCCAGGTGTAGGTCCAGTGTGTCTAGCACGCAGACAAGTTGGTTGCAGGCGCTCAGCTGGCTCCCTTCTAACCAACACACGGCCATCACTGGCACCGAGGCACAACCAGCTTTCATCAGAAAATACAAGAGTCCTCCACCCTGCTCTCCAGTGAGCTTTCGCTTGACACCACTGAAGTCGCAAATGGCTGTGGTTTTGTGTCAGTGGAATACACGCTACAGGGCGTGTGGCTCGGCGTTGTTCTTGAAGTGTACGATGAGCCAGAGCCATATGCCGAACACATGGTCGTTCGGAGCCTGGTCTCTGTGACCACCGCTATGAGCTGTCATGTACAGTGATCACATTCCTGCCAAGTCTTTCTGCAATATCACAGAAGAAACGTCCAACTTCTTGTGGTGATGTGGTATTCTCGATACACTCTTGACACTGTGGATCTCAGAATACTGAATTTCCTAAAGATTTACGAAATGGAATGTCTCATGAGTGTAGCACCAACTACCATTCTGCGTTCAAAGTCTGTTAATGGCCGTCGTGCGGTCGTAATCATTTCGGAAACCTTTTCACATGAATCACTTGAATAAAAAGGTCAGCTCCGCCAATGCACTGCTCTTTTATACCTTGTGTAAGTGTGATATTACCGCCATCCGTATATATGCATATCGCTATCCCATGACTTTTGTCATCCCAGTGTATGACAGGGTTAACGACGGCTGCAGAGATGGGTACTGGCGAATAAACGTGGAATTGTTGAGCAACTGACCGCCCAAGTGAACCAAGGGGCTACCAACAGTGTCTCCTCAACAACCGTACAGTGAATGTCGCTGCGTTTGGTCCTTTGCTGCTGGCGTTCTGTTCCATGCACCTATGGTGACTGCTGTTCACCGGCAGTTACGCTGGAATTTGCACGTCAGTACCGCAACTGGACGTCCGCTGAGTGGCGACAGGTGGACGTTTCAGATGAATCACGATTTACGCTCCGTCATATAGACGGCCGATGAATCGTTGGAAGCATCCAGGCCGGAGGAGGGAGCGTTAGGGTCTGGGCAAAGTATCTGTGGCATTCCCTAAGTGATCTCGTCGTTCTGGAAGGCACAATGGATCAACACAAGTATACATCTGTCCTTGGGGCCATGTACAATCCTACATGCAATTGGTTTTTCTTTGGCACGATGGCATCTACCAGTGGAACTTCAACCTGTCACACAGCTCGCAGCGTAAATACATAGTTCGAAGAACACCAAGATGAGTTTTCCGTACTCCCCTCGCCGCCAAACTCTCCGGATTTTGACCCAATCGAGAATCTGTGGAACCACCTTGATCGGGCTGGATCCTCAACCGAGAAACCTAGTGCAGCTGGCCACGGCACTGGAGTTTGCATGGCTCCACATCGCCAGACTCTCGTTAACCTTCTTCCTCCACATCTCGCGCTGCAAGAAGTGGTTATTCAGGTAGGGTATAAGGAAATACATGTAATGTACAATATGTATACGAATGAAGCCCCCCGCCCCATCTCCCCTTCCCCCCCCCCCCCCCCCCCCCCGCCTTCTGGGTATATCTCAGCTATTTTCCTTGTGTCTAACAGTGTAACATTTTACGAGCGCAGTCCCAAAAGTAAGGTCTCCTATTTTTTATAAGTATATAGACCTATTTATTTCTACAGTGGTTTACATCAGTTTAAGCTTGAACATTTAGCTATTTTTCGACATAATAACCATTTCTGTCGATGCATTTTTGTAGAAGCTGTGGCAGTTTTTGTATGCCCATGTCATGCTAGCTCGCCACCACGCTGTTCAGAAAGTTATGAACGTCTTCTTTCACATCGTCGTCGGAGCTGAATCGCTTTCCGGCCAAATGTTCTTTTAACCTAGGGAACTGGGCGCCAAGTCAGGACTATAGGGTGGGTGGGTGGGTGATTGTGTTCCACTGAAACTGTTGCAGGAGAGCAACGGTTTGCCGAGCGATGTGTGGGCGAGCGTTGTCATGGAGAATGTGTACGCCCTTGTTCAACATTCCTCTTCTTCGGTTCTGAATTGCCCGTTTGAGTTTTTTCAGTCTCACAGTACCTGTCAGTGTTAACTGTGGTCCCAGACATTCAGCTCAGACGACGAGGTGAAAGAAGAGATTCTAAACTTTCTGAATAGCATGACGGCGAGCTGGTATGACATGGGCATACAAAAACTGCCACAGCGTCTACAAAAATGCATCGACAGAAATGGTGATAATGTCGAAAAATAGCTAAATGTTCAAGCTATACACTGATGTAAACGATTGTAGAAAAAAACAGGTCTATGTACTTATAAAAAAATAGGAGACCTTACTTTTGGGATTACCCTCGTATGAGTTGTGAAGCCATAGTGGAACTATCAGTACGGAGATTATAAAGCACCAGTTGTCCAAATGCGTGATTTATTTAATTTAAAAGTCAGTCTCTACGTCACACTGTCGACACTATGATGCTTTCCTCATCCCTATCTACTTTTTGCTTCCTCTCACATCGTCCGCTAACCTTACTCTATTATTTATTGGTCTTATCTAGAGCAGCCAATTTCTTTTGCAGATCTGTCTCCTTCTGTATTGCTGCCATATATTTATGTTATATGTCATTTCTCACATTTGACAAGAAGGTAATAAGGAAATTACTTAATACAATTTTAATAGAGCAGACATTTCTGAAATACCATCATTGTTGTTGTTGTTGTTGGTGTTGTTGTTCTTGGGTACTGTTAATGTTCTACCCGTATTTTAATGCTGTTATTTTGGTGTTCTTCAGTCCAAAGACTGGACTGACAAAACTCTCCACGCCAGTCTATCTTGTGCACGCTTCTACATATCTGAATAACTACTGCGATTTACAGCCAATTGAACCTGTTCACTATATTCGAGCCATGATCTAGACCAACAGTTTTTACCCCCAAACAGAATTTCGCTATGGCTGCTTTTAGTCAAGTTGCACCATAAATTTCTTTCTTGCCCACTTCGACTTACCCACATAATATTCAGCATTTTTCTGTTGAACCACAACTCAAAAGCTTCTGATCTCTTATTGTCTGATCTATGTATCGCCGACGTTTCACTTCCATACAAGGCTACACTCCAGATCAAGGGTGTGAATCTCAAATCTGACGAGGGCCAAATAAACAAGATCCAGGTTTAGGCAGGCCGCCAACAAAGTAGGACTTCAAATTCAGTTTTCACACAAACGTGAATTTATTTAGAAAAATACAGTAAAAAGCCCAAGGACAACGACAATATTGATTACGTCTCACCACGGAGAACGCACAGCGACCGATGGCCTCTACTTAAATACCGAGAGTAACAGCGTTTGTGTACAGTTGTCAGTGCTGACAGACAAGCAACACTGAGTGAAATAACCGCAGAAATCAATGCGGACCATAAGACGAACACGTCCGTCAGGGCAGGGAGGCGAAATTTGGCGTTAATGGGCTATGGCAGACGACCGACGCGAATGCCTTTAATAACAGCACCACATCACCAACAACGCCTCTCCTTGGCTCGAAACCATACCGGTTGAATCCTAGACGGCTAGAAAACCGTGGTCTGGTCAGATGAGTCCCAATTTCGGCTGTTAAAGCTGATGGTACGGTTCAAGTGTGGCGCAGACCCCACGAAGCGAAGGACTCAAGTTGCCACCAAAGCACTGTGCAAGCTGGTGGTGGCTACATGGAGACAATTTGTTCCCAAACAACGATCGAATTTTTATGGAAGTCAATGTGCCATGTCACTTGGCGACAATTGTTCTCGATTGGTTTGAAGAATATTCTGGACAGTTCGAGCACTCACATCGCCCGACATGAATACCGTTGAACGTTTATAGGACATAATCGAGAGGTCAGTTCGTGCACTAAATCCTGCAGCGGCTGCACTTTCGCAGTTATGGACAGCTATAGAGGCAGTGTGTCTTAATATTTCTGCAGGGGACTTCCAACGCCTTGTTGAGTTCACACCACGTCGAATTGCTGTACTACGACGGGAAAAGAAGGTCCGCCATGATATGAGGAGGTATCCCATGACTTCCCTCACCTCAGTGTGTATTGCCTTGGTTCACCGTACAGCGAGACCTTCAGAGGTGGTGGTCCAGACTGCTGTACACATCGATACCTCTAATACCCAGTATCGCGTCCTCTTGCATTGATGCATTCCTGTATTCGTGGTGGCATACTATCAAGTCCATCAAGGCACTGTTGATCCAGATTGTCCCACTCTTTCAACGGCCATTCGGCGTAGGTCCCTCGGAGTGGTTGGCGGGTCACGTCGTCTATAAACAGCCCTTTTCAGTCTATCCCAGGCATGTTCGATAGGGTTCATGCCTGGAGAACTTGCTGGCCACTTTAGTCGAGCGATGTCGTTATCCCGAAGGAAGTCGTTTACAAGATGTGCACGATGGGGGCGCGAATTGTCGTCCATGAAGACGAATGCCTCGACAATATGCTGCCGATGTAGTTGCACTATCGGTCGGAGGATGGCAATCACGTATCGTACAGCAGTTACGGCGCCTTCCATGACCACCAGCGGCGTACGTCGGATCCACATAATGCCACCCCAAATCAGTAGGGAACCTACACCTTGCAGCACTCGCTGGACAGTGTGTCTAAGGCGTTCAGCCTGACCGGGTTGCCTCCAAACACGTCTCCGACGATTGTCTGGTTGTCGGCATATGCGACACTCATCGGTGGTGTCGCGGTTGCATAGATGGACCTCGCCATGGACGTCGGGAGTGAAGTTGCGCATCATGCAGCCTATTGCGCACAGTTTGAGTCGTAACACGACGTCCTGCGGCTGCACGAAAAGTATTATTCAACATGGTGGCATTGCTGTCAGGGTTCCTCCGAGCCATAATCCGTAGGTAGCGGTCATCCGCTGCAGTAGTAGTCCTTGGGCGGCCTGAGTGAGACATATCATCGACAGTTCCTGTCTCTCTATATCTCCTCCATGTCCGAACAACATCGCTTTGGTTCTCTCCGAGACGCCTGGACATTTCCCTCGTTGAGAACCCTTCCTGGCACAAAGTAACATTGCGGACGACACCGAACCGCGGTATTGACTGCTTAGGCGTGGTTGAACTACAAACAACAGGAGCCGTGTACCTACTTCCTGGTGGAATGACTGGAAGTGATTGGCTGTTGGACCTCCTCCGCCTCCTAGGCGCTGCGCATGCGTGGTTGTTTACGTCTTCGGGAGGTTTTAGTGACACCTCTGAACAGTCAACGGGACTGTGTCTGTGATACAATATCCACAGTCAACGTCTATCCTCAGGAGTTCTGGGAACTGGGTGGTGCAAAACTTTTTTTGATGTGTGTATATTCCCCACTTATTTAAGTATGCCTAATTGATAGTAACACTTCGTTACTTGAAATTCCAAATAATCTTTCGGAAGGTAGAGACCTATCCAGTAGCAGGTGAAAACTTGTTTGAAGTGGTTGCGTGTTTTATAAGCAGAATTATTTGGACATTACATACCGCATTATAGTGTTAGTGTAAGTATTTATTTCCACACTTCCGCATTTATGAACATTTTCACAATAATACTTCGCTATTTTTCCAGTACTATTAATAACAACAATAACAATAACAGTAGTAGCAGTAGGCCTAATAGGAAATTAAAATTATATAGGTCCAAAGAGGTTATTAATAGATTATTTTTATCCCATCACTCTGATTTGCTGAAAAGGCTGGAAAAAACGAGTTGATTCACCAGATACTTCAATGTGAAGATGAACGGGATTCTGAAGCAGGAAACGAATATACACGCAATGAAATAAACGAATATAAGTGCAGTGATGATAATCATGTTGAACACCATGTGATAGCCAATGATGAAGTGATATTATCGGGATAAACATCAAGTTACTCCCCACAAACCATCCATAAAGAGCATATAGCTAAAGCAGGATGCTGTTGCGAGAACGACAGAAAGACAACGGTTAAGTATGAAAAATGTAACAAATTTATAAGGGGGCGTAAAATGAGAAAGAGATGGAAAAAAGTAAGCAAACAGCTTATTATTTTAAAAGTAATCGCTATAACTGTTATTCATCGTTTGAATTTGCAGCTCCTTGTGTTGACCGTGTTTGCAGTTAAAATTGTAGGATATGAGATCCACCAGTTATGCAAAACACCGTTTTTTCTCAGTACCCAAACATGTTTCAACACCACTGTGCCATCATCAGTGGGTTTCCGTTTTATTTATTCTTTACACTTGGTGTGCATGATTTTGCGGATCACTTGTGTATTATTTACTACAGGTAGTTTGTTTCTTTTTCCTTTATTGTATTTCAATACCCCATCTAGGGCGGGCTGGCAGCAGCATATGCGCTGCTCTTCAGCCGAAACACAGTAATTATACAATAGAAGCCATTTAAAAATTACAGAGACGAGAAAATATGGCATACACATATATATATAAAGGGGGAACAGTACAGAAGAGAACAGACAAAAAGGGGGGCGACTGTAAAATGGAGATAAAAATCGTAAAAAAATAGTGCACACAAAAAAACCAGATATTGGGACAATTAAAGAATACCAGGCGAAGTATGACAGGAGCGTAGATAAAATAAAATATGGCGTTTCAGTCTTCGATCGCTATTCTTTATTTTCAATTACCGGTTTCGGGCTAGCTGCCCATCTTCAGATCACATATTGTAGTCTGTACAGAACACACGGTTCGCTGTCATAAGTGACAGCAAACCGTGTGTTCTGTACGGACAAGTTACTCTGTAACTACAATACATGATCTGAAGATGGGCAGCTAGCCCGAAACTGGTAATTGAAAATAAAGAATAGCGATCGAAGACTGAAACGCCATATTTTATTTAATGAACGATCGCGGAATTCCCATTGAGACAATCATGTCTAGTTTTGATAAGCATAGATAAAAGTATCGATGGACAATGTGGAACATAACAATCACTGACAGTAACACTATGTACAAGTCCAGCACACAATTAAAAGCACAGCTCTTGACACACAGGAGAACAGCACCAAATACAACACTGACATAGCACACTGATGACGATGAGCAAACTGAGTGGATCTGCCAGGGGCATGGAGGCAAGGGAGAAGGGAAGAAGGGAGGGAGCGGCGGAGAGGGGGGTAGGCGGGAGGGCGACGCGCCGAAGAGTGCTGGGGAGGGAAGGACGTGGGAGGGAAACAGTCGAGTAGGGGTGCAGGGACTCAGGGGGGAAGGAGGAAAATCCACTCTGGGAGAAGGAGGGGAGAGGAAAAGGGGGGGCCCTGTGGAGGGGGGAACAAGGCCAGGTTAGAGTTGGAAGAAAAGATAGATGACACAGTGAAGTTCAACATCTGGGAGGTCCCAGGTGCTGGAAATTGCCCTGATGAATGAGATGGAAGGTGTGCAGGCGGAGAGAGGGAGGAATACAGCGATAGAGGATCGGCAATGAGCGGTGGGTGGAGAGAAAGGAGGAAGCAATGCGGTGGGGGAATCAAGCCTGTGGACAGTGTAAAGGGTGCGGAGATGTTGGAGGAAAAGGAGGAGGTGGGGGAAGGGGATGAGGTCATACAGGAGCCGTGTGGGAGAAGGAAGGCAGACATGGAATGCAAGGCAGAGTGCGTGGTGTTCTAGGATTTGGAGGGCCTTATAAACGTGGGGTAGAGATCCAGGCAAGGCTGGCATAACAGAGGATAGGATTGATGAGGGATTTGTAGGTGTGGAGGATGGTGGAAGGATGCAATTCCCATATCTGGCCAGACAGGAGTTTCAGGAGGTGGAGGCGGGAATAGGCTTTCTGCTGGATGGTCAGGAGATGAGGGATCCAGGTGAGGTGATGGTCGAGGGTGAGGCCAAGGTATCTCAGGGTGGGGGTAATCTGAATGGGACGATCATAAATGGTGAGGTTTCTTCGTGGAGACGGAAGGAGCGGGTGGTGCGGCCTATGACAATTGCCTGGGTTTTGGAGGGGTTGATAAGAAGGAACCACTGGTTACACCAAGTGGTGAACTGGTCAAGGTCTGACCATCTAGTCTTACAATGGGATAAATATATTAACAGTTGTGGCCATTACTTTTGAGATAATAAACAGTTTACTTACTTTTTTCTGTCTGTCTCGTTTTCATTTGCCTGTCCCTTGTATTTGCAGATCATATAAGTGTCTTTATTCTTTGGTTGAATGTAAATTATCATATGAAAAATGACTTCACTAATAATTCGATTTTTAACAATACACTGACGTGACAAGAGTAATGGAATAGCGATATGCACATATACAGATGGCGGTAGTGTCGCATACTCAAGGTATAAAATGGCAGTGCATCGGCAGAGGTGTCATTTGTACTCAGGTGATTCATGCGAAAAGGTGTCCGACATGACTATGGCCACACGACGGGAATTAACAAACTTTGAACGCTGAATGGTAGTTGGAGCTAGATGCATGGGAAATTACATTTTGGAAATCGTTAGTGACTTCAATATTCCGAGATCCACAGCGTCAAGAGTACGCTGAGAATACCAAATTTCTGGCTTTACTTTTCGCCACGGACAACGCAGTGGCCGATGCCCTTCACATAAATACCGAGAGCAGCGGCGTTTGCGTAGAGTTCTCAGTGTTAACAGACAAGCAACGCTCTGTGAAATAACCGCAGAAATCAATTTGGGACGCATGACGAACGTATCCGTTAGGACAGTGCGGCTATGACAGCAGGCGACGCCTCTCCCGGACTAGTGACCATATCGGTTGACCCTGGACGACTGGAAAACCGTGGCCGCGTCAGACGAGTCCCGATTTCAGTTGATAAGAGCTGATGGGCGAGTTCGAGTGTGGAGGTGCCTATATCATAGTGTGGGCTGTATTTATATGGAATGGACTGAGTCCCCTGGTCCAAGTGAACCGATCATTGACTGGAAATGGTTATGTTCGGCTTCGTCGAGACCATTTGCAGCCATGCATGGACTTCATATTCCCAAACAATGATGGAATTTTTTGCACCATGTCACTGGGCCACAACTGTTTGCGACTGGTTTGAAGAACATTCTGGACAATGCTAGGGAATAGTTTGGCCACTCACATCGGGCGACATGAATCCCATAAAATATTTATGCGTCATAAGAGAGAGGTCAAATCGTGTCAAAGTCCTTCGCCTGCAATTATGGATGGTTATAGAGACAGTATTGCTCAATATTTCTGCAGGAGACTTCCAACGACTTGTTGAGTCTATGCCACGTCGAGCTCCCGCACTGCGCTTGGCAAAAGGAGGCCCGACACTTTTGTTCGCACAGTGCAATTCTGTAGCAATAATTTTAATTATTTTCGTAATGAGGTTAGACGGTTCCCTAGTATAGTGTTCACGGGCGGGGTGTCTAAGCACAATATTACAGGTTTAAGACCCAGGTTTTACTCCTATCATTATACTGAACAAAAGTCGTCTTGCATACCTTAGATCGTGGTATTCACAGAATATATGAATATCTTTCGGAGAATATGGAAGTTACAAGAATGTAGTAGAGGACTTGGAAGAGCAGTTGAACGGAATGGACAGTGTCTTGAAAGGAGGATATAAGATGAACATCAACAAAAGCAAAACGAGGATAATGGAATGTAGTCAGATTAAATCGGGTGATGCTGAGGGGATTAGATTAGGAAATGAGACACTTAAAGTAGTAAAGGAGTTTTTCTATTTAGGGAGTAAAATAACTGATGATGGTCGAAGTAGAGAGGATATAAAATGTAGACTGGCAATGGCAAGGAAATCGTTTCTGAAGAAGAGAAATTTGTTAACATCGAGTATAGATTTAAGTGTCAGGAAGTCGTTTCTGAAAGGATTTGTATGGAGTGTAGCCATGTATGGAAGTGAAACATGGACGATAACCAGTTTGGACAAGAAGAGAATAGAAGCTTTCGAAATGTGGTGCTACAGAAGAATGCTGAAGATAAGGTGGGTAGATCACGTAACTAATGAGGAGGTATTGAATAGGATTGGGGAGAAGAGAAGTTTGTGGCACAACTTGACTAGAAGAAGGGATCGGTTGGTAGGACATGTTTTGAGGCATCAAGGGATCACAAATTTAGCATTGGAGGGCAGCGTGGAGGGTAAAAATCGTAGAGGGAGACCAAGAGATGAATACACTAAGCAGATTCAGAAGGATGTAGGTTGCAGTAGGTACTGGGAGATGAAGAAGCTTGCACAGGATAGAGTAGCATGGAGAGCTGCATCAAACCAGTCTCAGGACTGAAGACCACAACAACAGCAACAGTAGAGATTAGATATCATCGATGTACAGCGAGAATATCAGTGGACCAAGGACTGCGCCCAGAAGGACTGTTGGGAGCACTCGTTTCCATAATGACTTCTCTGACCCACAGACGACTCGTGTATATCTGTTTTTGAGGTAGCTGTCCAACCACAGTTTGGCACAATTCAAGAAATTCATCTGTTTCATTTTCATAAGTAATATACAGAAATAGATAGTTTTAAAATCGCTGGTAAGATCAAATAGTGTATTAGTCACTTCATTAGTGTCCTTGACATTTTTGATGTCGCCAGTCACTTTGATTAATGCAGTTGCTGTGCTTTGGTGTTTGTGGAAGCCTGATTGTTATTTATCGTGGATGTTATTAGTCTTAAAATAGTCGATCAGCTGTACATAAAAAAGTCCGACCAAGGCAGAGTCGTACTGAAACGATTCTTATCCCCTTTCAAATCTGCCAAAGCAGCTGTCCTCTCCCCCACTTTCTGTAAAATAATCTTTCTGTAATTTTTACTATTTTCGGATACACACACATGAACGACATGTCCGTATGTGCATAACAGGTCGGCTCAGCGGAAACAACTGACAGTGCAGTGACATTTGATACAATAAGTACGTGGGTTGAACGTTTAGCACAGTGATTGGCAAAGAAACTTAAGGCTTCCGATGCTTTAGCGTATCTCAGAGTTACATTCATGCTAGAATAAACAAAAATATCTGATACATAAGCAAGGCCTGCTTCCAGTGCTCTTGTGGCACCAGATGGCACAGGATACATTTCTTTGCACAAGTGTTCAACTTATTGTTGGATGAACAGAGTATAGCTGTATACAGGCACAACGACTAATAATTCCCGTGATATTACTATCAGCCACAGAAGTTTTATTCTTGAACTAGCTGAGAAACCTGACGTTGCCCTGGTATTTATTGATAGTTGCGTACGAGACTTGGCACACGCTCATTTCATTTTTTACTTATACAGTGCCGGCCGAAGTGGCCGTGCGGTTAAAGGCGCTGCAGTCTGGAACAGCAAGACCGCTACGGTCGCAGGTTCGAATCCTGCCTCGGGCATGGATGTTTGTGATGTCCTTAGGTTAGTTAGGTTTAACTAGTTCTAAGTTCTAGGGGACTAATGACCTCAGCAGTTGAGTCCCATGGTGCTCAGAGCCACTTATACAGCTTCTTTGTCTACAGTGTTTGAAGTAGTGTGATTGTGGACATGAACGAACAGCTTGTTTGCTTCACTAACGTGGGAGAGAGCCATACTGAGCTGGCTATGTGGAAAGCAACTGACACTAAGTTCCACGCCTGCACAACGCAGCATCTGCCCTTGATCTTCACTCACGGTCATGCCATAACATAAACTCACTGGGAATTTTATATTGTTAGAGCAAATTGGTATAAGTGGGATTCCCAGTATAAAAACTTGTTTGCCTGTTCTACTTCCTGTCAAATTTTCGCTTCTATGATGTTACGTTAGAAAGAAGTAGGTTTAATCCTGTATGGGTGAAACGTTTCTGGGGAGCGAGGTAATGCATGACGCTCTCGATCAGAGTTACGTTGCACCCGCCTTCTGAAGGAGTATCCAAAGTGCGAGTTGAAGCCTGATGTTCTCTAGCCGAAGCATGTTTCGCCCCACGATCTTCATTGGATTCTTGAGACTGCATAGCCCTAAGTCTTTTAGCCTTTCTGATGTGTTCAAAAAGGCTCGACCATTTTCTAGGGAGTTTTATTCTTAAACAAAACAAAATAAACATGTAATGGGGAGGCACCCAAATCACTAATCAAACCTAATAAATCCGTTTTTTCTATCAAATAACATAAATAAAACCAATCGAAAGAAGCACAGCAATGTCGTTAAGTTTTTAATACAGAAAGCGAAATCAATAAATGCCTATATCCTAGCCAAATAAATTCGCTGTTAGTTTGTAATCGTGAAGATAAGAATGCAGCACTTAAGTCTGTCACTAAGGTAAAGCGTCCGGTCATCCTGATTTAGTTTTTCCGTGATTTCCCTAAATCGCTCCAGGCAAATGCCGGTATGGTTCCTTTGAAAGGGCACGGCCGACTTCCTTCCCTAATCCGATGAGACCAACGACCTCGCTATCTGGTCTCCTCCCCCAAAACAACCCCAACTAAGGTAAACATCCGAAAATATATCTGTCACTGAATTAAAAAAAAATAACAGCACCATTTATTGTCCCTTTGGTGTACTACGAAACTAAAGTCTCCATTTATAGACAGTTTGGTGTACTACGCGTGATAATTAAACATCCGAACTACTAAGCTGCGCAAACGACTTTAGATGAAACTTTGATTATATCTTTTTTCCATTTTCCAATTTTGATGAAATAAAGCCTACATGTTGCCACAAGCTACTATCAAGTTACCTGTGAAACCCCGTGAAAATTCGTCTAGTAATCTTGGAGATAAGCGTGTTCAGATAGACAAACAGACACGACGGTTTCAGATAAAACTTTCAATTACGATATCTTGTTTTTTCGTTATTCAGTTCTGGTGAAATAAAACCTACACGTTGTTCCAAGATAAGCTCAAATTAACCGTGAAAATCTCATGAAAATCCGTCAAGTAAATTTGGAGATTAGCGCATTCAAATTCACAGACACAGACATGATGCTTTTACGGTTTTATTATTAGTATATAGGATTAGACTATTTTTTTATTTACACAGCAGATCGTAGCAACCAAAATCTGGTAGCAGCAAAAGTCCTGATTGGAGGACTAAGTGAATTACATAACACTTCCAAATTTTTGACTTGGTTTCCTGCATTGTCGCCTCTAGCTCCAATTCTCAGCAGACATAAATCTAAGCTTTCGATCAAATGGTGTATTTTTTTCAGCAACCGCTCACCGATCTTTGAGCTCCTACAGGACTGTAGCTAAGTAGCTGCACGAAATCCAGTGCTGCGTAGGCGGCAGCTGTGTGAATCATGCACACTTTGCCACATAAATAGGCGTTTGTTCGGTAGTAGTCGTTTCTTTATGTTCCTACTTTGATGAGAAATATGCCTTGGCCTGATGCCCATAAAAGAAAAATCGCCACCAACCACAGCCTGTGTTTACATCTCGAACCGAGGCAAAGGAACACAAGAAAACTCACATACCTCCCCCAGTTCATACTTAAAACGTGTTTTTGTGTCAGTTTCTGCGACCACATCTTTTCCTGTTCCCTTGGCAGTTGCCTATCTCACCACGCTCTCGATATGGCCTTTAGATACTGCGGCCATCAGTAGCGGGGCGATTTCATATGGACAGTTATTGATGTGTAGCAGGCTAATTTGAACACGTACTATGAAGCCCTCGCTAAGAGGTTACCTTGCATACTTGTGCCATGTAGCATATAACTCCGAAAGCTTTTAATCAACTGCTAGGCCAAGAGAATGCACTAGAGCGGCATCCGATATTGAAGTCACATTAGGACCTGCTCGTGTAGCTTAAAGCGAGAGCCTGCCTTTGACAGGGTAACAGAGCGGACACGCCAGTGTTTCCGTGTGCGGAGTGCGAGCTCGCCTTGTTTACATTCTGACGGCCGTTGCTTTCATGCTGGCTTACCGTCTACGATACATGGCGAATCGTTACTGTAAAACTACACTCCGATTTACTATCTGCAGCGATTATGCCCGACCCAAAGCACTCGAGGTGAAGCGTTTTCTGCGTGAGGAAGAGAAGATCCCGGCGACCGATATTATCGGAATACATTTGTCGGTCGTGAGCAGCACGGTCTGTGTTAAAATCATTAACGACACGGCGTGGAAAGCATCCTACGTGAGACCAAACAGGGCCTCAGCTTGTCTCATGCTGATGGCAATGTGAGAGGGTTACCCTCCTGTCCTACACGGCGTCCGACTTTCACCATTGATTTCCGAAGCCACGTCTCGTCCCACTTACAGATCGGCGGATGCCATGCAATTATTATATATGACGGCCACTCTCGGACCTGTTCTGGGTGCGGCAAAGAAGGCCACCTTAGATCCGAATGCCTACAATGACGTATTACACAACTTACAGCAGCCGAAGGGCCACCCGTGTCGCAACCTACAGTGCTACGGGTGACTTATGCCGTTGCTCTTGCTTCTCCTACCGCTTCGCAACGCCGCCCGGACGCCAAAAACGACGCCACAAACGAGCCCGACCATATTCCGACGGAGAGCGCCTCGGACGGCCCGCCGCCTCGGTCGGCTATCGACCCCGCTCCGACGGTGCCGACGCGACCGGCCGCTGACCGAACCCTTGGCCATACGATGTAGATTGACTCGCTCATCGTTCCCACGGCGGCCTTCCTGCCAGAGCGACGCGAGTCTATTGCGTCGTCAGACATGGAAGGTCGCGTAAGGAAACTACGTTCTCCGAAACGTCGCAAGAGAAGGCGGCGCACCATTTCAGCCCAAGAGGAGACGCTACAGGGCGAGGAAGAGGCCACTGTCAACCCGAACGACGAGAATGAATCCGCTAGTACCGAAGAAGACGATGTGAGCTCGGCGACATCCACCGGTGTGCATACATCCACCCCCCTCCCCCCAACGCACCATTAGAACGCTGAACTATATAATGGACATAGTACAACCGAAGCTACACCAAGAACCACTACTTCATCTTCTGAAGACAAAATGGACGATGCACCGTTCCCGCCTCCACGGCATGGCAAGACGAGGAGGTCGAGGAGCAGGATCCGTTACGGGACCCTGCGCTGTCGGCGCTACTCCACTAATCATACTCTCTCCAGAAACCCCAAGGGGCGAGCGGGATGACCTTCCACCGCGATACCCACGCCCTTCCTCTGAGAGTGGACCAACCTACAGCGGTCCGCCACGAGGCCTACCGGATAGCAACCATTAACACCAACATCCGTTGCAGAGTGAAGCTTCGCCTTGAGCAGGAGTCGTTCTGGGTTTCTAATATTGATTTCGCCCTCCTGCAGGAAGTTCACTTGGCCATTCTCCCGGATATCAATAGCTACCGCCCACGCCTCCGCTAGTGATCCTATGGGCTGTGGAGTGGCCATCTAGTCCGTCACGGGATTTCTGTCACCGGTGCCGCCTTCCTTCCATCAGCTCAGGGCATGGCACTCACTGCCATGGAGGCATGCTCCGTTACTGCCACTTCTGGCACCGATCAACGACATCAACAGGTTCACTTTTATTCTGAGGACATCGCCCCCCTGTTTTTAGGGCGATACGACCACTGGCTACTAGGAGGTGATTTTAACTGCGTTCTGCACCCCAAAGATCAAGTTCCACACTATACTACATGCCAGGAATTACGTATAGTGGTCTGGGACCTCCTGCTTCACGGCCCCACATGGCGACCGTTTTGGCCATATCTTTCTTACCAGTCATTTGACAAGCTGTATAGACAGGATGTATGCCTCACAGAGTCTTAGATCTGCGATACAGGGCGCTGTACGCTGGTCACTGGCCTTTTCCGAACATTGCACTTACATCTGCACGGTCCTCCTTCCGCCCCAATCTGTATGACGCAGCTGTGCACCATGGAAACTAAATATTTATCATCTGCATGACCTGAAGTGTCACTAGCAAGTCACCAAGACTGCGAACGACACTACCGCTCGACATCGACACCGTGGATGGACTGCGTCAAACCAGCGATATGGACACTGACGAGATACAGGTAGGACTTGGCCGACTAGCATCGCAACACTGTCAAATTCTACTATGCGGTTCTCTGAGATCTGGATACTCAGCCGCCAACCCCAGACGGTCAGTAGGAATGGCAAAGAACTAAGGCGAAGATAATTGTACTGGAACACCACAAATTGCAAGGAGTGGTGATACAGACGCGGCGCTACGATCATGCGGATTTGGAAATAATGTCTAATCCACTGATTGAAAAGAACAGTAAAAATAATGAAGTCATAAAAAAATCCATGAGATTTTTAATTTAGGTCAGATAAAGACGATTAGATGGGACGCAAATAAAATAAGTAGACTAATAATAATGACTTGCAGTGCTTGTTATGAACTAAGTAGAGTTCACAGATCTTAGTTTCCGATGAATCTGAAACAGAATGCTTATAATTACATATTACTAGTTTTGACTTATAGCAGTTGTGACTCTTAACGTCAAAACCAATTTATAAGTGACAGTTACTCAACGACCAATAGGGAGATGTATGTTGAGAATTACTAAGAGATAATAAAACGAGCCGGTCCGAGTGGCCGATCGGTTCTAGGCGCTACAGTCTGGAACCGCTCGACCGCTACGGTCGCAGGCTCAAATCCTGTCTCGGGCATGGATGTGTGTGATGTCACTAGGTTAGTTAGGTTTAAGTAGTTCTAAGTTCTAGGGGACTGATGACCTCAGAAGTTAAAGCCCCATAGTGCTCAGAGCCATTTAATAAAACGAACAGGCGAATCAGCAAACAAGCTGCAGTGGAAGACATACTTTCGACTGTAGTGAAAGTGAAACATAAATAGGCGTTACGTGTAGCTAGGTGAATAAGTTGTAAACCAACTAAAAAAGCTTTTTGCTGTGTTGTAATGCATAAGAAAAGACCGAGACAATGATCTAGTGGAAGATAGTAGATGATACTAGTAAACACGCGGAATGTGGTGTTACATATGCATGGGGTCCATTAAAAAAACTCTGAGCCCTCACTCGATATGGCACCAATGTTCCTCAAATCCAGATTGCGAATTTCATGTATGTAATATGATGTCTGCAGTCGTCCTAGGTCTTGGAATCCCAAAGTTTACTTGTGCTGACAGGTTTTGAAACTATGTCCAATGTAAATATTGATAAACGAAATGTGTCTTAATGGCTCAGCATTTATTTTATAAACGGACAATTGACGTCTATCTGACATGTTTATATATCGCTGTCAACCTGCAGTTGGTGAGATTCACTAAATTTAAAAGTATTGCTGGTCCTCGTGGTCTGTCACAATGCCAGTTCACAATCAAGTGACGTTTGGCGTCTACACAAAATGTATTTAAAGACACCTTCCTCCCTACCAATTTTTTTGAGAATGTAATGTCACAAAACGAAGTATAAAAATGCACTTAATCATGGAATTTGTGGTGGCTGGTTGGTGGATAGCTCTATTCTCATTTATATTAGCATGAACTTAATGGAGTTTTTCTGTTGCACGCTACATTTACTGAATGTTCATTCATGTGGTAGTAGCCATACTGGAATACAATATTACAGCCTCAGATCTGTCTGCCAACTTAGCAAAGAATTTGAAATTTTTAAGAAATTTAAAAGGACTGAAAAACTGTGCATAAAAGTCTCATCTTAAAGGAATTTTTGTGCCAATTAGTAACTTTCTGTTAGATTTTGCGAGTCTGTAACGTTATTGAAGTTGCGGAAAGTTTAATATTCTGATTTATGTCTTAGAAATATTAATTCAGCTGGTGCGTTTGGATTACAGCTGTACGTGTAAATCGTGATATTTTGTCCTCCAACACATTCTGAATAAATGTTGCTTTCCAAAACCATTCAATTAATTCAATGTGAATGTAATACAACAACTTCCTTTGTTCATATGTAATACAACTTATTACGGTCTTAAGTTGCTATCAGTCCTCAATTTATGGTAGTAATTAAACTGGTTTGAACATTTGAAATGTGGATTTCTTATAGAAATACTAAAATACAATTTCAGAGGCATTGTACTCTGGAACTGGATGCAGCAATCGATCAGCAATATTGTACTGTTGTTGTAAATAAGACTTATGTATAAAAATGGCGTTTACATGGTGTAACATTCTTGGTTAGGTTCAAAGATTTTGTTGCTTAGCTAGGTTCAAAGATTTTGTTGTTAGGTGTCACGATCAACTTTCCTACGATAATCGTTTATGAAATCATATCACAAGAAGCACATGGACGTGTGTGGCTGAAGACCGTAATGCATGTAGAACGCTGGAGGAGGCCTGTATTTCAGATTGCTGATGCTGAGGCTGATGGCGAAATGTAACTGGAAGTGGAACTGAAGTCATGAACAAAGCAGCGGACAGCCGGCTTGGAGTGAACAGGCGCTCCACCAGTACAGGCCTTATTTAGCTAAACGCCCTTGGGCAGTAATTGTGTGTTCTATACACTGCACGCCGTTTATTACGGCAACTAACGAAGCATCTGAGTGCCAACCATGATGTCGTTCTGTTCACATGGTCGCATTCATTAATTTATTTATTGTTTCAGGTTTTTAGGTTGTTTCGATGTTATCAGGGATAGAATAAAGACAGACAAAATACAGAGCATAAAGCACAAGGACACGCCTTTAATGTGGTAGATACAGTGACATTAAAGAACGGGAGGAGGACGACTCTTTATCAGCCCGTATCGCATGTCGGTTCGTTCACACGCATGAGACGGGTGGTTAGCTTAAAGTCGTCGTCACAGGAGCCGTGGCATTCAACGTGAAGCTCTCTGACTGGATCACGGCGCTACTGAACGCTGAGAAATGACCTGGCTTTTGCCTTCAGTACGGGTGTCTCACTGTGGTATAGGCGATCGCAGACACATTCCTCTCCTATTTTCCGTGGGTATAGCATGCTGTACCCTGTGAGACGCCAATTGTGATTTCTCCCCAGTCACTAAAATTTTCTACCTTTCCAACATTGTCTGAAACCAGTTATGTGTAAAGCCATCAATTCCACGAATGGTACCTTTTTACAAGACTGTAACATGATCCACAGAATCAAATGCCATGGAAAGGTAACAGAAAATACCAACGGGCGGTATTTTACTACAGAGGGCTTGTAATATTTGATGAGTGAACGTAGAAACAGCATTCTCAGTCGAGCAACCCTTCTGGATTCCAAAACTACCACAACCGTTTAATTTTTTCCCCCGTTAGTTGCAACTAAACTAAAAATTGCAGTGAGCTAAAAACAGAGAAGGACGCACACCCTGCACTACCAAAATCAATAATAATTTATATATAACTTCCTCCTGCAACAAAGAGGCTGCTTGCACTTGTCAGTTACCTCCAGGTTGCGAGGCAATCACGCGGAAGTTGATACTGGAGAACAGTATCTGGACATGGAAGCCAGTTTTCGCGTGAAAGACTACATACAGGAAGCATGAGAAATTGTCTAGTAGTTGAAAAAGCTGTGAAAGCTGAAAAGGTGGCGGTCTGTCAGCTGTCACGTAAATAAAGGGAAACCATGGAGAGAGGCAAGTTGCTTTTCTTGTTAGATTTCAACATCCCAGAAATTGCGGAGATGGGAGACTAGCACAAAGTGCACACCAGCGACTCTAACGTTTTTCTGACAATGGCGTGCGCTTATAGAAATTACACTGTTCCTCATTAGCCACATTAGTGAAAATGAAAGCAATATTGTCTTATGGATGAAGTTTGGGCCAAATGTTGTATATACTCTTCATGTAGCCACGATCACCAGTGATATACACACACGGTAACGTGTCGATATGTACCGAAAACGACCCACTCATAGTGCTAAAAGGAATCAAATGTTATGTACCATTTGTCGTACAAATCAATATTTATGGAAGTACCGCTACTTTTCTGTAGCTCATAGGCGAAAAGTCAAAAGAACATAATTAACAAACTGATTCATACGTAAAATGACCACATTACAAAATTTTTTATGGGGCACTTAGTCTAAACGAAGCATACTTGCCGCAAAAAGAAAGAAAACTTCCAGCTGTGTACTCAGTGAAAGAGGACAGGTAACACATTACTTCCTCCAGACGGAACTGGGAACACTATACTTTTCTTCCTATGTGAGTATTTTTTTTTTCATTTTTTATTGGTTTTAGGGACAGCCCATTTCACCAGATACAATTTTGTCGAATAATGACAAAACACGACATTTGTCTGACTTCATTACAAAACACAATTTTGCTAGTCTACGGAGTAAATTAATGTGACTGCACCATTACAGCGAAAGCTACAACTGTTTAATATGAAGTATAATTATAAATATCCACTATGAAAGCTCCTCAAATTTTAAAGCTATATACCAAGTACATTTGCTAACGAACCTATCTATAGAACTAAGAGTTTCTTGAAGAAAAAAGACCTAAATTTTTAAAACATTGTAAAGTGTAATTGTTCTTGGATAACTATTAATATATGTACAATGTCCTCGTCAATGAGGCCGCAATCACTGCATGGAGAGGGTATCAGTTTTAACAAATGTCTCGTTTTACTATTATTCATATGACCTGCCTGTAGCCTATTAATAATTACAAGACTTCCAAGTATATTGTGTGCCAAGGTACTTACAATTTCCCTGGTAAGAGACCATCGTACACTCGTAGAGTAAGTACATACTGCGATTTTATCCGCTAGTAAGTCGACTATGTAAAGTATAACTTCATGAACGGCATGCAATTCTGCGGATAATACTCATGCTTCTGTGGGTAACAAGACAGATCGTCCCCACACTGTTTGGTTTTCAAAGACTTCGTCTCAAAACTGCTTAAAAAAAGGGGGGCGAGTAATTTTGGTTTAGAGCTTATCTGTACTATACGCAGGCAACAAATCTGCATGTCGTTACCTTGCATGGGCGCAGAGAATAGAGAGACCCTATTAAAGATGTCGGAAATAATCTGGCATATAGTGTTTTACATGACTTCCAGCTGTTATCAGTTCTGTAGATATTTCCCGACGTGTATCTTGCATGTACTACACGCTGAATGATTATAATTGTTTTTATTCTGTTTTATAGAAATTAAAATAGCTGATATGACAAGGAAATTATTTATAGGGATGATAATGTCACCAACAGATTTTTTATTTACAAAGGATTACTTTATTTGGCACCTGAGGCAATGGATAAATGACTTAAGATGGAGAAAAACCTATTTAATCAGTAATGAAAATACCTGCTGAATACTTTCAACTTTCTGTATACTTATCATATTGTTCAATTTTGATGCTCGTGATGTGCTTTTTCCTGTGTATGCGAGATAAGTATGATTTTCTGAATAAACAATTTGCTTATTATTTTTCTCGATTTATTTTGGAGTTGTAAGCTGACGAAACGAGATAATACTGTAGTAACAAAAGGTGTACAGGCAGTATTATCTTAAGATTACAACTATGTCAAGAAATCACAATATCGCAGAAAAGGTTTCTATAAATCCACCACTTTTATTCACTGGAATAATCTCTTCAAAAGTAATTGTTTTTCGTCAAAATCACCGACTGTTTTTCGTTACTTTGCAGATGACATACTGACAGACTACAAAATGTGCAACAGATTATCTTATTAAGCCTAAACCACAAATGATCCACGAAAAGGGCGAAGAGTGATATCAAAAACAGATTTAGTTGCTAATTTTTACGAAGGTAGCCGCCAGATGGACGAAAACCGTCGTTTCCTCGATGATGTTCTGTTACTTCCGTTGGAAAGCCCACATACGAACCGTGAGACGGGACTGCTTTGTGGCAGATTGTAAGGCTTTTCTTACACTATACTGACAGTTCTAAAAAAAAAAAAAAAGCGCGGCAGTTCTTAAAAAGAAGTATTCATACATCCTTTCTTTACACGGTGATGTATTACACAAACCCATTTTCTTTACTATCACAAAGAAATTTTCAGAAATTATTGTCACAATATTACTGCTCTGCATGCGACTGCTTTGTATCAGGTGATTTCTCTTCTTGAAACTTGAGTGAAAAATTATTTTACAGAGTTAACAAAGAGATGTTTATTGAAACACTGGATGCAATCTTTAACATACGTCATTCTAAATGTAGGAACCATTACAGTGTTCCTATTACAGGCTTCTGGAACCTTGAGCTAGCTCACTATTGCCGACATATACGTCGCGAGAGATTAAGCAAACGTTTTGATATTTAAAATGTACCGTTTATTTTTCTGTCTCAGTTGCACTTTTTCTTTTGTATGAGCAGTTTAGGCCAAAGATGATCATATCTATGCAGAAATGATGATGACCAACTTTGGGCGAAATTTGTCACATACAATATATATGGAACTGTCACGGAAAAACGATCGCTAAATCTTAATCTAACTCTTTTACCCAGACGAGCCCTCATATGTTCACCGAATTAGAAGGGTCATTGACATATAAAACTATGTGAAGAGTATAAAATTTCAGCGAGCTGTCCCGGTCATTTCCAGCAGGTAACACGAGTTACTAAAAAAGTATGTTACACATTGTCGCGGCAGACCAATAACTTTTATTGAATGCTGCACTACCCATCAAAGTGATACAGATAGCTGAGACTACTTTTTCTTGAAGCTGACCAGTAAGATGCAGATCTCATGGTGCAAGACTGCAGTGTATTGCGGCTCACCATCACCCAGGTCTATGCGTCCCTGGTCAAAAGATTTGGCTCCTTTTGACTACTGCTGGACGCGGCGTTGCATTTGATATACATATCGCCAGAATTTCACAGGTGAATCTGTTGGCACTTCAGACGTTTTCGCTATTAGAATCATACCGTGACGCGTACTTAAACTTTTGAGTAAATTTCCAATTACCGCGCCATTTCACACACTCTATGATGCGCCTTTCATCCGTACAGGAGCAGAACTGTATCTGCAGGGAAAGCGTAAGATGACCTGTATTACTTACTGTCTGAAATCCCTACGTACATCACCCCGTAATGCTCACCATGTCGTCCTTTCCAGGGAATAGGTGGCTTTAGTGGACCAGTAAGAAGTGACCCATTTGGAAAGGCTAGGGGCTACTTAATGTGATGACTTAGCTGGTATTTTGGGGCACTGACACAATGACACTCTTTGTGTCTGAAGTGATCGAGTCCCCGTAGAAGCATTCCATGCTATCTTTGGATTAATGAAGATACACTGACACACAGTTGTTGCTTGTCTGTTCATTTGTGGTCTCCATGAACGAAGAGTTCTTCTATGAGGTCATCGGGTCTTTGTTGGAAGATTGCACCTCCCACTACCATTTCTTTCCCTGTTTAGTCATTCTTGTCTTTTCTGCGTCTCGGAGGAAATCCAGCCAGTATCATTATTTTGGTAAATTCCTCATATCAGACGTAAATATCATGTGACACAGATCATATTGCTCCACAATGTAATCAACAAAATGAGAATGAAATTTATCCAGCTCTGTAGCTGAATGGTCAGTGAGCATGACTGCCCAAGTCCCGGATTCAGTTTCTGGTACTGCCAGGGATTTTGTCTCGCTGAGAGAACTAGAACAGGGTCCTCTCAGCCTCGTAAAGTCAATTGAGCAACTAGTCGAATGAGAAGTAGAGGCTCCAAAGTGTAGAAATCCGAGGACGGCACAGAGGTGGTATGCTGACCCCATTATCCTCTATACCGCATCCGAATTACGTAAATCGGAGGATGGCATGGTGGACGATCAGTGTTGCGCATGCCATTTTGGACTATATCTGAAGAGTTCTTTATTTATTATCAACAAATGAACGTAGGTGGTTTGGCGCACTTCACTACAGCAGCCAATCAGAGAGAAAGTAGCTTCTGTTGGCACCATTTCACACGTGCGGTGCATCAAAGTCGTATTTGGTTCATCGAACCTGCGACGTCGTACGTCTTTTATTATAGCCTTGCTCAACTCTGATGTTATCTTTGGGAATAAAGTAGTGGCTCAAAGAGGCAGAAATGCTACACATTGTGTATACTGCTCTGTCAACATGTTAATGGACAACGGTATAAAATTTAATGAATGGCGCTTTGAAAGAAAAATGTCACTCAATTTAAAATATTCAGAATATAGCATTTACGGAATACAATCAGAAACAGAAACACAAAATCCCTTTCCTTTTGTTAATGACATCTCACACTTTCTTAATAACTTTTTTCGAGCAATGATTTACGTCGAACAAGACTTATTTTACCTCTAAAACACCAATACTTTCAGTTTTATGAAATAAACTCTCCTTAAAAATTGTGATGTGGCATGTCTTCTAGTTTAGAGTTTGTTTATCTAAAACTATTTCGAGTTTACCACGTACCAGACGGGTGTTGTGCATATCTCTTTTAATTATATGGAGAATTGCTATATACAGCGTGGGTCACGAAGTTTACAAAAGTACGAACTTCAGCTGTCAGGTGGGATGCAACAGCTGTAACAAGCTCGGAGGGGTACAGATTGTGACCTGTTATAAACCATAACTAAAAATATCGGTTACCGAAAAATAATGTTCACCGCGATAATTGAGATAGGAAAATAACGGTTTAGCCCATCCCATTTCCTCATTGGAAACGGCGCCGCGGTCTGTAGACGCAAAGCAAGCTGAGAATGACGCAGTGTGTTATGCCGTAGCCTTGACGCCTTCCGGTTTGTCGCACAACAGAGCCGTGTCTGCTGCAACCCACACACTCTACGCACCCCACGCAACATTACGACCACGCCGACACAACGAGGCACATTTCCTATTACCGTTTCCCGTAATCGGTGTCTTCGAGCGCCACGTCAAGCTTCATTGTTCACAGAAACATCTCTCTCTCTCTCTCTCTCTCTCTCCCCCTCTGTCTGTCTGTGTGTGTGTGTGTGTGTGTGTGTGTATTAAAACACGCTAAATAATAATTTGGTACTACTTGAGAGATAATTTTGTCTAATATTTTGGCATAAAGGTCGGTCCCCCCACATAGCAGTCTCTCAAATCCACAATTTCTGTGGATATACCGAGTAGTCAATAAGTATAGAACTATACTTTCAAAACAAAATCAGGTGGATCAACAGAAATTTAAAGGCAATTAATGTGAAATACGAGAGCGGGAGAAGCCTGTGGAGCTGTGTTACCAACATGGCGGCATTCTGGAAGTCGCCGTCTTGGATGCAACAGGTAATTTTCAAATGGAAAGGTGTTCATGCGACATATTAAACAGATAGAGCGCTACACGAGAAAAACAATGCTATCTTTGATTGGAGCATTCTCGAGTTACGTTACATTTCTTACAGAACAAGGCAAATGCTGGTGATAACAAGCAGAGGCAACAGGCTGTGTTCGACCTGTTCTCCATCTTGTAATGAGGTTGTTGTTTTGCATTACACCAACTCCTCAAGGACATCTAACCAAGACAAGTATCTTAGCCGAGCGGTCTAAGCCGCACGGCTGGTCCTGGCGGATGTTCGAGTCCTCCCCGGGCATGGGTGTGTGTGTTTGTCCTTAGGATAATTTAGGTTAAGTAGTGTGTACGCTTAGGGACTGATGACCTTAGCAGTTAAGTCCCATACGATTTCACACACATTTGAACGAGACAAGTATGGAAATGTGAATACAAACATCAATAATGGCTCCCTAAAGTGTGCAAGTTTTCTGATAAACTGTAAATGCTGTATGGCGTTGTTGTCAGGGATATTCCACAGTGTTGTGTTCAGCCACCTGTGGGAAAGAATGTTCTTCCTCTGTGCACATTTTCATCCCTCCATGCAGATGTGTGAGTTGTGTTATTTGTGCAATTCCAGAATGAGATTTTCACTCTGCAGTGGAGTGTGCGCTGAAATGAAACTTCCTGGCAAATTAAAACTGTGTGCCAAACCGAGACTCGAACTCAGGACCTTTGCCTTTGCAAAGGTCCCGAGTTCCAGTCTCGGTCTGGCACACAGTTATAATCTGCAAGTAAGTATCATTTGTGCAATTGTTGAGTGTAAATGGATGCGTATATAGTTTCGTATTAGGTTTGTGGTGTATGATGATGACGATGAGAGAAGGGAAACCCGATGCCGGCACATAGCTTATTCCTCTCGAACTGCAGCAAGGAGAGCACGAGACAGACAGACCACAATGGACAGCGTCACGTGCCCTCATTTCCTGAGAGACCTGGCATTTAATTTAGAAGACTGGTGTCAGTACCTTTACGTCACCACTGCTCCTCCCCTTGCCGGCTAAATGCTGTAGGTGAAAATTTCACCCACCGCGAGGATTCGAACCGGCTTAATTCCAAGCTGAGCGTCACCACACACGCGTGCTTTAGCGGCCCCGGCTGTGGAAGGTGGTAACGTTCTTTATCTTCACCGCATACATCTATGGATCCCCTGTTCGTGTACAGGTTGATTTGATCAGGTCTGCAGGTTTACAGCTCCATTTGCTGTTTTAGGTTATGCTGAGGACTGAAAAACAAACTAAATATTTCTGCGACGTTTATTTACTATCACTGAGAGAAAAATAAAAACACTGCACTTCTTCAATATAGCAGTTGTCAATGCTGCCACCACACTGCCTATCAGAGTCGCAGATGCCCAGTGTCTGCTGAAGCTGTCGCTCCCAATCTGTAACTCTTGCGAGACATCCAACTTTGATCTGAGGCAGCTTTAGTATGGTGGTTTTTGACGTCATTACTATGGTGTCAAAAATGCAAAATGTCAGAATAAAGAATCAATTTATAATTTACACAATTTCAAATGACATTGAAGGCTGAATTTCAGTATGATATAATGGTTCGAAATATGCTGGAGTGCTGAAAAGCATTGCCTCCGAATTTGTTATGTGAAAATTCTCAAATCTTTTGAAATAAAACAAAAGTTACTAGCATTCTACACCTTTATTCTTCATGACTACACATTGGCAGCGTTCTGTCGCTAGTGAGCTCCGAATTGTAGCGTGTAACATAGCGGTTTGTAACGTAACTATGTCGATGCGTGAGAAAAAGGCTGCTGTAATCGAATTTCGAATTCGAAAATTTCGTCCACACATGGAGCAACGTCTCCTTCAGCATGACAATACCAGACCACACACGAGCGCTGCGACGTCTGTAACAATCCGACGCAATGTGCTCACTGTCATCGATCATCCTTCATACAGTCCCGACTTGACTTCATCCGATTTCATTGTATCCAGAACATACAGCACACTTTCGAGGACTTCACTTTGAAAGTAATGAAACGATGCAAAGCAGAGATGAGGTTGTGGATCCGTCAACAAAGTCAAACATTCTACAAAGATGGTATCAACAAACTAATCTCTCTTTAGGAGAAATTTATGTTGAGAAATAAATATGTAGTCATGAAAAATAAACATTTACACTGAAACGCCAAAGAAACTGGTATAGGCACGCGTATTCAAATACAGAGATATGTAAACAGTCAGAATACGGCGCTGCGGCAGTGCCTATATAAGACAACAAGTGTCTGACGCAGTTGTTAGATCGATTGCTGCTGCTACAATGGCAGATTATCTAGATTTAAGTGAGTTTGAACATGGTGTTATAGTCGGCGCACAAGCGATGGGACACAGCATCTCCGAGGTATCGATGAAACGCGGATTTTCCCGTACGACCATAACACAAGTGTACCGTAAATATCAGGAATCTGGTAAAACATCAAATCTCCGACATTGCTGCGGCCGAAAAAGGATCCTTTAAGAACGGGGTCAACGACGACTGAAGAGAATCGTTCAACGTGACAGAAGTGCAACCCTTCCGCAAATTGCGGCAGATTTCAATGTTGGGCCATCAACAGTTGTCAACGTGCGAACCATTCAACGAAACATCATTGATATGGGCTTTCGGCGCCGAAGGCCCACTCGTGTACCCTTGATGGCTGCACAACAAAAAGCTTTACGCCTCGCCTGGGCCCGTCAACACCGACATTGGATTGTAGATGACTGGAAACATGTTGCCTGGTCGGACGAGTCTCGTTTCAAATTATATCGAACGGATGGACGTCTACGAGTATGGAGACGACCCCATGAATCCATGGACCAGTATGTCAACAGGGGACTGTTCAAGCTGATGGAGGCTCTGTAACGTTGTAGGACGTGTGCAGTTGGAGTGATATGGGACCCCTGGTACGACTAACAGGTGACACGCACGTAAGCATCCTGTCTCATCACGTGCATCATTTCACATCAATTGTGCATTCCGACGGACTCGGGCAATTCCAGCAGGACAATGCGACACCCCACACGTCCATAATTGCTACAGAGTGGCTCCAGGAACACTCTGCTGAGTGTGAACACTTCCGCTGGCTACCAGACTCCCCAGACATAAACATTATTGAGCAATCCCGGATGCCTTGCAACGTGCTGTTCAGAAGAGATCTCCACCCACTCGTACTCTTACGGAATTATGGACAGCCCTGCAGGATTCATGGTGTCAATTCCCTCCAGCCCTACTTCAGACTTTAGTCGAGTCCATGCCACGTCGTGCTGCGGCACTTCGGCATGCCCGTGGGGGCCCTATGCGCAGGATTAGCCAAGCGGTCTGAGGCGCTGCAGTCATGGACTGTGCGGCTGCTCCCGGCGGAGATTCGAGTCCTCCCTCGGGCATGGGTGTGTGTGTTTGTCCGTAGGATAATTTAGGTTAAGTAGTGTGCAAGCTTAGGGACTGATGACTTTAGCAGTTAAGTCCCATAAGATTTCACACACATTTGAACATTTTTTTGGGGGCCCTACACGATATTAGGCAGGTGTACCAGTTTCTTTGGCTCTTCAGTGTAGAATGTTAACAAAGTTTGTTTTATTTAGAAAGCTTTAACAGTTTTCTCATAGAAAATTCGGAGGCATTACTTTTCAGCATGCACTCGTAAAATTCGAAGGCCCTCACAGGTTTCTGATTCTGTTCGACTGGAAATCTTGTTTATGGTATACTAATGAATTCGGCAATGCTTTGCAATTGCTAAACATGAATCGGATATACGTTCTAAACTCCTATCCCCCACCCCCCTCCGTCTTCTCAACCCTCAGTCTGACCATGAGCTTTGTTTATTGTTATTGCAAAGGAAACCTTGATTGGAAACTGAAGTCGCTTAAAATCAATGAGTAAATCGGTTGGGATAACTGATGTTTGAGGTATGAGAAACTCCTCTTCAGCTGCTAGATCTATGAGGACAGTAGTTTGAATGACAGTTGTTCACATAGTTTTCATCTATGAATGTCTAGGATTGTGCCTTCTTTCCCATCTTTCAGTTTCTGAATTGTATAACTGGCCATAAATTTTCCTTAAAATCTTCACCTTAGTGGCAAGAATGCGGTTTATGAAAGCTGATATTAGGAAAGTGATAGCAAGAAGAAGGCTACAGTGGGCAGGACATAATCTATGAGCAGTGGGCACTTTTCCTAACAGTGTGTTTTTACACCAGCAGAATGGCAGACGTACAAGAGGTCGTCCGCGAACGGGGTGGAGGGACAGGACCTTAGTGACCCTGGAACATTCAGATCCAGCAACGAACACTGAAGATGCCCGATACAGAAGTAAATGGGCAAACATATGTAATAAATTCCTGTGATGTTACAACTATTTTGTCATGCTTCGTGGACTTGATGTGTTAATAATTTCATTATGTTCCATGTATGTCATGTATTGGTATATCTTTGTATTGTGCAGTGGGCCTAAATGGCCTGTGTATGTGCAATAAATGATAATGATGATGATAGGTAGGATTACAAAGGTTCAATAGTAGTATTCTAATCATAAACCGATAAGCCATAAATACAACTTTTCTGTTTTCTGTAAAACTGATAGCGAGGAAGAAAACAAAACAGCAGCTACTGTATATACAACTTTTGTTTGAATATATATATATATATATATATATATATATATATATATATATATATGTATGTACGGGAGAAAGAATTAGTCGAATGGTTTACATACCCCTCTATCGTAATTGAAACTACTGCTAGAAAGAAGTCGAAATCGCAAATTTTCGCAGCACAACATAGCGTTTTCTTTCTCGCTATCCGTTTTAAGAGAAAATCTCGGCGTTTAAAAAAAGTATAGCCTATTTCCGTCTGAATGTTTATCAGTGTTTTGTTAAGAAAATTGGAGTAATTCGGGCAACTACTTCTGGTAACTACAGCGACAGTGAAGACTGCCTGCCATTAGTCTTTTGACTTGTTCGATGCACTGCTGCCCCCCCCCCCCCCCCACCCCGCCCGCCAGCGAATTCCTCTCCTGTGCCAACCTCTTCATCTCAGAGGAGCACTTGCACCCTACGTCCTCAATTATTTGTTGGAAGTATTGAAATCTCTGTCTTACCTTGCAGTGCTTACCCTCTACAGCTCCCTGTAGCACCATACAGGTTATTCCTGTTATTGTAACGCATGTCCTATCATTCTGTCCCTTCTTCTTGTCAGTATTTTCCGCATGTTCCTTTCTGCCCCGATTCTGCGGAGAACCTCCTCGTTCTTTCTCTGATCAGTCCACCTACTTTTCTACATTCTTCCGTACCAGCGCATTTCACACGCTTTAAATTCTCTTCTGTCCCGGTTTCCTCACTGTCCATGATTCACCACTATACAGTGCTGCACTGAAGTGTACATTCTCAGAAATTTCTTCCTCAATTTTAAGGTATACACAGCAAACACGAACCGCATAACGGGCCATTGCTAAATTTTACCCAATGAAACAGTCTACCATTCTCCTTCCCATGTACCGTCCTTACCTGTTCGTTCTGTTTCATATCGCTCTACAATGTCACGCCTACTTATATTTAGCCGACGCACATAAGGTTATTTTGCCCTAAAAGATGTCCAAAAGTCCATTTTGCAAATGCGAGTAATTCCAGAAATGCATAACCTGCTGCGATAGTCTGATAGATGCGGTATTTCTGAGGCAGTGTGTTATTTGCTTATTGTGCACTGATACTGTGTAGAACTAGTCTGTATTCACGTCTCGTTTTCAGTGGACCTGAAGCTTCTCTCCTGGCTTGAAATCACTCTGCTTCTATGAATGTGCCGGCCGGGGGTGGCCGAGCGGTTCTAGGCGCTACAGTCTGTAACCGCGCGACCGCTACGGTAGCAGGTTCGAATCCTGCCTCGGGCATGGATGTGTGTGATGCCCTTAGGTTAGTTCGGTTTAAGTAGTTCTAAGTTTTAGGGGACTGATGACCTCAGCAGTTAAGTCCCATAGTGCTCAGAGCCATTTGAACCATTTTCTATGAATGTGTTAAGGTGTTCAAAAAATGGCTCTGAGCACTATGAGACTTAACTTCTGAGGTCATCAGTCCCCTAGAACTTAGAACTACTTAAACCTAACTAACTTAAGGACATAAAACACATCCATGCCCGAGGCAGGATTCGAACCTGCGACGATAGTGGTCGTGCGGTTCCAGACTGTAGCGCATAGAACCGCTAGCCACCCTGGCCGTGTTAATGTGTGTTTTTACTTGAAGAGAGGTGAAAAGTAATATGGATTTCGAAGATCCGGGTATTTATCGTTATTTACAATTATTTTCATTCATGTTATGTACTACTTTTATTAGTAATCATCCTCTTTGTCGTAGTTCAGAAAGCTTTCCTGCATATTTTTTATTGCAGTGTGATAGAAAACTCATTCCTCTACCGGAATTTTTTTTAAAGTAACCGATGAATACCGCAGTTTGATTTAGTTCAATTATTTTAAATTAATGAGTTGTCAGCTATAAAAATATCATCTCCGAAATCAGTTCTGAAAGAATTTTGTTTTTATTCTAGGTCATTAGAAAGTCAAAAATGGTTCAAATGGCTCTGAGCACTATGGGACTTAACATCGGAGGTCATCAGTCCCCGGCCGGCTTAGGCCATTATCAAAGCCGAAATTGCAGTAGTGTAATAAAAACTTATAACAGTCACTGGCGTGAAGATGATGTCCTTCAAAAAAATTTTTAAGGCTGAGAATCCCAACTACAACAAGTTTATTCAAGTGCTCATAGCTCCTTAGGTATACATTTTAGAGCCCATGTGTACTAGACTTTTTTCTTGCCTTGGTCTAAACTACCACCTCTGTAAGTTGCATACCCTACATTCTTTGCGACAACAATACCGGTACATGTACGAGGTGTGGCTAGAAAAAAACCGGACTAGTACTGGTGAAACAATAAAACAAATGCAATAAGGCTGAAAGTCGCGTGGCCTGTCACGTGACTCTCGCTCCGCCTACTGCTCGAGTTTCATCAGTCTCCTGCACTCAGTCTGCCCGTGGCGTCTGTTTTAAGTAGTTGACGTTTTGTCTGTGCGTCGGAAAATGTTGAGTGTACAGAAAGAACAGCGTGTTAACATCAAATTTTGTTTCAAACTAGGAAAATCTGCAAGTGAAACGTTTGTAATGTTACAACAAGTGTACGGCGATGATTGTTTATCGCGAACACAAGTGTTTGAGTGGTTTAAACGATTTAAAGATGGCCGCGAAGACACCAGTGATGACACTCGCACTGGCAAACCATTGTCAGCAAAAACTGATGCAAACATTGAAAAAATCGGTAAACTTGTTCGACACTTTCCTTGTCAACTCCTGTTAACTCAGACACTGCTCTGATTGTTAAACGGCGATCTTGTCGAACAAGTTTACCGATTTTTTCAATGTTTGCATCAGTTTTTGCTGACAATGGTTTGCCAGTGCGTGTGTCATCACTGGTGTCTTCGCGGCCATCTTTAAATCGTTTAAACCACTCAAACACTTGTGTTCGCGATAAACAATCATCGCCGTACACTTGTTGTAACATTACAAACGTTTCACTTGCAGATTTTCCTAGTTTGAAACAAAATTTGATGTTAACACGCTGTTCTTTCTGTACACTCAACATTTTCCGACGCACAGACAAAACGTCAACTACTTAAAACAGACGCCACGGGCAGACTGAGTGCAGGAGGCAGATGAAACTCGAGCAGTTGGCGGAGCGAGAGTCACGTGACAGGCCACGCGACTTTCAGCCTTATTGCATTCGTTTTATTGTTTCACCAGTACTAGTCCGGTTTTTTTCTAGCCACACCTCGTATTCCACTGTTAAGAGGTGTCAGAATGGTTTTCGCTTATACCTTTCGACTCGTTCGTTTCCGGTAAAGGGATCCTTATCTTAGATTGATACATTTATCCTACTCCATCATTACTGAAAGTTTGTAAAATCATCACGGAATCACCCTGCGTATACGAGGCGTGTTTTTTGAGTAAGTACCGTTTTGAAATTAAAAAAAGACGTGCTAAGATATCTCAATAATTTTATTTTTACATGAAAGCCTGTACCTTAATCTAAGCACTGACGCCATTACAGTCTGATTCTTCCTTGTTTACGTTGTGTACTGAGTGTTTAAGATGCCTCCGACAATCGTGAGTTCCGCCGACTGTGAAGTACGGGCTGTTATAAGATGTCTTAGTGTTAAAGGCCTAAAAGCGATCGATATTCATCGTGAGATCTGTGAAATGTACGGAGAAAACATTATGGAATGGTAAGAAAGTGGGTGAGAGCATTTAAAGATGGCCGCACAAATGTGCATGATGAACAATGGAGTGGGCGTCGTTCGGTCGTTAATGAAAGTTTGGTGCAGGAAGTGGACAATAAGATGAGAGAAAACAGACGCTTTACGATTTCCTCCTTGCGGGATGACTTTCCTAATGTTTCTCGTAGTGTTTTGTATAGCATTGTGACCGAGCACTTGAATTTCCGTAAATTGTGCTCACGTTGGGTATCGAAAATGTTGACGGATGTGCACAAAACCAAACGTTTAGACAGTGCGTTGACTTTCCTTGAGCGGTACCACAACGACGGTGATGATTTCTAATGCCAAATTGTTACGGGAGATGAAACATGGGTGGTCTACGTCACACCAGAATCAAAGCAACAGTCCATGGAAGTTGAGCAAGGGCATCGTTTTGCTGCAAGACAATGCCCGTCCGCATGTGGCAAATCAGACCAAAGATCTCATCAGATCTTTTCGGTGGGAAACTCTAGATCATTCTCCGTACAGCCCCGATCTTGCGTCCAGTGACTACCATCTGTTCCTGCATTTGAAGAAACACCTGGGCGGTCAGCGTCTTGAAGACGATGATGAAGTCAAAACAGTGGTGATACAGTGGTTAACAAGTCAGGCAGCAGACTTATATGTTGAGGGTATTCAAAAACTGGTACAACGTTATGACAAGTGCCTCAATATTGACGGAAATTATGTAGAAAAGTAGATTAAGGTACAGGCTTTCATGTAAAAATAAAATTATTGAGATATTTTAGCACGTCTTTTTTAATTTCAAAATGGTACTTACTTAAAAAACACGCCTCGTACATACGTTTACAAGCGGAGGCGCGTATAACTTTGACGCTCTGCAGTGTCGTTGGATGAGTTTTCAGGACATGGGTTCCTATGTAAAACTTCTTCACTAAGACTCTCCTACAACCTCTGGAAGTGTGTAACATCAACTGTGAAACACCCTATGGAAGGTTTTTTTGTTAATTGATAAGCCACTCCCATTTCCTCGCCGTTTTAAATGTTTGTGAAGCGGACCCGTAGGCTGCACGTAAATGCGGCGCTGCTTGCAGAGCCAACGCCTAGCAGAGGTCGGTAAGCGAGCCAGAACGTCACAGGTGTTCCCACGTAGCCGTGTCGCGTCGCCATTCAAGGCCGGAGGTTCATTCAGGCTGCGGCTTCCAGACCGGTCCTAAATAAGACCGCTTTATCTTTACGACTGTTTGGCTTAGCCCGCGCCTTGATGGCTCTCCCGATAGTCTCGGACACAAAGCGTAATTCAGTGGCCCGCCCTCCGTCCGCACACCTCGCGCCGCTTGTTTATAAACACGCTGCCTCTCGCGTCTGCGCACCTGTTTACAAACTTCTTCAATGGTTTTCACGCTACAAAGAGAGGCTGACGCGTCGAAATTAAAAGTTTGCTATGGCGTCGGTTGAAAGTTGGCTGTTCAGGTGGTTGCCAGCAGCGATCTACCTGGTGCGGCAATCTCGCTGGCTCCGTCTCTCACTTCTAATTTGTGTCGAGTCGAGATGCCAATAAAGCAGAGGCAAAAGGCGTTTTGCGTTCAACGTTTCGACAGGTGTATTTCAGTTACAAGGGTGCTGCGTGATTTTCTTCGAGAGTACGGCCCCAGGCACGATTCGGCTGTAAGGGGCGGATGCATCTCACATTTTGGCATTGGCCTCCAACATTGCCTGATCTTACGGTATGAGATGTTTTTTATGGGGTGTGAAAGACGCCGTATATGTGCCTCCCATTTCCAACATTTTTGCGTCATTTGTGACGTCACATAGCTACGGCGACTCCAGACAAGCTCGGGAAAGTTTGTTTTTCATGCGTCTGTTGGAGGAGATGTTGAATGTGTAAATGAAAACTATCATAACCGTAATTGTAAGAAGCACCCAAAGATTACACACGCTACACAAACATTAATGTGACCACCGCCTGTGGTCGACGTCCACGTCCAATAACCATTCATAGGCGGCAAGTGGCAGCACTAGCAGTGGAGGATATGTAAATACTGTCGGGGGAGGCGGGGGGGGTGGGGAGGGAGGATGCGGAGAACAGTGCAGTCGTTGTGATAATGCGGAAACTGACGTCGAAAATGGAATGATCATTGGCTTTCGTGCCAAGGTTGGAAGCATTTTCGAAACGGCTAAGTTTATTAACCACTCGTGTGCTGCAATGGTTACAGTATATAGTGCATGGCAAAATGGCGCTATCCAAAACCGGTACGGAGACAACAGTGCTGCAGCACGTGCCATAGACGACAGGGGTGAACGAGGCTATAGAGATGTGTACAGGCGAAAAAGTGCAACTGTTGAGTAACCAAGCGGCTATCAGCGGTGTCTCCTCAACGACTGTTCAGCTCCAAGACGCTACTCCAGGCGGGTGTAAAAATTAATGTGCGCAACGAAAACTAATAAACGCTAAAATGATGATTTGGCCCTATCTGACTACTCCCTGAAGCATATCTTAGGATCCCTTAATGCTCTTTTTGACATATAAATTACAATCTAGACATAAATGAATGACGAAGGCAACTAATACTACTAAATGATAAACGTTGTTGTTCAACATATACACTCCTGGAAATTGAAATAAGAACACCGTGAATTCATTGTCCCAGGAAGGGGAAACTTTATTGACACATTCCTGGGGTCAGATACATCACATGATCACACTGACATAACCACAGGCACATAGACACAGGCAACAGAGCATGCACAATGTCGGCACTAGTACAGTGTATATCCACCTTTCGCAGCAATGCAGGCTGCAGTTCTCCCATGGAGACGATCGTAGAGATGCTGGATGTAGTCCTGTGGAACGGCTTGCCATGCCATTTCCACCTGGCGCCTCAGTTGGACCAGCGTTCGTGCTGGACGTGCAGACCGCGTGAGACGACGCTTCATCCAGTCCCAAACATGCTCAATGGGGGACAGATCCGGAGATCTTGCTGGCCAGGGTAGTTGACTTACACCTTCTAGAGCACGTTGGGTGGCACGGGATACATGCGGACGTGCATTGTCCTGTTGGAACAGCAAGTTCCCTTGCCGGTCTAGGAATGGTAGAACGATGGGTTCGATGACGGTTTGGATGTACCGTGCACTATTCAGTGTCCCCTCGACGATCACCAGTGGTGTACGGCCAGTGTAGGAGATCGCTCCCCACACCATGATGCCGGGTGTTGGCCCTGTGTGCCTCGGTCGTATGCAGTCCTGATTGTGGCGCTCACCTGCACGGCGCCAAACACGCATACGACCATCATTGGCACCAAGGCAGAAGCGTCTCTCATCGCTGAAGACGACACGTCTCCATTCGTCCCTCCATTCACGCCTGTCGCGACACCACTGGAGGCGGGCTGCACGATGTTGGGGCGTGAGCGGAAGACGGCCTAACGGTGTGCGGGACCGTAGCCCAGCTTCATGGAGACGGTTGCGAATGGTCCTCGCCGATACCCCAGGAGCAACAGTGTCCCTAATTTGCTGGGAAGTGACGGTGCGGTCCCCTACGGCACTGCGTAGGATCCTACGGTCTTGGCGTGCATCCGTGCATCGCTGCGGTCCGGTCCCAGGTCGACGGGCACGTGCACCTTCCGCCGACCACTGGCGACAACATCGATGTACTGTGGAGACCTCACGCCCCACGTGTTGAGCAATTCGGCGGTACGTCCACCCGGCCTCCCGCATGCCCACTATACGCCCTCGCTCAAAGTCCGTCAACTGCACATACGGTTCACGTCCACGCTGTTGCGGCATGCTACCAGTGTTAAAGACTGCGATGGAGCTCCGTATGCCACGGCAAATTGGCTGACACTGACGGCGGCGGTGCACAAATGCTGCGCAACTAGCGCCATTCGACGGCCAACACCGCGGTTCCTGGTGTGTCCGCTGTGCCGTGCGTGTGATCATTGCTTGTACAGCCCTCTCGCAGTGTCCGGAGCAAGTATGGTGGGTCTGACACACCGGTGTCAATGTGTTCTTTTTTCCATTTCCAGGAGTGTATTTATTATAGATTAAAATCAACCCTTTAAGTACAGTTCTCTATATTTCCTAACTAAAATTATTAATCAATTGCCCAACTCTGCCCCTTATTATGACTGCGCGGTCTAATATCACTAACGCGAATTGACTGGCATCATCTACATACCAAACACTACAAGACACAATTTTCAAAGACGAACTACGGTTGTGTGGAGCCTTAGTGGAAATAAACTAACGTGATCACAGCTGTTTAGCTTTATAGTCCTAATAAGCCGAAGCAATTTGCGATATCTCCGTATGTACTGCGTCCGGTGCGTCGAAGTGATGGTTCTCGTACTCGTCTGCGACGATGGAAGAACTACAGCGACAAATAAACTCTTTCAGACACTAGAATGGCAGAGGGCGGTCCTCTGACTAATATACTCTAATACTGTCTTCTCCTCTCTGTGTTCTACAGACGAGAAACGCGAAATCCCAGCGACAAGGACGGAGTTCAGATATCGTCTCAACGTAAGTATAGGCAGAAGAAGTGCTCTCGATTACCGAACGCTGCATGCTCAACGACGACTTCCAACCCGGAGGTGAAGTCCAGAATCATACAGGTTCACAACAGTATAGTGCCTAACTGTTCTAACTATAAACTCTCCTGAGAGCAAAGACAGCAAGTCCGTGTGTACCAACAAAGCTGATACCCAGCGACGGTCACACACGGGCGCACACAACGGAAGACCTCGTCTCTCCACCGTTGGCTTCCCAGCAAGGCTCGGCTCCCCACCCTCGTGATTCCGAAAACGAATCATATTCCCGAAACCACGGAATATTCTCCCTCTCTACAGATTCTTCCGAACACCGACCAACCATATTTTAGTCTTTTGACGTCCAGCGCGGAAAGTTTGCGAGGAAAAACCTATACTCGTACAATGGTACGCTTCTGAGTAAAACTCCTTGGAAATAACCCAGCCTGCGTGGTTTCCGAGGGGCCGCTTCTTCGTTCCTCTCAGCTGCGTCCGAGATTTGCAGAGTTCCCGGTTATCCCTCCAGTCCTGCTACAACAGCAGCCAGCAGGCACCCTATTGTGCCCCAGAGGTTAGGAGGAGGACCAACACCTGTGCGGGCCTTCCACCCAGAGCTCGAGTTCTGCCTGCCGTTTCATCTCCACTGGTGTTCCAACCTCTACTAGTATAGGCAATCATTCATTACCCCGTTCTGATAATAAAGACAATCCGTCACCATTCATGTGTAAGATGGCAAGAACTGTGCCCCTTACATAAAGTTATTAAAGATTACCGAACTCACGTTGAGTGAACAGTAGGGCTGAACAAAAATGACTGACAAGGCACAATGCATCTTGTAGAGGGTATAGTATGGACGTATTGGAATAATTAATGTTGGGTGATGGTTTTAAAGTAATTCACACGACATGAAAACTTTGTGGAAACTCGTCGATTTATTGGAGGTTAGTTTATCCCAAGGAAATATTCAGAGTTGACTGCGGCCAGGCTGGGGAGCGGCGCTGGGAAGCGACGCATAATTAACGCGACTTGCGCTGCAATTGGCGTAAGTGATTTTGCTGGAGGGGCAACCGAGGCAAAGAGCGGACTGGCAGAAGTCTCCGTAGAAGTCTTCCGTTCCCAGCTTGCCTAGAGTGCGGACGTGGCGTTCTTTACTCAGCTTGCCTGAGAGAGAGTGAGCATCTCTGCAGTTTAGGACTTAGCAAACGGAACGATTGAGCTTGGAGATAGAAAGTTTTCGTTCAGCTATGTACTGAGCAAGATAGCTAGGAGTGAATCGACAAGCGAAGCCTTGCAGCACCACGAGGTCGGCCGACGTCCGCACAACGAAAACGCCCCGCCACGCTGAATTCGGTGATATTCCGCCGGCTCCGGCTTGAGTTAGGCCACTGAGTAATTTGTTGGATCACGTCTGCAAAGCTTCCACGAGGGTTTCATGGGCCGTGTATTGTAGAATTCTTCTCGCGCTTCGCATTACGCCTGGGTCAGTCGATAAGAATTACTTTTGAGTTATCGCGCTTTACTTCACGCAAACGCAATTTATTACCACTGCCTGTTAGGAGAGTCACGTAATGTGATGATTGAAGGTCGTGAGTTAAAATAAATTTGTGCTAATCGACTTCATCTGTTTTCAATCAAGTAGCTGAAATCCCAAGTCACTTTCTTCATTACTTTTATGTTCAACATTTGCATCTTGTGTTCAATAGCTGAATATAACATCAACGTGCACTCCTTTTTAATTAAAAGGGATCAATTCTGAATCAATTAATGTCAATACTGCCACCGCAGTTCAGTCAGGAGTCACAGGGCCTTATTACTTTCTTTGCGTTATCTGACACTGCGGCAGTTTTGCACTCTCTGTTGATCTGTTAGTCAATTACCTGGGGTGAACACACGCCAAAACCAGATAAGTGACGGGTGGGGTGTTACACATACAATAAGCGTTAACAATTATTTACAAGGCGTACGTGAAAATTTCAGTCTCCTTTAGATATTCATATACAGGGTGTTACAAAAAGGTACGGCCAAACTTTCAGGAAACATTCCTCACACACAAAGAAAGAAAATATGCTACTTTCCATGTTAGAGCTCATTTTATTACTTCTCTTCAAATCACATTAATCATGGACTGGAAACACACAGCAACAGAACGTACCAGCGCGACTTCAAACACTTTGTTACAGGAAATGTTCAAAATGTCCTCCGTTAGCGAGGATACATCCACCCTCCGTCGCATGGAATCACTGATGCGCTGATGCAGCCCTGGAGAATGGCGTATTGTATCACAGCCGTCCACAATACGAACACGAAGAGTCTCTACGTTTGGTACTGGGGTTGCGTAGACAAGAGCTTTCAAATGCCCCCATAAATGAAAGTCAAGAGGGTTGAGGTCAGGAGAGCGTGTAGGCCACGGAATTGGTCCGCCTCTACCAATCCATCTGTCACCGAATCTGTTGTTGAGAAGCGTACGAACACTTCGACTGAAATGTGCAGGAGCTCCATCGTGCATGAACCACATGTTGTGTCGTACTTGTAAAGGCACATGTTCTAGCAGCACAGGTAGAGTATCCCGTATGAAATCATGATAAGGTGCTCCATTGAGCGTAGGTGGAAGAACATGGGGCCCAATCAAGACATCACTAACAATGCCTGCCCAAACGTTCACAGAAAATCTGTGTTGATGACGTGATTGCACAATTGCGTGCGGATTCTCGTCGGCCCACACATGTTGATTGTGAAAATTTACACTTTGATCACGTTGGAATGAAGCCTCATCCGTAAAGAGAACATTTGCACTGAAATTAGGATTGACACATTGTTGGATGAACCATTCGCAGAAGTGTACCCGTGGAGGTCAATCAGCTGCTGATAGTGCCTGCACACGCTGTACATGGTACGGAAACAACTGGTTCTCCCGTAGCACTCTCCATACAGTGATGTGGTCAACGTTACCTTGTACAGCAGCAACTTCTCTGACGCTGACATTAGGGTTATCGTCAACTGCACAAAGAATTGCCTCGTTCATTGCAGGTGTCCTCGTCGTTCTAGGTCTTCCCCAGTCGCGAGTCATAGGTTGGAATGTTCCGTGCTCGCTAAGACGCCGATCAATTGCTTCGAACGTCTTCCTGTCGGGACACCTTCGTTCTGGAAATCTGTCTCGATACAAACGTACCGCGCCATGACTATTGCCCCGTGCTAATCCATACATCAAATGGGCATCTGCCAACTCCGCATTTGTAAACATTGCACTGACTGCAAAACCACTGTCGTGATGAACACTAACCTGTTGATGCTACGTATTGATGTGCTTGATGCTAGTACTGTAGAGCAGTGAATTGCATGTCAACACAAGCACGGAAGTCAACATTACCTTCCTTCAATTGGGCCAACTGGCGGTGAATCGAGGAAGTACAGTACATACTGATGAAACTAAAATGAGCTCTAACATGGAAATTAAGCGTTTCCGGACACATGTCCACATAACATCTTTTCTTTATTTGTGTGTGAGGAATGTTTCCTGAAAGTTTGGCCGTACCTTTTTGTAACACCCTGTATACGATGTACAACCTATCAAATGATACCTCATTGTGGTTGTAGTTCACGACAAAGTATGTGGATGAGTGCTAGTAAGGTGGGAAACTATAGCCACCTTACACAGCGTATGGGCCTCCGCAGCATGCGCCTGGTTCATGCACCCATGGTCACTGCTGTTCATCGACGACGATGACTGGAATTTTCATGCCAGTACCGCTGTTGGACATCCACTGAGTGGCAAAAAGTGGCCTTTTCAGATGAATCGCGTTTTATGCTCGTCAGACAGATGGCCGTTGGGTCGTCGGAAGGGTCCAGGCTGGAGGATGGGGTGTCATGTTCCAGAGAATGTTTTCGTGGCATTCCCTGGGTGACCTTCTCATTCTGGAAGGCACAATGGATCAGCACAAGTATGCATCTATCCTTGGTGATCATATCTACCCCTACATGCATTTTGTTTTTCCTCGGCACGATAGCATCTACCAGCAGGACATAGCAACGTGTCACACATGGGCACAGTACACGGGCGTGGTTCTAAGAGCACCAGGATGAGTTTACCGTACTCCCCTGGCCACCAGACTCCTCGGGTATTAACCCAGTCGGCAGTCTGTGGAAATACCTGGAACGGGCTGTTCGCTCCATGGATCCTCAACCGAAAAACGTAGCGCAGCTGGCTACGGCACTGGAGTCAGCGTCGCTCCACATCCCTATTGATACCTTCCAGAATCTCGCTGACTCTCTTCCAGCACGTCTCTCAGCCGTCCGTGCTGCAAGAGGTGATCACATTAATAGGCGTGGACAGAGCATGTGCATGCATGGAAGGGAAATACCTTTGTAAAACTAGGTTTGGAGATATAAATATTTTATTTCCGTGAATCAGTTTAAATTCATCCCCTTTTCTCTGTCTTCATTTATGTAGAAGACATAGTATTGTGAAATTAGATGACTTTTTTGAAGCACCCTCTATTTTGGTTGAGTCCGGAAGAAAGGTGAGAGCGCCAGTTGTCAATACACGAGGTGCTTCATAGCTGTGGAACCACACTTCTAGAATAAAAACGGGTGGACAAACCGAAATTTAAATCCAAGATGTAAGAGACGGGCGAGTGAGAAAGCCTATGAGGCTATGTTACCAACACAGCGGCCGTTTTGGAAGGCGCCATCTTGTATGCAGCTCGTAAATTTCAAATGGAAATTGAGTTGCGTGTTACTTCAAAGAAATTTAGAAAATGGTTCAAATGGCTCTGAGCACTATGGGACTTAACGTCTTAGGTCATCAGTCCCCTAGAACTTAGAACTACTTAAACCTAACCAACCTAAGGACATCACACACATCCGTGCCCGAGGCAGGATTCGAACCTGCGACCGTAGCGGTTGCGCGGTTCCAGACTGTAGCACCTAGAACCGCTCGGCCACCCCGCCTGGCAGAAATTTAGAATGTGCGGATAAAACAACTGTGCCTTTCATTTGAGCAATATTTATTCATTCTCGAGTTATGTTGCCTTTTGTACGGAACAAGGCAAATACTGGTGATAACACGTAAAAGCTACAGAATTTTCCAGGCGGTGGCGTCCACCGCGTTGTAACGTTGTTAATATTTGCCTCTCTCGTTCCTCACTGTTTTTAACAAACAGATCTACCTGTATGCGGTCACAGGTGTCAACAACCCGTTCTCTGAGATGTGCAAGGTTTGTGATCTCCATCATATTCACAACTGCCTTCACGTTGCCCTACAGATAGAAATCTCAGTTGTGCATGCAATGAAGATCATGGTAGAGAAGAAAGAAAGGAGTGAGGGAAACGGGCTCTATCGGATAGGAAGGGCGGATGAAGTTTTCTGGAAGAGAGACCTAACTGTAATGGTGGAGTGGTAAGGCACTGGACTCTCATTTATGTGAAAGTCATTTCAGATCCCCGTCGAGAAATCTTGATTTAATTCATTGGTAGTTTCTCTAAATAACTCATGGCAAATGCCTGAATGGTTCCTATGAAAAGGACCCGACGAGTTCCCGTCCCCAACCTTCCCCCAGTCCGAGCTATGTACCTCATCGATGACAAGAGCAGCAGCTAATTTCAAACAATAGTATCGCATTTATAAAAATACACTGACGGAAAAAAATCGGAACACCAAAAAGAAGTTGTGCTACATAAACGAAATTTGGTAGATGTGTTTCTTCATCTGAAAGGTGACATCTATTTAACTTTCACTCCAGTCACATAAGAGTGACACTTGTAGCGCCAATATGAGGATAGAAATCAGGTTTGCTTTAAATACGGGCTGTAACAGTCGAGAGCGTTAATTACCTTTGAGCCTGGGCTCGGTGAGCTGATGTTAGTTAAGAATGTCTATAAGACGACGAAGACACAATAATCAACAGCTCTCTGAGTTTGAAAGACGTCTTGTATTAGGGTTACGCGAAGCTGGATGTTACTTCCGCGATATTGGAGAAAGACTTACCAGGTATCTAGCCACTGTACATGACTGCTGGCAGCGGTGGTCGCGGAAAGGTATGGTCACAAGGAGACCGGGCTCTCTAGACGACCCCATAGCACCACCGAGAGGGAAGATCATCGTGTTCGGCGTATGGCTGTGGCGCATCGTACTGTGTCTGCAGCAGCAGTCCGTGCAGCCGTTGGCACCACAGTGACACAAAGAATTGTGACAGAACAGTCGCTTCAAGGACTGCTCCGAGCCAGACGCCCTGTAGCGTGCATTACACTTAACCAAAAACACCAGTGTTTTCAACTCTAGTAGTGTCAAGCGAGAGTTCGTTGAAGGGCAGGGTGAAGGTCAGTTGTGTTTACTGATGAAAGCTGGTTCTGCTTCGGTGCCAGTGAAGGCCGTGTGTTGGTTAGAACAAGGCCAGTTGAGGGCCTGCAACTACCCTCTCAGCGTCTTAGACGCACAGACCTACGCCTGAAGTTATGGTTGGGATGCGATTTCGTATGATAGAAGGGACACTGTCCTGGTTATCCCACCCACCCTCACTGCAAATTTGCACGTCAGACTGATGATTCGACCTGTTGTGTTACCATTCATGAACAACATTCCAGGGTGCGTTTTCCAGTTGGATAAATCTTGCCCACATACCGTTATTGTAACCCAACATGCTCTGCAGAGTGTCGACATTTTTCCTTGGCCTTCTCGATCACCAGATCTGTCTCCTATGGAGCATATATGGAACTTCGTCGGATGACAACTCCAGTGTCATCCACAACCAGCATTAACTTTCCCTGTATTGACCGACCAAGTGCAACAGGCACGGAACTCTATCCCACAAACTGACATACAGGAGCTGTACATCACAGTGCATGCATGTTTGCATGCTTTCATTGAACAGTCTGGACGTTACACCGGTTAGTAATGTACTAGCATTTCACATTTGCAATGTCTTATCTCGCACTTACAGTAACCAGTGATCTTGCAATGTTAATCACTTAAATACGAGTATGTACCTAGGCAAATGTATTCCCGAAATTTCATTACTCAACATTAATTATTTTTAGATGCTGCAATTTTTTTCTGTCAGTATATATACCGTACGGCTATCTCACTTTTTAGGAATGATATTCAGACTGCGGTGCAGGATTTGCGTCGTTAATAGTATTTGTGTCACGACTTGCCGTTAGGCACCGATGTCTGCAGAGCGACGGTGGGGTGAAACACGACAATCAGTGTGCATAACAGCTGCAGACAGTAAACATGTTTTGCACAACGTGAGCAGAACTTTACTCCTAAAGCTGTTTTACCAAACAACAGCAGTAGTGCTGCTGCGCCAGCGATCGAAAAGTGTTGCAGTGAGCACGTAAAGATGCCTAGGAAATAGCGTCTCCCGCCAAGTAAGAGGGCCTGGTGAGAGATGTCGCCTGATGTCACGCACCCCTGGCTTTGGAGACAACCAGCTACAGACCAGCATAGAGTATTGACAGAGAGCACAGGCGGCTGCCTTCTATGAGAGTTGCACAATGCTATGACAGATGTTTAAGTTGGAGTAGCGACTACGAACAGAAGTAGCTGGAAGATGTAGCTAACTGTTGCAAATAAAACGTTTTTGATTTTCACCGTGGTTTCCCTTTCACAAGTGATAGAAATGTGTTTTCCGAATAGCCCTTGTAAGTACCAGCATTAACACAAATTTATTCAAGATGGCGGATCCAAGATAGCGGCAATAGATGTAGCAATGTCTCACTGATATCATGGCGGTAAGTTCAAATTTTGACTATAAAATAGGTCAATTGCGCTATCTCCACTAACTTAACTCCACCCCCTCCAATCCTCTCCCGCCTCCCCTCACCCCTCTCCTCCTCCCTCCCCTACCCCCTCTCCTCCCTTCGGTTTCCCCGTCTGGAAATTGGTGGGAAAAGGACTCAGTCTGTGCTTGGCTGCTGGACAGGTTTGACGCAAGTCTTCATTTTGTATGCATTGTGGTATATTGTTTATTTAAACAATTTGAGTTGTCATTGCTCAAGCACTGGACAGTAGCTCCATCCAGTGTGTTCACCTTGAGGTCCAGAGTTCATCTGACCTCGTTCACAACAGGCACTGTTGACCCTTTCCTCTCCCCACCCCCTCCCCTTCAGTGATGTAATCGAAGATGATGGTTCAGGGAAAAAATGATGGGAAATTCACCGAGTGTGTGCTGATCTTCCCAAGAGGGTGGACGTAATTGTTTACTATGTACTATGTGTTCAATGGATGAGATGTCTGTGTTGGAGCTGTAGTCATGTAGTTGACGCCGGAAATGCATATCCTCCTATTTCCATCTATTGTACTATACATTTTTTTCCTTATTCTGTTACCTGAAGATATGACGTTTCTGTGTCTTTGTATATTGTAATTGTCTTACTATTTGTATATATATATATATATATATATATATATATATATATATATATATATATATATATATATATATATATATATCGATGTATAATTGGTTTGTTTTGTAAATATTATTTGTATTTTTGCGCTGGGTCTTGCCTAGGGAAAACTATGCTATCGAACGATTACATCGATAGGTCGTGTGGAGAACCAAAGTGTTTAGGATCTTTGGTAGTGTGAACTCGGCCGCGTGGAGCGCGGGCAGAGGAGAGTCCGGCTGGAGTAGTGCAGTGGAGCAGGTGTGTTGTGTGACGCTCCCGCGAATTGCCGCGCTTTCGGGGTTTGGCAGCATGTAATTGCGCTCGAATTGCTATGATAGTTTCTGACACGGTGTCGCGGACGGGAAGCATTAGCTGGCGCGCATCAAGAGCCCGTTTCGCCTGGTGATCGTGTCGAGAAGAAGGCGCGCCAACATCCAGATTCTGCAACAGCGACGGCCGACAGTGAGTGACAGTGACCTCCTCGATCGACGACTTCAAACCTTCAATCAACCAACAAGGAAGACTGGAAGCACATAAAGTTTTAGAACTGTATGGCAGACCTCAGTTTTTAAAATTGTTGCATCACAAAATTACAGCAACTTAGCACGAACCTTTGTTGCTCATTGTCCCAACTGCATTACCAAGCAGGGTCCCTTCCTTTTCCGAAATGAACCCGAGTGTCGTTGAAATTCAGACGCCAGCATGAAAGTAATATCATTCCATTTCACTGCTTTAATTTCAAAGTTCAGTTAAAGTATTCATATCTGGCTACAATATTTATATTACACAAGCACAAATTAAGAGTGCGAGTTTTGTTAGCATATTTTAGCTTACCTGTGACTGCAGCTCAGCTTGGTACGTACTAAATGTTACTATTGTTAATTGTTCAGAGTCATTTAATTCAAGTTCAAAGTTAAATCTCTTATTTCTAAATTGCTTAGATTCAAGTAGCTTTTGAAATGATTGTTGAGGTAGCCCAAGACTAACCGTATTTTACTGAATTTCGATGTGCTTCAGAAACAAAGCTCACTATTAACTTCAGTCACTAAATTAACTTTCAATTTTCCGGTTTTATTAATTCTTTTGCTAAATTAAGTCAGAGTGTAGCGAAATTTATTACTTCTGACAAACTTTCAGTTTTCACACTACACGTGTCAACCTTCAGTTGCCACGCTTCTAGTGCTAATTGTATATGTAATAACCTTTCTTTTTCATTTACTATAGTAATTGTTCATAGGACTGGCGACCGTAATTTCCACCAAATCTCAAATGTCTAATTACCGCTAGTTAATCGTTAACGTAACGGCCGCACATTTACTTTCTTTATTAACTTTACCCCTTTTCAAAATTAATTTCCAGCAGTTTCATTTGCATTTGTCCTTTCATTTAGATGTAAGCCTTTACTCCCTCTTTACCGACAGATTAACTTCGGTGACGATTGCTTTTCCCAAATTCCCATTAGGTACACGCGACTGTCATTAAGGTCGATAAGTGAGGGGGAGGTTACAGACTGTGTCCATAGCCACCTGCACGATGCTTGGAAAGCAATGATATTTGGTGAATGTATGAAGAAGATGAATGCACTTCATCAAATAATGCAGATGCAGGAGGAGGGGGCTAAGTTGCACTTGGTAACTAATGCTGATAAATACACCTGCTGTAACTGCTGATCATTCGATAAAAGTCCAGTCAGTCTTCCGAAGCGCAAGAGGCCAGACATTCAGCCACTCCGGCGTAAGCGCTTACAGCACTGGCATGTGGCAGCTGCAGCACTTCCTGTCATGCTGAAAATACCTGCAGCATTCTGCCTCATCCTTGACTCACAGATGCCCCTTGTTGTTGAATAGGAACTGCTTCAGGAGTTATTAAATCTGATGTTTAAGCACGGTTTAGAATATTGTCACATATATATGTCACATGAACTGAAATTACCACTGCACAGAGAGAGATTGAGATAGAGATAGATAGATAGATAGAGAGAGAGAGAGAGAGAGAGAGAGTTTTGCAGATGATGGAAGAATATTTAAACAATTTTCGATGTAATTACAAATTTTATTCGGAGGAATACAGGCACTAAAAAGATCGGCGGCACCTGTGAAACCTCCCTGAGACACTTCGCGAGCTTTTGTGGGAAATACCAATCCTTCCCTTGTCAGAAATCAAATGGCTCTGAGCACTATGGGACTTAACTTCTGAGGTCATCAGTCCCCTAGAACTTAGAGCTACTTAAACCTAACTAACCTAGGGACATCACACACATCCATGCCCGAGGCAGAATTCGAACCTGCGACTGTAGCGGTCGCACGGTTCCAGACTGAAGCGCCTAGAACCGCTCGGCCACAACGGCCGGCTGTCCTGTGTGCTCAGACCAGCATTGATGAGCAGGTGGGGTGGAACGCTGCACTCCTATTGGCTCCAGAAAATACTGTTCAGAACTTTCCATTTCACCATTCTTGTTAAATGTGGTTGAAGCATAAGGTTTATGCGAGAAGTACTCCTGACGTATAGTTCGCTCATCACACTCAACTGGACTGGTTATACTGAGTGATGACGCCATTGCGAGGTTTCAAGCCAACTGATTTAAGAAACTCGTAGTTCGCACGTTTTATCACTTTGCGGTCGTGATTGCAGTGATAAAGTCCTTTCACTGGTCACTTTTGTGGAAGCTGGTTTTGAGAAGAAGTTTAAGAGCGTCTCTGTCTTCCTTGATCTCATGGCAGCTCACACTATTTGGAAGGAAGGTCTTTTATTAAAACTGATCAAGGTGGTCCCTTGTGTGAAGATATCAACTTTAATCGAAAATATGCTAAGTAACAGACTAATTCAAGTTTACTCGGAAAACAGCAGAAGCCGATTCCGCAAATTGAGTAATGGTCTACCACAAGGTTCGGTCCTCTCTCCAGCAGTTTTCAGTTTATACACTCATGATCTGCCTAACACACTCTCCTGCAAATTCATATATGAAGACGATATCAGCCTCACTGTTCAACGCACTAATTTTGCAGAAGCAGAGAATGTCCTCAACCAAGACCTTGAACTCCTGGACGAATACTTTAAGAAATGGCGTTTGAAACCGAACCCTCACAAAAGTGAGGTATCTACTTTTCACCTGGACAATAGGCTCTCAAATTACGAACCAAGTGTCAATTTTAGAGGAGAAGCATTACGGTTCAATGGCATGCCTACATATCTGGGTATAACTTTGGAAAGGACCCTAACATGTAAAGCCCAATTACGTAAATCTGCTGCAAAACTGAAGAGCCGTAATAACCTTCTTCAGCTTCTAGCTGGTACATCATGGGGAGATGACGCCAATACATTGAGAACATATGCTCCAGCACTAGTTTATTCCTCAGCAGAGTACTGCTCTGCAGTATGGCTTAATAGCTGCCATATTCACCTTGTGGACACTGAACTTCGTCACACTACTCGTATCATATGTGGGACATTACTTGCTACTCCAGTCCAATGGCTGCCGGTGTTGTGTAACTTACCACCTCCTCACATCAGAAGACAAAAACATCTTGGTCATCTTAAAAAAAAAGGATTCAAATGGCTCTGAGCACTATGGGACTTAACATCTATGGTCATCAGTCCCCTAGATCTTAGAACTACTTAAACCTAACTAACCTAAGGACATCACAAACATCCATGCCCGAGGCAGGATTCGAACCTGCGACCGTAGCGGTCACGTGGTTCCAGACTGAAGCGCCTAGAATCGCACGGCCACACCGGCCGGCCCTTGGTCATCTGTGGTCAAGAATACTGACTAACTCGTCACTCCCAATTCACGAAAATCTGAGACAGCTAGAATCATCCAGGTTGAAGTCCCGTAAACGGTCATGTAAAATGGCTATGGAATTGTTAAGCAACCATTTCTACCCCAAAGACAGCTGCCGGAAAGAATGGACATCTTCCACTCCACAGGGCATCTTGAAAGTTGAAGAACCAACAGTAAGGCTCAATGGTTTCAGTTTGCCAAGATACTCATGGAGCAGGTTTAACCGTATCAGATGTGGTGTGGGAAGGAGTGCTTGGATTCTTCATAAATGTGGTTGGGTGGACACCCCATACTATGACTGTGCTGACGTTCCACAAACAATGAAGCATATAGCAGTGGACAGCCCGCTCCTTGCCTTCCCTGGAAATCTAATGGATTCGAACCTCGTTGCTTCCGAAGTGGTCTTGGATCAATGTCTTTGATAAAAAGATCTAAACTGTATTTTAATGTGTCTGTGGGATTGTATTTTATGTGTTACGGTGATTGTTATGTATCATACGCTAAATAAAATCACTTTGCGGTTCGGCAGCGAAGTGTTCTGCCGTGCACTGTGTGCACTTGTTTTATTCCGTATGCCCATCCTGCCTTAGACGTGAAAGTAGAATAATTTCCTCACCGCGATAGTCAACAACTGATTATTCCAGTCCACAATACGCAACGCCAAATGTCTGAACTGTCACTGGAAGGTATATTGCGTTCGTAGGAGTCTCAACATCTTAGACCCTGTTGCAGCTGAGGTGAAGAATCCGCAAATAATATGAATTAGACTGTCTATGAGATAGGAGTTCACTGCAATGTTGCACCCGACTTGGACTGTGCTGACAGGCAGTACGTCCACAGTCTGATCTGACTTGTAAAATTTACTAGGATCCTTCTTCAAAACCTGTCCTTTTGTGAAAAACGGTAGGCTGCCTATTGAACCTTTCAGGTTAATGTCAATCGTTGCATTCACAGTCCTTATTCCAGATTTAAGTGTACTGATGCTTGCACATAGCTCAATACCTTTTCCTGACTGTTTTAAGACCACGTTTAAATCGTCCGTATCGTATGTACCAGGTTCTATTTCCACAGTGTATTTTCCACAATTAATATCTAGATGCAGTGTGTTGATAGCCTCGATGATATTTGGGATGCTTCTGTACGTCTCCAGTCCAATCAATGCAATACTCCATTCACCAATGCTCAAATCAATTGGTGTGAAGTAAGTTGGACGTAATATAGACGGTCGTTCTTTTAAAGTCAAAGTGTAGGACGTTGCATCTGAAGCTCAGCTAATGAAGGAATGTTTAAAGCTCTTCTTTATATATTCTTCTTCTCCTTCTTCTTCTTCTTCTTCTTCTTCTTCTTCTTCTTTGTTAACGTCAAGAGTAACATGATGCATAGATATCTGCAGAGGTGTATATGATAGCGTCGAAATTGTAGAACACACATCTTCTGCGAGTAAAATACCCTTGTAATTCTTCTGCCATTTGCAGGTCACCAAATGTGCCGAAATAGTAGACTGTATTTGCGTTTTTCAGACACATGACATCCAATAGGTGCCTGGACTTCCAGCAACATCTAAATTCATACCACATTCACCAGCTTTCCACATAGTCTTCGGTAATGTATCCCGCATAAACACACTATAGAATCTTGAAATGTTCATTTTTTTTTCATAACAAATTTAACAAGACCAGTATTTGTGAGTGCCTAGTCTGGCAGGACTGCAAATGGGCTTTTTTTTTTAAATTTGTCAATAGGTCGAACCCTTTCCTGTACGCTTTCAAGTATAACCATTTTCCGATGGCTGCGGATTCCATTACGCCATTGTCTTCTTGTTTCTTCTAACTGCGCTTGGGAGTTTTGAGCGTTCTTGACTGTTCGAACAATAGTTGTAGCACCACCAGCGAGGGACCCTACCGCCGAGAGAACGGGTTGCTTCAATCTATCGTCTTCTTGTTCTTCTTCTTCCCATATGCTTCTGCTTCTGAGCGTTTTTAGCTGCATGCATCGCTGTCAGTATACAGTTTCTCAAACACCTTTGCTTCCCACTCTTCTTCTTCTTCTTCTTCTTCTTCTTCTTTAGTGCACAACGTGCAGCATTCATAACTCGCTTGAAATTCTTCATTCTTAAACCCAACTCAATTTTTCCACGCATGGTTTTATCAACTGCGAATGCCGCAATGCCTTGACGTATACCAATATCCTTTCTTCAGCGTATAGCCTTAGCATTATCAGCTAAAGCCTGTCTACAATGCGACGACTCGGTAGATCCTTATTTGCACCAAATGCAATGTCGTGTTCCATACACGCTTCGTCGAGCAGATTAATCCCCTTGTCACCTCGTGCAGAATTGGGGAGAAGAGAAATTTGTGGTACAACCTGACTAAAAGAAGGGATCGGTTGGTAGGACACATTCTGAGGCATCAAGGGATCACCAATTTAGTATTGGAGGTAAGCGAGGGGGGTAAAATTCTTAGAGGGAGACCAAGAGACGAATACAGTGAGCAGACGCAGAGGGATGTAGGTTTCAGCAGTTACTCGGAGATGGAGGCTTGCACAGGATTAGAATAGCATGGAGAGCTGCATCAAACCAGTCTTGTTGTTGTTTTGGCTGAAGACCACAACGGCAACATAACCCCGTGTCAAGCGTTATGAAGCTTTGTTCCAGGTTCACAGTAGTTATATCCCGGAATGTGTGCTTCCACTGGCAGTTTGTCTAGAATACCACCACCTCCTCTAATGCATCTCCTAGCGGGCATGTTAGGCTATTGCGGTGATTGTGGACTGCGCATCCCGTTATACAGCAGATCGTTAGCATCAATCCACTGTTTTGTGTTGCATGAAAACCAAGCCATTTGACTAGGACTATTTCGCCGAAGTCGTATGAATCTCTCAACGAGAATCACATCCAGTTCTAACCTTTTATGCAACTCTTTGGTGTAGAAGCAACCCGCAATTTCTGCACATTTTCTGTCACTCAAGGTATAAGTTGTACGATTCGTACACTACACATTTGAAAATATAAATGTCTCTGTCGACCAGTTTGGTAGGTATGATTTCTCAAATGCTGTCTTGTGTTTTGAGATACATACCAAATCACCTACATTAAATTTCTGTTCGCATGGATCCAGTATTTTAATGCGATAGTACACCATTCCATGAGTCCATTATCACGAGTATCGACTGGTCTATTTTTATTGTGCTATGTTTGGTTCGATTATATTGAACTATAATTTCTGTGAGGATATCTGTCCAGTTGTATGAGCCGCGAAGGTTAAAACGTATCAACGTTTGATCTTTTATTGTTCTTTTCAGACGTTCCAAGATATTTACCTTCAGGTGGGTGAATGTTGAGTAGTGATGTAATCCATAGCTCTGCATCACGGTATTGAAAACTCTCCACCGTGATCGGTTTGGAGGCTGTCCGGGCATCGATTCGTCCTTGTCTGCAACGAATGCTGAAACACATACGCAACATTCTCGCCGTTTTTGTTTTAACAGGTAATATCCAGGCAAATTTGGTGTATGTATCAAGAACCATTAAAATATATTTGAATCCATTATTCCCATGTGAATATCCCCTCATATCTACAAGATCAGCCTGCCATAAGTCACCCAAACTTTCAATCACAACATGCTTACAAGGGCATATTTTGAGTGCTGCTTTGTGCAGTTCTCGAACTACTGTCTCCATACTTATTGGATGATACCCCTCTCTCTAAGCTCGGAGATTACTGAAACAACCTTATTCGAATGAGCTGCATTACCTGCAGCAGCTGATGCCCTGAGCAGGCGTAGGAGATCTATTAGCTCGTTGGGGGTCGTCATAATACATACAGTATATTGCGCGATTCGAGTGTTCACTGCTTTACACTCAACGTTAATACCATCACCGCTGCTGCTGTTGTTTAAACCATCAGGAATTGGTATTATAATGGTTTTCTATCTCTTGTTGCTCTAGATTTTTGCGATCTTAAGTACATCAGTCAAATGCAGTAATTCACGGTACAGTTCACTATCATCAACTGAATAATTTATGGTATTTTTCGTGGGTCTTAGGTTCAAAATGGTTCAAATGGCTCTGAGCACAATGGGACTTAACTTCTGAGGTCATCAGTCCCCTAGAACTTATAACTACTTAAACCTAACTAACCTAAGGACATCACACACACGCAAGCTCGAGGCAGGATTCGAACCTGCGACCGTAGCGGTCGCGCGGTTCCAGAATGTAGCGCCTAGAACCGCTTGGCCACCCCGGCCTGTTAGGTCTTAGGAAAATAAGATTCATTAGGCCAAGTGTTCTCTCAAACTATCTATCACCGATCTGCGTTGTGTCACCAGTTACATGCGTGACGGAAAACGCATTCGTCAATGGCAACACCATCGTTATCGTGTGATTTTGTTTTTGCTGAGAGCTGCGTGAGAGATTCAGTAACCAGCTTAAAGGTCTCTCTTAATGTTTGCTGTCGATCCATATGCCTTAATCTTAGCACCTATAATTTCTCGAACTGTGTTTCGCGCCTGATTGGATTTCTGCTTCGTTGACCTCTCGGTATCTACTAATCAGACTCCTCTGCAGCGTGGGGCTTTATATATCTTCTCCCTCTTAGTGTGTGCCTGCTCCCCTTTCTCAATGACAAAGGCCTCAACATCTATTTTCCCCTTAATAGCCTCAACCTCCCCCCATGAACCATGGACCTTGCCGTTGGTGGGGAGGCTTGCGTGCCTCAGCGATACACATGGCCGTACCGCCGGCCGAAGTGGCCGAGCGGTTACAGGCGCTACAGTCTGGAACCGCACGACCGCTACGGTCGCGGGTTCGAATCCTGCCTCGGGCATGGATGTGTGTGATGTCCTTAGGTTAGTTAGGTTTAAGTAGTTCTAAGTTCTAGGGGACTTACGACCACAGTAGTTGAGTCCCATAGTGCTCAGAGCCATTTGAACCATTTTTTTTGATGGCCGTACCGTAGGTGCAGCCACAACGGAGGGGTATCTGTTGAGAGGCCAGACAAACATGTGGTTCCTAAAGAGGGGCAGCAGCCTTTTCAGTAGTTGCAGGGGTAACAGTCTGGATGATTGACTGATCTGGCCTTGTAACATTAACCAAAACGGCCTTGCTGTGCTGGTACTGCGAGCGGCTGAAAGCAAGGGGAAACTACACCCGTAATTTTTCCCGAGGACATGCAGCTTTACTGTATGATTAAATGATGATTGCGTCCTCTTGGGTAAAATATTCCGGAGGTAAAATAGTCCCCCATTCGGATCTCCGGGCGGGGACTACTCAAGAGGACGTCGTTATCAGGAGAAAGAAAACTGGCATTCTACGGATCGGAGCGTGGAATTTCAGATCCCTTAATCGGACAGGTAGGTTAGAAAATTTAAAAAGGGAAATGGATATGTTAAATTTAGATATAGTGCGAATTAGTGAAGTTCGGTGGCAGGAGGAACAAGATTTTTGGTCAGGTGATTACAGGGTTATAAATACAAAATCAAATAGGGGTAATGCAGGAGTAGGTTTAATAATGAATAAAAAATAGGAGTGCGGGTTAGCTACTACAAACAGCATAGTGAACGCATTATTGTGGCCACGATAGACACAAAGCCCATGCCTACTACAGTAGTACAAGTTTATATGCCAACTAGCTCTGCAGATGATGAAGAAATTGATGAAATGTATGACGAGATAAAAGAAATTATTCACGTAGTGAAGGGAGACGAAAATTTAATAGTCATGGGTGACTGGAATTCGTCAGAAGGAAAAGGGAGAGAAGGAAACATAGTAGGTGAATATGGATTGGGGGGAAGAAATGAAAGAGGAAGCCGCCTTGTAGAATTTTGCACAGAGCATAACTTAATCATAGCTAACACTTGGTTCAAGAATCATAAAAGAAGGTTGTATACCTGGAAGAATCCTGGAATACTAAAAGGTATCAGATAGATTATATAATGGTAAGACAGAGATTTAGGAACCAGGTTTTAAATTGTAAGACATTTCCAGGGGCAGATGTGGATTCTGACCACAATCTATTGGTTATGAACTGCAGATTGAAACTGAAGAAACTGCAAAAAGGTGCGAATTTAAGGAGATGGGACCTGGATAAACTGAAAGAACCAGAGGTTGTAGAGAGTTTCAGGGAGAGCATAAGGGAACAATTGACAGGAATGGGGGAAAGAAATACAGTAGAAGAAGAATGGGTAGCTCTGAGGGATGAAGTAGTGAAGGCAGCAGAGGATCAAGTAGATAAAAAGACGAGGGCTAATAGAAATCCTTGGGTAACAGAAGAAATATTGAATTGATGAAAGGAGAAAATATAAAAATGCAGTAAATGAAGCAGGCAAAAAGGAATACAAACGTCTCAAAAATGAGATCGACAGGAAGTGCAAAATGGCTAAGCAGGGATGGCTAGAGGACAAATGTAAGGATGTAGAGGCTTGTCTCACTAGGGGTAAGATAGATACTGCCTACAGGAAAATTAAAGAGACCTTTGGAGAGAAGAGAACCACTTGTATGAATATCAAGAGCTTAGATGGCAACCCAGTTCTAAGCAAAGAAGGGAAGGCAGGAAGGTGGAAGGAGTATATGAGGGTTTATACAAGGGCGATGTACTTGAGGACAATATTATGGAAATGGAAGAGGATATAGATGAAGAGGGGCTAAGGGGCTCTGAGCACTATGCGACTTAACTTCTTAGGTCATCAGTCGCCTAGAACTTAGAACTAATTAAACCTAACTAACCTAAGGACATCACACACATCCATGCCCGAGGCAGGATTCGAACCTGCGACCGTGGCGGTCGCTCCGTTCCAGACTGTAGCGCCCAGAACCGCACGGCCACTCCGGCCGGCAGATGAAGATGAAATGGGAGATAAGATACTGCGTGAAGAGTTTGACAGAGCACTGAAAGACCTGAGTCGAAACAAGGCCCCGGGAGTAGACAACATTCCATTAGAACTACTGATGGCCTTGGGAGAGCCAGTCATGACAAAACTCTACCATCTGGTGAGCAAGATGTATGAGACAGGCGAAATACCCACAGACTTCAAGAAGAATATAATAGTTCCAATCCCAAAGAAAGCAGGTGTTGACAGATGTGAAAATTACCGAACTATCAGTTTAATAAGTCACAGCTGCAAAATACTAACGCGAATTCTTTACAGACGAATGGAAAAACTGGTAGAAGCGGACCTCGGGGAAGATCAGTTTGGATTCCGTAGAAATGTTGGAACACGTGAGGCAATACTAACCTTACGACATATCTTAGAAGAAAGATTAAGAAAAGGCAAACCTACGTTTCTAGCATTTGTAGACTTAGAGAGATCTTTTGACAACGTTAACTGGAATACTCTCTTTCAAATTCTGAAGGTGGCAGGGGTAAAATACAGGGAGCGAAAGGCTATTTACAATTTGTACAGAAACCAGATGGCAGTTATAAGAGTCGAGGGGCATGGAAGGGAAGCAGTGGTTGGGAAAGGAGTGAGACAGGGTTGTAGCCTCTCCCCGATGTTATTCAATCTGTATATTGAGCAAGCAGTAAAGGAAACAAAAGAAAAATTTGGAGTAGGTATTAAAATCCATGGAGAAGAAGTAAAAACTTTGAGGTTCGCCGATGACATTGTAATTCTGTCAGAGACAGCAAAGGACTTGGAAGAGCAGTTGAATGGAATGGACAGTGTCTTGAAAGGAGGATATAAGATGAACATCAACAAAAGCAAAACGAAGATAATGGAATGTAGTCAAATTAAATCGGGTGATGCTGAGGGGATTAGATTAGGAAATGAGACACTTAAAGTAGTAAAGGAATTTTGCTATTTGGGGAGCAAAATAACTGATGGTGGTCGAAGTGGAGAGGATATAAAATGTAGACTGGCAATGGCAAGGAAACGTCTTGGACTCCATCGAGCTCCAGTTTTACCTCCTCAAATTACTGGCATATAATTTTTTGGAATTTAGAGACTTTTGCATCGTCATCTGATGCCACATACCTTCGGGAACATATCGTGAACTTGTAAAATCTACCCCACTCAGTATCGCAGCTGTGCTGCGTTCCAAAAGCGCACCAACACGCTGTTAAGCAAGTGGTCATAATGTTATGGCTCATGAACGTATATTGTACTGACGATCATGTGATCACTTCCAATGGACACATCCTCTATTATTCAACGCTCTATCATCAACTGGATATTAAGATCACTGTTTTCTACTGAGTGTGTTATAATGTGCGAGCAGACATACGACAAACATAAAACGGGGGCACTGAAATGCTTCGTCTGGATGAGGCGTATGTGATGGAGTGGGAAATAGTGACACGTTCTGTTGTAGAGGTAGATGTAGTTATAAGTAAATAAATGGCAGAGTTTTCGATATCACATTGGAGAGGCGGGCATTACCACCTAAATACCTTTCAACGGAAACAGGGCGAACACGTGAGTGTACGAGATGAAGCAACGAAGACTGCCTGCACAAAATATATCTAGAAAATATCCTTGGCAGTGAGCCCCAGAGAACCACGCGATACCGAACGTCTGTGGCGTCATCCGGCTAAGGTATGAAGGGGTTTGGGGTCAGCGCGCCATTCTTCCGGCCGTTTTCGGTTTTGCAGACTTTGAAGACGCTTCACGAAGCTAGGTGGACCTCATTCCAATGCCCCAATCAAGGAAAAGTACTTGGTAGTACCGGTAATTGAAAAAGGTCTTCCGCATAGCAATCAGACGCGCTGAGCACTCAACTAAGGAGGTGATCTAGTGTTTCGAGACGCTCTTTTTCCTAAGTTAGAGGCGACAATACGGCGAATTTTCAGAGATATGCAAATAACTTACAAAGTTTATTGCATCCAAATTATGACACCAGCTTCATTTTATTAACATGAAACTTGTTTCATTTTTCTGTGACATTGTAAAGGGTTTTCGAAGAGGTCTTCATTGACATTACATATACAGAACTTGATCAATTGGTAACAAGATGTGAGCATAGTTGTAACTCAGTTCTGGAATGGATGAAAACTGTGGGGTTCAACCCACTTGCCTCGTATAGGGTGCCTAAAGGATCCTGCGTTCTCGGAATGCTATATAACAATTCAAGCAAAGTCATATTAATAGTTTTTATTACAAATAAGAAGAATGACTATACTTAACCTGTATTTTACAATGGTGTCGCAAGCGATAGGCGACATGCAACATGAATCCGAGTCCTTTTGCTACACTACTGGCCATTAAAATTGCTACACCAAGAAGAAATGCAGATGATAAACGGGTATTCATTGGACAAATATATTCTACTAGACCTGACATGTGATTACATTTTCACGCGATTTGGGTGCATAGATCCTGAGAATTCAATACCCAGAACAACCACCTCTGGCCGAATTAGCGGCCTTGATACGCCTGGTCATTGAGTCAAACAGAGCTTGGATGGTGTGTACAGGTACAGCTGCCCATGCAGCTTCAACACGATATCACAGTTCATCAAGAGTAGTGACTGGCGTATTGTGACGAGCCAGTTGCTCGGCCACCATTGACCAGACGTTTTCAATTGGTAAGGGATCTGGAGAATGTGCTGGCCAGGGCAGCAGTCGAACATTTTCTGTATCCAGAAAGGCCCGTACAGGACCAGCAACATACGGTCGTGCATTATCCTGCTGAAATGTAAGGTTTCGTAGGGATCGAATGAAGGGTAGAGCCACGGGTCGTAACACATCTTAAATGTAACGTCCACTGTTCAAAGTGCCGTCAATGCGAACAAGAGGTGACCGAGACGTGTAACCAATGTCACCCCATACCATCACGCCGGGTGATACGCCAGTATGGCGATGACGAATACACACTTCCAATGTGCGTTCACCGCGATGTCGCCAAACACGGATGCGACCATCATGATGCTGTAAACAGAACCTGGATTCATCCGAAAAATGACGTTTTGCCATTCGTGCACCCAGATTCATCGTTGAGTACACCATCGCAGGCGCTCCTGTCTGTGATGCAGCCATGGTCTCCGAGCTGATAGTTCATGCTGCTGCAAACGTCTTCGAACTGTTCGTACAGATGGTTGTTGTCTTCAAACGTCCCAATCTGTTGACTCAGGGATCGAGACGTAGCTGCACGATCCGTTACAGCCATGCGGATAAGATGCCTGTCATCTCGACTGCTAGTGATCCGAGGCCGTTGGAAACCTGCACGGCGTTCCGTATTACCCTCCTGAAACCACCGATTCCATATTCTGCTAACAGTCATTGGATCTCGACCAACGCGAGCAGCAATGTCGCGATACGATAAACCGCAATCGCGATAGGCTACAATCCGACCTCTATCAAAGTCGGAAACGTGATGGTACGCATTTCTCCTCCTTACACGAGGCATCACAACAACGTTTCACCAGGCAACGCCGGTCAACTGCTGCTTTTGTATGAGAAATCGGTTGGAAACTTTCCTCATATCAGCAAGTTGTAGGTGTCGCCACCGGCGCCAACCTTGTGTGAATGCTCTGAAAAGCTAATCATTTGCATATCACAGCATCTTCTTTCTGTCGGTTAATTGTCGCGTCTGTAGCACGTCATCTTCGTGGTGTAGCAATTTCAATGGCCAGTAGTGTATATACAATGTTCATGCAAGTTTGATACACAGTTTGTGGATCATTAATAACTGTTATCGTAACGTTCTCTGCTAGGCCTGTCCGAATACTGAGCGGCCGAAGCTGGCAGGAGCAGCGGTTATATTCTCCTCATGTAGAGGCCGCTCCTATCGTGGTAGCTTCCTAATCAGCGTACCATTGGCCGACTTTGTTCACCGCCTTGTCTTCTGTTGCGTTCTTCATCTTCGTTCCCGCGCTAGTGGTTACGTCAGAACAAAAACCATCGTCATGCCGCCAGAAGAGGTCTCATAAAAGTCAGCCCTACTGCATCAAATGTAAGCGAATGCGTAACTCCTATACGGTTCGCGTGAGTAACTTCGTACTTGAAACCCATCAGTCTGTGCTCACCTGCTGTAGCGATCAGAGATCAGCACTCAGTGACCAGACAACTTCCTCGTAAAGCTATTCAGACTTTCGTTTTATGTCAAGCGTTGCCAAACTTTTAGAGCGATGGTATTATTGTATGCTGTAAGATGGCCCAGTCGTGCAAACCGTTACTGTATTTGTAAACAAGTGTGAAAAATAATAGAGAAAATTTTTCAAGAAACTCGAAATTTCAGGTATAAAATACGTCAGCAAAAAGGACAGCAACTGATGAGAGAAATGCAACTTCCTTTATACTAGTGGTAGGATACAACCTAATCCGACTGCGTAATGATTTGAATGTGCGAATGGATTAGTCACAGGATTGTCCTGCCAACAGCACATTCCAAAGCATTTCATACTTTCCACGTTTCGCGCCACGAAGATCTCCATGACGATGTTTTTTAATAGGTCGCAGTTCACCGAATGATGTCTACAAATACGGCAACGTATGCGACGTTTCTATGGAAGGTTTTGTTTATGGATGAAGCATTTTTTACAAGTCATGGGTACATAAATAATCGCAATATGCACTATTGTTGAGATGAACAGCGACGCTGTGTGAAAGAAGAGGACAAACAACGACTATGATCTCTCAACAGGCTGTGTGGGTTTCTCAAGAATTGCTTCATTTGTCGCTGTTGTATTGATGGCTCCAGCTCCTAACATATATTCTGCCACAGTTATCAGAAAACATCCCACTGGACAAAAGACAATCCATATAACACCAACGACATGGATGTTCCACGCATTCTGTACAGGTAACTATAGCTCATTATAACAGATTATTTGCAGATCGTTGGATCGATCGTTCGGGAAACAGAAAATGATCACCACACATAATACCTACACACTTTTATCTCTGGGGAAAATTAAAACAGGAGGTCTACAAGGAAACACCGACGATTCCAGAAAGCATGAAATACCGTATAAAATGGTTCAAATGGCTCTGGGCACTATGGGACTCAACTGCTGGGGTCATCAGTCCCCTAGAACTTAGAACTACTTAAACCTAACTATCCTAAGGACATCACACACATCCATGCCCGAGGCAGGATTCGAACCTGCGACCGTAGCAGTCGCACGGTTCCGGACTGAGCGCCTATAACCGCGAGACCACCGCGGCCGGCAAATGCCGTATAAGACGGCCTGTGTTGCAGTAAATCCCGAAGAAACTGCATCTGCAGTACTGTCGGCACGAAATTTCTTTATGGCATCTATGAGTGTTCAAGAATACATTCTCCTGACAACAGGACAATGGTGCGCGGCGCTGCCACCTTGTTCCAATTAGATCACGTTCCGCACTTGTTATGGTATCAAATTCGTCATTGGATGCTCTTTGCAAAGCCACAGTAAAAAGTATACAGGGTGTTTCAGGAGGAATACCAAGTATTTTAGGAGGTGGTAATATATATTAAATATACCATACACCATGTGTCAATTTTATTGATTAAAGAGACGCGACTGTTAGAATGTAAACCAAACAAATACTCACAGAAGATATTAAACATAGGCAAATGATTAAGTTCAAAGTTGATTTTCATAAATTCCGTCTGCGACTTCAATGCATTTTTGAATACTACTGACAACACCAATATTTTTATGTCTGGAACATTGATGCGTGCAGAAATTCTCAGTAATTTTGTCTGCTTAGTCCACATTTTGTTTATTTGTACAATCAGATGGAATACCACTACTGGGTACTGCACAGTTCTGAAAAAGTTTATTGAAAACACAAGTAAACACTCTTGAATGTAGTATTCTGCGGTTAGGAAATCCTAGTGTATTCTGTACAAGCAGCAGCTACGCTTCCATTGCAAAAACCCGTATACAGATGCGTATCAGCATACTCAGAACACGTGCGAATCCCTTAAATAATAAAGTAAAATAGGCCAAAAAATCATAGTCACAATCACAATTGAAATTCCAGTTATGTTAAATCAGGCATTACTTCACATAATATTAGTTCCACTCCATTTTGGCTGTTTGATGTGGCAATCGGCCACGAATATTTCTGAATAAAACAGTTTCGGTTGCAAAATTCTATTTATTAATGTCAATTACGCGTTTCACCTTTGTAAGACATAATCAGATTCTGCAAAAATGTAGTAGGATAAGCTTCATCCTTCAGTTGTGTGTAAAGGACATTAAATAAGTGTAAGAAGCGTCTGGATGTACCATGCGGTCGTCAAACGTTTTATCTGATACGTAAAGGACGTGTACTAAAGCAGGCTCATCGTGGCGTACACAGCACACCGCCACGCATACGTGTAGATGTAGAGCAGAAAACAATCGGCTAAGCGGGTACACCCAACGCAAGACCAGAACTAACTATGAGGCATGCGATCGGATATGCCGCACTAGCGCCACGGGAATTCGCTAGATGGCGCAAAGACTCAAGCGTAACAGATTACACTAACTGCATTGCTTAGTGCCAACAAATTAAAACTTATTAAAATATATGCGATACCACATTACAATGAGAACATATCACATTACAGCTACAAAGCTGTAAAGAAGTAACATAAACTTGCTAATAACGGTTAAAAATTCACAGAAAATGTAGTAGTCCAACATTAATCAGTGCCACATCCAAGAATGCTCAAAATAGCAAGATAAATATAAATACAGCAATATTAATAAAATTGTTGCATATACAAAAGGGAGTCTAATGAAGTGCCCGAAGAAACAACTTGGGTGATATATGTGTCACAAAAGCCGAAGGGCTGTAGAGTCAGTACCTGAAATCAAGTGGCCATCAGCCACCAACATTGAGCAATATGAGCATGTTGCATACTGCTTGCAGAGGGAAAAAGATGTATTTCTGGGAAGAGATGCAGGTCTTTAAACACCTGAGTGGTAGTAAAGTAAGGCTGTTGAACGATCAATTGGTTAGTAAAAACCAGCCTTTTTATAGTGTAATGATGCCAGCTATAAGGTCCCTCCCATGATCTCACTTACTTCCAGTTTTGGCCAGCATAGCTTCTGTTCATTCTCTCTTCTGTGCTAATGCGTGATTTTGTCTTAGCACAGTTTCTTTCTTCTCTGGAATTTTTATTAAAATAAAAATTAATTCCTATGGTGTTTTTTTCCTTATTATGACTTCGTAAACAACAAACATGCGTAGAGGATATTCCTTACGCTAGCTACTGTTTTTCCGTTTCTATATATTGTTATATTTAAGATTATCATTGACCTTTTTAGAAATTATTGCAGTTTATGAAGCAATGTTTTTGCTCTACAGCCCTCTGAAATTGCTGAAATTGGAATTGGAGACACATCGTCACGAAATTCATTTCTTCGGTCACATCATAAGACTGCCTTTTGCATCTGCAACTGTTTTATCAATATCGCATTCTATTATGAACCTTCTTGGATGTGGCACTGGTTCATCTTGGAGTGTTACATTCTTTGTGTATTTTTAACTGTCATTAGCAAGTTCCGTTACTTCGTTACAGTTTTGTAATTGCAATGTATTTTCTGCTCTTTTTAACCTGGTATCGTGTGTATTTTAGTGAGTTTTAAATTGTTGGCACTAAGCAATACAGTGAGTGTAATCTATTACGTTTGAGTCTTTGTGCCATCTAGCCCATTCCCGCGGCCTTATCGCGGCATATCCGATCTAACTAAATTAAACTCCTTCTGAACAGGCCATGAAGGCTCAACGGTACCGACCAGCCGCCGTGTCATCTTCAGCCCACAGGCGTCACTGGATGCGGATATGGAGGGGCATGAGGTCAGCACATCGCTCTCCCGGCCGTATGTCAGTTTCGCATATCCGACCGCACACCTCATAGTTCTGGACTTGTGTTGGGTGGAACTGCTTAGCCGACTGTTTCCTGCTCAATAACTGCAAGCTGTACGCGTGGCTGTGAGCTGTGTACACCATGCTGAACCTGCTTTAGTACACGTCCTTTACGTACCTTATAGGACATTTGACGACCGCATATTACATCCAGATGATTCTTATTCGTATTTAATGCACTCCACTGGTAGTTAACGGATGAAGCTTATCCTACTCCGCGCTTCGGTCTGGAACCGCGCTGCCGCTACGGTCGCAGGTTCGAATCCTGCCTCGGGCATGGATGCGTGTGATGTCCTTAGGTTAGTTAGGTTTAAGTAGTTCTAAGTTCTAGGGGACTGCTGACCTCAGATGTTAAGTCCCATAGTGCTCAGAGCCATTTGAGCCATTATCCTACTCCGTTTTTGCATAATCTGATGATGTTGTCTGACGCGTAACTGATATTCATAAATAGAACTTCGCAAGCGAGACTATTTTATTAAAAAAACTTCACTTATTCGAACTTTTTTTAAAAAGTGACAGTCAATAAATAAACCTTAGCATTTGGCGAACCAATTTGAGAAATGAAAATTTATCTATGTGATTAGCTGTATTATGTAACCAATACAAACTGCACACGTGTGTTATTAGAATCAGTTTATATTACCATCTCTTAAAATATTTACTATTTTCCCTAAAACGTCCTGTATAGCTGGATTACGAAAACAACATATTCTGCCTTAAAATTCGACAGTTATTAACGCTAAAAATTAGTTGCATACGTCAGAAAATTCTCTACATTGCCCGTTACAGCTTAGTGAAAACAGCTCCTCGACATATTTACTCGTTCTGGATACATTTTTATGCTCTGTCTTAGTTGTCTCATACTGTATTTTGCTCATTGGAGATTGAATCCAGTTAATTTAAAGTGCGTAAGTATTAGTTTATAGTCATGCTACCTAAGTGTTCCCTTCTCAGTGCTGTCATAAGTGTTATCATATGTATTACTGTGACCAGGCGTGTTCAGTTAATAATGTACCTACATTTTACCGATCCGATGGACGAACTGCAGATATTCGCGACTGAAGTAGCCGGACTACCTGAGAGGGGCTCGAAGCCCTTTAATACAAAGTTGAGCTGGCAGTCCTAATTCGGAGTCTATGGAAGGAGACAAATAGTATTTAATGCCCTCCACTGGCAGTTAACGGATGAAGCTTATCCTACTCCGCGCTTCGCTGATGATGTTGTCTGACGCGTGGTGTGATTCGTTTTGTTGTCTCAAGTAGAGGAGGTGTTCGAGAAAATAAACGAGGTGGTAAGTGTAAGGAACATTAAACAGTGTCTTAAACACTGCTCCAAAATCGAAAAATCTCTTATTGTGTGCCCTGCGGCAGGAGAGGAAATGTTAGACAGCAATAATTCGTGCCTTCCAGCGCGGCAGAGCTCCCAGACATACGAGTTAACATATGTTTCTATAAAATAAAATGCGTCCAGAAACCGGGACAGCATGAAATACTTTCCACTGCAACATCGAATCTCATATTACCTGTTGAAGAGAGTCCGGTTCATATATTATCGACTGGACTTTCACGACCGTCTCCCAACTCTTGGCACCATCTGTTTTGACCTCACACCAGTGCCTTTTAGTGTCGCCAGCTGTTTATAAATTATTGCGCAGGAATTGTGCCATTGACTTGCTTGTCCGTTAAGAACTACAGGACGCGTCTGTTCTCAAACCACGTCCTAAAAATTCCACTGTTCCTTGAATGACAAGTTTGCGCGCCATCTGGCAGAAGTATGAAATGCCTCTGTAGGTCCATTTTTATACTGGATAGTTGAAGGACCTCGGCTATTCAATATACGAGCGTGAGTCAAATGAAAACCTTAAATATTTTTAATTGTGCAGAAGTGGTACAAAGCTGTATGACTTTTCAACGTTATCTCCCCCACGCTCAATGCAAGTCCTCCAGCACTTACAAAGAGCATAAATTCCTTTAGAAAAAATTCTTTTGGTAGTCCGCGCAACCACTCACGCACCGCGTGGCGTACCTCTTCATCAGAACGGAGCTTTTTCCTCCCATTGCGTCTTTGAGTGGTCCAAACATATGGAAATCACTTGGGACAAGATCTGGTCAGTATGGTGGATGAGGAAGACACTCAAAATGCAGGTCTGTGATTGTTGCAACTGTTGTACGGGGAGTGTGGGGCCTTGCATTGTCATGTTGCAAAAGGACACCTGCTGACAGCCATCCACGTCGCTTTGATTTGATTGCAGGCCGCAGATGATTTTTTAGGAGATCTGTGTGTGATGCACTGGTGACAGTGGTCCCTCTAGGCATGTAATGCTCCAAAACGACGCCTTTTTCGTCCCAAAAGAGAGTCAGCATAACCTTCCCTGCTGATGGTTCTGTTCGATACTTCTTTGGTTTAGGTGATGAGGAATGGCGCCATCCCTTGCTCGCTCCCTTCGTTTCCGGTTGGTGGAAGTGAACCCAGGTTTCGTCCCCAGTAACGATTCTTGCAAAGAAACCAACATCATCTCGTTCAGAGCTCCGAAGAAGTTCTTCACAAGCATCAAGACGTCGTTCTCTCATTTTAGGAGTCAGCTGCCGTGGCACCCATCTTGCAGACACTTCGTGAAACTGGAGCACATCGTGCACAATATGGTGTGCTGACCCGTGACTAATCTGTAAACATGCTGCAATGTCATTCAGTGTCACTCGGCGGTTTTCCTTCACTGTGGCTTCAACTGCTGCAATGTTCTGTGGAGTCACAACTCGTTGTGCCTGACCTGGACGAGGAGCATCTTCCACTGAAGTCACACCATTTGCGAACTTCCTACTCCATTCGTGGACTTGCTGCTGTGACAAACATGCATCACCGTACTGAACCTTCATTCGTCGATGAATTTAATAGGTTTCACACCTTCACTACGCAAAAACCGAATAACAGAACGCTGTTCTTCCCTGGTGCAAGTCGCAAGTGGGGCGGCCATCTTTATACTGATACTGCGACGGTATGTGCGCATCTGCACTATACTGTCACCTACAGGCCATTCTGCACCCTGTTTGTAACACGCTTACCAACTTACAGGATAATTGCGTGAAATTTCGATTTCTTATTGCAAATTTAAGGTTTTCATTTGACTCACCCTCGTAAAATGTCAAATCAAAGCACCCTCAGTCGTCTATATTTCCAGTTTTATTTTATTTTGCTACCAGTTTCAGCGTTGCACTTCGCAATTTTCAGGCCCCCTGACTGATGTGTAGTAAGAATACCACCTCTTGTACAATCGGAACAGGGGGCAGCATATAGTCACTGATATCCGTAGATTTTTTAACAGCACCATCCATTCGATAATGTGTAGAATTTTTCCTAGACGTCGGTCAGGAGGCCTGAAGATAGTGTAACGCTGAAATTTGTAGCAAAATGAAATAAAACATAATATAGACAGCTGAAGGTATTTTGATTTTACATTTTAAAGTTAGAAAATGTCCATCCCATTAGGAAACGCTGCCATTCGCATATCCCTCGATATCCAACACATGCAAGCACTGAAAAGCACATATCTAAGTCTCAGATCCCATGGCATATTAAACTCCGATTTAGTTTACATCAGAACGCTGTAGAAAGAGACCCATTGCCCAGAATGACGTCAAATGGTAGAGAGATAGTATGATTGTGGTTCGATGAACCCTCTGCCAAGCACTTAAATGTGAATTGCAGAGTAATCATGTAGATGTAGATGTATAAATTTGAACAGCACATTTTAGACGCAGGAGGAAACGTCATGGAACAAAAAAAAAAAAAAAAAAAAAAAAAGGAAAATTTTACCAACAGATAGCGCTATAAGCGTCTTAACTTAAAGGGGATCGGCTGCAAATGACAGATGAAACGCAATACGACGGCTATGGTGCTATGGTTGGAGTTGAACATTACACCATACTTACTGTTCAGTGTGCCTGACTGCAGTCAACAGTTGTGGCATTGTTACATTACACCATACTTACTGTTCAATGTGCCTGACTGCAGTCAACAGTTGTGGCATTGTTAACTAGGTAAGCCCATCCACGACATCGGACAGGAAAATTCGGTCTTCCAGTTGTCCTGAGGCCAAAAACTGCATAAAAAGCAAAATGACATCGGTTTCTAACTGTCGTGACACTGGTGCAAGACATGTTCAGTATGCTGTCCACCGTTTTCTGCCATAAGTTGAAATCGACAAACAGCTTTTTCCACAGTCTATCGGTGTGTCTCAGTGATCACGTTGAGAATGCGTTACGCAATGCATGCCTTCACTTCAGCTACGTTTGTAAGTGGATCACTCAACACAACACTTTCAGATAACCCACAGCCAGAAGTCACGCAGATTCGGATCAGGTGATCTCGACGACTAGGATGTAGGGAAATGATGGCTGATAATGCTAGCATTTCCAAAATGCCTCCGCAGCAGCCGCTTCACTGGCTGCGCAATGTACGGAGGAGAGCCAATTGGAAAAAAATGATCCTATGCGCGCATACATGCTGTTGAAGAGTTGGAATAAATCTGAGCACATCTCGAGGGTTGGATCCAAGTCGAAGGCTTACGCTGCCCGGGCTACACTCAGGGTGCAATCTCCGCTTTGGAAGAGCCCGTTGCCGTCTGTCTGTCCATCTGTCCGTCCCATCCTGCTGCCTGCCTGTCGGCCGGCCACTGCCGTCCGTCCGCCGTCGCTGTCGTCAGCCGCTGTTATTAGCCCTCCGTGTCTGTCTGTCAGCCGCCGCCAGGAGTTCACGCCACCTGCCCCTGTCCGTCTGCCTGCCTGCCTGTCTGGCTGTTAGCCGCCGCCCGCTGCTCGCCGCCGCCTGCTGTCCGTCCGTCGCGTCAGCCCGTCTGCCACCGTCCATCCTCTCCGTCCGCCCGTCCGTCCGTCGCCATCCGTCCGTCACGTGACTTTCCACCTCCACTGTCATCTACAACTCCCCCACTTCCACTATCACTTCCTGAAGTGACGATCCTGGCCTCCCCCCTCACACCTCGCCTCTCCTCCCCCCAATTACCCATTCCACCATCTCCCCCTGCTATTTATTTCCACATCTACACCCTTCCCCCAGCTTCCACACCCACAACACCTCCCACTCCTGTCCCTGCCCTCGCATATGCCTCCACTGCCACCTCTGTTCTGCAGTAAACCCCTCCAACCCCTCAGGTGGTCGGCTGCCCCCATCTCACCCCCCCCCCCGCCCAGTCACATCATCATCTGCCTCCCCTGCCCCTGCCCGCATCACATCATACCGGGCCACAACTGCCACCACAGAACCGACAGCACCTCCCCAGCACCTCCATCATGCCTACCAGATCTGCCACCCGCCACCTCACTCTCTTTCCCATCCTTCTCCCCTCCTCCCAGCTTACCCTCTCCAAAAAAACCAGAAATGCATCAATGCCGATCTCTGCTTCAGCCACTTCCTACAAAAAGTCACCATCCCCTCCCCCTCCCGCCACCTTCTCTATCGATGCCACCCTTCCTCCTGTCAACTATACCCCAGCCCCCACCCTCCACACCTTTATCCTATCAACTTTGGACCCCAAGTTCCTTGATGCCCGTAGCCTCAAGATACAAAAGTATTTTCCAGGTGCTCCCATCTCCCAACTGATTCCTCACAGGGACTCAGTCCTCATCAAGTCCCCCTCTCCCACCTTTCATACAGACCTCCTCCGTAAAATCCTGCACATCATTTTTGGCCCCCACGCATCCCTGACACCCTATCTCTCCCCTTCCTCTCCTCACCAGCCCTACCTCCCTGTCGCCCCCAACCTACACAGCCATGGTCACCAAAATGGTTCAAATGGCTCTGAGCACTATCCGACTTGACCTCTGAGGTCATCAGTCACCTAAAACTTAGAAGTAATTAAACCTAACTAACCTAAGGACATCACACACATCCATGCCCAAGGCAGGATTCGAACCTGTGACCGTAGCGGTCGCTCGGCTCCAGACTGTAGCGCACGGCCACTCTGGCCAGCCATGGTCACCAAGCTCAGCCTGGTGATCATGAAGGATGACGTGGTGACTGAACAGAAATCACTCCCCAACCTTGCAATCCACTCTGCCCTCCGTATCCACAATGCCTCCAGTCCCACTTATGGCATGCAGGTCTTTCTAGAGTCCGCCCCCTCCATCGACCCCCTTCCCACATGTCCCCATTCCAATGCCTCCCATTTTCTCAAAAACTGCCCCAAACTCGCCATCCCACCTTCCTGTAACACCTGCAATGACTCCCAACCTACCTACTCCCACAAGCATAAGGCTAAACCTCCTCCTGCCACCCCCAAGCTTACTGTCCCTGTGTGTCCCATCGACCACCCCCACCTCCACCCCAACAATTTCCTCCATCCACCCCTCTCGGCTGAGGACATCATCCGTTTCCTAACCATAGGCCTCCAAATCATTCACCCTTTCCAACGCCCCCACACCCTCCAACCAATCTCCCTAGCCACCCGCTCCATTTTTCACCTCAACACCTTCGCCACTCACTCCCACAACCAAGCCCACTTCACCTTCACCCTCCTCGACACCCTCGTTTAGGCCTCTCCTCTCCCCTCCCTTCACCCCCCCTCTCTTCCCATCACGGCATGGCACGAGTGTCGCATGCTCTCCCAAAACATCTGCTCCAAAAAATACCTCTTTATGCATAGACTCTCAAAACGCTGGGTTGACACCTTCCTTGTGAATGAAGTCTTTCTCCAGCACCACCATACTTTCCGCACCTCTCCTTATATCCTCCGCTGAACTGATGTTCCTGGTCCCTAAGTGCAGGGTGGAGTCACCATCGGCCACCTTAAGCACATCCCTATCTGGCCACAACTCCTCCTTAATGACCCTACCAAACACCTTATCCTCAATGTCTTCATCCCCTGCCTCACCGTCACCTTCGCCACCATCTATGTCTGCTCCACTGCTTCTATTCCCTATAAATTTATCTCCCACATTAACCGCACCTTCTCCACCTATGTGATTGCCGCTGACATCAACATCCATATCTGTTCCCCTGCCGCCCTTCAGCAGTGGCATCAGTTCCTCCTCATGATCCAAGGTGGCCTTGTTCCTTTTCCCAAGCACACCCGTCCTGAAAGCAACACCACCACCAATGTTGTCATTGCCACTGCCAACCTCCTTGGGCGTATCACCGTCGACGTCCTTGACCCCACAGGTAGTGACCACCTCCCCGCCCATCTCACCATAACATCTGCTCACCACCAGCCTACAGCTCCCCACCCTACACACCCTCCCAAGGTAGTCCATAACTATTGTCCCACCAACTGGGATGCCTATCGGGAATCCATCGCCACCCAGGTCGAAAGCCACCCTCTTGCCTATCACCATCCTGATGACATCATCCACACCTCGTCCTTCTTTCAGGCCATTACTGACACTGTGGAGGTCTATGTTCCTACTAAAACGGTCCTCCCCCACCGTCCCACTCTCCCTCCATGGCATGTCCTCCTCCTCCACGAATCCTGTCTCCTCAGTCTCTCCTTCCTGCACACTCGTGACAGGGATACACTCTAACGCCACCAGCAAATACAGCGACATATTGACATATTCAGAACCTCATTACAGCTAAGAAACGCTGAGACTGGTACCAGACCTGTACATGACTCAACGCCACCCTCCCTGTAAACTCCTCCAAGTACTGGTCAGCCTTCAATCGCCATACTGGTTCCCATTCTGCACCCCATTACCCCCTTCTCCGTAACGACTGCCCCTTCCCGACAACCTCAATAAGGCCAGCCACTTCGCTTCCCACTATTCTGAGGTATTCTCCATCCCTGATGATCTCCACTTTGATTATTCCCTTTTCCCCACCGATCCCTCAGTGGCTCCACTTGCTCCCAGTCTCCAGTACTTGGGTCAGTTGTCCCCTCTGACAAAAAAAATCCAATCACAGCACAAGACAGTAAACTTATCCTTCGGTCAAAACGCAACATGGCCCCTGGTCACGACTGGGTCACCTACCGCCACCTAAGAGAATGCCCCTTCTCCTTCTTGACTGTCTTTACCAATTTGTACATCACCCTCTCTACCAGCTTCTACCCTGACCTGTGGAAGGTCTTCCATGTCCTCTTACTCCTCAAACCTAACAAACCCCCTCCTGTTGCCTCTTCCTATCGCCCCATCTCCCTCACCTGTCTTCAGTAAGGTTTTGGAATCCATCCTCTCCCATCATATCCATCGCCACCTCAATCAACACCATCTCCTCCCTCTTATCTAGTGTGGCTTCTGACCCTCCTTCTCTGCCAAAAACCTTAGCCTCATCCACCTTCTCTCCCTCCAACTTAACTGTAGCTCCACCATTTTTGTTTCCCGCAACCTCCAAAATGCCTATGACTGAGTATGGCATCCCGGTCTCCTCTTTAAAATCCAAACCTACGCCTTGCCTATCAATTTTGTCCATCTGGTCACTTCCTCCCTCTCATGCAATCCTTCCTATGTCACCCTCCACAATACCTATCCCCTCTCCTCTATCTCCTGTACACTGCAAATATGCCCAACCCACCCCCATGTGTCAATCTCCTCCAATATGCTGATGAAACCACCTTCATTGCTCTCTATCCTACCCTCCAATAGTCCCAACACACCCTCCAAACCCACCTTGACCAGTTCATCACTAGCTGCAACCAGTGATTCTTTCGTACAACCCCTCCAAAACCATGGCAATCATTATAGGCCGCACCACCCGCTCCTTCTGTCTCCATGATTTCTACTTAACCATTTATGGTTGTCCCATGCAGCTCACCCTCACCCTGCGATACCTTGGCCTCACCCTTAACCGTCATCTCACCTGGACCCCTCATCTCCTGACCATCCAGCAGAAAGGCCATTCCTGCCGCCACCCCATGAAACTACTGTCTGGCCAGACATGCTGACTGCATCCTTCCACCATCCCCCACACCTACAAATCCCTCATACATCCTATCTTCTGTTATATCAGCATTGCCTGGATCTCCGACAGCCCCCCCCCCCCTCGCTTCTATAGGGCCCTCCAAATTCTAGAGCATCACACACTCCACCCTGCCTTCCATATCCACCTTGTGTCCCCCACATGACTCCTGTGTGATCTCATCCCCTTCCCCACCTTCTCCTATTCCTCCAACATATCCACATCCTTTACAGTGTCTGAATGCTTGATCCCCCACCCCCTGTTGTCCTCCTTCCTCTCCACCCCCTGCCCATTGCCACTCCTCTCTCGATGTATCCCTCCCTCTCTCTCTCCACCTCCACACCATCCATGTCCATCAGGGCAATTTCCAGCACCTCCCACTCCTGGATGATGGACTCCACATGACATCTACCCTTCCTACCAACTGTAGCCTGGCCTTGTTCTCCCCCCCTCTTCCCTAGAGTCCCCCCTTTTCCTCTACTCTCCTTCTCCGAGAGCAGCTTTTCCTCCTTCCCCCTGAGTCTCTGTACCCCCTCCTCAGCTGTTTCCCTCCCCTCCCAGCCCCCTTCCACGCGCCCCACTCCAGTCTCCCCATCTCTCCCCCCTCTAGCACCACCAGTCGCCCCTTTCTTCCCTTCTCCCTCGTCTCCGTACCTCTGGCAGATCCTCTCAGTTTGTTCATCATCGTTGGTGTGCTACGTCAGTGTTGTGTTTGGTGTTTTTCTCTAGTGAAATCAAGAACTGTGATTTTAATCGTGTGCTGGACTTGTACATAGTGTTGCTGTCAGTGACTGTTATGTGCTACGCCACCCTTCGCAACTTTTATGCTCCGGCCGTACTTCACCTTGCATGTCCCTTAATCGTCAGAGTGTGTGGTTTTTTGTGTAAATTTTTTAGATTTTTATCGCCATTTTTACAGACACACGCTTTTCACGCTATCTTCTATTATGTTTCCCCTTTTATATGTCTGTTTCGCCATATTTACTCCTTTATGTTGTTTTAAATGTCTCCCTATTATGCACTACCTCTCGGCTGAAGAGCGGCGCTTATGCTGCTGCCAGCCCGCCCCATATGGGGCATTGAAATACAATAAAAAAATCTGAGCAGCCATTCTTTACCGTCTAGCAAAGTCATCAGTAGATGAAACGATATACCAAATCATTTGTACGGCAGTTGACACTGAATAAAAAAAGTGACGTTTTTCACATAAGTACTAAAAAATTACGTTAAATTTCGGTAACATGTCACACAAATTAAATGGTTGTCTATTCAGCTAAATACTTAAATTTAAAAAAATACAATTAGGAACAACTTAAATTGTAGCCACTACGTAGAAGATGTGGTGCAGAAGGCAGAACACTAAGAAGATGGACTTATGACCACAGCAGTTGAGTCCGATAGTGCTCAGAGCCATTTGAACTAAGAAGATGCAGGAAATTTATGAAAGAGACTGCCTACGGAATGCTTGTCCGGGAGTATTGCTGCAAGGCATGGGATTCTTACCAAGAAGGATTGACTGTGGACGTCGAAAGGGTTCATAGAAGGGCAGCTCATTTTGTACACTCCTGGAAATTGAAATAAGGACACCGTGAATTCATTGTCCCAGGAAGGGGAAACTTTATTGACACATTCCTGGGGTCAGATACATCACATGATCACACTGACAGAACCACAGGCACATAGACACAGGCAACAGAGCATGCACAATGTCGGCACTAGTACAGTGTATATCCACCTTTCGCAGCAATGCAGGCTGCTATTCTCCCATGGAGACGATCGTAGAGATGCTGGATGTAGTCCTGTGGAACGGCTTGCCATGCCATTTCCACCTGGCGCCTCAGTTGGACCAGCGTTCGTGCTGGACGTGCAGACCGCGTGAGACGACGCTTCATCCAGTCCCAAATATGCTCAATGGGGGACAGATCCGGAGATCTTGCTGGCCAGGGTAGTTGACTTACACCTTCTAGAGCACGTTGGGTGGCACGGGATACATGCGGACGTGCATTGTCCTGTTGGAACAGCAAGTTCCCTTGCCGGTCTAGGAATGGTAGAACGATTGGTTCGATGACGGTTTGAATGTACCGTGCACTATTCAGTGTCCTCTCGACGATCACCAGTGGTGTACGGCCAGTGTAGGAGATCGCTCCCCACACCATGATGCCGGGTGATGGCCCTGTGTGCCTCGGTCGTATGCAGTCCTGATTGTGGCGCTCACCTGCACGGCGCCAAACACGCATACGACCATCATTGGCACCAAGGCAGAAGCGACTCTCATCGCTGAAGACGACACGTCTCCATTCGTCCCTCCATTCACGCCTGTCGCGACACCACTGGAGGCGGGCTGCACGATGTTGGGGCGTGAGCGGAAGACGGCCTAACGGTGTGCGGGACCGTAGCCCAGCTTCATGGAGACGGTTGCGAATGGTCCTCGCCGATACCCCAGGAGCAACAGTGTCCCTAATTTGCTGGGAAGTGGCGGTGCGGTCCCCTACGGCACTGCGTAGGATCCTACGGTCTTGGCGTGCATCCGTGCGTCGCTGCGGTCCGGTCCCAGGTCGACGGGCACGTGCACCTTCCGCCGACCACTGGCGACAACATCGATGTACTGTGGAGAACTCACGCCCCACGTGTTGAGCAATTCGGCGGTACGTCCACCCGGCCTCCCGCATGCCCACTATACGCCCTCGCTCAAAGTCCGTCAACTGCACATACGGTTCACGTCCACGCTGTCGCGGCATGCTACCAGTGTTAAAGACTGCGATGGAGCTCCGTATGCCACGGCAAACTGGCTGACACTGACGGCGGCGGTGCACAAATGCTGCGCAGCTAGCGCCATTCGACGGCCAACACCGCGGTTCCTGGTGTGTCCGCTGTGCCGTGCGTGTGATCATTGCTTGTACAGCCCTCTCGCAGTGTCCGGAGCAAGTATGGTGGGTCTGACACACCGGTGTCAATGTGTTCTTTTTTCCATTTCCAGGAGTGTATTATAGCGAAACAGGACAGAGAGTACCGCGGATATAAGTGGGTTAGTGTGACAAACATTAGAACAAAGGCATTCACTTCTTGTGACGAGGTAATTTCACGAAATTTCAATCACCAACTTTCTCCTCCAATTTCTGAAACATTTTATTGATCCCCCTCTTCACACATTCCGTTGCCTGACGTAGGGCACCAAGAAAAGCTGTAAAAACTATTAGTGCAATTCAAGAGTCGTTCTTCACATGCTCTTCCCATTTGCACCACACACAATCTAAGTAATAACATGTAAACTATAATTTGTCTTTCAGTATTGATAAATTTATGTGTAGGTAAAATTTATGTATCTCTGAAACCAGGAAAGAGATTTACTTGACATTTATACGGCGAATACGAGCTTCGTTAATATTGGGCCAGGGTAACGAATATAAGAAGAACCACAGATTTGTGTATGATTCAACTTATCTCTGCATGAGGGCACACTGCAGCGAGCCAGATGACGCATTACATGAGGATCCTTTAACTTTTACCATCGCATGGCAAAAGATTAATATTTTTCCCGACAGCCTTAAATAAACGTTGCAATGTAACCAATCGATTAAGGTCAGAAGATGATATGTAACGTCTGGAACCAGCCACGATCATTTACATTCTGGCAGATGTTTCTGGAATAATTAAACTGATTGACAGGTTATGTATCTCTGGTGAACAAAATGTCTGCCCTTACATAATAAGACATGATACTGAACATTGCGTTTGCAACCAAACGCTACAACGGAATACCTCACGGCGTTGCGATTGCAGCAGTCATATCTCACCATAACCCCGATCGTCTAATCTAGTTGCACCAATAGCGAACTATTCTCATAGTGTTAAGTCGTACAGTATTGTTGACATGAGACGCCTTCGATTGGCTATAGATTCACCCAACAATGGTTTTTTTCTTTCGCGACATGTGGGAGTCCTGTCTTAAGTACATCTCTTCAGTGAAGGTAACTAATGAATACTTGTAGAATTTAGTGCCATGTTCGTATAATAAATGGCAACTGGAGAGAAAATGGATTAAGAGAATCCTGCTACTATCAGATAGCCTGCCACTATCGCCGAGCTTAACAACTGTATCAGTGCATCACGTCGTCAACTAATAACCACTACACGATCATTACGTGTAGGTCTATGGGGTTACTTGCTAGAATTAATAGAAGAGTCAGAGAAACAACAAAGAAGAGCTGTTCATTTCGTCACAGATTTGATACGCAAACGCAAGAGCATTATGGAGATGCTAATGAGACTCCGCTGCTAGAAAATACAGGAGAGGCGTTGTGTATCACCAAGAAATTTGCTGTTAAAATTCCGAGAGCATATGTTTCTAGAACAGTCACGCAACATATTACGAGGGATAGCCATAAAACTTTATTTATCACCTCGAAAAGATTAAGTTGCGTACTGAAAACAATCGCATAGTCCAGAGTTAGGCAACCTTTCTTACCTAGCGCCCACCCTTGTATCTCCGTTAGTAATAAAAAATTTTAACACTTCACCAGTTTCGCAATAATGGTAATTTATATAGCAGAGAAATAACTTTACTTTACAAAATTTATAAAGCAGAGCTACAACAAGTTAAAACATATAATACTAACAACTTTATAAATTCTTTACGTCACCCACCAATGGGCAGTAGGACTACCGCTACTCTAGGCCATGGGTGGGCAACCAGTGGCCCATGGGTCGGTTTCGGTCTGCGGTTGGTTTCAATCCGACCTGCGTCATAAGTAAAGAAACAACGTCCATAACACGTAAATAAATGTGCACGTTCGAATTCACCCATGCACTCTCAAGAGGCATAATTTATGGTGTGGCCTGCCGGGAAGGAAATGACATTCATAACGGTGCATTACTCCATAAACATTAATGTCACGAAGGTCGTAGTTTTGACTTCATGGGCTGAGAGCGTTGCTGTTTCATCACGTGACAAGGCGGCCCGGAACTGTAAGTATGTGAATTAGGCCCGCGGGCCACCTTCGCCTGCCGTAGACTATGGGTAAGCCATTTCTCCACAATATCCTTTCTTCCAGGGCCGCTAGTTCCTCGAGCTATTCACGAGAACTTCTGCGAAATTTGGGATGTAGGAGAAGAGGTGCTGGAGGAAGTAAAGCTGTGTGTTCGAGTCCCAGACCAGTGCCCAGTTTGGATCTTCCATGAAGTATCATTTTCTTATTTGTTTGCATGTATATATAAACAGTCGTAGCACACACTGAAATTCCCACGTCAAAGTGTCGTGGCACGGCATTAGATGAGCCAAACTAGTATGACGCAACTCACTGATGAAATGGGGGTAGGCTGCGCTCTTTTGTTTTCACTATGAGCGACTGAAGGGGCGTTTAAGGGTTCAGTTTCGTCCCCCGCTCCCCCTTACCCACTCTCCAAAATAGTGTAATAAAGAGGTAGATTCCCAATTAGCGCAGTTATCTGCTTTTCCCTGTACACGGGACCGTCACGTTGAATTTCTATGTCCTAAGTGTGCTCGCACTTACAGTATTTGGCACAGCTCCTTACACAGGGGTGTCAAACTAAATTTGGAAGTGGGCTACATTATTAACTTCTATCACTGTGGCAGACCAGACCAAAAACGATTTTGTAAAGGAACTAAACGAATAGAAATAGCCGGCCGTTGTGACCGAGCGGTTCTAGGGGCTTCAGTCTGGAACCGCGCGACCGCTACGGTCGCAGGTTCGAATCTACATCTACATCTACATTCATACTCCGCAAGCCACCCAACGGTGTGTGGCGGAGGGCACTTTTACGTGCCACTGTCATTACCTCCCTTTCCTGTTCCAGTCGCGTATGGTTCGCGGGAAGAACGACTGTCTGAAAGCCTCCGTGCGCGCTCTAATCTCTCTAATTTTACATTCGTGATCTCCTCGGGAGGTATAAGTAGGGGGAAGCAATATACTCGATACCTCATCCAGAAACGCACCCTCTCGAAACCTGGCGAGCAAGCTACACCGCGATGCAGAGCGCCTCTCTTGCAGAGTCTGCCACTTGAGTTTGCTAAACATCTCCGTAACGCTATCACGGTTACCAAATAACCCTGTGACGAAACGCGCCGCTCTTCTTTGGATCTTCTCTATCTCCTCCGTCAACCCGATCTGGTACGGATCCCACACTGATGAGCAATACTCAAGTATAGGTCGAACGAGTGTTTTGTAAGCCACCTCCTTTGTTGATGGACTACATTTTCTAAGCACTCTCCCAATGAATCTCAACCTGGCACCTGCCTTACCAACAATTAATTTTATATGATCATTCCACTTCAAATCGTTCCGCACGCATACTCCCAGATATTTTACAGAAGTAACTGCTACCAGTGTTTGTTCCGCTATCATATAATCATACAATAAAGGATCCTTCTTTCTATGTATTCGCAATACATTACATTTGTCTATGTTAAGGGACAGTTGCCACTCCCTGCACCAAGTGCCTATCCGCTGCAGATCTTCCTGCATTTCGCTACAATTTTCTAATGCTGCAACTTCTCTGTATACTACAGCATCATCCGCGAAAAGCCGCATGGAACTTCCGACACTATCTACTAGTGTGAAAAGCAATGGTCCCATAACACTCCCCTGTGGCACGCCAGAGGTTACCTTAACGTCTGTAGATGTCTCTCCATTGATAACAACATGCTGTGTTCTGTTTGCTAAAAACTCTTCAATCCAGCCACACAGCTGGTCTGATATTCCGTAGGCTCGTACTTTGTTTATCAGGCGACAGTGCGGAACTGTATCGAACGCCTTCCGGAAGTCAAGAAAAATAGCATCTACCTGGGAGCCTGTATCTAATATTTTCTGGGTCTCATGAACAAATAACGCGAGTTGGGTCTCACACGATCGCTGTTTCCGGAATCCATGTTGATTCCTACATAGTAGATTCTGGGTTTCCAAAAACGACATGATGCTCGAGCAAAAAACGTGTTCTAAAATTCTACAACGGATCGATGTCAGAGATATAGGTCTATAGTTTTGCGCATCTGCTCGACGACCCTTCTTGAAGACTGGGACTACCTGTGCTCTTTTCCAATCATTTGGAACCCTCCGTTCCTCTAGAGACTTGTGGTACACGGCTGTTAGAAGGGGGGCAAGTTCTTTCGCGTACTCTGTGTAGAATCGAATTGGTATCCCGTCAGGTCCAGTGGACTTTCCTCTGTTGAGTGATTTCAGTTGCTGTTCTATTCCTTGGACACTTATTTCGATGTCAGCCATTTTTTCGTTTGTGCGAGGATTTAGAGAAGGAACTGCAGTGCAGTCTTCCTCTGTGAAACAGCTTTGGAAAAAGGTGTTTAGTATTTCAGCTTTACGCGTGTCGTCCTCTGTTTCAATGCCATCATCATCCCGGAGTGTCTGGATATGCTGTTTCGAGCCACTTACTGATTTAACGTAAGACCAGAACTTCCTAGGATTTTCTGTCAAGTCTGTACATAGAATTTTACTTTCAAATTCACTGAACGCTTCTCGCATAGCCCTCCTTACGCTAACTTTGACTTCGCTTTGCTGCTGTTTGTCTGAGAGGTTTTGGCTGCGTTTAAACTTGGAGTGAAGCTCTCTTTGCTTTCGCAGTAGTTTCCTAACTTTGTTGTCGTACCACGGTGGGTTTTTCCCGTCCCTCACAGTTTTACTCGGCACGTACATGTCTAAAACGCATTTTACGATTGCCTTGAACTTTTTCCATAAACACTCAACATTGTCAGTGTCGGAACAGAAATTTTCGTTTTGATCTGTTAGGTAGTCTGAAATCTGCCTTCTATTACTCTTGCTAAACAGATAAATCTTCCTCCCTTTTTTTATATTCCTATTAACTTCCATATTCAGGGATGCCACAACGGCCTTATGATCACTGATTCCCTGTTCTGCACATACAGAGTCGAAAAGTTCGGGTCTGTTTGTTATCAGTAGGTCCAAGTGTTATCTCCACGAGTCGGTTCTCTGTTTACTTTCTCGAGGTAATTTTCGGATAGTGCACTCAGTATAATGTCACTCGATGCTCTGTCCCTACCACCCGTCCTAAACATCTGAGTGTCCCAGTCTATATCTGGTAAATTGAAATCTCCACCTAAGACTATAACATGCTGAGGAAATTTATGTGAAATGTATTCCAAATTTTCTCTCAGTTGTTCTGCCACTAATGCTGCTGAGTCGGGAGGTCGGTAAAAGGAGCCAATTATTAACCCAGCTCGGTTGTTGAGTGTAACCTCCACCCATAATAATTCACAGGAACTATCCACTTCTACTTCACTACAGGATAAACTACTACTAACAGCGACGAACACTCCACCACCGGTTGCATGCAATCTATCCTTCCTAAACACCGTCTGTGCCTTTGTAAAAATTTCGGCTGAATTTATCTCTGGCTTAAGCCAGCTCTCTGTACCTATAACGATTTCAGCTTCGGTGCTTTCTATCAGCGATTGAAGTTCCGGTACTTTACCAACGCAGCTTCGACAGTTTACAATTACAATACCGATTGCTGCTTGGTCCCCGCATGTCCTGACTTTGCTCCGCACCCTTTGAGGCTGTTGCCCTTTCTGTACTTGCCCGAGGCCATCTAACCTACCGAGCGAGGTGGCGCAGTGGTTAGCACACTGGACTCGCGTTCGGGAGGACGACGGTTCAATCCCGTCTCCGGCCATCCTGATTTAGGTTTTCCGTGATTTCCCTAAATCGTTTCAGGCGAATGCCGAGATGGTTCCTTTGAAAGGGCACGGCCGATTTCCTTCCCAATTCTTCCCTAACCCGAGCTTGCGCTCCGTCTCTAATGACCTCGTTGTCGACGGGACGTTAAACACTAACCACCACCACCACCATCTAACCTAAAAAACCGCCCAGTCCACGCCACACAACTCCTGCTACCCGTGTAGCCGCTTGCTGCGTGTAGTGGACTCCTGACCTATCCAGCGGAACCCGAAACCCCACTACCCTATGGCGCAAGTCGAGGAATCTGCAGCCCACACGGTCGCAGAACCGTCTCAGCCTCTGATTCAGACCCTCCACTCGGCTCTGTACCAAAGGTCCGCAGTCAGTCCTGTCGACGATGCTGCAGATGGTGAGCTCTGCTTTCATCCCGCTAGCGAGACTGGCAGTCTTCACCAAATCAGATAGCCGCCGGAAGCCAGAGAGGATTTCCTCCGATCCTTAGCGACACACATCATTGGTGCCGACATGAGCGACCACCTGCAGATGGGTGCACCCTGTACCCTTCATGGCATCCGGAAGGACCCTTTCCACATCTGGAATGACTCCCCCCGGTATGCACACGGAGTGCACATTGGTTTTCTTCCCCTCTCTTGCTGCCATATCCCTAAGGGGCCCCATTACGCGCCTGACGTTGGAGCTCCCAACTACCAGTAAGCCCACCCTCTGCGACCGCCCGGATCTTGCAGACTGAGGGGCAACCTCTGGAACAGGACAAGCAGCCATGTCAGGCCGAAGATCAGTATCAGCCTGAGACAGAGCCTGAAACCGGTTCGTCAGACAAACTGGAGAGGCCTTCCGTTCAGCCCTCCGGAATGTCTTTCGCCCCCTGCCACACCTTGAGACGACCTCCCACTCTACCACAGGTGAGGGATCAGCCTCAATGCGGGCAGTATCCCGGGCAACCACAGTCTTAGTCCGATCGGGGGATGCGAGGGACGAGCTGGCCGTCCCCGACAAACCCCCATCCGGACCCCCACAGTGATGCCCATTGGCAACAGCCTCAAGCTGTGTGACCGAAGCCAACACTGCCTGAAGCTGGGAGCGAAGGGATGCCAACTCAGCCTGCATCCGAACACAGCAGTTGCAGTCCCTATCCATGCTAAAAACTGTTTTGCAAAGAACGTCTGAACTAATCTACAGAGAACGCAAACAAATCGACAAAATTTAAACGGTTATTAAAATACAAGATTGCCTAGTAAATGCAGTAATGCTACTACTTGCGCACTGCTGACACACTGCTCGGCAGCGGAAGGAGACTACGCGATTTTACACTATTCAGGTACTAAAACGCGATGCTACAACTCTCAAATACTATAATACGCCCGAAATTTATGTATCAAACAATGCAAGTACCAAAAACACGCAAAGAAATTAAGAATTAAACTATGTAAGAAATGAGTGAGCTAGGAGTATCCTGCCTCGAGTATGGATGTGTGTGATGTCCTTAGATTAGTTAGGTTTAAGTAGTTCTAGGTTCTAGGGGACTGATGACCTCAGATGTTAAGTCCCATAGTGACAAGAGCCATTTTTTTGAATAGAAACAAAATACAATTTTTCTTGGTTCTCGTTTCAAATTTCTCTGAGCACTATGGGACTTGACATCTGAGGTCATCAGTCCCCTAGAACTTAGAATTACTTAAACCTAACTAACCGAAGGACATCACACACATTCATGCCCGAGGCAGGATTCGAACCTGTGACCGTGGGGGTAGCGCGGTTCCGGACCGTAGCGCCTAGAACCGCTCCGCCACCCCGGCCGGCCTGACTGCAGGTATTAAATAAAACAAGTTATTTGATAAAATGTCTGTGCTTTATTCTTACTGTAGTAAGTCACAGATTGCGATTACATCCACCCTAATACAAAGTTCCTGACGCAAAAGCACATACTTGCACATACACGGAGGTGACAAAAGTCATGGGATAGCGATATGCACATATACAGATGGCGATAGTATCGCGTACACAAGGTATAAAAGTGCAGTGCATTGGCGGAGCTATCATTTATACTCAGATGATTCACCTGAAAAGGTTTCCTACGTGAATAAAGCCGCACGACTGGAATTAGCTGACTTTGAACGCGGAATGGTTGTTGGAGATAAACGCATAGGACGATATGTTTCGGAAATAGTTAGGGAATTCAGTATTCTGAGATCCACAGCCGGGAATATCAAATTTCAGGCACCCTCTCTCACCACGGAAAACGCAATGACCGACGACCTCCACTAAGCGATCAAGATCAGCGGCGTTTGCGTAGAGCTGTCAGTTCCAACGGACAAGCAACACTGCATGAAATAACTGCAGACATCAATGTGGGACGTATTGTACTGTGTATTAACCGGGGACCTAGAAACAACGGAGAGGCTCCGTTCCCCCGTTCCCGCCGCAGCCGCAGTGGTCTACAACCCCACGACGACTACCGCAGTCCACTTCACCCCCTCCGCCACCCCACACCGATCCCAGGTTTATTGTGCGGTTCGGCCCCCTGCGGACCTCCCCCCCCCCCCCCCCAGGGAACGTCTCACACCAGACAAGTGTAGCCCCTACGTTTGCGTGGTAGAGTAATAGTGGTGTACGCGTACGTGGAGAACTTGTTTGCGCAGCAATCACCGACATAGTGTAGCTGAGGCGGAATAAGGGGAACCAGCCCGCATTCGCCAAGGCAGATGGAAAACCGCCTAAAAACCATCCACAGACTGGCTGGTTCACCGGACTTCGACACAAATCCGCCGGGCGGATTCATGCTGGGGACCAGGCGCTCCTTCCCACTCTGGAAAACCTTGAATTGGATCACTCGGCTAACCAGGCGGGAAATGTGGGATGTACGATGAACGTATCCTTTAGGACAGTATGGCGGAATTCGGCGTTAACGTGCTATGGCAGCAGACGAACGTCGCGAGTGCCTTTGCCAACAGCACGACATCGCCTGCAGCGCCTGTCCTGGGCTCGTCACTATATGGCTTGGACTCTAGACGACTGGAAAACCTTGACCTGGTCAGAAGAGTCCTGATTGCAGTTGATAATAGTGTAACACTGCACCCGTCACTTATCTGGTTTTGGCGTGTGTTCACCCCAGGTAATTGACTAACAGATCAACAGAGAGTGCAAAACTGCCGCAATATCGGATAATGCAAATAAAGCAATAATGCCCTGTGACTCCTGATTGAACTGCGGTGGCAGTGTTGACATTAATTGACTCAGAATTGATCCCTTATAATTAAAAAGGGGTGCACATTGATGTTATATTCAGCTATTGAACACCAGATGCAAATGTTGAACATAAAATTAATTAAGAAAGTGACTTGGAATTTCAACTACTTGATTGAAAACAGATGCAGTCGATTAGCACAAATTTATGTTAACTCACGACCTTCAATCATCACATTACATGACTCTCCTAACAGGCAGTGGTAATAAATAGTGTTTGCGTGAAGTAAAGCGTGGTAAATCAAAAGTAATTCCCATTGACTGACCCAGGCGTAATGTGAAGTGCGAGAAGAATTCTACAATACACGGCCCATGAAACCCTCGTGGAAACTTTGCAGACGTGATCCAACAAATTAATCAGTGGCCTAACTCAAGCTGGAGCAGGCGCAATATCACCGAATTCAGCGTGGCGGGCCGGCGTCATTGTGCGGACGTTGGCCGACCTCGTGGTGCTGCAAGGCTGTACTCGTCTATTCACTCCTAGCTATCTTGCTCAGTACATAGCTGAACGAAAACTTTCTATCTCCAAGCTCAATCGTTCCGTTAGCTAAATCCTAAACTGCAGAGATGCTCACTCTCTCTCAGGCAAGCTGAGTAAAGTACGCCACGTCCACACTCTAGGCAAGCTGGGAACGGAAGACCTCTATGAAGACTTCTGCCAGTCCGCCCTTCGCCTCTGTTTCCCCTCCAGCAAAATCACTTACGCCAGTTGCAGCACAAGTCACGTTAATTATGCGTCACTTCCCAGCGCCGAACAATGCCTGCTCTGGGAAGTGAACAATTTCCCTTCCTCTCAACTTCTGCTATTTAGCTCCTCCCAGGCCACCCATCAAGGTTAGCGTCTGCACAAAACACCAATTTTTCCGGAATTCTGACTCCCAGGAGAGTACTTCAAATTCCTTGGTCCTATGTTCCCATCGGAGGCCAGCGTATTTCATTCTGTCGCTCTTCACCCGATTTACTTCAGACTCTGCAGACCGTGAATTCAGCGCGAAGTTGCTAGACTCACGAACACGCATATATTGGCCTCTGTTGACGGCTCCACTGTGGCTTTGCACGGCTTTCTCGCATGTTTCACTGAAAACGGGACGATGGACATTTATCAACAGGCGTACAAGTTCTCCATATGCTTCCCAGTACACCAGCATGGGGTCAACCACCCCCCTCACTGTCACTCATCTTAAGGCAGCTGGAGGCCACGCCCCGTTACCGCTTTCTCAGAGTTTGAACCGTCCTAAGCTGCCTATTGTCGCTTCTCTTTGCCGCTCCCCAGTCCAGCCACGGTCAACTCTAAATACTTCCTTGGGATAAACTAGCCTCCAGTAAATCGACGTGTTTCCACAAAGTTTTCATGTTGCGTGAATTACTTTAAAACCATCACCAAACATTAGTTATTCCAATACATCCATACTATACCCTCTACAAGATGGATTGCGCCTTGTCAGTCATATTTGTTCAGCCCTACTGTTCACTCAACGTGAGTTCAGTGATGTCTAATGACTTCTTGTAAGGGGCATAGTTCTTGCCATCTTACAAGAGCTGATGGTAGGGTTCGAGTGTGGCGCGACGTCATGGTCCCAAGTTGTCAATAAGGCACTGTGCAAGCTGCTGGTGGCTCCAGAATGGTGTGATCTGTGTTTTCATGGAATGGACTGTGTCCTCTAGTCCAGAATTACCGATCATTGACTGGAAACGCTAACGTTCGGCTGCCTGGAGACCATTTGCGGCCGTTGATAGACTTCATGTTCCCAAAGAACGATAGAATTTTTATGGATGACAAAGCGCCTTGTCACAGGGCCACAATTGTTCGCAACTGGTTAGATGAACATTCTGGACAGTCTGAGCGAATAATTTGGCCACCCAGACCGCACGACATGATACCCATCGTACGTTTATGGGACATAATCGAGATGTCTGTTCGTGCACAAAACCTTGCATCGCCAACACTTCTGCAATTGTGGACGGTAATCGAATCAGCATGGCTCAATACTCCAGGAGCGGACTTTTAACGACTTGTTTACTCCAAGCCACGTCGAGCTGCTGTATTAAACTGGGAAAAGGATGTCCGACACAATATTAGGAGGTATCCCATGACTTTTGTCAACTCCGTGTAGTTTGCACTAATTCCTTCACTCACATAGTATATTCTCTCTCTAGTATAGGATTCGGAACCTGCTTTCCAAAGATCCACAACTTTTACCAGTAAATAAACGGTTGGGAACTTCGCACATCGGTTATGATTTAATATGCTTGAACAGTAGTACACACTTCACCAGCATTGACTAATCTGATGTTTCTGTAATACGACGAGATAGCAAGCCAAACGGAATTCTTGAGCCCATCGGAAGAAAGTCACAATTCAGCATAAAAATCCAGAAACATAATTTATAACTGATATCATAAGTTTCCGAACCACTAGTCATCTGATGCAAAGTAAATTACAACATTTTTACGAACGTCGAACAAGAAATCCTCAAACTACTAAAATTCAATCATGGCTCCTTGACACGAGCGAAGGCAAATCTTTATTATTTCTAAAACAAACTACCATTCTCCTCTCTGACCGGCTGGAATATAATTTAGCCAAATAGCTTCATAGCTTTTCACGTACAGTACAGTAATTTCTCTTCTTGATCAGTCCTCAACTTCGAATTTAACTAAATTATTTCCCAAATTTTGCATTTTTCGAAAAGCAGATAAACTCAGAACAATCCGACATTTTCTTTTCTTAAGGACAGAAGTAAACACCTTGTTTCTAGAAACCTTAAAGTGGCTACTTTACATTAAGCATTTCATGCCAGTGCTGTGACTCACTGCGTGATTACACAATGGTATGCACATGTTCAATCATCATTGCTTATTTCAAGAGTCATAGTCACATACTTGCTGGATTCAGCCCCTCCGTTGCTCTGATAGCACAATAAATGTAAGTAATAACATAAAACTACTGAAAATTATCATTACTGTTCGAAAACTGAAAACATTACCTGATTTACACTGTTACGAACAAAATACTGTTTAATTAATTACTTAACGACTCAGTGTTTAGATTCATTCATCTTCTGATGTATTTACAAAAACATCTTAATGTGTTACTTCTAACGGCAAGTTACAAAATTTACTTTTGCGGTAATTTTTAATTCTGTCGAAGTTATTTCAGGTGTGCAGCTGTAATTAGTAAAGAAGTTAACTGTTGTTCTCTGAAAGACTACACGACATTCATAGCGATTGGTATACGAGAAATGACTTTATTAATTCATAGGGTGGTGTGTGATTTAAATGGATATGCAAAGCATACACATGCGTCACTAGGCCTGCTATCTGCCAGCACCGAAAACTAAGAAGTGTTAGGTGTGCATTCTTGGTGGGTCTGGGGTACGATGGAGCAGCGGCGGTTAGCGATAATTTGCACTACCTACAAGCTTTCGTTAGAAAAGAATACCCAGTGGCTGTTTATATACATAGTGGTACCCACTCTTTAAATCAAACTTTACTGTTCTCTGCAGGCTATCAACGATTGCATGGGGGCAGTACAGTACTTCGGAAACTTCTTTAGAAGTGCTCCAGAACATAATTTAAAACAGTCTGTCAAAGATTTATTCCCGACGACTAAATATTCAACATTTGCGTTACTGTGCGAAACATGGTGGATTTATAAACATGAGGCCAGTTTGCGATTTAAAGCAATTTCTTTAGTCACAGCACATGTTATGCAGTAGTTAGAATCGTGTACTAACAAAGAAACTGTTCAAAAAGCAAGCTCATTATTTTTCATGTGTTGCTTGAAAAATCTTCTCATTAAGCCTTTCATTTTTCAGAATGTTTCAAGATGTCAACTGTATTCTTGATGTAGAATTACAGTACAACAGCAATGTGTCCAGTGGCTTATAAGAAATGATACAGGTTAATGATAAATAATTCAAAAATCTGTTTAATGAGGCCTCAAAACTCGAAGAAGAAGTCAAAGTAACAATCACAATACAGAAGTCGTTGTTCACACCGAAATATGTAAGGTGGCATGATTTTGAGCCACATTACAACTACCACTCCGGAAAGTAGACCCTTTAATAGTATAAACATCGAGACAGGAAACCATTAACGATACTGACATCGGCTAGGGATCTTAATTTGTAGCAGAATATCTGCACGTTGGGCGATAATGAAGCGGACAGAGACGGGAGGCTGGCAGGAGAACGGGAAAGACACATGCGAGGCAGGCAGGCCTGAGAGCTGAAGACAACAGCGCCCGTAAGCTCCTGGAAACCCCAGGCGGGTGGACCGCGGCTTAGCGGGAGCCACGTGTCCGAGGACAAGGAGAAGACACAGGGGCTCGCTCACAAAACGCGTGGCGACGTGTAGGTGGTTTTCCCAACGGCCGGAGCGGAAGCTTCTGGAACAGTCTGGAAACTTCTAGAAGCTTCGGTCGGTTGCAAAACCGAGATTGGTCGGCGCTCGGAAACGAACGCCTTCCAGCAACATGATTGGCCACGCACATTAAAGGGTCGGAGAAAAAAGAATAGGAGCTACGAAAAAGTGTAGCGACTGAGAAACACTTGTTCCTGGGGCGTCGAGGAGAGAGGTTGGTCCTGGCGACGTGTGCGACCTCGTTACTGGGACAGAGTACTTGTAGCGAAAGCCTGAGGATCGTTTGGTGTTTCACGGCTGCCATGGGGGTGCCTACGGAAGCTTTTGGTGAGGTAGAATTTATGTTATCTCGCTGAGGCGAGAACCTTCGCAGCGATAAGCGTCAGATCACTGTAGTGGTCGTACATTCGCAACGGCGGTTAGGGAAGTAAAGTAAATTGCTGATCACGTGTCTTTTTCGTTCTATGCTGAGCCTTCACGTTGCTAGAAGCGAGTGTAGTTCTAAATATAATTGCAATTGCCATAGCTGATGTCAGTGTTCCGCGCTTGAATTAACGTCCGCGAATATATCATAGGACAGTGCCAGACGGAGCGATTATCAAATGCGAATAGGCAGAACTAAAATGTTGCTCGTACTGTGTAATCTTGTATAGAGTAAATTGCAGAAGAGAAAAGAATTTAACACTACTGAGTGTGTCATTTCATAGCTAGTACTTTCCTTTGTCATTTTATTATCTCCTTGTTTGTGTATTTCATATTTGCAACCACGTAGTGGAGGCAGTGTTTGTAGGTCAGCACATCTGAACATTCTAGCATATACTGAGGATGTGGTTAGAAACCAACCAGATTTGCATACGACTAGTTGATGTCACATACAGAGCTAAGGATAAGCTTACCCTTCTGGAGAGCGTATAAGTGTCAGGGCGACTAATTAGCGTTATAAAATACGTTGTGCAAAATTTTTCACTTATAGGTTCGGCTCGCAGGCTTACCCATCAGCAGAAAAAAGCAAAACAGAAGCGGTAGCTTACAAATATCGAGACGATAGTCCAGCTAGCAGTCCAGAGGATATATACAGACAAAACGAAATCTTACTTATCTTTCATCACGTATGGGACTAACTCCGCTACAGGTTTCAGAGCCATCAAAATTTAATGAAATTCTTTCAGATCATAATTACCAGGAAATACATTAATTGCAATAAAGAAGATAAACTGGAGTATGTCAAATTTTATCAATAAATATTGCCAGAACCATCATCTGCAGTTATATAATTCTTTGTCTAAAAAAAACTGATTCAAAGACGAACCAAGAGCAAAGATCTGACAACGCTTTTGCGGCGTTAGATACATGTAATTCAAAACTTTCTCCAATACTGCAACTCTGTCCCGAATTCTAGTCACTTTCCCAATGACAACAGGAACGCCAGAAAGCAGTTTACGCTTTAAAACGTTTAAAAACCTACCTATGGAACCGTAAAAATCAAAATAGACTGAGTGGTCTTGCTCTGTCCTTTGTGCATCGCAGCGCATCCTAATAAAATTTAGACGTAAACCCCCTACCCCGCCGGCCGCGGTGGTCTCGCGGTTCTAGGCGCGCAGTCCGGAACCGTGCGACTGCTACGGTCGCAGGTTCGAATCCTGCCTCGGGCATGGATGTGTGTGATGTCCTTAGGTTAGTTAGGTTTAAGTAGTTCTAAGTTCTAGGGGACTGATGACCACAGCAGTTGAGTCCCATAGTGCTCAGAGCCATTTGAACCCCCTACCCCGCTTCCCTCTCCACCAAAGAAAAGTCGTAAATACGCCCGTGGTTTTCGGTCCTGCAGTAGTGGAAATCAGTATAACGGTAGGTTTCCAACGAAAGTAAAAGTATGAGGCTCATTTAAATGAAACTTGGTTAGCGTCAACCTTTGCCTTACACGTAAGGTGGCACCACGTAACTGCGGGTATGTGGCGCCATATACACTCCTGCAAATTGAAATAAGAACACCGTGAATTCATTGTCCCAGGAAGGGGAAACTTTATTGACACATTCCTAGGGTCAGATACATCACATGATCACACTGACAGAACCACAGGCACATAGACACAGGCAACAGAGCATGCACAATGTCGGCACTAATACAGTGTATATCCACCTTTCGCAGCAATGCAGGCTGCTATTCTCCCATGGAGACGATCGTAGAGATGCTGGATGTAGTCCTGTGGAACGGCTTGCCATGCCATTTCCACCTGGCGCCTCAGTTGGACCAGCGTTCGTGCTGGACGTGCAGACCGCGTGAGACGACGCTTCATCCAGTCCCATACATGCTCAATGGGGGACAGATCCGGAGATCTTGCTGGCCAGGGTAGTTGACTTACACCTTCTAGAGCACGTTGGGTGGCACGGGATACATGCGGACGTGCATTGTCCTGTTGGAACAGCAAGTTCCCTTGCCGGTCTAGGAATGGTAGAACGATGGGTTCGATGACGGTTTGGATGTACCGTGCACTATTCAGTGTCCCCTCGACGATCACCAGTGGTGTACGGCCAGTGTAGGAGATCGCTCCCCACACCATGATGCCGGGTGTTGGCCCTGTGTGCCTCGGTCGTATGCAGTCCTGATTGTGGCGCTCACCTGCACGGCGCCAAACACGCATACGACCATCATTGGCACCAAGGCAGAAGCGACTCTCATCGCTGAAGACGACACGTCTCCATTCGTCCCTCCATTCACGCCTGTCGCGACACCACTGGAGGCGGGCTGCACGATGTTGGGGCGTGAGCGGAAGACGGCCTAACGGTGTGCGGGACCGTAGCCCAGCTTCATGGAGACGGTTGCGAATGGTCCTCGCCGATACCCCAGGAGCAACAGTGTCCCTAATTTGCTGGGAAGTGGCGGTGCGGTCCCCTACGGCACTGCGTAGGATCCTACGGTCTTGGCGTGCATCCGTGCGTCGCTGCGGTCCGGTCCCAGGTCGACGGGCACGTGCACCTTCCGCCGACCACTGGCGACAACATCGATGTACTGTGGAGACCTCACGCCCCACGTGTTGAGCAATTCGGCGGTACGTCCACCCGGCCTCCCGCATGCCCACTATACGCCCTCGCTCAAAGTCCGTCAACTGCACATACGGTTCACGTCCACGCTGTCGCGGCATGCTACCAGTGTTAAAGACTGCGATGGAGCTCCGTATGCCACGGCAAACTGGCTGACACTGACGGCGGCGGTGCACAAATGCTGCGCAGCTAGCGCCATTCGACGGCCAACACCGCGGTTCCTGGTGTGTCCGCTGTGCCGTGCGTGTGATCATTGCTTGTACACCCCTCTCGCAGTGTCCGGAGCAAGTATGGTGGGTCTGACACACCGGTGTCAATGTGTTCTTTTTTCCATTTCCAGGAGTGTATTTGTAGAGAGACTGACGCGTGCGCACCGTTTGATGTTGCAAAGCGCCAGTGTGGTTTCACGCCGAAGAGAAGGTGGTCACACAAGTTATCGTCCACTACCGAACATGCCGGCGAGTAAGGAGGAAAAACGAGGAGTGATTCGATTTTTGGCGGCGGAGGGAGTTGCAGGCCGTGAAATGTATCGATGGATGAAGCCTGCGTACGGTGAGTACATTCTGAGTCGTTCAAGTGCTGTGGAATGGCGCAAACGATTCCTTACGGGGCGTGAGTCACTGGAAAACGATGATCGTCCTGGACAGTCTCATCGTGTCATCACACCAGAAATGGTTGCAGAAGTGAATGCCTTAATCTTGGACAACCGCAGAATCACCGTGGACGATATCCATCGGTTACTGGGTATTGACGTGGGCACCGCCAATACCATAATGCATCAACACTTAAACTTTCGAAAAATCTGTGCGCAGTGGGTTCCCCACCAATTGACCGACGAACAGCGCAATATTCGAATTGCACTCTCTTTGAGTAATCTCCAATGTTATCATGGGGAACAATACGGCATTCTGTCGCGAATTGTCACAGGTGACGAAACATGGTGTCACCATTTTGAACCGGAAAGTAAGCGTCAGAGCAAGAAGTGGAAACATGCGACTTCACCACCTCCAAAGAAATCAAAGGCCGTGCACACCACTTTTGGTAAGGTCATGAAGTTCTTGTTTTTGACCACAAAGGCCCACTGCTTATCGAGTCCCTGGAACGGGAAACCACGATCAGTGTCCAGCGTTATCAAGCCACTTTACAGAACCTTACACGAGGCATCAAGTCGAAAGCCGAGGCACGTTGCCCAATAGCGTTATACTCCTGGATGATAATGCCCGTCTACACACGGCCAATGCGGTGAAGACGACATTGCAGCGGTTTCTGTGGGAATCGCTGGAACATCCACTGTACAATCCCGACCTTTCACCGTGTGACTTTCATGTGTTTGGACTTCTAAAACAAGCTATTCGATTCGTAAAGGACGAAGAAGTGTGTGACTGGGTGCAGGCCTGGATCCGACAGCAGCCTACTAGCTTCTTCAAGGATGGAATAGACCGGCTAGTGTCGCAATGGGATAAATGTGCCAACAATTTTGGCAACTATCTTTGAGTATGTGTACTGTGTATTTTTGAGGTAACAAAATCGTTACCGTCACTTTTCACCAGTGACCGGGTTTCATTTGAATGCCCCTTATACAATTTCTGTAGCATACTGTGTCGAATTTATTATGAAAGTAGTAGGTACATATAAGACCTTAAGGATCATGACGGAATTACATTGTTTCTATCATAACATGAGTAACAAAATAAGGCGTTCGCATTTCCTAGGTGGAAAATAGTATGCAGGCACTCACTGTCCTGTTGTGTTATGTTAGTACTTTGTCCAACCTTCGTTCTTCGTAATTACCTCAAAAATTCACTTCGGCATTGATTTTGTTAGGGTTTGTATTTGCAGTGAAATTTTCATCCGCTCTTCTCATAGTGCACATGTTAGAGTTCATTGTAGTGTTCAGCCAAGCAAAGCGTGATTTAGCTTTAGCACACAAGGCTACCCAAATCATAGCAGTTCCACCACCAAAATTTCTACTCATGCTTACCTGCAGCTCTGTTCTCATATCATGCCAATAATACTGAAATCCATCATGACCATCTAAATTAAACATCTTCTCATCGCTGAAGATCAATTTATACAATTCTGAAGTCCATGACATACGTTTTTGAGCAAACTACAATCTAGCCTACTTGTGTTTGGGTGTTAGAGCAGGTTTCTGCAGTCGTTTCTTGAATGCAAGATGCTTGTCATTTGAGAAAATTTGTCGTACACGTTTAGTAGCTATTGATAACTGTAAATCAGCAACAAGTTGAGAAGAATAACGGTTTGTGGCCCTTACTTTGCCCTAAAAGAACTGTTTCCATACCTCAAATAATTTTCTGCTTAGCCCATATTTTACGTTCTGTCCATATCGTGCGTCCAATCCAACGAAATTATCAATCACTGTACTTGAACGGTTTAACGTCTTGGCACCTTGACGATTATAGTGTCCCATTTCCGTGTATGCACCAATTGTCGCTTTTTCATCTAATGATAGCTGTCTTCCGCGTGACATTGTCACGATCATGGTTTATGTACACAACACGCACTGTCACTAATGAAGTGTGGTTCCAGTTTGCAGTAAAGGCACTTGCGCATAGTCGTAACATCCCAAAGAGACGACTGACTTTATACTGAGTTCCACCTTCTACCACCTGATTATTTGATGTCTTTATTATACGCTACTCTACTGGCATCAAATGCGGTACCATCTGACTGCATTTGTCAGTATACTGGACCTGATGCTATTACATATACGTAGTACACAACTGTTCCAGCCGGCAATGTTAATTTTACCATAACTAACCGTGCCTTTATGCTGATTTCCAATACTGTAAAGCGGCGTAGTACGGTATGGTAGGTAGCACAGGGATTTGAGTATGTACTAGGATGCACGTACATGCAAAGTGCAACGAGATAAGCAGTGAAGTTCTTCCCCGTCACCACTTGCGAATGGAGCAGCAAATAAGGGAAAATGATGGTCCGAGAATCAAAACTACTGTCCAACACAAACTGAAACGTATCTCGCGGACTTCTGAATTAGATGTAGCTGGCACTTCACGAGCTACTGAGGGAGTGAGGGTTCCACTGTGTTTATTTATTATGGATATTTATTGAGCTATCGATAGTGAGGCAACTGATACGCTGTAAAGTATTTAGGCTAGATTCCATCTACTCTCAGTAGGACCTATCCCAGCCACATACCTGTAGCTATGACTGTCTAGCATTTACCGCGGGTTGTACGTGACATCTGACATCCGCGTTGCAAAGCATCCCGTATAACCAGCTTGAAATGGCGCTTGACGTTGACACACGTTTGCGAAAGTGGTCACGCCGTTGTTTCCTCGTGACCCTCTTGCCGAAGCTACTCCGACAAAGACCACTTTCATGAGTGGCGCGTACTGTAGTTTAAATGGTATCTTGGTGGCGGCTAATAATTCAGATCTCCTCCCACATCATTTTCACGAATAGCAATAGCTGTCGGAGAGTTATTTGCTATTTTACAAGCCATAATACAACAACAAAGTTACGAGTCGAAAGTGTCCTCCTGCACTAGTGAGACAAAACATTATGGCCACTGCCCACTGTGAGACTAAATACTACCTGGTTGCGTGATGGGCACATGATGCGGGAACGAAAGTGTAAATGCGCAGATGAGACGAATGGGGAATTATTCTACCGGCGACAAGGGCTGCAAATAGGAAATCCATTGACATGAGCGACTTTGACAAGGGACGGGTTGTCCTGTCACGGAGCTTGGGAACGAACATCTCGCCAACGGCGAAGATCATAGACTGTTCTACATCTACACCTACATCAACATACATACTCCACAACCACTGTTCGGTGCGCGGTGGAGAGTATTCCGTACCACTACTAATCATTTCCTTTCCCATTTCATTCGCAAATAGAATGAGGGAAAAACGACTATTTATATGCCTCCGTAGAGTCCTAATTTCTCTTATTTTCGTGGTCCTTAAGCGAAATGTACGTTGGCAGCAGTAGAATCATTCTACGGTCAGCTTCAGGTGCTGATTCTCTTAATTAACAGAATAATGGAAATGGAAAAGCCGTGTGGCTAGAGACTCCCGTCGGGTCGACAGTTCGTCTGGTGCAAGTCTTTCGAGTTGGCGCCACTTCGGCGATTTGCGTGTCGATGAGGATGAAATGATGATGACAAGGACAACGCAACAACCAGTCCCTGAGCGGGGAAAATCTCCGACACAGCCGGGAATCAAACCCGGGCCGGTAGGTATGACATTCCGTTGCGCTTACCACTCAGCTACCAGAGGCGGACATTTACAGAATAGTGCTCCTCGAAAACAACGTCGCCTTCTCATATAACGCTAACGTCCGCTATTGTTATACTATAACCTTAAAGTTGGTCGCAGTTCGTATAGTGAAATTATTTTTATTCAAACAATTATGGTATAAAGCAACAGAGCAGTGTTACCCTCTGAGAGGAATTTCGTTACGTTGACCGTGTTGTACCTAACGGAGGTGGCTTATCGGAAGTGAAAGTCAGAATTACGTAAATATTTAAACAGCAACAAACAATATTTTACCTATCTACACTGTTCAAAGAATAAATCAAACGGTCGCCAACCTAATTAGGCATGAGAATGATTGACATTCTTGTTCAAGAAAATAGGTATGAGTAACTTTAACGGACAAACACAACCTAAACTTTGCCACACGCGAGTGCAGTGAACTCTGGCACCTGAATACAGTATGTTCACGTTAAGGTTGGAGCTAACAGATCAAAACAAACTATTTGCATAAATATAACAGATAACAAAACCACTATTATCTTGAGGACTTAGTCAAACTGAATGGTCTCAATAACGTTACTATTAATATTCATTGTAGAATCATAAAATGGGCATAGATTCAATATTACTTTTCAAACATTTTCCGATCTGACAAAAAATTGTAAATGTAGTTCACTGCAAAATTATGAACTGGTCATAGGTTAAGTCTCTCTCAGCTAAATACTTTTCTATTTAGAATGAAAGTTAAATGTATTTCACTAACAAACAATTTCTCACTGAATTTTGAATAAAAGAAGTTACTATTTTCATAGACAGTGGTCTTTCTATTAGTTGTTATTTATCATGAGCATAAAGGATAAACTGTGGATCCTAATACACTATCAATATGCATTTTCAATACACAAGAGAAACAAGTGCTTAGCAAGCATGAGTATATAACTTTCCACAATTGCAGTTTTCAACTTTTACTGCAATAGAACACAACTTGATGTGGTTATAAGACAGTAGCTCACCTTTGGTTGATTTTCAACAGACTGCACTGTGATCATTTACTAAGCAAAACTTTATAAGCCTCAGTTTTAAGAACTTTTAATTTTAAAGTTGGCAACAACATATTAATAAGTAGTTTTAATAGAAAAGTTATTTACAGCAAGCATTTTTACTATATTACTCAGTTCTGCTAAATCACTGAGCTTTAATGTTCTTTCAGTAAGGACACTCGGTAATCACTTTAGCATGGGAAGGACCCTAAGTTGTTGTGTGACTAGGGATAAAAAATCAAGGAGGGTATAAGAGTTCGAGTATAAGTTACCTTATATTTGTGCACAATAAAACATCCAATGAGCTGATCCTTCACAATACATTTCTACTATTCCTTGGTTCCTTTTCAGTGATTGCGCAATGTGCTGGCGATTGCATGTTGGTAGGTCGATTTGCAGGTAGAATTGCTGGACTCTGTCATTTCTTGGTGGCGATGATAGATATCAATTCCAGAATAGTTCCAGATCTTTATCCATTCATCCGAGGCATTGGAAAGCGGCACGGAAAGACTCTCTCGACACCAGCACAATATACAACTTTTACATGAGCAGTTGACAGTTTGGTAGCTCGTTCCCGACTGACTCTTGGTCCTTCTACCTACGCCAACCACAATTTGCGTGCGCTAATAAGCTCCGTTCCGGAGGGAAACCACAACACCTTTTACATACAAAATAACTAAGAACCCTAAGTGAAGGTCAGCAGTTTGCATAACAGCAACCAAACATATTATAGATTATATGAGGAAGATAAAACATCATTTGCTCATATTTTGAATATTACAGAGACTACACTTCATTACAGTATCGAATTAATCATACACTAATTACAGAAGTTCAACGATGGGACGTTGAACAAAATAGAAAGCTAAATGAGTCAACAAAAGGTAAGTAGTCTCTAAGCTATGGTGTTACACTCTCCAAGGATTCCCATTTGATTTCCCGAAGCATTTTCGTAATACGTGAATATCTGAACCTACCAGTAACAAATCTAACATCCCGTTCCTGAATCACTTCGATGTCTTCCTTCAATCAGACCTGGGTCGAATCCAAAAGACTAGAGCAGTACTCAAGAATGGGTCATACTATTGTCTAACATGCGATCTCCTTTACAGGTAACCATCTAAACTCCATCCGAACAGACACTAAAAGGCCCAACGGTACCGAACGGCCGCCGTGTCATCCCCAGCCCGCAGGCATCACTGGATGAGGAGATGCGGATATGGAGGGGCATGGGGTCAGCACACCGCTCTCCCGGCCGTATGTTAGTTTACGAGACCGGAGCCGCTATTTATGAATCAAGTAGCTCCTCTGTTTGCCTCACAAGGGATGAGTGCACCCCGCATGTGTACAGCGCTGGCAGATCGGATGATCACCCATCCAAGTGCTAGCCCAGACCGACAGCGCTTAACTTCGGTGATCAGACGGGAACCGTTGTTAACACTGCTTCAAGGCCGTTAGCTTACACGTAATCATACTCTCCTAAAAGTCTCGCAATAATCGGAAGTCGACCATTCGCCTTCTCTACTGTAACACTTACATACTCATTACATTTCATATCGCTTTGCAACGTTACGCCTAGATATTTAATCGACGTGACCGTGTCAAGCAGCTTGTTGCTACATCACAGCAACGCCCGCCCCGATAGCTGAGTGGTCAGTCTGCCTTCAGCAGGGTAACAGAGCGGACGCGTACGCCTGACTTCGTGCGGAGCGCGAGCTCGCCTTGTTTACATTCTGACGGCCGTTGCTTAAGTGCCGGCTTACCTTGTACGATCCATGGCGAACCGTTACCGTAAATCAACACTCCGATTTACTTTCTGCAAAGATTATGCCCGACCCAAAGCACTCGAGGTGGAGCGTTTTCGGCGAGAGGAAGTGAAGATCCCGGCGACCGATATTATCGGCATACAATTGTCAATCGTGAGCAGCACGGTCTATGTGAAAATCATTAACGACGCGGCGTGCGAACGCATACTACGTGAGACCAAAACAGGGGCTCCGCTTCTGTCATGCTGATGGCAATGTGGGGGAGGTAACCGTCGACCACGCAGGCTTAGGTATGCGAACGATACGCATTTTCGAATTGCCATTCGAACTTCCTGCTGAGGAAGTCGTCGCGGCACTACGCCCATACGGCACAGTCCATGGCCACACTGCGGAGAAGTGGACACAGTTTCGGACATATCCTGTCCTAAACGGGGTCCGACAGGTCACCATAGATCTCCGAAGCCACGTTCCGTCCTACTTACAGATCGGCGAATGCCGTGCAATAATTATATACGACGGCCAGCCTCGGACCTGTTCCGGGTGCGGCAAAGAAGGCCACCTTAGATCCGAATGCCTACAACGGCGTATTACGCAACTTCCAGCTGCCGAAGAACCACCCACGTCGCAACCTACAGTGCTACCGGTGACCTACGCCGCTGCTCTAGCTTTTCCTACCGCTTTGCCACGTCGCCCGGTCACCACAAACGACGCCACCAACGAGCCCGACCAGACACCGACGGAGAGCGCTTCGGACGGCCCGCCGCCTCGGCCGGCCATCGACGCCGCTGCGACGATGCAGACGCAACCGGACGCTGACCCTGACCTCGGAAACACGATGGAGATCGACTCGCTCATCGTTCCTACAGTGGCCTTTCTGCCAGAACGACGCGACCCCCTTCCGTCGTCGGACACGGAGGGTCGCACAAGGAAACAACGTTCTCCGAAACGTCGCAAGCGAAGACGTCGCACAGTTTCCGGCCAAGAGGAGACGTTACAAGTCGAGGAGGACGTAACCGTCGACCAGCACGAGGCCTCAGAACCCGCTACTGCTGACGAAGACGTTATGAGCGCGGAGACATCTATCGGTGTGCCTGAGCCCCGTGCTGACGCTGAACTAAATCATGAACGTATCACAGGCGACACTACACCACGCACCATTACAACATCTTCTGCAGACAAAATGGAAGATACACCAGTGTCCGCTTCCACGGCGTAGCACGAGGAGGAGGTCGAGGAGCAGGACCCGTTACGGGACCCTGCACCGTCACGGCCGCACCACTAATCATACTCTCCCCAGACTCCCCTGCTGGCCAGCGGGATAACGTTCCGCTGCGACGCCCACCCCCTTGCGCAGACAGCGGAGTGGACCAGCCTCCAGCAATCCGATACCAGGCCTACCGGATAGCAACCATCAACACCAACACCATCCGTTCCAGGGTGAAAATCCGCCTTATGCAGGAGATGTTCTGGGCTTCGGATATTGATTTCGCCCTTCTGTAGGAAGTTCACTTGGCTAGTCTCCCGGATATCAATGGCTATACCGCCCATGCCTCCGCGAGTGATCCTATGGGCCGCGGAGTGGCCAACTACGTCCGCCACGGGATTTCTGTGACCGATGTCGCCTTCCTTCCATCAGCTCGGGGCATGGCACTCACTGCCATGGGGACACGCATCATTAATGTCTACGCTCCCTCAGGCACCGACCGACGGCATGAAAGAGCCCAGTTCTATTCTGAGGACATCGCTCCCCTGTTTTTAGGGCGTTATGACCATTGCCTACTAGGAGGTGATTTTAACTGCGTTCTGCATCCTAAAGATCAGATTCCCCACTATACTACATGCCAGGAACTACGTATAGTGGTGCGAGACCTCCTGCTTCACGATACCTGGGAAGTTCAACACGGCGACCGTTCTGGCTATACCTTTCTTACCAGTCATTCCGCAAGCCGACTAGACAGGATATATGTCTCACAAACTCTTAGATCTGCGATACGGGGCGCCGAACGCTGGCCGCTGGCCTTTTCCGACCATTGCGCTTACATCTGTACGGTCCTCCTTCCGCCGCAATCAGTATGGCGCAGCCGTGCGCCATGGAAACTCAATACTTCACACTTGCATGACCTGGCGTGTCGCCAACAAGTCACTGAAACGTCGACAGCCTGCGAACGACGCCTTCCCCGCTACCACTCGACATTGACATGGTGGTTGGACTGCGCCAAGCCGGCGATCCGGAGGACACTGATGAGATACGGGAAGGACATGGCCGACTGGCATCGCATCACTGTTGACTTCTATTACGCGATTCTCCGAGATCTGGACGCTCAACCGCCAACCCCGGACAACCAGTTGGAACGGCAAAGAACTAAGGCGAAGATAATTGCGCTGGCGCGCCGCAAACTGCAAGGGGTCGTGATACGGACGCGGCGCCACGATCACGCGGATTTAGAAATTCCATCCATGCATCATATAGTGTCCGACAAACGACGGCGTCGTTGGCAGATCATCAGCACTCTGACCACGCCTCATGGCACGCAGGTGACCACTCAGAATGACATCGTCCACGCATTCGTCGAGCACTACCGTCGTACTTATAGTGAAGAAGATGCTGAAACTGCAGCAGACATTTTGCATTATGTCACGCGCACCCTCCCCCACACGGAGGCGGATGCTTTGACAGTAGGGGTCACGCTAGACGAAGTCAACAACGCAATCGCCAAGGATGCTGTCAACAGATCGCCCGGCATTGACGGCTTACCGATTGAGTTTTACCGTACCTTTCGGGACATCATGGCACCATGGTGGACGACTATATATCAAGAACTGATGACATCTGACCAAGCAATCCCACCCGCCTTTGCTGAGGGCATCATCATACCAGTCCACAAACCAGCCCGTGGTTCGATGGTCACGAGTTGCAGACCGCTCACCCTACTCAATGCCGATTACAAGATTTTCGAGCGCTTACTGGCAATGCGGCTCCGAACAATACTCCCTCATATCCTCTCGCCAGAGCAAACAACGCCTGGAGGACAGGTTAACATACAGAGTGCCACATGGGAATGCCGCGACTTAATTGTGATGGCGGCGGCCTGCAGACTCCGTGCAGCGGTCGTCGCTATAGACTTCGACAGCGCCTTCGATAAAGTGCGTCATCGTTTCCTGTTTTCGGTGGCAGCCCGAATGGGCATCCCCCCTCCGTTTCTCGACGTCATCCGGTGTCTTTACGACAGTGCCAGTTCACGTGTCCAAGTCAATGGACGTTTAGCAGGGCCGGTACCTATCTGCCGTTCGATACGGCAGGGGTGCCCCCTCTCTACCCTCATGTGTGCCATTGCCCTTGAGCCCCTTATTGGGGGCTTGCCGACCAAGCTCTCTGGCCTCACCCTACGCCAACACACTTTTCGCTGTCAGGCATATGCTGTTGACCTCCTCCTCCTCATTCGCTCCGGCTCTGAGATTCGAGAAGTCCTCGAATTGATTACCCGTTATGGGGCTGCCGCTGGCAGTGCCATGAATGTCGCCAAATCTTCTCAAATGCACATTGGACGAGGCCTTCAGGAGGGTGAAGTGGCACCCCTGCCGCTTGTGCGGACTTTCCGGTACCTGGGCATTACCTTTACCCCCACGGTCACACGCACAGCGGCAACGAATTTCCGTCACCTGTTACACGTCATCCGCAACGACGTCCGCCAGAACCTCTTGCACCGCCAGGACACACTTCAACGGGTTCAGTTTCTTAATATTTATGTGGCATCAAAATTGGTTCACATCGCGCAGCGGTCTGCGTGGCGCCACCCGGGGAAGGTGTGTTGCCTTCCGGAACTGGGTTAAAACCGCCAGGAGACCCTCTGATTCCCGGAAATCTTCAAACTGTCTGAAGTGCTCTGTGGCTCAGAGGAACCTGAGTGGGGCGGGGACCGTAATGTCCTATCCCGTGGCCTTGACGTGGCCCTGGCGCTCAGTAACCCCCTCAGATGGGGTGAAGCTAACACGGGAAGGGCCGTCCATGCATGACGTTAAACGGCTAGCCCTTAACTGGGTGCAATCCTCACTGAACCGCACTGGCCCACCGTGAATTATCAAAAGCGGTGGGTGAGACATGGTCGGCCATGATCCCCCAGTACGTGTGGAGGCCCTCCGGGGAACGTAACTCGGGTTTGAGTGCCGCACCGTCTCGATGATGTCAAACTCCACAACATAAGACCCGGGCCATACCATCATTATCTATCACATCATCATTCTCATAACACCTCCGGGCTGTGGAACGGTGAGGGTTGTCGTGTGTCAAGGAAGGACGTTAAACTCCCGTCATGGTAGGACGTTAAACGCCCCCAACCCAAGGCGAAAGCGAAGGGTGCGTGGCACAGGGGGAGCTGTGTCTGAGGGACTAACCATCTGTCCCTCAACTCGCAGGGCACAAGAACAGCTGGTGCTCTGCATGCCGGCGACCTCGTTTGTCGGCGTGGGACCTCGGCGCGAGTCGGCAAGTGCACTTCGCCGCGCCCGTGGTTAACCGGGGCGTGTTCTGCCAAACCCAGGGGGTGGTGACATCGCCTGGGCTAGGTTAACTGGGTCCAGACCGTCGAACGACTGGGTGACCGGCCCGCCACCTGAGTAGGAGCGGGTCCTTGGCCTGTAGGTGGGAGCTCGGGCTAGTAGGCGGCGAAGGGCGAGAAGTGCATCCGCTTCTCCGGAGTGCGGGGTGTACTTGCCGAGGAACACTGGGAGAAATCGTCGGTGACGGGGCCACTGAAGGGGACCAGGACACTGGCAACGGTGTGCTGAACTCGGCGGCTCAGAGATGCCCTTGACCTAGGGACGAGGTTGGTGGGCGAGCTGCATCTTAGTCCCCCCCCCCCCCCCCCCCCCCATGCCAGAGGAGCCGGTCCGGGGTTAGAGACGGGCTCCCAACCCCCTTTTCTTTCGCTTGTCAATCATGGCTGAATCTGAGACAAGCGAATCGTGTGCTTCCGCGAGGGCTTCGATGCTTTCTGCTCCCGACCCATCGGGGCAAATGGAGGACATTGATGAGAGTGTAACGGAAAGACACAACAGAATTACACAGCTGTTGGAGTCCAACGTTAAAAACGGGAAGATCAGCCAAACAGCTATCCTGCCCATTAAAAACGAACTTGCCTCCTGGGCGATTGCTCACGCAAGGCTTGAGGGGCGAGTTGTCGAACTACAACGAGAAAACTTCACACTTAGGAGACAACCGGCTAGGACATGGGCAGGTGTTGTAGCTCAGGCTGCCCCTAAATCTCAAACAACCAGAGAGACAATAGCGAAAGTGGCACAAAAGCCGGACACGGCGGTCTTTTTAAGACCCCTGCCTGGCCAAGACACCAAAAGGGTTCAGGAAATTTTTACGACCATGGTTAATCCAGTTAAGGACAAAATAAAAGTGAATAAAGTTAAAGCAACTAAAAATGTAGTAATAGTGGATGTAGCAACCGAGGAAGATAAGAACAAGATCTTAAACAATCAAAATTTGTGCAAGGCGGTTAGGTGTGAACCCCCAAAGAAGAGGAATCCACTCGTAATCATGTACGATGTACCAGTTACGATGGATAATAATGAACTGAGCAATACGATTAGGAGTCAAAATTTTGATGATATGACTGATGAACAATTTAAAAATGATTTCAAATTAAAATTTAAGACAGGACCAAGAGATAGGCAGACAGTACATCACGTAGCAGAAGTGACAGGATCTATGTGGAAAAGGCTTACATCTATGGGAAGAATTTATGTTGGATTTCATGCTATCAACGTTAGGGATTACTTGGTGGTGCCTCGCTGCCACAACTGTGGAGATCTAGATCATAACCACAAGTACTGTGACAGGAAGCCGGCTTGCTCCAGATGTGGAGCAGAAGATCATGTAAGAAAAAATTGCACAAAATCTGGAATCTGTATTCCATGTGCAAAGAGAGGCAAGAAGACCTGTAATGCCTCAGGTAGGAATTGCCCAACCTATAGGATGTTGGAGCAAAGGCTGATATCTAGGATTGATTATGGCTGAAGCTGCAGTAGTGTGCAGGATGCCCAAAAGGAAGTCTCCGGGGAAGAGGCGTAGGGACGCGGCTAGGGCTGCCAAATTCAGGCAATTTTTAACATTCGTGAAAGGAAGTAAAATAGAAAGAACAAATATGGTAGATGTGGCCGTCCAGACGGATCTGTGTGAAAGGGAAACTGCCGCTCTCCCCTCCCCCCGGAACTCGAGACTGCCAGAAGATCGGGCACCTGAAGTCAGGCGTCCTGCAATAGCGGGCCACATGAAAGCCATAAAAAATTGCTCCACATCCGAAGGACCAGTCCAAGTTAACACAATCAGTAGTTCAATAGACACACCTACGTTAGTTAAACGTATAGAAGTGGATCCCATAAGGATCTACCCCAATTTAGAACATGCTTTCCAACTTTCGCGTCTGGAGGAGCCGGCTGTCCTGACCACAGCTTTGAGGCATATAGTGCGGGTGGGACACCAGTACGGACGTAAAGTCACCTTCTCGGCCATGGAGGCTGTCGATAGGATACAGTTAAAGACGATGAATCTCCCCACTGACTTCGGCGCGCTGCGTGACCTTGTTGAAAAGGTTTTTCAAAGAAGAAATGAGACATTCAACCTAGACGAAATTTACAAACAGGCTGTTATAGCCAATGGAAGGATAGCTTTTGACTGGAGGAAGAACTTTCCGGAACAATACGTACACACGTATTTTCCATGACAAATAAAATACAGATAGGGCAATTAAATGCACATAATAGTCGATTAGTCATGCAGGAGCTACGAAGGGTGGTGGAGGAGATGAGTCTTGACGTACTCTGTCTACAGGAGCCATACTCTCTAGCGGGGAACATAGCCTTTGCCAGTGTTAACTGGCAAATTGTATCCTTTGGAGAAGACCCTAAAGCCACCACTATAGTCATGAATAAAGCCATACGAGTCACAGTGCTTGCTCATTTTTCAAATGAACACTGTATCGTAACCGAACTCCAGACTCCAGTCGGGGTCATTCACCTGGTAAATATGTACTACCAATATGGCGAGGACATCGAGCCATATCTAGACCAATTATCAAGAGTTACAACAGCACTAAGAGGCAGAAAGATAGTGGTGGTGGCAGATGTCAATGCGAAATCCCCCCTGTGGTACAGTGGCACCCGGGACGGCAGAGGGGAGAAGATGGAGGAAACAATAATGTCTTTACAGTACTTGGTCGCTAACAGAGCTGGGAATCCTCCCACCTACACTGGCGGAGGAGGAGAAGGAACTAACATAGACATAACATTACTTTCACCAAATTTTGCTGGTCATTTGAATAACTGGAGAGTAAGAGACCAAGTAACGACAAGTGACCATAACATAATAACATTTGAACTCACAGATAGGGAATGCCACTGGGACATAGGGTGGGAATTTCAGTTAAATTATAATAAAACCGACTGGGAGCGCCTTGCAAGAGAGTTTGTCACCCCGACATGGCCAGAAGGTGATGAAGACGTCGACAGGCATGCTGTAGAGCTGGTTAGTGCCATTAAAAGAGCGGTAAAGGCAGCGGTACCAACTAGGAGAAGGGCTGTCGCGGCCTCCCCGGCACCATGGTCAGCTGAACTAGGGCAGATGCGTCAGTCGGTCAGGAGGGCGAGGAGGTACTACCAGCGATGTGTCGTCTGGGAAGAAAAACAGAGATGGCTGGGAATCTATAGGAATGCCAAGGAGGAGTTCCAGAGGGAGCTCAAAAGGGTTAGGTTAGTAAGCTGGGAGAAGTATGTCCAAAGCCAATTGGCTACGGATCCCTGGGGTATTCCATATAAAATAGTCAGGGAAAAAATTAGGTCACCTATGGTACTGTCAACCGTCCGGGATGGGAATCGGATGACAGGGACATGGCAGGAAACTGCTGAAGTCCTTCTCCGGTCCCTACTTCCGGATGACATGGAAAATGAGGATACGGAAGAACAAGGCCTAATTAGGCAAGCTCAGCTAGAAGAGTACCAAAACAACGCCCTGGTGTACCCTTTTTCAGAAAACGAGGTAGCGGAGCACATTAAAGCACTTCAGAGAGGAAAGGCCCCAGGACCAGACGGCATCATAGCGGGGGTGGTACAGTACCTCGCTCCTCAACTAGTAGCACCTCTAGCCAGAATCTACAATGAGGCCTTAAGCCTCAAAAAGTTTCCTACCATCTGGAAACAAGCAAATGTCGTTATAATAAAAAAGGGACTGGATAAGGATCCAAAAGAGGTCAAGTCCTACAGACCTATTTGTCTGTTGGATCTGCTGGGGAAATTGCTAGAGAGGCTGCTGGCTGACAGGCTGATGGCACACCGAGTGCTTTGTGGAATGAGCAGCAGGCAGTTCGGCTTTAGGCCGGGGCGTTCTGCGTCTGACGCAATCGCCATGGCGGCTGAGGTCTGTGGGTCATCTACACATAAGTACATAGTTGGCATCATGGTGGACATCAGTGGCGCCTTTGACAACCTGTGGTGGCCTTCGCTTTTCTCTCGCTTGCGAGAGAAGGAGTGTCCAGGGCCGCTATACGGCTGTCTTAGGAGCTATTGTGTGGACAGGGAGGTTTGGCTATCATCCCCTAGCGGAAGAGTGGGCAAGAAGATAACAAAGGGGTGTCCACAGGGCTCTGTCCTGGGGCCACTCTTTTGGGATGTTAATATGGAGCCTCTCCTTGAGACCTTGGAGAGCTGTGCAGATGTGCTAGAGGTGATAGCTTACGCTGATGACCTCCTCCTGTTGGTGGGCGGTCGGAGCCGAGAGGAACTGGAACCGAAGGTAGAGAGAACTATGACATTACTCTCACAATGGTGCCATAGAACTAAGCAACAGATAGCACCAAACAAATCCACCTATTTACTTTTAAAGGGCCAATTGGTCAGAAACCCTACAGTTAGGATGGATGGCACGCCAGTCATACGTCGTCGAGAAGCTAGATACTTAGGGGTGATATTGGATGAAAAATGGAATTTCGCCAGGCATATAGAGGCAACTACACATAGGGCATTAGAAGTCTTAAACAATCTCATTAACATCGGCCATAGACGATTTCATTTTCCACCAAATCTCATCAAGTTATATCATAATACCATTTTAGTTTCCATCGTGGGCTACGGGTCCGGGGTCTGGGCCCACAGGCTCACGAGGGTCGTTCCTGCCGTGGCCGTGCGGAGAGTGCAGCGGAACATGATACTTCGATCAGTGGGGGCATATAGAACGTCACCAGGGGGAGCATTACTAATACTCATGGGCCTATGCCCCCTTGATGTAAAAATCAGGGAGCAGGCTGCATGGTATTGGGTAAAAAAGGGTAAAATTGAAAAAACTATGGATATAATGGGTGTCAGAGTGGGGGACAAAATTACAATTAAAAGAAGGGGAATGGAACTTTGGCAAGAAATTTGGGACGGGGAACAAACTGGAAGAAGAACGCATCAACTATTACCAGACGTTCAGGAAAGACTACAGATGAAACATTTCCAGCCAAGTAAGGGACTGCTGCACTTCCTCACTGGGCATGGCCCGTACCCGGCATATCTTTGCCGGTTCGGGAAAAGAGCGACACCCTCGTGTGACTGTGGTGCCGAAATGGGCACACCGGATCATGTGGTCTATGAGTGTCCGCTTTTCGACGACGTTGCATCAGACTTACGAAACTTACTGCCTAACACAGACACTTTCCATCTCATTAGGGACGCTACCACCTTCACCATTATTGATAAACTGGCTAGCGAGGTATCCGCCAAGATCCTAAGGGAATATAGAAGGGAGATTGAGTAGTTAGGAACAAAAATTCTCGACATAACGCATCATCCCATTCCGCCAGGGTGCGTATTGGCCGACCGTCAACAACGATCGGGATCCGACGCATCCAGGATTAGGGGGAGGGTGCGACCATACCGGCTATGACTATAAGCACACCAATTACGACTCATTGTAACTATTATTATTGTTGTTGTTGTAGAAGTAGATTATAGGAAAATTTTTTCTTAGACCTGCAGCGATTGTTGAAAGGCCAGCCCAGTGCCAGGGGCACGCCCACTGGGGTTAGCTCGGTGGGCATGGCCATAAAATAGTAGGTTTATATTATACGCTGGCACACCTGTAACGCTGCAGGATGTAGTTATTATTAGTAAGTAGATTAGAGCTGATAGTATGATTGCCTAACAGTAATCCACATAGATACCTGTAGGTAATGTAGATACCCGTAGATTGAGATAACTTCCTGTAGCAATACTGACAGTAGAATATAACAGATAAAGTAAATGCTGCTGAGATGTGATTTGTAGCTTAGTTTGACCCACTAATGATTTTAGGTGGTGGGTTACTTATGTATGATATTGGGTTTCTAATAAATAAAGATTTTTTTTTTAAAAAAAAAAAAAAAGTTCTCCCTCTGCCAACTGCAATTGGGCGCAACCTTCAGGCGGCTTTCGGCTATTATCTCATGGCTGGTTCAATGTTCAAAGTCCGTTATGAGACACTTACCCTGCCCTCACGGTATGATGGCGTCGGGCTCGTCAATGTCCGTATGCGAGCTGCAGCCTTGTACATGAGTACCATGAGAAAACAGTGGATGGACCAGGGTACATTTCTAACACGCAGCTTGCTTGAGGTCCTCCTACCTGCTTCCACCTCACCACCGGTGTCTGTCGGCCATATCGTGCCTCATTTGTCCCATATTTAGACCTTTTTCGTCGACTTCAGTTACATACATACCAGTCTCGCAGATACGCGCCCACCCAGGACTAAGGATTTTTACAGCCTGTTGCTGCGCTGTGTTCCCCGGAATGTGATGGAGACCAAACATCCCTCCATCCAGTGGCCCATAGTGTGGACTACCGTCCACCAGCCCTTCCTCCCTACGAACGTCCGAGCACTGTGGTATCACATAGTCAACAGGAAATTTGCCACGAAGCAGCGACTGCACAACATTGGCTTGTCAGAATCCCCCCTATGTCTCCTTTGCCAGCAACTGGACACTGATGAACACCGTCTGACATGCGCCTCATCGCAAGATGTATGGCGCTTCGTGCAGCAAATCATTGCCTGCTATCTCCGGGTGCCACCAGACACAATCGAACCTCGAATGTTTCTATACCCGGAGGACAGACATTTTCCCGCAGCCAAATTTCATGCTATTACGTGGGTCAAAGGGTGGGCGGTTGCTTATCTCTTTCATGAGGGACCTAAATCCCGCCTCGACTTCTGGACCTATTTACGAACAGCCCATGCAGCTCTCGAAAACACGCCACGTTACCAAACATTATTCGCTAACTATCTGCGAGGGGTCTTTGTTAGACCTCCACTGAGTTGGGGGGTGCCGGGCTCAGAGGGCAACTACCCTTCCTCCCCCGGCGGTGTCTGAGTTTCAACCGCCTACGATCTATTCTATTTCTGACCTCCGCGGATGGGAGAGCGCGGATTTTATTTCTTTTTGCTTTTCCTTTTTTCTTTCTTTTTCTTTAACCAGAATTTATATTTCTTTTCTCTTTCGCCAATGTGTTCACATAATTTCATGATATTAGTGAATATTACAAAAACACATGCAAATAAATAAATAACAACACCTTCCACTACTGTTGATTCCTGTGTCTCCCACTTCCCTAAGCACCACAGGCTCGGTGGTGGTGAGGAGGACGCTGTGGCCAAGCCTCGGGTTTCGACCCCTGCCCACTTTGCCCCCCGAGCCCCCACCGGTCCACTACAACAATAAAAAAAATTTAAAAAAGTGGTCAGCGCGACGGATTGCCGTCCTACGGGCATTGTTCAATTAAAAAGTAGAAAAAAAAAGTGGTCAGCGTGACGGATTGCCGTCGTACGGGCCCGGGTTCGATTCTCGGCTGGGTCGGGGATTTTCCCCGCTCAGGGACTGGGTGTTGTGTTGTCTTCATCATCATTTCATCCCCATCCGGCGCACGGGTCACCCAATGTGGCGTCGACTGTAATAAGACCTGCACCAAGGCGGTCGGACCTGCCCGGCAAGGGGTCTCCCGGCCAATGACCCCAAACGCTCACCACAGCAACTAGAAATTTCGTCTAAGTCATCTTGTACCCTCCTACAGTCACTTAACAACTACAGGAGCAGGATATTGGTATTTAACGCCCCGTCGACAACGAGGTCATTAGAGACGGAGCACAAGCTCGGGTTAGGGAAGTATGGGGAAGTAAGTCGGCCGTGCCCTTTCAAAGGAACCATCCCAGCATTTGCCTGGATTGATCTAGGGAAATCACGGGAAACCTAAATCAGTATGGCCGGACGCGGGATTGAACCGTCGTCCTCCCGAATGTGAGTCCAGCAACAACTACATCTTCCAGTACACCACACCATCATCAGTAAACAAGCGCAGATTGCTGCTCACCCAGTGCACCAGATCATTTACGTATGCGGAAAATAACATTCTACTGTTTGGAGCATATGTGGAAGGTAGTTCAAGTATGGTGAAACCACGAGTAGCGGCTAGGTCTTGAACGTCCAAGCTTTATCACAGGACGTGGTCGAAGGGTTGCGCGCTATATAAAGCATTTACGGTGGGTCAATGGACGTGACCGGATATACCGCCATTGAGGCGAACGGCGGCTCGATATATGGACCGCGCCACGGGAGCAGGCGGGTAGGGACAGACAGTATTGTGCTACTCGCCTAGGGCTACGTGAGACACATGGTAGTAATTGAAAGCAGCATGACAGCTGTGGACTACTCGGACAATATTGCAGATCCAGCTTAATTTATCCCTCGAAGGCGATGGCGTTTTCCAGTATAGAAACTTTTCGAATCATAAGGTGAGAATCGTGCTGCAATGGTGTGACGAGCATGATAGTGAACGCGAGCTGATGTCTTGGCCACCAAATTTGCCTAATCTGGACCCGATGGAAGTCGTGGCCCGCTGTCGGCACGAGCTCTGCGCCTGCAAGCGACTAGCCCATAATTACATGTGGGTAGATGCGACATACCTACCAACAATTTGTAAATCCATGGCACACAGAATCGCTGCTGTTTAGCGTTCCAGACGTGCATCGGAACTCTATTAAGCAGGTGCTCGTAATGTTTTGGCTCAACAGTGTATGTAAAGGGGGTGGGCAAAATATGGAAACACCGCGAGGAAGGGATGGTTGAACATAAACGTAAATGCTAGCCAAGCCTGCCGCTTGCACTGCTGTATTTGAGGGCCAACGGCACCTGTGTAATGTCCTCAATAAGTTGCAAGTGTCAGTCTGGCCAGAGCGGTGCTCTGTGTAGCTGTGAGGTGCATTATGAATTCAAACAAGAAAACTGGTGTTGTTCATATGGTGGTTGCTTGCGGTACCAAGGGAACCGAAATGTTTGGTGTTTTAAGAGGCACCGTATCGAAGATTTATGCCACGTACAAGTAAATCGGAAAAACATCACACGACAAGTTAGAACTCGGACGAAAGTATGTGTTAAGCAATCGTGACGGACGACCACTGAAGAGGGTGTGTGTTACACAGTAGTGAAGGGCGGTCATTGAAGGGGATTGTGACAAAAAATAAGGGGAGGACAACTGCGAAAGTCACTTCAGAACTGAATGTCGCACACGCGAACACAGTCAGCAAAAGGAAAGGAGAAACTAAGGGAGCTCCATAAGCTGGGAATTGCAGGGCGAGCTGGAATTCCAAAACCACTCATACCAGTAACAGCAGAACGTGATGCCGAAGCCATAAAACCTGGGCTACTGGGCGATGGAAGGATGCAAGTTGGTGGAAGAGTCTGGTTTCACACTGTTTCCAACTTCTGGCAGAGTTTTCGTCCCAATATTGAAACATGGTGGAAATGCGGTGGCGGTTTGGCCGACCATATAGTGGTATTCCACGGGCCGTACGGTTACTCTGCAAGTTCGCATTAGTGCCAAGGATAATGTGACCATTTTGGCTGATGAGGTCTGAGCCCTGTCGGCTTCCTTTCCTTTTACAAACTTCCCGAACACATGAGTTCGCGGCCGCGGTACAGAGTGGCTGATCAGCCAGGGGGCGTGGTGGTGCTGTTGCGATCGGGGAAGCGAGGCGTTGCCGTGGGGAGTAGTGAGTAGGGACCGCCGGTGCTTGGGCGGAGACATCATCCTCTCTCGGTGTGAAGGGGGTCACGTGATTCGAATTTTTATCGAGGCGTACTGACTTTTGTCATCGGGAAGTTAGTGTGTGTACAAACTGGGGGCAGGCCCTTTCTAAGTGTAGATCTCACTCAAATCGTGTGATAATCTAGTTAGTGACCGCGAAATTAAGACCACTTGTTGCTTGTTCGCCTAGTGTGAATATTGCTCCGAGAAATTCACTTAGTGTCTGAAAGCGTAGATCGAACTTTAGCAAGTGAGCGTGATTGTTCCGGCCGTATAACTTTATCACTGCCCCGTCTGTCTCGTTCCCGGTACCTTTGTAAATCGGAGAGAAGCCGAGTTGAGATCAAAATTTCTGCATCTCGGCAGTACTTCTGGAATTATTTTTCTGTTCTACCATCTTGTTTTTTGATACCAACAGTGCATGTGTACCACACACATCAAAAACGTTTTGCATCACCCCGGTTCCCAGAACTCCTGCAGACAGACATTGACTGTGGATATTGTATCACAGACACAGTCCCTTTAACTGTTCAGAGATGTCACCAAACCTGCCCAAAGATGTAAACAACCATGCATGAGCAGCGCCTATTAAACGGAGGGGGTCAGACAGCCGATCACTTCAATCTTTCCATCAGGAAGGAGGTAGACGGCTCGTGTTGTCTGTAGTTTAAGCATGCCTAGACGGTCAATACCGCGGTTCGATTGCGTCAGAATTGTTACTTTGTGACAGGAAGGCCTCTCAACAAGGGAAACGTCCTGATGTCTCGGAGTGAACCAAAGCGATGTTGTTCGGACCTGGAGGAGATATAGAGAGACAGGAACTGCCGATGACATGCCTAGCTCACGCCGCCCAAGGGCTACTACTGCAGTGGATGACCGCTACATACGGATTATGACTCGGAGGAACCCTGACAGCAACGCCACCATGTTGAATAACGCTTTGCGTGCAGCCACAGGACGTCGTGTTACGACTCAAACTGTGTGCAATAGGCTGCATGATGCGCAACTTCACTCCCGACGTCCATGGCGAGGTCCATTTTTGCAACCACGACACCATGCAGCGCGGTACACATGGCCCTAACAACACGCCGAATGGACAGCGTTCTCTTCACCGATGAGTGTCGCATATGCCTTCAGCCAGACAATCGTCCGAGAGTTGTTTGGAGGCAACCCGGTCAGGCGGGACGCCTTAGACGCACTGTCCAGCGAGTGCAGCAAGTTGGACGTTCCTTGCTGTTGTGGGGTACCATTATGTGGGGGCCGACGTACGCCGCAGGTGGCCATGGAAGGCGCCGTAACGGCTGTATGATACGTGAATGCCATCCTCCGACCGATAGTGCAACCATATCGGCAGCATTTTAGTGAAGCATTCGTCTTCATGGACAACAACTCGCGCATCCATCGTGCACATCTTGTGAATGACTCCCTTCAGGATAACGACATCGCTCGACTAGAGTGGCCGGCATGTTCTCTACAAGTGAAACCTTATCGAACATATCTGGGATAGACTGAAAAGGGCTGTACATGGACGACGTGACCCACCGACCACTCTCGGGGATTTACGCTGAATCGCCGTTGAGGACAATTTGGACCAACAGTGACTTGATGAACTTGTGGATAGTATGCCACGATGAATACAGGCATGCATCAGTGCAACAGGACGTGCTACTTGGTATTAGAGGTACCGGTGTGTACAAAAATCTGGACGACCACCTCTGAAGGTCACGCTATATGGTGGTACAACATGCAATGTGTGGTTTTCATTAGCAATAAAAAGGCCGGAAATGATGTTTATGTTGATATCTATTCCGGTTTTCTGTACAGGTTCCGGAACTCTCGGAATCGAGGTGATGCGAAAACTTTTTTGATGTGTGTATAACACGTTTACTTAGCTTAGCCATCTCACTGAGCGATCGGTGTGACTGCGGCAGTGTTGAGCATGTAGTGGTGGCCCAGACTTGGGCGCGCGTTCAGTCTGTTCCAGCGTCTCGGACAGTGCGGTATGCCACCTTATGGGACGCCTGGACCGTGGTGCCTTTGCAGCTGTGCTTCTACAAGCACCACCTTCACCGAATTCCTAAGCGGTCAGGGGAGGTCGCCGCTCGCCTATTTACGTACTTGCAGTCTAGTAGCCCTCCCATGTAACTGCTGTTTCTCTCATTCTAAGAGCCTAAGCGGCCAGTAATTCTATGACAGTTTGGTACCCCCTTGGTTTAACAGTGTAATATGTTTTTAAACTTCGTCAAGATATTCTTAATTAGTATGGGAAGCTACTCTTGTTGCAAATTGCTCAATCTTTTGGTTTAGTAGTTTACTTAACGTGGCAGTCCCTCCTGCTCTTTGTTTTAGTGTCGTTGGCTGTAACTTCATTGGCTTTGGGCACATCGCTCTTTGTTTGGTCACCACTGACTGTATTCCGTAAGCTCTATCAGGTACTGGAAGGCATTTATCGTCTTACTGGCAGTAACTCTACTCCCACGTACCGCCCTCATGCATGATAATCACCCCCTAACCAATAACGTAACTATAGCCAGACACTTCGCGTCCTGCCTCCCTGACATCTTCACCATCCCTGATGACCACCACTTCGATTACTCCTTTTTCCCGACAAGATCACAAAAAAAATACTTGAAACATTCTAGTCGAATGTAACAAATATACTTATGATGAAAAATTTTGTTCAAATGGTTCAAATGGCTCTGAGCACTATGGGACTTAACTTCTGAGGTCATCAGTCCCCTAGAACTTAGAACTACTTAAACCTAATTAACCTAAGGACATCACACACATCCATGCCCGAGGCAGGATTCGAACCTGCGACCGTAGCGGTCGCGGCGTTCCAGACTGAAGCCCCTAGAACCGCTCCGCCACCGCGGCCGGCAAACCTAAGGACATCACACACATTCATGCCCGAGGCAGAATTCGAATCTGCGACCGTAGCGGTCGCGCGGTTCCAGGCTGTAGCGCCTAGAGCCACTCGGCCACTCCGGCTGGCAAAAATTTTGTGATTGTGGAGGAAGTATAAAAGACAATTGAAATTATATGATAAAAAACGTGAAAAGAAAGTACGTTTCTTAGTAGGCTTTGTCCGTATTTTATGTTGTTTAGCTTTGAACGTTTCTTTTTTGTTGGTCTTGGATTTTGGTTCGTTATGTGGTAGACTGGAATATAAATTTCTTGTGTCTTGACCACTATACTGTTTAAGTTCTTGAAGGTCCGAATATTTTTCAGAAGACATTAGCAGAAGCTCTGAAAATATAGTGACAAAATTTGTTATTTAAAAAAGTCTTGAGTTACCGGACAAAAAGTTTCATATTACAAAACACTTACCGTTATGCACTCTGTGAGGCCACAAGAATTCGTCAGATTCCTGCGGTTGATACTCAGGTTCGACGTCTGCTGGTATACCACCACAACGTTCCAAAGTTACTGGTGTCCTGTCTCCATTATTAGTAATCCTGCATTTGATTAGCTTTTCTTCCTTCACATCCAGAGCTTATCTAATCGATCGTGTCTTGAACAAACACTTAAGTTTGTAATTTGCTCTTAGAAAGGTCGTCCAATATAGTACAATTTCTTGTTGAACAGGAATTACTTTTTAAGGCCTTCATTACACTCTTGCGATGACAAAAGAGTTTAACCAGTCTTTTGGTAACCCTCCCCACTTTTTATCAAATCATAGTTTTTATCAAATTCCACGTAAGAGTGTCCTCTTACTGGAAATATTATTCTGACACTGTCTAATCTCTTAATGGTGAAAATGGAAATGAGAGTATGGCATTGTTGGCCGACAAGCCCATACTCTGGGAAGTTCGACCGCCAAGTGAAAGTCTTATTTCATTCGACGCCACATTGGGCGACTTGCGCGCCGGTGATGAGGATGAAATGATGATGAGGGCAACACAACACCCAGTCCACGAGCAGAGAAAATCTCCAACCCGGCCGGGAATCGAACCCGTGCCCGCTCACATGGGACTCGAGCACATTACCACCCAGCTAAGCAGGCGGACTACTTAAGGGTAGTAACGACACAGTGAAGATATAACAACACGGCGTAGTTCTTATTCTGTCCTGAACACGAATCACAGAATATTCCAAGAACCCTTACTTTTGGACCAACGATTTCAATCACGTATTGAGTAAAGAACTAAGAATTTCATCCGCTTCTTTATTCCCTACATCTTCAGTGTAAGTATAAAATATTGCATCTGATAAACGTTGAAACTGTAAAAAGAAAATTGCCACTTGTAATGAACAACATGGTGCTGATACCTTGTAAGGGTAGGGTTTTTCTTAATATCCATGCATATTGCTTGATTTTCTGCTACATTTTTACTTTCTTGTCTGGCCTGTAGCTTCCTTGAATAAAATGTAAGAGCCCTTGTGTATATAGTCTTCTGAACTCAGTAGTTTAATTTTATTTATAATTTCTAACGTTTTCTTTTCCAGGAATATTTTGTGAAAGCTTTGCATTCAAACCTTTTAATTCTGCTTGAAATTTGTCACATGGGTGGTTGATTTGGAGGAGGGGACCAAACAGCGATGTCATCTTTCCCATCTGTTTGGGGAAGGATCGGGAAAGAAGTCGGCCGTGCCCTTTCAAAGGAACCATCCCGATATTTGCTGAAGCGATTTAGGGAAATCACGGAAAACTGAAATCAAAAATGGCTCTGAGCACTATGGGACTCAACTGCTGAGGTCATTAGTCCCCTAGAACTTAGAACTAGTTAAACCTAACTAACCTAAGGACATCACAAACATCCATGCCCGAGGCAGGATTCGAACCTGCGACTGTAGCGGTCTTGCGGTTCCAGACTGCAGCGCCTTTAACCGCACGGCCACTTCGGCCGGCAAACTGAAATCACGATGGCCTCCAGAATCCGAGTCCAGTGCGCCAACCACTGCGCAATCTCGCTCGGTTTTGTCACATGCTCAGCGGCTGTCGGTACACGGGTACCAAATGATAAGTTGAATTTTCTGTTAAATATTTTTCGCTACGTCTCATATGAAACAGGACATTCACGGCATTTTTTTATATAACTCACAGTATTTTTTTATTGATAGTTTTTCTGGAAGGTAAATTCTGTCTTTCCCTTGCGATAGTGGCTCTTTGTTCGCTTTAATGCACTTATGTGGTTTATAACGGCTGCCTCCTTTTCTCTGGATAGTTTCCAAGGACGGTTTACTTTTGGCTTTGGGAGACATTCCAATACCCTTCATACTCGACTGACTAGTCTGCAGTCTGCGCATTGTTACTCCATGCAAACCAATGAAGGCTTTTTGCCTCGATATAGGCATCTCTGGCAACGGAATCGTCATGCCTATGCCTTCTACGAGCAATTAATGTCACACAGATTGAGCTGGTTAAATAGGAAGAGTGATCATTACAGTTAACTAAAAAATTAAAATTCGTGATAAGCTCTTCTCTTTCATCGGTCTGATATGTTTGAAAACTCAAATAGTGAACATTAGCAGTCATTGCTAAACTCATGAGACATTACCCTGACGCTCCTACAAACATGACTCAGTCTGCCTCAAATTTTCATATTTTTGGCTGACTGATTAATAGACGGCTTCTCACCTTCATCTTGTGATGATCCACACATTTTAAAAATGCTACGAGGACCACACTACTATCGCACTTCAGACTAAACGCTATTACTATAAGAAAACAACGCAGAGTAAGAAACTCAACCTATGCCGGCCGCGGTGGTCTAGCGGTTCTGGCGCTGCAGTCCGGAACCGCGGGACTGCTGCGGTCGCAGGTTCGAATCCTGCCTCGGGCATGGGTGTGTGTGATGTCCTTAGGTTAGTTAGGTTTAAGTAGTTCTAAGTTCTAGGGGACTGATGACCTCAGATGTTAAGTCCCATAGTGCTCAGAGCCATTTGATTTGAAACTCAACCTATCAAGTTTGTAGTCGCAACCAAACTGATCTAACTGGTGCATGCAAACAGTGGAAGCAAACATTGTACTCGCCCCATTCTTTCGGTGAGAAGAGCGACTTACTATGTTCTTTCCGTTACTACTGAAGGTGAAACCCTTTATACCTCTGTGACTTGCCACGTTATTTGAAAGTCATTTTAACTGTCTTGTAGTACCGACGGCTCGACAGCTGGATGTACGATAAACCCATTTCCTAATTAAATGGATTTACCCTGTTTTTTCTTTGTGGTCTTCAATTAAGTATCCTGAGGTTTCTGTAAATTGTTGAAGGCAAACGTAAGAACAATTTCGTTGTACGAGGAAGGAGTAAGACATGCCGTATCAGCACATGTGGTCGCGGAACACCGTTTACCGCTGAGAGTAGCAGCCGCTACACAGTAGTAAAGCCACCGCTCTAGACGTCCACCAGCGCTCGACGTACGCCACGGGAGCATCGTCATTTCATTCCCGAAGCGTAGGAAAAGCAGCCTGTCTCGTGACTTGCATATCCAGCACAAATTCCAAAGCAGACTAAATTTGCTAAATGGCCGCGCCTGAAGTTTATATCTTTCTAGAATTGAGGCAATGGCATGGGAAAGGTAGTAAGTATCAAAAACTAAATTTTTCGAGAGAAGCGAAAAAGATGGTTGGTAAATTAGCTGTTATTACTTTATCGGAATAGAAAGTTCAACACGATCACTACTCCTGTATGAAACTCCTTTTGTTAGGCACAAATTTTCTTGACAAAGCATCGTAATTTTCATCCAGAAAGCCCATCACTGCTAATAAGTTTTTTTTTTTTTTTTTAACTCGTTGAGAACCACTCGTTTCCCAAGAGCTGAAAACTCTGAAGATTGGCGATGGCCTTGAATGACTGATGCCTTTTGAATGTATTGTATTCTTTCCATATTTCAAGATCACTGAACGACTGCCTCGTTTTAATCATCAGCTGAACGTGCTGATTACTGAAAGAAGTCGCACTAAAACATTTATCAGCTTCAGCAGCAAAGTCAAAAATGATTTCAGGTTTCTGATGCAAAAAGATAGCCAGAGTTGCGAATGAAATAGATGTCTGCTCAGCTTTTAACCTGTTTCGGACTGATACGCATTTTCGAACTAACCAAGGCTTGCAAAAATAAATATACGTCAGACATAACACTAAATTATTGCGATACATACAGGATGCGTCAAAAAAATGTATACACACTTTGAACTGTCATAGACAATTCATTTCCCTTTCTACAAGGTTAAATATCTGTGAGTAAGTAATGTTATGTTTCTTCAACAGGTGGAAGCAGTGGCAAGGAAGTAACTGCAACATGGCGAATGTACGTTTGAGCTTTGAAGCGCGGAAGCAGATAATTAAGTGGTACTGGAAGTTTGAGAATGTAGCTGCAGTTCGAAGACAGTGGAGAAGTGCGTATGGTACAGAACCACCTTCAAGGGTAACAATTACACGTCTACGAGACAAATTCGAAATTCATGGAACAGTGTATGATGTGCATAAAGCTCGATCAGGGTGACCTCGTACAGCTACAAGTGATGATTCCACAACTGCGGTCTTGGAACTGTTTCAGCGTTCGCCTCAAAAATCTTTAAGGCAAGAGGCACGCGAGAGTAATGTAAGTGCTAGAAGTGTGCTACGCATTCTGAAGAAAGGCAAGTTTCGTATGTACATTCCAAGGCTGGTGCAACAGCTAAGTGACGACGATCCAGATCGTAGGTTAGAATTTTGTGAATGGGTTCAGGAGATGGTGAGACGTGAACCGGGATTTACGGGTAGCATAATTTGGTCGGATGAAGCCCAATTCGAACTCAATGGAACTGTCAATAGGCACAATTATGTGTACTGGGCTTTACAGTTGAAAAGGCTGTGAATTTGCCTGGTGTAAATGTGTGGTGTGGTTTGTCTGCAAGGGGACTAATTGGGCCTTTCCGCTGTTACTGGAGAAACGTACCCAACAATGCTTGCTGACTCCATATTCCCTGACATTCGTGCATTATACAGTAATGATGAGTTTTATTTCAAACAAGATGGCGCCCTGCCGCACTATCATAGGGACGTACGAGCATACCTAGATCACAATGTGCCAGGCCAGTGGATACGACGCAGGGGACCAATCGAGTTTCCTTCATGCTCTCCAGACCTCACGCCGCTGGATTTCTTCTTATGGGGCACAGTGAAAGATGAGGAGAACAAACGTAAGCCGCGTAACCTGGACACACTTTGGAATGAGATTCAGACGGTTTGCGCAGAAATCTCATTGGACACTTTGGTAAGATGTACGGAATCAGTGGTGACTCGCACTCAGAAATGTATTGATGCTGAAGGCCACCAGTTTGAACATTAATCACATTTGCAAAGTACATTTATTTTTCCAATTAGACTTAAAGCTTCCCATTTCCAGAAATTTAACATTGTAGAACGGGAATAAATTTTCTATGACGCTTCAAAGTGTGTATACATTTTTTTGACGCACCCTGTGTATCTCCGGTCGCAAGTGAGCGTCACTCGTGAGACATTCACGTAGGACCGAACATATATGTATCCGCATTATTTAATGTGATTTCGTACGTATATTTAACGTTGCAGGCCATGGTTGGTTCGAAAACGGGTATTAACCCGAAACTGGTCATCTGCCGCATAAACATATATTTTATACGTAACTCTGGCTGTCTTTTCGCATAATAATTCAATAAGAGTTGTTGTCCCATAACGTCCAGCATGCTGCAAGAATATCTTCACAGTTCATTCTAACTGCTTCGTAGGGCTTGAAGACTTCAGCACTGCAAATCGTTTCAGCTACTTCTTTTGGAACCATAGTGTTACACTGCTTTTTTTAAAAACCAGGAATTTTAATTCCGCAGAATCTAAATAGTTTTTTCAACAGCATAAATCATAACCATTAACATCATTCGATTCTGATTCCGCCCTGCGCTGTTATCGCACTATATTTGCAAATTTAATTTCGCTGTGGTACGGGAGGAACAAATTTTCAGCACGAAAGAAGCAGCCACGTTCCCACCACGTCCGGCAACGCCCTAAAGCAACAAGCACATGAATCTTTGCCCTGTGTCGCCACGGTGAACGCACAAGTTACAATTTGAAAGTTTCCGACAGTAAAATATATTTGTATTTGTTAGTATAGGAATGAAAATAAATTGTTGTAAGGCGACACCCCAAGTGGATGACTTACTCGAGAGCATACGTGATTCGGAGTTATCACAGCTCAGAGCTTTTGTAGCCTTTTCAGTTTTGCGTAGGTAAAGTCCTTTCTAGGACACGAAAGAAAATTCTACCTAACGGCGCAACTGATTTACTTTTGTAGTCGGTCACAAAGCGTGCAAGTGTCAGCACGGGGGCTATGAAAAACTAAGTTAGGGAGCTCTGCCTTAAAAATCCTACTGTAAAATCTACGCTCAATGTTTTTATTGGGATACCGCAACTTGAACGCATTGAATATCCTGTGAATGTTAAGGTCGGATTTATGGCAGGAATAGCGGCTTTCTTCGATACAAAATGACTTGATATGAGATTTTGCATGTTCTTTAACGTTTTTCGTGTATTTCACCTTGTGAACATGCGAGGTAGAATTTTTTCGCAAACAGTCTGTACACGTGTTCTCTCCCATCTTCAGCTTTTTGATCTCAGTGAAATCACGTTTGTCTGTTAGTCCTAACATGTCTTTAAACAATCTGCTGCACACCTGTATGTGTTTATTTTCAGAGAGTAGACAATAGATTATGGATATTTGACGCTGTGTCATTGTACTTTCCAGTCCTTCCTCTCTGAATGTTGACAACGTTAATCAGACCAATAACATATGTGCCTTGGATATCAGGAGTTTGCCTCCAGAACTCAAGAGAGTTTGCTTACAGCCTCTTGCGTGAAACTGCGGCACTTGTAACAACATTTACCAGGTGCAGAAGTATGAAACCGGAATTTCCCGAAGATGGTACTAGCTGTGAGTGTAGGGCCCGTGATACTGTAACCCAAGTTCCATACATCGGTATCTGTTTCAAACCCATAAACATGTTGAGTTTCGTGCTTACGAACTACGATTTGCGGAGAGCATTGGTTTTTGGTTATCATTTGAAGAAAACTATTGCAGAATCGCATCGAATTCTTGACGAAGGTTTCGGCGAACATGCTCTTGGGAAAATTCAGAAGTTGTCATTTTGACGTGAGCACAAGAAACCGCCGAAAAAGTCCGAAGACAACAAATTGCAGGCCTTGTTGGATGAAGATGATACTCAATCTCAACAGGAACTCACGAAACAGTTTAATGTGACGCAGAAAGCCGTTTTTCTTCGGTTGTAAGCTATGAGAAAGGAGTAGAAAGTGGGAAAATGGGTTCCGCAAGAATTGAATGAAAGAGAGCAAGCAAATCGAAAGACCACTTATGAAATGCTGCTCGCTAGAAACAAAAGAAAGTCGTTCCTCCATCGACTAGTGACAGGTGTTGAAAAATGCATAAATTTTGAGAATCTTAAGCATCGTAAATCATGGGTGAATCCAGGATGTTATCTATTATGAGCTGCTAAAACCTGATGAAACCGTTAAAACTCATCGCTACCAACAGCAAACGATCGATTTAAATCGAGCATTACTTGAAAAACGACCGGAATATGGAAAAGGGCAACACAGTCGTATTGCTCCACGATAACGCCCCATCACACACTGCGAAACAGGTCAGGGAAACGATCGAGAAGCTCAGGTGGGAAATACTAGGGCATGCGGCTTATTCTCCAGACTTGGCTCCGTCCGATTATCATCTATTTGCATCACTGCGACACGCTCTCGCTGAAAAACGCTTCAATTCGTATGAAAATATATGAAAATGGCTTGCTGACTGGTTCGCTTAAAAAAAAAAAAAAACTCTTTTTTTGGGTTGACATCCATAGCCTGCCGGTGAGGCGGGAGAAATGTATAAAAAGCAATGGAGATTATTTTGAATAAAATTTTGTTTATCAGTTTCAAACAACAGACCTGTAATTATTGCAATCAAATTCCGGTTTCGTACTTCTGCACCTGGTATATGTCGTCTGGAAAAGGAAAAAACATTGGTTAGGTTATGTTTGTTGTATAAGGTGTTTCCTTGTATCCACATAAACAATAACAATAATAGTAAAGTAATAATATAAATTTTGAAAGGAACTGACTTTGGAGGCATGTTATTTGCACCTATACATTAACTATCACTTTAAGCAACACACACATCAACTTCTTTGGCGCGAAGTGAACTTACTACCTTCTTCGCGCCATGAGTCCAGTACTTGCTACGAGAACCATCTAGGGGGAACGGTTTCAATCTGTTCTAAGTGCGATTAACTAACAACGTTCTCTATGCTGTTGGTCTTGCTTATTACTACTTTATCCACGAAAAAGAAAGAAACAGTTTTTGGCACTTACTACCTTTCCCATATCAACGACATAAGTTCTTCATGTACTTCATACTTACGCGTTCGAATGATGCCTAGATGTAGGTCTCTCTTGTTGTCATTGTGGCCTTCGCTCCGAACACTGCTTTGATGGAGCTGCCCACGCTAGACTATTCTGGGCAAGCCTCTTCATCTCTTCATCACTACTGCAACTTGTATCCATTTGAACTTGCTTAGTACACTAAAGCCTTCTTCTCCTTCTACGGTTTTTAGCCTGCTCCTCACTTCCTTCCACTGTAAAACTGATTATTCCTTGATGCTTCAGGATGTGTCCCACCAAAGGACCCCTTCTCTTAGTCAAGTTTTGGTAAACTGTCTTATTTCCCCAGTTTGCTTCATAATCATATTTCAAAAGGCCTTCCTAATATTTAAAGTTATATTCGATACGAAAAGTTTTTCTTTTTTGAGAAAAACTTTTGTTGCTAATGCTAGTCGGCGTTATCCACTGAAGCATCGAAGAAACTGGTATAGGCATGCGTATTTAAATACAGAGATACGTAAACAGGCAGAATACGACGCCGCAGTCGGCAACGCCTATATAAGACAACACGTGTTTGGTGCAATTGTTAGATCGGTTACTGCTGCTACGATGGTAGATTGTCTTTAAGTGTGTTTAAGTGAGTTTGAATGTGGTGTTATAATTGGCGCACGAGCGACGGGACACTGCATCTCCAAGGTAGCGATGAAGTGGGGATTTTCCCCGTGTGATCGTTCATGAGTGCACCGTGAATATCAGGAATCCGGTGAAACGTCAAATCTCAGACATCGCTGCGGCCGGAAAGAGATCCTCCAAGAACGGGACCAACGCTGACTGAAGAGAATCGTTCAACGTGGTAACTCCTCCGCATATTGCTGCAGATTTAAATGCTGAGCCATCAACAAGTGTCAGTGTGCGAACCACTCAACGGAACATTATCGATATGGCCTTCCAGAGCCGAAGGCCCACTCGTGCACCCTTGATGTCTACACTACACAAAGCTTTACGCCTCGCCTGGGCCTGACAACACCGACATTTGACTGTTGATGACTGGAAACATGTTTCCTGGTCCGACGAGTCTCGTTTCGAATTGTGCCTAGCGAATGGCAGCACTACTTCAGAGATTAGTCGAGTCCATGCCACGTCGTGTAGCGGCATTTCTGCGTGCTCGCGGGGGCCCTTCGCGATATTAGTACTAGTTTCTTTGGCTCTTCAGTGTATATCTTCTCTAATTCGGCCGTTGCCAATTATTTTGTTGCTTAAACGACAAAACCCGTCAACGACTTTTGATGTCTTATTTCATAAAGTTGTTCCCTCAACATCGTCTGATTTACGTCTACTTCATTCCATTACCTTTCTTTTACTTTTATTAATGTTCATCTTATATCATCTTTTCAAAGTATTATCCATTCCGTTTGTCATCTGTTACAGAATTACAATGTAATCGTTGTTGTTGTTGTTGTGGTCTTCAGTCCTGAGACTGGTTTGATGCAGCTCTCCATGCTACTCTATCCTGTGCAAGCTTCTTCATCTCCCAGTACCTACTGCAGCCTACATGCTTCTGAATCTGCTTAGTGTATTCATCTCTTGGTCTCCCTCTGCGATTTTTACCCTCCACGCTGCCCTCCAATACTAAATTGGTGATCCCTCGATGTCTCAGAACATGTACTACCAACGGATCCCTTCTTCTAGTCAAGTTGTGCCACAAGCTCCTCTTCTCCCCAATTCTATTCTCCTCATTAGTTATGTGATCTACCCACCTTATCTTCAGCATTCTTCTGTAGCACCACATTTCGAAAGCTTCTATTCTCTTCTTGTCTAAACTATTTATCGTCCAAGTTTCACTTTCATACATGGCTACACTCCATACAAATACTTTCAGAAACGACTTCCTGACATTTAAATCTATACTCGATGTTAACAAATTTTTCTTCTTCAGAAACGCTTTCCTTCCCATTGCCAATCTACATTTTATATCCTCTCTACTTCGGCCATCATTAGTTATTTTGCTCCCCAAGTAGCAAAACTCCTTTACTACTTTAAATGTCTCATTTCCTAATCTAATTCCCTCAGCATCACCCTACTTAATTCGACTACATTCCATTATCCTCGTTTTGCTTTTGTCGATGTTCATCTTATACCCTCTTTTCAAGACACTGTCCATTCCGTTCAACTGCTCTTCGAAGTCCTTTGCTGTCTCTGACAGAATTACAATGTCATCGCCGAACCTCAAAGTTTTTATTTCTTCTCCATGGATTTTAATACCTACTCCGAACTTTTCTTTTGTTTCCTTTACTGCTTGCTCAATATACAGATTGAATAACATCGGGGATAGGCTACAACCCTGTCTCACTCCCTTCCCAACCACTCCTTCCCTTTCATACCCCTCGACTCTTATAACTGCCATCTGCTTTCTGTACAAATTGTAAATAGCCTTTCGCTCCCTGTATTTCACCCCTGCCACCTTCAGAATTTGAAAGAGAGTATTCCAATCAACATTGTCAAAAGCTTTCTCTAAGTCTACAAATGCTAGAAACGTAGGTTTGTCTTTCCTTAATCTTTCTTCTAAGATAAGTCGTAGCGTCAGTATTGCCTCACGTGTTCCAACATTTCTACGGAATCCAAACTGATCTTCCTCGAGGTCGGCTTCTACCGGTTTTTTCATTCGTCTGTAAAGAATTCAATCGGAATTATTATATTCTTCTTGAAGTCTGAGGGTATTTCGCCTGTCTCGTACATCTTGCTCACCAGATGGTAGAGTTTTGTCATGACTGGCTCTCCCAAGGCCGTCAGTAGTTCCAATGGAATGTTGTCTACTCCGGGGGCCTTGTTTCGACTCAGGTCTTTCAGTGCTCTGTCAAACTCTTCACGCAGTATCACATATCCCATTTCATCTTCATCTACATCCTCTTCCATTTCCATAATATTGTCCTCAAGTACATCGCCCTTGTATAGACCCTCTATATAATCCTTCCACCTTTCTGCTTTTCCTTCTTTGCTTAGAACTGGGTTTCCATCAATGCACTTGATATTCATGCAAGTGGTTCTCCTTTCTCCAAAGGTCTCTTTAACTTTCCTGTAGGCAGTATCTATCTTACCCCTAGTGAGATAAGCCTCTACATCCTTACATTTGTCCTCTAGCCATCCCTGCTTAGCCGTTTTGCACTTCCTGTCGATATCAGTTTTGAGACGTTTGTATTCCTTTTTGCCTGCTTCATTTACTGCATTTTTATATTTTCTGCTTTCATCAATTAAATTCAATATTTCTTCTGTTACCCAAGGGTTTCTACCAGCCCTCGTCTTTTTACCTATTTGATCCTCCGCTGCCTTCACTATTTCACCCCTCAAAGCTACCCATTCCTCTTCTATAGTATTTCTTTCCCCCATCCCTGTCAATTGTTCCCTTATGCTCCCCTGAAACTCTGTACAACCTCTGGTTCTTTCAGTTTATCCAGGTCCCATCTCCTTAAATTCCCACCTTTTGGCAGTTTCTTCAGTTTTAATCTACAGTTTATAACCAATAGATTGTGGTCAGAGTCCACATCTGCCCCTGGAAATGTTTTACAATTTAAAACCTGGTTTCTCAATATCTGCCTTACCATTATATAATCTATCTGATACCTTTTAGTATCTCCAGGGTACTTCCATGTATACAACCTTCTTTCATGATTCTTGAACCAAGTGTTAGCTATGATTAAGTTATGCTCTGCACAAAATTCTACCAGGCGATTTCCTCTTTCATTTCTCTCCCCCAATCCATATTCACCTACTATGTTTCCTTCTCTCCCTTTTCCTACTCTCTAATTCCAGTCACCCAAGACTATTAAATTTTCGTCTCCCTTCACTACGTGAATAATTTCTTTTATCTCATCATAAATTTCATCAATTTCTTCATCATCTGCAGAGCTAGTTGGCATAGAAACTTGTACTACTGTAGTGGGCGTGGGCTTCGTGTCTATCTTGGCCACAGTAATGCGTTCACTATGCTGTTTGTAGTAGCTTACCCGTACTCCTATTTTTTTATTCATTATTAAACCTACTCCTGCATTACCCCTATTTGATTTTGTATTGATAACCCTGTATTCACCTGACCAAAAGTCTTGTTCCTCCTGCCACCGAACTTCACTAATTCCCACTATATCTGACTTTAACCTATCCATTTCCCTTTTTAGATTTTCTAACCTACCTGCATACCTGAAAGCTTCTGCCTCAACTTAAATTCCTCTTCCAAATTTCTCGTTGGTTTGTTTGACTGGTTGTTTAATATACAGATCGAATACCTTGGGGATAGGCTACAAGCCTGACTCACTCGCTTCTCAGCTGCTGCTTCCCTATCATGCTTTTTCACTCTTATAACTGCAGTCTCGTTTTTGTGTAAGTTGTAAATAAATTTCCGCTCCCTGTATCTTAAACCCCATACTTCAAAATTTTAAAGAGTGTATTCCAGTGAACATAGCCAGAAGATTTCTCTAAATCTATAAGTTGGGAGAGGACGTGGAAAGTGCGAAGATGTAGTATTGCGGGGAATCTGGTGGTAGAGGTGCGCCAGAGTGACAGGATCACAGAGCAGGTGGGTGCATAGTAGCCTATAATGCGAGATGTTTAAGATGGAAGAGTAATGCGAGGAATTTTTTAAGTCGATAGAGGATTCGGATAGAGACTCTGAAAGGCTGAGTGGAGTGCGTGAAGTTTGAGGATCTTTAGGGCGTGATAAAAGGAGGGAGGAGAGGAAGCCTATGCCATATTTACATAGCAGAAAGTCCACCTGCTTAGCTGGGTGATAACGTGCTTGTCTCCCATGCACTGGGCCCGCGTTCGATTCCCGGCCGGGTTGAAGATTTTCTCCGCTCGTTAACTGGGTGTTCTGTTGTCCTCATCATCATTTCATCCTCATCATCGGCCGCAAGTCGCCCATTGTGGCGCCGACTGAAATAGAACTTGCACTTGGCGGCCGAACCCGAATGGGACCTCCCGACCAACAACGCCATACTATCATTTCATTCTTTTCATATTACAGGATGGATCGGATCATGGATTTAAATATGTGGAGGATTATGGAAGGGTGCAATCCTCATGTTCGCCTTATTAGTAGTTTTAGTAATTTTAGTCTATTGTAGGCTTTCTGTTGAATGGTTAATAGTTCAAATGGCTCTGAGCACTATGGGACTTAACATCTAAGGTCATCAGTCCCCTAGAACTTAGAACGACTTAAACCTAACTAACCTAAGGACATCACACACATCCATGCCCGAGGCAGGATTCGAACCTGCGACCGTAGCGGTCGCGCGGTTCCAGACTGAAGCGCCTAGAACCGCTCGGCCACCAGAGGCCGGAGAATGGTTAATAGATGGGGCTTCCATGTTAGTCGCCGATGAGGTGCTAGTCCGAAGTATTTTAGTATGTTGGTTAGCTGGATAGGGCGGTCGTAAATGGTAAGGTAAAAGTTGTGTGAGCGGAAGCTGTGGGTGGTTACATCTATAATTATAGCCCGAATTTTGGTAGGGTTGATTCTGAGGAGCCACTGGTTGCACCAGGAGGTAAACTGACTGTAATAGAGCTCGAGGGATCGTTGGCATTTCTGGATGTTAGGGTATAGGGAAGGGAAGGCTGTGTCATCGCATAGTGGAAGAGGTGAACAGGAGAAGGAAGCGCTGGTGTATGGCGGTATAGATAGCGTATAGGTGCGGAGGGAGGACAAATCCTTGCGGCATACCTGCAGTAGGATGAAAGATAACGCAGTTGGTGTTGTCGCTGGTGACAAAAGCGAGCTGTTAGAGAGAAAGGTTGTGATAAGGTAGACATAATTTGTGGGAAGTGCATGGGTCTGGAGCTTAAGGAGGAGCGCAGGATGCCATACATGAACATACGCTTTTTTTAGATCAAGTGAAATACAAATGGCGGATTTGCAGTTGTTGATTTGGTGGAACAGGATATGAGTAAAATACAGGTGTTGGTTGGTCATCGGAGGAGAAACTGGCACAAAAGCCACACTGACGGACAGGAATGGGTTGGTGTAAGTGTTTATGGTCGTGTCGGGATAGGATCAACTCAAAAACCTTGCTAAACACAGAGGTGACGCTGATGGGACAGTAGGAGAAGGTGTCACTGGCACATTTTTTATCTTTGAGGAAGAAGAGGTTTCGAGAGGTTTCCCATGGCTCATGATAGTAACCGGTGGGATGGATTATGTTGTTAAGGATGGCTACGATTTCCACGTAGAAGAGAGGGCATTCTTTCAGGTGTCTGTGGCTTATGCAGTCGTGACTCGTGGTTTTGCATTTGTTAAGGAGTATCTGTTGAATGTCTTATGTTATTATTGGACTATTGAGTCTTGTCTGTGGCATACTGTCGAGGTAATGGAAGCTAGGAGTGAGGGGTAGGAGGGAGGTATTGGTGCATTCATCGATTGTCGGGGAAAAGTAGTAATCGAAAAGGTGGTCATCAGGGATGGTGAAGATATCAGAGAGGCAGGACGCGAAGTGGCTGGCTATACTTAGGTTATTGGTTAGGGGGAGATTATCGTGCATGAGGGCGGTACGAGGGAACAGGGTTGTTGCCAGTAAGACGATAAAATGCCTTCCAATACCTGGTAGAGTTTATGGTCAGTGTGACGTTGAGGTTGGTGAATGTTTGGCGACAACTCAACGTTTCTTTGTGTTTAGCAGATTGATTTCTAATGTGTCGTTGTAGTTGCCAGTGGTGTGTAAGTGTGTTTCGGTCATGGGTCTCCAGGAAGAATCAGCATAAGCGACGGGTTCGCAGATGAGGAGGAAGACAGCACGTGGAATGATTGTGGGACGATATTGATAGATGGGCTTTGTCAGAAAGTTGTTAGTTATGGCGTTTGACAAGGTTTACTGGAGGAAGGTGGCAGCACAGTGGATGTCATTGAGGTGTTGGAAATAGGAGGGATGGCTTCCAATTTGGTGGTGGTGGTGGTTGTTAGTGTTTAACGTCCCGTCGGCAACGAGGTCATTAGAGACGGAGCGCAAGCTCGGTTTAGGGAAGGATTGGGAAGGAAATCGGCCGTGCCCTTTCAAAGGAACCATCCCGGCGTTTGCCTGAAACGATTTAGGGAAATCACGGAAAACCTAAATCAGGATCGCTGGAGACGGGATTGAACCGTCGTCCTCCAGAATGCGAGTCCAGTGTTCTAGCCACTGCGCCACCTCGCTCTCCAATCTGGGTAGCAATGGATTTACTATAGTTATCCCAGGTGGTTCGCGAGTAGTCCTGAGTGTATTTGGGAAAGGCAGGAGGAGTAGGTACATGGGTACAGTGTCTTGTGTAGGAGATGGTGAGTAGATCAGGGAGATGGTCACTTACCATGCGGTTGATGACTGCTGCTGTAATGCGTCCAAGAAGATTAGGAGATGTGCAGATAACATCAGGAGTGGAACTGCTTTCAGGGTGGGTATGCTGTGGGATAGGGAATGTACCAGCATGGAGGGAGCTGCAACAATATACGTCGAGAGGTCATGAACTATGTGGGTGAGAAAATCGTATGGGATGGGATGATGCGTTCGGATATAGATAGTGACACTGGCAAAAGTTATGGTTTCCAGGAAGAGAATAAGGATGAGGTATTCAGTAGCAGTATTTTAGAGGGGTTGTGACCGAACAGGGATGTTCTTGTGGTGGTCAATAGCAGCTCCACCTCTAGCCATTGGGAGTGAGTTATATATATGATCAAAGATTTATGGCGAAGTCTGGGCACTATGATGGAGTTGGAGGAAGGGTTCATTCAGGACCAAACTATCGATATGGTGTTAGGATAGTGTGTGCCCGAAGACAGGTTTGTTGACTGGCAAGGGGCGGAATAGGACATCATACTGCTGTCACAGTAGTATCTAGGAGATAGAAGGGTTGTTGTGGATGGGTGGCTGGAGTGGGTCCAAATGGGTGAAAAAAATGAAATGAAATGGCGTGTGACGAGGGCCTCCCGTCGGATAGACCGCTCGCCTGGTGCAAGTCTTTCGATTTGACGCCACTTCGGCGACTTGCGCGTCGATGGGGATGAAATGATGATGATGAAATGGGTGAAAAGAAAGTGGACCTGGTTGCAGGAATCGTTGGCTTGTGTGTTGAGGTGAAAGACAGAGATACCAGCAAGGGAAATTTGTTGTTGGGTGTATGGGCTCTGCAACGGGTCTTATGCACTATTAATTCATGTGACGTTCCTGAAAAACGTAATTCTGTTTCAAAAAGTGATTTAATTTAAAACTGAATTTATAAACAGAGCTATTAATTTACCACTACACTGACAGGGATCTCGTTTTTATGAATTTTGGGATGATCCCTCAGTTGTGTGGATTGTGGGTTCATAACTGTCAGGGTTCTACAATCAGTATACAGATAAATGTATTTCTTTAGTTTCGCTTTTATTGTGTCATCTAATTTACACGTAGTGTCGTTTTCGAGTCTGTTCCTGAGAAGTTCCTTTGTTTTTTCTGCACAATCTTTTTTTATATATAACTGCCAGTGTGTTACCCATACTGACTTTATAATGCCTTCTTCATGGTCACTAAGTTTCTTATTAATCTCTTGAATTGCTTTCAGTTCTGTATTTTCCTTAGTATTTTCCCAAACCTGTCCTGACTTCCATTTTTGATAGCACTGGTTAGCCTTTTTTCAGTAATTTTCCCCCGTCAGTAATCTGAATGCTATCTGCTACAACACATTCCACTTCTTTTTGGAGACGTTTAGTTGTAATGTATTTGCCTCCTTTCATTAACAATCGGTAGTTTGAAGAGGGGAAGGAATCCAGAACCTCCTTTTGTGGGGAAATAAAGAAAAATTTCTCCTGTTCTCGTTTTTAATTTTGTCTCAACCAACCGTTATAATAGATTCTTTATATTAACCTCCTACCTCTGTACCTTGGTAAGGTGAATTGTATTGTCCTGAAGAACGTGTCACGATATTAGAAACCGAGTGATTGTTCCTTTCTTCAAATTGATTATGAATTACTTATGAAATTTCTTTTTATTACAACATAATAAATAGTTATACTTTCACAAAACATTCATAACACAATATATATGGGGAATTTCTACAGTATTCGTAGGTTTTGAAAGCATTATTTATGAAAATCATTAGTATCCTTCACTTTCACCTCCCTCTGCAGTAGCTGTTGTTGGTTTAATCAACACCTACTCATAAAATTGTCTGTACTCTTGTGGAATGTATGTAACTATCTTGTGTACATTCTGGATATTCTTGTCTTATATTGGAATTTTTTCATCATACACCATTTCTATTACAACGTGAGGCACTTACGCGTTGTTCGTTTGCAGCAAGAAACTGATTTTCACAACACCATCAGTTAATTCAATGCAGTTAAATAAGTTTTAGGTGAGAAGTATTCTAACTGCCTGTACTTGGGTATCGAAAATTAGGACTTTTCCAGGCCATCATTTCTTGAAATACGGGATATTTTCAGCAGAGGTTCGAGTAATGTTGAATACCGCCTTCCTTGAGGACTGAATCAAATCAGTATATCGTTGTGTTGGGTAAACTCAGCGTAGTCGTCTGATTTTCCTTTTCGGAGCCCCAAAATTGCGACCACATTGACGAAAGGAGTGTCCTTGCACTGGGATGTACCGACAAGTATTTGTAAATCGCCCTGTAACAACTAACGAATTTTCTTGAAAGCACTTTCTATAAAAGTCGTCTTTTACTTCATTGGAATGATCACACATGATTTTGATGTCGCTCAGCCCTCATATACTTTATAGTCTGCTTGCTGTAGTTTGTTTCTTTAACAGGAAATTCGTTAATGTGCTCATCGATAAAAACACGAATGTTGTTCGGTATTGAATTACCGCGATGTCCATGTTTACCCCAGTTATCCACAGGAAACTGGTTTGCAGCTATTAATTGTGTTAATCGAAGGACTGCTTTGTTTTTTATACAGTACACAGTACTAGTCTCATTTTTACAGTCATGTGTTTATTGCGTTTCACTACGTGGTTAACAAAAACGTCATCTCCTTTGAGTGGTGCTTTTATTTGGGATCGCCTCCTCAATGGTGATTGTCGATCAATCAGCCCCATCAAGAATGTGTCCTGCTCATTTTTAGAACTTACACCAAGCAAAGTGTTCAAGCAAAATTCCTTTTCATTTACACTTAATCTTTCAGTAAATTTAGATTTGTAAGATCAAACAACACTATTATTTGTTTTAGACGGTACTGTTACACCAGTCCTAATACTCATATATTCGTCACCTAGAACTCGTTTGTTTTGCAGCAGTTCATAACAGTATGCATTTGAACGACGAATACCTGTCGCTTTTTTGCTGTAGTAGAGCCAATATCACTTTCGGAAGTGGATGAAGATACTGTTGCAAGAACCTCAACACTAAACAACTGAAACGTAGGCCTGCAACAAAAAACCGTGAGATTACATTTGAAACGCCAAAGTAATACGATTTTAAAACATCTACAGTAGTTACTACATTAACAGCTATCATTCATTTGCCTTTAATGAAGAATATCTAAACTCGAACGTCGGACACAAATCGAAAACAATACTCTGATACACTGCAAACACAAGGTTCTAAGCAATTGAACAGCATACGAACACATGTTAGCGCGACCACAGCGTAAAGGGTGGGCGAACTCGACAATGGGATATGTTCCCTTCTTCAAACTAAGGAATATTACCAAGTCCGATTAAGTCGGCAAAAAATGGTTAAAATGGCTCTGAGCACCATGGGACTCAACTGCTGTGGTCATAAGTCCCCTAGAACTTAGAACTACTTAAACCTAACTAACCTAAGGACAGCACACAACACCCAGCCATCACGAGGCAGAGAAAATCCCTGACCCCGCCGGGAATCGAACCCGGGAACCCGGGCGTGGGTTAAGTCGGCACATGAGTAGTCTTCGTACCCTGTTTATAGCTCACAATGTGCATATTTATGCTAACACACATTTGACGTCATACGGCTCATGCGCGTCCTCTTTCTCTCTGTTTAACCCGTGGCTGCTCAGCCGTAAGCAGCAATTTTGCGACTGGGGTCAGCACAGCTGTTCCAAGCATCATCATCGTCAGGCTGTTGGCTAGTGATACATCATTTCATCATTTGAACGTATATTATTTTTAATGTTTTAGAGACCGAAACTGGTCATATTTTTAATAAATGTCTGTGACATTAAGACTGTTTTTTACTAATTTTAATTTAGCACACATTTGATGAAAAAAAAACAGAAATCCATTTTTGGTGCTATGTTCAAACTACCCATTCAACTTCATCGTCGTGAGAGGTAACATTACTTAAATTTTTTTACTCACCCATAAAAGTCATGCCTACTCACTATGTGCTGAACATTTTCCTTATATTTACTTGAAAGTAGACTTAATTTTCTTCTTTGCCTCTTATTATACATTCACGTTTTTGTATAATATACTCTACATATATAACTACATATTGCATTTGTGATTGATTAATTTTTTTAATTATTTCTGAAAGCTGTAAATAAACTTTTTTTTTCGATGAACGATTCTGTACGTTCGTATAGATATCTTATTTCACAGTCTCGTGTTGCCCTAACATCAGATTTCGACCTGTTCATAATCTTTACTTGTACATATGACGGAGTCATCCCATTCATTTGGCATTCTTTCTTGTAGTCTATGTTGCTGGCTGCACATAGTAATTGGATTTTGTTGTTGATATACCCGGCGCAATTCCCACTTCCTGGCGTGGAAAATATGTACCTTCAGTATCCATCATAGAGGATGGTGAGAATGCAGGCATATATGATTAACGCAAATAAATAAAACAGCCCCTGGATATTATTAATTATCATGTCTTTAATACATGATCGATTTCTGGACTGCCGGTCCCATCTTCAGATCCACTTGTACATACACTATGTAACAGCATTTCTCGTATAGCATATGTTACAATTTGTCAAGCGTACCGATTATAAAATCAGGTTAAAGTTCTTTGCTTAAGTCAGGATATACAAGAAATTATGATTACCCATATCCAACACCAAACATTAAGCCAATAATATATCTCATCCTTAGAATGTTAATATCATTACATATTACTGGCAACCGATTTACATTCGAACTTAAATCAGTTAAGGTGTGTGTGTGTACACCACTCTCTATAAACAGTGATCATTTATGTCATTAAAAGTGAATGTCTGTGCTGAACAAGAGTGAATATTCATCTGAAAGGACACTGTGATATAATAAAAATACTTTTTTATGCACCATGAACTACATAGTCACAGGGTGAAACTTGGAGAATGTTAGGCTGTTTCAACCTCATAGATGCTTGACGAATTGACTTACATGGGCTTCTGAGAAATGTTTGTCTGATGTCCTCCACTGTCTCTTCTGAAACTCTGTAACGAGCACCGCCAGAATGCTTCAGAACACTTCCTGTTGCCAGAAACTTCCTATACTATTCCTTAATTGTTTTCACATTGGGTGGATCATATTCATACACACGACGATAATTTCTTTGCACAGTAACCGGTGATTTTGTTTCTGCAAACCACATTACTGCTTGTGCGCACTGCTGTGGAGTCTCCATTTTCATGTGACCATGCTGCACTCTGGCGACAATACTTGGCACTTCTGATGCGGGGTTATAAATTCCTTGGGATGCTGTACAATTTGTTGCATTTTTCATTGTCGTATCTCTCCTGGGTCCTTAAAATCAGGGAGGTTTGAGTGGGACACCCTGTATTACCTTCGAAATATTGTTTGTTGTGTTTTCATGTATATATTTACTCTAGCAAATAAATATCGACGTTCTAAACTGTGTGGAGGACAATTTTCCCGCTCTTTCAATTCTCAGCAGTTTAACAAACAAACATTGTCTAGAATACATTATAAACTTTGCTTTGGCCATCAGAAGTTTTCATCATTCTAGTTCCTTAATTCTGACTCCATAGAGTGTAAAAAAAGTTACATATAAAAATTTTAGAGTGTTTAGAGGAAATAAAATAAAACACATTTTTACGTGACAAAAATGTCACAAATGCGTTGATTTCCTGTTATGGCTCCGTGAAGATTTTGATGTTACTGATCTTCAGAATCGATTTTCAAACTGCCTTGTGATGAACATTGCTTTTGGGTGGAAATGTCATCCGTTTACATTGATGCACAACTGGCATCTCTTTGCTAATAATTGTCTAACACGCTCCAAACAACCAACTGTTTCACGAATAATAGCTGCAGTTTAAGCCAAACGGGCAACCGATGCTTCTGGTCTCGTGAACCAAAGGCTTTCATCTCCCCCAGAAAAGAAATCTCGAGGTAGGGAGAATGAGTTTCGTTGGACACGCTGCCGGTCCACCCCTTTAAAATGGTTCAATTGGCTCTAAGAACTATGGGACTTAATTTCTGAGGTCATCAGTCCCCTGGAAGTTAGAACTACTTAAACCTAACTAAACTAAGCACATCACAAACATCCATGCCCGAGGCAGGATTCGAACCTGCGACCGTAGCTCGTGCGGTAGCGTTCTCGCTTCCCACGCCTGGGTTCCCGGGTTCGATTCCCGGCGGGGTCAGGGATTTTCTCTGCCTCGTGATGGCTGGGTGTTGTGTGCTGTCCTTAGGTTAGTTAGGTTTAAGTAGTTCTAAGTTCTAGGGGACTTATGACCACAGCAGTTGAGTCCCATAGTGCTCAGAGCCATTGATTGCGACCGTAGCGGTCTCGCGGTTCCAGACTGTAGCGCCTAGAACTGCTCGGCCACATCGGCCAGCGTCCAGCCCTTCCAATCCAACAACAGAGGAAAACTTAGTCTGGATGTTCTGCGACATCACCAGTAAAGTGTGTGAGACCCCGTCATGCTGAAACCATAAGAGCTGTCTTACTGCTAGCTGGACATTCTGAAACATTTCCGGTTGTACTTTACAGAGAAAGATACGGTAATTTCCTCCACCGAGCGTGTTAGGCAGAAGATACGGCCCAGTAAGATGATTGTGAACAATATCAGGCCACACATAACGCCTGCAGGTGCTAGTTCTGCAATGGAAGTGAAGTGAGCGTATGGCATCGTTGGCCGGGAGGCCCCGTCCGGGGAAGCTCGGCCGCAAAGTGCAAGTTTTATTTCAGCCGACGCCACATTGCGCGACTTCCACGCCGGTGATTAGAATGGAATGATGATGAGGACGACACAACACCCAGCCCACGAGAGGAGAAAATCTCCAACCCGGCCGGGAATCGAACTCGGGTCCGCTGCACGGGAGGCAAGCACGTTACCACCTAGCTAAGCAGGCAGACAGTTCTGCAGTAATGTACACCGACGACATTATTACCAACATCTCTAAAACAAGTCTGAAGACCGTCTCTGAACGTCACCAGCATCAGTACCTTCATGAGCTCTTGAGGGGGAAACGGTGCCCGTGTGACATTTTTGTCACATAAAAAATTTTTTCTTCTTGTTTTCTCTTAACACTCTAAAATATTCATGTATAGGTTTCTTACACCCTGTGTTTCACGACTTTTTGTACCACGGATGGTGTCCCATAACCTCACTTTTCACCATTCGGTGCTGGGCCAAGTAACGTGACGTTATGTTGAGGTTCCATTGACGATGGCGTTGCCTGCCGTTCTGTTGACGTCCAGTGTGAATAGGCATTTTATTTTCACGCCAGATTATTCTTCGAAATCTAGCTGAGGAATGTGGAACTCAATTGATGTAAAACTATAAACGCTTTTACTATTTTTTTGGGGGGGAGGGGCGTGTCTGTGCGGTAGGAAGGGTGTTGTTGTTTATGACCCCCGCCTTGGATCGGTGCCTGCTTTTAAGTGGTGCACGCAGCATTTGGCGTAGCGCGGCGGTGGGAATGTGCCCTGCGCTGCATCCCCATCGCGGAGCTGACGGCATGCCAGCGAGAAAGCAGATCCCCGCTCATCCATTATTCGTGAGCGCGTGCGCACATTCCTGGCCGGCTGACGGACGGCGGGCCAGCGCTCGCGCCGCCCGACATGCCGGCAAATAGCCTTTTGTGCAGCCCGCGGGAAACAAAACACGTTCTGCTACCTGCGCGCCCATTGATCGACGCTTCGTTGAAATGCTGGCGACGAGGGAATGGCTTCCAGTTGTGTGAGGTCAGTTATCTTACGTAATCTACTGAACTGAACTGAACCGTCTCGCCAACCCTAACTCTTGCCAAAACACACACATACACATTCGAGCGTAGAGTACAGGAAGAAGAAAAGCTCAGCAAACGACACCGTGAGTCCTTAGAGGACAAAATGAAACATCCCTTTCGTCTCTTGCTCGGAGAATATGAGACCAGCTTTCTTACTAAATTGAAGCGATCCTGTCAAACAGAACAGGATATATATATATATTCCGTGTGGTTTAACACCCTGGTGCAAGTCTTAATTGGTATATGGACTAGTTAATAACATAGGAAGGTCTATGAGGATATTCGTGGATGATGCTGTTGTATACAGAGGCATCGGAACGAGAGGTTGTTGCTAAATGCAGGAAGATCTGCAGAGGATCGAAGCTTAGTGCAAAGACTGTCGCTTGACACTCAACACAAACAAACGCAAGAGTGCTTCATTTGTAAACAAGAGGTACCGGTATTATGACCTTCCGGTGGTTGTTTTTCTGAAATTTAGATCTTATAAAATGGCGGTAGTTTACAAAACCCTCGTTCAACCAGTATGCTGAATGCAGCTCGTCAGTGTAGGAACTGTACCGGATAGATTTGACAGAGGAAATGTAGAAAGTACCGATAATATCAACGTGTTTCTTCACATGGCCGTTTAGTAAGCGCAAAAACGATGTTCAGCCATTTATAGTGGCCGGGGGTGTAGATACTTTTTTCTTCCGGGGGTGGGGGGCTCATTTCTATTGAAGTACGACAGAGGCGGCCAAGAATTCGGCTCACGAGCTGTTGTCTGGCTTGCATGCCGTAGTGCCCTGCCTGGGTGCACGCTTCCCCCACTGCCACGCCACATTGTCTACGTGGGAGGAAGAGGAAGAGGGAGAAACTGCGAACCCGCCGTATTTAGATGGCAATGAAGTCACACTGCATATGTCTTAGTTTTCTATTTCATATTTCTCAGTGACGTACAATAGATTAACATAACGTGACAAATCTGCAGTATTATTTAATTATTTTTGGTGTACTTCAGACATAATACATATAACTTTTATCTGGTAGAAACTGTTGGCATACTGACAGACGCAGACAATTTTACAGAGTTTTGCACTCAGGTTGCCACGTAATTGTGAGTTATATAGTCTCATAATGGAAAAATTTCTTCCACACACATACTTTGATTGAAATATTGTAGTACTTTTGAAACCTCATTATGGACTCGTGGGGAACTCCACCTGAGGAAGACGGACTAGGTGCCGCGGACAGTTTTAACGTAAAAAGATTTCTCTTTAAAACGGGAATTACGTTGCAGAACAGTCAGTTACATCTGCATATGGACAGGGCCACTTTCAAGTGACACGGCAAATGATTGATCTGAAAAGAAAGCACTTTACAAAAGATGGCATGCAACTGATTAAAGGGGTGAATCATTAGTCAACCTGTCTGCGGCCCGTGGTCCTGCGGTAGCGTTCTCGCTTCCCGCGCACGGGGTCCCGGGTTCGATTCCCCGCGGGGTCTGGGATTTTCTCTGCCTAGAGATGACTGGGTGTCTTTCATCATCATTTCATTCTCATTCACTCGCAAGTCGCCGTAGTGGCGTTAAAGAACTTGTGGAGCGGCGGCCCGCGAGGGGTCTCCCGGCCATTAATGCCATACGCTCATTATTATTATTGTTATTAGTCAACCTCAGCCTTAGTGTTTTAGAAAGTGTTACGACTAAATATAAGAAGCATTGTGCGAAGTACTGATGACATCCATACCAAGTATACCGTTCTAAATCATGGCTCAACGTAATTGAAAGTAAAACTAAGGTACACGCTAGTAATAAGCATATTCCCTATAATGAGATAGCCAGTTTCTTCTTTTTCTTGCCGAGGTTGTCTGTCACCCTCAGTGGTGTACTAGATACTGAACGACAGAATGAACAAGAAGGTTAGTCCCTTTAGTCTTCTCCAAAAGGATAAAATAAAATTGCCAGCTAAATTCAACTGATACAGCGGCATAAATAATTTATTATTAAAACTTGTAAATATTAATAAATGTGAATCTAATAACTGTTACGTGACATAATAAGAGACAATAAACTTTCAAACTTGCCTGTCCTGTTGAATGTAGCAGGAATGTTTTGATTGCCTTTAAAGTGCGCAACGACCTCTCTGCTAGTGTGGCCAATATCTTCAGAAGGTGGTTGATATTTGGATACATGTCTTTATTGTATAACTGCAATATTTCCATGGCAGCTCTTCATCTACATCAATACTCTGCAAGCCACTTGATGCTGGTACCACTTACTTATCCCCCCTTCCCTGATCAACTCGTAGATGGCGCGAGGGAAGAATGATTGTCGGTAAGCCTCTGTACTGGTTCTGATTCTTAGAATTTCCTCTTTCTTGCCATTCCGCGAAATGTACGAGAGAGGGAGTATTATGTTGTTCTACTCTTATTGAGAAGTACTCTCTCGAAATTTCAGTAGTAAACTTCTCCGTGATGTCCAACGCCTCTATTGTAGCTTCTGCCTCCGGAATTTGTTGAACATGTCTGTAACGCTCTCGTGCCGCCTAAGGGATCCTGCAACGAAAGGCACCCCTCTTCGTTGGATCTTCTCTACATCTTCTATCAGTCCCACCTGTAAAAGGTCCCAGATTAATGAACAATACTCAAGGATCGCTCGAATAAATGCCGTGTAAGCAAATTCTTCGCTAGATGAATTACATTTGCTTAAGACTCTTCCTATGAATCACAGTCGGCACCTGTTTTACCTACAATTAGTTTAATGTGGTCGTTCCACTTAATGCCACTCCGGATAGATACTCCGAGATATTTTACGGTGGTTATTGTTACCAGCAATTTGCCATCAAAAGTGTAGTTGCCCGGTAGTGGATTTCTTTTCCTATGCATGCGTAATATGCTGCACTTATCTACGTTCAGGCTCAGCTGCCAGTGACTGTACTATTAATCAATCCTCTGTAGTCCCTTCTGCAAATCGTTAGTCTTGTGGCGTTGCTACTTTCTTATGGGCACCCGCATTATCTACAAACAGCCTTGAAGAGCTTCCAACGCATTGTACTAGATCATTTATATACACTGTAAACTGTAAAGGTCCTATCACACTTCCTTGGGATACCCAAGAAACTATCTTTACACCTGTTGATTTTGTTCCGTTGAGAGCGACGTGTTGAGTTCTGTCTGCAAGAAAGTACTCAGTCCAGTCACATATCTGGTCCAACACTCTATAAGCTCGTTTTTTTTTTTTTTTTTTTTTTTTTTTTTTGCACTAAACGGCAGTGCCGTGAAGTCGAGGAATACGGCATCAACCTGAACGCCGCTATCTACAGCGTTGTGGATCTCATGGAGGAACAAAGCGAGCTGAGTTTCGCACGATCTCTGTTCGCGGAATACCTGTCGATTTTTATATAGGAGCTTTTCGTTCTCCAAAAACTTCATAACACCTGAGCATAAGACATGTCCCATAATTCCACATCATATTGACGTCAACGATATTGACATAAAATTATGTCCGTCTGTTCTACGATCCTTCCAGAAAGAGGGAATGCCCTGCGCTTTATTCCAATCACTAGGTACTCTTCGTTGCTCCAGCGACATATGATAAGCTATTGCTGGAAGGGAAGCACGTTCTTTCGCATAATCGCTGTAGAATCTTATAGGTCTCTCATCTGGTCCTGACGCCTTTCCACTGCTAACTGGTTGTAGTTTTTTTTTTTTTTCGTATCCCGCCATCAGTTATCTCAGTATATGCCACTTCGAAGTTCGTAGGATGATTGAAATGAGAGACCATGTTACGATCTTCCTCGGTGAAACAGTTTCTCTGTCATTCTCCGTATCGGTGCCACTATGATCAATCGATTTTACTTAAAATCAAAGCCTCTCAATGTTTTTAGTCAGATTGGTTGACAAAATTTTACCTTCAGTTTCATTGAAGGCGTTTCTCATTGCTCTCTTTCCGATTGTTTTCATTTCGTTCAGCTTTTGTTAGTCAGCTAGGTTCCGACTTCTCTTGAATCTAAGATGAAGCTCTCTTCGTTCATGTAGCAATTTTCTAACGCGCCTATTAAAACACATTGGGTGTTTGCCATCCCTTAAGACCCTGATCGGAATATACTTGTCTAAAGCATACTGTACGATGTTTTCGATTTTTTTCCATTTATGCTCCACATCATTGTCCTCAGCAATCAACATTTGATGTGATTAGTCAGATACTGTGCATTTGTATCATGTCACTCTTGCAAAAAAGAAATACTTTTTTACCTTTATTAACTATACTTGTAATACCATCACTCATAGATGCAATCACAGCCTTATGCTTACTGGTACCCTCATCTACGTTAACTAATTGGAGAATTTCGAGTCTGTTTGTTGCTATCAGATGTAAAACGTTACTTTCACGAGTTATTTCTCTAAATATCTGTTCAAAGTAACTTTCCAACAAAACAATCAGAATAACGTCAGACGAACCCCTGTCTCTGGCACCAGTTTTTATAGCACGACTCTCCCAATCCATATCTAGCAAGTTGAAGTCAACTTGCTGACAACGACATGATCAAGTAACATATTCACGAAATTTGTTCTTTCTGAAGTTCTCTACCGCTACAGCTCCTGACGCAGGTGGTCTATAGAAGCATCCAACTGCGATTTTTTATCCATTTTTGATGCTTAATTTTAGCAATATTAATTCAAATTCCGTATCAGTGATAACTTCACTAGATATTATTGAATTATTTGCTGCGATAATTCCGCCGGCAACATGTCCTTACGAAAAATATTCCAGTCTATATTTAGGATTTCGTTGCTATTAATTTCTGGTTTCAACCGACTTTCTGTTCCTAATACTATCAGGGCATTATAACCATCAATAAGCGATACTAATTCTGGGACCTTACCATAAATGCTCCTGCAGTTTACTAATATCATATTAACCACACAGACTTCCTTCCCCATAAATGTAATTCAACTCATCATTTCATGTTGTTCAAATGTGTGTGAAATCTTACGGGACTTAACTGCTAAGGTCATCAGTCCCTAAGCTTACACACTACTTAACCTAAATTATCCAAAGGACAAACACACACACCCATGCCCGAGGGTGGACTCGAACCTCCGCTGGGACCAGCCATCATTCCGTGTCTTCAGTGCAGAATTCCGTTAAGGACTTGCTCTTCTCATTCTTCACTGTCTGAGAGTACTCTACTGGCTGAAATCGGAACAGTGAAGAAAATCCAGGAGCTCTTTCTTATGATCTTTAAACTTCGTTATAAAACAATCTAAAAATGACATAAAGACCGCCTTATGTAATACTCTTCAGGATCATACTGCTATAAAATGATGCAATTATGCAACTTAAGGCAAGCGTAAGCACAGATAATCACCGACTATGGTGTAAATCACACACGGAAGTAACAAGTTTATGTGAAAGCATATCGTAGAGTTTTTTGTATTTGTATTTGTGGTAAGTTCCTATGGGAGCAAACTGCTGAGGTCTTCGGTCCCTAGGCTTATACTCTACTTAATCTAACTTAAACTAACTTACGCTAAGGACAAGACACACACTCATGCCCGAGAGAAGACTCGAACCTCCGACAGGGTGGAGCGGGAGGGGGGGGGGGGGGAGGGGCGGAGCCGCGCGAACAGTGGCAAGGCGTCCTAGACCGCGCAGCTATACCGCGCGGCTATCGTAGAGTTGTTCATGTTCAAACACGCTCGTTACGCTATTCATCTTTCAGTTTACACACAACACGAGTTCTTCGCACTATTATAGTGCCACAGTTGTTAGATCACTAAAGTTGGCAGCAGTCGTAACAGTCGTAAGCATAAGACGGTCAACACGAAGTGTACCGGCATGTACCGATAACAGTTTGTAAGCTGAAGCCCAACGTAGCGTCGACAACTTACACTCCTAGACATCGATTCACTTCTCACTGCTGCCAAACTTTGCACACAGTCATTGTAAGTGTTCAACAGGAAAACTAAATCTCATACTCATCTCATACTCATACTCGCATACTAATAGCTGCCATATTTTAAAGTGAGTGACTTTAAATCCATTTTTTTTAAAAAAAGACAAAAAAACCTTCATGGCTCGGGTGGGGGAGGGAGGGAGGGGGGTTATTGCGACATACACGTTTTGGAAGTAGGATTTTGCGAGATAATTTCGGTCAATTGTCAGTCGTCTGCCAATTCAGGTTTTTCAACATTTCCATGGCACCCTTCTGCGACTCAGACAAATCTGTAGCCACTGGTGCCGCCTTTCTTTGTATAAAATCAACATTCCTTGTTACTTATATTTCCTGTGGGTCCCTCACCGTTGACCGATATTCTAAAATGGCTCTGAGCACTATGGGACTCAACTTCTCAGGTCATTAGTCCCCTGGAACTTAGAACTAGTTAAACCTAACTAACCTAAGGACATCACACACATCCATGCCCGAGGCAGGATTCGAACCTGCGACCGTAGCGGTCTCGCGGTTCCAGACTGCAGCGCCTAGAGCCGCACGGCCACTTCGGGCGGCAGATATTCTAAGATGGAGCGCAATGCGATCTGTAAGCAGTCTCCTTTTTATCCTGACTACATTTTCTCATTCAGATTGCAGCACCATGAGACAAAACACAAAAAATGTTAAATTGGCATGAAGTGTACTATATGCTTGAATATTCAAATGATTAACATTTGAGTGTAACCCCCAAAAAATAGGATCGAGTAATGCCATCTACGCTCTTAATATAAGAGAACATTAGGCAGCTATTTTTTTTAACGGAGTAAATGAATCCATAACAGCCAAACAGCTGGAACGAAAGGTGGTTTTATTCAACTTTTTTCAATGATTTCGAAGGATGTAAATCAGTCTCCTTCAGAAACACATGCAACTTGAAGTTGATGTGTGAAGACTGATCCACGAAAATCTACGGAGCAGGAACTGTAGAATTCTCCAAATGCTCTCAACATCTGGAGACTGCGTATTTCGTGCTCCGTGGATCCATCTCCACATATCAACTTTGAGCTACATGTCTTCCTGAAAAAGACAGATTTAAATCCTTCGAAACCACGGTAAAAAGTTGAATAAAATCACCTCTCGCTGCAACTGGTTGGCTGCTTTGGATTCGTTTATTGACCTCTATCCATTGGTGAAGCGTAGCCAAGTTCGAAATATTTTTTAAAAAGACATCATATTGACCGTTGACTGTAGAAATTACTTATTTCACAACTGAAATTTGAGCTTTATGGCCATTATCAAGTGGTAATTTTGCTTCAGAATACGTCAGACTTAAAAATCGTTGGACGTGTATACATGCATACGTTAAAATGTAAACTTTAAAATCCTCCGACATGTATACATTTACTATATGCTTGAACATGTAAATGATTAGCATTTGAGCGTAGCCCCACGAAGTAAGTACGAGTAATGGCATCTATTCTCTTTATATGTTTTAAAGTTTTACTGTAAACTGTAAACTTGCAGCGGCCAGTGTAAGAGAATGTCATCAAAAACCGGTGGTAGCTGTTTGGCGACGCAGATACTCGACTTTTATGGCGTTTGACACTTGATAAGATCCTTAAGGCAGAAATAGCAACTGTGCAATAAATAAGTCATAAAGTCAACGGTAAATACGTTGTCCTTTTGAAAAAAATTTTACACGTCAGTGAACCCCAAGCATGAGTAGTTAAATCAATTATGCAGCTATCTTCTCATTCAGAAATCATATTTGTATGTTGTTTGTTTGTGATGATCGCATTACGCCTCAAGAAATAAGGAGAAAAGTCTTTTAGCAAGTGTCAAAATTCGACAGTGGCACGATCGTAGCCTATCGAGTCTGTCGTTTAACGTTCCGCGATATTGCTGCTTGCGCTGGTATGGATCCCATGACAGTCACTTGGATGTGGAATCGATGGCTTCAGGAGAGCCAGACTCAACAACATGCAGGATCCCGCTGTCCCCACGCGACTAGCGTTCGAGAGGACAGACATATTGCTTGCTCGATCGTGCAGAACTGTTCAGCCACATCACGTAACTTACGTCAGGACGTTTTTCCAGCAAGGAAAGTGTCCATTTGGACATTGGGACGACATCTGGAGCACCACAGACTTTAGCTCTGCGAGCATTGTTGCGACTTCCCTCGATGCGGCAGCAGAGAGAGGCTCACAGACAGCGGTGCTCCCAGCGACTACGCTGGATACAGGAGTGATACCATATCGTCGTTTCAGACGAATCCTGATGCTACACTGCGCAACAGAATTAAAGGATCTCTTTTTCGAAACCCCATAATTGTCTCCCATTGCGACGCATGAGTTTCAAATTTGGCTCAAAGTTGCCCTGCGACGTCATCCTCCGTCTCGACGATGCTTTAAACAGAAAGTTGTGAAACATGCCACAAAAAAGGAGAGAGTTGAGAAGTTAATATGGCGTGTGACGTGTAAAGTGAGTTAATAATGTCCCTTGGCACCAAATTTCACCACAATTCTGCCCAACGCCAGTGTGGACGTGTCACACGATGCGAGGGTCGCCATACCCCGTCTTAACCACATTTCACCACTTGATACACCTTCAGTGCCAGTTGCCTTCCTGCAGGCAGCTGTAAAAACACATTTTTAATATTGGAACAAATAAGCCCTCGGTCACAAATATTAAGTCAAAATTGACCAGGTTTTGACGCTACTATGAGCGTCGTCTTCAGAATTAGATTAACTGTTCTAAAACATATTAGGTATATAGTACATTAATAAAATTAAAGTTTGTACTGACTGGAAAAGATGCAGTACTTACAAGTCACATATTAAGAAAGATCTAAGCCGGAAAGGCGACGTCATGAATAGTTGTGAGATGGCGAGCCGCTAAGGGCTGCTTGTACTGTGAACAAGGGTTGTAACAAGACTGAGGTGCCCACTTTAGAAAGTGTGGGCAAGTAAACATAGTGTTGCTACGAGCGCCATCTAGTAGCTGCTGAAACAACTAGGCTACTGTACATTCAAAATTAGACACATGAAATTGTGATGCAGCTGATTCAGGCATCACGTAAGCACTAATAACAACAAGATGAAGTTACATATCTATCTGCTTTAAATAGAGATACATTTTGTAACGTAAAAAACGTTAGTTATGACATACAAGAAAACAGCAAAGATGTGACAGGAAAACAACATTTCGGTAAACTATATGAGGAAATCTGAATCAAAGATCAAGCAATGGCTTTATACAGTCGAAAAAGTTTTTATTTCGCAGCTGCAGCTGTTCGTCGAGAATGAGGCCATCATGACGAGTGAGATGTTTGAAAATCTCCAATTCCTCTAAGACATATAACCTACGCCCCTTCTTTTCGGTATGCAGAATATTGTTATCGCCTACGGCTTTAGGCACGTGTCAAGTAATTAAGAGATGATCGGCAAAGGATGAATTAAGGGGACTGGTGCCGTTCTTTCTCAAAAGATGTTCTTTATATCTGATGGTGAAAGCACTGTAACGTTGTTACTTTAATTTGCTATGAAAGCGGTGCTGATGGACAAAAAAGCAGGTTAAAGCTGTGAGCTGTCTGGGGAAGTTAACCTTGCATTACTGAGCAACTGTTTCACCAGGTATCCAGTCTAGCTTACCAAATTCCCAACCAGACTAACATTAATTATAATCTTTTAATAGCCATACGACAACCGGTGATATGTATATAAAAAAGAGAATTTAAATAAAAAGAAATAAATCAGTTTATATTTGGAAATTTATTTTAACATTGATCATTGAAATTTCAGCATATTAAACTCGATTCATAACTAAGCTGGTGCCGTATTTAGGATTGTGAAAATGTGAGATTGTAATCTTACGGAACACATCAAATATGGAGCCAAGATTGTGAGACTGCATACAACACTGCAGTCATAAAATAACACACGAAGAACGTTGAAACATATGCAAGAGGAAATTAACCACAACCAACCGATTCAATTTTCACCCAAAGAAGTTACGTTCGTAGCACAATCCCGTCCGTCATGTAATTACCGCACACTGGTATACTAAATTCATACTAACTCTCTGTGAAATCTTCCCGAAAAGAATAGCTGAGGGCTACTTTGATGATTACACCACATGCTTCACGTGGTCAACTTGGTTTACACAATGAGTGTAACTCCACAATAATTTTGATAATTAAAATAAATTAGATCGAAAAGCAATTTACAAAAGAAAAACCTCGAACTGGTTACTATCGTCTTACTATTAACCTGATGGCTCAAACAATTGTATAAGCACGTGGTACTGGTCTCACAAAGTGCACCCCACGTGGGTTGAACATAAAGAAAAGTTGCTATATTGAAAAATATTGTCAAGACGAGACGCTATAATCTCACGCACATTCGCATTGAAGATTGATGATGCTAGTTAGAGTTACTGATCAACACGTGGTTCCACTTTACTCACAAAGTAGTGACAAAGCAACTACCGGAATATATTCTGAACTTCACATTCGACTTACACTGCGTTGCAATTTAAGATAACATTAGATATTTTAGAGCTAAACCTGAAATAAGTGATTAAATTTTCAGTTAGGCTGAACTTAAGAAATCCATTGTCCTACGGACTTAGCAGACACGCGCTTAGCCGGAGATCTTACCACTTCAGACGCTCGCCGCGGACAGACTGCCCCGCGCTCCTACCGAGCGTGCTTCCCAGATACAAACGGAAGTGACCAGAGAGACAGCTTCCTATGCCAACATGACAAGGGACGGACAGAAACATGCTAAGAATGGAAACCTCTCTGCTTTTAGAAAGCGTAGCTACCTGTTCCGACGTTGGTCCTACTGTTCTCTAGCAGACAGGCTTGTCTGCTACCCTCAAGCATGCAACTAGAAACACATTTGCTCATTCATCCTCTCACACAGAAGGGAAGGGGGATGACAGTATCTTATCATATACAGTATATAAAAGAAAGCGGATGTAGGTTCCGTATGAGACTGTGTGACTTGAATTACATATAAACTGTGTTTTAAAGTGTAGTAGTGTGACAGATCGTTCTTGTTTATGTGTAAAAGTAACACGTTTCACTGCTCAGTCTCCTCCCAGATAGTCATAAATACCGCAGTAAATTTAGAAGAGGAATTTATGCCGTAAATGACAACAGATTTAAGAAATTAACATGAAAGGAATCCAACAGAGACCTTTCAGCACGTCCAGTTTGCCCTATATAGTAGGAGGAGCAGGTATCGCAGATGATCTTATAAACGCCAGAACTTTCTGTAGGGGAGCGAATGGATTTCATATTACGAATAAGGTTTCTCCATAGATTATTATTAGTGGAGAAGGCAACATTGCAGTTGTATTTGTTGCGAAGCATGCGCTGAATCTGATTCACCGAGGGCTTATTTGTTCCAATATAATTCTGACACGGTCACTGAAACTTAGCAGCTATGTTCAAAGTTTTACACATTTTTAAGATTCTCAGTAAATGTATGGTGTGGGCGGGGATGCCACCGAGGCTATTGACGGACTGGGGACGCCTTAGAGAGAACCTTTGCGGTATAATTCACGCGGTTTATTCAGCTGCCAATATCAGTAACGTAGAAGCAGATATTCCCGGAGTAGTGAAGCAACTTAAATCACTTAATAAAAGCAAGTCTTCTGGTCCAGACTGTATACCGATTAGGTTCCTTTCAGAGTATTCTGATGAAATAGCTCCATACCTAACAATCATATACAACCGTTTGCTTGACGAAAGATCCGTTCCCAAAGACTGGACAGTTGCACAGGTCACACCAATATACAAGAAAGATTGTAGGAGTAATCCACTAAATTACAGGCCCATATCAATAACGTCGATACGCAGCAGGATTTTGGAACATACCCTCCTGGAAATGGAAAAAAGAACACATTGACACCGGTGTGTCAGACCCACCATACTTGCTCCGGACACTGCGAGAGGGCTGTACAAGCAATGATCACACGCACGGCACAGCGGACACACCAGGAACCGCGGTGTTGGCCGTCGAATGGCGCTAGCTGCGCAGCATTTGTGCACCGCCGCCGTCAGTGTCAGCCAGTTTGCCGTGGCATACGGAGCTCCATCGCAGTCTTTAACACTGGTAGCATGCCGCGACAGCGTGGACGTGAACCGTATGTGCAGTTGACGGACTTTGAGCGAGGGCGTATAGTGGGCATACGGGAGGCCGGGTGGACGTACCGCCGAATTGCTCAACACGTGGTGTGTGAGGTCTCCACAGTACATCGATGTTGTCGCCAGTGGTCGGCGGAAGGTGCACGTGCCCGTCGACCTGGGACCGGACCGCAGCGACGCACGGATGCACGCCAAGACCGTAGGATCCTACGCAGTGCCGTAGGGGACCGCACCGCCACTTCCCAGCAAATTAGGGACACTGTTGCTCCTGGGGTATCGGCGAGGACCATTCGCAACCGTCTCCATGAAGCTGGGCTACGGTCCCGCACACCGTTAGGCCGTCTTCCGCTCACGCCCCAACATCGTGCAGCCCGCCTCCAGTGGTGTCGCGACAGGCGTGAATGGAGGGACGAATGGAGACGTGTCGTCTTCAGCGATGAGAGTCGCTTCTGCCTTGGTGCCAATGATGGTCGTATGCGTGTTTGGCGCCGTGCAGGTGAGCGCCACAATCAGGACTGCATACGACCGAGGCACACAGGGCCAACACCCGGCATCATGGTGTGGGGAGCGATCTCCTACACTGGCCGTACACCACTGGTGATCGTCGAGGGGACACTGAATAGTGCACGGTACATCCAAACCGTCATCGAACCCATCGTTCTACCATTCCTAGACCGGCAAGGGGACTTGCTGTTCCAACAGGACAATGCACGTCCGCATGTATCCCGTGCCACCCAACGTGCTCTAGAAGGTGTAAGTCAACTACCCTGGCCAGCAAGATCTCCGGATCTGTCCCCATTGAGCACGTTTGGGACTGGATGAAGCGTCGTCTCACGCGGTCTGCACGTCCGGCACGAACGCTGGTCCAACTGAGGCGCCAGGTGGAAATGGCATGGCAAGCCGTTCCACAGGACTACATCCAGCATCTCTACGATCGTCTCCATGGGAGAATAGCAGCCTCCATTGCTGCGAAAGGTGGATATACACTGTACTAGTGCCGACATTGTGCATGCTCTGTTGCCTGTGTCTATGTGCCTGTGGTTCTGTCAGTGTGATCATGTGATGTATCTGACCCCAGGAATGTGTCAATAAAGTTTCCCCTTCCTGGGACAATGAATTCACGGTGTTCTTATTTCAATTTCCAGGAGTGTATATTGTGTTCGAACTTTATGAATTACCTCGAAGAAAATGGTCTAGGGACCGATGACCTCAGCAGTTTGGTCCCATAGTACTTACCACAGAAAAAACGGTCTGTTGACACACAGTCAACACTGATTTAGAAAACATCGTTCTTGTGAAACACAACTAGCTCTTTACTCGCACGAAGTGTTGAGTGCTATGGACAAAGGATTTCAAATTGATTCCGTATCTCTGGATTTACGGAAGGCTTTTGACACTGTCCCACCCAAGCGGCTTGTAGTGAAATTGCGTGCCTATGGAATATCGTCTCACTTATGTGACTGGATTCGTCAGCGAGGTCACAGTTCGTGGTAATTAACGAAAAGTCGTCGAGTAGCACAGAAGTGATTTTTGGAGTTCTCCAAGTGCTATAGGCCCTTTGCTGTTCCTTACCTATATCAGCGATTTGGGAGACAGTCTGAGCAGCCGTCTTAGGTTGTTTATAGACGATGCTGTCGTTTATCGACCAGCAAACTCATCATAAGATAAAAACATTTTTCAGATGTGTTACGACCCGTGGCTCTACCCTTCATTCGATCCCTGCGAAACCCTACATTTCAGCAGGATAATGCACGACCGCATGTTGCAGGTCCTGTACGGTCCTTTCTGGATACAGAAAATCTTCGACTGCTGCCCTGGCCAGCACATTCTCCAGATCTCTCACCAATTGAAAACGTCTAGTCAATGGTGGGCGAGCAACTCGCTCGTCACAATACGCCAATCACTACACTTGATGAACTGTGGTATCGTGTTGAAGCTGCATGGGTAGCTGTACCTGTACACGCCATCCAAGCTCTGTTTGACTCAACGCCCAGGCGTATCAAGGCCGTTATTACGGCCAGAGGTGGTTTTTCTGGGTTCTAATTTCTCAGGACCTATGCACCCAAATTGCGTGAAAATGTAATCACATGTCAGTTCTAGTATAATATATTTGTCCAATGAATACCCGTTTATCATCTGCATTTATTCTTGGTGTAGCAATTTTAATGGCCAGTAGTGTAGAACATATCGTTACAGGAACTTTTCTTCTAGCTTGACTATCAGTACTTGCTATAGGAATACTCACTGAGGTGACAAAAGTCACGGGACAACGATATGCACAAATACAGATGGCGGTAGTATAGCGCACACAAGATATAAAAGGGCAGTGCATTGATAGAGTTGTCGTTTGTTCACAGGTAACTCATGTGAAATGGGGTTTCCGACTTCAATATAGCCGACGTCGGGAATTAATATACTTTGGACGTGGAATGGTAGTTGGAGCAAGACACATGGGACGTTCCATTTCGGAAATTGTTAGGGAATTCAGTGTTCCGAGATCCACAGTGTCAAGAGTGTGCCGACAATACCACATTTCAGGTATTACCTCTCACCACGGACAACGCAGAGCCCAACAGCCATCGTTTAAGGGCCGAGAGCAGCAGCGTTTGCGTAGTTTTGTCATTGGTAACAGACAAGCAACAACGCGTGACCGCCGAAATCAATCGAGGACATATCCGTTCGACAGTGCGGCGAAATCTGGCTTTAGGGGCTATGGAAGCAGACGATCGACGCGAGTGCCTTTGCTAACAGCAACGCTCCTCTCCTGGGCGTGTGAGCATATCGCATGCAGTCTAGGAGAATGGAAAATTGTGGCATGGTCAGATGAGAAATGGGTACCCCGACTACACGGAGACCATCTGCATCCATTCATGGACTTCATATTCGCAAACAACGATGGAATTTTTGTGGGACGACAATGCGCTATGTCACACGGTTACACTTGTTCAGGATTGGGTTGAAGAACATTTTGGACAATCCAAGCGAATGATTTGTCCAAACAGATCGGCCGACCTGAATCCCATGTGACAACTATGGGAAGTAATCGAGAGGTAATTTGTGCACAAAATCCTGCACCAGCAACACTTCGACGATTGTGGACGTCTACAGAGGCAGCATGGGTCAATATTTCTGAAGGGGACTTTCAACGGCTTCTTGGGTCAATGCCATGTCTAGTTACTGTACTATGCCGGACAAAAGAAGGTCCGACACTATACTAGGAGGTATCCCATGACTTTCGTCACCTCAGTGTACGATGTTCTTTAGAACTCCTTTTATATGCAAAATAAGTCAAATTTCGTTATTTGGTAACGTTCCTGGTGTTACAGTTTCAATGACCGACAGTCTAGATGGACTAAGGAAGTGAGCAGACGGCCTTTGACCAGTTGTGGATATCAGTTTATGACGAGATGCTAAAAAGACGAGAATGTTATCTACCTCCGTCTCCTGGGGGTGAAAAAGGACGAAATAGGCCCCGCGTATTTCAAAAGGCGCTTCCAGTAACGTAATTATTACATTTCAGCCGGGTAAAAGCATTTTCCCAGTAAGGTCGTTGGCTCGCCACTGTGCAGCGGCCAGCTAAAAGAATGCCGGCAGAAAGACGGTGGAACCTGTTTGGCGACGCAGAGAGTCGACTTTTATGGCGTCGCCGCCCATGGCGCAGGTCGGGCTCCGACGCTTACTCACCAGGCCGCTGCCTTTCCCTCGCGTTCTTTGCGGGCCACCACTTAGGCTAATTAATGGCCATGGATTCGTGTGACACTGCGCTAGAGCTCGCCGCGTTTTCCGGTTCTTATGCAGGATTTCTCTCTCTCTCTCTCTCTCTCTCTCTCTCTCTCTCTCTCTCTCTCACACACACACACACACACACACACATGCACACACAAACATATATACACACACTCAGCATAACATGTAGGTCACACAACTTGACAGTGAGCACTGGCGCGGTTCAAAGGTGCGAAAGAGGTGTGTCATGGACTCATGACCTCCCGCCATCCCCCTCCCCCTCCGCTTCCCCCCCCCCCCCACACAAAACATTTTACTAAAAGCCAGATATGGGAAAATTCGTTCATCTTTGGAAATCAGTCTGAGTCATGTCCAGTGAACGGGGAGGCCATACTACCGGACCGCCTAGACTAACCCATCGCGCATGAAACGCTACGTAAGGTACTGCCGCCTGAGCCGTGGAAAATATGGTGGTGCCCCGTCGTGCATAAACCACCGTCGCTGTCTTTCTTCAAGAGTAACGTACTCCAGCAGCGCAGGAGACACATCCTTCCTGACAACCGTTCATTTTTACTCTTTCGTCGTTCCTTTTTTATGTATTGTGTAATGTTGCATGAGGTTTAAAAACGTCAAAAAGGAAAGCTAGAAGTGCTGCATCCAGGAACAAGAGTGCACCCAGGATCGGAGCTAGGAAGTGCGGGCAACTCATATTAGTTTCATGGTGAATGGCAAAATCGTTTTGATATTTCGAGACAATGGTTCTGGGTTCACTTGCTATTAGACAGTATCCATTACGTGTTCCGCCTTGCTTCAAATTGTGGGTGTCAGGATATGATGCCTATCTTTATACACAATTCAATCACACACCTGCACACATGCACACATTTCGTTCTACTGGCCTTAAACTTTTTTTTTGCCAAGTTGTGCATCTGTAGCTTTCGTCATTCTCCAGAACACTAAAACTATTACCATGAACAGCGCTTCCCCATTTTTAAATGTAGAACTTCTTTCGTAACATCAGAGAACAGACTGGTAATTACGGGCACTTTGTTTTCAGAGGTACAGACTGACATATCACAAATAGAGTTGCAATGAATAGGGACTTCTTGTTTTAATTTTAATATAAATATAATTATGAAAAAGCTACAAAACTTCCAGTCGTGGCAGCTGAACGGCGTACGCAACGAACTAGAAGTCAAGATTTCGAGAACAGTTTGATATTCAACAAGAAGAAGCGAGTGCAATGAACGACACGAGCTGCAAGTCAGTACTGAACGGAGAACGAGGAACGAGTGACCACCGGTAAAGAACGAGACCGAGGCAGGCAGGGGAACAGGCGGAACTGGATCGAGGAACGGCAAAACAGGAATGAGGAACGAGACCGACCGAACGAGACCGAGGCGAGAATGAAGCCGACCTGAAGGGAACGGAGAGCGGCTGTTCCTTAGAAGTCGTTCTTCGACCCTTCCTTTCAGTTTAGTGAACGGTTCCGTTGGCGCCGGCCTCTGTGACCGAGCGCTACAGTCCGGAACCGCGCTGCTGCTACGGTCGCAGGGTCAAATCCTACCCCGGGCATGGCTGTGTGTGATGTCATTAGGTTAGTTAGGTTTAAGTAGTTCTAAGTCTAGGGGGCTGATGTCCTCAGATGTTAAGTCCCATAGTGCTTAGAGCCACTTGAACCATTTTGGTTCCGTTGGACCCATCTGTTGCCAAACAACTTACCTGTAATAAAAGCACTTATACACCGCTGGAACAAAGAAAAAGTAGTACACGTGGAAAGACGAAGTCGATTTGGATCCGATGACGGCATATGCCAACTGTGGGACAGTAGCTGCACTGATAATGGTTTGTGTTCCGACAACAGATAGCGTAGTGGTATAGCTACCAGAGTGCCTAAGTAGAGAATGCCTACAGCCAGAAGCGTCATTGCGGTGCAAACGTGTGATTACACCAGTTTGACGTGCTGCGTCAGTTGCACGACAGTGGTCACGTGAACATTCTCACACCCGTAGACGACATTCTGGACGTTCACGCAGCGCAAACACTCGCTAGGATGGTCTTAGTGCAAGGGCACCAGTGCCGGACCGTATAGCTACCGTAGCACAGATAAGAGGGTTCAAAATGTTCAAATGTGTGTGAAATCCTATGGGACTTAACTGGTAAGGTCATCAGTCCCTAAGCTTACACACTACTGAACCTGAATTATATTAAGGACAAACACACGCACCCATGCCCGAGGTGGGACTCGAACCTCCGCCGGGACCAGCCGCACAGTCCATGACTGCAGCGCCATAGACCGTTCGGCTACTCCCGCGCGGCAGATAAGAGGGCTTGTGAGCCCAGACGTGTCAGTACGAACTGTTGCGAACCGGTGTGACTACAGGCACGAACACCTGTAGCCATTCTTCCATTCACGCCACAGCATCGACAGACACGGATCGTCTGGTGCCGTCAGAGAATCACTTGAAAGACGGAATGGCGCGCAGTGGTCTTCAGTGATGAGAGCATATTCTGCCTGCATGCAAGTGATAGTCATTTGCACGTACGACGTAGGCGAGTATCGTAAAGTTCATTCGTCCAAGACACACTGACCCCACCCTAGGCCTCATGATCTGGGGTGCGATGAGTTACAACTCTTGTTAACCTTTGGTGTTACTGGAGTGGACACTAACCAGCACTTGGTACACGGAGAGTGTTGTTAGACCCATTGTTTTGCCGTTCTTGCAAGAGGAAGGTGATGTGTGGTTCCAATACATCTACATGGATACTCTGCAAATCACATTTAAGTGCTTGGCAGAGGGTTCATCGAACTACCTTCACAATTCTCTATTATTCCAATCTCGTATAGCGCGCGGAAAGAATGAACACCTATATCTTTCCGTACGAGCTTTGATTTCCCATATTTTATCTTGGTGATCGTTCCTTCCTATGTAAGTATTTTCGCATTCTGAGGAGAAAGTTGGTGATTGGAATTTCGTGAGAAAATTCCGTCGCAACGAAAAACGCCTTTCTGTTAATGATTTCCAGCCCAAATCCTGTATCATATTTCACGATAATACAAAACGTGCTGCATTTCTTTTAACTTTTTCAATGTACTCGGTGAGTACTATCTGGTAAGAATCCCACACCGCGCAGCAGTATTCTAAAAGAGGACGGACAAGCGTAGTGTAGGCAGTGTCCTTAGTAGATGTGTTACATTTTCTAAGTGTCCTGCCAATAAAACGCAGTCTTTGGTTAGCCTCCCCCACAACATTTTCTGTGTGTTACTTCCAATTTAAGTTGTTCGTGATTGTAATCCCTAGGTATTTAGTTGAATTTACGGCCTTTGGATATGACTGATTTATCGTGTAACCGAAGTTTAACGAGATCCTTTTAGCACTCATGTGGATGACCTCACACTTTTCGTTATTTAGGGTCAACTGCCACTTATCGCACCATTCCGATATTTCTTCTAAATCGTTTTGCAGTTTGTTTTGATCTTCTGATGACTTTATTAGTCGATAAACGACAGCGTCATCTCCAAACAACCGAAGACGGCTGCTCATATTGTCGCCCAAATCGTTTATATAGATAAGGAACACTTCTGTTTTACTCGATGACTTTCCGTCAGTTGCTACTAACTGTGACCTCTTTGACAGAAAATCACAGATCCAGTCACATAACTGAGACGATATTCCATAAGGACGCAATTTCACTACGAGCCGCTTGTGTGGTATAGTGCCAAAAGCCTTCCTGAAATCCGGAGATACGGAATCGATCTGAAATCCCTTGTCAATAGCACTCAGCACTTCATGTGAATAAAGAGCCAGTCGTGTTTCACAGGAACGATGTTTTCTAAACCCATGTTGACTGTGTCAACAGACCGTTTTCTTCGAGGTAATTCATAATGTTCGAACACAATACAGGGTTACTACAAATGATTGAAGCGATTTCACAGCTCTACAATAACTTTATTATTTGAGATATTTTCACAATGCTTTGCACACACATACAAAAACTCAAAAAGTTTTTTTAGGCATTCACAAATGTTCGATATGTGCCCCTATAGTGATTCGGCAGACATCAAGCTGATAATCAAGTTCCTCCCACACTCGGCGCAGCATGTCCCCATCAATGAGTTCGAAACGGTAAGGCATCTGCTTTAGCATTTTCCGTAAGATTTTCCAAACCGTCGGCTGAGGTACGTTTAGCTCCCTGCTTGCTTTGTTCGTCGAATTCCGCGGGCTACGCGTGGAACTTGCCCGCACGCGTTCAACCGTTTCTTCGCTCACTGCAGGCCGACCCGTTGATTTCCCCTTACAGAGGTATCCAGAAGCTTTAAACTGCGCATACCATCGCCGAATGGAGTTAGCAGTTGGTGGATCTTTGTTGAACTTCGTCCTGAAGTGTCGTTGCACTGTTATGACTGACTGATGTGAGTGCATTTCAAGCACGACATACGCTTTCTCGTCTCCTGTCGCCATTTTGTCTCACTGCGCTCTCGAGCGCTCTGGCAGCAGAAACCTGAAGTGCGGCTTCAGCCGAACAAAACTTTATGAGTTTTTCTACGTATTTGTAGTGTGTCGTGACCATATGTCAATGAATGGAGCTACAGTGAATTTATGAAATCGCTTCAATCATTTGTAATAGCCCTGTGGATTACTCCTACTACCTTTCTTGAATATTGGTGTGACGTGTGCAACTTTCTTGTCTTTGGGTACGGATCTTTCGTCGAGTGAACGGTTGTATATGATTGTTAAGTATGGAGCTAATGCATCAGCATACTCCGAAAGGAACCTAATTGGTATACAGTCTGGACCAGAAGACTTTCTTTTATTAAGTGATTTAAGTTGCTTCACTACTCCGAGGATATTTACTTCTACGTTACTGATGTTGTCAGCTGTTCTCGATTCTAATTCTGGAATATTTATTTCGTTTTATTTTGTCACGCTCGCCCACACACTGCCCGTGAAACTCAACGTGTTCTGCAAGACGTGCAGCAACTTCCCTGAACAGCACGGTCTCCAAACTTGTCTCCAATCAAGGTCGTGTGGGATATGATGTGACGAGAAGAAACTCGTGCAACTCGCCAGCAAATGACTGTTACGGAACTACGTGAACAGGTCGAGCAGGCGCGGAATAACATATCCTAGGACAGTATTCGCCATCTGTAGGTTCGACCAGATACCAGAGTCAGCACCTGCATTGCCTACTGGGGAGGCTACACCGCCTGTTGTTTCAGCATGGGTCGTTATTTGGTACCGCTTATGCTATTGATCTGTAAATGTAATCATTTCATGTACACAATATGCATTGTTGCAACAATAAATCTTGAGTGAATTGGAAACCACTGAGAGGGTATACTAAGTTCTTTGCGGCAGTGTATTTTTGTGTATAACAATTTCCAAGGTTCTTAGATGATTTTCGAAAATGAAGTACCTCAAAAACATTTTATAAATGACAAGAAATTCTGGCGAATTGTCCGCAGCTCGTGGTCTTGCGGTAGCGTTCTCGCTTCCTGCGCACGGGGTCCCGGGTTCTATTCCCGGCGGGGTCAGGGATTGTTGTGTTCATCATCATTATTCATCCCCATTACGGTCGTGGGAAGGCAATGGCAAACCACCTGAGCTACGACCTTGCCTAGTCGGCGGTTCGGGTCTCCCGCGTCGTTCCCTACGCTCCTCGGAGTATGGGACCTCATCATCATGTAGCGAATTGCAAGGACACCTTTTTTTCGCTCATTTGTGGGCTAGCCCACTTGGACGTAGATGCGAGCTTACCGGCAACGTAGAACACTCCAGACCAATGTCTTGCTTGTATCATTATGTGCAATAATTGTATCTAATCAAATGAGCTCTGCCTGAAACCAAATAAAATAAAAAGAAACCCCTCCAGGCAAGTAGAGCCACGCATCTGCAGGCTGACCATAGATGCTGCCGACAACAAACCCGAGACGGCTCGTGACGTGGATGCACTGGTAAGACAGACAAACCAGCTGAGTAAGTTTCTCGTTTCCCATTCATCACGTATACGTGTGTCTCCATTTGTAGAAGACAAAAGTCGAATTTCGCTGTTGTGCTTACATTTTACGAGAGAATCATACACCCACGGTCACCGGATTGCTCATGTTTTGCATGGTTGTGGTTCATACTTAGCTGTAATTAGTGCTGCTCTAGTTCGACGCATTTCCCAAACGTTTTCGAGATATCGAGGTTCAACGTTTTAGCCGGCCGAAGTGGCCGTGCGGTTAAAGGCGCTGCAGTCTGGAACCGCAAGACCGCTACGGTCGCAGGTTCGAATCCTGCCTCGGGCATGGATGTTTGTGATGTCCTTAGGTTAGTTAGGTTTAACTAGTTCTAAGTTCTAGGGGACTAATGACCTCAGCAGTTGAGTCCCATAGTGCTCAGAGCCATTTGAACCATTTCAACGTTTTACGAGCCTGTTGTGCACCACACGAGAGCGGCATTCGTCCAAAAGTGCCGCCAGCGCAAACGACTAAGGCGGTAGACCAGAAGTCTCTCCGTATTGCGTTTGAGTCTCGTCATTTTCCTTTTCTTCCCAGTTTTCCATCAATCACTTGTATTGGTATAAAGAATCACATTTTTAAGACAGAAATAACAATTATGATGACAATGTGAATAAACGTAATTATGCATTCGTGAGTAGGTCAGATCGAGATACAATAAAGAATCGTGATGAACTGAATATTTGTATACCGATACAACCATTCACGTGTAGAATAATTAATCCAGGCAGGTACATTCCGGTATGACTTCATTGCGTTACTGGCATGAATGTGTTGATAAATAAACGTTCGTTACATCACGATTCCTTATTACTCGGCTGACTACCTATAAGGCTGTTTTTTTTTAAGTACGCCACATTTTCCATTTGTCAGAAATGACTCGATAGCCTGTCCAGCACCGAAGCCAATGCTACATAGCATAGGCTATAGTAACTCAGGAAATCTTTTTCATCGTGTCTAATTGCGTACAGATCACCACACTTCAGAACTACGAGCTCTTGCTTTCCTTCTGTACCAAACACGCATCTTCCGTCTGTTCTCCTATTTATTCTGTATATATAACTGACATAAGCTCTGTGACTTGTCAAGATACGTATTAATCCACAGCATGTGCCACTCACCAACATTCGGAAAAAATATTAAATCCTTCTATCTGTGGTAATACTATTCCGACCAGAATGCCACACTATCTAGCCAACTTTTTGCTTCCAACTTGTTACCCAGCCTGTACCCTGCGATCAGATGCACTTTATTTGTGTATCCCTAACGAAGCCAGTACTCGCCCCCGGATTGAGCATCTGTAAGTTTTTAAAAATTGTTATCTCTTCAAAGAACAATATTCAGATAATAAGAAGTATTGCAAGAGTACGGAATGAAAATTAACACACAGAAAACTAAAATGATGAGAGAATACGAAAAGAAGGTATGAAAATGAAAACTGCAGAAGGTCAAATTATACAGGTAGCACAGTGCAGATATTTGGGGAACGTGATAACCAAACAACCGAGAAGGGAGTAAGATCACAAGCTGAAATGGCAAAGAAAGCTTTTCAGAAAAAGAAACGCTTATTATGTAGCAAAATGGAGATGGAATTAAGGAAAAAATTCGACAAATGTTTCTAGTGAAGTGATTTTCTGTGTGGCTATAAAAGCTGTGCGTTGAAGAAGAGAGAAAGAGACAAAAGTGAGGTAACCGAGACGTGGGTTTGTAGGACAATGGAGAAAATAAAATGGGTGAATGAAGTGAACAATAGTGAAGCAATGGAAAGGGTAAAGGAACTAGGAACTCTCTTGAGCCCGGGTAACAAAATGAAAGCCAACTGGGTGGGGCATATATTGTGAGGGAAAGGGATTCTGACAAGATCCAGTGGATGGACAGAAGAAAATAGGAAGGAGACGAATAAAAATTTTGGATGGAGTGAAAAGGGAAAGATACGAGGGGATTTTTTTTCCAGCTTCTGATCGGTGACGAAATTAAGCCCACAGTGAAAATCAGGTGAAACTTTGCGCAAATGTTTTGCGCAGTGTCTAGAAAATAATGTCTCCCGCCAAGTGTGAAGTCATGCTGAGGGATTTCACCGGGTTTCACACAGCCCATATAACGCAACTGTCATTCGTTTCCTTCTTCATGAAAATTCTCGGCGACATACTGCAGGTGCAACTTAGACGCACCTGCAGCGTTTTCGATTCGAAGTGTTTGATCACGCACCATATATCCGGGACTTAGGCCCCTCACACTTTCATTTCCTCGTTCACATGAACCGCTGGCTACGAGGACAGCATTTTGGCACAGACACGAGCTGCAGACCAGCGTAGGGAGTTGGTGGAAGTCACACGTGGCTGCCTCCTATAACGAGGGTATTGGAAAGTTGGTACCACGCTACGACAGATGTCTGAGTTCGAGCGGCGAAAATTTGGAGAAATAACTGGAAGGTGTAGGTAAATGTTGCAAATAAAACATTTTTGATATTCACTTCGGTTTGCGTTTGCGGCCGATCGGAATTTAAAAAGAAAATGTACTCGTACATCACTATGAATCAGTTGGCCTAGAACAAAATCAAATGGAGACAATAATAGTGTCAGGAATCTTCCAGTAGACAGAACAAATGGTTCAAATGGCTCTGAGCACTATGGGACTTAACATCTATGGTCATCAGTCCCCTAGAACTTAGAACTACTTAAACCTAACTAACCTAAGGACAGCACGCAACACCCAGCCATCACGAGGCAGAGAAAATCCCTGACCCCGCCGGGAATCGAACCCGGGAACCCGGGCGTGGGAAGCGAGAACGCTACCGCACGACCACGAGATGCGGGCAGTAGACAGAACACCCTACCATGATGATAACGATATCAAAAGAGTATCCAGGGTGACCAAGAGCACTTCCATTAGGGTGGCCTTCTAAGGAGGAGGAGGAGATTTTTTTAGAAGAGCTTATCCACGCCAGTTAATGCGTTTTATCACACCCGCCTACATCACGCTTGTTGTTGAAATGGTGCCACTGGTCGAAAATAATAGTACTGAAGTACTTTGGAAATATGAAGAGGCTTGAAAACTTGTACGTCTTCATCTACGCCCATACTCTGCAAACCGCTGTGAGGTGCATGTTAGTCTTTCTTCCCGTCCCATTCACGTAAGAATTCACAGAAAGAAATACTGCTTGGATGCCTCTGTGCGCCATGTCGAGTAAGAGCGCTTATATTGGACCACCTAAGAACATTCGGACTTTGCCGGCCGCGGTGGTCATGCGGTTCTAGGCGCTGCAGTCCGGAACCGCGGGACTGCTACGGTCGCAGGTTCGAATCCTGCCTCGGGCATGGATGTGTGTGATGTCCTTAGGTTAGTTAGGTTTAAGTAGTTCTAAGTTCTAGGGGACTGATGACCTAAGATAAGTCCCATAGTTAATTAGAAAGTACTTAAAATACACTCCTGGAAATTGAAATAAGAACACCGTGAATTCATTATCCCAGGAAGGGGAAACTTTATTGACACATTCCTGGGGTCAGATACATCACATGATCACACTGACAGAACCACAGGCACATAGACACAGGCAACAGAGCATGCACAATGTCGGCACTAGTACAGTGTATATCCACCTTTCGCAGCAATGCAGGCTGCTATTCTCCCATGGAGACGATCGTAGAGATGCTGGATGTAGTCCTGTGGAACGGCTTGCCATGCCATTTCCACCTGGCGCCTCAGTTGGACCAGCGTTCGTGCTGGACGTGCAGACCGCGTGAGACGACGCTTCATCCAGTCCCAAACATGCTCAATGGGGGACAGATCCGGAGATCTTGCTGGCCAGGGTAGTTGACTTACACCTTCTAGAGCACGTTGGGTGGCACGGGATACATGCGGACGTGCATTGTCCTGTTGGAACAGCAAGTCCCCTTGCCGGTCTAGGAATGGTAGAACGATGGGTTCGATGACGGTTTGGATGTACCGTGCACTATTCAGTGTCCCCTCGACGATCACCAGTGGTGTACGGCCAGTGTAGGAGATCGCTCCCCACACCATGATGCCGGGTGTTGGCCCTGTGTGCCTCGGTCGTATGCAGTCCTGATTGTGGCGCTCACCTGCACGGCGCCAAACACGCATACGACCATCATTGGCACCAAGGCAGAAGCGACTCTCATCGCTGAAGACGACACGTCTCCATTCGTCCCTCCATTCACGCCTGTCGCGACACCACTGGAGGCGGGCTGCACGATGTTGGGGCGTGAGCGGAAGACGGCCTAACGGTGTGCGGGACCGTAGCCCAGCTTCATGGAGACGGTTGCGAATGGTCCTCGCCTATACCCCAGGAGCAACAGTGTCCCTAATTTGCTGGGAAGTGGCGGTGCGGTCCCCTACGGCACTGCGTAGGATCCTACGGTCTTGGCGTGCATCCGTGCGTCGCTGCGGTCCGGTCCCAGGTCGACGGGCACGTGCACCTTCCGCCGACCACTGGCGACAACATCGATGTACTGTGGAGACCTCACGCCCCACGTGTTGACCAATTCGGCGGTACGTCCACCCGGCCTCCCGCATGCCCACTATACGCCCTCGCTCAAAGTCCGTCAACTGCACATACGGTTCACGTCCACGCTGTCGCGGCATGCTACCAGTGTTAAAGACTGCGATGGAGCTCCGTATGCCACGGCAAACTGGCTGACACTGACGGCGGCGGTGCACAAATGCTGCGCAGCTAGCGCCATTCGACGGCCAACACCGCGGTTCCTGGTGTGTCCGCTGTGCCGTGCGTGTGACCATTGCTTGTACAGCCCTCTCGCAGTGTCCGGAGCAAGTATGGTGGGTGTGACACACCGGTGTCAATGTGTTCTTTTTTCCATTTCCAGGAGTGTATATTAATTGATCCGATTTTGGAATCCACAGTATTCAACTAGGCCTTTAGTTTTTTTGAACTACGAAGGAAATCACGATAACACTGAAATTGAATTTTTGAAAAAACTAACTGCATTCATAACAATAATTTCTTTTTTCGTTGGCCCCACTCGAGAACAATCTGAATGTGTCCTATCTCTATTAAAACACAAATAAAAATGGAGATCGTTCCGAAATTTAAGTTTTAAAAACATCTAACCAGAACAATAATATGTTATCTTCGTTGGCCCCATTCTAGTGTTATTTTTATGTGCCCCTTCCCTACACTTTATACACTGGGACATGTCGTTCTGTTCTTATTTCTGGCATATTTTACAAAAACCAGGTGACCATCATTCCTTGGCAGTGAAGTCATTCTTCATGTCCATGTTTTCCAGTTTCTTCTTACACGATGACGAAGTCGAAACTATACAGTTCACCATGTTCGTCTTTCTCACTTGTTTCCTTTCAGGTGCCCAGGACACTTCGTGTTCTCTTATATAAGGTTTAGACGTTGAAGAGCTCTGATGCTGATGGCGAGTGGTATTACTTTCTGCGGTAGTAGATGTTCCTGCGTCAAATTAGAGAGCTGCTGCTAAAGTTTCTGATAAAACTGCTTTTGATGTTTCTGCTGAAAATACAGCTGAAGCATCTTGTTAATCTGTCACTACTTAAAAATCGCTGTCATCCAAAACAGTTCTGTTAAAAGCCCAAACTGCATTTCTCTCGAATCCGTTTATTACCGTATTGGCTGCAGCTGCTGCTGTCCCATGATAATTTCACTTATCAGAAACTGGCTAATAGAGCACAGAATGTGTTCTCTCACCCAAGTGTCGAAACGCTGATTATAGCACAGAGAAAAGCTTAAAAATGTCGAATCTAAAGGTTGCATGGGATCGGCAATTTGTACTGGAAGAGAGAACATTTTCCTGACGGTAACTCCTGTATTGTTAATCGCAGTAGTTTTATTACTGTGGATGGTGTGCCTATCCAGCAAAAGCACTACTCTCTTCTCAGCTTCAGAATTTCTATAAGTGCAATTTTGTCAAAAAAAGACATGCTTGGAGACCGTGGCTGTCATACGAATTAAATTGTTGATAGTGTACAGCAACCTGCTACGTATGGGTCTTACGTTGAGAGAGAACGAATCACTCTCTCACTATTTTCCATATCAAGGCTGCTCTTTAATGTTGATTTTACACCCACGACATCATTTTTGTGATATGATCAACATGAGCAGGCACTGATGGGAGTATGTACTTTGTTAATGCATGCGGGACCTTTATGGGAGCAATCCTGCGAATAGTTTTTTTCTGGAGTAAAGAACAAACAGGCAGTTTTGTCATTTAACAGTAAATATTCCAGTGTACGTTTGGGGCTTGGAAGCCACCCACGTACAGCTATTAAGGAAAGGAACACCCTGAAACAATTATCGGAGACAGAATGCTGGTCCCAAGAATTTCTCGCACCGGTGTGCAGACATTGCCTTCGGCGAAAGAGGTGGAAAAACCTACCAGGATCTCCGTGTTGGGCGCCTCTTGCCATGGCAGGGGTAGGTGCACAAGAGAACTTCAGGTTGCCAGGCCAAGGCGTTTCGATAGTGCCGTAAACGCCCTTTCTGAACAGGAATGGCGTCCATAAAAATTCGCAAGTTTCCTTGTTCACCGTGGACTGCACGCTATCAATGGGGCTGTCAGCTGGTGTCTGTCTGCCAAGTTTTTGGGAAGCCTCAGGCCTTCAAAAAAATTTTAGAATGGAACGCAACATTTATGATGGTTCTGAAATGGTCTATGTTGAGATACAAAAGCACTTCTGTTGGTTTAGCCAAGGCCCCTGGTCGGACACACTGCAACGTTTGGGTCATCCAGATATTGATCTCTGTGATAAATGTGTTGCTCACTTTAGGGCTATGTGGAAACTCAAAACATGATGCGTAAAGTGGCCATGGGAAAAAAAAAAAAACAAGTCGGGAGCACAACGTCTTCTCCTCTCTGCTCCTCTCTGCGCAGGAATTTACGAGTCAGGGACTGGGTGCTTCTCCAGAAAAGAGAAGGATACTGTTAACTGTAGTAACCAAAACCAACAGCGGGATCGCCTTGGGCTGCGGATCGGAGCCGAGCCCGCACCACCGGGTAAACACAGGACGAGTCGGACGACACACCAACGACAACGGACCGCGACCGACTATGAGCGACACAACGAGGAAGAGATAAACAACGGAGGCTTGTGGAAACCACAACACAAAACACCAAACGTAAATCCACTCGGAACCAGAGCCAGGCAAATGTCAACAACGACCAGAACGCAGTACCGCCGAGACAGAAACGAAATCCAGAGCGAGTACCAGACTGGCTGGACTAGGTTTTTTTTTCTTTTCTTTATTGTATTTCAATTCCCCATCGGGGCGGGCTGGCAGCAGCATATGCGCTGCTCTTCAGCCGAAAGACATAGAACAAACAATAGAAGACATTTAAAAATAACAAAGGAGAGAATATGGTGAACATAGATATAAAAAAGGGGGAACATCATGGAAGGCAATAGACAAAAAACGGGGTGACTGTAAAATGGAGATAAAAAACTGTTTAAAAGTAGCACACACAAAAAGCCACACAATGCGACAATTAAAAGAACACAAGGCACAGTATGACTGGAGCATAAAAGGTATCGATGGATGGCGTAGCACATAACAAACACTGACGGCGAACCTCAAGGCAGTAAACAATTAAAATCACACCTCTTGACGCACAGGAGAAACAGCACTAAACACAACACTGATGTGGCACACTGACGATGATCAAAACAGAGGATCTGCCAGGCGCAAGGAGATGAGGGAGACCAGAAGAAGGGAGGGAGGGGAAGAGATGGGGGAGAAGAGCGGGGGCGCGCTGAAGAGGGCCAGGTAGGGAGGGATGTGGGAAGGAAAGAGGCAAGTATGGGGTGCAGGGTCTCAGGGTTGGGGGGGGGGGGAGGAGGAGGAAAATCCGCTCTGGGAGAAGGATGGACTAGGGTTTTTTTTTCCTTTATTGAATTTCAATTCCCCCCGAAGGGGGCGGCCTGGCAGCAGCTTAGTATGCCGCTCTTCAGCCTACAGACTTTGTTACAAAGATGATGAGAATAAATAATAAAAACAGGCGATAAAATCGGAGACTTAAAGAGTAACATGGCGAAAAGAAATCGTGGAACTTAAAACAAAGAACAGAGGGATGATGACGCTAAGAAAATACATACAAAGCAGACAGGTGAAACAATAGACAGACAATTAAAAAAACCACGGCGACAGTCTGGTGTCTGTTCGCAAAAGACAAAAAATTCACACCCAGCGACAGCATGGTTTCTGTTCGCAACACGAGAAAGACGAACAACACGGAACAGTCACTGGAACACTGCAATAAAAAGGTGTCAAATGTGACAGACCACAGCAGAGAGCAGGTGGGGGGAAACTGGACAGATGATGGGAAAATAAAAAAGGGGGGAGCCAGGAAAGGAGCTGATGGAGGATGAGGACCCATAAGAGGGGTGGGGGGCACTGGGCAGACGCGACAGGGAGTGGGGTAGGCAGAGGAGGGGAATACAAAAGGACTCAGGGTGGGGGGACAAGGGAGGTAGGGAGAGGTTGAGTGGGGAGAAAACAGGACGGAAGGGGGGAAGAGGGAGCCCAGGGAAAGGACAGAGGAAAGGAGGGGAGTGAGGATCAGAGTTGATAGGAGGGATAAATGGAGGGAGAGAGGGCATCATCCGTGAGGGGGAGTTAATGGAAGCCACCTTGGGAAAGGAGATGTAGGGTGTAGAGATGGAGGGTAGGGGGGACACAACGGTGAAGACGTGGCAGGGGGCGGGGATCGGAGAGGAGAGGAGCAACCAGGGGGTGAGGGGGTTCAAGACGGCGGGAGGTGTAGAGGATGCGGATATGTTCGAGGAATAGGAGCAGACGGGGGAAAGGAATGAGATCATAGAGGATCCGCGTGGGAGACGGGAGGCATATACGGAAGGCGAGGCGGAGTGCATGATGCTCAAGGATCTGGAGGAACTTATAGAATTTGGGGGGGGGGGCAGATATCCAGGCAGGACTGGCATAACAGAGGATGGGACGGGTGAAGGATTTGTAGGTGTGGAGGATGGTAGAGGGGTGCAACCCCCAAGTCCGGCCGGAGAGGAGTTTGAGAAGTCTGAGGTGGTTGTGGGCTTTGGATTGGATGGAGCGGAGATGAGGGATCCAGGTGAGGTGACGGTCAATGGTGAGGCCAAGGTAGGTGAGGGTGGGGGTGAGGTGGACAGGACGGGCGCAGACAGTAAGGGAGAAATCCAGGAGCCGGAAGGAGCGAGTGGTACGACCTACGATGATTGCCTGGGTCTTGGAAGGGTTGAGTTTCAGGAGCCACTGGTTACACCATGCAGCAAAAAGGTCAAGGTGATTCTGGAGAAGGCGTTGGGACCGTTGGAGGGTAGGAGCGAGGGCGAGGAATGCAGTGTCATCAGCATATTGCAAGAGGTGTACTGGAGGGGGGGGGGGGGTTGGGGCATATCTGCCATGTACAGGAGGTAGAGGATAGGGGAGAGGACAGAGCCCTGGGGCACACCTGCAGAGGGGTAGAAGGTGTAGGAAGTGGCATTATGGATGGTAACATAGGAGGGGCAGTGGGAGAGGAAGGAGGCCACCAGACGGATGTAGTTGATAGGAAGGGCGTAGGTTTGGAGTTTAAACAGGAGACCTGGATGCCAGACACGGTCGTAGGCCTTTTCGAGCTCAAGGGAGACAAAAATGGCGGAGCGACGGGAGTTAAGCTGGAGGGAGAGGAGATGAGTGAGGCGGAGGAGTTGGTCATCAGCAGAGAAGGAAGGTCGAAAGCCACATTGGGTGTTTGGGAGGAGGTGGTGTCGGCAGAGGTCGCGATGGATGCGCCGGGAAAGGATGGATTCCAAGAGCTTGCTGAACACCGATGTGAGACAGATAGGACGATAGGAAGAGGCATCAGATGGAGGCTTGTTGGGTTTGGAGAACATCAGGATACGGGAGGTTTTCCACAGGTCGAGATAGAAGCCAGTGGCAAGGATGACATTGTAGAGGGTGGCGAGGATTGAAAGGAACGAGGGAGGGCAGTGTTTGAGGTGGCGGTAGGTAACGCAGCCGTGGCCGGGAGCAGTGTTGCGTTTGGTGCGGAGTGTGAGGCTGATGTCATGGGTAGTGATGGGAGTGTTAAGTTCAGATGGTGGTGTGTGGCCCAAGTACTGGAAGCTAGGAGCAAAGGGAGGAAGAGAGGTATTCGTACGGTCCATGACATCAGGGAAGAGGGAATAATCAAAGTGTGGATCATCCGGGATGGAAAAAACATCAGAGAGGTGGGAGGCAAAGTGGTTGGCCTTACTGAGGTTGTCAGGAAAGGGACGGTCATTAAGGAGGAGAGGGTACTGGGGGGTGGGGCCGTTCCCAGTAAGGCGGTGGAAAGCAGACCAATACTTGGAAGAGTTTATGGGGAGCGTGGTGTTGAGTTGTGTACATGTCTGGTGCCAGGCACGGCGTTTCTTCGCAGTAAGCAGGTTGCGGATGTGACGTTGTAATTGCCGGTGGCGGGTAAGTGCATCCCGGTCACGAGTGCGAAGAAAAGAGCGGTAGAGGCGGCGGGACTCTCGAAGGAGAAGGACGGCCTGTGGAGGCAGGGCGGGGCGGTGAGGGTGGATGGCTTTGGTGGGGATATGGGTGGCGACAGCGTCAGACAAGGTCTGGTGCAGGAAGGCAGCAGCACGAGAGATGTCATCAGGAGATAGGAGGGTAAGGTCGTGGCCGTCAACCTGGGTGTGAATGGAGTCCCGGTAGGCATCCCAGTTGGCACGGGAGTAATCATGGACAAGTTTAGGAGGGACGTCAGGGCGAGGAGAGTTGCAGGGATGGCGACCAGTAGAGATAGTGAGGAGAACAGGAGCATGGTCACTGCCAATGAGGTCAAGGACATCTGCGGTAATGTGCCCAAGGAGGTTGGGAGAGGCAAGGACCACATCAGGAGTGGTGTTGGATTCGGGTCGGGTGTGCTGAGGCAGGGGAACCAGGTCGCCCTGGAGAGTGGTGAGAAACTGATGCCACCACTGGAGGTCAGCAGGATCACAGCTGTGGATATTGAGGTCGGCGGCAATCACGTAGGTGGAGAAGGTGCGGTCAATGTGAGCCAGGATATCGTACGGGATGGGGGTGCGAGGGCGGACATAAATGGTGGCACAGGTGATGGTAAGGGTGGGGAAGAAGAGGCTGAGGGTGAGATGCTTGGCAGGATTGTTAAGGAGTGGTTGGGGCCGGACAGGGAGGTGCTTGAGGTGGCCTATAGCAACTCCGCCACGCGCCAGAGGGTACGGGTTATCGGTGCGGTGTAGGGTGTAAGGAGCCGTGGAGACGGAGATACGTGGTTGAAGGAAGGTTTCATTTAGGACGAAGGCATCCACGCGGTGCTGACGGAGGGTGTGGAGGAAGAGGAGTTTGTGGGTGGGCAGGGAGCGAATGTTGTGGTACAGGAGATGGTAGGGTTCGTGTACCATGGGAGGGGAGAGTTAGACGAGGGTGGTGAGGGGGGTGAAGGTGAAGTGGGCCTGGTTGTGGGAGTATGTGGCATAGGTGGTAAGATGGAAGATGGAATGGGCAGCGAGGGCGATTTGGGAAAGAGTGTGCGAGCGCTGGAAGGGGTGGATGTTTTGGAGCACAATGGTGGTGAAACGGATGATGTCCTCAGCAGTAGGGGGAGGGCGGAACGAGTTGTTGGGGTGGATGGGGTCATCAACAGGACGGACAGGGACGGTGAGCTCAGGAGTGACTGGTGGAGGTTTCACTTTACACTTTGAGGAGTAGGTAGGACGTGGTTCGTTGCAAGTGTTGCAGGAGGGGGGAGAGGTGAGGTTGGGGCAATTCTTTGAGGAAGTGTGAAGCTTTGCAGTGGGGACAAGTAGGGGGGTTCTTGCAGGCAGAGGTAACGTGGTCGTTGTAGGTGAGACAGTGTTGGCAGCGGTAGGATTGGACTGGGGAACGGGAGGGGTCCACCTTATGACGGCGATTGTAGATTAGGGCTCCCTCGGTGAGGAGGCGGTCAATGGAGGAGGAGGATTTGGTGAATATCCGCATGATAAAAGTCGGCCCGGCATCATTGAAGATGCGACAGGCCGAGCGGATTTCAATGTCGGGCTGGGAGTTGAGTTCCGCCAACACCTCAGCCTCCGTGATCACGGGGCTAAGCTTCGTGATCACAGCGGTCAAGGTTGGCAGACGTTGGGGAGGTTGAGGCTGACGGGGAGAGGACGGGGTGTGGTAGGGGGTGAGGGTTGCACATTGGCCAAATTGGATACGGGGGATGCGGGAGAGGAGATCTGTGTGGAAGGAAGCATTGGGGGATTTAATGAGGACCGAGTCCTTGCGACGAATCAGAAGGGAAATGGGGGCATTGGGGTAGTATTTCCGGATGGCGAGGGTGAGGGAGCGGGCATCAAGGAATTGAGGGTCAGGATTGGAGAGGATAAAGGTGTGGGTGGCAGGCGTGGTGGGGGTCGGAGCCGCGTCCATGGGGGTGGGTGGGTCACGGGGAGTGGGGTTTTTTTTGGAGGAGATTTCGGGGGAAGGGTCAACATTCGGGCGCTTTGAGGGTTTCGTGGTCACGACCAGGTGTAGAGGTAGAGGGGGCAGGGGGACGGGTTGCAGGGGGAGATGGCGGGGGGCAGGACCACCCTGAGCAGCGGATGACGCAGATGGAAGGGGCGTGGGTGTCACAGAGACTGTGGAACGTCGAGCCGAAATCCGTGCTGGCTTGGAGCCCGTCGGAGGCGGTGCAGGGAGCGGCGGAAAGTCAGTAGCTGTCGATGGGGCGACAGTGATAGGGGAGGAGGAGTTGGGGGTGGTTACAACCGAAAGTGGCGCAGGGGTGGGGTGGACAGGGAGAGAAGGAAGGACGGGAAGTGGGGTGGAGGATGAGCTCCATGTGATGGTGGTTGGAGCAGCGGAGGGAGAGGTGAAAATGATAGTGGTGGTGGGCTGGGACATGGTGGCGGCGCGCGAGAAGGGCGTCGGCGGCGTCGGCGGCGGCGGCGGCGGCGATGAATAGGCGGGGATCTTCCACGTCGAAGATGCACCCTGAGAGTAGCCCAGGCAGTGAAAGTCTTCGATGAAGAAGAGAGGGAATCCAACCCTCGAATGGATGGACTAGGACAGAGCGGGTCCCTATATACGAAACCGGAGGGAGCGGCTATTGGCCGCTGTCTGCACGTGGCTTAGCGGTGGCGCCCTCGCTGCGCGAGAGCCGCTGCGCGGAATAGCCGCCGCGGAGGCGGAGCCCTCTATGGGCTGACCACGTCCATTTGTTCTGCCGCGTGTTCGACTTCCGCGGCGGAAGGTACTAGATTAACTTTGATTAGGATTGGCCGATGGGTAGAGCAGATGAGTTACAGGGGAGACATGGAACTCGTAGAGTCTCGCCAGTGGCTCAAAACCCTTGTGGGGGGGGGGGGGGGGGTTGCATGTGTGCTTTTCTGGAGTTTACTGAGATTTGATGGAAAGCGAGGGGAGAAGAAACTTGGTCTTCTGATTCAGATTCTGGTCTGGAGAGGATTCTGGTCCTGACTCTTGCTATGAGTGGGTTGCACTTGGGACATATGTGCTGAGCGTGACTTTGCACTAGCGTCGATCTTGGGGAGCCTGTGGTCAGTACAGCTAAATGTACTGACAGTTTAGATCTCAGTCATCTCGGACAACTCTCTGTGCCGAGGGCAATCTTATTCGTTTCAGTTCAGCCGCCTTGACGTTTGATCTCCTTGTGCGCGCGGCCACATAAGTCAGTCAAATTGGTCCACGATACGACAGGCGAACAGGAGTGTCGCACGCTGGAATCTGGCGAGATTTCAAGACTTCATTAGAGAGTAACTGCAATACGTCTAACAGACCGCCTGCCGCGACTTTGCACATTTCGCGACCGGGATAACGAATTTCAGGGGCCGCACATCGCTGTTCTGCAGACATTTGAACCACGACCGTAACCTGAGACAGTTCTGGGACATCAAAAAATGGTTCAAATGGCTCTGAGCACTATGGGACTTAACATCTATGGTCATCAGTCCCCTAGAACTTAGAACTACTTAAACCTAACTAACCTAAGGACATCACACAACACCCAGTCATCACGCTGGGACATCAGGAAAGGGATATAGTGTTGCTGCTCTGGCTTCTTAGGGCAAACATAATCACAGCCTCAACACTTGTTCTCAGCTGCACCAACATAATATAACTTCTGTATAGAATAAATCGATCAAAGTCTATTCAGTGTTAGTTAATTTCACATTGCGTTATCTATGTTTTGAGCCAGAGTAAATAGTTTAATCAGACAAACGTTAGACTTACCCAACCAATCGCCACCCAGTGGAGTGTTAACTATTTTTTGCGTCTATTTGTGTTGCCAGCAGTTCATGACTTACTTGTCATCTCACTTAACTTGGGTTGTTTATCCTATTTTATGATCAATAAACTTGTGCCGTAATTTTTATTAAAGATCAATCCCCTGTTGATATATTAATCACACATCAAAAATTGACTACAATAATGACAGGGCCTCCATTTCATTAAATTATTTCAGCATCCAAGTTCATTTATATTCCGATAAAAGTGATAACCTCTAATGCGGGTCAAAGGGCAAAACCAATTTAGCAGATGCATGGGCCAGGCAGTCAAGTGGAAGGCATACTAGTTAAAGTGATTACTGTCCGGCCTGTAGCCTTTCAAACCATACCGCAACACCAGTGTAGTCTTGCAATTCCGTGATCTCTCCCAGGATCCTCAACTGATGGCACCTTCCACGACCGTCAGAACGATTTCCGCTAAAATGTTTCTGTTTTCCCATGTTGAAATTCAGTTGGTGCACTGAGGTAAATTAGTTTGCCGTAACCATAAGAATTTCTGGCGATAAATACATTGATGATTTGTAAATCTGTGTGCCGGCCGGGTTGGCCGAGCGGTTCTGGGCGCTACAGTCTGGAACCGCGCGACCGCTACGGTCGCAGGTTCGAATCCTGCTTCGGGCATGGATGTGTGTGATGTCCTTAGGTTAGTTAGGTTTAACTAGTTCTAAGTTCTAGGGGACTGATGACCTCAGAAGTTAAGTCGCATAGTGCTCAGAGCCATTTGAACCATTTTGTAAATCTGTGTATGTTGTTTGTTTGTGTTTTCATTCATTTGTTGTGATTTCTGTGTTATTTGCTAATTATTCCTGACGGCGTTGTGTTAACGTGTAACGTGAGGCAGGTTATCTGTGGCTCTTGCATTTTATCGTAGATTAGGGGTGTTTTCATTTGATATATGCTGTCAGGGATTTAGAATTTGTGGCTCTCCAGACCAAATTTCACGGTAGATTTGTGTGGCGCTGTGACGAGGAGCGATAGAAACATCTCGGGAGCAGAAACCTGAATGCATGCTGACTAGAAGCAAGGAACGTTTGCTCCAAAGTATTGAGAATATTCGAATCTCATCACAAACGGATCAACGTCAGACCGGTGTCCGCCCCGTTAGCTGAATGGTCAGCGTGACGGACTGCCGTCCTGAGGGGCCCGGGTTCGATTCCCGGCTGGGTCGGGGATTTTCTCCACTCAGGGACTGGGTGTTGTGTTGTATTAATCATCATTTCATCCCTATCCGGCGCGCAGGTCACCCAATGTGGCGTCGAATGTAATAAGACCTGCAGTTGGTGCACTGAGGTAAATTAGTTTGCCGTAACTATAAGAATTTCTGGCGCTAAATACATTGATGATTTGTAAATCTGTGTGTGTTGTTTGTTTGTGTTTTCATTCATTTGTTGTGATTTCTGTGTTATTTGCTGATTATTCCTGACGGCGTTGTGTTAACGTGTAACGTGAGGCAGATTATCTCCCCGTAAGAGGCCTACGCTCATTTCCATTTCCATCAGACAGGTAACACTGATCAAGAGAAAGTTGCGGAGAATTCTCAGTCGAATGACCTTGCGGATATGTCGAATGCGGAATTTTCTGATTACGAGGAGGAAACTCAGTCAGACAATGAGGGCGAAAGTGAATCGTAGCAGAGCGCCATGTAGAATTTGCAGGCAAGGCAAGACGTGCCGTTAGTGAGAGTGGCGGATCAGACTCACGAGCAAAGCGTCACAGAGCGATGGAATCGCGTTCGTCTAGTCCTGGGGGTTGGCGGAGGACCTCAGTTTTAGGTCCTCGCGCGATTTATGCAGAAAGCGGAGATGAAGAGGCAGGAGAGAGATAGGATAGCTACGAACGCGATGAGGGACGTAGTGATTAAGGAGACGAAGGAGATACGGAGGGTAGCTGAACATATTGTTGTAAGTATAAAGCAGGTTCAGCAGGAAATTACGGGTATCAAAGAAGAATAGAAAGCGTTAAGAAAACGTCAACAGAGGCGCGAGAGGTGGCGAAAGAGGCAAAACTAGATGTCACAACGGCAAAATTTGTGGTTCAAGGTGCACGCAAGAGCGCTTTGTTAGCTAAAGAACGAGTAACAGAGGCCAAAACCGAAATGTGTGAAACCAAAAACGTTCTTGCCGCCCTCCAAAAACGGGGAGAAGGATCGTCCAGGAAACGCAAGAAAAAATTAGCGAGAACGTGAAGCGCACTGAACAGATCGAGAACAAACAGTAGAAATATCAGAGGTTAAACAAGAGCAGACCCGTATCACCTCACAGCACAACGAGCTAGCAAGATGCCCAGCAAGCACGTCAACGGGTTGAGCAATTAGAATAACGGTCTGGTAAGGCAGCACTCCTGCATGATCAAGGAAGGAGAGAAGAGCATGTATTACAACATTTCGCTGGGCAGCATGAGGCTACATCACCAGTAGGAGAGCCGGCCGGAGTGGCCGAGCGGTTCTAGGCGCTTCAGTCTGGAACCGCGAGACCGCTACGGTCGCAGGTTCGAATCCTGCCTCGGGCATGGATGTGTGTGATGTCCTTCGGTTAGTTAGGTTTAAGTAGTTCTGAGCTCTAGGGGACTGATGACCTCAGATGTTAAGTCCCATAGTGCTCAGAGCTATTTGAACCATTTGAACCAGCAGGAGAACACACCAGCCGCCATAGGGCGCACTGCCGGTGACGCAAAGCACGGCAGAAACCGAACCAGAACGGCGGACGAAACATTGCTCCGTCAATCTAACGACGCAAGAGGAGGCCTTAAAGTGCCTAAGGATCGTTTGGACATCGATTTATGGAGACGCGTGCTGTAGAAATGAGGGAAAATTCGTTCGCAGGAAATGAACAATTCGACGACAAACATTTCTTATCCATTCAAATTTTCCTAATGTGCAAAGAGGATAACGATACATTACATGCAAAAAGTTAGACAGCTCTGAACGATAAAATGCTATCGGAATCGTGGCCTCTGAAATACAAGCAGTAGTTTTTTATCTGCGGATTTTTAGAGGGATTGGTTTCGGAACGTATGCGCATTGTTGCTGAGAGCTGCCGCTCATATAAAGAGTTCAACGATGCGTTCCTTTACACATATTGGTTGCGGTATTCGCAAGAAAGAATCAAGCAGAACACTATGCCAGACAAAGATTTAGAGGCGTCAGGATTCCGTAGTCTGGTGAAGTTCTTTGAGTCGCTAGTTAAGAAGAATCAGTTTTTGGACCGTCCGTACAGTCCCAAGGACATTGTGAACCACTGTTACGTCAAATTACCTCTGCACTATCAACAACTCCTCATCGAAATGTGCGACGATTCCACTGAATCACTGAAGAGCGCGCTACGCGAATTAGACTATGTCAATGGAATACAAAACTGAAGAGAGAGGAACAGAAACAATGGCCGCAGTTGGCAAGGCTTGGCAGAAAGATGCAACAGACGAAATGGGGGAGTAAACAGCCATCGTGGGAGAACAGAGATAGACGAGCCAATTACAACAATAATTGCAGCGAACGACATAACGGAAACGGAAGAGAACAACGAAATCCAAACCAGCTCCAGCGGGATACTGAAGCAAAGAAACAACTGGAAGAACAACGTCAATGTCAGCAAGAAAACTAGCGTGATCATCATATCCAGATTAGGCCACCCAACCCGTCACAGGGGAAACATACCAGAATTCTTAAACAGAAATTGCCACTCAGCTGCTGTGGATACAGCTCAAAACAAAGTCGCAGGAACTATTGGAACGAGCAACATAATCATGTTAATACGTCGTCGTATATGAAGACATAAAATTTGTAGAATAGGTGTACAGCTATGTTAGAATCAACTTGTATATAGAACTTGAAAGGACAAGCAAATTCTAGGTGTATTTGTGTAGTGCAGTCTAGATCATCCATTTACTGAATTTCTGTAATTGATGTACTATACTTGTAACTGTCCTTTATTAACTTACGGTACGACTCCTTGAGGAAAGTAGTCTAATGAGTAACGTGGTTGTTACGTCATCGTATCGATGCTTTCACTGCCTGCTTGAAAATCAAAGACAGTATTGAATAGAAATTCGTCGTAAGTGACAGCTTCTCGTATTAACTGACACCTTTTCTGTGACATGATAACTCCTGGACGCTGACTGAACTAAGCTCAGGGTCCAACCTGCATTTACCTGTGTGACAAATGGCCATTATGTCTTTGGACCTCACTGTCGTTATTCATTATCGCGCTCCAAGCAGTATAAGAATGTTAGTCAAGAAACTATCGCATTATGATAATCTAATTCAGCTGTATAATTCTCGTAGCAGTGTTTTCCATAATATCACTATGGCCTGTGAGAGTATTTTTGTCCTTTTTCCGCATTATCTTATGCACTGTTCAAGAGGTAAGTGTACATAGTTTTCCGTTGTTTAGTGATGACGAGATTGCGGCATGCCACTGCGCATGTTTGTTTCGATTTTAGGGTGTGGTGAGTTGGATTAGCTGCCCACACATTAGGTGCGCAAAGACGCAAAGTTTGCTTGGATTCTGGGCCATCGCCAGTCATGCGATGAAGCCTTCCTCGATGTCTTTGTATTTTGCCAGCGCCATGAGAGCGCTGTAACCAAAACACATTGAGGCATGAGCACGTACAGCGCGATTCAGAGTCGTGTGGTGTACTTCAGGTTCAGGAAAAGGAAACTTCTTTTGAAATTTGTGGTAATTTCCTATGGGACCAAACTGCTGAGGTCATCGGTCCCTAGGCTTACACACTACTTAATCTAACTTAAACTAACTTACGCTAAGCACAACACACCCTTGCCTGAGGGAGGACTCCAACCTCCGACGGGGGGAGCCGCGCGAACCGTGGCAAGACGCCTCAGTCGCGCGGCTACCCCGCGCGGCCAGGGAAAGGACTGCCATAAGAAGGGGACCATTAGTGAGAATGAAGGTCAACCTACATCGGAGCACTAATTTACAACTTATATTTTAGTACAGTGGCGATACAACAAGAGGAAATTGGAGGCTTTTTTTACATGTAAAGCAACAACTAAGCGGGTACTTATGATATTTCCATGTTTCAGATGTGAGAATTCAGGAGCAGTTGTCATTCATCAATGCAGACGAATGGGATCGTGGTTTCAGACCACTTCGTCATTGGCTGACAATGCCGCCAGAAGCACTAAGAACAGGAGGAGTATACGTAGCGTAGTCAGATTCTAAGAGTACAGAGGGCTTAGAGGTAAAATTGTTAGGTGTTGGGTAAAGAAAGTACGTTAATAGTAAGTGTTGTGCGGAAAGAGCGTGTTGGGTGAAGAGTGGATGCAGCCTATCATATAGGTATGCATGACGGGAAATGGTACTAACACAACTCTCACACACAGACCAAAGATATCATTTTGTTGATCTGTGTGACTCATAAGTACTTTTTGCAGTCGTTGTACCGTGGCTCAGAAATACGACATTTTGTGTTTGCTGGGGTGACGCGAGGAGTTGTCAGTGCTGACATCTGTGGTGGTGGGTTTCCTGTATGTGCTAGACTGATGCTTATGGTTAATGTCACAGATTTTAAGTTGAAGAAAATTTATGCTCTTAATTGTTTCATGCTCAACTGTGAATTTAATATTTTTATGCATTTTACTAATGCCTGTTGCTGATAAATCAATAATATCCATGTTTAAACAAAACAGTTTCTCATAGTAATGGTTATAATTCTACAATAATAGACAAACTCCACAACAAAATAAAAACAAAAGCCACAGCTCAACATAACAGCAGTTCACACAGCACTCAATCGAAAACAAATTAGCCTCCTGCGAAGCCAATCCAAAATATACCGTTATCCGACACACAGGCCCTATATCATACCAGATTCCTAACTTACTTAAAAAGAAGAATGTTAATATCAGCTTCTTTACTAATAGTAAATTTCAGCAAAAAATAATCCACGATGTAAATTTTTCCAAGGCTCCCTACAGTAAATCAGGAATATACAAGGTCCAATGTGATTCATGTCTAGAATTCTACATTGGTCAGACAGACAGAAGTTATGAGATTAAGTACAAAGAACACCTCTGTGCCTTAATGCTTGGAAACTTGAACAAATCTACATTTGCAGACCATATTGCAGAAAAAAATATTCAGTGACAAACATTGAAAGCAAGTTGAAAATATTACATTTAGCGGAAAAGGGGCCACTGTGAATATGTTAGAGGAAATGGAAAATTGTCCACACAGAAAACTTCGGGTGATAATATCCTTAATGAGCAGACTGAATTAGCTAACAGTCCTTTCCTGAAAAACTCCCGGAAAGTACTTTCTGTACTCCAGTATACTGTAAATAATATTTATACACCTGTCTGCAGATCAAGTAACTGATCTTATAATATTGTATGTACCTACAGTAGTCGATATTATTTATGGTACTAAGCACTAATAAATTTTAATGTATTATCATCACCGATGTTCAGATAGCAAGTAAGAATTTCGTACAGTTCTTGCCCACATTTGTATCTCTGTCGTTATATAAAAATAAGTTTGCAGTGCTATAATTCACAAAATCCCATGTATTTATCGTTTCTGTTTGCATTTAATGCTATATATTTAATGTAAAACACTTTTTCAATCTAAAATGACAGTCACTTACGCTTCCCTTCCCAAAAAAAACGCCATATTTTTGTTCCACTGCATTGCAGCATCTTCGACACTCGTGTACCTTGGAAACTGTAAAATCAAAACATGTGGTGTTCATTGAATATTCGTTTTGTGACCGAACGAAAGTGATTAACAATGCAGTGCAACGTTTGTGACTGTGAAAATACAAACATTCTTGAGAACGTATTTCATAGCAAAAAAGCTGCAAAAACAAATGCACCAGGTGGATATTTAACGTAAGTTGCATTCCAACACAAATATGTAGCACAACCATCTTGGTTACACGTTTGTAACGGTGAATTATTGTTTACTCTAGGGTAACTGATAGGAAGCCAATGTCTAATTTGTTTTGATGAAAGCATGAAAAAACCGTCTGATGAACTGCGAAAAATTCGAAACCAGTAACGGTACTTTTTGAAAAAAGTAACCTAAAACCAATTTGTGGCTGATTGCTGTACACCATCAACAGTTTACATCTATAAAGTGTTGGAGATGCAGCACAAAAATCTCACTCATGATCCAGTCACTTTCGAAGTATGCAAACTTATTTCCTGGAAGAAGCTCAAACTTAACCCGCAATATCTTAAACACGTGTATAAGCATGGACAGCGCATACATCCCGGCAGCACTCTTACAAAAAGTTGCCGTAGCCTTGTTTCCTCTTACACCATCTGTTACCCCACCTACTTGACGCTTGTCCTTCCCTGTTGAAATTTTCTGAGCTTTCTGAAAGGTTGAAAGTGCAGTTTCATTCACGTTGAATATTCGTGTCGCAACCAATTTATTTTCGTCTGCAACGTTTCGTAATATTTTAAATAATTCATCAATTATCTTCTTGCAGATTTTTGGCTTATAAACTCTGGCCACTGAGACCACCTCAGGCTGCTGCATAGATACTTCAGGTTGACGAGACAAAGTTGCAGTATCATTTGTCGTCAGTCATTTTCTCCTCTTGGTTGGATCTTTCGCTACTTCAAACGTAAGACATCATAGATGCATTCTTGTTGGATCGAAAATTTTTTCTTCCAACGTTAATCTATGGCCTCTCAAGTCTCTTCCTAATTCATCTGGAAGGTCAGCACTTCTTCCTAATGACTGTTTACTTCTTACCGTCTTAATATTTTCACCATCAACATACCTTTTCAGTAGGTGTAGTAACTGAAGGAAAGTCATCAAAAGTGATATCTGGCCTCCTCATGGAAGTGTTACAGGGCCTTTGCTGTTCCTAATCTACATAAGTAATTCTGGAGACAATATGAGCGGCCCTTTTAGACTGTTTGCAGATCATGCTGTCTTTTACCGTCTCGTTATCATAAGATCAAAACCAAATGTAAAATGATTTAGACAAGATATCTGTATGGTGTGAAAAGCAGCAGTTAACTTTAAATGCCGGCCGGAGTGGCCGAGCGGTTCACGCCGACACGGTAGCTCAGCGTCTTCGGTCAGAGGGTTAGCAGCCCTCTGCAATAAAAAAAAAAAAAAAAAAGGGTGAATGGCTCAATAATGAACTTCAACGGGCGTCAGGGGACGTCCGCCACGAACAATTGCAACGAACTATAAGGAACAAAATAAGATTTAAAAAAAAGCGGTTCTAGGCACTACAGTCTGGAATCGCGCGACCGCTACGGTCGCAGGTTCGAATCCTGCCTCGGGCGTGGATGTGTGTGATGTCCTTAGGTTAGTTAGGTTTAAGTAGTTCCAAGTTCTAGGGGACTGATGACCTTAGAAGTTAAGTCCCATAGTGCTCAGAGCCATTTTTTTTAAACTTTAAATAGTGAAAAGTGTGAAGTCATCCACAGAAGTACTAAAAGGAATCCGCCAAATTTCGATTTCAAAATAAATCACATAAATCTAAAGGCTGTCAAGGTAACTAGATTCTTAGGGGTTACAACTATTAATCACTTAAATTGGAACGATCACATAGATAATGTTCTGTTTGTAAGCTATCCAAAGATTGCGACTTTTTGGCAGAACACTCAGAAAATATAATAGGTGTACTGAAGGGACTGCCTACACAATGCATATCCGTCTTCTTTTGGATTACTGCTGCGAGGTGTGGGATCCGCATCAGACATGATTGACGGAGGACATCGAGAAAGGTCGTATAAGGGCAGCTCGTTTTGAATTGCCTTGAAACAGGTGAGAGAGTGTCACGGATATGATAGACAAGTTCGGGTGGCACTAATTAAAACGAAGGCGTTTTTCGTCGTAGCACGGAATTTCAATCACCAACTTTCTCCTCCAAATTCGAAAATATTTTGTTGGCGCCCACCTGCACAGGGAGGAATTATCATTGTAATAAAACAATATAAATGAGAACTCGCACGGACAGATTTAAGTGTTCGTTTTCCCCGCGTGCTGTTCGAGAGTGGAACGGCAGAGAAATAGCTTGAAGGTGGTCCGATGAACCCTCTGCCAGCAACTTAATTTTGAATTGCAAAGTAGTCATGTAGATGTAGGTGCGTACTGTATCATTCAAAACTCTGTCACATTTTCCGTTGGCAGCGACGGCACTCTCCATTGCTGTTCCTTAAGGTACCGTATTTATCATGTTTCGAAACATCTCTATACAAATAAGAACAGTAATTACTTAGGCTACAGTGAGTACTAGTTTTATACATAATTATAATACTCTTAGTAATAATTAATTTAAATGTTGTTTAGAAACGTGTCAAGTTTGGTTTGAATTTATTTTCTTCTTATTCCTTCCAAGGATACACGGATTGCCAGCCGGAGTGGCCGAGCGGTTCTAGGCGCTACAGTCTGGAACCGCGCGACCGCTACGGTAGCAGATTCGAATCCTGCCTCGGGCATGGATATGTGTGATGTCCTTAGGTTAGTTAGGTTTAAATAATTCTAAGCTCTAGGGGACTGATGACCCTAGCAGTTAAGTCCCATAGTGCTCAGAGCCATTTGATACACGGATTACAAAGTGCAAAGCCAAATGAATGAATACAATACTGCTCTAATCTTGAAGAATAGTCCCTCTTTTGGTTCAGATGTAGACGCGATGCAGGCTTCGGTTTAAGGTCGATAGAGTGCTGCACCGTATTTTAGTCGCGATTTTTTCCTCTCATTTTAATAGGAAGTGGTGCAATAAAAGGTTTATTACTCTAAGTAGTGTAATCTTGTCTTCGCAATACCTACGGGAGCAATGCGTTGGGGGATTTAGTAAATTCGCGGACTCGTCATTTAATACTGGATCTTGATACTTAGTAGGTAAGCGTTCACGGGCTATTTGATCTCTACTTTCAAGCGTCTTCCAGTTGAGATTTTCAGCATTTCCGTGACTTTTTCCGTGGGTCAAACAACAGTTATAACGTTGTTGGCAGCTATTCGGTCACTTTACGTTATGCCGCATCTAACGTTTCTGATGCCCAGCAATGTTACGCGCTGTCTCAGTCATTCCTTAAACCACCATATGTAAGCGACGATAATTTACTTGCTCTCCAGAGCCCGATAAGTGGAACAACAAAATAGTTTATATTATTAGGTACTGACTGTGCCTTTCAACGCTTTCTGCTGATGTTGCTGCGCTGCACGATCTTGTCGCTTACTCTGTGGCGTTTGTTTCATAGTCCCGTGAACTTATTATTTTCAGTTGACATACATGAATGACTTTGGTAGATAAGCGGGTATGCTACAACAAATAAAAAATGATACTGTTTGTAGACAATACTTTTCACTGCATGCTATGCTGATGTCAGTTCAATATCAACGATAAATTATAAGGTATAGAGACTAATTATCACACCACTGAAATGAAATGAAATGTCGTGTGGCTAGGGCCTCCCGTCAGGTAGACCGTTAGCCTGGTGCAGGTCTTTCGATTTGACGCCACTTCGGCGACCTGCGCGTCGATGAGAATGAAATGATGATGATTAGGACAACACAACACCCAGCCCCTGAGCGGAGAAAATTTCCGACCCAGCCGGGAATCGAACCCGGGCCCTTAGGATTGACAGTCTGTCACGCTGGCCATTCAGCGACCGGGGGCGGGCATCACACCACTAAAATGACATGATATTATTCTGTGCCTCATTTTGTTTACATAGATATTGTAGATTGAATCATCTAAAGTTGAACGTTTCAAATATTGCATCCGTTTCCGAGGTACACCACCGGTTCGTCCACTATCTGTGGAGGCCCCAACACAACTGATTCTAAGATCGGTACCGTTATGATTTTGAATTGCTCTTTGTACTCTTTGGTTAGTGTTCGGGTTTACGAAAAGATCCCCATTCTTCACTACAAAATTGTATTTATTATGGATTTCCATAGCACTGCGGCGTCCTTTTATTAAGACTGATACTTTTCCTGAGTCTGGCTTCTTAATTCTGAACTGGTTTAAATATAATTATATTTCTGTAGTTGTTTGCTCAGAGGTTGCAGTGACTGCACCGTTATGACAGGTGCGTACTTCCCCACGTCGGCGTCCTATCGCTAGAGCAGTTACTGCCTGGCAGGACTTCGTCATTGGCAGCTCATCCTCCATGCAGCTTTGAAATGACTTGCTTGGCTAGATTGAACGTGACTTGACCCAATGTAAAAACTTTAAATAAAAATAATAGGATAGGAAAGTGTTGCTTTGACGGAAAAGCCACGCTGTGACCATTCGTGGTGCCCTTATTTGTTTAGGTTCCATATCACTTGTTAATCCTATTTGGTACGAGCCACAAACTCCAGAGCAGTGCTCTAGAATGGGTCACACAAGGTTTCGTAAGGAATGTAATTTGTACACTGCTTGCATTTTCCCAGTATTCTCAAAATGAACTAACATCTGCCATTTGCATTACCTATGACTTAGCCTATGTGATCATTACATTTTATATCATCACAGATTATTATACAGAGTTATTTGTATGGAAAGACTAATTTCAGTTTCGACTCGTTGGTACTGAGCGAGGTTACAGGATAACATGTTTTTGCGTTTCCTGACGAGCATAGTTTTACAATTCGGAACATGTAAAGCAAGTCGTCAATCTTTGTACCAGTTTGAAAAATGATCAAGAGTTGGTTCGATATTTAAAGCAAGTTCTCAGTCTTTGAACCACTTTGAACTATTACCACGATTTGACTGGATATTCGTGCAGCTTTTCCTTATTGTACTTCGTTACGGATAAGTGGATTAACTTCAAAAAGTCTGAGGTTAATATTAGTACTGGATGACTGGTATTTGAAATAATGGATCAAAGGAAAAGATTCAACGCAAACCTCGTTGAATATAGATGATGATATCCCATACTCAGAGGGCGTAGGGGACGATGCGGGAGACCCGCACCGCTGTACTAGGCAAGGTCCTAGTGGAGATGGTTTGCCATTGCCTTCCTCCGACCGTAACGGGGATAAATGATAAAGATGAAGACGACGCAACACCCAGTCATCTCGACGCAGGAAAAATCCCTGACCCCGCCGGGAATCGAACCCGGGACCCGGTGCGCGGGATGCGGATGGGGAATATAGAAGGTTGAAAAAAATTATCAACGGAAAAATCACAGAAGCAAAAGCAGAAAGAGAACTGAAATAAAAACGCTCAGACGTTGAAACTTCACAAAGTAAGTACGACATTTTGAATATTTATAAGAAACTGAAGCAAATGACTGGGACTGTCGTGCAAGAACTTCGTCTACATTAGTAGATAATGTTGGTAAGCTTATAATAGAGAAAAAGGAAAGAATACGCTCTTAGAAGAACTATAGGGAAGAACATTTTCAAGACGACAGACCAATTCCGCCTGAATTTTCTGGAGAAAGGGGAGCATGTACTATAGTAGGTGAAGTGAGATGATCATTAAGGACAATCAAAGATGGAGAAACAGCAGGATCAGATGGAATACACTTTAAATTTCTTGATTTGTTTGATGAAGAACAAATAGACTGGTTGCAAATCTATTCCATACAATTTGTACTTCGGGTACCATTCCTCAAAAATGGCTCCAATGAACGTTTGTAATCTTCCTAAGACAACGATGAGCTAAGGAATGTAGTGATGTTAGAACAATAATTTTGATGAACCATCTACTGAAAATACTTCTAAAAATTATTCACAAAGGTATGCGCAAAATTTCTAAAGAACACATTGCACATACACTGTTTGCCTTCAGGAATGCTGTCGGTACTCGAGGCATTCTGTTCTGCATTCAGATCTTATTCCAAAGGTGTAGAGACACGAATGGTGACGTCTATGCCTCTTTTATTGATTATCAAAAGGCCTTTGACGGAGTACAACATTACAAGATGTGTGATACACGGCGAAGACCTATGGATCATAATTAATCTATATTGGAGCCAATATGTTGCCGTGAGCGTAGAAAACGACAAATCAGTTACATTAAAGGTATGCCAGAGAATGAGACAGGCCTGTAGTTTGTCGCCACTGATATTTAATCTTGATTCAGAGCTTTCCTTCGAAGAAGCCCTTGAAAATGCCAAAGAACGAAAAATCTTCAATGGAGAGAAGCTGAACAATATTCGCTACGCTCATGATACTGTAATATTTGCTTACAACTTATATCGTCTTCTACATCTTGTATCCCGAATCAACGAAAGTAGTGAGTATTATGACATAGGAATGAACATAAGTAAAACAAAATTAATGGTTATCAGCAAGAAAGACTTAATAAACTTTTATCTAAATTTTAATGGTAAACTTACCGAACAAGTGAACCAGTAGACATATCTGTGAAATATGAATGGGATAACTCGCTATAAATTAAAATCTGTATTGAGAAACCATATCCGTGTTTTGTAAAATGACTCATATGTTCAAGAGTGTTAACCTCTCAATCGAAACAAAGTTAAAGATTTCTATATTTCTACATATTTTCCCCTCGTTTTTAGGGAGCTGAGACCAAGGCTTTTATTGAGATGGCGGGCATACGACTTGAGGCATTTGAGACATGGTGGTAAGGGAGAATGCGAAAAGTGTCATGGACAGATGAAATTACTGAAGATGACATTCTCTGAAAAATGAAGAAAAAAAAGAAGCCATAAATACAGAAAAGTAAAATATCTTGCCCACATAGTAACGAATGGAAACAGCTATAAATTGCTGTGACACATGATGCACAATACGGTGGAAGTTAGAAACGAATTTATGATAATATCTTTCTTGTTTCTGAAATAGTTTATACACATAACTCGTACTTTGTACTGTTACCGTGCGTCTATGACAGTAAAACTGAGACATATACACTTTACTATCTCGCGAAAAGCCTTCTCCGAGTTATAGATAATTCTTACAATGGACCAGAAATTGCTTTGTTATTAATTTCGCAGCAGACAGAAGGACTGATTGACAGCTCAGCACAATAGTAACCATGTAATGGCTAGTCTATAGTTTGGGAATATATTATTATTATTATTATTATTATTATTAATGGCAATGATCAGATTCAAAGCGTTGACAGCTTGAAGTCTTTCCGTTTATGCCATTTCGGCACTAAGGAGTCCAGCAATCAAGTGATTCATTTCCAAACAAAAAATGCAGTGCATGCATTTTAACTTGGTTAATTTTAAATGTGGAGGCAGTGTGTGGTTGAAGCAAGTGTCACTTGTGAGACGAATGCTGCAGGAGAAACATGTTTTGTAACAAGTGTGGGTAGTTAGCATTCGTTTCTGAGAAGGAGTTGTAGACAGCACTGAGTATAGCTTCAGCATTCTGTAAAAAAGTTGTTAGAAGGAGGTAGTTCCAAATGTTTCATTGCCTCATTAGCTAGGGTTTAAACAAAACACCTACAAAAACTAAATATCATTTATTATTCGTAATTTCAAAAATACAAGTGTTCGAAGAAAATTCTTTTTCATTCTAAAGTTTAGTTAGGTTCTGATTTTCGTGATAGTGGGCAAAGGGGGGCGGGAGGGGGGGGGGAGTGTACCACTTAATACCTGATTACACTCGGAAGTGATAGTCTCAGAAATCCCGGGTTCGATTCTCGGCGGGGTCAGGGATTTTCTCTGCCTCGTGATGGCTGGGTGTTGTGTGCTGTCCTTAGGTTAGTTAGGTTTAAGTAGTTCTAAGTTCTAGGGGACTTATGACCACAGCAGTTGAGTCCCATAGTGCTCAGAGCCATTTTGATGGTCTCAGAAACATTGGGAACCACTGCACTAGAGGAAGAAGAAAAAGAAGAAGAAGAAATGTTGCTTCAAATTTATTGCACTGTCTGGTTCTGGCGCTTTAGGTTGAGCGCCACGCCTTTGCCGTAAATGATGACGCGGTTATGGAGACGTTTGTTTATTTGTTTTTTAATGAATTCATTTCGCTTAGCAAGCTGAGGAACTTCAGGCTCTCTCTTACACCTGTACTTAACGAGGCATCCTCAGTGAGTCAACATTACATAATGCGTATTATGTGAGCGGTACATAATAATAATAACAATAATGGGTATACTAATGAATGTATGGAATTTAAAAAATGTCAGTCATATTAACTTTTTGTTAATCAGTTTGCTCATTACGTTCCTGTCGAATGTAAATAAATGCATATAACAGAAATAGAGGATGGTTATAATTAAGCTTCCACTTCTTGAGCCAGTCGAGATGGAAAGCTATTTAGCGCATGGGTACGTAACTTTATAGGAATGATGTACAGACTATGCGCTGCACGATTTCCGTTCTTTGTAATGTTAGTGTTGTGAGTTGCCATTAGACGCCGGTATTGGTACGGTGACGTAAGGTTGAAACACTAGCATCAGTGTGCATTAGACCCGATTCACACGGCACGCTACGTCGCGTCAATTGCAAACGTGGTCAAATGACTTCAAAATATTCTCCCATGCTTTCAAATGGAGAGGTTGACATGGTGGCCAATGTCACTTCAACGTCAATTTTCCTGTCGGTAAGTATCCTTCTAAAGAACAGTTTTCCGTTGACGGTGAGGATCACGCTGCCGATCAACTGCATATGATTGGCTGTTACGCTTTTGTTTATTTTGTGGCTGTTCGCATGGCTCGCGTTTGATTCACAGCTGTGTTCTTCGCGTTGAAAGTACCTTTCGTTGCTGAGCTTTTCGTTACACTTACATTTTCTATTAAAAAATGAACGACAAAATATCAATTGAACTTGTTAACTGAGCTTGTTCACCAGCATGTGGAACTCTATAATATGAGCAGCAAAAGTACAGCTACACTTTTGCTGAAAGAAGAAATGTGGAAGGAAACTGTACAGTTTTCGGTCGCTCAGGTAAATCACTTTATTAATGTAGTAAGTCTACTGCAGATTATAGCCGGCCGGGGTGGCCGAGCGGTTCTAGGCGCTACAGTCTGGAACCGCGCGACCGCTACGGTCGCAGGTTCGAATCTTGCCTCGGGCATGGATGTGTGTGATGTCCTTAGGTTAGTTAGGTTTAAGTAGTTCTAAGTTCTAGGGGACTGATGACCTCAGAAGTTAAGTCCCATAGCGCTCAGAGCCATTTGAACCATACTGCAGATTATATTAATGTCGGTGTGTAACGAATTTAGGTGTATAATGTCGCACCTGCGTGCATTTATATACTCACCAGGAACAAAATCGTTAGCCTTCTGACTGGTTTGATGCGGCTCGCTACGAATTCTTCTTCTGTCCCATTCTTTTCATCTTGGAGTAGCAGTTGCACCCTACGTCCTCAATTATTTGCTGAATTTATTCCAATCTCTGTGTTCCTCTTCAGTTTTTACCCTCTACAGCTCCCTCTAGTACTATGGAAGCTGTCCCCTGATGCCTAAACAGATGTCCTATCATCACGTTCCTTCTTCTTGTCGGTGTTATCCATGTGCTCCTTTCCTCGCCGAATCTGCGGAGAACCTTCTCATTCCTTAACTTATCGGTCCACTTGATGTTCAACGTACTTCTGTAGCACCACAGGTCAATGTCTTCGATTCTATTCTGTTCTGGTTTTCTCACAGGGCATGTCTTACTGTCATACAACGCTGTGGTTCAAACGTACATTTCAGAAATTTCTTGCTCAACTTAAGACGCGTGTTTGATACTAGCAGACTTCTCTCTGCCAGGAATGCCTTTTTCGCTGATTAGTCTGCTTTTTAGGTCCTCCTTGCTCCGTCCGTCATAGGTTATTCTGTTGCCTAGGTAGTAGGTTTCCTTAACTTCGTCTACTTCGTGATCCTCAGTTGTAATGTTAAGTTTCTCGCTGTTCTCGTTTCTGCTACTTGTCATTATTTTGGTCTTTCTTCGATTCACTCCCAATCCATATTCTGTACTCATTGGACTGTTCATTCCATTCAACGCATCCTGCAGTTCTTCAATTTCACTGAGGATAGCAATGTTATCAGTGAATCTTATCACTGGCAATCTGTCATCCTGAATTTTAATCCCACTCTTGAACTTTCTTTTATTTCCCTTATTCCTTCTTCGCTGTGTAGACCATAAGCAGTTGGGGCGAAAGATTACATCCCTGTCTTACGCCATTTTTAATCCGAGAACTTCGTTCTTGGTCTTCCAGGCTTATTTTTCCGTCTTGGTTCTTGTTCATGTTGTATATCACCTGCCTTTCTGTATACCTTGCCCCTTTCTTCTCAGAATTTCGAACGTCTTGCACCATTTTACACCGTCGAACGCTTTTTCCAGGTCGATAAATCCTATGGACAAGTCTCGATTTTTCTTCAGTCTTACTTCCATTATCGACCGCAACGTCAGAGCTGCCTCTCTGTTGCCTCTACTTCTCCTGAAGCCAAACTGATCGTCGTCTAACAGATCCTCAATTTTCTTTTCCTTTCTTCGTTACATTATTTTTGTCAGTAACACGAATACATGAGCTGTTAAGCTGATTGTGCGATAATTCTCGCACTTAGCGGCTCTAGCCATCTTCGAAATTGCGTGGATGTTATTATTCCGAAATTGTGATGGTCTATCGCCAATCTCGTACATTCTACACAACAACATGAATAGTCGTTTTGTTGTCACTTGTCCCAATGATTTTAGAAATTAGATAGTATGTTATCTATCCCTTCTGCCTTATTTGATCTTAAGTCTTCCGAAGCACTTTTAAATTCTGATTCTAATATTGGATCCCCTATCTCTTCCCTCTCGACTCCTGTTTCTTCCTCTATCAAGTCATCAGACAAATCTTCCTCCTTATAGAGGCTTTCAGTGGACTCTTTCCACGTGTCCGCTCTCTCCTCTGGAATTAAACAGTGGAATTCCCATTGAACTCTTAATGTTGTCGCCCTTGATTTTAATTTCACGGAAGTCTGTTTTTTCTGTTCTATATGCTGAATCTGACGTTCCGAGCCGCGTGGTGTAGCCGCGCGGTCCGAGGCGTCTTGTCACGGTTGGCGCGTCTCGCCCCGTCGGAGGTTCGAGTCGTCCCTCGGGCATGGGTGTGTGGTGTTTCCTTAGTGTAAGTTAGTTTAAGTTAGATTAAGTGGTGCGTAAACTTTGGCACCGACGACCTTAACAGTTTGGTCCCATAAGACCTTACTACAAATTTCCAGATTTGTTCTTCCGACAATCATTTCCTTTTGCTTTCTTCACATTTTTCACGCAACCATTTTGCCTTAGCTTTCCTGCGCTTGCTACGCATTTCGTTCGTAACTGACTTTTATTTTCGAATTTCTGGAGTTCCCTGAACATTGTTGTACTTCCCTCTTTGGAAGCTCAGCTGAAGAGTTTCACTTGTTATCCATGGCCTCTTCGCAGTTGCTTCCTTGTTCCTACGGTTCTCTTTCCAGATTCTGTAATTGCCCTATTTAGAAATTTCCATTCTTCTTCAGCTGAACTGCTCATTGGGTTATTGCCTAGTGCAGTATCTATAGCCGTAGTGAACGTCAAGCCTACCTCTTCATTCCTCAGTACTTCCGTATTCCACTTCTTTGCGCACTGATTCTTCCTGAGTACAGTAGTCTCTTAAGTTTCACCCTACTCTTCATCATTACTAAATTTGGATCTTAGTCTATATCTGCTCCCTTGTACGGCTTACAATTCAGTATCTGACTGCGGAATCTCTGCCTGACCATGAGGTAATCTAACTGGAATCTTACCCTTTCTTCCAGCCTTCTCCAATTACACCTCCTCCTCTTGTAATTCTTGAACAGAGTATTCGCTATTACTAAGTGATACTTATTGCAGAATTCAATTAGTCTTTCACCTCTCTGGTTCCTACTACCAAGTCCATATTCTCCCGTAACCCTTTCTTCTAATCCCTCCTCTACAATCGCGTTCTAATCCCCTACGAATATGACATTTTCAACTCCCTTTACTTACTGAATTACCCGTTCAATATTCTCATATAATTTCCCTATTTCTTCGTCCTCTTCTTGCGACGTCGGCATGTATACCTAAACTATTGTTATCGGTGTTGAATTTCTGTCATTTCTGATGGGAACAACCCTGACACTGAACTGTTCTCGGTAACTCACCCTCTGCTCCACCTTCTTATTCGTAATGAATCCTACTCCTGTTATACCATTTTGTGCAGCTATTGGTATTACCCTACACTCGTTTGCCCAGAAAGCCAGCCGGGCGGAGTGGCCAAGCGGTTCTAGGCGCTACAGTCTGGAACCGCGCGACCGCTACGGTCGCAGGTTCGAATCCTGCCTCGGGCATGAATGTGTGTGATGTCCTTAGGTTAGTTAGGTTTAAGTAGTTCTAAGTTCTATGGGACTGATGACCTTAGAAGTTAAGTCCCATAGTGCTCAGAACCCTTTTGAACCAGAAAGCCATGTGATCCTCCATTTCACTTCACTGATAGCCACTATATCTAGATTTAGCATTAATATTTACCTTTTCAGATTTAATAGCTCCCCTACCACATATTCCGTGCCCCGCCTCGTAGAACGTTATCAAATGGTTCAAATGGCTCTGAGCACTATGGGACTTAACATCTGAGGTCATCAGTCCCCTAGAACTTAGAACTACTTAAACCTAACTAACCTAAGGACATCACACACATCCATGCCCGAGGCAGGATTCGAACGTGCGACAGTAGCGGTCGCGCAGGGCCAACCTGTAGCGCCTAGAACCGCTCGGCCACCCCGGCCGGCAGAACGTTATCCTTTCGTTGGTTATTCAATCTTTTCTCATGGTCCTTTCCTATTGGCAGTCCCCTCCCGGAGATCCGATGGGGAGCTTCTCCGGAATCTTTTGCCAATGGAGAGATCATTATGACTCTTTTCCAATTACAGGCCACTTGTCCTGTCGATACACATTATGTGTCCTTAGTGCAGGGTTTTCAAAAAATGTTCAAATGTGTGTGAAATCTTATGGGACTTAACTGCTAAGGTCATCAGTCCCTAAGCTTACACACTGCTTAACCTAAATTATCCTAATGACAAACACACACACCCATGCCCGAGGGAGGACTCGAACCTCCGCCGGGACCAGCCGGACAGTCCATGACTGCAGCGCCAAGACCGCTCGGCTAATCCCGCGCGGCCAGGTTTTTCCATTGGCTTCTACTTTCCATGCCGATGATCATGGCTGATTCTTCCGCCTTTAGGGACAGTTTCCCACTCTGCTCCTCCACCCTCCATAACGAAGCAATTAGATACTACAAAATAAAAAATACAGTGCTGTCGTTAGTTCTGATGGTAACTGCCGTGAAGAGAATAAAATAAAAGAAGCACGTTGCGGAATCGAAAAACCGGTGACTGTTACGGGATGAAAGTGCTTAACCGCTAGATAGTAGAGCCCCCCTGCTTTCCAATTTCACAACTATTTTACTCATTTCATGACTCGTGAACTTTTATTTCGATCGCGTATATGTGCAATACTTATCATTCCGAAGCAAATATGAATATTCTACCCCACACAGTCATTTTGGCTATTCGTTTACTTGTGTATTGTATTTTTTTAAATATTTGCTGTTACTGAGTCGCACTCAGGATTGCGTACCGAAATAGCTTATTAAAATACAACTGCAGGAATAAGTTCGATGTTTCCTATTCGTATACAGTATAAAGTTGGCTCTACGGTATCAGGCAAGCTACATTTGCTTTGTCAAGACAGTTTATAGTGCAAGTGCTACCACCACTGCTGTTTCAACAAAGAGACCTTGTATCTATTACTGTGAGTGTAATCATCAGTTTTCACCTCGAAGTACCAGCAATACTAAAGCAAAACTAGTTAATAATTGAAGTGTAACGGAACATAAATCACTGGCTGTCAGTTACTTGAACTGTCCCAGCCTGAAGCTACACGCTTTATTATACAGCGGTATCCCAAGTAGCCAGAAACCTGAGAAGATAAAGTAGTGTTACCAACAAACTCAAATTCCATGTACTTGTGTCAAAAGCAGTATAAAACCTGCGTATAGCAGTATCTTATAACAGACATTTGTAGTTTGTTATACCAGTAGACATTTGTACTGTCTTATGACAACAGACATCAACTGTTCCTTTATTCTGCTGTCAATGTTTGTAAATTGACTCACAGAGTCTGAATTATTTTGAAAATAAAATGCATAAAATTGCAAATTATAGGCCTACATTTTAGGTCAAGAAATAAAGTTCAGCGACTTCGCGAAAATAAATTAATAAAAATAGAGAACTTATTATTCCGTAATTTGTCAAACTTCTTGGTGTTAATGTAAATAAGAATTTGTAATAGAATGATCATGTGGAATATGTTAAATCAGTTAGACAGTATTTTTTGCAGTATGGAAATTGAAATTATTGTCACTGGATTGACTGTCAAATATTTTTTTGTTACCGTAAGCATAATTTAAACGTAATCAGTTATTGGATATGACATGAGTACCTGGGGTGTGAGAAAAACATGCTTCCAAGCGTTCATACTACGGAAAGTACTATCTTAGTTTACTCTGGGACTAACATGTGTTAATATTGTTCAAGAACCTTGTATATTCACTAATGAAAGTGTGCTGAGTCAAGGGATACAACCTTCTTTGAAGGTAGCTTTCTTTGACTAGGATATGAACCAAAACTGAAGTCAGACTATATTGTCCACCAACTCACACAGGTCTACATAAGAATCCTGAAAATACTCTATATCATAATAGCTTATAAATTGCAATAAAATCTTGAGGAATTGTAAATGACGCAACTTACACTTCGATAAATATTTCAAACTTTATTATTACATCAGACAAGTTTATGCAGGACGAACTGCAGCAGATATGCGCCTACATACCATCATCACTGACGTACTGTTGTCTTATATCACGTATTTATGGGATGTTAAACACTTTAAACAGCTATTTGTAAAGCCGACGCTAGTTAGGGCCTTAAACTTATAATTGACAAATTGCCAATGTTAATAGATCAGTTTTTTTGATAGCGTGGTGCTTAAAATAGAAATTCTGTTCTATAAAATACGTAAAGGTACCGAACTGGAAGCCCGTACAGGGACTGGTAAGCTGAAACATCAGACTCACCTCAAACAATCCATCAGTTTACCTCGTGGAGAACTTGCCTGTCGCATGTTTGCATCTCCTTTCTTGATACTCCAGGTTAACAGAGACAGTAAATTAAAAAATTACACTCGAAAGTATTTGTAAAATGTTGGTTCCTTTTCTTCCAGTTCTCTATACAGTGTCTGAAATTCTACTTCGTGCATTCTCTTCAAAAGCATTTTCTTAACCCACGTTCGTATTAATCTTCTGGCCAATTTCTGCTCTCTTTCCTCATCATCCAAGGCAACCGCAAACATAGCTAGTTTTTCAACACTAAATTTAATGTTTGCCACTACTGCGAGTTTCCAACTACGCGCCAAATGGTGCTTGAAATTTTGCCGTCTCTTGACGTTCGGTCCAGTGGGAAAGCACGAGGGTTTTTGTCAGTGTGTAACGTCACCAACATTAACGCGACGTTGCACGCAGGTTGGATCCAGCCTTACAGTTGGAGACAGTGAACACGGCTCTGGAATACGGGAACAGGGCTTTACTCGTAAGCTGTTTTATCAAAACAACGGGAGCAGCTTTGTTGCTCTTCTAGAGTAACGACACATTAAAGGAATACGGAGACATCCTCCTTCCGCACCGGGGTTGAAGAATATGATTCGGAAGTCGAATTAAGTCACGATTTGGATTCGCTGATGGGAGACGACGACGGCCAGTTGCGCAACAAATTGTTGAAGAAGTAACTGTTGCCATGAGTGAGGTTCTACGCAGCTGTTGTGACAGATGGTTATATTGGGGGCAATGTAGTGGCATGGAAATTGGACAAGTAAATGGGTCTCTTCCATGGTATTGCGGCGTACGTTCAAGGGATAGGAAAATAGCAGAACAGGAAGGGAGGATTATGGCCGAACTGGATAGTGCTAGGGAAGAACTGATGAGGTTAAGGGGAAAAAGAGTGAAGACAGGTGGAATGTGGTAGCAAGGAACAGGGGCCACAGAAAGAGAACAGAGTGTGACAGTTTCATCATTAGCACAAACAAGAGATCGGCCTTGCTACATCAGTTAACTAAGGAACAGGTGCAGGTAGATGCCAGTGTAGCCAACACTCAACAAACTTTCACCAGGAAACCAACTGTTTAAAAAAAGTAGAAAGTACGAGGAAAGCTCTGTTGTAAGGTAATAGCCACGAGTTATAAAGTCTTACGTGTACAGTACAGGAGAAGATCTGCAGCGAGTGGTCGTTCCCATATGTAATCATTTAATCCGTTGCAGCAGCTATTACGGAAGCAGAGCGTAGTGGAGTGGGGGACATCGGTATTATTAGGAAGATCAGGTGCAGCTAACAACGAGACAGCGAAACGCATAGGTAGTTTGAGCACAGAATGGAAAACTTCGAAACGAGATATTAACTTACACGACGCCAAAATGTGAACCGAGGGTAAATTCTCCTTATAAATTTGCTACATTAATTCTAGTTTTGATTACCTGAAAAGTAAAAAGTTTAAAAAGCCATTACTAGCATGCTACAGAGACGGATTGAGCCGAGGGAGGCACGCAGATTGTCGACATTCTAGTATTGAAATTTAGTGTGTTCTAAGTCAGTCTTCCCTCGCGTTTCGATTTAGTGAGAAGCTGAGCTAAGCAGTACTTGAGACAGAGGAAGGGAAATTTTGAATTATGCCATATCACGAGCAATTTTTGTGTAATATATGTTGCTGGAGTGATGATAAGCACTTTTGAAGAAATGACAGTTTGTACAGCTTTTTTTCTATTCAGGACAATACATTTGGTTTCCTCGGTTACATATCAGTTAATGGCATCCATTATTAGTATGGAAGACGAGTGCACCACAAACCACGAGTCTTATTGTCAGCCAAATGCAAATAAGCAACTTGCGCTACATCTGCGAGAGACAAAAAGCAGCAGAGTGATACGTATATCGCTGAGAACACACTGATGCCAGCTCAGGGTTTAGAACATGTAAGTTCTAAACAACAGCTCCTTGTGCGGTATATCCACCAGAGCAATTCTACGATGCATCAATGACCAACAACAGATGTAATTCGCAATGAGTACTTTAGGAACCCTTTTAAAGAAAACAGTTCAACAGCTCAAGTTCACACTTTAAGTATAATATATGGGGTGGTTGATAGCCCTTGGACCAAATTTCTAAAAAAAAAAAAAAAAAAAAAAAAACAGAAATTTAAGTAAAGTAGTGTGAGATGGGTGAAGGGGAAAACCCGTAAGGCTATTTTATCAACACGGGGGCCGTTCTGGATGCCCCCATTTTGGGTGTAACTCGTAATTTTCAAACTGAGAAGGGCTCAGCTGACATACCAAACAGGTAGAGAATTACGCGAGACAAACAGTGGTTCTAATGGTTCAAATGGCTCTGAGCACTATGGGACTTAACATCTATGGTCATCAGTCCCCTAGAACTTAGAACTAGTTAAACCTAACTAACCTAAGGACATCACACACATCCATGCCCGAGGCAGGATTCGAACCTGCGACCGTAGCAGTCGCGCGGTTCCGGACTGAGCGCCTAGAGCCGCTAGACCACCGCGGCCGGCCAAACAGTGGTTCTACAAAGAAAGAGGAAAAGCACACATTGTATTTACATTTTTTTTTTCTAGATGTAAAATGCAGACTGGCAATATCAAGAAAAGCGTTTCTTATTTTCTAAATGTATTTGTCTGTAGTGCTGTCCTATTTGGATTTAAAAAAGTGGACGATAAACCAGAACACACAATAGGAGAATAGAAGCATTTGAAATGTGGTGTTAGAGATCGGTGCTGAAGATTATATGAATATACTGAGTAACTGATCAATAAGTAGGCCTGCTACATCGAAACAGGACGAATAGAACCTTAAACCACAAATAAAGTAAAAATGGAATGGTGAATAGGATACGTCCTGAGGTATTAAGGAATAGTAAATTTGATAATGGAGGGAAGTATGGGCAATACAATTTTTTGAGAGAGAGTACAGGTATGACTACAGTAAGCAGGTTCCAGTTGACGTAGATTGCAGTTGTTATGCAAAGATGATGCGGAGACAGGAGACACTAACGTGTAGAGCAGAATCAAACCAGTATTCAGATATGATACCAGAAGAACAGTAAGTAATATTTCCTCTCAGCATCGCGAGCACATAGTGGAAGCCGAACTGCCGTATACGATTTTATCTATTCTAAGAGGTGAGTATATAATGAATCACTTTTGCTGTTATTGTCTCATACGGCAGGAAACCTCCCTCTACTCTCTTCAGTTTTGAGTATGTTGTGAAGCTCAGAATTTGTTTTATCTGCCTGATGCACTGAAGTCTTGGCGTTGCTAGTGCATTCTATCCAGGAATTTTTCCTTCTAGTAATTTCATAATGAAGGGTCAATGTCTGTATAGTTGTACAACCCGTCGATCCCATCGTCCCTTAATGATCCTACCCAATGATCTTTTCTCTCCTATGTTGTTGAAAACTTCTTAGTTGGTCATTCTCTCTGTCCATGAAATCTTCTGGACTCTTCTCCAGTACGATGGCGTTTAAATTAATATTTTTCCATGTTAGTAGCTTCTTCTTGTTGGATGCTGTTTTAGCTTGTGCGAACATCATTTATCTAACGTCCTCTGTTATTCTACTACCCAGATTTCTAAAGCTGGTGACTTGCTTCAGATTCCCTCCATTCAGACATAAGTCAGTTTCGACTGGAACTACGCTGCATACAAGGATTTCGGTTTGCTTCTTACTGATTTTGTTATTTATTTTTTCATTGAGTTGTGTTGCAAATGAAAACTCAAGATGTTACAAAAAGGTCAGCTTAAAGAGCTGTGGACTAATGTCATACAGATTTACAGCTGAAATGAAATCTATGTTTCTCTTGACGTTAGGGAATTAGAGAAGCTGCGTACACACACACACACACACACACACACACACACACACACACACACACACACGCACAGACACACACACACCACACCTCACTGTAGTACATTCGCTTCGTGCCGTAGCTATCAGCGTGCAAGCTCCAAGTGAGCAGCTGAGCCTGTTTCCATTCATCCTCACTCACTGGCAACTCGCGATGTCATCAGTCTAATTAACGCATACTCGTCGCTTGGCAGCTCAGTGCTGGCGCTGCCCAAGTTCAACACTTACAGACTCTAATAGCTAAATGGATCACTGCTGAAAGGCATGGTTGGAAGTGGCTGGTGGTAGGCTGCATGTATCGACTGAGTAGTTCCTTTGAAGACCCTCACTATAGCTATATCAACTCCCCCAAGTGAATAGTAGGATCACTTCTACTCTTTTCAGAACAGCCCAGTCGCTACCAACTGAATTAAAAATCTATTATGAATTTGAAACAACATGACCGCGATAAATATAAGTTTTCAGAAATTATTGCAACCAGTCACCTTCCATAATGTTGTTTTTCTATTACCAGCGGTAAATCCAAGCACTTTTTCAGGGGCACACACACACACACACACACACACACACACACACACACACACACACACACACACACGCGCGCGCGCGCGCGCACATACACACATGACCCACAACATCGCCCTCCTGAAGTCCACGAAACTTAGGATTCTAGGCTTCCAGTTAACATACAATACAATACAATACCAATGAATGTAGAAGAAAAGATATTCTGAACTCAGACTTTATAGACCCTGTAAATAGAATATGTTAAATATTGTAAAAACGAATGTAATTTAAATCTACATACGAATACACTGCCAGAAAAACATTAGTACGTCCTTTTAGAGGTTCAAGATTTATAGTTGAAACAGTGCACATGCAGTACGTGAAACGATTGAAGTTATCGGTTCTTAGGTACCAAGTGTCCACCCATGCTGAAACACGTATCTTAGTATGTGGTGCAGTCTCCACAGGCGGCAATGTAGGTGCATACTGTGGATCCAATCGATTGTGCAGATAGCGAATACTGTTCTGGGATACGTTATCCCACACCTGATCGGCCTGTTGTATAACAGCAGTTGGTTGACGAGTCACTCGAGTGTTTTCTCGTCCTATCATATCCCACATGTGCCCGATTGAAGACAAGATCGGGGATTGTGCTGGCCAGGACGTTGCTGTATGGCTTGCAGAGCGTGTGAGGTTTCAGTGGCAGTGTATGGGGGAGCATTATTCTGTCGGAGCAACACATCACCTTCCCGTTGCAAGAACGGCAAAAGAATGAGTCTAATAACATTCTCTACGTACCGAATGCTGGTTAGTGTCCCCTCCGGAAACACCAAAGGTGAACGAGATAAAGCTCATGGCAGCCCAGACCGTAAGGCCTGCGGTGGGGCAAGTTTGTCTTGGACTAACGCACTCTGCGAGACAGCGCTGACCAGGTCAAAGTCGTATGCGCAAACGACTATCATTAGCGTGCAGGCAGAAACGCTTTCATCGCCGAAGACCACGACGCGCCATTCCATCTTCCAAGTGCCCCTCTGACGGCACAAGTCGAGCCCTGCACGTCGATTCTGTGGCGTGAGAGGAAGACGGGCTAGAGGTGTACGTGCCTGTGCTGTGGTAGCTGTGCGATCTGCCACTATTCACCTTACAATACGACGATCCCGGTGGTTGTCTTGGCTGCGTGGTCGCCCAGAAACTCGCTTACTGGGGTGAGAATGTTCACGTGACCGCTGATACCAGCTTCGTTGCAGAACTGACGCAGCACTACCAACTTGTGTGGCAATTCTCCGAAAGCAACATCCCACCACCCTGAACGCCACAATCTGATCCCTTTCAAACACGCCCATTTAGCTGTAGGAAGAACGAGTGCGTCACCGTGGCCTGGTTGCCTGCTTCCTCCACGCCTTTTTACCACGCTGAGCCTTCTGGCTGTGAGCATTTACTATTAAAGATTAGACACAGATGGCGCTCTGGCTGCTCTATCTGTTTTCGGACGACGTTTAAACCATTATCAGTACATCTACATCCCTCCCACCTCTCCTAGGTTGCATAGGCCGTCATCGGATCAAAATCGACGTCGTCTTTCCAGGTGTAGTAATTTTTTTCCGGCAATATACTATCAATCAAGATCAGTGGGCAACGTCAGAAAATATAAGTGATGACTAAATAAAATCTCTGATCCCACGTATAACCATTGTACATGCGTTTAAGTCACACACTCTAGTTTCTGATATTGAGTAAAAAATGAAATGTGTATATATACTTGTTTTGTAAATAAAACTGCCTTTTCCTGCTGCAACTTAATTTATTTATCCCAGACGCGTTTCGCCTTTTTCTTGTTCCACGGCATCATCAGTGGGATCTATAATGATACAGTTTTGTTAGTTTAAGATTATAAAACAGTTCACGTCGCGATTTTTTTTTAAACTAATTATTTACGATTTGCTGATCTGTGTTCCCTCACATCTGGTCTGGAGGTCGCACTACCACTTTATTACTGAAGTATAAGCACAACTTTGCGATCTGACCTTCTTCACACTTTTCACCATGTTTCTCCTTCTTTTTTTGTGGTGTGCTATTGTTCTTTTGCCATTCGATATAACTATTTCGCCGGACACTGTTTTTCACAACGTAAATATTGCAACTCCATTAGGTGTTTCTTCCTCTTTGGCATGTGTACCTACTTGTTGCCAACCTAACGAAGTATATATCCAAGACTAGCTTCTGTTTATGATGTTTATATCGTGTGTGTATATGAGACAGAGAGAGAGAGCCGAAGATTGGCTTTTTTTGGGGTGGGGGGTGGGGGATGGGGGGTGGTTGGTGGTTTAGATTGTATGGAGTTGTACTAGCTGTTAGCGAGTGGTTGAAAGCTTTGGTGACAGCTGATTTGACTTTTCGTTTCAGTATTGTGTGGAGGGGTTCATGGATAATTGAGTGTAAAGGTGTTGGGTGGTATTATTATTATATTGAATAGTATTATTATATGAATCCCCTTTGGGAACGTTATTCTGTTATTTTATCTATTTGTGTAAATAATGAATTGCTTGGTATGTGTAATTCATCATTCAACAGGGTTTTCCTTTCAGCTTTGGTTTTCTGTATGTGGTAATTTTCTTGCTGGGTTAGGAGGTTGTTTTTTTTTTATTTATTTATTCTAATTATTGTCATGTCATCTTCTCTAGTGGTAGGTTTGTGGTCATGTTCTCTCAAGTGTTCTGCAAATGTGGAGTGGTTTGTCCCATATATCCAGGCTCTCATGTGTTCTTTGTATCTGACATCAAATCTTCTACCTGTTTGTCCTATGTATCTGCTTTCACAAGTGTTGCACTTTGGTTGATATATACCTGCTTTCTCGTATATCTCTCTCTTTTTTGTCAATTTTGGGGTGTATTTTTGTATAGAATAATCTGTTGTATATCCTATGTTTATTCCCTGTCTTTTGAAAATGTAGGTGATTTTATGGGTGAGTTTGTGTTTGTATCTTATTGTGCACCATCTTGTGTTTTCTCTCATCTTTTTCTGATTCTCTTGTGTAGTTGTTATGGGACTGCGTGTTTGTGTTTGGTTCTGTTGCGTTGTTGTCTGTGGTTTGGTGCTTTCCGCTTTTATTTTACTTTCAGTTTTGTTGTTTAGATTTGTGACTGTGTTATTATTGTAACCATTATTTTGTGCTATCTGCATGATAGTTCTTTTTCGTAGCTTTCTTTTGTAAGTGGCACTGTTTAGTGTGTGGAGCATGTGTCGAAGTGCTGCTTGCTTTTGTGAGTGTGTGTGGTTCGAGGATTGGGGAATGATAATGTCCGTTGCTGTTGGTTTACAGTACATTTCAAACGTATGCTTATTGTTTTGGTTTTTGATTGTTATATCCATAAAGTTAATTTGGTTGTTCTGTTCTCTTTCAGTGGTGAATTTTGTATTTTTATGCATCTTGTTGATGTCAGTATGTAGCTTTTCAATTTTTGTTTGTGGTTCATCTGTTAAGCAAAGGATGTCATCCATATACCTGAACCAACATAATATGTTGTATTCCTTTCCTACTATTTTTGTGTAAATGATCTGTTCAATGTGGTTTACAAAAATATTTGCTAAGGGTCCTGAAACTGGGGACCCCATTGGTCATTCATCTTCTTGTAAATAAAATTTATCATTGAATTGGAAGTAATTTTGCTCTGTTATGAGCTTTATTAATGTACCTATTTCCTTAATCTATTCGTTAGGGAGTTGACTATAAGTTTTCAGGTTCTTATCTATGATTTCTTTTGTTTCTGGTATCGGTATGTTGAAATACATGCTTTCTGTATCAAATGAGAGGAGTGTTGCTGTGTCAGGGATTTTTATATCTTTTATTTGTTGTATTAGATGTGTAGTGTTTTTTAATGGTTCTGTCTTCTTGTTCTTCGAAATTTTCAGACAGTAATTATAACACGTATCCTGCAAGCTTGTAAGTGGCGGACTTTCTGAAATCCAGTATTGACTTCACAGGAAGATTCGGTTTGTGGATTTTTGGTTGGCTTTGGAGGACAGGTGCAGTGGGATTGATCTGTGTCAACTTTCTTTTCTCTATGTTATCCAGTACGATGTCAATATTTTTCAGTGTGTTTTTTACTTTTGTCTGGAATCTGTTTGTTGGGTCTGATTTTAATTTTGTAATGTTATTTTGTGAGATGAATTCTTGTGTTTTCTCAATCTGTTGTTCTTTGTCTACCAGTACTACTGCGTTCCCCTTGTCTGCTTTTGAAATGCTAAAATTTTCATTTTTGAAGTTTTCTCCTAAGATTTCTGAGTGTTGCAGATTGTGTGTTTTTGTTGTTTTTGTGTTGTATTTTTATACTGGTAATTACATCCTGAATTTCTTTTTTTACTAGTTCTCTAGTTAGTCGAATTATTTCTGAATTTACATTGTATTTTAATCCTTTCTCCAACAGCTGTCTTTCTTAACTGTTTAACTGTGTGTCAGTAAGAATCACTACCATGGGTAGAATTTGTGCGTGCGTTTTTTTGGCTATGTGTAAAGGTATTGTGTTGTGACTGGAGCTTTTTGAGTTGGTTTATCTTTCTTCTATGAACTGTTTCCATTCTTTGTATAGCAGTTTTTGTGTGCTTTCGACCTTGTTGACCAGATGGGAGAAAACTGTCATATTATTAATGGTGTGTGCGAGATGTAAATGTGTCTCATACAACTCGTAATTTAGCTCTTGTTTTTTAGAGTATAGAGATTTGATTTCGTATTTTAACCACATTTTTTGAGCAGTATGCATTGCTTTTTGGGCGCTGGGTGAACTCTTTTTAATCTTTACATTGATATATTTAGGTACAAGATAGTAACATTTGCATATGTTGCTGAATTTTATGTATTGTACGGTTTAATGGATGTTCAGATGAAGTGTTCTGAATTTCTAGTGTAGACCACGTGGAAATGCCTGGCATGGCGTGAATAACAAATTCGTTAGTGTGGCCATCCTCCACAGCAAGCATATAAATACTTGTTTTCTAAATAAAACTGTCTTTTTCTGCTGCCATTTGATGGAGTTGCAATATTTTCGTTGTGAAAAGCAGTGTCCGGCGGAATAGTTATATCGAGCGGCAAAAGAACAATAGTACACCACAAAAAGGAAGGCGAAACATGGTGAATAGTGTGAAGAAAGTCAGAACGCAAAGTTGTGCTTATATCTCAGTAGTAAAGTGGTAGTGCAATCTCCAGACCAGATGTGAGGAAACACAGATCAGCAAATCGTAAGTAATTACTTTTTTACAAAAAAAAAAAAAAAAATCGTGACGCGAACTGTTTAAAAATCTAAAACTTCCAAAACTGTATCGTTATAAATCCCACTGATGATACCTTAGAACAAGAAAAAGGCGAAACACGTCTGGGATTGATAAACTAAGTGGCAGCAGGAAAGGCAGTTTTATTTACAAAACAAATATTTATCTGCTTGCTGCGGAAGATTGCCACACAAACAAACTTGTTTATGAAATGTGCATGGCTTTTGTAATAGGGCGTTCCCTTATGGGTAGTTCGGCCGACTGGTGCAAGTTTTTTTTATTTGATACCAGTTCGGCGATTTGCGCGTCGATGATGATGAAGACGAATAAAAAAAAACACACACACACACACACAGACAGACAGAACCACACACCTATTCCAGACTGACCTGGCCGGAAATCGAACACGAGGCGCCGTGATCGAGTGTCAGCAACACTAACAAGACCACGAGATGCTTACTTCGTAGCCTGTAAAGCACATGGGAGTTGTTACCTGTGGCTCAAATGGTTCAAATGGCTCTGAGCACTATGGGACTCAACTGCTGTGGTCATAAGTCCCCTAGAACTTAGAACTACTTAAACCTAACTAACCTAAGGACAGCACACAACACCCAGCCATCACGAGGCAGAGAAAATCCCTGACCCCGCCGGGAATCGAACCCGGGAACCCGGGCGTGGGAAGCAAGAACGCTACCGCACGACCACGAGATGCGGGCTTACCTGTGGCAAAATGTTTATAGTAGTATGTGTACTGGGGTACATAAACAATGTTTCTTTTAAGAAAAACCGAAGTTTTATGCACCGGAGGTATTGAATAACTATAAGTTATGCCATGAAAGTCGATTTTATGATTTTATGATGGAAATAATTCAGATTCTTTGCCCATCAGTGCTTATTTGTTTCTTTGTTTTTCTGCCTTATCACTGGTACACAACGACTCCAACAATATTTCAAACTGCTACCAAGAACTGTATCATCTGTTGATCAGCCACTAGGCGACTTGAAACTGGCAATGAGAAAATAGAAATTCTGTCGTTATGAAAGGTGACTGGTTGCAGTCATTTCTGGAAAACATTTATAAGTTCTGTATTAAGAAAGAACTATCCTCTTGGCATGGCCAGTGGAATGTAGTGGCGTGTTACATGGCCTTACATTGGCCATGTCGAGCGCAGAGTAGTACAGGCTGTGGATACTGCACTACCGAAAGCACCGATGGATAAGGGCATCGTCATAGAGTCTGCTTGGAGATATAGGCTCCCTAGGTATCAAGATCCCACGCGGAGACAGTCATTCCAGCAAACGAAATAAAACAACAGCTGGTTAATCTTCATGTGACACTTCCATAGAAATTTTTGACGCTATTACTGATTGTCTTACTTCGTAACTGCGTAACTGCCAACTTCATTCGAGGAACTTACATAATTTCATAAAAAGTGACAAATTTTCCACTAATAAACTATTGTATAGGTTCAGCAGGTAATAAATTACCTGTTAGGTTCGGTTCTTAGTTAGTAAATACTTGGCTACAAACATAAAGATCTGCAGTTAAATCCTGCATTGGTGATAAAATTGTTTTCATTTATCGATTCTTTCTCGTATGGCGACGGTTTTAACGAGAAAAATGCCAAGTTTCACAATGGTGTGGAGCCCATGTTCAACTGGATAAGCCAGGTCTACGATTAAGTTTGTATCCCCTGTGATTCTAATTTTATGTTGGTACCATATACTCGAGGAGTATTGAAAGACGAGACGCTCGACAGTTTTGGAGCAGGCTGATTTACAAACCTGGGTCTCTTTCCTTTGCAGTTTGTGTCTATCATTTTTTAAGGTTGTTCTGTGATAACACTGAGGTGACAAAATCCATGGGATAGCGATATGCACATATACAGATGTCGGTAGCATCGTGTACTCTAGGTATAAAACGGCAGTACAGTGGCAGACCTGTGTTTTGTACTCAAGAGATTCTTGTGAAGAGGTTTCGACCTGATTGTGGCTTCTCAATAGAATTATTAGACTTTGAACACGGAATGGTAGCTAGAGCTAGACGCAAGGGTCATTCTATTTCGGAAATCGTTAAAAAAATCAATATTCTGTGATCTAGAGTGTCAAAAGTGTGCCGAGAATACCATATTTCAGGCATTACATATCACCATGGACAAGGCCGGCCGGTGTGGTCGAGCAGTTCTAGGCGCTACAGTCTGGAACCGCGCGACCGCTACGGTCGCAGGTTCGAATCCTGCCTCGGGCATGGATGTGTGTGATGTCCTTAGGTTAGTTAGGTTTAAGTAGTTCTAAGTTCTAGGAGACTGATGACCTCAGAAGTTAAGTCCCATAGTGCTCAGAGTCATTTGAACCATTTTTGAACCATGGACAAAGCAGTCGCTGACGTCCTTCACTTAACGACCGAGAGCAGCTGGGTTTGCGTAGACTTGTAGGTGCTAACACACAAGCAACGTATACGTTAGGACACTGCGTTGAAATATGGCGTTAATGGGCTATGATAGGAGGCGACCGAGTGTGTTTCCTAATAGCACGACATCGCCTGCAGCGCCTCTCCTGGGTGCATATTCTGTATCTTTCCGTCATTGTGCCGATCCTTTCGGTACTCAAGAGCACCGAACGGTCTAGTACTCGAATTAGAGCACCTGTATTATTCAGTATGCATTTCGGTAGCGATACCATTCGGGTTTAGAGAACCGAAGCGCTGTTGTCGGTTCGCATGGGCAAGCCAAGCAAAAGCAGGCGGCCGCAGAATCGCGCAGGCGCACTGCAGCGCGCACAGCGCCACGAACACAAAGTGGCTAGCAGACGACACTGGCGCGATATTCTTCCAAGTACCGAAAATTGCGTTTACGTTGTCATAACGCATGACTCCGTATTCCATCGAGCTGACGTGCCCGCCTTCAACGCTCTTGCCTCCTCCTTAACAGTGTCAGGCGCAGTGCATCCATTTCCATGATTCTCAGCTGAAATGCATAGAAATTTTTACAGTTTCCCTGACCGCATGTTTCCATGCATGCATAATAACGATAGCGTATTTGACTGTATTCTGCAGAGTGTCGTAAATGCCGCATTATGTCATCTTATTCTCATTCACACTGACATCGTGTTTTGGATTTTACGTTTCGGAAAATGAGTTAGGAATAGTGTGTAGTACCACATTGTTCTAATACATCTATAAAAACACCCGAAAAATTGATTCTGAGGGTTTCAAAGAATAAGAAGATAAACAGAATGTGGTTATAAAATGGTTCAAATGGCTCTGAGCACTATGGGACTTAACATCTGAGGTCATCAGTCCCCTAGAACTTAGAACTACTTAAACCTAACTAACCTAAGGACACCACACACATCCATGCCCGAGGCAGGATTCGAACCTGCGACCGTAGCGGTTATGCGGTTCTAGACGGAAGCGCCTAGAACCGCACGGCCACACCGGCCGGCAATGTGGTTATAACTCGCTCCTAGAAATCCAAATGATTAAATAGCCTACTTCCCTACATGATACGTCAACGATTTGGGTCTTAAAAAACTGAAAAAACGCATTTTCGAGAGATCCTGCGGTTCGTCGAAGTTTATAACATGCATCTCATGAATGGAAATGTTTCGTATATGGTGCTACAGTCTAAAAATATTACGGCGGACATATTTCATCTATGACAACTGTTGTTGAGGATTCGATCGCAGATAAACAGTTGTGACAAGCAAGATTATGATGATGACTGCTGCTAGGTACATTCCCAGTAATTTAAGTTGTGTTCTTAGATTCCTGTATAACAAGAAAAAATGTAAAGGTCACTGTCGGTTGTTGCACTCACAGCAATTTCATCTCCAGGAATTTCATATTTCGTTTTTTTAAACACACAGAAATCACGAAATCATTACGGAGGAAATGCGTTCTTACATGCAAGTAATAACGAATATTGCAGAAAAATCTTAACTTACACAAATAACAATGTCTCAGAAAGTGCTGCATATATGCAGAGGAAAAAAATTTTTTTTCGCTCATCTGTGGGCGAACCTGTGTCATTTAGTATAGCATTCCCGTGCGCTAAGCACTGGACCACGCCAAATAACAGAAATACAGTGCTCAATTACTGTACTATAGTGCAGATACTATTGTGCAGAGGAACGTAGGCTGACTTCATTGCCAAATGATGCTGTGTAAGTCATAAATGCTTGATAGTTTGGAAGGTTTCCAATATCAGGCTCCACATAATTGCTTTCCATTGTTAATTGAAAGTTGTAAACAAGTTTCGATAATTACTAACTGAACCATTTGCGGGAAAAATACACACAGTCACTAGTAACGTCAGTTCACACTCATGTAATATAAGTAAGCAGAGCCGATGTCTTGATATTTAATGATCTTTAAGCTCTTATTTGCATAACAATAACACGTATTTTGAGAGAATATTGACCTAAAATGTTTTTTATGCATATAATCATTCACAGTAACAACCTAACCTAACCATATTTCTAACAAAGGAAAATAGTCTATTATGTACTCACTTTCCAACCGTATGCGTGCTCTGGCGATTCTTTAGTAACACAATCATTAAATCCAAAGCTAAAACCGATAAATATGTTTAAAATAGCAAATTATAAACATAAACCACAACTCACCGATCGACAGGGCCACACCGAAATCCAAAACCTCTCGATACAATTGTCGTAAAATAGGTGGGAGGACCGTTCGGTAACAGGTCTCAGAAGCTTACTGAGTAGGATATTTCCATAAAGAACCGAAAATGACATCACTACCAAGAGTAACCTACTACACCGATCGGTATGAACGATAAAGAATAGGGCCCCTGGGGTCGTGACGATATCGGTTGGACCCTAGACGACTGGAAAACCGTGGTCTGGTCATGTGAGTCCCGATTTCAGTCGGTAAGAGCTAGTAGTAGGCTTCGAGTTTGGGGCAGACCCCAAGAAGCCATGGACCCAAGTTGTCAATCAGGTGCTGTGCAAGATGGTGGTGGCTGCATAATGGTGTGGGCTGTATTTTACATGGAATGGGTTGGATCCTCTGGTCCAATTGAACCTATCATTGACTGAAAATGGTTATGCTCGGCTACTTGGAGACCGTTTGCAGCACTGATGTTCCAGAACAAAGATGGAATTTCTATGGATCACAGTGCGGCATGTCACCGGACCACAATTATTTGCGACTGGTTTAAAGAACATTCTGGATAGTTTGAGCGAATGATTGGCCCCACATATCGCCTGACATGTACCCCATCGAACATTTATGGGACGTAATGGTGAGGTTAGGTCATGCACAAGATCCTGCATCGGCAACACCTTCACATTTATGTTTGGCTATAGAGGCAACATGGCTCAGTATTTCTGCGGGGGACTTCGAACGACTTTTTCAGTCCATGGCACACAATGTTGGTGCAATACGGCGGGAAAAAGGAGGTCCGACACGTCAGTGTAATCCAAAGTTAATGGCAATTTTATTGCTTCTCATACACTGAAAACTCGTGACACTTCAAGTCAAATTCATTACTGAGCTTTTTACGACAAAGCATGTACTGGTGGCAACAATAGTAGCTATCCAGTGCCTGGATGAGGTCACTCCACCGCCGTTATCTACGAATAGTGCAAAGTGATGTGGCATATCTATGCAGAATTTTGTTTAGAAAGGAAGCATCGTTTACAAACTATGAACAGGTAAATTTTCGCATCATGCGCTAATCGTCATCTGAAAATGCACGCTGACTCAAATTAGTAGATGAAAAAGACTCTGTTGGTCTTTCAACGTTTGGTACGTGTTTTTCAAGACCTACATCATTGATCCTTGCTTTATCGATGGTAATCGAAATACACTCAAGTACCTCGAGTCCCTAAACTGCTGCCGCAGTTATTGGGAGACATGGGACTGGATATAAGGGAGGGATGTAAACGCAAAATGGTCTGAACAGTCACCAAACTTAACTTTTCTATAATTTAATCTCTGGTGAAAATTAAAACAACAGGTGTACTAGGAAACACCGATGCCTCCCGAAGGTATGAAATGCATTATAACGTGGGCATGTGCTACCGTAACTCCAGATGAAATACAACGTGCAGTATCGTTTCTCCAGAATCACTTTATAGCGTGTAGCAATGTTCAGGATCACCGTTTGGACATTTGATATGACAGCTTGTGATAATAAAAACAGGAACCGTACCTGGGATACCTTCTTGCCCACATTTTGTGTAAGAGTACACACGTTTGTGCAAGCTCTTCCACTGACGGTAGTACAGTGGTTTGCGGCACTGTTATCTTGATACTATTTCATCGAGTCTCATACATGTCACGTCGCTGAAGTTCTCTTACAAGCTTGTTTCGTATGCCACAGAATAAAGTATATAGTTCCATTAGGGGAAAAAACCAAGTCGGTGCCATAATTTGGCGACTACAATCGATAAGAACTACTTACGAATGTCAGGAAATTCACCATATTGTCCGCTGTAACTCGACGGAAACCGCACCTCGATATATTTATTCATTCTGGACGTATTTGGGGTGGCCTGTTTCAGCTGCCTGACCCTGTATTCATTACCAATAACGTCACGTACATTTACTTACACCAAGGCTAATACAGGGAAGAAGCACATAAATACTACGTTTCCAAATGAATTTCCTCTTTGTAATTGTTTCCCTTTCATTCCATGTACACTTGTTACACTTGTATAGAGTACTTATATTTTAATTATTTCCTTTTACTATGTACTTACATGGGAAACGAGGGCTAGCAGCAGCAGGTGAAGAAAAACCAAGCAAAAATACTCACAATATTTATATGCACACGTTGTGTGCACGTAATTTTCACACACACATATAATGTGCAGTCATTTATACACACACACACATGCCCGTGCGCGAGCGCGCGCACACACACACACACACACACATACATACATCTCGTTGTAGTAGCATTCGCTTCGTGACGCAGCAGTCAGCGTGGAAGCTCCAAGTGGGCAGCTAAGTCTGTTCCCATTCATCCTCACATCTTAGCAACTCGCGATGTCAACAGTCTAATTAACGCATACCCGTCGCTTGGCAGCTCGTTGTTGGTGCTGCGCAAGTTCAACACTTACAGACTCAAACAACTAAAAGGCTTACTGGTAAAAGGCGTGGTTGGCAGTAGCTGGCAGTAGGCTGCATATACCGCACAGTAGTCCCTTTGAAGACCCTCACTATAGCTACATCAACTCCCCCACGTGAATAGTAGGACCCTCCCCCCCCCCCCCCCCCAACACTAGTCTTACTTTACACACTTTTCAAAGCAAACCACTCACGTCCGATTGAATTAAAAATCTGATAAAACTATTATCTATTATGAATTTGAAACACCGTGAATACGATAAATATAAGTTTTCAGAAATTATTGCAACGACTTACATTTCGTAATGCTATTTTTTCTTTACCAGTCGTAAATCCACGCACTTTCTCTGCCACACACACTCATACAACAACGGCTACATAACTTAGGATTTTTATTAACTGAAGCCATCAATGTACTAAGTTCTGATATCTAGTTCATAATCAGGGTGTGATAAGCAATGGTAAGTCTGTTAAATGTGTTTTCACTATGACAGCTATGATAAGCGGCTCATCCAACTATTCAGTACACACTCGCCCATTCATCCACTATTTACAAATAAATAACGATCCATGCACTAAATCAGTCAATAAATATTATGAGGAGTACAGGATTGTTCCGATGCCGTTCCCACAGATCAACCATTTGTCATCATGATACTGAGAGGCACCCACATGCCTTGCTCATACTGTGGTATCAAGCAGTCAGGCCTGCAAGATGAGTGGTCTGCCAAGCGAGTGGATTCATTCTTATTTAACGAGTAACATGAACTCTCGTACTCACAATTAAGTTACAAATTATCCTCCTGTATGAATAATACGCAACGGAAACGCACATCTGACTATCAGTGATTTACAGAACTCTGACTGTTCACTACGCACTGGCAATACATTTTCTTTTTGTCTTTTATTTAACGGCTTTTATCAACACGTGGCCACCGCACTGAATATGAATGGCGCACGCATTATAAATTCGGGACATCATGACAACATACAATTCGAAGGAAAAGTCCACCAATCTTTTTCTTTTCACTATCTTATTTATTCCGATAAATTCTATAACCCAAACACACAAATTCTATAACCTACAACAATAACACATGAGAAATTCCGCCCAGTGGGCATGGCTTTACATTGGTGATTCTCTACCTTATGGTCTCGTAATTATTTAACGCTACAGTGCACTTTCTGGATAGGATGGTGGATCTTTTATTATTTCTCACACTTCGACTCTCACAATCATCATCACGAAACTTTCCTGCAGATCGAGCGGTGCAGAAGGAACAAGCATAACCCACTAATCTTTTGAAACTACCTTGCTACTCTCCCATGCAAACCACACATACCCAAATTACATGACATACACCACACTACAACATGGAATACAATACAATAAATAGTCACAACACTATCACTTTCAGCTTTCCCACTTCAATTAGTATTTATCCCAGTTTCACACGACACTGCCCCACTTTGTAATTCTACTTTCCTACTATGAACTTTGCAGATATATGCACGTCTTCCTGTGCAATGCAAGCCAAGTGGCGTTGCTGGATAGACGGCCGACTCACCTTGCTTCTCTCTCAGAGTTTGAATCTAGCGTCACACAGAATCATATCACGCAAAGTAATATTAAGAACATATTCATCACACACGCGAGTCCTCAACTGATACCATGGACGAGTACTTCTCTTTATCCTTTGTCTCATACACAGATTGAGACTCACACAGTACTCACCACGTGGAAGTACTCGCCTCTAATTTCAAGTCCTGCACACGCCATTTCTTAAATATTTCAACTTATGGTACACACGCTATTTCTTAAATATTGCAACTTATTGTACACATGCTAGTAATTCAGCTTAACTTAAGCACACAGAAGTATTGCAACTTATTGCTACACGTGGTTTCATTGTGACCGTTGGTCACTTCCGAAGATTACTACGATCCCATTAATATTACCTGTCTGACATTTAATTCTCCCCACAAAAGTTCCTGAAATAGAGAAATTATTATTTCAAACTACTCTTAAATATTCCACATGCATACCATGTCTCCACTCTTTTGTCTTTACGGACCACACCTAAGACAGGTCTTAACAACACAAGATCCAGCGGCAGAGTGCCGAAACATGGCCGTTCTTCAGGTCCTCTCGCACCTCTGCTGAAGTGGGGGAGCACCTTGCTACCATATTCGTCAGCCACATTTCAGGCGCTCAAAGCTCAGGTAAATTTCATCTCTTTGGTCCCACCAAAGGTGGCCAAAGGATCGTCTCAAAGATGATCATATATTCACATTCACTATCTGCGGTTAGCAGACGACCATACATTCATTCATTTCACAGATCTTACCAAACTGGATGTAGGGATTTATTTTGTGGGAGTGCACATGTGATCAGTTAAATAAATAAATTGTCATTCTTTCCCACACTGGTATCCGGCTTCGCTGTATTAATTGAAACTGAGTTATTTTACAAAAAAATGTGTTGTCCTGACAAAAATAATGAAGTATGTTGTACCTATTTTGAATGTCGGGCGGTACTGTACCCTTTCAATACGACAGCCCTACTTTCAACTACAGTGCAGTATGAACCTCATACCCTCAGAATCGCACCATATGTAGAGCTGCGCCACCGCCCTCGAGCGGGCACCTCTTGTATTCCTCGATCGTGAGAGGCTTTGAGGCCTCATGATGCTCACCCTTCCCCCGCCTCTGGGTGGCACCTGCATCTCTTCCACACGCATACGTTTTCGACCTGAGTCTTGGAAACTCCACAATCTGCAAACCATTAGATTAGATTAGATTCAGTTTTCGTTCCATATACCCAAAAAACGAGATGATTCTCGTGGGTGTGGAACATGTCAGAAATTATAAAATAAAAACATAAAACATTTTAATATAATACTTACTACTCTGATCATTTGTCACGAGATTGTCGAAATAGGTGAATACAATGCGCTAAACTGGAACAGCTAATATTTACAGAATTAACACGCTGTCAGAATGAAACACTGTTATGCACTATTAATAAATTTATCATACAAAAAATACCTAAGCTTGTCTGTTGTGCCCAAGTGCTGTTAAAACTGAAATCTAACAGACATTTTTACTTAAGCTGGGTTAACAGTCTCTGTCAAGATATTCATCTACAGAGTAGAAGGAGTTGCCTGTCAAAAACTCTTTCAAACTCTGTTTAAACTGTGCTTTATCTGAAACCAAGTTTTTAATTGTTGCTGGCAATTTATTGAAAATGTGTATTCCTGAATATTGGACCCCTTTTTGGACCAACGTATGTTGATTTTAGGTCTTTATGTAGATTGTTCTTATTCCTAGTGTGTATTGAGCTATTGGTTAGAAATAGAGATATATTACTTGCAACAAATTTCATTATGGAATAAATACACTGAGAAGCAGTGGTTAGATTGCAATGTTCGTTGAACAGGTTTCTACATGACGTTCTTGAATTTACACCAGAAATGATTCTTATCACAAGCTTTTGCACCCTAAAAACCTTTGCTCGGTTTGATGAGTTATCCCAGAATATGATTCCATATGACATAATAGAATGAAAGTAAGCAAAGTATGCAAGTTTTTTTATATTTATATCTCCTACATCTGACATCATTCTCACTGCAAATACAGACATGTTTTAGGCGCTTAGACAATTCTGTGGTTGCCCTTCCCAGCTGTATTTATTATCGAGTTGTAATCTCAGAAATTTAACACTGTCAACTTCTTCGATCTGCATGTCTTCATATGGTATACACATGCTGGAAGGAAATCTCTTACAGGTTCTGAACTGCATATAGTGGGTCTTCTCAAAGTTTAATGACAGTGAATCGGCTGTAAACCATTTATTAATGTCAGTGAAATCCAGAAACAGGGCTGAAGCAGTTGTTGTAACAATTACTCCAGACATGCTGATCAAGATTTGGGAAGAACTCGCGAATCGACTCGATGTATGCCGTGTGACGAATGGTCCCCACAATGGGCACTTGTAAGAAAAACTGTTCTGGTTGTTCTTTCATTTAATGTATTATTTATAATTGTAAGTTGAATGTAATAAATTTTACAAACCCTTAAAACCCCTACATTCATTTTGAAACACCCAGTACTTTTGGCAGTAGACACAGCACAGATATGCAAGGAAATAGCCACAAAGAACACACTCAGTTGCCAAATAAGCTCGAGGTACGCAAACAATATTCCAATAACACAGCCAACTAAAACCCAATGCAAAATACAAACAATCTACTTAACAACACAATTAAAATACTACATCCACACCTAAGTCCCAGTATACACTAACAACAGATGAAGACAAATGTCAGGCTGCATCACAGGACACAAGCAGAAACCCCAAACCAACGCAAGAACAACGTAACTGATGATAATCTTGAGAGTAACTTACGTACAAGTAGGTTAGAAAATAGGGAAATTTTTCAGACTGCTCTGCTTCTGGTAATACACCTCAGTCACATGAATGGGGGAAGTATATGTTACCCGACAACAGAGCAGACAGAGAGGATGATACTTAGGACACAGAACCTGCTAACCGACCATGCTTTGCCTTCACTAGATACCCGCTGTGAAGATTATGCAACTAAACTACAATAGGAGCACTTTCGTTCGCATAGAACTGGGTAAGCTCCTGGACGATGTGTAGGCAGATGAAGCCTGTCTCTGAGAGCCGTACATGCGTTTCGGGAATCTTCCAATCGTTCACAAATATCTGATAACAATTGCTGGGATGCCGAGGCCGCGATTGAAGTAGCGAATATGAGTTACACAATAACAAAAGTAACACAGCTCTGTTGTGAGCACGTAACCGTAGCTCAAATTACGCATGGACAAGAAACCTGGATTATCTCACCCGTGTATGCACAATGTTCGCAAGACGTTTAGCCTTTTTCTGACAAAATACGGGACATAGCACAATTTTCCTGGGACAATAGACTACTTATACTTAGTGACATCAATGCGCGATCGCCGCTATTGCACGCAGACAGAACAGGCAATAGGGGGCAAGTCTTAGTTCACACAATAAATGAATGCAGTCTCTTTGTTATAAACAAAGCAGTGTCAAAGGTAATGCTTAACTGTGGATAGGCTTACCTAATATCTTTTTATACAGTAGATCCATGCGTCGATTCTTCTTGGTAGCAAAGTTTAATTTTTAATCACTTGTACGTTGTTTAACCAGGTATTTTCTTCGGGAAATTGCCCAGAGAACTTAACCTATCATTTGTCACAGAATTTCGAAGGCAATTTGTAATTCTTTTAAGGGTGCTCACACTTCTTTCAGAAGGCGCTGTTGTGACAGAAAACGTAATAATCAATCTGAAAAGCTTTGGTACTTCGTTGTAAAACTTTTGAAGACCATTGCCCATTATTAATTTAAGAAGGTTTACAGCTGGTTAATATTTATATTTCCTAATTCATTTTTCAAATGGCTGGTTCAAATGGCTCCGAGCACTATGCGACTTAACTTCTGAGGTTCATTTTTCAGTCATTCTTTGTTGAAGAATGGGTAAGTTGCGAGAAGGCCATTCAGTTTTATTGTTGGGAAATTTGAATTATAGTTTCCAAACTGATCCTTATCACGCATGACTATAAACTGAAGATTCTGAAGATCTCCAAACGCATTTTCATTTGCACTATCACGTTATGTAAGGTCTCGTGAGATAACACCTTAATTGACTGAAAGTCACGCTCACTAACACTTACTACACTCCGAAATTTCTCGTTGCAGCTTCCAGTTTTTTGTGATCTCATATCCTTTAACAAAGCGATGATCTTATTGATTTCAGCATTGTATACTAATATCACATTCAGTTTTGTGTTGAAGAAGTGCATGGTCAACATATATAAATATTTCTTTGTAAAGGCAAAGCGGGAAAAGGAACTGTGTTTTGTTAATAATTGCTAAGAAAGCCAGGGACATTGTTGAACGACTCCGGAATCCAGTCTTAATCATCTGTGGTGATGTTTTGGAAAGTGTCTTTCAACTCATGGTATTTAAAATATATTGTTTGGCCAGCTCCAGGATTGAATTCCAGCGTGATGTAAGAGTTCTGTTCTCTTTGAGGAGTTGCTAAAAATACGAGGGTCGGTCAAAAAGTAATGCCTCCCATTTTTTTCTACTTAAAGAAATTAAGTTAAGTGAAAAATTTGAATTTGGCGCCATTCCTCAAACCTTCTTCTGCAATCCACTGCAGCAGCAACTTTCTGTGTCAACAGGTGGCAGCACAGCAGAAGTTTGTAAGATGGCCGACGTCGATGTTCGTTTGAGACAGCGTTGTGTGATTGAATTCTTGAATGCAGAAGGTGAAACGCCCATACGCATTCATGAAAGACTGAAGAAGGTGTATGGTGTTGTGACAGTGGATGTCAGCACTGTTAGACGATGGGTTCGTCGTTGTAAGGAAGCTGAAGGGCAAACACCGTTGACTGACGAAAAGCGGAGCGGCAGGCCGGTGAGTGCAGTGACTCCACACAACATTCAGCAAGTTGATGACATCATTCGTGGTGACCGTCGGGTGACTGCAGATGAAGTGTGTCGCATTATTTCTCTTAGTAAAGGCAGTGTGATCACGATTATTAAACAATTGGGGTACTCAAAAGTTTGTGCACGGTGGGTTCCAAGAATGTTAACCGATCAGAATAAAGAGGCAAGGAAAACAATAGCCTCCCAACACTTGCAGCGCTTCCGTTTGGAGGGAGATGAGTTTCTGAAAAAAATTGTGACCGGGGACGAAACATGGGTGCATTTTTTTGAACCCGAATCAAAGAGGCAGTCAATGGAGTGGCGTCACACAAGCTCGCCGAGGAAGAAAAAATTCAAAACTGTGCGATCGGCAGGGAAAGTTATGGCAACAGTTTTCTGGGATACAGAGGGTGTGATTCTGGTTGATTTTTTGGAGCAGGGATGCACAATAAATTCTGTTCAATACGTCACAACCCTCAAAAAACTTAAAGCACGTCTTCAGCGAGTTCGCCCAACAAAATCAATGGCAGATGTTCTTCTTTTGCATGACAACGCAAGACCACACACCAGTCGTCACACCTCTGACGAGATTGTCAAAATTGGATGGGAAGTTTTGCCTCATCCCCCATACAGCCCTGACCTGGCACCATCAGACTTCCATCTGTTCGGGCCACTAAAAGAAGCTCATCGTGGGATTCATTTTGAAGATGAGGAGGCCGTCAAAACATCCGTGCGTCAATGGCTTAGGAAGCAGAGCTGTGATTTTTACCGTGCTGGGATACATGCCCTTGTTCAAAGATGGACCAAAACTGTAGAGATGGGCGGAGATTACATTGAAAAATGACAAAATGATCCTCAATGTTGTGGTTTTCAACCTATGTAATTGCATTTAAATTTCCTGACAATTAAACGTAGAAAAAAAAATAGGAGGCATTACTTTTTGACTGACCCTCGTATATAGAATGTTACGAGACTGTAAATGAAAAGCCTAACTGCTTCGACATTTTTATAAAATGTAACAGCACCATATAAAGTTTATGAGCACAACAGTGCAAAAATATAGCTCGCAGATATTTTTGTTTAATAAAATTTTTGAAACCTCTTTTTGTTGTCTTAACTTTCAACTTCAGAGGGTCCTCTGAATGCAAGCTCTTGTGTGTCCAAGAAAGAAAGAAGCAACATCAATAAGTTGCTCGATTACGAATCTATTTTGTTTCACAATAGCATTATGTTTTATGGCTAGAAATTTGGCTCCTTCAGAAATTGGATATCAATGACCCAACAACTGAAAACTGTCTTGATTCTGAATGTGACTGCTTTACTTCTGGAGTTTCTCGGCTTTTCTCCAAATTTTTGGCCACATATAATCAGAAAGGAGCTGATGTTAATTCTTTATGGACCCCAATCCCAGACCGACCAGCAACAGAGCAACCTGTAAGCCAAGGATATTTCTTATACCAAAAAAATTTGAATTTTCTGTTTTAATGTCTAAGTGTGGTGTGAATCGCTTATCTTTATACGCGCACTTTGTTTCCTAAGGCCAATTTGAAAATGGTTTGTCATGTAATTCTCGAAATAAAGACACAAGTGTTCGCTCTGCCCAAGCTACAATATAACCAAATTTGTTTTCGGAGAGGGTCCACCTTGAGCAAAACACAATTTTTATTCTTATTCCTCGGACATCAGTGGGTTTTCTGTTACCTTCTATAAAACAGGAAAAATGCCTTTTACTACTTGTACATATATAAGTTTGAGTTTTTAAGATAGTATTTACGTATCTGAGAAAACCTTGTTACCACTTGTTGTAAATTTCCTGGATTTTATAAAATTTAATACAGTTATTGTGTTTCACAGTTTTTCATCTGCAGCCGTACAGAACTTAATATGGAACAGTTATTTAGTTCGAAAATTTACGATTGGCCATCTTATGTTTATGCCTACCATTAACTAATGCTGTGTGGGAGATTGTGTGTGTGTATGTGTGTGTGTGTGTGTGTGTTTGCAATGTGTTTCACTTACTTTTGCTGGTTTCATCATTATCTTCACTGTTAAGGCGTGCACAAAGTAACTTTTCGTGCCACTAGTTACAATCAACAGAAACAAGATGGTGGACAACTGAACAGTTGAATGCTTTCTGGCTGGGAGTTTTGAATCTTTGTGGGATGTTCTGTTATTCTATGTGTGTGTGTGTGTGTGTGTGTGTGTGTGTGTGTGTGTGTGTGTGTGTGTGCACATGGGTGGATGAATGGGTGTGAGCCTCATTTATTTAATATTTTATGATTTTTGTTGATTTATTTGTTGATTTATATTATGTGTGTGTGTGTGTGTGTGTGTTGGGAAGGGGATTTTGGGGTGTTTATTGGTTGGTATTGTCTGATAATTCTGTAAGGATAGAGAACAGAGTTCCATTGCAGAGAATTGTGTGTTCCTCTGTTACTTGCTTTCCTTCAATTACGGTTTATTGTATTTCATTGTTTTCTTCAGTTATTACTTTTTGTGTAGGGCTATTGCAGCATTTCAGATTTTTCAAGTCAATGTTGATGTTTGTTGGGCTGTTTTTCTTGTCCGTAAGGTGTTCAGCAAATGTACAAAGACAGCTGTTACTTTTTAATGCTGTTCTGTGTTCTGAACGCCTTATGGACAAGAAACACAGCGAAACAGACATCAACACCGACTTCAACATTCTCAAATGCAGCAACAGCCTCCCACAAAAACTATTAATTGAAGAAAACTATCAGATACAAAAAGCCATAATTGAAAGAAAACAAGTAATACATGAATACAGTTCTCTGGACTGCAACTCTGTTCTCTTCCATCAAAGAACTATCAGACAATTCCAACCTATAAACACCCCAAACCCCCTTCCAACCGCACACACACACACACACACACACACACACACACACACACACACACACACACACACATACCATTAGTTAACTGTAGGCATAGCATGCATAGCATGCATGGTCAATCGTAAATTTTCGAAGTAAATTACTGTTCTCTATGGTTGTAGATGACAAACTGTGAAACACAACAACTGTATTAAATTTTATTAAATCCAGAAAATCCGCAGCGTTTGATAACAGAGTATATATATACAAAACGTTGTCTGTTTTTTTAAAATACGTACATACTGTCTTAAAAACTCAAATTTATACGGGTACAAGTAGTGAAAGGGATTTTTCCCGTTTTATAGAAGATATCAAAGAACCCACTCATGATGCTGAAACTTCAGTGAAACATGTCTGGGGAATAAAAATAAAAATGGTGTTTTGTTCGAGGCGGACCCTCTCCAAAAACAAATATATTTGTAACTAAACGCGGGCAAAAGAGCTTCAGTGTCAAGATGCTCATAATATAATCAGTTATTACATGCACTCACGAACTGAACAGCGCGCTAATAACATGCAGTTCCACAGCAGATGCAAGCCTTACTGCCACACTCCTACGACACGAGTGACTGCCTGCCACCCTGGAATGTTTAAATGGATAGCATGCATAACGCAATGGCCCTCTAACTCATGGATGGATCGAATGAAACTGTACTAACATACAAAACGAACTTACACAGATTTCAAGGCATTATTATATTTTAACTGTAATTGTAAGATTTCTCCAAATTTGTGGATAGGCCAAGCCTGAAAAGCCTCTGAAGAGTTCACCACTGAAACAAAGCAATGCAGAAAAATGGCTCTGAGCACTATGGGACTTTACTTCTGAGATCTTCAGTCGCCTAGAACTTAGAACTACCTAAACATAACCAACCTACGGACATCACACACATCCATGCCCGAGGCAGGATTCGAACCTGCGACCGTAGCGGTCGCGCGGTTCCAGACTGTAGCGCCTAGAACCGCTCGGCCACACCGGCCGGCAAAGCAGTGCACACACTTAGATACTGCAGCAGTGGTGGAGGAACCAGGGTGCCACGGATGACAGGAAAAGGATTCCTGCCATGAAAAGAAATGGCACCTCAGACCTGTTGGGCCGTATGGGAGGCGACAGTCAGGTTGGTATACCACCGCTATCCGGGTCATCTTCAGACATGTCTCTGGCCTGGAATCTCGTTGACTGGAGTAGAATTGTCTTCAGTGATGAGTCCCGCTTCGAAATGAGCTCCGGTGACCAACGAAAATGTGTCTGGAGACGCAGTGTTGGGGTACCAACCTGACTGTTGCCCGCCATACAACTCAACAACGAAGAGTAATGGTCTGGTATGCCACATCTTTTCGTAGTAGGGCCCCTGGAGTTGTCGTCCAGGGCACCCTTACAGCACAGCGGTACGACAATGATGTTCTATAACCCGCTTTGTTGTCCTTCACGACAAGTCATGCTGGTCGTACATTTTAGTAAAATAACGCTCGCCCATACACGATGAGAGTTTCTATTTCTTGTCTTCGTTCTTGCCAGACCCTGCCTTGGTCAACAACGTCGCCGGATCTCTCCCCAATTGAGAACGTTTGGAGCTTTATGAGCAGGGCCCTCCAACCAGTCCGTGATTGCATTTTCACAATCTTACGCTCTAGTTGGACAGAATTTGGCACGATATCCCTCAGTAGGACTTCCAACAACTCTGTCAATGAGTGCGAAGTTGAATAACAGCTTGCATAAGGACCAGAGGTGGATCAACACATTATTGACTAGCTCAGTTTGTGAAGCTCTTTCTTTTGAATAAATCATACACATTTTCTGAAATGATTTCTCTGTACATGCACATCACATCTACTGATTTCCGTCCTATCCGGATCATTCCTTTATGGTACGTCGTTGTGCTTGTCTTAAAGCGCTACAAAAGACTTTTAAACAAGAACGACCATATATAAGATCATGACCAGACACACACACACACACACACACACACACACACACACACACACACACACACACACACACCACGCCACAAAACGATACATGAGGCAACACAGAGTCAAACACTCATATGGAACTAGATAATCATACAGACACAGATGATGACACAAACAGTGAACACACCCATATCACCAAATACAGATACCCATACGACACAGTAACAGATCACACGACTGCAACAACGGCCGCATCTCGTGGTCGTGCGGTAGCGTTCTCGCTTCCCACGCCCGGGTTCCCGGGTTCGATTCCCGGCGAGGTCAGGGATTTTCTCTGCCTCGTGATGGCTGGGTGTTGTGTGATGTCCTTAGGTTAGTTAGGTTTAAGTAGTTCTAAGTTCTAGGGGACTGATGACCATAGATGTTAAGTCCCATAGTGCTCAGAGCCATTTGACTGCATCAACATTGCTAATGATATACACTTGGAGCTAAAAATAAGTTAGTAACAAGAAATAAAACTAAGAAGTTTCTTGTTTGTACAAAGCAAAACATATAATTCTTGAGTTATTTGGATCCTAGTTTATAAATATGTAATTGTCTAATATGTAAACTACACTCCTGGAAATGGAAAAAAGAACACATTGACACCGGTGTGTCAGACCCACCATACTTGCTCCTGACACTGCGAGAGGGCTGTACAAGCAATGATCACACGCACGGCACAGCGGACACACCAGGAACCGCGGTGTTGGCCGTCGAATGGCGGTAGCTGCGCAGCATTTGTGCACCGCCGCCGTCAGTGTCAGCCAGTTTGCCGTGGCATACGGAGCTCCATCGCAGTCTTTAACACTGGTAGCATGCCGCGACAGCGTGGACGTGAACCGTATGTGCAGTTGACGGACTTTGAGCGAGGGCGTATAGTGGGCATGCGGGAGGCCGGGTGGACGTACCGCCGAATTGCTCAACACGTGGGGCGTGAGGTCTCCACAGTACATCGATGTTGTTGCCAGTGGTCGGCGGAAGGTGCACGTGCCCGTCGACCTGGGACCGGACCGCAGCGACGCACGGATGCACGCCAAGACCGTAGGATCCTACGCAGTGCCGTAGGGGACCGCACCGCCACTTCCCAGCAAATTAGGGACACTGTTGCTCCTGGGGTATCGGCGAGGACCATTCGCAACCGTCTCCATGAAGCTGGGCTACGGTCCCGCACACCGTTAGGCCGTCTTCCGCTCACGCCCCAACATCGTGCAGCCCGCCTCCAGTGGTGTCGCGACAGGCGTGAATGGAGGGACGAATGGAGACGTGTCGTCTTCAGCGATGAGAGTCGCTTCTGCCTTGGTGCCAATGATGGTCGTATGCGTGTTTGGCGCCGTGCAGGTGAGCGCCACAATCAGGACTGCATACGACCGAGGCACACAGGGCCAACACCCGGCATCATGGTGTGGGGAGCGATCTCCTACACTGGCCGTACACCACTGGTGATCGTCGAGGGGACACTGAATAGTGCACGGTACATCCAAACCGTCATCGAACCCATCGTTCTACCATTCCTAGACCGGCAAGGGAACTTGCTGTTCCAACAGGACAATGCACGTCCGCATGTATCTCGTGCCACCCAACGTGCTCTAGAAGGTGTAAGTCAACTACCCTGGCCAGCACGATCTCCGGATCTGTCCCCCATTGAGCATGTTTGGGACTGGATGAAGCGTCGTCTCACGCGGTCTGCACGTCCAGCACGAACGCTGGTCCAACTGAGGCGCCAGGTGGAAATGGCATGGCAAGCCGTTCCACAGGACTACATCCAGCATCTCTACGATCGTCTCCATGGGAGAATAGCAGCCTGCATTGCTGCGAAAGGTGGATATACACTGTACTAGTGCCGACATTGTGCATGCTCTGTTGCCTGTGTGTATGTGCCTGTGGTTCTGTCAGTGTGATCATGTGATGTATCTGACCCCAGGAATGTGTCAATAAAGTTTCCCCTTCCTGGGACAATGAATTCACGGTGTTCGTATTTCAATTTCCAGGAGTGTATATAAGATCGAAAAAAGACTTAGCTGCACAAACGCTACCGCAAAACATAGATATAAAGTGCTCTCTTGGGTCACTCTTCCGATGTTCCTCTCTCATTTATAGCACAGGCAAATGTAAAAAGTAATTCCAGTGACAAATAATACTATCATACCTCATACATAAACCATGTACAGCTAATCTCATAACATACATATGTAGAGTAGTAACCATAGTAGACTAGAATACGCTCATTCGGGTGAGGCGGCCTCTAAGTGTTTATTAAAGCTTTCCCGCTTGAACTAGCCACGTAAAAGCACCTCTTTTTCTATCTAAATCTTTACCATCGACTATTGTTTTCTTCTTAATAACACAGTAAAATTTGTTTTCATTTTCAAAAATTTAGTTTATTCATAATGTGTTTTTCTAACTAACGATGTAATTATGTAAAAGAGAGGATAAGGAAAAGCACTGAGAGAAGCTGCAGAAAAAGACGAAGAGACCGTCTCTTCAGCTTTGTTACTACCTTTTAGTAGCAAACGACCCATCATAGTTGCCAAGGTGGTGGGTCACTCGTAATGTTAATAACTAAATAAATAAAAATTATGGGCAATGTCTATACATTTTATTTACTCTGGGAAAACTTTTGCTGTATGCGCAACAGTCTAGGGGTCTGCTTCATTAATATGTGACATGCTGAACCAAGAGTTAGGCTGATGACAAGATAGCGGACGTAGGCATTTGTCTGACTTGACGTCAGCTAGTGATTTAATTGAATGTGCCAGAGAATAAGAAGGTACAATAATGAAATACTCTAGAGTTGCGGTAGGCAAGCCGAATACGGCTCGCATGCATTCTCCTTGCGGTCCCTGACTGTTTTACAAGTAAGGGTGATACCATTCGGAATTATTTTAATTTCGCGGCAAAACTGAAATACGAGCAGGCTACAAGTGACGACCGAACGAAATGCCGGCAGCGACATTTGCCACCAAGCGCCACCAGTGCCGGCCGAACGAACGAAACGAGTTATTGTGCATCCACGACGCAGTACGAAAATGACAAATATTTTGGTTTGAATTTCAGCAAATGTGAGAATTTGTCATTTGTCGCACCTGAGTTCGCAAAGCTAAATAAAGTGTATGTAGCACAATAATAGGCCTACTCCTGTTGCAACGCTCACTCCGTATTGTGAGATTAATAACTTTTGCTGACTTAAAAAAAAAAAAGAAGAAGAAGTTACTGGACGAAAATAGAGTATTTACCGATGCATGGACAGATTTATACCTCTTTACTGATTGTAAATGAAGTGCCTATGTTGAATATGTCAAAAAACAATTCTACATCTACATTTATACTCCGCAAGCCAGCCAACGGTGTGTGGCGGAGGGCACTTTACGTGCCACTGTCATTACCTCCCTTTTCTGTTCCAGTCGCGTATGGTTCGCGGGAAGAACGACTGTCTGAAAGCCTCCGTGCGCGCTCGAATCTCTCTAATTTTACATTCGTGATTTCCTCGGGAGGTATAAGTAGGGGGAAGCAATATATTCGATACCTCATCCAGAAACGCACCCTCTCGAAACCTGGCGAACAAGCTACACCGCGATGCAGAGCGCCTCTCTTGCAGATTCTGCCACTTGAGTTTGCTAAACATCTCCGTAACGCTATCACGCTTACCAAATAACCCTGTGACGAAACGCGCCGCTCTTCTTTGGATCTTCTCTATCTCCTCCGTCAACCCGATCCGGTACGGATCCCACACTGATGAGCAATACTCAAGTATAGGTCGAACGAGTGTTTTGTAAGCCACCTCTTTGTTGATGGACTACATTTTCTAAGGACTCTCCCAATGAATCTCAACCTGGTACCCGCCTTACCAACAATTAATTTTATATGATCATTCCACTCCAAATCGTTCCGCACGCATACTCCCAGATATTTTACAGAAGTAACTGCTACCAGAGTTTGTTCCGCTATCACATAATCATACAATAAAGGATCCTTCTTTCTATGTACACGCAATACATTACATTTGTCTATGTTAAGGGTCAGTTGCCACTCCCTGCACCAAGTGCCTATCCGCTGCAGATCTTCCTGCATTTCGCTACAATTTTCTAATGCTGCAACTTCTCTGTATACTACAGCATCATCCGCGAGAAGCCGCATGGAACTTCCGACACTATCCACTAGGTCATTTATATATATTGTGAAAAGCAATGGTCCCATAACACTCCCCTGTGGCACGCCAGAGGTTACTTTAACGTCTGTAGACGTCTCTCCATTGATAACAACATGATGTGTTCTGTTTGCTAAAAACTCTTTAATCCAGCCACACAGCTGGTCTGATATTCCGTAGGCTCTTACTTTGTTTATCAGGCGACATTGCGGAACTGTATCGAACGCCTTCCGGAAGTCAAGGAAAATGGCATCTACCTGGGAGCCTGTATCTAATATTTTCTAGGTCTCATGAAAAAAAAAGCGAGTTGGGTCTCACACGATCGCTGTTTACGGAATCCATGTTGATTCCTACAGAGTAGATTCTGGGTTTCCAAAAACGACATGATACTCGATCAAAAAACATGTTCTAAAATAATACAACAGATCAGATCGACGTCAGAGATATAGGTCTATAGTTTTGCGCATCTGCTCGACGACCCTTCTTGAAGACTGGGACTACCTGTGCTATTTTCCAATCATTTGGAACCTTCCGTTCCTCTAGAGACTTGCGGTTCACGGCTGTTAGAAGGCGGGCAAGTTCTTTCGCGTACTCTGTGTAGAATCGAATTGGTATCCCGTCAGGTCCAGTGGACTTTCCTCTGTTGAGTGATTCCAGTTGCTTTTCTATTCCTTGGACACTTATTTCGATGTCAGCCATTTTTTCGTTTGTGCGAGGATTTAGAGAAGGAACTGCAGTGCGGTCTTCCTCTGTGAAACTGCTTTGGAAAAAGGTGTTTAGTATTTCCGCTTTACGCGTGTCATCCTCTGTTTCAATGCCATCATCATCCCGGAGTGTCTGGATATGCTGTTTCGAGCCACTTACTGATTTAAAGTAAGACCAGAACTTTCTAGGATTTTCTGTCAAGTCGGTACATAGAATTTTACTTTCGAATTCACTGAACGCTTCACGCATAGCCCTTCTTACGCTAACTTTGACATCGTTTAGCTTCTGTTTGTCTGAGAGGTTTTGGCTGCGTTTAAACTTGGAGTGAAGCTCTCTTTGCTTCCGCAGTAGTTTCTTAACTTTGTTGTTGAACCACGGTGGGTTTTTCCCGTCCCTCACAGTTTTACTCGGCACGTACCTGTCAAAAACGCATTTTACGATTGCCTTGAACTTTTTCCATAAACACTCAACATTGTCAGTGTCGGAACAGAAATTTTCGTTTTGATCTGTTAGGTAGTCTGAAATCTGCCTTCTATTACTCTTGCTAAACAGATAAACCTTCCTCCCTTTTTTTATATTCCTATTAACTTCCATATCCAGGGATGCTGCAACGGCCTTATGATCACTGATTCCCTGTTCTGCACTTACAGAGTCGAAAAGTTCAGGTCCGTTTGTTATCAGTAGGTCCAAGATGTTATCTCCACGAGTCGGTTCTCTGTTTACTTTCTCGAGGTAATTTTCGGATAGTGCACTCAGTATAATATCACTCGATGCTCTGTCCCTACCACCCGTCCTAAACATCTGAGTGTCCCAGTCTATATCTGGTAAATTGAAATCTCCACCTAAGACTGTAACATGCTGAGAAAATTTATCTGAAATGTATTCCAAATTTTCTCTCAGTTGTTCTGCCACTAATGCTGCTGAGTCGGGAAGTCGGTAAAAGGAGCCAATTATTAACCTAGCTCGGTTGTTGAGTGTAACCTCCACCCATAATAATTCACAGGAACTATCCACTTCTACTTCACTACAGGATAAACTACTGCTAACAGCGTCAAACACGCCACCACTGGTTGCATGCAATCTATCCTTTCTAAACACCGTCTGTGCCTTTGTAAAAATTTCGGCAGAATTTATCTCTGACTTCAGCCAGCTTTCTGTACCTATAACGATTTCAGCTTCGGTGCTTTCTATCAGCGCTTGAAGTTCCAGTACTTTACCAATGCAGCTTCGTCAGTTTACAATTACAATACCGATTGCTGCTTGGTCCCCGCATTTCCAGACTTTGCCCCGCACCCTTTGAGGCTGTTGCCCTTTCTGTACTTGCCCGAGGCCATCTAACCTAAAAAAACCGCCCATTCCACGCCACACAACCCCTGCTACCCGTGTAGCCGCTTGCTGCGTGTAGTGGACTCCTGACCTATCCAGCGGAACCCGAAACCCCAACACCCTATGGCGCAAGTCGAGGAATCTGCAGCCCACACGGTCGCAGAATCGTCTCAGCCTCTGATTCAGACCCTCCACTCGGCTCTGTACCAAAGGTCCGCAGTCACTCCTGTCGACGATGCTGCAGATGGTGAGCTCTGCTTTCATCCCGCTAGCGAGACTGGCAGTCTTCACCAAATCAGATAGCCGCCGGAAGCCAGAGAGGATTTCCTCCGATCCATAGCGACACACATCATTGGTGCCGACATGAGCGACCACCTGCAGATGGGTGAACCCTGTACCCTTCATGGCATCCGGAAGGATCCTTTCCACATCTGGATTGACTCCCCCCGGTATGCACACGGAGTGCACATTGGTTTTCTCCCCTCTCTTGGTGCCATATGCCTAAGCGGCCCCATTACGCTCCTGACGTTGGAGCTCCCAACTACCAGTAAGCCCACCTTCTGCGACCGCCCGGATCTTGCAGACTGAGGGGCAACCTCTGGAACAGGACAAGCAGCCATGTCCGGCCGAAGATCAGTATCAGCCTGAGACAGAGCCTGAAACCGGTTCGTCAGACAAACTGGAGAGGCCTTCCGTTCAGCCCTCCGGAATGTCTTTCGCCCCCTGCCACACCTCGAGACGACCTCCCACTCTACCACGGGTGAGGGGTCAGCCTCAATGTGGGCAGTATCCCGGGCAGCCACAGTCGTAGTCCGATCGTGGGATGCGTGGGACGAGCTGGCCGTCCCCGACAAACCCTCATCCGGACCCCCACAGTGATGTCCATTGGCAACAGCCTCAAGCTGTGTGACCGAAGCCAACACTGCCTGAAGCTGGGAGCGAAGGGATGCCAACTCAGCCTGCATCCGAACACAGCAGTTGCAGTCCCTATCCATGCTAAAAACTGTTGTGCAAAGAACGTCTGAACTAATCTACAGAGAGCACAAACAAATCGACACAAAATTTAAACGGTTATTAAAATACAAGATTGCCTTGTAAATGCAGTAATGCTGCTACTTGCGCACTGCTGACACACTACTTGGTGGCGGAAGGAGACTACGCGATTTTACACTATTCAGGTACTAAAACGCGATGCTACAACTCTCACATACTATAATACGCCCGAAATTTATGAATTAAACAATGCAAGTACCAAAAACACGCAAATAAATTAAGAATTAAACTATGTAACAAATAAGTGAGCTAGGAATATACGAGTTGCTGCTGGCAGCTGCTTATCCAACGGCGGCAGGGAGCACACTGCTGTTCTAGAAGCAAATAATCTCAAAAGTTTAAGGTTAGGTGAAGTACTGGTGAACTCTGGTCTACCGTTTATTCACAGCGAAATAGTAAAAGAATATGGTTGAGTTATGGTTGAGAAGGTGTGTCCAGATCAAAAAAAAAAAAAAAAAATTAAGATATTTGTCTGCCAGAGCGCGCTCCCGACGAACGGAAGATTTGGGCAATGGTTTACGTGAGCAACTTCAGGAAAAAGCGCGATTATTTGAATGGTTCTCTTTAGTTATCGATGAAAGTGGCGATGTTTCAGATACTGCGCAGCTACTAATATTTGTTCTCGGAACTGATCAAAAAAAAAAAAAAATGGCTCTGAGCACTATGGGACTCAACTGCTGAGGTCATTAGTCCCCTAGAACTTAGAACTAGTTAAACCTAACTAACCTAAGGACATCACAAACATCCATGCCCGAGGCAGGATTCGAACCTGCGACCGTAGCGGTCTTGCGGTTCCAGACTGCAGCGCCTTTAACCGCACGGCCACTTCGGCCGGCAACTGATCAAACTGTGATGTTTTTAAGGAGCTTTCGCAGTAATGCAGTTTGAAAGGAATGACTGCAGAGGAAAATTTATTTCGCCACTTAGAACAGGCGTAAAAGTACAAGTGTTAAAATTGGCAAGCGGTGGAACTAATGGAGGCAGAAGCATGAGTAGACAAAACAAGGATCTGAGGGGTAGAATTAACACTAAATTGACGGAGAGAGTTTGCGATATTCCATTTTTTCCCACTATCTTGTCCACCGAGAAGTGTTAAGCTGAAAAGTTCTTGCATGGAAAGAAAAAAAAAAAAAGGACAGCGTCATATCCACTGTCAAGTTCATCAAAAACTAGATTGCTACATCGCCAGTTTCAGAAGTTTCTGTCAGATGAAGACGTAGATCAGTGAGATGTTTTGTATTATTCTGAGGTGCGATGGTTAAGTAGAGGTGTAATACTAAAAAGGTTTTCTTTATAAAAGAGATCAACACATTTATATACAAAAGGGCAAATGTGTCCCAAGATTTACAAATCGTGAATAGTTAATAGACTCTGGAGTTTTGACAGATTTAACTAATGAGTCAAATATGCTGAATATGAGGCTTCGAGGGGGAAAAAATTAATATCTGATATGACACAGACGTAAAGGCACTCCAAATGAAAAAAAGCTCTTCATAGAACAAATTGACAAGAAAAAGTTGTATCATTTCCCAAATTGTAAAAAAGCTGAAGTGGAAATTGTAGTAAAAATTTTCATTAGAAAAGTGATAAAATGAAATGCATTTTTATGCAAGCACAAAATCAGTTGAATGAGAGATTTTGTGACTTCGAGAAAGTTTCTGCTAATCTGAATATTTTTTCCAATCCTTTTTCATGTGATATTGCAGATTTACCGATTAATTTACGAATGAGTGTGACTCATATTCAGTCTAATGACACTCTAGAAAGCTTTCTGTGATTTTGTTAAATATTATGGCAGTTTGCCATCTAATACTGAATATTCGAAAAAATTTTCTCGGGAACAGATTACAATTTTTGGCAGCAAAAATGGTTCAAATGGCTCTGAGCACTATGGGACTCAACTGCTGAGGTCATTAGTCCCCTAGAACTTAGAACTACTTAAACCTAACTAACCTAAGGACATCACAAACATCCATGCCCGAGGCAGGATTCGAACCTGCGACCGTAGCGGTCTTGCGGTTCCAGACTGCAGCGCCTTTAACCGCACGGCCACTTCGGCCGGCTTTTTGGCAGCAAATACTTATGTGAGCAACCTTATTCAGTTCTCAATTACAGAAAAAATAAATATTGTTCTCGTCTCACGTATGAGTATTTGAATGCCATTCTGCGAATTCCTGGACAGAAATGAGAGCAAAAATTCCACAATTAGCCAGTCAAATATAGCCTTAAAATCAAATTAAATTTTGATTTGACTTTTAAATATAATTATTTCGAAGTTTTCCTTTAATTTGTCCATTTATTCTCATTTTATTTTTATCGTTGTTTCTACTTATTAATGAAATTATGATGAATACAAGGTAAAAATAAATATTTGTGTTCTCGCCTTTCTTTATATAATCGGTGTAGTTATGCAGTTTGAAAGCAATGACTGCTGGGGAAAATTTATTTCATTTGGCCTTTGCCTGCCAAAAGTTTGCCGGCCACGCACTGCAGTTATGATGTCTGTTATTACAAAGATTGTTGTCCTTAGCGCAGATCTTTATGAAAGCTACGGATTTAATTTAATTTTATTTTTATTTTTAAAAACAGTGGCAACACGTCTGCTGAAGCTTATTCTTTTTTTTTTCGAAATGACATTTGCTATGTTTCTTTTCATTACCTAAATATGCTTATCAGGGCGATGTACATTATTTAAAAAATTATAGAAGTTAGACGAAATTTTGTAGATACATTTGGCCTCTGAACTCTGCATAGTCATCCAGATGCACTTAGATTAATTGCAAATATGGCTGCATCTTTCTAACGCTTCCAACAAATTCAGCTCGTTTACCTTCAGTGAGATTTAAGAAAACAGCTGTGGTGTTCTCAAACCATCATGGATAAAATAATGTAATTCAAAAGTTTTTGATGGTGTTGAGTCACAGTCAGGCAATACCGTTTAAAAGAATAAACGGCCATTTGACTGTGTATTACTATATTTATCTTTTTACCATCTATATTTCAGCTTTTATGCCATTCTAAAATACAATGGTAAAAATTTTAAACCATTACTATGTCATATGTGCTAAGGCAGACCAAAGCAGGTAAAAAAGACTAACACAAGTCTTTAAGATACAACTGCCAAAGTTACATCTTAAAGACATGTGTTGGACTTGTTTGCCCGCTTTGAACTGCCTTACTACATATGGCATAGTAATGGTCTTAAAACTTCTAGCATTGTACTTGAAAATGGCATAGAAGCCGAAACCTAGATGGTACAAAAGATAAATACAGTAATACACAGTCAAATGGCGGTCTACTCTTTAAAACAATAATGTGACAGTTGTTGATAGCACGTACATTCCGCCTATTGGATTTCGATGAATGGGACGTGCCTGCCATTTTGCTGGCGTCATAGGACAAAGCAGGCAGTGGTATCGGCAGGGTGTGTACGTGGCAGCGCTGCTAGACAGACGGCCGCGGGCTGTTTTATTAATGGAGCGGAGCTGTCACTTGTCCAGCCCCCACCTGTTCCCAGAAGCCACGCGCTGGCAGGCGGAAGCCTTCGACGCTTTCGGAATATCACTAATAAACATCCCACACCTCAGCTTCCCCAGCGCGCGACGCTGCCGCTTCTTGTAATACGTCAATATCTGCACGATCGGCCTCCCTTCTCTGGCGTGGGTTGGAGGTGTTTGCAAACAAATATCGATAGCCCTCTCCCCACCACTATTGTTCAATTTGCGGTCACTAATAAACATCCCACACCTCAGCTTCCCCAGCGCGCGACGCTGCCGCTTCTTATAATACGTCAATATCTGCGCGATCGGCCGCCCTTCTCTAGCGTGGGTTGGAGGTGTTTGCAAACAAATATCGATAGCCCTCTCCCCACCACTATTGTTCAATTTGCGGATGTGGCGTGAGAGAATAGATGGTTATAGGTATCCATCTGTATCCCAACTCCTCTCTCAGTTTCCCTCTCAGCTATGCAAGGTACACAACTGGCTATTAAAATTGCTACACCACGAAGATGACGTGCTACAGACGCGAAATTTAACCGACAGGAAGTAGAAGCTGTGATACGCAAATGATTAGCTTTTCACAGCATTCACACAAGGTTGGCGCCGGTGGCAACATCTGCAACGTGCTGACATAAGGAAAAGTGGTTCAAATGGCTCTGAGCACTATGGGACTTAACTTCTGAGGTCATCAGTCCCCTAGAACTTAGAAGTACTTAAACCTCACTAACCTAAGGACATCACACACACCCATGCACGAGGCAGGATTCGAACCTGCGACCGTAGCGCTCGCGCGGTTCCTGACTGTAGCGCCTAGAACCGCTCCGCCACCCCGGCCGGCTGACATAAGGAAAGTTTCCAACCGATTTCTCATACAAAAGCAGCAGTTGGCCGGCGTTGCTTGGTGAAACGTTGTTGTGATGCCTCGTGTAAGGAGGAGAAATACATACCATCACGTTTCCGACTTTGATAAAGGTCGGATTGTAGCCTATCGCGGTTGCGGTTTATCGTATCGCGACATTGCTGCTCACGTTGGTCGAGATCCAATGACTGTTAGCAGAATATGGAATCGGTGGGTTCAGGAGAGTAATACGGAACGCCCTGTTGGATCCGAACGGCGTATCACCCGGCGTAATGGTATGGGGTGCCATTGGTTACACGTCTCGGTCACCTCTTGCTCGCACTGACGGCACTCTGAACAGTGGACGTTACATTTCAGATGACCCGTGGCTCTACTCTTCATTCGATCCCAGCGAAACCCTACATTTCAGCAGGATAATGCACGACCGCATGTTGCAGATCCTGTACGGGCCTTTCTGGATGCAGAAAATGTTCGACTGCTGCCCTGGCCAGCACATTATCCAGATCTCTCATCAATTGAAAACGTCTGGTCAATGGAGGCCGAGCAACTGGCTCGTCACAATACGCCAGTCACTACTCTTGATGAACTGTGGTATCGTGTTGAAGCTGCATGGGCAGCTGTACCTGTACACGCCATCCAAGCTCTGTTTGACTCAATGCCCAGGCGTATCAAGGCCGTTATTACGCCCAGAGGTGGTTGTTCTGGGTACTGATTTCTCAGCGTCTATGCACCCAAATTGCGTGAAAATGTAATCACATGGCCGGCCGAAGTGGCCGTGCGGTTAAAGGCGCTGCAGTCTGGAACCGCAAGACCGCTACGGTCGCAGGTTCGAATCCTGCCTGGGGCATGGATGTTTGTGATGTCCTTAGGTTAGTTAGGTTTAACTAGTTCTAAGTTCTAGGGGACTAATGACCTCAGCAGTTGAGTCCCATAGTGCTCAGAGCCATTTTTTTTTTGTAATCACATGTCAGTTCTAGTATAATACACTCCTGGAAATTGAAATAAGAACACCGTGAATTGATTGTCCCAGGAAGGGGAAACTTTATTGACACATTCCTGGGGTCAGATACATAACATGATCACACCGACAGAACCACAGGCACATAGACACAGGCAACAGAGCATGCACAATGTCGGCACTAGTACAGTGTATATCCACCTTTCGCAGCAATGCAGGCTGCTATTCTCCCATGGAGACGATCGTAGAGATGCTGGATGTAGTCCTGTGGAACGGCTTGCCATGCCATTTCCACCTGGCGCCTCAGTTGGACCAGCGTTCGTGCTGGACGTGCAGACCGCGTGAGACGACGCTTCATCCAGTCCCAAACATGCTCAATGGGGGACAGATCCGGAGATCTTGCTGGCCAGGGTAGTTGACTTACACCTTCTAGAGCACGTTGGGTGGCACGGGATACATGCGGACGTGCATTGTCCTGTTGGAACAGCAAGTTCCCTTGCCGGTCTAGGAATGGTAGAACGATGGGTTCGATGACGGTTTGGATGTACCGTGCACTATTCAGTGTCCCCTCGACGATCACCAGTGGTGTACGGCCAGTGTAGGAGATCGCTCCCCACACCATGATGCCGGGTGTTGGCCCTGCCGGGTGTTGGCCCTGTGTGCCTCGGTCGTATGCAGTCCTGATGGTGGCGCTCACCTGCACGACGCCAAACACGCATACGACCATCATTGGCACCAAGGCAGAAGCGACTCTCATCGCTGAAGACGACACGTCTCCATTCGTCCCTCCATTCACGCCCGTCGCGACACCACTGGAGGCGGGCTGCACGATGTTGGGGCGTGAGCGGAAGACGGCCTAACGGTGTGCGGGACCGTAGCCCAGCTTCATGGAGACGGTTGCGAATGGTCCTCGCCGATACCCCAGGAGCAACAGTGTCCCTAATTTGCTGGGAAGTGGCGGTGCGGTCCCCTACGGCACTGCGTAGGATCCTACGGTCTTGGCGTGCATCCGTGCGTCGCTGCGGTCCGGTCCCAGGTCGACGGGCACGTGCACCTTCCGCCGACCACTGGCGACAACATCGATGTACTGTGGAGACCTCACGCCCCACGTGTTGAGCAATTCGGCGGTACGTCCACCCGGCCTCCCGCATGCCCACTATACGCCCTCGCTCAAAGTCCGTCAACTGCACATACGGTTCACGTCCACGCTATCGCGGCATGCTACCAGTGTTAAAGACTGCGATAGAGCTCCGTATGCCACGGCAAACTGGCTGACACTGACGGCGGCGGTGCACAAATGCTGCGCAGCTAGCGCCATTCGACGGCCAACACCGCGGTTCCTGGTGTGTCCGCTGTGCCGTGCGTGTGATCATTGCTTGTACAGCCCTCTCGCAGTGTCAGGAGCAAGTATGGTGGGTCTGACACACCGGTGTCAATGTGTTCTTTTTTCCATTTCCAGGAGTGTATATTTGTCCAATGAATACCCGTTTATCATCTGCATTTCTACTTGATGTAGTAATTTTAATGGCCAGTAGTGTGCTTTTATGTATTGGTCTTGGAGCTCCCTCAGCAATCCTGTACGATAGAGTAATGAATATGGGCATATCAGACTGCTAGACAGACGGTTCTCTGGTGTCTGAATATTTCCGTGTGGTTGGAACAGATAAATACGACGGTATGAGTAATCGTCACATTTCTTGTGGTACGGGGCCCATGACCGTTACTAACCGGTAGACATGATTCACGCCTTGGCACTTCACTACAGCGTGAACGTTGATGTCCGCGAGGCGGTACGATTGTTGTGGACAAAACGTCTAAACATCATACATTATGACCTTAGTATTCTGAAGGTGTATCGACCAATGGCAATGTGACTTGTTATCAACAAACTGGCCAAGGCCTGACAGACGTGGCTGATGCTGACCGGACAGTACGACTACCGACGTCGATCACACAGATTCCAGAAGGAAGAATAACGGAACAAATATTGAAGAAAACCACAAGAGAAACGAGACATCAGAAGGGCATGGAAGAGACTGAGGTCGAAGCAGGCGAGTGGCTTGCTCATCGAAAAGAACAAAAGAAAGAAAATGAAGACGAGCAGTCACCGACCTGCATTTCAATTTTACGACTGGAGATTACTAATGTTTTTTTTTATTTAGAAGTCCCTTACATTCCACTTGTTTGGAGAGGGCTGGCAGGGGCCAGATCTCCGCTTTTTAGTAACTGGTTTACATAAAATTCGTAGAGTTATATAAAATAATTCACAGAATTTAAAGACAGGTGATGATGTTTATGACAAGATAATGGTGATGTGACGTACATTCACTTCATTATGAGTACGATACGAGGGATATTTTTTCAACCTCCTATCGATCGCAAAATTAAAATGATATTGAAAGTCCGATGAAGCTTTGAAAGATGTGTTGTGCAGTATTTCTAGTACGCGTGTCAATCGCGTCACGTTGCACTTTTCATTTCCGCGCGCTCAGTGAAAAGGTAAAGAAGCTTAGATCGGTAATGTCTTCCGCCAAGTGTGAAGGCCTCGCTGAGAGATTCACCATGATTGTATGCAGCCCACACAACGTTAATGACGTCGTCTGCGTCTTCAAGACAACGCTCAGCCACAAACTGCAAGTGCAGGGAAGACGCTCCTGCAGCGTTTCAGTTGGAATGTGTTTCATCACCAACCATACAGCCCGGAAATGGCTTCGTCTGATTTTCGTTTCCTTGCTCACATGAATCACTGGCTATGACAGCATTTTAGCACAGACAACGAGCTGCAGGCCAGCGAAGGGAACTGGCTGAAAGCACAGTGGCTGCTTTCTATGACGAGGGTATTGGAAAGTTGGTACTACGCTACGATAAGTGTCTAAGCCAAAGCGGTGACTATGTAGAGAAGTACCTGGATGGTGTAGCTAAATGTTGCAAAAAAACCATTTTTCATTTTCACTTTGCTTTCCATTTTCGCCACCGATCGGAAGTTGAATAAAAAATTGCACTTTTACGGTGGGTGCTCCTGGTAACTGTGGGTACAGATTTGGTTGTTGGAAGTATTGGGGAGGATATTGTGTCTAAAAGGATATGGAAGATACATGGGAAGGAACTGAGAAGTGCGATACTCATGTTAGATGAGTAGGAAGCCGGGCGAGGAAAGGGTGGCATGAAACCTTCATTTGAGATCTGATGGGTACGGTCTGCTATGCCTGGAATGAAGGGTGGATTTTAAGGGCGAGTTCATGTTCTGAGAGATAAAAGCGATTGAAATACGACTAGGAAATGACGAGAACTATTTGGAGAAGGTAAGTCGTGGTGACTTTCGTTAGACGCGCAGTAGCATGTGGATTCTCAATGATGATAGGGACTCAGTTTTACAGTAGGTGCAGGAGAGGCGAAGGCGTGGGCACTTTCTGATCTCATACAGGACGCGAGTGGAAGAAGGAAGTGGTATACAGAAAACGAGACGGAGTGCAAGTTGCTCAGTGATTTTAAACAGACCAATTAAACTTGAGAGGGCCGGATTTAATTGAGTGCGTCGTCATGTTTATACATAACAATTACCTTGGTGACACGTGCATAAATATATGGGTTGCACGACTCGCCCTTGTCGGATAGCAGAGTTAAAACTCGGTTATTGTTGTTGTTGTTGGGGTCTTCAGTCCGAAGATAGGTTTGATGCAGCTCTTCACGTTAGTCCACTAGTCTACACTGTGCCAGCCTCTTCAGCCTACTCCAGCCTCCATTCTTCTCCATTCTTTTGAAGCTGCTTACCGTATTCAAACCTTGGTCCCTCCTCTACAATTTTAACCCCCCCCGCCAACATCACTCTTCCTTTCATTACCAAACAGATGTTTCCTTCATATCGCACGATACGTCCTACCGACCGTTCCATATTTTAGTCAAGTTGTGCCATATAGTTCTTCTTCTATTCACTATTTTCCCCACAGCTGTTCGATTTACCCATCTAATCTTCAGCATTATTCTGTAGCAACACACTTCAAAAGCTTCTGTTCTCTTCTTAGCTGAACTGCTTATCGTCCACGATTACCTTCTGTGTTATGCTACAATCCATAAAAATACCTTCAGAAAAGATTTTCTAACCTTTAAATTTATATTCGATGTTAACAAATATCTCTTTACCAGAATTATTTTCTTGCAATTGCCAGCCTGTATTTTATATCCTCTCTACTTCGACCATCGCCAGTTTGTTCGCTACTCAAATAACAAAACTAAACTATTACTTTTAGTATCTCATTTTTTAATCTAATTCTATTAGCATCACCTGATTAAATTCGACTACTTTCAGTTAACTTGTTCTGCTTTTGTTGATATTTATCATATAATTTCTTTTCAAGATAAATCTCATTCCGTTCAGCTGCTCTTCAGCGTCATTTTCCATCCCTGACAGAATTACAATATCATCCACAAACATCAAAATCTATATTTCTTGTCTCTGAACTTAAAATTTCTCCTTCGTTATCTTTACCGATTGTTCAGTGTACAGACTGAACGAGACGTGGGGGAGACTCTCACACTCCCTTCTCAGCTACTGCTTCCTTTTTTATCTCCTCCGACTTTTATAATAGGAATCTGGTTTCTGTAAAAGTTTCAGATAACTTCTCGCTCCCTGTTTTTTTCCCTTTTTTCCTTGTTTTTCCTCCCTGCTGTCTTCAGACAATCAAAGAGAGTAAAAGTTCTTTAATCAAATTAACAAAATTAACTGTCGTTTGAGGAGGCACTGAGCGTGTAATAATGTATTTGTGAAGAAATTAAAAAATGACGGAGCCATACGCATTGTTCATTTGAAAGCAGTCACCACATTTAATAAGGCCCTCCACCAAACTTATTTCCACAGATTTCTTAATAACGGAGAATCCATAGGATCTCGTAACAGTCAATTTTTTCTTGCTAGAATACTCCATGAAATGTGCCGTGAAGATACTATTGTCGCGAAAGGTGAGTGTGATAATCCTTTTCTACATACATTTTACATGACGTGCATAATGGTCTAGCCGGTTCAAATGGTTCAAATGGCTCTGAGCACTATAGGACTTAACTTCTGAGGTCATTAGTCCCCTAGAACTTAGAACTGCTGAAACCTAACTAACCTAAGGTCATCACACACACCCATGCCCGAGGCAGGATTCGAACCTGCGACCGTAGCGGTCGCGCGGTTCCAGACTGTAGCGCCTAGAACCGCTCGACCACCCCGGCCGGCGGTCTAGCCGGTGTAGGCCTTATCACAAAGATATACATTACACAGATGAGCTACGACATTATGATCATCTGATTCACAGCGTGTATGTCCACCTTTGTAACACAATACGGCAGCGATTTTCCGCGGCATGGATTTAATTCGGACACACTATCGACCTGGTGTGATAAGAAACGTGATTCACCGACCATGCGACTCATTTCCACTCATCCACGGCCACTCTCGATGATCCTGTGCCCATTACAATCGCAACTGAAAATGTTGTTGGGTTAATATCTAAGTGATCAATGAAGATCGTGACAGGAACTCTTAAATCCACACCAACACCATGGCTGTCAGTACTAACCAGTATTGCCGCTCAGAATCTCCGACAACAACCAGTAAAACCGAGCGAGGTGGCGCAGTGGTTAGCACACTGGACTCGCTTTCGGGAGGACGACGGTTCAATCCCGTCTCCAGCCATCCTGATTTAGGTTTTCCGTGATTTCCCTAAATCGTTTCAGGCAAATGCCGGGATGGTTCCTTTGAAATGGCACGGCCGATTTCCTTCCCAATCCTTCCCTAACACGAGCTTGCGCTCCGTCTCTAATGACCTCGTTGTCGACGGGACGTTAAACACTAACCACCACCACCAACAACAACTAGTAACGCATGAACGCATGAAACACAAAAGACCCAGAGACTTTCCAATTCCTGAAACATTGAAAAAGCTACCACGCACCTGATTAAAATCTTGAGAACTGATCTGGGTAAACACTGGCCAACTCGCCCCAGAAAGCTACACTTAAGAGCCAAAGAAACTGGTACACCTGCCTAATATCGTGTAGGGCGCCCGTGGGCACACAGAAGTGCCGCAACACGGCGTGGCATGGACGCGACTGATGCCTGAAGTAGTGCTGGAGGGTATTGACAACAGCTTGAACAATTCCCTGGTGACATGCAGGGTCCATGGATTCGTGAGGTTGTCTCCATACCCGTACACGTCCACCTGCTTTATACAATTTGAAATGAGACTGTGCCGGCCGGTGTGGCCGTGCGGTTCTAGGCGCTACAGTCTGGAACCGTGAGACCGCTACGGTCGCAGGTTCTAATCCTGCCTCGGGCATGGATGTGTGTGATGTCCTTAGGTTAGTAAGTTTTAATTAGGTCTAAGTTCTAGGCGACTGATGACCTCAGAAGTTAAGTCGCATAGTGCTCAGAGCCATTTGAACCATTTGAAATGAGACTGTGCGACCATGCAATATGTTTCTAGTGATCAACAGTCGAATGTCGGTGTTGACGGGCCCAGGCAAGTACAAAGATAATAAATGAGCACAACCGTGCATTTGAGATGAAGATTTTAAGGAAAATTTATGGTCCGGTGCACAATTCAGAAACTGGAAAAAGGGAAAGAAGACGCAAATGAAGATCTGCATCGACGGTTTAAGAAAGCTGATACTGAGTGAATGATTGCAAGAAGAAGCAGAACACATTCTGAGCAGAAAGTACTCTCCATAACAAAGTATTAGCACATCAGCCAGCTGGTAGACGTCCAAGAGTTCGTCCGCAGACGATGTGGAAGGACAGAACTTTAGCGACCCAGGGAAAAGCAGCATTAAGGATGCCAGAGACAGGTAAATGGGCAAACAAAAGTAATCAAGTTTTTGTGATGTTACAACTCTGTTTAGTCATAATTTGTACAATGGATGTGTTGAGCATTTCTGTATGTTTTATGTTTACGTATTTGCATATTTTTGTCTTTTTCCTTGAGCATAAATGACCTGTTTATGTGCAAGAGCATTTCCCTCTACTCCGTTAGTTCTGTAACTTAAGCAAAGGAATGGCATTGTCGACGCAAGCAGTTTCTTATGTTACATCACAGGAAATACCTACTGTCCTCAGCGTATCGTTTAACACTGCTAGAGCCTCACACACAAAAGAATAAATTGCATTTACTGTGGATACTCCTTCCCTTAAACTATTTCTTAATTTGTAAAGATAAAAAAATCACCTCCCAGGAGGTGTGTTTGATATTTAGACTTCATAGAACGTTTAGACTTCATAGAACGCTATTTTAACGCATTTTAAAACTGTGAGTACATTTTTACTGGTAAAAAAAACTCTCACTGCGAACGTCTAAAGTACAGTCTAATTTCGCACTACGCACGTACAGTTCTACATCATTTGAAGCGCAGAAAAATTTCTTTTGTATCACACCTCAAAACCTGCGGTTCTGATTTGTTTTCGTCAAAAGTACCGGTACGGAGTATCGGTGTTTACTGTCAAATCAAGCCCTGCCTGAAACCAAACTACGTGTTTGACAAATTATGTGTACTGTGGTGTGTCACTATTCTCATACACACTGCTTCATTAAAAAGCTTTTGGAAACAGCATTTCAATCTGCCAGGAAATTTGCCGTATCTGAAAGGCACGTTGCACAGATGAATGAGTACAGAGTTAAAATACGGTGCACTGATTTCATAATCCTTATTGAAACACTTTGAGCGTTTTTAATACAGCGAAGTAATTGTCCATCCGTAATATATGTAAAAGATTATACATCGAACTCTGCGTCTGCGAGTGGTATGCACGTGCGCGATGACAGACGGCAGCGCGGAGCGGTGCAGAAGTCTACGTGGGCGAGAGAGAAGTGCGTGCGGCCTTGGGAGACGTGAAGGCAGAGCTGTGGAGCTGTGCGGCCCAGCTTCTGCGGAGCGCACCTGGCCTCGCTCACACACACACACACACACACACACACACACCAGCCGCGCGCGTAATTGCTGCCGCAGCCTGGAGCAGCGGCGCAAAGAAAAAAACTGACTGCGCGTTCTGCGCGCGTAGCTTTCTCTCGCGCAGAGAGGCGATAGCTGGTAGCTCCGGGGCACCGGGGCCCAATCCACACAGCTTTGACCTACGCGAGTTGGACTTAATGCGAAAATGAAATGTTGTGGTTGCCTGTGAGCGTCCGCGAGGAAACCGCGCTCTCTCGTGCGACCGCAGAGGCGTTATTTCTGGCTTCACGATATCTGTGTGATCCGCATACACCGGATGCAGAACAAATCGAATAGCAATTGATACTGACAGATAACAAAGGCTGTTTTAACACCAAAGAGCTTTACTACACTTGGCCCTATTCGAGGTTGTATGCCGTTGTCTTCCTGAGGCATTTGAACTGACTATTATAGGGGACATACAGCGCATGTCGGCATTTTTGTGGTTCGTACCTCAATGGCTCTTTACAATTTGTTCAGAAACCAGAAAGCGGTGATAAGAGTCGGGGGCACGAGAGGGAAGTAATGGTTGAGAAGGGAGTTATTCAATCTGTGCATTGAAGAAGCAGTAAAGAAAACCAAAGAAAAATTTGGAGTAGGAATTACGATCCAGGGAGAAGAAATAAAAACCTTAGGTTTGTCGATGACATTGCAATTCTGTCAGACACAGCAAAGCTCTTGGAAAAACAGTTGAACGGAATGGACAGTGTCTTGAAAGGAGGATATAAGATGAACACCAACAAAAGCAAAATGAGGATAATGGAATGTACTCGAATTAAATCGGGTGATGCTGAGGGAGTTAGATTAGAAAATGAGACACATAAAGTAGTAAATGAGTTTTGCTCTTTTGGCAGCAAATAACTGAGGGTGGTCGAAGTAGAGAAGATATGAAGTGTAGACTAGCGACGGCAAGGAAAGCGTTTCTGAAGAAGAGGAATTTGTTGAAATCGAGTATAGATTTAAGTTTCATGAAGTCTTTTCTGAAAGTATTTGTATGGAGTGTACCCACGTATGGATGTGAAACGTGGACGATAAACAGTTTAGAAAAGAAGAGAATAGAAGCTTTTGAAATGTGGTCTACAGAAGAATGCTGAAGATTAGATGTGTAGGTCACGTAACTAATGAGGAAGTACTGAATAGAATTGGGGAGAAGAAGAATTTGTAGCACAACTCGACTAGAAGAAGGGATCGGTTGGTAGGACAAGTTTTGAGGCGTCAAGGGATCAGCAGTTCAGTACTGGAGGGAAGGGTGGAGGGTAAAAATCGTAGAGGAGGACAAAGAGATGAATACACAACGCAGGTTCAGAGAGACGTAGGTTGTATTAGTTACTCGGAGATGAAGAAACTTGCGCAGGATAGAGTAGCATGGAGAGCTGCATCAGACCAGTCTCTGGACTGAAGACCACAACAACAACCTCAATCGGTAGAAAAGGAATCCTTACATTAGCGCTTTGTTGTCCGTATGTCTGTCCGTTCTTTATGGCCCGTTTTTCTCAGGAGCGGGTACATGTATCAAGTCGATATTTACGTCAAATACGAAGTCTATACTTCCTTGTCGATGTAAATAGTGTAAGCTTCTAAGTCAAAGCAGTCAAGAGATACGGCCACGTCACGTAAGAGGGCGTGCTGAGAAGTAATGCCTGCGAATTCTTTGTGCGAAATCTCTTAAAGCTTTTTAAATGAAACAAACACTATTAACATCCTACATGCCGGCCGCGGTGGTCTCGCGGTTCTAGGAGCGCAGTCCGGAACCGTGGGACTGCTACGGTCGCAGGTTCGAATCCTGCCTCGGGCATGGATGTGTGTGATGTCCTTAGGTTAGTTAGGTTTAAGTAGTTCTAAGTTCTAGGGGACTGATAACCACAGCAGTTGAGTCCCATAGTGCTCAGAGCCATTTGAACCATTTTTTGAACATCCTACATCTTTATTCTTCATGTCTACGTATTTGCAGCCCTCTGCCGCTAGAGGGCTCCGAATTGTATCGGCAGTGCGTAATGTAACTATTTTCGGTGCGCCCGCATCTCGTGGTCGTGCGGTAGCGTTCTCGCTTCCCACGCCCGGGTTCCCGGGTTCGATTCCCGGCGGGGTCAGGGATTTTCTCTGCCTCGTGATGGCTGGGTGTTGTGTGCTGTCCTTAGGTTAGTTAGGTTTAAGTAGTTCTAAGTTCTAGGGGACTGATGACCATAGATGTTAAGTCCCATAGTGCTCAGAGCCATTTGAGCCATATTTTCGGTGCGTAAGAAACAACGTGCTGTAATCGAGATCGAATCCGGAGAGTTTTTCCACACATGGAACACTCTCTTCTTTAGCATGAGAATATCAGACTACACACGAGCGCTGCGACATTTCCAACAATCGGACGCCTTGGTTTCACTGTCATCAACCATCCTCCATAGAGTGCCGACTTGGCCTCATCCGATTTTCAACTGTTTCCAAAACTTAAAGAACACATCCGAAGACTTGACTTTCATGGTGATGAAGCAGTGTAAGCATATTTGACGTTCTGGCTCCATCAGCAGAGTCGAACATACGATAGAGGCAGAATCAACGAAGTGGTCTCTCGTTGGAAGAAATTTGTTCGTCGCCAAGACGACTATGTTGAGAAATAAAGATGTAGACATGAAGAATGAAGATGTAGAATATCAACAGCGTTTGTTTTGTTTAATACGGTTTAAGAGCTTTCACATAAAAAATTCGGAGGCATTACTTTTCAGCACGCCCTCGTACTTAGATACTTGCGAACTCGCTCCTCAAAACCTATAAATGAACTATGCGTATAATACTTAATTTTGTACAAACCTACCAGAGCCCGATTCCTGCTCGCACTTGCTCGGTTTTTCACGTTAACGAACTCTACCTGATCGGTAATTTCCAAGATCAAATGCAAGCAACATATATCGAGCGCGCGACTGTCATGGCTGGAGATTTCAATAAATTAGTGCTTTTGTTTACAGAGTTGATAACGGAACGCTTTGTAACAGAGAACCTCGTCAGCAGTGCCCCATAGATGAGTGAAATGAAAGCCGGCGCAGTGTCGACTTGCATTACTCTTATCTGGCGGGTGTTAATTCCGACATCGTGTACTAGGGAAAATGGTTCAGGGTTCATTTAGCGGCGAATTACTGTTGTAGGAATTGCGTGGATTATCATGGGGAGACGTGTCTCAAACGTAATGTAAGATACAGCTAGAGTTTACCCCTGCTACGGCAAAACTGGATTTCTCCACGCTGCGTAATCAAAACGCGAATTGTCGATGATGAAGATCTGGATCAACGCGGAATTGTCGATGATGAAGGTATGTATCAGGAGTACGTTAAGTTAAATTACTCTCGGTTTTTCTGGTACATCTTTTGTCGTTGTTGTTGGCAACGCTGTAAACAAAATGAATATCTCTCGCTATGACAATAGTGCGCTGATTCATTGTTGTTGTGAACGCTGTAAACAACATCGATATCTGCAGCCACAACAATCGCGCACTCCATACACACCGAAACGCCAAAGAAGCTGGTATAGGCATGCGTATTCGAATACACATATATGTAAACAGGCAGATTATGCCTCTGCGGTAGGCAATTCCTATTTAAGACAACTAATGCCTGGAGCAGTTGTTAGAGGGGTTGCCGCTGCTACAATGGCGGAAATTAAAGATTTAAGTGATTTTGAACGTGGTGTTACAGCCGGCGCACGAGCAATGGGACGCAGCATCTCCGAGGTAGCGATGAAGTTGGGACTTTCCCGTACGGCCATTTCACGAGTGTATCGTGAGTATCAGGAATCCAGTAAATCATCAACTCTCCGACATCGCTGCGGCCGGAGAAAGATTATGCAAGAACGGGATCAACGATGACTGAAGAGAATCGTTCAACGTGACAGAAGCGCAACCCTTCCGCAAATTGCTGCAGGTTTCAATGCTGGACCATCAACAATTGTCAGTGTGCGAAACATTCAATGAAACATCATCGATATGAGCCGAAGGCCCACTGGTGCATCCTTGATGACTGCACGGCACCAAGCTTTACGCCTCGCCTGGGCCCGTCAACACCTACAATGGACTGTTGATAATTGGAAACATGTTGACCGGTCGGACGAGTCTCGTTTCAAATTGTATCGAGCGGATGGACGTGTACGGGTATGGAGATAAGCTCATGAATCCATCGACCCTGCATGGCAGCGGGGAACAATTCAAGTTGGTGGAGGCTCTGTAACGGTGTGGGGCGTGTGCAGTTGGAGTGGTATGGGACCCCTGATAAGTCTAGATATAACTCTGACAGGTGACACGTACGTAAGCATCCTGTCTTATCACCTGCATCCATTCATGTCCGTTGTGCATTCCGACGGACTGGGGAAATTCCAGCAGGACAATGCGACACCCCACACGTCCAGAATTGCTACAGAGTGGCTCCAGGAACACTCTACTGAGTTTAAAAACTTCCGTTGGCCTCCAAACTCCCCATACATGAACATTATTGAGCATATCGGGGATGCATTGCAACGTTCTGTTCAGAAGAGATCTCCACCCCGTCGTACTCTTACGGATTCATCAACAGCGCTGCAGGATTCATGGTGTCAGTTCCCTCCAGCACTACTTCAGACATTATTCGAGTCCATGCAACGTCGTGTTGCGGCACTTCTGCGTGCTTGCGTGGACCCGACAGGATATTAGGCAGGTGTACCAATTTCTTTGGCTCTTCAGTGTATATCGCTTGCAAGTGAACTTGGAAATTACTCCAGATGTGAAAGGCTCTTTACTACTTTTTTTTGCATATTATTTTCTTTTTTTTATTTGTCTCCCTTATCGCCTTATAGCCTATCCTAACTCTCCAAAAATGCCTTCTATGGCCACTTTCTCTAGCTAGTGATTCCAGTATTTTGTTCGACTTAACAAGTCATACTCCTTTGCAACGTAACATAACTACGATTTGATTTCATAACATGAAACGAGACAACCCGCCACTGCAGCCGGTATCGCTAACCCAAGCCTGTGTGATGGCACTTGATCTTCAGTTAAGATGTAGATGTAGAAGCCGGTTCGAAAGGGAAGGGTAGTAGGGGAGAGTTTACTAGCCTTTGCGCCATTGTGCCGTATTGAACTCCAGACCTCTCCGAAGCGTCTCTTGAAGTGAGGGGATGTGGCACTGTTGATGGTGACCCATCCGTCGAATGGGAACGTTAAAGTTGGCGGTCCCCCATATGTTATTAGAGAGGAGTAGGCTATGTGCCGGCACAGAGTTTCAACCTCCTCATCTGTCAACATCATCATCATCGTCGCCATCGTTCTCATCCATCACAAATGCAAGACTCCATTACACTAACCTACATTCTGCAACTACGCAAACGACATATCTCTCTCATATCAGTAGGAAAGGTGTTAACATGTGGGGAGGAAAAACACCTTTTCGGTAAGGCGACTCAAGCCGCCCAGTGGGACATCCTGTCCAACAAAGCCATACAACATTAACGTTTTCAAACCATACGAAACAACTTTTCAAACCACAAATATGATACCGCTTGTGAAACAAGGAAAAGCTTCCTCTAAGAGAAACAAAATTTCTAGAGCAAACAAGAACCTTCTTTATACAACAAGTTGCGAGCTAAAATCCCAAAGATGCGGTTCCTCTTCGTCGAAATGTCTTGGCTCAAACTCGTCTAGGGGTTGAACCGCCGTGTCGCATTACACGCCCTAAATTAGACACTTATGACCCTTTTGTTAAATTATCTGGCTGATGGCAAGTTTACGAAATACATAGTTAACATAACATATAATAACAGTAATGATAATATCGGGATCTAAGTTAACGAGCCATACATGATGTGAGCGACACAGTTGCGATTTGGTTAGAATAATGTTTATTCAGAAAGCAAACCAATAGCGAAAGTGGTCGTACTTAGAGTTACTGTTACACTCGAACGCATATATATTTGACACAGTTCGATCATTCACAATCTCATTGCGAAATACAAGCTATCTACGCGAAAAGTTAGAGTTTACACCAGGCGCGCGGCTGCTCGCCGCTCAGAGACTAAATCCCGCGTTACCACACAACGCGAAATTTTCTAAGTCGTTTCACTTCCTAGCTGCCTAAAAACCGACTGTCCGCTGTCGTGTCTCAATCCGAACTGTACCCTTTGGTGTCTCCAGCCGAGCTGTTCGCTTTCGCGTCTGCACCAGCACTATCCCTCTGCCCGTCCCCGGCCGCGTTTCCCACGCGCCGAACATAGTCGCTCAACTGACTAGTGCAGTTCCCTTTCCTGAAGCCGTCCATCTGATTGCAGCTTATTCTACATTATTTTACATTTTAACATATTTAAATAATCAAAGCTTTCACGTTCTAAATAAAGTGACAATAATATCCATTACATAATAAACGTTAAATTCTTTTACATAAAACCAATATAATTTCCTTCTTAGCTTTGAATGCCACGGCCAGTAGCCCTGCACCAATGTCGTTTCTGATAAATAAGTAAAGAACAAAAGTAATTATTATGCACTAAACTTTACAAAAAATATTATGTTACCTAACGATTCAATAAGGTGTCATGCTGTCATCGTTCAATGTGTTTTGTGTGGAGGAAATGATAATCTGATGCTTAACTGAAAATACTGATAATTTAAATTTACTACATATTTTAAACATAAAAAATTACAGATTTGATATTTACAACGTTTGTCATTTTGATGATGCTCTTCTATATGAAATGTCGATCGCTAAGATCGAGCAAAGCGTTCAGATTTTAGCATTCAGGTCTTTGTTACAAAACTTGTTAATTTCACTTTAACAGTAAATCCTAAACTGTAATAGATATGATCTATCATTGCCTGCACTACTACAGAAATAATTAGTTTTCATAAGTGTTTCCCTTCATGGCCAATCTTCGGTCCGCCATATTTAACACTGCTACGTCTCCTTGGCCACAAACGGCTGCTACTGGGTTTTCCTATGACGTAGGTTCTCGTCTGTCTCACACGCACACTACAGCGCTTAGGCCTCAATAGACAATGTATGCCTGTGAGTTTCCCCACCTCGTGGTGAATCTGCGCCCTTTGTGGCACATGGTCCTCGACAACAGTGTTCGTTTCACAATTCCTGAAGGCTGACTCTTTCGGCCATATATTTAAATGAGAGCACAATGCTCGTTAACTCACAAAGTGTCCTCTTCTTAAACAAACAAGGCTTCTTTTCTAAAAACAGCGACCTACTTCTAAAATGATTATTGCTTCTCATATAATACAAACAAGGCTCCTCTCCTAATACAGGCTGAGCTTCAACTTCTCTTCTAAAACGAACGAAGATTTTTTAGATCAACTGAGACTTCTTTTTTAGGACAACGTGGCTCTACTTATAAAACAAATAGATCTCTTCTTCGAAGACAAATAAATTAACTTCCTTGCTAAATTGAACGTTATCCCTTCTAAACAGAAAAGTCACACCTTGTAAAACAATCCTGGCTTCTCTTCAAAAGCAAATAAATTTTATATTTTAAAACAAACCAGGCTTCTCTTCCAAAACCAATATGGCTTCTGCTACAAGTCATGCAAGGCTTTTCTTCCAAAGCAAAAAAAGATTTCTCTTCTAATCAACAAAAGCTCCTTCTCTAAAGCAAACGAACCTGCTCTTCTACAACAGGTAAGACTCCTCTTTTAATGCCTGTGATGTATGTGTTGCTGGTACTGTTTACTATACCGTATACGAGGTGCGACAATAAAGAAATGAGACTGATTTTCTTTGCAAGATGTGGAAACCCTGCAGGCTTGCGTAGGCACAATATCTTTGACCTTGGTCTATAAGCTGCTTCTAGTCCAAGCGGTACATCGATGCAACTGCTCAGTCGTGAGTTGTTCTGTAATAAGTTAACATGTGTTTGTGTCTCTCGTCACAGAAATGGAACCGCATAATATTGCGCAACGGTATGCCATTTCTTTTTGGGTTAAATTGGGTGAAAACGCGACGACAACTTACCGTAAGCATCAGAAGGCTTTTGGAGAGGAGGTTATGTCAAGAGTTCAAGTTTTTCGTTGGCATAAAATGTTTAGTGAAGGCAGAACGAATGTTGAAGATGAAGACCGCAGTGGACGACCATCAACTTCACAGATGGATGTCAACTTGGCCAGGGTGCGTGCACTCGCACGATCTGATCGAAGATTATCCGTGAAAATGATTGCAGAAGAACTGAATATCAATCGAGAAACGGTTCGTCTAAAATAATAACTGAAGATCTTGGTATGAGAAAGATTTGTGCAAAAATGGTCCCCAAAAATCTCACACCACAACAGCGAGAAACACGGAAAAATGTGGCAGCCGATCTGTTAGAGCAAACGGAAATAAATCCAGAAGTGTTAAGCCATGTTATCACTGGTGACGAAAGTTTGTTTTTCCAGTACGATCCAGAGACAAAACGCCAAAATTCGCAATGGTGCTCAAAGGGATCACCGAGACCAGAAAAAGCTCGCATGTCAAAGTCAAAAGTGAAATGCATGCTTGTGTGCTTCTTTGATTCCAAGGGAATTGTTCATAAAGAGTGGGTGCCTCCTGGACAAACAGGACAACCAATATTACTACAAAGAAATTTTAGAAAGATTTCGTAAAAGAGTTCTTCGTGTCCGTGTCAACATTGCTGATAATTGGATTCTGCATCACGATAATACGCCATCCCATACTACTCTGTCAGCACAGCAATTTTTAACCTCAAAACAAATTTCAGTACTACCACAGCCACCGTATTCACCACATACCGCTCCGTGCGACTTTTTTCTATTTCCAAGAGTCAAAACGGCCGTCAAGGGACACTATTTTCAAAGAACACAAGATGTCCAAAAAGCTGTGACGACGGTCTTGGAGGATATTACAGAAGATGGGTTCCATAAATGTTACCATCAATGGCAGAAGCGCTGGAAAAAGTGTGTGCAATCAGAAGGGAACTACTTTGAATGAGACAACACTAAACTTAACTAAAACGGTAAGCAACATTTTTTTCACATCAGTCTCATTACTTTATTGTCGCACCTCATATTAAGATTCCTTACCGTTTCATTCACGGATGGAGTTTGGGAAGCATAAGTGCTTGTACATTTACACTATGTGATCAAAAGTATCCAGACACCTGGCTGAAAATGACTTACAAGTTCGTGGCGCCCTCCATCGGTAATGCTGGAATTCAATATGGTGTTGGCCCACCCTTAGCCTTGATGACATCTTTCACTCTCGCAGGCATACGCTCAGTCAGGTGCTGGAAGGTTTCTTGGGGAATGGCAGCCCATTCTGCAAGGAGTGCTGCACTGAGGAGAGGCATCGATGTCGGTCGGTGAGGACTGGCACGAAGTTGGCGTTCCAAAACATCTCAAAGGTTTTCTGTAGGATTCAGGTTAGGACTCTGAGGAAGCCAGTCCATTACAGGGATGTTATTGTCGTGTAACCACTCCGCTACAGGCCGTGCATTATGAACAGGGGCTCGGTCGTGTTGAAAGATGCGATCGCCATCCCCGAATTGCTCTTCAACAGTGGGAAACAAGAAGGTGCTTAAAACATCTGTGTAGGCCTGTGCTGTGATAGTGCCACGCAAAACAACAAGGGGTACAGCCCCCTCCATGAAAAACATAATCACACTATAACACTACCGCCTCCGAATTTTACTGTTGGCACTACACACGCTTGCAGATGACGTTCACCAGGCATTCGCCATATCCACACCCTGCCATCGGATTGCAACATTGTGTACCGTGATTCGTCGCTCCACACAACGTTTTTCCACTGTTCAATCGTCCGATGTTTACGCTCCTTACACCAAGCGAGGCGTCGTTTGGCATTTACCGGCGTGATGAGTGGCTTATGAGAAGCCGCTCGACCATGGTTCAAATGGCGCTGAGCACTATGGGACTTAACTTCTGAGGTCATCAGTCTCCTAGAACTTAGAACTACTTAAACCTAACTAACCTAAGGACATCACACACATCCATGCCCGAGGCAGGATTCGAACCTGCGACCGTAGCGGTCGCGCGGTTCCAGACTGTGCTCGACCATGAAGTCCAAGTTTTCTCACTTCCCGCCTAATTGTCATAGTACTTACAGTGGATCCCAATGCAGTTTGGAATTCCTCAGTGATGGTCTGGATAGATGTCTCTGCCTATTACATATTACGATCCTCTTCAACAGTCGGCAGTCTCTGTCAATCAACAGACGAGGCCGGCCTGTACGCTTTTGTGCTGTACGTGTCCCTTCACGTTTCCACTTCACTATCACATCGGAAACAGTGGACGTAGGGATGTTTAGGGGTGTGGAAATCTCGCTTACAAACGTATGGCCCAAGTGACACCGAATTACCACGTTCGAAGTCCGTTAGTTCCGCGGAGCGCCCCATTCTGTCCTCTCACGATATCTAATGACTACTGAGGTCCCTGATATGGAGTACCTGGCAGTAGGTGGCAGCACAATGGACCTAATATTAAAAACGTATGTTTTTGGGGGTGTATGGATACTTTTGATGGCAAAGTGTATCTGCGGGCTATTACGCAGGGCAACAAAGATAAAGCTCTTTTGATAAAAGTGGATTTTCTGTGGTATTTAGTGTGCTGACTCCTAACACGGTTACAAAAAAATCTGTGTTATTCGCCAGTTTTTACAATTAACCCTCAGTATTCACAAAATACGCGGATTTAATCATATATAGGTTGAGATACCTAACGCAGTTCACTCCGAAGGTATCCAGAAAATGTCGACGTGCGGTTTTCGCTATGTTATATCAGACAATGTGGCGAATTTTCTGACGTACATGATTAGTTTTAAACGATTACAGCTGCTGAATTGTGGCACCGATTTTGATTGTAATTAATAGAACTACGTACATTTTCTATGGCACTGGACAGAGGTTTAGAAGACGACTTCAACAGCACAGCATGTGTGTTAAAGTGAATTATATGACACAGTCCCGTGAGAGGGCTAGTGGTTTGACTGCAGGCAGCGTGCAGCCTTTCTTCACTGCTGCAGTAGGAGGCGGAGGGTGGCGAGCCCATCGCATTGGCCGCTCTTTACCTTCGGGAAAGATCTCAGGTACTCATTTTATAGCAGGCTGAATCGATCTGGGGCAGTCCTGGAGCGAAATTTCCATGCCCTTATCGAGAACGGATCCCGGTACCTGCAAGGCAGCAGTTTGCTACTCTACCTGATGGACCTCCACGGCCACTAACATTGTGTAACTTAGTTAAATACTAACAAAGCAATGGCGCCGCAAACAATTACACCCCCATTAGGAGAAGAGGCTCTTAAGTATCCGCCGCAGGCTGTCGAAAGTAATGGCCCAGGTATACAAGGAAAGCTATGTTTACTTTAGTTGACAGAACACAAACTTCCTTTTTGGAAACGAGTCTTGAAATAGTCGAAAACAAAAAAAAATTCTTCTGATTTGAACACAAAACATATTTCAGGCAGAAGTTCTTACTGTGAACTTACACTCCAAGTCCAGTGACGCCGAGCTAGAGGACAACACAGAAATACACTACTGGCCATTAAAATTGCTACACCAAGAATAAATGCAGATGATAAACAGGTATTCATTGGACAACTATATTATACTAGAACTGACATGTGATTACATTTTCATGAAATTTGGGTGCATAGATCCTGAGAAATCAGTACCCAGAATAACCACCTTTGGCAGTAATAACGGCCTTGATACGCTTGGGCATTGAGTCAAACAGAGCTTGGATGGTGTGTACAGGTACAGCTGCCCATGCAGCTTCAACACGATACCACAGTTCATCAAGAGTAGTGATTGGCGTATTGTGACGAGCCAGTTGGTCGGCCACCATTGACCAGACGTTTTCAGTTGGTGAGAGATCTGGAGAATGTGCTGGCCAAGGTAGCAGTCGAACATTTTCTGTATCCAGAAAGGCCTGTAGAGGAAATGCAACATGCGGTCGTGCATTATCCTGCTGAAATGTAGGGTTTCGCAGGGATCGAATGAATGGTAGAGTCACGGATCATAACACATCTGAAATGTAACGTTCACTGTTCAAAGTGCCGTCAATGCGAACAAGAGGTGACCGAGACGTGTAACCAATGGCAACCCATACCATCACGCCGGGTGATACGCCAGGACGGCGATGACGAATACACGCTTCCAATGTGCGTTCACCGAGATGTCGCCAAAAAGGGACGCGACCATCATGATGCTGTAAACAGAACCTGGATTCATCCGAAAAATGACGTTTTGCCATTCGTGCACCCAGGTTCGTCGTTGAGTACACCATCTCAGGCGCTGCTGTCTGTGATACAGCGTCAAGGGTAACCGCAGCCATTGTCTCCGAGCTGCTAGTACACACTGCTGCAAACGTCGTCGAACTGTTCGTGCAGATGGTTGTTGTCTTGCAAACGTCCCCATCTGTTGACTCAGGGATCGAGACGTGGCTGCACGATCTGTTACATGCCTGTCATCTCGACTGCTAGTGATACGAGGCCGTTGGGATCCAGTACGGTATTCCGTATTACCCTCTTGAACCCACCGATTTCATATTCTGCTAACAGTCATTGGACATCGAACCACGCGAGCAGCAATGTCGCGATACGATAAACCGCAATCGCGATAGGCTACAATCCGACCTTTATCAAAGTCGGAAACGGGGTGGTACTCATTTCTGCTCCTTACACGAGGCATCAAAACAACGTTTCACCTGGCAACGCCGGTCAACTGCTGTTTGTGTATGAGAAATCGGTTAGAAACTTTCCTCATGTCAGCACGTTGTAGGTGTCGCCACCGGCGCCAAGCTTGTGTGAATGCTCTGAAAAGCTAATAATTTGCATATCACAGCATCTTCTTCCTGTCGGTTAATTTTCGCGTCTGTAGCACGTCATCTTCGTGGTGTAGCAATTTTAATGGCCAGTAGTTTATTAGAAGTCCGATTGTCGGTCACCACGTCGGGGCCACGTCTTCTTCTGGAAGGCCACGTTGTAGGTTGTGGGTCGCGAAGGCTGGCACAGACTGCGGTGACTGCGGAGTGAGCTCCCGAGTGAAGAAACGCATAAGCTCACGCGATGTGGATTCTCCTCTCAGGGCCCGTGCACCAGCCTAAGTACAGCCCTTGGAGCCAAGATACCGGCAGTCTCGCTTCCTGCCACGTGGCCGGCGTGGGGGAAATGTCTGTGGAACCAGCGACGTGTGCTGGCACTTCGGTCGCAGTGTGGTCGCCATGTATAGCGTGCCAGCCCTCGAAAGTCGCCTGCTAGGAATCCGGCTGCTCACTTAACTTCACACTGTTGTGTGGGTTGCTGGAAGAGTAGGGGTAGGCCACCAATACAGCAGATCCACCAACATTTGCACTACTGTAACAAATGTAAGCGTGAAGACTTAACACTGAACATATCGCTTCTTTATCTGTATGTCTGAAGCCCAATAGTCTGTACCTTGTAGTTGCAGCGACGAGACAACTTCCTCGTGAAGTTATTCCGATTTCCGATACGTATGACAACAGTCGAAAAATTGGGTATGGTTACCGTTCACGACGAATGTTGCTTAATTATTAGATCAGCGGTGTGACTGTACGCTGAAAGGTATCCTGATAGTTCCAAATCCTCACAATGTGTCATTGCATACACTTTCTTTCAGAAAAAATCAAGGAGAATAACATACAGTAAAGAAAAAGTACAGCAAGCTGTAACCGAAATGCAACTAACATTTTAGCAGCGGTAACACACTATACAAACATCGCTCGAGGAAGCATGATATGCTTGTGGGTTCAGAGAAAGGAGCGTTTTACGAATACTGCATTCCAATGCGTTTCATTCTTTCCGCATTTCGCTCCTACGACAGCTTCATTACAGCAACTTTCAAAATTGTTCACAGTTCTGCAAATGGCATCTAAGAAAACTGCTCAGTGATGCAGGAGTCCTGTGCACGATTTTGTTTACAGGTGAAGCATCGTTCATAAACCACGGACGAAACATGCTTCGCAATATGCGCAGCTGTTCACTTGAAAATTCATACTATCTGAGCAAAGTGCCTCAACAGCTACCTTGGTGGTGTAGGATTTTCAGGCTTCGCATTATTGGACTCAGTTGTACTCTTGGGGCCCTAAATACTCACAAATATTTACAGTTCCCAACAGATATGCTGTAGCACTTATTGGAAAGCACCCCACTGAACATGTGGTACCAACGTGACGAATGTGCCTCTCTGAGCTACGATGTGTGCGTTGATATTCAACGTACAGTATTGTCTGCCAGCATCGCTTTATACCATGTATAATGTGGCTCTGAGCACTATGGGACTTAACACCTGAGGTCATCAGATGTTAAGAACTTAGACCTACTTAAACCTAACTAACCTAAGGACATCACACACATCCATGCTCGAGGGAGGATTCGAACCTGCGACCGTAGCAGCAGCGCGGTTCCGGACTGAAGTGCCTAGAACCGCTCGGCCACAGCGGCCGGCTACCATGTATCAATTATCAAAGTAAATGTAGTTTCTTACCGGGAGTCAGTGCGTTCATGTACCACCACCCACGCAACAGCCACCGCCACCGCCGCTGACACCTCCACCGCCATTAGTGCCACGCCTGGTCCTCTCCTCTGTTACTGCACCCACTGCACGCTGCTGCCGTCTGTGTCGAACAGATGTGAATGACTGATACACAGATAGTCGACCACACAACAAACATTGGACACAAATGTGACATGTGGCTGATCACTGTCTGCATGTAGTAAGATGACACCCTGCTGGACTCACAGGTTGTGCGGAAGAGCAAAATAATGTTGCACAACCGGTCCACTAATCCACTCAATTGAATGTGACCAACCGCTGCGGAGGTACTGTAACAGAATCTTGAGAGTGAGGTCTACATTTGCCTGAACAATCTGTCAGTGGTCGATGGGAAAGCCATTCTGTGTTTCATTGTCCTGAACATAAGTGTAGAAACAAGAATCCTCACAAGTGTGGAACACCGAATCGGTGCCATCCGGTAGGCGAGAGAGAGTATCTGGGTTCGAATGGTTAGCCATGAGCCTGTCAACAATTTTGTACCGATAATTTGAGAGGAGAAGAGACTAACACTGCAATTTCTCCTCCATGCACGGAGAGACTGGCCTTGAAGGGCTGATCAATGAGGTGAGAGGCTTGTGGCCAGCCATCACATACAATTTTGTGCCATATAAGTATTGGTGGAATTGTTTCACCTCATAAACGATAGCAAGAGCTTCCTTCTAAAACTGCGAGTAATGGCTCTGTGCTTTGTTGAGTAGTTTGGATTTGAAGGCAGCTGGGATGTACAATGTGCAAGAGAACAGCGCCAATGCCATACCAAGATGCGTCAACCACAAATACGACCAGCTTATTGGGATCAAAATTTACTAAACAACAATACCTCAGTAAAGCATCGTTCAGATTCTGAAATGCGACTAAACACTCTATTACACTCAGACGGAACGTTCTTTCATCAACGACAATTCAATGGACTTGCAGTCTGATCAACAAACTGAAACCATTTCACTTCTTAAATTACTCACTTCATACAATTATTTTTAATCAACAATAAGTTTTATAAGCAACTCACTGGCCTACCCATGGATACGTGCCTAACAGGCTTCATTGCCAATATTTTCGTTAACCCTTATCTATAGGCGTTAAGTCGATGGCATTTTTATTATCTTTGATGTTGTTGTGGAAGAGGTCCTGGGGCTAGTTGAAGATTTTATTTCGCTACACCCTTAGATCGCCTTCACTCGCGAGCTAATAGATCACAACAAGCTTCTCAATTATTTAGATCTACAATTGCAACTAGAGGTAGGCAGTGTCAAATTCTGCATCTTTCGAAAAACCAAAACTAAGTGTTTCTATCATTCTTGTCTTTCATATTGCCACAAGATGAGCTTTTTCAGATCAGTGATTCCCCATATCACAGAACTCCCCCTAAGTCGGTCGCCCATCGAGAAAGAATTAGCAAACCTTAAACAAATTCAAATCACCAACGAATACAACCCTAATATTATAGATTATCTTTATCAACAGAAAACCAATCCTGAGGAATCTAAATTTCCATTAATTCTGTTTCCCGCTAATACTATATTTGTCAAAAATCTCTTTTGCAGGCACTCAGTAATATGACCTAGCTGAGCTATTTGGAAAATAAGATTTGGACGTCGCCTTTTCGTTGACAAATAAATTCAAGCATCGGCACATCAACAGTGAACTATCTACCAATGACAAATACACTGATTCTGGGGATTAGATCAGTGGCAGTCAAATTTAACCGAGACAGATGGAAAAAAATAAGTAAACTGTTACTTATTTCAAAAGTAATCACAATAATTATTAAGAGATTTACCCTACTGTGGGATAAGACTGACAATATCTGCATTGAAAAGTGTTTGCAATTGCCTACGGAATCATGATTGTACTTAGGGGTGCACCCCTTCATCCGAAGCAAATCAAAGCCATGAATCTGATTCTGCAGGACTCCAAACATATGGAAATCGCATATGGAAATATATTTCCATATATTTCTGAACCCTGAAAAAAGACATTCGTAGCTGTCTATTTGCTCCGGGCGAAGAGGTGCGCACCTGGGTCAATCATGGTTCCATAGGCAACCGCAAACATTTTTCGGTGAGCAAACATTTCCGTGTCAAGGCACTGACACTCTTGTCCTACAGTGGGATAAATGTTTTAACCGTTATAGCGATTACTTTTGAAATATTAAACAGTTCACACATTTTTCTACCTCTGTCTCCTCTTCATTTGACTGCCCCTAATGCAACTGAGAGCGTCGACAGCGAAGCTTCACATGTGGGCCAGAATGATAGGAAATGTCGAACGAGATTTGGTGAACATTTACTTAACAAGGAAATACAGATTCGGTTTCTGCTCAGCACCTAAAATACTAGTGGCCTCTGGCCCCCGACGTTGAAAAGTTTACATGTACTCCATACTGTCTGCAAACGGAAAAAAGCTTAACTTTTTAGCGAAAATGGAAATTCTTAAGCAGGCTGGTGCAAAGAAAGGTAGATTATTGAATGATAATTTGGTCAGCAGAAACCAGTTTTATTATATTATTATGATACCCACTATACTAACCTGTCACTAGGTCTTTGTTGTGAATGGGACGCTACCTTATTCATTCCTTTATCTTCTAACTTGTTTTTATGTTTTGATTTATGTTTGACTCTCATTTTAAGTTTTATTCTTATACAGGTTCTAACAATTTCATACATTTTAGCGGTCATTTTTCGTCTACGTCTACGTGATTACTCTGCTATTCGCAATAAAGTGCCTGGCAGAGGGTTCAATGAACCACCTTCAAGCTGTCTTTCAATCGTTCCACTCTCGAACGGCGCGCGGGTAAAACGAGCACTTAAATTTTTCTGTGCGAGCCCTGATTTCTCTTATTTTATCATGACTATCATTTCCTCCTATGTAGGTGGGTGCGAATAGAATGTTTTCGCAATCGCAGGAGAAAATTGGTGATTGAAATTTCATGAGAAGATCCCGCCGCAACGAAAAACACCTTTGTTTTAATGATTGCCGCTCCAATTCACGTATAATGTCTGTGGCACTACCTCCCCTGTTTCGCGGTAATACGAAACGAGCTGCCCTTCTTCGAACTTTTTCGATGTCATCCGTCAGTCCCACCTGATGCGGATCTCACACCGCACAGCAATACTCCAGAACAGGGCGGACAAGCGTGGTGGAAGCAGTCTCTTTAGTAGACCTGTAGCACCTTCTAAGTGTTCTGCCAATGAATCGCAGTCTTTGGTTTGCTCTATCCATAACATTATCTATGTGATCGATCCAATTTAGGTTATTTGTAATTGTAATCCCTAAGTATTTAGTTTAATTTACAACCTTCAGATTTGTGTGACTTATCGCGTAATCGAAATTTAGCGGATTTCTTTTATTGCTTATGTGAATAACTTCACATTTTTCTTTATTCAGGGTCAACTGGCACTTTTTGCAACATACAGATATGTTATCTAAATCACTCTGCAATTCGTTTTGGTCATCTGATGACTTTACAAGACGGCAAATGACAGCATCATCTGCAAACAATCTAAGACGGCTACTCAGATTGTCTCCTATGTCGTTAATACAGACCAGGAACAATAGAAGGCCTATAACACTTCCTTGGGGAACGCCGGATATTACTTCTGTTTTACTCGATGACTTTCCGTCCATTACTGCGAACTGTGACCTTTCTGACAGAAAATCACAAATCCAGTTGCAAAACTGCGGCAATGTTCCATAGGCACGCAGTTTGGTTAGTAGACGCTTGTGAGGAAAGGTGTCGCAAGCCATCTGAAAATCTAAAAATGTGGAATCAATTTGATATTCCCTGTCGATAGCACTCATTACTTCATGAGTATAAAGAGCCAGCTGTGTTTCACAAGAACGATATTTTCTGAACCCGTGCTATGTGTCAACAAATCTTTTCCTCGAGGTAATTCATAATGTTCGAACACAGTATGTGTTAGTGATATGGGCCCGTAATTCAGCGGATTACTCCTACTTCCCTTTTTGGGTATTGGTGTGACTTGAGTAATTTTCCAGTCTTTAGGTACGGATTTGTCTGTGAACTTGTGTCTTTGCACTTATTCTATCACTATACCTGCATTAATTGAATTTAATAATTTTACTGTTTACCTAACTTACTGTTTTCCACATACGTAATTTAGCTGTGCAACAGCTTTTCTTCAGTACGTCGGTGAACCAACGCTATCAACCGTTAATGTCTGTTACTACGGCTGTATAACCTTGCCTTTACGGCTCTAATAAGGGAAACTCCCCATCGTAACCCCCCACCCTCAGATTTAGTGGTAAGTGGCCCAGTGGATAACCTCTCAAAAACCGAACACAGATCATGCACGAAAACCAGAAGAAAGCGTACTTTGCTGTGAAAAAAGAAGCAAAATGGAAACAGTGAACGTTCCAGCTCAGGATGTGCAACAACGAGCGAATTGGAACAGCCACGGCGTCGCGGTTATATGGTCACGGTGAAGGGGGAGATCCACGTTCAAATCTTCCCCGTGCCACTTGCTTTTCACAAAATTATGAATCGTCCGTCTGGTCATTGACGCATCTGTTCACTGTATTCAAATTTATGTCTGTGTCGCGGTGTAAGGACTGTTTGCAACAGCGAGGTGTAAGGAAGAGACCTGCAGACGTTCGTACCTTCAATTTGTTCTACACAAGTACCACATGTTATGACTCTTGCGTTCCATTTTAGAAATTTTGATTCTTGAAATCCTTTTTAGTAACACAGTTCACACCCGTTTATTTACTGTTTTCATTTAGGTAAGAGGTCTACGCGGCTTCTCGCCTGCTCTCACTATTCACTTATTTGCGAAAATGGTTCAGATGGCTCTAAGCACTATGGGACTTAACATCTGAGGTCATCAGTCCCCTAGACTTAAAACTACTTAAACCCAACTACCCCGCGCGGCCGCTGCGGTCGCAGGTTCGAATCCTGCCTCGGGCATGGATGTGTGTGATGTCCTTAGGTTAGTTAGATTTAAGTAGTTCTAAGTTCTAGGGGACTGATGACCACAGATGTTAAGTCCCATAGTGCTCAGAGCCATTTTGAACCTAACTAACCTAAGGACATCACACACATCCATGCCCCTGGCAGGATTCGAGCCTGCGACCGCAGCAGCAGCAGCTCGGTTCCGGACTAAACCGCCTAGAACTGCTCGGCCACAGCGGCCGGCTTATTTGCGACGGTAACATATTCTTACCACATGACACAGATTATATAACCAATGTGTAGTATGACAATTGGCAAGATTTCAAGAGGAGAATAGACACGTCAAAGAGCGGACGGACAGTTCATATTTTGTGAAAAATATGGAATACGAAAGAGGTTTGAACACGGATCTCCCGCTTTGCAGCCCAGTACTGTGACCACACAATTACGACCCCGCTGTTCTTCCCATTCCCTCTATGTTGCAGATCTTGAGCTTGGACCATTCACTGTTTCGATTTTGCTTCTTTTTTTACAGTTCAGGATACATTCTTCTTGTTTTCATGTTCGATCTGTATTCAGTTTTTGACGGACTATCCAATGGGTCATGTTACCACTAAATCTGAGGGGAGTGCGCTGGGGAGTTTCCCTTGTAAATTTGTGTGGCCGGCTGCGAACTCTGACGTATCTTATGTTTTCTATCATATTATATTTACATTTTGTCCACTATACGCTACGCTCTATGCTGTGTACGTTGGACGTTGCTTGCTTCGTATTATGTGAGCTCTTATAAACTTTTTCTGGTTTGCCATAATTCTTCTTTCCAGTAGATATTGTTGTTATATTTCGGCATTTTATTCCCGGTTTCAGGTCCCTTATGCCTTCATTTGCCTAATAATGACAGAACGCTGTTTCGTTATAATTTTTATGTTATTGCCATATCCTGGCGTTAAAGGACGGATGTTGGTCCACCACATTACTTCTTACGTAAGTTCACAGTTATTGTTAGTTGATGAGACGGCTACAAGGCCTGGAACTTTGTCTCATACTACCCTAACCCCCGATTTTAATGTACCTAAGCCTCACAGTGTCATTTCACACCCCTAGGTTAATCTGAAGATGCCTCACAAGGGCGAAACTCGTCATTGGCTATAAATAGAAAAACCAAGACGTGTGTTATTTCAAGAAATTCATAACTAGTTGCTATGTAAGGTGCCCAACATGGAATGGAACCAATTAAAAAAAACTGCATAACATTCATGGAACTTTTGAGAACGTGCTAAGCGCGTGTTGGACTCGCAAACTGACAGCTTGAACATGGCAGTGTTTGCCACCACGATATCACTTAGCGTCACGACAAGGGCACACCTGGCGCTAGTGAGCTGCGAAACGCCGAGGGGAAGATTTAACACCGCTGGTCTGCTGCCTGTCACTGCTTCTGTTTACGTCACTGCCCTGGCTGAGACATTGCGCGCGGCAGTGCGCGAACCACAGGCACGAGCTGTTTTACCACTACTGTTTACGGCACGAATAGGAACGGAATCAAAATGCAGTGCTGCACGAGTCCAAACACTGCGCTAATTCCAAAATCTGTTGAAAACTATGATCAGGATACTTAAGAATCTGTTCGCGTAAGCGAGGATGTGACACATTTTGGGGAATGGCCTCCCTGATCCTGGCATCACTGTAATAACGTCCACGCTCACGCTTAAATTTTCAATGACGTGTAAGCCCTTGTAAGTCTGTTAGCCACTGCTTACGACTCTGATTAGGTTGCCTACGAAAACAAAAGAATACGTAATGCGCAGTTGCCACATTAATCTGTTCACTGAAGTACTATCTAGCTCAGCAATTATTGTTCATAAGGATCACTTTCAGGACTGGCGGTGGGGAAACGTTTGCAGGCGAGTCAGTACACTGACACACAGACCGCTTTATTAATTGTCCGAAAGAACAGACACCAAGCATTCGTATAACTGATTCGCTTCGATGGGCAATGAATCCACCGCCTTCAGTGCGGATGCACAATTCCAGCCTACCTCCTGCTTGAATCTCAAAGTAGCGAACGTGGAGAACATGGACTGGGGCTGTGGATAGGTGGTGTTAGGTGGAAGCATGGGTCGGCCGCCATGCGTGCCGAGATAGTCCGCGCAGTTACAATAAACGTGTGTCCGGGTGGCGCAGTTCTTAACGTGGCTGCCTAGCAATCCCCTGTTCGTATCCCGATCCAGCACACATTTTCACTCGTCGCCGCTGATACCGTATAAAGTCCCAATGCACCTGACATCCCTTCCCTTTCCTTTCCTTTTCTCCCCCTCCACATTCAATTTATATAACACAGAGCGTTGTAAGAAAATAAGGTTATCTCTTCCTACCTTCAGTGTGATGCGCCGTGAAGAGTGCGTCGAGCTATGCGTGGAATCAAATGCACGGAATGGTGCAATGGAAACAAGCCCTGCTGTCTGTGTCTGTGCTGGGGGAGGCGGGGGCGTGTTAGCTTGCACAGCTGCGAGTGAAACTGAAAAATCTATGTTACTGACAATTCTTGCAGAGGGCTAGCCATGATCAATACGCACATCAAAAATTACAAAACTACACTCATGCTCGTAAATTAAGGATAATGCTGATACATGGTGAAAGAACGCCTTGGTGGGCGGTTTGCGGGTTTAAATCACCTCGGGGTATGACCATGCGGTGCATTTGACCTGCAGTCGTCGCACAGTGGCGCTGGTAGCAGTCCACATACGCAGAGGTGTGTTGGTGCATGTCAGAGTACGGTGCAGCGAGTAAGTGTGCAGACTTTTCAGACCAGCTAATGGTGACTGTGTGTTGAAAATGGCTCAAAGAACACATATTGATGAGGTTATGAGGGGTAGAATACTAGGGCAACTGGAGGCTGGTCAAACACAGCAGGTCGTAGCACGGGCCCTCCGTGTGCCACAAAGTGTGATCCCGAGATTATGGCAACGATTCCAGCAGACAGGAAACGTGTCCAGTTGCTACAGTACGGGACGTCCACAGTGAACAACGCAACACACCATCAGTGCTGCAGACGGCCACGGAGTACTGCAGGTAGCCTTTCTCCGGACCTTACCGCAGCCACTGGAACAGTTGTCTCCAGACACACAGTCTACAGACGACTGAACAGACATGGTTTATTCGCCCGGGGACCTGCAAGGTGCGTTCCACTGACACCTGGTCATAGGAGAGACCGTAAAGCCCCGTGTCAAGAATATAGTACATTATCATTGGAACAGTGGTCCCAGGTTATGTTCACGGACGAGTCCACGTATAGTCTGTACAGTGATTCTCGCCGGGTTTTTACCTGGCGTGAAACAGGAACCAGATACCAACCCCTTCATGTCCTTGAAAGAGACCTGTATGGAGGTCGTGGTTTGGTGGTGTAGGGTGGGGTTATGACTGGTGCACGTACACCCCTACATGTCTTTGACAGATGAACTGTAACAGGTTAGGTGTATCGGGGCGTCATTTTGCACCAGTATGTCCACCTTTTCAGGGGTTCAGTGGGTCCCTCCTGATGAATGATAACGCACGGCCCCACCGAGCTGCCATTGTGAAGGAGTACCTTGAAACAGAAGATATCAGGCGAATGGAGTGCCCTGCCTGTTCTCCAGACCTAAACCCCATCGAGCACGTCTGGGATGCTCTCGGTCGACGTATCGCTGCACCTCTTCACACCCCTAGGACACTTCAAGAGCTCCGACAGGCAATGGTGAAAGAATGGGAGGCTATAGCCCAACGGCTGCTCGACCACCTGATCCAGAGTATGCCAAACCGTTGTGCGGCCTGTGTACGTGTGCATCGTGATCATATCCCATACTGATGTAGGGGTACATGCGCAGGAAACAGTGGCGTTTTGTAGCACATATGTTTCGGGACGTTTTTCTCAAGTTATCATCAATACTGTGGACTTACAGTTCTGTGTCGTGTGTGTTCCCTATGTGCCTATGCTGTTAGCGCCAGTTTTGTGTAGTGCCACGTTGTGTGGCACCACATTCTGCAATTATCCTTATGAGCATGAGTGTAGAGACTGTATGCACAACCAAACAAAACACAAAATTTTAGTCTCAATATGTACAAAAACAAACATAGTCAATTGCAGCGCATGTTCTCAAACGAAAAAGCTCAGTAAGGCAAGGATGGTGAAAAATGACAGTCCTGCAGAAAAAGATGCACAATTGACAGTGACAGCAGGAGGTTGTACGGTGAGAAGTAGGATCAAAGCGCGACACTCGTGGGTACAGTCTAATCGCCAGTTATTCTATGGCGAGAGGTAGAACCAAACAGGTGAACACCCGTGAGAAAAAGCCTCTTTGCCACTTATTGCGTCGGTCCCAGGTGTGGATGCCGAATAATTGGGAGCACAGACAGAGAGCAAAATAATCACAAGACACGTCATATGTTCCTAACTCTGGTTTACTTTACTTCAGTTCAGCAAGTCCAACTGTATTCCATCCACTTCCTTGACGTAAGCAAGTTCAAAATTGTTAGAATAACTTACGGGTATGCAACCGGGTGACGTCTTCGAAAACCGGCGATATTTCGACAGGAGCTAACCCTCTCATTTTCAAGGCGTAACTGCAGCTAGTAAGCACTGTGCAAGGGAATTTGAAACCTCGGTTTTCAGATAAACTCCCGGAAGGAAAACAGTCATACGTACTGTAAACACTAGCTCCCTGACAAACAAAAAATGACCAACTTCAGAAGTAATCGATAGTGGAATTAATAATCAACGAGTGAGGTAGCATAACTCTGTTCCTCTGTTTTTTGATAAGGGAAGAGCAGGATTCTACGCAGAATTTAAACGAAAACCACTGTCTCTATTTATAAGGTTACTTGCTAGTTTAATTTAAACAGCTTCCTTAACAACACTATCCCACTAGTTGGAAGTGCATCCCAGAATCTCTGTGTGTGTCGCTTCCGCTCAGTACATTGTTCCTACACAGTCATGACAGTCTGAGCAATATATGACATGCCTCAACGGCAAGGGACACGGTAGACATCCGCCTTACGCTAAACAAGATCATCCTTTACGGGATTAAAAGGGCCCTGATCTTAGATAGTGGTCGAAAAACAAATTTCGCATCATATTTCCGCAAAATCTGACCAATCCTGTTCGTAATGCTCCCTGCGCAGGACAAAGAGGCCGTAGAATTTGGTGCCACCTCGGTATTATCATAAATCTACCGGTTCAGAGTTGGTTCGATAGCGCAACGCACATTTGATCTATTTTTCATTATAATGATTCTGACGAAAGGTGACTTAGAGATGGGCTATCCCAGCTGACAAACTCTCAGTGTCTGAGATTGTGTGGGAACTATGAACCAAGGTACGAAGTACCCCTTCACGTTAAATCGGATGGTGACAAACATCAGCCTGCGGGTACAAGTCTGTGTGAGCAGGCTTCCTATTAACGGCATGTCCCAATGTACCATCAACCTTCCTCCTGACCAACACATCAAGGAATGGAAGATAGCAATCCTTTTCCACCTATATAGGGAAACAAATATTCGGGTATGTTGAATTTAGCTGTTCTGAAAAGTTGATCAAATTCTCAGTGTCATGAGGCCAAATAACATAAGTATCGTCAACTTATCTCGGACCTTGAGAGTTTGTCAGCTTAGTTAGCCCATCTCGATGTAATCTTTCGTCAGAATCGTTATAATGAAAGATACACAGAAGACCCAAAGAAACTGGTACACCTGCCTAATTTCGTGCAGGGCCCCCACGGCACGCAGAAGTGCCGCAAAACGACGTGGTATGGACTCGACTAATGTCTGAAGTAGTGCTGGAGGGAACTAACACCACGAATGCTGCAGGATTATTCATAAATCAGTGAGACCACGAGGGAGTGAAGATCTCTTCTGAACAGCACGTTGCAAGACATCCCAGATATGCTCAATAATGTTCATGTCTGGGGAGTTTGGTGGCCAACGGAAGTGTTTAAACTCAGAAGAGTGTTCCTGGAGCCACTCTGTTGCAATTCTGGACGTGTGGGGTGTCGCATTGTCATGCTGGAATTGCCCAAGTCCGTCAGAATGTACAATGGACATGAACGAATGCAAGTGATCAGACAGGATGCTTACGCACGTCTCACATGTCAGAGTCGTTGAATTTGAAACAAGACTCATACGACGGGGCTACATGTTTTCAGTCATCAGTAGTGCAACAAGGAGTACACGAGTGGGCCTTCGGCCCCGAAAGCCCATATCGATGATATTTCGTTGAATGGTACGCACGCTGACACTCACTGATGGCCCAGCATTGAAATCTGTAGCAATTTGTGGAAGGGTTGCACTTCTGTCACGCTGAACGATTTTCTTCAGTCGTCGTTGGTCCCGTTCTTGCAGGATCTTTTTCCAGGCGTAGCGATGTCGGAGATCTGATGTTTTACCAGATTCCTGATACGCACGGTACACTCGTGAAATCGTCGTAGTGGAAAATCCCCACTTCATCGCTACCTCGGAGATGCTGCGTCCCTTCGCTCGTGTGCCGACTATAACACCGCGTTCAAACTCACTTAAATCTTAAACTTCTGCCATTGTAGCAGCAGTAACCACTCTAACAACTGCTCCAGACATTAGTTGTCATATATATGAACTGCCGACCGCAGCTCCGTATTCTGCCTGTTTAAATATCTCTGTATTTAAATACGCATGTCTATACCAGTTTCTTTATCGCTTCAGTGTAGATCAGATGCGCGTTGCGTGATCGACCAACTCTACGCCGGTGCAGTTATGATAATAGCAAGGTATTTGTCTCACGCAGGTAGCATTTCTAACAGGATTGGTCAAATTTTGCGGAAATATGATGCGAAGTTCGTTTTTCGACCACAGTCTAAGGTCAGGGCCTTTTTACCTCCCGTAAAGGATGATCTTAGTTTGCGTAAGGCGGGTGACTACCGTGTTCCTTGCACTTGTGTTATGTCGTGAACTGGTCACACTATCGTGACTGTAGAAGACCAATGTACTGAGCATAAGCGACACACCCGCTTACAAAAGCCGAGCAAATCCGCCATTGCAGAATGTTGTCTTCACACTCGTTATCCTATGGAATATAACAACACGGAAATTCTGACATGCACTTTCAACTGTTGACACAGTCTTATTAAGGAAACTGTTGAAATTAACTTAGCAAGTAACCTTATAATTAGAGATAGTGGTTTTTGTGTAAATTCTGCCTGGAAGCCTGCTCTTACCTTACCAAAGAAGAGAGGGACAGAGTTAATGCTACCTCACCCGCTGATTATTAATTTCACCATCAATAACTTCTGACGTTGGTCATTTTTGGTTTGTCATGGCACTAGTGTTTACACTATGTATGAGTGTTACCTTTCCGGTGGTTCTTTGAAAGCCGAGGTTTCAAATTCCTTTGCACAGCGCTTACTTGCTGTAGTCATGCCCTGAAAATAGCAGGGTTCGCTCCTGTCGAAATATCGGCGACTGTCGACGGCATCACCTGGCTGAATTCCCGTAAGTTAGTGAAGATTGTATACGCCGGGAGAAACTCAGGTCTCCCAAGTTCGAAATTAATTATAAAACATTCTAGATCGCAAAGAGGTTTACTGAAAGGTGACCGGTTTCGATCATCACATGACCATCTTAAGACCTTCAACCTTCTTGGTGGAGAATGGCTGCGCATAGAGCAGGAATCGCTGAATGACTACAGTCAGCTGCTCAGAAGCAGCAACGCGCAGCTGTTGACTATCGTCCTTCAGTGGTTACTGCTCCATACTCAGCCATTGTCCATCAGTATGCTAGAAGGTCTGGAGATGGTCATGTGATGATCGAAACCTGACATCTTTTAATAAACGTGCCCTTGCGATCTAGACTGTTTTATAATTCTTGCAAATATAACCTTATGATTGCTGACTTTCTCCAGCAATGTTTTAAAAAACAAGCAAGTTCGCCTTAGGTAATAACAAAGATAGTTGGGACTAGCTAGTAGTCTTTGCGCCGAGTGAACTACTCTGACAGGCTGGGCTGGTGTCGGCTCTGTGGTGGCGCTACTCGCGCGTGCAGCAGAGAGCGCGACTTCGGCTGGCCGTGGACTGGCAGCGTATTCGCACGAGTTGTTGCCAACCTCTTGACGTTGAATGTCTGGCGTGGTGTCAGTACTGTACACAATCAAGATACTGTAACGGGACATCCTCCTCTAGTATTACTTTTCCTCAACAGTAGTTATCGACACCTGTATTATTTTTCGAATTTTGGATAGGTCAGTATTATCTCAGTTGCTTTTCTAAAAACGTTCATATAATTTTATATACAGTATGTCATATTTCAAGCTAAATTTTATGAAAATGGATTACTTTATAAAAGGCTTTAATCTAGATGTTATAATCGATAAGTACTAGTTCTGATGAACAGTTAAAATTATTTATTTACAAACATTCGAAATTTTCTGGCAGATTAAAACTGTGTGCCGGATCGAGACTCGAACTCGGGACCTTTGCCTTTCGCGGGCAAGTGCTCTACCATCTGAGCTATCCAAGCACGACTCACGATCCGTCCTCACAGCTTCAATTCTGCCAGTACCTCGTCTCCTACCTTCCAAACTTCGCAGAGATTCTTCTGCAAACCTTGCAGCCGGCCGAAGTGGCCGTGCGGTTAAAGGCGCTGTAGTCTGGAACCGCAAGACCGCTACGGTCGCAGGTTCGAATCCTGCCTCGGGCATGGATGTGTGTGATGTTCTTAGGTTAGTTAGGTTTAACTAGTTCTAAGTTCTAGGGGACTAATGACCTCAGCAGTTGAGTCCCATAGTGCTCAGAGCCATTTGAACCATTTTTTTGCAAACCTTGCAGGACTAACACTCCTGGAAGAAAGGATACTGCGGAGACATGGCTTAGCCACAGCCTGGGGGATATTTCCAGAACGAGATTTCCATTCCTTCGTTTCATTCCTGCTGTTTTTATTATGTTACACTTACATACATATGTATTTCTAATTCATTTTTTTCTGTCTGACACTGACATGGTTATCGTCCGAAGATTTTTTGACATAAAACTGAATCATCAAAAAGAATGTTTGACGGGGTTTGAAAACTGATTCCACTACCGCTTCATACCAATGTCACGCCTTCTATGCACAACAGTTCCAAAACAGAATACATCAGACAACTGTCTGAGCACCACATACAACTTCTAGCGACAATTTCCCGGCGAGCACTGTCCACCTGCTCACAACCACAACAAGAAACACGCTGCACCTACCTGCCACGCTCCAACTGCCAACCCTCGTTTCGAAAACTAGCCTATCCAAGTATGGCAATCGCATCCTTGCTGTTCATTGGCTGAGTCAAGCCCGCTCGGAAGACCACAGGCAAAGACATAAGTATAGCCGGTGTAGCAGAGAAAAAGCGGAAATCAATCAACGTGTTACCGACACAAAAGCAAAAGTGCGTGCGAATGGTCGACATGAATGTAAATGGAACATATGAAAGATGACTGATTAAAGCTGACACCTGTCAACCTACAGTTCGTAGTGAGACTGGAGTCTGGGCTGATATTTATTTCTTATGATTTAGTTTTGAACTTAAGTGTGGCATTTTCATAATAAATAGAGGGGGTTGGAAGTGCCAGCTCCAAGAAAGTAATTAATTTGTCACAAACATTTATACTGACAAACAAAATAGTTTTAGACCTCAGCTATAAATACTTAACAAATACGAAAGCCTGGTGAAAACTAATTCCTCCGAATTTTATATTCTGTTCTCTGTATCGGTTGAGGTATTATGTGTCGACTTTCCCGCTTCGCTGATGCAAGTTGCAACGCTCTACCGCCAGAGAGCTCTGAATTGTAGTGTGTACCGTGGCTGTGTGTAACGTAACTACGTCACTGCGTGAGAATCATCATACTGTAATAGTGTCTAGCCACAGAAAACGTCATTCCGACTGAAATCCATAGAAGCGTGAAAGCTGTGTACGATGATGATTGTATCGACCTCAGTAACGTACGACTTTGGGATGTTCAAGACGTCGTGCATTTGGAATTAACGCCCAAAAGCGCCACCATAAACTCTGCAAGGTACTGCGAGACCCTCAGAAAACTGAAAGGACGAATTCTAAGAGTTCGTCCACTGTCTCCTTCAACATGACGATCCCAGACCAAAAATGAACGCTGCGACATCTGCAACAATCCCACGCTTTGGGTTCACTGTCTACAACATTCTCCATACAGTCCCGACATGGTCCCATGCCATTTTCATCTGTTCCCAAAAGTTAGAGATGACCTTCCACCATTTCACTTTGATAGTGACGGAGTGGTGCAAGCAGAAGTGCGGTCGTGGCTCCGTCAACAAAGTCAGACATTATACAGTGATGACATCAACAAACTGGTCTCGCGTTGGGAGAAATTTATTCGCCGCATGGTAACTATGTTGAGAACTAAATATGTGTGCATGGAGAATAAAGATGTAGTATGGAAATAAAATTGTTTTATTTGAAAAGCATCAAACATGAAACATAGGGAGGCATTACTTTTCACTGCTCCCTCGCATTTGTTACAAAATACTTGAATTTTTCCATTACTAACAATGAAATAAAATACGAGGGGCGTTTGAGAAGTCCGTGCAAAGTCCGAGAGATGGCACCACCGGTGCGTATCGAGGTCATGTTTAGTTAGTAGCATCTTTGGAAAGAACACACACCAAGTTTCAGCAATATTGGCCCCTCTCTTTGTGTTTGGCATTCGTGTGACTCAAGGAAGTCGAGTGGTTGTCAAAAAATTGACGAAAAAGAATTTTGTGTGGTGAGTAAACATTACTTTATGAAAGGCAAAACGCCTTAGGAGACTAAAGAGAAGCTAGATAAACGTTATGGTGACTCTGCACCTTCGATTACAACAGTTTATAAATGGTTTCAAAATTTTCAGAGTGGCCATCTCCGGCGGTACTCAGAAACGATACCGCCCTTCGATTGTGCCATTCCAGCACTAATCGAAGCGCTAGGTTTTCTGGTACCAGCCAGCCAGCCAGCCGAGCAGCTGCGGTCCAGTCGAGCAGCAGCGGTCCCGGCTAGCAGCAGCGGTCCAGCCGGCAGCAGAGGTCCAGCCAGCCAGCCAGCCAGCCCTCCAGCAGCAGCAGCGGCAGCAGCAGCAGCATCGGCCCCGGCCCCGTCCGCGGCCGCAGATGCTGCCAGCCGTCGCCAGCGCCAGCGCCAGCAGCGTGGGACTCTGGTCTTCGTCCGTCTTCGTCTTCGTCTTCGTCCGTCTTCGTCTGTCCCCTCCTTTTCGTTCTGTGCTTTTTTGTTTCTCCCTGTCGTCATGTCAGCCCCCACCACCACTGCCACTACTACCACCACTGCCATTGTGTACACGTCGCCCTCCGCCGCCACCACCAGTCACACCCCCCTCTTTCCATCCCTCCTCTTCTCACTCTCACTTCGCCCTCGCTCTTTGTCGCCCCTTCTTCAGCTTCTTCCTCCCGCTCCTCTCCCTCTGATCCTTTCTCCCCACTCCCCCAGCCTGTCACCGTAGCTCCAGCTAGGGTGGTGGCCCGTCGGGCCACTGCCCATGCCCAACTCTCCCCATCGCCTTCGCCATCACCGCCACCACCGTTGCCGTCGCCATCGCTGTCGCCTTCACCGTCACCATCTCCGGCACCGACCGCTGCGTCCACGCCGGGACCTGCCCCTTCCCGCCACCTCCCTATAGCTCCCATCCCTCATGTCACCACCCACCCTTCTGCCGCCGTTAAACGCCCTAGTGGCACCACCACCTCCTCCGCTCCCAAAAAGGCCCCGCCCCGCCCTCCTTCCCCCCCCAGGATGCCATGGATGTCTCCCCGACTGGCCCTGCTCCCTCTGCCTCCTCCGCCTCCTCCTCCCTCCCTCTTTATACAAATACCTCCTCTCCCGTCCCGATCCTTCCCTTCTCGAGGCCCGGAATCTCTCCCTCCTCCTCCGCCAACACTTCCCTGGTGCCCCCATCTCACTCCTCACTCCCAGACAGGATTCCGTTCTCATGTCCTCCCCCAGCCCCACCCTCCATACTGACATCCTCTCCCGTCTCCCCATCACCCGTTTTGGCCCCAACGCCTCCCTCACCCCTGCTCCTTCTCCATCTCCTACCCGCCAACCCTAACCCCCGCGTCGCCCGCCGACCCTCACTGCCGCGAGGCCCCCACCTGCCTGCATTGTAGGCAAGCGCACTTCCTCCAGCAGTGCCCTAACCTTCAATCCCCTCCCTCCTGTAATACCTGCAATCTCCCCCAACCCACCTACTCCCAAAAGTGTAAAGCCCGACCCCCTCCAACCACTCGTGAATTCACCGTCCCTGTCCGTCCTCTGGACGCCCCCACCCCTTCTGGCAATTCCCTTCGTCCCCCCCCCCGCTGAGGACATCATCAGGTTCCTCACCATTGTCCTACAAAACGTCCACCCTTTCACCGCCCTCACACCCTCCAACAGGTCTCCCTCGCCGCCCATTCCATTTTCCACTTAAAAATGTATGCCACCTACTCCAACAACCAGGCCCATTTCACCTTCTCCCGTCTTGACACCCTTGTCTAAATCCCTGTCATGGCGCGACAGCACCGTATCCTTTTCAACAACATCTGCTCCCTTCCCGCCAACAAGACCCTCTTCCTGCACACCCTTCCCACCCACCATGTGGATGCCTTCCTCCTCAATGAAACCTTCCTCCAACCCCACCACACCGTCCACACGTCGCCCTACCTCCTTCACCGCTCCGATAATCCACTCCCGATTGCGCGTGGTGGAGTTGCCATTGGTCACCACCGCCAGATCCCAGTTCGGCTCCAACCTCTCCTTCCCAACCCCACCGAACACCTGATCCTTAGTCTCTTCTTCCCCGGCCTTACCGTCACCTGCGCCACCATCTATGTCCGCCCTAACGCCCCTATTCCCTTCGCTTTCCTCTCCCACATTGACCGTACCTTCTCCTCCTACGTGATCGCCGCCGACCTCAACATCCATAGTCGTTCCGCCGCCCAGTTATGGCGGTGGCATCAGTTCCACTCCTCCCTTCAAGGCGACCTCATTCCCATCCCCCAGCACACCCGTCCCGAATCCAACTCCACTCCCGATGTTATCCTTTCCTCCCCTAACCTCCTTGGCCACATAAAGGTGAATGTCCTGGAGTCTATTGGTAGCGACCATCTCCCTGTCCTCCTCACCATTTCAGACGGTCCTCGCCCCCGCCCTGACCCTCGTAATGACCCTCCCCCAAAGTACGTCCATGACTATTCCTGTGCCAACTGGAATGCCTACCGGGATACCCACCCAGGTCGATAGCCACCCCTTCATCTACCACCACCCTGACGATGTAACCCATGCCGCCTCCTTTCTCCAGCAGACCTTGCCTGAGGCCGTGGAGGCCCACGTCCCTACTGTCGCCATCCACCCCCACGTCCTACCTTACCCCCACAGGCCGTCCTCCTCCTCCGTGAATCCCGCCGTCTCTACCATGCCTTCCTCCACACGCGTGACCCGGACACACTCTGACGCCACCGGCAACTCCAGCGACACATTCGAAATTTGCTCGCAGCTAAGAAACGCCGGGACTGGCGACAGACATGCACCCGTTTAAATGCTACCCTACCTATAAACTCGTCCAAGTTCTGGTCAGCCTTCCGTCACCATACCGGAACTAAACCCTACCCCTACAATCCTCTTCTCCATGATGATCACCCCTTCCCTGACACCCTTAGTAAGGCCAATCACTTTGCCTCTTACCTCTCCGATGTCTTTTCCATCCCCGATGATCCCCAGTTTGATTACTCCCTCTTCCCAGATGTTCGCGATCGAACTGACACCTCTGTCCCTTCCCTTGCACCTGGTTTCCAGTACTTGGACAACATTGCACACATGGAACTCAATGCCCCTATCACTACACAGGACCTCATTGCTACACTCCGCACGAAACGCAACACCGCTCCTGGTCACGGTCGTGTCACCTACCGTCACCTTCGTGAAGCTCCTGTCTCTTTCCTCTCCACCCTGGCCAGGCTCTACAATGTAGTCCTGTCCACCGGTTACTACCCCGACCTGTGGAAAACCTCCTGTATCCTGATGTTCCTTAAACCTGGTAAACCGCCGTCCGCCGTCTCCTCCTACCGTCCCATCAGCCTTACCTCGGTCTTCAGCAAGGTCCTGGAATCTATCCACACCCGCCGCATCCACCAGCATCTCTGCCAGCACTGCCTCCTTCCTGTTATCCAGTGTGGCTTTCGGCCGTCCTTCTCTTCTGACGACCTTCTCCTTCACCTCACTCATCTCCTTTCCGAACAGCTTAATTCCCGTCGCTCCACAATCTTCCTCTCCCTGGACCTCGAACGTGCTTATGATCGCGCATGGCATTCCGGTCTCCTCTTCAAGCTCCAAACCTTCGCCCTTCCCATTAACTACGTTCGTCTGATCGGCTCCTTTCTCTCTCACCGTCCTTCCTACGTCACCATCCATAACACGGATTCCTACACCTTTTTTCCCTCCACCAGTGTGCCCCAAGGCTCCGTCCTCTCTCCCCTTCTGTACCTTTTATATACGGCGGACATGCCGCCGCCGTCACCCCCCGTCCACCTTCTCCAGTTTGCCGATCACACCGCCTTCCTTGCCCTTGCCCCCACCCTGCAGCGCTCCCAACACCTTCTCCAATCCCATCTTGACCAGTTCACCGCTTGGTGCAACCAGTGGTTGCTCAAGGTCAGTGCCCCCAAAACCAGGTGATCACTGTAGGCAAAACCACCCCTTCCTTCCGCCTCCTTGATTTCTATCTCACCATCTATGGCCTTCCTATTGCCCTCACCCCCACCCTTAAGTACCTTGGCGTCACCCTCGACTGTAAACTCTCCTGGACCCCCCATCTCCGGACAATCCAAGCCAAGGCACGCTCCCGACTCCGTCTCCTCAAGCGCCTTTCCGGCCGTACGTGGGGTCTGGACCCCTCCACCATACTCCACACCTATAAATCCCTCATCTGCCCTATCCTTTGTTACACCCATCCGGCTTGGATCTCCACCCCCCCCCCCCCTACCTTTTATAAATCCCTTCAAATCCTTGAACGCCATGCTCTCCGCCTCGCCTATCGCATCCGTCTCCCCTCCCCCATGCGGGTCCTTTATGATCTCATTCCGTTCCCCCACCTCCTCCTTTTGCTTGAAAGGATACGGATCCTGTACACCTCCCACAAACTCAATCCTCCTCACCTGCTTGTCTCGCTCATCCTCTCCCACCCCCGCCCGCTGCCGCACCTGTATTCCGACGTCCCACCTGGGTCTACATCTCTCCACCCTCCTTACCCTCTCCCAAGGTGGCTTCTGCCAGCTCCCTCTCCCTGATGATGCCCTCCTCCCCTCCATCTACCCCTTCTACCAACTTTGATCCTCCCTCCCTCTTCCTGTATTTGCTCCTTTGGGCACCCTCCCACCCTTCTCTCCTTCTTCCCTCCCTCCTCCATTTCTCCCCACTCCTCCCCCAGGTTTCCCCTCCCCTGTCCCTTTACTTCTCCCCCTATCTCCTCAGCCATTGGCATCCTTGTTCTCCCCTCTCCCCCACCTCACCCTTCTTCCCCTCTTGGCAGGTCCCCGGACTCGCACACACCAAGTGGACATTCGCGCGCCGGAGATCATCGCCATCAGAGTCTCGTGTGTGCCGTCGTGTTTAGTGTTCAGTGTTCACCATCACACTCCATCGTTCACCAGTGCCATTGACATCTTCAGTGTTTGTGTTTCGTGTCAACAGTTTGTAGTGTGGATTGTCATCGTGTGTGAACGGCTTCATGTTTTTTGTGTTCATGTGTCTACTGTTTTTTCCCCACCGTTTTGTTCCAACCCATGTGTCTTCTCTGTTTTATCATTGTACTATCTTTGGCTGAAGAGCGGCGTATTGTGCTGCTGCCAGCCAACCTGTTATACTGGTATTAAAATCACAATAAAGAAAAAAAAATCGGGGTGGCCATATGGGCACAAGTGATGCTGAACATTCTGGACGCCCTGTGGAGGTTACGACTCCAGAATTCATTGATAAAATCCATGATATGATGATGGATGACAGACGAGTTACGATGGGTGAGATTGCTAGTGCTGTGGGCATCTCGAATGAATGTGTGCATAGTATTTTGCATAAACATTTGGACACGAGAAAGCTATCAACAAGATGGGTTCCGCGATTCCTCACGATTGACCATAAACGGAATCGTGTGAAGTATTGCAAGGATGGTTTGCAGCTGTTCACGAAGAATCCGCAGGACTTTAAGTGTCGTTTCGTCACTGTGGATGAAACATGGATACATTACTATACTCCTGAGACCAAAGAACAATCTAAACAATAGGTTACCAAGGGAGAATCTGCACCAAAAAAGGCGAAGAACACTCCTTCGGCTGGAAAGGCTGTGCCGATTGTCTTTTGGGATTCGCAAGGGATAATCCTCATTGACTATCTGGAAAAGGGTAAAACTATTACAGGTGCATATTATTCATCGTTATTGAACCATTTGAAACCCGAGATGGCCGGCCGAAGTGGCCGTGCGGTTAAAGGCGCTGCAGTCTGGAACCGCAAGACCGCTACGGTCGCAGGTTCGACTCCTGCCTCGGGCATGGATGTTTGTGATGTCCTTAGGTTAGTTAGGTTTTACTAGTTCTAAGTTCTAGGGGACTAATGACCTCAGCAGTTGAGTCCCATAGTGCTCAGAGCCATTTGAAACCCGAGCTGCAAGAAAAACGCCGGCGATTGGACAGCAAAAAGTCCTTTTCCATCACGACAATGCACCAGCACACACCACAGCATATGTGGTCGCAAAATTAATGGAAATAGGATTCCAACTCGTTTCACATCCCCCCCCCCCCCCCCTATTCTCCAGACTTGGCTCCCTCGGACTACTATTTGTTCCCCAATTTGAAGAAATGGCTGGCGGGACAAAGAGTTTATTCAAACGAAGAGGTGACTGCAGCAACTAATAGCTATTTTACAGACTTGGACTATTCCTATTATTCGGAAGGGATCAACAAATTAGAACAGTGTTGGACGAAGTGTATAAGTGTAAAAGGAGACTATGTCAAAAAAAAAAAAAAAGGTTTACCCCAAACACATAAGTAGCTTTTATTTTTGCACGGACTTTTAAAACGCCCCTCGTAATGATGCACCCATTAACAAATAAAAAGGATATCAAATGGTCATTACCAGAGGTTTAAATCATGGTTGCAAGTAGAAAAGAAACTGGCAGGCGGACTTTGATGGAGGTGCTGTAGTGCAAGTAATTTATTATATAAATTGAAGGTTGAGGGGAGAGAAAGAGAAGGAACTGTTGATTTCAGCTGCATCGGCAGTTTGTGTGGAATCTGTGGCGACGAATGAAAAAGTGCCGGGACTCGAATCCGAGATCTCTTGCTTACAAGGCAGTTTTATTAAGCACTGCGCCATCCAGACATAGTGATTACGGTAACTGAGCTGTCTGTCTCGGCACGCCTCTCGGCTGACTCACAGCACCCTCTACTGTCTGCAGTCCCCGTCCATGTCCTCCATGCTCACTACTTTAAGATTTCCACAGAAAGTCGAACGTAATTGTGCATCCGCACTGAAGGAGGTGGATTTATTGCCCGTCGAGGCGAATCAGTTATATGATTGCGTGATATCTGTTATTTCCGACATGTCCGAGAGGCGTGCCCAGGCAGTTCACGCAATTCTGATAATCTCTGTGTCTGGATGGCGCAGTGGTAAAGGGGTGGTTTACTATCTTTGGCCCGAAAAAAGCATTTTCTTTGAGAATTTTTTTCTCAGGATGTGTTACAGATATCAATGTCAAATTTGGTCAAAATTTTTATTGATATTTCCTCTACAAACTGGATTTTTTTTGACCGGAAATGTTGAAGAGCAAAGGCGGAAGTGCCGTCGGAACGAAACAAAATTTCGATGTAGAACTTCACGCGCCTTATGTCACAGGCCAGCCGGCTCGTCTGAAATCAAAATTGAGTTGACGTTAGCGAAGTATATAACATTCTTTAGGAGTTGTACCTGCTTAAGTTATTTGGACCATAGGAAACAAAATGGCGGCCATTTGAAAATAAATAGGGCTTTTTTCATCGATTTTTCAACTTCGTCGGCCAAGTAAAAATATTTATGGTTGATGGATCGGAATAAAACTTGTAGACAAGTTAGTTAGCCTCGTCGGAAACAAAGAATCATGGCTATCGGTTCAATAGATTTGAAGTTACCATAACGCGCAATAAAAAAAACGTCATTTCGAGAAAAACGCGTTTGACGTTTTGACTACATACAAATGCAATATTATGCAACTTACGTTCAGTTTGTTATTCCGGGTCCATAAACCAGTCCTTCCTCTTCCGCATAGAGGGCGTTCTGCTCGATCTAGGCCATCCTGCGCTGCTCCAGAGCCGTTCGTACGGCCGGTGACAAGAGTTTTTCGGCCGCTTGAGTCCGGTGGTCGCCCGAATGCTTGGCGAACTGTGTCGAATAGAGTCCCAGGGTGACGTCCATCGTTGTCATGGTCTTCAGAATTGCTGAATACCCATCGTTGAAGCTGCTCACTGCTAGGAAAGTCGCAATCTCCACAGTCTTCGCACCAGAATGCAAATGCATGGGGACTAACTTCCAAACACACGCGTTCTGTGTCTTTCCTTCCAAGCACCGGTTAAATAACTCGTCCTCCGAAAGAAAAAAAACTCGTGCTTGAAAAAGGCCGATTTCAGGCAGGTGCATTTTTTTCATTCAACCGCGAATAACAAGGATTTCCGTTCAGTATTCGGAAAAACCGTTTCAGGGGTGGATTCTAAACACTTTTATGGATCCAAAAATGCAATTTTAAAAAAACGATATTTTGAATCAGACGATAGTAAACCTCCCCTTAACGCATCTGCCTAATAAACAGGATATCTCGGGTTCGAATCCCGGTGCGAGACACCTTTCCACATAAAGTCCTGATACAGCTATAATCAACACTTCTTTTCCTTTCCTTTCTCTCCCGTGCACCTTCAATTTGCGTAATATTCCGAGTGGTTTTCGGACATGTTCGAATGACCAGGCACCTCGCATTCATAGAGGAAGTCATTTTCCAGGTGATGGCCGGTGTGCAGGCGCCACGGCTGGCAGCTGGCAGCGCGCTGGGCTGTCACAGCGGTGGTGCGTCGATGCGCGGCTGCTGCATCTTTCTCGGCTGCGGCCGCAGCTGCATATCCGGCGTCAGAAGCGGCGGCGATGCTCTGAAGCCAAGACTCAGGAAGGCCACCATCGATGCCTCTTTTCCGGCGTCTCTAAGTAAAGTCTCTACTGTCGAATCTTCTAGCCAAGTTTCTGCTCGGCTGTCTCAGACTCGTGTCTCTCGCACTAGGACGATTTCTCTCCTAGCGTTCTGCAGAGATCTCTCTGTGGACGTGACCATGCCCCCGATTGGTCAGCACATATTCTTTTTCTGGCCAGTCAAATTATTTTTGCAATAACATTCTTAATCTTTCCTTACTGCCCAGATTTCCCATGGTAGAAAGTCCACACAAAGCTGCCGAGAAAGTTACTCCTTCAAGGAAGTGAAGAGTTGTATGAACGCTCCATTACCTGTTTGGACATACCGTAGAGGCTGTGGATCATCCTGTGGCAACCTTTGGCCTCTGTTTCTAAACTGTACTGTTATTTACCAGCTCTGGTGCCCGGTGGTTATTGTGTCCTGGTGGTAGGCTAAGTTTAACGTCTGGAAAATACGCTGCGTAACACAACTGAGTCCGCAGCTCGTGGTCTTGCGATAGCGTTCTCGCTTCTCGCGCACGGGGTCCCAGGTTCGATTCCCGGCGGGGTCAGGGATTTTCCCTGCCTCGAAATGACTGGGTGTTGTTGTGTACTCTTCATCATCATCATTCATCCCCATTCCGATCGGAGGAAGGCAATGGCAATCTACCTCCGCCAGGACCTTGCCTAGTACGGCGGTGCGGGTTTCCTGTATCGTCCCCTACACTCCTCGGAGTAAGGGACCTCATCATCATCAACACAATTGAAGGAACATTTTTTTCAAAATTCCGTAATTGTCTTCCATTACGAAAAAAAAGTTTGACATTTGGTTCAAAGGTGCCTGCATCCTTCCCCTGTAACGGTGTAGAAGCATGGCGCCCTGCGGCGTCACCCTGGGGCTCGGCGATGCTTTAGAGGGCAAGGTGTCGATACATGCGAAAGAAAGGCCAAAGCTCAGAAGTTCAGGTGAGATGTAAGTTGGGTTAATGATGTCATATTGGCACGAAATTCCACCAACGTTCTGCCCGACGTCACCGAGGACGTCTCACATAATGGAAATATCGTCACATCTCAGCATACCCACATTCTGTCCCTTCTTTTGACGCCTCTGCGATGGAGGTCAGAGCCACGACGTTCAGCGTTGAAGTCACGCAGTTCTCTTATGGGTGTACGAGGCAAACGTTTCAGATTCAGACACACCTTCGCTCATAAACAACACGAGAAGGCCTTCGGTGGTGGCATAAAGGACGTCAATGAAACCACCCCTTTCCTTGTGACGTTGATTTCCAAACATTTCGGGTCGAGAACGATAGTTCGTATCGTGATGAGTGACAGGGCGACGTTCTTGACAACGTTTCACACTACTGACACCAGCCGGACGATTCAATCCTTCTCTGAGGACATTGCGGGCCAGCAAGCACACTGAGTGTGATCGCTCCCCTTTCGAATGCAGTGTGACAGGGTGGAACCACTTGAGACCGTTTAAAACCATTCCACAAAATCTGAACGCTTCCAAAGCAGCAGAGGGTGCTTATTGCTTTTCGGCCATTCTGTTTCATTCTGTGGCGTGTGGCGTTATCATTGGATGGGGGGGGGGGGGGGCGGGGGAGACCGGCACATGTTTGAATAAAACGGCATGGGTTCCCTTTAAGACGGTACAGTTCAGCAACACCCTCGGTGCCATACGGACGCATTTGTTGATCACTTTAAAAAATTACCTGTACAGAGGCAAAAACAGTGACGTGAGTCGTAGACACCTGCTCTTACACCTTCTAGCAGACATGCAGAATAGGAGGGATGTCAATCGGCTGCCTGTCTGGAAGTGCCTAGGACTCTATCACAGTTTCTCTCTGTACATGCACATTTTTAAAGCGTTGCCAAACCGGGGAACGGAGGGGGAGGGGGGGGGGGAGGGGGAGGTTCTTAGTGAGAACCTTTGCCGTTTTATTGACGCATGTGTTAATGTCGTACCCCTCCATGATCAGCCCATAGGAGGACGCGAAACAGGAGGGCTGAAAAACGACAAGCACCGTTTGCTGCTACGGATCGCATTCAGATTTCGTCGAATGGTTTCGAACAGTCCCTATTGGTTCAACCCTATGTACCAGAGCAACAGCTGAGATCGCACTGCAAGGGTGAGGTAGCGATCAATCGGGTAGCTGCCCCACAATGTCCTAAGCGAAGGATTCAATCACCCATGGATGTTAGTAGTGTCAAAGGCTGTCAAGAACATCGTCTGGTGGTCATCATGCTGAGAACTGTTGTTTTCGACGGCGAAATGTGAGGGAACCACCGGCCCAAGGAAAGGGGTGGTGTCATGGATGCCATTTATGCCCCCCCCCCCCCTGAGGCCTTTTCGAGTCGATTCTAACAAGGGAACCTCCCCATCGCACCCCCCTCAGATTTAGTTATAAGTTAGCACAGTGGATAGGCCTTGAAAAACTGAACACAGATCAATGAAGGAAACAGGAAGAAGTTGTGTGGAACTATGAAAAAAAATAAACAAAATATACAAACTGAGTAGTCCATGCGCAAGATAGGCAACATCAAGGAGACTGTGAGCTGAGGAGCGCCGTGGTCCCGTGGTTAGCGTGAGCAGCTGCCGAACGACAACTCCTAGGTTCAAGTCTTCCCTCATGTGAAAATTTTACATTCTTTATTTTTTCAAAGTTATGATTTGTTCGTTCGTTCATTTATGTCTGTGTCCACTGTAATAAGTTTAGTGTCTGTGTTTTGCAACCGCACCGCAAAACCGTGCGATTAGTAGACGAAAGGACGTGCCTCTCCAATGCGAACCGAAAACATTTGATCGCAAGGTCATAGGTCAACCGATTCCTCCACAGGAAAACACGTCTGATATATTCTATACGACACTGGTGACGGCATGTGCGTGACATGACAGGAATATGTTGTCGACCTTCCTAACTTGTACACTTGGCGAATGGGTAAAAAGATTCTTCTACCTTGCCTGATTTAGGTTTTCTTGTTAATGTGATAATCACTCCCAAAAAAGTGATGAAAACATAAGAGTTTGTCACATAAACTGCAAAAAATGAAAGCAACAGTTTCACAGTCGCACAGTTTTCCCTGTGCTCTGTCAAAACATATGTTTTTAACGTTTTCATACAACGTCCCCATACTACGGCGCAGTTACCTCGCGTCGGACGGACGGACGGACAAATAATAATTGTCTGAAAATAAAACAAATAAACTTTTCACGGGAGGGAAGACTTGAACCGAGGGTCTCTCGTTCGGCAGGTGCTCACGCTAACCACGGGGCCACGGCGCTCTAGGGCTGACAAAAGCCTCGATGTTGACTAATTTCCGCATGGACTACTCAGTTTGTATATTTTGATTATGTTTTTCATAGTTCCACGCAACTTCTTCCTGTTTTCTCGATTGATCTGTGTTCAGTTTTTCAAGGCCTATCCATTGTGCTAACTTATAACTAAATCTGAGGGGGCTGCGATGGGGAGGTTCCCTTGTAAGAGACAGCGTGTCTGAAATGTTTTCCTCGGCCGTCCACGAGAAAACTGTGTTTCTTCACGGCTGAGCGCCGTGATTTTGACCTCCATCGCAGAGGCGTCAAAAGAATAGGTAAGAAGAGGTGTGACGATCTGCCCATCATGTGACATGTCCACGGTGGCGCTGGGCAGAATTTTGTGCTAATATGACATCATTCAACCACCTTACATCCCAATTGAACTCATGAACTCTGCTGCCCGCCCCTCCCACCGCACTATTTTTTTCCTTCAAGTGTCGACACTCTGCTGTTTAAAGCGTCGCCGAGCCCTAAGATAAAGTCACAAGGCGCGGCAGTTTTGTACTATTACAGAGGACTGTTTTAGTTACCTTTAGAGAGATTTCAAACTTCTACTTTGCAATGGGAGACAATTATACGTTTCGAAAAATTGATTCCTTAGTTGTGCTCCGCATTGAAAATTACACGTTTAACATGGACTCATTAACACTAAACGGTGAGAAGAGGAAGAGGAAATAAAATTCTGAACCTCTTAATTTGTCTCCTGACACCAATCTTGCCACAGAATAATGTTGCACAATTTCGTGCACTACGAAGTTCTCCTTGCGTATTAGGAAAATACACTCAAAATGGTTCAAATGGCTCTGAGCACTATGGGACTCAACTGTTGAGGTCATTAGTTCCCTAGAACTTAGAACTAGTTAAACCTAACTAACCTAAGGACATCACAAACATCCATGCCCGAGGCAGGATTCGAACCTGCGACCGTAGCGGTCTTGCGGTTCCAGACTGCAGCGCCTTTAACCGCACGGCCACTTCGGCCGGCGAAAATACACTGAAGAGCCAAAGAAACAGGTTCACCTGCCTAACTAATATCGTGTAGGGCCGCCGCAACACAACGTGGCATGGACTCGACTAGTGTCTGAAGTGGAGCTGGAGAGAATTGACGCCATGAATCCTGCAAGGCTGTCCATAAATCCGTAAGAGTACGAGGGGGTGGAGACTTCTTCTGAACAGCACGTTGCAAGCTATCCCAGTTATGCTCAATAATATTCATGTCTGGGGAGTTTGGTGGCCACCCGAAGTTTTTCAACTCAGAAGAGTGTTCCTGGAGCCACAACGTAGCAATTCTGGACGCGTGGGGTGTCGCATTGTCCTGCTGGAATTGCTCAAGTTCGTCGGAATGCACAATAGATATGAATGGTGATCAGACAGGATGCTTATGTACGTGTCACCCGTCAGAGTCATATGTAGACGTTTCAGGAGTCCCACGTCACTCAAATTGCACACGCCCCACACCATTACAGCTTGAATAGTCCCTTGCTGACATGCAGGGTCCATGGATTCATGAGGTTGTCTCCATACCTGTACACGTCCACCCGTTCGACACAATTTGAAACGAGCCTCGTCCGACAAGGCAACATGTTCCCAGTCATCAATAGTCCAATGTCGGTGTTGACGGGCCCAGGCGGGGCGTAAAGCTTTGCGTCGTACAGTCATCAAACATACACGAATAGGCCTTCTGCTCCGAAAGTCCATATCGAAGATGTTTCGTTGAATGGCTCGCACGCTGACACTTGTACATGTCACAGCATTGAAATCTGCAGCAATTTACGGAATGGTTGCTCTTCTGTCACGTTGAACGATTCTCTTCAGTTGTCGTTGGTCCCGTTCTGACAGGATCTTTTTCCGGTCGCAGCGACGTCGGAGAGTTGTTGTTTTACCGGATTCCTGTTATTCACGGTACATTTGTGAAATGGTCTGACGTCAAAATCCCCACTTCATCGCTACCTCGGAGATGCTGTGTCCCATCCCTCGGGCGCCAACTCAAACACCACGTTCAAACTCACTTACATCTTGATAACCTGCCACTTTAGCAGCAGTAACCGATCTAACAACTGCACCAGATACTTGTTGTCGACCAAAGCACCGTATTCTGCCTGCTTACACATCCCTGGCCGCCCGCAGTGGACGAGCGGTTCTAGGCGCTACAGTGGAACCTCGCGACCGCTACGGTCGCAGGTTCGAATCCTGCCTCTGGCATGGATGTGTGTGATGTCCTTATGTTAGTTAGGTTTAAGTAGTTCTAAGTTCTAGGGGACTGATGACCTCAGAAGTTAAGTCCCATAGTGCTCAGAGCCATATGAACCATTTTTTTACATATCTCTGTATCTGAATACGCATGCTTATACCAGTTTTTTGGCACTTCATTGTATGTAGTTTAAGTGATATATCACATTAAATAGTTCGTCAAAATGCACCACCTTTAGTATAGTTTGTTGTACTGAAGTGCGTGGTAAATGTAATGTCGGTGGATAAACGTGCTGCCATAGGTATTACCACGATCGAAAAGTCAACATTAGCGAGGTAATAATGTCAATTATGCTTCTTTGGTGCCCATCATGGTGCGCCGGCCGCTGTGGTCGAGCGGTTCTAGGCGCTTCAGCCCGGAGCCACGCGGCTTCTACAATCGCAGGTTCGAATCCTGACTAGGGCCTGGAAGTGTGTGATGTTCTTAGGTTAGTTAGGTTTAAGTAGTTCTAAGTTCTAGGGGACTGATGACCTCAGATGTTAAGTCCTATAGTGCTCAGAGCCATTTGAACCATTTTTGTATGTGTGTGTGTGTGTGTGTGTGTGTGTGAGAGAGAGAGAGAGAGAGAGAGAGAGAGAGGGGGGGAGAGTGCGTATGTGTTTCTGTGTGTGTTCGTGCGTACGTGTGTGTGTGTGTGTGTGTGTGTGTGTGTGTGTGTGTGTGTGCGCGCGCGCGCGCGCGCGCGCGCGCATGAACATGTGGAATGTCACTGCTGGTGACAAGACAGAATTTCTGTTGACGAAGTAGAATTTTTTACGACGTATATGTGTATCAGCTTATTGCTGACGCAGCATCTCACCCGTGTATAGGGAACTCGCACAAGTGACGTCACGCTTTTGCCTCGCCCCTGGCATTTAGGCAACCCAAAGGTGTAAGGTCAATTTGCATATCTAACGTATTTTCCCTCCTGCTCTTAATCAATGTATTGTTGATCATGCGTGGAATAAAGCAAACTTTTCAAATTTTATGTGAACATGTGACAGTGGCAGTTTTCTGAGAAAATAAATTTTAAGACTGTGACTCAGAATCAGAAACAGAGGTCCAATGTGGCATTGCCAGTCACCAGGGTAGGCAACGCACGGAGAGTGTGGTGTGGAACACAGTGTGCACACTGCCATCTCATTAAGTATTCTCCGTCTCTATTTGTGCAGAACTCATCACGCAGGCATCTACTTGCATACCACTACACGGGAAGCTGCAGAGCACTAAAACTGTATCGGAAGACGGAGACTGGACTATATACAACAAATAATTTAAGGACGTTCGGTGTAAGTCCTACTCTGAAATGATGAGAGTGGCACAACTAATGGAAGTTACCTTATAAGGCAGGTCTCACCACGGTACAAGAGAATTACTGTGAGTGCAGTCCGCTGCCCACAATGTTGCATCTTAAAAAGGCATACTCCTGAGACAGCCTATTTGCTCTTGTTGACGTATAGTTGTAGCAACTCCTGGTTTGTAAAAAAAGGAATATTGCTGCTACTACACATTACTGCATCGGAGTAACTTCGTTAACTTGCTACCTACGTGATGTTGCATATAGAGTGTTAAGCTGGATGAACTGCAAGAGTCAATGTTCACAGTTCTTTTAAGGGAACGGGCGTGATACATATGAAAAACACTTACGGGAAGCCGGTGTCGAATGGAACCACAGGGCAGAAGGGAGCTAGAGGTTTTTTTTGGCTGCAAAGTGGTGCACTCTAGAATCAGTTTCAGGCACTACTATTCAAGGGACAAGCATGACATGAAGCCATTGCAGAAGAGTTTGTCTTTGATTGTTGTGCCGGTAGCGTGTTTCCACTTGTTTTTCGAGTGCATATGGTAATATTAGTAACTCTTAATCTGCAAGATAAGCGAAAATCTCTGAGTTTTAAACTGTTCCTAACTTCGCAGGTCGGGCGGAACGGACAGTTTCTGTTCTGCCCCAGTTATCGTACTATGTCTTCCTAGTCTTTACTTTTTAGTATTCATATTTGTTCTAACACTTCTAACATACATTACTATTTTATCAAGTTTTTCATATTGTTGCTAGTGACAGTTCTCCTTTTATCATAGGTGATTATAACGTACGAACGCAAAACTAATCATCAAATTTGATCTACATGAAACATGACTGAGGCAGTGACAGCTGATGTGAAAAAGAAAATGAAACTTTAAAAAGCCAAGATTCTGTTCAACATTATTAAAACAACTCTTCAGAAAGCAGTTCAGAATAAACTTCAAAATGAGACTTTTCAAATTGATAAGTCAAAGCAGAAAATTTTGTCGTGTTATCTGGAATGAGCAAGCGTTAAAGCTTGTCGGTTATTTAAAAGATAGGGAAGGCGGATTGTTTGGATTGACAATGAAGGAGGTCAGAGCTTTAGCTTGAGAGTTGGCAGAGAAACAAACTGAAGCACGCCTTTAATAAAGAAATGAACATGGCGGGTGAAAAGTGGCTGACTCAGTTTCTTTCGAGGCATCCGGATTTTAGTATTAGAAATCTGGAGGCTACCTCTGGTGCTCGAGCAATAGGCGTTAACCTTGCAAACGTTTCCAAGTTTTTTGAGCTTTTGTTAGGAATTATTGATAAGTACAAGCTGTCTCCAGATCTCATTTATAATTGCGACGAGATTGGGGTATGTGTCAAACCAAAGGGATATTCGAAGACAATTGCTCCCGCGGGAAAGCATTAAGTAGGTGTTCTTACATCAGAGAGGAGAGTAACAGTAACAGAAGAAATATGCGTTTTAGATGCCTTTCCCCAGGAAAAGCTTGGTTCAAATGGCTCTGAGCACTATGGGACTTAAAATCTATGGTCATCAGTCCCCTAGAACTTAGAACTACTTAAACCTAACTAACCTAAGGACAGCACACCCAGGAAAAGGATGCAGACGTAGTTAGAGTTGGGTCTTCCTGCGGATGGTTGTGCAGAATGCTGTGAATCAGGCTGGATAAGCAGGGAGATTTTTACCGACTGGTTCAAGAATTTCGTAGTGTTTTCCAGGTCAACCAAACAAATGTGTTGGTGTAGATAGCCACTCAGTGCACACAAGGGATCTCCATGTCACTGACTTGGCGACAGAACATGGTATGGTTGTGTTACGTCTTCCGCCCTATTCTTCTCATAGCCTGCGACCCGTATATGTGTCCCTAATGAAGCCCCTTAATTCATTCTATGAGGAAGAAACTCAAAAGTGGTTCAGAACACACCCTGGAAAAGTTCTCACGCGATGGCAAATCGGATCTGCTTTTGGCTCAGAATTTCTAAATGCTGCGACCGTGAGATCTGCAGTCAGAGGGTTTGACGCAGTCAAAGGGTTTTAGCCTACACGAATATCGCCTGTCGACATGGAGTTTTTCACTGACGCAGACTTCTTACCACCAGCGCCAACTGATCGGCCTATGGAAGTCCCATCATCTTCGTGTGACACTGTCACAGAACAATCAGTGACTCTTGTCTGATAATTTGCCGAAACATACTACACCAGAAAACAGAAGTAGGCCTGTTGAAGAAACAGCTTCCCCTTCAAGTTCAACGTATCTCATGTTCCTCCACAACACATTGTTTCCATTTCAAAAGTTGATGCGACAATAGGGAGGGCTACAAAAAGAAAGAAAGGCGTGCCATGATTCGGACTTCGTCTCCCTGCAAGAGTGAACGTCAGGCATCTGCAAAAATTTCTAAGAAACAAAAGCAGGAGCAGAACGAAAAGGCCAAAAGAGACAGAAATTCATTCATGAGAAAAGGAACTGAAGCTGAGTGTCTTTACTGCAGCGATTTATATTCAAAGTCGACTGGAGGTTGGGTGGCTCCCGTTTCGTGTTATAAATGGGCACCTAACTATTGAGCACAAAATGACAGCCGGCCGCGGTGGTCTCGCGGTTCTAGGCGCGCAGTCCGGAACCGTGCGACTGCTACGGTCGCAGGTTCGAATCCTGCCTCGGGCATGGATGTGTGTGATGTCCTTAGGTTAGTTAGGTTTAAGTAGTTCTAAGTTCTAGGGGACTGATGACCACAGCAGTTGAGTCCCACAGTACTCAGAGCCATTTGAACCATTTTTGAACAAAATGACAGTGGAGACGATGAGACTGAACTCATCTGTGAATTTTATGCCCGAATCACTAACATTCTGCCACTTGTAAGCTCATATGCTTATTGTGTGTTCGTATATTTAGAGAAATATGATTATATATTGAAGTTGTAAGGAAATTTAAGTTAGTAATAGAGCTTCGCTATATTGAAGTTATAAATGTGATTCCGTCCTGCCCCACGCCTAGAGGCACTTGATTGGCGACTCCATGGAGTGTTCTGTGCACCACGACCAAATAGTGGATAGAATTGGAAGGAAGATCAGCATTGGCCGTATTGTGCTTTATTGTCAGCAAAATCGATTTTCGGTCACTTAGTGACCATCCTCAGTGCTGTAATATACAATTAAAATTGGTAGGCACTGGTTTCAAGCTATAACCACAAGCTTAGAGCGATCACCATGGATGATGTGATCGCTCTAAGCTTGTGGTTATAGCTTGAAACCAGTGCCTACCAATTTTAATTGTATATTACAGCACTGAGGATGGTCACTAAGTGACCGAAAATCGATTTTGCTGACAATAAAACAAAATACGGCCAATGCTGATTTTCCTTCCAATTGTCAGCCTTCTTTTAATTGATTATAATGTTCCTCTTTCTTTCATTTTTTAAAGTATATGTTAAATGTCACACCGAAATATTTTTAACTTTATCTTTGCTATGTTAATCGAACTGTGATCATTTTAATCTTAGCGTTAGAGTCGGCCCCGGGTTCTCCTATATTTGTTGGTGCAGTCAGATCAGTATCTCTTGAAAGCCAATAAAAATCCGTAAGTCTATGTTGCGATCACGTTGTCTCAACATAATATCAAGCAGCGCAAATATTATGACTAATATTACAATCTTATCTTGCTGAAAGTCACTTTATATTGCAGAAAACGCCTGAGGCACTTGTAACATTTTTATAGTTTTCAAATAAACAGTCATGCTAACGGCCTTGCCGCAGTGGTTTCCCGCCAGATCACCGAAGTTAAGCGCTGTCGGGCTGGGCTAGCACTTGGATGGGTGACCATCCGGTCTGCCGAACGCTGTTGGCGAGCGGCGTGCACTCAGCCCTTCTGACGCAAACTGAGGAGCTACTTGACGGAGAGGTGGCGGCTCCGGTCTCGGAAACTGACATACGGCCGGGAGAGCAGTGTGCTGACTTCATGCCCCTCCACATCCGCATCCGGTGACGCCTGGGGACTAAGGACGACACAGCGGCCGGTCGGTACCGCTGGCTCCACCAGGGCCTGTGGACGGAGTTCAAATACAAAGTCATAGCTTGCTCATTAGATAACAAACTATGTGTCGACATCAGCAAACACCGAGCTCTACTGCTTAATGATCACCCCTAACCGCTTCTCACTTGCAGTTTGTTAGAGATTGGCCATCTCCGCCCACGTTCATACGTTAATTTGACTCATTTTTTCACCTTTTTAGTGAATAATATTGAAAATACGAGTGATGATTCCAATACGGTCATATTGGGTCATTAAGAAGTTACTTATTTACTATTAAAAACAGTCTTGATCACGATTTATTTATCAAGGTGACCGGTTTCGACCACTACTGTGGTTATCTTCAGACCATTGAGTAGGAACCTCAATGGTCTCAAGATGACCACAGTAGTGGTCGAAACCGGTCAGCCGGCCGGTGTGGCCGAGCGGTTCTAGGCGCTTCAGTCTGGAACCGCGCGACCGCTACGGTCGCAGGTTCGAATCCTGCCTCGGGCATGGATATGTGTGATGTCCTTAGGTTAGTTAGATTTAAGTAGTTCTAAGTTTTAGGGGACTGATGACCTCAGATGTTAAGTTCCATAGTGCTCAGAGCCATTTGAACCATTTGAAACCGGTCACCTTGATAAATAAATCGTGATCAAGACTGTTTTTAATAGTACATATTTGTAAGACACTGATCACTGCCACTCCCATAATGTATTCAAAAGTAATTAAGCTATTTATTGTTTATTAAAATTAAAATTGCATCCAATTTTGTACGGGATTTTGTGGGGCTTGCCTTAGCTCAAGGATAACGCCGCCCACGCCTGAAAATTTGCCACACTCTGGATCAAAATGTCTTGACTACCTGTCGTAGTGGAGTGAGTAACCTACCCATCTCTTCCGATACCTACGGTCGCAGGTTCGATTCCTGCTTCAGGCATGGATGTGTGTGATGTCCTTAGGTTACTTAGGTTTAAGTAGTTCTAAGTTCTAGGGGACTGATGACCTCAGAAGTTAAGTCCCATAGTGCTCAGAACCATTTTTTTCTTCCGATACACACAGCTGTAGCAGTGAATCTAAGATCACCTAGGGCCCAAATGGATATGAGCGTTTGGCGTCATTGGGCGGGAGGCCCCTTACGGAGCAGGTCCAGCCGCCTTGGTGCAGTTCTTATTACATTCGACGCCACACTGGGCGACCTGCGCGCCGGATGGGGATGAAATGATGATGGTGACAACACAACACCCAGTCCCTCAGCGCAGAAAATCCCCGAGCCAGCCGGGAATCGACCCCGGGCCCCTTAGGGGCGGAAACCTAGGGCTAATTAGCCATGAACATTGAATGGTTTCTATCGAGTCAACTCAGTTCTCTTAGCACTCTTAATTCCTTAGTAAGCAACCCAAGTTGCTCTGTTGCTAATCTGGATTACTTAGAGTCCTCAATTCTGCCCATCAGTAGCGCCCACAGCTCGACAGTAGGGTCTGAATGGCGCAGCGTGGGCGACGCGGCGGCACCTGCCGCTGGAAATCGAAGGCGTTTCCCTGGGCCGACTCCCCGCCGGCCTCTTTCTTGCAACACGCCGGCTGTTATCCACGGTTCACTGCCGCTGCCTGAGAAATGCAGCAGTGTGTGTTGCGTGCTTTCTCGCCATCACAGAGCAGCGTTCGCCTCTTGTCCACTAACCGGGATTATCACGTCCGAGCGAAACGCCGCTGCAACCTCTGATCACCGTCTATTCGAAAGTGCTGCTTTTTAAACCGTATATAATCTTCCTGTTGTAGTTGCCTCCCTCTTGGAATCTTCTCTCTCCGGGTACAGAATTAGATATTTGAAGTTTTTCACTTATGAACTCTTATGTTCCTAGTCAATATCCTCTCTTCTTCTTTTTCTGTTCGTGACTCAGTTTCACTCTGTTACCTAAAAGGAAGTGCGCCTCAGCCTACGAAATATTTGAACATTGCATCTTGCGCCCCATGTTTAGCAGGAAATATGAACTACACAAAGCCTGCAGAACACGGTGGTGTGGGCATCAGTCCGAAGACTGGTTTGATACAGCTCTTCACGGTAATCAGGGACGGATCCAAGATTTTGTTCGGCGGCGGGAGAGGAGGGGGGGGGGGTTGAAGTATTAAAAATGTTGCATCACAGAGGCACATCAAAATTTTATTGAGCGAATAACGGTATTTTCTTAATCCTTTTGCTGTCTGTCATTTTATAGTGATGAGTGCTAAAAGGTCATACATTTTTATATTGTCATGCAGCATTCTCTTTAAATTGCCCTAGTTCACGCTGTACTCAGTTTAGAAATCTGACAAAATACAACTTACCCGCATAAGTATGTAGTTTATTATGGTATACACAGATCTTTATACTTCATCACTTTCAATTGTTCATGACACACCAAATAAAAAGTTACTCTTCAAAAATATAAATATGATTTTTTCCCTATACCTAAAATTATATTTAATTTCAGGAAGAATCACTGATGTCCATAAAAACAACATAATTTTCCGAGTAGAGTGACATAAGAAAAGTGTAATTATTATTACGTTTTAGAGAGACAGTAAACATAATATGTGGAGAGTACATTACAGACTGTTCCAAGTTTGCACTTCTGTGTTACATAACATTTGTACTTAAGGAAACTTTGGCTCATTTAAAATTTCAAGAAGAACATCATCGTAACTTCCTGAAGTGCTGGTGTTTTCATTAAAGCACTCAGTAGTTACTCTCAAACAGCTCATGAATTTTGTGGTCTAAGTCCTCTACTTGGGCTTAGATAAAACTGAAAACACTAGCTTAAAAAAAATAACGCCAAAACACTGATAGTAAAAACACTACACAAATATATGAAATAACAGCATGTAAACAAATATTACGGAGCACAATGTCAGCACATAGCAGATTTCTCGATCGTCAGTATTATACAGAAATGATGCTCAAAATTCGATTACTGCCGATTTACACACAGACTGAAATGATGAATATCAATACCCAGCGTGATTTCCCTAAATCGCTCCAGGCAAATGCCGGGATGGTTCCTTTCAAAGGGCACGGCCGACTTCCTTCCCCATCCTTCCCTAATCCGATGAGACCGATGACCTCGCTGTCTGGTCTCCTTCCCCAAACCAACCAACCAACCAATCAATACCCAGCATGCTAGCACCATCTAGTGGCAAATTTTAAAAGCTATATAAGAGTAAACAGCACACCAACAAAGCGACACCCTGGCAGTACTAGCATCAATATGGGGTCATGACAGTGACCCTGACATCCAGAGGGTCCATTTATTATCACAAGTGCTTAAGATAACAGGAAAAATTTAAGTGATGTATTGTCCAGTGACATTAATGCGACCATCTATCAGAAGTCTGCGTAAACACCTCTTGCAGCACGGATCGACCGCTGCGAGATGTGCAGGTAGAGACCCAAAGAGGTTCTGGATATGGAGCAAAGCTGACTTCAGTGCCGTGGTCAGTTCTGCTTGGTTTCTCGGCAGAGGATCCACGGCGCGAACAGCCCGATGGGTATGATCCCACAGATTCTCGACTGGGTTTAAATCCGGGGAGTTTGGTGGCCAGGGGAGTACGGTAAACTCATCGTTGTCGTCTTGGAACTACGCACGTACACTGTGTGATACGTTGCGTTGCCCTGCAGGTTGACACCATCGTGGCAAGGAAAAAAATTGCATGCAGCGATGGACATGGTCTCCAAGGATAGATGAATACTTGTGTTGATCGATTCTGCCTTCCAGAACGAAGAGGTCACCCAAGGAATGCCACGGAAACATTCCCCAGACCATAACGCTCCCTCCTGTGGCCGCGGTGGTCTAGCGGTTCTGGCGCTGCAGTCCGGAACCGCGGGACTGCTACGGTCGCAGGTTCGAATCCTGCCTCGGGCATGGGTGTGTGTGATGTCCTTAGGTTAGTTAGGTTTAAGTAGTTCTAAGTTCTAGGGGACTTATGACCTAAGATGTTGAGTCCCATAGTGCTCAGAGCCATCGCTCCCTCCTGTGTTTGTTTTCGGACGTTTCATTCCATACACGCCATCGGCCATCTGTCCGATGGAGCATGAAATGCGATTCATCAAAATGGTTCAAATGGCTCTGAGCACTATGGGACTTAACATCTATTGTCATCAGTCCCCTAGAACTTAGAACTACTTAAACCTAACTAACCTAAGGACATCACACAACACCCAGTCATCACGAGGCAGAGAAAATCCCTGACCCCGCCGGGAATCGAACCCGGGAACCCGTGCGTGGGAAGCGAGAACGCTACCACACGACCACGAGCTGCGGACTGCGATTCATCCGTAAAGGCCATTCACTGGACGTCCAATTTGTGGCTGGGCAGTGCAAATTCCAGCCCTAGTCGGTGATGAACAGCAGTCAACATGGGTGTGTTAACGAGGCGCCTGCTGCGGAGGCCTATACGCAGCAACGTTCACTGAACGGTCGTTGAAGAGATACTGTTGGTAGCCACTTGGTTCATCTGGATGGTCAGTTGCTCAACATTTGGAAGTCTGCTCCGTACAGATCTCTGAATCCGTCGTTCACCCCTGTCATCTATAGTCCGTGGTGCCACGGACCTGGTTTTCGATAGTGCCATTTTGTCTCGCACGGTATGCTTTAACCACAGCGGCCGCTTCGGAAATGCTTCCACCCTTGTCCCAAAAGCAAATGAGCGTGCCATTTTGGACGTCAGATTAATCGCTACGTTTCCGCATTACGATAACGAGTGAGCTGTTTTCCGCGTCCCCTGACACTCTTTGCCCTCCACTGCCGCCTGGCTTCTGTGGATGGTTTAAATCTTCGCAAAATATTTATTATTGAGAGTTACAGCAAATAGAGTCCTTAAAGCAAAATAGAAAGATACTTTTATAAATTTAAATTCACATGTTTTCCAGTTTGTATTCATGAACTTTTATTTAAATTTTACCTAATATTTATTGTGTATAGAAATTTTATACCGATCGTAGAATACTGCACCACATTATTCAGTGTAACTACTCAATATTTTTTTCAATAAAAGCGAAACGCATCTGGTGAAAACCATAATTTTATTTGCAGTTTTGCCTGGTGCTCTGTGATAATGTACCGATTAATGAAAGCACCTCCTGTGGAAAGAAGAAATGGCCAAGTAACGAAACTTGTAAAACACTTTAATTGTATAATGTTTAACCGCTTTCCGACAAAAATCGTAAAGAACACCAAAGTATGTTCGATACTACAGTAAAACCACAACGGAATAACCACAGATTGTCACATGAGGCGATGACCGCAAGAATAAAGACATAATTTACGCGCTCCGGTATAGCCGCCACGTCGAGCGGTGGGTAAGTTTCTCACTAGCGCATTGCTGTTAGCTGAGGTGCCACATATCGATTAGCTGCTATTGTAGGAATTAAGCAAAATATAATGACGTTCATGTTAAAATGAGGTGTTTATTTTCTTCAATGAAGTTAAATTAAGCCTTTTGTAGTCCTGTCTTCCTCAGTTGCGTGTAGTATTACGGTATATTCATAATTTTTACATCTTGGACCGTCTGATGCAGTATACATAGGCATGACATGCAGGAATTTTAAAATACGGTACAAAGAGCATACCAGGTGTTGGAAGTACGAAACAAACAATTCCACAACTGCAGAACATTTAAAACACCATAACCACCGTCCTACAAACATGGAACAAGAAATGAAAATAATGATAGTAAACAACAGTGACAAATACTTTATACAAACGCAAGAAAATTTCCACATTCAGAAAGCCATCGCTGAAAACAAACGTGTGATAAATGAGCAAACCCACATCAGTACTGGCTCACTGCTACACTTAATAAAAGAAATGATAAGATGAAAATCGTCCCTCTCACACAGGCAGCCACAATATACAGGGTGAGTCACTAACTACTGCCACCAAGAATAACTCCGAAAGTATGATAGGAGCTGTGCATGGAACAACGAAGGTCAATGAAGGTCACATAGGTGGCAGGAACGTCTATTTATAGAAGGTGTTCGAAGTGATGACCATTAGTATCAATGCAGTGCTGCAATCTTCTTATCATGGATTGAGTGGTATCTCTCATCACGTCGGCACTTATCGAAGCACATGCTCTGACAGTTCTCTCTTGCACATCTTCAGGTGTAGTTGGAACATCTTTATAAACAATGTCTTTTACGAATCCTCAGAAGAAAAAATCCAGGGGCGTCAAATCTGGCGAACGAGCCGGCCACGACACATCTCCTATGCGTCCAATCCAACGATTTGGGAATTGTCTCTGCAACTCATTTCTAGCCATCGGGTTTATACCACATTCTGTTTCTTGTTCCTAACGATATTTCTTCTAATAACAGACCTAATGTTTCTTGTAGGAATGTGGTGTACTTACTACCATTAAGAATTCCTTCGATGAAATAGGGATCTACACTCCTGGAAATTGAAATAAGAACACCGTGAATTCATTGTCCCAGGAAGAGGAAACTTTATTGACACATTCCTGGGGTCAGATACATCACATGATCACACTGACAGAACCACAGGCACATAGACACAGGCAACAGAGCATGCACAATGTCGGCACTAGTACAGTGTATATCCACCTTTCGCAGCAATTCAGGCTGCTATTCTCCCATGGAGACGATCGTAGAGATGCTGGATGTAGTCCTGTGGAACGGCTTGCCATGCCATTTCCACCTAGCGCCTCAGCTGGACCAGCGTTCGTGCTGGACGTGCAGACCGCGTGAGACGACGCTTCATCCAGTCCCAAACATGCTCAATGGGGGACACATCCGGAGATCTTGCTGGCCAGGGTAGTTGACTTACACCTTCTAGAGCACTTTGGGTGGCACGGGATACATGCGGACGTGCATTGTCCTGTTGGAACATCAAGTTCCCTTGCCGGTCTAGGAACGGTAGAACGATGGGTTCGATGACGGTTTGGATGTGCCGTGCACTATTCAGTGTCCCCTCGACGATCACCAGTGGTGTACGGCCAGTGTAGGAGATCGCTCCCCACACCATGATGCCGGGTGTTGGCCCTGTGTGCCTCGGTCGTATGCAGTCCTGATTGTGGCGCTCACTTGCACGGCGCCAAACACGCATACGACCATCATTGGCACCAAGGCAGAGGCGACTCTCATCGCTGAAGAAGACACGTCTCCATTCGTCCCTCCATTCACGCCTGTCGCGACACCACTGGAGGCGGGGTGCACGATGTTGGGGCGTGAGCGGAAGACGGCCTAACGGTGTGCGGGACCGTAGCCCAGCTTCATGGAGACGGTTGCGAATGGTCCTCGCCGATACCCCAGGAGCAACAGTGTCCCTAATTTGCTGGGAAGTGGCGGTGCGGTCCCCTACGGCACTGCGTAGGATCCTACGGTCTTGGCGTGCATCCGTGCGTCGCTGCGGTCCGGTCCCAGGTCGACGGGCACGTGCACCTTCCGCCGACCACTGGCGACAACATCGATGTACTGTGGAGACCTCACGCCCCACGTGTTGAGCAATTCGGCGGTACGTCCACCCGGCCTCCCGCATGCCCACTATACGCCCTCGCTCAAAGTCCGTCAACTGCACATACGGTTCACGTCCACGCTGTCGCGGCATGCTACCAGTGTTAAAGACTGCGATGGAGCTCCGTATGCCACGGCAAACTGGCTGACACTGACGGCGGCGGTGCACAAATGCTGCGCAGCTAGCGCCATTCGACGGCCAACACCGCGGTTCCTGGTGTGTCCGCTGTGCCGTGCGTGTGATCATTGCTTGTACAGCCCTCTCGCAGTGTCCGGAGCAAGTATGGTGGGTCTGACACACCGGTGTCAATGTGTTCTTTTTTCCATTTCCTGGAGTGTATAATTCTGTCCTCCAGAATCCCACACCATACATTCAACGACCACGGTTTTTGAAAATTTGGAAATTTGCAGGAGGCTTCTATGGGACCAAACTGCTGAGGTCATCGGTCCATAGACTTACACACTACTTAATCTAACTTAAACTAATTTACGCTAGGGACAACACAGACACCCATGCCCGAGGGAGGACTTGAACCTCCGACGGGGGCAGCCACGCGTTCCGTGGCAAGACCCCGCGGCTCCCCAACGCGGCTCGCTTTTTTGGTGTGCAACTTGCCGCAGCCAACATGGATTTTCAGTTGCCCAATAATGCATGTTATGCAAATTAACATTTCCATGGTTAGAGAATGTAGCCTCGTCAGTGAATAATATCAAATTAATAAATATGTCACCCCTCTGAATCTGAAGTTCAGCCCATCGGCAGAATACAATGCGACGCATACAATCAGTACCAGTTAATTCTTGGTGGAGACTGATGTGGTAAGGATGATATTTATGGCGATGGAGAACACGAACAACACTACTCTGGCTCATGACAGAATCTCTTGCGATTTGACGCGAACTAACACAAGGATCTCGAGCCACAGTGGCCAGAGTACCAATTTCCGTTTCCTCGTTAGTAACTTTCCTTTGCCGGATATGTTTCCGATACGTTTAAGATCCAGTTGTTCTCATTTTATCGCCTCGTGATGACTGGGTGTTGTGTGCTGTCCTTAGGTTAGTTAGGTTTAAGTAGTTCTAAGTTCTAGGGGACTGATGACCATAGATGTTAAGTCCCATAGTGCTCAGAGCCATTTTCTCATTTTATCACGCCGGCCGAAGTGGCCGTGCGGTTAAAGGCGCTGCAGTCTGAAACCGCATGACCGCTACGGTCGCAGGTTCGAATCCTGCCTCGGGCATGGTTGTTTGTGATGTCCTTAGGTTAGTTAGGTTTAACTAGTTCTAAGTTCTAGGGGACTAATGACCTCAGCAGTTGAGTCCCATAGTGCTCAGAGCCATTTGAACCATTTGAACCATTTTATCATACACATATTTAAACGTGCGACGTGTAGGGTGAGTACGCTGAGGGTATATTTCAACGAATACGTCTCTAGCTCTCACAGAATTTCGTTGGCATTCTCTGTAAGTGAGAAGCATATCGACTTGTTCTTCAAGGAATACATCATTCACATTCGCTTGGTTCGACGATACTAGTCTTACCGTTCCTATTATTGTCGTATCGTGAAACCGTCGAATGGTGTTTGCATGTCAATGGCACGTTAGATGGATACGCGTATTCGGCGATTATGTACTATTTGCACGATATACGAGAGACAATTGTCAGAGCATGTGCTTACATAAATGCTGAAGTGATAGGGAATACCACTCAATCCATGATAAGAAGATTGTAGCATTGCATTGATAACATTGGTCATCACTTCGAACACCTTCTGTAAATGGACCTTCATGCCACCTTTATGACCTTCGTTGATCTTCAAAGACCTTACTGTTACACATCATTGGATTCGCCTCGATAGCCGCTATGAGAAAATAAGTACCAAACTGAAGCATCCCTTTTTAAAAGAACAAAATTGACCTTCATATCTGGTTCTGAGCACTATGAGACCCAACATCCTAGGTCATCAGTCCCCTAGAACTTAGAACTACTTAAACCTAACTAACCTAAGGACATCACACACATCCATGCCCGAGGCAGGATTCGAACCTGCGACCGTAGCAGTCCCGCGGTTCCGGACTGCAGCGCCTAGAACCGCACGGCCACCGCGGCCGCCCCTTCGTATCTCTGAAGCGACCCCACGTAGCAACAAAAAACCAACGTCATATCATGGCCCCCGTTGTCCCATGCAACATTTGTCCCACAAACTTTTCAGCTACTATCATACTTTCGGAGTTATTATTCTAGGTGACAATAGTTAGTGACTCACCCTATATATCCGTTCCTTCGCCTTCTAGACGCACACACTAAAAAACTCAACAATTTAAATATTATTTCAAAAATGGTTCAAATGGCTCTGAGCACTATGCGACTTAACTTCTCAGGTCAGCAGTCGCCTAGAACTTAGAACTAATTAAACCTAACTAACCTAAGGACATCACACACATCCATGCCAGAGGCAGGATTCGAACCTGCGACCGTAGCGGTCGCTCGGTTCCAGACTGCAGCGCCCAGAACCGCACGGCCACTCCGGCCGGCAATATTATTTCACATCTAAACCCACACACCCACCCACCCGCACACACACACACACACACACACACACACACACACACACACACACACACACACACACACACATACAGATACACAGGCATGCATACACAAACAGATCACATATACTTCAAAAATTAGACTCCAAAGTTGGCAATAACATTCGATCTTTGGCAGTAACATCCGACAGTGGGCAACACAAACCAAAACATTGCGTCAAAACAAGTGTTCAGTTCGTAGTACTGTGAAATGTGGAAAAAACCCTAATTGGCAATAATAAGAAGAGGAACGGCACCAAAAATGGAGCAGAAATATAATATGCAGGCTACCGTCCACGCAACCTGTAAGTAGAAACCAAACACCAGAACTGTTTATAACCAATAGGTTCATTGCCCCAAAATGTAAACTGAATAGTAAAATATGCACATATTCCAGGCCACTGAAGACGCCTTGCAGAGAATAAAGGCGAAACGCGTATGGCAGGAAAATAGTGTTTCATTCAGTTGTAGTCAGTCTGACCAAAAAGTAAAAATTATCACTACACCGTAAAGTTAATTTAAGCTTGTTGAGACACTGATAACAACTCATTTGATTACTGATAATGTCAGCAGCGGCAGATGCTCTGAAGTCTGCGGAATTTTAAATGAAAATGTACAGTGAAATTTGAAATAAAAAATATATGGTTGAAGCATTTAAGTCTGGGTTTAGGAAAAATCGCAATTTTGTACAGCATATGAAATTAAATTAAGTCTAGCATAACACAATAAACGTTACATTGCTATGGTTGGCAGCAGTCAAAATCACGAAGACTAGACTTGTACTGATACGTATTGAGGTGAACTATGGGGCTGAGAAACAAGTCGATGGGTCAGACCACAGGTACCTGTATTAGAGACGGCCGTGGATGAAGTATACTGCCGCGATCCTTATTTATCCGTCATGAATGCAAATACTCGCTCGGCAGATGAGCGGCGATCGTAAGAGCTTGTCAAGTCAGAAAGCTGTGTCATAATGTTACCCTCCTTTTTTGGGAGACTGGGGAGCAATACGTCACTGTCTCGTGGGGCGGAGGTGGGGGGGGGGGGGGCTGCTGCAGTACTGCAGCACCCCTCTGGATACGCCGCCGACGGTCATCTATAGAGTGCAAGCCTCTTCGTCTCTGCATAACTACTGCAACCCACATCCATTTCAACCACTAAAGTCAAACCTTGACCTCCCTCTGTAATTTTTACCTCATACGTTCTCTCCGTCTCCAAATTCATGATTCCTCAACGCAAATGGCTGTGTCCTATTATGGGATCCCTTCTTTTAGTGAAAATGCACCATACATTTCTTCCTCATTCCGATTCATTACTCCCTCGTCAGTTCTCCGATCCAACAGTCTAAATCTCAGCCTTTTACTGTAGCATCACATTTTAAAAGCTTCTATTCTCTTCTTGTCTTAAGTGCTTAACGCCCACCTTTCATTTCTGTACAAAGCTACACTCCCAACAAACACTTTCAGACTGGACTTCTTAACATTTAAATTTATATTCGGCGTTGACATATATATCCTCTTCATAAAAACTTTTATTTATATTACCAGTCTTTATTTTATACTTTCTCTACTTCGATCATTGTCAGTTGTTTTTCTGCCCAAATAGTAAACCTCAGAGACTACTTTAGTGTCTCATTTCCTAATCTAACTCTTTCAGCGTCGCCTGATGTAATTTGAACACATTTCATTTTGCTTTTGTTGATGTTCGTCCTAAAACGTCATTTTTAGATGCTATCCACTTCGTTCGTCTGCTTTTCCAAGTCATCTGCCGTCTCCGATAGAATTACCATGTCGTCGGCTGCCCTGAAAGTTTTTATTTCTTCTCCTTTAACTTTAATTCCTTTTCTCAATTTTTTCTTGTTTTCTCTCGTAACTTACTCAGTGTACAGATTCAATAATATCGGGTGTAGGCTACAATTCTGTCTCGCCTCTTTCTCAACTACCCTTTTCCGTTCATGTCCTTCGACTCTCTTAACTACGCTCTGATTTCTGTACAAGTTTTAAATAGCATTTAGCTCTCTATATGTAACCCCTTCTACCTTCAGAATGTCAAAGAGAGTTTCCCAGCCAACATAGTCAAACGCTTTCTCTAAATGTGCAAAGGCTATAAACGTAGGATTGCTTTTCTTCAACCTTTCCTCTAAGACAGGTCATAGAGTCGGTATTTCCGTATTTCTCCGGAATGCAAACTGATTTTTCTTCAGGTCGGCTTCTGTCAGTCTTTTTATCAGTCTTTCTATTTCTCTGCAAATAATTCCTTTTAGTATTTTGCAACCATGACTTATTAAACTGATGGATCGGTGTTATCTGCACTTGTCAGCATCACCCTTATTTATTTCTGAGTGTATGACACCTGTCTCATTTGCCTTTTGCAACAGGTGGAATAATTTTGCTTTTGTATGATTTCACAAGGGCCATGTTAATTTCGACGGAATGCTGTTTTCTCCAGGCGCTTTGTTTCGAAATGCGCCTTTCACGCATCTGTGAAAATTTTCATGCTGTATGACGTACCCTGTCTCATCTTCATCCCTTTTCTTTTTGTTGCTTCAAATTTATTTCCTTTATACAGCCCCTCTTTTTATATTCCATCCACCTTTCAACCTTCCTTCCTTGGTTGCCATCTGATCTTTTAACATTAATAATGGTATTTTTCTTTTCTACAAACATCTATTTACTTTTCCTATCTATCTTTTTCATTGTCATGCATGCTCCTACAGCTTTACATTTCTCGTCCAGCTAATTCTGCTTTCACCCGCACTTTCTGTCTATATCATTTTTTCAACATCTGTATTGCCTTTTGCCAGCTTTATTTACCGAATTTTCATGATACCATCTGCTGTCAATTAAATTGCTATCGGGTTTTATTTTTATGCCTAGTTGCTTCTCCGTTTCTTTCACCGTTTGACCCTCTTCTTCTGTTGTATTCATTTTCCCTGTTTCAGTGAATCGCTGCCTAAAATTTCCTCTGAAGCTCTCAAAAGCCTCTAGTTCTTTCAGCTTATGCAGGTCCCACTACCTTAATTCCATACCGTTCTACAATTTTTTCAATTTTAACCTACAGTTCATAACAAATAAATTATGGTGAGTGTCCACAGTCGCCCCAAAAAGGTTTTCTAGTATAAAATCTAGTTTCGAAATTTGTATATTACCATTATATAATCAGTGTGAAAGTCCGCAGCTCGTGGTCGTGCGGTAGCGTTCTCGCTTCCCGCGCCTGGGTTCCCGGGTTCGATTCCCGGCGGGATCAGGGATTTTCTCTGCCTCCTGATGACTGGGTGTTGTGTGACGTCCTTAGATTAGTTAGGTTTAAGTAGTTCTAAGTTCTAGGGGACTGATGACCATAGCTGTTAAGTCCCATAGTGCTCAGAGCCATTTGAACCAATCAGTGTGAAAGCTTCTGCTGTCTCCAGGCCTCTTCTACATATACACTTTCCTTTCATGATTCCTGAACTTAGTTTTGGCAATGATTAAATTGTGGTCTGTGCAATATTCTACAAGGCGCGTTCCCATTTCTCCAGTCCATTTTCAACCACTTTTTTCTTCCCTTCCTTTTTCTAGTACTGAATTCCAGCCCCACATCACTATTACAGTATGTGAATAATTCTTCTTATCTCATACCACATTTTTTTTTAATCTCTTCATCATCTGCGGCGCTACCAGGCATACTACTGTACTACTGTGGAGGGGCTTTGCTGTGTCTATCTTCGTAGCGATAGTAACGATGTGAATAATTTCTTTTATCTCATCGTACATTGATTCAATGTCTTCATCATCTGCAGAGTTACTAGGCACATAAAGCTATACTGCTGTGATGGCTACCTGCTGTGTATCTGTCTTGGGTGCGATGAAGCATTCACTATGCTCTTCAGAGTAGATTACCCGCGTTCCTTTTTCTTTTCGCTGTTATACCTACTCCTGCATTATTCCTTATGGATTTTGTGTTGTTAACCCTGTACTCACCTTACCAGAAGTCCTGTTATTCCTGCCACCGCACTTCCCGAACGCCCACTATATCTAACTTCAATCCACCCATTTCTCGTTTTAAATTCCCTAACCTACGTATCCGATTAAGTGAACTAACAGTCCACAGTCTGACTCGTAGTCTGCTAGACTTGCTTTCGTCGTAACAATGTCTTCCTGAGTAATCCTCTCCCATCGATCCAAGTGAGGTACTACTTCATATCTGGAATATTTTACATAAGAGGATGCCACCAGCAGTTTTCCCTTCCTTTCAGCTGTTAGGAGTATCAGCATAGTAAGGCAACATTGACTAACGTTTGAAGGCCACATCGGTCAGTCACCCAGACTCTTGCCTCTGACACTATTGCACAGGCTGCTGCGCTTCTTCAGGATCCATAAGTTAGTCTGGCCTCTCCATAGATACCTCCCGTACGTGATTCACCCACATTACATCTGTCCATATCGACAAGGCACGCAATGCAGTTCATCGCGGCAGGATACAATGTTTATGAGGAGTTTTACTTAATATCTCAATGCTCAAGGGAATGATGTTCAAAATTGAAAACCTAAAAAAAAATGATCAGTTTACGAAAACACTCATTATTTATCTGTATCTCTTTCATCTACAGATATCCTATTTTTCTCTGCTTTAAGCGCAAGTAATTTGATTTTTAGCATGTGTAGTGCTTTGGATTGAAAATGAAGTATGCTTTCCTCTAGTATGTTTGAGGCAGCATAATTGAAAACAGAAGTTTGTGTCGTAGATCTTGCCTTGTGGATTTCTAACGAGTTCTCACGTTCAGTTCCATTTTCAAAGCTACTCTTTCAAGAACTCTTCTTATTTTTCTTCTTGCCTTAAATGGCCACTGGCACTTACTGAGCGTTTTGTCAAATTAATAATACCTGTAGTCAGTGGGTCAGTGGTAAGACACTGGACTTGCATTCGGGAGAGTGAAGGTTCAAATACCTGTCCGGCTATTCGGATTTAGGTTTTCTGTGATTGCCATGAATCGCTTAAGGCAAATGTGTGAATGGTTCCTTTGAAAGGGAACAGCACATTTTCTTTCCTGTCCTTCCCCATTCCGAGCTTGTGTTCTGTCCCTAACGACCACATCGTCGACGGGACATCGGATTATTCTTTCTTGTACCCTAGGGTCCGTCCAGTCTCTCTCCGTGCCTATATGTACCTTGTACTGGTCGTCGGCGAGACAGTCGACGGTAGTACGGGCAATGAGCGTTGTATCAAGGCAGGACAGTTTCATACCGTATTTTCAAGAAACATACTCCTCACAGAGTATTCCATTTCTCGTTACTTTCGATACTGCGTCCCATTACGTATAAATGTTTTCCTAGAAATTTGTAGCTGACCTTTTCCTGACTAAGAATGATTGTATACATAAGTCATTCTTTCCTTTCTTTCCTGGCGCTCCTCCGGAAAAAAATTACACCGTTCGATTCTTTTACAGTAGGTTGTCGACTACACCATACAATAGAAAAAAGTATTACATGACAGTTAATGTGATTTCGTGTGACTAGAATAGCAAGACACTCTAAAACAGAACTGATATTTCCATTCAGCTTGGATCGCAATTTAATTTTACAGTCGAACTGAACACTTAGTAAGAACCGTTAGTGGGTCGAACTAAGTAATGTCGGAGACACTCATTTCCCGCATATTTCACTCACGCCATCTGTTGCTCGCGCACGGCGTCGAACTCACAGGACCTGCGAAACCTATCTGAGAGTAAGGAACTGGAAGCTTACGAATACTGCCGACTCTGCCAGAGCTGGACGCGAACTGCTTGCGAGTGACCAAACGTGTTCGGTACTGTGTGCCACTGCCGTATTGGCCTACTGAACATAAGAGGCATTCGAAGATTATCGAGTAGGCGCGAACTGCTTGCAGAAAGGAGACACGCGAGTAACAAAATATTCACGCCACTCCGGATCCGCTGAGGACAACGAATTGGAGGAAAACGAAAATTGATGACATGACCAAAGTTGGGTACGAACTGCGTGCAGGAAAGAGATCGTGAGAATATTGATTTCGTGCGGTCTAAGGCGCTGCGTCATGGACTGTGCGGCTGGTCCCGGCGGAGGTTCGAGTCCTCCCTCGGGCATGGGTGTGTGTGTTTGTCCTTAGGATAATTTAGGTTAAGTAGTGTGTAAGCTTAGGGACTGATGACCTTAGCAGTTAATTCCCATAAGATTTCACACACATCATCAATATTGATTTGTTTCAAGCAGTGACGATGCAATATTTCGAATTTCTTGATATGTATAACTTACATAGTAACAAATACATACGATATCCAACATCTGTAGATGGTCGTGACCGAAACGTAGGTGTCCGCCGCAAAGGACACTCCGCCTCCGAGGTCGTTAAAGCGCAGGACGTTTCATATATCATTTTGTCTAGTGTGTACGTTGAGAACCTCCATTCAAGCAAACCTGCGCCGCACCCAGGATCACTTGTTATAAGTAACACCATGTGATGACTACTGGGTACTGGGTAGTTGTGAATGATTCTAGTCACTGGCCATCGACTGCGTCATCAAATGACATTTGATCTTTTCGTCTGTTTACTAGACATGCCGAAAAGTAACACCTCTTACTTTTTTATGTGAAAATGCTCAAAGCTTTTTAAATAAAACAAACATTATTAACATTCTACATTTCTATTCTTCATGTCTGTAATTTATTTCTGAACATAGTTACCCTGATGAGAAATATATTTCTTCGAATAAAAGTCCTGTTTGTTGAACCGTCACTGTAGAATTTCTGACCTTCTTGACGGAGCCACTGCCTCACCTCTGCTTATACCGCTTCATCACTATCAAAGCGAAGTCCTCGAAGGTGATCTTTATGTTTTGGAAACAAATGAATATCGCTTAAAAGACATGATAGTCGCCGTTGACTGTATGAAATATTTATTATTACGATTGTAGTTTCTGCCTTAGGGCCATTTTCAAGTAACACTGCAAAAGTTACATTCTGTCAGAATATAAGACTATCTGACATGAGTACATGTAGTAGTCTTATCTTCTGACAGAATGTAACTTTTGCAGTGTACTTGAAAATGACCCTAAGGCCGAAATTGCAATCGTAATAATAAATATTTCATACAGTCAACGGCGACTATGATGTCTTTTAAGAAATATTATATGATGTGACTCCCAACCATGAGAAGTTAATCAAATATATATCGGATGGGGCCAAGTCGGGACTGTATGGAGAATGACTGACGACACTGAAAACAAGGTGTCGGATTGTTACAGATGTCGTAGCTCTCGTGTGTGGTGTGGCATTGCCGTGCTGACGGAGAGAGCTCTTCAAATTCGAAACTCGATTATAGCACTCCGTTTCAGACGCATCGACATAGTTACGTTACACACAGCTATGATACACGCTACAATTCGGAGCCCTCTAGTGGCAGAGAGCTGTAAATAATTAGACATGAACAATAAAGATGTGGAATGTTAATACGTTTGTTTTCAGCATGACATCGTATATGCATTACATTCCACTTATTCATTTAGCGAATCAGCTACAGAGCTTTACTCCAGGTGCTAATCACCCGCATGTCTTCGTCCTCTCCACAGGGGAACACTATGTTGAAACTAACGTATCTATCTCGAAATAACTGGAGTTTTGATACGATATCTTTCTTTTCAAAGAATCAGTATGAGCAGAAACAACCAGTTGTGTGTAACACAGTTTGCTTCATGCATGTGCAACATCTTGCAAACATTGGATGCAGGTGAACAGGTAGATTGCCTCTTCCCAGATTTTCGTAGGGCATTCGACACTGCACCACATCGTCGGCTACTAACCAAGACACAAACACACGGAGTGCATTTGCAAATACAGCGTGATTGCGTGATGGTGTTACATACTATCAGGGATGGTGGAGAAGGGTAAGCTAAGGGACCCTGGTCCGGAAAGACCGAGTCAAAAGTTGTAAACTAAAATCGTCCTGATACCTCTGGCAGTGGTGTACATATACTGGTACTGTCCTTAAGATCGAAGGTTCCTGGAATATACCCCACTCGTTATTAGTCAACGGATGTGGTTCAAACATGATGGACTCCCATTTAACTTTGGACTGAGAGTTCATGAACACAAGGATAAGATATTCCCGGAAAACTGGATTAGTGGACAGGCAGAGAATGTTCTGTTTCGTGGCCAGCATGTTCATCTGATGTCGCCCCATTTAATTTCTTCTCGTGGGGCTGTGTAAAAAGTATGGTGCAGGAGATGCCTGTCGACACTAAAGAGGATTTCCTGGCAACAATTCTAGCTGCCTGCGACATAGTTCAGACGACACCGGGGATATTAGAACGGGTACGACAGAACTTTTGTGCGATGGTACCATACCTGCATCGAAGCTGGGGGACGACCATTTCGAACAACTGTCGTAAATGTAGCTGCGCATTAAACTTGCGTAGGTAAATGGAGCTCATTATTATTCTACCGTACTTATGCTAAGAACAACACACACACCCGTGCCCGAGGGAGGACTTGAACCTCCGGCGGGAGGGGTCGCGCATTCGGTGGCATGGCGCCTCAAACCTCGCGGCCACTGCTCTCCGGGCCCATACCAGTGGCCTCTGGGTAGCCCAGAGCCAGAATGCGGGCCCCAAACTGCTCCTCCAGGACATCAAACCATCTCCTGTTGCGATGGGATCGAGCTCCGTCTACATCTTGTCGAAATCAGGGTAACTTTGGATAATGAGAATGAAAGCACCTTCCAAAACTTTCACGTACCGTGCGGCAGTAACCGTGCCATCAAGGAATATCGCACCGATTATTTTGTAACTGAACATTGCACACCACACAGTCACGTGTTGAGGGTGAAGGGACGTCCCGATCGCGAAATGTGGAATCTCAGTCCCCCAAACGCGCCAATTTTGCTTATTTACGAACCCATACAATTGAAAGTGGGCTTCGTCGCTAAACCATGCATGCATGCACATATTAGTTCCCATCGTGCCCCGCGATCAACCGTGCAGTTTGAACGTCCTAACGCAAACCGTTCATAACTTACAACGATTTTATTTCATATAGCTCAGTAATTGTCTCCCTGTAAATGCGGTGCGTTCGCCGTGTTCCCCTCTCCCCTCTCCTCATGCTCAGATAGCACGATTCCAAGCCTTCCATGAATGAGTGAAACACATCGCCATCTAGCATGCAGTCGACAGACTGAGTCAAGGCCTTCTTCGTATGAGTGGGGTGAAGATATTGGGTTGCACCTGGAAAGTTGTTGAGTGTAAACATGCATTAATAACTCGAAAATGAAGGATCTTCGAATATGCGATTAGATGGATTATTTCTTGTTTTGGGGTAAGAAACCTGTTCCCAAAGTTTGTAAAGGTATTTTCCAATCAGTATGTGTATCACCAGTGATTACTTAAGTTATTGAAAAGGCTGGATATGTAAGGATAATTGATCATTTCATTTCACATAATTTGCTGTCAAATGTACAGTTTAGTTTTAGAAGTGGTTTAACAACTGAAAATGCTATATTATCTTTCCTCTGTGGTACTGGATGGATTAAACAAAAGGTTTCGACTCTACACATCTTTTTTTGTTTAACTAAGGCATTTGATTGTGTTAATCTCAAAATATTGCTCCAGTAGTTCGACCATTGTGGAATATGGGCAGTAACTCAAAATTGGTTGACCGCTTGCTTTACGAACAGGCAGCAAAAGGTCATTCTTCACAGCACTGAGAATGGCTATGGTGTGGCGTCCGAGTGGTGCATGGTAAAATGGGGAGGGGGGGGGGGTGTACGCCAGGGATCCTGTACCTTAAAAATGGCTCTGAGCACTATGCGACTTAACTTCTGAGGTCATCAGTCGCCTAGAACTTAGAACTAATAAAACCTAACTAACCTAAGGACATCACACACATCCATGCCCGAGGCAGGATTCGAACCTGCGACCGGAGCGGTCGCTCGGCTCCAGACTGTAGCGCCTAGAACCGCACCGCCACTCCGGCCGGCTGATCCTGTACCTTATTTCGAGTGTATAAATAATATGCCTTCTAGTATGACAGGTGATTCTAAAATATTTCTGTTTGCTTGGCAGTAAAGGATGTTGTTTGCAACGTTGACCGTGTTTACAATAGTGCAGTTCAAGACGAAAGTTTATGGCTTGTAGAAAATGAACTACCGCTAAATCACAGTAAGACACAGTTTTTACAGTTTCTAACCCACAATTCAACAAATCCTGACCTTCACATTACACAGAATGGGCATATGATCAGTGAGGCTGAACTGCTGAAGTTTCTAGGTGTTCAGGTAGATAATATACTGTCTTGGAAAGCCCATGTTCAGGATCTTGTTCAAAGACTTAATGATCAAATGCTCAAATAAGTGATAGCTCGACACGAAAAGTAGTCTACGTCGCTTATTTTCATTCGCTTTTCACGTATGCTATTATATTTTGGGGTAACTGTTCCCATACTCAAAGGGTATTTTTGGCTCAGAAACGGGCGGTTGAGGTAACACCTGGCGCTAGTTCGCGAACCTCTTGTCGAACCCTGTTCCTGGATATTCTGACTTTGGCCTCTCAGTATGTATATTGTTGACAATATCAGCTTATTCCCAAGAAATAGCAGCTTACACTCAGTTAATACTAGGCCGAAATACAATCTACATTCTGATCGCACCTCTTCGACTCCTGTGAAGAAAGGCGTGCAGAATTTGCTGCATCCATTTTCAATAAGCTACCACAAGAATTCAAAAATGTTTTGCTTTGTTTGATTGTCTTTTGTTCTGTTTTACAGTAACTTCCATTACAACACATCACAACGACGTATTCAGTGTCTGAAATGACGGATATGCACAACATTTTACGGCCTAGCAGATGGGATGCGGACACAGCACTTCAGGTTTATGCTGATCGTTACCCTGGAGGGCAGTTACCTTGTGCGAGAACGTTTTTACGACTCCACCAACGCTTGCGACAGACATACACTCATCTGAGACGAGAGGTGCAGATGCTGGGAGACCATGCGATGTGCAAACGCCACAGTCTGAACAACGGTTCCTTCGTACTGTGGATGAACTAGCACAAGGAGAATAGAGGGAAGGGAAGGCGTTAATGGTATGACGGTCTGGAAATTCTGCAAGAAAACTCTCTGTACCCGTATCACCCTCAACGGATATAAGGATTAAATGAGGCAGAGTTTCAGACAAGAATTGAGGCATTGAGATCAGAAACGGGACTTTTCATCATTTTTGGGGTATATGAGTTATTACTGTAGTTGGTATTTTCACACGATTCAGCATCTGTTGGTTCTAAAATGGGACTTGTTCAGTATTTTTTTCCCTGTCAGAACCAGTGTTGAAATTACGTTTCGTGAAGAAAGAGGACTTGTCACAAAGACAAGTCCCTATATAGCACGAAAGAACGTGAAGCGTGAGGGCAGCACTGTAATGGTTTGCAGTAATCTGCTGTGAGATTTCAAAATGGCTCCGGTGATGGAACCGTCACACGAGTCCGAAGAGGATTTACGTGAATTTAGAAGGAAGAAAAGACGCCCCGAATTGCGGAAGAGGAATGTGATTAAACAAAAGAAGGTTAAGGGCACGTTGTGAAAAAACTTGTACAAGGAGAAGAGGTGGGAAAATCAGAAATGATCACATTCGATTTCATGCAGAACGTGCCTGTTCCACACGTACCAATAACTAATACGATATATTCGCGGCAGCCATGGGTATTTATATTTGGTATTCATAGATTTTCTGATAACAAAGCTGTTATTTATATGTTTAATGAAGTAACCGCTAAGAAGGGTCTTAATGCAGTGGTTCCTCTCCTTACGGATTTCGTAACTAAACATGTGGCCTCTAGTGTGAAAACGTTATACGCATTGTCAGATGCCTGTATAGGACAGAATAAGAATCGCACAATGGTTCAATTTTGGTACACTTTAGTTCATAATGGTAGATTTTCCAACGTTTTCCACATGTTCCCAACCCGTGGGCATTCCTACAATGCCTGTGATAGGGACTTTACAAGTCTGGAATTACGAAAAAGGAAACAGGACAGAGTGGTTCACAGTACTACAGAAAGCAAGGAAACGTATGCATATTGAACTTTGCACACAAGACACGTTTCTTGACTATCAGAAAAGTCTAGATTAATTTTTTAAGAAGTCTGTAACTTTGAAAGGAGAAAAATGGGCTTTTACACCTTACAAACAAGTTGAGTTCACTGACCAGGCAAAATGCGTTTCTGTTTCACCCAATAGCAGTGGAATGGTGAAATATGATTTTCGTCTGGTTAAGGCTGGCAAAGTCCCTCATTTCCATAATGTGCCGAGAGCATACATGGTGAAACGTCCCCTTAGAAAAATTATACATGACTGTGCTTAAACTGACACACAATAATTTTTAGCGCACCGCAATCTGACTTTCAATAATCCCTACAAAAGAATGGCCCTGACTAACATTAACCTATACCTTTCACAAATCACTTACCTCACAAAAATCTTCGTTACTCGAACTACTGCAATACAGCGAGCGCCACTACTGCCAGCTAAATAAAAGATTCAAACTACGGAAGGCACTAACTACTGATAGGCATAGTTAGCAAATGAAAAATTTTAATAGAGAATAAACAATGTACACTCCTGGAAATGGAAAAAAGAACACATTGACACCGGTGTGTCAGACCCACCATACTTGCTCCGGACACTGCGAGAGGGCTGTACAAGCAATGATCACACGCACGGCACAGCGGACACACCAGGAACCGCGGTGTTGGCCGTCGAATGGCGCTAGCTGCGCAGCATTTGTGCACCGCCGCCGTCAGTGTCAGCCAGTTTGCCGTGGCATACGGAGCTCCATCGCAGTCTTTAACACTGGTAGCATGCCGCGACAGCGTGGACGTGAACCGTATGTGCAGTTGACGGACTTTGAGCGAGGGCGTCTAGTGGGCATGCGGGAGGCCGGGTGGACGTACCGCCGAATTGCTCAACACGTGGGGCGTGAGGTCTCCACAGTACATCGATGTTGTCGCCAGTGGTCGGCGGAAGGTGCACGTGCCCGTCGACCTGGGACCGGACCGCAGCGACGCACGGATGCACGCCAAGACCGTAGGATCCTACGCAGTGCCGTAGGGGACCGCACCGCCACTTCCCAGCAAATTAGGGACACTGTTGCTCCTGCGAGGACCATTCGCAACCGTCTCCATGAAGCTGGGCTACGGTCCCGCACAACGTTAGGCCGTCTTCCGCTCACGCCCCAACATCGTGCAGCCCGCCTCCAGTGGTGTCGCGATAGGCGTGAATGGAGGGACGAATGGAGACGTGTCGTCTTCAGCGATGAGAGTCGCTTCTGCCTTGGTGCCAATGATGGTCGTATGCGTGTTTGGCGCCGTGCAGGTGAGCGCCACAATCAGGACTGCATACGACCGAGGCACACAGGGCCAACACCCGGCATCATGGTGTGGGGAGCGATCTCCTACACTGGCCGTACACCACTGGTGATCGTCGAGGGGACACTGAATAGTGCACGGTACATCCAAACCGTCATCGAACCCATCGTTCTACCATTCCTAGACCGGCAAGGGAACTTGCTGTTCCAACAGGACAATGCACGTCCGCATGTATCCCGTGCCACCCAACGTGCTCTAGAAGGTGTAAGTCAACTACCCTGGCCAGCAAGATCTCCGGATCTGTCCCCCATTGAGCATGTTTGGGACTGGATGAAGCGTCGTCTCACGCGGTCTGCACGTCCAGCACGAACGCTGGTCCAACTGAGGCGCCAGGTGGAAATGGCATGGCAAGCCGTTCCACAGGACTACATCCAGCATCTCTACGATCGTCTCCATGGGAGAATAGCAGCCTGCATTGCTGCGAAAGGTGGATATACACTGTACTAGTGCCGACATTGTGCATGCTCTGTTGCCTGTGTCTATGTGCCTGTGGTTCTGTCAGTGTGATCATGTGATGTATCTGACCCCAGGAATGTGTCAATAAAGTTTCCCCTTCCTGGGACAATGAATTCACGGTGTTCTTATTTCAATTTCCAGGAGTGTATTTACCTTAATAGTCGTAATATATATAGCAGTTCATGACATCCATTCTTACAAATGTACGGTTTCTGATGGACACTCCTCCAGATTATCCATTCTCAAAAATCCGCCATCTCACTTCCCCACATCCACCACTGCTGGCGGCTCACCTCCAACTGCGCAACGCTACGCACTGTTTACAGCCAACTGCCCAACGCTACAATAGCGAACAACAATGCAAACCAGCCACAGATTGCACGCAGCACAGCCAGTGATTTTCATACAGAGCGCTACGTGGCGGTGGCGTTACCAATATAAGAACCTAAACAGCCTACTTACAATGGACGTCATTCCACTGAAACCTGAGAAACTGAAAGATATTGCACGCATGATTGACGTTATCCCTTTGCAGTTTCGTGAGTGTTTTTATAGCCTTATAAAGAATTGCGACATTAATAAACTGACTGGTGGAGAGGACGCCAATGAATCTGGAAGTTAAGTTTGGGACAGTGACCAAGAGTGACAAATTTCTGAACATATATCTCTGTTAATATAAAAAGGGTTGTTTAATAAGTAAAACATGTGGAATTAACTCCCCCATGTTACATGTGTATGACCTTGTTGAAATGAATAAAAATAATATTTTGCTTGTAGATGTGGTATTTTGTTTCGTTATACAACATTTCAGTACAATGACTGTTGTTTAAATCAAAAACGGGATATGTCAGTCATTTTGTATTACCATTTTCTATTAGATGCCTTCATCCTATGATTACAGATTGTTGGTGTAACATTGCATTCTTCCTCACGAGTCTGTGGGACTAACTATAAGGTTTGGAAATAATGCTATTCAGAGTTATACAGTTTTTTCAATATATCTCAGAACATTAGTTGAGTGACATATCCCCTTTTTGATCTCAACTCCTCAATTACTTTCTATTGACGAGTGTTAGAGCAGTGTGCTGTGGTTTTGTGGTTCCTGGCATGTACCTTATTCAGTTATGAGTCTGGCTTTTCAAGTGATGGGATCTTCACGTATCAAACAGTGACGTCTGAGCTTCAAGAAACTTGGCAAGACAGACATCTGTTGTGGACTGTAGGCTTCCACTTTGATGAAAATTTTGCTGCCGCTGAGAAAGACTAATAAAGATGTCCCGGTAGGACGGATTCGGGGGCCCTAGGGCACACAATGAAAGTAGCACATAATAGGGAATAGTAAAATATATTACTCAGCTTTGGTAACACTGGTTACAGCAACTGTAGAGTGCAGTTTTAGCCTATCTATCCTGCGTTGACTACAATTCCATAAACACAAACTAAATATTGTTGTCTGAACTATAGTCGGAAGAAAACTAATCTTCTGTCTTGATGTCCTGTTCGAAGAACGGTTCCAAGCTAACAGTATTCAGTTAAATCACTAGACAGGAGTTCTCTGTCCATGCACGATAATTCTATTCACTGTTCGGTTTCTACTGAAGATTAGCCCTATCTATCTATCGGCCACTATTTCTATCTCACTCGACAACCTGACGACTTGAAGACACGACAAATAGTCTGCAGGAACTCCCTAGCAAGACTCGGACTGACTTACAACTTGCAACTGATAACTTCTGCTCGAGCACGGTTACTTTAGCGCGCGTCTCCCTTCTTGGTGGCGCTGCCACTCCACGGGGCTAGATTCTCGCGGGCAGCGTGATTGGTCTGGTACCAACTGTAGCAACTTCTCCTTGTGTGTTATCGCAGTACGCCACAACATCTACAGCGTGTTACAAAAAGGTACGGCCAAACTTTCAGGAAACATTCCTCAGACACAAAGAAAGAAAATATGTTATGTGGACATGTGTCCGCAAACGCTTACTTCCCATGTTAGAGCTCATTTTATTACTTCTCTTCAAATCACATTAATCATGGAATGGAGACACACAGCAACAGAACGTACCACCGTGACTTCAAACACTTTGTTACAGGAATTGTTCAATATGTCCTCCGTTAGCGAGGATACATGCATCCACCGTCCGTCGCATGAAATCCCTGATGCGCTGATGCAGCCCTGGAGAATGGCGTATTATATCACAGCCGTCCACAATACGAGCACGAAAAGTCTCTACATTTGGTACCGGGGTTGCGTAGACAAGAGGTTTCAAATGCCCACAAAAATGAAAGTCAAGAGGGTTGAGGTCAGGAGAGCGTGGAGGCCATGGAATTGGTCCGCCTCTACCAATCCATCGGTCACCGAATCTGTTGTTGAGAAGCGTACGAACACTTCGACTGAAATGTGCAGGAGCTCCATCGTGTCCATCGTGCATGAACCACATGTTGTGTCGTACTTGTAAAGGCACATGTTCTAGCAGCACAGGTAGAGTATCCCGTATGAAATCATGATAACGTGCTCCATTGAGCGTAGGTGGAAGAACATGGGGCCCAATCATGACATCACCAACAATGCCTGCCCAAAAGTTCACAGAAAATCTGTGTTGATGACTTGATTGCACAATTGCGTGCGAATTCTCGTCAGCCCACACATGTTGATTGTGAAAATTTACAATTTGATCACGTTGGAATGAAGCCTCACCCTTAAAGAGAACATTTGCACTGAAATTAGGATTGACACATTGTTGGATGAACCATTCGCAGAAGTGTACCCGTGGAGGCCAATCAGCTGCTGATAGTGCCTGCACACACTGTACATGGTACGGAAACAACTGGTTCTCCCGTAGCAGTCTCCATACAGTGACGTGGTTAAGGTTACCTTGTACAGCAGCAACTTCTCTGACGCTGACATTAGGGTCAATTGCACGAAGAATTGCCTCGTCCATTGCAGGTGTCCTCGTCGTTCTAGGTCTTCCCCAGTCGCGAGTTTGCAAAACCACGTTCGTGATGAACACTAACCTGTTGATGCTACGTACTGATGTGCTTGATGCTAGTACTGTAGAGCAATGAGTCGCATGTCAACACAAGCACCGAAGTCAACATTACCTTCCTTCAATTGGGCCAACTGGCGGTGAATCGAGGAAGTACAGTACATACTGACGAAACTAAAATGAGCTCTAACATGGAAATTAAGCGTTTCCGCACGCATATCCACATAACATCTTTTCTTTATTTGTGTGTGAGGAATGTTTCCTGAAAGTTGGGCCGTACCTTTTTGTAACACCCTGTATAGAGGTTCAGCCTCAACGTGTGGGGTGGAATCATCCATTACTAGATTAGATGTACCGTTCGTTCCAATGGATCCACAGAGAGAAGAGCCTCCAGGATGTAGAACACGTCAGAAAAAAAGAATACACAGTCTAAACCTACATCTGCATCGATACTCCGCAATCCACCTTATGGCGCGAGGCGGAGGGTACCCTGTACCACTAATAGTCATTGCCTTTCGCGTCCCACTCGCAAACAGAATGAGGGAAAAACGACTATCTATACGCCTTCGTATGAGCCCTAATTTCTCGTATCTTATCTTCGTGGTCCTTATGCGCAATGTATGTTGGAGGCAACAGAATCGTTCTGCAGTCAGATTTAAATAGCGGTCTCTAAATTTTCTCAATAGTGTTCCCTCCAGGAATTCCCAGTTGACTTCCCGAAGCATCTCCGTAACACCTGCATGTTGTTCGAACCTATCAGTTACAAATCTAGCAGCCCGTCTCTAAACTGCTTCGATGTCTCCATTTAATCCGACCTGTTACGGATCCCAAACACTCGACACTACCCAAGAATACGTCGCACCAGCGTCCTATATGTGGTGTCCTTTACAGATGAACCACACTTTCCTAGAATTCTCCCAATAAACCGAAGTCGACCATTCGCCTTTCCTACGACAATACTAACATGCACGTTACACTTCATATCGCTTTACAACGTTATCCTTAGATATGTAAACGACCTGACTGTGTCTAGCACGACGCTACTAATGCTGCATCCGAACATTACGTGTTTGTTTTTCCTACTCATCAGCATTAACTTACATTTTTCTAGGTTTAGAGCTAACTGCCATACATCTTACCAACTAGAAATGTTGTCTAAGTCATCTTGTATCCTCCTACAGTCACTTAACTTCGATACCTTACCATACACCACAGCATCATCAGGAAACAAACACAGATTGCTGCCCACTCTGTCCGCCAAATCATCTATGTATACAGAGAACAACAGCTGCCTGTCACACTTCCATGGAGTACTCCTGACGATACCCTCGTCTCTAATGAACATTTGCTCTCGAGAACAACATAGTGAGTTGTATAATTTAAGAAGTCTTCGAGCCACTCGCAGCTCTTTTTTAAAAAAAAAAAAAAAATCTTATGGGGCTTAGCTGCTAAGGTCATCAGTCCCTAAGCTTACACACTACTTAACCTAAATTATCCTAAGGACAAACACACACACACCCATGCCCGAGGGAGGACTCGAACCTCCGCCAGGACCAGCCTCACAGTCCATGACTGCAGCGCCTGAGACCGCTCGGCTAATCTCACGCGGCACTCACATCTCTGTGAACCTGTTCCATAAGCCCATACTTTCTTCAACAGCCTGCAGTGGGGCACCGTGTCAAACCCTTTCCGGAAATCTAGAAATATGGACTCTGCCTGTTGCCCTTCATCCATAGTTCGCAGTATATCACGTGAGAAAAGGGAAAGCTGAGCTTCACACGAACGATGTTGTCCAAAACTACGTTGATTCGTGGACGTAAGCTTATCGATCCAAATAAAATTTACTATATTCGAAATGAGAATATATTCAAGGATTGTACAGCAAATCGATGTTAGGGACATTGGTCTGTAGTTTTGCGGGTCCGTTCTTTCTCCCTTCTTATACACAGGAGTCATCTGTGCTTTTTTCCAGTCGCTTGGCACTTAGTGCTAGGGTAGAGATTCACGATAAATGTAAGCTAAGTAAGGGGCCGATGACGTAGGGTACTCTTTGAAAAACCTAATTGGGGTTTACAAAGAAAAACAGATTTCAAGTATATATCCTCACAGTCAAAAAGTCTTAAACATGTTATCATTTGAAAGGTAATAACAAATTTGCCAAAAACATGTAAATGTTCAATATACTGGGGTGCATATGATAATTCTTGGGCTATTGTACCCATGCATCAGCTAACAGAAAAGCCATGATCATCCCATTGGCACCTGCTTCTTCCCACGACGTCTTATTGGACAACCCTGTATACAGTTTCTCAGACATGAGTTGCTTCATTTACTTGATGCTGTAGTTCTTTATGTCATCCAACGAATGTGGCTTATGCACGATGGTGTTTCACTTCACTTTACTCGAATAGTTCGTCAGTATACCAATAACCAGCTTCCGAACAGGTGGACTGGTCGAGGGGGATCAATCTACCCGATCGTCAGATTTGAATACAATGAATTTTTTTCCATCGAGGGCAATTAAAATCGTTTGTGTATTCAACCTGGCACCCAATGTTGATGTTCAGAAGGAGCATATCCTAAATGGATTTGACCAATTACCGAACACACCAGGAGTTCCCACGCTATACGGCGGTATGCAGTGCGGCTCAGGGGTTGCATGGAGTTGGATTGGCAATCATTAAAACAAAGACGTGTTTCGTTAAGGCGAGATTTTTCCACGAAATTTCAGTCACCAACTTTCTCCTCCGAATGCTGGCTGGTTCAAATGGCTCTGAGCACTGTGCACTGTGGGACTTAACATCTGTGGTCATCAGTCCCCTAGAACTTAGAACTACTTAAACCTAACTAACCTAAGGACATCACACACATCCATGCCCGACGCAGGATTCGAACCTAAGACCGTAGCGGCCACGCGGTTCCAGACTGAAGCGCCTAGAACCGCACGGCCACACCGACCGGCCCTCCGAATGCTGTAATACTTTCTTGACTCTCATCAATATATGGAGGAATGACCATAGTGACAAAATAAGAGAAATCATGTTTGAAACTGTTTCTGTGTAATTTCTGCCAAAAATTTAAGTGTGAAATGCAAAGTAATTACGTAGATGTAGATGTAGATGCGGACCGTCTTTACCTTGAACATAATACACCACCACTACACGTTTTTGTCACCGATGTAGTTCTCGGACAACAAACATTATAACGTAGACAACATATTAGAGTCTTTTTTGTGTACATTTAAAGAGTTTTACCATTTACGTAGCTCTTTCATTTTAATTATTTCTACCAGTAAAATTGAGCTATATTCAAAAGTAGTTCAAACAGTTCTTTTCCCAGGTTCCGCAGCAAGATTAAGGTTGAATATCACTTAGGTCTCAGACGCAATAATTGCTGTGTTAATTTCTGGCCACACAGTGGTTTACAGTTTACAGTGACGTTAAACGAAAACAAACCACAAGTTGTTGAAGCAGCTGGAGGCTACACGGAATGTGTGTTTGCTGTGTAGAAACTCCTACTGCGCAAAAAAGCTGTTCCCACTTCCCAGAGCACCTCGTGGCAGCCATCTCTTCTACGGCAGCATACAAGTCTTGCAACTAGCTTACCCATCATGCTTCTATGTATTTTGCGTAATCAAAATGAACAGATGGGCTCTACGGTCAATAACTATCAATCACATCCATTACGAAGTATGTAGTGAGCACTGCGGCTGTTAATTAGAATGAAAAACAAAATATCGTTCTGCGTCTCTCACGAAGGTTTTTCGTCAACTATGCTTTTCGCTGGTTAACCATCATCATCAGGTGGAGGGCGTTTTACATTGGCGCGTTCATAGAGCAGCATGTGAGGCGAGAGGGTGGGTTCCAAATTACCCTGTTAATAACTAAATGAACTGGTCATATAACTTACAGATGTTACGTAGCAGGTGGCTTCAAGCTATAAATAGTACTACCAGTGCAATAAGATCAGTACGTGCGCTCATTCTGAGACTGAATTTGCTCGAGCAGCTAACTTCATTTACTCCATTCACGCTACGTTGCTATGTAGCAAAGATGATCCATCTTTTCGACATTTAGTTTAAAACCAAAGAGTATACATAATAGAATGGTAGCAAACAGAAGATTGATTAAGAAATGTACGAAAATTTATTGTTTTACTGTGGCACAGGTGACAAGGAGGATTATGTATATGCATTTAACAACAATAAGAACTGTTTGAACTACTTTTGAATGTAGCTCAATTTTACTGGTAGAAATAATTAAAATGAAACAGCTACGTAAATTGTTCAAATGGTTCAAATGGCTCTGAGCACTATGGGACTTAACATCTGAGGTCATCAGTCTCCTAGAACTTAGAACTACTTAAACCTAACTAATCTAAGGACATCACACACATCCATGCCTAGGGCAGGATGCGACCGTAGCAGTCAAGCGGTTCCGGACTAAAGCGCCTAGAACCGCTCAGCCACAACGACCGGCACGTAAATTGTAAAACTCATTAAATGTACACGAAAAAGTCTCTAATATGTTGTCTACATTATAATGTTTGTCCCTGTTATATAATCGACGATAGGATGTATGAGACATAATGGAAGCAATTTTGGTAAGCACAGTGTTCTAGGGTTATTGCCTATGTGATAACATTTATGATTAAACTGAGAGCTACGATGCGTATGACGAAACAGTTACACCCGCGATGATCACAATGGAATAATTTAATAGCTGAAAAAGGAACAAATACTGTGTCGAAACTTTTAAAGTATAACTTACAGCTTTAAACCATCTGACATGTCACCTATTCAAGTTCTGTGGCAAGCTCATTTAATTATTAATAGTACGAGTCGTAACATAAGTTGTAGGCCGCCTCATATGGAGTTGGGTTGTTGCGGGGGAGGAGACCAGACAACGAGGTCATCGGTCTTGGGAAGGACAGGGAAGGACGACGGCCGTGCCCTTTCAAAGGAACCATCCCGGCATTTGCCTGGAGCGATTTAGGGAAATGACGGGAAACCTAAATAAGGATGGCCCGACGTGGGATTGAACCGACGTCCTCCCGAATGTGAGTCCAGTGTGCTAACCACTGCGCCACCTCGCTCGCCGCCTGCTCACATGCTGTTGCAGGAAAACGCCTACGCTTACCAGAAAAAACATTCATATAAAAAACGCCTTACACCTGGCGGTAAAGGTTAATCATCGAGACGCGTATCAGATGAAATAAAACTTCGTGAGTGACGCAGAGTATATATTTTTTCATATAATGAGGAATACTGAGAAACAAGCTGCAGTTATTTGACGTGGATGTTATTGTTTTTACTTTTTAGAATGCAATTTCTCGTGCTGAGTTCAAACCGTTTCTCTCTATAGCGTCAGGTCTGGAAGATATCCATATAAGTTAATTTTTTGAAACACCGTTCGTCGATTTTCTTTTAAATCAAGACGGAAACCATGCTGGCATTCTAAGCACAGCTCTAATTAAACTGTTCTTTGCAAATGAGGTTTGGCTAAATAGTCAAGGTTACGCACCATCTGGAATTTTTTCTCGACAGCAAAATGCCTTTGCGAATCAGAATATACTCGACTAATCGTGTGTTGCCCTTTTGAAGATCTGAGTGAAGTACATTGGAATCAAAGTCTGCGTGGATCAAGTATATTGAGAGATACAGCGCAGTTAATTTTATCTACGCTGCTCGTAAAATACTTACGGTGTTGAATCGTTCTTAATTTATAAATGTACGTTACGTCTACAATTATTTTTAATGATGACTGACTGTCATTCGTCACCCAAAGCATAAAGAGCTGCAACATCCATCGAGAACTGCAATTGTGGATACAAAAGTGAAAAGGTATTTCATACCCACATCTCGGTGCTTACTAAAAGGGCACAACACGCTGGTCGTGTGAATGAGAATATGCGAGGGGCGCTCAATACATAACGCAACACTATTTTTTCTAAAAGCAAATTGATTTTATTCAGGATTCCAATGCACTATATTATTCCCCACTCTTTTGGCTACAAAACCCTATTTGACAACATAATCTCCGTTCAATGCATTGGCCTTGCGCCATTTACTAGGAGTGCCCCCATGCCCCCATGGTACCACTGTACTGGTGACGTCGGAGCCAACGTCTTGTTGCATCACTAACCTCCCCGTCATCAACGTATTGCTTCCCGCGGAGAGCATGCTTCATTTCATCAGATGAACGTCGGCGCGAAAATGGGAAATCCACGCTGTGGGGTGGATGGGGAAGAACAGTCCAATGAAGTTTTGTGAGCACTTCTCATGTTAGCAGAATTGTGTGAGGCCTTATGTTGTCACAGAGAAAAAGTTCGTTTGCATGTTTGTGGCGACGATAAAGCCAAAGGTGTTTCATCAGTTACCTGAGGCTACCATAAGACACTTCAGAGTTGATCGCTGCACAATTGGGGAGGACATCGAACAGGGCGCGGCTTTGAACTTTTACTTCGGAGGAGAGGTGGCGCGGTGCCACTCCAGGGATTGATGAACCCATGTTCCATCACCTGTGATGATGTTCGAGAAACACTGTCACGATCAGCTTCGTAACGCGGATGCAGTTCCGCACAGATGGTCCTTCATTGCTCTTTTTGATTTTCTGTCAGGCGGCAAGGAACCCAGCGGGCAAACACCTTTGAGTACCCCAACTGGTGGACGAGTGTGTCAGCACTACCGACAGAGACGTCCAGTTATGCAGCGAGGTGTTTGATTGTGATTCGTCAGTTACCGCGAATGAGAGTGTCCGCACATTCTAACACTGCGGGAGTCACAGCTGTGTGCGGCCGTCCGGCACGTGGAAGATCGGACAGGTTTGCGTGACCTTATTGCTGTGATGACAGAGACCTCGCCCAACGACTCACCACGCTTTTCTTCACTAGCAGGTCTCCGTAGACATTCTGCAAGCTGTTACGAATACCTGCCATGCTCTGGTTTTCCATCAAAAGAAACTCAATGACAGCTCTCTGCTTGGAACGCTCCTTCGTTACAGCGGCTAGTTTGAAGGTTTATGTACAGTGTCGCCACCTTCTGTAACTTCATGAAACTATAGGAGCTGAACCTGGAACATTTCACGATGTCCCACAACAAATTCCGCATTTTTTCAACACAAATTTGTCGAGAAATAAATTTTTGCATTACTTATTGAACGTCGAACGTATTATCAATATTCAATTGTATCAAAAAATATCTACAGAGAATGAGATGCGTTACCTTATACAGGGTTATTCATAGGTATCTCTGTGATTTCAGAAGAAAATAGACACACATCAGTGGGCAGAGCATCTGTCCAAGTTTTGACCGTAATGCAAAAGCTTTGATCTCTGTGTTGGCGGTCGCGGCGAGCCTGTTTCCTTCGCACCACATAAATAGCCAGTGTTGTACCACCCAGGGCTTGTTTCTTCTGTTGGAGCTTTTACCTAATATTTTCTACGAAATGACTGAACCGTCACAACTGACTCACATTTAGCGAGTTCAAGGGCTCAAAATGCAAACATCACTTCATTGTATTCCATCGTCTGACACGCCTGCCGGCTAGTGTTCTGCAACTACGTCAAAAAAAATGGCTCTGAGCACTATGCGACTTAACTTCTGAGGTCATCAGTCGCCTAGAACTTAGAACTAATTAAAACTAACTAACCTAAGGACATCACACACATCCATGCCCGAGGCAGGATTCGAACCTGCGACCGTAGCGGTCACTCGGCTCCAGATTGTAGCGCCTAGAACCGCACGACCACTCCGGACGGCAGCAACTACGTCAGAGCGTTGGTTGGACCCTAGACGACTGGAATGCCATGGTCTGGTTGGATAAGTCCCGATTTCAGTTGGTAAGAGCTGACGGTAGGTTTCGAGTGTGGGGCAGACCCCACGAAGTCATGGACCTAAGTTACCAACTAGGCATTGTGTAAGCTGGTGGTGGCTCCATTATAGTTTGGACCATGCTTACATGGAACGGACTGTGACCTCTGGTCCAACTGAATTGATCATTGACAGGAAGTAGTTATGTTCGGCTACCTTGAGGCCATCTGAGGCCGTACGTGGACTTAATGTTCCCAAACAACGACGGAATTTTTATGGATGACAGTGCGCCATAACACCGGATTGATTTGAAGAACATTCTTGACAATTCGAGCGAATGATTTGGCCACCCATACCACCCAACATGAATCTCTTCGAACACTGATGGGGAATAACCCAGAGGTCAGCTCGTGCAGAAGATCCTGACTGTTAACACTTACGCAATTATGGACGGCTATAGAGGCAGCATGGCTCAGTAATTCTGCAGGGGACTTCCACCAACTTGTTGAGTCCATACCACGTCGAGTTGCTGCACTACGACAGGAAAAACACAGTGTAAAACATTATAACTTGTTGAAGGAGCTCTGGAAAATAACAAAGCTAATATGTTCGTAAAAGCAGAAAGCGACACGTTTCTTACGTCTACCTGTCTGAATAAATATGCATGTCACTTATTTTTTTGTAAGCTGCAGAGCAAAATACCTATCTGAACGCGCTGTATGTAGATGCAGGCGTGTACGCTAACGCCGAATGCAGTCGTCCAACTTGGCAGCGGCCAGAGTCTCCGCAGCGCCGCGCTTGTGCTGCACGCTTCTCGGAAAGTAACACGTGACACTTCCGGCAGCTAGCGGCGAGCACGTGGCGTCGTCCCCGCCTTCCGCGTAACGCCGCAGGGAAAAAAAATCTACCCTTTGTGTATCGTAAGCGCCGGCAAATGCCATCTGCTAGAGAAACATTTTGTCTAGACGCTTCAAGTCTCGTTTACATGCTAGGACGTGCCTTGCCACAATTTAAAGTGAATGTCAGTGACCCCAGATGTCATACCATATTGACAACGGTCTACTTGTACCACACGAATCTAAGCTGCATCATAGGTCACACATTGCTGTTTTATAGACATTTGTCAGGAGCTTGCGTCTGGTGCATTCCCCACGCCGATCCATCCCGTAGAAGTATTTCCGTCTCAGCATAACTATTACAATGACAAAGGGAGTCCTACAGGATTCAATTTTAGATCCACTCCTATTCCTTCTGTGTATGAATGACCTCATACTTAATATTCAACGGGCAGAACTGACAATTTTTGCAGACGATACTAGTGTTACAATAAATTCCACTAGAGAGAAAGCAACAAAATAATTGGTAAATGATGTCTTCCGAAGAATTATTTAGTGGTTTCCTGAAAATGGACTCATTATAGATTTTGAAGAAAACACGGTACATTCAATTACGTACTACAAATAGAGTCATAACAGCGACTGATGTAACACATGAACAGGAGTCCGTAAGTAGGGTAGAATGCTCCAAAGTTGTGGGTGTATATATTGTTGAAAACTTGAAATGGAAGAAGCTTATTACTGAGCTTGTCAAACAATTAATTTCAGCTACTTTTGCTCTTCGTATAACTGCTAATCTTGGAAACAAACGCCGGCCGTGGTGGCCGAGCGGTCCTAGGCGCTTCAGTCTGGAACCACGAGACGGCTACGGTCGCAGGTTCGAATCCTGCCTCGGGCATGGATGTGCGTGATGTCCTTAGGTTAGCTAGGTTTAAGTAGTTCTAAGCTCTAGGAGACTGATGACCTCAGATGTTAAGTCCCATAGTGCTCAGAGCCATTTGAACCATTTGAATTTGGAAACAAACGTATCAGTCTCCTGACGTATTTTGCATATTTCCACTCATTAATGTCATACGGAATAATTTTCTGGGGTAACTCATTACTTAGAAACAATGTGTTGGTTGTACAAAAGCGAGCAGTAAGAGTAATAAGTGGTGTTTACCCACGGCCGTCATGTAGGTACCTCTTTAAGGAGCTACGCTTTTTGTTTTAGCTGCGTCGTGACAATAGATATATTCGCTATCGAAATTTGTCATAAATGATCCCTCCTCACAGTTTGAGAAGAACGCTGATGTACATACCGTTAAATCTGTATATAATTAAGTCGGGAGGAAGACGGTTTAAATCCGCGTTCGGTCAGCCAGATTTAGGTTTTCTATGATTCCCCCAAAATCGCTCCAGGCAAATGCTACGATTGTTCCTTTGAATGGAACCATTGTTGGCATAGTCCGAGCTTTTGCTCCACCTCTAAGGACTTTGATGTCGATGAGACGTTTGTAATGCGACACCCTTTTCTAACATTACCTTTCCTTTTTTATAGAAGTAGCCGATACCAGGATAAACCCTGAATCTGCTACAGCTGAACATTCTCAGCTGTTTCGCTGCAAGAATTTCATTTGATTTTGTATAGAATGTATTATATTTCAGGATAAAATGTATAAAAAGAAATTAAGTTGTTACAATCGATGCAACTAAAATTATTCTTATTGTAGAAATATTTGAAATTACGAAATATCTGGCATAGTTAAAATTCATATTAGTAATTTCTCAATCTAACGCTAATTATTAAATTTATTTCTGGATTCATTTATAAAATAATGTTATAATTTGATGATGATTGTTCTTTTGTCAAGAAAGTATGTAAACTCTTTCGTTTTGTAAACTCTTTGGAATATTGTGAGTACCGCAGAATGTGAGTAGCAGTGGGCATGCCTCTGATGGAAACAAACGCCCGTGTTTTTTAATTACGTCTACAACAATGTAATTGATGGTTTTATGAAATTGGAGATTGTGAAGTCAGTGTGATATAAAAGAAAGGGATAAAATAAAAGAAAATCATAGCAATAGACAGTACTTCCTCAGTTATTTAGTCATCTTGAACCCAGTAAGTCAGAATTGCAGCCGGAAGAATGTACCCCTAGACGCAATAACTGGAGCCAACAACAAGAGGAAATGAAGATAAGTAAAAAGTTTTTCTTTTGTATATCTTACGCCTCACGAAGCTTTGAGAACTTGTGCAGAGACAGAGAATTTTAATAGTGACATATCGGAGGGTAAGATTACACGTGAAACCCTAATCTTCCTTCCACATACACGCGAACCTGCTCAGTGGACATCCATTAATTACGTGAGGACTTTTTTTTATTTATTTGGGCTCCGCCTTCCCTTTGGTGAGATCAGGTGCGATGTAACAGATATCGGAGGGTAAGATTACACGTGAAACCCTAATCTTCCTTCCACATACACGCGAACCTGCTCAGTGGATATCCATTAATTACGTGAGGACTTTCTTTTTTTTAAATTTGGGCTCCGCCTTCCCTTTGGTGAGATCAGGTGCGATGTAACAGAATCCTCCCTCCCTCCCCTCACGCGAGGTTTACCCCATATTCGGGTAAGGATGAGTAAAACTGATTTTTTTATTTGTTTTAAACATTGGTTACAGCTCTTCAATAAAATATTTTTTATTTGGAAAGCGTGTTAAACAGTGTTTTTAACGCGTGTTAAAAACCCTTTATTTTAAACATGCCAACGCTGAGTAGTAACTATTCGGACGGAGAGATAGACAGACGAAGACAGACAAGCAAAAAGGCTCCATGCAAATAATATTAAACGTTTTGACAAATACCTAAAAAATTAGATTTTACTGATACGTAGGGTGGTTATAATTAAACTTCCGCTACTTGAGAGGGTCCCCGCGAAAAACAAGTGATCGTAAGACAATGAAACTTATTAAAATATTTGTAAGGACATGCGTAACAGAAATAAGAAATAAACTATTGAAAGAAATATGCTTTAGTTTCCACATGAGAGGGTAACAATGTTTAATTGCGTGCCATGTTTCGTTCCAGGTTACAAAATTTGCTCACTGTGACGACGATTTGCATCCACGAGTGCCTGGAACCGCACTAGAGATTGCTGTACTGCTGTCGGAAACATCTGAGGTGGAATGTTGGCCACCTCCCTCGCTAAGCTCATCTTCAGCCTCTAATCTGTGCTAGTGCCCACAGGCAGAAATCACAGGGGTTCAGATCTCGTGATCTGGGTGGTCACGCAATTTGGAACGGCCGGTAATTCGAACTTCCGAATCATGTTCTCCAACCCCTGTGCGGAAAGAGCGCCACTCCATATTCCTTGCTGTTTTGATAAATCAGCTTTACGAATAATGCCCCGCTCAATTTTTCCAGACTCACGTTGTCTGCCTGCAATTGCAACGCACACTGAGTATTATGTTGTAGCCGTATGCCAGTACCGGCAATCCTGACACTAACACTACAAATCCTGCAGCGCACTGTCTCAAGATCATTTGTATAAAGTTGCGTAACCTTAAGGTAGATAGTTTTGGCTCATGTAGAGAAAGTTTAATTAAAACCACACTGTATTTTATACATTAAATGTTATTGAACCCTTACTTATTTTTCAGACGAAAGACGCCATTGTATGTACCTTCCTTTCAACGTATGTTTATGTAGCTCTTCAGTCTCTTGATATACACGAGCAATAAGAGAAGTCTTTTCGGTGAACTTCATCTTGCCTCCGTTCCACAAACTTGGTGCTCGCACGTGTGTTTCGACTTCGCATGCCACCTAACATACACATTGTAAAAGTTTGATGTTGAACAGAGTAGCATTCGCTTTATATCACGACTAACGCGCAGTGGTTTCGACTGCGGTCTCCTTGCATGAAATCTGCCACTTAGGTGGAACTTGTTCCAAATCGGAGAGTCCCGGGCATACACAAGTGTAAAGCATTCAGTTCAGTTCAGAGAGGCCATAAGGATTTTTGGATTCTACGATATTGTCTGTGCTCGGGATTAATTTTATAAAACAAAATATTATCCGTTATAATAATGTATAATGTCTGAATAAAAACGTTGACTTGAGATTTTCATTGGCTCCCGCCGCTCGCCCTTAAATGAGATTTGGTGACATTTTGCCGAAACCCGCTCCCCCGCTCCACCATCCCCTGCCCGACAATTCTGAGTTCACGTAATTAATGGATGTCCCTTACCATATTCAAGCCACGGTCTCCATCTACGAGATGGATGTTTTAATTATCATCCAGAAACAATAAAGCCACGAAATTTGGTTTTCATTTTGCAGGTGCAAATCTCCAAGCCTGGTACACAGCGAAATTCCACGCGGCGGTAACGTAACACACCGTATGAGGTGCCAAATCAGAATGACGAAACCGAAGTGAAGACTATCCGTCCTACAATTTCCCCCTCCACCGACCCATCACATCCCTCCATTACTAAATTAAAAAATCTTCGATGATGAGTTCAGTCAATCTACCCATCGTTTTAGTCAAGCTGTGCAATAAGGCACTTTTCTTCTCAGTTCGATGGAATACTTCATTACGATACTTACTGCAGATGAGTTCAGTGAATCTACCCATCCTTTTAGCCAAGCTTTGCAATACGGCCCTTTTCTTCTCAGTTCGATGTAATACTTTATTACGATACTTACTGCAGAAACCGTGCGTTTCTTAAGCAATGATCTTACTGGCGGAGCTATCCAGGCACAACACACGATCCGCCCATAGTGCTTCACTTCTCCTAGGTTGTCTCACCTACTTTCCAAATAAAACAGAAACTCACCTACATACCTTTCTACTCTGAAGAACCAAAGGAACTGGTATAGGCATGCGTATTCAAATACAGAGATACGCAAAAAGGCAGAATACGGCGCTGCGACTGGCAACGCCTATATAAGACAACAACTTGAAATGTCTCTGTTAGATTCCTTTCATGTTAATTTCTTAAATCTATTGTCATTTACGGCATAAATTCCTCGTCTAAATTTACTGTGGTGTTTCTATCTGGGAGGATACTGAGTAGTGGAACGTGTTACTTTTACACATAAACAAGAACGATCTGTCACACTACTACACTTTAAAACGCAGTTTATATGTAATTCATGTCACACAGTCTCATACGGAACCTACATCCGCTTTCTTTTATATACTGTATATGATAAGATACTGTCATCCCCCTTCCCTTCTGTGTGAGAGGATGAATGAGCAAATGTATTTGTAATTGCATGCTGGATGGTAGCAGACAAGCCTGTCTGCTAGAGAACCGTAGGACCAACGTCGGAACAGGTAGCTACGCTTTCTAAAAGCAGAGAGGTTTCTATGCTTAGTATGGTCCTGTCCGTCCCTTGTCATGTTGGTATAGGAAGCTGCCTCTCTGGTCACTTCCGTTTGTTTTTGGGAAGCACGCTCAGTAGGAGCCCAGGTCAGTCTGTCCGCGGCGAGCGTCTGAAGTGGTAAGATCTCCGGCTAAGCGCGTGTCTGCTAAGTCCGTAGGACAATGGATTTCTTAAGATCAGCCTAACTGAAAATTTAATCACCTTTATTTCAGGTTTAGCTCTAAAATATCTAATGTTATCTTAAATTGCAACACAGTGTAATTCGAGTGTGAAATTCAGAATATATTCCGGTAGTTGCTTTGTCATTACTTTGTGAGTAAAGTGGAACCACGTGTTGATCAGTAACTCTAACTAAGTTCATCAATCTTAAATGCGAATGTGTGTGAGATTATAACGTCTCGTCTTGACAATATTTTTCAATATAGCAACTTTTCTTTATGTTCAACCCACGTGGGGTGTACTTTGTGAGACCAGTACCACGTGCTTATACAATTGTTTGACCCATCAGGTTAATAGTAAGACGATAGTAACCAGTTCGAGGTTTTTCTTTTGTAAATTGCTTTTCGATCTAATTTATTTTAATTATCAAAATTATTGTGGAGTTACACTCTTTGTGTAAACCAAGTTGACCACGTGAAGCATGTGGTATAATCATAAAAGTAGCCCTCTGCTATTCTTTTCGGGAAGATTTCACAGAGAGTTACTATGAATTTAGTACACCAGTGTGTGGTAATTACATGACGGACAGGATTGCGCTACAAACGTAACTTCTTTGGGTGAAAATTGAATCGGTTGGTTGTGGTTAATTTCCTCTTGCATACGTTTCAACGTTCTTCGTGTTTTATTTTATGAATGCTGTGTTGAATGCAGTCTCCCAATCTTGACTCCATATTTAATGTGTTCCGTAAGATTACAAACTCACATTTTCACAGTCCTAAATAAGGCACCAGCTTAGTTATGATTCAAGTTCAATATGCTGAAATTTCAATGATCAATGTTAAAATAAATTTCCATATGTAAACTGATTTTTTTATTTAAATGTTAGTCTGGTTGGGAATTTGGTAAGCTAGACTGGATACTTGGTGAAACAGTTGCTCAGTAATGTACGGTTAACTTCCCCAGACAGCTCACAGCTTTTAAACCGCTTTTATTGTCTATCAGCACCGCTTTCAGAACAAATTAAAGCAACAACATTACACATGGCGACCCTGTTCTGTGATTCCGCTAGACTCTGGAAAATCTGAAACGTTAGATTGCGAGCGTTGTATAATATTAATTTTTTTCCCTGCTGCGGTCAAACAACTTCTGCGTTGTTTCTGAGCAGACTTTCAAATGATTCACGGCGTTGTTGAGCGGCGTTGTGTTTTTTGTCTTGTTTTGTTTTATATATTTGTGTGTTTTATATGTATGTGTTTTTTTCTCGCTTTTAAATTTCCCTGACTTCGATCAAAGATATAAATTTGATGTGCGTGTGAAAAAGTGTGTACTAAGTTGGGTACCTTTCATGTGACTGTCGTAATTTTTGCGGGATACATTTATTCTGATTAGTGTGTTGCGTACCAGGTATAAATTGAACGAATGCAGACTCGTAACCAAGCTAAAAGTAGGCGGTCCAACAACTTAAGCAACATGGACCAAGGGGATAATTTGATTTAGAATATTAACACGTCGGACGGTTCCGAAAATGCAATGGGGAATACTTCAGAGGAAATGCAAAACAGGACGAACGGGCTCACAGCAGAGCCAGAAATTAATTTGCCTCCAACTAACCAAATTGATTTGGCAGAACTCATAAAAGCCATATTGCATCAAAATAAAGAAAACGCAGATAAATCAGAAAAATCGTTCCGAGAACAAAAAGAATCATCCGAAAAATCGATCCGAGAGCTAGGCGAACAAATGAAGCAGAAATCTGAAAAATCATTCCGCAAGCTAGGCGAACAAATAGACGAAAAACTAATCCAGCAGACAAATAAAGTCGACAAGTCGATGCAGAGAGTGTCCGATGATATCTCACAAAGAATAAACAATCTGGCAAGTGAAATAAAAAGTGATATTATGAAAGAATTAGGCCGTACTTTTGAACAAATTGATGATCGTCTGCAAGCCTTAGAACAGGGCAAGCGGAGTCGCGATGCAGAACCGAAAGAGCGCGAAGAACAGCTACTTAGGAATTTCCAAGCGCTGAGAGAAGAATGCCAAAGGGAACGCCAACAGGTACTCTCGAGGGTCCAGGAGGCGGAAACGCCATGTCCCACGTCCGTTAGCAACACAGTAGCGGACAACAGTCAAGCGATTCACGCAGTCGAGCAGCAAGTAGAACAATTGAAGCAGACTGGGGCGGAGGACAACAGACAAATACATGATAAGATTGCGGCATTAGCGGACATCGTAGGCACGATGAAGGTGATGAAGAGCAATTACAATACTACACAGGTAGCGGTCGCAGAGACCGTTGAAGTGCGTTCGCTTCTTAGATTTCAGAAGGGACAGTTCGAAGTGAACAGGCAGCACAAAGCTGTAACAGGCGAATTACAAGAACGCGTGGCGCATCTGGAAAGCCACGTGGGGTGTGATTCCGAACTCGCCAATAGCACTAAAAATAGCTGTACGAACAGTGCAGAGAGGGACTCCGGCCACGAGGGGGATTTTGACGACAGGGAAGAATTTAGTTTGAGGGGCAGGCATGAGAAAAATAGAAACATTCAAGGGCTTCGCCGGGAGGAAATGCGGGGATTTGATTTCAAACATTTCCTTACGGTGAGAAAGTTTGAGATATTTCGAAATTCACAAAAAGGAATACATCCACGAGCATGGCTCGAGCAATTTGAGTTCTATCTTCCCCCCGACAGGGCAAGTTCACATAAGATAGAATGTGTGGCTATTTGGAAGGCGAACCGGCGATTCGCATGAGGTCGGCAGCGCGTCACTGCAACTCCACTCGGGAGTTTCGACAAGCCTTTCTGTCCGCCTATTGGTCGGAAGCGGCACAAGATAGGGTCAAGCATGGCATAATTATGCTGCCAAATTTGAACCAGTCTGGTTTTGGCAGCCCAGCACGCCTATTCGACCACATGCTGCAGGCAAATCAATTTCTATACGACCCATACGGGCCTGCGGAACTAATTAGGAAATGCATCACCAAATTGCCGATGCACTTGCGCCACGTCATCCTTGCGGGACGATGCAAAGAGGACGTGGAAACGTTTAAGACACTTCTTGAAGAGATGGAATATAATACAGCAGAATTCCCGCCTAATCAGGCACAAAGTTATTACGGGGCACAGCAGCGCGATCGCAGTCGTGGCCGTAGTACTAATCAACGGCGTGACTGGTCGTCGCGACGCGAACGGAACAATAATCGGTACCGGCGATGTAGAAACAGGGGTAACAGTCGCGAACACAGGTGGAACAACGGAAATGATCGAGGACGTGGACAAGATCGTGAATGCTACAGGTACGGCAACCAGAATCGATACTACGACGAATACGGTGGGAATAGGACTGTAGGCGGAGCACCTCATGATGTTGAAATTCGACCGGCTAACCCTAGACATAATCCAGCAAATGGAAATGAACAAAATCGGCAATGACAAACGATCAGCGCAGAAGGCGCCCAATCGGAACAAATGAGCGACATGGCAAATGAGTAGAAAGGACAGTGAGAAGTAGAGAGGACGGTGAAGAGAAACAATTGATTAGTTTACATTTGTAATAAATGCATTTTGAATAATATGTTGGTAAAAATAATGATAAAGATGTTTCTATGTGATGTTTTTAGTTTTTTTTTTCTTTCCTTGTGCAATTAGGATTTAGGTTGGTTCAAAATGTGAAGATAAAAGGTTTCTTTGTGAACGAGTGAAATGCTGTTTATGGTTTTTTTGGTGTAAATTGAAAAGAGTCGCTCCTGAGAGAAGCAAGATCTGTGTTGAATTAATGCAAAAACTCAGGGTAATATCCGATGTGTGGATATTATGGGTCTGGCAAACCCAGGTCCCCAGCTGTTGGTAGCCTTGTTTCCGATTTTCTGCTTTCAGTGCTACTATCTATCTATTACTATTCTATATCTGTCAGTATAAATGAGGATCTCTTACTGTAGTATGCGTGCTGTATGAATATTTTAAGATAGGAGAACTCTGAGAAAGGAATGAGGAAGTTTAGGATCTTGAAAACAGGATGCGATAATACGATTGTTTAACCATTGGCTTCCCAATATGTGATGATATGTTAATATTGATGATATATGTCTTTTTTGTTCTTTATAGCTCAGTATGTAAAGTACTGTCTGTGTATTTCGTCAGTATATTGATTCCCTTCAAGGTGAAAGAATAATTGTGGTTTGTGTAATTTACGTGGCCCTGAAATATTATTGTGGTAGTCAAATACGAGCAGTTTTTCAGCAAATGGAGAATGGAACAGAAATATGGATCCTTTCTGTAGCCTTGATTGATGTTGAGCCAAAGCCTGAAAAATTATTCTGCGTTAATACTTGTCCTAGAAAAGCGACGTTTATGTGTTTTGCTGATGCTGTGAGCATTACAGCTTACAGTTTTCGCTGGTGCGGGATGCACTGCAGCCTATATGATTTGTACTGAGGAAATTTCCCTCTTGAAGGTAGAGGAAGATTAAATAATTTTGATTATGGGACCGAAGGAAACCTTGGTTTAATGTAATAAGGATGAAGCAAAACATTTGTCATTTAAACTACAGGAGGATTCGGATCTTTTGTGTAAGTTCAGTATGTTAAGATGAAACTGTTTTACAGAATAGAGGTGACCACAATTTTGCCATTCATGAGAAATGAATCCAGAATTACCCCCACAGGCGAAATAACTGATTTGGAAGCGAAAGGTAACTTACAGAAGGAACGAAATTGGAGCAAAATGGGTAAGAAAATGTAATATAACCTGTAGGATAAAAAAATTTTTACCCTTCTCAGAGTCATCTGCGTGATTAATTCTTGTGATAACGTAATTTTAGATGAAATTGTCTTACTGTTTTATGTATAAACATATGAGTATGATAAATGTATAATTGCGAGTCTCTTATCAGGTGTGTGAACTGGTATAAATGTTTTGGCGTGTAAATAATCATTGTTCTTTTTACTGTGTATGTTTAAGGAAAGTTTACCATATTTATCATGTGACAAGACATATGCTGCGAGTGTCAGGAAGAGGACGAATTAGAACAATGTTGTAGTGATATAAACACTGTGTTGAAGTAGCATTGAAGTAGCTTGTTGGATTAACTAGTAGTGGATTGAAGTAGAATTTTGAGTAATACATGTCTATGGGTAGTTAGTTTGTAGTATAGACAACAGGTGTGAATGTGTGTGTGTGTAAATAACATGTGAACCCTATGCTGTCCTGACCTATACTTGTACAAGGCATAATCCTACTCATTTTAGTAAATTAATAAGTAGAATTAAAACGCAAGTGAACCACATTAGTGATGTGGATTTAGTTATTATATTGACAGTTCATTTAATTTTTATTTTTATACTGTCACATCATTTCACTTTTATTTTTTTATATTGTCAAGTCATTTAACTTTTATTTTTATATTGTCGATTCATGTAACGTTTTTATTAAAAAAAAATTCTCACTTTTGTTCTTAAAAATTGTGAAAGACAATACTAAGTGGTATTATGTATGACATTTTGTAATCACATAACTATGATGAACAATTTCTGTGAATGCAGTTGAGAACGTGAAAGCGAACCGGCTAAACTCTTACGAGACAGCGGGAGCAGCGAGGAGGAGGGCTACTTGTAAACTGGCGGGTTTCCCAGCAGGACACACTGTCACCCGGGCCACTTCGGGAGCGCGGTCACAACAAAAGAAGGGTACGGGACAAACACTTTCCTTTGCAGCCGGAGCTAATGGCCGGCCGTACCAGTGCGCCTCCGTGGAGGCGATGACCTGAGATGGCCGAGCGGTCCACCGCGCGGAAATCCATCTGCTGGCAACGCACCACACGCACGCGACCGTGACGAGACGACCGCGGTGAAACAACAAAAGACAGGGGATAAAGGGGCGTGGAGCCTTTTGACAGGTACTGTCCAGAGAAACTTGCAGACGTCAACGACGCCTATCGACATTTCCTGACGGATGCCCACTGTCAAGCGACAGTAAATCATGGTTCGATGTTCTCTGTTCGCTAAGGGTGGCACAAAGAAGAGCCATTAAGTGTCCTCCTTGCCCAGGAATGTCAAACCGGCGAGCCAATTGAGGATAACTCAAGAATGTAACAACACAAGGTGCATGGAGCCTTTTGACACATACTGTCCAGAGAAACTGGCAGACTTCAACGACGCCTATCAACATTTCCTGGCGGATGCCCACTGTCAAGCGACAGTAAATCATAGTTTGATGTTCTCTGGTAGCTAAGGGTGGCACAAAGAAGAGCCATTAAGTGTCATCCTTTCCCAGGAATATCAACCTGGCGTGTCAAACGAGGATACTGCACGAATTTGACAACACAAACATGGAACCAAATCGAGATGTACGTGACACGGGCCACCAAGAGAAACTTCATGAGAGGGCAGAGACGGCGGGATTGCACGCAACAGATGGACAAAAATCCCTACTGACAGCTGCGGCGACGAACCCCCCCACCTCCCCTTATATTGTGCCTCGGAACAGTGGAACTACTGAGTGTGTCAGTGAACAGTGACTATACGGTTCTTAGTTAATGCATACACGTGTGTTTCTGTCAGAGAAACTTTGAGTCGTGCGTTTTGCAGGGGTTCGATTTATTGGTGTTTATTAGACTGACTCTTGTATTTTGCAGGTGTTTTATTTATTGGTGTTTTCTTTTTTTAGACGTTGACTATTGTACTTTCAGAGCTGTTTTATTGATCAATGTTTGTTCTTATGTGATGTATTAGATTTGTGATATTTTGTTTCGTAAATTCATTCCTGTGGCATTGCTTCGTTTATCAGTCAGATAGCTATTCATTCTCATTGGACTGTGATCGATTAGCCTTTGCATGGGGCATATTTATAGTGAGGAACCCCATAAGGGTAACAATCACATAATTAATTGTAGTTTCAGTATTATGACACATTGATCATTGTTTGCTAACTAACTGAAAGATAGTAGAGTGTTTAAATTAGTGCCACAGAGTTATTTTAATTCTACAAATTATTAGTTTTATAAGATATAGAGTTTTTTTGCAATAACCACTTTGTAAAACATGTTTTTTTTCTCTTGTCATTTTTTTTTTTTTTGCTTTTGCGGATTGTGCATTGTAATGTTCTGCTTTATAATACTGATGTTATTTTCATATTTTTTTAAATTGCTGTTGCACCTTTACTATTTTCATAGATTCTACTTGTTAATAAACACTCATAAATTTTCCTGTGATCAGTTGGCTCTTGCAATGAGCAAATACTGGTGAACTCCATAAGGGTAGCAACCAGAAATTGTTTTCATGTTAATGACACAGGGACCATTGTTTTTACTTGCTGACCGAATTAGGTCTACACTATCTTCTAAATAGGTGTCACAGATTGTTTTCTTCCCTTTGAAATTGGTAGATTCTAAAGATGTGTTGAAATTATTGTGTTTTAGAAAGTAGTTGCTGACCTTTTGCCTTTTCTTTACATTTTGGTTTAAGTTGGGTGTGAGAAGCCTGCTTGGGAATGTCCTAGCATGGCCAGAAAATTTCATGCACAGTCTTTTCCCGGAGCATTGGGGTTATGAAATGTCTCTGTTGGATTCCTTTCATGTTAATTTCTTAAATCTGTTGTCATTTACGGCATAAATTCCTCGTCTAAATTTACTGTGGTGTTTCTGACTATCTGGGAGGAGACTGAGTAGTGGAATGTGTTACTTTTACACATAAACAAGAACGATCTGTCACACTACTACACTTTAAAACGCAGTTTATATGTAATTCATGTCACACAGTCTCATACAGAACCTACATCCGCTTTCTTTTATATACTGTATATGATAATATACTGTCATCCCCCTTCCCTTCTGTGTGAGAGGATGAATAAGCAAATGTATTTGTAGTTGCATGCTGGATGGTAGCAGACAAGCCTGTCTGCTAGAGAACTGTAGGACCAACGTCGGAACAGGTAGCTACGCTTTCTAAAAGCAGAGAGGTTTCTATGCTTAGTATGGCCCTGTCCGTCCCTTGTCATGTTGGTATAGGAAGCTGCCTCTCTGGTCACTTCCGTTTGTTTTTGGGAAGCACGCTCAGTAGGAGCCCAGGTCAGTCTGTCCGCGGCGAGCGTCTGAAGTGGTAAGATCTCCGGCTAAGCGCGTGTCTGCTAAGTCCGTAGGACAATGGATTTCTTAAGATCAGCCTAACTGAAAATTTAATCACCTTTATTTCAGGTTTAGCTCTAAAATATCTAATGTTATCTTAAATTGCAACACAGTGTAATTCGACTGTGAAATTCAGAATATATTCCGGTAGTTGCTTTGTCACTACTTTGTGAGTAAAGTGGAACCACGTGTTGATCAGTAACTCTAACTAAGTTCATCAATCTTAAATGCGAATGTGCGTGAGATTATAATGTCTCGTCTTGACAATATTTTTCAATATAGCAACTTTTCTTTATGTTCAACCCACGTGGGGTGTACTTTGTGAGACCAGTACCACGTGCTTATACAATTGTTTGACCCATCAGGTTAATAGTAAGAAGATAGCAACCAGTTTGAGGTTTTTCTTTTGTAAATTGCTTTTCGATCTAATTTATTTTATCTATCAAAATTATTGTGGAGTTACACTCTTTGTGTAAACCAAGTTGACCACGTGAAGCATGTGGTGTAATCATAAAAGTAGCCCTCAGCTATTCTTTTCGGGAACATTTCACAGAGAGTTAGTATGAATTTAGTATACCAGTGTGTGGTAATTACATGACGCACAGGATTGCGCTACGAACGTAACTTCTTTGGGTGAAAATTGAATCGGTTGGTTGTGGTTAATTTCCTCTTGCATATGTTTCAACGTTCTTCGTGTTTTATTTTATGAATGCTGTGTTGTATGCAGTCTCCCAATCTTGACTCCATATTTAATGTGTTCCATAAGACTACAAACTCACATTTTCACAGTCCTAAATAAGGCACCAGCTTAGTTATGATTCAAGTTTAATATGCTGAAATTTCAATGATCAATGTTAAAATAAATTTCCAAATGTAAACTGATTTATTTCTTTTTATTGAAATTCTCTTTCATATATATATCACCGGTTGTCGTATGACTATTAAACGATTATAAATAATGTTAGTCTGGTTGGGAATTTGGTAAGCTAGACTGGATACTTGGTGAAACAGTTGCTCAGTAATGCAAGGTTAACTTCCCCAGACAGCTCACAGCTTTTAAACCGCTTTCATTGTCTATCAGCACCGCTTTCAGAACAAATTAAAGCAACAACATTACAAACTGTCTGGCACAGTTGTTACATCTGTTACTGCTGCTACAATGGCACGTTATCAAGATTTAAATGAGTCTGAAAGTGGTGTTATATTCGGCGCACGAGCGATGGTACACAGCATCTCTGAGGTAGTGATGAAGCGGGAATTTTCCCGTACGACACATTTCAAGGGTGTACCGTGAATATCAGGAATCCAGTAAAACATGAAATCTCCGACATCGCTGTGGCCGGAATACGATAGAGCAAGAACAGGACCAACGACGACTGAAGAGATCGTTCAACGTGACAGAAGTGCAACTCTTCCACATATTGTGCAGATTTCAATTCTCGGCCATTAACAAGTGTCAGCGTGCGAACCATTTAACGAAACATCATCGATATGGGCTTTCAGAACCGAAGGCCCACTCATGTACCCTTGATGACTGTACGACACAAAGCTTTACGCCTCGCCTGGGCCCGTCAACACTGACATCGGACTGTTGATGACTGGAAACATGTTGCCTGGTCGGACAAGTCTCATTTCAAGTTGTATCAAGCGGATGGACGTGTACATGTATGGAGACAACTTCATGAATCCATGGACCTGCATGTCAGCAGGAGACTGTTCAAGCTGGTGGAGGCTCTGTAATGGTGTGGGACATGTACAGTTGAAGTCATATGGAATCCCTGATACATCTAGATATGACTCTGACAGGAGACACTTACGTAAGCATCCTGTCTGATCACCTACATCCATTCGTGTCCATTGTGCATTCCGACAGACTTGGGAATTTCCAGCAGGACAATGCGACACCACACACGTCCACAATTGCTACAGACTTACAGAGTGGCTCCAGGATCACTCTTCTCAGTTTAAACACTTCTAATGGCCACCAAACTCTCCAGACATGATCATTATTGAGCATATCTGGGATGCCTTGCAACATGCTGTTCAGAAAATATCTCCACCCCCTCGTACTCTTACGGATTTATGGACAGCCCTGCAAGATTCATGGTGTTAATTCTCTCCAGCACTACATTAGTCGAGTCCATGTCACGTCGTTTTGTAGCACTTATGCGTGCTTGTGAGGGCCCTACACGATATGAAGCATGTGTACTAGTATAAGGGGGTAGTTTGTTGCCTCAGATGATAATTAGGCGAAATATTTGTCAGGATTTGCAAATGTGGGCCCTAGAGGTACGGCAATACGCGAACACGAAAAGTAAGTTTAAACAGTTTTATCAACAAAGGCTGATTATGAAACATGCACTCTACGCACACCCATCATCACTGTGTCTGACATCCTAACACCGGCTAATTACGGTCGTATCGAAAGGCTACATGGTAAGCCAAGCAAAGATACATATTCGCGCCCGAGGCCGCGCTAGTTAATACTGCGCGCTGCGGATGGCGGCCAGTGGCGTACTCCCCATTGCAGTGCGGCCGGACGGGCGTCTACTGACCAAGCAAATTGTCAGCATTTCAGACAGGTCGGCTGGCGAGCGCGTGTTACGTACCGTACGACTGCGCGCAATCCATTGACCCTTACATCACTCTCCCCAAAGAAAAAGAGAAACCATAGGTGGCTCAATAAGCCATCCTGGGCGTTATGAATCTATTTCCCCATTTGTGATGTCAGAAGGCATTGCAACATGTATTTCATGCCGGCCGCTGGTGGCCGAGCGGTTCTGGCGCTACAGTCTGGAACCGCGCGACCGCTACGGTCGCAGGTTCGAATCCTGCCTCGGGCATGGATGTGTGTGTTGTCCTTAGGTTAGTTAGGTTTAAGTAGTTCTAAGTTCTAGGGGACTTATGACCTCAGCAGTTGAGTCCCATAGTGCTCAGAGCCATTGGAACCATGTATTTCATATACAGACACAGCAACATTCAGTACAGAGAATCGTGCCTTCAGGATGACAATTTCATACATGACAAATGCTGTTGACCAAAGACAAATTAATAAAATCAATAAAAACACAATACTGACAATCAAGTATGCATTAACATTACTGGATGAATCGAAGGACTTAATTCTATTTGCTGCTTCAATGAAGTTTAACTCATTATTGGAAGAGATTACATTTTCATGGATGGCCTTAATTAAATTATTGTCTTCAGAAAAACTTGATAAGGAATGATTTCCATATGTTAATATGCATGAATCTTTGTAATATACAGATAACATTCTCGTTAATGGTAAATGTCCAGTTGCATGAAATGTAGTTGGCAATACACTAGGCATATCAAATAGTTCACATGATAAATCACAATGTGTGGCATTCAAGGTTAATCCCTATTATTCGATTTGAGTGTAAAGGGTAACTCAGGTGTATCATAGTTTTTAGATGTAAGTGTGACATCAAGGGTGGAGTTAAATGAGCAAATTATACCTTCAGAACATCGTTTAATAAATCGATGATAAAGATGCGTTAAAATTCTAGGGCAATCATCTATTGGGGGATTATTCATAAACAATTCTTTCTTACAGCTCTACACTCTACTATCTAAGAATACTGTCGATTCAGGGCAAATTAACTTATGACTACATTTAGACATATGCAAATCATTTTCATTTAGGGACACAAAATATCTTCGATTCTTGCTGATCAGTAGATAATCATTCAGTACACACTTTACATGAATACCTGGCTGTCTCCATTTCACAGGGTAAGTATAAATCTTATATATTTCAAAATTATGCTTTGATCTAGCAATGAGAATAGAAACAATAACAGTTAATTCATCTTCAATCATTAAAGAGAGTGTGTTGGTTAACTTATAGTAAGTATATAAATTGTAAGAGTTAACATGGTAAATCAAAGTATATGTTGCATCTAGCTTTCGTTCAATTGATAGCAGGATCTGTAAAAATTGTTCTGGATGTAGTAGTCCACTGCTCAAACAATCATTTTAACTACTTTCTAAGTCTGTTCTTAAGTTGAGGGCATCAATTCTAGCATTTGATAAACTATCAGTAATCCTTAACAATAGAGTGTTTAAATCTAAGTGTGCTCTCACGGCATTTAATCCTTGGAATAGTTCTTGGATATTTGCTTTCGTTTCATTACGAATCACGTAGAAATGTGAGATAAATTGCTTTACAATCTGTTCAATGAAAACTGTGTGGTTAGTAATGGTTCTTTGCATATTCTTTAATACGATAATTTCATTAGAGAGGTTAGTCGAATCTGTACTGGACTGTTGTTCAAGAGCTAATGTTTTGCCTTTAACTGCCAGTAGATCTCGACTAGTTAAAGTACCAAATACATTACGAAGGATACTCCCTCCAAAATCAAACCAGGGACGTTTATGCCTAATTAAAGTTTTGTGTGGCAAAAGCTTTAAAAAACAGTAAATCTCTTTTTCATAATTTGCAAATGTAGACTCTACCTGCATTTTGGCTGTGATCCAGTTATTATACCAAGGTGTACCCATTTCCAAAATTGTATCCTTACCCTTAACAGAAAGAATTAGATCAATTTGCTTCTTTACAGAACTGAACTGTTGCTGGATTTCACTCAAATTGCACTTCTGCATTAGTTGGTGAAACTACCATGTCTGATCGTGGTTCAAACAAAACACCTGTACTCTGTGGTACTATTACTACAGCATTAGTAGAATACGCTATCATAGCAAACATTGAAATAAAAATGAACATGGTTAATTAGTTCTAAATACTAGAGTTAACAATGAACATAAAATAAATGAGCTTCTTGTGGTAACCTGTGGAATAAAAGATTTAGTTTCAATGGTGCACACACATGCATGCACACACACGCATGCACTCTCACACACTACACACGTTTACACAGATTGTAGGGATGTCTGGAACAGGATCGCTCGGAACATGGCGATGCCTTGGCCTCGAAGTCTGGGCTGCGAGCTCACGATTCTCGCTTCCTGGGTTTGAGAACAGCAGGTCTGCCTCTCGGTCGGTCCTCGTCGTCTTGCGACACTACAGGAAATCTACCCAGAAATGGCTTTACACGATTGACATGAACGACAATCAAACGAAAGAGCAGTTGGAGCTTAAGAGTGACTGGCGATAACACCTTCAAGATTGGATATGGTCCTTTCCAAAACTTCTTAAACTTTTTTACTTGACTCTCCCTTAACACCACATTGCTGAGATCCACAAGATCTCCAACTTAATACTATGGCACTGCTGCTTGGCGGTCGTGTTGCCTTGCTTGCTGAAGAAAGGACTGATGATTTCGCTGTTTCACTCCCCTACATGCTTCCTTTAGCGTGTGTGCTAGATCCCTTACTTGTTCATTGCTGATTCCGGCAGTCGATTGTGCAAAGTGCAAGGGTGAATGCATTCTTCTTCCGTAGACGATCGCATATGGACTTAGGCCAGTTGTGCTGTGCATTTTGGCATTGTAACAACTTACCAAGTACGGTAAACAGACATCCCAACTGTCGTATTTGCTGCTCACATAATGGCTAACCATTTTAATAATTGTTCTGGGGACTCGCTCGACTCTTCCATTTCCTTCAGGGTGTGCTGGTATAGTCCTCAACTGAGTTATTTGCATGAGCGTACAAGTCTGTTTAAGTAATTCACTCATAAAATTCGTTCCTTGATCACTAATTATACTTAATGGTGATCCAATCTTAAGAATCCATTCTTTTACAAAAACTTTACTATAGTCTCAGCGCTCTGATCAGGTACTGGTATCACAAGAAGGTATCTAGATAAATGATCTAACATTGTCAATATGTATTTGTTTCCATCTTTAGTCTTAGGCAACGGTCCTACATCTAATCCTTCTCGTTCAAATGGTTCAATTGTTTCTGGCAGTTCGTGCAATGGTGCTCTACTTTTTCCTACATTATTCCATCTGTTACAGGAGTCACATTGTGAAACAAACTCGAAAACGTCAGCTTTGCTGCTCGACCACCAAAACATTCGAGCTTTTTTACCGCAGTGTCCTGGTAATAAAGAATCGTGTCCCTCTCTCATGGTTTGCTCTTTCATGCTTTCTGGAATAACTAGGCGGTTTTCTTTACTGGTGATTTTGTACAGCAATCCATCTTTTTTGACAAAACGTTGATCATTTTTCCATAATTTTCATTGTGGATCTTCTTCATGAGCTGCCTTTAACTCTTCTTCTCGACTTATTGTAGCACAAACATTCACTTTTCGACTCATTGCATCAGCATTCACATGTTGTTTACCAGGTTGGTGAATAACCTTAAATTGGTACTCACTCAGCCTTAATGGCCATCTTGTTAATCTGGAATTTGGACCCTTTCAGCTCAATAACCATTTAAGTGTGGCATGATCTGTAATAACTGTTATGTGTTGTACCAAAAACCAAAGCACAAAGCTCCTTCTCAGTAGTAGTATAATTACATTCTGCTTTGTTTAATTGTCTGGAAGCAAATGAGACTGAATGTTCGTCACCATCAACTTCTTGAGACATGATTGCACCTATGGCAAAATTGGACGCACCTGTTGAAAGAATAAAAGGTTTACTGAAATCCGGATAGGCTAACACTGGGGCTGTGGTTAGAGCAGTTTTAAGTTCTTCCATTGCCTTTTTGCATTTTGTTGACCAATTAAATGTGGCTCCTTTCTTCAGTAGCTGTGTCATTGGACATTCGCATAACCGGCTATAAATCGTCTGTAGAAATTTGACAATCCCAAGAATTATTGTAGTCCTTTCAAATTCTGTGGTTCAGGAAAATACTTTACATCTTCAATTAATTTTGGATAAGGTCGAACACCTTCACTGGTTATAACATGACCGAGATAGTTAAATGTACTTTGTGCAAATTGACATTTATCTATTGATAAAGACGGTTTTTTTGCTTCTTATACACTCAAAAACAACTTTTAGTCTTTTATTATGCTGCTTCATGTTTTCATCAAAAATTATTACATCATCAAGGTAAAGAAGTGCTTGTGTTGGGGTGAGGTGAGGCCCCGTAAAACTGAATCCACCAGGCGTTGAAATGTAGCTGGACCATTATGAAGTCCAAACGGCATACGAATATACTTGTATACTCCTATTGCTGTTACAAATGAAGTTTTTGCTTGGTCATCTGGATGCACTGTTAACTGGTGATAATCACTTGTTAAATCACATACTGAAAAAATTCGACATCTGTCCAAGTAATCAAAAGTTTCCACTAAATTTGGTAAGGGGTAAATGTCGGGTGTGGTCACAGCATTCAAAAATCGGTAATCAACACAAAAACGGAACTGTGGTTCTCCAGAAATTGATTTCTTCTTTACAATTACAACAGGCGAACACCATGGTGGGTCTGAAGGATCTCTCGGTTTTATAATTCCGTCTTCTAATTATTCTTTAACCATGTCTTCTACCAACTCTCTTTGACTGAATGGTATTCGGTAAGGTTTCTGTGTGATTGGGGCTGCATTCCCTGTATGAATACGATGCTGAACTAAATGAGTGACAGGTAAATTTGCGCGTTCTCGGAATGAATCTGCATACTCCAACAACACAGGTGCTAAAATCTTCTGTTTATCAGTTGTTAAATGTTTTTCCAAATATTGCGCTTCAGTTCATTATTAACTTCGTCTCCTCGTTGTTTTGCGGTACTGTTACGAAAATCTGTGTTTATAACTGCAGCATTTGTTACCTCGCCTTGAATCTGTATTACGTCACTGTTACTTACGCTCGACACTTCAGCAACTTTTGTCCCTCGTGGTAAAACAATATCATCATTGCTCATATTCGTTATTGTAACCGAGACTTTTTCGACATTCTGTCTCACCAGCGTAGCGACACCTACACTTCTAGTGACATAACAGTTCATTGTATCCAGTAACTCACTTTTCTCGGATCGCTCAACTAATAACAAAGTTCCTTCCTTGCATCGGGGTGACTTAACTTCAACGTAGATTGTCTTTCCTGCTCCCTTGGGAATTTGCTGAGGCTGATCAATTTGAACATCGACTCGGACGGTTTGAACTGATGCATCGTTTGGGCGGTCCATTCCCACGACGTCATTATTGCTGCTCCTTTGAGTACGATCTGAAGAACAATTTCCTAGGTTGTAGTTGCTACGGCCTAGTCTGATCTTTCTTTCTGCGACAAATATCTCTGCCTCGTTAGCGGACACTAAATCGAATCCAGCTACACCGACATGACGCGTTTCGTTATTTGAAACTACATGCACGCTTGCTGTGTATTTATCTTTATTTTCACCTTCGTCTTGGCCTTGCCCAAGAATTAATTCTACGTCAACTTCTCCATAGTCACCTTAGACGACTGGTAAATCGTGGCTTGGTCATCTGAGATCAGATTTCAGATGGTAAGAGCAGATAGTAGTGTTCGAGAGAGGCGCAAACGCCACGAAGCCATGGACCCAACTTATCAACAAGGCACTGTGCAGTTTGGTGGTGGCTCCATAATGGTGTGGGCTATGTTTACATCGAGTGGACTGGGCCCTCTGGATTTTCGGCTACGTGGATACTATCTGCAGCCATTCGTGGACGTCATGGTCCCAAATAAAGACTGAATTTTTGTGGATGACAATGCGCCATGTCACTGGGGCGTAATTGTTTGCGACGGGTTTGAAGAACATTCTGGACAGTTCGAGCGAATCGTTTCGCCACCCAGATCATCCGACACGAATTCCAGCGAACACTTACGGGGCATAATTCGAAGGTCAATTCGTGCACAAAAACCTGCATCGACGACACTTCCCACATTCGCCTTTATGGACGGCTATAGAGTCAGTATTTCTCCATATTTCTGCAGGGGACTTCCAATGACATGTTGAGTCCATGCCACGCCGGGCAAAAGGAGGTGCGACACGTTATTAGTAGGTATCCCATGACTTTTGTCACCTCAGTGTAAGACGTTATTCTTCATGGCTCCCTATCTGCTGCCCTCTGCCGCTACAAGGCACCGAATTGTGGCGTGTAACATGGCGTGTGTAACGTAACTATGTCGGTGCGTGAGAAACAGCGCGCTGTAATCGAGTTTCGACTTCCAAGAGTTCGTCCTCATATGGAGCACCCTCTCGTTCACTTTGACAATGCCAGACCACACACGAGCGCTGCGGAATCTGCAACGATCCGACGGCTTGGGTTTAGTGTCATCGATCACTCTCCATACAGTTCCGACTTGACCCCATCCGATCTTCATCTGTTTCCAAAACTTAAAGAACACCTACAAGGAATTCACTTTCATACTGATGTTGCGGTGAAAGCAGAGGTAAGATTGTGGCTCCGTCAGCAAAGTCAAACATTCTAGAATGACGGTGTCAATAAACTGGTCTCTTGTCGGGAGAAATGTGTTCGTCGCCAGGGTGACTATGTTGAGAAATAGATACGTACACACCAAAAAGTAAAGATGTAGAACTTAAATTAGATTCGTTTCATTTAAAATGCCTCTATAGTTTTCACATAATAAAATTCGGAGGCATTACTTTTCTGTACGCCCCTTTAAATACAAAGAGCAAAATACACACTGTCTCTAACAATCTCATGGAATAATTATTTCCTTCTCAGATTATCAGATTTCCTTATGACTTTACAGAAAACTAATATAAGCAAATAAGAATGATGATGAGGTCCCATACTCCGAGGAGCGTGGGGGATGCGGGAGACCCGCACCGCCGTACTAGGCAAGGTCCTAGCGGAGGTGGTTTGCCATTGCTTTCCTCCGACCGTAATGGAGATGAATGATGATGATGAAGACGACACAACACCCAGTCATCTCGAGGCACGAAAAATCCCTGACCCCGCCGGGATTTTTTTTTTTGTAACCATATATATTTATTTAAATATATTAACAACAATACATTTTCGTTCTATTAACCTATTATATTCCTAGAGTTGGTTAACGTTACTGTCGTTTTATTGTATTTCGTTTATATATTCTTTTCTTTTACGTTTTTCTCTTATTGTTGTTCTTTGAACTCTTTTACATGGCCATTTACCATCCTTTTTTTTTGGTAAAACATTGCAGGACAGGCATAATAATTTATATTTAGCATCGACACATTGATTTTGGGTTCAAATTTGTATGCCATGCAATTGTGATGCCACAGGCACATTGTGCATTCTAGTTTGATCTCTTCCTCTAGCTTGCACTGTTAGGTGGGACAGTATGAGGGAAAACATCAGCAAGATAGATAGAGCAGAAGCGGAAGAAAACTTTTTTTACATATTCTACAGATTATACATAAAATTGAAGAAGAAAGAAAAAGTATGTCATATTATATGAGAGAAACAGAGAGGAAAGTGTGAGTAAATAATATAAATTTTATAGGGCAGATAGTAAAGGAAATCATTCAAAAAAATTATGAGTAGTTAGCATTTTTCAGTAAGTAATGCTTGTGTCCTAGACAATATAGTACAAATAATGAAAATGATCAAACCCGGGAACCCGTGCGAGGGAAGCGAGAACGCTACCTCAAGACCACGAGCTGCTGAGCGAATAAGAATAAACAATCTCAAATATCAATAACCAGTTTTAAATATTAAATGACATCATGTGTGGAGTAGGCGCTATAGCACTGCTGTCATCTGAGGCGCTATGTTACATTATCAGTCACACTGCTTTAATCCGCCAGCAGTCGAACGGCCGGCTGCGTACAGATTCGATGCAGCGTATAAGAAAACCACGCACCGAACGCTTCTCTTGCTTCTGAGTACTGCTCGAGTACTTCGAATCACGACAAGCTTCGATTAAGGGAAGACGCCGGACAAATTCAACGGCGTGCAGCCATATTCGTCAACGGTAGGTGCGATCAGTAAAAGAGTGTTGCGGCAGTGCTCTGTGACCTTAATTGGGAATTCTTGGAGAGAAGAAGAGATTTTCCCGAAATAACATTGAGGAAGTTTAGAGAAACATTGTTTGTGTCAGAGTTCTGAACGGTTCTACTGTTTCACATAATAAAATTCGGAGGCATTATTTTTCTGTACGCCCTTGTAAATACAAAGAGCAAAATACAAACTGTCTCTAACAATCTCATGGAATAATTATTTTCTTCTCAGATTATCAGATTTCCGTATAACTTTGGAGCAAACTGATATATGCAAATAAGAATAAATAATTGCAATAATAATAAACAGGGATTCATGTCACGCAGTGACCGCAAAGACAAAATAAGAGTCCTTAGGTCTCTTGCAGAGGCATAAAGACAATCGTCTTTCATGCCTCCCGTTGCGAGCGAAATAGGTTCTGCGGAAAAATATGTATGTTTTGGTAAAGGATTTTACGATGGTTCCTGTCTCCTGTCACTTGGCGCCAATAGCGTAATCAAAATACGTTTTGTTTATTTACATTCATGATCAACTGCATCTCCATGCACCAATCGGCGATCCTCTGCAGGTCTTCCTGTTTTGCTATGGTTCTTTGGCGTTTCATGCTTCCTACACACAACAGAGGTCATTGTTCGCAACCGGAATAAAAAAATGGTTCAAATGGCTCTGAGCACTATGGGACTTAACATCTGAGGTCATCAGTCCCCTAGAACTTAGAACTACTTAAACCTAACTAACCTAAGGACATCACACACATCCATGCCCGAGGCAGGATTTGAACCTGCGACCGTAGCGGTCTCGCGGTTCCAGACTGAAGCGCCTAGAACCGCACGGCCACACCGGCCGGCTCAACCGGAATAAAATAACCTCCCAATTCAGATGATAAAGTTTCTGAAAGGTTCAAAGAAAACTTGAGTTTGATTTCAAACACGTACCCGACTCATACGATTATAGTTGGTGGTCATAATAATTTACCCTCGGTATGTCGGTGAAAACAGATGTTTAATTCCGGAGGTACGCATAAAACATCATCCGAAAATGTGCTAAACGCATTCTCTGAAAATTATTTCGAGCAGTTGGTTCATGAGCCCACGCGAATAGTAAACGATTGTGAAAACACACTTCACCTCTTAGCAACAAATAGTCCTGAATTAATAACGAGCATCAAAACGGATACAGGGATTAGTGAACACAGGGTTGTCGAAGCGAGATTGAATATTGTATCACCCAAATCCTCCAAAAATAAACAAAAAATATACCTATTCAAAAAAAGCAGATAAATATTCACTTGACGCCTTCCTGAGAGACAATCTCTACTCCTTCCAAATTAATAATATAAGTGTAGACCGGATGTGGCTTGAATTCAAAGAAATAGTATCGGCAGCAATTGACAGATTTATACTAAATAAATTAACAAACGACGGAGCTGACCCTCTTTGGTCACAAAACGGGTCAGAACACTGTTGCAGAAACAACAAAACAAACATGCCAAATTTAAACAGACGCAGAATTCCCAAGATCGGCGATATTTTACAGAAGCTCGAAATTTAGCGCGGACTTCAATGCGAGATACTTATAACAGTTTCCACAGCGAAACTTTGTCTCGAAACCTGGCAGAAAATCCACAGAGGCTCTGGTCGTATGTGAAGTATGTTAGCAGCAAGAAACAATCAATAACTTATCCGCGTGATAGTATGGAGATACTATCGAAGACAGTGATGCCAAAGCAGACTTACTAAACACAACCTTCCGAAATGCCTTCTCAAAAGAAGACGAAGTAAATATTCCATAATTCGAATCAAGAACAGCTGCCAACATAGTAACGTAGAAGTTTTTTTTGTGGTAAGATCGTATGGGACCAAACCGCTTAGGTCAACGGTCCCTAAGCTTACAAACTACTTAATCTAACCTAAACTAACTTAGAACTACTTAAACCTAACTAACCTAAGGACAACACACACACATGCCCGAGGGAGGACTCGAACCTCCGACGGGGGGAGCCGCGCGGACCGTGACAAGATGCCTCACACAGCGCGGCTTAACTTAGAAGTAGATATACACGAAGTAGTGAAGCAACTTAATTCACAAGACTGTATACCAATTAGGTTCCTTTCAGAGTATGTGATGCATTAGCTCCATACTTAACAATCATATACAACCGTTTGCTGAGACGAAATATCCGTACCGTCGTCCAGAAACAGCCCTTTTCAATCTATCCCAGGCATGTTCGATAGAATTCATGTCTGGAGAACATGCTGGTCGCTCCAGTCCAGCGATATCGTTATCCTGAAGGAAGTCATTCACAAGATGCGCACGATAGGGGCGCAAATTGTCGTCAATGAAGACGAATGCCTCGCTGCCGATACGGTTGCACTGTCTGTCGGAGGATGGCATTCCCGTACCGTACAGCCGTTACAGCGCCTTCCATGACCACCAGCGGCGTACGTCGGCCCCACATAATGCCACCCCAAAACAGCAGGGGCCTCCACCTTGCTACGCTAGCTGGACAGAGTGTCTAAGGCGTTCAGCCTGCCCGGGTTGCCTCCAAAGAAGTCTTCAACGATGTCTGGTTGAAGGCATATGCGACACTCATCGCTGAAGAGAACGTGATACCAATCCTGAGCGGTCCATTCGGCATGTTCTTGAGACCATCTGTATCGCGCTGCATGGTGTCGTGTTTGCAAAGATGGACCTCGCCATGGACGTCGGGAGTGAAGTTGCGCGTCATACAGCCTATTGCGCACAGTTTGAGTCGTGACACGACGCACTGTGGCTGCACGCAAAGCATTATTCAACATGGTTGCGTTACTGTCAGGGTTCCTCAGAGCCATAATCCGTAGGTAGCGGTCATCCACTGCGGTAGTAGCCTTTGGGCGGCCTGAGCGAGGCATGTCATCGACGATTCCTGTCTCTCTGTATCTCCTCCATGTCCGAACAACATCGCTTTGGTTCATTCCGAGACGCCTGGACACTTCCCTTGTTGAGGGCCCTTCCTGGCACAAAGTAACAATGCGGACGCGATCGAACCGCGGTATTGACTGTCTACGCATGATTGAAGTACAGACATCACGAGCCGTGTACCTCCTTCCTGGTGGTAGCCGGCCGCGGTGGCCGTGCGGTTCTAAGCGCTCCAGTCCGGAGCCACGCTGCTGCTGCGGTCGCAGGTTCGAATCCTGCCTCGGACATGGGTGTGTGTGATGTCCTTAGGTTAGTTAGGTTTAAGTAGTTCTAAGTTCTAGGGGACTGATGACCACAGCAGTTGAGTCCCATAGTGCTCAGAGCCATTTGAACCATTTGAATCCTTCCTGGTGGAATGACTGGAACTGATCGGCTGTCGGATACTAAAAGGTGAACTTTGGTTGCTAACAGCCGCTCACACTGTTACAGATGACGTGTATGACGAGAGAAAAACGGCAACAGAAAAAACTCAGAAAATATGCCGCAGACAGCGACAACAATTCTTAAAAACGTGCTATAACGTACAATAAATAAGGTAGTATTAAAGTATCCACAGAAAACCGTATTCAAAAACCAAACAGTAAAAATGTAATAATATGTTACAGTGTTTCTATAACTATGCTATTTTCTGCCTGTTCTAGATTTAAAGAACGCTCTGATGATGGTGATATTTATCGCTGAAACTAGTTTGGGGAATAACAAAGTAAACAAATAATAAAAAGTGTTTTCCAATTAGGCGGACTCACAGTTTCCATATTGTTGTTTTTCTATGCAAACACGGACCAAATAGGAGAGTTACAAGACAAAATTACTGTGTAATAACGTGTTAAATAGGGAAAGCTTAATTATAACTCTCAGTACAATAAAATGAATTAAATTCTAGAAGTGACTACTTGCAAATTATACCTACATAAACAGCCCCAATTTAAATCACAGTTGCAGTTCGTCAGCCACAATAGATATAATAAGTTATACTATTCTTTTGGGGTTGTCATGCCCCCCCCCCCCCCCACCTCTTGCCCTTACCTGGATACACACCAATGTAGACGTAGAGGTAAAATTAGAGTCAGAAGTTCTGAGTCGAAGGCCTAGTTCATACATCCGTAGCTCACGGTCGTGTAAGGAAAATACATGTTGGGATAAATAAACGATAAATTTAGCGAGCCCGCCAACACAAAGGGCGGGCCGTGGGACAGGCCGTGAGTCAGCCGCGCAGGCAGCTCCCGCGGCCAGCTGGCGGCTGCCGAGCAGTCCGCAGCCAAAGCGGCGCTAAAACCGCTCCGCGACACAAATGGGCACCTCCCGGCTCCCGGGCCGCCGACCAACTCACACCCACGCAATCTGATCGCTTTCACCGGCCTGCTCGCTCCGCTGGAGCAGTGCAGGAAACGGGAGAGTCGAGTGCAAATACGGCGTGTTCGTAACGCAGTATTTCATAAACTTCAGTGGGTGTCCTGAACAATATCGGAAGGAAAGGAAGCTAATAAGCAATTTATATATCACAGAAAGACTAAAATTAAGAACGGGCGACAGAAGGAATTAAAACTGTGGGAGGATTTACACGAGCTTGTTGACTCCAACTTACGCTGTTTTAGTATCAACTTGGAGGTACTACTCATTGTTTGATTTTGAAGTTCTAGAAGCAGCCACATTCATACTAAATTGAGACAACTCAGGTCTGCGTACTAATCAAATAACTATCGTTTATAAATGTCAGTATACGTACGGCAGACGTGCAGAAACTTCAAAACTGTTACTCAGAACACCTCAGAACTCTAAAAAGTAGTAGCTCCCATAGTACCAGGGCCGGTTTAAGACCCAAGGAACACAAGCAGGGGCTTGCGGTGCCAATCTCAGAGTGATGGCGAAAGCTGCCCTAGCGCAAAATTTGTACACAAGGAGTATCATAATTTGTAGCGAAAACAACCCATTTCCGCGGTCACCAGATTTAAATTTATTTTTAAATGTCCTACCAAGAACCCAAGGAAAAGTAACAAAATGTGGTAGTGAGGGAGGGGCGGATGTGCAGGGTGCGCCAAATAATATTTCATTTGAGTAGAAAAATACTCACGGGCCGGTAACCAATTAATAGCCCACAAACCGCTACTCATCTGAAACAGATTTAAAAATACCGAAATCCTGCCACAGCCTATACCAAAAACTTACAACAGAAGGAAACTTCAACATACAGAAGGCATTAGAAGAAGGAAAACACATCATAAACGACTACACTACAAAATGCAATCGCATACTGCTTATCAAATTGAAGGAACTACACAAAAAAGACGACATAAAGAGATTAACAACCATACATACACGCAGGTACAGCCACCCGCCCATCCTCCCCCCCCCCCCACCTGCCCACTCACACACACACACACACACACACACACACACACACACACACACACACACACACACACTCATAGACACTCACACAAACACACACATATTCGTCCACAAACAGAGGGAGGGAGAAAGTAAACAAGTGTCAAATTTGGCGCCAGACTGATATGAAAACAACTGATCGTCAAGAAGGACGAGGCACAGCAGTAAAATAAACACTGTGTTTTGTGAAGCGCAAGGGTTTCCACGACAGAGGAGCAGATTAGTAGCGGTACTTCGAAAATTCCAAAATTAGAAAATATAGACGCTAAACATTTTCGCACATTAAAATTAGGCGTGTAGGTAAAGCGATTTGTTAACTCACCAACAAAACTCTCAGTAACATCATATAGTTGCAGATGACAAGCTATCGATGCACAATAATGTAAAGAGTGTCCTATAGAACCCAACATTATAGTGAATAAAGGTTTAAACCACAATTTCTGAAGCTTAATTTCGTTAGAATAATTAGTACTCAAAACTTGTTTGTCTTTTACAGAACAGAATAAAGTTACCAGCTGTTGATAGCACAAAGATCTGACACATGTTGACTCTGTATAAACAACTGTTGTCTGAACATTAACTGCATTTTACATCGGTGCTTCACAGAATATGATAATATTAAAAAGGAAATACCCTTCCTAATCTTCTGCAGAATATTCGGAAGTGTTTTTCCTTTTTAATATTAACTGTTTTTTGCATAATCTATTGAGATTGCATAATCAAATACTGCTTCCACCAACAAGTAATGTGACAGTAGAAGGAAGGACAATCAAAAAAATGTTCAAATGTGTGTAAATTCATAAGGGACCAAGCTGCTGTGGTCATCGGTGCCTACACTTACCAAACTAACGTATGATAAGAGCAACACGCACATCCATGCCCGAGGGAGGACTCGAACCTCCGGCGGGAGGGGCCGCGCAATCCATGACATGGCCCCTCTGACTACGCGGGCACTCTGCTCGGCGAGGGACAATCAAATGCATAAGATTTGCTGATGACATGGTGTCATTGAATGTAAACAAGACTGAAACTAACAATATGTAAGAAGAATTGAACACCGGTTGTGAGGAATATGGAATGAAAATAAATGTGAAAAAGTCTAAAACAATGATTTCTATAAGGGAGAGAAGGAAGTCAAAAGTGAAAATTTGTCTTGAGTTAGTGGAATAACTTGACAACTTCAGATACCCAGGATCCAAAATACCCAATAACGTAAAATGTTATGAAGAAATAAAAAGAATGCTAGCTACTGCAAAAGAAATATTTTACAGGAAGAACAGTATTCTCTGTGGTCCGTCAAGTGAACAATTAAGGAAGCTTTTAGTGAAATGTTTTGTACAGAGTGTTGCCTTCTGTGGTGCTGAAACATGAAATGGAGAAAAATGGAAAATGGGAAATGTGCAGATATAATAAGAAATGACGTTGTGTTACAAAGTGTGAGTGAGATAAGACCAAAAATGGAACAATTAAGAAAAGGAAAAGACGTTAGCTACGACACTGGATGAGAAAAGACTGTGTAATGAAGGATTCAGCAGAAGGAATGGTGACGGAAGAGGACCAGAGGAAGAAGAGAATAGCAGTTAACTGATAAGGATAAATGCATAGCACGCAGGTCTGAATTGGATGACGGAAAACTAGGACGACTACAGAATGTTGATCTTACAGTGATTTACATGCCTAATGGGCAGAATCCATCATCAACATTAATAGAATCATCATCATTATCTTTGGGATGTTGTAGTTCTTCTTAACTCTGAGATTACAAAGACAAATTGGAGAGGAATTTCGCCTTGAGTAAGACACATTTTATTTATTTTGCTTCGCTCAATCATAATTCAGCACTTTATGTGCTATCTTCAAATGTTTTTATTTATTTTTTTGCCTGAACTTTATTATATGATAGGATCTTTTGGAGGTTATGTGAATTTCACATTACAGCTATTTCTGTAAAAAATGTGATAATTAGGGATCAAATTCTGCATTGATTAACATACACATATGAGCAAGAATATTATGACTATTTGCTTAATTTCGTGTTGGTCTAGCTTTGAAATGCAATATAGCAATAATTCTGCATGACATGGGTTCAGCAAATCCTTAGGATATTTGCGGAGTTATGTAACATTAGGTGTATACGCACAGGTCGCGCATTTTCTGTAAATTATGGTCCTGTGGTCTGAGGACGTCCTGCCCTACAGCGTCCCAGATGTGTTTCACCAAGTTCAGATCACGCCAATTTGGTGGCCGATAATCCTCATGGCATAAAGCCTGCTAAGAATAAGATTATCTGTCTAACGATAGATGAGGAGAATGGGATGAAGATTGAGTAGTTTGTAGCTCTTACATTGAAAATTTATGCTTATTTTACAGTGACATGTGTTCCCAAACAGTGAGCGAAGGATGCTGGGCATGCAGTCTCAATGGTTCTCACAGTTGATGGTTAGTTGGAGTACCTGCCTTACGATGCAGATGATGTTTCTCCGCATAAGATGCACCATATTAATACTGAACCACGAATAGATACAATATAACGGATGAAACTTAGCCTGTCACATCATGACGACAAGCATGTCATCTGAGAGGTCACGAAAAAAAAACAGTCTCATAGTTGCACCTGACAGAGAGACTGAGGATGTGTGTGTATATGTTGTATATACAGTGAGAAATTTGTGTTTGTAAGTGTAACTGTATGTAGGTGTATATATGTCAAACATGAATTTCTGCCAGTATATGGACATATAAAACCATGAACGACGAAGCCCTTAAAGGATTGGGAGAGAAGGGGAGTTTGTACAACACTATAGTAAAATGAAAAGTTTCGATTATTAGTCATCTGTTGAGAGAAGAGGGGTTTCTAAAAACAATAACAGACGTATCCGTCAATGGAAAAAGAGGTAGAGAACTAGAGAAACTAGTGGAAGTGATTCTGAGGTACCAGGTATCGACCCACGCTGAAACACCCATATTAGTACGTGGTACAGCCACCACGCGCGGCAATGCAGGCGCTGACTCTGGCATCCAGTCGATCGTACAGATAGCGAATACTGTCCTGGGATACGTTATTCCGCGCCTGCTCGACCATTTCTTGTAGTTTATCAAGAGTCGTTCGCTGACGAGTCGCACGAGTCACTTGTCGTCCCGTAATATCCCACACGTGTTCGATTGGAGACGGACAGAGATCGTGATGGGCGGGGAAGTTGCTGCACGTTCTGCACAGCACGTTGAGTTTCACGGGTAGTGAGTGGGCGAGCCTTATCCTATTGGAACAACACATTATCTTCCTGTAGTAAGAATGGCCAAGATAGACACAAAGCCCATGCCTACTACAGTAGTACAAGTTTATATGCCAACTAGCTCTGCATATGATGAAGAAATTGATGAAATGTATGACGAGATAAAAGAAATTATTCAGGTAGTGAAGGGAGACGAAAATTTAATAGTCATGGGTGACTGGAATTCGTCAGTAGGAAAAGGGAGAGAAGGAAACATAGTAGGTGAATATGGATTGGGGGGAAGAAATGAAAGAGGAAGCCGCCTTGTAGAATTTTGCACAGAGCATAACTTAATCATAGCTAACACTTGGTTCAAGAATCGTAAAAGAAGGTTGTATACCTGGAAGAATCCTGGAGATACTAATAGGTATCAGATAGATTATATAATGGTAAGACAGAGATTTAGGAACCAGGTTTTAAATTGTAAGACATTTCCAGGGGCAGATGTGGATTCTGACCACAATCTATTGGTTATGAACTGCAGATTGAAACTGAAGAAACTGCAAAAAGGTGGGAATTTAAGGAGATGGGACCTGGATAAACTGAAAAAACCAGAGGTTGTAGAGAGTTTCAGGGAGAGCATAAGGGAACAATTGACAGGAATGGGGGAAAGAAATACAGTAGAAGAAGAATGGGTAGCTCTGAGGGATGAAGTAGTGAAGGCAGCAGAGGATCAAGTAGGTAAAAAGACGAGGGCTAATAGAAATCCTTGGGTAACAGAAGAAATATTGAATTTCATTGATGAAAGGAGAAAATATAAAAATGCAGTAAATGAAGCAGGCAAAAGGGAATACAAACGTCTCAAAAATGAGATCGACAGGAAGTGCAAAATGGCTAAGCAGGAATGGCTAGAGGACAAATGTAAGGATGTAGAGGCTTGTCTCACTAGGGGTAAGATAGATACTGCCTACAGGAAAATTAAAGAGACCTTTGGAGAGAAGAGAACCACTTGTATGAATATCAAGAGCTCAGATGGCAACCCAGTTCTAAGCAAAGAAGGGAAGGCAGAAAGGTGGAAGGAGTATATACAGGGTTTATACAAGGGCGATGTACTTGAGGACAATATTATGGAAATGGAAGAGGATGTAGATGAAGATGAAATGGGAGATAAGATACTGCGTGAAGAGTTTGACAGAGCACTGAAAGACCTGAGTCGAAACAAGGCCCCGGGAGTAGACAACATTCCATTAGAACTACTGATGGCCTTGGGAGAGCCAGTCATGACAAAACTCTATCATCTGGTGAGCAAGATGTATGAGACAGGCGAAATACCCACAGACTTCAAGAAGAATATAATAATTCCAATCCCAAAGAAAGCAGGTGTTGACAGATGTGAAAATTACCGAACTATCAGTTTAATAAGTCACAGCTGCAAAATACTAACGCGAATTCTTTACAGACGAATGGAAAAACTGGTAGAAGCGGACCTTGGGGAAGATCAGTTTGGATTCCGTAGAAATGTTGGAACACGTGAGGCAATACTAACCTTACGACTTATCTTAGAAGAAAGATTAAGAAAAGGCAAACCTACGTTTCTAGCATTTGTAGACTTAGAGAAAGCTTTTGACAACGTTAACTGGAAAACTCTCTTTCAAATTCTGAAGGTGGCAGGGGTAAAATACAGGGAGCGAAAGGCTATTTACAATTTGTACAGAAACCAGATGGCAGTTATAAGAGTCGAGGGGCATGAAAGGGAGGCAGTGGTTGGGAAAGGAGTGAGACGGGGTTGTAGCCTCTCCCCGATGTTATTCAATCTGTATATTGAGCAAGCAGTAAAGGAAACAAAAGAAAAATTCGGAGTAGGTATTAAAATTCATGGAGAAGAAGTAAAAACTTTGAGGTTCGCCGATGACATTGTAATTCTGTCAGAAACAGCAAAGGACTTGGAAGAGCAGTTGAACGGAATGGATAGCGTCTTGAAAGGAGGATATAAGATGAACATCAACAAAAGCAAAACGAGGATAATGGAATGTAGTCAAATTAAATCGGGTTATGCTGAGGGGATTAGATTAGGAAATGAGACACTAAAAGAAGTAAAGGAGTTTTGCTATTTGGGGAGCAAAATAACTGATGATGGTCGAAGTAGAGAGGATATAAAATGTAGACTGGCAATGGCAAGGAAAGCGTTTCTGAAGAAGAGAAATTTGTTAACATCGAATATTGATTTAAGTATCAGGAAGTCGTTTCTGAAAGTATTTGTATGGAGTGTAGCCATGTATGGAAGTGAAACATGGACGATAAATAGTTTGGACAAGAAGAGAATAGAAGCTTTCGAAATGTGGTGCTACAGAAGAATGCTGAAGATTAGATGGGTAGATCACTTAACTAATGAGGAGGTATTGAATAGGATTGAGGAGAAGAGAAGTTTGTGGCACAGTTTGACCAGAAGAAGGGATCGGTTGGTAGGACATGTTTTGAGGCATCAAGGGATCACAAATTTAGCATTGGAGGGCACCGTGGAGGGTAAAAATCGTAGAGGGAGACCAAGAGATCAATACACTAAGCAGATTCAGAAGGATGTAGGTTGCAGTAGGTACTGGGAGATGAAGAAGCTTGCACAGGATAGAGTAGCATGGAGAGCTGCATGAAACCAGTCTCAGGACTGAAGACCACAACAACAACAGTAAGAATGGCAAAAGAAAGGGACTAATAACAAACTGCATCTACCAAGTGCTGGTTAGCGTCCCCTCCAGCAACACCAAAAGTGAAAGAGAGTTGCAGCTTATCGTACTCCAGACCTCAGGACCTGGTGCCACTTGGACGGATGCACTCTACGAGACAGAGCTCACCAGGTCTTCTTCGTCTGCGCAGACGACCATCACTGGCATTCAGGCGGAATCTGCTTTCTTCGCTGAAGACCACAGCACACGATTCCATCTCCCAAGTGATTCTCTGACGCTACCAGTCGGGCCGTGCTCGTCGATGCTGAGGCGAGAGTGGAAAACGGGCTAGAGGTGAGCATGCCTATAGTCCCACTGCTAATAACCGATTCGCAACAGTTCGTGTTGACACGTCTAGGATCAGAAGCCCTTTTATCTGTGCTGTCGTAGCTGTACGATCTGCCACAGTTGCCCTTACAGTACGACGATCCTGGCGAGCGTCTGTTCTATGTGGACGTCCAGAACCTCGTCTACAGGTGTGATAATGTTCACGTGACCACTGATACCAGAATCGCACCAAGTTCAACTTGCGAGGTAGTTCTCCGGAAGGACCATTCCGCCACTCGGAAGGCCACAATTTGACTGCTCATTTGGCTGTGGAAAGCACAAAAGCGTCTCCGTGGCATAGTTGCGTGCTTACTTCAGACGTTTGTACCACACTAAGCCTTCTGTGTATGAGCATTCTCTATAAAAGGGTAGGCACATGCGGCGCTCTGGTATCTATGCCGCTGCGCTATCTGTTGAGGGCGACGTTCAAACCATTATCAGTACATCTACTATTCCCCGGGTGGTATATGCCGTCATCAGATCAAGGTTGGTTGATTTGAAGGAAGAGACCAAACAGCGAGGTCATCGGTCTCATCGGTTTAGGGAAAGATGTGAAAGGAAGTCGGCCGTGCCCTGTCAAAGGAACCATCCCGGCATTTTCCTGAAGAAATTTAGGGAAATCACGGAAAACCTAAATCAGGATGGCCGGACGCGGGATCGAACCGTCGTCCTCCCAAATGCGAGTCCAGTGTGCTAACCACTGCGCCACCTCGCTCGGTCATCAGATCAAAATCGACGTAGTCTTTCCAGGGTTACTAATTTTTTCTGGCAGTTTAGATTATGGCTGTGGGAGCAATGAAACATTGCTAGGTATCTTCCCATACATCCTTTTCGAGTGAGTGTAGCAAGTGGCTGTGAAATGATTGATCTGATTGTTGGTAAGTTTGCTTAAGTTTGCAGGCGTGTGATGACTGATTTGAAACAGCAGCAATGTCTGTAAAATTTTGTTTTAAACGTTGAAAAACATCTACGGAAAAGCCCCAAATACTGAAGAAAGCTTTGGGAGACAATTTTGACAATGTTGACTGGAATACTCTCTTTCAAATTCTAAAGGTGGCAGGGATAAAACACAGGGAGCGAAAGGCTATTTACAATTTGTACAGAAACCAGATGGCAGTTATAAGAGTCGAGGGGCATGAAAGGGAGGCAGTGGTTGGGAAAGGAGTGAGACGGGGTTGTAGCCTCTCCCCGATGTTATTCAATCTGTATATTGAGCAAGCAGTAAAGGAAACAAAAGAAAAATTCGGAGTAGGTATTAAAATACATGGAGAAGAAATAAAAAGTTTGAGGTTCGCCGATGACATTGTAATTCTGTCAGAGACAGCAAAGGACTTGGAAGAGCAGTTGAACAGAATGGATTGCGTCTTGAAAGGAGGATATAAGATGAACATCAACAAAAGCAAAACGAGGATAATGGAATGTAGTCGAATTAAGTCGGGTGATGCTGAGGGGATTAGATTAGGAAATGAGACACTTAAAGAAGTAAAGGAGTTTTGCTATTTGGGGAGCAAAATAACTGATGATGGTCGAAGTAGAGAGGATATAAAATGTAGACTGGCAATGGCAAGGAAAGCGTTTCTGAAGAAGAGAAATTTGTTAACGTCGAGTATAGATTTAAGTGTCAGGAAGTCATTTCTGAAAGTATTTGTATGGAGTGTAGCCACGTATGGAAGTGAAACATGGACGATAAATAGTTTGGACAAGAAGAGAATAGAAGCTCTCGAAATGTGGTGCTACAGAAGAATGCTGAAGATTAGATGGGTAGATCACTTAACTAATGAGGAGGTATTGAATAGGATTGAGGAGAAGAGAAGTTTGTGGCACAGTTTGACCAGAAGAAGGGATCGGTTGGTATGACATGTTCTGAGGCATCAAGGGATCACAAATTTAGTATTGGAGGGCAGCGTGAAGGCTAAAAATCGTAGAGGGAGACCAAGAGATGAATACACTAAGAAGATTCAGAAGGATGTAGGTTGCAGTAGGTACTGGGAGATGAAGAAGCTTGCACAGGATAGAGTAGCATGGAGAGCTGCATGAAACCAGTCTCAGGACTGAAGACCACAACAACAACAACTTTGGGAGAAATGAATTGGGCCAGACATAAACTTACGAGTTTTACAAGCATTTGATAAACGGCGGCACTTCCGGTCGGGCGTCGACTGGCATCACACAAGAAAATGCTCAGTAAGTGAGGGATCTGATTCTGACAGGCCATCCAAGACAAAAATGAAATGTCTGTGAAATCTTAGGGGCTCGTAACTGCTAAGGTCATCAGTCCCTAAGCTTACACCCTACTTAACCTAAATTATCCTAAGGACAAACACAAACACCCATGCCCGAGGGAGGACTCGAACCTCCGCCGGGATCAGCCGCACAGTTCATGACTGCAGCGCCTCAGACCGCTCGGCTAATACCGCGCGGCAGGCCGTCCAAGAGATCTGTAGCAACTTGGGATTACGTCACGTACATATATGAACGTCCTTTGTCAGAAAATTCAGAAAAGTGGCACATGTTAGGGACCGCGGCGAAGTTTGCGCCACGGCTACTTCAAGACTATTAGAAGCACTATGACACGGAAGTCTGCAGGCAGCTTAACATCTGGTTCAATCCTGACATTCACTATGCAACAGTAGTCGCAATATAGTATATATTTATATATATAGCCACCTGTCAAAAGGCTGAATGACCACCCTTTTGCATCGCGGACATGCTGGAAGAGAGTTCAAAAAGGATGTAGAACCATGCCGACTCCAGTGTCGTGGCTGTTTGAGCTAGGATTCTCGGTTGAGGATCCATGGCGCGAACAGCCCGATCGAAGTTCTCGACTGGGTTCAAATCTGGGTAGTTTGGTGGACAGGGCAGTACGGCATGCTCATCCTGATGCTCTTTGAACAACGTACGTACACCGCGAGCTGCCTGAGATGTTGGCTTTTCCTGCCACCGTCTCCATGAGAAAACAAACTGCCCCCAAGGATAGATGCATATCTGTATTGATCTACTGCGCCTTCCAGAATGACGAGATAACTCAGGGAATGCCACGAATACATTCCCCAGACCATAACGTTCCCTCCTCTGGGCTGGACACTTCCGACTATTGATGCAGTGCCGTACATATCAACGGCCATCTGTATGATGGGGGATAAAACGAGAGTCATCTGAAGAGGCAACCTGTGGTCACTCAGTGGACGTCCAGTTGTGGTACTGGCGTGCAAATTCCAGCTTCGCTACCGATGAGCAGCTGTCAGAATCTACATCTACATCTACATCCATACTCCGCAAGCCACCTGACGGTGTGTGGCGGAGGGTATCTTGAGTACCTCTATCGGTTCTCCCTTCTATTCCAGTCTCGTATTGCCGGCCGAAGTGGCCGTGCGGTTAAAGGCGCTGCAGACTGGAACCGCAAGGCCGCTACGGTCGCAGGTTCGAATCCTGCCTCGGGCATGGATGTTTGTGATGTCCTTAGGTTAGTTAGGTTTAACTAGTTCTAAGTTCTAGGGGACTAATGACCTCAGCAGTTGAGTCCCATAGTGCTCAGAGCCATTTGAACCATTTTGAACCAGTCTCGTATTGTTCGTGGAAAGAAGGATTGTCGGTATGCTTCTGTGTGGGCTCTAATCTCTCTGATTTTATCCTCATGGTGTCTTCGCGAGATATACGTAGGAGGGAGCAATATACTGCTTGACTCTTCGGTGAAGGTATGTTCTCGAAACTTCAACAAAAGCCCGTACCGAGCTACTGAGCGTCTCTCCTGCAGAGTCTTCCACTGGAGTTTATCTATCATCTCCGTAACGCTTTCGTGCATGAACGTGGCACCTTCTGCGGAGGCTCATAGGCAGCAACGTTCGCTGAACAGTCTTTAAGGATACTGTTGGTAGCCTCTTCGTTGATCTGGGCAGTCAGTTGCTCCACAGCTGCATGTCTATTCGCCGGCACACGTCTCTGCAGCCGTCATTCACCCCTGTCTTCTACGCCTTGTGGTGCACCATAGTTGCCTCAACGCCGGTTTCCGATAGCGCCATTTTTCCATGCACGGTATACGTTAACCACGGCGGCACGAAAGCAGTTTACAGCATTTCGGAAATGCTTTCACCCTTGGCCCGAAAGCGAATGATTATGCGCTTTTGGACGTCAGATAAATCGCTCCATTTCCGCATTACGACAACGACTGTACTGTTTTTCGCATCCCCCCGAAACGCTTTATGTATCCTGTACTGCTAGTACTTCCACCTGCCGTCTGAGGCTGGTTATTGCACGTTGACAGCAGACATAGGCTGTAATCACATAAATGTAACTGGACCGTGTATACATACTGTTTTAGGAGGAATAGTATACAGTAAATGTTTAAAGAGGTGGTAGTATGGACTAATTCGAATAAAACGTTTCATATAACATGTATTCAGCTTTTATTGGTTACAGAGATGGAGCTCTTAGAATGTCACCCCAAGCGAAACGCTCACAGACGATGTTAAACAAACGCAAATGATGAAGTTGAAAGCTGATTTATATAAATTCCATCTCCGACTTCAGTGCACTTTCTAATTTGTTGACAGCACCACGTGTAGCTGTTCCGAGATCATCTCATTGTTTTTGTACGTGGGTAGCACTATTCGAGATCCAAACGATCATTCTTCTCGTGAAAAAAGAAACGAAACTTCGCCTTTCATGTGCACACAGGCAGAAATCTAATCCGCCTTCTGCGGAATGTTAGGTTTAGATAATATACCACATGACGACTATAATGTGTGGGTGTCCCGTCATGTTAGAACATCCCCACCTTTGCAACCAAAAGAACCTCTTCCAATAATACTGGAAACTCGTTTTCAAGGTATTCTAGATAAGTGGGTCCTTAAGACGATACAGTAATACAACAGGCTCAGTGAAGCTACTTTCTGTCATATCACACCACAGTTGAGAAGTTCAGTTATGTAAACTCAAGCACATCTTAATGAATTGAACTTCAAAACAAATTGATAAATAGGTTCTAGCATGTGGAGAACCAACAGGGGAAATGAAAACTTCTCTTTAACCGATAAAAATTGGATGCATGCTGTAATGAGTGTTTTATTCGAAATGAGCTATGATATGCGGAAGTAATGTATGAACAACTGGGTACTTCTCCATAAGAATTTGCAGCCGTATAGGGCATAATTATCAACAATTTTTTTTTTGAAGCCGGCCAGTGTGGCCGTGCGGTTCTAGGCGCTTCAGTCTGGAACCGCGTGACCGCTACGGTCGCAGGTTCGAATCCTGCTTCGGGCATGGATGTGTGCGATGTCCTTAGGTTGGTTAGGTTTAAGTAGTTCTAAGTTCTAGGGGACTGATGACCACAGATGTTAAGTCCCATAGTGCTCAGAGCCATTTCAACCATTTTTGACAAAAAACAAGATGACAGTTAGCTCCACCCACGGTACTAGTCAGATTTAGCTCCGTGTGGCTTTTTCCTCTTTCACAAGACGAAACTGAAGTTGTAGGGGCGAAGATTACAAACAGGAAGGAGATTCAAGCACAAATACAGACGGTACCAAACACCATAAGAAAGAAAGATTTCCAGGATGCATTTTAAAAATGGCAACAAACTTCGGCATCTGTAGCTTTGCTCCCAAAGTAATTGCTCTAAATTAATGGGTCAGCATAAGATATACGTAAGACGTAATAATTTTGATTAACGTCTTTCGAGAAATTTTGGTTACCATCTCGTATAAAATATGCAGGCTGTAAGTCCTATACAGAAATGGAGGAGGCAGAAAGACGTGCAGACTAGAAATCTACTTCAAACCAGACTGCGACCAACAACTTCTCTGACTGAGCACTGAAGAAGAAGAAGAACGAGATGTAAACCCGACTTGCTGTCCTATGTAACCTGTACCTCCGTGCCAACTCTCTCGGCCACAAGAGGAGCGGTAAGTTCCACTGGTAGTTATCTCGGGTTTACAAGAAAAACAAGGCGACGTGTGGTCTGATAGAGAGCGGCGGGCGTAACGCTGACCTTTGGCGCCGGAGGGTTCCTAATCACAGATAAGGCTGCGCCAGTCGCCAGCTCACCACACGGCTAAGAAGGCGGCAGTTGGTAACACCACCGCTAGATGTGGCTCTATGCAAGATCGTATGCCGTTATCAGTTGAAACTACAAGTTTACTGTTACCAGTCACAATTTAGTTTAATTTCAGTACGCTTTTCAGAGGCTTAAAGTATCGGGTAGATTTATGAATATTAATAAGCAATGTCTGTGTTTCGTGTGTACAACTGTGGGGTAAACTGTGGCATTGTCTAGTAGGAAAAGACAAAAACAGAACACTATTTCAGCATATATGGCTCAAACTTTCGGGCAAATCTTTAACTGTAAAGCTGAATAAAAATATATGTGTAGAAACACCTCTGGTGGTTACAGGCTCCTTATCCTATCGCATTTACAACACATACAGCATCACATACACTTTGTAAACACTGAAGTATCCAGAGATAGTGTCTAGACTCTACTAAGTGCAAGTGATGTATAAAATAATAATGTAGCCAACTGTGGCAAAGAAGACACTATTTTGATACTTCTCTAAAAGTACTGTGGAAATTTTTAGTTGCATAGATGAACGGAAATATAAAAGAAAATATCTCCTGTGGTCGCAGATTCTTTTTCTGTTACGTTTGTAATATACATATTGAAAAAAGCGAAGATGTCGTATTACAAAAAAATGTGTAAAGAACATATAAAATAATTATGAATCCTCAGGGCCCGGGTTCGATTCCCGGCTGGGTCGGAGACTTTCTTCGCTCAGGGATTGGGTGCTGTGTTGTCCTAATCATTATCATTTCATCCTCATCGACGCGCAAGTCGCCGAAGTGGAGTCAAATCGAAAGACTTGCACCCGGCGAACGGTCTACCCGACGGGAGGACCTAGTCACACGACATTTACATTTTTTTATTATTGAAATTATAAACAAGACTGAAAAACAATCTTTAATCACTGGAGATATTTAAATATTTGTTCTTCTATGTAACCAAGTATCTCCACAAAACTTTGCGATTTGTACTAAAATAGTATTTTATTTTTGCCACTGATAGTAGCGTCATTATTTCGTACGTTCTTTGCAATTCGAGACTCCAGCGTTTACCAAGCGTGTATGATGTTCCATGTGATACGGGCGGAAAAATCGTGCTATTGGAGCCTGAAAACGGTGAATATGCTCCTGTTTATTAAAAAACTAACTGAAAAGTGTGGTACCAGCAGCCTCATTCTGAATTTGAAGCCATGTTGTCTATTTTTGGACCGTGACTGTCTCAAGAAATATATAAAAGTTTTTTTTTATTTTTTTAAGTATTACGAGGTGATGTCACTTTGGAAGCTGGACTGATGTTTGCACGAAAATGTTTCGTAACGGTCACTCATTTTTTTCATCTGGCGTGGCAGTCTCGTTGTGATGCGCTGGGGTACCTCCATTTCCGTGGCTCTCCTGGTCAGTGTTCACAAATTGTCACTGTTCTCAATTTGTGAACAGTGACCAGGAGAGCCACGGAAATAGAGGTACCCGAGCGCATCACAACGAGACTGCCACGCCAGAAGACAAAAAGTGAGTGAACGTTACGAAACATTTTCGTGCAAACATCAGTCCAGCTTCCAACGTGACATCACCTCTTATTAAGTTTTCTCTTCTTCCACGGGATGAGCACAGAATTTACGAAAGGACTATGTAACATCAGTATGGCCTTATTGAAAAGTTGTTTTTGTAATACCATTTAGCCTGAAGATGAGGTATTACCTCTAAACATGGTGTTAAATAAATAATACAATAGTTGACAAAGTTTGTGACTGTTAGCGATAATTAAAAAAAACCTTTACATATACCTCATTCTGCCTTGCCTAGCATCTTTAAAAATTTTCCCAAAAAGTTTAGCATGTGAACATATTGGTGCTCTCGTTAATATACAACTAACCTATCACGCCTACAAGCTCCCATAATTGAAACACGCTCACACTTCACACACACACACACACACACACACACACACACACACACATACACATTAGTCTGTCGGTCATACTCATCCACATCCAGTTGCGTTTCTCACACAGACATTCAGCCGAATTCATAGTCTTTATGGCTTTGTATCTCACAGTCACAGTCTACTTCGTTCTGTCCTTCTGATACTGTCTGCTCTCAATGCCACTGTTTTCCTCTTGTACTCTATTACTGCTACTGTCTCAGTCATTCCTTCCCACTGCTGCTGTCTCTTCTCAATGTCACGATCTCTCTCCTTTCCGCTGTCATTGTCATTGACTCTGCCTCTCATTATCACTGAGTCTCACCCATTTCCACGTTCTCCTTCTCTTTATGCCTTTTCCACTGCACTGTCTCCTTCAGCTTTTTCCTCACACTGTTCTGTCACCGACAACTATGTTCCAACGCCACTGTGTCTCTCACTTTCTCTCACACTGTCATTGCCTCCTTCGTTCTTTCTGTATCACTACCATCGCCTATTGTCTTCCAGTATTTATTACTTTTCCATCTCTTTACACTGCCACTGACCCCTCTCTCGGCATAAAAAAGCGGGATATGTTCGCATGCCCAAACTTTTTGGGCATATTTTTAAAAGTGCTGAGGAAGGTAGAATGAGGCACCTCGTAACGCGCTTTTCAGTCAGTCTTTTAGTAAACAAGAGCATATTTGCCCTTTTTTGTGCTCCGGTACAAGCATTTTTACGCTGGTTTCCTTCTTTTGCCTGCTACAACAGGGCATGTCACTCATGTGAAAAGAAGTTTACGGGTGAGTACAATTTTGGTAGTTTAGTTACTTGAATTTGAAACAACAGAAAACTATATAATTTTACACCTCAGACCAGATTTTATGTGCAGAAAAATTTTGCATGTGCATCTATACCAAAACAAGTTGGAGTTTCTAGAACCCTTTTGATGATGATGGAGACATTTTACAGCATATTTACAATTTGGAACGAGACTCGTCCGTCCAGGCAACATATTACCAGTCATCAACAGTCAAATCTCGGTGTTGACAGGCCCAGGTGGGGCGTAAAGCTTTGTGTCGTACAGTCATCAAGGGTACGCGAGTGAGCCTTCGGCACCGAAAGCCCACATCGATGTTTCGTTGAATGGTTCGCACGCTGACGCTCGTTGAGGGCCCAGTATTAAAATCTGCAGCAATTTACGGAAGGGTTGCACTTCTGTCACGTTGAACGATTCTCTTCAATCGTTGTTGGTCCCGTTCCTGCGGGATTTTTTCCGGCGAAAGCGATGTCGGAGATTTGATGTTTTACCGGATTCCTAATATTCACTGTACAATCGGGAAATGGTCGTTCGGGAAAATCCCCACTTCATCGCTACCTCGGAAATGCTGTGCCCCATCGCTCGTGCGCCGACTACAACACCACGTTCAAACTCACATAAACCTTGATAAACCTGCCATTGTAGCAGCAGTAACCGATCAATATAACAACTGCGCCAGACATTTGTCTTATATAGTCGTTGCCGACCGCAGCGCCGTATTCTTCCTGTTTACATATCTATGTATATGAATACGCATGCCTATACCTGTTTCTTTGGCGCTTCAGTGTATTTCACTGTTTCCAATTTCGCACTAACAGTGAGGAATAATTGTTTGCAACCACTGTTGGCAGACCACCGTAAACATCGTTACGGTGTATCTTATTCATACCATGTCCCCCGAGTATTTCAGCGGCAGACAGCTGCTCATCCGACGACATCAAATGTGTATCTCAACGGTATCCCTCTTGTTTACCACTGATTGCTCACACTCGTGCATGGGCCACATCTTCTCAAATTAGGTTCTAATGGACGGGGCAAGAATCCATGAGATAGCTTGTTTGGCACGGAAATGCCTCTGGTGTGAATTTTCTTCTAATTTTAAGTCTGTTGCATCTGGATTTTTGCTTCTTTCAAAATCCGTGCAATGCTGGCCTAATTTGCCTAATTGCCGTGGATCTGTGCCGAAATAGTTCCGTTAAAAAGGTAGGTCGGGTAATTCCTGTTCCAATCAATTCCACGAGAAGGTTACGGCTTGCCTTTCATACCACGAGCACCATAGCAACACATGACTGAGGTCTTCGGTCTGATTTGGTTGTTCTTCACAATAATTAGATGACTGAACTTTAATCCTATGTCGGTGAGAAGGATAACAGCTGTGACTCAACATGACATGAGTTGTAGTTATGGTGTGTCGTCAAGGCTGTTTTAACTATGAAAACCACGTTTTTTTACTGAGTGAGTAGCTTGATTGATGCATAAAGTCTTGCTTTCGACTATGCACGAGAAATTCTCGATAAATGGGAGTAGTAAGGGTGGCTACCACCACAGCATTCCCAGTGTTAAATTCTACAAACTTGTTGCCAGGGCCTGGTGCCTTATTCTCTTTAAGCAGTTTCAGCTGCCTTTACAATACCAAGAATACTTATTTCAGTTTTACCTACTTATGACTAAGTAGCTGTCCATTGCTGGTACAGTAGTTGAAGCGTCGTGCATGAGTGGACTGTGAAATACAGAGATTATATTTCGATCCTCTGTTTGTTCTTTTCAGTTTCAACATCATGTTGATCCACGTGAGGCTCGATGAAATCTTGGCATTCATTCACTTGCTATACACAGTACCTGAAATTCACAGCATTTTCTGAAAACTCATCACCAACATCTGATTTTGAAATTAGTTGAGAGCTTCACACATAGCCCTTCTTATGTATGCACGATTTTCCATTCAGTTTTCTTCATTAGTTTCCCTACATTTTCTGTTATAGCGACGGTTGAGCAGTATGTTATCAGAAAATTCTCTGAACGATACCACCAAACCAATGCAACTCATTGTCATCTCTTATTACCATACTTCGTGCGTATTTTAATAAAATGTTACATTATGATCTGGAAAGATGGCAGCGATGCTGGAATTGTCGAAAATATGCTTCATTCCGGTCTCTAATTGTAGTTTCACTTATAGATCGAGCTAAGAGATACTTGAGCTTTGATCGCAACACCTCTATGTTTGTCTTCTTGTAAGAATGTCAATGGCTGTCTGTATGAGTTTCAAGAACAAATATTCAGATAGCTTTCCTGATAAATAATTTATCTTCGTTATCGTTTTAATAGTATCATTGCCATTAATCGCTGTCTTTCTGATAAAAATATCGATAACTTGAGGACTAATGTATATCTCTTTCCCATGGATCATTCCCCTAATTTTTCCCGATAGTTATTGGTTCATGGTGTGGGTTCCTGTAGTCATGTCCTAGTTCATGAACCACGGGCAACGTATGAGTGGCCAAGTAAGTGGTCCCGACAGCCGGGATACCAGTTACTTTGGAATAAGAATGGGCATCTCGGACATATTCTGAGTCGTGGTCACCTTTGTGCTCATACGGCAAAGACTACCAAATCCACCACTTAGTCCCTCAGCCGTTAGGGGTAAAACCCAATGGGACTCGGGGCAAGTAAGGCTAGCAACATGCTTCCCTGGTACTTCAAATATGATGCTGACAACAATCAGAGCAAAATGCCTCGGACCTTTGGAGGTGACGGAGTCCCACCTCTAACTGACAAAACAGGGACTCCTAAGATACGACTTGCAAACAAATGGTAATAAGATGGGGAGCTATTAATATCAATGGGGGCTACTCTGGGAAGAAGGTAGAGCTGGCAGAGGCTGCAGGTAAGATGGGGCTGGACGTTTTAGCTGTTAGTGACATTCGGGTAAGGGGTGAGAAAGAAGAGGAAGTGGGAGAATACAATATCTACCTGTCAGGAGTCAAAGCAGGAATAGCACAATGGGGTGTAGGGCCTTACATCAGGAAAGAAATGGAACCCAGCGTAGTTGCAATAAGGTATGTAAACGAACGACTGATGTGGATAGATTTGACAGTGTCTAGCAAGAAAATTAGGATTGTGTCAGTATATTCGCATTGTGAAGGGACTGATCAAGATAGGATGGATAGTTTTTATGAGGCACTCAGTGATGTAGTTGTTAGAGTTAAGGACAAGGACAGTGTTCTGCTCATGGGTGATTTTAACGCCAGGATTGGAAATCGAACAGAAGGGTATGAAAAGGTTACGGGTAAATTTGGAGAGGATATGGAGGCCAACAGGAACGGGAAACAACTCTTGGATTTCTGTGCCAGTATGGGCTTAGTAATCACAAACTCCTTTTTTAAACATAAGAACATTCACCGGTATACTTGGGAAGGCAGGGGAACCAGATCTGTCATTGACTATATAATAACAGATCAGGAATTCAGGAAGGCTGTGAGGGACACACATGTATTCAGGGGATTCTTTGATGACACTGATCATTATTTAATCTGCAGTGAAATTGGGATTGTGAGGCCGAAAGTGCAGGAGGTCAGGTCCATATGTAGGAGGATAAGAGTGGAGAAACTTCAGGATAAGGAAATCAGGCACAAGTACATAACAGCGATCTCAGAAAGGTACCAGTTAGTTGAATGTAGTCAATTATAGTCATGGAAAAGGAATGGACAAGGTACAAGGACACAGTACTAGAAGTGGCTAAAGAATGTCTTGGAAGAGTAGTGTGTAAAAGTAGGATGAAGCAAACAGCTTGGTGGAATGACACAGTCAAGGCAGCCTGTAAAAGGAAAAAGAAGGCGTATCAAAAGTGGCTACATACTAGAACTCAGGTAGACAGAGAAAGTTATGTTGAAGAAAGAAACAAAGCCAAACAGATAATTGCAGCATCCAAGAAGAAATCTTGGGAAGACTTTGGAAACAGGTTGGAGACTATGGGTCAAGCTGCTGGAAAACCATTCTGGAGTGTAATTAGCAGTCTTCGAAAGGGAGGTAAGAAGGAAATGACAAGTATTTTGGACAGGTCAGGAAAACTGCTGGTGAATCCTGTGGATGTCTTGGGCAGATGGAGGGAATATTTTGAAGAGATACTCAATGTAGGTGAAAATACGATCATTAATGTTTCAGATTTCGAGGTAGAATGGGATAGGAATGATGATGGAAATAGGATCACATTTGAGGAAGTGGAGAAAATGGTCAATATATTGCAGTGCAATAAAGCAGCTGGGGTGGATGAAATTAAGTCGGAACTCATAAAATACAGTGGAATGTCAGGTCTTAAATGGCTACACAGGAAAATTGAAATGGCCTGGGAGTCGGGACAGGTTCCATCAGGCTGGACAAAAGCAGTAATCACACCAATCTTTAAACATGGAAACAGAAAAGAGTGTAACAACTACAGAGGTATCTCTTTAATCAGCGCTGTGGGTAAAATCTTCTAAGGTATTGTTGAAAGGAAAGTGCGAGTATTAGTTGAGGACCAATTGGATGAAAATCAGTGTGGGTTTAGGCCCCTTAGAGGTTGTCAGGACCAGATCTTTAGCTTGCGGCAAGTAATGGAGAAGTGTTATGAGTGGAACAGGGAATTGTATCTATGCTTTATAGATCTAGAGAAGGCATATGACCGGGTTCCTAGGAGGAAGTTATTGTCTGTTCTACGAGATTATGGAATAGGAGGCAAACTTTTGCAAGCAATTAAAGGTCTTTACATGGATAGTCAGGCAGCAGTTAGAGTTGACGGTAAATTGAGTTCATGGTTCAGAGTAGTTTTAGGGGTAAGACAAGGCTGCAACCTGTCTCCAGTATTGTTCATATTATTTATGGATCATATGTTGAAAACAATAGACTGGCTGGGTGAGATTAAGATATGTGAACACAAAATAAGCAGTCTTGCATATGCGGATGACTTAGTTGTGATGGCAGATTCGATTGAAAGTTTGCAAAGTAATATCTCTGAGCTAGATCAGAAATGTAAGGACTATGGTATGAAGATTAGCATCTCCAAAACGAAAGTAATGTCAGAGGGAAAGAAATATAAACGGATTGAGTGCCAAATAGGAGGAACAAAGTTAGAACAGGTGGACGGTTTCAAGTACTTAGGATGCATATTCTCACAGGATGGCAACATAGTGAAAGAACTGGGAGCGAGGTGTAGCAAAGCTAATGCAGTGAGCGCTCAGCTACGATCTACTCTCTTCTGCAAGAAGGAAGTCAGTACCAAGACTAAGCTATCTGTGCACCGTTCAATCTTTCGGCCAACTTTGTTGTATGGGAGCGAAAGCTGGGTGGATTCAGGTTACCTTGTCAACAAGGTTGAGGTTACGGATATGAAAGTAGCTAGGATGATTGCAGGTACTAGTAGATGGAAACAATGGCAGCAGGGTGTCCACAACGAGGAAATCAAAGAAAAACTGGGAATGAACTCTATAGATGTAGCAGTCAGGGCGAACAGGCTTAGATGGTGGGGTCATGTTACACGCATGGGAGAAGCAAGGTTACCCAAGAGACTCATGGGTTCAGCAGTAGAGGGTAGGAGGAGTCGGGGCAGACCAAGGAGAAGGTACCTGGATTCGGTTAAGAATGATTTTTAAGTAATAGGTTTAACACCAGAAGAGGCACCAATGTTAGCACTGAATAGGGGATCATGGAAGAATTTTATAAGGGGGCTATGCTCCAGACTGAAAGCTGAAAGGCATAATCAGTCTTAAATGATGATGATGAGTTATTTGATATCGTACTTAATACGAGGGTTGAAACTGAAATAGTGGCAACTATTTATTCACAACCGATACAAAAGAGCTACATGTTTGCACCTGTTACTGTCCTTCAAAGTAGTCACCAGCGTTGTGTAGAACCCGTTGCCAGCGATGTGCAAGGCGTAGTATACCGTTAGCAGAGCCTGTTCTGTTGATGGTGCGAATGGAGGGGTCTACTGCCTGTCGAATCTCTGGAACGAATACGAATGCGAATCTCTGAAGCGAATGCCACGAAGTGGTTCCTTAATCTTCGGAATCAAACCAAAGAACAAAAACTTAAGTCCGGGGAGTATTGTGGATGGTACAGTACTTCCCAGTCCCATCGACCGAACAGAGCAGCCACAACTTGCGCTGTATCAGCACATCAGCACCCCCCCCCCCCCCCCCCCGTCCCCATCTATAGGGGGTGCTGGCTGTATGCGCCCGCGCACTGTCGTGCAAAATGATGGGTGGGTTGCGCAGAAAGTGTCGCCGCTTCTCCCGCAAAGCTGGTCGCAGGTGATGCTCCAAAAACGAACAGTAATTCTGTGCATTGACGGTCTGCCGTGGAGGAACGTAATGCATTAGGATAACACCATCACAGTCGTACACGAGAATCACCATAACTTTAGACCGCTCCATTCGCGCCATCAACAGAACAGGCGCTGCTAACGGTATAATACGCCTTCCACATCGCTGGCGACGCGTTCTACACAACACTGGTGACTACTTTGAAGGACAGTAACAGGTGCAAATATGTAACTCTTTGTATCGGTTGTGAATAAATAGTTGCTACTATTTAAGTTCAAACACTCGTATTACTTTCCAATGCTGCTTGTCTTTTCCAGCAACAATGCGTGCGTGGATTTTGCTGTCGATGTTAGGAAAATTAAATTCACCCTCTACACTGACGGGTCAAAATATTATGACCATCTGCCTAATAGTGTGTTGGTCCATCTTTGGAACGAGAATAGAGCAGCAGTTCTGCAGGACCTGGATTCAGCAAGCTCTTGGTAGGTTTCCAGAAATGTGTAGCCCCAGATACCACACACAGGTCAAGCAAATTCCGAAAAATTATGGGCCTGTTAAGATTTGTTCTGACGATCTGCGGCTTGTTCCAACAGTTGCCCCATAATACAGCAAAAATGTAACAGCTTGCCACAAAACTGTAACAGGCAGCCCCAAAACAGAGACAGCTTGGCCTGAAATGGAACAAGTTGCCCACAGACTGTAACAGCTTGCCACAAAACTGTAACAACTTTCCCAAAAACTGTGACAGCTTGCCCTAAACAGTCCTGTATAAGACAAAGTGTTTTATGCATGACTATACAAACTGCATTTCCCTTTGATCAAACGTTTTTTGTGAGTACGGTACTGCATAAGACCCTTCATATTCATTAACATTAACAAACAGCTGAACAATTTTGTTTTCATAGATCTTTCCTGACAGTTCTGGGAATCGAACCCAGGTCCTCCGTATGGCAGTCAGCCACGCTGACCGGTCAGCTACAGACAGCTGCCATAGAAAAGTCTTAACTTTTCGACTAATCGCTTTAACTTGTTGAAGCAAGTTGGAACAAGTCTCAACTTTTTTAGTCTATATCGTGATTAGACATGCAGACATCTGTGCCTACACATTGACGTAATCTCCAAGCACGTCATGTTTCGTTGTGTCGACGTACAATCACGTACACGATAATGATAGTACCAAGGTCCAATGGTTGACATCCAGAGTAGCTGACATCTAAAGTACCTAATAGCGCGCAATAGCTGAAATCCCCCCAATAACTGACTGCCGGAACCGCGGGACTGCTACGGTCGCAGGTTCGAATCCTGCCTCGGGCATGGGTGTGTGTGATGTCCTTAGGTTAGTTAGGTTTAAGTAGTTCTAAGTTCTAGGGGACTTATGACCTAAGATGTTGAGTCCCATAGTGCTCAGAGCCATTTGAACCATTTGAACTGACTGCCACTGCATATGCAAACTGTAAGCATCTGGTCATTGAATACTACTTAAGATCCAGTCGATTGCATCCAGTAGTTATTACAGTTTCGTTCTAACATAGGGCAACTTGTTACAGATTTGCTGTAACATGGCAGCCAACGTGCTGCAGTTTTGCTGTAACATGGAGGCAATTTTCTACAGTTCTGTGTAACACAGAGTGCGACCTCAGTAGCTGTCAGCACCACCACCACCTCCTCACCCTCCAACCCCACCCCCAGCAGCTGACAAACTGAGTAGCTCACACCTCAGTAGCTGATACCCACTGCACATACACTGCCAGCTTCTGGTTTTAGAATACAATTTCTTTTCTGAATGGCTGTTTGTTTCTGTCAGCTATCAGTGCCTTGTCTGTTTAGAATTATCACCGTAAGATGATGAATTTTTTGTACTGCAAGATAAAATTAATACCTTAGCATGTAGCTGCTATAATGTTTGGGTGACTTTGAAAGCACAAGAATCCTCATTTCTTACCTATATTAATGTGTATTGCTACTGTTTAGCATACTGTTTCATCGAAGTGTTATGAAGTCTCCAATATCTGACAGCACTTGTCAGCATTAGCGGCAGATGATGACAAACATATTCTATTGCAAGAAAAAGTTAATACAGTGGCATGAGGGTTACTGTAATGATTGGCATCATCAACAGATAGTGGCAAGCTTTCTTGTACTGCGAGATACTGTTAATATCTTAGTACTGAGTCACCATAATGTTTGGATGACTTTGAAAACATAGCAATCCTCGTTTCTTACCTATAGGAATGTGTGTTACTGTTCTTCAGTACGCAGTTTCATCGAAGTATCTACTGTGTGGCAGAAAAACACAACAACTTTTTAACTGCAAGACGAAATTATTACTCTTTAGTGAACCTACTATAACGTTGGGCTTACTCTGATAACGATTTAGGGGAGTTTTTGAGTAATTTAGATGTGGAAATAACATTGTCTACTTTGGTGATTCTCATCGACAAGTGAACTTTAAGGTGTATGTTAGACCAGTGGTAGTGTTCACGTGTGTCTTGCAATGTTGTACAATCAATTGTCAGTTATTTAGATAAATTTAACGCATGGCATTAATGTGTAGTGCAAAGACAGAAGTACGCTCATCTATCAACTTTTAAGTATACTCATCTATTATTTCGTGCAGTAGTGTTAATTAGTAAGCCACATTTCAATAAGTAATACAGACAATTTAGATGTGGAAATATTTCACCTGAAGGCCCATTCCGCTTGAAAACTGCAGTATATCAATCGAATGTTGGTCATCAACAAGTGTTCCTTAACTTAAGGGTTTTATCAGCAGTGCCTACATGTATAGCTATGTGTATCTTTTAAAAACTTTATAGAATCACTAACGTGTGGCTGTAGCGCCAGGTGTGTCATGCGCTCTAAATCTTACATTTTTGAGAAATAATACAATTTTTATTTTGATGTAATGTTTGAAGTTTTGTTTGTGATCAGAGATTTGTGATAAAATTTGTGTGTTATGATAAGAAACCTGTGTGTGTGTGTGTGTGTGTGTGCGTGTGTGTGTGTGTGTGTGTACACACACACACACACATTTTGTGTAATCATTACTTATTATGATAAATAATTTTATTTACTGTGGGTGACACACATCTGCTTCAGTGGCAAAGATTGCATTTTCGAGAGCTGGAGCTTTCTCTATGTCTTGTTCCAGCACTATTTTTTGATATGCTTTGTTTCTGTTTTGTTCCACCACCATTTTTAGAGCTGTGCTGTGTAGAATGTAAACATTACAGAAGTTCTCCTAGCGTATTACGTAAAATGCCATTTAAATGATACATGATAATAAAAATCTCATGAAAAAGCCCTTTCCCTTCCTTCCTTCCTTCCTAAAATGATATTTGGTCAGTTTGTCTTTTACTTAGGTGATATAATAACACACACAACATATTTTGATTAGCTTTTGGTATTATTTATTTGTTAATTATGGGAAATACACTTCGTAAACGCTTTAGAGTGCCTTTGCACCATAGTTCTGTCAGTAAACATTGCAGCATTCCTTGAAAGTTTGTTTTGTGCATAACCTTTAGTAGATGTCGTTCAAATGCAAATAAAAGACAATATTACCTTGCCAATATCGTCGATTACATTTCTCTAGCGTAAAAAATGATGTAACATCTTCTTTCCCTCCTAAACTGTTGCTTGGTAAAGTGAAACTTTACTGAAAAACTTGTAAAAACATCAGATGATCACTGTTCTTTTCATTAACCACCAATAATACAACATCAGATTGAAATGACAACTCCCTTTGCGTATTTTGGTCATTTCAAGAGAATTGTAACATCTGACGAGCATCATTGAGCAATTTAGATTTGGAAATATTTAATCTGAGACTCGATTATGCCTTAAACCATGACTAGGCCTATAAAAACGAATTAACTACAATATTCCAGCAGCTAGTAGTAATTCAGATTGCCTATTTGTTTGTGTGCTTACCTGCTTAGCACAGCGTTTTAGCGGACGGGCGTTATCTTATGTTATAAACTTGGGCTGGCTAGTTTTGGTACATCACCTCATTTAGGCCTGAACACGAAATTTAAGTCTGTTTAGCACGTTATGTTTTATCCAACATAGTTTCGGGTGGATATAACTTTCAGGCACTTAATTTGAGAGTTCACAATCATTTTTAGGGTTCCAATTTACGGATTTTGTGTTTGTGTGGAAAATATCATTGTGACACTAGATGAAAACACAGCAGTTTTTGTATAGCTGACGTATTTTTGCAGACTTTTTAGACATTGAATTAACATTGTGACACTTAGGAAACATCACAGAATAATTTAGAGGTGGAAAATATTTAATTCGTGACTTTGTTGTGCCTTATGCCATGTATGGTACAGAAATCGAAAAAATTTGCTCATTTTCTAGTGCTGCTTAGGCTGTAAAGAGTTCATGACATTAACTTCGTGTGTGAGTGTGTGTGTGTGTGTGTGTGTGTGTGTGTGTGTGTGTGTGAGAGAGAGAGAGAGAGAGAGAGTTTTGCTTAACATGGCGGGACAAAAAATTTAGATAGTTTGGATTCTTTTCAACTTAGCCAAGATGGCTGTTCTGGAGCTACATTGCGATTGGCTGTTTCATTTAAATGATATACGCTATTCACTAGCGTGGGAAATTGAAAAGGAAGAAAGATTAGGTCATTGCCAACTACAACTATAATTGTAACAACACAGAATAATGAAATGGAAGTAGCGTCACCTCACCTAAACTGACTGATACAGTGATCGTGTCCCAGGCGGCATATATGGCGAGATAAATATTTATAGGCTGTCGGTATCGCAGATTAAAATTCTACCCAATAACAGACCTTGGGGAAGCACGGACTATGTCCCTACTTGCAGGGAGTCACTGATTTGTATGGTTGCTGAGGGAAGATGGTAGAAATCGCAACACTAAAAACGAAAAGACTTAGAAAATATAACAAAGAGATGCATTCTGAAAGCAGAAGAAAACAATGTACTCTTAAGGGAGGGCAGCATCCACTTACATAAAAACTTTCACGAACCTGCACTGACAGAAGAAAACCGCAACATCAAAAATGATGTGGAGTATTGAAATTTCAGGAATATATTTATCTACGTAACGTATTTAAGTGATTAACATTGCAAGACGACAGGTTAACGTAAGTGCGAGATAAACTATTGCAACTGGTGTAACCTCCTGAATGACGATTGCAAACATGCAAATGTGCATGCATTGTGTTGTACAGGTGCCGGATGTCAATTTGTGGGATGGAGTTCTCCACCTGTTGCACTCGGTCGGTCAGTACAGGGGCGGTTAATGCAGTTTGTGGATGAGGCTGGAGTTGTCGTCCGATGACGTCCAACATGTGCTCGATTGTAGACAGACCTGGTGGTCGAGCAGGCCAAGGCAACATGTCGCCACTCTCTAGAGCATGTTGAGTTACAACAGCAGTATACGGGCGAGCGTTATCCTGTTAGAAAACAAAATAGTGTTCACGAATGTCAGCAAAACAGGTCGAATCAACAGACTGAGGTACAATTTTGCAGCCAGGGTGCGTGGGATAAGCACGAGAGTGCTCCCGTTGTCACTTAAAATCGCATCCCAGACCATAACTTTGCGTGTAGGTCCAGTGTGTCTAGCACACATATGGTTCAAATGGCTCTGAGCACTATGGGACTTAACATCTGAGGTCATCAGTCCCCTAGAACTTAGAACTACTTAAACTTAACTAATCTAAGGACATCACACACATCCATGCCCGAGGCAGGATTCGAACAGACTGAAGCGCCTAGAACCGCTCAGCCACAGTGGCCGGCTAGCACACAGACAGGTTCGTTGCAGGGCCTCAACTGGCCTCCTCTTAGCCAACACACGGCCATCATTGACACTGAGGCAGAACCAGCTTTCATCAGAAAACACAACAGACCTCCACAATGCCCTGAAATGAGCTTGACGCCACTGAATCTGCAAATGGCGGTGGTTTGGGATCAGCGGAATGCACGCTACAGTGTGTCTGGCTCGGAGATGCTCTTGAAGTAAAGTAACCGATTCGTAGCAGTTCGTTGTGTCACTGCGACCGTACATTCTCATTAGCACCACTGCCATCAATCATGTACATTCCTACCAAGTCTTTCTGCAATATCGCAGAAGGAACATTCAGCTCCTCGTGGCCCCATTTATATGATCTCGTTCAAACTCAGTGGGATGCTGATAATGGCGTCTTTGTCACCTTAGAGGCATTCTTGACAAACCAACTCACCATGTCCAGTCTAAAGGTAACTAACGCTCACGAACGTTACAGCGCGTATTTGAAGCAAACCTGACTTGCATCCTCATAGTGGCCACTCCTGTGCGACTGGTGTGAAATATGAACAGACATCATCTTACAGATGTACAAACGCGCCTAGTAACTTTCATTTACGTCGCGCGACTCCTTCTTGGTGATGCGATTTGTTTCCGTCAGAGTGTATATGGAATGAGCCTTGAACAAGAACTATACAACCTTAACAGATAACACATCGGAGAGAGAGAATGCTGAACCATGAGAGCTAGGTTTAACTAACAAGTTGGGGGCGTGGAGGGGGCTGGCAGCCTTCGATGAACCCTACCGCATGGCTGGCGATGCTGCTCTCTCGTTGTATCGCGAAGTACTCGCGATCGCCAAACGACCGAAACGGCGATCGAATCCGAGAGTCATTATTAAATTGTTCTCGAACTAACGTACAGTTAAACTTCACTGCTGCGTGGCCTGGAAGTGCCTATAGCAAAGATGCGGTTGCGGGCGAGTCGGCAGCTGCTGGTCCTTCCAAGAAAATATTGCAGAATGATCTGGTACGGCGGCAGTGAGGGTTTGTTAGCTCGCCGGCACTACATACTAGTGTACCTACGGGCGAGAAAGGTTGTTCTAGTGCTCACTTGCTGTGTGGCCAAATGGCTGGCTCTCGACTGCTGGACCATAGAACTGGTCGTTCCCTTTTTTTCCCCAGATGTTTCCTAATATGGCCCAATCTCGCAGGCTTTTGTCTACTAATACACTGGTGTCCAAAATTAAAGTAACAAACCGCTATTCTCCCATCCTGTGTCTAATTCACGCTATAATCGTACAGACTGTCAACAGATGTCCGTACAATCGTCTTCTGCGCGGATGATGGCATTTCGGTCGACGGAAAATCACGCCAACGATGACGTCAGGGCACCTAGCAAACGGAGTAGTCCCACATCCACAATCGCTGTGCACACAGTCACAGATGGTGCAGTATGACACGAGAAGACGTCTACCAGACACTCTCTAATGGAGGGCCATAGGAAGAATCGAAGCAGGACAGTCGCAAACTCATGTGGTTCGATGGCTTAACGTGTATAGTTCTGTTGTTTCTCGGATCTGGTTATAGTTTATAGAGACCGAAACTGTATCCGGAAGACAAGGGCAGGGCCGACCACGAGTGACATCATAAAGAGGGGACCGTTGTTTGGCTGTAAGGACACGACGGTAGCGGCTCAGTACTGCACAGCAACTGGCATCTGACTTCGCAGCATCCACTGGACGTGCTTTATCGAGGTAAACGGTGTGGAGATGGCTTCGAAAGTGTGGCCTTTATTGTCGGAGACCTGCTGTATGTGTGCTTCTGACGCGTCTTCAGAGAAGGGAACGTCTAGAGTGGAGTCGTCAACATGCCACCAGAACAGTCGAACAGTGGGCCAATGTTCTTTTCACAGATGAGTCCTGATTTGGTCTGGAGAATGATTCTCGACGGATTCGCATCTGAAGGGAATGTGGAATACGATTTCGAAAGCCGAACATTACGGAAAGAGACCGATATCGAGGAGGATCGCTAATGGTGTGGACGTGGATAATGTTGACCACTCTAAACACCTCTTCCTGAAACTGTACGGGTGAATCGGAAAGGTCTCGGGACCTCATGTATGGTTGTTGCGATATGCTGTGCGCCCAGGCTTCGTATTGATGGACGATAATGCTCGACCTCATACAGCACGAGTGGTTGATGTTTTCTTGGAAACGGAAGATTTTGCACGCATGGGGTGGACTGCTCGCTCTCCAGATTTGTCCCCATAGAGCATGTCTGGAGTGCACTAGGGAGACGGGTTGCATCACGTCAACATCCACCGACCACTCACCGAGACACGCTAGCAACTCCGCAGCAAGAATGGGCGTTATTGTCTCAGCATGACATTGATGACGTTATTCACAGCATGATCCATCGCTGTCAGGCCTGTATTGCTGCCAAAGGTGGTCACATCCCATACTGAGCACATTAGCCACTTGTCAGACTGTGTGTGTAAGTCTGTTAAGTTGGAAAATACGAAGAACATTCTCGTCTACTGTTATGCATAGTGTAGTTGTTTACGTTCTGTGTTCTTTTCATTGTTCCACTTTGTTATCAGCTATTTATACTGTCTTGTCGCAAAATAAACGCAACCTTGCAAAGTTTCCGTTTGTTGCTTTCATTTTGGATATCAGTGTATGCTTATCACGACCAAGAAGTCGCTCTGTTTAAAATAACAGCCGCCACCGTATTAAACTGATTATTAATTCCTCTCCAACTGACGGCAGCTGAAATCTGTTTACAAAGTTTGGTTGCAATGTGTGTAGGGTATTATTATTATTATTATTATAAGGTTTCATTCCGTCTGTAAATACTTTGATGCTTTAATTCACGGTTGAATTTTTTGGTACTTCGAAATAGAATTGATACACAAATTATTTATACAGCAGCAGTTTGTTCCTCTTCAAAAGGTCCCGAATCTGTCGCCTGAGTTAAGATTCACTGATTACGTCTCAGCTCATCCTCTGCTTCCGGACTTACACGCCGCCCTCTCGCTCATCTCGGCACGTGGCTGTCTTGGGAGGGCTCGTACTACGATGTGGTACAAAGCCAATTTATAAGAAGGTCTCCAAATGTGTTGGATGTAGAGCCATCTCAAAAGCAGTACAATTACTTTGTATATTAAATGGGGGCACATCAGCCCTTAAATTGTATAAAACAAAAGTCACGGTCTATATACAGTCCATACATAGCACGGTCATCCTCTATTTTTTTTAATGTTGTTTACATCCCTCCACCTCCCGATGGGTGCAAGTGGGCTGTCAATAGCTGTTGCCACTTCCTAGTAATCGATGTTTATAAAATAGTTCAGATTAAACTAAAACAGTATGTAGGATTAAAATACAGATTATGATCTATGTGAAGGATGATGATGAGATTATATTCTGAGGATGATATGATATGGGCTCCTGCTAATTGTGGGTAGGAATTGGGATGTGGGGATATTGGGGAGATTGTTGTGTGGAATGGGGTGAGGGATATGTTTGTGAGAAGGAACTGAGAGTTGTCGTCGAGGTATTAAGGTAGAAGTCCGATCCCAGCTGGGCAGGGAGACGGTGGACTGCATTCTTCATTTGGAAGGGGATACGATGGGATGGGTAGGGTAGGGTAAGTTATGGTTGGATGGACGGGAAGGTCTTGCAGAGTACACAGACCGAGACGAGAAGGCAACTGCATTTCTGTTGGAAAAGGATATGGAGTGGTGGGAACAAGGGACATGTTCATAGAAGTGTGACAGCAAGTCAGAGTTCTCAAGAATAGGAAGACCACAAGGCGCTCTAATTGTTTGAGGAGATATGGAAATTGGATTAACTTATCAAAGATTTGAGTGGGAATGGATAGACTTATACGGAATGCAATATGGTGTGCATGGATCCCTAGGATTCTAAAAGAGTGATGAAATTTTAGAAGGGCAGAGGTCCATGCAACACTGTCATAGATGCAGATGGGACAGACGTTAGTCCTGTAAGTATGGTGAATGGAATCACAATTTAGTCCGCATCTTGGGCCTGTTAGTAATTTTAGTAGTGTTTGTCTATTGTGGACTTTGTTTTGGACAGTTAGCAAATAGGGATTGCAGATAAGTTTCAGATCGATTGTTAGTCCAGTCAATGAGTTGTCCAGTTAGGCTGACTGAACAGTTGTGGATTGTGAGGTGAAGGTTGCATAGATGGAAAATTTGGCCTCTTTCTCCTATGAATATTGCATGAGTTTTAGTGCAGTTTGATAGGTATAACTGGTTACATGAGGAGATGAATTTATTAAGTTGGAGTTGCAGGGGTTGTTGGGACGTTTTAAGGGTTAGATGGTTGGGGAGCAAGACGATGTCTTCAGTGTGTAGCATGGTCATCAATGTATGCAACCTAAAGTACACATAATATGCATGAGGTAACAGTAGGTAGAGACTAGCAGTAATAATAAACAATAAAAGACCACATATAATCACAAAAAAACTGGGAAACAAAGTTAGGAATAGGTACCAACAAATTAGTCATACACAGCTGTTAGCAATTCTGCCACATGTGTACAAGTGTGGGGTAAATTTGCCACTGTCTGCCAAAGAGTGTACACCCAGATGATCTCAGGATAATACTGATTTACAATTCTCAAGCATATCTTTCGTTGTACACTTATAGTTACATGTAAACTGGAAGAAAGTATCATATTAAAACAGAGGGTGTAGGGTGGCAGCTTGAATGAATGTTGATTTCGCACCTTACATGAGATTTTATACATCGTAACAAGTAGATGGATATGTCACCTGACATACTTCGGTGATAGTGTGCAGATTTACGTATCAAAACTTAAAGTAGGTAATAGCAAAAGGCATAAAACTCGATTGAACAGTATTAACACACCGAACCCAAATCCTGCATGTCAATGAGCAAAAGGTGAAAAAAGCTGCTGGAAGAAACTCGTTAGTTTGGGGACAGACGCATGTTGCACCGTCTCGGCCCACATACAACGAAAGGCTCCTAAAAGGGGTTGGTGACCCGTGGCAAGAGAGGCAATGAACGCACTGGGCGATACATCAAGGGGAGCAGGTAGCGGCCCAGCACTGCCTGCGACGGAGAAATTCTTTAGAAAACTGCGTTGGGGAATTTCCAGATGGATACAAACAGACCAAAAACGCAATTACTGATCATGTGAAAGGTCCGTGGTGCTCTTGTGATGTACATGTGTAACTTTTAGGTGTCAGAAGTGGCCACAAAATGTCCGATTGGCTGAAATATACTCAGAAGGAGTAGAAGTGGCGATATTTCGACGCATTTTAAAGGTAGGCCCTTTGTGATTTGCAGCAGTAGTTTCCACTAGATGAAAGGAATGCTCCCATTGGTCTGAAAATGCAGTGACAAAAAAATGTTCAAATGTGTGTGAAATCTTATGGGACTAAGCTTACACACTACTTAACCTAAATTATCCTAAGGACCAACACACACACCCATGCCTGAGGGAGGACTCGAACCTTCGCCGGGACCAGCCGCACAGTCCATGACTGCAGCGCCTGAGATCGTTCAGGTGATCCCACGTGGCGAGCCGTGGCATGAAGCACGAAAGGACACTGGTGGGGGACAGTTTGCTACAAAAGACAGGATAACGAAAACTTCAAGGACTCTCCTCTGAACCAGCGTAGAGTGTAGAACAGGGCGCATCCCACTCTGTACAGCGGCGAAAGAGGAATTTTTGTGTGAACATTGTGTTCGCTTTGGCTGATATTCAGCTAGAAATTAGCTGGAGAGTCGTTGAACCCAATAGCAGAGAAACGAAACAGCCATTTAGTTAATTTGTACTTGCGAGAACTGAGAGGGCGTTGAAGTATACACGCTGCTCCATCTATGGTTCAAATGGTTCAAATGGCTCTGAGCACTATGGGACTTAACATCTGAGGTCATCAGTCCCCTAGAACTTAGAACTACTTAAACCTAACTAACCTAAGGACATCACACACATCCATGCCCGAGGCAGGATTCGAACCTGCGACCGTAGCGGTCGCGCGGTTCAAGACTGTAGCGCCTAGAACCGCTCGGCCACACCGGCCGGCGCTCCATCTATGCATGTGTACATTGCCATATTTTCCAGACTAGGGATGAGTGCATGTTTCCTTGCCTAACGAGGATTTTCAGAGTGCGAGAGCAGCCATGCAGCTGACAGCACGTCCCACCTGAAGGTAAATGCTGCTGGCAGAGGCATAAAACTGTTGGATCACCGGCTTGTGTTCGCTGTGAACATGAGCAACCTTGAGTAATCTTTTGCTCATCTTGTCACAAAAACTAACCATCCTCTGTATATTTGATTGACATCCTAAATAGTACCGAACTTAGAACCGGAATTGGACGATTTGTCAAAACATTGGCCAACTGAGACAGTGCTTCACTGTCTAGATGTAAGAAAAATCTTATAGAAAACCTTCTATTTATATTTGATATTGTTGTGTTCAGTGTTATTTCTGCTAATCAGGACGTAATATGTTATCTTGATAACTGTTCTGAAATTGTCATGTCACAATCTATGTAAACCTATGTGCTTCTTTGACAACAATACAGCTAAACACCGATGTGCTCCATTACAGAATTAGGGTCACTCCTAACCCCAGTAATTTATTCTAGTGACGCTAACGCACTCACAGGGTGTTTTTGCTGATGTCTGACGAATGTGAAAAGGAGTGGAGTGTCAGAAGGGTGAGTCAGAAGGAAACGGACATCCTTTGAGGGGTGATAGTATTAGCGACGGTGGAAATCATCGTCATATGAACATATGTCCTGTTGTTAACAGTTTCCAAGGAAACTATTGAAAGCGATGTGGAACAGGACAGATGCAGGTGACAGTAAATGAGAAATTGTGACCTAATGTTTTATTTAATAGTGCGCATTTCCTCACAAAAGATGTTCAAAAAGTCGACCATCAACTGCGACACATTTTGCACCTCTTGTAGAGAGCTACTGTGTTGCTGATTTGAGTTCATTCGTGTGAGCGAGAAGTTCCACTTAATAAGGATTGTCTTGGCTGTTGTTTCTGTCGGTGTCTCCGTAATTGGAGTAACATGAGCTCAAATTCCCTTGGAGATATATCAGAGCCCTGCTGCTGGAAGCAGCTGGCAATATGTTTGAGAAAAAATGCATCGTTTCAGAAAAATAATGTATGGTCAGCAGCCTAATGTCAATTCCGTTGTATCCACATATGAGTGCTGATAAAGGACATGCGACTGACGCCTGTGATTTTCAAACTGCTGCATGTCGGGCACAGTTTAGAAAAGCATGTGTCTTTCCTCCTGACTCTCCCTGTATAAGGGGCAGCCAAATAAAAACGATACAGTTGAAAAAGTAAGTGAACTGTTTACTACTTTAAAAATAGTCACCATGATTGTTAATACATTTATGCCATTGCGAAACAGGACAGTTACTTACGGAAACACGATTGCATCCCGGCGCGCAGCACTTCATCCGAAGCAAATCGACGGCTACGAGTGTCTTTCTTAAGGGTTCCAAGAATATGGAAATCACATGGAGAGAGATCGTGACTGTATGGAGAATGTGTAACGGCTTCCTAGCGAAACTACAGCAACCTTGGCAACATGTGAGCCCGCCCACATTGATGCACTGTGAGACAAGACGGTCAATGCCTTCATGGAAAAATGTTTGCAATTTGCTACGGAACTATGATTGTGCCCTGGCTTGCACCTCTTTGTACGAAGCAAGTCGACGGATACGAATGTCTTTCTTCAGAGCTCCAAATAATATGTAAATCAGGTTATGTAAGGGCTTGTGCCACGCCTTGAGCCTTGCAACGGAGATGCAGTGCTCTTCATACACTTGTCCATTTCTTTGATGAATTTCAGTTCCCCGAACTGCTTCCGCTGTAAAGAAATGTACTACGCCCCATTGCTCTTCTTGTGAAGCCTTCATTGCTCTGTATTCAGCCCTACTGAGTGCGGCGGAAGGTCTACGCCTGCACGTGGTCGTTCTGTCGTCACTTGAATGTGCGTCCATATCCTTCTAGCGACGAGTCTGTGGCTTCAACGCTCTTTTAGGCACCAAACATTCTTCCATCGACAACGGCATTACGAACCCTTCAGCAGCTTTTATTTTACAGACTCCATCTCATTTCCTTTTGATTGATCCGAATACACTGAAGCGCCAAAGAAACTGCTATACCCATGCGTATTCAAATACATAGAGATGTAAACAGGCAGAATACGGCGCTGCCGTCGGCAACGCCTACATAAGGCAACAAGTGTCTGGCGCACTTGTTAGATCGGTTACTGCTGCTACAATTGCAGGTTATCAAGATTGAAGTTAGTTTGAACGTGGTGTTATAGTCGGCGCACGAGCGATGGGACACAGCACCTCCGACGTAGCGTTGAAGTGGGGATTTTCCCATACGACCATTTCACGAATTTTTTTGTATAACGTGAATACCAGGACTCCGGTAAAGCATCACATCTCCGACATCGCTGTGGCCGGAAAAAGATGCTGCAAGAACGGGACCAACGACGACTGAAGAGAATCGTTCAACATGACGGAAGTGCAACCCTTCCATAAATTGCTGCAGATTTGAATGCTGGGTCATCAGCAAGTGTCAGAGTGCGAACCCTTCAACGAAACATCATGGATATCGGCTTTCTGAGCCGAAGGCCCACTCCCGTACCCTTTATGACTGCACGACACAAAGTTTTACGCCTCGTCTGGACTGTTGATGACTGGAAACATGTTACCTGGTCGAACGAGTCTCGTTCCAAATTGTATCGAGCGGATTGACGTGTACGGATATGGAGACAACCTCATGAATCCATGGATCCTTCATGTCAGCAGAGGGACTATTCAGGCTGGTGAAGGCTCTGTAATGGTGTAGTGAGTGTGCAGGTGGAGTGATATGGGACCCCTGATACGTCTAGATACGACTCTGACACGTGACACTTACTTAAGCATCCTGTCTGGTCACCTGCATCCATTCATGTCCATTGTGCATTCCAACGGACTTGGGCAATTCCAGCAGAACAATGCGACACCCTATATGTCCAGAATTACTACAGAGTGGCTCCAGAAACACTCTTTTGAATTGAAACACTTACGCTGGCCACCAAACTCCCCAGACATGAACATTATTGAGCTTGTTTGGGATGCCTTGCAACGTGCTCTTCAGAAGATATCCCCATCCCCTCGTTCTCATACGCATTTATGGACAGCCCTACAGGATTCATGGTGCCAGCTCCCTCCAGCACTAATTCAGACATTAGTCGAGTCCCAGCCATGTCGTGTCTGCAAGCTCGCGGGAGCCCTACACGATATGAGGCAGGTGTACGAGTTTCTTTGGCTCTTCAGTGTATAACGGTTGAAATTACTATGGTAGCTATTGTTCTGAAAATATTAAATGAAAGCTAATAGTAACCCCACAATATATCTTTCTATTGCGGTAGTTCATCACTACTTAAACACAGGTGAGGGAATCTATATTTTATTAAACCTGCATAAATAGCAGAACGTCAGTATAAAGGCAAATGAAATAAAATTATAAATGTGGAATAAAATTATACAGCGTAAAGTGAATATCACTAAAAAGCTTAGCATATGAGCAGTACAGTAGAACGTAGATGGTACATATAGCTACACGATGTTACACACATCTCAAATGTAGATAGCACAACTATTCAAAATACAAGACAGTAGAAAGTCAAAAACTCCAGCGACAGGACGTGCAATAATATATCATATTTGAACTGCACAAATGGCAGTTAAAATCGACTGAAGGTATGAAAGATCCCCTCAATTTAACGTAAAAACAGGAAACTGGTATAAACAAGAACAAATAAAATGCAAAGGGTGGAAAACAGTAACATCATAAAAACAAAGTGTCGACTACTAAGATGTTCAGCAGGAAATTACATAATGCACATGTCACGTATAATACATACTCAGTAGTAGTAGACAACCAGTTGCGGTGTTTGAAATCAAACATTTATATTTTTTGCTGTCGATCATCGAAAATTACATTAATAATATGTTTTGGATTCATTCCATAGATGTTATGTTTGAATTCGTGGACACTGAGAAGCATGCTATGCATGAACTTGTCTGTCGGGGACTCATTTGATACAACTTAGGGGATTATGTGTGGATCTCTATTGTAAGTAATCACACTGTTTTTACAAAACGATACAGCCACTGTAGTTTTACAGTGTTTTATATTTTAGCTTCTTAATTCTTGTGTGCTATTATGTACTAGCTGGTAGTGCTTAATAAAGTAATATTTTAACACAGACACTTGGTGGAAACTATTTCATCCCTGTTGTTGTTATATCTATGAAAGGAGTCGGCAGCTGAGTTTGTGACGCGTTAAAAAGACAAAAGGTTTCGTGGCGGTGTGATAGTTGGAACCATATAAGGCTACAGGCGACGTATGAGATAAGCATGTCAGACAGCTGGCCGCCCATGCTCCAGTCGGCACGTAGCCCCCGCGAGATAAGGCGGATGCTTTGTGCAACTGCAATCTCGCAATCATTATCGGCCTCCGCCCGTATATGGACCTCTGACATCACACTCGAATTATAGCAAGCAGGTCGTTACCATGTTTACGACCACTCGTATCGCTGGCACTAAGGCCCCCTTTAATTTTGCTCACTGTTCATAATTTTCCTGAAACAGCTCTTCCTCATCAGCTGTGTGACGAACTACGTGATTTGCTACTGAACCCTGCTCGGCAGCAACGAACAACTGCAGTCAAACAATCTTTCTGATTGTGATGGTATCCGTGAAGAATGATGAATGAGGTGAAGTTAGTAATGCATCATCGTAGTGACACTGTGGACGTGTGTGCCGATATGAAAGCCCTCTGAATCGGTCATCCTGCGGCAGATCCGCTCAGATCTGTAGAGCGCCGAAGTTGCTAATGCAAAATCTGATCTGATCTGATTGCCACTAGAGAGGGCGGTATGGCAGCCATTGCTTAGATTTTAAATAAAAATCGAGAGTTATGGCGGCCGTAGATTCCCGGTATAATGTATACAATTTATTGAAACCATTTATATTTCATGTCGTGTAAGTTACGCCGTAAAATTTGTGATAGTTCGTTGCTGTCATAGTTCTTAAATCAATTGCGTGATACACGCATTTCTCAATTTTTGAGCCAGTTGCAGTTGCTTTTATGTCGCCTGTAGCGACATAACAATCACTGACGCAACGATATAATTATTAAAGCATTTTCATATTTTATTGTTAAAACTTGTTGTGAGGAAAATTTATATTTGTATTGGGAGGGCTGAAGACAGTATATGCGGACATCAGTGATTGAAGCCTGCTGTAAACAAAAACAAACTCTATAGGAGATTAAGACGTCGCTCGCATCCCCCTTACCTCTCACCCCAACAAGGACGCCAAAGATGAAACGTATTTTCAAAAGACGGCTAATCACCAACAAACTGTAAACCACCCCTCCGCCTAGGAACAGTACTGCACTGTCTTACAAGGCCCCATTATATAACTGTCTTGAAAATGAGCTTTCAGAATAATTGTAAAAGATTCCTTTGGTTACAAGGATGGTTATGTTCTCCCAGCACCAAGCAGTTCTTGCACATTTTAGACGTTAAGGGACACGTCATCCAACCCTAAAATTAAGCCCGCCCAGTTAGCCGTGCTGTCTAACGCACTGCTTTCCGGGCGGGAAGGCGTGCCGCTCCCCGGCACGAATCCGCCCTGCGGATTAGTGTCGATGTCCGGTGTGTCGGCCAGTCTATAACGCAGTTGGTTTGCCATCTACCTTGGCGAATGCGGGCTGGTTTCCCTTATTCCGCCTCAGTTACACTATGTCGGCGATTGCTGCGTAAACACTATCTCCACGTACGCGTACTCCATAATTACTCTACCACGCAGACATTTGAGGCTACACTCGTCTGGTGTGAGACGTTCCCGGGGTGGGGGGTCCACCGGGGGCCGAACCGCACAATAACCCTTGGTTTGGTGTGGGGCGGCGGTGGGGTGAGTGGACTGCTGTAGGCTGTTGTGGGACTGCGTACCACTGAGGGCTTCGGCTGGGACGGAGCCTCTCCGTCGTTTCTAGGTCCCCAGTTACATACAATACAATGCAATACAAGCCTAAAATGAGCCCGAAGATGGATGCCCTGAAATGGCCACGTTTCTTCGTCACGTACGCCCCAGTACCGTACCCCTTTAGAATCTTACCTGTGTGGATGACAGAAGGGCGAAGTCCACAACGAAAGAGTAAACATAATATGTGAATTGATTTTTGGGACTGTCGACAGTGATGCCCCCATTAAAGATGAAAAGTTTTATTCGAGTCAGCACATATCACCATCTCCTAAAACATTTATTAGACGCCGGCCGGAGTGGCCGAACGGTTCTAGGCGCTACAGTCTGGAACCGCTCGACCGCTGCGGTCGCAGGTTCGAATCCTGCCTCGGGCATGGATGTGTGTGATGTCCTTAGGTTAGTTAGGTTTAAGTAGTTCTAAGTTCTAGGGGACTGATGATCTCAGAAGTTAAGTCCCATAGTGCTCAGAGCCATTTGAACCATTTACAAGAGGTCTAAATATCCCGTATAACAATATTAAGAAATGAAATACAACGCATGTGCTCGTTATCTTCGTAAAAAGGCTGTTCAACATTTTCCAAAGTAATACTTTTGTCTTCTCTGCATTTTCATAAGTCATTTGAGAGCAGTCTGCATTTTAAGTCTACTTTCTTTGTTATTCCATAAGAGATTTTTTGCCCTGTCTCTTTCCATGAGGTTGTGGAATTACTGGCTTGAATGCGAACTCTTGAGCGTCATAATTCGGTCGTATAGCTGCACAACGCAAGAAACGGAAACGTTTAGATAAGGAACTTTATACAGCAATGGATGATAATTGTGTGTGTCAAAGGTTCTTTTTTTCTCATGATCAAGGGCGCCCATAGGATTGTTTGTGGAGAGAGGAGGGGGGGGGGGGGGCAGACTACACCTGGGGTACGGAGTATTTTTAATATTTTAGAAGACGAATGGAGACTTGTAGTTAGCCATAAAAAAGGTCCCGTACCGATCATGTTAAAAAACCTGCGTAATGCCGATTTCTAAATCATTTCCTTGAAAGAAAAACATCTGACTTCACTATATTTTTCCAAGGCACAAAGGAATTGAAGACATTAGCCGCCAGGGAGTATTGATTTAAATCAATGGGTAAAGCTGAAAATTCCTGCCGGACTGGGATTCGAACCTGGGTTTCCTACTTACCAGCCAGATGTGCTGACCACTGCGTCATCAGAACACACTGGTTATCGTATTTGCACGGACTAACCTAGCACGTCTCCCGTCAGACCCAAATTCTCAGCTTACCCACACACTAACGATTTAGTGTCCTTTGCCCATTATCCACATTACTTGCAACATTTCGCAGTGTCCCGTAAGAGTTCGAGCTACGTGTGCATCTGCACTGAAAGAATCATTTGCCGTCCTATCCTGTGATATATATGTGGTGTCTGATCTTTGGACATGGCCGAAAGAACAGACAGCCCATATATATATTACCGGATAGGATATTTTCCTTTCCCTGACAGCCGGGGAAAGGGGGATGGTCGGCGGTCTTTCCTTGCCCCCGGGTATGGACACCCTTATTTAATGAAGACTTTCATATTCCAAAACAAATGGCGAAAAGAAAAATTGAAGTAACATATAAACAATGGAAATGCGTATTCATTAATTTTAACCAACAGTCACGATCGAAAGGCAGCCATGTGGGAGCAGCTTGCGTACGCCTGCCGAGTGTCAGATTTATCATTGTTTGCATGAGTCAAGCGCTGTGTTTCATTAGGCAGTGGGAGGGCGGCAGCTGCAGTTTGTTTTGTTGCTTTGGTGCCACAGAGCCAGACAGCTTGGCGCTGCTTTCTCTCACGGCGCAGCCACCTGCGCAGTAGCTGCTGCGCATGCGCAGCTCGTAGCTTGGCTCTCTGCCCTCGACTTCGCACTCGCTTACGAAACACCCGGGCGCTCTCTGTGTCACACAATAAGCTTCAGATAGCGATAAGAGGACCTTGCAAAGGTCACGGATAAACAACAGATGGGCTCGGATGGGACAGGCCGTGATAACAGTGCTGTATGCTGGCCGTTCGTCTTTTCGCTTTCCGTACCTTTCAGAATCCAGCCATTCAAATTATGGTGCTTCTCTCCTAGAGGGAGCCGGCCGAAGTGGCCGTGCGGTTAAAGGCGCTGCAGTCTGGAACCGCAAGACCGCTACGGTCGCAGGTTCGAATCCTGCCTCGGGCATGGATGTTTGTGATGTCCTTAGGTTAGTTAGGTTTAACTAGTTCTAAGTTCTAGGGGACTAATGACCTCAGCAGTTGAGTCCCATAGTGCTCAGAGCCATTTGAACCATTCTCCTAGAGGGAGATATCTTTGGAGATGGAGGACGAACTTGTTTAGAGAGAAGTGGGGAAGGAATCGATTGTGAGCAGTTTAAAAAGCCTATCAAGAATTTTGTTGTGCTGTTATGTACAGAAACAAAGTGACGCTTAGCCCAACAGATGTACACCTGTATCATTCTGATGAAGCAAATTTTAATTGAATCTACGTTGCATGACGCTGAGGTACAGCTTTTACCAATGTAAATTTAGTATTTAGTGAGACCTAATAGAGGACGGACGTGCGACAATCTATAGCTGTGTATTAGCATTAATGCTATAGAACAAACAACTGAAAGAGCCTGATGTGCGTATTTCACAACTTTTCTGTGCCAGTGTTCGAGCTATTTTGCTGTGGATGTGACGCATAGAAATTAAATTACTGGCTCTCGGAATCTTAACAGTAAATCACATAGTAATACACAACGCCTCTATTGGTGCGTCTGCTGGTAGAGTAGGGTGAGTATCTCTTTGACGCTTTCGCTCTTTCTAAACGAACCTGTGAAGGAATGCGCTACTCTTCTTTGTATCCCCTCTATATAATCTGTCAGTTTTATCTGGTAAGGGTTCCAGGTTTTCGGATACTCAGGTATCCGTCAGCGAGGGTTTGCAAGCTACCTGCTTCGTGGGCTGAGTAGAGTTCTTGAGGATTCTTCCAATAATTCCAGTGGCGCATCAGTTACTCTTTTAGTGGAGTGGGGCTGAACGGACAAACCAATTTACATATTTCTTGGGGACGGGGGGCGTGGTAATGGGGGAGAACGAACGTAGTCTCTGGTTACGTGTAATAAGAATGAATATTTCAGCAAAACCGTTAAACATGAATGCATATCGCTAGTGTTTGAAGCTGCGTTATGCAGTCTTGCTATGTTGTTCTACGAAGAGAAACGGTTATTCACTAATGTAAAAAGTCGTAAATATGTGCCCAATTTTATAGGTACAGCTTTCTAGAAACAGTTTTGTTCTTTTAATTTTGAAAAAGACATCATACAACTGGAAAGACTTTAGTTCTACTTTGCTCTAAGACCAATTACGAACAAGACTACATATTAACTGTCGACCACAGTATCAATCTACCATAGCCGGCCACTGTGACCGAGCGGTTCTAGGCGCTTCAGTCCGGAACCGCGCTGCTGCTACGGTCGCAGGTTCGAATCCTGCCTCTGGCACGGATTGTGTGATGTCCTTAGGTTAGTCAGGTTTAAGTAGTTCTAGGTCTAGGGGACTGATGACCTCAGATGTTAAGTCCCATAGTGCTTAGAGCCAATCTGCCATACATTAACCCCTTATTATTATTATTATCAAAAACATTGTTCATCACATCTTAATGAAAAAAGGAAAAATAATTTTTTTTGCAAAGGAAGAATACATTTATTTTGTTTATTTTTAGGCTTCAAAAGCTTTATATACAATTTCCGATCGTAGTTTTTCTTTCCACAGTTCGTGAAACAAATTATTTGATGACATCCATACGATTAATGTTATTAGCCCTGTCTTGCTGCACTTGGAGGAGGAGTAAATGGGCGAGTCTCGATTGTGTCATCGTTCATCTGAGGCAAGTTATTTAGTCTCCGCGCTGAATAATTTCTCAGAGGATGGTGACGATACTGGAACTGTCACAATCAAAATTACCAGGAGAGCAACTTCCTGAAACGGTTCCTTAATCCATCCATGTTCGGAAATAAGCTTTCTTTCAATAGAGGATACATTAAAATGGTTGTATATAATTCATAACGGTACGGAGCATCTTGAGCTAAGGCATGAAGCCTGTCCGGGTTAAAGTCTACTGTGTGTAATCCAAGTAAGTCTTTCAGACGTCGTGTAGATCAATGATATGAGGGGGAGGACGTAACAGTAATCTTCTCAAGGTGGGATAGTCACTTTACATCCTCTTGGTTGAACATGTGATCAATCTCATTCAGTAACAAAGGTCAAGAATTTCAAACACGTTTTCCTCAACTGTTTCTTCATGGAACAGTTCTACAGGAACGTATGATGTTTCCGTGTGTTTCGAGCTCGCTGGTATTTTTCTCGGTCGTGATGAGTTTGGGGTCTTTCAGATTTAGGTTCTTAGAATAACCTTTGGGTTACTCTAACAGTCAATCAAATGCTTCTACAGGCCTGCGACTTGACAGAGCTGCTTTTAAAACGCCTACAGGACATTTTTCTCAGCCTGAATTAAAATTTTTCTGGACTCGATCATACCTGTCCATGAAACGTTTCAAATACCTTACCCTCACAGTCCTTCGGGCCGGAAACATTGATATCAGCCCTTGAAATTTCGGATGTGGATTCTTTCGTCGACATGCACATTTTCCTTCTTGCGGATTCTAGAATTATATTTGAGACATCTTTTCCAGATACCAAGAAACTCCACAATGTAAACTTGAAACTTCCTGTAGTGCGAGATCCAAACAGTGATTACTGCACCTCTTTTGCTGGTCTTAAAGAAGTATTTCCTTCGCACCTCGTTCCGCCCAGACGTATTAGCTGCAACACCGAATCACTGGGTGCGTAGAAACTCCATTCCTAGTGAGAGTATTACAAGGCTGTCTTATCGTAGTTGTCAGCATCAGTGCTCTCAAGTTCAGGGGACTGTTTAAATAAAAAAAATATTTTATTTCGATAAATCCAGGGACGAAGCAACATACACGAAGAATTAACAGTTCGTGGCCAACCACGAACCTCATTGAAATTTCCATCATTCTGGAAAACGTAGGGATTTTTATTTATTTGCTTGCTGTACATTGTCTCGCTGGTTCATGCGAGTCGTAGTTTCCAGTATTTTGTTTTGCGTCGTTGGCGTCAACAAAGTGCTGTGGTGCTTCGGCCAGATCTTCAGTTCTGTTACATTGTTCTTCCTCTGATCGAGAAGCGTCATGACTCTTAGTGCGTTTCCTGTTCGACCCGAGAACATGGCTGAGCCGATAATTCCTGATAACGCGTTTCTAGCATTTTCTCGCACAGCCCCGCACATGATACGCGATTTGGTCTATAACAAGGGTATTATTTTCACGCTGTTGGATAATTACGACAGACTATCGATGAAAAAGACTCTTCTCGTATATTTTTAACTTTTCTGTAGCTTTTTTCTGTTGCAAAACTCTTCTTTAAGTAAAACTGTGATCTTCTATTGCTCACTTTCTGGATAAACATAACGCGGTCATAGCAGAAAAGAGAACACTGTCACTCTTTTCTTCGTAATGTAGCGATGGATAAGACAAACCATTCCGATTTACAAAATCTTCCATTTCTACTCGGTATCTTATGACAGGAGAGAATGTCTATTGTCTAACAGATGGTAGCTTCGGGGACGCAACTGATGCAGTCATAAACAAAAACAGCTGTGGATGAAAATACTTGCGGTATATTTTCTGACGTGCACCATAAGTTTTGTCGCTGGCTCTACGTGTAAATACGCCCTTGAACTAATCTGTCTAGCCTCTGCCTTTCCCACGAATAATTTTGCGCTACTGTCCTACTTTAAACTGCTCTGTAGGCATACTCCCAGATATTTAACGAATGCGACTTCTTCCAGTGACTTTTCGTCACTCGTGTAACCACACACTAACGTTATTGCTAAATTATTGAGGAGCTATCATAACATTGATGGACCGAGCTAAAAGAACCTGTGAGCCACATTACTTGGAGTACGAGCTCGATCATTTAAAATCTGCCTTCAGAAGAAAGGACTACTTTGATAAAGATATAAATAGGGCACTACACTGAAAAAGGTCTAGAGATTCTAATGAAAAAGAAGCAACTAAAGGGAAAGTTCTTCTTCCATTTGTAAAATCTGTCATAGGTCGTATCAGTAGAGTACTCGGAAAGATGGTACTGATACAGTGTTTAAAGCCACAAGAAGACAAGTCACTCTCTCACTTACTTTCATATTCAGAGTTACTCCTTATACTCTTTAATGTTGTTACTACACCATAGACGACAGGAAGTTATCAACATGAGCTGGCATTGATGGGACCATGTACATTGTTAACGCATATGGGATCTTTCTGATGGCTCTCCTTCGAATAGTACTTCCTGGAGTCGAGAACAAGCAGGCAGTTTAGTCATTCAATAGCAAATCTTGCAGTGGACATCTGGGGCTTGGTAGCCACATCCAGCTATTAGGGAGAGGAACATCTCAAAGCACTTACCTGGGACAGAACACTGATCTCAAGTATTTTCCGCACCAGTATGCAGACAATGCTTTTGGCCAAAGAGGCGAAAAAACTGTATACCTCGATTTACCTGTTAGGCGCCTCTGGCCGTGACAGGGACACACGAGAAAAGTAGATCGCCAGACAAAAGCGTTTCGACAGTGTTGTAAACGCCCACTGTGTAAAGAGATGGTGGCCTTAAAAATTCGTCAGTTTACATGTTCACTGTGGACCGGACGCTATCGAGAGAGCCATAAGTATTGTTTTCCCACGGCCTGCTGAGTTTTTTTTGGGAAGTCTCAAGCCTTTCGAAGACTTTTAGAATGGTATGCAACATTTATGGTGGCTTTTAAATGGTCGATGTTGAGACACAACTGAGGCCCCTAGTTGGACACTCTGTAACGTTCGGCCCGTCCAGATAATGATCTATGTAATAAACGTGTTGTTCACTTAAGGCCTAAAGAGAAACTCAAAACATGCTGCCAAAAGTGGCTGTGGGAAAAACAAGTCGGGAGTGTGAAGTTTTCTCCTCCCTATGTGGGAATTTACAAGACAGGAATTGGCTGCTTCTCCTGCAGAGAAATGAATATTATTAACTTTGATTTGGATTGGCTAGTGGGTAGAGCAGACGAGTTAGAGGGGAGACATGGAGCTTATGGAGTCTTGTGATTGGCAGTTGCGCAAATTTTTTTTTCGAATTTACTGATGTTTGATAGAACAGATAGAACCAGTCTTGAGAGGAGATTCTGGTCTTGACTCTCATTATGAGTATGTTGCTCTTGGGACACTCGTCCTGAGTGTGAGTTCACACTGGCACTGGTCTTGACTGGGCAGCCTGTGGTGAAGTCTTAGCTGTACCGACAGTTTAGACCTCAGTCATCTCAGACAATGTAGCGTGCCGAGGGCAGTTATATTCGTATCAGGTCTGTCGCCTCGGCGTTGATTTCCTCATGTGCACTGCCATACGCGTGAGTCAAATTGGGCAGTGGTATGACCGGCGAACGGGAGTGCCACGTGCTGGAATGTGTTGGGATTCCAGGGCTCCATTAGAGTAATTACCATCCCTGTAACAGATGGCCAGCCCGCGATTTTGCATTTTTGTGGCCGCAGTAATGAATTACAGGGGCCGCAGGTCGCTACTCTGCAGACGCTTGCACCACAATCGCCTCCTGAGACAACGCGACGCATCGAGAAGCGAGTATAGTATTACAGTATTGCGGTATTGCACCTCTGACTTGTTAGGGCAAACAGAATGACAGTCTCTGCACTTGTTCTCTACTGCACCGACGTAGTATAACTTTTGTGCACAATAAATCCATTAAAGTTAATTCAGCGTTAGATAATTTCAGATTGTGTTATCAATGTTTTGAGTCAAACAGATAAACTCAGTAGTCTGCTAATCATTTACAGTGTCTACTTCTGTTGCCAACAGTTGATGATTTATTTGTTGTCACGCTTAACTAGTGTTGTTGTCGTATTTTATGAACTTTCTCTATAAATTTTTTAAAAAGATTAATCTCACGTTGATATATTAATCACTCATTAATAATTGACTACAGTAATGACAGGGGCACCATTCCATTAAATTATTTCAACAGTCAAGTTTTATTTAGATTCTAACAGAAGTGAAAACCTCCAGTGCAGGCCAGTAACAACAACCGCTCTCAGAGGGCAGAACCATTTAGCAAATACATGGCCAGGTAGACAAGTGGGAGGCTTACGGGTTAAAAGTGATTGCTGTCAAGGCGTAAACTTATATCGCCTGTAGCTTTTTCAAGTCAAATCGCAAGACCAGTGTAGTCTTCCAGAGTACTGCAAACAGCTACGTCCGCCACTTGCCAGAGCCGTACTACACTACTGGCCATTAAAATTGCTACACCAAGAAGAAATGCAGATGATAAACGGGTATTCATTGGACAAATATATTATACTAGAACAGACATGTGATTACATTTTCAGGCAATTTGGGTGCATAGATCCTGAGAAATCAGTACGCAGAACAACCACCTTTGGCCGTAATAACGGCCTTGATACGACCGGGCATTGGGTCAAACAGAGCTTGGATGGCGTGTACAGGTACAGCTGCCCATGAAGCTTCAACACGATACCACAGCTCATCAAGAATAGTGACTGGCGTATTGTGACAAGCCAGTTGCTCGGCCAACATTGACCAGACGTTTTCAGCTGATGAGAGATCTGGAGAATATGCTGGCCAGGGCAGCAGTCGAACAGTTTCTGTATCCAGAAAAGCCCGCACAGCACCTGCAACATGCGATCGTGCATTATCCTGCTGAAATGTAGGGTTTCGCAGGGATCGAATGAAGGGTAGAAATGGTTCAAATGGCTCTGAGCACTATGGGACTTAAATTCTGAGGTCATCAGTCCCGTAGAACTTAGAACTACTTAAACCTAACTAATCTAAGAACATCACACACAACCATGCCCGAGGCAGGATTCGAAACTGCGACCGTAGTGGTCGCGCGGTTCCAGACTGTAGCGCCTAGAACCGCTCGGCCACCCCGGCCGGCTGAAGGGTAGAGCCACGGGTCGTAACACATCTGAAATGTAACGTCCACTGTTCAAAGTGCCGTCAATGCGAACAAGAGGTGACCGAGACGTGTAACCAACGGCACCCCATTCCATCACGCCGGGTGATACGCCAGTATGGCGATGGCGAATACACGCTTCCAATGTGCGTTCACCGCGATGTCGCCAAACACGGATGCGACCATCATGATGCTGTAAACAGAACCTGGATTCACCCAAAAAAATGACGATTTGCCACTCGTGTAGCCAGGTTCGTCGTTGAGTACACCATCGCAGGCGCTCCTGTCTGTGATGCAGCGTCAAGGGTAGCCGCAGCCATGGTCTTCCAGCTGATAGTCCATGCTACCGCAAACGTCGTCGAAGTGTTCGTGCAGATGGTTGTTGTCTTGCAAACCTTCCCATCTGTTGAGTCAGGGATCGAGATGTGGCTGCATGATCTGTTACAGCTATGCGGATAAGATGCCTGTCATCTCGACTGCTAGTGATACGAGGCCGTTGCGATCCAGCACGGCGTTCCGTATTACCCTCCTGAACCCACCGATTCCATATTCTGCTAACAGTCATTGGATTTCGACCAACGCGAGCAGCAATATCGCGATACAATAAACCGCAATCGCGATAGGCTACAATCCGACCTTTATCAAAGTCGGAAACGTGATGGTACGCATTTCTCCTCCTTACACGAGGCATCACAACAACGTTTGACCAGGCAACGCCGGTCAACTGCTGTTCGTGTATGAGAAATCGATTCGAAACTTCCCTCGTGTCAGCACGTTGTAGGTGTCACCACCGGCGCCAGCCTTGTGTGAATGTTCTGAAAAGCTAATCATTTGCATATCACAACATCTTCTTCCTGTCGGTTAAATTTCGCGTCTGTAGCACGTCATCTCCGTGGTGTAGCAATTTTAATGTCCAGTAGTCTATATATAATTCCTTACCCTTGCGTTGAAGTATACATACGAACTACAAAAAGAAGTATTAACACCTGCCGTAATCAACATAAGAGCAACGGTCGCCTGGGCAAGACGAATAAAAGAACAGTTGCAAATGATGCTCTAGGACCTGGAAACAACCAAATTCGTTTCTCTGACACTGGGGATTTAGCAAGATCTAATCATTGCTGTGTTAGGACGTACAAAGTTGCCTTAAAAATTCAGAAGCACAAAAGCAACTTTAACAAAAAAGAGGATGGGTTTAAATTAGTTAAGTTTTGGACCTTCGTGCTAAATGAAGAAAACTGCGCCAGCTCCTCCCCACAGCAAGCTCCATAAAATAGGTCAGCGCGAATTCACGATCTTAGGCAGTGGACTGATAACGTCACGAACCGACAGTTGCGTGGATGCACATAGACAGTTCGGCTTGCTGAACTTGTTTCAGACTGTAACTGCATTCTGCGTCTTTAAAGCGTCTGAAGATATCTGCAGCATTGGAAAACGAAACGATACGCAGAGAATTAAGCGTTGGACCAAGGTCTTATAGCCTTAATACAAATATCAGCAATAACTAAAATAACAGCCGTTAAAACGTGCATTCTATGATAATAGAATAACGGTTCTTTCCGCCCGTTTATGACGTGCTGTGTTCTATTTGCGAGGAACTCTACAAACTAGGGTTAAGTGTTGTAAGTATCTGAATGCGTCTCTCTCCGTCTCGTGACAGATGGACCTCGCGCGGTCTGATGAAACGAGTTTTACGCGCTTAAGTTACGTTCCTCCGTCGGTTGAACATTTTTCGTTGGCTCTTCACTGGAAATGTAGAGCCACTTACAAGCGCAAATTAAGATTCACATATTATTATTCTATGGTCATTCAGAAAAAAATGAAAGCATGCAACTATTTCTATCAAATATTTTAATATACAATTCCAACACAACGCGCTTAAAACTAGAGAGGCGATAAATCATTAAAATATAGCTCTCAAAGAAACATTCGTTACAGATTTCAACAAGGTTATCCGTAACCGTAAACAGTCTATTTTTATGGTTAGTTAAGACAGTTAAATCGAGTACGTAATTATTGTATTCGTCGATAAATTCTCAAACTTCAGTTGATGATGAGTCAGTCATTTATGTAATGTGTCCATACTGTTATGATTATTTAGGGTTTTAAGGTCTGTTGATAATGGAAACGGCATTTTCACCAATTTTGCCTCAATTTACTGTGGTATTTACTGCATCCCAATCCGTTATGTTTAACATGTCTGTCATCTCCTCTATACTCACTACATGTGCGACAGTCTAGCATCCCGAACCTATAGAGGGGAGCTGGGTTACATGCGTACCAAACATCATTCCGATGATTGATTCAACGTGCAGGAGACGTTTGATGAGCATATTATTGGCCCCATGCAAGGTAGTTGAAGAAATGCTCATCTGAAATTTGGCAGGCAAGAGGAGGGTAAGTAGCGGCGTTTGGTTCCTATACTAGCATGTGCCCCATGGCACTGGGCTACTAGACATTATCCCGTCAGATCGTCTAAAACAAGTGATTTGTTCACATGGTCAGGGTTTCTAGATCACCTTCGACTACCATTCATTCATTCATTCATCATGAACCATTGCTTTCATCAAGGAGAACCTTCAAGCATTTGGGTTAAATCCAGTCGTACATAAACATAAAACAACAAATTTATAAGAAGTTAATTTGTGTATTCTGGTGACGATAACGTGTGACTGTACTGCTTAATCTTATTCAGTCTTAAGTCAGCTACATTTAATAACGTAAATTAGAAATACAGCTGCTTCTTTGAAAAAACAACTGACTCGTCATTTATACTAGACACATGCTGTTTATATGCCATTGGCAGGTTAATGTTTTCTTGATTATAACTGTATTTTCTAATAAAAATATTTATGTTTATACCTCCTAAGTCGTATTTATAGTATATTATTACTGCTCATACAGCTTTTCAACGAACTCTGCTACTTGTTACTAAATAACTAACCGAAATTTTCAATCCTTGAATCGAGATACTTTGTAGAAAGAATGGCTAATTGGGTATGTTTCCAATTCTCTTTTGAAATGGTAGGCGCTCCCAATTTCTTGCTTTTGTTAGATGGGAGCTTGATAAATATCTTTCTACCAGAGAACATAACTTCATTCTAAACCCAAGACAGGGAGGTGAAGTCTACATGACCATTACCTTTGGATGTTGTATTGCGACTATGTAAGTCGCAATTGACCTGAAGATGATTTTTACGGTCAGCAAAAAAATCCATTAACGAGTAAATGCGTTACGAAGTGAGTGTAGGAGGCTTTTGCAGGATGCTCAGTTATCTACTTTACACGATATTCTTTCTGATCACCTCTGCTGTCTAAACACTTTATTTACTTTAGATGTATGCCTCAAAAGACAAGAGAGTTAAAATACGCAAAACAGGCCAATACTATTTGTCTTTAGGTACACACAATGAAATATGACTATTAAGGTATAACACGTTGAGCTAAGCTTGTTTATTAATTTCCTTATCGTTGACTCTATTTAACTTGTGGTCTATCTGGAGTCCAAGGAATGTTAGATACTGTGCTTCATTCAGTGTATGATCATTAATGTCTACTTCAGATGCTACAGGTCACTATGCATTGTTTGAAGTGGCATATGAGCATTTAGGAAATTAAGACTTAAACTGTTAGCTGTCAACTACTTGTACTCATGTTCAGCTATCATTCAAGCTGTGTCTGCGAAATTTGGGCTTGTACCTTTGGTTAGGTTAGGTTGTGTTTGCGTCATCAGCAGACGTTACACTTCTCTCAGCTGCTTTTTAAAGTCACTGGAAGATGTCCTGTTACACGACATTTTGAGAACCCGCTAGCTACGCTGTCTTTACAGTGGGACAAGCGCCTCTGTATAGGTTTTCTTTCTTTGCTGTAATGTTTGTTTTATTTCCAGTTGATAAAACTTTTATAAGTTCTTTCAATTTCCAATATTGAGTTGACTGTGGATTTAACAATATATGCTGTCATCTAGCTTCTAATCCTATTCACCTCGTTACATTACTTAGGTCACTATAAATTGTAGGCATCTGTAATAACGTTTTCTACCAGCAGCAGATAATTTAGTTCTTACGTAACAGATTGCTCACATTCTGTACGTAAAGCGTTCAAAAACAATACTGATAAAATTTAGCTGTACATCTCCAAAAGAAGTTTCCTCTTTTAAAAACAAATGCTCAAGTAGTTACGATAAACTCGGTAGTAAATTAATCCTATTTTGTACAGCTGAACTTCGTAATATATCAAGCTACTTGTGCAACGAATCTCTTCGTAGTGATATTTTCCCAGATAGGCTTACATATCTGTTGCCCAACAACTTCACAGACATTGAGATAAGACATCGGCAAGAAATTACCAGTCCATCTAATTTCTGACAGTGTTTTCAGCAATTCTCGAGATGATCTTGTACATTAGACTTAACGTTTGTACAGGATGAAAACATGTTCAGTAGCAAATAGTTTGCATTTCGAAAAGGACTGTCGACAGAATAAGCTGTATTTGTCCTGGCAGATGATAACTTATTAGAATCAATAAATCAGAAAGTATTGTCATCTGGCTATTTTGTGAATTGGTTAAGGCTTTTGATTGTGTGAACCACGACATGTTCATGTGAAAATTAAGATATTACGGAGTAATAGAGACCACAGGTTCTGGTTTTTATCCTATCTGCATGAGAGAAAGCAGAGTGTTTCAATTCAATGCCCACCACACAGCAATAAGCTCGCAGAAATGGAGTGGCTCAGGCATTGTGTGTGACAGGGTTCCATTTTGTATCCTTCGAGGTACATAAAAGATCATCCATTTGCTCTATCAGAAGGTGCAATTTTTTTCAGTATGCAGATGACAGAAATATATGAATAAAAATACTAAGCCCCCTATTATTCTTGCTGAAAATAGCAAATTATGAAATATTTGAAAAATCAGAAGATTTTTCAGGGCTGATGGATTATCATTAAATTTTACAAGAGATGGTACATACAATTCAGTACTTTTCATAGAACTTCACAAGCTATAAAAATCATTTGCTGAAACAATGAAATACAAGAAACAGAAACTGTTAAGTGTTTAAGACGGCAGAGAGATTACGATCTTAATTGAAAAACCACGCAGTGTATTAATAAAGCTCCTTGGGTAAGTTGTATTTACATGGGAGACAGAAATTTAACAATTTTATCCGGCTTCCTCTCACCTACAGGAGCGGTTCGTTCGCAGTCAGTTTGACACAGAAAACCCCTTTTAGCGCACTATTGGTTTAATCTTGACGATGAACAGTGGGAATTGGCTCGTGGTATTTACTTTGTCACGCCATGACTGTTAAAAAAAAAATTGATATAAGTGGCCTTACGGTATGACACACCTATCTTTAAAACGATTGTAATTCTTTAATGTCTCAATTTCATGTGCAGATCACCTGAAGACACATCTCCACTGATGCGAAACCGGTCGTGACGTTTTAGTGAGTGTTCTAACAGCCAATGCGGAAGAGTTTACTCGCTATATTTATAGTGCTATTGGTTACTGCTGTAGGTAATACAAAAATGAATAAATTAGTTGCCGGCCGCTGTGGCCGAATCGTTCTAGGCGCTTCAGTCCGGAACTGCGCTGCTACTACGGTCGCAGGTTCGAATCGTGCCTCGGGCATGGTTGTATACGATGTCCTTAGTTTAGTTAGGTTAAAGTAATTCTAAGTCTAGGGGACTGACGACCTCAGATGTTAAGTCCCATAGTGCTTAGAACCATTTGAACCGTTTTTGAATAAATTAGTTCATTCTGCAATTTCCATTCATTAAACAATAATTTTCTGGGTAAATCAAGTGACGTCTGTCATATCAGGGCACACACCACTGCTGTGTGAAAATATTCTGGATACACTGATCTGACCTGCAGCTTACAGAAGAGTGTTGAAATAATTGTATCTAGTTTTAATTCTGGAACATCTCGCAGAAACCGAAACAGTACAGCCACTCTCCACCGCGAGACGGTAAGTCTGCCCCATGTGGCTGCACCACAAAACGTGCAGGTGGAAGGCTTGCCTGCTGTGTAAAACATGGCAGGCGGCGATATGTGGCACATTTGATGACAGAGTATAATACTGGTGGAGTCCTCAGTGTTTCGAAGCACAACGTTCAACGCACATCGATGGCGATGGTATCTTCTGGCAGAATAACTGTCCGTGTCACAAGACCAAATCATGCTACAGTGGTTTGACGTGCGCGAAGTGAACTCGTGTTGATATCTTCGGCACCAAACTCGCCTGATCTGAACCCGACGAACGCAACTGGGACGCTATCGAGCGCCAGCACAGCGCCCGCAAACCACCGGCACGTAATTTGTGGTTACTGCGTGACCACTTGGTAGACATCTGGTGAGACTTACCACTGGAAACCCTGGAGGACTTACCGAATCAATTCCAAAGAGAATCGCTATTGTATTGAGATTCCAACGTGGACTAAGCTGTGTTTGGCACTTGGTCATAACTTTTACGAAGCCTTAAAGGGATTAACGTTGGTACAGAAAGAGGACAGATACACGCATACACAGGTATTCAACAATGTTCTAGAGCATATAAAATATCTTGGAAGTACTACGGTGTACTTTGAGATTGATTCAAAGAACTTCATTCTGGGCACCTTCTTCTATTTTATTGAAGATTATGTCACAATAGCTCTTACAACTTCGCTGGTGATTTAATTTATTTCACAGATAATATTACCAGTGCAGCAGTATTAGAGAATAGAGGGTGTTTCAGATGAATATAGGGATTTTAAGGCTGTAGCATTTATTACATTCAACATACAATTACTAAAAATATATCAAATGAAAGATCAACTCAAACAGTTTTCTACCAAGTCTTCAATATGAGTACCATTCTTCACACATCGAGTCGATAGGTGATTTCTTCCCAAACCTTGGTCAGTGTATTTGGCGTAACTGCTGCAAGAATGTTCCAAAAGTCAGTTGGATCAGCTGGTAGCAGAGACACATACACATGATCCGTCATATACCCCCAAATATAAAAATCGCGTGGCGTTAGATCGTGTGTGAACGTGGAGATCATGCAAAACAAGCTCTGTCATCCGGTCTCTTGTGGCCAATCCAGCGGTCGGGTACAAAGTCGTTTAACCAATCACGTACTGAGTTACGCCAGTGAAGCGGCGCACCATCTTGCTGCCAAATACAGTTCTCTGGTTCAGATTTTTCCAATTGAGGAAAGAGCCATAGTTCTAAGGCATCAAGAAAAGAAGCACCAATTACAGTTCCTTTGCCGAAAAAGAAAGGCCCATAAACTCTCCGTCGGGATATGATAAAAAAGTAAAAACATAAAACAAAAACTTAAGAAATCATTCAATTTAAGGGAGCCTCGTTGCAACTGATTCATCTCGTGCGGATTTGCTGACCCCCAGATGCGCACATTACGTGAGTTCACGTTTCCACTTGTCGATTCACCACTGAAGCCGACAAGATCCGGAAAATCGTCATAGTGATGCGGCAACATTTCCTTTGCAAAGTTTGCACGAAAACCGTAATCTGTAGGCTTCAGAGCTTGTAACAACTACAGCCGATAAGGATGTAGTTGGAAATGCGTCCTTAAAAGTCTCCACACAGACTTTGTAAGTAGGCTGTTTAGGTTTCTATATTGGTAACGCCACGTAGCGCTCTGTATGAAAATCACTGGCTGTGCTGTGTGCAGTCTGTGGCTGGTTTGCATTGTTGTTGGCCATTGTAGTGTTGGGCAGTTGGCTGTTAACAGCGCGTAGCGTTGCGCAGTTGGAGGTGAGCCGCCAGCAGTGGTGGATGTGGGGAGAGAAATGGCGGAGTTCTGAAATTTGTAAGACTGGATGTCATGAACTGCTATGTATATTACGACTTTTCAACACAATTAGGTAGATACATTGTTTGTTCTCTATCAAAATCTTTCATTTGCTTACTATGCCTATCAGTAGTTAGTGCCTTCAGTACTTTGAATCTTTTATTTAGCTGGCAGTAGTGGTGCTCGCTGTATTGCAGTAGTTCGAGTAACGAAGATTTTTGTGAGGTAAGTGATTTGTGAAAGGTATAGGTTAATGTTAGTCAGGGCCATTCTTTTGTAGGGATTATTGAAAGTCAGATTGCGTTGCGCTAAAAATATTGTGTGTCAGTTTAAGCACAGTAACTTAACTGGAATTCCTAGTTCACGAGTAGCCTTATGAACCGAACTCTTGGGGCAATAGGTGAAGGATTCTCACTCGTTCAACACGTTCTACAGTCACTCTTGGTCGTTCCATACTGTTGCTCTTTGGCACAGGTATACAAACAAAACTGTTTAATTTGCTCGATCATTTGATATACGCTGAAGGGCCAAGAAAACTGGTTTAGGCATGCGCATTCAAATACAGAGATACGTAGCCAGGTAGAATACGGCGCTGCGGTAGGCAACGCCTATATAGGACGACAAGAGCCTGGCGCAGTTGTTAGATCGGTTACTGCTGCTACAATGGAAGGTTATCAAGAGTTAAGTGAGTTTGAACGTGGTGTTATAGTCAGCGTACGAGCGATGGAACACAGCATCTCCGACGTAGCGATGAAGTGGGGATTTTTCTGTACGACAATTTTACGAGTGTACCATGAATATCAGGAATCCGGTAAAATCAGATCTCCGACATCGCTGCGGTGGGAAAAAGATGCTGCAAGAGCGGGACCAACGACGACTCAAGAGAATCGTTCTTGACGGAAGTGCAACCCTTCCTTCCATAAATTGCTGCAGATTTCAATGTTGGGCCATCAGCAAGTGTCAGCGTGCTAACCATTCAACGAAACGTCATCGATATGGGCTTCCGGAGCCGAAGGCCCACTCGTGTCCTTTGATAAAATGGAAATGAGCGTATGGCATCGATGGCTGGGAGGCCCCTATTCGGGGAAGTTCGGCAGCCAAGTGCAAGTTTTATGTCATTGGACGCCACATTGGGCGACTTGCGCGCTGGTGATGAGGATGAAATGATGACGAGGACAACACAACAGCCAGTCCCTGAGCGGAGAAAATCTCCAACCCGGCCGGGAATCGAACCCGGGCCCACTTGTATGGGAAGCGAGCACATTACCACCCAGCTAAGCAGGCGGACGTGTACCCTTGATGACTGCACGACACAAAGCTTTACGCCTCGCCTGGGCCAGTCAACACCGACATTGGACTGTTGATGACTGGAAACATGCTGCCTGGTCGGACGGGTCTCGTTTCAAATTGTATCGAGCGGATGAACGTGTAAAGGCATGGAGACAACTTCATGAATCCATGGACCCTGCGTGTCAACAGGGGACTGTTCAAGCTGGTGGAGGCTCTGTAGTGGTGTGGCGCGTGTGAAGTAGGTGTGATATGGGACCCGTGATACGTCTAGATACGACTGACAGGTGGCATGTACATAAGTATCCTGTCTGATCACCTGCATCCATTCATGGAAAATTGGAAATATGTGATAAGTTCTGTGGGACCAAACTGCTGTGGTCATCGGTCCCTAGGCTTACACACTACTTAATCTAACTTAAACTAACTTACACTAAGGACAACACACACACCCATGCCCGAGGGAGGACTCGAACCTCCGACGGGGGGAGCCGCGCGAACCGTGGCAAGGCCCCCCAGACAGCACGGCTACCCCGAGCGGCGATCCATTCATTTCCATTGTGGATTCAGACGGACTTGGGCAATTCCAGCAGGACAATGCAACACCCCACACGTCCAGAATTGCTACATAGTGGTTACAGGAATTGAGCATGTTTGGGATGTTTTGCTACGTACTGTTCAGAAGAGATCGGTGTCAGTTCCCGCCAGCACTACTTGACACATTATTCAAGTCGATGCCACGTCTTCTTGCAATACTTATGGGTGCTCGCGAGGGCCCTGCATGATATTAGGCAGGTGTACCAGTTTGTTTGGCTCTTCAGTGTATTATTTATAATGGTAAGTTGAATGTAATAAATCCTACAAAGCCTTAAAACCGGTATATTCATTTTGAAACACCGCGTATTAAGCAATTTCATTTATTGAACTTAAATAATATCTCCAACTTATTTCCGTACTCCGCAGACCCCTCTCTGCGGGACTCACGGAGGACAAATAATTTAAGGTTAAAATGTAGAAACCTGGCCAAACGGTAGCTGAGCCGCGCCTCTCGTTATGTCAGTTATGTATGAGGGGCCTTGGTAGGCGCCCAGCTGGCCAAGGCTGTGAAAGCCTACGCCCGTTGCGCTCTGGCCGGGCTTCTCGGAACTGTTTGCTGCCGCTGTGTGCTGATGAGCACTCTTCAAACGACGTGTTTATGGCCGCGTCGCAGCTGATAGCGCTTCTGCTGCAACCGTGCGCCAGAATTAACTTCGAAATTAATTGCTCATTATTTTGAGAAACGAGGAGTAGAGAGCGTCATACTGGCTGATTACGCTACCGGGGCACTTCAGCCCGTGTTATTACTCGTCTCAGATTTCGTTCGAGCTGTGTTGCACAAAACGTAAGGATAAATACAGACCTGACGTAGAGTTGCTGCACGAACAGGGTGTCCTAAAACCTCTCTGCTCAAAATTCTACAGACGCTATCCGATCCTGAACTGAGTGTTTAGTGATCAGGAATCATTTGTTTACAAAAGGATGTTTCGGTCCGTACGAGGTCTTGAAATAACTAAATGTGTGACACCAGGGTTTGTAATCAAGTATGTCTCGTGTTAATCGACAAAGCGAACAGTGGACTCGGGCGTCGCGGGAAATAACTTGATCAGATGACTGGGTACAGTCACATTCCAGTCCGTCCGCAGCTCGTGGTCTCGCGGTCGCGTTCTTGCTTCCCGAGCACGGGGTCCCGGGTTCGATTCCCGGCGGGGTCAGGGATTTTCACCTACCTCGAGATGACTGGGTGTTTGTGTTGTCCTCATCATTTCATCATCATTCATACAAGTGGCGAGATTCTACTGAGAAAAGTTTGGGAATTTGTACGGGCGCTGATATCCGCCCAGTTGAGCTCCCCACAATCCAAACATCATCATCTCTCATCACGTTCCAGTTCAAAGTAGGCCGTGTTGTTGCCTCGCAGTGCAAGCACGGAAAGTGATCGCGGAAAATGCCTTAGCAGGCTACAGCCATGTCTTGCTCAAAAATGGTTCAAATGGCTCTAAGCGCTATGGGACATCTGAGGTCATCAGTCCCCTAGACTTAGAACTACTTAAACCCAACTAACCGAAGGACATCACACACATCCATGCCCGAGGCAGGATTCGAACCTGCGACCATAGCAACAGCGCGGTTCGGGACTGAAGCGCCTAGAACCGCTCGGCCACAGCGGCCGACCATGTCTTGCTCTTAACATCATTAAATCTATTGACGATAAGGAGAAAGCAAAAGCTGAGGTACGTGGAAGGAAAATGTGAAACTGATTATGTGCAAATAACAGGAGGAGGAACACAATGCGTAGCGGTGTGGGAATCATGTGTTTGTCCCAAAGAAAAGTGGCATTCAGTAAAGATACCGCTGACAATAGGGATAAATGTGGCTTACAATGCACTTGTTCGACCGAGTCTTGAGTATTGTTCATTGATCTGGGATTATTACAAGCTAGGACTGATAAAAGAGACAGAGAAGAGTCAACGAAGAGCGGCACGTTTCGTCACTGGAGCGTTTGGTCGGCGCGAGAGTGTTACATATACGCAGACGTTAGAAGAGAGGTGTCGTGCATGACGCTGAGGTTTACTGCGGAAATTTCGAGAGAGCGCTTTCCGGGTAGAGTCGGACGATATATTACTTCTTTCATTTTAACCAACATGGTTGGGAGTGTTAGCGATCTTACTTGTGGTAATTACTTGTGAAGAAACATTGGCTCTAAGGTCATCAGTCCCCTAGAACTTAGAACTACTTAAACCTAACTAACCTAATGACATCACACACATCCATGCCCGAGGCAAGATTCGAACCTGCGACCGTAGCGGTCGCGCGGTTCCAGACTTTAGCGCCTAGAACCGCTCGGTCACCCCGACCGGCTGTGAAGAAACATTATGTGCCGAAACCGGTCATTTTAAATAAATGATATTTTGCGATCGTGACTGCTTAAGTAAATATTACTTCCTGCCACATACATCTAGCGCAATGACCACGGCGAGAAAATGCGAGAAATTGGAGCTAATACAGAGGCTTACCTACAAACATTCTTCCGACGCGTCATTCGTGAGTTAAACAGGAAAAGAAGGGATCAGCTAGGGTACCAGAAGAATCCTCTACCACACACACTGTTTAGGTGGGTTGTGGAGTATCATGTAGATATAAATGTAAATGAATGTATTATTAGGTAACAGTTTCTGCGGTGTTATGGACACTATAAACAAATGCCAAGTTTGTGAAAATGTCACAGCTTTTGTTGCGCGGAACTGGACGTCAAGGAGGAAGGTTGTGACACCAATTGTGGCATATCGTTCTGCTCTTAAAATTAAAAATCTTCTGCTAATATGTTTTGAATCAACTTCCATTAGCTTCAATTAACGTTGAAGAAAGGACAGATTTCAGTTTATTACAGACAAACTGTTCAAGATAGGAACACATTGTGCAGGTCACCGCATAGAGGAAGGTTCGAAGTTTTATGTTCGCACAAGTTCTCTACCATAGACTCAATATCAGCACCATGCACTGCTCGAGAAACATCGAAACGGCAGTCGATTTCATTCCACACACAAATCAACAAATCCCTGTTTATTGAATCGCATCTTCAACAGTTCGGTTTCTCAGATCTTGAAGAGCAGCTGCCGTACGTGGGACACTGTCTTTTATGTACCCCCACAAAAAAAAAAAAAAAAAAAATCGCACGGTGTGACGTCTGGTGACCTGGGAGGCCGAAAGCGTTTAACAAGACCTTATTGTACACCCCTTCCAATCCAACGTTGTAGGATGGTGGTGTTAACATAACACTGCATATCAAATGCAGAAAAATGAAATTATTGGAAAAAAATCAAATTTGCAGCATGTCCAGGTGCGAAGTTCCTGTCACAGTTTCCTTCGCAAAAAGAAAGGTCCATAAACTTTGTGAACAGAAACGGCACAAAATACATTCTGTTTCGGTGAGTTTCTTTCATATTCGACGACGCCAGGATTTTGTGACTCCCAAATTCTTACATTACGGTGCTTTTCTGTACCCGATAGCTGAAACGTCGATTCGTCCGAAAAGATGAGTCGTTCTGCAAAAGAGTCCTTTGCCATACCCTGGAAAATTGAAATGCGAAATTCGTACCTTATATTACGGTCGCCGGGACAAAATTGCTGCAGTAACTGCAGCTTGTTAGAATTCATATGCAGGCGTCATTTCAGAAGACGCTACAACGTTGTTTGAGGAAGTTGCTGACCTGCCCGTATTGAGGGCTCCGTGTGAACGCATCTCGAATGCGCTCGACATTTGCATCAGACGTGCGTGGCAGACGTCTCTTTTCTTTGCACATGCAACCAACTTCCGAGAATTTTTCGTTCTAGTCGTAAATCTGCTTGTGCAGAGGCGGCTTCTTGCTGAATCGACAGCTGGATGCACTTCAACAATGGATTGACTTCGCGAAATTCCAACACACAAAATGATTTCTCTTATGGTGCAGTCGTAGTGTTGCTACAAGCAAGCAACAGCGCAGCTGCGTCAAAACTTTGAACCTCCCTCTATCCAGTGACATGCGTAGCGTGTTTCTGTCTCTTATAGTTTGTAATACACAACTGAAACCTGTTTTTCCTTTTTGAATTTACCATTGATTGAGTACAGATATAAGCTGTGACAAAAGGCTAAGCTCGAACCCGACTAAAGGCTTCACAAGAGTTCTAAATACATATTTGCCTACTGAAATTGTTGTCTTTTGTCTTCGTTGACGAATCTCGTGATGTCCTGGAGGGCCCCTTTTGGCACTCCGTAAGGCGTTGGTAGCACCACGCAGCACTTGCTGCGACGTAGGAATGTCTGCTGACGTCATCCATCCGCCGCACCCCGTGCAAGGACTATCTCGAACAAATAAAATGCAAAACAAGTATTGGAACATATACAGGATATCATTTACATCAAATAAGGCTTTCCGTGCATTATCATAAAAAAAGAGACCGACCCAGCATTCGCACAGTTAGTGTTAAGGATCTTTGGGCAGAGAACTTCGTTCGCATAGTAATAATTTTATTTACAGGCCACTGCGCAGATTATGATTAAACTTCAAAGATCAACGTTATAAGGAGGAGGAGAAGATTAATTTGTAACGTCCCATTGACATCGGGGTCATTAGAGACGGAGCACAAGCTCAGATTAGTGGAGAATGGAGAGGGAACGCGGCCTTACCCTATCGAAAGAACCATCCTGGCGTTTGCGTTAAGCGATTTCGGTAAATGACGGAAAACCTAAATCGGGATGACTGGACGCGGATTTGAACCGCCACCCGCCCGAATGCGAGTCCAGTTTGATAACCAACGCGCTAGCCCGTTCAGTAGTTTAAAGTCAGGCTACTGAATAACGTCATTCCATATAACTAAACGGATTACAGCAGCGCACGTCAGAAATGTTCTCAGGAGCCGCGAATGTTGAGTGCTCCATATTTAATTGGTGTTCAGAGTGACATATCGTGGCAATGACGGAGTATGCGAGCTACCATGTAGGCCTATGTATCAGTTCCCGAGATTAGCCCTCGCATATAGACAGAATAACGCGGCGGCGGACTTCAGCTTATAAAATATTAGATGTATTGATTGTAGTAACAATAGTTTGCGAGTGGCTCAATGGGCTAGAGCAAGTCTTTCAACTAAACGCCGCTTACTGGACAACATAGACTTGATCCCTGAAGATGCGCGGGCAGTAAAACGTACAAATCCCAGCTAGGAAAACGACAATAGGTCACACAACCGCGACAATTGTGTCTCGGCGCTGGTGGAGAACCACTGCCTCTGCAGGAAGCGGTGAAGATGAAACAGACAAGTCGAGCTGCGAGTTCTGCCAATCACCGCCAGATGGCAATGGCATCCTTCTCAGAGCGGCGGTCCACTTCAGTTTGTCATAGACCAGCCAATTAGCAAACAATATTTATAAATTATACACACAAACCACCCTCCAACTATTAGCGAGGCGGAAGCAGTGACCGAGGCGTTCCAGGCGCTTCAGTCTGGAACCGCGCGACCGCTACGGTCGCAGGTTCGAATCCTGCTTCGGGCATGGATGTGTGTGATGTCCTTAGGTTAGTGAGGTTTAAGTAGTTCTAAGTTCTCTAGGGCTGACGACCACAGATGTTAAGTCCCATACCGCTCAGAGCCATTTGAACCATTTTTGAATTATTAGCGAAAACCGTATCAAAATCCCTACAGTAGTTCTTGCGAGTATGCCGCACCTACAGAAAGAAGCGAGCAGGGGACTTGGTTTCATATATGATGAGGTGATTATAATAAAATTAATTGTAGACACACTTGCTCATTTTAAAGACGACGAGGCTACAGAAAACGTTGCAGTTCTGTTGCTCAAGAGAAAGTTCCTGTATTTGATACATCCAAATTCTGCCATCTTAGAGGCTGGCTAGAAAAATATCAAATGGCTCTGAGCACCATGGGACTTAACTTCTTAGGTCATCAGTCCCCTAGAACTTAGAACTACTTAAACCTAACTAATCTAAGGACATCACACACATCCATGCCCGAGGCAGGATTCGAACCTGCGACCGTAACGGTCGCGCGGTTCCAGACTGTAGCGCCTACAACCGCTCGGCCACCCCGGCCGGCGAAAAATATCAGAAAGATTTGTGCTATCTATGGGATTTGGTTTTGGAAGGTTCCATATTAAGCATGTCGTATGCGAACGAGACAACATATTTTCAAAAATAGCAGATTTTTAATCAACATTGGAGTTAAGGAGCCTAGTGGTTTCCAGAATAAAGAGACGAGGGTGCCACGCTTTTGCACCATTACAGAGGAACATTATAGGCATCTTTTAGCCAAATTTCGAATTTGAGCGTTGTTATGGAAGACAGTTACGGGGTAACGAAAAAGTGATCCCTTAATTTTGTTGCGCACCGTGTGACTTCAAACGATTATTGTGAGCTTAAGCTGTTGCTGTAAGGTATGACTTGTTTTTGCCAATGCTTACTTATCCAGCGTTTCTGAACTTTGAAAACCATGTGCCGATCTCCAGTGACTGCGCTCTTGAGCTATTGCCATCCGGTTTTATTCAAACCCACAGCTACCTTCGACCTCTTACGACTTCGTCAATGCATCGCTTTCTGTATCTGCCAACTAGACGTATTCCTTCAGGGTTTTCCACAGCCACTGCTTTTGTTCAACGACGATCAGGTATGCGAGCGACATCTCCTGCCCAGCGACCCATTCTAGCCTTCATTTTCTGCACACTGGTCGGTTGCTCCATCATTTCATATTGTCCCTGATTCCTCACTTTTTTCCAGCCCTCCACATGGGCCTAAAATTATACTCACGATATTCTGTTCAAAAACTAACAGCATTTCATCATCGTCCGCCTTTGTTATACTCAAAATCCACATAACACCTCTGGAACTATTACTCCATTACACGCCTTGAGTTTGCTTTTCATGGGAAGAGTGTGTGATGTAATTCTCTGCTTCGTGCTAAAGTACGAGGGGCGTTCAGTAAGTTATACAACACTTTTTTTCTGAAAGCAGATTGGTTTTATTCAGGATTGCGATACACCATATTACTTCCCATTCTTTTGGGAACAAAACTACTTTTCAACATAATCTCCGTTCAATGCGACCGACTTACGCAACCTTACTGGCAGGGCCTGCATGCCAGCATACTAGGGGCGTTGAAAAGTCCGTGCAAAGTCCGAGAGATGACACCACTGGCAGGTATCGAGGTCATGTTTAGTTAGTAGCATCTTTGGAAAGGACGCACACCAAGTTTAAGCCATATTGGTCAATTTCTTTGTGTTTGGCATTCGTTTGAATCAAGGAAGTCGAGTGATTGTCAAAAATGGACGAAAAAGAATTTCGTGTGGTGATTAAACATTACTTTATGAAAGGCAAAACGCCTCATGAGACTAAAGAGAAGCTTGATAAACATTACGGTGACTCTGCACCTTCGATTAGAACAGTTTATAAGTGGTTTCAAAATTTTCGGAGTGGCCGTATGGACACAAGTGATGCTGAACGTTCTGGAGGAGGTCACGACTCCAGAAATCATTGATAAAATCCATGATATGGTGATGGATGACAGAACAGTTATGGGGCGTCAGATTGCTAGTGATGTGGGCATCTCAAATGAACGGGTACATAATATTTTGCATAAACATTTGGATGTGAGAAAGTTATCTACAAGATGGGTTCCGCGATTGCTCACGCTTGACCAAAAACGGAATCGTGTGAAGTGTTGCAAGGATGGTTTGCAGCTGTTCAGGAAGAATCCGCAGGAATTTAATCGCCGTTTCGTCACTGTGAATAAAACATGGATACATTGCTATACTCCTGAGACCAAAGAACAATCTAAACAATGGGTTACCAATGGAGAATCTGCACCAAAAAATGCGAAGACAATTCCTTCGGCAAGAAAGGTTATGGCGACTGTCTTTTGGGATTCGCAAGGGATAATCCTCATCGACTATCTGGAAAAGGGTAAAAGTATTACAGGTACATATTAGTCATCGTTATTGGACCGTTTGAAAACCGAGCTGCAAGAAAAACGCCGGCGATTGGACTGCAAAAAAGTCCTTTTCCATCACGACAATGCACCAGCACACACCTCAGCAGTTGTCGTCGCAAAATTAATGGAAATAGGATTTCAATTCGTTTCACATCCCCCCAATTCTCCAGACTTGGCTCCTTCGGACTACTGTTTGTTCCCGAATTTGAAGAAATGGCTGGTGGGACGAAGATTTTATTCAAACGACGAGTTGATTGCAGCAACTAATAGCTATTTTGCAGACTTGGACAATTCCTATTATTCGGAAGGGATCAACAAATTAGAACAGTGTTGGACGAAGTGTATAAGTCTAAAAGGAGACTATGTCGAAAAATAAAAAAAAGTTTACCCCAAACACTCAAGTAGTTTTTATTTTTGCACGGACTTTTCAAACGCCCCTCGTATCACCACTCTACTGGTCGACGTCGGAGCCAATGCCTTACTGCATCAATAACTTCCCCATAATCCACGAACTGCTTCCCGCATAATGCATGCATTCTTCATTGGGCCAGACAGACGCTGTTTATGGTCTTCCGTTAGGCGGCGAGGAACCCAGTGGGTGAACACCTTTGAGTACCCCAACAGGTGGACGAGTGTGTCGGCACTACCAACAGAGGCGTCCAGTCGAGCAACGGGGTGTTCGATTGTGATCCGTCGATCACCTTGATTAAGAGTGTCCACACGTTCACACATTGCAGGAGTCACAGCTGTGTGCGGCCGGCCGGCACCCGGGAGATCGGACAGGTTTGCGCGACCTTGTTGCGATGATGACAGACGCATCGCCCAGCGACTCACCGTGCTTTTGTTCACTGCCAGGTCTCCGCTGACACTCTGCAAGCGCCTATGAATACCTGCGATGCTCCGATTTTCTGCCAAAACACACTCAATGACAGCTCTCTGCTTGGAACGCACCTTCGTCACAGACGCCATTTTGAAGGCTACCGTATAGCGGCGCAATCTATCAGAACTTCATGAAACTATAGGGACAGAAGGGGGAATATTTCACGATGTCCTCCAAAAAATTTCTCACTTATTCAACTGAAATTTTCTGAAAAAAAAAATGTGTTGAATTACTTACCGAACACCCATCGTGTGCATTAATTGTTCGCTCGTTAATCTCCAGTTTGAAGCTGTCGTGGCTGTTAAACCAGAAGTCGAAGCACTTCACGCAAACTCACATGTACAACATGCAATAGGATTCTCTACATTACAGCTCCAGCTAGCACCATCACTTCCGTCTTCTCAACATTCATTTTGAGGCCGACTTTGATTGTACTCTATGCTAGACCACTTACTGTCTCGACCACATTGGTTTCCGACCGAATACATTACGTTACTCCTCATATTTTCTTCCCCAGCATGCAATTCCTGTCCGACTCGGGCGGCGCCAGTAGTTCGTGTCTCGACAATACCGAGTGGATACGGTACAAAATTTAGTCGTTACTTTTACATCTATTACAACACTTATGCGGTACGTGAACAAAGAATGCGACAGAGGACATTGGAGTCAGTAGTGGGAGGTGACCGCAGGAAGAAGCGACAAACGCAGCGGTTGGGATGACGCACCTCGTTACAGCTTCCCGGAATACTCGGTTGCGGTTTCGTCTGCCGTTCGGCGACAGTTCCCGGATTATCTAGCATCGCGTCACGTCCTCTTCCTCTCACCGACAGTATCTCTCCTTTGTGTCCACGGCGAAACGCACGCGAACTTGTAACTCACTCTACAGTAGGAAGTTCGAAGTTTGTTTCCCAACCAGTAGACGGACATGTTATTTAAGTGGAATATTTTTAAGGAATAGGTAAACAGCTCGAAAAGAAAAGATTTTCCATCGCGTTCATGACTTTTAAATGGGCCTATCAGGGTGTGTATAAATAAAGTAAGTTAAATCGTTGGCTCTCTAGCACTACCTCAGTATATAAACTAAGATTTCGTGAATTTATGCATACGATAAAGAGTGGTTCTTGAAGTCCTCCAGTTGTTTTAATAGAAAATGAGAAAACAAGTATTTTATTATTTTCAGGGTTTATTTAACTCTACATCTGAAAATGTAGTCACAATAGTGCCATCTTTTTCCAAATCACTTCCAAAAAAACTTTCAAACAATAAAACAGCTTCTAATCAAAGAGCCTATAACCATAACAATATACCAAACATTGTTACTCTGATAAATGTGAATACGACTGAGAGACTTTAGGCGTTCTGGAATAACGCTATTATATTAAGTTCGTGTTTAATATCTGATACTTACAAACAGTGAAAAGAAATTAACTAAGTGTACTATTAGTTCTTAAGAAGTCTGTAAATTATACTTGTGATGGTAAGAAGTGTAAATGATACCATAACAACAACAAAAGTATCGGAAATATTTGACTTGAAAAAGTTGGTTACGTTTTACAAAATTACAATTTTCATGCATGTGTCAAAACTTAGAATGAAGTTACGTACGTGTTCACTATCAGGTAATAAAATGCTAATTAGTAATAAAATTTCTCTGAATACATCATGTACCAGATTTCAAAATTCGTAAGAACATGTTTTCTTTGAGAATCAACATCATTAAATTGAATATTACGTGTTTTTGGAATTCTAATATTATTTAAAATTATGTTTTGTGACTGTTTTAATGTATAAGCTTATGTTCGGTTGTAGAACCAGAAATGAGCGTAATTTGACAATTAAGCTTCATGAATCGAATACCTCATTTGAAATCTAGACCGCGCGGGGTAGCCTAGGACCAATGACCTCAGCGGTTTGGTCCCATAGGAACTTACCAAAAATTTCCAAATTTTTTGAAATCTAGTATGAAACTGGTCAATTACGCTTCATTAAATCAGTTTCCCCTGATTATGGTCTGTTATGTGTGTGTGTGAAATCTTATGGGACTTAACTGCTAAGGTCACCACTTCCTAAGCTTACACACTACTTAACCTAAATTATCCTAAGGACAAACACATACACCCATGCCCGAGGGAGGACTCGAACCTCCGACGGAACCAGCCGCACAGTCCATGACTGCAGCGTCTTAGGCCGCTCGGCTAATCCCACGCGGCGGTCTGTTATGACCTGCATTTTTTTTATCGACATCATCTTTTCAACACACTTTTGATCACACAAAAACGCTGCGTATGTGATAGAGGGAAGGAAGTGAACCTGCATTTTCTGAGCCATTCAGTATTCGTAGAGGCCAATGTGTGTCACGACTGTGAGGGTTGAATACGTTGTTCAGCCTGTCAACATGACTCCGGGGTCACTTCAAGCTTACGAGGGGGATAACAGACTGGTCCTCCTCAATTTTCCTCATATTCATAGCAGCTGCAGTTCAGCGCCTGGACAACAAAGTCCTAAGGCAGGAGACAAAAGAAAAAAGGTCTTGAGCTTATTAGTAGTTAAGTCGTTGCTAGCTAAGAACGTAGCGTTCAAGTCTGTTAAAGATGGCATCTCTGGATCGATTGTTGTTCGTAGCATAGCGTAACGCTTACGAACACAGCCAGACCCGCATCTACTGGTGGCCGAACCGCACAGTAACCCTGGGTTCGGTGTGGGGCGGCGGTGGGGTGGGTATTGTTGTGGGGTTGTGAACTACTGAGGGCTACGGTGGGACGAAGCCTCTCCGTCGATTCTAGGTCCCCAGTTCAATACACACACACACACACACACACACACACAGTGAAGACCATAACTAAATGGGGTGTTGGCTAACGAAAAGGAAACGAAGATTTAAATCCTTTATTTATTACGAAATTAAAAAGAGTATTGAACAAATACTGAATAATTATTTTTAATAAATATTACTTATTGGCCGTATAAAATAAATTAAAATTTGACACACACATGCGAAAGGCCTTATTCTTACATGAAAAATTATTCTTATCAATAATACTGTTCACCTCCAAAAACAAAATAGTATTCAAAAGTGACATTACAACGTAAGCTGGCGACGAGTCTGTACGGATCCAAAGGGTAATTCCTGCCACTATAACTCGCAAACAAAATTTTGGGCAAGTGCATTGATACATACATTGTGGAAACACTAAATTACAGCGTGGCCATCATTTAGTTTCTGATCTGTGTGCAAACTGCAACGACAATTCCTTTTCAGGAATATTCAGAGAATACTGTATACGGTTCTGACATCATTCACACATGGCCCAACCTCAACTGTTGCAGTCAGTGTTGCTGCTTTTCCAACTATCCAATGCAGTGGCGCTGATGGGCAAGCTAGTATGAAGCAAGATGTTCAAGACATGTTTTTAAGATACCACCACCAGTTCTGGCGTTCGACCGAAAACTTAAAGCTTGACCGAAGTATGTCTCCAGACTGCGAAGATTTCATCACGTATCATGCATCAGGTGATGAGTTCAAAGCTTTCCTTATTGCTAATCCTGGTGCAGACGTCTTTCAGTTAGTGAAGAATTTCTTTGGAGTTCACCTAATGACCGTCCTATTCAGAAATAAAAGATAAATTGGAATCATTTTGAGACCAAATGCATGCTGCAGCCGTCAGGCATAAATTTTTTCGATGATTTAAGAAACCAAACCAGTGCTATAAAGAATGCATAGCACAACTACAGGGCTCAACTAAAGAATGTAAATTTTAGGGCGAAAATGTCGATTGTAAAAGTTTATGTGCACAGTCTCTCATTCGAGATATGCTTATCACACACCCCCAGACAATAAATCAATGAAATACCTCCTTAGCTTAACTAATTCGTCTTTGCAATAAGGCCTGGCATTGGTTTGGACCCATTAGCAGACTCATGTATCAGCTGACTCGCTGCAGTGATCGGACGACGAATGTTTACACCGCAGCGGCAGCCAACGGACACGCGATCAGTGTGACCGCACCAACCATGTGACGCGGCAGTCAAACACTGTGAAGAAATTATGACTCCATAAGCAGATTTTCTTAATTTATTTAGACTTTTAGCAGTAATCACCGGCCATACAGCCAGCAATTGTTACCATAGTGTTATGTCAATAGAATTGCAAATGTTATAGTATAACAGCAAGAAATGAAACGAAATGTGTGTGAAATCTTATGGGACTTAACTGCTAAGGTCATCAGTCCCTAAGCTTACACACTACATAACCTAAATTATCCTAAATAGTGTTAAGTTAGCAGAATTGTGGATTTCACAATAAAACAAGGATGGAAAATGCAACAAAATTGCGACCCAGTTTTCGAACCGGGCTGGTACCATATGGGGATGATATCCACAGCAAAGTCTAGTTTTATGGTGGATATCAGTTGATATATATATCAAATCGGTAAAGTAAAGCAATTACACTTTTAGGCAGAAGGTAAACCATCGCAATCGACCTCATGTATAAGACTACTTAAGCGGCCGAGTACATGGTAGACGCCAATATGACTTGGTTCAGACCCGCCATTGTCGTTAGGTCCTTATCGCAGTGCCCAAAGGAGATAATTTTTAACCGATGGAAATGAATGAGGTAACACCCGTGTCCCAGCCTCATGCGAATAATAGAACTCACTTTAACACACACAGTCGTAATCGAATTCAAATAGTTCATTTTTATTTTCAGATGCCCGGTTTCGATCTTCTAAGAAAATTTTTTTCGGATCTTACATTCTGTAAGGAGGAATAAAACATAATGCTGCAGCTACAATCGGAAACGACACTAAAATAAAATAATGTTGTAAAAAAGCGAAACTATATACCCTTGATGAGCGTTGGAACCGCTGGCGTGGAGCAGATTCCTCTGTGCAGGAGTGGAGAACAGCGGGAAATACCACCCGAATACCTGTAGTTAAATAGCGGAAGTCACGCCCATTGTCTCTAGCATAACATCATTGGTAGGCGATGGCCGTGAGACTTGATTATACTGGGCGAAGAACATGTATTAGAAGCACAACTATTAGGAGAGTGGTCCTTAAGAAAACAACGAAAGATATTTAGAATTTACAAAGAAGGACATAGGTTATAAACAGCGACGAAATAAAAAAACAGTCACTATCCCACCGCCCAATGACAGGGCTCATTTAAACGTGGACTGCCGTCTACAGGACCTTCTGGTAAACATAAAAGTGTCAAAGATGGTCGGTAGGATACCAGCTTTGTAACCAAGGTGACGGTATACGTTTCGCCATTATTCAAAGACTTTATGAATTCCCACTGGCAAGAAGGATGCAAGCTAGTAACCATGGAAACGAAGTGGAATCGATAAGTACCGTCATCTGCCAACAGATATACGTAACCATCTGCAGCTATTGTAATACAATTATGTAATGAATATTTTACGTGAATTAGCTGCTCATTATGTCGTTAGGAATGCCCATATGTAACTGTTCTTTGTTAAAACGGCCGAATTACTGCTTACAAGGAAAATACAGATCTGAAGCATGGATTACAAGACATACAGCAAGACATACAGCCACTTTATATTAGCGTAAGATATATACATACGTCAAGGATGCACTTGATTCCGTATTGAAGTAAATGTTAGTCGCAAGCAGCGATGAAATTAATAATAGTGATAAGATGGTAGAGTAAAAACTATCCTGTATGGACATTTGGTAAAAATTTACATACGTATGTATAATTTGAAGTTTGTTATAGCGTTTGTTTGCACATACATGGTATTTATCAGTCAAATGGCCACGCCACTGTTTACAAATATATATCTGAAGATGTATCTGTTCTTGCGGACAGAGAGAACAGATACCATCATCATATAATTATAGTTAAGGCTCACCGGCCATTTGACCATCTTCTTCTATGCGGATGCACAAACAGTGCCGGAACTCTTGCGGGAATCGGCAAAAAGCCACAAGTAATGAGTATAATGGGCACTATGAATATAGTGCGGGACAATAAGTTGGGAATGTGGGTCTCTCGAGAGGCGTGCCACAGATAAGTCCCTGCAATCGCAATATCCTCTGTGTCGTCGGTGGCTCAGATGGATAGAATGCCGGCACGGTAGCTCAGCGTGTTTGGTCAGAGGGCTGCATGCCCTCTGTAATAAAAAAACTGAGTCAAGGCATCAACGATCAACTTGAACAGATGTCTTGTGACGTCCGCCCAGGCCAAACGCAACGAATTATATCGAACAAAATGAGAAAAAAAAGAAAACAAAAAAAGATGGATAGAGCGTCTGCCATGTAAGCAGGAGATCCCGGGTTCGAGTTTCGATCGGGGCACACATTTTCAACTGTCCCCGTTGACATATATCAACGCCTGTATGCAGCTAGGGGTATTCATTTCATTGTAAGAAATACACATGTAACCTTTATAGAAATGTAAAATATATGCATACATCAAGGATCCAAATGACTTTAGATCGTACATAAATCTTAGCCGCATAAAGAGATGAAATTAATAACAGTGGTATAGTGAAACTGGTTTTGCATGACTGTCTGTATATAATCTTTCGGAAAAAATCGCAGCATCAAAAATTAATTACTGTAGAGTAATGACATTTCGAGAATACATTTGCTAAGGGAGCATATTTAAGTGATTAACATTGCAAGATCACAAGTTAATATCAGCGTGAGATAAGCCATTGCAAATGTCAAATGCTGCTACATTAATAACCGGTGCAGCCGCCAGAATATTGAATTCAAGAATACAAATGTGCATGCATTGTGTTGTACAGGTGCCGGATGTCAGTTTGTTGCACGGAGTTCCACGCCTGTTGCACTTGGTCGGTCAGTACAGGGACGGTTAATGCTGCTTGTGGATGACGCTGGAGTTGTCGTCGATGATGTCTCATATGTGGTCGATTGGAGACAGATCTGGTGACTGAGCAGGCCAAGACAACTTGTCGACACTCTGTAGAGCATGTGGGAAACCGTTATCCTGTTGGAAAACACCCCCTGGGCTGCTGTTCATGAATGGCAGCACAAGCCGTATCACCAGATTGGCGTACAAATTTGCAGTCAGTGTGGGATAACCACAAGATTGCTCCTGCCGTCATACGAACTCGCATCCCAGAACCGTCGTAATTAAGTTTGTTCGGAACCCTTAGTGGGCGAGCCCTACTCGCTATTAGCCAATTTTTTTACTTGCGTAGCAGATCGTACCGTTGGTGGCAGCAGAAGAACTGGCTGATGGGGTGACCTATCCCCACCACCTTTTTTGCTTGCTTCCTCCATCGTCGCTTCTCAACCCAGTCCTCAGTCAGCAGCAATCGGAGAAGTCGGAAGCATCGGTCAAGTAGCATATTTGCTGCGCCATCCGCTCGCCGACTTCTGAGATCTTACAGCGAGTAGCGAAGTGGCTCCAAGAACTGAGCAGTTGAACATAAGCGAGCTTCGCAGGCTCCAGACGTGTACACCAAGCAGAATGTCGCCACTTAAACTACGTTAGCGATAGACGTCAGTTCAGTAGCAGTCCTTTCTTTATGATTTACTTGGACGAAATGACACAGAAGGAATACAGTAATGAGCCGTGAGAGAGCGGTGCCGAGGCGATCTTGAGCCCCTGGCAGAACTGCAACAACGACTCCTTTCGCTGCCCGAGAAACACTACATTATTGTAATATTTTTTCTACAGGTGTAGTAAATTTTGTAATTTTTGAGGTAGTTTTAATAAAAATGAAGCGTTACTGAAAAATATTACTTAAATGAGCCACATAGACGAAAAATATTGCACGCAAAAAAACTTGCTAAAGGAATTGAAAAGAAAACAAAATCTATGTCTTATTGTTTGTGACAGTTACTGTACTTTGATTTTATCATTATGAGTAATAAAGAACAGATTTTATTTGAAGATGGGTTACAATTAAATGTTGAGAACAAATTCCTTTCCACGAACTGTATTCTTATTATAATTCAACATCCGATTTCCTTGCTTTGAGCACGGCAAATTCGTTGATAATATCATTGAATTCAAATTTAGTAGCTGTGTGGGATTTTATCGACAAGATAGCTGAATTTGGTAGTCTGCTTCACCTATACTCGACCTTAAGTAGCTAGTTTATCTTTATGTTTAATGTGCTTAAACTGCGTTGAAATTGTCATAAATATTCCCGAAGCTATCACGGTGTTTGGATATGCATCTCGAAAATTTGAAAAAAAAAATTCAAAATGTCCAAATGGGAATCTGTCTGAGTGCTCTTCATCAGGTCTTTCTACTGGAATTTGAAAGCAGTTGTTTCGTTAAATAGTTCTGCGTATCGATGTTTCTGTTGTTTTTAGGCATAAAATTCTGCTGCATATTTTCCGAACTAAGATACAGAGTTCTCATTTAACGTTTCCGTGACAGGAAATTAAAGTGAGATGAAATGGTGCGTTATATATGAGATCTGTTTCCCATTTCACTTATTATTCCATCAACTATATGGACAGTTTCACACCGTTTCTCATTTGGCAGAAATCGGCAAAAATGGGAAGCCTTCTGTTAAGCAGCATATTACTTGCTTCAAGACCCGGTGGTAAGCCTTTCAGTTCCTACAATACTGTAGCGATGTAGCAGCAAAAACTCCATTGTTGAACATGAAGTCGCTGTACGGGCTACAGCTATATGAACCAAGCGCAGTGTTGGCACGTGGCCCAAGTGCTACATGTTCGATAGTAGTCATTTCTTTATGTGCTACCTGGCCAAATGACATGTAATAACAGCGAGCGTTTTCAGTCTCGTACCGAGGGAAAGGCTTGCTCTTATAAATTTATTTACACCTCAAGTTCCGTAGGATCAAATCTCCAAGGCCATGGAACGTGTCAGTACGTGAAATTACAACATAAATCTAATAACAGATAAAAATAAAATGTTTATTCACCCAAAAAAGTCAGCTCATAAGTTTAAGTAAACTCAATCAACAATACAATAAGAATCAGCTTAATTTTTCAAGGAACTCCTCGACAGAATAGTAGGAGTGATCCATGAGGAAACTATTCAGTTTAGATTTGAAAGCGCATGGATTACTGCTAAGATTTTTGAATTCGAGTGGCAGCTCATTGAAAGTGGATGCAGCAGTATACTGCACACCTTTCTGCACAAGAGTCAAGGAAGTCAGATCCAAATGCAGGTTTTATTTCTGCCGAGTATTGACTGAGTGAAAGCTGCTTATTCTTGGGAATAAGCTAATATTGTTAACAAGAAATGACAGTAAGAAATATATATATACTGAGAGGCCTATGTCAAAATACCCAGACGCTTGAACAGGGGTCGACGAGAGGTTCGTGAACTTACACCACTTATTGCCCGAACCGCCAGTTTCTGAGCCAAAAAAAAAAAAAAAATCCTTTTAGAATGGGAAGAGTTACCCCAAAATATAATACCATATGACATAAGCGAAAGAAAATAAGCAAAGTAGATTAATTTTCGTGTCGAACGATCACTCACTTCATATACCGTTCGAATAGTAAAAATTGCAGCACTAAATCTTCGAACAAGATCCTGAACGTGGGTTTTCCACGACAGTTTACTATGTATCTGAACACCTCGAAATTTGAACAGTTCAGTTTCACTAATCATATGTCCGTTCTGTGAAATTAAACGTCAGGTCTTGTTGAATTGTGTGTTAGAAACTGTACAGACTGAGTCTTACAGTGATTTAGCGTTAGTTTATTTTCTACGTACCATGAAGTTATGTCATGAACTGCACTATTTGAAACCGAGCCAATGTTGTACACAACATCCTTTATTACCAAGCTAGTGTCATCAGCAAACAGAAATATTTTAGAGTTACTCGTAATACTAGAGGGCATATCATTTATATAAATAAGGAACAGGAGTGACCCCAACACTGATCCCTGGTGCATTCCCCCCCCCCCCTCACCCCAACCCCTCTTGACCGTACTCCACCCAGATCCCACATCATAGCCGTTCTCAACATCGTGAATAATGAAATTTTGCTGTCTGTTGCTAAAGTAAGAGTTGAAGCAATTGTGAGCTACTCCCCGTATTCTGTAGTGGTCCAGCTTCTGGAGCAATATTTTGTGATCAACAAAATCAAACGGCTTAGTTAAATCAAAAAATATGCGTATCGTTCGAAACCTTTTGTTTAACCCATCCAGTACCTCACAGAGAACAGAGAATCTAGCATTTTCGGTTGTTAAACATCTAAATCCGAACTGTACATTCGATAGCAAATCGTGTGATTTAAAATGATCAATTATCCTTACATACACAGGCTTTTCAATAACTTTAGCAAACAGCGATGGCATAGAAATAGGTCTAAAATTACCTGCATTATCCCTTACTCCCTTTTTATAAAGCGGCTTTATTACTGAGTACTTTAATCGTTTAGGAAACTGACCATTCCTAAATGAAAAATTATAAATATAGCTAAATACAGGGCTAACATGTGCAGCACAGTACTTTAATAATCTGCTAGGCACTCGATCATAACCACGAGAGTCCTTAGTCTTCAGTGATTTAATTATTGACTCAATCTCCCCCTTGTCTGTATCACAGAGGAGTATTTCAGACATCAATCTCGGAAAGGCATTTGCCAAGAAAGTTTTATGATTCCCTATAGAACTTAATTTTTTATTTAATTCGCCAGCAATGCTCAGAAAATGATTGTTAAATACTGTACATATATCTGATTTATCAGTAACAGAAATATTTCTACTACGAACTGACTTTATACCGTCGACTTTGTGCTGCTGACCCGACACTTCCTTATCAACTGACCATATTATTTCAATTTTATTCTGTGAATTAGCTATTGTATTGGCGTAACACATACTTTTTGCCTTCCTAATAACATTTTTAAACACCTTACAGCACTGTTTGTAATGGACTGCTGCAGCTTGATTGTGACCACTTCTAACAGTTTGATATAATTCCCGCTTTGTTCTACATGATACTCTTATGCCACTAGTCAGCAACCCGGGGTGCCTACTACTGCTAGTACCCCGTTTAGAACTTTCTAATGGAAAGAAACTCTCAAAGTACATGAGAAATGTGTTAAGGAAAGCATTATTTTTATCATCTATGTCATCGGCACTACCAACACCCTGCCACCCTTCTTCCTTGACAAGGTTTAAAAAACTCTCTATTGCTGTTGGATTAACTGTCATATACAGTTTGTAATTACATGTGACATTTGTTTGAGGACAAAAGCCTTTTAGTGTTAAAATTTGTGCATCATGGTGTGAAAGGCCATTCACCCTTTTACTAACAGAATGCCCATCTAGTAATGAAGAATGAATAAAAATATTGTCTATGGCTGTGCTACTGTTCCCCTGTACCCTAGGTGGAAAAAACAGAGTCTGCATCAGATCATATGAATTTAGGAGATCTAGCAACATCCTTTTTCTTGCACCATCATATACAAAATTTATATTGAAGTCGCCAATTTCTAGTATTTCCTACAAAGTGAATCAAGGATCCTCTCTAGCTTGAGCAGAAATGCTCTGAAGTCAGAGTTAGGGGACCTATAAACGACGACAATTAGAAGTTTAGTTTCACTAAATTCAACTGCTCCTGCACAACATTCAAATATTTGTTCAGTGCAGTGCCGTGCTACATCTATGGACTCAAATGCAATGCTGTTTTTTACGTACGTGGTCACTCCCCCAGCCCGCAAGGAACTCCTTGAAAAACAGCCAGCTAATCTGTATCCTGGTAAAGGAAGCCTCTGAAATGTCGAATTATTTAAGTGGTGTTTCGACATACCAATAATTTCAGTCACATCTATAAGCAGTTCGCTAACCTTATCAGAAGACAGAAGATAGAAACACGCCCGTCGGAAGTTCGAGTCCTCCCTTGGGCATGGGTGTGCGTGTTGTCCTTAGCGTAAGTTAGTTTAAGTTAGATTAAGTAGTGTGTCAGCCCAGGAACCGATTATCTCAGCAATTTGGTTCCATAGAAGTTACCACAAATTTCCAATTTTACCACAGAAACACGTGTATCAGGAGAACTCGAGTGCCTCTCCCGGTTTATTCTTACACCATCTGGTCAGATCTTGCGTCTTTCTGTGTCTGCTTCCTTGGCGGAGGCCTATCTCGCCACACCCTCAGTATGGCTCTGCCATAACCTTCACACAGGCTACGAATTTTTCAATCGTTCTTGTGGTGTTGTCCTTGCCGACCGTAACAGAAACCTTAGTGTTTTGGAACTATTTCATGTGGTTTGCATCTTTACCGCGTTTATTCTGCAGGAAGCACACAAATACTTGTATCCGTTGTCTGTCACCTTGTACATGGATTCCTGTATTCAAGACAGACGACACGTAGCATTCAGAAATATAGAAAACAGTACGTTTAATTTCTTATAGAGAGAGAAGTACTGTCGCATTTCTAGTGTGTCATCTATGACGTTCAGTGACAACGTAAATACTGGTAGGCAATGTATAACTTTAAATATCAAATATATAACGATGTATTTCGCTTTAAATGAGTCCTTTACAATTTTAGTAGCAGTTCATACTTAATTAGTACGTGCTTAGCTCATTCGTAGTTGTCGTTATCAGCAGTGGCACGTCTGAGCAAAGTAATCTTTCTTCAAGAGGTGTCAGCATTGTTTGCAACAATAGATTCTACGAACTGCACATACTCAAATGTTTGAATAATGTAGTAACTAGTTTATCTTTATTCTTCACGTCCACGTATTTATTTCTCAACATAGTCACCCTGGCAGCGAACACATTTCTCCCTACGAGAGACCAGTTTGTTGATACCGTAACTGTAGAATGTTTGACTTTGCTGACGGAGCCACAACCTCACCCCTGCCTGCGTTGTTACATCACTATCAAATCGAATTCCTTGAAGGTGTTCTTTACGTTCTGGAAACGGACGAAGTTCTGTCACTCACTTTGAGATTATCACCACTGTTTCCATCATTACGAGCACAAACAACCCAACGCCGCACGTTCCCGATGTTGATACAATCATCAACGTACACAGCTTTCATTTTTCTGTGGCTCTCAATTGGAGACACGATTTCTGCGGTTAGAAACTAGATTACGGCACGCCATGTTACACGCTTTTCGCCTGTCTACCTCTTTCGCCTGTAGCATCTGTTTAAATCCATAATGGCACTTCCCCCTAGCTCCAAAAATCGAACTCCTCGGTTCAGCGTATGTTTTGCTTCCGTCAACCTGACTGCACCCACATTGCTCCTTAACTTGTTCACTTCTGGTGGGTTTCAGGCATATTAACTGTTGCTGCTGCCTCCCCACGGGAATTCCGAGACTAATTTCTTCCGTACCTATTGTACTTCCGTCTCGCGTAATTCTTCTAGTGCCGATCTAGCACGATTTGCCCTTTCCATACTCTAAAAGGACTACAAAAATACAATAAACAAAGAAATATCCTATACATATAAAATATATTCGCACGCAGTTGAATTTATTTTCGCTTGCAACATAATAAAACGACAAGAAAACAAAATACCCCAAAATACAAGTGAGACATACATTTCTCGCTGGCGAAGCTATCGCTGCTGAAAAGAATGCAAGCAAGCGAAGCGGTGACCGCAAAAGTGGCCGCTACAACAGTATTCTGCACACCAAATTACGTCTCACTGTGCCGTTTCTAACTGCGTTTATCAGACCATTTCAGAGGTAGGGGTCCTGGATCAGGGTCGACATGAAATATTCATAATTCTGGTTCGCATGTTGTTGTGACGCGCTGGGGCTTGGCAGTGAAGCGTGCAAACTGCCTGCAGCACTTCCGCGCTCAACACAGAAACGTTCCGCAAGATGGTGTGTGCCTTGTATAACTTGAAACTAACAAACTGCTGGTTACAATAATTGAAAATCGCTGTGAACTCAGCACTGTGCTAAATATAAATGACATCAATTCTCATTAGTCTTTAGTGATGCAAATGAAGTAAATTTCCTACATCGAACATTAAATATTCCGTGTAGGGGCGCCTGGTTTACAGTGGAATGCCGCCACAGTGAGAGCACACTTTAGTTCTGCAAAAGAAGCCGGTCATACTTATATTTTAATTAGAGTCACCTGACTAGAACTGCTGTACGACAGAAGAGAATACGATCCTAGGCTGCAGTCTTTCAGTTTATTTTCTTAACTTCATGTTGTTGTTGTTGTGGTCTTCAGTCCTGAGACTGGTTTGATGCAGCTCTCCATGCTACTCTATCCTGCGCAAGCTTCTTCATCTCCCAGTACCTACTGCAGCCTACATCCTTCTGAATTTGCTTAGTGTATTCATCTCTTGGTGTCCCTCTACAATTTTTACCCTCCACGCTGCCCTCCAATACTAAATTGGTGATCCATCGATGCCTCAGTACATGTCCTACCAACCGATCCCTTCTTCTAGTCAAGTTGTGCCACAAACTCCTCTTATCCCCAATCCTATTCAATACCTCCTCATTAGTTATGTGATCTACCCAGCTAATCTTCAGCATTCTTCTGTAGCACCACATTTCGAAAGCTTCTATTCTCTTCTTGTCCAAACTAGTTATCGACCATGTTTCACTTACATACATGGCTACACTCCATACAAATACTTTTAGAAAAGACTTCCTGACATTTAAATCTATACTCGATGTTAACAAAATTCACTTCTTCAGAAACGCTTTCCTTGGCATTGCCAGTCTACATTTTATATCCTCTCTACTTCGGCCATCATCAGTTAGTTTGCTCCCCAAATAGCAAAACTCCTTTACTACTTTAAGTGTCTCATTTCCTACTCTAATTCCCTCAGCATCACCCGAGTTAACTCGACTGCATTCCACTATCCTCGTTTTGCTTTTGTTGATGTTCATCTTATATCCTCCTTTCAAGACACTGTCCATTCCGTTCAACTGCTCTTCCAAGCCCTTTGCTGTCTCTGACAGAATTACAAAGTCATCGGCAAACCTCAAAGTTTTTATTTCTTCTCCATGGATTTTAATACCTACTCCGAACTTTTCTTTTGTTTCCTTTACTGCTTGCTCAATATACATATTGAATAACACCGGGGAGAGGCTACAACCCTGTCTCACTCCCTTCCCAACCACGGCTTCCCTTTCATGTCCCTCGACTCTTATAACTGCCATCTGGTTTCTGTACAAATTGTAAATAGGCTTTCGCTCTCTGTATTTTACCCCTGCTTCCTTCAGAATTTGAAAGAGGGTATTCCATTCAACATTGTCAAAAGCTTTCTCTAAGCCTACAAATGCTAGAAACCTAGGTTTGCCTTTTCTTAATCTAGCTTCTAAGATAAGTCGTAAGGTTAGTATTGCCTCACGTGTTCCAAAATTTCTACGGAATCCAAACTGATCTTCCCCGAGGTCGGCATCTACCAGTTTTTCCATTCGTCTGTAAAGAATTCGCATTAGTATTTTGCAGCCGTGACTTATTAAACTGATAGTTCGGTAATGTTCACATCTGTCAACGCCTGCTTTCTTTGGGATTGGAATTATTATATTCTTCTTGAAGTTTGAAGGTATTTCGCCAGTCTCATACATTTGCTCACCAGATGGTAGAGTTTTGTCAGGACTGGCTCTCCCAAGGCTGTCAGTAGTTCATATCAGAATTAAAAGATTTATAATAATTTATTTGAACCAATGGTGAATATCAGTTCACTTAATTATTACAAAGATGATCGCTAACTTAAATCTAAAAAAAAAGTACTCTATCTCAAAATTATTATTGCGTAGGCTTCCGCGGCCAGAGTCAGTTGACATACAAGTTTTCTGACTATCGTACTGCGTCTTAACGTAAAAACTATACTGGTGAAACCAACCTTTCGGCCACGGTTACAGTTGAATTCTTTTGGGTCTACTGATTACATTATGAAGCGGTACGATACTCAGAAAACTTTTATGTCAATTGTTTCAAAAACAGAATGTAATGTCTCCAACTGGTACGCACCTCAAACTATATGGAAGATTGCCACAGAACTGCAATTGGCTTTCCAAATTTGAGCAGCTCGCAAACGCAAGTTAAAAAAGATCGGAGATCCAGATAAATGAAATCATTGAAGAAGCAACACAAGTTGTGGAATTAACCTCGCAAATTGTGTGTGTTGCTCAGAGCAAAGGCAGCGCTAATGCTAAAAGCGACACTTACTAAAGACTCAGCAAAGTACGGCGAGCGGTCGCCTCTCTCGCTACGATCTCGTGGCCACACGTCTCCACACCGTCTTTCGGTCTTCTGTAAGTCGCTCTCCGCTCTCAAAAACCGACGACTTGGAGGGGCGAATTCACGACTTTCCCCACAATAATGAGGAAGAATTTCTATGATTACACCACAAGGCAAAATTTGCGGAAAGGTCTCTGACATAACTTACTGTACTAACTAGAGGCTGGTCCTGTCACAGATCTTTGACTCAAGACATTCGCGTCAGAGCGCCCTTGCCGCTGACCCATTTGACTGATTGACATCTCGCTTGTAAGATTCAGAAGTTTTACCATACTGAACATAGCAAAATAGCGGTTTCGTGTGTAAGCATCTGCCTGCAGTGCAGATGTGCAGATTTGTCAAGCCAGCAATACTCAGGAGCAGTGCTGTGTTTCTGGGGGAACGCTGGGGGATGCATACCCCTCAGCTGTCTCGTAAACAAAGTATTTTTTTTTTTTTTACGATGTTGAGAACTTGGAAGAGTGCCAAAGATTTATTTCACAGACGTAAATTTTTTATTTCATTTTTTCTTGTTGGTAATTGCAATACGAACGATACCAGTGCAGTTTTTGGTGGGAAAAACAATGTCATTGACTGTTTCAAGCATTTCGAAGCTGCGTCAACCGTTCTCGACAACTGAATCGCTGGCAGCCAGTTCGACAAGCATGCAGTGCCCTCGCCCGCTAGTAGTGGGCGATGGTAGTGCTAAACGGATATGCGTACCACATTCTCTTGTATGTTTGGGTGTTTCTCGGAATCGCCTGCTTCGTTTGAGCTGTAAAGTCAACTGAAGAGTCCGATACATTTTTTTTTAGTTCGACATGTTGATGACGTCATGGCTAAAAGCAGACGGGTGGTATCCCATGCTTCAGTTATAAGTAATTTTCGCTGATTATATCCAATGTCGGAATAACCTCAAACTTTTTTTTAGAAAAAAAAGCACTGCTCAGGAGATCAGCAGCCACTATACTCTAATTTCAAAAGCCCATACCGACGCACGGACACTGAAAACAGGCCAGCTTTCGCCCGAGCAACTCTGCGAACCCACAGCCCAGCAGGGGGTTGTAACCACCCCGCATTCAAAGCGCCAGGACCACCCAGGCTTCTCACAACACATCCGCTCTGGGCTGTCTCAGGGAAGAGAAATTCAAGAATCTTACTCCACGAGCCACTAGCTAAGTACAGGGTAGCGCACAATTGGTGCTAGAAAGTATTCGTCTACTGTGGTTTAAATGTATGCCGTAAATGATACTCCTTGTGATATTGTCGTATTTCAGCTATGAAAATTCTATAGCTTACTCACCGATGTCTCAATTCACATTGCAGTTGTTGTTGTTGTTGTGGTCTTCAGTCCTCAGACTGGTTTGATGCAGCTCTCCATGCTACTCTATCCTGTGCAAGCTGCTTCATCTCCCAGTACCTACTGCAACCTACATCCTTCTGAATCTGCTTAGTGTATTCATCTCTTGGTCTCCCTCTACGATTTTTACCATCCACGCTGCCCTCCAATGCTAAATTTGTGATCCCTTGATGCCTCAAAACATGTCCTACCAACCGATCCCTTCTTCTGGTCAAGTTGTGCCACAAACTTCTCTTCTCCCCAATCCTATTCAATACCTCCTCATTAGTTACGTGATCTACCCATCTAATCTTCAGCATTCTTCTGTAGCACCACATTTCGAAAGCTTCTATTCTCTTCTTGTCCAAACTGGTTATCGTCCATGTTTCACTTCCATACATGGCTACGCTCCATACAAATACTTTCAGAATCGACTTCCTGACACTTAAATCTATACTCGATGTTAACAAATTTCTCTTCTTCAGAAACGCTTTCCTTGCCATTGCCAGTCTACATTTTATATCCTCTCTACTTCGACCATCATCAGTTATTTTGCTCCCCAAATAGCAAAACTCCTTTACTACTTTAAGTGTCTCATTTCCTAATCTAATCCCCTCAGCATCACCCGATTTAATTTGACGACATTCCATTATCCTCGTTTTGTTTTTGTTGATGTTCATCTTATATCCTCCTTTCAAGACACTGTCCATTCCGTTCAACTGCTCTTCCAAGTCCTTTGCTGTCTCTGACAGAATTACAATGTCATCGGCGAACCTCAAAGTTTTTACTTCTTCTCCATGAATTTTAATACCCACTCCGAATTTTTCTTTTGTTTCCTTTACCGCTTGCTCAATATACAGATTGAATAACATCGGGAAGAGGCTACAACCCTGTCTCACTCCTTTCCCAACCACTGCTTCCCTTTCATGCCCCTCGACTCTTATAACTGCCATCTGGTTTCTGTACAAATTGTAAATAGCCTTTCGCTCCCTGTATTTTACCCCTGCCACCTTCAGAATTTGAAAGAGAGTATTCCAGTTAACGTTCTCAAAAGCTTTCTCTAAGTCTACAAATGCTAGAAACGTAGGTTTGCCTTTTCTTAATCTTTCTTCTAAGATAAGTCGTAAGGTTAGTATTGCCCCACGTGTTCCAACATTTCTACGGAATCCAAACTGATCTTCCCCGAGGTTCGCTTCTACCAGTTTTTCCATTCGTCTGTAAAGAATTCGCGTTAGTATCTTGCAGCTGTGACTTATTAAACTGATAGTTCGGCAGTTTTCACATCTGTCAACACCTGCTTTCTTTGGTATTGGAATTATTATATTCTTCTTGAAGTCTGTGGGTATTTCGCCTGTCTCATACATCTTGCTCACCAGATGGTAGAGTTTTGTCATGACTGGCTCTCCCAAGGCCATCAGTAGTTCTAATGGAATGTTGTCTACTCCCGGGGCCTTGTTTCGACTCAGGTCTTTCAGTGCTCTGTCAAACTCTTCACGCAGTATCTTATCTCCCATTTCATCTTCATCTACATCCTCTTCCATTTCCATAATACTGTCCTCAAGTACATCGCCCTTGTGTAAACCCTCTATATACTCCTTCCACCTTTCTGCCTTCCCTTCTTTGCTTAGAACTGGGTTGCCATCTGAGCTCTTGATATTCATACAAGTGGTTCTCTTCTCTCCAAAGGTCTCTTTAATTTTCCTGTAGGCAGTATCTATCTTACCCCTAGTGAGACAAGCCTCTACATCCTTACATTTGTCCTCTAGCCATCCCTGCTTAGCCATTTTGCACTTTCTGTCGATCTCATTTTTGAGACGTTTGTATTCCCTTTTGCCTGCTTCATTTACTGCATTTTTATATTTTCTCCTTTCATCAATTAAATTCAATATTTCTTCTGTTACCCAAGGATTTCTATTGGCCCTCGTCTTTTTGCCTACTTGATCCTCTGCTGCCTTCACTACTTCATCCCTCAAAGCTACCCATTCTTCTTCTACTGTATTTCTTTCCCCCATTCCTGTCAATTGTTCCCTTATGCTCTCCCTGAAACTCTCTACAACCTCTGGTTCTTTCAGTTTATCCAGGTCCCATCTCCTTAAATTCCCACCTTTTTGCAGTTTCTTCAGTTTCAATCTGCAGTTCATAACCAATAGATTGTGGTCAGAATCCACATCTGCCCCTGGAAATGTCTTACAATTTAAAACCTGGTTCCTAAATCTCTGTCTTACCATTATATAATCTATCTGATACCTATTAGTATCTCCAGGATTCTTCCAGGTATACAACCTTCTTTTATGATTCTTGAACCAAGTGTTAGCTATGATTAAGTTATGCTCTGTGCAAAATTCTACAAGGCGGCTTCCTCTTTCATTTCTTCCCCCCAATCCATATTCACCTACTATGTTTCCTTCTCTCCCTTTTCCTACTGACGAATTCCAGTCACCCATGACTATTAAATTTTCGTCTCCCTTCACTACCTGAATAATTTCTTTTATCTCGTCATACATTTCATCTATTTCTTCATCATCTGCAGAGCTAGTTGGCATATAAACTTGTACTACTGTAGTAGGCATGGGCTTTGTGTCTATCTTGGCCACAATAATGCGTTCACTATGCTGTTTGTAGTAGCTGACCCGCACTCCTATTTTTTTATTCATTATTAAACCTAATCCAGCTTTACCCCTATTTGATTTTGTATTTATAACCCTGTAATCACCTGACCAAAAGTCTTGTTCCTCCTGCCACCGAACTTCACTAATTCCCACTATATCTAACTTTAACCTATCCATTTCCCTTTTTAAATGTTCTAACCTACCTGCCCGATTAAGGGATCTGACATTCCACGCTCCGATCCGTAGAACGCCAGTTTTCTTTCTCCTGATAACGACGTCCTCTTGAGTAGTCCCCGCCCGGAGATCCGAATGGGGGACTATTTTACCTCCGGAATATTTTACCCAAGAGGACGTCATCATCATTTAATCATACAGTAAAGCTGCATGTCCTCGGGAAAAATTACGGCTGTAGTTTCCCCTTGCTTTCAGCCGTTCGCAGTACCAGCACAGCAAGGCCGTTTTGGTTAATGTTACAAGGCCAGATCAGTCAATCATCCAGACTGTTGCCCCTGCAACTACTGAAAAGGCTGCTGCCCCTCTTCAGGAACCACATGTTTGTCTGGCCTCTCAACAGATACCCCTCCGTTGTGGTCGCACCTACGGTACGGCCATCTGTATCGCTGAGGCACGCAAGCCTCCCCACCAACGGCAAGGTCCATGGTTCATGTTGGAGGCACATTGCAGTATGGATCCACATTGCAGTATGGAAACACTAACACTGGAACAGCTTTTGTTGATCTTAAAGACATTTTACACTTGTTCTGGATATACAGGGTGTATCAAAAAGAATCTTCCGATTATAAAGAATCATAACTATTATGTTATTAGAGATATGTGCGTGAACAACGTACTGTTGGAAAGAGCAAACTCTAGAATTTTACATGTTTCCCGCTAGGTCGCAGCAGTATGCGCCCACTTCAGTTCTAGTAAAAATGGTGTCGGGACAACAGAAAGCGTTTTGTGTTCTACGTTTTGCGCAGTGCGAGTCAGTAGTAACTGTCCAGCGTGACTTTCGTACTATGTATGGTGTGGATCCTACTACAGCACAGAGGATTAGACGAAGGCATGAACAATTCCGAGAAACAGGTTGTTAGTGTAAAGGCAAATTGTCGGGCTGTCCCAGAGTGTCTGACACAGACGTCGAACGCATCCGCCATAGTTTCACAAGGAGTCCGCAGAAATCCGTTCGCCGTGCAGCTCGACAGTTCAACATGCCCCCGATGTCCGTCTGGCGTGTGTTGCGTCGACGTTTACACAGGAAACTATACAAAATTCAGCTGCTGAAAGCTCTTCGTGAACATGACAAACAACAACGTGTGGAGCTCTGTAATTTCGTTCTTGGCAAGACGGAGGATGACAGTTTTCTTCCACGCTTAGTGTTTAGTGACGAGGCAATATTCCATATAAAGGGAAAGATGAACCGCCATAATGTGAGAATATGGGGTACGTAACAACCACATGAAGTTGTGCGATAGGAGAGGGACTGTCCAAAATTTAATTTGTTTTGTGCAGTTTCACAGGAAAAGGTGTATTGTACATTTTTCCTTGCCGAGAACACGGTTACAGGAAGCATATATCTCGATATGCTTCAGAACTTCCTTTTTCCACAGTTGCAGACTGACTCGAACGAGTCCATTTTTCAGCAGGATGGGGCACCACCACCACACTGGAGTCTGGAAATACGGAAATTTCAAAAATCAAAGGATTACTGAACGATGGATCAGTCACACTGGACTAAATGATTCAGTATTACATTACTGTCCTCCAAGGTCACCGAACTTGACTGTATGTGATTATTTCTTGTGGTGCTTTATAAAAGACTCTGTTTATGCACCTCTGTTACCAAAAACAATGAACGAACTGAGACATCACATAACAGCAGCGATGGAAGCTGTAACTCAAGATATGCTCGCTGTAGTGTGGGAACAGTTGGAATACCGCATTGGCATGTCCTCAGCAGTTTGGTCTCTTAGGAATTCACACACACCGCATTGACATGTGCTGTACATAACAAGGGGGGCATATTGAACACCTATGAAAAGGTAGGAAAAAAGCTTTTTGAGTTTTCTGTACATCAAAAAACAAAATTCATTGTATATGTTTATTAGTTTCAGAAATATAAACGTGCCAAATCAGATGATACTTTTCGATATACACTGCATTGTTGCGATGATGCGCGCATTCAACAGCACATTTGATCCAAAACAGCAACATCTCGGTGAGATTACAATACGAAACTGGAGTCAAAATGTGATGACAAAATTTAAGCATCCTCTGATATAGATTTTGTGTAGTGTCTTCCCTGTTTTCAACAGGTTGATGAAATGTTTTAAAAAGACCGGATTCCTACATCATTCCAGGAAGGGCCAGTAAGGACGACCAGGTTCAGTTGTAACCCTGTTGAATGTGGAACGAGTGGAACCTTATGCAGTGAGGAGTCCACATTAACAAGACATGCAACACAGCAGCTCAGCATATGACTACGGTCTTTCCAGAAGATAATGTAAGAAAACTTTGAAGGACATGGATGTGGAGCGGCGATATTCTTTTGGAAACGAGATGATTGAGGCGTTTAGATTAGATTAGATTAGAATGTTCATTCCATAGACCCATAAAAGAGGGAATCCTCCTGGGAGTGGAACATGTCAGATAAACACATTACGAAAATATAATTAGAAAAACTTGAGTTTCATTAATTTTAATGATCCTCAGTCAATAAACAGTAAAATTATGTACATGAATCAAATTTAAACCTCTAATATTTACAGGTTTAATACTTACATCTGCTTTCATTAAAGCTTATGTTCTTATCCCTATTTATACTGTGTACTAAGCAGTTAGTTGGAAAAAGAGATGTATTATTTACAACAAACTTAATTAAGAATAAATATACTGAGAAGCTGTGGTTAATATGCCCAATTCTTTGAATAGGTTTCGACATGATGTTCTTGGATTTACACTACTCATTATTCTTATTATACGCTTCTGTGCTCTAAAATAGGAACAGTCGGTACGGATCAGATGTGGCTTAGTGATGGGGCACACTTTCATCTCCATGGCTACGTCAACAAACAGGACTCGCACCACTGGGCTACTGAGAATTTACACGTTCAAGCTGCTACTCCACCTCATCAACAAAACGTCACTTTTTGTCGCGCAGTCAGGGCATAATGCATTACTGTGCACATATTTATTGAGGGGTCTGTCACAGCAGACAAATACAGATACGTACTGGAACATGAATTTGTACCGGTTGCACGACGCCGCCGACTGCTCCGAAACTACTGGTTCATGCAGGGTGGAGCAAAGCTGCAAACGTCTTAGATTGTTTTCAAGAGACATTTAGAGATCAGATCAGTGCCTTGGACACCTTAGCATTCACTAAACATGTTGTGGAATGGCCCCCTTATAGTTCCGATCTCAACCCCTGTGATTATTTCTTATGGGGTTATCTGAAGGAGTGAGTCTACAAAGATGCACCTGCTACACTCCATGCTGTCGGTACTGCAATTTCCAGAGAGATTCGTACAATGTAAAACAATGTTCTTCAAAAAATCATCACGGAAACCAGTTCAAGGCTCCCTACACACTCATTGCTGCAGAAGGAAAGCTCTTTCAAAACCTTCTGCATTAAATTTCAGGTTGTCTGCTGTAGCATAAATATGATAACAAGAATCTATCACGCCATGCTATGTCGTAGCAGACAAAAACTTTCTAATACCTATTTTGTGCCACCCTGCATCTCCCTCGTGTAAACGTAAGAAAATGCAGCTGCGAAATTTAATTAGTATCGCGACTGTACTGTCACAACACTTCGTGGACATTCGTCCAGCAACTGCTCGTACAGCTGCAACTGAACAGCCAATTTAGCTACAGATCACTGTTAGTACTAATCATCCCACCAAATTACTGAACTGTAGGAGGCTGCGAGGGATCGCAGTATCAGTTCCTCGGTTAGGATACCACATTACGCTGTGTGAACAGTAGTCATAGAGTTGTAATTATCACCTCGAAGAAGTCGAGCTATGAGACTTTGGGACGGTTTTAGCCCTTTTCCACAGATTCACTCTTCAATGCGACATCCATTTCCTAACGCTGGATAACTTGGTTGGAGACCATGATTATACAAGCCTACATTTTTGGCTGTTCAGGACACGTTCCGCTTCAAAAATCACCTTGTCCTTACTCTGGAAATGCCACGTAATGGTTTCTCCATCCGAGGAAAGAGGAACAAGTCACTCGGCGCCGTCTCAAGAGATTTCTCAGGTGAGGCATCGTATAATTACCCAAAGGAGTGGCATGTCTCCCGTGCAGGAAAAGGTGCAGCGTTTTCGTGGAGCAAAAATACTCTTTGGACACCTTTTCACGACTCCTCGTCTTGACAAAACTACCGCAAAATTTTCAGGAGATTTCGGTGGTATGCTCCAGAGACGGTTTGCCCTTTACGAACATAATCTGTTTGCACCGCACCGTGGAAGTCTGAAAATCCACTCGGCATCACCTTGCGCCATGACGGTTGGGGTCTTCGTCTTTTTCGGCGGCGAGGAATCCACATGTTTCCACTGCTTGCTTTGAGCATTTGTCCCGGTATCACAGTGATAACCCAGCGCTCGTCCGTGACGATTAAACAGCTAAACAAGACATCTGGGTCTGACTGACCCAGCTGCCACATTTTCGCTGCTGCCTGTGTTCGGTGGGCTCTTTGAATGATGTGATCAGTCGCGAAACTCAGCGGCTGTCGACCACTGTTATTGTCAAAATACCAAGCAAGATGCTGAAAAGTGGTCCATGACTGATTATACAGGGTGTTACAAAAAGGTACGGCCAAACTTTCAGGAAACGTTCCTCACACACAAAGAAAGAAAATATGTTATGTGGACATGTGTCCGGAAACGCTTACTTTCCATGTTAGAGCTCATTTTATTACTTCTCTTCAAATCACATTAATCATGGAATGGAAACACACTGCAACAGAACGTACCACCGTGACTTCAAACACTTTGTTACAGGAAATGTCCAAAATGTCCTCCGTTAGCGAGGATACATGCATCCACCCTCCGGCGCATGGAATCCCTGATGCGCTGATGCAGAGCTGGAGAATGGCGTATTGTATCACAGCCGTCCACAATACGAGCACGAAGAGTCTCTACATTTGGCACCGGGGTTGCGTAGACAAGAGCTTTCAAATGTCCCCATAAATGAAAGTCAAGAGGGTTGAGTTCAGGAGAGCGTGGAGGCCATGGAATTGGTCCGCCTCTACCAATCCATCGGTCACCGAATCTGTTGTTGGGAAGCGTACGAACACTTTGACTGAAATGTGCGGGAGCTCCATCGTGTCCATCGTGCATGAACCACATGTTGTGTCGTACTTGTAAAGGCACATGTTCTAGCAGCACAGGTAGATTATCCCGTATGAAATCATGATAACGTGACCCATTGAGCGTAGGTGGAAGAACATAGGGCCCAATCAAGACATTACCGACAATGCCTGCCCAAACGTTCACAGAAAATCTGTGTTGATGACGTGACTGCGCAATTGCGTGCGGATTCTCGTCAGCCCACACATGTTGATTGTGAAAATTTACAATTTGATCACGTTGGAATGAAGCCTCATCCGTAAAGAGAACATTTGCACTGAAATGAGGATTGACACACTGTTGGATGAACTATTCGCAGAAGTGTACCCGTGGAGGCCAATCAGCTGCTGATAGTGCCTGCACACGCTCTACATGGTACGGAAACAACTGGTTCTCCCGTAGCACTCTCCATACAGTGACGTGGTCAACGTTACCTAGTACAGCAGCAACTTCTCTGACGCTGACATTAGGGTTATCGTCCACTGCACGAAGAATTGCCTCGTCCATAACAGGTGTCCTCGTCGTTCTAGGTCTTCCCCAGTCGCGAGTCATAGCCTGGAATGTTCCGTGCTCCCTAAGACGCCGATCAATTGCTTCGAATGTCTTCCTGTCGGGACACCTTCGTTCTGGAAATCTGTCTCGATACAAACGTACCGCGCCACGGCTATTGCCCCGTGCAAATCCATACATCAAATGGGCATCTGCCAACTCCGCATTTGTAAACATTGCACTGACTGCAAAACCACGTTCGTGATGAACACTAACCTGTTGATGCTACGTACTGATGTGCTTGATGCTAGTACTGTAGAGCAATGAGTCGCATGTCAACACAAGCACCGAAGTCAACTTTACCTTCCTTCAATTGGGCCAACTGGCGGTGAATCGAGGAAGTACAGTACATACTGACGAAACCAAAATGAGCTCTAACATGGAAATTAAGCGTTTCCGGACACATGTCCACATAACATATTTTCTTTATTTGTGTGTGAGGAATGTTTCCTGAAAGTTTGGCCGTACCTTTTTGTAACACCCTATATGAGAGTGTCGGAGCACCAAGACATCCACTTCTTCAGCCATTCCCGATTCTCCTCAGGAAGATGGTCTCTCTTAGTTCGCTCCTCCGCCATTCAGAATTGTTTGACGACACTCGAAGGTTCTCCGCCATCTATCTGTGTCATATGATGGTGTAATCTCGCCGTACACTTCTACGAACTCAAGCTGTGACTGCGTGCTACGACGTTGCGGCGTGAATATTTCGATGTGTACCGCGGCGGCAGACATCTAAATAGCAACAAACAAAAAATTATGTAAGTAACTTTATTTTTTCGAGTAGATAATTAAACTGTATTATACCCTTCGTTGTTCTGTTACTCGTCAGAGTAAGATAAATCTCGGGACGGCGGAAGACGAGAAAAGTACCTTTCGAAAAGTTAACGTCTATGAAACTAGCGTAATTTTCTGACCATACTTAAGTTTGACGAGTAATTCTTTGAGAATGAGTCTGAGTTGTTAACAGCGATTATTGCATACGGTTTGTAATAACGCAGATCGTATACGGTCCACATAACGGCCGTAGCGCACTTGCAGATGCCATTCACTTAGATAGTAATTGCGTTTGCCGACGTGTTAAAGATAACGGAAATGTTTGTTGCCTCGTAAGAAGGATGGCGTGGTGTGGGGAGGGGGAGCTGTATCGAAAGAATGTATGGCGGTAATAGCTAGCGAGGAATGCCAGGTGCGTGAGGCGCTCCCCCTCCCCCCTCCCGCTGACCCACCGGTCCCTCCCTTCCCCTCCTTCCCCCTCCCCCACGGCGCAAGCGGGCAAGGCGCCGACCTGTCTGGCGCGGCGGGGACGAGAAAAACTCCGGTGCGCGGCGCTGCCAGATCTCTGCAGGGCAGCTCCCAAGTCTTGATCACGCCACAAGACAACGGAGCTCACCTGCACTACCTCTGCCGTCAGCTAAGGCCACATTTCGATGCCGCGATTTTCACGTCCAGACGCAAGCGCTTTACGACTATTGCGTTAGAGGCTGGCAGCAAGTAATGGGAACAGCAAGAAAAACACAAGTGTAACTATATTCTCCAACGCAAACAAAAGGCGTCGCAGCTTTTATGTCTTACTCCGCAATTTAGTCAACATTTACAGTTGACGTTTTGCCCGAAGATGAAGCGGTCGTTTCAAACCTGACATTCAGGGCTTCGACTCATTTCCGCCGTGACCAATAACTCATGTGCAATTTTTAGTCTTTCCGGCGCGGTGCCGTTGTGGTTAAGACTCATTTAGGAGAAATGAGGCTCAGAGTCCGGTCCGGTCAAAACCTAATTCAGGTTTTCTGTCATTTGCCTAAATTAATTAAGGCGAGTGCCATGATGCTTGTTTTGAAATAGACGTGGTCAGTTTTCTCCCTGACTATCCAGTCTGAGGTTACGCGCGGTCTTTAACGACCTTGACATTTCTGAGATGTTAAACACTAATCTTCCTTCCTTTCCATTCTCCACATAAACGCCGATACTTTCGAAAAAGAAATCGTCTCCCCCCCCAAAAACGTCAGAAAAGCTGAGTAGACTGAACGGAAACATCGTCTTGTGACGACACTTTTTATTGCATTTTTCAGCCTCGATTTACACAGTTTATTTCATTCCGCTTTCCACTGCTTAGCAACTCATCATCAAATGTTTTCAATTTGTTACTTCGTAATTATTCAATTGAGCAGTCTCCGAACAGCGGTGTGACGTGACAGGAATTTATACCCCTTTTTCTGAGAGTTTATCTACGCCTGTACAGTTGACGAGTAACGTATTGAGAACATAGAACTATAACCTGCTAAGAAACGGAAGCGGTAAAGGAACTTGTTTGTCTGAACCGACCTTGAAAAATTCAATAAAAAATTTCCGAGAGTGCATAGAACTTACGTCAGTCGACTGTCGCACAATTTACGTAAGGGATTTTCAGTAGTGGAATGTCACACAATGTAAAAATTGCGATAGATGCATGCGAGATTTTTGAGATGTAAGAGATGCAGACGGGGCTTCTCAAAACATTAACATCTTTCTTCATTGGCAGTGCATTGTGTAGAGGAGCACCGAAGAAGCGTATACCCAACTTCCCCACATAGAAAACAAACAAGAAAAAAAATCCTCGCAAAGGAACTCAATTTGAAGAAAGATAAAACATCATCATAAGGAGTTCTGGCTATTGGAAGGTTCGTAACGTCATTGCTATCACCATCTAATCCTGTTCCATGTCAATTGTTACATAGTCTGGTATCTTCCTCTTTACACTTCATCCAGTATTTTTATTCTTCTCCTTCCTATTTGCTTCTGTCTTTCCACTGTTCCTTCGATAGATGTCGTTAGATTTCTTTTCCTCTCGGTATATGTTCCACACCATTTGCTTTCGTTTTGTTAACCAGGTATAGAAGAGAGATCTTTGTTCCACTACATTTTAAATTGATTCTCTGTTCTCCACTTTATCCACCCAAACTGAAATCTCGAATGCTTCTGTTTCGTCTCTTTCTCTCTTATTCAGCCCCAGGTCTACGACATTTCAGAACCGGGGCAAACACTTGACAGTGATGCCTACCTTCCCCCTCCCCCACCCCCTACCGTGCGTTTGAGAGTGAACGCCAAAAAAATCGATTTTTCAAAAATTTGTTCATTTTGTAGCGCACATCTTTTGATATCTTCGAGGAAAATGACATGTTATTCGGTCTTAAGTGTGCCAAAGTCCAGTGCCACGCCTCTTCACGCAGCATTCTGTTATCGCACGTCACTATATTTCGCTCAAAGCCATCAAGGCTGTAATCAGGACAGCGGAAAAATTAAAATGTCCTGTTGAGCCTCCTGCTTCCAGTCGTCCGGTTTGACATCCTACACTCCTTACCAAAACTCTCAGTTAATACTGGGTGGGATTATTTTTGACTGGGAGAACCAGTACTCTGCAGATAATTTGATATCTTTGTTGCCTATTAGCTAATAACTTTCTCTTTTGTGTGACATAAAATTAAATATAAGAAACGTAAAACCTGTAAAGACAAGAGACAAGCAAGACAGTACACATTTCTTCAATCCTTAGATCTCAGCATTTTCTTTTTCCTCTATAATCTTGCTACAACATTACACGGCGTGCAAAAGAATCAATTACTTTGTAAGTAGGCTGTTTAGGTTTTTTTATTGGTAACGCCACCTCTTTATGAAAATCACTGGCTGTGCTGTGTGCAGTCTGTGGCTGCTTTGCATTGTTGTAATACTCGCCATTGTAGTGTTAGGCAGCTGGCTGTGAACAGCGCGTAGCGTTGCGCAGTTGGAGGTGAGCCGCCAGCAGTGGTGGATGTGGGGAGAGAGATGGCGGAGTTTTGAAATTTGTCATGAACTGCTATATTTATATATGATGATATCAAGGTAAATACATTGTTTGTTCTCTATTAATATCTTTTATTTGCTAACTATCCCTATCAGTAGTTAGTGCCTTCCATAGTTTGAATCTTTTATTTAGCTGGCAGTAGTGGCGTTCGCTGTATTGCAGTAGCTTGAGTAGCGAAGATTTTTGTGAGGTAAGTCATTTGTGAAAGGTATAGTTTAATGTTAGTCAGGGCCATTCTTTTGTAGGGATTATTGAAAGTCAGATTGCGTTGCGCTAACAAAATATTGTGTGTCAGTTTAAGGACAGTCGTGTATAAATTTTTCTAAAGGGGACGTTTCATATGTCGACCCTTAGCCGAGGATACCTCACTGGAATCTTCTGATTTTTTCTTGTAGTTTGTGTAATTAGTGTAGCTTTTGTTTATTGCCAGCGCGTAATTATAGAGAGAATTTCCATTGTAGTTGTAGTTTTTCATTGTTGTACAGTAAAACATGTGTGGCATGCATGTAGATTTGCACCAAGTATTTCGCAGCTGCGCTTGCAATTAACTACATATTATTTTCAGTGCTATGTTAATGTGTTCTCTTATTTTTTGCTCTTCAAATTGTGATTTTCTGTGTTATCGTGTGAAATATTGTGACAATAATGGCGTGTGAAAAACGTAACACTAGGCTCCTAAGTAAACTGAGAAATAATAGTGACGACGAGCGTAGCTTGCCAGCACCACTGTGTAATGAATTAACAGACGTTCAAAGTAGTAATTTGGTAACTGTGCATAGGGAAATGGAGCGGGCTGCAAACAATGGCGTAGACAGTGAAACAGGTAGTGAACAGGGAACCAAAATAATTATTATCAAGGGAGACAGAATAACTTCAGACGCAACAGTTCGGCGCACAGTTACGATTCAGGGAGAAATTCTCCACAACGTGACGGACAAGGAAGAAACTACGGAATCTACCGACATGACGACAGACGATATATTCGTAACGACAGACCTGAATTGCATCAGAACTGGCGGGATTTAAACAGAGCAGGGCCTTCTCGTCAGAGTGAATTTGTAGAAGTTACGTCTCCTAATCCCAATAACGGCGCGCGCCAACAAACAGACAGACAATGACTCGCACAGCAGGCAGCCGCGTGCGCCCGCTGACTCCGAGAAAAATAACATAAGACGCTAGCCTTGAGAAAACTTTTAGCATACTTTACCGATGTATAAAACATGACAATTGCTTTTCAGTTGAAAGTCTGAGTACTATGAAGAGTAAAGGTTTACACCACATTTCACATGTAAAACCGTTTATTGAAAGATAATCTGCTTTTTAACTTTGTCTTTGCCATACAACTTTTCACTTTACATTGCTAGTAAGCTTTGTCAGACTTAGAATCTGTTAACATACAACAATGTTTGAAGTTAAATATCCAATCAAGAACCAAGAGAACTTATTTAAACAGAAATTACGAATGCATTGTTATTGTGAACAGACGACACAGGGTTATTGTGTGTGTGCATTCTTGCTTGTTTGTTGCACGATTATGTAACGACTATAAGGCTCACATACTTAGAACATTTACCAGTACTGTTAATGAGATTTTAATGCAACATTTTGGTTTATTTGAAAATACATTCTGAAATTAAAGTGCTTTCTGAGAGATACCAGATGACACAGAGGTTAGTTTATGTGACAGCTACACGATTTTATCACGACGCTACTAATGAGTGACAATTTACAATGTTGCTTTTGCGGTGTATCTGTTTTATATCTGCACAGTTTTCTGAATTCTTCTGGAAAGAAAAACATGTTTTAGTAGTAACTTTTGTGGTATAGCAACAATGAGACAGCCTTTTTCGTGGCACAACAATACGTTACAGTACAGTACTTTCTTCACCACAACAATAAGCGTAATAACTACGATATCTATACACAAAGCATTTCACTTTTGTTTATCATGAGGTAAGTACATTGACTTCTGCAGAACTTAGCTTTCGGAGGACGATAACTACGAGACTTCCACAGAGGTTATCTTACAACATGACGCACAGTTTAGCGCTACAGTACACGTATTTGAGTGATTAATTTCGCACTTAAAACATTTATTTTTTTAAAGATGTTTGAAGTACAATGATACAAAGTTTTTCCGTGATACATTTCATTCCATTGCTGTAATCTGTAACACCTGAGGGTATAATTAAATTAATCCTCAGTGGGGTACACGCCTACTTCGTGTACCATGTGTTTGGCAAGCACAAGGAGCCCTAGCTAATATGGTATTTGCTTATACAACTTTACACATCGGTACCATATTTCTCTAACACATAATTACACAGCTATCTGATCATTTAACTGAGAGAGACAAACATTTTTTTTACTACGTCAGTGACAGATGTTTACGTAATTACACCGTTGGATAACTTCATGTTTACGCAATTTCACAGTTGGGTAACTTCACACTTATGAAACTGTATTTTGTTTGCACTTTGTAAACTGTTCATATTTTTTCCGAACCATTGTGATACTATGAGAGCTTTGAATGATGTATTTGGTAAGGGAGCATGATTTTAAAGTACGTTTGAGGTAGATGACACTATTGAAATGAGCAGAGAATTTTTTTTTAGGTTTTGACATTATTGCAGAAAGCTACGACGTTTTTGAGATTTGACTGAGGTGTTATGATGTTATTTTTACGACGACGATGTGTATTATGCTGTTGAAGTATGTTTATGATCAATAAGCTGATGCTATATGAGTTATTTGATTATGCTACGTATTTATTATGATGAAATATTGAAGAAGTGTCTACGAATATGTATATGTGCAATAAAGCAAGGAATAATGAGTAGTAGTTAGGGACTCTGGTTTGTGAAAAAGGATGTTGGAAACCGAGAATTGTACTTTAAGAGTTATGAAATGTGTGTAAATGCGTGAATGTATCACAATGCCGGCAAAAAATTTATTGGACATTGTTATATTTATAGGATTTTGTTTCTACAGATTTGCAACGCAAATTCTCGACCTGTGAAATTTTTATATGAGACTGTCACTGTAGTGCAAACTGCTGTCGTAAATATTTCGGTAAGAAAGCTAAGTGACCTTGATGTAATGCGTTGTGGCGCCCAGCTGGGCCAGCCGCCTGGAGAAAAAGCCATTAGGTGGAGAAAAAAAAATGAGGCCATTAACCTCGCTTCTGACATTCCTTTGTAGAAAGCATCGCAAATACGACACGCTCATTACTTGGAAACATATCGTACTTTGTGCTACTTACTGAAATGCTTATGAATTGATGGGAAATATTCTTACATCTGCAAACCTGATAATGACAAGTGTCTTTCTAGGAGAGTTGAGAGCTACTGACTTACGAAATGCCACATAGCTATTGAATGATGCCTTTTATGCTTTGCTTTGCGTAATTGCTTATTTCATTTGATATCTGTTTTCCAGCTGGGTTGCAGCATTGGTTTTATAAAATAAACTTAAATGCATTTGCTAATGTGAAAACTTTCTGTCAACAGATCTATTAAATAATTATTTTATGATCCACATTCTTCGAAAAAAGGAGCTCTTGGAATGGAAAGAACAATAAGAAGGGACTAATAACAGTAACTGCATATATAATTTTCTTTTCAAGTACTTGGTAATTTTTTGTAGAATTAGTTTTTGTGGTGCACCACTTTAATTGCATAGACATTAAGATGTGAATAGACATTTCCCTTATCTGTCTTGTTGTCTTTAGTGTAATATTTTTTTCTGCTTGAGCTTTGTCATGTTTAGTTATAAGCTGCTGTTTGCCAGGCATAGTGTTACTGAATTTGACTTTGTGTTACTCTGCTAAGCCAGTTTACTACTGATTTATTTTTATTGTTTGCTGCTCATTGCCTTATATTAGTTGTAATATTGCAATTGATTTGCCAATGTCCATTTTTTTGTCATTGATGTTTGTGTTAATTGTTTTGTGCTGCTGCATTGCCTCGTCCCTTAGTTTAGCATCTGAGCTCAGTAGATTTAAGTTAGCTTAAGAGGGGGTAGCCTATAAGAGAAGAGTTGCGATGAATTTGAAGAAATGCACTGAGAGGCTATACGAGAAAAGTACAGAAAGCAGGTATAGATAGGACTTTTGGAAATAATGAAGAACGAAGGGAGATCTCCGAGAAGTAAAGAAAGTTTTGTTTGCAAAATACTGCAGTAAAACAAATCCTGTCCTTTCCTTGTATTATTCCGCTATATGTTTGTGTACCCTTGGGTATTTATGTTTTTCCTGTATTTATATGTTTATCTGATAAGACTTATGTTGTAGAATTTTTCTAATACTAAGCTACATTCACTATGATGAGGAATACTGTTATACTCAAATATAATTGGCATTAATAATATGTTATTTACCTTGTAAATATGCTTAGACATTATTTATTCTGTTTTGTTTTAATGCTCATGTGTGAAGTTGATGTTTCAAAATTTATTCTGATCTTTTATGTATCTACTTATCTCATAATTCCTGTAACATTGATATATATTTTTATTTCTATTCTGTTGTAAAGCCTGTACTACAAATGTTATCTGTATTGTTATGTTCTTTAATGATGTATTTTGTACCTTTGTAATTGTATTCTTATGTTATAAAATTGTAATTGACACCAGTTCATCATATTATTAACTTGTAAGTTCCATTTCACTGCACACGTTTCTATTGGTCATAGTATATGGACAATATGTGAGAAGTAGGGACTGTTAGTGTTTGCACGTGTGTTAATAATTCAGCAACGGATTGGATAACAGCATTGCTGGTTCTAAGGACAATTCCAAAAACTTCGTGAGTGCACAAGTGGTGGTTATGGACTTGCTATATTGTCTGCAAGACTCTTCGATGGTGATTGTGCACCTGCACAGTCGCAGCAGATGGCTGCTGGCCATCTCTACAAGGACTACATTGGGTCTACACCTTTGATGATCCACCAATACCATTATCTCTACAAGGACTGCAGTGGATCTGCACCTCTGGTGGCCCACCAATACCATAATCTCTAACAAAACTTCTATGGGTATGCTCTGTGATGACCTACCTACCAATACTCTTCAAAATTTCGACTGACTCTGCTGTGGGTTTACTCTGTTGCGGCCCATGACCTGTCTCCATGTCGAGAGTCAGCACTGTCTTTCCGTTGGAAGGACAACGCTACTTCTTCAAGACTGCATGGAAATCCATTACTTCCGTGTGCATTTTCTTTTACTGCTCAGACTTTGGGAAAAACACTGCTATTTTACTGTGATGAACGATTAGGACTGTCTTTATGGACTGTGAGAAAGTTTAGCTTTTGACCAACATTGTATCAATAAGTGTGTGCAATTGATATCTTTATTATTGTAATTATAAAAAAAAAATTATCAAATCATTATTGGCCACTGTCCAAAACAATTTGTAAAATTTTTTGTGGGGAGCATTGGGGCTATGTAAGTAGGCTGTTTAGGTTTTTTTATTGGTAACGCCACCTCTTTATGAAAATCACTGGCTGTGCTGTGTGCAGTGTGTGGCTGCTTTGCATTGTTGCAATACTCGCCATTGTAGTGTTAGGCAGCTGGCTGTGAACAGCGCGTAGCGTTGCGCAGTTGGAAGTGAGCCGCCAGCAGTGGTGGATGTGGGGAGAGAGATGGCGGAGTTTTGAAATTTGTCATGAACTGCTATATTTATATACGATGATATCAAGGTAAATACATTGTTTGTTCTCTATTAATATCTTTTATTTGCTAACTATCCCTATCAGTAGTTAGTGCCTTCCATAGTTTGAATCTTTTATTTAGCTGGCAGTAGTGGCGTTCGCTGTATTGCAGTAGCTTGAGTAGCGAAGATTTTTGTGAGGTAAGTCATTTGTGAAAGGTATAGTTTAATGTTAGTCAGGGCCATTCTTTTGTAGGGATTATTGAAAGTCAGATTGCGTTGCGCTAACAAAATATTGTGTGGCAGTTTAAGGACAGTCGTGTATATAATTGTTCAAAGGGGACGTTTCAACTTCATCGAAGTTCGTCAAACGTTTTGCTACACGGACATTTAAAATTTCATTGTCTAATACTGAAACAGCTGTTAATACAAATACTAGTCAAGACTGGTGTGGTTTCTCGATCTGATTACGTCTATTTTGTCGCTGTCTGCTAGATAAAAAGAAATAGGTCGTCCTAATATTACAGCAATTCCAATATGCGCGAAACAAGAGAGACTGTTATGGCAAAAATGGTCATTTTTACGTACCTCTCTTACTTAAATAACAAGTCAGAACGTAATTCACGTATTACTAATATTAAATGACTATTGGGCCTACTACAAGCAAAAAGTTTTATGTTAGGAAATAGGTTCACATTTCATTCATATGCTACAGTTTCTCAAGCATGAGACGTTAAAGTAACCTCTGGCGTGCCACAGGGGAGTGTTATGGGACCATTGCTTTTCACAATATATATAAATGACCTAGTAGATAGTGTCGGAAGTCCCATGCGGCTTTTCGCGGATGATGCTGTAGTATACAGAGAAGTTGCAGCATTAGAAAATTGTAGCGAAATGCAGGAAGATCTGCAGCGGATAGGCACTTGGTGCAGGGAGTGGCAACTGACCCTTAACATAGACAAATGTAATGTATTGCGAATACATAGAAAGAAGGATCCTTTATTGTATGATTATATGATAGCGGAACAAACACTGGTAGCAGTTACTTCTGTAAAATATCTGGGAGTATGCGTGCGGAACGATTTGAAGTGGAATGATCATATAAAATTAATTGTTGGTAAGGCGGGTACCAGGTTGAGATTCATTGGGAGAGTCCTTAGAAAATGTAGTCCACCAACAAAGGAGGTGGCTTACAAAACACTCGTTCGACCTATACTTGAGTATTGCTCACCAGTGTGGGATCCGTACCAGATCGGGTTGACGGAGAAGATAGAGAAGATCCAAGGAAGAGCGGCGCGTTTCGTCACAGGGTTATTTGGTAACCGTGATAGCGTTACGGAGATGTTTAATAAACTCAAGTGGCAGACTCTGCAAGAGAGGCGCTCTGCATCGCGGTGTAGCTTGCTCGCCAGGTTTCGAGAGGGTGCGTTTCTGGATGAGGTATCGAATATATTGCTTCCCCCTACTTATACCTCCCGAGGAGATCACGAATGTAAAATTAGAGAGATTAGAGCGCGCACGGAGGCTTTCAGACAGTCGTTCTTCCCGCGAACCATACTCGACTGGAACAGGAATGGGAGGTAATGACAGAGGCGAGTAAAGTGCCCTCCGCCACACATCGTTGGTTGGCTTGCGGAGTATAAATGTAGATGTAGATGTAGATCGAGAAGTAGTAGTACGAAATTTCTATATAAACTTCGAATCGTCATATTCTTCCATATAATTTGTGATGTGCCCGTTTCTTCTCCTTCCTTGTTCTAACAAACAACCTTGTCACCACTAATTCTGTAACTATTCTTACCATTGTCGAAACTTATCCTCTGGTTATCTTCGCTCACACTAACAGAATCAACGGTTCAGTTATCGCGCGTTTATTCTTCGGTTGGGCGTTATTACGTGTTCGTAAAAGGCATTTTCCGCGCTATTCCGAGAATAGAATTTAGAGCGACTGCTAACTGGGGACTATAAAACCAGTCAGCCGTTCATTACCACTCTGGTAGTTTGAATATATGGATTTCGCTAATAATTATAACAACGCTGATCATTCGCACATCCACACATGAACAAACAGCGATTGGTATTCAGCCGTTCGGGTTATATATATATTTTAAATGCGACTGGGATTCCCTTGGCAGACACATAACGTACACTATGCACGCATTCAAAAATCGAATTATGATTCGTTCAGAAATCAACTTAGAATGTGTTCAAAAATGTTCAAAAACCAACTGGGATGCGTTTCAAAATCATGTGAATAACAGATAGACCAACGTGCGCTGGATGCTAGGCATTTTGAGAAACACGGTTTTTTTCTTCAAGGATATGAATTTGGCACCCCCTGAAATTGCCGCCCCCCTCCCCCCTAGATCTGGGCCAGCTCTTCTTCAATATGCAGCTTTCACAGTCGTACAAAAAAGTACTCAACAAAAAGCATTTAATCAATCTTTTCCTGCATAATAACCGTTTCTTTTTCCCGAAAGCTAGATTTGTCATTTTGATTCTTTATTTTATTTCACTCGTCTAGTTTAAACGTCAGTATGCTCCCCAGAGATTCTACTGTTCAACCTGTTCAAATTGAGCTTCTGCTGTTTTCATTTTCGTACCTTCTGTGTGATGAACTCTCATCAATTTAGTTTTCTTTGTTTTTATATTCATTCTGTACTCTTGGAATCAAGTTTGGGTAGTGTACTTTGAAGAGTTATTGTTTTACCTCCAAGCAGCACCATGTAACCACCAAATCTGATGCAGTATACCTTCTGGCCTCCTAAGCTTACCACTTCCTCCTCTGCTTCCAGCGTCTTCATTATCAACTCTTCTGTATGTATGGTAGATAGTGTTGGTGGAAGACAACCCTGTCTTGACTGTTTTACAACTTCAAGCCAATCTATCATCTCACTAAGATGCGCTTATTCGGGTCATATTTTACGTCATCATGTGGCTGCAATAGAGTTGTCAACATTTCTGCAATGTGGATGCAACACACGGAAATTTAGCGATCTGTCCAGGCAATATTGCTGTTACAGGTAGCTACCGACATATTGCCTATGGGTTGCCGGTGTTGTCCACCGAGGGTGGAGAATATTTCGTATAGCAAAACTCTATCTCTGTTCTTGTCTGTAAATGCTTCTCGCCCCCTCTCATCTTTGTTTCTTACTTCCCTCACCGACAGCGCTGCAGTTACGTGTCTGAGACAAAACAACATCGTTTCGCTTTTGTTCGAAAATTTGCGTTCGTAGTACTAGTTGTTCGTTGTTGTGAGTTTGTTGTATACAGCAATGGTGACGTAGACAAACGAGAGAACTTTGAATTTACAGATGCGATTCGTCTACGCCAAGAGCTATGAGACATCGAAGGTAATGTTTATAAATATCGCAGTACGAAAAAGTACACCTGGCAAGCTGTTCGGCAACAGCTTGCCAGGTGTCCTTTTTCACGCTTGATGAAAGATACAAAAGAGTCCGAAATCCTCGAACGTATCTCAAAAGCGAGGAAAAAAGTGATATAGGAAGACTAGAACCGCGGGGGGCTATTCATCCTCATTGATTGCATTTCATGCCATGAGTTTCTTACTCTCTCGAGACGAACCTGAAGGGGGAATTGATTACGTAAATAGTGGTGTGTGCTGGTGCACAAAAAATATACTGAAAACTATAGTGTTATCTCATATTTGCCTTAATGACATGCTTCAGTCCTTCTGCCAAAGCAGTGCATACTTCTGGTTCCATGAGGCTTATTAATAAATACTGCGCTTTAGAGAGGTGTATTAAACTTCTGTAAGAACCACCACCGAAGGGTGATCGCCAGTCGAATTCTAACTGGTATACATCATCTAATATTTTTATCAGTTTTAGCAATTCTCTGACCAACTGCTTCTTCAAGATTTTCGAAATCGTGTTTCGACATTCTGGTGAATTTCTGGAACAGGTGTTTATCCGACATTAGTTTACGAGTTAAATTTGCCGAAACATTCCATTTACGTAATACAGAACGCATATTCAGACTTCTCTTGTTCTCTCTAACTTTACTCCTTGTGTGACGTAACAGGACAGCTGCACTCACTCCCACTCGGTGCAAAAACTTCCGGCCCGGAAATGTATCGCCGCAAACACTGCCGGGCAGCAATGGCCCATAATGTACATACAGGGTGACAGTTATTGAACTATATTCAAAGTGACCCTCATTTCGGCAAGAGGTAGTTTATGTAAGACGGAGCTCGACCCCATCGAAGCAGGACAGTGTTTCATGTCCTGGAGCAGCACTTTGGGGACCGCATTTTGGCTCTGGAGTATCCAGAGGCCACTGGAATTGGCCTCGATTGGCCGCCATATTCTCCGAATCTGAACACCTGGGACTCCTTTTCGTGGGGCTATATTAAGACAACTGCTTTCCTCTTTGCTACTGTTGACGTGCAAACTGCCTCTGTAGACTTTCACCTATAATTTTAATCCTATTTCTGCACTTGCTGCATTTTAGTGACACTCGTCCGTTGTTGTTTCCGTTCGGGCGCTGAAGACTACACTGTTGAGCGCCCATAACACCATATCCATCCATCCATCCTATATTAAGACAAGGTGTACAGCAATAACCCCAAAACCATTGCGGAGCTGAAAACAGCCATTCGGGAGGTCATCGACAGCATCGATGTTCCTACACTTGGGCGGTTCATGCAGAATGTCGCTATTCTTCTGCGCCATGTTATTGCCAATGATGGCAGGCATATCGAACGTGTAATAACCTAAATCCGAATATCTGTAGTGACGTATACATGTTGAATAAAGTACGTGCAACCAGCAGTTTATAACTAACTTACGTTTTTTTCATATAGTTCATTCTGTACATGTAGCTGCATTTCGTGTGGTCGCAGTGTTGTCAGAAAACATTGCTAGGTTTTATTGTCGCCAGTATGCCATGTTTATGGCCCATATGAACTTATCTTTAGCTTCATTGTTGCTTTCTGCCTTGTGTATAACTCCTTAAAACTATGAGTACCAGGTGTTTCTGATTGAAACCACCATTTTATTAATTTTGTTTCGAAGTGCCTATGCCATTCGCATGAGACCAGCGATGTTATTGCAGTACAGACACATCTAGTGATACATTGAGGTACCTCTACGAATGTAATGCCCTGTAGCAGTCACACCGTTCAAAGCAACAGTCAGCACGGAGATGGTGTTACGTCATTGTCTACGATTGTGACATGTGCTTTTTATTTATAGTGATCATACTGAGGATATTATTGACAGTAAAAGTAAGTATATCTAAAGGTAACGTAAATTTGTCCCAGTGGTTCCAAAGTAGCCAACGACCTTGCCGCAGTGGTAACATCGGTTCCCGTCAGATCGCCGAAGTTAAGGGCTGTCGGGCTGGGCTAGCACTTGGATGGGTAACCATCCGGTCTGCTGAGCGCTGTTGGTAAGCGGATAAGCGGGGAACACTCAGCCCTTGTGAGGCAAACTGAGGATCTACTTCACTGAGAAGTAGCGGCTCCGGTCTCGTAAACTGACATACGGCCGGGAGAGCGGTTTGCTGACCACATGCCCTTCCATATCCGCATCCAGTGACGCCTGTGGGCTGAGGATGACACGGCGGCAGGTCGGCACCATTGGGCCTTCCAAAGCCTGGTCAGACGGAGTTCTTAATTTTTTTGTTCCAAAGTGAAACTACCTCCTTAAAACAATTTATTGTTTACTTTTCCATTTTCTTCCTGTATTGATTGCTTAATATGATAATAAAGGTTAATTTTGTGAAAATTTTTAAAATTTAATTACAGATTGAAACCACCTCCTTAAAACAACAAACTGATTATTTACTTTTTCCCAACTTCTTCTTATACTCGTTACTTCTATGATGATCAAGGTCAATTTTGGGAATAAAATTTTAATTTTTTTTATATTTTTGGGTCTCAAAAGGTTAATTAGTCCCCCATGCCTTCCATTTCCCCTTCTTCAGTTTAAGAATTTCCATTGTCTTGTTCAATTTCACTCAGTCACGGCCCTTTTCTAGATTCATGAACCACAACCTTATTCCTTTTTTTGTATATTAAAAATGAAGAAATTCCTCAAGCTGTATTTAAGGTTGTCGATTTTATTTTGGCAACTAGTTTCAACGTTGTAACAACGTCATCTTCGGGCCCATACACTTGCTGACGTCAACTGCGTGCGGCTGATACTAGAAGTCAGTGGTGAGATATGGACGTGCTCCGTGTGGAAGGTGGTTAGTTGCGGAAGTTGGTAAGTTACTAACCACCTTCCACACGGAGCACGTCCATATCTCACCACTGACTTCTAGTATCAGCCGCACGCAGTTGACGTCAGCAAGTGTATGGGCCCGAAGATGACGTTGTTACAACGTTGAAACTAGTTGCCAAAATAAAATTGACACCTTAAATACAGCTGGAGGAATTTCTTCATTTTTAATATAAATTTATACCAGCTGACGTCTCACTGTCCTCCATTTCAACTATGGATGTACGAAGATTACTCCTTTTTCTCTTTCTATACAGGGTGTTACAAAAAGGTACGGCCAAACTTTCAGGAACATTTTGCTGAACAGCATCTCTTCTACCTCTCTCTGTCACGGATCCGAATTGCTCTTCCCCTACGTTCTCTTCACAACTGGATATTGGCTAGTGGCAAGCGTACCTGGAACTACTTGTAGTGAAATCTCAAAATCATGTCGTCATTCACCTCGTGACTAACGTATCCCTCCTTCCTCATATACTGGATACATTCTTGCTACAGACTGTAATCGGGGCATGACAAAGACCTCCGCTCTCCTTATCACAGAGATGCAGAGTGTCGTGCCTGAGGAATTTATAACCGTTTGATTCTGAAATTTTATCTATTGCGGTTGTTGACGTGTTTGTGAACACGAGTAGCTTTCCAAGAAAAGAGAGAGAGAGAGATACAGGACTGATCGCCCGCATAATCGCGGGAGGTGGTATACTGCACTGAATTTCGGGAAGACGACTGTTCAAGTATGCGTCCGACCATCTTGATTTAGGTTTTCCGTGATTTCACTAAATCTTTCGAGGCAAATGCCGGGATGGTTCCTTTCGAAGGGGACGGCCATTTTCCTTCCCCATCACTGTAAAAGTCCGAGCTCGTGCTCCGTCTCTAATGACCTCGATGTCGACAGGAACTTAAACCCTCAATTTCCTTCCTCTTCTTAGCGAAGTATTATTGTAGGGAGTTACATTCGCGGTGAGAGAAAGCTAAAGAAAACACATGATACAAAAGAACTTCGGTAAATAACATGTTACAATACTAATGACAATCTACATTTCTTTTTTCAAAATGAACCTTTCGCTCTTGGATGTGCACTGTCGCGAAATCTGCTAGCATGTTAAATCTGTACACCATGTAGGCGCTCGGACACGTCTTTAGCTGGCAATGCTCCTAATGGTTTAGCTAGTCACGTATGTCTCGCGAGCATCTGTCACAACTTCATTCTGGAAGCAGTTCGTAGGCTGTGTCGAAGCCATCCGTTGTTGATATCCTCCTTTCGTGTGATGCTAGTCAAATGGTTCAAATGGCTCGGAGCACTGTGGGACTTAACTCCTGAGGTCATCAGTCCCCTAGGACTTAGAACTACTTAAACCGAACTAACCTAGGGACATCACACACATCCATGCCCGAGGCAGGATTCGAACCTGCGACCGCAGCGGTCGCGCGGCTCCAGACTGTAGCGCTTAGAACCACTTGGCCACTCCAGCCGGCCGATGCTAGTCCAGCGATGTATGCACCTAGAGATGGGCGAACTCGTTCATCCTTGGGAACTAGTTCACTGGTGATCGCTCTTTTTTGGAACAGTTCATTTTCAGTCGTTCACCGTTTGTGCTTGGTATGTGGTTCTTACGAAAAACTAAAAATTAATAGCATAGGTGGCTGAAGATAGAAGGTGCCAAGAGGGGGCGTACTTGCCTCCCCCCTAGAGTACAGAGTTTTTATTCACAACAGAATTCTCACACACTTGTAATTTTCCTGATTCTGCAAAAACCTCTCGTTTAGCCAAATGTAGCGTTTGTGGCTGATCGCAGTGAAATAATAAAAGTTGGCGCAAGAATCAACCAGCACCAAGTACAGACTGCTCACCAATTACCACGATTTGTGGACCACTCCGAGCAGAATAAATAAACATGTAATAATTAGGCAGTGAAGAAATATCAAATAAGCTAATGCAAACAACAACTTCGAAACAATGGATGACGATTGGTGGACGACAATAAGCAGTCAAGTACTTACGGCTGATTTTTCGTGCGCCACCCTGTACCACTGAAATTATATTGTAGAAGTTATCATATTCTCTTTGCAAAATGTGACACCAGATACTCGATTACGAAGCGCACGCTCCATTCGGTTGTAAATCGGTCTGCCTTCCATAACAATGAATACGTCCTTTTACCTTTGATAAAAAAAAAAGACGGAAAATGGCCACTCGTGTGTGCCGTGCCGGCTTCCTTTCCATGTGTAATAACAAGAAATCTTGCTTTTTTTACAAGTATTTCTTCTGCTGCTTATCGAAATAGTGAAGTAAAGGTTTTGTTACGTGAAAAGATGTATGTATTACATACCACGTAATTTTTATGTAATTTACGTAATTATAAAATACATTTTAATTACTGGCCGTGGACGCTGAATAGAATATGAAAAGAACCAGAAGTCCAGAGTTCAGAAAAGGTTTGAAACAGATACAGAATGACCGTGCGCAGCGAACGAAACGAACAATTCGATACTGAACTAACTACGAGCAGTCGACAGTGGAACTGCGACGAGTGGCAACGCGAAGGACGAGTCCGGCCGAGTGAGACCGAGACCGAGACATGGGAGCGGTACAGAGACTGGAACGAGACCGGCCGACGTGCCGTTGCGGGAACGAGACCGACCGTTTCCCGTTACCGGGAACTATAAGTAGAAAGCCGCGACCGAGACCGAGACAGACGGGAACGGGACCGAGGCTGGAACGAGACCGGCCGATGTGCCGTTGCGGGAACGGGACTGACCGTTTCCCGTTACCGGGAACTATAAGTAGAAAGCCGCGACCGAGACGGAGACAGACGGGAACGGCACCGAGGCTGGAACGAGACCGGCCGATGTGCCGTTGCGGGAACGGGACTGACCGTTTCCCGTTACCGGGAACTATAAGTAGAAAGCCGCGACCGAGACCGAGACAGACGGGAACGGGACCGAGGCTGGAACGAGACCGGCCGATGTGCCGTTGCGGGAACGGGACTGACCGTTTCCCGTTACCGGGAACTATAAGTAGAAAGCCGCGACCGAGACGGAGACAGACGGGAACGGCACCGAGGCTGGAACGAGACCGGCCGATGTGCCGTTGCGGGAACGGGACTGACCGTTTCCCGTTACCGGGAACTATAAGTAGAAAGCCGCGACCGAGACGGAGACAGACGGGAACGGCACCGAGGCTGGAACGAGACCGGCCGATGTGCCGTTGCGGGAACGGGACTGACCGTTTCCCGTTACCGGGAACTATAAGTAGAAAGCCGCGACCGAGACCGAGACAGACGGGAACGGGACCGAGGCTGGAACGATACCGGCCGATGTGCCGTTGCGGGAACGGGACTGACCGTTTCCCGTTACCGGGAACTATAAGTAGAAAGCCGCGACCGAGACGGAGACAGACGGGAACGGGACCGAGGCTGGAACGAGACCGGCCGATGTGCCGTTGCGGGAACGGGACTGACCGTTTCCCGTTACCGGGAACTATAAGTAGAAAGCCGCGACCGAGACGGAGACAGACGGGAACGGCACCGAGGCTGGAACGAGACCGGCCGATGTGCCGTTGCGGGAACGGGACTGACCGTTTCCCGTTACCGGGAACTATAAGTAGAAAGCCGCGACCGAGACCGAGACAGACGGGAACGGCACCGAGGCTGGAACGAGACCGGCCGATGTGCCGTTGCGGGAACGGGACTGACCCTTTCCCGTTACCGGGAACTATAAGTAGAAAGCCGCGACCGAGACGGAGACAGATGGGAACGGGACCGAGGCTGGAACGATACCGGCCGATGTGCCGTTGCGGGAACGGGACTGACCGTTTCCCGTTACCGGGAACTATAAGTAGAAAGCCGCGACCGAGACGGAGACAGACGGGAACGGCACCGAGGCTGGAACGAGACCGGCCGATGTGCCGTTGCGGGAACGGGACTGACCGTTTCCCGTTACCGGGAACTATAAGTAGAAAGCCGCGACCGAGACCGAGACAGACGGGAACGGCACCGAGGCTGGAACGAGACCGGCCGATGTGCCGTTGCGGGAACGGGACTGACCGTTTCCCGTTACCGGGAACTATAAGTAGAAAGCCGCGACCGAGACGGAGACAGACGGGAACGGCACCGAGGCTGGAACGAGACCGGCCGATGTGCCGTTGCGGGAACGGGACTGACCGTTTCCCGTTACCGGGAACTATAAGTAGAAAGCCGCGACCGAGACCGAGACAGACGGGAACGGCACCGAGGCTGGAACGAGACCGGCCGATGTGCCGTTGCGGGAACGGGACTGACCGTTTCCCGTTACCGGGAACTATAAGTAGAAAACCGCGACCGAGACGGAGACAGATGGGAACGGGACCGAGGCTGGAACGATACCGGCCGATGTGCCGTTGCGGGAACGGGACTGACCGTTTCCCGTTACCGGGAACTATAAGTAGAAAGCCGCGACCGAGACGGAGACAGACGGGAACGGGACCGAGGCTGGAACGAGACCGGCCGATGTGCCGTTGCGGGAACGGGACTGACCGTTTCCCGTTACCGGGAACTATAAGTAGAAAGCCGTGACCGAGACCGAGACAGACGGGAACGGCACCGAGGCTGGAACGAGACCGGCCGATGTGCCGTTGCGGGAACGGGACTGACCGTTTCCCGTTACCGGGAACTATAAGTAGAAAGCCGCGACCGAGACGGAGACAGACGGGAACGGCACCGAGGCTGGAACGAGACCGGCCGATGTGCCGTTGCGGGAACGGGACTGACCGTTTCCCGTTACCGGGAACTATAAGTAGAAAGCCGCGACCGAGACCGAGACAGACGGGAACGGCACCGAGGCTGGAACGAGACCGGCCGATGTGCCGTTGCGGGAACGGGACTGACCGTTTCCCGTTACCGGGAACTATAAGTAGAAAGCCGCGACCGAGACGGAGACAGATGGGAACGGGACCGAGGCTGGAACGATACCGGCCGATGTGCCGTTGCGGGAACGGGACTGACCGTTTCCCGTTACCGGGAACTATAAGTAGAAAGCCGCGACCGAGACGGAGACAGACGGGAACGGCACCGAGGCTGGAACGAGACCGGCCGATGTGCCGTTGCGGGAACGGGACTGACCGTTTCCCGTTACCGGGAACTATAAGTAGAAAGCCGCGACCGAGACCGAGACAGACGGGAACGGCACCGAGGCTGGAACGAGACCGGCCGATGTGCCGTTGCGGGAACGGGACTGACCGTTTCCCGTTACCGGGAACTATAAGTAGAAAGCCGCGACCGAGACGGAGACAGATGGGAACGGGACCGAGGCTGGAACGATACCGGCCCACGTGCCGTTGCGGGAACGAGACCGACCGTTTCCCGTTCCCGGGAACTGTAAGTAGGAAGCCGCGACCAAAGTGAACTATGAACCACCGTTCCTTAGAATTCGTTCCTCACTCGTTCCGTTCACCTTGGTGAACCGTTCCTTTGGACCCGATAGTTCGTGAACGTCCCACCAAAGTTTCTGCAGCACCCTCTGCAAAGTGATTTTCTTGTCATTTTACTCTTGACTAAGAGGCATTGTCTCAGTAATCGGGCACCATTACGTTTAGCCCTCACCTGACAGCTGCATTGGTCCAGTTTAACCACGTTTTCAATACTTCTGATGTGTGTGTGTGTGTGTGTGTGTGTGTGTGTGTGTGTGTGTGTGACCAAACTGCTCAGGTCATCGGTGCCTAGACGTACACACTACGTAAACTAACTTATGCTAAGGCCAACACACACACCCATGCCCGAGGGAGGTTCAAATGGCTCTGAGCACTATGGGACTTAACATCTGAGGTCATCAGTCCCCTAGAACTTAGAACTACTTAAACCTAACTAACCTAGGGACATCACACAAGTCCATGCCCGCGGCAGGATTCGAACCTGCGACCGTAGCGGTCGCGCGGTTCCAGACTGAAGCGCCTAGAACCGCTCGGCCACAACGGCCGGCCCCCGAGGGAGGACTCGAACCTCCGGCGGGTGGGCCCGCACAATCCGTGACATGGCACCTCAAACCGCGCGGCCACTCCGCGGGGCTCTATACTTCTCATCTCAGATGTAATAGAGGCTGGCGAATCATTTTAAAATTCGCTTCTGTATTGCGCATGCTTATCTCAACTGTATCATTCACCATTTCGCACTTAGTAACTTGACCAAGTAGATTACAACGAAAAATGAAACAGGTTTAGCAACGTTAATAACAGACATTAACTCTTCGACTATAACTTCTAGGTTAGAGATATATTTTACTAATAATGTTCTGTCTTCAGTCGCAATATTTTTATTTTCTGATTACTCTCTAACACGTTTCGGAGCTACAACTCCATTTTCAAGGACTGTCTGTCCATTTCGATTTGTGACACAAAAATGTTGACACACTACGGCTGCACATCTGCTACTTAATTCTGCTTGCTCACTCTTGACTGATCGAATGGCCATCTGTTGTTTACAATTGATGGTTCCAGCTGCCACTTTGGTCACAGCGCTGGCGTCGATCATACAACAGGAATGAAATCAGTCTGGGAACTTTTTGGACGGACGTTGTATGTAAGAATTTAAATTAAACTGAGATTCACAATGAAATAAAATTCATGCAAGACAAGAGTATTCAAGAATTCTGCACATTAAGTAATCGCTTAAATCCATTTCTATACTTTTACGTTTCTGGTAGCGGTATTGCTGTGCCTAAGAAATACACGACAGATGTCTTCTATGCTCTTTTCAGAACTCGTATTCTGGTGCAGTCCTTTCTTCTTAAGTCAGAAGAATATATCACTTGAACTTGCTGCAGAACGCAAAAAAAGAAAGAAACTACGAGGCATCTGTGACAACTAAGGAACGTTTTTAGTATTAGGATGCTCTTAATTCTGAAGATAACGTCTGATCGTCCTGTTATCCGCCGTTCTCTCCTAACAGTTTCGAAACATTTATTGGTCATTAGGTTTTACGCCTAATTTGCTTGCGTCACTGAAATATTTCCAGGGTACAGGCAACGTAGTCACGCACGAAATTGTGAAACGGAACCCGAAATATCTTGCCAGGAAAGCAACTGTAAGCAACAATTAATCGAAATTTATGACACGATACCGAATCACTTGGTCCGACTAACGCACATTACTTATTAGCTTTATGGCAAAGATAACGAGATACCTAAAGTCGAAAACTTGGTTTTTGTATTTATTAGTATCATATCAGCCTGTTTATCTTGTTTCTGGTGTGGTAATAGACTACGAAAAAATGTTCAGCCTCCTGCCCAACAAGCGGCCGTTCCAATGTAGGATTCCATATTATATTATTTCGTATCGATACCAATACTTGAATTTGTATCGATACCTAATAACATCGGAACGAAAGTATTCGTACCGCCAACATAGCAATGTATTGTTTTTTTTGTGTATTTTAAGCTTTCTTTTACACAAGGGTTGTGTTATGTTTGACTGAACCTACCAGAGTACAAAATCAAACACAACGTGAGCAGGAAAAGATAAATATTCCAAACACGAACAAAAATTTCGACATTGTTTGACACTACAAGTAAGTGCTATTTTTAAAAGCAAAACAATTTGTAGTAAAAAGTCGTATCCACTTACGGAAAATTCTTATGAATTATTACCGTCTTCCTTTACCTACATTTAGAACATATACGTTTGATTACACAACCCACTTTTTGAGGGTATTAGGTAGATACATTTATCGAACATTTTGTAATTACACTTCGGTTTATTGAACCTTACTGGCAACAGCTTGGTACAAATATAAAATCATATATACAGAGAAATCACAAAAGAAGTGGAACAATGATTTAAGATTAATTTACAGTGTACACAGTAGCACAATACTTACTGCTACGTTTTCTTGATATGGTTTCAGCTATGGACAGAATATAATACAAAAAAATTACTCAGCAGAGATAGAGCAGCAAGGCGGCAATCCTCTGTTTATTCTTCTTCGGCCAGTTTCCGTATCCAAAAAGTTGAAATGGAAAGATGGTAGATGATCTTCATTACAGGCCACCTTTGCCATTTGTTTGACCTTCTTGTTGTAAACCAATCCTACATGAGCCGCGGCCCATGAAAAGGAGTTTCTCATAACTCATTGTTTATTTATTGCAACATGGTTCAAATGGTTCAAATGGCTCTGAGCACTATGGGACTTAACATCTTAGGTCATCAGTCCCCTAGAACTTAGAACTACTTAAACCTAACTAACCTAAGGACATCACACACATCCATGCCCGAGGCAGGATTCGAACCTGCGACCGTAGCAGTCCCGCGGTTCCGGACTGCAACGCCTAGAACCGCACGGCCACCGCGGCCGGCTATTGCAACATAATTTCCTGTAATTGAATACCAATTTACTGTTCCATTTCGGGTTTTCAATAGCTGGTAATACTCTTTTTGAGTCTGATACTGTCGTTAACCGGGATCTGTTGCTAATAATCTGAGATCTTCATTATAGACATGACATGGTATGTAGTTTTTGCTGGGGCGTTTGTGTTTTCTGTACAGTACATACATTGTAATTATCATCAAACCAATAGTAAAAGTTACTATTTTCCCTTACCCCATTCGGTACTTTCTGTACAAATACTTTGATTTTTCTTACGATTCTATGGAATTATCAAATACTTGGGATCTATGTAGATACTGTCGATACTGACATAGACGTATCAATAACTATACGTAACAAATATATCAGAACGTCTATAGTTGTGAAAACGGATGAGGGGGGGGGATGAGGGGGGGGGGAGGGAAGGGTTGTTGGTGGGATCCCCAACAGTGTGTTGAAGCTTAGCTATTGGAGCAGTTGTGACAGACAGCTGTAATAAAAGTAGATAATATCACAACAACAAGCTCACGTGTGAGATAGTGTCATATTCAAGGATTAAATACATCTATTTCGAACTGTCGCTCCAAGGAATGCGTTCGCTAATTTGTTTTACCATATTACCTAGTACGTCAACCCGGGTAAATTGCAAGTCCTTAAATGATACACGCAATCTTCTAATATAATTTTGTAGGTCAAGGTCTGAACTAACAGCCCCCGCTGTACCTTTTACAACAAGCCGTTACCCTGTCCCCAAAAAGAACACGATCTGACACAATAATGTGTGCTTAGTTCATTCTGAAGCGACAGAACAACTAAACGTGTTAAACAGTTTTTGAAATTTTGATTATGTATTAGCTAAAACATCGTCCACAATAATGAATAATACAGGGTGAAAAGTATTTAAACCGACAAACTCTGGGAGGTTGTAGGGGACACCAAAACAAATATTTTTCCCAAATGTCATTTTTTCCTATGAGGATTATTTAAACCGGTGGAGGCCGTATTCTACAGTTGTTAGAGGGCGTATTACCCTCTTCAGTTGTAGGTAACTGCTGTCCACCAGTGTAGTAGTGCATTGTCTCTGTGTACTAATGGAGGGATACACCTGTAGTGAGTACACTGATATGGTTGGTGCGTACTACGCAGCGGACCACAACGGACGAGCTGCACAGCGGGTTTATCAACAACAATACCCGAATCGCCGTATCCGACATCATACGACCTTTGCTGCTGTGTACCAACATGTGCATGCGACCGGGTCAATTAGCAGAGTACCTGGACAGGGACGCCATCGCACAATAAGAACACTGAAATTTGAGGAAGCTGTCTTGCAGCATGTGGAGCGGGATCCTTCAAACAGCACTCGTGCAATTGCACATAACATGGGGACGAATCAGATGAATGTAAGAACAGTCCTTCGAGAGCAATTGTTACATCCATTTCACTTACAGCGCGTCCACAACCTGGAACTAGTTGATTATCCACCCAGAGCACATTTTTCGCAGTGGTACCTGGAGCAGTGTGAAATGCAGCCTACATTTCCATCTTCTGTGTTGTTTACCGATGAAGCAACGTTTGGGCGTGATGGAGTCTTCAGCATGCACAAATCACATGTTTGGAGCGAGGATAACCCACATGTCACAGTTACTAGCGCTCATCAAGTGCGATTCGTCGTTAATGTGTGGGTCGGTGTAGTTGGGGACTGTTTAATTGGGCCGTATCTGCTACCTACGTCATTAAATGCCAGGCACTATTACAATTTTCTTGCCAGAGCATTGCCAGAATTGATGGAAGACGCCCCGATCCCTACAAGACAACGCATGTGGTTCCATCATGACGGGGTGCCGGCACATTTCCGTCGTCGTGTGCGTCGATTCCTGGACCTTCGGTTCCCAGAAACATGGATTGGTAGAGGTGGTCCTGTACCATGGCCTTCTCGATCCCCAGATATGTCCCCTCTGGACTTTTTTGTGTGGGGACAGATGCGCAACCTTGTTTACGCAACTCCTGTTGCATCAGAAGAGGATCTGGTTGCCCGGATAGTAGCAGTGTTCCTATTCAGGATACTCCTGGGGTTTTTGCCCGTTTCAGACAGAACATGATCCGACGGTGTAACCTTTGTTTAGGTGTCAATGGAGGCATTTTTGAAAATCTACTGTAATTGAAATTGGGTTGTGTTAATGTGTTGTCTCTTGGTCATAAAAAAATGGAAAAGTGTTTGTTGGTATAATTAATTTGCCGCCAGAGAAATCTTCCTCTACTGGTTTAAATACTCCTCATAGGAAAAAAATTACATTATGGAAAAATATTTGCTTTGATGTCCCCTACAACCTCCCAGAGTTTGTCGGTTTAAATACACTCCTGGAAATGGAAAAAAGAACACATTGACACCGGTGTGTCAGACCCACCATACTTGCTCCGGACCCTGCGAGAGGGCTGTACAAGCAATGATCACACACACGGCACAGCGGACACACCAGGAACCGCGGTGTTGGCCGTCGAATGGCGCTAGCTGCGCAGCATTTGTGCACCGCCGCCGTCAGTGTCAGCCAGTTTGCCGTGGCATACGGAGCTCCATCGCAGTCTTTAACACTGGTAGCATGCCGCGACAGCGTGGACGTGAACCGTATGTGCAGTTGACGGACTTTGAGCGAGGGCGTATAGTGGGCATGCGGAAGGCCGGGTGGACGTACCGCCGAATTGCTCAACACGTGGGGCGTGAGGTCTCCACAGTACATCGATGTTGTCGCCAGTGGTCGGCGGAAGGTGCACGTGCCCGTCGACCTGGGACCGGACCGCAGCGACGCACGGATGCACGCCAAGACCGTAGGATCCTACGCAGTGCCGTAGGGGACCGCACCGCCACTTCCCAGCAAATTAGGGACACTGTTGCTCCTGGGGTATCGGCGAGGACCATTCGCAACCGTCTCCATGAAGCTGGGCTACGGTCCCGCACACCGTTAGGCCGTCTTCCGCTCACGCCCCAACATCGTGCAGCCCGCCTCCAGTGGTGTCGCGACAGGCGTGAATGGAGGGACGAATGGAGACGTGTCGTCTTCAGCGATGAGAGTCGCTTCTGCCTTGGTGCCAATGATGGTCGTATGCGTGTTTGGCGCCGTGCAGGTGAGCGCCACAATCAGGACTGCATACGACCGAGGCACACAGGGCCAACACCCGGCATCATGGTGTGGGGAGCGATCTCCTACACTGGCCGTACACCACTGGTGATCGTCGAGGGGACACTGAATAGTGCACGGTACATCCAAACCGTCATCGAACCCATCGTTCTACCATTCCTAGACCGGCAAGGGAACTTGCTGTTCCAACAGGACAATGCACGTCCGCATGTATCCCGTGCCACCCAACGTGCTCTAGAAGGTGTAAGTCAACTACCCTGGCCAGCAAGATCTCCGGATCTGTCCCCCATTGAGCATGTTTGGGACTGGATGAAGCGTCGTCTCACGCGGTCTGCACGTCCAGCACGAACGCTGGTCCAACTGAGGCGCCAGGTGGAAATGGCATGGCAAGCCGTTCCACAGGACTACATCCAGCATCTCTACGATCGTCTCCATGGGAGAATAGCAGCCTGCATTGCTGCGAAAGGTGGATATACACTGTACTAGTGCCGACATTGTGCATGCTCTGTTGCCTGTGTCTATGTGCCTGTGGTTCTGTCAGTGTGATCATGTGATGTATCTGACCCCAGGAATGTGTCAATAAAGTTTCCCCTTCCTGGGACAATGAATTCACGGTGTTCTTATTTCAATTTCCAGGAGTGTACTTTTCACCCTGTATATGAAGAGTGCTAAGTTAGATAAAAGTAATGATGGCAACTTTACTAGTTACCAATGAAAGGTGAAACCAAACAGGAAAATTTTGAAATTAAACAGATTTTGTCTCCATTTACATAAATTCAGAATCCAGAATGTGTAATTTCTGAAGCTTTACAATACTTTACACAGTGCTGATGTAAGGTGGCAGAATAAATGAAGGTCAGTTTCGTACTTTACGTAAGAGTTTTATACATCGGTGAAAGAAGCAGCGAGAGGAAACGTTATGTGTGGAAGCAGGCGCGGGCAGAAGCAGAGGTCACACCACAGGAGACACCACGAAAACCTCTTGGGGGCTTCCCGCGGCGGGAGTCAGCGACCGGATAGGTGACGCATACTGGAGAGCAAGTAATGGGCCACCAGAAGTAGGACAGAAAGAAGCTCTAGAAAACTGCGTTTCGGAATTCCAAATGGATACGATCAAAGCCAGTGACGCAGTTGATCACGTGAACAGCGAATGGTAGACATGTCATGTACACATGTATCATTTAGGCGTCTGGAGTGGACACAAAACGTCAGATTGGCGGAAACGAACTAGGAGGGAGCAAAGTTCCGGGATTTCGATGCAGTTTAATGGTAGGGCCCTTGCGACTGGCAGAGAGAGTTTCCACAAAAATAAGAGGAACGCTCCTACTGGTCGAAAAAAGCCGTGACGTAGAGAATGAAAGAACCCATGTGGGGAGACAGTTCGGCTACGAGAAGACAAGAGCGAAATTTTCGGGGGACTCTTCTCTGAACTGGTGTCAAGTGCAGAACGGGGCCGGCCGGAGTGGCCGTGCGGTTCTAGGCGCTACAGTCTGGAGCCGAGCGACCGCTACGATCGCAGGTTCGAATCCTGCCTCGGGCATGGATGTGTGTGATGTTCTTAGGTTAGTTAGGTTTAATTAGTTCTAAGTTATAGGTTACTGATGACCTCAGAAGTTAAGTCGCATAGTGCTCAGAGCCATTTGAACCATATGAACATTTTCTTTTTTTTCGAAGAACGTGGCGCATAACGCTCTGTACGACGCAGAGGAGAAATTTGTGTGAACACTGCGTTCACTGCAGCTGACATTCAGCTAGATATTAGCTGTAGTGTTGTTCAGCTCCAACAACGGAGAAACGAGCCAGTCAGTTAGTTAATTGTTCGTGCAACGACTGGGAGGGCATTGTAATATGGACACTGCTCCAGTCATGCGCATGCGTATCACCATATTCCAAGACTAGGGTAGAGTACATGTTTCCTAGCATAACGAGAAACAGGGAGAGTTTCTGCTTGAAAAATCAGGAAAGGCTTAATTAGTTTTTATAGGAATTTCAGAGGGCAAGAGTAGCCATGCAGACGACAGCTCATCGCAGCTAAGGTAAATACCACGAGCTGAGGCGTAAACTTGTTGGTTCACCAGCTTGTGTCCACTGTAAACTCGAACGACCTTGGGTAATCGTTTGCTCAACTTGTCACAAAACTAACCATCCTGCATAGACTTGATTGTGTTCTTAAATAGTACTGAACTTTGAACCAGAATCGGATCTTACCGTAGTACTGGCCAACATCATGACGTTGTCGTAAGAATAATTTTGTAAAGAAACTTCGAGTTAAATATTACCGTTGTTGTGATTAGGATTATTTCACTTTCTTAGGATGAGATGCGTTCATTTGACAACCGTCGTAACATTGTCACATTGTAAGCTGTGTAAATGCGTGTATTTCTGTGATAAGATTGCAACATTAAACCAAAAATGTTTACAGCTTACACAGTTGTTGTTCTGTCCTCAAAACCTTGCACTGATGCATAGATTATATTTTTATTGAAAAAGAACTGAGGAAGATTTACTCAACAAAGTGGAGAATCATTCACGACTTTCGGTGCATTAATGTGTTTCTTTGCTATTGCGTTGTTTCCCGTAAGTCAATTTGGTATCTCCAAACAACTGCAAGTAACATTTGGAAACAAATTTTACATTTTAGAAACCAAATAATAACACAGTTTAAGGAACTAGTTTACTGTCACATATGTACCAAATTAAATGGAAAAATTTTCTCCAAGCCTATAATTTTATATTTAATGAAACAAAAATGCTTTGTTCTTCTAGTTTGTTATGACAGATAAAATTCTGGTGGAAAAATATTTTACATCTTATCACAGTTGACAAAATTCGTGTTACATTCGTAACACTCTAATGAGACTTATCTCTAATGAAACAAGGAGTTCTCAAATAATTTTGAAAAAGAAGTTTGACTCATTCGAGGAAAGTGGAAATTTACGGAATTGTGAAGAAGTCAGTGCCTCCCTGGTCAGATGAACTCATCAGCTGGTATCAATGAAACAATAAAGAGGGAGAAAATTTAGTTAAAGTGGTTCCAGGGTTGTTCTATAAACGATGATTTCAGTGTCAGAGAGTAAATTACCAAGGTTTCCTATCCATTGTATTGTCAAAAACAGCAAAGTTTCTTCTTTGAAATGACAAACGTTGAAAATGTTTCACATAAAGTTTTTGTGTTTTCCAGTTTGATTTCAATGAGAACTTCAGTACTACTAATGAGGATAAGGTGCAGAGCACTTACTGGAGTAATGTACAAATCGCTGTTTACACAGAATCGACTTATACAGTTATCAGTCCAAACAGGATATGCTGTTATATCTTATTATCTGAACGACGGTAAGCTAGGTTCTCGTACTTTGAATCAGAAAATACTTTGGAAAATAAAAAATGAATTTTCTAATCTTAAAGTGGGGCAAATACTCTTTGATGGAGCTAGTCAACATTTCAAACAGTGGTACGCATTAGCCGCTACAACTTCCAGCAAAGAAGATTGTGATCGTATGTTAAATTGGCATTTCTGCTGTACATCCCACGGAAAAGGAGCTTGTGATGGTGTTGGAGGAATTCTAAAGCATCATGTGTAACAGTACGTGAAAGCTGGAAAAGCTCTCGTTACGGGTTGCACATTTTTTGTAGGCCTACAATGTGTGAAACCCATAACCGATAAAGTTAATATAATAACAGTTCCAGCAGAGTACGTAAACAACCATGTTGCCCAGTAAACAGCAGCGTTGGAGTAATATCAGATCTCTTCCAAACACTCATCAAATCCACAGTTTTCGCGCCATTGGAAAATATACAGATAAAATAGGTGTTTTTTCCGTGGAAAACGGCAGACGCATCCATTTCAAATCTATTGCAGACCAGAGTGTTCAACAAGATACACTGATAAATTCTTTCATAACCAGCTGCTATGATGAAAACTTTCCACTGCCTTTTCGTTATTATGTAGCTGTGAAATTAGAATTTGAACTAAGAAATTTGCACAAATTTGTTGGAGAAGCTGTCGGTGAAGAACATGAAAAAAAGTCATATTAGTTAAATTTCTTAACAGAGTAGGGAATAAATTTGCATCGTTTGAAAAGGATGACCCTAGTGAAGCTGACATTTACTAAGGGTTGTTTACTTTACAGGAGCCTACCACAGACCCTCGGGAAATCTTTTTAACTAAATTAGTCGTCTACTACCTGAATTCCCCTCATTTATTCATAAATATATCACTACATAATTATTTTAACATTGTTAGACATATAATTTCAGTCCTTCACTCTACATTAAATGGAAGTGTTACATACCAACCCAGATAACCGTACACGGGGAGACGCGCCAGCCTCGGTTCGAATCCGTCCAGCGGATTAACGACTGAATCCGGTGTGCCAGCCAGAATCGATGTTGTTTTTAAACAGTTCCCCACATCTCACTTCATGAATACTGGGCTGGTACTCACGTCCCGTCTCACATACACGCTACGCAAAAATTTAGAAAGTTGCTCACACTTGCGCACAGAACACAGAATTTAGTTAGATGCGGACAGATGGGTTACAAAGATTCCGTCTTGGGGGGGGGGGGGGGGGGGTGAATGGAAGACTAATGACCTTCTATGATTAGTCTCCTTAAACCCATATCCAGTAGAAGTAGCAGCAGCAGCAGATGTGTTACGTCTGAACACTAAAATGTTACAACCGTAACATCTATTTGTCTTATTTTGTATTAGTTAGGATAAATTTATTCAATTTCTCATATATTCTCACAAATGCTGTCTCTTGTACTATATATCAATACCACAAGTTGCTCTATGTACTGAAGAATCTCAGGGATATTACAAGAATTCCGAAGACATCAAACTTTGATTGTATTTTGTTCCTATTAATATCTGTCTACAAAAAAAAATTAGTAACTGTTCGGTTTTATTTTCGTGTTAAAACTTCACTTTCAGTTGCACAAATGTTACGTTCGTAACAGTGCACTCACCCCATTACATTAAAGAAGACTGCGGAACGACACAAATTTTGCTGTGAAAAGGAGAAGAGCGTTAAACAGTGCGTAGCAGTGCTACCATCTAAGGGGACGACCATTAATTACGTGATGAGTTTTCTTTCTTGGTGAGATGCGGTCACTGTAGGAGGTTTGACTTCTTTTGACAGAGCCACAACCTCATTTCTGTTTGCACTATTTCATCACTATCAAAGTGTAATTCAAGTTTTGGAAATAGACGGAAATCCGATGGGGCTAAGTCGAGACTGTATGAGCAATGGTCGATAGCACGGAACCCAAAGCCTCTTGTACCAGATGTCGCAACGCTCGTGTATTGTCTGGCATTGTCATGCTGGAGAGGAGGGTGCTTCATGTGTGGACAACTCTTCGAATTCGAAACACGATTACAGCACACTGCTTCTCACGCACCGACACAGTTACGTTACACACCGCCAAGTTACACGCTGCAATTCGGAGCCCTCTAGCGGCAGAGGATTGCAACTAGCGTCAGCGTAGCGGGAAAGTCGACCGAGTAATTTGCATGACATGTAATACCTCAATCGATATTGAGAACAGAACAAAAAAATCGGAGGCGTTACTTTTTGCACGCCCTCGTAGAACGTTTCAGTAGGCCCTAAGCGAGGGTCCGCAAACGAGCGGTTGTTGTTGTTGTGGTCTTCAGTCCTGAGACTGGTTTGATGCAGCTCTCCATGCTACTCTATCCTGTGCAAGCTTCTTCATCTCCCAGTACCTACTGCAACCTACATCCTTCTGAATCTGCTTAGTGTATTGATCTCTTGGTCTCCCTCTACGATTTCTACCCTCCACGCTGCCCTCCAATGCTAAATTTGTGATCCCTTGATGCCTCAAAACATGTCCTACCAACCGATCCCTTCTTCTAGTCAAGTTGTGCCACAAACTTCTCTTCTCCCCAATCCTATTCAATACCTCCTCATTAGTTACGTGATCTACCCACCTTATCTTCAGAATTCTTCTGTAGCACCACATTTCGAAAGCTTCTATTCTCTTCTTGTCCAAATTGGTTATCGTCCATGTTTCACTTCCATACATGGCTACACTCCATACAAATACTTTCAGAAACGACTTCCTGACACTTAAATCTATACTAGATGTTAACAAATTTCTCTTCTTCAGAAACGATTTCCTTGCCATTGCCAGTCTACATTTTATATCCTCTCTACTTCGACCATCATCAGTTATTTTACTCCCTAAATAGCAAAACTCCTTTACTACTTTAAGTGTCTCATTTCCTAATCTAATCCCCTCAGCATCACCCGATTTAATTTGACTACATTCCATTATCCTCGTTTTGCTTTTGTTGATGTTCATCTTATATCCTCCTTTCAAGACACAGTCCATTCCGTTCAACTGCTCTTCCAAGTCCTTTGCTGTCTCTGACAGAATTACAATGTCATCGGCGAACCTCAAAGTTTTTACTTCTTCTCCATGAATTTTAATACCTACTCCGAATTTTTCTTTTGTTTCCTTTACTGCTTGCTCAATATACAGATTGAATAACATTGCCCGCGTCTCGTGGTCGTGCGGTAGCGTTCTCGCTTCCCACGCCCGGGTTCCCGGGTTCGATTCCCGGCGGGGTCAGGGATTTTCTCTGCCTCGTGATGGCTGGGTGCTGTGTGCTGTCCTTAGGTTAGTTAGGTTTACGTAGTTCTACGTTCTAGGGGACTAATGACCACAGATGTTAAGTCCCATAGTGCTCAGAGCCATCTGAACCATTTGGATAACATCGGGGAGAGGCTACAACCCTGTCTCACTCCTTTCCCAACCACTGCTTCCCTTTTATGCCCCTCGACTCTTATAACTGCCATCTGGTTTCTGTACAAATTGCAAATAGCCTTTCGCTCCTTGTATTTTACCCCTGCCACCTTCAGAATTTGAAAGAGGGTATTCCAGTTAACGTTGTCAAAAGCTTTCTCTAAGTCTACAAATGCGAGCGGTATGCAAAGTAATTGCGAATGTGTGGTTACGAACTGTCACTATTTTCATTTGGCTTCACTGGTTTGCGCACGAGTCACGGCCCCCAACGCGAACTTGTTTAAAGTATTGTCGAGAGTTGGAGTTGTAATCAAAGTATATGTATAGGACATACACTATGGATACAGTGCACGCACGTGTCTGGGTAGTTGGCAGTAGCCACAGTGGAGCGTTACAACGACGAAACCGAGCGAGGTGGCGCAGTGGTTAGCACACTGGACTCAAAGTCGGGAACACGACGGTGCAAACTCGCGTCCCGCCATCATAATTTAGGTTTTCCGTGATTTCCCTAAATCGCTAAAACAAATGTCGGGATGCCTCCTTTGAAAGTGCACGACTGATTTCCCTCCCCATCCTTCCCTAATCCGAGCCTGTGCTCAGTCTCCAAAGACCACATTGTCGACGGGTCGTTAAACACTAATCTCCTCCTCCTATAGCAACCAAGAGCGTTAAAAAAATTGGTTCAAATGGCTCTGAGCACTATGAGACTTAACATCTGAGGTCATCAGTCCCCTAGAACTTAGAACTACTTAAAACTAATTAACCTAAGGACATCACACACATCCATGCCCGAGGCAGGATTCGAACCTGCGACCGTAGCGGTCGCGCGGTTCCAGACTGAAGCGCCTAGAACCGCTCGGCCACAACGGCCGCCCAAGAGCGTTAACCACCTGCTTAATGGCGTGTTTGTCTACCCCAGAAACGCAATACAATTCTGCGTGGAATGATTATAGAAATTACAAACTATGCTGAACACAGGACACACTAAGAGTTGCTTTCTTGAGGACTAGCCCACGAGGTTGGGTTTGCGACCTGGCCTCGTTCGGAGAACATTCTAGCCAGCGAAAGCCGCTCATTCACACGCTGACCATATCTGCTGTCAACAACAAATCCGACACGCTTCGTGAGTCTACAGGTAGAACCAGAAAACCACAGAAAGTTGAGCAAGGCAGGACAAAAAAAAGCATAGTCCTTACACTCCCCCCCGCCCCCGCAAACTAAGAAAAAACGACTGATGGAAATACCCCCCCCCCACCCCTTCCACCACCATTCCTTCTACACCCTACACCCTCGCATACAAACAGCCCGTAAATTTGAGTTCACAATTGCAGTGCTAAGTGAAATACTCGTAGCAGCAGGTGCACGCTATGACTTTGCATGACATATGTATTTCTTAAGGTTATGCAGAAGCAACGTCCAATGTACTAACGCAAACATTTTATTATGATTATTATTATGTTATAATATTTACTATATTTTATTGTAATTAAGCGATGTATTGTTATGAATTAAAGTTGTACTTGTGACAAGTTATATCTGGAGGGGGGGGGGGAGGAGGAGTGAGAGAGGCAGTACAGAATTGTAACTCCCCCTCCTCAGAAACAAACCCTATATCCGCACCTGCCTATAAATAAGTAAAACTGCCACCAACCCAGAAGTTGGCTTGAAGACCAAAGCGCTTTACACCGGGGTGGAAAGAGACATGGCATACCTTCTGATATCGTGTCGGACACTCGGACCTCCTTTGCCAGGCGTAGTCCAGCAACTGCACGTGGCATGGCCTCAACAAGTCGTTGGAAATCCCTTGCAGAAACATTGAGCCATGCTGCCTCTATGGCCGTCCATAACTGCGAAAGTGTTGCCGCTACAGGATTTTGTGCACGTACTGGCATCTCGATTGTATCCCATAAATGTTCGATGAGATTCATGTCGGGCGATCTGGGTGGTAAAATCATTCACTCAAACTGTCCAGAACGTTTCTCTAACAAATGATTCGCGAACAACTGTGGCCTAGTGACATTGCACATTGTCATCCATAAAAAAATTCCATCGTTGTTTGGGAACGAGAAGTCTATGAATGGCTACAAATGGTCTTCAAGTAGCCGCACATAACCATTTCCACTCCACGATGGGTTGGTTGGACTAGAGGACGCAGTCCATTCCATGTGGAATTCCATTCCATTAAGGAGCCACCACAATCTTGCACAGTGTCTTCTTGACAACTTGCATCAATGGCTTCGTAGGGTCTGTGCCACACTCGAACCTTAACATCAGCTCTTACCAACTGACGTCGGAGTCATCTGACCAGGCCACAGTTTTCCAGTCGTTTGCAATCCAACCGAAATGGTCACGAGGCCAGGATAGCCGCTGCACGCGATGTCGTGCTGCTAGCAAAGGCATTTGCAACGGTCGTTTCCTGGCACAGCCTTTTGACGTTCGTCGTACGTCCCACATTGATTTATGCGGTTATTTCACCAAGTGTTGCTTGTCTGATAGTACTGACATCTCTACGCAAACGCCGCTGTTCTCTGTCGTTAAATGAAGGCCGTCGGCCGCTGCATTATCCATGGTGAAAGGTAATGCCTGAAATTTGGTGTTCTGGGCATACTCTTGGCACTGTGGATGTCCGAATATTGAATTCCCTAACTATTTCCGAGAAAGAATGTTCTATGAGTCTAGATCCAACTACTATTCCACTTTCAAAGTCTGTTAATTTCCGTGGTGAGGCCATAAGCACGCCGGGAACCTTTTTAAAGGAATCATCTATGTACAAATGACAGGTCCGGTAATGTGCTGTCCTTTTGTACCTTGTGTACGCGATACTAGCGACGTACGTGCATGTGCATATCGCTGTCCCATGACTTTCGTCACCTCAATGTACTAACAAGGGAACCTCCCCATCGCACCCCCCTCAGATTTAGTTATAAGTTGGCAGAGTGGAAAGGCCTTGAAAAACTGAACACAGATTAATCGAGAAAACAGGAAGAAGTTCTGTGGAACTATGAAAAAAATAAGCAAAATATACAAACTGAGTAGTCCATGTGCAAGATAGGCAACATCAAGGAGAGCATGAGCTTAAGCGCGCCGTGGTCCCATGGTGAGGGTTAGCTGCCCTCTGTAATAAAAAAACTGAGTTAATCGATCATCAACGAACTTAAACTGATGTCTTACGACGTCCGCCCTGAGCAGACGCAACGAACAAAAGCGAACAGAATGAGATAAAAAAAAAAAGGTTAGCGTGAGCACCTGCGGAACGAGAGGTCTTTGGTTCAAGTCTTCCCTCGAGTGAAAATTTTAATTTCTTTATTTTCGCAAAGTTATGATCTGTCCGTTCGTTCATTGACGTCTCTGTTCACTGTAATAAGTTTAGTGTCTGTGTTTTGCGACCGCACCGCAAAACCGTGCGATTAGTAGACGAAAGGACGTGCCTCTCCAATGCGAACCGAAAACATATGATCGCAAGGTCATAGGTCAACCGATTCCTCCACAGGAAAACACGTCTGATATATTCTATACGACACTGGTGACGGCATGTGCGTTACATGACAGGAATATGTTGTCGACCTTCCTAACTTGTACACTTGGCGAATGGGTAAAAAGATTCTTCTACCTTGCCTGATTTAGGTTTTCTTGTTAATGTGATAATCACTCCCAAAAAAGTGATGAAAACATAAGAGTTTGTCACATAAACTGCAAAAAATGAAAGCAACAGTTTTACAGTCGCACAGTTTTCCCTGTGCTCTATCAAAACATATGTTTTTAACGTTTTCAAATTTTTCCGTGTGTAGACCGTCAAATCCTGCATATGTCCAAGCAAATCTGAACATGTCCTGGAATTTTGGAGAGCGAAGTTGATTATGTGTGAGTGCCTGAACTTTGATAATTGTCAGAAAACAAAAAATTAAACTTTTTACTCGAGGGTAGACTTGAACCAAGGACCTCTCGTTCCGCAGGTACTCAGGCTAACCACGGGACCACGGCGCTCCTGAGCTCACACAATTCTTGATGTTGCCTATCCTGCCCATGGACTACTCAGTTTGTATATTTTGCTTATTTTTTTCATAGTTCCACACAACTTCTTCCTGTTTTCACGATTGATCTGTGTTCAGTTTTTCAAGACCTATCCACTGTGCCAACGTATAACTAAATCTGAGGGGGGTGCGATGGGGAGGTTCCCTTGTAAGCATGATCCTTTCGGAGGTGGTATGACACTTGCTTCCTCCGACATAGTTTAACGTGGTCTCCGAACCATGTACATCTGCACCTACATGTACATAACTACTATGTAATGCACAATTAATAGTCTGGCAGAGGGTTCATCGAAACACCTTCAAGCTGTTTCTCCACCATTTCACTCTGGAAAAGCACGCAGGAAAAACCAACACTTAAATCTTCCCATGGAAGCTCTGATTCCTCTTATATTGTCGTGATAATCATTTCGCTATATGTAGGTTGACGCAACAAGAAATTTTCGCATTCGGAGGAGGAAGATGGCGAGTGAAATTACTTTTGTTTTAATGATTGCCACGCCAACTCTCGTATCATATCTGTGACACCCTCATCCCCATTTCACGACAAAACGAAACGAGCTGCCGTCTTTTAACTTTCTCACTGTCACCCGTCAATCCTGTCTCATACGGATCCCACAGCATACAGCAGTACTCAAGAAGAAGGCCAAGCATATTGTTGGCAGTTTTTTAGTAGACCTGTCGCAAGTTTTAAGTGTTCTGTCAATAAATCGCCTTCTTTGGTTAGGTTTCCCCGTCAACATTAAGTATGTGATAGTTAAAGTTTAAGTTATTCGTAATTGTAATGCCTAAATAGACTACTGGCCATTAAAATTGCTACACCACGAAGATGACGTGCTACAGACGCGAAATTTAACCGACAGGGAGAAGATGCTGTGATAGGCAAATGATTCGCTTTTCAGAGCATTCACGCAAGGTTGGCGCCAAGGGCGACACCTACAACGTGCTGACATGAGGAAAGTTTCCAACCGACTTCTCGTACACAAACAGCAGTTGACCGGCGTTGCCTGGTGAAACGTTGTTGTGATGCCTCGTATAAGGAGGAGAAATGCGTACAATCACGTTTCCGACTTTGATAAAGGTCGGATTGTATCCTATCGCGATTACGGTTTATCTTATCGCGACATTGCTGCTCACGTTGGTCGAGATCCAATGACTGTTAGCAGAATATGGAATCGGTGGGTTCAGGAGGGTAATACGGAACGCCGTGCTGGATCCCAACGGCCTTGTATCACTAGCAGTCGAGATGACAGGCATCTTATCCGCATGGCTGTAACGGATCGTGCAGCCACGTCTCGATCCCTGAGTCAACAGATGGGGACGTTTGCAAGACAACAACCAATTGCACGAACAGTTCGACGACGTATGCAGCAGCATGGACTATCAGCTCGGAGACCATGGCTGCGGTTACCCTTGACGCTGCATCACAGACAGGAGCGCCTGCGATGGTGCACTCAACGACGAACCTGGGTGCACGAATGGGAAAACGTCATTTTTGCGGATGAATCCAGGTTCTGTTTACAGCATCATGATGGTCGCATCTGCGTTTGGCGTCATCGCGGTGAACGCACATTGGAAGCGTGTATTCGGCATCGCCATACTGGCGTATCACCCGGCGTGATGGTATGGGGTGCCATTGGTTACACGTCTCGATCACTTCTTGTTAGCACTGATGGCACTTTGAACAGTGGACGTTACATTTCAGATGTGTTACGACCCGTGGCTCTACCCTTCATTCGATCCCTGCGAAACCCTACACTTCAGCAGGATAATGCACAACCGCATGTTGCAGGTCCTGTACGGGCCTTTCTGGATGCAGAAAATGTTCGACTGCTGGCCAGGACAGCACATTCTCCAGATCTCTCACCAATTAAAAACGTCTGGTCAATGGTGGCCGAGCAACTGGCTCGTCACAATACGCCAGTCACTACTCTTGATGAACTGTGGTATCGTGTAGAAGCTGCATGGGCAGCTGTACCTGTACAGGCCATCCAAGCTCTGTTTGACCCAATGGCCAGGCGTATCAAGGCCGTTATTACGACCAGAGGTGGTTGTTCTGGGTACTGATTTCTCAGGATCTAGGCATCCAAATTGCGTGAAAATGTAATCACATGTCAGTTCTAGTATAATATATATGCCCAATGAATACCTGTTTATAATCTGCATTTCTTGTTGTTGGTATAGCAATTTTAATGGCCAGTAGTGTATTTAGTTGATTTATAGCCTTTAGATTTTTGTGACTTGCGTGCCATAGAAAATTTATTTAGAATTTCTAGTCACTTTTCGCAACATACAGATATCTTGACTAAGTCTTTGGAAATTGGTTTTGATTATTTGATGACTTTCCGAGACGGTAAATGACATCATCATCTTCAAACAATCTAAGAGGACAACTAGGCATTTTCACATTAATAAACATTGCTTTAGGCGACATAAACTCCACGTGACCGATAAAAATCCTAAATCTGACCAGGGATCGAATCCGCGCCCTTGGGATTCGTAGTCTGTCACCTTACTTATACATCTAAAAACTTAGAATAGTAGCCAACTGGCAGTTTGTCTCACATCATCGATCCAAAACACTTTAGCTTCTAGACGAAGGCCAGGTTGTTTAATGAAGGGAGATGGTGTAACGCTAGGAATATGTAGCACAGCTCGGCCATGTCATGGCGCAGGTTGTCTGTTGCGGCGCTGTTTGACACGACGGCCAGAGAGAGGTCGCTACCGTAGCGCTGCAGGTGTTCTTAGCGGCCTCCACTAGCGACTATCGCGCAACACCTGCGGCATTTTTCAGTCATAGTAATTAGTAGCACACCTCCACTGTCCCACGGCGCATTTCACACTCTCACGCACATGTCTGATCACGGAAGGCGCCGCTGTGTTTCTTTCCTGCCTGCTCGTGTTTGAAAAGGCTTCAGATGCTGAATGCAGTGCATGCACGAGTATGACGAACGGCCTTGAAATTAGCGATTGACACCATTTTATATTGGCTGCATATTTTAATGCCCGAAATGTGGCAATCGCAGTTAGAAGCACTTTTTTTTTAGATGCCCGAGGACAGATTACAGCTTAGCTAATATGTGCCAAGTACAGTACTGCCTCAGAAATCCTCATAAACATATTATAGAAGGTATTCCAAATCCGCCTCTGCATTTACAAGAAAGTACGAATTTATAAAACCATTTATGTTTAATCTTAGTCGTATAAGCCATCGTCAGTGGTATGGAATGAAAAATATTTTCGTTGTTGGTTGCTTTCTTGATCTAAAAAAGGTCGTTAGAAAAGACATTAGGGTGTGATTTTACTTAAGGAATTTTATGTACAATTTTAGCTTACATCAGGAAGTGTCGTCTGCTTGCACACTGTTGAGGTATTGCTTCGTTTGGCAAAGATGTTTTTTGCCTAATCTGAGGTTGATATGCAGCACTAAACATGTCTTGGCGTGAAATATGACACTGTATAAGACTACTGCCGTTTGTTTGCATACTCCAGACTAAAGGTGTCGTTATGTGTTGTGTGTGTGTGTGTGTGTGTGTGTGTGTAGTGTTGCCAATGTAACCGAGAGTTTTGGTTTCCAATTGCTCGAAAAATGTTCGTTTCATCTGTAGTGTGTCATACGTGTATTATATTGTGTTATTTATGTTAATAAGTATTTATTTAATATGTAAGCGAAATGAAGGAGCAGTGTGGGAGTTGAAGATATAAATGGGGAGTAGGTGGTAGAGGAGAGGGAGCTAAGGCGAGTGAAGATAGTCAACGGTGAATGCGAAGTTGGGAAAGGAAAGTGAGTTGGTAATGAGATGAAAAGAGATGGAGGAGGTAGAGGTGAAATCGAGGGGAGAATGGGAGGGAAAGAAAGAGAGAGATAGAGAGGGGGGGGGGGCGAGAGAGAGAGAGTGGGCGGGGGAGAGAGTGAATTTTTTTATGTAATTTGTTCAACGATTTTGTATAGTGTCTGGCTTCCAATATTTTTCTGGTCACTAAGTAGCTGTTTACTGTCTGTTGGTGCTTTGGGTTTACGGTAGTTTTCTACAAAAGTGAGGAGATGTTCGTTTTCATTTATTTTATGATTCTTATATCTTTATCTATTGTTCTTAGCGTATGATATACCGATCTAAAGTGGTATACAAATGTTGAGTGATTTGCATTGTATTTCAATGTATTGATTTCTTATTTTTACCTTGTGTCAAACGTCCCGCCAGTCACTCCATGCAGGTAGCACATATTCAGGCATTAATTCCGACTTCCAGCTACCCCCTATTCAAGATAACAGCATATATGAAATTAATTAAATGCTCTGAAATGAAACGAACAGATAGATGGGGATGAAGTCAATGAAGATGCATGGACATAAACTGTTCAGATATGCTGAACGTGCAACCGAAAATTTATACCACACCGGTACTCGAAACTGAATTTCTTCGTTACCGCAAGCAATCGCTTTAACCATTTTTTGTCCTCTTAACAATTGTTTTCACCTTAACAATTTATTTATTTACTTCGCCGTTATCGCCTTCGTCGGCGTTAGCTCTTCAGTCATCAAATTTCTTATTCCTCTATCCGAAAGTAAGACTTTTTCTTACAACTAATGGTTATTGGAAAATTGAGTTTTAATCTGGCGCACTTGCCACTAAAACAAAACACATTAATTTAAAAAAATGTCCTTCTTGAAAACGAAGAAGAAACGTAAGGGAACTAAAAGAAATACGGCCTTACTTTAGTTAATCATTAAACTAAACATTTAGTCTTTCTGCGAAAGATTTGTAGATTTTTAAAGCTTCCTTTGCTAATTATGTATTCTTCTTTGGTGAATGAAACTATGCTTTAAGAGTCATGGCTATTGAAGTTCGTCTCTGCCTATAAATATTCCGTAGGTTCGAGCCAGTGAACTGTATTTATTAACTTCCTCGTGTGATTCGGCTACAAGCAGGCAATTCTGATATTTTACCTTATATTCTTGATGCCCTTGGCTTCGAAAATGCTGAAATCTCAGGTAATCAAGATAGTAGACTAATCTTCTTCCTAGTCTAAATTTTGGTCTTTTGGTCCTTAATGACGAAATAATGGATTAAGGTGTGTTCACACGAGCGATAGAAATTGCATATTGCCGACAGTATGTCCCGTCAGAGTTGCCGGCCACTCCCATTGCATGCACACCTTCAGCACCATCGCCAACATTGTTTGTGGCATTACATTTCTAAAGGCCAGAAACGTTTGTACACGCAACAGTATAGACTGGAGGTAATGGAAGTGAGTGCGGCGTGCCTGCTTTTGAACTTCACAAGGAATAAAAGTTAGCGAGAAAATGACAAATCGGACTTTTAAGAAAGCGAGCTTCTTTCAGAACTATTAACTCGTGAACCGATACTATCGTAAAGAAGCTACCTTGTTAAAGTGCAGTTCTTGGTGATATACCATTTGGTTAGAGTAGATTAAATTAGATGCACTTTTCATTCCAATAGGTCCATAGTGAGGAGATCCTCCAGGATGTAGAACGTGTCACAAAAACAAGAATACACAATTAATATTTCCAAAATAGAATAAATGTGGTACTGTACCCTCCACAGATCCCAAGTGAAATGGTCCTCATGGATGCGGAATATGTGAAAAAAATCTTAAGTATATTCTAATTTAAACAGTGATAAATAACTTGTTACGAAACATGTAAATACTGAATTCACTGAGATGCATATCATAATTCTTAGGCTATAATAGTCAAGTGTGTCAAATAGAAAACTCGTTTTAGGACACTTATTCACGATGATCGCATTACTGCACTGAATTCGTAGAGAAATCAGAGTATACTAATACTCTCGTTATTTGATGTTGTTAGTAGCATATGCACATCTATTGGTTCTACTTCAAAATCCATCAGTGTAGTAGGAGTTGGCCACCAATAAATCCTTTACGCTCCTCTTAAACTGAACTTCGTTAGCAGTTAAAATTTTTATTGCTGTTGGCAAGTTATTGAAAATGTGCGTTTCTGAATAAAGGATACCTTTTTGGATGAAAGTAATTGATTTTGAATCATTATGAAGATTATTCTTATTTCTAGTATTGAATCCGTGAACCGAATTGTTGGTTTGAAAGAGATATATTTTTAATGATAACTTTCATTAAGGAATAAATGTATTGGGAAGCAGTAGTTAGTATTCCTAATTCCCTAAACGGAGAGATGGTACCAGAGGTTTGCAAAGCTTTGATGGAAGAAATGCTTGTGATATTTTATTGTGGTTTACCAGAACAGTGATAGAACTACGTATTTCATAAATGCAGTGCGTCATCGACCAGAGTGATGGGACGTGGAATGTAATCCATACAAACATTTTTTAAAATGTACAGTTACCACTTTGGTGCCAATGAACACGAACTCACATGTAACGTAGCTGACTGAAGTTTAGAAGTTTTAAGAATATATGTGGAAGCCAATTGTGGCTTACTGCTGTAGATTTAACACAATGGTGGTACCTAGAATGACTTTTATCGGATTTCGGTCCTCGTAGGGCTATATAGGCCTGTTACTTTCTACGTCCCAAAGGCATGGCCACATATACTGATCAGCCAGAACGTCTTGACCACCTACCTAATAACCGGTATGTCCACAAATGGCTCTAAGCACTATGGGACTTAACATCTGAGGTCATCAGTCCCCTAGACTTAGAATTACTTAAACCTAAGGACATCACACACATCCATGCCCGAGGCAGGACTCGAACCTGCGACCGTAGCAGCAGCGCGTTTCCGGACTGAAGTGCCTAGAGCCGCTCGGCCACACCGGCCGCCCGGTATGTCCACATTTGGCACGGATAACAGCGGCAACGCGTATTGGCATGGAGGGAGTTAGCACCGCATCTGCACACACACAAGTCACCCACTTCCCGTAAATTCCGGGGAGGGGGGCGATTAGCTCTGACGCCACGTTCAATCGTATCTCAGATGCGTTCGATAGGGTTGTGATCTGGTGAGTTGGGGAGCCAGCACATCAACTGGAACTCGTCACTGTGTTCCTCGAATCATTCCATCACATTCCTGGCCTTGTGACATGGCGCATTATCTCGCTGAAAACTGCCACTGCCTTCGGCAAATATGATCGTCATGAAGGAGTGTACGTTGTCTGCGATCAGTGTACGATACTCCTTTGCTCGTCATGGTGCTTAGCACGAACTCCACTGGTCCCACCGATGCCCACGTGAATGTTCCCCAGAGCATAATTGAGCCGCCGCTAGCTTGTCTCCGTTCTGCAGTACATTTATCAAGGAGATGTTCCACTGAAAGACGACGGAATCGCGACCTCCCATCGGCATGATGAAGAAGGTATCGAGATTCATCACGCCATGCAATGCTCTGCCGCTGCGCCAGCCTCCAGTGCCGATGGTCACGTGCCCATTTCAGTCGTAGTTGCTGATGTCGTGTTAACATTGGCACAAGCACGGGTCGTCGGCTGCAGAGGTCCATCGCTAGGAGTGTTCGGTGCACTGTGTGTTCAGACACACTTGTGTTCTGCACAGCATTGAAGTCTGATGTTAGTTACGCCACAGTTCTCCGCATGTCCTGTTTTACTAGTGTGCTCAGCCTCCGACGTCCGATATCTGTATTGAGAGGTTGTCGCCCAAACCCACGACGTCTATATGTGGTTTCACCTTGGTTTCGTCATGTGTTGAAGACACTCGCCACAGCACTCGTCGAACACCCGACAAGTCGTGCAGTTTTCGAAATGATCGTGCCGAGCCTCCGGGCCATCGCAATCTGCAATCCCTGATCACACAGCTCGCATCGCCCAGGACTCGTTCCTTCTCCCCTGGCCACTACAGTCACTACATCACAATATTAGTGAGCTTTTGCAGCCAACTTTGGAGAGAAGGTTATGTGATCTCTATCCACCACCATCATCGTCACTTGAACTTGCCATTAGTTTGCAGGAAGAATAGTACAAGATTCCACTAACAACCATACAGGATCTGTATTTATCCATTCCGAGACGACTGGAAGCTGTTTTACATACCATATCGTATTAGGCACGGTAATGCAGCGTTTTTTGTGTTTCCATGTTTTTGTTCAACCCCTGTATTACGGTAATGTGTCGCCGCAATAGTGTTGCAGTCAACATTACTACGATTTAGCTACAATATACGGCAATATGGAGCAGGCTGTGGCTGTCATTTGGAAAGGTATGGTCAAGATATTGCCAGTGTTGTCCACAAAGGTTAAGTTAGGACCCTTTGGCAGAACTGGGCATGGAAGATGTGCTGACTCACTCTTCAAATGGGGACTGCTGTCTTCGCCAGCATGTGACTGCAGCACGCCTAAGCAGACCATCCAAAACATCAGAGAAGAATGCAGTGCTAGAGCGTTCAGTGGGGACTTTGAAGAATTCCTCGTGGGATCCCAAAAATCCATCGAATATATACAAGGACTAGATGTTTGTCTGTGAGCATTTGTAATTTTATGTAATGTATAATAACATGATCCAATACTGAAATGTACTTAAATGCCATACGCTAAATAAATAAAATCAATGGGGAACAAACACTGTACCATGAGATGGACGTGATCAGCCAAAACTGTCATTGAAATACCACGATATGGCTACCCATATCATGACAGAACTCCCTGTATGTTCCACTCTTGGTGCTAACAGGGTTCGCGAGTGCGATATTCAGTTCTGTAGTGACTTTTGTAGCTGTCTCCTTCTTATTTTTCGGCACAACCCTCTTCAGTGACCGTCGCACACGATCACTCAACACACAATTTCGTCACGTCATGACTTAGCGGATGATGTTTCTCCGCTTTCACTGAACGCGCTGATAATCTTCGAGATGGTGCCTCTTGAGACACCAAAGACTTTGGCTGGTTTAGTTAGCACCATACGAGCACCAACAATTTGCCCACGTTCGAGTACACTTAGTTCCGACATAATGCACTCACAACTACACAGAACGCTGTTCTGACTATGACTGACACTTGCGAAGTTTTGAGGACATTGCACAGGGGCCGACCGTGGTCTGCTACAAAAGCGCAACCTGTAGGCTTTTCTAACATCCGCATTTATTTTCAAGCATGCCTGTCTCGCGGTGTTTCCGTATTTTCGTCCAATCCCTGAATATAACTCGTGTAAACGCACCTTAAGATATTCCAGTATGTGCAGAAGCGTGTCGGACGTGAGCCGATTTAGTGGAGGTGCCCATTAGACTATCTGAGCACGATTCCATGCCGTGCTAAAACTTTCGTTCTCACGGAAGTTTCCGAACTTCCGAACACAACTACCAGAGGTTCTCCCACAGGGTACTGCGGAACAGCACAACTGGAGGTACAGAACTTCCGTGCTGTACTACAGTACAAATCTGACACAAACTTTAAACTGTCACGCTTGTGTGTGCTGCAGCAGACATGGGAGACAGTCATACACATACAGGCCGCCACACGGCGAGACCATCCTTCAGAGAGGCACAACATTCGACAGCCTGCGTAGAAGTATTGCCTATGAATTTCTTATGTGAAAACTCTAAAAGTTTTTTTTTAATAAAACAAACGTTATTAACATTCATTCCGCAGCTCGTGGTCATGCGGTAGCGCTCTCACTTTCCGGACACGTGATCCCGGGTTCGATTTCCCGTGAGGTCAGGGATTTTTCCTCCCTCGAGATGACTGGGTGTTGTTGTGTCGTCTTCATCATCATCATTCATCCCCATTACGGTCGGAGGAAGGCAATGGCAAACCACCTCCACTAGGACCTTGCCTAGCACAGCGGTGCGGGTCTCCCGCATTGTTCCCTGCACTCCTCGGAGTATGGGACCTCTTCATCATATTAACGTTCCACAAAATGTAAAAATGTGTGGGACCAAACTGCTGAGGTCATCGGTCCCTAGACTTACCACTACGTAAACTAACTTATGTTATGCTAAGAACAACACACACACCAATGCTCGAGGGAAGACTCGAACCTCCGACGGGAGGAGCCGCGCAGTCCGTGACATGGCGGCTCTAACCGAGCGGCCTCTCCGCGCGGCTAACATTCTACATCCTTATTCTTTATGTGTACGTATTTTCAGCCCTCTGTCTTTAGAGGCTCCGAATTGTAGCTTGTAACATGGCGGTGCGTTAGAAACAGCGTGCTGTAATCGAGTCTCGAAATCGAAGAGCTTGTCCGCACATGCAGCTTGTCCTTCAGCATGACAGCGCGCGGGGTAGTCGTGTGGCCTCAGGTGCCTTGTCACGGCCCGTGCGGCTCTCCCCGCCGGAGGTTCGAGTCCTCCCTCGAGCATGGGTGTGTGTTGTCCATAGCGTAAGTTGGTTTAATTTAGATTAAGTAGTGTGTAGGCTTAGCGTCCGATGACCTCAGCAGTCTGGTCCCATAAGACCTTACCACAAATTTCCAAACTTTTTCAGCGTGACAATATCAGACCACACACGAGAGCTGCGACATCTGCAACAGTCCGAAGCCCTGGGTTCACTATTATCGATCATCTTCCATACAGCCCCGATTTGGCACCATCCGGTTTTCATCTGTTTCCAAAACCTAAAAAATACATTCTACGACTTCACTTCGATAGTGATGAAACGGAGCAAGCAGAGGTCAGGTTGCGGCTCCAGCAATAAAGTAAAACATTCTACAGTGACAGTGCCAACAACCTGGTCTCTCGTTGGGGAAAATGCGTTCGTCGCCAGTTGAGAAATAAATATGCAGAAACGAAGAATGAAGGTGCAGAATGTTAATAAAGTTTGTGTTATTTAAGATTTTTGTTTAAAAAGCTTTAAGAATTTTCACATAAAAAATCGGAGGCATTTTATTTCAGTACGCTCTCGTAGTTATGGTCAGACACTATAGAGGGGGCACACAGCATGTACTATCTTCTGCTTCCACCTTGCGTCACACAAATACACACATCAAAAAAAGTTCTGCATCACGCCGGTTCCCAGAACTCCTAAAGATAGACGTTGATTGCGGATCTTGTATCACAGAGACAGCCCCTTTGACTGTTCAGATACGTCACTAAACCCGCCCAAAGATGTAAACAAGATGTATGAGCAGAGCCTATTGGACGGAGGGAGTCCGACAGCCCATCAGTTCCAGTCATTCCACCAGGATGGAGGTACACGCCTAGGTAGACGGTCAGTACCTCGGTTCGATCGCGTCCGCATTGTTATTTTGTGCCAGGAAGGGCTCTCAATAAGGGAAGTGCCTCGGACTGAACCACAGCGATGTTGTTTCGACATCGAGGAGATACACAGAGACAGGAACTGTCGATGATGCCTCGCTCAGGCCGCCCAAGGGCAACTAATGCAGTGGATGACCGCTACCTACGGATTCTAGCTTGGAGGAACCCTGACAGCAACGCCACCATGTTGAACAATGCTTTTCGTGCAGCCACAGGACGTCGTGTTACGACTCCAACTGTGCGCAATAGGCTGCATGGTGTGCAACTTCACTCCCGACTTCCGCGGCGAGGTCCATTTGCAACCACGACACCATGCAGCGCGCTACAGATGGGACCAACAGGATTGGCATCACGTTCTCTTCACTGATGAGTGTCGCATATGCCTTCAACCAGACAATCGTTGGAGACGTGTTTGGAGGCAATCTGGTCAGGCTGAACGCGTTAGACACACTGTCCAGCGAGTGCAGCAAGGTGGAGGTTCCCTGATGTTTTGGGGTGCCATTATGTGGGGCCGACGTACGCCGCTGGTGGTCATGGAAGGCAGCGCAACGGCTGTACGATACGTGAATCCCTCCCTCCGACCGATAGCGTAACCATATCGTCAGCATATGGGCAAGGCATTCGTCTTCATGGACGAGATTTCACGCTCCCATCGTGCACATCTTGTGAATAACTTCCTTCAGGATAACGACATCGCTCGACTAGAGTGGCCAGTATGTTCTCCAGACATGAACCCTATCGAACATGCCTGGGATAGATTGAAAAGGGCGTTTTATGGACGACGTGACCCATCAACCACTCTGAGTGATCTATGCCGAATCGCCGTTGAAGAGTAGGACAATCTGCACCAACAGTGGCTTGATGTACTTGTGGATAGTATGCCACGACGAATACAGGCATGCATCAATGCAAGAGGACGTGCTACTGGGTATTAGAGGTACCGGTGTGTACAACAATCTGGACCACCACTTCTGAAGGTCTCGCTGTATGGTGATACAACATGCAATGTGTGGTTTTCATGAGCAATAAAAAGGGCGGAAATGATGTTTATGTTGATCTCTATTCCAATTATCTGTACAGGTTCCGGAACTCTCGGAACCGAGGTGATGCAAAACTTTTTTTGATGTGTTTAGCTCCCAAGTGAACAGCCATCCGTCAGACACGAACAAAAGCGGTGTCACGAGAATTCTACATCCCATGGTCAGCAGAACGGAAAGTTTTGCGGTCTCTTTTACGCTGGTACACGTACAAGATCCAGAAGACGCAGCAACAGAAACATCATGATATCCAACAACGTTCCCAACATGGTCTGCGGTTTCTGACACAGATCGAAGTTGATGACTTGTTACTGGGAAATATTCTATGTAGTGACGAGGCACATTTTACGCTACAGGATGTGGTGAATACGTAGAACTGCCGAATTTGGGGTACTCTTAAGGGGAGGTTTACTATCTTTGGCCCGAAGAAAACATGTTCTTTGAGAATTTTTTCTCGGGATATGTTATAGATATCAATGTCAAATTTGGTTTCCTCTACAAACTTGAATTTTTTCGACCGGAAATGTCGAAGAGCAAAGGCAGAAGTGCCGTCGGAACGTAACAAAATTTCGATGTAGACCCCCCACGCGCGGTATGTCACAGGTCAGCCGGCTCGTCTGAAATCAAAATTGAGTTGACATTAGCGAAGTATATAATATTCTTTAGGTGTTTTATCTCGCTTAAGTTATTTGGACCATAGGAAACAAAATGGTGGCCATTTGAAAAAATAGGGTTTTCATCGATTTTTCGACTTCGTCGGCCAAGTAAAAATATTTATAGCCTAGTTGATGGATCGGAATAAAAGTGGTACAACTCCTAGACAATTTAGTTAGCTTCGTCGGAAACGAAGAATCATGCCAATCGGTTCAGTGGATTTGAAGTTACCATACCGCGCGATAAAAAAAAGTCATTTCGAGAAAAACGCGTTTGACTACATATAAATGCAATATTATGCAGCGTACGTTCAATCTGCTATTCCGGGTGCATAAACTAGTCCTTCCTCTTCCTCACAGAGTGCGCTCTGCTCGATGTGGACCATCCTGCGCTGCTCCAGAGTCGCTCGTACGGCCGGTGACAAGCGGTTTCGGCCGCTTGAATCCGGTGGTCGTCCGAATGCTTGGCGAACTGCGTCGAATAGAGTCCCAGGGTGACGTCCATCGTTGTCATGGTCTTCAGAATTGCTGAATACCCTTCGTTGAAGCTGCTCATTGCCAGGAAAGTCGCAATCCCCACAGTCTTCGCACCAGAATGCAAATACTTTGGGGCTAACTTCCGAACACACGCGTTAAAACTTTCATTTGAATTTTGTGTGTTTCCTCCCAAGCACCGGTACAGTAACTCGTCCTCCGAAAGAAAAAAAACAGGTGCGTGAAAAAGGCCGATTTCAGGCAGGTGCATTTTTTTGTTCAACCGCGAATAACAAATATTTGCGTTCCGTATTCGGAAAAACCGTTTCAGGGGTGGATTCTAAACACTTTCATGGATCCAAAAATGGAATTTTAAAAAATCGATTTTTTGAACCAAAAGATAGTAAACCTCCCCTTCAACCGCGTGTTGTGCATGAAGAGCCATTGCACTTGCCGTATGTGACTGTGTGGTGTGGATTCACAAGCATCTTTATTCTCAGTCCGTTCTTCTTTGAAGAGAATACACCCAGAGGTCCTCTCAGGTGTACCATGACGTCTGCACGTCGTATAGACCTCCTTGTACAGCTTGTGATTCCTACTTTGTAAGAGCGCAGCTCTGTGAAAACCACTGTTTTCATGTAAGGTGGGGCAACACCTCATATAGTTAACCCAGTGAATGACCTGTTTAATGCAACCTTCCACGAACGTGTTATCTCCAGAGGTTTTCCATATGCATTGCCTGCAAGATCAGCTGATCTGAATTCATGTGACTTTTGACTCTGGGGATATCTAAAGGAACGCGCTTGCCAGGGACACGTTCGGTCTCTACTTTATCAGAAGGCCACTATTCAAGAACAGCTTGCTCAGATTCCACTGGACCTGCTGCAAGCAACTGTTGATCACGTCGTTTTACAGTTGCAACATCTCGTTGACGTCTCCGGTGCTCATACTGAACAAATTGTGTAAGGGATAGTTTATAATAAAATTAACATTACGCCTTTCTCACTTGTTTTGCCTTTTCTGTCCACGTACCGTTTCTAACCTATTACATATGGAAACTTTTCGATACGTCTTTCTTGCATACACAGCTCTAGATTTGCACTTGGTGGCCAAAATTGGAACTTTTTTTCAGCGTAAATCGGTTCCGCTTTAACGCATTAGAATACCTACCGAGTTTTGCTGCCATAAGATAATTGCAGCCCACACTGGAGCTCTGTAAGTAGCTGCACTTCAGTTATAACCAACCCGTACGTACGTAGTGAAAGCCACCACACGCTGCACGTCGAAGGGTACCTTGTACCACTACTAATCGTTCCATTTCCTGTTCCACTCGTAAATCGAGCGACGGAAAAACGGACTGTCTCTATGCCTCTGAACGAGCCCTATGATTTCTCTTATCTTATTTTTGGGGTCATTAGGCGAGATGTACGTTCGAGCCAGTACATCGTTCTCCAGTCAGGCTCGAATGCCGCTTCCCTCCAGGGATTCCCATTTGAATCCACGGAACGTTTCCGTTATACCCGCGATTTGTTCCAATCTAACGGTAACAAATCTAGCGGCACACTGTTCAATTCTTTCGTCGTATCCTTCAATCTGACTTGATGGACATACAAAACAATCGACCATTACTAGAGAATGGGCCGCAATATTATTCTACACGCGGTCTCCTTTATTGATGAGCTACACTTTCCTACAATTCTCCCAATAAATCGAAGTCGACCTGTCGCTACCGACGTTACGTACTCGTTCCATTTCATATCGTTTTGCAATGTCCCGCCTAGATATTTAATATTCGTGATCGTGTCAAGCAGCACATTACTAATACTATATTCGAACATCACAGGATTGTTTTCCCTTCTGAGCTGCATTACTTTACATTTTTCTATATTTAGAGCACGCTTCCATTTATTACACTAAATACGAATATTTAGTCATCCTGTATCCTCGGTGTACCCACTCAACGATGACACTTCCCCATAAACATAGCGTCAATGTTCGTCTGCTGTCTTTAGTCAAATGACCGCCTCACACGTTTCTACATTGCCTCCTAAGTTACCACTGTAGCCGGCCGCGGTGGTCTCGCGGTTCTAGGCGCGCAGTCCGGAACCGTGCGACTGCTACGGTCGCAGGTTCGAGTCCTGCCTCGGGCATGGATGTTTGTGATGTCCTTAGGTTAGTTAGGTTTAAGTAGTTCTAAGTTCTAGGGGACTAATGACCACAGCAGTTGAGTCCCATAGTGCTCAGAGCCATTTGAACCATTACCACTGTAGGCAACCGGAAGGAAAGCATTAGTCGGAGCCGGCCGCGGTGGTCTAGCGGTTCTAGGCGCTCAGTCCGGAGCCGCCCGACTGCTACGGTCCCAGGTTCGAGTCCTGCCTCGGGCATGGATGTGTGTGATGTCCTTAGGTTAGTTAGGTTTAAGTAGTTCTAAGTTCTAGGGGACTGATGACCGTAGATGTTAAGTCCCATAGTGCTCAGAGCCATTTGAACCATTTGAACCATTAGTCGGAAGCTGCGATTTACTCGCTACACAACCAGACCCGCTATAGTCAAGCAAATGATTGCTCCATCCGTTCGCTGGATCATTCGTTTAGGCCGGCCGCGGTGGTCTCGCGGTTCTAGGCGCGCAGTCAGGAACCGTGCGACTGCTACGGTCGCAGGTTCGAATCCTGCCCCGGGCATGGATGTGTGTGATGTCCTTAGGTTAGTTAGGTTTAAGTAGTTCTAAGTTCTAGGGGACTAATGACCACAGCAGTTGAGTCCCATAGTGCTCAGAGCCATTTGAACCATTTGAACCATCATTCGTTTAAATGGCTCTGAGCAGTATGGGACTTAACTTCTAAGGTCATCAGTCCCCTAGAACTTAGAACTACTTAAACCCAACTAACCTAAGGACATCACACACATCCATGCCCGAGGCAGGATTCGAACCTGCGACCGTAGCGGTCGCGCGGTTCCAGACTGTAGCGCCTAGGACCGCTCGGCCACTCCGACCGGCGCTGGATCATTGTGTCCCAGGTTCGATTTCCGGCCGGATTCTCCACTCAGGGACTGGGTGTTTGTGTTATCCTCATCATTTCACAATCATTATCATCATTATTCGTGACAGTGCCTCGATTGGACTGTGAAAGAAACTGGACTGTGTAAAAATTGTGACTTTGTCTGAGCGCTGATGACCGCGCAGTTGAGCACCCCACATACCAAACATCATCATCATCATCCCTCCGTCTGAAGGAACATTAGTGTTTAACGTACCGTCGACATAGAGGTCATTAGAGACGGAGCACTGGCTGGGACTGTTTCACGGATGGGGAAGGAAATTGGCTGTGAGCTTTCAAAGGAACAACTTTAGAATGCGCCTAGAGCGATGTAGGGAAATCACGGAAAATGGATGGCCGGCAGCGGATTTGAACCGTCTTTACCCCGAATACATGTCCAGTGTCCTAACCACTGTGTCACCCCGCCCAGTCACTGTGCTTGCTCCGGCTGGGTTCCGATTCCTTGTCGGTACCTACGGTACTACCGCAAATAACCGGTGGGTGCACATTTCTCGTAGCTCAAAACTTACTCATCGGTTAACCGGATACACTGGCCAACTCTAGTCTAAACGTTCTCACATAATTCATTCCTCTTCTCTCCTCCGTCTCCTTTTCACGATTTCCGGTCACGAACCATTCGGACAGTTCCGGTGCATAATAATAGCAGGAATTCGCATGCATTTACTGCTTAGTCACGACACATTCTTAGCGGAGCCACGGCTGCTGTCTACAGTTTGAATGGACTCGTGAGACTCCGAGATAAGTCCGCAAACCACGCAGCCAGTCGGGTAGAATATGATGTATTCCGCAGTTAGCAGCTGAAGGTCAGTGTTTTTCGTGTTTAGACAGTAACTGTGACTTATTGTGGATGAGGCTTCGCAGTAAAGAAGTGCTAGAGTGGCGATGAAGCGGATGTGAGTTAACGCTTGCCAGATCACAGGCGCCGCTGCCAGGTGTAAGCGCAACAGCCAGCAAGACAGTGCGTGACGTCAGCGCCGTAAAAACTACAAAGCACGGCCAGTACTGCGCTACACGTCACTTCTGCTCTGCTCATCTGTGCGAGACAAGAAAACATTTGTCTCGATTTTCGCTTTCCCATCATACGAGGAGAGATGGCCCAACGCTGAGGCTTTTTCTAGCCTCACGGAACTCGAAGTTATTAGTCAGGTTTTTGTTGCTGCAATACACGTAAGCTCTTGCCCTCATCTCCGTGCGCTTGTGACGTAATCTTTCCGGGAACCTTCGGTTGTCTTTGAACAATAAGAAACGTGGACAAGATAAGTCTACAGGAAAATTGTCCGGAAATTATAAACATAATGGGCTGAATGAATTGTTCAGAATTTTAGACGCATTGAACGTACACTTGGGAAAAATTCTTTCTGTTAGTCTTTTTCAGGTACGAGTTTAACTAGGCTTCAAAATCACCCACAATTGCTTCTCCTTCAACGGTACTACTAAGAACTGTGCTGCAGTACTTGTAAAGACCTTTGTATAGGCTAACCATGCAATATACCCAGTGGGGGAGAGTTACTTCGTGTCAACCTTTTGAAAATTTTGTAATCTAGTCGTAGTTTTAAAGTTCTGAAAAAAAAGAACATTTATTCTTTCTAATGAATTCTTGTACCATATTTCATAAATGTTTAAAATTTTTCACCTAAACTTAACTAATAAATTTAAGTCTCATTAGCAGACGTCACTCCCCACAATTAACGTCATACTCCAGATTTTCAAGTTCAGGAGCCTACTTACATATCAGTGAGCAGAAGTCAACAACAGTTAACGAAACTTCCATTTTCAAATTTCTTTTAAGGTGGCCATAAAGTACCTCCTCCCTCTTGGAATTACACGTTACTGAAAATGTGTTGATGTCGCTAAGAGGGTAATAAAGGATATTTTCATGTTTTGGGCCCTGCTAACATATATGTACCTCTTTAAAAATAACATTAGTCAACAACAATTAACGAATTTACATTTATTTAGCTTTTTAAGTTGTGCGTTAAGCACCCCTATCCTGCCCCCGTAATGTGCGTTATGATAAACCGTTTTGTATAGCTAGAGTTAAGGGATGGGTGAGGAATACAGCGCATGGACTGCCTCTACAAGGGCTCAGGGCCCCACTTGAGGGCAGCTCACATATAGCGACATTTCGAGCGAAGTGTCAGTTCCACGTTCTCTCTCATTCCATGTCGTAATAAGGGCCTACGAGTAATATCTTCTACGCAATTGAAATGTCACCAGTGGGGGAGTACTTGAGGTAACAAATGATCAGCGAGTTACTCTTCCCCTGCCTTATAGACAGTACATAATCAATAACACTATAGTAGAAACGTATTATCGTATGATATAACACTATGATACGCCTAAGCAAAGTAACTTCAGCAAGGAATCAGTCACTTCTTCTGTTCATCGCTCAACAATTTTTGTTCTAGCAACTAGGTGTCTTTTTGCTTCTCAGTTACGTGCACTCATGAAGTAAACGCAAGAACAACTTTGATTGGCAGCACAATAAAATGAGAAGTAAACTGTATATTTCACTGTTATGGTGCTCCTTACAAGGAAAAAAGGTAACTGCGGCAACAAACCAAATAAATCATAATTATATCATTACCCTGTAACGTTTCACCGAAGATCGCAAGTAACTTATACCAGAATACTCAGAAAGTATCCCTGAGCAGTCTCCGAAATTTTGTCGGTTGACATTGTTTTACCTTGTATATCGATCATTACACCTGCCCCATTCTACAATTTTAGAGAGTTCAAGCGGCGCCTTTTTTCCTAAGGCATTGGTATACACTTATTCTTTTTGAAACTCTGTGACTCTTCGGCAAAACAGAGCGAGGTGGCGCAGTGGTAAGACACTGGACTTTCATCCGGACGGAGGACAATTGTAATTCCCGTCTGGCCATCCAGATTTAGGATTTCAATTGTTTCCCTAGATGCTAGATCCATTAAGGGTAATGCTGGGGTGGTTCCTTTGAAAACAACATGGCGTACTTTCTTCCCCATCTTTCCCCCGTCTGCCGGCCGAAGTGGCCGTGCGGTTAAAGGCGCTGCAGTCTGGAACCGCAAGACCGCTACGGTCGCAGGTTCGAATCCTGCCTCGGGCATGGATGTTTGTGATGTCCTTAGGTTAGTTAGATTTAACTAGTTCTAAGTTCTAGGGGACTAATGACCTCAGAAGTTGAGTCCCATAGTGCTCAGAGCCATTTGAACTTTCCCCCGTCTCTGATCACATCGCCGTCGATGGGACGTTTAACCCAAATATTTCTCCTTTTTACCGTAGACGAAGTCGTAATTCATACCCACTGCCCCAATCCACAATTTCGATCACAACATGAAAATGATCCAGTCAGCTATATGCACTTCTGAAGCCAGCCGGTTCCTGTTTTTCTCTAAGGTTGGTTGTAATTTCAGCAAACATTTTGTACATTTTAGCGAGGAAGCTGATAGGTCTACTGTTTAGGTCTTGTTCGTATCCTGTCTTCTGAAACAGATCAGCTATAACATCTCTACAGTTTCTGCATTTGTCCTCCTGCACAGTTATTATGTAAATAGTTTTGTGAGTTTGTTTTGCATTACAGAAAGTCCAACTTTAATTATTTTTATTGAAACCCAGTAACATGTAATCCCCCTGATTTCATCATACATCAGATGACTCTGTATACATCATATGGAATTATTACTGGAAAATCGTTATCTTTATTATTAACTATCTAAGTGTCTCATAAAACCATTTAAAGTTATTTTCGAATGGTTGTGCAATATTCTCTACGTTAATGTCTAATATATAGAAAGTAGACAAAGAACTCGAAACCTATGCCACACGAATATAAAAAAAACAATAGAATGCTTTTTATTTTAACTATTTATTTGTTTTATGGACGAACAGAATTATGTTTCAATGAACGTATGGTCTGTGTAAAGTTAGCATCCAGTATTCGGGCAATGACGTTATTCTCAGAATTTCTTCTCCCCTCTCCCTCCTACTCCCTCCCCCCTCCCACCTACGATCAATGGCAACGCATTTTTGCGAAAACGTGGAGGAACCCTAGGGCACCAGTGGTGTGCAAGCACCATTCGATCAATTTTAATTTTAATGGCTCGAGTGCACAAGTGCTGCCATTTAGTGACTGTATGTCCGTTTAGGCCTCATGTGTTGACGAGATGCTTGCGTTGGGCAAAGAAGCCTTAAACAACTCTATTTGTTGTGAACATATATCAGAGAAGTGTGCTCACAGCTTTCTGCATCAAGAATGGAAAGGCATGACAACGGAGGAGCGTCTGACTGCAGACGGGAGGAACATTGTTCAACAAGTAAAGACAATCCTATAGAATGGGAAGAAGCTGTATTACCTGATTGGGTCCGTCAACACAACTATGTCGACACCCCTACTATTCTGGAAGACCTGCTAGCAGGTGCAAGGACAGAAGCGTAGCCTGCTTGCAGTGGCCTAGGACTGTCGTCACGGGTTGTGTCGGTACAGGTACATTTTTAAGATACTCAGCAAAGGTGGACGTGTGGCACCGAGGGTTTTGCCGAACTATGTGGTCTTTGAGGGACCATTTGCTGTTTTCTTCACGAATGAGCCAATGTCGCAAACACCTTCCCTCCCCCCGTCTCCCCCAATGCGTGAACACATCCCAGGAGTGTGCAAATTAAAAGGGTTGAACGAGAATATGGACCTTCGGCTGCTTGGAATCGCGTTCAAATTTCGTTGAATGGTTCTGAATGGGTCTTACTGGCTCCACCATCTATACCAGAGAATAACTGCGGTCGCTCTGTACTACAAAGTGGTGCAGTCTCCTTCAATGGAGTTGCTGGTCCACAATGTCCATACGGAAGAGTTGAATCGCCCGGGGGTGTGAGCAGGCTCAAAGCTTTTCAAGACGCTAAGGTCTTTTCTCGTCGACCTGAGCCTCTGTGTATCTGATACGTTTTCCTCGGCCACCCATAATAACACCGTGTGATTTCAACGCTGGGCGTCGCGGTTCTGAGCGCCATGCAAGAGGCGTCAAAAGAAGGGCTTAAATCTGAGTAAGGGAGGGTGTGACGGCCTTCCCAAATGGTTCAAATGGCTCTGAGAACTATGGGACTTAACTTCTGAGGTCATCAGCCCCTTAGAACTTAGAACTACTTAAACCTAAGTAACCTAAGGATATCACACACATCCATGCCCGAGGCAGGATTCGAACCTGCGACCGTATCGGTCGCGCGGTTCCAGACTGTAGCGCCTAGAACCTCTCGGCCACCCTAGCCGGCCGGCCTTCTTACCATATGACATTTCCACCGAGGCGTTTGTCAGAATTGTGGTAAAATTTGGTGCAAATATGACGCCATTATCCTACCTCGCACCTCACATGAACTTCTGAGCTGTGGCCTTTATTTCGCATGTGTCGACATCTTGTTTTTGAAGCGTATCCGAGCCAGAGGGTGGCGTCGCAGGGTGCCACACGTTGCAGAGGAAAGTTCTCGGCACCTTTGAACCAAACTTCAAATTTATGCATCGCAATGGAAGGTATTTACAGGGTTTAGAAAAAGTTTACCTCTAATCTCTAATTGTGTTGCGCAGAGAACTTTCCTTACACGTCACGTGCTCCCAGCACAACCAAGAGGCATTCAATCTCGCGGTGGGCTCATCAGTGTATTTGACCACTCCGACTTTACCAGTGGAGTGTAGTGTATAACTTTTGTATTTCTAGGGGTGCAAATTTTGTTAGAAATGTTTTGGTTAAACAACTTTCCCTTTTCATTTAATCAGTTCTTACGTGTGCTCCCTAGAATTCTAAACAGTTTCAGCTCAAATTGTGGAGCGGAGCGTCAGAAACTCCGGAGGAGGAAGTGTGGCCAGAAGGCGAGCAGCTGGCGTTACTGCCTCCCGCTATCGGGAGCACATCATTGAGTTTTCAGAGAGGCAGTAATCGAGTGCGTTGAATTTCAAATGGCGGCCACCGGACACCGGTGCGATCTCCATATGAATGAGCTGTGACGCGGACTTCCGCAATAACGAGTAATCTACTTGACCCGTACCGACTACTGTGGACTGGAGAAATGCTGATTGCGTAAGTAGCGAGCGGGCAGATGTAGCTGCGTTTGCAATACGTCACTATTTGTCGTGCTCCCACCATCTCGTGGAGGCGTATCACGTTTCATCAAACCTCTTTAAATGTCAACGTCGGCCTTATGTGGAATAAGTAACAGCGGCTCATCATTCGTCTTAATTAGTTAAATTCATTTCAGTGTGTGAAAACGAAGAGATGTACGAGGGCATTTCGAAAAGTAAAGATACAATGGCTCGCAGTCCTTAAATAGAACATTTATTTAGAAAACGTCAGTTACATCTTATTAACTGGATTACTTGTTATTTTTCGACATAATCACGCCGGTTATCCACACATTTGTTAAGTCGGTGCACAAGCTTTTGTATCCCACAATCATAGAAGGTTGCCGCCTGTTGTCGGAACCACATTTCAACTTTAGCTTTGATCTCTTCATCGTCGTGGAATGATTTTCCACCAAGATGTGACTTCAGGTAACGGAAGACATGGAAGTCGGTGGGCGCAAGGTCCGGGCTGTATGGCGGATGGTCCAATACGTCCCATTTGAATTGTTTGAGTAGTTCTTTGGTTACGAGCGTTGTGTGAGGCCGAGCATTGTCATGAAGCAAGCGGACTCCACTTGTTAGCATTCCCCTGGGTTTGTTTTGAATTGCCCTTCGAAGACGTTTCAAAGTCTGGCAATATGCAGCAGAATTAATTGTCGTTCCAGGAGGCATAAATTCCAACAGAAGAATGCCTTGTCTGTCCCAAAAAACAGCAGCCATGGTTTTGTAGTGGACTGTTAAGGCAGCCAGTCCACAGTGAAGTAGCCGAAAGGGCACGCGTCAACTCACGCCGTCTGGCGTTAAGTCTGGAACAGGATTCGTAATGAATGTGATAAAGAAAAGAACGTAGCTACTAGAACACTTAACTTTTATATTGTCCTTTGGTATACAGCATTCTGGATGATACAAGTGAGACTCTATCTTGAGGTACATGCAATGGTACAAATGGCGCCTTGCTAGGTCGTAGCCATTAACTTAGCTGAAGGCTATTCTAACTGTCTCTCGGCAAATGAGAGAAAGGCTTCGTCAGTGTAGTCGCTAGCAACGTCGTCGTACAACTGGGGCGAGTGCTAGTACGTCTCTCGAGACCTGGCGTGTGGTGGCGCTCGGTCTGCGATCACTGCCAGTGGCGACACGCGGGTCCGACATGTACTAATGGACCGCGGCCGATTTAAGCTACCACCTAGCAAGTGTGGTGTCTGGCGGTGACACCACAGGTTTTCTTCGCTGAAATCGACGTTTTGCATTTCTTGGCTTTTGGTGAATTCGAATTGCGCCATTGCATTGATTGTTGCTTGGATACAGGTGTATGGTGATAAATCCATGTCTCGTCACCTGTCACAATGTGATCAAGGAACTCATCACCTGCTTCAGCATAGCATGTGAGGAAGTCGAGTGTTCTTCCATTAACAGTTTTGGAACCCAGCACGCACACAATTTCCTGTACCCTAACTTGACAGTCACAACATCATAAAGAGTTGTCATTGACACGTCGGGTATGATCTGATGCAATTCTTTCAATGTGAGACGTCTATTCACACGAATTGCTTCCTCTGTTCTCCGAAGAAGGGCATCAAAGATCACAGACGGCCGACCTGTACTTTGTTGAACATCGGTCCTACCTTCAGAGAAATGACGACACCATTTCGTTACATTTTGTCGACTCATAATGATCCCATAAACAGAAACAATTTCTTTGTGAATATCCGCTGGTCGCTGACCTTTTGCATGAAGAAAACGTATGACGGAGCGAACTTAGCATTTGGCGGGATTCTGAATCGGCGCAGCCATTTTAAACACGACCTACTCCAACCAGAAGCAACGTTCAACTGCCGAACGACCGCGAGGAGAAAGCTTAACGGTTCAAGGTTAACACCAGTGTTGCCAACTTGCTCGCCAAAACTCTTCTGTTCCTCTGGCGTAAGGAGTATCTTTACTTTCCGAAATACCCTCGTATAACTTTAAAATTTAATGGGTTGATGCATAAGTTGGTAGCGTGTTTCCATAAGTATAATAAATACAATAGATACACATAACAGAAGCTTTAGTTATGAATAATATATTCTCCTTCACTATTTACAACAGTCTGCCAACGCTGGAGTCACTTTTCGTTACCACGAATGTAGAAATCACGTGGTTTTGAGACGAAGAGGTCATCTTGCCGTATTCGGAGCGCATTTTCTTCTGGAAAGGAAGTTCCTAGGAGGTTGTTCCATAGGGAGCGGAAGAGGTGAAAAATCTGAGGGCGCAGGATCAGGTGAATAAGGTGGGTGCAGAATGACTTCCCGACCCAACTCCTGTAGTATGTTTTTTGTCATTCTTAACAGAATGCGGGCGGGCGTTATCGTGGAGTAGCATCACTTCACGCAGTATTCCTGATCGGTTTTTTTATTTTATTTTTATTTTTATTTTATTTTTATTTGCGACTGCAAGACGTCTCAGTTGTTGACAATAAATGTCAGTAGTGATGGTTACTCCTCGGTAAAGCAATTCGTAGTATACCACACCGTCGCCGTTCCACCAGATGCATAACATTATCTTTTGTGGATGCGTGCAGGTCTTTATACAGGAAGTTGCTGCTTTGTTTGGCCTCAAACATTCATTTCTTTTTATCACCTTCGCATAGTGACACCATTTTTCTACATCTGCATCTACATGGTTAACCTGTAATTCACACTTAAGTGCCTGGCAGAGGGTTCATCGAACCATTTTCTTACTACTTCTCTACCATTCCACTCTTGAATGGAGCGTGGGAAAAAGGAACATCTAAATCTTTCCATTCGACCTCCGATTTCTCTTATTTTCTTATGATGACCATTTCCCCCTACGTAGGTGGGTGTCAACAAAATATTTACGCATTCGGAAGAGAAAGTTGGTGATTGAAATTTCGTAAATAGATCTCGCCGCAAATAAAACCGCCTTTGTTTCAGTGACTGCCACCCCAACTCGTGTATCGTTGTATCAGTGACACTCTCACCACTATTGCGCGATAACACGAAACGAGCTGCCCTTCTTTGCACTTTTTCGATGTCCTCCGTCAATCCCGCCTGGTTAAAGATCCCACACCGCGCGGCAATATTCCAGCAGAGGATGGACAAGTGTACTGTAGGCTGTCTCTTCAGTGGGTTTGTCGCATCTTCTGAGTGTTCTGCCAACAAAGCGCAGTCTTTGTTTCGCCTTCCCCACAATATTATCTATGTGGTCTTTCAAATTTAAGTTGCTCGTAATTGTAATTCCTAGGTATTTAGTTGAATAGACAGCCCTTAAATTTGTGCGATTTATCGTATACCCAAAATTTATCGGATTTCGTTTACTACCCATGTGGATGACCTCGCACTTTTCTTTGTTTAGTGCTAATTGCCACTTTTCGCACCATACACAAATTCTCTCTAGATCATTTTGTAATTGGAATTGATCGTCTGATGATTTTACTAGACATTAAATTAAAGCGTCATCTGCAAACAATCTAAGGGGGCTGCTCGGATTATCACCTAGATCATTTATATAAATCAGGAACAGCAGAAGGCCTATGACACTACCTTGCAGAACGCCAGATATCACTTCTGTTCTACTCGATGATTTACCGTCTATCACTACGAACTTTGACCTCCGTGAGAGGAAATCACGAATACAGTCACACAACTGAGACGACACTCCATATGTACGCAATTTGATTAATAGTAGCTTGTGAGGAACGGTATCAAAAGCCTTCTGGAAATCTAGGAATATGGAATCGATCTGAGATGCCTTGTGGACAGCACTCATTACTCTCGTCACCAGCAACGATGCAGGATAGGAATCGTCGGCGTTCTTCACGAGAAAAATTGATGATGTGCAAGAGAAAATGCACATATGGCCATCCGATGTGTTTTTGTGATCTTGGCTCACAGCGAGCGATACACATACTCTCGATTTTTGAACCTTCATCATTGAATGCAAATGTCGCACGATGGTGGAATGATGACAGCTCATCACATCTGCCATTTCTCTAGTACACTGACGTGATCGTAGTGGATTAACGCAGTTAAACGATCTTCATCAAAGCCTGAGTGTCTTCCTGAATGTGGACAGTCACTAATGTCAAAACGATCCGCTCTTAAAACGAAAAAATTATTTTCTTGCCGTGCTCTGTCCATTGGCGTTATCCTCATCCACGGTGCAAATGTTTTTGGCTTCCTCCGCTGTTGTCACCGTCTACTGAATGCAAACAGAAGCACATGTCGGAAATGTTCCGTTTTCCCCTATTGGTACTCCATTTTCTAGCGTCCACGGCTCCACTCACTATCTCCAGATGACAAAACAACAATATGTAAATTCAAACAGCAACAGCGAACTACAAATAAAAGTGACAATCGATAAATAAACCCATAGCAACCGCAATACCAACAATCAAAACAAAAACGTTACGAATTTACAACGCCGGCTGGTGTGGCCGTGCGGTTCTAGGCGTTTCAGTCTGGAACCGCGCGACCGCTACGGTCGCAGGTTCGAATCCTGCCTCGGGCATGGATGTGTGTGCTGTCCTTAGGTTTGTTAGGTTTAAGTAGTTCTAAGTTCTAGGGGACTGATGACCTCAGATGTTAAGTCCCATAGTGCTCAGAGCCATTTTTTGAAATTACCGCACCAACCTAATATATTTGCGGCTATCGTTTGTTCCAGTTTTTTGTCATAAAGAGTTTGGACAGCTCTTGAATTTTTATTCATCTCTTGTAGTTAATATTTCGAATGATTATTCGACAAAGCGCAGACTCGGCGGTAGCGGAATCAACTTGATCACGTGACTACGAACCGCCATATTCTAGGTTGAAGTAGTAACGTTCTTGCCTCGCGGTACAAGCACGAAAAGCAGTAATGGAAAATGCCTTCGCAGGAAGCCGCGACGACTTGCTGTTAGCGCATTACATTTATTGTCCATGACAAGGACAAATGACTGCAGAACTGAATGTGACGGAATATGTAAGCAAATGGTTGTAATGTTGAGTAAGTCTGTTATGTGCCGGGGCGAGGCGGCGCTGTGGTCAGCACCTAGGACTCGCACTCGGGAGGACGACGGTTCAAATCCGTGCCCGGTCATCCAGATTTAGTATTTCCGTGATTGCCCCAAATCACTCCAGGCAAATGGCGGAATGCTTCCTTTGAAAGGGCACGATCGATTTCCTTCCCCATCCTAGAAACCATACAAGCAGGTGCTCTGTCCCTAATGCTCTCAATGTCGACTGGATGTTAAACATTGATCTTCCTTCCTTCCTTCAACTGTGTGCGCGAAAGGTGGGACACGATGCCAAACAGAGCTAGGATCAAGTACCTACCCGAAATAAGAAGGAGGAAAGTGCACAAATTAGTATACCATTGAAATGAAATGGGTAGACCGTTCGCCTGGTGCAGGTCTTTCGATTTGACGCCACTTCGGCGACCTGCGCGTCGATGGGGATGAAATGATGATGATTAAGACAACACAACACCCAGTCCCTGAGCGGAGAAAATCTCCGACCCAGCCGGGAATCGAACCCGGGCCCTTAGGATTGACAGTCTGTCACGCTGACCACTCAGCTACAGGGGGCGGACAGTATACCATTGATAGTATGGATAAGGTGTGTTTGCAGTATTTTTCGCTTTACTCTCATTATATTCAGCTACAAGAAGCTCTTCGTACAGCAGTTGAGAAGGCAGTAGTGGGAAGATGACATAATGTGGTGTAAGGCACCGGTGACACATGGTTTATTCGGTAAGTGTTCCGTGAGAAAGACCCCCTAAATTATGGTCCTTCTCCGCGACTGGCTGCTGTATTCCGAAGTAGCGCGCCACAATAATAAACTTCTGTTATTACTATTAGGAAAACTAAACAGTGAATTTACTTGCTTTTCATATAAAAGCATCCCTCAGTAGCAGGCTATCTTTCCATTACTTCAAAAGTGTTAATTATTATCAGCAGAATAAATCGCTAAACGAAAGCCGGCCGCTGCGGCAGAGCGGTTCTAGGCGCATCAGTCCGGAACCGCGCGACCGCTACGGTCGTAGGTCCGAATCCTGCCTCGAGCATGGATGCGTGTGATATCCTAAGGTTAGTTAGGTTTAAGTAGTTCCAAGTACTAGGGGACTGATGACCTCAGATGTTAAGTCCCATAGTGCTCAGAGCCATTTGAACCATTTTTGCTAAACGAAAAGACAGACGAAGCATTTCGGATATCTTCGGGTCGCGCCCAACTCGGGTGGCGGGCGAGATGGTTCGGGTGTCAGGCCAGAGCTCGGAGGACAGACATCCGCCGCGGTCGGTATCAGTTAACACTTAATTAGCAGTCCCTTTTTTTATAAATGTAAGAGTTTGATCGGCAGTTAAGGAGGACAGATATGTTGTCTGCCGCGGTCGGTATTAGTTAAGAACTTAATAGACATCTCTGGTTTTTAGACATGTGATTGAGAATGAAGTTGATAGTAATTACGGAAGCACGCAGTTCATTATTTTGTTTAGACTCTGTGAAAGTGTGAAGAATGGAAATTATTTTTTATTCATGAAGTGTACTATAATTGTGCAGTGTCTCGTATTCTGCTAATAAAAAGCGAGTGGCATCCTGTTTAAACAAACCAGTTCAAAATTTAATTGTTTATACAACACCATTTCCTCGTCAACAGTTTATTTCAGCCTCAAGAGGTTTGTTTTTAAATAACTCATCTGCTACCAGTCACGATTTTCTTTATTTTATTTTTCGCACTACGCGTTTCGGGAAATGAATCCCATTTTCAAGTGCGTTTTTTGTGTCTGTTATGTCATTCCTATGTGATGTTGACAATGTGTGAGATTCTGCTTCATTTCGTTGACTTTACTGCAATATATAAGAAAACTCACAACTTGTTGTACACTTTTAAACGTCACACTACATCAGCCATAGCAACACATGTACACAATACAGAACACCCATTTGGAAAAATAGGCAAAATGTCAAAGTACTCCACCGACTAAATAAAGGACATTAAATGGATTTTCTAGAAGAACTGGAGATATATTCACATTACAGAAAATATGAAGATAAAATACACTCCTGGAAATGGAAAAAAGAACACATTGACACCGGTGTGTCAGACCCACCATACTTGCTCCGGACACTGCGAGAGGGCTGTACAAGCAATGATCACACGCACGGCACAGCGGACACACCAGGAACCGCGGTGTTGGCCGTCGAATGGCGCTAGCTGCGCAGCATTTGTGCACCGCCGCCGTCAGTGTCAGCCAGTTTGCCGTGGCATACGGAGCTCCATCGCAGTCTTTAACACTGGTAGCATGCCGCGACAGCGTGGACGTGAACCGTATGTGCAGTTGACGGACTTTGAGCGAGGGCGTATAGTGGGCATGCGGGAGGCCGGGTGGACGTAACGCCGAATTGCTCAACATGTGGGGCGTGAGGTCTCCACAGTACATCGATGTTGTCGCCAGTGGTCGGCGGAAGGTGCACGTGCCCGTCGACCTGGGACCGGACCGCAGCGACGCACGGATGCACGCCAAGACCGTAGGATCCTACGCAGTGCCGTAGGGGACCGCACCGCCACTTCCCAGCAAATTAGGGACACTGTTGCTCCTGGGGTATCGGCGAGGACCATTCGCATCCGTCTCCATGAAGCTGGGCTACGGTCCCGCACACCGTTTGGCCGTCTTCCGCTCACGCCCCAACATCGTGCAGCCCGCCTCCAGTGGTGTCGCGACAGGCGTGAATGGAGGGACGAATGGAGACGTGTCGTCTTCAGCGATGAGAGTCGCTTCTGCCTTGGTGCCAATGATGGTCGTATGCGTGTTTGGCGCCGTGCAGGTGAGCGCCACAATCAGGACTGCATACGACCCAGGCACACAGGGCCAACACCCGGCATCATGGTGTGGGGAGCGATCTCCTACACTGGCCGTACACCACTGGTGATCGTCGAGGGGACACTGAATAGTGCACGGTACATCCAAACCGTCATCGAACCCATCGTTCTACCATTCCTAGACCGGCAAGGGAACTTGCTGTTCCAACAGGACAATGCACGTCCGCATGTATCCCGTGCCACCCAACGTGCTCTAGAAGGTGTAAGTCAACTACCCTGGCCAGCAAGATCTCCGGATCTGTCCCCCATTGAGCATGTTTGGGACTGGATGAAGCGTCGTCTCACGCGGTCTGCACGTCCAGCACGAACGCTGGTCCAACTGAGGCGCCAGGTGGAAATGGCATGGCAAGCCGTTCCACAGGACTACATCCAGCATCTCTACGATCGTCTCCATGGGAGAATAGCAGCCTGCATTGCTGCGAAAGGTGGATATACACTGTACTAGTGCCGACATTGTGCATGCTCTGTTGCCTGTGTCTATGTGCCTGTGGTTCTGTCAGTGTGATCATGTGATGTATCTGACCCCAGGAATGTGTCAATAAAGTTTCCCCTTCCTGGGACAATGAATTCACGGTGTTCTTATTTCAATTTCCAGGAGTGTATTAAACGAAAAACTTGAAAGTGAATCAGTGAATTTCTTCAGATGTTTCGTTAGTATACTTAAATAAATATAGTAACACATAGAAATACGCACAATTGTAACATAGACATAAGTAAATTACGATTCAAATTGTTAAGGTAAATATCCTGTGTACAAAAGCATATCATACTCTGTGGAAGACTTGTAAGTGATCTCTGTTGACTACTTGTAGGAGCATCTGTGTAACTGTTTTGTTTATGTGAAATGTTTTCGATGTTTAAAAGTGTACAAAAAGTTGTGTGTGATGTTTAGTGTTTGTGAGACTCTGCACAAATGGACCTTAAAGGAACTGTGAGTACAAATTCTTCTAAATTTCGCCACTAACTTCACAGAAAGATCGACAACCAACTAGATATGCGTGTTTTATTATATATTGCAGTAAAGTCAACGAAATGAAGCACAATCTCACACATCGACAACATCACATAGGAATGACATAACAAACACAAAAAACGCACTTGAAAATGCGAATCATTTCGCGATACGCGTCGTGCGAAAAATAAAATAAAGAAAATTGTGACTGGTAGCAGATGAGTTATTTATACACAAACCTATTGTTTTCACAGTCGCAGGCTTTCAGAACCATTTATAATGGATCAAATCAGATCGGCCTCAAGAGAACGGATTCACGACCTACATGCCGTTTTCTGCGCAAGGGTCAACAACTACTGACTGCAGGTAGGTAAACATTATGCAGGACCTATGCATTCCACTCAGGGTGGTGGAAGCAATTAGGCAACTCGCGTGTGCTGCAGTCTTACTACAAATGAGATCACTGACATGTCATCTGTGGTAACACACAGGAGATTTAAAGGAAGGAAATTTTCGAGGAAAGGGATTTATCATGCACACATAAATCCCTCTAGCTGCCTCGCTCTTTCATTTTCCGTGTGTTATAAACAGCAATTTCTGCAGTATAATTGACAGTACAAAGAAATACTAGCTTAGCGAAAACTTCTCAACTCTTTTCGCACACAACAGGACTTTCAGCCCAAGAAGGGTACCATCAGTAAAACTGTTCTGTCTCAGGGATTTAGTTTTAAAAAGGTGTCAAAATAATTAAGTCATCATGTGCAAACGAGATGATATCATTTGAAAAACGGCATTCTCCAAGAGATTTTCTTAGGAAAAAAAGAAACATCAAAATTAAAAGCAGCCACTAGTTTATTTTCAAATACAAGTGCCAGTCACCCCTCAGTTGTTGTACCATACAGGTCATTGGCGTATAAATGTGCAGCGTGTGGCAGCGCTCCACACAGAGCTACACGGCAGCAAGTGGTGCACATGTTTAACAGACCGCATTGTCACACCAGCAAACAGGGAACTTTATTCATGATGAGGTCATTGCATCTCTGCTCCTTTCTGCCGTTCTATCATGTCTCCTCTTCGATCCATCTTATTACGCTGGTTCCATAAATTCGACGGCCACATACACACCACTTCATTCTCATCACCTATTTGGCTAATTATTGGACATAGGTTCCGCCATTTATAGAAAACACTGTATTTTCAAAAAAAAGTTCAAATGTGTGTGAAATCTTATGGGACTTAACTGCTAACGTCATCACTCCCTAAGCTTACACACTACTTAACCTAAATTATCCTAAGGACAAACACACACACCCATGCCCGAGAGTGGACTCGAACCTCCGCCGGGACCAGCCACTGTATTTTCTTGCTACCCAAATATGCTTCGGCACCTATGTGCCATCATCAGTGAGTTTTGTTTATTGAAAAAACTGTAAAAAGTGGACAAAATGAGGCCTAAAAACAGTTGCTCTTCGTTTTTGTTCTTACCTTGATTTTACATTACATGGTTTTGCAGGACAATCTGTACGGTGCCTGCACTGACAACTTGTCACCTGCAAATCAGATTATGTAAATGTGAACTTTATCAGCGCGTTAACACATCCGTCAATTTTTAAAACGAATAATCTTTGTGTGGCAAAAGTTTTGTGTATATATTTGTGAGTAATGAAATTTTGCCACACTAAAATCACATTTTTAAAAATCAAGAGATGTGTTAACTCGCTAATAAAATTCACATTTACATCGCTTGATTTGCAGATGACAAACTATCAGTGCAGGACATCATACAGGTCCTGGAAATCCATGTAATGTAACATCAAGGTAAGAACAAAAACCAACAAAAACTATCTTTAGGCCTTTTTTTTGTTAGATCAGTTACAACTTAAAATATGTTCACTTTTCACCGTTTTTTCAATAAACAAATCCCACTGGTGATGGCACAGAGGTGCCGAAACATGTTTGGGTAACAAGAAAAAGCAGTGTTTTGCAAAAGCCGGCCGAGGTGGCCGAGCGGTTCTAGGCGCTACAGTCTGGAACCGCGCGACCGCTACGGTCGCAGTTTCGAATCCTGCCTCGGGCATATATGTGTGTGATGTCTTTAGGTTCGTTAGGTTTAAGTAGTTCTAAGTTCTAGGGGACTGATGACCTTAGAAGTCCCATAGTGCTCAGAGCCATTTGAACCATTTGTTTTGCAAAAAAGGTAGAAACTATATATAACAATTTTAACTGCAAACACGTAAAAAATTACAAGAGACGCAAATCCAAAAGATGAATATGTGGCAAATATATTGTCCGGTGATATTACTATTCTGTGCAATGCTCACTTAGGTGATGTACGGAACACGAATACCCAAATCTCGCAGTGCGAGTTCTCATATCTGTTATAACAATGGTCATCTCTCCTTATGTGGGTAGCAGTTAACAAAGTGTTTATGCATTCGGAGGACGACGTTGGTGATAGAAATGTCGTGAAAAGATCTCTCAGCAACGGACAATGACTTTGTTTTAATGATTGCCACACCAACTCGCCTATCATATCCGTGACACTCTCCCCCCTGTTTCGCGCCAGTGCAAGACCGTCTGCTATTCTTCTAACTTTTTTGATGTCCTCCCTCAATCCTGTGTGGTAAGGATCTCATAGTGCGTAGCAGTACTCCAGAATAGGAGGGACAAGTGTAGTATAGGCAGTCTCTTCAGTAGAGTTGTTGCGTCTTCTAAGTTTTTTGTTTTTGGTTTGTCTTCGCTACAACTTTTTCTCCATGATAGTTCCAATTTACGTTGCTCATAATTGGAATCCAAAGGCACTTAGTTGAATCGAAAACTTTTATATCTGTGTGATTTATTGTGTAACCGATTTTGTTAGTATTCTTTGGGTCAACTGGAATTTCTCGAACCGTACAGATATCGCATCGTAGTCATTCTGCAATTCGCTTCGATTTTCTGATGACCTGACAAGGCGGTAAACGACACCATTATCTGGACACAATCTAAGAGGACTGCTCAGACTGTTTCACGAACCTTTTATACAGGGTGGTCGGAAACAGTCTGAAAAGCTTGTAAGTGTGTTGCATGGTAGTTTATGTTGACAAACAATTGTTAAGAAAAAAATTGGGTACGTTGCTCCGTTTCCGAGTTAATTAGTATTTAAGTTAGGTATTCAGTCCGTAGTGCGCAAATTCAAGAGACCTCTATAGTACGCCACCAACATCGGCTAGAGATGAATTTCCTGATGAGATTTATCACCACTGGGGGATTCGCTACTGCGAACCTAGTTGGCTTGCTGTCTGGACTGCCGCGAGGAAAAATAGACACGGCCGCTCTTTCTGTCTACTGACTAAGTATTTCTTCTCGGCCCCCGTGTATGTTTTACTGTTATGAACTGCTACACTAGTATGTGTTTGTGTGTTTCCTGTAGCTGAACCTCCGCCTTTTTGACCAATGCGGGAGTAGCGCCACGGCAGCACGTCTGTTTGTAATGATGCCGCCACATATGGGAGGGGAAACAATGGGGGAGGAAACTTGCTAGAATTTAATTTCACACTTTTCAAATGTAAACCTCACCGGTTGTGGGTTGTATATTTTTTAAAACTTTTTTGGTGTGCGTCGCATTTTTCATTCAACCTGTGTTTTGTCATATTTTTAATTTGCTTGATAACGACTAAAAATTCGAAATTGGGGAATAGAAAACAAATCTGAAAAATTGTACAGACTGTAACATGCAATGTTTTCATGGAAAATATATCGAGGATGTGGACTCATGTGCAAACAATATACACTCCTGGAAATTGAAATAAGAACACCGTGAATTCATTGTCCCAGGAAGGGGAAACTTTATTGACACATTCCTGGGGTCAGATACATCACATGATCACACTGACAGAACCACAGGCACATAGACACAGGCAACAGAGCATGCACAATGTCGGCACTAGTACAGTGTATATCCACCTTTCGCAGCAATGCAGGCTGCTATTCTCCCATGGAGACGATCGTAGAGATGCTGGATGTAGTCCTGTGGAACGGCTTGCCATGCCATTTCCACCTGGCGCCTCAGTTGGACCAGCCTTCGTGCTGGACGTGCAGACCGCGTGAGACGACGCTTCATCCAGTCCCAAACATGCTCAATGGGGGACAGATCCGGAGATCTTGCTGGCCAGGGTAGTTGACTTACACCTTCTAGAGCACGTTGGGTGGCACGGGATACATGCGGACGTGCATTGTCCTGTTGGAACAGCAAGTTCCCTTGCCGGTCTAGGAATGGTAGAACGATGGGTTCGATGACGGTTTGGATGTACCGTGCACTATTCAGTGTCCCCTCGACGATCACCAGTGGTGTACGGCCAGTGTAGGAGATCGCTCCCCACACCATGATGCCGGGTGTTGGCCCTGTGTGCCTCGGTCGAATGAAGTCCTGATTGTGGCGCTCACCTGCACGGCGCCAAACACGCATACGACCATCATTGGCACCAAGGCAGAAGCGACTCTCATCGCTGAAGACGACACGTCTCCATTCGTCCCTCCATTCACGCCTGTCGCTACACCACTGGAGGCGGGCTGCACGATGTTGGGGCGTGAGCGGAAGACGGCCTAACGGTGTGCGGGACCGTAGCCCAGCTTCATGGAGACGGTTGCGAATGGTCCTCGCCGATACCCCAGGAGCAACAGTGTCCCTAATTTGCTGGGAAGTGGCGGTGCGGTCCCCTACGGCACTGCGTAGGATCCTACGGTCTTGGCGTGCATCCGTGCGTCGCTGCGGTCCGGTCCCAGGTCGACGGGCACGTGCACCTTTCGCCGACCACTGGCGACAACATCGATGTACTGTGGAGACCTCACGCCCCACGTGTTGAGCAATTCGGCGGTACGTCCACCCGGCCTCCCGCATGCCCACTATACGCCCTCGCTCAAAGTCCGTCAACTGCACATACGGTTCACGTCCACGCTGTCGCGGCATGCTACCAGTGTTAAAGACTGCGATGGAGCTCCGTATGCCACGGCAAACTGGCTGACACTGACGGCGGTGGTGCACAAATGCTGCGCAGCTAGCGCCATTCGACGGCCAACACCGCGGTTCCTGGTGTGTCCGCTGTGCCGTGCGTGTGATCATTGCTTGTACAGCCCTCTCGCAGTGCCCGGAGCAAGTATGGTGGGTCTGACACACCGGTGTCAATGTGTTCTTTTTTCCATTTCCAGGAGTGTAATCAACTTTTCATTTTCCTTAACGATATAAGGAAAGCACTGTTCTCTAAAATTAACATTATTTATTAATTTATTAGGTACTATAACATATAGCCCCCGTAAGTATCTTTTTGCAAATAGTGTATCCTTTTTGACAATTATTGTTGTATTCCTCAGTTCGAATATTGATCTGATACAGGTCTTCAGGCAGTGCTATGCATATGACCCTATTTACTGTACTCTCGTCTCCTGAGGCCTTGCGCAGCTAATTCTTTTGATCCTCTGTAATTTTCAGCGTCACAAGGCAAGTCGACGAGCTGTGCATCCAGTGACCACGAATAGTTTCTTCAAATTGAAATGAAGTCGCCTCTTACCAAGTGCTGAATTAGCGAGCTTACATCTTGCAGTCACTAACGTATCCTCACTTTTGTTGGAGTTTCAGTCGATTAATAGAGACTTGCATGTCATACAGAATCATAAACGTGTGCGTTGCACTGATTCCTACAAGGGAGAATCCAGTCACAGTTTTGAGCTACATGCTACACATTTTCAGGGCCTAACCACTCATTTATGTAGTGGTCTGAGGTTCACTTGGTATATCCCAATATAATGCGAGGTAGTCTGATGAAAAATATGTTGAACAGCTCTTCTAGAAACGTAGTTATCAAAAATCAAGCAAAGTCAGATGCGTAGTTACTATGCTTCACATCGTCTTGTGTCTTCAGAGAACAAGTAGCAACCTTACACCGTGTGTGTGCTCGTATTTGTAACGGTCCGTGTTTTGTCGAGCTGTCAATTCGTCAGGCCTTCCTGACAGTCTACTACATTATATTACTGGCGCTGACTTGGGTTTCATAGAACGTGTACATACAATGTTCTAACGGGAGGTGAATGCCTCGACTTTCTCTGCCTGAGCCTCTAAGCAGTTTGGGGGCAGTGGCGTACCTGGACTGTGGCAACTGAGACACGTGCTCTAGACGCCACTTCCAAGGGGGTAGTTTTGCGAGAAGCGTAAAAATGAGGGAAGGCGAAAGAAGAGAGAGCGATATCAAAACAGGAGGGAGAGAAAGAAGAAGGAGAAGAAGAAGAAGAAGGAGAGGAATAAGGAAAAGGAGTCGGAGCAGCAGGAGAAGGAAAAAAGGCGAAGAACATTAAAACGTGAAGTGGGTGGAAATGCATGAAAGGAAATCGTCGCGAAATTGGGATTAGGTTGTGTTGTGCAACAACTCCATAAGATCTACCCTTGTATGGAGACGAGTTTGTTTTGTTTTCAGCTAATAGCTGGAGCCACTCTCTACATCTACATCTACATTTATACTCCGCAAGCCACCCAACGGTGTGTGGCGAAGGGCACATTACGTGCCACTGTCATTACCTCCCTTTCCTGTTCCAGTCGTGTATGGTTCGCGGGAAGAACGACTGCCGGAAAGCCTACGTGCGCGCTCGAATCTCTCTAATTTTACGTTCGCGATCTCCTCGGGAGGTACAAGTAGGGGGAAGCAATATATTCGATACATCATCCAGAAACGCACCCTCTCGAAACTTGGACAGCAAGCTAAACTGCGATGCAGAGCGCCTCTCTTGCAGAGTCTGCCACTTGAGTTTGCTAAACATCTCCATAACGCTATCACGCTTACCAAATAACCCTGTGACGAAACGCGCCCCTCTTCTCTATCTCCTCTGTCAACCCGACCTGGTACGGATCCCACACTGATGAGCAAAACTCAAGTATAGGTCGAACGAGTGTTTTGTAAGCCACCTCCTTTGTTGATGGACTTCATTTTCTAAGGACTCTCCCAATGAATCTCAACCTGGCACCCGCCTTACCAACAATTAATTTTATATGATCATTACACTTCAAATCGTTCCGTACGCATACTCCCAGATATTTTACAGAAGTAATTGCTACCAGTGTTTGTTCCGCTATCATATAATCATACAGTAAAGGATCCTTCTTTCTATGTATTCGCAATACATTGCATTTGTCTATGTTAAGGGTCAGTTGCCACTCCCTGCACCAAGTGCCTATCCGCTGCAGATCTTTCTGCATTTCGCTGCAATTTTCTAATGCTGCAACTTCTCTGTGTACTACAGCATCATCCGCGAAAAGCCGTATGGAGGTGGTGGTGGTGGTGGCGGTGGTGGTAGTTAGTGTTTAACGTCTCGTCGACAACGAGGTCATTAGAGACGGAGCCGTATGGAACTTCCGACACTATCTACTAAGTCATTTATATATATTTATATAATATTTATTTATTTATATATTATTTATTTATATATTACTTATTTTTATATATTTATGTATATTATGTCAAGTGAGCCAGCGTAACGAAAGCGTAAACACTATTATTTTGTACCTGTTGTCTGGTTTTTTTTATGGCTTTGCAATGACCGGCAGTGAAACAATGAAAAAGAAAGGGCGCTGTTGTTGCAACCAGTTCAGGTTTGGATCGCATGTTGTTCCTTGTTTTGAATGGACTAATACAAAAAATAAGTACTCAAATGTGTAACTAGACTAGCAATAGCAAGAGAAGCATTTATGAAAGAGCTACATTTGGTAACACCGAATATAAATTTAAATGTTAGGAAGCATGCGGTCTGAATAAAAGAATAAACATGCTAAGTAGCTATGAGGATTGAACAAGAAATAGGGAAGTGTCGTTAGTTCGGCCGCAAAGTAGATGATTGCCCTTAACGGAAATGGCAGAAGTAGGGGGTTAACAATCTGAGTTTTGACCTCAGAAAGTACTGTAGAACATTTTTTACCTGAATTGAAAGCTACATCATGAAATACTACAGTTTCGAGTTTCATTTTGTGAAGACGTCGAGGATTCTATAGCAACGACATAGGTGGGACGAACGCTACTTGATTCTTGTGTAGTCAATTCTGTTTCTTAACAGTTGTGAATCTTTCTTTTCAATTTATTTCCTTTCGGGACGTGCCCATACAACCATCTGAACGGTGGAATGTCAATTATGACGATACGAACGTAGGGACAACATAACACCCAGTTCCCGAACGGAGAAAATCTCCGATCCCGCCGCTAATCGAAACCGAGCCTTTTCTTTCCTGGCTCGACTTTTGAAAATGTAAATATACATTGGGCATGACGCTGATGGTGCACGATCTTTTCGTCATCAACCCGACCACTTCCAACGGCCTAATTACAGGAACCAAATAAACGGTTCACAGCTAGTAGGACAGGTTCATAATAATTACGAAATGAATGAAAGGAATACTGTTTAAATTAGTAAATATATTACAAAAAATTAAGTACAGGACCTCTTTCCGCACGTCCATTCGAGAGAGCGAACAAGGACCAAAAGGCAACTGATGAAGCCAATCTTTTTCTGTACAAAACATCATTCTGTTCACATGCCATTTCAAGTGAACAACATCTCGCAAACGCTTTTATTTAAGCTAGAGACAGAATTTTTACTCATCTGTGGGAAGTTTCATTTTCCTTCTTCAGATAATTACAGCAGCATTTAAACAGGAAAAAAAAATTGTAAAACTGCCTTTAAGTTGCACTTTACAGATTGAGATTAACAATTTTATTATTTAAGCTGAACAGTATAACAAAAAACCAGACTTACATAAAGCTAGTATTGTAGTAAAGTAATATACTTTGGAAAGTTAAACATACACCAGAAAGTGAAAAACAGAATAAAATTAAATGTAGAAAGTACTTGTCCAACTATGCTTCAAATTTTAATGACTATCTCTCACATATTAAAGAAAATTCTGTTACACATACAACATTTAAATAAAGTTAAATTTCAATAACAACCATTTCGCTGTCATGCCACAAAAGATATTTCTGTACTGCTTGAAAGCTATATAAGCTTAACACCTTTCTCGCATAACATAAGTAAAGAAACACACAGCACAATGAAGAATTTGATTTCCAATCCCCACGCTGCTCTTTCATCCGGGTATTTCTTCCTGTATGCATATGGTAGTCACCAATTCTTATTTTCCGTCCATTCTCATTTCATCGATAATTTAATTTCTCCTACCACAGATGTTGCAGCCCTGGAGGGGGGAGGGGGGGGGGAAGGGCTCTTGAAACGCTCTCTATAAGAAGTTAGAGAAATACTGTCCGTGTCTCCGTATGTCGTTTCTGTAAATAGGTCCAAAAGTCCATCACATTCCTTGGACCATCTCTGAAGAAATATAGCACGGTCTGGCCTTAAGGTCACGTTACTGTATTCGTTTTAGTGCGTGGATAGTACGTCCCGTCCGGAAAGAATACTGTGCCCGATGCAATGTTGTGTTGTCCCACTGGAAGAAAGAAAGCGCTCATTTGGGTCGCCAAACGACACACTTCTGCCAAGGGGCCGCATATGAGGCGGTGTTCATCGTTGTCCAGTGTTTGGCACTGAGGGCGTAGTGGTGAATCCGCCATATGAATGGCATGGAGCCTGGATCGAATAACATTTTTACCATTGACTGTTAAATGCCACATTGCACGTGTCTCTGTGTCTAAGGACACATGGTGTATCGATCGCCACACTACATGCCAACTGATCTATGGATTCTTCTTCTCAGTAGGATTGCTATGTCGTCCAGTCGTTAGTATCCGATAGATGTCGCGCGCCGTTGCAGATCTGATATCCGCCAGAGCCATCTGAACGTAGCTGTACTTGACAAAAAAAAAAAAAAGAAGCGCGTATGTGGTGAATTTACTGGGAAATGTGCTGGACCGCCACTGGCGCCATTCTAGAATCTGGTACTAGTTCCTGTATTAAGATTCCTGTCAGACATATCTGACGTCGCCTCCACAGTTATAACATCGTGCTGAGATATAAAGCCACCCCTCGAACATAAACATGAGCAAGACCTAGTCCATCCCTACAAAGAAGGAGGGTAAGGTTGTCATATCTTACTTTAAATAGTAGTCCAGCACTCACGAAGGAACCAAATGCCGCCAGTACGCTTCGTGCTACCATCACCGGGATCGGGAGTACTTGGGCAAAGTGCAGAGTTCATGCCGCTGGATAGGTCTTAACATATCATGTCTAATGCCCGTGTCATGTTCCCTTCAACGCCCGACCGGACTTACTGTAGCAGTCTCCTATACTTGTGCGCTGCTGTGCAACGTATGTCGTTGGTAAAAACGATCCCTAGGCATATCAAGGTATCCATGAGCCGTGAAGATGCTACACATTCTTCCGTCAGTCCAACAGCAGTATTCGCCGCTGCAGACTTGCCTCCATTTACGCGGCTGCTAGTGGCCGTTCCGTACTTGTGGAGCCAGTCTAAAGCAACGTTTTCATTCCGTACTACCAGGACCAGGTCATCCGCATACTACTTGCACTTAAATGTGTATCCTCTCAAAGTCGAAGGCCACAGAGTAACGAGTCGAGGGCCAGTGCATATAGTATCGTAGGTAAGTGACATCCTTGAGTAACAGATCTCGATTCGACGAGAGATTTCGTCGTATGTCCATTGACGAGCACTTTGGAGAAGGTGTTGCGGAGTAGCTGCATCACGACAGTGATAAATGGTCGTGAAAACCGCATGTGCGTCAGGACTTTCTGCAAGAAAGTAAGGGCTCACTCTATCAAAGGCTTGATCAAAATACACCGAAGCTAGTGCTTCACGGGGGCGACACGACTTTGCTAGAGCGATCAAATCGCTATACTCGCCAAGCGCCGTCTGGAAATTGTTATTTCCTCTGAGCGACGTTTGATCGAGTGAGATCTTTTGGTGCAACACTCTTCGCAGGCGTGCTGCTAACAATGTGGCGAGTATCTGAAATTAGTAGTTAAAGAGCATGAGTGGTCGGTAATCCCGTATCCGTGTACCACCCAAGGGTTTGTGTATCGTGATAATTAGCCCCTTCACAGAAGCCGGCAGTAAGGGCACGTCAGGAGACGTTAATTAGCGACACATAGCAGTCCATGGTGGTGCTATCGTATATCTAAAGGTCCTATAGAGTTCCAAAGGGAGGCCATCCTGCCCCGGCGATTTATTCACCGCTGCCCTACCAATCGCCTCCATCACTTCCGCCGAGTGGTTCTAGGCGCTACAGTCTGGAACCGCGCGACCGCTCCGGTGCCTCAGGCATGGATGTGTGTGATGTCCTTAGGTTAGTTAGGTTTAAGTATTTCTAAGTTGTAGGGGACTGATGACCTCAGCAGTTAAGTCCCATAGTGCTCAGAGCCATTTGAACCGTCACTTCCTCTTCTGTAATCTCCAATAGTTGTGATTTCGCCCCTCAATGTTGCCGAAAATTGTAAGTGTAACTTCGCCTAATAGCCGCCATATCAGTATCCATTGCAGTTGAAAATTGAGTGTAATGTTCTACAAAGGCATTGCCTATTTATTGTTGTTATTTTAGGTTCTGCCGCCATCCGTGTCCACGACATGTGCCAGAGCTCTTCTTTTTCTTTTGCTTTCGTTGATGATGTGATACATCGATTGGCGTTCTCCTGTGACACGGTCTAGTGTCCGTGCCCTGACCACTGTACCGTCGAAATGGCTTCGCACGGTGGATGTCATTTTGGCCTTAGCTCGTTGTACCGCCGTTTGCTGCTGCGGAGAAGGCACTTGGTCGGCGCATTCCCGTAGCACCGTGAAATAGAAGTCCAAAGTGTGACGTCGCCACAATGCCTGCTCACGACCGTATGTCACCATTACACGATATAGCCCCAGTCTGGCGCAGTCCATCCCCTTCCAACAACGTAGGGTCGAGGAATACGCCCGAAGCTATCGTTCGCAAGATCTCCAAACATCTTCAGTGGTGTCATGACAAGCCGAGTCTAATGCCGTATAGCCATTGTAGGCTGGAGGCCACAGTTCCGCTTCGAGAACGTCAGTGTTAAGATTTCGTGTAACATTGCTGGCTCGATACGACTAGCGGAATGACTCGTCGTATGGGTGTATCCAGGACGGAGGCCATGGACATGCTCTCAGGTGTCAACCAGAGGCATATTCTGCACCAAATTTCTCAGCTCTGGGCAGGAGGTATATCGAGGGAATTGATCTTTGGGTGCAAGTACACAATTAAAATCGCCGCCTACAATTAAACGGTCGTGTCGACCTTCGAAGAGCGGGCCAATTTCCTGTGCAATGAAGCAGGAACGCTGGGGTCTCATTTGTGTACCGGACGGTGCGTAGAGGTTGACGAGTCGTACATCAAACACTGTCATTGCCAATCCCCGCCCCGCGGTAGGTACAGTACGTCGTCTGCTGTGATGCCTTTTTTGAAAAGTATTGCTATGCCGCTGCCAGTTTCGGAGGCGTGTGATACGTAGGATTCGTACCCGTACACGACTGCAAATTCATGGACGTATACTTCATGTAGGAAGACGATGTCGATGTCCGCCGCTTGTAGCATATCTTTCTGTAAAGATACCTTATTCTGAGACTGTACGATATTGATATTGACAGAGGCAAACCCATATGCTTGTCTTCGCTCCATCGCATGTGTATCTGCCATGGGAGCTTACGTCATCTACTGTTGTACTGACGCGTTACGTGGCTCCGTCCTCTCCGCCTTTATATTTCTAACTTTGGAGGGGAGCCGCTCCCGCCGTGTTGCGACCTTCAGTGGGTCCTCTTCACAATCATGATCCCAGTCTCCGAGGGACAAGTTTGCCATCGGCCGGATCTTTCCATCACCACCTCTCTGTTTCGCCTCTTCTTCTACTACTTGAACTGACAGCAGACTGCTGCTAGCTCTGCGTTGTCGAGCCTGTCAGGTCGCTTTGACGTATGCTGCTGTCGAGGCGGTGGTGTTCTTGATGTGAAGTCCCGGTAGCCTCTATAAGGTGGTCATCTTCCTCGGTCATTTCTTGATCGTTGCCTTGTGTACGCATTAAGCAGACGTCCGACGGGGTGAGGCCTCGTTTTTTGTGCCGTTTCGTGGATCGTTGCTTACGCGTGTGCGTTTCTGTATCCTAATGTGACTGCGTGTCTCTGCACCCACTGCAGTCTGAGACGAAGGCAGCCGTTGCCCCTATCCGACCTTCGATGACCATTTTCTTTTCCGATCTCTGTATTGCAGGTAACGGTCGGTGCCGCTCAGTAGGGACGTCGCCGCCGCCACCATGCTCATGTCGGCTTTCCCATGGGACTCTCTAGCTGATGAGTGAGGTCACTGTTCAGTGGGGCGTCTTTCCGGAACACATTTGCATATGTGAGAGGGAGAGATGTCGCCATAGGTGTTGTTACAGCTTTCCGCGTCGGTACTTGTACAATTCTTCGTTGGAGACATTCTGAGCAAACGTGGCCCTCCTGACCACCACCGGAGCATATCTTCGGCCGATCATCGTACATGACTATCGCTCCCCAACCTTCAATTGTGAGATAAGACAGCACTTGTCATGAGAGATCGAGCCGCATTTGTCGCGTACCATTAAGTACCGGGTAGTCCTAAAGTGTTGTCCATTTTTCTGCTATATGACTGAGCACGCTACCATAGCGTTCTAGCGCAGCAACCTCGATGTCAGCCGGAACCTCAAATGGTAGCTCGATTACTCTGATATTTTTTAATCCAAACCCCGCACGATCAATGCCACTCTGACATCGCCGTCAGAAAGTTTAAATTTCAGTCCATCTTTGTGGCCACGTACGATCTTGTCACACACTGGGGCGTTGATCATTTCGACGTAAACCACACTGCTTGTGATAGAGAAGTGGATTCCAGTCATATCTCGCGGTTCAGTTTTAATTTCTTCAAGTACAAATCGTTTCACTTCAAATGCCTTCGGTACTGCAAATTCATTATTAAAGCCGAACTTGATGGTGGAGTGTCTATACGAATGAGCCACTGTAGATCGAAAGCGCAAGCACTACCAAAGACAAACACGAAGTAAACAGCCGCGTCCGCGACAAGGATGCACGGCTGCGGAAGCTGGCTGTGCAACTTCGGTTAGCAATCCGCCGCGCTGACCAAGCAGCCGCCGAGGCTGACTAACAGTTAGGAATTCGTGACGCACATAATGGTCGCAACTAATTCGGCCTAAGCTCACTTTGACAGGGTCCCATCAAACACAAGTTAACAGGTATTTTCCATCCTCCTATATTTCCGAAGAGCTTTCGACACGGTAACACACTATCGACTAACAACCCAGATGCAATCTACACAGACGTGCGGTTGATTAGGCCAGTTTTTGACTGATACAACACGATATATTATGTCAGAGGGCGGATGACACCCAGAAACAAAGTTAGAAAGTAATCCGTGCGGAATTCCTTATATACGCATGATTAAAGTTACAACTAGGGCTGTTACACTCTTACATCTATCTAATATCTTGTAGGGCCCCGAGAGCACGTAGAAGTGCCACACCACGACGTGGCATGGACTAATATCTGAAGTAGAGCTGGAGGGAGTTGACACCATGATTTCTGCAGGGCTGTCCACAAATCCCTAAGAGTATGACGGGGCGGAGATCTCCTCTGAACAGCACGTTGCAAGCCATCCCAGATATGCTCAATAATGTTCATGTCTGGGGAGTTCAGGGGCCAGCGGAAGTGTTTAAACGCAGAAGAGTGTTCCTGGAGCTACTATGTAGCAATTATGGACGTGTGGGATCCTGCGGGAATAGCCCAAATCCGTCGAAATGCACAGTGGATACGAATGTATGCTGATGACCAGACAGGATGGTTATGTACGTGTCAGCTGTCAAAGTCGTATCTAGACGTATCAGGGGTCCCATATTACTCCAACTCCACACTCCCCACACCATTGCAGAGCCTGCACCAGCTTCAATAGTTCCCTGCTGACATGCAGGGTCCATGGAGTCATGAGGATGTCTCCATACCCGTACACGTTCATCTGCTCGATACAATTTGAAACGAGACTCATCCGACCAGGCAACATGTTTACAGCCACCAACGTCGATGTTGACGGACCCAGGCGAGGCATAAAGCTTTGTGTCGTGCAGTCATCTAGGGTACAAGAGAATTTTCTCGAGAAGTTTGTACATCACACACAGGAGAGAGATAGGTCTGTAGCTCTTGGTATCTCTCTTGTCCTTTCCAGGCTTCAAGATAGCTATTATCTTCGACTCCTTCCATTTGTTTGGGATGTTTCCAGTCTCAAGTATGGCGGAGAAAAATTTTCAGAGCCATGTGCGTGCTCTTGGACCTAGGTTCTTTATAAACTCCTGTAGGATTCCATCAGGTCCGGCCGCTTTACTTGATTTGATGTCATTTATTGCAGTTATCAACTCTTCTTCAGAAATAGAACTCACAATGTCTGACAGTTTTGCGCAGTTCTTCAGTGCTTCAGCCATGAGTTTTTTAAGGTCCTTCTTCTGTTGTGTAGGGAGTGGATCTTGGAGTTTTCAAGTATAACTGAGCTTATTTTATTAGGGTTAACAGCACTCTGTTTGGAGCTAGGAAGTACAGCACCCCCTAATTTTCTGAAAACATCCCAACTTTTACGGCTGGAATGGGTGAAGTCAGGCTGTTCAGCTAGCTGATGCCAAAGTTTCCTTCTTTCTTCGTCAAGGAGCTTGGTCAGTTTGTCTGCAGTCTGGGGATTTCCAGTGTTGTTGTATTCCTGAAAAAGAGATTCACACTGTTTGGTAAAGCCTGGTATGTATTCTCTTCTCGCTCCACGTGGGATAGTTTCTTGGGCTGCTCGCAGCAGCAGTTTAGTAAAACGTTCATTGTTTATCGGAACAGGAGGAATTCTGAACATAGTTGGTTCCACACGAGATTGAAATTTGTCCCATTGTGCCTTACGAAGGTTCCAGCGGGGGATTGGTGAGCTGTCTATGACTGGTACCTGCAGGCCAATCTCCACAATGACTGGTGAGTGTTTGCTATTCGGCAGGCGCGTCAAAACACTTCGCTTTGCTTCTATTGGGATCTCGTCATTACTGGTCGTCACAAAATAGAGATCTGGCGAAGTTGACGTTTTCCATGCATTCGACGTAAATGTGACCTTGTCCTTAGCATCTTATATGAGATGGATATTGTTGACATCATCCCAATCTGCTATCAGAAGACCTAGGTCATCACAGGAGTGGTAGCCTCATCTGAAATGGTGAGAATTGAAATCCCCAGTGTACACTGCTGGAGGTTTACATCAGGAAGAACAGGAGGTGCCCAGTTTTTGGATGGAGGTTTGTACACGTTGAATATCGTTAAGGCTCAAAATGGCTCTGAGCACTATGCGACTTAACTTCTGAAGTCATCAGTCGCCTAGCACTTAGAACTAATTAAACCTAACTAACCTAAGGACATAACACACATCCAAGCCCGAGGCAGGATTCGAACCTGCGACCGTAGCGGTCGCTCGGTTCCAGACTGTAGCGCCTAGAACCGCACGGCCACTCCGGCAGGCTGAATATCGTTAAGTCATTTACTTTTATCCCTATGGCAAAGTCAGTGGGCATGGGAAGCTCTGTAGTATTATTCAATAGCTCATTTTAATAAGTGTTGCGATTCCATGCTTTTCATGGCCTTTGGAAGCAACTGTGGTAAATCCTTGCACTTCAAGTTGGTAAGTTGAACTCTCATCGGTATGTGTTTCTTGAAGTGCCAGTACGCCTACCACATTTTCTTTCACAATTTTGGAGAGGATATCACCTTATGCTCTGCTATAGCCTTCCATGTTGGCTTGGCATACTCTTAGAACATGCCTAATTTTTTTGTTTTTTGATGGGCCACATTCTGTTAGTCTTAGGGTAGCGCATCTGGCAGGGCCGGTAAGTACGAGTACGTCCGGCCATCGCTTGGGGGTGACATTCGCTTCGTGTTTCGCTCATCTATTTTTCATCATATCGAAACACTACTAGGGAAGTGGGCCACGTCGAGGCTGTCACCGTCCACTCCAGTAATGTCACAGAACACAGCCCGAGAGAGAGAACATTTTTTTATTGAATCTACTGACAGATGTGACAGATGCGAAAAGCATGACAGATAAACAGTTTCGTTTGTTCAGAAGCGAAGGGCTACCATTGATAGATGGTATTCTAGACTCCTCCAAATCGTCACGGTCGTCTTCTCCATGCACACGGATGATTCTATACGAAACACATCTTCAGTGTAAAACTCGCTAACGTGTAACCTCAATTTCAGCTCGTACATTCGACGAACCATCTACTTTCCAGGATTCCCGGCATCCATCAGTCAATTGGTGGCAGTTTGATGCTATCAGCCCAGGTGCTTATTTTTAAGAACTAATGTCGTTACTTTTCATTTCCTTATGTTAAGTGTTTTAAATACAGTAGAGTTATATCGTAAGTAATGAGATCAAATTTACAAGTGTTGTGTTTTCTTCAAAATACATTTATTTTATACATTATAATGATTAATAAAATATATCTTACCTCATAGTAAGTAGTAGTCTTACTTCAGCTGAGACACTTTTCCCCGAGTTTGTTTCCATTTTTCTAATGATTGGGAGAAGATTTTCCAGCTCCTCAAACAGCTTCTTCGACATCCTGTAAATTCCTTTGAATTTTACTTCGTCTTTTTCGAGTTCTCGCGCTAATACGAAAGCTGAAAGTGTCTGATTATCGCGAATGAATGTATGAATCAATAATTTCCTCTTTCTTGAAACTTCCTCAAGTACCAACGTGCTACGAGAACATTACGAAAGCATGGCTTGGCATTGTAGAGTAGACTGACAAAAATCAGAACTTTTGAGACTGTCATAAGTCGCAAAAGAGTTGCATCATTGGACGAAGAACGAGTGACGCAACTCTCATCCAATAATTGCCAATACGCCGCGTTGCGGAAGCGTCGCAGTTGCGTTGTACCAGTGGACGAGCAGTCTGATGTAGGTAGGTTGTGTCCCTCCCGACGCACTGTACAGTTGCTTGTGGAGTATCTCAATCTACATAAATACCCTCCAAGTCCCTTTTCTTTGTTATTCCATTCACGAGCTGAACGTCAAGAAAGATGAGTATGCTTCCTACATGCTTCTGCACGCATCCTAATTTTTCGTATCTTATTTTTATAACCCGGCGCAAGATATACGATGTTCACACAGTGGTTTTCGAGTATAGGTTATCTAAATTTACACAACAGTGTATCATGAGAATTACGTCGTCTTTCTTCCAAGGATTCCAATAGAAATACTCCGAGCACCTCTGTTATATTATCGTATGCGCTACACCGACTTGTTACGATCCTAGGAGTGCGTCTCTGAAGTCGTTCAACGTCTGTTATCATGTCTACTTGATAACGACTGTAAACGATGGAACAGTACTCTAAAACTGATCCAACTAGCGCCTTGTGCGCGATTTCCTTTACAGATGCACTGCTCTTCCCCAGAACCTTCCAACAAATCTTCCATTCGCCTTCCCTAATACCAATTTTACGCTAGCATCCCATGTCATATCACGTATATAATGTGACGTGGTCGAGGCATTCATCACCGATTTTGTAATCCTGTCGAGTTCTTTATTTTTATTAAAGGCATTATACTGCATTTATCCACATTAATACACTCCTGGAAATGGAAAAAAGAACACATTGACACCGGTGTGTCAGACCCACCACACTTGCTCCGGACACTGCGAGAGGGCTGTACAAGCAATGATCACACGCACGGCACAGCGGACACACCAGGAACCGCGGTGTTGGCCGTCGAATGGCGCTAGCTGCGCAGCATTTGTGCACCGCCGCCGTCAGTGTCAGCCAGTTTGCCGTGGCATACGGAGCTCCATCGCAGTCTTTAACACTGGTAGCATGCCGCGACAGCGTGGACGTGAACCGTATGTGCAGTTGACGGACTTTGAGCGAGGGCGTATAGTGGGCATGCGGGAGGCCGGGTGGACGTACCGCCGAATTGCTCAACACGTGGGGCGTGAGGTCTCCACAGTACATCGATGTTGTCGCCAGTGGTCGGCGAAAGGTGCACGTGCCCGTCGACCTGGGACCGGACCGCAGCGACGCACGGATGCACGCCAAGACCGTAGGATCCTACGCAGTGCCGTAGGGGACCGCACCGCCACTTCCCAGCAAATTAGGGACACTGTTGCTCCTGGGGTATCGGCGAGGACCATTCGCAACCGTCTCCATGAAGCTGGGCTACGGTCCTGCACACCGTTAGGCCGTCTTCCGCTCACGCCCCAACATCGTGCAGCCCGCCTCCAGTGGTGTCGCGACAGGCGTGAATGGAGGGACGAATGGAGACGTGTCGTCTTCAGCGATGAGAGTCGCTTCTGCCTTGGTGCCAATGATGGTCGTATGCGTGTTTGGCGCCGTGCAGGTGAGCGCCACAATCAGGGCTGCATACGACCGAGGCACACAGGGCCAACACCCGGCATCATGGTGTGGGGAGCGATCTCCTACACTGGCCGTACACCACTGGTGATCGTCGAGGGGACACTGAATAGTGCACGGTACATCCAAACCGTCATCGAACCCATCGTTCTACCATTCCTAGACCGGCAAGGGAACTTGCTGTTCCAACAGGACAATGCACGTCCGCATGTATCCCGTGCCACCCAACGTGCTCTAGAAGGTGTAAGTCAACTACCCTGGCCAGCAAGATCTCCGGATCTGTCCCCCATTGAGCATGTTTGGGACTGGATGAAGCGTCGTCTCACGCGGTCTGCACGTCCAGCACGAACGCTGGTCCAACTGAGGCGCCAGGTGGAAATGGCATGGCAAGCCGTTCCACAGGACTACATCCAGCATCTCTACGATCGTCTCCATGGGAGAATAGCAGCCTGCATTGCTGCGAAAGGTGGATATACACTGTACTAGTGCCGACATTGTGCATGCTCTGTTGCCTGTGTCTATGTGCCTGTGGTTCTGTCAGTGTGATCATGTGATGTATCTGACCCCAGGAATGTGTCAATAAAGTTTCCCCTTCCTGGGACAATGAATTCACGGTGTTCTTATTTCAATTTCCAGGAGTGTATGTGCAATTGTAGATGTAGATGTAAGTTTGTTTCGGGAGCCGATGGTGCCCGATAAGGCGCTCAGGGGTCTCGTGAATGCGTGTTCTGTGTAGCTGCAGAAAAAGGTGTATTCGAAAATATATTGGAGCCAGGCTCTTGTGTATTCTTTGGGTACGGAGAAATCACAGTCGAAGTCCTCGGCCGCTTCACGCATGGCTTCTTGGAGGCGCTGGTGCGTTTCAGGGTCAGCTGGGCGCACCTGCGCGTACGGGCTCAGCAAGTTGACACTGACAACACTTGACAGGTGGACTGTACACCAACTACTCGCAGCACTTACGCAGCGACAGCTGCACGCTCCGCTAACTACCTATGTTGGCTAAACAGCTAGTCAGCTAGAGGCCAAATAAATGTGTAAGCTGACTACCTTTTTTGTGTCTACATCCTTGGTATACACTAGGCAGGCGGAAACTACTTATCTATGATAAATTATTTACAAGGTTCTACCGCATCGAAACTGAACGTGTGGTCATTTGTATAAAGGATGCTAGAATTTGTACTCATTGTTAAGATTCCCAGAGCCTCCAGCAGAGTCTAAAGTTACTATAGTTTCTTGATCACTACTCAGCTGACATTCAGGGTTGAATAAAGACCTCTTTCAGTCTTCTCCATGCTCTTCAGTCTTTAGTTGTACAGGGTGTTTCAAAAAGCACTTTACAACTTTTAAAATTCATATCAATTTATTGAAAGAAGATACAGAGCTGGGTTTAGTTTTTTTCCCTTAAACTAAAGATGTTGTATGTGGCTTCCGTTGATTGTCGGAGTTCAATTTCTTCCCAAACTCGCTGTAGCATTCCAGTGGTGGCGTAAATTCTTGCTTTAAGTTCCAGTAGAGAAGCTGGCAGAGGAGGGACAAACACGATATCCTTGATGAATACCCATAAAAAAAAAATCTAGTGGTGTCAGGGGCCATGCATTTGGCGCATCATGGCCAGTCCATTGACCTGGAAAGCAGTCACTGTGAAAATCCCAGACGTCAGCCAGGTAGTGGGGTGGTGCACAATCTTGCATGAAGTGAACATTTCGTACTTGGTCGTCCTCATCGATCTGTGGTATCAAAAATTGCAGGGCTGTTGACGAAACGTTGTCTCACTCGCTCAACGTCATCAGATGTACTTGGACGACCTGAAGATTTCCCATGTCCTACCGAGCATCGTGCTTCTAGAAAACATTTATGCCAGTCATAAATTGTAGACTTACTAGGAGGACCCTTAGCGTACTTGGTACGGAAATTACGCTCAACTGTTTTCGCCGGCTTCGATTCTTCAAACCAGAACACACAGTTAGCACGCTGGGTCCAGTGAAGGCAGCCATTTGAAACGCAACTGCCGCTAGCGCTCCTTACGATGCGATTCGGCACTACCGAACTACGCAAGACAAAACTTAATATATTTCCCTACAAATTCACACTACAGTCACCTCTGTAAGTACTATGAATTAGTTTATATGAATTTTCAAAGTTGAAAAGTCCTTTTTTAAACACCCTGTATATATCTACGTTACTCCGCCATGCGTTTAAATCTCATATACATCTTCTACTGGGTTACTGTTTCGGTATTTATCTCTTTTTATCCATCAAAGAACTTCCTTGTTCCATCTACCATCCATTCGCTAGGATATTTTCCCACCTTACGTCCATTTCACTATCATTGTAACAATTACGTTCCCCACTCCAGTTTGTTCCTTCCTACTTCTGTTATTTACGCTACTAATTCCCATTATTAAATTGCTCCTTGAGGAGCTCTTATATTTTGAATGTTTTTCGCGTTTAAATGTCCATATCTTACCGACATAAATCGCGACAGGTGATAAACTTTGTAAATATTCTGCTTCAGACACATTCGAAGGTTGCTATTGAAAACATTATTTAGTTTTCCAACAACATAACAGGCCTGTTTCACGCTTCTGTTTATTTCTTCTGCTGTAGAAACAATTCTGCGAAACAGTACTAAATACAAAAACTGGTCCATGAGCTGACAACGTAGTTGTTCGCGGCGACGTTCTTGAATAACTGCGTCACGGAGTTCTTTCCGCCTTACATTCGTATTCAGCCTCGAGCTTTCGACTTCCTCCGTCGTCATCGTCACGAAATTTCAGTAGAGCGTTAGGTACTTTACTTAGCTGGTCGAATTATGTCATGAAGACGTCACTAAATCATTTCCATGTGCTACCAGAGATAATGTCGATGTATATGGCTGCAGAACTCTGGTAGCAATGCTGATTTCAGTGGTACATATTTAAACTTTTTCTATGACTACCTAAATCCCTGTTTTTCATTCATCAGCACATAGTTTATCGATATACTAGAGCTTTCAGTTTACTTCATTTCTGCTTTGTGTTACTTAAACAAGAAAGAGCCTGTGACACTGAACTCGCATTCGGGAGGACGACGGTTCAATCCCGCGTCCGGCCATCGTGATTTAGGTTTTCCGTGATTTCCCTAAATCGCTCCAGGCAAATGCCGGGATGGTTCCTTTGAAAGGGCACCGCCGACTCCTTTCCCATCCTTCCCTAATCTGATGAGACCGATGACCTCGCTGTTTGGTCTCTTCCCCCAAACATCCCAAAGAGCCTGTGAGTTATTTAATCTGCATATAATCTTCCGGTTCCCTAAAACCAGAGTGTGTGTTATTCTATATTTGCGCATCAGCTTGCAGCTGTGTGTTATCATCTTACCGGTCGCACTCGCCATAGAAGCCGGGGTTTCCCATTTCCTATAATCATGTTGCACCACGTTCTCACCTTCCTCCCTACTCACATGCAGTGCATTTCTGATGCTGTGAAGTGCAGGGCAATACTACAATGCCCATAGTAAAACCAACAACATGTTATTCTCTGCAGCAGTATGTTGCAGAATTTAAGTATGATTTTAGTTCAAATGGACACGTCCTCTACTGCCAATCTTGTGAGAAAGCAACAAAGGCTGAACAATGATCTCAAATTATACAAACCAGGAGGGAAAGAAACATATCGCGCTTGATGAAAAATAAACAACTTCTAATTATAAAATGTAAACTTTCAAGGACGGAAATGTCACAATTAATAGAATGTTCCGGGCTATTACGCCGTGGTCAAATGAATTTCACCTTAAAACTCAACGTTTTGTCCCCCTCTGTGGAGGACATTTTTAACGGGCATGGTAGCTTCTTGGAATGTACGATTCATATACTGGCTCACTACTGACTGCAGTAAAATTCTGCTTCGCGCAGTGGCGTGAAGTCAAATGTTTTGAATACACGAGCTCAATTGTCCGTTGTCGACTGCCATCTTCCGCTGTAGCTATCACCCCATGGCGGAATATTCGTACACAGATTTTTCAGCACCGGGATCCAGATGTCATTCAATTTCACACACTCATCTTTCCTACTGAAATTCCTGGGGTGTTTCACAATTTCTATGGTCTCTCCGTATATCCTTTCATGGCGTCTGCTTGTGGCTGTCTTCTGGTTGCAAAGCATGTCTCGCAACAGCTGAGCTACCAATCTCCCCTCTTCTGCAATTGCCCTTGTGCCCTTCTAGTCGTTTTTTGACCGTCCTTTTTTGTAATATCCACGTACACCTCCCCACAACTACATGGAACCCTATAGATTCCTACTTTTTCCAGCGGTTGGCAAGCATCCTTTGCCGATTTTATGAGATCTGATATCTTCCGGCTGGGCTTCTCGATTACCGCGATTATCTGCTTTTTCAAGACTTTTCCTAAGCGGACAGTAACGTTCTTAATGAAAGGCAGGAAAACTTTCCATTTCACCGGTTCTTGAGCATCGCTATGAATTCTACGCATTGGTCTTAACGCTCTTTTTAGTACCTCAGCGAACTAATAACCATTTTTGAGCAATGCTTTGGAGACATATTTTAATTCTGCGCCAAGCAGCTCTGGTTCGCAGTTTAACGTGTCTGTCGCGCGTCCTGGAATTCGAACAACGCGTGAATATTAAGTTGTGTATCAAGTTGCAAAAAAGTGCCAAAGAAACTCATGAAATTGGTGTATGGCGATAATTCTGTAACTCTCAAGGCTGTTTGCAAGTCGTGTGAGCGATTTAATAGCAGAAATGTGTCGTCAGAAGAAGAGCAACGTTTGGAATGCCTGTTAACCTCAAAAACAGAAGAAAACACGAAAAAAGTGGCAAAATTTCTTCGTTCAAACAGGCGAATAAGTATTTGAGTTCTTACCGAAGATCGTAGCATATTGTACAGGTCTGTGGAAAGCATTCTAACTGATAATTTGCAAATGAGTCAAGTGAGTGCAAAATTTGTTCCCAGACCTCTGAGCGACGAACAGAGAGAAAGTCGTGTGTCAGTTTGCATGGAGTTGAAGGAACGTCTTCATTCAGATACGGACTTCATTTCCAAAACTGTAACTGGAGATGAAACTTTGAGTCTACGGGTATGATTCTGATAAGAAAATTCCCAATCGAAAATCAGTGAATCTCCTCGCCTTAGAAAGGCACGTCAGTTAAAATAGAATATCAAAGTCATGCTCATTGATTTTTTTTTTCGATATTGAGGGTAGTGCAATCAGAATTCGTTCCAAGAGGTACAACTGTAAATGTCGAATTTTACAATGGCGTACTGAAAGGTTTGCGAAACAATGTACCAAGAACGAGACCGGAAAAATTTGCGAGTGGCTTCCTTCTTCATCACGACAACGCGCCATGCCACACCTCGCTTTTGAATCGCGAGTTTTTGGCTGGATGATGATGATGATGTTCGGTTTGTGGGGTTCTCAACTGTGCGGTCATCAGCGCCCGTTCAAAGTCCCAATTTTTACACAGTCCAATCTAGCCACTTTGACGAATGACGATGAAATCATGAGGACAACGCAAACACCCAGTCCCCGGGCAGAGAAAATCCAACCCGGCAGGGACTTCTGGCTGGAGTGTTCCTGTCTGTCCATATCCATCTTTCTCACCACATTTGGCACCATGCGACTTCTGGCACTTCCCAAAAATTAAAGTCATGCTTAAAGGAAAGCATTTTCACACCATTCTTGACACTGAGAGAGACACGACAGAGCAGCCGAATGCTTTTCCAAAAGAAGCGTTCAAGAAATGCTTCCAGTCATGGATTCAGCGTTGGGATAAGTGAATTGCTAGCGAAGCACAGTACTTTGAATTACACTCATGCTCATAAATTAAGGATAATAGCAGAATGTGGTGCCACACAACGTGGCCCTACACGAAACTGGCGCTAATAGCATAGGCACATAGGGAACACACACGACACAGATCTGTAATTCCACGGCATTGGTGATAAGTTGAGAAAACCGTCGCGAAACACATGTGCTACAAAACGCCACTGTTTCCTACGCATGTACCCCGACATCAATATGGGATATGATCATCATGCACACATACAGAGGGCGCGCAACGGGTTGGCATACTCTGGATCAGGTGCTTGAGCAGCTGCTGGAGTATAGCCTCCCATTCTTGCACCAGTGCCTGTCGGAGCTCCTGAAGTGTTCAAATGGCTCTGAGCACTATGGGACTTAACTTCTGAGGTCGTCAGTCCCCTAGAACTTAGAACTACTTAAACCTAACTAACCTAAGGACATCACACACATCCATGCCCGAGGCAGGATTCGAACCTGCGACCGTAGCGGTCGCGCGGTTCCAGACTGTAGCGCCTACAACCGCTCGGCCACCCCGGCCGGCTCCTGAAGTGTCCTAGGGGTTTCAAGACGTGCAGCGATACGTCGACCGAGAGCATCCCAGACGTGCTCGATGGGGTTTAGGTCTGGAGAACACGCAGGCCACTCCATTCGCCTGATATCTTCTGTTTCAAGGTACTTCTCCACGATGGCAGCTCGGTGGGGCCATGCGTTATCATCCATCAGGAGGAAGGTGGGACCCACTGCACCCCTGAAAAGGTGGACATACTGGTGCAAAATGACATCCCGATACACCTGACCTGTTACAGTTCCTCTGTCAAAGACATGCAGGGGTGTACATGAACCAATCGTAATCCCACCCGACGCATTCAAAACAAGACCTCCATACAGGTCCCGTTCAAGGACATTAAGGGGTTGGTATCTCGTTCTTGGTTCACGCCGGACGAAAATCCTGCGAGAATCACTATTGAGACAATACCTGGACTCGTCCGTGAACATAACCTGGAACCACTGTTCCAATGACAATGTACTATGTTCTTGACACCAGGCTTTACGGGCTCTCCTGTGACCAGGGGTAAGTGGAATGCACCTTGCAGGTTTCCAGGCGAATAAACCATGCTTGTTCAGTCGTCTATAGACTGTGTGTCTGGAGACAACTGTTCCAGTGGTTGCGGTAAGGTCCCGAGAAAGGCTACCTGCAGTACTCCGTGGCCGTCTGCAGCACTGATGGTGTGTTGCGTTGTTCACTGTGGACGTCCCGTACTGTAGCAACGGGACACATTTCCTGTCTGCTGGAATCGTTGTCATAATCTTAAGATCACACTTTGTGGCACAGGGAGGGCCCGTGCTACGACCTGCTGTGTTTGACCATCCTCCAGTCGCCCTAGTATTCTACCCCTCATAACGTCATCAATATGTGTTCTTTGAGCCATTTTCAACACACAGTCACCATTAGCACTTCTGAAAACACCTGCACATTTACTCGCTGCACCGTACTCTGACATGCACCAACACACCTCTGCGTATGTGGATTGCTGCCAGCGCCACCGTGCGACGACCGCAGGTCAAATGCACCACATGGTCATACCCCGAGGTGATTTAAACCCGCAAACCGCCCACCAGAGCGTTGTTTCACCGTGTATCAACATTAGACTTAATTTATGAGCATGAGTGAAGATTAAGTGTGTTGAAAATGGCTCAAAGAACACATATTGATGACGTTATGACGGGTAGAATACTAGGGCGACTGGAGGATGGTCAAACACAGCAGGTCGTAGCACGGGCCCTCCCTGTGCCACAAAGTGTGATCTTAAATAATATCTTGATTTTCTAGCACCTAGAAACCCGATCCCTAAGCGAAATCAACATCGCTACCGATGTTCTTCAGTCCTAGACATCTACATAAATCTCTGGCAGCACAAGGAAGCTCCGTGATTTCGTAACGGCTCCATGGTATAATTCGACCAGCTAAGTAAAGTACATAATATCCTGATGATGAGAACAGACGAAGTCGTCGATAGCAAGGGAATGAATGAAGATCTGACGCGACACGAGTTCCGTGAAGCATTTATTCATGATGTTCGAGTTAATGGTCAATTTGTTGCTTTTCATTCACTTTGTTAACTATTTTCAAAGTTGCTCTATTACGGTCTTCTTCCTGTGTGGAGTGGTACAATGGTAGGATAAATTGAATGTTGTTAGGCAAATGAAGGCATAGTAACAGTTACTTTCAAGTAGTCAGTTGCGGAAATGAAATGACATAGTTCTTGCCTCCCTGTCAGCTGAGACGACGTACCAACCAGTGGCCGTGTATTGAATCAGATTCAAATGAATGTAAAAAGGCTGTCTCAATTACAATTCAATACGATATGGCAGGGCCTGCGATGTTAACAAGAACGATGCAATGCTCCTACGGACATGCATGCAAGTGCGAAGGAGCAGCCACTGCGGCGACTACAGCCATGGAATGTATTCGCAGTTGCGAATAAGAACAACTATCGGCTGTATAAGAGAATGACGACAGTGAAAATTTGTGCTGTACCGGAACTCGAAACTGAATTTCCCGGTTTACGCGAGCAGTCGCCTTAACCGCTTTTGCTGATACAATAGCTCCATACTTAACAATCATATACAACCGTTGGACGAAAGATCCTTACCCAAAGACTGGAAAGCTGCACAGGTCACACCAATATTCAAGAAAGGTAGTAGAACTAATCAACTAAATTACTGGCCCATATCATTAACGTCGATATGCAGCAGGATTTTGGAACATATGTTATGTTCCAACTTTATGAACTACCTCGAAGAGAATGGTCTATTGACCACAGTCAACACGGATTTAGAAAACATCGTTCTTGTGAAACACAACTAGCTCTTTACTCACACGAAGTGTTGAGTGCTGTTGACAAGGGATTTCAAATTGATTCCGTATTTCTAGATTTCCAGAAAGCCTTTGACACTTGACCACCCAACCGTCATGTAGTGAAATTGCGTGCTTATGGAATATCGTCTTGACTGGATTCGTGATCTCCTGTCAGAGAGGTCACAGTTCGTAAAAATTGACGGAAAGTCATCGAGTAAAACAGAACTGATTTCTGGCGTTCCCCAAGGTAGTGTTATACGCCCTTTGCTCTTCCTTACTATACAAACGGTTTAGGAGACAATCTGAGCAACCGCCTTAGGTTGTTTGCAAATGATGTTGTCGTTTATCGTCTAGTTAAGTCTTCATAAGATCAAAACAAATTGCAAAACCATTTAGAAAACATGTCTGTATCGCGCAGAAATTGGCAGTTGATCCTAAATAACGAAAACTGTGAGATCATCCACATGAGTGCTAAAAGGAATCTATTAAACGTCGGTTACTCAGTAAATAAGTCAAATCTACATTCAGCTAAATGCCTATTAACTATAATTACAAATAGCTTAAATTGAAAGGAACACTTAGAGAGGCTAACCAAAGACTATGTTTTATTGTCAGGACACTTAGAAAATGTAACAGACCTACTAAAGAGACTGCCTACACTAGGCTTGTCCGTCCTCTTTTAGAATACTGCTGTGTGGTGTGCGATCCTTACCAGATAGGATTGACGGAGTAGCTCCAGAAAGTTGAACGAAGGGCAGCACGTTTTGTATTATCGCGAAACAGGGGAGAGAGTGTCACTGAAATGATACAGGATTTGGGGTGGACATCATTAAAACAAAGGCGTTTTTCGTGGCGGCAGAATCTTCTCACGAAATTTCAATCACCAACTTTCTCCTCCGAATGTGAAAATATTTTGTTGACGCCGACCTTCATAGGGAGATTCAAAATGGTTCAAATGGCTCTGAGCACTATGGGACTTAACATCTGTAGTCATCAGTCCCCTAGAACTTAGAACTACTTAAACCTAACTAACCTAAGGACATCACACATACCCATGCCCGAGGCAGGATTCGAACCTGCGACCGTAGCAGTCACGCGGTTCCGGACTGCGCGCCTAGAACCGCTAGACCACCGCGGCCGGCAGTCATAGGGAGAAACGATCATCATAATAAAACAAGGGAAATCATAGCTCGCACGAAAATATATTGGTATTCGTTTTCTCCTCCGCTGTACGTGATTGGAATAATAGAGAATTATTGTGAACGTGCTTCCTACGATGAACCGTCTGCCAGGCACTTAAATGTGATGTGCAGAGTATCCATGTAGATGTAGATGTAGATGTAGATGTAGTTGCTATCGATGCACGACTAACGGCCCGACTCAAACTTCTATAATATGTCGTCGTTCCTGCGTGACAACCTGTGCTTGTACACACATTACGTAATTCCCGTTCTAGGGAGGACATTTTTAATTGAAACTCTCTGCCTCGTATCGGCGGACAAATACGATATTTCCGTACCTGTATTGGTAAGGAGAACGATGGAATTCCCCCCTCATTTAAGAATGTCCTCCCCTGTACGGGAATTACGCAGTGTATGTACGAGTACAGGTTGTGAAGAAGGACCGATAACATATAGAATTTTCGATCTGGCCCTGAGTCGTGCACTAATAGCCAAATCGGTTAAGGGGACTGCTCGCATAAAGCGGGAAATACGGGTTCGAATCCCGGTGCAGCACAAATTTTCACTGTCGTCATTCCCTCACACGGCTGATCGTTGTTCGTATTCGCAACTGCGAATACATTTCATGTCTGCGAGTCAATATTCCACTTGAGATGCTGCCATAGAAATATAAACAACATCGCGTTAGGTCAATGGGCATGGTAGGCACCCGAAGCAGTCGTCCCAAGTCCTCTTTAACTGTTGTGGCTCTTCTTTCGCCATACGGACATCAGTAGCGAGCCTCTGAATTCGTTCGATGTTTTCTCTCACGCCTGCATGATGAAGAGCCCGGAAGCTGTTGCAGTACTCTACATCTACGAGTTCTACCGATATTTGAGTACTGACTCCTGCCGACTATGGAACCCTTGGCAGACAGGAAGTGGGGTACGGAGGCTCAGTGTTGAAAAAGAAGAAGAGAAATGCGGTAAAGTGATTAAAGCGTCAGCCTGTGGATGAAAGGGTCTTCAGCTCGTTGCCTGGTAAGTCATGGAAGTTTTAGGTGCCTCTTTTCACTTTTGTCACATCTGGTAACCATTAATAACGTGAAAAATGCCGAATTGAACTGCGTTTCTGAATCCAAAAAAAATGGCTCTGAGCACTATTGGACTCAACTGCTGAGGTCATTAGTCCCCTAGAACTTAGAACTAGTTAAACCTAACTAACCTAAGGACATCACAAACATCCATGCCCGAGGCAGGATTCGAACCTGCGACCGTAGCGGTCTTGCGGTTCCAGACTGCAGCGCCTTTAACCGCACGGCCACTTCGGCCGGCGTCTGAATCCACTTTAAACTGTAGGTCCCCCTATAAGAGCCACGTAAGTCAGTTCTACGGTTGGAGGAAGGGAAGGGCACACCACATCTAATTGGACCGAGCCCGGGAAGTCGCTGCAAAATGTTTATCTGCGACACGATCAGTTTCACGGATTTTCGCGAAAAGTTTCACCACCGCACTGTGGATGATAGGTCGGCTGTCTGGGTGGCGTTAACATTGGTGTTCTCTTTTCCACATATCAGAACGGTTTCAATGCGTTTCACTTGTGTTAACGCCATCAGCTCTCGCGTTACCTATAAGGAAGAAGTGTCAGTCGTAACTCAAGAGTGAATAAAGCTAAATTCAAATGAAAGGCATAATTTTGTTTCTCGTGTAATCCTCCATCAGATGACCCATTTCCACTTGAAAATTACGTAATGTGTCGTTGATAGCGGCTCCCAAACTGGTTGCCTCGTTGAAAATATAGCCTTAGAGGTTTTCGCCCTCGCCCTTTTCATTCCATTTGACTTTAAATTTCTGCATATCCTAGTGTTTTTGTTTTAGGTTCAAAAATGGTTCAAATGGCTCTGAACACTATGGGACTTAACTTCTGAGATCATCAGTCCCATAGAACTTAGAACTACTTAAACCTAACTAACCTAAGGACATCACACACATCCATGCTCGAGGCAGGATTCGAACCTGCGACCGCAGCGTCGCGCTGTTCCAGGCTGCAGCGCTTAGAACCCCCGGCCGGCTTTGTTTTAGGAAGATGGTTTTACGTCTACGGCTCACTCTATACTGAGAGAGAGGTTAATAAAAAAAAGTAATAGGAGCCGTACACGTCAGTAATCGCGGTCGTTTTTAGCAGTTTGTCTGATTCCCTTTACGATGGGCAGTTAACGATCGGCGATAGCGTAGTGAAACGCTAGCGATCTTTCCGAATGTGATTTACAGTGACGTGACTTTCAAGGGATAGCGATATGCACATACACAGATTGCGATAATATCGAGTACACAAGGTATAAAAGGGAACTGCATTGGCGGAGCTGTCATTTGTATTCAGGAGATTCACGAGAAAAGGCTTTCGACGTGATTATGGCCACACGACGGGAATTAACAGACTTTTAACGCGGAATGCTAATTGGAGCTAGATGCAGAGAGCATTCCGTTTCGGAAATCGTTAGGGAATTCAACAGAGCCACAGCGTCGAGAGAGTGCTGAGAATACCAAATTTCGGGCGTTTCCTCTCACCCTGGCCAAATCACTGGCCGATGACCTTCACTTAACGAACAAGAGCAGCGGCTTTTGCGTAGATTTGTCAGTGCTAGCAGACAAGTAGCACAGCGTGAAATATCTCATAAATCAATGCGTGACGTGCGAGCGCGTATCCGTTAGGGCAGTTTGGCGAAATTTTGCGTTTATGAGTTATGGCAGCAGACGATCGACACGAGTGCCTTTGCTAAAAGCACGACATCGCCTGCAGCCCCCCTCTTGCGCTTGTGACCATATCTTTTGGACCCTGGACTATTGGAAAACCATGGGCAGGTCCGATGAGCCCCGATTTCATTTGGTAAGAGCTGATCTGATGGTAGGGTTTAAGTGTGGATCAGTTCCCCCTAAACCATTGACCCAAGTTGTCAACAAGGCACTGTGCATGCTGGTAGTGGCTCCATAATGTTGTGGGCTGTGTTTGCATGGAATGGACTCGGTCCTTTGGAAATTCGGCTAGTTGGAGATCATTTATTTCCAGAATCTCAATAATTATACAATGTTAACCCACTACCTTATACGATTAGTGGGTCCAGATAATGATACAATGATTACAATTGCAGATTATAAGTTATATTTAAGTAACTAATTAGTAAAGTAAGCTGCAGGATAATTGCAATGGGCATAACTAGCTGATTTTAATGTTATAGGGATTACTTAATAAACCTAACTATTAACTAGTCACTACTGTCTACAGCGTTACAGATGTGTCAGTCAAATATAAACCTACTTGTAGAGCCTTGCTCATTGAGCTTAACCCAATGACCGTGCCCCTGACACTGGGCAGGCCAAGATGTTAGTCGCTGCAGGTTTCTAGAAATTAAGTACCTGCCGGCCGGTGTGGCCGTGTGGTTCTAGGCGCTTCAGTCTGGAACCGCGTGACCGCTACGGTCGCAGGTTCAAATCCTGCCTCGGGCATGGATGTGAGTGATGTCCTTAGGTTAGTTAGGTTTAAGTAGTTCTAAGTTCTAGGGGACTGATGACCACAGATGTTAAGTCCCATAGTGCTCAGAGCCATTTGAAATTAAGTACCTAAAATCTAAGTCCTACAACTAATTCTATCCTAAAGTCAAGTTGGGTGCTTGTCCTTGATCGGTAGTGTTGCACCCCACTCCCCTTAGTACCGAACGCGGCAGATTCCAGACTGTAGAAGTCGGCCTGTCCACGCTCAGGCTGTATGGGAATAGGGTGCCGGACTCAGTAGGTGTTAAGTATCTCTCAAGTTCTTGTTAGTTTAAGTCTCTCAGATTATCCCTTAAAACTTTTTGTGATACCACGCTTGCCAGTTTGTTGATAGTCTGAAAAGTGTCGTGTTGTCTGAGTAAGATGTATGTGTTATGGTGTGGCAGTTGGTCACATAACGTTGAAGCTACATCATTGAAAAGGGGGCACTCATAAACAACATGGTCGGGAGTACCCTCCGGAACGCCACAGTCACACGCGGGTTTAGCCTTTTTTCCCAAATCGACATAAATGTGTCGGGCAAGGTCCATGACCAGTGAGAATGTGGAATAGTCCCCGGATTGGTTTGAAGTACTTCATTCCCATCCGTTCCCTAATATCTGGAAGAAGATCAAAACTTCTACGTCCGGTTTCTTCAGCTTCCCAAGATTCTTGCCATAACTGGTCTCCTCTTAGTCTGATCTCAACCCTGTTCCCAGCCCTGATGCCTAAAATCTCTTCTGTTTTCTGTATGTTCCCTTTCTTGGCCCAGTACCATGCCACCTGTTCACGAATTTTGACGTCCAGGGGGCAGAGCCCCATTATGACTAACAGGGCTCCTCCTGGCGTTGTCCTGTATGCTCCCACTGATCTCACTATCATATTCCTCTGCACTCTCCACACTGTCATGGCAGGCACCACCCTCGTGAGTCTGTGTGCCCAGATTCCCGAGCCGTAACCCACTATTGATGTAAGTATGCTATTGTGGTATAATTTAATGAGATGTGGTGGGAGATGAAATCTTTTATGTTCAATGGAAATGAGGTTATTGAGTACTTGAAGGGCTCTCTGGGTTACGGTGTCAATGTGCTTCCCAAAGGACCACCTTTCATCAGTGATGATTCCAAGGTAGCGAGTCTCTCGTCGCCGGAGAACTGGTGAAGCCTCAATCCTCACTGTCGGGTTTCGAATTAACTGTCCTTTAAAAAGAAGGTAGGTGGACTTGCCTGGTGAAATTTTCATCTTCGTACTTTGGCACCAAAGTTGAAGTATCTCTATAGCTCTTTCTATCTTGGGCTCTATATCTTCTCGGCTACGACCGCCGACCAGTAGGAGGAGGTCATCTGCGTAGGCTATCACTTCTAGCACTTCATCGCTTTGCTGTAATTTGTTCAGTAATGGCTCCATATGGATGTCCCAAAACAGGGGACCCAGGACGGAGCCCTGGGGACATTTGGAGATCATTTGCAGTCATTCATGTACTTCATGCTCCTAAACAACGATGGAATTTGTGTGGATGAAATGCGCCATGTCACCAGCCACATTTGTTCGCGATTGGTTTCAATAATATTCTAGACAATTCGAGCGTATGATTTGACCACCCAGATCGCCCGACACGAATCCCATCGAAGATTGGGACGTAATTGAGAGGTCAGCTTATCCACAATGTCCTGTGCTGGCAGCACTTTCGCAATTATGGACGGCTATCAAGGCTCAATATTTCTGCAGGCGACTTCCGACGTCTTCTTTAGTCCATAACACAGGCAAGGGAGGTCCGATACGATATTGTGAGCTACCCCATGACATTTGTCACCTCAGTATATGTTGTTGTTGTTGTGGTCTTCAGTCCTGAGACTGGTTTGATGCAGCTCTCCATGCTACTCTATCCTGTGCAAGCTTCTTCATCTCCCATTACCTACTGCAACCTACATCCTTCTGAATCTGCTTAGTGTATTCATCTCTTGGTCTCCCTCTACGATTTTTACCCTCCACGCTGCCCTCCAATACTAAATTGGTGATCCCTTGATGCCTCAGAACATGTCCTACCAACCGATCCCTTCTTCTGGTCAAGTTGTGCCACAAACTTCTCTTCTCCCCAATCCTATTCAATACTTCCTCATTAGTTATGTGATCTACCCATATAATCTTCAGCATTCTTCTGTAGCACCACATTTCGAAAGCTTCTTGTCCAAACTATTTATCGTCCATGTTTCACTTCCATACATGGCTACACTCCATACAAATACTTTCAGAAATGACTTCCTGACACTTAAATCTATACTCGATGTTAACAAATTTCTCTTCTTCAGAAACGCTTTCCTTGCCATTGCCAGTCTACATTTTATATCCTCTCTACTTCGACCATCATCAGTTACTTTGCTCCCCAAATAGCAAAACTCCTTTACTACTTTAAGTGTCTCATTTCCTAATCTAATACCCTAAGCATCACCTGACTTAATTCGACTACATTCCGTTATCCTCGTTTTGCTTTTGTTGATGTTCATCTTATATCCTCCTTTCAAGACGCTATCCATTCCATTCAACTGCTCTTCCAAGTCCTTTGCTGTCTCTGACAGAATTACAATGTCATCGGCGAACCTCAAAGTTTTTATTTCTTCTCCATGGATTTTAATACTTACTCCGAATTTTTCTTTTGTTTCCTTTACAGCTTGCTCAATATACAGATTGAATAACATCGGGGAGAGGCTACAACCGTGTCTTATTCACTTCCCAACAACTGCTTCCCTTTCGTGTCCCTCGACTCTTTTAATTGCCATCTGCTTTCTGTACAAATTGTAAGTAGCCTTTCGCTCCCTGTATTTTACCCCTGCCACCTTTAGAATTTGAAAGAGAGTATTCCAGTCAACACTGTCAAAAGCTTTCTCTAAGTCTACAAATGCTAGAAACGTAGGTTTGCCTTTCCTTAATCTAGCTTCTTAGATAAGTCGTAAGGTCAGTATTGCCTCACGTGTTCCAGTATTTCTACGGAATCCAAACTTATCTTCCCCGAGGTCGGCTTCTACTAGTTTTTCCATTCGTCTGTAAAGAATTCGTGTTAGTTTTTGCAGCTGTGGCTTATTAAACTGATTGTTCGGTAATTTTCACATCTGTCAACACCTGCTTTCTTTGGGATTGGAATTATTATATTCTTCTTGAAGTCTGAGGGTATTTCGCCTGTCTCATACATCTTGCTCACCAGATGGTAGAGTTTTGTCAGGACTGGCTCTCCCAAGGCCGCCAGTAGTTCCAATGGAATGTTGTCTACTCCGGGGGCCTTGTTTCGACCTAGGTCTTTCAGTGCTCTGTCAAACTCTTCACGCAGTATCGTATCTCCCATTTCATCTTCATCTACATCCTCTTCCATTTCCATAATATTGTACTCAAGTACATCGCCCTTGTATAGACCCTCTATATACTCCTTCCACCTTTCTGCTTTCCCTTCTTTGCTTAGAACTGGGTTTCCATCTGAGCTCTTGATGTTCATACAAGTGGTTCTCTTATCTCCAAAGGTCTCTTTAATTTTCCTGTAGACAGTATCTATCTTACCCCTAGTGAGATAAGCCTCTACATCCTTACATTTGTCCTCTAGCCATCACTGCTTAGCCATCCTTTTTGCCTGCTTCATTTACTGCATTTTTGTATTTTCTCCTTTCATCAATTAAATTCAATATTTCTTCTCTTACCCAAGGATTTCTACTAGCCCTCGTCTTTTTACCTACTTGATCCTCTGCTGCCTTCACTACTTCATCCCTCAAAGCTACCCATTCTTCTTCTACTGTATTTCTTTTTCCCATTCCTGTCAATTGTTCCCTTACGCTCTCCCTGAACCTCTGTACAACCTCTGGTTTAGTCAGTTTATCCAGGTCCCATCTCCTTAAATTCCCACCTTTTTGCAGTTTCTTCAGTTTTAATCTACAATTCATAACCAATAGATTGTGGTCAGAGTCCACATCTGCCCCTGGAAATGTCTTACAATTTAAAACCTGGTTCCTAAATCTCTGTATTACCATCATATAATCTATCTGAAATCTGTCGGTATCTCCAGGCTTCTTCCATGTATACAACCTTCTTTTATGATTCTTGAACCAAGTGTTAGCTATGATTAAGTTGTGCTCTGTGCAAAATTCTACCAGGCGGCTTCCTCTTTCATTTCGTAGCCCCAATCCATATTCACCTACTACGTTTCCTTCTCTACCTTTTCCTACTACCGAATTCCACTACCGAATTCACTATCTGAATAATTTCTTTTATTTCGTCATACATTTCTTCAATTTCTTCGTCATCTGCAGAGCTAGTTGGCATATAAAATTGTACTACTGTAGTAGGTGTGGGCTTCGTATCTATCTTGGCCACAATAATGCGTTCACTACGCTGTTTGTAGTAGCTTACCCGCATTCCTATTTTCTTATTCATTATTAAACCTACTCCTGCATTACCCCTAATTGATTTTGTGTTTATAACCGTGTAGTCACCTGACCAGAAGTCTTGCTCCTCCTGCCACCGAACTTCACTAATTCCCACTATATCTAACTTTAACCTATCCGTTTCCCTTTTTAAATTTTCTAACGTACCTGCCCGATTAAGTGATCTAACATTCCACCCTCCGATCCGTAGAACGCCAGTTTTCTTTCTCCTGATAACGACATCCTCTTGAGTAGTCCCCGCTCGGAGATCCGAATGGGGGACTATTTTAGCTCCGGAATATTTTACCCAAGAGGACGCCATCATCATTTAATCATACAGTAAAGCTGCATGCCCTCGGGAAAAATTATGGCCGTAGTTTCCCCTTGCTTTCAGCCGTTCGCAGTACCAGCACAGCAAGGCCGTTTTGGTTATTGTTACAAGGCCAGATCAGTCAGTCATCCGGACTGTTGCCCTTGCAACTACTGAAAAGGCTGCTGCCCCTCTTCAGGAACCACACGTTTGTCTGGCCTCTCAACAGATACCCCTCGGTTGTGGTTGCACCTACGGTACGGCTATCTGTATCGCTGAGGCACGCAAGCCTCCCCACCAACGGCAAGGTCCGTGGTTCATGGGGGGAGTATATGAGGAGAAGCATTTATTGCACTATTGGAAACATACTGTAGCAGTAATAGGTGAACTAGCACATCCTGGGTAGTTTCCATCGTAAAGAGTTCTTGACATTCCTTTCGTGGGTGGAGAACTTGTGCCTTTGATGCGGCGGGGCAAAGGTAAGTGGCAATCCGGTCCGTCAACAAACAGTGCAGGAGCAGCCGGCACGTCAAGGCTGGCTGCCAGTATTCGGTGATAAGAGTATCAGAACCTCCCTGCGGCCAGCAGTGCAAACAGCGCCCTGTCTCCAAACAGCGACTCCAGATATCGCATCCGAAATAGCTGCCGTCCGCTCTCCTAAAAAGGCCTCACAGCTCCATTTCAAACATCTCACTCTGAGCAGGACAGAGCCGGCTGCTGACAGCGACTCAGCATGTCCCCTGTTCGTCCCACACCTCTCATACTTTCTAATTTTTGTTCTGGATTTCATCAAGCAATTTACCGTAGGTCGCTGAAGCAACGGATGATACCAAGTGATTGGAGAAAGGTACGGGTGAATTCCTTTTTCGAGAAGTTTGGCCGCATAGAGCCAACAAGGCGGTAAGACATAGGATTTGTATTCGGGAGGACGGTGCTTCAAATCCTTGTTTGAAGTAAAGTTCCAATAGCGTTTGGATGCTAAGAATCAGAAGCAAGTCACCAGTTCCAGGTACCAGTGTAGTACGACAGCTTGCTGGAAAATAATGCCTCCGAATTTTTTTATGTGTAAACTCATAAAGCTTTCTAAATGAAACAAACGTTATTACCATTCTACGTCTTTATTCTTCGTGTCTACATACTTGCAGCCTTCTGCTGCTAAAGGGTCCAAATTGTAGCGAGTAACATGTAAAGTTACTGCCGTTCGGTGAGAAACAGCGTGCTGTAATCGAGTTTCGAATTCGAGAAGTTCGCTTACACATGGAGCACTAGTTCCTTCCGCATGGCAATGGCAAACCACACACGAGCGCTGCGACTTTCGCAGCAATCCGACGCCTTGGGCTCACTGTCATCGATTATCCTCCATCCTCAGTGTCGTCGTAACTGCCGTCTGCTTCACATCTGCTGTACAGCGAGCTACGTAAATTAAAGTATCAACTATGTTGTTCTTACTTGTCACTTCTTTTTCCGCGTGTTTCTGCTTCTAGGAAGCTTTAATTTTCGAGTACTGGTAGTAGTGTTCCATAGATTTTGTGTTTGTTTTGAATACAGTCCAGAGACATGTAGTGTTTATTTTTATTGTATCCAACAAGAAGTGCCTAGTAACCACAGTTTAGTCAGCTATCAGCCGCCTTTAGTGAATTAGCAGTCTAGTCAAAAGTTGATTAACTATCTACAGTAAATTGTTGATTTCTTAGGATGGATTGGATGTGTGACTGCTGTGTACGGACGCAGGAGGAGCTGGCTACTGTTTGCGAACAGCTGAACGTGCTGATGGCCGCGGTCAGCCGTCTTCAGGCTGCTGCCTCGGAGTGTAGCGGCAGTGGGGAGTCTGGTGCGTCGCATGGTACACCCCAGGTGTTACATGCTTCACCCACGGTCCCTGCTGTCGAGACATCTTCGCGGGTACCGGGTGCGGTTGGGCCACCCTCTCCCCAAGGGGAGTGGCGGGTTCAGAGGCGTTCGCGGCGCACGAGGCGGAGGGTCAATGTGGAGGCTGGCCGTGTGGCATCGCCCGCTCTGTCTGTGAGTGGACATGTGGCCGCTCCTTCAGCAAGGTCCGAGCAGGCACACGGGAGGAGGAGTTTATTAGTGACTGGGAGCTCCAATGTTAGGCGGGTGACGGAGCCCCTTAGGGAAATAGCGGAAAGGTCGCGGAAGAAGGCAAGTGTTCACTCTGTCTGCTTGCCAGGGGGTCTCATCCGAGATGTGGAGGAGGCCCTGTCGGCGGCGATAGAGAGCACTGGGTGCACCCGACTGCAAATTGTTGCTCATGTCGGCACCAATGACTCCTGCCATCTGGGTTCAGAGGTCATCCTCAGTTCATACAGGGGGTTGGCGGAGTTGGTGAAGGCTGAAAGCCTCGCTCGCGGGGAATCTGAGCTAACTATTTGTAGTATCGTTCCCAGAACCGATCGCGGTCCTCTGGTTTGGAGCCGAGTGGAAGGCTTAAACCAGAGGCTCAGACGAGTCTGCGGAGATCTGGGGTGCAAATTTCTCGACGTACGCTATCGGGTGGAGAAATATAGCCCCCCCCCCCCCCCCTTAATAGGCCAGGCGTGCACTACACGCAGGAAGCGGCTACAAGGGTAGCGGAGTACGTGTGTAGTGCACATGTGGGTTTTTTAGGTTAGAGAATTCCCTCCCTAGGCCCGACAAGACGCCTCCTGAGACGCGACAAGGTAGTAGTAGACAAAACGCAACAGGGAATAACAATATTAATGTGGTAATAGTAAACTGCAGGAGCGTCTATATCAAGATTCCAGATCTGCTCTCATTAATAAACGGCCACAATGCCCACATAGTACTAGTGACAGTAAGTTGGCTGAAACCAGATGTAAATAGTAATGAAATTCTAATCTCAGATTGGAATGTATACCGCAGAGACAGGCTGGACAGTGAACGGGGAGGCGTGTTTATAGCGATAAGAAGCGCAATAGTATCGAAGGAAATTGACGGAGATCCGAAATGTGAAATAATTTGGGTGAAGGTCACGGTTAAAGTACGCTCAGACATGGTAATTGGATGTCTCTATAGGCCCCCTGGTTCAGCAGCTGATGTGGCAGAGCACCTGTAGGAAAATTTGGAAAATATTTCGAGTGGATTTCCCGACCACGTTATAGTTCTGGATGGAGATTTTAATTTGCCAGATATAGACTGGGAGACTCAAACGTTTATAACGGGTGGCAGGGACAAATAATCCAGTGAAATTTTTTTTAAGTGCATTATCTGAAAACTACCTTGAGCAATTAAACAGAGAACCGACTCGTGCCGATAACATATTAGACCTTCTGGTGACAAACAGACCCGAACTATTTGAAACAGTTAACGCAGAACAGGGAATCAGCGTTCATAAAGCGGTTACTGCATCGATGATTTAAGCCGTAAATAGAGATATTAAAAAGGTAGGAAGATTTTCCTGTTTAGCAAAAGTGACAATAAGTAGATTTCAGAGTGCTTGACGGCTCAACACAAAAATTTTGTTTCAAGTACAGATAGTGTTGAGGATCAGTGGACAAACTTCAAAACCATCGTACGATATGCATTAGATAAGTATGTGCCAAGCAAGATCGTAAGAGATGGAAAAGAGCCACCGTTCTACGACAATCGAGTTAGAAAACTGCTACGGGAGCAAAGGGAACTTCACAGCAAATATAAACATAGCCAAAGCCTTGCACACAAACAAAAATTACACGAAGCGAAATGTAGTGTGAGGAGGGCTATGCGAGAGGCGTTCAATGAATTCGAAAGTAGAGTTCTATGTACTGACTTGGCAGAAAATCCTAAGAAATTTTGGTCTTATGTCAAAGCGGTAGGCGGATCAAAACAAAATGTCCAGACACTCTGTGACCGAAATGGTACTGAAACAGAGGATGACAGACTAAAGGCCGAAATACTAAAAGTCTTTTTCCAAAGCTGTTTCACATAGGAAGAGTGCTCTGTAGTTCCTTCTCTAGATTGTCGCACAGATGACAAAATGGTAGATATCGAAATAAATGACAGAGGGATAGAAAAACAATTAAAATCGCTCAAAAGAGGAAAGGCCGCCGGACCTGATGGGATACCAGTTCGATTTTACACAGAGTACGCGAAGGAACTTGCATCCCTTCTTGCAGCAGTGTACCGTAGGTCTCTAGAAGAGCGTAGAGTTCCAAAGGACTGGAAAAGGGCACAGGTCATCCCCGTTTTCAAGAAGGGACGTCGAACAGATGTGCAGAACTATAGACCTATACCTCTAACGACGATCAGTTGTAGAATTTTGGAACACGTATTATGTTTGAGTATAATGACTTTTCTGGAGACTAGAAATTTACTCGGTAGGAATCAGCATGGGTTTCGGAAAAGACGATCGTGTGAAACCCAACTCGCGCTATTCGTCCACGAGACTCAGAGAGCCATAGACACTGGTTCCCAGGAAGATGCCGTGATTATTGACTTCCGAAGGCGTTTGATACAGTTCCCCACAGTCGTTTAATGAACAAAGTAAGAGCATATGGACTATCAGACCAACTGTGTGCTTCGATTGAATAGTTCCTAGATAACAGAACGCAGCATGTCATTCTCAATGGAGAGAAGTCTTCTGAAGTAAGAGTGATTTCAGGTGTGCCGCAGGGGAGTGTCGTAAGACCGTTGCTATTCACAGTATATATAAATGACCTTGTGGATAACATCGGAAGTTCACTGAGGCTTTTTGCGGATGATGCTGTAGTATATCGAGAGGTTGCAATAATGGAAAACTGTACTGAAATGCAGGAGGATCTGCAACGAATTGACGCATGGTGCAGGGAATGGCAATTGAATCTCAATGTAGACAAGTGTAATGTGCTGCGAATACACAGAAAGAGAGATCCTTCATCATTTAGCTACAATATAGCAGGTCAGCAACTGGAAGTAGTTAATTCCATAACTTATCTGGGAGTAGGCATTAGGAGTGATTTAAAATGGAAGGACCATATAAAATTAATCGTCGGTAAAGCAGATGTCAGACTGAGATTCATTGGAAGAATCCTAAGGAAATGCAATCCGAAAACAAAGGAAGTAGGTTACAGTACACTTGTTCGCCCACTGCTTGAATACTACTCACCGGTGTGGGATCCGTACCAGATAGGGTTGATAGAAGAGATAGAGAAGATGCAGCGGAGAGCAGCGCGCTTTCTTACAGGATCATTTAGTAATCGCGAAAGTGTTACGGAGATGATAGATAAACTCCAGTGGAAGACTCTGCAAGAAAGACGCTCACTAGCTCGGTACGGGCTTTTGTTGAAGTTTCACGGGAACGTATCTCCACCGAGGAGACAAGCAGTATATTGCTCCCTCCTACGTATATCTCGCGAAGAAACCATGAGGATAAAATCAGAGAGATTAGAGCCCACACAGAAGCATACCGACAATCCTTCTTTCCACGAACAATACGAGACTGGAACAGAAGGGAGAACCAATAGAGGTACTCAAAGTACCCTCCGCCACACACCGTCAGGTGGCTTGCGGAGTATGGATGTAGATGTACATTCCCGATTTGCCCCCAACCGATTTTTATCTGTTTCCAAAATTTCAAGAATACCTCCGAAGATGGCTATGAAGCGGTGCAAGTATAGGTGAAGTTGTGGTTCCGTTAAAAAGTCAAACAGTCTACAGTAACGGTATCAACAAACTGTTCTTTCGTTGGGAGAAACGTGTTCGTCGCCAAAGTGGCTACGTTGAGGAATAAACATGTAGACATTAAGAATAAAGATGCGGAATGTTAATAACGTTTGTTTTATTTGAAGAGCTGTAAGAGTTTTCACATTAAAAATTCGGAGGCTTTACTTTTCAGCACGCTTTCGTAGAATAGTAGATGACGGTAGAACATGCCAGCAGGTAAAATGCAGCCTTACACAAGTTGAAACAGCATCCAACAACAACAAGAAGCTACTAACATCGAAAAATATCAGTTTAAACATAAGGAGCCAGCTTGTAAAACTTTAGTTTGCAATGTTTCCCTCTACGGCTCAAAGACATGAACTGTAGGAATGGCGGAAGAGAGAAGACTACAGGGTTTTTAGCCGTTCACAAAATCAACCTTTATTATCAATTCAAGAAACAAATACAAGAAGAAACTGGGAAAAAATAAACACTCAATTGTCTTAAGAAGGTGATTTCACTCTGGAACACAACTTGAAAAATTTTCACAAAATTAACCATTATTATTATAGTAAGTAAAGAGTAGGAGAAGAAATTAGCAAAAAGTAAACAATCAGTAGTTATAAGGAGGTGGTTTCACTTTGGAACCACTAGGCTATACTGTTTTCAACCACCAATCATTTCACGTGATATATCTGAACGCAAATTCGCGTTTTTCCTCGACATAATGCCACATCTTGAAACTTACATAAAATCATAATGCCTAAAACAAATCGTAGTCCTAAATAACAAGCAAAAAAGGCCCTAACATTCAATAAATTTTGTGTCGAAACTACATACTGTCCCAATAGTTATATTTCGAAACCACTCATACAAGCTGTAGTACAAACTCAAATTTAAGTTATAGTAACTTTAGATATACTTACTTTCACTGTCAATGATCTCGCAATACAGCCACTATAAAAAAACGCATGTCATAATCTCCTACGATCATGTAGCACATTCTACGTACCGACTCTTGCTTTGAATTCTGTAAGTGACAGCTACAGTGCACTACAATCATATGAGTACCTCAGTGTACCTCTAGATGTATCTGTCTTACAACAGCATCGGTGGTTTCATGCTAAAGGCACTGGTACTTAAAAACAAAATTAATAAAATGGTAGTTTTAGGCAGAAACCGCTTGTACGCAAAGTCTTAAGCAATTTTCCAGATGATTCCCTTCAAAGCCCATTGCGTTTCCTATTCTCTCCCACTCAGAGCATGTACTCTGCCTCGACGGGAAGTAAAGCCATAATATTTTCTCCTCTCGAACATATGTACATAATTATAGGCCTACATTGCTGACATCTGTCTGTTATAGAATTATGGAACATTACTGTTTTCTGGCATTTTAGCCCACCTATTTAAAACAGCGTAGTGAGTCGACAGCCCCTCTGCCCTGTCAGAGTTAGTCACTGGATCATTTACATATAGTGAGAATCGCCAAAAATTTGCACCAAAAATATTGCGGAAATGCGGAAAGTGCTATTGATGTGCGGTTTTCGACTATGCAACCCAGAGGTGATCGTGTTGTGTACCCAACGTCACCCCACGTCATCACATCAGGTGCTGGGCCCCTATGACAATGACGAATGCAATCTGGTAACCTTTTTCTCCTCAGAGCCTCCACGCATGGGTATGTCTATCTTGGTGTTGTAACAGACCTGGAATTCGTCTGAAAAGAGAACGTCGCGCCATTTCTGTTTTGATTGCACTTGTTAAGTTCACCACTGTTAGCACGTCCCTTTCTGCTGCCGAGTAAAGGGAAGCTACAGTTCATGTTGCTACAGACGCTGTCTCTCCGTTTGTATGGATACTTATGTTGCTGCAAACAATGTGTCATTGCTGTGTGATCCTGTACAGTCGAGCAAACAATAGGACATCTTGGTATTTGATACCATGCATGTCTTTGAGTATGGTCCCCACAAACTCATCGCTCCATTTTCGCATGACAGTGATGGGATCCCGACCAAAGCAGTATCATGAAACCATAAACCCCATTCTTGATAGAACACAATCCTGACACTGTCGCATTCTGACTCATACAGGTTCTTGTTGTTGTTGTGGTCTTCGGTCCTGAGACTGGTTTGATGCAGCTCTCCAGGCTACTCTATCCTGTGCAAGCTTCTTCATCTCCCAGTACCTACTTCAACCTATATCCTTCTGAATCTGCTTGGTGTATTCATCTCTTGGTCTCCCTCTATGATTTTTACGCTCCACGCTGCCGTCCAATACTAAATTGGTGATCCCTTGATGCCTCAGAACATGTCCTACCAACCGATCCCTTCTTCTTGTTATACCACAAACTTCTCCTCTCCCCAATCCTATTCAATACCTCCTCATTTGTTATGTGATCTACCCATGTAATCTTCAGCATTCTTCTGTAGCACCACATTTCGAAAGCACTATTCTCTTCTTGTCTAAACTATTTATCGTCCAAGTTTCACTTCCATATATGCCTACACTCCATACAAATACTTTCAGAAACGACTTCCTGACACTTAAATCTATACTCGATGTTAACAAATTTCTCTTCTTCAGAAACGCTTTCCTTACATTTTATATCCTCTCCACTTCGACCATCATCAGTTATTTTGCTCCCCAAATAGCAAAACTATTTTACTACTTTAAGTGTCTCATTTCCTAATCTAATACCCTCAGCATCACCCGACTTAATTCGACTACATTCCATTATCCTCGTTTTGCTTTTGTTAATGTTCATCTTATATCCTCCTTTCAAGACACTATCCACTCCGTTCAACTGCTCTTCCAAGTCCTTTGCTGTCTCTGACAGAATTACAATGTCATCGGCGAACCTCAACGTTTTTATTTCTTCTCCATGGATTTTAATACCTACTCCGAATTTTTCTTTTGTTTCCTTCACTGCTTGCTCAATATACAGATTGAATAACATCGGGGAGAGGCTACAAAAAAATGGTTCAAATGGCTCTGAGCACTATAGGACTTAACATCTTAGGTCATCAGTCCCCTAGAACTTAGAACTACTTAAACCTAACTAACCTAAGGACATCACACACATCCATGCCCGAGGCAGGATTTGAACCTGCGACCGTAGCAGACCCGCGGTTCCGGACTGCAGCGCTAGAACCGCACGGCCACCGCGGCCGGCGGAGAGGCTACAACCCTGTCTCACTCCCTTCCCAACCACTGCTTCCCTTTCATGCCCCTCAACTCTTATAACTGCCATTTGGTTTCTATACAAATTGTAAATAACCTTTCGCTCCCTGTATTTTACTCCTGCCACATTCAGAATTTGAAAGAGAGTATTCCAGTGAACATTGTCAAAAGCTTTCTCTAAGTCTACAAATGCTAGAAATGTAGGTTTGCCTTTCCTTAATCTAGCTTCTAAGATAAGTCGTAGGGTCAGTATTGCCTCACGTGTTCCAATATTTCTACGGAACCCAAACTGATCTTCCCCTAGATCGGCTTCTACTAGTTTTTCCATTCGTCTGTAAATAATTCGCGTTAGTATTGTGCAGCCGTGGCTTATTAAACTGATTGTTCGGTAATTTTCACATCTGTCAACACCTGCTTTCTTTGGGATTGCAATTATTATATTCTTCTTGAAGTCTGAGGGTATTTCGCCTGTCTCATACATCTTGCTCACCAGATGGTAGAGTTTTGTCAGGACTGGCTCTCCCAAGTCCGTCAGTAGTTCCAATGGAATGTTGTCTACTCCGGGGGCCTTGTTTCGACTCAGGTCTTTCAGAGCTCTGTCAAACTCTTCACGCAGTATCGTATCTCCCATTTCATCTTCATCTACATCCTCTTCCATTTCCATAATATTGTCCTCAAGTACATCGCCCTTGTATAGACCCTCTATATACTCCTTCCACCTTTCTGCTTTCCCTTCTTTACTTAGAACTGGGATTCCATCTGAGCTCTTGATGTTCATACAAGTGGTTCTCTTATCTCCAAAGGTCTCTTTAATTTTCCTGTAGGCAGTATCTATCTTACCCCTAGTGAGATAAGCCTCTACATCCTTACATTTATCCACTAGCCATCCCTGCTTAGCCATTTTGCACTTCCTGTCGATCTCATTTTTGAGACGTTTGTTATCCTTTTTTCCTGCTTCATTTACTGCATTTTTGTATTTTCTCCTTTCATCAATTAAATTCAATATTTCTTCTGTTACCCAAGGATTTCTACTAGCCCTCGTCTTTTTACCTACTTGATCGTCTGCTGCCTTCACTACTTCATCCCTCAAAGCTACCCATTCTTCTTCTGCTGTATTTCTTTCCCCCATTCCTGCCATTTGTTCCTTTACGTTCTCCCTGAAACTCTCTACAACCTCTGGTTCTTTCAGTTTATCCAGGTCCCATCTCCTTAAATTCCCACCTTTTTGCAGTTTCTTCAGTTTTAATCTACAGTTCATAACCAATAGATTGTCTTCAGAGTCCACATCTGCCCCTGGAAATGTCTTACAATTTAAACCTGGTTCCTAAATCTCTGTCTTACCATTATATAATCTATCTGATACCTTTTAGTATCTCCAGGGTTCTTCTATGTATACAACCTTCTTTTATGATTCTTGAACCAAGTGTTAGCTATGATTAAGTTGTGCTCTGTGCAAAATTATACCAGGCGGCTTCCTGTTTCATTTCTTAGCCCCAATGCATATTCACCTACTACGTTTCTTTCTCTCCCTTTTCCTACTACCGAATTCCAGTCACCCATGACTATTAAATTTTCGGCTCCCTTCACTGTCTGAATAATTTCTGTTATTTCGTCATACATTTCTTCAATTTCTTCGTCATCTGCAGAGCTAGTTGGCATATAAACTTGCACTACTGCAGTAGGCGTGGGCTACGTGTCTATCTTGGCCACAATAATGCGTTCACTAAGCTGTTTGTAGTAGCTTACACGCATTCCTATTTTTTTTATTCGTTATTAAACCTACTCCTGCATTACCCCTATTTGACTTTGTTTTTATAACCCTGTATTCGCCTGACCAAAAGTCTTGTTCCTCTTGCCACCGAACTTCACTAATTCCCACTATATCTAACTTTAACCTATCCATTTCCCTTTTTAAATTTTGTAACCTACCTGCCCGATTAAGGGATCTGACATTCCACGCTCCGATCCGTAGAACACCAGTTTTCTTTCTCCTGATAACGACGTCCTCTTGAGTAGTCCCCGCCCGGAGATCCGAATGGGGTACTATTTTACCTCCGGAATATTTTACCCAAGAGGACGCCATCATCATTAACCATGCAGTAAAGCTGCATGCTCTCGGGAAAAATAACGGCTGTAGTTTCCCCTTGCTTTCAACCGTTCGCAGTACCAGCACAGCGAGGCTGTTTTGTTTAGTGTTACAAGGCCAGGTCAGTCAATTATCCAAGAGGTGTAAGTGCAGATATTTTTTTGGTGGCTGAGGGCAATTTAGTGAACAACAATAAAATTGGGTAGTACCTCCAAGTAGAACTGGCAACAGCAAGCCATTAACGCTTATTTGCCGGCCGGGGTGGCCGAGCGGTTCTGGGCGCTACAGTCTGAAACCGCGCGACCGTTCGGTTGCAGGTTTGAGTCCTGCCTCGGGCATGGATGTGTGTAATGTCCTTAGGTTAGTTGGGTTTAAGTAGTTCTAAGTTCTAGGGGACTGATGACCTCAGAAGTTAAGTCCCATAGTGCTCAGAGCCATTTGAACAATTTTTGAACGCTTATTTTCCTCTGGGCAGCAGGTCAGGAGTTGAAGTGTCGATGCGTGGACATAAAACGGTTAGTCTATACTCACAGGCGTAGTCCACTTAGTGTTGCAGTTACGACTGTGAAGAAAACAGTAGGTACTACATCATGTCATGTTTTTGCAGGAAGACTTTTAGAAAAAGGTTCAAATGGCTCTGAGCACTATGGGACTCAACTGCTGATGTCATTAGTCCCCTAGAACTTAGAACTAGTTAAACCTAACTAACCTAAGGACATCACACACATCCATGCCCGAGGCAGGATTCGAACCTGCGACCGTAGTGGTCTCGCGGTTCCAGACTGCAGCGCCAGAACCGCGCGGCCACTTCGGCCGGCAGACTTTTAGATGCAGACAAAAAAGAAACAATAAACACACTGAAGTGAGTACATATTGAGGTAATAATGATCACAATATCTGCACTTATATCCCAAAAATACAAACACTTTGCCCTGTGCACACATCTGAAAGCCTTCTCCCTCGTTAAATATGGCTGACCTTGTTGGTATCGCGGCTTTTGCAATGACAATAATGGATAGTGATAGAAACCTAAAGAAGATACGTTGATGAAAGTGTCAACTGTCTGCGGAGGGGCCTCATTTCGGCTGTAATTTTCTTTCGACTTTGAAAGTAGAGGACAGCGTGGGTTTCCGAAATTTCATCCGCTTGAGTCCAAGTGACGCTGAAGAACTACTTCAGGTTTTAGGCGGAGAAATAAAGAAAAAGGAAAATAGATTTAGAGAAGTCATTCCATCTTCTCTGAGGCTGGCACTGACATTGCGATATCTGGGAACTGGAGAATCGTTCACCAGAATCTCGAAGCAAGCGGTATCACAATTTGTCTGTGAAGTGTGTGAAGCCATGATACAATCTCCGAAGAGATTTGTGAAGGTATGTATAATCATAAACTAATTACAAATAAATATTTATATTTATGAAATAACATAAAATTGGAGTATGAAACATATAGAGAAGAAAACCGACATTTACTTATGGCTCCAAAAATATGTAGTTAATTATTAATTAATCAAAAGAAAAAGGCTTACAAAATCTTAAAGAGTACTTTAAATCAGTCAGAGTGCGTAGGTAGTTATATTATTCTGAGGGGCGCGGTGATCGGTGTTTCAGTGATGTCCTTCAGATGTAGGTGAGGAAGCATAACTGCAAGAACTTCCTGAACTTTGGACTCGCAAGTCGTAGAGGAAGAGGAAGTTGCTGTAGAAAGAATGCTTGCAAATTGTCAGCACGCAATCCCATTTCCAAATGAAGTATAGCTCTGTGTGTGTTGTACTGAGAAAGAGACACCTGAAATTTTGGTCGGGAGCTGTTCCTCAGTTGAAACTTCCTGGCAGATTAAAACTGTGTGCCCGACCGAGACTCGAACTCGGGACCTTTGCCTTTCGCGGGCAAGTGCTCTACCAACTGAGCTACCGAAGCACGACTCACGCCCGGTCCACAGTTTTAATCTGCCAGGAAGTTTCATATCAGCGCACACTCCGCTGCAGAGTGAAAATCTCATTCTGGAAACATCCCCCAGGCTGTGGCTAAGCCATGTCTCCGCAATATCCTTTCTTTCAGGAGTGCTAGTTCTGCAAGGTTCGCAGGAGAGCTTCTGTAAAGTTTGGAAGGTAGGAGACGAGATACTGGCAGAAGTAAAGCTGTGAGGACCGGGCGTGAGTCGTGCTTCGGTAGCTCAGTTGGTAGAGCACTTGCCCGCGAAAGGCAAAGGGCCCGAGTTCGAGTCTCGGTCGGGCACACAGTTTTAATCTGCCAGGAAGTTTCATATCAGCGCACACTCCGCTGCAGAGTGAAAATCTCATTCTGTTCCTCAGTTGTTTGCTAGTCTTCTGAACACTCCCCCGTCCTATTATATCACGACAGGTTTGCAAAATCACCTGAATTGAAACCAGTACAAAATCTGTGGGACATGCTGGAACAGCGCGTAAAATTCCCTCGGTTTGGTGGAACTGCGCCATAAAATCCTCAGCAAGTGGCTTAACATGGATGCGACGTGCCTGTAAAGCGTTACTACATAATGGACTCACTTCCTAACAGAATCAAGGCGGTTGTCAAGTCCAGGGCGGAATTACGCGGTAATAAATGATGCTTGTAGTCATTTCTGTAGGGGTGACAAATGGTTCAAATGGCTCTGAGCACTATGGGACTTAACATCTATGGTCATCAGTCCCCTAGAACTTAGAACTACTTAAACCTAACTAACCTAAGGACATCACACAACACCCAGCCATCACGAGGCAGAGAAAATCCCTGACCCCGCCGGGAATCGAACCCGGGAACCCGGGCGTGGGAAGCGAGAACGCTACCGCACGACCACGAGCTGCGGGCTGTAGGGGTGACAATTTATTTTTTTTTTTGTCCGGTGAGCTTATTAAAGTTATATAAAAAGTGAACCACCACAAATAGCATTGTCTGTGTTTTATTTGAACAACCTGCTCGTATAGCGTAACGTGCAGCGCGCTAGCGTGCAAGACAGGGAGGCGAGCCAGACCAGCATCGAATCCGTGCTGCGGATTAACGAGTGAGCAGGGGTTTAGGCGACTTCTCATGCTCATTTAGGCAAATGTTGGGCTCGTCCCCAAAATCTTCCTCTGTGAATCGGTACACAAACAATTAAAATACGATAACACACAAACCAAAAGTTCACACAATATACACACAGACGGCACACACGACTTCTCTCCTTAGATTTCTTTAACGAGAGCAGCGTCATGAAGGGCATCCAACCACAAAATGAAATAACGGAATACAGTTTGTCCGACCTGAAAAAATAGACCAAGAATTAGAAGGGTAAACGCTATGTAAAAGAATGCTGCACCGAGAATAAGTATTGTCACGGCGATATATACACTCCTGGAAATGGAAAAAAGAACACATTGACACCGGTGTGTCAGACCCACCATACTTGTTCCGGACACTGCGAGAGGGCTGTACAAGCAATGATCACACGCACGGCACAGCGGACACACCAGGAACCGCGGTGTTGGCCGTCGAATGGTGCTAGCTGCGCAGGATTTGTGCACCGCCGCCGTCAGTGTCAGCCAGTTTGCCGTGGCATACGGAGCTCCATCGCAGTCTTTAACACTGGTAGCATGCCGCGACAGTGTGGACGTGAACCGTATGTGCAGTTGACGGACTTTGAGCGAGGGCGTATAGTGGGCATGCGGGAGGCCGGGTGGACGTACCGCCGAATTGCTCAACACGTGGGGCGTGAGGTCTCCGCAGTACATCGATGTTGTCGCCAGTGGTCGGCGGAAGGTGCACGTGCCCGTCGACCTGGGACCGGACCGCAGCGACGCACGGATGCACGCCAAGACCGTAGGATCCTACGCAGTGCCGTAGGCGACTGCACCGCCACTTCCCAGCAAATTAGGGACACTGTTGCTCCTGGGGTATCGGCGAGGACCATTCGCAACCGTCTCCATGAAGCTGGGCTACGGTCCCGCACACCGTTAGGCCGTCTTGCGCTCACGCCCCAACATCGTGCAGCCCGCCTCCAGTGGTGTCGCGACAGGCGTGAATGGAGGGATGAATGGAGACGTGTCGTCTTCAGCGATGAGAGTCGCTTCTGCCTTGATGCCAATGATGGTCGTATGCGTGTTTGGCGCCGTGCAGGTGAGCGCCACAATCAGGACTGCATACGACCGAGGCACACAGGGCCAACACCCGGCATCATGGTGTGGGGAGCGATCTCCTACACTGGCCGTACACCACTGGTGATCGTCGAGGGGACACTGAATAGTGCACGGTACATCCAAACCGTCATCGAACCCATCGTTCTACCATTCCTAGACCGGCAAGGGTACTTGCTGTTCCAACAGGACAATGCACGTCCGCATGTATCCCGTGCCACCCAACGTGCTCTAGAAGGTGTAAGTCAACTACCCTGGCCAGCAAGATCTCCGGATCTGTCCCCCATTGAGCATGTTTGGGACTGGATGAAGCGTCGTCTCACGCTGTCTGCACGTCCAGCACGAACGCTGGTCCAACTGTGGCGCCAGGTGGAAATGGCATGGCAAGCCGTTCCACAGGACTACATCCAGCATCTCTACGATCGTCTCCATGGGAGAATAGCAGCCTACATTGCTGCGAAAGGTGGATATACACTGTACTAGTGCCGACATTGTGCATGCTCTGTTGCCTGTGTCTATGTGCCTGTGGTTCTGTCAGTGTGATCATGTGATGTATCTGACCCCAGGAATGTGTCAATAAAGTTTCCCCTTCCTGGGACAATGAATTCACGGTGTTCTTATTTCAATTTCCAGGAGTGTATATAAATGATATTCCCCCTAGCATTACAAGTGATTCTAAAATATTTCTGTTTGCCGATGACACTAGATCGATAGTAAAGGATGTTGTGTGCAACATTGGCACTGTTTCAAATAGTGCAGTTCATGACATAAGTTCGTGGCTTGTAGAAAATAAACTAACGCTAAATCACAGTAAGACTAAGTTTTTACAGTTTCTGACACGCAATTCAACAAAACCTGACGTTTTAATTTCACAGAATGGGCATATTATTAGTGAAACTGAACAGTTCAAATTTACAGGTGTTCAGATAGATACCAAACTGTCACGGAAAGCCCGCGTTCAGGATCTTGTTCAAAGACTTAATGCTGTCATTTTTACTCGAGCGGTATCTGAAGTAAGTGACAGTTCGACACGAAAAGTAGTCTATTTTTCTTATTTTCATTCGCGTATGACGTATGGTATTATATTTTGGGGTAAGTCTTCCAATTCTCAAAGGATATTTTTGGCTCAGAAACGGGCGGTTCGGGCAATAAGTGGGGTAAGCTCGCGAACCTCTTATCGACCCTTGTTCGTTAGTCTAGGTATTCTGACATTGGCCTCTCAATATATACACTCTTTACTGTCGTTTCTTGTTGACAATATCAACTTATTCCCAAGAATTAGCAGTTTTCACTTAGTTAATACTAGACAGAAATTCAATCTGCATTTGGATCACACTTTCTTCACTCTTGTGCAGAAAGGTGTGAAGTATACTGCTGCATCCATTTTCAAGAAGCTACCACAAGAATTCAAAAATCATAGCACTAATCCACGTTCTTTCAAACCGAAACTGAAGAATTTTCTTATAGGTCAGTACTATTCTGTCGACGAGTTCCTTGCAAAATTAAGCTTATTCGTGTGTTATATTGCTGGTTGCGTTTACGTAAACTTAGGCTTGTCCTTTTTTGGGTTCATAAAAATTTTATTTTATCTGTTATTACTTTTGTGTTGTAATTTCATGTACTAAAACGTCCGTGACCTTGCAAATTTAATCCTCAATATGTTCATACGGAACGAGACGTGTAAAATTAAAAAAAAGTGTTAGTGAGCTTTTAATTTCTGTATAATGCAGAGAACTGACGTATACGCGTGCATCGTGTGGCAGCTCTCCATTTGTAAGAATGGTGGCCTGTAAGCTGTTACCTCCTCCCCTCCTTGTTTCTCCACGGTAAACACGACGGTGCTGCCACCCTAGTCAGGTATTTAGTTCGCTTTGTCAGGTAACACTCGTTAAGTTGACGTGATCGGCTGACCGGCTCTACTGTTTTGGTAGGAAACCGTTCAGAATAACTGACTGCCTGTCAAGAAATTCTCAGTCCAAATGTCAGCGGAGGGGAGAGCCGATATTAGAGAAAGTGAACATAAGAATGCAGTCACTTCGACATTGCAGCAGATAAAAGGTAAGGTAAGGTGTGGCCGCTGTGTGTCAGAAGGCCAGCGTCTGGCGCAGCCCCGAACGCCAACGGAAATCGTCGTACTCGGAGCTTGAGTCACCGCCGCCGAAGCGCATGCGCAGTGGACAGCTGACTAAGCTCTAGAAAAACCCGCTGCTCCTGTTCGCAGACTTTTTAGGTACAGTCGGCATTAATGAGTAGGAGCTCAGACTTGTAATATTAGGCGCTGTACGCCGTGAACGGACACTGCTGGCCTTTAAAATTGCAGATTCACGAAGACAGCGTGCAACACACGTCAGATTGGCTCGCCGTGCAGTACGTGCTTTCAGCGCAACCGTGGCAAGTAGGTAGGAGTAGCCACCTATATTCAACATACAAGGAAAGATTAAACACTACAGCGGGTCATTCCGGACAACTGCGCGTGTTAAAGCACCGCTTCCAGCATCGAATCCGTTGGGGGTGATTAATGACGAGAGTCGGTGTGCCTGCTAGCCTGGAAGTGGTTTTACGGCGGTTTCTCACATCCCACTAGGTGCATACCTGGTTGGTGCGCAGTTCTAGCGTAAGTTACCCGATTCACAAACATTTAGAAAACTTTCGTTTACTTTCACATGAGTAACATTACACCCAGGCAGTTGGGGTACATATACTCCGTCCCGGGGGGGTAGCCGGTGGAGACAGGAAAGACATCCGGCCACCCATTAAGATACCGATGCCAAATCCGTTAATAACCTAATTAACACTGTGACGGTGCGGAGCAAAGGCACAAGAAAAGAAGACCAAAGCGGGTTACTAATTCGGAAATCGCATTTGAATTGAGAGATAATTATTGTCTATAGACTCATTTTTTCAACACGATCGCAGAACTTTTCACTCCCATTTAAAAAGGGAAAAATATGGTTCAAAATGGTTCAAATGGCTCTGAGCACTATGGGACTCAACATCTTAGGTCATAAGTCCCCTAGAACTTAGAACTACTTAAACCTAACTAACCTAAGGACATCACACACACCCATGCCCGAGGCAGGATTCGAACCTGCGACCGTAGCAGTCCCGCGGTTCCGGACTGCAGCGCCAGAACCGCTAGACCACCGCGGCCGGCAAAATGGGAAACATGAGACAATTCTTAGACAGTGATGTGCAACATTTCGTAGTGTGGACGTATTGGTAGATATGGCTTCCAGTTATACTCTTTGCGACATAGAAAAGGCTTCGTCGGTTTTTTATTATTTTTGTTTTTCTTATTGTTAAAAAAGGTTTTTGAAATCTTATGGGACTTGACTGCTAAGGTCATCAGTCCCTAAGCTTGCACACTACTTAACCTAAATTATCCTAAGGACAAACACACACACCCATGCCCGAGGGAGGACTCGAACCTCCGCCGGGACCACCCGCACTGTCCATGACTGCAGCGCCTGAGACCACTCGGCTCTTATTGTTAAACATCACCTATCAAGATGTGGACAATAGGATGGTGTTGCTGCTGACTGAAGTTTTGCACGCGGCACCATGTTTGTGGGAATTAGTAATTCCGACTATAAGATTCGCTACGAGAAGTGGTTGGTTGTCAAAGACTGAAACGTAAGTTTTGCAGACTATCCAACCTTCGTACACCTCGCTACAGCCAATCGCTACAGCCAAAGGCTGAAGTTTCAGAAGGTTCGTATGAGCAGTTGCCAGCGGGCTCTTGCGCATGCGCAGAGCTGAATTCGCGTATGAGCAGTGCCTTCCTCCCGCTTCTGGCTACTTGAAGCGTGACTGTTTGCTGTATGAGCAGTAGCAGCAAGTAGCCAGATTCAACCCGGAAAAATTTTTCTGGCGCGCCCAAGCTGCAAGATTCGCGCATGCGCAGATAAGCTGAATTATAGTGGGGGGGGGGGATCCTTCCCCCACGTGACTCGTGTATATGTTTCGTGCCTTCGTAATATTGCTGGTCTCTTCGTTTACAGCTCCCACGTCAAATGAAATCAAAATAGATTTCTGTGGCCGGGAGCCATCAAGTGAATTAATATACATTCTCATAACCATGAAAGACCAAAATAAGTCAGTAGTTTCAATTTTCTGATTTTATATTATTTCCACGTTATTAGCAATCAACCATTAATGTCTTAATTAAGCTATTTCTGTCTGTTTTGTAGAGAAATTTGCTTCTATTTATTTTTTTCCCGCTGAGGCAGTTAGTTTATTTGAAACGAAGTGTTTCGTTCCGCACTATTGGCTACTTTCAACTTCGTTCAATTTCAAGTGCGAATTTTCATTTTCTGGGACGAAAGACATTATACCATAATAAAGAACCAAACATGAGAATACAGTACTGGACTTCCGAGAAAATTGGTATCACGAAAACCACATGAAAAGCTGAATATCAGGTACTTCATAGTGCATCTGGACATAGAAATGTGCAGTTAGAGCGGAATGAAGCATTTTACTGTGGTTTATGAAATTCTGATGCTGGCTGGAGTATTCTCTGATGTCCTGTTCCTTTTATGACACTGTAAGATCTCTTAATGCTATATACGTACGAACAAACGTAAACATTGCCGGCCGAAGTGGCCGTGCGGTTAAAGGCGCTGCAGTCTGGAACCGCAAGACCGCTAGGGTCGCAGGTTCGAATCCTGCATCGGGCATGGATGTTTGTGATGTCCTTAGGTTAGTTACGTTTAACTAGTTCTAAGTTCTAGGGGACTAATGACCTCAGCAGTTGAGTCCCATAGTGCTCAGAGCCATTTGAACCGTAAACATTTACTTGAAGCTGACTAAGTAGGCAAATTTGGTCAATAGTTTTGAACTAAATATTTTGTTTCAAATATAATGACAGCTGTAGCAGAATTTTACAAATCTGCCTTCTGTGAAAGTGTTTTTCGATCGCAAGGCACTTGTCTAGTACTTCGTCTAGGCCTGAAGTTATTTCTTAATTTGTGTTTACGTCTTTAATTTATAGAATGCCATTCTGTGGTAAATTGTAGACTGGCAGCATACCGTGTTTTATCGTTTTAACTCCGAACATGGCTTCATATTTAATCCTAGAGTAGAATATAAACTGTCAGTTGTACAGTTTCTTTGCCTCACAGACAACCTTGTTAATTTTTGGCACATTTTGAAACAGTCATGAAATTTATTGTCCTTTATTCCGGTGTAAGCTACACAAGAAACTGTTTTTTTTTTTTTGCAAGAAATTTGTATTCCATCCTACTAGCTTTTTGTAGTGCTGTGTAGATGTAAACCTGTTGGAAATGCTACATAACAGTATTGCAGAGTACGAATGTAAAAAAAAAAAAATATGTCAACTTAATTCACCCCGTAGCAAAATGTTGTGGTACTTCGAGCCGTGGAGTCTAAGTTTGAAATGATATTTTGCCAAGAACTGCTTCCTTATTTGTATCCTTTATCTGGGTGGGATATGATAAAACAATTGTTCTAAGTACAATTCTGTGTATCCTCTCAACAACATGCTGCAGGGTTGCACATAGTCACGTGATGCCGCACCACGAAATTCCACCAGAAATGCGACGAAAAGCGTATGAGCAGACCACGCAGCAAGCAGGGCTGCCTACGTCATCGTAGCTGCGCACGCGCAGTACAGCCTGTTGCCTGGCGCTGTCTGGTAACTGCTCGAACAAGTCTTAGCTTCCATAATCGCTGCCAATCGACTAGTTGTTCCATATCGTACACCCACAATCGCTAAATTGTCTTTCGATCCTTGTTCTCTCCCCAAACATTCTTCCTGCAACTATTTTCATACATTCATTTCTTTCTCCCTCCTGCTGTCGACTCAATAGGATAAGGAAATATCGGAAACAATGGGCATTCTTAACTTATTCAATCAATAAAAACAGTTCGATTCCACTGGTCGTTCTTTCATAACTTGGTGTTGGTTTGCAGACACTGACAGTAAGTCTGTGCTAAGTAAACTAAATGATATGCTTACGATCAAAAAAATGATTATTACGATCAAACTCGTGTTCTCAGAAGAACACGACGATAAGTTGCATTAAATATTGTTACATTATTAGAAATATGAGTGAAAGTTGCCATTGCCGAATACGATGGCCACCTCTCAAGTGTCACAAGGTGTTCCCAGAGATTCTTAATTGTGTTTAAATCCGGGGAATTTTGTGGCCAGAGGAATACGGTAACTCATCCTAATTCTCTTCGAATTGCGTATGTACACTGCGAGCTATGTGACACGTTACACTGTCCTGCTGGTAAATGCCATAATGACGAGGAAAAAACGAACTGCACGTAAGGGTGGATATGGTCCCCAAGGACAGACACATACTTGTGTTGGTCCGTTGTATCTTCCGGAATAACAGGATCACCCATGGAATGCCAAGAAAACATTCTCCAGACCGTAACGCTCTCTCCTGTGTGCAACGTATTTGTTTTCAGACGTTTCACGCCGTACACACCAACGGCCATCCGCCCGAGGGAGAATAAAACACGATTCATATGAAAAGGCCATCTGTTATCGTTCAGTGGATGTTCAGTTGCAGTATTGGCGTGCAAATTGCAGCCTTCGTCGGCGATCAACAGCAGTCAGCACGGGTGCAGGAACCGGACGCCTGCTGTGGAAGCCCGCCCACACGCACCAACGTTCGCTGAACGGTGGTTGAGGAGACACTGTTGGTAGCCCCTTCGTTCATCTGGGCGATCAGCTGCTTAATAGTTACTCGTCTGTTGGCTCGTACAAATCTCCGTAGTCGTCGTTCGCCCTTGTCATGTATGGCCCGCGTGTGCACCACAATTGCCTCGGCACCGGTTTTGGATGGCGCCATTTTGCCATATAGGGCATACGTCAACCACGGAGGCAAATGAACACTTTGTCGTTTCGGAAATGTTTCCACCCCTGGCCCGAAAGCCAATGATCATGCCCTTTTGGACGTCAGATAAATCGCTCCGTTTTCGCATCACGATAACGACTACACTATAATTTTCAATGCGATAGGATACGCAGCTGCGATGAATTTCTTGAAAGATTTCATGATGCCTTCACCTGCCATTCTTTTTATACACTACGGCCGTTAAAATTGCTACACCACGAAGATGACGCGCTACAGACGCGAAATTTAACCGATAGGAAGAAGATGCTGTGATATGCAAACGATTAGCTTATCAGAGCATTCACACAAGGTTGGCGCCGGTGGCGACACCTACAACGTGCTGACATGAGGACAGTTTCCAACCGATTTCGCATACACAAACGGCAGTTGACCGGCGTTGCCTGGAGAAACGTTGTTGTGATGCCTCGTGTAAGGAGGAGAAATGCGTACCATCACGTTTCCGACTTTGATAAAGGTCGGATTGTATCCTGTCACGATTGCGGTTTCTCGTATCGCGACATTGCTGCTCGCGTCGATCGAGATCCAATGACTGTTAGCAGAATATGGAATCGGTGGGTTAAGGAGGGTAATACGGAACGCCGTGCTGGATCCCAACGGCCTCGTATCACTAGCAGTCGAGATGACAGGCATCTTATCCGCATGGCTGTAACGGACCGTGCAGCCACGTCTCGATCACTGAGTCAACAGATGGGGACGTTTGCAAGACAACAACCATCTGCACGAACAGTTCGACGACGTTTGCAGCAGCACGGACTACCAGCTCGGAGACCGTGGCTGCAGTTACCCTTGACGCTGCATCACAGACAGGAGCGCCTGCGATGGTGTACTCAACGACGAACCTGGGTGCACGAATGGCAAACCGTCACTTTTTCGGATGAATCCAGGTTCTGTTTACAGCATCGTGATGGTCGCATCCGTGTTTGGCGACATCGCGATGAACGGACATTGGAAGCGTGTATTCGTCATCGTCATACTGGCGTATCACCCGGCGTGATGGTATGGGGTGCCATTGGTTACACGTCTCGGTCACCTCTTGTTCGCATTGACAGCACTTTGAACAGTGGACGTTACATTTCAGATGTGTTACGACCCGTGGCTCTACCCTTCATTCGATCCCTGCGAAATCCTACATTTCAGCAGGATAATGCACGACTGCATGTTACAGGTCCTGTACGGGCGTTTCTGGATACAGAAAATGTTCGACTGCTGCCCTGTCCAGCACATTCTCCAGGTCTCTCACCAATTGAAAATGTCTGGTCAATGGTGGCGGAGCAACTGGCTCGTCACAATACTCCAGTCACTATTCTTGATGAACTGTGGTATCGTGTTGAAGCTGCATGGGCAGCTGTGCCTGTACACGCCATCCAAGCTCTGTTTGACTCAATGCCCAGGCGTATCAAGGCCGTATTTACGGCCAGAGGTGGTTGTTCTGGGTACTGATTTCTCAGGATCTATGCACCGAAATTGCATGAAAATGTAATCACATGTCAGTTCTAGTATAACAGATTTGTCCAATGAATACCCGTTTATCATCTGCATTTCTTCTTGGTGTAGCAATTTTAATGGCCGGTAGTGTACTTATGGATAATTTTATCTGTCGTAGTTATCTACAACCAGTCATGCCACCCGAGAGCACACATGCTTGCAGATTTTCATTCTATGTTACACAGACTAAACAGCCTACCGCTGAAAAATGAAAAAAAATGAGAAAGAGCTATATCTTCTCCAAAATGTAGCTATAAGAAATGGTTATACTAAAAGCTTAGACACATTATTGAAAAAGATAACCAATCAAACACATGCCAGTCCCATAGATGAAATAACTTTAACCAAAGACAAAAACGAACCACACAAAAATAAAGTTCTTGTATGGCCATATTCAGGTATTATTTCCGACAAAATTGCTCGATGTTTTAAGAAAGCAAAATTATACACCAATTACAGAATCATTAACAATCTACAACGATTATTGAGACACTTACCACGTAAATCAGATCCTTTTCACAATCTGAAATCTACAAAACTAACAGTGGTGGATGCCCAAAATTTTACATTGGATGAACAGGAAGGAAAGCTGGTACACGATTTAAAGAACACACTACAATAAGCGACAATAACCCATTCATATTTGTCGCACACTTAAAAGACACCGAACACAAAATACCTATTATAAATGGATCTCTTCAAATATTACGTAAGTTACCGAAACTAAAAATCATAGATGTAACGGAAAAAATTTACATCGATCTAAAAGATCGGTTAGATAGAGTTTTAAATGAGCAAAAAGACCGGCGACATGGGAAATTACTAGACTACTCTTCACCAGTTTTACGACGAGGCATTACAGAACCATAGAATGTAAAATTATCGCTACATTCATTAATAATTATGATTGTAATTCGAAAAACCATGCAACTATAAAGGAGTTTTTACTCGTCTCTAATAGTTTTCAGTACTGTTTCATTAGAGTACTGTGAGAGAGTTCATATATAAGATCTTTGTACCAACTGTTCAACAGTGACGTTCTCCCATAATAAGTTATTTTAAAGAAATTACATGCAGTAATATTTACACAAATGATGAGTGATAATTAAATATAATTGAGAACAAAAGAATGTACAGTTTAATTAACAAATTTCTGTAAAATAATTATAATCTTCCTAGTTAATACATGGACCTTATATATAAGATGTTTGCAACAACTGCTCGAAAGTAACGTGCTCCTAAAATAGCGTAAAACATATCGGATTTATTTTATGACCATAACATGGAATCATAGGAGCAACGACATACATGGCATAAAAAGTAAGTTATAATGCGCCTAGTATATCTATAGATACTACTTGTTCCTACATCAAAATCACAAGTGTCACTAATGTATCCAATGCATAATGCTTTCGTTTTAGATATTTCAAAATGGCCTAAGGCCGAAATTGTACATCCTACTTGAAACAAAAATAACGGCATCTGAAGACATCATGAAAGCGTTCAAAAAACAACGGCATTGTTTGCCGCATTCCCCAACACGATTTACGTCCCCTTCATTGCTAGTGCTGCAACCTGCCTTCTGTGAGAGACATAAGCGTGTTGACGTCGAACATAGGCGGAGGTTACATTGATATGACCGGTTCAAAAATGGTTCAAATGGCTCTGAGCACTGTGGGACTTAACTGCTGAGGTCATCAGTCCACTAGAACTTAGAACTACTTAAACCTAACTAACCTAAGTACAACACACACATCCATGCCCGAGGCAGGATTCGAACCTGCGACCGTAGCGGTCGCGCGGTTCCAGACTGTAGCGCCTAGAACCGCTCGGCCACTCCGGCCGGCCAATATGACTGGACCGTGTACTTTCCTTACCACGTTACGTGCCTGCAACGTTACCAGGCATCATTCAGTCTCGTGGTGGCAGTGGTCATAATGTCTTGGATCGTCAGTGTAAGTCTAAAAGTATGTGCATATGTCTGATGACATTTCTAGAATATGGCCTGCACTATTTTCCATTTACTCGGAACTTTTTGTTGCTTCAGCGACCTGTGATAAACCGCTGATAGAAGTAGCACGGTTTTCTTCGCATAACCTCTGTAAAATCTCACAAGTATCTCACCAGATTCTTGTACACTGTTGAGCCATTTTAGCTGATTTTCCACTCCTCTATCTCTTACCACAATATCTTACATTTTGCCATTTATGCGATGTACGCCCCGGTAGCTAAGTGGTCAGAGCGACAGAAGGTCAATCCTAAGGGTCTGGGTTCGATTCTCGGGTGGGTCGGAGATTTTCCCCGCTCAGGGACTGGGTGTTGTGTTGTCCTAATCATCATCATTTCATCCCCGTCAGTCGCCTTTCGGCACGCTAGCGGCACCTGCGTCTTCTTTACGTCCTCACTGCGCAGCTCGCTCGCGGAGTTGCTTACGTGATTCTGCCGTCTTCGCACGCTTTCTTTGGTTCAAATGGCTCTGAGCACTATGGGACTTAACTTCTGAGGTCATCAGTCCCCTAGAACTTAGAACTACTTAAACCTAACTAACCTAAGGACATCACACACCTCCATGATCGAGGCAGGATTAGAACCTGCGACCGTAGCGGTCGCGCGGTTCCAGACTGTAGCGCCTACAACCGCTCGGCAACACCGGCCAGCGCACGCTATCTTTCCTTCGACAGAGAATGGTTTATGCCCACAGAAAATCGACTCTGAAGATTAGCTTTGCACCTGAATATGTCCGACCATAAGCACTGGAAATCGAACAGTTTATCAGAGATGAAGTCAAGATTGATTGCAACGATCTTGTTGGCATCCACCTGTCTATAGTGAGCAGTATGGTGTACGTGAAATTGGTTAACGAAGACGTATGTGACAAAATTCTAAGTGCAACTCGAAGTGTTCTTAAGTTCCGCCACTGTGATGGACACATCGGTGACGTAACTGTGGAACATGCGGGACTTGGACTGCGGACGATACGTGTATTTGAACTCCCTTTCGAGGTGCCTTCAGAGGTAGTGGTATCTGCATTCCGCCCGCTCATATGGAAAGGTGATTAGTCACACAGCTGAAAAGTGGGTTCAGTTCCCTACATACCCGGTTCTCAATGGAGTACGACAGATCCGCAGAGAGCTAACCAAACATGTGCCGTCCTACTCATATATTGGTGGCTGCCGTGCAATTATTATTTATGATGGCCAGCCGAAGACATGCTCGAGATATGGTAGAGAAGGACACCAGCAGTCTGCAACGCAGAAACACACAGTTACCGCCTGGGGACCTGCCGGCCACGACCGCTCCGACGACGCTACCGCTGACGTTTGTCGAAGTTCTCCATGACCACCCCCGCCCGCGATCACCACTGATTCCTACTACTGCCACATCGTCGTCTCCGGTAATGCCTCAGGCTGTTGCGGAAGGACCGACGCCTTTGCCTCCTGCTCCCGACATGTGCATTGGTGCGCAATCTCTATGACAGGGGACTGTCCTTGACTCCATGGTTGTGCCTACCGATACTTTTGTGCCCGAACATCCGGATCCCGAGACGTCTTCGGACACTGAAGATCACGTGCGCAAGCAACGGTCGCCGAAGAGACGTCGGAAACGGCGGATCGCCTCGCCTGACACCTGCAGGACGCAGTCTCAAGACGATGAGGATCACACCTATCAAGATATTGCCGCAATGGTCGATTCCGTGGTGGAAGCACCAGTCTGCACAATGTCGGAGGTACAATCATCTTTGCATGCACCAGACGCTGTACCTATGGACGTTGAACAGCATCTGAGCCAGCACCACTCTTCCACCGTCGAGGTGACGCCGCCTTCGGACTCCACAGGTACTCCACCGGACGCGCACCATCCACGCACCTTTGCGTGGTCTGACCATGGAAACGACGAAACACTCACCGTCGAGACAGCAGCGAATGCTGCTGCTCCAACCCACGACTGCTAATCGACAGGGTTGCTGGATAGGGGTGTGCAGCCTATTGGGACAACATTCCTGTTCGCTGCTGCTCTTCGTGCCTCCATGAGCGTCCCAGTGGTCCCAATTCCATGACAAGCTAACAGGATTGGCTCCATCAATGTCAACACCATTGGCACCCCTGTCAAACTACAATTGTTCCGTGAAATGTTGAGGGCGTTGGACCTCGATGTTGCCCTTTTGCAGGAAATTTGCCTGGCGACGTTTCCTAATATCTGTGGCTATGTATCCTACCTCACGCCGTGTGCTGACAGAGGCAGTGGGACAGCTATTCTTTTAAAGGAAGGCATTGAGGTAGACGACGTGATTTACCTACCATCAGCTAGGTGTCTTCCTGTGACTTTCCACTGTGTCCGAGTCACCAATGTTTACGCTCCCTCGGGCACGGCCAAGCGACTGGAACGGTCGCGATTCTATTCAGAACAGGTCGCTCCTTTGTTTGTAGGCCGCTACGACCATATTATTATTGGCGGCGACTTAAATTGTGTGTTATCCCAGAAGGACCAACATTCCCATTTCACCACATGCCAGGAACTCAAGCTGGTCGTGCATGAACTGAACCTCACCGATACTTGGGACCGCGTGCATGGTGATCGGCCTAGATATACGTACGTCACCAGCCATTCAGCAAGTCGTCTTGACCGTGTCTACGTTTCCCAAGGACTCGTAACTGCCGCGCTCGACGCTGAGTTATGGCCTACCGCCTTTTCCGACCATATCGCTTACATTTGCACTATTTCGCTCCAGAGGCAGATGGTGTGGTGCGGTCGAGGCCTGTGGAAGCTGAATGTCGCCCATATCAAGGATCCGGAATGCGGGCAGGTCGTAGAAACGACGTGGAACAACTGTGTGAGACGCCTTCCAGCGTATCCTTCAACACTCCTGTGGTGGCTCGACTGCACCAAGCCTTCTTTACGTCGATCGATGATGAATTACGGCCGTGACCAAATGCTGTGGCAACGACATATCATGTAATACTATTTCACAGTTCTCCGGGAACTCTCAAACCATGCCCCCTCTGTTCAACGACAGGTTGAAATTCAACGTATTAAGGCGAAGATAATTGCTCTTATGCGTCACCGCCTTGAAGGCACAATAGTACGTGCAAGATGTCACGATTGTGTACTAGGAGGGCTCCCGTCTACGCATCATATTATCCGACAGAAGCAGCGGTATCGTAGAAAGCTGGTCAACGCCCTCGACATGCCAGATGGTCGTCGATTGACGTCCCAGAATGACACTGTAAAAGCCTTTGTGGATCACTACAACCAGTTCTTTGCAGCAGAGGACCTGAACATTTAACGACTGATGTCCTCCGTTCCTTGACGGGTACCCTCGATGAGGCTGCTGTGGAAATTCTCACAGCGACAATTACGTCTGATGACGTCGCCGATGCTCTTCATAATGGTGCAGCGAATAAAGCCCCAGATCCAGATGGGTTCGCGCTGGAATTTTACCGCACATTCCACGACATCATGGGATCACGCTGGACTGCGGTGTATGAAAAACTGATGAACACTGACCTTCCCCTCCCGCCCGAATTCGTAGAAGGCTTGCTTATCCCGGCCCCAAAGCCATTGGGAGGTCGGGGAATTGGGCATTATTGTGACTTCAAGATTTTTACCCCGATTCTTGCCGCTCGCCTTCGGCGCGTCATCTCTCTGGATCAAACGTCCTTTGGTGGTGACAGTAACATTCAGACGACACTCAGCGATTAAAGTGACGTCATAGCACTGGCCACGACCTTCCGCCGTCGCGTGCCTTAGTGACAGTGGACTTCGACCCGTCTTTGATAGAGTGAGTCATGCCTTTCTAGAAAACGTACTCAGACGAATGGCCTTTCCCCACAGGTTTATACACATCGTCTTGCGGCTCCTCCGAGGTGCCACGACACGAGTGCTGGTCAATGGCCGTGTGGCGGGCCCTATTAATGTCATGCGGTCGGTCCGTCAAGGCTGTCCGCTGTCGGTGCTGCTTTGCGCCATCACCCTTGAGCCACTGTTACACGGTTTGAGGAGCCGGCTCACAGGGATAACAATGAGGGGGAATGCTTCAATCTGCCGCGCCTATGCAGATGACGTGGTGTTCTTGGTTTTATCGGAGGATGAAGTGCGAGAGGCACTGGCTTGGATCAACCAGTACGGGACTGCTGCGGGCGGCCGTGTGAACCTGACGAAATTTAGTGCTATGTCCGTCGGTAGAGGTCTTCCAACTGAGAGTGTGACTCCATTGCCATTAGTGGACAAGCTCAAATGTTTGGGGATCACCTTCACGCCTGATATACAGCGCACGATCTCATTTAACTGTAAACGCCTGCTTCAAGCTATCTGCGCGAACGTTCGTGGCAACCTCCTGAGAGCATTGGACGTGTTACAATGGGTGGATTTTGTTAACACTCATCTAGTCTCGCGAATGCCCCATTTGGCACAGATTTTACCGATGCCAAAGGCAATACCACACAGACTTCAGGCGGCGTTCTGCTACTTTGTAAGCGCAGGTCGTATCCTCAAAGTCCGCTACGACACGCTGACGCTTCCTCCTCGAGATGGCGGCCTCGGCCTTGTCAGCGTCCACGCGAGAGCAGCTGCCCTTTATGTAAGTACGGTGGTTAAGTCGTGGACCCGCCCCGAACCGGATTATCGGGAATCCTGATTGACGATCTGCCCCCCCCCCCCCCCCTTCTCTAGTGGCACCTGTTGCTGTAGCCCGTATTTCTTTCTCGCTCTCGCATGTCAGGACCTTTTTCATCGAATACAGTTATGTCCATGCCGACTTGCCTAGTACCAGAAACCCTACCGCACGTGATGTTTACCGCCTAATGATGAGAAATCATACTAGTTATGCTGTGGACAGCCGACATCCCACTATCGCATGACCCGTGGTTTGGCGTTCTGTGCACCATATCCTCCTCGACACGAGCGCTCACACGACATGGTATCTAGTCGTTAATGGAAAATACATGACACAACTTCGTCTACATGCCATAAAAATGACAGATTCGCCGCCGTGTCCTCTGGATCTGGGGTTTTATTCGCTGCACCATTATGAACAGCATCGGCGACGGCATCAGACGTAATTATCGCTGTGAGAATCTCCGCAGCAGCCTCATCCAGAGTACGGACGAACATCGACTGATGTGTGGATCTTCTGAAGAGCAGAGGCAGCTGAGATGCTTGCCTTTCTTCTACGTACGGCTCCACATGCCATTACACCGCAATCTCTTCTGTTCCCAGATGAGACATACTTCCCACGTACCAACGCTGTGATCTGGATAAAAGGCCTCGCGATCTCTTCTTTGCTGCATGACGGTGATAAAAGTGTTCTTGATTTTTTGACGTTCCTGCAAGATCGCTTTACTTTTCTCGTTCACCATCCGCGATACCGTCAGTACTATGCCAACTTTTTGGGTAGTACCTTCTTCGATCCCCCCTGTAGCTGGGGTGTCCCAGGTATGAGAAGGTGATTTCAGTGACATTGTGTAATAGCAGGACTCGATCCAATATATCGGCAAATGCAATATTCTTCGTGAGACGTGCCTGGAACATGCCTGATTGCCTTGGAATTCAGTGTGCCTCTACCCACAAGTTCGCGGGACGTGAATGCCATTTTGTCTGTTCTGCCAGGAGGGCGTTTTCTTTAAATTCTATAATTCCCTTTTTATTTTGTTTGTTATTGATGGCAATTACACATAATCGTTTTTCGCCTGGAGGGCGTCCTATGTGATCTCAACAAATATATAAAAATAAATAAGTAAATAAATTATATATGATACATGACCTGAAAATGAAAACCTGATATCGGAAAAGTATACTTATTTACATTTTCAAGAAGTATTTTTTTAAATTTTATGCAGAAGGCCGTCATTTATTTTAGAACACCAGAGATTTTTATTTTCCTTGTAAAAAAATTAAATCAAAAAACCAATAAAAATGAAAAAAGAGAACAAGTGGCAGAAAAATAAACAACAAAAAATGTGCAGTGAGTAGCGTCACTCATCTGTGACGAAACGAGTAACACGGCGATGGTTCGCGTTTTGCCACACCTAATTTTTTTCCTTACATCTGCGTCGTTATTAGGTTCTGATGCTTTATTATCGGTTTAATATAAGTATATACTAAAAAAAAGTGGTCAGCGCGACAGAATGTCAATCCTAAGGTCCGGCTTCGATTCTCGGCTGGGTCGGAGATTTTCCCGGTCAGGGACTGGGTGTTGTGTTGTCCTAATCATCATCATTTCATCCCCATCGACGCGCAGGTCGCCGAAGTGGCGTCAAATCGAAAGACTTGCACCCGGCGAACGGTCTACCCGACGGGAGGCCCTAGGCACACGACATTTACATTTACGTTTATGCAATAATTGAAGGGGGCACCGAATTACGATATCCCGCGGTGAAACTGTTTCACAACACTGATTTCAGTAATTCGGCCTTTTGTGTCTGATCTGCTTCGGTGCCATGGCTGAACAGGTACTCATAAGCTGTTTACTACGTTCCACCGGCTGTTGTAATTTGTCTCAGACATTTTCTACAGTACTAAGATGGAGGGATTTAGAGGGCCATTCGAGGTGACTGTTCGTTAAACCTAGAACGTGTGTATGCTGACTCGTGAACACGGCTGCTGTCATTATGGAAGAAGGGAGCGTCGACAACTTACTCATCCCGAAGATGTAGAAGAAAGGACAACACTTAGTCAACGATAATGTTGAAGCCGGCCGAAGTGGCCGTGCGGTTGAAGGCGCTGCAGTCTGGAACCGCAAGACCGCTACGGTCGCAGGTTCGAATCCTGCCTCGGGCATGGATGTTTGTGATGTCCTTAGGTTAGTTAGGTTTAACTAGTTCTAAGTTCTAGGGGACTAATGACCTCAGCAGTTGAGTCCCATAGTGCTCAGAGCCATTTGAACCATTTGATAATGTTGACGTAAATATCCCGATCCTTGTTCACGATAGCCTGAATGAGCGGGCACCTAGCATAGTACTAAAAATAAAGTCAAATCGTCGCAGAACTATACCCTCGTCACAACGCGGATTACACATATCGCGACATACCAGACTCTGGCTTCGCTCTATAGTTTTACAAGACCGTCGTCAGAAACTCTGGAAGTTTATGCAAAAAAGTGTGACAGTTTTGAATCTTACATCGCCATTATTATTATTACATCATTAACAATACGGTAATCTACGTTTAAAATACGGTAATTGGCTGATTACGTTGCCGGCACCAGAGATTAAGTTGGCTGTACAACAGTGGTTGCTACGACTATGACAGTGTGTATTCAAAAGTAATGTAGTATACTTATGTAATGTAGTATACTATATATACACCTATTAGATCGAATTTACTGCACGAAAAAACAGTGCATTTCGAAATATGGTAAATTGGTGTCATCTGTTACAAAATTCTTATTGCTACCGGAAATACACTGAAGAGCCAAAGAAACTGGTACACCTGCCTAATATCGTGTAGGGACCCGGAGAGCACATGGAAGGCCGGCCGCGGTGGCCGTGCGTTTCTAGGCGCTTCAGTCCGGAACCGCGGGACTGCTACGGTCGCAGGTTCGAATCCTGCCTCGGGAATGGATATGTGTGATGTCCTTAGGTTAGTTAGGTTTAAGTAGTTCTAAGTTCTAGGGGACTGATGACCTAAGATGTTAAGTCCCATAGTGCTCAGAGCCATTTGAACCAAGCACATGGAAGTGCCGCAACATGACGTGGCATACACTCGACTAATATTTGAAGGAGTGCTGCAGGGAACTGACACCATGAATACTGCAGGGCTGTCCATACATCCGTAATAGTACGAGGGGGTGGAAATCCCATCTAAACAGCACGTTACAAGGCATCCCAGATATGCTCAATAATGTTCATGTCTGGGGAATCTGGTGGCCAGCGGGAGTGTTTAAACTCAGAGGTGTGTTCCTGGAGCCACTCTGTAGCAATTCTGGACGTATGGGGTGTCGCATTGTCCTGCTGGAATTGGCCAAGTCTGTCGAATACAAAATGATCACGAATGGATGCAGGTGATCAGACAGGATACTTACGTAAGTGTCGCCTCTGAGAGTCGTATCTAGACGTACCAGGGGTCCCATATCACTCCAACTGCACACGCCCCACAACATTACACAGCCTTCACCAACTTGAACAGTCCCCTGCTGACATGCAGGGTTAGCGATTCATGAGGTTGTCTCCATACTCGTACACGTACATCCGCTTGAAACGAGACTCGTCCGACCAGGCAAAATGTTTCCAGGCATCAACAGCCCGATGTCGGTGCTGACGGGCCAGTCGAGGTGTAAAGTTTTGTGTCGGGCAGTAATCAAGGGTACACGAGTGGGCCTTCGGCGGCGAAAGCGCATATCGATGATGTTTCGTTGAATGGTTCGCTCGCTGACATTTGTTGATGGTCCAGCATTGATATCTGCAGCCGTCTGCGGAAGGGTTGCACATCTGTCACGTTGAACGATTCTCTTCAGTCGTCGTTGGTCCCGTTCTTGCAGGATCTTTTTCCGGCCGCAGCGATGTCGGAGATTTGATATTTTACCGGATTCCTGATACTGAAGATATATTCGTGAAATGGTCGTACGGGAAAATCCCCACTTCATCGCTACCTGACGCTGTGTCCTATCGCTTGTGCGCCGTCTATAACACCACATTAAAACACACTTCAGTGTTGATAACCTGCCATTGTAACTGCATTAACCAATCTAACAAATGCGCCAGACACTATTTGTCTTATATAGGTTTATCCGACCGCAGCGCCGTATTCTGCCTGTTTACATATCTCTGTAAAAAATGGTTCAAATGGCTCTGAGCACTATGGGACTTAACATCTCAGGTCATCAGTCCCCTAGAACTTAGAACTACTTAAACCTAACTAACCTAAGGACATCACACACATCCGTGCCCGAGGCAGGATTCGAACCTGCGTCCGTAGCGGTCGCGCGGTTCCAGACTGAAGCGCCCAGAACCGCTCGGCCACCAGCGATCGATACATATCTCTGTATTTGAATACGCATGCCTATACCAATTTCTTTGGCACTTTAGTGTAGAAACTTACATTTCAATCGCTGCTTTTACGAGCGCATGTATAGGCATGTCATTTCGGCACTGGACGCAGTTTTGTTGTGCTGTGATATCTGTCAAAATATCTTTACAAATATATCACCAAAATACACAATGAAAAATATTTCTGTTAAGAATATATGGCAGGTACTTGAGACTATGTCTTGAACGCTTCTAATAACCGGAAGAATTCAAGCAAGTTAAATTCCTCATCTTCATTCAATAACTTTTGCGAATTTTTAGTTCCTTCCATGAAAATTCCTAATTCTGCCAAGGTGTTTCACGCTGTCTTTAATCTAACCTAATGTCTGATTACTTGTTTACAAATGCTTACCACCGACTGCATACAGTTCCCTTCGCATTGTTTATTCGGAAACTGTATGAGATGTGCTTTCATCTATTAACCGCAGTGATTTGTGACGGGTCTGAATCCGATTGTCATTGACAAAGTGTAACTCTCATCTCTATCACTGTCGATTATGACCTGTCCTTAAGTCGTGCTGCATGGCTGCGAGTGGTACACCTAAAGTTTCAGAACCGTCAGACAGTACGTACTAATATACCAACCCATCTGACAACTTAATTCACGGTGTGTTTGTGGGCCCAGCCAAACACTATTGCTCCTTCATGCCACTCTTTCACGTCTTCATATCTGCCCATCTTAGTGTGATGAAACCATACAACCGACTGGCATACACGAATCGCTTCACTGCTATGACATACGTCATCGGCGGAGGATTATATGACCTCCACGTACCAGTTTTACATCATCTATAGTGGTCCAAAGCGACCAGTTTGCTCTTTTAAGGGAGCGATTAACATTTCGTCCGATGCGCTAATGCGAGTATTAATGCCTTGAATACGGGAGACTATTTGTGGGACCGTATCATAGATTTACATGAGAAGATTTATGTTATCTGTTAGGTAACATTAACTACCAATTTGCAAATAAGACAGCGTTAAGGTGGTGTGGAAAGCCTTAGAAGCTATACACAGTTTTTGAGAAACTATACCGGCCGGGGTGGCCGAGCGGTTCTAGGCGCTACAGTCTGGAACCGTGCGACCGCTATGGTCGCAGGTTCGAATCCTGCCTTGGACATGGATATGTGTGATGTCCTTAGGTTAGTTAGGTTTAAGTAGTTCTAAGTTCCAGGAGACTGATGACCTCTGAACTTATGTCCCATAGTGCTCAGAGCCATTTGAACCATTTTTTTTTGAGAAACTATCCACACATATATATATATATATATATATATATATATATATGTGTGTGTGTGTGTGTGTGTGTGTGTGTGTGTGTGTGTGTGATTTCCACGTTCCACGTTCCTCCGAAACCACTGTACTCACTACACATAGCCCTTACTGTGAGGCAACAATATGCTGGCAAGAGTCACCAACGTATCATGGTTCAGGAGATATGAAGTCAGAAACATTGACATACGTAAAAAATTCCACATCATGCGTGAAGTTTTAATACATCTATTATTTACTAGTAAGACACTCCTACAGTCGAGACAACTTAAGGAAATCTCTGACACCTGGTAACGCCTTTGACAACTTTCATCTTCGAAGCGCAAGCAGCTGTAGACAAAAACGATAGCCATCTGTAGAGCTATGAAGAGAAGCTGCCATAGAGACGTTTACAAAATCGCTTTGTAGACACGCGAAGCAGCTGCGGACAGCGTCCAGAAACTGTCGGGGATCATGTTTCGTAATGTGCATACATTTATACACTAGGCATACTTCTTTGTGCGACTGTTTAATAATTTCAATGCAGTTCTCACAAATTCATGGAAATGAAATTTTTTCGATAATTCTCGCCACAACCGAAGTTCTTTTTTTCTTTTCGTTTCTAATAAAAAAATGGCAAAAAGAACACCCAGCAGTGCCGGGTAAGTCAGCTAGTTGGTAAATACACGTAGGCAGCACACAGCGACGTGTCTTGCGTTGTGAATCGGAAAATGTCTCCACAGACTGCGTGGGCTCGTACATGTAATGCGATCACCCAGGTGTCAGATAAGAGTTTATCTCCCGCACGGCATGGATTCTTTAACCCGTATGAGACGCTATCGCGAACTTTTACCATCCTTTGTTGTCTGAGATCAGAGTGGAATGTTGGCAGATAGCGTGAGAACAAAGTGCGCCACTCGGCGACAGCGCCTACACGATTCTCATTTAAGTCACTGGGACAATTTATCACTAGTGTCGTGATCCACTGAAAACTATTTCTCAACCTTCCGTAAAAGTGAATTGCAACTTTTCTTGAAAATATTACCGGTATTTTTAGGCCTTCCAGTGTTTTTCACTGATCAGAATGAAGTTGTGTGTGTGTGTGTGTGTGTGTGTGTGTGTGTGTGTGTTTTATTTATGGGAATGTAGCTTGCACTTTCACCTAGTTAATTAGTTAGTTATATACTTAGTTAGATGTTCCACAGATCATCTGAACGCTTTTATATCGGACAGATGTGGAATGAGTCAGTTTGCATAAAATATATGCACCGTTAGTTTCTGTGGACATGTACATGCTGATCACTTATAAATTCCTAAATGGCCCACTGGCCTTCATTTAAAGGTAGTGAATACATTATGTTAATGAATATAAGTCTTTCTCGTGCAAGTGCGGTCCTATTCATGCAACTATTCTTAAAACGAGTTGTTTTTCAGAGGCTACAAGTTTTTAAATAAAAGTTTGTCTATGAAATAGAAGGAGTGGTACAGAAGAAATGATTTTAGGTTTTTAGTACGTGTCAGACGTTTAATGCTATTGAGCAAATTATTAAAAAAAATGTATTGATGCATATTAAACCTCTTTCTTATGCACTGGCAGGTTTAATGATAAGTAATGAAGGTCTTTTTTTTCTTCTAGTGTAGTATCTATGGACATCATTATTCTTCTCAAATTATGAGGGATTATTTCTGACGAATTTCATTAGCGGAGATCTACATCTACATCTCCATGATTACGCTGCAATTCACAATTAAGTGCCTGACAGAGTATTCATCGAACCACCTTAAAGCTATTTCTGCACCGTTCCACTCTCGAAAAGCGCAAGGGTAAAACGAACTTTTAAATCTTCTTGTGTGACCTCTGATTTTCTTTATTTTATTATGATGATCATTCCTCCCCATGTAAGTGGGAGCCAACAAAATATTTTCACAATCTGAGGTGAAAGTTGGTGATTGAAATTTCATGAGAAGATCCTGCCGCAACGAAAAACGCCTTTGTTCTTATGACTGCCATAGCAATTCACGTGTCATATCCGTGGCACAATCTCCCCTATTTCGCGATGGTACAAAAGTACCTGCCCTTCTCTGAACTTTTCCGGTGTCCTCCGTCGATCCTGTCTGATGTGAATCCCACAGCGCACAACACTACTCTAGCAGAGGGCGAACAAGCGTAGTGTAGGCAGTGTCTTTAGCAGACCTGTTGCATTTTCTCAGTGTTCTGCCAATAAATCGCAGTATTTGGTTTGCTTTACCCTCAACATTATGTATGTCGTCGTTCCAGCTGAAGTTATCGGTAACTGTAATCGCTATGTATTTATTTGAATTTACAAGCTTTAGATTTTTGTGATTTATCGTGTAACCGAAATTTAACGGATTCCTTTTGGTACTCATGCGGATAACCACACTTTTCATTATCTAGAGTCAATTGCCACTTTTTGCACCATACAGATATCTCGTGTAAATCGTTTTGCAATTTGATTTGATTATCTGATGATTTTCTAAGACGGTAAATGACAGCATCATTTGAAAACAATCCAAGAGTGCTACTCAAGTTGTCTCCTAAACCGTTTATCTAGATCAGGAACAGCAGAGGGCCTGTAACACTTCCTTGGAGAACGCCAGATATTACTTCTGTTTTACTCGATAACTTTCCGTCAATTACGACGAATTGTGACTTTTCTGACAGGAAGTTACGAATACAGTCGTACACCTGATACGATAGTCTATAGGCACGAAATTTGATCAGAAATCGGTTCTGAGGTACGGTGTCAAAAGCGTTGTGGAAATATAAAAATATGGAATCAGTACGACATCCCCTTTCAACAACACTCCATTACTTCGTGAGAATAAACAGCAGTTGTGTTTCACAAGAACGGTATTTTCTGATTTGTGCAATCACTGCACTCTTTCTAAGTGATTAATTACCCCAGCAAATTTTCCTTAATACGTTGTTGAGTGGAAATACGCAAAATATGTTAGGATGATAATTCATTTGTTTCCAAAATTCGCAATTACACGAACAGCAGAAGCAGCTGAACTGAACTGGTTGAGCAGAGCACTTGAAGCATGGACTGAGAGGTTTGGCATTATTACGTTCCACACAGTATATTGGTATTTGAAAGGGCACATCACAAGCGACGCTGTTACTTATATGGGGCATCTAGTGATTTATATTTATCTTATTGCTTATGTACTCCTTCAAATAGTCCGTTTTTATGATGTAGTCCTGACAAGTGAATTACGTGTCTAAACACTGTTCTTTCTGGCCTGTGCGAATATCTTACAGATATGCTATAAAACAATGATATTAGAACAGATGGTTCAAATGGTTCAAATGGCTCTGAGCACTATGGGACTTAACATCGGAGGTCATCAGTCCCCTAGACTTAGAACTACTTAAACCTAACTAATCTAACGACATCAGACACATCCATGCCCGAGGCAGGATTCGAACCTGCGACCGTAGCTGCAGCGCGGTTCTGGACTGAAGCGCCTAGAACCGCTCGGCCACAACGGCCGGCAACGGATGGAAGATATCTGTAAGTTTAACATTACCAGGTGTAGGAACATACGCTTTCAGTTGGTCTGCTCTTTCCTGATTACGTTCTTTTCTTAAAAAATATTCGCTGGAGTTTCACCTTTTTTTTTGTTTTTCTTCATTGGAATAATGCCTCTGTTCAGCTAAATGTTATTAATATTGACAATATAGGAGAAATACCAATGCCCATTGATGTAACAAGAATGCAAGACTTAGTGAGAAGCTCTTTCTGTCGCCTTGGTGTCGGTAGAGGTAATGTTATAGCACCCAGTACGTTTTTTTTTCTTTTTTTAGTAAACTGCGGTTAAATGTAAATGTAACACCTACCAATTGGTGGGATATAGCAGGAGAAACCATGGAGGTAGTGACCACATTCAGTTATCTCGGTTCCCAGATCTCTGCTGTCGGCGACTGCAGCCATGAAATCCGGAGACGCCTGTTGCTCGGTAGACAGGCGATGTCAAACCTTGACAAGGTTATAAGGTCCAGAGATATAACACTAGTAACAAAGATCCGTATTGTGAGGGCTATGGTCTTTCCAGTTGTGATGTATGGATGTGAGACCTGAACCATTAGAAAGGCTGAACGGCGAAGAATTGACTCCTTCGAATTGTGGTGTTGGAGGAAACTTCTTAGAGTTCCATGGACTTCAAAGAGAACCAACAGATCAATATTGGAGCAAATTAAACCAGATTTCTCCCTGAAAGGTCTAATGTTAAAACAAAAGCTGACCTACTTTGGACACACAATGCGAAGGCCTCGCTGGAAAAAAACATTAATGCTGGGGAAGATTGAAGGAACTAGAAGAAGAGGACGTCAGAGGATGAGATGGATCGATGGCATCACAGAAGCAATGTGTTCCAACCTGGAAGGTCTACGGGAGAAAGTGCAAGACAGGAAAAAGTGGCGTGATTTGGTTCATGGGGTCACGAAGAGTCGGAGCCGACTAAACGAATAGAGGGAGAGAGAGAGAGAGAGAGAATAAGAGTTGATCAGGTTCGGTTTTATAGTTGTCGGCACTCAGTTTTAAAGTTAAATGCGGAGGGCAAATGATACAAGTCTGCAAAGTTCGACACGTAGTACATAGAGAGTAGAGTTATTAGAGAAGATACTCCTACAAAGAAATACTTTTTTATGAGACGCAGTTTTCCCGTAGGGGTCCGTGAAAGATGTGACGCTGGACTTTCCTTAGATCAATCTACAGCTACACCTACATGGATACTCTGCAAATAACATTTAAGTGCCTAGAAGAGTGTTCATCGAATCACATTTACAATTCTCTATTGTCCAATCTCGTATAGCGCGCGGAATGAACACTATATCTTCCCGTACGAGCTCTGATTTTCCTTATTTTATCATGGTGATCGTTTCTCCCTATGTAGGTCGGCGCCAACAAAATATTTTCGCATTCGGAGGACAAAGTTGGTGATTGGAACTTCGTGAGTAGATTCCTCCGCAACGAAAAATGCCTTGGTTTTAATGATGTCCATCCCAAATCTTGTATCATTTCAGTGACACTCTCTCCCCTATTTCGGGACAATACAAAACGTGCTGCCCCTCTTTGAACTTTTTCGATGTTCTCCGTCAATCCTACCTGGTAAAGATCCCACACCGCGCAGCAGTATTCTAAAAGAGGACGCACAAGCGAAGTGTAGGCAATCTCCTTAGTAGATCTGTTACATTTTCTAAGTGTCCTACCAATAAAACAGTTTTTGGTTAGCCTCTCCCACGACATTTTCTATGTGTTCCTTCTAATTTAAGTTGTTCGTAATTGTAATTCCTAGGTATTTTGTTGAATTTACGGCCTTTAGATTTGACTACTTTATAGTGTAACTAATTCTTTTTAGCACTCATATGGATAACTTCAAACTTTTCGTTATTCAGGGCCAACTGCCAATTTTCGCACCATACAAATATCTTTTCTAAATCGTTTTGCAATTTGTTTTGATCTTCTGATGACTTTACCAGTTGATAAACGACAGCGTCATCTGCAAACATCCTAAGACGACTACTTAGATTCTCTCCCAAATCGTTTATATAGATAAGGAACAGCAAAGGGCCTAGAACACTACCTTGTAGAACGCCAGAAATCACTTCTGTGTTACTGCATGACATTCCGTCAGTTACTACGAACTGTGACCCCTCTGACAGAAAATCACGAAACCAGTCACATGTTGTTGTTGTTGTGGTCTTCAGTCCTGAGACTGGTTTGATGCAGCTCTCCATGCTACTCTATCCTGCGCAAGCTTCTTCATCTCCCAGTACCTACTGCAACCTACATCCTTCTGAATCTGCTTAGTGTATTCATCTCTTGGTCTCCCTCTACGATTTTTACCCTCCACGCTGCCCTCCAATGCTAAATTTGTGATCCCTTGATGCCTCAAAACATGTCCTACCAACCGATCCCTTCTTCTAGTCAAGTTGTGCCACAAACTTCTCTTCTCCCCAATCCTATTCAATACCTCCTCATTAGTTACGTGATCTACCCACCTTATCTTCAGCATTCTTCTGTAGCACCACATTTCGAAAGCTTGAGAGGTGGCATGAGCCCCCTCTCATATTTCTATCTTACGATTCTCCTCTCTAGTTGCATGCGGTGGAGGGTTGCTTTTCCTTAACACGCGTACTTCCCACGCAGCGTCTCTCGTCACCCGGGTGGGCCGGTGACAGGCGGGCTCTGTGGAACTGGAGAGAGTTAAGCCGACGTGTGTGAGGCAGTCGAGTGAATGCTTTTCAGACGCCGACATTGTCAAGAGACACGCCCGCTGGGGTGTGAAGTAGCGGCTGGGCTAGAGGTTCCGTTACTTCAGAGAAACTTTGCGAAAACACTTTCTGGCGGGCTACCAGCGAGGCGTGGGAATGACTTGTGTACCCACGCAGTTGTGGCGGGAAAATTCCCGCACTTTCTGCAAAATCAGCACAGAAATTGGCGCCAAGAATCTCCATTGGTGGAATGGTAGTGCTCCGGCAATGGAGTGGAATTTCCGCCGGTTTTCGTGTTGCTGATTGGAACGTAACCACGACCACTGTCGTGAGGGCGGGAAGGTTGTGTGTTCGGCCTGTACGGGTGCTCTGGGTAGTCGGCAGTCGCCTTTCGGTCGAGGACATCGGAGCAACCAGCCCTCGCCTGCGGTACGCCAGATCGTGTTCTGGGAGATAAGAAGACTGTTGGTAATGTACGTCCGCAGCACCGGCAGATAGGGATTTTCCTAGGTGATAATCAGAGCTCAGCAGAGCGCGCCTGTTCATCCTTTTCTAACTTTGTTCAGTTTCGAGTAGCAGCAATTACTATTGGGTTAGCTGTGTGTCTCTCTTGAGATTTGAGTGGAAAGGAATTGGCTCCACATACCACTTCGTCTTAAACCTCACGATCTAAGTTAGGGACAACTTCACCTTTACTGTGTTTGTATGAATCTCCAATTTTAGCCAATTTGATGTTTTATATTTCCTGTGTCTCTTTTACTATTCTGCGTTTAATCTTAATAAATCATATTGTTATTTTGGACAGAACTTTCTTTCTGTTAATCAATAGAGCAATCCTATCATTCCTCACTATGCTAATGAAACCTTTGTTTATTTAACTTATTTATCAAATTAAATTATTGCAGGTGCCAAACTCTCTTCTACTCCACTAGCAGGGTTGATTAAAGTCAGTTCGCGTATTTGTTTTATCCTTGTGCAACAGCAAAAGTCGGAGTTAGAATAGGGGGGGCTTAGAGCATGATTTACACATGTGGATTCTAGTAGAATTTAGTGATAAATACACTACTAGCCCCGGCACCTCGCATAATATGGCGACCCTTGGCCTCGGATCTTTCCTGTGAATCTCTGATAAACAAACAGGATTCTTAGTAGGAACATTCAATTTTTTTTCTCTCTATTTTTTTTAATGATTAATACCCAAGTTTTTTTTGGTAGTTCCGCGTTTAGTTTTAAGTAGCGGCGCATGACTACAGTTTTTGTTTTCAGTGTATATATTTTTTGTTCATTGTTTTTTTTGTGTTTCGCTGATGTGGTGTCTGTACCGCATCGCACTTTGTCGGATTTGTGTGCGGTTTCTGTACCACATCAAATTGTGTTTGTGATTACAGCGTTGGAACAGCGTTGTTGAAATTTTATGTTTATGTGTAAAAAATATATGGAGTAGATTAATTTTATTGTGCATTTTAGATGAATTTGTTTTTATGAATGATAACGAGAAGTAAGGCACGACTATTATCGGGCGAAGCTAAAACAAAAGAGGATAGCATAATGGATAAGGGGCAGTTTACTGACGGGAATAGGTTCGGAGATGAGATGGGCACATTTTTAGCAGGACAGGACGCCAGGGGCATTGATGAGGAAGGTGATTTGGACGCGATCTCAGAGCAGCGTTGCGGCCGTGATTATGATAGTGAAGTAGAGGATGAAACAGAGACAGGCACACAGGTCGAGACGGTAGCAGAAGTTTATAGTCAAACGAACGAGTGCAGACAGAGGCCAGCTCGGTCACGTCAGAGCTCTAGCGCCCAGGTGTCCAGAGTTACATCGCCCATGTTTGAAGAGGATCAAGAAGATGACGTAAACCCAATACTGAGCTTCCTACGATCAATGAAAGAAGAAGCTGACGAACAGCGTAAGAAGCAGGAAGAAGCTGACGAACAGCGTAAGAGGGAGAAGGAAGAAGAGGAGAAACAACGTAAGAAGGAGAAGGAAGAAGCTGACGAACAGCGTAAGAGGGAGAAGGAAGAAGAGGAGAAACAACGTAAGAAGGAGAAGGAAGAAGCTGACGAACAGCGTAAGAAGGAGAAGGAAGAAGAGGAGAAACAACGTAAGAAGGAGAAGGAAGAAGAGGAGAAACAACGTAAGAAGGAGAAGGAAGAAGCTGACGAACAGCGTAAGAAGGAGAAGGAAGAAGAGGAGAAACAACGTAAGAAGGAGAAGGAAGAAGAGGAGAAACAACGTAAGAAGGAGAAGGAAGAAGCTGACGAACAGCGTAAGAAGGACACGGAGGCAATAATTTCGCATATAGGGGAAATTCGTGGGGAATTATTAACAATAAAGAAAGAATGTGGAGAAGCAAAACAAATGTCAACGGTAGCACAAAAAGTAGCAGGCCTTGCCAAGACTGCAGCAACAGGGGCAATGAAAGTCGCGGAAGCAACTTCTAGACTCGCAGGGCGCTTGCGACGTACAACACAATCCCACTCAAAATCCCTAGCATTCTTAAAAACTCAAGGTAATATCGCGGTTGCAAACTCCACGAAACGAATGGAAGAAGTAGAGAGTCGGATAGCAAAACTAGAGCAAAACGGGCACACGAGCACTGCGCGTTCAGATACCCATGATGGAGTACACAGAATTGTGTCTCCGAGGAAAAGCCCGCCGTGCTCTAGCCCAGTGACAGAGTGCGGAACTAACAATGCACACGCAGAAACAGCAAGTAATAGCTCCAATAATTATAGCCCACTTAGGAGAGTGAATTCTGAGTGCCACTTCCACTGTGATACAGAGGTTGCACATCACAGTTATCAGCAAGATAGAACAGGACACTCAGCAGACGTGCAAGTATCGGAAACGAGTGACAACACCAGTGCGAGGATCAGACAGGATTTTGATCACAATCACTTCCTGTCGATACTGAAATTCCAGAAGTTCAAAGAAAATGGAGGGTCGATGCATCCGAAGAGCTGGGTGATGCAGTTTACAAATTCATTACCGGCATCATGGCCAACCCAGGCAAAATTAGAATTCATGTGTGGACACATCGAAGGCCAAGCCGCGGAAAAGATGCGGGGTGTGGCAGTGACGTGTCGGACTTATCAGGAATTTGTTGGTGCATTCCTGCGGACCTACTGGTCAAAGGAAACGCAAGATAGGATTAAAGAGGAAATAATATTTTGTCCCGAACTGGAAGTGTCCGGGCATAGGAGCGCAACCAAATTTCTTGATGATTTACTCAAGAAGAATCAATTTTTAGATAGTCCATATAGTAACGGAGAAATCATTAAATTTTGCTTTTCCAAATTGCCAGTTAGGTACCAACAGACACTTGTCGGCAAGTGTGGAGCTGACATAGAAGCATTCAAGATTCTATTGCGCGAACTCGAAGTAGTCTTTGATAAACAAGACGCAAAGGACAGGAAGAAGGGGCAAAGTAACAAATACCACCGGCCAGGAACAGAAGACGACAGCAGATTGCATAATCGCACTGGTCAGTTAGGAAACCAGGGTTACGGAAGTCAAGGTTACGCTATTCAAGGTTATGGAAACCAAAGACACGGAAACCAGAACGTCAGGGAGCAGGGTCAATCTAGACAAGGAATCTGGGATAGAAGGAATAACGAACGGCAAAGCGACCGTAATTGGAGAGAGCGAAACCAAGGACAACGGTGGAACCAGGAGATTGAAACCAGACCCGCAAATCCTAATGCACGTCAGAGGAGGGGGAGCCTAACTAGGGATTGACGCCAGACTAGTGCGAACACAGGCCGCCGGAATTTCGCACGTAATCTCGGACCTGGCCAACTACGGATGATACATTACGAAGATTTATCAGAAATCCTGCTCGAGGAACATAAAGCAACTCCTCGACATGATCGGCAGCCTCTTATCACAGTAGCAATAGCTGAAAAGAGTCTGAATGCGATAATAGATAGTGGAAGCTACATAACAGCAATATCTGAGGCAGCATACAAGAGGTGCTCTCAGGAGATGGACTGGCCTGTCCTATCGGTTAAGAAAACCAAAATAAAAGGGGCATTAGCGGATAAATGTACGGAGGTCACCCAACAAACAAGACTGGAATTCTCCTGCCAAGGACACAAAATAGAGTCTAACTTCTGGATCGTGCCAAATCTGGCAATAGACATGATAATAGGAACGGACTTCCTAAATGAACATGAAGCGATAGTTGATCTAGGACGAGGTGAAGTGGTTTTGAGGAAAGGGAATCCCGTCCACATTAAGTTCGACGATCAGCTGATCCCAACTCAACTACCGTCTAACTGTGTTCGGATAAACTATGCGTGTCTGAAAGACAGAAAGGAAGAACAGGACGACGTTGCAGATAGGGGAGAGGACACGGATGAGAATGAAGTCGGAATAATGGGAGAAATAAAGGAGAAAATAGGAGAAAAAGTGGAAGCAATAAAGAATATAAGGGGCGAACACCGCAAAGAACTTCATAAATTACTAGTAGAACATGCGGAGGTCTTCCTTCCCAAGACAGGATCAATAAAGAACTTCCAATATGAATTTCGTGTACGTCCGCACAACCAGTTTCGTGTGCCACCCTATCCAATCCCCTTGGCATATCGACAGAAAGTAGCAGCTGAAATTACGCGAATGCTGAGTGAAGGAATAATAGAACCTACGGCTTCAGCCTATAATAACCCGTTAAGAGTAGTCGAGAAGGCAGATGGTAGTATTCGTTTAGTCTTGGACTCGCGACAAATTAATACCATAATAGAACCCGAAACAGACAGACCGGAACGATTAGAGGAACTCTTACAAAACTTCCATGGAATATCAATCTTCTCATCAGTTGATCTAAAATCGAGTTTCTGGCAGATCGAGCTCCATCCAAATTGCAGACAGTACACAGCCTTTTTAGCATTTGGAAGATGTTACCGGTTTCGTCGTCTACCATTTGGTTTGAACGTTTCATCTGCCGCATTCATTCGGGGGCTGGACGGCATACTAAGCGATAATTTGAAACGTCATGTCACCAGCTATGTGGACGATTTGCTGATCGCGGAGAAATCTTGGGGAGAGCACAATGCGGTCCTCGGTGAACTCCTAGCGACATTCAAGGAATACGGTGTGACTATCAATATCGAAAAATCGAATTTTGGGACGTCCTCTGTGAAATTTCTAGGACATATCATCACGGGTGAGGGCATTGCGCCAAATCCCGAAAAGATCGAAGCGATTGAAAAGTTTCCCATTCCTACGACAAAGAAGCAGTTAAGGGGGTTCTTGGGGATCATAAATTTTTACAACCGCTTTATACATGTCAAAACTCAGAGCAGTCCTCGGTTGCATCAACTTACAGGAAAGAAGATTCCTTGGGAATGGGATGAGGCGGCCGAATCCGAATGGAAAACATTAAAATTCGCATTATTACAAGCACCCATCCTATCACACCCTAATTTAGCTGAAGAGCTTTGCATAGTAACGGACAGTTCATACTCCGGTCTGGGTGTCATGGTGTTCCAAGACTATGTACATGAAGGAAACAGGGTGTGGAAGACAATTGCGTTTGCTAGCAGAGTACTAGCCAAGAGTGAGAGGAATTACTCAGTAACCGAGTTAGAGGCGCTGGCTATTGTATGGGCGTTTGAAAAATTCAGATACCTTCTGTTTGGTCGCCAGACGAAAGTCTACACAGACCACAAGGCACTCGAGTTCTTGATGACTGCAAAGCTTAATCACAGGCGGCTCATTAGGTGGGCATCATATCTACAGCAGTACAACTTTTCGATAGAATATATCCCCGGCAGTCAGAACATTATTGCAGACGCCTTATCACGGTCACCGATCGGATTTGAGCACAACATGGAAGAAGATCTAGAGGAAAATCACTACTGCCTTTACTATATGCAGAAAGTAGCCTTTGAGAATTTTATTACCTGTAGTATGCAGGACATCAAGAAGGAGCAAGACAAGGACCCTGCCCTAGTGTTATTGAAGCAGAAATGGATAGACAGAAGACACGCCACCATCAGGCAGTTCTACCTCTTGCGTAAAGGCATAATTTTCCACCGAAATTATACCAATGACACTGAATGGGGGGTATGCATCCCTGAACACCTAATAAACAAGGTTATATGGCATACTCACCTTAGCTATGGACACTTCGGACCACGCAAGTGCAATCTCAAGCTAAGGACCATGTGTTACTTTCGAAACATGGAGCGTCGAATTCGGAGGGTACTGTCGGTGTGTAAAGACTGCCAAAAGGCTAAGCACACCACTGTGAGCATGCAGGCACCATTATACCCAATCGTACCGACCAAATTAAGACAATTAGCAGCAACAGATTTGATGGGACCTTTGCCAAGAACAAGAAGAGGATATACTTACGTATTAGTGTTTGTTGAACTAACGTCCAAATACGTTACCTTTACGCCACTGAAGAGGGCGACAGGACGAACTGTATCACGAGCCCTCATCCGGGATTTCCTACCACAGGTTGGTCATGTGAGTAGAATCATTTCTGATAACGGGCCACAGTTTAAGTCAAAAACATGGAAGGAGACGTTGCGTCGATGTAAAATTGATCCCATTTTTATATCTTCACACCATCCGAGCTCGAATGCTGCAGAACGGGTTATTAAAGAACTCGGAAACTTGTGCCGGTTGTACTGTAACAAACAGCACACGACATGGGACGTTTTCCTTAAAGACTTCCAGGAGGTGATCAATGAGGCACCCCATGGGATAACAAAATTGGCACCCATTACAGTACTAAAAAAACTGGATTCCTAAGGACTTGATAACCAAGGTCGTAAACTTCCCACCAAGGGCGCGAACGCAGCACCAAGCCATAGTGGATTTGGCTCTCAAGAGGATACGGGCTGCAGCAGAGGTCAGGAAGAGACGTGCCGACAGGGGAGCTCGTCTACGACACTTCCAAGTTGGACAAAAGGTGCTCGTTAAGTCTTTCCGACTTTCGAACAAACAAAAAATGAAATGCCAAAAATTCTATTCTGTTTACAACGGCCCGTACCGTATAAGGAGAGCAGCTCACCACAATGCTTATGAATTGGAGACGCTGAAAGGAAAGAAGTCCATAGGACTCCACCACATATCTCACATAAAGGAGTTCGTAGAATAGTAGTAGTGTAAGAAATGTACATAGTAGAATAGGCAAATATATGAACCTTTGTTCGGGGAACAATAATCGTTACATTAATAGATTAAGATTGCTAAAGTATTAACACGCTGCGTTGTCTTGCATAAGAATTTACTGCTGCTATCCTCTTTTTGTTTATGTTTGCGATCTCCAATGTCGATGGAGTAGGAGACACTACCTTTTCATGAGCAATGTTTTTGTCCTTTCCTATCTGGTGTCCATGTTAAGGGATAAGAATGAGTGACGAGACGTCGCACAAACGGGCGCATACAAGAACGTGCTCTTAGAAGCGTTCTGAGAGGTCGTGATACGCTCCATAGCGGCCACAACCAGTTCGTGAGACGTTCATACCAATGCTTGCAGGCACGCGTCAGTGCACTGCACGATTGTGGTATATTGCGCGATTTCGAGGGTGAATATGGGCAGTATAGTTTTTGCAGAGCTGCGCCGGTATCGTTGTCTTGCAAGTCGGGGTGAACCTGTGAGCATTTGACTCTAATGGTGCCCTAGACGAGAGAAATGAGGGCATAAAAGCCTACCATGCTAATGTGCTGGTTGGGGATTTAGCGTGCTGCTCGTTTTTGTCACAGATGAATCACCAAGGAATTGTACTTGGATATTCGTGACATACTGTGTAGCTGGCGTGTGTTGGGTGTCTGAATCCTCAACAGGAACCAGTCCTGGCTTGGTCATATTACATTGCTTCTGGAAAGGTGTACTTCGATCGCGAAAACCGCTTCACATAGAGAAGGAAGTTGCAACTATAAATTTATTGTCGTGTATAGCCATGGCTAACCCAGTCTCTGGAGTTTCAGTGAGGCGTAATGAAAACTCGGAGGTCATGTCGTACGGTGCGCACATCACTGTCGTCAATAGCGGCGAGCAGCAAGACATCTCAGCGTAACAGGAACTATGTAAGGGTATTGTATAAGGTAAATAAAAAAATAAATAAATAAATAAATAAATAAAATAAAATAAATAAATAAATAAATAAAAGGGAAAGTACGATACTAGGATAAGTTAAACTGTAGGATTTAACAATAACTAGATTAATATTGTGGGGGTTTTCTACCACAAGTGTGGCGCGCGCCTGTTGAGTTGCTATTTTTCAGGTCACCAAACCACAGACCCGAGATGGAGGGACGACGGGCGAGCGAAAGTAGCGTAGTTGCATGTTCTTTATAGCACAGTAAAACTTAGACCTGCATAACAACATAATTTAATTAAAAGACGTAGAATGTAGATCGTTGGGATATGGTAGTTAATTCTTGAAGCATGTCTACTGTCGATCTATATAATTAATAGTAATATTAGTGCGGGCCCGCACATTTAGTTGTTCATCCATTACAAAGCATCAGTTATCACACACCATGTACTTACTGAGATCGGTCTCTACACGTATATCAAAATAAATTATTTCCATGTCTAGATTAGATGTTATAATGATTGCCATAGATTAATAACTATAAAAGTAAAATAAGAGTGTCTGAAATGACAGACCATCAATGTTTCATTAGGTAAATTTATTATAACATAGAAGGTCATGGGAAAAAGTTAGGCATAAGACTTTTGTAAGAATTGTACAGATGACGAGGAACGTGGCAATGCAGAGGCCAGCCAGCGCAAAAACAAGAGGTCTTCGGCTACCTGCTAGAGGGCGAGCGTCCCGTCCTACACGCTGACAGTCACCCGGCTGCCTACCTGTGGGATTACACGGGACCCTTGCCCCGCCACAAGCGAAAGTGGGGCTGGCCGTTGACCCTGACACGCGACAGCCTGCTAGCTCTCCGGACGCGGCAGCCGCTTGGAGGGATTCCCTGCGGCAGACCACGTTGTCGTGAGTACACGAAGAAGATCACATATCGTGTCAGAACCTGCGCCTCATGTGCCTCAGGACAGAAAGGGACGCTCTATACTCACATGTTTGGGTTTTTACAACTCACTAGCATTGGCCGATCTGCATACACAAAGCAGTATCGTGCCACACTAACAAATGTATGGTCTCATGTCTTACTTCTCCTCTCTATTAGAGAGCAGTTTTTAACAATAGTCGCTCCTAGTTCGATCCTGTATGGATGACCTCACACACTTGTGGAGTCACTCCACGTGCCATCATCCCTCGTCGAACTGCAATATTGGGAAACATAAAGTTCTGTCCAGCGAGAGAAGAGACCTAGACTAGTGATGTATCCCAACGAGTAGACCTCAGAGACAATTAATCGACGTGAGGAGAGCCTATCACTGTGTCTTCCTACCATACGGCCGTGATCATATGCGTGGGTCTGACTACAATCTCAACAGCGTACTGCAGACACTCCAGAACTCCCTATTGCTGTTGCCACAACGTAGCAACTACAACCGACGTTTAGCCTTATGTGATGTCAGTACAGTGGAATCAGTGAAGTGCCACGGATATTTCTAACAATGTGATTTAGTGCCTCATTCTCAGCACAGTCGTGAACTTTGTGCAATGTGCACGCACAATTTGATGCCCCATGAACCTTGTTTTTTTTCTTAAATTTCTTTCTCTTATGTTGTTTTGGTAATGTATGTCATACCTTGTATGCGTTTGTGTTTTACACTGTAATTCTTATTACAGATTACTGTATTGTTCTCCACATCATGTTTTTTTTGTATTTTGTGTTTATTGTTGTGTGTATGCTAACAGTGTGCCTGAAGTCCCCATAAACTGAAGCAGATACCACCACTGTCATTGTGAATGGACCATCAGTTCAGGGAACATTTTGTAAAGGTTATTCTTGCTGCAGGGAGACAGAATGAATCGGAGGTTGTAACTAGATTCTGAAAACTCACAAAGAGATTGTTAACTTAAATATTATCATGTGTGAGTGAGGTCAGGTTAGTTTAATGATTAAAATTGTTGTAACATCTTGGGCATTTAATTGCGGAGCACTCCAACTCTGATTGTAAAGAATAAACTGCTCCATATTTGGCTCAGATGCCCGGGCCATATTTAGAGAGTGAATGTCTGCGTGAATCGGTGTTTGGGAAGGGGCTCCCTGGGTATGGATGTGTGATGTGAGTGTTAGTGTTCCATATTAAGAAGGTGAAGTTGGCTACATCATAAATAATCCTCCCTCTATGAGTTGCATTTTTCAGTTGCAATGATCTTTTTTATAGAGTGCGGTATGTGGAGTCACTTTGTAAGATTGTTCTTGGGCGATTGACTCACTACCTTGCTCCTAAGTGAGCCAACCGCTCACCAATTACAATCTAAAATGGCGTAGGGGCAATGAGAGGTGGCATGAGCCCCCTCTCATATTTCTATCTTACGATTCTCCTCTCTAGTTGCATGCGGTGGAGGGTTGCTTTTCCTTAACACGCGTACTTCCCACGCAGCGTCTCTCGTCACCCGGGTGGGCCGGTGACAGGCGGGCTCTGTGGAACTGGAGAGAGTTAAGCCGACGTGTGTGAGGCAGTCGAGTGAATGCTTTTCAGACGCCGACATTGTCAAGAGACACGCCCGCTGGGGTGTGAAGTAGCGGCTGGGCTAGAGGTTCCGTTACTTCAGAGAAACTTTGCGAAAACACTTTCTGGCGGGCTACCAGCGAGGCGTGGGAATGACTTGTGTACCCACGCAGTTGTGGCGGGAAAATTCCCGCACTTTCTGCAAAATCAGCACAGAAATTGGCGCCAAGAATCTCCATTGGTGGAATGGTAGTGCTCCGGCAATGGAGTGGAATTTCCGCCGGTTTTCGTGTTGCTGATTGGAACGTAACCACGACCACTGTCGTGAGGGCGGGAAGGTTGTGTGTTCGGCCTGTACGGGTGCTCTGGGTAGTCGGCAGTCGCCTTTCGGTCGAGGACATCGGAGCAACCAGCCCTCGCCTGCGGTACGCCAGATCGTGTTCTGGGAGATAAGAAGACTGTTGGTAATGTACGTCCGCAGCACCGGCAGATAGGGATTTTCCTAGGTGATAATCAGAGCTCAGCAGAGCGCGCCTGTTCATCCTTTTCTAACTTTGTTCAGTTTCGAGTAGCAGCAATTACTATTGGGTTAGCTGTGTGTCTCTCTTGAGATTTGAGTGGAAAGGAATTGGCTCCACATACCACTTCGTCTTAAACCTCACGATCTAAGTTAGGGACAACTTCACCTTTACTGTGTTTGTATGAATCTCCAATTTTAGCCAATTTGATGTTTTATATTTCCTGTGTCTCTTTTACTATTCTGCGTATAATCTTAATAAATCATATTGTTATTTTGGACAGAACTTTCTTTCTGTTAATCAATAGAGCAACCCTATCATTCCTCACTATGCTAATGAAACCTTTGTTTATTTAACTTATTTATCAAATTAAATTATTGCAGGTGCCAAACTCTCTTCTACTCCACTAGCAGGGTTGATTAGAGTCAGTTCGCGTATTTGTTTTATCCTTGTGCAACAGCAAAAGTCGGAGTTAGAATAGGGGGGGCTTAGAGCATGATTTACACATGTGGATTCTAGTAGAATTTAGTGATAAATACACTACTAGCCCCGGCACCTCGCAAGCTTCTATTCTCTTCTTGTCCAAATTAGTTATCGTCCATGTCTCACTTCCATACATGGCTACACTCCATACAAATACTTTCAGAAACGACTTCCTGACACCTAAATCTATACTCGATGTTAACAAATTTCTCTTCTTGAGAAACGCTTTCCTTGCCATTGCCAGTCTACATTTTATATCCTCTCTACTTCGACCATCATCAGTTATTTTACTCCCTAAATAGAAAAACTCCTTTACTACTTTAAGTGTCTCATTTCCTAATCTAATTCCCTCAGCATCACCCGACTTAATCTGACTACATTCCATTATCCTCGTTTTGCTTTTGTTGATGTTCATCTTATATCCTCCTTTCAAGACACTGTCCATTCCGTTCAACTGCTCTTCCAAGTCCTTTGCTGTCTCTGACAGAATTACAATGTCATCGGCGAACCTCAAAGTTTTTATTTCTTCTCCATGAATTTTAATACCTACTCCGAATTTTTCTTTTGTTTCCTTTACTGCTTGCTCAATATACAGATTGAATAACATCGGGGAGAGGCTACAACCCTGTCTCACTCCTTTCCCAACCACTGCTTCGCTTTCATGCCCCTTGACTCTTATAACTGCCATCTGGTTTCTGTACAAATTGTAAATAGCCTTTCGCTCCCTGTATTTTACCCCTGCCACCTTCAGAATTTGAAAGAGAGTATTCCAGTTAACGTTGTCAAAAGCTTTCTCTAAGTCTACAAATGCTAGAAGCGTAGGTTTGCCTTTTCTTAATCTTTCTTCTAAGATAAGTCTTAAGGTTAGTATTGCCTCACGTGTTCCAACCTTTCTACGGAATCCAAACTGATCTTCCCTGAGGTCAGCTTCTACCAGTTTTTCCATTCGTCTGTAAAGAATTCGCGTTAGTATTTTGCAGCTGTGACTTATTAAACTGATAGTTCGGTAATTTTCACATCTGTCAACACCTGCTTTCTTTGGGATTGGAATTATTATATTGCCGGCCGCGGTGGTCTCGCGGTTCTAGGCGCGCATTCCGGAACCGTGGGACTGCTACGGTCGCAGGTTCGAATCCTGCCTCGGGTATGGATGTGTGTGTTGTCCTTAGGTTAGTTAGGTTTAAGTAGTTCTAAGTTCTAGGGGACTGATAACCACAGCAGTTGAGTCCCATAGTGCTCAGAGCCATTTGAACCAATTATTATATTCTTCTTGAAGTCTGTGGGTATTTCGCCTGTCTCATACATCTTGCTCATCAGATGGTAGAGTTTTGTCATGACTGGCTCTCCCGAGGCCATCAGTAGTTCTAATGGAATGTTGTCTACTCCCGGGGCCTTGTTTCGACTCAGGTCTTTCAGTGCTCTGTCAAACTCTTCACGCAGTATCTTATCTCCCATTTCGTCTTCATCTACATCCTCTTCCATTTCCATAATATTGTCCTCAAGTACATCTCCCTTGTATAAACCCTCTATATACTCCTTCCACCTTTCTGCCTTCCCTTCTTTGCTTAGAACTGGGTTGCCATCTGAGCTCTTGATATTCATACAAGTGGTTCTCTTCTCTCCAAAGGTCTCTTTAATTTTCCTGTAGGCAGTATCTATCTTACCCCTAGTGAGACAAGCCTCTACATCCTTACATTTGTCCTCTAGCCATCCCTGCTTAGCCATTTTGCACTTCCTGTCGATTTCATTTTTGAGACGTTTGTATTCCTTTTTGCCTGCTTCATTTACTGCATTTTTATATTTTCTCCTTTCATCAATTAAATTCAATATTTCTTCTGTTACCCAAGGATTTCTATTAGCCCTCGTCTTTTTACCTACTTGATCGTCTGCTGCCTTCACCACTTCATCCCTCAGAGCTACCCATTCTTCTTCTACTGTATTTCTTTCCCCCATTACTGTCAATTGTTCCCTTATGCTCTCCCTGAAACTCTCTACAACCTCTGGTTCTTTGAGTTTATCCAGGTCCCATCTTCTTAAATTCCCACCTTTTTGCAGTTTCTTCAGTTTCAATCTGCAGTTCATAACCAATAGATTGTGGTCAGAATCCACATCTGCCCCAGGAAATGTCTTACAATTTAAAACCTGGTTACTAAATCTCTGTCTTACCATTATATAATCTATCTGAAACCTGTCAGTATCTCCAGGCTTCTTCCATGTATACACCCTCCTTTCATGATTCTTGAACCAAGTGTTAGCTATGATTAAGTTATGCTCTGTGCAAAATTCTACAAGGCGACTTCCTCTTTCATTCCTTCCCCCCAATCCATATTCACCTACTATGTTTCCTTCTCTCCCTTTTCCTACTGACGAATTCCAGTCACCCATGTCTATTAAATTTTCATCTCCCTTCACTACCTGAATAATTTCTTTTATCTCGTCATACATTTCATCTATTTCTTCATCATCTGCAGAGCTAGTTGGCATATAAACTTGTACTACTGTAGTAGGCATGGGCTTTGTGTCTATCTTGGCCACAATAATGCGTTCACTATGCTGTTTGTAGTAGCTAACCCGCACTCCTATTTTTTTATTCATTATTAAACCTACTCCTGCATTACCCCTATTTGATTTTGTATTTATAACCCTGTAATCACCTGACCAAAAGTCTTGTTCCTCCTGCCACCACACTGGACTCGCATTCGGGAGGATGACGGTTCAATCCCGCGTCCGGCCGTCCTGATTTAGGTTTTCCGTGATTTCCCTAAATCACTCCAGGCAAATGCCGGGATGGTTCCTCTGAAAGGGCACGGCCGACTTCCTTCCCCATCCTTCCCTAATCCGATGAGACCGATGACCACGCTGTCTGGTCTCCTTCCCCAAAACCAACCAACCAACCTCCTGCCACCGAACTTCACTAATTCCCACTATATCTAACTTTAACCTATCCATTTCCCTTTTCAAATTTTCTAACCTACCTGCCCGATTAAGTGATCTGACATTCCACGCTCCGATCCGTAGAACGCCAGTTTTCTTTCTTCTGATAACGATGTCCTCCTGAGTAGTCCCCGCCCGGAGATCCGAATGGGGGACTATTTTACCTCCGGAATATTTTACCCAAGAGGACGCCATCATCATTTAATCATACAGTAGAGCTGCATGTCCTCGGGAAAAATTACGGCTGTAGTTTCCCCTTGCTTTCAGCCGTTCGCAGTACCAGCACAGCAAGGCCGTTTTGCTTAATGTTACAAGGCCAGATCAGTCAATCATCCAGACTGTTGCCCCTGCAACTACTGAAAAGGCTGCTGCCCCTCTTCAGGAACCACATGTTTGTCTGGCCTCTCAACAGATACCCCTCCGTTGTGGTTGCACCTACGGTACGGCCATCTGTATCGCTGAGGCACGCAAGCCTCCCCACCAATGGCAAGGTCCATGGTTCATGGGGGGAGGACCAATCACATAACTGAGACGATATTCCATAAGCATGCAATTTCACTGCAAGCCGCTTGTGTGGTATAGTGACAAAAGACTTCCGAAAATCCAGAAATACGGAATCAATTTGAATTCCCTTGTCAATAGCGCTCAGCAGTTCGTGCGAATAAAGAAATAGTTGTGTTTGACAAGAACGATGTTTTCTAAATCCGTGCCGACTGTATGTCAATAGACCCTTTTTTTTTAGGTAATTCATAATGTTCGATCACAATATATGTTTCAAAATCCTGCTGCATATCGACGTTAATTATATGGGCCTGTGACTTATTGGATTATTCCTACTAACTTTCTTGAATATTGGTGTGACCTGTGCAACTTTCCAGTCTTTGGGTACGGGTCTTTCGTCGAGCGAACGGTTGTACATGTTTGTTAAGTATGGAGCTATTGCATCAGCATACTCTGAAAGGAACCTAATTGGTATACAGTCTGGACCAGAAGACTTGCTTTTATTTAGTGATTTAAGTTGCTTCACTACTCTGAGGATATCTACTTTTACGTTACTTACGTTGGCAGCTGTTCTTGATTCGAATCCTAGAATATCACGTTCGTAGTTGTTTTAATTGCTTAGTATGCAACACGTTGACACTAGAATCTGATTTACAGCGCAGTTACTGTACGTCTTACTGCCAGGAAGAATAAGTTTTCATTACTGTTACCAGTTCCAAATCCTTGGATAAAGAATTACATTATTATTGTTTATATTGTGTTGCGTTTCATGACAGTGTCCACTTATGCTTAAAGGTCTTCGTGGCTGATTACAGTCTATGTTCGCTGATATGTATCTCATTTATCGGGAGGCACGATGTAATAATCGAGCAGTAAGGCACCTCAATGGAGAACGATTTTCGGGGAGGAGGTTACCAAATCATGACACATTACGAAGTCTCGAAGGCCGTCTTCATGAAACAGGATTCCTTGGACTAGAGCGAAGTTAAACTGGTAGACCTCACAGAGTGCGAAATTTTCAGTTGTAGGAAGCTGTGTTACTGTGAACTGAGGACAACCCCAGCGTCAGCACTCCGTCGATAGCCAACTCACTAAATACCCCGCAAGCCAGTGTGGGAAACGTCGTGCACTATATGGGCATGCATCCACTCAAGTATCAGAAGGAGCAACAGACATCAGCTGATGACTTTTCCCGGCACATGGAATTCTGCCTAACTCTAAACATCCCTTACTTCCAAAGTCAGATGGTGGCAGGCCGCACTCTTCTTGTCTATCACGTGAGAAGCGATGTCCTCTTTTAGCAGGGCGTCAAGTGTACAGAAGGTAGACGGAGTTACGTTGGCAGGTTGCTGCCATGTACACTTTTGATAGGTACCTCCTCAACGCGGTGAGTGAAAGCAGTTAGTGCTCGGACTGTGCTAGACACACTTTGCTGGAAGAATTGGGCACATCTTACGACAGTCCATTGATGGAGATGTTTGAATTATTTATATTCTAATTTTTAGCCGTTTTTATTACAGTCATTTTTGATATTACGGGAAAATTATGTTAGTTATCATAGGGGTCATTTCGTGTGTGTATTTCACATTATTCTTGAGCTTTTCTAGGGAATACATCATGTGTGTGTGTGAGTTAGGTTCCATCTGTGGCGCAGGACAAAGAAACTTCACACTTCTATATAGTTAGTATGGTGAAATCTTCCTCAGTATGTAAGATGAATTCACTAAATGTAACTGCGAGATGTGCAAGATTGAATTTTATAATTTTCATGAGTTTTCAAGATTTGAAGGTCGATGACTTTGGTCAGCTACAGTACTATGTAGACTGTCGTAGAGTTTGAGTCCATTCCATGTTATTTTTTAGTAAATGCTTGCACCTTCAATGTTTGAGTGATGTACAGAATGTTTCAAGGTTAAATCAGATTCTTCTATCAGAAATAGATGGGTTTTTAATATGTAAGAAACTATGAGCCTCGATTGCGGTAATGAAACCAACCTTTACGTAGGTTTCAGCCCAAGTAATTGAGCCTTCTACAGAAGATAAACATGTTTCTATAATATGTCGACGAGGGCATGATCTAGGAAAAAAATTAAAACAGCCTGAATAGGCGAAGTCACATTTTAAAAATGCGGTACATAGGTACTAAGTCATCCCCAAGACTTAAGCTCCGGCGAGGGCCTCGTCTCCATGGACGCCGTGCGGTGGGCCTCGGGAGCTCAGCTGACTCGGGAGGTGATTAGTACCTATGTACAGCATTTTTAAAATGTGACTACGCCTATTCAGGCTGTTTTAGTTTTATTTCTAGACCATTCTCTCGTAGACATATTATAGAATCAGGTTTATCTTCTGAAGAAGGCTCAATTACTTGGGCTGAAACCTAGGTAAAGGTTGGTTTCATTACCGCAATCGAGGCTGATAGTTTCTTATATATTATATTATCACGATTGCTGACTGGGCTGCAATGTTGAAAGTGCTAAGATGGGTTTTTGTTTGTGTGAATCACTGTGTGCTCAACAACACGTTGTTCAGAGTACAGTATATGACAGTTCCTTGTTCATCATCTGACAGATCTCAATTTGTAAAGTAGAATGAATACTTACATGAGCATTTTTCATTGTTTTGGAATTGGCTAATTTAACAGAGTTTCACAGTTTGCGGACTTGCTCAAACTGGGTTCATTCCTTCATTAGTTTTTCGGCAAACCCTTACACCTTCAGCATTTGTGGGATATTTGTGGTTATATTAAATTCAAGTTCACTTTTATAAAGGAAGAGGTGAGGTTTCTTTGCTTGTTTAGTGACATGTTTCAACCATGTGTTGTGCAGCGGATGATGAAATTCAGCTCTGTTATTCAAAGGATAGCTCTAAATTCTCAGAGGACAACAAATATCTACATGCTAGGCATTATTTTTTTTAATGTTTGGCTTGTGAAATTTAATCCATTTTTTGTGGTTTGCAAGCCTGCTTGCGATAGAGTTAAAATATCTCCGCTTAGAACATAGTGGGCTTTGTTGGAGCTATTTGTGTCGGAAAACGATGTTTATTTCTGTTTCTTGATTTATGAACAAGTTTGTCATTAAGAGACTGATATCCTAATTCAGGTGTCCTTTTATTATCACGGCTATCTTCCATCACAACGCAGTTTAGTGTATCGACATATTTAACTTAACTTTCCTAGGATGCAGAGACCATGTTAATGTAATGCGTTAATGAGTGTGCTTTCGTTGTGGATATTTAATCTGTACCTAACCAATCATTTGGACCGATTATTTAAAAAAATAATAACGATTTCTGTATTACAATCCTGTTGCCATTCTTAATGCATTTGTGGAGGAATGAGATAAAACATATTATTAGTAAAACTGGATATGCTAATCCTGCCAAGAAAATGCAACACAGATCTTTTATTTTGCTAATTCTGAAAAAAATCTGTTGTATCAAAAGTTGGACACTTTTAATTGGTGACCTTTGCCAAAACCATAGCTTTTTATTAACAATAGACCCTACACTTATTTGGTTATCCTGTCCTCCTCACAGGACCATGATGTAGCCTTTTGATTAATGGATTTCTTCCATTTGATGTATTCTGCCGTAACGGTGTACTTTTATTTGACGAATCCTTCCACGATCGTACAGTTCACAGTTGGTAGTAACCTTTCATTTGCTGCACCCTGCAACGATATTAGTCTTTTATTTTCACACCACAGCCTAGAATAGGGAGAGGATAGTAATAGGATACTTTTATTTGACTGACTCTCACAGGATACATTATTTTGTTCACAGTAGTTACCTTTTGTTTGTTCGACCCTGTCAGGATTGATATTATTTTATAAGCAGTAGAATACTTTTAACTGAAAGACTGATAAAAGTGGGTAAGAAAAAATGGCTCTTTACTACCGTGGTACTACAGAAATATGAAAATAGATGGGCTAAGTAAACATCCGTTATACTAAAAGAACTGTAATAAAGAACTTCGCGTGTCATCATGTTTCGATGGTGAATTTAACAAATTTTCTGTCATGTACCTGTCTCCTCGGATATCTTATCAAATCGTAGTACACCATTCCAAATGTTGTATCGTTAGTGGTGAAAGTAGTATGAATGGCTATTTAGAAATCACTTGTTCCAATTCATTTATCAATGCTGGCTGCTTCCCAAACTGCATATGATGTATAAATCGCAAGAACATATATATCCTGTGCATTATAATGGTTCTGATAGCATTTTCTGTAATTACAAGCAATAGTATTCTACTTTATTCCAAGCAGTTGCTGATGACCACTACACACTTGTAGCCATAGATGTTGGTGTCTACAATAACGAAACTGACGGATGTGCGCCCACCCAAAGTGTGTTGTGTAAGAAACTTGCGAGCGGGGGAACTGTCACTACCATCACCAACAACAGTTCAAGGAATTCGCCACTAACCAACATACGTAATTTTGGGAAATGATCTTATTCATTGGTAGAGAATTGGAAATGTTTGTATAATGAGGCGAGTCTGTACAATAATATGCATCCCAGAGAAGGAAAAGTTGTTGTATGCACACTTGGCGTAATGATGAGTAAATGAAGACTGCTCAAGAAGGAAAGATAAACTCAGATCAATACAGGTGACCACATATTTAAGTGCATCTGTCTTCTTAATATTTTCACGAAACATCCATTAATGTAGCTGATTACACATTTAAGTGCATTTGTCTTCTTAATTGTCTCATGGACACGAAGGATGCAGTATTAAAGTTGAACAGTTTTTTTAACACTGCTAATGTGTAGTCTTTCTTAATTCTTGTTGTTCTCACCCCTTAAGTTTCTGTCTCTAATCCTTCCAACATTGTATTTCTAATGGTATCCCACTCTTCACTAACATACAAAGTATGCACTTCTCCTTACGTGTTGCTATTTGTTTTAGATCTAGTGACTGTACTCTTTCTTAGAGTTCTCGTTCTTCAATTTCTCCACATTCCATTTCTTTATCTCTTGCCTTTTCTTAATATAATCTAATTTTCTCCTAGTATTTGCTACGAGTACATTATGATATGTATTAGCGTCTGCACCTGGATTGGTTTCTGCCATCGTCATGTTGGTTTTGAATTTCTGATTGATTATAACAAAGTCTGTTTGATATCTATCACCTGGAACTTCCCATGTGTATAACCTTCGTTGATGGTGTTTAAACCATGTATTAGTAATCCAGAGATGAAATCGTTCACAGAAGGCTATCACTTTTTCGCCCTTTCAGTGGTCTCTCCAAGTCGATAGTCTCTAATTACGTTGTTTCTTGTTTTCCCGGCTAACCTATTCCAGCCTCCCATCTTTGCAATTGTTACTTTTGTTTTCCCGCCGGCCGGGGTGGGCTAGCGGTTCTAGGCGCTCAGTCCGGAACCGCGCGACTGCTACGGTCGCAGGTTCGAATCCTGCCTCGGGCATGGATGTGTGTGATGTCCTTAGGTTAGTTAGGTTTAAGTAGTTCTAAGTTCTAGGGGACTGATGACCACAGATGTTAAGTCCCATAGTGCTCAGAGCCATTTTTTTCTTTTCCCATTTTCTTCGCAGACTTTTCTGACAACAGTGTGGCTCAAAACAGTTCTACCTGTCAGTTTTTTAATTTGTAACAGCCTTTAGTAATTTCATATACATAACATCATTGTACTTCCTAGGTCTAAGTTTTCCAACAAAAATGTGGATCAAAAAAATTCATAATATGTATCAAAAAACTTCGCAGTCTATAATAGCTTTTCAAGTTTCTATATGTAAAACAGCCTTGCACTTCCTGTGGCTAAGTTCTTTGACCATAACCTACATGTTTCTGTATGGGCAGCATCTTTACACATGCTACATCTAAGTTCTTTGACCACAGCCCACATGTTTGTATGTAAACACAGTGTATTTCACGAGTGCACATCGTAATAGTGAAACAAGCAGCTAAACTTTATAAAACTGAAATATGGACGTGAAAATGATAATAAATGTGTAACTAAGTGGAAAAACGGTCACCACAGCGTAACTATAATATGATGCGTCAGCTTTATGTAAGTACAGATATATTTTCGACAAATGCTGCCTTGCCACCTACAATTGTCCCACTTGTACCTGTTTAGTCACCAGCAAATAACTTTTTTTGTGTTTACACAGTGATCTCCAGCATATAATCATGTACATGAATGTATAAACACCTGAAGATGGCCGAAAGCCCGAAACCGGTCGTGTGACAAATAAATAACTTTTTATTGTGACTGGTAGCGGAAATTTTTCTACATTCCTCAAGCTACTCGAATATTTTGTCCTCTTCCTCTTCGCTTGCATCCGATGTTGGCATGTGAACTTGAATAATCAACATATCCACAGGGTACTGTTTAATTTCACTGCCAACACTCTGTCACTAACTGCTGTAACCCTCACTATATTTTTGTGTATGTTGTTGTGGTCTTCAGTCCTGAGACTGGTTTGATGCAGCTCTCCATGCTACTCTATCCTGTGCAAGCTTCTTCATCTCCCAGTACCTACTGCAACCTACATCCTTCTGAATCTGCTTAGTGTATTGATCTCTTGGTCTCCCTCTACGATTTTTACCCTCCACGCTGCCCTCCAATGCTAAATTTGTGATCCCTTGATGCCTCAAAACATGTCCTACCAACCGATCCCTTCTTCTAGTCAAGTTGTGCCACAAACTTCTCTTCTCCCCAATCCTATTCAATACCTCCTCATTAGTTACGTGATCTACCCACCTTATCTTCAGCATTCTTCTGTAGCACCACATTTCGAAAGCTTCTATTCTCTTCTTGTCCAGACTCTTTATCGTCCATGTCTCACTTCCATACATGGCTACACTCCATACAAATACTTTCAGAAACGACTTCCTGACACCTAAATCTATACTCGATGTTAACAAATTTCTCTTCTTGAGAAACGCTTTCCTTGCCATTGCCAGTCTACATTTTATGTCCTCTCTACTTCGACCATCATTGGTTATTTTACTCCCTAAATAGCAAAACTCCTTTACTACTTTAAGTGTCTCATTTCCTAATCTAATTCCCTCAGCATCACCCGACTTAATTTGACTACATTCCATTATCCTCGTTTTGCTTTTGTTGATGTTCATCTTATATCCTCCTTTCAAGACATTGTCCATTCCGTTCAACTGCTCTTCCAAGTCCTTTGCTGTCTCTGACAGAATTACAATGTCATCGGCGAACCTCAAAGTTTTTACTTCTTCTCCATGAATTTTAATACCTACTCCGAATTTTTCTTTTGTTTCCTTTACTGCTTGCTCAATATACAGATTGAATAACATCGGGGAGAGGCTACAACCCTGTCTCACTCCTTTCCCAACCACTGCTTCCCTTTCATGCCCCTCGACTCTTATAACTGCCATCTGGTTTCTGTACAAATTGTAAATAGCCTTTCGCTCCCTGTATTTTACCCCTGCCACCTTCAGAATTTGAAAGAGAGTATTCCAGTCAACATTGTCAAAAGCTTTCTCTAAGTCTACAAATGCCAGAAACGTAGGTTTGCCTTTTCTTAATCTTTCTTCCAAGATAAGTCGTAAGGTCAGTATTGCCTCACGTGTTCCAACATTTCTACGGAATCCAAACTGATCTTCTCCGAGGTCGGCTTCTACCAGTTTTTCCATTCGTCTGTAAAGAATTCGCGTTAGTATTTTGCAGCTGTGACTTATTAAACTGATAGTTCGGTAATTTTCACATCTGTCAACACCTGCTTTCTTTGGGATTGGAATTATTATATTCTTCTTGAAGTCTGAGGGTATTTCGCCTGTCTCATACATCGTGCTCACCAGATGGTAGAGTTTTGTCATGACTGGCTCTCCCGAGGCCATCAGTAGTTCTAGTGGAATGTTGTCTACTCCCGGGGCCTTGTTTCGACTCAGGTCTTTCAGTGCTCTGTCAAACTCTTCACGCAGTATCTTATCTCCCATTTCGTCTTCATCTACATCCTCTTCCATTTCCATAATATTGTCCTCAAGTACATCTCCCTTGTATAAACCCTCTATATACTCCTTCCACCTTTCTGCCTTCCCTTCTTTGCTTAGAACTGGGTTTCCATCAGAGCTCTTGATATTCATACATGTGGTTCTCTTCTCTCCAAAGGTCTCTTTAATTTTCCTGTAGGCAGTATCTATCTTACCCCTAGTGAGACAAGCCTCTACATCCTTACATTTGTCCTCTAGCCATCCCTGCTTAGCCATTTTGCACTTCCTGTCGATTTCATTTTTGAGACGTTTGTATTCCTTTTTGCCTGCTTCATTTACTGCATTTTTATATTTTCTCCTTTCATCAATTAAATTCAATATTTCTTCTGTTACCCAAGGATTTCTATTAACCCTCGTCTTTTTACCTACTTGATCGTCTGCTGCCTTCACCACTTCATCCCTCAGAGCTACCCATTCTTCTTCTACTGTATTTCTTTCCCCCATTCCTGTCAATTGTTCCCTTATGCTCTCCCTGAAACTCTCTACAACCTCTGGTTCTTTCAGTTTATCCAGGTCCCATCTCCTTAAATTCCCACCTTTTTGCAGTTTCTTCAGTTTCAATCTGCAGTTCATAACCAATAGATTGTGGTCAGAATCCACATCTGCCCCAGGAAATGTCTTACAATTTAAAACCTGGTTCCTAAATCTCTGTCTTACCATTATATAATCTATCTGAAACCTGTCAGTATCTCCAGGCTTCTTCCATGTATACACCCTCCTTTCATGATTCTTGAACCAAGTGTTAGCTATGATTAAGTTATGCTCTGTGCAAAATTCTACAAGGCGGCTTCCTCTTTCATTCCTTCCCCCCAATCCATATTCACCTACTATGTTTCCTCCTCTCCCTTTTCCTACTGACGAATTCCAGTCACCCATGACTATTAAATTTTCGTCTCCCTTCACTATCTGAATAATTTCTTTTATCTCGTCATACATTTCATCTATTTCTTCATCATCTGCAGAGCTAGTTGGCATATAAACTTGTACTACTGTAGTAGGCATGGGCTTTGTGTCTATCTTGGCCACAATAATGCGTTCACTATGCTGTTTGTAGTAGCTAACCCGCACTCCTATTTTTTTATTCATTATTAAACCTACTCCTGCATTACCCCTATTTGATTTTGTATTTATAACCCTGTAATCACCTGACCAAAAGTCTTGTTCCTCCTGCCACCGAACTTCACTAATTCCCACTATATCTAACTTTAACCTATCCATTTCCCTTTTCAAATTTTCTAACCTACCTGCCCGATTAAGTGATCTGCCATTCCACGCTCCGATCCGTAGAACGCCAGTTTTCTTTCTTCTGATAACGATGTCCTCCTGAGTAGTCCCCGCCCGGAGATCCGAATGGGGGACTATTTTACCTCCGGAATATTTTACCCAAGAGGACGCCATCATCATTTAATCATACAGTAGAGCTGCATGTCCTCGGGAAAAATTACGGCTGTAGTTTCCCCTTGCTTTCAGCCGTTCGCAGTACCAGCACAGCAAGGCCGTTTTGCTTAATGTTACAAGGCCAGATCAGTCAATCATCCAGACTGTTGCCCCTGCAACTACTGAAAAGGCTGCTGCCCCTCTTCAGGAACCACATGTTTGTCTGGCCTCTCAACAGATACCCCTCCGTTGTGGTTGCACCTACGGTACGGCCATCTGTATCGCTGAGGCACGCAAGCCTCCCCACCAACGGCAAGGTCCATGGTTCATGGGGGGAGGATTTTTGTGTATATGTTTCTTGTATAGAATCCCACCCTCATTTTCCTCCTTTTCCATTCTAGCATCTCCAACTTCAAATTCTCCTTGGCCTTCCCTTCGAACCTCACTTTTTTACTCTCTTCACGTTTTCTAAATTCTCTTTCTTATCCCAGAGTCTTCACATTCCACCATCAGTTGTCAATTAAGTTGTTTCCCTTTCCCTCCTCTTACCTTGGTTTAATTCAGTATATAAACAGCTACCTTTTTCAAAACTTCAGTTTAGCTGTTTCGTCAGATTAATCTGTCTTCTTCACAAGTTTGATAAAAGCTCAAATCATAGGTAAGCTGACGTCAAATAAGGGTCGGACCACAGAGACGTCGTTAGTTGAAAACGTTCTGTTGATGGCAATGTAATGCTCATTCGGACTCGGTTTCTTACGGAAAACCATTGTTCACGGTAGTGCCTAAAGATGCACCTCTTTTCTCTCAATTTATTGACTTTGGTGACGTGCCCATTAAGCGATGTCGACTAACTTAAGGACACCACAACACCCAGTCCCCGAGAGGAGAAAAATCTCTGACCAGGTCGGAGATCGAAACCGGGCCCCTTTGCTTAGCAGTCCACCGCGCCGACTGCGCACCCACCGTGGCATACTACGTGCAAGTCTTCGGTGGGCCAAACAATACGTAAACTGGACTATTGCTTACTGGAGACGTGTAATGTTGATCGACGAGACGCGTTTTTGCCTCTAAGCAGTGAACAAGCGACCAAGCTTTCCTTGGCTTGACAGAACTGCTCGTGACTACATCTCCGTTTTGAATCTCGCTCCGCAGCGCGTATAGAGGTGTGAAAGCAACGAGAGCATCGAGCGGCCTGGGCGGAAGCGGTTATCTGCGGCACATTTCGCCACTCCTTCCCTCCCCCCCCCTTCCTCCCCCCCCCCCCCCCACTCCCCACCTCTCACCCACTTCCATTGAGCGAGCCGCGCAGCACGCTGTACAATCGCTTCCGGTAACTCGCCGCGCGCGGCTGCACTCCAAGCAGATATTCCTTATTGAATCACGCCGCTTGAGTGGCGTAGCGTAAAACTCTGTCGAGCAGTACTGGAAAATTGGACTACTCCGCTGCCTTGCGAATGCGCTACGGCGGTGGAGTGTGTCTCTCAGAAGCGTGGGCGGAGTACGACGTGAAACAGAAACGTGGCTGAGCACAAGTATGTTCTGTACGACAATCAGCCCAACGATCTACATCTACCTCCATAACGACAAGCCACTTTACAGTGCCTGGCGGAGGGTACATAGTACCAGTATTTTGGATTTTCTGTTCTATTCCGCTTCCGCATTCTGCGAGAGAAAACTGATTTTCTGTTTACCTTTGCAGGTACCCTAATCCATATTATCTTATTCTCATGATCCCTACTCGAGCTACACGTTGTTGGCAGGAGAATAGCAGTGTAGTCCTTCTCAAATACCGGTCCTCTAACTTTGCCCAACAGGGTTTCGCGGGAACATCATCTCTTTTCCAAGGACTCCAATTTAAGTTCGCCGGACATCTCTGTTACGCGTTTGTTGTAGTGGCCACTTTCGCGGCAGCTGTATATAAATTGCAGTTTTTTCAAAGAAAATGCCTTTTGCATGCTGCACATAAAATTTGTATTGTAATTTATTCACCCAGGCGTGTTTCGCCTTTTTTACAAGGCATCTTCAGTGGGTGTCAGCTAACTTTTAATTCACTGCATCTAAGCAAACTGCTTGCTTTTTCTCATCTGGCAACCAGGTGGACATCTTACAGTTCACTTTCAGTTCACTGTTTTCATTACACATCACTGTAAATGCCATCTTCCATCTCTGTTAACACTTTTGTATAGGCTATACAGACGCGTTACGATCCTATCGACATCTCTGAATTTGTTCTATATCTGTTGTCATAGTTCGATAATGAGGTCTCCAAACCCTGGAGCTCTAGAATTGGCCGCACTTATGTTTTGTATGCAATTACCTTTTCGGATGCATAGAACCATTCTAAAACGTCTAAGACTTCCGTTCGTCTTTCTTAATATTGATTTTACGTGGTCGTCCATTTATAGACACATCCTACTTCGATACGCATCTGCAGGAACTACCGAAAAATCCCTGATATGGCATGATTGGCTGGGAGCCCCTCATGATAGGGTGTCCAGTCACCAGTTCGCAAGTCCTTTCTGTTGGATGACACTTTGGTGACTTGCACACCCTTAATCCTACCGGGAAAAGGCGACCTATGGTTTAACATCGAATCCGTACCAAGTGTCGTAACTGGCATATCTTCACATCATTGAGAAGTGAAGGCTAGCGTAAATTTGGGGCGGAAAATTCCGGTGCGTGATGAGGATTCGATCACGTGACACAAGACGACATTGCCATACTCAGATGGTTCAAATGGCTCTGAGCACTATGGGACTTAACATCTGAGGTCATCAGTCCCCCTAGAACTTAGAACTACTTAAACCTAACTAATCTAAGGACATCACACACATCCATGCCCGAGGCAGGATTCGAACCTGAGACCGTAGCAGTCGCGCTGTTCCGGACTGAAGCGCCTAGAATCGCTCGGTCACAGCGGCCGGCCATTGTCACACTCCCACCGATTCTGTGTGCGTGAGATAACGGTAATGGCGGTTTCCAGACTATCAGTTTTCCACTACACCACCAAGCCTGACCTACCACTGGCTTGCATTGCCATGTTGTAGGGATGCTTAACCCCACCTCCCTGCCCCAAACTCATGCATGCACGCCACACATGCCTAGATGCCCAAACAACATAAATGGTGTGTTTACATTTGTTTATTTGTGTGTGTGTGTTTACAACAGAATAACGTCAACACTCTACCCCCACAGCTATCCATCTACATGCGTGTGTGAATTAGCATTGGCTTTGGCACTTAATGTTGACATTTGGAGAAAGAACTGTAGTTTGTAGATTTGGGTTGGGACTCAGTGTCACTGCTGGATGGTAAAAAAAAATAGCAAGCCACACCTGGTGATATAAACATTAAGAACATATACACGCTTGTCCATTTTCGTATGGAATATTGAAAAATATTGAAAATTACCGAAAAAACGGGAAAATATGGAAAATGTCAAAAATTCGGTAAAATCCATATACGACATGGTCATACAGGATATCTGTATTTATACTTAGGAAGTGGCCGAAATTTTTTGTAGCACACGCACTATATCAAAGTGCCTGGGGATCTCTTGGATATTTTCCGAGAAAGCTACAAGGAAGAGACAACTATTAGAATCACAGCATCATCTGTTCCCAGACTGACTAGGAGACCTATGCTAAAGGTTGAGAGAGAGAGGTTGCAGACACCTACGGAAAAAAATGAACTTTCTTTTGTATATAGAGGGAGGGAGAGACTTGGCGTCACACATATACTTAGAAATAAAAACATTACTACACAGACGGGGCAATCGGTAGATAGGGACTGTAACGAGTAGATATACGAGTAGTAGAAGGTGTGACATCACATGTGCTTAAATAGCTGAAAGACAGTGCACTCTAGAGATAGAAAGAGGAGAAGAAAGAGTGGAAGAGAGAGAGAGAGAGACATTGTAACACAAGACGACATTTGTCATACTCCCACAAGTTCTGTGTGCAAGAGGTAATGGTAATGTAATTTTATTCTGTATGCTGTGGCATTCTCCTCCCTCATACACGCAAGCTGCAAGTCATATGTATTTGGAATCGTAAAAATATTTAGATGGAGTGTAAAGCTATACATATGGACCGCATATTAACATTATTGCAGACGAAATCACTAGAAGTTTGCTGATAGAGAATAAAAGGGTTTCTGTGCACAACATGTTTGTGTGAATTTCTAAGGGACCAAACTCCTGAGGTCATCGGTCCCTAGACTTACACATTACTCAAACTAATTTATGCTAAGAACAACACACACACCTATGCCCGAGGGACGACCCGAACCTCCGGTGGGAGGGGCCACACAGTCCGTGACATGTAGTCAACAGTATTTACTTTAATTCTCCGCAAGATGCTAGCTCAGATCCTTCGTTAGTCTGTCTTAGTGATAGTAAACGTATAGGACGAACAATGAAAGGCGTCTTTGCGTAGCAATATGACCATAAACAGCAAATGCTTTTTTAACTGATGATGATTATTCACACTAGTAGCAGAAACCTTGTGGTAATGGTCATGATGACAACACTTCTAAGCACATGATCTTGCAGTCATAACTTCTAAAGGTGGTTAGACTTGCAATCCAGTCACACTATTTTGTGTGGGCATCGACGTGGACACCGCCCACCGGCTGCGATCCAGGAGCGACAAACACCATTTGTAGTGCTACTCTGCGCAACCAAAAACGCATACTTAGCGGTGTATTTGATTATAGCATCAGCTCCGGTGTCTATAAAAAATGTGAGTTGCCGCTCCCAAGCGCGACAACCATGTGCAAGAATGTGATTAGTGCTAACCTAGTGTGGGGGCGTGTCATCAAAAAGTGTGGATGAATTTGATATCGTTTTAAATACAACTAAGACGTGTATTCTGATCAAATAATACACAAATTCTAGACTTAGGTCATTAGTCCTGCAATTATGCACCCTCTGTAATGGTAGTAAATATCTCAGAATTCATTACTTTATACAAATACAACAACAGCACGAGAATAGATTTATAACCAATTATCGGCACTGGTTACCTGGAATGTCCCCACAAGTCACAGTATTTACTTTAATTCTCCAGAAGATCGGGGTTTAGACCCAACGTCAGTCTGCCTTTGTACTTGTAAACATGTAGGAAAAACACTGAAATGACCAGCAACAGAAAATGCTGTTTACTTATGACGATTATTCACTCTAATAGTAAAAACCTTCGGCTGACGGTCATGAGGACAACACTACCAGTCAGGTGATCTCCTGATCACACCTTCCAAATGTGACTGGACATGCAATCCAATTACGCTATTTTGTTTGCGTGCTGAGACGTGGATACCACAGAACCATGGGGTGAGGTGTGCATCCAGCAACGATAAGCAACATACACTCAATATGGCATCATTTTCGGTTATACCCTGCAAATGCGTATGTAATTACACCCTCTTACGTGTGTGCTGCGACGTGGGCACTCCAAGACAAGGCACAGGGTGGTTTTTCTTTTTTCTTTTTTTGTATGTGCATAGCATTATCCAAAATGCTTACTAATGAAGGAAATTCACTTTAAAGACACCTAAGCCATTTTATAACAAGAAGGTAATTGCTTATTTAAATAATAATAATGTATGACTGTAAAATAATAAACAGAGGATGGTGACAGGAGTTCGCAAGCTGGCAGATGGATAGAGCTATCGGCAACCTTGGGCGATTCAGTTGCGTGAGAGACGTAACCTACCACAACAGGGCTGGCGGTGAGAAATAAAATAGTATCCGCGCTGACTGTAAATTCGACCGTTTCTCACTCTCCAATATACGTTCGCTGTCATCAAAAACACTCATTTGTATATGCGTCGAAAGCAGTGAATTTCCCAAAACTGATACTCCAGAGAGAACAATCGAAGAAATGATTAAATTAGGGTAGGATTAAATTGGCGTATTGGTTAAATTAGGCTGGTTCATTTAGAATAAATGGTTAACTTAGAATTTTTTTAAAATTAGACAACTGACGAGCAATAGTATTAAGTGCTAATCTAAGTTATGCAGATAAAAATTATGCTATCCATGATGTGCAGCCGAGCTCAACGCCCCAATTCGAGAGACGGATCAACATCAATAATCACTCGTCCTCACCTACAGAGACCAACCAGCTTGTGCCTCCTTGTCCACTGAACACCGATGACAAAAACTCCTTTCACTAGCTGGACTTGAATCTGTTACGCCTGTGCGGAGAAATGGGAGCATGGTTTACACATCATGAAAATATGCGCATCAGAAAAACAATTAGCCACGCCAGTACAGTATAATGGTCTCGTTTCGCCGTTGGGTGGGTGCTCACAAGCTTCTTCAGGTATGCCACATCCAGCCGAAGGCACTAACGAATGACTGGATCCCGTGGAGATACCAAACTGAGGGGATAGTCACTGCTACGTTCACCCACTGTTCCAAATAGCCCCAGACATATTCCACAGCATTAATCTGGTATAATATAAAAGGCCAGTTGGTAATACAGCGACTGAGAGTTCGCCAAACTCGGAAGAGAAGCGTTCTATGCACTAAACGCTGCTAGTGCCATGTTGGAAGACGCGACTGTCCACAGCATACCCATCATGATGACTTAGAAGAAAGGAAAATACTTGGTCACCCAGAAAGTTAAAATAAACATTTTAGTTTTTTGCTTACGGTAACCAGAATGAGTTGGGCCAAGTCATGGTATATAAAACACCTCCAAAACCTAAAAAACCGTCTCTGGCCTAACTACATCCTCCACACTGTGAGGGTTAAACGTCTCATTGGGCCGTCGGTCCACTCGACGCATTACATCATTTGAGAAAATAAAAAATCGTGACTTATCGGAAAATCGCGACTTATCGGACCACATTTCACGCTTCCAGTTATCTGTTGTCCAGTTTCTGTTTGTTTGGCCCATGAAAGTCACGAGCTATGGCCTTTTGTCAGTTGCCCGTCTTCAAATGTCCATTCCAACTAGTTCCCTTCCCAATATCCTGACATACATTCACTCATAGAAGCAGTTTTGTCGGGTTGGAAGTCGATTATCATTGACAAGACGTGAAAATTCTCTTTCGCCGTTTCTGTTATCTGTTCTAACGCTAGGTAACGTGCACCAATCGCTGCAGACTCGTTGAACAGTCTGCACTGATACACCAACAAACCGGGCAACTTGATTCACGGGGTGGTCAGGAGCACCTCCAAACACAATAACTCCTTTTTGTCATTCTGTCGACCTATCTATCTGCGCTGATTCCATACGACAGGGCCACGACTTCACTACCATGACATACTATTGGGCCGACGAAAGTCATGGAATAGCGATATGCACTTATACAGATGGCGGTAGTATCGCGCACAAAAGATATGAAAGGGCAGTGCATTGGGGGAGCTGTCGTTTCAACTCAGGTGATTCATGTGAAAAAGTTGCCGACACAGTTATTGCCGGACGATGGGAATTCAAAAAAAGGGTCAAATGACGCTAAGCACTATGGGACTTAACATCTGACGCCATCAGTTCCCTGGACTTAGAACTACTTAAAACTAACTAATCTAAGGACATCACACACATCCATGCCCGAGGCAGCATTCGAACCCGCGACCGTAGCTGCAGCGCGGTTACGAACTGAAGCGCCTAGAACCGCTCGGCCACAGTGGCCGGCCGATGGGAATTAAAAGACTTTGAACGCAGAATGGCAATTGCAGCTAGACGCATGGTTAATTCCATTTCGAAAATCGTTAGGGAATTCAATATTCCGAGATCCGCAATGTCAAGGGTGTGCCGAGAATGTCAAATTTCAGGCGTTACCTCTCTCACCACGGATTACGCAGTGGCCGACGGCCTTTACTTAACGACCGAGAGCAGCGTCGTTGCGTAGAGTTGTCAGTGCTAAAAGACAAGCAGCACTACATGAAATAACCGCAGACATCAATGTGAGATGTACTGCGAACATATCCGTTAGGACAGTGCAGCAAAATTTGGCGTTAATGCCGACCGCTGTGGCCGAGCAGTTCTAGGCGCTTCAGTCCGGAACAGCGCTGGTGCTCCTGTCGCAGGTTCGAATCCTGCCTCGGGCATGGATGTGTGTGATGTCCTTCGGTTAGTTAAGTTTAAGTAGTTCTAAGTCTAGGGGACTGATGACCTCAGATGTTAAGTCCCATAGTGCCCAGAGCCATTTGAACCATTTGGCGTTAATGGACTATGGCAGCACACGACCGACAAGATTGCCTTAGGTAACAGTACGACATCGCTTGCAGCTCCTCTTCTGAGATCGTGACCATAACGACTGAATCCCAGACTACTGGAAACCCGTGGCCTGGTGCAATGAGCCCCGATTTCAGTTGGTAGGAGCTGGTGGTAAGTCTCGAGTATATCGCAAACTGCACCAGACTATGTGACCAAGTTATCAAAAAGGCATTGTGTAAGCTGGTGGTGCCTCCATTATGGTGTGCGCTGTCTTTACATGGAATGGACAGGTCCTGGTTATGTCCAGCTACTTGAAGGTCATTTGCAGCCATTCATGGTCCTCATGTTCCTAAACAAAGAGGGAATTTTTGTGGATAACACTGCGCCACATCACCGGGCGCGATTGGTTTGAAGAACATTTTGGACATTTCGAGTAAATGATTTGACCACCTAGATCGGAAACATGAATTTCATCGAACATTTATGGGACATTCTCGAGAGGTCAGTTTGTGCACAAAATCCTGCACTGGCAACACTTTTGCCAATATGGATGGCTACTGAGGCAGGATGGCTCCATAAATCTCCAGGGGTTTGTTGATTCCATTCCATATCGCGTTACTGCAAAAGGAGATCCGACACGATATTAGGAGGAATCCCATGACTTTTGTCTCCTCAGTGGTGGAGGGTCACATGACCTCTTCATAACAAGGAGTTTCAAAGCGACTAATGTACTTTTTCAAGAGGGTGACTGGAATGAGTTTATCTACCCGCAGCTCAAGGGTAACTGGTCGAGTTTGGGGCCGCGCTCCACTCTCTTAAAGTATAGCCACCGCCAGGTAGGTGATATACGCAGTAGACAGGAACGTGTTGTGCCACGGTGCGCGCACACACCTGGAGGACAAGGAAACTCTGCCAGCCGCACAAGTCCTCAGACCGGTCCAAATTATGTAAAAATTCCGCGCTATAGCGTTGCTCGTGAAAGTCGACTGCTGCCTGAACTAAATCGCTATTATAGCGTGACTCGTGTCAAATGTGCCGAGCCGTGAAAAGTGCCATTATTATCTTCGGCTTTTCTCTTTTGTTATTTTATTTTGAAGCACAGGTGTGAGAGTTAATTTACCTGTCAACACCGAGGATATCTGGCACAGATTTTTCTCTTTTTTCTACCAAAAATATATACACGCCCTGCAGCAGTCATTATCGCACATGCAATAATATTCTGGTACGCACTTGGCGAAAGTTTGAGAAAAAAAGGACGGTAACAAGACACATTAAAAAGAAATTACGTTACACTTATTAGAAACACGCATATTTAAGGGCTCAATTACACACAAGGACGCTTATGTACTGATTCTAGTAAAACGTTGTCCTGCCCGTAGCTGAGTCGTCAACGTGTCTGGTTGCTATGTGGAGGACTTCGGTTCGATTAACGGTACTGCCAGAGATTTTTTGCTTTGTGGAATGAAGAGTAGGGGGTGCCCTAAATTTCGTGAGGAACCACTTAGTGAGAGGAAGCGGCTTCTACGTCAGAAAGCCGACAATGTCGGGGAGAGCGGTGTACTGACTGCTGACTCCACGCCAGCCCATATCGCATACGAATGACGCCATTGTCCAGCTCATCAGCTGCGCCGTCACCGCGGCGGACTGCTAAGCGAAGGGGCCTGTGTTGGATTCCCGACCGGGTCGGTGATTTTCCCCGCTCGGGAACTGGGTGTTGTGCTGTTCTTAGGTTCGTATCATCATAATTGACGTACCACTATTGAGATTGCTGAATGGGCACGTCCCGAAAGCAAATAAACTGAAAAACAGAAGAATGACGTCATTGGCACAGGATGACACAGTGGTCAGTCGGTCCCGCTTGGCTCATCAGGTCAGAGCACGGAATTAGGACGCACGGCCACTCTCTCGTAACAATTGCTGTGTCGTCCCAACTAGACATAGCCAGGGCAAAAGCACCACAACTGCAAAGATGGGAGCTGACGCCAATGCCATAGAGAGTCGGCACTTGCGCGGGTTCCACCAGCGCCACGGGCGGCGTTGAGAATGAAGGCATCGACTTCGCCTCGGCCAATTGCCCGCCGAGTACAATCCGCCAATGACCGGACGACAACGGACAGAAATCTACTCGGAAGATAGAAGAGCAGCTCTCGTCCACTTGGTTGTAGACCATCGTCAAGGGCTGACTTAGACAGGGAACGTAGTTTAGTGAACTCTTTAGAAGTGAACAGATAGTTTTTGTAAATTGCATTTGCTATGTACTGTGACGTGTACCTACGACTATTTGCACTCATCCATTGAATGCCTTTTTCGTGCTATATTACTAGTAGTGTTGCAGACTGAATGATTCAGCTAGTGACAAAGATAATAAACCTTTTTAAATCATTTGTGTGACTTTGTTACTAATTTGTTGGAGTGTTGTAGACCCCTAGTTCTCCTATCCCGTTACCTGACCCTGTAATAGTGTGTAACAGTTAGCGGTGTAGTGCACCAGAAACCGTTTCACGAACTCACAAACTCGGCCTGCCGTTACAGCAGTGGCGACGTGGCCTTTACAAAAACAGTCATTAAACACTTTTAGCTGTGTTGTGTATGGCATGAAGTACCTCGTATCTGTCATCCAAGCTAAGTTGGACTCGATGCCTCGCCGGCTTAGAGCCATTGTTGCTGCCAGAGGTGACTCCCAAATCACCTGAAAATTTAAGTATCCATTCTTCCTACTGTACTATGCACGTACAATTTTGTGATTTGGTATCATTTCTGATGTTAAAATTTTAATAGGCAGCCGAGTATATAGATGCTAAACTCGGATACGGCCAGGACCATTACCAGCTTCTGAATTGCAGGGGGAAAGTAGAATTCTGTGGTTGCGCTCAGTTCATTTCAATGTGGCCTGCCTCGGACACATTTCAGAACTTCGTACTAAAATAGTAGTAACACTAATGGTGGTAGTTTTAACAGCAATAATAGTGCTTGTGATAGTAATAAGAGATTTGCTATATTTTTAACTACAGAGACAATATTATTTTATTTAAAGCGAATGTAGAAATAAAATTTGTGTAGTAAACACTGCCTATTTTAGAGTATTAGGTAATTAGCTATAATGTGGTATAAATAAATATATGGAAAACAACGACACGGCACGAAGAGTAGAAGATTATGGATCCCTCATGTTATGCTGTTTTTGTATTGCCTTTGTATTACAGACTAAAGTGTCTTCACAAAATATAGTTAGTGTGCACATGTGTTCTGTTTTGATGTGTTCTCTCTTTCGCTATTCGTACTGATATATTTTCTTTTTCTCGTTAATATTGTGAACCTGTCATTGGAAACACATTGGCGTTATCTTACGAACACTACGGACGTAACAGAATCTTGTTTTCACCAGTCCACGTACCATCAAATTAGACGACGTCTATGCGTTTCAATATAAGTTACAAGCGAAAACAGGAAACTGAAAACTAAATAAGAGGGGCAGAATTTGTGTAAACACCTCTTGGTAAAGCCAAATATACGTACTGATGAAGATTTCTCGGGTCTCCAGTCGGGTGGTAGCGTTGATATCTCGCGACTTCGCCAGAAGATGGGTAGTATGACACTTCCCGAAACGTCGCGAGATATCAACGCTACCACCCGGCTGGAGACCCGAGAAATCTTCATCAATAGTTTACGCCGGGAAAGACTACAGTCACATATACCAAATATACGTTTTCAAATGGTTCAAATGACTCTAAGCACTATGGGACTTAACAGCTGAGGACATCAGTCCCCTAAACTTAGAACTACTTAAACCTAACTAACCTAAGGACATCACACACATCCATGCCCGAGGCAGGATTCGAACCTGCGACCGTAGCAGCCGCGTGGTTCCGGACTGAAGCGCCTAGAACCGCTCGCCCACCGCGGCCGGAACTATACGTTTTCGTCAAAGCAAATTTGCAAATACTACTCGTACATTGTTTACTCTATTTAATTTTGTATCCTTCCTACTCTGTGTACACAATATGTAAAAATTCGTTATTCGCTAGCCTTCCTGTTGTTGTTTTTGTTGTTGTTGTGGTCTTCACCCAGAAGACTGGTCTGATGCAACTCTCCATGCTACTCTATTCTGTGCGAGCCTCTTCATGCGTTATACACGCCGAAGCTGATGGCAGCTTTTACCATTTCTTTTAACAGCGTCGTTGTGTTGTCTGCCAGTGCTGCTGTTAGTAAGAAGCCCTTGCGTAACTAATGATAGTTTACAACCTTCATTGAGCATCTACGTACCGAAACAGGTTAATTACCTGTGTTGTAGAACACAGCGTATTTTGAGTAGCGAAAGTAAGGAGACGAGTTCTAGTGCTATGTTAACACGACGTAAACAGCGTGTTGTTACCGAATTTTTAATCGCTGAAAAAGTGACTCCTAGCGAGATTCATCTTCGTTTAAAGGCTGTTTATGGTGGCGATGCTGTTGACAGATCTATTTTAAATCGATGGGTAAAAAAATTTCGTGTTTGCGAAACTGTAAAAGCCATAATTGTTGATGAAACAGGCATTGGATGTCAGATCACTGCCACAGACAATAAATATCTCAAACTCGTCAACGATTTCATTCATAATGACCGGCGAATCACTCAAAAGCGTCTCGCACCTCCCAGTCGAGTTTGTCGTGTTAGAGGGAGGCTGGCGTCAATAATCTTACAACACAAAAACACTCCTCCACATTTCTCGCGAGCAACTAAAGACGTTCTGCAGAACAGGAAGGTTGAACAGATTCCACACGCTCCTTTATTCCCTCAGTCTTGCGCCTTGCGATCTTTGTGCGTGTTCTACAAGCATGTGTACATCAGTCTACCCTCGTATACATGTATTACACTACTGGCCATTAAAATTGTTACGCCAAGAAGAAATTCAGATGATAAACGGGTATTCATTCGACAAATAAATTATACTAGACCTGACATGTGATTACCTTTTCACGCAATTTGGGTGAATTGATCCTGAGAAATCAGTACCCAAGCCGGCCAGGGTGGCCGAGCGGTTCTAGGCGCTGCAGTCTGGAACCGCGCGACCGCTACGGTCCCAGGTTCGAATCCTGCCTCGGGCATGGATGTGTGTAATGTCCTTAGGTTAGTTAAGTTTAAGCAGTTCTAAGTTCTAGGAAACTGATGACCTCAGAAGTTAAGTCCCATAGTGCTCAGAGCCATTTGAACCATTTTTTTTTTCAGTACCCAAAACAACCATCTCTGGCCGTAATAACGGCCTTGTTACGCCTGGGCATTGAGTGAAACAGAGCTTGGATGGAGTGTACAGGTACAGCTGCCATGCAGCTTCAACACGATAAGACAGTTCATCAAGAGTAATGACTGGCGTATTGTGACGAGCCAGTTGCTCGGCCACCATTGACCACACGTTTTCAATTGGTGAGAGATCTGGAGAATGTGCTGGTGCTGGCCAGGGCAGCACTCGAAAATCTTCTGTACCCAGAAAGGCCCGTACAGGACCTGCAACATGCGGTCCTGCACTATCCTGCTGAAAAGTAGGGTTTCGCAGGGATCGAATAAAGGGTAGAGCCACGGGTCGTAACACATCTGAAATGTAACATCCACTATTCAAAGTGCCATCAATGCGAAAAAGAGGTGACCGTGACGCGTAACCAATGGCACCCCATACCATCACGCCAGGTGATACGCTAGTATGGCGATGACGAATACACGCTTCCAGTGTCCTTTCACCGCGATGTCGCCAAACACGGATGCGACCATCACGATGCTGTAAACATAACCTGGATTCATCCGAAAAAATGACGTTTTGCCATTCGTGCACCCAGATTCGTCGTTGATTACACCATCGCAGGCGCTCCTGTCTGTGATGCAGCGTCAAGGGTAACCGCAGCCACGGTCTCCAAGCTGATAGTCCGTGCTGCTGCAAACGTCGTCGAACTGTTCATGCAGATGGTCGTTGTCTTACAAACGTCCCCATCTGTTGACTCAAAGATCGAGACGTGGCTGCACGATCCGTTACAGCAGTGCGGATAAGATGCCTGTCATCTCGACTGCTAGTGATACGAGGCCATTGGGATCCAACACGGCGTTCCGTATTACCCTCCTGAAACCACCGATTCCATATTCTGCTAGCAGTCATTGGATCTCGACCAACGCGAGCAGCAATATCGCGATACGATAAACCGCAATCGCGATAGCCTACAATCCGACCTTTATCAAAGTCGCAAACGTGATGGCACTCATTTCTATGCCTTACACGAGGCATCACAACAACGTTTCATCAGGCAACGCCGGTCAGCTGCTGTTTGTGTATGAGAAATCGGTTGGAAACTTTCCTCATGTCAGCACGTTGTAGGTGTCGCCACCGGCGCCAACCTTGTGTGAATGCTCTGAAAAGCTATTCATTTGCATATCTCAGCATCCTCTTCCTGTCGGTTAAATTTCGCGTCTGTAGCACGTCATCTTCGTGGTGTAGCAATTTTAATGGCCAGTAGTGTAAATAAGCTGTCTTTCTCCTCTTGGTTAAACTAGATAATTCCCAAATCTAGAAACTCGTAAAGGACTTCTTCATCTCTCTTTCTCACCATTCACGGTATCTGTGCCGTAGATTCACATCTCGAAAACTTTTGATTTCTTGATGATGTCTCCTTTTAATGTCCGTCCTCTTATAGCGTAAGTAAGTCTAATTTCGTCACATACATCCTTGCCTGAGGAGCTGAATTTGTCCTGCTGTCAGACCACCTCTTCGAGGGGAGCTGGTAAAGGTAAAAATCAAACGCACGCTTTTAAAAGCACACTTGCTTCGTAAGTACAGCAGACAATGACGACATGTTCTGGGAAAAGCTCGGCAAGACAGCTGTAACAGAGCCAAGTACGCTACCACGCACAGACCCCCAAAAACCTCCCCGGGTAACTATAGCCCACTTTGGCTTCCGCTTCAAAGGAAGCCTTAAGTGCTTATGTCAGCTTGCATATGAGTCACAACACAGTTTACAAATACGTTTCATTCTTGACTGCGTACAGCGTCAGCATTCGCGGATTTGGCGACGGTATGATCATGTATGTAGCCGGGAGGCTAACTAAATTCAACCGAAATACCTTGCTTTTGAAATATTTCAACGAATAAACATGTTCTTCGAATGGCCGACTTAAATGCCGCGAAATTTGTGCAGTGGCGGGGCAATGCGTACATTTTGTTTCACATAATGACGTTATTAGAAGGTATGTAATAAACAGGGTGACCCAAAAGTCTCTTAACATTTGAAAATGCACTAATTCACGGAATAATGTAAGTAGAGATGTAAAAATTGACAAACATGCTTGAAGTGACATGGTCTCTTAGTGAAACAAAAAAAATGCACAAAATGACCAACAGATACAAAAGCAATAATTAGCTTAACAATTGATTGTTAGCAAAGACTATGTTCTTTATAACAAATGTTGTACACGTCGGTCGTTATTCATGTAGTCGAGAGAAATTGTTGGGAACAGCACTGTGCAGAACATCAGCAAGTATAGTGAGAAATTGCTGTCGGATGTTGTATTTTAAAATCCCTAACGAGGTCGGAAGACGAGAAAGACTGACGACTTCAGATAACCCGACAATCGATAGTGACACGGTGTGTGCAAGAGGTCTCTCACACGTTTAGGAAATTCTCCATTGTGATAGTAAAGTTTTACTAACATTGCATTTTCTGGTAATGTCAAAGTACCGCGATTGCTGGTGCATCTCACTCTTTCACTACAACTCATTTTAGACACGAATCTGATGCGGCATTATTGACTTGCTGCTGTCCAGCGCCATCAGATGGAGTGTTCATGCACGTGCTCTTGCCTTCAATAAAACTCTATGTAGTTACTGGCACGTGTGTGAATTTTTACCTCTCTACCTACATTACTCCATGAATTAGTGCATTTTCAAATGTTAACGGACTTTTGGTTCAAAAATGGCTCTCAGCTCTATGGGACTTGCTATCTGAGGTCATCAGTCCCCTAGAACGTAGAACTACTTAAACCTAACTAACCTAAGGACATCACACACATCCATGCCCGAGGCAAGATTCGAACCTGCGACCGTAGCGGTCATGTGGTTCCAGACTGCAGCGCCCAGAACCGCTCGTCAACATCGGCCGGCTCGGACTTTTGGGTCACCCTGTATATTACATATTCTTCTAATAACGTAATTAAGTTATGTACAACAAAATGTACGCATTGCCCCATTTGCCAGGTATAGCTGTTGTTTCTGGATTTGTGAAACAGCTTACAATCCCGTCATACTATGTGATTTATTGTTATTGCCAGTTTTTTTCTGGTCCAGTTTTTTATTACTATGTGATTTCTGCATGCGAATAAGTGCCTGAAAGTGTCCATCATTTTGCAGCTTGTGCAGTGGGTCTTATTTTTATTTAGTAAAGCTTTTAGACAGTCGGTATGGTGTTGTTTACCGTATCTTAGCAGACCGCTCAAATACTCGTTGGCAGTGTTGGGTTATTGATGTTTTGCCATCCGCAATGACGGAAAAGAAGTCGAAACACTGAGAAGGAGTTGTGCGATATAAACCAAAGTTGATAGGCGTGTTTCTAAATCTGGAAGATGATGTCTATTCAAATACCGCGCCAGTCGCGTATGAGGGCCGCTAGTAGGGCGACTATGATGATACAAATCAGCATTGCTTTAAATACACGCTGTAACCGTCGTGAGCGTCTCCCCCACCCTCACCTACCTTGGCTTCACCATTGACCGTCACCTCACATGGATCACTCATCTCCGTTCTATCCAATCCAAAGCCCACAACCGCCTCCGACTCCTCAAACTCCTCTCTGGCGGGACATGGGGACTGAACCCCTCTACCAACCTTCACACCTACAAATCCTTAATCCGTCCCATCCTCTTTTATGCCAGTCCCACCTGGATATCCGCCCCCCCCCCCAAATTCTATAAGTCCCCCCGATCCTCGAGTGCCATGCACCCTGCCTCGCCTTCCCTATACGCCTCCCATCCCCCACGCGGATCCTCTACGACGTGATTTCTTTCCCCCATCTGCTCCTGTTCCTCGGACATATCCGCATACTCTACACCTCCCGCCACCTTGATCCCCCTCATCCCCTGGTTGCTCTTCTCCTCTCCAACCCCCACCCTCTTCTGCTCCTTCACTGTTCTGTCCCCCCTACCCTTCATCTCCTTTCCCAAGGTGGCTTCCGTCGACACCCCCTTCCGTATGATGCCCTCTCTCCCTCCATTTATCCCTCCTATCAACTCTGATCCTCACTCCCCATCCCTTCCTCTGTCCTTTTCCTGGGCTCCATCTCCCCCCCTTTCCATCTTGTTTTTTCCCCACCTACCCTCTCCCTGCCTCTCTTCTCTCCCCCGAGTCCTTTTGCATTTCCCTCCTCTGCCTTCCCCCATTCCCTCTCACGTCTTCCCTGCCCCTCCTCATAAGTCCTCTCCCTCTGTCGGTCTCCCCCCCCCACCCACTTCGTTTTTCCTCTCCTCCCCCTTTTTTCCCCCTCATCTGTCCACGACCCCACCCCCCACCACCTACCCTTGACTGTGGTGTGTCATCTTCGTGCCGACCTTTCAGTGCAGTGTTTCCAGTGAGTGTTAAGTGTTGTGCGTCTTTTCTGGAGTGTTGCGAACGGAAATCGTACTGTCGCTGGGTGTGATTTTTATATCTCTTGCAAACAGAAACCAGACTGGCGTTGTGTTTTTTAACTGTCTGTCTACTACTTTACCTATTTTCTTCCTTTGTATTTTATTAGTATCACGAACCCTTTGTTTTATGTTTTAACTTTCCACAATTTTCCGCCGTTTTACAATTTATGTCACCGTTTTATCGCCTGCTTTTATTGTTTCTTATCTTCTTATGTTTTAAAAATCCTGTACGCTGAAGAGCAGCGTACTAAGCTGCTGCCATCCCGCCCCCTTCGGGGGGAATCAAAATTCAATAAAGGAAAAAAAAGTCGTGAGCGTTAGTTACCTCCGAGACTGGACGTGGTGAGCTGATGTTTGCCAAGAATGCTTTTAAGGCGACGAAGACGCCATTATCAGCATCTCACTGAGTTTTAACGAGGTAGTGAAGTAGGGCAACGAGAACCTGGATGTTTCTTCTGCAATACTGCAGAAAGACTTGGCAGGGATGTAGTCACTTTACACGATTGCTGGCACCGGTTGTCACGGGAATGTACAGTCGCTAGAAGATCGGACCCCGGACGGCCACGTGGCACTACCGAGAGCGAATACCGTCGTGTTCGGCGTATGGCTCTGGTGCATCGTACCGCGTCTGCAGCAGCAGTATGAGCAGCAGTTCTCACCATAGTGACACAACGATCTGTTAAAAATCGGTTACTTCAAGGATACCTCCGAACCATTCCTGTGGCGTGCATTCCACTGACACCAAACCACCACCATTTGCGACTTCAGTGGTATCAAGCGAGAGATCTTTGGAGGGCAGGATGGAGGTGTGTTGTGTTTTCTGATGAAAGTTGGTTCTGCCTCGGTGCCAATGATAGCCGTGTATTGGTTAGAAGGAGGCCATTGAGGGTCTGCAACCAACCTGTCTGTATGCTTGACAGATTGGACCCACACCTGGAGTTATGGTCAGGGGTGCGATTTCGTATGATAGCAGGAGTACCCTCGTCGTTATCCCTCACGTCCTGACAGCAGATTTGTACTTCAGTCTGATGATTCGACCTGTTGTGCTGCATTGATGAACAGCATTCCTGGGGAGTTTTCCAACAGGATAACGCTCACCCACATACCGCTTTTGTAGCCCAACATGATCTACAGTGTGTCGACATGTTGCCTTGGCCTACTCGATCACCAAATCTGTCTCCAATCGAGCACATATTCGACATCATCGTACAACTCCAGCGTCATCGAAAACCAACATTCAAAATTCCTGTATTGACCGACCAAGTGCAACAGCCATGGAGCTCGATCCCACAAACTGACATCCAGCACCTATACAACACAATGCATGCACGTTTACTTGCTTGAATTCACCATTCTGGCGGTTACACTGGTTATTAATATACAAGCATTTCACATTTGCAATGGCTTATCTCGCGCTTACATTAACGTATGATCTTTCAGTGTTAATCACTTGAATATGTTACCTAGACAAATGTGTTCCCGAAATTTCATTACTCTACATGTCTGTGTATTTTTGGATTGTCTGTCAGTAATGAGATTCAGACAAACGATCTCCTTGAATATATTGTATATCTATGTAATGCTAATTTTGCATACACTCGTTAGCTTAGATTCACTATAACTGAGTCCAGTGTAATACTTTCTCACGTGCTTCCTATCGATACCTGATGAGAGCGATCGAAGACCGTGTTGCTGCACTGCAGCACTGTGGTCTTCGTCGTGGGTCGATAGGAGGCGCGGGAAGAGGAAAATAAAGATATAACACAGCACGACGGGTGGGAAAAGAATTCTTGCTCGCTTGGTAATGCCCTAGAGCTCTCGTTTGGTACACTGTCAGGTGTGGAAGAGGGCAAAGGTGCCACGCATTGCAGTGGAGGGGTGGTACCCGCCGCTTATTGGAAATTTTTGCGAGGCAAGTTTTAAACTTGGTTACAAGTTTCTGATGCATATTCGCTGGTGATTTTCGCCCATCTCGTCTGCGCAGCAGGATCGTGTTGGATCTGGCAACCCTTCATTTGTTATTCAGAGCCAGTGCGTCCCTTGCCGTGGGACACCCATTTTCATCGTACTGTCCCTAACCGCGCTTTGGCGATGTTAGAAATATTTCTCTTGAACATTGTTTTAAGTGCCTTTTACTGAGGTGAAACCGGTTTGTATTCTGGTTAGTTCCCAGAAGTCTACTAACACAAAGTACGAGCCAACTGGGCACTGATGTAGACAGTCGAGTAGTAATTACTCTTAGTTCAAGTGTATGGTATGTGTGTAACTAGTCTTTCTGTGAGTTTAAGTCAAGTGGCCCATTGGCGCTAGTTGTATTCCTAATTTGTAGGCCACACAAAGCAGCTATACGGAGCCCAGCTTAATTGGTATGTTGATTGGCTGTCCTTGCTACAGTGGAGGTGATTACGTACTGTTATGGCTTTTGAAACCTGTCTGTGTATCAGTCTTGGTAGCTGTCGAGTTTTTAAAGCTGTAATTGAAGTTTTTTAGAGCTTAATTGGTGTGTTGATTGGGTGTCCTTGCTACAGAGGTGGTGATTACATATTGCTATTGCTTTTGAAACTTGTCTGTCTATCAATCTTGACAGTCGCTGGATTTTTAAAGCTCTAATTCAAGTTCGTAACACTAGTCTTTCAGTGGTTTTAAAGCTGATTTGATAATTGTAGCTGCTTAGTTAAAACTGCTACCTTAATGGTCAAGATCTTTAATTTAATGTTTCTAATCTAATTTAAACTGATAGTTGGTCCAGAGTGCTTGGCTTAAACTGTGTAAAATTAAATGGAATGTTTTCAGTATATCCATTGCGGATGGCAAACTGCGACTGTGATCTAAATTGGCGATTTGTCTGGTAATAAATATGAAACCAGTCGCTTTTTTACGTTTTATTCAACCATGAACATGTTTTCGAACCACTGCAGGCTCATCATCAGATGAAGGTGTTACAAGAACATTATTTTGTGGACCAAGTGTAGCTAGATGCAGTGCTGGCGCTGCTGGTGGAAATGACATAAATTTAGTAATCCGTGACGAAACATTTACAAATCCGAAGGTTTTTTATCTTTTGGTACTTACAGTGCACTGCCTTGTGGTATCCCTGTCAGATCGTTTCTTATAACGTACATTATTAAGCTATATACACAAATACACACAGTATGTAGCTAGACTTGGTTTTACAATGATTCACAGAATGTAAAAACTCTATGTTTTTACAGAAAATGGGGATATGGTAGATATTACACTTTACTACATAATGGTTTTGGCAAGTGATACATTGTATTATGGTACAAATGTTACTAGTACATATTTTACATTTCAGTAATGTTGCTAGCTGCAGAAGTGTCGTTATGTTGGCAACAAAATTTTTACATATGGGTTAACAATTATGCAGAAGGTACACAGACAGAGTGGAATATTTAATACATAATTAAAAACTTTTTGTGAGTTACAGAATACCATAGTCGTTACAAGCCAAGAAGATCGAGATTTATGCAGGAAGATGAATATGTGTTATTACAGTCATTTTTGTTGTTTTGTGCCATGATATCCTGGAAATTCTGGAAAAAAAGGTTTTGTGCTGACTCAATTAGTTCATTTACTCACTGTTGATGATATCATTGACAATCTTTCTGTGCTACACATTGCTGAGTAAGGAATACAGATGGACCTCCTAGAACAATTGGAGGTTTACATCAGCAAACTAAAATCACTCCAAAAAAATCCTAAATGAGCAAACTGAGTCAACACAAAACCTTTTCTTCCAGAATTTCCAGGGTATCCTGGCACCAAAACAACAAAAATGACAATAATAACACATATTCATCTTCCTGCATAAATCTTGTTCTTTTTGGCATGTAACGACTATGGTATTCTGCATCTTGCAAAAAGTTTTTAATTATGTATTAAATATTCCACTCTATCTGTGTACCTTATGTATAACTGTTAACCCATATGTAAAAATTTTGTTGCCAATATAACGGCACTCCTGCAGCTAGGCAACATTACTGAAATGTAAAATATGTACTAGCAATATTTATACCATAGTACAATGTATCTCTTGCCAAAGACCATTGCACAGTAAAAGTAATATCTATCATATCCCCATTTTTTGTAAAAACATAGAGTGTTTACATTCTGTGAATCAGGGTAAAACCAAGTGTAGCTAAATACTACGTATATTTGCGTACATAGCTTAATAATATACGTTATATAAAGCGATATGACATGGATACCTCAAGATAAGTGCACTGTAAGTACCTAAAACATAAAAAGCTTTCGGGTTCGTAAATGTTCCGCCACCGAGTACTAAATTACCGTCATTTCCACCGGCAGCGCCAGCACTGCATCTAGCTGCACTTCGTCCAAAACATAATGTTCTTGCAACACCTTCATCTGATAATGAGCCTGCAGTGGCTCGAAAACATGTTCGTGGTTAAATAAATCGTAAAAATGCGACTGGTTTCATATTTATTACCAGATAAATTTCCAATAACTGGATATGTCTTTTAAATGATTGTGCGAAATTTCCCGTGTGGGGACCTCAGGAAAATAAAAGAAATTATTGTGTTAAAACCTTACTCTGCTAAGTCCAATACCTACCGCTCCCCTTCTCCATGCAATTACTACCATGGTAAATATGCTTCACAATATCATAATCCATATTTATATTGTAGATATTTATTGGGATGCATTTGTCTTCGTATTCAAAGCAGTCACTGAGTTATCGAGACACACATATAGATGTCCCAGTACTTTTTACGTTCACCGTGTCAAAATAAAATTGTCTGGTACTGTAATGTGATCTGTAGTGCAAGAAAGGACCAAACTTTAAAAAAAAAAGTGTGTAAAGAAAATGATTACGATACGTTTTACTTTATTAAATTTTGTACGTGTGTCAGATCGCGATTTGTATTTCAGTTAATTATTTTTACGCCGATTCACTTGTGCTCGCTGGGTAAAGATCGGCTGTTAAAGATCGGCCGGCGGCGGTCACTCGTCGTGCTGTGCCTGGCCATATATTGCAATTTGGCGCCGTTTGAGGGAAGTGTGTGAGGGGGAGCAGCACAAAGCGCTGGAGGTGCCCAGGTAAGCGCTTTTGACCGGCCATTCATGCCGCCCCATTCAACTCCGAACGCCTGCAGCCTCTCAGAAACCCGCCGCAGGTAACTGTACACCTGCCCCACACACACAGCCACTAGTTGAGACACCCTCATAGCTAAAGTTTCTTTTTTTTCTTCAGTCGCTATCTAGCATTGACCTGCTTCGTTCGATCAGCTTTTTTCGAATATCCTTCCACTTCTTTTGTCATAAGAGAAGCGGAAAACAAAAGCTATTTGAGAAATCGCTCTATTTTTATGTAAACAGAAAACAATTTCTTTATTCTTTTCCCGGCATATTATCAACTAATAGTGAAAAACGCTGTATCTGCATCATCTGTTCCACGCTTGTCATCACTTTGACTCACTCTCAATCAGCTTTCAACCTCTTTTGTTTCATTTTTTTCGTGCTGCATTGCTTCGCAAGGCTGTTTGTCGTCATTACAGAAACGCCTTTGCTTTTAGGCGCTGATAACTGAGAATCACTAACTCACAAAATATCATTATTACAACTGTCGTTCAAATATTTACTTTATGTTTTCACTTACTAACGTAATCGCACCGAGCTATTTTTTATGTATTATCAGAGGCCCAAAGTTTCAGAACAAGACATTGAGCATTTTCAGTAGCAGTACGTTCGACATCATTCCTAAACTTCTTATTTTCTACCTAGTCAACGTCGTGAAAGTTTGCGGGCATGTTCGTTAATTATTCTTTTCCCATTGCTCACAGTACTTTTATTGTCTTTCCAAAGAAATGCTGCTAACTGGGGGATATGAAAGCAGGACTTGCACCATACGGACACAGCCTTGCATTTAAATAGTTCTTTGCTCTTCGATTATGTCTGCAACGGATCGTAATCGCTGTAACACTTCAATATGTCGGAAAATATTAGGTTGCAGCTGTGATATATATAAATAAAGTCTTCTTATTTCCGTATGTTTTAACGATTCCACCTAGTCCGATTCTGATGCCGTTTATGACCTTGATCTTGCTCTGGATATGGCATAAGGATAACACCAACTAAGGAATATTTTTAAAAAGTAAATAAATGTCGTTAAGAAAGAGGAACGACAGACGTAGAAGAAATAATATCTCCTTGCGCAAAAGCAGAGAGTAACTGTATCACATGACTGAACAGTTCAGTTCCACTTCACGGAAAGGCATAAGAAATTTTACTGATATGCAACAAGGACAACTATTGCTACCGAGCGAGGTGGTGCGGTGGTTTGCACACTGGACTCACATTCGGGAGGACGAGGGTTCAAACCCACGTCCGGCCATCCTGATTTAGGTTTTCCGTGATTTCCCTAAATAGCTTCAGGCAAATGCCGGGATGGTTCCTTTGAAAAGACACGGCCTATTTCCTTCCCCACCCTTTCCTCATACGGTGAGACTGATGACCTCGCTGTTTTGTCCCCTCCCCCAAATCAATCAACTATCGCTTGCCCTAGAAAATCTTCCACAACATTAATAGTGCTCCACAAACCACGGTACGATGGCTAGTCGATAGTAAGAAGTACGTCACGAAAGGCGCTGTTGACTCACAGACAACTGCAAGGACTATATACTGACAGTAGACCGACTGTCTAAAGTTCCTGGAACAGCAACTTACAAAACTGAGACTGGAACTCAAAAACGCCCGGGCATTACAGAGACGATAGACCTATAATGATAAGAAGAAAAATTTTAGGAAAATAAACAACAACAAAAAAAAACAGACCCTGAATAGCAGTTCTACATATTCTTTAGAGAGTCAAGTGCATAAAGCAGTATGTATACAGAAGAACTGAAACACATGCCGAACCTTACCCTTAGAAAGTGAAACATACTGGTGTCTTTTTGTACTTATATGGATATGGTTTCTGTTCTTTCGGACATATCCGAAAGAACAGACACCATTGATGACTTGCAGTCGTCTAGAACGTAATTAGAATTGTATATTAATACAGTCAGCTGCTGACGGCCGTTGATATATATCAACGGGGACAGGTGAAAATGTGTGCCCCGACCGGGACTCGAACCTGGGACCTCCTGCTTACATCACAGACGCAGGAGATCCCGGGTTCGAGTCCCGGTCGGGGCACACATTTTCACCTGTCCCCGTTGATATATATCAACGCCCGTCAGGTATTAATATATAATTCTAATTTTGGCGTATTTTTGGTGATGTTCTGTGCTCAGAAGTATTGTACCCATTTAAATAGCACACAGCAAATTTTACAAGTTAAGCCACCAGTATCTGTCATCATTTCTGCCATGATAAGATAAAATGATATTATAACGTATTTTGAATAACTAATAAAACGCGCTGAAACAGTTGGAAAGTGAATGTAAGATGTGTTCCATTTTCTCCATGACAAAATACAGTCGATATCGTAAACATATTTTGAAGAAGTAAGAAATTAGAAATTTATGCATTTAAAGGGGACTCGAAAATGATCCCACATTGTTAAAGAAACACTCCACCAAACAGGGGAAACTGTTATACCTGGCAACACTTCCCAGACTTTTTCCCTGTAACAGAAGTTTAATACATATTCTCATTCCATTTTGAAATGATAGCTTTCACAGTATGTGTGCCTCAGTCTTTTTCTGAAATTACGAAAAGTACTGCGAAAGCTAAAATTTTTCTAATTGTGAAAAACTGTTCCAACGCACAGCATGTGCATAGTAAGAAATATTGTATTCAAATTAAATGTCTTGGAATCGAATAAATCTTGTCAATAACGTATTTAGTAGCTCATATGTTACATTATTACTCTACTGCACACCAACAATAGAGAAGACGTAATATCAAAAACGAGTTAAAACGTTTTAAAATTGTAGGTTTTGGCAACCAACACAAATTTCCGTTTTCACGGTTGCGACATAAAAGAAACTCATTTCAGTTTACAAATATCAAGTGTTTCATGGCATAACTACCTTCCGTTTCAAGGGACAAGATGGTGCATGATTGACAAAGTATGCCTTAACCGTTCACACGTTGTGTAAATTGTTTTAAAAATACATAGACTTTTATTTGCCGTAAAACTCTGTAACTGAAAAATTAACAGTACCCTCCAACTAGCTTTACTATATTATTTAGCACATGTAGAACACGTAATATTTACAAACGCTGCACAAAACATAACCTCATGTCTCACAACAACAGCAACATTAGAAAATGCCGGAAAATGCTTATGGCGATTTCTAGTGCGCATTACTTCATGTAATTCTAAAATCTGTCACTAAACTGCGCCAGAGACCAGGAAACATCTAAAGCTCTGCATAGGGAAACATCACGTGCTCCGAGCTGCACTATCCTTCCCCAGATCTCCTTGTCAAGCTCACTGTGAAAATTTGTTTCCAATCGTTATTTGCTCCCAAGGCTTCCACGTTTATCTCAAATCAACTGTTCATTTAATCAGTGGTCAGTCGCACAGACAATTTCTCTCCCTTTTTTTCCTAGCGTTTATCGCTTCATCGAGGCCTATTTTTTCATGATTTGTCAAATTTATTTAACTTTGTGGCCGGATGCTTTTCCCGCTTCTACGTTCGTCAGTTAGCTCAAAGAGGGAATCTGTGCGCGTCATTTCTCTGTGAACTACTTTTTGCATCGTATGTTCCGAGGTGGAGACTGGGGACCATCTCAGCATTTCTTATCTCGGAGAATACGGACGTGATTAGCGTAAGACTGGCATCATAAACTGGTTAATTCTAGTATAAATGTATGTAAGTACAGTTATAGCGTATCACAGCAGGCTTAAAAGGTTTAAAAAATTGTTTATTATTATGCTACCATAAGTGTGTTGCGTTTACTCCGTTGATTTTCTTCTATGGTAGTTGTTAAGATGTGAAGCAGTGCACATGTTATACAGTCCATGTTTTCTCCCTCAACAATCCTTAGTCAAACCACATATACAACTTGAGGATGAATCTCTTCTGCTCGTGTTTGCTCATAAATAAATTTGTTTTTGGAGGGTGTCCGTCTTGAGCAAAACACATTTTTTTTTTCTTTTCTTCTATTACCCTGACATCTTTTTCTGACGTTTCAGCATCATTGGTAGGCATTTACTTTCTTTCAATTAAACAGGAAAAAATGCTTTTTACTACTTACACGCATATAAATTTGAGTTTTTAAGAAGGTATTTACAGATCTGAAAAACAGACGAAGTTTTGCTTATATGTCTTGTTACCACATGCTGTCCTTCTCCTGTTTTTTTATATCTTGCATCACAGTTGTTTTCCTTTCACAGTCTCCCACATAGTCTGGAACCGCGTGACAGCTATGATCGCAGGTTCGGCTCCTGCCTCGGGCATGGATGTGTGTGATGTCCTTAGGTTAGTTAGGTTTAAGTAGTCCTAAGTTGTAATGGGCTGATGACCTCAGAAGTTAAGTCCCGTAGTGCTCAGAGCCATTTGAACCCAGTCTCCCACAATAAGGAAACCAGAAAAAGCAAGTGAAATACAGACACACACACACACACACACACACACACACACACACACACACACACACACCACACACACACACACTCCACACAGAATTAATTGGTTCAAATGGCTCTGAGCACTATGGGACTTAACATCTGAGGTCATCAGTCCCCTAGAACTTAGAACTACTTAAACCTAACTAACCTAAGGACATCACACACATCCATGCCCGAGGCAGGATTTGAACCTGCGACCGTAGCGGTCGCGCGGTTCCAGACTGAAGCGCCTAGAACCGCTCGGCCACGACGGCCGGCCGGAATTAATTAATAGTGGGCCTAACCACGGCCACAAACACGCACACACACACACACACACACACACACACACACTACCACACAGAATTAATTAATATTGAGCCTAACCACAACATTCGCAATCGTAAAATTTCGAGGTATACGCCCATTGTGGGGACGGCTTTAGCGTTTTATCAATAGATGAACGCACGCTGACTTGTACGAGAACGTCATTAATATCCAAAGGACTCATTATAACGAACGTAGAGCGTGCGATGGCGCCTATTTCGATAGGTGGAAGCCGCTGGCCACCAGGTCACGAGTTGGCTGGGAAGTCGCCCCAAAGGGGCGACATTTTTTGTGAAGAGCGAGCGGCCGGAATGAGCCGGGCTGCCGCCGTGAATGGAGGCGCTCTGCCCACAAGACGCCTCGCCCACCAGCCGTAGCTGCGCCCACGACGTCCACACACAGATTTACGAGCATGGTCTCACGCAGCCGTCCCACGGCGCCGCCACTGTCGTAATCGCTGCACGGGACGCGTATCCACCTATATACTCCGCTAGACACACCGCAGTGTGAGGCGCGATGTACACCGTACCAGCATTATCTCTTTCCTGCACTATTCCATTCACGTACACAGCGAGGGAAAAAATTCTGTCCGTACGCCTATGTACGTGTCCTAATCTCTTACCTTATTCGCACGATCAAAAATGGTTCAAATGGATCTGAGCACTATGGGACTTAACTGCTGTGGTCATCAGTCCCCTCGAACTTAGAACCACTTAAACCTAACTAACCTAAGGACATCATACACATCCATGCCCGAAACAGGATTCGAACCTGCGACCGTAGCGGTCGCGCGGTTCCAGACCTTAGCGCCAGTCTAGGGGACTGATGACCACAGCAGTTAAGTCCCATAGTGCTCAGAGCCATTTGAACCATTTTGCTAAGGTTCAGTGACCGTGTCAGAACTATATTAGAACTAATAAGTCCTTGGTCACAAATATTAAGTCAAAATTGACCAGGTTTCGACGCTACTATGAGCGTCGTCTTCAGAATTAAACTAACTAACTGTTCTAAAACATATTATGTATATAATACATTAATAAAATTAAAGTTTGTACTGACTGGAAAGAGATGCAGTACCTACAAGTCACATTTTAGTACGAGCAGCCCTTAGCGGCTCGCCATCTTATTTACAACTATTCATGACGTCGCCTTTCCGGCTTAGATTTTTTTGAAAATGGTTCAAAAGTCTCTGAGCACTATGGGACTTAACATCTGTGGTCATCAGTCCCCTAGAACGTAGAACTACTTAAACCTAACTAACCTAAGGACACCACACACATCCATGCCCGAGGCAGGATTCGAACCTGCGACCGTAGCGGTCACGCGGTTCCAGACTGAAGCGTCTAGAACCGCATGGCCACAACGAGAGTTTTTTTTTTTTAAATGTGACTTGTAAGTACTGCATCTCTTTCCAGTCAGTACAAACTTTGATTTTATTAGTGTATTATACACCTAATATGTTTTAGAACATTTAGTTTAATTCTGAAGACGACGCTCATAGTAGCGTCGAAACCTGGTCAATTTTGACTTAATATTTGTGACCGAAGGCTTATTTGTTCTAATAGAATCCTACTTAATTTGCCAGAGGCTTTCTGTTACACTTTGGTATTTACTATAACTTGTGATGATACTAGCAGCGTCTCTATTGTCACGCTTACATAATAACGACGCAAAGACTGGATAAATTCCATAGAATTGGTCGCAATACCGTCTTGTGTGCTATTTCCTATACAAATACACCGCACTTTCCCAGAAACCGGCCAACAAATTTAACGAGGACGCACGACAAGTGCCACAACCCGATTCCCCAGAAACTTCGCTCACTTGAAGAAGGGTCAAAATAGGCGAACACCTGTTTCGGATTATCCGTAGAAAGGGTCAGAGTTGTTGACGTAATTTAGACGTCTTTTAGCGGACAATAACGTAGACCCGAGTGGCGGTACAGTGATAACCCCGCGGCTTCACCCTTCAGCACCCCGTGTTCCAAACCATGTTATTCTTTTTATTTTACTTTTTCATTTATCTATAAATGTCTATAGAAGGTGACTTCAAAAATATTTCTTATCAAGTGTTAGGGGAAACAGGGGCAGCATATTAATTGTAAAATTACAACAGGGTTTCACAATAAAGGTCATACATTTGTTATATAATATACACTGAAGCGCCAAAGAAACTGGTATTGGCATCCGTACTCAAATACAAAGATATGTAAACAGGCATAATACGGCGATGCGGTCGGCAACGCCTATATAAGACAAAAAGTACCTAGCGCAGTTGTTACATCGGTTACTGCTGCTACAATGGCAGATTATCAAGATTTTAGTGAGTTCGACCCTGCTGTTGTAGTCGGTGCACTAACGATGGCACACAGCAACTCCGAGGTAGCGATCAAGTGGGGATTTTCCCGTACGACCATGTCACGAGTGTACCGTGAATATCAGGAATCCGGTAAAACATCAAATCTCCGCCATCGCTGAGGCCGGAAAAAGATCCTGCACGAACGGGACCAACGACGACTGAAGAGAATCCTGCAACGTGACGGAAGTGCAACCCTCCCGCAAACTGCTGCAGATTTAAATGCTGGGCCATCAACAAGTCAGAGTGTCATTCAACGAAGAATCATCGATATATACTTTCGGAGCCGAAGGCCCACTCCAGTACCCTTGATGACTGCACGACACAAAGCTTTACGCCTTGCCTTTGCCCGTCTACATCGACATCGGACTGTTGATGACTCGAAACATGTTGCCTGATCGGACGAGTATCGTTTCAAATTGTATCGAACGGATGGACGTGTACGGGTATGGAGACAACCACATCAATCCATGTACCCAGCATGTCAGCAGGAACTGTTCAAGCTGGTGGAGGCTCTGCAATGCTGTGGGGTGTGTGCAGTTGGATTGATGTGGGACCCCTGATGCGTCTAGATACGACTCTGACAGGTGACACGCACGTAATCATTCTGTCTGATAACTTGCATCCATTAATGTCCATAGTGCATTCCGACGGACTTGGGCAATTCCAGCAGGATAATGCGACACCCCACACGTCCGGAATTGCTACAGAGTGGCTCCAGGAACACTCTTCTGAGTTCAAACACTTCCGCTTCCCACCAAACTCCCCAAACATGAACATTATTGAGCATATGTGGGATGCCTTACAACGTGCTGTTCAGAAAAGATCTCCACCCCGTCGTACTCTTACGGATTTATGGACAGCCCTACAGGATTCATGGTGTCAATTGCCTCCAGCGCTACTTCAGACATTAGTCGAGTCCATGCCACGTCGGTGTCCGGACATTTGTCACACCGGACATTTACCACACCGGACATTTGCCACGGTTTTACCTGCTCCGAAGGGTCGGGTCCCTTGTCCCCCCCCCCCCCCTCCTCCTCATCATACCTCCTCACCCGACCGCCCAGTTTACTTCCGAAGTTCCCAACGTGACATCAGTATGGAAGATATTACAACAAACAAGGGCAGGCCTCCTGCTCATTACAAAGGTTACCCGTATCTTAAACAGAGGGAATCTAAAGAAGGTGTTGTTACATGGATGTGTTTACCCCGAAAAGCGGATCATTGCAAGGGAAAACTGCTTTCGAGGAACGCAGAGGTGTTGAGCGTATTAGAACATCTCTGTGGACCACCTGCCGATGCAGCTCTGAAAGTGAGAAAGCAAGTGGAAAGGGCAGAGAGAAGGTCTCGAGAAGAAACTACTCAGTTATCGGAGATATACGCGGATGAAATGGGAAATCTACATAATACAGTTTGTGACTTTGTTACAGTGATGCCTAATTCAGAATCTATGAAGAGAACCATGCGTCGTCGACGGAGTCAAGAGCGGGGGAACCAACAACAGCCTAAGAACTCTTATGAAATTGATCTTCATGAAGATCAATTAAAAATGGGAGATGGCAGTAGTTTTCTTCTGGAAGACGATCGATTAGAGGCGAGAATAATGATTTTTAGTGGAAGCAAAGGAAAACAAATTTTAAAAACATGTGCCCATTTTTTTATGGATGGAACATTTAAGAGATGCAGCAAGCAGTTTGTACAGACCTTCACCATACACGTAGACTTAGGAGGCCCGATTAAAGAAACAAACATTCTTCCTATTGTATTTGTACTGCTCCCTAATAAGAAGAAAGACACACATGTTCGTCTGTTTTGTCTGATAAAACAGGCAGTGTCTGAGTGGTGTCCTAAACAAGTAAAGGTGGACTTTGAGGCAGCTGCGATATCGACCATTTGTAAAGTTTTTCCCACAACTGAAATATATGGATTCTATTTCCATATGAAGAAGAGTTTATGGAGAAGAATTAAAGTACTCGGTCTAACTGAGGAGTACCGCTAGAACGAGGATTTAAGACTTCACGTCAGCGTGTGTGCAGCGCTGGCAGTTGTAAAACCGGAGGACGTAAGCAATGGATGGATTGAGATTCATGCAGAAGCTCCTGATAACAGAAGGTTCTCTCATTTTCTTGACTACTTTGTGGATAACTGGCTAGAGAATGAGGATATCGCAATAGAAATGTGGGACTGTTACGGAAAAAGGCACCGAACGACGAATGCTGTTGAAGGGTGGCAAAACAAAATAAATAGTATTATTGGAAACCCTCACACTAGAATCAACTATTTGGTGGAGTGCTTCAAACAGGAAGCAGAGCTCACAAACTGCATGTACATGAAATTGGAAATGAATCTTGAAGGTAAGAAGAGGAAGAAGAAGTACTTGGAGCTGGACGACAGGATAGAGAGAATTGTAAAGAACTATGAAGAGACTGGCAACATTAGGCCTTGCTTGAAAGCCATTGCCCATATTCAGGAACTGGACTAAAATACGTTAAAAATGTATTAAAAGCTATGAAGACCACTGAGTCCTCGCAAATTACTAAGATAAAATTATTAAATCATTGAAGCAGCATTATCGGAGCTAATATTAAGTTGTAATTGTAAATAGGGTGTACATTAGTTCAGCGTGTTTAGGCTGATTTTACAAACGCCAGAATGGTAGATGGTCATTTATCATTTTCACGGTCCAAAGCCTGTGCAAAGTGTGATGCGAATCAGCCTTTAATGTAAAAATTAAAAAGTGTTTCAAGCATCACAAAAGTATCTCTATTGTTGTCACGTTAAGATAACTATTTTCTACCTTCCAATATTATGGCCATACCATTAAATAATTGTGAGTTCTAAAATAATTTTCTGAAGCTTCAGAATCGCAACTACCACCTAAAATATCATGGTTTGTTAAACTGATAGTATACGCTTTTGTGAAAGAAAATGGGAACTTAACCTTCGAATTGCACCTAAAATCGACATCCCAAAACTGATCTGATCCTAAGGTTGACAATTTTGGCACCTCAAATATTTTTTATTTAAGTTTAGCTGCCAACATTTATAGTAGATGTAAATCTACTTAGGTACATTTAAATATAGTCCTTTAAAAATTAAAATTTCTTACTAAATTGTTGATTATCTTTAAACAGGTCAGAAAAGTAAGGAGCTTACTACTGAAAATTAATTGTTACTAAAGAACATCATAATCAAATGTATTAGACCTACTTTTCTTATACATTGAGAGGTGGCATGAGCCCCCTCTCATATTTCTATCTTACGATTCTCCTCTCTAATTGCATGCGGTGGGAAGTTGCTATTCCTTCACACGCGGACTTCCCACGCAGCGTCTCTCGTCACCCGGGTGGTCCGGTGACAGGCGGGTTAAGCCGACGTGTGTGAGGCAGTCGAGTGAATGCTTTGCAGACGCCGACATTGTCAAGAGACACGCCCGCTGGGGTGTGAAGTAGCGGCTGGGCTAGAGGTTCCGTTACTTCGGAGAAACTTAGCGAAAACACTTTCTGGCGGGCTACCAGCGAGGCGTGGGAATGACTTGTGTACCCAGGCAGTTGTGGCGGGAAAATTCCCGCACTTTCTGCAAAATAGTAACGGTGATTGGTTTGCTCAGGGCATAGCGCCGTGACGTAGCAAAATCAGCACAGAAATGGGCGCCAAGAATCTCCATTGGTGGAATGGTAGTGCTCCGGCAATGGAGTGGAATTTCCGCCGGTTTTCGAGTTGCTGATTGGAACGTTTAACCACGGCCACTGTCGTGGGGGCGGGAATGTTCTGTGTTCGGCCTGTACGGGTGCTCTTGTGGAGAGTCGGCAGTCGCCTTTCGGTCGAGGACGTCGAAGCAACCAGCCCTCGCCTGCGGGACGCCAGATCGTGTTTCGGGCAGTTAAGAAGATGGTTTGGTAATGTATGTCCGCAGCACCGGCAGATAGGGATTTTCCTAGGTGATAATCAGAGCTCAGCAGAGCGCGCCTGTTCGTCTTTTTCTAACTTTGTTCTGTCTTGAGTAGCAGCAATTACTGATGGGTTAGCTGTGTGTCTCTCTTGAGATTTGAGTGGCAAGGAATTGGTTCCACATACCACTTTGTCTTCAACCTCACGATCTAGTTTAGGGACAACTTCACCTTTACAGTGTTTGTTTGTGTTTCCAATTTGAGCCAATTTAATGTATCATAAATTAGAATTCATGTGTTTTTGTTTATTATTTTGTGCTTGGTCGTAATAAATCATATTGTTATTTTGGACAGAACTTTCATTCTGTTAATCGGTAGAGCAACCCATCATTTCTCACTACGTTTATGAAACCTTCCTTTATTTAACTTATTTATCAAATTAAATTATTGCAGGTGCCAAACTCTTTTCTACTCCACTTGCAGGGTTGATTACAGTCAGTTCGCGTATATTTTTAATCCTTGTGCAACAGCAAAAGTCGGAGTTAGAAAAGGGGGGGCTTAGAGCATCATTTACATATGTAGCTTCTAGAATTTAGTGTTAAATACACTGCTTGCCCCGGCACCTCGCAACATTACAGACTATTTGAAAAGATATTTGATCATTTCCTCTGTCACTGAGAGTGTAATTTCAGTTGCTTTGCAACACCAGGGATATCTACTCCTAAATTATGTTTCCAGCTGATCTCATTTCGAATTTTGGAATATTTACTTCGTCTTCTTTGGTGAAGGAATTTCGGAAAATGCATTTACTAACTCCACTTTAGTGGCACTGTCTACAGTAACATTACCATCGCTGTCGCGCAGTAAAGGTACTTACTGGGCCTTTCCGCTGGTTTACTTAACATGGGACCAGTATCTCTTTGGATTTTCCGCCACATTTCTAGAGCGAGTTTCGTTGTGGAAGCTATTAAATGCATCTCGCACTGAAATCCGCACCAAATTTCGAACCTCAGTAAAACTTCACCAATCTTGGAGATTTTGCGTTCGTCTAAATTATACGTGCCTTTTGCGGTGCTCCTGCAACAGCTTTCTGTCGTGTTTTGTGTACCATGGGGGGTCAGTTCCGTCTCTTATTAATTTATTTGGTATGAATATCTCGAGTGCTGTTGATACTATTTCTTTGAACTTAAGCCACATATGGTCTTAATTTACATAGTTTGGAAGGATTGGAGACTACCTCTTGGAAAGACGTCACCCGAATGTTTAGCTGCTTTTATAAATAGATATATTTCGCGTTTAGTTTTGGTGAATTTTTTTGTTACGGAAGTGAGCCTCGCTACGACTGCGTGTTCACTAATTCCTGTATCCGTCGTGATGCTCAGGATTATTTGTGGCTAAGAGTTCAAGTGTGTTTTCGTAACCATTTACAAATGGTTCTGAGCACTATGGGACTTAACATCTGTGGTCATCAGTCCCCTAGAACTTAGAACTACTTAAACCTAACTAACCTAAGGACATCACACACATCCATGCCCGAGGCAGGATTCGAACCTGCGACCGTAGCAGTCGCGCGGTTCCGGACTGAGCGCCTAGAACCGTAAGACCACCGCCGCCGGCGTAACCATTTACAATTTGAATGGCCTCGTCAACTAATTGTTAAAAATAATTAAAAAAAGCATTTAGAACAATTACGGAAGTTGTTTTCTATTTGCAATACGGTATGAAAATGTATTTTTGTCGGTCCGCAGCTCGTGGTCGTGGGGTAGCGTTCTCGCTTCCCGCGCCCGGGTTCCACGGTTCGATTCCCGGCGGGGTCGGGGATTTTCTCTGCCTCTTGATGACTGGGTGTTGTGTGATGTCCTTAGGTTAGTTAGGTTTAAGTAGTTCTAAGTTCTAGGGGACTGATGACCATAGATGTTAAGTCCCTTAGTGCTCAGAGCCATTTTGTATTTTTGTCAACATGCAGAAGGTAGATTGAAGTAACTGTCAACTATAATTGTATGAGTAGGGTATCTATTTGTGATGAGACTCAAGTCTTCCTTTCTTTGAACTGTTCAGCAAGTGTTTCATGTGAGACAGTGGGTCGGTAAAAGGAGCCAGTTATTAATTTATTCCGGTTGTCGAATATAACCTCTGCCCATACTAAGTCACAGGAACTAACTGCTTCAAAATCGATTGTGAGCTTACATTATTATTCCTTAAGTTGTCCTTCTTGTTTCTGTTGTAGTGCAGATAATTACAATTACGGCTTTTCCCTCCAGAACCTAAGATGCTTTCTCTGTGACCCTGTGAATACCAGAGCTAAACCACGTAGAACAACGATCTACGTTACAAGCGTAGCATTCTGTATTACTTCATTTCCCTATTTCTAACATTTTAAAATTTTAATTCGACTTTAGATGACATGTCAATCATAGATGTTCTTATCTCTATTTAGTGAACGTGTTTTCAGTTACGTTTTGAACATTGTCCCGCTACACTTCATTAACTAATGTTTTTAGAGAGTAAATTAATATGGAGTACGCCGTTCTTCTTTTCAAACATTCACAAACCCATTTATTCTTTCCCTATTGTCTTTTGGGTATGCAGTTGTACTAATTAAAGTAGGCACAAATTCAGTGATCAGAAAGAAATGATTAGCGTACATTCGCATTCTCGTTTTATCGTGAAAGGAAGCTACCGTATAGACAGAGGAATCTATATTTATACTTGGCAGAACTAATTACATACTGACATAATCGTCGGTATTGCTTTCGTTTCCCAAAAGTTATAAATATTTCGATTTCGGAAAAGAAGCTCTGTATTTGGCCAAGATGTCGAAGAAGAAGGTCCCTTACGTACTGATTGTAACGAGTAAGATGTGGAGACGGCGGTTTGAAATCGGGACAGAGGTAGTGCGGGGAAGGGCGTCCCTTACCTGAGGGATCGCTACTCCAGCTACCTGGCGAAGGCAAGCTACCTGTCGAAGGGGCAAGTGTGGCAAATGTCCGGTGTGGCAAATGTCCGGCATTCGCTACGTCGTGTTGCGACACTTCTGCGTGCTCGCGGGGACTTTACACGACATTGGGCAGGTGTACCAGTTTCTTTGGCTCTTCAGAATATGTATGTGGTATTTTCAGAGGTTTAAATCCTCATATTCTTATATTTCATTCTTGCATCAATGCTTATGTTTATTCTTCAGGAAGACTTGTGCATTCTCTTAAATGATAGAGAAATTCCGAACACCAACAGCATCGCGCAAGCGCAGGTTGGCCAGTCATATTTCTTCGTACGAATCTCACTCGGAAAAGAAGTTTCGTTAGCATTGCTCAACATTTCACGCTTTAGCAACAATTTCGCGGCAAACCATGTATAACGGATCATTTTCCCAAATAACTGGCGCTTCCAGTTGATTATGAATCAACGCATAGATTTTTATTGTATCGTCTCTAATTGTGATTTCCATTTGCTTTGTCGTGAAATTCTGCAATTTTCGGATGAAATGATTTATTTGCCGATGAAAGTATACGTCACGGATTTGACAGAGCAAGGTACACTTCGGAGGAATTACTTTCTACGAATAGATTGGCATTCTATCTTCGTCCATGAATTTCTAGTCGTGTAACGAAGGCTCACTCTGATACATAAATGAAAAATAAACAAATAGAATAAAATCGGGTGTCGAACTCGGGGCGCAGAACTGTTAACCCTCGACCCTAGCCGCTGTGCCACCGATTGAGATGAACTTGTTACGCGTTAAAAGGCACATAAAGTACGTGGAAAACTCTGACCGGCGTTTTCTCAGAAATGGTCGGTTATCTACAGATAAGCCGAGGCATATGTTCGCTTATTGTGACCTCTGTTCCACTAAGCTAAGTTTCTGGGAAATCAGGATATGGCACTTGCCGTGTTCTCCTCGTAAGTCTTCCATTCTTCTTCCCGTTCCGGATTTTATGTGCCCATCCGATCTCATATCACTTCTTAGCACAATCAAAAAAAGTTTTGCAACACCTCGGTTCCGAAAGTTCCGGAAACTGTACAAATGGTTCAAATGGCTCTGAGCACTATGGGACTCAACTGCTGAGGTCATTAGTCCCCTAGAACTTAGAACTAGTTAAACCTAACTAACCTAAGGACATCACAAACATCCATGCCCGAGGCAGGATTCGAACCTGCGACCGTAGCGGTCTTGCGGTTCCAGGCTGCAGCGCCTTTAACCGCACGGCCACTTCGGCCGGCCCGGAAACTGTACAGAAAATTGTAATAGAACTCAACAAAAACATTATTTCCGCCCTTTTTATTGCTCATGAAAACCACACATTGCATGCTGTATCACCATACAGCGAGACCTTCGGATGTGGTGGTCCAGATTGTTGTACACACCGTTACCTCTATACCCAGTAGCATTTCCTCTTGCATTGATGCGTGCCTGTATTCGTCGTGGCATACTATCCACAAGTTCATGAAGGCACTATTGGTCCAGATTGTCCCACTCCTCAACGGCGATTCGGCGTAGATCCCTCAGAGTGGTTTACGGGTCACGTCGTCCATAAACAGCCGTTTTCAATCTATCCAAAGCATGTTTGATAGGGTTCATGTCTGAAGAACATGCTGGCCAGTCTAGTCGGGCGATGTCGTTATCCTGAATGAAGTCATTCACAGGATGTGCACGATAGGGGTGCGAATTGTCGTCCATGAAGACGAATGCCTCGCCAATGTGCTGTCGATATGGTTGCACTATCGGTCAGAGAATGGCATTCACGTATCGTACAGTCGTTACGGAGCCTTCCATGACCACCAGCGGCGTACGTCGGCCGCACATAATGCCACCCCAAAACAGCAGGGAGCCTCCACCTTGCTGCACTCGCTGAACAGTATGTCTAACTCGTCCAGCCTGACCGGGTTGCCTCCAAACACGTCTCCGACGATTGTCTGGTTGAAGGCATATGCGACACTCATCGGTGAAGAGAACGTGATGCCAATCCTGAGCGGTCCGTTCGGCATGTTGTTGGGCCCATCTGTACCGCTCTGCATGGTGTTGTGGTTACAAACATGGACCTCGCTATGGAAGTCGGGAGTGTAGTTGGCCATCGTGCAGCCTATTGCGCACAGTTTGAGTCGTAACACGACGTTCTGTGGCCGCACGAAAAGCATTATTCAACATGGTGGCGTTGCTGTCAGGGTTCTTCCGAGCCATAATCCATAGGTAGCTGTCATCCACTGCAGTAATATCCCTTGGGCAACCTGAGCGAGGCATGTCATCGACAATTCCTGTCTCTCTGTATCGCATCCATGTCCGAGCAACATCGTTTTCGTTGACTCCGAGACGCCTGGACAATTCCCTTGTTGAAAGCCCTTCCTGGCACAAAGTAACAATGCGGACGCGATCGAACCGCGGTACTGACAATCTAGGCACGGTTGAACTACTGAGAACACGAGCCGTGTACCTCCTTCCTGGTGGAATGACTGGAACTGATCGGCTGTCGGACCCCATCCGTCTAATAGGCGCTGCTCATGGATGGTTGTTCACGTCTTTGGGCAGGTTTAGTGACATCTCTGAACAGTCAAACGTACTGTGTCTGTGATATAATATCCACGGTTAACGTTTATCTTCATGAGTTCTGGGAACCGGGGTGATGCAAAACTTTTTTTGATGCGTGTATTATCCCTAAATATTTATACTATGTGACGTACTCGGTAGGTCACTTACTTCTCTTTGTTATAAGTATTATCTTACGAAGGCGTGCTGAAAAGTAATGCCTCCGAATTTTTTATGTGAAAACACCCAAACCTTTTTAAATAAAACAAATTTTATTAACATTCTACATTTTTCTTCTTCATGTCCTACATATTTGCAGCCCTCTGCCACTAGAAGGCTCCGAACTTTTGCTTGGAACATGGCGGTGTGTAACGTAACTATGTTGGTGCGTGAGAAACAGCTTGCTGTAATCGAATTTCGAATTCCAAGAGTTCATCCTTTCCTTCAACATGACTATGCCAGACCACACACGAGCGAGACGACATCGGGGTTCACTGGCATCTATCATCCTCCATAATGTCCCGATTTGGCCCTATCTGATTTTTATCTGTTTCCTAAACCTGAAGAACATCTTCGAGGACTTCACTTAGATACTGAAGAAGTGGTGCAAGCATAGGTGGCTCCGTCAACAAAATCAAACATTCTATAGTGGCGGTATGAACAAACTAGTCTCTCGTTGGCAGAAATGTATTCGTCGCCTGGGTGACAATGTTAAGAAACAAATATGTAGACATGTAGAATGTTAATAACTTTTGTTTTATTTTAAAACCTTTTAAGAGTCTTCACGTAAAAAATTCGGAGGCATTACTTTTCATCAAGCCCTCGTAGCTTTCAAAACATTTAAAGAGAGCTATTATTCATTACACCAAGTGGAAATTCTGTCCAAGTCTCTTTACATTTCCTTACGGTTGTTTCTGTAGACAACAGCATCGTCAGCGACCAGTTTCTTTACTGTGTGCTCCATTTATTTTGAGGTCTCTGAAAAAATTGATTGGCATGAAGTTCATTAATTTATGTGTATCATACACTACATGATCAAAAGTATCCCCGGACACCTGGCTGAAAGTGACTTACAAGTTCGTGGTGCCCTCCATCGGTAGTGCTGGAATTCAATATGGTGTTGGCTCACCCTTACCCTTCATGACAGCTTCCGCTCTCTCAGGCATATGTTCAGTCAGGTGCTGGAAGGTTTCTTGGGGAATGGCAGCCCATTCTTCACGAAGTGCTGCACTGAAGAGAGGTATCGATGTCGGTCGGTGAGGCCTGGCACGAAGTCTACGTTCCAAAACATCCCGAAGGTGTTCTATAGGATTCAGGTCATGACTCTGTGTAGGCCAGTCCATTACAGTGATGTTACTGTCGTGTAACCACTCCGCCATAGGCTGTTCATTATGAACAGGTGCTCCATCGTGTTGAAAGATGCAACTGCCATCACCGAAGTGCTCTTTAACAGTTGGAAGCAAGAAGGTGCTTAAAACATCAGTGTAGGCCTGTGCTGTCATAGTGCCACGTAAAACAACAAGGGGTGCAAGCCCCCTCCATGAAAAGCAAGAGCACACCATAAAACCACCGCCACCAAATTTTATTGTCGGCACTACACACGCTGGCTGATGACGTCCCGGGCATTCGCCATACCCACACCCTGCCATCGGATCGCCACATTGTATACCGTAATCCATCACTCCACACAACGTTTTTCCACTGTTCAGTCGTCCAAGTTTACGCTCCTTACACCAAGTCAGGCATCGTTTGTCATTTACCGACGTGATGTGTGGCTTATGACTATGAAATCCAAGTTTTCTCACCTCCCCCCTAACTGTCATAGTAATTGCAGTGGATCCTGATGCAGTTTGGAATTCCTGTGTGATGGTCTGGATAGATGTCTGCCTATTACACATTACGACCCTCTTCAACTTGTCGGCGGTCTCTGTCAGTCAACAGACGAGGTCGGCCTGTACGCTTTTGAGCTGTACGTGTCCCTTCACGTTTCCACTTCACTGTCACATCGAAAACAGTGGACCTAAGGATGTTTAGGAGCGTGGAAATCTCGCATACAGACGTATGACACAACTGACACCCAATCACCTGACTACGTTCGAAGTCCGTGAGTTGCGCGGAGCGCCCCATTCTGCTATCTCACGATGTCTAATGTCTACTGAGGTCGCTGATATGGGGTACCTGGCAGCAGGTGGCAGCACAATGCACATAATATGAAAACCGTATGTTTTTGGGGGTGTCGGGATACTTTTCATGTGTATTCTATCTATTCAAAATGTTCAAATGTTTGTGAATTCCTAAGGGACGAAACTGCTGAGGTCATCGGTCCCTAGACTTACACACTACTTAAACTAACTTACGCTAAGAACAACACACACACACCCACACACACACACACACATGACACATGCCCGAGGGAGGACACGAACCTCCGGCGGGAGGGGCTGCGCAATCAGTGCATAGCGCCTCAAAAGCACACGGCCACTACGCGTGGCCCTATCTAATCCAAACAATTTTACTACACATTTTATCGAAAAAATTCTGCTCAAACTGGTCTCACATGGAACTTAATAAATGTCATCTTTGATAGCCAGTTGAGAGATCTTTAGATGCACCTGGTTGAAAATATTTGTTCCAGCAAAATTCACAGCCACGTTTGTATTGATGATAGGCTAAGAGCAACAAACCGTTACTTAAATAATATGTGTTGCAGAATATTACAGACCTGTCGTGTGTTTTCATTTATAATGTAAGAGATATAAGAAATATCCCATCAAGAACCAAATGAACAGTCAGTTACGCAATAATCTTAGCCTTGATGGTATGGCGATGTGAGATCTAAATTGTGACGCTCCTGTGGTGAGTTATAGTGCTGTTTTCCATTTCATCGTTCCTTGTTACAAGGCACGTCACCTCAAGGAACTAGGGTCACAACGGAAACCAGTCAACATCTCGTTATTTAACGAAAATTACAAACGTTAACAGCCATATGACGAGCCTCTAACCGGTAATGGCGGTATTTGTAGCTGATAAATTGTATATTAACTGTGGTTGGTTGCTGGTTTTTTTTTTTTTTCAAAGTTATTCTGTAACTTAATACTTGGTCCACCAGGTTGTCACTTCTTAACGTCAAGCATAGGATACTCTCCTGCAGATTTTCTCTCACAAAAATGGAGAATGGTTATGCTTTGTCAATCCTCATTTAGTTAGCCTCTGAAGCTGAGGTCGCTACCGGACGGCTCGGCGGTTGCTCTCGAATCGGAGACAGCCGGTTCAAATCCTAGGCATGGAACAAATACTCATCGCTAGCATTTGGCCGAAATGGAAAGAGAGCTAATGGGGTACAGTTCCTGATAACCACACTTTGTGCTAATGCCCTGGATTAAATTGAAAAGCTCCCTGCAGTGTCTCATGGGGTGAGGATGTGATACCGTCGATTGTGATCCGTCTGGTGGATGCGGACGCTATACTTGGGGGGTCCCTCGCTTCTATTCGAGAAGAGTAGGCAACGTGCCAACACCGTGGTCCCTTCTCTCATTATCATACAACCAAACACGCCACTATACTGTACACACACCCACTACAAACTCATTCAACACGCACCACATACAATTAAAGTAGAAAGCTGAAACATCGCTAGGTAAGTGACTACTGCGCACGTTTGAAGAGAGCACATTCCGATTAGGTGGCTGAATGTACCACTCGTACACTCACAGGCAAAAACGCCATACGACTCTCCCTTGTTTTTTTCCCTTTATTTATGCCCACTTTTCTGTTTGTTGCCATTATCACCAGTTCCAAGGAAACTATCCATTGAGACTAATCGCAAGGTGTTCTCCCATTCTGTATGTTTTCATTAGTCTGATACAACCAAGCAAATCAAATCGTCGCTGATGCTTCGATGCTGACTCTATGTTAGAAAAGTCAGACTAGTTTGGTTCAAAACTGCGGCTCGTCACAAAAAATGCATGTGAATGCTTTGCAGTGACGGATGTGGTTCGAGTGCAGCTTTTAACATGTGGGTCACCTTTTCATTACGATTTCCACCTCCACAGTCATCTGTTTACAATACCAGCAACGTTGTTTCTATTCCAGTGTTATGAGAAAACGACTGTTCGTAGCATATCAGCATGGTCGATTTTCCTTCAGTCACCTGTTCTACATCTATATCCATACTCCGCAAGCCACCTGACGGTGTGTGGCGGAGGGTACCTTGAATACCTCTATCGGTTCTCCCTTCTATTCCAGTCTCGTATTGTTCGTGGAAAGAAAGATTGTCGGTATGCCTGTGTGGGCTGTAATCTCTCTGATTTTATCCTCATGGTCTCTTCGCGAGATATACATAGGAGGGAGCAATATACTGCTTGACTCCTCGGTGAAGGTATGTTCTCGAAACTTCAACAGAAGCCCGTACCGAGCTACTGAACGTCTCTCCTGCAGAGTCTTCCACTGGAGTTTATCTATCATCTCCGTTACGCTTTCGCGATTACTAAATGATCCTGTAACGAAGCGCGCTGCTCTCCGTTGGATCTTCTCTCTCTCTACTGTCAAACCTATCTGGTACGGATCCCACACTGGTGAGCAATATTCAAGCAGTGGGCGAACAAATGTACTGTAACCTACTTCCTTTGTTTTCGGATTTCATTTCCTTAGGATTCTTCCAATGAATCTCAGTCTGGCATCTACTTTACCGACGATCAATTTTATATGATCATTCTATTTTAAATCACTCCTAATGCCTACACCCGGGTAATTTATGGAATTAACTGCTTCCAGTTGCTGACCTGCTATATTGTAGCTAAATGATAAAGAACCTTTCTTTCTACGTATTCGCAACACATTACACTTGTCTACATTGAGATTCAATTGCCATTCCCTGCACCACGCGTCAATTCGTTGCAGATCCTCCTGCATTTAAGTACAATTTTCCATTGTTACAACCTCTCGATATACTACAGTATCATGCGCAAAAAGCCTCAGTGAACTTCCGATGTTATCCACGAGGTCATTTATGTATATTGTGAATAGCAACGGTCCTACGACACTCCCCTGCGGCACACCTGAAATCACTCTTACTTCGGAAGACTTCTCTCCATTGAGAATGACATGCTGCGTTCTGTTATCTAGGAACTCTTCAATCAATCACACAATTGGTCTGATAGTCCATATGCTCTTACTTCGTTAATTAAACGACTGTGCGGAACCTGTTAGCGCAGGTTCATCATGTAAATCTGAATCTAAGATTATACGCAGCAAACCATGTTATGTTGCGTGGTGGAGGGTTCTTATGGTGCTGTAATCATCCCTCCATTTTCAGTCCTATTCGCGAGCGGTGCGTGTGAAGAACAAATGTCGATAAACCTGCACATGAGCTCTAATTTTTCCGATTTGCTCGTCGTGATCATTTCGCGGAAGTATGTGGGAGGAAGTAATATGTCGCCCGCTTCTTCCTGGAACGTACTCACTTGGACTTTCAATAGTAAATCTGTTTGTGATGCATAAAGCTCTCTCGTAGCAACTGCCACTGGAGTTTTTCGGGCGTCTCCGTAACGCTCTCGCGCCGTGTGACAGAACTTGATCATCTCAGTATGAAACCTACCTGGGGAACCTCCAAGGCTGATCAACAATACTCAAGAATATGTCGAACGAGTGTTTTGTATGCTATTTCTTTCGTTGATTAATTATATTTTTATGAGATTCCTCCTATGAATCTGAGCCTGGCATCTGATGTTCCTATAATTTCTGTTATGTCATCATATCATTTCTGGTCGCTCCTGACATTTCCTCCCACGTATTTTGTACTCGTTACTGTTTCCAGTGGTACTTTTCCAATAGCATACCACACAGCAATGGATCTCTTCGCCTATGTGTGCGCAATACGTTACATTTATTTACATTCAGGGTAAACTGCCAAAATGGTTCAATTGGCTCTGAGCACTATGGGACTTAACATCTGAGTTCATCAGTCCCCTAGAACTTAGAACTACTTAAACCTAAGTAACCTAAGGACATCACATACATCCATGCCCGAGGCAGGATTCGAACCTGCGACCGTAGCAGTCTCGCGGTTCCGGACTGAAGCGCCGAGAACCACTCGGCCACAGCGGCCGGCGGTAAACTGCCAGACCCTGTACCAATCACGGATTCTCTTCAGGACTTCCTGCATTTCGATACAGTTTTTTGATGTTACAGTCTCCTCAGCATCGTAGCGAGCGAACAGCCTGACGGAGCTTCCGACATTATTCATTAGATCATATGTTGTAAATAGTAATTGCACTGTAAAACTCCTGTAGTGTATTTCAGAAGGCCCTCCACATCAGTCGACTTTGTCGCATTAGAAACAACGTGTTGAGGTCTGTCTGGTAGAAAGTTCTGAATCTAGTTACAAATCCGCTCGATACAAGCTAAATTGGTTTTTTTTTTTTCATTTAACGACAGTTCAGAACTATAATGAATGCCTTTCGGTGCTCTGTACTTCATGGAGGAATAAAGCTAGCTGTGTTTCGTAAAATTTTCGATTACGCAACCCATGTTGTTTTCTATACAGGGGATATTCGTTATCCAAAAAGGTTAGAATGTGTGAACTTACAATAGTTCTATAATTCTAAAACTGATTGACGTCAGTGATATAGCCCTGTAATAATGCCCATCTCCCAACGGTCTTCCTCGAAAAAAGAAATGACGTACACATTTTTCCAGTCGCTAGAAAAACTTCGTTGCTCCAACGACTTAAAATAAACTATTGTTAGAAAGAGAGCTCACTCTACAAGTACTTCATCCAGTCAAGGTGGCTTTCCACCATTGCAAGTTTTTTGAAGATTTTGTATTCCGTGATCACGTTTCTGAATATATGCTATTTCAGCGTTCATGCGATGATTGAAAGGAGGGGCCGTATAACAATATTCCACGGTGGAACAATCAGGGCAGATCGAGTTCTGTAGTTCGACATTGTCGCTGTCATCTTCCGTTTCGGTGCCAATATGGTCACTGAGCGACTGAGCAGACGAATGCGTTTCGTGTACTGCCTTTGCGTAAGACCAAAACTTCTTAGGATTTTTAGTCACATCGGTTGGAAAATTTTTACTTTCTCCTGAAAGGAACCAATAAACTTGGCAGAAACAAAAACTGTGTACTATCTGTGAAAGTTTCCTTAGTTAGCCCATAGTTACTGTTTACATAAAAGAGTAACTTGCTTATTCCCTGCCTAATATAGACTGGTGAGCTGGGGATCACACTTTAAGGTAAAATTAATTTCTTTAGTACTGATGGATGATTCCTATCTGCAGAATACGATCCAGCTGCAAAATACGAACAATAACAATTAGAAAAATGGAACTCCAGTTTCGAATATTTCCATTTGTACAAAATAGCGCCACGTCTTTCTTCTCTTGGCTCTCCAACATTGTGATAACTGGTTGAGAGTCTTCCCTGAAATATAACAAGTCATCACAGTCTAGGAATGTTCGGTTTGAAGAACACCTGTCAAGACAGAGTCAGATTCCTAAACTTAGCCGCAACGTTCAAGGTGAGGTTCTCAGTACAGATATCATCTTCTCAACTATGTGTAAACAGTTAACACAGCGGAGTCCACGAAATACTCTAAAAGCATCCGAGATAAGAATAATATTCTTCTCCGAACGCTCGAAAGAAGCTCTTGGCAGCTGTTTCACTGACTATTTCTCAGTAAAAAAAATATCGAATCAGGCGACAGAACAAAACGTTTATGGTACATTGAACGGTATATTGCACGGTAAAAAATAAATCAATATGTTGGGAAAGTTTTGGAGGTTACAGTGTCGTGTAATCGTTGTAAGATAGGAGAGGAACTGACGGAACTGAAGAAATTAGATTTAATGTAAAAATCCGAGGGAAGTATAGTCCACGTACGAAGTAGCTAGCTTACAAAACCATGTTCGACTATTACTTGAATATTGTTCATCAATCTGCAATCCATAGCAGAGAGGATTTATGGAGGACGCAAAGAGGAGCAGCGCATTTCGTCACGTATTCATTAAGAAATCACGGAGGTGTTACAGAGATGCACAGCCTACTCCAGTAGTAGACGTTATGACAGAGATGTCGTGCACTTTAAAATTCCGAGAATGTGCGTTGCTGGAAGAGTCAACCAATATACTGCTTTCTCCTATGCATAATGTGTGGCAAGACCATGAAAGTAAAATTAGAGAGATCTGAACTCACACTGAGGCTTATCAACAATAGTTCTTCTCGTGGAACATTCGCAGCTGGAATAGGAAAGGAGAAAGTTACAGTGCCACACAAAAGAGTCCTCCGCAGTGCACTCTAAGGTGGCTTGCGCTAAAAAGGTGTACATGTACTTGTTGAAATATGGACTGTTTTATTTCTGTAGAAGATAGTCAGTACTCAGGGGTGCAAATTCTCCGCCTGCTGACGTCTAGTCGCAGATAGTAGTGGCACAAAGTATGTTTCAGTGCAATTTGGTAGTGTGGACTGCCTACAAGAGGGGCAGGTATACACTCAGGGGCAAACCTATTGTTCTCCTTTGATTGACAGGTCCTTAACCTATTGTTTCCCCACCCCTCAGGAAACCTCCCCCCTCACTGCTACAGTTACACTTTCAGGTCTGAGTTATGGGAATAGCCCCACTCACTCTTATCAATTTGATTGACTACTTAATAAAATTCATCAATTAATTAACCTCTCCCAGTCTGGTAAACCCGGAAATTGGCGGGAAAAAGACTCAGTTGATCGGTCATTTGGAGGGAATTCGATTGTAGTGTGTGGAATATTGTTTAAACAATTTAAACAATGTATAGAACATTGTTTAGTTATTTATGGCAGTGTATGGAATATAGTTTATTTATTTATTTAAAGACTTTTTCAGGAAATCGATCACCGCACCCACCGCCCCATTCCTGTCCCCCTCGCCCAGTACTCTCTCCCCTCCCCTCCTCTACCTGGAAACTGCTGGCTCTGCAGTGGACAGGAAGGATCTCACAAAGGGAAATTCAACGGTATATTTTTTTAATAAAAAAATCAGTTTGTGGGTCTTGGATTTCTCTTGCCCATCATTCTCTGCTGTTTGGAAAGATGCAGGTCTGGTGAGAAGTAATTACATCGACCCCATTTCCTTTTTTATTCCGACTGTACAACAAATACCGCCTTGAAACACACATCACACGTAATTACACACAGTTAAAAATCCGTCGATCGTGAAGCACGCACTGCCCGCCCTCCCCTGTCCACTGGACTGCACAGGACGCTGCCGCACATGCTCCCAGAAGTCGGGATGCACCAGCAGCCCCCGCAAAGTGACGACGTGGCCGTCAGCAGCAGAACCACGCACAGGTGTCAGTTCATGTCCCACAAGGATGAGGCAGCGGCTTTCCTTTCATACTTGACACCCGAGAAATTCATGTCGAAATACGTGTTCACCTAGCCACCGTTGCTGGTGCGATGATGCTGATCTGTGGGTCCAGCGCTATAGAAATCTGTTCCAGTGCTTCCCAGAATAGCTCAGGGCGCAATGTTCCTAGCGATCCTAACTGGACATGCGAGACGCCGCGAGCCACTGCCGGGCAGACGAATACTGGGGCGTGAGTTATTGCTCAAAGCCTGCTGCCAATGGCAGCCAGCAGGTGAAAGTCGTGTCTATTTTCGGGTATACAGTTAGAGTTCTTTGAGTGTTATACTGACGTCACATGTCTATGTAAATAAGACCAAGTCAACCTCTGGGCCATGCCATGTGTTTACCGTTGCTGGCGCGATACCTCTCTACCTGTGGATGCTGACATCACAGGTCACACTAAAGATATCTGTTCCAATGCTTCCCAGAATAGCACAGGGTGCGTTGTTCCGAGCGATTCTAACAGGACAGCCCGTCCATTACATATCAGTCCCTTCCCAGAATTCGTAAAGTGCCGCAGAAATAGTTAACCGTCGCTTTTGTGGGAGCTTTCGTGATGTCTCAGGTTGTCTGCAGGGAAATTCTTGTCCTAACAGTACCTGTTTACGAAAATTGCCCGAATAACACCAGATGCATTCTTCCTGATGGTCCTAATGGGACAGCCCATCTGTTACTGAATTTATCCGCCAAATTACTGATGCTGCCAGTGTGCTGTCCGCCTTTTTTTTTTTTTTTTTTTTTTTTTTGCAGATGACACTTTCAGTGGCAAAAAACTATTTTGTACAGATCGCCATATTGCACTGACAGTTAAACCCTGCAAAAGTGATCTACAGATCATCAAATACATCCCACGTATTCACCTTACCGCTGTGCAGTGCCGGCGGAGGAAACTACCACCGTAAATGCAGCCCATGACCGCAGCCACGGAAGAGCATGTCAACCAGAGAGAGATGCCAGACAGCTGTGGACGACCAGATATCCCGGGAGAATGCTATCAATACTCCCAGCGCAAACACTCATCATATTGAATCTTCTCAAATTTCCACACAGTATACACGCAACACACACGGTCTTGAAGGCAACTTAATGCAAACTGCATATTAGTTCACTATTCACCCGCCGAGTGGGAGCCGCGAGCCAAATCGTCGTAAGACGTAAGATTTCTCGGACTCTCTGAATTGATGTATAAAGGATGGCCAAGCCCCATCTCGGAACAGAGGCGTTACTGTTTCCAGGCCTGACCTGCTTGATTGTTGCTGTGCTTTCTACAGCCATCTCCAGACTTTATTTGGTTGAGAGAACATTGATTGTGGTGTATGTTGAGTGCATCTAGCAGGTGAAATACGGGCGGAGGACACGATTTCTGGTTCTCCAGACATGAGAAACACCAGTTGACTTTGTAAATTATAGGGATGATTTGGAATCATCACCGACATCGGCATTCGCGAGAGGAAATATCAGTTCCCTCTATTTTTTTTTTTTTTTGAGTTTTCACGTAAAGGTCTTCGCAGACGGGATAAGTTCCTAGTTACTCAATGGTTTACAGCACACTCCACCGCGCAAAAATTTCGGGTTTGTAGAGAAATAATTTCCAGTCTATATCTTCGGAATTATTTAGCTCCAGCGATCGGCAGGATACTGCTATGTGCTTGATATCGAAAAGTATAGCGTAAATAGTATAATATTCTGACAAACCATGTGAAAATACATGTGTACCTGTAATCCCAGAGTCTGAAGATGTCTGTAGAAAGCAAGCAATCAAGCAAATAGGTTGGGGGTAGAAACAGTGATGCCTTTGTTCTGAGGGGAACCGACCCAGCCTTTATGCAACAGTCTTCACAGTATATGTATGAGTGTCTGGTGGCCGGTAATGTGTGTCCTGTCATGAGAGAGATATACATTCAGCACGTCGGTAGACATAACGGGAATGATTATTCTTTTTTTTTTTTACATGGAAAATTATGTGCACTATAGATACTTAGATTCGTTCCAGAACTACTATTGTAAATAGGAGACATATCTAGTACACTGTTCAGTGTCAGACTACAGCAGCAATTCTAATATTTAATTATAGTTACACTGATAAATATGTGTCTTTTTTCCAATCTTCTTGTGAGTCTGGATTTGGCTGTAGAAAGCGTAGCAGTAAGCAAGCAGGTTGGGGCCAGAAACAGTAACGCCTTTGTGCCAAGATGGGGCTTGCCCATCCTTTGTACATCAGTTCAGAGAGTCTGAGAAAGCTTATGGCTTATGACAATTTGGCTTGCGGCTCCCCCTGGTCGGGTGACTTGTGAACTAATACCCAGTTCGTGTTGGGTTGCCCTTGGGAACACGTGTGTCACGTGTATACTGTGTGGATATTTGAGAACATTCAATGCAATGAGTATTTGCGCTGGGAGTATTGATAGCATTCTCCCAGTATGTGGGATCGTCCACAGCCAGCTGGCCTCTCTCTCTGGTTGATATGCTCTTCTGTGGCTGCAGTCAAGAGCTGCGTTCACGGTGGTAGTTTCCTCCTTCGGCGCTGCATTGCAGCAGGGTGAATACGTGGGATGTATTTGACAATCTGTAGATCACTTCTGCAGGGTTTAACTGTTAGTGCAATATGGCGATCTGTACAAAATAGTGTTTTGCCGCTGAAAGTCTCGTCTGCAGAAGAAAAAGGCAGACACGGCTTTCACAATGGCAGCATCAGTAATTTGGCGGATAAATTCAGTAGGGTCCCATTAGGACCATCAGGAAGAACGCATTCGGTGTTATTCAGGCTATTTTCGTAAAAAGGTACTCTTAGGACAAGAATTTCCATGCATACAACCTGAGACATCACGAAAGCTCCCACAAAAGCGGCCGTTAACTATTTCTGCAGCACTTTACGAATTCTGGGAAGGAACTGATATGTAATGGACGGATCGGTAGACACAATGCACCCTGTGCTATTCTGGGAAGCATTGGAACAGATTTCTTTAGTGCGACCTGTGAAGTCAGTATCCTCAGGTAGAGAGGTATCGCCCCAGCAACAGTAAACACGTGCGCATGGACCAGAGGTTGACTTGGTCTTATTTACATAGACATGTGATGTCAGTATAACACCCGAAGAACTCTAACTGTATACCCGAAAATAGACACGACTTTCACTTGCTGGCTGCCGTTGTCAGGCAACCTGAGAACAATAACTTGCGCCCCTGTATTTGTCTTTCCGGCACTGGCTCGCGGCATCTCGCGTGTTCCGTTAGGACCTCTAGGAACAATGCATACTGAGCTATTCTGGGAAGCAATGGAACAGATATCTATAGAGCTGGACCCGCAGCTCTGCGTCATCGTGCCAGCAACAGTGCCTAGGTGAACACATATTTCGATAGGAATTCCTCGGGTGTCAAGAGATGCCGCCACCTCATCATTGCCTGACCTGAACTGCCACCTGCTCCAATATACCCTTGATTTTCCCTTCGTGAGATCCTTCGTCTCCACTGCAGAGCCGCTAGTTTCCAGGTAGAGGAGGGTAGGGGGTGAGGGGAGGGGTCGACGGGGACAGGGATGGGGTGGCGGGTGTGATTTGCTGAAAAATTCTTTAAATAAATAAATAAACTGTATTCCATACACTGTCATAAATAACTACATTGTCTGAATGGTTTGAACAATATTCCATACACTACAATCGAGTTTCCTCCACATGACCCATCACAGGGTCTTTTACTCCTATTTCTGTGTTTACCAGAGGTGGGAGGTTAATTATTTGATCAATTTAATTAAGTAGTCAATCAAATTGATAAGAGTGAGACGAGCTATTCCAGTAACTCAGACCTGAAAGTGAACCTGTGGTAGTGTTTGAAGAGGTTTCCTGAGGGGTGTGAGGGAGGGGGTGCACAAACAATAGATTAAGGACCTGTCAGTCAAAACGAAGAATCCTTTTAGCATAACAATAGGTTTAGGACCTGTCAATCAAAGGAGAACAATAGATTAATCACCTGTCAATCAAAGGAGAACAATAGGTTTGCCCCTGAGTGCATAACTGCCCCTGATGTAGGCAACCCACACTAACAAAATGTGCTGAAACATACTTTGTCCCACTACTGCCGATTTCTTATTGGTTGTGTATGCCTCTTACTCGGTCTATGCTCATGATGTGAGACATAGTAATTACAACTGACTCCTACATCAGCCATTCTGCACATATTGTTTTGATGTTGTGCAAACATCAGTAATAGATTAGCTGAAGCATAATGTGAATACTGTGAACATTAAAATGTAGTCCTTATCATTCATTGTGGGAAATGGCAGACATGGTATTGGCTCTGAGCACTATGGGACTTAACTTCTAAGGTCATCACTCCCCTAGAACTTAGAACTACTTAAACCTAACTAACCTAAGGACATCACACACATCCATGCCCGAGGCAGGATTCGAACCTGCGACTGTAGCGGTCACGCGGTTCCAGACTGTAGCGCCTAGAACCGCACGGCCACCCCGGCCGGCGGACATGGTATTCCGCTATAGTTTGGTCAATGGCGTAACTCGATAGGCACGCATGTCATGTTGTTCAAACGACATTCTAATCACCATATTCCAGCTTCGACAGTTTTCGTAGGTTAAAGATGGCCTTTCGATAGAATCTAGTCTCGGCAGTTGTTAAGTTTTATGCTTCGACTAATATTCAGTGAAACTGTTTAAGTGTAATTTTTAGAAAAGAGTTTATACTTTCGCATCTCAGTGAAATCTTTAGACTTTAACGTGACTGTGTACATAATGTAACTTTATGCTCACTAGTGGCTGAATGTAACCATTTCTTGTGGGGTATATGAAACTTATGAAACTTCTATGTTTAAAGTACCTATATGCAGTCCTCATGGACAGTACGTATGTGTGATAACTATATTTCTACGTAAACTTAATACGTAATCTCAGTGCTTCCATTTCGGAAAAACAATCACATAGCCACTGAATTAAATAATATCAGAATGTGAATAGAGGGTGATTTTCTCTACCGTGTACAAACTCTTGGGACTGATTGATGAGAGGATACGGAACAAAAAAGATCTAATGAACTTATGTCTGGAAATGCATGGTTTCCATGCTAGAGACCATTTATTCAATCATAGACTGTTACAGAGACTGCGGTCTAATACGCGCTGTGCCACGCAGCCACCGTTACAGTATGCATGGTTTCCCCCCTAGAGCGTGGTACTGTTCCTCATACGTCATGACCTCGCACCCTCTCCTGCCATAATAATTGGCAATGTTGTGTCGTATTCACTTCTGTTGCTGACTCACTTTGTAGTGGATGTGATACAGCGATGTACACAACGGTTTCGTATTCGAATCAAGAATTTGCCAACATCGTGTTTACTTATGGAAAGGAAAATGGCAACGGACGATGGTCAGCAAGGTTGTATCAGGAGACCTATCCCCACTGACAACAACCACAGCATTCAATGTTTGCAACAGAGTTTCGTCGTTTGTCTGAAACAGGGTCATTTCAGGAAACAGGAAATCATGAAGAAGGTATCCAAACTGTTCAGACACCACACTTGGAAGGCGACCGCCATGTCCGTACCAGGCAGTTCAGCCGAAAGTACAAGGGTAAGCCAGATGACCGTGTGGATCATTCTCCATGACAATTGTTACTACCCTTATCGCGTACAGCGTGTACAGGGCTTACTAACGACAGACTTTCCACATCGGGAGCAGTTTTGCCACTGTTTTCTTCACCAGGGATTTGTGTCATCCATCTTATTCACAGATGAGGCCACTTTTATGTGGAGTGGTATCTTCAGTTTTTATAGCAGTCATCTGTAGGATAGTATGCAGAATCCCCATTATATGGTGACAGCGAATCATCAACATCGGTGCAGCTGGAATGTGTGGGCCGGGATAATTGGCAACCGAATTTTGGGACCAGTCTTCCCTCCATGTCGCCTAACAGGCTGGAACTATCGGCGTTTCTTGCGGGTAACTTTTCCTCCCCTGCTGGAAGAAGTGCCATTGATGATTTGAAAGGTTATGTGGCTGCTACATGATGGTGCTGCAGCCCACTTCGTCGCTAACGTCCGGAAGGATCTCTATCGTGTCTTCCTTTGTCCACGGATCGGATGAGGGGGTTCAGTTGCATGGCCAGCTTGTTCACCGGATCTCATACCCGTGCAATTTCTGGTTATGGAGCCATCTCAAAGGTATCGTGTATACAGAGCCCATTCCAGACGTGGAGACACCAGAGCAGCGTATTCATGCTACCTATGATACTGTTCGGATGCAGCATTGCCGATGTGAACGTATGAGACAGAACATGCCACAGCACGTACACGCATGCATTGAGGTACATTGAAACCATTTTCAGCACATACTGTAACTGTGGCTGCATGGTGCAGCGCTTATTAGACAACAATCTGTAAGAATGTATGATTGAATAAATGTTCTCTAACATGGAAACCATGCCTTTCCAGACATAAGTTCGTTAGACCTTCTTTGTTCCGTATCCTCTCACCGATCAATCCCTGAAGTTTGCACATTGTGGGAAAAATCTCCGAGTATAATCTGAAAAGACAATCACTGTACCTTAAGAGCATAAACAATGATCAATTTTGGCCCTAATAATCACTCTGACTTACCTGTGCGACAACGGAACACTGAGCTGTGCGTAGCAAATGCGTGTCACTGTTGCAAGCTGAAATAAAATTACTTAAGTAATTCTTGTCATGTGAAATGGAAGAGTATGACTCGCCTTACATAATACACAGTTATCAGTCGGATCTTTCCAGCTGCAATGCGAATCCGAATTAGTCTGTTTTAAAAAGTTTTAAATAGCAAGTGGGATGTGGATGCTTAATGTCGAATAATCTGAAAACTAATTGGACTTTAAATTTGTATTAATTAGCAGAAGTTAAAAGATACGAATATACTATACCACTGGACTTCGTTGTTAACAAATATTTCAAGTTTGGAAAAAAAAATTTAAAAAGTTAGCTCTTGGACGAAACTTTCATGAAACTTAGTTCTTTTTTTATTCAGCATTTTAAAATAATGACACAGCAGTACCAAACAGTGCAACTTACGAATGTTTACAAACAAAAACTGAAAACGCTCCCTAAACAAGATAGCCCACCTTCTGCAAAGCTAGCGCACGCGGCTGGATGTTACCTTCTTTCGTAAATTCAAATTACAGCAACAGCATTTCGAAATTAGGCATCCGCACCAATACACACGTCTGCTTCCAACGACGCATCGACGACCTATGTCTGTCTGTCTGTCTCTCTCTCTCTCTCTCTCTCTCTCACTCTCTCTCTCCCTCCCTCCCTCCCTCCTTCTCCCGTGGGCGGATTCTTTGATAACAACATACACTGATCAGTCAGAACATTACGACCACCCATCTACGGTCGATGTAAACCCATCCAAGAGATAACACCGTCACTTGGCGAGAAATGACTGCTAGTCAGACGCCTGCACGATGCATGTAGTGTGTCCGTCTGTGGAATGGGCAAGGTGCCAGATGTGTTTAGTTTGACCGATGGCAGATTGTGACAGCTCAGAGGCTCAGCACGAGCATTGGGTGTTCGAGGAGTGCTGTGGTGAGTGTCTTCAACACTCGGTGAAACCATGGTGAATCCACGCCCTGACTTCGTGCGGTTAGGCGGACACCACTCATTACAGATGTCGGATGTCGTAGGCTTTGCAGATTGGTAAAACGAGACAGGCAACGAACTGAGGCGGAACTAACATCAGACTGTAATGCTGGGCAAGTGTGTCTGCACATACAGTGCATCGAATGCTCCTAACGTTGGGTCCCCGCAGCCGTCGACCTGTGCATGTGCTGATGTTAAGACCACGACATCAGCAACTGCGCCTGAAATGGACACGTGACCATCGGCACTGGACGTTGGCGCAGTGGCAGAGCGTTGCGTGGTCTGACGAATTCCGACACCTTCTTCATCATGCCGATGGGAGGGCGCGAATCCGTCGTCGTCCAGGGGAGCAGATCCTTGATACCTGCACTGAGGGACGAAGACAAGCTCGCGGCGGCTCCATTATATTCCGGGGAGCATTCAGGTGGGTATCCATGAGTTCAGTGGAGCTCGTGACGGCCAAGGAGTATCGTACACACGTTAAAGACCACGTACACTCCTTCATGACGATCATGTTTCCCGACGGCAGTGGCTTTTTTCGACAAGATTACGCGCTATGTCACAAGGCCAGGACTGTGATGGTCTGGTGTGGGGAACACAGTGGGGAGTTCCATTTGATGTGCTGGCCCCCCGACTCGCCAGATCTAAATCCTATCGAAGTCACCTGCGATGTGATTGAATGTGGTGTCAGATCTCGTCGCCCCACTCCCCAGAATTTTAGGGGGATTGGGTGACTTGTGTGTGGCAGCTCCCTCCTGCGACCTACCAAGGCCTCATTGCTTCCACGCCACGACGCGTCGCCTCTGTTATCCGTGCCAAAGGTGGACATACCGGATGGTGGTCATAATGTTCTGGCTGATCAAAATTTGGAATCTAGCGAACCTGCTTCATATGTACAGTCAGGAAAAGCGTTACCTGTGGCAATATTATACACAAAATTGTCACTTCTCATACTGTAACAACTTTAAACAATAACGAAAACAGGATCTCAGCTACGTTTTAGTGGCAATTAAAGAAGTTCTTAAAGAGTCAGCGGCAAGACATAATCAATGCCCTCTCTGCGCGATTGCAATGGAAATACTATTGGCGACGGTGCTGCCAAAGAAGAGTTACTAAACACAGCCTTCCGAAATTCCTTCACCAAAGAAGACTAAGTCAATATTCCACAATTCGAATCAAGAACAGCTGTCAACATAAGTAACGTAGAAGTAGATATCATCGGGGTAGTTAAGCAACTCAAATCACTCAATAAAATCAAGTCTTCTGGTGCAGACTGTATACCAGTTAGTTTCCTTTCAGAGTATGCTGATACCGTGGCTCCATACTTAACAATAATATTGAAAGATCTCTGTTGGATTCCTTTCATGTTAATTTCTTAAATCTGTTGTCATTTACGGCATAAATTCCTCTTCTAAATTTACTGTGGTGTTTCTGACTATCTGGGAGGATTGGTTCAAATGGCTCTGAGCACTATGGGACTCAACTGCTGTGGTCATTAGTCCCCTAGAACTTAGAACTACTTAAACCTAACTAACCTAAGGACATCACACACATCCACGCCCGAGGCAGGATTCGAACCTGCGACCATAGCAGTCGCACGGTTCCTGACTGCGCGCCTAGAACCGCGAGACCACCGCGGCCCGCTATCTGGGAGGAGACCGAGCAGTGGAACGTGTTACTTTTACACATAAACAATAACGATCTGTCACACTACTACACTTTAAAACACAGTTTATATGTAATTCATGTCACACAGTCTCATACGGAACCTACATCCGCTTTCTTTTATATACTGTATATGATAAGATACTGTCATCCCCCTTCCTTTCTGTGTGAGAGGATGAATGAGCAACTGTATTTCTAGTTGCATGCTTGATGGTAGCAGACAAGCCTGTCTGCTAGAGAACAGTAGGACCAACGTCGGAACAGGTAGCTACGCTTTCTAGAAGCAAAGAGGTTTCTATTCTTAGTATGGTCCTGTCTGTCCCTTGTCATGTTGGTATAGGAAGCTGCCTCTCTGGTCACTTCCGTTTGTATTTGTGAGGCACCCCTCAGGAGGGACCCACGGCAGTCTGTCTGCGGCGAGCGTCTGAAGTGGTAAGGTCTCCGGCTAAGCGCGTATCTGCTAAGTCCGTAGGACAATGGATTTCTTAAGTTCAGCCTAACTGAAAATTTAATTACCTTTATTTCAGGTTTAGCTCTAAAATATCTAATGTTAACTTAAATTGCAACGCTGTGTAATTCGAGTGTAAAGTTCAGAATATCTTCCGGTAGTTGCTTCGTCGCTACTTTGTGAGTAAAGTGGAACCACGTGTTGACCAGTAATTCCAACTAAGATCATCAATCCTAAATGCGAATGTGCATGAGATTATAACATCTCGTCTTGACAATATTTTTCAATATAGCAACTTTTCTTTATGTTCAACCCACGTGGGGTGTACTTTGTGAGACCAGTACCACGTGGTTATACAATTGTTTGATCCATCGGGTTAATAGTAAGACGATAGTAACCAGTTCGAGGTTTTTCTTTTGTAAATTGCGTTTCGATGTAATTTATTTTAATTATCAAAATTATTGTGGAGTTACACTCTTTGTGTAAACCAAGTTGACGTGAAGCATGTGGTGTAAGCATCAAAGTAGCCCTCAGCTATTCTTTTCGCGAAGATTTCACAAAGAGTTAATATGAATTTAGTATACCAGTGTGTGGTAATTACATGACGGACAGGATTGCGCTACGAACGTAACTTCTTTGGCTGAAAATTGATTCGGTTGGTTGTGGTTAATTTCCTCTTGGATATGTTTCAACGTTCTTTGTGTGTTATTTTATGAATGCAGTGTTGTATACAGTCTCCCAATCTTGACTCCCTATTTGATGTGTTCTGTAAGATAACAAACTCACATTAACACGATCCTAAATAAGGCACCAGTTTAGTTATGAATCAAGATTGATATGCCGAAATTTTAATGGAACAATGATCAATGTTAAAATAAATGTCCAAATATAAACTGATTTATTTCTTTTCATTTAAATTGTCTATATATATATATATATATATATATATATATATATATATATATATATACCCGGTTATCGTAAGACGAGTACTAAAAGACTATAATTAATGTTAGTCTGGTTGGGAATTTGGTAAGTTGGACTTGATACCTGGTGAAACAGTTGTGCAGTAATGCAAGCTTAACTTCCTCAGATAGCTCACAGCTTTTAACCCATTTTTATGGTCTTGAATATCAGCACCGCTTTCAGAATATCGTCTCAGTTATGTGACTGGATCCGTGATTTCCTGTCAGAGAGGCCACAGTTCGTAGAAATTGACGGAAAGTCATCGAGTAAAACAGAAGTGATTTCTGGCGTTCCCCAAGGTAGTGTCATAGGCCCTTTGCTGTTCCTTATCTATACGAACGATTTAGGAGACAATCTGAGCAGCCGTCTTAGGTTGTTTGCTGACGATGCTGTCGTTTATCGACTAGTAAAGTCATCATAAGATCAAAACAAATTGCACAAAAATTTAGAAAAGACATCTGTATGGTGCGAAAATTGGCAGTCGAACCTGAATAACCAGAAGTGTGAGGTTATCCACATGGGTACTAAAAAGAATCAGTTAAACTTCGGTTACATGATAAATTAGTCAAATCTCTAACGCCATAAAATCAACTAAATACCTAGGAATTACAATTACGACCAACTTAAATCGGAAGGAACACATAGAATATGTTGTGAGGAAGTCTAACGAAAGACTGCGTTTTATTGGTAGGATACTTCGAAAATGTAACAGATCTACTAAGGAGACGGCCTACACTATGCTTGTCCATCCTCCTTTAGGATACTGCCCCGCGATGTGGGATCCTTGCCAGACAGGATTGAATAGTACACCGAGAAAGTTCAAGGAAGGGCAACACGTTCTGTATTATCGCGAAGTAGGGGAGAGAGTGTCACTGAAATGATACAGGATTTGGTGTGGATATCACTAAAACAAAGGCGTTTTTCGCTGTGGCGGAATCTTCTCACGAAATTTCAATCACCAACTTTCTCCTCCGAATGCGAAAATATTTTGTTGACGCCGACCTACATAGGGAGAAACGATCACCATAACAAAATAATGGAAATCAGAGCTCGTACCGATAGATATATGTGTTCGTTTTTTCAGTGTGCTGTATGAGACTGGAATAATAATGTATTTTGAAGGTGGTTCGATGAACCCTCTCCCAGGCGCTTAAATGTGATTTGCAGAGTATCCATGTAGATGTAGATGTGGAGTCACAGTAACTTCTTTTGTTCCTCCATGGGATTCCATAGAGTAAATATCTCATCTATATATGAACACCCCGCGCCGGTGTTGCTATAAATTATAAAACGAAATATTTGTGTTTTGTTCGCTTACTTGTTTGTTTATGACTAGCTCCATTGGAAATATTTGTATGTAACCATGATTTCATGTGTTCAAATCTTTGTATTAGCTCCCTGACATTGTATTCATACCCTATCTTACAGGACACACACATTTTTGAGACTACCACTGGCAGGTAGCTACAGTTCTGGTCCGAAGCAAGGCTATAGACCGTATGCCGAGATATGTTTGGTGCGGGGAGTGGGCCACAGTGACCCTGAGTGGCCATGTCACAAAGGAGAGCTATGGCGCAAACCGAACACGCTATCGTCTTCCAAATTGCTCCATTTTTCTCCTCGAGCTATTCGCGACTTTTTCTTCTTTTGCCACTTGCCACAAACTGCAGCCGACTGAAATCATTTCTAGAGTGACATTGAGGACTGCGTTGATAGTCACTCAGGGTTCACATGATCAAGACTGCATGTGTGCCAGTACCCACCTTCTGTAACAAGAAACCACGTAAACTATTCAACGTTATACAAGCTGCGACATCGTTGCAAAAAAAAAACAGTGACCCGTATATGTGATCAGTTTCCTTTAATCTATGTCAATGGTCACAGACTGTTTGATACCAGATCACCAGTTTCAGTCTTTAATGACCATTATATGATCTGTAGCAAATGGGAAAAACATAAATACACTCGCAAACTGTATACATTTTAAGAACAAACACATAGACCATAATGAAAAGTAGTACTGACAAACTTTACATTTGTGGGCTTTAAATATGAAGAGGCATACCTGTTTCATAAAAACAAAGTCTTAATGTACTGCAGCCATAGTGGCATCGTCAAATGTTAAATGTGGAATTAGCACCAGCATCGTCAAATACATATAGATAACATCGCATGCACGAGTCATGTTGTCGGTAGTACTACTGTTTAAAACAAGCTGCCGTACAGTAGCCACAAGACGTTTGTGTTGTAACTTCACCAGATGTCGCTAATGTCGGCATACACTAGTTTTCAATAATTAATTGAAACAGCGAAAGTAAAAGGGGATACAATAGTTGAAGTCTATAATAAACTTATAATACAGAAAACAGTGGTTGACATGTGTTCTAGTGCCAATATTCTAGATAATGACATAAATATAAAACACCGTTGATAGTGTACCAGGTAATATTAAACAATCACAAAACAAATCGCTAAAAGGAGCCACAAATGAAAGAAAAAATAGATCTGCACATAATCAGCGCCCTCTGTTAGCGCTCACGCCAGAATTCCACACAGGTGGGAAGTGGTTGGTCACATTCCGTCAACCACGTTTACCATGCTACACTCCACTATGGCTCACACTGCGACTTTCCAGATGTGCACTGTGTGTGTTGGCGCTCGGATGACCCCAGTCAGCCACGCAATTCCGAATTAGCACAGCGAATGTAAATGACCACAGCTACACAGCCAAGCTGGGGTTCCGAACATGAATTCATAGGATACAACATATTTGAAATTCAAGTCAAAGTGAGGTATTTATACATGGATCTGCTATAAGGAATAACCGTAACTACACATTAGTAGATGAAGATCGCCCCACAACATGCGGCAAACGAGAGTTTACAACAACAACTGCCAATCTCAACACTTCTAACCTCCTTTAAAAAACAAATTTTACAGAATATAATAAACAAAACTGCACAAAAATTATAAATTTTAATGGAATATAAAATAATTTGAAAATCAGTTTATTATAAATCTTTTACCTGAATATAAAAATGATAGAAAATCGGTAAAATAATAACTTTCAATTAAATAAAAAATTTTACACAGAAAAAATTTTGAAAAATTTCAGAATAAATTTTAAAAACTAATTTTCCAAAAATTAAAGAAATTACTCTAAAAAGATATAAACCCTATGAATATAAACTTGTTTTTCAGTTTTTATATTATATTTAATTTTATATCTTAGCTCTCATATTTCAGTATTCAAATTTTTGCAACTGGTTTTTCCATTTTTAAAAACTAATAAAGTTTTTATCTCATAAAAAAGAAAAGAGAAAGTACGACATATGTAGGATGAATTTAAATTTGTGATAAACATTTTTCTTGCAAGGAATACTACACTAAGGGAGGAACAAGTTGAATGTGATGCTCGCAAACATTGGTTTAAACGAGCATTATCTATAATAAATTGCAAAAAGGTAAATAGATAATGTGAGTACAGAGTTTTTTATACATCAGTATGGAGAAGAATAGTGTGTATGGAAATAATTTAATTATCAGGAAACAGATATAGAGATTAGGGAATAAATTATAATACAAAGTCTCATATTTTTATTATCATAACAAAATATAGAATTATTATGAGGACAGAAATATAGATATTCTTAGAAAAATTAGAAAACCAACTCCCTCTTACCCATGAGAGCAAGAAATATAGTGGATTATTATTATTATTACAAGGAAACAGATACAGTGAACAATTATGAATTCTATAATTTACCAAAACTATTAAAAGATTATATTTGTGACTATATATTATTTTATATGTTTCTCTCTCATTAATCGATGAAATTGAACATTTTATCTTTGAAAGCATACTTTTAAAAATTACTCAGCCAGTAACTCTAGTATCTGAAAACCATTTTATCAATGATTGCAAGAGATATAGTGGATAATTAATAAAAATATTAAAAATTATATATTATTTCTCGCCCAATAACCAAAAAACATAAATATTTTAAGATTTCTCAGCTAATATTCTATGCTGAGATCATATATCAATATCTTTTTTCCAAAAAATTATATAAGCAAAACTACCATAAGGCATTTAGCCATTAAAAGTAGCACACAGCTTTATAGCGGTTTTTTCCATTTCTACAATATTTTTTTCTGCAGTTCATATTTACAACATATATAGGATAATTCATTATGAAATTATATGCAGTCAAATCAATGCTCCTTTCAATTGTGTTCCTCATTTAAAATCGCAAAATAAATTATAAGCATTTAAAAAGTTATTTGGTAGGTCTTAATTCCATATCTCTTCAGGGAAAAATTTATTCTTTCCATTTTTTAAATAAATATTCTGTATAATAGCATTAGTGAATAGTGTAGAATGAACAACTGATTATTTTTATGGTTTGTTTGAGAAACATCAAAATAAAATAAGGCATATCAAACTCTGCTGAATTATAATGACCTGTTATATCTAGTTGATTTTTTTTCTACACAAACCATCAATCTCTATAGTTTGTAAATCATAGAAAGATAACGGCATTTGAAATTTTTAATTTTTGCTGCACTAAATTCTATTTAGTATCAGGTTATTATTTAACTGTGGGTAATCTAATCTCCATATTTTCAACAATATGTTTCCTTATTTGTTAGCATAACTTTTATGAGAGCAACGAAAAATATCATTATTATAAGTTGAGTTAAATGCAAAAATTACAGGCAAATCTTTTCCTACATTACATCTTTACATTTGGATAAAACGCCATGTCCGGACGCGGAAAGGGAGGCAAACTTGCTGCTGTGGCAAAGCTTCTGCTCACGTTGGCAGGAGACGGCCGCGGCAGCAACAAGAAGAAGAAGCGCAGCCGACCGCAGCACAAGAGGCAGTGCTACCGCTGCCAGAAGATGGGACACGTCGCCAGGACGTGCAGGCACGTAGTCGCGTGTCTGAAATGTGCAAAGGCACATGATACACGCGACTGCGACAAGCCGCCACACGTCGCACCATCGTGCGTTAACTGTGGTGGCGCGCACGCTGCAAATGCACGCAGCTGCGCATATCTGAAGCAGCGGACACCAACAACCGCCAAGAAACCGGTCCATGAAGAACAGGCAGCCATCCCGCCACCCCCGCACATCGGGGGAAACGGGGCGGCCGCAGCCCCGCCCAGCGCCGCCACCGACGACGCTGTTTCCGCCCTCAAAGCCGCGATGGCGGCAGAGACAGCGGCAATGCAGAAGGAGGTCGTCGGTCTCCATCGGCAGCTGCAAGAGTTGCGGGAAGAAATCCGGCTGATGCGAAAGAAGACACCCGCCCCCGTTGCCACCCCCACGGTGGTACGACAAGTTGGGGTGGATGTGTCCACGCAAACGGATCTGTCCACGCAGACGGATGTATCCGCGCAAACGGACGTCGCCCCGGAACCTGTAGCAATACAGGAGACCGGGGAGACGCCCATGGACGTGGCACAGTCCGTCTCGCCGCCGCCGACGCCGCCGGAAGTGGTGAAGCAGCCGCTGCAGGACATAAACGAGGCGGGAGGAATGTACTCCACAACCATCCCCTTCCCGGACGCCACCAACCTCCCAACGGTCATGAAGAAGATCGCGACCATGGTGCGCGATGGGCGGTACGACGCCCGAAGAAAGTCGTACCTTTTCGCGGACGCGGACGGGAAACGGAAGCCGCCGCTTCCACACCGGCCGATTGAGATACGTGGCGGACATCGGGCAATTCTGCTCGAGTTCGTCACAAAGAAAGACCTCAACACCATCAATGCGAACCCGGTCTTCACGCCGAGCGACTGGGGATACATCTTCGACGACGCAGTCCTGAGGCTGAAGAACGAGGTTCGTGACGGCACGAGGAAGCTGTCTGCAGATCTACAGACAGCGCTGCAGAACATCTCTCGCGAGACGAAGAAGATGTAAAACACCGAAGTCCACTAGTATGCCTGCATACTAGTAGCCAGGACAGGATAGACACCAGACAACGAGAGGACACACCACACAGTGAGGACACATCACCATTGCATCGTCAGTAACAGGAGGAATCACTGTAATAAGTCTAGACTCCTACACCTCGGGCCAAGGAGGCCCGTCTGTAAAGCGTAAGCGTAAACATTTGGATGATTTGCCCCAATCAACATAATTTGGATTAACCCAGCCATCACCAATATTTACGTTAATTACAGTGTCTTTGTTAGGAATATCTGAATTATGGTTTCTTTTCTCATTCACTGGAAAAGAATGAAACAAATAGCTCTCAATGTTATTAATTTAGAAAGATTAAAATTTGAAAATAATAATGTTTTTAAATTACATTATCACATTATTCTTTGATAATGAATTATTATGTGAATTATTAAAATCCAACAATTAAACATACACTTTATTACCTTACTTTTTTGTAACTTTTAAAACAAAATATACATCGGCAAAGGTCCGAGTTCGAGTCTCGGTCGGGCACACAGTTTTAATCTGCCAGGAAGTTTCTTACATCTGAATAGTTAGCATTCTGTAGTTCCTGCTCATAATAATTTCCTAACACTCCTTCTCCATCTGAAGTTCTTAATTTTGGGTTGGATTAGAACGAATAATGCTTTCAGTTTCAGAATTTCTGTTGACCAATCAGCTGTGCAGCATTTTCAAAAATTTATTATAATTTACTTATTCGAAATTATCTCATAATTTATATTTTGGTTTATAATTTTATACAGTAAAAACCTATTTAAATTTTTTCAATTATCTTCTATGGTCTTCAGTTTTATTGTATTATTATAAATATCAGCTAGTTTGAACTAACTCAAAGGATTAATGATTACATTCAGGAGCGAATTTTACCACGTTTTTTTCATCTGTTCTTCTATTACATTTACAAAATTATTCACCATTACCTGTTTGTATATTTTTGCACATCTAAGCTTTACAAAAGCATCAATTGCATTTTTATCTGTTTTATCCGTAACTGGAACAAACCATACAATTTTGAAAAAAAAACATCAAATACAGTTAGTAATTATTTACATTCCTTATTCACTGTTGAAACTAATTTCAGGTTCCCTGAATCCATTGATACTAAATCTGCGGGGGGGTAAATCATGTATATCAAAAGAAATATTTCTTATTTTAAAATTTTTCTCTTTGGTTTATGTAATACATTAATTAAACCACCAAAAATTATTATTTTAGAAACCAAGTACCAACAATTTTTCTTAAAAAATTTACTCTTCTTAGTTTTAGAAACTGTTTCATAAATCTTCAATTCTTTGTCCTCCATGTTTTATTGTTCTATTTGGATGAAGGGTGTCAGTAAAATTTTTACATTTCAGTCACCAGATATGCTTTTCTGAAAGGACTTCCATTTATATAAGACCAAATTTCGCCAAATAAAATAATTTTTAAATCTACTGGAACAGTTTTAACTTCATCATTTAATTGTAAACTTAGGAAATATGATTATTGCAAATATTTATTGATTGGTTAGCACAAGTTATTCTGTAAAGATTATTAGTCACATTTAACACATTATCAAAATCATTAATTGATAAATGTTTATCTATATTTTTATCAACAGCTAAAACTTTTTAAGCATAAATATATATTCACAAATATGTTTTTATGTTAATTTTCAGTTGTAAATCAAAATGCGGTTATTTGTTTATTATCATAACTTATTTTATTCTATTAAATACATTAGAAGCTAATTGTTTATTTGTTGTTATTTACGATTTTATCTTCTACAGCACTGTCATAGATTTTGTTTCTTTTATTACATTCCTTTAGTATATTCTGGCATTCAATATTTGTAACAAAATTTTTAATACATTTTCAACACAATTTTTACTAATATAGTTAAGAAAGTGTGCTTTAATATTTTTTTTATAAATTGTATCATTTACACATTCTAATCGTTTATCATTAAGATGGCTATAACCACTAGTTACTTAAAAAAAGCAAAGTAACTCTTTATGAAATATCCACATAAAATACTCTCTATATAATACATAATACATATAAAATATAAAACATACACAAATCTATTATATTTGCTGTTTCTATTTAATGCATGTTTATTAGTTTATGTATACATTTTTGATTGTACTTCTCGTGAAATTTTTTTTATAATTTTTTATTCAAATTCTTTACTGTTTTTACTTTTTAATATTTTATTTGGTTGTGATGCCTGATCTTTCGTAATCTTTTACTATATTTCTCCAAAATCTATTTCTTCTAATTCGTGTTTATTAATTGTTGATCCTAAGTTTTCTTATTCTCGTATTTCTCTTCATTTGCATGATGTCAATTTATTACATTCAAAATGTCATTAAATTTAGAATTGTATGATAATGGTTTTTAAACAAAAACACTCAAATGATAAGAAATAAAATGGTTATAGTTTCATATTCTTTCAACACTAAAATATTAATCATTTTCCCAAAACAAGTAATTGATTCTTTTGGTATATTGCCACCAAATGAATAGATGCAATATTTGTATTATTTATTTAATAATAATAGTTCTGTGACTAATGCCATTATCAGAACTATCTAAACTAACTATACCACTTTTAAAAAATTTATATTTTTTAGTTAGTTCATCAATCATAGAAGTGCTTCTAAAATATAGAAATTTTTTATTTTGCGTATCGAAACTTGATAAAGATGTATTATATTTTTAATTATTTTTTGAAATTTTTTATCAGCTTTTGTCTTGTTCTTACCATGGTGGATACTCCTGGAAAAACAGTACCAACAGAAGGTAAATGTCGTAGTGCACTCAATAACAAAAGATCAAATCCCCCTTTACATTTTGTTAATTTACAACCTGTTTCTTCTTGTTTTATAAGATGCTCAATGATTTTTAACACAGCAGGAGTGGCTAATGATATAAGTAACTTTGCGCCAGATATTTTATCTTACTTTCCTCTCTTTTGCAGCAGTTACAAAATTATCAACACTATTTTAGTTTAATGTTAATTCTTTTACCTTTAACTTAACCATTCACAAGTAAAATTATTCATTTACGTAGATTAAAATTTTATAACGATTTCATTAAATAAATATTTTTTAAAAATTATTAAATTATGTTATGTAATATTAAGAGTATACTACAACATCCACATTCCTGGCAATGGGTTATACACAATGCTGCTGACTACTTTTAAGGTCAGTAAAACTTTGAAACATGTATCTATTTGGTACGAGCTGTAATTAAATAGTTGCCACTATTTAAGTTCCAACCCCAGTTGATACAAAAGGTAACATAGAGAAGTTTTGGAGTTTAATTATAAAATCGTTGAAGTGAACAATTAATATAAATTGTAATTTAGCTCAAAGGATGTTTGTAGACAAAGATAAATATTTTGTTCAAGAAACTAATATTATTGTTCTTTTAAACCTAATTTAGAATTTGGTGTTCCGATAACTTACGGACCAAAATATTCATTACTTGTTCTGGTTCATGGAAAAAGAATTCTGCATATTACTGATGAAAATAATAATTGATAGATTTTTATGGTGATACTGTAACTTAATTATAAATGAATTAATAATTTTCTTGGATTCGAATTAATATACCATGAATAAACTGTTCTGGTGTATCAACTATATTACAATAATCATGATAACATTTAATTCTAAAATTTTCTTTAATTTTTTGATATAAATTTGTTGAATTGTGTAATAACTGCATCTTAACATTTGCATAAAAAGTTCTCGGTTTACTTGCCGCATCAAATTTGGATAACATTCCAAGCTTTCGATGACCACCGCCATCATCTTCATCAGGGGTACACAGGGGTAAAACTGACTGTCCGGAACCGGTGAGGCTTCCGCTTTTATAAGCAGTGTTTGGCTTCTCATTGGCTGGATGACGTCACGGTGAAAACAGCGCGTACCGAGGTGGCTGCCTCTGTATCCAAAAATTTTCTTTGCGCGCTTTACCCAGTGTTTCTTGCAGTTCCATCCATCGCAACAGGCAGAGAACTGCAAGGAATGTAAGAAGTCTCCCTCTGCGCTCTTTCTTTATCAATTGCGCGCTTTCATGCATTGCTGAGTGCATAACCGGAGCCTCTGTTGAAATTTTTTCACAGAGTCTAATTTCAACTGCTTTCCTGATGAAAGAGTCCCAATAGTTTGAAGCGTTAGCAAGTAGTCTTGTTTCATCGAATAAAATCTTATGTTTATTTAACAAACTGTGCTCAGCCACCACTGACTTGTCTAGATACCTGTTTTTCAGGTGACGCTGATGTTCCAAACAGCGATCGGCAACAGTTCTTATAGACGGGCCCACATAATGTTTGCCACACTCGCAAGGAATACTGTAAATTCCCGCACTCTCAGACCAAGACCATCTTTCACAGGTCGCAACACCTCCTTAGTCTTCCTAGGTGGCTGGAAGACTGGTCTGATTCCCTGCCGCATCAGGACTCTGCCGATCTTGCTGGTCGTTGCACTGCAGAATGGTAGCCGCGCGATGTGTTGGTCCTCTTCATCTGTTCGAACAGCATCCTTCTTAGGTTTCTTCGCCAGAGTATATCTGATATCACGATCGGAATATCAATTTTTTCTGAATACCATCGCCAGATGGTTAATCTCGGAGCCGAGATGATCCTTGTCCGAAATAGTCCTTGCTCTGTGTACCAAGGTATTCAACATAGCTCTCTTCTGAGGTGGGTGCTGAAAACTATGCGCGTTTAGATATAAATCTGTATGCGTCGGTTTTCTGTACACAGAATGTCCGAGACGTCCATCTCATTTTCGCTCAACCAGCACATCTAAGAAGGCTAACTTCCCATCCTTCTCTACCTCCACTGTAAATGGTATGTTCTGATGTATACCATTCAAATGACCAACAATCTGCTGCAGTGCCTCATTGCCATGGGAATAGCCGAGCGGTCTAAGGCGCTGCAGTCAAGGACTGTGCCGCTGATCCCGGCGGAAGTTCAAGCCCTCCCTCAAGCATGGGTGTGTGTGTTTGTCCTTAGGATAATTTAGATTAAGTAGTGTGTAACCTTACGGACTGATGACCTTAGCAGTTAAGTCCCATATGATTTCACACTCATCTGAAAATTTGAAATTCTCTTCTCTCCAGTTCTATTCAATACCTCCTCATTAGTTATGTGATCTACCCATCTCATCTTCAGCATTCTTCTATAGCACCACATTTCGAAAACTTCTATTGTCTTCTTCTCTAAACTATTTATCGTCCACGTTTCACTTCCATACATGGCTACACTCCATACAAATACTTTCAGAAACGACTTCCTGACACTTAAATCTATACTCGATGTTAACAAATTTCTCTTCTTCAGAAACACTTTCCTTGCCATTGCCAGTCTACATTTGATATCCTCTCTACTTCGCCTATCATCAGTTATTTTTCTCCCCAATTAGCAAACCTCATTTACTACTTTAAGCGTCTCATTTTCTAATCTAATTCCCTCAGCATCACCCGAATTAATTTGACTACACTCCGTTCAGCTGCTGTTCCAGGTCCTTTGCTGTCTCTGACAGAATTACAATGTCATCGGCGAACCTCAAATTTTTTATATCTTCTCCATGGATTTTAATTCCTACTCCAAATTTTTCTTTTGTTTCCTTTACTGCTTGCTCAATATACAGATTGAATAACATCGGGGATAGGTTACAACCCTGTCTCACTCCCTTCCCATCCACTGTTTCCCATTCATGTCCCTCGACTCTTATAACTGCCATCTGATTTGTGTACAAATAATAAATAGCCTTTAACTCCCCGTATTGGACCACTGACATCTTCAGAATTTGAAAGAGAGTATTCCAGTCAACATTGTCAAAAGCTTTCTCTAAGTCTACAAATGCTAGAAACGTAGGTTTTTGTTTATATTTATCCTTAATTCCGTTCAGTTTGCTAAACAATTTAGTTGAATTTCGTTCCTTTTTCTACATCGCCTACATAAACTTTACTTCTCCATGTTTACTAATTGATGGTAAAACTTCGTGTGTAATCCATTTTCTGAATTGTTTGGCTACTTCCTTTTGCGATTTAAAAATTAAGAATATAAGGCATTTTCACTGATAGACATTGATGATTTACATTAAGTTTTAAACCCCAATAGCACCTCAGGGTTGAAACTATCAAATATAATTTTTTATTCTTTATCAACATGGGCTGTGAAATCTAAGGTTTGTAAAAAAAATTTAAGGTTGAGAAGTCAACTGTTAATTTTTCTTTACAGAAATACACAACAGATCGTTATAGGAAGCATGGCAAAATTGTTGAAATTAGTTTTATACAATAAAAATAATACTCTTTGTGTGTGTGTGTGTGTGTGTGTGTGTGTGTGTGTGTGTGTGTGTGTGTGTGTGGGTGGGTGGGTGGGTGGTAGGGTGGGTGGGTGGGTGGGTGGGTGGGTGTATGTTTGTGTAAATGTGCAAATAAAACTGGAATTTTAATCTAGAATAAAACAGAAATAGGTAAATTTATTATTATTCTTAATTCTGTTAGTGTTAGCTACAAAATATATTTATGTAATTGTGCTTTATAGTTTTTGAAGACTTAGAAAATTGGAACATAAAATATATTTTAATTTATACTTCTTTATAAATTTATAGGAATATTAACTGTCACACTCTCATTCTACACTGAGAATTATGATGAAAAATGTTCTCAAATTTATTGATATTTTGGGTTTGAAATATTATTATGATGGTAGTTAATACAGCTGCGGAATCAAATCAGGTATAACTGATTTGTTTTTAATGGAAAACATAAATATAGTAAATGCGAATTTTATAAACTTATATCTAATCATTTATTTATCTAATCTCCATTATATTTTATACAATGTATCTTGTATCATCTTGAGGGCTTAAAAATGTTTTATAAATCCCCAGAAAATATATTTTAGGTTTATAGCTTCATATTAAATTTAAGGTACTATATTGTTCTTAATTGTTGGTGAAAAATTCTTATAAGCTTGTAAAAATATCTTTATTTTTAACAATGTTTCTCTTAAGTCCTTTTAGGTGTTTTATCTTCCTTATAAGCACGCTCTTAAAACACACAATTACTCTATTATTGTACCAATACATTCATATTTCATTTTTCCTAATACAGTTTATTATTTCCAGATATATTATAAATATTATATTTGGATAATAGGTAGTATAATTTTTATATTATAGAAACAAGTGTAGGTATTTTGATAACAAAGTTCAGCATTTTCTCCAAATTTGGTTTCATAATGTTACAGTGAAAAATATACTCTAATTCTTTCAGGAAAGCAAGCATATATATTCCAGTATAAATAGATGTATTAAATGAAACATAAACAGCTTAACAAGTGTCTGAAATTTTGTTTATTTTTTGAAAGGAAATAATTTTGTTCAGTCCATTCAGATCCTTCAATCCACTTCCACAATATGAATCGTAGCGCAACCATATAAGTTATTTGCATCTAAATATATCAAAAAGTTCAATAGCTTTTTAGCAATTTATTATTGACTTTAACACATCTTTTAGAACACTGGTCAATACCACCTCTTATTATCTCTTTTTAAATATAAAAATCAAATCATAGTCAGGCAATAAGTTGCTCTGTCGTTTTGAACATCAAATCAAAAGATAAATCTGAAGCACTTAAGGACCAACAAGGGTCTAAATCATAAGCTTTTATACAAGTTTAACTAAACGTTTCAAAAACACCAGCTAATAATAACATATCATTTTTTACATATAAATCACGATATTCTTTTTATATTACATTTTTCACAAATTAGTTTAGCTTGATTATATTTTCTTCACTAGTATCAGATTGGTTTAATCTCTTATAAAATCCCTCTTTTGGTGGCAGTATTTTCTGATGCATATCTTTTCCAACTATCTACATAAGGATAAACACCCCTTTATTATATTTTCTGAGACAATTTTTAATAGTTTTCATTTGATTCTTATTTAAATTTGAAAAAATTTATCAAGGCTGAAACCATAAATTTAATTGTATCAATGAATCTAATTTTTAAATTTTTTGTTATTTAATGAAAACTAATATATCTGTTTTCTGTCTTAGTTCTAGTTCTTTTCATTGTCAACAAGTTCTTTCTCATGAAGATAGGTATCATAGCCAGATAAATTATGTGAATAATTAGGTACAAAGTTAGGGTTAATAGTTGTAAATAACAGTTATTATATATGGCTTATTTATTTTCCTGTTAAATTACCATGTTATTCAACTTTTATTTTTCATAATATTTTCTACACAAAGAGCGAATTTTAAATTTATTATGTCTTGATTATGTTTAAGAAGCTATGGTCTCATTTCGTCTAGTTCAGAATAAATTTCCTCAATTTGTTCAACTTCTTTTTTCATACATTCTATTATTTTTAGTGACAGTTAGGTCCTTCCTGCATGACTCAGTCTTTACAGGGTCCATTTATACATATATTATTATAACAATACTGATTTCTTTGCACAAGGCTAATTATTTAATTTTAATTTCTTTTCGATTTAATTTTTTTGTTTGATACTAAGTTTATATTTGTTTTAAAATTTTTCTCTGTTCGAATGTCATCAGCTGTTAATTCGTGATTTTTCGTTATTTTAATAACAAACTTTCAAAATATATATAAATAAGAGAAGGATGTTTTTGAGTGTATTTATAATTTCTATATTTTTATATTCAGATTTTTCTGGTAGTTCTAATTTTAATTTATTGGTAAAAAAATTTTTTTAGTGGTTATCCAAGTTTCAATTATTATTAAATTTTAGTAAACATAAATTACAAATAAATTTTTGATATCCATTTTTATTAACTATATTTGAAACAAGTTTCACTAAATCTTTTATGCACAGTAGTGTCAATTATTTTCCTCTTTAAAAGATAATGAATTAATTTGTTTTCCTTTTTAGATTCTGTTCTTTTTAATAGGTATACTTGATATTTTCTACCAGATAAATAAACATTAATAGACACAATTACTTTACTCTCATGTTTTGACATATCATCAATTTCAACAGGAAAGAAAATATCAGATTTTTTCATCTACCTTTATAGTTTTTTAATTATTTATCTTATTTCGGTTTTTACATTTCTCTCTACATGCTAGATTTAATGCTGATGGTACAGAAGATAGAAAAATTTTTAATTATTGTTTTAACATTAATACAGGCACATATACTTTTTTTCCTGTAGTTCAATATAAGACAAAACTTCCAATTGAACATATCTATTAATTTCTTATTGTACTCCAGTAAACCTATTTAATATCTAGCCTGAACCATGAACTTGTAAATTAGATATTGGTGTTAATATATTGTGTTTCCCTTTTTAAATCTGTTAGACATACACTTTCCTGTAGACCCAGATTTTTGAGTTTGAAGCCCAGATTCAACACTTTTGTCTTCATTTTGAATTCACAATACAATGTACAATTTATTTTCAACCCATTGTGTATTTTTAGATAATATTCACAATTTACATAATTTCTTGCTTTGATGTATTCAAAAGGAAGTCTGTGGCAAGCAAGTTTGTATTATTTACGAAATTTATAGTTCCTAATCCTTTTAATTCCTTTTTCTACTTACTATTGATGAAATGTTTTCCAATTTTTTATTTTCAGAAAAATATATCGGTAAAAGAAGAAAGTATTTCTTTTGATGGTTTAGCTCCATTACTTTTAAAAACATCTTCATTATTTTCAATACTGTATTATGGTAATCATTCTTGATTTTTTTCGATTCTAGTCTGATAGATAATGGTGTGTTAAATTATAAATGTATTTGAATTAGTTTTTCTTAATTTATAATACACCTTTAAATTATTTATCTTGCAAAAGAGATGAAGCTGAGCTGCTGTGAGGGTGCTTAATTATTCTCTCATATATAAGGAAAGAATTATTATATTTTTAAAATATAAAAATAAAAACTGTAAAAAGTTAAAGTATAAATTGAAAATAAAAAAATTATTAGGCTTTTGTCAATGGAAAAATCAAGTTTATATAAGTTGCGAATGTTTGAATAATAGATTTAGAACAGCCAATGTATAAAAAATATATAAGTTCTTTGAAAATGAAAATGTAAAAATTTGTTAGATTTAAAAAAAGAAAAAACAGTGTAAATTTTTAGTTCAAAAATTCTATATTGTGAAACTCATTATTCTTATATTTTTTATTAATTTATATTTCAGTTGAATATTTCCTTTCTCATAATAGTTAAAACCATATTCACTAATTAATTTATTACATCTGTTTGGCTGTATAATTTTAAATTGATTATTAACCATGGTACGAATTTTTTCACTATATCTTGTAACTAAATATTCACAAACATTACTTTATATAAAAATTTTATATCTAATTATTAAATTGTTTTGAAAAAATTAGCATTGTTGAGCTTTTTAAGAAATAACCCCATTTATATATAGAATGTTTTTAAATTTATAAATATTCTTCCCTCCCTATTCTCATAATTTTAAACTTTTTTCGTGTATGAGTTTTTTATATTCAGTTGAAAATTATTCTTGAACTGTTTTAATCATTCTTATATTCAGTTAAAAAGTTCATAATTAACTGATTTTCAAATTATTTCATTTTTTAAAATTTATAATTTTTCTCATTTTTTTATTTAATTTTTTCATTATATTTAGTTAAATTTATTTTTTTAAAGCATGGAGGACAGGCAGGAAAAAAGAGTGGCAGCAGTAGATGAAAACTGCTGATTGCCCTACCTTAGCAATTTGCGAAAAAAGACTGGGGTAGTAGTAGGGTAGTGTATATCACCTGCTCTTCATCAGTATGCCTGTCCATACTGTAATGAGACACAATCGTGCAGTACTGAATGCGGTCTTGAGGGTGAAGAGTAAAAATGGGCATTACTGTTGCCATCAGCAAGAACAAGGAGAGTGGCCGCTTGGTAGCTGTAAAGTCAGCACGATGGATTGCTAAGTGAAGGGACCCGGGTTCGATTTCCAAGCGGATCGGAGATTTTTCTCCCCTCGGAGACTCGATGTTGCGTTGTTCTTACTTCTATATTGTCTTAACTGAGACTGCTGTTGAAATGGCTGAATGGGTATGGCTCGAAAGGCAATAAATGGATAAGTATAAAAACAAAAGTAATGGGAATGAATGGAACTAGTTTGTTTCCAAACAAGACAAACAGCACATGTCGACAGGTGCATGTTGTGAACCACCAAAGACTGTGGGTTACATGTTCCAAAATACTCAGAAAGTATTCCTGAATTGCCTTCAAAATTTTGTCACTGGATTTAGACTCCACCTTGTATATCATGAATAGTTGTGCCACTATCTCATGACCTTACTGGACATCGTAAGCTTAATTCACATTTGAGGATTTTTTCTCAGTATGAACGACGTATTCAGCTCCGTTTGCTTGGAAGTCTTCCAAGCAATCATATATCTCACTGATTATTGCGAAAAACAGAAACAGATGAATAAACATAAACTTAAAGTCGATCGTATGAGTTAGGACGGGGGAGGGACAAATCTGAGCGTCTCAATGTTTTTCTCGTCTAAATCGCTATCTCAGGTTCTTTGGCAGATGTTTGTTTTACGATTTTCCTGACGTTTTGCCAGCACGAATGGCTGGCATTGTCAAAGACCCACTCTCCATTGCTGGTGGTCGACTGGAGTCGACCTCGTGGATGCAGACTGTATGTATCCGTCACGTCAGCGTCCGAAGGCTTTCCCAAAGTCTTTATTGCAGTGCTTCTCCACTTGCTACCTCCAATTGTTGTTCGCTGCAGCATGGGACAGCATGATCTGTTTACCCTGAGAATTTCGTGTTGGAACTATTGTCACGTTTATGGATTTGTATGGACTTTCTCCACAGCGACAACTTTCATAGCGGCGAGTTTTATTATGAGGTCGGTCTCAGACAGAGTGCTCCACCATAGTCGATTTCAGCACCTTCCCAAATGCTTCATCTCTTGAATATATCACGCACCCAAATGGCCACTATGTTCGTGACACAAACTCATACGGTTTCCCCCTCTCTCATAGCATACTATTTGAACTTCAGATTCTGTTTATCCACCTATCTGTCATTTAGAATAGTGGTTTCATACCTATGGACCACCCTGTATTTTCTTCGCTATGAAACGATTCATAACTGTATCGACGATATTAAGGAAATTAAGAAACATGGCATTAACCTGAGCCCTGTAGACTATGAACATAAACATAACCCAAGCCCCACTGTCTTCCATCAGTATTTCATGAACTATCAAAGCCTCTGTTGCACATGATCAGTACTTGTGAAAACCATGTAGATTCCAATAGAAGAGTTGTTCACTGTCTAGAACTGTAACTACAAAAGGTCACAACATATGTTCCATAATGCTAAAACACATTTCTATCGTATTAATGAATAGCTCTATAGTTCTAGGTATTCGTCTTGGGACAGATCCATATATCATAACGACCAGCAGCTTTTCCCAGGCGTGTGCTATGCCACATTTTTCCAACAACCTACGACAAAACTGCCACTTCGTTTATGTCCAGCTCTTCTGAATATACGCTACACAGTTTATTGGACACACCACAGGTCCTGTGGCCTTTCCTCTATTGAGCGACACAGATCAACTTTCTATTGCGCTCCTACTAGTATTTCTGCATATCTGGCTGCATCACAAGTGTGTTGAAGACGTAGGTGGGAACTTCATTAAAATCTTCTGAAGTTATTTTGTAAAAGGAAATCCCATGCTTCCACCTTCAATTTATAATATTCTATTTTGAAACAGGTGTCTGGAAAATGAGGGTATGGGTAGGGTCCGTTCTGAATTAATGGTCCCATTGTTCTCCTTATGTAAACAATTACATCACTTGACCTTGGCCCTTATGTAAATAAACCATGCAAATATTCTCTTAAGTTATTTTTATGCAAGTGTAAATTATGATCTTAATGTAAACAAACAATTCACTTGTACTCTTTCATGTTGCCATCTCACCTCTCCCCCTGAGTAGTCCAACTCCGCTCTTCCTAATGTAAACAATAACATCACTGTTATGTTTATGCAACTGTAATTTATTATGTAATGTAAACAAACAGTGGACCAATGCTCTTATCATTTATTTACTAAATCCCTTTCAAACTGTGCTCCTTTGCCCCCACAACTTTTTTCCTATTGGCAGAAAATGGGCAGGAAGTTACCTTATTGGCGTGATTTGACCCCACCACAAGTCCCCGCCTCCGCCCCCCACCACCAAAAGTCCAGGATATGGTAGCCATCATGAGAGGATCGTCATTCATGATCTGTACATTGGTCAGTCAACATCGTCATGAAGTATCAGTACCAGAGATCAGCCATCACGTTCAGGCAGAATAAGAAGAAGACGAATCTGACTGTCACATTGAAATGTAGGCCTATTATTAATCAATACCTGTCTCATTTTTGTTTTTTGTCATTGTGTGTGTATATGTGCGTTTGATTTAATGCCATTTCTCCTACAGCACAACGTGCCGCTGCTGATGCAGTGGAGGGACTGTTTCTGGACTTTGAATTTCCAGTGTCTACCAACACAGCAACAACACACAGTCGAGATACCTGATTTATCGGATCGGGACACGCTACCATTCCAGATTCCGGCGCCTGTTCCGCAGCAGCAGCAACACTCCAATGATATATTGGAGCAGGACACACAATTGTCCGCCTTTCCACAGAGCTGAATTTAAGAGGTTCCAGAATACTGCTCTTCACGAGAGCTCATCATGAGACTGCCAGTGACTAGAAATGCGTGAATGTAGGCTTAGCAGCAGATAGTGACTCTGAAGCAACGATGGAAATTGACAGCGTTCAACGCGGTGCTGAAGTACAGGACGCAAGGTCTGCGCGGCGCTATCTATATACAGGCAGCATGAGGGAATCATAGAGACTGATGTGACTAATAAGTATGAACTATCTCCTACTCCTGTTGACACCCATTAATGTTGGCAGGACAGTGCCCATCATTAACATATACCGAGATGCTACACGGAAGTGAACGTCTGTAAACCCTTGCATTTATGTACATCATCAAAGTGTTATGAACACGTGTAACAAATACAGTGGGTTACTGATTGTGTCAGACAGACTGAGCCAGTGGCGGGCCTATGTCAGGGTGCTATTCTGTGACTTTGTAAGCCATCTGTGTGAGCATAGTGCACGCATTAGTGAGTCAGAACAGTGTGTAAATTCGTGTAATCAGCTATTGTCACCCTATTACAAGTGGAATTTATAGACTATACCAAAGCACATTGTCACTCATATTGCTTTAAATGTAATGCAGTGTGAATTCATTGCATAAAGGAAATATTTCGTTGCGAAATATTGCAGTGGGAATGATTTAGAAGAAAATAATCACCATATTTTTAACTAGTTTAGTTGACAATGTAGGTTTATAAGTACATAACGAAAAATAGTATTTCCTACAGATCTCTTTCATTTGAGTAAATATTCTTGCTTTAGCCTTCAATAATCGCTTCTCGCGGAAGGAGGTCGACGTTCTTTTCTCGGAACACTACCGACAATATTTATCGAACCAACATTTGCGGCTGATGCGGAATGATTCTACTTCCGCAAACGTACAATTGACTTAAGGATTGCGGTACAACATAAAGGAAATCAGGGCTGCTACGGAGGTGTAAAGAAGATCGTATATCCGTTCCTCCATTTACGAGTGGAACTGGAAAATGCAGTAAAAATAGAAGGTACCCTCTCTCATGCACCGTATTGTGGCTTGCGGACTATGAACGGGGATGCGGATGTAGATCCGTGTTTTCACTGCATGCAAGACGTCCATCAAAGCTGGAGTGCATAATGCTTGTGTGTTGTTCTTATGGTTCGAAGACTGGATTGAAGCAAAGGATTGCGCTAGTGTATAATGTGCAAGCCTTTTTACCTACCTAGAATTACTGTAACCTACGTCCATTCCAAGTAGCATACTGTAGTCAAGCAATGGTCTCTAATTTTTAAATTTCACATTACTAAATTGTTCCTTGATGCCTTAGGATCGGTCGTACCAAACTATCCCTTCTTATTCAATTTGTAAACAAAAAATGCCTTTTTCTTACTGCAATGTATTTTATTTTCTCCAGACGCGTTTCGCATTTTATTTTAAGGTATCTTGAGTGGAATCTAGAATAATACAGTTTTCTTTTGATATGCAGTATTTGTAGATTACAAATCAGTTTACGTTTTTTATGCAAATAAGTGATTACTTACAGTTATCCGAGTTTTTGGCTGGCATCTGCGTTTTCTCTTATCTGGTCACATGGGATAGAGGTCGCACTGTAACTTCACTTACGAAACAAACCACATTTTCACGTTACGAACTAAATGTTCAAATGTGTGTGAATTTCCAAGGGACCAAACTGCTAAGGTCAGCGGTCCCTAGACATACACACTACTTAAACTAACTTACGCTAAAGACAGCACACACACCCATGCCCGACGGAGGACTCGAACCTCCGGCGGGAGGGTTACGAACTTTTTCTTCACGATTTGCTCTAACCGCTGTGGAACACTATTATTCTTCAATCGCTAACTAATATATTTTACCGAAAACTATGATTTAAAGTCGTAACTACTGTGTGTTCACTTCATGCCTCTTCCTGTTTGGTCATTTTGCCACTTTAACGAAGTATATTTTGAAAACTAACCCATTCACTCCTATTTTCTTGGTATCTCTCTCTCTCTCTCTCTCTCTCTGTGTGTGTGTGTGTGTGTGTGTGTGTGTGTGTATGTACGCACGCGAGCTTCAGAGAGAGATAGAGAGAGTACTATGTATGGATTTCTTGTCCCTTCTTATAGTTACGTTGTGCCACATAGATCTTTTCTCTCCCATTCTGCTCAACACCGTTTCACCGATTATCGAGTTTACCGATCCGATCTTTAACGTTCTACTCTTACATCACATTTCCGAAATTTCTGTTCCCTTCTTGTCTGTTGTGTTTACAGTCGACGTTTCATTTCAATATGAGATACTGCTCCAAACAAATACTTTCAGATATTATTGCACTTCCACTTTTCAGGAAAACATTTCTTGTTATTACCTGTCTTCTTTGTATATCCTTTTTACTTCTGTCGTCACCAGTTATTTTACTACCCAAATATCAAAATTCATCTACTCATTTCAACGGCTCGTTTCCTAAACAAATTATCCCATTATCATCTGACTTCATTGGACTGCACACCGTTACCCCAGTTTCACTTTTGTTGATGTTCATCTTATAATCTGTTCTCAAGGCATTATCCATTACGTTCAACTGACCTTCTAAATCGTTTGCCGTCTCTGACAGAATTGCGATAACATCACTTAACCTTACAGCTTGTATTTCTTCTCCCTGAACTTTAATTTCTATTTCAAACATCTCTTTAGTTTCCTTCAAGAGCGTTCGGGGGGCTTGGTGGGGGGGGGGGGAGGAAGGGAGGTTTCAACTACTTAGGGGGTGTGAATTCCGGAGAGAAAAATGCAAAAACTGTTAGAAGCCGACCTCGGTGAAGATCAATTTGGATACCGAAGAAATGTACGAGCACTCGAGGCTATACTGACCCTATGACTCTTCTTACAAGATACGGTAAGGAAAGACAAACCTACGTTTATAGAATTTGTAGACTTAGAGAGTTTTTATTAGTGTTGACTGGAATACTCTCTTTCAAATTCTGAGAGTAGCAGGAGTAAAATTCAGAGAATGAAAGGCTGTTTACAGAAACCAGACGGCAGTTATAAGAGCTGTGGGGCATGAAAGGGAAGCAGTGGTTCAGAAGGGAGTGAGACATAGTTGTAGCCTGCCCCGATATTATTTAATCTGTAGGTTTAGCAAGCAGGAAAGGAAACAAAAGAAAAATTTGGATTGAGAGATAAAGTCCAGAGAGAAGAAACAAAAACTCTGAGCTTTGCCGCTAACATTGTAATTATCTCTGGACAGCAAAGGACCTAGAAGAGAAGCTGTACACAATGGACAACGTCTTGAAAGGGGGATATAAGACGAACATTAACAAAAGCAAAACAAGGATAACGGAATGTAGTCGAATTAAATGAGGTAATGCTGAGGGAATTAGATTAGGAAATAAGACACTTAAAGCAGTAGATGTGTTTTGTTATTTGGGCAGCAAAATAACTGATGATGGCAGAAGTAGAGAGGATATAAAAGTTGAGAGGCAACGGCAAGAAAAGCGTTTCTGAGCAAAAGAAATTTGTTAACATCGAATATAGATTTAAATGTTAGGATGTCTTTATGAAAGTAATTATGTGAACTGTAGCCATGAACGGAAGTGAAACATGGACGATAAACAGTTTTGACAAAAAGGGAATAGAAACTTTTGAAACGTGGCGTTACAGAAGAATGTTGAAGATTATGTGGGTAGATCACGTAACTATGAGAAGGTACTGAATAGAAATGGGGAGAAAAGAAATTTCTGGCACACTCTGACTAGAATAAGAGATCGGTTGAGAGGATACAAAATGGCTCTGAGCACTATGGGACTTAACATCTGAGGTCATCAGTCCCCTAGAACTTAGAACTTCTTAAACCTAACTAACCTAAGGACATCACACACATCCATGCCCGAGGCAGGATTCGAACCTGCGACCGTAACGGTCGCGCGGTTCCAGACTGAAGCGCCTAGAATGGCCGGCTGAGAGGATACATTCGGAGACATTAAGGGGAAGTGTGGGGGCGGGGGTGGGGTATAAAAATTAGAGAGGGAGACCAAGCGTTGAATACGGTAAGCAGATTCAGAAGGATGTAAGTTGCATTAGTTATTTGGAGGTGAAGAGGCTTGTATAGGATAGAGTAGCATGGAGACCATCATCAAACCAATCTTCGGACGGAAGACCACAACCACAAATGCCTCACAAATACTCACAAAACAAGGCGATGTTTTATCCTAAGCGTGACAGCCATCGTAAAAGGTGAAGGAATGAACCGTAAAAATGTTGTTGAACACACTGTACGACAGGCAGGCCAGGTAACGATTGATTTATAAGATTATTCCTCATAAAAAACAAACACCGTCCGAACAGGCCTTGAAGGCCCAAAGGTACCGTCGTGTCGCCGTGTCATCCTCAGCCGTTGGGAGTCACCAGACGCGGATACGGAGGGGAGGGGCATGTGGTCAGCACATCGCTCTCCCAGCCGTTCTCAGTTTTCGTGACCGGTGTCGCTACTTTGAATCAAGTAGCTCATCAATTGGCCTCACAAGGGCTGAGTTCTCCCTGCTTGCCAACAGCACTCATTAGACCCAGACGATGACCCATCCAACTACTAGCCAAGCCCGACATGGGTTAATTTCGGTGATCTGATGGGAGCCGGTATTACCACTGTGGTACGGCCGTTGGCCATGATTATTTCTCATAAAGATATGCATTTCTACTATCAGTCACTTCATGGTTTTTTGTTATGATAATCACGATGTTTTTCGTGAATTTATTACATTTTCATCTGCTTGTTCATATATGATTGTCCGGAAGTGTGTTACTTACGAGTGAGGTGATGCTCTACATTTCGCTTCTTTTTTTTTACTGCAAAACGGGAAAAAGTTCAGAATTTAAATCTCTGCAAGTCTGAAGCACTGAATCGCTAAACTTTAGGCGCCCAATAAGTAAACATTACCACAGATTAGTCTAGGCGCTGTTGGCTCGGTTTCCCAGTGGTAAAATTTGATAATGTGGATCCAAAGGTCTTTTCTAAACGCGGTCAGTTCTAGCGTTTTTACCAGTCAGTTTTCACTACTTTCTCCTGCGGCAATGCTCGTAGATGTAAAAAGTTCCGAAAACTGCACCCTACTACAGAGGCCACGGTAAACTGAAAGTCCGCCTATAAATGTCTCGGTAAGTCATTTCGAAGATCAGAAGAAGGCAACGGCATACTACTTCCGACAAGACCATACCTTCTAAAGCACTGCCGTTTTCAAATGAATCTCACGACTAGTGACAACTTTATCATTTCCCTCCTTATTTGCAGATTAACATGGCCTTAAATACAGATCTTCCATTTGTGGATTTAAAAAAAAGGTGGGCAAAACGTAAGATGCAGCACTTTAGACTGTTTGTAGACGACGCTGTCGTTTACTGTCTAGTAAAGTCATCTGAAGATCACAACCAACTGCAAAATTATTTCGGCAAGGTATCTGTCTTGTTCGAAAAGTGGCAATTGCCTCTACATAATGAAAAGTGTGAGGTCATTCTCATGAGTCCTAAAAGGGATCCGTTAAACTTTGTTTACGTGATAAATCATGCAAATCTAAAGACCGTCAATTCAGGTTAAATAACGAGGGGTACAATTACGAATGATCTAAACTGAAACTATCACCCAGAAAATGCTGTGTGAAAGGCTAACCAACGACTGTGTTTTATTGACAGAACATTTAGAAGATGCAACAAATAAACTAAATAGACTTCCTACAAGCACACTACGTTTCTCCGTTCTCTTCTGGAGCATTGCTGCACGATATGGAATCCTTACTAGATATTACTGACGAAGGACACCGAGGAAGTTCAAAGAAAGGCAGCTCGCTTTGTATTATCGAGACGTGGGGGAGAGGGTGTCACGGATATGATAACGCGAGTTCCGGTGGCAATCCTTAAGGTATTTTTCGTATGTATATAAATATAAAGATGTTTTTCGTTGAGGCTAGATCTTTTCACGAAATTTCAGTCATCAGCTTTCTCCTCCGAATGGGAAAATATTTTGTTGACTCCCATTACGGAGGGAGAAATGATCAGTGTTATAAAATAAGTCAATATTCATACAGAAAGATTTAGGTGCTAATTTTTCCCACGTGATATTAGCGAGTAGCGTGGTAGAGAAATAATCTGAAAGTGGTTCGATGAACCCTCTGCCAAGCACTTGAGTGTGAACTCCAAATGTGAACTACAGAGTAGCCACGTACATGTAGATTAGGGGTGCCCAACCCGTGGTCCTCAGGGTGCTAATTTTGAGCTTGCGGAGCTGTTTCATAACAACGAAAAATTTAACTTTTATTTCACGTAAACCCCCCAAGCGATCATTTCACCAAGCTTCGTTCGCATCACACCCCATTAAAATTGGAAATCTTAGTTCACTGGCTCAGCTATCGTTACATTTTCTTCTATATTCATGTTTGAAAAAAATTCACAATGCTGAGTTAATTTTGAAAAAACGCGCGCACCATCTTGGCGATATGCAGCCTGTCTTCGCGATAAGCAACCAACAAACAGCACGGATATGAATTGCAAAACAGGTTAAGTCTGTCGCGCTCCACGAGTGAGACGAACATTAGACATAGCCAACACAGACGTTGGTTCATTTTACTGCAAACTCGCAACGCAGTCGGCCATGACGTTAAGTTCCTTTACGTGTATACGTGATGCTCGTTCGATGGAGATAGATCTACTATGATTTCAGGTAAGTAAAGCAATTAATCCGTGATGCTTTTCTTTAATTTTAGTAGACTTGCCTTTATTTTCTGTATTCAGTTATAGTGGACTGTTATACCAAGCGACATTAGCACTGGGCTTTGTCTGAGTAACTAATTTTAAATCTATTAGTACAAAATAAATAAGTACTTAATTGTAATAATATGTTTTACTCGTGACGTTTAAGGGTTCCGCATTAGAAAGGTTGAAAAGGAATCTTCCTACTGCAGTTTCATTCATTTGTCTCTCTCTGTCTCTCTTATTTTCAGTAAACAATAATGCTTTCGACTTGAAATTCAGAATAGTTTTAAAAAACATTGATAACACGAGAAGCCGTAAGGAGATTGTAAATTTTAAAATAAGGCTGGTGGGTCAAGCGAAGCATCATACGATTAGGATTCATTTGCACATTCTAAAATAGTTTTTCATTTCCTCTTGTCCCTCAGTTACCAACTTTTGGTAAAAAAAAATGTCGGTTTCAGTTCTAGACGAAAACGTGGAATGACATCAATTAGAAAAGACGTTGGACCTAATAAGAGGAAAATTATATACTGGTTGAGAAATTTTCAAGACGAGTGGACTATAAACTATATTTTTAGGGAGTTTAAAACAAAATGTATATGCTTGATATGCAGTAAATCTGTCTCGGTTTGAAAAGATCGTAACACCATATGCAGTTATATTTGATAACTACAACGGACAATTTCGACAAAACCAAGTAAAGTATTTAAAGAGAAAATTTTCTACGTAACAACAGATATTTATAAGGGCTAATTCAGAGTCAACATGATACGTAAAAGCTTGTCATATACGATAGGGATTCATTTGCACATTCTGAAATAGTTTTCATTTCCTCTTGTGCCTCAGTTTCGAACTTATGGTAAAAAATGTCTCTGTTTCGCTTATTGAAGAAAACGTGAAATGGCGTCAACTAGTAAAGACGTTGGACCTAAGTACTGCATGTTTATTTATGCAGTAGCTACAATAATGGCAAAATAATTAAAGCCATGTTCAGATGTCGGAATGGTTAAGGAATGCTTAGAGAGCGAATTGTGTGTCCAGAAAAGAAAATGGGCATCTCAAAAATAAGCTTGCCTCGCAAAAATTTTACTAGACGTGTGGACGACATTGGAAAACAATTTAAAAACAATTTAAATAATTGTCATCTGAGTTCACATTTTATTCTAACAACGTATGGCGCTCCAGCAATCGCACGGAAATACGGAGGTTTAGTTTAATTGACTGAAAATGAGGCCCCAAAGTTGGCAATACATCGACGCTAAATTTTCATTGCATTATCCATCAAGAGAATTTATGTGCCAACACCCCCAAAATAGACCATTTCACGAAGGTAGTTGTCGAAACAATGAACTGTATTAAGCTGAAAGGACGGAATCACCTTTAGTTCCAAGAATTTCTCAAGTCTTTAGATTTAGAGCTTGATGACGTTACGTTATAAGCAAAAGTAAGACTGCAGACCCGTGCCGAAATATTGAAATGTGTGTTTGATTTGAAGAAAAAAATACAATCATATTGTGAAAGCGACTGAGAGATAAAGGCCGGGGATTCAAGATAATAAGTGGTTTTCCGACTTTTCGTTCTTAGTCGATGTAATTAGCTACCCAAGTGACTTCAAGGAAAAGATAAACTAATTAATGTTATGCATGATCTTACTGCCGCATTCCGAATGAAGTTGGACTTTGGAAAAAAAGTGTTACGAACAAAAAACTTCACTCATTTTCCCACCCCGTCAAAGCAATCGGACGTCACACAGGCGGCAATGATAAGATAGGCTTCCTTCATATTTGACTTCAAATTCGAATTTGGACACCTATTTCAAGCATTTAAGAAATACTGCCTGCTCTTTTTTTTTTTTTTTTCAGACATAAGTTCATCAGTTCACTGCCGCGACATTTACGAATAGAATGCTGCGAATTCAATATGGTTCACAGTTAAAGAGAAATTTAATCAGATTGGTTTGGAAGAGTTCTGTGTAACATATTTGGACAAAAAGAAGTATCCGCTGCGTTTAACAAATATGCGTTATTAATGGATTCATAATTTGGGAACCCTTACGTATGTGAACAGCTTTCTAGTCGGATGAATTACGTCAAATCCCAAATGAGAACAGAAATTACTGATGTTTGTCTGAAAAACTATTTGCGTCTAGCAACAGCTTCATCCGATATCGACATTAATTCACTTAGTTTAGTCAAACGAAGCCAGTCGTCCCACTAACATGGTGTTTTATTAAATTATCTAGTAAATATATTTTTTTCTCAGATTCGTTTTACCTCTTTCAGAAAATAAATTAATATTTCTTGGCTCATTTGGTGAACAAAATAAAACTTGGTAATGCGGGCCGCAAGGAAATCCCGTTTCCAAATTCTGGTCCGCCAGCCAGAAAGGTTGGCCACCTCTTATGCAGATGATGATATAGATGTGGACCTTAATCGGAAATAACACACAAGCATTTAATCGCATATGAAGTTTTGTAAGAACAACCTACTCAAAATAAGACGAAATTCTCGGAACACGTCTTGCTTATCAGATGAAAACAGTAATCATATAGTGACTGGTATCAAGAATGTTTTTCTCTGTGAAAAAGAAGCTTACAATCAGTCACAGCCTTTTCCCACGCCCATTGTATAATGGACAAAGTTAAGTTACTAGGTAGGCTACACAGTTACGAACTTGATTCCTCATTTCTGATTATCGCCAGTTCCCGGAAATATTGATCTAACGTCAGATTGCACTTCCTGCAACATGTCGAGCGACTTGGCTGAAACGCTGCGATAATAATTCTGATAGCGGCAATTCTCTATGAGTTTGTTGCCAGGAATCTGCACGAAAAACGGCAGCAACTGCTTCAGGTCCGATAGTGGTATCAACGGAATTTCCCCACGAGCGTCACTCCTACTGTACGAAGTGTAAGCAAACGCACAACCCAGGTACGGTTGGTGTGTGCGCTTGAAACCCATCATTCTGTACTCTGCAGATATAGCCATCTTATTACTTGCTAGTGAAGTTATTCAGACTTGCATAATGCACATGATAGTAAAAAATGTGGATATGATTTTTTTTAATGAGATTGTCGTCAACGGTTGTATACTGAATATTATCCTGACTGTGCCAAGACATCACGCTCTGTCTTTGCAAAAGTTAATTTTTTTTTCAAGAAACTGGAAGTATATAGAATAAAAATGCACCAGGGAAAGAGAATAGCAACTGACGCGAGAAATGCAACTAAAATTTCAGCGCTGGTAACACGATCCACACTCGACTAGGACGCATCATGAATGGACGAGTGGGAAGATAAGATACGAGAAATTAGGACTAATACGGAAGCATACAGATACTTTTCCCTCGCTCTATTTGCGAGTGGAGCAGGAAAAGAAATGACTAGCTGTGGTAAAGGGTACCCCCCGCCATGCAAAGTACGGTGGCTTGCGGAGATTGTATATAGGTGTCGATGTAGCCAAAGACGTGATCTGTAAATAATACGAGTACATCCCAACACATTTCATCTTTTAAACATGTGGCTCCATTAACAACTTAATAACTTTCAGGACCGGTCACAGTTCTCCCAGTGGTGTGTACAAAAACTGCAAAGTGTAACAACCCAAGGTTGATGCCCTGTAATCCTTACTTCATCCATCGATACCCGATTTTTTTTTTCAGGGGACCTCCTTCTATCCATACTGTTTTCAGTTATTACATTCCTTTGTCCTGTCTCAAGTTTATATGAACATTTTGTATGTAATCAGAAGAGATAATTACCGCAAATAAGGAAAGATTAGTCACCCAGGTATTTTACACTCACAAGGGGAGGTCGCCAATCGGGACACGCCGATTTCGCTCCAATTGCGTGTGTAGAAGGAGGTGGGTCTCCACATCACGTGCCTTAAATATTGCGCCTGAGTGGGCCTTAGGAAAGGAGAAAATGCTCTCGAAAGTTTTTCCGATAGCACTATATACCTTATTCAGCGCTCTGTTCGCGGTTAATGGCGTAGCGTAATGGTAAAACACATTGCTTACGAGATAGGAGACCTGGGATTAATCTCAGATGCTTCCCGATTTTTTTTCTGTTTTTTCCCATGTTTATTTTACTTCATTTCTTCCGATTGTTCAACTATTTCTGAAATTAAACACATTCAAGCAGTATATTTATATAATTAGGCGAAAGTGTTAATGAAAATAAAGTTTCCTACTTTTTATTCATTATCACAGTAGAAAGTTTGCAATTTTAATGGTAACATCTATCATAGAAACATGTGAAACCTATATATGTTTCACACCAGACACATTTTATGAAGGCATTGTTTGAGCAGTTGCATTTTGCCGTAACATGCGTCATTAGAAAGGACACTTCATTCAGGTTTTGAAACGACGTTTTGTCTGCTATCAGTTTGGATGCAAACCAAGCGTACTGGATCATAGGGGTGAACACAGGAGCACTGAATTGATGCTGCACGATCGAATGTATTTTAATTGCATCTTCTCTTGATGATATTTCTCGGTGTTGTCGGAGCAATTCAGGGGCACTTTGTAGTCTTTCAATTAGAATTTTGACTTGGCGATAGAAATATACATCACAAGGTTGAACCAGCGGTGTACATTTTGGTGCAATGACCTTCATGGTATACATTGCCTCGCCTAGCTCATTCGTAAATCTCTCAATGTTGAACCTGTTTGGTCGCTCCAAGAATCCACCAACAGAAGAAATTTATTGTCAGCGACGTATGGCTTCAATGTTGATTCCAAGAATGTTGCATAAAGCTCTTTTGTTAGTTTCCCTGACCTGAAACAAGTAACGACATTTTCGTACTCGTCTTCTAATTTTTTGACAGTGGCGGCAACCCGAGGACCGAATTTACTCGCAGGCTCTTGCAAACATAAAAAGACAAGGAGTAAATGTTTCCCTGAAGCGGTTAATCTGTAATGTGCTGTGTAAGAGTGGGTGGTCTTCGATTGATTGAGTTTCTTTACCGTAACAGTCTTCGCACCTTTGACATCCAGAGACCTGTTGTACGTCGACTCATACTGGCATCCCGTCTGGTCGGTGTTAATTATATAGTCGATGTTGAAATGTGGCATTAAATGTCTCGTCTGCATACAAAACTTCTCTGCTGCTGCCACTGTTTCGTCCAAAGTTGCGACATCATTTTTGCTGACGAATTTCGTAATTTTCGCTGCCTTATCGAATATTTTTTCTTGGAGGATTTTTCCCAAGTATTAGAAGCACGGAAGTGAAAACTCTCCGACAAATACGGGAATGCAGCGGTCATTGCTCATTGCTGTAGGGTTCCAGTCGTCATCTGTTCATAGCAGCGTCGTGCATCTTGAAATTTTACCCGTGTTTCCGAGTCAGTTAAGGACAACTTTTCAAGTCTGGTGCCACCTTGGTGTACTTTTTTCCTCCAAATTTTAAGATAATCCCTTTTCTTCAGGATTGGGAATCTAGACTGCAATGTTGCAAATTTCCATTTCGGATGAGCGTCAGCAAATTCCAGGACCTTCTTCTTGCCAGCCATTGTTGCTGATGTACGTGAGGAACTCGTGGAGAAATCTTCAGGAGTACAATCCTCATCTGTACTTGAAGAAGTCACCTGTGACAGATAAAAATAGACTGCATATAATAAACGTGTGTGTGTGTGTGTTTGTGTGTGTGTGTTTGAGAGAGAGAGAGAGAGAGAGAGAGAGAGAGAGAGAGAAAGAGAAAATGAGATGTTCCACGTATCTATTCATAAATATTTTCTTCATCGGGCTCTGTGCATAGTATCAGATCTTCGTCGTGCTCTATGAAATGCGTATCCATAACGTCAATAACTGCCTCTGCAATTGCTTCACCTATGGATATTACCGTAGGACTGAAGGACATAGGAGGATTGTCAGTGATCATGCCTTTTTCTTTATAAACTGAAAAAGCGTAGGAGAGAGCACTGGTGAAGTTTGCTTTGAAATCTACATCAAACGTTTCGAGATTATCAGTCACTTTTTTTTGGGTTGCCATGTTTGATTTTGGCGCGACGATACTCACAGCTCCACGGATCTTTGAGAACTGACAATAGAAGCATAGTCTAATACATAAAGTCGCGACACTGACTGGTGAGAAGTCCATTACCGTCTAATAGCTGACACAACGCTTATGATTCCAGCGGTCAGCTAGGGTTACGTCTGTTAGCGTCATATACATAATAAGAATAATATTTTATTTTCTAACATTTTTTGTACGTCATTTACGATATGATTGATTTATATTTGATTCGAAAGCTTGAATGTATTTAAATTCTACGGTAAATAGTTGAACAATCTGAAGAAACGAAGTAAAATAACAATGAGAAAAAAAATTAAGAAGGACCTGGGAGTGTCTTAGTGCTTGCCAAACCCTACCTTCGCCAGCGAGGTTTGTGGATGTCTCCGCAGCTGAGAACGTTTGGAACATTATGGATAGGGCCATCCAACTATCTAGGGATTTTGATGACCTAAAGCGTCAATTGGACAGAAATAAGTCATCCGTAATTTCTGAAAGTTTAATTATTTGTCTGTCGGTAATTGTACATCGCATGTACTGTTTTCTGTCCCATACGGATAATTCATTCGTAGTGCGTCGTTTTCTTTTCTTTTTCCCTTCTACGTCTTAGAGTGTCAGCGCTCAAGGTCAACATATTGAGTACTTCATACAATAGTCATAATAACAGATACACAAAAAGTGTCTGGGTTACATGTTTGCTGAGATTTGATACTGGGGAGCAGACGTTTGTGGGACCTCTTCACCTGATGGCCAGAGAGAGGTTTGATCGGCTATTATTGTTACTATTGAATCAAGTTCGACCCTTGTTATATCGCTTAAGTCGTAGACGAATGTTTCCAACGTCACAGAAAACCAAATATAGTTGTATCTAAGCCGTTAATGTTGAGTGACGTGAATTCGCATAACACCAATGCGACGCTAATAAATGGAAGGTTTAAACATGAATCAGACCGAGGCGCTTCGTGATGTGAGTCGCGGTACGACGCAGAAGCAACCCGCAGCGTTGGAGCGCGTGGAAACATCGAAAGCCGCTTACTAGTTGAGACTGAGGTCACCCGATGTGCCTAAAAAAAATAGTTTTGTGTAGATGAAGGAAAAGTACTTCCGTCTCTATAGTTAATTTCTCGGTGAAACTCTTACTTTGCTCGTAAAAAACAAAAACAAAAACACCGTTTTGGGTTTCGAGCGTCTTGTCTGTCATGCAACTTCTCTCATTCGATTTTGAAAAAACTGTTCTGTAAAAAAATTGATTTTTTTCACATCTTATCGACTCATCACAGATTGATATTGAACTATGCTTCTTTTCGCTATTTCTTTTAGTTATTAAGATACTTCGAAGTAAAGTAAAACACTGCGTATTTTGAAAAGTTGGCAATGAATTAAATAATCGCTAGGCAGTATACCTTTGGTGTCTTTTAGGAGGTGTATTGCTGCATAAGAGAAGTAGTTCACATATCGAAACTGCTTTTAATAGCGGAATGAGAGCCGTACATCTTTCCAGGCTCGAGTAAATACGTGATACATTTTGACGTTTGGCCGCGACGAGCTACGACTCGTCCCGGTCGATGCTAAGGCCGCGCGCCGTCGTTTGCTGCTGACACAAACTGAAGCCGCAAATGAAAAACTTACTGAAGTGAAAAGACACCGGGAGGCATCAGCTGATGATGCTGACTGGATGTTTTCTCAGTCTATGGTCCCTGATTTCAAGAAACTTTGTGACAGGCGTAAAAGAGAACTCAAAGCTAAATTCGAGCTACTTCTCAATAAGCAACTGGACGTAGCCGATTAGAATATGTCCGGATTTTCCTTATCATCATGGGCGTCTTCCATTTTTTCAACTACATTGTCTAACGTCACTCAGCTTTCACCACCGACTGTTGCACCATGGATGGTCACTTTTCTCATTTGAAAGCCAGCAACGTTTGTTCTGAATCTCCCCAAGCTGAATCATATACTACTTTGCGAAATAGGACGGTTGTAGAAATACTATCCAAGGTTAATTAATTTGTAAGCATTATTTATGTATGTACCACACTGGATACAGTACGATAGTAGTTAGTCATACAAAAAATAAACTTTTTGATTCTGGCACTCTTAATGTCAATTACACACTTTCGTCAGGTTACATTATTCTGATGATTAGCTCCTTAGAATGAGAAATAGCAAGCCGAAAGTCGAAAGTATGTGTCCTGCTTTATCAGGGTAGCTAATACTAGTTACTCCAGAAAGTGGAAACTGTCTGGACTCACTCTGCAAAATTCGTGGTATTTTTTCGTGTTGAGAAAGCTCACAATAAATCACAATCGAACTATGTTTGATATTTATAGCGTTGTGTGGGTGCACTCAGTACTTATTTTTCTTGAGCTTTAAATCATTATAAGCCATAATAACGCCTTCTTCAAAAGAACTCATGATTGCAACTGAAACTGAAATAGAAATTTTTGCTGTCTGTTGCTTGTCGCATGACGAGTCAAATCGCCTATTGTATGGCATTTGGAATCATCCCAGTGACAACGCGGGTACCGGCAAGCGTCGTGCCGTATCCCATATCCCACATCCCATATCGTATCATCTAATGTCTACATCGACATCTACGTGATTACTCTGCTATTCACAATAAAGTGCCTAGCAGAGGTTTCAATGAACCACCTTCAAGGTGTCTCTCTACCGTTCCACTCTCGGACGGCACGGAAAATCGAGCACTTAAAATTTTTCTGTGCGAGCCCTGATTTCTCTTATTTTATCGTGATGATCATTTCTCCCTATGGAGGTGAGAGCCAAAAGAATGTTTTCACAATCGGAGGAGAAAACTGGTGATTGAAATTTCATGAGAAGATCCTGTCGCAACCGAAAACGCCTTTGTTTTAATGATTGCCACTCCCATTCACGTATCATGTCTGTGACACTATCTCCCCTATTTCGCGATAATACAAAACGAGCTGCCCGTCTTTGTACTTTTTCGATGCCATCCGTCAGTCCCACCTGATGCGGATCCAACACCGCACACCAATACTCCAGAACAGGGCGGACAAGCGTGGTGTAAGCAGTCTCTTTAGTAGACCTGTTGCACCTTCTAAGTGTTCTGCCAATGAATCGCAGTCTTTGGTTTGATCTACCCACAATATTATCTATGTGATTGTTCCAATTTAGGTTATTTGTAATTGTAATCCCTAAGTATTTAGTTGAATTTGTAGCCTTCAGATTTGTGTGACTTATCGCGTAATCGAAATTTAGCTGATTTCTTTTAGTACGCATGGCAATAACTTCACACTTTTCCTTATTCAGGGTCAATTGCCACTTTTCGCACCATACAGATATCTTATCTAAATCATTTTGCAAGTCGTTTTGATCATCTGATGACTTTACAAGACGGTAAACGACAGCGTCATCTGTAAACAATCTAATTCGGCTACTCAGATTCTCTCCTATGTCGTTAATATAGATCTGGAACAATAGAGGGCCTATATCACTTCCTTTGGCAACGCGGATATTACTTCTGTTGTACCCGATGACTTTCCGTCTATTACTACAAACTGTGACCTTTCTGAATGGAAATCACGATTCCAGTCGCACAACTGAGGTGATACTCCGCAGGCACGCAGTTTGGTTAGAAGACGCTTGTGAGGAAAGGTGTCGAAAGCCTTCTGGAAATCTAAAAATATGGAATCAATCTGACCTCCCCTGTCGATAGCACTTATTACTTTATGAGTATAAAGAGCTAGTTGTGTTTCACAAGAACGATATTTTCTGAAACCGTGCTATGTGAACCTCGCCTGTTTCTTAGCACCAGTGCCGGTAGGTGCAGATTCTACAAGAAACTACAAACGCTTCTGACATTTGTTGCCATCTGCTAAGAGTTTCAGGTACTTCTAGAGCGATTTTTTCTTCCATTTAGAAATTTATACAAGTATTAAGGGGTTAAAAAAGGTAGCTATCATAATTTGGCAACTATGAACCTGCTGTTAAGCTGCAGCATTCTTGGCGACTCATGAATGCAGAGAACGGACACCTGGACGCATTCACGGCCATTTCTCAAGAAAATGAGGCGTGTGAGCAGCTCGCGATGTTGCCGCGGACAGTAGCTTTTGCCGTGACTCGTGACTGATTTGGGAATGCCGCCCAGTTCGCATACACTGCATTGGTCGCAGTCCAGATATTTTTTGAAGAGGTATCTAAAAAGTTGGCCGCTGTAACAAAGACTGGCAGAGTGGAGCTACCCAGCATCGATCACTAGCAAGGGACATTTCAAATTGAGCTAGTGCAAGATGATACAACGGGAAATTTAGCACCATGAGGTACGAGAGTGTGGCAAGAAGAACAAAACTAGTGAGCAGAAACATTTAGGGATTCTTCGAGACCAATTTGAGGGATTGACTCGTTGTCTTGCTATGTGGCGAAGTGATTTTGTTTCGCATAGAGCATTACGACTTTGGATTCTACACGCCAGTCAGTTTGTCTGAAACGTTCCTCCTCGTCCGTCGTCTCGGAGCTTCTGCACTGTCTGGTGAACTATAAAACCAAATAAGGCGCGCTAGCCTCGCTTAGACTCGAAAGATGGTGTTAAACAGTCAGTTCCCTTTCCAGCAGGATAATAAAAGCTTGTTCCCAAGAAATAAGTGGGATTCTTAGCCACATATGTAATAGCTCTCTGAAGCAGGGTATTTTCCCAGATAGACTGAAGTATGCCATTGTTAAACCACTGCATAAAAAAGGGGATACGTCTGATGTCAACAACTACCACCCAATCTCTCTTTTGGCTTTTTGACTGCCTCATCCAAAATTCTTGAAAAAGTAATATATTGTAGAGTAGCTTCATATCTTTGTAAAAATAAAGTTTTAAGAAAATGACAGTTTGGTTTCCAGAGGGGTTTTTCAACGGAAAATGCCATATATACTTTCACTAATGAAATATTAAATGCTCTGAGTAACCGGAGGTCACCCGTTGGGATTTTTTGTGATCTACCAAAGGCTTTTGATTGTGTAAATTATGGAATACTTCTAGATAATCTCAAATACTGTAGTGTGAATGGGACAGTGCTCAAATGGTTTAAATCATACCTAACTGGAAGAGTGCAGAAAGTTGAAATAAGCAGTTCACATAATATGCAAAAAACTGGTGATTTCTCAAACTGGGGAACAATCAAGAATGGGGTGCCGCAAGGTTCGGTCTTGGGTCCTCTGCTGTTCTTAATATATATTAATGACTTGCCATTCTATATTCACGAAGCTGCAAAACTGGTACTTTTTGCCGATGATACAAGTATAGCTATCACACCCAACAGACAAGAATTAACTGGTGAAATTGTAAACGATGTTTTTCAGAAAATCATTAAGTGGTTCTCTGCAAATGGGCTCTCATTAAACTTTGACAAAACACAGTATATACAGTTCCAAACAGTAAATGGAATGACACCATTAATAAATATAGATTTCGATCACAAATCGGTAGCTAAAGTAGAATATTCAAAATTTCTAGGTGTATGCATTGATGAGGGGTTGAACTGGAAAAAACACACTGAGGATATGCTGGAACGTTTGAGTTCAGCTACTTATGCTATTAGGGTCATTGCAAATTTTGGCGATATACATCTGAGTAAATTAGCTTACCACGCCTATTTTCATTCTCTGCTTGCGTATGGCATCATATTCTGGGGTAACTCATCATTGAGTAAACGAGTGTTCATTGCACAAAAGCGTGTAATCAGAATAATTGCTGGAGCTCATCCAAGATCATCCTGCAGACACTTATTTAAAGAGCTAAAGATCTTCACTGTAGCCTGACAATATATATATATATATATATATATATATATATATATATATATATATATATATATATATATTCACTTATGAAATTTGTTATTAACAATCCGAACGAATTCAAAAGTAATAGCAGTGTACATTGCTACAACACATTGCTACAACACTAGCAGAAAGGATAAACTTCACTACTCAAGGTTAAATCTAACTTTGGCTCAGAAAGAGGTAAATTATGCTGCCACAAAAGTCTGTGGTCACTTACCTAATAGCATCAAAAGTCTGACAGATAGCCATATAGCATTTAAAAGGAAATTAAAAGAATTTCTTAATGGCAACTCCTTCTGCTCATTAGATGAATTTTTGGATATAGTAAGAGGGTAATTTCCCCAACCCCCACAAAAAAAATTAAAAATATTAAGTGTCATGTAATATTTTGTGTAATGTAATACCTTGTATACATACCTTTTATTAACGTGACACGATCCACATCATTACGAAGTGTCGTATTCTTGATCTATGGAACAAGTACTAATCTAAACTAATCTACCACTATTTACTGTCCTGAAGCCATCTGATTTCCTTCGAAAGCTGCCAAGTCCGACCACTGGATTGGACAACAACACCGCAATCGGTCACCAGTCGGCTTCTCCCACCAGTTCTTTAAACAACACAGGAGCACAGTTAGAGCTAAAGATGGTAAGGACATGCACGAGAACTCCACACTTGAAATTTCTATTGGGGCAAATTCAATTTATTCTCCTTCGAACAACTCTTTCCAAGTCCGCTACACAACGCCTCCTGCCAGCCAGGTGTCCCGCCCCAAACTCTGCTAGGCGGCCTTTTACTGAACAGCACGTGTACGCTCGCTAACATCAACACCCACCACGAAACCCAGCAATGTATTAAGACGTTCCCACCCACGCTCAAGGGAATGCACTGTCGAGCACTTCCTGAACGTTCCATACACGAAAACAGCCTTACTGGACACTGACTACAAACTTCCTAAATACGCCTCCACACATCTTCCGCCCCAGAGGGCTCAAACGCGCCTCCTGCACACTACAAGGGCCGCCGACCGACTCCTCGATATTGCGAGGTGCCAACAGCTCCACGATATTATTTTGATAAGCCGTCATTTCAGCCAATCAGCCTCCACGACAGAAAGCAATCACTGCGATGGACCATTTCCTGCTAACTCTCGGAGTACATCTGTAAAGTGCTGCTGTATGGCGACACTTTCCAAATTTCGTTTTCCAAAGGGTACTAGGAAACGCTAGCTATTCTGTGGTAAAAACACACGCCTTTGAAGACTACCCAGTCGGGCCAGGCCACCACCCTTTAGCTGAATAAGTGGAACCCAGCCCGTTATCTTCAGGCTGGAGAATAGCCACACGCCCACGGACAGTGACAAACCGACGGTTTCACTCACAATAGTAGCCAGCACTTGTCGACGATTGCAACTAGTAAATGATCCGTCACATGCCTGTTATTCGGTTTCCCGGCATCGAACTTGATTCCTGTATGCCTATTGCCATTCTTGACATCCTCAGTTTCCATTCCGTTTGTCTTTTTGGTCCAATGATCGGATCCAAGAATATTCGACAGTATTTCTGCAACCTAATCTTCATCTTCTAATTCAACTTGGATGACGCTTCCGCAGTCTGGCCACTGCAGACAAAAGATGCTGCATTAAGAGTAACCATAAGGAACGATCTTCAGTGGAATGAGAACACGAAACTATTTACAGGAGAAGCAGAAGCCAGGCTGGAAGAATTTTAGGGAAATGTAATACATCTATGAGGAAAACGGCTTGCAAAACACTTGTTCGGTTGACTCTTTGAGAGTTGCTAGTCAGTGTGGGACCATTACCTCTTTGTATTAATAGAATAGGTCGAGAGAATCCAAAGACGAACGGCGCGATTGGTCATTGGATCGTTTAAGCCCCTTTTATACGATCGACTTCCTTGTCTCAATTGCTATTCTGCGTCTACTGCAGCGCTCCTGGCGTTTTATTCACATACTGAGTCTCGTCTGCTTCGAGTAGTCATTTTCGTTTACGCGTCAGTGCCAAAATCGAGTGTCATGATAGTTGCCTGCTGTGCAGTTTGTCATCTGAATGGAAAAAGTAAGGTTATGAGGGACTACGCTTTTTATGAAAAAATCGAAATGTAGCTACAAAATGTAGGAAGAAGCAATGATAATAGCAATCACCAAAGCAGAATTTGCAGTGGAAGTTCTTGTCAAAGATCGTGTGGCAAATTCTTTACACGCCTGGGAGCGAAAGAACAGGAAAAGTGCCATCCAAACATTTCAGTACACATACATTTATTTGTTCGAGAGTATATATATCTGCAAACACATCAAACAATATCAATAACTCAACAAATAGTGCCTCTTTGTTTATCCTTTGTATCTTGTTTTCTTCCTGAATACCCAATAACATCGAAAACTACTTTTCTCGTCACATAATTCTGACTTTTTTACTGCTGAAATAATTTTCATTAAAGAACATTTATCTATTTACGATCTTATTTATACATGGCGCAGGCTTTTTATGTGTAAAAAGTAAATACGTTTCCTGGTTTCAGATATTCATTATCTCTTGGGGGAGAACACTATTAGGAACAAAACTCCAGGACGTTGTTCAACTTTTAAGTGTGTCACAAATACAAAGCAAACAACGAAATAAAGATTAAGAATACACAAAAGAACAAAAACCATTTCTATCATTTCCATAACAGAAACCAACTAAACAACGATAGGTTAACTTCCGATGTTAGCAGTCCCTTGTTTCTGCGCATGCACAGTGTGTAGCATACTCGGAAGTTTAGAACTCCACACTCGGCTCAATCTATAGATCACTGACAGCGTAGACACACTAGCGTCGTAGTTGGTTGCTGACTTACACGCAGGCGCGCAAGGTATGCGCACTTTGAAGTACTCGATTTTGACCAGAAAGTCACTCGTGTAAAACGGGCTTTAGGCGGCGCACGAGTGTCAGAGAGATGCTCAATTAATTCCAGTGGAAGATGGTACAAGAGAGGCGTTATGCATCACGGAGTGGTTTATTGTTGAAATTCCGACGACGTACGCTCCAAAAAGAGTCGGCCACCATACTGCTTCCTGCTACAGGCATCTCACGAAATGAGCACAGCCAAAAAATCGGAGAAGTTAGAGCTCATACGGAAGTTCGGCAACAGTCGTTCTTCCTAAGCATCATTCGTGACTGGAACAGCGAAATGGGGTGAGGTGGATGGCCAGTACAAAGTCCCTCTTAATATTGAACGATGTATGTTAGAAGTCCAAATCTGTTGCCACTTAGTGCGCAACACTTAATGCAATATTTATAGAAATGTTTTAAGGGGATAACTTTATTTCGAAATTGCATTTATTTATCTTGCTGTTGGCGTCAGCGTCTAGGGGTCTTGTGCAGTTGATAACATTAATGAAAATAGAAGTTGGTCCAAGGCTGTCTTTCAGTGCTGACTGAATTCATCAATTCCTTCATATCCACTTTTTATTTAGACATCTTCCAATTCAGTGGACACATCAAAAATATTTTCTACAACAAGTAAAGTCACAGTTTGCGCAACAAAACGTTGTGCCCATTTTTACACCATTAATAACAAAGAGCCTCGTCATCTAGAACATAGCCAAAAACTAGTGACCCATTGGACGCGTCTTTGGCTCTGATTAACGGTATATATCAGTCCCGTAATATTCTAGAAACATCCAGAAAATTCGTTGATTCAAATTGGTGCTGTATAACCTTCCGCTTTTAATACTAAACACAATGAAAATTAGTTTTTGCACAGATAAAAATGCTTTGAAAATATTATGCAAATAAAAGATATTTACGAAAGTGAAAAAAAAGCTGTCTTTCAAAAATACAGATATTGAGTCACGCCATAAAATGAGCGTGACAATTTGGTAAATTAAACAAATATAAGTGACATTTCTCATAAGAGACGTTATTTTGATTTTATGAAATAATTCTGAGAATGAGGCTCCATTTTATAATTTGTTGTGACTTTTATAGAAAGACCAATTTTCGTAGCATAAACCGATGACTTGTAAAAATTTCGATATATGCTCACCAAATTTTATGCACGCCAGAATTTCACCAGACTGCTACAACATTGTGTAAATATCCAGAAACATGAATCAGACACTATATATCTAAAAACAGGTATAACTACGGCTGAAAATCACAAGGTGTCGTAAATTTCCGTAGGTTCAAGAAGTTACATAAGACCTTGATTTATTATAATGGGTGGGGTGTGGGGAGGTGAGAGAATAATGTTACCAGAAGTACTCCCTGCCACACAACGTGGCTTGCTGAGTATAGGTGCAGATGAAGAGACGGTTGATAACCCTGCGAACGAGTAGTCATTATCACGATTCGCGCGGATCCCCCCGTCCAAGGTTCGAGTTCTCCCTCGGGCATGGGTGTGTGTGTTGTCTTTAGCGTAATTTAGTTTCTAAGCCTAGGGACCGATGACCTCAGTAGTTTGGTCACATAGGAACGTACCACAAATTTCCAATTTTCATTATTGCAGCGTCAAACGTCTGTTGTGGAAAAAAAAAGTCGATGCTTCTCACATAGGAGTGACACACAATCAGTCGATCATTTTAAGTATATAAACACAAGCATCGGAAAATGAGAACAAATTCTCGAAGACCGTCGTGTTTACCAGAAAAAAAAAATACATGAAGTGGTCGGTAGCAAAAACTCATTTTCATTATGTGAAATGACTTATTAATAGCTTATGGCGGATGTTAAATTTTTTTTATCTGTTGCATGATAGATAAGCATATTCTTATTCTGGATGTCCCACACAGGTTGAACCAGCATACCACAGTAAGTAGGGGGAAGGTAAGGGAAAGATGCTCCACTTAAAAAAAAGTAACACAAACACTGAATTTCACGGACGTAGATGGCAACGACAGATAAGATACAGTATTCCCTCATTCATTAGCTCGTGTAGTCACAGGCTGCAGACCTGCATTCACAGTCTGACAGCTAAGTGAAATACTGATCATGATGAAAGAATACTTCTATTTTATAACGTAAAAATTACGAAGCCGTGGAAGCTTGTTGCTACTACTGTTTCCTAAAACAATTGTATGACGCAGATACTGCTCAGATTTTTGCATAGATCCTTTTCAGATGCTTTATTTATCTCAGTTACAATTTCCTGGAAGTTATGCTGAAGCGATGTACTAAGCACTGCTGCAAATGTATTATTGAAAATATTTTATTACAATAATAATAATATGTTTTATTACTTTTAAAATCATAGGTATCTGAGGAACGCTGAAAGTGAGGGTCAAGGAAAGTTATTGTTGGAGAGCGGAAGGGGGTAATAACAAACTGCGATACCCCACTCCCTCCCACCATCTCAACCCCCTCCCCACCCCTCCGATTTGCGTCTGCATTGTGACAGCCATTCGTCAAATGTTAGGGCTTTCAACGTTAAGTGGGACTTCCTGTGTGTAAGATATGTGTGACCGAGGGGATCGAAAATCAACACGAAAGAACCTGACGATAATTGTTGGCGAAAAAAAAATACACTCCACAACGCATCTGTTTGCCCCACGGTTTCCCTTTGAAGCATAGCACAGGACGCATCTCTGAACGGTTTCACGGAATGACGTGCGTAGGTACTAAAATTAGCACACTGGATTTGGAGGATCCGAGGCAGAGGAAGCAATCTTGTGGCCACAAACAGAAGCCGGTCGTGAGTCTAAACACAGAGCGCGTTTGAAGCTTTGTCGGCGACTGCGCGTCCGGACGAAAGACACTGGGAAAAGGCACCGCCTTTGTGATTGGGCGCTTCGAGGAATGTATAATGAAACACACGCACCGGCTCAAATGCGTAAGTGTGTGTAGCGAAGCAACAGTCTGCCAATCATGTCTTCTACGCGCCAAGCAGTCTGAGTCGAGATATGAGCGTCAGTTGTGGAGTAAATAGTTGCCTGATAAGCGGACGGTTAGAGTTCCACCATATGCCATTTATTATGTCGAATCTAAAACAAACTAGTGAGTTGGCTACACATATGTTCACTGGAGAAAATTTAGTTACTCCTCGAGCAGACATAACGCTAATACTGAGTACCACTGCTTCCAGCCTTCAAAATGGCTTCAAATCGTCGGGGTTGGAAGTCCACAAGTTTCCTCACGTATGCCATAAGCAGCTCGTGATTATATCCCGTAGGGTTATCAGATTATGTGGGTGTTGACTGCTCCGTTTCATCTGCTGTTCCAAATATTCCTAGATATTTACTTTTAAGAAGTATATGAGTGGTTTAAGTCATATCTACAGAACAGGAAGCAAAAAGTCTCTTTATATGCTTCAAGTGATTCAAAGGAGTTTGCCACTTCATCTAACTGGGGTGAAATTACATTAGGAGTTCCACAAGGTTCGATCACGGGTGCCCTCCTGTTCTTGCTATATGTGAATGACCTCCCTTCTTATGTGAAACAAGATGCTGAACTGACAGCGTTTGCTGATGATACAAGCATTATTGTTAATCCAGTAAAAGAAAGTCCGATAGAAAATGATAGAAATAGGGTCTTTGGAAAAGTTATTAATTGGTTTTCTGCGAATGGGCTTGCTCTGAATTTTAAAAAAACACAGTACATCCAATTTTCTGCTGCAAAAAGTATAATTCCTTCAATAAACATAACACATCAAAAGAAGTTAGTAGCCAGGGTAGAGCATACTAAGATTTTCGGTGTACATATAGATGAAAATCTTAGTTGGAAATTTCATATTTTGGACCTCCTAAAGCGACTAGGTTCAGCAACTTTTACAATCAGAATAATTGCCAATTTTGAGGATGTAGAAATTGGTAAGCTAACATACTTTGCATACTTCCACTCTCTGATGTCATACGGAATAATATTCTGGGGCAACTCAACACTTAGGCAAAAGGTATTCACTGCTCAAAAGAAAGTAGTTAGAATAATGTGTGGGGTTCATAGTCGCACATCTTGTAGGCATCTGTTTAAAAGGTTAGGAATTCTTACAACTGCTTCACAGTACATTTACCCAGTAATGAAATTTTTTCTCAACAACATGGACCAGTTTAAAATCAACAGCGACATTCATGATTACAATACCAGAAAAAAGGAAGACCTATACTATGCTTTACTTAACCTATATTTGGCACAGAAAGGGGTAAAATATGCTGCTATAAAACTTTTTGATAAATTACCAGATGAAACAAAATGTCTGACAGACAGCAGTAATAGTTTCAAAAACAAATTTAAATCATACCTCCTTGACAACTCCTTCTATATCATAGATGAATTCTTGAATATGAGTAAATAAATCTGGAAATATAATATATGCATTTTGTACCATTTAAGGGAATGGAATAGATAATAGAAATATTTAGGTATAACACTATAGTGTGGACAAAAAAAAGAAAAAACTTGTTTCCTGCGTGCATTTCTTGTGCATTTGACACGTTCCACGTCATAACGGTTTTCCGGGCTATTGATCAATGAAACACGTAACTAACTAACTGAAGATTTAGCAAGGAAGTCGCGGTGTGGTAGGGTGCTTGAATGTCTGTCATACCGGGAACGTAAACGTACAGCCGTGTGAAATGGTCTGTTGCCGTCTTAGGAGAGGGGGGTATCCACGGAATACTCATAATGAAAATGTACACTGCTGGAAAAATCGCAACACTCTCAAGGACTGTCTTCAACGGCACCAGTGTATAATACTTGAATATTGAGTGGCTGTAGTGTCAGTGATTCATTTGTGACGGTCATCGGCGATCAGATGGCGCTCAGGGGGTCTGTCAGTAAACCCTCCATTTTGGCTCTGCAGGCAGTAGCTGTGCTGAGTCTAGAGGTGAACAGTGTCTGCAGAATAGCTTCAGCCATTTCGACCGGGTCGCATTGTGGGCCTACGGGCAGTTCGACGGACGTACACTACGTGATCATAAGTATCCGGACACCTGGCTGAAAATGACTTACAAGTTCGTGGGGCCCTCCATCGGTAATGCTGGAATTCAATGTGATGTTGGCCCACCCTTAGCCTTGATGACAGCTTCCACTCTCGCAGGCATACATTCAATTAGGTTCTGGAAGGTTTCTTGGGGAATGGCAGCCCATTCTTCACGGAGTGCTGCATTGAGGAGAGCTATCGATGTCGGTCGGTGAGGCCTCACACGACGTCTGCGTTCCAAAACATCCCAAAGGTGTTCTACAGGATTCAGGTCAGGAGTCTGTGCTGGTCAGTCCGTTACAAGGATGTTATTGTCGTGTAATCACTCCGCCACAGGCTGTGCATTAAGAACAGGTGCTCGATCGTGTTGGAAGATGCAATCGCCATCCCCGAATTGCTCTTCAACAGTTGGAAGCAAGAAGGTGCTTAAAACATCACTGTACGCCTGTGCTGTGATATTGCCACGCAAAACAACAAGGGGTGCAAGCCCACGCCATGAAAAACACGACCACACCAAACACCACCGCCTCCGAATTTTACTGTCGGCACTAAACGCGCTGGCAAATGACGTTCACCAGGCATTCGCCAGACCCACACTCTGCCACCGGATTGACACATTGTGTACTCCACATAACGCTTTTCCACTGTTCAATCGTCCAATGTTTACGCTCCTTAAACCAAGCGAGGCGCCGTTTGGCATTTACTGGCGTGATGTGTGGCATATGAGCAACCGCTCGACCATGAAATCCAAGTTTTCTCACCTCCCGCCTAACTGTCATAGTACTTACAGTGGATCCTGATGCAGTTTGGAATTCTGTGTGATGGTCTGAATAGATGTCTGCCTATTGCACATTATTATCCTCTTAAACTGTCGCCGGTCTCTGTCAGTCAACAGACGAGGTCGGTCTGTACGCTTTTGTGCTGTACGTGTGTCTTGACGTTCCCACTTCACTATCACGTCGGAAACAGTGGACCCAGGGAAGTTTAGGAGTGTGGAAATCTCGCGTACAGACGTAGGACAAAAGTGACACCCAATCACCTGACCACGTTCGAAGTCCTTGTGTTCCGCGGAGCGCCCCATTCTGCTCTCTCACGATGTCTAATGTCTACTGAAGTCGCTGATATGGAGTACCTGGCAGTAGGTGGCAGCACAGTGCACCTAATATGAAAAAGGTATTTTTTGGGTGTTCAAAAATGGCTCTGAGCACTATGGGACTTAATTACTGAGGTCACCAGTCCCCTAGAACTGAGCACTACTTAAACCTAACCAACCTAAGGATATCACACACATCCATGCCCGAGGCAGGATTCGAACCTACGACCGTAGCGGTCGCGCAGTTCCAGACTGTAGCGCCTAGAATCTCTCGGCCACCCTGGCCGGCTTTTCGGGTGTGTTCGGATACTTTTGATCACAAAGTGTACCTACGAATTGCTGCACATGTCGGGCACAGTGTACCGGTGATGTGTCGCTGCTTTCAACATTGGTTTGCGGAACATTCCCGAACTTGCAGACTAGATTCTGGACGGCCCCGTAGTACAGACACACGTAAGATTGGTGCATTGTGCGAACACCGGTGGCCGACCGAATATCATCCAAGGAACGAAATCCGGTACTTTTTGCACCTGCTGTGTCATCAGCGACCGCTGGGAACAGTCTGCTTACAACGGGACTACGATCAGGCTGACTCTACGACACCGCCAAACAGGGCTACTGTGGTTGTCTGGAGAGTGAAACGGCGCTCTGTTGTCTTCAGAAATTAGAGTAGGTTCTGTCTGTATGCGAGTGATGGACATACATGTGTAAGGCGTAGACATGGTGAACTGCCTATTCCAGTGTGTATTCGCCCACAACACAGGTCCCATCCCAGGTTTCATGGTGTGAGCGGCCATCAGCAACAACGCGCCGATACATTTGTTGTTTCTGAAGGGTAAAGTAATCTGTGCCTCAGACATTGGAAAGGCTGTTATACCCGTCCTACCGCCACTTCTTAGAGGGGAAGGTGATGTGCTTTTTTGACAGCACAGTTCATGTCTACTTACGACTGCTGCGATGCAACGAGCTCTTTGTGGTGTACAACAACTATCCTGGCCAGCAAGATTACCAGATCAGTCTCGAATTGAACGTGTGTGTGAGATGGTAAAGCTGGAACTTACTTGTTCTCCAAGGCCTCCATGGACCATTGACGAATTGCACCAAAGGCGAAAGATGCCATTTAACGCCTTTGTGGTCGTTTCATGCGAAAATACACGTCTGCATTGTCGCCAGAGGAGGGTACACGATGCACTGATGCGGCTGCTTGGGAAACGTTTACGGTGACATGCTGTAGGGAAGCAGCATACTCACGCCTTATAAAGTTCACACCAGTCTTTCCATTGTGTGCCAGCCTAGTCCGCTGTAACTAGCTCTGACGTCATAAATATTGCGCAATACTTTAAAATGAAGTAAATAACCTGAAACGTTTCTAGCATGTCAGGAGTAATACAAAATCCATTTGTGTTGGATATCAGTTCAATAACTTTAACCATTTTCGAAATTTGGATGTTTTTCTGTAAAAATCATTGGCGCAACAGAAAAGAGCTAGAAACTTAAAAATTTATATTTAGATTCCTTTTGCATAATAATTTAGTAGAAACAGTATTCTGGATCTCACAAATTAAAATTTTAGTTGAAATTCGTGATTTTCTGGTTTTTGTCTTAGAAATTAAGGAAGCAAGATAGATTAAGTAGGCGAATAAATAAAGCTAGGATGTTTAAATTTAAGTAGAAGATCCGCTATAATCATAAAAATGTGAGAAGTTTCAGCAGAATAACTATAAAACTATTGCTATAGCGTATCTCCAAAGAGAAAGTTCAGAGCTCATCTACTGCGTGTAGTGTAATTAAATTAATTCTCTCACCCAAAATATTTGACTTAGCCACGTCAGACTTTTATTATGATTACTTACCTGTGTGCTGATTTCACAATTAAATTGAAAGCTTCATCGGCCATCAGCAAAGGAAGCAATGATTTATTCGATAACTTAAAGTGGTGCATTACTAGCCCAGTGGCTAGTTGGGAGAGCAGATTTGATCAGGCGTTCCCTTAGCCGTCCGCACCGCGGCTTTATATGTAAGAATGCTGCGCGAAAGAAGGACACACACACACACACACACACACACACACACACAACGAAACGATCACATACACAAACAAGCAATAGCAATAAAACGAAAATCTGAATAGCATATAACCTTCTCAAATTTATCTATGCTCCTTTCTAATTTATATGTTTTTCTTCAACTTATATGTTTTATTGTTTCTCTCCAACTTATATGATTTATTGTTTTTCTCCAACTTGTATGTTTTTGTTAAACTTATTATGTTTTTGTTAAACTTATTATGTTTTTGTTAAACTTATATCTTTTCATTATGTTTTTGTTAAACTTATACCCTAATTTACTCATTTATCTCTTTTTTTTTAAACACTTAACTATATGTCTCCCAAAAGAACTTCATAAATGTCTCCTGAATATCCAAATAGTATAAACCCTGTACCGCTCATAAACAATAATGTAAATTCCATATTATACCAGAATAATAATGCTTGGCATAATTGCAAGCAAATGAACTCTAAAAAGCAAAAATTGTATTGAACACCAACGGCCGAAAAAGAGCAAATAGCAAGCTGTAAAAAGGCCCGCCCTGCCCATAAGGGAGGGAATGAAATATGCCAAAAAAAAAAAAAAAAAGAAAAGAAAGAAGGAAGGCCCCAGTTCTCTCCAGACTCTGATTAGCGCACCACCTGTGACTTTCAGAATATAGTGAACATTTTAGAGAGAATGGTTTCTGATTGTGAATCCCAGACAATCTCCTAATTCCTCAGAGCTATAAGCTGTAGCTATAAATGTATTTCTCAGATGAAGTGGGCACTAGGAATTCTAATTACAGGCTTCACGTTTTGCTAATCACTTTCTGGTTGCCAATATTGTAGTTAGAGAGCCAGTGTTGAGAACGCAAACAGCATAAATACAAAACATCTATTCTATTATTCCACCCGCCGCCCCACAATGCGTGTTTCATTTTGTCTGAATTTGTTATCATTTACTGCTACATTGATGAACTACCTGTCCCCTCAGTTGTCAATCAAACAAACTAATCCTTGAATGTACTGCATTTTTCGGCATTGTAGAAGAAAGGGCAACTCTCCTTTACCCAGAATAATCATTCTGGTTCACGTTCACCTCAGACCTGAACCACAGCCCCCACATACTGTTTGCTGAATAGCTCACTGGGCCGACGGTGAATACGACGACTTGCATCTTTTGAAACTAGGCAAAATCACGACTCAGACCACACTACATGGCTCCAGTCACTTACTGTCCACTTGCTATGTTGCGTGGTCCAGTGAAGATGTGTAGACAAATGGTGTTTTGCGATGTATGCGGCTCCAAATGTCCATTGCATGGAGTTCCCTACCTAATTTTCGGAAACTCTTTGAGGTGGACCTGCTTTCTCTGTGTATGAGACCCGTGCCTGCTTAACTTCCGCCAGCTACATGTGTGAATATTTTTGTGGACGACCCGCATCACCTAATGCTTGATGTATTAACCAAAAACATTTCTAACAAAATTTTCACTACTAGAAATATAAAAGTTAGACTCTACCCTACAATGATAAGTCTGGAATGTTTAAATATATGTTGAGCCAAAACGATATGTCCACTGCTCATTGCGAGACTGAAAGACACTGGGCTGTGCTGTGGGCACGTGACGTGCATGGAAAGTATACAAGCGGAGCAGAGATGAACAAAGAATCATTATATTGACGACCCGCAGATGAGAAAATCCACTGAAATGAGTGACTTTGACAAAGAGGAGATTGTTGTGGCCCGGTGTCTGTGAACGAGCATTTCGGAAACGAAGAACCTGGTCGCCTGTGCGCGTGCTACTGTCATGATCATCTGTGGGCAGTGGATGAAGAACAGTGAAACCACTATCAGGCGACGAGATATTGAACGTCCACACCTCATCACAGACCACGGAGATCAGAGGATTGCCTGCTATGTAAAGCACAGTATGCGGCGATCTGTGGCAGATCTGGCGACAGAGCATAATGTTGGCGCAAGCACAAGTGCTTCGGAGAACACCGCTTAGCGCTATTGTTGACAGTGGGGTTGCGCAGCGGATGTCTCCACGTGTTCCAACGTTTACCGAACGATATTGTGAGTAACGATTGCAGTGGCTACGGTGTTATCGAGATAGGACCGTAGATCAGTGGAAACGTGTATACTGCTCATTTGAATCGCGTTTGTTGCTTCACTAGCTCCATAGTTGTGTTCGGATACGCCAACATCAAGGCGAACGGCACCTCATAACGTTCACTGCGACGTTCACCTGGGCTTCCACGGGACTTGTGGTAGTAATGGAAGGTATCATGGCAGCTGCGGACTATGTGAACATTATTGCTGACCACCTGCATTTCTTCATGCTTGATATCGTTTCCGTCGGTGATGGCATGTTCCAGCAGGATAACTGTCCGTGGCACTAGGCCAGTATGGTGCTACAGTGGTTTGATAAACGTGATGGTATCACATGCTGCTGTCTTAGCCACCAAATTCGCCTGGTCCGAACCCGATGGGATACATCTGGCACGCTATCGGGCGCCAACTCCGTAACACCCAAATCATCGGCCCGTAATTCACAACACTGCGTCTCCTGTGCATTCACATCAGGTGCAACATACTTCCGGAAACCTACCGAGGACCTTTCCAATTCATACCCCGCAGAATCGCTGCTGCACTGCATTCCAAGAGTGGACCAGTACGCTATTATCCAGATGGTCATCATATTTTAACTGTCCCTGTAATGTTGATAATTAAAACGCACCAGTAATAATTCATCATCATCATTTAAGACTGATTATGCCTTTCAGCGTTCAGTCTGGAGCATAGCCCCCTTATGAAATTCCTCCATGATCCCCTATTCAGTGCTAACATTGGTGCCTCTTCTGATGTTAAGCCTATTACTTCAAAATCATTCTTAACCGAATCCAGGTACCTTCTCCTTGGTCTGCCCCGACTCCTCCTACCCTCTACTGCTGAACCCATGAGTCTCTTGGGTAACCTTGCTTCTCCCATGCGTGTAACATGACCCCACCATCTAAGCCTGTTCGCCCTGACTGCTACATCTACAGAGTCCCAGTTTTTCTTTGATTTCCTCATTGTGGACTCCCTCCTGCTATTGTTCCCATCTACTAGTACCTGCAATCATCCTAGCTACTTTCATATCCGTAACCTCAACCTTGTTGATAAGGTAACCTGAATCCACCCAGCTTTCGCTCCTATACAACAAAGTTGGTCGAAAGATTGAAAGGTGCACAGATAACTTAGTCTTGATACTGACTTCCTTCTTGAAGAAGAGAGTAGATCGTAGCTGAGCGCTCACTGCATTAGCTTTGCTACACCTCGCTTCCAGTTCTTTCACTATGTTGCCATCCTGTGAGAATATGCATCCTAAGTACTTGAAACCGTCCACCTGTTCTAACTTTGTTCCTCCTCTTTGGCACTCAATCCGTTTATATTGCTTTTCCACTGACATTACTTTCGTTTTGGAGATGCTAATCTTCATACCATAGTCCTTACATTTCTGATCAAGCTCTGAAATATTACTTTGCAAACTTTCAATCGAATCTGCCATCACAACTAAGTCATCCGCATATGCAAGACTGCTTATTTTGTGTTCACATATCTTAATCTCACCCAGCCAGTCTATTGCTTTCAACATATGATCCATAAATAATATGAACAACAGTGGAGACAGGTTGCAGCCTTGTCTTACCCCTGAAACTACTCTGAACCATGAACTCAATTTACCGTCAACTCTAACTGCTGCCTGACTATCCATGCAAAGACCTTTAATTGCTTGCAAAAGTTTGCCTCCTATTCCATAATCTCGTAGAACAGACAATAACTTCCTCCTAGGAACCCGGTCATATGCCTTTTCTAGATCTATAAAGCATAGATACAATTCTCTGTTCCACTCATAACACTTCACCATTATTTGCCGTAAGCTAAAGATCTGGTCCTGAGAACCTCTAAGAGGCCTAAACACACACTGATTTTCGTCCAATTGGTCTTCAACTAATACTCGCACTTTCCTTTCAACAATACCTGAGAAGATTTTACCCACAACGCTGATTAAAGAAATACCTCTGTAGTTGTTACAATCTTTTCTGTTTCCATGTTTAAATATTGGTGTGATTACTGCTTTTGTCCAGTCTGATGGAACCTGTCCCGACTCCCAGGCCATTTCAGTTATCCTGTGTAGCCATTTAAGACCTGACATTCCACTGTATTTGATGAGTTCCGACTTAATTTCATCCACCCCATCTGCTTTATTGCACTGCAACGTATTGACCATTTTCTCCACTTCCTCAAATGTGATTCTATTTCCATAATCATTCCTATCCCATTCTACCTCGAAATCTGAAACATTACTGATCGTATTTTCACCTACATTGAGCAACTCTTCAAAATATTTCCTCCATCTGCCCAAGGCATCCACAGGATTCACCAGCACTTTTCCTGTCCTGTCCAAAATACTTGTCATTTCCTTCTTACCTCCCTTTCGAAGATTGCTAATTACACTTCAGAATGGTTTTCCAGCAGCTTGACCCTTAGTCTCCAACCTGTTTCCAAAGTCTTCCCAAGATTTCTTCTTGGATGCTGCAATTATCTGTTTGGCTTTGTTTCTTTCTTCAACATAACTTTCTCTGTCTACCTGGGTTCTAGTATGTAGCCATTTTTGATACGCCTTCTTTTTCCTTTTACAGGCTGCCTTGACTGTGTCATTCCACCAAGCTGTTTGCTTCATTCTACTTTTACACACTACTGTTCCAAGACATTCTTTAGGCACTTCTAGTACTGTGTCCCTGTACCTTGTCCATTCCTTTTCCAATGACTGTAATTGACTACATTCAACTAACTGGTACCTTTCTGAGATCGCTGTTATGTACTTGTGCCTGATTTCGTTATCCTGAAGTTTCTCCACTCTTATCCTCCTACATAGGGACCTGACCTCCTGCACTTTCGGCCTCACAATCCCAATTTCACTGCAGATTAAATAATGATCAGTGTCATCAAAGAATCCCCTGAATACATGTGTGTCCCTCACAGCCTTCCTGAATTCCTGATCTGTTATTATATAGTCAATGACAGATCTGGTTCCCCTGCCTTCCCAAGTATACCGGTGAATGTTCTTATGTTTAAAAAAAGGAGTTTGTGATTACTAAGCCCATACTGGCACAGAAATCCAAGAGTTGTTTCCCGTTCCTGTTGGCCTCCATATCCTCTCCAAATTTACCCATAACCTTTTCATACCCTTCTGTTCGATTTCCAATCCGTGCATTAAAATCACCCATGAGCAGAACACTGTCCTTGTCCTTAACTCTAACAACTACATCACTGAGTGCCTCATAAAAACTATCCATCCTATCTTGATCAGTCCCTTCACAATGCGAATATACTGACACAATCCTAATTTTCTTGCTAGACACTGTCAAATCTATCCACATCAGTCGTTCGTTTACATACCTTATTGCAACTACGCTGGGTTCCATTTCTTTCCTGATGTAAAGCCCTACACCCCATTGTGCTATTCCTGCTTCGACTCCTGACAGGTAGACCTTGTATTCTCCCACTTCCTCTTCTTTCTCACCCCTTACCCGAATGTCACTAACAGCTAAAACGTCCAGCCCCATCTTACCTGCGGCCTCTGCCAGCGCTACCTTCTTCCCAGAGTAGCCCCCATTGATATTAATAGCTCCCCATCTCATTACCATTTGTTTGCCAAGTCGTATCCTAGGAGTCCCTGTTTTGTCAGTTAGAGGTGGGACTCCGTCACCTCCAAAGGTCCGAGGCATTTTGCTCTGATTGTTGTCAGCATCATATTTGAAGTACCAGGGAAGTAGGTTGCTAGCCTTACTTGCCCCGAGTCCCATTGGGTTTTACCCCTAACGGCTGAGGGACTAACTGGTGGATTTGGTAGTCTTTGCCATATGAGCACAAAGGTGACCACGACTCAGGATATGTCCGAGATGCCCATCCTTATTCCAAAGTAACTGGTATCCCGGCTGTCGGGACCACTTACTTGGCCACTCATACGTTGCCCGTGGTTCATGAACTAGGACATGACTACAGGAACTCACACCAGTAATAATTGTATTTCAAAATTGATTTCATTTCTGTTAGGTATCCTTCTTTAACAAGACTGATTTTGCATACTGAGCATTACGTCCTCAGTCGAAAAAAAAAATGGCTGTGAGCACTATGGGACTTAATATCTGAGGTCATCAGTCCCCTAGAACTTAGAACTACTTAAACATAACTAACCTAAGGACATTACACACATCCATGCCTGAGGCAGGATTCGAACCTGCGACCGTAGTGGTCGCGCGGTTCCAGACTGAAGCACCTAGAACCGCTTGGCCACTCCGGCCGGCTCCTCAGTCGAATAAGGGACTTCATGTCAAGTATAGAAGGTGACAGCTGGTACTGCTCCCACCGAATTTCTGTTCTGTCAGCCTCTGCGTTACCAGTAAGTGGCTCTTTTCTTCTTAAAAGTACTCTTCCTTGATCTCAGTCTGGTTAATGACATGTGATGATCGTGGAGAGGTTAGCGTAGATCAACAGTTTGATTTTTCCTCTCGACTGTTGCAGTGACGGCTCGCCTTATATGAAGTGGAATAGTTATAATGGCATAAATTTTCTCAATAATGGTTGCTCTCAAACAGCCAGTCTCATTAACAATGACATCAACTTTTTTCGCGCTGGTACAGTTTTTTTCAGTCTGGTAATGTAGAACCTGCGGCTGTCAAACAGTGTGTAATGGCTGACGAGCGGAGGACTTGAAGATGCGCACACAACTACAAGTAGTTCCGGTTAGTTTCATATAATGTCGTTTCTTCCACTCATATTTTTGACACCTTGGCAGTATTGCTTGAAGGACAAAGTGCTACTAAGGTTTTTTTGCTCCCATTTTATCTGTAGCTTCCTGGAAGATTGTTTGCTTCTTAGATGAAAAGGACATGGGATAGTTTGGTTGGGGTTTGGCTTCGAATGGGTGAGGTCTTAGTTTGTTGAGAGTTCTTCCACTGGTCTAGTCAGTTTGTCTTCCATCTCTTCGAATGCGTAGACCTGTGCTGCCACCGTTATATCATCAGCGTGGATATGTCGCTTGACTTCCAGATGAATCGGTTGGTCGTTGGTGTTGATGTTACAAAGAAGGAAGGCAAGAGCCTACCTTGACCTAGCCCTTCCTCGTGTGTCCTCCAGCGTCTGCAATCATTTTAGGTTAGAACATGCAGTGGTAGGACTAAAATAAGGTATCACCGCGAGAAATGCATGCATGAACACACACTGAAGCGCCAAAGAAAGTGGTATAGGCATGCGTATTCAGATACACAGATATGTAAACAGGCAGAATACGGCGCTGCGGTCGGCAGTGCCTTTATTAGACATCGCAGTTATTAGATGAATTACTGCTGTTACAATGGCAGGTTATCAAGATTTAAGTGAGCTTGAACGTGGTGTTGTAGTCGGCGAACGAGCGATGTGACACAGCATCTCCGAGGTAGCGCTCAAGTGGGGATTTTTCCGTAAGACCATTTCACGAGTGTCCGGTAAAAGATCAAATCTTCGACATCGCTGCGGCTGGAAAAAGAACCTGCAAGAATGGGATCAGCGACGAGTGAAGAGAATCGTTCAACGTGACAGAAGTGCAACCCATCCGCAAATTGCTGCAGATTTCAATGTTAGGCCATTAACAAGTGTCAGCGTGCGAACCATTCAACGAAACATCATCGATATGCGCTATCGGAGCCCAAGGTCCACTCGTGTACCATTGATGAGTGCACGACACAAAACTTTACGCCTCGCCTGGGCCCGTTAACACCGACATTGGACTGTTGATGACTGAGAACATGCTGTCTGGTCGGACGAGTCTTGTTTCAAATTCTATCGACCGGATGGACGTGTACGACTCTGACAGGTGACACGTACGTAAGCATCCTGTCTGATCACCTGCATCCATTCATGTCCATTGTGCATTCCGACGGACTTGGGCAATTCCAGCAGGACAATGCGACACCCCACACGTCCAGAATTGCTATAGAGTGGTTCCAGGAGCAATCTTCGGAATTTAAAGACTTCCGCTGGCCATCAGACTCTCCAGATTTGAACATTATTGAGCATATCTGGGATGCCTTGCAACGTGTTGTTCAGAAGAGATCGCCACCCTCTCGTACTCTTGTGGATTTATGGACAGCCCTGTAGGATTCAAGGTGTCAGTTCCCTCCAGCACTACTTCAAACATTAGTCGAGTGCATGCCACGTTATGTTGCGGCACTTATGCGTGCACTTGGGGGCCCTACACGATATTAGGCAGGTGTACCAGTTTCTTTGGCTCTTCAGTGTAAATGCAGATGCTACCCAAGCCTGAAATTGGTGCTGTTGAATCTGACCACGAGCGACCCCTGTGCAATGCCCTCAAAACGTTGCGAGTGTTAGTCATAGTCAGTACAGTTTCCTGTGTAGCTGCGAGTGCATGTGTCGGAGCTAAGTGGGCAAATTGTTGGTGCTAGTATGGTGAGTGCTTCCGTAACAAAGGTAGCCGAAGTGTCTGGTGTTTCAAGAAGCACCGTATAGAACACTTATACCACATACAGGGAAAGCGGAAAAAAATATCCGCTAAGTCACAATGCGGGCGAATGTGAGGGTAATTAAAGAGAATTGAGACGAAGAATAAGAGAACAACAGCTGCAGAAGTCACTGCAAAGTTAAACGTCGCAGTGGCGACCCATGTTAGCACCAAAACAACACGAAGGGAAGTCCATTAGCTGAGAATTGCAGGACGAGCCGGGATTCCAAACCCACACATCAGCGATTTAAATACCCGTAACGGGAAAATGTAGCGCCGAAGTCATAAAACCTGGACTATGGAGCAATGGAAGAAATGCATGTGGTCGGATGACACTTGTTTCACACCATTTCTAGCTTATGACCGAGTTTACGTTTAGCGTTCGTCGTCCCAAGCCTGATGTAGACTTCTTACTGCCAAGAATGAAACATGGCGTTCGATGCTGATTTTGGCAGACATAACGTGGTATTCCATGGGCCCCATTGTTATTAGGCAAGGCCACATTTCTCCCAAGAATTATGTGGCCATTTTGGTTGATCAAGTCCATCTCATGGTACAATACAGAGGGTTCCAAAAAATGTATCCACTGTTTAAAAGTCCATAACTAGCAAACTAATTGATGGAGTTGTCTCATCTTTGGTAGTGTAGTAGTTTGTAGTTTCGGCAATCGCCATACAAGCGTTGTATTGCGTTGTTTTGTTTTGTCAGATGACAGTCGCCAGATAGTGTTTTGTTCCCGATTGCACCTAGTTACTCGAGTAAAAAATGCAGAGCGAAAATCTCATTCTGGAAACATCCCCCAGGCTGTGGCTAAGCCAGGTCTCTGCAGTATCCTTTCTTTCAGGAGTGCTAGTTCTGCAAGGTTCGCAGGAGAGCTTCTGTAAAGTTTGGAAGGTAGGAGGTGAGATACTGGCAGAACTGAAGCTGTGAGGACGGGGCGTGAGTCGTGCTTAGGCAGCTCAGTTGGTAGAGCACTTGTCCGCGAAAGGCAAAGGTCCCGAGTTCGAGTCTCGGTCCGGCACAGAGTTTTAATCTGCCAAGAAGTTTCATATCAGCGCCCACTCCGCTGCAGAGTGAAAAAATGGTTCAAATGGCTCTGAGCACTATGGGACTCAACTGCTGAGGTCATTAGTCCCCTAGAACTTAGAACTAGTTAAACCTAACTAACCTAAGGACATCACACACATCCATGCCCGAGGCAGGATTCGAACCTGCGACCGTAGCGGTCTCGCGGTTCCAGACTGCAGCGCCAGAACCGCGCGGCCACTTCGGCCGGCACAGGTAGATCGTTAAATGCAATATTGACTCGAGTAAACATGGCTGGCGCAAGGCTTACATTCGATGAAAGGAAGTCAGTTTTGAAGTGGTATTTTAAGTACGAAAACATTAATGAGGTTCAACGGCAATGGCGAAATAAGTAACAAACAGAGCCACCGACACGTTTAACGATTCTTCGCATTCGAGACAAATTTGAAGCCTAAGGCTGTGTGTTAAAGATGTACACGAACAACGATCTGGACGACCTGTAACAGCAACAAGTCCAGCTAACTCCCGTCGTGTGTTACAACAATTCACTCGCTCACCACAGAAGTCTATGAGACAGTGTGCCCGTGAAACTGGAGTGAGTCGCTCAAGTGTTCGGCGAATTTTGAAGACAACAAAGTGGAAGTGCTACATCCCACGATTGCTACACGGAATGAACGAGGACGACCCACATCGTAGAATGGAGTACTGCGAGTAGTTTACTAACATGGTGCGCAACGATGAAGAGTTTGCAGAGATGATTGTGTGGTCTGATGAGGCACAGTTCAAACTCAATGGTACAGTAAATCGCCACAGTTGCATCTACTGGGCCGCCGAAAATCCGAACGTCCATGTGGACAAAGCCGTGAATTTGCCAGGAGTAAAATTGTGGTGTGTATTGTCTTACCGGGACTTGATTGGGCCATTCTTCTTTGACGGCTCAGTTTCCGGTGAGGTGTACCTTCAGAAGCTTCAGACATCCATTTTACCTACCATTCGAGACTTGTATGGAGACGGAAGAGTTTACTTTCAACAAGATGGTGCCCCAGCCAACTACCAAAATCGTGTTAGGACGTATCTCGACGGAAATCTACCAGGAAGATGGATAGGCCGTAGAGATGCTGTGGAGTATCCACCACGTTCCCCAGACCTAACTCCTCTGGACGTTTACCTGTGGGGAACACTATCGGACGTCGTTAATCGGCGAAAGCCACGCACTTTGGATGAACTTCGAGAATCCATCGTATCATGTGCAAATACCCAACTGAACACGTTGCAGTCAGTAGTTCGTGCTGCAGTTCGGTGGCATCGTTTGTGTGTGGATGTTAATGGTGATCATTTCGAACACCTACAGTGATATCTTTAAGTTGGACTTTAAGCTACACTTTCACCAAAAATGAGACAACTCCGTCAGTTAGTTTGCAAGTTATGGACTTTTAAACAGTGGATACATTTTTTTGGACTCCCTCTGTATTTGTTCCCCAATGGTGTTGCCGTGTTCCAAGGCGACAGGGCGCCGTCACACAGCTTGCATCGACCAGGATTGTTTTTGTGAGCACAAGGATGAAGTGTCGCATCTCCCATAGCCACCAGTCACCAGATACTAGTACCTTATTAAGCCTTTGTGGTCTACTTTGCAGAGAAGGATGCGTGGCCCCTATCCATATCTATCATCGTTATCTGAAGATGCCTCTATTTTGATGAAAGAATGGTGTAAGATTAACTTGAAAATTTGTATTTATCCATTCCGAGATGACTAGAAACTGATTTGAATGCCAACGGTCTTTCCACGCCGTTTTAGGCGTGGTAATGTGATGTTTTTGATGTTTTCATATTTTTGTCCCTTCCCTGAACCGTAGAAGTGTTGATTCTGCAGGATACACTGAACAAATTTTATCAAACAACAATCCTTCGTTTTTGATCCGCTTCAAACATAAGTCGTTTATATTCGTGGAGTCGGCTGCCTAGCGAATATCCATAGGACTATTAGCTGTTATACATTTATTCCAGTGAAGATCAATTTCTTTGCAGCAGTATTTTTTATTTTTTATTTTGACGTTTGTCTCATGTGTATTCTACCGATTTCAGGACAATATTGTCTCGTCTTCAAGTAGTTATGCAACACAAAGAAAATGATACATTTTATCGTGTCAAGTGGTCAAGTGTTCGTGAATTAAAACACGCACAGTACAACATGACACAATAACGAAACACAATGATAGGAAATAACAAACAGCTTTGGAAATTGTATAAAAGATTGTCAGTCGTATGCAGTCCTGCTTATGGTATATCCATGCGTCACGATGTCCCAGAAAAACTATTACTTCATGTTTACCAGTGTGTGTGTTAAGTGGCGTATAATACTTCACCAATATCAGTAGTTAGCTGATGACTGTAATGTAGATGAGCATTCGCGCTTTGTGTTGCATAGCAACGTGAAGGAAACAATATTCCCTTGAAATCGACAGTACACAAATTTAATAAACATCAGAATGAAATACAGCTGCAACCGAATTGTGTTTCACTGGAATAAGTAAGTCGTTTATAGCGTATGATAACATCAGCAACGCTATGATCTGTGAAGCCAAGTGCTTTGCTTAGGAAGAACAGTGCTGCCGGGAAACAGCTCGTAACTTTATAGGCTAGCCAGCTGCCTCTTGTTTGCCCAAACAATATGTCTCCGCTGGTCTCAGCACCAATGAGCAGAGTCGCAATGACACGCGAGGCGTGGCCTCTACTGGTGAGGGCGTTAAGAGGCCCCTTGTCACACGGAAGCTAATGGACGCCTTCTGCACCTGCATGCTAGTTGGCTAGTTTAGACGCCAAACACAGAGTGTACTATCCACCTCCTATCATGGCCGTTCGTCCGTCGTGTATTCTGGGCTGCACTGTGCTGACGGGTTCATGCCGCTGTTCACCTCATTATGTAACGATATTCGATCACTGTGTTGACTACAGTGGATGGTCATGCCTAAATTTACTTAGTTACTATTTATTTTTATTTATATATTTGCCTTCTTATCTCTGGTTTACTACCTAGTAGCTAAAGCAGACCGTATAAATCAGAAACAGAGAAGAAAAATTACAGTAATTACAAACAAAATAAGTTATAGCAATAAAAACTGAGATCTTACAAAACCCTCAAATTAATCTAATTCAGCCCGGAGTACGTTCGTTTTACCAAGCATAGCGTCATGGTCTGGTTCTCAGTGAAACATGCTTTTGTGCTGCGCATTATGTGGGCTACCACGTCTTTGTATTAGCTCGCGCCTTGTGTCCACCAAAAGGCACCCTCGCGGGTTCTGTATGGCAGTGGTATCTCGTGAAAAAATATAGCTAGCGTGCTGTCGTATCGACCACCACATTGTAGAAAGGGGGATGGTAAGGCGTTCAGGACACAGTCTGAGCTTACCCTCCGTTGTGTTCGTGGAGCAAGGGGAAGAAACACACAGACTCCTGTTGGAGGACGGCGTTGAGGAAGAAGGGAGTTGTGTCGGTACTGTTTTACAAACTGTAAAAAACTGACTCACTTAACGAACGATATTTTCCAAAAATCTCCTTGTCACCTAGATCGGTCTCTTTGGCTACTATGAATGGACAATAAGTCACACGCTCTCCTAAGACCCACTGCTTTTTTCACCGTAAGAATATAACAATACTGAACAATCGCGAAGCTCCTTACAACATGAAAAGACGTAAGTATTGCCAGTGTTAACACAAATCTCAATAAATCAATGTTCTCACATCCTGTTTACATGTGAACACAGGCATTTGGTGCGAAAATACGTTTTAAAAGTAATTTATTGTTCAAATTGTATAATTACATTTTATATCAAATTTCCTATGAAATAAGTTTTTTGAACTGCGAGGACATTTTCAGTTCATTTAGTCAAAAAGAACAGTGAACAGACAACTATTTTTAAAGAAGTTACAAAACATACACTTTGAGAATTGGTATCTACTTTCAAAACGACTGATTTCATATCGACAGTTGTAATCAGTATTAATAACATTTCCAAAATTAGTGTTTAAGTATTGGACAATATTGTTCATGTTTGTAAAAACATAATGGTAAACAAAAGTTAGGAACAAACACATTTGCTATTTATGTTAAAAAAACACACATTTTTAAAAGTAATTATGAGCTTTTGAACATTACTGTAGTAATTTGTGGTGTTTTTGAGACTTTAACAAAAATTTTTTGACTGTTTGACAAGTGAAGAATATGACTTTTCTCAAAAGTACAGAAAAACAGTGAAAAAACTACAATCTTAGGCCTTTTTAATCTCGGCACCATTTGGGCAACAATTCTTGTGGCTTTCAGAATTGTTGGAGGTACTGGCAATCAAACCTGCTCTCCTGAGTAGCTGACCATTGCATCACGTGGATGGACGCAAGCAATGACTGAAACTGAAAGTAATAGGCCCACTACTGAAGAAGCCAGACATAGTGTAGTATGATACGCAAGTTGTGAATCATAATATCTGTTTTTTAAACACACTCCACAGAAATGACTCAATTTTTTTTTGTCTCGTTTTGGCAACAGTTTACAGCTGCAGAATTAATTATGAGAAAAAATAATAAATGGGCAGAATGAGATTTTCACTCTGCAGCGGAGTGTGCGCTGATATGAAACTTCCTGGCAGATTAAAACTGTGTGCCCGACCGAGACTCGAATTCGGGACCTTTGCCTTTCGCGGGCAAGTGCTCCATGTCTCCGCTATATCCTTTCTTTCAAGAGTGCTAGTTCTGCTGGTTCGCAGGAGAGCTTCTGTAAAGTTTGGAAGGTAGGAGACGAGGTACTGGCAGAAGTAAAGCTGTGAGTACCGGGCGTGAGTCGTGCTTCGGTAGCTCAGATGGTAGAGCACTTGCCCGCGAAAGGCAAAGGTCCCGAGTTCGAGTCTCGGTCGGGCACACAGTTTTAATCTGCCAGGAAGTTTCAACAAATGGGCAGATTAACTTACTCAAAAGTCGCTTGTATATGAGTTCAGTTCTTTTTTCATGGGACAAGCACAATGATTTCTGTATGACGTTCTCGTAAAACAGGTGCTGCCTTTTCAGAGTCATAAGGGGTTGCTTCTCTATAGAAATAAGTCTTTGAGTCACCCACTCTTTCCTGTGACTGCGTTCTTCTTAGATATGTGTTGATTCTTTTAAGAATCGAGAAAGATTTTTCCGCCGAAGATGTAGTACAAGGAATTGTCAATATGAAAGTTGGTAATTTACACACTTCACTGAACCCAGAAATCAGGTCATGCTCGTTCATTAATGAAACTACCTCACACACAGTCTTTGAAGAGAGCTCAGATGAACTATACAGTAACATGAGTTTATTTTGCGAAGGAACATAGTATTACGATAAGAGTGGTCCATAAATTGACGAGAGTTTATGTAAACAATGGACAGAAAACTTAAGTACGTAATTTTCGTAGTTTTGAGAGTAAAGCAGGTGAGAAGACTCCAGCTGCCGCCCGAGTGGCCGTGCGGTTCTAGGCACTACAGTCTGGAGCCGAGCGACCGCTACGGTCGCAGGTTCGAAAACTGCCTCCGGCATGGATGTGTGTGATGTCCTTAAGTTAGTTAGGTTTAATTAGTTCTAAGTTCTAGGCGACTGATGACCTCAGAAGTTAAGTCGCGTAGTGCTCAGAGCCATTTGAACCATTTTTGAACCAAAACTCCAGCTTGTCGAAAGAAGAGAAACTTGGTTCTATCTCAAACAGAATGCGATCAATTATTTCAAAATACAGACGGCGGTAAATGTCCATTTCTGTTTCATCTGAACACAGTCTCTTCACTCTGCGTTTGAAATTTGTGTCATAGTTTTGAGTCACAGACGTCGTCAGGTGGAACGACTGCGCCGTACGAAGGGTGGTGGGAAGGTGGGATGTGCCGATCGGAGAGACCTTGAGACGGGCTGGGCGAAGCTGAGGGTGGCGAAGGCCGCCGCATAAGTTACTGTTAAGCCGTCGGCACACGGACCGTGCATCCGAAAGTTAGCGTTAAGCGTGCCGAGTTTCTGACGTCATAGCGTGGAATAGCACGTTCGGGAATCTTTCCGAACGTGCCGAGCAATATCTGGCATGTCAGATATTCTGAGCGTGCATCTGAGAGTTGACCAATGAGATGGCACAACGCCACCTACGTCACACGCACGCCGTCTCCCTTCAGTACAGAGTTGTGAGGCGCCATATTGACACTCATTTCAAGCCTATATGTATGCAGGGTGAAAAGTATTTAAACCGACAAACTCTGGGAGGTTGTAGGGGACATCAAAACAAATAGTTTTCCCTAATGTCATTTTTTCCTATGAGGATTATTTAAACCGGTTCAAAAATGGCTCTGAGCACTATGGGACTCAACATCTGAGGTCATCAGTCCCCTAGAACTTAGAACTACTTAAACCTAACTAAGGACATCACACACATCCATGCCCCAGGCAGGATTCGAACCTGCGACCGTAGCGGTCACGCGGTTCCAGACTCAAGCGCCTAGAACCGCACGGCCACAACGACCGGCATTTAAACAGGTAGAGGTCCTGTGTTAGAGGCCATATTACGATCTCCAGTTGTTAGAGGGCTTATTACGCTCTTAGTTGTAGGCAACTGCTTTTCACAAGTGTAGTAGCGCATTGTCTCTGTTTACTAATGGAGCGATGTACATGTAGTGAGTACACTGATATGGTTGGTGCGTACTACGTAGCGCACCACAATGGACGAGCTGCACAGCGGGTTTATCAACAACAATACCCGAACCGCCGTATCCCACATCATACGACCTTTGCTGCCGTGTACCAACGTCTGCGTGAGACCGGGTCATTTTGCAGATTACCTGGACAGGGACGCGTCGCACAGTAAGAACGCTGCAGTTTGAGGAAGCTGTCTTGCAGCATGTGAAGTCGGATCCTTCAATCAGCACTCGTGCAATTGCACGTAACATGGGGACGAATCAAACGAATGTAGGAACAGTCCTTCGAGAACAATTGTTACGTCCTTTTCATATACAGCGTGTCCACAACCTGGAACCAGTTGATTATCCACCCAGAGCACAGATTTCGCAGTGGTACCTGGAACAGTGTGAAATGCATCCTACATTTCCGTCCTCTGTGTTGTTTACCGATGAAGCAACGTTCGGGCGTGATGGAATCTTCAACATGCACAATTCGCATGTTTGGAGTGAGGATAACCCACATGCCACAGTTACTAGCGCTCATCAAGTGCGGTTCTTCGTTAATGTGTGGGTCGGTGTCGTTGGGAACTGATTAACTGGGCCGTATCTGCTACCTAGGCCATTAAATGGCAAGCACTATTACAATTTTCTCGCCAGAGCATTGCCAGAATTGCTGGAAGACGTACCTACAAGACAACGCATGTGGTTCCAACATGACGGGGCGCCGGCACATTTCAGTCGTCGTGTGCGTCGATTCCTGGACCGACGGTTCCCAGAAACGTGGACTGGCAGAGGTGGTCCTGTACCATGGCCTGCTCGATCCCCAGACATGTCCCCTCCGAACTTTTTGTGTGGGGAGAGATGCGCAACCTTGTTGACGCAACTCCTGTTGCATCAGAAGAGGATATGGATGCCTGATAGTAGCAGCAGCAGCAGCAGCAGCAGGAACAATTCAGGGTACTCCTGGGGTTTTTGCCTGTGTCAGACAGAACATGATCCGACGGTGTAACCTTTGTTTGCGTGTCAATGGAGGCATTTTTGAAAATTTACTGTAATTAAAATTGTGTTGTGTTAATGTTGTAAAGTTGTTGCTTTATTTTGCTATGAAAGCGGTACTGATAGACAATAAAAGCGGGTTAAAAGCTGTGAGCTGTCTGGGGAAGTTAACCTTGCATTATTGAGCAACTGTTTCACCATGTATCCAATCTAGCTTACCAAATTCCCAACCAGACTAACATTAATTATAATCTTTTAATAGTCATACGACAACCGGTGATATATATATATATATATATATATATATATATATATATATATATATATGAAAGAGAATTTAAATAAAAAGAAATAAATCAGTTTATATTTGGAAATTTATTTTAACATTGATCATTGAAATTTCAGCATATTAAACTTGATTCCTAACTAAACTGGTGCCTTATTTAGGGTTGTGAAAATGTGAGATTCTAATCTTACGGAACACATTAAATATGGAGCCAAGATTGGGAGACTACATACAACACTGCATTCATAAAACAACACACAAAGAACGTTGAAACATATGCAACAGAAAATTAACCACTACCAACCGATTCAATTTTCACCCAAAGAAGTTACGTTCGTAGCACAATCCTGTCCGTCATGTAATTACCACACACTGGTATACTAAATTCATATTAACTCTTTGTGAAATCTTCGCGAAAAGAATAGCTGAGGGCTACTTTGATGATTACACCACATGCTTCACGTGGTCAACTTGGTTTACACAAAGAGTGTAACTCCACAATAATTTTGATAATTAAAATAAATTAGATCGAAAAGCAATTTACAAAAGAAAAACCTCGAACTGGTTACTAACGTCTTACTATTAACCTGATGGGTCAAACAGTTATATAAGCACGTGGTACTGGTCTCGCAAAGTACACCCCACGTGGGTTGAACATAAAGAAAAGTTGCTATATTGAAAAATATTGTCAAGACGAGACGTTATAATCACACAAGCATTCGCATTTAAGATTGATGAACTTAGTTAGAGTTACTGATCAACACGTGGTTCCACTTTACTCACAAAGTAGTGACAAAGCAACTACCGGAAAATAATCTGAACTTCACACGAGAATTACACTGCGCTGCAATTTAAGATAACATTAGATATTTTAGAGGTAAACCTGAAATAAAAGTGATTAAATTTTCAGTTAGGCTGAACTTAAGAAATCCATTGTCCTACGGACTTAGCAGACACGCGCTTAGCCGGAGATCTTACCACTTCAGACGCTCGCCACGGACAGACTGACTGGTCCCTTCCTGAGGGGTGGCTCACAAATACAAACGGAAGTGGCCAGAGGGGCAGCTTCCTATACCAACATGACAAGGGACGGCCAGGACCATACTAAGAATAGAAACCTCTCTGCTTTTAGAAAGCGTAGCTACCTGTTCCGACGTTGGTCCTACTGTTCTCTAGCAGACAGGCTTGTCTGCTACCCTCAAGCACGCAACTAGAAACACATTTGCTCATTCATCCTCTCACACAGAAGGGAAGGGGGATGACAGTATCTTATCATATACAGTATATAAAAGAAAGCGGATGTAGGTTCCGTATGAGACTGTGTGACATGAATTACATATAAGAATTACATATAAACTGTACTTTAAAGTGTAGTAGTGTGACAGATCGTTCTTGTTTATGTGTAAAAAATAACACGTTCCACTGCTCAGTCTCCTCCCAGACAGTCAGAAACGCCACAGTAAATTTAGAAGAGGAATTTATGCCGTAAATGACAGCAGATTTAAGAAATTAACATGAAAGGAATCCAACAGAGACCTTTCAATGTGTTGTCTCTTGGTCATAAATGGAAAAGTGTTTCTTGGTTTAATTAATTTGCCGCCAAAGAAATCTTACTCTACCGGTTTAAATACTCCTCATAGGGAAAAATGACATTAGGGAAAAACATTTGTTTTGATGTCCCCTACAACCTCCCAGAGTTTGTCGGTTTAAATACTTTTCACCCTGTATATGCCGTTTCTGACCACTAGCAAACTGAGAATCACTGGAAAACCCGTTGTTACCTGTGTGATTCGTTCCAATAAAATAATGAGAAACATCATATTCGTGGCAAAAGAATTACCGTAACTTGCGTATTATAAGAGAAGGCTATTTGAAGGCAGCGACACACTGAAGATCGACCCAAAACGCATTGTTCTTGGTACAATTTGTTATAATTAAATTTCAATTAGTAACATATCTACGACTAAGGTTTTCAGGAAGGGTAAGACAATATTATTAGATGCACACGGAGTGTTGTTGGTTTAGCGATACCGGCACGGTAGCTCAGCGTGTTCGGTCAGAGAAAATGAGTGAACGGATCAACGAACAACCTGAACGGGTGTCATAAGACGTCCGCCCCGATCATATACAACGAACAAAATAGGGAAAAACAGAGAGCTGGTTGGCCTCTGTAATAAAAAACTGAGTGAAAGGATCAACAACGAACATGAACGGATGTCATGTGACGTCCGCAACGACCAAACACAACGATCAACAACGAACAAAATGGAAAAAAAGCGTAATGAGTAGCATCACTGTTTTGTATTGGCGGTGGTACGCGTCTTCACCCTTCCAGATCTTTTTCCTAACATTCGCGTTTTTATTAGGTTCTGATACTTTATTATTAGTTTAATATAAGTATATACTATAATATTTGACGTTACGTAAATATAAGTTCACCTTTTTTGGAGCGGTGGCTTTGTTCGGTTTAATTTACAGGACAGTTGGCTCTGAGTACTATGGGACTTAACTTCAGAGGTCATCAGTCCCCTAGAATTTAGAACTATTTAATCCTAACTAACCTAAGGACATCACACACATCCATGCCCGAGGCAGGATTCGAACCTGCGACCCTAGCGGTCGCGCGGTTCCAGATTGTAGTGCCTAGAACCGCTCGGCCGCCTTGGCCGGCCTACAGGACAGCTTGCGGCACTTGTACAAAGATATTTTGCTCCTTTTTCTTTTACGCTTCGTAATTCACATGTTGCAAAGATTCTGCTACTGGGTACGAACAGTGATTAAGTAAGACTGACCTTGAGGTTTTACTAAAATGTGGGAATGAAGAAATAATGTTTATCTTATGCGGAAAAGTATTCCAAATTTGTGCCGCACTGTTTGTAATGGAACTTTTATAAGCCTGTGTCGTTATTGATTGGACATGGTACTTTCCTTTTCGTGGACGATGGAGGAAATGTGCGTTTTAATGGAGGTAACGTGGGAATTTTACGCGCGCCCGTTGAGTAAACAGTGTGATTTACGAACTAGAAACATCCCTCAACTGCAGCTGGAGTGCGTTGCGATCGCGTATACCACGCTGGGGCCCACGTACCGTATGCACAAGTCGCATCGTTCCTGAGCGTTCAGCAGCACGTTGAACTTGGCAAGCTCGACGTTAACGTTCGACGGCACACGGACCGCGCAGTCGAACGTTAACGTCGAGCTTGCCAAGTTCAACGTGCTGCTGAACGATCAGGAACGATGCGACTTGTGCATACGGTACGTGGGCCCCAACGTGGTATATGCGATCGCAACGCACTCCAGCTGCAGTTGAGGGGTGTTTCTAGTTCGTAAATCACACTGTTTACTCAACGGGCGCGCGTAAAATTCCCTTGTTCGCTCTATTAAAACGCACATTTCCTCCATCGTCCACGAAAAGAAAAGTACCATGTCCAATCAATAACGACACAGGCTTATAAAAGTTCCATTACAAACAGTGCGGCACAAATTTGGAATACTTCTCCGCATAAGATAAACATTATTTCTTCATTCCCACATTTTAGTAAAACCCCAAGGTCAATCTTACTTAATCACTGTTCGTACCCAGTAGCAGAATCTTTGCAACATGTGAATTACGAAGCGTAAAAGAAAAAGGAGCAAAATATCTCTATACAAGTAGCGCAAGCTGTCCTGTATATTAAGCCAATCGAACAAAGTCACCCCTCAGAAAAAGGTGAACTTATATTTACATAACATCAAATATGATTGTATATACTTATATTAAACTAATAATACAGTATCAGAACCTAATAAAAACGTGAATGTTAGGAAATAAAATTTAGTAGTGCCACGACGCGAACTTCCGCCCCAAACTACCAAATCAATACAAAACAGTGATGTTAGTCATTACACTACACCAACAACACACACAAGCTCACTAATCAAAGTATGTTACCCCATTCAGAAAACCTTATGGTAGATATGTTACTAATTGAAATTTAATTATAACAAATTGTACCAAGAGCAATGCGTTTTAGTGGATCTGCCTTCAAATAGCCTACTCTCATAATACGCAAGTTTCAATAATTCTTTTGCCATGACTAAGATGTTTCTCGTTATTTTATTGGAACGGATCACACAGTTAACAACGGGTTTTCCAGTGATTCTGAATTTGCTGGTGCTCAGAAACAGCATATATACATATAAGCTTGAAATGAATGCCAATATGGCGCCTCACAACTCTGTACTGAAGGGAGACAGCGTGCGTGTGACGTAGGTGGCGTTGTGCCATCTCATTGGTCAACGCTCAGACGCACGCTAAGAATATCTGACATGCCAGATATTGCTCTGCACGTTCGGAAAGACTCCCGAACGTGCTATTCCACGCTATGACGTCAGAAACTCGGCACGCTCAACGTTCAGATGCACGGTCCGTGTGCCGACGGCTTTAGGGCAGTGAGAGTGGGTGACACGAAAGCTTCTGATAACGGATGGTCGCGACACCTCTTGGACGTATTCAGACCGCAAATGTCCCCTTCCCGCAACCGGAACAGGTGCGGGGCTGACCATCACATATTATAACGGCACGGCAGCTTCCGATACGAAGGTATTAACACGTGACTCGACAGATTTATACGATCCTGCCTGACGCCTTTTAAGACGGGATAGGTTCGGAATTATACCCACCGTTCGGTAACACGTTACAGGACGTTGCCATAGGTTCGGAGCAGCGCAATGACAGTGTCCGCGGATAATTCGAACGACCTTTCGAATATATGTACCGTTCGTACGCCGAGACTGGCGTGGTCGGCGGTAACGGGCCCCGGGTTGCTGTCAGAAAAACAGAAACGTAGTGCGCGTTTGGCCTCCTGGTTCAGAAATGGTTCTATGCACTATAGTACTAAACATCTGAGTTCATCAGTCCCCTAGAACTTAGAACCACTTAAACCTAACCAACCTAAGTACATCAGACACATCCATGCCTGAGGCAGGATTCGAACCTGCGACCGTAGCAGCAGCGCGGTTCCGGACTGAAGCGCCAAGAACCGCTAGGCCGCAGCGGCCGGCGTTTGGCCTCCCGTAGCACCCTGTCTCACGCTGCGTCGTTAATCATCTTGACGTACACGGTACTACTATGGACAGGTGGATTCTAATCAGATCTTGTGGTGGTATTTTAACATTGTCGAGAAGACATCGTTCGGTGGCAAGCGCCTTGGGACGGGCGAAGTCCTAACAAACGATGAAATGTAAAGTTGTGTTGCGATAGTTGTGCGTGATGTTGACCTATAAGGAAGACGGTACTAAGCAGCGGCTGCAGTAAACACAACACGCAACACGTGCCTCCCTAGCGGAACGCTGGCGCGTGACCGCTCCGTAGCACTGCCGGCGGCAAACTAACCGTTAGACCAACAAACTATCATAAAATGAGACCTCTCGTTTACGTGAAATACGAAACACGTTTCACTTCTGGCGAATGTTTACATCATTGACAGGCGACTGCGAGATTAAAATATCGTTAAAAATTCGTGGTCGGACCGTGATTCGATCCTGTGATCTTTCACTTTTCAGGCATGCTCTAGACCACCAGACCCGACTCGGATTCTGCTCGAGCTTCCGTGCTGTGTGGAGTTGCAGCGGCTGTACCGCTAGATGGCAATGCCATCGGCTTCAGAGCGGCGGCGGACTTCAATTCATCATAGTCCTGTTAGTTTCCTGGAATATTTGTAAATTATATTCGAATACACGAGCCTCTCTCATTCATCAATGTCTGCTATTTTATGTTTATCGAAAATACCAAGTACAATGCATCTACGTTTATAATCACAGCTTACGACAGTAACGAAACTCTACAGGGGAAAATCATTTAGTCTATTAGTCTACACTAGTTCCTGAAATTAGCCTATATATGCAAACAGGAGAGTAGGGAACTTCAGTTTATACAAACGTATACAGAGTGTTACAAAAAGGTGCGGCCAAACTTTCAGGAAACATTCCTCACACACAAATAAAGAAAAGATGTTATGTGGACATGTGTCCGGAAACGCTTAATTTCCATGTTAGGGCTCATTTTAGTTTCGTTCTTCCACCTACGCTCAATGGAGCGCGTTATCATGATTTCATACGGGATACTCTACCTGTGCTGCTAGAACATGTGCCTTTACAAGTACGACACAACATGTGGTTCATGCACGATGGAGCTCCTGCACATTTCAGTCGAAGTGTTCGTACGCTTCTCAACAACAGATTCGGTGACCGATGGTTTGGTAGAGGCGGACCAATTCCATGACCTCCACGCTCTCCTGACCTCAATCCTCTTGACTTTCATTTATGGGGGCATTTGAAAGCTCTTGTCTACGCAACCCCGGTACCAAATGTAGAGACCCTTCATGCTCGTATTGTGGACGGCTGTGATACAATACGCCATTCTCCAGGGCTGCATCAGCGCATCAGGGATTCCATGCGACGGAGGGTGGATGCATGCATCCTCGCTAACGGAGGACATTTTGAACATTTCCTGTAACAAAGTGTTTGAAGTCACGCTGGTACGTTATGTTGCTGTGTGTTTCCATTCCATGATTAATGCGATTTGAAGAGAAGTAATAAAATGAGCTCTAACATGGAAAGTAAGCGTTTCCGGACACATGTCCACATAACATATTTTCTTTCTTTGTGTGTGAGGAATGTTTCCTGAAAGTTTGACCGTACCTTTTTGTAACACCCTGTATAGACAAGAAAGATGTTTCATCTGATTGCTTTCTCTATACTGAGTGGTCTATAAAGGAGATGTTTATAAGAATAATTGTTCGCTAAACAGCAAATATTTTATTTTCGTCGTTTGGATTGAAATATATAGTGTGTCATAGAGTGACTTTTTAGGTTAACTCATTTACCGGTGGCGCAGCGGCAAGACAATGGACTTGTATTCGGAAAAACAGTGGTTCAGATACGCAGAAGTGATTAATCTATTTGAATATCCTGCGCTTCTTGCTCAACCAGAGGAAGTCGGTGACTCCGACTGAAATGGCACATTCGTAAGATTCGTTCCTTGATAAGCACGTATAGTGGGACCGGTAGTGAGGATGAAGAGCATCGATTACCCAAACAACTGATTAAACAAGATGTTTTGATGACCTATCATTTATGGCAAAACAACTGGACAACATGAAATTCTTCTTCTTGTTCTAGTCCGCAGCTCGTGGTCGTGTGGTAGCGTTCTCGCTTCCCGCGCCCGGATTCCTGGGTTCGATTCCCGGCGGGGTCAGAGATTTTCTCTGCCTCGTGATGACTGGGTGTTGTGTGATGTCCTTAGGTTAGTTAGGTGTAAGTAGTTTTAAGTTCTAGGGGACTGATGACCATAGATGTTAAGTCCCGTAGTGCTCAGAGCCATTTGAACCATTTTTCTTGTTCTAAACGTGTAAGGCAGCCGTCTCAGTGCAGTGAAAAGCTTCCTCAATGTGTGGTCGTGAACAGCACAGTAGTTGCCTCTCTTCGTTGTCGTCGTAGGGGTCTTGGTCATCGATTATTTCATCATCTGTCAACATTTGATAGCCAACTCCGTGAACATCACATTCGAGCCCAGCCAGTTTGGGTGTAGTGACTCATTAAAATCAAGGAACTTATTCCATGATCTGTGCAGTGCATAATTCCTGGCTTCCTGTCATGTTCAGCACTTCCTGTGCTTGCTATTACCTTGTTTGTCACGTACACCGACAAATTTTGTATTGGCATCACCGTTCTTTTCAATGTTCGACATTGTAGCGCTTCCATCTCCATATTCCTGAGCCAAAATTAATCCACTGGCAACTTTATTCAATAAGTCTGGTGTTTTATGTTTATCGAAAACACCAAGTACAATGCATCTACGTTTATAATCACAGCTTACGACAGTAACGAAACTCTACAGGGGAAAAAAAATGCAATGTTTTGATAGCTGAAGCGATGCTGGACCTCCAAGCAGTTAGCATGTCGTATATACTGACTACTTGCCATTTTTAATGCTGTTATGTCCGCGGCGGAGATTTTTCCAATACGGATAAAAAAATAAAATTGAGTTAATATCCCATCTTCTGTTAATGTCAATATACAGCAATAAAATTTCAGTACAATGTAATACACACGCTTTGCAGTAGAAGATTCGTAATCGTACATCGTAAAGTCTTTGAGACTAGGAATGAATTCAACCTTGCGAACTTTCTGATCCTTTGTACTGATTGTAGTTTGTTTCACGCGTTTCTTGACGGATTTCAGATTAACTTTAATACATTCAGACATAAGCACGATTTTTGCATCCTTGGAGATTAGCTGCTACTTCTTTCTGTGAACACCATTTAACCCCGTCCTCGCTTATATGCCTTGCTTGTACCTATCATGTTTATCTAGTCTGATTTTTCGGTATCAATATATATATATATATATATATATATATATATATATATATATATATATATATATTCAGGATTCTGTTTCCCGACTCTAACATTTAGTCCTCTAGCACGATACTTTCTTCTTATTTATGTGCATATCTTAAACAACAGTTGGCACAGCTTTCATTTCATTTAGCAGAAAACGCAATGCCAGTTAACTTTCGTCTAGCATTGCCGTAACAACAATGCATCGTATGTGCTATTTTTCTGTCTTTTATAAACAATAACAGTCCTACACGTATGGCAAGTCAAGCTGCTACAATTTATGGCGCCACAATAAACTCCGAAATACGACTTCATTTGCATTTTGAATGTGCTTCTCCGCTCCATATTCACAATGCACAATCTTTTTGCGGTATGTTTATATATGACAGCTGCTTGGCTGCGCTGCAGCAGCGAAGTTGCCAAAAAGCTGTGGGAGTTTCGTGACTCATTGTCACGGACTCTGGTTTAATCGCCACTGCGAACAGTTCAGACGTCAATACGAAACAGCAACAATGAAGTGTGGTAGGGACGGGGAAACCATCGAACTGACCAGCCGACTGCCAGCGGACTTCCGCGTGTCATACGAGCAAATTTAAATATACCGCCTGGAACGCTTTCGGTTAGCCGATGATGATATTCGTATAACAGATACTCTACTGTAGATGTTATAACAGATTTTTCTTTCTCTTCGTTGTTCGAAGGGGAGGGTCACCGCATAGCTCCCAGGTGAGAAGCAGCAACGCTGTTCACCTGTGTTCCTCGAGAAGAGTGACTACAAGGGCAGGGCGCAGGTGGTCAAAAGTGGCAGGCACACGTGTCGCCGGGCTGGCTGTATTTCGGTGCTGCGGCGCGGCGCGATGTGACGTGGCGCTGATGCAACTTTGCAGCCACACAGAAATAGAACAGTGGCCGCTTCTCCTAGCCGCACACTTCTCAGGAAGAAAGCGGCCTATACACTCCCTGGACAATTGCGAGCAGCGCTGCGACAGTTCTGTGAACACCTAATCACAGCGTGGCATTCTTAACCTAACCATAGGACTATGTCAGACACTCACAGGCTGGTAGATAACTCATTAGCAAAGGCACACTTAACTTTCCACACCGCAGCGATAGGAAACAAAACAACATTCGAACTAACAGCATCTCCGGACTTCTCTCTCTGTGCGCGTTAACTCTCCTCTAGAACAGTCGATTGTATATGTGTCGAGAGCAGTATATACCTCATAACTAATATTGCCGGAGAGAACAATCGAAAAAAAGGGTTAAAAGAAAAGTGGTTTACATAATTAGAAAAACACTGAGCTATAGTATTATGTTCTAATCAAAGTCACGTTGTTAAAAATGTACGCTACACATATTGTGCATAGAGCCCTTTTATCCTATATCAGCAAATTTTTCGTGATTTCATCAGTAGTAGCATCAATACATGAGTCATGTGTAGAGCTTCTCCTTTATGAAATCACACAACTTGATGCTACGTGTAAATACACTGACCAGCCAGAACGTTATGATCATCTACTTAATAGCCGGTAGGTCCACCATTGACATGGATAACAGCAGCGATGCATCTTGGAATGGAAGCAATGAGACCTTAGTAGGTCTCTGGAGGGAGTTGGCACCACATCTGCACATGCAAGTCAACTAATTCCCGTAAATTCCAGGGTGGCGGACGATGAGCTCTGACGCCAAATTCAATCACATCCCAAATTTGTTCGATCGGGTTCAGATATGGCGAGTTAGGGGACCAGCACATCAACTGGAACTCGCCACTGTGTTCCTCGAACCACCCCATCACACTCTTGGCCTTGTGTTTCAAATTGGTTCAAATGGGTCTAAGCGCTATGGGACAACATCTGAGGTCATCAGTCCCCCTAGAACTTTTTAAACCTAACTAACCTAAGGACATCACACACATCCATGCCCGAGGCAGGATTCGAACCAGCAACGGTAGCAGCAGCGCTTGGCCTTGTGACATTGAGCACTATCTTGTTGAAAAATGCCACTGCCGTCATGAAACATAATCGTCATGAAGAGGTGTACTGGTCTGCAACCAGTGTACGATACTCCTTGGCCGTCATGGTGCCTTGCACGAACTCCACTGCACCCACGGATGGCCACGAGAATGTTCCCCAGAGCATAATGGAGCCGCCGCCGCCGCAGTAGAGGTGTCAAGGAGCTGTTCCCCTTCAAGGCGACTGATTCGCGCCCTCCCATGGGCAAGATGAAGAAGATTAGGGATTCATCAGACCATGCAACGCCCTGCCGATGGTCACATGCCCACTTCAGTCGCAGCTGCCGATGTCGTGGTGTTCACATTGGCACATGCATGGGCCGTCGACTGCGCAGGCCCATCGTTAGGAGTGCTAGGTGCACTGTGTCTTCAGACACACTTGTACTCTGCCTAGCATTAAAGTTTGATGTTAGTGCCGCCACAGTTCTCAGCCTGTCCTATTCTACCAGCCTGCCCAGCCTATGACGTCCTATATCTGTAATGAGGGGTGGCCGCCCAACCCCACGACGTCAGGATGTGGTTTCGCCTTGAACACCCGACAAGTTGTGCAGCTTCCGAAATGGTCAGGCCGAGCCTCCGAGCCATCACAAATTGCCTTCTGTCAGACTCAGATAGATCGCGCGCCTTCCCCATTTTACACGCGGACAGCACGCACACTCTCGCTGATACTACGTACTGCGTGCGTGTCTGACAAGCAGTCTTACCGCGCCAGGTGACGCTGCTGTCGCCTGACGGGCTTATGTCGATAGCAGGTTGGTGGTCATTATATCCTTGCTGATCAGTGTTTTTTTTTAAGATTCCAAATACATATGACTTGCAACTGGCATGTATTGGGAGAGAATACCTCAACATTCAGAATACAAATAAAAAAAAAAGAAATACTATTTCCTCAGCACACAAAACTAGTTGGTGTATGACAACTTCGTCTTGTAATTACATCTAGCTACAATGCACCATCTTTCCGCTATTGAGGCATATGTGGGGTCAACTCCTTTCTTATATCACGTCATTACATTAAGGACCTACACCCTCTCCACTGATGACTCCATCTCTATAAAATGCTTTTTTATTTCTAAGTGTAAGTGTGACATTATGTCTGTCTTCCTCTGTATAAATAAATGTCATATGTCTCTTTCGAGAGGTCTGCGAGCTTTCTCAAGCTTTAGCGTAGATCTCTACGCCATTCTGGGAGCACATGGTGCTGTGATTGTAATAGTTGTCTTCGTTGGTATAGATTTGTAGCTTTCTAGGAAAGTATTCAAGAGATCTCTAGACACCTTTAATCTTGTGCTTATGTCACAAATTTCGACTGCTTCCTGTGTATAAATATAGATATCCTGTATGATTATGTCGTATCCAGATTTTACTGTATTTTTGACACTTGTTACTGTTTTTTCATGTTTTCCACATTTTATCCATTTTTTAGTTTTTCCATATTTTCCGATTTTATCTATAATGTCCCGTATTCTTGTATGTAAATGTCCAAGTGTATTAATGAATAAAACACATATTTGGTAATCCCATCATGGTGATCAATCTTTCAACGTGACACAACTTACTTCCTGTTTGTAATCGCCAATGTCTCAGACCGTTTTTCCTTAAAACAGTCGGCTTAATGAATCCCTGCTGCATGGGAAAACTCTGATACCGTTAGTGGTATGTCATTATTGTCATTATTCTCGGTATTTAGAAATATGTATTATAAAGAAAAAAACTTACAAACGTTTTAGTGCGCCCTGCGATCAGCGTCCGCTAGCTGTATGCCACTTCCAGCAAGGACATACTATTCACCTTACTGTCGGCGACGCGTGTGCACTCCTCAGCTCCTGTTTCTTTTGCTGGTCGCAGAGTGGCCTCTCTGTTATAGGCATTGCGATCAGAGATTCGCGGGCAGTGGAAATGAATTCGGCCTTTACTGCTAGGGAGACGTGGCGTTGAATGTCTGACGCATAGGAAGATTTTCCGCGGTTACTTGAAGTCAATTGTGCAGCTTTGTATGCGTGGTGTTGCTCAACAGCTCGTATATGTTGAAAGGTCAGAGGTGTGTTTCTGCGATAGATGGTAGTGCTCCGCACGTGAGGCGTTGCGGCTACGGGACGTGGGTGTCGGCGTAGGCTAAAGACGGTTGCTGGAATCGAGAAGCGGTGGTTTAGCAGGTATTTGTGGAACAGTTTTTCCACTAGTCAATGTGCTTGTGTTGTTCGCAGGTTGAATCCCATTGGTGGCCGGTTTAATGGAATTATGAGCACTTATTTGCAGAAGTATCTAAGTTGCTATTAGTAATGATATCTATGTCATTGTGCTTATAGAATGTACCTTAAGGAATTTGTTTTCTTGCTATATCATGCACTGCTGAAAATCGTCGTATTTTGGTCATAATATTGAGAGCTGTAATTGTTCATAGCCGTGCGGGTTAGCCGCGTGGTCTAAGGCGCCTTGTCACAGTTCGTCCCCCCCCCCCCCCACCCCCGTCTGAGGTTCGAGTCCTCCCTCGGGCATGGGTGTGCGTGTTGTCCTTAGCGTAAGTAGGTTTACGTTAGTTTAAGTTAGATTAAGTAGTGTAGGGACCGATGAACTCAGCAGTTTGGTCCCATAGGAGCTTACCACAAATTAAATTAAATCAAAATTATTCATAGTGATGTGTTGTGGAAGGACATTAGCGGCTTTTTCCTTAGTTTTTTTGTGAGTCTTATAGTGTCGTCACAAACTAGTAATATAGCATGGTTTATTTGTGTAAATATCATGTTGAGGTAGGTTAGTAGTAACGCATTGGTGTCACTCATTATCAATGCGCAGATAAGTTTTTTTGAAGCAACAGTTTTTTTAAGTAGTGGAGTGTGCTAGCCGTCCAGCGTGTGTATTTGGAATTCTATGGAGCGGTAGAAATTACGTTAATACCGATGGCCATATTCGAATTTTTTCTGTTGTTAATTACGAGTCTTATAGTAATGTTGCATATACTAATAACATTGCGCGGTTTATTTCTTTAGACATCGTAATTGTAATTACGTGTCTTCATTCCATCTGGGAATGCTGTCAGGCTGAAAATTAAATTGCCAACACATAAGCGCGAGTTTTGAAAGGAAGGTGGATTGATTCTGATTATCCCAGAGATAAAGAGGGTGAACAGGGCAGTATCTGTCGCTTAACTGCAATTCCGTCCACAATTTCCACCGACATGCTGGGACATGTTTGTCGTAGGAGGGATGGCTCTGTCTGGGGTGCCTGCTTTCATAACAGCGATTTGTTTCCCGCCAGCAACCAGGTTAGTCGCTTAGGTGACCATTACACCTAAAATACTGCAAATTTCTCGACCATTACTAGCGCAGTGCTCGCGGTCGCAGCCATACACCGGAATTCCTGATAATTAGGGCAAATTTATTTTTATCGTGAAGTGAAACACCACCTATCTTTACAGGATATCTGAGTTATTGTGGAATACTGAATGCATCCCATATCTTCGCATTCTATGCATACATGGCCAATAAGTAAAAAGTAACGTCCATTGTTCCGCATAAGCACACAACTAAGTCAAGGGTTCAAATGGTTCAAATGGCTCTGAGCACTATGGGACTCAACTTCTGAGGTCATTAGTCCCCTAGAACTTAGAACTAGTTAAACCTAACTAACCTAAGGACATCACACACATCCATGCCCGGGGCAGGATTCGAACCTGCGACCGTAGCGGTCTCGCGGTTCCAGACTGCCACTTCGGCCGGCAGTCAAGGTTTCACCTAGCGAACTGACCAAGTTCGCTTGGTGAAATCCACACGACTAGTTGTGTGGAACCCTATCTTTAATTGCTTAGAAGTATACTAACTAGTAGTACAGTACAATATAGTAACCAGGATAAGCGTTAGGAGCAAATATGCAATTATAAGTTTAGAAGATAAAATCAAGTCGGTACTTCTGTCCAGAATGCTATGAGAGAGTTTGTCATTGAGAAGACTGCTAGTTTTACGACATTAAGAAATATCAGCCCGCATCTCGTGGTCGTGCGGTAGCGTTCTCGCTTCCCACGCCCGGGTTCCCGGGTTCGATTCCCGGCGGGGTCAGGGATTTTCTCTGCCTCGTGATGGCTGGGTGTTGTGTGCTGTCCTTAGGTTAGTTAGGTTTACGTAGTTCTAAGTTCTAGGGGACTGATGACCATAGCTGTTAAGTCCCATAGTGCTCAGAGCCATTTGAACCATTTTTTTAAGAAATATCACAACAAAATTTCATAGTTATACAAACTATCTGATAAAGGAATTATACCAAAATAGGTACAAACAAAAACGTTGTATCGGAGTTCATCTGCTTCTACAGGAGTACTCTGCAACTGGCAGTTAAGTGCCTAGCAGAGGGTTCATCGAACCACCTGCAAGCTATTTCTCTGGCGTTCCATTCTCAAACAGAGCGCGGGAAAAACCAACGCTTAAATATTTCCGAGCGAGCTCAAATTTCTCTCATTTCATTATGATGATCATTCCTCCTTACGTAGGAAGGCGCCACCAAAATATTTTCACACTCTCAAGAGGAAGTTGGCGATTGTAATTTCATCAGAAAATCCAGTCGGGACGAAAAACAGCTTTATTTTATTGATTGCCACCCCAGTTCCCGTATCATATTCGTGGCGCTCTCTTCTCTATCTCGCGATAGTACAAAACGAGCTGCCCTTCTTTGAACTTTTTCGATGTCCTCTATCGATCCTGTCTGATGTGGATCCCACACTGCATAGCAACACTCCAGAAGGGGACGTACAAACGAAGTGGTAGCGGATTCCTTTGGGTACTCCTGTGGATGACTTCCCACTTTTCATTATTTAGAGTCAATTGCCACTTTTCGCACCATACGGATATCTTGTGTAAATCATTTTGCAATTTGTTTCCATTATCTGATGACTTTATAAAACGGTAAACGACAGCATCATCTGCAAAGAATCTAAGAATGATATTCAGATTGTCTCCTAAATCGTTTATTTAGATCATGAACAGCATAGGGCCTATAATACTTCTTCGTGGAACGCCAGTTCGTGTAAAAGGAGCCGAACTCCAATCTGCAGCGGAATGATTTGCACATAGATTAGACTAGACAGTCTCTGGGCTCGTACTGGATAGATGTTCAGATTCCGTAACCGGAACAATATCTCTAACAGCAAAGTGTATCCAGAAAGTTTAAGTGCAGACATTGAAAGTGCTGACCTATTTCGCAAATAAGTAAACGTTGTTTTAAAAAAGGGAAATTTGTCTTTGGCACAGATCTGCGACGCAGATGAAACTGGTTTGTTTTCGAAGTCCATCTGCAAAAATACATGGGCCAGCAGTAAGGAACGTAAAACTGGTCTTTTGTGTGCTAATGGCGATAATTCACACCGTTTAAAATCACTTGTAATTGGGACACCGGTAAAACTTAGGGCAATAAACAATAACAACAGTATCATACTACATCTCCCAGTCACCTATATAGCTAACAAAACGGGTTGGGTTACACCACAGTCATTCTCTAACAAGAGTCCAACTGGTTCAAGAATGACTTTGTCCCTGAAGATAGAAATTTACGATTATTAATGAAAAGCACCAACTTGTGGACGTTATACAGTACTAATTTACTTTATTAACCGGTTTGGGCTTACAAAGTCATCATCTTAACTGAATATCGTCATCAAAGAGCATACAATACATATACACAACATCGCAAAAGATAATACACATAGAGGAAGTGCAAATACAGAGTACATTTCATCTTTGACGCTGCAATGATAACATAACTGAAAATGTTAAACAGTAAATAAATGTAAAGCGAACAAACTGGAAAAACATGAAAACAAAACAGTATATAAGGTACAAGGAATTTTCAGCGAAGAAGAAGAAGTCACTGATATAACTGAAGGTGTAGGTAATAGACCAATGATTAATATACATATATGCTTTGTGTGTGTGTGTGTGTGTGTGTGTGTGTGTGTGTGTGTGTGTGTGTGTGTGTGCAGGGATGAGGCAAGGAATTACACTTAACAGAATGGAAGATGTGCCTGTGGAAAACAACCTAATAGCCTACATAACAGTTTGAACTAAATCAACTATCACAACAAAATAAAAGTAATACAACAAGATATGATTATTGAAGAATGAATATTTATCACACATGGCAGGTGATGCTAAAACAGTGTAAAAGAATTAACCACTGCAACAGCAAATACATAAGCTAAATTACATTTGAACATTTAAATTACATATCAGTCGTACAAACTATCATCTCCTGCTGTGGGGAAGATGTACGTACAATAAACTAACAAAATACATAGAGTGTATAGATAATCACAATAAAATAAATAAACACAGAGGAAAGTGGAGGAATAGAACTGACAAACAGTGTGCCAAAAACCCGAAAGATGTGGGGCTTAAGTAACATTTAGGAGAGAGGAAGTATTGAGCCGTGTTTGGTCGTTTAATAATGTATGTGGACGGTGTGCTAGATGTTTATTGATTTCCAGGGCCTCCAAAAGATTAAGCTTTTGGTTTTTGTTTGCTATTTGGTGGACATGGAACGGCGGCTGGAGACTTTGGTCCTCACTCAGTACATCTTCAGTAAACGTGGAGTCAGAATTCTGTAGCCTCCAGCTGCATACGTGTTCAGCCAAATTAATCACTATGTCTCTGCCTAACTGGTCAATATGAAACTCACCACAATCAGATCAAGTAAATTTATAAACAGCACTTTTGGCTTATAATTGGTCTTTGCTATTGAAAATATACTCGATTGTAGTGTTCCCGAAACAGTAATAATCTTGCTGCTGCTGCATTTCAGTGCTTTGCCTATAGTCCATGCTACCTGTCCTAAGTATGGGATAGTACACCACTTTCTGCAATAAAGGAAGCAACAGCAGAGAAAACATTGAAGACAGGAACAATTTTCATTCCTTTTGTTTCTTGTCTGACAAGGATACAATCAATAACCATTGGTTGAGGCAATACGTTTTATAAAGATGAAGAATATTTTAGCAACCAAATCCTGATTGAGGGCGAATTAGTGGACAGGTACAAGGAATTTCCAGCGGAGAAGAAGAAGTCACTGATATAACTGAAAGTGTAGGTAATAAACTAATGTTTAAACTGCCAAACATAAGAGAAAATTTTGACACAATTGTCACCTTTATTATCATTAATGCTGTAGACCAAAACGTTTACCATACAAGATATATGAAAGAACGTTATAATAAAACAGAGCACAAAAGAGTCTCAACCAAAAATAAGTTCTTTCTTGGAGAGATTATCAACAGATAGTTGGAATAAATATATTGCCATGGCATCAACATCAAGTAGTAGTGCTTCTTTGGCTCCTGTGGATCAGGTGTGAGGTGTCGGTTGAGCCGATTAGGACACCCCTAGGACTCATCAGATCTTATACCCGGCCATCAACACGGGTGGGAAACTCCCTATACGATCACGGTAATTTGAAAGAAACAAGGCCGTCAACGGATAACGTCTTATTAAATAAAACTTACTAGGTGTGGCCAATTTCACCGTGAAAGTATGCGTACCGGACCTCACACAGACATACTAATGAAGGAATCCATCGAACTACGAGAGGAAACCAAAGGTCATTACAACAATCAGATTTATTGCCGAAAGACACCAATGAAATGATTTACCCCCTGAATCAAGGATAAAGACGTTTAACATGTAAACAACGGATTGCAAATATGAACTATAGCCTCGGGGCAGGTGGCTGGATAAATAAAAGACCAACATGAAACTATAAGAGACAAGAGGTATGAAAGGGAAGTAATGCTTGAGAAGGGAGTGTGACAGAGCTGTAGCCCGCCCCCGATGTTATTCAATCTGTACATTGAACAAGCAGTAAAAGAAACCAAAGAACATTTAGAGTAGGAATTGAAGTTCAGGGAGAAGTAATAAAAACATTAAGGTTTGCCAATGACACTATTATTCTGCCAGAGACAGCAAAGAACTTGCAAGAACACTTGAATGGTATGGACAGTGTCTTCAAAGGAGGATATAAGGTGAACATCAACAAAATCAAAACGAGGATAATGGAATGTAGTCGAATTAAATCAGTTGATGCAGAGGGAATTAGATTAGGAAACGAGACACTTAATGTAGTAGATGAGTTTTGCTATTTGGGCATCAAATGTGTAATTTTTTTTTTTTTTTAGGGGTAGGGTATAAGGAAGACTTTAATTTCTATAGTAATGTGTAAGATCACCTACAATTTTTATTTTTTTACAGTTATCGGCACCTTTGACCCATACTGACACAGATTTGGATTCATTTATTTTACGATGATTCCTGGTCCTGATAACCAACGGCGTAGCTTTTCTGAAATAGAGAAATTTACTAACATCGAATATAGATTTAAGTGTTAGAAATTATTTTCTGAAGGTATTTGTGTGGAAAGTAGCCGTGTATGAAAGTGAAACATGGGCAGCAAATAGTTTAGACAAGAAGAGCTTTTGAAATGTCGTGCTACATAATAATGCTGAAGATTAGATGGGTATATGATGTAACTAATGAGGAGGTGCTGAAGAGAACTGGGCAGACAAGAAATCTGTGGCACAATTTGACCAAAAGAAGGGATAGGTTGATTGAACACGTTCTGAGACATGTATCACTAATTTAGCACTGGAGTGAAGTGTGGGGAGTAAAAATCGTAGAGGGTGACCAAGAGATGAATACAGTAAGCATATTCAGAGAGATGTAGGTTGCAGTACTTATCCAGAGATGATGAGGCTCGCACAGGTTAGAGAGCTATATCAAACTAATCTTCGGACTGAAGACCACAACAACAGCAACAACATGACACTATGTCGTGTATATGGTCAACGATAGTGAAAAAGGTTAGTAATTTAAAGTAAAGTCCCCAGGAAAGCATGACGATCACTAATATTCTCATCTAAGTGCATGATGGGTGCAACTAGCTGCGAAGTGAAACCCTGATGCAAATGAACTGACTTCTAGCTCATCTCATCTCAGTGGCTGTAATGATGGAGAATGCTTATCACTCTTAAGATGTGAAGAGCAGAAGGCGGCTGCAATGGTGGATGAAAGTTCAAAGTTTACCTCGGCCTCTGAACTCTGCTCTAAGTTGGAGACATCTCTCAGCAACGACCTGGATCAGGCAATTCTACGGTTTCCTGGACTGCTCGATCTCTCTGAAGTAAATGTGTTTTAATTTTACTCTGCAAAACTTAGCTGGGTCTGCCACCGCCAGAATTCCACTGGCCAATCGCAGTAAACATTGTGAGTCCTGACCAATGATAATTTAGTAAGCAAGTTTAACAATTTGCGGATTTTGTCGTTGTTAACCGATAAAGTTTATTTCGCCCGTGGTACGGAAGGACAGGCAGAAAATCTCTTCCACTACATGATAGGTTTTCAGTCGTGGCCAGCCAAAAGCCGTGCACATAACCACTGACGGGAACTCGCCCCTGCTACAAAAACAATTACTATGAGGCAGCCAGAGAACCCGTTACTAAAACTTGAACAAACATTCAAGCAGACCACACCTGCGCTTAACAGTTGCTCTCATGCTTTGTGGGTTCATGCTTTCTCCTGCCATTCAAATTCTTATCTTAACTAGAAAGGATTCCTTGCGCTTCTCGCACAATGCAGTTTTATGGCGCGCCGCCTGGTCTCCCTCGATGCTCCTGCTGCGTTGGGAGGGCCCACTGTCTTCCCCTGCACTCTACCTGTGTGGAGAACGGTTTTCAGCAGAAAACGACTTTACAGCTATTCCGTTCCCCTAAGTAAACTTCCATTTCGCAAGCCAGCAAAAAGCCCCAAGACTCTCTCACCGAGAGAAAATGACATATAGAAATAATCAGAAATGCTATCATTGGCAGTAGTGAATGCTGGTTGTAGTGTCATGCAGCGTTAGTGGTTTGACTTGACTGATTATTGGACAAGTTATATAGGGTGGTCAGAAACAGCCTGAAAAGCATGTCAGGGTGTTGCAGGATAGATTTTGTTGAGAACTAATTGTTAAGAAAAACATTCGATACATTGCCCCATTTCCGAGTTAATTAGCATTGAGGATAGCCAATCAGCTCAAGTGCACGCAAATTCAAACGGCCCGCCAGAGATGGGGTCGACAAATGTGTTCTTCCTCTGGTTTCTAAAATAGAACGACAGAGCGATGTAAAAATTAGGCACGAGATGGTAGTAAGAATCGAACCAGAGCCAAAGGCTTAGCAGGGTTTAGAAAACATCGTTCTTGTGAAACACAACTAGCTCTTTATTCACATGAAGTGCTGAGTGCTATTGACAAGGGATTTCAGATCGATTCCGTATTTCTGGATTTCCAGAAGGCTTTTGACACTGTACCACACAAGCGGCTCGTAGTGAAATTGCGTGCTTATGGAATATCGTCTCAGTTATGTGACTGGATTTGTGATTTCCTGTCAGAGAGGTCACAGTTCGTAGAAACTGAAAGTCATCGAGTAAACCAGAAGTGATTTCTGGCGTTCCCCAAGGTAGTGTTATAGGCCCTTTGCTGTTCCTTATTTATATAAACGATTTGGGAGACAATCTGAGCAGCCGTCTTCGGTTGTTTGCAGATGACGCTCTTGTTTATCGACTAATAAAGTCATCAGAGATCAAAACAAACTGCAGAACGAGTTAGAAAAGATATCTGAATGGTGCGAAAAGTGGTAGTTGATCCTAAATAACGAAAAGTGTGAGGTCATCCACATGATTGCTAAAAGAAACTCGTTAAACTTCGGTCATACGATAAATCAGTCTAATCTAAAAGCCGTAAATTCAACTAAATACCTAGGTATTTCAATTAAGAACAACTTAAATTGGGAGGAACACATAGAAAATGTTGTGGGGAAGGCTAATCAAAGACTGCGTTTTATTGGCAGGACACTTAGAAAATGTAACAGACCTACTAAGGAGACTGCCTACACTACGCTTGTCCGTCCTCTTTTAGAATATTGCTGCGCGGTGTGGGATCCGTACCAGATAGGACTGGCGGAGTACATAGAAAAAGTTCAAAGAAAGGCAGCACGTTTTGTATTGTCCCGAAATAGGGGAGAGAGTGTCACACAAATGATAGAGGATTTGGGGTGGACATCGTGAAATGTAAGGTGTTTTTCGTTGCAACGGAATCTTCTCACGAAATTCCAATCACCAACTTTCTCCTCCGAATACGAAAATATTTTGTTGACACCGACTTACATAGGGAGGAACGATCACCAAGATAAAATAAGGGATATTAGAGCTCGTAGGAAACAACGCAAATTAACTCGGAAACGGAGCACCACATCGAATTATTTTCTTAACAACTATTTCTCAGCACAACCTACCCTACAAAATACTTACAAGCTTTCCAGACTGTTTCTGGTTACCCTATACGAGTTAAAATACCGTCTTTCGCAACTATAATGGCGGTCTTTTTGGGATCAAACGCGTTTCACTTTATTTTAAAGCATATTCCGTGCTCAGTGTTTTTGTTGCTTGCGTCTTTCTTCCCGTTCTTCTTCACGTATCTGGTAGATTTTAGCACACAGTTTTTTCACTAACCCAAAATATATTCACGTCTTTGTGTTGCGTTGAACCACAGCCATCCATGTATTAAAACTGATGGTTGAGTCGGTTGATGCTTTGGTACTTGAGGTGAAGGCGTCCAGGAAATGCTTGAGTCAGCGTGTTTTTTTTTTCTTTTTTTTTTTTTTAGGGCCTCTTTTTCCTCAGTCGACGATTCAACACATCAGTTTTAATAAATAAATGGCAGTGATTCTTCACGGTACAAAACGTGAATATGTTCGTTGGGTAATTTGGGGGAGGGGACCAAACAGCGAGGTCATCGGTCCCGTCGGACGAGGAACGATGGGGAAAGAAATTGGCCGTGCCCTGTCAATGGAACCATCCCGGCATTTGCCTGAAGCGATTTAGGGAAATCACGGAAAACCTAACTCAGGACGGCCGGGCGCGGGTTTGAACCGTCATCCTTCCGAATGCAAGTCCAGTGTGCTAACCACTGCGCCACCGCGCGCAGGAAAGGTGGATATATTAGTGAAAGTGCTATGTACTAAAATCTACCACATATGTATATAAGAGCAGTAAGAATGACGTAAGCAACAAAAACCTGACCGTTGAAGATGCCTTAAAATAAAGTGAAACACGTTTGGTCTTAATAAGACTTTCATTACAGTAGCAAAACATGCTATTTAACCTAAATAACTTGTGTAACTGCCACTATGAAAAAGAGAGGCCCCAAAACAAAGAAGAGAACATTACCTTTGGAATTTTCATACTGAGTTATAAAACAGGTTACGCGACAGTTTGCTGCCATGTAACACGTGTCGTTGCAAATGCATATGACAGTAGGAAATAAACGTTAAAATGTGTACCGTTCTGCATTAAACATAGCTTATAAATTTCCAGTGCAGTGCAGGCTTTCATTGTTTAATACATGCAGTAATACGTAGGTGCAGTAGTGTGTATCTCAAACTTGTTTAATATAACCATTGAACATCTAGTATAAGGTTAATATGTTTAATTGTATCGTTTATTACTGTTATGGCATTACATTATTTGCTCTTAAATTAAATGTACTGTGCAATATTTCACATAACATTACAGTTCACCCAGCTATTCATTAACCACTAGGCTTACCCACATACTCTGTATGTTATTTTCTGGACTGTAATGTCAGATAACTGTTTTAGAAAACATTTCTATGATTAGTACTTTCAATATTTAGTTCGAATTAGTGAGGTTTCGCTGTATTTTCAATACAGACGCGGATCCAGTAACATCAATATGTGCATTGTTTGGGAGCGGGGAGGAGGGGGGGGGGGAAATGGGGGTGGGGGGGGGAGTGTGGCTGTAGGACGCAGGGGTGTAGGCTCAACCCCTCCATCCGCTCAGTTCGCATACCAAAGCTTTTAATGAGGCTAAAAGCTAAAATGGACAGCTAAAATAAAAAATAAGCGTAGGGTAAAGTGACGACTTATGTCCAATTATTTTCAATGTAGTACAATATAAGACCATCAAAAAATAGCACAAAATTATGCCTGGAATAAGTACAGAAAGCAAACAAATCAGTATAAAATGTCTCGCCTTTAATGGTGACCTAGCAATAATCACCAGGACTGACAGTGAAGCAAGATACGCTCTAGAGATACGAGAAAAAGCAGTATGTTGGGCTCCAAGCACGGATACTTGGGATCCCTGACACTTAATACGGCAAATTCACTTAGACTAAACACTTAAAGTACCCAGGTAAATTATCAGCAATATTAGCAATGACAAAGTAACCAGTAAAACCCGCGATGCAAAATTGCGTACAGCGTAGACAATCATCTCGAGTGTCTAAAAAGAGAAATCCCCACCTCAAACTACGTGACATGTCGTTCTCGCAAAAAAAGAGTAGTGACAGACAATACGGAAAATTTTCGGACTCAAGATCTAAGTCAGCTTACGGAAGCGAAAAAGCTTAGGAGAACTGTATTATAAGACGGACCGCTTTATTTAAATTGCACGGAAGAGATGCACGAAATTTTAGGGGCAACCAGCACGAGTAGGTGACTCACGATTAACCATGAAAAGATTGCACATCATAAACGGTACCCGAAAATCCAGAATACGATGGCTAACTGGACTCACAGAAATCGCTCTTGACAACTACACGGACTTCATAGAAAGCTGAATCTGTTACGTTCACTTCCAGACAACCAACAGAAAGGAATCTGAAACTCAGAACCGCATAGACGTTACCAACACGACGGACACACAGTGAGTAGATGACATTTTCGGAAAGGAAGAAGTCCAAACCTTACTAATACACTTTTAGCCACTAAAACTGCAACATCATTAAGCGCCATGCAGCAGACGTCGAATTGTCGGGAAATATGTACTACATTCTTGAATATGCAAATGACTAACATTCCTGCGCAACAATAGAAATTAGGTAGGAGAGCCGCCATCTAAATTCTGTATGTATGAAAAGATTACAGAGCCGGAATCGAGTCCAGAAATCGCAATTTAATGTTAATTGTTTGAATAGAGGATCATTCTTCGTATAAGAAAGAGATACCTCTGCCTTGATACGTCGAAATTAGGCAGATGCAGTATCGTGGACTGTTTTACCTGTGTTACTGTTCCGTGTTATTGCTTCTTGCCTTGGTGTCCATTTCACGGCCGTCATGAAGTGAGGAATCTATAAATTCCAGACGAATATCTTTAATACAACGTAGGAGACCAGCGGACTTCGAGACTAGCGATCGAGAGGACACACAATTCTTTCATTACATTATAGGGTAATGTAGGACCCTCTGTACATGTAATAACAGTAACAGAAAAAACTGTTTTAGGCCTAATTATCGTAGCTTGATTATCATTTAAACCATGTTCACATGTTACAGAGTTGTGTAAATAATAGTCACTGGTGATGGCACAAAGATGCTGAAACATGTTTGACTTTACATGAAAAACAGTTGCTTCCATAACAGGCATACCGTACATCCAGTTAATTTTATCTGCAAACACGGCCACTGCAAGAGCAGCAAATGCAAACGATGAATAAATATCGGTTACATTGCAAGATCAACATTTACGAAGGGATTTTAGTGATATCATTTTGCGTCATTGCACTTTCATTGCTCTCATCCTCCATCGATTCCAATTATTTCATACCAGTGAATTTAATTCAAATGACGATTTTTTGTTCTTTTAATAGTCTCGCATAACGGTATGGACGACCACAACTGTTCCTTCTTCGACCTCGCGGAGAAAAGGAATATTCTAGTACGGGCCTCTAGATGCTGGTACTCTCCCATCAGATCCGATCGCCAGCCAATCGCGGCAGAACTGAGTCACTTGACGAGCTGGAATTGAGGTTAACTGAAGCACCGTACCACTTAGATAAGTGCTATATTGAACAACTCCAACTGATCAAGACAAAAAGCCGTGTAGGCGCTTCCCTTTTGCGAAACCGTGCACCTACAGACGGGATGCGATTATATATAAAAGCGTTTTGAAACATTATCTAATTCCTTATCGTTATCCAGTTGTGTCAGCAACATTGCAGTAAGCTCGGATAGCAACGAAACCAAACAGGACAGGGCAAGAAAACGATTTGTGAACCAGCACGAATTCTAAGATGACGTCAGGAATATCTCAATAATTAGGGAGACTATGATGGAAACGTTTCATTACAGTTCTGTAGATTTTAATATGATTGTAAAGAGTCACTTGGAGCGTAACATGGTATTGGCAGACAAACCTGTCATATAGGTAAACATCTCATATCTGTAGAGTATATAATTCGGCTCAGTCTCTAACGAATTTGTCGTTGACGGGACGTTAAAATCTGAGCATTCTTCCTTGCTATGCAACGTGTTTTACGTTTTTGTTGTTACTTTTGTAGTTTCTTTCCGAAGATTGGTCTGATGCAGCTCTCCACGCTAGTCTATCTCGTGCCGGTTGTTTCCTTCTTGCATACGCTAGCTACTGCAATCTACATCCACTTGAATTTGTGGTGTGTTCAAGCCGTGGTCTCTGCCTACAGTTTTTACTTTCGCACATCCCTCCGCCACCAAATTAACTATTTCTTGATGTCTCAGGATGTGTCCTATCAACCTAGTACTTCTGTAATTGAAGTTACACGATAATGCTCTTTTCTCCCCAACTCGATCCTGTACCTCTTCATTAGTTGCTAGATCTACCCATCTCATTAACAGCACTCTTCTGTAGTATAACATTTCGAAAGCTTCTATTTTCTTCTTAAATACAAAGTTTATCTTCCACGTTTAACTTTCGGATAAACACATTCAGAAATGACTCCCTAATATTTAAATTTATATTTGATGTAAAACTATTTCTCCTTCGCAAAGATAATGTTCTTTCGATTGTCAGTCTGCATTTTATATCCTCTTTACTTCTATCATCGACAGTTATTTTATTGCCCAAATAGAAAAACATATCTACCAATTTTAGCGTGTCGTTTTCCACCATTATCATCTGTCTTAACTCGACAGCAGACAATTATCCTTCTTTCACTTACGATCGTGTTATAGCTTCTTTTCAAGACACCGTCCATTCCGTTCCGCTGATCTTAAAACTGCTTTTTACCATCTCTGACAGAATTACTATGTAATCGACAACCCTCAAAGGTTTTATTTCTTGATTTGAATAATAGTATATTGTACCAGTTACAGTTTCTTCATGCATAAGAGTAGCACGACGCGTTTCGAGAACTTACTCTGATTATCGAGTGCAAATAATTTTATTGGTATTTTATACGATGTTTGCGTGTGTTGTTTTGCCTCTCTTGCCCTGTAGTCGTCCCTTTGTGGCTTTAATGTACTGTGCCTCCTTCATTGAGCTCAAATCCACACACACGAAAACTATCACTCTCTATTACTTTCCATGAAATCAAAATAACTTTGTAAATTTTTACCCCGGGATAATGATATTAAATTATCGAATCACGTCGTGCTATTCATGAAAACATTGTAACTGCTGCAGTGTTTTATTATTTAAATTATGAATACCATGCTTGCATGCTTTCAGAGAACGTTGATTATGGCGAATGGATTTAAGCTTTTTAATTTCTTCTTCCTGAATTTAAATTTCTTTCAAAATTTTTAGTTAATTTCGTTACCGCATTCTCAACGTAAATTTTCAGTAATATGGGAGATGATGGTCATCACTAAGGCTACAATTACGCTACTCACTCCTTTGACAACTATTATCTCCCTATACTCACCTTCGGCGCTGAGAGGTGCAGTTAGATTTATGTACAAGTATTAAATAACATTTCGCTTGCTGTATATTATTTCTGATAACTTCAGAATTCCGAAGACTGTATTCCAGCAGGGTTTTATTCGTTCTTGATAATACCAGGTATTCCTCCGAATATTTTATGTGAAAACTCTTAAAGCTTTTTCAATAAAAACATACGTAATTAACATACTACATCTTTATTATTCATGTCTACGTATTTGCAACCCTCTGCCGCTAGAGAGCTCTGAATTGTGTAACATGGCGGTGCGTAATGTAACTTTGTCGGTGCCTGAGAAACAGTGTGCTGTAATCGAGTTTCTAACGGCAAAGGAGTTGGTCCACACACAGGGCACCCTCACTTTCAGCGTGAAAACGCCAGACCAGACACGACCGCTGCAACAATCCGACGCCTTGGGTACTTTGTCACTGTTCATCCTTCGTACAGTGCCGACTTGGCCCCATCCAATTTCCATCTGTTTCCAAAACTTAAAGAACATCTTCGAAGACTTCATTTTGATAGTGATGAAGCGGTGCAAGCAGAGGTAAGGTCATGGATCCGTCAACAAAGTCAAACATGCCACAGTGCCGGTAACAACGAACTGGTCTCTCGTTGGGAGAAATATGTTCGTCGCCAGGGAGACTATGTTGAGATATAAATATGTAGACACGAGGAACAAGGATTTAGAATGTTAATAACGTTTATTTTATTTACGAAATCTTTAAGAGGTTTCACATAAAAATTCCGAGATATTGCTTTTCAACACGCACTCGTAGTTTCTTCATTCAGTTTTTCAGATCGAAGTCGAATAATCATTACTTCCCGTGCCATAATTCGATCTAGAAATCTGGGACGTAGTGAATTTCTAATTCAGTGAAATGAATAATTATCTGCTTCACTCTAAGAGTTCCAAGAGAAAAGTCAGTATGTCCATTAACTTGCATCAGCATTTTATGACAAACAACAAGGCAAGTTCCTTATAGGTAGTTCCATTATTTTATCTGCAGCTTGATTAACAAATTATTCAGTAGCGTTTTTAACTGCAAATGCATCACATAAGAGCTATCAGCACTTGTTCAGTAGAAGAGATGTGTTTCACAGCAGTGAGGATGAACAAGGGTTGTTAGCTCCGAAGGTATGCATTTTACAGGCCATATTTACTGGATGTCCGCAGCACGTGGTCTCGTGGTAGCGTTCTCGTTTCCCGAGCACGGGGTCCCGGGTTTACTCACACTCTCCTTTCTGCTTCTCTTGTATAATATGACAACGTTTTCTCTCTTCTTCAATTAATGTATAATCTGTAGAATATGTAAAAAAGTTTCTTCCACTTCTGCTCCATCTATCATGGTGATGTTTCCCTCATACTGTCCCACCTAAAAGTGCATACTAGAGGAAGAGATCAAACCAGAATGCACAATGTGCCTGTGGCTTCACAAGTGCATGACATACACAAACATGAACTCAAAATCAATGTGTCGATGCTACATATAAATTGTTATGCCTGTCCTGCAATGTCTACCCAAAAAAAAAAAAAGATGACAACTGGCCGTGTAAAAGGGTTCAAGGAACAACAATAAGAGAAAAACGAAAAAGGAAAAAATATAGAAACGAAAACCTATAAAATGACAGTAATATTAACCAACACTAGGAATATAATAGGTTAATAGAATAAAATGTCTTTTTTTTAATGTGTCGTTGTTAATGTATTTAAATAAATATATATGGTTACAAAAAAAAGGGTTCGATTCCCGGCGGGGTCAGGGATTTTCACCTGCCTTGAGATGACTGAGTGTTGTATCGTCTTCATCATCATCATTATTCATCCCCATTACGGTCGGAGGAAGGCAATGGCAAACCACCTCCGCTAGGACCTTGCCTAGTACAGCGGTGCGGGTCTCCCTCATCGTCCCCTACGCTCTGTCGAGGAGTATGGGACTTCATCATCATCATTTACTGGATATTTGTTTCTTGTTTTGGTTCCTTCTACCTTCTCCAAAAATATGGAAAACAAAGAGTTTGCAGAAGAGTTGTGTTTCACAGCATCGAAGATGAATAAGTGCTCATAGCTATTAAGGATCTTTAGAGGTCATGTTTTCTATAATCCGTTCATCATAAGAATAAACTTGATGTAAACATTGCACTATGTATTCTTCCGCGTTTGCTGGAACCTCATTGGATTTCCGTTTCACATGGGACTTCAGCCAAGCTATCTCGATTACTGTCAAGTACGATAATAAGGATACGTTTTGTGCTGTGCGTTACGCGCACATCGACTTAGTGACAATACGGGACAACAACTCTACCGGCGCATTTAACTTGGACTGCACTGGCCTGTCAGCTGGTACAGCTAGCCTGCAGTGACGTGGCCACCTGCAGTTCACACGTAAAAAGAGACGAGCAGAGGAGCAATACAGCGTCTAATGTCATTTAATTTTTAAGCAGAATGAAATAATATACTGCAAATCTCCCACAATACGCTCCTTAGACGACTAGACGAAAACCGCAACACGTTATCGTTTTCAGCTAACGTACTATTAACTAAAAACAAGAGTGATGAGAATTCCTGAGTTAACCACGGGGTAGTTTTTCAGCATAAACTGTGTGTAACATAAGAGAGTACTGAAGGATTTCACCGTATAGTTAAATATTGAAGCCACTGAAGGTATTACTTACAGTCAGTCGTCTGGTAGTCTCTTAGCTCCTTCCTTATCCGAATCCGATAAATACATTTCAGTTCAGTTCAAGTCTATCAAAAACAGAATCCACGGAGCCAACCAGCCGCAGAATTTTCTCTTTTTCTTTTATGAAGAGCCGTTCTATATCTCGCCACCGTTCGGCAGTAGTGACGTGTGAAAAGCTGCGTGCGTTAGTTCCACTACGTCTGACAGTTCAACAGTCTTGTTACTCTTCGGATCAAAACCCGCAGCTTGGCACCAGATCAGTTCTGTTGGGTTCATATTGTAATGATACAGAAGCAAATGTAAAAATGCAGCATTTGTAAGATGTGCCCGATGCTGTGAAAATGATTGTTTTTCATGTTTCTACGATACTTATCTACCTCTTTGGTATAAAACGATGGACATAGTCAAAGTAAACAGTATTCGGTTTTTCATTTTTTGTCTTACAAAATTAAATTGTTATGTTTTCTTAATTTAAACAACTTTTTATAAATTGCCTTTCATAAAACATCGATAACTAAGAATTTGTATTTGAAATGGAAACAGGAATTTCACATTCAGTATGTAATTAGAAGCAACAAGATGTGCATTATTCATAAAAATGATGATGATTTTTATAATTACATGGTGCAGGTATTTCACATTGAGCGAGAAAAAACTTACATGGATGAGATTTGAGCCAACGCACGAATAACAGTGTTTGGGTGGCAGTCCATTACGCTACCGAGTGGGCTACACATTTAATTTGTATTCGTTTATCAACTGCAGTATATACAACACCGGGAAAACTTCCAAGCCGATTATTTCTGCAAATTTATGAAAAACGTTAAGAACAGCCTATTTCTCGGCACTTTTAAACTGTGTTCCACACGCGTGTTTCACTACAGAACAGAAAGCAGCCCCAGCCATTTTCCTACTACGCAGTAACAGCACGACAATCAGAGCACAACGCTGCAGAGGCTGTGACTGTGCATGATTTTTGAAATAAAAGCTGCACCATATAAAACGTCCCCTTAGAAAAATTATACAAGACTATGCTTAAACTGACACACAATATTTTTAGCGCAACGCAATCTGACTTTCAAAAATCCCTACAAAAGAATGGCCCCTTTTTTTTGTTTTCTCCACCTGTGCCTCTGAAAGGCACACACTAATGGCTTTTCTTTTCGGGCGTCTGTCGCACAGCTGGGTGCCCACGACGCATTACGTGAAGGGGGTCACTTAACTTTCTTACCGAAATATTTACGACAGCAGTTTCCGCTACAGTGACAGTCTCATATAAAAATATTTCACAGGTCAAGAATTTGCGTTACAAATCTGTAGAAACAAAATGCTATTGATATAACAGTGTCCAAAAAATTTTCGTCGGCATTGTAATACATTCACGCATTTACATACATTTCATAACTCTTAAAGTACGATTCTTGGTTTCCAACAACCTTTTTCACAAACCAGAGTCCCTAAACACTACTCATTATTCCTTACCTTATTCGTCGACACTTCTTCAATATTTCATCATAACAGATACGTAGCATAATCAAATAACTCATATAGCATCAGTTTATTGATCATAAACATACCGCAACAGCATAATACACATAGTCATCGTAATAATAACATCATAACACCTCAGTCAACTCTCAAAATCGTCGTAGCTTCCCCAGTAAGTTTACCCTTCTACGTTTACCCTTCTACATCATTCCTGAAAGATTGTAACATCATTACAAAAATGGTTCAAATGGCTCTGAGCACTATGGGACTTAACTTCTGAGGTCATCAGTCCCCAAGAACTTAGAACTACTTATGCCTAACTAACCTAAAGACATCACATACACCCATGCCCGAGGCAGGATTCGAATCTGCGACCGTAGCGGTCGCGCGATTCCAGACGGTAGCGCCTAGAACCGCTCTGCCACCCTGGCCGGCCTAACATCATGACAGACTGACCCCGTATATAGTGTGTCTGTCCTAAGAGCAACCAGACGCATTTTCTCTGATGTTTGGGCAGATATTTACAATTTGTTTTTTGCAGTGAGTAGCTGGAGCCACCGCAAACAAACACTGCTCATCATTTCTTTTATGCGACGCCCAGTGCTGACGGAAAGCGTCGATTTATTTCCTGTTGCGGACAAAATGTTTTTTAAAGCAAAATTTTATGCACCCATTCGATAGAGTGGCGGCAGATTACCCTAGTGCGATATTCGTTTTATCAGTATGAATTAACGTAGGCAGTAAAGCACAAAGAGTAACCAGTACTCCAGCAGAAATTGATAAGCGCGCTGCTCCATGGCGGTATCAGCCAGTGCAATCCAGGGTGGTATTTTACTGTCCCCGTTAATACATATCGATAAGACAAACATCGTACTAGACTAACATGGAAGCGCTCTATCGAATGGGGAACTAAAATTCCACTTTAAAAATTATTCTGTTAGTAACGGGAAACGAATCGACGCTTTCCGTCGGCACTGAGCGTCGCATGAAAGATGCGATGAGCAGTATTTTTCTGAGCTAACGCCAGATACACACTGCAAAAAAGAAATTGCAAATATCTGCAGAAACCCCAGAAAAAATGCACCTCACAACTCTTACGAGAGACGTCCTCTATACAGAGCTGTAAGTTACCCTCTTCAAGCGAGATCAAGACCAAGTCAAAGACTCCCAGCAGCCCCTGACAGAGATTACAAAATTACAATCGTCACAAGCATTATGATACAGCAGAGAACAAGCCAGATGACCTTCGCAGTGGATTTAGACCACTACTGTTCACAGATGTTTAATAATTTGAGTATTCTTTTCTGTTTAACAGGGAAAATGGAGAAAATTTAAAGAAACTGCAGAATAAGCTACACGAAGAGAAAGCAGTAAGGTGACGGACATTGCTGTTGTCAGACGGTGCAGCTGAATCATCTTGCAAATGGCTGGGAAATTGTTTGCCGAGGTATTGGTTACTAATATTATGATACGAGTGCTCTCCCGAAAACTCATGGAAATATCGATCCTAAAAAGATTCAAAGAACCACACTGTAATATCTGTTCTTGCTTTAAAATCAACCAAAAAATAAAGGTTAACCCAGGTAAAAGACACCATTATATCTCTCGCGTAATTCATTATCCATTGGTATGTTACACGACCCACTTTCCACTTGAAAATTACGAGCTGTATCCAAGATGGCGACCTCCAGAATGGCCGCCATGTTCGAAACATTGCTTCATATACTTTCTTCCTATCCCATTTCAAACTTATGTTTATCCGTGTTCTTCTTTTTTGTTTTTAAATGGTTATTTCCATACTTACAGGAATTTTGTAGGTGGGGTTTTGGGTATTTTTAAGGCCCTGCGCGATACACAAGGTTGACTTCCTTTGCCGCCATTATGTCTGTTCAACCTCCTGGCAGTGGTCTTGCGCTCTTGTTCGTGGAGCGCTCACCTCACATCCCGATGATTACCTAAACTCAGAGGCTGATTAGCAGCACTTGTCCAAGGAGAGCCTCCCAGCGCTAATGACGCCTTCCTGTTTATCCGTATCAGCTACCAGAGGGGCCACCTCTGGCTGTGACGGCACTCGCTAAACGAGGAATGTCTGCTCCGAATCCTCCGCAGGACACACTCCTTACGATCCACAGAACTTCCATAAATCACCTCAAGAGAACACAGGCGGAGAAAACAAAGGACGGAAGTTATAAGTAATTTACATACTTTGAACATACAGGACGTGGTGTAAATCCAACAGCGAATCTGTGCAGAGTGTGTTCATTTCAGCTAAGGAGGTTATAGTAATCGCCTAGTGGCTTTCACTCACACAAACAAATAATAACTCTAAGAAATTACCCACTTCGGGTATTAAGAAACGCGAACAGTTTTTCAAATATACAGGGCGTTTCAAAGTTCATGTTACACTCTTCTGGAGGTTGTAGAGGGGACTTAGTAGATCAAGTTTTACTTAGAAACCCATGTGCGGAAAAGAAATCCAACGACGCTACAGAGAGTCATAGTTATACGCGCCTGCGCTTGTAAATGTATGTATATGCAGGGTAATTTCGAGATGATGTTACAAACTTCCTAGGATGATGTAGAAGGATAAATGTATCAATTTGAGGTAAGGGTCCCTGTACTGGAAACGAACGAGCCGAAAGTTATAAGCGAAAACTCTTCGCACACTGTACCTCTGACAGTGGAATACATGTAACGGTACTGTTGTTGCTAGGATAGGGAGGCGACTTTCAGAGGTGGTAGTATGGACTAAAGCAAGGAAAAATGTCTAACTTACACTCCTGGAAATGGAAAAAAGAACACATTGACACCTGTGTGTCAGACCCACCATACTTGCTCCGGACACTGCGAGAGGGCTGTACAAGCAATGATCACACGCACGGCACAGCGGACACACCAGGAACCGCGGTGTTGACCGTCGAATGGCGCTAGCTGCGCAGCATTTGTGCACCGCCGCCGTCAGTGTCAGCCAGTTTGCCGTGGCATACGGAGCTCCATCGCAGTCTTTAACACTGGTAGCATGCCGCGACAGCGTGGACGTGAACCGTATGTGCAGTTGACGGACTTTGAGCGAGGGCGTATAGTGGGCATGCGGGAGGCCGGGTGGACGTACCGCCGAATTGCTCAACACGTGGGGCGTGAGGTCTCCACAGTACATCGATGTTGTCGCCAGTGGTCGGCGGAAGGTGCACGTGCCCGTCGACCCGGGACCGGACCGCAGCGACGCACGGATGCACGCCAAGACCGTAGGATCCTACGCAGTGCCGTAGGGGACCGCACCGCCACTTCCCAGCAAATTAGGGACACTGTTGCTCCTGGGGTATCGGCGAGGACCATTCGCAACCGTCTCCATGAAGCTGGGCCATGGTCCCGCACACCGTTAGGCCGTCTTCCGCTCACGCCCCAACATCGTGCAGCCCGCCTCCAGTGGTGTCGCGACAGGCGTGAATGGAGGGACGAATGGAGACGTGTCGTCTTCAGCGATGAGAGTCGCTTCTGCATTGGTGCCAATGATGGTCGTATGCGTGTTTGGCGCCGTGCAGGTGAGCGCCACAATCAGGACTGCATACGACCGAGGCACACAGGGCCAACACCCGGCATCATGGTGTGGGGAGCGATCTCCTACACTGGCCGTACACCACTGGTGATCGTCGAGGGGACACTGAATAGTGCACGGTACATCCAAACCGTAATCGAACCCATCGTTCTACCATTCCTAGACCGGCAAGGGAACTTGCTGTTCCAACAGGACAATGCACGTCCGCATGTATCCCGTGCCACCCAACGTGCTCTAGAAGGTGTAAGTCAACTACCCTGGCCAGCAAGATCTCCGGATCTGTCCCCCATTGAGCATGTTTGGGACTGGATGAAGCGTCGTCTCACGCGGTCTGCACGTCCAGCACGAACGCTGAGGCGCCAGGTGGAAATGGCATGGCAAGCCGTTCCACAGGACTACATCCAGCATCTCTACGATCGTCTCCATGGGAGAATAGCAGCCTGCATTGCTGCGAAAGGTGGATATACACTGTACTAGTGCCGACATTGTGCATGCTCTGTTGCCTGTGTCTATGTGCCTGTGGTTCTGTCAGTGTGATCATGTGATGTATCTGACCCCAGGAATGTGTCAATAAAGTTTCCCCTTCCTGGGACAATGAATTCACGGTGTTCTTATTTCAATTTCCAGGAGTGTATATGGGCTCTTAAGAGCATGAGCTATGAACACTTCTTCAGTAGAGCAGATGAGTTTCACAGTAGCGAAGATGAGCAAGTGCTTATCGCTCCTCAGATATGCATTGAACAGCCCATGTTTACTGGACTTGTTTTACTTATTTTGGTCCACAGTACCACCTCTGGATGTTGCCTACCCTACAATCGTAGTAACAATACCAGCACATGTATTCCGATGTCAGAGGTACCAGAACGGCTTTCGCTTATAACTATCACTCGTTACTTTCCTGTACCTCACATTGATACATTTACCCTTCTCCACCCCCGTACCAAGTCTGCAACATCATCGAGGACTTATCCGGTATACAGGGTTTTCAGGTTCCCGTTACATACTTTTAGGACATATAGAGAGGAGTGAGTACATAACATTTTGAATAGGGACTCATGTCTAGAAACGTACAGTTTCCGTTCTACGATGGTTTCAGTTCAGATGTGTAACGCGTCCACGTCTGCTGAGGGAAAGGGAAAAGTCTCAGAGCTGGTTGTCCGGCTATACAGTAGGGTAGAGAGGATGACGTGTCTACGTCAGACGGTCACCTGATGTCACTTAACGTCTGGACAGGCATGTGACTGGGCCATACCGCCTTCCACTCGAGCTAACTGGTCCTACATACCTGATCTTCCACAAAGCGTATTGAACCCGTTCTTGAAAGCTCTGCCACTGGATGTGAGTCTGGAAATTTTTCAGCACCTCACTTCTCACGTGCAGCCTGGAGACGACTCAACTGACGATACGGTGAGAGATGGAGAGTAGTCCAGCCGAGTGGCGGCCGGATTTAACTCCTATGGACTACTTATAGTCGGGTGGTATGAAAAGTTTAGTTTACGAGTCTCCTGCAGAGACAGAGGAAGATCTGCTGACGCGAGTTCTGGCCGCTGCACCAGAAACTGAAGAGACACGACGTGGGATGGAGAGTGTATACCAGAACATGCTTCGCGGGCGCATTGTCTGTAACAACGGTAATGGTCGCCACGTCGACACTCTTTTGTAACGCATCAGTACTGTTCCGTACGTAAGGTATGCTGGTTCTTTTTTGTTTTGGAATAATGTAAACACGTAATGTGTAAGTGCTAATACAAACAAAAATGAATGTTTCGTTATGTTTCCTTTCGAATTGTGGCCTAATAATTGTACTGCATAACACCTAATTCAGTTCGTCAAGCAGAAGTGGATGAGTAAACTTCTGTATTGAACAGCCATAGAACGGAAACGGTACGTTTCCGGACATGGGTTCCTGTTCAGAATATTATGTATTCACTCTCCGCTACAAGTCCTGAAAGTTTGTGACAGAAATTTACGAACACCTTGTACACATGCATTCATAGGCTCCGGCACATTCAATTTTGACGTACTGTAGCGTCGTTGGATGGCATTTCCGGACATGGGTTCTTGTGTAAAACTTTATCTGGCAAGTCCCCTCTATAACATCTAGAAGTGTGTAACATGAACTGTGAAACATCCTGCAGGTTTGGCTCTGTATTTTAGTAGAAGTCCACACTATCGGCAACATAAGTGGCAAATAGTACACAGTCTCACTTGCGCAGTAAAATGCGTTTCACGACAGATATAGGACACACGTGAGTAGTAAGTGCGATTTTACTTCATTAGTTACTAAAAACTAAACTCCGTCCGGCAAGCCTTGAAGGCCCCACGGTACCGACCGACCGCCGTGTCATATTCAGCCCACAAGCGTCACTGGATGCGGCTATGGAAGGGCGTGGGGTCAGCACACAGCTCTCCAGGCCGTTGTCGAGTTCCGTGACCGGGACCGCTACATCCCCGTCAAGTAGCTCTTCAATTGGCCTCACAAGGGCTGAGTAGAACCCGCTTGCCAACAGCGCTCGGCAGACCGGATGGTCACCCATCCGACTGCTAGCCAAGCCTGACAGCGCTTAGATTCAGTGATATGACGGGAACCGGTGTTACCACCGCGGCAAGGCCGTTGGACTTCGTTAGTTACACTAACTCATTTTAATGTACACATCTGCTTCATACTAGGCAAGGCACCCAACGGTCAGTGGTGGTGGGTACTTCTGGTACTACTAACTGTTTCTCCTTAGCTTGTTCCATTCCAGACTAGCGCGCGGGAAGAAAGATTATCTGTCAGCCTCTGTATTGGCACTAATTTCTCAAGTTTTCTCTTCGTGTTCATTACGCGAGATGTTTGTGGGAGGAAGTAATATATATGATATTGCAAAATGGTTCAAATGGCTGTGAGCACTATGGGACTTAACATCTGAGGTCATCAGTCGCCTAGTACTCAGAACTATTTAAACCTAACTAACCTAAGGACATCACACACATCCATGCCCGAGGCAGGATTCGAACCTCCGACCGTAGCACCCGCATGGTTCCGGGCTGAAGCGCCTAGAACCGCTCGGCAACCTCGGCCGGCTTTACCGTCTTCGTAACTCTCTCTCGCCAGTTAAACGATACCGTGACGAAACGCACCGCTCTTCATTGGATCTTCTCTATCTCCTATCATTTCTACCTGATAGGGATCGTCTTCACGATAGAAGTGACGATAGTGAGCTTCGAAGGCTGTTGGGATGTCCGCCTGTGATACAAACTGTCGACCGTCATGCAAATCTAAAGAATGGACCAGCGCTTATCGACGGCGTCTGAGATCTGCGACGACATAATTCATCGAGGACGTTTCTCCAGTGATGCTGTCTTGGCATCCCACTCAGACAACCACGCCTTCCAAGCAGTGCCGAGTAATAGCCAATATTGTGGCCTCGACGCGTTGAACCTCGACCTCACGTTCTGGGGATGGCAGATGCTCCACAAGGTCCTGGAGGATCACGTAGTAAAATTCTGTCGTGTCTCGGTGCCACTACATTCTTTCCTTGCTCTACTGGAACAGCACATGGCATAGGGATGGCTTTACATGTTGGACCCACCACACAAGAATGGACGAGTACTGTGTGATGCGTCTTTCACAGGATTCCCATGTGGTCGTGACCATTCGTCGACATTCTGGTTCCTGTAAGTAGGCAAATGAAGTTCTCATGAACCCTGACTGCGCTGTATTGTTTGTCGTCAGTGGTTGATCGTGCACACATAAACATTATGGTCTGAGAAGGTCGAAGGGCATCTCCCCACATTCAGGACGTCAGAAGCGAGGGGGGAAGTCACGCGATCCAATCGAATAGCTGAGTGGTTCGTGACAGATGTATAAGCAGTCGCACAAAGAGATAATCAGCGTATTTTGCTAGTGCAGTTGCCTACATTCAGGAGCACCTCCCACCCCGGAGCCAGCGAGAGATACGGACCCTGCAACGAACTTGTGACATCACACTAAACTGCTTGTTCGCCACACTTCGCGAATGATCGGCTCCTTGCAGGGCCCACGGAAAATCAGTATTTAATTAGAAAGATACCCACTAAATGTCTTAATTTTGTCGTGTGCTATCGAGAACTTGTATGCATTTAAACATGTAGTCGATAATCATTAAACCTGTGTCAAATAGTTACTCGCTCTCTGCCGGAGACAGCTGCTGGCACTTGTAAGACCTGTAGTATCATGTGCTGTGACGTACATGCCACGATCTGTCTTTCTCGTAGGCCTCTCCCCACTGCCTGATGACGTCGTGTGTTTTACCCAGCAGGCATATGGGCCCCTTCCCCTTCTCCTCCCTTCCCCTTCCCCCACCAGCCCTGTAAATGGCGGGAAATTTTGGTGCGAAATTCAAAAAAATGGCGGGAAATTCAAATGTATTGGCGGGAATATACAGTTTGCAGTACCACCACTGGGGGCCGAACCGCACAATAGCTCTGGGTTCCGTGTGGGTCGGCGGTGGGGTGAGTGGACTGCTGTAGCCTGTTGTGGGGTTGTGAACCATTGAGGGCTTCGGCGAAAATTTGGGCCTGACCGGGACTCGAACCCGGATTTCCCCCTTACCGCGAGCGGTCTCCTTACCATTTGTCTATCCGAGCACGACTCACAGCCAGACCTAAACTTCCAAATGTCGTCAACCATGTGTCTGCAACCTGTCCATGTCCGAAGGAACTTTGCATTGTAATTCACAATAACACAGGCACTGCAACATCGTATTTATCCGCCGATACCGTGCAATCGGCTATCAAATAAAATGTCTCGCCTAAGACAATGCATCTATTAGTACATGTTGTAGGCGCATGGCTGACGACTTATGGAAATTTGGGCCTACTCGTGAGTCATGCACGGACAGTCAAATGGTAAAACGACAGCTTTCCATAAGCGGGAAATCCGGTTTCGAGTCCCAGTGCAGCACAAATTTTCACTGTCGTCATTCCATTCTACAGCTGATGGCTGTCCATATTCGCAATTGCGAGTACATTTAATGAAGTTATACATTGTCTGACTCTTGCCGGAAAGTGCTCTCTCCACATTTCACTAGGAAACCTCTCCGTGATGCACAGCGCCTCTCTTGTAACGCCTGCCAATGAAGTTTGTTGAGCATCTCGGTAACGCTCTCGAGCCGACTAAACGAACCCGTGACGTAGTCTGCCACTCTTCGTTGGATATTCTCGACCTCTTCTGTCACTCCTAGTTTGTAAGGATCCTATATTGATGAACGATACTCAGGAATTAGTGCAACAAAGGCCTTATAAGCCACTTTCTTCGTTGATGAGCTACATTTCCTTAAGATTCTTCCTACATGTCTCAGTCTGGCATCTTCTTTTCAAGTATTTGCTTTACGTGGTCATTCCACGTAAGGTCGCTCTGGATAGTCACTCATAGACATTTTACGCTAGGTACTGTTTCCAGCAGTTTCTCATAAGAAGTGTAGCTGTACAGGAGTGGCTTCCTTTTCCTATATGAGCACAATATGTCACTTTTATTTATGTTCAGGGTCAGTTGCCGAAGCCTGCACCATTCATCAATCCTCTGCAGGTAATTCTGCAAATCGACACTGTCTTCTGGCATCGCTACTTTGTTCTAGACAACCACATTATCTGTAAAGAGTCTGAAAGAGCATCTGACACTTTCTACTAATTCATTTATATACATCTTAAACAGCAACGGCCCTATCACATTTCCGTGGGGTACTCCAGAAATTACATTTACATCTGTCGATTTTGTTCCGTTAAGAGCAATGTGTTGAGTCCTGTCTGTAAGGAAGTCTTGAATCAATTGGAAAATCTGATCCGGTACTCGATAATGTATTTTTTTTTTCACTAAACGGCAGTGTAGGACGGTGTCAGATGTGTTTCTGAAGTTAAGAAATACGGCATCAACCTGAGCGCCGTTGTCTACAGTTCTATGAATCTGGTGGAGGAACAGAGCGAGCTGAATTTCGCAAGATCGCTGTTTGCGGAATCCATGTTGATTTTTATAACAGATTGACATCAACGACATAGGTCTAGAGTTGTGTGCATCCGTCCTATTTTATGCATGCTTGCACTGTGCCAAAACTTTGCATAAGGATAGTGCTTTTTGTATAGAAATTTTGGCAACGAAACCAACATTTCTCTTTTCTCAATAAATATAAATTCATCATGATGTTGAAGAATTGGCACTCGTCTGGCGACGCAGTCCAGTGTAGTTGGGCGCACCCCTGCCGTTGCAACTATCTCTGCTCTGATGCCATATCAAGGGAAACTGCTACAATGATCGCAATGGTGACAACATACGCCGTCACACCGTCCATGTGAATACTTTTCCCTTTGAAACTAGCCCATTTCCCCATTTAAAGTATATGACGTGGCTGTACTATCCTGCAGGGCCGAATAAATAATGTCTCTCTCCTCTCGGGCGCTGGTCAAGTGCGGCCGTTGAGATTCACCATGGAGTTGAGTATGGCCCTCCAGAACCTATCTATTCCATATTTACATGACATTTGTAAGGTCCTGACCACCTGGAGCAGCAATATACTGGAACAATAAACTGAGTTTTTGATAAGCCACGATTGTGTCACTGTCGAATTGTGACACATGCTGATAGATTATTCTCCTTCTTCCACGAAGCATAAAAAATGATTTTCTCGCGAACAACCAATAACAAAATTCGACTTCTGAATGAGAAACTCACTGTGTAATCATTCCTTATTTACAGAATGTAAAATGTTTACTGCTATCTACTTCGTGAGATTGTGCTGATATGTTAGTCATTTACATAACCAAGCAATTACACACGTCATGCCAGTTTGAATTTTATTGCCATGCCTTCTTCATGGTATTGCAGTTTAAACACCCAGCGGTCGATAACATCAACTGGTAGGACATTATTAGACGTCACGAGTTTAGATTCGTGCATGTTAGCTGGTAATCAGTTGACTTACGCTGCCACATCTGTTGGTGACTACATTTTCTCTATGTTTCCGAGAGCACAAGGTGTGGTAGAAAAACGGGCCGATTTGGATATAATGAAACAGCCCGATGGTTATATTGTGAAACATTTTCAATCACAACAACGAAACCCTTGCATATTGCCATTTCACGCACTGTTCATGTTTTGAAAATGTTGTCTTGTAGGTAGCCACCATAGATACGCTGACGTTCAGTGTGCTAAGTAAATCATTCACAATACGTTCAAGCATCTGTGTAAGAATGTTTCTGTTTTCTGCACGAATGGTGTCTTTCAGTTCCGCAATTGTGTGTAGACGTCTAGTAAATACCCTGTGTTTCAGGAGTCCACAAAGGAAGTAATAATAGACTGATAAGCTGAGACACTGGGAGGCCACAAAATATCCTCATTCCTCGAAATGGTGTGGTTGCCAAACGCTCTGCGCACTGCTGCCACTGAAATTTGAGTACTATGAGACGTAGCAGCATCTTGGTGAAATCAAAAACCTTTTGCTGCAAACCATTCAAATTCAGGTGAGAGAAATTTGTTAGCCATGGCAGTATACCGCTGAGACGGTAGTAGTTACTCGTCCATATTCATTTTCATAAAAGAAAGCGCTGATTCTGCCCACTGAAAAGTCAGCACACCACACTGTGGCTTTCTGGCTGTGTAGGGGGCGGGGATGGAGTTTGTGAGGCAGTTTTGTTTGCTAGCACTGTGGCGGCGTCCCTTTTCCTCCGTGCACTAACTTTACTCGGGATATTTTGCTTAATAAATCAATCGGCCCGTAATGAACCTAGGCTCACATGGTTCGAGTCATCGACCTCGAGGACTCCACACAAATTCGGGGCCTGTGTAACTACCCCCGTAATTACCGACTATGTCACAATAGCTTTACTATATCTGACTACACTGAGATTCCTGAGGGCGAACTTGAATCATCCAAGTCTGGTGTAAAATCACCGCTTCCTCAGAATTACTGCCTTGCGTCAGATAAAAGAATTGTTATTTACGAAAGTAAACGGCTTATTCTCTATCCAGAAATAATTCTGATCAGACCAACACTAAAATTGAATTGTAAGTTCTCACTAACGCTCCACTACATAAACCAGTAAAAACCTATATACCAAATTACTTGCAACAATATTAAAAATGCACTCCACTGCCGGCCGCTGTGACCGAGCGGTTCTAGGCGCTTGAGTCGGGAACCGCGCGACCGCTACGGTCGCAGGTTCGAATCCTGCCTCTGGCATGGATGTGTGTGATGTCCTTAGGTTAGTTAGGTTTAAGTAGTTCTACGTTCTACGGGACTGATGGCCTCAGAAGTTAAGTCCCATAGTGCTCAGAGCCATTTGAACCGTTTTGCACTCCACTGTATTTTGCCATAACTTACACAGACAAGCGCCATTTCAAGTCACTACAGAGTCTTTATAACGGTTCAGAAAGAGTCACAAAAAACTATATACAGAATGAGTCAGAAATTACTTTACAAATTTGAAATGATAGAGAAATTTATTGAGATAACGTACAGAAACGGTAGACGTGTCGTTTTTACTTAAAAGTGTCAAGTGTTATTTTGGTTCCGTGTGACTACCATTTGCGATGCGGCAAACATCCCACCGGTAATCGATTTCTTCCCACACTCGTTGCAGCAAATCGAGAGTAACTTGTGCAGTGGCAGAGTAGATTCGATTTTTCATATCGGTTTAATTGTCTGGTAGGGGAGGAATATGCACACGGTCTTTAATGAAATCCCAAAGAAAGAAATCCAGTGGTGTCAAGTCGGACGAGCTAGGTGGCCATGCGATTGGCCCATTACGGTCGAGGAAGTTCTTCTACCAAGAATTAATTGTAGGCCTGCTTCGAGATTCTTTAGAGTGTTAGGCGCGAAATTTATGCCGAAAACTAGTTGCGGAGTTCCTTTCATGAAACCAAAACACACTGCGAGCACGCTCCGCACCAATGAAAGTAACGATTTTAAGTGTGCACCACGCTGGCGCCCCTCCTGCGGAATAGGGTACTGATGAACTACGTGAATCAACCCTAAGGTCTTTTGCTACAGAGTGACACGTCTGTCGATTCTGTAAGTTAATAAATTTCTATATTCCTTTTTGACTCACCCTGGAGTCTATTCTGCGCGGAATACGTTGATAACAATGCACGTGTAAATTGTTACGGAAGAGTAGTTTCAATTAACGCATTTTTTGTAATAATCTTCTACCCTGGAATTCTTTGGTGGCTGCTCACCCCCGTCCTCTCGGCGGATGCCTGCTGCTACTGACCAGCTGCTCAGTTCTCAGATTAGCTGCAGCGTCGCCCCATCTTTCAGTAACAGTTTAAATTCCCCCCCCCCTCCCCGTATTTTGCGGACAGTGATTGCCTTTTCAGCTTCCCATATACTTTCTTATTCCAACATACCGATTTCCCATGAACTCTGAGTTTTAGATTTCAAGAACGCCGATGTAGCCGGACCGTCACAAAATAGCCATTGAGATGAAATGGTGGCTTGTCACTCATACATGTAACTCTAAGAATCCTTCATCGTCCCTAATTTTAGCCAACAGTTCAACAGTCATTCACTTTTCGTAATAACTTTTATTTAACTGTTGCACAGCCCGTAGCTTGCACGGTTGCAGCTTTAAATCATTCCGTAAATTCCTCTGCACGGTACGATTGGACATTCCCACCCCTGTAGCAGTTTGTCTCACAGAACACTTCGATATGTTGGTTACAAAATTTTGCTCCCCCTCTAGTCCGCGAGCGGCAACTTTATGGGAGTTCCTGGTGAGTTCAGCTTAAGTGCACTTCCCGTTGCTTCAAAGTTCTTCACTCGTAAGCTGACTGCATGTGCCGATGATACAGGATCATTTCGTCTAAGGCTGAAATTACGACGGTCTTCCCGTGTACCAACAGCAACAACGTCGCCGTTTTTGTAAAACGCCTTCACAGCCACAGCACGTTCAGGCCCGATCCATCTTACAGTGATCTTGAATGCGAGCTCGCAAGTTCAATCTTTACTAAGACTCATTTGAAAGTGCTGTATTAACAGATATGACAGGAAAAATATTAGTTGCTAATGACTCACCATGTACATCAGGAAGGAGACAGAAAATGAGTGTCCGGGACGTGCAGAGAACAACCTTCTATGGGAGGTATGTATTACACGTCACAAAATGGACATCGTCGACATTCAAGAAATGTGAAAGCAAACCGTTAACTTGCACCATGAACACCGAATGAAAAATGGCGAGCCACAATGATCACAAAGGTTCGCACCATCGAATGGTTCAAATGGCTCTAAGCACTATGGGACTTAATATCTGACGTCATCAGTCTCCTAGACTTAGAACTACTTAAACCTAACTTAAGGACATCACACACATCCATGCCCGAGGCAGGATTCGAACCTGCGACTGTAGCAGTCACGCAGTTCCGGACTGAAGCGCCTAGAACCGCTCTGCCACAGCGGCCGGCTCGCACCATCGAGATCGAAGGTGAATTCCTTGGGAGTTAAAAACCGTGCAGGACGTTCAGATGGGTATCTACTCTTAAGAAATGCATATACACTTATCCTCATAAATTAAGGATAATTGCAGAATGTGGTGCCACACAGCGTGGCATTACACAAAACAGGCGCTAATAGCATAGGCACATAGGGAACACACACAACACAGATCTGTAAGTCCACGGTATTGCTGATAAGTTGAGAAAACCGTCCCGAAACACGTGCGCTACAAAACGCCGCTGTTTCCTGAGCATGTACCCTGACATCAGTATGGGATATGATCGCCATGCACACGTACACAGGCCGCCCAACGGGTTGGCATACTCTGGATCAGGTGGTCGAGCAGCTGCTGGGGTATAACCTCCCATTCTTGCACCAGTGCCTGTCCGAGCTCCTGAAGTGTCGTAGGGGTTTGTAGACGTGCAGCGATACGTCGACCGAGAGCATCCCAGACGTGCTCGATGGGGTTTCGGTCTGGAGAACAGGCGGGCCACTCCATTCGCCTGTTATCTTCTGTTTCAGGGTACTCCTTCACAATGGCAGCTCGGTGGGGCCGTGCGTTATTATCCATCAGGAGAAAGGTGGGACCCACTGCACCCCTGAAAAGGCGGACATACTGGTGCAAAATGACGTCCCGATACACCTGACCTGTTACAGTTCCTCTGTTAAAGGCATGCAGGGGTGTACTTGCGCCAATCATAATCCCATCCCACACCATCAAACCACGACCTCCATACAGGTACCTTTCAAGGACATTAAGGGGTTGGTAACTGGTTCCTGGTTCACGCCAGATGAAAACCCGGCGATAATCACTGTTCAGACTATACCTGGACTCGTCCGTGAACATAACCTGGGGTCACTGTTCCGATGACCATGTACTGTGTTCTTGACACCAGGCCTTATGGGCTCTTCTGTGACCAGGGGTCAGTGGAATGCACCTTGCTGGTCTCTGGGCGAATAAACCATGTCTGTTCAGTCGTCTGTAGACTGTGTGTCTGGAGAAAACTGTTCCAGTTGTTGCAGTAAGCTCCCGAGCGAGACTACCTGCAGTACTCCGTGGCCGTCTGCGGGCACTGATGGTGAGATATCGGTCTTCTTGTGGTGTTGTACTCTGTGGACGTCCCGTACAGTAGCGCCTGGACACGTTTCCTGTCTGCCTGAATCGTCGCCATAATCTTGAGATCACGCTCTGTGGCACACGGAGGGCCCGTTCTCCCGTTCTACGACCTGTTGTGTTTGACCAGCCTCCAGTCGCCCTAGTATTCTACCCCTCATCACCTCATCAATATTTCTTTGAACCATTTTCAACACACAGTCACCATTAGCACGTCTGTAAACGTCTGCACACTTACTCGCTGCACCGTACTCTGACATGCAGTAATACACCTCTGCGTATGTGGACTGCTGCCAGCGCCACCGTGCGACGACCGCAGGTCAAATCCACCGCGTGGACATACCCCGAGGTGATTTAAACAAACAAACCGCCCACCAGAGCGTTGTTTCACAATGTATCAGCATTATCCTTAATTTATGAGCATGAGTGTAGAATCATATTGATGTAACGAGGTGATGGGAACTGGTGGAGTGTGATGACATGCAGCCGAATGCGAAACAGTCTGTCGTGGAGCTTTTCATAAAACTGGCTATCCTTTAAGGCGTAACTGCAGATAGTGTGAAAATATGTTTTGTAGCCACGGAAAAAACAAACAACCAGAGGCTGAAATTGTCTAATGGTTCAAGGTGGTATGAACTGCAATGTCACACACTTTTCGGGGGGGATAGTGTGCTCTAACGGAGTACGATTTTTGTACGCAGAACAGGAATGAAGCAAAAGAATTTGTTTTGACCAGCTACTGGCCAAAAGCAGTGCTTCACCAGCTCTTGAAAGCTGTGCTCATACCGTAGTTGTAGTTCTCTTACGCCCATTTTCTCACTCCTGCTTGCTGTGACGTAAATACTCCCTACTGCCCTTGTAGCATCAGGCACACGCGAGAAAGAATCGTAGTGGCAGAGCACCTCCAGCTTCTCGCAGCACAATAAATAACTTTCCAGCCCATTTATCATCCTGATTAATAGTCGGCATAATTGTATACAAATACGTTACGACATCGCTGTTAGTTGACCCTGATACAAATCTATTGGTACCTCTAATTTCCTGGATTCCTTTCATATGCAATTCCTCTTCAAATCCCGACTGGTCGGAGTTGAAAACAAATCCCCTATTGAACGACAGGATAAGCTTGCTTATCTCATCTACAAATTTTCGGACCGATTCCGCAATTTGCTGTGCATCGTGAAGTTGACGCTTTGTTTGAAAAGTTTTTAACTTACTTCTTCCAATTCTGTAGCACTGTTTGAAGTTATGCAACCATCCATTTCTTCCCTTGAAATCATTGTAATCTATATCGCGACCAGTGTGATATGTATAGCGTAGTAGGTCACTATCATGAACTTACTGTAAACTGTATCGAGCATCCTTGAAAAGCGCAAACATCAGTTTTTGTAACAAGTGCGCCTTGTCCTCCCTTGAATATGCGCAGTTTTCCTTGTGCACTACAAGGTCATATTGCTGCGGACTTATACGAAATCTGTTCATAACTGTGTTTTTACTATGCTGCGGATGACTTCCATGTACGTAATTATGTTTAGTACCCGCTCCTTGGACAACTACGTTTCACTGGAGACATGATTTATGAGTTCCTGTCCGGGAAAGATATGAACTACATGGCTCGACACCTGTCACTTTCAGCTGTTAAGCACGTATCCTCATCATTGTACTCCTTAAGTGCATTGTTCGCACAGTCGAGCGTATACGACACCACGCATTCCAGTGACTCGTCTTGCAGAAACGCTAATACTTCATCTGCCACTTCTTTCTCACTCTGTGAAATTCCTTGGGTTCCTTTCCGATGAAATGTCAATTTCGGCAACTGTTGTTGTAGATGTAATGCGATATTTGCTTTGTTTATCGTTGTCATTGTTCTGTCTGTATCAACAACACTAGCACTGACACAATGTTATGAGTTACTCGTCGACTAAGCAGTGTGAAACGTCCCCTTCGAAAAATTAATGAATTACTGTGCTGATAAACCTCTTCCATTATTTGATTTTCAAACAGCTGAGCTGAACTGACGTACTCAGACATTTCGCTCTTTACCTATTCTGATTAACACTAAACTGACAGCCAATATTTTTAGCGCAACGCAATCTGACTTTCAATAATCCCTACAAAAGAATGGCCCTGACCTCTTCACACGGCATTCTTCTATCGTACGTCACTGTATTTCGCTCTGTGGAATCCAAACGTGTGTATTTTGTAATGGAAGCCATCAAACCTATATTGAGGACAGTGGAAATTAGGATGTCCTGTAGTTCCTCTCCTGGTCCCAGTCGGCCGGTTTTACATCCTAACCCTCTCAAGAGAGAACTCACAACTAACACTTGGTTGGATTATTTGTGACCAGGAGAATAAGAACTCTTCAGAAAATTTACACTCTTCGTTGCCTATTAGCTAATAACTTTCTCTTTTGTGTCACATAAAATTAAATATAGGGAACATAAAACCAGTAAAGATAAGACACGAGCAAGGTAGTACACATTTCTTCAATCCTTAGGCCCCAGCATTTATGATTTGTTCAGATAACATCTTGGAATGTGTTCAAAAACTAACTGGGACGCGTCTCAAAATCATATGAATAATCGATAGAGCAACGTGCGCTTTGTGAAACAAAGGTTTTTTTCTTCAATAATATGAGTTGGGGTCCTCTGAAGTTGCCTCCCGGGGCAGATACTCCGGTTTGTCCCTCCACTGCCCCTAGATCCGGGCCTGGTGACGTGTATTTGTTTATGAGAAACCAATAAATCAATACACATCACAGCAACTTTTCATAGATTCGTGATGCCGTTCTTTGAATATCAAACGATTGCTGAGTAATGGGAGAAGGACGACAAATGGGAAAAACTTATTTTATTAATCTGTCGGTAAAAATCTGTTGCGTGTCACAACTGGTAAAGAACGTCCGACCGCCAACTAGCGGTATTTCGGGTAATGGAGTATCCGGTAGTGTGACGTCTGATGTGAACACGGCAGAGACGAAGAATAATGGGCTAAGAACAAGTCGCATGACATCCACAACCACACACTGTTTTCTCAAGAATTAAGACAAAGATCTCAGTGTGATACAGATAATCCTCGTATTGTATTCACTGTGGACTCACGTGTTTATGGCGAGTGCTGTAGCTATTTTAACAGATTTTGCAAGGTGTCAGGAAACTTCGTTGTACGAAGCACAGAGCTTGTAATATTACTGAAAAAATATATTGTGTTTCTAACTCAGTGATGAATGATTTATTTTACAGAGTGAACTGATATGAAAGTGAGCTCATTTTATTTTCAGTGAATATACGTTGTTAGAACTTTTAAACGCTGCATGAATTTACGGCAGTTATTTACTGCTTGGAATTCCTATTTTTGGTTCAGTTATTTTGAGACAGTCGGATGCTAATCTCGGACTCCAGTCGTGACTTTTACATTGCTAAACATAAGCCTGATGACCTCAGATGTTAGGTCCCATAGTGCTTAGAGCCATTTGAACCATTTTTGTAACAATATAGAATTGGATACTGAAGTTTTATGTACTCTCTAACACACAAAAAACGACACCACGGGGGAATTATCTGAATGGGACGGAAATCGGTGGATGTGATGTACATGTACAAACAAATGCATGATTACACAGAGAAATTAGACGATTTACTGAAGAGAAAGAGCTTGACAAATTGAGCAAGTCAGTAACGCGTCGGTCTACCTCTTGCCCTTACGCAAGCAATTATTCGGCTTGGCATTGATTGACAGAGTTGTTGGATGTTCTCCTGAGGGCTGTCGTGTCACAATCTGTCCTATTGACGCGTTAGACAGTCAAAATCCCTAGCTGGCTGGAGGGCCCTGTCCATAATTCTCAAATGTTCTTAATTGGAGAGAGATCCGGCGACCTTGCTTGCCAAGGTAGGGTTTGGCAAGCACGAAGAAAGCAGCTGAAACCCTTGCCGTGTGCGGGGCGAGCATTATTTTGCTGAAATGTAAGGCCAGGATGGTTTGCCACGAAGGGTAAAAAAAAAAAAAAGGACGGGGCGTAGCACATCGTCGACGTATCGCTGTATCGCGAGGGTACCGTGGGTGACAACCAAACGGGTCCTGCTATGAAAAGAAATGGCACTCCTGGTTATCGGGTCGTATGGAAGGCTACAGTCAGGTCGTAACCCACTACTGTCCTGGACGTCTCCAGACAAGTCCTCGCTGCTCATCGGGGCTAGATTCGAAGCGGGACTCATCACCGAAGACAATTCTACTACAGTCAACGAGATTCCAGGCCAAAGACGGGTCTGGAGACGCTCTGGTATGCGATGTGATACCAAACTGTCTTTATTTCACCATACGGCCCGACGGGCAGTAGTGATGGTCTGGGGTGCCATTTTTTTTTTTTTTATAGTACGACACCTGTGGCTGCTATCCGCGGCACCCTTATACCATAGGGCTACGCCGACGATATTCTACGCTCCATTTTATTTCTCTTCATAGCAAAACATTCTGGGCTTGTATTTCAACAAGATTATGCCCGCCCACATACGGCGACAATTTCTACTGCTTGTCTTCGTGCTTGCCTTGACCAACAAGGTCACCGGATCCCTCGCCATCTGAGAACATTTGGAAAATTATTGGAAAGGGCTTCCAGCCACCTCGACGATCTAATGCATCAATTGGTCAACATTTGGCACTATATCCTTCAGGAAGACACCCAAGAACTCTGTCAATCCATGCCTAGCCGAAAAAGTAAAGCTCTTTCTCTTGAATAAATCATTCAATTCTTCTGTAATTTTACTAATTTGTTTGTCAGCTCATGTACATCACGTTGCAAAGCTTACTTCTGTTCGCTCTATCGAAAGCCTTTTCGTAATCTATGAATGTCATGTGAATCTAAAGATTGTATTCTTGTTTTCCAAATAGATGTGGTAAAATAGTAACGTTATCGCTATAAGACTGTCTCTTTCTAAAGCTATTTTCTTCCTCCATTAGGAAGACGTCAGTTATCTTTCTCATTGTATTGTTAATGGTTCTTGCGTAGAGTGTGTAAGATACATTGGGCTAACATTTCAGCAAGATAATGCCCGCCAGCACTCGGCGAGAGTCTCTACTGCTTGTCTTCGTGATTGCCAGACCCTACCTTGGACAGCAAGAACTCTGGATCTCTCCACAGCTGAGAACGTTTGGAGCATTAAGGGGAGGGCCCTCCAACCATCTCGGGACTCTGACCACCTAATCTGCCAATTTGGGACGATATCCCTCAGGGAGACATCCAAAAACTATATCAATCAATGCCAAGCCGAATAGCTGCTTGCATAAGGGCCGGGGGTGGACCAACGTGTTACTGATTTTCTCAATTTGTGAAGCTCCTTCTCTTGAATCAATGTCCGTCCCGATACGATAGCTGAATGGTCAGCGTGACGGATTGCCGTCCAACGGGCCCCAGTTCGATTCCCGGCTGGATCGGCGTTTTACTCCGCTCAGGGACTGCGTGTTGTGTTGTATTCATTATCATTTCATCTCCATCCGGAGCGCAGGTCGCTCAATGTGGCGTCGAATGTAATAAGACGTGTACCAAGGAGGCCGGACCTGCCCCGTATGCCTCCCGGCCAATGACCCCAAACGCTCGTTTCCATTTTCTTTGATAAATCATCTATTTTTTTCTGAAAGTGTGATCATCTGTTTGTTTCTGCATGTACATCACACTAACCGATTTCCATCCCATTCGGATAATTCCTTCGTGTTGGGTCTTAACTTTTTTTTGTGTCCTAGGATGTATAGTTAGAGAAACAGAGATAGAAAGAGGAATTTGCGGTTTCTGTAATCTGAGGAAAAAGAATAAAAGTCTTCTTTAATCAGAAGTGGCGTTCTAATTTTAGATGAAAATTATTTGTAAGTATTATTCTAACAGAAGGAGCACATGTACTGCGCAGCACCCAGCAGTTGTATGGAATATCATTATACCAGCGGGAATCTCACTGCTCTTTTTCAAAAATTACGTGCTAATTCTGTATCTCGTTACACTTAAATCGAGTGGACAAAAAGTATTAACTCCTTTGAGCTGAGATTCGCAAATAAGTTCAAAAAATGGTTAAAATGGCTCTGAGCACTATGGGACTTAACTTCTGAGGTCATCAGTCCCCTAGGTCTTAGAACTACTTAAACCTAAGTAACCTAAGGACATCACACACATCCATGCCCGAGGCAGGATTCGAACCTGCGACAGTAGCGATCGCGCGGTTCCAGACTGTAGCGCCTAGAACCGCTCGGCCACTCCGGCCGGCCGCAAATAAGTTGTTACTTTTTGCGAGGTGTAGTGTTTTACTGGTGATGACTGCGTTTGCAAAAAAAAAAAAAATCTCCACAGGGTGATTTTGTTTAATGGGGACAAGCTGCAAGAACCGATACTTGAGAGAGTGAGGAGCAAAAAATGTCATATCGACATCTGGCTGGAAACACTTTCCAAAGAAGGTACACCTGCTTGAATATGGAGATAAAAAATTTTTGACAGAGTACACGCGCACTGAGAATAATGAACCGGTGCTGATGATTCGCTGCCAGCATACCATGACGATTTCCGTTGCGCGTCTACATCTGCACCTGCGTGACTTCTCTGCAATTCACTATCAAGTGCCTGGCAAAAGGTTCATCGAACCACCCTTAAGGTACTTCTCTACCTTTCCACTCTTCAGCAGCACGCAAGATAAACGAATACTTAAATCTTTCCGTGAGAGCTTTGATCATTTCTCTCTATCGAGGTAGGCGAAAACAAAATATTCTCACTCTCTGAGGAGAAAGTTGGTGCTCGAAGTTTCATGTGAACGCTACGGTTGTAGGTTCGAATCCTGCCTCGGGCATGGATGTGTGTGATGTCCTTAAGTTAGTTAGGTTTAAGTAGTTCTAAGTTCTAGGGGACTGATGACCTCAGAAGTTAAGTCGCATAGTGCTCAGAGCCATTTGAACCATTTCATGTGAAGGTTCTGCCGCAGTGAAAAGAGGCTTTGCCTTCATGACTGCCACCCGAATTCGTGTATCAGATCCGTGGCACTATCTCCCTTATTTCGCGATAATACAAACGAGCTGCTCTTCTTTGAAGTAGTTCGATGTCCTCCGTCAATTCTATCTGATGCGAGTCCCATGACGCACAACAGTACTCCAGAAGAGGGCAGACAAGCGTAGTATAAGCAGTCTCCTTAGTAGACTGTAGTATTTTCTAAGTGTTTGGTTTGCTTTCCCCACAACGTTGTCTATGAGATCGTTCCAGTTTAAATTATTCGTAACAGCAATCCTTAAGTATTTAGCTGAGTTTACAGCATTTAGATTTGTGTGATTCATCGTGTAACTGAAATTTAGTATATACCTTTTAGTAATCATGTGGATGAGTTCACATTTTTCATTACTTTGTTAGAGTTAATTGCCACTTTTTACACCACAGAGACATCTCGTCCAAATCATTTTGTAATTCGTTTGGATCATCTGATGACTTTACAAGACGGTAAATTACACAATCATCTGCAAACAATCTAACAGGGCTTCTCACATTGTCTCTTGAATCGTTTATGTAGATCGGGAACAACAGGGGGCCTATAACACTTCCTTGGGAACGCCAGATATTACTTCCGTTCTACTCCATGACTTCCCGTCAGTTATTACGGACTGTGACCTTCCTAACAAGAAATCACGAATCCAGTGACACAACTGAGACGACACTCCATGGGCACGCAGTTTTATTAGAAGTCGCATGTGACGAACGATGTCAAGAACGTTCTGGAGGGTAGAGGATACCGCCTTCTTAAAGGGAGCCATATTTCTGAATGGGATTGACGACAGACTCCGTAGCACCGTTGTGGCCTTGGTGGAGGTATATCCGTAAGTAACAAGTGCTGGACGCGTTGCAAGTGGTAAGGAGGGTGACAGCTGTCGTGGGGAAGGCTCCACACGGTCATCTCAATTACAGCGCGTTGACGGGCCACGGCTTGTACTGATGCTGGGGTCACTGACGAACATCTTCTACGTCAAACTTCAAGTCGGTTCTGCCCCCTCGGAAGCATTTCTGGCCATATGTGCATATGACCTTTTTTCATTCTTATCCTCTAAGTGACAGTTTACAGTAACTTGCCTCATTTTAACGAAATCACCCTGTATAAGGTAAGGCGGCCTATTTGTCGGATGGTGGCCAGATAAGTCGATATTTGCTCCCTGACAGTGCTGCCGATGCGGAAACTAGCTGAAATCCTTGTGCTTCCGCTATTTTAGTGTCCTGCTAACTGTCAAGCGCATCAGTCATGTTCCGTGCTCGCAGTTGGTTTTTTCCGTAGTATCAGGTTTGAATGTGATATTTTGTAGACTGGACGTAGGCTTCACTGATGCATGGTAAGTATTTCGACATTTTAGCCTTATTTAGTAGTGGTATATCATATTTAATGAAACTTGTGGGTAACTTTTAAATGCAAAAGTTCATTACGTGCTTCGGTAGTTCAGCCACGTTTGGCAAGTGGTACAGGTGCCTAATTTCGGATACTGCTAGGTTGCCTAATTTCGACCATCGAACAAATGCACCCCTTTATAGATTTCGCTTTTTATTTGTTTTCAGGAGATCGCTGGGGAGAAAAGAAGGTGTTGTGTAGAGTAAAATATGAAGAAATCAAAGAAAGCCAATGGAAATAAAAAAAAAATGGGATTCTTAACGGTATCCCAAGTATTTCAAGTGTCAAAACCAGCACTTTTAGATTACGTTCAGGCAGGAAACTTGGAAGAGAAACTGGATAGGCAGAAACTGTGCTCTATAAAATGTATGTGAAATCTTATGGGACTTAACTGCTAAGGTCATCAGTCCCTAAGCTTACACACTACTTAACCTAAATTATCCTAAGGACAAACACACACACCCATGCCCGAGGGAGGACTCGAACCTCCGCCGGGACCAGCCACATAGTCCACGATTGCCACTGTGCTTTAGGAAGAGCCTTCAGATCAAGAGAAACTAAAATGCAAGGGGGCAATTTTAGAAGAGCTAGAAGGACTTTCAGGAAGGTGAAAACATCAAAGCACCTAAGCAGCCAGCCAGAAGAACACGAAGGTGTCTAAAATGAGTAGGCGACAAAGAAAACTGACATGTGAGTTATCATCTGCTGAGGATTCCGAAAGCTCTGTTTCCCTTGTTTCGACAGATGATGAAGACAGTGCAGATAAGGAATGCATCTATTGTTCTGTCCCACGCTGGGAAGATAAATCTGGAGAAGACTGGATAAGGTATTTAGAATGTTTGCGTTGGATGCATGAACAGTGTGCTGGGACTGAAAAAAAAATGGCTAGAGGGCCTACAAATGTAAAAACTACAAATATAGCCGCATTGCAGTTATAAACGTATCAGTACTGTAATCAAACTGGAATATCTCAACATTACTTTTTGTAAATTTTTTAATAAAACAATATTCTATAGGTATGCAATCTTGAATTTTCCTTATGAAATAGCCCTGTCCGAAATTAAGAACCACACCATCCAAAATTGCGCACCCTTTCTGTTGTTGTAGGGGTCTTCAATCCAAAGACTGGTTTGATGCAGCTCTCCACGCTACTCTGTCCTGTGCAAGCCTCTTCATCTCCGAGTAAACACTGCAACCCACATCCTTCTGAATCTGCTTAGTGTATTCATCTCTTGGGCTCCCTCTACGATTTTACCCGCTTCCCTCCAGTACTAAATTGGTGATCCCGTGATGCCTCAGAACGTGTCCTACTAACCAATCCCTTCTTCTGGTCAGGTTGCGCCACAAATTTCTTTTCCCCCTGATTCTATTTACTATCTCCTCATTAGTTAAGTGATCTACCCATCTAATCTTCAGCATTCTTCTGTAGCACCATATTTCAAAATCTTCTATTCTCTTCTTGTCTAAATTGTTTACCGTCCATGTTTCACTTCTATATATGGCTACATTCCATACAAATACTTTCAGAAAGGACTTCCTGACACTTAAATCTATACTCAATGTTAACAAATTTCTCTTCGTCAGAAAGACTTTTCTTGCCATTGCCAGTCTATATTTTATATCCTCCCTACTTCGACCATGATCAGTTATTTTGCTTCTCAAATAGCCAAACTTATCTACTGCTTTAAGAGTCTTGTTTCCTAATATAATTCCCGCAGCATCGCCCGATTTAATTCGACTACATTGCATTATCGTCTTTTTGCTTTCATTGATGTTCATCTTATATCCTCTTTTCGAGACACTGTCCATTCCGTTCAACTGCTCTTCCAAGTCTTTTGCTGTCTCTAACAGAATTACAATGTCATCAGCAAACCTTAAAAGTTTTATTTCTTCTCCCTGGACTTTAACTCCTACTCCATATTTTTCTTTTGTTTCCTGTACTGCTTACCCAATATACAGATTGAATAACATCGGGGAGAGGCTACAACCCTGTCTCACTCCCTTCTCAACCATTGCTTCCCTTTGGTGCCACTCGACTCTTATAACTACCATCTGGTTTCTGTACAAATTGTAAATAGCCCTTCGGTCCCTGTGTTTTACCCTTGCCACATTTAGAATTTGAAAGAAAGCATTCCAGTCAACATTGTCAAAAGCTTTCTCCGCGTCTAAAAATGCTATAAACGTAGGTTTACCTTTCCTTAACGTATCATCTATAAAAAGTCGTAGGGTCAGTACACTCTCCAAATTCACGTTTCTTTGACATAATTTATGAAATGTAATCTGTCAACTTTCGTTATAAAGGGTTATATATAACCAAAATCTAGTATGTTTTACGTACGTCGGTCATTTTCAGGAGCTTTAAGCTGATTTTTAACCAAACGTATCCTTAGATTTTCTTAGCTATCCGAAAACAGCACATCATACCCTACGAGTAATGCATGCAGTGAGGCTACCGGTCGTAATTTTCAACAGCTGCTATGAGCTGATGTTGCTCCTATAACGTCTAAATTGTTTACGTGTGTGAGAAGCTAATTGTTCATTCCAGACCATCTGTTTCTGATACGAAAGTTCCCAGTTTATGACCGCTTTTCATTTGACGCGCTACGTGAACTATGAAGCCGGAAGGGGATTTTTGCCTGAGCTGCTCGCCACAGGTCTGCGCGGCTGCCCCGCCTGAGATTTAGGCCAGCAGGCGGCTGATCGGCTCAGTGGTTGCGTAAGCTGTTTGCAGCGGAAGCTGCGGTCATTAACACAGCGCCGGCCTAATGCAGCAGCGTTGCTCGCTACCGCGTCCACACAACCCGGCCCTCGTCACTTTCCAGCCATTTGCAAATGCGGGGTTCTCTTAGGTTGGTTCTGAAGTTCGTTGCATTTTTGTTTGGCATATTGGTATTCCGGCTGCCATGGGTTTATTTATCGATTATATTTTCTTTTATTTGTAGCTCACTGTTGCGGCTTGGGTTTACGTAATGTCTTCTTGTCATTTCGAGATAATGAGTGGAGCTGTGGACGCTAGAAAATGAAGTGCCAAATTGGGAAATCGGTACATTTCCGACATATTCTACTGTCTCAGTTCAGTAGGGAGGTAAATGGAAATGAGTGTTTGGCGTCATTGGCCGGGAGGCCCCTTGCGGGTCATGTCCGGCCGCCTTGGTGCAGGTCTTAGTACATTCGACGCCACATTGGGCGACTTGCGCGCTGGATGGGGATGAAATTATGATGAAGACAGCACAACGCACAGTCCCTGAGCGGAGAAAATCCCCCACCCAGCCGGGAATCGAACCCGTGCCAGTAGGACGGCGATCCCTCAGCTATCGGGGCTGACAGTAGGGGGGGTGACAGCAGCGGAGTCAGCCAGAAACGTTTGTGCCGTGTGTGTGTTTTCTCGTTTTAAGGAGGACCGTTTTGACATTAATGACTCTCCACGTTCAGGAAGACCTTCGGGGTTTCATGAAGATCGTGTAAACTCATTAATTCACAATGATACATGTCAGTGTACTGGGTAACTGGAAGATGTGATGAAGTGTGATCATTCCACTGCCGTGCAGTGCAGTGGGGAAGGTTCAGAAATTGGGTGTATTGGTACCGCATGCTCTAAGCCATATCACAGAAATTAGAGGGTGGCTATATGTTGATATCTGCTTCCTCGTCAGCAATTGGCTCCTGAACAACACCGATCACTCCTATTCTGTATCGTTACTGGTGACGAGAAATGATGTCTTTATCCTGACATAAGGGGAAAAAAGGAATGGTTAAGCCCAAATAAAGTAGCATCTCCCCGTACAAAGAACGGCGGCAATCCACAAAAGTTAATGTTATGCATCCGGTGGAAGAGCGACGGTGTGGTGTACTACGGATTTCTTCGGGATTTAACCATCACTGCTGACATTTGTTTTCAACGACTGAGACGTCCTGCAGACGCAGTCCAGGAACACCGACCAGGAAGACTGCGTGAAGTGTTGCTGCTTCACGATAACGCCCGTCCGCACTCTGCTAGACTGACAAAAAACCAGTATCGAGTAATCGGTATAACTACTGTAGAAAACTCCTTGATTGGACAGCGAACCAATTTTACGTATTTGGGGAACCAGTTAGTTCGCGACCAGTGGGATTTATCCGCTGGTTTCAGACCGTGAAGTCCTTCCTGTCTGAAAGAGAATTCACCATTACATTCAAGTCTATGTTAAGTTCCGGGCTCTGTTGGAGAGAAGACTGCCTATGTCTGGTGGAAGTCGATGCTTCCTTGCGGAACTAGCACTCCTGAAAGAAAGGATCCCCCAGGCTGTGGCTAAGCCATGTCTCCGCAGTATCCTTTCTTCCATGAGTGCTAGTTCTGCAAGGTTCGCAGGAGAGCTTCTGTAAAGTTTGGAAGGTAGGAGACGAGATGCTGCCAGAAGTAAAGCTGTGAGGACGGAGCGTGAGTCGTGCTTGGATAGCTAAAATGGTAGAGCACTTGCCTGCGAAAGGCAAAGGTCCCGAGTTCGAGTCTCGGTCAGGCACAAAGTTTTAATCTGCCAGGAAGTTTCATAAACTGAAATGGTCTCATCCAAATGTTTTTTTCATTGTAAAATCCCCGTAACAGCATTGACCTCCACCAGACAAAGGCAGTCTTCTCTCCAATAGAGCCCGGAACTTAACATAGACTTGAATTTAATGGTGAATTCTCTTTCAGACAGGAAGGACTTCACGGTCTGCAACCAGCGGATAAATCCCAGTGGTCGCGAACTAACTGGTTCCCCAAAGACGTAAAATTGCTTCGCTGTCCAATCAAGGAGTTTTCTACAGTACTTATACCGATTACTCGAAACTGATTATAGCAGACGCGCGTACAGTATTGCAATGATTGTAGCAGAAGAGCGTGCAGAATTGCAACGATAAATACCGCGATCTACTAAAAACAAAATATGGTAGTAAAGAATGAAAGTTCCGAATGAACAGGCAGCTTTTAAATGGAAGGCTAAGGCATGAAATATTCTGATTGAGGCATTTATAGGGCAGTGTTCGCCAAATGGCTGATGATAGTGCTAACGATTCTAGTTGTGCGAGATGGAACAACTCGTAGCAAAGATGTGGATCATGTGATTATCACGGCTTTTGATACTGTACTACTTCAGCGCGGATACGCCGAAAATGATTTAATATGCCCACATGTTGCCCTTGTGAAGTATGCATAGTGTTTAGTTCCGCTGTGTTTTAATTACTCCATTGAAACTCTACGTTTAACTTCCACGAATAACAGAAGAAAGTTCGACAACACTTTAACTTATGTTCTAGCAAATATGACTTTGTGAGTACCGTATTTTTATGTTGACATGCATTGTTTCAAGCTAGTATTTAGCTTTTTACCAGATAAAAGCTTATTTGTGGTTCTTGTCAATCTTCTGGTCACAGTTCCCTGTTACATGATTTCTTCGGCGAGTTGTGCTTCTGTAGGCTTTATATCGGTTAACGTTCAAATAATGATGATACAGAAATGCAGATTATTTTTAAATCATTTTTATTCGTTCGTAGCCGTTCGAGATGGACTACATTACTTGTCAGTTATCTAAACTACTGTAATCGCAAAATCTGCAGACACAGCAGCGATCTGCCGCAGGCCACGTTTCTTCCGTTATCAAGCAGCCGCCGACAATAAATCCATCACGCTACGACTCCTGGCCTAGTTAGCTGCCCCCTTGCGCAATCTGCTAATGATCTAACTCTTTCCTCTCCTCGTCTTTTTACGAACCTGCACGTCATTAACTTAACGGCTCAACCTGCTACCGAATGGTACACCTGTGTTTCTGCTTGCGGCGAAAAGAAATACTGTACTCCATCGCGAGCAATGAGTAACCGTCACTGCCGTAACAGCTTTTCGTGGCTGATTTTCCTTGGCGTGTTGAGTAGAGCGCCTTCTTCGTCAATGACAGCTGATCGGACGGGGCAAGGTGACGCACTGGCAACATATTGGACTCGAACTACGCATGAGAACGGTTCAAATCCCCATCCTGCCACAGATTTAGGTTTTCCGTGGTTCCCCTGCATGGCGTAAGGCGAATACTGGGGTGGTTTCTAACAAAAGATCACGATTGCACCTGTCACTGGACGATCATCAGAAATTTCCGATAAACTTGGACAAAATTTCCATTTGGAGTAATGATTGGCAACTTTCTTTAAATTAAGATAAATATAAGATAATGCCTACAACAAAGGTAAAGAATTTGACAGTACGTGATTATACAGTAGCTGATTATAAAATTAGTGGGAAACACTTCAATACATCACATCGGTTAAGTATTTAAGGGTAATACTAAGAAGCTATCTAAAATCAGTATTAGCAAAGGTTAATGGAAGACTTAAATTTGTTCCAAATCCGGAGCATTTATAGAGAAAATCGTATATAAAGCAATAATGCGACCAGTTCTAGAATACTGTTCCAGTGATTGGAGTTGTTATGAAGTAGACACGACAAGAGACATCGAACAGTTTTAGAATCGGGCTGAAATTGGAATCCTTGAAAGATGATGAAGTCCCATACTCCTCGACAGCTCGCCCTATTTGTCCAAGAAATTCACAGTGCCGTAGACACTGGCGAGCAGATTGATGCCGTATTCCTGGACTTCAGGAAGGCATTTGATACGGTTCCGCACTTACGTTTAGTGAAAAAAATACGAGCATACGGAATATCGGACCAGGTTTGTGATTGGATTCAGGATTTCCTAGAAGAAAGAACACAACATGTCATTCTTAACGGTTCAAAATCTGCAGATGTAGAGGTAATTTCGGGAGTACCGCAAGGAAGCGTGATAGGACCTTTATTGTTTACAATATACATAAATGACTTAGTTGACAACATCGGTAGCTCCGTGAGGCTATTTGCAGATGACACGGTTGTCTACAAGAAAGTAGCAACATCAGAAGACTCGTACGTACTCCAGGAAGACCTGCAGAGGATTAATGAATGGTGCGACAGCTGGCAGCTTTCCCTAAACGTAGATAAATGTAATATAATGCGCATACATAGGGGCAGAAATCCATTCCAGTACGATTATGCCATAGGTGGTAAATCATTGGAAGCGGTAACGACCGTAAAATACTTAGGAGTTACTATCCGGAGCGATCTGAAGTGGAATGATCACATAAAACAAATAGTGGGAAAAGCAGGCGCCAGGTTGAGATTCATAGGAAGAATTCTAAGAAAATGTGACTCATCGACGAAAGAAGTAGCTTACAAAACGCTTGTTCGTCCGATTCTTGAGTATTGCTCATCAGTATGGGACCCTTACCAGGTTGGATTAATAGAAGAGATAGACATGATCCAGCGAAAAGCAGCGCGATTCGTCATGGGGACATTTAGTCAGCGCGAGAGCGTTACGGAGATGCTGAACAAGCTCCAGTGGCGGACACTTCAAGAAAGGCGTTACGCAATACGGAGAGGTTTATTATCGAAATTACGAGAGATCACATTCCGGGAAGAGATGGGCAACATATTACTACCGCCCACATATATCTCGCGTAATGATCACAACGAAAAGATCCGAGAAATTAGAGCAAATACGGAGACTTACAGGCAGTCGTTCTTCCCACGCACAATTCGTGAATGGAACAGGGAAGGGGGGAACAGATAGTGGTACAATAAGTACCCTCCGCCACACACCGTAAGGTGGCTCGCGGAGTATAGATGTAGATGTAGATGTAGGGGACGGTGCGGGAGACCCGCACCGCTGGACTGACGAAAACGACGTAATTCTCGCGGTAATTTGTTAGATAAATTTGGAGCACCCACATTCTAAGATAAATGTGCGAACATCATGCACCTACCAAATTATGTTTCGCATAAGGATCGTGACGAAAAGATAAGAGAGGTTACAGTGAATTCAGAGGCAATTAGATAGTTAATGTTCCCTCACTCTGTATGGAATAGGAAAGAAAACGTAATATTGGTAAGATATACCCTCCGCCATGCACTGTACAGTAGCTTTCGGTGTGTGTATGTAGATGTACTCCATCCATCATGATCTCCTCGTCGATCTTCTCCTTTCTCGTTTTGCATATTGGAAGTGTTTGATGGCAGGTGATACTTCATCCAAGGAATCCTCGCTCCCTGTCTTCTTGCTGATGTGTTCCATCGGTTTCACATCAGGCGACTTTGATGGCTAAGGCACAGGACGGACTTAAGGGCCAAGTGCCACAAGAAATGTTAAAACAAATACGAAGAAAGTTAAAGAAGGGGAAATCTAAAACGGTGGAGCAGCTACAAAATGGAAGGAGAAACGAAGATTAGAGTTAAGCGTCCCATCAAGATCGCGGTCATTAGACAGACCACAAGGTCGGACTACGAAAGGATGGAGAAGTTAATCTGCCGTACGCTTTCAAAGGGACCGTGCCGGCACTTGTCTGGAGCGATTTAGGGAAATCGCAGAAAACGTTTATCTGGATAGCCGGACGGGGGTATGAACCGTCGTCCCCCCCGAATTCGAGTCCACTGCACTACGTGGTTCGGTGCAAGGAGAAAGTTTAAGGCATGCGGCTATGAGAACATGGTACAACACACACAATGAATGCTTTCACAACTGGATGTTTCAGCTGACGAGAATTCTTCCGGTTTGTATGGCTGTGGTCCATGGAACTCAAAAAATGGTTCAAATGGCTCTGAGCACTCTGGGACTTAACATCTGTGGTCATCAGTTCCCTAGAACTTAGAGCTACTTAAACCTAACTAACCTAAAGACATCACACACACCCATGCCCGAGGCAGGATTCGAACCTGCAACCGTAGCAGTCGCACGGTTCCAGACTGAAGAGCCTAGAACCACTCGGGCACCGCGGCCGGCTCCATGGAACTCTTCTATCCCTGACGTTTCGTCCAAAGCTACGTTGGACATCTTCGAAGCTGCTCCTGGTTGTGCTGAGTCTGGCCGACTCTTGAGCTACGTGCTATTTTCTGACCAGGGGACAACAACTACAGAAGACCGCAGGTTGGTGAGCGTTTTTAAAAACGTATACATTCCAGTCAGGGTGGTGCAAGCGAACAGACATCTCGCGTGTACTGCAATCTTAGTACAAATGAAATCAGTGTCACGTCATCTGTGGTTACACAGAGGAGTTATGAAGGACAGAAATATTTTTGAGGGAACGGGTTTATCATACGCACGTATATATATTACCCTACCTCTCCTCCTCTCTTTTTAATTTGTCGTACTCGCATGGGCCCGTCAACTTTTGACTGTTAATGACTGGAAACATGTTGGCTGGTCGGCTGAGTCTCGTTTCAAATTGTATCGAGCGGATGTACGTGTACGGGTATGGAGATAACCTCATGGATTCATGCACGTCAGCATGGGACTGTTCAAGCTGGTGGAGCTCTGTAATGGTGTGGGGCGTGTGAAGTTGGAGTGATATGGGACTCCTGATACGTCTAGATACGACTCTGACAAGTGATATGTACGTAAGCAACCTGTCTGATCACCTGCATCCATTCATGTCCATTGTGCATTCCGACGGACTTGAGACATTCCAGCGGGACAATGCGACACCCCACACGCCCAGAATTGCTACAGAGTGGCTCCAGGAATACTCTTCTGAGCTTTAACACTTCCGCTGGCCACCAAACTCCACAGACATGAACATTTTTGAGCATGTCTTGGATGCCTTGCAATGTGCTATTCAGAAGAGATCTCCACCCCCTCGTACTCTTACGGACTGATTGACAACCCTGCAGGATTCGTGGTGTCTATTCCCCCCACACTACTTCAGACATTTAGTCGAGTCCATGCCACGTCGTGTTGCGGCAGTCCAGTGTGCTCGCGGGGGCAATGCATGATATTAGGCAGGTGTACCAGTTTCTTTGGCTCTTCAATGTAGTTTGTCAGGCCTTCAATATATTCAAGCCGCCGCGCACCATCAACAATACTGATAAAAATCGTCAGCTGACATCGCGATTTTACAAAGTTAAGATGCTGAACACCCAAAAGAAGATTAGTCCTGCAATTGTGTTAGTTATAACTTGCAAGCAACAAAAACAGCGAAAACGAGGACGTGTATCCGAGGATGGTTGAAAAAAAAAAAAAAGAAGGAGCGTCTAGTCACATGTTAATATGCTGACAAATCAGAAACACGGACCCGAAAGATTTCATGAATTATTTTCCGATGAGTTCCGCATCGTACGACAAGTTATTAATTTGGCACTAGATAACGCAGAGAAACAAAATACGTTACAAAGAGAGGCAATCGCAGACGACGAGAGATGATACGCAACTTTGAGATTTCTAGCGACAAGCAACTCATTCGAATGCTTCAAGTTTAGTTCTGTAATATCAGCAAAGACAATTAGTAAAAGTCTATGTAAACCTGTGAAGCAATTACATCTGCCTGGCAAGGATATGTTGAAGCAGTTAACGTAAAGTATTTTTTAATGTTCTGTAATAATTTGGTGAAACTGACATACATTTCGCAGACCTCTCACTAGCCATTGCAGATATTTGACGTATTTTTCGATGAGCGTTCTCCCAAACTGCTATGTAATTCACGAACTTAAATTATATTTTCAAAATAATAAAGTTATCAGCGTGACAGAGAATCCTCCGTTGACCATTCTAAACTACATACATGATTATCCTCGCCTCGGACTATTAAAACTGTTTTGTGTAAAACACTACTTGAAGCACGGAATCTGAGGTATGATATGCCAGTGGATATGCACAAAGACAAACTGAAAACATAAACTGTGTGGCTGGCTCATGACACCTGTCAAGATCTGAATAGAGAATATTGTCAGACAGTCAATACTTGACCTCACACTTCAGAAAGTAACGACAATACTGAGAATATTTTGAGGGCTATCAACACTGCCCGCCAATATTTGTGGTATTGACAATGCGCCAATACGCGGCCTCAGTCGGTCAATGTATTGACGATTTGGCAGTATTACTGAAAGTGTGAGAGCCCCTCAGCACTTCGTAATTTAAACGACAAAACATCCACGTGTACACGCACCATCATCAGTATTTAACTCTCAGTCGTGAACGTGATAAAAGTCTGCAGACTAGGCTACGCAAGCGCGTACATTGGGAGGAAACGCTCTTTGTTTCGGTTGTTCCAGTTATGTTTGGCAAAGGTATTTTTAGTGGATTCTATTACGGAAGGCTCTTCTTAGCGGGAGTTCTTTCCCTTCCTGCCTTGCCTGCTCTGCTCCTTGTACTCATTAACATGGCGGATTTATTGTTGGCGGCAGCTATGGGTCAGCCTATGAATGGGTGCTTGTAGTTGGTTGGAATGGTTCCTACAGATGGTCAGTCCGTCAGCCATTCTCTCAGGCAAGCCACTAAAAGGTGGAACTCCTTGCCGCTTTCGAGGCCTTTAGTTTTCATGCTAGATTGTTCAACATAAGTAGGCTAAAAAATTTCAAAACCCCCCATGAAACTGCCCTTGGATTCGCACCTAGCACCAGTAATTGTCTCCTGTGGAAAACCGGCGAATTCTGATCCGTACAGCTGGCTAAGGAATTGGGAAAAAGCGCGCGAAATACTGACGCACAGGCGTGGGCGTGAGACTTGCGGGGCAGGCTGTGCAGGGAGGGCCGGGAAACTTGCTGTGTCAACAAAGTTGGAAATTCCTTTGAGGCGGGGCCCCTGCTCTACCTGGCCCTGCTCAATGGAATAGCAGATCCGTTTAGGCTCTGCCGGGATTACGCTCACCCCTCGCGGCGTCCCTGAACTTTCCCTCGCTCTTCGTTCTGTCGCGTAGCCTTTCCCTGCCGAGCAAACGTCAATGGGCGATTTTGAGTATAGCCTAAAAACATTACATAATTAGAAAACGTCGATAAGATTTATAATTTTCTTACTATTTTGTCGACAATTGACAGTTTGAGAATGGTAGCTATAATATTATAAGGCTTATAATTGAAATAGCAGCCAGCCAAAAGTATGGTTTAACAAGGTTTATTTGGATGAAACCATGACCGGTTTTGCATTTCTTACAAATGCTTGTTCAGATGGTTGTTACAGGTTTCACTGTTTCCTTGCTGTGGCCTCGTTTTGTATCCGGTATTGGTTTGCTGCACTTGGACAACAGAAAGTTTTTTGTTCACTATTTGGTAAAATTTAAGAGAGATTTAGATCTTGTGACCTCTAACATAGAGTATATGACAGGGTTTTAAAGTTATTGAAACCTTAAATGTGGTTAAAACTTACGTGCTGTGTGATTCTGTGTGATAAAATTGCCCTGTGTTCTTGTTGCGAATAGACAACAAAAACACGGGGAGGTTTCGCCACGCACAATCATACAGCTTTTAAGTTTTCACTACATTGTGCATACACACACACACACACACACACACACACACACACACACACACACACACACACAAAAAACAGCGTGACTTCATCACACGGAAACATACAGCACATAAGGTTTTAGCACAGTTCACGTTTTAATAACTTTAAAACTTTTTCATAAATGCTTTGTCAGAAGTCATAAGAACTGAATATCTCGTAAAATTTACCAAATAGTAAACAAAAAAATTCTGTCTATCCTACGGCAGCAGACCAATAACGGATACAAAACGAGATCCCATCAAGAAAACAAGGAAACCTGTAACAACCGCCTGAACATGGATTTGTAAGAAATCCAAGACCGCTCATGATTTCATGTAAATAAATCTTGTTAAACCGTACTTCTGGCTGGTTGCTGTTTCAGTAGCCACTGTAACAATTCTCGGGAAAACTGAGACAGTGAAATGAATGTAATGTCAAAATCGTCTTTTTTTTATTTTCATGTAGAATATCAACGTAAAATTCTTTTGAAGATAATGTTACAGTTGTCTGACATGCAACTTGTTTGTTGTCTTCGAAGAAATGAATATTCACTCAAATTGTGACAGTTTCTGAAGCCTGTAGTGTCGTCTCTAAAAACGTGTATACACATATACGCGTTTTCAAATGAAAAATTCCAGGTAAGCTGTAAATGGTTTAATTAGTAATCCTCCGTTATTACAAGCTTGTTTCGGCTATAGCGCCATTCTCATGTAGGCTTGTAGATGTTACATTTGGTGAGTATACAGGGTGTTACAAAAAGGTACGGCCAAACTTTCAGGAAACATTCCTCACACACAAAGAAAGAAAATATGTTATGTGGACATGTGTCCGGAAACGCTTACTTTCCACGTTAGAGCTCATTTTATTACTTCTCTTCAAATCACATTAATCATGGAATGGAAACACACAGCAACATAACGTACCAGCGTGACTTCAAACACTTTGTTACAGGAAATGTTCAAAATGTCCTCCGTTAGCGAGGATACATGCATCCACCCTCCGGCGCATGGAATCCCTGATGCGCTGATGCAGCCCTGGAGAGTGGCGTACTGTATCACATCCGTCCACAATACGAGCACGAAGAGTCTCTACATTTGGTACCGATGTGGCGTAGACAAGAGCTTTCAAATGCCCCCATAAATAAAAGTGAAGAGGGTTGAGGTCAGGAGAGCGTGGAGGCCATGGAATTTGTCCACCTCTACCAATCCATCGGTCACCGAATCTGTTGTTGAGAAGCGTACGAACACTTCGACTGAAATGTGCAGGAGCTCCATCGTGCATGAACCACATGTTGTGTCGTACTTGTAAAGGCACATGTTCTAGCAGCACAGGTAGAGTATCCCGTATGAAATCATGATAACGTGACCCATTGAGCGTAGGTGGAACAACATGGGGCCCAATCAAGACATTACCAACAATGCCTGCCCAAACGTTCACAGAAAATCTGTGTTGATGACGTGATTGCACAATTGCGTGCGGATTCTCGTCAGCCCACACATGTTGATTGTGAAAATTTACAATTTGATCACGTTGGAATGAAGCCTCATCCGTAAAGAGAACATTTGCACTGAAATGAGGATTGACACACTGTTGGATGAACTATTCGCAGAAGTGTACCCGTGGAGGCCAATCAGCTGCTGATAGTGCCTGCACACGCTGTACATGGTACGGAAACAACTGGTTCTCCCGTAGCACTCTCCATACAGTGACGTGGTCAACGTTACCTAGTACAGCAGCAACTTCTCTGACGCTGACATTAGGGTTTTCAACTGCACGAAGAATTGCCTCGTCCATTGCAGATGTCCTCGTCGTTCTAGGTCTTCCCCAGTCGTGAGTTATAGGCTGGAATGTTCCGTGCTACCTAAGACGCCGGTCAATTGCTTCGAACGTCTTCCTGTCGGGACACCTTTGTTCTGGAAATCTGTCTCGATGCAAACGTACCGCGCCATGGCTATTGCCCCGTGCTAATCCATACATCAAATGGCATCTGCCAACTCCGCATTTGTAAGCATTGCACTGACTGCAAAACCACGTTCGTGATGAACACTAACCTGTTGATGCTACGTACTGATGTGCTTGATGCCAGTACTGTAGAGCAATGAGTCGCATGTCAGCACAAGCACCGAAGTCAACGTTACCTTCCTTCAATTGGGCCAACTGGCGATGAATCGAGGAAGTACAGTACATACTGATGAAACTAAAATGAGCTCTAACATGGAAATTAAGCGTTTCCGGACACATGCCCACATAACATCTTTTCTTTATTTGTGTGTGAGGAATGTTTCCTGAAAGTTTGGCCGTACCTTTTTGTAACACCCTGTATTTACGTTTATACAAGTTGTACAGAAAGATCAGCCTGCATACATACTTACATCTAATTGGAACGGGAGCTCATATTGATAAGTGAGCAAACTGTCGACTGTTTGTTTGTTGCTGGATCGCTGTAATCAGGTAAGTTTTGCTGTAGACTGTGACCTTTGTCGGATTTTACTGCTGTTGTGTTTTGTGCTTGTAATTTCTGATTTACGCTGTTGAGAGTATTGCTTTCAGATTGTATTCGTTTGTTGTATGTTTTGCTGTATTGTAATTCCCAATCAATGATTTTGGCAACTTTTATTGTCAGTTCACTTTTTGGCATATTGGAAGTTTTTCCATATCTTTGGCAGCTTTAGTTATAGCTATAAGCTGTTTAATGGGTGTGTTTTGAAGTTATCGTTCCATGTTGTACTTGAGACCCTTGTTGAGTAGGTTTATTCCTTTATCTGTAAACTCGATATTCGTCAGATTTTTTATACGTGTGTAGAATTGGAAAGGTGACAAAATTTCTTGAGGTTGTTCCTCTCTGTGGTGTTGGGCGTGCATTAGCTTATTATATTTCTTTTCAATATTCTATGGATATTTTGACTGGTGTACGATATATGTCTGTCTATAAATTTAGCGATATAACCGTATGTCAATGGTATTGCACTATTACTTTGGCGTAAGTGTGCTACGTACAATTCGTGATTCAATTCTTCTTCATGATGTAATTTGTTCTTGCTTTCTTGTTTCATCCATATTGCAACTCCAATATTCCTGATGTGTTTCGCTAAATTGGATTTTGCTGTTACCTTGATGCACATGTATGATGGAATAATTTTGTAACATTGTTTGTTGTAGCGTATGCTTTCTATTAGTTTAGTCTTTTTAAATTTCAAACGTACGTAACGTAGAATGTTCCCCGTGGCTTCATATGATGTTGGAGTCAATACCTTCTTTTCATTCGCGCCCGTAGTAAAGAATACGTCATAATATGACACTTTGTAATGAATAATTCCAGGTAAGCAGCAAATGGTTTAATTACTAATCCTTCTTCTTTACTGCAAGTTTGTTTGACTACAGCGCCATTCTCAAGTAAACCTGTAGATATGAAAAGGTTTTCATATACCGCCACAAGTCACAAAATTTGTTGACAACTACATTATTTATTTGCGACATGTTTCGAGGTGATACCTCATCATAAGGCCACACTGTAATTACAAAAACATCTAACGCAAGTGTATACAGATATTAAAGCTTCTTTACATGATTGCTGAGATCATCCTGTAGAGAGAGAGAATAGCCTAGTACTTTGTGTATTGGTCTTCTGTTCATATGAAAGACCAATACAAAAAGTGACATTTCCTCTTACTAGCTTATCCTCCTATCTCTCCATGGGATGATCTCAGCAGTCACGTAAAGAAACTATATTAGCTGTGTACACTTGCGTGAAATGTTTTTGTAATGCCAGTATGGCCTGATAATGAGGTAGCACCTCGAGACATCTCACTAAATAGATAATTTAGTTGTCAACAAATTTTGTGACTGCTAGCTGTGTTTGAAAACCTTTGCATATTTTAAAAATAGTCACGGTCGATTAATAGTCAACATGGCTTCAAATCTGTAGCCATTACATTTGGTGAGTCTACTTACGTTTTTAAAAGTTGTACAGAAAGGTCAGTTTGCACACATGCTTACATCTATTTGGAATAGATGCCCATATTGCATCAGTGAGTAAATTGTCGAATGTGTGTTTGTGATTATTGCGATCTAGCAACAAGCAGACAGTCGATAGTTTACTCTCTGTACGACTTGTATAGACGTAAGTAGACTCACGAAATGTAACATCTACAAATTTACTTGTGAATGGCGCTACAGCCGATACAAGCGTGTAATAAGGAAAAAGCACTGCTAATTCAACCATCTGCAGCTTACCTGAAAGTATGCATTAGAAAATGTCATATTATGGCGTACTGTATGCTGTGGGCCCAAATGAAAAGAACATGTACGAATATAAATAACATGTGGAAGTTCCGTCCTTGCGATGTCATACCCACCAAAATGTACCAAAATTCATAGGTACACTACAAGTTTTAACCAAATCTGCTTTAATTCTTCCGTAACTGTGCAAGCGTTCTTCCATAATTTTCAGAATTTCGATCGTAGACTGCCACAGGTACGTATTTCTTGTCTCGTTGACATCACGATGAAAATACGAGGTGTGGCTAGAAAAAAACCGGACTAGTACTGGTGAAACAACAAAACGAATGCAATAAGGCTGAAAGTCGCGTGGCCTGTCACGTGACTCTCGTTCCGCCTACTGCTCGAGTTTCATCTGCCTCCTGCACTCAGTCTGCCCGTGGCGTCTGTTTTAAGTAGTTGATGTTTTGGCTGTGCGTCGGAAAATGTTGAGTGTACAGAAAGAACAGCGTGTTAACATCAAATTTTGTTTCAAACTAGGAAAATCTGCAAGTGAAACGTTTGTAATGTTACAACAAGTGTACGGCGATGATTGTTTATCGCGAACACAAGTGTTTGAGTGGTTTAAACGATTTAAAGATGGCCGCGAAGACACCAGTGATGACACTCGCACTGGCAGACCATTGTCAGCAAAAACTGATGCAAACATTGAAAAAATCGGTAAAATTGTTCGAAACTTTCCTTGTCAACTCCTGTTAACTCAGACACTGCTCTGATTGTTTAACGGCGATCTTGTCGAACAAGTTTACCGATTTTTTCAATGTTTGCATCAGTTTTTGCTGACAATGGTCTGCCAGTGCGAGTGTCATCACTGGTGTCTTCGCGGCCATCTTTAAATCGTTTAAACCACTCAAACACTTGTGTTCGCGATAAACAATCATCGCCGTACACTTGTTGTAACTTTACAAACGTTTCACTTGCAGATTTTCCTAGTTTGAAACAAAATTTGATGTTAACACGCTGTTCTTTCTGTACACTCAACATTTTCCGACGCACAGACAAAACGTCAACTACTTAAAACAGACGCCACGGGCAGACTGAGTGCAGGAGGCAGATGAAACTCGAGCAGTAGGCGGAGCGATAGTCACGTGACAGGCCACGCGACTTTCAGCCTCATTGCATTCGTTTTATTGTTTCACCAGAACTAGTCCGGTTTTTTTCTAGCCACACCTCGTAATTCAATTGCAATATGACGATGGAACTGCGCTTCTATCTATACATTGGCAAACAACAAACGCTATTTAGTGGGTATGACATCGCAAGGATGGAACTTCCACATGTTATTTATACTTGTACATGTCCTTTTCATTTGGGCCCACGGTATACAATACGTCATAATATGACAGCTTTCTATTGACTGGATCACACCGTGTGAAATTCTGAAGTAATTAAGCTTAAAACACAGGGAACGAAACTAGTAAGAAATCAGATTCCACTTCTAATCACGTGCGTCCCCTAGCAAGTAAACTTCCGCAAGTCGCTTGCAGAACCTACCTCTGCAAGTTCTGTCACATGGAAACACCCCCAGCAAGTCAAGTTGCGCAACTTTCGTCAACTTACAGAAGTAGCTTTGCAATTTGATGTAAACAGTTTCTTGCACCTTGCTGCAAGTACTTGCCGAACTTGCCAGTTGCAGGAAGTTTTTCTCAAACTTACAGCAGTTTTGGGTCTTTAGTATCGCTAGCAAAATGTCAATGTCGAAAAGGAGAATGGCGCGCCGAAACAAATGTCCCATTGGAGCCCTTAAACACATATACTGTCCAATCACATTAATGTGACTACATGTCAAAAGCCTGGATAACCATATTTTGCATCGCGGACGTGCAGGAAGAGTGACAGTGAACTTCTGAAAAGTAATAACAGGGATATGGAGCCATGCCAACTACAGTGCTGTGAACAGCTGCGCTACTTTCCTCGGTCCAAGATCCATGGTGCCAAAAGCCCGATCGAGGTGGTCACACATATTCTCGACTGGGTTTTAATCCGGGGAGTTTGGCGGCCAGGTGAATACGGTAAACTCATTCTGGCGCTCTTTGAGCCACGCACGTACTCTGCAAATTTTGTGACACCATGCACTGTCCTGCTAGTAGATGCCATTGTGCCGAGGGAAAACAAACTTCATACAGAGATGGACGTGGTCCTCAAGGATAGGTGCATACTTCTCTTGTACCATTGTGTCTTTTACAATGATGAGATCACCCTGGGATTGCCCTCCGGCCTAGACCCTTCTGATGACTGTTGAAGCGTGTTTGCTTTCAGACGCACATGCCAACGACCATCTGTCTGATGGAGCATAAAAGATGGTCTCTCACCATGCAAAATTTGCTATTCGCAAACGAACTTAGTTTCTTAATGCTTAATAACTTTACTTGCCTTGAAAATGGAAATTTGTTTTACCTTCAAAAAACTTTTATTCGAAAATGTATTTGACTTGTAACTGGTTTTTCATCATACTTCTGATTAATTTCATTTCACTTGTTATTGGTATGCAGTAGAACAGTTACGTAACAGGTAGATCAAAAAAATGGTTCAAATGGCTCTGAGCACTATGGGACTCAACTGCTGAGGTCATTAGTCCCCTAGAACTTAGAACTAGTTAAACCTGACTAACCTAAGGACATCACAAACATCCATGCCCGAGGCAGGATTCGAACCTGCGACCGTAGCGGTCTTGCGGTTCCAGACTGCAGCGCCTTTAACCGCACGGCCACTTTGGCCGGCACAGGTAGATCGTTAAATGCAATATTGACAAGATTTTCTTTCTTTCAACGCTTTTAAATTTCAATAGAATATTTGTTGCTAGTTATATGATCACGTTGTACCTTTGCACATATTTTCACATTTGGAAAAACCTTAATTTTCCGGAGTAATTTTTGTAATTTCAGAAAAAGGCTGCAGCACATCATTTAAAAATGGAATAAGAAAATAAGTTAAACTTCCATCACAGGACTGACTAGAGACGAAAGTCTGAAGAGTGTACCGAGGTAGAACACTATTCCTTGCTGAACCATGTAAAGTATGTAAGTAGAACTGTAAACGGATCCTAGCCAAGGCTCGACATACGTTATGTACCAAGAATAATCGGGATATAACCCTTGTGAGCAATTTCTGGTTAAGCCACTTCACAAGAACAATCATAAATTTAAAAATTACAGGGTCGCCACCAGCCCAGGCCCTTCCTAACTATTAAGAAAAGACCGCACTGGAAATTATCAGTTTAATTAAAATTAGAATTTAATTATAAGAATGCAATTTTTTTAAAGAAACTAACAAGATGAACGCCATTGTATGTCGTACATTAAAAAAATCAGGGAATAGAAAATTAATTTGAAAACTGGATTCAATGAGAAAGATAAAGGACGCAAAGTTTATCTTTTACGTAGCGCATTTATTTCATTACCGAATTTTATGTACATCGTATGAATACCCATGACTGGTGCCTGAATAAAAAAGTTTACCTAAAAAATTCGAAGAAGATTGTAGAATCGCGCAATTAAAAAGGAAAAACACACAAAATGTAAGTGGAACACAATAATTCAATCATTCCATCTACATACCCACGACAGAAATAGTTTAGAGAGATACCTATCACCATTGTGCTCATGCACTAAGTTGTAAAGAGGTTTGGTTCAAATGGCTCTGAACACTATGGGACTCAACATCTTAGGTCATAAGTCCCCTAGAACTTAGAACTACTTAAACCTAACTAACCTAAGGACATCACACACACCCATGCCCGAGGCAGGATTCGAACCTGCGACCGTAGCAGTCCCGCGGTTCCGGACTGCAGCGCCAGAACCGCACAGCCACCGCGGCCGGCGTAAAGAGGTTTATCCGATTCGCAAGGTTTGTATAGTAGATATACGACATGGAATCAGCGCCTCCCGCTTACGAACGGCCGAACATCAGCACGTGGTAAACTCGATTACGAGTTAACTGTTCAGAAATTAGACATTAAACCAGGCACAAACGTAAGAAATTTTAATGGTGCAATAGCAGAATGATTTTGCCGTCACGAAACAAAATTAACTCGGCAAGGCAGAAACCCTCTCTAGGAGCTACGAACTGTACTCACCAACCGCTAGCTGCAGAGTGTCCTTTCTCTACCGAGGTTCGCCTAACTACCGGTGCGACGGAAACTACCAGAGGGGTAGGCTTCCGCCACCAACCTGACAGACAAACCAACCTCAGACTAAAAGGTTGGTTGGTTTGTGGGATGAAAGGGACCAGACGGCGATGGTCATCGGTCCCTTTTTCCAAAAAAAATTAAAACCGCCCAAAGAGAATAAAAAACAAACAGCAGGAAAGACGTCAGACGACACAGGACGAAAAAGACTCCGACAGAGATCAGACAAAACAAAGTAAAACACACAGAGTGTGACGGTGGTTGGCCGACCATAGAGAAAAAAAAAGAGGAAAAGCCAACCACCAAGAACACATTAATAACTCAGTTTAAAAGCAGAGGCTAAAAGCCAGAATCAACACTAAAAAACAAACATTCAGATTACACTATAAAAACCCCCTGCCCGAATAAAACGCAAAACTAAGTCCACTATGGCAGAGTCATCTAGTAAAAGGGCAGGGAGCGTGTCAAGCAGTGCGAACGTCTGCCTGAGCACAGCTAAAAGCGGACACTCCAATAAAATGTGCACCACAGATAAAACGGAGCCGCAGCGACACAGAGGTGGGTCCTCACGGCACAATATGTGGCCGTGTGTCAGCCGAGTGTGCCCAATGCGCAGCCGGCAGAGGGCAACAGACTCCTGGCGGGAGACCCGAATGGACGACCGCCACACAGTCGTCGACGCCTTGATACAACGGAGTTTGTTCGGTACGGGCAGGTTGCGCCATTCAGCGTCCCATAAAGCGAAAATTTTGCGGCGTAATAGTGCCCGCAAATCAGTCGCCAGGAGGCCAATCTCCAGAGGTGGTTGACTGGTGGCCTTTTCGCCAAGCGGTCAACATTCTCATTCCCGGGAATCCCAACATGGCCTGGGGTCCAAACAAAGACCACAGAGCGGCCGCAACGGTCAAGAGTAGACAGGGACTCCAGGATAGCCATCACTAGACGGGAACGAGGGAAACACTGGTCGAGAGCTCGTAAACTGCTCAGGGAGTCGCTACAGATAACAAAGGACTCACCTGAGCAGGAGCGGATATACTCTAGTGCTCGAAAGATGGCGACCAGCTCAGCAGTGTAAACGCTGCAGCCAGCCGCCAAGGAACGTTGTTCGGACTGGTCCCCTAGAGTGGGCGCATAACCGACACGACCAGCAACCATCGAACCGTCAGTGTAAAAAACTCCAGAGCCCTGATACGTGGCCAGGATGGAAGAAAAGCGGCGGCGGAAGGCCTCTGGAGGGACTAAGTCCTTCGGGCCCTGTGCCAAGTCGAGCCGAAGGTAAGGGCGAGGAACACACCATGAGGGTGTACGCAAAGTGGCCCGGAAAGGAGGTGGAACAGGGAAAAATCCAAGCCCGGAGAGAAGCTCCTTAACGCGCACGGCGATCGGACAACCCGACCGGGGCCGACGCTCTGGCAGATGGACGACCGACTGCGGGAACAGCACACGGTAATTTGGATGCCCGGGCAAGCTAAAAACATGGGCAGCATAAGCAGCCAGTAATTGTTGGCGTCGGAACCGCAGTGGAGGGACACCTGCCTCCACTAGTAGGCTGTCCACAGGGCTGGTGCGGAAAGCACCAGTGGCAAGGCGTATCCCGCTGTGGAGAATTGGGTCCAGCACCTGCAACGCAGACGGGGATGCTGAGCCATATGCCAGGCACCCATAATCCAGACGGGACTGGATTAACGCCTGGTAGAGCCGTAACAGGGTAGAGCGGTCGGTGCCCCAGCGGGTGTGGCTCAAACATCGCAGTGCATTGAGATGCCGCCAACACGCCTGTTTGAGCTGCCGAATATGAGGCAGCCAAGTCAACCGGGCATCGAAAACCACCCCCAAAAACCTGTGTGATTCCACCACCGAAAGAAGTTCGCCGTTAAGAGAAAGCTGCGGCTCCGGGTGGACAGTACGTCGCCGGCAGAAATGCATAACGCAGGTCTTGGCTGCCGAAAATTGAAACCCATGCGCGACAGCCCAAGACTGCGCCTTACGGATAGCGCCCTGTAGCTGACGTTCAACAGCTGCAATGCCAGTAGAGCTGTAGTAAAGGCAAAAGTCGTCGGCATACAGCGAAGCGGAGACAGAATTTCCCACGGCCGCAGCAAGCCCGTTAATGGCTATTAAAAACAGACCGACACTTAAAACAGAACCCTGTGGCACACCGTTCTCCTGGACGTGGGAGGAACTATACGAGGCCGCGACTTGCACGCGGAAGGTACGACACGACAGAAAATTGCGGATAAAAATCGGCAGAGGACCCCGAAGACCCCATCCATGAAGCGTAGAAAGGATGTGATGACGCCATGTCGTATCGTACGCCTTCCGCATGTCGAAAAAGACAGCGACCAGGTGCTGACGGCGGGCAAAGGCAGTACGGATGGCAGACTCCAGGCTCACCAGATTGTCGGTGGCGGAGCGGCCTTTACGGAACCCACCCTGAGACGGAGCCAGAAGGCCCCGAGACTCCAGTACCCAATTCAAGCGCCGGCTCACCATCCGTTCAAGCAACTTGCATAGAACGTTGGTGAGGCTAATGGGACGGTAGCTGTCCACCTCCAGAGGGTTCTTTCCAGGTTTCAAAACGGGGATGACAATGCCTTCCCGCCATTGCGACGGAAACTCCCCCTCGACCCAAAGACGGTTGTAAAGATCGAGAAGGCGCCGCTGGCAGTCCACAGAAAGGTGTTTCAGCATCTGACAGTGGATGCCATCCGGCCCAGGAGCGGTATCAGGGCAAGCAGCTAGGGCACTGCGAAATTCCCACTCACTAAATGTTGCATTGTAAGATTCTGGGTGGTTGGTGCGAAACGAAAGGCTCCGACGTTCCATCCGCTCTTTAATGGAGCGGAAGGCCTGGGGGTAATTCGCAGAAGCGGAACTCATAGCAAAATGCTCTGCTAAGCGATTTGCAATGACTACGGAGTCAGTACAAACTGCTCCATTCAGTGATAGCGCAGGGACGCTGACAGGTGGCCGATAGCCGTAGACGCGTCGAATCTTGGCCCAGACCTGCGATGGAGTGACATGGAGGCCAATGGTGGACACATACCGCTCCCAGCACTCCTTCTTGCCTTGGCGGATAAGGAGGCGGGCCCGCGCACGCAGCCGTTTGAAGGCGATAAGGTGGTCTATGGAGGGATGTCGCGTGTGACGCTGGAGCGCCCGCCGGCGATCTTTAATCGCTTCAGCGATCTCAGGCGACCACCAAGGCACAGCCTTCCGCCGAGGGGACCCAGAAGAACGGGGAATGGCAGATTCGGCGGCAGTAACGATGCCGGTGGTGACCGATTGAACCACCGCATCAATGTCATCAGTAGAGAGAGGCTCAAAAGCGGCAGTGGAGGAGAACAAGTCCCAGACAGCCTTATTCATAGCCCATCTGCTAGGGCGCCCAGAAGAGTGACGCTGTGGTAGTGACAAAAAGAGCGGAAAGTGGTCACTACCACACAGGTCGTCATGCACACTCCATTGGACAAACGGTAAGAGGCTATGGCTACAGATTGAGAGGTCAATGGCGGAGTAGGTGCCATGCTCCACACTGAAGTGTGTGAAGGCACCATCATTTAACAGCGAGAGATCGAGCTGCAACAATAGATGCTCAACGATGGCGCCTCGACCTGTTGCCACTGACCCACCCCACAGAGGGTTATGGGCGTTGAAGTCGCCCAATAGCAAGAAAGGTGGCGGCAATTGGGCGACCAGTGCAGCCAGGACATGCTGCGAGACATCACCATCCGGTGGAATGTAAAGACTGCAGACGGTAACAGCCTGTGGCGTCCACACGCGTACAGCGACAGCCTCTAAAGGCGTCTGGAGAGGGACAGACTCGCTGTGCAGAGTGTGAAGGACATATATGCAGACGCCACCAGACACCCTTTCATAAGCTGCTCGGTTCTTATAATAACCCCGATAGCCACGGAGGGCGGGGGTTCGCATTGCTGGAAACCAAGTTTCCTGAAGAGCAATGCAGAAGAAAGGGTAAAGGCTGATAAGTTGGCGGAGCTCAGCTAGATGGTGGAAGAAACCGCTGCAGTTCCACTGGAGGATGGTGTTGTCCATGGCTGGGAAAGGCGTGACGGGACTGGGAAGGCAGATTACGCCGCTGGGTCACCTGCTGCCTCCGATGGAGCACCCGTGCAAATGCCATCCATTGCGTCCGAGGGACCGGCAAGAGCGAGGTCCTCAGCGGACGCCAGAATCTCCACCTCGTCCTCAGAGGCAGAGCTTGTAGGAAGCGGTGGGATGGGTGCCACCGCAATATCGTTGGTCTTGGGGACTTTCTTCTTTTTCTGCTTGTCACGCTGTGCCTTCGGCGGTTCAGGCTTCATGGGCTTCACTGGGTCAGTCTCAGGGACAGACGACGACCGCGAGGCCCGACGACCAGGGACTGGCGGTTGTTTCAACCACTTGCGGGCGTCCGCTTTTCCACTGGTCGGAACCTGCGAAGGGAGATCCCCAAGGGATCCTTTCCTGGCGAGAGTAGCCGAAGAAGTCTTACGCTTCTCCGGCTGGGAAGGGGGAGCTAATGTCCCCGATGGTTGGGAGGGTGTTGCTCCTGGAGAAGATGGAGCAGGAGCAACAGGGTGTGAAGTGCCCCCCACAAGCAAGGGGGGTTTTGGATGCTGACCAATCATAGAACCAACCGTATGGGACGACACAGAAGATGGAAGAACCGTCGTAGCAGCAGCGGCGTACGTTGACGTCATTGGCACAGGATGGAGCCTCTCATATTTCCGCCTAGCCTCAGAGTACGTCAGGCGGTCCAGGGTTTTATATTCCATTATCTTCCGTTCTTTCTGGAAGATCCTACAGTCCGGCGAGCAGGGGGAATGGTGTTCTCTTCAGTTAACACAGATAGGAGGCGGGGCACATGGAGTATCAGGATGCGAAGGACGTCCACAATCCCGACACGTGATGCTGGAAGTACAGCGAGATGACATGTGCCCGAACTTCCAGCATTTAAAACACCGCATCGGAGGAGGGATATATGGCTTCACATCACAACGATAAACTGGCTTCACATCACAACGATAAACCATCACCTTGACCTTTTCGGGTAATACATCACCTTCGAAGGCCAAGATGAAGGCACCGGTGGCTACCTGATTATCCCTCGGACCCCGATGGACGCGCCGGACGAAGTGAACACCTCGTCGTTCGAGGTTGGCGCGTAATTCATCGTCGGACTGCAGAAGAAGATCCCTGTGGAATATAATACCCTGGACCATGTTGAGACTCTTATGCGGCGTGATGCTAACGGAAACATCCCCCAACTTGTCACAATTGAGCAACCTCCGTGACTGGGCAGAGGATGCCGTTTTGATGAGCACAGAACCAGAGCGCATCTTGGACAAGCCCTCCACCTCCCTGAACTTGTCCTCTAAATGCTCCACAAAAAACTGGGGCTTGGTCGACATGAACGATTCTCCATCAACCCGCGTACACACGAGGTACCGGGGTGAATATTCTCGACTGCCTTCTTTAGCAAGACGTTCCTCCCATGGAGTAGCTAGGGAGGGAAACGATCTCTGATCAAATTTTTTCCCGTTGAGGTTAGACCTCGATCGCTTAGAGACTGCTGGTGGAGGCCCACCAGCGATAGATGATGTACCACGCTTCATTGCGGGTCATCCGCCCTGATGCCACCTACTCCGACCAAGGGCCCTCCCCACGGGCGCCACCCAGCCGCAGCAATAGCCATCTGGCAGGACGGCCATTGCCGGGAGTCCTGATGCCCCAAGGAGATGGGCATCTACTCCTTGGCATACGTGGGGAGTTAACGGCGCAGGCATCAGTAGAGCGATCCCTGTGTTGTCAGGGGGCTACAACCAAGAGGGTACATGGCGGCCCCACCACAACGGACTGGCTACCGTGCTGGATTTTAGGTGCAAAACTGTCGAAGGTCGTCGTCGCAGTGAAAAGAAACACTGCAGAGTGCAGCGTGGGAATCGCACCCAGGGACGTATCCTCGCCCAAGAGATGGAAAACGAGCGGGACACCATTGCAACGACGAAATAGCCGGCTAAAGGTCTCAATGCACGACGGATACAGTGCACCATGTAAGGCGCCCTTCCCCAATTGGCTCGCTCTTCGGAAGAATTTAGAAAGATGGAGGTCAAACCCGAGAGGGGACCATCACTTAATGCCGAAACAAGTGAGACTCCTTTTAGTCGCCTCTTACGACAGGCAGGAATACCGCGGGCCTATTCTAACCCCCGAACCCGCAGGGGGGCAGATTAAAAGGGGTAGACCTCTCTGTCCACGTACTGGGATCCTAAGTTGGTCATCCTGTGCTACCCTCCAAACGAGAAGCAAACATCACCTGTTCCTAGCAGACGACAACCAACTCAGCGTCCCCCACAGAAGAAACCCGAAACCACACGTAAAAACACTCATTTAGTCACATTCACGCACAAGTAGGGTAGAGTGAAGGGAAAAACGTAATAAATATAGGTCATGATTTCCTATGGAACACAAAAAAATCAAACATAATATCATTTAATAAGCCTTACTTTGATTGCTCAGTCTTTGTGGGAGAGTTAATAAATTAAACCGCTATCAGGCGGTGGATAGAATAGGATGCTCAGAATCCAGTGAGACAAGCGTCTAGGAAACGACTCCACAGAGACGTTTCAACCAACTCGAGAAGAAAAGAAATTTATCGTACAACGTGACCAAAATAAGGTGATAGAAAGATTGGACACATACTGAGGCATTCGTAAAACTGTCGTTTATCACCTCGTAATGCTCGTAGTGGCACGATCATGTTCGTCTTACATCTGTGAGAATCTTTTCGATTTAGAAAACATGACATCCTTTTTCTCTATGCCACTTTATTGTTGCCGACCAGTGTTCATAGCAGCATGGCAGCACGGTGGAGGGTGCAGTGATGGATGTGTGTGGTCGCAGCTATATGAATACGGGACAGTTCAAAACATCCCCTGCTCAGCTTCTGGTTGGCAGTGGTGTTGTGGCCGCTCGCTGTTTCTGTTGTCCGCGAGGTGGCGCGGTCTTGGAAGTTATAGCAGGACGATCCCAGGTCCTCTGAACATTTCTGGTGTGATGAATCTGCATTTCCTGTCGACAGTTGCAAACACGCGACACCGATTGTTTTATGTGTTCAGTGTAGGAAAATTCCAGACGTTACGTCCACATGATATCAGCCAATCAGAAGGCTCGTCAGCATAGGCACTGTAGTGTGACTGTCTGAACCAACGAATGGCGATACAGCATATACAGTGAACCAACCACCGACCAGTTAATGGGCGTACTGTAAGCGATAGTGCAGTAGTTTTGGCAGGCTTCCTCGGCGTTTCAGCGTGTTGAGAGGAATTCTTATTCTTCACTGTGGCGAAAGTTTGCATCCGCCCCTCCGACCAGTGGTTTTCTGGGAGCGGAGAGGAATAGGAGGGAGTCGAGGAGTCAGTGCGGTGACGCGTGGCGGAGACGTCACGCCGAAAGAAGGCGGTGCCTAGTCGCAGGCTGGCACAGGTTTCGCTGAATCGATCGAGTATGTGTCGCTTTTTAGCGCTAGTGCTGCGTTTTGCTCTGAGCAGTTCACAATTTGCGAGACCAGTTCCTCAATTTGAGTTGCTTTTCAGTGTCTTTACTTATTTGGATCCTCTTTTAACTTGCGTTTGCGGGCTGTACAGATTCTAGAAAGCCAGTCGCGGTTCCTTAGCAGTCATCAGTTCAGTCAGATGTTAACAGCCCTCGTACCGAGCGAGGTGGCGCAGTGGTTAGCACACTGGACTCGTATTCGAGAGGACGACGGTTCAAATCCGCGTCCGTCCATCCAGTTCTAGATTTTCTGTGATTTCCCTAAACTGCTCGAGACAAATTCTAAGATGGTTCGTTTAAAAAGAGCACGCAGATATCCCTCCGTAGTCCCAGTTTGCGCTGCGTCTCTAATGACCGCGCTGTCGACACGACATTAAACCCTAATGGTTCTGAGCACTATGCGACTTAACTTCTGAGGTCATCAGTCGCCTAGAACTTAGAACTAATTAAACCTAACTAACCTAAGGACATCACACACATCCATGCCCGAGGCAGGATTCGAACCTGCGACCGTAGCGGTCGCGCGGTTCGAGACTGTAGCGCCCAGAACCGCTCGGCCACTCCGGCCGGCCGTTAAACCCTAATGTTCCTTTTTTTCCACCACTTGTTTAGGGAACAGTCTGTCCCAAGTGAGCTTCCCTCAAGCAATCGTTTATTGTAATTTTGAGCGCAGCAACGTTCATGCCATTTTGGAATATAATTTGTTAGATTTTTCAGAGGCAATTGCTCTTTTATTGAGCTTCAATTAAGCAGTCATTCTTATCTCTGGCTAGCGTTGCTGCCTCTGGATCAGCGGGTGCCGGGTTCGATTCCCGGCCGGGTTGGGGATTCTCTCTGCCCAGGGACTGGATATTTGTATTGTCCTCGTCATTTCATCATCATCATTCGTGAAAGTCGCTAGATTGGACTGTGTAAGAAATTGGACTGAGAAAAAGTTGGGACTATGTAGGGGCGCTGATGATCGCGCAGTTGAACGCCCCACAAACCAAACCATCATCATTATTATCTTAAGTAGGAATAAATATGCATTATAATGGTGAAGCAATTTAGAGAAAAAAAATCCTGTGTTTAAAAGAACTGATTTGTTTTCCCTATTCCGCATTGTCATACAACAGTTCAGATCAGGCGAACATCATTAAATAACAAATATAACCGGTTTCTTGTGCATAACTGAATTGTACTCTTAATACGGCAGCGTCCGTTGTAAAACAGGTGCCGACACACCGTACTATATCTGTGTGGTAGCAAATTTAATTAACTTGTATAACAAACGGCTAATGAGAGCTACTCTGATTTGGATTCAATAGAGCCTTGAGATCACAGAGCGTTTTTAATTACTGTAATTAGCAATTTACTGGATTAAGCCAATACAGGGCTTACACCAGTTTGGATACTAATTGTGTGTTCAACACCGAAGTGTCGCAGGCAGGTAACTCTCTCCACTGCTGAGTCACAGCACGTCAGGCTCACAGCAGCGATGTACAACACACGGTGAACGTTTCATGCGATGAGTGCCAATGTCCACATCTACATCTACATCCACATGGATACTCTGCAAACCACATTTAAGTGCCTGGAAGAGGGTTCATCGAACAACCTTCACAATAATTTTCTATTATTCCAATCTCGTACAGTGCGTGGAAAAAACGAACACCTATATCTTCCGGTGCGAACTCTGATTTCCCTCATTTTATTACTGTCATCGTTCCTCTCTATGTAGGTCGGCGCCAACAAAATACTTTTGCATTCGAAGGAGAAAGTTGGTGATTGAAATTTCGTGAGAAAATTCCGATGCAACGAAAAACGCCTTTGTTTTAATGATGACCACCCCAGATCCTCTATCATTTCAGTGACACGCTCTCTCCTATTTCGTGATGATACGAAACGTGCTGCCCTTCTTTGAAATTTCTCGATGTGCTCCGTCAGTCCTACCTGGTAAGAATCCCACACCGTGCAGCAGTATTCTAAAAAAGAACGGACAAGCGTAGCATAGACAGTCTCTTTAGTAGATCTGTTCCATTTTCTAAGTGTCCTGCCAATAAAACGGTGTCTTTGGTTATCCCTCCCAAGATTTTGTATGTTCCTTCCAGTTTAAGTTGTTCGTAAATGTAATTCCTACGTATTTAGTTGAATTTACGTCCTCTAGATTTGACTAATTTATCGTGTAACCGAAGTTTAACGGATTTCTTTTAGCACTCATGTGGATGACGACCTCTCACTTTTCGCTATTTAGGGTCAATTGCCAATTTTCGACCATACAGATATCTTTTCTAAATCGTTTAGAATTTGTTTTGATATTCTGATGACTTTACTAGTCGATAAACGACAGCATGATCTGTAAACGCTAACCACAGAACCACGGCGCTCCTGAGCTCATATTATCCTTGATATTGCCTATCTTGCGCATGGACTACTCAGTTTGTATATTTTGCTTATTTTTTCATAGTTCCACACAACTTCTTCCTGTTTTCTCGATTGATCTGTGTTCAGTTTTTCAAGGCCTATCCACTGTGCCAACTTATAACTAAATCTGAGGGGGGTGCGATGGGGAGGTTCCCTTGTGAGGTGCGATTTCGTATGACAGCAGGAGCGCTCTCGTGGTTATCCCACGCACCCTCACTGCAAATCTGTACGTCAGTCTGGTGATTAGATGTATTGTGATGCCATTCAAGAACAGCATTCCAAGGGATGTTGTCCAGCAGGATAACGCTCAACCATATACCACTGTTGTAGTCCAACATGCTCTACAGAGTGTCGACATGTTGCCTTGACCTGTTCTATCAGCAGATCTGTCTCCTATCGAGCACGTATTGGACATTATTGGTCAACAACTCCAGTGTCATCTACAAAAAAATGGTTCAAATGGCTCTGAGCACTATGGGACTCAACTTCTGAGGTCATTAGTCCCCTAGAACTTAGAACTAGTTAAACCTAACTAACCTAAGGACATCACAAACATCCATGCCCGAGGCAGGATTCGAACCTGCGACCGTAGCGGTCTTGCGGTTCCAGACTGCAGCGCCTTTAACCGCACGGCCACTTCGGCCGGCTTGTCATCTACAAACAGCGTAAACTGTCCCTGTATTGACCGACCTAGAGCAACAGGCATGGAAATCTATCCTATAAACTGACATCCACCACCTGTACAACGCAACGCAAGTACATTTGCATTTTTGCATTCAACATTCTGGAGGTTGCATCAGTTATTAATGCACCAGCATTTCACATTTGCAATGGTTCACCTAGAGCTTACATTAACCTGTGATCTCGCAATGTTAATTACTGAAATATGTTACCTAGACAGATGTATTACTGTAATTTCATTATTCTACCTTAATTACTTTTTGGTGTTGCGATTTTTTTCTATCTGTTACATTGCGAGTGCCGTATGTGTACCGTGTGGCTGTCAAATTTAATCGCCCACAAGCCTGTATGGACACAGCATGTCACCGTTGCTACCGTTGATTCACTCTGAGCTGTACTCGATTAATATTTGGCTGCTCAATGAACTGTTGTCGATACTTCTCTGCCTAAAGCGTCGTTGTCTTGTTCTCCTTGGCGAATTCTGGTTGTTATTTCACAGCTGTGGCTTACACCCACTTTTCACTGGACACTTACTTTAAAGAGCGTATATGTAACGTAACAGTCATGTTAGGGTTCTGTGCGTCAGTCTATAAAAACGGAACACTTACAGGATCACTATGTTATCCGTCCACCCGTCTGTCCGACTGTTAAGAATCCTTTTTCTCAGGAACTGGTAGACATTTCAAATTCATATTTATCTCACATACTATAGTCTTCGGTCCGTTGGTGATGTAATAAATTTAAGGTTCTAAGTCAGTTCTATCAAAAGATACGGCCATTTACGTCACATATTTTGATACTCGCAAACTCATTCATGAAAACCTATAGGTTACTTCTCGTTAACCTTCAATCATGAAATTTGGCAAGCACTAAAGTTTTCACAGTGAATGTAAAGGAAAAAATTCGAAAATTGTTAATTTGTAATTATATAACACGAAAAAATATTTATTGTCATCTGTTATCTGTCTGTCCGTCCGTCCCATTTTTCTCTACAGTATCAAATACGAAAATACGCAAAAGTTCAAACTTAAAATTAAAAAATTCTCGAAAGTCTTCGAATTTCCAGTATCTGCGTATTTCCAGTGTCGATATCGATAACAGATACAAATTGTCGAGATTGTCGATTTCCGGGATGGATGAACTATCTACAGTGATGAACCAAAATATTACGACCCCTGCCCACAGCGAAGCTGAATACCTCCTGGTGGTGTTGCAGGCACGTGATGCAGTAAGGAAAGAATGTAAGCGGAAGAGAGACAAATGGGCAGTCATTATAGCGAAGATACGGGTGGCAAATGCGCAAACACACTGATGTTAGCGGTTTTGACAAAGGGCACATTGTTGTGGCGCTACGGCTGGAAACGAGAAACTCTGAAACGGCGAAGCTGGTCGCCTGTTGGCGTACTATGCGGTTGATGGATGGTGAAATAACGAGTAGGCCTGGCATTGGACGACCACGTCTCTTCACAAAACGTAAATGTAGGAGGATAGGCAGCGATCTGTGGCAGGCCTGACGACGGAGAACGACGCTGGTGCAGGCACAAGAGTTTCGGAACTCACCGTCCAGCGTTCAACATGGATCTCCACATCACACGATCTCTGCGTGTTCCTGTGTTGACCCAACGACTTCGTCAGTTACGATTGCAGTGGGCGCAGCATCACAGAGTTTTCACCGTAGATCGATAGAAACGTTTCGCCTGTCGGATGATCGCATTTCTTGCTACACCAGGCCGATAGTAGGGTCCTTACACGCCGTCATCCAGACGAATGGCTGCACGAAACTTGCACCGCGCCATAGATGCAGGCCGGTGAGGGCAGAATTATGCTATAGGGTACACTGTGTTGGGGTTCCGTGGTATCTGTGGTGATAATCGAAGACATAATGACAGCAGCGAATTGTGTGAACGTTATTACGGAGCACCTGCATTGATTCATGCTTGAAATCTTACCCTAAGACGATGACATCTTCCAGCAGGATAATTGCCCATGTTTCAAGGTCAGAATCGTGCCACAGCGTTTGAGCAGCATTATAGTGAACTTACATTGACGTGTTGGCCAATAAATGTACCTGATCTGTAACCATCGGAACACATATCGGGCGCCAGCTGTGTGCCCATAAACGACCATCCCTTAATTTACTAAAAATGGTTCAAATGGCTCTAAGCACTGTCGGACTTAACATCTGAGGTCATCAGTCCCCTAGACTTAGAACTACTTAAACCTAACTAACCCAAAGACAACGCACACATCTATGCCCGAGGCAGGATTCGAACCTGCGACAGGAGCAGCAGCGTGGTTCCGGACTGAAGCGCCTAGAACCGCTCGGGCACACGGCCGGCTTAATTTGCGAGAATTGCTTGATCTTAGCGTAGACATCTGGTGCCACATACTTTTGGAATTCTGTCAAGGACTTGTAGAATCCATGCCAAGCAGAATCTCTGTTGTACTGTGTTTTAAAAAGGGAACAACAGGCTATTAAACACGTGGTCATAATGTTTTGGCTCATCGGTGTGTATTCATAATTAAGTGTACGGAACCATCAGAGCGCGTGTCCTACACGCACTTGGTCTTTTTTTAAATATACATATATAGACACATAGACACATTGAAATCTCTGAGTGTGGAAGCTCTTGAGCCCCTAGCTGTTAGATTGGCCGGAGTTTGATTCCTATCGGAGGTGACCCGCTTTCAGTTAGCGGCCCACGCGCCTTGGTACAGAAATGATACGTGCGGGACCCGGCTCGATCCTTAACAAGCTTTCGCTCCGTCTCAGAGCAAATTATTAGCCCCTGCCGTAAAGGTCTGGGCAGCAGCGCAGCTGTATATCGACGTACAAACAAACAATTGAATGACTCGTTCCGCACTGGAGTTGCATTTTGCTTCTGCCGCTCGGAACTCCGCCGCAATTGCCTTTCTTGTCGCTAACATTGAGAGGCGTCTCTGAGATTGGACTGCTGTCTTTATGTAGGCTGCAGAACGGCAGAACGTGGGAGGTGTGACTAATGTGAAATTATAACATGCGCCTCTAACTACAGTCGCTTGTGTGGGTTCCCACAGCTTGCTAAATTAGTTGAATCACACTGCACGTTCCCCCACAGCGCGGGTTCCAACTTTCGACACCATTTTCTTTAACAGCGAATGGAAACTGGCCTTGATAAGTTTCCGGAGAACCGGCCCCTAGAGGAATACTTTAACTGTCGCCTTGAGAACCAATATCAAGTCGCTTGCATAAGATCCCTTTCAGTGTGGAAAGTCATAAAGCGAATGTAGTATATGTACAGTTCAAGAACGTTGCGTGGAGCTATGATAACTGTTTTCAGGTAGCACGCGCTATGTACTACGAGGACATCCAGATTTTAATATCTATATCGCCCGCCTGGGAGTCGTTTATCAGGGAAGACTTTGAAATATGTTTAACGAGTGATGGTTCAAATGGCTCTAAGCACTATGGGACTTAACATCGGAGGTAATCAGTTCCTTAGACTTAGAACTACTTAAGCCTAACTAACCTAAGGACATCATACACATCCATGCCCGAGGCAGGATTCGAACCTGCGACCGTAGCAGCAGCGCCTTTAACGAGTGATGGTGATGGTTTGAATCTTGAAACTACAACGCATGGACATAAGTTAGATTGGTAGTTTTGCAGATCACTTTTGTTACACGTGCAGATGGATGTGGCCTGTGCTATTTTCCAACCACCGTGCACAGATTTTTGTTCACGGTATCAACGGTACCTTATGGTTAAGTAACAACTATCTCAGCTGCATATTCTATGTAGAATGACAGGGATTCCATGAGACCCTGGAGTCTTGTTTAATTTCTGCGATCACAATGTTTCTCAATGGCGCTATTCCACTGTTCTGTACATGTTGGACACCAGACTCCCAGTGCGAGCAGTACAGTATATAGCTCTAGGGAGAATAACATTGGGCAGATTGAAGACAAGAAACCAGAAGAGGCTTACTTTAGCTTAAGCCTGGGAAGCCAGAAGAAGCGGGAGACAGATAACACATAAATCGTTAGTCTCGACGCCTTTTCAACGGCAACAGTTCAAGGTAATTCATTTCTGTCCACTTCTGGTTTGGAGACGTACGAACGGACTTCAAAAAGTAAGTTACATATTATCACTCCAGGCCAAGTAACTTTTATTCAGTGCTGCACTGCACTTCAAAGTGATACAAACACATGACGCTATTTTGCAACAGTCACCAAGTCTCTGTAAACGGCGGTCGGATCCTTCTATAGGTTGTTAGATTCCTCGACCACAGAAATCTGCTCCTTGAACACAGAGCGAAACTAGAACTGCTGTATAAACGTCCTCATCGTTGGAAAATCTGTGTCTCACAATATGTTCTTTCTTTCTTGCTGAAGAGATAGAAGTCGCACGATGCATGTCTGGGCTGTATGATGGATCAGCGCAACCCGCGTGAGTGCGGCCTGGATCAAATTGTTGGCACCATTTCACTACGGCTGAACACGTCATTCCATTTGGCTCACATACCACCAGAATTTCACAGTCAATCTGTATGCAGCTTAGACATCTTGCCCACAAGAATCCTAGCGTCTTGCGCACTTAAACTCTGCAGTATGTTTCCAGTATCCGCGCAATTTCACTCGCACACTGTGTTGCACCTGTTATTCTTACCGTAGCAGAACTCGACACGCGGAACATGTACCCTCTTCTGACAAGGCGCCACTCTTGTTGTGTAATGACCTCAGAGTGGGATTATATGTGCAGCTTACTTTCTGAAGTCCCTACGTACGTACGAGCTTCCGACAAGGAAATATAGGGCTCTGTATAAACTAATCCTCTTTGTGTCCATCTGGATAAACTGTTTCATTTCGTCTGAAAATGAGATGTTCGCTACCGGCAATTATCAAGATTGAAGGTAACGTTTCCTACAGTAAGTGATCTGCAGTTTCCACGCTTAATAATCACATAAGACACGATAGAGAGTAAAAAGCTCCTGGGGTAGCTGACAGCTTTGATGCGATCACGAGGTGCACTATCATAGAAAGGATTCGCTTGAAATGCTTAGTTTCAGGTATCGTATTTTCACTTTTAACATCGGATTACTTTCATTTTCCAATACGAATCTTATACTCAGCAGAGGTTGAGTCTGGGGAAGTAGGATGGACCGGGTGCATAACAGAATCTAGCACGTTTCCCTGACGGCGACTGTTCAGAAGAAACATAAGTAACGTCAGGAGTACTCCAGAAAAGTCTGACAGGACCGCTCCAGCTCTCCATATAAACTACTGGCCATTAAAATTGCTACACCATGAAGATGACGTACTACAGACGCGAAATTTAACCGACAAGAAGAAGATGCCGTGATATGAAAAAAAGATTAGCTTTTCAGAGCATTCACACAAGGTTGGCGCCGGTGGCGACGCCTACAACGTGCTGACATGAGGAAAGTCTCTAACCGATTTCTCATACACAAACAGCAGTTGACCGGCGTTGCCTGGTGCAACAATGTTGTGATGCCTCGTGTAAGGAGCAGAAATGCGTACCATCACGTTTCCGACTTTGATAAAGGTCGGATTGTAGCCTATCGCGATTGCGGTTTATCGTATCGCGACATTGCTGCTCGCGTTGGTCGAGATCCAATGACTGTTAGCAGAATATGGTATCGGTGGGTTCAGGAGGGTAATTCGGAACTCCGTGCTGGATTCCAACGGCCTCGTATCACTAGCAGTCGAGATGACAGGCATCTTATCCGCATGCCTGTAACGGATCGTGCAGCCACGTCTCGATCCCTGAGTCAACAGATGAGGACGTTTGCAATTTTTTACAAGAGGTGGAGCCCCTCCACACCCACACCGGCATGATGGCCAACACAATAGGTCTACTGCCATCTCTGCATAAGGGTTGGTATTCACTAAAGTGAGGTGTCGCAGGATGTGGGTACTGCGATGTTTGCGTATGTCTGGTTATAGTTAATCATTAATACGCGCTCATCTGGAGATAGATTGGGTCGAAATCGAACGAAGGGTAGCGGTTTGGAGGGCAGAGGAAAAAAAGTGCCAAGGCAAGAGCCAAGGGAAAAAAACCTCTGCGATAGTTAGGTCGGGTGGTAAGATCAGTAGCGGTTGTCTTGCTGCTTGCGATAGGTTGTGCAAGGATAGGCTTTGTTAGTAGTGGGTATCATGCATGTCGATACCTTGACGTTGTGCGTTTATGCTGCTCGGCGGCTGGCGCTGGGTGCTGGTACAGAGTCCTCGTTCAGCGTCCTGCAACCTGCAACAGTTAGGTTTGTTATCGGTCTTGTGTCCGATAGGTCATATACCGGAGGCACAGTGTGAGAGAGTGTTGGCGTCTGTGGGCGAGCTCGTCGGTGTCCCTGCTGTGGCCTGTTGGTCGGCTCTAATAGCAGCTGGTAGTTGCCAGTCAGTGTTGCTGATATGCAGGGGCTTACCGACGTTTGTCGCTGTTTGCGTATGTTTGTTTACCATAGGTGGCTATGCCCTAGCTAGCAGTGTCTTTGGCCGCTTGTGCTTCCACCTGTGGTTGTGATCGTAGTTTCCCGAGTCAGGATGAAAGGATTGTTCGAGTGTCTCGAGTTCCTGTATAGTCGTGTGGCGTGTTTTTTGAATACTTCCTTAAGGGTATCAAGGCGGTATTCATGGTGAAGATCCACGGTGCGTGTGTAGCGTGGAGCGTTGCTAATGATTCGTAGCACCTTGTTCTGTGCGATCTGCAGGCGGCGCAGTCGTGTAGGAGCTGCATATCCCCAGACGGGAGCTGCGTACGTCATCAGAGGTCCAATCAGTGTCATGTATATGGACCTCGACACCCTCCTATCAGTGTGCTTTCCCTGTTGAGCATTGGGTAGAGCTGTTTGAGCCTCGCGTGCGCTCGGTTGGCAACGTATTCGATGTGGTCCCCCCATGTAAGTTTCTGGTCCAGCCAGACACCAAGGTATCTGACTTTCTCTCGGAAACGTATTAGGCGTGCATGTAGTGTTATCGGTCTACAGTGCTGATGTTTGCGCAGTAGTTTCGGTGTGCGTGTGAACAGAACTGCTTCGCACTTGTCGACGTTCACTTTAATACGCCATCGCTCCAACCAAGGCTCAGCTGTTCTGAGTGCTGTCTGTATTCGTGAGTTGATGTTCGACGGTTTCCAGTCTTGCGCGAGGATGGCTGTGTCATCCGCGTAGACGGCTAACGTCGTGTTTCGTGTCGCTGGGAAGTCATTAATGTACAGGTTAAACAAGATGGGCCCTAGGATGCTTCCTTGGGGTACTCCAGCTTGGATACCGTGTTGTGTTGATTGTTTATCCTGCACGTTAGTGTTGAAACATCTGTTCGTGAGATATGAGTGTATGAGACGTACGAGTCCGTCCGGGAAACCAGCTTCGCTTAGTTTGCATATGAGTCCGTTGTGCCAGAGACGGTCGAAAGCCTTTTCGATGTCCAGGAACACGGCCCCTGTGGCTTTGTTCATGTTGTAGCCGTGTGTTATATGTTCGACTACGCGGAGGAGTTGTGTTGTCGAGTGGTGATTCCTAAAGCCGAATTTCTCCGGTCTTAGGGTGTCGTTGGCGATGCAATGCCTAGTGATAAGTTTTAGTATTACCTTCTCGACAATCTTGCTGAGCGAGCACAGCAGACTGATGGGTCGGTAATTTTGTGGGAGGGAGTGCTCTTTCCCTGGCTTCCTGAACATCAGGACCTTGGCCGACTTCCAAAAATCAGCCTTTGCAAGGCAACAACCATCTGCACGAACAGTTCGGCGACGTTTGCAGCAGCATGGACTATCAGCTCGGAGACCAAGGCTGCGGTTACCGTTGACGCTGCTTCAGAGACAGGAGTGCCTGCGATGGTGTACTCAACGATGAACCTGGGTGCACAAATGGCAAAACGTCATTTTTTCGGATGAATCCAAGTTCTGTTTACAGCATCATGATGGTCGCATCCGTGTTTGGTGACATCGAGGTGGACGCACATTGGAAGCGTGTATTCGTCATCGCCATACTGGCGCACCCGGCGTGATGGTATGGGGTGCCATTGGTTACACGTCTCGGTCACCTCTTGTTCGCATTGACGGCACTTTGAACAGTGGACGTTACATTTCAGTTGTGTTACGACCCGTGCCTCTACCCTTCATTCGATCTCTGCGGAACCCCACATTTCAGCAGAATAATGTACGACCACATGTTGCAGGTCCTGTACGTGCCTTTCTCGATACAGAAAATGTTCGACTGCTGCCCTGGCCAGCACATTCTCCAGATCTCTCACCAATTGAAATCGTCTGGTCAATGGTGGCCGAGCAACTGGCTCGTCACAATACGCCAGTCACTACTCTTGATGAACTGTGGTATCGTGTTGAAGCTGCATGTTCAGCTGTACCTGTACACGCCATCCAAGCTCTGTTTGACTGAATGCCCAGGCGTATGAAGGCCGTTATTATGGCGAGAGGTGGTTGTTGTGGGTACTGATTTCTCAGGATCTCTGCACCCAAATTGCGTGAAAATGTAATCACATGTCAGTTCTAGTATAATATATTTGTCCAATGAATACCCGTTTATCATCTGCATTTCTTCTTGGTGTAGCAATTTTAATGGCTAGTAGTGTAAAACAACGTACACGATAATTCATTATTAGATATAATTACAATAATGTAGCCTTTTTCGTAAGTCGTTGTTCTCTGTAGAAACCACCGCCACAGGAAAAATTAGTCAATATCATACACACAGGGCAAGCTATATACAGGGAGAACATTAATAAAACTAACAAAGTGCAGGGACGGATTCCTGATTGGGAATGGAGGAAAAAAGGTCCCGTGAAGATGTGTCCGGAAATGGACGGTGTGCGTGCAACGACAACAAATCGTCCCGGAGCAGTGTACAGAGCTGCACCGCATCCACGTCACAACAAATGTTCAAAGTGGCCACGTCGCAGGTGACAGGTATTTAGGATACACATAACCCTTCTTTGGCTTACACCATGTTTGTCGGCCCATTTTCCTGGAGTTTGTACTACGGTTCGTCTCAGTATCCTGTAGAACCCGGTCCTGCAGATCTGATGTACGCAAAGCCCGCCGCCTTCCTGCATGTTCGTCTGTCTGAAAGGACCCATGAGCACACACACGCCCAAAAAGGACTTGCAATGTTGTGTGATGTGTTTGGTGTGTGTGAGGGTACTTGTTTTGGTACAACCGTGCTGCCTCTCGACCGTTTACCTTTGCTTGACCGTACACAAACACCATCCCGACTTGTTAACGACATGAATACCGGATCATTCTGCTCAAAATGTTCAGATGTTTTTGAATTCGTAAGGAACCAAACCGCTAAGGTCATCGGTCCTAGACTTACACTCTACTTAAACTAACTTATGCTAAGAACAACACACACACCCATGCCCGAGGGAGGGCTCGAACCTCCGGCGGGAGTGGCCGCGCAATCTGTAGCATGGCGCCTCAAACTGCGCGACTACTCCGCACGGCCGGACCATTCTTCTGTTTATAGTACGCTGCGTACCTCTTTCCTCCATTTCCAGTCAGGAATCCGTCCCTGCAGTTTGTCGGTTTTATTAACGTTCACCCTGTATAATTTTATACGTAAACAGCTGCCTGACGATGAACCTGTTGGTTCGAAACCAGTAACGACAGTATTTCTTCTTAATAAAAGGCATTTGGATTCCGTAGAAATGTTGGAACACGTTAGGCAATACTGACCCTACGACTTATCTTAGAAGAAAGATTAAGGAAAGGCAAACCTACGTTTCCAGCATTTGTAGACTTAGAGAAAGCTTTTGACAATGATGATTGGAATACTCTCTTTCAAATTCTGAAGGTGGCAGGAGTAAAATACAGGGAGCGAAAGGCTATTTACAATTTGTACAGAAACCAGATAGAAGTTATAAGAGTCGAGGGGTATGAAAGGGAAGCAGTGGTTGGGAAAGGAGTGAGACAGGGTTGTAGCCTATCCCCGATGTTATTCAATCTGTATATTGAGCAAGCAATAAAGGAAACAAAAGAAAAGTTCGGAGTAGGTATTAAAATCCATGGAGAAGAAATAAAAACTTTGAGGCTCGCTGATGACATTGTAATTCTGTCAGATGGTTCAAATGGCTCTGAGCACTATGGGACTTAACGTCTGTGGTCACCAGTCCCCTAGAACTTAGAACTACTTAAACCTAACGAACCTAAGGACATCACACACATCCATGTCCGAGGCAGGATTCGAACCTGCGACCGTAGCGGCACGCGGTTGCAGACTGAAGCGCCTAGAACCGTACGGCCGCACCGGCCGGCTATTCTGTCAGAGACAGCAAGGGACTTGGAAGAGCAGTTGAACGGAATGTACGGTGTCTTGAAAGGAGGGTATAAGATGAACATCAACAAAAGCAAAACGAGTATAATGGAATGTAGTCGAATTAAGTAAGATGATGCTGAGGGAATTAGATTAGGAAATGAGACACTTAAAGTAGTAAAGGAGTTTTGCTATTTGGGGAGCAAAATAACTGATGATGGTCGAAGTAGAGAGGATATAAAATGTAGACTGGCAATGGAAAGGAAAGCGTTTCTGAAGAAGAAAAATTTGTTAACATCGAGTATAGATTTAAGTGTCAGGAAGTCGTTTCTTAAAGTATTTGTATGGAGTGTAGCCATGTACGGAAGTGGAACGTGGACGATAAATAGTTTAGACAAGAAGAAAATAGAAGCTTTCGAAATGTGGTGCTACAGAATGATGCTGAAGATTAGATGGGTAGATCACATAACTAATTAGGAGGTATTGAATAGAATTGGGTAGAAGAGGAGCTTGTGGCATAACTTGACTAGAAGAAGTGATCGGTTGGTAAGACATGTTCTGAGACATCGAGGGATCACCAATTTAGTATTGGAGGGCAGCGTGGAGGGTAAAAATCGTAGAGGGAGACCAAGAGATGAATACACTAAGCAGATTCAGAAGGATGTAGGCTGCAGTAGGTACTGGGAGATGAAGAAGCTTGCACAGGATAGAGTAGCATGGAGAGCTGCATCAAACCAGTCTCAGGTCTGAAGACCACAACAACAACAACATGAACAATGGCTGGTTCCTGTTTTTTCTTTATTGTAAGAATTAACCATATTTTCACAGAGCTTTCGTCTCATCATGTCAATTTTCGACCAAATAGTGGAATTAACAATAAACATTATTTGTTACGGTAATTTACAGTTTGATTTGGAATAATATATTCCTTAGTTGCTAGTTTTCTCTAAGTTACGGAACCTCTGTGAGAAGAAGAGTCGGCGGCTTTTCGTGCGGCCGCGCGTTAAGGAATAACGCCGGCGCGTTGGCGAGGGGCTGGGTTTGCGGCTTTGGCCTATAATCCCTGTGTGGCAGGCGTCGGCACGACCTCTTTGTGGTCAGCCCGGTCTGTGCCTGCGCATGCAAACCGCACGTCTTCATCTCTGCTCTGCCTCGCAATACTGTTTCCGCCACTGAGAACGGCGCAACCTCAAGGTTCCCTCTTGTGCCCGAGGACTGCAGACTGCTATTTCCGACACACTCGGCTCAGTGGAATCTGTAGCAAGTACACAGAGCATTTTAAAGACACCACACGACAGACACAGAATATCAGCTATAGACATACAAATACATAATACAAGACACCCATTTGGAAAAGTAGAGCAAAGTGTCAAAGTGAATCAGCGAATTTCTGCAAATGCTTTGACAGTACACTTAAATAATAATAGTACTAAATAATAAGCATAATTGTAAAATAGATATAATCAAATTATAATCCAGATTGTTATGATAAAATAGCCTCTGTATTAGAGCATACTATACTCTGTGGAAGACCTGTAACATTATCTCTGTTTACTACATCTAAAAACATCTTTGTATGTGTTTGTTTGTGTGAGTAATTCCCGATGTATACTGTGCACAGAAAATTGTGTATGATGTTTAGCATGTGTGACACTCTGCACAAACAGACCATAACAAAATTGTAAGTACAAGTTCTTCCAGATTCCGCCACTAACTACGCGTAAAAGTCAATAACTAACTAAAAATTGAGCGTTTTTTTATATACTGCAGTAAAATACTGTAAATACACTGCTGGCCACCGAAAATGCAACACCAAGAAAGACAAGAGGTAGCACTACAAAATTTATTTTGTAGATAACATGTTGACCAAGTATCAAATGATTACGTTTACAGACGTCTGTGACATGTGGTTCCTGCCAGAATCAGTAGCCAGAGTAGCCGCCATTGTTGGAGATCACCGCTGCCACACGTTTCGACATTGAGTCAAAGAGACGTTGGATGTGTTCCTGGGGTACAGCAGCCCAAGCAGCTTCCACACGTTGCCAAAGGTTATCTGGTGTGGCAGCTGGGGATGTAATCTGGGTCACTCGTTGAGCAACCATGGACCACATGTTTTCTATCGGCGAAAGATCCGGAGAGCGAGCCGGCCAGGGAAGCAATTCAATCTGGTTATTGACGAAGAACCTTTGGACAATGCGTGACACGTGTGGTCGCGCATTATCCTGTTGAAATATGGCTGTGGCCGAGCCCTGAAGGTAAGGAAGGGCAACTGGCTCCAGCACCTCGGATATGTAGCGCCGGCTATTTAAAGTACCGGCAATGCGTACTAGAGGCGTGCGAGAGTAATATCCAATACAACCCCATACCATAATACCCGGTGCAAGACCAGTGTGGCGGTGCATAATGCAGCCGTCCAGCATCCTCTCTCCACGGTGTCTCCACACTCGAATCCGACCATCGTGGTGCTGCAGACAGAAGCGTGCCTCGTCAGTAAAGCCAACGTCATTCCATTCTGCCGTCCACATCCGTCTGTCATCACACCATTGGCGACGGAGACGTCTGTGGTTCTGCGTCACTGGTAGACGAAGCAATGGACGTCTTGCGGGCAGACCACTCTGCTGTAAACGGCGTCGAATGGTACGCGCAGACACTGGATGATGCGTTACAGACGCAATGTGCTGTGCTATGGTTCGGGATGTCACTGAGCGATCCGTCACTGCCATGCGCACAATTTTCCTATCAGCACGTGCAGTGGTGCACCGAAGTGAATGCGATCGACCACGTCGGTCCGTCGTACCCTCCTGCATCCAACGGTCACATATCCGCATTACAGTTGTTTGGTTTCGTCCAACACGACTAGCGATTTCTCTGTATGATAATCCACAATCTCGGTAAGCCACTATCCTTCCTCTGTCGAACACGGATACTTGATCAAACGATGTTCGCTGTTGTCTACGAGGCATAACTGATCGTCTTGTGAAACAACCACAAGGTAAACACACGTGCCGAACGTACACTCGTCGAAATCGCCAAGCCTTAAATGGCGCTATGAGGTGGCGCCACAGGCGCGCGTGATGTGCGTCTGCGCTGAAATTCTAATCAGTTGCATATCTCATCGCTGCAAACCCATGGTGTAAATTTCACTTGATTCGGATGCTTCCTTCAGGGTGTTGCATTTACGGTGGCCAGCAGTGTACAAGTTCTCCCAGATTTCGCCGCAAACTACATATCAAAATCGGTAGTTAAAAATTGCGCATTGTTTATATACTGCAGTAAAGTAAACAAAACAAAGCAAAATGTAACACATCAAAAACATTACGTAAAAATAGCATAGTACACGGGTAAAACGCACTTGAAAATGGGAATCATTTCCCGAAACGGTTCGTGTAAAATATGAGTAAAAGAAAATCTTGATTGACAGTATAAAAATTATTTAGAAACATAGTCACTGTTTTCACAGTCGCAGGATTTCACAAAACCATTTATAATGGAGAAAATCAGGTCTGTAGTAGTCTCGCCTCCGAGGTATCGTTGGTACCTCCAGTGATACGACGCACTTGCAAGAACTTGTCACCATCTTCATAGGGCTTTGTTGCCCCTACAATGCAGTTTCAACTTGAAATGACGTCAAATTGCAACGGAAAATTATCGGAGAAGGGGGAAAACGTATAGCAGAAGAAAAAAAGTGAGAAAATTGATCAATAGATGGCGCTGTATGTGTCAGAATACGTAAATGAAAACACCTGTCATGCATACGACCCATTGAAGTTGCTATAAACACGCCGGGTACACGGTTTTTCCTCCTTTCGTGTCTGCGACGTTCGCCGTGACTGTCTCAATGCAGGATCGAACTCTGCTTGTAAAGCTGTATTACAAGAATGAGTGTGCACACGTTGCTTTGCGGAAGTTCAGGACTCTGAAGGGTTTGAAAAAAGGCGTTAGTCCGATGACTACCGTGGGTCTGGAGAAAATGATTCGGAAATTCGAAAAGACGGATTCTTTTGGTGTGCAACCTGGTAGAGGGAGGAAACGAGTTGATTCGACGTCAGCGGAAGAAGTGGCCACAGCAGCGCAGGAAGAGACGAGTGGTGGTGTGCAAACATGTAGTGCACGGAGAATTACCCAATGATCACGGTGCATAAAATTCTACGAGACATCCTTCTTCGCTCTCCATTCAAAATTACCCATGTGCACGAGTTGCTTCCTGTTGACCTGCCAGCAAGAGAGACCTTTGCTTTAGAATTTCTTGCTCGCATGGAAGTGGACAATGATTGGCCATGGAAGATTTTGTGGACAGACGAAACCCACTTCCATCTGACAGGATATGTCAATACACAGAATTGTCGAATATAGGCAACGGAAAATCCACACGCAAATCGACCAGTACCACGTCATCCTGAAAAGGTCACTGCGTGGTGTGGGTTTACGGCATCATTCATCGTAGAGACATATAGCTCTCCAACAACGTGGATGTGTGGATGAGATCATTTTTATGCAACATGGCGCACCTCCGCACATTGCGAATCTACTTAAGCAGCCGCTGAAGCGCCATTTCGGAAATGCTAGAATTATCAGCCGCCATTTCCGTGCAGCCTGGCCGTCCCTACCACCTGATCTTGGTCAGTCTGACTTCTGGCTGTGGGGCTTTCTGGAAAATGTTGTGTTCAGTGTTCCGATTGCAAACTTAGCTGCATTGAAGGCACACATTGCGCAGCACATTCTGAACGTGACCCCGGAAACACTTCGACCAGTTGTGGAACATGCTGTTTCTCGATTTCAACTTCTTGCAGAAAACCGTGAACAGCATATTGAACATGTTTTGCGCCGGTCACACGGAAATTAATAAACCGATTTGATTCGCCTGAGAAACCGTAGCTTCGCCAAGGGTAGCTTCACTTTCACTGCATACCTGACCTAGTCCCGGTTCGCCCGCGTCGTCGAGAAAAGCCCCCGGTTGTGGACAAATCCCGCCGCTTACAGGATCACCTAGTCGCGGTCCGCTGAACAATTCAGCCCCTTCCGAGTGTTTGCCGTTCTCGCTCATTAACCCAAGGTCGACACCTACTTCCTGCTGCACTGCTACGTTCACCCCAGAATCACTATTCTCCATGGTGACTACACTTTTCGACTGCGACCTAGTTACTACGGACATTACGCAAAAAAAATTATGCAACTATCTTCCAGCCTTGGACGATATAGCAATTAATTACATAAAAAAAATAAAAGATCCTCACCAATCCAGAAAGAAATTGCAAACAAAAAAAATTTTACTTCTTAGCGCTATCACAATATATTCCCTCAAATAAAAAACATCTTAACAGCAAACCCTAACAGCAAAATATCCTGGCAAAATATCCTGGCAGGGTCGAAATTATGAGAGGCACCCACATGCCTTGCTCATACTGTGGCATCAAGCAGTCAGGCCTGCAAGATGAGTGGTCTGCCAAGCGAGTGGATTCATTCTTATTTATCGAGTAACATGAACTCTCGTACTCACAATTAAGTTACAAATTATCCTCCTATATGAATAATACGCAACGGAAATGCACATCTGACTATCAGTAATTTACAGAACTCTGACTGTTCACTACGCACTGGCAATACCACATTTTTTATTTTTTATTATTATTTAACGGCTTTTATCAACACGTGGCCATCGCACTGAATATGAGTGGCGCACACATTATAAATTCTGGATATCATGACAACATACAATTCGAAGGAAAAGGCCACCAATCTTTTCCTTTTCATTATCTTATTTATTCCGATAAATTCTATAACCTAAACACACAAATTCTATAACCTACAACAATAACACATGAGAAATTCCGCCCAGTGGGCATGGCTTTACATTGGTGATCCTCTATCTTATGGTCTCGTAATTATTTAACGCTACCGTGCACTTTCTGGATAGGATGGTGGATCTTTTGCTATATCTCACACTTCGACTCTCACAACCATCAGCACGAAACTTTCCTCCAGACCGAGCGGTACAAAAGGAACACGCATAACCCACTACCTCTGAAACTACCTTGCTACTCTCCCATGCAAACCACACATACTTAAATTACATGACAAACACCACACTACAACATGGAATACAACACAATAAATAGTCACAACACTATCACTTTCAGCTTTCCCACTTCAATTAGTATTTATCCCAGTTTCACATGACACTGCCCCACTTCGTAATTCATCTTTCCTATTATGAACTCTGGAGATATATGCACGTCTTCCTGTGCAATGCAAGCCAAGTGGCGTTGCTGGATAGACGGCTGGCTCACCTTGCTTCTCTCTCAGAGTATTATAGTTTGAATCAAGCGTCACACGGAAACATAACATGCAAAGTAATATTAAGAGCATATTCATCACACACGCGAGTCCTCAACTGATACCATGGACGAGTACTTCTCTTTATCCTTTGTCTCATACACAGATTGAGACTCACACAGTACTCACCACGTGGAAGTACTCGTCTCTAATTTCAAGTCCTGCACACGCCATTTCTTAAATATTTCCAACTTATAGTACACACGCTAGTAATTCAGCTTAACTTGAGCACACAGAAGTGTTTCAACTTATTGCTACACGTGGTTTCATTGTGACCGTTGGTCACTTCCGAAGATTACTACGATCCCATTAATATTACCTCCCTGACATTTAATTCTCCCCACAAAAGTTCCTGAAATAGAGAAATTATTATTTCAAACTACTCTTAAGTGTTTCACATGCATACCATGTCTCCACTCTTTTGTCTTTACGGAGCACACCTAAGACAGGTCTTAACAGCACAAGATCCAGCGGCAGAGTGCTGAAATATGGCCGTTCTTCAGGTCATCTCGCACCTCTGTTGAGGTGGGGGAAGACCGTGCTACCATATTGGTCAGCCACATTTCAGGCGCTCAAAGCTCCGGTAAGTTTCATCTCTTTGGTTCAACCAAAGGTGGCCAAAGGATCGTCTCAAAGATGATCATATATTCACATTCACTATCTGCGGTTAGCATTCATTCATTTCACAGATCTCACCAAACTGGATGTAGGGATTTATTTTGTGGGTGTGCACATGTGATCAATTAAATAAATAAATTGTCATTCTTTCGCACACTGGTATCCGGCTTCACTGTATTAATTGTAATTGAGTTATTATTAGAAAAAAATGTGTTGTTCTGACAAAAATAATGAAGTATGTTGTACCTATTTTCAATGTCGGGCGGTACTGTACCCTTTCAATGTTAATAGGCGGAATACGGCGCTTCGGTCTGGAACGTCTACATAAGACAACAAGTGTCTGGCGTAGTTGTTACGTCGGTTACTGCTGCTACAATGCCAGGTTATCAAGATTTACGTGAGTCTGAACGTGGTCTTACAGTCGGCGCACGAGCGATAGGACACATCATCTCCGAGGTAGCGATGAAGTGGGGATTTTCCCGTACGACCATTACACGAGTGTACCGTGAATATCAGGAATCCGGTAAAACATCAAATATCCGACATCGCTGTGACCGGAAAAAGATCCTACAAGAGCAGGACTAACGACGACTGAAGAGAATCGTTCAACGTGAGAGAAGTGCAATCCTTCGTCAAATTGCTGTAGATTTCAGTGCTGTGCCATCGGCAAGTGTCAGAGTGCGAAACATTCAACGAAACATCTCCTACATAGGCTTTCGGAGCCGAAGGCCAACTCGTGTGCCCTTGATGACTGCACAACACAAAGCTTTAGGCCTTGTCTGGGCCCGTCAACATCAACATTGGACTGTTAATGACTGGATACATGTTGCCTGGTTGGACGAATCTCATTTAAAATTGTATCGAGTATGGAGACAATCTCATGAATCCATGGAGCACGCATGTCAGCAGGGGACTGCTAAAGCTGGTGGAGGCTCTGTAATGGTGTGGGGCGTGTCCAGTTTAAGTGATATGGGACCGCTGATACGTCTAGATACGACTCTGATAGATGACACGTACGTAAGCATCCTGTCTGATCACCTGCATTCATTCACGTCCATTGTCCATTCCGACGGACTTGGGCAATTCTAGCAAGAAAATGTGACAACCCACACGTCCATATTGGCTACAGAGTGGCTCCAGGAACACTATTCAGAGTTTAAACACTTCCGCTGGCCACCTGACTCCCCATATATGAACATTATTGAGCATATCTTGGATGCCTTGGAACGTGCTGTTCAGAAGAGATCTCCACCTCCTCGTACCCTTACGGATTTATGGACAGCCCTGCAGGATTCATGGTGTCAGTTACCTCCAACACTACTTCAGACATTAGTCGAATCCATGCCATGTCGTGTTGCGGCACTTCTGCGTGCTCGTGGGGGTCCTACACGATATTAGGCAGGTGTACCAGTTTTTTGGGTGTTCATTGTATATTCACTGTAAAGGCGCAGAGACGTGTAGGCTGTTGTAGTTTCGTACTTGTAAGAACACCAGAGTGTACTCTGTTACTACCTCCCATACCACTTTTCGGGCATAAACACGACGGTGCTGCCATCCAGGAGCCGTCTTATATTCTTGTCCACAACATCGAATAACACACAAACATGCTGCCTTCCATTGTACGGCATGTCAAAACAGGATTTCCTAATAGAATGTGACACAAATAAATTCATTGCACTCAGCAACAGCCATAGCCCTGACCTAACCGACAACATTCTGCAGAAGAAACAAAGACGAAATTTTGCCCAACCTTTACCCTCTCTGCCACTTAAGTAACAGTCATATCTACAACCAACTGGTGGAGTACCCTATTTGTAGGAGAGTCATCAACGAAATTAATAAAAACTGTCAACTCCTGCAACTATAAAACAGCATTTTGTGTAAGAGGAACCACTTATTCAACAGCAAGGATAAAACAGATTTATTAAATTATAGTGATGTATTATGTAAACTGTAGGTGGAAGGGGGAGAATGGAAAGGAAAGGGAAGGAACTATCGATGTCAGCTGCATCGGGACTTTATGCAGAATCAGCGGCATCGAGTGAAAATGTGTGCCGTATCGGAACTCGAACCCAGGATCTCCTGCGTACTAGGCAGTTGTGCTAACCACTGTGTCCGGATGCCGGGTGGTAGAGTGCGCTATCTCGGCACGGCTCCCGGCCGACCCACACCGCCACCTAACGCCATCGAGGCAAACCAGTTATACGAATGGATAGTGTCAGTTCTTTCGGATGTATCCAAAAAACTGACACCATGCATTCACACAATAGTGATGTTCATAAAATACTTGCGCTAACAGTAGCAACCTGTGTGTATTGACCAAACAGGTAGAACTACAGCACACCCACCTTTTTCTAAATACTCAGTTACAGCTGAGCAACCAGCCACACACTATCAATGATGACATTCCTCTACAGAAATCTGTAAAACGTAAACTCCGCCTTGGCGGCTCTATCGGTACCGACCGACTGTCGTGTCACCCTCTTCCAGTGGTGTCGTTGTATGCGGAATGGAGAGGCATGGGGGCAGCACACTGCTCTCCCGGCAGTAGGCTATATTTTAATACTGCGCGATTTCTTTGTGTAGTGTGTTTGATATTGTCCACCCTATAAATTGTAGCTTAACAGGTCTGACGCGTAATATGAATGATGGGTGCTCGATTTGACATTTCTCATGCAATGACATGCCAAAGATTTTGAGTGTGTTGATAGTTTCTTTTCTAATGTTCAGTTTCTTACAGAGTAGTGTCTCATGTGGACAGTAGTCAATTGGTCCCTGAAGATGGCCCAATATGACGAAAACTAGTTCAGAACAAACAAATATCAGTAGAATAGAAACCCAGTTCGTTTGTTTTGCACCCCAATCACAGGACAAAGCTTCCATTTAATTCAAGGGCATCAATGAAAACTTTTCGACTGTCCTTCGAATCGAAGATCATGGGAAGAGAAATATTATGATACAGTACTCCAATTTCGAAGTATTTACCCAAAGCGTTTAACGATGTCTTTTTGAGTAACGAAGAAAGAAGGTCTTCAAGCGCAGGTCTTAAATTAAAGAATATTTCGTCAGCTGTAAATATCTACAGTACACTGAGGCGACAAAGGTCATGAGATACTTTCTAATATTGTGCCAGTCCTCCATTTGCCCAGTGTAGTGCAGCAACTTGAGGTGATTTAGACTCAACAAGTCGTTGGAAGTCCCCTGTAGAAATATTGAGCCATGCTGCCTCTACAGCCGCCCATAATTGCAAAAGTTTTGCCAGTGCAGGATTTTGTGCACGAACTGACGTCTGGATTACCTCCCTTAAATGTTCGATGGTATAGTGTTGGCCGATCTGGGTGGCCGAACCATTCGCTCGAATTCCAGAATGTTCTTCAAATCAGTCGCGAACAATTATGGCCTGGTGACATGGCGCAATGACATCCGTCGAAATTCTATCGTTGTTTGGGAACATGAATCCATGAATCCATGAATGGCTGCAAATGGTCTCCAAGTAGCCGAACGTAACCATTTCCAGTTACCAGTTGGACCAGAGGACCCAGTCTTTTACATGTAAGCACAGGCTACGCCATTATGGAGCCACCACCAGCCTTCACAGTGCCTTGTTGACAACGAGTCCGTGGCTTCATGGGGTTTGTGCTGCACTCGAACCCTACATCAGCGCTTACCAACTGAAATCGCTACTCCTCTGACCAGCCCACGGTTTTCCAATCGTCTATGGTCCAACCGGTATGGTCACTAGCCTAGGAGAGGCGCTGCAGGCAATGCCATGCTGTTAGCAAACGCACGCGCGTCAGACGTCTACTGCCATAGCCCATAAACGCCACATTTCGCCATACTGCCCTAACGGAGACATTTATCCTGCGTCGCACATTGATTTCTGTGGTTATTTAACAGTGTTGCTTGTCTGTTAGCACTGACGACTCTAAGCAAACGCCACTGCTCTCGGTCGTTAAGTGAAGACCGTCCGTCACTGCATTGTGTGTGGTGAGACGCAACGCCTGAAATTTGGTGCTCTCGGCACATTCTTGACATTGTGAATCTCAGTATGTTGAACTCCCTACCGATTTCCGAAATGGAATGTCCCATGTGTCTAGCTCCAGCTACCATTCTGCGTTTGAGTCGGTTAATTCCGTCGTGCTGCCATAATCACGTCAGAAACATTTGCACATGAACCACCTGAGTACAAATGACAGCTCTGACAATGCACTGCCTTTTCATACCTTGTGTACGCAATACTACCGCCATCTGTATATGTGCATATCACAATTCCCTCAGCGTATTCTTCTAGAGGCAACTATGTACTCGTAATGTTTGGTTGTAATGCTGCACTGCCGACCACCATGAGAGCGATGCCCATTATTAATTTTCTCTTTAAATTAGCATTCGACGATAAGCCTCAAATATCCAAGCACATCACGTTTATCAGTTTCATTCTCATGTATGTAGAGAACGTACACAACCACGCGGAATGGAACTGATGTAACTAAGCGTGTAATTGGACTAAATGAAAAGTGGAATGATGATTAGATCATTTTATGGTCTACATCTTCTTCATAGTGTACACCATCGGCATTAAATTATTAAATGAAGATGGCATTTTTCCCACTTAGCCTATGTTTATTTGGACCTCTTCTTCGGCATTTTAAGCCATTATCTGTGAGAACATTAAAACCAAAACAAGCAGAGCACATGACATGTACACACTGCCATTCTCATCTTGTTCTAGCTAAACATTCAGTAATGACTTAAAAAGCAAGATTAAGATGTGTAGTGAGGACGAAGATGTTTTAATAAATAAAGCCTAACTGTTTGTAATATTTTTCTTTCGGGAGAAATCATATATCTAAAACATCTGTAACCATGAGTGAACTTATACACTGTCTTAACTGACATGACTTGTACAAATTGTACACGGATGGCTCAAAAATGTGTGTCTGCAGAAGGCATTTTTTATAAACAAATAGGGCGTGGACAGTCTTTCTTGTTTCCTGCTGAAATGTCGATATTAACCGCCGAGTTGTACACCATCCATCAAGCTATTCTTTATGCAGGCCACCTACAAGTCGACAAGGTCCTAGTATGTACTGACTCGGTAAGTGCCCTATAGTGTCTTAGAAAGACAGCCAAAGGGAAAGCCGTGAATCCTTTGGCACATGATGTGGTGATCACTGTAAATGATAGTTTTGTTTTCTCACATATAGTCTCTGAACTTTTTGAATCCCCAAATAATCGCCAATGTTTCACACTCAATCACACTGTAATTTCTAGGCAACGACCTGCTTGCAAAGGCAGTTGTCCTGTGATCTTCCATCTCATCATCCCCAAAATTTTAAAACAGTTCTACTCCAATACCGTATCCATTAGAGTTAGCCCATAAACAATAAGGTCGACTAAGGTCAGGTCGGTATAAAATTCTGTCCTCTTTCAAAGCTTCCTTAAGATGGTTAAAAGCTTCCTGACACTCAGCTGTCGAAATAAAAGCTACCTATTCAAACATGAGTTACTGAACACTTGTCCAAACACAAAATTTCTCTAGAATTTACACAAACCCAGAGAAGACTAACTGTCTCTGATTCTTTGGAGATGGGTATTCCTTAACTGCTTTTATCTTTTCATGGCCTACTCTGATGCCAGTGGCAGATAACATCCTACCTAAAAATTTTATTTCCTTTCTAACAAATTCACATTTTTAAGACTAAGTGCCATGCCCCCATTTCTCAAAGCTTGAAATGCCACATTCAACAGGTTACAATGCTCTTCCCAAGATTCAGTGCCAACCAACAGGTCAGCCACATACACCATTATTTTGGAACCTGACCCTAATCCTTAGACTTGGTCTAGTGCTAGTGTGAACAATGACACACAAATTTTCAACCCAAATGTAACCACAGTATATTGGTAGCTCTTTCCATCCACCAGAAAGGAAGTATAGTTCCTATATGCTTCTGCAAGTGGTACTTGCCAATAACTGTCTGTCAGATCAAGACTGGTCATATAATTCATCTTGTAGTATTTTTGCAATATCCCATCCATATTCCTTTGGCGATCAGTCTCTCTACTCACTATCATATCCAACATCCTAGCATCTTTGATCACCCTGACACTGCCTTCCTTTTTATCCACAACAATTATATTCACTCTTATTCCTTTTTACAGCCCTATACTCCATCATCCTTTCAATTTCTTTGTACATTTATTCTCTCAGGGCAAACACCATAGAAAAATTTTTTCTTGCAAAAGGTTCATGTGGTTTGACATCTAATTTATGCACTGTGTCCTCAACTTTACCTGGTTTATCAGAGAATACCTCTCTATTCACCTATAATATTTCTCTCAACAGCTCTTTCTGTTGCTCATTCAGTCCTGTTACTTTATCCAGTTGGTTATTTAATTCTTCCATTATTCCTCCCTCATCTCCACTACCACCACAGTCTCAGTTCAGTTCTAAACCCCAAACCTCATTTCCTATTGGTATCACTTTTATTTTTAGTTGTCCCATTAAACTGTTATTATCCATTGACCCTTCACTACCAAAACCGAGAAAGCTCTATCCACAATTAATCTCTGCTCTGCATTCCATTAGCCCGTCCATCCCTAAAATAATATCCACACTCAAACCAGACAACACAAAAAGTTGTGGCCCAGACTTATGCCCCCAAGTTCAAATAACAAAACAATTAGGTCCTTCAAAGATTTACTCGATTTACTTGTAGCACCTACTATTTTCAGTACCAATACTGGCACATCCACTACTTTGTTATCATCCTTTACACAACCATAAAATTCTTCAGTAACAATACTTGCTTCGCTATCAGTATCCAAAAGCGCTTTTTCTTCTCTGCCATAGGCTCTTATCCTTAGAAATGGCTGTCCATCTTTAATATCAGGAACCTACGTTTCCTCATGTAATAGATCTCTCTAAATATTGCCATGTTGCCAATCTTTACAACCTAACTTCGAATTTACATCCTCTCCTGAGTCTTTTTGAATTATGTACAAACGTCTTTCCTCCTCCTCTCAAGCCGCCATTTTCTTATCCTTGCCAATGATGAAAATATTAGGCTTTTCCTCTTTATCTGCATCTATATCATTGTTCATAGGATTTTTAGAAGTCTCCCCTCCAGCAGTTTCAGAAATCTGCCCTTCTCCTTCCTTATTATTTTCCTACAGGCTACCCTGTAATGTAAATGCATCCCCTTGTATCCCTTCTCCTTCTTCTTCTGCTTCTTCTTCTTCATTACAACTACTATTACCACTATCTCCTCCCTCACTACCAACACTTTCAACATGTATCACTATATCCTCCTCTCTCTCACCTCCACACACCTTTTCATACTCTTCGTCTCCACCATACATTTGAGAAAACATTTCTGTACATGAACCAATTGGCTCTACGTTACTTCCACAATCAACTTCAGGCACTACCTCTCCACATCTCCCATTACCATAACTAGTATTACTCATATTACATATTACTAAACTTCTTGTCTCACCATGGCAAATTATAACATTGTTAGGCCCTATCATTTGACCACCCCAACATGGGCATTCACTGTTGCAGGGTACTGTTTCCCATCCGAAATTCTCCTTTTATGTCTTCTACTGTTACCCCTAGACTTTATTCGACCTCTTCCTCCTCTGCCTCTGCCATTTACTTGGTGCACTCTGTTAGTCTACTCTCAGTTCTCCTGGCACCACTCAGAGATTCTGTTTTCATGAAACAAACAACTTGTTTGTTATCTATCTGCATCCCTACCTATTCAAAAAGTCTTTAATATTATTATTCCCTATCAATTCACGTCTTTTATTAAGAGGTAACGTCCCCATTAGCATAGCTATAGTATCCCTATCACTCCAAGTAGAATTCAAATGTTTCCAATTCCCACAGTATTCTTGCATACTCTCCCTATTTTTCATATCACACCATGGGGCTTTCTTAAGAGCTTATTTAACATCACTTTATTTCTCTTTGGACAAGTACTTTCCCTGAAAAGATGACACAAATGCCTCAAAAGTTTCATATTTACCAGCACATCCGCTATCCAGTCCAAACTTTCTCTTTTAAAGAAGCATTGACCCTTTTTAACTTACGTTTCTCGATCCACTCTACAGTACACTGATTTCCCAAACTATTTATAAAAGACTCAGGATGCACATTCCCTTTATGATCAAACACTACAATATTAAAACTACTACCATCTTTCACAGATATTACCACAGCTGAAGCCGTAGCACTTCTGTCTCGCACTGTTCTCTCAAAACTCCCTACCCTATTCCCAATCACAGAAGTGGTCCTTTCCACTTCTTTCACTTCCACCTTAGTCTTCTGGCTATGTTCCTAGACAACACCATCACAATATTCCTTCAGGCTATTTTTTGTTGTTCACACTTTTCAGCTTGGGCTACTACATTTTTATCAAAGCAACCTATATTTTCCTTTATAATGCTCTAAAATTTCCTTTGTTCTTCATTTAATTCAAATTCTGCCTCCTTAAATCTCTCTTTAACATCATCTTTGAATTTATGATAATCTTCATTTGCCTTGTACTTGAACTCAGACATCCTCTTTTCTAATCCATCTTCCAAGTTCTCTTTAAACTCCTTCGAGTTTCGTTTGGTTTTTGATCTACCTCCTTTTTTGACTCATCTGCCTCTTGCTAACAGTTTCTATTTGCCCACTAAGTTCTTTCCTAAGTTGTCTCTGCCGTTTTTTCATTTCCTCTTGTCGTGGTTACATTTCTTTCTGTCCTTCCGTTCCACTAACAGCAATGCCAACACTTTCTATTCCACCCGTCTCATCTGCTTCTCTTTTGACACCCGGTTCCACTTTACTGGCTGATCCTTTCTATACATTTACTATAACAGATCCTGTATGTTTATCTACCACTTGTTCACTTCCCCATGTCTGGAAACCAGCTACCGTTTCATCTTCATTAATCGTCAGTTTGCACACTCAATTAAAGGAACACGACACAAAACAATTCTACGATTAATAGCTTCCTCAAGATAGTATTACAATAACACTGTCCTGTCACTACACGATCGACATATCTGGCGAAATCGGACCAGATAGTTTCACAAAATGTAACTGTATCATTTGAAACAGCACCTCCTCGAACCTCGACTAAATTAGAACCGACTGTATTCATCTACTCGGACTGACAGTACCCGATCCGTCTCTCCTAAATTTACCGCACCCGCAAATTTTAAGTTAACTGGAACCAGGAATACTCTACTTTTCTTCAGTTCGACTGAACATTACATGCACACATGCAAGTAATTACCCAGAAACTATAAAATTTTGGATGATCACCCACTAGCCCAAATCACACAGATTACCAGTGATAAAATATCCTCCTAAACAAACTGAACAGCTCGTGACGTGTTTAAACCTACTAAAGCAATGGCGGTCAATGCACAGCGCGCAAAATACATCGGCAGAGGACAATAATTCGTACGAGATTAAATGCAGGACAACAAAACGTGTTAATGTAAGCAAACATTGACAGACTACATAAATAAAGAAACATTGGCAATTAAAAGCAAATAAAAAGAAACCAAAACTCTGTAACTCTTGTCTCTTTAGTATTAGTTGTTATTGTTTGCAAAAATGACAGTGTCGGAAATTAATATGTTTGCAAAGTTATTATGTTGTGAAAGGAAATAATTAAATGAATGAAACCAAGTTTTAACTACTGATCTGTATATTACTGAAATTAAAGCTGAATAGTATTACAATACGACAATTTACAGTTACATAAAATGAATGTCCAAAAAAAAGGCTATTGTTGTTTCTATATAAAGAGTTTTTACATCACTGATTAGAACGATGTAGTTCGTGGTGTCTCTTAGCCAGTTTCCACTTAGCTGATGCTGCCGGTGAGTCGTCGACATCTGTGTCGTTAGTCCATGATCCTTGAGCGTTTAACCCAATAGTTGGCGTCTTCTTCCTGGTCTTGTTCGTGAGCGCCAGTTGTGTATGTAATAGGTACGCTCGGTGTCTGCAGAATTAATTCCAGTCTGGGTATCTGCAAACAACGGCGAAGATAAAAATACGCCTCTTTCCATTAACGAGTGACGAAATCTGATGTAATAATGTTTGTTACACACTTTAGCCACAGTTTTCAGATTTATAGTTTACGCTCACGGCGCGCCGCTTTTCACAGTATACTTGTATGTACTACGAAAGTAAATCAAATCGATTGTACTGTAAGTCATTAGTTCGTGGTTTAAACCGAACAATGCGTGCCGTGCGCAATTGTCTACACAATCACCTCAATCACGCAGCCATCAGCACACCGTACATTCACAGTTAAAGCTCTTCATATCAATATACGACACGAAAATGTGTTACTATATTTTCTGTTTCGTTCCACAGTCCGTGGCATGCACTAAACAGTTTGTGCTGTCTAAAATCGAAAACGGTATCTTTACGGCGTGCACACAGCTTACCGGTGTGCACGTCAAAGTTTTATGCTTAATGAGTCAAAATGCAGCTCTGGCAAAGAAGCAACGCGACACGTCAAGTCACTAGTTCTTTAATCGCGATACACACCGAGACCATATACGTAGCATTGTCCAAACACTGATATATTTCACAGGACACCAACACAATGTTTAACAGCACGACAGTCACCTCCACTCACCTTCTTACTCTCCGCTCTTTGTTGACGCCTTCTCTGTCGACCTCTCGATATGGTTCCACATTACTCATACACCTCGCTTCACGTAACACTCTAAAAAATTCTGATTACGTCGATTTACAGTTTTATACACAATCACAATTTCATGTTACTCTGTCTACAGAAAATTAATTCAAATAACATGTTAACAAATACTGAAGTATACAATATCCGAATAACTGAAAACGGCAATTAAATCCATGACAACTACATTATGTAAATGGAAAATAATGACACCAACAACTGATTTCACAAAACTCATTCTGAAGTAGCCTTTTCAATGCGTGGCGGAAATGAAGCAGGAAAGAAGTAACAGAAAATACAGTAAACCGGGAAAAAAACATATACCAGCTAGTAATGTTATCTTTGGAACGATATACTGCGAAGTCTCAATGGGGCGAAGTTGCTGAGTCAACGGATTCATCTTCAATAAATATCGGGACGTGCTGGAATTAGGGGCAACGAACGTGCAGATCACCTGGCGAAAATTGTGCAGCATCTACTTCTTATCGACAGACCCCTACCATATAGTGATCTTCCTACTAGATTCGCCAGCCAAGCAAGAAAGGAGAGGACAAACTTAGTGGACATCAACAGCACATGGTGTTGGGCGATTCAACAACACATTCCACGCCGTCCTCAGTTTCTCAACTTGACGCTCACGAGAACAAAAACTGTTACTCTTACCAGACTAAGAGCAAGACACATAAAACCAATAAAACGAGACATTGGTTAAAATTAAGTTGTAAGGCGTCAGGCAAATCCAACACCTTCCATGAAAACCCTGACATGATAAGCAAATCCAGTAGTATGTCACATACCTCCGAATAAATTGTGACATCAAATTAACCAAAGTAATACGAGTGACGAGTGAGCAAACGGAATACCACAGACCAACACAAGAATGCCTAAATGCATGTCATACCTTCCCACCGTGGGACAGACGCAGTTCCAAGGGGAGAAACAAGAACAGAAGCCCAGACCAGTACCGTGTCAAACTGGAAGGCCCTACGATAAGGGACGGACGGACACCCACGTCGCCAGCAGACCGCTACGACCACACCACCCGCAAGTTTTAGCGTGAGACGTTTTCGCGTCTCTGTTATGTTAGGACCACCCCCCAGCCCATGTTAAAAGCTAGAGCCCTCCAGAAGAACAGTATAGATCTTACGATAACACAAAAAAGGCTACACCACCTGCAAGTTTTAGCGTGAGACTTTTTCGTGTCTCTGTTACGTTGCAAACTTTAAAAACATTGCCCCACCACGAAAAGCATAACGTTTCTCATTGGATAGACAGAATTTTTGTAGGCGGAGCTTAAGGTTAACATTGAGACCCTGATTGGTCAGATGAAAACACAGCCAGATAGTTTTTTTTTAAACCAACTTCGGTAAATTGTTGTAAGGAGAAGTTAGAGAAGAGTTTTTTCCGAGACAGCGAGGTGAGCGGAGCTGTGCTGTCCTTCGCCCCCTGACGAACACCGACAAGGTAATGAACGCACGCGATGCCGCATAACAGCGCATAAAGCTTCATTCAGAACTGCAGAAGTCTCATCTGTTACACCCCCTTTTTGCGTAATACTAGTGTCAATCGTCAATTAAAGCTCATGGTGTTCACATTTGCCACTTGAAGTAAAAATCTGAAACGCGATGATTTTTCTGTTATATAGTTATTGAGAAGCCACATCAGCCACTGTAATTTACGACAAGTTAGATAAGTAATTAAAGATAATTGAGGGTCACTGTGGACCATTTTGATAGTTTTCTCTTTTGTGAAACTTAATTTAAACCTAGATTATAGTTGTGATATGGCATAGGTCATCCTTCGATCCATTGTAGAACTTGGAAACCCATTCAGGGAATATTCGTTCACATTATTTGTTGAAGGCAGTTGGTTTTTACCATCCTGTATTAAAACATTTCCTTTTATCAATAGTGCAATTTATAAACGATGTTTTGTGAACAGAATAAAATTTCCAATGGTAAACTTAACTGCTTTTTCGACGTTATTTTACCAGCTAACTATAAATAGGAAAGCCTTGAACCCCTTCCACTAAATTTAGTTAGTATTACGATTCTTTTACAGGGAGTGCAGTGGAGCTGACGCTGAAATCATTAAGTATTTGGTTGTATCATCGCTAGTCTCACTGAACTCTCCTGAATTCTACATGTCATGTGTGGTCTGGCGTCTCCTTACCAGCAACAGGTCCCAGGTTCAAATTAGTCAATCCCCTAAAAAACACGCTCAGAGCGTCGTTGCGCGAAAGTGGTAGGGAGACACGATATAGAACAAACAGACACCACGCAGAATGTTTAGAAAGGCCATCTCCAACCTGTGAGTCCTGTCTCATTGACGAGGACATGGTGTATATATTCATAGAAAGTGACAAATACAATCATCCTAGAACAATTAAACTGTACAACATTTTAAAAAGTAAGGGTTTTTTCTATTAGAGTAGTTCTAAGTTCCATGAAAAGGACCGTTGCCAAATGTATTTTCCGTCTCATTTGTCTTTGTAAAAGGGAAGTTTAAATTTGAGAAACACTCTAATTTTTCATTAGGTATGCAGATAATTGAATTTTATGTTAGAATTTCGTGGATTTTAATGTAACGGTACCGTCAAAATAATGTACTTTGTTGGCTCCTTATCTCGTTTAATTATATTTTTATTTTGTACTGAAATCAGGCCAATGTCCTGTTTTTATCGTTATGTGCAATACTGTATCTGGTGAAAAGCGCTCTGCTTTAAACCAAATAAAATAATAAAAAAGCAATACAAACAAATAAGAACACAGACGTGATCGGCTTACTAGACAAGTAAATGATTTGTCCGTTGTCCAGGAATAAAATTTCTCTTAGTGGCACTGCACGCAAGAAACTGAACTTATACGAATGAATACTTCGTGCTGAGCCAAGACTGAAATCTAGACGTAAGACAAACTTTGCGTAATCCTGTCGTCCTGAGACGCGTATAATATTACGGTACATTGATAATGTTTTCTTTTGGAGCGTCTAATTATAGCTGAATGAAACACAATTTTCGTGCCATACGCGTTACGCCTCTACTCTTTGCATGGCATGGAATATGTACTGTACATACTTTAAATTATTACTACTTCATTGAAAAGTAACTGAAACAGAACACGTTGAGTGGCTCGAGACAGGACGTTCATATTCACAGGACATGTACGTTGGTATGTTCTGCAGAAATGTTTAGCATTTCAGTCACTTCAGTTCAGCATGTGTCCTGTTGCCTTGTAGGCACCAGGTCCGCCGCGGGCCCTGGTAACTTGTTCCACGCGAGATGGCATTGACGCGTATAAGGTACGAATGACGTCCTGTGGTTTAGCCATCCATGCTGAATTCACCTGGTTCCAGAGTTCACCTGTGGTGGCTGGCATTGGATCACAGCGCTGCGTCCGTCATTTCGTCATATCCCACACATTTCCGATTGGCGACAACTCTCGCGCCGCGCGGGATTAGCCGAGCGGTCTATGGCGCTGCAGTCATGGACTGTGTGGCTGAAAAGAAGGTTCAAATGGCTCTGAGCACTATGGGACAACTTCTGAGGTCATCAGTCCCCTAGAACTTAGAACTACTTAAACCTAACTAACCTAAGGACATCACACACATCCATGCCCGAGGCAGGATTCGAACCTGCGATCGTAGCGGTCGCGCGGTGCCAGACTGTAGCGCCTAGAACCGCTCGGTCACCCCGGCCGGCTTGTGCGGCTGATCCCGGTGGAGATTCGAGTCCTCCCTCTGGCGTGTGTGTGTGTGTGTGTGTGTGTGTGTGTGTGTGTGTTTGTCCTTAGGATAATTTACGTTAAGTAGTGTGTAAGCTTAGGGAGTGATGACCTTAGCAGTTAAGTCGCGTAAGATTTCACACACATTTGAACATTTGAGAACTCTGGCGCACCAGGGAAAATGGCTGACATTCTGTGATGTGTTCGTGTAGCAACATGTGGTCGTGCCTTGTATTGCTGGAAAAATGGCATCTGGGGTGTTGTGCACAAAGCGTATGGCTGCGGGCCACAGGACGTCATTCACGTAGATCACACTGGTCTCAGTGTCCTGGACACGCACCAATTGCGATTTGTGGTTGCACCCAGTAGCACACCACACCATAAAGACATGAGTTGGCGCAGTGTCTTGAGCGAATGCAGTCACTGTGATGCCGCTCCCCCTGTCTGCGGTGAACCAAAATGTGACAATCATTTGCAAGCAAACAGAACCTGGTTTCGTCCGAAAACACTGTCTGATGCCGTTCCTGTCCTCAGTGACGTCGTTCCATACATCATTGCCTGCTAGCATGTTTCTGCACATTCGTCAAAGGCAGGCAGGGACGACGCGTAATAAACGGCGACGGACTGTCACCCCGGATAGTGTATTATGTGTTAGATAGTTTCCCTGTCGTGCCAGAGCCGAGGAGGACGCAGATCTGTCCTGCAGTGCCATTCGGGTGAAGGGTATGGTCTTCGTGGTGCGACCTGCCCCTTTTCGTCGTCTTCTACGGTCTTCGTGAACCATTTGGGCCGGCCGCTGTGGACGAGCGGTTCTAGTCGCTTCAGTCTGGAACCGCGCTGGTGCTACGGTCGCAGTTTCGAATCCTGCCTCGGGCATTGCTGTGTGTTATGTCCTTAGGTTAGTTAGGTTTAAGTAATTCTAAGTCTAGGGGACTGATGACCTTAGATGTTAAGTTCCATAGTGCTTAGAGCCATGTGAACCATTTTTGAACCATTTGGCACACATCCGTTGCACTGCCGAAACACTTCGTCCCACACAAGCAGCAATTTCCCGGGTAGATGCATCACGTTTTCTCACGCCAACAATGTGTCTTTGAAACCGATTTGACGGTACGGTTTGCGCATACGTCTCCGAAGCATCTTGCAGTTTTGCTCAAGCCACACCGATCCATTAACTTGTGTTTATCGTGACAACGAGAGCCGCAGGCACATTTTACCTGTACGTGGTGTTGTGATGTTGAGATATCGATGTTGAGCTTGAACCCGCAGGCCGACATGGTTCAAATGCTAGTCATATGTAGAACATACTAATTACATGTCCTGTGAATATGAACGACCTATCTCTTTTTTTTTTTACATGGGTGTAAATGTATATCGTCCCAAGATGTAAACTAAGTACAGTCGCACCAAAAAGTATTGGCACACGTGCGTATTTATCGTTGCTGGTTACAAACGCCGCACATTTCGGTACATGTACGTGCTACCTCACATACCAGACATTACGATTCTGCCCACAGTGCCTACCATTAACAAAGAAATGCAGTATTAAGGGCAAACATGTATCTCCTCTGCACACAAAAAGTATTGGCACAGAACGTGGCTTCACGGTATATTGCTGGGTTTTCAGGTACCGGAACGCCATCTGCTGACGCAATAGACACTGCGTGTGTTGACGGCCCAGTCGCTACTACGTTGCTGTATTGTGCGATAGTGGTCAGCATGGGGCCGAAGAAGAAGGAACATTCAGTGGCGTTGCGTGAGAGAGTGGTATTGCTCCATTCACAAGGGAGAAGCTATCGACAAATCGGAGCAGAGGTGTCTGTTAGCTACACCACGGTAAGAGCCATCATTCATAAATATAAAGAGACTCGAACAACAGTGAATAAGTGTCGTCCTGGACGTCCAAAAGTGCTAACAACCCGAGAGCGTCGCCGTATCATCGAATTTGCTCGGATGGAACCTGCTACAAGTGCAGCAACTATTGCTGAGGTTCTTCAGACAACATCCGACAAGACGGTTAGTGTTCAAACTATACGAAATGTATATAAAGACAGTAACTGTTCTCGAAAGAACAGATACTGTAGATGACCGTGCAGCTTTTCCCTGGAATAAATGATGACTAACTGAAACCCTCAGCTGCCGACAGGTGTTGTTGATATACCTCGATGTGGACAGCTGAAAATGTGTGCCCCGACCGGGACTCGAACCCGGGATCTCCTGCTTTCATGGCAGACGCTCTATCCGTCTGAGCCACCGAGGACATAGAAGAATAGCGCGACTGCAGTGACTTATCCCTTGCACGCTTCCCGTGAGACTCATATTCCCAACTGTCCACAATTCTACCTATGTAATATATATGAAGACAGTTAGTTGTAGGCTATCCAGCCATTGACCTTCGTCTGTGCGAATGCGCACAGTTTGCCCAAACTCTTACGGGAATCGCCAAAGCGTGCGCGAGTAATGAGTGAATGGGCAAATGTCTATAAGTTATATTACATAGGTAGAATTGTGGACAGTTGGGAATATGAGTCTCACGGGAAGCGTGCAAGGGATAAGTCCCTGCAGTCGCGCTATTCATCTGTGTCCTCGGTGGCTCAGATGGATAGAGCGTCTGCCATGTAAGCAGGAGATCCCGGGTTCGAGTCCCGGTCGGGGCACACATTTTCAGCTGTACACATCGAGGTATATCAACAACACCTGGTCCGCAGCTCGTGGTCGTACGGTAGCGTTCTCGCTTCCCGCGCCCGGGTTCCCGGGTTCGATTCCCGGCGGGGTCAGGGATTTTCTCTGCCTCGTGATGACTGGGTGTTGTGTGATGTCCTTAGGTTAGTTAGGTTTAAGTAGTTCTAGGGGACTGATGACCATAGCTGTTAAGTCCCATAGTGCTCAGAGCCAACAACACCTGTCGGCAGCTGAGGGTTTCAGTTAGTCATCATTTATACGAAATGTGTTGAATTAGGCTCAAATGCATGGACGTTCTCCCAGGAAAAAGCCATACATATCGGAAATTAACAGGCAAAAACGCATGCAGTTTCCCCAAGGACTACATCAGCAACTGTGATATTTGGCGACGAATCGAAGTTCAATGTGTTCGGATTTGATGCAAGAAAGAAAGTTTGGCGCAAGCCGAATACGCACCTTGACGTCAGACTCATGCATCCCACAGTCAAACACGGTGGGGGCGGTATCATGGTCTTGGGCTGTATGGCGGCGTCCGGCGTTGGAAATCTAGCTGTAATCCACGGTACAATGGATCATATGAGAGACATCGACGTGTTGCGAGGTAATTTACACGCTAGTGGACAGACACTGGCCATACTGGGGTGTTTCATTTCCAGCAAGACAACGACCCAAAACATACCGCCATGAAAACCCGGGAGTGGTTACTGTACAACGCCCCCAGAAGGGTTCTAACACCACCTCAGAGCCCTGATTTGAACCCCATTGAGAACCTCTGTGCTCATCTTGACACACAAGTTAGAAAAAGGCGTCCGTCCGGTAAAAACGACTTGGAGAAAGTGCTCCTGGAGGAATGGTCGAAAATTACCCCTTTATCACCAGGAATTTAATAGAAAGCATTCCTGGGCGTTTACGTACTGTTATAGATGCTAAAGGGATGCACACCAGCTATTAGAAGGTGAATATCAATGAAGAAAACGAACACACTGTCCGATTCATGCACGAGTGCCAATAATTTTTTGGATGCAGAAGAGCGATGTTTATTTTCATAACACTATGTTACTTTACGACAGGTGATTTGGAAATATTTTGCCGGCCGCGGTGGCCGTGCGGTTCTGGCGCTGCAGTACGGAACCGCGGGGCTGCTACGGTCGCAGGTTCGAATCCTGCCTCGGGCATCGGTGTGTGTGATGTCCTTAGGTTAGTTAGGTTTAAGTAGTTCTAAGTTCTAGGGGACTTATGACCTAAGATGTTGAGTCCCATAGTGCTCAGGGCCATTTTTGGAAATATTTGTAACCTATGTAATGTAAGGTGGCACGTGTCTGGGTTCTGTTCTGAAATATATGTTTAGTTTAACCTACAACCACTAAACTCTAACTGTGCCAATACTTTTTGGTGCGATTGTAGTATAAACAAAAGTATGTACATATTAAAACATATGTATATGTATGTACATATTAAAACAATATTGGAAACAATAAAAGCGAATCGAGTATGGCACGAAAATTGTGTTTTATGCAGTTCTAATTAGACAGTCCAAAGGTAAAAATTATCGACTTGGCGTAAGGCTATCCCGAACGGTAAAAACAGACAATTCGAGATAGATAAGGCTGTTTGGTACAACGCCAGACGGAGCCGCTGTGTTCTAAAGTACGTATCAACGTTCAAGGTCGCGATACAACAGACAGCCTATGTGCAGTGACAAAGTACGCCGTAGCGATAGCAACGCACGCAGTGTGGCAACGTCGCATTGCGGCTGGCTAACCTCGGCTGTCCGCCGGCCAGAGCGGTACGCTTTATACGTTACTTTTCCCACCTGTTTGCGATATAGGTGTCGTATCTCGTGAATAGCACACGAATAATGCTAGCGGAATCCAGAGAGCGCAAATTACGTAAGAAAACTCGCACAACAAAGAGAATTTTGCGTAAGGTCGAGTACGAGCGACGGTGATTCGTCCGCGTTGCGGTCAGCCTACTACTACGCAATCGTTCTCAGGGATCTGAACCGTGGAGACTGGTACAGCAGCTCGAAAGGAATGAAGGACGGTGGTAAAAGAGCGCAGCTATGTCGTCGGCGGCTGTTCGATACGAGGCAGTGAGTGTTCTCCCTTTCCGGGGCCTCAGTTGGGATGAACGGCCGGGAGCAGGGAAGGCGAAGGCGGCGGCAGGCTGGCTGGTCGGGGCAGGCCGCAGGCCCTGGCGACGCGCGGTCTGCGCCCGCCGAGCCCCTGTTGGTGGGGGTGTAGGGGGGAGGGGGGAAGGGCGGCTCCGCGCCTGAGCCTGCCAGACAGCCTGTCGCCACACAGCTTCCGCCGCCAGCCGTTGGCGGCACCGCTGTCGCCGCGGCGCGCCCGCGCTACATCCGCTGGCTGGCCGCAGCTATTTTAACACCTTGACTTTACACCGTTCAGAATAGAAATGGGAAACTGTGACTTTCTGATATGACTGATCTCTGTGAATGCTACTTTTCGATAACTGCGATTTGTCACAGTTTAAAATAGCAGTTAACCAATCCACTTACATCGCTTCGCAACGTCATAACGCGTTTTGTGTGATTTATCGCCTAGTTTACACGACGACATTGGGTTGCGCCACTCGTTGCGTGGAATGAGTTGCACGCAAATGGTTTCATATTTGTCTGTCGACACGGCGAAGCCAGTGTACACTTCAGTTTCATCGTTTTGTGGGTTCCTGAGTCGTGTCTGAAATGAAAGTTTTGACACGTGCACGTCGCACGAGTCGTGATGGAGTTAAAACTTGTTGCGTGGAATCGCTGCATAATAAAAAAATAAGAAACGTGTTTCGATTCGTGACAGGATGAAGAAAACACGTCAGCTCGGTTGCTCAGCATTCTTGCTGAAATAATTTGTAATGGAAGACCCAAGAAGTTCTTTTAATTGTCTTAGAATGTCACCAGAACTGTTCATGTTTCTTCTAAATATAGTTAATTTTGCGATAAGGAATAACGATACTGTAATGCATGAAGCACTTCGCCAGAACTGAAATTACATATCACATTGCATACATTACAATCGAGAACACTCGACATGCTATAAGATGCTGATTTAGTAGGCGATGACACTTTTTCATTAACACCAATAATTGTTAACATTAACAATAATGATTATTAACATTAACAGCAGTAATTATTCGAACAGGCTGCATTAAGAAGAGAATGGTTTGCAAACTACTGTCTTGAAAATAGATCTGTACAGTGGCAATATTTCAAATTTCAAACATATGTGAATGGGGAGAACTGCTGCTACGTTTTAAATAGATGAATATTGAATAAAGAATGCAGCTTCTTGATTTGTGTAGTCTTCCGTCCTGTCAACAATATTCCTTAAAAAAAAAAAAAAGTCGGCCAACTCGAACGATGGGGCTTTAGTCTTGTAGACGAGAGCATTTCCACAGCTAGAATTACACTTGCTTGTATTTTTCTTAATTCAGTTGTATATGTGCTTCTAATTCAATAAATTTTGCCCTGCAGCTCAAATTTGTTCAAACTTTCTGTGTTCTGATCGCACGTGAAGGTCTCATGAGCAGCAATGTATTACTTATTGTAGTCAGCATCACTGAAATCCCACAAACATCTATGCAAAGCATAGATATCCAAAAAGCGAACACTATTCTCCGTTCCTCACTGCATATTTCAATTTGTCTACACTCTACAAACACACATAACCTCAAAACTCATGCAACTAGTGTCGCCAAAGTTGGAACACTTGGAAAGTGTTTAGTTTCACCGACGAGTTGCGCAAACGCACGGCGCGCATTCTCAGTGGCCGATAGCGCAGTTGCCTGCAACCTAGGCTTTACACTACCACGCAAGTAGAAACTACGGAGATAAATCGCATTTTAGCATACAAATTCAGGGTGTTTTGAAAAGAATTACCTGATTTCAAAACTCCATATTTATTGATAAAAACAAACTACAAACTTGGGATTAGCTATGCTATTACAAATGCCCTATGTGTCCACCAGCTGCAGCATGAACAAAATCTAGACGACAGCTAAATTCGTCATAAACTTTACGCAATGTATCTGCTTTTACGGAAGTTTTAGGAGCTGTTATTCTGTTCTTTATTTCTTCTACGTCACGAGGTAAAGGCGAGATGAACGAGGCAGTGTCATTGAGAAACTGACGTAGGCTGTTGTGCCATGGTGGTGGAGCTCCATCCTGTTGGAAAACGTAGTTATTGGAGTCCTCCTAAAACTGTGGTAAAAGCCAATTCTGAGATCTGAAGATAGCTGTTCCAGTCACTGTGCTTTCTTCAAAAAGAAGGGACCGCAAACTTTTTCGCGAGAAATGGCTCACGCGATTTTTTTCTTGAGGGGATATTTGAAAGAAAGTGTGTTCATCTCCGCTTTACCTCGTGGCATAGAAGAAAAGGACAAAATAACAGTCGCCATAACTTATGTAAAAGCAGATACATTGTGTAAAGTTTATGACGAACTTAGCTATTGCCTAGACTTTGTTCGTGCTGCTGTTGGTGAGCAGATGGAGCATTCGTAATAGCACAGCTAAAACTAAGATTTTGTGAGTATTTTGCAATTCATCCCATGACTGTAGTATGTTTTTATCAATAACTATAGAGTTTTGAAATCAGGCCAAAACACCCTATACATCTGTTAACTGGTATTTCTGACTAGGAGAACTAGGTCAATATAACGGACGTGATATTATGTTCTCGCCCGTAAACTCTTCAATCTAAAAATTCAGCAGTGTGTCATTGAAATCATTATGCGACTTGAAAGGGATGATATCCTCTAGTTAAAGTTGTCCCGTACCCCTAAATTTTCTCCCATGTAGTTATCGGTAAAATGTTGGTTACGTGTTTTAAGGTTGATGAAACGCAAGTGAAAAGAATGCGAAGTGTAGAACTTCCAGTTAAAAGTCGAGATCGGGATCACTTTAAGCTCAATACTTGAAGATTTACCTGCATATTGTTGTGTTGAAAAAATCCATCTTGTGAATACACCACTGGTTCTGTTCAACATTTGATAACAGTTACGTAGTGGACGCCCCTTGTATTTTTTTATAGTTTATGTAAGACATGCGTATATAACACGCATCAAAGTGCTCAGCTGACATTTGCTCGTTATCTAACATATGTTTTCTGAATTTGCCTTCTAGTTTTAGTTTTTATGATGAAAAGTGCGTCAAGAGTGGTCAAAAAGACGTAAACATTAGGCTACCCTATAGGCCAGTCCACCTTTATCTGGCATTCATGTTCGTTGACTTAACCAGCCCTCAAACGAATCATCACCATTCAACCTAACCTTCGCTACACAACCAAGATTGCAGAGGGGGAGGGGGTTTCTCAGAGGAAATAAATTTATTAGTTCATTTCTTCGACCATAGGTAGGTTGTATATACACTCCTGGAAATTGAAATAAGAACACCGTGAATTCATTGTCCCAGGAAGGGGAAACTTTATTGACACATTCCTGGGGTCAGATACATCACATGATCACACTGACAGAACCACAGGCACATAGACACAGGCAACAGAGCATGCACAATGTCGGCACTAGTACAGTGTATATCCACCTTTCGCAGCAATGCAGGCTGCTATTCTCCCATGGAGACGATCGTAGAGATGCTGGATGTAGTCCTGTGGAACGGCTTGCCATGCCATTTCCACCTGGCGCCTCAATTGGACCAGCGTTCGTGCTGGACGTGCAGACCGCGTGAGACGACGCTTCATCCAGTCCCAAACATGCTCAATGGGGGACAGATCCGGAGATCTTGCTGGCCAGGGTAGTTGACTTACACCTTCTAGAGCACGTTGGGTGGCACGGGATACATGCGGACGTGCATTGTCCTGTTGGAACAGCAAGTTCCCCTGCCGGTCTAGGAATGGTAGAACGATGGGTTCGATGACGGTTTGGATGTACCGTGCACTATTCAGTGTCCCCTCGACGATCACCAGTGGTGTACGGCCAGTCTAGGAGATCGCTCCCCACACCATGATGCCGGGTGTTGGCCCTGTGTGCCTCGGTCGTATGCAGTCCTGATTGTGGCGCTCACCTGCACGGCGCCAAACACGCGTACGACCATCATTGGCACCAAGGCAGAAGCGACTCTCATCGCTCAAGACGACACGTCTCCATTCGTCCCTCCATTCACGCCTGTCGCGACACCACTGCAGGCGGGCTGCACGATGTTGGGGCGTGAGCGGAAGACGGCCTAACGGTGTGCGGGACCGTAGCCCAGCTTCATGGAGACGGTTGCGAATGGTCCTCGCCGATACCCCAGGAGCAACAGTGTCCCTAATTTGCTGGGAAGTGGCGGTGCGGTCCCCTACGGCACTGCGTAGGATCCTACGGTCTTGGCGTGCATCCGTGCGTCGCTGCGGTCCGGTCCCAGGTCGACGGGCACGTGCACCTCAGCCGACCACTGGCGACAACATCGATGTACTGTGGAGACCTCACGGCCCACGTGTTGAGCAATTCGGCGGTACGTCCACCCGGCCTCCCGCATGCCCACTATACGCTCTCGCTCAAAGTCCGTCAACTGCACATACGGTTCACGTCCACGCTGTCGCGGCATGCTACCAGTGTTAAAGACTGCGATGGAGCTCCGTATGCCACGGCAAACTGGCTGACACTGACGGCGGCGGTGCACAAATGCTGCGCAGCTAGCGCCATTCGACGGCCAACACCGCGGTTCCTGGTGTGTCCGCTGTGCCGTGCGTGTGATCATTGCTTGTACAGCCCTCTCGCAGTGTCCGGAGCAAGTATGGTGGGTCTGACACACCGGTGTCAATGTGTTCTTTTTTCCATTTCCAGGAGTGTATTTATATCGTGAGACACAAGGTTCTTGGAACGTAGTACGAACATCGGTTGTTGCCCACTCGTAGTTCAGAATAGTGCAGTGGCGAGCATGTACTGTTAACTGATTATCTACAAGAATTAAACGCAGAAAAATAGTGCAAAATGTATCATAACACTTCATAACTGCTAGACATTAGGAATTTATAGACTGTTCATGGTACACAGCACCAACCAGCCACCATTTGGTTTTGGGTTACTTAATTCAAAACAGCATCGTTAACGATTTCGAATTGACGTAGGCCTATTCATCTTCAGACAACTTTCATGCTTTTGCCAAAACACGTGGACGTTAGTTTAAACATCAGTTGCTGTGAAATAACCACGAGGAACACCTGTTTTTGTCGTTTTTCTTGAACGTATAGCACTTATGTTGTTCGTGAAGTTTACAAACACACTCACTGCAGTCTTCATTACTTTTCAACTTCACACACAATCTCCAGTCACCACTAGTTTTGACTCACTTACATCACATGTAAATAAATAGAGCCTTCATGAGGAAAATGTGCGCCAAATATGCTGTTATGTAGTGATTACCACAAAGATATGACACTGCAGAAAAGAGGGTGTACATTACTGCAAAATTAAATTCAGGCAGATATTTAAACTAAATTATAAGACATTGGACACAGAAAAAAAGTACTTAGGAATTTTTTACATTACGTATTTCGCAAAACAGAATATAAATAAAATGTGGTTAAGACAGTGTGTACAACAACATGTGTCATTTGAACAGAGCCGCCAACTGTTCATTACAAATTACATATTTAGTGCCATAAAACTTATCGACTAATGCCAAGGCAGACAATATTTTAAAATTATGAACTATACTTATGGTGGAGAGTGGAAAGTTCCATGTGGAAGTTTTTTAGAAATGCCTCTTCGATGAGGATGTTGGTAGGGAAATGGCTTTTATGTTTGTTTATCTCTGTTTCTTTTAATAGATTCATAGTGGCTCCCTTACGTAACAAGCGTAATATCTTCGTGTCGCTCTTAACGTTTTTTTTTAGTAACGCGTTACTTTTTTAATGAAGTAAACCAAAACGAAGTTGTGATATCCTGTTTTGACAGTTAAATAACTGACAGCGGCTGAAGGGAAGAGGATACACAATGTAGAGTGGTAATGGGACAATGGCAAGAAACGTTTTGCTGACTTTGTCCGCAGCTCGTGGTCGTGCGGTAGCGTTCTCGCTTCCCACGCCCGGGTTCCCGGGTTCGATTCCCGGCGGGGTCAGGGATTTTCTCTGCCTCGTGATGACTGGGTGTTGTGTGCTGTCCTTAGGTTAGTGAGGTTTAAGTAGTTCTAGGGGACTGATGACCGTAGCTGTTAAGTCCCATAGTGCTCAGAGCCATTTGAACCATTTTTTTTAACGTTTTGCTGAAAAAAGGGCAGGAAGATTAGAGTTTAACGTCTCGTCGATGGCGGATCATTACATACGGAGCAAAAGCTCAAAAAGGGGAAGAACGAAGAAGGAAATGGTATGTATTATTTTTGAAGTCCTTCTGAAAGTTTATATTCGGAGTCCTACGCTGTATGAAAGTGAAAGATGGGCGACAAACTATGCAGACAAGAAGAGAATAGAAGTCACTTTATAATGTTTTTAAAACTTTTGTTTTCCCACTTAAAAGGTTTAGAACCAGTGCAGGCTCATCATCAGATTGTGGATATCTCTAGGCAATTTATATTTTATGAGATAGGAGGTTCTCCCATCGACATCTTTGGGTAAAACATTGTCTGTTTTCTCGCCGCTTCAAACCTGAGTAAAATCTCCAGCTTTCGATGATGTCCTCCACCGAATTCTTCAGGAAGTATGACGTAATGATGACGTATACAGATGAATCACACGCCATCCATGGGGTGCTCACTACGACAGCAACATTTACAGTCATTTGTTCCTAACGCAGACATGAAGGATTTCGTCGAAAGCTCGAGAAGCGGCAAGAAAACTGAGAAGTTTTATACGCTTCGTGTTTTGTTCATATTTGCCGTGTCACTGGCAGTGGGCAGTGAGCTCTTTATTTTTAACTATAAAATTTACTTCTGTCAGTCCACATAAATTGTTCAACGGCTGTACCGGTGTCAACTGACTAGTGATTATCAGTAGCCCATACAAACTTGTTGGCTGATGGCTCCGTCATAACATGCTAGGAGCCTCACAGAAATGTTGATTCCTGGCATGCTATCACACAACCGTCGGCCAACTTGTATTTATGAGCTACTGATAGGGACTAGTCAGTTGAAACCGGTGTAGCAGTTAAATAATTTAAGTGAGTATTGACTGAATTAAGTTTCATATTTTATACCAAGTGGCGCTCGTGAAAATAGTGTAATTTATATAGATCATTTATGTATATAATTTGGCAGAGTCCGCATAAATCTGTTTTCACCACCGCCACGATCGCAGCGAATGACTGCACTTGGTACAAAATATACCTACCACGTAATAATGAGTCTACAGTGGCTCAAAAGCTCTTTGACAGAAAAACAGACGTTTTTAAAAAGAGCCTGATCGCAGTTTCATTACTAATTACCCCTTATTTTAACCACAGTCGCAGTGGTAAGCGACAAAATTGAGAAGATAAATAAAAAGCAGAGAGCTGATGGATTTGAAATTTAGTGGTGCAAGAGAGTGCTGAAAATTAGATGGAGGGATTGAGTACGGTGACTTGCGGAGTGTAGTTATACAGGTAGCTACTGAAGAGGTAATGAATCGAACTGAGAGAAGAGATCTTTTTGGTAAAACTAAGAGAAGAGATACAGATTAATAGGGCATATCTTGATGCTCCAAGGAATAGCAGAATTGTTAATGGAGGGAATAGAGAAAGAGAGAGAGAGAGAGAGAGAGAGAGAGAGAGAGAGAGAGACAGAGCGAGGGAGGAAGTGTGTAAAAATTGTATCGGGAGACTTGAATACAGTAAGCAGGCCCAAAGGGAGCGAGAAAAGGTGTAAGATAGAACAACATGGACAGCTGCATGAAACCAGTCCTCGGATTAATGACTACTGACTATAACAACATAGGAATTTAGCAAAAAATTAATGAAAATAGAAACGGTCCCACATAGGAAGTTCAGGAAACAAAGCAACTAACATTAAACAAAGCGAGGTACAAATTGTACAGCGGCTCGGGCATTTCAATGTGGAAATGAACACTATGTTGCACTTTTTAGGTTAGCTCTTTACAACGAAATTTTGGTAATATGTCTGTATAAAGAGTTTGGCTTCTTAGAACGTCTGCAATCTGCAAATTTCTTTTATCCCTCCAAGTATGACATGTGTAGAACCAACATCCCTGTCCTTAGATTTGAAAATATACGTGAATTCACAACGACGCTTTCGGTTTTGTTCGACTAAAGAACGAATTCTCTGCACTTCATTCGTTTAAGGAATTAATTAGCATACTATCAGTTAGAGCTAAAAATAAAAAGCAAACGTTTAGAAACAGCGCTGTCTGAAGCACTACTCAGTTTACTGTGATATACATAAGGTCCTTTCGTTCTCTGGAGAGAGCAAACATATTTGGAAGGTCTACCGAGAGACAGAACAACCGTAGTCATCCAGTTTTGCTGCAGCCTATAACTACGAAATTCACAGGACGGTATCATCTGGGTCTTTCAGATACACAGGCGATTATAACTATGCAGGGTGAATATTAAATAAAGTGACCAGGCCCGGATCTAGGGGGAGCAAACCGGGATATCTGCCCTGGGCGGCAATATCAGGGGGAGCCAAATTCATATGCTTGAAGAAAAACCCTTGTTTCACAGAGCGCGTAGCATCCAGCATACGCTGGTCTACCGATTACTCAATGATTTTGAAACGCATCCCTGTTGGTTTTTAAACATTTTTAACACATTCTAAGATGATTTCTGAACGATTCATAAGTTGAGTTTTCAATGCGTGGAGAGTGTACGTGATGTCTCTGCCAGGCCAGGGTAATCCCAGTCGCATCTAGAAATAAAAAACTTTCCAGCAGACAAAAGGGGACGGAGCTATACGAGTTGAACCGAATAAACCCGAACGGGTGAACGCCAGTCGCTGTTTGTTTGTGCGCTTGATTGTGTGTGCCAGTGATAAGCGTTATTATAATTATTAGCGAAATCTGCAGTCAGACTACCGGTGTGGAAATAAACGACTAACAGGAATAACAGGTAAGAAAGGTTACATATTCTCTTCTCGGTGTATCCAAGAAAATGAATTTTGGATAGAAAAATTTTGACAGATCGCTACACTACTAAGGGCCAGTTATACTGTCCTCGGTTAGCAGCCGGCCGAATTCTTTTCTCGGAATAGCGCGGAAAACGAGTTGCACGAACATGTGATAACGCCTAACCGGAGAATAAACGCGGTATAACTAAACCGGTGATTCTGGCAGGGTTAATGAAGTTCACCGGAGAATACGTTTTGAAAAAGGCAGGAACAGTTACAGAATTTGTGATGACAAGATTGTTTGTTAGAACGAGGAAGAAGAACAAACGGGAACATTACACAAATTATATGGAAGATTATAGCGATTCCAAATTTTTATAGAAATTTCGTTCTACTACTACTTTTCGATGCCATACTTGAGAAACTGGAGCATATGAATGAATTGCAAAACCATTTCCGAACGTAAAACCTTCTGCTTGTAATAGGCGTAATAGGCGTAATATTGGTATTTCGTGAATTATACTCAGTCGCGTTATTTCTGCACGTGAGGTAGATAAAAATGACCATTTGTGCCAAAGCAGTCTCGCTTATTTGGCGTGTGTTACAATTGCTACAATATTAGAAAGGCCATTTCGTTTTATCTATCAGATAGTGAAAAAATAGACGTAATCAAATAGAGAAGCCACAAAATTCTTGGGTACTATTCGTATTAACAGCTTTTTCAGTATTAGACAACGACATTTTTATTTTTCATGCTGCAAAACGACTGACGAACTTTGATGAAGTAATAGATTTTTTCGTAGAAAGGAAAATACGTCGTGTACAGCTGTTGCAAGATTAGAGAGACAAAAATGCTGGGACCTAAGGATTGAAGAAATGTGTGCTGTCTCGCTTGTCTCTTGTCTTTACTGGTTTTATGTTTTCTATATTTCATTTTATGTCACACAGAAGAGAAAGTTATTAGCTAACAGGCCACAAGCACTGCAAATTTATTGAAGAGTTCTAATAATCCCATCCAGTAATAATTGTGAGTTTTTTTTAAGGAGGGGTGGGGTGGGGGGAGTGTAGTATTTCAAACTGGCCGACCACAGGACATTTTGATTTCCACTGTCCTCAATATAGGTTTGATGGCTTCCATAGCAAAATATACACGTTTGAATTCCACAGAGCAAAATACAGTGACGTGCGATAGAAGGCAGATGTGTGAAGAGACTTGGCGCTGCATTTTGGCACACTTACGATCAAACAACATGTCTTACATTTCCTCGAACATATATGTTTTATACATCGAACTCTTCAGAAACATATGCGCAACAAAATGAACACATTTTTGAAAAATCGATTTTTTCATTTTTGACGTCCTGTCTCAAACGCTCGAGGGGGAAGGGGGTGCCACTATCAAGTTTTTGCCCCAGTTTGAAAATATCGTAGATCCAGGGGTGAAAGTGACACAGTGCAGGACGTAATTTTTTACAGGGATGTGTTCGAGATTGCGTGATTTCAACTGAGTCGACGCACAAAGGTCCGTTACTCGTTCCAGGAACAAGCGGGACAGTTTTGGTCTACGGTCGAAATACAGGCGGTTGAGTGCCCACGGGTTTATCGAACCACTTATCCTGATAGACAGCACCACCCAAGACACAAAACTTCTATGCCCATTTTTCGAGGTTTGCGTGAGAGAGGTGAACAATGTGGCGGCCACAGGATGTTCATACACCAGCTCTAGAACAACGGGTTCTACTCGACATAGAGACCCAATTCATGTTTCGATATCTGAACGCTCGCATTACGTACCGTGGCAGGCACTTGTTAGAGATTGAGGGATAAGTTCACAATGCTGTAGCGCACCGATGACAACATTAATATGGCGGAGGTACGAGCCTTAAGTAACAACCACCAGCGACATCTATTAAGACATTTATTCCACTGGAAGACGAGACGATCAATTCCTGTTTCGTAGAACGCGGTCGGTCACTGACGCATCCCCAACCGTACTCATTCTTGCACTTCTTCGTCCGGCTGAAACCGACATCCACGCATGTCTTTTTTCAGGTCGTCAAAGATGTGGATATCACACGGTGAAAGATCCGGGCTGTACAGAAGATGTAACAGTGTTTCCCAACCAAATCGCTGAAGAGTAACCTTCGTCCGACTGACAGTGTGGGGGTGGGGGTTATCATGCAACGGGATGATTCCGTCCGACAGCCCGAGGGCAAACGGCAGAGCCAATAATGGAAACATCCCGAATCTTGCCTGTCAAAGAAATCCAGAGCTGACCACACAAGTGCCGGTAATGTCACGATGACCTTCTTCTGTTCTTCGAGCGTGGAACCACAATCAGTGCGCAGTGCTATGAAGACATTTTGCAGAAACTGCAAGCGCCATAAAATCAAAACAGCACAATAACTCCTGCCCCAACACTGCAACATCGTCCGTACAGCCCGAATTTTTCACCGTGCGATTTTCACATATTTGGCGACCTATATAGAGGCATGTGTGGACGTCGGTTTCAGTCGGACGAGGAAGTACAAGAGTGGGTGCGGTTATGGATCCGTCAGCGACCGACCGCGTTCTACGAAAGAGGAACTGACCGACTCGTCTCCCAGTGGGATAAATGTGTTAATGCGTGTGGTGATTACTTTTGAATGTAACCATTCCATAGTCCCGTTGTGGTGCGTGTAATAATATTTCTGGCTTTGCAGCCATCATATTAAGCAACAAGAAGCTCTTCTTGGAGCAGTTGAAGACGCAGTGAAAAGGTGAGATAATGTGGTGTGAGACACCGGCGACAGATGGTTTTTTCGGTACGGGTATAGTGAGAAAGACCGTCTAAACTGTAGTCCTCCTCCGCGATTGGCTGCTGTGTTCGGAAGTAACGCACCAAAATGATAAACTTCTGTTATTAACATTAGAAGAACTAAACACCGAATTTGCTTGAATTTCATGTAAATGCATCTCCCAATAACAGGGTCTGATTCCATTATTTCAAAAGTGGTAATTACCAGCAGAATAATACAGTACTGGCCATTAAAACTGCTACACCTCTAAAAAGACGTGCTACAGACTCGAAATTTAGCCGACAGGAAGAAGATGCTGTGATATGAAATAAGGTTGGCGCCGGTGGCGACACCTACAACGTGCTGACATGAGGAAGGTTTCCAACCGATTTCTCATACACAAACAGCAGTTGACCGGCGTTGCCTTGTGAAACGTTGTTGTGATGCCTCGTGTAAGGAGGAGAAATGCGTACCATCACGTTTCCGACTTTGATAAAGGTCGGATTGTAGCCTATCGCGATTGCGGTTTATCGTATCACGACATTGCTGCTCGCGTTGGTCGAGATCCAAAGACTGTTAGCAGAATATGGAATCGGTGCGTTCAGGAGGGTAATACGGAACACCGTGCTGGATCCCAACGGCCTCGTATCACTAGCAGTCGAGATGACAGGCATCTTATCCGCATGGCTGTAACGGATCGTGCAGCCACGTCTCGATCCCTGAGTCAACAGATGGGGACGTTTGCAAGACAACAACCATCTGCACGAACAGTTCGACGACGTTTGCAGCAGCACGAACTATCAGCTCGGAGACAATGGCTGCGGTTACCCTTGACGCTGCGTCACAGACAGGAGCACCTGCAATTGTGTGCTCAACGACGAACCTGGGTGCACGAATGGCAAAACGTCATTTTTTCGGATTAATCCAGGTTCTGTTTACAGCGTCGTGATGGTCGCATCCGTGTTTGGCGACATCGCGGTGAACGCACATTGGAGCGTGTATTCGTCATCGCCATACTGGCGTATCACCCGGCGAGATGGTATGGGGTGACATTGGTTACACGTCTCGGTCACCTCTTGTTCGCATTGACGACACTCTGAACAGTGCACGTTACATTTCAGATGTGTTACGACCCGTGGCTCTACCCTTCATTCGATCCCTGTGAAACCCTACATTTCAGCGGGATAATGCACGACCGCATGTTGCAGGTCCTGTACGGGCCTTTCTGGATACAGAAAATGTTCGACTGCTGCCCTGGCCAGCACATTCTCCAGATCTCTCACCAATTGAAAATGTCTGGTCAATGGTGACTGAGCAACTGGCTCGTCACAATACACCAGTCACTACTCTTGATGAATTGTATCGTGTAGCTCTGTTTGACTCAATGCCCAGGGGTATCAAGGCCGTTATTATGGCCAGAGGTGGTTGTTCTGGGTACTGATTTCTCAGGATATTTGCCCCCTAATTGCGTGAAAATGTAATCACATGTCAGTTCTAGTATAATATATTTGTCCAAAGAATACGCGTTTATCATCTGCATTTCTTCTTGGTGTAGCAATTTTAATGACCAGTAGTGTAAATAACTGTTAAACGAAAAGGCAGACGAAGCGCTTCGGAGATCTTCGGCTCCCCCCTAACTTAGATGGCGGGCGAAATGGTTCGGCTGTTAGATCAGAGCTGGTTCGGCAGTCTCGGAAGACAGACATGTTGTCGGCCTTGATCGGTATCGGTTAAGAACTAAATAAGCAATCTCTGGTTATTTGGATATGTAATTCAGAACAGTATGGTAGTAATTACGCAAATACGCAGTTCATTGTTCTGTTTATTTTCTATGAAAGTGTAATGAATGGAAATTATTTCTGATTCATAAAGTGGAATAACAGTGCAGTTTCACGTATTCTGCTAATAAAAGGCGATTGGCATCCTGTATAAACAAACTAACTGAAAATTTAATTATTAATACAATATTAGTCGTTCGCTAAGAGTTTGTTACAGCCTCAAGATGATGGTTAAACGCCCTACGTGCTGTTTATTGCGCTCTATCAATATCTCCCTCTCTTTTCCGCTTGCGGCAGTTTTCGTTTTTCACTTGACTGCCCCTTATATGTAGAATCTTCCTTGCCATAAAATTCTGTAACTGAAGAATAATAATATCTTCCACATAGCTGTAATATATTATACAGCACTTAAATGTGTAGAACTCAAAATATTTACAAATGCTGTACAAACCACAGCCCCACGTTTCGCAACAACAAAAACAGCAGACAACGCCGGAAATCGCTTATGGAGGTCTCTACTACACGTTCCTTCATGTGATTCCAAAAAAGGTAACAAGATTGAAACAGCAACCAGGAAACGTCATGTGTTCCTAGATACACTATTCTCAACGTACGACACTACCCGACATTAATCTGCTTACGCTATTACAATAAAAGCCACAAATTTTAATATAATACACACACATCAAAAAAGTTTTGCATCACCTCGGTTCCGAGAGTTCCGGAACCTGTACAGAAAATTGGAATAGAGATCAACATAAACATCATTTTCTCCCTTTTACATGAAAACCACAAATTGCATGTTGTACCATCAAACGGTGAGACCTTCAGAGGTGGTAGTCCAGATTGCTGTATACACCGGTACCTCTAATACCCAGTAGCACGTCCTGTTGCATTGATGCATGCCTGTATTAGTTGTGGCATACTATCCACAAGTTCATCAAGCCACTGGTGGTCCAGATTGTCCCACTCCTCAACGGCGATTCGGAGTAGATCCCTCAGAGTGGTTGGTGGGCCACGTCGTCCATAAACAGCCCTTTTCAATCTATCTCACGCATGTTAGATAAGGTCCATTGCCGGCCGCTGTGGCCGAGCGGTTCTAGGCGCTTCAGCCGAAACCGCGCTGCTGCTACGGTCGCAGGTTCGAATCCTGCCTCGGACATGGATGTGTGTGATGTCCTTAGGTTAGTTAGGTTTAGGAAGTTGTAAGTCTAGGGGACTGATGACCTCAGATGTTAAGTCCCATAATGCTTAGAGCCCTTTGAACCATTTTGGGTTCATGTCTGGCGAACATGCTGGCCACTCTAGTCGAGCGATGCTGTTGACCTGAAGGAAGTCATTCACAAGATGTGAACGATGGGGGCGCGAATTGTCGTCCACGAAGACGAATGCCTCGCCAATATGCTGCCAATATAGTTGCACTACCGGTCGGAGGATGGCATTCACGTATCGTACAGCCGATACGGCGCCTTCCATGACCACCAGCGGCGTAAGTCGGCCCCACATAATGCCACCCCAAAACAACAGGGAACCTCCACCTTGCTGTAGTTGCTGGACAGTGTGTCTAAGACGCTCAGCCTGACCGGGTTGCGTCCAAACACGTCTCCAACGATTTTCTGGTTGAAGGCATATGCGACACACATTGATAAGGCGAACGTGGTGCCAATCCTGAGCGATCCATTTGGCATGTTGTTGGGTCCATCTGTACCGCGCTGCATGGTGTCGTGGTTGCAAAGATGGACCTCGCCATGGACATAGGGAGTGAAGTTGCGCCTCATGCAGTCTATTGCGCACAGTTAGAGTCGTAACACGACGTCCTGTGGCTGCACGAAAAGCATTATTCAGCATGGTGGCGTTGCTGTCATTGGTGCTATTCAACACTGCTCGTATCAAGTTGGGAGGCTATAAAGGCGAAGGAGAGACTTCATTACGCCTTAACGTCGTGCAATATGAGACATGGGACAAATCGTAAGAGCCATATCTGCCAGGAACGATGTCATTAAATGTCACCACGAGGATCGAAAGTTCGTCAGAACTCACACAATATGAAAGTTATTGTGATTTTCTTGTGCAACTGTGATTATGTGATCCTGTTGTTATAACGCGTACTGTTCCACAGCAGCAGACCATTAACGCGCTATATTATTCACTTTTAGAATATACCCTTGGAAAAATAGCAGAGACTTTCTGCATAACCCAACCATCATTTTGCAGGACAGTCATCGGGAACATGCAACGCGAGCTGTCACTGATTTGTTCGATCAGTGGGTCTAGGAAGTGCTGTATCATCGACGATACTTCTCGTCGCCGGCCGGTGTGGCCGTGCGGTTCTAGGCGCTTCAGTCTGGAACCGCGTGACCGCTACGGTGGCAGGTTCGAATCCTGCCTCGGGCATGGATGTGTGTGATGCCCTTAGGTTAGTTCGGTTTAAGTAGTTCTAAGTTCTAGGGGACTGATGACCACAGATGTTAAGTCCCATAGTGCTCAGAGCCATTTGAGCCATTTTTTTTATACTTCTCGGACTTAACCTCTGTGACCTCAACTTAATTCCTCAGATAAAGGCATTCGCTTCAGAAATGTTACTGAGATTCGTCGAGCAATAGACCGCTCCGTTCAAAATGTCAACGCAATATGGAGCTACTAGTGGTATCCTACAACTTCAGTACCGCTGATAAAGGTTTATGCATAATACTGGTGACTGCTCTGAAGGACAATAAAACCTTAAAGCTCGTACCTATTTAATACCAGTTGTAAATTGATATTTGTCCTGTTGCAGTTCGTGCTCTCGTATGCAAAAGTTATCACCTTTTAATTAGTTTGAAAACAGTATTGGATCATTCAGAAGAAAGCAGGAAGACAATGGATTGAAATTATTTGCCTATAGAAGGGAATAAAACGTAGATAATTAGAGATAATTAAAATATAAAAATATCGCGAGAATAAATTACAGCTGTAGCATCCGTCGTCTAGCTGCTACTAATAGACGTCGCTAGAATGCAGGCTACCGAAAGATCGAGAATTAGGCGAAATCGTAACTGGGATTCGGAGAATGATTTCCAGTGATAATGACCGTCGTGTAGTTATCACCAACAGACGCCACAAGATCGCGGCGAGCTCGAAAGATCGAGTCAAGCCCGAGACGAGACCTCCTTAGCTGTAACGTAAATTTCTGGAGCCGTTCGAGAAGTACCGAAACACAGCACAAGCTTTTGAAAGACACATGTGATTAATACTCCCTTCTCTGCCACCTAATGCCTCAGTGTAATATGTTGTCTGCAGAAGCCGACAGAGGCGATTTCGATTGGCTCATAACATTTTTTTACAACCGAGAAACGAATTAGCTGCGCCTTGCGTAAAGCGAGACGAGTAGTGTCTTATTAAGCAGGTGCGGGCGCATGCACCTTCCGTCATTTGTCGGTAAACGAGGGAGAGGCAGTAGTTGCGCCATCTGCGGCAGGCTGCTAGCAGCCGTCTGATGGGGCACAAGGAAATCGCTGTTGTTCAAACCAGTCACAGCTCACTAAGTGCCCAAAAGCTGTAGTCCGCTCAGTGCGAATAAGGTTAACTGGCAACTAGTGTGCTCTGTCCCGTATCGCTGAAGAGTAGACGAGCGATCAGGAGTCGGCCGGAATAAACTGATCTAAATCTTGAAACGTCGCAAAGTGTGGTAGTTATAGTTGCTATAATACTACTCTTAACATAAATAGCATTATCTCTAGTTTTATATTCCATACGTAATACATATGATGCGAAAGTATGAAATTACCGATTTCTGATTCAAGCTGTGTATTTCGAGACATTATTCCATGTATAGTTTACAGAATGCTGATGACAACAGTGTAAAATAAATTATGTATAAACATTTTCGTTAATGAAACATTCGAAATTTGCTGTCCACCAATAAAGATTACCATACCTTATTAAAAGCTTTCACTCCAGTCCTTCTATGGCCAATATTATCTTTTATAAACACTGTGCAATTTACAAGTTATCCTTATTCTAAAATGTCGATTTCTAGAATGTTCGAATCTTAAAATCTAATCCTTTCAAAGTTGCAGTAGTATTGTCTCGTAGAGCTAATTTTTCTGATTCCAAACATTTATAGGGTGTTCCAAAAGTCTTTCTCTGATTACAAAAGAAAATGGCTCTGAGCACTATGGGACTTAACATCTGAGGTCATCAGTCCCCTAGACTTAGAATTACTTAAAACAAACTAATCTAAGGACATCACACACATCCATGCCCGAGGCTGGATTCAAACCTGCTACCGTAGCAGCAGCGCGGTTCCGGACTGAAGCGCCTAGAACCGCTCGGTCACAAAGGCCAGCGGTTACAAACATGCATAAAGCAGAAAATATGATACACAGACACATATCTTTTATCTTGAAGTGCAGGTGACATATTCAATGTTTTCTGTAAACACACAGAGTTGGTAAATTTCTTCCTCCATCTCAGCCAGCATGGAAACAGAAAAGCCGTAATGAGCATTGTAATCAAATGGTTCAAATGGCTCTGAGCACTATGGGACTCAACATCTGTGGTCATAAGTCCCCTAGAACTTAGAACTACTTAAATCTAACTAACCTAAGGACATCACACACATCCATGCCCGAGGCAGGATTCGAACCTGCGACCGTAGCGGTCGCGCGGTTCTGGACTGAGCGCCTAGAACCGCTAGACCACCGCGGCCGGCGAGCATTGTAATCCGTTGGTTGGAGGGACTGCACCATATGGACTTTTTACGCACGAGGCGATGCACTGATGTGTTCGGAATCTGCAAGTTACGAGAGGCTCTGCGGACTGACTTCTTGGGACTTCTTTCAGTGTCTGAATTGTCTCTCCACTAGGTCCAAGCCTGCCCGTTCTAGTGAGATCACGGGCACTCGCTGTTTCCTTAAACTTCCCGTACCACATCTTGATGCTTTTAGCACCTGCTGGCTGTGTTTGGTATACCGTCTGGAATTTTCTCTGCACAGTTTTTGGTGACTGTTCCTCGTGATACCAGAGGACACACAGGGCTATCCCTTGGTTTGAGTACGTGTTGGTTGCAGTGTCAGATTCCGCTGTTGTTACGTCACAGGACCCTGTAACAAACAAAGTAACAGAAAGTATTTACGTACCCAAGAACTTGAATGTGTCATGCCATTCAAGATGAAAAGTATTTGTGTGTCATATTTTATGCCTTATAAATGTTTGTAATCAGGGAAAGACTTCTGGGACACCCGGCATAACTTTCCCACTTACTTTATGATATATTTCCAATGGAAAACCGAGTTTCCAGAAAATTCTTGGTGAGCTGGGAAAATCCAAGAGTTGCTAAAACTTCAACAATCAGAAACGTAATAGCTCGATGTTTTTAATATTTTGTAATATCTGTCTTATACGCATCTTAAAATAGTTGTCAAAAAGCCACAGTCAGTCTGCGTCCAGAAGTTACTATGATGACTTCTGTGTCAGCTGGTCGACAGCCAGCATTCGAAGAGCGCAGTTGCTGCACTGTGGATAATCCAATTCGTCCATTCAGCCAATTAGCGTTTAGCAATCATCATGTGAATCTGTGCTAATTGTTCAGTCAGTCCTCAATTATCCATCAGTGAGTGTACACCTCATGTAAAGCTCCATATCAATCATCCTTGATTATTGCTACTTCTTTGTGAACTTCCATACCACTAAAATGAAACATGTGTATATTAATCTACAGCTGATTGTCATCGGGACTTATAATACTGACAAACATGTATAAACGTGTAAATCAAAATTCATGATCTTGTTTGAATATCATTTTAAATCTACTTCAAATCACATTCCAGCTGTGAATAAAAACTGATCCGAAGAACACCGAGCATAAGAACGCAGGGCAGTCTACATAAAAATTCTAGATCTATACTCCGAAAGCTACCTTACGGTGTGTGGTGGAGAGCACTTCTTGTACCAATGTTTTCCTCTTTCCTAATAGGTTTCCAAATGGAGAGGGGAAAGAATGATTACGGGTAAACCTCCGTACGGTCTCTAATTTCTCTGTTTTTCTCACCGTGGTCAGTTCGCGAAACGTATGTGCTAGGAAATAATATGTTGCTCGACTCTTCCCGGAACTTACTCGACTAAAGTTTTAATACTAAACCTCTCCGTGATGCGCGATGCCTCTGTTGTACCGTCTGCGACTGGAGTTTGTTAAGCATATCTGTTACGCTCTCTCTCTCCCTCTCTCGCTCTCTCTTTTATTAATCCTACTTGGTAAGTAACCCAATATGACTAACAATACTCAAGAATCGGTCGAACGAGTGTTTTGTGAACCAGTTTTTACTTGAATGAATTGCACTTCCTCATGGTTCTCCCAATGAATTTCAGTCTGGCATCTGCTTTTTCTACTAGTAGTGTTACATGGTTGTTCAACTTTCGGTTTCTCCGGATGGTTACTGCTCCGTGTTTTACATTGATTTTTTACCAGTTGTTTAACTGAGCAATAGTGGATATTACGACTATTTATGCGCAATACGTTACATTTATTTACTTTTAGTATCAACTGTCAGTTCTCGCACTAATAGTCGATCTTGCGCGGGTTTCCCTGTATTTATCTATAGTCTCATGGTGTGGCAACCTTCATATATAGCACGGGTAGGCAAGTGGCGGCCCGGCCCGCAGGCTGCATCCAACCCCCGACTGATTTCAGTCCGGCCCGCCGCAGAAATTCGCAACGGAATTTTGCAACGGAAGTTTTTGAGACAGCTATTGTAAAACGTCGCAAGTAAAGGAAGAATGTTCACGACGCGTAAACAAATGTACACGTCTGAAGACGGGGTGAAAAAAAAACCCGAATGAACTCTCGAAAAAGCTTGTTTCGAGACATAATTTGCTAGCGTAGCGTGTCGGAAAGGGGTGCCATTCATGTCGGTATGTTACTTCATAAACATTTACGTCACGGAATGAGGGAAGATTAGGGTTTAACGTTCCATCTACAACGAAACAATCAGTGACGAAGCACAAGCTCGGATTGTGGAAGGACGGGGAAGAAAATCGCCCGTGCTCTTTCAGAGAAACCATACGGGCATTTGCCTGGTTCGAATTAGGAAAATCACGGAAAACCTAAGCCTGAATGGCGGCACGCGGATTTGAACAGTCGCCCTTCCGAATGCGAGTCCAGTGTGATCGCCAACACACCGCAGCGCTCGGTTTCACGTCACGCTACAGTTTCGAATGTATGCGCTTGAGCGTTGCTGTCACGTCACGTGACGAGGTGGCCGGCGGGCTTAACAACGTATGTGAATGAGAGCCGCGGGTCACCAAAGGTCGCCCATGCCTGATACAGAGAGCATCGTCCGCGCGTTACCCACAAGACTAGGACACTCACATAAATTGTAAACAGTGAAGGCCTTACAACACTCATTTGGGGTACTCCCGAAATTTCTCTTACTTCTAACGATTTTGCTCTGTTCAGAACGACGTTCTGTCGGCCAGGATGTCCTCAGTCCATCATAAATCTGGTCCGATACTCTGTGATCTCGTATTTCGTTCGCTACTCGATAGCACGAAACTATACTGAATGCCTTTCGGAAGTTTTTTGACCGGAAACTTGCTGACGAGCGGATACAAGTAATTCGAGAGTAAATCGGCGTTTCTGACTGAGTTCGCCTCGATTATCTACAACAGTATCATATGAGACGATGAGGAAATGGTCGCAATATCTGTTTGACATCCAGCACTGTCTGTACCAACATACTTTACATGTCATTGAGAAAGTACAAGAAGGTCAAAAATATTCGAGAATTCTTCTTGCAATATTATTACACTTGCTATCAATAAATACATTAATTGTAGATATATCAAAACGTAGATCAATGTGTGCCAAGAGTGGAGGACAAAAAAAAAGCTTACGTGGACTGAAGCACCCAAGAAACTGGTATAGGCATGCGTATTCAAATACAGAGATAAGTAAAAGGCAGAATACGACGCTGCGGTCGGCAATGCCATACAAGACAACAAGTGTTTGGCGCAGCTTTTAGATCGGTTATTGCTGATACAATAGTAGGTTATCAAGATCTAAGTTAGTTTGACGTGGTGTTACAGTCGGTGCATGAGCGATGGGACACAGTATCTCCGAAGAAGTGATGAAGTGCGGATTTTCCCGTACAACCATTTCATGAGTGTACCGTGAATATTAGGAATCCGATAAAACATCAAATCTCCGACAACGCTGTTGCTGGAAAAATATCCTGCAAGAACGGGACCAACGACGACTGAAGAGAATCGTTCAGCGTGACAGGCATGCAACCCTTCCGCACATTGCTGCAGATTTCAGTGCTGGGCCATCAACAAGTGTCAGCGTGTGAACCATTCAACGGAAGATCATCGATATGGGTTTTCGGAGCCGAAGGTCCACTCGTGTACCCTTGATGAATGCACGGCACAAAGCTTTACGCCTCGCCTGGGCTCGTCAACACCGACTTCGGACTGTTGATGACTGGAAACATATTGCCTGGTCGAACGAGTCTCGTTTCAAATTGTATGTAGCAGATGGACGTGTATGGATATGGAGACAACCTCATGAATCCATGGACCCTGCATGTCAGCAGGGGACTGTTCAAGCTGGTGGAGGCTTTGTACTGGTGTGGGGCGTGTGCAGTTGGAGTGATATGGGACCCCTGATATGTCTAGATACGACGCTGACAGGTGACACGTACGCAAGCATCCTGTCCAATCACCTGTATCCATTCATGTCCGTTATGCATTCTGATGGACTTGGACAATTCCAACAGGACAATGCGACACCCCACACATCCAGAATTGTTACAGAGTGGCTCCAGGAGCACTCTTCTGAGCTTAAACACTTCCACCAAACTCCCCAGACATGAAAATTGTTGAGCATATCTGGGATGCCTAGCAACGTGCTGTTCAAAAGAGATCTCTACCCCCTCGTACTCTTACGGATTTATGGATGCCCATGGAAGATTCATGATGTCAGTTCCCTACAGCAGTACTTCAGACATTAGTCGAGTGCATGCCACGTCGTGTTGCGGCAGTTCTGCGTGCTCGCGGGGGACCCTACACGATATTAGGCAGGTGTTACAGTTTCTTTGGCTCTTCTGCGTAGTTCGTGCGCGCGCGCGCGCGCGCGCGCGCGTCGTGCGTGCGTGCGTGTGTGTGTGTGTGTGTGCGTGCGTGAGTGTCTACACATATGCACGTATTTCCATATGTATGAACATGTATACATTTATTTATACATACGCTGATGAACCAAAAAATCACGACCCGATGCTTTGTAGTGTGTTGGTCAACGTCTGGGACATAATACAGTAGCACTTCTGCTTGGCATGGGTTCAATACATCCTTGGTAGGTTTCCGGAGGAATGTGATACCAGCTTTCTATGCACAAGTCACGCAGTTACTGGAAATTACAGGTCGGTTGTTTGTGGGCACGCAGCTGGGGCCCGATAGCGTTCCAGATGTGTTCCATCGACTGCAGTTTAGACTAATTTGATGATCAAGTCATCAACATGAGTTCACTATCATGCTCCTAAAACCATTATAGCACTATTCTGTCAGGATGATGCAATCACCGTTCGGGATGACATCAAGCAAGAAAAAATGCGGGTGGTCTGCAGTCCACCGCTGTCATGGTACTTTCGATTGTTATCACATGTCCTATGGAAGCCCAGGTGAATGTCCCCCATGGCATTACACTGTCTCCAACGGCCAGCGTTCGTGGCGCGGCGTATGTTTCCATCATTCGGATTATTAATAGTGCTGTCCTCACAAAAGAAGGCTAAGACGACCACAGAAGAGCTACCCGTCATGTTATCAGGAGAATTCGAAATTTCATTGAAGTTGGAAGTGCAGTTCATAAAAATTAATTTTTACCTTAATCACCTTGTTTTAATATTTGTTTGAGTTACATTCTAACAATTGTATCTCTGTAACCAGTAAAAAGTGGACACATGTTTTATGCAATGTTTTATTCCAAATCGTCCATACTACCACATCCTAAAATATCTACTATTGCTCTGCATGTGGTCTTGGAGGAAGCGAAGCTACTCCGAGAACATGGTAGGCAGTTACTGGATACCTCCTCGTGCCTTGTTCAGCCGGTGATAGACGGGTACTCTGACTGAAATGGCGCTAAAGCTCAGCATCAAGAAATGTTTTTCCGTGACCAGCGACAGTTTTTACACACCTGATTGGAGCCGATATCGAGGTTCTACTTCATCAATGCTGCCACTTCACCACCTTTTCGTCTGAAGATGGTTTAACCAAAGCTTGTCGTCAGGCATTAATAAATAAGGCATTTGCACTGCCTCGAGAGTAGTCTTGATTATCATACGGGGTGTAACAGAATGATGTTTTAAAAATTTGGGAGACTGTACAGAATGAAATTTTGAACGTTTTCATATAAGAAGCCTACAGCCAGAAATAGGAAATAAAATTTTTACAGAACTATGCACCTTCTACGGATTAGGCAGGCTAAATGAAACACAAGAATACTGTAGTTTGGACAATGTTGATTCACATTAGAGTACAATCAAATACTATAAACCGAATCGGTTGCTTCACTACTGCAGAGTAAATGCCCAGTACGAAGGCAACCAACTCCGTTACATAATGTACAATGACGAACAACATTTTGTAAGAGTTTCTGTGAAATTCCGCGCTCCCCTCTGGTGGTATCAAACGCTGTGAAGCTGTGCTCAATAAACTCAGGTACTGTTTTTACTGACGTTCAGTACACAAAAGGCTTTGTATAATGTCAGGGAGAAAAAATCAAGAGGAGTGAGGTCAGGGGAGCGCACAGACCAACGAACTGGGAATCCTCTTTCAGTTACTTTCTGCCTGAAGTTGTCTATGAGACATCGTCTGACCCGATGATCAATGAGCGCTGGAGCACCATGTCCCTAAACCACAAACTAGTGCATGGTCGCAGTGGAACCTCCTCCAGAATTTCGGGCAAATCGTTGTCCAGAAAGTTCAAATACCATGTCCCATTCAAACGACATGGTAAGATGAGTAGTCCAATAAGGTGATCTCCTAGACTTGCAGCCCACACGTTCGCTGAGAACACTGCCTGGTAACTTCTCACACAGCTAGTGCGTGGATTTTCAGCAGCCCAGTGATGGCGCAGAAACTTCATTTCAGATTTTCCGCTGTAGGTTCCTTACATCAAATCGTTCAAAATTTCGTGTTTTACAATCTCCCAAATTTTTAAACGTGATTTTGCACCCTGTATATCAACTATTCGAACTTAGGTGGACAGACGAACCGCATGGAAGGATGTTGCCGATAATTATGCTTAGTCCACAGCGGCTGACCACCAACAGAACTTCCTGGAGACTTCAGGAGCTGTCCACACAGGAATGGCTCTGTGTTCAAAGGCATCACGTTAACAGGACTGATGGCATTATCCATGCGGGCTAGCCCCACAGAAAGCCATTACTCGACTCACAGGTAAGGGGACATTGTATGTCCTATGACGCGAATGTTAAATTATCTAATTTTGTGACCCGTTATCTTGGAAACTTTTTAAGACACCAATTTACAATTTTCCATAATTATTAAATGCACCTTTCTAGATACCCTGAACTAGAATTATTACTAAAATTGTATTGTGGGTCACGTTTTCTTTTTTTCTTTTTTTTTCAAACACTTAATTTTTGACAGAATTTTGTAAATAAATGAACATAAAAACAAAACAACTCAGGATATTTTAATTATTCTAGTTCCATATGTGTTGAATCTCACACTTGACATGCTGTGAAAGCACCATCAGTACTTTTTTAGAAAACGGGTCATATACTGCAAAAAATGTAGTTCAGAATATACTGAGGCTTAAAACTTTTTTATTACAAATTCTTATACAGACATACATTTCTGTGTCTTTTATGCACTAGAATTGCCCTGGTGCATAGTCTGCGTCTTCTTCAGTGTCACAACAGCCTAGTGTTTGCCTCCTCCTTTTCTTTCTTGCTTCTTTCGCTATTTTCTGAGAAGCTAACTCTGCTTCACGTACACGAAGCTCATCCAGTTCCCGCAGTCCTTTAGCTGTGTTCTGTCCAAATCTTACCCCTAACTTCTCCAGAACCTTAAGTCCTTCATAGTTCCCACCATTAAAAGCTATTACAGCATCAGACACTACTACCTTTAGAGTCACAAGGCCAACAAATACATGTTTAGGCACACGGTACCACACAACATTATTGAAGGACTCATTCACATTCTGGGTCTTCCCATGTAAACACTTCTTTAGTAGCTCAGGATTTGCCAAATTTCTGTAAATAGGTTTGATTGCCTCCATTACTGCCAAAGAGAATGTTTATGTGTAAATTCATGCAGGGTGTCAGAAAATTCAGCTTGCGTATATTTACACCAAGTATTTGGTGGAGGTGGACACAAAGCATGACATGGCTTTTCATCGGTCGATATTCGATGAAAGGAAGTGCTCCACACAGCTCTTTTCATCTTCTCTAAATTGTCACAGTTATCTCTAATGGCTTTCCCATAGTATTCCTGTAATTCATCAATTACTTTGTCTGTTATTCTTCCAGCACATTTTATTGCCTTGCGATCAGACAGTTTTGTGTAACCCAGCTTGGTTTTTAGGTTACGCAGATGTGTTACCATCCTTTTCTTGACAATTCCTACACACTCAACTTTTTGTATAGGAACATCATATGGCTTACTGTTTTGTACTGCAATGAATGCCTTGCTGTCTCCATCACCTAAGTAATTCACATATCTGACACCTCTCTCTTTCTGTAAACAGTGGAAAATGTTAATTGCTCCTTTTACCTCCATTACTCCACTTGTGTCATCATAATTTTTTATACACTGCTGCTTATGAAGTAATCTGTTCTTCTGGTTCACTGTACAACCTTGGCAGTACTTACTGAGAACTTCAAAATCCAAAACTTTTCCAGTGTCAATACTTACTGCAGATGTAAGACCATTTTTAGAACTAAACCCACGCTTTTGCCAGGATCCATCCACAGCATTGTCTGTGTCATCCTCATTTTGTTCAACAGCTTCTGATGTAGCAGCAATCACTGAATCCTCAGCCACAGCATTTACAGAGTCCCCAATTGCTGTTAGATGTTTCGTATACGTGGAAGTTGGTTTGGCAAATTCAACACAGTGCAGAGAACATTACCAGCCCTTGCACCTTTACCAGTGCATCTAAGCCATAGAGCAGTCTCACATTAGTTTCATACAGTTCATTACCAGAACACTTTGATGAAGTATGAAATGCTTTTTAGTTTTTGTGCTTCTGACATTTAATAATTAATTTAGACTCAACACCTATTCTAGCTCCAATATCTTCATCAAGTTTAACCTCACCACCACAAAGACAGAAAAACACAGTTTCAGAAAGAAGTTGTGCAAGGATTTGCAGATCAGTAATGACATTGTCCATAACATCATTACTTTTACCACTGTCATCCATTTCTAAAGTTATTTTCCTCTTCGATGTACTAGGGCGCGTGGTTTCCTTCACTGCTAGCACACGTGTTTTCAAGTACTTTAGAAGAAAATGCAGGTCTCACATATATGTTACTCGCAAATTTGCATTTCTTGAAGTTACATTTACGCTTAGTCATTTTATTTACGTATAAAAAGCAATAGAAGTTAGCTGACTACAAAAATAGGCGATAATCACACTACTTTCAACGAAAACTAGTATCAGAAACAAAGGTCTGATTTGTTTATTCGCAGTGCCAACTTTTGATACGTAGCAGTAGGCGTGAAACAAAGCAATTCACAGCCTTCTAGACTGTGTAGTTCCCAAGATATGACTGTTCAACTGTAGCAGCGTATGTGTAGCCGCGAAATTTGACAGTCACACGTCAACATTCAAAATATTAATTGAAGGTCTCACAATTGTCTGATTTTAATGCATTCTATACCAAAATGTTCAGGAAAGTCCAAAGTACATTATGAAGTAGAAAACAGAAAATGTCAAATTTCAACGAATTTCATTTACTAGTTAGTACTACTTAACTAGTGGGAAGTACGACTGGCCACAGAGCTGTCCATGTGTCTCACTTGCGAAGAAGGCCTTCAGGTGATTGAACGCTTCCGCCTATTTGGCTCTATCAGGAAAACCGAGCGACGAGGAACGAAAATGGACGGATGGAACGAAAATTAGGATTTAACATCCCGTCGATGTCGACAGCATTAGAGACAGAGAACATGCACTGTCTGCTGCAAGATAGAAAAAGAAAAATCGTCCATGGTCATTTCAAAGCGTTTGCCTTACTCTTGAAGGTGCTTTACATTTAAGCATATCTTTAAGCATAGCTTTATTCATTCTCGAGTTATCAGTGATTTTTCTTCCTTGTAGGTGACGTGAAAGCTGTTGGCGTTAAGACAAACTGAACGCATCTTAAGGTTGAAGCTCTTCTGTCCGTGTTTGGTAACACATACATTTGTTTTTTGTAAAGGGTCCTTCTTGAGCAAAACGCAGTATTTGTTTTTCTTTTTATTCCCAGACATATTTCGCTGAAGTTTCTGCCTCATCAGTGGGTTTTTTGTTATCTTCTATAACGCAGGAAAAATTCATTTTACTATGTCTACACATATAAAATTGAATTTTAAGACAATATTTACATATTTGAAAAACAGAAAAAATTTTGTATGTATACCTTGGTACCACATTCTATGGATTTTGTGTAACTTAATGCTGTTGTTTTGTTTCACAGTTTGTCATCTGGAACCATATAGACCTTAATGTAGAACAGTTATTTACTTCGCAAATTTTGCGACTGGGCATGTGTACCATTAACTAATACTATGTGGAAAATCGTGTGCGCGCGCGTGTGTGTGTGTGTGTGTGTGTGTGTGTGTGTGTGTGTGTGTGTGTATGTGTGTGTGTGCAAGTGTGTTTGGAAAGGTGGTTTGGGGTGTTTTTGGGTTGGTGTTGTCTGATAGTTCTTTGAGGGTAGACAACAGTTTCATTGCTGAGAACTGTGTATTCATTTAACACCTCTTTTCCTTCAATTATGGCTTTTTTTGTTTGATAGTTTTCTTCATTCATTAGTTTGTGTGAGTGTGGGGGGGGGGGGTTGTGTTGCTGCATTTGCGAATTTTATGTTTCCTTGTTAATGAGTGCTTGTGTGTGTTTGTGTTACGTGTTCAAATATGGCTCTGAGCACTATGGGACTCAACATCTGAGGTCATCAGTCCCCTAGAACTTAGAACTACTTAAACCTAACTAACCTAAGGACATCACACACATCCATGCCCAAGGCAGGATTCGAACCTGCGACCGTAGCGGTCACGCGGTTCCAAACTGAAGCGCTTAGAACCGCACGGCCACAACGGCCGGCTTGTATTATGTGTGTTTATGTTCTTTGTGTCTGTTTGTAAGTTGGTAACAGGTTGGTTGTTTTTGTGTGATAGGTGCCTCCCTTACTTTTGTTTTAATTTTCTCATTCAGTTTCTCTTTAATGTTTGTATTATTTCCATTCTCTATAGCTATTTGTTTGATTGTCTGTAATTTATTTTTGTTGTTGTCCTCACTGGGTGGAGTTTTGTTCAGTCTGTGCAGCATATACTGGAAACCAGCTAGTAAATTTTCGAAGTAAATAACTGTTCTGCATTAAGTTTTATGTGGTTGCAGATGACAAACTGTCAGACAAAACAACTGCATTAAATTACATAAAATCCAGGCAATACACAGGATGTGGTAACATGGTATACATATAAAATTTTGTCTTCTTTTTTAAATATGTAAATACCGCCTTAGAAACTCAAATTTATATGTGTACAGGCAGCAAGAACCATTTTTACTGTTTTGTAGAAGGCAGCAAAAAGCCCACTGGTTATGCTGAAATTTCAGCGAAACATATCTGGAGAATAAAAAGAAAAACAAAAATTGTGTTTTACTCAGGGCGTATCCTCTCCAAAAATAAAACCAACGACATTTCGATGTCTGTTAGATACGTCACACGACCCGCTTTTCATTGGACAATTCCGAGAGGCATCGAAAAGGCAGCCTCCAAAGTTGATTCCATATTGATAAGAAAATCTCACAGGTTGTCCCATCTCTCCCATCTCATACCACTTAAATTTGAATTTCTGTTTCTGTTTTAGACGAGTGGTTTCATGCCTATCGACTGTCCTTAAAAATTACATTAGTGCATTGAGAAGAACTATAGTTACCTCTGTATTGTGATAGAAAGTTTCACATATTAACCCTTTTACAAAATTTTCCCCTCTTTGTGCACTATCATTTTCCGAAACTTATGTTTTGGCTCCGCTATATGCAATCCGCTTTTCTCGAGTTTACAGACAACAGACTTCCACTCAAGTTTTAAAACAACTTCATTATTTTAACTGTGTGTTGTATGGAGATAACATATAAATTTACAAGTAAAAATGAACAAAGTAATTGTGAATATGTAATGTACTATGTTTAATTTTAATGTTTTCAATACATACATTTTATAAAGCTACAAATTCCGTCCAGTTCCACTGAAATTGTGTTTCAGAGTAGGTAATAATATTTATTTGTGATTATGAAAATGTTGTGTGACAATATCGTAAACGGGATGAAGGGCCCACATTGGTTACAACAGTTCTTTAGTTTATGCAGTTCAGTCACAGTCCGTTTATAAACAGTCTGAACAAATAACACTAGTATGTTTCGAACAGAGATATTTATTTTAGCAGCAGCCGTACCTGATGCGTTTGTCCTCTGTTAGGGTGTTCGGTGAGCCTTGCTTTCGCTTCAGTTTGGAAAATTTCACAGATCCTTGAAGGAATATTATACGATTTGTTACTCATGACAGCTCGGACTAACACGTGTCCTGTAACAAGTTCATAAGGCAACTAGCGCAGAAAAACTCTTCGTAGAGTGCAGCTGTCTAGGTTGTTAGAAGCATGAATCATTAAAGAATTGATAACGAATAAAATACGACCATATGCCACAGGCGTATGTTGCGTAACTGTAGACAACTCACAACTTGTTACACATGTCTATGCCTCATTTCGTCTTATTATACATGACTATCATTTCTGCTTTGCCCGTCGCTTCTACAACACTGTCGTCACAGTGAAGACTGGATACCTTTCTTAGGAATATACGATAAAAGAGTGCAAGATTTTCTGAAGGCAAACATATTTGAAGCCACTTGGCCTCGTGAATTCAAGCGGCAGCTCCTTTTTTGTTATTTCGTATGCTTCCTTATAAACTTAGTAGACAATTTTTTTTTCAGTGTTTCAACCAAGTGAACACTTGTAAACCAATTATACACTGTGATATTCCTGCCAGTTCCTTTGATGGAGGTACACAGCCTCTGAACTTCAGCAGCTGGAGTATTACTTACATAATAAGGCCCCTCTGGTTGTGCTCCAACATACACTTCCATATCAGTAGTATAATACATCCTGGCGTCACAAAGAGCAAATATTTTTATTCCGTATTTGTTCGATTTGCTGGGTACATACTGTTTAACCCGATAATTGCCTCGAAATGCCTCTAACTTCTCGTCGATTGTGTGGTATTCGAAGAAAGTACGGTACACGCTGTTTTGCAGTTCTGGACAAACATGCGAAAAATGTTTCTTATTGAAGTTAACGTGACATTCTTCTCTTGTCAACTTGTCATCAGATCGCAGATATCTGAGAATGAAGCGAAATCTAGACAGTGACATGGTGAGCCTGAAAATTTCTACCCATGTGCCGTCAGTCTTCCATAGATCGTCTACATTTAGATGGTCAGCATTGATCATTCCAACCAAATACAGCAAACCCATTAGAGCTTGAATTTCACTTGCAGTCGTAGCGTTGGAGCCACTGTCTCATGAAAATTTATCTCTCTGAGACTCGATAAACAGGTTCGAAAAAATGGCTCCAAGCGCTACGGGACTTAACATCTGAGGTCATCAGTCCCCTAGACTTAGAACTACTTAAACCAAACTAACCTAAGGACATCACACACATCAATGCCCGAGGCAGGACTCGAACTTGCGGCCGTACTAGCAGCGCGCGGTTCCGGGCTGAAGCGCCTAGAACCGCTCGGTCACAACGGCCGGCTAAAAAGGTTCGTGTTTTCTGCTATTGTACTGGAAATATAACCAGTAAAAAAGTGCTTCCAAATTTCAGTTGGCTTTTTCAGATGTTTTACAGTAGGCTTTACACCAGGAATATGGGTTATTATATTTTCGGACTTGGTTCTAACGTTTTTGGGAGGTACATGTTTATTCCATTTCGTAACCTGACCTTTTCCAACACACACCGGACCGTTTGTGATATTGTCAATAGCGTCTTCACCATCTGACACCTCTCGTTTACCGAGCGAGGTGGTGCAGTGGTTAGGACAATGGACTCGCATTCGAGAGGACGACGGTTCAAAGGCGCGTCCGGCCATTCTAATTTAGGTTTTCCGTGATTTCCCCAAATCGCTTCAGGCAAATGCCGGGATGGTTCCTTTGAAAGGGCACGACCGACTTCCTTCCCAAGCCTTCCCTAATCCGATGGGACCGATGACCTCGCTGTTTGGTCCCTTCCCCACAACCAACCAATCAACTTCTTGTTCTGTATCAGAATTTTCAGGTTGCTCTTCTGCCTCATCTACAGTTTCTTCACATCGTCATCACAGTCGCCTTCATGATCACTCTCTGCCAAAACCTCAGCAAGCGACCTTCTAATTCTCTCAGACTCTCTTTCATATGCACCCACTCTGCAAAAAAATAAAAATAAATAAATAAAATAATTAAGAACCTAACGAAACAATGAACTAATAGATGGTCAGCATTCATCATTCCAGCCAAAGACAGCAAACCCATTAGAGCTTCAATTTCACTTACAGTCTTAACATTGGAGCCACTGTGTTATGAAAATTTATCTCTCTGAGACTCGACAAACAGGTTCGAAAAAATGGCTCCAAGCACTATGGGACTTAACATCTGAGGTCATCAGTACCCTAGACTTAGAACTACTTAAACCTAACCTAAGGACATCACACACATCCATGCTCCAGGCAGGATTCGGGATTCGAACCTGTGACCGTAGCAGCAGCGCGGTTCTGGACTGAATAATAAGAAACCCCTTGAGAATTAACAATAACGGCTTACCTTTTACCATTACTCCTAAGGCCAACGCCGTAAATACACGGAACGCCACTGATCGCGCGGGACTCTTTGAGTTCGCAATTGTTGACCACTCCACTACCGCTGCTCCAGTCCAAATGAAACAAAGGATTAACGTAGTACTGCTGATTGTAGGAAGGTATACGGGTCATGTGATTCCTAGGTACGAGATTAATCATCATCACCATTGAGTTGTCTGCCTTGCGGCAGGTTTTGGCTGCATAGATTAAAAGGAAAGAAAGAGATCATCCGTGTAGACTGTCAGTCCGCGCGACTACTACGGGGTTCTTTTCGTTTGCGGAAAACTGCAGAGCAGCCGGCTACTGGTGCCTTGCGCCTTGGCTAGTGGGTTAAAAACCAGGGAGCTCTGTGTGCAACTGCAGCTGCGCAGCGTGTGACCGACGGACCGCGCGGTGAGTCAGCGGGCAGGCTACCGGCTCTCTGTATTCTCACACAGGCGCTGCCAACTGACGGTGGACTCGCGCAGCTGTGATCCCATTACAGGTTTGTCCGCTAGGTGAAATAAACACCAGTGATTCCCAGAATGCGGACCGTATCTCCACACGACGTCTTTCTGCTTTCGCGTTGAACATGCGCATGACGCCTGTATCTCCAGAAAAGCGTGTATTTCGCGTATGTGACTTCTGTCAAAAAAGGATGACGTGTGATAATGCGTCCCATCCTTCGAGAGACCCTACTAAGTGCACGCGTACTGCGTAGAGTTTACTTGCGTGTTTCATAGCGACGACTATCAACAATAAAAAATTCTGAGAGTCCACTTGGAGTGATTAGCTTGTAATAAATATGAAAGTAGTTCGCAAATAGATAAATTTCGCACGTTTGGTAGTGCGACTTTTCTTCCGCATAAAGTACAACCACTCTTTCCCAATGTGTAAACTTATTTTTATATCTCTGAAGAAAGAATCTGAAGACAAATATACACTCTTATACACACACACGCACAACCACAGGTGGACGCGTAGTGTCCCAGGCCCGAAAAAAGAAAAGCCGGTGTTATGTTTGGCCGGACATTTTTCCCTGAAAGCCGGACTACCTATTTTAAATAGAAATAGAGTCCATTGGGTATTTCAGTCGTTAATTAATAATCAGTTACAGTCAGTCTATTGCCACATCAACATTAAACAAGCTTTAACTAAATAGGCAATCAGTACACAGGCTTGTAATTTGGCAGTTATGATAAGATCTAAGTGCTCAGTCTTCCTAACTTACCTTATTAACTTGGAATTGGCCTTAGTTATGCATTCTACATTCCATAGCTAAATGTTCTAACAAAAGCTAGAGAGGCCGGAGTTGTACATATTTGGCCGGACACGGCCGTAAAAACCCGGACATGTCCGGATAATGCAGGACGCCTGGCAACCCTATACACACACACACACACACACACACACTCACCCTTCCCCCCCCCCCCACTCCAACACACACACAGATAGAGAGAAGGAGAGAGAGAGGGAGAGAGAGAGAGAAGGGAGCATTAGTTAGACTGGCAACACTTGTATACACAACGTGAGCAGTGTTACGACACAAATCTGCAGTTCGCGCGACAGATCAGTAGTGGTGTTCCACAACAAATAAAAAACGTGTGTGAAATCTTATGGGACTTAACTGCTAAGGTCATCAGTCCCTAAGCTTACACACTAAATTATCCTAAGGACAAACACACACACCCATGCCCGAGGGAGGACTCGAACCTCCGCCGGGACCAGCCGCACAGTGTTCCACAACAGTTAGCTAACGAAATATGAAAACTACAAAATAAAGCAAGATATCTATGTTTCATAAAACAATGAAGTGATAATGTGACCTCTAACCCGTGAGCAGATTTCGGCCGGGCTAATGAATTCCTGTAAGAAATAATTAATTATGGTGTGCAGTGTTTTTTAATTTACAAGTACCGCATATAACAACAGAACTGCATTATTCCTGATTAAACCCACTGAAGATGCCTTAATACAAAAGGCGAAACGCATCTGGAACATAACGAAATATTAGGGTTACCTTATTTCAATGTTCAAATACTGGGGTAATTAAGCTAATATGATTTATTTCCCATATTTTTCATTTCACCGGAATTTTTTTGAAAATCGTTTTTCAGATAATTCTGACATGGTACTGAACACTTTACACTTTTCACGTTTTACAGTACAGTCAACAACAGCCTTACATTTTCGGATATAAGCTTATTCTGCTCTCGTCCACTGAATATGTAGCAGAAAAAAGATTCTCTCTACAGCTGCATTATGTGCAGATGTGGTAAAATAGTACTGTGCCACTTGCAACAGTTCAATGGAATCAACAATACTACTCATGTGCCACTTTTCAGCAACACTTTTCCCTGCCAAAGTTGCAGACATCATCATGTAGTATGCTCACAAGGCGCTTATTTAATCGAAGAGTACACAGACATCAATAACAATATTAACACCTCTTAAAAATAACAGTTTTTCCACCATTTGCATCTCTGGCTCTTTTTCCGGAGTTAACTACTGAAACACAGACATACCACTGTATTAAGTCAGCCACTTATTGGTATAATTGCTATTAACAGTGTAAAATGAGTACATTTCACTTTCAAAGGCTGGCTAAATTTCCTTCATCACATGTGTCAATAATTTCCTTTACTTTTTCTGTCCTTTCATGTAAACTTGAGGCAATGCTCTGTAATACAGAGTAGACTTCTACAGTAGTTTTGATAGGACCACTGAAAACATTACTGTGAAGCTTTTATTCTTTACCGCGTCTTCACAAAAGCGAAGAGAAAACAAAGTGTTAAGTGTGTTGCAAAATTTAGGCAGAGTTCAGCAGGGATCTGCTGGACAGCAAAAAAATCGTAGCAAAATACATTTACACAACAACTGCTAAAAGTACAGGGTGGCGCAGATGGATCGGGTGGTTTTAAAATACTTGTCAAACTGTCAATTGTAAAGGTATTGGATTGAAATAAAGTGCAAAACGTGTAGTTACAATGGAAGTTTATTAACAAAAAAATAGTAATGTTAGTTTTTAAAAATTACATCCATCAAATGCCCTCCTTCTCGAGCGACGCATTCTTGGAGTCGGTCCTTAACGTTCCGCATTGCCCGCTCAAGCACATCACCAGGAATTGATGTGATTTCGGTGTGAATTGCTGCCTTCAACTCCTGAATGGTCCGGGGTTTGTTCATGTAGACCCTTGCTTTTAAATAGCCCCATAAGAAAAAGTCACATACCGTGAGGTCCGGTGAGCGAGGGGGCCAATGGACATCTCCATTACGGGAAATCAAACGGCCAGGGAACAGAGCGCGTACAGCTTGCATTGATATCCTAGCGGTATGTGCAGTTGCCCCGTCTTGTTGGAACCACATATTGCCCATGTCGTAATTGTTCTCTTCAAGTTGTGGGAGAAGAAAATTTTCAATCATGTTCACATAACGCTGCGAATTAACAGTAACCGCCTGCTCCCTTTCATTTTCAAAAAAGTAAGGACCAATTATCCCTACCTTAGAAACCCCACACCAAACCGTCACTTTGTCACTATGGAGAGGCCGTTGGTGTAGATCTCTTGGGTTAGTGTCGGCCCAGTAACGGCAATTTTGCTTGTTTACGTATCCGTTAATGTGAAAGTGAGCCTCGTCAGACATCATGATAATCAGGTTTACATCTTCCAATAACTCCAACATCTGTTGGCTAAACTGAAGCCTTTGAAGATGGTCTGTTGGGAGAATCTTCTGTACCAACAGGATTTTATAGGGGTGGAATTTCAGTTCTTCGTTAAGAATCCTTTGAAGGCTCCGACGTGACATTCCAAGAGCTTGAGCACGACGTCTCGTTGATCGACGTGGGCTCGCAGTGACATCGCGTCTCACACGCTCCACGTTCTCAGGCGTTGTTATTGTTGGCGGTCTAGGCGTCCATTTTGGAGCACATGAACCAGTAGTGCGGAAATTATGCACCCAACTCAATATCGTATCTCGCTTAGGAACACTACCGCGAGGTGGGATTTGAAACGCCGGCGAAAGGCACGCGTCACAGCAACAATTGACTCGTTATTGCGTATGAACTCTTCCACTGCGAAAACACGATGCTCAACGGACCACGTAGCCATCGCGACTGACTGCCAGCCTGCAACTGAAACTTCCCGTCCCCCCCCCCCCCCCCCACCACAGGACGAAGTCGCCGAACACCTGGCTCCCCCCCTCCAGACGTACAGTCCACTTCAAAACCACCCGATCCATCTGCGCCACCCTGTACAAGGAGTACAGCAATATCCCCAAAACCACTGCTGAGCTAAAAACAGCCATTCAGGGGGCCATCGACAGCATCGATTTTCCGACACTTTAGCGGTTCATGGACAATTTCGCTATTCGTCTGCGCCACATCATCGCCATTGATGGCAGGCATAACAAACATGTCATAACCTAAATCCTAATATCTGCAGTGACATTTACATGTTGAATAAAGTGTGTGTACGCTGGAGTTTGTAACTTGTTTAAGTTTTTTTAAATGGTTTAGTAATTGTTACCATGTATGTACTTGCTGCGGAAAATCGTCACATCAACAAATCTGTGACATAAATATTGGTTTGACAAATTCAAACGACCCGCACAGACTATAGACGTTGCCACGGTGGAATGACTAGCGTGCCTCATCGTTGCAGGTAGCCGTACCGTAGGTGCAGCCACATCGGAGAGCTATTAGTAAAGAGTCCAGACTAATTTGAACGCTTTATGGTACCGAAGATATATGAAAAGCCGACTAATCATTTGCAGTAGATTCAGTAGCTATAGGGTCTTTCATTGATCTAGCCTTGGATCATTAGCCAACATGACCTTGCTATGTTGAATCTGCAACGACTGAAAGCTATGGGAAACTCCAGCCTTTATTATTCCAGTGGATATGCAGGTCCACTGTGTGGTTCAATGACGAGTAAACTGTTCCGGAAGTAAAACAGTCTCCCATTCGGATCTCCGGGCGGGGACTACTCACGAGTACGTTGTCATCACGAAAAATAACATTAACGTTCTACGGTTCGGATTGTAAGTTGAAACCAGATACCACGAGAATTCGTGAAATGGAGTGGTAGGAAGAACAGGACCTCTGGACAGCTGAGTACAGATTTACCAACGCGGAATCAAATAGCGGTAATACAGTATTAAGGCTAATAACTAGTAAGAAAATGGAAATGCGGGTGAGTAATTACGAACAGCCTAGCGAACGCATTATAGTGACCAATATAGATACAAAGCTAACACAGTACTAAAAGTTCATATACCTACTAGCTCCGCTTATAACGAAGAGATTGAACGTATGGATGATGTGCTAAAAAACAGTTACAGGAGACGAAAATTTAATTGTGATAAGGAACTGGAATTCGATAGCAGGAAAAGGAGGAGAAGGAAAAATAGCAGGGAAACGTAGACTCGGGGAAAGAAATGGAAGGGGAATCCACCATCTAGAACTTTGCACGTAGCACAATTCAATCATTGCAAACACTAGAACGTTGAATACGTGGAAGAGAACTAGAAAAACCGGAAGGTTTACGATAGATTACAGAATGCAAAGACAGAAATTCGAAAAACGTATTTTAGCCTACAAAACATTTTCAGATGCTGATGTAGGTTCTGAACATAATTTATTGGTTATGAACTGCAGATAAAACTGCAGAACCTGCAGAAAAGTACGACTGCGATATGTTGAAAGAACCAGAGTGTGTAAAGAGTTTCAAACGGTGCACTGGACGATTAACTGAAACAGGGGAAAGTAATAAGAGGGTGTGCTGGAAAGTAATGAGCCCGAATTTTTTTGTGACAATTTTAAATAAAACAAACGTTATCAACGTTCTACACCTTTATCCTTCATGTACGCATACGTGATAAGCCAAAACATTATGACGTGACCCGTAACAGAAGTCTGCAAGCGGGGCAGACACGGACGGGGGATCACACTAGCGAAGACATGGGCTTCAAATGGGGAAATCCACTGAAATAAGTGACTTTGACAAAGGACAGATTAGTATTTCGCAGAAACTGTGAACAAGTATCTCTAAAACTGCGAGCTGGTCGAATGTTCACGTGCTACTGCCGTGATCATCTAAGCAAAGAGGTAAAAAGACAGTGAAACTACCACTAGGCGCTAAATCGTTGCACGTTTAACGACTCTTCACAGAACGTGGGGTTCGGAGGCTTGTTTGCCCTGCAAAGTAGCATCTCTGGCGAAAGAGCACAGTGCTGGTGCACGCAAGTGTTTCGGAGCACACCGTTCAATGCACGTTGTTGAATGTGGAGCTCCGTTTCTGTTTCACAGAGGAAGACTGCACTGTAGTCCCTTCTCTAGATTGTCGCACAGATGACAAAATGGTAGATATTGAAATAGATGACAGAGGGATAGAAAAACAATTAAAATCCCTCAAAAGAGAAAAAGGTCCCTGGACCTGATGGGATACCAGTTCGATTTTACATAGAGTACGCGAAGGAACTTGCCCCCTCCTTGCAGCGGTGTACCGTAGGTCTCTAGAAGAGCGTAGCGTTCCAAAAGATAGGAAAACGGCACAGGTCATCCTCGTTTTCAAGAAGAGACGTCGAACAGATGTGCAGAACTATAGACCTATATCTCTAACGTCGATCAGTTGTAGAATTTTGGAACACGTATTATGTTCGAGTATAATGACTTTTCTGGAGACTAGAAATCTACTCTGCAGGAATCAGCCGGCCGAAGTGGCCGTGCGGTTAAAGGCGCTGCAGTCTGGAACCGCAAGACCGCTACGGTCGCAGGTTCGAATCCTGCCTCGGGCATGGATGTTTGTGATGTCCTTAGGTTAGTTAGGTTTAAGTAGTTCTAAGTTCTAGGGGACTAATGACCTCAGCAGTTGAGTCCCATAGTGCTCAGAGCCATTTGAACCATTTTTGCAGGAATCAGCATGGGTTCCGAAAAAGAGGATCGTGTGAAACCCAGCTCACGCTATTCGTCCACGAGACTCAGAGGGCCATAGACACGGGTTCCCAGGTAGATGCCGTGTTTCTTGACTTCCGCAAGGCGTTCGATACAGTTCCCCACAGTCGTTTAGTGGACAAAGTAAGAGCATATGGACTATCAGACCAATTGTGTGATTGGACTAATGAGTTCCTAGATAAAAGAATGCAGCATGTCATTCTCAATGGAGAGAAGTCTTCCGAGCTAAGAGTGATTTCAGGTGTGCCGCAGTGGAGTATCATAGGATCGTTGCTATTCACAATATATATAAATGACCTTGTGGATAACAACGGAAGTTCACTGAGGCTTTTTGCAGATGATGTTGTAGTATATTGAGAGACTGTAACAATGGAAAATTGTACTGAAATATAGGAGGATCTGCAACGAATTGACGCATGGTGCAGGGAATGGCAATTGAATCTCAATGTTGACAAGTGTAATGTGCTGCGAATACATAGAAAGAAAGATCCTTTATCATTTGGCTACAAGATGGCAGGTCAGCAACTGGAAGCAGTTAATTCCATAAATTACCTGGGAGTAGGCATTAGGAACGATTTAAAATGGAATGACCATATAAAATTAATCGTCGGCAAAGCAGATGCCAGACTGAGATTCATTGGAAGAATCGTAAGGAAATGCAGTCAGAAAACAAAGGAAATAGTTTACAGTTCACTTGTTCGCCCACTGCTTGAATACTGCTCACCGGTGTGGGATCCGTACCAGATAGGGTTGATAGAAGAGATAGAGAAAATCCAACGGAGAGCAGCGCGCTTCGTTACAGGATCATTTAGTATCGCGAAAGCGTTACGGAGATGAGAAATAAACTCCAGTGGAAGACTCTGCAAGAGAGACGCTCAGTGGCTCGGTACGAGCTTTTGTTGAAGTTTCGAGAACATATCTTCCCTCCTACGTATATCTCGCGAAGAGACCACGAGGATGAAATCAGAGAGATAAGAGCCCACACAGAGGCATACCGACAATATTTCTGTCCACGAACAATACGAGACTGGAATAGAAGGGAGAACCTTTAGAGGTACTCAAGGTACCCTCCGCCACACACCGTCAGGTGGCTTGCGGAGACTGGATGTAGATGTAGACCACCCCTACGTGTCCATATGTTGACCCAACGACATCGTCATTTACGATCGCAATGGACGCGGGACTATCGGGAATCGCCCGTCGATCAATGAAAACGTGTCGGCTCTTCGGACGAATCACATTTTCGCTACACTAGGTCGATGGCAATCTCCACAAACGACGTCATCGAGGTGAACGGCGGCTCGAAACGTGCAGCGCGCCACGGACGCAGGCTGGTGGGAACAGTATTATGCTATGGGAGGCGTTCTCCGACGTTTGCATGGGACCTGTGGTACTAATCGAAGATACGTTGACAGCTGCGAACCACTTGCATCACTTCAAGCCTGATGTTTTCCCCGACAGCGATGTCGTCTTTCAGCAGTACAATTGTCCGTGTTTCGAAGCTAAAACCATGCCACATTGGTTTGAGATGCTTTACAGAGGACTCAACATTGATATCTCGGCCGCCAAATTCGCCTGATGTTAAGTCCTATGGAACCCATCTGGGTCGCTATCGGACGCCATCACAGTGTACGCAAATCAACGGCCTGTTATTTACGCGAATTTGTTCAAAAATGGTTCAAATGGTACTGAGCACTATGGGACTTAACATCTGAGATCGTAAGTCCCCTAGAACTTAGACCTACTTAAACCGAACTAACCTAAGGACATCACACACATCCATGCTCGAGGCGGGATTCGAACCTGCGACCGTAGCAGTCGCGTGGTTAGGGACTGAAGTGCCTAGAATCGCTCGTCCACACCGGCCGGTTTTACGCGAATTACACGACGTGGCCGTAAACATCTAATGCCTCATACCTCCACAAACCTGCCAACAAACTGTCGGATACCTGATATGCAGAACCAGTGATGCATTTCTTTCCAGTCCCGGCGGAGGTTCGCCGGCCGCGGTGGTCTAGTGGTTCTAGGCGCGCAGTCCGGAACCGCGCGACTGCTACGGTCGCAGATTCGAATCCTGCCTCGGGCATGGATATGTGTGATGTCCTTCGGTTAGTTAGGCTTAAGTAGTTCTAAGTTCTAGGGGACTGATGACCACAGAAGTTAAGTCCCATAGTGCCAGAGCCATTTGAACCATTTTGAACGGGCGGAGGTTCGAGTCCTCCCTCAGGCACGGGTTTGTGTGTTTGTCCTTAGGATAATTTAGGTTAAGTAGTGTGTAAGCGTAGTGACTACTGACCTTAGCAGTTAATAAGTCCCATAAGAATTCACACACATTTGAACATTTATTTCTTTCCCAAACCGGACAAACAAGCTATTAAGCAGGTGGTCATAATGTTTTGGCTCATCAGTGTATTTGCAGCCAACTGCTGGTAACGGCTCCGAATTGTAGCGTGTAACATGGCGTTGTGTAACCTAACAACGCCGGTGCACGAGAAACAGCGTGCTATAATGGGATTTCTAACTCGAAGAGTGTGTCCACTCATGAAGCAGCCTCTCCTTCAGCATGACAATGCCAGACCACACACGAGCGCCTGGAATGGCTTTTGAGCACGCCCTTGTACAATAGAAAACGAGTGGGTAACTTTGAGTACTGCAATAGCGACGGTAACAGAGAATCGAATAGGCAAATGGAAAACCAACTAGAAATTCATGTCTACCTTGAGAGAAACTGTATTTAATTGACACAAAGAGAAAATAAAAAATGCAGGTTATTAAGCGGGCAAAGAGGTTACAGCCGCCTAAAAATGAGACAGCACGAAGCGCAAAACGGCAAAGCAGGAATGGCAAGACGAGAAGTGGAAAGCTCCAGAAGCAGGAATGGTTATGGTAGAGATATACCGACTGAAAAGAATTGAAGAAAAAGAAATTTGTGTCACAAGTTGGCTAAAAGATGGACTCGATTGATAGAACACATCCTGCGGCTTCACTCTGGTAATGGAATGGAAGGAAGTGTGAAGGGTACAAATTGCAGAGGGAGATCAAGGCTTGGCTACAGTTAGCAGATCCGACTGGATGTAGGTTGTGGTAGTTATGCAGAGATGAAAAGTCTTCCACAGGATAAACTAGCTTGGAGAGCTGCATCAAACCAGTTTTCGGACTGAGTACTATAACAACACCAAATCAATATCCTTTTTTTTTTAACAGAATGCTATGTAAGCTATGTTGGGCATTCCCGATTTTCCTCTATCAAAAGATCAAAAGCTTTCAGCTCAACGTTCATAAAATTATATGACCTTTAAAGTTCAATATTATTTGCAAATCTAGTGGTTCACCATTGTACAGGTTAAAAATGTTTCAGTCAGTGATGAAAAACCAATGCTTGCTGCGAAGTATACTGAGGTGACAAAAGTCATGGGATACCTCCTAATATGTCCGCCCCCGGTAGCTGAGTGATCAGCGCGACAGAATGTCAATTCTAAGGGCCCGGGTTCGATTCCCGGCTGGGCCGGAGATTTTCTCCGCTCAGGGACTGTGTGTTGAATTGTCCTAATACGCCTGCACGGTAACTCACCGTGTTCGGTCAGAGGGCTGCTCGCCCTCTGTAATAAAAAACTGAGTAAAGGAATCAACGATCAAAGTGAATGGATGTCTTGTGACGTCCGCGCAGACCAAACGCAAGGAACAATACCGAACAGAAAAAAAGTCGTCATGAGCCCATCGACGCGCAAGTCGCCGAAGTGGCGTCAAATCTAAAGACTTGCACGCGGCGAACGGTCCACCCGACGGGAGGCCCTAGTCACACGACGTTTACGTTTACGTTTTTACCGCCTAATATCGTGTTGGACCTCCTTTTGCCCGGCGTAGTGGAGCAGCTCGACGTGTCATGAACTCAACAAGTCGCTGGTAGTCCCCGGCAGAAATAACGATCCATGCTGCCACTATAGCCGTCCTTAATTGCGAAAGTGTTACCGGTGCAGGATTTGTGCATGAACTGACAAAAATGGCTGTGAGCACTATGGGACTCAACTGCTGAGGTCATTAGTCCCCTAGAACATAGAACTACTTAAACCTAACTAACCTAAGGACATCACAAACATCCATGCCCGAAGCAGGATTCGAACCTGCGACCGTAGCGGTCTTGCGGTTCCAGACTGCAGCGCCTTTAACCGCACGGCCACTTCGGCCGGCTGCATGAACTGACCTCTCGATTATATCCCATAAATGTTCGATGGGACTGATGCCGGACAATCTGGGAGGCCAAATCATTCGCTCTAACTGTTCAGAACGTTCTTCAAACCAATTACGAACAACTGTGTCCCGGCGATATGGTGCACTGCCACCCATAAAAATTCCATCGTTGTTTGGGAATTTGAATTCCATTAACGGCTGCAAATGGTATCCGTGGAGCCGTAAATACCCGTTTCCGGTCAATGATCGGTTCAGATGGACCACAGAACACAGTCCATTCCACGAAAGCACAGCTCCACCACCAGCTTGCACAGTGCCTTGTTGACAAATGGTTCAAATTGCTCTGAGCACTATGGGACTTAACATCTGAGGTCATCAGTTCTCTAGAACTTAGAACTAGTTAAACATAACTAACCTAAGGACATCACACACATCCATGCCCGACGCAGGATTCGAACCTGCGACCGTAGCGGTCGCGCGGTTCTTGACTGAAGCGCCTAGAACCGCTCGGCCACCCCGGCCGGCGCCTTGTTGACAACTTGGGTCCATGGCTTCTACATCTACATCCACATCTACATGGTTACTCTGCAATTCACACTTAAGTGGCTGGCAGAGGATTCACCGAACCATTTTCGTACTACTTGTCTACCATTCCACTCTCGAATGGCGCTTGGGAAAAACGAACACCTAAATCTTTCCGTTCGAGCTCTGATTTCTCTTATTTTATTACGATGATCATTTCTCCATACGTAGGTGGGTGACAACAAAATATTTTCGCATTCGGAAGAGAAAGTTGGTGATTGAAATTTCGTAAATAGGTCTCGCCGCAAAGAAAACTGCCTTTCTTCCAGTGACTCGCCTATCATATCAGTGACACTCTCACCCCTATTGCGCAATAACACGAAACGAGGTGCCCTTCTTTGCACTTTTTCGATGTCCTCCGTCAATCCGACCTGGTAAGGATCCCATACCGCGCAGCAGTATTCCAGCAGAGGACGGACAAGTGTAATGTAGGCTGTCTCTTTTGTGGGTTTGTCGCATCTTCTAAGTGTTCTGCCAACAAAGCGCAGTCTTTGTTTCGTCTTCCCCACAATATTATCTATGTGGTATTTCCAGTTTAAGTTGCTCGTAATTGCAATTCCTAGGTATTTAGTCGAATTGACAGCCCTTAGATTTGTGCGATTTATCGTATACTCAAAATTTATCGTATTTATTTTAGTACCCATGTGGATGACGTCGCACTTTTCTTTGTTTAGTGCTAATTGCCACTTTTCGCACCATACACAAATTCTCTCTAGATCATTTTGTAATTGGAATTGATCGTCTGATGATTTTACTAGACGGTAAATTACAGCGTTATCTGCAAACAATCTAAGGGGGCTGCTCAGATTATCAAAAATGGTTCAGATGGCTCTGAGCACTATGGGACTTAACATCCATGGTCATCAGTCCCCTAGAACTTAGAACTACTTAAACCTAACTAACCTAAGGACAGCACACAACACCCAGTCATCACGAGGCAGAGAAACTCAGATTATCACCTAGATCATTTATATAAATCAGGAACAGCAGAGGGCCAAGAACACTACCTTGCAGAACGCCAGATATAAATTCTGTTCTATCACTACAAACTGTGACCTCTCTGAGAGGAAATCACGAGTCCAGTCACACATCTGAGACGATACTCCATATGCACGCAATTTGATTAATAGTCGCTTGTGGGGAACGGTATCAAAAGCCTTCTGGAAATCTAAGAATATGGAATCGATCTGATATCCCTTGTCGACAGCACTCATTAGTTCATGGGAACAAAGAGCTAGCTGTGTTGCACAAGAACGATATTTTCTGAATCCGTGTTGGTTATGTATCAATAAGTCATTTTCTTCAAGGTGATTTATAATGTTCGAGTACAGTATTGTAAGTAGGCTCTCTTTACTTATTCTGATCATCACTAAACTGACACACAATATTTTTAGCGCAACGCAATCTGACTTTTAATAATCCCTACAAAAGAATAGCCCTGACTAACAATAACCTATGCTTTTCATGACTCACTTACCTCACAAAAATCTTCGTTACTCGAACTACTGCAATTCAGCGAGCGCCAATACTGCCAGCTAAATAAAAGATTTTACTACTGAAGTCACTAAGTACTGATAGGCATAGTTAGCAAATGAAAGATTCTGATTGAGAACGAACAATGTATTTACCTTAATACTGTTCAAAAGTCATTATATATATATATATATATATATATCACTTCATGACATCCAGTCTTACAAATTTACTGTCTCTGATGGACACACTTCCAGATCATTCGCTCTCAAAACTCCGCCATCTCTCTCCCCAAATCCACCAGTGCTGGCGGCTCACCCCCAACTGCGCAACGCTACTCGCTGTTCACATCCAAGTGCCCAACACTACGAGGTGCATTCAAGTTCTAAGGCCTCCGATTTCTTTTTCTACGGACTTGAAAGAGATAGAAACATGCGCATTGTTTTAAAATGAGGCCGCGTTCATTGTCAATAGGTCCCAGAGATGGCAGCATCGTACGGCAGATGGAATTTTACCGCCAGCGGCGAGAATGAGAACTGTTTTAAATACTTAAAATGGCGACGTTTTCCTTACTTGAACAGCGTGCAATCATTCGTTTTCTGAATTTACGTGGTGTGAAACCAATTGAAATTCATCGACAGTTGAAGGAGACATGTGGTGATGGAGTTATGGATGTGTCGAAAGTGCGTTCGTGGGTGCGACAGTTTAATGAAGGCAGAACATCGTGTGACAACAAACCGAAACAACCTCGGGCTCGCACAAGCCGGTCTGACGACATGATCGAGAAAGTGGAGAGAATTGTTTTGGGCGATCGCCGAATGACTGTTGAACACATCGCCTCCAGAGTTGGCATTTCTGTGGGTTCTGTGCACACAATCCTGCATGACGACCTGAAAATGCGCAAAGTGTCATCCAGGTGGGTGCCACGAATGCTGACAGACGACCACATGGCTGCCCGTGTGGCATGTTGCCAAGCAATGTTGACCCGCAACGACAGCACGAATGGGACTTTCTTTTTGTCGGTTGTGACAATGGATGAGACGTGGATGCCATTTTTAAATCCAGGAACAAAGCGCCAGTCAGCTCAATGGAAGCACACAGATTCACCACCACCAAAAAAATTTCGGGTAACCGCCAGTGCTGAAAAAATGATGGTGTCCATGTTCTGGGACAGTGAGGGCGTAATCCTTACCCATTGCCTTCCAAAGGACACTACGGTAACAGGCGCATCCTACGAAAATGTTTTGAAGAACAAATTCCTTCCTGCACTGCAACAAAAACGTCCGGGAAGGGCTGCGCGTGTGCTGTTTCACCAAGACAACGCAGCCGCACATCGAGCTAACGTTACGCAACAGTTTCTTCGTGATAACAACTTTGAAGTGATTCCTCATGCTCCCTACTCACCTGACCTGGCTCCTAGTGACTTTTGGCTTTTTCCAACAATGAAAGACACTCTCCGTGGCCGCACATTCACCAGCTGTGCTGCTATTGCCTCAGCGATTTTCCAGTGGTCAAAACAGACTCCTAAAGAAGCCTTCGCCGCTGCCATGGAATCATGGCATCAGCGTTGTGTAAAACGTGTACGTCTGCAGGGCGATTACGTCGAGAAGTAACGCCAGTTTCATCGATTTCGGGTGAGTAGTTACTTAGAAAAAAAATCGGAGGCCTTAGAACTTGAATGCACCTCGTGCAATAGCGAATATTACAACAATGCCAACCAGCCACAGACTGCACACACCACAGCCAGTGATTTTGATACAGAGCGCTACGTGGCGTTACCAATATAAAAACCTAAACAGCCTACTTACAGTATATGCTCCAAAATCATACTGCAAATTGAGGACAGTGATATGGGTCTGTAATTCAATGGGTTACTCCTATTTCCTTTCTTGAATATTGGTGTGATCTGTGCTTTCCAGTCTTTAGGAACAGAGATTTCGTCAAATGAGCGGTTGTGAAGGTGCTACTGTGTCTGCATACTCTGAGAGGAACCTGATTGGTATACTATCTGGACCGCAAGACTTGCTTTTCTTAAGTGATTTGAGTTGTTTCGCAACACCTAAGATATCTACTTTTATGTCACTCATGCTAACAGCTGTTCTGGTTTCGAATTCTGGAATATTTACTTCGTCTTCTTTCGTGAAGGAATTACGGAAAACTGTATTTAGTGACTCCGCTTTAGTGGCACCATCATCGCTAACATTTCCATCGCTATCACGCAGTGACGATATTGACTGCTTCGTGGTTCAAAAAATGTGTGTGAAATCTTATAGGACTTAACTGCTAAGGTCGTCAGTCCCTAAGCTTACACAATACTTAACCTAAATTATCCTAAGGACAAACACACACACAAATGCCCGAGGGAGGACTCGAACCTCCGCCGGGATCAGCCGCACAGTCTATGACTGTAGCGCCTAAGACCGCTCGGCTAATCGCGCGCGGCGACTGCTTCGTGGGGTCTGCGCCACACTCGAACCCTACCATCATGTCTTACCAACTGAAACCGGGACTTATGTGACCGGGCCACAGTTCTCCAGCCGTCTAGGGTCCAACCGATATGTTCACGAGCCCAGGAGAGGCGCTGCGGGCGATGTCGTGCTGTTAGCAAAGGCACTGGCGCTGGTCGTCTGTTGCCATAGCCCATTACCGCCAAATTTCAACGCACTCTCCTAACGGATACGTTCGTCGTATGCCCCGCATTAATTTCTGCGGTTATTTCAGGCAATGGTGGATGTCTGTTAGCACTGACAAGTCTGTGCATACGCCGCTGTTCTCGACCGTTGGCCACGACGCTGTTCATGATAGGAGGTAATGTCCGAAATTTGGTATTCTCGGCATACTCTTGACACTGTGAATCTCGGAATATTCCGTAGCGATTTCCGAAATGGAATGTCCCGTTAGTCTACCTACAACTACCATTCCGTGTTCAGAGTCTGTTACCACATGTGCGGCCACAATGACGTCACTTGAGTACAAACGACAGCTCCGCCAATGCATTGCCCCTTTAAACGTTGTGTACGCGATGCTACCGTCATCTGTATATGTACATATCGCTATCCCATTTCTCGTCTCACCTCAGTGTGTACGTGGTTAAAATATAAGCTAGGATCATTTGAAAATGGACTAGAATACAATGTAAATTTGTGAATAGATGAAATTATATAGAAAATCCGTATAGACAAGGAGAGTGTTTTGACAATGAAGGATAATAAAACTGCATCAATAAAAAAGGCGTTTGAATTTATAAAGGCAATATTGTCGAATTTCAGTTACTTTAAACTGAAATTGCTTGAGTAACTGTATATTTCAAACAAAATCTTTGAAAAGGATATGCATGATAGTGGCAAGTATTGTTTTGCGCAGTTTAGTTGACCCAACTGACTTCAGATTATCAGAATGTTTTGAAATCTGAAAACAATTCCAATTATTAGTTATGGTGGTGGTAAGTTCCTATGGGACCAAACTACTGAGGTCATCGGTCCCTAGGTTTACACGCTACTTAATCTAACTTAAACTAACTTACGCTAAGGAGAACACACATACCCATGCCCGAGGGAGGACTCGAATCTCCGACGGGGGTAGCCGCGCGAACCATGGCAATGCGCCCTTAGACCACGCGGCTATTAGTTATGTATCTGTACATCTGAAAATACTTGTCGCGAAAGAGTTTCACTTTGCGAGAAATAGCAAACGAGATGGCGCAGTGTTAAGACCCTGGACTCACGTTCTGGAAGACGCCAGTTCAAATTCCTGTCCGCCAATCTAGATTTACGTTGCCTGAATGAGATTTTCACTCTGCAGCGGAGTGTGCGCTAGTATGAAACTTCCTGGCACATTAAAACTTTGTGCCGGACCGAGACTCGAACTAGGGACCTTTGCCTTTCACGAGCAAGTGCTCTACCATCTGAGCTACCCAAGCACGACTCATGCCCCGTCCTGACAGCTTTACTTCTGCCAGTAGATTTACGTTGTCTGCGATTTCCCTTCATCGGTGAACGTAAGTATTGGGACGATTCCTTAGAAAAAGATTCTGCTAATTTCTTTCCGCATCCTTCCCCAGTTTACCTTGTGCTCCATTCCTAATGACCTCGTCGTCGACGAGATATTAAACCCTCAAGTTCCTTCATTCTTCACGAGGAATGTAATGAAATGGAACTTAAATTTCAGTCTCACTAAGATCACTTTCAGGGACAGTCGCAGAAATGTTTTGTTTTCAAATACGAAATTAGTAATTTTACCCTAGCTATAGTGGTTATTTTTGGCAAAACCGAAGCAGTTCAATTAGCGGCAAACTTAATAAAATCCGTCTCTTATCTATTCTGTAGGGTACTTTATTCGTCAATGTACCTGCGATTAGTCGCTGTAAATGGTAGGGAGTGTTCAAAATTCATTTTTCATTCATAAATCAGTCGTGAGAGAGGTGGGGGTGGGGGAGAGGAATAAACCAGTAAGACATCGAGATTGACCTATATTCCGTCATGTGGTGCGTGTCGCCAGGTTGTATGTCTTCTGTTGATGACTCTATGAGAACAAGCGATACGCTCCACGCAACTGTGATGAATAACAAGTAGTGCTGTATTTCTTGTCCAGCTGGTAAGTGGGCTGCGTGCAGCTATTTGTGGAACGCCCAACGTATCATTTATATCCCGTTAGCCGTGGCGCTTCCATGACTGCAGGGCTCATGGAAATCTTCCACACGCAATCAGCGTGTCGCAAGATGTCTGTATTCGGAACCTCAGCGTCAGGAAACGCTTTGTTGGCACCCTGGGACAACACTCCGCAATTGCCACTTAAATAAATACACAAATACTGTACATATGACAGTTTACTCGGTCCATATGTGCAAACTTTCATCACACCTAACTTTTCTACTTACACCACTTGATACGAAAGGTAAAGCTGTCAGTAACCCGAAGATTGGTTTGATTTCTATTGCACATTTCGATGCGTGGTTTATTGGAGATGGAGGCTGGCTCGAGGGGTGGAGTTCAGACAGAAGGTGGTGCTGTGACATAAGAAGCGATCAAAAAAATTCCGTTCGTAGGTCGTACAGGTTCTAGACGCTTCAGTCTGGAACCGGGCCACCGCTACGGTCGCAGGTTCGAATCCTGCCTCGGGCATGGATGTGTGTGATGTCCTTAGTTTAGTTCGGTTTAAGTAGTTCTAAGTTCTAGGGGACTGATGACCTCCGATGTTAAGTCCCATAGTGCCCAGAGCGATCTGAACCATTCGAAGGCCGTACAGTCCAGAATCGGTATACTAATCAGGCAAAATCGCCATGAGTATTGAGGCAATTATCCCTTCGATGCACCATGCTGAAGAGACCTGTTTGGTAAAACAGCGTGTCCTGCTGCGTGAAAAAGTCCGAAACTGATTGCTGCATATCCTCGGCCGACAGGAATCGTCGACCCTTTAAGGGACAGAAAGAATAATAATCGCATGGAGAGAGATCAGGACTACAGGGCAAGTGTTCGAACGTCTCCCTCTTGAGTTGGCGTAACTTATGTCTTGCGATATTTGCTATGTGGGGACGAGCGTTATCGTGAAGCAGCAGCACCCCACAACGGTGTTTTTAGACGGACATGCTACCCCACACACGTAAGTCATTCTCCGATGGATGTCTATCGCTGTCTGTCCTTCGACAGCCAAGAGAAGAATAACAGCGCGTTGATCTTGTTCGGACGCATGTGGTAACAACGTCGCCATCGTTCACATTTCCGCATTTAACGCACGCACGTCGGAAAGACACGAATGCCACACTGATCCCCTGCCTACCTGCCGGTGCTTACATACCCGCATCGGAGTCGCGCTACGTTGCATGTACGCTACAGCAGCGCCATCGAACGGAAACGCTTTGGTCGCCCCTTATTCCGGGTGGTTATAATTAAAGTGCTGCTACTCACGCGAGGTCCATTGTGGGTTGTGATTATCGTATGGCAGCTAATCCTTGTAGATATGCTAATGCGTACATGCGGAACCGATTTATGTTGGAAAAAAATTAGTTCCAATTTTGGCCACCAGGTGCGTATCTGCCGCTGTACACTGTGTGATGGTACGGCGTCTACGCTGTTACTTGACAGGCGATAACGTCAGTAAACAGCCTATCGAGAAGAGAGACCGTGCGCTATTAGTGAAACTGTTTTATGTGAATTTATGTCAATTACAGTGCTGAGAGAGTATCGCCGACTGAAAGGTCTGAGGAGAGGCTGGATGGTATTAAATAGTTCAAAGATGAAAATGAAATTCGAGAACACGGATGAGCTTGGAGTGGCACCTGGAAGAGAAAGGCGTCCTAACAAGGTGGAAGTTATTGACGAGATTGCTGTTGCAGTAAATGACTATGCAGCACATGCCCTGGGTAGTGCTGGTGCTCCTGCAGTGTCAGGAGAACTGTCCTACCCATGGTCAACAGTATGGAAAGTTTTGCGGTCTATGTTACATTAGTACCCGTATAAAATCGCAAGAAGAAAAGACAACAGATGGACGAAGCTAGTACTGGAGTGGAGTCCGAGAGAGCACCGGAGGCCTAGAGGAAGACCACCAGACAGATGGGACAAAGACATCAAGAAGATCGCTGGTAACACCTGACAGAGAACTGCCCAAGACTGTCCCACTTGGAGAAGACTTCTGAAAGCCTACCTGAATCCACGACTCGAAGAGGCCACATCATTTAATGATTGAATTGGCTGATGATGATGATGATGATGATAAAATCCAGAGGAAGCAGCAGCTGCAACCCCATGATTTGCAAGAACGTGAATACACAGAACTGCCGGAATTGGGGTACTGTTAAACCATGTTTTGTGCACGAAGAGCCATTGCACTCGCCATATGTGACTGTGGTGTAGATTCACAAGCAGCTTTATTCCCGGTACGTTCTTCTTTGAAGAGAATACACCCAGAGGGTCTGTCAGGCGTGCCGCGACATCTGCACCTTATCGAGACTTCCTTGTATGGCATGTGATTACTGCTTTCAAAGAGCAAAACTGTTTGGGTACCACTGTTTTCATGAAGGATCGTTAATGACAAAATCAACATTATGCCTTTCTCACTTGTTTGATGTTTTCTGCCCACGTCCTTTCCTAATGCATTACATTTAGAAACGTTTCTATACGTCTTTCTTGCATTGCCAGCGCCAGATTTGCACCTGGTGGCCAATACTGGAACTAATTTTTTTCCAACGTAAATAGATTCCGCATTAGCGCCTTAGCATATCTACCAAGTTTTGGTGCCATACGAAAATTACAGCCCACGCTGTGTGCCCCTGAGTAGCTACACTTTAATTTTAAGCACGCAGTTCTTTGGGGTGTTTTATGCACCAAGACTTGTGCCCACTCATTCATGTAACCATGAACATGAACCAGAATGTTTGCTTCGACATTCTAGGCTCACAAGTGCCCTTTCTTCTACATCTTCGAGATGAGTACCGTGGGCATTGCCGTCATCCAAGACGACGATAGCTACGGTCACACGGGCACGCATACGATCCTAGTTTGACAAACACTCAGGCGCCCTACCGTACTTCGGCTGTCCCATGAAATTACTAATCCTGAAGTCCGCGCCATGTAGCTGACTGGTCAGCGCAACAGAATGTCAATCCTAAGGGACCGGGTTCGATTCCCGTCTTGGTCGGAGATTTTCTCCGCTTAGGGACTGGGTGTTGTGTTGTCCCAATCATCATCATTTCATCCCCATTCTACAGCTACATCTACATCCATACTCCGCAAGCCACCTGACGGTGTGTGGCGGAGGGTACTTCGAGTACCTCTATCGGCTCTCCCTTCTATTCCAGTCTCGTGTTGTTCGTGGAAAGAAAGATTGTCGGTATGCCTCTGTTTGGGCTCTAGTCTCTCTGATTTTATCCTTATGGTCTCTTCGCGAGATATACGTAGGTCGCCGAAATGGCGTCAAGTCGAAAGAATTGCACCCGGCGAACGGTCTGCCCGACGGGAGGTGCGAGTCACACGACGTCTACTTTTTTTTTTTTTTTTACTAATTCGAAAGAAAATCTCTGACATGATTTTGAACAGTAGGTGAAGCGTGGCAGTCAATATCTACACGCACTGGTTGCTCTATGTAATCTAATCATTAATGAGTGGCTTCCTCTGGATATGCCATGCCTGAAGAAACTTGTGACGTTCACCGGACATTCGTCATACCCACACCCTGCCATCGGATTGCCACATGGTGTACCGTGATTTGTCACTCCACACAACGTTTTTCCACTGTTCAATTGTCTAATGTTTACGCTCCTTACACCAAGCGAGGTGTCGTTTGGCATTTACCGGCGTGATGTGTGGCTTATGAGGAGCCGCTCGACCATGAAATCCAAGTTTTCTCACCACCCAGCTACTTGTCTTAGTACTTACAGTGGATCCTGATGCAGTTTCCAATTCCTCTGTGATGATCTGGATAGATGTCTGCCTATTACACATTACGAACCTCTTCAACTGTCGGCTGTCAGTCAGCAGACGAAGTCGGCCTGTACGCTTTTGTGCTGTATGTGTGCCTTCACGTTTCCACTTCACTATGACATCGGAAAAAGTGGACCTGGGGATGTTTAGGAGTGTGGAAATCTCGCGTACAGACGTATAACACAAGTGACACAAGTCACACAAGTGACACAAGTGACCTGACCACATTCGAGGTCCGTGAGTTCCTCTGAGCGCCCCATTCTGCTCTCTCACGATGTCTAATGATTAGTGAGGTCGCTGATTTGGAGTACCTGGCAGTAGGTGGCAGCACAATGCACCTAATATGAAAAACGTATGTTTTTGGGGGTTTCTGGATACTTTTGATCGCATAGTGTACGTAGCCCTCAAAATGGCGTCTGTAACGGATGTGTGTTCCAAGCGGAGAGCTGTAACTGAGTTTCTTTTGGCGGAAAATTAGAACATCGCAGATGTTCATAGGGGCTTGCAGAATGTCTACAGAAGCCTGGAAGTGAACAAAAGCACAGTGAGTCGTTGGGCGAGGTGTCTGTCATCGCAAAATTGTTGCGCAAGCCTTTCCGATCTCCCGCGTGCTGGCCGGCCGCACACAGCTGTAACTCCTGCAGTTTTGGAACGTGCGGACACTCACTCGAGGTGATCGACGGATCACAGTCAAATACCTCGCTGCTCACCTGGACGTCTCTGTTGATAATGCTGATACACTCGTCCACCTAACAGAAGTCCATAAAGAGCAACGAAGGACCATCTGTAGGAAATCGAAGGAATCACTTCGCGTGAAGCAATACGCGGATGATTGAGAGATTATTATTGTCTTCGACATCGACCAGTAGAGTGGTACCATGCGGACGTAGAGGTCCTCCCAGTAAGGTAGCGTACGGTCGTCACACTAAATGGAGATAATGTTGAAAAGTAGGGTTTTGTAGCCAAAAGAGTGGGGAATAATATGGTGTATGCGAATCCTGAATAAAAACAGCCTGCTTTCAGAAAAAAAAATTGCTGCATCATTTACTGAACGCCCCTCGTATTTTTCCGGTGTTCTTCTTTTGCGTTCCTGAAAGGAGCAGCGATGGCAGCAGGATACTTGGCCGCATAGTGCAGCCTATGGCTCCAGAGTGCGGTGCCTGTCACGGCACGCGGTGGACGGTTTTGCAACCGGCTCTGCGACATTCCTCTCGCAGCTGTTCCTGCCGACTAGCCCCGAAAGGTCGTACGCGGAATTCCTCGCTTGCAGGAAGAGACGAGCATTTTCGTCAATGCCGTTCACTTCGTTCTCGAAACTGAGGAGGAAAGTAAAACGAGTGCCAATTAGCAGTGCCTGCTAACGGACTTTTGTAGAGCCAAAGAGCAGCAGTTGGTACGATTGTCAGTGCACGTTAAATGAACGCAGTGACACTGAGCTGTCGCGCGATCACACTGTCAGGCTTATAAAATCGACATTCGTTGTCCATTTCTGCATTAGATGCTTAAGAGAATGGTACTGTAGACCAGTTCTGTACTATTATCAGCATAAATAAAGCCCAACACGCAAATTTACTGTTGTCCGTGTTCCCATCTGAACAATAAAACGTTTACTACAGAAACATCTAAATGTCTTGTTTTTTGCTGTCAAATAACGACATTATTAGACAACTGTGTCTGTTGTGTCGTGCAAAAGTTGATAGTAGTCACAGCAACCAGCCACAATTCGGTTTTCATTCATTTTATTAAACAAGCACAGTTACCGGTTTCGGACTGACACATTCATGTTCAGACGCCTTACACGCTGTTATCAAAACAAGTGGACGTTGATTAAAGAAGAGTTGCCTTAGGAAAGAAAACATTTATAATATCAGAATGTGGCAATGATGTCTGCGCACTAAGTTCGTGTTATAATGCAAATTACATGAAATGACCTCTAGGAGCATTTGCATTTACCGTCTTTCTTGAACGAAATAATTTTATGTTGCTCCGCATGTTTACACATACATTCGCTGCGGTCTCCATTACTATTAAAGAACGATGGGAAACAACACAGAATAAGTCGTCTCACCATGTCTTCTGAGTCACTCATATCAGATTGGGAAAAATACAGATTCGTCACAAGGTACATGAGCGGCAAAGACGCTGCAAAAGCACAACAATGTGTCACTTCAGAAGAAGGAGGGGAGCGTATATTACTGCTAAGTTAAATTGAGACAGGTATTTTTAGATTAAACATAAGGCACTGACAGAGGAAAAGTAGCATTTAACGATTTTCTGCAGTAGTGAAAAACCACGTGCCGATTGAATAGTGCTGCCAATAGTAAACTTTTTTTCATATGCATGGTTGTTTACATCTTTGGGAGGGTTTAGTGACATGTCTGAACAGTCAAAGGGACTGTGTCCTTGGTACGATATCCACAGTCAACGTCTGTCTTCAGGAATTCTCGGAACCGGGCTGATGCAAAACTTTTTTTGATGTGTGTATTCAAATTTGTGTCGGAGCCATACTTGAATCCGGAAATTAGACCTTCGTAGACAATGCTTTTACCAGCTCAGCTAACCAAGCACTGCTCGTGACCCGTCCTCAGAGCCCCATTTCTGTCAGTATCTTTCTCCTGCTTGCCAAATGGCACTGCCCACGAAAGCCAAGGTTTAGGGTTCGAGTCATGGCCTGGAATACAAATTTACAAATTTAGCCTGTCTTCAAGTTTCAAAACAGGGCACTATTGCTGCAGACTAAAAGATACGTTATTTGTGATGATGAAGATGATGTTTGGTTTGTGGGGCTCTCAGCTGCGCGGTTATCAGCGCCCGTACAAATTCCCAACATTTGCTCAGTCCAATCTCCTCACTTTCATGAATGATGATGAAATGATGAGAACAACACAAACACCCAGTCATCTCGTGGCAGGTGAGTTATTTGTGACTGTTATCTATAACTCTCATCACTTATTTAACCCACGTATTAGCGGTCGTCTTTCGGAGCTAGTTAAACATCTAATTGCTTCGTGTATTTGCATTCACGTTGTAGAGGTGTCACAGAAACGTCATTGTTTGCGAAGTTGTCTCCACGTTCTAAAAGACTTCGTTCGAAGTTTCCATACGTCTTCACTCCGATTTGCGCCAGTGGTTTCACTTATGATTCATATTACATAGAGTTCAAGTTTTTCCATGCTACGCAATGCTAAACTCAATTCAAAAGGTGAAAAAGATCTGCCTTAAAAGGAAAAAAAGAAAAGAAGAAGCAGAGCAACTGTCATAATGGTTGAAAACTTAGTGTGGTCCACTAACGAAATAAATAAATAAGTAATACGAGCAGGGCAAAATAACAGTGAAGTCGTAGAAGCAGTGGATGAGTATCTGCATTTAGGGCAGCTGAAACAGTGGTAGGCTGGGCAGGTAAAACATGTGTAAAGTACGGCCTGGTGCGCATTTGGTCAAGCAAAACAAGGTTCTCAAAACTAAACTTCTAATATGTCTTAAAACGAGAGTTAACAATCACTATGTTTGACCGGTTCGACTCATGTCAATGAAATGCGAGTTTTAATGTGAAAAGTATATTGTGTTCTAAAATAAAGAAATGCCTCGAAGGAAACGATCTGTCAACACACAATAAGCATGGATTCAAAAAATATCGTTCTTGTGAAGCACGACTGGCTCTTTATTCACACGAGGCATTGCGTGCTATCGACAAGGGATGATTCCATATTTTTACATTTACAGAATGCTTTTTACACCGTTGTCCGCCTCCGTAACTGAGTAGTGGTCGTGGACTGCTGACATGTGGAGGTCCCGTGCTCGATTCCCGGTACTGCCAAGGGTTTTTGTATGGTGGGAGGATTGGTACGGGGTGCTCTCAGCCTCGCAAAGCAAACTGAGGAGCTATTGAATGAACAGTAGCGGCCCCACGGTCTGGAAAGTGAGAAAGACGGCCGGGAGAGCGGTGTAGTTACCATATGACCATCCATACAGCGTCCGCATGACGCCGCAAGGCAGAGGATGACACGGCGGTCGGTCGACAAACGTTGTGCGTCCAAACTCTGGACGAGAAGCTCGTTCTTTTTGATACCGGTGTGGGTCTGTGAAACATCGTCTCCGTTGTGCGATTGGATTAGTGATTTCCTCTCAGAAAGGTTAAAGTTCGTAGCAACAGACAGGACGTGATCAAGTGAAACCGCTGTGATACCTGGGGTTCTTCAGGTGTTACAGGCTCCTGCTGTTCTTAATCCATACTCGTTGATTCCGCGGTGATACAGACGTTCAGGGATAATGGAGAAGGGTACGCCCACCGGTGCTGTAGTCGCTAAGATTGTAGGGTAGGCAACTTTCAACGGTGGGGCTATATAATGCAAGCCTTAACACCATGGGCACATGTTCAGTAGAAGAGATGTGTTTCACAATATCGCCGGCCGCGGTGGCCTAGCGGTTCTAGGCGCTCAGTCCGGAACCGCGCGACTGCTACGGTCGCAGGTTCGAATCATGCCTCGGGCATGGATGTGTGTGATGTCCTTAGGTTAGTTAGGTTTAAGTAGTTCTAAGTTCTAGGGGACTGATGACCACAGATGTTAAGTCCCATAGTGCTCAGAGCCATTTGAACCATTTTTTTTTCACAATATCGAAGATAAACAAGTGCTTATAGCTCTTAAGTTACGTAATTTAGAGTCCATGTTTATTAGACATTTATTTCTTGTTTCGGTCCATACTATCACGTCTGAAAGTTGTCTGCCCTACAGTCTTAGCAACAACAGTACCGGTGCATGTATTCCGCCTAATTGATACATTTACTCTTCTCCTTTATCCCTGAAATTTTGTAACATCGTCATGGAATCATACAGTACAAACGGTTTAGGAGACAATCTGAGCGGACCTCTTTGATTTTTTACAATGATGTTATCGCTTACCTTCTAGTAAAGTCATAAGAAGGTCAAAGGGAGTGCAAAGTGACTTAGACAAAACAGTTCCATGGTGCGAAAAGTGGCAATTGACTCTAAACAGTAAAAAGTGTGAAGTCTTTCACATGAATACTAAAAAATTCGCAATCTTTCGGTTACACGCTAAACAACACAGATTTAAAGGCTGAAGATTCAGCTAAATACGTAGGTATTTCGGTTGCAAGGATCTTAAACTGGAACCATCACACAGAAAATTTTGTGGGCAAAGCGAAGCAAAGACTACGTTTTATAGCCAGAACACTTAAAAGCTGCAACGGATCTACTAAAGAGGACGCCTACGCTACGCCCTTCCTTTCTTTTATGGAGTGTGGTACGCTTACGAGACAGGATTAACGCAGAACATGGAAAAAATTTAAAGAAGCGAAACTCGTCCCGGGATCTACGGCCGGTTTCTTGTGTCTAGGAAGCCTGAATACTCGGTTCACTATCTAAACAATCAAACAATTCGTATTAATGAGTTTTATTACAAAAAAAGAATATTAATACTTAACTTTGATGGATGTGTCGCAAGCAAAAAAAAAAAAAAAATGTGTGTGAAATCTTATGGGACTTAACTGCTAAGGTCATCAGTCCATAAGCTTACAAACTACTTAAGCTAAATTGCCCTAAGGACAAACACACACACCCATGCCCGAGCGAGGACTCGAACGTCCGTCGGGACGTCACAAGCAAGGGGCGACAACAAAGTAATCAATCCTCTTCAGAATAGGCAAACACAAATCTCTACATAGAGATCCCTAACGAAGTGGCTAAGGTTGACGCTGCTATCGAAGTGGCCGTAACCATTCGGGCGCGGCGCTTATGTCCTCTTCACGTAGGGGCCGCTGCTGTCGCGTTGTCGTCCTGGAGTGAGATCTGGCCAGCGTGCGATTTGCTGACTTCTTTTCACAGCCTTCTCTTCCCTGTCGTTCCCGACTGTCGTGCCTGCGCTGACTTTACGCCGTAACTTGGTTAATGATTTTTCTGTTGTTTCGATAGTGTGAGTGACTGACATTCCCCCTATTTCTGGCGGTGCCACCAGCGGTGGAAGGCGAATCGTTGACAATCCAACCACTAGTGCTGACAAAACGTCAGAAAAATCGTTAACCAAACGCCGGCCAAATGTCCCGGCACAAGAGCCAACAGGCAATACGTTAACATGCGCCCACAAAAGCCTCAAAAATTAACATGCGCCCACAAAAGCCTCAAAAATTTCATACTTCAGAGTTGAATGCTACAAGTGAACAGAACACAATTTGCTAGCAACTGGTAGGAATTACCACCTTTTAAATGCTCGATATTGCGTGTCCCACCGAATCGTTGGAAGTCTCTTCGCGCGAATGTATCTTGACACTCGAGGTGTGTGTGGTCGGGTAGCACTTACCAGGCGCTTCCGGGAATGCTCCTTGTAACATTCACGCGACCTGTCCTATCCAAAAGGGTAGGCAGTTGTTTATGAGCAATTCGCTGTCAGACGCCGTTGTATCTTAAGAGAAGAACGCCGGTTTTTAAAAGCGAACGGACAAGCATGTATGGCTAAGCTACTAGGCAATAATGGAAGAATTACGAACTGGCCGGTTCTCCACTCAATATCCTCGAAATGTTTTCAGTGAATGTATATTCCCTTATAATTTACAAAGACCTTTTGCACATGCACTGTGGTAGCTATTTTTGTCACAGACGCAGTTCGCTGCCTGCTAAAACATACACTAATGGCCATTAAAATTGCTACACCAAGAAGAAATGCAGGTGATAAACGGGTATTCATTGGACAAATATATTATACTAGACCTGATATGTGATTACATTTTCACGCAATTTGGATTCATAGATCATGAGAAATCAGTACCCAGAACAACCTCCTCTGGCCGTAATAACGAACGGCCTTGATACGCCTGGGCATTGAGTCAAACAGAGCTCGGATGGCGTGTACAGGTACAGCTGCCGATGCAGCTTCAACACGATACCACGTTTCATCAAGGGTAGTGACTGGCGTATTGTGACGAGCCAGTTGCTCGGCCACCATTGACGAGACGTTTTCAATCGGTGAGAGATCTGGAGAATGTGCTGGCCAGGGCAGCAGTCGAACATGTTCTGTATCCAGAAAGGCCCGTACAGGACCTGCAACATGCGGTCGTGCATTATCCTGCTGAAATGTAGGGTTTCGCAGGGATCGAATGAAGGGTAGAGCCACGGGTCGTAACACATCTGAAATGTAACGTCCACTGTTCAAAGTGCCGTCAATGCGAACAAGAGGTGACCGAGACGTGTAACCAATGGCACCCCATACCATCACACCGAGTGATACGCCAGTATGACGAAGATGAATACATGCTTCCGATGTGCGTTCACCGCGATGTCACCAAACACGGATGCGACCATCATGATGCTGTAAACATAACCTGGATTCATCCGAAAAAATTACGTTTTGCCATTCGTGCACCCAGGTTCGTCGTTGAGTACACCATCGCAGGCGCTCCTGTGTTGCAGCGTCAAGTGTAACCACAGCCACGGTCTCCGAGCTGATAGTCCATGCTGCTGCAAACGTCGTCGAACTGTTCGTGCAGATGGTTGTTGTCTTGCAAACGTCCCCATCTGTTGACTCAGTGATCGAGACGTGGTTGCACGATCCGTTACAGCCATGCGGATAAGATGCCTGTCATCTCGACTGCTAGTGATACGAGGCCGTTGGGATCCAGCACGGCGTTCCGTATTACCCTCCTGAACCCACCGATTCTATATTCTGCTAACATTCATTGGATCTCGACCAACGCGAGCAGCAATGTCGCGATACGATAAGCCGCAATCGCGATAGGCTACAATCCGACCTTTATCAAAGTCGGAAACGTGATTGTACGTCTTTGTCCTCCTTACACGAGGCATTACAACAACGTTTCACCAGGCAACGCCGGTCAACTGATGTTTGTGTATGAGAAATCGGTTGGAAACTTTCCTCACGTCAGCACGTTGCAGTTGTCGCTGCCGGCGTCAACGTTGTGAGAATGCTCTGAAAAGCTAATCATTTGCATATCACAGCATCTTCTTCCTGTCGGTTAAATTTCGCGTCTGTAGCACGTCATCTTCGTGGTGTAGCAATTTTAATGACCAGTAGTGTATATTGAGTAGAGGTGATTCTGTTTTCTTTATTGTTGTATTATTCCCCACCTCCAGTTTTCACGTGAGGTGGACTGTTAGCGCTAAAAACATTTCGCTCTACAGCGTAATGGTTTTAAAATATATAATCTCGAAGAAATGATTTGAAAAATTTACTTTCTTTACACGTCTTTTTAGGGTTATTTAAAAGATAGTTTTCATTGATATATATGACACCTTCGCAATTGACATTTCAGCGAGTCGAGTGCTAGGGGCCAGCCAGCTGCTATATTGCAATCACGATTCTTTCTCTCGAGAGCCACGTGCTCGGCTATGTGACGTGTAGAGTCTTGTCAGGTTTGCTATCCGTTCGTTGGCACCACTGCGGCCCCTTCCCCCCACCACCGCCCCCTACCCCTTCCCCCGCGGCCAATTCAGTTCGACAGTGTCAAGGTTATTTTGTTCCAGCGATAGTACTGTTACACTCTGATTATTTGACGTTTGCCACCTTCCGCTACAGCCTTCCCCCATCGGCTGTGCCGGCCGAAGTGGCCGTGCGGTTAAAGGCGCTGCAGTCTGGAACCGCAGGACCGCTACGGTCGCAGGTTCGAATCCTGCCTCGGGCATGGATGTTTGTGATGTCCTTAGGTTAGTTAGGTTTAACTAGTTCTAAGTTCTAGGGGACTAATGACCTCAGCAGTTGAGTCCCATAGTGCTCAGAGCCATTTGAACCATTTGAACCCATCGGCTGTAAGGTGCGCATGTGATGCAAGGGGCGAGAGAAGACCCCTACCAGATTTCTACCGCGAACTGCAAAACGGCTGCCGCAATCCTGCAGAAATAACGCCACCTAGACGACAAGGTGGGGTTGTCTGAAAGCCGTAGCTGTCATACTGCGGCACCACTGAGACATTGTCGTAGACGCGTTTACAAAATGCCGTTACGTGACTAGCCGTGGGTGATGGGTGAAGCACCTGCGTCAAGCTGTCTTTTACCACTCTCCCGCCATGAGAGACCACTACGAGAGGGGCAAGGGATACGGTAATGTGCTGTGTGCATGCGCTATACGGTGAGGAAAGTCCCCTGGTGATTGCACAACATAACGGTAAACATCAGCCGTCTCATTCTGAGCGTAGTGAGTGGACGTTGGTTGTTCAGGCTGTTGCGTCGTCACCATCTGACATGCCTCCAAACTGCTACAGCTTCTCCTGCCGCTGCGGTTGTAATTATCGCAGATCTCCAATTGCTGCGAGGACTATGGGTTAAGGCTCGGGCAACTGTAGCCCGTCCGCCAACACTGACAGAACGCGTATATGCCTACTGAAGCCAGCGACGCTTCCATGGGATGCCGGTAGTGCGACATAATGATTACGAGTGCACACAAGACATCTGGAACACCGCAAGTGGACTGGCGCATTGTCGTGCAGTGCACTATTCACAGCGGCGGACAATGCACGCACGAAGTTCGAGAGCTCTGGTTGGCGGGACTTACAAGTAAACCTACCCAAGATACACACATAGATTTTGATTGGCTTTGAATATATTGTAGCGCAGACCAAAATAAGAGACATATTTTTTTATACGTGAAAAACCCCCTTGAAAAGCTGATTTTTAATACACTCTAGAATTTTTTTTTTTTTTTTAAATACACTTGCCACGAAGATGTCTGCAAGTTGGTCACAAACTGATATTCAGACACGTAAATGCAAAACTGAAAATTTTGACGACCGATGGATGAATGTATGACGCTGCAGCGCAGTAAGACCGCGTAGGCGCTCGTATAGCGATATTTATAGTGCGCCTTTGGAATACCATTTCATCATATATGATTGCATTTGGTATTAACGATGCTATACGTTTTGCTGTTAGTCTAATTTTGAAATGCAACACTGAATGATGGTGAGAGCGGGGAAAGAATTCGAAAAAAAATGACTTTTTTGACAAATGTGAGTGTGTCGATGTAACGTGCATTAAAAACCACAGATTTTTATTTGAAGCTTTTTTATATTTATTACCGTCTCAATGGTATTCATGCAGAAATATTATACTATTTTTTTTTTCAAGGGAGTGTTATAGCCCTTAAACGACCGTATGGACACGTATAAGAAAATTAAGTGTATCTTATTTTGCTCTACACTAAAAAATATTCAAGGCCGATCAAAATCGAAGTGTATCCTTTGGGTAGGTTTGCTTGTTAGTTCCAACCCGGGAAGTCTCAAATAACAAGTGATTTTAATCAAAATGCAGTTCCTTAAGATTGGTACTATATTACATTTTGTAAGACGGATTGTCATACACATTTTCGTCTTTTAGTACTGGTCTGCTGCACTTGGTGTTCCCACTTACTTTGTTGTGCACAAGGCACAAAGTTCGTTTCTGCCACCATGTGTCAGTAGTATGCGTGCAATTACACTGAAGCGCCAAAGAAACTGGTAGCAAAAAATGGTTCAAATGGCTCTGAGCACTATGGGACTCAACATCTGAGGTCGTCAGTCCCCTAGAACTTACAACTACTTTAACCTAACTAACCTAATGACATCACACACATCCATGCCCGAGGCAGGATTCCATCCTGCGACCGCAGCGGTACGCGGTTCCAGACTGAAGTGCTAGAGCCGCTCGGCCACACTGGCCGGCTGGTAGAGACATACGTATTCAAATACAGAGATATACAACAGGCAGAATACAGTGCTGCGGTCGGCAATGCCTATAGAAGACAACAAGTATCTGACGCAGTTGTTAGATCAGTTACTGCTGCTACAATGGTAGATTATCAAGAACGTGGTGTTATAGACGGCGCACGAGCGATGGGACACAGCATCTCCGAGATAGCGATAAAGGTGGGATTTTCCCTTACGACTATTTCACGACGGTGCTGTGAGTATCAGGAATCCGGTAAAACATCAAATCTCCAACATCGCTGCAGCCGGAAAAAAATCCGCAAGAACGGGACCAACGACGACTGAAGAGAATCGTTCAACGTGACAGAAGTGCAAATTGCTACAGATTCCAATGCTGGGCCATCAGTAAGTGACAGCGTGCGCAACATTCAACGAAACATCATCTATATGGGCTATCGGATCCGAAGGTCCAGTCGTGAACTCTTGATGACTGCACGACACGTAACTTTACGCCTCGCCTGGGCCCGTCAACACCGACATTGGACTGCTGATGACTGGAAACATGTTGCTTGGTCGGATGAGTCTCAAAAAATCAAATGGTTCAAATGGCTCTGAGCACTATGGGACTTAACATCTATGGTCATCAGTCCCCTAGAATTTAGAACTACTTAAACCTAACTAACCTAAGGACATCACACAACACCCAGCCATCACGAGGCAGAGAAAATCCCTGACCCCGCCGGGAATCGAACCCGGGAACCCGTGCGTGGGAAGCGAGAACGCTACCGCACGACCACGAGATGCGGGCGGATGAGTCTCGTTTCAAATTGTATCGAGCAGATGGACGTGTACGGATATGGAGACAACCTCATTAATTCATGGACCATACATGTCAGTAGGCGACTGTTCAAGCTAGTGGAGGCTCTGTAATGCTGTGGGGCGTGTGCAGTTTGAGTGATACGTGAGTAAACATCCTGTCTGATCACCTGCATCCATTCATGTCTATTGTGCATTCCGATGGACTTGGGCAATTCCAGCAGGACAATGCGACACCCCTCACGTCCAGAATTGCTACAGAGTGGCTCCAGGAACATTCTTCTGAGATTAAGCACTTCCGCTGGCCACCAAACTTCCCGGACATGAACTTTATTGAGCATATCTTGGATGCCTTGCAGCCGGCCAATGTGACCGAGCGGTTCTAGGCGCTTCATGCCGGAAACGCTCTGCTGCTACGATCGCAGGTTCGAATCCTGCCTCGGGCATGGATGTGTGTGATGTCAGGTTAGTTAGGTTTAAGTAGTTCTAAGTTCTAGGGGACTGATGACCTCAGCAGTTAAGTCCCATAGTGCTCAAGAGCCATTTGAAACATTTGGATGCCTTGCAACGTTCTGTTCAGAAGATATTTCCACCCCCTCGTACTCTTGTGGATTTATGTACAGTCCTGCAGGATTCATGGTATCAATTCCCTCCAGCAATACTTCAGACATTAGTCCTGTCCATGCCTCGTCGTATTGGGGCACTTGCTCGCGGCACGTGCTCGCGAGGGCCCTACACAATATTAGGCAGACGTACTAGTTTCATTGGCTCGTCAGTGTATATCACATTGTATTGTGTACTAAGTAGTTTTACGCTATATTCCATTAGTTATGTTTAGTTGTTTTTCTTCATCTATAGCCATGCTTCTCAACAAGAATGAGTTCAAAAAACAGCAAGTGATCCTTCAGCGTTGAATTCCCATTCATCAGTGACGTTAGTTCTTCGGACTCAAAGGGAAAATTGTGATGCAACTAGTGTGCTTCTAGTACCTGAATGAGTCACAGTGAAGCACAGTGAACGTGGAGATATACAGATCCGTTTATAAAGTGACAAACATAAAATAGCAGTCTCTGCAGCAGCGTCCAGTGCAATATTAACATCATTCTTCAAACTTGAAAAATCTTTGTGGTCAGGAGCAGAGGTTTACTGCAGCTGAAGGAGAGTCTTCGTATATCATACATTCGAGCACAGTCATAGCTTCACACACACACCAAAAAAAGTTTTGCATCACCCTGGTCCACAGAACTCCCGCAGATAGACGTTGACTGTGGATACTGTATCACAGACACAGTCCTTTTGACTGTTCAGAGATGTCACTAAACCCTCCCAAAGATGAAAACAACCATGCATGAGCAGCGCCTATTAGACGGAGGGGGTCCGACAGCCGATCAGTTCCAGTCATTCCACCAGGAAAGAGGTACACGTCTCGTGTTGCCTGTAGTTCAACCATGCCTAGACGGTCAGTACCGCGTTTCGATCGCGTCCGCATTGTTGCTTTGTGCCAGGAAGGGCTCTCAACAAGGGAAGTGTCCAGGCGTCTCGGAGTGAACCAAAGCGATGTTGTTCGGACATGGAGGAGGTACAGAGAGACAGGAACTGTCGATGACATACCTCGCTCAGGCCGCCTAAGGGCTACTACTGCAGTGGATGACAGCTACCTACGAATTATGGCTCGGAGGAACCCTGACAGCAACGCCACCATGTTGAATAATGCTTTTCGTGCAGCCACAGGACGTCGTGTTACGTCTCAAACTATGCGCACTAGGCTGCATGATGCGCAACTTTATTCCCGAGACGTGCGGAGTGGCCGCATGGTTTGACGCATCGGAGGTTCGAGTCCTCCCTCGGGCATGGATGTGTGTGTTGTTCTTAGCATAAGTTAAAGTAGTGTATAAGTCTAGGGACCGATGACCTAAGAAGTTTGGTCCCTTAGCAATCCACACACATTTGAACATTCACTCCCGACGTCAATGGCGTGGTCCGTGTTTGCAACCACGAGCCGGCCGTGGTGGCTAAGCGGTTAAAGGCGCTACAGTCTGGAACCGCGCGGCCGCTACGGTCGCAGGTTCGAATCCTGCCTCGGGCATGGATGTGTGTGATGTCCTTAGGTTAGTTAGGTTTAATTAGTTCTAAGTTCTAGGCGACTCATGACCGCAGAAGTTAAGTCGCATAGTGCTCAGAGCCATTTGAACCATTTTGCAACCACGACAACATGCAGCGCGGTACAGATGGGCCCAACATGTTGAATGGACCGCTCAGGAGTGGGATCACGTTCCCTTTACCGATGAGTGTCGCATATGCCTTCAACCAGGAGGCAACCCGGTTAGGCTGAACGCCTTAGACACCCTGCCCAGCGAGTGCAGCAAAGTGGAGGTTCATTGCTATTTGGAGTGGGATTATGTGGGGCCGACGTACGCCGCTGGTAGTCATGGTTCAAATGGCTCTGAGCACTATGGGACTTAACTTCTGAGGTCATCAGTCCTCTAGAACTTAGAACTATTTAAACCTAACTAACCTAAGGACATCACACACATCCATGCTCGAGGCAGGATTCGAACCTGTGACCGTAGTGGTCACTCGGTTCCAGACTGTAGCGCCTAGAACTGCTCGGCCACACCGACCGGCTGGTGGTCATGGAAGGCCCCGTAACGGCTGTACTATACGTGAATGCCATCCTTTTCTTGGATTATTTGGTAAGTTTACACTATTCAACTTTTCCACTATTTCGCACATATTTTCCGCGTCTGACATACGAAATTCGTAACCTAAAATCAAACCTTTTCGTGACAGGAATATGCATTTAATCTCATTCAAGAGAACAAATAAAGCATGTATTAAGACGAATTACACCTGAAGATGGACCCACAGGGTCCTAATGCATCGTGTACTGAATAAAACACGGAAAATTGTGAATGAAGGCCTTTTTTAGTCCATACCTCGAGTATGTTCTCCGGAAGTAAAATAGACCCCCATTCGGATCTCCGGGCGGGGACAGCTAAAGAGATACCAAAATCCAAAAGCATTAATGTAAGAAGGATAGCAACATGGAACGTCAACTCACTTCTTAAATGTGGTAAACTGGAAAACTTGAAAATGGAAATGAAACGAATGGATATTGATGTACTGGGAGTCTCAGAAATGAGATGGCCAAACGCTGGCGACTTTTGGTCAGGGGATTACAGAATCATACACACTGGAACAGCACAAGACAATCCCGGGATTGCAGGAGTTGGAATTATCCTCAATAAAGAGATGGGGTTAAGAGTAAAAGGATTTGTTCAACATAGTGAGAGGATAATTTATGTCCGATACAAAACTAAACCAAGAGACACAATCATAATCCAAGTATACATGCCAACTACGAGGCACGAGGATGATGAAATCGACGTGATGTACGACCACCTTGAAGAAGTAATTGGCAGAATCAAAGGAGCTGAAAACCTTGTCATCATGGGAGATATGAATGCCGTTGTTGGGGAAGGTAAAGAAGAGGATGTGGCAGGGAAATTTGGATTAGGATTAAGAAATGAAAGAGGGGATAAACTTGTAGAGTTCTACGAAAGAAATAAACTTTGCATTACAAATACCTTCTTTAATCATCATCCAAGAAGAAGATATACTTGAAAAATGCCTGGTGACATTAACAGATATGAAATTGACTTCATATTAGTGAAGCAAAGATTTAAAAGCCAAGGCTGTGATGTGGAAAGTGAGCACATACTCGTTATGATGACGACTGAACTAAAATTCAAGAACATTAAAAAAAGAAGTACATGTAAATGGGATTTCACAAACCTGAAAAACGAAAATACACTGAAGCACTATCAACTAGAAACAGACAAGAAAACAAATACTCAGGGCTGCAATGACATCCAAAGCAGCTGGGAAAAAATAAAAACTAGTATTTTAGAAGCAGCAGAAGAAGTAATAGGAAAAGAAAGGACAGAGAAAAGGAAGGAATGGATCACTAATGACCTACTAAATATGATGAAAGAAAGAAGGAAATTAAAAAATTCTGTGAAGAAGGAAGACCAAGAGAAATACAAGAGTCTGAAAAACAGAGTCAACAGAGAGGCAAAACAAGCAAGAGAAAAATACCTTGATGATCTCTGTATTTCAGTTGAGGACAACATGAGCAAGGGAAATATCGACAAGGCCTATAAATGTGTGAGACATTGCTTTGGAGACAGAAGAAACAAGTGTAGGGCTGTGATGGATGACAATGGCAATATGTTGGATGACGATGATGAAGTTGCAAGAAAATGGAAACAATATATAGGAAAACTGTACAGCGGACCAGTCCTGTCTGAAAACATCATGGAAGAAGAAACAGAAGTAGATGCACACAACATAGGTGAACCTATATTAAAGGAAGAGTTTGAACTAGCTCTGAAAAAATTGAAAAACAACAAATCACCTGGTATAGACAATATCCCAGCCGAACTTTTGAAGTTTGGAGGAGCAAAACTGAATCAGGAGTTGTATAATCTTGTTTTCAACATGTACGAGCAGGGTAAAATTCCTACAGACTTTGAGAAAAACATTATGATCCCCATTCCAAAGAAGGCAAATGCTGCAAGATGTGAAAATTATAGGACGCTCAGCCTAGTTACTCACGCCTCTAAAATATTAACCTCAATTATCCTAAAACGCATAGAACAAAAAGTCGAAGCTACACTCTCCGAAGACCAGTTTGTATTCCGGAAAGATAGAGGAACCAGAGAAGCAATATTTGCTCTTAAACTAATAATAGAGAAACGACTAGATAAGAACCTGAAAACATACATAGCTTTCGTAGATGTAGAGAAAGCCTTTGATAATGTTAAATGGGATAAGATGTTTGAGGTACTCAAAAAAGTAGGAATAGACCATAAAGATAGAAAAATTATATGGAGCCTGTACAAAAACGAGACAGCAGTTATCCGTGGACGGACAAAACAAGAAGAGGTGCAGATACGGAAAGGTGTCCGACAAGGTTGCGCACTATCCCCTGTTATCTTTAACGTATACATTGAAGAGGCGCTGAAAAAATTAAGGGAAAATTCACAGACAGGTGTAGTAATTCGTGGCCAACGAATAGATATGATAAGATACGCCAATGATATCGCTGTCCTGGCTGAAAGTGAAGAAGATCTTGTAGTCCTAATGAATAGAATGGATAAAGTTATGGGTGAAGAATATAATATGAGAATTAATAAAGCAAAAATGGCATGCGACAAAGAAGATCAAGTGAAAGTCCAAGTTCATGTAGGCAATGAACTGCTTGAACAAGTTGATAAATTTACTTATCTGGGCAGTAATATTACCAGGGATGGAAGGAGCAAGGCAGAAATGAGAAGTAGAATAGCTCAAGCAAAGGCTGCTTTTAACAAGAAGAAAAACATATTAACATCTAAGAGCATCAGCCTTGAAATCAGGAAAAGATTTTTGAAATCATATGTGTGGAGTGTGGCATGCTATGGGTGTGAAACATGAACTCTCGGGACAGAGGAAGACCAGAAGCTAAATTCTTTTGAAATGTGGTGCTATAGACGCATGCTCAAAATAAAATGGATCGACAAGGTCACAAACGAAGTGGTTCTGGAAAGAGCAGGTGAGAAGAGAAGCTTCAGGAGTTTCATTGTTAAAAGAAGAGTGCAATTTACAGGCCATCTATTAAGACATAAAGGACTCCTGAACACAATCATAGAGGGATATGTCGAGGGAAAAAGACCAAGAGGAAGACCACGACTGAGGTACATGGATCAAATCGTGAAAGATGTGGGATGTAACACCTATAAAGAAATGAAGAGAAAAGCTGAAAGACGCACAGAATGGAGACAAGCTGCCATTTTAGCTGTTGCAAACCAATCCTTGGATTGACCACTACAGAAGAAGACCTCGAGTGTATTGAGTACATTCACGTTTGAAGATGCAAAATATGGATAAAATTAAAACAAATCAATTTCGATGTTGGAAAACTTTCCTGTTGTTTTAATTGGTGGTAGCCTGTAACAACCGTCTTGGGTATGTCTTACTCCAAGAGTTTTCGGGATGGTCTTTCTGTCCTCTTTTTTCATGTCTTCAAGTTGTTGTTTTCTGTTAAGGGTTAGTGTTTCATTTGCGTAGAGGCTGGTTTTATGACAGTATTGCAGTGTCGAATTTTTGTCCCTCTTGACATTAATTTTATGTTGTAGAGGTTTTGTGTTAAGCCTAATCCCTTTTTTAATTTTTTGGAGGCGATGTTGCTGTGAGATTTTTTTCAGTACCTGTCGGTTCGATGAATTCTCCAAGGTATTTAAAGTATGGGACCCTATTAATTTTAACGTATTTTGTTTTCAAGCTTGTGTTTTCCGTTTTTGAACAAAAGCGTTCATTTTTCTCAAATGAAATTTGTTAACCAACTTTTTTCTGCACATTGTTTGAGTATTTCCAGCTGTTTGCCTGCAGTCTGCTCATCCTCTGATAGTATTGCCAGGTTGTTCGCAAATGCAACATACGGTACGTAGAGGTTGTTTTTGACAACGCCCAGTCGGATTGGCTTCCTAACCCAACATTTCTTGATTTCTTTCTCCCATTCTTCCTTAACTTAGTCTAGAACTACGTCGAACAGAATAGGAGAGAGTCCATCACTTTGTCTCACACCTGTTTGAACGTCGAAGGTTTCTGAGATCTCCCCTATAAATTTTTCTTTAGATTTCGTGTTAATTCTACATCTACATCTACATGACTACTCCGCAATTCATATTTAAGTGCTTGGCAGAGGGTTCATCGAACCACAATCATACTATCTCTCTACCATTCCACTCCCGAACAGCGCGCGGGAAAAACGAACACCTAAACGTTTCTGTTCGAGCTCTGATTTCTCTTATTTTATTTTGATGATCATTCCTACCTATGTAGGTTGGGCTCAACAAAATATTTTCGCATTCGGAAGAGAAAGTTGGTGACTGAAATTTCGTAAATAGATCTCGCCGCGACGAAAAACGTCTTTGCTTTAATGACTTCTATCCCAACTCGCGTATCGTATCTGCCACACTCTCTCCCCTATTACGTGATAATATAAAACGAGCTGCCCTTTTTTGCACTCTTTCGATGTCCTCCGTCAATCCCACCTGGTAAGGATCCCACACCGCGCAGCAATATTCTAACAGAGGACGAACGAGTGTAGTGTAAACTGTCTCCTTAGTGGACTTCTTGCATCTTCTAAGTGTCCTGCCAATGAAACGCAACCTTTGGCTCGCCTTCCCCACAATATTATCTATGTGGTATTTCCAACTGAAGTTGTTCGTACTTTTAACACCCAGGTACTTAGTTGAATTGACAGCCTTGAGAATTGTACTTCATTCATTCATTTCATTGTTGCCCTTATGGACAGTGTTTGAACTCGAAAATCACATGATGACACAATTTTCACTTCTTTCCTCTCTTCCTCTTCTCTTCCCAAAATCTCTTCATCCTTTGGCTGTGCTCCTGTTTCCTTTGCTCTGTCCATAATGTTACTGTCTTCTTTCTCTCCTTTACAATAAATTTTGCACTCCTAACTTTGTTTCTGAAGTATTTCCTGTCTCCTATCATTTGCCTGTTGATCCCTATCTGCCTTAAGTCTTCGTCTATTTCATGATACCAATTTGTTTTCTTGCTTGAGCTGTTTGCTACATCAAAAATTTTCTTTGTAAGTCGGTTGTTGTCCATTCTCTGTATGTGCCCATAGAAAGTTAATCTGCGTTTTCTGATCGCGTCTGTTAGTCTGTCAGTGTGCTGGTACAGCTCTTTGGTAGGTCGCTTCATCCATATGCCATCTCTGTGAATTGGTCCAAATATTTTTCTCAGAATTTTGCGTTCTATTTTTTCTGTGTCTATGATGCCTGATGCTCCAATTGTGGTTGTTTCTGACGCGTACAATGCTTCTGGTAATACAACTGTTTTGTAGTGCCTAAGTTTGGCCTGCCTCGATATGCTTTTCTTATTATAATGTGACCATGTGAGTTTGTATGCCTTCTGGAGTTTCTTCGTTCGTTCCATGTTAGCCGCCTTGTTTGATCCTCCCATTTGTATGTACTCTCCTAAATACCTAAATTTTTCGACTCTTTCTACGGATCCATATACAGTATGCATGGTGTGTACATTGTTGGTCTGTCGTTCCATATATTGTGTCTTCTCGTAAGATACCTGCAGACCTGTTTTGGCAGCTATTTCATGCAAGCATTCCAGTGCTTCCTTTGCCTCCTGTGTATTATTGCTGAGTATGGCTATATCATCTGCAAATGCCAGACATTTTATGATTGTTTTGGTTTCACGTGTTCTTCCCAGCTGTATTCCTTTAACTTGTTCCTCCCACTGCTTGATAATTTTGTCTAACACCATGTTGAACAGGATTGGTGAGAGCCCGTCTCCTTGTCGGACACCTGTGTGTATGTGGAAGGGTTCCGAAATTTCTCCCATGAACTTAATCTTGGAGGTAGTGTCTGTAAGCGTCTGTTGTATAAGTGTCCTGGTTTTTCTGTCGATACCATATTCCTCCAGTACGTCAAAGAGTGTCTGTCTGTCTATGTAATCATATGCTTTTTTAAAGTCCACAAAGGTAACTACAGTGTTTCTTGCCTGTCTGACTTTCAAAAGTGTTCTCAAGTTCCAGATCTGTTCGATGCATGATCTCCCTTTTCTGAAGCCCGCCTGGTATTCCCCAATTTGCAGATCTGCTTGTGGTTCTAGTCTGTTTAATAGCACCTTAGAGAAAATTTTGTATGTAACTGGTACTAGCGAAATGCCTCTGTAATTGTTTGGATCTGACTTATCACCCTTTTTATGTAACGGGTGGATCAATGCACATTTCCATTCCTCTGGCACTTTCTCTGTGATCCAAATTTCGGAGATAATCTTATGGATTTTTTTGGTGATGTTTTCATCTTGGAGTTTCCAGATCTCGGCGATAATACCATCTTCTCCGGCAGTTCTGTTATTTTTCATTTGTTTTATGATTTCCTCTATCTCTTCTATTGTGGGTGGATCAGAATCGGCATAAGATGTGGTCTTTTGGAATGTTAATTTTCCTGTAGGTTTTTTGCAATTAAGAAGTTTATCAAAGTAATGTTTGAGAATTTTACAGTTTTCTTTTGTGTTTGTTTCCAGGGATCCATCTGTTCTTCGGAAGCAGAGGCTAGGGGGTTGATAGCCCTTAATATTTTCTTTGAAAGTTCTGTAAAAATTTCTTGTGTTATTTCTTTTGAAATCTTCCTCAATTTCTTTTAGTCTGTTATTGTCATATGCTCGTTTTTCCCTTCTGATTTCCTTCGATGCTAGTTTCTGAACTTCGTGAAATTCTTTCCATGTTTCTGAATTTCTGTAGCTACTGAACTTGTCCCATGCTTGCTTTCTTCTCTCAATGGCTTCATCACAATTTGCGTTCCACCACCTATGTTTGCGTTTTCTAGGTGGTTGTCCCCAGCACATAGTCTTCTGAACTGCCTTCGTCAGATCTGTCCATGTGTCTATTGAATGCCTATTAATTTCTTCAACGATTTTATCCCTGTTTATCTTCAAGTATTCCGGATCAGGTTTGACTATTTTGTTTTGCGCTGTCTGTTTCAGTCTTGGGATTGGCCTAATCTTAACTTGTAGCAAATAATGATCAGACTCGAAGACTCCTTTACGTGTTCTGACATTTAGAATTTCCCGCGAATTTTTCTTGGATATGGCCACATGATCAATCTGAAATTCTCCCCACACTGTGTTGGGTGCTTTCCATGTTGTAAGTTTTCGTCTTGGTTTTTGAAATTGTGTTGACATGATTTTGAGGTTAAAGTTTTGACAATATTTTATGAGGTGTTCCCCATTTCTGTTCGTGCGAATATGTGCTGAGTATGGGCCTGTTATTTCTCTGAATTTTCTCTCCTTACCAAGCTGCGCATTGAAATCACCCATTAAAATTTTCACATGTCTTTCTGGTACGTTGTTAGTTACTTCCTCCATGTCTTCCCAGAAGTCTTCAATTTCTTGTGGCTTCTTTCTGTTATGGTCATTTGTAGGTGCATGTGCGTTGATAATTGTGTATGCTTTATTACCTGATTTGAAGGACAGTGTCGAGATACGTTCTGATATTGAATTGAAGTCTATGATGTTATCCATGACTGATTTGTGTACTGCAAACCCTGTACCAAACAATAATGGTGTTCCTCTTCTGACCGCAGGTTTACCTTTGTAAATCCTGTAATGTTCTGTGTCGAAATGGTTTTCATCTACGAAGCGCGTCTCTTGAATGGCAAGAATTTTGATGTGAAATTTATCTAGCATGTCTGTCAGTTGTTTTAGTTTTCCAAGTTTGAACAGAGTGTTTGCATTGAGAGTGCCAAGGTAGTGCTTGCGAAGAGGTTTTGAGAAGCTCCGACTCTTCTCCTCATGATGTTCCTGGTCCCCCAGAATCCGATGATCAGGAAAGTCCAGTCCGTTGACTGGGGCCTGGGGTAGCGGATTTCTTTCCATTTGTTCCATCATGATTACTTCAAGTTGAAGTTGGTTGTGGTGACCTTTAACAAGATCACGGTAATTGCAGACTTGATTGTTGAGATCAAGCCATATTTCACTGCCGCACCAACTAGGTAAACAGACGCAGACCACTAGTCGCTGGATACCAGAACAGACACTAATGGATTTCTTGATGTTGTGTGTTTGGTCCGCGAGAGCTATTTTATTTCGCTCAAGTCCGCCGGCAAGCCGGTGAGGACCCCCCTATCCGCCACCTGGGACGCGCCACGTCGGAGTATCACCTCTCCGCCTGCTACGACACCGTAGTAGGTTCGTGGTGAGAATTGTACTATTTATCGAGTAATCGAATTCCAACAGATTTCTTTTGGAACTCATGTGGATCACCTCACACTTTTCGTTATTTAGCGTCAACTGCCACCTGCCACACCATACAGCAATCTTTTCTAAAGCGCTTTGTGTTTGTTTTATGATTTCTCGTGTTTTGGGAACTAATCCCCTCTCTTCTAAAATTTGGAATAGTGAGAGCCTGTCTATTGAATCGTATTCTTTTTTGAAATCCACAAATGTGCATACTACAGCCGGCCGGGTGGAAGAGCGATTCTAGGCGCTGCAGTCTGGAACCGCGCGACCGCTAAGGTCGCAGGTTTGAATCCTGCCTCGGGCATGGATGTGTGTGATGTCCTTAGGTTAGTTAGGTTTAAGTAGTTCTAAGTTCTAGGGGACTGATGACCTTAGAAGTTAAGTCCCATAGTGCTCAGAGCCAGAGCCATACGATTTTTTTTTTTTTTTTTTTTTTGCATACTACAGATTTTTGTCTGAGAGCCCGCATTTTGAGTATGCGTTTTGCTTCGGACATGATCTGCGCTGTCTCATTCCTGCTTGATATTCTGCTACTTTGAGTTGTAATTGATGTTGTGTTCTACTCAAGAGAGAAGCTGATAGAATTTTGTAGGCGCCTGGTTGGTTCAAATGGCTCTGAGCACTATGGGACTTAACTTCTTAGGTCATCAGTCCCCTAAAACTTAGAACTACTTAAACCTAACTAACCTAAGGACATCACACACATCCATGCCCGAGGCAGGATTCGAACCTGCGACCGTAGCGGTCTCTCGGCTCTAGGCGCCTGGGAATAGAGAGAACTCCTATAGTTTTATTATTACTACTAAGGTGATAGCAATGTGCGGCCCTAGGGGGTGACGACAATCACAACTGTGGCGAGGGAAGGGAGAGTGAGGAGGGGCAGTAGCGGACTGCGACCTCCCACGCCCAGAACTGAACCTCGCATCCGCGCCCGGTTTCGGAAATGGGACTGTGGCAGCGCTGCAGCAGGTAGATACGCGCAACTTTACGAGCGGAGGGGAGTGGGAAGGGCCCAGAGGAAGAAAGCCCCGCTTGTCACGTCCGGAATTAAAGCCGCGGCCGCAGTCGGGCCGTGTGCGCGGGTCAGGCGAGCCACAAAAAGAAAACACAAAGAAACACCCTGCCCCCTTCCTCCCGCTCCGGCAAAAACGAGCAGAGCTCGGCTCTCAGGAATGCGAGCCACGTCCCTGCCCGCGGATGCCGGCCCGCCCCCGCCGAGTTATTACCCCGGCCTTATCACTTCCAGTCGTAGGCACTTCTCCCCTCCTGGAATCTGTGCTAGAATTTTAATTCATTGCAGAACTGTCACGTACTTCTAGAAGTGATTGTCTCTGGTTCTACTCAACCGCACGCAAGGGCCTAGAACAGAAAAAACGCGCTGCATTATACCTGCCCGACACCTGCCACCAATTCCCACAAGAATAGTCTCTGTTTGCGTACATCTTAATCTCAACGGTCAGTTCTCATTTGAACCGTTGAGGCTTGCTGAGACTTCATTCAGTTTTACTCGGTATAGCTATTGTAGTAGAGTATAGTATAGTTGCATAGTACTTCAAACAAAAGTTATGTCATCAAGTTTGTCGACTTAAAAAAAAAAAAACATATAACATTATAGACCGAGAATCCCTTTTTGAAGTGTTAACAGAATTTGGAATAAATCAAAAGACAACAAACATCATAAAAGAAACACTCGCGGAAACCGAATCCAAGTAAAATGTATGGGAGAATTGAGCACAGAATTTGAAATAGACACAGGACTACGACAAGGGGATGGACTGCCCCAGTGCTATTCAATTGTGCTCTTGAAAAAGTTGTTCGAGAATGGAGAAAAGCTGGTGCACCAGCACACAGAGACCAAAACGTAAGAGCATAGAATTAGACTGTTTAGCATTTGCTAACGACATGGCACTGATAGCCCAAGACATTAACGATGCACAGAAACAGCTAGAATTATTACAAGAGCAGGCAGCAAAAATAGGATTACAAATTTCATTTGAAAAAACAAAATTTATGACTGACATCAAAGATGCACCTTAGGATCTCAAAGTTAGTAATAACTACATCTCTCGAGTAAAAGAATTTAAAAATTTAGGTGAATGGACTGCAGAAAATTGTAATGAAAAGAAATCTGTCAGATCAAGAGTCAAGAACTAAAGATGGTGTGCATTATCCAAAACCCAATGCATAAATATATAAAAATATCTCCAAAATAACAGACACAACGCGCACGAGAAAAATTCAATTCATGAGGCATTTAGAAACAATGGACTCAAACAGGTTAACGCACAAGACCGAACTGGTACAAACAGATGGAAAAAGACCTGAGAGAATTAGGGTCACCAAATCTACATGAGCCGGCCGCGGTGGCCGTGCGGTTCTAGGCGCTCCAGTCCGGAGCCGCGCTGCTGCTGCGGTCGCAGGTTCGAATCCTGCCTCGGGCATGGGTGTGTGTGATGTCCTTAGGTTAGTTAGGTTTAAGTAGTTCTAAGTTCTAGGGGACTGATGACCACAGCAGTTGAGTCCCATAGTGCTCAGACCCATTTGAACCATTTGAAATCTACATGACAGAAATGAAATCAGAAAAATCACCAACACACGGGGTTTTGAGGAAGAAGAGCGAAAAACTAACCGACATACGTGGTCTACGCAACGAAAGCTAGCCCATTCGTTACTTATGAAGGAATACTGGGCGAAAAGGAAGGCCTACAAATGTTGATTACGCGTGGTCCTAAGTGATCCATCCGCGAAGAAGAAGAAGTAGAGTATAAAGAACATAGTCATGCTGTACTGTAGGTGTATTCACCTTCCGTACACTTCGTCTGCGGGCCCAAATATAGAAAGAAATGCAAGTTTCTGCGCTCGACGAGAGGAAAAAGTGGTGAAATATCAAAGATGGAAAAGGCGCTTTGACCTTCTTAAACTATACGAATATTAAACTATATGGTTCTCGAACTAAGTGACATCGAGCCACTGAGTTACTCCATTTACCATGTCTGCACAATAACTTGGCAAACCACGGAAAGTAAGGCCATTTTGGTTAAGTCCTTGGCTGTTAAGTGTTGGTTCTCCCGACAAATTTGACGGTTGTTTTCGAAGTTTTCTTGATATATCGTAACATTTGAAGATGTCCCATGTTTGGAAAAAGATCATATATTCACTTATGCAACTGAAACCCCTTTTACACTAGTACAGAGAGACATCGATTTTGTGAGTTTTAGAGCGAATAGTTTGGAAATTAGACACAAAGTACACATTGATGCTTTAATGCTTGGCAACTCGAACAAATCTGCATTTGCAGCCCATATTGCTGAAGAAAACCATTTAGTGAGAAACAATAAGAACAACTTAAAATTTTTACATCTTGCAGAAAAAGGAGCCGCTATGAATATATTAGAAGAAATAGAAATTCACACACACAAAAACAACACCCCAGACTATATCCTTAATGAACAAACCGAGCTAGCCAACACACCTTTCCTGAAATGTTTCAAAAAATTATTTTCCGCCCTTCAAAGCAAATAATATTCCTACGCCTATCTGCAGATCAAGAAGCAAATTTATATGTTACTATAATTCTCATGATGCTAAATGTAAATAAATAATGTACTGTTTTACCTATACAGTACTAAAAAAAAGGAACAACTTTATAATTAATGTAACAGTATTCGCTCTAAAACTCACAAAATCAATGACTCTCTGTACTAGTGTAAAAGGCGTTACAGCTGCGTAAGTGAATATATGATCTTTTTCCAGACATGGTACATCTTCAAATGTTGTGATATATCACAGCATCTTTGACACTAATACGTTTGTAAGCACTTTGTATGTATCAAAACGTATGGTGAGTGGTAGAAATATTTTCTGTGACAAATCTAAAGTGTTCAGTGAGAAAAATTTACATGTGCAACGATAAGAATGCAGTGGGAATGTATTCACATGTGTTGCACGAATGTTATGAAAACAACACTCCAAACCAACGTTTCACGTAAGTCACATCCAATGAAAATCTGTAACGTAACCATATGTGTGGCGTGGTTATAATTATGTATTATTTATATTTTAGGATACTTAATCTGTAAAAAAAACACGCCACATGTTGTAAGGAAAGCATGGAAACCGTCTGAAGATGAATCATAACGATTCGAAACCGGTAACGGCACCCTTTGAATAAAGGAACTGAAAGTAAATTTGTGGCTGGTTGCTGTCTCAATACCATCAATATTATTTTTTTCTCTTACAATTTTGTTTTTTGTGATATGAACAGTGTTTAGTGCAGTGAAAGTGCTGTGTGCAGTGACTCAACACAGACGTGAAAGACGAAGAAATATGCAGTGAACTACAACAAAACAACCGTGAGTAACGATGAGAACAAAAACTGTTTATAGCATTAATGAGGCATATGAACTGTTCATGATCATAATAAATAAAATTGTAAGAGAAAAACCATATTGTTACAGAGACCACTGAAGATGCTTTAGAAAAAACGAAACGCGTCTGGTCTTAATAAGGCTTTTATTGGAGCTACAAAAGACAGCAATTAACCTATACAACTTGTGAATGTGCAACTGCAGAAAAAAGAGGCAGAAAAACAAGGAAGGCAACGTGTATAGTGAAATATGCTTACCTTTAAGGTATACCAGTAATATACCGTCAGAGAATATTGACTGGATAACTATCATTTTGTTTAAGATACAACAAGCTTTCTGTACCTCCTGTTAAATTTATTTCTTGGGGCACGACACGTTAAACTCAAGTAATCAAATGTATCAAACATGGAACTTTTGGACTCTAGCCCGCTCTCGGATCAATTTCTCCGGACGCCCATCCTCCTACTGCAGCTCGGTGGTTCGGTCTGGTGTTCGATCCCACTGCATGAAAGGTTTCCTCGTAAGACAAAAAGAAAAAAAAAAAAAAAAAAACAAACAAGCACGATGCCCACGAGCACCATAGAAGATGTAATTGTTTCGACACTGAGATTCATGGCCACCGATTTATATGGATCCAGAATGAATAGCTTACAGATGTCTACATTTACTACATAGAAACAATCTAGACACAAGAGGACACATTGAGGCAGCGCTCAGAAATAATCTACCAACAACTAATCCAACGTGCTGCTAAGCAACCAGTAGCAATCAAAGTGGTCACAAGTTGAAGAAATGTCCAGACGAAGACTGTACTCACAAATGTAAGAGATATTTGGCTAGACGTTATTGCCGAAACCTCCCATCTCTTGCTCAGAAATATTAATTATAACTGATCTCATCAGCTTTGTACGAAACCTATAATTCTGAAGTGAATACGGCACATATTACCCATGAAAACAAATACCTTTTGGAAGTGAATGAGGAAAAAAACTCTCTATCGTCACTCGAATTTTTCCCTGACGCTAAACACAAGCCTAATTCGCCAATAATTTTCTTTCTCGCTAAACTGAAGGGAACTTATTGACTGGAATTTAAGGACATTTTGTCATTGCAAAACTCGAGTCTCAAACTTCATCTGGAAGCCAGATATGGACCGCACCTGCACCATGTGTGATTCTCGAGGCAGGTTAAGAACTGAAAATCAGGATGAAGAATATGCATTCAAGATAGTAACGCAATCACCTGATGGAACAAAACGATTGCGAAAATCATTTGAAGCTACAAATAAAATATATTTAAAATATAGACTGTTTTGAGACTACATATGAGTGTACTGTAGAGCCAAGGTGTTATTTGAAGTAGCTTCGGATTTTTTCTGTGAAAGTGAAGACAATGATACGCTTGCCACGTCTAATTTTATTATGTATCCAGTTAAATTAAAAAAGATTGGACAAATCGCCTTCAACTAAAACGATGAGTATATCTTTGATATGTTGTTGTTGTGGTCTTCAGTCCAAAGACTGATTTGATGCAACTCTCCGCGCTATTCTATACTGTTCAAGCCTCTTCATCTCCGAGTAACTATTGCAACCTACATCCATGTCGAACTGCCTGCTTACTGTATGCACCTCTACGACTTTTACCCCCCCCCCCCCCCCCCACTTTTCCCTTCAGTACTAAACTGGTGATCCCTTGATGCTTCAGAATGTATCCTACCAACCGATCCCTTCTTTTGGGCAGGTTGTACCACAAATTTCTCTTCTTCACAATTCTGTTCAGTACCTCCTCATCAGTTACGTGATCTAACCATCTAATCTTCAGCATTCTTTTGTAGCACCACATTTCAAAAGCTTCTACTTTCTTCTTGTCTACACTGTTTATCGTCCATGTTTCACTTCCATACATGACTATACTCCATACAAATACTTTCAGAAAGGACTTCCTGACACTTAAATCTGTACTCGATGTTAACAAGTTGCTCTTCTTCAGAAACGCTTTTCTTGCATTGCCAGTCTACATTTTATATCCTCCCTACTTCGACCATCATCATTTACTTTGCTTCCCAAATAGCAAAACTCATTTACTACTTTTCCTAATCTAATTAACTCTTCACCACCTGATTTAATTCGACTACATTCCATTATCCTCGTTTTGCTTTTGCTGATGTTCATCTTATATCCTCCTTTAATAATCTTTCACAACATGAATATAAATATCATATGTTCACTTTCTTGTAATACACGTAATATTCTTATTTTAGAAGAAAAGAAATATTCTGTGGCAATTGTTGTAATTCTGCTGTTTAATTTCTCTAATTTATGTTTACAAGCAGTTCAGACACTATATCAATATTATACGGAGAAAATTTTCAGTAAAAATTAGTGAAAATAGTGATGGCGTTTAAATTTAAATTTGTGGTAAAATCTTACGGGTCCAAACTGCTAAGGTCATCGGTCCCCAAGCTTACACACTACTTAATCTAACTTACACTAAGGGCAACACACACGCCCGTGCCCGAGGGAGGACTAGAATCTCCGACGGAGGGAGCCGCGTGGATTGTGACAAGACGCCTCAAACCGCGCGTGGTAGCCATCAGTGATGGCGTTTAAAAACCAGTGAATATAATGAAATTATTATTTATAATAATAACAAAATTCTTATGTACACAAAAAGCACGTGACGTATCTCTGTGGCAGCGATGGCACGAGATCGTCCGGGGCTCCACATTACGCGTGAGCCAACGTCGCCGACGCGGTATGCCCCGGCGCTTGCAGATAAGAGCTGTCATTTGTCAAAATCTCGTTTCGACATCTCAAACCGTGGTCTGAGATATGAGTGTTGTTATGAGTATTTCTAGCTTTATGGTTGGCGCGCGCGATCGCGAATGAGTGCTGTAAACAACATCAATTTTCTCGAGATCGGTGACAAAGACCTCCTCCCGACTCTAAAGAAAAATTAAACATGTTAGCTAAATCTCTTTCGCAGTAATGTATGGTCTAATATTCACCAAACGCAAATACATAGAGAATCCTATTTTTCAATGCAACGCATTCGAACTGCACTCTGTGCATTAGTTACATGCAAAATATGCCAGTAGCATTTGTGGCACCTCCTTTAGAATCGTTAAACACCTTAAGAAAGACAAGTTTGTTTCCGTGGCCATCATCCGCAGCGAACACAGAAATACGTTTTTTGATTTTGTAAATAAAAACCGCCTTTTCTTGCTGCAATGTATTTTATTTCTCCCAGACGCATTTCGCCTTTTACTTCAAGGCATCTTCAGTGGGATAGTTCTTCACGTTTTTGGTTGGCATCTGCGTTTTCTCTCATCTGGTCGGATGCTGGAGGTTGCTCTATAACTTCACTTACGAAACATAAGCACGTTTTCATGTTCCGAACTTTGTTCTTCACACTTTTCATATTGTTTGCCCTTATCACTGTGGAGCATCATTAGTCTTCCGTCACTAGTTGTAGATATTTGATCGAAAACTGTGATTTAAACACGTAACTACTGTGAGTTCACTATATGTCTAATCCTGTTTCCATTATGTTTTCAGTTACGATTTTACATCACACGCCGCGTGCGTACCGTAAAGAGGGAGATTTGAAAGTGATCTAGTCTTCGAACTTATTTTACATCCAAGCGGTACACTTCCGGTCATGGTTTCGTCATCAAAACTTTGTCTACTAAATCCCCTTTACAACCCCTAGTACCGAGTGAGGTGGCGCAGTTGTTAGCGCACTGGACTCGCATTCGGGAGGATAAATGCTCAACCCCGTGTCTGGCCATCCTGATTTAGGTTTTCCGTGATTTCCCTAAAGCGCTTCAGGCAAATGCCGGAATGGTTCCTGTGAAAGGGCACGTCCGACGTCCTTCCCCGTCCTTCCCCGTCCTTCCCCAATCCGATGGGACCGATGACCTCGCTGCTTGGTCCCCTCCTCCAAATCAACGAACCAACCAACCAACCCCTCCAAGCCTGTAATATGAATTGTGAAACACCCTGTACACGACGGGCAGCAGTGAACTTTCGCTATATGTGTCCCAAATGCTCACGAACGAGCACAAAGCACACGAAGGTGTATGGCACAGATTCCAACCGGAGAAGGAGCACAAACTCCGACGAGGTCAGTATTAACCTTAATCTATGTGGCAGCAGCCAACGAACAGAAATTTGGGAACAAACCGCCAGAAACGGTTCACAAAGATTGGTGCTGGAATAGGGATATAAATATGGGAATCTGCTAACCAACACAGGAAACTCAGCATGAGCAATAATGAATAGAAAAAAAATACAGTACCATATCTTCCGCCACGTGTGTTCAACAAGACTCAGGAAACAAAAATGAGCATGAAGTTGTGCCGGACGAGGAACAGGACCAGACAAAGGACTGGACCCCACAACAACAAGCTCAAACACCATAACAGACAACGATTCGCTAAGAAGAAATAAAAAGAGAAAGGCAGCCAAAGCAAAGTGTAGTACCGACAGCGGAACTTTTGCGTGTGAAGTCGAATGGAATCAAAAGCAAACGAAAGGCGTGAAGTTCTAGGAATTCTGAAACGGATATTAATACATCTAATGTTAACCAAGTTGTGGAAATTGTGCTCAACCCGATGACAAGCAACAGAGAATCTTCCGGCAGAATGCCGCACAGCTTACAGAGGAGACTGTTTTCGTATGCGTGACGAAATACTGGGAATAACCAAGCAAACTTTGTTAAGGGAGTGAGTGGAGTACGGACTAAGACACATAAATGACTTGAGTCCCTGAAGTAACTGTAGCAACAGTAACATCACAGCAATACGAGAGGAGCAGAACACATACAGACTCTCATATAGGGATGTTAAGAAGAGGCGAAAGTGTGAACAGGTTCTAGTATGATGAAAATTAAATTTCTTTGAATTCGATAAAACAGTAACAATCAACATTAAGAAAATACGTTCATCACTCCAGGTAAACAACCTAAAAGACTTTTTATATGCTGTTGCAATAGATATTATCTTACAACAAGAAGTGACAACGTACGACTACAACAAGTAAAAGGATATAATGTCACTGTAAATACTGGAAGTAGAGCGGTTATGGGAACTGCAAACCTCACCAAAGACAGGATACTCCTAAAACAATCAGAATACTCACAAAAAACAAAGGCATGACGATTACTAACATTAACGAACATTCTGAGAGTAACGACAAGCATAAAAAATCAAAATTCTTTAGAATACAAATAATTCCCATTTATGGAAAACACCAGCAACATATACTGCTTGCAGGAGTTTTGAGTTGTATCTTATGACCAAGAGAGCAACCATCAAATTTCACTAAATGAATGAAATTAGAAGATGTAATTTAGGGATAACATTTTAATGATCCGCGTAAACTGAAACATGGCACGTTACATGGATTTACATACAACTCAGTCAGTAGGCTAGGCAGGATTTACGTCTAAAACAGACTAACAATTCATGCCCTACAACGTGAACCAGGCCAATAATCTTTTCGAATCACACCTCATATATGACAACAATAAATATGGGACAACAGGAGACGTACCGTGCAGAAGGAATTTGGAAATTCAATGTTGCACACCTGCAAGACGCTGAATGCTTCGAAGCCTTCCCTAAGACGCGGTCAGAATGTGAAAACTGGTTTACAGCTGTCTGGTTTCATCCATATTACGTGATTGTGGACGTAGCTGTATGTAATACATAGGCAGTACGTATATAAACGCCTTCACTCACTTTTTTTGTGTTTTATTGAGTCACACGATGCATTGCGGACGTTGTGCGTCCATCATCAGGTGCAAAACGTTTAATACATTATTTACTTCTCCTCTTGAGTAAGGTGATGCGAAATGTATGTTCTTTGTGAGAAAATTTGATGTTAGGTTTTGTAATTCGCGAACCAAAATACAAAAAAAAGGGAAGAGAAACAGTGAAAAACTTAGCGAATGATCCAGGCAGAACATTTTTAATGCCAGCAGACGCTGATTCATCCATTCTGTAATCACAAATCACGCCACTCTAAATGCACACTTGTTTTTACATTTCAGAACGCTTTACAGATTCAGTTTAATCTAATATGACGAAAGACGAAGTTTATTATATAGCATCAGATCTCCGAGTTTTTAATAAATTGACACAAGTATGACAAAAACTTTAAATTAAGTCCATAAAATGATTATAATATCTACAGCTTGCGAAATCTGTCTATTCGTTTAACGTGGATACACGCTTTGTGATTTTATGGAGGTAAATCTCCAGTTGTTCTAACAGATCTACGGTCTTCCCATTGACTTCATTGTAGAGTAGTACCGAAATGTTTTCTATACTGTTGATAATACGTTTAGTTTCCAGCATGTATACTGTGCAATGATTGGTTTTTCAAAGTGGTAAAGTCTGATAGCATTCACATGCTCTTGGAAATGGGTTTTTAAATTTCTGCCTGTTTTCCATACATAATAAACAGGACAACTGGGACATGTTACTTTGTACCCCACTGTTGTGGAATTTTGGGTATCTGTTTTTATGTTATGGACTAGCAAGCTTTTCTCGATGTAACTAACCTATCTGCAAATGTGCCAATTCAGGAAACAATAGTCCGCAGCTCGTGGTCGTGCGGTAGCGTTCTCGCTTCCCGCGCCCGGGTTCCCGGGTTCGATTCCCGGCGGGGTCAGGGATTTTCTCTGCCTCGTGATGACTGGGTGTTGTGTGATGTCCTTAGGTTAGTTAGGTTTAAGTAGTTGTAAGTTCTAGGGGACTGATGACCATAGATGTTATGTCCCATAGTGCTCAGAGCCACTTGAACCATTTTTTTGAGGAAACAATTGAGATAATTTTGAAAAATTTAGTAAAACATAAAAACTCGTCAATTTGAGAAATATCAGAAGTCAATAACACGTTGTAATTAGTATTGTCATTTTATTACTTTACTTTTAATGGGCAAGTTTTCCAAAAGAAAGATGCTCTTGCAATGAGCAGCAGTATATCAGGTACCCTGGTAGAAATATTTTTCAGTCTTTGGGAAAAACTTTTTTTAAAGAAAACAGTAGGCTCGAAAAGTTTACTGAAAGTATGTGTTGGTATAAATGTTTCAAGTGGTATAAAAATCCTTCTCTGTCAAGTTTATATAGCTTAAAATTAATTCTCAGGTCACATGTTGCAAACTTTAAGTACAACAGTCATGTTGCCAACAGTGGTAAAATTATACACAAATAACGATTTTGAGCGAGAGAGAGAGAGAGAGAGAGAGAGAGAGAGACAGGGAGTGAAAGGAGTGACTGGATGAGAGCAAACTTTTCCAAAGCAGGGGTTCTTAATATTATATTTGTTACATGTAATAACTAAGTATAGGCCAGTGTAATACAATGGTTAAAGCTTTAACAATATGCAGATGGGGATACAATTTATGTTATTATTTCGTACACATATGGTTTCAAGCTGACAGTGTGTACAATGTGTGTGATGGTGTATTTGTAAATGAGGCCATTCCATTAATAATTTGGGGAATCTCATAGTAGCATAACTAATTATTTCCGGTAAATATGAAGATGAGTGTGTGTGTGTATGTGTGTGCACTGCAAATTTAATAACGTAGACTGTTGTTGAAAACAGAGATTGTAAATGTTGTCATTTTTATCATTTAAGATGTTATCTGGCTGTTGTCTTTAGTGTTTGTATATTTGGAGTGTTTCAAGGATGTCTCGTTTTTTGCCTTTAGGTTGAATGTGTAGGATGCTGATGCTTGTGTTGTTTTCACGGTGTTTTGTTTCATGCATGTGGGTGGTTATTGCTGTTTTTTTTCCAGTGCTGCCATGTATTCTTTGAATCTAATCCCAAATGACCTACCTGTCTGGCCTGTATAGAAACAGTCACAGTGAAAACATAGTGTTCTGTACACACCCATATAATGAAGCTGATTCCATATGGGCAGAAGTTATCTCACAACAGCAAGACACGAAATCCGCACTATCATACGAGTATGTACGGAACTAAATGTTTGCACTGTGACTGTTCCAACAAAGGCCAGACAGGCAGAACATTTGAGATTAGATTCAAAGAACACATGGCAGCATTGAAAAACAAAAAAATATACCATACATCAGCAATAGCCACCCACCTTCATGAAACAAAACACTATGTCAACAACACAAGTATCTGCATCCAACATGTCCAACCTAAAGACAACAAATTATACATCCTTGAAACACTACTAATACACAAACACTAAAGAAAACAACCTGAATACATCTTAAATGACAACATTTACGATAGTATCATCTCTGTTAAGTTTTCAATGCATACACACACACACATATATATATATATATATATATATATATATATATATATATATATATATATATAAAGAATTAGTTGTGTTACCATGAGATTCCTCAAATGAACAATGGAATGGCCTCATTTACAAATATATCGTTACACCAACAGTTTGTACCCACTGTCACCTTGAAACTGTATGCACACCAACTAATAGCATAAATTGTATATCCGTCTGCATATTTGTAACATATTAAGCAATGTATTACTCCACTCTTTACTTAGCTATTACATGAAACAGATACAACCGTTATTACATGAAACAGATACAACCGTTATTACATGTAACAGATACAACTGTTATTACATGTAACAGATATGACCTTAAGAACCCCTGCTCTGGAAAAGTTTGCTCTCCTCTAGTCATTCATTTCCCCCACTGTCTCTGAATTTCTCTCTGTCTCTCTCTCTCTCTCTCTCTCTCTCTCTCTCCCTCACTCTCATTCTCTCTCTCTCTCTCTCTCCCTCTCTCTCAACCTTTCTCTCTCCCTTCATTCTTTGATACCTATCTATAAAACCGAATTGCAACATGTCACCTGAGTATATAAAATGATTCAAATGGCTCTGAGCAGTATGGAACTTAACATCTGAAGTCATCAGTCCCCTAGAACGTAGAACTACGTAAACCTAACTAACTTAAGGACATCACACACATCGATGCCTGAGGCAGGCTTCGAACCTTCGACCGTAGCACTCGCGCCCTTCCGGACTGAAGCGCCTAGAACCGCTCAGCCACCGCGGGCGGCAGTATATAGGCAAGTATTAAATTTAAGCTATATAAACTTGACAGAAAAGGATTTGTATACCACTTGAAATATTTATACCAATACATGTTTTCAACAACTCCAACAAAGATCTCCACAATCCTTTAAAACCTATTCCGAAATAATAATGTTTTTTTGCTATATATCCTTTGTACGTCGAAATAATGTTTCTGTTTTGCCCATGTTCTTTGTACCTAGTAGTCTCCAGACACCACCTTTGTTTACAAAACATGACAGCTTACATGTGATGTATTACGAGAGAGAAAGGAGCCTGTGACTACTGGAGGTATTCTGTTTTACTTGCTTTATTCCACCTTTAGATATACGTTTAGTTTTTAGTCAAAAACTTCCCCAAAACCATGTTCTTAAATAGTATTTTGTTTCTACACTAGAGAGTGCCACAAGTTGTCCCAAAATCGTAAGACAACACACATATGTCATATTACCACATGTAAATCCGTCTGATGATGGGGGTTTAAACCTTCGAAACGCGTTGTGGATATAAATAAACAGTGACTGGCAACAGTAAAGGTGTTGTATCATTCGATATTAATAACAGTCACTGTAAAGCTTAACCTAAAAGGCCAAAAAAGCATAGACTTCCTGACTTCACCAACCACCAACAAAAACATAAGTTCAGCGTACACAAAAACACACGTACATATAAATAACATTAGATAAATCATCATGCCATCCCACCACACACAAACATGTAGAGTTTAGGCTCATGCAACACAGAGTACACTTAATTTAGAATAAAACAGCCTTAATACAGAATTTGCCACAATAAAAACGGCTGACATAAACAGTGGCTACATAGCCAAAACAATTGATAATTTAGATACACAAATACGTAAAAATAAGACAACAAATGCCTGCACTAAAAGGGAAGAGAAATTATTTGCCAGTATCCCATACCTCAGCCCTATTTCACAAAAAAGTGATAAGCTACTCAAAAACCCAATGTAAAAATTGCTTTCTCCACTAACAACAAGTTTAGACTCATACTAGTACACAAAACAAAAACAGATATCCAAAAATTCAGCAACAGTGGAGTGTATAAAGTATTAAAGTATCATTCCAAGTTGTCCTGCCTGATATGTAGGGTAAACAGGCAGAAATTTCAAAACCCATTTCCAAGAGCACGTGAACGCTTTCAGACTTAACGACATTGAAAAATCAGTCACTGCACAGCATATACTGAAAACTAAACATATTATCAACGGGACAGAATCCAGACTGGTACTACCACACAATGAAGCCAATGGCACAACCCTAGATGCGTTAGAACAACTGGAAATATACCTCTATACAATCACAAAGTCTTATTTTGGATTAATTTAAACATACGTCAGTTCATTCTAATCTCTGATATCTGATGCTGTATAATAAACTGCATCTTTGGTGATCTTATGTTAAACTGAATCCATAAAGTGTTCTGAAATGTGCAAACAAGTGTGCACTTAACCGACGTGATGTGTTATTGCAGAATGACGTGTGGTGGTATTAAAACGTTACAAATAGTCTGCTGTTATTTGTCGGTTAGTTTTCCACTGTTTCTCTTCATATTTTCCGTCATTTGATTCATGTATTACAAAACCTATTACTCTCTGTCTGTTAGAACCTTCTCACAACAGGATCATACATATCGCAGCGCTTTAGTCAAGAGCAGAAGTAATATAATGTATTAAGGACCCAGAGTCCGAAATGCATTGTGTAATTCAATAGAACACGAAAAAGTGTGACTGGAGGCGTTTTCATTCCTACTCCTTGTAAATTTACGACAAATAACTCATCAACAATGAGGTGGCTTCGTCTACATCAAGGATTCCCAAAGTGGTCGATATCGACCCCTTGGGTTGGATATCGGTTTCCTAGGGGTTGACATAAACGAAAACTGATTTTGGGGGTCGACGAGGTTTAAAAATCGACCCCTATTAAATTAACACAAATTCTTATTTAAAACTTTCAAGATAGGTAGGTACTGTATTGTTTATGTTGTGTTACGTGTACTAAGAATAATTAATATTTTTGTAGGAAATAGCATTGTTGTAGTAATGTAAAGTCTCAAGTTCGTACAAGATGAAAAACTCGGCAACTCTGTGTGGACAAGTTTGTGCAAGATAATGAGTTCGAGCGTACGTCTTTCTTCTATTGACGTAAGTCAGAATGAAAAATAACACTCTGTAGCAGCTGTTTTAAGTTAGCTGACCATTGTGAATAAGTGGGTTTATCTTAAAAGTAGGTAATTTGGCCATGGGAGTCTGAGGTAACAGTTCATTTTGGAAAAGGGGTCACTTGTCCAAAATACACTCCTGGAAATTGAAATAAGAACACCGTGAATTCATTGTCCCAGGAAGGGGAAACTTTATTGACACATTCCTGGGGTCAGATACATCACATGATCACACTGACAGAACCACAGGCACATAGACACAGGCAACAGAGCATGCACAATGTCGGCACTAGTACAGTGTATATCCACCTTTCGCAGCAATGCAGGCTGCTATTCTCCCATGGAGACGATCGTAGAGATGCTGGATGTAGTCCTGTGGAACGGCTTGCCATGCCATTTCCACCTGGCGCCTCAGTTGGACCAGCGTTCGTGCTGGACGTGCAGACCGCGTGAGACGACGCTTCATCCAGTCCCAAACATGCTCAATGGGGGACAGATCCGGAGATCTTGCTGGCCAGGGTAGTTGACTTACACCTTCTAGAGCACGTTGGGTGGCACGGGATACATGCGGACGTGCATTGTCCTGTTGGAACAGCAAGTTCCCTTGCCGGTCTAGGAATGGTAGAACGATGGGTTCGATGACGGTTTGGATGTACCGTGCACTATTCAGCGTCCCCTCGACGATCACCAGTGGTGTACGGCCAGTGTAGGAGATCGCTCCCCACACCATGATGCCGGGTGTTGGCCCTGTGTGCCTCGGTCGTATGCAGTCCTGATTGTGGCGCTCACCTGCACGGCGCCAAACACGCATACGACCATCATTGGCACCAAGGCAGAAGCGAATCTCATCGCTGAAGACGACACGTCTCCATTCGTCCCTCCATTCACGCCTATCGCGACACCACTGGAGGCGGGCTGCACGATGTTGGGGCGTGAGCGGAAGACGGCCTAACGGTGTGGGGGACCGTAGCCCAGCTTCATGGAGACGGTTGCGAATGGTCCTCGCCGATACCCCAGGAGCAACAGTGTCCCTAATTTGCTGCGAAGTGGCGGTGCGGTCCCCTACGGCACTGCGTAGGATCCTACGGTCTTGGCGTGCATCCGTGCGTCGCTGCGGTCCGGTCCCAGGTCGACGGGCACGTGCACCTTCCGCCGACCACTGGCGACAACATCGATGTACTGTGGAGACCTCACGCCCCACGTGTTGAGCAATTCGGCGGTACGTCCACCCGGCCTCCCGCATGCCCACTATACGCCCTCGCTCAAAGTCCGTCAACTGCACATACGGTTCACGTCCACGCTGTCGCGGCATGCTACCAGTGTTAAAGACTGCGATGGAGCTCCGTATGCCACGGCAAACTGGCTGACACTGACGGCGGCGGTGCACAAATGCTGCGCAGCTAGCGCCATTCGACGGCCAACACCGCGGTTCCTGGTGTGTCCGCAATGCCGTGCGTGTGATCATTGCTTGTACAGCCCTCTCGCAGTGTCCGGAGCAAGTATGGTGGGTCTGACACACCGGTGTCAATGTGTTCTTTTTTCCATTTCCAGGAGTGTAGTTTGGGGATCCCTGGTCTACATACATACTCCGAAAGCCACCGTAAGGCTCATGGCGGAGTGTACTGTGTACCAGTACTAGGCATTTAGTTTCCTGTTCCACTCGCAAATAAATCAAGGGGAAAAGCGACTGTCTGCATGCCTCCGTACGAACCCTAATTTGTCTTGTCATGAACTTATGACCTACGCGTGAGAAAAGGGCTTTTGGTACAATGTATCAACTGAATTTTAGTTGAATTGCTTGTGATTTTTCAGAGAACAGAGTAACGCTCAACTGTAATGAAAAGCAGTGCATGCAGTTTCTGAAACGGAACTCTTGTAACAGCGAAATTTTATTTTCGAAGATAGTCAGTCAACCAGTGAAGTTGGACGTTTTAAATTCTTAGGGAAGCGTGCTTGGAAATATAGCATTCGGTGATATTATATAGAAACTGCCACCTGCAGTATGAGAATAATCTCCACTGTCTCTGTCACTGAATCACGAGGGCTTGTTTACTTCGCTTACTTGTAATCTATTATGTCGTATGCTGGAGTAACTCCATGCATTCTTAGCCCAGAAACAGACGGTCACATTGATTTGTCGTGTCAGCTAGCGAACATCATGTAAGGTGTTCTTCAGGTGTCACGGAATTCTAACCCTTCCATCCCTGTACCTATATTTCATGATACGACTTGTTGTTGTCAATATTGACTCATTCAGAACAAATTACAGCATTCATTGAATGAATACTAGACGGAAAAACCATATGCACTTGGATAACACTTCCTTAAGCTTTGCAGAGAAAAGTGTACACTCTTAAGCTGGTTTCATTTTCAGTAGGCATCAAGGAGAACTGAAAAAACTGAATGATACACCGCAAGTATTCAAATCCAAAGTGAAAGGTTTCTTTAGGATACATTTCTTGTGTTCTGTGCGGGAGCTCCTCGTAGTTGGTGAGAACTTTTCTTTGTAATGGTTTATTTATTTGTATACTTTGTTTCTTCCTGTTTTATTTATTCTCTAGGTCTTTGTTTATAAATGTTCTAATCAGTATTCTGTTGACTATGTATGGACTATTTCCATGACCAAGCTACTTTGGCTTGCATGGTCCCACGGAACCTGATAAACAAATAGCGGGAATTATATCGTCCAGAAGTAAAAGTAATGGAAAACAACACGAAAACTAAAAGAATTAAAACCATATTAATTGTACTAAAGAGAAAACAACTAAAAGGACATAAAGTAACAAAGCAGAATGTGATCTAAGAAGAAGTAACATTAATGCATCACATGATACATGAGAGTAAAAAGAAGAAACAAAACTATTTTAACAGAGCTGAAAATGGACAATGGGACGTCGGTAATAAGGAATTAAGTAGTAACGAATATACAATTATTTCACTTGTGTAATGAGCAGTCAGCCTATTGACGAAAAAGTGCAGTAATAAATAACAAGAAACCTACAAAGAAGACTCGGTGTAGAGCAAACAGAGTGTTTAACGACAGAAGAAAGAACAAGAACAAATACAAGAAGTGGTAGGAGTGATCGAGAGCAAAGCTTCAAAAGTGGACCAGATGGAATCTCTGCAGAATACTGCCATATTTTCTTATTACAAATAAGAAGCAAACTTTTATGAATATCCAGCGATCTAATAGTACTGAATAGTAATAAACCATAGAAATCTTTTGAAGGTATAATGATGTTCGTTCCCAAAAGCCCAGGAAGTAAAACAACTGGAAATATAAGACCAGTTACCCTACTGAACAGCGATTGTAAAATAATGGCGCAGATCCTCGTACAAGCACTAAGAAGTTAGCGGACACATAAACAGCACCATACAGAACAAATGTCGGCAAAACATCAGCGAGTGTAGATAAATAATACCAACTGCCGAAACCTGTAAAATTCACTGTGCAATTGCTTCTTTAGGCTTTGTAAGAGCAGTACATATAAAATATGATGCAGGTTATGGACTTTCCACCTCATTTCCCGACTTAATACAAGTATATTGACTAATAGTGTAACAGAAAGTATGATTTATGAGCAGCTAACTAAAAATAATCAAGCTGCTCAGTTAGGGTTGCCGATGTCAACGACACTCTTCGCTATTGCGACCGGAACCTTACTCGCCACCCTGACAGAAAATCTGTACGCAATGCATACGCAGACGACATAGGATGTTTGGTAAAAATTGAAAAGGAAGTACATTAGGTGCTTCAGACCATAAACAAATATCAACATGCGTCTGGAGCTGAAATAAATCTGAAAAGTCTCTTATAATAAGTACAGGATCGTCGCACACTACAAAGAACTACTAACAAACGTACGGGCATCTATACAACAACATAGTCCAGAAAGCAAGACTCACCAGCACCTATATATTACGCAAAATTAATTACATGGCACAATTTCTGTCAGTAACCGCAACAGTAGCGAAAAGAATCACGTCTGCGATAGGATACTAGGTGAAACGGGTCCACATATTCACAATCAAATGTCATGCACTAACGCTCGCCACTGCCAAAGGAGACTAAAACCGTTACTTACGTTAGTAATAAGCGCAGTACTCTGTGTGTGTGTGTGTGTGTGTGTGTGTGTGTGTGTGTGTGTGTGTGTGTGTGTGCAGCATGTATAGACAATGTAAAATTACACCAAACAGTCTAACGGCACATTTGTTAAATGAAATAGTCTAAGGCAGGTTTAACTCTCTATAAATATCCATCACATACCAAACGATCTCTGTCATCTGAAAAACTTTCTGATCAAATGCAGCTAAATTCAATTCCAAATCCCAGAAGAGAAAATGAGCAATGCCATAGAAGCGTACAAAAGATTTACGGAAAGTAAGAACAGGAATGATTTTGGACTGAAATGCCGACGTAACATATGTCAGCAATCTCAGCAAATATCCGTAATCGAGACCTATCATTGACAGAAAGATCGGTATGGTACAGAGCAGTCAACAGAAAAATACATAGAAATTATGTGTTCCACAAAATAACATTAGAGATTCACCAAGACGTCCCTCCTGTAACTTAGAAGATAATGAGGATCCGAGACCCGTGTGTAAAAAATACAGAAGACATTTGGAACATTACCACACATAAATTTTTCCAAACGCTATAACACCATCGGCTTTTCAAAACCCAGGCGAAATATCGTACCTAACACTAAGAAAAATGCATTTAACTGGATTAAAGGACAGATAATTAATGATATTATGAAAGAAAAGAACTATAATAAGGAAGAGTTGGTTACCAGAGTCAGTACAGGACATGATAACTATATTTTCTCAAGGTCACTGATAAGGACTTCTGGTCTCATACATTTGTGATAGTTATATTCAAGGTCCACCCCCACCCCCCACTACCCTCCCCCAAGGAATCAACAGCAACTGAAGAGAGTAGTCCAAAAGTCTGCTAAGTACCAAAAAGTTGTTTGGGAGTTATATTTAAAAAAATTATCACAGGAGTTGTAATTTTAAATTTTTATATGAACTATAATTTACACTAAGTAGAAGGACTATTGCAGTTAGATTGTTGTATTTAATTAATGATACTATACGTCACATAAGTAGTGTGAATTGTTAAAGTCAGAAATCCTAAACATAGCTAAGTGTCTATTCCATTTTACTCGAAAATCAGCCAAGTGGCAAAGGTAATTTTAGTCTTAGTACCAGTACACTATCTGAAAAAAACTCTAAGTACAAATCAGTCCACAATAGTTTTACACAAGCTTTCGTAAAATGGTCTGTGTTTTTCATCCAAATATGCTATCATTGTAACAAGTCTTCTTTTTTTTTTCTTTGCTAAGTACTATTTGCTCTACAATTCCATTGAATATTACGTTTCTCATGTCAAAAACCACCACTCCATTTTTAGAATATTAGAATTTTTCCGAGTTTCCAATGCGCTGAAGGAATATTTCACTTCTATGACTCCGGGGTTCCTTGCTGAGAAGTGTACCATCCTGTCTTTGAAATCTGTAACTTTTTTGTTTTTACCCAAGAATAGGCAGCAGACTCCACACATAGTCGAATAAATTACTGGTGAGCCACACAAATATTAACGTGTATGGAGTGACAGTTACAGAATGAAAACAATCCATTGTCCGAGTGTGCCAAAACTTCACTACGGTCTCGAAACTCTGCGCCGCATATACACCTTATCAATTGTGTTGCAGAAACTGCAGCTGCAAGGTGTTTCTCTGTTTCCGAGTTCGGTATAGTAATTTTGTGCATTGATGAAGTCAGCGACTTCAAATTTGTTAGCATACGTAGCAGATCTTACTTCATCAACCAGGTCTTCAGGTACAAATGTCTTGCACAGTCTCTTCCTCTTCTCGAAGTCCCTATCGCACATCAAGTAGCTATGGCCAAATACTAAGAAGTTTTGTTCAGTGATGTCAGAGACTCCAAGTGACAGAAGATAAACATAAAGGAAGATGAAACTTCCTGGCAGATTAAAACTGTGTGCCCGACCGAGACTCGAACTCGGGACCTTTGCCTTTCGCGGGCAAGTGCTCTACCATGTGAGCTACCGAAGCACGACTCATGCCCGGTACTCACAGCTTTACTTCTGCCAGCATCTCGTCTCCTACCTTCCAAACTTTACAGAAGCTTCTGTAAAGTTTGGAAGGTAGGAGGCGAGATACTGGCAGAAGTAAAGCTGTGAGTACCGGGACAGAAGCTTCTGTAAAGTTTGGAAGGTAGGAGACGAGATACTGGCAGAAGTAAAGCTGTGAGTACCGGGCGTGAGTCGTGCTTCGGTAGCTCACATGGTAGAGCACTTGCCCGCGAAAGGCAAAGGTCCCGAGTTCGAGTCTCGGTCGGGCACACAGTTTTAATCTGCCAGGAAGTTTCATATCAGCGCACACTCCGCTGCAGAGTGAAAATCTCATTCTATAAAGGAAGATCATCATCTTGTTTTCATTCAAATCAGCGATTGGTACTTCACATACTTCTGGATACGCTACGGTCGCAGGTTCGAATCCTGCCTCGGGCATGGCTGTGTGTGATGTCCTTAGGTTAGTTAGGTTTAAGTAGTTCTAAGTTCTAGGGGACTGATGACCTTAGAAGTTAAGTCCCATAGTGCTCAGAGCCATTTGAACCATTTGAACTTCTGGATAGACAGGTGAGCAATGTAGCAAAGCTTCGATGTTGTGATTTATGTATGAGCTAAACTAACCGCTGTGACATTATAGTCATGCCTTGATGCATTGGCAATGTTACATACATGAATTGTAATGCAAAAACTAATTTATTTTAAAAAAGTGGCACATAACAGGCTTTGGGGAAGACCGAAATATTCCACTTCTCCACCTTCAACAGTAGGAGAAATACGCATTGCCTTGTTGGGTAGCAGAGCACATGGGAGGAATCGAGCACGCAGAACAAACAGCCACAGAGACCTACATGGGACACAATGTGGTATTCCCCTGCTGACTATCATCTCGCTGTAGAGTCAGATCATACACGGAGGAGTCGTTGGCAGTGGGAGACAATAAGCTGCGGCCAGTGAAGCCAACTAGCTGGCTATGACATACCTCACATCGCACACCAGGAGAAGATGAAGTCTCCCACGTCTTTACAAGATTCTGTCCATTAATACATATCTTCATACTTCAGCAGGAGAGCCTCCCCCCAGTTCGTGATGTTTTTGGTGTACAAATCACAGCACGCAACATGTTAATGGACTGAATTGCTTACTCTCATGGGAGGGCAATAGCAAATTTAAGTAGTGACCCGCCCTTTATTTTAACTGACAACGAAAATTTTATGTGATATCTGGACTCCAGTATAATCTTTAGGCTCGGTGTTTTACTCTATAGCAGAATGGCCGGCTAATACCTTTTATTCCAGTGATACGTCAGCCACGTTGTACTGTTTTAGATCTTTCCACTAGATTTCTGCTTATCATCGAATGTTTTAGAACTGACAGTGCAAGATACCAACTGAGCTCCAAACCAAAGTTCGATAAAAGTGTCTGGTCCGCCTGGACCTACGTGAGACAGACTGCTCCTGTGTACGCAGCGTGTTATTAAAATTGTTACACAACAGAAACGCCAATTATTTTTGTGAAATTTATCTGTCTAAAAGATATCAAAAAAGGTCCAAGTAATCGGATTATGGCGTCGATAACACTAAATTTACAGTATCTAACATGAATGGGATAGAATTTCCAATACTTAAATTAAATTGAAGGTCTAGTGGAATTAAAACTTTTATTTTCCTTGTTCACACGGGATCAGTGTGGTACAGTAATTTGATACAACGAAGTCTGATGGAATAATGAGATCATACGAGATACACATATTGATACAGTTAATTAGGACAATATTAGGGTGACAAGACCACCCTGTTAATGGGTGAGCAAAAGGAAAATACCATACTGGACTTGAAAGGTAACCACAGATTTTATCATTAGAAGATGGTTGCATGAGTGGTTCCATGAATCTGACATGGTCCCAGACATCACACTTTGCCCAATAAATTACTGGTGAACCACACAAATATTAACATGTATGGAGTGACAGTTACAAACACAACCCATGGTACGAGTGTGCCAAAACTTCACTACGGTCTCGAAACTCAGCGCCGCAGATACAACTTACCAATTGTACTGCATAAACTGCAGCTGCAAGGTGCTTCTCTGTTTCCGAGTTCGGTATTATAATTTTGTGTATTTTTCTTCTCCAGTCGGAGCGCTAGCTCAAAACATCTGTCCAATTGAAAGTTTAATATAAAAGTTACATCTCCCATCTACCAAAATTTTCGGAATGAATCAATGGGCAGTGTTCCCACGCACAGAGAAACGCGTGCCCAAATATTTTCCCAGGATCGGTGCCTGACCAGCATTTTCCGCCCCCACAAAACTGAAAAGAAAGTATACCTCAATGGGGCGTCTGCTTCTCACACAACATAGAAAGATGCTATCTTGGTATTAAAAAAAAATCAGCCAGCATTGCAGGAATGTGCTCTTTTAGCAAAAATCTGCTTTCATGTTTTCTACGGGCAGAGGGCATCCTCTGGGAAACATTATACGGCCCACCTAAAACACAAGTATTGTCCATTTTTCGATTCCTCGAGACAGCCCGGCAGCCAGGGTGCTGTAGTGCCATCCTGGCACTCGCTGAAGCAGCTCGTGGCTGTTGGTTTTGATTCAAGACCAACAAACCCCTGCTGTTCCAGGACTCTCCCCTTTTGGACATTTGCGAGGTAAAACATGACCAACTTCCCCCATTCTCGTGATCCTGAAGCTCACACGGAACCACTAAACTTGCTTGCAGTTGGCATAGCTATAATAATGCACTAAAAATATTTGAATCTAAAGAAACTGGAAGAAAGTTATGAACAGAAACTATGGGTAGATCACATTACCACTCACTGATCCCTGTAAAACAGTTAAAAATCACAATCACGATCCAATTAGTTTCCGATTAGTATATCAACATGAAGAAATGAAGTAAAACTGAGAGGAGTCAGGGCAGCCCCACGGTGATGCCTCTCAACAGTAAGCTTGAGTTTTGTATTTTCGTGTGTGTGTGTGTGTGTGTGTGTGTGTGTGTGTGTGTGTGTGTGTCGGAGAGAGAGAGAGAGAGAGAGAGAGAGAGAGAGAGAGAGAGAGAGAGAGAATATATAGTTTCTAAGAAACTGTTAAACTTTGTAATTTATGGAGTAAAACATCAAAAAAGTCATTTATGTACCCCAGTGTGCAATGTAAATCACTCAGTCTGTTACAAAAATGTTATGAGTGACTATGAAGAGGGTGTGTATTCTATATTGAGTCCAAAATAAAGAAAAATGTGGTTCCAGTCACAATTCAAGCATATACATGGCCAATAATTATAATTATAAAGAATTATTGAAAAAATTGAGGAAGAGCATAAGAAAATATAAAGAAACCTGGAAGCAGTAAGTGTGGTATCACATATCCATACTACACCAAGGGCGCCTCAAAATTGGCACTTTAATTGCAGGTTTCTGTCAGATGCCGATAACGGTGATGCGGGATCCGACGGAGCCAATGGCGCATGCCCACCCACTGAGTCACGTTTCCAGTGGCTCTGTACCACGAGCGCCCTCTACCGACACGATAAAGGACGGCCACTGGCAGCCACACGGCCCACTCACACTTGGAGCCTCTTTGCTACATTAAGCTATGTAGATGCTGCCTAGTTGTGCTTTAGTTCAGAGAGCCTCATCCTTGTCGCTGTTGTATGAGCTCGACTCTATTTCTTTCTGTATTATTTGTAATGGGTGTTCATACAGTTGAATAAACACAACTTAAGTAAGTCTTCTGTTAGTTGTGTTAACTTGTTTGCTAATCATTTCTGCTCCCGCCCAGCTTTCCTATGGCACCACTCTGTAGTCCACCTCTCCTTACCATTGAGTACGAAGTCGTACACAATAATAACGACCATGTGGGCGAGAACACGTGTCGAATTAACGATTAGTCGTTATGCACGTCAAGATTCGTGAAAACCAACTGACTGAAATTCTGTGACTGGAACCACATCTTTCTTTATTTTCGACTCAATGTAGAATACACACCCTCTGCATCGTCACTCATAATATTTTTGTAACAGACTGATTTATTTACATTGTACACTCAGGTACATAAATGACTTTTTGATGTTTTACTCCATAAATTACAACGTGTAACAGTTTCTTAGAAATCTCACACACAAACACACACACACACACACACACATATGCCTAGAATGTGGCTTTAATTTTTGCTGATAAGTGAAATAATAGGACAGATCAAAGGCTTGTTGTGAGACATGTATAAGACTAATGGACATTACCAACAGCTTGCAACGCGTGCGTCTGGACGGACACTGTCTATTACAAAGATTTATACCTGCGTTTCTGAGAAACCGAAAATTTTCACAACATTCCCTGGCAAATTTAAGAAAACAAAGTAACTCAAGTGTGTCTTCTGCCCAAAGAGTTTCCTGCTTCAGAGGTATCGATCCTGTCAGTGGATCTTTGCTTCAATAAAAATTTCTTCTGCCGAAGTCTGACGTAGTGCTGGTAGCATGATGGATGTTGATGAATGTTTGTTGTCGTACAAAGGTAACGTAGCCAAATTTCAACTTAAATTTGTGTTAAATTTTTATCCTTTTATCACTTTTAGCCACACGACCGCATAATATGTTTTATTGCAGGCACTAAAGGCAAGGCAGCGGTCCACCAAAAAGAATGTGTCATCATCACCGTAACCATCACAGTAATCGTCATCATAATCAGTACTGTTGCAGTCATCGTCGTCATCCAACTATCCAGAACTAAGCTTTGGTGAATGCCACGGTAGTTTGATTGGATAGGTCATGACCGCTCTCTTACGTCTATCTTTACAACCTCGGAGTCGAAAGAAGTTAAACCCTATATTTAAATTATGATCAACACTACATCGTCGGGAAATGTAAGGAACAGTTAGTGAAATAAGACTTCAGTCAAGATTCTGAGCGTGAAATCGAGAAAATCGAGATTACTGATCTGCAGCTATAGGGTAGTAAAAACTGATCATGAACTCTAAAGTTCGATTTAGTGATTTTAAAGTATTTATATAATACTGTTGTTAATATTTCTTGATTGTTTATGTTTTTTATGATTAATTTGACTGTAGATCGGTCGATGACGTAGCTAATGAGGAAGTACTGAATAGAACTGGGGAGGCAAGAAACGTGTGGCACAACTTGACCGAAAGAGGGAATCGGTTGATAGGACACATTCTGAGACACCAAGGGAACACCAGTGTAGTGCTGGAGAGAATAGTGGGGGGGGGGGGGGGGGTAAAAATCGTAGAGGTAGATCAAGAGATGAATACAGTAGCAGATTCAGAAAGATGTAGGTTGCAATAGTTATTTGGACATGAAGAGCCTCGCAAAGGATAGAGTAGCATGGAGAGCTACATCAAACCAGTCTTCAAACTGAAGACTACAACAATAGCAATTATACCTCTTTTTATAGTATTCAGTCCAAAGCCTGGTTTTATGGAGCTCTCCATCCAAGTATTTCCAGTGTAAATCTACTCATCTTTCACAGATGGTTCAGTCTATATCCATTTGAACATACTGTGTTCAAACATTTGTCTCCTTCAACAATTATTATCCCCCACCTTCTCTCGATTACCAAATTAACTATTTCTTGTTGTCCTGGGAACCTATCCCTTTTTTACTTAAGGGAATTTGGATGTAATGAGGGCCCGAAAATGGAATCTTTTATTTAATAAAATTTCATGGTTCTTCCTGATTCTAAAAATATATACTTAACGTATGGCACCTCATCATTTTCGTGTTTAAATGGATTTCTAAATCAAACACTGCACGTGAATGCCTCAGAGGGCAGTGAAATGACTGTATATATTTCCAGAATGAAAGGAAGGTAGGAGACGAAGGGAGTTACGAGACGAGGTACTGGCAGAATTGAAGCTGTGATGGCGGGACGTGAATCGTGCTTGGGTAGCTCAGATGGTAGAGCGGTTGCCCGCGAAGTCACGAGTTCGTGTCTCTGTCCGGCACACAGTTTTTATCGGCCGGGACGTTTTACTGTAGATATTTGTTGGTCTACTCATATTGTTTCTGCACTGGACGGTTCCTGGCAAAAAGAGACGGTGTACATTGCTGAATGGAGTTGTCACACTTATCTCTGTAGATACAGATGAGTTGCTGTATAATGAATGTCTGCCAATCACTGCCAAGGTCGTGACAGTAAGGTAAATGAACACAAATGTGACAAAAACTTTCAAGGTTTCAGTGGTGGTATAGAAAGCAAGGGGGCAGTCTCTTTATTAAGTAAGTTTGTTGCTAGATGTGGTGTGCAATACACTCACTACTTTGGTATGGTGACTCTAAATGCTTGAATAGTGTTGTGGCTGGTAAACTGAAATTTAAAAAAAAAATGGAATGTATAAAACATGTGCAAAAGGGAATGGCGGCAAGTCTTACGAAACTCCGCAAGGACATGACAGGAAAAAAAAACTCTATGATGGTAAAGTGGCTGGTGGACAAGGCAGACTCACCAAATCAGAAACATAAAACCTCACAGAATATTATGGTCTAGCCATTGGAAGGAACAGCGAACATGTCAGTGAAACGATAAAAGCGCTTTGGGCAATTCTGTTTCGCAGAATGTCCACTGATGAGCATCCACAGCATGGCCTCAGTCCAAAAGGTGAATACTGGAAGTATAGTACGTGGGAACCAAAGGGATGAAAACACTCGATGCCAGAAACTATTATGGTACAGCGAAAGCCAATATAATTATAGAGATCTTTCAGATTCTTATCTCCTCGAAAAATATTTATACATAAAAACACAGAATCCGAACGAAAGCTTCAATAGTCGCGTTTGGGAATCCTTTCCAAAAACTGTTTTTGTTGGCATGTCAGCTTTTTCAGACTGGTGTGATTGGTGTCTTAATATGTTTTAATGATGGAGAAACAAGCAGATTAAAAACCACGCGCAGTTTAAGCAGCAAAACTGGGGCAACACGAAAAGTGGACTGCTGCATGTGGACACGCAACATGTGGCTGAAGGTGAAAAAGTTGCTGAAAGTATGACGAAGGAGGCCAGAATAACAAAGAAAAGAAAGAAAACTAAAGAACATGAAAAGGACACTCAATATCAACAATATTATGGAGCTGGAATGTTTTGACATTGAGAAGAAAATGACATGCAAATCTTTAGTTTCAATCACCCATAATCAATATTTTCACATACTTAAGTTCATTATCTCCTCCAACATTACAACTATAAAAACAAAATTTTGCATGAATATAGTGCCTACCTACACAGTGAACCATGTTATTTAACAATGAGTTAAATATTTTTGGCCAGACCATGTCATATTATCGTAAGCTATTGGAAGAAAAAAACTGTCTTCTAAAACGCCTTTTTTTAAAGTACACAAAACAACAAATTGGTAAATATTCCTGGTTTACTGTTTGAACGAGTTAATAATTAAAAGAATAAAATTTGTTTTGCCTTTGTTTTGAATAGTGTGGAAGTACAGTGTACCTATAATAAAAATCACATGTAATTCAGTATTTAGGATAAAAATCAATATTCACTTATTTAGGATAAAAATCAATATTCACTCCACATGTATTCCACAGTTTTTAAATTTTTTTTTCAAATACGAGGGGATATCCAAAACAAACCGGAATTACTTTTTAAAAACAACATATTTTAAAATTGTTTACAAAACAGCCTCGTCACCTTCAAAATACAAATACATTTCCCCCGCCGGTGTTTCCACCGTTCGTAACATTTTTTGTAATCATCTTTAGAAATGGTTGACAGCTCCCCCCTCGTTTTTTTCTTGACTTCTCCAATGCTGTCAAGTCGGTGTCCCTCCATGCCCCGTTTCGTGCGTGGAAATAATGAAAAGTCGCACACAGCCAGGACCGACGAGGATGGTGCGCGGGGCAGCGGATCCATGCCATTTCTAGCCAAAAACTGTTTAACAGAGATGGCTGAGTGTGCAGGTGCATTGTCGTGGTGGAGTCTCCTGTCTACCACAAATCAGGTCTTTTTTGACGAACATTGTCGTACAATCTCTGACCGTTGATCAATTGTCTGTCGACGGTCTGTGAGCACAAGCTCTAGAATTTTTTCAATATTTTCGCCGATTCGGGTAGTCGATGAATGTTAAGAACGAGGTTTGCCATCAATTGCGGTGTCGCCAATTTTTAAATCGAGCAAACTACTCGTACACTTGAGTTTTTCCTATAGCGTCATCTTGGTAAGCTGTTTTCAACATTACAACAGTTTCAGCAGCATATTGTGTTGTTTTTTCTCCAGCGCGACGCAGTATCTTTAAATTAGTTACCTGATCTACAAAAGTAACCATCAGCATTCCTCTGTAGTGCCACATTCCAGAAGTTTCTAATCTCTTCTTATCCGCATTGGTCACCGCCCACGCTTCCCTTCATATAATGACACACTGCCCACAAATACCAATAAACAGCTTCTAACATAGTTATGTTCAACATTTCTGTTTCAGAAAATCTTTTCCTGCTGTTGCCACGTTACTCTTTATATCTTCTTTACTTCTGTTCTTCTTAGTTATTTTGCTAATCAACCAGCAGAACTCGTGTATTGCTTCTCGCGTTTCACTTCCTATTGCAATTCCTCCAGCATCTCTGGATTTAATGCAATTATTGACTATTGTTGGTGTTCTGCTTTTGTATTTTCATCTTATAACCTACTCTGAAGGCATTAGCCATTTCGTCCGACAGAATTACAGTGACAAAGTTTTTATTTCCTTTTCCAAATTTCTCCTTACTTAACATGAAAGAGATGCTGTATACATGCCTCAGCCCCTTTCTCAACCAGTGTCCTCCTTTCGTGTCCTTCGACGCTTATAACTGCAGTCTTGTTTCTGTACATAACATTTCGATCCATGGATTTTATCCTCGGTAATTCAGAAATCCAAATCTTAATAGACATGTAACTTGAAATTGTAAATCCATTTGATACTACATTTCGTACTGATCTCTTTGAAACCACCTGTCTCTTAACACTCAGTAGTTGTGAAACCATTCATGGGCGCCAACCACAGTACCTGTGATACTTCTAAGGTGTGTGCGAGTGTTTGGACGTTAAGTAGCGACACAAACTGCCTTGTATTGTGATAATATGTATTTCGAATATGTGTGCTAATGTGACAGAATTCACACATGAGTGCGCTGCCTCTGTGTTTCTTAAGTAGATAAACAAAATTCCTCCTATTGAAGTTCTCCAACGAGTGTCTGTCCTACCAATTTTTTCGTACGTTACAGTTATAGGTTAACTAAATGTAAACTCTAGCTAAAGTATTTTCCCTACTGTTTCCCAGGTTTGTAACGATGTGAATATCACCAATGGCAATTTTTTACTGATAATGGTACAAGGAGATGCAAATTAGAACTGGTTATGCGACTAGTAGCTGTCATACTATATATCCAGATTTTCGTAATAGTTCGCAACTGCATCTGATCATCATGGACGTAACATTATCCTACAAATATTCCTTTATGATAGCCATAAAAATGCAAGCGATGTTCTTTTTAGATTATAATTTTAATTTAGATAAGTAAACGAAACTAGAAAAAATTGTATTCAATTTCAAAATGTGTTGAGAATGTTGTCGTAAGTATATTTTCTGTGTAAATAATACTGTCACCCTTACACACAATAATGGATGATACTATGTTGTTGAAAGGTTCATGCATTAACTTTTTAGCTATTACCTAGCTTGGTAAGAAGTGGGCAGTTGTTTGCGAGAAGGCTGTAGAAGTCGTATGACACTAAGGTTCTACATTTTATACCCATTTTCTTCCCTGCTGGCACTAACCCCTATGACAATACTTTATACTGGTTGAGAACATGTACAGTTAGTGAGTATTGAGCAGACTCACCTTCTTCTTGGCGACAGCTTTGAAAAATGTTAATACGTAAATGTCACAGGCTATTATTGTCCTCTTAAATGAAGGCACATTCAAACACGCAGCGTGTCATTCCATAACCTTTCGGCCATGCATTCGGGACAGCAATATTTCTTCTTCTGGTATTTCGGCTGTACAGCTCTCGTCTATTTACTTACTCGATCCTTTGCTGCCTTCACTATTTCATCTCTCAAAGCTACCCATTCTTCCTCTACTGTATTCCTTTCCCCTGCTGCTGTCAATCTTTCCATAATGCTTCCTCTGAAACACTCTACCCCCTCTAGTTCTCTCAGTTTATCGACGTCCCATCTCGCGTTCCTACTGTAAGTACATGTTAATAAGAGTAGTTATAAACATGAAACCAACTGTATACAATCTGATCTCTTCCCCCAGTCGAAAACTATACTAAAGAAGTCCGTCTCAAAATTTTCCGATTCCTGAGATGTTTTCACAATTGGTAAAGTGGAGAGGAATATTTATTGTGATGTATTTATATGTCGATATCATAAACATACATGCTCAATCTTAATAATACTTAACCCCACTTCTCACATAGGTCCGGTAGGACGAGTGATAATTAAGATATTTTGGTAGCTGGTTAGCCATTGTGAGGGAACCTGAACACGCAACGTATCCTCAGAGGATAAAGTTTTGGCGGCAACTCAACAAGCGAGAAATTCGTTTCGCTATAACATGAAACTCTTCTTTTCCCTCCCTTTGTTCAGTAAAAATTCCGCATTCCTTATGATTATCAAGTAAACACTACTTTTGCAAGTGCCTGTATATGGGCATGAACTAATAAATAGGCACAGGTTGTTATTTCATAACAGCCATATTTGAAGGCATTAGTACCGAGTTCGAAACTCATTGCACTTAATATTTACAAATTACCACGCGAGTTCCGAGCCTACATTTCTATAGGGGTGCAATATTACATTGCAATGTTTCTATTATATGAAAAGGGCATTCTAAATATCCCTATACGGGTTAATTACTGTTCGGTACACTTCTTACATGCATTATCAAACATTTTATTGGAAATATCGTAAAATTTTGCGTAAATAGTTTAACCACCAACAAGGTAAACACGGTCGAATCTTCAGAGTTGGGCGAGACATGGCGAACGATCAGTCCTGTCATTTAGGACCTCTAGTAATGAAGTAATGATGAGGGAAATATTTATGATTCAAGCGGACATTGTATGTAAACGTAGATAAATGTAGGGAAGTGACAGAGTGGCAAAAAATGGTTTGGCCGTGCCCGTGTATGTGAACTTGTTGTATTTGTTGGTGTTTCGCGCGGACTGTTAAAATTATCTACAAGGAGTGGTGTAGCACACGTGGCTACGGAACACGACGTCAGAATTGTGGCCGGCAAAAGATCGTGACTGAGACGGACTGGAGACGTTTCACGGCTTGTGAATCAAAATCGCTTCCAAATTCGACAGGAATTGCTGCAGGCAGTGAATGGCGACCTATCCCAACCTGTTAGCGAGAGAACACTGCGACGGGAACTGGCTGCAATAAACTTCTGGAATCGGTCACTTCGCAAGAGGTCATTGCTCACACAGCACATACAGACGACAACACCAACGTTCATGGAGCTGAAGGCCGTGTGAATGGTTTTCTGAACACTCCATCACCCTATTACATTTCGATTAGTCTGCAAAATTACCTGACTCGAATTCCATAGAAAATACGTGGGACACTTTCGAACTGCAGGTAAAGCCCCGATATCAGCATACCCGCAATTTGGTGGAATTGTGCGATGAAATCCTCAGCGAGAGGCTGTATGTGATGTACCTGCACAACCTTGTCGACTCACTGCCTAACGCCGGCCGAAGTGGCCGTGCGGTTAAAGGCGCTGCAGTCTGGAACCGCAAGACCGCTACGGTCGCAGGTTCGAATCCTGCCTCGGGCATGGATGTTTGTGATGTCCTTAGGTTAGTTAGGTTTAACTAGTTCTAAGTTCTAGGGGACTAATGACCTCAGAAGTTGAGTCCCATAGTGCTCAGAGCCATTTGAACCATTTGAGCATTTCACTGCCTAACCGAATCCAGGTGGTTATGAAATCCAGGGGCGCTATTACACGGTGTCAAATGATGCTTGTAATGATTTCACTAGGGGTGACTAATTTTTTTGTCTGATGGGCTTATGATTACAGTGATACCCAAGAGTATAGATAAGTTCACACCGCAACTGGACAACGGGTCAATACTGCTATACTGAGCTGTTCCCTCAAATAGTGAGCATTTTTGTATTACTCTGTGGTTTGTGTTATACGCTTTTGTAATTGCATACTGTGCTGGCGTAAGCTGTCACCAGCACACCGGTTGGCAAAGTTGCAGCACGAAGATCGACAGTAGGCACTCGATCAAGCGCGTGTATCATGAGGAGGCCAGAGATAGACTCGCAAGCAACATGCCGCCAACGCCCTCTCGACGGCAAGTATTTAGGCCGCCACCGCTGACCGGAGGGCCCTACTAACTCACACTGCAATTTGGCGTCTCGCAGTTTCCTCGCGGAGTGGTACCAGCAGTGACACTAGAGTTTGTAACAGCAAAATTACCGATATTGTCTGCAAGAGGTCTATTACGGATGAGCTTGCTGTTCATGTAAATAAAGAACTGTGTTAATCCACGTGTGCATTTGTGTCTAGAAAGAGGATACCGCCGGCCGCGGTGGACGAGCGGTTCTAGGCCCTTCAGTCAGGAACCGCGCGACTGCTACGGTCGCAGGTTCGAATCCTGCATCGGGCATGGATGTGTGTGATGTCCTTAGGTTGGTTAGGTTTAAGTAGTTCTAAGTTCTAGGGGACTGATGACCTCCGATGTTAAGTCCCATAGTGCTCAGAGCCATTTGAACCATTTTTGAAAGAGGATACCGGCCACCTATAACAACATCCTCTCCCTTGCTTCCTGCGGTACAAGACTCTACAGTGGCAACGTGGGTACTACACACACTACAGGCATTTTCACAGTTCTAAATTTATTTTCGCAGAATCAGAGCTAAGTGGGGTAACAAACCGAATAAACCATAATTACGTTATTAGCGTGTAACGAGCCAGCGGGGACCACTGATCCCTTATATCAAATCAATCATTGTCGGTCGAGTCCGGGTTAACCCTGTATATTAGCTTTTATTTATTTCTTTCCATCTAATAAAAGTGAAAATATCTTTTCCTTTAACATTTTGTTAATAAGTTAAAATTTGGTAAGTGTAGACTTCATTCTTTCCACTGCTTCGTACATATTTTCCGTATTTGACATACGGAATTCATAACCAAACATCCAACATTTTCATGACAGGAACATGCATTTCACCTCACACAAGAGTAAATAAATTATGGTTTAAGACAACTTAGACCTGATGATGGACCCACAGGGTCCGAAAAGCATCGTGTGTTTAATAAAACACGAGAATTTGCGACCGAAGGCGTTTTTAAATTCATACTTTCAGTGTATTAAACACAGTCAAGTTTGCAGCTGCAAAATATGGATAAAATTTAAAAAAACGTTTTACCAGTGTCTGGCAAACTATTGCACATGATGCCACCATCGGAGGAAGAATTCAAAGAAATTGCCGATATTTTCTAGAAGTGGGGGTTCCCAATTGCACAGGTTTCATCGATGGGAAGAACATCAGAATTCTAAGCTCTAAATGGTGCGGTCCCATGTTCCTTAATTACAACAGCTACTTTTCAATAGTTCTGCAGGCTGTGTGTGATGCAGACTGTAAATAACTTTCAGGGCGTCTGTTCTGTACGATAAAACAGTAAAAGGTGCGCTTCACATTCCCGAGGATGACTTCCTCCGAAGTACTGTCATCAAAGGACCCTATGTCGTTATGCAAGATGAAGCACAGCCTCTGCTCAGACACCTTATGAACCCTTACGCCAGGAAAAGTCTGGACCACTCGAAAGAAAAGTTCAACAAAGCCCATTCACGAGCCCGAAAAACTGTTGAATGTGCTTTTGGAACTGCAGCATCAAAGTGGTGAATACTGAACAAACCCATTGAAACGAAAGCCGAGTCAGTGGAATTGATTGTAAAAGCTGTTTGCATTTTACACATTATCGTTATAGACAAAGAAAATACACAGACCATTACGGAGTACATAGACATACTTCCTGGAGTTCACACAGCGAGAAGGAACAACACAGCTCCTACTGAAGCTATAGAAATATTGAATTTGTTTCAGCGTTACTTTAATGAAGACAATGTTGTCTGATGAAATATAGTCTGATGAAATAAACAAATTAAAGTTCTTCTTAAGTATTCCACTGTTTATTGCAACTTCTTTCCACAATTTGTTCAGTACGAAGCAGTTGTGATATTCCGCATGCCTCCAGTCCCAGATGGCTTTTCGTTCAAAAACCGTTGCAATAAGTATCAGTTTAAAATCGTGACTCATAGCTGTTCGTCGTCACAGTTCGCAACAAACAATACTTTGACATATAGCCCCGAGAAACAGCACGCAGCGAGCAGCAGTCAAACACTGCATGGCTAGAATGACTTTGAAACAGCCAACCACAGCCCAGGTTCAGGACATATATGGCGATGGTGGCAGCGCGAAACACAAACCAGCTTGGTATCATCGCCGGCCGAAGATCTTTTTAGCGAGCAGCGCGGCGAGTTGCGATGGTGCGTGTTAAACGGGCCGGTAAGACCCTGTGGGCTTGATTCATCATCTTCCTACCATGCAGGCGAGCAGCGAGGTAGCAGCATAAACTTACCGCATACTTGGACCATACAAGAACGTTCAAGTAGCCATCATAAGAAATTTATTTTCAAAGTGGAAGCAGCTAATATAGGCCCTGTAATGATTGTGATGTGACAATGAAACCAATTGGTTGTAGAGAATCACTACAGAACTTGAAGCAGTTAGGATTCGTGCTGTAGCGATCTGATGTGGAAGCGAAAAATTCGAAAGTGCGGAGACAGTTTGGTGTATACATATCTTAGACATATGTTTCGAACGCTGTGGATAATACAAGGAAAATATGTTTTTTATGACCTACTGCTTTTGCTAAAATTATTAAGAAATCACTTTTCTGATCCGGAATCACCTTGTCTGCCGGCGCCGTATTTACAAAGACTCTAACGGAAGATCTTCTGCAGCATCAGGCACGTGATATTTCGATCACTTGTCACATATCGGAAGTTCACATGGATGTGGGTAGTGGACGTGCGTGTCAGAACGTTAGAATGGCTGCACAGCTATTTTCACGCCGAACCACCCAAACTATGAGATATGTTCTCCATAAAGATAGCGAAGGAACTTTCATCGAATTCATAAACGATGTTTCCGATGAGCCGACGTTCACCGAAGATCAGGAAGCATCTTTTAGAAGTGGTTATCGTTTCAGACTCAGAAGCCAAGAAATTTTGCTAAACAAGTTTTTGGAAATTTGCTCGAATATGCGAGTAGGGAAAAGAAACAGTCTGATCCCGTTTCAAAAAGGATTTGTTGCATGAGTAAATTCACTTTTTGGACTTTTCACTGATATGAAAAATGCCGGGCCAACCTATGTCCTGATTACCAGATTGAATGAAGATTGTCTCGAAAAATTTCTTTTCTTGGTGCAATTTATAATAATCCCACGCCCTTCGAGGTTAAAAACGGAATTCGCCTACTAATACTGACTGTGCAGTGTTACAGATATACCATTGAAGAGGATATATATTGAAATTCTGCAGAAGAAACAGTGGGTAAATTGGATTATTCTTTTTTCTAGTGAGCTGTGCAACAAAGTAGCTGCCACCTCACATCACGATTCAGATTTCGTTGGAGATGGCAGCCTTAGTGATTCAGTGGGCTCCAGTCAAGACGTTATTCACAATGCCTTAAAATACTTGGCAAGATGCGTCACATTCAGGTGCAAAACATCGACAGTTCATTAGGAATTACAACAGAAAAGCGCCATGTCGTTGCAAAATTAACATCTAAACAAGAATGGATAATTCTACTTTCGAAAGGTGGGCTTGATTCTGCATCACCTGAGTTGTTTATTACAAATCAGATTTAGAAATTGTTTTTGCGTCTTTTCATGGAACAAGTATTTCACGTTGCAAACGTGTGATGAAATCATTAGCGGCACTAGTACAATCAAGAACATCATTGATTTGTATGTAAGAAAGAAAACTTTCATCTGCATTAGGTTTTTGACTAAAAGAGCCAAATAGGATGCAATGAAGGGGGCATTCGCGAAAAGAAATCTTCTCTGAACTGCCTCAACTTAGCAACTTCGAGTTAAATTTTCCGTGTCAGCATCAGCTAACTTCCATCAAATCAAATGGCTCTAAGCACTATGGGACTTAACATCTAAGGTCATCAGTTCCCTAGACTTAGAACTACGTAAACCTAACTAACCTAAGGACATCACACACATCCATGCCCGAGGAAGGATTCGAACCTGCGACCATAGCAGCAGCGCGGTTCCGGACTGAAGCGTCTAGAACCGCTCGGCCACAGCGAACGGCTTAAGTTTTATCATCGCTATCATAATAATCTCTAAATATGTTTGAACTAAAGTAGCACGTAAATTTGTAAAATATTCAGCTTAGTCGAGCTCTTAAGCCGAAGATTTTAGTGAGGATCATTTACAGCTAGTTTTGGATAATAACAAGTGTTGTCATCAGTGCTTTTCCCTCTTAACATTTCCTTTCGAATATTTCAAACATTAATTCTTTCGAATCATCTTGAACATCAACAATAGGATGCTCAAAGTCGAGTGAAAGGAGACGTGAAAATTTGTTTTACTCTGTGTGATTTCCATTAGCGAGAACTCAACTGCGCCAGCGCTGACTGCCAAGTGACGTAACGCATCGCTGACCAATCAGAGCGCACTCGCCGGAATGGCCTACCTTTCTAGTCTGTGTACCTTGCCTGCCATCATCTGTAGCGTCAACAGTGAAGTGCAGAGGGACTGTTGTAGCGGCATGGGAGTTATTTTCGTGGTTAGGGTGTGGTCCCCTTACTGCGCTTAAAAAAACTGTAAAATACGGAAAGATATGAACAAATTTTACAGCATTGTGTACTGCGTACAGTAGAAGGATAGGTCGGAGCGGTGATTGCATTAGAATGACAATATACCCTTTCATAAACCATCGTCTGTGTGGCAAATGGTGTGTGGACAATAACATTCCTGAAATTGACTGGCCTGTATGGAGTCCCGATCTGAACCCAACGGAAAATCTTTGGGACGAGTTAGAATGTCGACTTCGCTCCAGACCCGAGCGTCCAACATCACTGCCTATTAGCTGATTTAGCTTTGGTGGTTTCTTCGCGTTTCTGTATCACAGTCACAACAGCAACAGTCGACATTGGCAGTTTGAGAAGGGTTCAAATAATCCTGACTGTTTTTTACTCAATCCATGTTCGAATTCACTGAGACTCCTGACCTAATCAGTCTGCTGTTACTACTTCTCTAGCGACAACACAATACTCCCCTCCTTGTTTTCTCTACCATCACTACCTTCAGCCTTTAAAATAGAACTACAGACCATCAAACAGATCGCTTCCAGCAATGGCTATACCTCTCCCCTGATTGAGAATGTACTACGATTGGGCTGTCATTTGTCCACAGTAATTCAGGCAACTCACTGAAAGTGCCCTATGCAGCAGAAAAGCCCCATATTATTGATCACTAATAAGTGTCCGGATACTTCTAATCAGATAGTGTATGGCAACAGTTCAAAAAATTGTTCAAATGGTTCTAAGCACTATGGGACAACATCTGAGGTCATCAGTCCCCTAGACTTAGAACCACTTAGACCTAACTAACCTAAGGACAACACGCACATCCATGCCCGAGGCAGGATTCGAACCTGCGACCATAGCAGCAGCACGGTTCCGGACTGAAGCGCCTAGAACCGCTCGGCCACAGCGGCCGGCTATATGGCAACAGTTCGTGTTCTCTCTAGTGGCGAGTAACCGAAAGACGCAGCCACGAAATGTTCGAGAATGGCGGACAAATGGGACTGCGTGTTTCTACCTCCGCGGGCACAGCTTTCTCCCGCTCCCTCGCTTCTCACACTAGCGACGGAAACGATCGCTTTGACTCATGCCGAAGTCTGTGTAGAGTGTGAAACAAACACATACGCGCCCGTGCGTGAAGTGCTCTGCAGGAAGGCGTCCCATCCCTTTAACGTGAAAACTACACGTCGTTCAAGAAGTAACATAACATCATGGGGAGAAGACCAGCTCACAAAGCTGTTGAAAGTGGCCTCCATTTCATGAGATTCATATAACTGAACACTTGCTGTAACGTTTGTTGAGGAATTGTAGCAACACTTCGTTCAATAGATTTCTGAAATTCGGGAACTGTGTGAGAGTGAGTTTCATTGGGAGTATGTGTTGTTTGACTGTTAGCACTGACATCTCTACGCAAATATGAAGATGGTAGCTGTTCTTTCGGACACGACCTTCTTCTTCTTTGGTGTATGCATCCGCCTGCCCGAACTCTTACGGGACGCGTAAGATTGTCTGCCGCGAGTAATGAGTGTAATGCGCTGGGGCACTAGGAATGAAGTGTGTGGACGTTAAGTTGGGAATGTGGGTCTCACGGGGAGCGTGCAAGGGGTAAATCCCTGCAGTCGCTCTATCCTCTGTGTCCTCGGTAGCTCAGGTAGAGCTGGCACGGTAGCTCAGCGTGTTCGGTCAGAGGGCTGGCTGCCCTCTGTAATAAAAAACTGAGTTAATGGATCAACAACGAACTGAAACGGGTGTCTTTCGACGTCCGCCCAGAGCAGATACAACGAAGGAAAACGAACAAAATGAGACCTTAAAAAAAAAGAAGGTAGATAGAGCGTCTGCCATGTAAGCAGGAGATCCCGGGTTCGAGTCCCGGTCGGGGCACACATTTTCAACTGTCGCCGTTTATGTATATCAACGCCTGTCGACAGCTTAGGGTCTTGATTTCATTATCATTTTTTCTACGCAAACGTCGCTACTCTCGATCGTCAAATGAAGGCCGTCGGCCACTGAGTTGTCCGTGGTGAGAGGTAATGCCTGAAATTTTGTAGTCTACGCACACTCCTGACACTGTGGGTCGTGGAATATTGAATTCCGTAACGATTTTCTAAATGGACAGTTCCTCCAAAGCACTACCCTTTTATACCTTATGTACGCAATATTACCGTCATCTGTATATGTCCAAATCGCTATCCCGTGCCTTATGTCACCTCATTGAAGCTACCAGATAAATGAGAGCCATTTAAGTAAATCATAAGCTCTCCGGATAAAATATCAGTAACCCACTTAGAAAAACACACAGATTGCTGTGGAGCTCTGTAGGTGATTTAGAACTAATCCCAGGCGGTTATGTGTCCCTACACAGCTGACGTATGTCATGGCAGTGGAGCGAAGTGGTATGTGTGAGCCGGTGGTGTATATGGTTCAAATGGCTCTGAGCACTATGGGACTTAACTTCTGAGGTCATCAGTCCCCTGGAACTTAGAACTACTTAAACCCAACTAACCTAAGGACATCACACAAATCCATGCCCGAGGCAGGATTTGAACCTGCGACCGCAGCGGTCGCGCGGTTCCAGACTGTAGCGCCTTGAACCGCTCGCCACCCCAGCTGGCGGTGGTGTATATGGAACGATCGCATTAAGGTGGGTTGACGTGAAGAGGTGACAGAATGGTACAAAGGAGATATCGTGTGTCGACGTGCTCATGATCACACCGTAAATGAAGTGTCCGATTTGTCGGTGTGTCTAAGCGGAATGTTCACCGTGTCTACAAGGAATGGTGTACTAGACGTAGCCATGTAAGGCGGCATAAGAACATGTTCGTAAAAACATTTTAATCGACAAGAATCACAGACGATTGCCAAGCCTTGTTTCAAATCTGACAGGAAGGTGACAGTGAATGCAATTCCATCTTAACAGTTTCCAAGCGAACAATGCGAAGGGAACTGTATCCACTGGACATTTTAAGTCGCATGTCACGCAAAAGCGCATTGCTCACAGCGTCACATAAAACAGAAACTGGGCAATAGCAGAGAGAGGCATGTTGTGTAATCTTGCGTGGCCATAATTTGCTTTTTTTTTCTTTTTTTTTCCAAATGGTGCAAGGTGTCGAGCGCGCTGACGGAGCAATAAGGCATGTAACTCGCAGGGTGTGGAGGATATGATTCAGGCTGGGATGGTACTGTGGTGTTTGGGGGCGTTTATCGTACCATGCCTTGTGCCTAGTCATTCAGGATACCGTCATTATGAACTAAGATGTTTATTTCAACACTCTCGATTTCAAAGTGCTGTTCGTTCTTCTACATCTTCGTGGTGAGCGTATTGTGGGCACTGTTCGTGCTCGACTGAGATTGATATTTATACATTCACTCACCACATATTAGTAGCCATAAATAATAAAATATCGCCAGATGGTATTTTTTGCGATCTTTCCAAGGCGTTTATGGCGTAGATCATGTTACTTGCTCAGAAAAATTTACGTTTTATCGAACAGTTGACTTTAAAAATAACTGATTTGAACCTACATAACTTATAGATTGCAAACGTACTAAATGATTCAAACAATATTCGAAGGAGATAATATTTTAGTGGCTGTGGAGAACTCACGAAGGAAGTCCCACAGGGCTCAATTTTGGTTCCCTCCTGTTCCGTGTATACGAATATGTGAATTACCTTCCAATTAATACTCGTCACGCAGAATTCATACTTTTCACAGATGATAGTAGCGTTATTTTAAATCCCATCAAAGAGAAATCAACACAATAAAAACGGTGTTTCGCAAAAAATGTTTGTGTTTCTCAAAATGGACCCTCCCTAAATTTTGTGAAAACACACAATATTCAATTCTTTGCAACAAAGAGAGTCACATGGCACATGAACAGGAGTTAGTAAACAAGGTTGGATGTTCTAAATATTTGGATGTACTTCCTGATGAAATTTTGAAATGGAAGAAACATATTACAGAGCTTCTAGAACAATAAACTTCAGCTACTTTTCTCTTCATATAACCACTAGTCTTGAGAACAAACGAATCAACCTCCTAATATATTTTATGTATTTCCACTCAATAACGTCTCATGGAATTTTCTGGAGTAACTTAGCACTTTGAATGAAAGTATTGATTGCAAAAAGAAAAGTAGTGAGAATAATATGTGGTTCTCACCTGCAGCCATCAAGCAGATACCTCTTCAAGGAGTTAGGCATATTAACAGTACCGTCACAATATATGAATAGTGATGTCCGTATCTATAGTACTAGAAGCAAAAGTGACCTGCATTACCCATTATCAAAGGTGTCAGTGGCTCAGAAAGGAGTTCAAAATGCAACTCCAAAAATTTTTGGTCATTTCCCCAATAACAAAAAACGAATTTTCATTTAAAAACTCGTAGCTTGCTAAGAAAATTAAATTAAATAAAATAAAGAGAGAGAAACCCCAATTTTATAGTGTAGCTGCGTGATTAGGACAGAAAAATAATATGTTCGTTAATGTTAAAACTAATCATCTTAAGCCCGCATCTCGTGGTCGTGCGGTAGCGTTCTCGCTTCCCACGCCCGGGTTCGATTCCCGGCGGGGTCAGGGATTTTCTCTGCCTCGTGATGGCTGGGTGTTGTGTGATGTCCTTAGGTTAGTTAGGTTTAAGTAGTTCTAAGTTCTAGGGGACTGATGACCATAGATGTTAAGTCCCATAGTGCTCAGAGCCATTTGAACCATTTTTTTAATCATCTTAAAATTAATTATGTATACATATCCTGTAAACTAGCTCATTCCACATAATTTCGATAAAAAATCGTCATTTTTTCCCTTTCCTGTAGTTCCTTAGCTACTTCATAATTCGCGAAGAACTCACTATATGAAACGCCGTTTGTTTCTTGGCATACGCGTTTCGATCCTTTTATTTATGAAGCATCTTCAGCGATAGGTAACGCTACACGCTGTAAACACACGCACTTTCACCACCGTCCAACACATAATCAGAAGTGGAAGTGAATGGTTGTAATAAATGTGGGTGAGAATACGCCGGAAATCGGCCATCTGGAGTATGGGGTCTGAGTAAACACGTATCCAGGACCACATACATAGACTAGGAACATCGGAAATCGTAAGTAACATCAAACGATAATTTAAACTCACGAAACTTGTGCTGCTAACGTTGTTTTCATCTTTAAAAAAACAAGATAACAACATGAGAAAACGTATAATAGTATCATACTTGCAACTATTACATAAAGCATTTATGTATTACCCGCCATTGAAGATGCTTCATAAATAAAGGAAGCAAAACGCTTATGGCAAAAAAAAAACTGCCTTTCATTTAGTTGCAAAGACAGAACACACCTCCATGAAAAAAAAATCGTTCAAATGAGCTATGAAACATGTAAATAACTAGTTCCCGTCTTCCAAGATGAAAACAGCCGTATAAACAGTGCTGCACGCATTCGTTTCTTGTTTGACGAACACTCAGGAAACACATAGCACCTCGACTGGTCCACTGAATCAGCCACTGTCAATTACATAGAAATTGTATGGTACTATTAGTAATAGCGGGTGAAACGCAGCGATCAACAACCCCTCATATTTGTAGCTATAGGATATCTAATCATCGCTGACTGGCTTCGGCTGGATATGGCGCATCTGAAGAAACTTATGGACTCTACTTCTCGCACAATTGAGGCAGTTATCAAGGTCACAGGCGCTGTTGGACGGTATAAGAATAACGCCTGCTAGAAGTGTTTTGTCTGATGTAGGTATTGTATTCACGATAACATTCAGCCCTTGAAAATCCGTAGGCCTGTGTAATGAGTGTGTGCCGGAGCCACGCTAGGCTGTTGATCGGCAGCGCGGTGTCCAACAAACGGGGACTTTCCAGCGTTTGCGCAGACAGGAGGCTGGATTTTCCGGCGCCGGCGCCGCAGCCCATTAACCCGCAACCGCTTTCACTGCTAACAACGGCCTAAGCGTATTTACCGATCCTTCCTACTGTTCCACGCTCCGAATATCTCCCCTAACAATTGCCGTGCAGGGAATCCTGCACCCTTTTCACACTGCGTCTACTTCCCTTTCTTCCTTTCTGCTTGTCGTCGTCTTGACAAATAGTTGCTCATCAAATGTAGTACTTACCTTACTTCGTCTCCCAGAACTTCTTACACTCTGGTGTCCTTCAGATCAATTGAAATTGCAGTAAAAAATAAAACAATAAAAAATATTTGCCTAGGTAGGACTTTTGGATAGGGTGGATAGCAATATGCGGCTGTTTGCTGATGATGCTGTGGTCTACGGTAAGGCGTCGTCCTTGAGTGACTGTAGGAGGATACAAGATGACTTGAACAGGATTTGTGATTGGTGTAAAGAATGGCACCTAACTCTAAATATAGATAAATGTAAATTAATGCAGATGAATAGGAAAAAGAATCCCGTTATGTTTGAATACTCCATTAGTAGTGTAGCGCTTGACACAGTCACGTCGATTAAGTATTTGGGCGTAACATTGCAGAGCGATATGAAGTGGGACAAGTATGTAATGGCAGTTGTGGGGAAGGCGGATAGTCGTCTTCGGTTCATTGGTAGAATTATGGGAAGATGTGGTTCATCTGTAAAGGGGACCACTTATAAAACACTAATACGATCTATTCTTGAGTACTGCTCGAGCGTTTGGGATCCCTATCAGGTCGAATTGAGGGAGGACATAGAAGCAATTCAGAGGCGGGCTGCTAGATTTGTTACTGGTAGGTTTGATCATCACGCGAGTGTTACGGAAATGCTTCAGGAACTCGTGTGGGAGTCTCTGGAGGAAAGGAGGCGTTCTTTTCGTGAATCGCTACTGAGGAAATTTAGAGAACCAGCATTTGAGGCTGACTGCAGTACAATTTTACTGCCGCCAACTTATATTTCGCGGAAAGACTACAAAGATAAGATAAGAGAGATTAGGGCTCGTACAGAGGCATATAGGCAGTCATTTTTTCCCTCGTTCGCCGGCCGCTGGTGGCCGAGCGGTTCTGGCGCTACAGTCTGGAACCGCGGGACCGCTACGGTCGCAGGTTCGAATCCTGCCTCGGGCATGGATGTGTGTGTTGTCCTTAGGTTAGTTAGGTTTAAGTAGTTCTAAGTTCTAGGGGATTTATGACCTCGGCAGTTGAGTCCCATAGTGCTCAGAGCCATTTTTCCCTCGTTCTGTTTGGGAGTGGAACAGGTAGAGAAGATGCTAGTTCTGGTACGAGGTACCCTCCGCCACGCACCGAATGGTGGATTGTGGAGTATTTATGTAGATGTAGATGTAGATGTAGACTTCCGTATCCCTAACCTACCCCATCTACCCTACTGAGAAAAGGGGACCTACAGCTTAACGTTTGATGCAAACCACATACCGCTGGAGAATTTTTACGTCATTGAGAGGTGAAAGGAAATTTAAAGGTGGACTGAAATATTCTATGGTTAGACTGGGATTCGATGCTCCGAGCTTTTGGTTTCCAGACACGCGCTTTACCACTAGACCATAATGCCCAGTACGAAATTTAATGTAAAATTCTAATAAATATAAATGTACAATGATTACCTTTATTCAGCGTCCATCCAAGGATCCGCCTAGTATGGCAGTTCCAAAAATTCCTGTAAGATATCGAACACCACCTACATAAAATAATAATCACAAAAGTACTTTAGGAAAGAATGGAAGGGAAAAGTGAAAGCAGACTAGTTGGTGACTAGCTTGAGATAGGAGTTGCAGGGATACTCTAGAAGCAATTTCAGTTTTGAATTTGGTAACACATGTCGGTTTTAGGAGAATCTAGAAGTCATACATATGCTTTCTTAGATTTGGAGGCAGCTTTTAAGGATATAGAATCGAATAACATGTTTTTTTATGCTTATTAATTCTTAGAAGGTGCCAGCAACAGAGATAGAAGGCTAATCCATAATGTTTGTGCGAAGAAGATTGGAATAATCTGCAATGACAGAATAGTACAAAATTATAGTATTAGGAAAGGTGTAAGTCAGGGTTGTTCATTATCACCACTGATATTTAATGTTTATACTGAAGAGACAACGAGAGAGGTAAAGGACTCTCTCGAACAGTACGTTGTTTTTCACGGCACCTAACCGGAACTGCAAAAAGCAGCACCCGTACAAAATCCCAATTTTTACACAGTCTAAAAATGGCTGTAAGCACTATGGGACTTAACATCTGAGGCCATCAGTCCCCTAGAACTTAGAACTACTTAAACCTAACTAACCTAAGGACATCACACACATCCATGCCCGAGGCAGGATTCGAATCTGCGACCGTAGCAGTCCCGCGGTTCCGGACTGCAGCGCCTAGAACCGCACGGCCGCCGCGGCCGGCTCCGGAACTGCATCTCGTGTTCAATGGAGCGGATTGTGAGCTGGGTAATGGCTATAATGCGCATATAAAAGAAGAAAAGATGTGCGCGTCATGCTAAATGTTAAGCTCATACAAAATACCCTTCAAGAGTTGGCGAATTTTATTTTAATATCTCGGAAATAGCATAGACAAAGAAGTGGTAGCAAGGATTGCACAAGACGAAAGAGCTTTGTGTAAAACGAAATAAGTACCAACATACAAAAATGTTAACTTTGAGATGAGAAAAAGATGCAAGAAAAGTTATGATTGCAGAAATTTTCAGTGTGAATGCAAAATATTTACAACAGGGAAGATAAAAATGAAACAGTTTGAATATCTGAAATATTGTGTTATAGGTAACTGCTGAAAATCAGACGAATTAATGGAGTGAGAAATGAAGACGTCTTGAAACGAGTGAATGAGAAAAAAAAATTAAAAAAAATAACACAATGAATCGAAAAGATTGAATGGTTGAGCTTATACGACCACATGAAAAACTGTAGCTGGAGGGATGGTGAAAGAAAAGAATCGCGAGGTAACTTGGATATGAGTGAACAGGGCACAACGTCGACCATGTGGGATGAAGCAGTTACGTTGTAACGGAAGTTATTTCTTTATTTACTAGTTCGACATTTATAAAAGTGATCATCACACACAATGCTTAGCGCAATGTAGTAACTACAATATTCTTATACCTCTGTCTGCCTCGGGCATGGATGTTTGTGATGTCCTTAGGTTAGTTAGGTTTAACTAGTTCTAAGTTCTAGGGGACTAATGACCTCAGCAGTTGAGTCCCATAGTGCTCAGAGCCATTTGAACCATTTTTATACATCTGTTCTGAATTACAGCTGCGCGGGGTAGCCGTGCGATTTAAGGCGCCTTATAACAGTTCGCGCGTGTGCCCCCTTCGAAGGTTCGAATCCTCCCTCGTTAGCATAAGTTAGATTAAGTAGAGTGTAAGCCTAGGGACCGATAACCTCAGCAGTTTGGTCCCCACAAGGCTGAATTACATTCTTTACACACGGTATTATAATTCTGTGCTGAATAACAGATATTCTTTACCCACTCTAGAGCTGAGTCACAGAGACTGTGTGAGTGCTTCAGTTCACACTCAGTTGAGTTTGCTAATTAGTTACATGTTCCGGAGAACATTTTAACTGTTCTTTTATCGAAATGATGTGGAACTAGTCACTTTACAGGATATGTATACGTGATTAGTGTTAACGGGACGACTTCCTATTATTCTGTTTATATAGCCGAAGAGGAACGTCTTTCCCTTATCCATTTGTATAAAAATAAAATAAAATAAAAACAAAAAAAACAGAAAAACAAAACTTCCAATAAAATATGTGTAGTGGTATGAGCAGGACTAAAAAATGTTTGTTCATTTAAGTCCAGCTCATACCACTACACATAAAAACTAGCCCTTCATATTTTTATTTTACAGGCTACCAGTTTTTAAATATCCATGAACTTCACATGCAAGTAAATGGTCTACTAACTGAATTTCTGCGCATTGACATTGTGGACTGTCAGATAGCCCCTTTTTTCGTCAATTTCTTACATCTACTGACATTAGTTCCGACACGATTGAAAGTTGTCCACAATTTTTTCAGCAGGCTGAATCCTACGATCTTTTTGTAGAGGTTGTAATCAACCCCTCCTTCCTAATTCCATATGTTGTCCACATTAGTCTTTTATGAAGATTTGAGAGGAGCAAAGATTACAGTAAACTTTCTAGTTTCACTTAGCTTGTCAATGTAGAGTTGGCTCCAGTTCTTCTTGCCTATGGGTCTGATTCTTAAAGCTGAAAATGTCACATTTTAGGTCCTCGCGGTTGTATTGATCTAAATAAATTTGAAAATTGTTGTTGTAGAATTTTTGTTTTTACGTAAATACTTTTTTCACATTTTAGTATATCATATAACCTTTTTTTTCACATTGACAAAGCTGAAATTACATTGATCGCACAAAATACAAACATACGACCGATCGCATCCGAGGCATGCTTTACAGTCTGGAACCGCGTGACCGCTACGGTCGCAGGTTCGAATCCTGCCTCGGGCATGGATGTGTGTGATGTCCTTAGGTTAGTTAGGTTTAAGTAGTTTAAGTTCTAGGGAACTGATGACCTCAGAAGTTAAGTCCCATAGCGCTCAGAGCCATCTGAACCATTTTTTCGAGGCATGCTTATGAACCCCACACTCTGCGGAAATAACCATATTCCAAAGGATTTACACTTTCTCTTAACAAATGAATTTCTACTTGTTTCTGATACATTATTATTTTCGATTATTATTTCATAAATGAGTCCAGAAATAATCATAGTAACCAGTACAGTATTGCGTAATTAATAGTATAAATTGTAAGTGTGCCAATAGTTCGTAATTTCAAATGTTTCTAAAAAAAATTTTAACTGTACATTCAGAACTAGAACTTATCGATTATAACATAGAGACTGAAACATTTTATAAAGTAATTCATTTTTATAAATTTTAGCTTGAAATGTAACACACTGTGTATAAAAATATATGAAAGTTTTCAGAAAAGCAATTGAGATACTATTGACCTGTCCAAAATTCGAAAAATAGTACTGGTATCGACAGCTACTGTTGAGGAAAAGTAGTGCAAGAAGAGGATGTCCCGTTGCAAGGACATCCACCAAATTTTGGTTCTTCAAATGGTTCAAATGGCTCTGAGCACTATGGGACTCAACTTCTGAGGTCATTATTCCCCTAGAACTTAGAACTACTTAAACCTAACTAACCTAAGGACATCACACACATCCATGCCCGAGGCAGGATTCGAATCTGCAACCGTAGCGGTCTCGCGGTTCCAGACTGCAGCGCCTAGAACCGCACGGCCACTTCGGCCGGCTTTTGATTCCTATGTTTACTCACAGTCTTTAGTTCTTTCCAAGCTGTCTTTGAGTCGAAGCCTTGCAGTTCTTCGCCGATTTTCCATAAATTTGACCTAAAAAAAATTCTTTTTGTAGGTGCCAGGTCTTGGTGTATTCGGAATTCTGGATTGCTTAGGATTTTTCTGTGTATTCTTGTGACTAACTGTGATCGCTTAGTTTCAGGAGGTACTGCGTTTGTTAGAATGGGGATCCAGGCTCATGTGGTGGCCATGAGAGTTCCAGATATTATGCGCACTGTCTCCTTCAGTTGGACGTCCACTTTCACTACGCGTGCACTCCTCATCCACGTTGATGAACAATATTAAGCCACGCTATAGACAAGGGTTAATGCTAAAGTCCTCAGGATCCAAGTCGCACGAATCTAGGGCTGTATTAAACCAACGTTAAAGTTACTGATTAAAATAACACAGGACCGTCCGTCTTCGCTCTCACACTTTAAAGTGTCGGTGATTTTTTGAAGTTGTGAGCAATCAAGACGTCGGTCTTGAAAAAGAAAAAAACTATTCCATACATATAGTACAGTTCCATTCCTTTCTTTTATGCTACATTACTTACATGTTCTCTCTGACAGACCTATCACTAAAATGATCCACTAATGTAAAATAGGAAGCAAATTCCATAAGAGCACTTTTATGCAACTAAAAATGGAACTTGTACTTCTGAAAAACGACTTCGCCCATGGTAGTGCCCTGCCCCCTTCAATTCTCCCTGTAAATCAATGCCAGACCATTACCTATTACATCACCTACTTCCTAAAAGCAGATGATTTGACCATCACAGCTCAAAGAAGAGTTTTGAGAAGTTGGAACACAACGTGGAACGTGGTCAAAGTAACATATAAGAATACTAACTGGAACATTCCCTTAAACAAAATCACTCAAATACAAAAGTCAGCGCCTCCCCTCTTCGCCCAAAACAAGAAAACTGAATGATGAAAGCAACATGGAATGGCATCACCTTGGAGCACACAGATAAACCGACATACGTCGATGTCGTACTGGTGCTCACTGATGTACAAACTTCACAGCGAGAAGACCCATCTTGAATTTGCGCAGCAAGAAATAACATGCTGAGAGAATTGGCTATCAGCAAATGAGGAGCTAGCGCTAGGTGCTGAGAACCATTGCCCAGGCACTCTGATTCTCTCAGATCTGTACATGCCATAAAGGTTAACTTAAACTTCAATGAAACATGTGTTACATTGCAGCTTATCCCCAAACTGTTACGCAACATATTTTGTATAATCTTATATGCACAGCCTCATCAATGTCGTTGATCCCTTAATGCTGCATCACAACTGCAGACACTATTCAATACTACCACTGACTGCTCAAGTAATTACATCTTCTCCTACTTTCCTTTTATTACAGCGACGGACGTGTTATTTTCTGCAGCTTCGGAGAGCTCTTTCTAGTTGGTTTGCAAAATATGGAACATTACATGAAAGGACCACAGAGTCTTAAAAAGGTCTGGTGCTGAAAGCTGTCCTCCACAGCAGGTAGACAATGCAGAATTCGCTTCGTCCCACCTCAGCCCAGCAGGGTCCACGCTACCTGCTGTAAAACTCCGTTGTACGACTAATCTGAAGGAATAATTTGCAAAGATAAGATGTGAAGCCAAGCGTAGCCAGCAGAATAGGAGGAGCATGATACCCACCGATTTTCATCAGTCATGCTACGAAATGCTTGCAATGGACACTACGGTTAGCTCACAAGTTAGTTGGTAGAGCACTTGCCCGCGAAAGGCCCCGAGTTCGAGTCTCGGTCCGGCACACAGTTTTAATCTGCCAGGAAGTTTCATATCAGCGCACACTCCGCTGCAGAGTGAAAATCTCATTCTAGGAACAAAGATTTCTGTTCAGAGGCCTGCTCTGGAAGCTTGCCACAGAATGGGAGAGATTTTCTGCCTTCCACTCTACATCATTCGTTAACCATGACAAAATCAGCGAGAGCAGGAGATTGTTTAACTTATTTACAAATTTATTATTGGTCAGATCTCGCAAAGTCTGCTGTAATTGGCTGGCGGTACTCATACACTAGCAGAAACAGCGAGGTTTTAGAGTGTGAAGTGAGAGGACACATATTGCTGAGCGATTGATGAATAAAAACCACTTACTCCTGGGAGATCGATGAGTAAAAACTTGCTGCCAAGGTGTCATACAGAAGGATGTCTTCATACTATAACTCAGTACAGAGGTCGAGTACAGGTGTTACCGCCGCCGTCTTCCACAGTTACATGGTACGGGAGCGCTAATAATGAGCTGGCGATGTAATTATCGAATCGAGGGGGAAACACTGCTAGTTAACTTTAAACAGCACTTAATTGCACAGTTTTAACGTTTTCAGCTAGCCAGTTACTTCCATCGTGCACTTCAACAGCTATATTGGTGTTCATACTGATTTTCCCGTGTTCTTTCTTTAAACACCTAACTGTTCTTGCAGCCATTGGTTGCATCCGCAGTTTACTCTCATGATTATGCTCTTATTGAGTTCGTCCACCTGTGCCAAGTTTAGATTTTATAATTACAGTCCTTTGTCCTCTGTTCACATACATATCACTGTGGGTAATTCACGTGTTGATGTTCCACAGCAATAAACCAAATTGTTACAGTGACCGCTTGTTTCGGTTGCAGATATATGAACACCTCACACATGCCGATTAATAACCGGTCGCGTGGAATCCACGCCGCTCGATAAATTACAGGGGGTGGAAAAAATAAGGAAAGACCGCGAGAAATAAACGCTTGAACATAAATGCAGATGCTAGCCAAGGCTGAGGACTGCGCAGTTGTATTTGGCCATGAACGACACCTATGAAATGTTCTCAATATGTCGGAAGTGTCACTTGTGGTCAAAACAGTGCTTTCTGAAGCTGTGAGCTCATTGCGTCGGAACTAAGCGAATTCCAATGTGGGCAAATTGATGGTGCTCGTACGGTGATTGCTTCTGTAGCTAAAGTAACCGAAGTGTTTGGTGTTTTAAGATGCAATATAAAGTAGATTTGTACCGCATACAGCCAAAGCGGTGAAACATCATCCACTAATTCACAACGCGGGAGAAAGTGTATGTTGAGTGACTGTGACGGACCTCATTGAAGAGGATTGTGACGAAAAATAAGAGAACGACCGACGCAAAAGTCACTGCAGAACTGAGTTTCTCACTCGCGAACTGGCTACCGTTGCTGCCTCTGGATCACGGGGTCCCAGGTTCGATTCCCGGCCGGGTTGGGGATTTTCTCTGCCCGGCAACTGGGTGTTTGTGTTGTCCTAATCATTTCATAACCATCATCATCATCTTTCGTGATAGTGGCTAGAGTAGACTGTGTACAAAAATTACACTGTGTAAGTCAAGCGGTTCTAGACGCTTCAGTCCGGAGTCACGCGGCTGCTACGGTCGCAGGTTCGAATCCTGCCTCGGGCATGGATGTGTGTGATGTCCTTAGGTTAGTTAGGTTTAAGTAGTTCTAAGTTCTAGGGGACTGATGGCCTCAGATGTTAAGTCCCATAGTGCTTACAGCCATTTTTAGACTGTGTAAAAATTGGGATTTTGTACGGGTGCTGATAACTGCGCAGTTGAGTGCCCCATAAACCAAACCTCATTATCATCATCACTCGCGAATCCTGTAAGCACCACAACAAGACGAAGGGAGCTACATAAGCAGGCAAGTGCAGGGAGAGGCGGAATTCCAAAACCGCTGATCAGTGGTGCAAATGCCCGTAATAGGGACACGTGGAGCCGCAGCCATAAGACATCTACATCTACATCTACATCTACATTTATACTCCGCAAGCCACTCAGCGGTGTGGCGGAGGGCACTTTACGTGCCACTGTCATTACCTCCCTTTCCTGTTCCAGTCGCGTATGGTTCGCGGGAAGAACGAGTGCCGGAAAGCCTCCGTGCGCGCTCCAATTTCACTAATTTTACATTCGTGATCTCCTCGAGAGGTATAAGTAGGGAGAAGCAATATATTACACACCTCATCCAGAAACGCACCCTCTCGAAACCTCGACAGCAAGCTACACCGCGATGCAGGTCGCCTCTCTTGCAGAGTCTACAACTTGAGTTTGCTAAACATCTCCGTAACGCTATCACGGTTACCAAATAACCCTGTGACGAAACGCGCCGCTCTTCTTTGGATCTTCTCTATCTCCTCCGTCAACCCGATCTGGTACGGATCCCACACTGTTGAGCAATACTCAAGTATAGGTCGAACGAGTGTTTTGTAAGCCACCTCCTTTGTTGATGGACTACATTTTCTAAGGACTCTCCCAATGAATCTCAACCTGGCACCCGCCTTACCAACAATTAATTTTATATGATCATTCCACTTCAAATTCTTCCGTACGCATACTCCCAGATATATAATATCATATAATCATACAGTAAAGGGTCCTTCTTTCTATGTATTCACAGTACATTACATTTGTCTATGTTAAGGGTCAGTTGCCACTCCCTGCCTATCCGCTGCAGATTTTCCTGCATTTCGCTGCAATTTTCTAATGCTGCAACTTCTCTGTATACTACAGCATCATCCGCGAAAAGCCGCATGGAACTTTCGACACTATCTACTAGGTCATTTATATAAGACCTGGACTATGGAGCAATATAAGGTTATCATTTTGTCGGATGAATCTTGTTTCATAGTGTTTCCAACTTCTGGACGAATTTACATACACAGAGTAAAATATGGCGACGGTATGGTGATGATTTGGGCAGCCATATCGTGGTACTCCAAGGACACAATTGTTACTCTGTAAGATCACATCACCGCCTAGGACGATGTGACCATTTTGGCTGATTAGGTCCGTCCCATTGTATAGAGCTCTCGTCCACACAACCCAGGTCATTCAGGACGATTTTGTGAGCATAAGGATGAAGTATCTCATCTCTGCCTGGCACCACAGTCACCAGACCTCAATGTAACGGAGCCTTTGGGGTTTACTTTGGGGAAAAGAGTGCGTGATTGCTATCCATCTCCATCATCGATAACTTGCCGCTATTTTGCAGGAAAAGTGAAATGATATTCCCTCGAAATCTGTACAGGTCATTTATTTATCTACTCAGAGAGGCATGGGAAGCTGTTTCGAACGCTAACGGTTTTCGTAGACTGTATTAGTCATGATAATGTGTTGTGTTTTTGTCATTTCCGTATATTTGTCCATCCTTTGTATCTGACAAAAGCGGGCGGATTTACACACCCCCAATTCACGAATAGCTGCTCACGAACACACTAAGAAGCTCAAGCATTCCTTCGGAAGACTTCACGCCTTATTTGGCGCTTATTGTGGGCCTGGAAGACAAATCCCGCAAGAGATTCCTGAACAAAGAACTTACCAAGCCTCCCAACGCCTACCCTCCCCTAAGGGTGATATCCAGCGGCAAGAGGTTGAGATGAAAGACTTGAACGAGGCTGAACCCTATCAGAAAGGGCGTAGCACCAGTGAAGCAAAACCTGCACAAGTGAGATCGTCTAGATAAATATTGTGACTGTGGCGAATATCAGGATATAGAACTCTTATGTGAAGTTTTTTAGTAGGTACAGGAGCGAGGAACAGATGCCGTTCATGAACACAGAATTCAAATATTAATTTGTTCTACATCTAATATCTAATAGTAAAAATAATACATAACTTTGTTGCGGTGCTTACAGCATCAGTTGCTAACAGTAGCTTTGAATTTTGAAACATATACAGACACAATGATTCGTGAATCTGTTACTCTTCAATAAAGTGTCAATTCAGAAGATGGCGAGCGCTGGCCACTATGAAAGTCTGTAAACGTTATTCAACCGGCAAACACACAAAATAGGATCAATACAGGAATGTTCGATTTAAGTTCAACCGCCGCTGTAGCTCCGGTGAGGGGACGCTAGCATCTTATTGGCAGCGGCGTAATCGTTCGTGGCAGCGCCCTCGTGCAACACCGTCTCAAAGGAAGGCCTCGGCGCTTGTTCGTGACGTCACGTCAGCTAGGCACGGCGAACGCCAGGTCTGTTGCAGGCATACTCATAATGATGGTGTCTCCCTCTCTGACACAGGAAAATGTGAAACTATTGGCGGTAGTTGACCAATACACATTGTTAGAGAGATTTCTGCAATCAGTTAATTGTGCAATTCATTACACTTCTTAACAAATAGTGTACTCCTGAACTTAAATTTCCACCTGTTTTAAGGATTGACACACAAAAACAACTTCATGGTCCAGCAGCAACAGAATTCGTGCTTCTTTACCTTATTTGTAATTCTGAGGAAGTTACGTTTGTACTGGGTTGGTTTCACAAGAAACTGTGAACATATTGGTGCTCTTCTTTAGGTATCTTGGTTGACTATGGGGTGAGGAGCACCGAATGTTAATGAAATATCTTGCGATTGTACACGTTGGGGGAGGAGGTGGGGGATAGAAGAAGAGGCAAAAGAGAGATACTTGTTTTATCAAATAAAATTTCTTTATCTTATAAAGTTTCTCCTTTCAGTTGCAAGAGGGGAATATTTATCTTTTCTAATGTGCATGTTTATAAAAGTCTAAGCTCAGCAGTATTTTCGATGTATGAAGCTATTTTGTTTCCTGTTTAGAATTCCTTTCGTTGAAAACGACTGTAATATAATGACTGGCAACAGTTGGACATTTACACATGTAAATTAGTTCACATTTCCAGTGACGATGTCAAACTAAAATAAATAAATAAATAAATAAAAGAAACGAGTCCATTGTAAGGGGGATGGGGTAAGTTTCGATAACAAAATGGATCAAGTAAATATAGTTACTTGAATGTAAAATTTCAGAAGCTTGCAATGGGGCAAAGCATCTTCTCATATTGATCTATGTTTGTTTCGACAGGATTCAGTAATACAGAATTATGATCTTCATTTGTAGCTTTACGATAGTAAGAAAATCTTTCATCTAAATAAAACTGCAGAATCCAAAACAATACCAAACATTTTGTCCAAAAATAAGCGATTTATAGTGATAAAGCACGCCCAGGCGTTTCTGCCTGCAACAGACCTGGCGTTCGCCGTGCCTAGCTGACGTGACGTCACCAACAAGTGCCGAGGCCTTCCTTTGAGTCGGTGTTGCCTCGTGGGGCAGTGGCGTCTGTACGAAACGCGGCAGCATAACTGGCGGCGTGCTTATTTGAAATTGCGGCCGCTCGGATAACGGCCGATACCGCAGGAACATTGCTTGCCCTGTCCTGCTCTAGTAAATGTACCCCCAATAAACTATGGGTGTGGAAGCACGGAAAGCATTGGACGTAGTCCAGTTTTAGGATGAAAAACTTTGCTCTCCGAACACGAAGAAGTAATACCAAGAAACGAAAAGCAATAACAATGACGATAGCAGCACTGATAGTTTTGTCTCAGTGGTGGAATCGTTTTCACTGCTGTGCAACGTGGAGGCGGAAAGGGGGTGGGGGACGGACGGACCAAGAAAGACTCCCAGAAGTACTTGGCGTCAAAGACCAGTTACTGAAAACAAAGTAAACAGAAATACACTCCTGGAAATGGAAAAAAGAACACATTGACACCGGTGTGTCAGACCCACCATACTTGCTCCGGACACTGCGAGAGGGCTGTACAAGCAATGATCACACGCACGGCATTGCGGACACACCAGGAACCGCGGTGTTGGCCGTCGAATGGCGCTAGCTGCGCAGCATTTGTGCACCGCCGCCGTCAGTGTCAGCCAGTTTGCCGTGGCATACGGAGCTCCATCGCAGTCTTTAACACTGGTAGCATGCCGCGACAGCGTGGACGTGAACCGTATGTGCAGTTGACGGACTTTGAGCGAGGGCGTATAGTGGGCATGCGGGAGGCCGGGTGGACGTACCGCCGAATTGCTCAACACGTGGGGCGTGAGGTCTCCACAGTACATCGATGTTGTCGCCAGTGGTCGGCGGAAGGTGCACGTGCCCGTCGACCTGGGACCGGACCGCAGCGACGCACGGATGCACGCCAAGACCGTAGGATCCTACGCAGTGCCGTAGGGGACCGCACCGCCACTTCCCAGCAAATTAGAGACACTGTTGCTCCTGGGTTATCGGCGAGGACCATTCGCAACCGTCTCCATGAAGCTGGGCTACGGTCCCGCACACCGTTAGGCCGTCTTCCGCTCACGCCCCAACATCGTGCAGCCCGCCTCCAGTGGTGTCGCGACAGGCGTGAATGGAGGGACGAATGGAGACGTGTCGTCTTCAGCGATGAGAGTCGCTTCTGCCTTGGTGCCAATGATGGTCGTATGCGTGTTTGGCGCCGTGCAGGTGAGCGCCACAATCAGGACTGCATACGACCGAGGCACACAGGGCCAACACCCGGCATCATGGTGTGGGGAGCGATCTCCTACACTGGCCCTACACCACTGGTATTCGTCGAGGGGACACTGAATAGTGCACGGTACATCCAAACCGTCATCGAACCCATCGTTCTACCATTCCTAGACCGGCAAGGGAACTTGCTGTTCCAACAGGACAATGCACGTCCGCAATTATCCCGTGCCACCCAACGTGCTCTAGAAGGTGTAAGTCAACTACCCTGGCCAGCAAGATCTCCGGATCTGTCCCCCATTGAGCATGTTTGGGACTGGATGAAGCGTCGTCTCACGCGGTCTGCACGTCCAGCACGAACGCTGGTCCAACTGAGGCGCCAGGTGGAAATGGCATGGCAAGCCGTTCCACAGGACTACATCCAGCATCTCTACGATCGTCTCCATGGGATAATAGCAGCCTGCATTGCTGCGAAAGGTGGATATACACTGTACTAGTGCCGACATTGTGCATGCTCTGTTGCCTGTGTCTATGTGCCTGTGGTTCTGTCAGTGTGATCATGTGATGTATCTGACCCCAGGAATGTGTCAGTAAAGTTTCCCCTTCCTGGGACAATGAATTCACGGTGTTCTTATTTCAATTTCCAGGAGTGTATAATGGACAGCAGTCTCAAGGAAATAACGGGCCCAACCACATTCATACCAAGCTCAGCCAGGAGAGTAGTGGAACAGGCTTACAGTGGATTCAGGCCAACCAGCTCAACCTTAATCTTACAAAATCCCAAGGAAATAAAAATTACTTAAAACTTCTGTAGTAGACAAATGGTCATACACTAAATGAAACTCCGTATGTAAAATTCCGAGGCATCAAACTGCGGTGAATCAGCAAGTGGATAAGTTAACCAAACAACTCAGTTCTAGTAGTTTTGGAGCTGCAAATCACTCCCACTGTATTGGCAGGTGGATAGCGCTGTTAGCGTTATCTGCATACTTTCACGCGATACTGTCTTATGGCAATATCTTCTTGCGCAATGTAGAGTTTATAAAAGTTGAAAGGGTCCTGTAGCCACCTTTCATTGCCAACTCTCGTAGTGGTCAAGTCGGCAAAGAGGTTTCCGCTACTTGGGAGAAATCCACCTGCGTTAGGTTGGTGGCGGAAATGGCATCCTGGGGTTTTCCGGTCCACGCGGAGCGTGGAAGAGGCTGGAGAAGCGGGAGGCAGTCTGCCGCCGGTACGGGAAGCGTACACAGCTGTGCTCCAGTCGAAGAAGGGTGAGTTGGACTGACCGCGTGGCGCGTTGTCGCATAGAGAGGGGAGCTTTTAGCTTTTGATCTCGAATTTCGTCTTATAAAGATTTACTTGCTGGGTTGCAGCAGGGAATGCAAGGCTTTTGTAGAATTTCAGTTTGATTTCCAATGCAGTCTTGACTTTGATCCGTGAGAGGAACGCAGCACAAAGGAGTTGCATATGTTGAATTGCCCTCGGTTCAGTGTGAATGTTTATGTGCCTACAATTGTGTGTGTATGCTTCTAATCTTTTCCGGATCTTGGTAATTTTTGTGTATTTGTGAATTTTCTTTGTCTCATGTGATTAAAATTTGGCCACAGTCCATAGAAATTGTCTCCGCGGACCGAGTGGGCCCGCGAGTCTGTTATGAAACGTGTCGTATTTCACAAGCAATTGTACATAGTTAGCATGCAACAGCAGGCTATAGATGCACTACATCAATGTTTTAAGGAATAAATAATTTTGCCTTCAATCTTATCTTGTGTACCGATGTTACGTCGCCGTTACCTTCGCCATTTACCTTGTAGTTTTCCTTGTTGGCCCACCGATAGCGTTTCCATGTGCACAGGTGTAGTGATTAGTGTCCCTTTTTTTATCTGAAGCAAATGCTCTGGAAGAGATTGTGTTTTCACGAATCTTGCTGCAGGCTGCACTTACGCATGGTGTTCACGTCCTATTTACTTTACTCAATATTTGATTCACGGGAAGAATGCCTGGATCATATTAATAACTTCATCCCATTCTTTATCAATGACTTTACAATGAATGTTCTTTTGTGAGTTTTTATTATTAATAAATTAAGTAATTTTCCGACTCAGTGCTACCTTTTTTTGTCGTGTGGCTAGAGTTGGTGGCGACCCTATCTTTTATATTGATTTCAGTGTCAAGTAGCATTTTCTTATTCAAAGTGCGCGTGGCTCTTTTAGCTATCAGGATACATTCAAAGGGCGCTTCATGCTTCTTGCACATAGCGTCCTTTTATTCACGCCACTTACAAAGTATTAATTTTAGACAGTCATGATGTAAGAACTTTTCGTAAAGTCTATAACATAGCATCTTGAGGGATTTAAGGCAAGGAGATTAGGGTTTAATGTCCCTTAGATAACTATGTCATTAGAGGAAAAGTACACTTGAGGCATTCGCTTCGGCTTTGTAGCCTAGATTTACTTCTGGAGGAGGTCGAGCAGATACTACAACACACACAAAATAAAAAGGTCGTTCAATAAGTAATGCAACACTTCTTTTTCTCGGCCAGTTTCTTTTGAAAGAAAGTGATAAATTTGTTGTGGGACATCGTGGAATATTCCCGCTTTAGGTCCTATAGTTTCATGAAGTTGTGATAGATGGAGGTGCTGTACGTAGCCTTCAAAATGGCTTCTGTGTCGGAGATGTGTTCCAAGCAGAAAGCTGTTATTGAGTTTCTTTTGGCGGAAAACCAGAGCATCGCAGATTCTCGTAGCCGCTTGTAGACCTGCCAGTGAACAAAAGCACGGTCAGTCTTTGGGCGAGGCATCTGTCATCATCACAACGAGGTCGCACAAACCTGTCCAGTCTCCCGAGTACCGGACGCACACAATTGTGACTCCTGCAATGTTGGAACGTGCGGACACTCTCATTCGAAGTGAACGACAGATCACAGTAAAAGGCCTCACTGTACAACTGGACGTCTCTGTTGGTAGTGCCGACACACTCGTCCACCTGTTGGGGTACTCAAAGGTTCCTCGCCGCCTGACAGAAGACCATAAAGAGCAACGAAGGACCATCTCTGCGGAATTTCTTGCGTGTTACAAAGTTGATTGCGACACGTTTTTGTCGAACATCGTCACAGGCGATGAAACTTGGCTTCATCGCTTCGAAGCGGAAAAAAAATGACAAAATTTCAACCCATGGAGCGGCGCCACACCACCTTTCCTCCGAAGAACAAGTTCAAAGCCGCACTCTCAGGCGGTATTCTGGGACTGTGAAGGGGTTATTCTTTTTTATGTCTTCCCTCATGGTGCAATAATCAACTCTGAAGTGTATTGTGTTACCCTCAGAAAACTGAAGAAACTACTTCAGCGTGTTAGCCGCCACAAAAATGCAAACGAAATTCTCCTATGACAACGCAAGGCTTCATACAAGTGTGGGCACTCGACTCCCACGTCCGCCCTACAATCAGGGGTTATTCTTTTTTATGTCTTCCCTCATGGTGCAATAATCAACTCTGAAGTGTATTGTGTTACCCTCAGAAAACTGAAGAAACTACTTCAGTGTGTTAGCCGCCACAAAAATGCAAACGAAATTCTCCTTCTCTATGACAACGCAAGGTTTCATACAAGTGTGGGCACTCGACTCCCACGTCCGCCCTACAATCAGGATCTCGCACATTCCGACATCCATCTGTTTGTTTCAACGAAGGATGTACTCCGCAAGACACAGTACGTGGACGATGGGGCAGGTTACGGATGCAGCAAGACATTCGCTCCGACGTCGACCAGTAAAGTGGTACCGTCCAGGCATAGACACCCACCCAGTAAGGTGGGCTCAGTAAGGCCGTCGCTTTGAACGAGGATTATGCTGAAAATAGGTTTTTGTAGTGAAAAAGCGTGAAGAATAATGTGGTGTATTGGAATCCTGAATAAAACCAACCTGCTTGCATTACTTATTGAACGCTCCTCGTATTAGATCACGTTATTAAAACTTGAAAACTCTGAAATACTTAACTTGGAAATACACTACTGGCCATTAAAATTGCGACGCCAGGAAGAAATGCAGATGATGAACGGGTATTCATTGGACAAATATATTATACTAGAACTGACATGTGATTACATTTTCACGCAATTTGGGTGCATAGAGCCTGAGAAATCAGTGCCCAGAACAACCACCTCTGGTCGTAATAAAGGCCTTGATACGTCTGGGCATTGAGTCAAACAGAGCTTGGATGGCGTATAGAGGTACAGCTGCCCATGACAGCTTCAGCACGATACCACAGTTCATCAAGAGCAGTGACTGGTGTATTGTGACGAGCCAGTTTCTCGGCCACCATTGACCAGACATTTTCAATTGGTGAGAGATCTGGAGAATGTGCTGGCCAGGGCAGCAGTCGAACATTTTCTGTATGCAGAAAGGACCGTACAGGACCTGCAACATGCGGTCGTGCATTATCCCGCTGAAATGTAGGGTTTCACAGGGATCGAATGAAGGGTAGAGCCACGGGTCGTAACACATCTGAAATGTAACGTCCACTGTTCAGAGTGTCGTCAATGCGAACAAGAGGTGACCGAGACGTGTAACCAACGGCATCCCGTACCATCACGCCGTGGGATACGCCAGTATGGCGATGACGAATACACGCTTCCAATATGCGTTCACCGCGATGTCGCCAAACACGGATGCGTCCATGATGATGCTGTAAACAGAACCTGGATTCATCCGAAAAAATGACGTTTTGCCATTCGTGCACCCAGGTTCGTCGTTGAGTACACCATCGCAGGCGCTCCTGTCTGTGATGCAGCGTGAAGATTAAACGCAGCCATGGTCTCCGAGCTGATAGTCAATGCTGCTGCAAACGTCGTCGAACTGTTCGTGCAGATGGTTGTTGTCTTGCAAACGTCCCCATGTGCTGACTCAGGGATCGAGACGTGGCTGCACGATCCGTTACAGCCATGCGGATAAGATGCCTAGTCATCTCGACTGCTAGTGTTACGAAGTCGTTAGGATCCAACACTGCGTTCCGTATTACCCACCTGAACCCACCGATTCCATATTCTGCTAAGAGTCGTTGGATCTCGACCAACGCGAGCAGCAATGTCGCGATACGATAAACCGCAATTGCGATAGGCTACAATCCGACTTTTATCAAAGTCGGAAACGCGTGATAGTACGCATTTCTCCTCCTTACACGAGGCATCACACAACGTTTCACCAGACAACGCCGGTCAACTGCTGCTTGTGTATGAGAAATCGGTTGGAAACTTTCCTCATGTCAGCACGTTGTAGGTGTCGCCACCGGCGCCAACCTTGTGTGAATGCTGTGAAAAGCTAATCATTTGCATATCACAGATCTTCTTCCTGTTGGTTAAATTTCGCGTCTGTAGCTCGTCATCTTCGTGGTGTATCAATTTTAATGGCCAGTAGTGTATTCCATGTCTACTGTAAATTTCGATACAGTTATGACTTTTAATACTACTCGCGCTGCAGGATCTGACTAGGACGATGACTGCAGACAGGGCTGAGTGGCACTGCACTCTCACGTAAGTAATGTTCCGGCGACGTTGGCGTCTGGAACCTCTTGAAGGCGCGTCTGCGCCATCTCCCATTTGTTGCTGCGTCTGGTAGCGACTGCCCTCGCTTGTCGTTCCGTCGTGATGTACCATCTTTGACATGGGGCCTCGTTCTTCGGACGACACCACAGAAATCAGCCGATAACTTTTTAAAGATATCATCCTGGCATTCAGTCGATAGCAGGATGGGGGTTTGAACTACCCACCTCCAGAATAAGTGTCCGATGCCATTTCACTCATGCTTGCAGAATTCTCTTTAGGGGTCTTGGCATTCTTACATTATATGCCAGTACACATACTCCCTGAGGTAATTCTGGGTATTAATAAGAGGGAAATGCAGTACTAGCCCATATAGACTTTATCACTACGGCTCAGAGCGGAGTTTTATATTGTAGCGCAAAACTCTGTAACAGATTTGTATATTTGCGTAGGCTTCTGCGGCCGGAGTCAGTTGGCATTAAAGTTTTCTGAGTATCGTACCGCGTCATAAGGTAAAAAAAATATATATATCAGTAGGGCCGGAAGAAGGCCACTGTAACTGTGGCCGAAACGTTGGTTCCTCCAGTACGATACTCGGAAAACTTTTATGTCTATATTTAACAGTTTGCTGACAGATATCACGCTCGACTGCCAGTCCTTGCACAAATCGTCTCTGCACGCCTTCCAGTTTTTCACTACGGTTTTCACGCGTTGCAACCAGCCTATCGACATCATCGTCCGTGAAGAGCATCAAGGGGCGTACAGTGTTACCCACTAGATCATTAAGATAAATTGTAAGTAGTAAGGATACTATTTACATTTACAACTGTCAGTTTTTTTTATTTATTCATTTAAGTTGGTCTGTTCGGGCAATCAGGCCCTCTCTTACATCGGACCACGGTTTCTCATATATAGTACTTTTTTTGTACATCATAGCTACCTAAGAAATGACAATTTTAATACGCCGAATAGTATGAAAATGATTTGAGTGTCTATAGAGACAATGGTAGTAAATAATACTGATTATGAACTAATAAAATTAATACTGACAGACCTTCTGCTACTGCTACTGCTGCCACTAATAATAATAATAATAATAATAATAATGACAATAATAACGATAATGGTAGTGGCAGATATAAAAAGAATTTATAGGTGTACAGGACACGTAGATGTTTTCTGATAGAGCGAGTTCCACGGAGAGGAAATTTAAGGAGACTGTATCAGTGAATACCAGGAAATCAGGACGATATGGGTGGAAAGAAGGATCTACAGGGGTAACGAGTGTGTACGGGGACAAAGGTGATCATTATTGTTGCTTGATTAGATATGTGATTAACTGCCTTCTGAAGCTGCAGATGTTATTCAGTTCTCTAATATACTGCGAGAGGTTATTCCAGAGTCAGTTTCCTGCTGCTGAGAAGGACTACGAGAAAGTGGTTGAACGATGGGATAGGACCACATTTATTTTCTATATACAATGATCTGGTGGAAAGGATAACCAGCAGTCTGCAGCTGTTTGCTGATGATACTGTGGTGTGTGGGAAGGTGTCGTCGTTGAGGGACTGTAGGAGAATACAAGATGATTCAGACACAATTTCTAGTTCGTGTGATGAATGGCAGGTAGCTTTAAATGTGGGAAAATGTAACTCAATGTAGATGAATTGGGAAAAAAAGCCCAAAATATTCGAATACAGTATTAGTAGTGGCCATCCTCGACACAGTAACGTCGATTAAATATCTAGACGTAACGCAGCTAAGCAACATGAAATGGAGTCAGCATGTAAGGATTTTAGTGGGGAAGGCGGATGGTCGATTTCGGTTTACTGGAATAATTTAAGATTCACATGGTTCAAATAATTCTAAGCACTATGGGACTTAACATGGGAGGACATTAGTCCCATACACTTAGAACTACTTAAACGTAACTAACCCAAGGACATCACACACATCCATGCCTGAGGCAGGATTCGAACCTGCGACCGTTGCAGCCGCGTGGTTCCGGACTGAAGCGCCTAGAACCGCTCGACCACAGCGGCCGGCTGAGAATTTACGGAAGTGTGGTTTGTCTGTAAAGAGGATCGCATGTATGACACTAATGCGACCCAGTGTTGAGTGCTGTTCGAGTGTTTGGGATCCGCATCAAGTCAGATTAAAGGAAGGCATCGAAGCAAAGCAGGTGAGAGGCGGTCTGTTAGATTTGTTACCGGTAGGTTCGAACAACACGCAAGTATTACGCAGATACTTCGGAAATCGAATGGGAATCACTGGAGGGAAGGCGGCGTTCTTTTCGAGAAGCAGTGCTGAGATTGTAGTCAACGCACATTTCGCGTAAGGATCACGAAGATGAGATGAGAGAGATTAGGACTCGTACCGAGGCACATAAACAGTCGTCTTTCCCTCGCTCTAGTAGTGGGACAGGGCACCCTCCGCCATGTACCATACGATGTCTTACGGAGTATGCGTGTAGGTGTAGATGTAGAAATACGATCAAAGAGTCGAATATCACAGATGTACCGAACACAGATATCCATAACCAGTTCCAGGCGTCGTGAGCCTTCCTGAGGACGACGGTGCACCAATCAATAATTGGAAGTACAAGTGTTTGTAAAAGTTTCTTTTCAGGTCATTACATTTTTGCACAGCATTTTGTTCCGTTAAGAATGACGTGGCGAGTTCTGTCCATAAGGAAGTCCTCAATGCACTCAGAAATCTGGTCCGACTCTCGGTGACGTATTTTGTTCATTAAACGACCTTGCGGAAGTGTATCGAAAGCCTTACGGAAGTCAAGGAACACGGCATAAAACTGACCTCCTTTGTCTACGGCGCTCTGAATCTTGTGGGTGTACAGAGCGAACAGTGAAAATATTGCGTCATCTGGTAACGTTGGCCGGCCGGAGTGGCCGAGCGGTTCTAGGCTCTACAGTCGCAGGTTCAAATTTTGCCTCGGGCATGGGTGTTTGTGATATCGTTAGGTTTAAGTAGTTCTATGTTCTAGGACACTGATGACCTCAGAAGTTAAGTCCCATAGTGCTCAGAGCCATTTGAATTTCTTTGGTAACGTTGATGAAAATGCAAAAGATCATCCCCGAACAATATGGCAGAAATTAAACTTGTACACAGAGACAAACCTCCCTTAAGAATGATCTACGTGAATATTCTGTGCCGAATACTAGCTGTCGTTTCTTAGGAAAATGTTGTCACCTGCCAAAATCAGTCTTCAGTATGGCAGGAACACACAAGCACCGGCTGATTAGAAGCGGATGGGAAGACAGGAGTGCCATACCACGTCCGCAGTTTTCCAAGAAGCTGTCTCTGCGTCAGCCACCGCGTCAAGGATGGGATTTCCTGCAATCGTGATAGTGGGCGCGGCTGCGATAGCGTACTGAAGCTCAAATCAAGTGCTAATAGTAGTTGGACCCCTGCTATAGGTACAGCTATGAATCGTGAACCAAGAAGAAGTGAAGAAAGTGGATTAAAGTTCACGGAGAAGAAATAAAAACATTAAGGTTAGCCAATGACGTTCTAATTCTGTCAGCGACGTCAAAGGGTTTGGAAGAACGGTTGAGCGGAATGGATGGCGTCTTGGAGAGATGTTATAAGATGGGCATCAACAGAGGTAAAACAGGCGGAATTCAGTGTAATCGAGTTAAAGCAAGTGATGCAATTAGATTAGTAAAAGAGAAACTAAAAGAGAGGCGAGAAGAGGAAGAGAGCTTTTGCAATGTGGTGCTACAGAAGAATGTTGAACATTGGATGGGTAGATTTATGGTGGAAATAAAAGAAGGAATCTGTTAATAGGACGCATCCTAATGCATCAATGTACTGTGATTTTGATAGTGGTGTGAAGTATGGAAGTAAAAATTGTAGAAGGAGACAATGAGTTGAATACATTAAGCGGGTTCAAATGAATATAGGCTGCGGCAGTTTGCAGAGATGAAGAGATACCCGTTGCATACTGGCTAATAAGGATAATCAGTCGACCTATGCGTTACATTTACTTGTTATGTATTAGAGGTAGACTTCAATATTAAAAACTCTGGCTGTTATTAAAGGCACGATGGAAAACAGGCAGAGGAAATCGTGACAATTTGACGACGTTAATGCTTTACTATTTTTAATAAATTCGCTTTTGATATTAGTTATTATTTCGTGGAATGTGTTAACAGAATGATATTTTATCGCATTGTATCCGATTGTATAATTTATTTTGATATATTCGTAATTGTTTTTCTAGTTTTCAAACAAAATCCAGAGGCATCCTGCTGCGGTACTGGAGCAAGATAACTTCGATCACGGGGCGACGTGACAGTACTGCTAACGCTGAATAAATCTTTATTCTTCGAAATCATAGTACATTAATCAGTTAAAAGTTGTTATGTATTTCTTATTGTACAGTACACCTTACATTGTGTACTAAGGTCTGTTATTGCCACTCTCAGTCCGATGACTGGTTTGATTCAGCTGAACATGCTCGTGAATCCTGTGTAAGCCTCTTCGTTTTTGGATAACTATTACAGCCTGCCTCCTCGTGATCGTGCTTACTGTAATCATGCCTTTCCCTCCCACTTTTAGTCCGAAGACTGGTTTCATTCATCTCTCCATACTCGTGTATCTGGTGGAAGCCTCTTCGCCTCTGGATTACTATTACAATCTGCATCCCCTTGATCGTGCTTACTATAGGCATGTCTTCCTCTCCCTCTGCAATATTTAACTTCCGCACATTCCTCCATTACTAAGTTAAACCTTCAGGATGTTTCCTACCATATCTAGGCGCTCAGTCCGGAACCGCGTGACTGCTACGGTCGCAGGTTCGAATCCTGCCTCGGGCATGGATGTGTGTGATGTCCTTAGGTTAGTTAGGTTTAAGTAGTTCTGAGTTCTAGGGGACTGATGACCACGGATGTTAAGTCCCATAGTGCTCAGAGCCATTTGAACCATTTTGAACCTACCATACTATCCCTTCTTTTAATCAAGTCGTGCCATAAAGTTCTTTTCTCGACCATTAGACCCAGGAGCGTTTCAGGAGAAACTCTGTTTATCTATCTGGTCTCCAACATTCTTCTGTAGCACACTATTTCAAAAGCTTGTACTCAAATTTTTGCCTAAGCTCTTTATTGTTCACGTGTCGCTTCCGTATAAAGCTAAACTCCGAGCTAGTATTTTCAGGAAAGACTTCTTAACACTTAAATTTATATTCTATATTACCATCTTCATCTTTTTCAGGGAAGCTGTTCTCGCTATTGCCTACCTATATGAAGAACTCTTCACGTTTTGAAGACTATCTCATAAAAATATATCCAGCTAACCTGCGCGTTAGGTTTGCTTCTTTAGACTTCAAGATCCGCAACTCTGGTTGTTGTTAAAGGCATGATAGAAAAGCAAGTACTGGATTCCAGAATGGCATCTGCCAGGAAGTTTCAAGTACTGGATTGTTAGAATTTCCTTCAACAAACGAGCACCAGTTCTGACCCACCTATCAGATATTACGACAGTGATTTTTTCGTGGCCTCTATTTGTGTTGTACTGTGACTGGCTGGTAGAAGCAATCCGAGCAGGCGCAATGCTTTTCCTTTTTAGGGTTCCGTATCAATCGGTAAAAACGGAACCCTCATAAGGTCACTTTGTTGGCCGTCTCTCTCTTTCTGTCTGTCTGTCTGCCCTACTGTTCAATACCTTTTCTTCTCGGAAATTTGAGGACACATCAAGTTGAAAATTATGTCACATATTAAGGTCTACGGTCTCTTGGAGAAGTAAAAAATCGAAGCTTCTAAGTCAATGCAATCAAAAGATACGGTCATTTACATCACATATTTTAATAGTCACAAACTCAGTCATTGGCCGGGAATTGAACCCAGGACCTTTCGGTTATCAGTCTGCCGCTCTTCCATTGTCTTCAGATGACAACTCTTGAACAGCACGAATTCTGCACTACAGTATATTTTCGGTGACTTGTGCAATGTCGTGTGAGCGCTACCAAGGGAGAGACCATATATACTAGATAGGCGCCGAAGAGACTTGGGAAAATTCAAAGATTTTGCAGCTTGCACACCGATACTTTTATGGTGTTAGCACGTTCGGTGGTCCACTTTCGGCTCCATCTGCCACATTTCCTATCTTCTGCAACTTGTGTACAGCCGGCCGAAGTGGCCGTGCGGTTAAAGGCGCTGCAGTCTGGAACCGCAAGACCGCTACGGTCGCAGGTTCGAATCCTGCCTCGGGCATGGATGTTTGTGATGTCCTTAGGTTAGTTAGGTTTAACTAGTTCTAAGTTCTAGGGGACTAATGACCTCAGAAGTTGAGTCCCATAGTGCTCAGAGCCATTTGAACCATTTTTTGAACTTATGTACAGCCTCTTAATGACGGACACGTTTTGTGCATACTTTTCTGGCATAACCGATATATATAATGTACTACGTGGCAATGAATACCCTCTGCTGTAATGTGTCATACACTTCTTCTGAAATGAACAAAGTCAGATCTACAACAAAAATTAAACATTCATCTGTAAGGTTGCATCACTTCTGAGCTCCTTATGGTCCCTGCGACAAGACAAAACCTAAACACAAGTGTTAGAAGCAGATCTCCAGGACACGTATCTCAAGCTCAGATAGACAATGATGAGGAAGAATGTCGGCCACGGCCTTAACAAAGGCATCATCCCGTAATCCTCTTGAAATTTGTTTAGGAACATTGCAGTAAACCGAAATCATGGCGATATATATACAATATAATGTGGCCGTGTAAGAGGATAGAATTAAAGTGTGGAGACGCTGCCTCAGATACAGCCAGAGCACGCTGCTGTAGTGGTATTCAGGACAACATTTTCGTTGGCAAACTGCTGGCCTAGTTTACATTTTTATGGATTTTTCGTAAGCCGATACGAGCGAGTACCGGAAACGACTCTATAATTAAGGTCACGGCAGGCTCCTTTCTCATAGCTGTCCGAGTTGCGTGCTCAACTGGACCGCAGGCTATAAAAACGATGTCGGCAAGCCTACCAGTACTCTTTAACAATGTTAAAAATAACCACTCTAATGCGTCCATAAACTGAATCCCTTGTATGTAGTAAAGTTTCAATAGCAGCATACACTTTGTGATCAAAAGTATCCGGTCACCTGGCTCAAAATGACTTACAAGTTTGTGGCGCCCTCCATCGGTAATGCTGGAATTCAATATAGTGTTGGCCCAGCCTTAGCCTTGATAACAGCTTCCACACTCGCGGGCATACGTTCAATCAGGTGCTGGAAGGTTTTTTGGGGAATGGCAGCCCATTCTTCACGGACTGCTGCACTGAGAAGAGGTATCGATGTCGGTCAGTGAGGCCTGGCACGAAGTCTGCGTTCCAAAACATCCCAAATGTGTACTGTAGGATTCAGGTCAGGACTCAGTGCAGGCCAGTCCATTACAGGGATGTTATTGTCGTGTAACTACTACGCCACAGGCAGTGCATTATTAACAGGTGCTCGATCGTGTTGAAAGATGCAGTCGCCATCCCCGAGTTGCTCTTCTACAGTGGAAAGCGAGAAGGTGCTTGAAACATCAATGTAGGCATGTGCTGTGATAGCGCCACGAAAAACAGCAAGGGATGCAAGTCCCCTCCATGAAGAACACGACCACACCAAACACCTCCGCCTCCGAATTTTACTGTTGGCACTACACACGCTGGCTGATGTTTACCGGGCATTCGCCATACCCACACCTTGCCATCGGATTGCCACTTTGTGTACCGTGATTCGTCACTCCACACAACGCTTTTCCCCTTTTAAATCGTCCAATGTTTACGCCCCTTATAGCAAGCGAGGCGTCGTTTGGCATTTACCGGCGTGATGTGTGGCTTATGAGTAGCCGCTAGACCATAAAATCCAAGTTTTCTCATCTGCCGCCTAATTGTCATAGTACTTGCAGTGGATCCTGATTCAGTTTGGAATTCCTGTGTGATGGTCTGGATAGATATCTGCGTATTAAACATTACGACACTCTTTAAATGTCGGCGGTCTCTGTCAGTCAACAGACGAGGTCGGCCCGTACGCTTTTGCGCTGTACGTGTCCCTTCACGTTTCCACTTCACTATCACATAGGAAACAGTAGACCTAGGGGTGTTTAGGAGTGCGGAAATCTCACCTACAGACGTATGACACAAGTGACAACCAATCACCTGACCATGATCGAAGTCCGTGAGTTCCGCGGAGCGCCCCATTCTGCTCTCTCATGATATCCAATGACAACTGAGGTCGCTGATATGGAGTACCTGGTAGTAGGTGGCAGTACAATGCACCTAATATGGAAAACGTATGTTTTGGGGGGTTTCTGGATACTTTTGATCACTTAGAGTACCTACGTGTTGATGAAGAATATCTAAAGCAAGTCACCAGCTTAAAGAACCTAGTTGGTAGAATAACAGAGGCTGGTAGATCATACCAGGAAATTATATGCAGAACTGCACAAGGTAAAATAGCATTCAACATGAAGAAGAAGCAACTAACATCGAAAAGTAATCGTGTCAACAAGAGAAAACGGTATGTAAAATCTTTGTATGGGGCGGTAGCCTAAATGGCTCAGAGGGGAGCCAGAACTGAAAAGACTACAAGCTTTTGAGACATGATGGTCGAGAAGAATCATTAAGATTTATGGAGAGACAGAACGATCAACGAAGAAGTCATCATCAAAGTAGGAGATAGGGGGCCTATCAAGGAACAAAGGAACCGACGAGTTGGACCCCTATACAGACATTGCCAGTTAATTGTGGATTCAATAGGAGAGAAATGCTTGGGAAGAATGCACGATAGCCGCGCGGGATTAGCCGAGCGGCCTGAGGCGCTGCAGTCATAAACTGTACGGCTGGTCCCGGCAGAGGTTCGAGTCCTCCCTCGGGCATGGGCGTGTGTGTTTGTCCTTAGGATAATTTGGGTTAAGTAGTGTGTAAGCTTAGGGACTGTTGACCTTAGCAGTTAAGTCCCATAAGATTTCACACACATTTTAACATTTTTTGAATGCACGAAAGACGCCATGGCTTCAGTACATCAGGCATATAAAACAAGATCTGAAATTAACAACATATTCTAAGGTTCAAGAGGATTTGCAGAAGATATGCAAAAATAGAGAACGAGAACTGCTCCCGACCAATTACGGTTTGAATTCGAAATACGAAGAAGAATGCATCCAGTACGGTTTCATAGAAAGTGCGCTGTGCTATTAGCGCCTTCATTAGCCCGCATTTTTTTTTCTAAACATCTCGCGCAGCGAACTGTTCTACACGATTGGGAAAAGCACGGGCTAGTACCATACATAAGAGGGGCAAAACAACAGATGCGTAACATTATAGGTCAGTACCCTCAATGTCGATGTGGTGCATGGATATCCTACAGAGATAAAATCTTCTGACCATAAATCAACATTAATTTAGTGACCATCGCTTTTGCGAAACACAGCTCATGCTTTTGACGCAGGGTATCCTGCGAAGCATGGATCGTGGCCAACAGGCAGATTCTATAGTATTACATTTCCGGAAAGAGTTCATCACAATACCATCCTGAAGACAGCTAGCAAACGTCCGAGGATACGGAATGGATTCTCAAATATGTGACTGGCTAGAAGATTTTTTCGTGATAAAACCCGGCAGGCTATTCTTGACGTTGCGTGTTTATTAGAGATAAAGGTAACACCAGGAGTTCCTTAGGATACAAGCGCTCTCTTCTCCATGCAGATAAAGATCTGTCTGATCGTGTGAAACTGTTTTGCTAATGGCGCAGTCGTGTACGGGGGAGAGACTGACTTCTCATACTCAAGCACATCAGATATTTTGTATTACATCTGACTTAGATTTCATGTTACATGGGACTAAGATTGCATACCGGTTGGGAATGAGGTTGAATATCGCATCTAACACTGAAATGTTTAGGCGCAACGGAAAACAATTTCATACGCCAAAGATTAATCAGTAAAACCCAATCAAAACATACAAACACAAGACAATGACTCGCAAAGGAATTCCTTTACTATTCGTTAACCAAAACCACACGATTCTGACTGCATGGAAACAAACCGTCTATATTTTCTAGTATTCTGTATATCACGTTTGAAAGACCCCAACAGCATTGTGGGGTATAAGCGGAAAATTTGTCATCTACGTGTAATGTTGTTCGTAGGCTGCTTCACACCGGAAAGGTGAAAGGAAATAGCACATCTTGTAACAAGTGATCGTGAAATGGACTAGCTTGGTCCAGACCACGTGGATTCTAAGGTTTTGTATCGCTCAGTCTGGTGATTATCTGTATGAACTATTTACGCGAGAATCCCAATAAAATTTCTGGTTTTCCTACCAAAATGGTGACTTAATTTTGAAACAAAATGTCCATTTCAACACAAAGGATCAATCTGCGGACAACGAGGCATGTGATGAACAAGATCAAGATATATGCATCTCAGTAGAGATTAGCTAGATAAAAGGAAGTGAAAATACGATCGTACTGTTCTCACGCTCTAGATTCAGATTCAAATTACATTTAGATAAGTGCACGCATTCAACACACACATTGCTTATAGTGCACGTCGGGACAAAAGCATTCGGAGAAAGGAAATTTAATGCTTGAAACAAAATCCACGAAATCTACTTCAATTTACAGAACAACGTTTATTCGAATTTGCTGGCAGATTAAAGCTGTGTTCGGGACCAGGACTGGACCCTGGGGCCTTTGCCTTCGGCGGGCAAGGGCCCTAACAACTCAGCTACTCAAGCACTACTCACGGTGCTGTCATCACAACTTCCACCAGTACCTCATCACCTACCTTCCAAACTTAACAGAAGTTATCTGGCGTAAACTTTCTCCTGGAAGAAAAGATACTGCGGAGACGTGGCATAGCCACAGCCTGGGGGATGATCTGTAGATTCGAGTCCTGGTCCTGCCCACGGTTTTAATCTGCCAGGAAGTTCCTTATCAGCGCTCTCCGCAGCAGAACGAAACTTCGTTCTGCAAATATACATTCAGTTATTGTATGAACAACAGTAGAAACAACATAAATGACGAAACAAGTAGTTAATGTCACAATTACAGAAGTTTATAAACGCCCTAAAGTTTCCCATGCACATAAGTGACACAAAGGTTTCTTCTTCGGACCCGTTAATCAGCTGAAATGATATAGAAACTGAGTCAAGAAATTAGAAAATCCTGTGCAGTAGTGAAGGCACCCGTTTTTCGTAAAAACAGAGCTTGCCCAGCCTCTTTAATCACAACATAGTAAGACTGGCACGCACATGGACGAAGAATCACAAATTTCGAAGATAAATTATCTGCAAGATGTTGCGAGTATACTAAATACATCATCACAACAAATACCTCATCACTTACGAGGTGTGAGGCGGTCGTAGTGACGACATCTCGATTCACACAAGAAAACAAGGCAAGGAGCTCCAGTTGTCTGCTTGACACACCAGTTCACAGAGAATTATCTATGTTAAAATATTGTAAGGAAAAGCATTTAGACACTGAAGAGCCAAATAAGCTGGTACACTTGCCGAATATCGTGCAGGGCCCCAGCGAGCACGCAGAAGTGCCACAACACAACGTGGCATGGACTCGACTAATGTCTGAAGTAGTTCTGGACGGAACTGACACCATGAATACTGCAGGGCTGTCCATAAATCCGTAAGAGTACGAGGGGCTGGAGAACTCTTCTCAACAGCACGTTGCAAGGTGTCCCAGATATGCTCAATAATGTTCATGACTGGGGAGTTTGGTGGCCAGCGGAAGTATTTAAACTCAGAAGAGTGTTCTTGGAGCCACTCAGTAGCAGGTTTGGGCTTGAGGGGTATCGCATTGTTCTGTTGCAATTGCCCATGTCCATCGGAATGTACAATGGACATGAATGGATGTGCAGGTGATCAGACAGGATACTTAAGTACGTGCCACTTGTCAAAGTCGTATCTAGACGTATCAGGGGTCGCGTATCATTCCAACTGCACATGCCCCACACCATTACAGAGTTTCCACCAGCCTGAACAGTTCCCTGTTGACATGCATGGTCCATGGATTCATGAGGTTGTCTCCATACCCGTACACGTCCATCGGCTCGATACAATTTGAAACGAGACTCGTCCGACCAGGCAACATGTTTGCAGTCTTCAGCATTCCAATGTCTGTGTTGAAGGGTCTAGGCGAGGCATAAAGCTTTGTGTTTTGCAGTCATCAATGGTACATGAGTGGGCCTTCGGCCCCGAAAGGCCACATCGATGACGTTTCGTTGAATGGTTAGCACGCTGTCACTTACTGATGGCCCAGCATTGAAATCTGCAGCAATTTGTCACGTTGAACGATTCTCTTAAGTCGTCGTTGATCCTGTTCTTGTAGATTCTTTTTCCAGCCGCAACGGTGTCGGAGAGTTGCTGTTTTACCGGGTTCCTGATATACACGGGACACTCGTGAAATGGTCGCACGGGAAAATCCCCACTTCATCCCCCCTCGGAGATGCTGTGTCCCATCGGTCGTGCACCGACTGTAACACCACGTTCAAACTCACTTAACTCTTGATAACCTGCCATTGCAGCAGCAGTAACCGATCTAACAACTGCGCCAGACACTTGTCTTACATAGGCGTTGCCGACCGCAACGTCGTATTCTGCAGTTGGCGTATCTCTGTACTTGAATACGTATGCCTATACCAGTTTCTTTGGCGCTTCATTGTATGATGAACTAGCGACCCTCCACGGCTTCACACATGTAACACTAAGTACATACGGACGGAAAACTTGTCTGGCGTAGCGTCACTAGATTATATACACAGACCATCTTCGAGAATCAGTATAAGTATTAGTGAAAACCGTATCAAAATCGGTAAAGTAATTCCTGAGATTAGCCTTCTAATACAGGTTGAAAAATGCGGTGGATGACTTTAATTTATAATACAGCGAGAGGTAAATAAAAGTGACCCGGAGAACATAGTTCCACGGTACAAAGAAACACAGCAGGGGAAAGTAAATACAGTACTAACCTGACTATATGTTGAAGGTGCCCCCTATTCACGAGTTGGCACTTTTGGGACCTGGTCAGCAAGTTGTTGAAGGCACGTAGAAGCTGGACTGCTGGAATTGCTGCGATCTCATCCGAAATGTTCTGCTGCAGTTCTCGAAGATTGTGAGTGTTGCGATACTTAAGGGCTCCCCACACAAAGTAATCGCACACTGACAGATCAGGTGATGTGGGTGGCCACCTAGGGCCGTGACCAGACTGACCACTGCTAACGGCGTGAAGATTGTGTAAATGTGCTCCAAGTTTCGGCTGGTTGTATGGGCAGTTGCTCCATCCTGTTGGAAGCAACTGTAGGCCTTTTCCTCCACCGTTAGTGCTGCAACAAATTTACGCGCATTCTTATCCACTCGTCCGGGCCACCCTGTATGTAGTAATAAGAAAGACAACATGATAACTGGTCAGTTGCGATCTACGTGCGAGCAGAAGAAGCACCACTAAAGAAGTTAATTTCATTAATCTCTTAACAAAATGTGAAGCAAATAATTTGTCTGATAGAAGACCTCTAAAGGCAAAAGTAGTGAAAATTGAATTCCCCGCTCTCGCGCCAACTGAGCATAGAATCAGGTGCGAATCCAAATGGGGAGGTGTGTCACTGGGTTCTTGAACTCCCTCTCGACCCCGCTCCCCCCCCCCCCCCCCCTCAAAAAATTCTAATTTTTACATGTATCAGTTTCCAAATTTTTCAGGAATAGTTCGGAGAATAAAATAACGTGAAAACTAAGTGTCTCGAAAATGGCAAGGAATACTTGAGTTTAGAAGTTGCTTCCAACACAGTTGTTTGCGTGAGTGCCTGTCAACGGTGATGGGCTTACTGCCTGGCCACTGACATTCAAACCGGCTGTAGATGCACATGCGCACGCTGCGAACAACGAATCAACACTGTTCGCGAGTCCACAGCTAAAACCGTCCACCCATAGGAAGTTGAATAAACAATACAGAAGAGGAAATGACCTAAAAAAAGCTTTATTGCTCGAGCCTAGGTGGAAGCGATTCAGAGAAAAAAAAAAAAAACAATCTCCGTTTACATGGTCGTATAGTCATGATTAGCAGATAATTGTTCACACTCGTAGGGTTTCGTAAAATAATAATAATTGTGACTGCACAATTAGATGTTTTTTTGTGAAAATTATGGCGTGATCAAAGTTTGAGAGTTCATTTCTATTGCAGTTCTTAAATTAACTGCGTAACAGAGGTACTGCTCAAATTTTCGAATATATGCTTTTAAAGCGCTATATTTTTCTGGACTGCAATTTCTTGGACTTATACTATTGACCGACGTAAACAAAATTATTATTATATTGAAATATTTTATATATTTAACTGGGATTTAGCAATTTATTATTATTATGTTACAACATTTTATATATTTTATTGTTATTAGTATTAAAGGTGGAGGGGGGGGATAGGAAGTTACATCCTGCGAAGAGAGAGAGAGAGAGAGAGAGAGAGAGTAACAAATTGCGAGCAACCCTCCCCAGATTGGAGCTCCGAATCCGCGCTTGCCTTTATCATAGCAAATATCACCCGGTTACAGCAGAACAGCGGCAGTCTGGCCGTCCAAGGCGTGTGAGTTGAGGACTCAATTGTTCACTGTCTTTTGTTAAAATCCCATTATATGTGAAGACCAAGATAAACCACTTCCCCTGGAGTCACAGATTTTGCTCACTTCAGCCATCTCTCGCCTTCATGACGCATAGTTAACGTGACATATTTGACAAACACAGAATGCACGCGAAAAATTAAAAACTCTTTACGATGAATGGAGAGGCCTCTCTCTGTTCACGATGCTAAACAGATACTCGAAATGGTATGTAGTTATGAAAATCGATAAGAATATTATTTTATTACGCACTGTTACTGAGCCACATTCTCACTGCAGAAACCTTTCAACTGTAAGGGAGATTTAGGATGTGTCTGAAAGAATTTGTGTTTGGTATGATGAATGGCAGCTAGATAAGCCAGAACTTTATGACCACGGCCCACTACGAGACGCAGCAAGAAAGACGATTCTGAAAAAAGAGACATTTTTAAAAATCGAACATAAATTTAAGAATTACGAAGTCTTTCCTGACGTGTTGCTGGTCTGGACTGTAGCATTGTACGGAAGTGGAGCTTGGACGATAAACAGTTCAAACAAGAAGAGAATAAGTAATTTGGAATTCCGTGCTAAAGAAGAATGCTCAAGGTTAGACAGAGACACCGGATAAATAATAAAGATCAACTGACATGAATTAGGAAAAAAAAAAAGAATTCACGGCACGATTTGACTGAAAATAAAAGGATCAGATAGAACACATGCTGAGTCTTCAAGGAGTCATCAGTTTGGTAATGGAGCAAAGAGCGTGAGCTAAAAATTGTTAAGAGAGACCATGGTTTTACGTTTAAGGATGTGTAGACAGTGGAAAATTGTCGGAATGAGGTATAACATGAACATGAACTTGTTAATTAGTTAGTGATAAGGAGCATACAATAAAGAAACATGGATTTCAATTTACATAAATAGAATTGAACATTCAAAAGTAAAGACAGGCAATTTAGGATACAAAATAAGTATTTATCTGCAGAACTGAAAACGACACTTTGTTGAATGTTATGGTCAGCACTTGGTAGACCCCCCTTTCCTCTCTTGCATCCGTTGCATGGATTTCACCAGAGGCTATATTGCTTCTACTGTAATTTTACGTCATTCCTCTAGCAGAGCGTTCTTTACATCATTTCTATTGGATATCTACTGAATCCTCATAAATATAACAAGTAAATTCCATAAATTCTCTATTTGAGTGAAGTCCGGATGGTGTCAACATCCAGCAGGGAGTGTTATACACCGAAGCGCCAAAGAAACTGGTAGAGGCATTCGTATTCAAATCAGAGATATGTAAACAGCCAGGATACGGCGCTGCTGTCGGCAACGCTTATATAAGACAACAAGTGTGTGGCACAGTTGTTACGTCGGTCACTGCTGCTACTATGGAAGGTTATCAATATTTAGGTGAGTTTGAAGGTGGTGTTATAGTCGATGCACAAACGATGGGACACTGCATCTCCGAGTTAGCAATGAAATGGGGATTTTCCCGTACGACCATTTCACGAGTGTACCGTGAATATCCGGAATCCGATAAAACATCAAATCTCCGACACCACTGCGGTCGGAAGAAGATCCTGCAAGAACGGGACCAATGACGACTGAAGAGAATCGTTCATCGTGACAGAGATGCAACCCTTCCGCAGATTGCCGCAGATCTCAATGCTGGGCCATCAACAAGCGTCAGTGTGCGAACCATTCAAAGAAACATCATCGATAGGGTCTTTCGGAGCCGAAGGCCTACTCGTGTACACTTGATGACTGCCCGGCACAAAGCTTTACGCCTTGCCTGAGCCCGTCGACACCGACATGGGATTGTTGATGACTGATAAAATGTTGCCTAGTCGGACGAGTCTCGTTTCAAATTGTATCGAGTGGATGGACGTGAACGGGTATGGAGACAACCTCATGAATCCATGGACCCCGCATGTCAACAGGGAGCTGTTCGAGCTAGTGGAGGCTCTGTAATGGTGTGGTACGTGTGCAGATGGAGTGACAAGGGACACCTGATACGTCTAGATACGACTCTGACAGTTGACACGTACGTAAGCATCCTGTCTGATCACCTGCATCCATTCATATCCCTTGTGCATTCCGACGGACTTGGTCAACTGCAGCAGGACAAAGCGACAATGCGACACCCCAACGTCCAGAATTGCTACAAAGTGACTCCAAGAACACTCTTCTGTATTTAAACACTTCCTCTGGCCACCAAACCCTTCAGACATGAACGTTTTTGAGCGTATCTGGGATGCCTTGCAACATGCTGTTCAGAAGAGATCTCCACCCCCTCGTACTCTTACGAATGTATGGACAACTCTGCAGGATGCATAGTGTCAGTTCCCTCCAGCAGTACTTCAGAAATTAGTCGAGTCTATGCTACGTCGTGTTGCGGCAGTTCTGCGAGCTCTCGGGGGCCTACACGATATTTGGCAGGTGTACCAATTTCTTTGGCTTTTCAGTGTACAACAGCCACAGCCTTGCATCTAGTGTGTAGTTTTTGGATTATTCTCTTGCTTGACAATATAATCTCCAGAAAGATCCATATTATTCACACTTCTTGGTATACGTATTTTTAGAGTGTTATGTAAATATTGTGGTCCAAATTCCATCAAGAAAACACAAATCACCCACACCACTTGCAGTCATGCTGCCCGAGGCAAGTACTGAACTTCCTCCATGATTAACCGAGGCTGTTACATTTCTTTCTTCAGTTTTCTTCTTTCCACAGTGTTACTGGCCCGTTTGACTTAAACAGCTCAAATCGACTCTCGTCAGTAAATACAACCTTGTTGCAGAAATCAAACACATCGGATTTATGTTCTCTTCCAAATGCAACCCGCTTCTTCTATTGATTTTATTGATGTTCGACCTCCATACCCAGCTTCATACAGTACATTTCTTGCAGTCTGTGCTGAAACATTCTTTCCTGTATGCATTTGAACTGCAGTAGCAAGTTTTGGATTTTTCTTGACTTCTCTAAGTAGCCGTCGTTTTTCCATCTGGGATGGAGCTGCAGAACGACCGCTTCGTGATTCATTTTCGTACATTTTGGTCTGATTAAAGCTGTATATAATAGTCTTCACTGTTTGATAAGTATGTCTATGGTTTCTCCGATCACTTGTAAAGATTTTCCTTTCCAAAGCAGCTTGGCGCAGAATTCTTTTGTAGTTTCGCGACATTTTCAATCTGTATTATTTAAATACCTCTCAACGGCTTTAAAAACGGAGAACTATCAACTACAGTGGATGAAAGGCAACTGCCATAAGGAGAGGAAGAGTGGCGTGTGTCAGTACGGCACCACAGCTGGGATCGTGTTTACTAGACCAGTACTTGTTTGACATTAAATGGGGTACGGTTATAAATAAGGTGGATTTGTTCTCAAATTGGGGAACACATGAACCGAAATAGCGTTTTGTTTCTAAATGTAGTTATTAACGGGCTTAAGGAAGTAGTTATTGTTCGTTTCTTAGCTACATTTTTGTGATTGTGTTGCTTATATTCTATGCGCCATGGCCGGACGAATGTTTTTTTGAAGTCACTGCACACGTTTCACCACCTATCCTCTACAATGCCGTTCTCAATCAAATTACAGCAGAATTTGTATGTTTTTGGATGAGGTCCGCCTTTAGCAAAACACATTTTCTGTTTTTTTTTTTTTAACCCAAACATGTTTCACATGCAGTTGCAGCATCTTCAGTGGGCTTTTATTTTCCATCTGTTAAAGATAAAGAATGTTCTTTGCTGTTTGTATGCATGTAGCTATTAGTTTTTAAATCTTAATTACAGATATTTGAAAAAAAAACACACAAATTACGAATTCATACCTTTTTACCACATGGTGTGGTTTTTCTGAAGTGTTGTGTTTCTACAGTGACCGTTTTTTTTTTTTTTTTGCACAATTTGTCATCTGCAACCACTTATACTTTAAAGTAGACAAGTTGTTTAAGCCAAAATTACGATCTGAAAACTTGTTATTTCTATGTATAAAATTATTTAATTCTATGTGTATGTCTATTGACATAATGTTTCACTTACATTTTCCTTTTAATCATCTTCATCACTGTCGAACACTGTATATTGAGTTGTCACTGTCACTGTAACGGTTTCACTGCTTTACCAGCTGTAAAAACAAACATGGCGGGCACTGTAACAATTGAAGCTGTAAAAACAAGATGGCTGACAGTGGAACAGTTGAAGGTGTTCCTGAAGGTTGTTTTGAATCTTTCAGAGGTGTTAGTGATTCTTTTTTCCTTCGTGTGTGTGTGTGTGTGTGTGTGTGTGTGTGTGAAAAGAGTGGGAGGTGGAGAGAGAGAGAGAGAGAGAGAGAGAGAGAGAGAGAGAGAGAGAGAGAGAGAATGCGGGTGACAGTAGGTTTAGGGATTTATTTTATTTTTATTTTGTGTGTGTGTGGGGGGGGGGGGTGAAAAGGGAGGGAGAGAGAGAGAGAGAGAGAGAGAGGAGAGGAGAGAAAGGGAGAGAGGCAGACCCTATCGAAAAACATACATATTGTTTAAGCAAACACGGAAGAAAAGAGCTTCAACCCCCAAGATGATTACAGCAGAATTGTTTTGTCCAGTCTTATCTGGGGGGTGTAACCCAGAAATTTGCTTGTGCACGTGGACGCACGCCCAACAGAACAACCGTGTAGCGGCAGGCTTGCTGGAACAGCTGTGCCTCTCGTGTGGACCGGTTCGGACCAGTGCTGGAGTATGGCCTGGCAACAGGACACCCCGGTGCAACACGCAGGCGTCTTTCTGTGCTATTCACGCACACATTACTAGCGCTGTCGGAGATGAGACATAAACTTGTTACTCGTTTAAATAATCGGGCATTGAAGTGAGATTAATACAGGGTGGTTGCAATTAAACTGTCGCCACTTGAGAGGGCCCCCATGGAAAACGAGTGTTCGAAGGGCAATGAAAATTTGAGGAAACATTTGTAAGAACATGCGGAGAGAAATAACGAATAAACAATTGAAAGAAATTTTAATTTCCACAAGAGAGGGTAACATCTGTTAATTGGGTACCATGTTTAATTTTCGGGTTACAAACGTGACGATCATCTGCATCCACGACAGCGTGGAATCTTACTAGAGATTGTTCGCAGCAGTTTTCGAACGGTGGACCACGGGATGTTAAACTCAACGATTGCGTATCCTGATTCAAGTGTAGGGAAGAATTTATAGAGTGTATTTATTAATCGATCATTGAGATATGAATGTTTTATAATGTTACACACCACACGGATCGTGCAAAATAATCATTACTTGCCCCAACTCGTAAATTTTTTCGGTATAATTCTCCAAAACTTGGCTCCTCAATTGATAGTATTTAACATTTCTGGCTAAAGTCTATTGTCTTTTTTGTCGTTTTCATCTCTGTTTTAAACGTATTAACGTTTGCACATAAGTCAAACCCTTTTCCACATTGTTTTATAACTGCATTTAAATCGTCAATATCGTATGAGACAGGGGGTATTTCCATAACTTCGCCATTTTATATATGTCTCTGAGCACCATGGGACTTAACTTCTGAGGTCATCAGTCCCGTAGAGCTTAGAACTACTTTAACGTAAGGACATGACACACATCCGTGCCCGAGGCAGGATTCGAACCTGCGACCGTAGCGGTCGCGCGGTTCCAGGCTGTAGCGCCTAGAACCGCTCGGCCACCCCGGCCGGCTTCGCCATTTCCTAGATGCAGTTTGTTGTACAGTTTAGTGATGTTAGGAATGATGTTGGCTGTTTCCAGATCGATCAGTGCAATACTCCATTCCCCTTGCTTCAATCTATGAGAGCTACACCAAATTCACTTGAAGCATATATATATAAGTGTTGACATAATTTTACACAAAAGACCAAAACTTGGACACTTCAAGTGCATTTGGTGTAGCTCTCATAGATTGAAGCAAGGAGAATGGAGTATTGCAATCGTGAGGGATATGAATCGACGTCTTGGTAGCGTCGAAAATTGTGGAACACGCAGTTGTTGACAAATAAATGGCACAGTTCTTCGAACGGGTGTAAATCTCTGTACAAGTCATAGTAGAACACATTAATCCAGTTTTTGAAACATAAGCAACCCAGTGCATTTCAGAACTTCCCCCAACGTCTAAATGTATGATCCCACATTCTTTTTACTTCCACATCGTCTTTGGCAACGTATTCCACCTAAACACTCCACAAAAGCTTGGGATTTTAAGTTTCTTGACAAATTTAAGCAGTTCTGTATGTAAAAAAGTATAGTTAGGCAACTTTTTTTTTAATAAACAGTCCATGTCCTTGCTTGTATGGTTTTGAATATAGTCCATTACTGATAGTGATGGCCTCCACATCCTATTGCACCTTTTAGCTTCCAGTAGTTGCTCCTCTGCATTCTGTGCATTCTTTACCGTTTGGCCTGTGGCAGCCACTCCTCCTTCAAATGAACCAATTTCTGAGAGTTCTGCAAGTCCTGGAATTAGAACATGATAATTACACCAGATGTCCTAGGTATTCACAGAACCCTAGGCAGTTTAACGCACAGTTTCCTTACTCCTTTCTGATACAAGGTGGTTTTTTCTGCTGCAGCCGCTGATTGGAAGCAATTTTTTAAACATCCTATAGGCTGTTTGTTCTATTTCTTTAGTGTAGAATGAGGTGCATCTATATTTTTTTGAAATTAATTCCAACACCCAGTTTAGGTATGGCATACAGTGCTTTATCAGCTGTGAATGCTGCAATACATTGTTCTTTCCTAATGTCCCTTTTTCTACGAATTTTCTTGGCTTTATCAGCTAAAATGCGATCTGCAGTGTTGTATTCTGCCAAACCTTGATTTGCACTATATGCTGAATCATGCTACTTGCAGGCCTCATCTAATTTATTAATCCCCTTTTTACCTCTCTCAGCTTCGTTCCATGTTCACAACAGTTGTATCCAGGGATATGTAGTACTTTTGGTAACTTACTGAGAATACTGCCACCATCTCTGATCCACTTCCTAGTACTCACGTTATGCTACTGCACTGTCTGTGGCTTGCACACCATGTCATATACCAAATCAGGTGCATTCACTCAACTGTTTTGTGATGATTTCGCTAAAGCCTTGTTCCCTCGACGTCTTCTTACACGCCGTAAAGAAAAATGTTCATTTAGGAACTTTTCTGTAATTCCTGTGTGTAGAAGCTATGGACAGTTCCATCATCTTCGCTACCTTCAAGATGTAGGTATACTCCCAATAGTTTATCAGAGAATGTCTAGCCTTCCGTGTCAATTATGAAGATTAAATTGCATCCACACAGTTTATTTTATCACTCTGTTCAGACGGTCCACAACACTCGCTTTCATGGGGGATAACGTCTAGTGGTTTATTCCATATCGTTCCATTACTGATTTGCAATACCTCAAGCACATTTTGCCTCCATGGTTTGTTTGTAGGTTGTCAGGACACCGATTCATCCCACGCAGGAGCAAATGTTCAAACACCTGTCGTACTTCTTCCTTTCCACTCTTTACCCTCAAAGGAAGGCCCCAGGCGAATTTCGAATAAGTATCTGTGATCATTGAAATATATTTGACACCTTTATTCGATTGTAAAATTTCTCTCATACGATGTCTGTTCAAAAAATTCCGGAACTTTGTCAACAAAATTTTTCAGCGCCTACCTTTTACTTACTGTGAATGGTCTCCTTCGAAATATTCTCCGCCACAATTGATATACTGTTCACAATTTTGTTTCCATTTCCGGAAGCAGTCTTGGTATACCTTTCGTTGGATCGCGCAAAGCGTCGTCTGCGAATTTTCTTTTATCTCGTCTATTGTTGCAAATCTTCTCCCTTTATCGGGGTTTTCGGCTTTGGAAATAGCAAAAACTGTAAGTAGGCTGTTTAGGTTTTCTTATTGGTAACGCCATGTAGCGCTCTGTATGAAAGTCACTGGCTGTGCTGTGTGCGGTCTGTGGCTGGTTTGCATTGTTGTCTGCCGTTGTAGTGTTGGGCAGCGGCAGCTGGATGTGAACAGCGCGTAGCGTTGCGCAGTTGGAGGTGAGCCGCCAGCAGTGGTGGATGTGGGGAGAGAGATGGCGGAGTTTTGAAATTTGTAATACTGGATATCATAAAGTGCTATATATATTATGACTATTAAGGTAAATACATTGTTTGTTCTCTATCAAAATCTTTCATTTGCTAACGATGCCTATCAGTAGTTAGTGCCTTCAGTAGTTTGAATCTTTTATTTAGCTGGCAGTAGTGGCGCTCGCTGTATTGCAGTAGTTCGAGTAACGAAGATTTTTGTGAGGTAAGTGATTTGTGATAGGTATAGGTTAATGTTAGTCAGGGCCATTCTTTTGTAGGGATTTTTGAAAGTCAGATTGCGTTGCGCTAAAAATATTGTGTGTCAGTTTAAGCACAATCGTGTATAATTGTTCAAAGGGAACGTTTCAAAACGTCCGCAGGGCCCAGGTTGGGAGAGTACGGAGGAAGAGGCAGCACAGTGATTTCGTTTTTTGTGCAAAAGCCACGCACGAGCAGGGATGAATGTGCGGTTGTGTTATCATGATGCAAGAGCTATGAATTGTCTCGCCACATTTTAGGCCGTTTCCTTCTCACATTTCTTACAGGCGTCGCAACACGTCCCAGTAGTACCATTGATTAACAGTTTATCTCTGTGGCACGAGTTCATGATGAACTAACACTTCAAAGTCAAAGAAAACTATCAGCATGGGTTTGACATTTGACCTGACGAGCGTTTTTTGGTCTTGGAGAACCTTTCCCGAACCATTATGAAGAGTGAACCTTGGTCTCAGCATCATACCTGTAGACCCATGTCTTATCATCAGTTTTAATTTTCCTAAGGAACATCTCGTTCTCATTTGCGTGACCCAAAAGTTCTTCACAGACTGCTAGGCGAAGGTCTTTCACGCCTTGACTCTTGACACTTGGGACAAACTTGGCGGCAACACAATGCATTCGAAGATGCTGTGTCAGGATTTATTGACATGAACCGACTGAAATGCTACAGTCTTCTGCAATCTCTCGGACAGTCAGTCTTCAATTGGCATGCACACATTCGTTGACGTTCCTGACATGAGGGTCGTCGGTAGACTCAAAGGGCGTCCTGAATGAGGGCCATCTTTAACTTCCGTCTGGCCATTTTTTAAACCGTGTAAATCATTCATAACACTGAGTATGGCTTAAGCACTCATCAACTGCATCATTTGGTGTGTCTCTGTATAGGTTTTCTTGAGTTTTACCCCAAAATTTAATGCAGACGCATTGCTCCTCTAACTCTGCAATCTTGAAATCTGCAAACTGTGCGACACAACTTTCTACTCAATACAGCACTAAACAAGAACTAAGAGACATACAACAATCAAACTGCCGGTAGTTGCACATTAAACACACGCGTGTGCAGGAATGCCAATCGCTTTTTGCCCCAACACACTACTGGCGCGAAATTACGAGTGTTTTGGAATTTTTTGAACAGGCCTTGTATGTGAGAGATTGGCTTCCATAAATCATCCAAACAACATATTATGGCACGTCTGTGAAGAAATGTTTTGTGCACAGTCCTATGGAGTACACAGACACTGTCTCGATATCTATTATGATTCAGTAATGCATCTTTATCAGATCTCTAGCATGATTGATATTATTTCACTCATGTGATTTGTATTCCCTGCGGCGGCTGGTGCTGTGTGTCACAGTAATCGTTCTATGATTTCATTAGGTTAATCACAGTAAATATACTCCAGAGGTAGTGTGTTCAGTTTTTTTTTTTTTTTTTTTTTTTTTTTTTTTTTTTTTGTGCAGAATGCCAATGCCTTCACTTTCGCAATGTACACCAGTTAACATTGGTTAAATAATGTTGATGTGTTTTCTGCTGATTGTAATTTTTAATCGTCCATTTGGGGTGTTGTCTCGCCTATGTGCGTTAGTCATATGTAATATTACAGCATACGATCATATCTCTTTCAGCAAATAGTTTTTGGGGTTGAAAGTTTTTAGGAATCTTAGTTCCATTAACCTGGGTACTACCTCTAATCCCTTTTCTCCAGTGAGCATTGTGTGCTTCATTAAGCACGTAGGACGCTTTTTCTACATATACGGTTAATCCCGGCTGAACCCGTATGCCACATCTAATTTGCTAGCACTGTGATGGTTGATGAAATTGGCAATAGTACGTTCTTCTTCTTCCTCCCTTCCCCTTCTTCTGCCTCCATCTGCAGTGTGTGAGAGCTGTTTAATACCTTCTGTAAGTAACTTAAACATTTCAGTGAGACACTGTTCCCACTCCAGCTGTCCTAATTTTGACAGAACATATTTCAGTCAATTAGGCTTCCACGCCTTGATGACACTACGTACTGTCAACATATACTAAACTGACTTCAGTGTGGTGTGTCTCTTGTATACTCTTACAAAAGTGGCAGCTGACATCACTTCACCTCACTTACAAGGAAACAAAATAAACACTATTATTTAAAATGGTTCAAATGGCTCTAAGCACTATGGGACTTAACATCGGAGGTTATGAGTCCCCTAGACTTAGAACTACTTAAACCTAACTAACCTAAGGACATCACACACATCCATGCCCGAGGCAGGTATAGAACCTGCGACCATAGCAGCAGCGCGGATCGGGACTGAAGCGCCTAGAACCACACAGTTACTTAAACATATATACAAACATATATACACCAGCCTCCCCATGAACTATGGACCTTGCCGTTGGTGGGGAGGCTTGCGTGCCTCAGCGATACAGATGGCCGTACCGTAGGTGCAACCACAACGGAGGGGTATCTGTTGAGAGTCCAGACAAACGTGTGGTTCCTGAAGAGGGGCAGCAGCCTTTTCAGTAGTTGCAGGGGCAACAGTCTGGATGATTGACTGATCTGGCCTTGTAACATTAACCAAAACGGCCTTGCTGTGCTGGTACTGCGAACGGCTGAAACCAAGGGGAAACTACAGCCGTAATTTTTCCCGTGGGCATGCAGCTTTACTGTATGATTAAATGATGAAGGCGTTCTCTTGGGTAAAATATTCCGGAGGTAAAATATTCCCCCATTCGGATCTCCGGGCGGGGACTACTCAAGAGGACGTCGTTATCAGGAGAAAGAAAACTGGCGTTCTACGGATCGGAGCGTGGAATGTCAGATCCCTTAATCGGGCAGGTAGGTTAGAAAATTTAAAAAGAGAAATGGATAGGTTAAATTTAGATATAGTGGGAATTAGTGAAGTTCGGTGGCAGGAGGAACAAGACTTTTGGTCAGGTGAATACAGGGTTATAAATACAAAATCAAATAGGGGTAATGCAGGAGTAGGTTTAATAATGAATAAAAAAAATAGGAGTGCGGGTAAGCTACAACAAATAGCATAGTGAACGCATTATTGTGGCCAAGATAGACACGAAGCCCACGCCTACTACAGTAGTACAAGTTTATATGCCAACCAGCTCTGCAGATGATGAAGAAATTGATGAAATGTATGATGAGATAAAAGAAATTATGCAGGTAGTGAAGGGAGACGAAAATTTAATAGTCATGGGTGACTGGAATTCGTCAGTAGGAAAAGGGAGAGAACGAAGCATAGTAGGTGAATATGGATTGGGGGGAAGAAATGAAAGAGGAAGCCGTCTGGTAGAATTTTGCACAGAGCATAACTTAATCATAGCTAATACTTGGTTCAAGAATCATAAAAGAAGGTTGTATACATGGAAGAATCCTGGAGATACTAAAAGGTATCAGATAGATTATATAATGGTAAGACAGAGATTTGGGAATCAGGTTTTAAATTGTAAGACATTTCCAGGGGCAGGTGTGGACTCAGATCACAATCTATTGGTTATGAACTGTAGCACAAAAAGGTGCTAATTTAAGGAGATGGGACCTCGATAAACTGAAAGAACCAGAGGTTGTAGAGAGTTTCAGGGAGAGCATAAGGGAACAACTGACAGGAATGAGGGAAAGAAATACAGTAGAAGAAGAATGGGTAGCTCTGAGGGATGAAGTAGTGAAGGCAGCAGACGATCAAGTAGGTAAGAAGACGAGGGCTGATAGAAATCCTTGGGTAACAGAAGAAATATTGAATTTAATTGACGAAAGGAGAAAATATAAAAATGCAGTAAATGAAGCAGGCAAAAAGGAATACAAACGTCTCAAAAATGAGATTGACAGGAAGTGCAAAATGGCTAAGCAGGGATGGCTAGAGGACAAATGTAAGGATGTAGAGGCTTATCTCACGAGGGGTAAGACAGGTACTGCCTACACGAAAATTAAAGAGACCTTTGGAGAAAAGAGAACCACTTGTATGAATATCAAGAGCTCAGATGGAACCCCAATTCTAAGCAAAGAAGGGAAAACAGAAAGGTGGAAGGAGTATTTACAGGGTCTATACAAGGGCGATGTACTTGAGGACAATAAAATGGAAATGGAAGAGGATGTAGATGAAGATGAAAAGGGGGATACGATACTGCGTGAAGAGTTTGACAGAGCACTGAAAGACCTGAGTCGAAACAAGGCCCCGGGAGTAGACAACATTCCATTAGAACTACTGACGGCCTTGGGAGAGCCAGTCCTGACAAAACTCTACCATCTGGTGAGCAAGATGTATGAGACAGGCGAAATACCCTCAGACTTCAAGAAGAATATAATAATTCCAATCCCAAAGAAAGCAGGTGTTGACAGATGTGAAAATTACCGAACTATCAGTTTAATAAGTCACAGCTGCAAAATACTAACGCGAATTCTTTACAAACTAATGGAAAAACTGGTAGAAGCGGACCTCGGGGAAGATCAGTTTGGATTCCGTAGAAATGTTGGAACACGTGAGGCAATACTAACCTTACGACTTATTTTAGAAGAAAGATTAAGAAAAGGCAAACCTACGTTTCTAGCATTTGTAGACTTAGAGAAAGCTTTTGACAACGTTAACTGGAATACTCTCTTTCAAATTCTGAAGGTGGCAGGGGTAAAATACAGGGAGCGTAAGGCTATTTACAATTTGTATAGAAACCAGATGGCAGTTATAAGAGTCGAGGGGCATGAAAGGGAAGCAGTGGTTGGGAATGGAGTGAGACAGGGTTGTAGCCTATCCCCGATGTTATTCAATCTGTATATTGTGCAAGCAGTAAAGGAAACAAAAGAAAAATTCGGAGTAGGTATTAAAATTCATGGAGAAGAAGTAAAAACTTTGAGGTTCGCCGATGACATTGTAATTCTGTCAGAGACAGCAAAGGACTTGGAAGAGCAGTTGAACGGAATGGACAGTGTCTTGAAAGGAGGATATAAGATGAACATCAACAAAAGCAAAATGAGGATAATGGAATGTAGTCAAATTAAATCAGGTGATGCTGAGGGAATTAGATTAGTAAATGAGACACTTAAAGTAGTAAAGGAGTTTTGCTATTTAGGGAGTAAAATAACTGATGATGGTCGAAGTAGAGAGGATATAAAATGTAGACTGGCAATGGCAAGGGAATCGTTTCTGAAGAAGAGAAATTTGTTAACATCGGGTATAGATTTAAGTGTCAGGAAGTCGTTTCTGAAAGTATTTGTATGGAGTGTAGCCATGTATGGAAGTGAAACATGGACGATAAATAGTTTGGACAAGAAGAGAATAGAAGCTTTCGAAATGTGGTGCTACAGAAGAATGCTGAATATTAGATGGGTAGATCACATAACTAATGAGGAGGTATTGAATAGAATTGGGGAGAAGAGGAGTTTGTGGCACAACTTGACAAAAAGAAGGGACCGGTTGGTAGGACATGTTTTGAGGCATCAAGGGATCACAAATTTAGCATTGGAGGGCAGCGTGGAGGGTAAAAATCGTAGAGGGAGACCAAGAGATGAATACACTAAGCAGATTCAGAAGGATGTAGACTGCAGTAGGTACTGGGTGATGAAGAAGCTTGCACAGGATAGAGTAGCATGGACAGCTGCATCAAACCAGTCTCAGGACTGAAGACCACAACAACAACAACATATACACCAGTTCTCACACATTTGTTTGACCCATGGGAATGCTTCACGGAGATACTGTGTAAATTATATGCCCGTTGTAATAATAAGGATATGTAATTAGCTGATTTAGTGCTTGCAGAAGTTAAATAGAAAGTATGCAGAATGTTTCTACATGAGATGCATAACACAGTTAACATGAATAGTGACACAGTTATGAGACCTGGAAGAGGTCGAAATAAGGTTCAATAGCTTGTGCACCGGCCACTCCTGCTATAAACACCTTAGACTTTTTGACACTCCTTACCACATCTGCATTTCTTATATCTTTAAATATATTGCTCGGCCCCTGCACACAATGGAAATATTCTTGAAATGCAGCTAGTTCTATTTATTATGTGAGTGTCATATAATCACAGGGAAGTTAAAGGATGTAAGGGAACTCAAAAATGTCTAATTCAGATGGAGAATACAGAAATTTTTATTTAATATAATCAAGTGAGCAACTGACATTGAACTACAAACATCAGGCTCCTGAATATTGTTGCGAACTAAACGGAAATAGCTCTAAACTTCGTGGGACTCCCGTTTTATTGGAAGACTGCAGGAAGCAAAATTCAGAAGACTTCATTACCTGTGCAGCTCGTAAAAGCGAGATAAATGAATCATAAATTTAATATAGCTGACTGAGCATAACCAAATGTGATAAATGCAAGCTGCTCAGAAGGCGGGTTGTGCTACTGCCTGTGTGAAACTTACTTTCTTCAAGTAAAACAAGTGGTCGCCCGTCAGTACCAGATGAAACCCAGGAAACGAATATTATCTTAAATTAAAAGTTCTCTGCAGAACCCCCACAATTTCCAAGTTCCACTTGGAGGGGAAATTAAACGCTGCTGTATATGTAACTAACGAATAAGTTTCTTTTTCTACGTAAAAATAGGGGAAAGTAATAGTAACCTCCCACTCAAATCTTATGAAAAGCATTATTGTGGTTCACGAGACAGGTTTCGAGCAGTGTCTCCATTGGTCAGTGCCAACTGCACCGTGCCTGTTAGCGGGGCGTTACTTTACATTGGACAGCCCTTAGTTCTGGAGGAAAGCAACGAACTTTCTCACACCAGGGAAGCGCCAGTAGGTGCCCTTCTCGTTGACCTGCAGACAAAAGGACACATTTCACCCTCAAGCACCCCGGGGGAAAGGTGTAGTGATGGGCCGCACCCTGCCTGTGGCAACGGGATTAGCGCCAGGAACTGTCAACAATAAGCATTTCGGGAAACGGAACCGTTTCCACGAAAACTGACTGCCACCCAGGAGTAACTCGTTCCCCACTATTGAGACACAGTGAAAAGCCTTCTCTTGGCCTTACGGGTCTGTCTGGCCCTCTTCATGTGACAAATGGCAAACCCATGAGCAAGCAGCGCCCTTGGTGGGGAAAGTGGCCTTTCCAGTAAGGATCCTGCAACTGTTCTACAGGCACACCCAAAATCAGATGCCCGTTTCCCGTTCGACTGTGTTGTGCAGTTTGCGATGATTTACGTTGATTCTGTTCGTGCGATTTTGGTTATTAGCATCAGTCAATCCAGTTTGTGTATTCTGTGATACACATATTTATTCAAAAGTGATGGATCAGCAAACTACATCGCAAGAAAATGTGCACAACACAAAGAAGAGGTATTTTCTGAGTAAAGAGCATTCAATCGCCTCAACGTAATTACAGCTTGTATTCAACGAGTTGAAACGAAAAGAACTGCTGGCTAATGTTGCCAGTTCCACAAAAAGCGCTGCAGTTTATACAAAAGTCAGTCTTGCTACACAGGATGTATGCGTGAAACAGTTGGTTTACTCGAATCGACAAGAAAGAGCGCTAAGAATTCTGGGAGCAAACCCATCGTTACAGACATCTATAAAAAAACCTGGAAATCGACAAACGATAGAGGACTTTTACATTAAGCAAAAAATTAGTGACGACGTTAAGCAAATTACTTATTCCAATAAAACACAGAAAAGTTTATTTCTCTTGGCAGAAAATTGTTTCTCACAAGACACTGTGTGAAATGGAAATTCTCTGGAAGAGATCTGTAAATAAAAGAAAGATTCTGGTAGAGAAAACTGATTATTATTATTATTCTCGAATCAGAAACATACAAATTTACAGTAGCCATACACATCCTTTTATATGTGTGTGTGTGTGTGTGTGTGTGTGTGTGTGTGTGTGTGTGCGCGCCCAGTACTTTGCAACCTCCAAAAGGCGCTTGGAGTGGCTTGCAGGAGATCAATCTTCGTGCAGGATGTAGGGCACAAAAGGCACTGGAGCATGTGGCTTGCGGTTTGTTCTTGTCCACAATCACAGGACGTATCTTCTGTTATGAAGCCTCATCTCTTCAGGTTGTCTCTGGATCGTCCAACTCCTGATCGTAATCTGTTTAAAGATTTCCACACCAGCCAGCTCTCGTCGTGTCCAGGTGGTAGTTCTTCAGCTTCTGGCGTCTGCAGGTGAGGCGTCGACTTCTTCCATAACTCCAGTCTTGCATTCTCTGGTGAAATGGTGAGCTTCTCGGATGTTCTCAGGAAGCTCTTTCGCGATCTCAGCCGTTGCTGTGGTGGATTATGTCCGTGCAGTGGATGGGCACTGTCCTGTTCCACTTTCAGTCTCTCCTTGTTGGCAGCCACTGTTCTGCGTATCCATGGTGGCGCTATTCCAGCCAGGCAGTAGAGCTTATCAGTTGGGGTAGGTTTTAAGCAGCCTGTGATCAACCTGCAGGTTTCGTTGAGAGCAATGTCTACTTGTCTGGCATGAGATGACCTGTACCAGACTGGAGAAGCATATTCAGCAGTAGAAAAGCACAGTGCCATTGCAGAACAGCGAACAGTTTGTGGATGTGATCCCCACTGTGTCCCCGCTAGTTTGCGAATTAGGTTGTTTCGAGCGGAGATTTTCATTTTGTTGTTCTTGCAGTGAGTTTTGAATGATAGAGTTCTATCGAGAGTGACTCCCAAGTATTTAGGTGCGTGATGATGCTGGAGTTGGATGCCTGACCATGCAATATGTAGCTCACGATTAGCTTCCCTGTTCCTTAAATGAAAGGCACACACTTGTGTCTTCGAAGGGTTTCGTCTGAGTTGGTTCCGATTGTAGCAGCTTGACAGTGTTCTAAGTGCTGTTGTCAGGTTTCTTTCCACTCTTTCAAAGCATGGCGGCTGATCCTTTCACACCAGAAACAACATCTTGGTCCTTTTCAGGACCACGGTTGACCATCATATCGATGAATATAGAAGGTATATCATCACCAAAAGAAGAACTGTTACAAGAAAAAACTTATGAAATTGACTGAAGAATACAAATACTTGATATAAGCAAGAAAATTTAGAGATGAAGGCGAAAAGTCCTTTTATATCACAAAACATGGGTGTGCAACATTAAGTATAGGAAACGTTGGCTGGTTCCTGGCATTGACGGCATCATGGACAATGTTAGCCGAAGCAACAGGATTGTTGTGGTGAATACTGGATCTAATGCTGGCTTGATTTATATGTCTACATCAATCCTGTTCTCTTCGAAATACTTCCCTTTATATGTTACACCCTCATGCCAACGCTTTTTCCAAAACCGGGAACTTTTCTGGAACTCTATCTTCGGGACAGATTTTAGTCCTCTCAGCGACGCGTTTTCAATCTCGTCTGTGCCTGTAAAAGATTGCCCTTTGTAGTCTCCTTTATTTCTGGGAGCAAAAACAGTTACATGGAGCGCATTTGGACGCTAGGCCATCATCATAATATTGTTTTTGGGCATAAATTCACGAATACGCAACGAAATGTTAGCAGGTGCATTATCGTGGTATAAAAACCAGCTTCACGCGAACGACATTGAAATTCTGAGTAATACTCCTCACTGTTCGTTTCTCCTTGTAGCAAAAACTCATGGCACGCTGTAATGTTAAAATCGAAGAACACTGTGAACATTGCCGTATAACCTTTACATATGACCGCACTTGTCGAGCTTCTTGCGATCTTGGGTATCCAGGTTGCTTCCACTGAGGCGTCATATCCGTCAACTCGTGTTTCGTCACTTATTACGACCCGTTTCAATACCTCCGTATCGCTGTTGACTTCATCTAGCGGCTCCTGAGCAACCTGCATTCGCCGCTTTTTTGTCCAAAATTCGGCGATCTCGGAACAAATTTGCTCAAAAGACAGCAAACAATTTCATGAAATGAGCCAACTGATGTGTCAACATCATCACCGTCCTCTCTGACTGTGATCTGGCGAAGTCATTTGTTTCACTTTTTCCACGATTTCATCGCGTGATGTGCTGGGGCGTACTGGGCACGCATCGTCTTTAGCGGCCTCACGGCATTCTTCGAAACACTTTTAACACTTATAAGTCCTTGTTTTATTCATTGCATTTTCACCAAAAGCAATATTTAACATTTCTGAAACTTCGATGCACTTTATTCCATGCATATAAAATTTAATACAAATGCCCTAATTCATTTTTATACAAAATGAAGAATAGCTTGTAGTACCAAACCACCTGTAACATTTCGACAGCTGACAATAAACTTAATGTTCCATATGCCTAACATTATACAGATACTTCTCAGACATGTTTACCAACACAATGACAAAAAAGTTGTGTGAGTCAGACTAATACAACACACGAAATTACATATTCCTCGATACTTTTTAATTGCCCCTCATGTAGCAAGAAATGTTGCGTCTCAGTACAGCTGTTCAAAGAAAACCTCTACCTCTTATTAGCAACACAAACTGAGAGTAAGCCTTAAATTCTACAGGATAGTTGCAGTATATGGTGTTCAAAATTCTTTCCGAATATATCCATAGTTTTAGGAGGAGAGAGTAGACAAATATGCATTCAGATGAACAGGCATTCGATTCTATATAAGAAGTAGATATATGAATTCTAACATCCGTTCAGACGTTAATATAATTTGCTCTATAATGTTGTGCTTCAGATGAAGGCAATCGTCTTCTCTGTTCTGTATGGTGTTGACGAATTAATCTAAAAATAAATGCTGCCCAGACGTATCTATACGTTTCCTTGCCACAGATTTTAAGCTCGCGCCGTGGCAGGGCCGGTACAACTTTGTGAAATAGTCTGTAGAAGCACGGGGACCAACGAGATACACGGGCCCTGCAGCGAACGAGGCCCACGAGAAAGACAGGCCGCGGCGCGTACGTCACGAAGGTAGGCCTGGGGTGCTATTCTGTATCGTTCATACCGATCGGTGCAGTAGGTTAGTGACGTCATTTTCGGTTCTTTATCCGAAGGTGCTATTCTGTGAGCTTCTGAGGCCTGTTACCGATCGGTCTTCCTGCCGACTTTTCGACAACTGTACGGAGAGTTTTTGGATTTCGGTCTGGCGCTCTCGTTCGGTTTGGTGTAATTTATTTACACCTAGAATTTGTTGTTTTAAACATATTGAGCGGTTTTAGCGTCGGATTTAGTGATTATGTTACTGAAGAATCACCGGGACACGTCTGGGTGGAAAGGAAATTCATAAGAGACTAACTTCCTTTGTTAGAAATATGGTTTGTATTGTTATTGTGAATGATTATAACATAAAAAATAGTTTGTCAATATTCTCACAAAATACCCATTATTTTTAAGTAATTAAGAGTTTTAAAAAATCATTAAATTTCAAAATGTCGGCTCTGCTTAATATATCATATGAGTGTTAGCTGAAATTACGAGTGACTTCGCATACTTTTTCCACAAATGGTTTTCTTATTAACTATCGAAACACGTTTAAAACTTTTAAGTAACTCCGCCAAGGAATTTTGTCAAGCCTGATAGAGGAAACCTTCCAAAATTTTATGCATTTACAACTTATGCCCGCATCATTCCGCAACTGTCATCCTATGTCTCTCTTGACTGGAATTACGTGTAATAAAATGCTGTGGGCAAGCGAGTTGTAGTAGACCAGCGTGTAAGGCAGCATGTTTGGTCAGAGGGTTGGGTACCCACTGCAACAAAAACTGAGTAAATAGATCAGTCGAAAACCGAATTGGGTGTCATCGGCCGTCCACTCTGAACAGATTCAACGAACAATACAGAACAAAATGAGATCAACACAAAAAAAAAAAAAAAAAAAAATTGGTGTATTCAGGATCATAGGTTTGCATACTGCTGGGTACAAAAATATTTTCTTTCCTCTTTTCGTTTTTGTAACACATTCTGAGCCTTCGTTAATCGTCAAAGTTAAGCATTTTTCTGATATATTCGTTATTATTTACACGTAAGAATTCGCTTTCTCAGTAATGAGTATCTTCGATTTCGTGACTTAGATATGTTTAAGAAATGAAAGATGAAATTGCTGTGCATGAAACAACTGACAGTGACATTTATACTCTTCCTTGTCACAAATAATTCACCATTTCTTTCTGAATACGTAGCGATTTCCGAGTGTGTGTGTAGTCAGACAAGAATCTAAGAGCTTAATTTAAATTACTGCGAATCAAACTAGCAGCAATCGTCTTTATACTCTAGCTTGTCACAAGTATTTATGTGCGATCGAATCCTTAACAGCAGTAACAGAGATGAAAGATTCCCACCACAATATTTTTAGACTATACCACCATGTATGAAATATTTTGATCCAGCAGATGCATGTTAAAAGCTATAACGAACTTCTATAGCTGCACTCGCCACACGCTCTCGAAAAGGCGTTTTTTAAAATTTTGTTTTTATGAACCAAATCGGTGAAGCATCATATAGGGAAGTAGGCTACTTCATAATCTGGATCCCTAGCAGCGGGTTACAACCACATGCTATGCATGTTTTTATTCTTTGACAATCTCTTAAACAATTTTTCGGATTCGTGGAGATGTGTTCTGTCTATGCAACTAATTGAAGGCAATTTGTTTATTGCCATACGCGTTTCACTTCTTTTATTTGTTTAGGATCTTTACGAATAAAAGAAGCGAAATGCTTATGGCAATAAGCAAACTGCCTTCAGATAGTTTCAGAGTCGTTTGTCCATGAATTTTGAAGCAACTAAGGAACGATGGAAAACAGAAAAAATGACGAATTTTTCGGGTGTTTCTATACATGTATTTGTACAATGTGGTACTACACTCCATTCCTAACTCATATTCCGAAACGTAAAATCCAAAACAAGACGTCCATGTGAATGAGAATAAAATGACATAATGTGATATTTATGACAGTTTCTATAACACAGTCAATATTCTATGATTATCATGCATTCATGGAAGCACGTGGTCAGCGAAATCTGAACAGTATTACGTACTCTAACCACACTTTTCGGTACTGTGAAGATTAGCGTGCCTGTGTCGGCTGCTAGCTGCTGTGGCGCTGCAGTGCGCATGCGCGGATCTGAGGCAGATTGCTTTTGATCGGTTGGCGTGACGAGAAGTGACAACAGCGTTACGGTTCACTAGGACCGTTCGTCATCGCTTCCGAAATGGTTAAAAAATAATGTTGGGGCTCTCCTTCAAAAACAACCGTTCGATGCGCTCGAATACCGAACCAATCGGCTGAATGACGGAAAGATACAGAATAGGGCCCCTGAACTCTCTCGCTCAGCAGTCTACATTTCTAGGGGAAGTATCTCTTTTCTATCAAACTGTTATTGATTACTTGATAAAATGGAGTAAGCCCTTGTCTGATATTAAACATTTTGACTGGATTTTGCTAAAGACTGTACCTTCATGGGAAAATGTTGAAAAGACATTCAAGTGGATGCATGAAAACACAAGCTGTAAATTGAATGAGTCCCTTCTCTTTGACCAAGTACTGAAATTAAAGTGGGTTTTGGGGGAGGTCAAAGATGAAAGTTTTGAGAATATGATGTCACATAAGAAATGGGTGTTCTTCATTCATAATTGTATTTCTAGTGAGCAGTATTCAGAGTTGCTGAAAATTGTGGAATTTTATTTCTCCATTCCCAGTCATAACGCCAATGTAGAGAGAGTCTTTTCCCTCATGAATTCACAGTGGACAGAAGAAAGGAATAGGTTAACAGTAAAATCAGTTAAAGCAATGATGCAAATACAGTACAATATGAAAAATGTAAGTTGCAGTGAATTTCATAAACTGATTGAGAACTAGATTAAGTTCCTTTCATCTATTCAAGGTTCTGAGAAATACGATTGGTATAAGAAAAGCTCAAATGATGACAATAGAACTTCGTGTACTGAATAATGTAACGCATATTCTTATTTTTTGTAATAAATGCTTTCTTAATGAAGCAGTTCTTCCTAAACTCTGGGTCATTAATTAAATGCACATTTCCCTTAGCTTATGGGCATGAGGACTCCTTATTCCTCTTATTTCCTTCGATCGGCTACGGTGACTAAGTTTTGTCCTGGTTTTGAATTCCGAGATTATGGCAACCCTAGGCACAGCAGGCAAAATGTGTTTCTGAACCTATTAACTCGCAACTGGGCGTGTACGTACTAACGATAATTGTATCTTTTACTGGAATCTGCTATTATGAAGTCTCACTGCTTAACAGTACTACAACGAAATTTAAGATCGATACTCGATGTAAATGGCATAATGGCTTGTTTATTTCCCATGGACCCTGCACGAAGCCGAGCATTCATGAAGTGTGGCGGACAAGCTGACTAGTGTGACGTCACAAGTTCGTTGTATGGCCCATATATCTCGTTGGCCCCAAGTCAGCTTGTCCGCCACACTTCGCAAACACTCGGCTTCGTGCAGGGCCCATGCGAAATCAATACTTAATTGAAAAGGTACCCATTAAAGGTCTTCATTTTGTCGTGTCCTACCGAGAACTTGCGTGCATTTACATGCGCAGTCAAGAATTATTAAACTCGTCTGAAATATACAAGAGTATGCTGGTACTGCCAGAAGATAAGGGAAAGGCAACGGTCGTAATGAGGTCCGAAGATTATGAGCAGAAGATCCGGGACCTATTAGATCAGACAACGTACCGAAAACCAATCGCAGATCCGACGCATCGGATCACACAGAATACGAATCGGTTAGTCAAGGCGTCTTCTCTCTCGGCGGATATACAAAGTGATCTACAGAAGCCCTTCCATCTGCGCTATATGGGTTACAAAAGGTCCATAAGAACAATGTTTCATTAAGACAGACTTTTAGCGCTCCTGGGTTACCGACGTATGAACTGCAAAACACTTGGACTCTCTGCTCCAGCCGCACGTGAGGAAGACCGATACATACATAAAGGACGCTGGATATTTCATTGAGAAGCTGAAGAAACTAAAACTTGGACCAAACGACATCTTGGTCAGCTTTGATGTTGTTTCTTTGTTTACTAAAGTGCCACTGAGTGACTTTCTGGAGCACATCGGTTCCATTTTCCCGCAAGACATCACCAAGCTCCTTCATTCCTTCATGCATGTCTCACCACGAGCTATTTCACGTGGAATGACAACTTCTACGAACTGCTGGAAGGCGTCTCAAAGGGTAGTCCTCTTAGTCCAGTGGTGGCCAACTTTTTCATGGAACATTTCGAAACACAGACACTGGACTTGGCACCTTGAATACGTAAGGCGTCGTACAGATATGTCAATGATACCTTCGTTGTGTGCAGCCAAGATGAGGAACACCTCAGTGACTTCATGGGACACTTGAACAGCCTCCACGCCAACATGAAATTTTCCAAGGAAATAGAAACGGACAAACAGCTACCGTTTCTAATTGTGCTGGTCACAAAGCATTGTGAATATCTGGGACGCAGCGTGTATAGAAAACCGACACACACGGACTAATACCTACACAAACTGTCAAACCACCAACCGAGCCAGAAAAGAGGCATGATTAACACCCTCGTAACGCGAACAAGACGAATATGTAAGCTGCAGCTCCTCAGATGCGAGATGCAACAACTGGAAAGCAATGGGTACTTCACCAGTTATATAAGAAGTTTAACAGAAGCAAACACTCGGCGAAGTGACGTATCGAACAAAGAAATATCGGGTACGTCGTTTCTGCTGTACATCCCAAGAGTGACGGAGAGAATCGGCCGTATATTGTGCAAAAACACGCCGTAAAGACTATTTATAAACCGACAAAGAAGATCAAAGATTGTCTCAGATCGACAAAGGATAAAAGGTACCCAAATGGTTCAAATGGCTCTGAGCACTATGGGACTTAACATATGAGGCCATCAGTCCCCTAGAACTTAGAACAACTTAAACCTAACAAACCTAAGGACATCACACACATCCCTGCCCGAGGTAGGATTCGAACCTGCGACCGTAGCAGTCGCGCGGTTCTGGACTGAAGCGCCTAGAACCGCTCGGCCACCGCGGCCGGCTGAAAAGGGAACCACTTGCAATGTCGAGAATATACCGCATGCCATGCTCATGCTGAACTGTTTATGTTGGAATGACTGGATGATCAGTTAATACCAGGATCACAGAGCACAAGCTGCATTACAGGTTGAAGCAGGTGCAGAAATTGGCTGTGGCAGAGCACGCGTCGTGTGAGGCCGACCATATAGTAAAACTCGTCGACACTGAAGTTCCGGCGGTAGAGAAGTGCTATCACATCCGCTCGTTCAGAGAACGTATGGAAATAAACCTGAGAATAGCTTCGACAAGAAAGAAGAAAGCCTGAAGGTGAACGGAACATGGTTTCCCGTGCTGCAGCGATCGACCGTTGAGGATAGCAAGAGGAGAACCGCACCGGAAATGATCACGGAAGAGCCCTCGAACGTTGGTGCGGCAGGTACATATAATCTGCGGCCGCGAACTCCACTCCACCACCTAAAATTGACGTTTGCAGCTTTGACAATGCCAGGCACTCGTGCTGCTGAAACATCAGAAAAATCAACAATCCAACGTCGGCCGAAAAACCCGAGACAGAAGCCAACAGTTGTTTGAATGGGAAGTTTCTGCAACTCTCCCCTGTTTTTAGTTAGGAAAGCGAACATATTCGTTCATCAGACTAGTAGCAGCATTCACTCTTCCACCCAATGAATTTTGTAAACTGTGGGAGATCTGGACTGAGATTAGAATTGAGAGGATTCGCTTTCCAATCTGGTGCTGACGGGCGACGCCTTGCTGTACTAGAAGAATGTAAGTTTCACTCAGGCAGTAACGGAATCTGTTTTCTGAACAGCTCGCATTTAACTCGTCTGGTCTAGCAGAGTGAATGCTCTGTCATCGATATTATAAATATTTGTCTTATTTATCTTGCTTTTGTGAGCTGCCCAGGATGTCTTAAGAATTTTTGCTTTCTGCAGTCTTCCAATTAAATGAGAGTCCCACAGAGTTTAGAGTCATTCTATTTTAGTTTGCTCCAATTTTCATAACATTGCTCTGTATTATTCCGGAAGTACGCATCCGAAATTGTGCTAAATACACACAAAAAAAAAAAGTTTTGCATCACCCCAGTTCCCAGAACTCCTGAAGATAGACGCTGACTGTCATTCCACCAGGAAAGAGGTACACAGTTCGTGTTGTCTGTAGTTCAACCATGATTGACAGTCAATAGCGCGGTTCGATCGCGTCCGCATTGTTATTTTTTACCACGAAGGGCTCTTAACAAGCGAAGTTTCCAGACGTCTCGAGTGAACCAAAGCGATGTTTGGACATGGAGGAGATACAGAGAGCCAGGGCTACTACTGCAGTGGATGACCGCTACCTACGGGCAATGGCTCAGAAGAACCCTGACAGCAACGCCATCATGTTGAATAATGCTTTTAATGCAGCCACAGGACGTCGTGTTACGACTCAAACAGTGCGCAATATGCTGCATGACGCGCAACGTCACTCCCGACGTCCATGGTGAGGTCCATCTTTGCAACCACGACACCATGCAGACATGTTACACATGGGCCCAACAACATGCTGAATGGACCGCTCAGGATTGGCATCACGTTCTCTTCACCGTCAGAGACGAGTCTGGAGGCAACCCGGTCAGGCTGAAAGCCTTAGACACACTGTCCATCGAATGCAGAAAGGCGGAGGTTCCCTGCGGTTTTGGGGTGGCAATATATGGGGCCGACGTACGCCGCTGGTCGTCATGGAAGGCGCCGTAACGGCTGTACGATACGTGAATGCCATCCTCCGATCGATAGTGCAACCATATCGGCAGCATATTGGCGACGCATTCGTCTTCATGGACGACAATTCGCGCTCCCACCGTGCACATCTTGTGAATGACTTCCTTCAGGATAACGGCATCGCTCGACTAGAGTGGCCAGCATGTACTCCAGACATGGACCTTATCGAACATGCCTGGGATAGACTGAAAAGGGCTGTTTATGGACAACGTGACCCACCAACCACTCAGGGATCTAGACCGAATCACTGTTGAGGAGTGGGACAATCTGGACCAACAGTGCCTTGATGAACTTGTGGATAGTACGACACGACGAATACAGGCATGCATCAATGCAAGAGAACGTACTAGTGCGTATTATAGGGACCGGAGTGTACAGCACTCTGGACCACCAACTATGAAAGTCTGGCTGTATGGTGGTACAACATGCAATGTGTGGTCATCATGAGCAATAAAAAGGGCGGAAATGATGTTTATGTTGATCTCCATTCCAATTTTCTGTACAGGTTCCGGAACTCTCGGAACAGAGTTGATGCAAAACTTTTTTTGGTGTATGTAGATTGTCTGAAAATTATTTCGAGCAGTTAGTTCTTGTGGCCGCGCGAATAGTAAACGGTTGTGAAAACACACTTGACCTCTTAGCAACAAATAATCCTGAGCTAATAACAAACATCAAATCGGATACAGGAATTAGTGGACACATGGTTATCGTACCAAGATTGAATATTGTAAACCCCAAATCCTCCCTAAATGAAAGAAACATATAACTACTCAAACAAGCAGATAATAATTCACTTCCTGAGAGACAGTCTCGACTCCTTCCAAATTAACAATTTAGGTACAGACCAGATGTGGCTTGAATTCAAAAAAATAGTGCCGGCAGCAAGTGAGCAATGTACACCAAACTAATTAACAAACGGCGGATCTGATCCTCCATGATAAACAAAACGAATCAGAACACTATTGCAGAAACAACGAAAAAAATATGCCACTTTAAACGGACGCAATATCTCTAAAATTGGCGATCTTTTACAGAAGCTCGAAATTTAGCGCGGACTTCAGTGCGAGATGCTTATAATAGTTCCCACACCAAAACTTTGTCTCGAAACCTGGCAGAAAATCGAAAGAGATTGTGGTCGTAAGTGAAGTATGCTAGCGGCAAGACACAGTCATGCCTTCTCTGCGCGATAGCAATGGATATCCTATCGACGACAGTGCTGCCAAAGCAGAGTAACTAAACACAGCCTTCCGAAATTCCTTCACCAAAGAAGACGAAGTAAATATTCCAGAATTCGAATCAAGAACACGAGTAACGTAGAAATAGATATCCTCGAAGTAGTGAAGTAACTTAAATCACTTAAGAAAAACAAGTCTTCCGGTCGAGACTGTATATCAGATAGGTTCCTTTCATTCAGAGTATGCTGATACGATAGCTCCATACTTAACAATCATATACAACCGCTCGGTCGAAGAAAGATACGTACCCAAAGACTGGAAAGTTGCACAGGTCACACCAATATTCAAGAAAGGTAGGAGGAGAATTCACTAAATTACAGGCCCTTATCGTTAACGTAGATATGCAGCAGGATTTTGGATACTGTATTCGAACATTATGCATTACCTCGAAGAGAAAGGTCTATTGACAAACCGTCAACACAGATTTAGAAAACATCGTTCTTGTGAAACACAACTAGCTCTTTACTCACACGAAGTGTTGAGTGCTATTGACAAGGGATTTCAAATTGATTCTGTATTTCATGATTTCCATAAGGCTTTTGACACTGTACCACACAAGTGGCTTGTAGTGAAATCGAGTCCTTATGGAATATCGTCTCAGTTATGTGGCTGGCTTCGTGATTTCCTGTCGGAGAGGTCACAGTTCATATTAATTGAAGGAAAGTCATCCCGTAAAACAGAAGTGGTATCTGGCGTTCCCCAGCGTAGTGATATAGGCCCTTTGCTGTTCCTTATGTATATAAACGGATTGGGAGACAATCTTAGCAACCGTCTTAGGTTGTTTACAGGTGATACTGTCGCTTATCGACTAGTAATCATAAGATCAAAACAAATTGCAAAATGATTTAGAAAAGATGTCTGTATGGTGCAAAAACTGGCCATTGACCCTAAATAACAACAAGTGTGCGGTCATCCACATGAGCGCTAAAAGGAATCCATTAAACTTCGATTGCCGGCCGTGGTGGCCAAGCGGTTCTACGCACTTCAGTCTGGAACCGCGCGACTGCTACGGTCGCAGGTTCGAATCCTGCCTCGGGCATGGATGTGTGTGATGTCCTTAGGTTGGTTAGGTGTAAGTAGTTCTAAGTTCTAGTGGACTGATGACCTTAGAAGTTAAGTCCCATAGTGCTCAGAGCCATTTGAACCATTAAACTTCGATTACACGATAAATCAGTCACATCGAAAAGGTCGTAAATTCAACTAAATATCTATGAATGACAATGACAACCAACTTAAATTGGGAAGAACACACAGAAAATAATGTGGGGAGGGCAAACCAAAAACTGCGTTTTATTGGTAGGACACTTTGAAAATGTAACAGACTACTAAAGAGACTGCCTACATCACCCTTGTACGTCCTCTTTTAGAATACTGCTGCGCGATGTGGGATCTTACCAGATAGGACTTACGGAGTACATCGAGAAAGTTCAAAGAAGGGCAGCACGTTTTGTATTATCGCGAAATATGGGAGAGAGTGTTATTGAAATGATACAGGATTTGGGGTGGACATCATTAAAACAAAGGCGTTTTTCGTGGCGGCCGAATCTTCTCACGAAATTTCAAGCACTAACTTTCCCCTCCGAATGCTAAAGTATTTTGTTGATGCCGGGTTCGATTCCCGGCGGGGTCAGGGGTTTTCTCTGCCTCGTGATGACTGGGTGTTGTGTGATGTCCTTAGGTTAGTTAGGTTTAAGTAGTTCTAAGTTCTAGGGGACTGATGACCGTAGATGTTAAGTCCCATAGTGCTCAGAGCTATTTGAACCATTTTATTACATGACGAGAGGTAGTCATAAGGTTTTAACTATCTCCTCGAAAAAATAAAGCTACGTAATTAATTTTTTGTTTGTTTACAGTTACATGCCTGTAGTCCTGTACATAATGAAATTCACATGCAACAGTGACGCAGCACGCCGCTAAAGGACCCGAGACAAAATGGTGCAGCCCGTTGATAGAGAGTATCGTGCGGCGATTTGTTTTCTGCATGTAAAGAGCAAACACGCTGGAACAACCCATGATGCGTTGATGTGAGTGTACAACAACAACGAACCATTGTACGACACACTGGTTAGTTGGAGCAGACGCCTCCAGTTAGGTTAAACAAGTCTCAATGACGAAGAACAAAGTGACAGACCGTCTGTCCGCAAATAGCTGGCAATCGGAACAGTAGTGGAGGCCCCGCTGCTCAAAGACGGGCGTATTGCAATAGAAGCGATAATGGAAAAGGTGAAAATCAAACATGGGTCTGTTTCCACGACATATTGAACACGACGATGGTCACCATTTGCTGGGTTTCTCGACTTCTCACACACATTGCAGAAGCCCTCCGAATTGAGGCAGCAGCGCAAACGTTGCAGCTGTATCGAGCCAGTCCAGATGAGTCCTTTAGCCGTCCACTCACCGTGGACTAGTGCTGGTTGCAGCGTTATGACTCCGAGACAAGCAGTGGAAGGAAAAATGTGGATGCACCACCGCCCAAAGAGGCGAAGACCCAGACATTGTCGAGGAACCTGATTCTGAGTGGTTTTTGGGTCTGTCATGGAGTAGTGCGAACAGATTATGCTCGTAACGGGCAAACAACCACAGTAGCGTACTACGACGGCGTGCTGAAAAATAATGCCTCCGAATTTTATATGTAACAACTCTTAAAACTTGTTAAACAAAACAAACGTTGTTATCATTCCATATCTTTATTCTTCATGTCTGCCTATTTATTTCTCAACATAATCACCCAGGTGACGAACACAGTTGTCCCAACGAGAGACAAGTTTGTTGATACCGTTACTGCAGACGGTTTGACTTGTTTGGAGGAGCCACAACCTCACCTCTGCTTATATTCCTTCATCAGTATCAAATTGAAATCCTCGATGGCGTTCGTTAAGTTTTGGAAACAGATAAAAGTCTGATTGTATGGAGGATGATTTGTGACAGTGAACCCAAGGCGTCGGCTTGTTGCAGGTGTCGCAGCGCTCGTGTGTGGTCTGGCATTGTCATGCTAGAGGAGCGTGTGGACGAACTCTTCGAATTCGAAACTCGATTACGGCGCGCTGTTTCTCTCTCACCGATATAGTTACGTTACACATCTACATCTACATCCATACTCCGCAAGCCACCCGACGGTGTGTGGCGGAGGGTACTTTGAGTACCTCTATCGGTTCTCCCTTCTATTCCAGTCTCGTATTGTTCGTGGAAAGAAAGATTGTCGGTATGCCTGTATGTGGGCTCTAATCTCTCTGATTTTATCTACATGGTCTCTTCGCGAGACACGCTGCAATTCTGACAAGGGAACCTCCCCATCGCACCCCCCTCAGATTTAGTTATAAGTTGGCACAGTGGATAGGCCTTGAAAAACTGAACACAGATCAATTGAGAAAATAGGAAGAAGTTGTGTGGAACTGTGAAAAAATAAGCAAAATATACAAACTGAGTAGTTCATGGAAAGATAGGCGACATCAAGGACTCTAAGAACACAGGAGCGCCGTGGTCTCGTGGTAACGTGAGCAGCTGCGGAACGCGAGGTTCTTGGTTCAAATCCTCCATCGAGTGAAAAGTTTAATTTTTTTATTTTCAGTTTATGTGACAAACTATTGTGTTTTCATCACTTTTTTGGGAGTGATTATCACATCCACAAGAAAACCTAAATCGGGCAAGGTAGAAGAATCTTTTTACCCATTCGCCAAGTGTACAAGTTAGGTGGGTCGACAACATATTCCTGTCATGTGACGCACATGCCGTTACCAGTGTCGTATAGAATATATCAGATGTGTTTTCCTGTGGAGGAATCGGTTGACCTATGACCTTGCGATCAAATGTTTTCGGTTCCCATTGGAAAGGCACGTCCTTTCGTCTACTAAAATGGTTCAAATGGCTCTGAGCACTATGGGACTCAACTGCCGAGGTCATTAGTCCCCTAGAACTTAGAACTAGTTAAACCTAACTAACCTAAGGACATCACAAACATCCATGCCCGAGGCAGGATTCGAACCTGCGACCGTAGCGGTCTTGCGGTTCCAGACTGCAGCGCCTTTAACCGCACGGCCACTTCGGCCGGCTTTCGTCTACTAATCGCACGGTTTTGCGATGCGGTCGCAAGACACAGACACTAAACTTATTACAGTGAACAGAGACGTCAATGAACGAACGGACAGATAATAACGATGTAAAAATAAAGAAAGTAAAATTCTCACTGGAGGGAAGACTTGAACCAAGGACCTTTCGTTCTACAGGTGCTCACGCTACCACGAGACCACGGCGCTCCTGAGCTCACATTGTCCATGATGTTGCCTATGTGGCCCATTATTTTTTCACAGTTCCACGCAACTTCTTCCTGTTTTCTCAATTTATCTGTGTTCAGTTTATCAAGGCCTATCCACTGTGCCAACTTATAACTAAATCTGAGGGGGGTGCGATGGGGAGGTTCCCTTGTGAGCTCCCTTGTTCCAGACGACTTGAAATACGCAGACGTGAAGAATAAAGATGTAGAATGTTAACATCGTTCGTTTTATTTAAAAAGCGTTAAGAATTTTTATGCAAATTTAAGGTGGAGGCAGGAGCAAAGCAATGAAAGGGAAGGAGCTGATGATATCAGCTGCATCGGGACTTTCTGCGGAATCAGCGGCGACGAGTGAAAATGTGTACCAGATTGGGACTCAAACCTGGGATCTCCTGCTTATTAGGCAGTTGAATTAACCACAGCGCCACCCGGGCACAGTGTTAAACGAAAATTCACGGACTAGATCTGCACGCTCCTCGGGCGACTCACATGCCTGCCTAGCGCCACCACTTATCCTCATACACCGTCCATCTCCCCCGTGCTGTCCGCGGCTCCTGGTCTCGCGGTGGCGTTCTCGCTTCCCGCGCAAGGGGTCAGGGATTTTCTCTGCCTCGAGATGACTGGGTGTTGTGTGTCTTTCATCATCTTTTCATCCTCATTCACCCGCAAGTCGCCGTAGTGGCATTAAAGAACTTGTGGAGCGGCCGCCGACCCGCCCCGCGAGGGGTCTCCCGGCCACCGATGCCATACGCTCATTATCATTATGCTCCGTGCTCGCTAATTTTCGGTTCCTGCTACAGGGAGAAAGTAACTGTGCCTCTGCACTGATAGACTCATATCCTATCGAGGTGTGATCAAAAAGTCAGTATAAATTTGAAAACTTAATAAACCACGGAATAATGTAGATAGAAAGGTAAAAACTGACACACACGCTTGGAATGATATGGGGTTTTATTAGAACTAAAAAAACACCCCATATTTCTAGACGCCTGAAAGATCTCTCGCGCGCGTAGTTTGGTGATGATCGTGTGCTCAGCCACCACTTTCGACATGCTTGGCCTCCCACGTCCCCAGACCTCAGGCCGTGCGATTATTGGTTTTTGGGGTTACCTGAAGTCGCAAGTGTATCGTGATCGACCGACATCTCTAGGGATCCTGAAAGACAACATCAGACGCCAGTGCCTCCGGACATGCTTTACTGTGCTGTTCACAACATTATTCCTCGACTACAGCTATTGTTGAGGAATGATGGTGGACATATTGAGCATTTCCTGTAAAGAACATCATCTTTGCTTTGTCTTACTTTGATATGCTAATTATTGCTATTCTGATCAGATGAAGCGCCATCTGTCGGACCTTTTTTGAACGTTTGTAATTTTTGGTTCTAATAAAACCCCATGTCATTCCAAGCATGTGTGCCAATTTGTACCTCTTGTAACACTCCCTTATAATTTGGTGTATCCGCTCGTTCGCGGATCTGAATAGCAGCCCAAATAAATAATTAATTAATGTGACCGTGTACCTAATGGGGCTGGCAATCGGATTGGACTGCTTCGGAGTTGTTACATTCCATTCTGTCCTTCTCAAATGCTGTAATAATGAACTGTCTGTTGGCAAGAAGAACAACAAACGCAGCTTCACTAATCAAGACCTATATTCTTGTCAAAAACACAAAGACAAGGAGACAGCCACTGCCTTCGTCATACACTGTTAATAACGGCTAATCTCAGCACAGGTTTCTTCGTTATTCATAATCGTCACACGCAAAATACAATCACTGTAATCCAACACTGCAATCCAAATAATGCCGGCGCGGTAGACGCGGAATCTCAATAACGGCACACAAATATCACTGAAACACTCTAATAATTATACTATTTCACTTTTCCGTATTATACTAACACAAAGGGGTTAAACCGCGGCGATGGCCACTCCCTTTGTCGGTAATTTGTATCAACAACTGCTGGCTTCTGCACAGCTCTCTGCCCGCCTCGCGGGAACTCACAACACACTCTGAACTCAACCGACTGACTCTCGCTCTCGCGACCCAACACACTAATCGATAGTTGCCCTGTCGACCTGTGCTGATGCAAAACTTAGTAGTAAGGGCCTGCGGACCCCTTACACTCTCTATCTACATTATTCCGTGATTTATTCAGTTTTCAAATTTATTCTGACTTTTTGATCACCCGGTACATCACTGCATGGTCTCTGTTCTTTCAGAGCCGGCCGCTGTGACCGAGTGGTTCCAGGCGCTTTAGTGTGGAACCTCGCGACCGCTACGGTCGCAGGTTCGAATCCTGCCTCGGGAATGGATGTATGTAATGTCCTTAGGTTAGTTAGGTTTAAGTACTTCCAAGTTATAGGGGACTGATGACCTCAGATGTTAAGTGCTCAGAGCAATTTGAACCATTTGTTTCTAAGTTCTAGGGAACTGATCACCTCAGATGTTATGTCCCATAGTGCTCAGAGTCATTTGAACCATTTGTTCTTTCAGACACGTCCCAAAGGACAGGCAGCACGCATTCATATGGTTTAAGATCTTTCACATTAAAAAAATCGGAGGCATTATTTCTCAGCGTGCCCTCGTACTGAAATTCATGACGAAGTTACGTGAGGCCGTCAAGGCGAAGCGTAACGGGAAGCTGTACAGTGGGGTGTTCTTGCTCCATGGTATCGTCCCAGCTTACTCTGCACACGACACAATCAAACATGCTGCTCATTTCTGCTATTAAATTTTGCCCCCCTCCTCGCTCCCCGTGTTCTCGTGACATGGCGCCCAATGATTTCCTTCTCTTCCCTCGCTTGAAGAAACCATCGCATGACAGGTATGTCCAGAATGACTACAGGATCCGAGGTGAATTTCGAGCTGGAACATTAGTTTGTACTACTTTCTTTTCTACACAGGGTGAACTCAAATTGGCACACTCGGATGCCACAGTGTGATTCCTAGAATACTAGAAGAACAAAAACATACCTAGCAAAATTTCGTTCCGTGCGCATTGTCTGTAGAAAAGGCACGTAGAAGGAAAGCAGTTTGGCAACACTGTAATCACACGTGCGGGAGAGCAGGACAAAGTGGCCGTTGGGGTCCTCGGCGCTCTACATTAAGGTGACAAGAGTCATGGGAAAGCGATATGCACATATACAGATGGCGGTAGTACGACGTACACAAGGTATAAGAGGGCAGAGCTGTCATTTGTACTTGGGTAATTCATGTAAAAAGGATTCTGACGTCATTATGTCCGCACGACAGGAATTAACAGACTTTGAATGCTGAGTAGTAGTTGGAGCTACACTCATGGGACATTCCATGTCGGAAATCGTTAGGGCAATCAATATTCCAACATCCACATTGCCAAGAGTGTGCCGAGAATACCAAGTTTCAGACATTACGTCTCACCACAGACAAAACAGTGGCTGTCGGCCTCCACTTACCGATCGAGAGCAGCGGCGTTTGCGTGAGTTGTCAGTGCTAACAGACAAGCAACACAGCGTGAAATAACCGCAGAAATCAATGTGTGACGTGCGGTGAACATATCCGTTTGGACAGTGCTCCGAAATTTCGTGTTAATGGGCTATGGCGGCAGACAACTGACTCGAGTGCCTTTGCTAACAGCACCACATCGGCTGCAGCGCCTCTCCTGGGCTTGTGACGATATCGGTTGGACACTAGATTGCTGGAAAACCGTGGCATGGTCAGATGAGTTCCTACTTTAGTTGGTAAAAGCTGATGGTAGGGGTCGAGTGTGGCCCAAACCCCACGAAGCCGTGGACCCAAGTTGTCAACAAGGCACTGTGCAAGCTGGTAGTGGCTCCATAATGTTGTGGCTGTATTTACTTGGAATGGACTGGATCCTATAGTCCTACTGAACCGATCATTGACTGGAAACAGTTATGTTCGGCTACTTGGAGACCATCTGCAGCCATTCACGGACTTCATGTTCCCAAACAACAATGTCATGTCACTGGGCAACAATTATTGCGATTGGTTTGAAGAACATTGTGCACAACTCTAGCGAATGGTTTGGCCACCCAGATCGCCGGAAGTGAAACCCGACGAACATTTATGGGACACAATCGAGAGGTCAGTTCGCGCACAACATCCGGCACCGGCAATTCTTTTGCAGTTATGGGCGGCTGTAGAGGCAGCATGGCTGGGCCCAGTCTCCCCATCAAGTACAACCCGTCTGCTGTGCCGTTCCTCCGTGTTACAATAATTTTTGTGGAGTTCAGTTATTTTATGTAAGGTAAATGGCCAGTTTGTGTGTTTGTTGTGGAGAGGGAATGAGACTTAACGCCTTTTCAATGAAATTGTGTTGTAAATGTCATATCTTGGCTCCATAATACTACGTTAGTTATTGGAATTTCGGTCATGCTTTTGGAGGATATATACGTCATTTGTGTAAAGCCGTTAATGCTGGCAAAGTGCCCATCTCAGTGGTGGCTTCTGGTCACTTTGTGTGGAGGAAGACGTAACAGCCGTGGCGGGAAGAAATTGTTATAACAGTGACCTAGAAGAGGAAAACAAAGAAGCAAAAGTAAAAGAAGAAAAAACGAAAACCTAGCCAACAGAAGACATGTAGTAAACAGAAAACTGCGAAGAGCAGAAAACCCAATCCTAGAAGAACTCTTTTTAACAACAACAATGAAGACACAGAGCGAATGTAGTAAGAAGAAAAATTTTTAAATTCAAGGCCAGAAGAGCAGTGGATTATGCACCAGCTGTGCTGTCTCTGGGCTCACGAACTTAGTACCGGAGCTGAGGAACAGTTTCTATTTTTATTTGTGAAAAATGTAATTCGAATGATGTTTCACTATAAAATATATTTAGTTGTTTCTTGAAACTGTTCTTTTTCTCCCTTGTTTTTGAGTTTAAGGCTAAGTAGCCACTTCTCCAGCTCATGTCGGGCAAAGTGGTCGTTTCACCGCCTTGTGAAAACAGAATTGTTCGAAGTACTTAATTTGATCCCAAACTGAGTAAAACACTATATTTTATTCTTCAATAGTCGTAGAGTATAAAAATTGATTTCTATGCATTTCCACCAACTGCTAATCAGCTTAAAAAACAGGAATTCCTTAGTCTGGCCACTTTGCCCGGCTCTCACCTACGACAAGCATTTTCATTCAACAGTTTGTAGTTGTGCTCTATAGTTAGCGCAGTGAGTATGGTTTTGCGTCAGAATATTCGAGTTCGAGAGTTCGATCCCTGATCTACATGTAATTTTTGTTTATTTTTCAGACTGCATGATATGATAATCAGCTTCTTAATCGTTATCCACCAATTACAGCAAGTCTTATATAAAATACGAGCAATTACTGAATAGTAACACAGAAAGGAGAGTATGAACGTTTTTATTGTTTCCCTTTTAAAGACATATTTTGCTTTCAAATGTCTCTCTTTTGTCTTCCATGCTCTGCAGCCCTCCATGCCTTCCAGCCCATTGTCACCTCTATAACCCTTATATTCAGCTATCCCAAACTAATAAATAAAACCCAAATTCACCCCCTCTCCTTCTTCGCTCATCTCTGTTTGTTTTTTCCTGTGTAGTTCCCATGCAACCCCGCAAGCAATATCGTCTAAGTAAACCTATACTGTGTCACACTACTTCATCAACTGCATTCGAATGCAGACTGTGCTAAGCATTTCTACCATTAATTCGGTCGATTAGTACCAAATATCATGTATATCATTACATTTCCTTATGACGTCACTAACAGAAATAACAACGTGCTGCACATATAATTATCGAACTCTGAAACTTCCTGGCAGATTAAAACTGGGTGCCGGACCGAGACTCGAACTCGGGACCTTTGCCTTTAGCGGGCAAGTGCTCTACCAACTGAGCTACTCAAGCACGACTCACGCCCCGTCCTCACAGCCTTATGTCTGCCAGTACCTCGTCTCCTACCTTCCAAAGTTTACAGAAGCTCTCCTGCGAACTCTGTTACTATTTTGATTAGCATCGTGGTATAAAGCCTAATTATGTCTTTCAGCTGCCATTCTTACTGAAAGTAGTCTGTATATTTGATATCACAGCATAGATAAGATTTGTAGTTATTTCTAGCTGATGACAGGTAATTAATTTTGATGACGGGTAATTATTTTTAACTGCGTATTACTCTTTATGAATACTTATGGCATGTCTCACCAATAATTGTTGTCCTCAGCTTTAAAAAACTGTAGTTGTAGGATGTCTATCGTTTAAGAAACAGTATTATTGGGCTGATCAAAAGTAGAAAATGTAATTTTTTTAAAAAGCGAAATCGTACTCTCCAGCTCGAGTATTCAAATGTAAAACTTTACCCACTGCACCAGTTTGGCAGCAAAGCCGAATATTATTGAATGACGATAGTCCTCGTGCATGTGCAGGGTGACAATTATTGAACTACATAAAAAAACGTAAATTAGTTACAAATTATGGCGTGCAGACACTTTATTAAACACGTAAACTTCACTACAGATATACGTATTTTGGTCATGACATGTTGGATATGCCTGCCGTCACTGGCGACGATGTGGCGCAGACGAATAGCGAGATTCTGCATGATCCGCTGAAGTGTCGGAACATCGATGCTGTCGATGACCTCCTGAATGGCTGTTTTCAGCTCAGCAATGGTTTTGGGGTTATTGTTGTACACCTTGTCTTTAATGTAGCCCCACAAAAAGAAGTCGCATGTGTTCAGATCCGAATAATATGGCGGCCAATCGAGGCCCATGCCAGTATTGTCTGGGTACCCAAGAGGCAGAATGAGATCCCCAAACTACTCCTCCAGGACACCACTCTCCTGCTTCGGTGGAGTCGAGCTCGAGCTCCGTCATGCATGAACTAGAGCGTGTCGAAATCAAGGTCACTTTGGATAATGGGGATGAAATCATTTTCCAAAACCTTCACCTTCCGTTCCAGTAGTCATCGTGCCATCAAGGAATATCGCACCGATTATTCCGTGACTGGACATTGCACACCACACAGTCGCCCGAAATGAGGATTCTCAGTCCTTCAAATGTGCCAGTTTTGCTTATTGTCGAACTCATCCAAATCAAAGTGGGTCGCCAGCCGCGGCGGCCGAGTGGTTCTAGGCGCTTCAGTCCGGAACCGCGCGACTGCTACAGTTGCAGGTTCGAATCCTGCCTCGGGCATGAATGTGTGTGATGTCCTTAGGTTAGTTAGGTTTAAGTAGTTCTAAGTTCTAGGGGACTGATGACCTCAGATGTTAAGTCCCACAGTGCTCAGAGCCAATCGAACCATTTTGAAAGTGGGTCGACAACAACAATTCCCATCAAGCCCCGAGGCCAACCGTGCACTTTGAACATCATAACGCAAACCGTTCAGAAGTTATGACGATTTTATTTCAAACAGTTCAGTAATTGTCGCCCTGTTATTAGAGTGTTTCCAAACTGACTTCCTTAGATGCCGATTTTCTACCGCAAATAAGCACTTGCCGAAAATCTGTTACTGACATTTTTGTATCGTCATTGTGATGGGGATCGCACTCTGATTCCGTATGCGCGATTTCGGTTCACCCTGTATAGCCTATTCGTATCAGATTACGAGAGATCGCCATAAAGATTCAGTTATCACCCTCAGATCCCTTGAAACATCCCCTTAGAAAAATTAATGAATTACTGTGCTGGTAAACCCTTTACGTTATTTGATTTGCAAACAGATGAGCAAAACTGAACGTACTCAGACATTTCTCTCTTTACTTATTCAGATCATCAATAAACTGACACGCAATATTTTTAGCACAACGCAATCTGACTTTCAATAATCCCTACAAAAGAATGGCCCTGGCTAACAGTAACCTATACCTTTCATGACTCACTTACCTCACAAAAATCTTCGTTACTCTAACAACTGCAATACAGCGAGCACCAATACTGCCAGCTAAATAAAAGATTCTAACTACTGAAGTCACTAACTACTGATAGGCATAGTTATCAAATGGAAGATTTTGATAGGGAATAAACAATGTATTTACCTTAAAGGTGTTCAAAAGTCATTATATATATATATATATATATATATATATATATATATATATATATATATATATCACTTCATGATATCCAGTATTACAAATTTACTGTTTCTGGCGGACACACGTCCAGATCGTCCGCTTTTAAAATTCTGCCATCTCTCTCCTCACATACACCACTGCTGGCGGCTCACCTCCAACTGCGCAACGCTACGCGCTGTTCACATCTAACTGCCCACTACAATAGAGAAGTTTTCAACAATGCAAACCAGACACAGACTGCAGACAGCACAGTCAGTGATTGTCATATAGAGCGCTACGTGGCGTTACCAAAATAAAAACCTAAACAGCCTACTTACACCCTAATTGCCGCTTTCGGGTCATACAGACCCGACCAGAAGAGCAGGGTTAGTAGTGTCGCCGGTCGAGACAGAGACGAGTGTGTGTGTTTGGGCACCTGTTGGTGGTGCAGCGTGGGAGGAGCGGAGGCTGGTCCACCTGCGAGAGGCTTTTAGTGGCCCGGAGAGGCCGCGCCGCTTCCGGCCCTCCCGGCGCGCGGCGGACGTCATTAGTCAGGCCGCGCCGGAAGCCGCCGGCGGGGGAAGGCCGGCCCACGCCGCGCCGCGCACTACGCGCTCCTCCGCCCGCGTCAATACGCTGCCACAGACACACACACACCACACGTCGCGCTTAACGGTACTAACTTGACACGCGAAGACAACTACCCCAGAGAAGCGTGACACGATCGTTACTGCTTCCGATACCCACTGCCTCACAGTCAGTGTGCGATTTGTGCTTTTACCAGTGGGGGGGGGGGGATGTCTTATGGTGTTAGAATAATTATATAAGTTACTAGCTTGGACCGCCGGCCGCGGTGGTCTCGCGGTTCTAGGCGCGCAGTCCGGAACCGCGCGACTACTACGGTCGCAGGTTCGAATCCTGCCTCGGGCATGGATGTGTGTGATGTCCTTAGGTTAGTTAGGTTTAACTAGTTCTAAGTTCTAGGGGACTGATGACCTAAGATGTTAAGTCCCATAGTGCTCAGAGCCACTAGCTTGGACCGTGGCGTTCCCATGGTTAAACAGTTATTTATAAATAGATGTTAATGCCGAAACTCACTATTCACGCGTATGCACTATCAGAGAAGCCATCCCTTGTTATATCTGTAAAAGTACATTATAGGTAAAGCTTATTTACAAAATCATTTACATGCAGGTATACGAGGGGAATTCAAAAAGTACATTTGCGAAAAGCTGTACTTATTCTGATGATAGAAAACTGAAACATGCGTTGATTTTCTACGTAACCTCTCTGGACTTCAATGCAGTTTTCCCGAAGTTTTACGAGTTTTTTTTTTTTAATTTCATCAGAAAATACCTTTATCGGTTGCATCTGTAACCAATTTTGCACCGCAGCAATGACGTCTTCATCACTTTCAAATCTTCTTCCGTGTAGTGCTTTTGTTAAGGGTCCAAACAAGTGAAAATCGCTTGGAGCCAGGTCTGGACTGTATGGTGGATGTTCCAGCTCCTCGAATCTCAACTCCTTTATTGCGTCCGCTGTCCGTTTGGCAGAATGTGGGAGAGCGTTATCTTGCTGCAGGATAACACGTCTTCACACTTTTCCACGACGTTTGGATCTGATTGCAGGTTTTAGTTTCGTACGCAACACATCACATCCACCATACAATACAGATCTGGCTCTAAAGCCTCGTTCACGCTGGGGCGACGTCTTGCAACATTGTGCGATGCTACAGAAATGTGGCGTACGTCGTCTTGTCATTTAGTTCTAAATGTTTTGAAATGCTTAACTACTACATAACACGTTTTCAAAATTAATAATCAAACATATTAATGGTATTAATTATAACTTTCAGTGTTTGTCTTCACAAATTTAAATTATATGTAAAGTTTTACTCCAGTGCGTGGGAAATAAACATCCCAGGTTGGGATGCATAAACTAAAACCAGACGAGGGGTGGTCTGATGCAGAGGGGGGAAATCCTCCCCCCCCCCCCATCCCCCCCCTACAAATCGCACACTGCTCACAGTACAAATCGAGCACCCAGCACAGGAGGAGAAAATGAAACTTCAGGAAGTATTTGATGTTAGTTCAGAGGTCACAAAATCGAGTCAGATTTACAAAGAACTAGGCAGTATGAGCCCATCTTATCAGTATGACGTTCCACCACCTCTCGTCTGGATCAGTGTACTGATTCGGTTGGGAGGGGGCCATAAGATGTATCCTCTCCTGAGTCAAGCCACAACCGAGTAAATGATCGTCGATATGCTGCGTACTGGCACTGGGACGGAGTCAACGCCCGAGCTGGTCGCACACATTGTGCTGAAGACGCAAAGAAACTGGTATACCTGCCTAATATCGTGTAGGGCCCCCGCGAGCACGCAGAAGTGGCGCAGCACGACGTGGCGTGGACTCGACTAATGTCTGAAGTAGTGCTGGAGAGAACTGACACCATGAATCCTGCAGGGCTGTCCATAAATCCGTAAGAGTACGAGGGGGTGGAAATCTCTTCTGAACAGCAGGTTGCAAGGCATCCCAGATATGCTCAATAATGTTCATGTCTAGGGAGTTTGGTGACCAGCGAAAGCGTTTAAACTCAGAAGAGTGTTCCTGGAGCCACCCTGTAGCAATTCTGGACTTGTGGGGTGTCGCATTGTCCTGCTGCAATTGCCCAAGTCTGTCGGAATGCATAATGGACATGAATGGATGCAGGTGATCAGACAGGATGCTTACGTACGTGTCATCTGTCAGAATCGTATCTAGACGTATCAGGGGTCCCATATCACTCCAACTGCACACGCCCAACACCATTACAGAGCCTCCACCAGCTTGAACAGTCCCCTGCTGACATGCATGATCCATGGATTCATGAGGATGTCTCCATACCCGTTCACGTCCACCCGCTCGATACAATTTGAAATGAGACTCATACGACCAGCAACATGTTTCCAGTCATCAAGAGTCCAATGTCGGTGTTGGCGGGCCCAGGCGAGACGTAAACCTTTGTGTCGTGCAGTCATCAACAGTACACGAGTGGGCCATAGGCTCCGAAACCGCATATCGACGATGTTTCGTTGAATGGTTCGCTCACTGACACTTCTTGGTGGCCCAGCATTAATATCTGCAGCAGTTTGCGAAAGGGTTGCACTTCTGTCACGTTGAATGATTCTCTTCCCGTTCTTGTAGGATCTTTGTCCGGCCGCAGCGATGTCAGAGGTCTGATGTTTTGCCGGATTCCTGATATTCACGGTACACTCGTGAAATGGTCGTACGGGAAAATCCCCACTTCATCGCTACCTCGAAGATGCTGTGTTCCATCGGTCGTGCGCCGACTATAACATCACGTTCAGACTCACTGAAATCTTGATAACCTGCCATTGTAGCAGCAGTAACCGACCTAACAACTGCGCCAGACACTTGTTGTCTTATACGTTTACATATCTCTGTATTTGATTACTCATGCCTATACCAGTTTCTTTGGCTATTCAGTGTATATGCTGTGTGTGTGAGACTTGCCTCATCTGGTCCATATGGCAGTTTCTCGTATTATCCCTAATTTGAAAGTATTTCACATAGTGCAGTATCAATGAAGCACAGTGCCCTATTTGCTTTAAAAGATTAAGAACGGAATGAGCCACAAGAAACTTGCGACATCATATAAAGAAAAAAAAAACTTGACGATTCGTTCATCGTTTACAATAAAAGTAGAAAGTAGCTGATCTGTTACCTGTCTCTACATAATATGCCTTTATCTGCTTGTAGCTTTTGAAAACGGACGATTTACAATGAAAAACATAGTTCTTCAACCACAGTTTTCGTCCTTTAACTCTGACTATTCGTAATTCACAAATAGTGGTACGATCCTTGATTAGAAAATGATTTTTGGGCAGAATTTCAAAAACTTTGAATCAGTACTAGTGATTTTTAATAGTATTCAGCCACTTATCACTTTAGAGAAAAGCCGCGAACGGTGGACAGACTAAGTTTACTTTTATTTGCATATTTATTTTAATATTTTGATTCTATGTATCTTGAAACCGAGGGAGTCAAATTTTTTCAGTCTTTGTTCGATTTCTACGTTTATTACAGGCAATATTCGGAACAAAATTTCAGGTTAAACTGATGAGAAAGTAGTGGCCACTGATAGCCAATACACTGAATCATATATTTTTGTAAGTTTTTCACAATAAAACCTCGAACTTCGAGAAAAGACAGCATAAGAAAAGTTGTAGACCTATTAAAACACTTGCTGGGGAAAGCCCGCGTTGACTTTAACCTCTGACAGTTTCTCCCCGTTAAGAACATCATGCTCTTTACTATTTGCTAGAAGCTCTTCTATCCTATCACAAAGTAGGTCTGATATTCCTCACTGTTGTATCTTGCTCATGTGACGAAAATGTGGGACTGTATCGAAGACCTTCCGGAAGTGAAAGAACACGGCATGAACCAGGGCGCCGGTACGTATTACCTTGTGGGTCTCGTGGTATAAATCAAGTTCCTACTAAGTACCTGCCCAGGCGTGCGTCCTAACAGCCGGAACTCACGAGGGGTCAGTTCTTAGGAGGACAGCAGGATAAGTGAGGTATTCTACAGAAGTTGCTGTGTACCGGTCCCTAGACCTGACAGCAGCTTTATTTAACTCAAGCAGCAGCGCCGTCCCACAGTGAGTCCGACTTGTTACCGCCGCGTGACGACTTTGTCAGCTCTGGGCATATTCCCACAAAGTATCTGTGCACTGTGAAGCCGACCCGAAGCGTCCTAGTCTTCACTGCGACGTTTATTGCTGGCGCAGTCACGAGACTCCTGCTCAGTTTCGTTATAAACTGCTACAGCAGAGCTCCAAGCGGACAGAAAGCCACACTGCTGAATAGGATATGGGATGAATGCGAATCGTGTTGCTTACACTGATTTGTTACACAGTTTTTTTATAACAGGGAAACGTATGTTGTGTCTGTAGTGGACTGACAAGGCAGCCAGTCCACAGAGACGGGTAGCCGAAAGGGCACACGTACACACACGCCGACTGGCGCGAAGTCTGGAACAGGATACGTGATGAATGGGATAAAGAAAAGAACGTAGCTACTAGAACACTTAACTTTTATATCGTCCTTTGGTATACAGCATTCTTGATGATACAAGTGAGACTCTTTAGATTCATGAAGTAACTAATGGCGCCTTGCTAGGTCGTAGCCATGGACTTAGCTGAAGGCTATTCTAACTGTCTCTCGGCAAATGAGAGAAAGGCTTCGTCAGTGTAGTCGCTAGCAAAGTCGTCGTACAACTGGGGCGAGTGCTAGTCAGTCTCTCGAGACCTGCCTTGTGGTGGCGCTCGGTCTGCGATCCTGACAGTGGCGACACGCGGGTCCGACATGTACACTCTGACATAAAACTTGACCGGCGGCCGGCCGCTTCAGAGGCTAAGTCCGCGCCGATCGCGACATGGGACAAAAAAACTGGCCAACTCGCTAATTCTCTAAGTCCGGTTATCTGCACAATCTGGCAACACTGTAGACTGCGGCACTTCCTGGAGGAAAACTTGTCCCATGATAGAGAATCTCTAGGCTAATTACGCCTGTGGTCTAGCGGTAGCGTGCGTTGTTTCTGTTCATAATGTCAGAGGATCGAGAGCAGCTGGCATAAAATATTTTTATAGCCTCTTCTGTCTGAATGCTGAAGACGTGAATGTAATGGTAGCGCAGATTCAATCTATTTCGCTTTGTGACACACCGATATCAAAATTTTATCCAGTAACGATTTTGCGGCAGATTTCCTGCAGACTGTCCTCCTCTGGACGCCGTATGCGGCAAAGCTCCGGGATCCATTTGCTGGCTACTGGCAGCGGCCGTGGCGACAGCAGCGGCGCTGCACTCCCCCGTTCTTTATCGAAAGCGCCTGCTACCGCTCATCGCTTTTGATGATTTAAAACGCTTTATTATTAAATGTTGCTCCACAGAAAATTTCTACAATTTCCATTCACGCTCAAAAGCAACGGAGACAGACGCCCTGATTAGTAGGCGGGTATTATATTACATTAATCGGCAAGAGCTGAGTATGGCCCGAAATTAATTTTATAGACTGGGACGAAATTAAACCACCTCACTACATTCGATGAATTTATAAATGCTTCATACCTCGTTTCTTTTCCTTTCAAACTCAATTATTTGTGCAACTTTTGGTCAATGTTTGGATGTTTTCGTCAAGCCAGAGTGAGCGTCTGTGGTGTAAAGTGTATTACAGTTCTTGTTTCATTCCTTATGGTAAGTCTATGCGATAAACTGTGTGACTACCTTGCAATGCATGGTCTGTAGCAGTGCAGGAACATTGCACATTTGGAGTTCCATGTATGGGTTCATGAAGTATTTATTGTTGATCGGAAGTGATAGTTAAGGTCATCAGATTTAAACCAGAAAAATTTGTCGTTTTGAAGGTTTCAGAGAACGGAAAGGAATTGCTAACGCCGGTGTTAGAAAACGTCTACAGTTAAATGCTATTGCAAAAATTTAGAAGAAGGGAACTATATTAATGAACATGTGCACTTCATAAACAACCTTCTGACATGTTAGACCTATATGACGAACAAAGCTCAAATTTATATCGTTGACAGTCGGTTTGAATCTTTTCAGGGTCTATTTTACAGTGAAGCACCTTGGAATTTGCAAAGCAGAAATCCATGATATTAACTTAATTTACTAAGTCGAAATCGGACGAAGATTGATGTTTAAAGGCATTCTTCAGATTTCGCATAAGAAATTTTTACTAGCAGTTGGCAACTCCATTAATTAAAATGGAAAATAAAAGGTTGTAGTCAGCGGCTTCTACCGTGATTCGAACTGCTATGTCTTATAGTACAAGCACTGCAACGCACAAGGGAACCTCTGAGCTAACGACACACTGGCGGCCAGAGGCGGAATATAGTCACTGCGATGTTGCCTGAGCCTCAAAACGCAACCTTAAACACACGAACAGAGGAGGTGGAGATTACTGTTTTAACGTCCCGTCGACAACGATGTCATTAGAGACGGAGCACAAGCTCGGATTAGGGAAGGATGGGAAAGGAAATCGGCCGTGCCCTTCTTAAGGAACCATCCCGCCATTTGCCTGAAGCGATTTAGGGAAATCATTGAAAACCTAAATCAGGATGGCCGGGCGCGGGATTGCACCGTCGTCCTCCCGAATGCACACACAAACAGGTGTTACTTATGTGAAGAACGCCGTTCTTGGAGTCCAGAAATTAAATATACTTTCTAATTGTGTCATCTTGCAGTGGATTATATCGTACGAGTCTTCGATGTGGAAAACGAATGTCAAGTGAATTTAGAGAGGTAACGCCGACCTACACCCGGAAGTAAATGCACTATCAGAGTGTTGACAAATACTTGCTACGACGCTGCCATTTCTAGGCTCTCTGACGAGGCAGCTCTTCAGCGAAATGCTTGCCGTGATTCTCCGATACGGTTCTTCAGAGTGCAGACGCGCGCGCACGTTTGGTTTTTATGCGGCGTTCTCCCCTGATGGTTTCTGACGTCGCCTTGTGGGCTATGTATACATATGAGACATTCAATTATCATTAATCCAGAATCATACAAGTTTCAGCTTCCGGCGTGGAAGAAGGCTGTTGACGCCGACATTATATCATTTCAACGTAGGGAAAGCAAAACGGATCATTCAATGTTTCTCATTCAACATAAAGCATGTGAGATAATTTTCCGTAACGTTCATAATCATCTAAAAATACAAACGAAGTAAAAATACACCGGAAGCTTATTCGAATTGAATATAACGCTTTGCACCTCGATGTCGAATTTGTCCACTTGCAATCTTTTGCAGCATACACATAGAATGTCATGATTACCACGAGAATGAAGAAATATGTTGGTAAGGATGGAAGCAAGAAGAGACGCAGTCAACAAATATTCTATTCCTCATGGCATTCATTTCATTTGACACGTAAGAAGAGGTAAAGCGGGAATTTACTTTCGTTAACACGAAAGATATGCCGCACATATTGATAACGAGGAAGTCTGCGTCTTCATACGTTTCCTCCTTGAAATCTGTATGCTCTATTATATACTAAGTAGCCCGATCATTGTTTCAGTAATGTTACCCTCTTGTTCGACCCCGTAACGATGAACAGATTACAAATGCATGTCTCCCTTCCTGGGTTGTTTTTTGTGTTTTATTGCTTGGAATTCCTGAAGCAGACCACTGTGCCTTCCCCCCTCGTGGGTTAGGTCTCAAAACTAAACCGCTTTGTATCCAATGGCATAATTTATTCAGACAGCATCAGCATAAGACTATCAAACAAAGCCTTCCATTTACAGTTGCAGCACTCTAACCAGCACTGACCAAAGTGTAATCCACGGTCATGGTCCTAAATTACCAGCTGTCTGCTACTGTGGCAAAGTCCGTACTACACTTTCGATTCCGCAGCACCATTTTATCTGGTAACACTGTGTAGTTGCACAGTTGTGCTACCAGGTCTGTCCTCACACTGTCAACGTTATGTATCTCACTTCTCCTGTAGCGTAGATCACGAGGAGCCGAAGTAAATGAGTGTATTCTGCATGACGTAACATTCAGTATTCCCTTCTTTCATAGCCACTCTTCATGTGCATCGATACCAAATAGGAATGCGAAAACTCTTGCGAGTGAGAGAATGACAATAACAATCGTAACAAGAACAAGCAAATAATGAATGATGTTTATTCCAACGCAGAACGAGAATGGCTTTGAATATAAAAATCTGTATCTATATCTATATCCATATCTATTGATCTTTGAGTTGGCACAATGCAAATATATTCTTAGCATTTAGTTACTGAATTTAGTTATGGATGTTTGCAGAGAAAAGGAAAAGTCGGTACTTCTCGCTAGTGTAACATAATGTGAACCAGCAACTACCCTTTCCTTAGAACACGACTCAAGCAGGTCCTCAAGTAGGTAGCAAGGCACTGCTGCATTCTGTTCCCTGACATTGCTCTGATGACGGTTAATGCAGATAGTTCCGATTATGAAATACAAAACGTATTACAGGTTAGTTCCTAGGATAGTAACATTACATTTGCGTTGTAGACGGCACATGAACGTGACGACTATCCATATTACTCATCAATATAAAAAGACAATATTTTGGGAATTTAGCAGGATTACTCAAAATGAATTCTGAAATTGGGTGACTGACTGCACAGGTGCTAAACGTCGTCAAGAGTATACGATGTCCTAATCGCATTAGGAATATGAAGATCGTCTTCGACAGCTCGCAACTTTCACATTGCTATCTCCACCCTACTCCAGACAGCCCTCGGTGGAGTTGCACTACGTTGCCGATGTTATGGAAGGCCTTCAAACCGACAACAGACCACATATTGAAAAATACAAGCGAATTCCCTTGCAGCGTAAGCTTATTGTAACTAATCTAAAAATTATTGGAGAGGAACATTATCCTATTCAAAAGAAGTAAAATGTTACACACTGTTGACGTCAAACGGACATTATCTATGTCCTGTCTTGTGTCCTACTCATCTATAATATCAAGTGTACTATGAAAATGATTATATATAATGGATGATAGGGTAATGCATTGATACCAGATGGTGGGGGCCGGCCGGTGTGGCCGTGCGGTTCTAGGCGCTTCAGTCTGGAACCGCGTGACCGCTACGGTCGCAGGTTCGAATCCTGCCTCGGGCATGGATGTGAGTGATGTCCTTAGGTTAGTTAGGTTTAAGTAGCTCTAAGTTCTAGGGGACTGATGACCTTAGAAGTTAAGTCCCATAGTGCTCAGAGCCATTTGAACCATTTGAACTATTTAGTCCCATAGTGCTCAGAGCCATTTGAACCATTTGAACTATTTAACACAAAATGACATTAAAAATTAAAGTTATTCACGAGCAGCTAGTTGAGAATATGTATGAACATTAAATGACACGACGAACTGAAATAATATGACGAAGAGTTCAGCGCTTACTGGGAATAGAGCCCCACACATATCGTTGTTGACTACACACAAAGAGACGTCAGCTACCGAATTTTTATCCACCAGCTGCTCAGAATTGCATCTTGAACTTACAGTCATCTCGCAAATAGTTCTGTGTCTCACTGGGAGTTAAAAACGTCAGATATCGTTAGTGTTGACAACGAGTGAAAATACATTGAAAATCAAAATTATTATCCACCAGCAGATAGGTGTTCTCATGATAGAGCTTGATAATACATAGTTAAATCTTTAGTGCCGGGCCAGGATTCGATCCCATTCACGCGTAATATGTGAAGGTGTTGAGGAATCTGCAGTTTTGAACAAACAACAAATTGTAGCCGAGCTGTATTGCTACGAAGGGATCAAATTCCGCGTTAAGGGCGGTCTGAGTTGCATTCCCAGTTTAGAACCAATTTTATCGACATACAGAAGCTCAAATAAAAGATGGAATAAGTGTCCTGTGACCATACATAGCGTTTGTGTCGTCACTTGAAATAAATAGCTAGTATAAGAAAGGTTACTGGTGATAGAGTTTCTACATGTCGCCACTCCAGACTTTATTGTGGTTCAACCTACCGTCTACTTGGTAAAGAAGGAATATCATCTTGAATGTGAATTTTCAGACCACGCAGCCATTATATCTCCTTCACTTGGTGTAGCCAGGAGAGAATGGAATCTGTCTCTCCCTATCTAAAATCATTGACGGAAGTGGGAATCGAACCCAGACCATAGGTATAACAACCTACCATTCGTCCAACAGACCACGAAATCCTCTTCTCTGCGAGTCATTTTTCTATCGTAACGCAGTTGCGCCACACTGGATGAGAATTCTGACACACAGGCTCCCTGTAGTAATTTGCAGCATGTTCAGTAAATTCATTTACTTGGTTGACCGAATCACCATGAACCAGCTGCCTCGGCTACCCAGTGCATACATTCGACTATTTTGTAATCACAGAAATAAAATCACGTAACTGCCACCTACACACAACTGCCAACAGTGTAGGATGCAGAAGTTTAAATAGGAAGTGTTCCTTTCCACTTGAGCTATTCTATTGCGCTATCTGTTACTAGAAAACGTCGTTCAGTCCAAAAGAAAAGCTGTAACTGTTTGTCTCTCAGAAGTCAAGACCTGGCCATATGCATAATCTCACAGTGCTGTGGAATCCAAAAGTTCTGGAGGAATAGTTGCCGAGCTCTGGAGCTGCTGTAGCTACGTGTCAGCTTGTAGCATAGATAAGATGTCGCGAGTTCGAATACATTCAGTGCTACATTTTTTAAAACGCAATTCTGCTCTCTGCTGAAGGTATCAATCTAATGGAACTTTGAACATAATTCCCTTCACTTCTCAACCCAAAGTAGTCGCATGTGGAAAAAGGGCTAACTACTGTGACATTTTGTTCTATTCAGGTTTAATAGACAGCAGGCAGCAGATGCATCTCGAAGATGTGCAGGGAGAGCGCATCGTGCCATAATATGTCAGAAAAGTATTTGCTACATTAGCCGTCGTGTGGTAGTGATATTTTATTCTTCTTCAAACCTTGTTTGACAGCTTTAACTCAGAACAAGTTTTCTACATGCATGTAATCAATAAACCGCATGTGCATTGTCAGACTGTCATAGGTAACATCAGAGAATTCGCATATGTCGTTGATGATTAATTTCTCTCTCATGTTTACTATTGTTTTAACAACACTAAAGGAAACCTTACGAAAATTGTGCACTGTATTATAAGAAATGAAATAAAACTAACCGTGATAACCTTACGACTAAAGTATCTGTACACAAGCATGCCTCTATCGACACGAATTAGTAAAATACTACTCACTTAGATTTTGATTGGGTCTGTGTTTAATTGGTATGCTGTGTCATACTCAAGAGGTATGCAAATGTGGCATTTCATAAATATAGTTACGTAGTCCTAGAAACCCAAAATTCGCTTGGCAGCAGCGGAAAGAGGCCTTACCTGTTGTGCAGCATTGTAAGTTTATCAACATTGCACTATGAGCTGAAAGCATTTTCTTGCGATTTCCTTATTGATGTTTGATCTGACTGCTTGTAGCTCTTTCACAGAAGGGATAAAAACGTTACAGTCAGTGAGACTGGAACTGCGAACCGTAACAGACGCTTTTTCACAGGGCAGCACGTTACCACAGAGCTGGCGAGGAGGTATGGGACTTAGCTTCCTATTACGAGAGCAATAGTAACTAGAACTCGTAAACCGCTATTTGAAGGTCGAGATTAGTTGCGGTTTCCACCTGCAACGACTTTCCTGGGCTGAAAACCGTAAATTTTCAATCTTTTGTTACCCTTCAAGCGATAATAACTCAGATTATTCAACGGAAATGACAGGTAAAATCAAGTGAACTTTGAGGCTTAATTCCGTGCACACCAGGAAGTAACTCGTCGATCACAGAGTTGCCAAACATACGTTGCCTTGTTGCCAAATCTCAGTTACAGTACCAGCAGGAAGAAGACGAACCGATGTGATCCTACAGCGGTCTGGGAAGTGACCATAGCTGGTGTCTCCAAGTCGCGGCTGCTACGGCCTGGAATACGTAATGCGTCTGATTCGCTTTCTGTAACTAGGTTTAGGGACTGGAGCGTAGTTACTAATAATACTCAGAACGGACTGAAAACTGAGCATCATAAATCAGTAACTCTCATTGTTATTTTTATATTTCTTTCGTAAGTGTACTCAAAACTAAGAAAGTCATTCACAGGCGTTTTCGTGCCTCGCCGATAGTCGAGCACAACATACAAATAAAAATAAAAAAGAATGTGTGTGTGTGTGTGTGTGTGTGTGTTTGTGTGAGAGAGAGAGAGAGAGAGAGAGAGAGAGAGAGAGAGAGAGAGAGAGAGATAAATAAAAAGCAATGAGAGAGAGTGTAAAAAATTGTTGTAAAGAAATTGAATCATGGTATTTAAAGAAATCTTTCATTAAAATGACACGTTCCACATCATTACGAAATGTCGTATTCATGATCTATGGCACAAGAGTTAATCTAATGTAATCTAATCTAATCTAATCACATCATATTGATGATTAGCCATGAAGAGTCATGAATTACCGAAATTTTGGCCAATACCAGTAACCAAATCTAAACTTGAAAATAAAAGACGACAATTTTTGTAATAAACCGTGACTCCTATCAAGACCCTTTCGTCCCTGTTATCTAACCACGAAAGATGTCTGATATACCTCCATTCTGAAGTAACAAAGTGTGCATGCATTTAAAGATGAAGTGCATGATGTGAAGTTCTGTGATGGAGATATGAACCCAACACGTAATCCGATTGTTAACTAAGAAAAATCAAATGTTACGTATCGGTTTTTCTTACGAGCCGCTAGGTGTCTGAATCTAAAATAAGGATACACACTTTTGTGCCTAAGCGACAATCGAACTGCACACCTACCGTGCATCCAGGAATATAGCTTAAGTATCAGTTGCTTACTCATGAACAGTAAGATGTGTGCGTGTTTGACCAGAAATAACGGCACCTGTTGCGATTGTTGGAAACACATGAACAGACATTGAAATTGCGCGTTAATTTTCACTAGCAGGTGGGTGTGCACTTGATAAAGCTAGAAATGAGATTATGAATATTTTTGTACTGGATCAGGTTTCAGACCCACATACTTACCTTTGGAGGAGACCTAGAGAAGATTGCAGTCTTGGGAAAAGGAACGAAATGACTGAACTATACTGTTCCGAGAGATTCAGATCCTCGAAAGAGGAGATACGAATTCGAATCACAGTCCAGCACCAAATTTTTAAACATCTCTAGTTCAATCAAGTACAAGTAAAATAAGAGCCCTATCTCTTTAAATGGCTATCGGTTCATCAAATAAAATAAAATTTCCTAATGTAAGTAAGCTTACTGGCGACTGTATTTCTGTTTACCATGACTTCCGCTGTGTCATTTCCCAACGTAAACCGGCTCTGCCCAGTTGGTAATGAAGGAACGTGATGTTTAATGCGGATTCTGGATTATAACGTCTTTCTCTTGAGGTTACCAGAGGTAAAATAAATCTGTTTGTGCCTCTTAAAAGTAAATGCCTGAACCCACGCATTGCACCTGTGATAGCTCGTTCCACCATACCATTGTGGCCACATTACCCACCCCCAAGAGTGTGCTGTAACGGATGATGTGCTTAGCTTACAAAATTAGTCACGGTGGAAAAAATGCGAGTCTATTAAATGGTCAAGTAGAAGCAAGCTTGTGACGCAGAGATTATGCTATTCTCATGTCAGCAGGATGTAAAGACTCTTCTAGGCATAATAGGCTGGATGTGAAGCCATTTTGATTTTTCACAAATTCAGCAAATTTCTTAGTTCGAGAAAATCCACTGTGAAGTGTGAAGTTGCCGGATAATTCGATTATTACTGTTATTATTAATATCATTCTATTCATACCGCTGCTATAACACAAGTGCTTGAACATCATTTAATGCCTTTTGGTCACTATAGATGTAGTTTCCCAAGAACTGGTTCTTTCCCTGTCTACGGAATCCTTTTCATGTTAAAATCAAACACCAGCAATTACTCGTAGATTACTTTAAAACTAAAGTAATTGACGAAGACGTTACTTGGTAACAAAAACGCACTGCCTTTCTTCATTTACTTTCGCCTAGAAATGGCTATCGAGTACTGACAAACCAAAAGGCAAGAGATCTTACTGCCTTCCGATTAACGTTGCTGTTAGTTCTTCCACATGATTTGGTCGACATGACCTGTTTCAAGTTGTGTATGACAGACAGTGTTTTCGAAAATCTATTGTTTCCCTTTGAAATAAACAGAAGTATTTTCATTCTAAGCTGTCGAAGTACAAAATTTTCGCAATATTAGTTCAAATTTAATATTCGCTTCTATAATGTAGGAAAGTATTTCACAGTCGCAAAACTCGCATCCGAAACGTTGACCTTACACTTAGTCGCTGACCATACATTCTAGCTCAGAGTGACACCAATTTAAATAACCTAATGTAGCGAAGACTGTTTGACGGTGCTCTTTCTCACCGGAAAATACGCAATTCACTCATTTGTCTCCATAAGTACACTGTAACAGTAATTCTGTGTGAAATTTGTCAGTAAGCTTTTGCCTTCCAACCGGCAAAATACGGCAGAGTACGGCCGGTAAACAATTCACAAACCACGATTTAGTGCCAATAAGACGATTTCTTTAAACATTGTCGAAGCTGAGGGAATTTAGTTTCTGCTTAAATCGTCTTAAGCAGCAACGTTCACAGATATCTCAAATAGGAAAAAGCTGAATATCCAGGTACGAAGGTTGTAAAACAAACTTCCCACAGTTTGTGTCAGGTTGATCTTTTCGTCTGATAACACTGCTGAAGTATTTTGTGTAAGAGGTATCACAAGTAGTATCCCTGTAGCTGTGGGAATCATTGGTTGAAAACGAGTTTAACACCAATGGGTACAGTGCTTATAAATTTTCACAATTATTATCAACCTAAGTCTGAGTTCATCCACAAACTGAGGCGTATTTATAATATTGGAGCTAGACTGTGTATCCTTATCTTTCTTGAGTGGTCATTGGAAGGCGTTTACACACACGTATACAATACTATGAATACTTCGAACGCTATGGTTAACGTTGCTCTCATAAACTACTTTTTTTTTTAAATTCTTCTGGGTCTTCAGCGTGCAATATGTGTTGTAGATACAGTCTCAGACCAAAAAATTGACCGCCGAGTCGTTCACGTAAGGTGGACAATACAGTCGTGCTCCTCTCAGAATTCTATGTCTGGCAATATGCTCGATCTAGCAACATGTAGACTGCGGCACTTCCCAGAGGAAGTCTTGACTCCAGTCTTCGTACATTACTCTTGACTACGACCGTAGTCTTGAGGTAAAACGCGAGACCAGCTAATATGATATTGTAGATTCGCTTGAATTACACTCATAGCTTCAGCACCGAGAGGAAAGGGGCGATAAAAATTTTGTCGATATGTGCTTTCGGTCACCAGACGTCATATTAGCTGGTCTCGCGTTTTACCTGAACACTACGGTCGTGTTCCAGCAGCGGTATGAATAAAATGATAGTAATAATAACAGTAATAATCGAATTATCCGGCAACTTCACACTTCACAGTGGATTTTCTCGAACTAAGAAATTTGCTGAATTTGTGAAAAATCAAAATGGCTTCACATCCAGCCTATTATGCCTAGAAGAGTCTTTACATCCTGCTGACATGAGAACAGCATAATCTCTGCGTCACAAGCTTGCTTCTACTTGACCATTTAATAGACTCGCATTTTTTCCACTGTGACTAATTTTGTAAGCTAAGCACATCATCCGTTACAGCACACTCTTGGGGGTGGGTAATGTGGCCACAATGGTATGGTGGAACGAGCTATCACAGGTGCAATGCGTGGGTTCAGGCATTTACTTTTAAGAGGCACAAACAGATTTATTTTACCTCTGGTAACCTCAAGAGAAAGACGTTATAATCCAGAATCCGCATTAAACATCACGTTCCTTCATTACCAACTGGGCAGAGCCGGTTTACGTTGGGAAATGACACAGCGGAAGTCATGGTAAACAGAAATACAGTCGCCAGTAAGCTTACTTACATTAGGAAATTTTATTTTATTTGATGAACCGATAGCCATTTAAAGGGACAGGGCTCTTATTTTACTTGTACTTGATTGAACTAGAGACGTTTAAAAATTTGGTGCTGGACTGTGATTCGAATTCGTATCTCCTCTTTCGAGGATCTGAATCTCTCGGAACAGTATAGTTCAGTCATTTCGTTCCTTTTCCCAAGACTGCAATCTTCTCTAGGTCTCCTCCAAAGGTAAGTATGTGGGTCTGAAACCTGATCCAGTACAAAAATATTCATAATCTCATTTCTAGCTTTATCAAGTGCACACCCACCTGCTAGTGAAAATTAACGCGCAATTTCAATGTCTGTTCATGTGTTTCCAACAATCGCAACAGGTGCCGTTATTTCTGGTCAAACACGCACACATCTTACTGTTCATGAGTAAGCAACTGATACTTAAGCTATATTCCTGGATGCACGGTAGGTGTGCAGTTCGATTGTCGCTTAGGCACAAAAGTGTGTATCCTTATTTTAGATTCAGACACCTAGCGGCTCGTAAGAAAAACCGATACGTAACATTTGATTTTTCTTAGTTAACAATCGGATTACGTGTTGGGTTCATGTCTCCATCACAGAACTTCACATCATGCACTTCATCTTTAAATGCATGCACACTTTGTTACTTCAGAATGGAGGTATATCAGACATCTTTCGTGGTTAGATAACAGGGACGAAAGGGTCTTGATAGGAGTCACGGTTTATTACAAAAATTGTCGTCTTTTATTTTCAAGTTTAGATTTGGTTACTGGTATTGGCCAAAATTTCGGTAATTCATGACTCTTCATGGCTAATCATCAATATGATGTGATTAGATTAGATTAGATTACATTAGATTAACTCTTGTGCCATAGATCATGAATACGACATTTCGTAATGATGTGGAACGTGTCATTTTAATGAAAGATTTCTTTAAATACCATGATTCAATTTCTTTACAACAATTTTTTACACTCTCTCTCATTGCTTTTTATTTATCTCTCTCTCTCTCTCTCTCTCTCTCTCTCTCTCTCTCACAAACACACACACACACACACACACACACACACACACACACACACACACACACACATTCTTTTTTATTTTTATTTGTATGTTGTGCTCGACTATCGGCGAGGCACGAAAACGCCTGTGAATGACTTTCTTAGTTTTGAGTACACTTACGAAAGAAATATAAAAATAACAATGAGAGTTACTGATTTATGATGCTCAGTTTTCAGTCCGTTCTGAGTATTATTAGTAACTACGCTCCAGTCCCTAAACCTAGTTACAGAAAGCGAATCAGACGCATTACGTATTCCAGGCCGTAGCAGCCGCGACTTGGAGACACCAGCTATGGTCACTTCCCAGACCGCTGTAGGATCACATCGGTTCGTCTTCTTCCTGCTGGTACTGTAACTGAGATTTGGCAACAAGGCAACGTATGTTTGGCAACTCTGTGATCGACGAGTTACTTCCTGGTGTGCACGGAATTAAGCCTCAAAGTTCACTTGATTTTACCTGTCATTTCCGTTGAATAATCTGAGTTATTATCGCTTGAAGGGTAACAAAAGATTGAAAATTTACGGTTTTCAGCCCAGGAAAGTCGTTGCAGGTGGAAACCGCAACTAATCTCGACCTTCAAATAGCGGTTTACGAGTTCTAGTTACTATTGCCGTCGTAATAGGAAGCTAAGTCCCATACCTCCTCGCCAGCTCTGTGGTAACTTGCTCCCCTGTGAAAAAGCGTCTGTTACGGTTCGCAGTTCCAGTCTCACTGACTGTAACGTTTTTATCCCTTCTGTGAAAGAGCTACAAGCAGTCAGATCAAACATCAATAATGAAATCGCAAGAAAATGCTTTCAGCTCATAGTGCAATGTTGAAAAACTTAAAATGCTGCACAACAGGTAAGGCCTCTTTCCGCTGCTGCCAAGCGAATTTTGGGTTTCTAGGACTACGTAACTATATTTATGAAATGCCACATTTGCATACCTCTTGAGTATGACACAGCATACCAATTAAACACAGACCCAATCAAAATCTAAGTGAGTAGTATTTTACTAATTCGTGTCGATAGAGGCATGCTTGTGTACAGATACTTTAGTCGTAAGGTTATCACGGTTAGTTTTATTTCATTTCTTATAATACAGTGCACAATTTTCGTAAGGTTTCCTTTAGTGTTGTTAAAACAATAGTAAACATGAGAGAGAAATTAATCATCAACGACATATGCGAATTCTCTGATGTTACCTATGACAGTCTGACAATGCACATGCGGTTTATTGATTACATGCATGTAGAAAACTTGTTCTGAGTTAAAGCTGTCAAACAAGGTTTGAAGAAGAATAAAATATCACTACCACACGACGGCTAATGTAGCAAATACTTTTCTGACATATTATGGCACGATGCGCTCTCCCTGCACATCTTCGAGATGCATCTGCTGCCTGCTGTCTATTAAACCTGAATAGAACAAAATGTCACAGTAGTTAGCCCTTTTTCCACATGCGACTACTTTGGGTTGAGAAGTGAAGGGAATTATGTTCAAAGTTCCATTAGATTGATACCTTCAGCAGAGAGCAGAATTGCGTTTTAAAAAATGTAGCACTGAATGTATTCGAACTCGCGACATCTTATCTATGCTACAAGCTGACACGTAGCTACAGCAGCTCCAGAGCTCGGCAACTATTCCTCCAGAACTTTTGGATTCCACAGCACTGTGAGATTATGCATATGGCCAGGTCTTGACTTCTGAGAGACAAACAGTTACAGCTTTTCTTTTGGACTGAACGACGTTTTCTAGTAACAGATAGCGCAATAGAATAGCTCAAGTGGAAAGGAACACTTCCTATTTAAACTTCTGCATCCTACACTGTTGGCAGTTGTGTGTAGGTGGCAGTTACGTGATTTTATTTCTGTGATTACAAAATAGTCGAATGTATGCACTGGGTAGCCGAGGCAGCTGGTTCATGGTGATTCGGTCAACCAAGTAAATGAATTTACTGAACATGCTGCAAATTACTACAGGGAGCCTGTGTGTCAGAATTCTCATCCAGTGTGGCGCAACTGCGTTACGATAGAAAAATGACTCGCAGAGAAGAGGATTTCGTGGTCTGTTGGACGAATGGTAGGTTGTTATACCTATGGTCTGGGTTCGATTCCCACTTCCGTCAATGATTTTAGATAGGGAGAGACAGATTCCATTCTCTCCTGGCTACACCAAGTGAAGGAGATATAATGGCTGCGTGGTCTGAAAATTCACATTCAAGATGATATTCCTTCTTTACCAAGTAGACGGTAGGTTGAACCACAATAAAGTCTGGAGTGGCGACATGTAGAAACTCTATCACCAGTAACCTTTCTTATACTAGCTATTTATTTCAAGTGACGACACAAACGCTATGTATGGTCACAGGACACTTATTCCATCTTTTATTTGAGCTTCTGTATGTCGATAAAATTGGTTCTAAACTGGGAATGCAACTCAGACCGCCCTTAACGCGGAATTTGATCCCTTCGTAGCAATACAGCTCGGCTACAATTTGTTGTTTGTTCAAAACTGCAGATTCCTCAACACCTTCACATATTACGCGTGAATGGGATCGAATCCTGGCCCGGCACTAAAGATTTAACTATGTATTATCAAGCTCTATCATGAGAACACCTATCTGCTGGTGGATAATAATTTTGATTTTCAATGTATTTTCACTCGTTGTCAACACTAACGATATCTGACGTTTTTAACTCCCAGTGAGACACAGAACTATTTGCGAGATGACTGTAAGTTCAAGATGCAATTCTGAGCAGCTGGTGGATAAAAATTCGGTAGCTGACGTCTCTTTGTGTGTAGTCAACAACGATATGTGTGGGGCTCTATTCCCAGTAAGCGCTGAACTCTTCGTCATATTATTTCAGTTCGTCGTGTCATTTAATGTTCATACATATTCTCAACTAGCTGCTCGTGAATAACTTTAATTTTTAATGTCATTTTGTGTTAAATAGTTCAAATGGTTCAAATGGCTCTGAGCACTATGGGACTAAATAGTTCAAATGGTTCAAATGGCTCTGAGCACTATGGGACTTAACTTCTAAGGTCATCAGTCCCCTAGAACTTAGAGCTACTTAAACCTAACTAACCTAAGGACATCACTCACATCCATGCCCGAGGCAGGATTCGAACCTGCGACCGTAGCGGTCACGCGGTTCCAGACTGAAGCGCCTAGAACCGCACGGCCACACCGGCCGGCCCCCACCATCTGGTATCAATGCATTACCCTATCATCCATTATATATAATCATTTTCATAGTACACTTGATATTATAGATGAGTAGGACACAAGACAGGACATAGATAATGTCCGTTTGACGTCAACAGTGTGTAACATTTTACTTTTTTTGAATAGGATAATGTTCCTCTCCAATAATTTTTAGATTAGTTACAATAAGCTTACGCTGCAAGGGAATTCGCTTGTATTTTTCAATATGTGGTCTGTTGTCGGTTTGAAGGCCTTCCATAACATCGGCAACGTAGTGCAACTCCACCGAGGGCTGTCTGGAGTAGGGTGGAGATAGCAATGTGAAAGTTGCGAGCTGTCGAAGACGATCTTCATATTCCTAATGCGATTAGGACATCGTATACTCTTGACGACGTTTAGCACCTGTGCAGTCAGTCACCCAATTTCAGAATTCATTTTGAGTAATCCTGCTAAATTCCCAAAATATTGTCTTTTTATATTGATGAGTAATATGGATAGTCGTCACGTTCATGTGCCGTCTACAACGCAAATGTAATGTTACTATCCTAGGAGCTAACCTGTAATACGTTTTGTATTTCATAATCGGAACTATCTGCATTAACCGTCATCAGAGCAATGTCAGGGAACAGAATGCAGCAGTGCCTTGCTACCTACTTGAGGACCTGCTTGAGTCGTGTTCTAAGGAAAGGGTAGTTGCTGGTTCACATTATGTTACACTAGCGAGAAGTACCGACTTTTCCTTTTCTCTGCAAACATCCATAACTAAATTCAGTAACTAAATGCTAAGAATATATTTGCATTGTGTCAACTCAAAGATCAATAGATATGGATATAGATATAGATACAGATTTTTATATTCAAAGCCATTCTCGTTCTGCGTTGGAATAAACATCATTCATTATTTGCTTGTTCTTGTTACGATTGTTATTGTCATTCTCTCACTCGCAAGAGTTTTCGCATTCCTATTTGGTATCGATGCACATGAAGAGTGGCTATGAAAGAAGGGAATACTGAATGTTACGTCATGCAGAATACACTCATTTACTTCGGCTCCTCGTGATCTACGCTACAGGAGAAGTGAGATACATAAAGTTGACAGTGTGAGGACAGACTTGGTAGCACAACTGTGCAACTACACAGTGTTACCAGATAAAATGGTGCTGCGGAATCGAAAGTGTAGTACGGACTTTGCCACAGTAGCAGACAGCTGGTAATTTAGGACCATGACCGTGGATTACACTTTGGTCAGTGCTGGTTAGAGTGCTGCAACTGTAAATGGAAGGCTTTGTTTGATAGTCTTATGCTGATGCTGTCTGAATAAATTATGCCATTGGATACAAAGCGGTTTAGTTTTGAGACCTAACCCACGAGGGGGGAAGGCACAGTGGTCTGCTTCAGGAATTCCAAGCAATAAAACACAAAAAACAACCCAGGAAGGGAGACATGCATTTGTAATCTGTTCATCGTTACGGAGTCGAACAAGAGGGTAACATTACTGAAACAATGATCGGGCTACTTAGTATATAATAGAGCATACAGATTTCAAGGAGGAAACGTATGAAGACGCAGACTTCCTCGTTATCAATATGTGCGGCATATCTTTCGTGTTAACGAAAGTAAATTCCCGCTTTACCTCTTCTTACGTGTCAAATGAAATGAATGCCATGAGGAATAGAATATTTGTTGACTGCGTCTCTTCTTGCTTCCATCCTTACCAACATATTTCTTCATTCTCGTGGTAATCATGACATTCTATGTGTATGCTGCAAAAGATTGCAAGTGGACAAATTCGACATCGAGGTGCAAAGCGTTATATTCAATTCGAATAAGCTTCCGGTGTATTTTTACTTCGTTTGTATTTTTAGATGATTATGAACGTTACGGAAAATTATCTCACATGCTTTATGTTGAATGAGAAACATTGAATGATCCGTTTTGCTTTCCCTACGTTGAAATGATATAATGTCTGCGTCAACAGCCTTCTTCCACGCCGGAAGCTGAAACTTGTATGATTCTGGATTAATGATAATTGAATGTCTCATATGTATACATAGCCCACAAGGCGACGTCAGAAACCATCAGGGGAGAACTCCGCATAAAAACCAAACGTGCGCGCGCGTCTGCACTCTGAAGAACCGTATCGGAGAATCACGGCAAGCATTTCGCTGAAGAGCTGCCTCGTCAGAGAGCCTAGAAATGGCAGCGTCGTAGCAAGTATTTGTCAACACTCTGATAGTGCATTTACTTCCGGGTGTAGGTCGGCGTTACCTCGCTAAATTCACTTGACATTCGTTTTCCACATCGAAGACTCGTACGATATAATCCACTGCAAGATGACACAATTAGAAAGTATATTTAATTTCTGGACTCCAAGAACGGCGTTCTTCACATAAGTAACACCTGTTTGTGTGTGCATTCGGGAGGACGACGGTGCAATCCCGCGCCCGGCCATCCTGATTTAGGTTTTCAATGATTTCCCTAAATCGCTTCAGGCAAATGGCGGGATGGTTCCTTAAGAAGGGCACGGCCGATTTCCTTTCCCATCCTTCCCTAATCCGAGCTTGTGCTCCGTCTCTAATGACATCGTTGTCGACGGGACGTTAAAACAGTAATCTCCACCTCCTCTGTTCGTGTGTTTAAGGTTGCGTTTTGAGGCTCAGGCAACATCGCAGTGACTATATTCCGCCTCTGGCCGCCAGTGTGTCGTTAGCTCAGAGGTTCCCTTGTGCGTTGCAGTGCTTGTACTATAAGACATAGCAGTTCGAATCACGGTAGAAGCCGCTGACTACAACCTTTTATTTTCCATTTTAATTAATGGAGTTGCCAACTGCTAGTAAAAATTTCTTATGCGAAATCTGAAGAATGCCTTTAAACATCAATCTTCGTCCGATTTCGACTTAGTAAATTAAGTTAATATCATGGATTTCTGCTTTGCAAATTCCAAGGTGCTTCACTGTAAAATAGACCCTGAAAAGATTCAAACCGACTGTCAACGATATAAATTTGAGCTTTGTTCGTCATATAGGTCTAACATGTCAGAAGGTTGTTTATGAAGTGCACATGTTCATTAATATAGTTCCCTTCTTCTAAATTTTTGCAATAGCATTTAACTGTAGACGTTTTCTAACACCGGCGTTAGCAATTCCTTTCCGTTCTCTGAAACCTTCAAAACGACAAATTTTTCTGGTTTAAATCTGATGACCTTAACTATCACTTCCGATCAACAATAAATACTTCATGAACCCATACATGGAACTCCAAATGTGCAATGTTCCTGCACTGCTACAGACCATGCATTGCAAGGTAGTCACACAGTTTATCGCATAGACTTACCATAAGGAATGAAACAAGAACTGTAATACACTTTACACCACAGACGCTCACTCTGGCTTGACGAAAACATCCAAACATTGACCAAAAGTTGCACAAATAATTGAGTTTGAAAGGAAAAGAAACGAGGTATGAAGCATTTATAAATTCATCGAATGTAGTGAGGTGGTTTAATTTCGTCCCAGTCTATAAAATTAATTTCGGGCCATACTCAGCTCTTGCCGATTAATGTAATATAATACCCGCCTACTAATCAGGGCGTCTGTCTCCGTTGCTTTTGAGCGTGAATGGAAATTGTAGAAATTTTCTGTGGAGCAACATTTAATAATAAAGCGTTTTAAATCATCAAAAGCGATGAGCGGTAGCAGGCGCTTTCGATAAAGAACGGGGGAGTGCAGCGCCGCTGCTGTCGCCACGGCCGCTGCCAGTAGCCAGCAAATGGATCCCGGAGCTTTGCCGCATACGGCGTCCAGAGGAGGACAGTCTGCAGGAAATCTGCCGCAAAATCGTTACTGGATAAAATTTTGATATCGGTGTGTCACAAAGCGAAATAGATTGAATCTGCGCTACCATTACATTCACGTCTTCAGCATTCAGACAGAAGAGGCTATAAAAATATTTTATGCCAGCTGCTCTCGATCCTCTGACATTATGAACAGAAACAACGCACGCTACCGCTAGACCACAGGCGTAATCAACCTAGAGATTCTCTATCATGGGACAAGTTTTCCTCCAGGAAGTGCCGCAGTCTACAGTGTTGCCAGATTGTGCAGATAACCGGACTTAGAGAATTAGCGAGTTGGCCAGTTTTTTTGTCCCATGTCGCGATCGGCGCGGACTTAGCCTCTGAAGCGGCCGGCCGCCGGTCAAGTTTTATGTCAAAGAGTGTACTAATGGACCGCGGCCGATTTAAGCTACCACCTAGCAAGTGTGGTGTCTAGCGGTGACACCACAGTGTCATAAAAAGCCGCAGCAGCTAAAAACCGATGCCACATTTGACTTTCTTTAGTTTATTAAGGACCCTGCGAGATATGTAACGGTACATTACAGGACAATTTATTTACGATTCTCTTGTAACCTACACATTTTTGCTGAAGAATGGTGTTTTCTTTTAAGAAGAAAAAAAAGCTGGCAAACAGCAGAAGACCTGACCTCTTACAGAGAGGCGTCGTATTTGTGCTCAACATTTAAGTTTTCTTAACTACACTCCCACTTAAATCAGTGAATGTCGAATGTAGAAAACTTGAATGGAATGCAATATCTATATTGTTTAAAGTACCAAATAAACTACCACAACTACGGCTGAAGGGAAAACCACGCAGACGTGATAATAATACGCCAAAAGCAATAAAACTGTTTCCCCACAGGAAAGAAAACAGTTCTAGAATTGTTGCTACATATGAGCCAGAAACAGCAAGAATCGCGAATACTTTCACTTTTAAATCAAAAGTAATTACAATTACAAAACTATTCGTGTATTAAAAAGTCGACTGAAGCGTAATAATGTGAGAATCATAACACTACGTACAATACTGTTGCCTGTCAAGGAGAGTGTCCATCATAATAAGAACAGACAAAAACAGAAATATATGCTTCTCATACGTGAAATATGTGTAAATATTTCTTGATTTCAGTGGAGTAGGCTTTAGGCGTACACATATTCGAAAGTATTGCTTCATGCATAATCTGTAGTTTCTGACACTGAATGATTAAGATTCGACTGTTTTAGCTTTATTTCACCATCATTTCTGTCTCTTGATGTTTTACTAATGCTTGACACGCAAAAAGATAATAATTATTTCGTCAATTAAGTAGAAAATTAATTAAAAACAAACACTAATCATACGGCTGGCTTTCTCGCCGCTAGGGCGCTAGCGCCGTTCTAACTGTCAGGCGGAACAATTTTCACAGCAGTGAGTGTCGCGACTGTATATGTTAGACTGTGATGGTGGGTTCATCTCTGACAGCCTATCACCTACGGCAGCAACATCGAGTCGTCAGCTTTGACTTGGATATTAACTGTCACGTCTTCGATATATTAAGTTTGAGGATCTGCATTATCGACTTCTAGTGGCGTGACTCATACTGAAATATATCATGTACTTGTGAAGAGCTCTATTTATTTCCCACTCAATAGGGAAAGTGTTTGTCGCTACCGCATACCTACATCACATAATACATTGCAAGTGTACTGTTAATGTTCTTGTTTATGTAGCCTTCAGTCCGAAGCCCCTAATCTGTAGCAACCCTAGTCTATCTCTGCATAATTACAGCACCCTACATGCATTTGAATCGACTTACTTTAGACTAGCCGTGGTCCCCCTCTGCGATTTTTTCACCCCAGACATCACTCCAGTAACAAATTATTCTTCAATGCTTCATGATATGTCCTTACAAGCAATTCTTTTTTTCACTCGAGCTGTGCCATAAATTTTTCTCCCTTCCAGTGCGATTAAGGACCTTCTCGTTAGTTATTCGATCTACCCATCTAATCTTCAGAATTATTTTCTTATATCACATTTCTAAAACATGTACTCCTTTTCTGTTTGTACAATTATCATCCACGTTTGACATTCGTGCAAAGTTACACACTGAAAAAATACGTTCAGAAAGGTTTCTCTAACACTTAAATGTATATTAGACGCAAAATATTTCATCCAGATGGATGCGTTTTATCTGTTGTCTACTTCAGCCATACTCACTGATTTTACTACCAAGAAAGGAAAAAAATGGCTCTGAGCACTATGGGACTCAACTGCTGTGGTCATCAGTCCCCTAGAACTTAGAACTACTTAAACCTAACTAACCTAAGGACAGCACACACATCCATGCCCGAGGCAGGATTCGAACTTGCGACCGTAGCAGTCGCACGGTTCCGGACTGCGCGCGTAGAACCGCGAGACCACCGCGGCCGGCACCGAGAAAGGAAAAAGATCTGTTACATTCAGTATCTCATTTTCTCATCTAATGGTCTCACCATGATTTAATACGACTACATTCCATTACTCTTGTCTTAGCGCAAGTATACACTGAGATGACAAAAGCCATAGGATGCCTCCTAATGCCGTGTCGGACCTCCCTTTTCTCAGCGTAGTGCAACAAGTCGACGTGGCGTGAACTCAACAGGTCGTTGGAAGTCCCCTGCAGAAATACTAAGCCACGCTGCCAACATACCTGTACATAATTGCGGGAAAGTGTTGCCACTGCACGATTTTGTGCACGAACTGACCTCTCGGTTATGTCCTATAAATGTTCGATGGGATTCATGTCGGGCGATCTGGGTGGCCAAATCATCAGCTTGAATCGTCCAGAATGTTCTTCGAACCAATCGCAAGCAGTTGTGGCCCAGCGACATGGCAGCGTTGTTTGGGAACGTGAAACGCATGAATGGCAAGAGATTTCCGAGTAGCCGAACGTAACATTTCCAGTCCATCATCGGTTCAGTTGGACGAGGCGACTGAGTCTATTCCATGTAAACACAGCCCACACCAATATGAAGCAATCGCCAGCTTGCACAGTGCCTTGTTGACAACCTGGGTCCATGACTTCCGGGATTCTGCGTCACACTCGAATCCTACCATCAGCTCTTAACAACTGAAATTGGGACTCATCTGAGCAGGCCACGATTTTCTAGTCGTCTGGTGTCCAACCGACAGGGTCACGAGCCCAGGAGAGGCGCTGCAGGCGATGTCGTGCTGTTAGCAAAGGCTTTCACGTCGGTCGTTTGCTGCCATAGCCCATTAACGCCGAATTTCGCCGTGCTGTCCTAATGGAGACGTTCAGCGAACGTCCCACATTGATTCCTGCGGCTATTTCATACACTGTTGCTTGTCGGTTAACACTGATAACCCTATGCGAACGCCGCTGCTCTCGGCCTTAATGAGCGGTAATGCCTGAAATTTGATACACTACTAGCCATTAAAATTGCTACACCACGAAGATGACGTGCTACAGACAGGAAAGTTAACCGACAGGAAGAAGATGCTGTGATATGGAAATGATTAGCTTTTCAGAGCATTCACACAACGTTGGCGCCGGTGACGACACCTACAACGTGCTGACATGAGGTAAGTTTCCAACCGATTTCTCATACACAAACATCAGTTGACCGGCGTTGCCTGGTGAAACGTTGTTGTGATGCCTCGTGTAAGGAGGAGAAATGCGTACCATCACGTTTCCGACTTTGATAAAGGACGGATTGTAGCCTATCGCGATTGCGGTTTATCGTATCGCGTCATTGCTAATCGCGTTGGTCGAGATCCAATGACTGTTAGCAGAATATGGAATCGCTGGGTTCAGGTGGGTAATACGGAACGCCGTGTTGGATCCTAACGACTTCGTAACACTAGCAGTCGAGATAACAAGGCATCTTATCCGCATGGCTGTAACGGATCGTGCAGCCACGTCTCGATCCCTGAGTCAACACATGGGGACGTTTGCAAGACAACAACCATCTGCACGAACAGTTCGACGACCTTTACAGCAGCATGGACTATCAACTCGGAGACCATGGCTGCGGTTAGCTTTGACGCTGCATCACAGACAGGAGCGCCTGCGATGGTGTACTCAACAACGAACCTGGGTGCACGAATGGCAAAACATTTTTTCGGGCGAATGCAGGTTCTATTTACAGCATCACGATGGTCGCATCCGTGTTTGGCGACATCGCGGTGAACGCACATTGGAAGCGTGTATTCGTCATCGCCATACTGGTGTATGATCCGGCGTGATGGTATGGGGTGCCATTGGTTACACGTCTCGGTCACCTCTTATTCACATTGACGGCACTTTGAACAGTTGACATTACATTTCAGAGGTGTTACGACCCGTGGGTCTACCCTTCATTCGATCCCTGCTAAACCCTTCATTTCAGCAGGATAATTCACGACCGCATGTTGCAGGTCCTGTACAGGCCTTTCTGGATACAGAAAATGTTCGACTGCTGCCCTGGCCAGCACCAGCACATTCTCCAGATCTCTCACCAATTGAAAACGTCTGGTCAATGGTGGCCGAGCAACTGGCTCGTCACAATACGCCAGTCACTACTCTTGATGAACTGTGGTATCGTGTTGAAGCTGCATGTGCAGCTGTACCTGTACACGCCAGCCAAGCTCTGTTTGACTCAATGCCCAGGCGTATTAAGGCCGTTATTACGGCCAGAGGTGGTTAGTCTGGGTACTGATTCCTCAGGATCTATGCACCCAAATTGCGTGAAAATGTAATCACATGTCAGTTCTAGTATAATATATTTGTCCAATGAATACCCGTTTATCACCTGCATTTCTTCTTGGTGTAGCAATTTTAATGCCCAGTAGTGTATTTGCGACACAGTCTTGCCACTGTGGATCTCGGAATATTGTATTTGCTAACGATTTCCGAAATGGAACGTCCCATGCGTCTAGTTCCAACTACCATTCTGCGTTCAGAATCTGTCAGTTCCCGTCGTGCGGTCGTAATCACGTTGGAAACCTTTTCACATGAGTCACCTGAGTACAAATGATAGCTCCTCCAATGCACTATCCTGTTATACTTTGTGTGGGCGATACTACCGCCACCTGTATATGTACATATCGCTACCCCATGACCTCTCTCACCTGAGTGTACATTGTATACTATAAGCGACTCCATTCCATGTTGAGGGGAAAAAAATAATTAAAAATCCCAAAAAGCTAATCATCCAACTCGAGACAACAAACGAAATCCCAGCACCTTCAAAGATTCTGAGAAGAAATGTAAAATTTGAAAGTCTCTTCGGGTTCGCTGTTCTCAGCGGGACTCCTGAGCAGAAGTAGCATTTCCTGAAGATGGCGACCAGTTGGATCGCTGAAATATCGAGTCATGTTGATTTTAGGATCCAGCATCAAACCCGAAGAGACTATCAAGACTTATTACGCCGGGAAAGCCTACATAATCACAAATGTAAAATTTACCTAATAAGCTGAGTAAAACATTCCTGGACGTTATGTTTTTCTTTAGTGTGGTCACTAGGCACAATTATTTCAGTAATGTTAAAGGCTTATCCATCATTTAATATCTGATAACGATGTAATCACTTATTCTTAATTTCATGGCTCCTAACGATGCAAGTACCACACAAATATCAACACTGTGTATCTTTTACACTAAAAACGTGGGTACACCGGTGGTTAATGCTGATTAAGTCGTATCTGTGAACTGTTTACTTCTATAGATAAATATGTGCACCTTAAGTGAAGTGATGTTGAATAGTGCTACGTAATTATCAGCAATAAACTACAATACAATGTCCGGAGATGTACTCGGCTTTTCTGTTATGTTTCGCATGTTTTTTTTTTCAATTTCATTCCTTTTCATTTTTAGCGATTCCCAAATTTAACACGTAATCTTCTAATAAGAGGAACGCACTGTGATGAAGCATCATCTCGTTCAAGAGCAAGAAAATTAATGTTACTACCTAAATACAAGCCTACAGCACCTGAAATGCTTAATGTAGTAAATAAAGCACAAATATTAATTATCCTAGGAATTGCTTAATATACTATCAGTGTATTCAGTAGAGTCAAGTCCGCTACTGCAATACATGGGTAAAATTAAATTAAATATATCATGTTACTGAACTAATGCTGTAAGAATGAATAGGCGATGAGAGTATTGTGACCACCGCTCTAAAAATAAGACACAAAAGATGTAGTATAGAGTAAATAATAAATAACAGGATCATTATGGCCTCTTATTCCGCAAGCTTTACGACAAGTAAACACTGGATGTGAAAGTCTTCGCAGTAACATTACTGGATACTTAGAGTTAACGGTCCCACTGATGTATTAACGAAGAATATCATTAAATAAAGCTTTAGACAATGCTGAATACAATATACTCTTTTAAATTCTGAAGGTAGTAGGGATAGAATATAGGGTGCCGAATGTTATTCATAGCTTGTACAGAAATCAGGCTGCAATTATAAGAGTCGAAGGACATGAAAGGGAAGCAGAATTTGAGAAAGGAATAACACAAGAATCTAGCCTATCCCCGATGATATTCAATCTGTACTTTGAGCAAGTTCTAAAGGAAATCGATTAAAACGTTGGCAAGGGCATTAAAGTCCAGGGAGATGGAATAAAAACGTTGATGTTAGTTGATGGTATTGTTATTTTGTTAAGGACGGCAAAGGACTTGGAAGAGCAGCTGAACGTAATGGATAACCACCTGATTAGAGGGGATAAGGTGAACATCTGTGAAGACCCGGCAGTCGCGACAGGAAGGGTGGCTCTGCTCCTCTGTCTACTCCTGAGGATAACGAGTATGACACTCGTCGAAACGTCGCAGTATTTTAACACAGCCATCCGTTTGGAAATTCAAAAGCACATTCTCATTCACATCTATTTTCAAACAGATCCATAAATATCACATGCTCAGGCTGCAATTATAAGAGTCGAAGGACATGAAAGGGAAGCAGAATTTGAGAAAGGAATAACACAAGATTCTAGCCTGTCCCCCATTATATTCAATCTGTACTTTGAGCAAGTTTTAAAGGAAATCAATTAAAACGTTGGCAAGGGGAGTTCTTTAAATTATTATTTTAGGAAAAAACATACATTCAGTGGAAATTGTTGAAGATCTGCTGTTTAATAGATCTAATTTACGCCTAAGTGCAGTTCAAACAATATATGAACATAACACAGATAAAATGCTTAGCAATGATATTGTTTATTTTATTTTATTTTCTCTAATTTTTATGTTTATTCATATAGTTCACTGGAGCACATGAGCATTTCTGTCTTTTTCAGTTAATTTCTATTTTGCTCTCGGCTCTTAGTACTGTATCCACAACTTCTAAGATTCTTTGGAGAATTATTTGACTTCAAGCTATCACATCTATCTCAACCGCAAACCTAAGCATATGTATTTATTCTGATACCTGTATAATATCCTTTGCGGTCGTTTATTGCATGTTTTATGTAGATGTCGAATACGGTTGGAGGCAGACTGCATTCTTGTCTAGTGCCTTCAATATTTTAGCTTCCTTCGGTGGATGCCTTGTCTTTACAATCACTGATTCTTCTCATTACAGTTCGTTAATGAGTTTTCTGCCACTACAACACAGTTTAATCATTTTTGAACTTCTATTAGTTTATTTCAGTTGGCAGTGACGAATGCTGCCCAAGGGCCAAGAAAGCTATGAAACTTTTTCTGTTGACCCAAGCGTTTTCTACAGTAACACTGTGAGGGCAAGGGTAGCGTCTATTATGCCTCAGCCTTCTCGGAAGCCAAATAATTCTTCAGCTAAATTGAATGCAATTTCGTTTTTAGTGCACCTGTGTATTATTCTTGTTAAAATTTTCGGTGTGTGAGCTAGAATGCTCAGAGTCCTGTTAGCTTCATATGTAGATGTTTTACTCTTCTTTCGAATTATTGTCATGATACTTTTCTTTGTTTCTTTATTTCTCGCTCTAATGTTTTAAACATGATACCTCAAATGTTAACAACACTCCTAGCCTTCTTTTCTTGCAGATGATTTAATGCTTTTCACAATTCTTCTTTTGTAATTTCAGAGCCCTTTTCAATTTGCTATACTCTTTTTCTTCTCCTTTTTCATGTAATTGGTCTGCTTCGTAATGTAATTAAATAAAATCAATGGAGTTCTTTAAAAAATTATGCCCTGATCGGCACAAAATATGCACTGGATTGTATTGTCTTTTTCTTGTTTATTTTTTGTAGTTAATTAATTCCTTCCTTTATGTAAATAATTTGAATGATGTGTTGGTAAAAGTTAATGCCGCAGTTCATTGTATTTCGGCAAAATTAATGTTTTTTAGTTTAAAATGCAATAAAATGCCAGGCTATGGATCGAGAGGTCTCAGCCTCGATCCTTGGTCAGTGCTGGGATTTCTATATGTCACTTATCACATCTTTCATCTCCGACAACAATTGTTAATGTGAAAAATGCAATTTCAAGTCGATGTTAAACTCTAGCTCCCCCTATAACTAACTGGGTAGTTCAACTCAAAGGTCGGAGGAAGGTAACGGTATACCACCTCGAATAGGACCACAGCTAGTTTAGAACTGTGCTGTTCAAATCAACGTTCAGATTGATGAGAGCGTTACCCTTTTTATCTTAAATGGTGCTATAGTGCGAAATGCATTATTCATTGCACGCAGCATTTGAAAATACGTAATATACCGTAATACACGCACGAGTTTCCATACAGTTAACACAAAGATCACGTTTAAATTTTAAGCAAATGGTTGGGATCTAGATTTCTGAAGCGAATTCATCTGAAATCATGATCTCTCTAGTACACAAAATATTTACCGGAACCCGACTTATACATGTGAGTAATTGTACCGACTGCATAGATTTTCGACTTAGTTGATAACACCATCTAGACCAGCGTGGCAACGCTGAACACTATAGCAAGAATATACTGATTCAGTCAATCATATTAGTACTTAAAGTATTTAAAAACCACATGCATTTCGTATTATTCATTCAAAATTTCATCAGTGGTCTGGAATCAAACATCTTTACAAATTTTGATTGTGGATTTAGATCTATAAGCATTTCGTTTTGCAAGCTATCTATTTATTTATTTTTTTTTTTTTCCACACACAATGAATTTTCGTATGTATTCTTCGCTTGACAGAAAACACCAGTTCCACCCTCAAGAATACTTTGCTTGAAAAATGCACATGCATTCTGAACTTCCGAATACAAGCAAAAATCTAACGAAAATGCAGTCAGTCAAAATCACCTTCCAATAGCTTAAAAAAAAACGAACTGTTTTTAGATATAGATCCAGCAAAATCGTAAATGTGTTTGATTCCAGACCACTGATATTTTAAACGAATACGATGGAACGTGTGTGGTAGAGTAACTACGCATTTTTAGTGTTTGCGAAAACGAATATTTAAATATTTATCCTAAGTAGTTGTACAGAAGATGTGTCCTGAGCACTCCAAATGACAAAATGGCTCCAGTTGTTCGCAATACGAAAGAATTATCTGAATGGGCCGGAAATCGATAGATGTGATGTACATGTACAGACAAACAAATGATTACAATTTGAGAAAAGATGGATGATTTTGTGAAGAGAAAATGCTTCACAAACTGAGAAAGTCAATAACGCGTTGGTCCACCTCTGGCCCTTATTGAAGCGGTTACTCCGCTTAGCATTGATTGATACAGTTGTTGGACGTTCTCCTAAGGGATATCGTGCCATTTTCTGTTCAATTTGCGCGTTAGATCGTCAAAACCCTGAGCTGATTAGAGTGCCCTGTCCATAATGCTCCAAACGTTCTCAATTGAGATCTGGCGACCTAGCTGGCCAAGGTATGGTTTGGCAAGCAGTAGAAACTCTCGCCCTGTACAGGTAGTCATTATCTCGCTGAAATGTAAGCCCAGGATGGCTTGCCGTGACAGGCAACAAAATGGGGCGTAGAATATTGTCGATATACCGCTATGGTGCAGGGATGCCGCGAATGACAATCAAAAGGGACCTGCTATGAAATGAAATGGCACCCCAGACCATGTCTCCTGGTTGTTGGGCCGTATGGCGGACGACAGTAAGGTTCCTATCCCACTGCTGCCCGGGGCGTTTCCAGACACGTCGTCGCTGGTCATCGGGGCTCATTTAGAAGCTGGACTCATCACTGAAGTCAATTCTACTCCAGCCAATGGGATTCCAGGCCGAAAGACGCCATAGAGAGCGGCGCGATACCAACCCGACTGTCACGCGCCACACGTCTCGAAACCAGGAGTGGTGGTCTGGGGTGCCATTTCATTTCATAGCAGCCCCTTACAGCACAGCGACACGTCGACAATATTCTACACCACGTTTTATTGCCCTTTATGGCAAGCCATCCTGGACTTACATTTCAGCAAGATAATGCCTGTCTTGTGTTCGTTTTTAGATTGGCTAGGAAGGTCGCCACATCTTACCCCAGTTGAGAGCATTATGGAGCATTATGATCAGGGACCTCCAACTAGCTCAGGGTTTTGATGATGGAAGGCACCAATTGGACAGAATTTGACACGATATCCCTCACGAGAAACCCCAACAAATCTATCAATCAATGCCAAGCCGAATAACTGCTTCCATAAGGGCCAGAGGTGGACCAACGCGTCACTAGTGACTTGCTTAATTTTTGAAGCACTTTCTTTTGAAAAAAATCATCCCACTTTTCTGAAATTGTAATTATTTGTATGTTTCTGCATGTGCATCACGTCTACCGTTTTCCATCGCATTCGGGTAACTCCTTCATGGTGCAACATTTTTTTTATTCTTAGAGTATATTAGGATGTAAAGCTCTATTTATGTTTTTGTCAGAGCAGACGCTCCTTATGAATGTACGAAGGGCGTTTGAAAAGTCCGTGCAGAGTCCGAGAGATAGTACCACCGGCGCATATCGAGGTCATGTTTAGTTAGTAGCATCTTTGGAAAGGACGCACACCAAGTTTCAGCCTTATTGGTCTATTTATTTGTGTTTGGCATTCGTCTGAATCAACGAAGTCGAGTGATTGTCAAAAAATGGACGAAAAAGAATTTCGTGTGGTGATTATGAAAGGCAAAACGCCTCAAGAGACTAAACAGAAGATTGATAAACATTACAGTGACTCTGCACCTTCGATTAGAACAGTTTATAAGTGGTTTCAAAATTTTCGGAGTGGCCATATGGGCACAAGTGATACTGAACGTTCTAGACCCCCTGTGGAGGATATGACTCCAGAAATCATTGATAAAATCCATGATATGGTGATTGATGACAGAAGAGTTAAGACGTGTGGGATTGCTAGTGCTGTGGGCATCTCGAATGAACGGGTAGATAATATTTTGCATAAATATTTGGACATGAGAAAGCTATCCGCAAGATGGGTTCCGCGATTGCTCACGCTTGACCAAAAACGGGATCGTGTGAAGTGTTGCAAGGATTGCTTGCAGCTGTTCAGGAGGAATCCGCAGGTCTTTAAGCGTCTTTTCGTCACTGTGGATGAAACATGGATACATTACTATACTCCTGAGACCAAACAACAATCTAAACAATGGGTTACCAAGGGAGAATCTGCACCAAAAAAGGCGAAGACCATCCCTTCTGCCAGAAAACTTATGGCTACTGTCTCTTGGGATTTGCAAGGGATAATCCTCATCGACTATCTGGAAAGGGGTAAAACTATTACAGGTGCATATTATTCATCGTTATTGGACCGTTTCAAAACCGAGCTGCAAGAAAAACGCCGGCGATTGGACCGCAAAAAAGTCCTTTTCCATCACGACAATGCACCAGCACACACCTCAGCAGTTTTGGTCGCAAAATTAATGGAAATAGAATTCCAACTCGTTTCACATCCCCCCCCCCCCTTCTCCAGACTTGGCGCCCTCGGGCTACTATTTGTTCCCCAATTTGAAGAAATGGCTGGTGGGACAAACATTTTATTCAAACGAGGATGTGATTGCAGCAAATAATAGCTATTTTGCAGACTTGGACAATTCCTATTATTCGGTAGGGATTCACAAATTAGAACAGCGTTGGACGTAGTGTATAAGTCGAAAAGGAGACTATGTCGAAAAAAAAAAGGTTTACCCCAAACACGTAAGTAGTTTTTATTTTTACACGGACTTTTCCTACGCCCCTCGTAATCTATAAATAATGGAGCTCTTCCTCCGAGTACTGTGGCTCGTACATTCTTTTAGCCCAGCCCACTAATGTCTTAACTACTTCTTTTTTCTGCTTGGGATAGTGATTGGAATTTTAGTGTAGGTCTCTGTCCTTACAAGTGAGGTTTCTCTAGATTTCCTGTCGTGAAGTTACGTATGAACTGCTCGAATTGCTGAGCTTGTTTGATTTCGAATGGCAACTAACGAAGACTTTATACCTCTGTGGATGTCTCCAGCATTAGGAGACGAATGTTAAGGACACATGCCTGGGATCACGCCTAATGCCTACACGATATACTCACCGATAATGTAACTGCAGGCCGTGAAAGCCTACGTTGTACTGCAACTTACAGTTTCGAATGTCTTGTGTCCAAGAAAAAATATTGGTCAAAATAACAAATTATACAGCAGCTGTAGACCTCATGGTCATACAAATTAAGAGCTCAAATTAGTACATCGTTCTTCTTGTTTGTCCAAGTGTTATGCATTTGCCTGTTACGTCGTCCTGTTCAATGTCTCCACTGTCCGTAGTTGGTCTCCATTTGATAACTCCACCTCTTTCTTGGTATAACTATTCATCTGTTCCCTAGTGGCTGATAATTTATAATTATTTTGGTCGTTACGTTTTCATTCATTTTTGTGCTACGATCTTGCCATTTATTTTTATACTCCTTGATCTGTCTTTTTGTACTTTGAAGTCCTAGTTACTGACTGATTGTGGTGTTCCACATCATATCGTATAGTCTATAGACAGCTGCTCTTCTTAATAATGTCATTTCCGCAGCTTGTATTGTTAGTTCATTTCCAGCTGTTAACATCCCTAGTCTCACAGCCATTCCATTGCACTGCATTGTTTTATAAAATTGTATTATCGTTTTTTCCTCGCCTTTTTATTTAGTGTTCTTCCTATGGTCCCATTAATATAACCAAATCTTTCGATTATCTTCGGTATGTCTTTTTCGTTTTTGAGGTGAAGCAGAATTCATTCACTCTGTACGTTTACCACAATTTTTCTTAGGTCTGGATCTTGACCTTTGAAAGCCTGGACTTATGGTTTTCAGGTTGAAATTGTTAAGTTGAAGGTCTTAGCAGCAATATCTAATTTATAAATGACTTTTTCAAAAGTGTTCTCTCTTTCAGCTATAAGAAGTTGGTCATCAGCGACGTCTGTTTTCATTACATAACTGCGTTGGTTAAATGTATGGCTGTAAAACCCTACATCTTTGAGTCATTGTCTCAACGTATCATCAACATCGATATTGAGAAGAATCGGAGGCAAACGACAACCACGTCATAAGCCTAAATTTGTTGTTACTTTTACATTCTCTTTACCGGTATAGGCCGCTTTGGAGACTAGATACATTTGTTCGAGTACTCGTAGTGAGTGGTGTGGAATCCTTCAACTTTCTAGTACTTCCCACAACATCTCCCTACCTACATTGTACCTGACTGAACAATATACACTCCTGGAAATTGAAATAAGAACACCGTGAATTCATTGTCCCAGGAAGGGGAAACTTTATTGACACATTCCTGGGGTCAGATACATCACATGATCACACTGACAGAACCACAGGCACATAGACACAGGCAACAGAGCATGCACAATGTCGGCACTAGTACAGTGTATATCCACCTTTCGCAGCAATGCAGGCTGCTATTCTCCCATGGAAACGATCGTAGAGATGTTGGATGTAGTCCTGTGGAACGGCTTGCCATGCCATTTCCACCTGGCGCCTCAGTTGGACCAGCGTTCGTGCTGGACGTGCAGACCGCGTGAGACGACGCTTCATCCAGTCCCAAACATGCTCAATGGGGGACAGATCCGGAGATCTTGCTGGCCAGGGTAGTTGACTTACACCTTCTAGAGCACGTTGGGTGGCACGGGCTACATGCGGACGTGCATTGTCCTGTTGGAACAGCAAGTTCCCTTGCCGGTCTAGGAATGGTAGAACGATGGGTTCGATGACGGTTTGGATGTACCGTGCACTATTCAGTGTCCCCTCGACGATCACCAGTGGTGTACGGCCAGTGTAGGAGATCGCTCCCCACACCATGATGTCGGGTGTTGGCCCTGGGTGCCTCGGTCGTATGCAGTCCTGATTGTGGCGCTCACCTGCACGGCTCCAAACACGCATACGACCATCATTGGCACCAAGGCAGAACCGACTCTCATCGCTGAAGACGACACGTCTCCATTCGTCCCTCCATTCACGCCTGTTGCGACACCACTGGAGGCGGGCTGCACGATGTTGGGGCGTGAGCGGAAGACGGCCTAACGGTGTGCGGGACCGTAGCCCAGCTTCATGGAGACCGTTGCGAATGGTCCTCGCCGATACCCCAGGAGCAACAGTGTCCCTAATTTGCTGGGAAGTGGCGGTGCGGTCCCCTACGGCACTGCGTAGGATCCTACGGTCTTGGCGTGCATCCGTGCGTCGCTGCGGTCCGGTCCCAGGTCGACGGGCACGTGCACCTTCCGCCGACCACTGGCGACAACATCGATGTACTGTGGAGACCTCACGCCCCACGTGTTGAGCAATTCGGCGGTACGTCCACCCGGCCTCCCGCATGCCCACTATACGCCCTCGCTCAAAGTCCGTCAACTGCACATACGGTTCACGTCCACGCTGTCGCGGCATGCTACCATTGTTAAAGACTGCGATGGAGCTCCGTATGCCACGGGAAACTGGCTGACACTGACGGTGGCGGTGCACAAATGCTGCGCAGCTAGCGCCATTCGACGGCCAACACCGCGGTTCCTGGTGTGTCCGCTGTGCCGTGCGTGTGATCATTGCTTGTACAGCCCTCTCGCAGTGTCCGGAGCAAGTATGGTGGGTCTGACACACCGGTGTCAATGTGTTCTTTTTTCCATTTCCAGGAGTGTAGTTACGTAGCCGAACTCATGATGCCAAATGACATGTGTCAAATGAAGCGAGCCACTTGAGCGGTTGCGTGAGGGAGCAACTGACCGGGCCACAGGACACCGCGTTTGGGCCTCCGCGGTGACGCACGGCGACAAGGTCGCTCCCAAGTTCCGCAGGAGTCGTTGACTCCACGGCCGACGCGTGAGCTTCCGTCAAACTGCCGCGCGCTGCTGCTCATTCTACTCTGGCGTTGCTCTGGTCTTCAGTAGGAAGACTGCTTCGATGCAGCTCTCAACACTACTCTTTCCTGTACACATCTCTTCATTTCTGCATAACTGCTGCAGGCTACGTCCATTTGAACATGCCAGGGTGCGATTTGTGGGGGGGATGTCTTAGGGGGTTAGTACAATTATATATGTTACTAGCTTGGACTGTGGCGTTACGCATGGTTAAACAGCTATTTATAAGTAGATGTTTATGCCGAAACTCACTATTTACGCGTATGCACTATCAGAAAAGCCATCCCTTGTTATATCTTTAAAAGTACATTATAGATAAAGCTTATTAACAAAAGCATCTACATACAGGTATACAAGGGGAATTCAAAAAGTAGCGGCACATTTGTGAAAAGCTGTACTTATTCTGATGATAGAAAACTGAAACATATTAATAGTATTAATATTAAGACTTATTAAAAACTTTCAGTGTTCGGTTCCACAAATTTAAATTATATGTAAAGTTTTACTACAGTGCGTGGGAACTAAACATGCCAGGTTGGGATGCATAAACTAAAACCAGAGGAGGGGATGGTCTGATGCAGAGGGGGGGAAATCCCCCCCTTCCCCGCCCCCCCCCCCCTGCAAATCGCACACTGGAACATGCTTATTATATCCAGCCTTTGTCTCTGTCTACAATTTTTAGACCCCACACTTCTCATTATTGCCAAATTGAAGATTCCTCTCTGCATTTGCGTGAGTTTTATCAGAATATCCCCTCCTTCAGTCAGGTTGTGTCACAAACTCTTTCCCCACAATTCGGCTCATTATTTCTTCATTGGTTACTCGACCTACACATCCAGTCTTCAGCATTCATCGGTAGCGCCACATTTCAAAATCTTCTGTTTTCTTTCTGGCTGAAGTGTTTACCGTTTAGTTTTTATTTCTGCACAAGACTACACTCCGGACAATAAATAACCTTTAGAAAAGAATTTCTAACATTGAAATGTACAGTCATTGTTAATAGATTTCTCCTTTTTAAAAATAATTTTCTTGTTACCACCGGTTTGAACTTTATATCTTCTCTACTTCTGCCATCGTCGGTTATTCTGCTGCCCAAATGGTGAAACCCATCTGCTACTTTTAGTGCCTTGTTTCCTAATCTAATTCTCTCAGCATTGCTTCGACTACACTCCATTTACCTTCTTTTGCCTTTGATGATGATCATCTTGTAATCTCATTTCAAGACACTATCCATTACGTTCAACTGGTCCACTAAGTCCTTTTCGTCTCTGAGAGAATTACAGTGACGTTTTCATTTCTTCTCTCTAAACTATCATTCTCCTTCCCAATTTGTCATTGGTTTGCTTTACAACTTGCCCAAGGTACAGATTGAAAGACAATGGGGACAGTCTACAACCCTGTCTCACTATCTTCTCAACAACTGCTTCCTTTTCATGTCCTTCAACTCTTATAATTACTGTCTGGCTTCTCTACAATTTGCGAATAACATTTTGCTCCCTGTGTTTTATCCCTTCTATCTTTAAATTGTGTAGACCATCAAAATTTCTCAAAAGCTTTCTCTAAAACTTGAGATGTTATAAAAGAGTGTTTACTTTCCTCCTACCTATCCTCTGAGATAAGACGTGGGGTCAGTATTGCCTCAAGTGCTACTACATTTCTCAGAAATCCAAACTGATATTCCCGAAGGTCTGCTTCTGCCAGTTTTCCAATTCTTATGTAAGTAACTCTTGTCAGTATTTTGCAGTCATGACTTTGTATTTTGATAGTTCGATAATATTCCCAGCTGTCAGCACTTGCATTTCTTCGAAGTGGAATTATTACGTGTTTCTAGAAGTCAGAGGGTATTACACCTGTCTCATATATCTTGCACATGGATGGAATAGTTTTCTCATGGCTGTTTCTCTCAAGAATATCAATTTAACACTATAGCTGTAAAAGTAACGATTTCATGGAGATGCGTTCTGTCTATGCAACTAAATAAAAGGCAGTTTGTTTCGCTTCTTTTGTTTGTGAAGCGTCTTCAGTGGCCTGTAATACACGTTTCTTTTAATACATGTAATAAATGTGTATTATATAGTACTTACAATATGTTACTATGTTACATGTTGTAACGTTTCCCTCTTGTTTTTCAGATTAGAAACAACTTTTGTAGCACAAATATCGTGATGTTAAATCGTCGTTCCAGTGTTGTTAGTCCATATGTGTGGTCCTGGAGATGTGTTTTTTCGGTATTCATGCTCTATCTGGCCGATTTCCCGCCATTGTTCACCCACGTTTATTATAACACATCACTTGCACTTTTCATTTTGTGATCTATATGCGTGTGTTCACAGGGTGTGAAACGTCCCCTTAGAAAAATTAATGAATTACTGTGCCGATAAACCTCTTACATTATTTGATTTTCAAACAGCTGAGCAGAACTAAACGTACTCAGACATTTCGCTCTTTACCTATTCTGATCAACACTAAACTGACACACAATATTTTTTAGCGCAACGCAATCTGACTTTCAATAATCCCTACAAAAGAATGGCCCTGACTAACATTAACCTATACCTTTCACAAATCACTTACCTCACAAAAATCTTCGTTACTCGAACTACTGCAATACAGAGAGCGCCACTACTGCCAGCTAAATAAAAGATTCAAACTACTGAAGGCACTAACTACTGATAGGCATAGTTAGCAAATGAAAGAGTTTGCCGGCCGGAGTTGCCGAGCGTTTCTAGGCGCTACAGTCTGGAACCGCGCGGCCGCTACGGTCGCAGGTTCGAATCCTGTCTCGGGCATGGATGTGTGTGATATCCTTAGGTTGGTTAGGTTTGAGTAGTTGTAAGTTCTATGGGACTGATGACCGCAGCAGTTAAGTCCTATAGTGCTCAGAGCCATTTGAACCATTTTTTTGAAAGATTTTGATAGAGAACAAACAATGTATTTACCTTAATAGTGTTCAAAAGGCATAATATATATAGCAGTTCATGGCATCCAGTCTTAAAAATTTACTGTCTCTGATGGACACACGTACAGATCGTCCGCTCTCAAAACTCTGCCATCTCTCTCCCCACATCCACCACTGCTGGCGGCTCACCTCCAACGGCGCAACGCTACGCGCTGTTAACAGCCAACTGCCCAACACTGCAATAGCATATACTCCTACAATGCAAACCAACCACAGCCTTCACACAGCACAGTCAGTGATTTTCATATAGAGCGCTACCAACATAAAAACCTAAACAGCCTACTTACAGGTGTAGTGTTGCCACTTGCTGCTGTGTGTTTATCTTCCGTCTTTAGTTTGTGTTGTGTGTGTGGTTTCATGTTTTTCATTTTTTCTATATGTGTGTGTTTGAGTGAGTGTGTGTATTTTGTTATGTGTCGGTCTTTATGAGAATGGTTTTCTTTTTTTATTGTAAGTGGATATTGGTGTGTGTGTGTGTGTGTGCGTGTGTGTGTGTGTGTGTGTATGAGTGAGAGAGAGAGAGGAATAGAGAGAGACAGACAGAGAAAGAACGAGAAAGAAGGGAGGAGAAAGATTCATTAATTATATACTCGGATTATATTTCCGATTTCTGTTACTTATTATTGTTCTGGCTAATATGATCAGGGAGTTATTGCTTATATTAATTTGGTCATTAATTACTTTCTTATTCATTGCCTGCAAAGAGCGCTTTCAATGAAAGAGAAAGTAATTAATGACCAAATCAATGTAAGCAATAAGTTCCTGATCATGTTAGCCACAACAACATTACTTAACAGAAATCGGGAACATAACCAGAGTATATAATTAATGAATCTTCTTTCCCCCCTTCTTTCTCGTTCTCTCTCTCTCTCTCTCTCTCTCTCTCTCTCTCTCTCACACACACACACACACACACACACATATATCCACTTATTAAAAAAAAAGTAACCGTTCTCATAAGGAAGGACACATAACAAAATACACACACACACACACACACACACACACACACACACACACAGAGAGAGAGAGAGAGAGAGAGAGAGAGAGAGAGAGAGAGACAAATGACAATTACCAAACCACACACACAATACAAACAAAAGATGAAAGACAAACACATCAGCGACAATTGGCAACATTACACTCTGTAAACACGCAGATGTAGATCACAAAATGAAAAGTGCAAGTGATGTGTTATAATAAATGTGCGTGGAAAAACGCGGGAAATCGACCATCTGGAGCATGAAGACCGAATGAACACAGCTCTAGGACCATACATATGGACCAACAACGCTGGAAATCCCAAGTAACACACCAAATGATAATTTAACATCACGATATTTGTGCTACAACATTTTTTTCTAATCTGAAAAACAAGAGAAAAATATGACAAAATGTAGCATAGTAACATATTATAAATACTACATAATACATTTATTATATGTATTAAAAGAAATGTGTATTGCAGGCCAATGAAGATGCTTCACAAATAAAAGAAGCTAAACGCGCATGGCAAAAAGCAAACTGCCTTCCATTTAGTTACATACAGGGTGTTTCAAAAATGACCGGTATATTTGAAACGACAATAAAAACTAAACGAGCAGCGATAGAAATACACCGTTTGTTGCAATATGCTTGGGACAACAGTACATTTTCAGGCAGACAAACTTTCGAAATTACAGTAGTTACAATTTTCAACAACAAATGGCGCTGCGGTCTGGGAAACTCTATAGTACGATATTTTCCACATATCCACCATGCGTAGCAATAATATGGCGTAGTCTCTGAATGAAATTACCCGAAACCTTTGACAACGTGTCTGGCGGAATGGCTTCACATGCAGATGAGATGTACTGCTTCAGCTGTTCAATTGTTTCTGGATTCTGGCGGTACACCTGGTCTTTCAAGTGTCCCCACAGAAAGAAGTCACAGGGGTTCATGTCTGGCGAATAGGGAGGCCAATCCACGCCACCTCCTGTATGTTTCGGATAGCCCAAAGCAATCACACGATCATCGAAATATTCATTCAGGAAATTAAAGACGTCGGCCGTGCGATGTGGCCGGGCACCATCTTGCATAAACCACGAGGTGTTCGCAGTGTCGTCTAAGGCAGTTTGTACCGCCACAAATTCACGAAAAATGTCCAGATAGCGTGATGCAGTAATCGTTTCGGATCTGAAAAAAGGGCCAATGATTCCTTTGGAAGAAATGGCGGCCCAGACCAGTACTTTTTGAGGATGCAGGGACGATGGGACTGCAACATGGGGCTTTTCGGTTACCCATATGCGCCAGTTCTGTTTATTGACGAAGCCGTCCAGGTAAAAATAAGCTTCGTCAGTAAACCAAATGCTGCCCACATGCATATCGCCGTCATCAATCCTGTGCACTATATCGTTAGCGAATGTCTCTCGTGCAGCAATGGTACCGGCGCTGAGGGGTTGCCGCGTTTGAATTTTGTATGGATAGAGGTGTAAACTCTGGCGCATGGGACGATACGTAGACGTTGGCGTCATTTGGACCGCAGCTGCAACACGGCGAACGGAAACCCGAGGCCGCTGTTGGATCACCTGCTGCACTAGCTGCGCGTTGCCCTCTGTGGTTGCCGTACGCGGTCGCCCTACCTTTCCAGCAAGTTCATCCGTCACGTTCCCAGTCCGTTGAAATTTTTCAAACAGATCCTTCATTGTATCGCTTTTCGGTCCTTTGGTTACATTAAACCTCCGTTGAAAACTTCGTCTTGTTGCAACAACACTGTGTTCTAGGCGGTGGAATTCCAACACCAGAAAAATCCCCTGTTCTAAGGAATAAACTATGTTGTCTACAGCACACTTGCACGTTGTGAACAGCACACGCTTACAGCAGAAAGACGACGTACAGAATGGCGCACCCACAGACTGCGTTGTCTTCTATATCTTTCACATCACTTGCAGCGCCATCTGTTGTTGAAAATTGTAACTACTGTAATTTCGAAAGTTTGTCCGCCTTAAAATGTACTGTTGTCCCAAGCATATTGCAACAAACGGTGTATTTCTATCGCTGCTCGTTTAGTTTTTATTGCCGTTTCAAATATACCGGTCATTTTTGAAACACCCTGTAGATAGAACACACCTCCATGAATATTGAAGCAACCAAGAAACGATGGAAAACGAAAAAATTACGGTAACGATTCAATCTTGTGCCATATGTATTCTTTATTGTCAAGACGTATACTCCTTATTTTCGATATTAAACGGCATTACTGATATAGCCATTACATATAAACACCGTTTTGCTAACCTGTTAAGAACTGTGCTCATGAATGCTCCATGCGAAAGGGATGTCTTTCCTGAAGAGATTTTTCTGTTCTGCACTTTGACGCTCAGTCGCCATGACTGATTTGATATTAATGGCAACAGCAGGAGTTGCAGCAGCTCATGTCGTTGCCATTTCAGAATAGTTCCAAACTGAATCGCGACGCCACACTTAGGACACTGCAGGCGCACACGGAAATTCTGCCGTACGACGGCCAGCCTATGCAATGGCAAGGCACGGCCACATGTCTACGAAATAGATTCGCATACTGCGACTATGCATTGATGTCAGCTGTTTGCGACAGCTAGCCGCTATGGCCGAGCGGTTCTAGGCGCTTCAGTCCGGAACCACGTTGCTGCTACGGTCGCAGATGTGTGTTTGATGTTCTTAGGTTAGTTAGGTTGACGTCGTTGTAAGTCTAGGGGACTGATGACCTCAGATGTTAAGTCCCATAGTGCTTAGAGCCATTTGAACCATTTTTTGTTTGCGACACATGAAAATCTGAGCCGGACCGGAACTCGAACCCGGATTTCCCACTTATTACTACGGGCCGCCTTAACCATTTCGGCTATCCGAGAATTCCTCCGATACTAAGCTCCATATTTCAGGTAGTCGCAATCCTTATGCTCGCACAATTCGTGATTCTCACACAGGGGGACATATATCGTCATTTTAGTGTGTCGAGGCAGGGTTACATAATTGACGGTTACAGTGTCTGTGTTTGTACGGTTATGAAACGTCCCTTTAGAAAAATTAATGAATTACTGTGCTGATAAACCTCTTACATTATTTGATTTTCAAAAAGCTGAACAGAACTGAACGTACTGAGACATTTCGCTCTTTACCTTTTCTGATCAACACTAAACTGACACACAATATTTTTAGCGCAACGCAGTCTGACTTTCAATAATCCCTACAAAAGACTGGCCCTGACTAACATTAACCTATACCTTTCACAAATCACTTACCTCACAAAAATTTTCTTTACTCGAACTACTGCAATACAGCGAGCGCCACTACTGCCAGCTCGCGGTTCTAGGCGCGCAGTCCGGAGCCTTGCGACTGCTACGGTCGCAGATTCGAATCCTGCCTCGGGCATGGATGTGTGTGATGTCCTTAGGTTAGTTAGGTTTAAGTAGTTCTAAGTTCTAGGGGACTGATGACCACAGCAGTTGAGTCCCATAGTGCTCAGAGCCATTTGAACCATTTGAACTACTGCCAGCTAAATAAAAGATTAAAACTACTGATAGGCATAGTTAGCAAATGAAAGATTTTGATAGAGAACAAACAATGTATTTACCTTAACAGTGTTCAAAAGTCATTATTTATATATATATATATATATATATATATATATATATATATATATATATATATCAGTTCATGACATCCAGTGTTACAAATTTACCGTCTCTGACGGACACACGTCCAGATCATCCGCTCTCCAAACTCCCTCATCTCACTCCCCACATCCACCACTGCTGGCGGCTCACCTCCAACTGCGCAACGCTACACGCTGTTAACAGCCAACTGCCCAACACTACAATAGCAAATTCCAACAATGCAAACCAGCCACAGACTGCACTCAGCACAGTCCGTGATTTTCATACAGAGCGCTACGTGACGTTACGAACATAAAAACCTGAACAGCCTACTTACACGGGGTATGGATATTCACAACACAGTGTCCTTCTGACACGCATGCATGCGGGAATCACGAACTATGCGAGCATAAGGGCTGTGACTACGTGTCATATGGAAGTTTTGATGGGTCCTGGATCGGTGGTCGGATAGCTACTGTTGGTAAGGCGACTGCTCGCGGTAAGTGGGAAATCCGGGTTCGAATGCCGGTGCGGCACGAATTTTTATGTGTTGCAAACAGCTGACGTAAGTGTCTAATCGCATTATGCGAATCTATTTCGTAATGTTTTCAGAGCTGTAGTCGTCAGCGGCTGTGCCTTGTATTGTGAAGTTACAGACAGTGCATAAACGCCGGCCAATGTGGCCGAGCGGTTCTAGGCGCTTCAGTCTGGAACCGCGGGACCGCTACGGTCGCAGGTTCGAATCCTGCCCGGGCATGGATGTTTGTGATGTCCCTAGGTTAGTTAGGTTTAAGTAGTTCTAAGTTCTAGGGTACTGATGACCTCAGCAGTTAAGTCCCATAGTGCTCAGAGCCATTTGAACCATTTTTGAACAGTGCATAAACACAGACATTGTAACCATCAGTGATGCACATCTCTATGGGCGCCGGTAGACAGCAGTTGTGTCCCCGCCATTGGCCGTAGCCCCGTTACAATAAACATGCTAGTTCCTGTTCATGCTAACCTGAATGAGTCGCCCCAAGTGCTGAACTACACCCACCGTACACTGCTTGCCGTCCTACGGGCCCGGGTTCGATTCTCGGCTGGGTCGGGGATTTTCTCCGCTCAGGGACTAGGTGTTGTGTTGTCTTCATCATCATTTCATCCCCATCCGGCGCGCAGGTCGCCCAATGTGGCGTCGGATGTAATAAGACCTGCACCAAGGCGGCTGGACCTGCCACGTAAGGGGCCTCCCAGCCAATGACGCCAAACGCTCATTTCCATTAGCGTACACTGCGGGTTTATCGCACCACTGGGCCATCGGTGCCCTCGAAGCTTTGTGCCATTTGAAAAGGGACGCAATTGGCACTTGTCAGACCACACAACAAGCTCCCAGTCGACTGCTGTTCAGTTTCTGTGTTGTGTGGCCCATTCAAGACGTGCAGCTTTATGTGACGCAGTGAGCACTGGCCATTTGCGAAGTACTCGACTCCAAATGTCACTGAACGTCGAAATGGCATGTACTGAGATAAGCAATCGTCGAATAGAAAAGCAACTACAATCGCTTTGTAGTGGAAAGACATCAGGACCAAATGTGATACCGATAAGATTCTACAACGATTATGCGGAAGAACTTGTTTCCGTTCTAGCAGCAGTTTATCGTATATCGCTGGAACAACAAAAGGTACCTAGCGACTGGAAAAGGGCGCAGGTCATTCCCGTTATCAAGAAGTTCATCCCAATTATAGACCGATATCTCGACGGCAATCTGTTGTAGAATTATGGAACATGTTTTATACTCAAGGATTATGACGTTTTTGGAGAACGAAACTCTCCCTTGTAAAAATCAACATGGATTGTGCAAACGGAGATCTTGCGAAACTCAGCTCGCTCTGTTCCACTATGAGATCCATAGCGCTGTAGACAACGCCCTCACGTTGATGCTGTGTTCTTGACTTCACGATGGCATTTGACACGTCCCGCACTGCCGTTTAGTGAAAAGATACGAGATTATCGAGTGTCGGTCCACCTTTGCGACTGGATTCAAGACTTCCTTGCAGACAGAACTCAACACATCGCTCTTACGGGAACAAAATCAACCATGTAAAGGTCATTTCTGAAAGTGTGATAGAATCCTAGGGAAGTGTGATAGGACCGTTACTCTTTACAACGTATATAAATGATCTAGAAAAAGGAGTCGGATGCTCTTTAGGACTGTTCGCAGATGATGCGGTTGCTTGTAACGAAGTGGCAACGCCGGAAGACAGTATCAATTTGCAAAATCAGCTACAGAGGACTGATGAACGCTGTAGACTGTGGCAGCTGACCCTGAACGTAAATAAACGTTACATATTGCGCATACGTAGTGAAAGAAATCCACCAACGTACAGCTACAATACTGGTGGACATTTTTGGAATACAGTGATCAGTAGATTATTATATTTTAACAGCTGCTACGAAGCTGAGGAGAGCTCCGCCTACCATCCTCCAAGGAAGCCATGGGTCTGAAGATGGTTATATAAATATAACCGAAGCCGGTCACCTATGTTATTGAGACATAAGTGTTGTGATCAAGACTGAACTTTAGTTAAAATATAAGCTACAATACTGATGATAAACTGCTAGAAACTGTATCTATGGTAAAATATCTAGAGAATAACCACCCAGACCAAACTTACGTGGAATGACCACATGAAACAAATAGTAGGAAAAACAGATGCAAGACTGAGGCTTATTGGAAGAACCTTAAGAAAATGTAACTGATCCACGAAGGAAGTAGCTTATAAGGCGCTCGTTCGACCGATTCTTGAGTACTGTCGTCAACATGGAATGCTTACCAAATAGGACTGACAGAAAAGATAGAGAAAATCCAACGAAGAGCGGTGCTTGTCGTCACGGGATCGTTTAGTCTGCGCGAGAGCGTTACAGAGATGCTCAAAAAAAACCACTGGCAGATGTTACAAGAGAGGCGTTGTGCATCACGGAGAGGTTTACTATTGAAACTTTGAGAGAGCACTTTCCGGGAAGAGTAGGACAACACATCACTTCCTCGCACATACATCTCGCGAAAGACCACAATGAGAAAATACGAGAAGCTAATACAGAGGATACAGACAGTCACGCTACCCACGCGCCATTCGTGATTGGAAGCACCCACCGCTGCATACCATTAGGTGACTTGCGGAGTATGATGTAGATTTAGACTGCATGTACTTCTTTTCGCAGCGTTCGCTCGGAAAGTTGCCATTGACATGCCTTTACAGCCGTCTCTGGTCTATCTTTTTACGACGATTGTTCTTAAATGGCTGCAAGGTTACACCATTGGAAGTCAGCTGTGAAACATCTACAAATCAGGCAACACGACAACTCCTCTCCGCCATTCTGTAAAGTCTCCACGTCGACCCATCGTATAGCGTTGATTCCGTACAACAGACTGGTACATACACACCCTTTCACTGCCGTGACACGTCAGCGGTGGAGAGTCACAGAGGCAAGCTGGTACCAGTTCCACCGCACTCCAAAACGACCAACGGCCTCTTTTAAGGGGGAGACTAATATTTTGTCCGGTGAGGCTATACATGATCACTTTAAGCATATTTCTAACAATCTTACCAGTGATACAAAACCGGCGTTGAATGTCAACTATTTTTTCAACACTTTTATGTGTATTAGATTGGAAACAAGTGCGACAGACAAGATACTCGTCTTTTTACAATGCGGACCGCTTTGGACAAACGTTGCCACTCCTGCCTTAGATGTTTTAGTTGTGGCCACTATTCCGAAGACTAACTTGATGCATCTTTCCATACTAGTCTATCATGTACTAGCCCCTTTGGTCTCCGTAATAACTACTGTAACCTACATCCTTTTGAACGTGCTCTACAATTTTTTCCCCTATACTTCCCTCCTTTAACAACCTGATGATTCCTTCATGCATCCAATGGCTCTGAGCACTATGGGACAACATCTGAGGTCATCAGTCCCCTAGAACTTAGAACTACTTAAACCTAACTAACCTAAGGACATCACACACATCAATGGCCGAGGCAGGATTCGAACCTGCGACCGTAGCGGTCGCGCGGTTCCAGACTGAAGCGCCTAGAACCGCTCGGCCACAGGGGCCGGCCCTTCATGCATCAAACCGAGCGGGGTGGCGCAGTGGTTAGACACTGGACTCGCATTCGGGAGGACGACGGTTCAATCCCGCGTCCGGCCATCCTGATTTAGGTTTTCCGTGATTTCCCTAAATCACTCGAGGCAAATGCCGGGATGGTTCCTCTGAAAGGGCACGGCCGCCTTCCTTCCCAATCCTTCCCTAATCCGATGAGACCGATGACCACGCTGTCTGGTCTCCTTCCCCAAACCAACCAACCTTCATGCATCAAGATAAGTCCCGTCAAGTCTTCCGTTCTTACAGTGAGGCTGTGCCATAAATTTTTCTCGAAATCGATTTAATACTTCCTCGTTGGTTATCCCATTTACCCATGTTAACTTCAAATTCTTCTGTATCACCACATATCAAAAACTTCTCTTCTTTTCTGAACTGTTTATCGTCTACGTTTCGCTTTCGTAGAAGTCTACACTTCAGACAAATACCGTCAGAAAAAAATTAGAACATTTAAATTTACTCATATTAAAAAAACTCTCCTTTTCAGAAAGGATTATCTTGCTATTGCCAGTGTACATTTTGTACTCTCTATACTTCGGCTACCGAAAGCTGTTTTGCTGCCCTAATAACGAAACGTATCTCCTACTTTTAGTGTGTCCTTCTCTATTCTAATTCCATCAGAATCGCCTAATTTACTTCGACCATAGAGAAAACTATTCCACCCGGTGTACAAGATATGTAAGACAGATGTAGTACCCTCAGACTTCTAGAAGAGTGTAATAGTTTCAGCCCGCATCTCGTGGTCGTGCGGTAGCGTTCTCGCTTCCCACGCCCGGGTTCCCGGGTTCGATTCCCGGCGGGGTCAGGGATTTTCTCTGCCTCGTGATGGCTGGGTGTTGTGGGCTGTCCTTAGGTTAGTTAGGTTTAAGTAGTTCTAAGTTCTAGGGGACTTATGACCACAGCAGTTGAGTCCCATAGTGCTCAGAGCCAATAGTTTCACTTCAAAAGAAGGCAGGTGTTGACAACTGCGAATATTATCGAACTATCAAAACAATTGATCTTTGAGGAATCTATCCATTCCGTTCGCCTGCCCTTCCTTTGCCTTCTCATACAGAATTACGATGTCGTCAACTATTTTTTCAACACTTTTATGTGTATTAGATTGGAAACAAGTGCGACAGACAAGATACTCGTCTTTTTACAATGCGGACCGCTTTGGACAGACGTTGCCACTCCTGCCTTAGATGTTTTCGTTCTTCTCCGTGAACTTGAATTCCCTTTAGAAACTCCACCTTGTTTTTCCTCAAAGCCAGCTCAACGTACAGACTGAATAAAATCTGGGATGGGCTACATCTTCTTCTCACTCCCTTCTAAACTATTTCTATTTCACGTCCTCCGAATCTTAGAACCGAAGTCTGGTTTCTGTACGAGTTAACCCTTCGCTCCTTATATTTTATTTCTGCTACCTACGGGATTTCGAAAAGTGTAGTCCAGTCAATATTTTCAAAAGCATTCTCTGACCTCTAATTTACAACGTACTTTTACCTTTCTTTGGCCTCTCGTATAACCAAAATCGTAGAGTCAGAAAGATCATAATGATGCCAGTAGAATATCTTTGTCATTCAGATATTTCCATTAGCGCTTTTTGAAATGGTAGACAACATATGTTGATCACATCATCTCTGTTTATTTGATGGCGTCATGCAGTGGCATGCCCTCAGAGTGGAATGTGGTCAGCTGCGGCATGGATCACAAAGACTGTCCGCAAGGTCGTTCAGTGCCTGCCAGTTCGACCTTCAGCGCTTTTGGGTCTCGTGTTGCGGAACGCCACTACAGTCCCACAGATACGTTACATCTGTGTGAGACCACTCTCGTAGTTCATTCGGACCGTCCCGTGAAGGGGGCGCTGAATTTTCAGGTCTTTAAGACTTTGGATTCGTTCCTCTAGCAACACTACACGGTTGGATAAATAATACGAGCACATACTTGAAGGAATACAGCAAGTAGCAGCCTCCTCTAGTTACTTAGTCAGTCTGCTAGTTGCACGTTCCGCGGATCATAATTGTGAGCGCTCGCTGTGGTACGAACCGAAAAGGAAAGGAAGGTTAGGGTTTAACGTCCCACCGACAGCGAGGACATTGGAGACGGAGCACAAGCTAGGACTGTTTCAAGGATGGGGAAGGAAATCGGCTGGGCCTTTCCAAAGCAACCATCCTAGCATTTGCCTGGAGGGATTTAGGGAAATCACGGAAAACCTAAACGAGAACGGCCGGATGTGGGCCTGAACCGCCGTCCTCCCGATGCGAACCTACTATACTGACCATTGCAACATGGAACGAATCGGTTTTACAATTACAGTACATCTTCTCAGCATGACTGATTTATGCTTAACAATGTTCAGTCTCTCTCTCTCTGTCTTACTCACACACACACACAAAATCACGTTCCTACCCATTCGGAAATTCTTCTGTGTAGGAGAGAGAATTGTAAAGCAGATATAAATTCAGTTTGTGTTTGAAGTTAATTTTATTATCCACCAAATTCCTTACATCACTTAACATATGCCACGAAGTGTTTCGAGTTTTCACCGATCTTCAGTCGACAAAATACAGTCACATATTTATAAGCTTTGTGTATATGTCGACAATACTTGTGCAGAAACTGTGTGAATTTTCTCATTGTGTGACACATTTCTTCAACAATTTCGTATTCATGATAGCATCCATGTAAATCAAATATCCAACGTCACAATGGTATTCCGATAATTCGCAGTAAGACGATAATGGTGAGGGGTTATAATAAAATGATCATTAACAAAAGTAAAACAAGGGTAATAGAATTTGGTCGAATTAAATCAGGCGATGCTGAGAGAATTAGTTTACGAAATAATGCACTAAAAACAGTAGATAAATTTTGCTATTTGGGCAGCGAAATAATAGATGGTGGCCGAGTAGGGACCATATTAAACTCAGATTGGCAATAGCAAGAAGAGTATTTCTGAAAAAGACAAATTTGCTAACACTGAATATAAATTTTAAGTGTTAGGAAGACTTTTATGAAAGTATGTCAGGAATGTACCGTTGTAGACAAGTCAAAAGTGGATGATAAACAGTCCAGAAAAAACGTTTTTGAACTGTATTGCTACACGGGAATCTTAAAAAATACTTGGATAGACTGAATAATCAAGAGATATTGAATCGAACCGTGGAAAAAAGTAACTTGTTTGAAAAAAGGGAACAGCTGATAGGACACGTTCTGAGACAGCAACGAATAGTCATTTCTGTAATGACAGAAAGTGTGGCAGCGTGGGGAGGGGGGGGGGGCAGAGATAAAAATTGTAGAGGGAGTACAGAGTATGTATCTCGAGCAGATGTCGGTTGCAGTGGCTATGAAGATGAAGAGAGGCTTGCATAGGATCCACCATCGCAGAAATCTGCTTAATCCAGTCTTAGAGCTGAAGATCGGAAAACAGTGGTAAGATATTTTAGAGAAACAAATGCCAGTTGTGGAAGCATCCGCAGCTAAAACATTTCTCCTCAAAAGCAACCCGTCGTTCACTACGTTCACATGCAGCGCAACTAGTGGGAGACAAAAATGGAATTGCGGAAACCGATTTTCGCTGTGGAATTTACATGTTAACTCTGAACCTATTTTCCTATCCCGATCAAATATATATTACCTGATTGTAAATTCTCCATACTGCTCAGGACCGAAAGAACAGAAATTGCGTCATCCAAACATTTCAGAGCTTAAGCTTTTGCATGTTCAAGAAAAACGTATACATGCAAACACATAAAAAACATTTAGGATGCAATATTGAGCACCTTTTCGCTTTATACTTTGTATCTTGTTTTCTTTCTACATCGAAGCTATTTTTCTTTACAATAGAGCTGATTTTTTCACTGTTGAAACAACTTTCATTTAAAACATTTTCCACCTATCGAAGTTCTAATTTTTGCTCAGTGTAGGTTTTTTTTTTTCGTTGCCCAGACATAGTAAAAGTCTCACGTGTTTGATCTATCTTGAAGGAGGATACTCATAGCACGAGTGAGCGCTGCTAAAAATGGTTACGTTTCTATGTTAACAGATGGTACCACCCCCCTATTCCTGTGCGTTCGCGGTCTTCACCACACTCGGGACTTTACAGCTTGTAAGGTGCCTCTTACGTGAGGAAGACATTTTTACCAGTTTTAATATATTATTGTTTCTTATTGATGTATTGACGATAGTTAGGAAGTGCTGTAGTCCGTAGGCGGCCATGAGTCGGAGAGCATTTCCCACGCTGGCTGGTTAGGTGACGAAGCGACCATATGTCGCGCGTAGTGGGGTGGGGCTCCTGGACCGTAGCAACAAGCGTCAGCCTGGGAAATATACATGTACCACCATCTTGGCGCCAAAGTCACCGATTTTGTTTATTTATAATTAATAATTAAAGTCATTTATGACAGCATGAATACTAGGAGGAGCCTCTGGATGTTTAAAACTATTTATCATAATTTTGCCTCGTTAAAATTCACACCCGTTCATTAACAAATGCATATCTTAGTAAGTACGAACTTGATCGGAAATCCACGAACGATGACGAAACTAGTAAGGCCGGTATTACACTATCAAATTTCTTTGTCAAAGATTTGATCAAATATGTGATCCAATATTCCGTCCAATATATTTGACAAAGATCTTTGACGTAGCGCTAGAAGGGGTATTACACTGTCATCAAATTTTTCGTCAAAGTTCAAGATGGCTGACAACAACTTGTTATTAACCGCAGCAGTTGTACGTACCCCAATTGCATTGTGTGCACATGCGGAAAAGAAGTGGGGGAAAACTGGAACCATACATACGAGGTTGACAGTCTTAAAAGTCCTGGGATTACAACTTGATAATAAATTCAGTTGGTAGGAGCACACCACAGAACTGCAGAAAGGCCTTAACAAATCTGTATTTGCAATTCGAGTGTTAGCAGACATAGGCAACATAAAAATGAAAAAGCTTGCATACTTTGCCTACTTTCATTCCATAATGTCATATGGGATAATATTTTGGGGTAAATCTTGAAGTCAAACAAAAGTTTTCAGAGTCCAAAAGCGTGTAATACGTATTATTTGTGGCGTAAATTCACGGACGTCCTACAGAAACCTATTCAAAGAACTGGATATACTAACTACTGCCTCTCAGTATATTTACTTCTTAATGAAATTTGTCGTAAATAATATATCTCTTTTTCCAACAAACAACTCAGTTCATACATACAATACCAGGAACAAAAATGATCTGCACAAGGACTTAAAAGTACTTACTATAGTTCAAAATGGGGTCCACTACTCAGGAACACTCATCTTTAATAATTTGCCAGGAAACATAAAAAATGTAGTTAGAAATAAAGATCAGTTTAAAAGGAGCCTGAAAAACTTACTACTGGCCAACTCCTTCTACTCCATTGGCGAAATTTTTAATAGAAACAAATGGTGTATTGTATTTATTCATACTATTAGTATTGTTATTTCAGCTTAAAAAAATCGACATGTTCCACATCCACGAGGATCTCCTCAGCACGGATCTATGGAACAAAAAACTAATCTAATCTGGGTGAAGCCGTGGGTTTTACGACGACACGATAAAAGCATTCAACAAAACTTGTTACGTGAGCTTACAGTGGAAGACGTCAAGTCGTACATCAATTACTTAAGAATGGATGAGCATACATTTCTGTATGTGCTCAATGAAGTGTATCCTCATATCACAAAGCACAATATTCACTTAAGAACTGCTACATCTTCAGAATACAGGCTCACTGTAACACTCCGATTCCTTGCTACAGGAGAGGGTTATGTTATGTTAGGTTAGGTCAGGTTAGGTCTCCAATCTTCTTAATCTATTTCTGTATTCAGGGTGCCTCACTTTGTAAAGCGTCTCATCAGCTTCAGACATCTTTATTAATTTTGTAGTTGTCGGCACACACCAATTGTATTTACCGGCAATGGTTATAAAAACACTACAGACGACAGAACGCTGCAGCGATGCTAGCGCTCCATGTGGTAACATGTCACATTGCAGTGAACAGAAGACAAGCGGTTTCTTTGATCAAATATACAGTGAGGCCCTAGATTTGATCAAATATTGGACGACATTTGACAAAGTCCTTATTACACTATCAAATATCTTTGACAAAGATATTGGACAAAGAAATTTGATAGTGTAATACCGGCCTAAGAGATACGGACTGCGCGCCAAAGTTGGCAGTCGGCGTTAAGAGCTCTTCCTGTCTTGTTCGATGGTAGCCACGCTCTCGGTTACGAGTAGTTTGTGACACGAGTGTTTCATTATTGATCTAATAGGAATAAAAGTTATATTACGGCATTCGGAATGTTAATTTAGAGTAAATAGGTACCCCAAAGTTGATCGACAGCAATTTCAGATAATTTGCTTCCACCGACAGACATCCAATGAGCCAATGAAGAACCTGCACGGGACGACATCTACGAGAGCTGCACCGCGCACAGGTAGGAGGAAATCCGACGACACGACCCACGTAGGCGGATCAAGGAAGGTCCGACATACACTCGCAAATTCCGGGTGGAAATGCTGACCAGTTGTACTGTACGTCACATATACCACCCTCTACGGACTCGCGGCTAAGCTGAGTAATAACAGTATTAGTTTAGAAGCGAGGGGATCCCGCATTTGGCATCCCTTGAGACGGAATAAAACTGCGTGGGAGGAAGAGCATTAAGAAGACAGTTGCCAAATCTTGCAATTGGCATCCATTTCGGTGGAATAAAGCTGTGTGAGAGGAAGAGCATTAAGAAGACAGATGTCAAGTTTGGACTTGGCGTCCATGACGTCGGATAAAACTGCGTGGGCGGACGAATACTATCAAGACATTATTACTGAAGACACCAAATTTGTATTCGAGAGTGCCGACTTGTAAAAAGTGTAACGAACAGCAAGTAATAGTGTTTTCAAGTGACTGAAACGGAAGCAGGAAGTGAATAGTGAACTTACAACGGGTAGAGGGTAGCAACATTAAAAGTGAACGGTACGCGTCGCGGAGTGCGTAATTGGTGTCGCGAAACGCAATAAAGTCGTGTTGTGGAAATATCCCGTCTAAGGATTACGAACATTTTAAGGCTAGGCGCAATTTGAGACGCGTATAGCGCGTGTGACGCGACGCAGCGCAGCGCGCGTTTTTGTAACATCACAGGTTCAAATGGGACCGCGCGAATTGCGACGCGACGCGACTGGGACGCGACAAGCGCCTGCGCCAGGTCGCGCGGCGTTGTGGTTGAGGCACAGTTTCTCGCGTCGCGCGTGCCTCGCTAGCACCGTTGGAAATTTGAGGCGGGGAGCGCAAAAGTAGCCCGGCCATATGCTCACATCGGAACGGCGCATATCAGCATTGGTAGTATAGCCAATACGATAAATTTTGCCTTACCGTGTACTGAATTTTATTGCCTTTGGGTAGCGTTTCGTTTTTCGCCATTTAAACGCTCCAGCTTTCTTAGTTAGCACGATATACTTTTCTGTTGTTTATATCTGCATAGTTTTGTTTTGGTTTTCTTCTTTCAAGGAAAATGTATACTTTAGTAACTGATGAGCCATTGGCCGCTGGAATTGCACCATATGCCTCCGCGATGTTTTCAGATCGCAAGAAGGGACAGAGGGTAGTGAATAAGGAAGCAAGGAATATTATAAAATCATGTGATGAAGAATCAAGGCAGGAAAATAAAACAAGGTTATATTCTCGCTGCCTAGTAAGCTAGCGTATCTGTACGATCTGTTACAAAAATTTACAAAGGGATAATCTCTACAGGTGTGATCCCTTTGTGCTTGTGGTAAAAAGCGTCCAAGATCTGAAGTATAGAAGTTTCACTGTGATTACTCTGATATGGATGTAATAATGTAATACAACACACTGTACTACATGCATGTGAACAACATATTTCCACTTCAAGCTAGAAACAGTCGAAAAGCAGTCACAAATAACAATGTTTTAATTGGTTCGCCGTGATGAGAAAAAGCATTTCAATTGTTGCATGGACATTATCAGCATTAATAAACTAATTATACAACAACAGGCTACACAAATTAAGAAAATGGTCGGTATTATTACGAAAGTAGGAATATCCTAAAAGAGAGTTATGATTAGATATATTTAATTTGTTGAAATGTGCTGCTGACAAAGGCAGATCTACTTTCATGACAATGTTTTTCGAACTCCATCTCACAAGGCACACATGGCTAGCTTGTGCATTCCTGTAGCGCGCATTATCCTACGCTGTTGACGATACACTGGCCATTGTGTTGTGCGACAGATCAATTGTTTATTTTTCTCAATAACAACTATTTTATTTGCGATCACGCATTGTCAGTTTGGCAAGCCCTAGGTGAGTGAACAGTATCTGGCATGTGCCTATCATTCCGCCTGAAGGAACGCTCGTCATCATGTTAATACTGCTCAGATCAAGAGAAGGAATAAAATCATTTGGTATGTTTCCATTCCAGTCGCTCAGTGTTAAAAATACGATAGGTGACGGGGATTCCACCAAAATTCCAACAGAATTGCCAATCTGTTTTTGTGTGAGTTGTTAACCTTTTTCCATTCGAAGAAGCATCACCATTTATGAGTAAAGGTCACATTTCTCTTGGTGACTGGTTTAATTGTACTTCCTTTGTCACAGTGTAATTTGCCAAACTCATCTAACAGCAGCTATTGAGACAGAATTCCGAAACGGAGGGCCTCAAACAAGTTATTAGCAATCACAGAGCTCAATAGCTTACGAAAAACCTCATAGTATCGGTTTGCAGTAAGATAAAAGAAGAAATTTCATGTTTATTTTCATACTAGGAAGCTCTTGTTTCGCTAGCTGTCGATAACTCTTAAAAAATTACAGTCACTGGGGTGAAATAAATAAAAAAAAGAAGTATAAGTAGTGATATATCGCCATAGATAAGTTCCGTGTGTTTAATAATTGGCAAAACACTCTCCTCCTTGTGTGCTATCATTCGCCAAATTTTCGTTTCGATGTCTCGAGCGGTTTAGGAGATACGAGAGATGCGAGTATTTCATTCTCGCGGGCGTGAGATCGGAAGTGAGCGCCCTACATGGGATCCATTTTCTCGAGATCGGAGGCAGAGACCTCCTCCCAAGTCTAAACAAAAATTCAGCATGTTAGCTAAATTTCATACGCAGCAACATATGGTGTAATACGCACCAAACGCAAAATCATAGCGACCCCTGATTTTCGTTGCAAATTTTTTGAGTTTTGCGTAGTGTTTTACTAAAATGCGTACGTCACAATAAGAATGGTCATTAGCGAGATGATGGGCACTTCGTCATGAAGCTGACATATAACGCTACAAGTAAGGCAAAAATCATGTATTTTTAGAGAATAGTTTCTGTAAAATCGTTTGAGAAAGATAAGAGGTTGCGCGCGCATCGGTTCAGTCAGCGCAGAGCTTCGCCAGTCGGCGCGTGCGAAGTTGGTGTACGCGTCGCAATATGCGCTGCATCCGCGCGACTCGTGCGGCGCGTGCGTGTCGCGCTGTAGTGTCGTGTCATGTCACACGTGCTATACGCTTCTCAATTTGCGCCTAGCCTTAACAGGGTGCGCCGGAGGCGCGCTCGCCGCAGTTCGGAGTTCGACGCTCGGGCGTAGCGGTCGAGCCAGCCTCAAATTAATGCCACGGCTGGAGAACAACGAAATTTACCTAACGTAAGTCGAACTTTAAACATTCTAGGGGTGATAGATTCGTGATTCGGGTGCAGAAGGGTATGTTGTTGAGAAATGGGAAAAACGTTAAAATGAATGACTTAACGGAAAATATAGAGCAAAATATGGCCCAAGCCAACGCAAATTTAGTGGAGAGTAGTGATGACTTATTAACACTTGCTAGGTCTAAAGATCGACTGGAAAGTGAAATGGTTGATGTAGTAGGGAATGATGAGCAGGGAAAGATAGTAGAAGCTTTAGAAACGGCAGAAACAGGGGCTTTGTCTCCCACTGGAAACGTTGTTAGAGAGGGTGCAAACACAGTACCGGAGGCTATACAGAGTAGAGGTGAAGAAATGGGCATCAGGGAAATGTTGATAGCTATAATGAATAGTAACAAGGCGTTTAGTAAGAAAATAGAGGAAGCTAACCAGAAAACCAGGGAAGAAATCTGGGGAAATTAAGAAAAATACCAATAGGCTAGATGAGTATATCAAAAAAGCTGACAGTAAATTCACCCAAATAGATGGAAGGATATCAACAATAGTAAAAGAGCAGAAAACGGTAGCAAGTGATTTGTCAAAGAGGATAACCACAAGTGAGACTGCAATAGTGCATCACAGTAGAGATATCAGTGAACTTAAAGTATCACAACTTTCGATAAGAATGTTACTAAGGAGGTTAAAAAGCAAAAAGGGGAAATATCCAAAGTAAACGAGAGAGTGGAGGAAGTAAAGTCAGAATTGTCGGATTTGGTAGAGAATAATACTAACGAGATATCTGACAGGGTAGCTAGTATTCAGCAAGAAGTCAGTGATTTTACAAACAGAGGCACTGATATCTGCTGAAAAGGTAGAAAAGAAGGTAGATGCTAAATTTAAAAATCTAATGGAAACAGGTAATAATAGAGGAAAAATTAATAATGAGGATCACTATCTCAGGGCGTGTACTTTCCATAATTTCGATGCGAGAGGGAAGTTACATCCCAAAGCATTTATAGAGCAATTTAAAGGGGTTTTGCCAGAAAATTGGGACGACAGAAGAAAAATAGGTTGTGTCACTAGCAGAATGGAGATGCGCAAAACTATAGACCTATATCTCTGACATCAATCTGTTGTAGAATTTTAGAACATGTTTTTTGCTCGAGTATCATATCGTTTTTGGAAACCCAGAATCTACTATGTAGGAATCAACATGGATTCCGGAAACAGCGATCGTGTGAGACCCAACGCGCTTTATTTGTTCATGAGACCCAGAAAATATTAGATACAGGCTTCCAGGTAGATGCTATTTTTCTTGACTTCCGGAAGGCGTTCGATACAGTTCCGCACCGTCGCCTGATAAAGTAAGAGCCTACGGAATATCAGACCAGCTGTGTGGCTGGATTGAAGAGTTTTTAGCAAACAGAACACAGCATGTTGTTATCAATGGAGAGACGTCTACAGACGTTAAAGTAACCTCCGGCGTGCCACAGGGGAGTGTTATGGGACCATTGCTTTTCACAATATATATAAATGACCTAGTAGATAGTGTCGGAAGTTCCATGCGGCTTTTCGCGGATGATGCTGTAGTATACAGAGAAGTTGCAGCGTTAGAAAATTGTAGCGAAATGCAGGAAGATCTGCAGCGGATAGGCACTTGGTGCAGGCAGTGGCAACTGACCCTTAACATAGACAAATGTAATGTATTGCGAATACACAGAAAGAAGGATCCTTTATTGTATGATTATATGATAGCGGAACAAACACTGGTAGCAGTTACTTCTGTAAAATATCTGGGAGTATGCGTGCGGAACGATCTGAAGTGGAATGATCATATAAAATTAATTGTTGGTAAGGCGGGTACCAGGTTGATATTCATTGGGAGAGTGCTTAGAAAATGTAGTCCATCAACAAAGGAGGTGGCTTACAAAACACTCGTTCGACCTATACTTGAGTATTGCTCATCAGTGTGGGATCCGTACCAGATCGGATTGACGGAGGAGGTAGAGAAGAGCCAAAGAAGAGCGGCGCGTTTCGTCACAGGGTTATTTGGTAACCGTGATAGCGTTACGGAGATGTTTAATAAACTCAAGTGGCAGACTCTACAAGAGAGGCGCTCTGCATCGCGGTGTAGCTTGCTCGCCAGGTTTCGAGAGGGTGCGTTTCTGGATGAGGTATCGAATATATTGCTTCCCCCTATTTATACCTCCCGAGGAGATCACGAATGTAAAATTAGAGAGATTAGAGGGCGCACGGAGGCTTTCAGACAGTCGTTCTTCCCGCGAACCATACGCGACTGGAACAGGAAAGGGAGGTAATGACAGTGGCACGTAAAGTGCCCTCCGCCACACACCGTTGGGTGGCTTGCGGAGTATAAAGGTAGATGTAGATGGAGGGGGACGCTCTGTGGTGGGGAATGAGAGCAGGAGAAGCATGCAAAACTTATGACGAATTTGTTAAGAAATTTTTGGACAAATACACTCCTGGAAATGGAAAAAAGAACACATTGACACCGGTGTGTCAGACCCACCATACTTGCTCCGGACACTGCGAGAGGGCTGTACAAGCAATGATCACACGCACGGCACAGCGGACACACCAGGAACCGCGGTGTTGGCCGTCGAATGGCGCTAGCTGCGCAGCATTTGTGCACCGCCGCCGTCAGTGTCAGCCAGTTTGCCGTGGCATACGGAGCTCCATCGCAGTCTTTAACACTGGTAGCATGCCGCGACAGCGTGGACGTGAACCGTATGTGCAGTTGACGGACTTTGAGCGAGGGCGTATAGTGGGCATGCGGGAGGCCGGGTGGACGTACCGCCGAATTGCTCAACACGTGGGGCGTGAGGTCTCCACAGTACATCGATGTTGTCGCCAGTGGTCGGCGGAAGGTGCACGTGCCCGTCGACCTGGGACCGGACCACAGCGACGCACGGATGCACGCCAAGACCGTAGGATCCTACGCAGTGCCGTAGGGGACCGCACCGCCACTTCCCAGCAAATTAGGGACACTGTTGCTCCTGGGGTATCGGCGAGGACCATTCGCAACCGTCTCCATGAAGCTGGGCTACGGTCCCGCACACCGTTAGGCCGTCTTCCGCTCACGCCCCAACATCGTGCAGCCCGCCTCCAGTGGTGTCGCGACAGGCGTGAATGGAGGGACGAATGGAGGCGTGTCGTCTTCAGCGATGAGAGTCGCTTCTGCCTTGGTGCCAATGATGGTCGTATGCGTGTTTGGCGCCGTGCAGGTGAGCGCCACAATCAGGACTGCATACGACCGAGGCACACAGGGCCAACACCCGGCATCATGGTGTGGGGAGCGATCTCCTACACTGGCCGTACACCACTGGTGATCGTCGAGGGGACACTGAATAGTGCACGGTACATCCAAACCGTCATCGAACCCATCGTTCTACCATTCCTAGACCGGCAAGGGAACTTGCTGTTCCAACAGGACAATGCACGTCCGCATGTATCCCGTGCCACCCAACGTGCTCTAGAAGGTGTAAGTCAACTACCCTGGCCAGCAAGATCTCCGGATCTGTCCCCCATTGAGCATGTTGGGACTGGATGAAGCGTCGTCTCACGCGGTCTGCACGTCCAGCACGAACGCTGGTCCAACTGAGGCGCCAGGTGGAAATGGCATGGCAAGCCGTTCCACAGGACTACATCCAGCATCTCTACGATCGTCTCCATGGGAGAATAGCAGCCTGCATTGCTGCGAAAGGTGGATATACACTGTACTAGTGCCGACATTGTGCATGCTCTGTTGCCTGTGACTATGTGCCTGTGGTTCTGTCAGTGTGATCATGTGATGTATCTGACCCCAGGAATGTGTCAATAAAGTTTCCCCTTCCTGGGACAATGAATTCACGGTGTTCTTATTTCAATTTCCAGGAGTGTATGAGTCTAATAGTACACAAGGTAATGTACGTAATAGTATCTTTCAAGGGAGAAATTTTCTTGGGAGTAGGTACGATAGTTACAAAGATTATTTCCAGAGTTTCTGTGAAAAAAATTTGTATTTAGATAATCCACTGAGTCAGGAGGATCTTACTGCAGTAATGTTGGTGAAACTGCCGATATCTGTGCAAGAAAAGCTGATAGGCATACCTAAACAGAAAACTGAAGACATATTACAAGCACTTGATCGATTAGATGCTTTATCAGGGGAGGAAACATCCAGTAACGGCTGGAGAGGTGTAAATTGGAGGTCAAGGGAAAATGAGAACTGGAGAGAGCGTAACAGGAATCACAATAACATGAGGGATAACGGGAGGCGTGATAACGGGCATAACAGACGTGGTAGAGGAGCCTGGAACCGAGGTGGTTCGAACGGCCACGGTAATAGACGGTACGAAGAACAGGGAGAGAGATATGAGGGTGGCGGGACCGAAAGAGGTCCCGAAAGAGAAATTACCGAGCAGGAAAACTAGAGGGGAGTTCGTGTGGGGTCCGAGCACGAACTCAAATGAACAGTGGACCAATACAGATCGAAAGGGTAATAAAAGAGGATTGGCGCGATATCATAGAAACTCTTTTAGGGAAAGATGAAATGGTGAGTAAGGAAGAGTATCAACCGATAACAGATATTAATGGTATCGAAGCAGTAGCAGTCATTGATACAGGTAGTGAGTTGTACGCCATAGCAGAGAGGCTTTATGACCAAATAAGAGACCAGGAAGAGGTACCTATGTTACCGTTACAAGGAGTTAGACTCGTGGGTGCAGTAGAAGGAAAAAGTAAGGTAATAAAACACCAAGTGTTATTGGAAGTGAGATTTCAAGGAATTGTATTGGAAGTTAATGCTATAGTGGTACCTGACCTTTGCGTAGGGCTTATATTAGGGATGAATTTATTGGTAGACCATGCAGCTGTTGTAGATTTAGAAAGGGGTAGTGTGATCATGACGGTAAATGGTACTAGAAACGAGTTTAAGTTTGGCAGGGCCATTCAAGCTAAAGAGAAGGCGCAGGGAAAATTCTACCTGAAGATTATGCGTGTTTCCAATGGGAAGCAGATTCGAAGGGGAGTGACTGTATGAAAGAGAGACGAGAGCTAGTTGAGGCAGAATGGTCAGTAGAAGATATCAAAGGTAAATTAAATAATATCGATGATATGGACCAAGGTGCAAAAAACGAACTAGGAGAGTTACTGGTAAAGTATCAGAAAGTATTTTCAAATAGACCTGGGTTAATGAAAGGAGAACCTTATGAGTTTAAACTCGTACCGCACCAACCATTCAAACTGAGACCCCATGTGATACCTTTGGCAAGAAGGGAGGCAATAGAAAAAGAGTTATAGCTAAAATTGCAAATTATCGAAAGATCGACGAGTCAATATTGCAATCCGTTAGTATATGTGACAAAGAAAGATGGTTCAGTGAGAGTAGCCTTGGATGCTAGGATATTGAATAAGATAATAGAGCCTCAGAATGATAGGCCAGAATGTCTTGAAGAATTGTTGCAAAAGTTCGAAGGGGCCAGTAAATTATGTAGCCTCGATATGACTGCCCGGTACTGGCAAATAAAATTGCCTGAGAAATGTAAACAGTACACAGCTTTTGTATATAGAGGCAGGTGTTATCATATCAAAGTTATACCATTCGGATCGAATATATCGGTAGCAACGTTCATAATGGTGTTGGATAACATACTAGGAGAAGAATTATTGTATAGAATCACCGTTTATGTGGACGACATCCTGATTGCTGCCAGTGATTGGCAAGAGCACAATATGATTCTGGAAGACGTGTTGAAAGCGATTCAAGGGGGCAATGTTACCGTAAATTTAACTAAGTCCGAATTCGGAAAGAGCGAAATATAATCTTTAGGGCATATTATATCAGCAGAGGGTATTAAGCCGAATCCTAAGAAATTGGAGTCTATCAAAGAATTCCCACAGCCAAGAAATAAGAAACAAATATAGTCGTTTCTCGGTTTGTGTAATTTTTACCGAAAATTCGTGGATAAACAGGTATTAAATGCAAAATCACTACATAATTTAACCGGAAAGAATTGTACCTTAGGTGTGGACAGAGCAGTGTCAGAAAGATTTCGATGACATAAAAGAAGCTCTATGTAGAGGGGGAATACTCTACCACCCTAAACTGGACACAGAATTTTGTCTGTCAACAGATGTTCGGACTCTGGAACTGGTGCCCACCTATTCCAAATGATAGAGACGGAGAAGGGGGTACAACATCGAACTATCGGATTCGCGAGTAGGTTGTTGACAAATTGCGAGCGTAACTATACCGTTACTGAAAAGGAGGCATTGGCCATAGTATGGGCCTTCAAAAAGTTTAGATACTATTTAATGGGTAGAAAAGTAAAAGTATACACAGACCACAAGGCTTTATCTTTTATGAAAAGCTGCAGATTAACACATGGCAGACTCACTCGTTGGACTATAGCTCTTCAGGAATACCATTATGAGATACATTACAGACCTGGTAAAGACAACGTAGTAGCGTACGCGATGTCCAGATCGCCATTGGGGATGAACCAGGAGAATCAAGATGTATCGGATTCTCGAGAAACGGGTGGAATATGTGGATAAGATTAAAAGCTCCACATTCAGCACAATCCATTTTATCATTAACGACAACGACCAACTCAAGATGGCGTCGGTGGCTAACTTACACGCTACATCTACACATATCCTTCACAATCTACTGTTAATTGCATGGTGGAGAGTATACCGTGCCTATATTATCACTATTCTGCGTTATTCTATTCGCATATTCAGCGAGGGAAAAGGACTTTCTCTAGACAATCCCTAATGTAGCTTATCTTATTCCGATGTTTCCTGCGCGAGGTACACGATGTTGAAAGAAGAACCGTCGCACAGTTTCTGCCAATACAGGTTCTCTGAATTTTCGCGGGAAACACATCGTCTTTCTTCAGAAGATTTGCATTTAAGTTCCCGAGCATTTCTACTATACTTTCGTATGGACTACACCGACGAGTTACGATCCCAGCAGAGGGTTTCTGGATTCGTTCAGTGGTTGGTTGGTTGGTTGATTCGGAGGAGGGGACCAAACAGCGAGGTCATCAGTCCCATTGGATTAGGGAAAGATAGGGAAGGAACTCGACCGTGCCCTTTCAGCCCTTTCACAGGAACCATCCCGGAATTAACCTGAAGCGATTTAGGGAAATCACGGGAAACCTAAATGAGGGTGGCCGGACGCGGGTTTGAACCATTGTCCTCACGAATGCGAGTCCAGTGTGCTAACCAGTTCGCCACCTCGCTCGGTCATTCGGTGTTTATTGTCATGGATAATTAATGAGGTTCAAACTGGTTCAAATGGCTCTGAGCGCTATGTGACTTAACTACTGTGGTCATCAGTCCCCTAGAACTTAGAACTACTTAAACCTAACTAACCTAAGGACATCACACACATCCATGCCCGAGGCAGGATTCGAACCTGCGACCGTAGCGATCGCGCGGTTCCAGACTGTAGAGCCTAAAACCGCTCGCCACCCCGGCCGGCCAAGTATGAGGACTTCAAACACTGACTTAATGCCAGGGACACCTCGACACGAACAATAGTAACCAATAGCGTTTCACTGCAGTCGGGTCGTGTTACGTGACGTTCCTCGAATGCTACTTTGGAGACGTATTGGATTTCATCGTATTTTGTTGTTTCTGTGTTATATCTTGCGTGTTAAGACAGAATGTCGTTTCGAGGCAATGGCGCATTGTAGATTATCACAAACGACACTCTTGGTGCGATTCGTTACAATTAAATGTCACTTAACGACACATCAGCGGTAAAAAGCGTTCAGGAGATCCTAAGAAAACTAATGCACAGAGTTCTTCCTGAACGGCCTAGTCTTGTGGTTAGAGCTATTTGGTTAAGGTGTAAGAGGAAGTTGGTGCACATCCTGTTACGTGGTAGTAGTTCTTATCCATTTTCGCGTTTGCAACAGATTCCGGTTCTTTCTTATTCATGTAACAGAAATGTGTTCTACAACATTCGAAGTTATTTACATGTTTTTTGCATATAAGAGCGTACTCTCTTGGGTAAGAGTTTCTTCGATGATGTGACTTCAGTCTGATTAAAAAACGGAAGATGCGACTCCTGCAACCGGAACGACCAGCAATGATATTTGTATTCTAGCCCGTTACGAATGCCGGCCGCGGTGGTCTAGCGGTTCTAGGCGCGCAGTCCGGAACCGCGCGACTGCTACGGTCGCAGGTTCGAATCCTGCCTCGGGCATGGATGTGCGTGATGTCCTTAGGTTGTTGTTGTTGTTGTTGTGGTCTTCAGTCCTGAGACTGGTTTGATGCAGCTCTCCATGCTACTCTATCCTGTGCAAGCTTCTTCATCTCCCAGTACCTACTGCAACCTACATCCTTCTGAATCTCCTTAGTGTATTGATCTCTTGGTCTCCCTCTACGATTTTTACCCTCCACGCTGCCCTCAAATGCTACATTTGTGATCCCCTGATGCCTCAAAACGTGTCCTACCAACCGATTCCTTCTTCTAGTCAAGTTGTGCCACTAACTTCTCTTCTCCCCAATCCTATTCAATACCTCCTCATTTGTTATGTGATCTACCCACCTTATCTTCAGCATTCTTCTGTAGCACCACATTTCGAAAGCTTCTATTCTCTTCTTGTCCAAACTGGTTATCGTCCATGTTTCACTTCCATACATGGCTACACTCCATACAAATACTTTCAGAAACGACTTCCTGACACTTAAATCTATACTCGATGTTAACAAATTTCTCTTCTTCAGAAACGATTTCCTTGCCATTGCCAGTCTACATTTTATATCCTCTCTACCACGACGATCCTCAGTTATTTTGCTCCCTAAATAGCAAAACTCCTTTACTACTTTAAGTGTCTCATTTCCTAATCTAATCCCCTCACCATCACCCGATTTAATTTGACTACATTCCATTATCCTCGTTTTGCTTTTGTTGATGTTCATCTTATATCCTCCTTTCAAGACACTGTCCACTCCGTTCAACTGCTCTTCCAAGTCCTTTGCTGTCTCTGACAGAATTACAATGTCATCGGCGAACCTCAAAGTTTTTACTTCTCCTCCATGAATTTTAATACCTACTCCGAATTTTTCTTTTGTTTCCTTTACTGCTTGCTCAATATACAGATTGAATAACATCGGGGAGAGGCTACAACCCTGTCTCACTCCCTTCCCAACCACTGCTTCCCTTTCATGCCCCTTGACTCTTATAACTGCCATCTGGTTTCTGTACGAATTGTAAATAGCCTTTCGCTCCCTGTATTTTACCCCTGCCACCTTCAGAATTTGAAAGAGAGTGTTCCAGTTAACGTTGTCAAAAGCTTTCTCTAAGTCTACAAATGCTAGAAACGTAGGTTTGCCTTTTCTTAATCTTTCTTCTAAGATAAGTCGTAAGGTTAGTATTGCCTCACGGGTTCCAACATTTCTACGGAATCCAAACTGATCTTCCCCGAGGTCCGCTTCTACCAGTTTTTCCATTCGTCTGTAAAGAATTCGCGTTAGTATTTTGCAGCTGTGACTTATTAAACTGATACTTCGGCAATTTTCACATCTGTCAACACCTGCCTTCTTTGGGATTGGAATTATTATATTCTTCTTGAAGTCTGTGGGTATTTCGCCTGTCTCATACCTCACCAGATGGTAGAGTTTTGTCATGACTGGCTCTCCCAAGGCCATCAGTAGTTCTAATGGAATTTTGTCTACTCCCGGGGCCTTGTTTCGACTCAGGTCTTTCAGTGCTCTGTCAAACTCTTCACGCAGTATCATATCTCCCATTTCATCTTCATCTACATCCTCTTCCATTTCCATAATATTGTCCTCAAGTACATCGCCCTTGTATAGACTCTCTATATACTCCTTCCACCTTTCTGCCTTCCCTTCTTTGCTTAGAACTGGGTTGCCATTTGAGCTCTTGATATTCATACAAGTGGTTCTCTTCTCTCCAAAGGTCTCTTTAATTTTCCTGTAGGCAGTATCTATCTTACCCCTAGTGAGACAAGCCTCTACATCCTTACATTTGTCCTCTCGCCATCCCTGCTTAGCCATTTTGCACTTCCTGTCGATCTCATTTTTGAGACGTTTGTATTCCTTTTTGCCTGCTTCATTTACTTCATTTTTATATTTTCTCCTTTATCAATTAAATTCAATATTTCTTCTGTTACCCAAGGATTTCTATTAGCCCTCGTCTTTTTTCCTACTTGATCCTCTGCTGCCTTCACTACTTCATCCCTCAGAGCTACCCATTCTTCATCTACTGTATTTCTTTCCCCCATTCCTGTCAATTGTTCCCTTATGCTCTCCCTGAAACTCTCTACAACCTCTGGTTCTTTCAGTTTATCCAGGTCCCATCTCCTTAAATTCCCACCTTTTTGCAGTTTCTTCAGTTTCAATCTACAGTTCATAACCAATAGATTGTGGTCAGAATCCACATCTGCCCCTGGAAATGTCTTACAATTTAAAACCTGGTTCTTAAATCTCTGTCTTACCATTATTTAATCTATCTGATACCTTTTAGTATCTCCAGGATTCTTCCAGGTATACAACCTTCTTTTATGATTCTTGAACCAAGTGTTAGCTATGATTAAGTTATGCTCTGTGCAAAATTCTACAAGGCGGCTTCCTCTTCCATTTCTTCCCCCCAATCCACATTCACCTACTATGTTTCCTTCTCTCCCTTTTCCTACTGACGAATTCCAGTCACCCATGACTATTAAATTTTCGTCTCCCTTCACTACCTGAATAATTTCTTTTATCTCGTCATACATTTCATCAATTTCTTCATCATCTGCAGAGCTAGTTGGCATATAAACTTGTACTACTGTAGTAGGCATGGGCTTTGTGTCTATCTTGACCACAATAATGCGTTCACTATGCTGTTTGTAGTAGCTAACCCGCACTCCTATTTTTTTATTCATTATTAAACCTACTCCTGCATTACCCCTATTTGATTTTGTATTTATAACCCTGTAATCACCTGACCAAAAGTCTTGTTCCTCCTGCCACCGAACTTCACTAATTCCCATTATATCTAAATTTAACCTATCCATTTCCCTTTTTAAATTTTCTAACCTACCTGCCCGATTAAGGGATATGACATTCCACGCTCCGATCCGTAGAATGCCAGTTTTCTTTCTCCTGATAACGACGTCCTCTTGAGTAGTCCCCGCCCGGAGATCCGAATGGGGGACTATTATACCTCCGGAATATTTTACCCAAGAGGACGCCATCATCATTTAATCATACAGTAAAGCTGCATGTCCTCGGGAAAAATTACGGCTGTAGTTTCCCCTTGCTTTCAGCCGTTCGCAGTACCATCACAGCAAGGCCATTTTGGTTAATGTTACAAGGCCAGATCAGTCAATCATCCAGACTGTTGCCCCTGCAACTACTGAAAAGGCTGCTGCCCCTCTTCAGGAACCACATGTTTGTCTGGCCTCTCAACAGATATCCCTCCGTTGTGGTTGCACCTACGGTACGGCCATCTGTATCGCTGAGGCACGCAAGCCTCCCCACCAACGGCAAGGTTAGTTAGGTTTAATTAGTTCTACGTTCTTGGGGACTGATGACCACAGATGTTAAGTCCCATAGTGCTCAGAACCATTTGAACCATTTGAACCATTTGAACCTGTTACGAATACTTTGCTGTTTATTCCGAATACGTCGCAATTTTCGAGAGTGTCGAGAGGCAGAAACCTAAGAGGACGGCTTAGATTAATCACATTTCTACTCCTGCTTGTCAGAAATACTTTGCTGTTTATTCTGAGTATGTCGCGATTTATGAGAGTGAGGTAAGGAAGGAACCTAAGAACATAGCGTAACGTTTATTTTCTTTCCTTGTCACAAATATTTATCCGCGATCGAATCGTTAAGAATAGCGTCGTAAATTCAGCGGTCAGGACAAAGATTACACCACACAGTGAGTATAAAATGGAGATTGAAGTTACGGTGTCCGACTGTGAACTGTATCATAATTTCCATACTTTGCAATTTACGTCTCGCGAAATGATCATTTAAGTACAAAATATACACATAATTGTAGCAAGCAACACTATTCGGCAAGACAACCATTCAGTACACTGTATGCTGCAAATTCCAAAAAAAGGTTTTGGTGAATTTTTACGTTACGTAAATGATCCAGAAGCAGAAGCTAGAAACACGAGCACTCGTGTTTCACAAAAATAACTGAAGTAAAAAAATACACTACTCTGTGAATTATTTGCTGACAAATCGTTCCCACAATGATTCACATGTAAACACTCTGCTTTCGTAATGTCTGCCACAATGCCCACAGAACACAAAAGTAAAAAATGTCTACGCCAGACCGCACACAGGCTCTTCCGAAACGAAACAATCCTATTGGCTCTCGCTAAACGCTGCAACAACCCATATTACGAAACGATTATTCCGGAACCCACTACCAGTTGCAGATTGCCTATCTAACGGCATCCAGGTACAGCAAAAATTGGATTTTCAGTATTTCGCGTAATTATTGGCCGAATTTGAAATGCTGTCATAATCTGCTCATTAAGAGGTATAATCTCATGTTGAAATGCAATGTACCCATTCTGTGCTGTGGGGCGATCGTTATGGTTGAAAATAAACACACTTCATACGCCGCGATCGCAGGCTCCGATATGATCGGTTTCAACAGTGTTATGCTGCCACCATCTGATCTGACGGAACTTGTTATAAAATTGCCACGTGACATTACATGCTTTTGACTTCACGTATAACAAGTTCCATTAAGATCAGATGGGGCCGGCCGCTGGTGGCCGAGCGGTTCTGGCGCTACAGTCTGGAACCGCGCGACCGCTACGGTCGCAGGTTCGAATCCTGCCTCGGGCATGGATGTGTGTGTTGTCCTTAGGTTAGTTAGGTTTAAGTAGTTCTAAGTTCTAGGGGACTTATGACCTCAGCAGTTGAGTCCCATAGTGCTCAGAGCCATTTGAGCCATTTTTTAAGATCAGATGACCGGTGCATAAGACTGATGAAACCGGTCATCTTGGAGCAATAAAAAGTGTCTGCCCTGCGATCGCGGCGTACGAAGAGTGCTCATTTTCTTATGTTAAAACTTTAACGCAGTAATACAAGTATTAACACTTTTACGTCCGGCGACACCACAGTGGTGTCTTGAGCATAGTATCGCGCAATGGCCAGTGACAGCATTTTAGTATCTTTTTCATTCTGTTGGTGTTTTGTTTAGTTAACAATAAGTTACACACGTCAACAAGTGTTTTGCTTCTATAAATACTTGAGCACTTTCATCATGGCAGACGAAAGAGACGATACGATTATTTACGATGAATGCGCGGACGTCTTGTCTGACGTTCCGAACGACTTGGCCAATTAGGAAGAAGACATTGGATATCAAAAAAATGGAAGTGAAGCAGGATCGTCGGAAGATAGTGAAATAAATCCAAGAAGAATCCGGCGAACGCTACAGTTGTGAACTGATTCGGATGAATCAGACGAAGAAGACAGACTATGATTTACTCAGGACCAATAATAAATTTGAAGGATCTCTGGGTCCACACATATTTCTCAAAGGTACACAGAGCGTCGTGGATATGGTAGAATTATACAGGGTGTCACCTAACATTACCGCTGGATATATTTCGTAAACCACATCAATTACTGAAGAATCGATTCCACAGACCGAACGTGAGGAGAGGGGCTAGTGTAATTGGTTAATACAAACCATAAAAAAATGCACGGAAGTATGTTTTTTAACACAAACCAAGTTTTTTTTAAAATGGAACTCCGTTAGTTTTGTTAGCACATCTGAACATATAAACAAATACGTAATCAGTGCCGTTTGTTGCATTGTAAAATGTTAATTACATCCGGAGATATTGTAACCTAAAGTTGACGCTTGAAACCTCCGACGTTCAGTTGCGTGTTGTAACAAACACGGGACACGGTCGGCGAGCAGCATCTGCAGGGACATGTTTACGATGACGACCGTGTTTACGAGTGTGGCTGTAGTGCACTGTTGTGGCTTGGTCTAGCTGTCGCAGTGTCCGCATGTAGCGCTTGCTGCTATTGTTATTCTGCATTCGTCTCCGCACGCAGACCAACTGTAGTACACCGTGTTACCAGACGCGCGACTGTTGCGGCAGCTGCCGCAGCACTGCACCAGTGAGCAGTGTTGCGACGGAAGTCGGACGACACAAAGACGTACGGCTGCCAGAAAGATGTCGAGTCAGTCAAGGAAAACTGAAATGAGCCACTCACAGGATGTGATGATCTGTGAGCTGGTCTCGCAACATCCTTGCCTTATTTTCCCATTAATGTAAATTTTTCAGTCCTGTTATGAAAATCAGTATAATCCATGCAGATGTAGAATTAGAATTATGAAAATGAACTTGCAGGCCAATTTTCGCATTACTCTTTTTTGTGACGATAAAAATTGAAAACGGCAAGTACATTATAAAATGAACAATCTAAAGTACAACGAGAAAGTTACATTTTACAATACCTTCACTTTGAAAGTAAACGGTAGATTGGTGTCTTGATGATACCTTCCAGTTGTGAAAAACCACCAGCAGATTGTTTTACAGCTTTCTGTAATCAATTTCGCTCTGTTGAAAAACGTAAATTTTTGACATTTGTTGGTTTTGTTAGGACGTCTACTTCTACTTGGGTATCCTCGTCCAGGTTCAGAAGAAAATACTAGAGGTGAGTAATTTATCATCTTCCCAAGAATGAGAAGAAAATATATTGAAGGCAGCATGTCTTTACTTTTAAGAAACCTACATTTCGTGGCATTTTAAATGAAATTGTCAAGAGCATATGGAGAAATATTAGTAACTCATACCGGAGAAATATATGACATAAAATGGTTTCATTAGGTCCAAATGTGTTAGCGAAACAAAACAAATGCATTCTCTATCGTGTGATGACCACACGATTCACGTTGCGCGTCGAAAGAACTGGCGGCTAGTCGCGACCCTCCCGGAGATATATGAGCCCAAATCTCGGAAAAGGAGATCGATATCATTCTGATCTCAACTTTAAAAATAATTTCGATATGTTAGCTTCGTTTCATCGGCAACGATGTATGGCCTAACGTGAACCATACGTAAAGTAGCCAGCGATCACATTTTTCACTGTACACAATTCAAATTTTATGCAGTAGGTTACTTGTAAATTAAGTACCGGAATAACTGTGACGAATATCGGAAAAATAGACATCTCATTATCAAGCTGTGATGTGAAACTGTAAGATACGCAAACATCAATTTTTTGTGCCTTTTACTTTCCTCACAATCGATAGAGAAGTAATACACAGCGAAAAAAACACGCAAAACCGGAAGAGATACTTTTCAATTTTTTTTAAAGTAAAGGGAGAATCTGTATCGAAGAACTAACTCTGGGAGCCGATGTAACTTTGTTCCATTAACATACAGTATTTTTTACAGCAAGAAAATCGGAATTCTTATTTATTTGAATCCGCTGCCGCCGACCAGAGCTTGGGAAACAGCGACGACTCCTGTCGTGTTGCGGCCTTGTCGCCTTCTGCCAGGGCGGGAAAAGAGGAGGGGGCAGCGTCGTAGTCGCAGCCAACTGTCGCGTCTTGCACAACGTAGCTTAACAGTGTAGAAATGGCGGAGAAGTTAATTGAAAAGAAAATTCGAGTTTGTGGAACGATACGGCAAAATAGAGGATTTCCGGAAAAATTAAAGCGTGCAAAAGTCAATGTGTTTGAACCTTGTCATCAACGGAAAGGTGACAAGCGGCCAGCGACAAGCCAAGTAATTCGAATTAGCGCTGCCGACGCCAAGCGAATAAATTTTCACGGGACGTGTGGACGGCAAAGTGTTAAAGTTAGAGCCTGTCTGATTGTCTTTAGGCAGCGTAAGCGACGGCGCGCAAATACCCGGACTCTGTTAATTCGGAATCTGAGAATGAGAGTACTTAGCGATTTACAACTAAGTTGACACATTATTTCAAACCTTTACGAAAGTCCTAGCTGACAGCTCCTCCTTCCCCCTCCCCCCCCTCCTACACCTCCCTCCACACACACACACACACACACACAATGATAAAAGGAAAAAAGTTTGTCACTCACTATATTTTTGTTGTTCGTGCAGCAAAACTTCAACATTATACATGACATTCTGACTTTACACGAGGGGCGTTCAATAAATAATGCAAGACATTTCTTATCACCCAGTTTCGGTTGAAAAATGCGGAATTTGTTGTGTTACATCGTGGAATACTCCCGCTTCAGCTCCTACAGTTTCATAAAGTTTCAGTTGGTGGCTCTGCTTTACGTAGTTTTCAAAATGGCGTCTGTAACGTAGATACGTTCCAAACAGAGAGCGGTTATGAGTTTCTTTTGACGGAAAACCAAAGCATCATGGATATTCATAGGAGCTTGCAGAATGTTTCCGGGAACCTAGTACTGAACAAGGTCGCGAGAACTTGTCCGATCTCCCGCTGCCGGCAATCAGCTGTGACACCTACAATGTTGGAACGTGTGGTCACTCTCATTCGAGGTGATCGCCGGGTCACAATCAAACAAACAGCTCGCTGCTCAACTGGTTCAAATGGCTCTGAGCACTATGGGACTCAACTGCTGTGGTCATAAGTCCCCTAGAACTTAGAACTACTTAAACCTAACTAACCTAAGGACATCACACACATCCATGCCCGAGGCAGGATTCGAACCTGCGACCGTAGCAGTCGCACGGTTCCAGACTGCGCGCCTAGAACCGCGAGACCACCGCGGCCGGCTGCTCAACTGGACATCTGTGTTGGTTGTTGGTAGTGCTGACACACTCGTTGGCTCCGACGTCGATCGTTAAAGTGGTGCCAACTGGGCACAGGCCCTCCCAGTAAGGTGGCGTAAGGCCTTCGCATAGAACGCATATTCTGTTGAAAAACAGTGTTTTGGAGCCAAAAGAGTGGGGAATAACGCGGTGTATTGGAATCCTGAGAAAAAAAACTTGCTTTCAGAAAAAAATGGGTTGCCTTACTTCCTGAACGACCCCCGTACTTCTTTACTAGCTACTATATTTGCAACACAGTCTGCAGACAGTATTCATATCTGCCACTGAATTTACTTGCAAAATTGTATCATTCTACGACAAATAGTTCAGGAGGTATGACAACATAGACAGTTATATGGGAGAAAAACTAACATTCGCTTAAAATGGCACCCAGCAAAACGTCAACACCAATTTTTAATATATTCTATTCACAACACACTTTGCAGACAGTATCTACGTGAATCACTGAATGTATCCGCAAAATTATATCATCGTGTGACACATAGATAAGAGGATATGATATCATAAACATTGACAGGTGTTAGAAATTTGCTTTTGCTTAAGATGGAGCGCAAACTACCGAGACTACATACAGCCAGTATTGAAAATGAGAGCAGTTAGTGGCGTCCAACATACTACTCGTACAAGCACAATTGCAAATATTTTCTAAACTTTCTCTCTCTTGCATGCTTAACGTCAAATATATAACACATTAACTCATCTGTACAGTAAGCAGAGATCTGAAGCTATTTTATACACAGGAGTTCTATTTTATCGAGGGTTTATTAGTATTCTAGAATTGATTGTACTAGCGTCTTGTAAGTGGCTTCTTTTACATTTTCCCAGAACCCTTACAGCAATCCTAAGTATTCAATTCGTGGTTCAAATGGTTCAAATGGCTCTGAGCACTATGGGACTCAACTTCTTAGGTCATTAGTCCCCTAGAACTTAGAACTACTTAAACCTAACTAACCTAAGGACATCACACACATCCATGCCCGAGGCAGGATTCGAACCTGCGACCGTAGCAGCCTCACGGTTCCGGACTGCGCGCCTAGAACCGCGAGACCACCGCGGCCGGCTTCAATTCGTGTTCTCTAATACTGATTATATGTGTTCATGCGATTTCCTACCGCTTCTTAGTATTATACATAAATAGTTCACCGTTATGACGTGCTCAAGAAGTTCACCACTGATCCTGCATGCGTATACTATTGGGTTTTCTCTCTTTGTTATAAGTATTGCTTTGTTCTTATCCGGATTTAAACAGAGCTACCATTTAACGAAATGAAGTAAGTGTAGAGGTTTTCTGCAATACCTTACGAGCGTCCAACGACGGTACATACTTCTACATAACTGTCATGTTAGTGAACAATATTATAGTGTTGTGGAAACTGTTTGATAAATCAAGTATGTATATTGACAACATTAAACGTCTTATTACACTACCTTGGGACACGACCTGTGTTTCTTTCGTTTCTGTGCATCATTCACAGTCCGTTATCCATGTTGTTGTTGTTGTTGTTGTTGTTGTCGTTTTCAATCCGACACTACTTGCAAGAAGCTCTCCACGCTAGTCTCTCCTGTGTCAACTTCTGCATCTCTACGTAACTACTGCAACCCACGTACAAATATTGATCTCCCATAACAAGTTTTGCCCCCCCCCCCCCCCATGAACATGGACCTTGGCGTTGGTGGGGAGGCTTGCGTGCCTCAAAGATACAGATAGCCGTAACGTAGGTGCAACCACAACGGAGGGATATCTGTTGAGAGGCCAGACAAACATGTGGTTCCTGAAGACGGGCAGCAGCCTTTTCAGTAGTTGCAGGGGCAACAGTCTGGATGATTGACTGATCTGGCCTTGTAACACTAACCAAAATGGACTTGCTGTTCTGGTACTGCGAACGGCTGAAACAAGGGGAAACTACAGCCGTAATTTTTCCCGAGGGCATGCAGCTTTACTGTATGATTAAATGATGAAGGCGTCCTCTTGGGTAAAATATTCCGGAGGTAAAATAGTCCCCCATTCGGATCTCCGGGCGGGGACTACTCAGGAGGACGTTGTTATCAGGAGAAAGAAAACTGGCGTTCTACTGATCGGAGCGTGGAATGTCAGATCCCTTAATCGGGCAGGTAGGTTAGAAAATTTAAAAAGGGAAATGGATAGGTTAAAGTTAGATATAGTGGGAATTAATGAAGTTCGGTGACAGGAGGAACAAGACTTCTCGTCACGTGAATACAGGGTTATAAATACAAAATCAAATAGGGGTAATGCAGGAGTAGGTTTAATAATGAATAGAAAAATAGGAGTACGGGTAAGCTGCTACAAATAGCATAGTGAACGCATTATTGTGGCCAAGATAGACACGAAGCCCACGCCTACTACAGTAGTACAAGTTTATATGCCAACTAGCACTGCAGATGACGAAGAAATTGATGAAATGTTCAAGTGGTTCAAATGGCTCTGAGCACTATGCGACTTAACTTCGGAGGTCATCAGTCGCCTAGAACATATAAATAATTAAACCTAACTAACCTAAGGACATCACACATATCCATGCCCGAGGCTGGATTCGAACCCGCGACCGTAGCGGTCGCTCGGCTCTAGACTGTAGCGCCCAGAACCGCACGGCCACTCCGGCCGGCGATGAAATGTATGATGAGATAAAAGAAATTATTCAGGTAGTGAAGGGAGACGAAAATTTAATAGTCATGGGTGACTGGAATTCAAGCGTAGAAAAAGGGAGAGAAGGAAAGATAGTAGGTGAATATGGATTGGGGCTAGGAAATGAAAGAGGAAGCCGCCTGGTTGAATTCTGCGCAGAGCATAGCTTAATCATAGCTAACACTTGGTTCAAGAATCATAAAAGAAGGTTGTATACATGGAAGAACCCTGGAGATACTAAAAGGTATCAGATAGATTATATAATGGTAAGACGGAGATTTGGGAGCCAGGTTTTAAATTGTAAGACGTTTCCAGGGGCGGATGTGGACTCTGACCACAATCTATTGGTTATGAACTGTAGATTAAAACTGAAGAAACTGCAAAAAGGTGGGAATTTAAGTAGATGGAACCTGGATAAACTGAACGAACCACAGGTTGTACAGAGCTTCAGGGAGAGCATAAGGGAACAATTGACAGGAATGGGGGAAAGAAATACAGTAGAAGGAGAATGGGTAACTTTGAGGGATGAAATAGAGAAGGCAGCAGAGGATCAAATAGGTAAAAAGACGAGGGCTAGTAGAAATCCTTGGGTAACAGAAGTAATATTGAATTTAATTGATCAAAGGAGAAAATATGAAAATGCAGTAAATGAAGCAGGCAAAAAGGAATACAAACGTCTCAGAAATGATATCGACAGGGAGTGCAAAATGGCTAAACAGGGATGGCTAGAGGACAAATTTAAGGATGTAGAGGCTTATCTAACTAGGGGTAAAATAGATACTGCGTACAGGAAAATTAAAGAGACCTTTGGAGAAAGGAGAACCACTTGCATGAATATCAAGAGCTTTGATGGAAACCCAGTTCTAAGCAAAGAAGGGAAAGCAGAAAGGTGGAAGGAGTATATAGAGAGTCTATACAAGGGCGATGTACTTGAGGACAATATTATGGAAATGGAAGAGGATGTAGATGAAGATGAAATGGGAGATATGATACTGCGTGAAGAGTTTGACAGAGCACTGAAAGACCTGAGTCGAAACAAGGCCCCGGGAGTAGACAAAATTCCATTAGAACTACTGATGGCCTTGGGAGAGCCAGTCATGACAAAACTCTACCATCTGGTGAGGTATGAGACAGGCGAAATACCCACAGACTTCAAGAAGAATATAATAATTCCAATCCCAAAGAAGGCAGGTGTTGACAGATGTGAAAATTGCCGAAGTATCAGTTTAATAAGTCACAGCTGCAAAATACTAACGCGAATTCTTTACAGACGAATGGAAAAACTGGTAGAAGCTGACCTCGGGGAAGATCAGTTTGGATTCCGTAGAAATGTTGGAACACGTGAGGCAATACTGACCTTACGACTTATCTTAGAAGAAAGATTAAGGAAAGGCAAACCTACGTTTCTGGCATTTGTAGACTTAGAGAAAGATTTTGACAATGTTGATTGGAATACTCTCTTTCAAATTCTGAAGGTGGCTGGGGTGATATTCAGGGAGCGAAAGGCTATTTACAGTTGGTGCAGAAAGCAGATGGCAGTTATAAGAGTCGAGGGACATGAAAAGGAAGCAGTGGTTGGGAAAGGAGTGAGATAGGGTTGTAGCCTCTCCCCGATGTTATTCAATCTGTATATTGAGCAAGCAATAAAGGAAACAAAAGAAAATTTCGGAGTAGGTATTAAAATCCATGGAGAAGAAGTAAAAACTTTGAGGTTCGCCGATGACATTGTAATTCTGTCAGAGACAGCAAAGGACTTGGAAGAGCGGTTGAACGGAATGGGCAGTGTCTTGAAAGGAGGGTATGAGATGAACATCAACAAAAGCAAAACGAGGATAATGGAATGTAGTCGAATTAAGTCGGGTGATGCTGAGGGAATTAGATTAGGAAATGAGACACTTAAAGTAGTGAAGGAGTTTTGCTATTTGGGGAGCAAAATAACTGATGATGGTCGAAGTAGAGAGGATATAAAATGTAGACTGGCAATGGCAAGGAAATCGTTTCTGAAGAAGAAAAATTTGTTAACATCGAGTGTAGATTTAAGTGTCAGGAAGTCGTTTCTGAAAGTATTTGTATGGAGTGTAGCAATGTATGGAAGTGAAACGTGGACGATAAATAGTTTAGACAAGAAGAGAATAGAAGCTTTCGAAATGTAGTGCTACAGAAGAATGCTGAAGATTAGATGGGTAGATCACATAACTAATGAGGAGGTATTGAATAGGATTGGGGAGAAGAGGAGCTTGTGGCACAACTTGACTAGTAGAAGGTACCGGTTGGTAGGACATGTTCTGAGACATCGAGGGACCACCAATTTAGTATTGGAGGGCAGCGTGGAGGGTAAAAATCATAGAGGGAGACCAAGAGATGAATACACTAAGCAGATTCAGAAGGATGTAGGCTACAGTAGGTACTGGGAGATGAAGAAGATTGCACAGGATAGAGTAGCATGGAGAGCTGCATCAAACCAGTCTCAGGACTGAAGACCACAACAACAACAACAAGTTTTGCCCCTCCCCCTCTACAAACACACACACACACACACACACACACACATCCCCCATTAGTAAGCCGACAATTACCTGATGTCTCAGGATGTGTCCTATCAAGCGGTTTCATCTTTTAATCAAGTTGTGCTGTAAATTCCTTCTTTTCATAGTTCGATTTAGCACATCCACATTGGTTATTCCAGCTATGCATTTGATCATCAGCATTCTTCTGTATTGTCTGGCCTGTTCAGTCCCGTACACGGTTACACTCCAGACAAATATTTTCAGAAAAGGGTTCCTAACGTTTTAAGTTATTTTCGATGTGAACAAATTTCTCTTTTTCAGAAATACTTGCGGTGGTGTTGCCAGTCTGCATATTATATTCTCTCTACTTCGGCCATCGTCAATTACTTTTCTGCCCAAATAGCAAAACTTAGCGATTACTTAACTGTCACATTTCCTAGAGTAACTCCCTCAGCATCGCTTGATTTCATTCGACTACACACTTGTGTTATTTTTGTTGCTGTTCATCTTATGACCTGTTTTCAAGACAGTACCCATGCCACTCAACTGCTCTTCTAAGTTGTGTGCTCTCACTGACAGAATTACACTGCCGTCGGCAAACATCATAATCTTAATTTCCTCTCCCCGTACTTTAATTACCTTTAGTATATGTTGGCGAAGAAAACATCCTAAGGAACCGGTAAACGACTTTCTGCTAAAATATAGACCACTAGCAAGAAATGAATGAGTAAGTAATGACCCCAATCCTCGAAATCATTATGTCACTAAATCACCAGTAACAAAGCAAATCTTGGTACATGAGGAGCTATTTTGGTAGACAGTTTGTATCCAGCATAGCACGATTGAATTTTAATCATGCATACTCGCGACAGGGAATACACCGCATTCATGCTTGTTGAGTTGCTGCTTTGCAAATGTGCAATCACGCAAGATCTGAACCACTTGTTCTCTGGATGCAACAATCGAAGACAACAATCCACAACACGGACTCAACGCCTCGTCGCGTTAAAATGTCCTTTTCCAACACCTGTGCCGACACTCCTCGCGACAAGAGACTGCAAGGAATTCGTTCTCCTGTGTACAGGAAAATTAAATATACACTGAAGCGCACAAGAAACTGGTATACGCATGCGTATTTAAATACAGAGATATGTAAACAGGCAGAATACGAAGCTGTGGACCCATATAAGACAATAAGTGTCTGGCGCAGTTGTTAGATCGGCTACTGCTGCTACAATGGCACGTTATCAAGATTTAAGAGAGTTTGAAAGTGGTGTTACATCGGAGCACGAGCGATGGGATGCAGCATACCGAAGTAGCGATGAAGTGAGGATTTTCCCGTGCAACCATTTCACGAGTGTACCGTGAATATCAGGAATCCAGTAAAACATCAGATCTCCGACATCGCTGCGGCCGGAAAACGATCCTGCAAGAACGGAACCAACGACGACTAAAGAGACTCGTTTAACGTGACAGGCATGCAACCCTTCCGCAAATTGCTGCCGATTTCAGTGCTGGGCCATCAACAAGTGTCAAGAGTGCGAACCATTCAACGAAACATCATCGATGTGGGCTTTCGGAGCCGAGGGCCCACTCGTGTACACTTGATGACTGCACAACACAAAACTTCATTCCTCGCCTTGGCCCCTCAACACCGATATTGGACTGTTGATGACTGGAAACATGTTGCCTGGTCGGGCGAGTCTCATTTCAAATTGTATCGAGCGGATGGACGTGTAAGGGTATGGAGACAAGCTCATGAATCCATGGAGCTTGCATGCCAGCAGGGGACTGTTCAAGCTGGTTGAGGCTCTGTAATGGTGTGGGGCGTTGGAGTGATATGGGACCCCTGATACGTCTAGATAAGACTGTGACAGGTGATTCGTACCTCAGCATCCTGTCTGATCACCTGCATCCATTTATGTCCATTGTGCATTCTGAAGGACTTGGACTATTCCAGCAGGACAGTGCGAAACCCCACACGTCCAGAATTGCTACAGAGTGACCCCAGGAACACTCTTCCGAGTTTAAACACTTCCTCTGGCCACCAAACTCCACAGATACGAACATTATTGAGCGTATCTGAGACGCCTTGCAACGTACTGTTCAGAAGAGACTTCCACCTCCTCATACTCTTACGGATTTATGGACAGCTCTGCAGGATTCTTGTGTCAATTCCCTTCAGCACTACTTCAGACATTAATCGAGTCCCATGCCGCGTAGTATTGTGGCACTTCTGGATGCTCGCGGTGCCCTACACAGTATTAGACAGGTGCAACAGTTTCTTTGGCTCTTCAGTGTATAATATAGATATATGCAGTCAGATGAGTCATTGCGAAATTTAGATCAAAGAAACTTATATATGAATTTTCCCTGAAATGGAATGTGCGTGTGACATTTTTGGGCGTGAATCCCCTTCTGGGGAATTCGGTCGCCTGGTGGTTTCCTTTCGTTCTTTATTTTTATTTATTTATGTACTTTTTCTTTTTTTTGGCGCCACTCCGACGACTCACGCGTCCATGAGGATTACATAATGATGATGAGACACAGCCGGCCCTTGTGGCCGAGCGGTTCTAGGCGCTACAGTCTGGAACCGCGCGACCGCTACGGTCACAGGTTCGAATCCTGCCTCGGGCATGGATGTTTGTGATGTCCTTAGGTTTGTTAGTGTTGAGGTCAACAAACACATAGTCCCGACCCGAAAAAGATCCTCCAGCCCGACCCGAAATCGGACCTGCGACTCCATGATCGAGAACCAGCTATGCTAACCCCAAGGCTACGGAGTTCAAATGGCTCTGAGCACTATGGGACTTAACTTCTGAGGTCATCAGTCCCCTAGAACTTAGAACTACTTAAACCTAACTAACCTAAGGACATCACACACATCCATGCCCGAGGCAGGATTTGAACCTGCGACCGTAGCGGTCGCGCGGTTCCAGACTGTAGCGCCTAGAACCGCTCGGCCATTCCGGCCGGCGGCTAAGAAGTTCTGACGTTTAACTAACCTATCGCAATACCATATAATGTTTAATTCGGATCCTTCGTTTCTAACTAGTCGTATCTCTCCATGTACTTTGCAAAAATGTTGTATCGAATCCGCTTAAAACAGTTAAAACAAGCTGAAAAACTATAATAATTAAGTTCTAGAGTTTAAAAATTGTATGTAGATGGCTGTATGGGTGGACAACAAAAAGCCAGTAAACAAAAGTAGAAAAATCTTTCATTCTTTCCCCAAATTTATCACTGATTTTTTTTACATCTTGCACGATTTATAGATTTAACAGCTTCGGGGCTAGCAGCAACTCCGCCCACAGAACTATTGCTTCCTTTTCACGTCTATCTACTTTTATAACTGCAGTTTGGTTTCTGTAAAAGTTATAGATCACCTTTCGCTCTCTGTCTTTTGCCCCTGCGACCTTCAGAATTTCAAAGAATGTATCCCAGTCAACGTTAAAATATTTCTGTAAACCGACACAATAAAATGAGGGTTCTATTAACCAGTCGCACACTTGTGAAGATAGCAGTACGGTCATATCTCGGTTAGCAGTCGGAGCTGTCGTAGATTGTGATGCTAATGTGCGACGCGCCCCAGCCACGAGGACCGAGGCGTGCAGGTGACCCGTTGGACCGGAAGGCGAGTGCAGGCGCGGCCGAGCTGCGCAGCTGGCCGCGCTTCCCAGAAGCGGGCGCGCTGCACCACGTGACGTCACGGGAGGGGCGAAAAAAACGGCCAGTCGCGAGGTCAGCGCTCCGCGGCCAGCGCCAGATACCGCCCAAACAGGCTCGCCTTTCATGGCCCGCTGCCGCCTCCAATCTCACCGCGTATCGTGGCCACCGATCTATATACCTTACGGAGTAGTAACCTCCGTCTGTTACGCTGCCAGGTTATTGTGTTCACTGGTACCTGTTGGACAGTATCGTTCGATGTTCTCGAACGAAAGCATTTGGCTTTCGGACGAGTTGTGCGAAGAATAACACTAGGTAGCGGTAGCCTGCGGTGTTGAGTGGACTCGATGCTTTCTGGTTTACCATCATTCACCAGGTTTACAAGCAATACGACTTGCGAAAGACGAAATTCGGAAACAGATTTTCGCTGTCGTATTTACGTGTTGTGCCTGAATTAATTTTGCTATCCCGGTCAAATAACGATTTTCCGAGCATCAGTTGTTTTAGGCGAATAGTGTATGTCTATCAGATACTTCAATTTACTCAGCGCTGTGAAGCGATGTTACATGTGCCTTGTAAATTTTGAAGAGAGTGTGTGACTTCCTTAAGCCTAGTTTACACGACGACATTGGGTTGCGCCACTCGTTTCGTGGAATGAGTTGAACGCAAATGGTTTCATATTTGACAGTAGACACGGCGAAACCAGTATATACTTCAGTTTCGTCGTTTTGTGGGGTCTTGAGACGTGTCTGAAATGAAAGTTTTGGCAGCTACACGTCGCACGAGTTGTGATGTTATTAACATTAACAGCAGCAAATATTCGAAGCAGACCGCATTTAAGAAGAGAATGGTTTGCAAACTACTCTCTTGAAGATGGCAATGTTTCAAAATTCAAACATATGTGAATGGGGAGCACTGCTGCGACGTTTTAAATATATGAATATTGAATAAAGAATGTAGCTTCTTCATTTGCGTAGCCTTCCCTTCTGTCAACAATATTCCTTAAAAAAAAGTGTGGGCCAACTCGAACAATGGGATTTTAGTCTCGTAGACAAGAGCATTTCTACACCTAGAATTACATTTGCTTGTATTTTTCTTAATTCATTTGTATATGTGCTCGTAATTCAATAAATTTTGCCCTGTAGCTCAAATATTGTCAAACTATCTATGTTCTGATCGCACATGACGGTCTCAGGAGCAGCAATATGTTGCTTATTTTTGTAATCAGCATCACTGAAAACCCACAAACACCTATGCAAAGCATATGTATACAAAAAGCGAACATTATTCTCCGTTCCCCACTTCATATTTCAGTTTGCCTACATTCTACGAACACGCATAACCTCAGAACTCATGCAACTAGTGTCGCCAAAGTTGGAACACATGGAAACCGATTATTTTCACCGACGAGTTGCGCAAACGCAAGGCGCGCATGCGCAGTGGCCGGTACAGCAGTTGCCTGCAGCCTAGTGTCGTCGTGCAGTTGCCTGCAACCTAGTGTCGTCGTGTAAACTAGGCTTAACATAGGTCAGTGAATAGGTAAGGAAGATGAGGCTGCCTAAGAATAGATATGTAAAAATCGTATCCACGCCATGCCTGCGAGACAATTTATAATACTCGCAAAGCACACGCGCATTTTGGAAAGAACTACGATGTGATCAGTGACGGAAAAGTATTGAACTTCTTTGTTTTGGAGAGTTGGAATGAAAAGACACATACATATTTCTGTGCACAGAATTAATAAATGTTTTGTCACCGGCCCTTCATTGTGTGCAAGAGCCCCTGCCACTAAAAGATAATGTGGGTACAGCATTTTACAAATTAGCCAGCTAGGCAAAATATGCGGGTAAAGTAAAGCAATTAGATTTTGGTAATTTAGTAAACATATCATCATTTATTCATCTCATTCAGTCTAATGTATTTATCTTCAATTAACTGGAATAAATGAATAACTTCTTAATATAAATTTTATTTTGTCTTGATCGCAATTAACACAGGACGACTGGTTTCGATTGCTCAGGAACTCGTTTTTGCGTTTTGACCTCCTCAGTCCTGAGAATGGATGTCGTGAATGAAAAGTTCATACCGGTGATCAGGTCGCTTTTCAGGGACAAAACAAAGCTAATGCACTAAATTTAAAAATATTGCTGTGATTCAACAAAACGTTAGGACGTGTAATATATATGCTACATCATGACTCAAAGACGTGTTTTATCCCAGTAATAACATGGTTTCAGGAATTGCTTTCATGGATTTCATTTGTAAACTGACAGCTGAAATACATAAATATATTTATGTAAGTACAACAAAACTTTATTTTCTTATAATGTCTGAGAATACAATCACAAAACTTTTCAGAATTCTGTGATTTGTTATGGAATTGCAAAAAGTTTTATTTGCATGATACAGATACCTGTTTTGCATTTAACGCTCTGCACGAATGTAAAACTCTTACTTCAAGGCAATCCACCTCTGAACTGCTTTTCTGGGTTTTATTCATCATATCGGGTAGAGCAAGACATGGAACATCCTTGTCGTTGGTGATTTCATAAGTTAGCTGTTCTGGAAAGGGAAGGGTAAACTGGCTGGGATGATAGAAAAATCTTTAAGGGGGGGGGGGGGTGGCCACTGAAATTCATGGGAGTACTTTTTTAGGCTAAGATCAGTGTCCAATCATCCAACATTGATTGGAATTAAGCTTAATGAGAAGTTCAGGCAGGCAGATACTAGAGATGTTAAAATATCACAAGATTCTCATAACAGTACAGTGAAAAATAATGTTACTATGTCACAAGATTCACATAAAAGCACAGTGAAAAATAATGCTGGTATATTGCATCGGAATATCAGGGGATTAAAAAACAAAGTAGATGAGCTTCTTGTTTGTCCAGAAGATTTAGAAACTAAGGGTGGAATAGATGTACTAAGACTGTCTGAACATCATATAATCACAAGTATGGAAATGGTAAATGTAGGTGGGTATAAACTTCCAGCATATGTAAGTAGAGACATTATGGAGAGAGGAATTGCCATATATGTTAAAATCTGTCATAGTCTGAAAAATTTTGAAACTAAAAAATTTTGCATAGAGCAAATATAGAAGCATGTGAATGTGAGCTTAAACTAAATAATGGCACTTTTATAATTGTAGCCATGTATAAGTCCCCATTGGGAAATTGTCAACTATTTTTGAAAAACTTGGATTCTTTGTTGTGCTATCTGTCAAACAGAGGAAAGCAAATTATTGTTTGTGGGGATTTCAATGTAGATTTTCTGAAAGAGTCCGATAGAAAGCTTGACCTTGAAGTATTACTCGGTTCTTTCAATTTGACATCAGTTAATGACTTTCCTACTCGGTTGATACAGGAAAGCAGCATACTGATAGATAATGTTTTCATAGACCAAGATAAATTTAATTAAATAAAAACTTTTCCTGTTAAGGGTGATCTGTCTGACCACGATGCACAGCTAGTTACAGTATACGATATAGCTCCATGTAGTAAAGCAAAACAGTTCTCCGAAATAGTGCATTCAATTAACGATTTAACAATTCAAAATTTTAGGGAAAGCTTGCAACAGTTAGACTGGGATGAGGTGTACAGGGAACATGATGCTAATTTAAAATTTAACCTATTTCATGATACCTTTGTGAGTATATTTCAAAGCAGTTACCATAAGAAAATAGTGCAATATAATTGTAAGAAAACATGTAAAAAGCCATGGCTTACTAAAGGGATAAAATATGTTGTAAACAGGAAAGGGAAATGTATCTTATAGCTAGGAGGAGTAATTATCCCGAAACAGCGAAACATTATAAAAACTACTGCACTGCATTTAGAAAAGTTGTTTAAAAGTCCAGAAGTATGTCAATTATGTCTGAGATTAGCACATCTGATAATAAAATTAAAACAATGTGGAATATTGTTAAAAGGCAAACATGGCAACCGAGATCACGGGAAGACTGTATTTCTACGAACTCAAAGAAACGTTTGTTAACAAGAGGTCAGAGGTAGCAAACATTTTTAACAATTATTTTTAAGCGTTGTACAGAAAATAAGACCCAGCTATTCATTAGAAAATGCAAGACAGTACATGGAAGAGTTAGTACGTATGCAGTTTGATAAAATTGAAATTCCAGCAACCTCTCCTTGAAATTAGGAAAATGGAATTGATGGCATTCCCAACAGATTACTAAAAGCTTGTTCCCAACAAATAAGTGGGATTCTTAACCACATATGTAATAGCTCACTGAAACAGGGCATTTTTCCAGATATACTGAAATACTCTACAGTTAAACCATTGCATAAAAAAGGGGATAGGTCTGATGCTAACAACTACCGCCCAATCTCACTTCTGACAGCTTTATCCAAAATTCTTGAAAAAGTAATGTATTCAAGAGTAACGTCACACATTTGTAAAAATGAAGTACTAATGTAAGGGGTTCACCACACTGCTGGAGCTCACTTGCTAGAAAGACACTTCACAGGCGCTGCCTGAGACATAAAATATCTTTTCCCCTGTTAAAAGAGAGCTGTAATAGAGTCGTAGGTCAGAGCAGTCTATCCCGCAGTTGCAGTCGCTCGCTGCTACAGTGTAGTTGTAGTCTGTCGCTGGTACAGCGCAGTTTATAGTTAGTAGTTGTTAAAGTCACAGTGCAGAACAAATTGTAAAATTTTATCATATGGAACTGAATAATAATTGTGATCAGCCACAGAGCTAAATGATACCAAGGAATGAGATGATGATGAACAAATGAATAATTGTTAATATAATGAAAGTCAATCATCTATTGTAAGGTAAATTTTATTATTTTTATTGGTATGCGCGTAATTAAGTCTCTCGTCTGAGATGTTAATATGACTTTGTTTCAATCTTTTCTTTTGTGATTCGTCAGCACCAGTTGACCCAGATTAGTAATACATTCAATTTTCCCGTGTAATGGATTGTAGATCTTTATCAATAACGTAAAAAAAATTTCAGAATATAATTGCCTGATCAACAGAACAGGCTCTGCTAACGGTATACTATGCCTTCCACATCGCTAGCAACGGGTTCTACACAACGCTGGTGACTACTCTGAAGGACAGTAACAGGTGCAAACATGTAACTCTTTTGTATCGGTTGTAATAAATAGTTGCCACAATTTAAGTTCCAGTATTACATCGTATTTGTTATCATTACTTTTCTTTTTATTCACTCTCTCATTCCTCTTGCATGAGCTCCTGTGAATGTGAAAGTGTACGTTGTTGCCGAATGTAGACAAAGTACTATATCGAAAAAACGTATCACCGTATTATTATGAGGACATAAACACACATATTTGATAGAGTGGATTATATTAGCATATTACAGCATATTCTAAACACATTCTAGTTCAAATTACTAAAAAGAAGCAGGAATTGTCTTTATTTCTGGAAGACATGCTGACACTGCGATATAAGCTTTCTTCAAATAAATACTGAAAGCTGTTTGGAGCTTGCGGAAACGAAAACAGTTACATGATATAAAGTAGACACTACAACCAGGCGCAGCAAAGTTTAGTTAACTGCCTGAACTAGGAAAAAAAAAATGAGTTTGGTGTAGCATGTAGGCTTCATAAGGACTGAGGATGTTAATATGAAAGTATAATCTTATACTACATTTGACGAGTAACGATATTTCAAGAATATAGGGATTATTGCCTGCTCAATCGAAATCAGTGTTTCTGAATAAATTTGCGGCAACGGCCTTGCTGCAGTGGATACATCGGTTCCCGTCAGATCACTGAAGTTAAGCAATGTTGAGCGTGACCAGGATTTGGATGGGCCGCCATGTGCTGTTGCCATATTTCGGGGTGCACTCAGCCTCGTCATGCCAAATTAGGAGCTACACGACAGAATAGTAGCGGCTCCGGTCAAAGAAAACCATCATAACGACCAGGTGCGCTGACCACACGCCCCTCCTATCCGCATCCTCAGCTGAGAATGACACGGCGGTTGGATGGCCCCGATGGGCCACTTGTAGCCTGAAGACGGAGTGCCTGCTTGTATAAATTTGCAACCAAACCAAAATAAAACTTCTTGCTCAGTTCAGTATCTTTTCTACTGTTAACATTCGCAGCCATTCTTCCTCAGTTGGTACTTCGAAAATTATGTTCATCATGTATATAGGATCGACATGTAAATAATAATGGTGTTTAACAGTTAAATATCTATTTTGTTTTTAACGAAACATGTTTCACATGTTTATACAGGGTGGACAAAAAGAAACTGGCCTGAAAAATATTAACAGTAAGACTGACGCAGCATTGACACGTCTGAACCCTTTGCACTCCGGAAGGCAGACACAGGGCGGCTCCGCGCGCTCTTATTTAAATCGCCGCCGCCTGGGTGGCAGTGCACCGCAGAGATTTGCGCGGATCTCTTTGTGGAAACAATGTGGCCGCTGGCAACAACTGGGGTATACATTAAAACAAAATGAGTGCTTTCATTCATATATTTACGTATGCTTTTACAGTACAAAACTTTCCATTGTGCGGTATTTTTTGAAACACTCTTCAGGGTGGAGAGCTGGGTTTCGTGAGCATGTTTCGCAGTAATACACAGTTTCACGCCTGCCACCTTTCTTTGTTCTGTCTGAGCACACTGCACAATCCTTATGCTTGTTCCCAGGAAGCTTGTTGATAATGTGCAACTTTCCATTCGAGCGTTCCTCGTCATCAGAAGTTGAACGACGTCCTCGTTTCTGTCCTCGAGTTCTTTCTTCGGCAACTAATCCTCTTATAACACTTTTACGGAATGCTTTGTGAGACGGTATTGTCAAGTTGTTTTTCTCACAGTAATTCTTGTATACTAAATAGCTGTTTACAAGTCCTACCTCCAACAGCCAGAAGTATAGTTTTCGCCACCATTTGAGACTTTTCATTAGAAAACCGTAACTGGAAATAAAATGGTCAGATCGATCAACTCCACCCATCTTTGAAGTATAATCACATTCGGTTTCTTTATTTCTTCCCTTTCCTTTCTGTTTCTCCTTTCTATAAGTGACACTGAGTTATTGGCTTTTGTAGAAAGCATGAGAACAGTTCGTTTATTTTGCCATGCCAGAACCATCATTTTGTTGTTGCGGAGGCATTTTATTTCGTGATTCCTTAGACGCAGAGCTCCTTTCTCGATTGCAGCTGGAAGGTTTTTGCGATTGGCCTGAATCGTTCCTGTGAGATGCATGTTCTGTTTCAACAGCTCATCAGCTAATGCAACACTTGTATAAAAACGGTCAGTGTACAAATGATACATGATTGCCCTGTAGCATTTCTGATATTAGCTAGCAGCTGAAGAACTATTCTCTCAGAAAAATTCAAGGTGGACAAATCAATGACTCAGTTGTTACGGCTCCAAAATAGGTTATCAAACTGCAGATATAACCATTTGATGAATCCGAAATTACATAAACTCCGAGTGCCCATTTTGTTGGTTTTTGAGGATTGTACATTTTGAATAATACACGACCCTTGAACGATACTGTAGATACATTAGCAGCTAAATACTGATATGGTCGATAAATTTCGAGAAACCTGCCAGACAAGTAATTCAGTACATTTGTCACTTTACTGAGACGTGACTGAACCTGACTGTTGACATGTGTAGCACTCGTCGTATTAGAAACATGAAGTGCCAGAAAATTTGCATAAATCGTCGGCGACTAAAACAGTCTGGAAAGAAGTTGGATGATTGTAACCATTCTCTTGAAAAAAAGTCCTGCAAGTTCTTACACTTTTGTAATGCCACATTCAGTTGCACACCATGGAAGCGTTTCATTTCTTCCATGGTAACATTTCTCCAGTCCCACCCTGCAGAATGTTGTGGAAGTGGTGTCACTTGACGTACTTTTGGTGTAGCATACCTATTAGTTTCATCTGCTATTTGTTGAAATAGGTTATCTGTAAAAATTAAATGAAAGAATACGACAGGCGATGATGGAATAGAACTACTTTCTGTGATAAAACCACACTTTGATTCGTCAAAAGGAAAATCTGTAAAGTCAGTGTCAGTGTCGCTCCACATTCGCCACGAATCCTCTGCTGAATCACTAGAAACATGCACATTGTCACTGTTTTCTTCGTCATTGTCACTCGAATTGTTTTGACATGAATCACTATCATAATCAAAATCATTTTCACTCTCGTTTCCACTTAGAGATTGCTCTAAAAGATCTAAAATCTCTTCCTCAGAAAGGACTGTACGTGAAGAACTAGCCATTTCGAGCGCGTGGACTTGAACGTAATAATTACATTCTTTGACTTAACACAGCTGCTACTGTTCGACACCGAGTTAACACTAGTTCTCATAGACGGCTGCACACTGCAGCAATAATGCCTAGTAGACTCAAAATACGTTTGAGAGCTTCGAAAAGTCGTGTCGAATGAGGTTCGACATCGGAGCGGATGTCGAGTGGCACTCGACACTGGAGTGGAAAGGGTTAATGGCCATCCCACAAGATGCTGCAAACGGCCACCGCTGACGGCGATGCAGCGCTGTGGTCGATTTATGAAATAGTGGGATACGTATAGTAGCTCTGCCTGAGCAACAGCGGAAAAAGCATTTTCAGCGTTCTCGTGTAGCCATTCCAATGTGTGAGGATTATTTCAGTATAACTGGCCCTTCAGTTTGCCCCACAGGTAAAATCGCAGGGGAAAGACCAGGCGTTCGAGGTGGCCAGGAGACGGTACCACTGCTTCTGCTGATCCTCCGCTCATCACCGAAAGCCTCGTGCACTCGTGACAGCTTGTCATTGCAGTGTGTGCTGTTACTCTGTCTTGCTGAAAATATTCATACAGTCGTTCATATTCTGTGAGCTGATCCACATACGGATTCAATAGTTTCCGAACATACTGGATCATTAACAGTTTGGTGAAAGAGTAGTGTTACAATGCAAACACTAATTTCCAGTTCGTGCAAAGGCTCTTCAAAGTACTGATGGTGATTTTATGGTGTTGTCATACACTGGTCCCCCCCATCAACCATGAACCTTGCCGTTGGTGGGGAGGCTTGCGTGCCTCGGCGATACAGATGGCCGTACCGTAGGTGGCGTCCTCTTGGGTATCTGTTGAGAGGCCAGACAAACATGTGGTTCCTGAAGAGGGGCAGCGGCCTTTTCAGTAGTTGCAGGGGCAACAGTCTGGATGATTGACTCATCTGGCCTTGTAACACTAACCAAAACGGCCTTGCTGTGCTGGTACTGCGAACGGCTGGAAGCAAGGGGAAACTACAGCCGTAATTTTTCCCGAGGACATGCAGCTTTACTGTATGATTAAATGATGATGGCGTCCTCTTGGGTAAAATATTCCGGAGGTATAATAGTCCCCCATTCGGATCTCCGGGCGGGGACTACTCAAGAGGACGTCGTTATCAGGAGAAAGAAAACTGGCATTCTACGGATCGGAGCGTGGAATGTCATATCCCTTAATCGGGCAGGTAGGTTAGAAAATTTAAAAATGGAAATGGATAGGTTAAAGTTAGATATAGTGGGAATTAGTGAAGTTCGGTGGCAGGAGGAAAAAGACTTTTGGTCAGGTGATTACAGGGTTATAAATACAAAATCAAATAGGGGTAATGCAGGAGTAGGTTTAATAATGAATAAAAAAATAGGAGTGCGGGTTAGCTACTACAAACAGCATAGTGAACGCATTATTGTGGCCAAGATAGACACAAAGCCCATGCCTACTACAGTAGTACAAGTTTATATGCCAACTAGCTCTGCAGATGATGAAGAAATTGATGAAATGTATGACGAGATAAAAGAAATTATTCAAGTAGTGAAGGGAGACGAAAATTTAATAGTCATGGGTGACTCGAATTCGTCAGTAGGAAAAGGGAGAGAAGGAAACATAGTAGGTGAATGTGGATTGGGGGGAAGAAATGGAAGAGGAAGCCGCCTTGTAGAATTTTGCACAGAGCATAACTTAATCATAGCTAACACTTGGTTCAAGAATCATAAAAGAAGGTTGTATACATGGAAGAATCCTGGAGATACTAAAAGGTATCAGATAGATTATATAATGGTAAGACAGAGATTTAGGAACCAGGTTTTAAATTGTAAGACATTTCCAGGGGCAGATGTGGACTCTGACCACAATCTATTGGTTATGACCTGTAGATTAAAACTGAAGAAACTGCAAAAAGGTGGGAATGTAAGGAGATGTGACCTGGATAAACTGAAAGAACCAGAGGTTATACAGAGTTTCAGGGAGAGCATAAGGGAACAATTGACAGGAATGGGGGAAAGAAATACAGTAGAAGAAGAATGGGTAGCTTTGAGGGATGAAGTAGTGAAGGCAGCGGAGGACCAAGTAGGTAAAAAGACGAGGGCTAGTAGAAATCCTTGGGTAACTGAAGAAATATTGAATTTAATTGATGAAAGCAGAAAATATAAAAATGCAGTAAATGAAGCAGGCAAAAATGAAGCGTCTCAAAAATGAGATCGACAGGAAGTGCAAAATGGCTAAGCAGGGATGGCTAGAGGACAAATGTAAGGATGTAGAAGCTTATCTCACTAGGGGTAAGATAGATACTGCCTATAGGAAAATTAAAGAGACATTTGGAGAAAGGAGAACCACTTGCATGAATATCAAGAGCTTTGATGGAAACCCAATTCTAAGCAAAGAAGGGAAAGCAGAAAGGTGGAAGGAGTATATAGAGGGTCTATACAAGGGCGATGTACTTGAGGACAATATTATGGAAATGGAAGAGGATGTAGATGAAGATGAAATGGGAAATACGATACTGCGCGAAGAGTTTAACAGAGCACTGAAAGACCTGAGTCGAAACAAGGCTCCCGGAGTAGACAACATTCCATTGGAACTACTGACGGACTTGGGAGAGCCAGTCCTGACAAAACTCTACCATCTGGTGAGCAAGATGTATGAAACAGGCGAAATACCCTCAGACTTCAAGAAGAATATAATAATTCCAATCCCAAAGAAAGCAGGTGTTGACAAATGTGAGAATTACCGAACAATCAGTTTAACAAGCCACAGCTGCAAAATACTAACACGAATTCTTTACAGACGAATGGAAAAACTAGTAGAAGCCGACCACGGGGAAGATCAGTTTGGATTCCGTAGAAATACTGGAATACGTGAGGCAATACTGACCTTACGACTTATATTAGAAGAAAGATTAAGGAAAGGCAAACCTACGTTTCTAGCATTTGTAGACTTAGAGAAAGCTTTTGACAATGTTGACTGGAATACTCTCTTTCAAATTCTAAAGGTGGCAGGGGTAAAATACAGGGAGCGAAAGGCTATTTACAATTTGTACATAAACCAGATGGCAGTTATAAGAGTCGAGGAGCATCAAAGGGAAGCAGTGGTTGGGAAGGGAGTGAGACAGGGTTGTAGCCTCTCCCCGATGTTATTCAATCTGTATATTGAGCAAGCCGTAAAGGAAACAAAAGAAAAATTCGGAGTAGGTATCAAAATCCATGGAGAAGAAATAAAAACTTTCAGGTTCGCCGATGACATTGTAATTCTATCAGAGACAGCAGAGGACTTGGAAGAGCAGTTGAACGGAATGGATGGTGTCTTGAAGGGAGGATATAAGATGAACATCAACAAAAGCAAAACGAGGATAATGGAATGTAGTCGAATTAAGTCGGTGATGTTGAGGGTATTAGATTAGTAAATGAGACACTTAAAGTAGTAAAGGAGTTTTGCTATTTGGGGAGCAAAATAACTGATGATGGTCGAAGTAGAGAGGATATAAAATGTAGACTGTCAATGGCAAGGAAAGCGTTTCTGAAGAAGAGAAATCTGTTAACATCGAGTATAGATTTAAGTGTCAGGAAGTCATTTCTGAAAGTATTTGTATGGAGTGTAGCCATGTATGGAAGTGAAACATGGATAGTAAATAGTTTGGACAAGAAGAGAATAGAAGCTTTCGAAATGTGGTGCTACAGAAGAATGCTGAAGATTAGATGGGTAGATCACATAACTAATGAGGAGGTACTGAATAGGATTGAGGAGAAGAGGAGTTTGTGGCACAACTTGGCCAGAAGAAGGGATCGGTTGGTAGGACATGTTCTGAGGCATCAAGGGATCACCAATTTAGTATTGGAGGGCAGCGTGGAGGGTAAAAATCGTAGGGGGAGACCAAGAGATGAATACACTAAGCAGATTCAGAAGGATGTAGGTTGCAGTAGGTACTGGGAGATGAAGAAGCTTGCACAGGATAGAGTAGCATGGAGAGCTGCATCAAACCAGTCTCAGGACTGAAGACCACAACAACAACAACAACATACACTGGTAGGCTGAACCAGGCCTCACCTCAAGTAGTAAAAAATATAATAACACTGCAAGTGGGAGTTGCACATGTGAAGACGTGTGACATCAAGCAACTGGCACATCGAAATCACAGTTTCCATCATTTTCTTTGATGGGCAGTACTGCTGTTCATTAACAAGGGTCGATTACGGTGTCTTATAATTATTTCTGGAGAAGTCTTATTTTGCCCACCCTACATTAGGCAACATCGGTTGTCTATAAATAATTCACTAAAGAGCCAAAGAAACTAGTACAGCCGGTCGTGTGGCCGAGCGGTTCTAGGCGCTTCAGTCCGGAACCGCGCTGCTGCTATGTCGCAGGTTCGAATCCTGCCCCGGGCATGTATGTATTTGTAGTCCTTAGCTTAGTTACATTTAAGTAGTTCTAAGTCTAAGAGACTGATGACAGATGTTAAGTCCCATAGTGCTCAGAGCCATTTGAACCATTTGAAACTGGTACACCTGCCTAATATCGTGTAAGGCCCCCGCGAGCACGCAAAAGTGCCGTAACACGACGTGCCATGGACTCGACTTGAATCCTGCCGTGACTTCAAATATGTGGTGTCTAGAAAGCCTGCCTTCTCTTATCGCTAGAGAACTTTCAAGCAAATCGTACTAATGACTTTGATTACGAAATGAACAATGACAATACTTAACTTCGACAATAACAAAGAAGTGTCGCTAGCAAGGGGCGACATGCAAATAAGAGATCTCTTCCGTTATATACAATTCCTAAGTCGCTGGTCTGGAAGTGGGCGCCGGCCGAAGTGGCCGTGCGGTTAAAGGCGCTGCAGTCTGGAACCGCAAGACCGCTACGGACGCAGGTTCGAATCCTGCCTCGGGCATGGATGTTTGTGCTGTCCTTAGGTTAGTTAGGTTTAACTAGTTCTAAGTTCTAGGGGACTAATGACCTCAGCAGTTGAGTCCCATAGTGCTCAGAGCCATTTGAACCATTTGGAAGTGGGCCGCGGCCACTCGCCCCGACGCTTACGTTCTCTTCGGAAATTTGCAAATTTGTGGTAAGTTCCTATGGGACCAAACTGCCGAGGTCATCGGTCCCTAGGCTTACACACGACTTAATCTAACTTAACTAACTTACCCTGAGGACAACACACAAAGCCATGCCCGAGGGAGGACTCGAACCTCCAGCGGGGAACCACGCAAACCTTGGCAAGCCGCCTCCAACCACGCGGCCAAACCTCGCGGCTGTTCTCTTCGCATAGAGGCCATTACTGTCGCGTTGTCGCCCTGGAGAAGGGTCGGCCAGCGTGCAATTGGCTGACACCTTCTCACAGCCATCTCTGCTCTATCGTTCCCGACTGCCGTGCCGGCGCTTGACTTTACGCCGTCACACGACTAGTGTCTGACGTAATGCTGGAGGGAACTGACACCACGAATCCTGCAGGGCTGTCCATAAATCCGTAGGAGATCTCTTCTGAACAGTACGTTGCAAGGCATCCCTGATATGCTCAATAATGTTCATGTCTGAGGAGTTTGGTGTCCAGCGGAATTGTTTACACTCAGTAAAGTGTTCCTGGAGCCACTCTGTAGCAATTCTGGACGTGTGGGGCGTCGCATTGTCCTGCTGGAATTGCCCAAGTCCGTCGGAATGCACAATGGACATGAACGGTTGCAGGTGATTAGGCAGGACACTTACGTACGTGTCAACTGTCAGAGTCGTTACAAGTCCCTGCTGACATGCAGGGTCCATGGATTCGTGAGGTTGTCTCCATCCGCTCGAAGTAATTTGAAACGAGATTCGTCCGACCAGGTAACACGTTTCCAGTCGTCAACAGTCCAATGTCGTTGTTGACGGGCCTGGGCAAGGCGTAAAGCGTTGTGTTGTGCAGTTTTCACGGGGTATCCGAGTGTGCTTTTGGCCCCGAAAGCCCATATGGGTGATGTTTCGTTGAAGGGATCTTACGCCGACACTTGTTGATGGCCCAGCACTGAAATCTGCAGCAAGTTACGGAAGAGTTGCACTTGTGTCACGTTGAACGATTCTCTTCAGTCGTCGTTGGTCCCGTTCTTAAAGGATCATTTTCCGGCCGCAGCTATATCGGAGATTTGATGTTTTACCGGAATACTGATATTCACAGTACTCTCGTAAAACTGTCGTACGGGAATATCCCCACTGCATAGCTTCCTCGAAGATGCTGTGTCCCATCGCTCGTGTGCCGACTACGTCACCACGTTCAAACTCACTTAAATCTTGATAATCTGCCATTGTAGCAGCAGTAACCGATTAACAACTACGCCAGACACTTGTTGTCTTATATAGGCGTTGCCGACCGCAGCGCCGAAATCTGCCTGTTTACATATCTCTGTGTTTGAATATGCATGCCTGTACCAGTTTATTTGATGCTTCAGTGTAGTTTACTTTATATATTTTGTTAAGAGGCATGTAGTGTTTCGTGGAAGTATAGATTCACTATTTAAAATTACAGGGTTGTGACGTATCGCTTTCTTTTCTTTTCATGGGTGTATTGGTTCCATTAGTAGGGGTGGCCAAGAATTCGGCTCGCGAGCGGTGCCGTGGCAGGAGTCCGATAGCTCTCAGCCTGCCTGAAGATTTCCCCCACCGCTACGGCACGGTGACTAAACTGCCTAGCTTGAGGAGGGGGAAGACGGGGATACTGAGAACGTGCCACATTTAAATGACAATGCTATCGCTCAGGATACGACTTGGCTTTATGTTGCACATTTCCCAACAACATGAATCGCAAGCAAAACAAACTTTCAGAATTATTAATTATTTTTGGCGCACTGAAGACGTAATTTTTATCTGGTGGAAACTGATGGCAGACGGTCAGACGCAGGCAGTTTCACAGGTTTTCGCACTCAGGTTGTCACATAATCTTGACTTACTTTATTTCACAATCGAAAAAACTTCTTTCACAAAAACTTGCGGATCGAAATATTGTAACAGTTTTGAAATGAAATGTGTGCGAATTTCTATGGGACCAAACTGCTGAGGTCATCGTTCCCTTGACTTACACACTACTTAAACTAACTTAAGGGAAGAACAACATACACGCCCATGCCCGAGGGAGGACTCGAACCCCCGGCGGGACGGGCCGCGCAATGCATGCCAGGGCGCCTCTAACCCCGCGGCCACTCTGCGCGGAGTATCAGCTTTGCAACCTCATTATGGAGACGGGGAACTACACCTGAGGAAAACAATGTAGACGTCCTGCACAGTTCTAACATACAAGGATTTGCATTTGAAATGGGAATTATACTGCAGATCAACCAGTTATGTCTGTACATGCACATGGCGCTTTCAAATGAAGCGGCAAAAGCTCTCAAAAATAGCTGTAAGATTGGCAGTGTCCTCAAAACGTTTAGAAAACTATCCTTGTAATTCCTTCAAGGCGTTGATGAATCCTTCAAATCTCGCGTTTTCTTTAACACCAGTGAGCTTAGGGTACTGGTTTGCGTTTGTCAGAATTTTTCCCCTCCACAACGATTTTCTTTTTAGATGCTTAGCCATCAGATCAGAAATAAGTTATTTCTCACATTTCAGTGTCTTACTGTGGGCAGTGTGCAGTCAAGTCCACTTAAAATGAGATTTCCGCAATCCACTCAGGATTTTTCGTTTGTGGAGAGGAAGGTGGTCAGTGAGGTGCGATATCGTTTTAACTTCACAAGCAGAATGTGGTTGCCTCCATATCATATGGCTTTAAACGCCCTATATGGGAGGTTTTTTCGGTAGGTTAAGTCTTCCTCTAGTTTATGTTTTTAGTGTTATAACTTGTGTGCTATGGATGCATAACGTTTCAATGCTACGGCTATATAATGATCTACCAAAAGCGCGTGTTTTTGGTACGGTTTGCACATTAAAAATCAAATAATGACATTTGTAGATATAGTCTTCACAGGGTGTATACCACGTACCGAGGCCTAGATGTCCTGCCGAAGCTGTAGTGTGGCCGATGGCGCTGTGAGTTGTGAAGTGAACGGTACTCGTAGCTGATTTGCGTTCACCTCCATCCAGATTTTTTCCGCCTTTTGTTTTCTAAAAGATTCTGGGTCTTTCTTATTAATTTATTACTAGTATTACCTCGAAAGTCTAAGTTATTTATTATAAATTATGTATTTGCTGCAAGATGTTATTTATTATAAATAATGTATTTGCTGTACCACTTGACGCAACGGCCAGCGACTGGAACATTTTCCTACTAGCCAGAAATCACAACGTGGCTGCCCGTCTATTCCAGAAAGTAAGCACAAATCAGACACTAGTAGTTTTTGTTACTATGAAACATTCTATAAAATATATCTCTTGGCTTTATGGACTGGCTCGAGGTTTGTCTCTCGCCGGTAAATATCTTTTTGAATGATGGCGAGCAGCTTCCAATAAATCTCCTCTTCCATTGAAGTGAAATTACGAAACGAGTCTCGATCTTGGAATCTATGTAATGAAGTACGTTACTTCAGATGTGGTAGTCAATGCAACGTCGAGAATATGGATATTATGCATGCGCATAGTGATCTTAGACACTATATTTCAACTATATTAAATTTAAAACTGAAAATGGGACGAAGATTCAATTGAGTTAACGAATAACTCCCACTACTATGCATCTCAGTTCGTTGTACAGCATATGCTGTGGTTCTCTACAAGCAGTGTGCCGGTCAAGCCATCGATGAGTCCAAAATCTTCTTCACTATTTACTCCGCTCTTCTTCAACAGTCATTAACAAAGTTAACGCAGCTATTTTACGCGTGTTCATTTTCGTAAAGAAACTGGTGCATCCTGGAACTGGCGCTGAAGAGCGCTAAGGTCGCAATTCACGATGAGAAGCACGTTCCGTGAGATGTAGCAGGTCGTTTCAGAGCGTGCAGCAACCACGACAGATACCACGTCGGTCGCGCTTCGAACGACGCGTGTAAGGTCAGCTTAATTCCAACTTTGTTAACGTGAACATAGGGCAGCTGTCTGCCATCATGCTAGATAACATGCTTTGACCTACATTGCCTTCGAGTCAGACACGCACGAGTCCGCCATCGATATTAATTCCGTCGCGTTGCGAGAATATGGTATCGACGGACGTCACCGTTGGGGCCACGCAGGGCTCGAGCACGCTACGAGCTGCGTGCCACTTCCATGCTACTGCTAAACTTACTAACTCTGGTCTGTGCCGCCCCTTGCAACAAATCTCTACTACTCCCGTGGCCAGTTAACGACTTGTAATTTCGCTCTGTGTAGCTTTCCCCCATTGCATCTGAAACTGGAATTACACTGATGAGCCAAAGAAACTGGTACACCTGCCTAATATCGTGTAGGGCCCCCGCGAGCACGCAGAAGTGGCGCAACACGACGTGGCATGGACTCGACTAATGTCTGAAGTAGTGCAGGAGGGAGCTGACACTTTGAATCCTGCAGGGCTGTCCGTAAATCCGTAAGAGTACGAGGGGTGGAAGTCTCTTCCGAACAGCACGTTGCAAGGTACCCCAGATATCCTCAATAATGTTCACGTCTGGGGCGTTTGGTAGCCGGCGGAAGAGTTTAAACTCAGAGGAGTGTTCCTGGAGCTACTCTCTAGCAATTCCTGCTGCAATTCCCAAGTCCGTCGGAATGCACAATGGACATGAATGCATGCAGGTGATCAGACAGGATGTTTACGTACGTGTCAACTGTGAGAGTCGTATCTAGACGCATCAGGGTTCCCATATCACTCCAAATGCATACGCCCCACACTATTACAAAGCCTCCATCAGCTTGACGGTCGCCTGCTGACATGCATGGTCCATGGATTCATGAAGTTTTCTCCATACCCGTACACGTCCATCCGCTCGATACAATTTGAAACAAGACTCGTCCGACCAGACAACATGTTTCCAGTCATCAACACTCCAATGTCGGTGGTGGCGGGCCCAGGCGAGGCGTAAACCTTTAATTCGTGCAGTCATCAAGGGTACACGAGTGGGCATTCGGTTCCGAGAGCCCATATCGATGCTGTTTCGTCGAATGATTCCCATGCTGACATTTGTTGATGGCCCACCATGGAAATCTGTCACGCTGAACGATTTTCTTCAGTCGTCGTTGGTCCCGTTCTTAAAGGATCCTTTTCCGGAAGCAGCAATGTCGGAGATTTAATGTTTTACCGGATTCCTGATATTCGCGGTATACTGGTTAAACGGTCATACGTGACAATCCCCACTTCAGCGCTACCTCCCAGAATATGTGTCGCATCGTTCGTGCGCCGACTGTAACACCACGTTCGAACCTACTTGAATCTTGATAGCCTGCTTTTGCAGTAGCAGTAACCGATCTAACAACTGCGCCAGACATTTGTTGTCTTATATAGGCGTTGCCGGCCGCAGCGCCGTATTCCGCCTGTTTACATTGGTCTGTATTTGAATACACATTGCCATACCAGTTTCTTTGGCGCTTCAGTGTAGTTCCCCTGTTGTCCACACAAGCATGGTAGTAGTAGTGGAACAAGGAGAGAGTCGCCCCACTAATATCATTCAAGATGGCGGCAGTGGCGACAAGTGACGTCTGCTAATGACGCGAGTAACGTTATCCAAGATGGCGGCTTTTTGCGGGAAAGTGCCACACCCCCCTGCCACGACCCACTGGAGTGAAGTTTGAATTTTGGCTGGAAATTGAATTATTTGCTTCTCGAGTTACAAACCCCCTTTTTTTGCATGATGGTGCGACATTCTCTTGGAAAATGGGCGGGGATTGCAATTATTGAGGGAATTTTCCTCTAAGGACTTACTCCTGCAGCTGAGGGGACTTAGTATGGCGGGAATTCAGAATTTTTGCGGGAATTTTGCTCTAAGAGCTTACTCCTGCTGCTGAGGGAAGCGGCTCATGATGTCATTCTATTCGAATATAATTTGTTTAATTTTTTGTATATTTAGTTAAATTTGTTGAAATATATTTCGATTTACTACTTACCTATAGCCTGAAAGGTCTCTGTTGGATTCCTTTTATGTTAATTTCTTAAATCTGTTGTCATTTACGGCATAAATTCCTCTTCTAAATTTACTGTGGCGTTTCTGACTATCTGGGAGGAGACTGAGTAGTGGAACGTGTTACTTTTACACATAAACAAGAACGATCTGTCACACTACTACACTTTAAAACACAGTTTATATGTAATTCATGTCACACAGTCTCATACGGAACCTACATCCGCTTTCTTTTATATACTGTATATGATAAGATACTGTCATCCCCCTTCCCTTCTGTGTGAGAGGATGAATCAGCAAATGTGTTTCTAGTTGCATGCTTGAGGGTAGCAGACAAGCCTGTCTGCTAGAGAACAGTAGGACCAACGTCGCAACAGGTAGCTACGCTTTCTAAAAGCAGAGAGGTTTCTATGCTTAGTATGGTCCTGTCTGTCCCTTGTCATGTTGGTATAGGAAGCTGCCTCTCTGGTCGCTTCCGTTTGTATTTGGGAAGCACGCTCGGTAGGAGCGCAGGTCAGTCTGTCCGCGGCGAGCGTCTGAAGTGGTAAGATCTCCGGCTAAGCGCGTGTGTGCTAAGTCCGTAGGACAATGGATTTCTTAAGATCAGCCTAACTGAAAATTTAATCACCTTTATTTCAGGTTTAGCTCTAAAATATCTAATGTTATCTTAAATTGCAACGCAGTGTAATTCGAGTGTGAAGTTCAGAATATATTCCGGTAGTTGCTTTGTCGCTACTTTGTGAGTAAAGTGGAACCACGTGTTGGTCAGTAACTCTAACTAAGTTCATCAATCTTAAATGCGAATGTGCGTGAGATTATAACGTCCCGTCTTGACAATATTTTTCAATATAGCAACTTTTCTTTATGTTCAACCCACGTGGGGTGTACTTTGTGAGACCAGTACCACGTGCTTATACAATTGTTTGACCCATCAGGTTAATAGTAAGACGATAGTAACCAGTTCGAGGTTTTTCTTTTGTAAATTGCTTTTCGATCTAATTTATTTTAATTATCAAAATTATTGTGGAGTTACACTCTTTGTGTAAACCAAGTTGACCACGTGAAGCATGTGGTGTAATCATAAAAGTAGCCCTCAGCTATTCTTTTCGGGAAGATTTCACAGAGAGTTAGTATGAATTTAGTATACCAGTGTGTGGTAATTACATGACGGACAGGATTGCGCTACGAACGTAACTTCTTTGGGTGAAAATTGAATCGGTTGGTTGTGGTTAATTTCCTCTTGCATATGTTTCAACGTTCTTCGTGTGTTATTTTATGAATGCAGTGTTGTATGCAGTCTCCCAATCCTGGCTCCATATTTGATGTGTTCCATAAGATTACAATCTCACATTTTCACAATCCTAAATAAGGCACCAGCTTAGTTATGAATCGAGTTTAATATGCTGAAATTTCAATGATCAATGTTAAAATAAATTTCCAAATATAAACTGATTTATTTCTTTTTATTTAAATTCTCTTTTTTATATACATATCACCGGTTGTCGTATGACTATTAAAAGATTATAATTAATGTTAGTCTGGTTGGGGATTTGGTAAGCTAGACTGGATACCTGGTGAAAAAGTTGCTCAGGAATGCAAAGTTAACTTCGCCAGACAGCTCACAGCTTTTAACCCGCTTTTATTGGCTATCAGTACCGCTTTCATAGCAAATTAAAGCAACAACGTTACAAGCCTTATTGGCTTAGTTTGGTTTTACCACCACAAGAGGCTGCGATATCAGTGCTCGTTCAGCTGTCGGTGTGGAAGGAGCATGAGGAAATGCTGATGCCAGACAGGGCGAGTTTTAATAGCAGTATTACATGCACTCATTCAGCCGAGGAATGCACCCACAGCTCACTGCATGAAGAATGGAAGCGAGCATTAGTGAATGAACATATGAAGAGGAAGAATAAGGTCCTGCAAATAAACGCTTTGCATTAAAGATGCATTACACAATGGTTGGAAACATCTGCCTCTGCTGGAACCGTCTGTCATTTATAAATCCTACGTATAAGCTCCCACCACACAAGAGACAACTGCCTGCGATCCACCAGACCAAAGAACTGACCTAGTTCGCGAGTTCGCCGCTAGAGGGCGCTGCGATATGTCACGTGATCATGTAGTTAAGTCCATAGGAGCACAGCAACATGATGACATTACGTGTTTTTGTCAGCTGCATGTGTACCCCAGCCTCCTCATTCCACCGGCGTTCTGGAGGGGGAAATTTGCGGGAAAAGGAACCAGCCTGTTCTGGGCTGCTGGAGAGAGGAAGGAGTGTACTTTATTTATTTTTGGAACAATTTATTTAGGGGCAGATTTCACACAGTTTATTTATTACGTTGATACAAAACACTCACCATGACATGCTTGAGATCACAATACACAGTTTACAGACCTGGAAACTACCCGTAAATCCGCATGACCGCTACGGTCGCTGGTTCGAAACCTGCCTTCGGCAGTTCTAGAGGACTGATGACCATAGATGTTAAGTCCCATAGTGCTCAGAGCCATTTGAATCATTTTTTAACCATCCGTAAATAATGCAGTACACTGATGTACAGAGACAATGACAACTCATAAATTACCGAAATAATCCAGTGCACAGCATACAGATGTGCAAACCACTCTTAGATCATCGAGATATGCATGCAACCATGTTCACCATGCTTAAACACCCGAAAATAATGCAGTGCACAAACACTCAGTGCACCTAAAAAAAAACGCAACATATCAGCGACTCGAACCCTGATTCTACTGGATTGAAAACTTAAGTGCAAAAAAATGGTTCAAATGGCTCTGAGCACTATGGGACTCAACTGCTGTGGTCATAAGTCCCCTAGAACTTAGAACTACTTAAACCTAACTAACCTAAGGACATCACACACATCCATGCCCGAGGCAGGATTCGAATCTGCGACCGTAGCGGTCGTGCGGTTCCAGACTGTAGCGCCTTTAACCGCTCGGCCACTTAAGTGCACCCTCTGACACATGCAAACTGTCCAGATGCGGGAGAGGAAGGTTAGCTTAGTGTACTTTATTTATTTTGGTCGGGAAACTGACTCAAATATCGATCCTAATTACATAATTAATCACAAATATTTGTCCTAATTACACAACTGTATGCATAGCGCTGCACAAGGACAGCAAGACTCCGAAAAAACCGACAATACCATACAACTGGTGTTATCCTGCTGGGAAAAAATTTCGCAATATCACTCGAAACAAGGACAGAAACACTCAAACTCCACCCTACGCCTATAAGCTAGGGGGGAGAAGGGTGGGGTGTAAGGTATAATCTTCATTCTCCTTGGTGTGCAATACGTTCAACTGACTTGATGCTGGTGTTTGATAGAGCGGAGTTTAAAAAGTATATTACCTGCAAGCATACAGTGTCTATCACTGTTTGATGTCAGAGTTCACTACATATGCCTACTAAAATCACTCTACAGCCCAGCTAACCGAAACCAATACACACTATCACTGCTGATCGAAAATACGTCACACCTCGAAATTGTCGTGAAAAAAACCATTACTCGTGTTGTTGTTGTGGTCTTCAGTCCTGAGACTGGTTTGATGCAGCCCTCCATGCTACTCTAACCTGTGCAATCATCTTCATCTCCCAGTACCTACTGCAGCCTACATCCTTCTGAATCTGCTTAGTGTATTCATCTCTTGGTCTATCTCTACGATTTGTACCCTCCACACTGCCCTCCAATGCTAAATTTGTGATCCCTTGATGCCTCAAAACATGTCCTACCAACCGATCCCTTCTTCTAGTCAAGTTGTGCCACAAACTTCTCTTCTCCCCAATCCTGTTCAATACCTCCTCATTAGTTACGTGATCTACCCACCTTATCTTCAGCATTCTTCTGTAGCACCACATTTCGAAAGCTTCTATTCTCTTCTTGTCCAAACTAGTTATCGTCCATGTTTCACTTCCATACATGGCTACACTCCATACAAATACTTTCAGAAACGACTTCCTGACACTTACATCTATACCCGATGTTAACAAATTTCTCTTCGTCAGAAACGATTTCCTTGCCATTGCCAGTCTACATTTTATATCCTCTCTACTTCGACCATCATCAGTTATTTTACTCCCTAAATAGCAAAACTCCTTTACTACTTTAAGTGTCTCATTTCCTAATCTAATTCCCTCAGCATCACCCGATTTAATCTGACTACATTCCATTATCCTCGTTTTGCTTTTGTTGATGTTCATCTTATATCCTCCTTTCAAGACACTGTCCATTCCGTTCAACTGCTCTTCCAAGTCCTTTGCTGTCTCTGACAGAATTACAATGTCATCGGCAAACCTCAAAGTTTTTACTTCTTCTCCATGAATTTTAATACCTACTCCGAATTTTTCTTTTGTTTCCTTTACTGCTTGCTCAATATACAGATTGAATAACATCGGGGAGAGGCTACAACCCTGTCTCACTCCTTTCCCAACAACTGCTTCCCTTTCATGCCCCTCGACTATTATAACTGCCATCTGGTTTCTGTACAAATTGTAAATAGCCTTTCGCTCCCTGTATTGCCTGCTTCATTCACTGCATTTTTATATTTTCTCCTTTCATCAATTAAATTCAATATTTCTTCTGTTACCCAAGGATTTCTATTAGCCCTCGCCTTTTTACCTACTTGATCGTCTGCTACCTTCACTACTTCATCCCTCAGAGCTACCCATTCTTCTTCTTTCCTGTCAATTGTTCCCTTATGCTCTCCCTGAAACTCTCTACAACCTCTGGTTCTTTCAGTTTATCCAGGTCCCATCTCCTTAAATTCCCACCTTTTTGCAGTTTCTTCAGTTTCAATCTGCAGTTCATAACCAATAGATTGTGGTCAGAATCCACATCTACCCCTGGAAATGTCTTACAATTTAAAACCTGGTTCCTAAATCTCTGTCTTACCATTATATAATCTATCTGATACCTTTTAGTATCTCCAGGATTCTTCCAGGTGTACAACCTTCTTTTATGATTCTTGAACCAAGTGGTAGCTATGATTATGTTATGCTCTGTGCAAAATTCTACAAGGCGGCTTCCTCTTCCATTTCTTCCCCCCAATCCATATTCACCTACTATGTTTTATTCTCTCCCTTTTCCTACTGACGAATTCCAGTCACCCATGACTATTAAATTTTCGTCTCCCTTCACCACCTGAATAATTTCTTTTATTTCGTCATACATTTCTTCAATTTCTTCATCATCTGCAGAGCTAGTTGGCATATAAACTTTTACTACTGTAGTAGGCATGGGCTTTGTGTCTATCTTGGCCACAATAATGCGTTCACTATGCTGCTTGTAGTAGGTAACTCGCACTCCTATTTTTTTATTCATTATGAAACCTACTCCTCATTACCCCTATTTGATTTTGTATTTATAACCCTGTATTCACCTGACCAAAAGTCTTGTTCCTCCTGCCACCGAACCTCACTAATTCCCACTATATCTAACTTTAACCTATCCATTTCCCTTTTTAAATTTTCTAACCTACCTGCCCGATTAAGGGGTCTGACATTCCACGCTCCGATCCGTAGAACGCCAGTTTTCTTTCTCCTGATAATGACGTCCCCTTGAGTAGTTCCTGATGTGTTGGTGAATGTGCCAACACCTTGTAGATAGAGGAGGCCGAAATGCACGCTATCTAACGCAGACGGGCGTGAATTCTGGAACAGGATAAGTAGTGAATTCTAGTAAGAAAAGTATGCAGCTCCTCTAATACTTAATACAGCCTTGGTATACATCGTTCTTGATGAGACTTCTGGAGATTGTGGCGATACAAGTGAGACTCTTTAGATACAAGCTATCTAAGGCTAATGGCGCCTTGCTAAGTCGTAGCCATTAACTTAGCTGAAGGCTATTCTAACTGTCTCTCGGCAAATGAGAGCAAAGGCTTAGTCCGTATAGTCGCTAGCAACGTCGTCGTACAACTGGGGCGAGTTCTCGTACGTCTCTCGAGACCTGCCGTGTGGTGGCGCTCGGTCTGCGATCACACAGTGGCGACACGCGGGTCCGACATGTACTAATGGACCGCGGCCGATTTAAGCTACCACCTAGCAAGTGTGGTGTCTGGCAGTGACACCACATTTCCCGCCCGGAGATCCGAATGGGGGACTATTTTACCTCCGGAATATTTTACCCAAGAGGACACCATCATCATTTAATCATACAGTAAAGCTGCATGTCCTCGGGAAAAATTACGGCTGTAGTTTCCCCTTGCTTTCAGCCGTTCGCAGTACCAGCACAGCAAGGCCGTTTTGGTTAATGTTACAAGGCCAGATCAATCAATCATTTGTCTGGCCTCTCAACAGATACCCCTCCGTTGTGGTTGCACCTACGGTACGGCCATCTGTATCGCTGAGGCACGCAAGCCTCCCCACCGACGGCAAGGTCCATGGTTCATGGGGGGGCCATTACTCGTAAAAAAAAAAAAAAGTCGTGTGACTACGGCCGCCCATCGGGTATTGAATGGGTCATAATACAACACATTTACTGGGGAAAATCGTCGTCCTAAAATACTTGAGGTGAACTTGCAGTCTCCTCAATGTACAATTACAAACTACCGATAATTCACCTACAAGATAGAAGGTCCGAGGGACCTACTTCACCAGAAGCCTCGCGACACGTGCCGTCTGCCGCCCGCCTTGATACGATCACCCTTTGCCAATACAAAAGCAGGTATAGTTAACTAGGAGATACACGGGCGGCTTTCTCACTGCATCTTGACGTCTAAAAGTATAGTGCCGCTGACATCAACTCGACTCCTATAATAAGGCACCTATTAACAAAAGGGAGAAAAAACATTCGCAATGATAATAAATGTCCTCTTTCCACAAAAATGGACAAGGCCCAGTTTCATTTAATTTTTCCATTCGACTGAGAAGCTTATCCCTTCTGTAAAAACCTTTACGTGGAAACTCGAAAAAGAAAATAGAGGAAACTCATATTTCCACTCATGAATACCGATGTTGGTGATGTAACAGATTCCAAATCACCCCTATAATTTACAAAATCAAATAAGGTGTTTCTCATACCTAGAGAACCAGCAAACGTGTCTTCCACCTACTAGATGCACACACCACAATTGACGTTCTCTCAACTAAATAAAGACTTGAAATGTGAACAAGCAGTCAACGGAACAATTTACATTGGAGGGAATAATGGCCCAGCACAAACATTTCCATATAACTCTCACGAAGGTTGTCCACATGCTAACAAGGGAACCTCCCCATCGCACCCCCCCCCCCCCCCCCCCCCATCAAGGAGAGCGTGAGCTCAGGAGCGCCGTGGTCCCGTGGATAGTCTGAGCAGCTACGGAACGAGCGGTCCTTGGTTCAAGTCTTTCCTCGAGTGAAAAGTTTAATTTTTTTTATTTTCAGACAATTATTATCTGTCCGTCCGTCCGTCCGTCCGTCCGATGCGAGGTAACTGCCCCGTAGTATGGGGACGCTACACCTAAAAAACATTGAAACACACGACGTCAGTCGACTACAGCGCACGGAAAGGGGAGTATTCCTGCTAACGAGGCTCCCTGGCTGGTGGCAGTTGACTGTTCCCTACTTTGGACAGGAGAGTGCATTAAATACGTGAGATGTATTCCGTGGGCAATATGAATGCAGCAAATATAGCTCGCGACTTCAATAACAAGGTCAATGAATATTTTCCGAACTGTAAGGGATCGGAAAGTTCCTTAAGGGATCGAACGATTGTCGAACATTTGTATGATTATTTCCTACATTTGTTGATAAACAGTACGTGTGGTGATGACGATACCTTGCTGATTGCTGCGGGGCTGTATGTACCAGATGATGAGATTGTTGACGATCCGTACGAAGAACACGAAGAGGAAGTACTGCGACTTCAGTCTGATGATATTTCTTTGGGTTACACGAAGGAAATGCTCCAATACAGGTTACTGTCCAAACCAATTAAAAGACGCAAATATAGATTATGGAGTGAAGTAACAAATAAATTTAAGAAATTTAAAGGGATGGAGGAAAAAAGCACAATTAAATATTGCAAAGAAGTCGTGGAACGAGGTGGAACCCGAAGACAGAAGTTCAGTGAACTAGGAAACGATGTATACCGACAATTTATTAAAGCCAGAAATGAATTAAGTGCAGTGCATGATACAGACCTACAGATTTGGGGATTGCATTACGCTAAACAAATCGGCCTGGACTTCAAGGCTTCATCTCATTGGCTTGTCACGTTCAAAAGAAAATACAAACTTACGAGCAGGAAGATTACGAAATATGTAAGCAAGAACTACGCGAATAAACTGGAAGAACCTTAAGAGTGTTCCAAGACGTTTGTTACAGAAACTAACGTCAGATTCCAACAGTATGAAGACGCATATATTATCAACACAGATCAGTCCGGTTTTAACTATGAAATGAAATCGACCCGCACGTTATCGTTAGCTGGAGAAGGCGACACGGAATGTACTGTAGACCAGCTGCATGCCACTTCACATAGTTATACCATACAATATGCTCTGAACAAAGCAGGATTTCTTTTACCTACATTTTATTTATGTTTGCAGGAAAAAAATGGTGTATTTTGGACCGCAAGTTCAGCAACAGATGAATAGGGTACTTGCGCAAACGCCGAATGTCATTGTGAATTGCAGTGCGTCAGGAAAAAAGGAGAAAAGACTAGTGAAAGCCTTTAATGAACGTGTGATAGCTCCTTACGCGGACAAAGATTTTGCCTTACTCCTTGACAGCTATACCGGACAGAAGGCTCAGGCACTGTACAATTTTAGTGTGGGAGTAGATGTGATTACCATTCCTCCAGGTTGTACATCTCTTGTGCAACCGTTAGATGTGTTTGGTTTTCGGTTGTGAAAAGATTCTATGATTTTGCGAAGCTACACAGGTACACAGAGCAGTGTTGTTTACGTGATCGTGTGTCAATTATCAAAATTCAGGCACTGACACATAATCAGCTTCGCTCTCCAAAATTCCAGGAAATGTTCAGATTTGCTTGGACATATGCAGAATTTGACGGTCTACACACGGAAAAATTTGAAAACGTTAAAAACATATGTTTTGACAGAGCACAGGGAAAACTGTGCGGCTGTGAAACTGTTGCATTCATTTGTTGCAGTTTATGTGACAAACAGTTATGATTTCATCACTTTTTTGGGAGTGAATGTCACATCCACAAGAAAACCTAAATAGGGCAAGGTAGAAGAACCTTTTTGCCATTCGCCAAGTGTACAAGTTAGGTGGGTCGACAACATATTCCTGTCATGTGACGCACATGCCGTCACCAGTGTCGTATAGAATATATCAGACGTGTTTTCCTGTGGAGGAATCGGTTAACCTATGACCTTGCGATCAAATGTTTTCGGTTCCCATTGGAGAGGCACGTCCTTTCGTCTACTAAGCGCACCGTTTTGCGGTGCGGTCGCAAAACACAGACACTAAACTTATTACAGTGAACAGTGACGTCAATGAACGAACGGACAGATCATAACTTTGCGAGAATAAAGAAAGTAAAGTTTTCACTCGAGGGAAGACTCGAACCAAGGACCTCTCGCTCTGCAGCTGCTCACGCTAACCACGGGACCATGGCGCTCCTGAGCTCACACTGCCCTTGATGTTGCCTATCTTGCGCATGGACTACTCAGTTTGTATATTTTGCTTATTTTTTTCATAGTTCCACACAACTTCTTCCTGTTTTCTCGATTGATCAGTGTTCAATTTTTCAAGACGTATCCACTGTGCCAACTTATAACTAAATCTGAGGGGGGTGCGATGGATAGGTTCCCTTGTAAGTATTCGTTCAATATTCAGCCGTCCTGATGATTACACAGTTAAGCCCACTACATTCCTGCCACAGGCTACCACCACTGCACGTCAAGGACGCAATCATCATCCTAAGAAATCGGTCACATATATATTTGATTGCTGTACGTACAATTAAATGTTATGACTGTGGTCTTAGTTCAACAACATTCGACAATGAGCCAAGTATCGGAAATACATCCTAACGACGGCTGTGGCTCTGGAAATAGAAATATCTGCACCATTCTTATGACTTCACATACTCTTCCCTTTGCTATCACAGTTTTCGACAGTAATTTCCTTTACACATGTCAGAACACCAACACATACTTTATAAGCCTGATGCTCATGGCGAACCTATCACGCATCCCCTGCTACTAAGTATAATACTTCGTCAATAACTGATTGCTGGTGATAAGAAATAATACTGACAGAAAATCAACGATGGGTGGACATGTTTTTCTTGTGAGTAGTACCACTGTGTCTTAGAAAAAGAGGCGTAATCGTCTTACAAACCGTCAGATGTTAAAAAACACAACCGTATTACCATCACGAGTGGCCTTTGTTCTACAGATGCATACAAGTATCAATGTTAAAATCTATATTGGTTTTATAAATTGAGGTATGGCATTACCTCTGAATGAAGTGTTTTTACATCACTGATGGCGCAACCTCGTAATAAAATTACCGAATTTGGAAAGTGATTCGGCTAAGGAATGTGGTATGGAACTGGTAATTGCAACTTCCTCATGCCGCCGTCGCTACACATTTCTCCAGTATTTGTAACACATTCTTGATGTCATGTGAGAGACTCGGTGATATATCGACTGGTTTATAGGCGATGGTTGATTGAGAAGGATCACAAACAGTAGATGGCGTGCTGATTGAGGTCTTAAGAAATGTACACTGTTGTTGTTGTTGTTGTGGTCTTCAGTCCTGAGACTGGTTTGATGCAGCTCTCCATGCTACTCTAACCTGTGCAATCTTCTTCATCTCCCAGTACCTACTGCAGCCTACATCCTTCTGAATCTGCTTAGTGTATTCATCTCTTGGTCTCCCTCTACGATTTTTACCCTCCACACTGCCCTCCAATGCTAAATTTGTGATCCCTTGATGTCTCAAAACATGTCCTACCAACCGATCCCTTCTTCTAGTCAAGTTGTGCCACAAACTTCTCTTCTCCCCAATCCTATTCAATACCTCCTCATTAGTTACGTGATCTACCCACCTTACCTTCAGCATTCTTCTGTAGCACCACATTTCGAAAGCTTCTATTCTCTTCTTGTCCAAACTAGTTATCGTCCATGTTTCACTTCCATACATGGCTACACTCCATACAAATACTTTCAGAAACGACTTCCTGACACTTACATCTATACCCGATGTTAACAAATTTCTCTTCTTCAGAAACGATTTCCTTGCCATTGCCAGTCTACATTTTATATCCTCTCTACTTCGACCATCATCAGTTATTTTACTCCCTAAATAGCAAAACTCCTTTACTACTTTAAGTGTCTCATTTCCTAATCTAATTCCCTCAGCATCACCCGATTTAATTTGACTAAATTCCATTATCCTCGTTTTGCTTTTGTTGATGTTCATCTTATATCCTCCTTTCAAGACACTGTCCATTCCGTTCAACTGCTCTTCCAAGTCCTTTGCTGTCTCTGACAGAATTACAATGTCATCGGCAAACCTCAAAGTTTTTACTTCTTCTCCATGAATTTTAATACCTACTCCGAATTTTTCTTTTGTTTCCTTTACTGCTTGCTCAATATACAGATTGAATAACATCGGGGAGAGGCTACAACCCTGTCTCACTCCTTTCCCAACCACTGCTTCCCTTTCATGCCCCTCGACTATTATAACTGCCATCTGGTTTCTGTACAAATTGTAAATAGCCTTTCGCTCCCTGTATTTTACCCCTGCCACCTTCAGAATTTGAAAGAGAGTATTCCAGTCAACATTGTCAAAAGCTTTCTCTAAGTCTACAAATGCTAGAAACGTAGGTTTGCCTTTTCTTAATCTTTCTTCTAAGATAAGTCGTAAGGTTAGTATTGCCTCACGTGTTCCAACATTTCTACGGAATCCAAACTGATCTTCCCCGAGGTCCGCTTCTACCAGTTTTTCCATTCGTCTGTAAAGAATTCGCGTTAGTATTTTGCAGCTGTGACTTATTAAACTGATAGTTCGGTAATTTTCACATCTGTCAACACCTGCTTTCTTTGAGATTGGAATTATTATATTCTTCTTGAAGTCTGAGGGTATTTCGCCTGTCTCATACATCTTGCTCAGCAGATGGTAGAGTTTTGTCATGACTGGCTCTCCCAAGGCCATCAGTAGTTCTAATGGAATGTTGTCTACTCCCGGGGCCTTGTTTCGACTCAGGTCTTTCAGTGCTCTGTCAAACTCTTCACGCAGTATCTTATCTTCCATTTCGTCTTCGTCTACATCCTCTTCCATTTCCATAATATTGTCCTCAAGTACATCGCCCTTGTATAAACCCTCTATATACTCCTTCCACCTTTCTGCCTTCCCTTCTTTGCTTAGAACTGGGTTTCCATCTGAGCTCTTGATATTCATACAAGTGGCTCTCTTCTCTCCAAAGGTCTCTTTAATTTTCCTGTAGGCAGTATCTATCATATCCCTAGTGAGACAAGCCTCTATATCCTTACATTTGTCCTCTAGCCATCCCTGCTTAGCCATTTTACACTTCCTGTCGATCTCATTTTTGAGACGTTTGTATTCCTTTTTGCCTGCTTCATTCACTGCATTTTTATATTTTCTCCTTTCATCAATTAAATTCAATATTTCTTCTGTTACCCAAGGATTTCTATTAGCCCTCGCCTTTTTACCTACTTGATCGTCTGCTGCCTTCACTACTTCATCCGTCAGAGCTACCCATTCTTCTTCTTTCCTGTCAATTGTTCCCTTATGCTCTCCCTGAAACTCTCTACAACCTCTGGTTCTTTCAGTTTATCCAGGTCCCATCTCCTTAAATTCCCACCTTTTTGCAGTTTCTTCAGTTTCAATCTGCAGTTCATAACCAATAGATTGTGGTCAGAATCCACATCTACCCCTGGAAATGTCTTACAATTTAAAACCTGGTTCCTAAATCTCTGTCTTACCATTATATAATCTATCTGATACCTTTTAGTATCTCCAGGATTCTTCCAGGTGTACAACCTTCTTTTATGATTCTTGAACCAAGTGGTAGCTATGATTATGTTATGCTCTGTGCAAAATTCTACAAGGCGGCTTCCTCTTCCATTTCTTCCCCCCAATCCATATTCACCTACTATGTTTTATTCTCTCCCTTTTCCTACTGACGAATTCCAGTCACGCTTTTCAGATTTCTAGTGCTACGCTATCCGCTAGAAATGCTGTCTGGGATTTGGAATTAAGTCTCCCCATTCAAGAAAAATGGTTCAAATGGCTCTGAGCACTATGGGACTCAGCTGCTGAGGTCATCAGTCCCGTAGAACTTAGAACTACTTAAACCTAACTAACCTAAGGACATCACACACATCCATGCCCAAGGCAGGATTCGAACCTGCGACCGTGGCGGTCTCACGGTTCCAGACAGTAGCCCCTAGAACCGCACGGTCACTCCGGCCGGCCCCATTCAAGCACATACATGTGTTGGATCCTATGGAGAAGTCCTTTAATTATTACAGCCACTAGTGAATCATATTTCTGGCACTCTCATATCTCATATTTCTTGAACCTATCTGCTACAGTAAAACTCCAACGTCGTTTTCGATAGTCGCTATGCATCTTGCAACTGCTGTCGTTTCTGCAGCTGTTAATAACATACAGCCACTTACCCTCAGTCCCGGCCTTACTTACATTAAAAGGAATAATGTATTGTTCTGGCTTTATCCCTTTCTGCGCTGAAGCTCGCCGTTCTCTTGCTAAATGGGAGTTTTACGATATCATTAACCACCGGCTCGGTTCCTCTCTAACATGCGTTTAAAACTTCATGCCAATCCGTATATTGGTAGATATTTTGTCAGTTTTCGGTAAATGAGATTAACTGCAATTGCCATTTGTTGATATAACATAATTATTATTTTCTGAGTTTCTCATACTGTATCGTCCTGTCATTATGGATCAACCTCATGTAAGGTCCGTGTAATCTAGACGCCTTACATTGTTAACTCACATCAGCGGTCTGACAAAATTCTACACACCTTTGTGAACACACGTTTTCAGAAACACTTCTCCGTAAACCTTGCGTGGTGTGTTAGACAATCGGTTCACTGGGCATGTCGTTTTACCGCATCGCCTTACAGGGATATAAACACATGAGTCGAACTGATCGGTTTATGAACAGTGTTGCCCTCATAAAAAGAACGCCAAGACGACTTCGGGAGAGCTACACACGGTGCTGTCAAGAGAATTCGAAAGGGCATTTGAAAGTTATGTGGTATTTGTTTGGATTACATTCTGACAGGTGCAATGGAAACATGTTATATGGAATGCATGATTTGAATTAATCTACATAGCCCCTCCTAAAATATTTACTGTTCCTCCTGGAACACACTGTATAGAGATGTGGAGCAAAAACAGTCCTGTGTGTTAGTTTGTATTACTTTCTGCTTAATAGGTGTGAAACTTTCTTGTGGGGTACTGCTTTACATAGTTCACACACAAGACCTTTTCCTCCGAACAATATTGTTTGTTAAGTAATAACTTAAATACTCAGTATTAATGTCCCACAGTTATTTATTTGATAGTTCGTTGTGAACCGACTTTCGGCTTCTTAGTCAGTCAGTCAGTCAGAAAACTTAATACTAAACGGATAGTCCACACAACTTCAGTGAAAATTCATAGCTGTACAAAGATCATTGTACAAAGACAGGTGACATGTTATGAGAACATCAATACAAAACACAAGGTGACTATGAATAAATAAATCTTATATTACAGCCTATTCAAATGTTAAAACTATATGAATACACAAGCCAAAAATATTGTGCAAGTAAGTTATGTCACAGGCTACTATGCCATATGGACAAACTATTGAATGTGACGAATAGACCAAAAATGGTGGGGGAGGGGGGGGGAGGGGCGAGAAAGACGTCTATGGAATGTGGGTGTAGAACAGTTATGGCAAACTTACTATCTAACAGTGAGAGAAATAATAACTGGCTGCTACTACTTTAATAAAGGTGAGTAATGGAACTCATTAAGGACCAAGTCAGCATTCATTGATTGGTGTTTATTAATAGCCATAATTTCAAGTAATGCTAGTTTTCTGTCTTATAGTTCCTTTATGGAGAATATCACCTTTCACATCATATGAATGACATTCATTTAGAGCATGTTCAGCAAAGGTGGAATCTTTCTTTTTCAGTCTCCAAATCCTTTCATGCCCAATCAGTCTAGCATTTATAGCCCTATCTGTCTAACCTACATAAATCTGCCACACAGATTGTAAGAAATTCTATAAATCCTACTCAGTTCTAAAGGTGGAATTTCATCTTTACCGTTGAACAGAAGGTTAGCAACAGTATCCCTAGTGTAAAAAGGTGGAGTATATTTCTTGGATATTAGTTTCCTTGCAAGAACCTGTGAAGTCCTACCACATATACCATGGGGGCCCATTTGTTATCAGTTTGGTTATTTGCTCTCTGAGGTGGAGAAAGGAGTGCTGTTATCCTCTGTCTCTTCTGTTTTCTGAATACGTTATCGATTAACATAGGGCTATAACCATTGCTGTGTGCTATTTCTTTAATTATTTTCAGTCCATTTTCAAAATCTGTTTTGGTTTGTGTTTAGGTAGTAGGCAGTGTACCATGTAGTGGAAGCCTGCATGTTTGTGTTTTATAATATTCTGGGAACATGCTGGTATTACTGTGCCTGTTGAAGTTACTTTCCTGTATTTCTTAAATAAATGCTGCTGCATACTGATGTCAATGGTGAGGTCTAAAAAGTTGATAGAGCCTCCTCCCAACTCCGCTGTAAATTTGATTTTACTGTGGCGTGAATTCCGATATTGCAAAAACGTATTTAATTGTCTGGCGATGCATGTTTAATATTAAGTTATCTGACGACGGCCTAAGAAGCCGAAAGCCGGTTTATAACGAACTGCTAAATAAATAATTTTGGAACATTAATACAGAGTATTCTCATTATTAATATGTCTCGATTCCTCCAAGAACCGATGGAATATGCCGTAAATATTATCAAATGTGCTAACGTAACTCAGTTATCTGTCATGTAGAACGAGTTAGCGAAACAAAAGTCTAAAGTCGCATGACATACCCGGTTCAATTGTGAATGCTTAAAACTAAACATAACACCGAAATACATGATGCTAAAGTCAAGAAGTACCATGCAAGCAGACAACAAAGCTGTCCGTGTTGCCGAGAGGGCTTGGGTGAATGAAGAAATGAAAAAGCGGTATGTAGTGCGTGATACTGTGCGTCTAAACTTTAAGGTTGTTCACATGGCAATTACGTCACTCCTACACCCTTGTGAATTCGACGCATTTGATAAAGCAGTCAGAGAAGATTCGCTTGTCAGAAAAAACCTGATGCATCTCCGCCAGAAAACTAAAATCGAACAGTTATCTCAGCTGAAACGAACCCCAGCAACAACTAAACGTCAACAGTTTGCAGAACGTGTCATCAACCTATCAAATATATCTTCTGAATAATTCGAAATTTTAAATAAGGAAATTAAATATGCTCCGAAATCCAATATTTCCGAGAAACAGCTAGAGATAATGTGTCTACGAAACATCTGGTAGTTCATGAACTAAAAACTGTAGATACAGATATATCCGAAGTTAGCTTTAGGGAGCATTGAATGTCGTTCACATTATGAAAAAACTGTATTCTCAAGATGTGATTGCCACCAAGGGTGACAAGAGGAACAGTTTAATGGTACTTAATAAGATAGAATAAATTGAAATAGCGTTTAATTCCTCAACGTTGTAGAGTTCTCTGAGTTACCTAACGATCCCACAACGAAATATTCTGTGGAAGTGAAGAACCTTATTAAAACCTGCAAATACGTATTTACTGATAGTGATTCCAGATACCTCACGAACATGAATCCAATAGCACCCAGATTATATGGGTTACCTAAGCTTTACAAAAAAGGTGTTCCAGTAATACCTGTAATGCCTTCAGTTTCAGCACCTTGTCGGTAAATTAGCAAATGAGTTAGATTCACAAATTAAAACAAAAACTAAATTTCAGCTAAAATTTGTAACATCTAATTCATTAGTAAAAAATAAAAAAACTAATAAAAGATGTACCCATTCCATCTAGAGCAAAACTACTGCCATTTGATGTTAGCAGCTGGTTTTCCAATATTCCTGTTGCAGAGGCAATGGAAATTTTAACAGATTTGTTACATAAAGCCACAAAAAATCCAGTTGAGACAGAAGGTATAAGGATGGCAACTGAAACATGCTTAAAGCAAAATTATTCCTGAAACTTCCTGGCAGATTAAAACTGTGTGCCCGACCGAGACTCGAACTCTGGACCTTTGCCTTTCGCGGGCAAGTGCTCTACCAACTGAGCTACCGAAGCACGACTCACGCCCGGTCTCACAGCTTTACTTCCGCCAGTATCTCGTCTCCTACCTTCCAAACTTTACAGAAGCTCTCCTGCTTTAGGTAAGTACACATATTATATGATGTGAGCGGTTAAGATGGTACCATTTAAAATGCTGAGGGATGCAAGTATTAATAATAAATTAAGAAATGTTGTTACTTAATAAATCTGTCAAAGAGCAGCTTGTACATGGCTGGCTACACTCTCAAGGTTAATAAAATAAGTTTTCAAAAAATATCGTTGTCATCACGGTCATTAGCGATAGGGCATTTGAATGGTCAATGGTGGGGGAAGAATTTCGCTGTGGCCTCGTTGAAGGAGCTATATCGACATTTGTCTGAGGCGATTTGGGGAAAGCACGTCAAACTGACTCACTATGAGCCGGCGGTGATTTGTAATATGCTTCTCTCCAATATAAGTACTGACCTCTGAGCTACTTCCCTCCCTGTCTTCTCCGTGATAAGACTCACATTTAACTTTCTTGCTTTGACCAGTGTCTGTGTGCATTTAGGGAGGCACTTACATCAAAAGCCAACCTTATAGGCATGGGCTGATGAGTGCGCATTCCAGCAGCGCAGTTGGCGCATTCGACTGTGTGCCAACGGTGACGTCATGTGCCTCCGCTCTGTGTTACTCGCCAACCCCGACCTGCCGACAGCAGGCTTCGCTGGTAGCGCAGCGGCGCTGCCATGACGTCACCGGTGGCGCCACGTGCGCGTGACCTGGCGACTGCCCGCGCCCATTCCGCAACGCCAAGCCAACGGTGAACCACTGCCAGACTCGTTCACGGAGCACAATTAGCTGTCGGCTTGATGGTTCCGTGAGCAGGTTAAACACGATAACTTTTTACCCCTAGCTACTGCGTAATGTGATATTGTTACGTAACTATTAGAACTTTTTGTGTTTCAAAATTAATCGTATGTTTCTGAAGCCGTATAGCATATAGGCGTATTCACTGTTATCAGTGTTGAAATCTATTACTCCTTGAATATATCCATCTCGCTTTAGACAGGACACAAGGAAAATCCACACGGTTATTCAGTCAACTGTTTTCAGTTGAAGGTTTGTGCGAGTACATTGTAGTCACACAAACCTTCAATTCAACACCGTTAACTGAATGCTCGGCGTACATTTTCCTGCTGTTTCCCTTTGTTTACAACCGTCTTCAGTAAGTGGACGAGTTAGGTTAGCCCAGATACGTGCACTGCGTACAGAGGAGTCAAAGTCAGTTTTGCGTTACATTTTTAATGACGTCATGTTTACGTGAACTGTAAACTATGTTACGTTTTTACACAGGTCATGAGAAGAGGAAGTGCCGTACCACTTAGAAAATGTAGGGTGACATATAAAAAGGACGTACTGCTGTCCATATCTTCGTAACGAACAAGTCATGCTGCTTAATGTCCCCCTAGTAACTAAACAACATTTTCTTGGTATTTTTTATTTTGCTTCTGCACAAAAATGGCAACGCCCTTGCCGCAATGGATGCACCGGTTCCCGTCGGATCACCGGAGCTAAGCGCTGTCGGGTGTGGCTGGCACTTGGGATTGGTGACCATCCGGGCCGCCATGCGTTATTGCCGTTTTCCGGGGTGCACTCAGCCTCGTGATGCCAATTGAGGAGCTGCTTGACCGAACAGTAGCGGCTCCGGTCACAGAAAACCACCATAACGACCGGGAGAGCGGCGTGCTGACCACACGCCCCTTCCATCCGCATCCTCATCTGAGGATGATACGGCGAACGGATGGTCCCGATGGTCCAATTGTGGCTTGAAGACGGAGTGCATTTCTGCACAAAAAGTTATTTGGTGTGGTCAAGATAAATGGGATACCCTTACTCTTGTCGTCAATACGTATAACATCGCCATTTTCTCCATTCTTTGAACTGATGTTCTGACTTGTATGTGCGAAAATGCTTCAAATATCATCGTAAACCAATAGTCTTGATCTCTAGTGTATTAAGTTTTGGAAGCATAACAAATCAAGAAAACATTTATACCGGGTGGTTATAATTAAACTTTCGCTACTTGAGAGGAACCTCATGAAAAACCGAGAGAGGTGGGGCAGTGGTTAGCACGCTGGACTCGCATTCGGGAGGACGACGGTTCAATCCCGCGTCCGGCCATCCTGATTTAGGTTTTCCGTGATTTCCCTAAATCGCTCCAGGCAAATGCCGGGATGGTTCCTTTGAAAGGGCACGGTCGACTTCCTTCCTCGTCCTTCCCTAATCCGATGAGACCGATGACCTCGCTGTTTGGTCTCTTCCCCCAAACAACCCGACCCAACCCCCATGAAAAACGAATGATCGTAGGACAATAAAACTGCAGAAACATTCATAAGGACATGCGGAAGTGAAATAACGATTAAACCGTTGAAAGAAGTACATTTTAATTTCCACAAGAGAGGCTAACACTTGTTAATTGCGTACCATGTTTACGATCCAAGTTACAATCGTTGCAGAATGTGACGACCACCTGCATCCACGACAGTCTGGAATCGCACTAGTGATTGCTCAACTGCTGCGCGAAATATCTGATGTGAGATGTTGGCTACCTCCCTCGGTATTCTCATCTTCAACCTCGAACGGGTGTTGGTGTCCCGTTGATAAACTCTGTCCTTCAGGTAACCCCACGGCCAGAAATTACACTGGTTCCATTCTGGTGGCGACGCAGTTCGGAACGATTTGGTTCTCTCCAAATCTATTAACGAATGTCCTCATTAGAAATGCGTCGATACTCGCGAAGGGCAGCAGCACTATTGCTGTTGTTTTGATAAAACAGCTTTATGAGTAAAGCCCCGCTCACCTTGTGCAGACCCATGTTGTCTCTAGGCAACTGTAATACCCACTGATGCTTGTGTTTCAGCCCTACTTCGCCTAGAAAGCCTGTATAGGGAGAGAGTGGCCAACCGGACGATACGGCGGCCATTTTTCTGCCAAACTGCGGGCGGGACTTTTGAATGGCCAGTAGTGGAGTACACACTCACGGAATCAAAATCACAAGACAATATAGCGAAATCATTCGTTAAATGCCTTTCTTTACAGCTACAATATACTCATAGTAGCCTACTACGTACAGCACAGGAAAATTTGATACAGTGGCTGTAAAAATTATTCGTTACTTGCATTTATCTCCTTTAAAGTTCGTTTACTAGACATATTGCAATGAAAGTAACGTAAATAAAAAATATATAGTGAATAGCATTTGTTTTGTATCGGAAGTGCATAACGCTAAAGATTTAACGTACCTGTATTACGTCAGATGAATGAAAGTCGTAAGCAGTTGTTTACTTGTGACATGAAAAAAGTGTGAGACGTATTACTACTTCTTGTCACGTCATCAAACTTTTTGCATGTCACAAGTAAACAACTGCTTACGACTTTCTGAATACTACTCGTAGATAACAAACGAAAAAGATTACAAAAATCAGGTAATGTTAAATGTAGGCTACTGTAATGACGACCAAATATAACAAGTAAACTACCGTATCCCTTCTACCCTACAGTAAGTTTGCCTATTAAAAACTGTCTTCAAGAGTACCTACAATTATTTACTACGAATAATGTTCCAGCAACCACGACAACTGGGGAAAACGTGCTTACAACTTGCCTGCGTCAACAGTCAGGCAATAATACTGAAACCAAAATAATGCCTTGTGTTCTGATTCGGAACGAAATAAAGTTTGACGCTATAAAGTCGAATGAGCATGGCACATTACAGGAACTTTCCGTTTCTTGTAAGGACTGTCAGATATTGGCTTCAGAAAAGCTTGTGATGCACGAACTGTTAAAGAAATAAGAGCTTAAAAATGCAGGAAATTGTAATAGGCCTACCTGTTTTGCATGACTAAAAATATTTAAACATACTGTCACCTTAAAATCAGAGTTCTCTCAGCAAAGTGAAGAACCAAATATTTTTATAGGCGTAACTAAATAAATATTTCGGATATTATGTACCATTAAGAAAGTTGTACCTGGACTTTATTACAAGAGTTACTCACTCGTTCCTGGCATCGTTTACGAACGTCTGCAGAACGAATTACAGATGTCAAAAACAATATTGTACAATTACTAACGTGTTTACTTCAAACATGTAGGCCCACCGACTTCATCACAAAACGCCTCATTATTTCAACTCGTATTTAAGATCCCAAACGCTAATTACGTACTAAAAACGATATACAACTAAATCGAAAATGCATGCACAACGCATAACAAGTCTCTCAATAATTCAAATACCTTTTAATCATTTCCAAAAGTCCTCTGAAATTCAATTCAGCTCAAAGGCACGGCGAACATAGGTAGCGCGAGAGACGTTTGGCAGAAAAATGACGCCAAAGCTAATCAACCAATCACGGGCAACTTCACCTATGGCCACACTCCCTACACAGGCTCTGTAACTTCGCCCCACCAGTACTGCCGCCTAACGGCAAGTCATGACACTAACACTACTAACAACGCAAATCCTGCAGCGCACAGCCTGAATATCATTCGTATGAAATTGGTTTTCCATACGGTAAATAGTTTTCCATCAACACTGGCTCAAGCAGAGAAAAATCGCGAACAGTGATGGCAAAGTTACTTCAGAACAGGACAACTTTGCCAGCTGAGTTCAAACAAGCAGAAATCACAAAAAATGCAGAGAAAATTTTACTTACACTATGAAAACTCTTTGTTGGAAACATATACACTTTGTTGTTCCTTGTCGTTGTGGTTTTCAGTCCGAAGACTGGTTTGATGCAGCTCTCCACGCTATTTTAACAAGCGTAAGCCTCTTCATCTCCGAATAACTTCAAAAATGGTTCAAATGGCTCTGAGCACTATGGGACTTAACATCTATGGTCATCAGTCCCCTAGAACTTAGAACTACTTAAACCTAACTAACCTAAGGACATCACACAACACCCAGCCATCACGAGGCAGAGAAAATCCCTGACCCCGCCGGGAATCGAACCCGGGAACCCGGGCGTGTCCGAATAACTAATGCAACCTACTGTATATCATAGTGTATTCATCTCTTCTTCTTCCTCTACAATTTTTAACCCCACACTTTTCTGCAGTACTAAATTGCTGATCCCTCGATATCTCAGTATGTGTCCACTCAACCGATCCCGTCTGTTAGTCAAGTTATAACACAAACTGTTTTTCTCCCCAGTTCTATTCAGTACCGCCTAATTGGTTACATGATCTACCCATCTAATCTTCAGCATTCTTTTTTAGCGCTTATAAATATTCAGAACATTAAAACAGCGAGCTTTCATTTCACATACTTCGGGCTTGAAAGAAAATTCTGAAATTTCCATAAAAAAATTAGCTGTTTACCAGATATTTTCCGGAAAATCATTTATATACATAATGTCTTCCATATTGAGTACATCTTCATCATGCACGTCTGAGAAGTAAAAATTTTTCCCTCTTGTAAGTTGTTCGGATACATGAAACCACGAACTTTTCGTCTCCATGGAATCAAGAACTTTTTTGAGCCATTCTTCTTCCTTAGCACTAATCAGTGCAGTCTAGAACCCTGGTATCTTTGAATGCAAGCATTTCACTTCATTTTCAGGTGGTTATAAGTGAAATGTTATGCCTTTCAGTTGCTTTTCCACTGCTCATTTTCTTAGTATCCGCTGCACATTAACATCGTCATAATGTTGATACCTGTGGACTCCCAGCTTGATGCTAATGCGTGCTGGCATGTTCACAACACGTTAAACGCGTAATCTGAAAACAAGTATGAATAAAATTGAGAAAATTACGATATTCTACGTTGGCAAAGTTGTCCTATTAAAAACGTCCTGGAACAACATTGCTAAGTTACAATATATTATTAAACCCCAATGCTATACAATATTTACATCTATAATTGATTCTGAAAGACAGTTATATCCTTTACTAAGCAAATCAAGTAGTTTTTCTCTGATGTGAATCAATGAGCGTGGCGAGCCGCTTTTGAACGCTACTAAAAACAAGTCATCTCCTCCAAGACGAAAGCAGAAACACCGATAAATGGCTGTAAAAATTTGATAGTACTGAAAATGGGCAAAACGACCATTTGAAATGTCTTCTGAGTGTGAGGTAGACAGTGGGAGGAGGGGGGGGTCTATTGATTAGTTGGGGATCTTGTCAGAGCGCAAATAAAAACGTCTCTACTGATTATAAATCTAGATGACAAGTAACTTATGTTCACTTATTCAAATAAGTTTTAACACTGACTGTATGACGCTGCACTAAGTTATCTCTATTACCATGCATTCTCTTTCCTAACATTCATCTCTGGATTCCTAATTTTTGACTTGTTTACGATTTATCTGAGGATCATTTCACATCTTAAGTAATACCATTGAATTACCTATTGGATATCCCTCCTTTGTACCAGACGATCTGTAATAAGGTAGAACACTTTCCACTCACGTCATAATTTAGAAGACGTAATAATACAGGCACTTCCGTGTTCAGCATTTCTAATGAGATCGAATAGCCTTGTCATGTCTGCCGGCGAGAGTGGCCGAGCGGTTCTAGGCGCTACAGTCTGGAACCGCGCGACCTCAACGGTCGCAGGTTCGAATCCTGCATCGGGCGTGGGTGTGTGATGTCCTTAGGTTAGTTAGGTTTGAGTAGTTCTAAGTTCTAGGGGACTGATGACCTCAGAAGTTAAGTCCCATGGTGCTCAGAGCCATTTTTGAACCTTGTCATGTCTAAGATGGACACGAGGAGCGGCTAATTATTATTTCTTTGTAAATATTAGTTTATTCAACTTCACGTTTCAGCTGAATGTACTCTATAAATTACGGTTTGTTTTATGCTATTTTCTGCATAGTGCCAACATGATTACTAACCGAAACCGGTTGCAATAATAAAATAAATACAGACAGCTAATGTCATGTACTTCGTAAAATATGTCACAGCCGTTGGCAATCGCCTGCAAAACATGTTTCTTTTTATTTGCCAGCTTTTACATCTCTACCCATACAGCTATTTACGTACAATTTTTAAGCTATAGTACTTACTTCTTGCCGGCCGAAGTGGCCGTGCGGTTAAAGGCGCTGCAGTCTGGAACCGCAAGACCGCTACGGTCGCAGGTTCGAATCCTGCCTCGGGCATGGATGTTTGTGATGTCCTTAGGTTAGTTAGGTTTAAGTAGTTCTAAGTTCTAGGGGACTAATGACCTCAGCAGTTGAGTCCCATAGTGCTCAGAGCCATTTGAACCATACTTACTTCTTCCTATTTTTTGGACATTTTTTAGCTGGTTTAGGTCAGTCGGATACAGCACTTTAACTGAAGTACTTGTAAACACAACTGAAGAATTTACTTGTAAACAGTATGGAGATATATAAGTATTTAGAACAAAGGTTCAGAATAAGACAGTGTGTTGTATTGCGTTAGGTCAATTAAAACAAGACAGAGATAAAACCGTAATGTAAGGTAATCACTACATAACTAGGTAATTAATAGATTTACATTACTGATAGAAGTACTACCAATATACACTGAAGAGCCAAAGAAACCGGTACACCTGCCTAATACGGTGTAGGGCCCCGCGAGCAGGCAGAGGTGCCGCAATACGCCGTGACATGGTCTCTATTAATGTCTGAAGTAGTGCTGGAGGGAGCTGACACCATAAATCCTGCAAGGCTCTCCATAAATCCATAAGAATACGAGTAGGTGGAGATCTCTTCTGAAAAGCAAGTTGCAAGGCACCCCTGATATGTTCAATAATGTTCGTATCTCAGGAGTTTCGTGGCCAGCGAAAGTGTTTAAACTCAGAAGAGTGTTCCTGGAGCAACTGTGTAGCAATTCAGGACGTGTGGGGTGTTGCATTGTCCTGCTGGAATTGCCCAAGTCCGTCGGAATGCACAATGGACATGAATGGATGCAATCTTTGTTGGTCCATTATGGACTGTGGGACAACAACATCAAGAAATGAATGGATGCAGGTGATCAGACAGGATGATTGCGCACGTGTCACCTTTCAGAGGTGTATCTAGACGTATCAGGGGTTCCATGTGACTCCAACTGCACACATCCACCAACTTGAACAGTCCCCTGCTGACATGCATGGTCCATGGATTCATGAGTTTGTCTCCATACTCGTACACGACCATCTGCTCGATACAATTTGAAACGTGACTCGTTCGACCAGGCAACATTTTCCAGTCATCAACAGTCCAATATCAGTGTTGATGGGCCCAGGCGAGGAGTAAAGCTTTGTGTCGTGCAGTCATCAAGTGTACACGAGTGGGACTTCGGCTCCGAAAGCCCATATCGATGAAGTTTCATGGAATGGTTCGCACGCTGACACTTGTTGGTGGCCCAGCTTTGAAATCTGCAGCAATTTTTGAAGGGTTGCACTTCTTTCACGTTGGACCGAGCGAGGTGGCGCAGTGGTAAGACACTGGACTCGCATTCGGGAGGACGACGGTTCAATCCCGCGTCCGGCCATCCTGATTTAGGTTTTCCGTGATTTCCCTAAATCACTCCAGGCAAATGCCGGGATGGTTCCTCTGAAAGGGCACGGCCGACTTCCTTCCCCATCCTTCCCTAATCCGATGAGACCGATGACCACGCTGTCTGGTCTCCTTCCCCAAAACCAACCAACCATCTTTCACGTTGAACGATTCTCTTCAGTTGTAGTTGGTCCCGTTCTTGCAGGATCTTTTTCCGGCCTCAACGATGTTGGAGATTTGATGTTTTACTGGATTCCTGATATTCACAGTACACTCATGAAATGGCCGTACGGAAAAATTCGCACTTCATCGCTACCTCAGAGATGCTGTGTCCCATAGTTCGTGCGCGGACTATAACACCACGTCCAAACTCACGTAAATCTTGATAACTTGCCATTGCAGCAGCAGTAACTGATCTACCAACTGCGCGAGACACTTGTTGTCTTATAATCTTATATAGACGCTGCCGACCGCAGCGCCGTATTCTGCCTGTTTACATATCTCTGTATTTCAATACGCACGCCTATACCAGTTTCTATGGCGCTTCAGTGTACGTAATGCATAAGTCCTAGAAGGGTTAGTTACAATTAACTAAATTAACTCGTCTGAACAGACAAATTCAAATTCACGAGTTATTCCATCTCAGTTTAACAGTAACTATTTGATATCACACATCTACGTTACATATTTAATTTTCCTGCACGCAGGGTGAATAAGAATTCCTTGTCATACCGTGTAGTCTCCTGTCGCTTGGATCGTGAGTACGGATGTTCGAAAGACAATATTTTAACGTCACCAGACGCCGGGTGAATGCTGCGCATTGTTGCGTTCGACTGACGCATCCGAGAACAAGCAGCCTGAATCCTCCGTGATTCCACGTCCACAAAGCTGTGATTCAACAGCGTGAATGCGGTGTAGATGTAAAATTGTCGCGGTTGATGGTACTTTGTTCTTTACTAACGATACGCTCATTTCCAAATCCCATGTCTACGAACGATACGCACAAACTCCCAAGCTGGGCCAGGACTTGAAAGTGCGTCCTCCGCTTCACGAGAAAGCGATACAATTGCAAGAGCACGAACGTCAATGCTTATCTTCTAGTCTTTTTCTCCTGGTTATCTCTTCAGCTGTAACCAAGCGAGGTGTCGCAGTGGTCAGCACGCGGGGCTCGCATTCGGGAGGACGACTGTTCGAATTCCCCTCTCTCTATGGGTTTTAGGTTTTCCGTGATTTCCCCAGATCACTTAAGGGATTCTTCCTGCAAAAAAGGCACTGCCGATTTCCTTCTCCATACTTCCGTAATCTGTGCATGTGCTACATCTACATCTACTCTCCACAAGCCGCTTTGAGAATATGGCAGAGGGTACTTTGTGTTATACAGTCACTTCCCCACTTTCCTTCTGCAGTCGCGAATAGTTCGCGGGAAGAACGATTGCCTGTAAGCCTCCGTTTGGGTTCGAATATCTCTAATTTTGTCTTCCTGGTCTCTTCGCGAGATATACGAGGGGCGTTTGAAAAGTCCGTGCAAAAATAAAAACTACGTATGTGTTTGGAGTTAACCCTTTTTTATTTTTCGACATAGTCTCCTTTTAGACTTATGCACTTCGTCCAACGCTGTTCTAATTTGTTGATCCTTTCCGAATAATAGGAATTGTCCAAGTCTGCAAAATAGTTATTAGTTGCTGCAATCACCTCCTCGTTTGAATAAAATCTTTGCCTCGCCAGTCATTTCTTCAAATTGGGGAACAAATAGTAGTCCGAGGGAGCCAAGTCTGGCTTGCGACCACAACTGCTGAACTATATGCTGGTGCATTGTCCTAATGGAAAAGGACTTTTTTGCGGTCCAATCGCCTGCGTTTTCCTTGCAGCTCGGTTTTCAAACGTTCCAATAACGATGAATAATGTGCACCTCTCTTAGTTTTACCTTTTTCCAGATAGTCGATGAGGATTAGCCCTTCCCAATCCAAAAAAAAAACAGTCCCCATAACCTTTCCGGCCGAAGGAATAATGGTCTTCGCCTTTTTTGGTGGAGATTCTCCCTTGGTAACCCATTGTTTAGATTGTTGTTTGGTCTCAGGAGTATAGTAATGTATCCACAGTGACGAAACGGTACTTAAACTCCTGCGGATTCTTCCTGAAAAGTTGCAAACCATCCTTGCAACACTTCACACGATTCCGTTTTTGGTCAAGTGTGAGCAATCGCGGAACCCATCTTGCGGATAGCTTGCTCATGTCCAAATGTTTATGCAAAATATTATGTACCCATTCATTCGAGATGTCCACAGCACTAGCAATCACACGCACCTTAACTCTTCTGTCATCCATCACCATATCATGGTTTTTATCAATGATTTCTGGAGTCGCAGGCTCCACAGGGCGTCCAGAACGTTCAGCATCACTTGTGCCCATTTGACCAATCCGAAAAATTTTGAAATCACTTATAAACTGTTCTAATAGAAGGTGCAGAGTCACCGTAATGTTTATCAAGCTTCTGTTTAGTCTCCTGAGGCATTTTGCCTTTCATGAAATAATTTTTATCACCACACGAAATTCTTTTTCGTCCATTTTTTGACAATCACTCGCCTTCCTTGATTCACACGAATGCCAAACACAAAGAAATAAACCAATATGGCTGAAACTTGGTGTGCGTTCTTTCCAAAGGTGCTACTAAATAAACATGACCTCGATACGTGCGGTTGGTGCCAACTCTCGGACTTTGCACGTACTTTTCAAACGCCACTCGTACGTAGGAGAAAGCAGCATATTTTTTTGACTCTTCTAGGAACGTAAGCCTTCGAAACTTTAACAGTAAACCACACCGTGATGCAGAATGCCTCTCTTGCAGTGTCTGCTACTGGAGTTGGTTGATCATCTCTGCGACGCTTTCGTGCTTACTAAATGAACGTGTAAGAACCGTGCTGCTCTTCTTTGTATCTTCTCTATTTCGTCTATCTGTCGTATCTGGTACGGATCCTATACCGACGAGCAGTATTCAAGCACTGGTCGAAGGAGTGTTTTGTAAGTGACTTCCTTCGTTGATGGACTACATTTCCTGAGGACTCTTCCAATGAATCTCAGTCTGCCATCTCAGTTACTCGCTATTATTTTATGTGGTGCAAATGGATCAAATGGCTCTGAGCACTATGGGACTTAACTTCTCAGGTCATCGGTCCCCTAGGACTGAGAACTACTTAAGCCTAACTAACCTAAGGACATCACACACCCACGCCCGAGGCAGGATTCGAACCTGCGACCGTTGCGGTCGCGCGGTTCCAGACTGTAGCGCCTAGAACCGCTCAGCCACTCCGGCCGGCAATTTATGTGGTCGTTCCATTTCAAATCGCTACGAACACATACACCTAGGTGTATTGTGGAAGTATCTGTTTCCAGTGATTGGTCTACAACTGTATAGTCATTCAATAAAGGGTCTTTCTGTCTATGTATTCGCAATACGTTACGTTTTTTTACGCTGAATGTTCAACTGCCTCTCCCCGAACCAATCGTCGACCCTCTGCACGTCTTCCGCATTTCGCTGCTATTTTCCACCGACACGACTTATCTGTAAACAACAGCATCATCCGCGAAAAGCCTCATGGAACTTCTGGTACGCTCTACTAGGTCTTTTAGACATGTCCTGTAACACTCTCCCGACGTAACTTTTACGTCTGAAGACACCTCTACGTTCAGAATCACATGCTGTGTTTTGCCTACTAGGAACTCTTCAGTCGAGGCACACAGCTGGTCTGATACTCCGTCCGCTCGTGTTTTGTGCATTAGGCTGCAGTGCGGAACTGTATCGAATGTGACCCGAAAATCAAGGAACACGGCATCTACCTGGGCGGCTGTATCTACTGCTTTCTGCGTCTCGTGGGCGAAACAAAGCGAGCTGGGTTTCACAAGATCGTTGTTTTCGGTACCGATGTTGGCTGCTACACGTGAGATTTTGGGCCTGCAGAAAAGTCATAATATGCGTTCAAGAAACATATTCCAAAATACTACAATTGACATATGTTAGCTGGCCGCTGTGGTCGAGCGGTTCTAGGCGCTTCAGTCCGGAACCACGCGGCTGCTACGGTCGCAGGTTCGAATCCTTCCTCGGGCATGGATGTGTGTGACGTCCTTAGGTTAGTTAGGTTTAAGTAGTTATAAGTCTAGGGGACTGATGACCTCAGATGTGAAGTCCCATAGTGCGTACAGCCATTTGAACCATTTTTTGACCTATGTCGTTAAGCTAGCTCCATTCACCAGAAAAAACGAAAGCTCTTTGTGTCTGTCTAAACTCAGGTGGCCAATAACTAGATGATTTATCTTTGTGTGTATCTTCCACAAACGTGAGAGCCACTTCACTCACCTAGTGAAGGAAGGAACTATAGCTTACCATTACAGGAAAATCAGAGTTCAGCGTCCCGTTGACGACGTCCAAGATGCTACTCCAGGCGGGTGTAAAATGAATGTGCGCAACGGAAGATACTAAACGCGAAAATGAACATTTGGCCCTGTCTGACTACCCCTTGAAGCAGATCTTAGGATCTCTTAATGGTGATATTATCTCCTCCTTCTTGCTCTTTAACATATAAATTACAACATAAATATAAATGAATGGTTAAGGGAACTAGTAACTACAAAATGATAAATGCTCTTTCTTCCTATACATTTATTGTAGATTAAAACCCCTTTATATATTACAAATGTTTATATATCAATATGGACATAAAGAGATACAAATGAATTTCATAACTAATATGACTGATCAGCTGCCCAAATCAGCCCCTTTTTATGGCTCCGTGATCTAAGGTAAGTAACGCGAGATGACTGACATCATCTACGTACCAAACACTAGAAGACACTGCTTTCAAAGATGATCTGTAGTGGTGTCCAACCTCAGTGGAAATAAAATTTACGTGATGACAGATGTTTAACTTTATAGCCCTAATAAGCCGAAGCAATTAGCAATATCACCGTATGTATTGCGTTCGGTGCGTCGAAGTGATGGTTCTCGTACACGTCTGGCAAGACGGAAGAACTCCCACTAGGACGGCAGAAAACGGTCCTCTGACTAGTATTATGTAATACTGTCTTCTCAAATGGCTCTGAGCACTATGCGACTTAACTTCTGAGGTCATCAGTCGCCTAGAACTTAGAACTAATTAAACCTAACTAACCTAAGGACATCACACACATCCATGCCCGAGGCATGATTCGAACCTGCGACCGTAGCGGTCGCTCGGTTCCAGACTGTAGCGCCCAGAACCGCACGGCCACTCCGGCCGGCTACTGTCTTCTCCTCTTGGTGTTCTACAGAGGAGAAACGTGAACTACCGGCCACAAGGATGGAGTTCAGATAACGTCTCAACGTGATTATAGGCAGAAGAAGTGCTCTCAATCACTGAACGCTGCGTACACAACGACGACTCCCTACCCGAAGGCGAAGTCCAGAATCCTATAAGTTCGCAACAGTACAGTGCCTGACCTTTCTAACTATAAAATCTCCTGAGAGCAAAGACAGCAAGTCCGTCTGTAGCAACAAAGCTGATACTGAGCGACCGTCAGACACGGGCGCACAAAACGGAAGGCCTCTTTCTCTCCGCTGCTGGTCTCCCAGCAAAGCTCGGCTCCCCTGCCTCGTAACCGCAGAAGGCGAATCACATTCCCGAAACCACGGAATATTCTCCCTCTGTACTGATTCTTCCGAACGCCGACCAACCATATTTTAGTCTTTTGTCGTCCAGCACGAAAAGTTTGCGAGGGAATACCTATACCCGTTAATTATGAATTCATACAATGGCACGCTTCTCAGAGTAAAAATCCTCGGAAATAACCCAGCCTGCGTGATTTCTGAAGTAACGCTTCTTTGTTCCACTATGCTGCGTCCAAGATTTTCAGAGTTTCCGGTTATCGTTCCGGCCTAGCTACAATATCGGCCAGCCGCCACTCTATTGTGCTTTAGCGCTCAGGTGCCCCGACCGTCCGTATAGGGCTGCTTCCTCTGTTAAGTAGGACCAACACACCTGTGCGGGCTTTTCCACCCAGGGCTTGAGCTACGCCTACCGTTTCATTTCTGCTGGCGTTCAAACCTCTGCCAGTAGAGGCACTCATTCATTATGCCGTTTTGATAATGAAGACACTCCATCACCTTTCATGCAATAAGCTTTAACAACTATTTACAAGGTGTATGTGACAGTGTCAGTCTTCTTTAAATATTCATATATACGATGTACAACCTATCAAATGATACGTAATTCCGGTTGTAAATCATGGCAAAGTATGTTGATGAGTGCTTGTAAGGTGCGAAATTATAGTCACCTTACAGATGGTGTAGTTAGATACGGGTCACAAGCTTCGATAGGTCAAAATGGGGAGGGTACTCGGCCATGTTCGTTTTGAAGGGGCCGTCCCGGCATTTGTCTTAAACGATATATGGAAATCACGGAAAACCTAAATCATACAGGGTCGGGAATTTGAACTCTGTGCCACCTTGGGCAGTTTTTGCATTACATACCTCTAACTTAATTAAGTTGAATACTGATACATCCAGTAGGAAAGCTCTTAACAGGAAGCGCAGAACTGAAATTTGAATCTGCCTGTGTATCCAACAGTGTAGAGAATGAATTCTTAATTTTCTGAGAGCTGGTAGTCATGTAAGACACTTTGATAAGGTGATAGAGAAACATGGCTTTCTAGGGACACTTTAGAAGTGAAAATTATAATAGGACTTCATAGAGAAGAACGTGGAAAAGGCCAATGCAACATATATTGTCTTAGTTGGGAGCGATCTGATGTTTGGTAATTATCAGTATGTGGCAGCCAAGATCATGTGTTGTAGTATCTTTTTATTTTATTTCCAGAATGACAGGTTCAGGCAGAGCCTGGCTGTCCAATTCGAAGATGACAGGTAGACTGTCGAAACCGGTCATTGAGGAAATAAAATAAAAGATATTAAAGTACGTTATCTTGGCTGCCAAAAGTTCTTATTTACTAACCGTACTGAAGCTGGGTGTTAGTCAGGACTGCTAAAGAAAGAATGCTGCAGGCAGAGGAAACGGAATATGTTTTGATTTCATTGGGTTAGGTAGGACTGCTGAGTCGGAACGCAGCAGAAGAATATTTCGTCCATAAGAGACGGCATTATGAGGGCAGCGACTGTTGATCAACACAAATAAAACAGTTTCTGCGTCAGTCACTTGTTTATTTTGCCACTATACGTTTCGATGGTTCACACCATCACCTTCACGTGGAGAATTGTTTATTTACATGGCTAGTCTTCATGAAGAGTACAGACGTCTCTTCACTGTCGCAGACCAAGGACAGCGAAGGTTATTTTACGTCTCTAACTAATGATAAAGATTGTTGATTTAGAAAAGGTACTTTAGGGGTCAAAAAACACAAGTGTCTGACAGTTAATTGTACTTAGAGAGACGGTAGAGTTGTAAAAGGTCTGCGACTGTGAAAAGACGTCTGTACTCTTCACCCACACCAGCCATATAAATAAAAAATTGTACACCTGAAGATAATGCTGTGAACCATCGAAACGCGTAGTGGCAAAATAAACAACTGAGCGACGCAGAAACTGTTTTATTTATAACGTAGCAGAAGAAAAAGAATATGTACTGATCCTAACAGGTGAGGCAGGACTTCTAAGGAAAAGGCAACAGAAGAAACGGAATATCTGCAGAGACACCATCAGGAGTCCTTGAAGGAAGAAGAATTTTTAAGACCATAATGATCGGTGAGGAACTGCACTAATTAATTATGAGGGTGAAGCTGTTTCTTCACAAAGTACTTTCTAGTATAAGATAAAAAAGGTAAGTTTGTTATCAACCCGAAGGATGGTTTGAACGTCAGAGCGCTAATTTATTTGGCGTGGTCCTATTAGGGATCGTACAGTGTTGCCCTCTTGCGACCTTGCACCTGACCTACTGCCCAGCCGTTTATTAGAGGACTTATATTTTAACGTGGATCCCGAACTGCAGTGCAACTCCGCATTTTTCACATTAGCGAAGACTGCAAGATGGGGAGAAGGGAAAAGCGACAGCTAAAGATCCGAGTACTGACAGGGATTTGAACCCGAGCCCTTTATACATGTAGTCTGGTTCTTTACCGTTACACTACGAATCCAAATTCCTGGCCGGCCGCAGTGGCCGTGCGGTTCTAGGCGCTGCAGTCTGGAACCGCGAGACCGCTACGGTCGCAGGTTCGAATTCTGCCTCGGACATGGATGTGTGTGATGTCCTTAGGTTAGTTAGGTTTAACTAGTTCTAAGTTCTAGGGGACTCATGACCTCAGATGTTAAGTCCCAATGTGCTTAGAGCCATTTGAACCATTTGAACGTTTCTGGAACGCTTTCTCTGGACGTGTCCTGCCAATAAAACGCAGTCTTTGGTTAGCCTTCTCCACAACATTTTCTGTGTGTTCCTTCCTATTTAAGTTGTTCGTATTTGTAATTCCTAGGTATTCAGTATAATTTACGACCTTTAGATTTGACTGATTTGTCGTGTAACCTAAGTTTACGAATTTCTTTTAGCACTCTAGGGGACTAATGACCTCAGAAGTTGAGGTAGTCCCAGTCTTCAAGAAGGGTTGTCGAGCAGATGCGCAAAACTATAGACCTATATCTCTGACGTCGATCTGTTGTAGAATTTTAGAACATGTTTTTTGTTCGAGTATCATGTCGTTTTTGGAAACCCAGAATCTACTCTGTAGGAATCAACATGGATTCCGGAAACAGCGATCGTGTGAGACCCAACTCGCTTTATTTGTTCACGAGACCCAGAAAATATTAGATACCGGCTCCCAGGTAGATGCTATTTTTCTTGACTTCCGGAAGGCATTCGATACAGTTCCGCACTGTCGCCTGATAAACAAAGTAAGAGCCTACGGAATATCAGACCAGCTGTGTGGCTGGATTGAAGAGTTTTTAGGAAACAGAACACAGCATGTTGTTATCAATGGAGAGACGTCTACAGACGTTAAAGTAACCTCCGGCGTGCCACAGGGGAGTGTTATGGGACCATTGCTTTTCACAATATATATAAATGACCTAGTAGATAGTGTCGGAAGTTCCACGCGGCTTTTCGCGGATGATGCTGTAGTATACAGAGAAGTTGCAGCGTTAGAAAATTGTAGCGAAATGCAGGAAGATCTGCAGCGGATAGGCACTTGGTGCAGGGAGTGGCAACTGTTCCTTAACATAGATAGATGTAATTTGTTGCGAATACATAGAAAGAAGGATCCTTTATTGTATGATTATATGATAGCGGAACAAACACTGGTAGCAGTTACTTCTGTAAAATATCTGGGAGTATGCGTGCGGAACGATTTGAAGTGGAATGATCACATAAAATTAATTGTTGGTAAGGCGGGTACCAGGTTGAGATTCATTGGGAGAGTGCTTAGAAAATGTAGTCCATCAACAAAGGAGGTGGCTTACAAAACACTCGTTCGACCTATACTTGAGTATTGCTCATCAGTGTGGGATCCGTACCAGATCGGGTTAACGGAGGAGATAGAGAATATCCAAAGAAGAGCGGCGCGTTTCGTCACAGGGTTATTTGGTAACCGTGATAGCGTTTCGGAGATGTTTAATACACTCAAGTGGCAGACTCTGCAAGAGAGGCGCTGTGCATCGCGGTGTAGCTTGCTCGCCAGATTTCGAGAGGGTGCGTTTCTGGATGAGGTATCGAATATATTGATTCCCCCTACTTATACCTCCCGAGGAGATCACGAATGTAAAATTAGAGAGATTAGAGCGCGCACGGAGGCTTTCAGACAGTCGTTCTTCCCGCGAACCATACGCGACTGGAACAGGAAAGGGAGGTAATGACAGTGGCACGTAAAGTGCCCTCCGCCACACACCGTTGGGTGGCTTGCGGAGTATAAATGTAGATGTAGATGTAGATGAGTCCCATAGTGCTCAGAGCATTTGAACCAAATTCCTGAGTACGTCGAAAACCCTGGGCTGTCGACATCAGTGTGTTTATTTAATTCATTTGCATCTTTGGCTTCGTTGGAATTAATTTCCGTCCATTAAGACTGCGGACCAGTAGCAGCGTATGAGATTTTAGTGCGAGAAGGGCACGGTGTTGGGTGTCATGTAGTAGTGTAATGAGGTGGCGCTAAGTTTAGCCAACTGGCGAGGCCCTGAATCAGTGGGCGTTGGCCCATTAGACACGTAACCGCCACGCGGCCCTGTCCCGCCTACAAGCTACCAGCTGTCGACTGCTGCAAGACAATCTGCGCGCGGATCTCTGCTGCGACTAGAAACATCTCCCAGTACTCTACAAGGCAAAGAGTTATGTAAGTCAAGGCAAAGTGACAGACAGTATTGGCACGGTGCATTTATTGTCGGGTGCAGTGACCGTGACAGCTGTCTAACCTGCGCATTTTTTTTTATATTCCTAATTTTCCATTTTTGTAGCGCTATTTCCACGAGACGATAATCTTCTTCCTCTCATCGTCTAGCAATCGACCCTTTTAGACTCTGAAAACCTCCCTCAAATAAGGCTGTATATCACATTTTTGGCAAAGTTGAGTTTTCACTGGAATAAAACGGTACATCACATGAGACGTGCTACCGTAGTAACAAACAGTAGAAAATATTATATTTCTACAGCTGGTAAAGACGTGCCTCAAAAATCTACATCAAATGTAGTACGTATAAGAACTTTCTATATTATAACGTAAAAACTGTGCACTACAATAATTTGCTCCGTCTGGCCGTTGGTTTAGGCGAAAAAACAACTTAGAATGATACTTTTGTGCAACTACCTTGTTTTGACAGGATATTTTGTTGTTGTTGTTGTTGTGGTCTTCAGTCCTGAGACTGGTTTGATGCAGCTCTCCATGCTACTCTATCCTGTGCAAGCTTCTTCATCTCCCAGTACCTACTGCAACCTACATCCTTCTGAATCTGCTTGGTGTATTCATCTCTTGGTCTCCCTCTACGATTTTTACCCTCCACGCTGCCCTCCAATGCTAAATTTGTGATCCCTTGATACCTCAGGACAAGTCCTACCAACCGATCCCTTCTTCTAGTCAAGTTGTGCCACAAACTTCTCTTCTCCCCAATCCTATTCAATACCTCCTCATTAGTTACGTGATCTACCCACCTAATCTTCAACATTCTTCTGTAGCACCACATTTCGAAAGCTTCTATTCTCTTCTTGTCCAAACTATTTATTGTCCATGTTTCACTTCCATACGTGGCTACACTCCATACAAATACTTTCAGAAACGACTTCCTGACACTTAAATCTATACTTGATTTGAACAAATTTCTCTTCTTCAGAAACGCTTTGCTTGCCATTGCCAGTCTACATTTTATATCCTCTCCACTTCGACCATCATCAGTTATTTTGCTCCCCAAATAGCAAAACTCCTTTACTACTTTAAGTGTCTCATTTCCTAATCTAATTCCCTCAGCATCACCCGACTTAATTCGACGACATTCCAATCCTCGTTTTGCTTTTGTTGATGTTCATCTTATATCCTCCTTTCAAGACACTGTCCATTCCGTTCAACTGCTCTTCCAAATCCTTTGCTGTCTCTGACAGAATTACAATGTCATCGGCGAACCTCAAAGTTTTTATTTCTTCTCCATGGATTTTAATACTTACTCCGAATTTTTCTTTTGTTTCCTTTACTGCTTGCTCAATATACAGATTACCGAACTATCAGTTTAATAAGTCATAGCTGCAAAATACTAACGTGAATTCTTTACAGACGAATGGAAAAACTGGTAGAAGCCGACCTCGGGGAAGTTCAGTTTGGATTCCGTAGAAATGTTGGAACACGTGAGGCAATACTGACCTTACGACTTATCTTAGAAGAAAGATTAAGGAAAGGGAAACCTACATTTCTAGCATTTGTAGACTTAGAGAAAGCTTTTGACAATGTTGACTGGAATACTCTCTTTCAAATTCTAAAGGTGGCAAGGGTAAAATACAGGGAGCGAAAGGCTATTTACAATTTGTATAGAAACCAGATGGCAGTTATAAGAGTCGAGGGCCATGAAAGGGAAGCAGTGGTTGGGAAGGGAGTGAGACAGGGTTGTAGCCTATCCCCGATGTTATTCAATCTGTATACATCAGGATATTTTAGATCACTATATTGTTTGGGGTCATAGGTTTCCACCTTGGGACCGTACTTTTCCATTAACTAGGAACAAAGGAGAGTAATGGATGTCATGCTTAACTGCGACAGGACGTATGTAGTAGCTGAAGCTTATTTGAGTACGGTACAGCTTGCATTACAAAGGAAATGAGCCAGAATGATTTTGTGGCTGTCAATTTTCTTGAAGTACCGTAATTACGAAGTCTGATTCGAACTTGAAAATTACTAGTTACACGGTTGAATATCAATGCAGATTATCTAAATGTAGCGTAGCTGCGTCCTACTTATAATTTCATTCAACATTGTGTGAGCCGACCGGAGTGGCCGAGCGGTTCTAGGCGCTGCAGTCTGGATCCGCGCGACCGCTACGGTCGCAGGTTCGAATCCTGCCTCGGGCATGGATGTGTTTGATGTCCTTAGGTTTGTTAGATTTAAGTAGTTCTAAGTTCTAGGGGACTGATGACCTTAGAAGTTAAGTCCCATAGTGCTCAGAGCCATTTTTTGAACATTGTGTGAGTCATTCTACACTCCTGGAAATTGAAAGAAGAACACCGTGAATTCATTGTCCCAGGAAGGGGAAACTTTATTGACACATTCCTGGGGTCAGATACATCACATGATCACACTGACAGAACCACAGGCACATAGACACAGGCAACAGAGCATGCACAATGTCGGCACTAGTACAGTGTATATCCACCTTTCGCAGCAATGCAGGCTGCTATTCTCCCATGGAGACGATCGTAGAGATGCTGGATGTAGTCCTGTGGAACGGCTTGCCATGCCATTTCCACCTGGCGCCTCAGTTGGACCAGCGTTCGTGCTGGACGTGCAGACCGCGTGAGACGACGCTTCATCCAGTCCCAAACATGCTCAATGGGGGACAGATCCGGAGATCTTGCTGGCCAGGGTAGTTGACTTACACATTCTAAAGCACGTTGGGTGGCACGGGATACATGCGGACGTGCATTGTCCTGTTGGAACAGCAAGTTCCCTTGCCGGTCTAGGAATGGTAGAACGATGGGTTCGATGACGGTTTGGATGTACCGTGCACTATTCAGTGTCCCCTCGACGATCACCAGTGGTGTACGGCCAGTGTAGGAGATCGCTCCCCACACCATGATGCCGGGTGTTGGCCCTGTGTGCCTCGGTCGTATGCAGTCCTGATTGTGGCGCTCACCTGCACGGCGCCAAACACGCATACGACCATCATTGGCACCAAGGCAGAAGCGACTCTCATCGCTGAAGACGACACGTCTCCATTCGTCCCTCCATTCACGCCTGTCGCGACACCACTGGAGGCGGGCTGCACGATGTTGGGGCGTGAGCGGAAGACGGCCTAACGGTGTGCGGGACCGTAGCCCAGCTTCATGGAGACGGTTGCGAATGGTCCTCGCCGATACCCCAGGAGCAACAGTGTCCCTAATTTGCTGGGAAGTGGCGGTGCGGTCCCCTACGGCACTGCGTAGGATCCTACGCTCTTGGCGTGCATCCGTGCGTCGCTGCGGTCCGGTCCCAGGTCGATGGGCACGTGCACCTTCCGCCGACCACTGGCGACAACATCGATGTACTGTGGAGACCTCACGCCCCATGTGTTGAGCAATTCGGCGGTACGTCCACCCGACCTCCCGCATGCCCACTATACGCCCTCGCTCAAAGTCCGTCAACTGTACATACGGTTCACGTCCACGCTGTCGCGGCATGCTACCAGTGTTAAAGACTGCGATGGAGCTCCGTATGCCACGGCAAACTGGCTGACACTGACGGCGGCGGTGCACAAATGCTGCGCAGCTAGCGCCATTCGACGGCCAACACCGCGGTTCCTGGTGTGTCCGCTGTGCCGTGCGTGTGATCATTGCTTGTACAGCCCTCTCGCAGTGTCCGGAGCAAGTATGGTGGGTCTGACACACCGGTGTCAATGTGTTCTTTTTTCCATTTCCAGGAGTGTATATTAAGAACAAAAGAGAAAATCAACCTCAAGTTAACATCCCTATGCCTGTGCAAAGCCTGTGCGATCTCCTCAATACGTTGCAAGCGTCAGCCGTGGTGAGAACAGCGTTCTGTGTAGTTGTGAGTGCATGATGGTGGATCAAAGTTCTATGTGGTCGTTCCACTTTAAATCGCTCCGTACGTGTAGTCCTAGATACGTTATGGACGTGACTGTTTCCATTGGTGGTTCTGCTATCGTATAATCATACAATAAAGGGTCTGTCTGCCTATTTATGCAAAGTACCGTATGTTACATTTGTTTATGTTGATGGTGAGCTTGCTTGCATCAAGCGTCGATCCTCTGAAGGCCTTTCTGCATTGAGCTACAACTTTCTTGGGTTGCAACTCCTTTGTGTACAACGCCATCATCAAAGCCTCGTGGAGCTTCCGACGTCATCCAGTACGCTAGGTCATTTATATACCGGGTCAATCACCTAAAACTTTTACCGTAAGTATTACGGAAATAGAAAGTGCTATTGATGTGTGGTTTCCCCAGAATGAATTGGTAATTAGGGACCCGTATTGTTACCCAATAAACAGATTATAGTAATACCTTGAGAGTGTATTTTTGTGCGAACATGCTCTTTTGTAAATGGAATAATGCCTATTGACATTAACAAATTAAAAGTAGGGAAATTAGAATGCCAGTGATGTTTGTTGTTGAAGTATACTGCGAATCGTTTAGGATTCTGACCAGTATCGAGACAAATGACCAACAGGGGTTGCGTTCAAAATGATCACCGGCAGCGGCAGTACACGTTTCCAGTCGGATATGGAACAACTGCTGCACGCTTGCTAGCATTTCAGCGGAGATGTCGGATCAGGCTGCAGTAATATGCCGTTGCACATCATCGGATGTAGTTTTATTTCCTTGCAGACAGCGTATTTCAGTTTCCCTCACAGACAAAAGTCTGCTACCCTCAAATCCGGGGAACGGGCCAGGCAACGTACAGGTCCTCTGCATCCAGTCCAACGATTTGAAAACAATTCTTAAGACATCCTGCAGTACTTGGTGCACTATTGGCTAGACAGCCGTCATTTTGGTACCACAGGTTCCTACTAGTCTGCAGAGGAGCGTCTTCTAGCATGCGTGGAAGAAGGTCTGTTAGAAGGCTGCGATACTTGGGTGTGTTCCGTCTATAAAAAACGGCATGTGAGCTGATGTTTCACCATCCCACGCCACACGTTTTCACTCCACGGGCGCTGACGTACCACTTGACGAAGCCAGAGGGGATTGCGAACAGACCAATAGTGCATGTTTCAGAGGTTTATCTGCACATGATAGGTAAATGCAACTTCACCAGTACACAAGATAAGTTATACATCTGGGGCCCATGTACAGAAGTTAACACGGTTCTCATAATCGTTTCTTCGCAACTCTTCTACGTGTACATCTACATGGTTACTCTGTAATTCACACTTAAGTGCCTAGCAGAGGGTTCATCGAACCATTTTCATACTACTTCTCTACCATTCCATTCCCGAATGGCGCGTGGAAAAAAGGAACACATAATCTTTCCGTTCGAGCTCTCTTATTTTATTATGATGAACATTTCTCCCTACGTAGGTGGGTGTCGACAAACTATTTACGCATTTGGAAGAGAAAGTTGGTGATTGAAATTTCGTAAATAGATCTCCCTCAAAGAAAACCGCCTTTGTTTCAGTGATTGCCACCCCAACTCGCGTATCATATCAGTGACACTCTAACCCCTATTGCGCGATAACACAAAACGAGCTGCCCTTCTTCGCACTTTTTCGAGGTCACCTGGTAAGGATTCCATACCGCGCAGCAATATTCCAGCAGAGGACGGACAAGTGTAATGTAGGCTTTCTCTTTAGTGGGTTCCTCTCACCTGATCTTCCTAGTCCTTTGCAGTTTCTGACATACTTACTATCTCATCGCTAAAACTTCTTCCTGAACTTTAAATTCCTTTCCATATATCTCTGCCAACAAAGTGCAGTCTTTGTTTCGCCTTCCCCACAATATTATCTATGTGGTCTTTCCAATTTAAGTTGCTCGTAATTGTAATTCCTAGGTATTTAGTCGAATTGACAGCCCTTAGATTTGTGCGATTTATCGTATACTCAAAATTTATCGGATTCCTTTTAGTACCCATGTGGATGACCGCGCACTTATCTTTGTTTAGTGCTAATTGCCACTTTTTGCACCATACAGAAATTCTCTCAAGTTCATTTTGTAATTGGAATTGGTCGTCTGATGATTTTACTAAACGGGAAATTACAGCGTCATCTGCAAACAATCTAAGGGGGCTGCTGAGATTATCACCTAGATCATTTATATAAATCAGGAGCAGCAGAGGGCCTATGACAGTACCTTGCGGAACGCCAGATATAACTTCTGTTCTGCTCGATGATTTACCCTATGAACTGTGACGTTTCTGAGAGGAAATCACGAATCCAGTCACACAACTGAGACGATATTCGATATGCACGGAATTTGATTAATAGTCGCTTGTGACCAACGGTATCAAAAGCCTTTTGGAAAACCAGAAATATGGAATCGATCTGATATCCCTTGTCGACAGCATTCATTACTTTATGGGAATTAAGAGCTAGCTGTGTTGCACAAGAACGATATTTTCTGAATCCGTGTTGGTTATGCATGAATAAGTCATTTTCTTCAAGGTGATTCATAATGTTCGAGTACAGTATATGCTCCAAAATCCTACTTCAAATTGAGATTGTGTGATATGGGTCTCTAATTCAATGGGTTACTCCTATTTCCTATCTTGAATATTGGTGTGACCTGTGCTACTTTCCAGTCTTTAGGAACAGACCTTTCGTCAAGTGAGCGGTTGTATATGATTGCTAAGAAAGGCGCTATTGTGTCCGCATACTCTGAAGGGAACCTGATTGGCATGCCATCTGGACCGGAAGACTTGCCCTTCTTAAGTGATTTGAGTTGCTCATGCTAACAGCTGTTCTGGTTTGGAATTCTGGAATATTTACTTCGTCTTCTTTCGTGAAGGAATTACGGAAAACTGTATTTAGTAACTCCACTTTAGTGGCACCATCATCGCTAACATTTCCATCGCTATCGCGCAGTGACGGTATTGACTGTTTTCTGCCACTGATGTACTTTACATACAACCAAAATCTCTTTGGGTTTTCTACCATATTTTGAGACAATATTTCATTGTGGAAACTATTAAAAGCATCTCGCATTGACGTCCGCACTAAATTTCGAGCTTCCGTGAAACTTATTCAGTCTTGGGAATTTTGCGTCCTTCATGGAGAGAGATGTGATAAGAATGGAACCTATGTCGATGGAGAATGCGAAGGGCACTTGTTTGACTCACGCCATTTCCTCGTGCGATTACGCGGCAGCTATCGTGCGGATCAACTGCAACAGCAGCAAGATCATGTATTTCCCCCTCTTCTATCGTCACTTGTTTCCTTCTGTAATGTTGTCTAGGTGTTACACTACCACTTTCACGTAACTAGTTGAAGAGGATGCTAAATAATTGTCTAGATGGTTGACGTCTGTTGGGACATCATGCCACATACACCGTACAAGAACGAACTGCATTCTTCATACATTCTCCATACAACATGAGCTTGTTGGCTTTTCTGCATTGGTATATCCTATCTCCACTCACGATCTACGACTTGGACTGTCACACACTAACTGACTAGCAAGTCGGGATGAACTCAAGAAACACACAAGCACACTGTAAGCAAACATAAGAACATTGTACCTAGCAACTACGCAGGTTGAATGGCACAAACAAGAGTCGATGTGGAAACTTTCAGAATACGATATCACGTAAACGACTCGCACTAATCTCCTGAAACAAACACCACTGACGTTCTAGTTGGCTTTGCTTTCGGTTTGTTAATGTCAACAGACGTTGTTCCATTTAAAAGAGTGTTTGTTTGCACAAAAATACTCTTTCTAAGTATTATTACTATCTGTTTATTGGCTAACAATACGGGCCCCTGACTAACAATCAGATCTGTGAAAACGGCACATCTGTGGTACTTTCCATTTCCACAATATCTGCGGTGCAAGTTTTAGGGGATTCACCCTGTATATTGTGGAAAGTAATGTTCCGGTAGTACTCCCTTGAAGTACTCACAAACTTACTTTTACGTCTGGCGATTTCTCTTTGCTGAGAGTGAGTTCCTGCGTTTTTCTTTTTTTCCCCTAGAACCTCTTCCTACGTATTTTCAAGCCGTGTGATGTCAAAGGAAAGTGCCGTGTGAAGTAGGGTGACTACATTCACGCAACGTGACCGCTGTCTTCATCACATTTTACTGGTCAAATACAGAAATACAGAAATCCCAATAGCATCATTAAGACCTTCGCCTGGGGTGAAACATCCTGATTTATCGGGAATACCTCACAGCTACAAAGACCAATAACTAATAAGAACTGGAGTTAATGAATATTGCGCGAGATCCAATATACTTATTGCAAGCAAAATGGCTTCCATCGTTTCTCTGGCTTCATTCAGATATACTGATTCTTAGACTGATCTAAATAATTTCTATTTTCGAATGTGTATAAGCGAAGAGGCTATTATCATTTAATCAAGGCAAGTACTGACTGTTGTACATCTTCATCTACACTACATACGTACGGAGGTGTACAAAAATATGGGAAAACAGCGATAAACGCATGCTTGACGATAAAAGAGATGCTGGGAAGCCTACAGGTTGCGCCGTTGTATTTGAACAAGAACGGCGCCTGTGCAATATCCTCAATACCTTGCAAGAGTCGGTAGTGGTCAGAAAGCTGTTTTGTGTAGTTGTCAATTCCTTATGTTTGAGCGAAGTGAATTCGAACGTAGACAGGTTGCTGGTCCTCGTGTGGTGGGAGCTTCTGTAAGCAAGGAAGCCGGAGTGCTTGTATTTCAATAGGCACCAATCGAAGATTTATACCGTGCACAGGAAAAGCGGAGCAACATCAGCCGCTATGTCACAACGCGGACTAAAGTGCGTGTTGAGTGATGGTTACGGACGATCATTGAAGACAATTCTGCCGGTCGCAGTGGCCGTCCGGTTCTAGGCGCTTCAGTCTGCAAACGCGCGACCGCTACGGCCGCAGGTTCGAATCCTGCCTTGGGCATGGATGTCTTTGATGTCCTTAGGTTAGTTAGGTTTAAGTAGTTCTAAGTCTAGGGGTCTGATGACCTCAGATGTTACATCCCATAGTGCTCAGAGCCATTTGAAGACAATTCTGACGAAAAATACGAAAACGCGATCTGTAAAAGTCACTGCAAGACTGAATGTCACACTCGCAAACCCTGCCAACACAAAAAAACATGAAAAGAACACCATAAGCTGGGCACTGAAAGGCCGGCCACAGTGGCCGTCCGGTTCTAGGCGCTTCAGTCTGGAACTGCGAGATCGCTACGGTCGCAGGTTCGAATCCTGCCTCGGGTATGGATGTGTGTGATGTCCTTAGGTTAGTTAGGTTTAAGTAGTTCTAAGTTCTAGTGGACTGATGACCTCAGATGTTAAGTCCCATAGTGCTCAGAGCCATTTGAACCATTTTTTTTGTGAACTGAAAGGCAAGCTGGATATCCAAAACCACTCATCAATGATGCAATTGCTCGTACCAGGAAAGCGTGGTGCCGAAGCGATATAACCTGGGCTATGGACCAATGGAAGAATGTAATTTGGTCGGATGATTGTAGTTTCAAACAGTATCCAACTTCTGACCGAGTTTATGCACCAAAAACTAAACACGGCGGGGTTTTGGTATTGATTTAGGCAGCCATGTCTTTGTATCCCGTGGGCCTCATGGTTACTCTGCAGCGTCGCATTATTGGCAAGCAATATGTTACCATTTTCGCTGATCATGTCCATCCCACAGTACACTGTATATTCACCAATAGTAATGCTGTGTTCCAAGACGACAAGACAGCTCCATCGTCCAGGACCGGTTTTGTGAGCACTAGGACGAACTGTCATATTTAAAAAAAAATGGTTCAAATGGCTCTGAGCACTACGGGACTCAACTGCTGAGGTCATTAGTCCCCTAGAACTTAGAACTAGTTAAACCTAACTAACATAAGGACATCACAAACATCCATGCCCGAGGCAGGATTCGAACCTGCGACCGTAGCGGTCTTGCAGTTCCAGACTGCAGCGCCTTTAACCGCACGGATGTCATATTTCACCTGGCCACTACACTACCAGGCCTCAATATCATTGAGCCTCTGTGGTCTCCTTTTGAGAGAAGGATGCGCGATCGCTACCCGCCTGCGTCATCTTTGCCTAAACGTGTCACTATTTTACAGGAAGAATTGTACAAGATTCCCTTAAAAACCATGCAGGACCTGTATTAATCCATTCCGACACGATTGGAAGCTGCTTTGAATGACAATGGTTCCTCTACACCGTATTGGGCACGGTAATGTGTTGTGTTTTTGGTGTTTTCATATTTTTGCCCATCCCTCTCTACTCCGGAAGCCACCATACGGTGTATGGTGGACGGTAGCTTGTATTACAGCTAGTCATTCTATTTCCTGCTCCATTCTCCAATGAAACGAGGGAAAAACGACTGACTGTATGCTACCGTGTGAACGTTGTTTCATCTTGTCTTCCTGTTCCTCTGTTACTGTAAATTAGTGTAAATCTGTTAGTTTAAGAATTTTATAATTATAGTAAACTGGTAGAAGGATCGTTTATTCATCGGAGTCTAAAGCGACTCATGAAGGTCCTAGTGGCAGTGTGTTTTCAGTGTACTAGAGTATGTGAAGAATTTCAAGTGGGTACTCTGTTTCGGTTTTCGTATCAAATTCCTAGTCTGCCAATGGCGTGTATAAGATATAGTTAGTAGACTTAAAGAAGGTGATTGTTACATAGTAAAGAATTGGTATGGAGTGCGTAGCAGAGGGTAATCCATCTTGAGAATAAAGCTCACACTTATGTCCGTGTTTGCTTACTAAGGCGCGGCTCCCCCCCCCCCCCCCCCCCCCCCCCGACGGAGGTTCGAGTCCTCCCTCGCGCATGAGTGTGTGTGTGTTGTCCTTAAAGTAAGTTAGTTTGATTAGTTTGTAAGCCTAGGGACCGATGACCTCAGCAGTTTGGTCCCATAGTCATTACCACCGATTTCCAATTTTTTGCTTACAAATAAATTTTTTCAAATGGTTCAAATGGCTCTGAGCACTATGGGACTAAACATCTGTGGTCATCAGTCCCCTAGAACTTAGAACCACTTAAACCTAACTAACCTAAGGACATCACACAAATCCATGCCCGAGGCAGGATACGAACTTGCGACCGTACCAGTCGCGCGGTTCCGGACTGAGCGCCTAGAATCGCTAGGCCACCGCGTCCGGCAATAAACTTGTTTTTGGATATGTTCCGCCTTGAGCAAACACAATTTTTTCTTGTTTTTACCCACATCATTAGTAGCTTTTTATTTTCGTTATATTAAATAACACAAAGTGTTTTTCTACTGTCTGTCCATACAGAAATTTAACTTTCTTGAAAATGTAATAACAAATTTGAAAACAGCCAAAAACTGTTTATATGTAAATTGATAACAAATATTGTGGTTTTCCGTATTTTACGCTACAGCTCTTTTTCTTTATCAGTTCGTCATCTAAAAGCATTGAGAACTTGCTGCAGTAAGTTATTTACGTCAAAAATTTCCTATTGGGATACCATCATTTCATTCTATTTGGAATACAAATACTGACGGAAAAAGTCGCAACACCCAAAAAGGAGTTGTGCTCCTTAAACAAAAGTTGGTAAGCGTGTCTCTACATCTGAAAGATGATGTCTATTCAGATTCCACACCAGTTACGTAAGAGTGGCGCCAGTAGTGCCACTATGACGATCCAAATCAGGTTTGTTTTAAATAGGCGCTGTAACGGTCGTGAGCGTTAGTTACCTTTGAGATTGGACGTGGTGAGTTGATGTTAGTGAAGAGTGCCTTATCGACACCTCTCTTGGTTTGAACAAGGTCGTGTAATAGGGTTACGAGAAGCTGGATATTTCTTCTTTGATAGTGCAGAAGGACTTAGCAGGAATGTAGCCACTGTACATGATTGCTGGCAGCGGTGGTCACCTGAATATACGGTCGCAAGAAGACCGGGCTTCGGACAGCCACGTGGCAGTGCCGAGAGGGAAAATCATCGTGTTCGGCGTATGGGTCTGGTACGTCGTACTGGATCTGCAGCAGCAACCTGAGCTACAGTTTGCACCACAGTAACATAACGAAGTGTTACAAATCTGTTACTTCAAGTACAGCTCCGAGCCAGACGCCCTGTACCGTGCAGTCCATTGACCAGAACCATCGCCGTTTGTGACTTTAATGGTGCCAAGCGATAGTTCATTGGAGGGCAGCGTAGAGGTCAGTTGTGTTTTCTGATGAAAGATGTTTCTGCCTCGGTACCAGTGATGGCCGTGTGTTGGTTAGAAAGAGGCCAGCTGACGGCCTGCAACCAACCTGTGTGCATGCTAGACACACTGGACATACACCTGGAGTTAAGGTCTGGGGTGCGATTTCGTATGACAGTAGAAACACTCTTGTGGTTATCCGACGCAACCCCGACTGTAAATTAGTACGTCAGTCTGGTGATTCGACGTGTTGTGTTGCCATTCATGAACAGCATTCTGGGGAAGTTTTCCTACAGTATAACGCTCTCTCACGTACCGCATTTGTAACCCAACATGCTCTACAGTGTATCGACATGTTGCATTTGCCTTGGCCTGCTCGATCACCAGATCATTGTTCAGTTGAGCACATGTTAGACACCATCGGACGACAACTCGAGTGTCATCCTCGGACAGCATTTACAGTCCCTGTACTCACCGACCAAGTGCAACAGTTATGGAACTCCATCCCACGAACTGACATCCGACACCTGTACAACACAATGCATGTACCTTTCCATACTTGCATTCAACATTCTGACTGTTACACCGGATATTGATGTACCAACACATTTGCAATGGCTTATCTCGCACGTACATTAACCTGTTAGCTTGCAATGTTAATCGCTTAAATACACACATCAAAAAAAGGTTTTGCATTATCTCGGTTCCTAGAGTTTCGGAAACTGTACAGAAAATTGGAATAGAGGTTGATATAAATATCATTTCCGCCCTTTTCATTGCTCATGAAAACCACACATGTACCACAATACAGCGAGACTTTTAGAGGTGGTGGTCCAGATTGCTGTACACACCGGTACCTCTATAACCAGTAGCACGTCCTCTTCCATTGATGAATGACTATATTCGTCGTGTCATACTATCCACAAGTTCATCAAAACACTGTTGGTCCAGATTGTCCCACTCCTCAACGGCGAATCGGCGTAGATCCCTCAGAGTGGTTGGTGGATCACGTCGTCCATAAACAGCAATCTGTCCCAGCTATGTTCGATAGGGTTCATGTCTGGAGCACATGCTGGCCACTCTAGACGAGCGATGTCGTTATCCCGAAGGAAGTCATTCACAAGATGTGGGGGCGCGAATTGTCGTCCATGAAGACTAAACAGCATTTCCTCCGAGTTAGCGATGAAGTGGGGATTTTCCCGTTTACCATTTCACGAGTGTACCGTGAATATCAGGAATCCAGTAAAACATCAAATCTCCGACATCGCTGCGGCTGGAAAAGCGGCTGGAAAAAGATCTTGCAAGAACGGGACCAACGACGACTGAAGAGAAGCCTTCAACGTGACTGAAGTGCAAACCTTTCGCAAATTTCTGCAGATTTCAATGCTGGGCCATCAAGAAGTGTCAGCGTGCGAACCATTCAACGTAATGTCATCGATATGGGATTTCGGAGACGAAGGCCCACTCGTGTACCCTTGATGACTGCACGACACAAAACTTTACGCCTTGCCTGGGCCTGTCAACACCGACATTCGACTGTTGATGACTGGAAACATGTTGCTTGGTCGGACGAATCTCGTTTCAAATTGTATCGAGCGGAAGGACGTTTATGGGTATGAAGACAATCTCAGGAATCCATGGACCCTGTATGTCAGCAAGGGACTGTTCAAGCTGGTGAAGGCTCTGTAATGGTGTGGGGCGCGTGTATTTGGAGTAATATGGGACCCCTGATACTTCCTGATCCGACTCTGACAGATGAAACGTACGGAAGCATCCTGTCTGATCACCTGCATCTATTCATGTCCATTGTCCACTCCGACGGACTTCGGCAATTCCAGCAGGACAATGCGACCCCCCAGGCGTCCAGAATTGCTACAGTGTGGCTCCAGGAACATTCCTCTGAGTTTACGCACCTCCGCTGGCCACTAAACTCCTCAGACACGAACATTATTGAGCTTATCTGCAACGCGTTGTTCAGAAGAGACCTTCACCACCTCGTACTTTTACGGATTTATGGACAGCCCTGCAGGATTCACAGTGTCAGTTCCCTCCAGCACTACTTCAGACATTAGTCGAGTCCATGCCACGTCGTCTTGCGGCACTTGCTGTGCTCGCGGGGCCCTACACGATATTAAGTAGATGTACCAGTTTCTTTGGCTCTTCACTGTATATATCAGTCATGTCTGTCCGGCTTTCGTTAGGCGTTTTAGTGATGAAGCAGAGAACGGACAACAGAGGCCCGTTCCAAGCTAATGACGTAAGCGCTGGGAAAGAGATGTACCGTAAGGATATGTAGTCATGCCAACCGATGCTATTCTTTTGTCTGCGTGCTATATTTTCCTTCGTAGGCCGAACGAGAGTAACAGTCTCACACACTGTGTCACAACCATGCTTCGCGTAGAGCGAGTGGGGAAAGTAGACTGTCCCTATCAGCCGGCGCCAGCCCGCTCCGTCCAAAACACTCGCGCTTCGCTCCTACCCGTGTTGAGACACCCAAGTGCATAATGAACCGTTTTATTCGAAATTATTCAAACTGTCAGAGTATTACGAGGATGTGCTTAAAAAGTAATGCCTCTGAATTTGTTATGTGGAAACTCTTAGATCTTTTAAAATAAAACAGACTTTATTACCATTCTGCATCTTTATTTCTCAGGTATACATATTTATTTCTGAACATAGTCATCCTGGTGGCGATCATATTTGCAACGAGAGATCAGGTAGTTGATACCGTCGCTGTAGAACGTCTGACTTTGTTGACGGAGACACAACCTCACCTCTGCTTGCATCGCTTCATCACTATCAAGGTCCTCGAAGGTGTTCTGTAAGTGCCGGCAACAGATGAAAATCGGATGGGGCCCAGTCGGAACTGTCTCGTGGATGATCGATCACAGTTAATCCAAGGCGTCGGATTATTGCAGATTTCGCAGCGCTCGTGCTGACTGACACGGCAAGAAAGGAAGAATGAATCGATTGTTGGTGTTAATAACGATCATCCTCCTTTACCTCCTCTGCATTACTGCAGATGACGTGTCACTGAGCACATTTGTTCTGTGCATGCAGTACACGTGAGGCGCCTAGTTGTTTCCACTGCACTGTGTGGAATACGAAGGTTCTGTTATAGTTCACTAACCTGCTGTCTTCAAGTTGATGTCCCCAGCGCAGAAAACAGCACGCAGGTCGTAGGTTCTGTATCTTGAGGCTGAAACTGACGTTTAGCGAGGTTCTGTTCTGAAATAATGTATCACTTCTTTGGGATGCCACTCGCGTATTTTAATATAGCCACAGAAGAAGACTACATGATCTTAATACAACACCTCCTGATACAGCAAAGTACATGATCAAACACAATGTTTACGAAAATGTATCTTTACACTATTTGTGGCACGTATCTGTGCCTCATGACTACAGGAGTGAATCTTTTAATACTGAATACTGGCAAACACATCCTGCCACAGACAACATGACTTTACATCTCGACTGCCTAATCCAGAGTGACGAACAGGAACTTAAATAAAAACTGGAAACACATCCTACGACAGACAACATGTCTGTTCTTGTCGACTGCCTAATCCAGAGTGAAGAACAGCCCGAAACACTTCGCGCGCCATACCAAAAAAGGCGTGACCCGAACGATTCCGAAGTGCTTCGTCTGCAATTTCGTCAGTCTTTTGTTTTTTATTTAAATTGTTTTTAATAATTCTAAAATGACTGATTGATAGTCAACTGTTGAGAGATATTTATATTAAAAAGTGAAGTCATTCCAATGAGTAATTTAACTAATAATAATAACTATACTTTAACGTTTTGGCGCCCTTGCTCCGAACACTGCAGCCAATCACAGAGCAGTAGCATTATGCAGGCGGTCTTTCTCACGGAAATGATAACGAATGTAACATCTGTCACAGGTACATCAGACCACATTTCGTCATCTATATACTTCTTGCAACTCCACTACTCTGGAAACAGCTTCTTGGAGCCTACTATGATGGCTGACTAAGCCAGAAATATTACACTGAGAGGCTGCTCCATGTGTGGCCCAAGTTTGCTGCTGTTGCTCACGCACCGACATAGTTACGTTACAAATGGTTCAAATGGCTCTGAGCACTATGGGACTCAACATCTTAGGTCATAAGTCCCCTAGAACTTAGAACTACTTAAACATAACTAACCTAAGGACATCACAAACACCCATGCCCGAAGCAGGATTCGAACCTGCGACCGTAGCAGTCCCGCAGTTTCGGACTGCAGCGCCAGAACCGCACGGCCACCGCGGCCGGCGCTACGTTACACACCGCGGTGTTACACCCTACAATTCGGAGCCCTTTAGTGACAGAGGGTTGCAGCTTGTGTCAGTGATGCGGTAAAGTCGACCGAGTAATGCGCACGACATGTAATACGTCGACCGATTTCGAGAATAGAATAAAAAATAGGAAAGCATTACTTGTAATCTGAAATTCCAGGCCGTAATGCCAAAGTCGAAAAGGATGTTCTCTTTCATAAACGCCCAGTGGACAAAGAAACATAATGAATTGCAAAGCGACACAGTCACATACACTCCTGGAAATTGAAATAAGAACACCGTGAATTCATTGTCCCAGGAAGGGGAAACTTTATTGACACATTCCTGGGGTCAGATACATCACATGATCACACTGACAGAACCACAGGCACATAGACACAGGCAACAGAGCATGCACAATGTCGGCACTAGTACAGTGTATATCCACCTTTCGCAGCAATGCAGGCTGCTATTCTCCCATGGAGACGATCGTAGAGATGCTGGATGTAGTCCTGTGGAACGGCTTGCCATGCCATTTCCACCTGGCGCCTCAGTTGGACCAGCGTTCGTGCTGGACGTGCAGACCGCGTGAGACGACGCTTCATCCAGTCCCAAACATGCTCAATGGGGGACACATCCGGAGATCTTGCTGGCCAGGGTAGTTGACTTACACCTTCTAGAGCACGTTGGGTGGCACGGGATACATGCGGACGCGCATTGTCCTGTTGGAACAGCAAGTTCCCTTGCCGGTCTAGGAATGGTAGAACGATGGGTTCGATGACGGTTTGGATGTACCGTGCACTATTCAGTGTCCCCTCGACGATCACCAGTGGTGTACGGCCAGTGTAGGAGATCGCTCCCCACACCATGATGCCGGGTGTTGGCCCTGTGTGCCTCGGTCGTATGCAGTCCTGATTGTGGCGCTCACCTGCACGGCGCCAAACACGCATACGACCATCATTGGCACCAAGGCAGAAGCGACTCTCATCGCTGAAGACGACACGTCTCCATTCGTCCCTCCATTCACGCCTGTCGCGACACCACTGGAGGCGGGCTGCACGATGTTGGGGCGTGAGCGGAAGACGGCCTAACGGTGTGCGGGACCGTAGCCCAGCTTCATGGAGACGGTTGCGAATGGTCCTCGGCGATACCCCAGGAGCAACAGTGTCCCTAATTTGCTGGGAAGTGGCGGTGCGGTCCCCTACGGCACTGCGTAGGATCCTACGGTCTTGGCGTGCATCCGTGCGTCGCTGCGGTCCGGTCCCAGGTCGACGGGCACGTGCACCTTCCGCCGACCACTGGCGACAACATCGATGTACTGTGGAGACCTCACGCCCCACGTGTTGAGCAATTCGGCGGTACGTCCACCCGGCCTCCCGCATGCCCACTATACGCCCTCGCTCAAAGTCCGTCAACTGCACATACGGTTCACGTCCACGCTGTCGCGGCATGCTACCAGTGTTAAAGACTGCGATGGAGCTCCGTATGCCACGGCAAACTGGCTGACACTGACGGCGGCGGTGCACAAATGCTGCGCAGCTAGCGCCATTCGACGGCCAACACCGCGGTTCCTGGTGTCCTGGTGTGTCCGCTGTGCCGTGCGTGTGATCATTGCTTGTACAGCCCTCTCGCAGTGTCCGGAGCAAGTATGGTGGGTCTGACACACCGGTGTCAATGTGTTCTTTTTTCCATTTCCAGGAGTGTAGATGATGTTGTTGCTGTGAAATTTAAAATTATCCTGTCAATATTTCCACGGAATGATTTCAAATGACAAATATCAGTACTTTAACTACAGATTATTCTTATTTCCTTATAATTCTGATGGCCGAAGTTGTTGCGTATCTTTCCTTTCTCCTTCCCAGAAGAACAGTTAATTCCATATTTTGTTTAATCAAAAACTCAGATTATCTTAGGAAGACGACTGAGCAATTACGAAGGCTGAGCACTTAGTTGCTATCATAATTGCCAAGTCATAAGGTTGGTTATAGGTTTTTTTTATTTTAAAAATGTTTAATGTTGAGACTGCAAAAAACTGACTGTAAGTAATTATTAATGAACGATTGAAAACACCCAGAGGACTCTATTCCTATTTAAAGCAGGTAGTCCAGCTTTTAGGCCAACGGCCTTGCTGCAGTGGTAACACCGATTCCCGTCCGATCACCGAAGTTAAGCGCTGTCGGGCTGGACTACAGTTGGGTGTGTGACCATCCGATTTGCCGAGCGCTGTTGGCAAGCGGGGTGCACTCAGCCTTTGTGAGGCAAACTGAGGAGCTACTCGACTGACAAGTAGCGGCTCCGACTGCATAAGGCCGGGAGAGCGGTGTGCTGACCACATGCCCCTTCATATCCCCATACAGTGACGCCTGTGGGCTTAGGATGACACGGCGGCCGGTCGTTAACGTTGAGCATTCATGGTCTGTTCGGGCGGAGTTTAGTTTAGTCCAGTTTTTAGGTCAAAATTTTCAGCTAAATATGGCGCCGAGTCCGACTTTCCTAGTTTTGAACCTGGTAGCCCTACTCCAAGTGCCATACCAATCAACTAAAGTCTGTCACCTGCTTTACCTACCCCTGGGCCTATGTGATGGTTTCATTTCATAATCTTACAAATTGCTTCGCCCAGGTATTTGTATGAGTTGCCTGATTCCGGTCGTGACTCACTGATATTTCAGTCATAGGATATTGCGGTTTTGAGTTTTGTGAAGAGCTCTGTTTTACATTTCTGAACATTTAATGCAAGTCCCAAATCTTTAAATGACTTTGAAATCTTAACAAGATATGACTGAATATTTGTGCAGTTTTTTTTTTCCAGACAGTACTTCTATTACAGATAACCGCATCATCCGCCAATAGACTACGCTACTGTTAGTTTTGCGTGCCAGGTTATTAATATAAACTTATGTAATAATTTGTACTGTTACACTCTTAATTTCCGTGAATTGTCGAGAACCACTGAAAAGATGGTAAATGAATTCATTCATGACGCTGGCTTTGAATCCAATACGCTATTGCCTCTTCCAAGACGGCAATACACACTCTGACTCAGCTGAATATTTTTGAAATTGCTTGGATAATGACAACGAGGGTCCACCTCCGTAACTAAGTAGCCAGCATATATGGCTCCCATGCATATATGGCTCGATTTCCGGTACTGCCAAGCATATTTTTCCTTGGTGGAAGGGCTGGTAGTGGGTGCACTCGCTCTCCTGACGCCAATCGAGGAGCTTCTTGAATGAGAAGTCGCAGCTCAAGGTCTGGGAAGTTGGCAAAATCGATAGAGCGGTGTGCTGACCACATGCTCCTCCGTACCGCATCCGCATCACCCCACATTGCAGAGGATGAGACGACGGCCGGTTGACACCACTTCGGTCTTAAAGGCGTGGACGAGGAGCTCATTTTACAGTGAGGATGGAAGAATACGTCCTCCTTGGCCTTCATAATCGTCGGATTTTAATGTTGTTGACTTACTGTAGATTACGATGGAAAAACAATGAAGAGTCCGTTACGTGCCTCCAGCATCTGTTAATTGAAACAGGTTTTTTTTTTAGCGAGTAACACTATAAAACACGTTGAGCAGCCTTCAGGAGTTCCTACATTTTTGTCCACGACGTAATCATTAATTTGTCGTATGATGGTATGGCCGTATCCCCTATTTTGTTAAGAATCTCTGGTCGTATAGCACATTTGTGTTATAACGCCGCTATCTTCGATCCTTGAGCAGGATATGCAGAAAGATAGCGCCGAGCTTCCTGGAACGCGGAAAGAATGATTCACCTATCCTATAGTCAGGGAGACATCCACAACAGCTGTAAACGTCTGTAGCTGCAAGTGAAATATGCCCAAGTAGCTGTCACGCAATCCGCGTACAAGAAAGTACTGGCATACTTGCCTCAATAGAGGAAAGGTTGCAGTAGCTTTCAGCTTTTTCTTTCATATTTACTTCGAATATGATATTATAGGATTCTAGGACACTGAACTACTACAGACCTGACACGGAAATACTGCACGAGTAGACGAGATAACACTTTTGTCTCTCCGACGGATGAAATCACCCTGACTTGCCGCCGAATACAACACTTTCATTAACGTATGGCTTTCTACTCCGGCGGGAAGATCCTTCAGTCTGTGACAGAGCGAGGTGGCACAGTGGTTTTAGTATAAGGGCCACGCATTCCGGAGGACGACGGTTCAAACCCGAGACCGGCCATCCAGATTTAGGTTTTACGTGATTCCCCTAAATCGCTCCAGGCAAATGGCTCTTTTCAAAGGACACTGCCCTTTTCCTTCCCCATCCTTGAAATATTAAGAGCTTGTAAATTTTATATTCGGACCAGAGGGTAGTGGTTATCGTTAAGTGGGGACCTGCCCATTGTCTTACTTAATTTTGAGACGAGCGTTAAATGTCTTACCTAATTTTGAGACGAGTGTTACAAGACAGTGTTACAAGAGCGTTATGCGTTGTCTAGTCTCCAACCTAATGTGCTACGTTGTACGTTCGAGTGTGTAGCAGAATGGTTAGCTCATCCTTTTTTTGTCTAGTGATCAGCCATAATCTCTCAGTCTCTCTTTTTCAGCTAAACTCTTAAGAACTAACAAAGGGAGAATTTTTACTTTGCTCATGCGCTCATTTTCTTCGTATGTGTGTGTGTGTGTGTGTGCTCGCGCTCATCTTGAAAGTACATTATTTTCATTTCGGTGTAGGGTGTTTTATTTTACGGATGCACATGGGTCTCTTGATTCACGTTGCCACCTCGTTCTTAGTTAATGACAGCAGGGACCTGAAATTTCGACATCAGCACAAACGAAGAACAAAAGTTGCATACCGTATAAGGATGATGGCCGGCCGGAGTGGCCGTGCGGTTCTAGGCGCTACTGTCTGGAACCACGTGACCGCTACGGTCGCAGGTTCGAATCCTGCCTCGGGCATGGATGTGTGTGATGTCCTTAGATTAGTTTGGTTTAAGTAGTTCTAAGTTCTAGGGGACTGATGACCTCATCAGTTAAGTCGCCTAGTGCTCAGAGCCATTTGAACCATTTAAGGATGATGCGTTAATAACGGACAGAGTGACGCAAACATCTTAAGACGGTAGGATAATAAAAATAATCCTGTAGTTTATTTACAGAGTTCTGACATTCGTTCTCAAATAATGGCATTCTTTTAGGCTCTGTTATGCTTACCGTTGTCTAGTCCCTTAACTGTCAGTTCCCTTACTCACAGTCTTTTGAAAAAATGAAGAGATAAATTAATATTAGCTCTTCTTTGTAATGTGTTTCATGGCGAAATATACACAAAACGAGATTGACATTGTGTTATGCTAAGTTAGTATGCTTCATCTGTGTAAATATTACGGCATTATAAATCGAGTAACGTAACTTTGTGATTGACAGCATGAAACTACGTAGCAGGCAACACGGTGAGCTCTTAGTGCTCGAGGAAGAACTGTGATTGGCTGGCGACTGCTCCCTACCACTCTACCCGCTGAAACGTCAATCACAAAGTTGTTTTAATCGAAGCGTAATTAACGAAGGAAGACAGCTCCCTATAACAGTATGTAAATATGCCTAATTGAAGCACAACCGGCAACACTGCGACGCGCGAGGAAAGAAAGAAAAAACAAGACGATGGTAATGAGCAGCGCGTGCGTGCTCGCTTCTACCACGCAGCTCGCGTCGGATGCCTCCCATTAGCTGGTGTTATCAGCGGGCTAATTGCTCGGGATGCAAGGCTACAAGCCGCACGTCTCAATGAACCGGACCATTCTCTCTCAATGGGCTTGCTGAGATGCGGAGGTTCCTTAAAACCAAAACAGTTCCAGTCATTAATACAACACGCTGCATAAAATACCTTAAAACCGTCCTTACACTGAACTGGAAAGTGCCCGTGGACGGGGAGCTGGTCGAATTTTGTGACGTCACGACGTAGAATTTCACGTACCAAACCATTGCCAAGCTTGAAAGGCGGAATCAGACACATCAGATTTTTGCTTCGTGGGGAGGAACGTGGCCAAAGAAACGCAAGACCATTTTCTACGCCGCAAGCAGAGCTTAGAAGACGCCACACTGGAATACGTTGCTTGCAAAAATGGTTCAAATGGCTCTGAGGAGACCGCCTACACTACGCTTGTCCGTCCTCTTTTAGAATACTGCTGCGCGGTGTGGGATCCTTACCAGATACGACTGACGGAGTACATCGAAAAATTTCAAAGAAGGGCAGCACGTTTTGTATTATCGCGAAATATGGGAGACAGTGTCACTAAAATGATACAGGATTTGGGCTGGACATCACTTAAGGAAAGGCGTTTTTCGTGGCGATGGAATCTTCTCACGAAATTCCAACGAGATTGGAATAATAGAGAATTGTGAAGGTGCCAGGCACTTAAACGTGATTTGCAGAGTATCCATGTAGATGTAGAGGTAGATCATCATAATCATTTTCTCTTTCTACGCGGACCTGTCACATTAATGGAGACATGGATGTCAATGTGCCAAGTGTGAAAGCATTTCCGAAACGGCCAAGTTTGTAAACTGTTCTTTGATTCTGTGGTTGAATTGTACTGTGTGTAGCAAAATGGCAGACCATGATGTCTGTTAGACACTTTACATCACTGGGTAAGTGGTCAAAAATTTTTGCTACAGCGTTGTGTACCCCTTTCTGTGCTGAAGACAACCTTAATGTTGAGTAATGAATGTCATTTTTTCTTCTAGTATTGTAATTATGTACCTCATATTTCCTTTTGAACTGTAGTGGATTATTTACAACAAACTTCATGAGGGAATAAATGTACTGTGAAGCAATAGTCAGAATGCCCAACTCCTTAAACAGATGTCTACTAGATGATCGCGGGGGAGCGTCACATATTATTCTTATAGGACGTTTTTGGGCAATGAAGACTTCCTTTCTTAAAGATGAGTTATCCCAGAACATTATTCCATACGACATTACTGAATGAAAATAAGCAACATATGTCAGCTTACTGATTTCTCTCTCCCCAAAATTTGCTATGATTCTAAGTGCAAATGTGGCTGAACTAAATTGTTTTAGGAGTTCCAAAATGTGTTTTTTCCAATTTAAATTCTCATCAGTATGGACATCTAAGAATTTTGAAGTTTCCAGCCTGTGTAGTATTTCATCACCATGTGTTGCACTTATCACTGTTGCCGTACCCCTAGAGGTACACAACTGAATATGATGAGTCTTTGTGAAATTCAGGGTGAGACCATTCGCAGAAAACCAGTCAATGGTATTTCTGAGAACTTTGTTCACCATTTCTTCCGTTCTGTATGTATACTGGGAGTGATTACAATACTGGTGTCATCTGCAAAAAGGACTATTTCTACTTGTTGCACACTAGACGATAGATCATTTACATATATCAGAAACAGTAGTCGACCTAAGATTGAGCCTTTGGGAACGCCATACATGATTTCTCTCCAGTCAGAATTATGTCCCTGGATTTTGTTGGTTGAATTACTACTAGTACAACTTTCTGCATTCTTTTGGTTAGATATGACATGATCCATTGGTTGGCTACACAGGCAATCCCGTAAAACTTGAATTTATCTAGGAGTATACTATGATCCACACAATCAAATACCTTGGACAAGTTATAGAAAATACCTACCGGTGCTATTTTGCTATTTAATGCTTGTAATATCTGGTGTGTGAATATGTAAATGGCATTCTCAGTAGAGCAACCCTTCTGAAACCTAAACTGTGATTTGCTGAGGATGTTATTGTTGCAAAGGTGAGATACTATTCTAGAATACATTTCCTTCTCAAAAATTTTGGAAAATGATGTCAGCAGTGAAATAGGTCGGTAGTTACTGACGTCTCTCTTATCACCTTTCGTAAAGATGGGTTTAACAACGGCATATTTTAGTCTCTCTGGAAAAATGCCTTGAGTTAATGATGTATTACATATTTCGGACAGTACCGGACTTACTATATGGGAATAAATCTTTAGTAGTCTTTTGGAAACACCATCACAACCAGAAGAGCTCTTATTTAACTCATTGGATTTTTTCTGGTTGGTTATAATTTTAGTGAAATATTTTACAGAGAGAAAACTGACAGGGCTAAAGGTCTTTTTTTGTCTCTCTCGTTTCTAGTGAAGAGCAATAATTACACCATTGATCCCGTATTCATCCACAAATATTCTGTAAATAATTTTGTATAACTTTTTCTCGAGCTTTAACCATTAGTATCGTCTCCAGCCCCTTCCTTTTTTTCATACGTCGAATGACATTGCCCAATACATTTGACATTACGCCCCAAATGTTATTATTTTCATTATTGACAGTGTGTGTTCCTGATCCATCTCTCAAAATATACTGACGCCCGAAGAAATCTTGGAATGTTCGCATAATTTTCTCTATGTTTTTAAGTACAGTAGCACTTGACATTGTAACTGACAAACGTCATGATTGTTTTCTTTATTTTCGTTTTGTTTTCAGCTACCAGATTTCATTACATCTACTCAAATCCCTCGAAGACATTCTGCATGTTCTATTGTGTTTTCATCGCCGTATTTCTTTAGCACTCTCCTCAGACACCGACCAACAGATAAGCTTTAGCGGTACAATGAATGTGTCTCTCCTTCGCTTTAGTACCTACTGCAGTCCATTTGATTTCATTTTATTTAGCTTTTTTCGTACTTGTTTTAAAATATTTCTTGTTAAATGTCGGAATACTTGTTGAGTAAAAATTTTAGGCTGTTTAATTTATTTCTTGATTCGTTGTGCCTATGTAACGAGAACATTTAGCATTATTTTTCGTCTTTTCTCCCCCAGTATTGTTCCATTGGTTCACTGTGTGTCCCTTTTGTTCTTATGTCCATCCCAAGTGTTGTGGGATACACTGCGTAGCAAATTTTAGTTTCTGAATTAGGGTTCTAAAGTTCATTTTATCTTCAATTATTTCTTCATGAAGGCTAATTTATTTTATGTCCTCATGAACTTCTGTTAGCCAGTTGTATTTTTTACCCGCCCGGATGATAGCCGTCCGTGTTAATGCTCCGCTTCCGACACGGGGAGGTGCGACGGCCCCGGACCCAAATCCCGCTTCTGTTACACAATTCACAAACACTTAAAAATCTTTCAGTCACTTTCACACAAATAACACTACACGCAGACAGTTGCCGTACACACATTCTGTCCCAGGGGATAACGGGCTGATGGCGTCAAATCGCCGTTTCCTGATCATACCCGTAACTGTTCTTTAACTCGATAGATCTCCTGTGATTCCTGTTTCATCAGAAATCCATTTTCGTATCTTCGTCGTAAGATTTTTCTAAGAGTTTTTCTTTCTTGTTTTTCAATGACTTTCGTTTGCGGTCTGCGACTAGTTATCATGATTTCAGATTCTTCTTCTTCTTCTGTTTTAACAACTGTGCCAGAAAGCTGTAATTTTCTTTTTCGCGATACAGTATTTTTATTCTATCTGTTCCAGATACATTTTTATGGACTTCACTAATGTTTCATTTTTAGATTTGTCTCTGTTGCACGCGAAATGTAATGACTTTGTCATCTAAAGCTTGTATCGTACATTTTAGTCAGCTCAGTGCTTTGTACACTGGAGAATATCTAAAGAGAAAGCGTCTAGAGTCTGAATACTTTTTACATTCTCTGTATGCTTGAAGCTGTGTTCAGTGCGAGCGAAGCTACTTGTATGGGTGCCGACTGCTGTGCTGGTAGGATGGAGCTACTTGTATGGGTGCCGGCTGCTGTGCTGGTGGGATGGAGCTCCGGCGCGGAGCAGCGAACGTCCTTGAGTCAAGGGCACTGCTAGCCAGCCAGTAGCCACCTGCAGCGAAACATTAATCAGCAACGTCGCTTTCCATCAACCTAGGGACGCGCTGCTCAAATTTCCGTGACATCACCTCTCGTTACCGCAGTGCGCCTACCACCCTCTCTGGACAAGTTTTGTAACCCCAATTGGCTGAACCCCTGTAGCGGAGACAAAGAGGTCTGCCTGCGATGTGGACATCCCGATACGAGCTTTACAACGTTCGTTTGCCAGGCCTATAGCTGACAAGGAATTCCCTATTTGTAGTTCTCTGAACCCGTGTATTATACGCACGATTTAACGTGGCGCTTTCGTCGGAGCGAAGGAATCAGAGGAGAACGGATGACTTGCAACCGGTCCGAAATGTATCCGCTCGTTGCCGACCTTACCAACTAAACAACACAATACGCAGTGGCGTTGTAGGTGGCACAATGAATGCAATGTTGATTGCAATGGGTTGCTTGGCCCGCGTGAAAGAGGAGGGAATCGTTACGCTTAAATCTCTTCTCCCCCCGTAGCAGCCCATAAGCGTGGTGGCGATCTCGGATAAGTGACTTATCGTTAAAAGGACAGCTCAACCCGAAACAAGAATAACCGCCGGCCGGTGTGGCCCTGCGGTTCTAGGCGCTTCATTCTGGAACCGCGTGACCGCTACGGTCGCAGGTTCGAATCCTGCCTCGGGCATGGATGTGTGTGATGTCCTTAGGTTAGTTAGGTTTAAGTAGTTCTAAGTTCTAGGGGACTAACGACCTCAGAAGTTGAGTCCCATAGTGCTCAGAGCCATTTGAACCATTTTTGAGCCAAGAATAACCAGCAGTATTTCACGGCATTCGGGTCGGGTCACATGACGTCCCTCGCTTGCTACTTTGGAGACTGGATTTCATCTTATTTCGTTATTTAAGTATTACAACCTACATGTAACGACAGTATGCCCTTTCAAGGCATTGGCGGGCTGAAAAGTTATCACAAGCGTCACTCTTGGTAAGATTTGTTACAGTTAAATATCAGTTTACTGCACATCAGCGGTACTGTTCCGTTAATCCCAGTTCTTGTATTTTCTTCCACATACATTGGTTGAAATGGAAACAGCGACCGAAAAACTATGTTTCGGGGAACACTGTATTCATCGGTTTGACTGTGACCATTTCAAACTCTAGAACTGCAGTTTTCTGTGAGCACATAGGCATCTTAATTTTCAAATCAGAAAAATAATCTTTCGTTTGTATTTTGATTTTCGTCTCGGAGTAAAGCAATTAAAACTGGAAATAACTTCTTCTCTTCTTCTGTGCCTCCGATGTCAACGTGTATGGTGTACAGTTGTTTGAACTGTTTCGAACAACTGTCAAATGGCCCGTCCACAAGAATAGATCCATTTCCACACGGGATGTTTTCCGCTTCTTCACTATTGTTATCTTAATTTCAAAACGACGTTGCTCAGTTGAATCTCTACAAAAGTACCAGGATTCTGGGTTGTCCCAGTATCTTCCCTTATTGCTTAACACAATGCAGTCCTAGAGTTCTCATAATTTCAAATCCTGAAATACCTGTCTAAAAATTTGGAAAACAAGCACTGTTTTTCTTCGTGAACTCTTTTCCTGAAGTTACGCATTTGTTTCTTAATCTGCGTCTCTGCTTCGGCAGGTGGGCTAGAACGTTGCTGTTCAGTCATGATCCCACCGTTTGCAATTTTTAAACAGCTTCGACTCTTGCTCCGTTTGGAATTCACGCACAACCATTCATATAATTATCACATTTTCTGTGGACCCAGTAAGGATGATCATACTTGAGAAGACATGGCTTCCCTTTTAGTCGGCCCGCATCTCGTGGTCGTGCGGTAGAGTTCTCGCTTCCCACGCCAGGGTTCCCGGGTTCGATTCCCGGCGGGGTCAGGGATTTTCTCTGCCTCGTGATGGCTGGGTGTTGTATGATGTCCTTAGGTTAGTTAGGTTTAAGTAGTTCTAATTTCTAGGGGACTGATGACCATAGATGTTAAGTCCCATAGTGCTCAGAGCCATTTGAACCATTTTTTTCCATTTCGTCGTTGTAGTTATTACCGTTATTCGCAGTGTAGGTTAGTCCTACGAAGCTGTACAGAAACGGGGGCTGTCGGCGAGGGCACTGCCTAACTGACGGTAATAACACTTCCGCTGTTGCTGAAGGACTGGCGTAAATCACCAGTGGGGGAGGCTCTCGTCGGAAAATCAACGATGTGAAACTGCTTGGAAGGAAGTCGCGCGCTATCTCTGGCATATCCAAAACGGGTCGGAAACACAACGGTCAGAAAGGCCACGTATCCACTTACTGTTACGGACAGCTCGGCACGAAACAAAAATAACCAGTAACATTTCAGGGTAGCGCGAGCCCATAGAATTGCTTTGTTTCAGATGAGCCTGTATGCAATCTCACCGTGCAGATATAATAATGAGATTTGTCATGACCTCAAAATTCGGCCGTGGTGGCCGAGCGGTTCTAGGCGCTTCAGTCCGGAACCACACCACTGCTACTGTCGCAGGTTCGAATCCTGCCTCGGGAATGGATGTGTGTGATGTCCTTAGGTTAGTTAGGTTTAAGTAGTTCTAAGTTCTAGGGGACTCATGACCTCAGATGTTAAGTCCCAATGTGCTTAGAGCCATTTGAACCATTTGAACGTTTCTGGAACGCTTTCTCTGGACGTGTCCTGCCAATAAAACGCAGTCTTTGGTTAGCCTTCTCCACAACATTTTCTGTGTGTTCCTTCCTATTTAAGTTGTTCGTATTTGTAATTCCTAGGCATTCAGTTTAATTTACGACCTTTAGATTTGACTGATTTGTCGTGTAACCCAAGTTTACGAATTTCTTTTAGCACTCATGTGCATTATCTCACACTTCTCGTTATTTACGATCAACTGCCAGTTTTCTCACCATTCACGTATCTTTTCTAAACCGTTTTGCAATTTGTTTTGATCTTCTGATGACTGTATTAGTCTACAAAGAACCTAAGACGGCTGCTCAGATTGTCTCCCAAATCGTTTATATAGCTAAGGAACAGCAAAGGACCTATAACACTACCTTGGGGAACGCCAGAAATCGCTTCTCTTTTACTCGATGACTTTCCGTCAATTACTACGAACTGTGACCTCTCTGACGGGAAGTCACAAAAATCAGACACATAACTGAGACGATATTCCATAAGCACGCAATTTCGCTACAAGCCGCTTGTGTGGTACAGTGTCAAAGGCCTTCCGAAAATCCAGAAATACGGGATCGAACTGAAATCCCTTGTCAATAGCACTCAACACTTCATGCGAATAAAGAGCTAGTTGCGTTTCACAAGAACCATTTTTTCTAAGCCCATGTTGACTGTGTGTCAATAGACCGTTCCCTTCGAGGTAATTCATAATGATCGAACATAATATATGTTCCAGAATCATGCTGCATATCGACGTTAATGATATGTGCCTGTAGTTTAGTGGACTACTCCTACTACCTTTCTTGAATATTTGTGTGACCTGTGCAACTTTCCAGTTTTTGGGTACGGATCTTTCGTCGAGCGAACAGTTGTATATGATTGTTAAGTATAGAGCTAATGCATCAGCATACTCTGAAAGGAAACAAACTGGTGTACAGTCTGGACCAGAAGACTTTCCTTTATTAGGTGATTTAAGTTGCTTCACTACTTCAAATGGCTCTGAGCACTATGGGACTTAACATCTGATGTCATCAGTCCCCTAGAACTTAGAACTACTTAAACCTAACTAACCTAAGAACATCACACACTTCCATGCCCGAGGCAGGATTCGAACCTGCGACTGTAGCGGTCGCGCGGTTGCAGACTGTAGCGCCTAGAACCGCTCGACCACTCCGGCCGGTTGCTTCACTACTCCAAGGATATTTACTTCTACGTTACTCATGTTGGCACCTGTTCTTGATTAGAATTCTGGAATATTTACTTCGTCTTCTTTTGTGAAGGCATTTCGGAAGGCTGTGTTTATTAACTACGCTTTGGCAGCACTGTCTGCACTATTGCACAGAGAAGTCATTGACTGTTTCTTGCTGCTAACGTACTTCACATAATACCAGAATCTCTTAGGATTTTCTGCCAGGTTTCGAGACAAAGTTTCGTTGTGGAAACTGTTACAAGCATCTCGCATTGAAGTCCGCGCTAAATTTCGAGCTTCTGTAAAAGATCGCCAATCATGGGGATTTTGCGTCTGTTAAAATCTGGCATGTTTCTTTCGTTGTTTCTGCAACGGTGTTCTGACCCGTTTTGTCTACCAAGCACGATCAGCTCCGTCGTTTGTTAATTTATTTGGTATTAATCTCTCAATTGCTGCCGATACTGTTTCTTTGAATTGAAGCCACATCTGGTCTACGCTTATATTATTAACTTAGAAGGAGTGGAGATTGTCTCTCAGGAAGCAGTCAAGCGAATTTTTATCTGTTTTTTTTAATAGGTAAATTTTTCGTTTATTTTTGGAGGATTTGTGGATTACAATATTCAGTCTCGCTAAGACAATTCTTTGCACAGTAATCCCTGTATCCGTTTTGATGCTCGTTATTAACTCAGGATTATTTGTTGCTAAGAGGTCAAGTCTGTTTTCACAACCGTTTACTATTCGCGTGGGCTCATGAACTAACTGCTGGAAATAATTTTCAGATAATGCGTTTAGCACAATTTCGGATGATTTTTTATGCATACTTCCGGAATTAAACATGTATTTTCGCCAAAATATCGAGGGTAAATTAAAGTCACCACGAACTAGAATCGTATGAGTCGGGTACGTGTTTGAAATTAAACTCAAGTTTTCTTCGAACCTTTCAGCAACTGTATGATCTGAATTGGGAGGTCGGTAAAAGGATCCAATTATTATTTTATTCCGGTTGCCAACAATGACCTCTGCACATACTAACTCACAGGAACTATCTACTTCAATTTCGCGACAAGATGTACTACTTCTAACAGCAACAAACATGCCGCCGCTGTGGCCGAGCGGTTCTAGGCGCTTCAGTCCTGAACCATGGATGTGTGTGATGTCCTTAGGTTAGTTAGGTTTAAGTAGTTCTAAGTTCTAGGGGACTGATGACCTCAGATGCTAAGTCCCATAGTGCTCAGAGCCATTTTAGCCATGCCACCGCCAACCGTGTCTAGCCAGTCCTTTCGGAACACCGTTAGGTTCTTCGCAAAAATTTCGGCTGAGCTTATTTCCGGCTTTAGCCAGCTTTCAGTGCCTATGAGCATCAGTGCTTTCCATTAGCGCTTGGGGCTCTGGTACTTTCCCAACACAGCTGCGACAGTTTACAACTAAGAAGAAGAATAAAGCGAATACGGAAATAAAAAGTTATGAACAACCTGAATAGTTTATAAAGTTGATGGCTGCACTTCACAGTAGTGAATCTTTTGTTGCTTGCGGAAAAGCTGTAAGACACTTCTTACTAGCTTAGCAGATGTATAGCCCTCTTTCCCTCTGTATAAATAACAACTTCCATATATTTTTTTTTCCTAGGGGTGTGCGAGCTCTCTCAACTTTTAGCACAGATCCGTCAGTCACTCTGGGGGCATATGGTCCTGTAATTCTAATAGTACTCTTGCTAGGTACAAACTTATAGCTTTCTAGGAAAGTATTCAAGGTATCTCAACACACTTATATGCAGTGCTAATGTTACCAAAAAAAATTCTACTACTTCCTACGAATAAATAAATTTCCCGGCCATTGCTAGCACCCTGTGTTCCTAGTTGCCGCTGAATTCCACACGCCAGCGTTTGAGGTGTGCTCTGTCCTGCAGGAGACTTACTTTTCACCTCACAATTTTGCTATGACGTCATAAATTTAGTGTGACGGTATTATTTCCTACAACATGCTAGTTTTAACACATAAACGGTGATATCACACACTCTAGTCGTGTAGTGGTGGGTTAGCAATGGTTTATCTACTGAAGTGCGGTATTTTTTAAATGTACAATATCTTTGATTGGAAATCGGTATACCTGCAAAGCTTATGGAATCTAGTATCCTGTCATTAATTTTGTGGGCGTCATTATGTCTACCAATACAGGAATGTGTTCGTTTCTAACACAGACACTATGGCGCCGCACTCACATTAGTAATGAAGTGGTATCTTGGCGAGGATAAATAATACAGATACTTTTGGACACATGCTGCATTTTCACTGGCTGAGAGTATCATGACGTCGAAGCGACACGACGGGACGCGACATAACACGACGTTGATGTGGCGCTGAGAGCAGTGGGGTGGAACTCGCATACTTGGATGAAATATTTAAACTTTAAAAATACGAAAATTGGTAAAAAAGTATACGTAAATTGGTAAAAAAATAATACGTAAAATTGTGGAAAATACGGAAAGTGATAGTGCTTTCATATCAGCCTGGGCGTAGTCTCTGCTAATACCTCTCGAATGGTGAAACTCACATGACATTTAATTTAATTTAATTTGTTATTTACTAACAACTTTATGAAGTGATTTAATGTAACTATAATAGCATTAATTTGTTATTAACAAATATCCACAACGTGAAACTGTCCCTATGGTGCACAGCTCCGGAGTGAACGCACCCACTCGAGAGAAAGATGAAATTTGTGAGGGGTTGCTTGAAATACGTAGGTCCAGAGAAAGAGGATGGGAGGAGAGGGTGCGGGGATGATCTTTATCAACCGCCAGTGGTTTCCCAGGGGGAGGGAAGTGGGGGAGAGAGGGCTGACATTGAATATAGGTCGCCCAAGGGTGTAAACTGATACAGGGAGTGTAGCCTGAGAACCCTCTCATCTTGTTAGTGATCTTGATCTGACGCCCCCTCTATCTAGTATGCCCACTAACATCTTGACTACATAACTGACATTCAAGCCATTGTCATGCGCGATTTGAACAACATCCCAAAGAAGGACTCTTTTTGACGGTTATGCGCGTTTCTGCGAATGTACTGCGGGCTGTAGTCAAGTCGGAGGTGACAATGTAGATCACGTGAAAAGTTAGCTTTTCTGTATATTTTTTTTTTATTTTTTATTGACAGGGTGATTCTATTTTATTAAATCTGCTTCACTGATTCATTTCTCAGTACTGAATTTCTCGCTGTTCTGATTAAATGAAATGGAAGCTAGAGCTTTGACGTATGCACTGATGAGACCAAGCTTGATAACAGCTGCCCATCGCGAGATTGGGTGTCGCCTGGTGGCGCTATTGGCACGTGTCGCAGTGAGGAAAGTACACTACTGGCCATTAAAATTGCTACACCACGAAGATGACGTGCTACAGACGCGAAATTCAAGCGACAGGAAGAACATGCTGTGATATGCAAATGGTTAGCTTTACAGAGCACTCACACAAGGTTGGCGCCGGTGGCGACACCTACAACGTGCTGACACGAGGAAAGTTTCCAACCGATTTCTCACACACAAACGGCAGTTGACCGGCGTTGCCTGGCGAAACGTTGTTGTGATGCCTCGTGTAAGGAGGAGAAATGCGTACCATCACGTTTCCGACTTTGATAAAGGTCGGACTGTAGCTTATCGCGATTGGGGTTTAACGTATCGCGACATTGCTGCTCACGTTGGTCGAGATCCAATGACTGTTAGCAGAATATGGAATCGGTGGGTTGAGGAGTGTAATACGGAACGCCGTGCTTGATTCCAAAGGCATCGTATCACTAGCAGTCGAGATGACAGGCCTCTTATCCGCATGGCTGTAACGGATCGTGCAGCCATGTGTCGATCACTGAATCAACAAAAATGGTTCAAATGGCTCTGAGCACTATGGGACTTAACATCTACGGTCATCAGCCCCTAGAACTTAGAACTACTTAAACCTAACTAACCTAAGGACATCACACACACTGATGCCCGAGGCAGGATTCGAACCTGCGACCGCAGCGGTCGCGCGGTTCCAGACTGTAGCGCCTTTAACCGCTTGGCCACCCCGGCCGGCACTGAATCAACAGACGGGGACGTTTGCAAGACAACAACCATCTGCACGAACAGTTCGACGACGTTTGCAGCAGCATAGACTATCAGCTCGGAGACCATGGCTGTGGTTACTCTTGACGCTGCATCACAGAAAGGAGCGCCTGCGATGGTGTACTCGACGACGAACCTGGGTGCACGAATGGCAAAACGTCATTTTTTCGGATGAATCCAGGTTCTGTTTACAGCATCATGATGGTCGCATCCGTGTTTGGCGACATCGCAGTGAACGCACTCTGGAAGCGTGTATTCGTCATAGCCATACTGGCGTATCACCCGGCGTCATGGTATAGCGTGCCATTGGTTACACGTCTCGGTCACCTCTTGTTCGCATTGACGGCACTTTTAACAGTGGACGTTACATTTCAGATGTGTTACGACCCGTGGCTCTACCCTTCATTCGATCCCTGCGAAACCCTACATTTCAGCAGGATAATGCACGACCGCATGTTGCAGGTCCTGTACGGGCCTTTCTGGATACAGAACATGTTCGACTACTGCCCTGGCCAGCACATTCTCCAGATCTCTCACCAATTGAAAACGTCTGGTCAATGGTGGCCGAGCAACTGGCTCGTCACAATACGCCAGTCACTTCTCTTGATGAACTGTGGTATCGTGTTGAAGTTGCATCGGCAGCTGTACGTGTACACGCCATCCAAGCTGTGTTTGACTCAATGCCCAGGCGTATCAAGGCCGTTATTACGGCCAGATGTGGTTGATCTGGGTATTGATTTCTCAGGATCTGTGCACCCAAATTGGGTGAAAATGTAATCACATGTCAGTTCTAGTATAATGTATTTGTCCAATGAATAACCGTTTATCATCTGCATTTTTTCTTGGTGTAACAATTTAATGGCCAGTAGTGCATGTAAGAGGAGCGAGACAAATGGAGAGTCATTCTAGTGACGATATGGAAATCCACTGACACAAGCGACTTTGCCATAGCGCAGATTGCTATCCTCCAGCGTCTGGGGACGAGAAAGTCGCAAATCGCGAAGCTGGTCGTCTGTTTCCGTGCTACTCCCGCAAGCATTTATGGAAAGTGTATGGAGATTGGATCCTGTGTCAGTGAAAAATTTCACATGGTCCGGAACGTGTGTCAGTGAAAACATGTCACATGGTCATATTCATCAAGTTTCTTATTAGACCATGCCAATAGTCGTGTCCGTATATTACGTCATAAAGGTGAACAGTTGCTCGAAACATACAAGGATAGCACAAAATATGGAAACACCAAAAACATAGCACATTACCACGCGTAATACAAAACCATTGCCGGCCGAAGTGGCCGTGCGGTTTAAGGCGCTGCAGTCTGGAACCGCAAGACCGCTATGGTCGCAGGTTCGAATCCTGCCTCGGGCATGGATGTTTGTGATGTCCTTAGGTTAGTTAGGTTTAACTAGTTCTAAGTTCTAGGGGACTAATGACCTCAGCAGTTGAGTCCCATAGTGCTCAGAGCCATTTGAACCATTTTGAACAAAACCATTGGCATTAAAAACACCTCCCAGTCGTGTCGAAGTGGTTTAATATATGTCGTGTACGGTTTTCGAGGGAATATTGTACCATTATTCATACAAAACAGTGGTATGTTCGAGTAATGGTGTACAGCGATCACACACACATCTCTCCAAAGTAGGCTACAAAGGCACTATAATATTGAGATCTGGTGACTGTAGTGGCCAGGGATGATGAGAAAATTCATTCTCGTGCTCACAAAGCCATTTCTTGACGATGCGAGCTGTGTGAACAGTGATTCTGTCGTCTTGGAATATAGCATCACCGTTGGGATGCACCTGATCAGCCAACCCTTGGCAACAATGTGACCTTGCAAAGTAACAATTGCACCCATGGAATACCACGATATGATACCAGACACCCGCCATGTTTCACTTAGGATGTATTGTATTGTATGTTAACCGGGGGCCCAGAAACGACGGAGAGGCTCCGTCCCCGCCGCAGCCGCAGTGGTCCACAACCCCACGACGGCTATCGCAGTCCACTTCATCCTTCCGCCGCCCCACATCGAACCCAGGGTTACTGTGCGGTTCGGCCCCCGGTGAACCCCCCAGGGAACGTCTCACACCAGACGAGTGTAACCCCTATGTTTGAGTGGTAGAGTAATGGTGGTCTACGCGTACGTGGAGTACTTGTTTGCGCAGCTATCGCCGACATAGTGTAGCTGAGGCGGAATAAGGGGAACCAGCCCGCATTTTCCGTGGCAGATGGAAAACCGCCTAAAAACCATCCACAGACTGGCCGGCTCACCGGACCTCGACACAAGTTCGCCGGGCGGATTCGTGCCGGGGACCAGGCGCTCCTTCCCACTCCGGAACTTGGGATGTAAACTCGGCCGAAATTCGAAGCACTGTACGAGGGTGATCCCATAAGTAAGGTCTCCTATTTTTTTATAAGTACATAGACCTGTTTATTTCTACAATGGTTTACATCAGTTTACAGCTTGAACATTTAGCTATTTTTCGACATAATCACCTTTTCTGTCGATGCATTTTTGTTGACGCTGTGGCAGTTTTTGTATGCCCATGTCATACCAGCTCGCAGCCATGCTGTTCGGAAAGTTATGAACCTATTCTTTGACCTCGTCGGCGGAGCTGAACGCTTTCCGGCCAAATGTTCTTTTAACCTAGGGAACAGGTGATAGTCACTGGGACCTCGTCGGCGGAGCTGAACGCTTTCCGGCCAAATGTTCTTTTAACCTAGGGAACAGGTGATAGTCACTGGGAGCCAAGTCAGGCCTATAGGGTGGGTGGGTGATTACGTTCCACAGAAACTGTTGCAGGAGAGCAACGTTTTGCCGAGAGATGTGTGGGCGAGCGTTGTCGTGGAGAATGTATACGTCCTTGCTCAACATTCCTCTTCTCTGGTTCTGAATGCCCCGTTTGAGTTTTTTCAGAGTCTCACAGTACCAGCGTTAACTGTGGTCCCAGCGATTCAGCTCCGACGACGAGGTGAAAGAAGAGTTTCATAACTTTCTAAACAGCATGGCGGCGAGCTGGCATGACATGGGCATACAAAAACTGCCACAGTGTCTACAAAAATGCATCGACAGAAATGGTGATTATGTCGAAAATAGCTGAATATCCAAGTTGTAAACTGATGTAAACCATTGTAGAAATCAGCAGGTCTATGTACGTATAAAAAATAGATACCTTACTTTTGGTTCAGAATAGTTCAAATGGCTCTGAGCACTATGGGACTTGACATCTGAGGTCATCAGTCCCCTAGAACTTAGAACTACTTAAACCTAACTAATCTAAGGACATCACACACATCCATGCCCGAGGCAGGATTCGAACCTGTGACCGTAGCGGTCTCGGGGCCTTACTTTTGGGATTACCCTCGTAAAACAAGAATCACCTGACCAAATGACGTTCTTCCATTGCTCAATAGTACAGTTTTATGGCTTCGGCACCACGTTTTCCTGTTACCGGCATTTGCATCACTCGTGAGTGGTTTTGGAATTACAGCTTGCCTTGCAATTCCCTGATTATGCAGCTTCCATCGTGTTGTTTTCGCACTGACGGAGTTCGCGAGTGCAGTATTCAGTTCTGCAGTGGCTTTTGCAGCTGTCGTCCTCTTATTTACCATCACAGTCCTCTTCAGTGACGGTCCTTCACGGTCACTCTACGTACACTTTCCTCCGCGTTGTGATTTTTCTATTTTGCTGCATACGGTATAAATCTTCATTACGTTGCTTCTTAAAACACAAGTCTGGCTACGTTGTTTACCGAAGCACCCAACACACGAGCGTCATCAGTTTTCCCACGTTCAAATTCACTTAGCTCCGACATAATCAACTCACAATCACGCGGAACGCTATTCTGACCACGAGTGACGCTGCAACGTGTTGAGGGCACTGCGCAGGTGCCGTTCGTGGTCACTCACAACAGCGCAACCTGCAGGGTTCGCTATCATCTGCATTTACATTCCATTTCTGAACATACCTTCACCATGGAGTCAAGCAGTATATTGCTCCCTCCTACGTATATCTCGCGAAGAGACCATGAGGATAAAATCAGAGGGATTAGAGCCCACAGAGAGGCATGCCGACAATCTATCTTTCCATGAACAATACGAGACTGGAATAGAAGGGAGAACCGATAGAGGTACTTTAAGTACCCTCCGCCACACACCGTCAGGTGGCTTGCGGAGTATGGATGTAGATGTAGATGTAGACTGGTAGTTCTATTAGGCCTGTCTTTTTTGGAATAGTAATTATTACATTGTGTTTGAAATTTGAGGGTATTTCGCCTGTCTCATGTATCTTATTCACGAAGTGGAACATTTTTGTCATTGTACGTTTTCCCGAGGATCAAAATAATTTTAAGTGTGTGTCGTCTACGCCAGGTTTCTTGTTTAGATTTAAGTCATTCAGTGCTCTGTCAATTTTTTCTCATAGTATCATATCTCTTATTTCATCTTCGCCTACTTCATCTTCTCTTTTGTCCTTAAGTTTCTTTCCACTGTATAGATCCTCCTTCCGTGCTTCAACTTGCCCTTCTTTGCTTAGCGCTAGCCTGTTTACATAGCCTGGTAATTGTTTCGTGTCAAAAATGGGCTAGTCATTAAAGTTTTACTATACTTGACACGTTATGTCTCATTTCTAATATTGTTCGTGTTTGACATAAAAAAGTCTAAAGCATCTCAAATATGTGGCGTACGTTGTTAACACACCAGTAGTAAAAGGCCCAACTATTTTCCAGCGATTCTAATCAAGGCAGCTCCTAACTCATCTAAATTGGCTAAACCAGTCGCGTGACATCCCACAGTACGAGGAACGGCCCGAGCTGTTTATGATGCTTAGAGCCAGTCTCCCTGACAATGGTTCCGCGCGATGCCGGTCATCGAGCTTGCATCGTACATGAAACACAATGTATTATGACTTAAAATGTATTTCACCTTTGTAGGATGCTCTTTGAAAAAGCTGTTTTCCAATACACAGAAAATGCCATCATTTGGTTTTTTTTTTTTAAGTTGTGAGTTCTTAACAAGTTATGATTTTTTATGCTTTTTGCCTCAGTCCTATTTTGATATTTGCCCCTTTCTTGTTTGAGTATACTGAGGTGACGAAAAGTGGTCGCTTCCTAAGCAAGTAAGAGGTTGAAACTATTACTTATGCTACCTGTGTACAGCTCACTTGTCCCACTGTCGCTCAGTAACTGAGCAGTCTCTAATGAAGCCTCGTTCCCGAAAGTGCAGCTGAATTTCAAGTACCACGGTGAACAATACATTGCCACATTAATAACTATTTGAAAACAAAAAGATTCTGACTGACTGACACTGGCACGCAGCAGCGAGTTGAAACCTGCTTTGCATTGTTGGCATAATTTCCTGACGGCGTATCTCTCCATTATGTGCTAGAGTTGGAATGGAAGACATCTCATGACATGACACGAGACGTGATATCGTCACAGTACCTGCCCGACCTTACCACGCCAGAATATGGGGAATAATGCCGTCCCATGTGGCTCAACGTAGGTAAAAGTCTAATGAAGAATTGCAGATAATCGTTGTTGAGATGCTCGGAGAGATATCAGCGAGAACGTGGAGACGCTGAAATGAGTGACAACATTGTATTTTGGTGCAGTTCTCGATTTCTTTGATACAAAAGAAAGGTTCAAGAGCGGGACTGAAATTAAAGGTGAAAGAATATCAATGATCAAATTCTCTGAAAGATGAAAGCGAAGAAGAATTACAGGATCCGTTGAATGGAATTAACAGTCTAATGAATACAGAACATGGACTGAGAGTAAATCGAAGAAAGACGAAAGTAATGAAAAGTGTCAGAAACGAGAACTACGAGAAAATATCAGAATTGGGGATGACGATGTAGACGAAGTTAAGGAATTCTGCTACTTAGGCAGCAAAATAACCCATGATGGACGGAGCGTTCCTAGTGGCGTTCTACGGATCGAAGCGTGGAATGTCAGATCCCTTAATCGGGCAGGTAGGTTAGAAAATTTAAAAAAGGAAATGAATAGGTTAAAGTTAGATATAGTGGGAATTAGTGAAGTTCGGTGGCAGGAGGAACAACACGTTCGGTCAGGTGAATACAGGGTTATAAATACAAAATCAAATAGGGGTAATGCAGGAGTAGGTTTAATAATGAATAAAAAAATAGGAGTGCGGGTAAGCTACTACAAACAGCATAGTGAACGCATTATTGTGGCCAAGATAGACACAAAGCCCACGCTTACTACAGTACTACAAGTTTATATGCCAACTAGCTCTGCAGATGACGAAGAAATTGAAGAAATGTATGAGGAGATAAAAGAAATTATTCAGATAGTGAAGGGAGACGAAAATTTAATAGTCATGGGTGACTGGAATTCGATAGTAGGAAGAGAAGGAAACGTAGTAGCTGAATATAGATTGGTGGGAAGAAATGAAAGAGGAAGCCGCCTGGTAGAATTTTGCACAGAGCATAACTTAATCATAGCTAACACTTGGTTCAAGAATCATAAAAGAAGGTTGTATACCTGGAAGAATCCTGGAGATACTAAAAGGTATCAGATAGATTATATAATGGTAAGACAGAGATTTAGGAACCAGGTTTTAAATTGTAAGACATTTCCAGGGGCAGATGTGGACTCTGACCACAATCTATTGGTTATGAACTGTAGATTAAAATTGAAGAAACTGCAAAAAGGTGGGAATTTAAGGAGATGGGACCTGGATAAACTGACTAAACCAGAGGTTGTACAGAGTTTCAGGGAGAGTATAATGGAAGAATTGACAGGTATGGGGGAAAGAAATACAGTAGAAGAAGAATGGGTAGATTTGAGGGATAAAGTAGTGAAGGCAGCAGAGGAGCAAGTAGGTAAAAAGACGAGGGCTAGTAGAAATCCTTGGGTGACAGAAGAAATATTGAATTTAATTGATAAAAGGAGAAAATAAAAAAAACAATAAATGAAGCAGGCAAAAGGAATACAAACGTCTCAAAAATTGAGATCGACAGGAAGTGGAAAATGGCTAAGCAGGGATGGCTAGAGGACAAATGTAAGGATGTAGCGGCTTATCTCACGAGGGGTAAGACAGGTATTGCCAACAGGAAAATTAAAGAGACCTTTGGAGAAAAGAGAACCACTTGTATGAGTATCAAGAGCTCAGATGGAAACCCAATTCTAAGCAAAGAAGGGAAAACAGAAAGGTGGAAGGAGTATTTACAGGGTCTATACAAGGGCGATGTACTTGAGGACAATAAAATGGAAATGGAAGAGGATGTAGATGAAGATGAAAAGGGGGATACGATACTGCGTGAAGAGTTTGACAGAGCACTGAAAGACCTGAGTCGAAACAAGGCCCCCGGAGTAGACATCATTCCATTAGAACTACTGACAGCCTTGAGAGAGCCAGTCCTGACAAAACTCTACCATCTGGTGAGCAAAATGTATGTGACAAGCGAAATACCCTCAGACTTCAAGAAGAATATAATAATTCCAATCCCAAAAAAAAACAGGCGTTGACAGATGTGAAAATTAGCGAACTATCAGTTTAATAAGTCACAGCTGCAAAACACTAATGCTAATTCTTTACAGACGAATGGAAAAAATGGTAGAAGCGGACCTCGGGGAAGATCAGTTTGGATTCCGTAGAAATATTGGAACACACGAGGCAATACTAACATTACGACTTACCTTAGAAGAAAGGTTAAGGAAAGGCAAACCTACGTTTCTAGCATTTGTAGACTTAGAGAAAGCATTTGACAATGTTGACTGGAATAGTCTCTCTCAAATTCTAAAGGTGACAGGGGTAAAATATAGGGAGCGAAAGGCTATTTACAATTTGTACAGAAACCAGATGGCAGTTATAAGAGTCGAGGGGCATGAAAGGGAAGCAGTGGTTGGGAAGGGAGTGAGACAGCGTTGTAGCCTATCCCCGATGTTATTCAATCTGTATACTGAGCAAGCAGTAAAGGAAACAAAAGAAAAATTCGGAGAATGTATTAAAATCCATGGAAAATAAATAAAAACTTTGAGGTTCGCCGATGACATTGTAATTCTGTCAGAGACAGCAAAGGACTTGGAAGAGCAGTTAAATGGTATAGACAGTGTCTTGAAAGGAGGATATAAGATGAACATCAACAAAAGCAAAACGAGGATAATGGAATGTAGTCGAATGAACTCAGGTGATGCTGAGGGAATTAGATTAGGAAATGAGACACTTAAAGTAGTAAAAGAGTTTTGCTATTTGGGGAGCAAAATAACTGATGATGGTCGAAGTGGAGAAGATATAAAATGTAGACTGGCAATGGCAAGGAAAGCGTTTCTGAAGAAGAGGAATTTGTTGACATCGAGTATAGATTTAAGTGTCAGGAAGTCGTTTCTGAAAGTATTTGTATGGAGTGTAGCAATGTATGGAAGTGAAACATGGACGATAAATAGAGTGGGCAAGAAGAGAATAGAAACTTTCGAAATGCGGTGCTACAGAAGAGTGCTGAAGATTAGATGGGTAGATCACATAACTAATGAGGAGGTATTGAATAGGATTGGGAAGAAGAGGAGCTTGTGGCACAACTTGACTAGAAGAAGGGATCGGTTGGTAGGACATGTTCTGAGGCACCAAGGGATCACAAATTTAGTATTGGAGGGCAGCGTGGAGGGTAAAAATCGTAGAGGGAGGCCAAGAGATGAATACACTAAGCAGATTCAGAAGGATGTAGGCTGCAGTAGGTACTGGGTGATGAAGAAGCTTGCACAGGATAGAGTAGCATGGAGAGCTGCATCAAACGAGTCTCAGGACTGACCACAACAACAACAACAATTTCTGAGAATGTCCGTCTGGAGCACAGCATTGTATGGTAATAAAACGTGGACTTTGGGAAAACCAGAACAGAGAGAATCGAAGCATTTGGGATACAGTACTACAGAAGAATGTAGAGCATTAGGTAGACTGATAAGAATCTCAAGGAATGGAGTATAGGGAAAACATGGGCAAGGAGAAGGGACAGGATGATAGGACATATGTTAAGACACCAGGGATTATCTTCCGTGGTTCTAGAGGGAGCTGTAGAGGGTAAATCTGTAGCGGAAGACAGAGGATGGAATACATGCAGCAAATAATTGAAGACATAGGTTGCAATTGCTACTATGAAATGAAAAGGTCGGCACGGGAGAAGATTTCGTGGCAGGTCGCATTAAACCAGTGTTTGGCGACATCGCGGTGAATGAGTAACGAGCGTGTATTCGTCATCGCCATACTGGCGTATCACCGGGCGTGATGGTATGGGGTGCCATTGGTTACACGTCTCGGTCACCTCTTGTTCGCATTGACGGCACTCTGAACAGTGGACGTTACATTTCAGCGTTGTTACGACCCGTGGCTCTATCCTTGATTCTATTTCTGCGAAACCCTACATTTCAGTAGGATAATGCACGACCGAACTTTGCAGGTCCTGTACAGGTCTTTCTGGATACGGAAGATCTTCGACTGCTGCCCTGGCCAGCACATTCTCCAGATCTCTCACCAATTGAAAACGTCTGGTCTATGGTGGCCGAGCAACTGGCTCGTCACAATACGCCAGTCACTACTCTTGATGAACTGTGGTACACGCCATGCAAGATCTGTTTGACTCAATGCCCAGGCGTATCAAGGCCGCCGGCCGGTGTGTTAGTGCGGTCTAGGCGCTTCAGTCTGGAACCGCGTGACGCTCCGGTCGCAAGTTCGAATCCTGCCTCGGGCATGGAAGTGTGTGATGTCCGTATGTTAGTTAGGTTTAAGTAGTTCTAAGTTCTAGGGGACTGATGACCACAGATGTTAAGTCCCATAGTGCTCAGAGCCATTTGAACCATTGTATCAAGGCCGTTATTAGGGCCAGAGGTGGTTGTTCTGGGTCCTGATTTCTCAGGATCTATGCACCCAAATTGCGTGAAAATGTAATCACATGTCAGTTCTAGTATAATATATTTGTCCACTGAATACCAGTTTATCATCTGCATTTCTCCTTGGTGTAGCAATTTTAATGGCAAGTAGTGTAGATTTTCCGATTGTGCATCCTTGGAGCGGTTCGTGGCATCTATTCGTAGAAACCGTTATTTGCTTGTTTTGCCGGTTCAGTGTTACGTTTTAGTCCATTTAGAAACTACATATTCATTTGTTTTGTTTACAATCAAGTTTCGCCAGCTCTCGCTTCTTGTTAATTGTATATTACCCCACCAAAGCCGGCCGCGGTGGTCTCGCGGTTCTAGGCGCGCAGTCCGGAATCGTGCGACTGCTACGGTCGCAGGTTCGAATCCTACCTCGGGCATGGATGTGTGTGATGTCCTTAGGTTAGTTAGGTTTACGTAGTTCTAAGTTCTAGGGGACTAATGACCACAGCAGTTGAGTCCCATAGTGCACCAAACAACATGAATTTACGATTGTTCTTATTCTTATTTTTCCGTTGTCATGTGATATCAATCTATGAAAGTTTTATGATGTTCGTTATTGGACACTTAGGGGCAAAGGATTAACAACACACACACGACAATTCTAAAAATGAGTAAACGATTTATTCTTCTGGCATCAACTGGCGGGTCTGCTTTTGCCCCACGCTCATCAAAAACATATTACGCTAGTGCCGATTCTCACTCGTTGAACTTTGTGTGTTTGTCCAGTGTGTCGCTGATCTTAAATTTTGATTTCATGTGTATAGTAAGGAACAGTGGCAATCATATTTTAAGGTGTGTGTGACGAGACAGAGATAAAGAAGCAGATATTTTGTATACTTGACCTTATCGTAATTTATTTTGCGTGTGTGTGTGTGGGGGGGGGGGTTGAGGGGGGGCGAGGTCGGTGAGTAGGGGAGAGAGATAGATAGATAGATAGATAGATAGAGAGAGAGAGATCTGAATCGCGAACTTCAGCAAAGGGGCCCGACACTGAGATCGTTTGTATTACTTTGAATGGAATAATTACGTCATCGATGTCACGGCCTGATGTCATTGAGGCCAAGGAAACCATATAGTCCTCCCAGGCATTTTTCCAGTGGTCGTGATCTTTCGAGAAATCCCAACTCGTGACACGAGTGAGGTTGAAGTGCACTGTTCACGTTTTCTCCTTTATGGAATAAGACTAAGTCTTGCTCAGAAGTCTCTTAGCGATGTCGAGACCTTAAAGAGGCAGAGGCTGGTGCAATGAGGACAGGTAAGGGGAATGTGTATACGGTGGCTGTTGCGCAGGATAAAAAGTCAAGGACTGTTGAAGCTGGCCAGCAAGGCGAGGCCAGGGTATTTCAGAAGCTCACGCGATGGTGCAATTGGTCGCGCGCAGAGCCCTCTGTCGGCCGCACATCAAAGGCTCCTTAAGGAGCGCAGCATTTTGCGCCCGCTTTGACGCTATTTTATTCCGGGAGGGCCCGCACCGAACGGACGACCTGCAGTGGCTGCTCTTTCCCCACCACCAGCCGCATTCCCTCTCCCCCAACCCCCTCCCATGACCGAGCGGTAGCGGTTCGAGGAAAGCCGGCTGTGCGGCACACGTGTGCTGGCGGCGCCACTTGTGCAGGAAGTTTATGCTCCTGCTGTAGCACGGAAAGGGGGGAGGGGGAAGGGAGGTGTAGGCGCCTCCCGAGATGCGCCCGCAGCTCGTACTCATCTGCCATCTGCTCCTGTCACTTACCACACTCAACACTTCCTGGCTTAAATGACGCGTCACCGGTCACAAATCCCTTACGTAGGCGGAATTTGGGACTTCCGCTACACCCACTAGATGAAGGCGGCGCCAGACACACGGCAGTCGCCGAGCACCGAGCAAGTGTTCAGCCAATTGCCGAATTGCGGTGTCGAGGATTACTCGCACCTTGAACCAGATTTGCGTACATTGACCTTCGTCAAGTCGCTCCGTGAAAAGTATTCGCCGTTGACTAGTTTTATGGAATACAAACCGTTTCGGAGCTAGTAATTTGCGTAGCTGCTTCTGTTGCGCTGTCGTGTGGTACTATGTCCAGAATCGGAGAAGAATAAGACAGTGAATATTGTCAATCTAAGCAGGGAAATACAAGTATTAATCAGCTAAAAGGAAATGTCTGTTCATAACCTATTTTTTAACGTTTAGTCATTGATTTACTTTTTATATGTAATTGATGACGTTTGTTGTTGTAGGCATAGTCGCGCAGTCTTATTGGCAGAACAGAACCATCTGTAAAATTCGAAAGTCTAATGAAGATTTTAGCTGTGTTCATTACCAGAATGAAAAATGCTCATATCGTAGCACAAAAAAGGCGAATATGTCCTGGGCAGAGTTAGTGGTGTAAATGAAGAGAACTAGCTTTTCGCCTTATCTGGCAGCATCAAAATATCTTGACATATTCGTGCTTTTCTGCTTTTTAGTATTAGTACCCATGTAACGTAATACAATGCATCGTGTCAAGTAAAATAACGTGATACATGATGTCATGTCGTACAACATGACACATGGCATCATGTCATACAACATGGCATTTGTCATGTCATGCAATGACACAACCTGCCATTAAAGTTTAGTATTCATGCATCCCAACTTTGCGATATTTCCTGTTGTTATAGATGCACCTCCACTCTAGGCCGGCTGCAAGGCCGAACGGTTCTAGGCGCTTCAGTCCGTAACCGCGCTGCTACTACTGTCGCAGATTCGAATCCTGCCTCGGACACGGCTGTGTGTGATGTCTTTAGGTTAGTTAGGTTTAAGTAGTTCTAAGGGTAGTGGATTTATGACCTCAGATGTTAAGTCCCATAGTGCATGGAGCCATTAGAACCACTCTCTAGAAGCGCATACAATATGTGTCTATTCGTTCTTACACACCTCACCACAGATGTAAGAGGGTGTGGGTCCAAGAGGGCTTACTGCGCTGGGAAAGTAGGTTAACTCGTAAGAAAGCGCGAATATGTCAAGATGTTTTGATTTAAATGCCTTTGAAGCTGCCAGACAAGTCAAAAAGTTAGTTTTACATCCTTAATTGTGCCTAGGACTTATTCGCCTCTTTTGTGCTACGATAGGAGCATTTTTCATTCCGGATTCCAACTTTTACTCTACCATAATGTTGACATAAGACCACCATAGCTTGGCAACCGATGTAGATTTTTATTGACTCGGGCGACGACTGATCGGGTATAGCTTTTTTTATTGTCTTACGAACTATTTTGCTTGTATGGTGGCAACGGATAAAGCTTCTTCGCAAAACAACTTCTTACAAAATATGAACCGATTCGCACAAGTTTGAAACAGAGAAATGGCGTGCGTAAAGTAACTCTTTTCAGTTCACGTAAGAACGAATTTTACGTGCTAAATTTAACTCGACTTTGAACCGTCGACGACATATAAAGATAATTGAATAAAAATTTCGTTTTGACGTTATCCATTTATCTACCTGCGTGCAAAGTTTGAAACAATTCGCACATGTTTAACGTATAGAAGTAGTGCACTTCAAAAACCTCCCAGAAAAACTTGTTTTTGCACGTAAAATCCGAACGACGATCACTGTTCTTGTACGTTGCACTTACAAACAGTGCCGTTAGCTGAACATTAATTTCAGCCCAGTTAAAATCTTTTGCAAAAGGAATTAATTGATTCGCACAATTTGCCTGGATGCCAGCTCCGGTTCGTCGTTGAAATCTTGCTTAATATACTGAACATAGCTACAGTATGACATATGTTCGAAAGGCTACACAAATGGCTGCTGGTCCACGCTAAACCAGACTCTGTTCACCCCATGTTTCCAGCTGAAACACGAACAGAGTCCCATACTGCTCAGAGCCATTTGAACCATTTGAACCTTTGCTGTCTCTGACAGAATTACAATGTTATCGTCGAACCTCAAAGTTTTTATTTCTTCTCCATAGATATTAATTCCAACTCCGAATTTTTATTTTGTTTCCTTTACTGCTTGCACAATATACAGAGCAGTGTATATACAGTATATGAAATAATTATACTTACAGATCAATAGCACAGGCGGTTCTGAGGTAACAGGTATCGACCCATGCTGAAACATCCATGTTAGTACGTGTTGTAGCCTTCACAGGCGAATGCAAGCGCCGACTGGCATCCGGTCGATCTTACAGATGGCGAAGAACCCTGTCCTGGGATACGTTACGCCTCGCCTGCTCGATCTGTTCACGTAACTCTGTAAGAGTGGCTGGTTGACGAGTCGATTGGAGACAAGTCCGGAGATCGTGCTGGCCAGGGAAGTTGCTGCAGGTCTTGCAGAACAGGTTTAGTTTCACGGCCAGTGTGTGGGCGAGCATCACCTGCTCGAACAACACAGCACCTTCCTGTTGCAAGAATGGCAAAAGAACGGCTGTAACAACACTCTGTACGCAGCGAGGGCTTGTTGCTTGTTAGCGTCCCCTCCAGAAACAGCAAAGATGAACGAGAGTTGTAGTTTATGGCGCCCCAGAGCATAAGGCCTGGCACGGGGCGAGTGTGTCTTGAACGAATGCACTGTACGGGACAGCGCACACCGGGGTCCACGTCGTACGCACAAACGACCATCGCTTGTAGTAATAGTAGTAGTAGTAGTAGCTTTATTCATCCGTAGATCTCTTTTTACAAGGATTTAGGACATGTCACAGTATTCACAAATTTAGATCAATTTAAAATAAGCTAATTCGTATACACATACACTACTGGCCATTAAAATTGCTACACCACGAAGATGACGTGCTACAGACGCGAAATTTAACCGACAGGAAGAACATGCTGTGATATGCAAATGATTAGCTTTTCAGAGCATTCACACAAGGTTGGCGCCGGTGGCGACACCTACAACGTGTTGACATGAGGAAAGTTTCCAACCGATTTCTCATACACAAACAGCAGTTGACCGCCGTTGCCTGGTGAAACGTTGTTGTGATGCCTCATGCGAGGAGGAGAAATGCGTACCATCACGTTTCCGACTTTGATAAAGGTCGGATTGTAGCCTATCGCGATTGCGGTTTATCGTATCGCGACATTGCTGCTCGCGTTGGTCGAGATCCAATGACTGTTAGCAGAATATGGAATCGGTGGCTTCAGGAGGGTAATACGGAACGCCGTGCTGGATCCCAACGGCCTCGTATCACTAGCAGTCGAGATGACAGTAGCAGTCGAGATGACACGCATCTTATCCGCATGGCTGTAACGGATCGTGCAGCCACGTCTCGATTCCTGAGTCAACAGATGGGGACGTTCGCAAGACAAAAACCATCTGCACGAACAGTTCAACGACATTTGCAGCAGCATGGACTATCAGCTCGGAGACCATGGCTGCGGTTACCCTTGACGCTGCATCACAGACAGGAGCGCCTGCGATGGTGTACTCAACGACGAACCTGGGTGCAGAAATGGCAAAACGTCATTTTTTCGGATGAATCCAGGTTCTGTTTACAGCATGGTGATCGTCGCATCCGTGTTTGGCGACATCGCGGTGAACGCACATTGGAATCGTGTATTCGTCATCGCCATACTGGCGTAACAACCGTTATGATGGATGGTATGATGTGCCATTGGTTACACGTCTCGGTCACCTCTTGTTCGCATTGACGGCGCTTTGAACAGTGGACGTTACATTTCAGATGTGTTACGACCTGTGGCTCTATCCTTGATTCGATCCCTGCGAAACCCTACATTTCAGCAGGATAATGCACGACCGCATGTGGCAGGTCCTGTACGGGCCTTTCTGGATACAGAAAATGTTCGACTGCTGCCCTGGCCAGCACATTCTCCAGATCTCTCACCAACTGAAAACGTCTGGTCAATGGTGGCCGAGCAACTGGCTCTTTACAATACGCCAGTCACTACTCTTGATGAACTGTGGTATCGTGTTGAAGCTGCATGGGCAGCTGTACCTGTACACGCCATCCAAAGCTCTGTTTGACTCATTGCCCAGGCGTATCATGGCCGTTATTACGGCCAGAGGTGGTTGTTCTGGGTACTGATTTCTCAGGATCTATGCACCCAAATTGCGTGAAAATGTAATGACATGTCAGTTCCAGTATAATATATTTGTCCAATGAATACCCGTTTATCATCTACATTTCTTCTTGTTGTAGCAATTTTAATGGGCAGTATTGTATATTTACAGACTTCTTGTTAGAGACAATCATTAGGTTTACTCCTGGTATACAATACTTTTTTTACAAATAACTTATTAAATAATGTAATGCCACATTGTCCACTGATATCTCACTATTAGTGACTGCACACACTATACACACATTGTTTCATAATACTTCACTCACCACACACACACACACACACACACACACACACACACACACACACACACACACACTGGTGATCTCTGTGCCATTTTCTGTACCGCAACTTCCCATTTGCTATCCTGAAAAGCTGAGTAAGCATTCCTCCATAATGAGTGAGATGCTAAGCTCAGAGACAGGAAGAGGAGTTAGTATTGTGCTATGCGTAGCTTGGGGGTAAGTATTTCTAGAAAGGAAAAAAAGAAGGAAACAATCATAAAGTGAGGACGTTATGTGGAATGTTGGATATTTTATAATCACTATTATTATTATTTATTTGTATAATAATTTTTATCTAACCCCTACACTGTTTTAGCTATGTAATACTTCAATGTATAAAATGTATTGCATAACAGGTACTTTTTAGCTAGGTTTTTAAATAAGTGTGTTTTTGCAATTTCTTTAATCTCTTTTGGTAATTTATTGTAGAATTTTATTCCTTGTTAGAAAATGCTGATATGAGTTTTATGTTTATTTTTTCTTAGTAAATTTAAGTTGAGTCTATCTCTTATTGCATGGTCACGGACAGAGCTGTTTGTGCAGTAATTACCAACGTTATTTTTGATGTGTACAACTGACTGGTAAATGTATTCACATGGTGCAGTTAAAATCCCCACTGTTCTGAACAGGTCTTTACAATGAGCTCGACTAGTATTTTTGGTTATTATTCTTATGGCTCTTTTCTGGAGTTTGAAAATTGTGTGCATATTTTGTGCATTTGCTCCCCAAAAAAGGATGCCATAGCTAAGAATTGAGTGTACATATGAATAATATGTAGACTAAGTAAAAGACACTGCATGTTACACACTGATGATAGGATTATAAGGGCATAACATGCTGATGACATTCTGTTTGCAAGTACCTTTTCGTGTTCACACCACTTCAACTGAGAATCAATATTCATTCCTAGAAGTGACACTTCAACACGAAAAGTAGTCTACTTCGCATATTTTCATACGCTTATGTCGTATGGTATTATTTTTTGGGGTAATTCTTCTGATTCAGAAAGGGTATTTTTGGCTCAAAAACGGGCTGTTCGAGCTATATGTGGTGTAAGTTCGAGAACCTCTTGTCGACCCCTATTCAATAATCTGGGAATTCTGACACTGCCCTCACAGTATATATTTTCTTTAATGTCGTTTGTTGTTAGCAATATTAGCGTAGTCCCAAGAGTTAGCAGCTTTCACTCAGTTAATACTAGGCTGAAATCCAATCTGCATGTGGAATGCACTTCCTTGACTCTTGTGCAGAAAGGAGTGCAGTATTCTGCTGCATCCATTTTCAATAAGCTACCACAAGAACTCAAAAATCTTAGCAGTAGCCCAAACTCTTTTAAGTCTAAACTGGAAAGTTTCCTCATGGCTCACTCCTTCTATTCTGTCGAGGAGCTCCTGGAAGAGCTAAAAAAATTAAGCAAATTCCAGTGTTACATTGTTGATTTTCTTTATTTAAACTTTCGACTTGTCACCTGAATATGTTTTTTTATATTTCATTTTATCTGTTTCTAATATCGTGTTATAATTTCATGTATTGACTCGTTCCATGACCGTGGAGACTTCTCCTTAATTTGGTCCCACGGAACAATAAATAAATAAATAAATAAATAAATTGCATTTGTTACACAGTCTATAGAGTTGCCATCTACATTTAATTTAACATTGTCATTTTTCCTCTTCAAACTGAAATTCATGGCATTAGTTTTCTTTATGTTCAATGTCACTTTATTACTTATTGACCAATCATAAAAGTCCTTGCTTTCTCGGTAAGGAGTTCTCTTGTTTTCTCAGTGACTATAATATTGCTGTCATCAGCGAAGAGGATTTTCTCATCATGAGTAACCTTACTGGGAAAGTCATTGATGTAGATCAGGAACAGTATCGGTCCTAATATGCTACCTTGCGGAACCCCTATGTTAATGTATTTTGGTTCTGATAAGTGTTTTACTAAATGTTTAGATATATTTGAAGTATGAGTTATCTCTACTCTTTGTATCCTATCTGTTAGGTATGATCGAAACCAATCATTAGCTACCCCTCTTATTCCTAATGCTTCTAATTTATTTAATAGAATCTCGTGGTTGACTGTATCAAACACCTTAGAAAGATCCAAAAAATGCCTGTGACACACTCATCTTTATCAAGAGCATCAAGTACAACTTTTGTGGATTCTACTATGGTTGACTCCGTATTTTTGCCGCATCGGAACCCAAACTGTGATTCGCTTAGAAGATTGTATTTATTCAGGTAATTCATTAATCTGTCTTTCATAATTGTGTGCAGGTAGAACCTGCTTTAATCGCCGAAGACCACAGCACGCCATTCCATCTTCCAAGTGACCATCTGACGGCGCCAGTCGAGTCGTGGACGTCGATGCTGTGGCGTGAGTGGAAGACGGCCTATAGGAGTGCGTGCCCGTAGGCACGCTGCTAATAACCGGTTCGCAACAGATACTGTTGACAAGTGTGGCTTCTAAAGCCCTCTTATCTGCGCTGTGGTAGCTGTACGAGCTGCCACTGCTGCCCTTAAAATACGACGACCTTGGCGGACGTCTGCGCTGCGGCGACGTGCAGAACGTCGTCCACAGGTGTGAGAATGTTCACGTGATCACTGATACGCCACAACTGATGCCTCCAGCGCATTTGCACCACACTGAGCCTTCTGGCTTCGAGCATTCTCTATTGAACACAGGTGGCGCACTGGTAGCTATTCTACTACGCTATCTGTCGGCGGACGACGTTGAAACCATCATCAGTACATCTACTATCCCCCAGGTGGCAAATGCCATCGTCGGATCGAAATCGACGACGTCTTTCCAGGTGTACTCATTATTTTTCCTACAGTGTATCTTCAGCTCAGAGTATGTTAATGTAACAATACGTTTTTCGTTGCATAACCAGATTTTGCACTACACAACAAGTTTCTTCTTTAGTTTTGTTTATTTATGCGCTGTACTTTCGTATCACAATGGCAAAGCCGCCGATAACGAGCCAATCGTCGTTGTCGGAGCACCACGTTTTCCAAGCACAAACTGATGCTTGTGTGAAGGCGAAAGGGATTTGTGCATGAATGCCCTCGCATCCTTGTCATCCTTGTGTGAATAACTGCCTTTACCTAGCACGTCGTAATGAATGAATGAACGACCGAATGGCATTATTAGAAGGGAGTCGCGTGTGGTGTTTTTCGGCCGCCTAGTACAAATCTTTCTGTTTGATGCCACGTTGACGACTTGCGAGTCTGCTGAAGATGAGATGGAATGATTAGGACAACACGGACACCCAGTCCCGAGGGAATAAAATCTCCTACACCACTGGGAATCGAACCCGGACCCCAGCTATCTAGAGACAGCGACGCTGACCGCTAGAACATCCGCTGCTGACACCGCGTCGTAGACAGCACGGTAGACATTTGCGAATAGTACCTGCGCGATTACTTTAAAAATGTGACGTTGCTGCGCATATTCTGTCTACATCTACATCCATACTCCGCAAGCCACCTGACGGTGTGTGGCGGAGGGTACTTTGAGTACCTCTGTCTCCTCCGTGTATGCTCAGAGTATGTTAATGTAACAATACGTTTTTCGTTGCATAACCAGATTTTGCACTACACAACAAGTTTCTTCTTTCGTTTTGTTTATTTTATGCGCTGTACTTTCGTATCACAATGGCAAAGCCGCCGATAACGAGCCAATCGTCGTTGTCGGAGCACCAGGTTTTCCAAGCACAAACTCATGCTTGTGTGAAGGCGAAAGGGATTTGTGCATGAATGCCCTCGCATCCATGTCATCCTTGTGTGAATAACTGCCTTTACCTTTGCGAAATTCCATGAGACTGTGCGTACATGTAGCTGTCAGTTTGTTTAGGGTGGTTTTGCTACCAGTTCTGCACACAGATATACGGCGGTAATGTCAGAGGAGGACACTGGATTTTGTGCAAGAACTGACCTCTCAGTTACGTTCGATTGGATTCATGTCGAGCGATCTGGGTGGTCAAATCATTCGCTCGTATTGTCCAAAATGTTCTTGAAACTAATCACGAACAACTGTGACCCGGTGCGCTAACATGAAGTCCTTGAATGGCAGCAGATGTCGCCAAGAAGCCGAGCATAACCATTTCCAATCAGTGATCGGTTCAGTTGGACCACGGAACCCAGCCCATTGCACGTCAACACAGCCCATTATGGGGCCACCACCAGCTTGGTCAGTGCCTTGCTGACAGCTTGAGCCCATGAGTTCGTAGGGTCTGCGCCACGGAACCCAGCCCATTGCACGTCAACACAGCCCATTATGGGGCCACCACCAGCTTGGTCAGAGCCTTGCTGACAGCTTGAGCCCATGAGTTCGTAGGGTCTGCGCCACACTCGAACCTTACTATCAGCTCTTAACAACTGAACTCGTCTCACCAGGCCACGGTTTTCCAATCGTTCAGAGTCCGATCCATATTACCATATTATAACGGCCCCTGGAGACGCACTGCAGACGATGTGCTGTTAGCAAAGCCACACGCGTCGGTCGTCTCCTGCCATAGTCCATTAACGCGGAATTTCACCACACTGAGGGTCTTCCGAGACCTGTTCGGGCGGAGTTTAGTTTTTTAGTCCTAATGGGTTAGTTCGCCGTACCTCCCACACTGATTTCTGCGGTTATTTCACGCAGTGCTCCTTGTCTTTTAGCACTAACAACTCTACACAGCCTGCCGGTGTGGCCGAGCGGTTCTAGGCGCTTCAGTCTGGAACCGCGCGACCGCTACGGTCGCAGTTTCGATCCTGCCTTGGCATGTATGTGTGTGGTGTCCTTAGGTTAGTTAGGTTTAAGTAATTCTAAGTCCCATAGTGTTCAGAGCCTTTTGAGCCAACTCTACACGAACACCGCTGCTCTCCGTCGTTAACTGAAGACCGTTGACCGCTGCGTTGTCCGAGGTTACAAATAATGTCTGAAATTTGATGTTCACAGCACATTCTTGACACTGTGTATTTCGAAACATTAAATTCCACGATTACCGAATTGAACGTCCCATGCGTCTAGCTCCAACTACCTTTCAGTGTTCAAAGTCTGTTAATTTCCGTGGTGCAGTCGTAATCACGTCGGAAGCCATTTCACATCTGCATCTATCTACATGGATACTCTGCTAATCGCATGTAAGTGCCTGGCAGAGGGTTCATCGAACCACCTTCACAATTCTCTGTTATTCCAATCTCGTATAGCGCGCGGAAAGAATATACAACTGCATCTTTCCGTACGAGCTCCGATTTCCCTTATTTTATCATGGTGATTGTTCCTCCCTATGTAGGCCGGTGTCAACAAAATATTTTCGCGTTCGGAGGAGAAAGTTGGTGATTGGACTCTCGTGAGAAGATTCCGTCGCAACGAAAAACGCCTTTCTTTTAATGATGTCCATCCCAAATACTGTATCATTTCTGTGACACTCTCTCCCATATTTCGTGATAATACAAAACGTGCTGCCTTTCTTTGAACTTTTTCGATGTACAACGTCAGTCCTGTCTGGTAAGGATCCCACACCGCACAGCAGTATTCTAAAAGAGGACGGACAAGCGTAGTGTAGGCAGTCTCCTTAGTATGTGTGTTACATTTTCTATGTGTCCTGCCAATAAAACGCAGTCTTTGGTTAGCCTTCACCACAACATTTTCTATGTGTTCCTTCCAATTTAAATTGTTCGTAATTGTAATTCCTAGGTATTTAGTTGAATTTACGGCTTTAAAATTAGACTGATTTATCGTGTAAACGAAGTTTAACGAGTTCCTTTTAGCACTCATGTGCATGACCTCACACTTTTCGTTATTTAGGGTCAACTGCCACTTTTCGCACCATTCCGATATTTCTTCTAAATCGTTTTGCAGTTTGTTTTGATCTTCTGATGACTTTATTAGTCTACAAAGAACCTAAGACGGCTGCTCAGATTGTCTCCCAAATCTTTTATATAGATAAGGAACAGCAAAGGGCCTATAACACTACCTTGGGGAACGCCTGAAATCACTTCTGTTTTACCCGATGACTTTCCGTCAATTACTACGAACTGTGACTTCTCTGACAGGAAATCACAAATCCAGTCACATAACTGAGACGATATTCCATAAGCACGCAAATTCACTACGAGCCGCTTGTGTGGTACAGTGTCAAAAGCCTTCCGCAAATCCAGAAATACGGAATCTATCTGAAATCCCTTGTCAATAGCGCTGAACACTTCATGTGAATAAAGAGCTAGTGAATCGCCTGAGTACAAATAACTGCTCCGCCAATGCACTACCGTTTTATTGTTTGTGCACACGACACTACCGTCATCTGTAATTGTGCATATCGCTCCCCCATGACTAAGTCACCTCAGTGTATACAAACTGATATGTATATACTGAAGAAACATACAAGTAAGCGACAGAAAAACGACATACGAAAATCTGTAGACTTGATTTTTCTTGTGCTCACAAATTTGTTACGGAGTAGTATAGGGAAGGTTCCAACAGTTCCTGACTTCTTAGCTTGCAGCAAGTAACGAGAACAAGTATTTTATTTTTATTCTTTCTTATAATCAAATTTTTGAAAAACACTGTACATGAATTTTACGTATGACAAATTAAATTAAAGTGTCCAATTAAACAGCAAGGCTGTAATTAATTTCTCAGTTGATTTTTTTTTCCAGTGTAAAAATCGTTGAGTTAGAAGCGATTTTTTACTTTCGGGAATACCAAGGTATTTCTAGAGTTTATCAGCGCTATAACTCTTCTGAATGTTGGCAGGTATTTTTGTAGCGATACAGTATTCCCGGCTTTCAGATATTGGAGCCCCTCACCAACCAATCGGCTGCTTGTGATTGTGTATATCACACTCCTCCTACAGCCGTGTTGCGTGCTAGATCAAGGGGTGTTGGCTAGACCCGTGCATTCGCGTATCGACACCGCGTGATCAGCATTCGTAGCACCACGTCTTCTTCCAGTGATTAGGCATTTCTGGTTCTACATCTACATTTATACTCCGCAAGCCACCCAATGGTGCGTGGCGGAGGGCACTTTACGTGCCACTGTCATTACCTCCCTTTCCTGTTCCAGTCGCGCACGTTTCGTTGGAAGAACGACTGCCGGAAGGCCTCCGTGCGCGCTCGAATCTCTCTGATTTTACATTCGTGATCTCCTCGGGAGGTATAAGTAATGGGAAGCAATATATTCGATACCTCATCCAGAAACGCACCCTCTCGAAAACTGGACAGCAAGCTACACCGCGATGCAGAGCGCCTCTCTTGCAGAGTCTGCCACTTGAGTTTGCTAAACATCTCCGTAACGCTATCACGCTTATCAAATAACCCTGTGACGAAACGCGCCGCTCTTCTTTGGATCTTCTCTGTCTGTCTCCTCTGTCAACTCGACCTGTTATGGATCCCACACTGATGAGCAATACTCAAGTATAGGGCGAACGAGTGTTTTGTAAGCCACCTCCTTTGCTGATGGACTAAATTTTCTAAGGACTCTCCCAATGAGTCTCAACCTGGCACCCACCTTACCAACAATTAATTTTATATAATCATTCCACTTCAAATCGTTCCGTACGAATACTCCCAGATATTTTACAGAAGTAACTGCTACCAGTGTTTGTTCCGTTATCATACAATCATACAATAAAGATCCTTCTTTCTGTGTATTCGCAATACATTACATCTGTCTTTGTTAAGGGTCAGTTGCCACTCCCTGCACCAAGTGACTATCCGCTGCAGATCTTCCTGCATTTCGCTGCAATTTTCTAATGCTGCAACTTCTCTGTATACTACAGCATCATCCGCGAAAAGCCGCATGGAACTTCCGACACTATCTTCTAGGTCATTTATATATATTGTGAAAAGCAATGGTCCCATAACACTCCCCTGTGGCACGCCAGAGGTTACTTTAACGTCTTTTGACGTCTCTCCATTGATAACAACATGCTGTGTTCTGTTTGCTAAAAACTCTTCAATCCAGCCACACAGCTGGTCTGATATTCCGTAGGCTCTTACTTTGTTTATCAGGCGACAGTGCAGAACTGTATCGAACGCCTTCCGGAAGTAAAGGAAAACGGCATCTACCTGGGAGCCTGTATCTAATATTTTCTGGGTCTCGTGAACAAATAAAGCGAGTTGGGCCTCATACGATCGCTGTTTCCGGTATCCATGTTGATTCCTACAGAGTAGATTTTGGCTTTCCAGAAATGACATGATACGCAAGCAAAAACATGTTCTAAAATTCTACAACAGATCGATGTCAGAGATATAGGCCTATAGTTTTGCGCATCTGCTCGACGACCCTTCTTGAAAACTGGAACTACCTGTGCTCTTTTCCAACCATTTGGAACCTTCCGTTCCTCTAGAGACTTGCGGTACACGGCTGTTGGAAGGGCTGCAACGTCTTTCGCGTACTGTGTGTAGAATCGAACTGGTATCCCGTCAGGTCCAGTGGACTTTCCTCTGTTGAGTCATTTTAGTTGCTTTTCTATTCCTTGGACACTTATTTCGATGTCAGCCATTTTTTCGTTCGTGTGAGGATTTAGAGAAGGAACTGCAGGGCGATCTTTCTCTGTGAAACAGCTTTGGAAAAAGGGGTTTAGTATTTCAGCTTTACGCGTGTCATCCTCTGTTTCAATGCCATTATCGTCCCAGAGTGTCTGGATATGGTGTTTCGATCCACTTACTGATTTAACGTAAGACCAGAACTTCCTAGGATTTTCTGTCAAGTCGGTAGATAGAATTTTACTTTCGAATTCACTGAACGCTTCACGCATAGCCCTCCTTACGCTAACTATGACATCGTTTAGCTTCTGTTTGTCTGAGAGGTTTTGTCTGCGTTTAAATTTGCAGTGAAGCTCTCTTTGCTTTCGCAGTAGTTTCCTAACTTTGTTGTTGAACCACGGTGGGTTTTTCCCGTCCCTCACAGTTTTACTCGGCACATACGTGTCTAAAAAGCATTTTGCGATTGTTTCTAGTCAACTTATTAAACATTTCTCAACAAATGTCGAAAATATGTTGTTGGATACACCCCTTTACTTAAAAGGGGTGTATAGCTGCAAGAGTGATGCAAAAGTATTAAATGAAATCTGTTGTGAAGCCACAGTTCATCAGTGTTACGGTATCAGTTCGGAAAATAAGATTTTGGTTTTGGTTGGTTGGTTTATTTGTGGAAGGAGACCAGACAGCGATGTCATCGGTCTCATCGGATTAGGGAAGGACGGGGAAGGAAGTCGGCCGTGCCCTTTGAAAGGAACCATCCCGGCATTTGCCTGGAGAGATTTAGGAAAATCACGGAAAACCTAAATCGGGATGGCCGGACGCGGGATTGAACCGTCGTTCTCCCGAATGCGAGTCCAGTGTCTAACCACTGCGCCACCTTGCTCGGTGGAAAATAAGACCCACCGATTGTCTAGATGTGTTCTCTATTTAATTCAAAAACACAACCTCTCTTGGGAAGACATGACCCCATTATCAAGTTCTTAAAAATATTATGCCATGCTGTATTTGTGATGGAACCCTGTCTTCTCGAAACAAGTTGTGTTTTTAAATTGAATACAGCACACATCTGAACAACTGGTGCGTCCATGCTGATAAAAATTCTTTCGGTAAACTGTTATTCAGTGGCGAGCTGCCGCTTCTGGATCCTACGTCTTTGCCGCAAGAAGACTGCAACTTCCCTTGTTACTTTGAGGCGAAAAAACGTTTATTCTCACAAAACACATAACGAGCTAAGCTCCACACAGACAATTAACTGATGAAAGGTGCATATTTAATTATAGATTAGCTAGAGAAAGGAGGTACGTAGAATGTTGTTTCGGTATGTTAGTGCCCAAGTTCCTGGTGTTGGTTCATAGGAAGCCACATTGCATATTTCTGTTTACTTCCATATAATCTTTCTTTTACACAAATTTCTTAACACTAGTAGCGTACATCTCCAAAATTGTCACTCGATCTGTACACCATGGCCACAGTGACCGTCAATTATTTTCTTGAGAAACTGCCTGAATATAGAATATTTTATAATGAAGTTGAACTCTTATATATTATACGCATTTTATTTCGCCTCTGTCATGTACTTTTTCAATCAATATTGGTGTTAATGCATCCAAAACTGTCATGGAAGCTTTTCAATGATGAAACTTAGAAGTGACCCGGATGTAAAGAATTTATTCGCAGTTTAATTGGATGAAGATGCTATTCATTTAATGAAATGCACATATTATACAAATATTCTAAGGTGTTCTTAATTCTTCATAAATCTATTCATTCGTAATTTCGAAATTCTTGGAATATGGACTACACTGTTATTGGCAACTGGCAGGCCACCTCTGTTAGGGAAAGCTGTGTTCCAACAGTGACTAATCTTACCGTGGATGACTGTATTTTCTCCATCATGTCTGAAGATTCGGCCGTCTGATGAGTTTCGCCATTGTCCATAACTGCTGCAGGAGCATCAACTGCAGAATTAGATTCAGCACGGAAGTCAGCTACGTCACTTTCACGAATGGATTCTTCTAATAATGCTTCCCATATAGCATCTTTCGTTCATAGGATGTCATACCTACGTGCCATTTGCAGATAAATGTACTTCGTTGCTACGGTCGCAGGTTCGAATCCTGCCTCGGGCATGGATGTGTGTGATGTCCTTAGGTTAGTTAGGTTTAAGTAGTTCTAAGTTCTAGGGGACTAATGACCACAGCAGTTGAGTCCCATAGTGCTCAGAGCCATTTGAACCATTTTTTTGTACTTCGCACTCAACGAAGTAACCGTTAGACAATGTATACTCCAGGGGCACAGTGACCCTTCAAAACTTTTTCTGTCACGTTAATTAAACAAAAGTGCCTCGCAACTTTGAACGTCCGTCCTTGCTAGGTCTCACTCATTACTGAATTTACATTGGTGCCAGCGAGCTGTGTATTTGCAGCTGCGCATGCACAGAAACAAGCAAAAAACTCCAGGTTCAGAGTAACCCTGGTGTCTATTTCTAGGGTTAAATTAATTTCGATTACTGCACGTGTCTGATATTTCACTTGCAATTATTTCTCACTCTTTATGTTCTGGCTACAGAGACAATCACAGAACAAAAGAAGAAATTCTCGTAAATTGTCATTATACAGCGCAGTGTATCATGCCACATTTATCTGTCAGCGATGTGCAATGCCAGCAGACGCGGTTACGTCGTCAGTCAGTTGCGCGCTGCCCCATTAGACTCTGCGTGTAACACCTGAAGTTTCAAGCCTGGGTGCAAGCCACGTGCAACTCTTGTTAGGCAGCTGTCTAAACGTCACCGCTTACACTGACTGCCGCTGCGGGGATTTCACGTTTTTGCAGCTGCTGCTGTCAGCAGCAAGTTAGCTCCTTTATTCATTCCTCACCCGTCTCTTAGCACAGCCGCAGCGAAATGAAACGTGTCAAAATGCGTGCATGAGTTTTTAACTTAACATCGTTTGAAAGGAAGGAGAATACACGGGATTTACCCATTTTCTATAGATTATGGAAAAGCCTGTGTTGTTTTGCTTAATTGTATGCTTAAGGGAGTCGACTATGCAACTGACCGTCAATTATTTTAACTGAGATATGTTATCGATAACTAGGCATCAACAAGTGCAAGCAGCTGGACAGATACGTCGCAAAATTTCAACAAATAATGTGGAGGACACAGTCATGAATTACTTTTTGACTTCATCTGGGTCCGAATACTATCAGTTTCCAAAATGATAATTGTATAACGGACTATACAGGGTAAGATTTTAATAAGCCAAGGTAAGAGACAAGGGTTTGCTTCCTACTGCCTACGCTTCTTAATATTCATACCTGAAAATGGAAAGAAAGGGCGCCGGAATGGATTCATTTAAATAAGAATAAATATACTGACATACTATTATACTGTATGTCCCCCCATGAACAACGGACCTCACCGTTGGTGGGGAGGCTTGCATGCCTGAGCCACACTTATAGTTGTGCCGTAGGTCCAACCACAATGGAAGGGATCTGTTGAGAGGTCAGGCAAACATATGATTCTTAAAAAGGGGCAGCAGCCTCTTAAGTAGTTGAAGGGCAACAGTCTGGATTATTGACTGATCTCGCCTTGTAACACCAACCAAAACGGCCTTGCTGTGCTCGTACTGTAAACAGCTGAAAGGAAGGGAAAATCTACAGTCGTAATTTTTACCGGGGACATGCAAATCTACTGCATGGTTTAATGATGACGGCATCCTCTCGGGTAAAATATTACGAAGGTAAAGTAGCCACCCACCATTCGGATCTCCAGGCGGGGACTACTCAGGTGCACGTCGTTATCAGGAGTAACAAAACAGGCGTTCTATGGATCGGAGCGTGGAATGTCAGATCCCTTAATCGGGCAGGTAGGTTAGAAAATTTAAAAAAAGGAAATGGATAGGTTAAAGTTAGATACAGTGGGAACTAGTGAAGTTCGGTGGCAGGAGGAACATGACTTCTTGTCTGGTGAATACAGGGTTATAAATACAGAATCGAATAGGGGTAATGCAGGAGTAGGTTTAATAATGAATAAAAAACAGGAATGCGGATAAGCTACTATTAACAGCATAGTGAACGCATTATTGTAGCCAAGGTAGACACGAAGCCCACACCCACCACAGTAGTACAAGTTTACATGCCAACTAGCTCCGCAGATGAGAACTTCACTAATTCACGAATTTAATATCACTGGGGACTGTAATTAGTGGGAAAAGGAAGACAAGGAAAAGTAGTAGGTAAATATGGACTGGGGGAAAGGAATGAAAGAGGAAGCCTCCTGGTAGAATTTTGCACAGAGCATAATTTAGCCATAGCAACCACTTGGATTAAAAATCATGAAAGAAAGTTGTATACGTGGAAGAGACCTGGAGACACCGGCAGACTTCAGATTGATTATATAATGCTAAGACACAGATTTCGGAACCAGGTATTAAATCGTAAGACATTTCCAGGGGCAGATATGGACTTTGACCTCAATTTATTGGTTATGAATTGCAGAATAAAACTGAAGAACCTGCAAAATGCAGGAATATAAGGAGACGAGACCTGGATAACATGAAAGAACCATAGGTTGTAGAGAGTTTCAGAGGGAGCATTAGGGAACGCTTGACAAGAACAGGGGAAAGGAATATAGTAGAAGAAGAATGGGTACCTTTGAGGAGAGATGAAATAGTGAAGGCAGCAGAGGATCATAGGCAAAAAGACGAGGGCTAGTAGAAATCCTTGGGTAACACAACAGACATTGAATTTAATAGATGAAAGGAGAAAATACAAAAATGTAGGAAATACGAACGTCTAAAAAGAGAGATCGACGGGAATTGCAATATGTCTAACCAGGAATGCCTGGAGGACAAATGTAAGGATGATGAAGCATATATCACTAGAGGTTCGATAGATGCTGACTTTAGGGAAATTAAAAAGACCTTTGGAGAAAAGAGAACCACTTGTATGAATATCAAGAGCTCAGATGGAAAACCAGCTCAGATGGAAAGAGGACGTAGATGAAGATTAAATGCGAGATATGATACTGCGTGAAGAATTTGACAGAGCACTGAAAGACCTAAGTCGAAACAAGGCCCTGGGTGTAGATAACATTCCATTAGAACTACTGATAGCCTTGGGAGAGCCAGCCCTGACAAAACTCTACCATCTGGTTCAAAAATGGCTCTGAGCACTATGCGACTTAACGTCTGAGGTCATCAGTCGCCTATAACTTAGAACTAATTAAACCTAACTAACCTAAGGAGCTACGAGCTACGGAAACAGCGGTCGCAAACATAGGATACTTTATCTGCTTGACATATGTGTAATATCAAAGCGTACTGTCCAGATTTCACGGTATAACCACAGAAAGAAGGCTATATTTACAGTTAAATGGCATCTAACACACTCGACACAGAAACTCTGATCAACTCAGATGTTATTTCTGAAATTTGCCGTGTCGGTTTCTCAAAACTTCTCTAAGACATTAAACACGATCTTTCTCTCGCTGCTTTTTAAGGATATCCCGCGCCTATGGTTCACTACAAAACACGAAGCAACTTCGCAAATTTTCACATCATATACCGAAGACAAGTTCACATCTGCACGGCAGGAAAAACTACTGCTCGATGAGACTTGAAAGAAGAACTACATAAGTTCAACATGCAACATGGAACTTGGCGATAGGCCAAGACAGCGAACTTTCAATCCTTTAGGGTGTCTCATCGTGGCCCTGATGCTGGAGGAACAACGAAATAACTGATGCACAATATGGTGTTCCAACGTGCGGTGTAGGTGCACTGCGTCCAACATTTTTCCCGATCGTGCTGAGCGGCCGTTTGTTTTTATTATTGTTGAACTTACGATGCAAAAAGTGCAGTCGGAGACGTGCAGTGCCTGAGCCCCTAATGCTAAGAGGGAACATTACACAACACGGCGCGAGATTATAGGCCTCACAGATAGAATCCTGCTGCGACCTGGTTTCACACATCGACAGTGGCCAGAACTAACAAGATGACCGATACAGTACAAATTATCTCGGGTCATGACTGACGAAATGGAAGGACATACTGACCACTCAGAAAAACAACCACTCATAATCCAAAATCAGAACTTCGATACAGAATTACGCCTACAATACAATGCAAAAGGAATACCATAAATAACTCTGCGAAATATCCAAGTAGCAGTCTTCAAATAAATAATACAGCCCCACTCAAAACACAGTGATGAGTCGAAATTTATGACCATCTGTTTACTGACGTGTTGGTCCACCTTTGGAACGCATTACAACAGCAGTTCTGTGTGGCGTAGATTCGGTAAGTCCTTGGTAGATTTCCGGAGATATGTGACAGCAGGTATAAACGCACTCGTCATGCAGTTCCCGTAAATTATGAAGCGTTGGTTTGTGACCGCGGACATGGCGCCCGATAGCGTCCGAGATACGTTGCATTAGGTTCAGATCAGACGAATCCGGTAGCCAAGACATGAACGTGTGTTGGCTACCGTGCTCCTCAAAGCACGATTATGGTCTTGTGACTCGGACAGTTATCATGCTGGAAGATGCCACTGTCTCGGTGGGCGCATCAACCATGTAGCGATGCAGATACTCTGCAATAATGTTCGCGTTGTCCACAGCGGTCATGGGGCATTCTTTACTGCGACAGCTCCTGTGGAAACCAAGGTGTATGCCCCCACAGCTTAACCTCTAAACTTAAACATCGGTCTGAGAGACCGCTTGGTCTCTATTTTTTTTAATGTGTTGTGTGGTAACATTGTTGTATTTGCCGCTATCCCCTCCACAGTACCTTATATTGGCAAATGATTTACGTAGAAGGAGATTTCAGTTCCGTTTATGGCTTTCAATGCTTCAAATGGCTCTGAGCACTGTGGGACTTAACATCTGAGGTCATCAGTCCCCTAGAACTTAGAACTACTTAAACCTAACTAACCTAAGGACATCACACGCATCCATGCCCGAGGCAGGATTCGAACCTGCGACCGTAGCGGTCGCACGGTTCCAGACTGTAGCGCCTAGAACCGCTCGGCCATCCCGGCCGGCTATGACTTTCATTGTTAGTTATGTATTAATGTCACAAATCGTACAGATCTACTCGACCCGATGTTTCGTATTCTACATCTACATCTACATGTCTACTCTGCAATTCACATTTAAGTAAGTGCTTGGCAGAGGGCTCATCGAACCACAATCATACTATCTCTCTACCATTCCACTCCCGAACAGCGCGCGGGAAAAACGAACACCTAAACCTTTCTGTTCGAGCTCTGATTTCTCTTATTTTATTTTGATGATAATTTCCTACCTATGTAGGTTGGGCTCAACAAAATATTTTCGCATTCGGAAGAGAAAGTTGGTGACTGAAATTTCGTAAATAGATCTCGCCGCGACGAAAAAGTCTTTGCTGTAATGCCTTCCATCCCAATTCGCGTATCATATCTGCCACACTCTCTCCCCTATTACGTGATAATACAAAACGAGCTGCCCTTTTTTGCACCCTTTCGATGTCCTCCGTCAATCCCACCTGGTAAGGATCCCACACCGCGCAACAATATTCTAACAGAGGACGAACGAGTGTAGTGTAAGCTGTCTCTTTAGTGGACTTGTTGCATCTTCTAAGTGTCCTGCCAATGAAACGCAACCTTTGGCTCGTCTTCCCCACAATATTATCTATGTGGTCTTTCCAACTGAAGTTGTTCGTAATTTTAACACCCAGGTACTTAGTTGAATTGACAGCCTTGAGAATTGTACTATTTATCGAGTAATCGAATTCCAACGGATTTCTTTTGGAACTCATGTGGATCACCTCACACTTTTCGTTATTTACCGTCAACTGCCACCTGCTACACCATACAGCAATCTTTTCTAAATCGCTTTGCAACTGATACTGGTCTTCGGATGACCTTACTAGACGGTAAATTACAGCATCATCTGCGAACAACCTAAGAGAGCTGCTCAGATTGTCACCCAGGTCATTTATATAGATCAGGAACAGCAGAGGTCCCAGGACGCTTCCCTGGGGAACACCTGATATCACTTCAGTTTTACTCGATGATTTGCCGTCTATTACTACGAACTGCGACCTTCCTGACAGGAAATCACGAATCCAGTCGCACAACTGAGACGATACCCCATAGGCCCGCAGCTTCATTAGAAGTCGCTTGTGAGGAACGGTGTCAAAAGCTTTCCGGAAATCTAGAAATACGGAATCAACTTGAGATCCCCTGTCGATAGCGGCCATTACTTACGTATAAAATGGGTCGGTCTGTTAACCGGATGTTTTGCATTACATGTAATTTATTTTCTCCGTTACAGCTTTTGATTCGTGATGTGTTTTTTTATGTTTCAGAAGATGCCATGATGGATAATGCTTCAGGAGGCCTAATGAATGAGAAAGTGCGGTACAGTGATGCCAATTTTGAGAAGAAATTTTCAGAGAGGTTGGAGGAGAGTCGTGACGAATTCGAGGTGGAAAATGATAACTCAGATTCGGATTCTGACTTTATAATTACCGACGCAAGAGAAGATGATAAGGGAAGAAAAAATAATGGTAATAGGTGGAAAGTAAGTGAGGTTAGTGGTGATGATGATGACGATTGTGACAATATGTTGGAAGGTGAACAAGAGATAGTTCCTGACTATACACACGGAAAATAGTTGGCGTTCTAGATAATTTTGTTGGTTATTACACAAATATTGTCCTTCAGTGTCACTGAAGACTAGTATTGTAATTGTTTATGAAATCCCAAATTGATTTTGAATAACTAAAAGTTAAATAACGCTCGATTTGATGTGTGATACAAAAAGAAGAAAAATATCATCCTACACACCTAAACAAATTTTAAAAAATGATAAATCTGTGAAAAAGTATGATGGAGGTAAAATCAGGCCTCTGAGACCGGATGTTTCTAATTATATATATCGACCTATGTTTCTGTTTAAGGATTAATAGTGCCCCCACCGGCCGGCGTCCGTGACGCGGTGCGTGTTTATCGCAGCCGTTCGCCGGGATGGCGGCATATCCGGACACAAGTATTGACCTGGTGTAACAAGAAACGTGATTGATCCGAACAGGCCGCACGTTTCCAACGATCCACGGTCCAATCTCGATGCTTCCGTTAACACTGCAACTGTAATTGACGGTGTCGTTTGGTCCAAATGGAAACACGTAGTGGTCATCTGCTCCGAAGCCCTACGTTCAGCAACATATGTTGAACGGTACGTTCGTAACAGCTGCCTCCACCAGCACCGTGCTCTGTCGTCAGGTCTGCCACCGATCGCTGCTTATCCTACTTTACAGCCTCCCATCTCCACGTTCTATGAAGAGGCATGGGTGTCCAACACGTTGCCGCCTACTTGTCGTTTCGCCGTCCTTCAACCACTGTCCATGGATGGTCGCGACGGTTGTACGCGAACACCCGACCAGCTTCGTCGTTTTCCGAGATACTCGTGAACTGCGCCGGGCCATACAACCTGCCCTTGTCAAATTCGCTTATGTCAGTGGATTTCCCTACTTGCGACCCGTATCGTCGTTACAGTGATTCACCATTCATCTCTACTCCACTTATACAGGGTGTCCCATTTATCTTGACCACCCTAAATAACTGCTTGTCCAGATACAAATTATAAAATGTTTCAAGCAAATGTTCTTTAGCTGTCAAGGGGACATCAGTCATAATGATTGCCTTCGTTGTAGCTTTTTTTTCTTTTTTCAAAGATATGAACAGCTGTATGAACTTTTTCAATGGCACCCTGTATTTTTTTTCGGTAATTCATTTCCTCTCCGAAAGACCTATTGAAAAATGTATCACAGTGTACCATTCACTGAAACACAACGTTATTAATTACGTAACACAACAATGATGTTGACGGTTCCAGCGCTTAGTGCAGGTACTCGGGGCAATGGAACACATCCACGTGCTGACTTTGACAGAGGACAAATGTAAACATAAGTAGAATACACACCAGTCATTCCGCCAATCATCGCCAGTTGAAAAGTTCTGTGAGTAGAATGTACACCAACGAAGAGGTAGAAATGCTACTCATCTATGGGGAATGTAAATTAGCAGAACAGTAATTGCAAACTGTTTTCTTACGCACGGGTACATTTAGTACAGCAGTTTAGTTCTTTTAAATACTGTTGTATAGAGTAGGCATACAGTAACGGCTGTCTGAAAAATGGTTCAAATGGCTCTGGGCACTATGAGACTTAACATCTGTGGTCATCAGTCCCCTACAACTTAGAACTACTTAAACCTAACTAACCTAAGGACATCACACACATCCATGCCCGAGGCAGGATTCGAACCTGCGACCGTACCAGTCGCGCGGTTCCGGACTGAGCGCCTAGAACCGCGAGACCACCGCGGCCGGCTAAACGTCTGTCTTTCCTACAAACTGCATCGACATAACGTTTCTTTTATTGTTGTTGTTGTTGTTGAAGGTAGGCGAAATGATACGCAGGCAGCGAAACTGTACAGAGAGCGATATCCTGACAAGAACCCACCTTTCCGACAGATGTTTTCTCGTCTTGTTGCGACGGGAAGTTTCTACCCGCGGAAACACAATCGTCGTAGCACTCGCACAGACAAAGCTGCTGATGTTACTGTTCTCGCTTCCGTTGCTATGAATCCACATGTGAGCACACGACAGCTTCAACACGAGATTCGCATTCCTAAAACCAGTGTACATCGTATTCTTTCACGTCACTGGTTCCGTCCTTACCATGTACACACCTACATCAAGAATTGCGTGGGAATGATTTCCAGAATAGTGTACATTTCTGTCAGTGGGCACAGCAGCAAATCCTCGCCAACCCGAACTTCTTCTCCAATGTTCTATTTACCGATGACTGTTCCTTCTCAAACATTTACTGATGAATGTGCCTTCTCAAACATAGGACAGGTAAATACAAGGAACATGCATTATTGGTCCAGTGACAATCCACGATGGCTTAGACAGGTGGAACATCAGCGTCAATGGAGAGTTAACGTCTGGTGTGGGATGCTTGGTACTACAATTATTGGCCCTTATTTCATCAATGGTAGTCTAAACGGCTCAGCGTATGCCTCAGACGAATTCTTCCTCTTCTGGATGAATGTGGTATCAACACGATGAATGTCCTGCACATAATGCCTTGCGTGGACGGCGTGTTCTGAACCGAAGGTATCCTGCCGGATGGATTGGTCAAGGAGGAACAGTTACTTGGCCCGCTAGATCTCCTGATTTAAATCCTCTGGACTTTTTTCTTTGGAGATGCATAAAAGACGTTGTCTATCGCGATATTACAACAACTCCAGAGGACGTGCAGGAATCTATTGTACTTGCTTGTAATTCTCCTCAGCAGGCAACACTGGAAGCAGTATATAAATCTTTCATCCAACGAGTGCACCAGTGTATCGGTGTCCAGGGTCACCACTTTGAGCACCTTTGAATGTTCTACTCCTGGGCAATGGTACAGGAGGGACAAAGTCAATTTTGTGTTATGCTTTTACTTGGTTTTCATTTGTTTTCTGACAACTCCAGCAAGTGGACGAGTTTGTGATCCCGGGCTCAAAATCAAAGTTGTGTTATGTAATTAATAACGTCGTGTTTCAGTGAATGGTACACTGCGATACATTTTTGAATAGGTTTTTAGAAGAGGACATGAATTACCGAACAAAAATACAGGGTGCCATTTAAAAAAAGTCATACTGCTGTTCATATCTTTGTATAAAACAAAGTTACAACGAAGGCAATCATGCTGATTGATGTACCCCTGACGGCTCACCAAGGGGCATTCAGACTGTAGGTGGGCGCTGGTCATAATGTTTTGGTTCATCACGGTATATTACCAAAAAGTGTACAAAGCATGAATGAATCAGTTGCCATGCCTTCTATAGATAAACTCATCATCAGCTCCTCAAACTTCTTTTCGAATGATTGCGCAAAATCCACATTCTCGCTCCCTCCTTCCCCCTCCCGCACTCACACATGTGTGATAAAAAAATTAAGTGAACTGCACCAACGTGATGAAAACCTAGCACGCTGAGGATTCTCCCTCGAATATCACAGCAGAGATCTGTGGAATGTGCCCAGCTGGTTCGGTATTCTTTTCAGGTGGCAGGAAACGGTAGGACCTCATTAAGTACAGAGATAACTCCAAGGGCCTGGTACAGAGCGGTTCGCCACACAAATACAGGATAAGGTAATTGCCTTATTAGCAGACCCCTGCACCGTTTACAAGGCAGACGATACCGACCCTTTCGTATTTCTTACCATTGCTTCCTTTCGCATTTTAGATGAACGAAGACTGGTTTGATAGTGCTCCTTACTAGACAAGCCTCTCCTCATCCAAACTGAAGATTCTTTGATGCCTCAGGATGTGTCCCACCAATCGATCTCATCTTTTAGTTACGCTGTGCCAAAATTTCTTGTTCCCCAGTTAGAATCACTAGTTCCTCATTAATTATTCAATACACCCATCTAATCTTCGGCATTCTTCTGCAGCACCGTGTCTGAGAAGTTTATATTCTCTGCTTGTCTGGACTTCCGCACAAGGCTGCACTTCAGATAAATGCTTACTAAAAATAGTTCCTAAGATTTCCTAACGAGTTATTTTGCTTTTTAATAACGAAGGTGAGTACATACAATGTCTACGAACGCGACAGCACCTACAACGAAGACAGTTACTGTATTCAGCAAACATACTATTTCAAGATTTTAAACATGGCTGAAACAGCAGCTGTTGAAATTCTTCACGATAAATGATGACAGCCAAAACAGTTGCAGGATAAAGATTTATTAAAAAATCTTGACCAAGGTTTCGGTATATATAAATATACCTTCATCAGAAGTAAAATGTCAGGTGTCCTAGTCTTAAGCAGATGAAGCTTGCGCTATGAAACACATCTAACAAGAGCGGGCACTAGTGTTATGCGCTAGAAACTCGCGTAACGTAAACGGTAAAATGCATACTAGCGAAAACAGCCAAAATGTTAAAGTAAAACGAAACCATCTCTTGCTAGCATGGCGCTTTCCTCAAGAAAGGACACAGGATATTTTACTTCTGATGAAGGTATATTTACATATACCGAAACCTTGGTCAAGAATTTTTAATAAATCTTTATCCTGCAACTGTTTTGGCTGTCATCATTTATCGTGAAAACATACTATTTTCCATTTGACTCTTCCACGTATGTTTGCAGGTTTTCGTAACTAGTGCGCTCGCTGCTGAATAGTCGGATACATTACGGCACGTTGCCAACGGCCTGGCCGCAGTGGTAACGCCGGTTCCCGTCAGATCACCGAAGTTAAGCGCTGTCGGGCTGGGCTAGCACTTGGACGGGTGACCATCCGGTCTGCCGAGCGCTGTTGGCACGCGGGGTGCTCTCAGCCCTTGTGAGGCAAACTGAGGAGCTACTTGAATGAGAAGTAGCGGTTCCGGTCTCGGAAACTGACGTACGACCGGGAGAGTGGTGTGCTGACCACATGCCCCTCCATTTCCACATCCAGTGACGCCTGTGGGCTGAGGATGACACGGCGGCCAGTCGATACCTCTAGGCCTTCGTGGCCTGTGCGGGAGGAGTTTTTCTTATTACGGCACGTTGGGTCCTATAGCACTTGGGAATGTCATGTAAGACCGAAATGGGTCAATCGTGCGAAACTAAATACAGTAAATTCGTGTAAACAACAGCGGAGGTGGGACCATTACATTGTCCTTCAAGTAAATAATCTTTAATCAAGTACAGTCAAGAGAAAAGTTTTGGATAATGCAGACGTTAGGAATCCTCACACACGCGGAAGTTACGTGCTCAGAGACACGAGTTCTACATCCCAAGTAGTGTACAGATGACTGCCTGCAGTATTCATGCCACTAACTTCGAATTGCCATCTGCGACCTAAGTGGTGTCAAGCTAGAACTCATTGGAAAATAGAAATGAGCGTTCCGCGTCATTGGCCGGGAGGCCCCCTACGGGGCAGGTCCGTCTGCCTTGGTGCAGGTCTTATTGTGGTGTCACCGCCAGACACCACACTTGCTAGGTGGTAGCTTTAAATCGGCCGCGGTCCATTAGTACATGTCGGACCCGCGTGTCGCCACTGTCAGTGATCGCAGACCGAGCGCCACCACACGGCAGGTCTCGAGAGACGTACGAGCACTCGCCCCAGTTGTACGGACGACGTAGCTAGCGATGCACACTGACGAAGCCTCGCTCATTTGCAGAGCAGATAGTTAGAATAGCCTTCAGCTAAGTCAAAGGCTACGACCTAGCAAGGCGCCATTAACCATTTCAAGATAGAGTCTCACTTGTATCATCACGAATGCTGTATACAAATGATGGAATAAAGTTAAGTATTCTAGCAGCTACGTACTTTTCTTTATAGCATTCATTACGAATCCTGTTTCAGACCTAAACAAGCCTGCGTGAGTTGACGCGTGCCCTTTCGGCTTCCTCGCCTTGTGTCTCGACTGTCTTGTCTAGACACAACACTTATTACATTCGACGCCACATCGGGCGACTTGCGCGCCAGATGGAGATGAAATGTGATTAATACAACACAACACCCAGTCCCTGGGCGGAGAAAATCCCCGACCCAGCCGGGAAAGGAAGCCGGGCCCGTAGGACAGTAATCCGCCACGTTGACCATACAGCTATTGGGGCGGACGAACTCATTGGAGAGCGGAGTGGAGAACTGTTTCTGCGTCCGTTCCAGTGACGGGCCTATGTTTGTCAGAAGGATGCCAAATGGGAGCTTGGAAGCGAGCTATCTATGGCGTGGACACACTGGACCTGCGTCAGTTGTTGCTGTCTGAGATCAACTTCTTGCGACAGCAGGGACACTCCGGTCTTTATCTTAAGAAACTTGTCTGCAGATTTGTACGTCAGCTTGGTGATCGACCCGGATATGCTGCTATTCATTTGCATTATTCAAGAGGGTGTTTTCCAAGAGGATACGCGCGTCCTCATTCTGCTGCTGACACCTCACGTGCTGTACGGAGTGTCGACCAATTACTCGTGCCTGCTAGGGATCAGTATCTCACAAAATGAGGTACCATGCAATGCACACGCGCTGAAATAGAACTATGTATTACAGGGATTGGCATCAAGCGCAGTTCTAGTGATTTTGCTAAATGCAGGAAGCGTACAAAGATACAACATCAAAACACGCTTAATGTATTCATTTTATGTTCTGAAAAGTGCACACTTTCGAAAAGTGTATCCATCATCCGTAGACGAAAAGTTCACCAGAAAGAGTTTTTTCTGTCGGTTCCTTTACGGTCAGATCAGCCTAAATCACCGCACCCAGAACGTTATGCAAACGCACATTACAATGTGACTGATACCATCTTATCTCGAACATTTATCGTTGCGGTCTTTGTGTGCAATTACTAGTGAAACGCCGCTCACACATCAAAGTGTTGATTCAATGCAATCACAGATTCAGAAGTGGAGAGATCTTAAAAGATGGAGTTAGTCAAGATTTGCGGGCGGGTATAAGAGAAGATATTCGTGACTCCTTATTTTCCTACTCGCAGCGATCTTACTACGTCTACGTATGCAGACTTTATTACTCCTTGCTGATAGGTATTTCACTGTAGTATCTGTTTGTTATCTCACGTGGTGACATAACATCACAGAACTTCTGTGGTAAACATTTATTCATTGTTACTACACTCATGCTCATAAATTAAGGATAATTGCAAAATGTGGTGCCACACAACGTGGCAGTACACAAAACACGCGCTAATAGCATAGGCACATAGGGAACACACACGACACAGATCTGTAAGTCCACGGTATTGGTGATAAGATGAAAAAACTGTCCCGAAACACATGTGCTACAAAACGCCACTGGTTCCTGCGCATGTACCCCGACATCAATATGGGATATGATCACCATGCACACGTACACAGGCCCCACAACGGGTTGTCATACTCTGGATCAGGTGGTCAAGCAGCTGCTGGGGTATAGCCTCCCATTCTTGCACCAGTGCCTGTCGGAGTTCCTGAAGTGTCGTAGGGGTTTGAAGACGTGCAGCGATATGTCGACCGAGAGCATCCCAGACGTGCTCGATGGAGTTTAGCTCTGGAGAACAGGCAGGCCACTCCATTCGCCTGATATCTTCTGTTTCAAGGTACTCCTCCATGATAGCAGCTCGGTGGGGCCGTGTGTTATCATCCATCAGGAGGAAGGTGGGACCCACTGCACCCCTGAAAAGGCGGACATGCTGGTGCAAAATGACATCCAGATACACGTAACCTGTTACAGTTCCTCTGTCAAAGACATGCAGGGGTATATGTGCGCCAATCATAAACCCACCCCACACCATAAAACCACGACCTCCATACAGCTCCTTTTCAAGGGCATTAAGGGGTTGGTATCTGGTTCCTGGTTCACGCCAGATGAAACCCCGGCGACAATCACTGTTCGGACTATACCTGGACTCGTCTGTGAACATAACCTGGGGCCATTTTTCCAATGACCATGTACTGTGTTCTTGACGCCATGCTTTACGGTCTCTCCCGTGACCATGGGTCAATGGAATGCACCTTGCAGGTCTCCGGGCGAATAAACCATGTCTGTTTAGTTGTCTGTAGACTGAGTGTCTGGAGACAACTGTTCCAGTGGCTGCGGTAAGGTCCCGAGCAAGGCTACCTGCAGTACTCCGTGGCCGTCTGCGGGCGCTGATGGTGAGATATCGGTCTTCTTGTGCTGTTGTACACTGTGGTCGTCCCGTACTGTAGCGCCTGGACACGTTTCCTATCTGCTGGAATCGTTGCCATAATCTTGAGATCACACTTTGTGGCACACGGAGGGCCCGTGCTACGACCTGCTGTGTTTGACCAGCCTCCAGTCGCCGTAGTATTCTACCCCTCAAGACGTCATCAATATGTGTTCTTTGAGCCATTTTCAACACACAGTCACCATTAGCATGTCTGAAAACGTGTGCACACTTACTCGCTGCACCGTACTCTGACATGCACCAACACACGTCTGCGTATGTGGACTGCTGCCAGCGCCACCGTGCGACACCCCGGATCAAATTTAAGCCCGCAAACCGGCCACCAGAGCGTTGTTTCACCATGTATCAGCATTATCCTTAATTTACGAACATGAGTGTATTTTGTAATAACGACGTGTGGTAATGTGTATGTATAATAATAATATATGATTATAAATTTCCGTAAGTAAGCGAAATGGGTATTCTTCAAAGGCAAATGAACAGTTAGATCAATGATAATATCAATTTAACGTTTCCTGAATTCCCCGCGGTGCTTGGCAGAACATGGCGATAGAAAAAAATAGAAATACCACTAAATGGTTTTCGGCCTCATATGCCATGACCAGCCGTCACCTGATGATGGACTAAAAAGTATAAAGTCGATTGGGGAGTAAATAAAAAGTTTTTTCGAAACGTCTACAAGTTCATGGAGAAGAAACAAAAGCTTTGAGGTTCGTTGATGTTATAGTAATTCTGTCAGAGACTGCAACGGACTTCGAAGAATAGTTGAGTGAAATGAACAGTGTCTTGAAAGAGATTATAAGATTTACATAAACAAAAGTAAAACAAGCTGAAAGCAATGTAGTCGTATCGAATCAGACGATGCTGATGGAACTAGATTAGGAAATAAGATAGTGCAAGTAGTAGTTGAGTTTTGCTATTTGGGCAGCAAAGTGGCTTATGATGACCGAGGATATACACTGACGACCCAAAACATTATGAACACCTAATTAACAGCTTGCTTGTCCCTCTTTGGAACGAAACACATCACTGAGTCTGCGTATCAGGGATCCGACTGTTTGTTCGCAGATTTGTGGAGGTATGTGGCATCACATCAACGCACAGGTCACGTAATTCACGTAAAGAACGGGCCGCTGATCTGCGTATGCCGTCATGGCGCCCGATAGCGACCCAGATTGGTTGCAAAGTATTTATATCAGGCGAATTTGGTCGCCGTGACATCAACGTGAGTTCACTATGGGGGCCTTTGTAGCACCCTTCTGGCTCCGAAACACGGACAATTATACTGCTAAAAGATGACATCGCCGGCGGGGAAGATGTGAAGCATGAAGGGATGCCAGTGATTCGCAGGTGTTAGTATCTTCGGTTACTAGTACTGGTGCCACGCAAGCGGAGAATGTCTCCCATAGCATAATACCGCTCCCACCTGCCTGCATCTGTGGCGCGCTGCACGTTTCGAGCCGCCGTTCGTCTCGATGACGGCGTTTGTGAAGACGACCGTCGAACTAGCGTAGCAAAAGTGTGATTCACTCGAAGGGACGTCACGTTTCCATTGATCAAAAGTCGAATCCCGATAGTCCTGTGATCGCTGCAATCGTAATGGACGGTGTCTTTTGGGCAACATGTGAACACGTAGGGGTGCTCTGCTGCGCTTACGGTCTGTCCGATGACATATACGGTTGGATAGAAAGTTTTGTAACAGACAGGGAGCAGTATGTCGTCCTGAACGAGGTGGCTTCAACAGAAACAAGGGTAACTTCAGGTGTGCCCCAGGGTAGCGTAATAGGTCCTCTCCTCTTTACAAATTTACATGAACGATCTGGTTGATGGTATTGAAAGCGGCCTTAGACTGTTCACCGATGATGCTGTAGTCTACAGGAAAGTAGTATCACACGAAAGTTGTGAACAAATCAATGAGGATTTGTAGAAAATAGATGCGTGGTGTAATGACTGGCAGTTATCTCTCAATATTAGTAAGTGTAACCTACTGCGTATAACAAGGCGAAAATCCCCATTAATGTAAGAGTTCAAAATAAATGCCCAGTCTTTGGAAGCGGTAACGTCCGTCAAGTATCTGTGTGTGGCTATTTCGAAATGATCTCAAATGGAATGATCAGATTACACAAGTGACGGGTAAGGCGAACTCTAGATTGCGGTTTATTGGTAGAATCCTGAAGCAATACAGTCCTTCAACAAAGGAAATAGCGTACAATACGTTAGTTCGTCCAGTCTTGGAGTATTGTTCGTCTGTATGGGACCCTTACCAGTTGGGTCTGATTCAAGAGATTGAGAAGGTCCAAAGAAGAGCGGCAAGATTCGTGACTGGTACGTTTAGCCATCGTGAGAGCGTTACAAATCTCATAGAAAGTTTGAAGTGGGACACACTTGCAGATAGACGGCGCGCTAAACAGAATCCGATCTTCACCGAGGATGTAGAGGATGTAGAGCACCAACTTTCAAATCGCGCAATAATCACCATTCAAAGATAAGGGAAATAAGAGCGCGTACTGAGGCGTTCAGACAGTCGTTTTTCCCTCGCGCGATCCGCGAGTGGAACAGTGGGGGGGGGGGGGGGGGGGAATATGGCTTTGGCGCGAATTGTACCCTCCACCACGCACAGCTTGGTGGCTAGCGGAGTACATATGTAGATGTAGATGTAGGAGTTCTATGTTGAAGAATGTGCGATGAACGGTGTACTCCGAAGCACTTGTGCGTGCACCAGCATTGTGTTTTTTCGGCAGAGATGTCACAGATCACCATCTATCCTATTTTACAGAGCAGACAAGCCTCCAAACCCCACCTTCTGTGAAGAGTCGTAGACGTCCAACCCCTTAGCGCCTAGTGGTAGCTTCACTGTACTACCTCTTTACGTAGATGCTCATGACATTAGCGCATGAACATTCTACCGCCTTCGCCATTTACGAGATACTCGTTCACAGGCTCTGTGTAATAATAATCTGCCCTTCGTCAAAGTCGCTATTCTTAATGGCTTTACATCCCATATCTTCGCTAGGGTGATCCCCCCTCCGCGTCTGCTCCGCTTCCATACTTTTGTTACCACGTCACGTGCCCGCAACTCTACCAGGCGGCATCCAACGTCTCTGTGTGAAGTGGTCTTCAAGTTTTGGCTTACCAATGTATAATGCATACTGGAAGCATCAAGAAAACCAGTTCTGAAAAGCAGATGTTTATTAACATCGAATACAGATTTAAACAGAACTTTGCAATGCGTGCAGCCACAGTCGTTAAACTTCATAATGAATGAAAGTCAAATGGACCGCAAGACAGCTGTACACACCTGACCGCCTCCCGTACTTTGCCCTTTCAACCACCACAGGTACGTCACCGCACTATTCGCCCCGATGTGCCTGTTTTATTTATTTTGACGACTTTCCCTCTACAGGCGTTTGATTTTTGACTACGAACGTTGGGGGCGGCTTGGTGCGCTATTGTGACTCTGTTTTCATCTGAGTATGCTGTTTTAATTCAGGGAAACCGGTTGTGACAATAAGGAAATCACGAATTACAGCTGTCTTGGGGTTCATTTTACATTCATTATAAATTTAAATGTTGGGAAGTATTTCTGGAGTTATTTACCAGTAGTGAGGTCTTGTACCGAAGTGAAACATTTTAGAGAAGAACAGAGTATTGGGGACTAGGAGGGTGTCACCCCAAGTACCATTATCCAAGATGACGGCGATGACGTCATCCAAGATGGCGGCAGTGACGTCATCTGATGACGTCATGCAAGATGGCGGCTTTTGGTGGGAAGTTCGAATTTTGGCGGGAAGGTAGGTCAAGTGGGCTACCTCCACTTCCATCAGGACAATGCAACACACCACAGCTATCTCCACTAACGTAAGAAAAAGGCGGGAAAAAAGGGAAATTGGGCTACCTCCACTAACCTAAGTCTTCCAACCGCCACTTCTTCCTAGGTATTGGTGGGGAGCCGGCCGTTGTGGCCGAGCGGTTCTAGGCGCTTCAGTTTGGAACCGCGCGACCGCTACGGTCGTAGGTTCGAATCCTGCCTCGGGCATGGATGTGTGTGATGTCCTTAGGTTAGTTAGATTTAAGTAGTTCTAAGTTCTAGGGGACTGATGACCTCAGATGTTAAGTCCCATAGTGCTCAGAGCCATTTGAACCATTATTGGTGGGGAAAGGACTCAGACTGTGCTGGAGATAAGTCTTTATTTTGCATTCAGTCTTTATTTTAACAATTTGAGGCACTACCATCACCCAGTGTGTTCGCCACAAGGTCCGGAGTCCAACTGACCTAGTACACAGTACTGCCACCAGAGGGCACTGTTGTCCCTCCCATGACGTCATTCATAGATGCTGGTCTGGGGGGAAAATGACGGGAAAATGACTCAGCCTGTGCTGGGCTGCTGGAGAGAGGAAGAGGTGTATTTATTGTCGAGCAATTTATTTCGGGATGGATTTCACATATTTTATTTATTACACTGATACAAAATACACACTCTGACATACTTGGGGTCACGCCACGCAACCTACAGACCTGCCAACTACTCGTAAATTACCGAAATAATGCATATATAATGTTCTGCCAACATGCTCACAATGCTTATAAACAGCCGGAAATAATGTAGTCCACGAACACTCATTGCACGACAAAATGCTTTCGAACTATAATCAGCCGCAACTATCAGAGACTCCAACATGCACACGGACTTTGCAGTGCCAGCCAGACGCAAGCCAGTGCCGGAACGCTAGCGATTTGCGTCTCCAGACCTGTAGCTGTAGGATACAGAATATTCGCGCCATATTTCTCTTCTATGAGGCAGTGCTTCAAATTCTGTTTGCATAATTGTTCTGATTTCCCCCCATCTGCACTTAGACAGTCCTCTCTTTCCCAACAACAAGAATGCTTTTATGATTAAAAGTGTTTTCGCGAGCATGCACACACATGATGAAGACTTTTAGTGATGAGAATGCTTAACGTTTCTGAGACGTATATTGACAGCAGGACGAGCATTTCGCAGCGATGTGTTAGCCACACTGGGTGCGCACCCTTGGAATGTTTAATATGTTGACAATCGTTCCAAAGCCTTTTTACGTGCAATGAGTGTCTGTGGACTACATTATTTCCGGCTGTTTAAGCGTTGTGAGCGTGTTGGCGGGACGTTATTATGCATTATTTCAGTGATTTACGAGTAGTTTGTTGGTCTGCACATCAGTGTATCACTGGACAGCAGGTAGAGAGCCAGCAATGGTGAACACGTGTGCATGATCCAGAGTGTGACTCAGCACTTATTTACATAGAGATTTGACATCAGTATAACACTCAAAAGAACTAACTTTAGACGTGACTTTCATGTGCCATTGACAGCAGCACGAGAACAAATTGCTAGCGTTCCGGTGCTGGCTTGCATCCGGCTGGCACTGCAAAGTGCATGCGCACATTGGAGTCTTTGACAGTTGTGGCTGATTATAGTTTGAAAGCTTTTTGTCGTGCAATGAGTGTTTGTGGACTACATTATTTCCAGCTGTTTAAGCATTGTGAGCATTTTGGCAGAGCGTTACATATGCATTATTTCGGTAATTTACCAGTAGTTTGCAGGTCTGTAGGCTGTATGGCATGACCCCAAGCATATCATAGCGTGTATTTTGTATCAGTGTAATAAATAAACTATGTGAAATCTGTCCCTAAATAAATTGCTCGAAAATAATAGAGTACACTTCTTCCTCTCTCCAGCAGCCCCGCACAGGCTGAGCCATTTATCCGACATATTTCCCCCCCAGACCACCAACTAGAATGACATCATGGGAGGGACGACAGCGCCCTCTGGTGGCACTACTGTGTACTAGGTCAGTTGGACTCCAGACCTTACGGTGGACACACTGTTTCCCGTCTTTTTCCCCCACTGCAGACCGCCATCTTGGATTATGTCACTGAACAGACAACAGCGTCCTCTGGTGGCAGTACTGTGTACTAGGTCAGATGGACTCCGGACCTTGTGGTAAACACACTGGATAGTGGTAGTGCCTCAAATTGTTTCAATAAAGACTGAATTCAAATTAAAGGCTTATGTCCAGCACAGGCTGAGTCCTTTTCCCACTAATCCCTAGTAAGAAGTGTTAGTTCAAATGGCTCTGAGCACTATGGGACTTAACTTCTATGGTCATCAGTCCCCTAGAACGTAGAACTACTTAAACCTAACTAACCTAAGGACATCACACACATCCATGCCCGAGGCAGGATTCGAACATGCGACCGTAGCAGTCCCGCGGTTCCGGACTGCGCGCCTAGAACCACTAGACCACTGCGGCCGGCGAAGTGTTAGTCAGATAACTTAGGTTAGTGGAGGTAGCCCAAGTTTCCATTTTCCCGCCATTTTCTTAGGCTAGTGGAGATAGTTGTGGTGTGTTGCATTGTCCTGGTGGAATTTGAAGTTCTGGCTATTTTCTGGGGGAGGGAAGGGGAGAAAGGTTAGGTTAGTGGAGGTAGCCCAATTGACCTATCTTCCCGCCAACATTCGAACTTCCCACTAAAATCGGCCATCTTGGATGACGTCATCAGATGACGTCGAGGCCGCCATCTTGGATGACGTAATCGCCGCCATCTTGGGTAACGGTAGTTGGAGTGACACCTCCTCTTCCCAAAATGAAGAGAAGCTTTTTAAATGTGGCGCTACAAAAAATACTGATGATATAATTGGTATATTGGAGTTGTTGAATTGAAATGAGGGAAAATGAATTTTTTGACACAACTTATCTACAGGAAGGGATCGGTTGATAGGACCTATCCTGAGGGATTGGGGAATCGTCAGTACGGTACTGCAGTGAAATGGAGGGTAAAATTGTTGAATGAGACCAAACGCGAGTACAATAAGCAGATTCAAACGTATGTTGCTAGCAGTAGTCTTACAGAGACGAAAACATTGCACAGAATAGACCGTGTGGAGAACTGCAGCAAACCAGTCTCCGGACTGAAGTCGACGACGACAACAACATCAAAAACAGCAGTGGTAGTGCACAAAAGATATGGAGGTCAGTATTCGGATGCGTCGCTCCGCGTTGTGGTAGGAGAGGAGAGCCGGCGTCGATTTTCGGGATCGATGAAGTGTCGGCGCGTTTCCCTGGAGGCGAGTGTTTGTAGCTAGTAAGCGCGCGGCGCGCCACGCTGCAGCAGCTCACTAAGTACGTACTGCGAGCTACGATCCACAAAGCCCTGTCTCAAATCCTTATTGTGCAGACATTTTAACGCAGCAGTTTTAGCTGGAGGGACTTTTAGAACTACGGTTGCCTAAATTAACGGTATGGTTGGGTATGAACCGTCTTGTTATGGCACATAAGCGAGCTATCGCGCGGTTGCCGTTACCAAATGCTTTGAGTAGTCAGCTTTGGTCTGGGTCGTACATAGCTCGTTGTTTTGCTTTCTTACTCTGAAATGAGTGAAGAGAATAATCTTAGTCCATTACGGTGTTGGAGCACGACGCTCATAATACCAAGAGGGAAAGGCGATAACGAGATGACAGTTCTGCGTTCGCAGAAGCACAGATCACGGGTATAGATCGCCTGCCCTGCGAGAGGGACGAAGGGTATGTTTTTCCGCACCTCTCCTGCCCCTTCATTCCTCATCCCCCTCCTCATGCACGCAGTCATTGGGTGGGCCAAGTTCCCTTTTGTATACGTTAGCTTTCGACTGCCACGTTAAAATGACCGCACTATAGTTTCTCTGTTGTTGTGGGTAAACATGGCGAGGCCTTCCTGTCGCAAAGATGCGCCTTTCTTACTTTTACATCGTCTGTTCCAGGAGTACAACACTTACAACCACTGGAAAGTGACCGGCAGACATTCACTCCCATCTGCAATGCATGCCACCGGTGAATCTTCAAAAAGGTAAAATCTTGAGTAATTACTACTAGCGGTGAGCTTTGCACAATGCGTTACAAGTGTAGTATGGTACTACATCGTGTTGTACAAAAAGTAAAGCAGCCCTCCACCTGAAGGTTAGTACGAGCAGCACTGTGGTTTACTAAGCGTGGTACTATTGGAGCTGGTATGCCATTAGCTTCCTCTGAGCTTTGAACTGACTTAGCCAGCCAGTTATAGCGAGTTCTACAGTTTGACGTGAATTCCGAACCACTTTGCAACTCGGCATTTTTCACAGTAACAAAAACTACCAGCGGTGAATAAGTGATGGTAAAATATAAATGTCGTGTGACTAGGGCCTCCCGTCGGGTAGAAAGTTCGCCGGGTGCAAGTCTTTCGATCTGACGCCACTTCGGCGACTTGCGCGTCGATTGGAATGAAGTGATGATGATTTTTTTTATCTCATTTTGTTCGCCTTTGTTCGTTGCATCTGCTCGGGACGGACGTCATAAGACATTCGTTTAAGTTCGTTGTTGATCGATTAACTCAATTTTTTTTTTATTACAGAGGGCAGCTAACCCCCTGACCGAACACGCTGAGCTACCGTGCCGGCAAATTGTTCGTTGTATTTGTTCGGGACGGACGTCCCATGATGCTTGTTCAAGTTCATCGTTGAGCCATTCACTTAGTTTTCTTTTTTATTACAGAGGGCAGCTAACCCTCTGACCGAACACGCTGAACTACCATCCCGGCTACCATTCAGCTACCGTGGGCAGATAATAAGTGATGATGACAGATAAAAATCCTAGGACTGCGCAGTGATCGATCTCGAAAGTTTTCTCACTTGGTTTCCCTCGCCAATTTTTTTGCTTTCTTGGGCCGTTGTCATTTTTGTAATGCAAAACTTAAGTAACTGCATTCTGATTTTAAACTGAAAGTAAGGAATCTTAACACATTAACTGTATCTGCTTTTTAATGAACTTCGAAGACGACATAATAGAAAAAAATTTGATAGATGAACTTCTTCTCTTTGTTTCCTCCTTTTTCATTGTACTTGAAAATACGAGGGGGCTTTAAAAAGTAAGTGACACGTTATTATGGCAGGTCAAGTACCTTTTATTGAATGCAGCACTACACATCACAGTGACGCAGATACATGACACTATTTTTCAATATAGGCTACAAGTCTCTGCAAACGACGGTAGGAACGTCCTATCAACCGTCCAGTTCCTCGGTGATAGAAATCACCTCCTTGGTCAAGGAGAAATTTGAGCATCGCTGTATGAACGTCTTCATCGTTGGAATATCTCCTTCTCTTTATATGTTCTTTTCGGCTTACCGAAAATATTGCGTGGATATTGTCATCGCCCGCATCTCGTGGTCGTGCGGTAGCGTTCTCGCTTCCCACGCCCGGGTTCCCGGGTTCGATTTCCGGCGGGGTCAGGGATTTTCTCTGCCTCGTGATGGCTGGGTGTTGTGTGCTGTCCTTAGGTTAGTTAGGTTTCAGTAGTTCTAAGTTCTAGGGGACTTATGACCACAGCAGTTGAGTCCCATAGTGCTCAGAGCCATTTGAACCATTTTTGATATTGTCATCTGTGGTCGATGTCGACAGTCTTCCTTTCCAATCGGCATCATTTATGTTTGTGTGGTCTTCGTCAAATTGTTGGCACTAATTCAGTACGGGTGGACACGACATTTCATTTCAGAATGTCAAAACAAACACTTTCAGCCGACTAAATTTCCACACCGTTATTTTATTGGGCTACCAGTTTCGGCGATATATTACGCCATCTTCGGGCCTCCTGACCGATGTGTAGGAGGATTAAAACCACTTCAAACATCGTCTACTGACTGTCGGCAGATGATGTTTGAATTGGTTTTAATTCTCCTACACGTCGGTCTGGGGACGTGAAGATGGCGTAATATATCGCCGGAACTGGGTCCAATAAAATAACAGTTTGGAAATTTAGATGGCTGGAAGGTGTTTGATTTGACACTCTGCACTGAACAGCCGAGGTGCTGCAACTATCTCTGAAAAGATGGACATACGGCGACATTTCATGTGGTCCATATACCGCCAGAGTTTCACCGTGAATCTGTGAACAATTTAGAAGATTTGTCCTTAAGAATCATTCTGTTCCTCGGACTTCAACTTTGGGGTGCTGCGTTATTTCACTCGCACCCCGTGAACATTCTGTTATTGTATGGCGGCAGAAATGTGTCTGTGGGAATCCTGGAACATGTAGTCAATCCTTATACTGCGACACTCTTGTTGCGCAACGCTCTTAGCGTGGGACGACATGTGTAACTTACTTTTTCAAGTCCCTAAGTTTAAAGAAAATTAATTGTAATTAACTGTATTACTCCTATTTTAAGGATGCAGCAGTGTAAATATTGATTTAAACAACAGTGAGCCGATACAAACTTTTTGCGTCGTCTTTTTTTTCACCCTGCAGGCTGTAGGTCGTATTAACTTGTTTTACGGCAAATAACATTTACTGCTTGGTAAGCGGAGGCGATCCCCACATGGCTACATATCTTTGGGTCCTTAGTTCGGCGCCGGCCGCGGTGGTCTCGCGGTTCTAGGCGCGCAGTCCGGAACCGTGCGACTGCTACGGTCGCAGGTTCGAATCCTGCCTCGGGCATGGATGTGTGTGATGTCCTTAGGTTAGTTAGGTTTAAGTAGTTCTAAGTTCTAGGGGACTGATGACCACAGCAGTTGAGTCCCATAGTGCTCAGAGCCATTTGAACCTTAGTTCGGCGCTTTAACACTGAGCAAGCCTGAAGCACAATTGTTATGTACATGGCCGTAAAAAGAAAGCAACGAAAACTTTTGGGAAAGTTACAAAAGTAGTTGGAAGTGGCCTTCATTTTATGACTCACTTGACTGAGTACGACGTTCCATGGTCTTAAACAGGGAACTGCAGCGACAACATTGTCCAGTTTCTTTCTGTAATTGGGGAACAATATTACGGTTAGTTTGAAAGCATTTATCTCCACAACAAAATGATAGACAGAGATAAATCAGTATACTAATTTTTCCACAACCACTTCGATCTCACTCGACGATGAAAACACTGGTCCAAGAAAGTCACGGTGTTATTGGCTGTGCGAGTTGTAGTATTGTCCAGCTGAGAGCATGTGTAGTTTAGGTATAGTGTTTACAAGTAAAATGTACTCTGTTTACAAATAGTTGCATCATCTATATGTAATACTCACCTTGTGCCATGTCAGAATGCGATGAAGATAGCCCACGTGCCACTGCACAGTAAACACAAACTTCATGAGTGTGCAGAGGAGACCCATGTAGTTGATGAGGAATTTCCACAGCCCTCTTGCAACAATTTTGTGCAGTCACATATTCAACATGAAATTAGAATGATATTAATACGTACAGCTGCTAACGGGCGTCGATATATATCAACGGGGACAGGTGAAAATATGGCAGACGCTCTATCCATCTGAGCCACCGAGGGTACAGAGGATAGCGCGCCTGCATGGTTTATCTCGCTCACGCCTCCCCCGAGACCCACATTCTCACCTTGTATGTCCACACACTACATTCGTAGTGTCCCACCCCAACACACTCATTACTCGTGGAAGACATTCTTACCAAGTCCCGTAAGAGTTCGGGGAATACGTGTACATCCTCACAGAAGAAGAAGGTCATGTCCGAAAGAACAGAAACCATATCCAAATAAGTATATTCAATATGATGTGGAACCCTCCCTCGTCGCACCAAAACCAAACGAAGACACCTTTCACTTCCAGCGTTATACGAGGGGCATTCAGTAACTAACACAATACATTTTTTTCTGGAAGCAGGTTGGTTTTATTCAATATTCCAATACATTATATTAGTCTCCACTCTTTTGGCTACAATCACCAATTTTTGAACACAATCTTCATTCAATGCGACGGCTGTACGCCACCTTACAGGGAGAGCCTGTACCACTCTAATGGTCGACATCAGAGCGAGCGTCTTGCTGCATCAATAACCTCCCCATCATTCACGTACTGTTTCCCAGGGAGTGCATCCTTCATTGGTTCAAGCAGATGGAAGTCGGAAGATGCGAGATTCGGGCTGTAGGGTGGATGAGGAACAACAGTCCAATGAAGTTTTGCAATCTCCTTTCGGGTGCGCAGACTTGTGTGAGGCCGTGCGTTGTCATTAAGAAGGAGCAGTTCGTTTGCATTTTTGTCGTGACGAACACGCTGAAGCCGTTTCTTCAATATCCTGACGGTAGCACAAGAAACCTCAGAGTTGATCGTTGTACCCTGAGGGAGGGCATCAAACAGAATAACCACTTCAGAGTCCCAGAAGGGCGTCGTCATTACGTTACCGACTGAGGGTGCGCTTTGAACGTTTTCTTCGGAGGAGAGGCAGTGTGGCGCCACTCAATGGATTGCGGTTTGGTTTCCGTTCGAAGTGACGTACTTATGTTTCTGCACCTGCGATTGTTCGACAAAACATTGTCACGATCAGCATCGTAACACGCAAGCAATTCTGCACAGATGGTCCTTCATTGCTCTTCATGGTCTTCTGTTAGGCGGCGACGAACCCAGCGGGCACACACCTTTGAGCACGCCAACTGGTGGACGAGTGTGTCAGCACTCCAACAGAGACATCCAGTTGTGCTGCGGGGTGTTCGATTCTGATCCGTCCATCACCTCGAATGAGAGTGTCCGCACGTTCACACATTGTGTCAGGCCGGCCGACACGCGGGATATCGGACAGGTCTGCGCGACCTTATTGTGATGATGACAGACGACTCGCCTAACGACTCACCGTGCTTTTGTTAACTGCCAGGTCTCCGTAGACATTCTGCAAGCGCGTAACTCAATGATAGATCTCTGCTTGGAACACACCGTCGTTACAGACGCGATTTTGAAGGCTACGTATAGCGTTGCCTGGTGAAACGTTGTTGTGATGCTTCGTGTAAGGAGGAGAAATGTGTACCATCACGTTTCCGACTTTGATAAAGGTCAGATTGTAGCCTATCGCGATTGCGGTTTATCGTATCGCGACAATGCTGCTCGCGTTGGTCGAGATCCAATGACTCTTAGCAGAATATGGAATCGGTGGGTTCAGGAGGGTAATACGGAACGCCGTATTGCATCCCAACGGCCTCGTCTCACTAGCAGTCGAGATGACAGGCATCTTATCCGCATGGCTGTAACGGATCGTGCAGCCACGTCTCGATCCCTGAGTCAACAGATGGGGACGTTTGCAAGACAACAAGCATCTGCACGAACAATTCAACGACGTTTGCAGCAGCAGGGACTATCAGCTCGGAGACTGTGGCTGCGGTTACCCTTGACGCTGCATCACAGACAGGAGCGCCTGCGATGGTGTACTCAACGACGAACCTGGGTGCACGAATAGCAAAACGTCATTTTTTCGGATAAATCCAGGTTCTGTTTACATCGTCATTATGGTCGCATCCGTGTTTGGCGACATCGCGGTGAAAGCACATTGGAAACGTGTGTTTGTCATCGCCATACTGGCGTATCACCCGGCGGGATGGTATGGGGTGCCATTGGTTACACGCTTCGGTCACCTCTTGTTCGCATTGACGGCACTTTGAACAGTGGACGTTACATTTCAGATGTGTTACGACCTGTGGCTCTCCTACATTTCAGCAGGATAATGCACGACCGCATGTTGCGGGTCCTGTACGGGCCTTTCTGGATACAGAAAATGTTCGACGGCTGCACTGACAAGCACACTGTCCAGATCTCTCACCAACTGAAAACGTCTGGTCAATGGTGGCCGAGCAACTGGCTCGTCACAATACGCCAGTCACTACTCTTGATGAACTGTGGTATGGTGTTGAAGCTGCATGGGCAGCTGTACCTGTACATGCCATCCAAGCTCTGTTGGACAATGCCCAGGCGTATGAAGGCCGTTATTACGGCCAGAGGTGGTGTTTCTGGGTACTGATTTCTCAGGATGTATGCACCGAACTTGCGTGAAAATGTAATCACATATCAGTTCTAGTATAATATATTTGTCTAATGAATACCCGTTTATCATCTGCATTTCTTCTTGGTGTAGCAATTTTTAGGTCCAGTAGTGTATTAACTCGTGAACAGCGTGAATTATATACGAACTTAACTTGGAAGCACTTGTGCAATATCTTCTGGTTATGACCATCGCAGACACCAGACTGGTTACATCGATGACTACAGACTTCGTGGGACTCAAAGTACCTGGTGATCAAAAAGTCAGTATAAATTTGAAAACTGAATAAACCACGGTATAATGTAGATAGATAGCTAAGAATTGACACACATGCTTGGAATGACACGGGGTTTTATTAGAACCACCCCATATTGCTAGACGCGTGAAAGATCTCTTGCGCGCGTCGTTTGGTGATGATCGTGTGCTCAGCCGCCACTTTCGTCATGCTTGGCCTCGCAGGTCCCCAGACCTCAGTCTGTGCGATTATTGGCTTTGGGGTACCTGAAGTCGCAAGTGTATCGTGATCGACCGACATCTCCCGGGATACTGAATGACAACATCCGACGCCAATGCCTCACCATAACTCCGGACATGCTTTACAGTGCTGTTCACAACATTATTCCTCGACTACAGCTATTGTTGAGGAATGATGGTGGAAATATTGAGCATTTCCTGTAAAGAACATCATCTTTGTTTGTCTTAGTTTGTTATGCTAATTATTGCTATTCTGATCAGATGAAGCGCCATCTGTCGGACATTTTTTGAGCTTTGGTATTTTTTTGGTTCTAATAAAACCCCATGTCATTCCAAGCATGTGTGTCGATTTGTACCTCTCTATCTACATTACTCCGTGATTTATTCAGTTTTCAAATTTATACTGACTTTTTGATCACCCGGTATATGGAACGTACATATCAGTCAATTTTTATGGTGTTAGCACTTTCATTCGACCACTTCTGGGTGTATCTGCAACATTTCTTGACTTCTGCAACATGTTGTACGGTCGCTTGGTGGTGGATTTGTTTGATGCATCCTTACCATACTGTTACCTATATGTGAATCTGTTCTGAGTCTCGGCATAAACGGCACGTCTAATGCACTGGGTGATAATGAAAAACCTCTGCTGTGATGTGTAATCTGTTTCCTCCCCAGATAAACAAAGGTAGTACCTAACAAAATCGCGTCATATTTTGAACACCCTGTAGTACTGATTATGAAAACAAAAAATGTAACAATGAACCTACCTAACCTTCTTCTGGCTACTTTTGAGAGAAAAAGAGGGAAACGGATTTCTAACTCCTGCCAAGGGCAGGAGAGAAACGACCCTGGTCTTCTTGCGTGAACCATCCCGGCATTCCGTTCATATGTTTTGAGGAAACTAGAGCTAATCAAAATGATCGAAGGATAACCTGAAGCCCCGCCCACTCTTTCCCCCTCCCACGATTACGTGCTATTACCATGGGTGGGATCATGTTATGGCATCGTCGTACAATAATTACAGTAGCCAGAATATGTTCGAATGCCTCGCCGCCGCACACTATTCCCAATACGGTTTAAGACGTAACTCTCCTTTGAAAAGAACACCGCCAATTTCCTTTCCCATATTTGTACATCTAGAGCTTATGCCCCATCTCTAATGACCACGTAGTTAACGGGCTTCTTGAAAATAAAATGCAACGAATGTCCCACACAGTATGTTAGTCATGCTGGACGCAGTTTCCGGACTGAATTTGTGGAACATATGAATGCAGTTACACTAAACACTCCAAATAAATTTGTCGACAAATATCATGCTTTTGCAACATGTAGGATAATATTTCATAAACTAAACAGAGGCCACAAAAAAGTCACTTAGAAAAGTTGTAAATTTTCATTCACAACAGGAAATGTGGACATAATGTATTCCATGACAAAACTGAGACACTGACAGTGAACTTTTTAGAAGTTTTCTGTCATACTAGAAGATACTGCCATCTCCTCTTTAGTGACAGAATATAATAAAACCAGAACTTGATATTTAATACATTAGATCGATTGATTATCATAGAAATATGCTCAAATCTAAGCACTCATTTCGTTTTTAAAAAGGGTACTTTTTGTGAGAAAGTCCTAAAGATGTAAACGCATAAATATACATACATTTTTTATTTTTTATTTTTTTTATTATTTATTTATTGCCAAATTATAGACCTGTTACCTGATGTTTAAAACAGGTCGTACATCTTACAATTTTCGTTTTTCATCTTTTTACAATTTTCTTTCCTTTTGTTTTATCTACAACATTTACAAAGAATGATACTTTTCAAAATAACAATAATTTAAGGTTGAAATATAAATAAAATCTTGTTGTTTTTTAAGAAGAATATAAAAAGAAGATAGGATAGATGAGAGATTTGTTAGTACCTTCACCGAGTGTGACTGGTGAATACCTCGGAATGGTTTCATCGAGCCGTTTACCGCCAGTCACACACACACACACACATACACACACACAAATGGTTATTAGTAGTGAAATAATGTTTCTTATCCTATTTGTTACTAATCCTATGTATTAACTACTTTAGGTGCGCATCCATGTACAGCATTTGGTTTTTTCTTGGCTAGATTGCCAGCAATTTGCTTATTTACTGTCACATCTCAGCTTCCTCACCCTGTTCCTCCTCATTGTCACTTTTTTTTCCCTGTCACTGTGGGTATCGCTGTCCATCCTCTGGAGATTTCTGTTACGCTGCACATAGGCATGTCTGTGATGTCGTGTCCGCATATACTCTTCATGTGTTGTTTTTGAAATACTGTTTGTCAGTGCGTTTAATTGTGCCCATTGTTCTTCGTCTCTTATTGCTGTGCATATATCTATGTCTGTATCTGTGTAATTTAAGTGTAGTGTATGTCTATTGTTCGCGTACTGCCCGCAGAAAAAGACAGTGTGTTCTGGGGAACCTTCTTCCCCGCATGTGCATGTAGGTGTCTGCCTCAGAGTCACGCGGTTTAAGTGCGTGGGATAAGGTACGTGCCCCGTTAAGAAATGTACCATACCGCGGCTGGGATCGATATGTCTCATTCTCAACCGCTCCCTTACGTCAGGGAGGAAGTCGTGCAGTCTACGTCCCTTATCACTTACATCCCACTCACCTTGCCATGTATCCAAACGCCAACTTTTAAGGTGACGTATCGTCTCTATGGGCACACCGGTTATTGTGTGTACCTTATCTAGTCTCCCCACCTTTAACCAGGACCTTGCAGCTCTGTATTTGATCGTGATATCTATGGGGCATATTCCGAGCACCACACACAGTGCATCCGCTGAGGTGGTACCGAAGGCTCCAGATAGCCTAAGTAGGACACTTCTCTGCCCTCGTCTGACGGATGCTTTGTTGGTGACCACGTTCAGTCTATGTGCCCACGTGCTAGCTGCAAAGCTGAGTACTGATTCGAGGAGGAGGATGAGGAGATTAGTGTTTAACGTCCCGTCGACAACGAGGTCATTAGAGACGGAGCGAAAGCTCGGGTGAGGGAAGGATGGGGAAGGAAATCGGCCGTGCCCTTTCAAAGCAACCATCTCGGCATTTGCCTGAAGCGATTTAGGGAAATCACGGAAAACCTAAATCAGGATGGCCGGAGACGGGATTGAACCGTCGTCCTCCCGAATGCGAGTCCAGTGTGCTAACCACTGCGCCACCTCGCTCGGTTACCACTGATTCGAAGAGCACACAGTGGTATGTACGTATGACTGGTAGAGGTAGTCCGTACTGTTTTGAAATTAGCCTCACAAGTTTGTGGAATATTTTTTTCTGCTTTGTCTGTTGTTAGCCTTATGTGTTCGTGGAAATTCAATTTTTCATCTATGTGTACCCCAAGATAGCGCGTAATGCGTGCTCGTTTGATGTTTATGTCCCCAATTTTAACCGAAGGATTCCTTTGGAGTGATCCTTTCAGTAAAGTGTATGTTGTTTTGTATTCGGCTATCCTGAGTTTGTTGTTGTGACACCACTGAGTAATTGTTTGTAGTAATCCACTGGCTTTCTCTTCTAACTTGGCTCTGTTGTTTGCAGTGACTACAACTAATAGGTCATCTGCGTAGGCGACAATTCCGTCTGACCTGTCATCCCCATCCAGAAGCTGTAGGAGGGGTTCGATTGTTATGTCCCAGAAGATGGGGCCGCAGATCGACCCTTGAGGACAGCCTATGGTAATTCTTTTAATTACTTTCCGGACTGTCCATCTGCCATTCGACTACTCGGTCTTTACAGTAGTCTAGAAAACTGTTGTACAGTGATTGCGGTACCTCCAAATGTCTTAAGCCTCTGAAACAGTGCTGGCCACCAAAGATCATCAAATGCTCCTGCAATGTCAATCATTATTGCCATGGCGTATTTCTGTTTTGTGGTGTTAACTATGTGCAGGGCCTGGTTGATGGCATCATCTATTGATCTGCCAGATCTGAAGCCGAACTGGTGTTGGCTCATACCCCTGAGAGCTCTGTGTGTTTGCAGGCGCTTACATATACATCAAAAACAATTTTCCATCACCTCGGTTCCGAGAGTTCGGAACCTGTACAGAGAATTGGAATAGAGATCAACAGCCGGCCGGTGTGGCCGAGCGGTTCTAGGCACTTCAGTCTGGAATCGCGCAACCGCTACGGTCGCAGGTTCGAATCCTGCTTCGGGCATGGATATCTGTGATGTCCTTAGGTTAGTTAGGTTTAAGTAGTTCTAAGTTCTAGGGGACTGATGACCTCAGATGTTGAGTCCCATAGTGCTCAGAGCCATTTGAACCAGAGATCAACACAAACATCATTTCCGCCCTTTTTATTCCTCATGAAAACCACACATTGCATGTTGTACCACCATACAGCGAGACCTCCAGAGGTGGTGGTCCAGATTGCTGTACACACTGGTACATTTAATACCCAGTAGCAAGTCCTCTTGCATTGAGGCATGCCTGTATTCGTCGTGGCATACTATCCACAAGTTCATCAAGGCATTGTTGGTCCAGACTGTCCTACTCCTCAAACGCGATTCGGCGTAGATCCATCAGAGTGGTTGGTGGGTCACGTCGTCCATAAACAGCCCTTTTCAATCTATCCCAGGCATGTTCGATAGCGTTCACGTCTGGAGAACATGGTGGCCACTCAAGTCGAGCGATGTCGTTATCCTGAAGTCATTCACAAGATGTGCACGATGGGGGCGCGAATTGTCGTCCATGAAAACGAATGCCTCGCCAATATGCTGCCGATATGGTTGCACTATCAATCGGAGAATGGCATTCACGTATCGTAGAGCCGTTACGGCGCTTTCCATGACAACCAGCGGCGTACGTCGGCCCCATATAATGCCACCCCAAAACAGCAGAGAACGTCCACCTTGCTGCACTCGCTGGATAGTGTATCTAAGGCGTTCGGGCTGCCTCCAAACACGTCTCTGACGATTGTGTGGTTGAAGGCATATGCGACACTCATTGGTGAAGAGAACGTGATGCCAATCCTGAGCGGTCCATTCAGCATGTTGGGCCCATATGTACCGTGCTGCATAGTGTCGTGGTTGCAAAGATGGACCTCGACATGGACGTGCCTATTGCGCACAGTTTGAGTCGTAACACGACGTCCTGTGGCTGCACGAAAAGCATTATTCAACATGATGGCGTTGCTGTCAGAGTTCCTCAGAGCCATAGGCCGTAGGTGGCGGTCATCCACTGCTGTACTAGTCCTTGGGCGGCCTGAGCGAGGCATGTTATCGACAGTTCCTGTCTCTCTGTACCTCCTCCATGTCCGAACAACATCGTTTTGGTTCACTCCGAGACGCCTGGACACTTCCCTTGTTGAGAGCCCTTCCTGGTACAAAGTAACAATGCGGACGCGATCGAACCGCGATATTGACCATCTAGACATGGTTGAACTACAGACAACACGTGCCGTGTACCTCTTTCCTGGTGAAATGACTGGAACTGATCGGCTGTCGGACCCCCCCCCCCCCCCACCCCGTCTAATAGGCGCTCTCATGCATGGTTGTTTGCATCTTTGGCCGGGTTTAGTGACATCTCAGTCAAAGGGACTGTGTCTCTGATACAGTATCCACAGTCAAAGTCTATCTTCAGGAGTTCTGGGAACCTGGGTGATGCAAAACTTTTTTTGATGTGTGTATGTTGTGAGGGTCTTTGATTTGCAGTGTAAGCTGGTAATGATTTTCGACTTGCAAGACACTATGTCTCTGTACGTGTCCGGTCTCTGAACTGTTTTTTGTTTTATGTTTATGTGCGATATTCAGTGATACATAAGGACATTTAGTGTCCTTTATGGTGGACTAAGGTTGTTATCCTTTGTAATGTATGATTGAGTACTACATTACGATATCAGGTATCACACAATAAGTAATTTCTAGAGAAATGAAGCGTAAAGAAGTCACCTGGCGGCATTCAGGAAAAGAAACACTCAGGTAAACCATTGATCTACCTGAAGATTACTGAAGTTCTCGAAACGCGTTGCGGAAGAAAATGTGAGCGACTGCAGCAGATAACAGGTTTAATTTCTCCTTTAAACAGATGAGCTGTTACAAAATGCTAGAAGAACAACAGCAGCGGTATTCCGTGAAGGACGTTCGGCGTCTGGTCGCCTCCTGCGGACAGATACGTGAGACGCGCCAGATAACGCCAGATAAGGCGGCCCGCCATCTAGGCAAAAGGCTCCGTGCGATGTCGTAATCATAAAAAGAACTCTGCCTAACCGTTCTTATGAAGAGAACGAAATATTTCACCTCGCAGCGATAAGATACCGATGTTTCGCGCAGACTGCACATACGGCCGATTTCTACAGCGATCCAGTTTTTATAATTCTCATTTGCAAATTAACTCTCTGTTTTATATCGAAGTCATTTTTCAGACTGTATGAAGCAGTCCCACAACATGTAGGAATCAAAATAAGACTTTAATTGCTGGCTGTTTCTTAACTCGTCGCCAGGGCGACCATTATAGATGAATAATGCCGTGTGTGTGCTGTTTATGACGAGACTGGCGACCGACTCTTACTGAAGCGTGTTTCTTTTTGCGTCGTCAGTCTCTCGACTGATATGATACGGTCATTTCAGAGTCGCTTTTGCACATAACTAGCTCAATTATTTGCTGGATGTATTCCAATCGTTGTCTTCCCCTACATTTTTTACCCTCTGCAGCTCTTTCTTTTACCATGGAAATTATTCGCTGATGTCATAACATATATCCCATCATCTTGTCCGTTCTTCTTGTCAGTGTTTCCGTATGTTCCTTCCTTCGCTCATTCTGCGGAGAACCTCCTCATTCCTTACCTTATCAGTGCAACTAATCTTCAACATTCTTCTGTAGAACAACATATCAAACGCTTCGAGCCGGCCGCGGTGGCCGAGCAGTTCTAGGGGCTTCAGTCCTGAACCGCTCGACTGCTACGGTCGCAGGTTCGAATCCTGCCTCGGGCATGGATGTGTGTGATGTCCTTAGGTTAGTTAGGTTTAAGTAGTTCTAAGTCTAGGGGACTGATGACCTCAGATGTAACTCCCATAGTGCTCAGAGCCATTTGAATCATTTTTCAGACGCTTCGATTCTCTTCTGTTCCGATTTTCCCGCAGTCGATGATTCACTACCAGTGTCAGTTCTGTTGTATGCAACTGCGAGAGGGGAATGTGAGGCAGCAGTTCAGTACTTATCACCAAAACCTTGCACAGCAAATATTGCGTAAGTGGAAAGTGCTACTGATGTACGGTTTTCACAAAATGAATCGGTAGTCAGGGGCTCGTACTGTTAGCTGGTAGACAAACTGTAATGATAGAAAGTGTATTTTTGCGCAAAAACACACTTTTTTAAATGGAATAATGCCTATTAACATTAACAAACTGAAGGTAGGGCAAATTGGAATGTAAATGGTGTTTGTTACAGGACTCTAGTGCGAGTCACTTACGAGAAAGCAGGACTTTGAAAAGTTTCCACACCGACTCTTGTTTGCGCCAGTCAACCTGCGTAGTTGCTAGGTACGATGTTGTCATCTTTGTTTACAGTGTGCTTGTGTTTTCCCTGCCGGCTTTTGTGGCCGAGCGGTTCTAGGCGCTTCAGTCCGGAACCACGCGGCTGCTGCGGTCGCACATTCGAATTCTGCCTCGGGCATGGATGTGTTTGATGTCCTTAGGTTAGTTAGGTTTAAGTAGTTCCAATTCTAGGGGACTGATGACCTCAGATGTTAAGGCACATAGTGCGTGGGGCCATTTGAATTTGTGTGTTCCCTGAGTGCGTCCCGACTTACATTTTGTACACGTGTTGGTGTGAGAACTTTTCAAAATACAATATCTCGTAAACGACTAGCACTAGAATCCTACAATAAACACCGCTGATATTCTAATTTACTCTACTTTTAGTTTGTTAATGTCAATAGGCATTTTTCCATTTAAGAAAGTGTGTGTATACACAGAAAATGCACTTTCTGAGTATTATTACAATCTGTTGATTGGTTAACATTACGAGCCCCTTGTAACGCCGGAAATGCATATCCTCCTATTTCCATTTATTGTACTATAAATTTTTTCCTTATTTTGTTACCTGAAGATATGACATTTCTGTGTCTTTATATATTGTAATTGTTTTACAATTTGTATATACAGGGTGAGTCACCTAACGTTACCGCTGGATATATTTCGTAAACCACATCAAATACTGACGAACCGATTCCGCAGACCGAACGTGAGGAGAGGGGCTAGTGTAATTGTTTAATACAAACCATACAAAAACGCACGGAAGTATGTTTTTTAACACAAACCTACGTTTTTTAAATGGAACCACGTTAGTTTTGTTAGCACATCTGAACATATAAACAAATAAGTAATCAGTGCCGTTTGTTGCATTGTAAAATGTTAATTACATCCGGAGTTATTGTAACCTAAAGTTGACGCTTGAGTACCACTCCTCCGCTGTTCGATCGTGTGTATCGGAGAGCACCGAATTACGTAGGTATCCAAAGGGAACGGTGATGGTCTTTAGGTACAGAAGAGACTGTAACAGCACATTACGTCCACATGCTAACACCTTTTTATTGGTCTTTTTCACTGACGCACATGTACATTACCATGAGGGGTGAGGTACACGTACACACGTGGTTTCCGTTTTCAATTACGGAGTTGAATAGAGTGTGTCCCGACATGTCAGGCCAACAGATGTACAATGTGGTGGCCATCATTTGCTGCACACAATTGCAATCTCTGGCGTAATGAATGTCGTACACGCCGCAGTAGATCTGGTGTAATGTCGCCGCAGGCTGCTACATTACGTTGTTTCATATCCTCTGGGGTTGTAGGCACATCACGGTACGCATTCTCCTTTAACGTACCCCACAGAAAGAAGTCCAGAGGTGTAAGATCAGGAGAACGGGCTGGCCAATTTATGCGTCCTCCACGTCCTATGAAACGCCCGTCGAACATCCTGTCAAGGGTCAGCCTAGTGTTAATTGCGGAATGTGCAGGTGCACCATCATGCTGATACCACATACGTCGACGCGTTTCCAGTGGGGACATTTTCGAGCAACGTTGGCAGATCATTCTGTAGAAACGCGATGTATGTTGCAGCTGTTTGGGCCCCTGCAATGAAGTGAGGACCAATGAGGTGGTCGCCAATGATTCCGCACTATACATTTACAGTCCACGGTCGCTGTCGCTGTACCTGTCTGAGCCAGCGAGGATTGTCCACGGACCAGTAATGCATGTTCCGTAGATTCACTGCCCCGTGGTTTGTGAAACCCGCTTCATCGGTAAACAGGTAGAACTGCAACGCATTCTCTGTTAATGCCCATTGACAGAATTGCACTCGATGATTAAAGTCATCACCATGTAATTGCTGATGTAGCGACACATGAAACGGGTAAAAGCGGTGACGATGCAGTATGCGCATGACACTACTTTGACTCAGTCCACCGGCTCTCGCAATGTCCCGTGTACTCATGTGTGGGTTCATGGCAACAGCAGCTAACACACCAACTGCACCCACTTCTCCTGTGACGGGCCTGTTACGGACCCGTTTGCGTGCTACGACCATACCTGTTGCATACAGTTGGCGGTAGATGTTTTGCAATGTGCGGCACGTTGGATGCTCTCTGTCCGGGTACCGTTCTGCATACACCCTGCAGGCTTCAGCTGCATTTCGTCGACACTCGCCATAGATGAGTATCATCTCCGCCTTTTCAGAGTTCGAATACACCATGGTCACAGTTCCTACAACACTACACTATCACAGACGTCTGGTAACACGGTGTACTGCAGTTGGTCTGCGTGCGGAGACGAATGCAGAATAACAATAGCAGCAAGCGCTACATGCGGAAACTGCGACAGCTAGACCAAACCACAACAGTGCACTACAGCCACACTCGTAAACACGGTCGTCATCGTAAACATGTCCCTGCAGATGCTGCTCGCCGACCGTGGCCCGTGTTTGTTACAACACGCAACTGAACGTCGGAGGTTTATGTCGATGTGTAATTTGTTTGTTTTGTAAATATTATTTGTACACTTCTGGAAATGGAAAAAAGAACACATTGACACCGGTGTGTCAGACCCACCATACTTGCTCCGGACACTGCGAGAGGGCTGTACAAGCAATGATCACACGCACGGCACAGCGGACACACCAGGAACCGCGGTGTTGGCCGTCGAATGGCGCTAGCTGCGCAGCATTTGTGCACCGCCGCCGTCAGTGTCAGCCAGTTTGCCGTGGCATACGGAGCTCCATCGCAGTCTTTAACACTGGTAGCATGCCGCGACAGCGTGGACGTGAACCGTATGTGCAGTTGACGGACTTTGAGCGAGGGCGTATAGTGGGCATGCGGGAGGCCGGGTGGACGTACCGCCGAATTGCTCAACACGTGGGGCGTGAGGTCTCCACAGTACATCGATGTTGTCGCCAGTGGTCGGCGGAAGGTGCACGTGCCCATCGACCTGGGACCGGACCGCAGCGACGCACGGATGCACGCCAAGACCGTAGGATCCTACGCAGTGCCGTAGGGGACCGCACCGCCACTTCCCAGCAAATTATGGACACTGTTGCCCCTGGGGTATCGGCGAGGACCATTCGCAACCGTCTCCATGAAGCTGGGCTCCGGTCCCGCACACCGTTAGGCCGTCTTCCGCTCACGCCCCAACATCGTGCAGCCCGCCTCCAGTGGTGTCGCGACAGGCATGAATGGAGGGACGAATGGAGACGTGTCGTCTTCAGCGATGAGAGTCGCTTCTGCCTTGGTGCCAATGATGGTCGTATGCGTGTTTGGCGCCGTGCAGGTGAGCGCCACAATCAGGACTGCATACGACCGAGGCACACAGGGCCAACACCCGGCATCATGGTGTGGGGAGCGACCTCCTACACTGGCCGTACACCACTGGTGATCGTCGAGGGGACACTGAATAGTGCACGGTACATCCAAACCGTCATCGAACCCATCGTTCTACCATTCCTAGACCGGCAAGGGAACTTGCTGTTCCAACAGGACAATGCATGTCCGCATGTATCCCGTGCCACCCAACGTGCTCTAGAAGGTGTAAGTCAACTACCCTGGCCAGCAAGATCTCCGGATCTGTCCCCCATTGAGCATGTTTGGGACTGGATGAAGCGTCGTCTCACGCGGTCTGCACGTCCAGCACGAACGCTGGTCCAACTGAGGCGCCAGGTGGAAATGGCATGGCAAGCCGTTCCACAGGACTACATCCAGCATCTCTACGATCGTCTCCATGGGAGAATAGCAGCCTGCATTGCTGCGAAAGGTGGATATACACTGTACTAGTGCCGACATTGTGCATGCTCTGTTGCCTGTGTCTATGTGCCTGTGGTTCTGTCAGTGTGATCATGTGATATATCTGACCCCAGGAATGTGTCAATAAAGTTTCCCCTTCCTGGGACAATGAATTCACGGTGTTCTTATTTCAATTTCCGGGAGTGTATTTTTACGCTGGGTCTGGCCTAGGGAAAATTATGCTATCGAACGATTACATCGATAGCATCTTTGGTAGTGTTAACTCTGCCGCATGGAGCGCGGGCAGAGGGAGTCTGGCTGGAGTAGGGCGGTGGAGCAGGTGTGTTGTGTGAAGCTCCCGCGAGTTGCGGCGCTTTCGGGGTTTGGCAGCATGTAATTGCGTTCGACTTGCTATGATAGTTTCTGACACGGTGTCTCGGGCGGGAAGCATTAGCTGGCGCACATCAAGAGCCCGTTTCGCCTGGTGACGGTGTCGAGAAGAAGGCGCGCCAACCTCCAGCTTCTGCAACAGCGACGGCCGACAATGAGTGACTGTCGCCACCTCCCCGATCGACGACTTCGAACCTTCCATTAACCAACAAGGAAGACTGGAAGCACATAAAGCTTTAGAACTGTATGGCAGACCTCAGCTTTTCAAACTGTTCAATTTGTCTCACAAAATTACAGCAATGTAGCACGAACCTCTGTTGCTCATTGTCCCAATTGCATTACCAAGCAGGGTCCCTTCCTTTTCCGGAATGAACCCGAGTGTCGTTGAAATTCAAACGCCAGCATTAAAATAATATCATTCCATTTCACTGCTTTAATTTCAAAGTTCAGTTACAGTATTCATAGCTGGCTACAATATTTAGATTACACAAGCACAAATTAAGAGTGCGTATTTTGGCTTACTGCTGCTCAGCTTGGTACGTACTAAATTTTACTATTGATAATTGTTCAGAATCATTTAATTCAAGTTCAAAGTTAAATCTATTATTTCTAAATTGCGTAGATTCAAGTAGCTTTTGAAATGATTGTTGAGGTAGCCCAAGAGTAACCGTATTTTATTGAATTTCGTAGTGCTTCAGAAACAAAGTTCACTATTAATTTCAGTCACTAAATTAACTTTCAATTTTCTGGTTTTATTAATTATTTTGCTAAATTAAGTCAGAGTGTAGCGAAATTTATTACTTCTGACAAACATTCAGTTATCACATAACACACGTCAACCTTCAGTTGCCACGTTTTAGTGCTAATTGTATGTGCATTAATATTTCATTTTCTGTTATTATAGTAGTTGTCCATAGGACTGGCGACCGTAATTTTCCCCAAATCTGAAATATCTAATTAACGCCAGTTAATTGTTCAAGCAACGACCGCACATTTACTTTCTTTATTAATTTTACCCTTTTCTCAAAATTAATTTCCATCAATTTCATTTGCATTTTTCCTTTCATTTAGATGTAACCCTTTCCTCCCTCTTTACCGACAAATTAACTTCGGTGACGATTGATTTTCCCAAATTTCCATTAGGTGCACGCGGTTTAATTTTTCACTGTCATTAAGGTCGATAAGTGAGGGGGAGGTTACACCCTGACTACCAATCCGTTCTGTTGAAACCGCACTCAAAAGCACTTTCCAATTCCGCAATATTTGCGGTGCAAGTTTTAGGTAGTTCACCTTATTAATATCAAAGCAAACAATTTGTAGTTCTTATGTTCCGTTTAGTTCAAATTTTTATGAAGATGTACACCCATAAAATTGGAATATTTTATCCTATTCACTGGTTCCAGTGTATGTGTTACGTTAAGCAGGTGTCAATATTACCGAACCATGAGTTTCATACGTCATAGTGGCAAAATACTTACACCAATATTTACAGAAGAATGGAAAAAAACTGGTAGAAGTCGAACTCAGGGGAGCTCAGTTTGGGTTCCGGAGGAATGCAGTTACATGCAAGGAAACACTGACCCTACAATCTATTTTAGAAGATAGATCTGCATTTCTGGCAATTATTGATTCAGAGAAACCTTTTCGCAGTTTTGACTGGATTACACATCTTGTAATTCTGATGTTAGCAAGGATAACATACAAGTAGCGATAGGTTATCTGAACTTGTGCAGTTTTAAGAGTCGATGGGTGTAAAAGGCAAACAGTACTTCAGAAAGGAGTGAGACAGTTTTCTAGGCTGTCGCTAAGGTAATTCGATGTGTACATTGAGCAGGCCGTAAGTAATCCAAGGATAAATTTGTAAAGGAAATTGGAGGTTGGGGAGAAGAAGTAAAAATTGAGGTTTCCTGACGTCATTGTAATTCTGGAAGAAAAAGCAAAGGACTTGGAAGATCTGTTTAACAGAATAATAGTGTCTCAGAAAAAGTTAAAATATTAACATCAATAAAATTAAAACATATTTTGTGGTCTGTAAGCAACGGTTCCCGTCAGCTCACCAAAGTTACGCGCTATCGGCACTTGGATGGGTCACCCACCGTTCGGGTCTGCCGAGTGCTGCTGGTAAGCGGGGTGCGATCAGCCCTTGTCTTGTGTGGCCAGTCGAGGACTACTTGACTGAGGAGTAGCAGATCCGGTCACGAAACCTGACAACGGCCAGGAGGGTGGTGTGCTGACCACATGCTCCCCCGTATCCGCAGCCGATGACGCCTGCGGGCTGAGGATGACACGGCGGCCGGTCGGTACCGTTGGTCCTCCGCGGCCTCTTCCGACGGTATTTGTTTGTTTTGATGGGATGCAACGTAATTAAATCAGGCGAATTAGATTAGGAAATGAGAAACTAAAAATAGTTGACGCGTTTTGCTTTTGGGCAGCTACATGACTGACGCTGCCGTAACTAATGAGGATATAAAAAGTAGACTAGCAGTAGCAAGAAAAACATTTCTGAAAATGAGCAATTTGTTAACACTGAAAATAAATTTCAATGTTTGGAAGCATTTTCTGACAGTATTTTTCTGGAGTGTAGTTTTGTACGGAAGTGAAATGTAGACAATACAAATCAGACAAGGAGAGTGCTACGTATAAAGGAATGCTGATGTTTCTGAAAATAATTGGGGAAAAAGAAATTTATGGCACAATTTGTCTAAAAGAAGGAATCAGTTGATGGGGTACATCCCGAGGCAGCAAGGAATCGTCAGTTTTGTGATGGAAGTGTGGGGGAACAAATTGCAGGGCGACGCCAAGTCTCTAATTCAATAAGCATGTTCACGTGGATATAGGTTGCACTATTTATGCAGAGATGAAGAGGCCTGCACAGGACAGACTAACATGGAGAGCTGCATCAAACCAGTCTTCGAACTGTAGACCATTACAACTCACAACACCCAATAATAGTAAATAATACTTCAAATGCGAACATTTTTAGGTTAGGCTTTACCGTGACTGTTACTGACATTAAATGAAACAATAAGTTCACTGTTACCAGTCACCGTTTTATTTATTTCCACGACGCGTTTCGAAGGTTTAAACCTCCATCATCGGGTGGATTTACATTAGTAAGTATTACATTTGTGTGTGTGTTGTGTTACGATTTTTGGAGGAACTTGTGGCACTGCCTAGTAGAGAAACGAGACACTATTTCAGAATATGGTTTAGGATAACTTTTGACGAAAAATTAAACTGATATCTAATGGTAAATATTAAATAAGTAAACTACAGTACCTTCAGTGATCACAGGTTCCTTTTGCTGTCGTAACACATCACATGTATACTGCCACATTTGTAAACAAATATGGCGTCTGGAATCAGCTGGGTGCAAAGTTCGTATAACAGAAGTGAAGACATACTCGCAAAGTGCAAAGAATATACATCATAACAATATTATTACAGAATAATTGCTTTAAGCATTTGGCGGTGTTTGTTTTAAGGGGTCAAATATATGTGTGTGTACTTCAGGTCGTATATAAATCCAATTCTGACAAGTTAGAACAGCAAACATTCGTACTCGTTTATACAATCAGGTGAAATGTTAAAGTGGGTTAAACTTCATTCTTATTGATAACAATTAGGTGAAATGTTACAGACTATAATTACAATGATCATATTGGCTACAACAGTAAAATCATACATACATTACATTCTTTGATTGGGGTTAATAGACAGATGTGAAGTGAGGGGCTAGAGGCAGAAGGAGAGGTAGAGAGAGAAAAAGTGTGTGTGTGTGTGTGTGTGTGTGTGTGTGTGTGTGAGTGAAAGGGAGAGGGAGAGGGGGGGGGAGAGGGAGAGAGAGAGAGGGGGGGGGGGAAAGAGAGAGAGAGAGAGAGACAGAGAGAGAGGAAAAAGTGATTATTGAGAGGAAACATTTACATGGCAAGGAGTCTTAAGATTGCATGTTGCATGTTTGGACTGTGACTGCTTCTACAGAGGCCAGACAGGCAGATCATTTGAGATTAGGTTCAAGGAACACATGGCAGCACTAAAAAACAAAAAATATCACACATCAGCAATAGCTACACACTTGCATGAAACAAAACACCATGTTAACAACACAAGTATTAGCATCCTACACATCCAACCAAAAGGCAGAAAACTAGACATCCTTGAAACACTCCAAATATACAAACATCAAATGAAACAACCAGAATCTATCTTAAATGACAAAAATGACAATATTTACAATAGTATCATCTCCATTTTCAGCGACTGCCTACACTCATAAAATGCACACACACACACACGCACACACACACACACACACACACACACACACACACTTACACACACACACACACACCTAATATTTACCATAAATATTGACAGCTGCCAAGAGTACACGAGATTGACCTCATTCACAGATAATTCATCACACCAACAGCTTGTACCCCTTGTCAGCTTAAAACTGTATGTACATCAACTACTGGCACAAATGTATATCTATCTGCATATTTCATAGCATTAACCAATGTATTACTCCAACCTTTAGGCAGCTACTATATGCAACATGCAATCTTAAGACTCCTTGCCATGTAAATGTTTCCTCTCAATAATCACTTTTTCCTCTCTCTCTGTCTCTCTCTCTCTTTCCCCCCCCCTCTCTCTCTCTCTCCCTCTCCCCCCCCCCTCTCCCTCTCCCTTTCACTCACACACACACACACACACACACACACACTTTTTCTCTCTCTACCTCTCCTTCTGCCTCTAGCCCCTCACTTCACATCTGTCTATTAACCCCAATCAAAGAATGTAATGTATATATGATTTTACTGTTGTAGCCAATATGATCATTGTAATTATAGTCTGTAACATTTCACCTAATTGTTATCAATAAGAATGAAGTTTAACCCACTTTAACATTTCACCTGATTGTATAAACGAGTACGAATGTTTGCTGTTCTAACTTGTCAGAATTGGATTTATATACGACCTGAAGTACACACACATATATTTGACCCCTCAAAACAAACACCGCCAAATGCTTAAAGCAATTATTCTGTAATAATATTGTTATGATGTATATTCTTTGCACTTTGCGAGTATGTCTTCACTTCTGTTATACGAACTTTGCACCCAGCTGATTCCAGACGCCATATTTGTTTACAAATGTGGCAGTATACATGTGATGTGTTACGACAGCAAAAGGAACCTGTGATCACTGAAGGTACTGTAGTTTACTTATTTAATATTTACCATTAGATATCAGTTTAATTTTTCGTCAAAAGTTATCCTAAACCATATTCTGAAATAGTGTATCGTTTCTCTACTAGGCAGTGCCACAAGTTCCTCCAAAAATCGTAACACAACACACACACAAATGTAATACTTACTAATGTAAATCCACCCGATGATGGAGGTTTAAACCTTCGAAACGCGTCGTGGAAATAAATAAAACGGTGACTGGTAACAGTGAACTTATTGTTTCATTTAAAATAATACTTCATTACGAACAAGGACATGGTTCAAAGTCTGAAGCTGGTCACGCACTAATGAACAACAACCAGCAGCTGCTTACTACAAGTCTCGTTTCGTTTTTGCTTGTCAGGGTAGTGTTTCATGCTTAAAAGTGTCTTGTTGCCTTTGTCATTGTTGTTACGAAATCTTTTCTCGGTATCTACTCAGAAGAAATTCATACAGTGACTCATTTTCTTGAATGCATGAACATCAGAGCCGAATGGACCACGTCCCAAACATTAGTGGCAAATAAGTCTGATTACCATATCTTTTGTTCTTCGGTGCTGTATCCTAGACACAGAGAAGGAACCAGATCTTCGTTTCATAATAACAGTAATCTTGTAAAACTTTCTCATAAAGACTCTTATTCAATATTCCTGGGCAGTGCTTATGAAGAGTTACCAAGCAGCTAGCTCATCCTTGAAGACGTGTCTCGGTAGAGATTAACGTATGTGTAGTCCCGACTTTGTGGGTGTATACTGTGTGAACCACAACTACGCGGAATAATTTCGGACGTTGTTCGGGGATATTTTCTGAGTCATTTGGTTCAAATGGCTCTGAGCACTATGGGACTTAACAGCTGAGGTCATCAGTCCCCTAGAGCTTAGAACTACTTAAACCTAACTAACCTAAGGACATCACACACATCCATGCCCGACGCAGGATTCGAACCTGCGACCGTAGCGGTCACGCGGTTCCAGACTGTAGCGCCTAGAAACGCACGGCCACTTCGGCCGGCTGAGTCATTTGGTTACAGGGTAATAATGTAATTATGATTTATTCGGTTTGTTACTCCATTTACATTTGTTTCGGTGAAAATACCTTAGCAGCAGTTGTTGCATAAACGTAATTGGCAATACTATTTTCATCATTTACCGCTGTCAGAAGAAATGAAGCTCATTTTAGAACCTTAATAATTGCTGTATTAGAAAAAAGTACTGCCATGCCATTAAAATACGTAAAACTGAAAATTCAATTCTTGGGTTTAAGAAGACTTACACATTTTGAAGCCCGTGTAGTGATAGGTTTTCATTTGGCGATGAACGGCAGCATTCCCTGTATGCTTCCGGTCCTTATATCCATAACAGTTCTTTTATGATTCTGGAGGTGACTAAAAGAAGTAATCCACAAGTTGCTCATGGACAAACCTCACCGAGCGAGGTGGCGCAGTGGTTAGCACACTGGACTCGCATTCGGGAGGACGACGGTTCAATCCCGTCTCCGGCCATCCTGATTTAGGTTTTCCGTGATTTCCCTAAATCGCTTCAGGCAAATGCCGGGATGGTTCCTTTGAAAGGGCACGGCCGATTTCCTTCCCCATCCTTCCCTCACCCGAGCTTGCGCTCCGTCTCTAATGACCTCGTTGTCGACGGGACGTTAAACACTAACCACCACCACCACCACCACAAACCTCATTGGAAGGCTAAGGCGCAGATCCTCGCAGAGTGGACGTTGGGCTGCTTTCGTGTATGCGTCATACGGCCTTGGACTGCCGACAGTATCGATCAGCGAGTAATCGACACAGAGAAGTGTTAATTATCTTTCGGGTCGATTGCCGCACCTTCCAGCTGGTCCAGGTTGGCCGCCAAGTGCGAAATACTGCCACCCACTATAACTTTCAAAGTGCAACGTCAAAGATTTAACAATTGCGACAATGTGAGCATGTGGATAGGCTCACAGAGGTACAGTGCGTGAAACAAACTATACCCGTGTTGAATTGGGGCGTGGTTATATTTCAGGTGGCTCGAATTTTCAGAAATGAGTCATGACACCTGGTTCACCAAGTATGAAGGCCCATCGTGAAATACTGAGATTGGTCTCTGTCAGCACACTCATTTAGTTCGCTGTTTCAGTGTTGTAAGTAGGCTGTTTAGGTTTTTTTATTGATAACGCCACCTCAGTATGAAAATCACCGGCTGTGCCGTGTGCAGTCTGTGGCTGCTTTGCATTGTTGTAATACTCAACCATTGTAGTGTTAGGCAGCTGGCTGTGAACAGCGCGTAGCGCTGGGCAGTTGGAGGTGAGCCGCCAGCAGTGGTGGATGTGGGGAGAGAGATGGCGGAGTTTTGTAATTTGTCATGATATCAAGGTAAATACATTGTTGGTTCTCTATTAATATCTTTTATTTGCTAACTATCCCTATGAGTAGTTAGTGCCTTCCATAGTTCGAATCTTTTATTTAGCTGGCAGTAGTGGCGCTCGCTGTATTGCAGTAGCTTGAGCAGCGAAGATTTTTGTGAGGTAAGTGATTTGTGAAAGAGATAGTTTAATGTTAGTCAGGGCCATTCTCTTGTAGAGAATTTTGAAAGTCAGATTGCGTTGCGCTAACAAAATATTGTGTGTTGAAAGTCAGATTGCGTTGCGCTAAAAAAATATTGTGCGTCAGGTTAAGCACAGTCATGTAAAATTATACAAAGGGGACGTTTCATATGTCGACCCTTAGCCTAGGATACCTCACTGGAATCTTCTGATTTTTTCTTGTAGTTTGTATAATTAGTGTAGATTTTGTTTATTGCTAGCGCGTAATTGTAGAGAGAATCTCCATTGTAGTTGTAGTTTTTCAGTGTTGTATAGTAAAATAGTTGTGGCATGCATGTAGATTTGCACCAAGTATTTCGCAGCTGCAATTAACTAGATATTATTTTCAGTGTTATGTTAATGTGTTCTCTTATTTTTGCTCTTCAAATTGTGTTTTTTCTGTGTTGTCGTGTGAAATACTGTGACAATAATGGCGTGTGAAAAGCGTAACACTAGGCTCCAAAGTAAATTGAGAAACGACAGCGAAGACGAAAGCAGTATGTTAGCGCCGCAGAGTAATGAATTAACTAATGTTAAAAGTAGTAATTTGGTAATTGCGCATAGGGAGATGGAGCGGGTTGCAAACAATGGTGTAGACAGCGAAACAATTAGAGAACAGGGAAGCATTATCGATCGATCGGTCGGCAATAGCTCGGCTCAGGAATCCGAAATGACACGAGACGATCTCACAAATACTGTAGATTCAGGTTTTGGATCCTCACCGTTTTCTCAAATAAGTCAAGACACATTTTCTGCTTGTCAAAATGTGAATGTTGCCGGTGAAAATGCACTGCCAAAAAGCATAGAGAAACAGATTCCAGACACTAATACATTATTATTGCAATTAATGCAACAAATGGAACAAAATCAGAGAGAAATGAAACAAATGGGACAAAATCTTCAAAAGTTAGACACAATGGAACAAAATCTTCAAAAGTTAGACACAGTGGAACAAAATCTTAAAAAGTTAGATACCACACTTGAACAAACACGTGAGGATTTAACTAATGAGTTACATCACATTGAATCGAAATGTCAAAAAGTCTGTAATGACGTAAAAACACAAATTTGTGAACATTTCCAACCTATTTTTTCGCGGCATGAAAATGCACTACAGAATCACGAAGCAGCCATAAAAGAACTGCAAACTACTGTTCATGAAAATCATGAGACCTTGCAAGCTAAATTTGACTCAGTTGCATCTACCGATTCGGTTACGCAACTTGCAAAAACCCAGGAAAACTTAAAAGACACAGCAGAAAAACACACTGAGGAAATAAGTACATTATCGGATAAAGTAGCCGAACTTTCAGATCAGTTCACTAACTTATCTACGAGTGTAGATGATGATCTGAATGACACAACACCTGTAGCCTTCACTGACACAGAAGAGTATGAACAAATTAGAAAATTCAAACAAAATCAAAATCAAATTAATACGCAACACCAAAGAGAAATCCGCGAAGTACAAGATCAGCTGACACAGGTAATACAAGAATTACGTATTTCAGAGGACACTCGCGCCCCAACACAGGAAGAGGGACATAGAAATACGGAACAACCACAAAATAATAACACAAGACACTTCGGAAATTATGAAAGAAATTGGCAAGGCACACCGAATTTTGAGATGGAACCGCCGACACGACGTAACAATGACCGGTATGCTACTCGCCGACACGATGATTTTGACTATAAGCTGTTCATTACTACACGTAAATTTAAAACATTTAAGAATTCTGCCAACGACATTCATCCACAAGCATGGCTCCATCAATTCTCTCATTGTTTTCCTCCCAACTGGTCGTTAGAACACAGATTAGAATTTATGTGTGGCTACTTAGAGAATGAACCAGCTGTAAGAATGCGATCGGTCATTCACGATTGCCACAGTGAAGGAGAATTTTACCATGCCTTCCTCTCCGCATACTGGTCTCAAGCCACACAAGACCGAGTAAAACATGGCATCATAATGATGAAACATTTCGAACAATCTGAATTCTCCAGTCTTGTGAAATATTTTGAAGACATGTTGCACAAAAATCAGTACCTGTCAAACCCATACAGCCCCTCAGAACTCATCCGCATTTGCTTAATCAAATTACCTGAACATTTAAGACATATTATTTTGGCAGGACGTTGCAAAGACGACATTGAAGCTTTTCAGGGACTGTTGCAAGAACTGGAAATTGACACTGACAATCGCGGAACGCAGGAGCACAACAATTACAGATTACATCCGTCGCAATTACGCGATGAAAGAAATAATAAATGGACACGACAAGGCTACTCTCACAACACAAATCGTGACCAAAACAGACACCACCCTTATGACAACCGTTGGCAGAATAATAGTTACAGAGAAAGATCGCATTTCCGTAGTAATGACTATGACAGAGACAATCATAGAAACAGACAATATGGGAACCAAAACAATTATTATTATCAAGGGTGGCAGAATGACTTCAGACGCGACGGTTCGGCGCGCAGTTGCGATTCCGGGAGAGATTCTCCACCACATGACCGACAAACAAGAAACTATGTAAACTACCGACATAACGACAGACCTGAATTGCATCAGAACTGGCGGGATTCTAACAGAGCTGGGCCCTCTCGGCAAGGCGAATTTGTGGAGGTTCGGTCTCCGAATCCCATTAGCGACGCGCGCCAGTGGAGAGACAGACAATGACCCGCACCGCAGGCAGACACCTGCGCCGGCTGGCTCCGAGAAAAATAACATAGCGCTAACCTTGAAAAAAAAAAAATTCCAGTATTCTTTACCGACGTATACTACTTGACAATTGCGTTAAAGTTGAAACTCTGCATACTAGGAAGAGCAAAGGTTTACACCACATTTCACACGTAAAACCGTTTATTGAGAGATAATGTGCTTTTTTAACTTGAGATTTTAATGCAACATTTTGGTTTATTTGAAAATACATTCTGAAATTAAAGTGCTTTCTGTGAGATACCAGATGACACAGAGGTTAGTTTATGTGACAGCTACACGATGTTATCACGACGCTACTAATGAGTGACAGTTTACAATGTTGCTTTTGCGGTGTATCTGTTTTATATCTGCACAGTTTTTCTGAATTCTTCTGGAAAGAAAAACATGTTTTAGTAGTAACTTTTGTGGTATAGCAATAATGAGGCAGCCTTTTTCGTGGCACAACAATACATTACAGCACAGTACTTTCTTCATCACAACAATAAGCATAACTAAGATATCTATACGCAAAGCATTTCACTTTTGTGTATCATCAGGTAAGTACATTGACTTCTGCAGAACTTAGCTTTCGGAGGACGATAACTACGAGACTTCCACAGAGATTATCTTACAACATGACGCACAGTTTAGCGCTACAGGACACGTATTTGAGTGATTAATTTTGTACTTAAAACATTTATTTTTAAAGATTTTTGAATTACAAAGAAAGTTTTCTGAGATATATTTCACTCCATTGCTGTAATCTGTAACACCTGAGGGTATAATTACATTAATCCTCAGGGGGGTACACGCTTACTTTGTGTATCATGTGTTTGGCAAGCACAAGGAGCCCTAGCTAATATGGTATTTGCTTATACAACTTTACACATCGGTACCATATTTCTCTAACACATAATTACACAGCTATCTGATTATTTACCTGAGAGAGACAAACATTTATTTTACAACATTAGTGACAGATGTTTACGTAATTACACCGTTGGATAACTTCACACTTACGAAATTGTATTTTGTCTGTACTTTGTCAACTGTTCATACTTTTTCAGAACCATTGTGATACTATGAGAGCGTTGAATGATGTATTTGGTATGAGATCATGATTTTTAAGGTACGTTTGAGGTAGATGACACTTTTGACATGAGCAGAGAATTTTTTTAGGTTTTGAAACTGTTGGAGGAAGCTACGACGATTTTGAGAGTTGACTGAGGTATTATGATGTTATTTTTACGACGACGATGTGTATTATGCTGTTGAGGTATGTTTATGATTAATAAGCTAATGTTATATGAAGAATTTGATTATGCTATGTATCTAATGATGAAGTATTGAAGAAGCGTCGACGAATTTATATATGTGTAATAAGGTAAGGAATAATGAATAGTGATTAGGGCACTCTGATTTGTGGAAAAGGTTGTTGGAAACCAAGATCGTACTTTAAGAGTTATGAAATGTGTGTAAATGCGTGAATGTATCACAATGCCGACGAAAATTTTTTTGGACACTGCTATATCAATAAGATTTTGTTTCTACAGATTGGTAACGCAAATTCTCACCCTGTGAATTTTTGTAATATAAGACTGCCATTGTAGTGAAAACTGCTGTCGTAAATATTTCCGTACGAAAGTTAAGTGACCACCTGCACGTAATGCGTCGCGGGCACACAGCTGTGTCAGACGCCCAAAACAAAAAAAAAAAGGGCCATTATTGCGAGCCCCTTTTTCAGCGGCACAGGTAAAAAAAAAAAAAAAAAGGGAGGCCATTACCCTTCCTTTGTAGAGAGCATCGCAAAAACGACAGGGTCGAACTTGAAAACGATGAGAAACATTTCACGGCTATTGTCGTGCTAATTGAGAGAAATGCCATATGGCTAGTGAATGACGTTTCACGCCTTGCTTTGCCCATTTTGTTTAATATCTAGTTTCTAGCTGCACTGCAGCATTGGTAAAAATAAAATTTTATAGATGTATTAATGTAAATATTTTCTGTCTACAGATCGAGTAAATAAAAAAAAACGAAGGAGCATAAAAAAAAATATTTCACTTCACAGGAATTGCATACGGAATTTTCTTTTCAACTACTGGGTAATTTTTTTTGGTAGAATAACTTTTTGTGGTGCACCACTTTAATTACTTAGACATTAAGATGTGATTATACATTTCCCTTATCTGCATTGTTGTCTTTACTGTAATATTTTTCTGCTTGAGCGTTGTCATGTTTAGATATAATTTATTGCTTTTGCTTCTGCTGTTTGCCAGGCATAATGTTACTGAATTTGACTTTGTATTACGCTGTTAAGCCAGTTTTACTAATGATTATTTTATTGTTTGCTGCGCATTGCCTCATATTAGTTGTAATGTTGAATTGCTTGGTAATTTAGATTTACTGTAGCTTGCTTTGCCAGTTTGAAATTTTTGTCATTGATGTTGATTGTTTTATGTGATGCTGCATTGCCTCGTCCCTTGGTATATATATCTGAGCTCAGTAGATTTAAGTTAGCTTAAGAGGGGGTAGACTATATAAGAAACTAACTATGATGAATTGGAAGCAATGCATTGACAAGGTATATAAAAAAAAGATTTGGGCCTAAATGAGTATTGTACAATGAGCCATATTTATTTTGAAAGACTTATGGTTGGAATACAGAAAAGAGGTACAGATAGGACTTTTTGGGAATAATGATGAACACAGGGAGATCTCCAAGAACAAAAAAGGTTTTGTTCGCACAATACTGCAGTACCAAAAGTTACACTGAAAACGAACCCTATCCATTCCTTTTGTGTCAGCCCTCTATGTGTTTGTGTACCCTTGTGTATTTGTGTTTTTCCTGTCTTTATGTGTTTAGCTGATTAGAGCTATGTTGTAGAATTTTTCTAATACTATGTTATTTACTTGGTAAATTCTGTTTTGTTGCTCATATGTGGAGGTGATGTTTCAAAAGTTATTCTGATCTTTATGTAAGTACTTATGTCATTATTTTTGTAACACTGATGTATATGTTTATTTCTATTCTTTTGTAAAGCCCCTATTACTACGAATGTTATCTCTACTATTATGTTTTTAATGATGTTTTCTGTACCCTTGTAATTGTATTCTTATGTTATAAAATTGTAATTGACACCAGGTCATCAAATTAAGTAACTTGTAAGTTACATTTCACTGCACACGTTTCTGTTGGTCATAGTATATGGACAATATGTGAGAAGTAGGGAGTGATAGTGTTTGCATGTGATTTAATGATTCAGCAAGGGACTGGATAACAGCATTGCTGGTTCTGAGGACAATTCCAAAAACTTTGTGAGTGCACAAGTGGTGGTTATGGACTTGCTACATTATCCGCAAGACTCTTCGATGGTGATTGTGCACCTGCACAGTCACAACAGGTGGTTGCTGGCCATCTCTACAAGGACTACAGTGGGTCTGCACATCTGGTGGCCCACCAGTACCGTCATTTCTACAAGGACTACAGTGGGTCTGCACCTCTGGTGGCCCACCAATACCATTATTTCTACAAGGACTACAGTGGGTCTACATCTTTGATGATCCATCAATACCATTATTTCTACAAGGACTGCAGTGGGTCTGCACCTCTGGTGGCCCGCCAATACCGTAATCTCTACCAGGACTGCAGTGGGTCTGCTCTGTGATGACCTACCAAACGATATTCTTCAAAACTTCGATAGACTACGCTGTGGGTTTGCTCTGTTGTGGCCCATTACGTGTCAGCATGTCAAGAGTCAGCACTGTCTTTCCGTTGGAAGGACAACGATACTTCTTCAAGACTGCATGGAAATCCACTACGTCTATGTGCATTTTCTTTTACTGCTCAGACTTTGAGAAAAACACTGCAATGTGATGAATGATCAGGACTGTCTTTATGGACTGTGAGAAAATTTTAGCTTTTGACCAACATTGTATCAATAAGTGTGTGCATTTGATTTCTTAGTTATTGTAATTATGAAAAATTTTTTCAAATCTGTATTGGGCACTGCCCAACCCAATTTGTAAAATTTTTTGTGGGGAGCATGGGGGCTATGTAAGTAGGCTGTTTAGGTTTTTTTATTGATAACGCCACCTCAGTATGAAAATCACCGGCTGTGCCGTGTGCAGTCTGTGGCTGCTTTGCATTGTTGTAATACTCAACCATTGTAGTGTTAGGCAGCTGGCTGTGAACAGCGCGTAGCGCTGGGCAGTTGGAGGTGAGCCGCCAGCAGTGGTGGATGTGGGGAGAGAGATGGCGGAGTTTTGTAATTTGTCATGATATCAAGGTAAATACATTGTTGGTTCTCTATTAATATCTTTTATTTGCTAACTATCCCTATGAGTAGTTAGTGCCTTCCATAGTTCGAATCTTTTATTTAGCTGGCAGTAGTGGCGCTCGCTGTATTGCAGTAGCTTGAGCAGCGAAGATTTTTGTGAGGTAAGTGATTTGTGAAAGAGATAGTTTAATGTTAGTCAGGGCCATTCTCTTGTAGAGAATTTTGAAAGTCAGATTGCGTTGCGCTAACAAAATATTGTGTGTTGAAAGTCAGATTGCGTTGCGCTAAAAAAATATTGTGCGTCAGGTTAAGCACAGTCATGTAAAATTATACAAAGGGGACGTTTCAGTGTTTGTAACACCTTCTTCGAAGTGCTCCCCATCTGCCCTAACGTGCGTTTTGCTACATTTTACACAATTCACCGACACATGATACAGCTTGCATTTCTTGACCACTGCCCTAATGGATTCAGCTCGAAATTTACGGAAACATGCCATTACTTATATGAATGCAGAAGTATTAAGTGGGAAATTATGGCTGTAAAGCGGATGTGGCTGAGGTCGAACAGAATAACGTAGCCTATACCCAAATACGCATTCTAGTTTAAGGCACTTGACGATTCCATCCCTTTCTTTCAAAGGAACGCCCGCTCTATTCACTGTCGCCTGCTGACTCGCCCACTTGGGACGTTCTCGTTGCTATCTCTTTACTACACAGCATAGCACAGCAGTGCTCACGCAACATCGGTGCAGCGAAAGTTCTTCATAATCAGCCCCATGTGATTATATGCAATAAAATGAAATTTGCGTGGGAAGATGCAAACGAGGAAACAGAAATTAATCTCACTAAAAACTGTGCATGAGAGGTTTGTGGGAACTACTAGGTATTTCAGTGGCACAATAAAGAGATAAAAAACTGGAAAGGGAAAACGTAGCTGCAAATACTTCCAAGGACATCACTAAGGTCAATCCTTCCAAGACCAAGAAAATAACTACAGAAAGAACAGTTTGCAGCTTCCACCGTCACTATGTATGATCATCCTGTGCAGTTCACTAACACCACCCCTAAACTGTAAACTAACACGGAAAACCCCACGTACTGACTATAGAATAAAAACCTCATAGCAGGCTCTAACTACTAAACAGACAAACATCAGGATTGCATCCTCCCATCATACTCAGCCCTTTGAAAACTTTAATCCGAACTATCGTCTTTTATGCCAGTGTCGCCTGAATTTCCTCTTCACCAGAAGTCTGTAACTACTACCAGCTTCCTCGAACGCCATATATCTGTCCACCCTCCCCCCTTCTCCTATCCCAAGCTAAATTTCTCACATATTTGACACCAGCCACCCAATTTCATCACTCGTTACCAACCATCGTAGTTTTCTGCGCTTGTAACGCCATATACTCCAGCCGTACACATACAGTCACGAAATTTGCCCAGAAGCAAAGTGAAGAATCAGTTAGAAGATGGGAATTTAAGGAGATGGACCTGGATAAACTGGAAGGACCAGAGGTTTTAGGGAGTTTCAGAGAGAGCATTAGGAAACGATTGACAAGAACAGGGGAAAGAAATACAGTAGAAGAAAAATGGGTAGATCTGAGAGATGAGATACTGAGGCCAGCGGAGGTACAAGTCGGTAAAAAGACGAGGGCTAGTAGAAATCTTTGTGTAACAGAGGAGATATTGAATTTAATTGATGAAAGGAGAAAATATAAAAATGCAGTAAATGAAGCAGGCAAAAGGAAATCAAACGTCTCAGAAATTAGATCGACAGGAAGTGCAAAATGGCTAAGCAGGAATTGCTAGAGGGAAAATGTAAGGATGTAGAGGCATATATAACTAGGGGTGCAGGAAAATTAAAGAGACCTTTGGAGAAAAGAGAACCACTTGTATAAATATGAAGAGCTCAAATGGAAAACCAGTTCTAAGCAAAGAAGGGAAAGCAGCAAGGTGGAAGGAGTATATGGACGATCTATACAAGGGCAATGTACTTGAGGACAATATTATGTAAATGGAGGAGGGCGTAGGTGAAGATGAAATAGGAGATATGATACTGCTTGAAGAATTTGACAGAGCACTGAAAGATCTAAGTCGAAACAAGACCCCGGGAGTAGACAACATTCCATTAGACACTACTGAAAGCCTTGGGAGAGCCAGTCCTGACAAAACTCTACCATCTGGTGAGCAAGATGTATGAGAAAGGCAAAATACCCTCAGACTTCAAGAAGAATATAATAATTCCAATCCCAAAGGAAGCAGGTGTTGATAGACGTGAAAATTACCGGACTACCAGTGCAATAAGTCACAGCAGCAGAATACTAACACGAATTCTTTACAGACGAATGGAAAAACTGGTAGAAACCGACCTTCGAGAAGATCAGTCTGGATTCCGTAGAAATGTTGGAACACGTGAAGCAATACTGACCCTACGACGTATCTTAGAAGATAGATAAAATAAAGGCAAAACTACGTTTCTAGCATTTGTAGATTTAGAAAAATCTTTTGAGAATGTTGACTGGAATACTCTCTTTCAAATTCTGTAGGTGGTAGGGGTTAAACACAGGGGGCGAAAGGCTATTTACAATTTGAACAGAAACCAGATGGCAATTATAAGAGTCGAGGGGCATGAAAGGGAAGCAGTGGTTGAGAAGGGAATGAGACAGGGTTGCAGCTTATCCCAGTTTTCATCAATCAATATATTGAGCCAGCAGTAAAAGAAACAAAAGAAAAATGGGCGGTAGGATTTAAAATCCATGGAGAAGAAATATTAACTTTGAGGTTTGCCGATGACATTGTAATTCTGTTAGAGACAGCAAATGATCTGGAAGAGCAGTTGAACGGAATGGACAGTGTCTTGAAAGGAGGATATAAGATGAACATCAACAAAAGCAAAATGAGGATAATAGAATGTTGTCAAACTAAATCAGGTGATGCTGAGGGAATGAGATTAGGAAATGAGACAGTTAAAATAGTAGATGAGTTTTGCTACTTGTTGAGCAAAATAACTGATGATTTTCGAAGTAGGGAGGATATAAAATGTAGACTGGCAGTGGCAAGAAAAGCGTTTCTGATGAAGAGAAATTTGCTAACATCGAGTATAGATTTAAGTGTCAGGAAGTCTTTTCTCAAAGTATTTGTATGGAGTGTAGCTATGTATGGATGTGAAACGTGGACGACAAATAGTTTAGACAAGAAGAGAATAGAAGCTTTCGAAATGTGGTGCTACAGAAGAATGTTGAAGGTTAGATGGGTAGATCATGTAACTAATGAGTGTGGAGGTACTGAAAAGAATTGGGGAGTAGAGGAATTTGTGGCACAACTTGTCTAGAAGAAGGGATTGGTTAGTAGGACATGTTCTAAGGCATCAAGCGAACCAGCAATATAGCATTGCAGAGCAGCGTGGAGGGTAAAAATCGTAGAGGGAGACCAAGAGATGGATACACTAAGCAGATTCAGATGGACGTAGGGTGCAGTAGTTACTTTGAAATGAAGACGCTTGTACAGGATAGAGTAGCATGGAGAGCTGCATCAAACCAGTCTCTGGGCTGAAGACCACAACAACAACAACTTCAGTCTGTACTTACTGCAGCTTTTCATAACTTCTACGAGCTTGATATGAGAACAAAATTAAGATCTCCCATAACTGCTTTTACCGCATTACGTCTACTCTGCGGTATGCAAAATACAAGCAGTACTTACAACAAAATGCAAATCCTACCACAGAGCTGTCGTCTCGGTGCCTTCAGTACCAGGAGTCACCTGTAAAGAGGTGTGTATTCTTAATACCAGCAACTTCAGTTTTATCTGCAGAGTAATCGAAAAACATGTGTATTATTAATTTAACACTGTAGAACTAAAGTCGCTTGAAACAACAAAAAACTTTAATCAAAATACGTAAGTCAAATTTGAATAATGCGCCCAATGACTACAGCCACGGGTATCGATTTGGAAAAGTCAGGCTAAGTATTCTGCGAGGAAAGCGCCATGACTCGTTTAGAATTAGTATCGCGGGAAAATGATGAACTGAAGTAGGCCTAAAAAGTACAAGTTTTAGGTGGTTTTACACACTAGTCAAAATGAATGCATCGTGCCAGGTGCCGCATCCTCTACAGATACATATGCGTAACCGTGACAAAAGCCTTTGAGCGTGTCTGGAAGACGGGTAAATGAAGTGTTGTGCAAGGCGCCCGCTATCTCCCCAACAGCATCTGAAACACAGATAAGGACAGGGACGGCGCAACGACACACAAACAGCAGGCGTGGGCCGAGATAACTGGGCTAGCGGCTCAAGTAAAATGGGGCGACGCGGTGCAGCGGCAGACAATACAAATTCTGATAGTCAGCAGTTCTCTTAGGTCTCTACAAACGAAGCTTAGGGCAGTTCCTTTAAGCAGATCGCTTTCGATTCGTCTCCCCAAACAATCCGCCCCCCCCCCTCCACGCCCCCATTCCTATAAACAGAGGACTCCTCTACCTCATCCTAACATTTCCTTTTTCGAGAGGAAGTGTCTTCCGCTGATAAAGAGATCAAAGTCGGCAAGGCCTTTGGTCTTACAAAGAAATTAATTTAATGTTGAAAGGCTTTGCCGAGATAAAACATGAAATTTTCTATGAACTTGAACTCAACCTGGTACCGTTCGCATAAGTCGTGGCAGTTAAGTCGTGTTTATATGCCAGTCGCTTACATGGAATCATCGTAAGAAGATGGGTCACCGTGGAGACGTGACAGAATGGCATTAAGGAGTCCCTCGCAAACGGCCATTGCTCACAGTGGCACATAGTTTCACACCTTCAGTGGGCCAAACATTAACCTTCCTTTCTTAACGTAGCATTATGTTACATAAGTGGTAACGTGGTCCAGTGGATCCCTATGATGTGTTAATACTGCTACATACGTGTAATATTAACAACTAGGTTATTTAATACAAGATAATGTAGAGGCAACCATATAAATTATGGAATTGAATGAATTATTTTTATTTCAAGAAATAATGAATTTTCTTACATTAGAAAACAGGTAATACCTACCGTTATGTTAACACAATAAAAACTGAACATTCCGTGATTCAACAGTTTTTTTCTGATGACTCGTTACAATTATCATCGATCACAGACTGTAAGCAAATGTTTCACGCATATATGTTTTCCACACTGATGACAAGTAAATCGAGTTTTTACGGTCTTATTTCTAGGGCAGATGATACACCTCCTTTTCGCACATGGCACTTCTTCTGTTGCTGGTTTGCCATTGACAGCAGATGCTGATCCACTCATTTTTGTTGTTTTGCTGCCTTTTGGCGAATTTCTCTGGGTAAGCTATCCATTATTGTCCTTATCTTTGGCCGACGTAAGTGAGGTTTTCCTCCAACAATCTTTGGACACTTTTTTTTTTTTCACTGGCTGCTTATATTTTATGACCCACCGTCTAATTTCTTATGGTGGGTCGCATTTTGCCACTTAGCCGCTGTGACTCGGTCCAGGGTCCGCAGTGACTGAAAGTAACACCACACCGGCTTCCGTCCCCACTCACACCGTTGCCAGTGTCCCGCCACGTGGAGGCGGGCTCTGGTTAGATCCATTTGATATCTTTTTTTTGTGCAGCATTAGAAAAACTTATAACTAATACAAAATCAAGTAAGATATTAATAAAGAAAACGAAATTAAATATTTAGAAAGAAGGAAGGAAGAGAACTGAATAGAGAAGTTATAGGTCTAATATTGCCCGTCACCTGGTTGTGGGCGGCGGCCCGGGTCTTGGAATGGCCCTCAAGACGCTGGCCGTTGCTCATCATGCCTTTAACATCTACCATCCTAAAAACTACCTTAACCAGAAGAGATCTTTGGACAGTAGGAATACTAGAAAACCAGTTATCTCCAGTTGTGTTCCTACCTGTGCCAATCACCGGTTCTACCAGCCTCCTAACCACATCAGCTGCTGAGGTGGACAACTTGTATGGGACATAATGTTGATTTTCAACGTAAATCTCCATGGAAATATTGTACCAAGTTTTTGCATCTGCTAGAGAGAAGATTTTGAGGCAATACGTGGCCACTTTGCTTGGCAAATACTGTCGATAGCTACAGCGATCTCTGAATGAAACAAGCTGCTCATTTACTGTCAAATATTGAGAAGGTACGTAACTGGTTCTGCAGTTTCATATGAAATGTTCAAATATAAACCGAACCGGTGCCAGTTTGTCTTGTTGTTTAGGTTGTGTTCGAATGTTTATGTACCACAGAAGAAATTGGAAACGATTCAAAGTGATTGTTGTTGGAAAAACTTGAATTTCCATTCTCTCTATATTCCACACGTCGGGCAAGTTTCGGTGACCTGAACGAATGGTTCCTGCTAAAATTAGAAGTCCAATGACGGCTTTTACTTCAGTATCATCAGGCAAATATTCAGTCCCGTCACTCTTATTCTTTTCCTTGTCTTTATCAATTTTTATGTTTGTACTGACTGTAATAGCACTAATAAGTGTGGTATCTATTAGCGTGCCGATCCCTTTACTCCAGGAATATGGGTTATGATACTTTTCCCTTTTAGTTGTGACACTCTGATTGCCAGGAGCCTTCCTCCATTTTGTAATGTGGTCGTTACCTATTAAAAAATTAGACAGGTCTGAATCTTCAGCATCTGAATCACCAAATTGCTCACATGTGGTATTACGCCGAGACTCGATGTAGTAGCCTGACAAGGAATCAGAAGACAGTCCATCTAGAGAGGCATCTTCATCTGAAACCTTCTCAATGAAGCAACTGGAAGCGTCTTCTTCCATCATCTGTTACAAAAATAAAATCAATTAATGAGCATTCCAGATTCAAAAGCTTCAAACTGGCAGGGAAGCATGAGTACGCGAATTTATACCTACTTGTCCGGCACTGTCTTGTAAGAAAGTGTTAACGTGGAGAGTCTGGGAAATCCCCAGCCACTAAAGAACTGTCAAACGCTAACAACAATGCGCAACACATGAATGAAAAACTGGTGATCGGAAGTAAACCGATGTGTGAGAGGATTGTTAGACGGCAGGCAGTGTTGCCAACTTTGTTCATATAAATTAGCTAAACTAAATGTGCTGGGGATGTGACGGATCACATGTTAACAATTAAAAGTTAAAGAAACTAACAGTAGCTGAATAAAGGCGTGTAGATTGATCCGACGAGCGACATTTTCCCTTTCTTCAAATGATACAGGACGTCGAGTGAACTGAAAACTAAATGGTGAGTCTAACCTGCACTATGTGGAGAGTGTAGTTTAGGCTCAAGGTGGTTCTGTAATGTTTTGGGGTTGTTTTTCGTAATATGAATTCCGTCTACTCCTTCAGGATACCATGAACACGAACCAGGATGATTTTTTCAACTTTCTCACCAAGCGTTGCCCTTTTGTACAACTTCATGATGTACTGTGGACAGTTCTATCTACGTAGATGAAATCACCGATGTGTGAGAGGATTGTTAGACGGCAGGCAGTGTTGCCAACTTTGTTCATATAAATTAGCTAAACTAAATGTGCTGGGGACTATTTGGGACAGTGGGTGACGCGTAGCGCTCAACATCCCCGCAATTTGGTAGCCCTGTGGGACATAGTCATTAACGAGTGGCTGCAGCTTGAGGTGTAGCCGGAATAGATCGAGGTCCGGTGGAGTGGCCACCAATTTAAGTCCCTTAGATTTCTATCTGTGGAAAACATATGAAAGCAGTTGTGCATGCGAGGAAGATCACGAACCTTCCACACTTCCTACAGCTCAGGGAGTGGACTGTTAATATTTCTGCTCGCATTCCCGCTCATGTGTTCGTCGAAGCCAGTGAGGAATGGATGAATCGGGTAACGAGATATTCAGAAGGTGCTGGATAACATGTCGAGCCTATTATGCAGCCTTTATGTGTTATCACCAAAATTTTCGTTGCTTTGTACAAAACACGACGTTACTCGAGACTGAAGCTATGTTCAAATGAATGAAGCCGTGTTTTTGCTCGTGCAGTTCTCTGTTTGATACGTTGCATGATCTATGTTTCATTTGAAAATTACAAATAACAACAAAGATGGCGGCTTCCAAAATGACTACCATGTTGGTAATGGAAGCACACAGCCCCACTCCCCCTTCCGTCTCTTAGTACCAGACTTTAAATTTCTGTGTAGCTACCTGTTTTTGGTGTTTCGGAAGTTCCGCACCTATGGACCACCGGAATTGCTGGACTGCACGATGCGCGGATTCTAGAAGAGACTCGTTGATCTCAATTACTGAGCCGTACTGTTCGGTACAGTTAACACAGAGCAACGCCTACAGCTAGTCACGCGCCGGCGAACTGCAGAAAGTGCTGGGGCACGGAGAAGGAAACAGGATTTCAAGTTGTGGCCGTAGCAACACACGTTTGACTCATAGATCCCTCGAATAAAAAACAGTGCCCCGTAGTTGGAAGAAAGGACAGATCTTGCCCATTTACCAGAACAATAGTGGAAGTGATCCACAAAACTACCGTCCAGTATCCTTGAAATAAATTTCCTATAGGGTCTTAGAAGGTATTCTGAGCTCAAATATAATGAGGTATCTCGAACAGAATGACCTCCTCCATGCTGACCAGAGAGGATTTCGAAAAAATGGAGCACGTGAAACCTAACTCGCACTTTTCTCACATGACTTACTGAAGGATTTTGATCAAGGCAGTCAGGTAGATGCAATACTTTTCGATTTCTGAAAAGCATTTGTCTCAGTACCACATCTACGTTTATTACCAAAAGTACAAGTGTATGTGTATTGAGTAAAATTTACGACTAGATTGAGGATTTTTTTGTCTGGAGGACGCTACAAGTTATCTTGGATGGAGGATCAGTGTCCACAGGAAAGTGTACTGGGACCCTAGCTGTTCATGATGTATATTAATGACCTTGCGGACAATATTAATTGCAACCTCAGGCTTTTGCTGATGATGCAGTTGTCTGTAATGAAATACAGTCTGAAAGAAGCTGCATAAATATTCAGTCAGCTGTTGATAAGATTTCAAACTGATGCAAAGATTGGCGACCTATTTTAAATGTTCAGAAATGTAAAACTGTCCACATCACAAAACGAAAAAGCGTACATTATCAGCGAATCACAACTGGAATCAGTCAACTCACACAAGTACCTGGGTGTAACACTTTGGAGGGATATGGAATGGAATGATCACATAGGCTCAGTCATGGGTAAAGGAGATAGTAAATTTCAGTTTATTGATACAATACTGGGGGAATGCAATCAGTCTACGAAGGAGATTGCTTGCAAATCACTCGTACAACCCATCCTAGAAAATCGCTCAAGTGTGTGGGTTCCGTAAAAAATAGGGCTAACAGGGGATTTTGGAAGTATACAGAGAAAGGCAGCACGAATGGTCACAGGTTTGTTATCTATGCATACTATTCCGATAAAGCCTACTTATTAAGTTTCAAGAACTGGCTTTAAATTTTGATTCCAGGAATATAATACAATCCCCCACATGTCGCTCTCGAAGGGGTCGTGAGAACAAGATGAGATTAATTACAGCACTCACTGTGGCATTTCGACGATTATTCTTCCCGCGCTCCGTATGAGAATGGAACAGGTGTAAACCATACTCACTGCTGCATGGGACGTAACATCTGTCATGCACTTCTCAGTTGTTTACAGAGTATAGATGTAGGTATGGGTGAAGATGACTCAATACAAGGAAGGAAGGGCTATGCCTGACACGTGACTGAGCTCTTACAAGGAAACTCAATGACTATACGTATAGTTTTCACGCGTCACCAATGTTAAGGATAGCTCTAAGCTTTCGTGGCAATATGAAGCCGTGAGTTTAGCCGAGAACAGAGCAAAAATCTCTAACTTCGCGAGCCACGCTCATTTGGTACGGTTTCCAAGTACAGATCATGTTAACCACTTACAATTTACATTTATGTCAAAGTTGGGAAAACAAAAGAACTCGGAGGCAACGTTCTTTATGGACACGAGGGTATTTAATGAAAGGAGATGTACGTGGAGCGTCCACTAACCTTCTATCAGAAGTCGCATAGCGAATCCTACAAAAACCATTTAAGGGGCTCCGGAAAGGCTCAAAATCATGAAAAGTTCAATTTTTACTTTTTTGCGTTTTCTGAATCTGCAGACTATTACCTTTTAATAGATATATAATTTATTCAATTCCGAAGACTACAACTATTTTTAATTTTTTTTTAAAATGTGTTCTACGTGGGCGTGACCCACTGTGGCGCTGTTAAACTGCCGTCAAATGTTGTTATTATTAACGTCCGTGTTCATCAGGTACATTTTAGTGATGTGAGATAAAGTATGTGTTGTGGCTAACCTGTGATGGTTCAATATATATCGCTGGTGTGATTGTCGATTGTTTCATGTTTATTTACTCTGTCGTTATCTCGAAAATATTCGTAATTAATTTTGTTTCTTGAGTCTCTGTTTTGTTGAAGTATAATAATGAGTAAAAGATAAGTTATTAGAAATCCTCTGAAGGCTTTTAAGAAAAGGAGAAATGTTGGAAAGCCAAAGGTATTTAGAAATATGGGAATGAAGATAGGTTCTAACATGGTACGAGCGATGCTTGCTTTAGACAAGGAACGCCTTCGGGCTGCAGACAGGGCTGTAAAGAGTCTAGAAATACAAGCAAGAGTAAACAGGAGGAGGAACAAGAGGAAGCTGGAGGAGGAGTTTGCAGAGGATGAAGATAATCCATCGTATGGACCTGGAATGCACTAAACAGTTAATCCAATCTTTGTCGCTCGATTCCCAAAACTCTTATTTTCTCATACTAATTACATGTTTTCTAAGGATCTTCCAAACATATTTGTTTCAAACTTTCAGTAAATGTTACACAGTACCTTCTGCATAATTTAACACAGCCTTTTTCCAAAAAACTGTATATTTTTGAATATATAAATATAAAATTGCAAAAAAATGTTGTGAATTTTCATTACAATTGAAAAAAGTCAGCCGGCCGCGGTGGTCTAGCGGTTCTGGCGCTGCAGTCCGGAACCGCGGGACTGCTACGGTCGCAGGTTCGAATCCTGCCTCGGGCATGGGTGTGTGTGATGTCCTTAGGTTAGTTAGGTTTAAGTAGTTCTAAGTTCTAGGGGACTTATGACCTAAGATGTTGAGTCCCATAGTGCTGAGAGCCATTTGAACCATTTGAAAAAAGTCATCTTTAATAACTGAACTAAAATTTTGTAAAATCTCTGTGTTAAGTTGTAGCCCATATTCCAATAAATAATCTGTAAAAAGTTCAACTTCCTACCTCAAATACTTTGTGAGGAAAGATGTAATTTATAAGCGTTATTTTAACATTGCAAGTATAGGGCGTTCCGGAGCCCCTTAAGAGAAGGCAATACTTACAACTTTGTAACAACAGTTACGCTAGATCATCGAAGAGGCGTGTCCGCCCCGATAGCCAGCCGAGTGGTCAGCGTGACGGATTGCGTCCGACGGGCCCGGGTTCGATTTCCGGCTGGGTCGGGGAATTTTCCCCGCTCAGGGACTGGGTGTTGTGTTGTCTTCATCATCATCTCATCCCCATCCGGCGCGCAGGTCGCCCAAATGTGGCGTCTGGTGTACTAAGACCTGCACCAAGGCGGCTGGACCTGCCCCGAGAGGGGCCTCCCGGCCAATGACGCCAAACGTTCATTTCCATTTCCATCGAAGAGGCGTGCGAAAAAGTTCAGAGACGGCTTTATACGCGATAGGGAAGTACCGAAGTAGTGAAATATTACCGAATAAAGATTTATACATTCCACAAAAACTTTCAAATGTGTGTGAATTCCTAAAGGACCAAAGTGCTGAGGTCATCGGTCCCTAGACTTACACACTACTTAAACTAACTTATGCTAAGAACAACACACACACTCATGCCCGAGGAAGAGGGGGGAGGGGCGGCGCAATCCGTGACATTGCGCCTCTTGGGGCAAACTGAGACGCGTGTGGCGCGACGCAGCGCAGCGCGCATTTTTGTATGCCCATCCGAAAAATACGGCCTTACTGTATACTGAATTTTATTATACATCCATGCCCGAGGCAGGATTAGAACCTGCGACCTTAGCAGCAGCGCGGTTCCGGACTGAAGCGCCTAGAATCTCGCGGCCACAGCAGCCGGCGTGCATCTGGTAAAAAACGTCCAAGCGATGAAGTACATAAGTTTCACCATCGTTACTTGGATATGGATATAATAAGAGACATTATACTATGTACATGTTGACATCACATTTCCACTACAAGCTAGAAACGGTCGAAAAGTAGTCACAAGTAACAATGGTTTAATTGGCTCGCCGCGTTGAGAAAAAGCATTTAAATTGTTGCATACACTTTATCAGCATTAATAAACTAATTATGCAACAGGCTACACAAATGAAAAAAATGGTCGCTATTATTACGAAAGTAGGAGTATCCTGAAAGAGTGTTGTGATTAGATATATTTAATTTGTTGAAATGTATTGCTGACAAAGGCAGATCTACTTTCGTGACTATGTTTTTCGAACTCCCGCTCACAAGGCACACATGGATAGCTTCCGCATTCCTTTCGCGCACATTATGCTCAGCTGTTGACAATGCACTGACCATTGTGTTGTGCGACATATCAATTGTTTATTTTTCTCAGTAAAAGCTATTTTATTCGCGATCACATATTGTCAGTTTGGCAAGCCGTAAGTGAGTAACCAGCATCTGGCATGTGCTTATCATTCCGCCTGAAGGAACGCTCATCATTATTTTAATACTGCTCAGATCAGGAGAAGGAATAAAATCCTGTGTTAAGTTTCTTCCAGTCGTTCAGTGTTAAAAATACGATGGATTCGTGTTTATTTTGATACTAGGACACTCTTGTTTCACTAGCTGTCGATAACTTTTTAAAAATTAGTGACTGGAGTGAAAAAAATATATAAAGGGAAGCATAACTACTGGTATATCGCCATAGATAAGAAAGTTCCATGTGTTCACGAATTGGCAAAATACTCTACTACTTGTGTGCTATCATACGCCAAACTCTCGTTTCGATGTCTCGAGCGGTTTAAGAGATTTGAGGTATGTGAATATTTCATTCTCGCAGGCGTCAGATCGGGAGTGAGCGCGCCACATAGGCGCGCCATTTTCCCGAGATCGGAGGAAGATAGACTTCCTCCCAAGTCTAAAGAAAAAATCAACATGTTAGCTAAATTTCATACGCAGCAACATATGGTGTAATACGCACTAAACGCAAAATCATAGCGACCCCTATTTTCCATTGTAAACTTTACGAATTTTGAGTAGCGTCTTACTAAAATGTGTATACCACAAGTACAACCATTAGCAAGCAAGGTAAAAATGAAATACTTTTAATGAATAGTTTCTGTAAAATCGTTTGAGAAAGATTACAGTGTTCGCACGCTTCGTTTCTGTCAGCGCAGAGCGTCGCCAACCTGCGCGTGCAAAATATGTGTACGCTCTCAATATGCGCCGCACCCGCCCGACATGTGCGGCACGTGCGCGCAGCGCTGCAGTGTAGTGCTATACGCGTCTCAATTAGCGCTTCGAGCGGCCACTCCACGCGGCTACATCGCACAGTTAAACGGAGTACACTGTACTTTGAGGTATACGCCATATTACTGTAACACTTTGATGCAACATTTCCACTGCAGTGGACAGCTTTTAATGGTTAATTCTGCCGTGTTTTCAGTCAGTCATGAGTCTACAAACTCATGCAGAGCGTAACAACACGGGGAGTGCCCGCTGCAGTGGACTGTTTGCATTTGCAGCCTCGGGACCGAGTGAAAGCGTCAAAGAAGCGACCATTAACAACTGTTCACTGTAGTGGACGCTGCGTACCAGAGGTGTTAACACTTTTTTTTATAGTAAACAGAATGTATGCACGTTGAGTGAGGCGTTTAACATTTTCACCTCAAATAACTGCTCACCATTAAAATCAAAGGAAAAGATAGAAAATAGCGAAATTTTATTTATTTTGCGTGTGTAGTGTAACAGGAAGAAAACATAATTAAATTTATAGATGATCGGGGGAGGGGGTACCCAAAGTACTAAATTTAGTAAACCCGTCTGCGACGTGAAGTAGCAACAACGGTCGAACTGAGCTTGGACGACAGACAGGGCTCTGTCGTTCCATACTGTTTTATGGTTCAAATGGCTCTAAGCACTACGGGACTTAACATCTGAAGTCATCAGTCCCCTAGACTTAGAACTACCTAAACGTAACTAACCGAAGGACACCACACACATGCATGCCCGAGGCAGGATTGGAACCTGCGACCGTAGCGGTCGCGCTGTTCCAGACTGAAGCGCCTGGAACCGCTCGGCCACAACGGGCGGCCATACTGTTTTAGCCTTGTGACAGTTCATTAATGGTAGTGGCTAGCGAGTGGTGGCGTACCAATGTCACGGCGAGCCACGGACAGGTATTTTTAATGGGTGAGAGATCTGGAGAATGTACTGGACAGGGTAACGGTCGGACGCCTGTGTGGAGGTAGGTCAGGGCAGCATGTCTTGCGCTGTCTTGTTAAATGATAACATCACGGAAACCTAGAAATAGGGCACAGACACCGACGACAACAAGTTATAAGTACGGCCTGCTGTCCATATTACTGGCTATGCGAGCCAGAAGTGCTCGTGTCGCGTACCTAATGGCATCCCGTAACTTCACGCCAGCTGTTGGGCCCCTATGATCATAGGAATCTGGGGTACAGAATTCTCACACACTTCTAGAAGTGATTTCCGGTGATTCCGCAATTACCGCCTTCTCCTTAGAAAGAGTAACACCTGACACTCGAATATGGAGTGCGGGCTTTATTCGTTTCTGAGTTGTTCTCAGTTCCATAATAATGAGCACACTGCTTTATAGCGGATCAAACGAAAGAGGACAAACGCCGCTCTTGTGTGTCGTGCTTACTTTCTTCACTGCCTTCTTGCAAGCATTGTTGTCAAATTGTCTACGAGGTGTATCCCAGCTGTAGTGGAATCAAAGTCCCCGTCGCAGTCTTTTTAACGTAATCAACTATAGCTAAAAGGAGAGCTTCCTGGAGCATTGTTGGTTTTCACAGAACGGCACGTGCAGTCGTGTGCACTGCGCTATGCAGTTTTGTTGTCTTCATCAGGATCTCGTTGTCACTGTGCCGAAAACATTACGTCACTTCATGGTGCTGAGAGGAAGCAAGAGCCTCTTTACGAAGCTCGGCGAGTTAGGTTGGTATATTACGTTTATTTCACAACAAGAGAACACTTCTGCCAGGATCAGACATTTAGACTGGAAATGAGGCTAATGCCGTAGACTTCATTTGACCAAAGCCGGAAACAGCGATCATTTACACTTTTCAGGGGTTGCGGGGCCCAACGGGGGTCAGCAGCCGATGTGTTAAATAATAAACAATTCGTCACAGGTCGTCAGCTCGCCCGATTTCTAAGTAATTTCGAGTTAGGGGAAGAAGGATGCGTACCTCTAGCACGAGAAAGGGCAGAGCGGTCAGCTATACACTCTCTGGGCTGCTCTCCAGTACTCCATCCTCTTTTGAAAAACATTCACTTCCGACGTCCACCGTCCAGTATTCTCGCTTTGGTTTCGGGTGACGAAGGCTATACAGAATAATAAAACTTGTGTTTTACGTATTTTCTCAAACCACGATACTCGTTTGGTTTACTCTGCAATTTTCTATAAGTATTTGACATCTGGATGCTCACTGAATCGACGTCATTATTTCAAAATTGGTTCAAATGGCTCTGAGCACTATGGGACTTAACATCTGAGGTCATCAGTCACCTAGAACTTAGAACTATTTAAATCTAACTAACCTAAGGACATCACACACATCTAGCTAGGCAACACCAAGGATGACAATGACAAACTTTTAAGATCGTGGATCAGTCACAAGGTCGCTGTTTGTTTAATAATTGTAGTTTAGTGCAATAGGTACGTTTCTCTTCATATGGGATTTGAACTTGAAAAAGTACAAGGAGTTCATTCACTAGGGTGTGTTAGCTTCATGTGTGAAATGTTTCACTGTTTCTTAAACTGGCATTTGAATACATGAATCTGTAAATATATCAATATTTTGGTCACCTTGTGGTAGTTCAGTACATTTATAGGGTATTCTAGGATAACAAGGAGAGGTTTTTATCTTCTTAACAAACTGTTTTCGTATATATTTTAAACCGTCTAACTTCTCAGAGGAAAGAGAATCTGATAAAATTGACTGCTAGAATTCTGGTAAATCTGCTCTCTGTATATTGATATATATGGTATATACTTCATTCAGTATAATATTTTACTATCCTTAGTTATCATGAATTACATTTAATTAAGTTCAATGTTTATTATTATTATTATTGTTATTATTATTACTTGTATTCGATGATTGTACTGAACATTGAGTTATACAACTGAGCGATTCGAATTGGAAGTCTAGTCATACTCCTAACAAGTCACTTAGCGGTTCTGGATTTAGCGTATTACACTACTGGCCATTAAAATTGCTACACCAAGAAGAATTACAGATGATAAACTGGTATTCATTGGACAAATATATTATACTAGAACTGACATGTGATTACATTTTCACGCAATTTGGGTGCATATCCTGAGAAATCAGTACCCAGAATAACCACCTCTGGCCGTAAAAACAGCCTTGATACGCCTGGGCATTGAGTCAAACAGAGCTTGGATGGCGTGTACAGGTACAGCTGCCCATGCAGCTTCAACACGATACCACAGTTCATCAAGAGTAGTGACTGGCGTATTGTAAAGAGCCAGTTGCTCGGCCACCATTGACCAGACGTTTTCAATTGGTGAGAGATCTGGAGAATGTGCTGGCCAGGGCAGCAGTCGAACATTTTCTGTATCCAGAAAGGTCCGTACAGGACCTGCCACATGCGGTCATGCATTATCCTGCTGAAATGTAGGGTTTTGCAGGGATCGAATGAAGGGTGGAGCCACGGGTCGTAACACATCTGAAATGTAACGTCCACTGTTCAAAGTGCCGTCAATGCGAACAAGAGGTAACCGAGACTTGTAACCAATGGCACCCCATACCATCACGCCGGGTGATACGCCAGTATGGCGATGACGAATATACGCTTCCAATGTGCGTTCACCGCGATGTCGCCTAACACGGATGCGTCCATCATGATGCTGTAAACGAAACCGGGATTCATCCGTAAAAATGACGTTTTGCCATTCGTGCACCCAGGTTCGTCGTTGAGTACACCATCGCAGGCGCTCCTGTCTGTGATGCAGCGTCAAGATTAAACGCAGCCATGGTCTCCGAGCTGATAGTCAATGCTGCTGCAAACGTCGTCGAACTGTTCATGCAGATGGTTGTTGTCTTGCAAACGTCCCCATGCGTTGACTCAGGGATCGAGACGTGGCTGCACGATCCATTACAGCCATGCGGATAAGACGCCTTGTCATCTCGACTGCTAGTGTTACGAAGTCGTTAGGATCCAACACGGCGTACCGTATTACCCACCCGAACCCACCGATTCCATATTATGCTAAGAGTCATTGGATCTCGACCAACGCGAGCAGCAATGTCGCGATACGATAAACCGCAATTGCGATAGGCTACAATCCGACTTTTATCAAAGTCGGAAACGCGTGATGGTACGCATTTCTCCTCCTCACACGAGGCATCACACAGCGTTTCACCAGGCAACGCCGGTCAACTGCTGTCTGTGTATGAGAAATCGGTTGGAAACTTTCCTCATGTCAGCATGTTGTTGGTGTCGCCACCGGCGCCAACCTTGTGTGAATGCTGTGAAAAGCTAATCATTTGCATATAACAGCATCTTCTTCCTGTCGGTTAAATTTCACGTCTGTAGCACGTCACCTTCGTGATGAAGCAATTTTAATGGCCAGTAGTGTATGTTTTTAGTGTTAATGTCTGACATCATATACAAAGCCCGTTCGACATCTGCATCCCCATGCATCATTACTAATATTGTTCTTTGAGCCTAACGTCTCGTTTTATGTATTAGGAAAATACACCCTTAGTTTCTTTAACTCTATGATGGCGTCGTTTTCATCGACATTCCTTTCATACTTCTCTGCAAGCTCTTTCATATATTGTTGTCGTCTCGTGTGTCAAAAAATGGTTCACGTGGTTCTGAGCACTATGGGACTCAGCAAAAATGGCTCTGAGCACTATGGGACTTAACTTCTGAGGTCATCAGTCGCCTAGAACTTAGAACTACTTAAACCTAACTAACCTAAGGACATCACACACATCCATGCCCGAGGCAGGATTCGAACCTGCAACCGTAGCGGTCGCGCGGTTCCAGACTTTAGCGTCTAGAACCGCTCGGCCACCCCTACCGGCTCTCGTGTGTCAATTGGCGTTTTAATTTATGGTTCCAGTTATTACTGTCGACTGATAACTGTCGGCGGCATCCTTCAGTGTATCTGATGCGTCATATGTTATCGTCTCAGATGTCATCAGATCATTCATACAGGAAAGCATATGAAAGCGTGCAAATTAAACTGGACATAATATGCAGTATTAGTCTGTAAATTACTTGGGAAATGGAAAATTATGGGGCTTTTCAGTCAGCCAAAGGAAGTTAAATTATGCTACATTTTAACAATTTCAGAATTCCGCCGCTACGCCGCGAAGGTCAAAAAACTCCGCTACATGTAGAGGAATTCTGCTTCGGTTATCAAGTGGCCCGTCGTGCTCCACATTTCGTCGCACTGTTGTTGCGGATATTTGTCTCGCCTTAAACAATGCCATTCCCTGGCTCTACGTACGTGATATTGTACGAACTTGCACGGTCCAGCGAACATGTCCTCTGGGGCACTAGTCGCGTCGGCTCGTTGAGATTCTGCATGGCGCTGAGCACCCTGAACCTGCCGATTTCATATTCGCATGACAGCCATGTGATTTCGAATAACGCGAAGAGCAGTTTTGGGGAACGAGGAACCACACAATATCTATATATCACGATCTTATCGATGCTGAATTCCTACACGTATTGGTACACCTTAAACCACGAGCTACAAGATTCTCTTTCAAACAACGAACTTCCAAGTGCCATTTCTGAATGAGAAATCCGCTGCGTCACCCTTCCTTAGCTCTGAGCACTATGGGACTTAACAAATTGTCATCAGTCCCCTACACTTAGAACTACTTAAACCTAACTAACCTAACGACATCACAAACATCCAAGCCCGAGGCAGGATTCGAACCTGCGACCGTAGCAGCAGCGCGGTTCCGGACTGAAGTGCCTAGAATCAAAAAAATGGTTCAAATGGCTCTGAGCACTATGGGACTCAACTGCTGTGGTCATCAGTCCCCTAGAACTTAGAACTACTTAAACCTAACTAACCTAAGGACATCACACACACCCCCGCCCGAGGCAGGATTCGAACCTGCGACCGTAGCAGCAGCGCGGCTCCGGACTGGAGCGCCTAGAACCGCACCGCCACCGCGGCCGGCTGCCTAGAATCGCTCGGTCACAGCGGCCGGCCCATTGTTCCTTATATACAGACCTTTCGACACTGTTGACTGGAATACTGTCTTTGAAATACTAATGACAGCAGGGGTAAAATACAGGGAGCAAAAGGCTATTTACAATTTGTACAGAAACCGGACAGCCGTTATAATAGTCGAGGGGCATGAAAGGAAGGCAGTGGCTGCGAAGGGTAGTGAGTTGGAGATGGAATTACAGCTCAAGAAGAAGAAATAATAACCTTGAGATTTGCCGATGACATTGTAATTTTGCCAGAGAAAGTAAAGGACATGGAAGAGCAGCTGAACGGAATGGACAGTGTCTTGAAAGATGTCAAATGAATATTAGCAAAAAAAAAAAAAAAAAAGGGGGGGGGGGGGCTACGGAATGTGGTCGAATTAAATTTGGTGATTCCGAGAGAATTAGATTAGGAAACGAGACACTTAAAGTAGTGTAAGAGGTTTGCTATTTGGGAATTAAAATAAGAGCTGAAGTAGAAAGAATATAAAATGTATAATGGCATTGGCAAGAAAAGCGTTTCTGCGGAAGTGAAAATTGTTGATGACGAGCATAGATTTAAGCTTTAGGAAGTCTTTTCTGAAGGTATTTGTAGGTAGCCATGTATGGAAGTGAAACATGGCCGATAGTTTAGACAAGAAAAGAATAAAAATGCTGCAAATGTGGTGCCATAGAAGAATGTTGAAGATTAGATAGGTAGATGGCGTAACTAATAAGGGGTACTGAATAGAACTGAATACCGGTTCTCTAAACTTACCCAAGATGGTTTTGCGAGAACCATGTCGCCACTGTGCTAAAAATCAGCATTTAAGTTCCTAAAGCATATGTGTTGAACTTTTCTATTCTCTTTACCGCCCTGGTACAATGCTAGCACCGTGACTCTGAATCCGTTTCCTGTCTTCGTGACGTACGTATTTGGTAATGATTCCGAACGCTGGAGCGGCACTGGAATATTAGTCGCACTAGCCGACGCTGCTCCAACGCTGCCCGATCAGCCCAGTCAATAAAGACAAAGAAACGACGGGGGGAATCAATTCGTGTAGTCACAAATTTTAGTACAGTGGTAGGAGGAAGTATCGTGAACAACGTACTAAAAATCCTGACCAGATGGGTTTGAGCGTGGGGAGGAGTTTTCTTGAATTTACTGAAAATCGTGACCTCTAGGAAAAATGTTTTCCAGCACAAAATTAATCTAAACAGAATTTCTTACAAAATAGGTCTTATTCAGTTTTTCTATTGGATTAATAGTTTCCATGTTGCAAGGGATGGAAAAATCACGGGTTGTTCAAATAGTATATAGTGGTATAAATTTAATGTTTACTGTCAAATGAAGTGGGTTAAGACCAGATACTAAATGTGTATACCACATCTAACTGCAGCAGAACCCTATTAACTGATAAATTGCGTTCTGGTGGCGTAACTGCTGGGAAAAGAGAAGGGGTGAAGGTTAGAAATGTGAGGGAAGGAAGGTCACCGAATTGTGGTCATGAACTATCCTCCTTCATAGGTTTGCATACTGAAGAGAAACTACATCACAAAAAGCAATTACGAGGTGTTCCACAAAGTTATACCGACCCTTTCACAGTTGGCCTGATGAATCATTGGCGACACAGCGTACAGACATGCCACGGGGAGGTTTATTTTCCACAAAGTGTGTAAACACTACACGGAATACCGATATGAGTTGCTAGTGACAGTAACGCGAGAAACGGACATGGACAGATCCAAAGTCTCTGCACACTGTTGTACAGTGCTAGAGGAACAGGGATTCTTAGTTATCCCGTTCAGCAGCCGTCGGGTTCCTCCGCGAAAAACTCTTCCCTGACCGCAGCTGTTCGCTTTTCAGTTCACAGACAGCCTATACCTCCCCGGAATTTGCTGTCCAGTTCCCTCAAGCGAGTGGACAAAATAACTTTATTGAGTTCCCGTTTATACAGTAGAGCTATATTTAGTTTATTGCATGAGTACTTATTTGCAGTTGTCAAGTGAGCTTCTATGTAAAATATGTTCGTATAAACAATGGCTGAGAAGCTCTTTATTTGTATGTGTGATGTTGTCAGTGACCTATGTAGTGTTCTTAGGAAAGGGAACGGATTGTTAAATGTAGTATCTTGCTGCTGGCTGTCGCTGACGGCGTTTTATAAAGCGATGTAATCATTTTGTACTCACTTGTTGGTAAATTAGTGAATGACCAGAAAGTTACTGCACTTTTCTCAACTTTAACAGTGTTCCTGGTAGACTGCATATGTCTCTTCTAAACAGGAAGTGCCGGCATTTGTACAGTGGGGTGCACTGAGTGGAGCCACTTGCTACACACCAAATTCAAATGGCTCTGAGCACTATGAGACTTAACATCTGAGATCATCAGTCCCCAGAACTTAGAACTACTTAAATCTAACTAACCTAAAGACATCACACACATCCATGCCCGAGGCACGATTCGAACCTGCGACCGTAGCGGTCGCGCGGTTCCAGTCTGAAGCTCCTAGAACCGCTCGGTCACAGCGGCCGGCTGCTACACATCCATAGCATGTCTTGCAGGGTGGGTGCCAATATGTCTGATGGACATTAATCTGCTCTAGTGGATCGATTGAAACATCTTTAGCTCCATAACACCGAAGTGACCTACTTCTGTTACAGAGGGAGCCAATTTGAGCCTCTGGGCCTCTTCAGCTCATGGAGAAGCAGAGGGTGAGGTGATGCATTTGACACCCCTCATGCTGCGAAAACTATTCCTTTCACTGACGGTGAGGACAATGAAATCAACACTGACGAAAACGTATTGCCAGCATGTTACTCATGGGACAGGCTCTTCAACGTGCTACACAGTTGTCAGCTACAACTGCCAAGATCTATTACATAACAGCTCACTTAACAACTGCAAATAAATAGCCACGTAATAAACTAAAAATAACTTACTATATAAATACCAGCTGAATGAAGTTATTTTGTGATCCCACATAGAAAGCTGGACAGGAAGTGGCTGGAGAGATATAAACTGTCTGTAAACTGAAAAGTGAGGCGTGCTTGTAGTGGGGGCAATTGCCTTTCCCGGAAGAATGCTGCTGTACATGGCAACTAAGAATCAGTTTGCCTCTAGCAGTGGAGAACAGTGTGCAGAATCTGTCCATATGCGTTTATTGCGCTGCTGCCTAGTAACTCATATCTGTATTCCGTGTTGTGTTTACGCACTTTGTGGGAAATAAACACCCCCGGGCACGTCTGCACGCTACGTCGTCAATAATTCATAAGGCAACCTGCGGAAGGGTAGGTGGTGTTGGTAAGTTCCTATGAGACCAAACTGCTGAGGTCATCGGTCCCTAGGCTTACACACTACTTAATCCAACTTAAACTAACTTACGCTAAGGACAACAGACACACCCATGCCCGAGGGAGGACTCGAACCTCCGACGCGGGGAGCCGCGAGAACCGTGGCAAGGTGCCCATAAACCACGCGGCTAGACCGTGCGGCGGGAGGGCAGGTATAACTTTGTGAAATACCTTGTAGCTGCTTCTCGTGATGTGGTGCAGTACAGGCATTAGGGGAATTCCCTGCTAGATCTTCAGTTTGCATAACTATGAAGGAGGGAAGTACATGACCACAATTCGGCAACCTACCTTTCCTCCCGCTTCTAAACTTCACCCTTCACCTTTCCCACCCTCTTAAAACGCCAGAACGCAGTTTATCCCTTAAAAAGGTATGCTGCAGTTAGATGTGGTACACACGTTTAATATTTTTTAATCCACTTCATTTAAAAATAAACATTAATTTTCTTCTTCTTCTTCTTCGTTTCACCCAACTTTGGGGTACGTTGAATCAATCACTTCTGTGTGTTCTGTGCCTTTCTTTTCGCCCAGTACTGCTTCATTCTTTCTGATCTTGCTTTTCTTTCCTCATCAGAGATGACAATCGTTCTTTTCTTTCTATTCTGGAGCTGGAATCCCTCTTTTCTGTCTTTGCTTATCATTTTTGCGGTCCTGTCTGTGAGCATTTTTTCTGTGATGTGTAGTTCTCTTAAGTCTTTCTCTGTTTGGATAAACCAATTTGGTTTGGATTTTTTATTCCTGAAGTAGTCAAACATTCTTTTTGTAAGTCTATTTGGGTTCATTCTGAGAATGTGATCATAAAACTCAATTCTTCTTTTCCTCATTGTATCCGAAAGTTTTTCTGTGGTTTTGTAGATTGTTTCATTTTTGGTATGGATTAGTTTGTCGTTATGAAATTTGGGGCCTAAAATTTTTCTCAATATTTTTCTTTCTTTGATCTCTAGCCTTTCAATTGGGCCATGGTTAGTGATAGATAATGTCTCAGCTGCATATAGTGCTTCTGGTTTAATGACAGTGTTGTAATGTTTTATTTTTGAATTCCATGAGAGGGACTTTTTATTATAAGTATTTTTAGTAAGCTGAAAGGCTAGTTCAACTTTGTTTCTTCTTAATTCTATTGCTTTTTTCTCAAGGGCGTTCCAGCTAATCCATTCACCAAGATATTTGAATTCTTTAACAATTTCGATTTTTTGGTCTCTTACTTTAAGATATTTCATTGGCTTTTTTATATTTGTGATTATTTTGGTTTTTTCAAAAGAAATTTTAAGGCCTATTTTCTCTGCTTGTTTCTGTAATTCGAGGATCTGTTCTTTGGCTTCTTCCCATGTTTCAGCTAGTAGGGCCATATCATCTGCAAATGCTAGGCAATTAACCTTGATGCCTTTGTTTTTTGTTCCTAGTCGGATTCCACTATTGATTTTCTTGTTCCATTCTCTTACTATTTTTTCTAGGGCACAGTTAAATAACAATGGAGAGAGTCCATCACCTTGTCGTACTCCAGTTTTTATCTCAAATAGGTCTGAGAGTTCTCCCATAAATTTAATTTTGGAGTATGTGTTGGTGATGGTTTCTCTAATTATGTTTGTAGTTTTATTGTCTAGGTTCAATTCTTTTAATATGGAGCTTAGAGATTCCCTGTCTATGGAGTCGTACGCCTTTTGAAAGTCAATGAATGTGATGACATACGCTTTTGCTCTCGATTTTTGGTAGGCCATAAGATTTTTGAGGTTTAGAATTTGTTCTGGGCAGGATCTTCCCTTTCTGAAGCCTGCCTGGTATTCTCCAAGTTGACAATCTAGCTGGGGTTCTGCTCTGTTCAAAAGGACTTTAGACAGTATTTTGTATGTTACGTCAAGGAGCGAAATCCCTCTGTAATTGTTGGGGTCTGTTCTGGATCCCCTCTTATGAATTGGGTGAATGAGGGCCATCTTCCATTCATCCGGAATTCTTTCTGTTTTCCATATTTCTTCAAATATGTTTTGGAGAGATTCTATGGCATTTCTATTGACATTTTTCCACAGTTCAGCTGTAATTTGGTTCTCTCCCGAAGCCTTATAGTTTTTGAGATTCAAAATGATTGATTGTAGTTCCTCGACGGTGGGTGGTTCTGAGTTAGGACTTGTTGAAGTTGAGTTGCTGAAATCCATTTTTTCAATTGGTTCTTTACAGTTGAGAAGGTTTCTGAAATATTCCCTCAAAATTTTGCAATTATCCCTGTTGTTGTGTGCAATATTACCATTTTTATCTTGTAATTGGAGTGTCGGTGGGCTGTACTTGGTTATTTTTTGTTTAAAAGTTCTGTAAAAGCTCCTAGTCTTGTTTTTGTTGAAGTCTTCGTTAATCTGCAAAAGGAGTTGATCTTCTTGTGCTTTTTTAATTCTTTTGAGGTTTTTACTCACTAGTTTTCTTACACTCAGGAAATTTTGCCTATTATATTCATTTTTCTGAGATTGCATCTGTTGCCATGCTTTCTTTCTTTGCTCAATAAGTTTGTCACATTCCTCTGTCCACCATGCGTGTTTTTTGATTTTGGTTATAGGTGCTATTTGTTCAGCTTTGGTTAGTAGGCTTTCCTTCATTTGATCCCAATTTTGGTTCCTTATATCTTGAGTCGCGAGGGGAAACTCCTTCGAATTCATTATCTTTTCTGGATCGTATCTTCTGCTTTTGGGTTTACTGTTTCTATCTTTCCTTTTGGGGATAATTTTGAGTTTTATTTTAGAAAGATAGTGATCAGAATCCAAGTTTGCTCCTCTGAGTACTTTGACATTTTGTATTTCTGTATGGTGTTTCCATTTTATCGCCACATGATCAAGTTGAAATTCACCCAAGTGTGGGTTTGGTGAGGTCCATGTCTTCTGTTTTCTGGGTAGTCTCTTAAAGGCTGTGGATTTCAGGATCAAGCCATGCGCTTGGCAGAGTTCTACTAATCTGACTCCATTTTGGTTAGTTCTATTGTGCGCTGGGTAGTTTCCAACAATATTTTTGTATTTCTTCTCTTTTCCTACTTGAGCATTGAAGTCCCCCGTAAGTATGATGTTGTGTTTGTCTGGGATCTTTTGCACCGCGTCATCTAGTTGTTCCCAAAAACGTTCCACCTTTTCCTTATTTTTCCTACTGTCTTCATTTATGGGGGCATGTGCATTCACAATTGTGTATACTCTATTAGCAGATTTAAAAGTGAGTGTGGAGAGTCTTTCCGATTGTGATTGAAAGCTGATAATGGAGTCTAAAATACTTTTATCTATTATAAAGCCCGTTCCGAGGTGGGGTGTGTTTTTCATTATTCTTTTGCCTACCTTTCCTTTGTATATTCTGAAACCTCCGGAATCAAAATTGTTTTCATCTATGTATCGAGTTTCTTGTAGTGATGTTATGAGTATTCTATGATGTTTGAGGGTATCTGTAAGATGTTTTAATTTTCCTGTTTTTAAAAGAGAGTTTACATTGAAAGTAGCTATGTAACTTGTTTTTTTACATTTCAATTTGCTTGATGTCTTATCATGTCCCGATTCATCTCTGTGCAATGTTGCAGACTCCCCAGAATCCGATAGTCTGCTTGCGCACCTTGGTGCGGTGGATTGTCCACCTGGGGTAATTTGTTTCACATTACACTCTTCCATGATTGATAGTATTATGTAAGGGGTGACTCTTCGAGCCACAAATTTACAACCACGGTTGTTAGCCCTGGAGGTTTTTCCCAGCCGCCCCTAACCTGGGGAACAGACGCTGACCAAAGACCGCCCAATGTGAGACAGTCGCCTTTGGATTTCTGGTCCTGTGTTGGTCCACGGGTGGTATTTTATTTCCCACCTACCCTACATATCTGTAGAGCTTTCCCCTATCCGCCACCTGGGGACGCGCCCGGTAGGGGAACAGGTTCCATTAAAATACAATTTTTAATAATCTGTGATTTTTCCATCCCTTGCAACGCGTAAATTATTAGTCTTAGAAAAAAAAAGCGAATAGGAACTTTCTTGTGGGAAATTTAATGTAGTTCAATTCTGTAACGGGAAACATTTTTGCTAGAAGTTATTCGAGAAAAACAAAAAAAGTGATCTTTAAACGCCCCGCCACCCCCATCCTCAAACCTCATTGGTAAGGAATTTTAGTATATTATTCATGACATTTCCTGCTACCACCGAACAAAAATTTGTGACTACACGAATTTGTTCCACTAATTTTCCTTCGTTGATGACTACATGGGGCATGGGGCCCGGGAAGCAACCGCCGCCTCGCTATCAGGCAGGCGATTGTAACGCAACTGCAGGCTTTTGAGTAGGATTTCTGATATTTTTAAAAATATCGGGAATCTGATATGTCGATATTTAAAAAGGTATCATTACTGGCTGCCGACATATCGAAGAAAATTATCGATATATCGACGGAAGAAATACCGACGTTTGCAAAGTTTCATCTTTCTGCTGAATACCAAACGAAATTTCATCCATCAAGCTGCAGTGTTTGTGCAGTCCCGCAGGAAACAGACGAAAGGTCTGTCCATACTGCATTACAGACTCTTCATTTATTTTTCTAGCTCTCCATCAAATGTTTGTACCACTACAACAGATCATGTTTCTTCAGAATGAATTTTCACTCGGCAGCAGAGTGTGCGCTGATTTGGAACTTCCAAGCAGACGAAAACAGTGTGCTGGACTGGGACGCGAAACTCGGGCCTGTACCTTTCACGGGCAAGTGATCTACCGATTGACCTATCCAGATACGACTGATGACCCGCCTCATCTTGAACACGACACACGAGCCGTGCTTGGATAACTTAGCCGGTAGAGCACTTCGCCACAAAAGGCAAACGTCCCATGCTCAAGTCTCGAAAGGCACAATATTCTGATCTGCCAAGAATTTTCAGTGGCAGACATTATGGTACATTCGAAGCGAGGCATAATCGCTAACACTAGCTGCTCGACGACTGACGCTCTCGTATGGTATTCATTAGTCTCAAAATTTTGAGCCTCGATTTCTCGAAAATGCTTGAAAAGCGTGTCGTACTAGAGCGGCATTTATTACATCTAAGCATGTGCAATAACCGTGTGGCCGGCCGGAGTGGCCGTGCGGTTCTAGGCGCTACAGTCTGGAGCCGAGCGACCGCTACGGTCGCAGGTTCGAATCCTGCCTCGGGCATGGATGTGTGTGATGTCCTTAGGTTAGTTAGGTTTAATTAGTTCTAAGTTCTAGGCGACTGATGACCTCAGAAGTTAAGTCGCATAGTGCTCAGAGCCATTTGAGCCATAACCGTGTGAAAGAGTAGAAAAATTGGAGACCCAATGATAATATTCATCCCTTTGTAGTATTATCTTTAAATATTTAAACGATGTAAAGTACTCCACTTAATCACCACTCTTCGCTATGTGGATTTTTTTTGGATTTACCCACATTTAAAGAGAGCTATCATTCAAAACAACAAGTGGAGAATTTGTCCACGTCTTTCCGCATTTCCTTACGATTAGCCAATAACGATATCTTTCAGTAGACAACACCTTCGTAATCGAATATTTACACTTACATTTGTCTTTACTGATGATGCATCACCTAGCTAATTAAAAGAGGCGTTTTGCATTACATTTCAGCAACAAGTTGCATAAAAGGATATAACGTGTTATTGTTAATTATAGCCTGACAAATAAATAGAACCTTTGAAATCACGTTAGACTGAGAAACTGGAGGAATTTAACTGAAGATTATGCGTCTGGAGAGGAAAAAAAAAGAAAGAAGGTTGAACAGGATGTATAAGATCATCTCACCAGTGTCATTCCATATACAAAAGCCTGGGTTGAACACACGCGTCTCTATCTCTGCGTGACACACTGATTTCTGATACTAGTGATTGACTTATGGTAGAGACGAACCTCCGAATGGAATCGTTGAATTAAGCCTGTCTGCTATTCTATTCCTTTGTGTGTGTGTGTGTGTTGGGGTTTATGGGCGCTCAACATCGAGGTCATCAGCGCCCTATTCCTTTGTAATTCCTACTTCGTTATAAGGCAATCAGAGACCTTGTATTTTTTCCGTCTCCGTGATTGGTGTGTTTCATTTGTACCTGTTTCAGATCTGGTACTGCTGCTTCTACACCACAGCTGTTACCGGTTTAATGGGTCTGTTTAGGCACGCTTATGGTTAGTTGTAGGTGCAGATGTTACTTCTTGATGTCTTCTGTTTGCAGGCAGTTAACTGCTAATATGCCAGTTGTTAATGTGATGTCTGCTCCATTTTTCTTCCATTGTGCGGCTTAATAATTATGAATTGTCATTGTCAGCGCCTATGTTTCTTTATGTTCTGTGTCGTATACTTTCCGTCGGTCAGGTTAATTTCGGATGATTGCCGGTCTAGTTGGTCTGTACGGTATGTATTTGTCATATGGTGTACGTGATGTAATTTCCGATCGTGCCATTTGTCTGGATCTTTTAAAGATGTCGTCATGCATGTTTGCTGATGCTGAGTAAGTGTTTAAGGAGACCAAACAGCTGAGGACATCAGTCTTCTACTCACCCCCCCGGACAGAAGCAGTGCACCCAATCTGTCTGCGTGCAGTGTAAATTCTGTGCACATGTGTGAGAAAGTGTTCTAAACGTCTGCGTAGCGTGTATTTGAGGCGGAACATGGGAACCAGTCCAGTATTCACATAGTTGCATGTGGGAAACAGCATGGAAACCACATACAGGCTGGCCATCACACCCACAGCTCGTCGTTAATCCGTAGGGGCCGGCGTACCTCTCCGTCCCGGAAGCGGCTGTGTTAACACCGGGCGGGGCATTCATATTTGCCACGTCAGCATGTGTACTGTACACTGTAGGAGTATGTACTCAGGGGTGCCTGATTCTCCGCAGTAATTCTCTTTTCCCTGACTCAATGAAAATACACTGAAGCGCCAAAGAAACTGGTATAGGCACGCATATTCAAATACAGAGACATGTAAGCAGGCAGAATACGGCGCTGCGGTTGACAAGGCCTATATAAGACAAGAAGTGTCTGAAGCAGATGTTACATCGGTTACTGCTGCTACAATAACAGGTTATCAAGATTTAAGTGAGTTTGAACGTGGTGTTATAGTCGGTGCACGAGCGACGGGACACAACATCTCCGTGGTAGCGATAAAGTGGGGAATTTCTCGTACTACCATTTCACGAGTGTGCCGTGAATATCAGGGAACCGGAAAAAAGAAACAAATCTCCGACATCGCTGCGACCGGAAAAAGATCCTGCAAGAACGGAACCAACGACGGCTGAAGAGAATCGTTCAGCGTGACAGAAGTGCAACCCTTCCGCAAATTGCTGCAGATTTCAATGCTAGGCCATCAACAAGTGTCAGCGTCCGAACCTTTCAACGAAACATCATCGATATGGGCTTTTGGAGCTGAAGGCCCACTCGTGTACCCTTGATGACTGCACGACACAAAGCCTTACACCTTGAGTGGGCCCGTCAACACCGACATTGGACTGTTGATGACTGGAAACATGCTGCCTAGTCGGAAGAGACTCGTTTCAAATTGTATGGAGCCGATGGACGGGTACGGGTGTGGAGGCAACCCCATGAATCAATGGACCCTGCATGTCAGCAGGGGACTGCTCAAGCTGGTGGAAGCTCTGTAATGGAGGGTGTGTGTGTGTTTAGTTGGAGTGATGTGAGACCACTGATATGTCTAGATACGACTGCGATAGGTGACACGTACATAAGCATCCTGTCTGATCACCTGCATCCATTCATATCCATTGTGCATTACGACGGACTTGGACAATTCCAGCAGTACAATGCGTCATCCCACCCGTCCAGAATTGCTACAGAGTGGCTCCAGGAACACTCTTCTGAGTTTAAGCACTTCTGCTGGCAACCAACTCCCCAGACATGAACATTATTGAGCATATCTGGGATGCCTGGAAGATATCTCCACCCCCCTCGTACTCTTACGGGTTTATGGACATCCCTGAGGATTCATGGTGTCAGTTGTCCCCAGCATACTTCAGACATTAGTCGAGTCCACGCCACGGCATGTTGCGGCTCTTCTGCGTGCTCGATGGGCCCCTACACGATATTAGGCAGATGTACTAGTTTCTTTGGTTCTTGACTGTACATTGGGGAACGGCTGTGTGCGGTCAAAAAGTGTACCATGATTTGATTGGGTTCTGCTCCCGGTTCTCACGGAAAAAGGAGTAAACTCTACGGCGTGTAACAATGGCTTCCCACTCACGCTGCTACGCATTCACTCGCCACTGTTTTAGTTGGCACTTGTTACTCGTATCTTCCAACGTAATGTTCTTCTGGCAGCAGTGTACCGTAGGTCACTGGAAGAGCGGAGCGTTCCCTGTGATGACAAAAACACGCAGGTCATCCTCGTTGTCAAGAAGCGCCGTCGGACAGGCACAAGAAACTATACGCCTATACCACTGACATCACTGTGTTGTAGTAATTTTGGAAAATGTTTAATGGCTCTGATCACTATGGGACTTAACAGCTATGGTCATCAGTCCCCTAGAACTTAGAACTACTTAAACCTAACTAACCTAAGGACATCACACAACACCCAGTCATCACGAGGCAGAGAAAATCCCTGACCCGGCCGGGAATCGAACCCGGGAACCCGGGCGCGGGAAGCGAGAACGCTACCGCACGACCACGAGCTGCGGACGAAAACGTTTAATACTCGCATGCTATGACGTTTTTGGAGACCAAAAATCTCCGTTGTAAGAATCAACGTGTGTTTCGCATAGAATGATCGTGTGAAGCCCAACTCTCTCTGTTCGTGCACGAACCCCAGAAGGCAACAGATACCGTCGTCCTTGACTTCCAGAAGGCGTTCGATACAGTTCTGCACCTTCGCCTAACGAGCAAAAAACGAACGTACAGAAAGTCAGTCCAGCTATCTGATTGGATTGATGAATTCTAGCAAACAGATTACAGCATGTGATTCTGAACAGAGAGATATTTTCAGACGTTAAAATATCTTCCGTCATACCCCAATTGAGCGTTATAGGGCTATTACTGTTCACGATATACCGTGTTTCTCACCTATGGGTCGCCAGCCTCAGTTTCTTTGGTGTTTTAACAGGTTTACCAAGAACAGGCATTGCCGTCAGGGGTAGTGACTGTTAAAATTAAGCTTTTGAAAACATCGACAAATTGTAAGTAGGCTGTTTAGGTTTTTTTATGGGTAACGCCACCTCTGTATGAAAATCACTGGCTGTGCTGTGTGCAGTCTGTGGCTGCTTTGCATTGTTGTAATACTCGCCATTGTAGTGTTAGGCAGCTGGCTGTGAACAGCGCGTAGCGTTGCGCAGTTGGAGGTGAGCCGCCAGCAGTGGTGGATGTGGGGAGAGAGATGGCGGAGTTTGGAAATTTGTAAGATATATAATGATCTGTTATGTATATTATGATTTTTCAACACTATTAAGGTAAATACATTGTTTGTTCTCTATTAAAATCTTTCATTTGCTAACTATGCCTATCAGTAGTTAGTGCCTTCCGTAGTTTGAATCTTTTATTTAGCTGGCAGTAGTGGCGCTCGCTGTATTGCAGTAGTTCGAGTAACCAAGATTTTTGGTGAGGTAAGTGATTTGCGAAACGTATAGGTTAATGTTAGTCAGGGCCATTCTTTTGTAGGAATTTTTGAAAGTCAGATTGCGTTGCGCTAAAAATATTGTGTGTCAGTTTAAGCACAGTCCTGTATAATTTTTCCAACGGGACGTTTCAAAATCGCTCTTTGTATTTGTTTATTGACCGGTTTCGCTCTTCATATGAAAAATAGCATCATCGAAATATACACTGCAAAGATACGAAAAAGTCGTCTTCTTAGCAATGGGAAACAAACCGACGTGTTGCGTCGATGCTGGGCGTCACATGCAAGACGTGACGAGTAGTATATGTTTGGGATGAATCCAACTACACTTCGCGAAAACTAAACTGCAACTATCTACTCGAACACCAGAGAGAATGCACGTGACGTCTTTTAGGAGAGACACACTGTATATAAATGACCTACTGTGTAACGTCGGAAGTTCCATGAGGCTTTTCGAATATGCTATTCAATACAGAGAAGTCAGAACACTAGAAAACTGTAGGGAAATACAGGAAAACTTGCAGAGGATCGACTCTTGGTGTTGGGATTGGCAGCTTACACCCAAGGTAAAAAAAAAAAAAATGTAACGTATTGCGCATAAGTAGGCAGAGAGGCCCATTACTGTGTGATTACGCGATAGCAGAGGAGTCACTGGAAACGGTCACACCCTTTACATAAATAATTGGGAGTATACGTCCGAAGCGATTTAAAGTGGAACGAACACATAAAACAGATCGCACTAAGGCACTCTGTGATTCATTGAAAGAATCTTAAAGAAGTGTAATGCATTCTCGATGGAGTTAGCTTACAAAACCCTAGTTCGACCAATACTTGAATATTGCTCTTCAGTCTGGGATCCGTACTAGAAAGTATTGATAGATGAAAGAGAGAAGATCGAAAAACGTGTCAGGTTCATCGAATAAGCGCGAAATATTCACTCCTGTGGGAGACGTTAAAGAGACAGTGTGGTTTACTGTTAAAATTCCGAGAGCGTATTTTCGTAGCAGATTCAACTGACATATTACTTCCTCCTACGTATACAAAGATCAGCCAGATCATTACGACCACCCACCTAGTAGCCGGTCTATCAACCTTTGGCACAGATAACAGCGGCGTCGCGTCGTGGCATGGAAGCAATGAGGCCTTTCTAGATCGCTGGAAGGAGATGACACCACATCTGCACGCGCAAGTCAACTAATTCCCGTAAATTCCGGGGAGGAAGGCGCTGAGCTCTGACGCCACGGTCAATCACATCCCAAATGTGTTCGATCGGGTTCAGATCTGGCGAGTTGATGGGCCAGAACATTAATTAGAACTCGCCACTTCGTCCCTCAAACCACTCCATCACACTACTGGCCTTGTGACATGTCGCATTATCTTGTTGAAAAATGTCACTGCTGTCGGTAAACATGATCAATATAAAGGAATGTACGTGGTCTGGAACCAGTGTGCGATACCCCTTGGCCGTTATGGTGCCTGGTACGAACTCCACTGGACCATGGATGCCCACGTGAATGTCCCCCAGAGCCTAATGGGACAGCCGCCAGCTTGTCTCCGTCCCACAGTGTCACACAACTGTTCCCCTGGAAGACGACGGATTTACGCCCTCCGATCTGCAAGATGAACAAGGTATCGGGATTACTCAGACCGTGCAACGTTCTGCCACTGCATCAGCATCCAGTGCCGATGTCACATGCCCATTTCAGTCGTAGTTACCGACGTCGTGGTGTTAACATTGGCACATGCATGAGTCATCGGCTGCGGAGGCCCATCTTTAGGAGTATTCGGTGCACTGTGTATTCAGACACACTTGTACTCTGCCCAGCATTACAATCTGATGGCAATACCGCCCCAGTTCGCCGCCAGTCCTGTTTTACGAGTCTGCCCAACCTACGACGTCCGACATCTGTAATGAGGGGTGGCCGCCCAACCCCACGACGTCTGGTCGTGACTTCACGTTGGTTTCGCCACGTGTAGAAGACACTGACCACAGCACTCCTCGAACATCCGACAAGTCGTGCAGTTTCCGAAATGCTCGTGCCGAGCTTCCGGGCCATCTCAACCTGCCTTCGGTGAAACTCACTCAGGTTCCGCGCTTTCCCCATTCTACACACGGACAGCACGCTTCTAACCCCCACTTACTAATCGGCCTATTCTGCTTGCGATATAAAATTTGACTGTGGATCGCGTGTATGCCTAATGGATTTTTACAAATTGGATAAGGCTATCTTTCCCGAAGAAGTAATACCGACAAGTAAGAGGAAAGTGTACAACCAACCCTTCTGAAAGAAAAATCTACTAAAACTAAAAGTAATTAAACCGAACAGGGCTATAATTTGGAAAAATGAAAGTTATTTTGTGCGTTCACTCACGATCAACACCGGAAAGAAAAGGGGTACCACTGATCATGAATCCAAAAGTTACACTAATGAATGAAATGGAAATAATTAACGGTCGCTAGCCCACTAGGGCAATTTACATCCAAAATCCTGTACAAGATGATGGGAAAGAAAAACATTTATTATTAAACACTGGCGTGGCAACTGAAGGTTGTCACGTTTTTAGATACTAATTTTAAGTGAGTATGTAATGATAAAGAAAACTGAGAAGTCACTCTTACATCATGTTTGGCATTAAATTTTGAAAAGGACAATCGAGTAATGATTTGAAAATATGCAATTAAACTGTATGTTAGTATTGAACTCCGTTACGTCAACAATGACTTTCAGTGACCTCAACATAATTTCATCAAAGAAATTTAGAAAAAAAAGCAAGCACTTTTTTACTTTGCCGTTACTTATTTTGCAAATTGGATTTAATATTATTTTCTGAACAACTGAGCCTTCTTTACTGCCTTGAACAGAGTTAAGCACTAGAGTACGTACCAAACCAAACAGCCATGTGTTCCAAGCTATATGTAAAATAAATAAAACATCCTCGCTCTTAATTTGTGCATTTCTTTAGATTTGGATTTTTTTCCAGTGATTGATTCTCAAACTTGAAAATTGAAATTGCTTTACTTTAGTCATATACTGAAACCTCTGTTGTACAACAGTTAACTGAAAGTAGACTGTGGCTAAAATTCTTAAAAGTGAAATTATTCATTAATAAACTGGCTGTAACTACTCAATTTGTTTCTTATGACACTCAGCATATAAGAAAAAAAAGGAACAAGGATCCTGCTTGGTAACAATGTCTGGAGGCAATAAGGACACAATCGCCCTGAGTTTAACTGATTATTATTTAAATAAATTTCATCAATAAAATTACATTCAGTTGTGCTGCTGGGTTAGCTGTTAATATACTCCTGGAAATTGAAATAAGAACACCGTGAATTCATTGTCCCAGGAAGGGGAAACTTTATTGACACATTCCTGGGGTCAGATACATCACATGATCACACTGACAGAACCACAGGCACATAGACACAGGCAACAGAGCATGCACAATGTCGGCACTAGTACAGTGTATATCCACCTTTCGCAGCAATGCAGGCTGCTATTCTCCCATGGAGACGATCGTAGAGATGCTGGATGTAGTCCTGTGGAACGGCTTGCCATGCCATTTCCACCTGGCGCCTCAGTTGGACCAGCGTTCGTGCTGGACGTGCAGACCGCGTGAGACGACGCTTCATCCAGTCCCAAACATGCTCAATGGGGGACAGATCCGGAGATCTTGCTGGCCAGGGTAGTTGACTTACACCTTCTAGAGCACGTTGGGTGGCACGGGATACATGCGGACGTGCATTGTCCTGTTGGAACAGCAAGTTCCCTTGCCGGTCTAGGAATGGTAGAACGATGGGTTCGATGACGGTTTGGATGTACCGTGCACTATTCAGTGTCCCCTCGACGATCACCAGTGGTGTACGGCCAGTGTAGGAGATCGCTCCCCACACCATGATGCCGGGTGTTGGCCCTGTGTGCCTCGGTCGTATGCAGTCCTGAATGTGGCGCTCACCTGCACGGCGCCAAACACGCATACGACCATCATTGGCACCAAGGCAGAAGCGACTCTCATCGCTGAAGACGACACGTCTCCATTCGTCCCTCCATTCACGCCTGTCGCGACACCACTGGAGGCGGGCTGCACGATGTTGGGGCGTGAGCGGAAGACGGCCTAACGGTGTGGGGGACCGTAGCCCAGCTTCATGGAGACGGTTGCGAATGGTCCTCGCCGATACCCCAGGAGCAACAGTGTCCCTAATTTGCTGGGAAGTGGCGGTGCGGTCCCCTACGGCACTGCGTAGGATCCTACGGTCTTGGCGTGCATCCGTGCGTCGCTGCGGTCCGGTCCCAGGTCGACGGGCACGTGCACCTTCCGCCGACCACTGGCGACAACATCGATGTACTGTGGAGACCTCACGCCCCACGTGTTGAGCAATTCGGCGGTACGTCCACCCGGCCTCCCGCATGCCCACTATACGCCCTCGCTCAAAGTCCGTCAACTGCACATACGGTTCACGTCCACGCTGTCGCGGCATGCTACCAGTGTTAAAGACTGCGATGGAGCTCCGTATGCCACGGCAAACTGGCTGACACTGCGCAGCTAGCGCCATTCGACGGCCAACACCGCGGTTCCTGGTGTGTCCGCTGTGCCGTGCGTGTGATCATTGCTTGTACAGCCCTCTCGCAGTGTCCGGAGCAAGTATGGTGGGTCTGACACACCGGTGTCAATGTGTTCTTTTTTCCATTTCCAGGAGTGTACTTTCTACCAGTGAATAGTCTTACTTCAGCGCTGTGCATACGACGAAACTCGGAGCCGATGACGAAACTGTGTTGCTGGAACTGCTGCTGTTGTTGAAGAGAGTAGCATCTTGTGGAGCCACGGCTAATTACAGGAACGGGCAATAGTAATTAATATAGCCTCTTCCACCCGTCCACTGTCCCTACTCCTGCTACTAGACATCTGGCCGGCGAGCGTACATGATGCAGCCGATAACACCACACTTCCGCACACTACAAGCGCTGAAACCCGTCTCCCTCTCTCTCTGCGCGCTCCGCGTAACAACTCCCTACCCAAAGATTTTCAACGTACAAACACTTCTATTATCGTTGCTAGTGGATGCAAATAACAATTCCTTTGGCTTTTTCCCAAAGCTTATAAGTTTCACAGTAAGACACAGATAAATACTTTCTTGCAGTGAACACATGGTGTGTCGTGGGGCAATCACTCAGTTTTTAAAATAATTGAAAAGCCACAATCGCTTCAATATCGTTTACTAGATGACCGGTTTCAGCGCTCTGAAGGTGCCATCATCGGATCTGTGAAGGTATAACATAACAGGTTTGTGGGAGGGCTTACATGAGTTAACTATATACATAACAATTATTACACAACCACATACCTGTAACGTGGATTAACATTTATAAAACCATATGGACATCATGCACATGAGGCAGACCATCTGATAAATATCATTGTCACAACCAATAAAAAATAATAAAAAACTGCTCTCATGGTCGTTCTTTCCATAAAATACAAAACTGAAGTCACCAGATGAATCTACCACTGCTCGCCTAACACCGGTCGGCATCATCAATACCCTATACCGTGCTGGCTTACCTGCTGTGACTCTAGCGGTTCACAACCGCCCACGAGATAGCGCTGTCCAAGCAGCGCACACACAGTCCCACGGTATAAGCACTCATTACTACTAAAACACAACTTTACTATAACTGCTTGTCACATACACATGCAAAGCCCACATTTGCGCATACATTTCCTGTACATACTATAATCACTATAAAGTACGTCAATTTCAAAGTAAAAGCATCTAAGGCACAGACATTATCCATTAACGTCTTACAAAACTACATATTATAATTTACCTTTATTCATATAAGGACGTCAGGATATGCATATTTATTGGTTGTGACGTCCGCCCCCGGTAGCTGAGTGGTTCAGTCTGCTTTCGGCTGCGGTGGGGCGAGGACGTCCGCTGCGCCCCGCCGTGCGCGACCGTGAGCGCTTGCTTGTGTTTACCTTCTCGCGGCGCGAGCTGTATTTGTTCCAAGTTCAGTGCGACTATGGCACACACATGGCGCCACGATACGATCAAAATTACTTTCCAACCAGATCACGCGCGTCCTCGAGCCTATGAAGTAGAACAGTTCATACACGACGATCTACGTTTAGATCCGGCGACTGTCGTCGGAATACATTTTTCTATAACGGCGAGCGTGGTTTATGTTAAAATGACCACTGCAGAGGTCTGTGCGACAGTGGTTTCTAAATACTCGAACTCTCTCAGATTCAAACATTCTGACGGGCATATCGGTGCAGTGACGGTGGATCATGCAGGCATAGGCCTAAGGACTGTAAGAGTTTTTGAGCTCCCCTTCGAGGTCCCAGAGGAAGTTGTCAAGGACGCCTTCGGACCATATGGCAATGTTATCAGCTACGTTGCAGAAAAGTGGCAAACTTTCTCGACTTATAAGGTCTACAATGGTGTGCGCCAAATTAAACTTGAGCTCAAGAAACATGTGCCGTCCTATTTGAACATCGGCGGCTGTCGTGCAATCATCATGTACGACGGTCAACCGCGTACCTGTTCCGGATGTGGGCAGGAAGGCCATGTTCGATCGAGCTGCTTACAACGTAGAAATTCCGCAGATACCAGTGGGAGACTCCGTTTCCACGACGGGGACGACAATCCTGCCCCTCACGTACGCTCAGACGACGATGCGCACCATAGTTGAGGACGAAAAGGGCGATCAGACACATCCATCGACGTCAGAACTACCAAGGGAGGAAGAGGAAGGACCCTCGGTGCCAACCCATATATCGCCCCCTCCACAGCAACAACAGCAGCAGCAGTCCCACGGACTCCAGACGCAACATAACATTCAGAACGCGATGGACGTGGACGCGAACATTGTCCCGACCGCGGCTTTCCTAGCGGAAGGTGATTCGACGCTGGATTGCCTCCCACATTCGGATACGGATGTCCACGTTCGAAAGCAACGTTCGCCTCGACGACGCAAGCGACGTCGGCGGAACCCTTCTGACGATTGCCTCCTACACACGGCCGGTGAAGAAGGTGACATCTCATCAGACGGCATGGATGCTGCGCCTGCTGAGGATCTAAGTGGTGTCGACGGTTCACTTGCCCATACTACGAGTGCCCAGTTACTTCTTGCACCACAAACGCGGCAGGTCGCGTCGATGGATGGCGCTCCGTCTACCTCTACCAAAGACGACGTACGTGAGAGAGATTTAGGTGCCGATCAGCTACACAGCATCGTGTTGCACCCACTGTGGTCGGACGATGTTGAGGAACTTCCTGAAGAGGGCACGGGTGACAGGGGAGGGGGCGGCATTGGGAATGCCACTCCTAGCGTGAAAGACTCATAATTTGTAACGGGTTTGGTGGGTCCGGCATCTCTTGCGGTTAGCTTTGATTGCCATGGCGTCTACCCTAGGTGAAGAGGCTAGGCAGCACACCTTTCGCCTTGCCACAATCAATATCAACGCGATAAGGGCACCACACAAACTGACAATGCTACAACGCATGCTTGATGCGACGGACATCGACGTGGCCCTCTTACAGGAAGTATGTGTAGCTAGTTTCCCTGACTTCTACGGATATACCGCCCACATCTCCCAAGCCTCTTCTACCGATTGTGGTGTGACTGATCTGCTACGGGACGGTTTGGCGGCTACGGACGTACTGTACTTACCGAGTGCAAGAGCCATGGCAGTAACTGTCAACGGTGTACGACTCATCAATGTATATGCCCCTTCAGGATCAGGGAGACGGAGAGATCGGGCCCGCTTTTTTTCGGAAGATATTACGCGTCTATTTATGGGCCGCATAGACGATATGGTGATCGGAGGAGATTTTAACTGTATATTATCTCCGTCTGATCAGCAGCCACATCACGTCCCGTGTGCGGAATTGGAAATGCTAGTGCGTGACCTCCACCTGATTGACACGTGGCGCCACATCCATGACCCAGCTCCTGGTTACACCCATTATACAAGCCATTCATCAAGTCGGTTAGACAGGATTTACGTCACAAGCACCCTTTCGACGGCGACGAGAGGAGCAGAGCTCTGGCCCACTGCATTCACCGACCACACAGCCTATATTTCCACCATTGCCCTCCAACCTGCACGTGTGTGACGCAGTAGGCCCCCCTGGAAACTGAACGTCGCCCATCTGGACGAGCCGGCATGTAAAGGTGCTGTCGAAGAGTCGTGGAACGCGTCCTTACAGCGTCGTGGTCGTTACCGATCGACCCTCAGTTGGTGGATTGAATGTACGAAGCCTGCTCTTAGGCGCACCTTCATGGCTTACGGCCGGGAAGCAGCGGCATGGAGGAGGAGCACGGAAAACTTTTATTACACCGTCCTACGGGAATGTCTTGCTATGGAGCCCTCACCTGACAGGCAGATCATAGTCAATCGCGCGAAAGCGCAGCTCGTCTCCTTAGCACGCCATCATTTACAAGGCGCTGTTATACGGTCGCGTGCTCCAGACATGATACAATCAGAAAGGCCATCTATGCACCACGTGCTCCTAGAACGCAGGAGGCGCCGTAGGGCACTGGTAACCGACATGATAACGGACGACGGTCGACACATGGTAGAACAAGCAGATATAGCAGAAGCCTTCTATGGGCATTACGCTCAACTTTATTCAGCAGTGCTCCCTGATATGGCGACGGTAGACACCGTTTCAGCACATGTCCACGGTACAGTTCCACCAGACATGGTCCCGACTTTACTGGGAGAAGTGAAAGAAGAGGAAGTGCTCGACGCCATTGGTAAAGGTGCTCCCCATAAATCACCAGGAATCGATGGATTACCATTAGAGTTCTATCGAGCCTTTAAACAACTGTTGCTACCGTGTTTGATTGAAATTTGCCAGGAATTGATGTCCCCGGGTATAACATTGCCTGCACCATTCTAGGAAGGTCTGATTGTCCCCATCCATAAGCCGAAGGGACGGAATCATGTCTGCGATTATCGTCCCTTAACGTTATTGAACAGCGACTTCAAGATCTTTTCGAGGCTGCTATCAGAACGTATTCGCGGCACACCATTGCACGTCTTGTCCGGCGATCAGACGTCCTTGGGAGGACCCAACAACATCAGAACTGCGTTATGTCGTTACAGAGATCTCATCTCCCTTGCACGGGTGAGACGTTTGCCGGCAGCCCTCGCGTCTATCGACTTTAGCCAGGCTTTTGACCGTGTGGGCCACACTTTCCTCACGGCTGTTCTACGGCGCATGGAATACCAGGACCCCTTTATCACAGTGTTGACACGCCTACTACATGGTGCAACTTCTCGAATTCTTGTTAATGGAAGACTGACGGCACCCATGCCGATCCGCCCATCAGTACGATAGGAAATTCCATTATCAACATTGTTATTTGCATTGGCCTTTGAACCTTTGTTGTGTGGTCTCCCAGACAGGCTCACTGGGATACAGTTCGGCGGCTCCATCTATCGTTGCACCGCATATGCGGATGATTTGATGATCGTCATACGTGGAGCTGACGACATGGCCGCGGCTTTGGACTGGATTGCAACCTACGGTACAGCTTCTGGTAGCCAAATCAACGTTGACAAGTCCGTAGCCTTGCGCATCGGGATTGGGCTATCGCAGGAACACATTGCCCCCTTACGCTTCAGTGATACTGTACGCTGCTTGGGCTTAGATTTCATGAAGGACATGCGACGCGCGACGACGCTCAATTATCGACGCCTTCTTAACCAAATTAGGGCCGGAATTGCAAATCAGCGCTTGCGATCCCTCAACATCGTTCAGCGGGCGTATTATGCCAATGTATACCTTGCGTCCCGCATACCGCATGTCGCCCAAACGCTACCCATTCCGAAGCCCTTGGCTCGTAGCATTATGGCAGCGCTGGGATACTTCGTCACCGCTGGTATGTTACTGAAGATCAGATACGTATCTCTTACCCTCCCCAAGGAAAAAGGTGGTCTCGGCCTAGTTAACGTCCATGATAGGGCCATTGCCCTCTATGTTAGCTCACACTTATGTCTGCTGCCCCGTTGTCCTACGAGCCTCACGAGTCTGCTTCTGACGGCGCTACGACCTGCTTCACTAAGAGCGCCGGTGCCACTACAGGACATCCCAGCGCCCCTCTTTTATATAGGACGTTTCTATTTAGAACAAAGTTATTGCAGTGTCGCGCTCACGACATCACAAATGGCCACAACTCGACGCCTATATCATGACATGCTGCAACGCCGCCCCCAAAATGTGGTCGAACTAATCATCATCATTTCATCCCCATCGACGCGCAAGTCGCCGAAGTGGCGTCAAATCGAAAGACTTGCACCACGCGAACGGTCTACCCGACGGGAGGCCCTCGTCCCACGCCATTTCATTTCATTTCATTGGTTGTGACAATGCTTTTTATCAGATGGTCTGCCTCATGTGCCATGATGTCCATATGGTTTTATAAATGTTAATCCACGTTTCAGGTATTTGGTTCGGTAATAATTGTAATGTATATGGTTAACTCATGTAAGCCCTTCCTCAAACATGTTCTATTATAGCTTCACAGATCCGATGATGGCACCTTCAAGTGCCGAAACCGGTCATCTAGTAAACGATATTGAAGCGATCGTGGATTTTCAGTTATTTTAAAAACAGATAAATACACTGAAACGTCAACGGAATTCTACCTAAATTTACACATACAGTGAAGCAATGTCCTTACTTATTAAAAGAAAGCATTTAAATTACAAATATTGACATACAATTCAGAAAAAAATATATCGGTAGCGGGTGCCATGCATCCTGCATTTTCGGTGTTACACGCTCACCGATATTATATGCACCGTTCGTGTGTCTGACAAGCAGTTATTTCTCGTCAGGTGACGCTGGACGGGTTCATATCTATAGTAGGTGGTCATAGTGTTGTGAGTGATCAGTGTCTATCGCGAAAAGACTGAAGGTGATATTAGAGAGATTTGAACTCACATGGAAATTTACCAACATTTCTTCCGGCGGACCACACTTGACTGGAACAGGAAGGGCGTAAATCACATTGATACACAAAGCACCCTCTGCCATACGCCATACGTTCGCTCCCGTAGTATAGATGTAGACGTAGTCGTAAAATAGAGCTTCTGACGCTGTCTAATAAAAGTTTTATGCGTAATGAGAACATTAGAGGTCTCATTACACTTTCCTTGCCCCTCCGGTACACCGTGTGGGATCCATTAGTCAAAGCTTCCGTGACTTACGTAGAGGCCAATTAGACATTTTCTTTCCGCGGGGGAGAGTTACGGACAGGGTTTAAGGAACGGGCGCTGCGAGGCGAGGCAGAAGGCTGTTTCGTGCCGCCAGACCGCGTGGCGCCGCCGGCGGACTTGAAACGAGCCGTCCGCTTATCTCGGCTCGCATGCGGTTTCATTACGCAGCACAGGACGTTAGCGGAGGAAGCGGTGGCGGCATCTCTTCCTTTTCCGCTGAGTCCCAAGTGCGAATGAACTCAGGTCGCACACTCGCGTCCGGCGTACAGCCTACGCGACGGTGTTCAAATACACTACTGGCCATTAAAATTGCTACACCAAGAAGAAATGCAGATGATCAACAGGTATTTCTGAGGTCATCAGTCCCCTAGAACTTAGAACTACTTAAACCAAACTAACCTAAGGACATCAAACTCATCCATGCCCGAGGCAGGATTCGAACCTGCGACCGGGCGGTCGCGTGGTTCCAGACTGTAGCGCCTAGAACCGCTCGGCCACTCCGGCCGGCTAAATCTCTTCTGTGCTAGACTCTTTATCTCTGCATAAGTACCAGAATGCGCGATTAAAACTGAGTTCTACAATCGTATGATCCTATCTTGGTATTGAGCAGATAATGTAGTACACCTCACACTTACGAGATAAAAATGGTAAAGCTATAATGAACCAGAAGTTTAGTTTGAACACTACTGTGATTTTCTAGACGTAGTCCTACTGGAGTTCGTATGCCCTTGCCTTCCTCCGACCTTTGAACTGACTTATCCAGACAGTTACAAAGGGAACTACTATACTGTTTAGCGTGAATTCCGAACCACGTTGCATCTCAGCACTTTTCGCATTATTGCATTGCCAGAGGTAAAAGAAGTGAAAATGTCAGATAAACTTTTTAGGACTGATCATGGATAAAAATTGAGACTTTCGGATTCGCAGTGTAGCACTTAACCACAGAGTCACGGATCAAATTGTGTGTTGAGGACTGTCATTTTTTTAGAAGGAAAATGAATTTTTCGGCACTTCAAACAAGCCGCTCCCACAAATGCGCTCGACCTGTGATCGGCGTCACACTGATTTAGTCCCACCTTTGCAACCTGGCAGCGGTGAGCACTCCGGTCTCGGAACACCGAGCGCCGCCACAGCGTGCCAAACTCAGATTAGCGCGCACGGCGAGCAGTTCAAACACTCGTACGGAAAGGAGGCTTGGTCAGGCGGTTTGCTGCTCCGAGCAGAACTGGCTGTCGTGGGCTGAGCGGTAAATCATGGAATGCGGCGTATTATTAGTTGTTGGCGTGGGGGAGCCGCCCAGCCTTGTCCTTACGTAAGAGTGCGCCTCGGCGTTTCACAAACATCGTCTTTCGCTGGTGGAATTGCGCGGGTTCCGAGGGACCAGCGTAGTTGCGCTGCTGCTTTTATGTATAGTTTCCCGTTTTTCTGAAAAATCGTGGTATAATCTGCGGAAAAGTGATGGGTGTGGGCATCCTCCACCGTTACCTATACCAACGTTCCACAGGGTTCAACATTTGGACCACTCTTGTTCTTGCTGCCTGAACAGAAATTGTGCTCATTGCAGATGGCGGAAACAAAAACTACATTCTCTGAGTACTTCATTTCCCAGTCCGTAACGCACATCAAAAATAGCCCTCGTAATTACTCCACAAACATTTTTCTCCATGCCCATGGAACATGATACAGACTGAACTTACGAATACCAAGCAAGAATAAACATAAAACTCAAAATAATGTTTTCTACGTGATACTACAAAAATTTCGTTAAATTTTGGTTAATCGATAAATCATATAAGTTTAAAGATTATCGATCTAGTGGAACCATCACAGAGAAAATGTTGTGGGGAAGGCGAACCAAAGACTGCGTTTTATTGACGAGACACGTATAAGTTGTAACAAATCTACTACAGAGACTGCCTATACAAAGATTGTCTGTTCTCTTCTGGAGTATTCTTATTTTTAATTTGCTGACCTTTAGCGTTAACCATTTAACCAGAGAAGTGCCTAATTATAGATTTGGTATACAATATCACATGTGCAACATAGGCATTATAAATTACTTTAACACCAATTAAACTTCGTGGTGCACTTTGTACGAGGTGCATTCAAGTTCTAAGGCCTCCGATTTTTTTTCTAATTAACTACTCACCCGAAATCGATGAAACTGGCGTTACTTCTCGACGTAATCGCCCTGCAGACGTACACATTTTTCACAACGCTGACGCCATGATTCCATGGCAGCGGCGAAGGCTTCTTTAGGAGTCTATTTTGACCACTGGAAAATCGCTGAGGCAATAGCAGCACAGCTGGTGAATGTGCGGCCACGGAGAGTGTCTTTCATTGTTGGAAAAAGCCAAAAGTCACTAGGAGCCAGGTCAGGTGAGTAGGGAGCATGAGGAATCACTTCAAAGTTGTTATCACGAAGAAACTGTTGCGTAACGTTAGCTCGATGTGCGGGTGCTTTGTCTTGCTGAAACAGCACACGCGCAGCCCTTCCCGGACGTTTTTGTTGCAGTGCAGGAAGGAATTTGTTCTTCAAAACATTTTCGTAGGATGCACCTGTTACCGTAGTGCCCTTTAGAACGCAATGGGTAAGGATTACGCCCTCGCTGTCCCAGAACATGGACACCATCATTTTTTCAGCACTGGCGGTTACCCGAAATTTTTTTGGTGGTGGTGAATCTGTGTGCTTCCATTGAGCTGACTGGCGCTTTGTTTCTGGATTGAAAAATGGCATCCATGTCTCATCCATTGTCACAACCGACGAAAAGAAAGTCCCATTCATGCTGTCGTTGCGCGTCAACATTGCTTGGCAACATGCCACACGGGCAGCCATGTGGTCGTCCGTAAGCATTCGTGGCACCCACCTGGATGACACTTTTCGCATTTTCAGGTCGTCATGCAGGATTGTGTGCACAGAACCCACAGAAATGCCAACTCTGGAGGCGATGTGTTCAACAGTCATTCGGCGATCCCCCAAAACAATTCTCTCCACTTTCTCGATCATGTCGTCAGACCGGCTTGTGCGAGCCCGAGGTTGTTTCGGTTTGTTGTCACACGATGTTCTGCCTTCATTAAACTGTCGCACCCATGTACGCACTTTCGACACATCCATAACTCCATCACCACATGTCTCTTTCAACTGTCGATGAATTTCAATTGGTTTCACACCACGCAAATTCAGAAAACGAATGATTGCACGCTGTTCAAGTAAGGAAAACGTCGCCATTTTAAGTATTTACAACAGTTCTCATTCTCGCCACTGGCGGTAAAATTCCATCTGCCGTACGGTGCTGCCATCTCTGGGACGTATTGACAATGAACGCGGCCTCATTTTAAAACAATGCGCATGTTTCTCTTTCCAGTCTGGAGAAAAAAAATCGGAGGCCTTAGAACAGGAATGCACCTCGTACATTCCTACACTCGACACAGTCCATACAATGAGGTGAAAAAGTCATAGGATACCTCCAAATATTATGTCGGGTGGCTTTTTGCCCGGCAGCTCGACGTGATATGGACTCAACAAGTCGTTTGAAGTCCTCTGCACAAATATTGAGCCATTCTGCCTCTATAGCAGTCAGTTCAGAAAGCGTTGCCGGTGCAGAAGTTTATGCACAACCAGACCTCTAGATTACGTCCCATAAATATTAGACGTGGTTCATGCCGAGCGATCCGGGTGGCCAAATCATTCGTTCGAGTTGTCCAGAATGTTCTTGAAATAAGTCACAGAGAATTCTGCCCCTGTGGCATAGCTCATTGTCATCCATAAAAATTCCATCGTTGTTTGGGAACATAACGCTCATGAATGACTGCAAATGGTCTTCAAGAAGCCGAACATCCAGGGGACCCAGTCCATTCCAAGTAAACACAATCCACACCATTATGTAGCCACCACCAGCCTGCACAATGCCTTGTGGACAACTTGAGTCAGTGGTTTCTTGGGGCCTGCACTACGCTCGAATCCTACCATCGGCTCGTACTAATTGAAATGGAGACTCATCTGACCAGGCCACTGTTTTCCAGTCGTCTAGGGTCCAACAACCGACAGTGTCACGAGCCCAGAAGAGGTGCTGCATGCCATGTCGTGCTGTTAACAGAGGCACTCAAGTCGGTCATGTGATGCCATAACCCATTAACGCCAAATTTCGCTGCACTGTCCTAACGGATAAGTTCGTCGTACGTCCCACATGATTTCTGCGGTTCTTCCACACATTGTTGCTTATGTGCTAGCACTGACAACTCTACACAAACGCCGGTGCTCTCGGTCGTTAAGTGAAGGCCCTCGGCCACTGCGTTGTTCATGGTAAGAGGTAATGCCTGAAATATAGTATTATCGGCACACTGTTGACACTATGGATCTCGGAATATTGAATTCCATAATGATTCCCAGGCAACGGCCTTGCCGCAGTGGATACACCGGATCTCGTGAGATGACCGAAGTTAAGCGCTGTCGGTCGTGGTCAGCACTTGGATGGGTGACCATCCAGCCGCCATGCGCTGTTGCCATTTTGCGGGGTGCACTCAGCCTCGTGATGCCAATTGAGGAGCTACTCGACCGAATAGTAGCGGTTCCGGTCAAAGAAAACCATCATCACGACCGGGAGAGCGTTGTGCTGACCACACACCCCTCCTATCCGCATCCTCAACTGACGATGATACGCCGGTCGGATGGTCCCGGTGGGCCACTTGCGGCTTGAAGACGGAGTTTTTTTTTTCCTAATGATTCCCGACAAGGAGTGTCCTATGCGTCTAGCTCCAAGTACTATTGTACATTTAGAGTCTGTTAATTCCCGTCGTGCGGCCATAATCACGTTGTTAACCTTTTGACATGGATCATTTGAGTACAAATGACAGTTCTGCCCATACACTGCCCTTTTATAGCTTGTGTACGCGGTTCTATCGTCATCTTTGTATGTGCGTATCACTATCCCATGACTTTTGTCATCTTAGTCTACATCACTACGTCTCACGCTGTATCCTTTGTGTCTGACTGATGACTGGATACCCACTTCTTGCAGAAACAGGACAATACTGACATATTCCGTTGTTGACAGCTGCCGAAACGGGTTTCTGGACTATTATTGGTCGGTGTCGCGGTACCAGATATAACTGACAGAGGACACTGAAAAAGTTCAATAAGGGGTGACTCGTTTTTTACTGTCGTGAAATAGAGGAGGGGGTGCCACGGATATGATAAGCCAGTTGGGGCTGCAATTATTAAACTAAAGGCGTTTTCCGTCGCGGCGAAATTTCAGTCACCGTCTCCTCCGAATGCTAAAATATTTTGTTGACTACCACCTAAATAGCTATGAACGATCATCATGATTAAAAAGAAACAAAAAAGAAATCTGAGCCCGGACGAAAAGATTTAGGTGTTCACTTTTCACTCGTGCTATTCCATACTGCAATAGTCGAGTAATTCTGCAGAGTAGTCATGTAGATGTAGATGCAGAAGGAATAATGTTGCACAATAATTTTTCCACTGAGATTAAACATATTAGGAAACTCTATATATTTAGAAAGGCAACTAAAAAGTACCCGTTATGCAATACATTCCATACCGTGACGGACTGCTTCACACACTTTCACGCTGTAATGTTCTTGTATTTCTTGTCTGGAAAACCTTACTCCCAAAGCTCTGCAATGCATGATGCTAACACATCAACCACTTTCTAAGCTCAACGTCTCACTTGTTACCGAGGGGTGCCGACTCAGTTTTTCAGGACAGCAAAGGGGAAGCTGCGTTACACAAAATGGAAACCACCGTCACTACGACGTGATGCCGGCTGATAGTACGTGTAGAGCTACAGTATGAAAGAGTGTTTGTATAATGTGTGTAGCGTGTACAGTGACTGCTTGTAAGAAACGGATGGACATCGTAGCACTAGCATTCTACAACATTAGACAACTTCTTTGAAAAACTGTATCGTACAGTGTGGCTAAGGCGAATTAGACCGCGCTGTTTTCAACAGGCTGTATTCGCCAGGATGTAGGAGTTGGAGACTGAAAAAGAAAGATTCCACATTGCTCTTAATGAGGGAATGACATTCCTATGATATGAAATGTAACGTTCTCCGCAGAGTAACTAAAGGCAGAAAACTAATATTACTCGAAATTCTGACCAATAATAGACGCAAATCAAAGAATCATGACCTGGCCCTTAATAACTGAACACAGTTTTATTAATCACGCTTACAAAAGTAGCGGCAGGTAGTTATAATTGCCCCCATCTTTACATAATAAGCCTGTTATAATTGTTCCACACCCACATTCCATAGACTTCTTTCTCCCCGGCCTTCTCCACCCCCTCCCTTTTTTTCGGTTTGTTTATCACATTCACCAGTTTATCCATATTATACAGTAGCATGTGCCATTACTCACTTGTACAACATTCATGGTTTATACGTTCATGTCAAATGTCAAAGTACTCCACCGACTAAATAAAGGACATAAAATGGATTTACTAGAAGAACTGGAGATACATTCACATTCCAGAAACTATTAAGATAAAATATTAAATGAAAAACTTGAAAATGAATCAATGAATTTCTTCAGATGTTTCGATAGTATACTTGAATAAAATAGTAACACATAGAAATAAGCACAATTGTAAAATAGACATAACTAAATTATGATCCAAATTGTAAAGGTAAATAACCTCTGTACAAAAACGTATCATACTCTGTGGACGACCTATAATGTCATCTCTGTTGACTACTTGTAAGAACATCTGTGTCAATGTTTTGTTTATGAAAAATGTTTTCGATGTTCAAAAGTGTAGAACAAGTTCTATGTGATGTTTAGTGTGTGTGAGACTCTGCACAAATGGACCATAAGGAAACTGTAAGTGCAAACTCTTCTAAATTTCGCCACTAACTTCACAAAAAGATCGACCTCCAACTAAATATCGCGTTTTTTCATATATATTGCAGTAAAGTCAACAACATGAAGCAGAATCTCACACATCGGCATCACATAGGAATGACATAACAAACACAAAAAACGCACTTGTAAATGGGATTCATTTCCCGAAACGCGTCTTGCGAAAAATAAAATAAAGAAAATCGTGACTCGTAGCAGATGAGTGATTAATAAACAAACCTATTGTTTTCACAGTCGCAGGCTTTCAGAACCATTTATAATGGATCAAATCGGATACTGTCAGTTCTTTCTCTTTGTTATAGGCTCTATGCACAATTATCCACATTTAAAGAGTCGTGACATTCATAACACCCAATGGAAGTTTTGTCGAAGTCTTTGTGCATTCCATTACGATTGTTCAATGATACTATCTTTGAGACAACATCGTAGGCAGCGAACAATCCGATAGTCCTACTAACCCTGTTTTATAAATTGCTTTTGTTTACTGAGGCCATTAGCACCTCCTTGGGGCACATCCGATGTTACTTTCGTTTCTATTGTACATTCGTTGTCCATTGTTAGGGTACATCATTCTATTATTTAAAAATTCATCGAGACAATCACATATCGGCGCAGTCATTCCGCACAGTCGTATCTTGGTAATTAGTTGACGATGTGGTACATTGTAGAACTGCTTTCAGAAGACTAGGAACGCGGAATCTATTCGTAGATGTGCATCTGCTGTTTGCAAGATATCGTGAATAAGTAAATCAAGCTGTGTTTCATACGACACGCTGGATTCGTATTCTGGATGAGGGGGTGGGGGAGGGGGCAGGTTCATATCCCTGTCCGATTGTTCTCAGTTAGATCTTCCATGTTGTCTCTAGATGACTTGTTTCAAATTTTGGAAATTATTTCTTAACCAATAACACGGCCAATTTCCTTCCCTGTTGCTGTTGTGCATAATACTAAACTCTGGTTCATCCAAAGAGGCAAGTTCTTATCCTCAGGTTTTGCTGTTGTTGTTCGCACGGTCTTCAACCACAGCTCAGGCTTGGTGCAGTTCTCCACGCTAGTCTACAGACTTCGTCATCTCTCTATCCATTTGAATCTATTTGCTGCAGTCAACCCAAGGCCTCCTTCTTCCATTTTTACCCACCATTTCCCTCCAATAACAAACTGATCAGAATGTGTTCTATCAACGGTTCTGTTCTTTTAGTTAGGCTGTGCTGTAAATTCTTTCTCCGATATCGGTTCAATACTTTGTCGTTAGTTGTTCTATTTACCCATCCAGTCTTCAGCATTCTTCTGTACCACCACATATCAAAAACTTTACTCTCTTCTTGTCTGAACTGTTCATTGTCCTCGTTCACTTCCGTATGAGGCTACACTCCAGACAAATACCTTTAGAAAATACTTCAGAACACATAAATTTACATTTGATGTTAACAAATTTGGAGTCTTCCCTTCGGTTACCATCAGTTACTTTGCTGCCCAAATAACAAAACTCGGCTACTGCTTTCAGCGTTTCATTTCCTAATCTTCTTCCCTCAGTATCCTCTACCGTAATTCTATAGTTGAGACAGATTCAATTCGAGTTATATGGGTTATTTAGCTGACAAATCCGGCATTTTCTAGGTACTCATTTCGCTAATTTTAAATTACAAACGAAAACAAAAAATTAACCACGTTTGCAGTGAAGTATGGAAAAAATTTCATTTCTATGTATTCGCGAAAACACCTGTGAAATTATGAAACAGTCGTACAAAGAAATACGCGTGATTTACAGATGTATAAGTACGGTATCCCAGACAGTTCTTGTGCACTGGGAACAGCTCCTGCGCGTGTCTGCAACACGATTATGTAAACGTCTCTATGGCAACGCCTCATCACAGCTTTGTAGAAGGCTTGTTTTCGCCTACAGCCGTTCGCGCTTTTCAGCTGAAAACTTCCAGATATCAGGGATTTCCTTAAGTTGACTCGACTGTAGGAGTGTCTTGAGGAGTAGAGAACATACACTATTGGCCATTAAAATTGCTACACCAAGAGGAAATGCAGATGATAAACGGGTATTTATTGGACAAATATATTATACTACAACTGACATGTGATAACATTTTTATGCAATTTGGGTGCATAGATCCTGAGAAATCAGTACCCTGAACAACCACCTCTGGCCGTTAAAAAAGCCTTGATACGCCTGGGAATTGAGTCGAACAGAGCTTGGATGGTGTGTACAGGTACAGCTACCCATGCAGCTTCAACACGATACCACAGTTCATCAAGAGTAGTTCAAAAATGGTTCAAATGGCTCTGAGCACTATGGGACTTAACTTCTGAGGTCATCAGTCCCCTAGAACTTAGAACTACTTAAACCTAACTAACCTAAGGACATCACACACACCCATGCCCGAGGCAGGATTCGAACCTGCGACCGTAGCGATCGCGCGGTTCCAGACTAAAGCGCCTAGAACCGCACGGCCACCACGATCGGCAGTACACCATCTCAGGCGCTCCTGTCTGTGATGCAGCGTCAAGGGTAACCGCAGCCATGGTCTCCGAGCTGCTAGTACACACTGCTGCAAACGTCGTCGAACTGTTGGTGCAGATGGTTGTTGTCTTGCAAACGTCCCCATCTGTTGACTTACGGATCGAGACGCGGCTGCACGATCTGTTACAGCCGTGCGGATAAGATGCCTGTCATGTCGACTGCTAGTGATACGAGGCCGTTGGGATCCAGCACGGCGTTCCGTATTACCCTCCTGAACACACCGATTCCATATTCTGCTAACAGTCATTGGATCTCGACCAACGCGAGCAGCAATGTCGCGAAACGATAAACCGCAATCGCGATAGGCTACAATCCGACCTTTATCAAAGTCGGAAACGTGATGGTAAGCATTTCTCCTCCTTACGTGAGGCATCACAACAACGTTTCACCAGGCAACGCCGGTTAACTGCTGTTTGTGTATTAGAAATCGGTTGGAAACTTTCCTCATGTCAGCACATTGTAGGTGTCGCCACCGGCGCCAACCTTGTGTGAATGCTCTGAAAAGCTAATCATTTGCATATCACAGCATCTTCTTCCTGTCGGTTAAATTTCGCGTCTGTAACACGTCCTCTTCGTGGTGTAGCAATTTTAATGGCCAGTAGTGTATATATTAAAACTTCAAGCAGTTTGCGGAATTTTTTCACATATCTAAGTGTTCATGATGTCATATCTCCTTTACAATAATAGGTATGTGGTTCCTGCTCCCACAGCGACTGTTACCTGACGGTAAGGGACATGTGTACCACGTTTTATTGAAATCGGTCTAGTAGTTTAGGAAGAGCAAATGTAGTAAAAGTGTTATTAATACGAAACACGTTTCTCTTTATTTGAATGCGTTTTTAGTGGCCGTTTTTCCCTTACGTCACTCTTAAGGTTCTTCTACACATATGTGTTTGATTTTTGTACATAACACTTCTACTGACACGATATATATTTACGTTTCCATGTTGTGTGCGTCCATTGTCATCTCGTCATTTCGTGTTCTACACAAGATTAAAACAAATATATATTTTGTGTTGCTGAAAGTGCTGGTAACAGAAATCTAACACATACGTGTAGAAGAACTTTAAGAGTGACGTAATAAACAAAAAAAATCTGACCACTGAAGATGCTTTACAATAAAGTGAATCGCGTTTGGTCTTAATAACACTTTTATTACATTCGCAAAATGCACTAGCCGGCCGAGATGGCCGAGCGGTTCTAGGCCCTTCAGTCCGAAACCGCGCTGCTGTGACGGTCGCAGGTTCGAATCCTGCCTCGGGCACGGATATGTGTGATGTCCTTAGGTTAGTTAGGTTTAATTAGTTCTAAGTCTAGGGGACTGATGACCTCAGATGTTAAGTCCCATAGTGCTCAATGCCATTTGAACCATAAATGCGACTGCCGAAAACAGGCCGCAGAATTAAGTTGACAAAATGTATATTTAATTTGTCCACATCACTTTGGTTTTACTTTCGATGATTTTCTTTTCATAACCTGTGTTCAAGACACCTCTTCCAAGCGATATGTCTTATGTGACAGAATTACAATGTCCTGGGCAAACCTCGAAGTTCTTGTTTCTTCTCCCTGAACTTTACTTCCTTTTCCCAATTTCTCTTTGAATTCCTTCACATGATGCTCAACGTATATACGGAATAACATTAGGGATAGACTACAGCCCTGTTTCACGCCCGTACCTGCTCTTGCTTCCCTTCCGTGTTCCCCGAGTCTTAAAACTGTACTACCTATTCTGGCTTAAATCGAGCGTTTCCTACGTCTCTATCAGCTAAAAAAGTCGTCGGCTCTTTAAACTTTTTGCGGTTCATTTGCAAATGCAGCAGGACATAGACCGGACCCTCCAGAATGCTTGTAGCGCGGCGCAGCTGCGGCGTCTCCTTTGCTGTTGACCCGGCGCCTCGCTATCAGCTGTGCTTCACAGATTACGGCGCACACGTCACACGATAACGTGCTCCTTTCTTTACTGTAGCTCCTCCAACTTAATCTGCGCACTGACTGTAACTCCTTGGGGAATCGGCACGAACCAGTTGTGTCACTGTTTTGTATCTAAATGTAATCACCTGTCACATCTTTTTAACAATTCACATTCAAGAGCTCAGATGGCAAGACACTAATAAGAAAAGAAGGGAAAGTTGAGAGGTGGAAGGAATATATAGAAGGGCTACGCAATGGAAATGAACTTAATGACAATATTATAGAAAGGGAAGAGGAAGTAACTGATGATGAGATGGGAGATACGAGAAGAATTTAACGCAGCACTGTATGACCTAATCGAAATAAAACAATCCTTTAGAATTATCGAGATTTTGAGAAGATGCCACGACAAAGCTATTCCACCTGGTGAGTAAAATACAGAATATCTGACAGGAGAAATACCCTTAGACTTCAAGAAGAATGTACACTACCGCTACACCACGAAGATGACGTGCTACAGACGCGAAATTTAACCGACAGGAAGAAGATGCTGTGATATGCAAATGATTAGCTTTTCAGAGCATTCACACAAGGTTGGCGCCGGTGGCGACACCTACAACGTGCTGACATGAGGAAAGTTTCCTACCGATTTCTCATACACAAACAGCAGTTGACCGGCGTTCCCTGGTGAAACATTGTTGTGATGCCTCGTGTAAGGAGGAGAAATGCGTACCATCACGTTTCCGACTTTGATGAAGGTCGGATTGTAGCCTATCGCGATTGTGGTTTATCGTATCGCGACATTGGTGCTGTTAGCAGAATATGGAATCGGTAGGATCAGGAGGGTAATACGGAACGCCGTGCTGGATCCCAACGGCCTCGTATCACTAGCAGTCGACATGACAGGCATCTTATCCGCATGGCTGTAACGGATCGTGCAGCCACGTCTCGATCCCTGAGTCAGCAGACGGGGACGTTTGCAAGACAACAACCATCTGCACGAACAGTACGACGACGTTTGCAGCAGCGTGGACTATCAGCTCGGAGACCATGGCTGTGGTTACCCTTGACGTTACATCACAGGCAGGAGCGCCTGTGATGGTGTACTCAAGGACGAACCTGGGTGCACGAATGGCAAAACCTCATTTTTTCGGATGAATACAGGTTCTGTTTACACCATCTCGATGGTCGCATCCGTGTTTGGCGACATCGCGGTGGACGCACATTGGAAGCGTGTATTCGTCATCGCCATACTGGCGTATCACCCGTCGTGATGGTATGGGGTGCTATTGGTTACACGTTTAGGTCACCTCTTGTTCGCACTGACTGCACTTTGAATAGTGGACGTTACATTTCAGATGTGTTACGACCCGTGGCTCTACCCTTCATTCGATCCCTGCGAAACCCTACATTTCAGCAGGATAATGCACGACCGCATGTTGCAGTTCCTGTACAGGCCTTTCTGGATGCAGAAAATGTTCGACTGCTGCTCTGGCCAGCACATTCTCCAGATCTCTCACCAATTTAAAACGTCTGGTCAATGGTGGCCGAGCAACTGGCTCGTCACAATACGCCAGTCACTACTCTTGATGAAGTGTGGTATCGTGTTGAAGCTGCATTGGCAGCTGTACATGTACACGCCATCCAAGCTCTGTTTGACTCAATGCCCAGGCGTATCAGGGCCGTTATTACGGCCATAGATGGTTGTTCTGGGTACTGATTCCTCAGGATCTATGCACCCAAATTGCATGAAAATGTAATCACATGTCAGTTCTAGTATTATATAATTGTCCAATGAATACCCGTTTATCATCTGCATTTCTTCTTGGTGTAGCAATTTTAATGGTCAGGTAGGCCATGACTGAACTACACTCCTGGAAATGGAAAAAAGAACACATTGACACCGGTGTGTCAGACCCACCATACTTGCTCCGGACACTGCGAGTGGGCTGTACAAGCAATGATCACACGCACGGCACAGCGGACACACCAGGAACCGCGGTGTTGGCCGTCGAATGGCGCTAGCTGCGCAGCATTTGTGCACCGCCGCCGTCAGTGTCAGCCAGTTTGCCGTGGCATACGGAGCTCCATCGCAGTCTTTAACACTGGTAGCATGCCGCGACAGCGTGGACGTGAACCGTATGTGCAGTTGACGGACTTTGAGCGAGGGCGTATAGTGGGCATGCGGGAGGCCGGGTGGACGTACCGCCGAATTGCTCAACACGTGGGGCGTGAGGTCTCCACAGTACATCGATGTTGTCGCCAGTGGTCGGCGGAAGGTGCACGTGCCCGTCGACCTGGGACCGGACCGAAGCGACGCACGGATGCACGCCAAGACCGTAGGATCCTACGCAGTGCCGTAGGGGACCGCACCGCCACTTCCCAGCAAATTAGGGACACTGTTGCTCCTGGGGTATCGGCGAGGACCATTCGCAACCGTCTCCATGAAGCTGGGCTACGGTCCCGCACACCGTTAGGCCGTCTTCCGCTCACGCCCCAACATCGTGCAGCCCGCCTCCAGTGGTGTCGCGACAGGCGTGAATGGAGGGACGAATGGAGACGTGTCGTCTTCAGCGATGAGAGTCGCTTCTGCCTTGGTGCCAATGATGGTCGTATGCGTGTTTGGCGCCGTGCAGGTGAGCGCCACAATCAGGACTGCATACGACCGAGGCACACAGGGCCAACACCCGGCATCATGGTGTGGGGAGCGATCTCCTACACTGGCCGTACATCACTGGTGATCGTCGAGGGGACACTGAATAGTGCACGGTACATCCAAACCGTCATCGAACCCATCGTTCTACCATTCCTAGACCGGCAAGGGAACTTGCTGTTCCAACAGGACAATGCACGTCCGCATGTATCCCGTGCCACCCAACGTGCTCTAGAAGGTCTCCGGATCTGTCCCCCATTGAGCATGTTTGGGACTGGATGAAGCGTCGTCTCACGCGGTCTGCACGTCCAGCACGAACGCTGGTCCAACTGAGGCGCCAGGTGGAAATGGTATGGCAAGCCGTTCCACAGGACTACATCCAGCATCTCTACGATCGTCTCCATGGGAGAATAGCAGCCTGCATTACTGCGAAAGGTGGATATACACTGTACTAGTGCCGACATTGTGCATGCTCTGTTGCCTGTGTCTATGTGCCTGTGGTTCTGTCAGTGTGATCATGTGATGTATCTGACCCCAGGAATGTGTCAATAAAGTTTCCCCTTCCTGGGACAATGAATTCACGGTGTTCTTATTTCAATTTCCAGGAGTGTATATGTTTAACAAGTCGTAATTACAAATTACTGACATAACTTTCCAGAAGAATAGAAAAACTTGTAGAAGCAGACCTCGGAGTAGATGAGTTTTAGGAACGTACGAAGCTATAATGATCCTACGACCTATCCTAGAAGGTAGCCTGAAGAGAGACGTTTACAGAATTTGTACATTTAGAGTAACTTTTTGACAGTGTTGATTGGAATACATTCTTTGAAATTCTAAAGGTAGCAGGCATAAAATACAGGGAGCGAAAGATTAGTTACAATTTCCACAGAAACCAGATTGCTGTTTCGGAATGGGAATTAATATTTAGGGAAAAGAAATTAAAAGTTCGGTTTTTTTTTATGAAACTGCAGTTCTGTCAGTGACGGTAAAGGATATGGAAGAGGATACAGACGGAATGGATAGTGTCTTGAAAAGAGTTATTAGATGAACAAGGTTATGAGAAGTAGTAAGACATACGAAAATGAAAGTAGGATGATGTAATCTACTCGAATTAAATGTATCTGAAACTATTTCCCAAGATTAATGTTAAAGTGTCAGTACCGTCTCGCGTGACTGCGTTTCCCCGGAAGTCAAACTGTCCTCCCCGGGGTCGGTCTCTACCAATTTTTTTATTGCTCTCTAAATAATGCGTATCAATATTTTGCAACTTGGACTTATTTAAATTGATAGTTCTCTAATATTCACATCTGCCAGCACCTGCCTCTTTCGGAATTGGAATTATTACAGTTTTCTTGAAGTCTGAGAGTATTTCACTTGTCCCACATATCTCGCACACGACGTCGAACAGTTTTGTCTTGGCTGGCTTACCGAAGGATCTCAGTAATTCTGAGGGAATGTCGTCTACTCCAGAAGTCTTATTTCGACTTACGTCTTTCCGTGCTCTGTTAAATTCTTCTCAAAGTATCATATCTCATCTCATCTTCATTTACGTGGTAAAAATGAATTAATATTCTGGCTTAACCCTCCAATAGAGTGGCGCGACCTCACAGACCGAATCCTACAACATTGTTGATTATTTTTTCTACTAATAGAATGTGCGAGCTAATGTGCCGTGTACCTTCCTCATTCACGTTGCCCTACGAGCCACGATTTCGTTTGTTTGGTAGCGGCTTTTGTATGAGGAATCGGCATTGTTCGCTGCCCAAAACTCACCACACTAAGTCTGTAGTGCTAAAACATCCTTGGCTGTTAGTTAAAAGGCATGTTTAACTTAGTATCTTTGCAGTTTGATGAGCCTCTTTGTACTCTTATATGGTCGTAAGGCTAATGGACTGGTTATGGATTGCTCAGGTATGTTTGATTTAAGCCTCCATTTTTTAAAGGACACATTAATAACGGACTCGGAAGGAATGTGAATGCCATATATGTACATAAATACAAAACAGGAACACGAAATACCACTAAAAAAAACATATGTCTTGAACTTAATGAAGTTTTGTGCAAGGACTGTAAGTACAGTGTGTGAAGTGATTGGTTTCTCTATGAGTAATTTTTTTGTTTTCTTCAAAATTTCTTTAATTTATTACATATTCTGACGTATATTGTGTGCACATGTTTAAAGTATTGCTCGAATGTCCTTAGTTTATTGGTTCTAATCTAGTATATATCTATTTGATCAGAGAGTTCAAAACTATTTGCTTAATGTTTACTGCCACATTTACTTATAAACGGTCCCTAAGATAAAGGGAAATGAGTGAAGGACAGTTCTATTCTTGTTTGTATTTGAAATACTAATGAAGACTGACACTACATCGTTGGTGGCGATCTGAAAGTTATATTATTCATGAAGACTCGAGGTTGCCAAGATCGCTAGCAATTATTTTTATTAGAATGAGCGGTTTCGACAGATCTACGCTGTCGTCATGGGATTTTATAACATTACTAGTTGTACACGGTTGTTACATTACTCAAAGTCACATAGTGATGTTGCGTCAATAAAACGTGGCATTGAACATTAGCACGTCACAAATAAAAGACACACTATTAAAACATTCAACATGTTGTGCTGATTTCCCATTATACACCGCTCATTTGTCACCACAACCGCAACTTGACACTACATCACTATGGTCGGTAATACACTATCAAATTTCTTTATCAAAGATTTGATCAAAGATGTGATCAAATATTCGTCAAATGTATTTGACAAAGATCTTTGACGTGGCGCTAAAAAGTCAAGTTCAAGATGGCTGACAACAACAACTTGTTATTAACCGCAGCAGTTGCATATACCACAGTTGCACTGTGTGCACATGCGGAAGAGAAGCGGAGAAAAAAGAAGGAAACGTACCTGGATGAAGCAGTGGGTTTTACGACGACACGATAAAAGCATTCAACAAAACTTGTTACGTGAGCTTAAAGTGGAGGACGTCAGGTCGTATATCGATTACTTAAGAATGGATGAGCATACATTTATGTATGTGCTCAGTGAAGTGTATCCTCAAATCACAAAGCACAATATTCACTTAAGAATTGCTATATCTGCAGAAGACAGGCTCACTGTAACACTTGTTGTAAGGCGCCTCATCAGCTTCATACATCTCTCTTAATTTTGTAGTTGTCGGTAACACCAATTGTATTTACCAGCAACGTTTATAAAAACACTACAGATTACAGAACGCTGCAGCGATGCTAGCGCTCCACGTGGTAACATGTCACATTGCAGTGAACAGAAGACAAGCGACTTGTTTGATCAAATCTACAGCGAGGCCCTAGATTTGATCAAATATTTGACGACAGTTCCCTATTACACCATCAAATTCTTTTGATAAAGATATTTGACAAAGATATTGGACAAAGAAATTTGATAGTGTAATAGTGACCTATGTGACTTTCAGTATTGTAATAAGCATGTACAACTAATAATGTTACAAGATCTGACGATGACAGCGAATATCTGTCGAAACCGCTCATAGTAACTAAAAAAAAATAAAAAAAATAAAAACTGTGCTAGCGATCTTGGCAAACTTGATTGTTCAGATTTATTGATTTGTTTATTGTGTTCGTCTGAGGGACCAGCCTCTGCAAATTAGGAACGTTAAGCCACCACACTAGAGAACGGTTAACAATGCGACGGTGTGGCTTACTGAGGTGTTACGGAGAGTTGGGGTACCGGCTGTGAGGGCAATTTGTCGAGTTGCGGCGAGTCGCACGCTCGAGACTGAGACCGGCCAGAAGCGCCGGCGCCAGAGTGCGGAAGTCGGGAGCGATCTCGAGCATTGGCAGAGCGGAGTGTGTCACGTACACGTGAATACGGGTCAGCGACCCGAATTATTTCGGTGGCGGCGGAGCGGCGGTGCGCGGCGCGGCCGGCCGGCCGGAGCGGCGGAGTGGGCGAGGTAGGCTGCGTGCCGCCTGTTGAAAGCCTGGCGTCACCCTGTCTGGGCCGGCGGCGGCCGCGGCCGCGAGCGCTGTTGCCACGCCGGCGCGCCGCGCCAGACTCTGTGTCGCCGCTCGCCCGCTCGCCGGCCATTACTCGCCGCTGCCTGCTCCGGCGCGCATTTCACACCGCGCCTCTGCCCGGCCCGCCGCGTCCTCACATCCGCGCCCGACGCGCCTTTTCCGGCCGCGCATTCTTTCGGTTAAAGCGACAACGCGGCGTCTAAAACTCGTTTCTCCCCCTCCACCGAGCGCCTCCCCCCCCCCACCCCACCCCGCTGCCGCCCTCTGAAACACGTCACTCATAGTTCGGATTGCCGTGAAAAATCCTTCAGTGTAGCCTAGGTAGCCGAGGCGGAAGGATCGAAGCGCAGCGTGCAGGGAACCAGTTAGCGTCCGCGCGCGCGTGTGTGTGTGTGTGTGTGCACGCCAGACTAGCGAGTGCGGAGTTTCTTTCCCAGTTTTCTTCCGCGAGCGGGCACGTGCGCGGTCAGTGGGCGGCGACATTTCTCCGGAGTTTCCCGCTAGCGCAACATGGCGCCGGATTATCTCGAGTTTCCCGCTCGCAGAGAGGAGGGGGACTATCTCTGCCAAGAATGAGGAGGGGAGCTGCGCCTTAGTCGAGTGTCGAAATCGCGGCGGCCGGCTGTTCTGTATGATCCCGCGGCGAAGCACTGCTCTGACAGCATGGCCCAAGGGCTCGGCCGAGAATCGGCGGAGCAGCCGAAGGTGAAGGACTTGCACGAGAAGAAAGCGGCCGGGAAGACACCCCCGCGCGACGGTCGGGTCACGGGCTCGCGGAGAATTTTCGCGCCGCAGTTCAAGCTGCAGGTGTTGGACTCGTACAGGCAGGACGCGGACTGCAGGGGCAACCAGAGGGCGACGGCCAGGAAGTACGGGATCCACCGGCGCCAGATCCAGAAGTGGCTGCAGGCCGAGGCGTCCCTGCGCACGTCCCTGGGCCCCGCGCCGGACGCGGCCTTGAACCTGAGCCCTGCGAGACAGCGCGACGACGACGCTCAGTTGGCCCGGCCGCCGCCAGAGCGCTCGGACGGCGAGCCCGAGATCGACGTCGACGTGGACGTGGACGGCGACGACGAGGACGACGACGACGACGCCGACAGCGACGACGGCGACGACGACATCGACATCATGTCGGTGCAGGAGCCGGACCAGGCGCTCGACTTCACGAGCGCGGCGCTGAGCAAGCGGCGCTCCTTCTCGCTGCAGTTCAAGCTCGAGGTGCTGGACGCCTTCCACGCGGACCGCGCGTGCCACGGCAACCAGCGCGCGACGGCGCGCAAGTTCGGCATCAACCGCAGGCAAGTGCAAAAGTGGCTGGGCCAGGAGGTGGAACTGCGAGGCGAGGCCGCCTTCCGTGGCGGCATGTACCGGCAGCGCCTCGGCCGCTGGCTCGAAAACGACGAGCCGGAGTCGACAGCCGGGAGTCAGCACTGCTGGGACCTCAGGAAGAGGAAGGTGGACTGCGATCCCTGCGACAGTCTGGTCTGCGCGAAGAAGGCCCGTGTGGAGGAGCCGGAGCCCCTGAGGCCGGCGCACGAGGTCCGAGCCGACGTGTGCGTCATCGGGGACAACTGCGCCTTCCCGCGCGTGCCGAGCGCCGACGTGCAGGAGACGGCGCTCTGCCTCAAGGTGGAACGCCGGGAGTCGAAGCCGGAGCCCGCGGAGCGCGCCGTGGTGTGCTCGGTGCCGGCGCTCTACCCGCCCGTGCCGCCGTACGTGGCCGCCCCCGCACCCGTCACCCACGCGCACGGGGGCTGCTGCTGCTACTCGGCGCGCATGCTGGCCGTCTACCACGGCTTCGTCACGCACCCCGATCACCTCTACCCCCTGGATTTCAGATCACCGCCTCCGCCACATCCGCCGCCTCACAACATTCACTTATTCAGGTGAAACAATTCTTCTTCCGTCGCCATTCTCGTAAGCTGCCCTGTTACTTACAGACTAGCCTTAGAGAACATTTTGTAGTGGTTGCCTCCGTAATATCACTCACGTAAGTACACCAGTTCACTTAGCGTCACTGCTACTCCCAGTATTTGGCATGCACATCGACATCACTGTTCCATTCACAATGTTGTAGGCAAATACTGCAGCGGTAGTAGCTGACTTCATTGTAACAGAAGTTTTGCGTGGGAAGTTTCGGTTTTCTCTCTTCTTACAGTACCACCTATTTTACAAACGTACTGACTGTAATACTTGGGGTCCATATCTGACGTACCTGTGGGAATCTATGAGATATTATTCGAGTACAGTACTTATAGTGTAGTATAATAGTATATTGTGATCCTTAGATATACTGTAGATGTGCTATTTTGGAATGCGATAGATGTTCTGGTACGAAATCGTACCTAATTCGGGAATGTTACCGTCAATAAAATAATGGGATTACCTTGACAGTTTACTTGTTTCTTCTCTCTTTATGTGTTTAGTTCCTGAAGTACTGCTTAAATTCAAAAGTAAGTAATAAAATATTTCAGTTTTTGTGGACTGAACAGAAACCAGTCGATGTACTCAACCACTAATGTTCTGGTAAATGTCTGAGTGTAACTGGTGTTTGACCGTTGGAATTATGGGTGAAAAGTGTTTGATGAAATAATCCCAAACACAAGACAATATATTTGATACACAGAAACGTTCGAGGCTGTTTCAAATGACATAATCGGTCACGGAATATAAGGTTATTCTGTTCTGTGAACAGACTGAATTAGGCCTACTGTTTACCTGATAGGCTGAGATTTGTTCCTTTATTTTCGCTCGTAGTGCTTTTTAAAAGAAACTGTAGTCTATGGACCACATGAACTAGTTCATATTTTACTTGTACTGTTGTAGACTTTAGCATTTTATTTTGAATTAAGTTACTGTACAAGCCACAGATATGCCAAAAATATGGTAAACGTTGTGGTAGTTCGTGTTGTTACATTACGGTATGCTTACTACAAAGCCCATAGAAAGCAGGTGTGCCTTTCAGTATCTTAAAATTAAGAAGTGTGCCATAGGTTTATATTTCTTGTTTCTTTATGAACGCTACAAATCTATTTATACTGCATTGTTACTAAGATTATTAAAATGTCTAGTCCTCTATGTAATCCGTTGGAAGATCAAGTAGAATAGGAATGATCTTTATTCCTTCAAGGGTAATCAAATGTGTATTTTTAGATGAAGTTATTTTTCGACTTAGAACATTAGCATAAATGTTTCAATTGTTGATACCAGATTCCTAATATACCGTTACAAATTAACAAACGCTTATGGATGGCCTTTTCGTGTTGATAGGTACTTAATAGAAGAAATTTATTACTCACATATTTAACTATGACGCCCTTTTTCGACGTGACTTGCGCAGTTCACAAACCGAAATTTTTATAGTAAGCTGTTTACAAATGAGGTCTATTTGTTGACTTCCTGATATACATAAAACAACACAGTTTTTGTGCGATTTTTAAAAACTCGGTAGTATCACATTTTAAATTTGTATATATATATCCTGTAGTTAAAGTGATCTGTGAATATCTGTAAATAGTTTAGACTTGTAAATAAGTGCTTGTGTATATCTGCTGTAAATAATTACTGTTGTACAGTGGATACAATGAAAAATTTCACTGCATATTGTTTCATTGCACAGTGAAATTAAACATGTGCCAATACTCTCTTGTGCCTTATTTTGCTGTTAGCATGCGTACTGATGTCTTCCTCAAGGTGACTGGATGTGATAGTTCTATGACCAAACTCCATATAGTTTATAAATACAAATAACAATTTGTCAAGTAATCATTAGACGTTTTTGGAGTCTGTACTGAGATTTTAACGTAAATTGCGTCCGTTAAGGGCGTATGTTGCACTTGAGAGCGTTATCTGTTTTGTTGACTACATTTTGTTGAAATCGGTCATTATACTCTGGAACTCATTACATTTTTCGCTTGTTACTGTTTTTCTCTGTGCCTTTACAGCTGGATGTATCTGTCTTTGACATAAATCCGATTTAAAGTTAAATGTTCTATGAAATGTGCAACACGGGTTGTTAGGACCACTAACACTATTTAAGCGAGTGAATCCTTTATCAGCTACATTCATATTCAACAATTTTTACTGCACCTGTTCCTAAAAGTCCAGTACTAGTAATTAAATTCTGAAAGATATTTACCATGTTACTGGTTAAAAAAACCGATGTATTTCTAAATAATTGGAGTGAAATAGTAGTATTGCTTAAGAGAGCAGACAGTTTCAACTGAATTAAAAAAGCTTAATAAACAACTTTCGTGATGTGTCAGAGCTCCACAGTTTGTTCCTGAATGTTTGCATTATAGTGTAGACGCTGCAACAGAAATTGACAACAGAAAGCATTAACAAAATATACGCAAGTGGCAGAATACTTCTTTAAAGTGCCTTTATGACATGAGCAATAGTCGTCATTGTTACTTTTCTCTAGCTTGTATTTCGCTAAACCAATGAACTGCTTGCAGGTTATATACAGTTCATATGCCTTACTTTTCCAAAACTTAATTGCCTATGACACTGTTGTTCACTGTTAAATTATGGGCAACTCTGCGTTATGTGGGATGTAGACAATATTTTTCGTGGCTTGACATTTATTTGTTGTTCCTTATTTTGAATAAAATTAAACGTTGAAGTTTGGAAAAATTATTTTAACGTGTTGTAAAAAATGTTTACTACTTGTAAAGTATTCCAGTTTCAAAGAAAATGTTTAACAGAGTAGCTCTATGTGGCATATTTATATGTTTGTTTATTTTTATAATGTTTTCTATAATGTAGCATAAACATATATTAAGTAAATATGAGACTTATTTCATAAATTTGCGTTCAAAGTTTTTGCAACATACCTTGATATCCTACCTTGTTTCTATCTTCAGTATGCATCCTGACTCTTTCAGATCAGATTACTTCGAAACGTACGTAAACTATATTGTAGTGCCTTCAATCTGAAAAGCTTTTATTTCGACTAACTGGACTACATTAATATCAATGCTCATGTCGTTCTCACGGATACATCTGACTTTTTTTTCATTTCTGCCTACTGGGAATTTGAAAGTTAAGATTCAGTTCCGGAATCTTTGCGAAACCTTCTAACCTTCTCCATGTGACTGATATATGGTTTATTATGTGCACTGCAAGTGTGAGCAAAATATACAGGAACCACGAGATTGAAGTGATCAGAAGTTTTTAAAATGTTCTACATGTAATAACGCCACTCACTGTTAACGACTGCTTAAAGAACATGATTTATATCAGAGCAGTATTTTTAAACATCTTTCAGTTCATAACTGCATCTTTTCGTAGGTGGTCTTAAACGACGCAGCTGCAGATAGTTGTATTGTTACAGTTAAGCATCTTTTGACATCTTTCATGTAGCCGTGAGTGTATGGAAAAATAAATTATTGTGAATTAGCAGCTAGCAACTAAGCTGATGAATAATTTAAATCATATCCTTGACTGCTGTTATCACCGATACGTAAGTGTAAGTTCATTTGCAGATGTTGTAGTACTTTTATGAGAGACAACATTGATTGCATTGTTAAATATTTTTTCGTGCCAAGATGTCCTACAGAAAATAACATGACTCAAATGTTTCACCTGTATCACAGTATTCGCTGATAGATGTTTAACGATAACACATCTTACAGTACTGCAATTTTTTTCGGCTGTACACGTATTTTGGTGCAGGTGAAATATTTGTGGGTGAAAGTAATATTTCGGTTTTAAGGGGCTTGCACAATGAATCAAGCGTGAGATTATTATGATAGGGGCTTGCTTTTAACACGTGATTTTTAGCTATCTGTTTAATACTGCCACTGAGGGTGTAATAACATTTTACTATTAGTTTCTGATGAGCCAAAATTATGTTGCTGATATCCATGATGTGTGAGCTTCGTTTGTGTGTATGCGCACACGCCTTTGTGTGTGCGTGTGTGTGTGTCTCCACTCATAACTGAAGAATAGTGATTCCATGTACTTGGTGTCATAGGTCTTTCCTGACTAAATTGTAAGAATTCATTTCAGTGTCTACGACGTTTGTGCGGACTGTGTTAATCCAAAACTTACCCGTTTGCCGGTCGTAACCGAGATAAAGCAACGATCGCGGAAGTGACCGCGCTGTGGAGTTCGATTTCCTTTATTATACTGGGAAATGACGTATCTTTTATTTCAGAACATTTCCCCTTTCAAGTAGGTGAACATTGTTTGGTCCTTATGTTCTGCCGCACCAGTTACAAATCACAGGCTCAAATAACAAACTAACCATGTGGGACAGTCGCTCTCCTGAGACTTTTGGAGACTAACGAGTTTGTAGGGAGGGGAACTAATGGTAACTTATTTTGGTTTATGGCTCTCATGAGAACTATTTGTCAAAGAGAGTGGTCAGTGTTAAACTCCATGGCAACAGCATTGAAAGAAATAGGACCCTTCAATTGTTATTACTGCTTTGTTATGCACGTCCAGTAATCACGGAATCAAATGAGAAACTATCTCCTCTCTGTTTCTCTGCCCCAAGTGGGCCACGCGGAAATTTTGAGGAAATAAAATGTTTGCTGACAAAGACTAAGTAAAAATAATTTATAAATACATTTTTCACAGTCACCCGCAGAATTTTTTAATCACAACCTCTCATTTTGCTGCCTAAATCTGTATGAATTCTTAGTAGAAATATTTTTGAGCCATGTTTAAGCGTGCATATAAAGTAAGAACCCTTCAAATAATTGCCATCCAAGTTCGTAGAACACAGACGCAGAGTTGCAGAGACAAAGTATTAGATGAATATGATGTGGAGTTACTTTTTATATAACGGTTCTAAGAATGTGTTTTATGTGTAATATAAATTACGTCAACAAGTCGAATTATAAAGAGAGCCCGATTCAGTTCATGGTGCGACCTGTTGATTTGTATAGTGCATGATTTCACTTATTCATTCAGACGTGCACAGAATAGAACTTCAACACGTGGCCAGAAGAGTCCCTTAACATATTCATGCCAAGTCTCTTTTGCTGTAAATTCAACTTTAAAATACATTTAAAAAGTTCAACTTATCATAAGCAGCAAATTTCAGCAGAAGATACGACAAAAACTACCAGCCGCATTTGTCCACATCATCCGAAAGCTGGCGTTGATATACGTAAGTATTCTCTTACTACGTTATAAAATGAGCTTAAACGTAGATTTTCTTGTGGCAACAGAACGGTAACTGGCCCTACGTCGTCCATGTTGGACTGTTTTTAAGGAAACTGCGACTGTTTTGACAATAAAATTTAAACTAAAACAATCCATCTGTGTCAGTCACTTATTTTCTCCGACGAAACGCGTCGTGGAACTGTTTTATTTGAACTTTTATTCGTTAACTGAGTAAGATATTTTTAATCATGTTGATGGAGTGTATGAAACAGCGTTTGTAGCGTAGTAGTCACGCTTGATTTGGCAAGCATAGGCGAATAATATCCATCTCGTCCTCTTTACCCGAGTTAAGAATGAATTAAATGATGACGAAACACCTGTTCAGTTCCATTTTGGTCGTGAATTACCAGGAGTAATTACTATTCTGTCGAAATTGTATGATCTGAACCGACAGATACTTGTAGAGAGGCTCGGAGTACCTTAGAAGGAAGTTATTTTCAAAGTTCTGAATACCACTTTTCACTGAAACGTGGATGAACTAGCGTTCATTGACGTAACTGAGTTCCCGCGGTGGTTAAGTCTTGCTCTGGCGTAGGTTTGTGTTGCCCCTAGAAGCGAAAGAGACGTAAACTCGACTCATTTCCTGTAAACTCTGGAATGGTTTGCGAAAATTCAGAGTTTATGCGCGTGGGCTCCGGCGGCCGAAATTGTTTTACCCCGATAATTCTACTTCTTCAGTCTTAATAAAGATGCCGTCAGTAGCCGTCAAGAATTTCTATAAAAAACTATAGGATACCTTCCGAAGTCGGATAAAATGTGTAATTTACTCATGTCGACGGCTCCGGTCTAGGCACTGAAAAAAATTCAGCCTCTGTAGCTGTCGAGGAATCAGAGAGATAAAAAAAGCATCTAACACTCGTATGGGTTTCGAGATACAAAAATTACGCTAAGACCAAGAGCGACGTAGTGATACGTAGTGAACATTTAAAAAGCGAAATTTCTTTGTAATACTAGTGCAGTGAGAAGGATTCCGTGTTGTAGTAACGTGCGGCACATAGGTGTAGCTGCAGATGTGGTCTTAGCGATGTCATAAACAATCTGACGTTGTGGCTTATACCGTAGAGAAAACGTCCGCTCTGAAGTATCGCTTCTATTTAAGATGACGCAGGCGCCGTTTCTCAGAGGCTGCGTAAGCATGGCGCCACTGTGGTTAAATGCGGCACCTTCCTGCCCCTCTCCGCCCTTCCCCCGTCTACCTCACGCATCAGCTACGCCACGCATTAAAGGAAACAGCCCTGTGGCCAGACAGAAGAGTCATAAGAGACCGCGTTAGGGCTAAAGAGAAATAAATTTCCCACAAAAAATTAGTCCCCCAACTCTATTGTGTGATTTTATTGGCATCCGACGTTTTAAGGTCTAAAGTTGCGATGTTATCACGACACGTACTGTGCACCGGGCTGCCACTATAGCAGTCCACTCTCTACGGGAATAGAAAATGGCTTTAAAGTCTCTGTTCCTATTCTCTAACTATGTCAGAAATCTATTCTTAATTTTAACTGTCGCTCTCAGGAGCAGTCCAATCCGCACGCTGTTGAAGGCGAACTAATTTAAATAGGACTGACTTATAATGGGCAGCAATTTTTAGACAAAGTAGCATAAATAACCGAACATTCTTTAATATTGGGTCAGTTATCCTGTTAATTAGGGGAGAGTGTAGTACTTCGAAACTCTTCTCGGGCTTTCGCCTGTAGCTGGCCCTGCAATAGGGCTTTGATTTATTTTCTTGCTCCGTTTTGAACATACAGAGTTCATTTTGTGTGTGCTGCAGTCGTTTTATGAACTTAAGAAAATTACTCGGGAAAAATAAGGTTTTGCTGAACATGAAAATCTCTTCCAAGGTACAACGTGGTCATGAACTTAGGAACAAATATTCTATTCAAATTGAAAACTGCTGCAACCGCGAAAATATTGCCAGAATCCTATTTCATAATCTTTGTGTTATATTATTACTCTGCTACACAGCAATTGTAAGTGAAATCAGATTAAAAAGAAATGTTATCAAAAACCATTTACAAGTTAAAAGCTGAAATAGAAGCTGTTGCCAACTAACACAAATATACATTTTCGAGACAATGAAAATTTTTAAGTCATTAAAGAAACACAGTTCATTTGCAAATATGTAACTAGTTTTTAAAATGTACAGAATTTTGTTCACTATAAAATTCTGAAACTGAAAAGTTAATACTTAACTATGTAGAACTCGTGCTATTTACAAAATCTGCAGGAAACGCAACCTCATGTCCCACAACAGAAACAGTAGAAAATGCCTGAAACTGTTAGTGACGGGATCTTCAGGTGGTTCTAAAAATCGATCACTTGATTTATCCACCAGAAACAACACTCTCCCCCATACCTCGTACAAACGTGAAACGACAAATCTAAAATATACTTGGAGCCTGTCTTCTTACATGTAACCCGTAAACCAATCAGTCTTGAAAAGAAGCGCAAACTGTAAACTCTTTCGTGATAAGAAAGGCAGCTTTTATCACTTAACAAAGCTGCCATTTCGTACCTTCGCATCGTGTCATAAATTAGTTTTGCACATTCCTCTGCCGCACTCCATTAAAACTGCACAGACGATGGGAGATTTTTGTTTTAAGTTTGATGTTTCTCTTCTCTTGGAATTTAGCTGTAATCAACAGTGGAAATCCAGTAACTGAAACATAAAAGCAACTATAAAATAGTGTATACGCTTGCATTACATCCAGAAAACTTCAACGAAACTGAGGCACTCGTGCGCCAACATATTACGCAGTTATCAAATGGTCGTGTAGTTACTGGAACACAGCTTTCGTTCTGTCAAAGATACTTCGGTGCTGTGTATAGTACTATATCAATACAAGAAACTCATGAGAAATATTTTGTCAGTTGCTTGTTTGATAGTATAAGTTTGTCTTTCTGGGACTGCGTTTAAATCTTTCGGTATGTTAGAATACCGAAAACGAACCTACGCATTGTATTATTGTTCTTCAAATAGATAAAATGTCTTTGTAATTTCACATGGAGGTATAATTCAGTTTTCGTCATTTTTTCCGTTTTCTGTCGTTCCTTAGCTGCTTCACAATTCATGGAGGAATGTCCCGTCTGTGCAACAAAAAGAATAGGATTTATGTCCTTTAGCACACGTGTTTCGTTTCTTTTATTTATGAAACATGTTCAGTGGCCTGTAATATACTTTTTTTATAAGGATAATAAATATATTATGTAGTAGTTACAATATGTTTCTATGTTACATTGTGTCATGTTTTTCTCTCGTTTTTCAGATTATATACAAATTCTGTAGCACAATAACGTGAGGTAAAACTGGCGTTTGGTGTTACGATATCCTGTGTTGTTAGTCCATAGTCTGGTCCTAGAGGTGTGTTCATTCGGTTCCCATGCTCTAGCTGCCCAATTTCCGTTTTTTTTTTCATCCACATTTATTACAACACATCACTCGCAATTATCGTTTTGTGATCAACATGTGTTGTGTTTACAGTCTGCAGTATTGTCAGTTGTTGCTGTGTGTTTACCTTTCGTCTTTTGTATGTGCTGTATGTGTAGTTTCATAGTTTTCATTTGTTTTTTTTTGTATTTGTTTGTATTTTGTTATGTGTAAATGTGTCGTTCTTTGTGAGAGCTTTTTTTTCTTTTTGAGTGAATATTTGTGTGTGTGTGTGTGTGTGTGTGTGTGTGAGTGAGAGAGAGAGAGAGAGAGAACGAGAAGGAAGGGGGAGGAAGATTCATTGATTATTTGCTTTGATTATGTTTCAGATTTCTGTTTGTTATTGTTTTAGTGACTAACATGATCAATGAGTTATTGCTTATATTGATTTGGTCATTAATTGCTTTCTTTTCCGATGCAGGGGCTCTTTGTATGTGAGAGTTTTCTTGCAGTGCAGGGAGTTTTCTGTTGTGGTTGTTCACTCTATTAATTGTCATGTCATGTAGAGTACGTCGCGTATATTAAAAAACAAACTGCTTTTGATTTGAATAATGCTGGAAAAACGACACAGTAACTTAAAAAATTATTTTTGCCAGGCATACAGCACTGTACTACAATTTTAAGTGTGTGTGTGTGTGTGTGTGTGTGTGTGTGTGTGTGTGTGTGGAGGGGGGAATGAATTTGTATTGCAGAGTAAATATCAGTGAATGCGAGAACTTCCAGTCATAGTTATGCATCAGTTTCCAAAAATAAGTTTTCATTTTACTTTAAATTATGATAACTGTTAAACTCTAGGGAAAGACAAAGGCAGCATACTCGAGTGCCGTGGAACATGCCAGACTGAAATGAATTCTTAAGGCTTATGAAACGTACAAGAGGACCAGAGGAAGAACAGCACCATATCACGTAAAAAAAGCTGACCGTGGAAGTGTTCGAAACTATGACGAGGAAGAAAGTAATATCCATGAGTGATATACGACTCACGGTTGCATGTTCAACACATTTCATGAACCCTCATCCACGATATGGATAACAAGCTATTTTTGTGTGTCATGGAACTGCATACGACGTCGTAGCTCTTTTAATCTTGCTTTCTGTTTTTAACTGAAGAGTTATTGTTACCTTACTTAGCCTACTTCTCGTCTTACAAAAGTTTTAAGTGGGCATCGTGTTATAGTCCGTGGAGGTATTTGATTTACTTGGCAGTAATCACATTGTGGCCATCATTACAGGTAAAATTATTTTTTTGTTTTGGGTCAGTGTCGTGGGAGAATAGGCTTGTAGTAATTTTTAGCGGATTTTGTTTAAAATGCAATGGAAAATCTTTTCCGTATTGTCAATAAACCACAATTTTTGTCTGGTTGTTATTGATGATATCGATACAAATCATGATACAAATGTTAGTATATGAAATTCTGAAATACCTGTGTATGAGCTTTTACGAGGTAAAAGCGTTCTGTGTGTCCTTATTGGCGAAGAATATGTTACTACAGCGAGGTGAGTAATTTCATAGAAGCACTATTCCCAGACCTATAGCTCAATCTATGTATGTGATAAACAGCGTTTCTTTTCTGAGTGTAGTTAGCGTGAGCAGGACTAAAAAAATAATGTGTTCATTAATGTTAACACTAATCCCAAACCTTTCGATAGAGAATCGTTCGCATAATCTATGAGACATTTAGCAAAATATTGTGTTGATACTCTAGAAAGGGTCTTGATGCGCTATATCTGGAATATGATACACGAGGTCCAAGGCGACTTGCCACGGTTCGCTCGTCTCCCCCCGTCGAAAGTTCTAGTCCTACCTCGGGTATGGCTGTATGTGTTGTCCATAGCGTAAGTTAGTTGAAATTGATTGAGTAGTGTGTAAGCCTAGGTCCAATGACCTCAGCACTTTGGTCCCATAGGTACTTACCACAAATTTATTAGAATGTGTCCCTTGGTGCTTTGCATGCAACTAATACATGTACGAATCACGTTTGCTTTATTAACTGTGAATCCTGTATTCTTGTAATAACTGGTAACTTTGCTTGCTTGGGCTTTCTGGGATATTAAATACAACGTATCTTTCAGTTCCAGGTTTGGTACAGTATCTCCTACTTTCATCCTTAGCACTATTAGATTTTTGTAATTTTCCTACATTCTCTCGTGAAGTGTTATAATCTGTTAACATTTTCTACTTCTTTCAGCATGAAGTAGTCAACAGGCATTGAAGGTAGACACTGGTTGAAATAACAACCCTTTGGTTCGTGAACAAACAGACCGGCACATACTGAAACAGTGCATTTTATTGAAACACACGCTCTGATACTACTGATCGTTGTATATTATGTTGAAGCTTCAAACCATTTCATTTTCTTACAGTATATTTCCTGTTATACTGCTTGCACAAATTAATTTCAACGATGGAAGAGAAACAGCTTTGCCTGAGATAACATATTAAACATTTCTTAATGTAACGATTGTCGTATGGTACTTTTCGAAATGGAAGACAATGTAAGGTCAGAAAACTCAGTTGTCACAAAACGCTTCTGTGTGGCAAGTACTGGAAGTATAAAAAATGTGGAAAGCAGTTTCGTACGCTAGTAACTACAGAAAAAAAGGTTGAATGGCTCAAATGGCTCTGAGCACTATGGGACTTAACATCTATGGTCATCAGTCCCCTAGAACTTAGAACTACTTAAACCTAACTAACCTAAGGACATCACACAACACCCAGTCATCACGAGGAAAAAAGTTGAAAATATCATGTCTAGCTTGGACTTCCACGTTACACTAAATATATACCTCTTGCACAGAAAAATATTTATTGTCTTTTACAACGCACATACGTTGCTTCTCTCATCTACGCACTCTAAATTTCGTCGTCCTCTAGGTCTTTCCATGTCTCTTTCAATCCAGCAAAGAACTTTTTTGTCCATTTACCGTCCACCCGCCTGAATTCACGTAGCGTCCAATTCCATTTGATTTTCATCATAGTCATAGTTTTGTGTTCTATTCCAGTCTCTTCCTGATCTGCTTGATTGTTGGCCAAATGTCTGACCGAAATTACACAATGAATTTTTGTCCGAATTTTCATAGCGAAAGGAAGAGTTGGAAATGGACAAACGGTTTACCAAATTAACCAGCGCGCGGTCTAGTTTTGCGAGAAGTAGCTTAAATACTTGAAAGTAATCATGGCAATTAAGGAAAGTTTAATTAGCGATTTGCGGGAAATTTTTTGTCAGAATTTTCGTAGCCGAACAAGGAGTTGGAAACTGACACCGAACAAGGAGTTGGAAACTGACAAATGTGATGCATCATATTGTCCAGCGTGAAGTCTAGATTTGAAAAAAAAAATTACCTGAAGTGATAAAAACTTAATTAGTGATTTGAGAGTAAATTGGAATATTTCACGTACAGCTGCTGCTAGTTATATAAATTAAGCCGGCCGCGGTGGTCGTGCGGTTCTAGGCGCTGCAGTCCGGAACCGTGGGAGTGCTACGGTCGCAGGTTCGAATCCTGCCTCGGGCATGGATGTGTGTGATGTCCTTAGGTTAGTTAGGTTTAAGTAGTTCTAAGTTCTAGGGGACTGATGACCTAAGATGTTAAGTCCCATAGTGCTCAGAGCCATTTGAACCGTTTTTATATAAATTAACTCTCACAAATTTCGTCTCTTCAAGGCCTAGCTATTTTGCGGATGAGAAGTTACATTGGTGTGATACTTAGATGCAAATGAAATTTTTTTTTTTAAAAAAAAAGGTATTTTGTGAAATGATTTCTTTAAAAGTAAGAAATGAAATATATCAGAGAAACTTTGAATTATGCTCAAATCAAGTTTTCAGAATTTTGTTTTTGATGTGTTAAATTATTACCATACAATATTTCTCAAGCAACCGTGACAATAGTCTTTTAAATAGAAGTCGATATAGATTCCAACTTATATCATAAATAACTTATCAAGTACTGTGATTCTTTGGCAAGAACACTGGGTTATCAGATGAAATTTATTGCTTATGTTAACAATGTGCACAATGTTTTAAAGTTCCGTTTACAGTTAAGACTCTCTGGACATGCCACTAACACAGGTTCAGCAAGAACGTGATCAGAGAATCTTCAGATAACTTGTTGAAGGACTATTTCCATGCAGGTCTGAATAAATGAGGGAAAAAAATTACAAATAGATACAAAATGCCATACGTTATAATCTTTATAGAACACGTTTTACGAATGTTCTACAAATATCAGTCATTCATCCTGATATCTGACCTGCATTTTGTCATGTTCTCTCATTATTTTTTTTGCATGTGTTCCAGGAATTTTGTGGGATTTCATATAGCACCCCAGCAAGAACAGTGACACAGCTCAAAAAAGCAATACTTGAGAAAAATCATTTTGAAGAATTCTATGCAATTTATACTGAAATAGTAAAATGTTCCTTTAAGTATCAAGTCTGTAATTTTGGCAGTAAATTCCATTATACACCATAGAACAGTAATGTGGACATGTAGTTCTGTTTTTGTCGATTGTGAGGTGTTACCAGGTAATTATTAATTAGTTGTTTGAGCTGTGTCACTTTTATTGTTTTTCTAAAAACTTTTTTATTTTTGTTATGTCCCCTCGTGTAATACTTTTGCCACTTTTTCACCCCGTGTGTGTGTGTGTGTGTGTGTGTGTGTGTTTGTGTGTGTGTGTGTGTGTGTACTGTAATATGGTATGCCGTTTGAACCTCCATCAGGCAAAATTAGTACTTAAGTTAAAAAAATGGAAAAAGATAAAAATTCTCATTAGACAAGTACAAAATTCAAAATAGTTCTTTGTGAAAATTAACACAGTCTAGTGAGAAATATCATCTTCATGTTTTCTTCTGGTATTAGACCGGAATTATCTGTTAAGGTACCCATCTCTGGTGCGGTCTTCCTCTGTCTCTTCTCCCATGGCACTTATAATTTCTTGCCTTTAAGGAAACTCTCTCTCTCTCCATTCTTTGTAGGTGTTCGTTCCATTTTCCTCTGTAATCTCGAATTTCATCATTGAGGCTAAAGATTTGCAGTTCTTCTCTAACATCCTGATTCTTAGCCTGTCTTCTCTTGTGCAACCTTTAACGCCCCTAAGGAATTTCATTTCTTGTGCCAGAATTCGACTTTCTTGCTTCTGGGTAATCACCCAGGTCTCACTTCCATAGAGCAGTGTGGGAACTGCAACAGTTTTGTAAAATTTAGTTGGAGTGTCGTTTCTGGTTTTGTTTTTTAGGTTTCTGTTAATTGTTCCGTGTACCTGTCTGAATTTACTAAGCTTGATGTCAGTATCTCCGCTGTAGCCATATTTCGTTTCACATCCGAAGTAAGTGAAATGGTTTACTTGCTCTAAAATCTTCTGATCTATCACTATTTTGGTTCTGAAGCTTGATGTCAGTATCTCCGCTGTAGCCATATTTCGTTTCACATCCGGAGTAAGTGAAATGGTTTACTTGCTCTAAAATCTTCTGATCTATCACTATTTTGGTTCTGATTGGTTCTTTCCCCATGAAGGCCATTGTCTTAGTTTTTTCTTTTGAAATTTGTATGTTCAATTTTGTACTTATTAGTTTTAGCAAGTAGATTCCTTTCTGAAAGTCATCTTCCTTGTCTGCTAGGATCACTGCATCATCAGCATATAGTAAATTATTTAAAAGAATTTTCCTGTGCAGGTAGATGCCTTTCTGAAATTCTGATTTCCATATATGTATTATTTCATTAATGTAGATGTTGAGCAAAGTTGGAGAGATGCAGCAGCCTTGTCGTACCCCTTTGTTAGTTGATATCTCGTTAGTTGTTTTACCATTGAGATCAAGAGAGGTATTTTTGACTTGATATAAACTTTTATCGCATTTACTAAATGCTTTGGATATCCGCGATTCGTCGTCGTTTCCCAAAGTTTCTGTCTATTGACATTGTCAAAAGCATTTCTAAAGTCAATAAAAGAAATGTGTGTTTCTTTATTATATTATCTCCGTTTTTCTATTATTTGCTGTAGAATAAACACTACATCTATTGTGGAGCGTCCTTTCCTAAAACCCATTTGTTCCTCATGCATTACTGCTTCTGCTATGTTTTTAAGTCTTTTATTTATAGTATTAGCATACACCTTGTATGCTGAGTCCAGTAAATTAAGTGAGGAATATCAATTAGGAAAAATTTAAGGGGCCCAGTTTACGAAAGCATAGAATCATATAAAATGTAGAAATACGTTCCCCTGCGAAAAGGGATTCAATATGAACTTTCCTTATAGCAGAAATTTCCATTTTTTCTTGTTCACTGCAACGCACGAAATTTTATAATATTTACAACAGCTGTAATCGTCAAAACAGCGTTCCTTCTATAAGATATGTGTGCATTTCTTAAGGGCATTGTAATGTAAGATACAGACACTGTAGAAACACCGCCATTGTAAAAATCGATTATATTAAAAATTATATTCGACTTACGTTATGCATGAATTGTGTCACGACTCAGAATGCACCATTCTACTTGAATGGCCTATGCACACCTCCCGGTAGCAACGTTGAAGGGAAACCGTTTCTGCAGTGATGAATCGTCAAGTAGCCTACAACAAAACTGACACAACTTGCGAGATAGAGGAATCAGATTTTTCGTGCACCTTGGAACACTACACACGTATCTTTCAGTGACATTAGCTAAACATTGTCGTTTCTTACTTTTATAACTTTTCTTGCCGGTGTGCGATATGTTAAGGTTTTATTTATTTAAAAATTTAATAACTAGTTTTAAAATTAATATACTACTTTGATGAAGGAATGCTGCTCTGTTGTTTAGTAATGGTTGATGAGTTCTGAGTGTTATGTCAAATTGGTTTGATGGTGTACTACAGTTTACATTTGAAAAAAATGTGATTGATACCTCCCATCGGAACTCCTCGCATTCACAATAAGGATTATCTCGATCGTGTGAAGATAGCCGGGGAGTGATCCATGATCCCACGCGAATTGCGGAATTTCGAAACTTTTGATTTGTCTTAACCCATTTCAGCCTGAATTATTTTTTTCTTCTGATTTCTACAAATTAGATATTTATGTGTTTATTGTCATCAAAGAAAAGCAATACAACAATCAAAACAAAAAATAATCAATAATTGAAACAAAAATGGGCGTAACATATATGGCACGCTAGGGAGAACATACATTTTAGGCAGAATATATGACAGCAAGTAAAATAATACACTGTACGTGATTTACATCAAGTTCAGGCGACAGTACTCACTTTCTGTGATATGGCACAAAACATTCTATGCACAAACCAACATCACATTTGCAGCATATTGTTCTTGGGGTTCCTTTGCAGTTTTCCGCCGCACAGCATCTTTTTTTCTGTGGCACTATGGCTACCAGATGATTTGTTTCATCATATCTAATATCATGCAGCACTCTGCCTTGCTTTGAATTACCTGCAGGGCGTCCAGGACCTCTTGGTACTGCAGCATTGGAAGTCAGGTAACATTTCACAATGTACCGCCGGAAGTGCACTGAGGCACATTTTTCTATGAAGAAGCCACCCATTATGTATAGAGATACCTAGAAGCCATGTAAAAATTGGCCACCACTATTTCTTTCCTCTGACACTCACTCTATATAACGCTACATTTTCATCCATTCGGTCAGTTCCTCCCATATTTTTGTTGTATTCTCCAATTACATTAGGTCGAGGTACAAGTATTCTTTTCTTCTCTTGTCTAGAGATCGGGCAACGGTGCTAACTGGACTGATACCACGGCTTGTGGAAGCAATTGTTACTGTAGAATTATCTAGCCATCTGGCAACGATTATTCCACTTTCCTTGCTGCTGTTGTAATCAAAATCTCCTCTCTTATTCCTTTTGGACATAGTGTTAGAAGGTATGAGATGACACTCTTTAGGCAAACGATTTTCACTAATAGTCCCAGTTGCAACCAAAACCTCGTTGCTTCAGGTAAATCAACAATGTTTGTCAAAATATAACCTGTAGGGAAGATGTTTGTTCTTTTCAGGAAGAAAATCGATCATTTGAATCAAAGGAGTAGCACATTTTCCAAATGCTTTCTCATATTTTTCATTCCTCTGAGGATCAGCTCCTTGGCATATTTGAAAGTCCACTAGATAACCCAGGGTTGTGTATAGACACCATGCTTTGTACCCAAATCTAATGAGCTTACCTTTCAGAAACTGTTTACATCCATGTCTGCCAAAATACTTTATCATGCTCTCATCATAAGACAAATCCGTCTCAGGCTGAAAGTGGAGAGCAAATTTTTTCTTAGCATATTTATTAATGGAAGAAGTTTCCACATTCTATTATTAGCATCTATTTTTGTGTTGTCACACGAGTGAACGAATCTCATAATTGTTTAAAACCTGTCCCTTCTCATCGTGCTGTGGACCATTTCATTTCTCATGTCCAATCCAGAATCCCAGTAATATCTTCTGCTAGGTAAAGGATTAAAGCCAGAAAGAATTAGAATTCCTAGAAAACCTTTTATCTCTTCATATGTTATTTTTGGATCTGAGCAGTTCTTGAACAAGGCATACTTCGTCGATTCAGTGAGAAGAAACTCAATTACTTCGTCGTTCCAAAATAATCCGAAGCACTGAACTCGAGGCAAGTTTCTATATTTACTATAATCACTCTCAGGAAATACAGAACTAACACTACGCAGATCGTCTTTTTTCCAATCTCTGATTACAGTTTTTAAGATCTGTGACTTTTCCTGTTCATCTGGTTTATCATCAGTAGAGAAATTAATCTAGGGTTCACTACCTATCCTGTTTTTACTTGCTAAAACCACTTCTGCACCAGCCTGGAATTGCCTTGGTCCAAGATTATTGACGTTTCCTCCCCCATCTTCTTCCCCAGAATCTTCATCCGAATCCACATTAGCTTCAGGAGGTTCAATATATCTGTTGCATCTTCTTCCTCCCCTTCAAGAATAGCCAGGATCTCATGGAGAGGTAGACCTCTAAAGAGAACGAATCGTTATTTTCACTGTTTTGCCTAGCATGACATATATGCAACACAAAATTAAAACTGTATTTGGAGCCAGAAAAATAAGAATTTTATTTTGTAGATAACCATTAACATAAATTTCAGTACTTTTAACATTATAATCAACCATAATTTAAACAAATTGTATTATAAATTGCGATAAAAAATGATACTTGTTTCTTATTCCAAGACATAATCTCACTCAGAAAAGTGTTCCGTACTTGAAGCACCAGTCACTGACCACTTAATGCTTGCAACTGACTGAAACCTGAACAACAAAGCCTCCTTATCTGAAAGCCATACAACAATAGCCACTCCAAACGCAGGCATAGTTGCCAACGAGAGAAAATAATGACAGACTGTTCCGTGACATACGTGTTACGCTAGGCAGAAATGGGTTAACTGTGCTGTAATACCTCAGTGTTTTCTTAATATTTAAAAGTTTCTCAAAAATATTTCTGTTAGGCTTTCTTGTTGATGTCGCTAGTTGTCGGCGAATCTATAGTTGCAAGGGAAATCACGCATACGATGTAATTTTACATACTTCGCACACACTAGAGTCGAGTGAGTGATAATTAACCAAGGAGCGAACAACGTAGTCTTTTATATAAGCCTTCTTAGATGTTCACTTGTCTACATTCTGATGTAACAGCCTTCCCTGTGGGATACCTGAGGATCCTGTCCCACATGTATGTGACCACTCGTTTTTGCATGCAACAGGTTTCTTTACAAATGATTGCACGCGTTCGACGAGTCACAAAGACGACAGTTTGTTTCATACTAAAATTTCGACTGCACAATCTGCCTTACTTACCAATAATTTTCATTTTCGTCATTTTTTCTCAAGCTGAAACTTCTCGTATACGAATAGGTCTGCTGCCTAGAAACTGCAGCGGACTGTAGCTTTTCACTGTTTTTTTGTAAGTATTATTCTACATTTTTATTTAGTAACAATTTTCAGAGAATAACATTTCGCGGCTGATTCCCTAATTACTACAACAGCGCTTACCAACTAACTTAAACTGCATGCTACCCTAACTGCTTGCCCTCAAGTTAAACCCCCACTACATGTGCCAATAATATTATTACTGCTGCGTTTTGCATATTTTGTTCTCAATCCATATATTGGTCTGCAACAATTCTCGTTCTTCATTGTTGCCCATATTCGGCAAGCCCTTCAGTTCAGAGCACGTTCACAATTTCAGATTTTGTTTTATCTGCCTGATTTACTGAAGTCTTGGTCTTCTTCGTTTCACAATGACGCGGCAGTGTCTGTATATGCGTCCAACTCATCAGTCCCAGCAGTCCCTGATAGATTCCAATAACATTTCCTTTCCTATGTTGTTGAAGTTTTCTACACTGGTCACTATCTTTGTCCATAAAATTCTTAGGACTTTTCTCCAAAAAAGCATTAACTAATCATTGAAGTAATATTTTTCGATGTTAGTAGTTTCTTCTTACTTATTGCTGTCTTAGCTTGTGTAAATAAATAAATGATTTTTCGTAATTTGTTTAAAATATGTAACATTAACGTATACGCTTTTGAACACACTGTTTGGTGCATAACGGAGGGTACTTTATGCACCTGTTATTTCCTCCTTTCCTGTTGCAGTGACGAATGGTTGGCGGGAAGAATGATTATTCATAAGCCTCCTTTCTAAATTTACCTTTATTGTGTTTTCGCGAGATATGTCGAGGAGGAAGCAATATATCGGTTGACTCATCTAGGAACGTACGCTTTCAGAATTTTAACGGTAAGCCACACCGGGGTACACAACGCCTCTCTGATAGAATCTGCCATTTGAGTTGAACGAGCATGCCCGTGAATCCGTGAACCTTTCGCACTCACTAAATGAACCTGTGATGAAACACGCAGATCTTCTTTGAATCTTCTCTATACCCTCTATCAAGCCCAACCGGTACAGATCCAAGACTGACGACTACACTACAGGCCATTAAAATTGCAGCACCACGGAGATGACGTGCTACAGACGCGAAATTTAACCGACAGGAAGAAGATGCTGTGATAGGCAAATGATTAGCTTTTCAGAGCATTCACACTGAGAGGCACCCACATGCCTTGCTCATACTGTGGCATCAAGCAGTCAGGCCTGCAAGATGAGTGGTCTGCCAAGCGAGTGGATTCATTCTTATCAAGCGAGTGGATTCATTCTTATTTATCGAGTAACATGAACTCTCGTACTCACAATTAAGTTACAAATTATCCTCCTGTATGAATAATACGCAACGGAAACGCATATCTGACTATCAGTGATTTACAGAACTCTGACTGTTCACTACGCACTGGCAATACCACATTTTCTTTTTATTTTTTTTAATTTTTTTATTTAACGGCTTTTGTCAGCACGTGGCCACCGCACTGAATATGAATGGCGCACACATTATAAATTCGGGAATTATGACAACATACAATTCGAAGGAAAAGTCCACCAATCTTTTTCTTTTCACTATCTTATTTATTCCGATAAATTCTCTAACCTAAACACACAAATTCTATAACCTACAACAATAACACATGAGAAATTCCACCCAGTGGGCATGGCTTTACATTGGTGAATCTCTATATTATGGTCTCGTAATTATTTAACGCTACAGTGCACTTTATGGATAGGATGGTGGATCTTTTATTATTTCTCACACTTCGACTCTCACAATCATCATCACGAAACTATCCTCCAGACCGAGCAGTACAGAAGGAACAAGCATAACCCACTAATCTTTTGAAACTACCTTGCTACTCTCCCATGCAAACCACACATACCCAAATTACATGACATACACCACACTACAATATGAAATACTACACAGAGAATGGTTACAACATTATCACTTTCAGCTTTCCCACTTCAATTAATATTTATCCCAGTTTCACACGACGCTGCCCCACTTTGTAATTCTACTTTCCTACTATGAACTCTGGAGATATTTGCACGTCTTCCTGTGGAATGCAAGCCAAGTGGCGTTGCTGGATAGACGGCCGACTCACCTTGCTTCTCTCTCAGAGTTTGAATCTAGCGTCACACGGAATCATATCACGCAAAGTAATATTAAGAACATATTCATCACACACGCGAGTCCTCAGCTGATACCATGGACGAGTACTTCTCTTTATCCTTTGTCTCATACACAGATTGAGACTCACACAATACTCACCACGTGGAAGTACTCGTCTCTAATTTCAAGTCCTGCACACGCCATTTCTTAAATATTTCAACTTATTGTACACACGCTAGTAATTCAGCTTAACTTAAGCACACGGAAGTATTTCAACTTATTGCTACACGTGGTTTCATTGTGACCGTTGGTCACTTCTGAAGATTACTACAATCCCATTAATATTACCTGCCTGACATTTAATTCTCCCCACAAAAGTTCCTGAAATAGAGAAATTATTATTTCAAACTACTCTTAAGTATTCCACATGCATAAAATGTCTCCACTCTTTTGTCATTATGGAGCACAACTAAAACAGGTCTTAACAGCACAAGATCCAGTGGCAGAGTGCTGAAACATGGCCGTTCTCCAGGTCCTATCGCACCTCTGTCGAAGTGGGGGAGCACCTTGCTACCGTATTGGTCAGCCACATTTCAGGCGCTCAAAGCTCAGGTAAATTTCATCTCTTTGGTCCCACCAAAGGTGGCCAAAGGATCGTCTCAAAGATGATCATATATTCACATTCACTATCTGCGGTTAGCAGACGACCATACATTCATTCATTTCACAGATCTCACCAAACTGGATGTAGGGATTTATTTTGTGGGAGTGCACATGTGATAAATTAAAAAATAAATTGTCATTCTTTCCCACACTGGTATCCGGCGCTGTATTAATTGAAATTGAGTTATTTTTTACAAAAAAAATGTGATGTTCTGACAAGAATAATGAAGTATGTTGTACCTATTTTCAATGTCGGGCGGTACTGTACCCTTTCAACACAAGGTTGGCGCCGATGGCGACACCTACAACGTGCTGACATGAGGAAAGTTTCCTACCGATTTCTCATACACAAACAACAGTTGACCGGCGTTGCCTGGTGAAACGTTGTTGTGATGCCTCGTGTAAGGAGGAGAAATGCGTACCATCACGTTTCCGATTTTGATAAAGGTCGGATTGTAACCTATCGCGATTGCGGTTTATCGTGTCGCGATATTGCTGCTCGCGTTGGTCGAGATCCAATGACTAGCAGAATATGGAATTGGTGGGTTCAGTAGGGTAATACAAAACGCCGTGCTGGAGCCCAACGGCCTCGTATCACTAGCAGTCGAGATGACAGGCATCTTATCCGCATGGCTGTAACGGATCGTGCAGCCACGTCTCGATCCCTAAGTCAGCAGATGGGGACGTTTGCAAGACACAACCATTTGCACGAACAGTTCGACGACGTTTGCAGCAGCATGGACTATCAGCTCGGAGACCATGGCTGAGGTTACCCTTGACGCTGCATCACAGACAGGAGCGCCTGCGATGGTGTACTCGACGACGAACCTGGGTGCACGAATTGCAAAATGTCATTTTTTTTTCGGATGAATCAGGTTCTGTTTACACCATCATGATGGTCGCATCCGTGTTTGGCGACATCGCGGTGAATGCACATTGGAAGCGTGTATTCGTCATCGCCATACTGGCGTATCACCCGGCGTGATGGTATGGAGTGCCATTGGTTACACGGCTCGGTCACGTCTTGTTCGCATTGACGGCAATTTGAACAGTGGACGTTACATTTCAGATGTGTTACGACCCGTGGCTCCACCCTTCATTCGATTCCTGCGAATCCCTACATTTCATCAGGATAATGCAAGACCGCATGTTGCAGTTCCTGTACGGGCCTTTCTGGATACAGAAAATGTTCGACTGCTGCCCTGGCCAGCACATTCTCCAGATCTCTCACCAATTGAAAACGCCTGGTCAATGGTGGCCGAGTAACTGGCTCGTCACAATACGCCAGTCACTACTCTTGATGAATTGTGGTATCGTGTTGAAGCTGCAAGGGCAGCTGTACGTGTACAGGTCATCCAAGCTCTGTTTGATTCAATGCCCAGGCGTATCAAGGCCGTTATTGCGGCCAGATGTGATTGTTCTGGGTACTGATTTCTCAGGATCTATGCACACAAATTGCTTGAAAATGTACATACATGTCAGTTCCAGTATAATATATTTGTCCAATGAATACCTATTTATCATCTGCATTTCTTCTTGGTGTAGCAATTTTAATGGCCAGTAGTTTAATATTCCAGTATCGGTCGAACGAAGGTTTTGTGGCCTAAAGAAGTTTGGAAGGTAGGAGACGAGATACTGGCAGAAGTAAAGCTGTGAGGACGGGGCGTGAGTCGTGCTTGGGTAGCTCAGGTGGTAGAGCAGTTTCCCGTGAAAGGCAAAGGTCCTGAGTTCGAGTCTCGGTGCGGCACACAGTTTTAATGTGCCAGGAAGTTTCATATCAGCGCACACTCCGCTGCAGAGTGAAAATGTCAATCTTGAAATGTTTCCGCTTCAGCACCTGTAGTTTCATGAAGTTTCAACGGGTGGCAGCGCTATACGTAGCCTTCAAAGTGGTGTCTGTACTGGAGGTGGGTCACAAACAGAGAGCTGTCATTGAGTTTCTCTTGGCGGGAAACCAGAGCCTCGCAGATATTCATAGGCGCTTGCAGAATGTCTATAGAGACCCAGGAGTGAACAGTAGCACTGTGGGTCGTTTAACGAGGCGTCTGTCATCATAGTAAACAAGGTCGTGCAAACCTGCCCGATCTCCGCGTGCCGGCCGGCTTCTCACAGCTGTGACTTCCGTAATGTCGGAACGTGCGGACACTCTCAGTCGAGATGATCGACGGATCAGAATCGAACGCATCACGGCACAGCTAAACGTCACTGTTGGTAGTGCTGACACACTTTTCCACCATTTGGGGTACTCAAAGGTGTGTGCCCCCCCCCCCCCCCGGATTCCTCGCCCCGTAACAGAAGACAATAAAGAGCAACTGTTTGGCCCAATGAAGGATGCACTCCGTGTGAAGCAGTAGGTGGATAATGCAACAAGCCGTTGACTTCGACGTCGACCGGTAGAGCGGTACCATGTGGACATACAGGCCCTCTCAGTAAGGCCGTCGTGTTGAACAGAGTTTATGTTGAAAAACAAGGTTTTGTATCCAAAAGAGTGGGGAATAATATGGTGTGTTGGAATCCTGAATAAAATCCACCAGATTTCAGATGAACACGTGTTGCTTTACTTATTGAACGCCTCTCATAGTTTTACGTGGGTGTGCCATTTTAAATCGCTCCTTACTCGAACTCCCAGATATTTAATGGATGTGACTGCTTCCCGTGGTTGTTCTGCAACTGTGTAATGACACAATGATGGATCTTTCAGCCTATGTATCCATAACATGTTACATCAAGCTGTGTTGACGGTTAGCTGTCAATCCCTGCGCCAAGAGACGCTCTCTGCACGTTTCCTGCATTTCGGTATAATTTCCTGCCTTTTTTTTTCTCTGTATGTAGCAGTATCATCCGCGAACAGCGGATATGTCGTTTACATAAATTGTGAAAAGTAATGGTAACTGTGCCGATAGTAACGCGAACTATAAACAGTTCAGGTACGAAAAGAATAGAAGCTTTCGAAATATGGTGCTACAGAAGAATACTAGAGACTACAGGGGTAGATCGAATAACTAGTTAGAAGGTACAGAATCGAATGGGGGAATAATAAATTTGAGTTATACCTTGACTAAAAGAAGGGATAGGTTGATATGACAAATCATAAGGCATCAAAGAATCGTCAGTTTGGTAATGGAGGAAAGTGTACAGGGTAAAAATTGTTGTGCGAGATCGACTCGAATAAAGTAAGCAGATTCAAATGGATGGAACTTGTAGTAGCTATGCAGAGATGAAGCGACCTGCAGAAGATAGACTAGCGTTGAGAAATGGATCAACGACTATTCGTACTGAAGACTGCAACGACAACTACTCATTTGACGGTGATTCAGGATCTGTAATCATCTTATCTTCACAGATGTGTAAACGCTGCCAGGTGATTGATACGCCAATCTCCGTAATGAGGCCCGTGTTTTTGAAATATATACGAGAAGTTTTCGTAGAATATTGCACAGAATTCGGCAACACTGGGACGGTAGTCCTAACTGCACCTGGATGTCCCATCTCATCGCAGCGCGTGACTCCAGTTAACTGACAAGTAAGTAGCTAAGAGATACAAGGGAACTACAAAAGGTAAGCTATACATTATTGTAGAGGGCCAAGTAACATTTATTTGTTGCAGCACTACACTTCAAAGCGACACAGATACATGACACAATTTTTCGACATAATTACCAAGTCTCTGTATACAGCAGTCGGCACGTTCTACCAGTCGTTCAATTCTTCGACGATAGAAATCCGCTTCTCGGTTAAGGAGCCATTCGAGAACCGCTGTGTGAATGTCCGTATCGCTAGTATCTGTCTGTCCCTTCTGGTTTTCTTTCAACTTGCCGAAAAGATGAAAATCTCATGGTGCAAGTTCTGGACTTCACGATCAGCATCATCCGTATCTGTGCTGACTTGATCAAATTGTTGGCACCGTTTCACTATGGCTGCACGCTACGTAAAATTTCGGCCATGTAATGCCAGAATTTCAAGGTGAATCTGCGCGAAATTTAAATGTTTTGCCCATAAGAATAGTACTGTCCCGCGCCGGCCGCTGTGGTCGAGCGGTTCTAAGCGGTTCAGTCCGGAACCGGGCTGCTGCTACGGTCGCAGGTTCGTATCCTGCCTCGGGCATGGATGTGTGTGACGTCCTTAGGTTAGTTAGGTTTAAGTAGTTCTAAGTCTAGGGGGCTGATGACCTCAGATTTTAAGTCCCATAGCGCTTGGAGCCATTTGTATTTGAGTACTGTCCCGCGAACCTTACCTTTGTCGTATTTCTTCTGTTGCCGCGCCATTTCACTCGTGGACTATTATGCATTTGTTAACCGTACTGCAGCGAACTGTGGCTACTGGTACAGCAGAACACGTACTCTTCTCTGACAATGCGCTACTCTTGTTGCGCAATGGGACGACATGTATAACTTACCTTCTGCAGTTCATACGTAAAGATATTGTGCAGGGAATTTATTTCAGTAGATTTCCTTTGAGTTTGAGTCAACAATGTCGGACAACCGAGCGAGGTGACGGGGCTCGCTTTCGGGAATACGGTGGTTCAAATCACAGCTCGGCCATCCAGATATACCGGGTGACCAACAAGTCAGTATAAATTTGAAAACTGAAGAAATCACGGAATAATGTAGATAGAGAGGTACAAATTGACACACATGCTTGGAAACACATGGGGTTCTATTAGAACCAAAAAAATACAAAAGTTAAAAAAATGACTGACAGATGGCACTTCATCTGATCAGAATAGCAATAATTAGCATAACAAAGTAAGACAAAGCAAAAATGATGTTCTTTACAGGAAATACTCAATATGTCCACCATCATTCCTCAAAAATAGCTGTAGTTGAAAAATGTTGTGAATAGCACTGTAAAGCATGTCCGGAGTTATGGTGAGGCATTGGCGTCAGATGTTGTCTTTCAGCATCCCTAGAGATGTCGGTCGATCACGATACACTTGCGACTTCAGGTAACCCCAAAGCCAATAATCGCACGGACTGAGGTCTGGGGACCTGGGAGGCCAAGCATGACGAAAGTGGCGGCTGAGCACACGATCATCACCAAACGACACGCGCAAGAGATCTTTCACGTGTCTAGCAATATGGGCTGGTTTTTTTTTTGTTTTGTTCTAATAAAATCCCATGTCATTCCAAGCATGTGTGTCAATTTTTACCTCTCTGTCTACATTATTCAGTGGTTTATTAAGTTTTCAAATTTATACTGACTTTTTGATCACCCGTTAGGTTTTCCGTAGTTTCTCGCAGTCGCGTTAAGACTCATATCGGCATGATGCCACTGAAAAGCAAAAAGCTGATTTCCTTCGATGCTCCAAGCATGTACCACGCCTCACATGATAACGTCACCGTTGGCTCATTAAGCTCTAATCTCTCTCTTTATCGTAATGCTACAGAACTTGTGCAAAAATATTATAGTCACATTTTAAAAGCGTCTGATTCGTTCTTGAGAATCCCGGCTCGCTGCCGCGCTTTTACCCACAGAGCATAGAACTTCTTTCCTCTGTGTCTCTTGCACAACTTCTACTTTCCCTACATCTCCACGCACTCCCTGCGTAGTTTCAATCGCCTTCCCCTCTCAGACTACGAAATAGTTTCTAATTTTTGTTAGTTTTCGGTAGCTTTTATTTCTAAACGTGTTTAACTGTAAATTGCTTTTGATAATACTCCTACGTGATTTGATTTCACTTACTGATTGTTGGTGTATAGTGTAATAACGTAACAGATAGAGTATTAAATACAGTAGTGACAAATCTTTCTGGATTGCAACACTTTTAAATTTCAATAGACTGTTTGTTCCTAGGTACATGAGCATGTTCTTCTTCGGAAGAGCTTTTTTCAGTTTTGGAAAAAACTTTACTTTTACAGAGTATTTTTGTAATTTCAGAAAAAAGATTGCGGCACATAAAAACTGAGTGTTACCATCCAAAGATAGAACAAGGTACAATGCTCTCCCCTCTGAAACCACGACCAACCCCTGTTACAATTAATAATGAATTAAGGACTGGTCCACTTTTTTGCAAGTACACAAATTATTGTTTTGTTTTATCACCCAAATATGTTTCACGAAATCTGTGGCATCCTCAGTGGGATTTTTTTAGTATTTTCCTTTTGTTTTACATTGTGTGTCTCCTGTGGCTGCCAGCCAAAATCAGCCACAGGTATAAATTAGTACACCATGTCATCATAGTGACATTTTGTTAGTCCTTAGCTGTGACAAGTTTGTTTTTATTTGGCAAACATGTTCTTGTGTTGTTGAGATGAACGTTTCCTCCTGCTCGTTTGTAAGAGGTATTTGTGCAGTGAAACGGGTTTCCAAGCCCCTGCAACATAACAGGACGCAGTATTTAGTAACGAGCAGGAGAAAATTTCAACTCAACAACACAAAAACAAATTTGATACAAAAAAGAAACTTGTCGCAGCCAAGGACTAGCAAAATACTATTATGACGACACAGTGTACTAATTTAGACGTGTAGGTGATTTTGTTTGACAGCCACAGGGCACACAAAGTGTAAAATATATGGAAAATAATTTTAAAAACCCACTGAGGAAGCCACAACTATGGTGTAACATGTTTGGGTGATAAAACAAAACAATAATTTGTGTACTTGCAGAAAGGCAGACCCATCCTTAAGTCATTATTTTTCTACAAGGACAGGAACTGAGCTCAAAACCCCAGTATGATAGTTGTGTTATAGCTGATAGGCTGCTACTCATCCGGTGTAGGTGTTGCGCAAAGCCCAATGGTTAAATTTCAACCGCAGTGTGATAATTACAAATTTTACGTATACACAAAATCCCGTGACATCAAAAACTGATCGGTATTACTGGTATTATTTGAGAGTAGTGTTTTCCACTAGTTATCTGCAGGCTAGTGTAATTTTACGCACGTCTTTCATTCGCTGTTGTGTAAGTTTAATGTGGCCGAAACGTATTGTTATTTCCACTACTGCGGGTTAATTTCAGTGGCACGGTAAACATCCCACCAGGAAGAATAATGTAGCAAAGAGTTCAGAGCTCACGCTGGACGTAAACGAAATAACGTCTCCATAAAGTTAATTACCTTTTTATTTGTTCGCTATAACAGAAAATGATGTCTATTTACCTTCGTAAAACAGTGAGCCATTATTTTGAAACTACAGGCTTGAGTGCGGCACTGTTACGACTGTGTCATTGAGATAGTGCTACCAGTCCAACTTCGTCTCTGCGAGCACCCACCACGGCAGCTGGAAGCCCGGCTATCATGCCGCTTTTGTGCATGTCGTACCTCTCTCACATAGTTGATGATACGACATCGACTGGTAAGTATTTGATTTGAACTATTTCGTTTTGTGTTGAGGATCCTCTCAGAGGGAGACACGTCAGCCATCGCACACTCAAACACTTAAATCTTACACATATATCGTTCATCGTATAAACATCATTACATCCATCTGGTAAGAGTAACTCCACTGAGTCTGCAGCGTCAGCTATAGAGGCGAGGATGCGTAGAAGATTAATTAAACATTGTAAGATATCAAATTATGAAGTTCTCACCACGGAGAAATTTCATGCTCTATGCACACCACAGTCCACATGAAGTCCAGTTTAATGCAGATATTGACACGTAAATTCGAGGAAGATGTTAGTGAAACGTAAATAATCTAATGTTGTCCAGCAGAGTAATAAGGGTACTATGATGATATGATCGTTGATCAATCACTGGACGTGGTCACATTCATGGATTGGCTGTTGACGCTGGACATAAACGAATGTAGCGTATAGCACGTAAACAGGCAAAAAGACCCGTTAAAGTATGATTACACGATTGCAGAGCAATCAATGGAAGCCGTTACTTCCATAAAATACCTAGAAGTATGCGAACAGAGCGGCTTAAAGTGGAATGGCCTCAAAAACTAAGCCGGCCGTGGTGGCCGTGCGGTTCTAGGCGCTCCAGTCCGGAGCCGCGCTACTGCTACGGTCGCAGGTTCGAATCCTGCCTCGAGCATGGGTGTGTGTGATGTCCTTAGGTTAGTAAGGTTTAAGTAGTTCTAAGTTCTAGGGGACTGATGACCACAGCAGCTGAGTCCCATAGTGCTCCGAGCCATTTGAACCTCAAAAACTAATCGCAGGAAAGATTGATTCTGGGCTCAGATTTATTGAAGGAATCCTCAGAAAGTGAAGTCTTCCCAGGAAGGAGGTAGTTTGAAACCTGTGTTCAACCTATACTTGGATATTGCTCATCAGTCTGGGATTCATACCAGGTTGGGCTGATAGACGAAATAGTGAAGATCCTCAGAAGAGCAGTGTGTTTCCTCACCAAGTTTTTTTTAGTAAGCCCGAAAGCATCACGGAAATCATCATCCAACTCCAGTTGAAGACGTTTTGTGCATCTTTGTGTTGGAGTTTATCGTTAAAACTACAAGAGCGTATGATCATAGAACAATTAATCGGTGTATTCCTACATATACCTCGCGAGATGACCGTGAGAGTAAAATTATAGAGATTTCAGCTCACAAGGAAATTTACCGACAACCGTTCTTTCCGCGAACCATTCGCGATTGGAATAGAAAAGGGGGGATGTTACTGTGGTACACAAAGTACCCTCCGCCACACACCACAAGATGGCCTGCGGGTTATATATGTAGATGTGTGATTGAGTATACTAAGTCAAACCTATCTGTAGAATGGTTACACAAAATAAGACGAAGAGCTTCATCTTATTGCGTGAAATGTCAACTAATTTAGCCTTTGTCACATATTTTTACTCTTCGGAATCAAACAGAGATCCAAACATAGAACAGAAAACAAACTGGCATGGATGTTTAGAAAGTCTGTGTTCGATTAAGAACAGCACCCGATTTAGTGTGTCATGTCAATATGGTATGGATAATAAAACTACTAACTTAATCCAACTGGCACTGACAAACGAAAACTCAAGGGCGCGAAATCTGCTAAGTTTTTGAAATAAAAACGAAGATAACGCACGGTGATCTGCATTAATTTTCGATCTGCTACTAAATAAGATCATAAAAACGTGGTAGAAAGGGATACCTGGAATAAATATTGGAACAAAAAATAAACGAATAAATATCTTACACTTGGCCCTTGTTGATGACTTATCAATAATTAGGAGGACTAACACCACAGCCAGAATGTGATCTCACTTCACCTAACACCACAGCCTAACAAGCTTTTAAAACCACCAAATAAAAGTACCCTATCGAACAACAAGTACTCGGGTGAGAGTGTAGGAAACACTGGGAATGACAGAGTGACCAACACAACACGTGCAGCAAAATTATCGAAAGCCTACACAATCAGCTGGAATGTCTAGAAGGAATTCCTTTCCACCAGAGCCAAACTTCACCACTACTAGACAGTCACTCTCCCAGGAACAAACCGCACAACTGAGAAATCATAATGTGTGTCATCGAGAAAATGGTAACAGTAATGTTGAGGACAGGTTCAAGAGCCGGCCGGAGTGGCCGAGCGGTTCTAGGAGCTGCAGTCTGGAACCGCGCGACCGCTACGGTCGCAGGTTCGAATCCTGCCTCGGGAATGGATGTGCGTGATGTCCTTAGGTTAGTTAGGTTTAAGTAGTTCTAAGTTCTAGGGGACTAGGTTCAAGAAGGCATCTGGATGCGCAAAAGCTCAGACGAATTGTTCTTCCTGAGGGACCAACTTTTTTCATTGCACGGAAAAGACGTCTCAGATTTAACGGATATATGGTACAAATGATGACTCAGGGTTAACAAAGAAAATCTGTGTCGTAAACCGAACTCTGCCTCCCCTTCCAGCCGCCCCCCCCCCCCCCAAAAAAAAAAAATCTGCCCCACCTGATTTAATTCGACTACATTTCATTAACAATGATTTACACCTGTTGCTGTTCATCTTATAATTTCTTCTCAAGGCTCTATTCCTTCCTTGCCGTCTCTGACAGTACTGCAGTTTCGTCGGCTAACCTCAAAGCTTAAACTTCTTCTCCATGAACTTTATTGCCTTTCAAATTTCACCTTGCTTTCCTTCATCATTTGCCAATGGACAGATTGTGTCTCACTCCTTTTTCACCCGCTGTTTCCCTGTCATGTCATTCGACCCTTATAATTGCCATCTAGATCTTGTATAGGTTGTAGATAGCATTTCGCTCCGCATTATTTCTCTCTGCCTCCTTCAGAATTTCAAAGAGAATGTTCTCGTCAACGTTTTCAGATGCTCCCTTGAATATACAAATTATATAACCGTAGGTCTACCTTTCTTCAACCTATCGTCAAAGATAAGTCGTTGGAATTATTGTGTAGTAAAGACAGGAAGTGGCAGGTCGCTGACGCTGGATCGTGAATGCTAACGGAATTCGCATGTCAACATATCAGTTCGCACAGGAGGTCCGTGAGATCTCGTAGGATGAAGGGACGGCCACTCTCCTGGAATGCTAAGCAGGGGAGAAAAGGCAGCCGAGATTGGCGCCCTCCGTTCCCCCTCCCGCAACCCCTAGGACGAGGAGACTGCATTGAAGCGCAGGTAGCGAGAGCTGCTAGCGCAGGCAGCTCTTCCTTGCCGAATCCACACCGGCTGCAGCAGTCGAATGGGGCAGGGTGATGGGGCCACTATTCTCCCCACTGTGTGTTAGCAGCTTCATAGACAACAATGCTTGCTATCTGAGGCGTCAGATAGAAAACTATGTGGTTTTCTAAGAAGAGGTAATACGATATGCACGAGAATCGTCAGAGAAAGGAATTCCGATCGCAGCACACTGCCCTCGACTGGAAATATCTGGCTTCGAGTCCTGGGCCGGTGATCATTTTAACTATTCACAGATACTCGTTGTTGCCTGTACTGTGCTAAAGTGTCTCGACTCCCTAAGTCTATCTCAATGAAATAGATATAGCCTTTCATATGCAATTTTCTGAATTTTAGATCTGAGGATGGTTCGTCAGCCCACATCTCGTGGTCGTGCGGTAGCGTTCTCGCTTCCCACGCCCGGGTTCCCGGGTTCCATTCCCGGCGGGGTCAGGGATTTCCTCTGCCTCGTGATGGCTGGGTGTTGTGTGAAGTCCTTAGGTTAGTTAGGTTTAAGTAGTTCTAAGTTCTAGGGGACTGATGACCATAGATGTTAAGTCCCATAGTGCTCAGAGCCATTTGATGGTTCGTCAACGACCCGAAACTGGTAATCAATAAAGAAAATTTGTGATCTTAACGTAGGATTTTTATACACACATGCCCGGACAGTCCTGGTTTTTGTACTGTTGTCCTGGGTAATTCCCAGGGCTGCAAGAATTACTGTCATTTGAGAATTGTATTACTGGTGAGGATTTTTTTAATCTTAGACCCATATGTTCGACAAAGCGTTTTATATCACACTCTTACAGCTTTGCCTGTCTCATCCGACCTTGGACTGAACACTGACGTCGATGGGGAGGCTTAGCTGACAGTTCCGCCACAACTCTTCACTCAGTCATTTGGCAACAGAGCAGGAGCAACGTGTCTATGTTGTTTCCCGTGTGAAGCAAGTCATCTACACGTTTTTGATCATTTTATCTCTATCTGTTTTTTGCTTCCTACATCAATAATGGACAAAAGAAAGCATCTGTTTCATGTTAACCTGCAGCAGGAATAGAAATTTTTGAAATTGCTTAATGGCAGTAACAATGAACGTGTTTATTGCACACTATGTACTGGGTAAATTTCTGTTGCACATAAAGGAAAAGGTAATATTAAATACCATGTGGAAATAGCTAAACGGATTTACTGCTTCACCAAACAAGAGTTCTTTTAAAGCCAAAGATGGGATTAAAAGTGATCTGGAGTGTGCTCATAAAGGGGTCATTTTTTTTCATACTACACTGCTAGACACGAATAAGTACTGTCTAATGAAAAATACAGCTTAATAAATAGAGTTAATGTTTCTGTAATATGTTTTCACTAATTTCATAAATATGTCCTGGGTTGGACCCAAAAGAATACGGTAAGCCTACCTTTATACCAAGCGTTAATTCTATGAATGACATTTACTTCTCTCTGTATCATTCAGGTTAGGTGATTTATCGCTGTTAATGAGCCTGTTTAAAAGTCCTCTCGAAAAACTATTTCTACCAGCACAAAATGTTCATCTGACTGTGTGCTAATAACATCCGACAGTTGCACGGAGTCCAAACAGCTGAACTAAAAGTTAAAATTCCAAGGAATAAAAAACTGTACTCCCTCGTAAGCGTCGTTTATAGCTCACTATTTTAAAACCTTACCTAACTGAAAAGTCAATTTACGTTCTGAAAACACCTTTTTCTCATCAGTTAACGCATATTTCATAAATTCACACGTACCTCATAAAATCCAAAACTCTTAGGGAAATAACAGTTGCTGCATCCATAACCTCAATATATGCTCACCTCATATCACTGTACACCTAACTTTCAGAATTAAAGTAATAAATCAGTCCGGCTCAAATACAATACAATAACTGACTCAGTTACAGTGACTGTTAATGGTCTCTTCATTTAGAAAAAAAAAAAAAGTAAGTTGACTGTGGATGTTGCCTCAGCGTATTCTGTGGGCATTATTCACGACCTCTGTTGACTCCACTTAGTTTTCCAGCTACTTATTTTGCCCGTATGCGATGCTATGTACCAGCTCAGTGGTTCTTATGCAGCAACAGTATAAAACATTTTCAAACATGCTGATTATGAAAAGTAATTTCCTTGCTTGTTCGCCTTTTTCTATTACTCTACAAAGGATTCTTTTTCCATACACACTCTTTCGATGTACTTCAGAGGGAATATAAGCAAGTGGATATAACTGGCCCTTTGGAAGATTTAAATATGCAATCGCAGATGCAATGTATTGCAAAACTAAGATAAAATTAAATTTTCCTCGAGATACTTGAGTTTCACCTTTATCTACGACAGTGGTGGAAGCTGCAGAAATGAATTAAAATTTGCACTCTGGCCAGGACTTGAACCTCGGTCTCTTTCTTGTGAGGCAGGTAGACTAGCGATTACATCGCCATAACAATGCACCTAAGGTAGCCAGAGTACTGTACTCCAATGCCCCCCCCCCCAACCAAAAAACTCAATTTATATCTTCAGCTGTTGACAATAACTATCTTTCTCCTACTGCAGTCTTGCATCTAAATTTGCAACTTACCTCAAACCAAGTCAAAATTTCTTCAGCACATTGAAGCATCCAAAGTTCCTCAGTTCACTCTAAAATTTTATTAAAGTATCTTGCTTCTCATTAAAATTCTCCGGTTCCCTTAAGTGATCCAGATTTTTTTGAAATTATTATTTCAATACAGGTCGAAATTGTAGAAACCAAATTTATTTATAAAACAAAACGGAGTACACAAACCCTATAGGCTACAGTTTTTGGATCTTAACATTGATTCACGCATTAATTTCGACCAGAATTCTAATGTATGTGACATCATAAATGAGATTATATTTATCCGTGATAATATGGTTATACAGTCTTTGATGCTAACAAACTCTTCTACGACGTAAAAATACATTGTCGTTTGTACGACGTTTGTTTTTAAATACATTAGAGCTGTGACGGTTGCACTCACTATTCCAAGGGTATTACAGATAATAGTAGAACATCTTTCTTATAGCAAAACAAGAAGACATGTTATATCGCCATTCCCCAAATGAGCCACCTTTGTATACTTTTTTTTTTTTTTTTTTTTTTTTTTTTTTGTCATAAGTCTACTGACTGGTTTGATGCGGCCCTCCACGAATTCCTTTCCTGTGCTAACCTCTTCATCTCAGAGTAGCACTTGCAACCTACGTCCTCAATTATTTGCTTGACGTATTCCAATCTCTGTCTTCCTCTACAGTTTTTGCCCTCTACAGCTCCCTCTAGTACCATGGAAGTCATTCCCTCATGTCTTAGCCGACGTCCTATCATCCTGTCCCTTCTCGTTATCAGTGTTTTCCACATATTCCTTTCCTCTCCGATTCTGCGTAGAACCTCCTCATTCGTTACCTTATTAGTCCACCTAATTTTCAACATTCGTCTATAGCACCACATCTCAAATGCTCCGATTCTCTTCTGTTCCGGTTTTCCCACAGTCCAAGTTTCACTACCATACAATGCTCTACTCCAGACGTACAGCCTCAGAAATTTCTTCCTCAAATTAAGGCCGGTATTTGATATTAGTAGACTTCTCTTGGCCAGAAATGCCTTTTTTGCCATAGCGAGTCTGCTTTTGATGTCCTCCTTGCTCCGTCCGTCATTGGTTATTTTACTGCCTAGGTAGAAGAATTCCTTAACTTCATTGACTTCGTGACGATCAATCCTGATGTTAAGTTTCTCGCTGTTCTCATTTCTACTACTTCTCATGACCTTCGTCTTTCTCCGATTTACTCTCAAACCATACTGTGTACTCATTAGACTGTTCATTCCATTCAGCAGATCATTTAATTCTTCTTCACTTTCACTCAGGATAGCAATGTCATCAGCGAATTGTATCATTGATATCCTTTCACCTTGTATTTTAATTCCACTCCTGAACCTTTCTTTTATTTCCATCATTGCTTCCTCGATGTACAGATTGAAGAGTAGGGGCGAAAGGCTACAGCCTTGTCTTACACCCTTCTTAATACGAGTACTTCGTTCTTGATCGTCCACTCTTATTATTCCCTCTTGGTTGTTGTACATATTGTATATGACCCGTCTCTCCCTATAGCTTACCCCTACTTTTTTCAGAATCTCGAACAGCTTGCACCATTTTATATTGTCGAACGCTTTTTCCAGGTCGACAAATCCTATGAACGTGTCTTGATTTTTCTTTAGCCTTGCTTCCATTATTAGCCGTAACGTCAGAATTGCCTCTCTCGTCCCTTTACTTTTCCTAAAGCCAAACTGATCGTCACCTAGCGCATTCTCCATTTTCTTTTCTATTCTTCTGTATATTATTCTTGTAAGCAGCTTCGATGCATGAGCTGTTAAGCTGATTGTGCGATAATTCTCGCACTTGTCAGCTCTTGCCGTCTTCGGAATTGTGTGGATGATGCTTTTCCGAAAGTCAGATGGTATGTCGCCAGACTCATATATTCTACACACCAACGTGAATAGTCGTTTTGTTGCCACTTCCCCCAATGATTTTAGAAATTCTGATGGAATGTTATGTATCCCTTCTGCCTTATTTGACCGTAAGTCCCCGCATCTCGTGGTCGTGCGGTAGCGTTCTCGCTTCCCACGCCCGGGTTCCCGGGTTCGATTCCCGGCGGGGTCAGGGATTTTCTCTGCCTCGTGATGGCTGGGTGTTGTGTGCTGTCCTTAGGTTAGTTAGGTTTAAGTAGTTCTAAGTTCTAGGGGACTTATGACCACAGCAGTTGAGTCCCATAGTGCTCAGAGCCATTTGAACCATTTTTTGACCGTAAGTCCTCCAAAGCTCTTTTAAATTCCGATTCTAATACTGGATCCCCTATCTCTTCTAAATCGACTCCTGTTTCTTCTTCTATCACATCAGACAAATCTTCACCCTCATAGAGGCTTTCAATGTATTCTTTCCACCTATCTGCTCTCTCCTCTGCATTTAACAGTGGAATTCCCGTTGCACTCTTAATGTTACCACCGTTGCTTTTAATGTCACCTAAGGTTGTTTTGACTTTCCTGTATGCTGAGTTTGTCCTTCCGACAATCATATCTTTTTCGATGTCTTCACATTTTTGCTGCAGCCATTTCGTCTTAGCTTCCCCGCACTTCCTATTCATTTCATTCCTCAGCGACTTGTCTTTCTGTATTCCTGATTTTCCCGGAACATGTTTGTACTTCCTCCTTTCAACAATCAACTGAAGTATTTCTTCTGTTACCCATGTTCTTCGCAGCTACCTTCTTTGTACCTATGTTTTCCTTCCCAACTTCTGTGATGGCCATTTTTAGAGATGTCCATTCCTCTTCAACTGTACTGCCTACTGCGCTATTCCTTATTGCTGTATCTATAGCGTTAGAGAACTTCAAACGTATCTCGTCATTCCTTAGTACTTCCGTATCCCACTTCTTTGCGTATTGATTCTTCCTGACTAATGTCTTGAACTTCAGCCTGCTCTTCATCACTACTATATTGTGATCTGAGTCTATATCTGCTCCTGGGTACGCCTTACAATCCAGTATCTGATTTCGGAATCTCTGTCTGACCATGATGTAATCTAATTGAAATCTTCCCGTATCTCCCGGCCTTTTCCAAGTACACCTCCTCCTCTTGTGATTCTTGAACAGGGTATTCGCTATTACTAGCTGAAACTTGTTACAGAACTCAATTAGTCTTTCTCCTCTTTCATTCCTTGTCCCAAGCCCATATTCTCCTGTAACCTTTTCTTCTACTCCTTCCCCTACAACTGCATTCCAGTCGCCCATGACTATTAGATTTTCGTCCCCCTTTACATACTGCATTACCCTTTCAATATCCTCATACACTTTCTCTATCTGTTCATCCTCAGCTTGCGACGTCGGCATGTATACCTGAACTATCGTTGTCGGTGTTGGTCTGCTGTCGATTCTGATTAGAACAACCCGGTCACTGAACTGTTCACAGTAACACACCCTCTGCCCTACCTTCCTATTCATAACGAATCCTACGCCTGTTATACCATTTTCTGCTGCTGTTGATATTGCCCGATACTCATCTGACCAGAAATCCTTGTCTTCTTTCCACTTCACTTCACTGACCCCTACTATATCTAGATTGAGCCTTTGCATTTCCCTTTTCCGATTTTCTAATTTCCCTACCATCTTGAAGCTTCTGACATTCCACGCCCCGACCCGTAGAACGTTATCATTTCGTTGATTATTCAATCTTTTTTTTTCATGGTAACCTCCCCCTTGGCAGTCCCCTCCCGGAGATCCGAATGGGGGACTATTCCGGAATCTTTTGCCAATGGAGAGATCATCATGACACTTCTTCAATTACAGGCCACATGTCCTGTGGATACACGTTACGTGTCTTTAATGCAGTGGTTTCCATTGCCTTCTGCATCCTCATGTCGTTGATCATTGCTGATTCTTCCGCCTTTAGGGGCAATTTCCCACCCCTAGGACAAGAGAGTGCCCTGAACCTCTATCCGCTCCTCCGCCCTCTTTGACAAGGCCGTTGGCAGAATGAGGCTGACTTCTTATGCCGGAAGTCTTCGGCCCCAATGCTGATTATTCATGAAAATTTAGGCAGTGGCGGGGATCCACCCCGGGACTGAAGACGTTTTGATTATGAATCAAAGACACTACCCCTAGACCACGGGTACCCATGTATACATATACACAGTAATAAATTACGATCGCTAGCCACCTTCCAATGTAAATATAGCTTTTATTGACGGAAGTCTCCGAAGAAATGTTTGGCTTGTCTTCGACGCAGCTCTTTTTGTTTAAGAAGAGGGGTTGCATTGTTAATGTAATTGAAATCTGCCAGGAATGAAAGGAATTCGGAAGGAATTGGCTGTGACCTATAGTAAGGGACCACCCTGACATTTGTCTAAATTGAAAATGGGACACCACAGAAAACCATTTTCAAGGTTGCCGTGGGTGGATTCATATCACTTCGCCACTCGATCCAGGGATTGCTAGCTCAGCGCCTCGAGGCAAAGAGCTACCCCGGTCGGTGAAGAATTTAGAAACATTGGTTGTTGTACATTCTTTCCAAATAAAATAAAATGCATCACAGCAAAGGATGCAATTCCGATGTTGCATGTTTTTCCTTTAATTGTGCATATTTCCTCATGCAGGGCGCAGTCGGCTCCGACGAATTCAAGCAGTCCGCTGTAAAAACGAACTAACTATAGAGTGTGTTGTCATCGCATCCACAAACCCCTCTCCATCGTTCCATAGGCCTACTGGCACCGACTTTCATAAGTGAGTACCGTCAGGGTGACCAGACAGGACGATATTTGGCAACTGGGCTAGTAACGATAGAATTTTGAGCAAATTTTTTAAAAAATGAAACCATTGCCGTTTGGGTGACATTTCTGTTGATCAATACGAGTTTTGGGCGAGACAGAGATGTCAAACTATTTTTATGCATTGATTTTACTTTAATGATACTTGTACTTACGTCTATCGCTTCGATGCCTTGTGAAATACTGAAGTATTGCAACCCTATGTTCTATCTGTCTTGAAATAACGACTTCAGTGTTAACATTAAACTACTGTAGATAGGTAATTAGGTTATTATCGTAGTGCCTACATATATTTAACTTATTATACCGCTCGCGGACGAATAAAAATCGGTTTTACACTTCTTTCTTGTTACAAACTCATCCATAATTAGAAACTATCAGAACAGTATGCAGCACAAAAACAATAAACAGCAACGATTACATTAAATTCAACTGCAGCTAGGAACTGACCTGATTAACAAAACAACAACTGAACTAAAGTAAGGCCAACAAAGCACAGTAGTTCTTCTTGGCTAAAGTAGGGATAGACGAAAGCCGATACTGTTATCGATATATCGATAATTTAAATCTATCGATGGAATTGTTCAAATGGTTCAAATGGCTCTGAGCACTATGGGACTCAACTGCTGTGGTCATCAGTCCCCTAGAACTTAGAACTACTTAAACCTAACTAACCTAAGGACATCACACACATCCATGCCCGAGGCAGGATTCGAACCTGCGACCGTAGCAGTCCCACGGTTCCGGACTGCGCGCCTAGAACCGCGAGACCACCGCGGCCGGCCGATGGAATTGTTGACTACTGGTAGTGCGTATCTGATTTTCGTCGAATGACTGAAAGTCGAAATAAAAGGGGCGATCAAAAATTTTCCGTTTAAAGGTCGTGTAGTCCAGAATCGGCATGTCACCCAGGCAAAATCGCCATGGGCACTGAGGTAATCATCCCGTTGACGCACCATGTCGAAGATAGAGCAACGTGTCCTACTGTATGAAGACGTCCGCAACTGCCTGCTGAACATTCTCGTCCGAAAGACATTGTCGACCCTTCAAGGACTTTCTTAAGGGATCGAAAGCGTGGTAATCGCCTGGGGAGAGATCAGGACTATATGGCTGGTACTCGAGTGTCTCGCACTTAAGTTGGCGTAACTTCTGCGTTACGACATTCGCGATATGGGGACGCGCGTTATCATGAAGCAGCGGCAGCTCTTGTCTTACCATTCCAAAACGGTGGTTTCCGACAGACATGATGCTCTATACCCGTTCTTGTTTTTCCGATGGATGTCTACCGGTGTTTGTCCTTCGGTAGCCAAGTAAAGAATAACAGCATGTTTGGTCCAGTTTGGACGCATTTGATAATAACGTTGCCATAATTTCAAGTTTCTGCGTTTACTGCACGCACGTCGGAAAGATACGAATGACACACACTAATCTATTGCCTAAATATCGGCACTTATATATGCGCATCGGAGTCGTGCTAAGGTGCAAATACGATGCAGAAACTTTCTGATCGCTCCTTATATCTCTCAGTTTCACTACATGGCAGCTAGGGCGTATGTAATTTCGTTTAGGAGACAGCGTGGGGGTGGGGGGCTTCCGGGCCCCCTGGAGCCCCCTGTGGCTACGTCCCTGTGGGCAGCTATCTGTCCAATGCCCTCATACGTGTATCAAATAAACAAATCATGTTTAAAAGCTCTCTAATATTGGTGACATACGGCGTACCATTTATAACTGTCTATCGTAGAAGATAATTATGTTGCAGTACTACGAAACAGACAAACGAATAAACTTTTCACATTATCAACCAAATGAATCTGTCTGCAGTAACAAGAAACAAAATGAGGGTACAATTTATAAACGCTTTTCACAAGGAAATGCAAAACAGACCTAATACAAGATAAGCCACGTAAGATTTTTTTTTATTTCCTGAAGGATTCAAGATACCTGCGAAGCGTTTTCGGGGGATGATAGTACGTGGACGTACTCGTAATTTGTTGATAGTTAATATTCGAAACTCTTGTATCAGCCGGGATACTGAAGGTAATACTATTTTTATTTTACCGCATTCGAAAGTTCTTAAAGTAAGAAATACCGCCAAAAAGGAGCCGTCATGCCAAGTTGCGTCGTTATATAAAGTATATATTAAACTTGAGAATATACAATATTTGAAATAATTTTAATAATTCACTTCTAATACGCTAAATGTTAACACATCCATTTATCAAAACTCCAGGAGGTGGCGGCACTCACTCAGAGTTTCCAATATACCACGTCAAATGAAAAAGTAAAAAATTGTAGCCGTATTAAAATCTGCGAGAGAACGTAATAGACCTCAAAGCTGTCGGCCAGTTCTCCTACTCTTTATAATCTACATACTGTTTGAAAGAATCACCCGCTGCAAGATTAGTCATAAAATATTGAAATCAGTTCCACCTGAGCAAGCTGCCTTCTGATCAAACAAAAGCTGTTCGTATCACGTTCTCTCTTCAACTACTTGTTTTGAAGGTGGATTTCAAAAGCAACTGAAATCATCTGTGGTATTATTAGATTTAGTAGTGGCATATGGCACTAAAGGGACACAAGGATTAATATGCAATTTTCTTCGGAATACAGCACTCCAAGTGTTTATTGTGAATACATGGAGCAAGCAAACGAAATGGTATAAAGGTCTTCCTCAGGGCTCCTTTCCTCTTTAGTATGTATACTGCAGATATAGTAGCAACAACACCCCTAAAATTTGGATAAGCTGATGATTGGACAATAGCTATAAGGTACAAGGAGATTAAAAAAAAGGGAGGATGTTCTAATAAATGATTTTTTGCGGTGGATAACTACTCTCGCAAATGGAGGCTCCAACCCAGTTCAAATAAGACAAAAGTTTCATGCTTTCACCTACGTAATAAACCTGCAAACATAAAACTTAGAATTCCTTTCAGCAATGTCGCCTTAACTCACAACAAAAGATTCTAGCAGTTATTTTAGACAGAACGGGAAGGTATATAGACGGAATCTATCTCAAATACAAATAAGTACCATTCTCCGTGACATCAGGATACCTTGTTGGCGAGATTGTACGCAGATTTCGGTCGATCTATCGTTAAAGCAGCCTACTGTTAGAATGTCCTTACATGGAGGTACCCGTGCAATGGAGCTCCGTCCCGTTGGAAAATGAAGCCAGATGAAACGAGTGAGTGAACTAGACCCCTACCGGCAAACACTCGAACCAGAAACTTGCAACTGGCACGAAGGTAAAATTTAATTATGACACGCGAGTTAAAATTCACCCCAAGTATCTACACTGAAGCGACAAAGAAATTGGCACAGGCATGCGTATTCAAATACAGAGATATATGAACAGGTAGAGTACGGCGCTGCTGTCGGCAACGCCTCTATAAGACAATAACTGTCTGGCGCATTTTTTAGATCGGTTACTGCTGCTACAGTGGCAAGTTATCAAGACGTAAGTGAGTTTGAACGTGGTGTTATATTCGGCACACGAGCGATGGAACACAGTATCTCCGAGATAGCGATGAAGTGGGGATTTCACGTACGACCGGTACGAGTGTACCGTGAATATCAGGAAACCAGAAAAACATCAAATCTCCGACATCGCTGCGGCCGGAAAAAGATCCTGCAAGAACGGGACCAATCGTTCAACGTGACAGAAGAGCAACCCTTCCGCAAATTGCTGCAGATTTCAATGCTGGGCTATCAACAAGTGCCAGCGTGGGATCCATTCAACGACATTCAACGAAACATCATCGGTATGGGCTTTCAGAACCGAAGGTCCAGTCGTATACCCTTGATGACTGCACAACACAAAGCTTTATGCCTCGCCTGGGCCCATCAACACAGACATTGGACAGTTCAAATTCAAATGGCTCCAAGCACTATGGGACTTAACATCTGAGCTCATCAGTCCCCTAGACTTAGAACTACTTAAACCTAACTAACCTAAGGACATCACACACATCCTTGCCCAAGGTAGGATTCGAACCTGCGAGCGGACTGAAGCGCCTAGAACCGCTCAGCCACAGCGGCCGGCCATTGGTCTGTTAACGACTGGAATCATGTTGCCTGGTCGGACGAGTCTCGTTCCAAATCGCACTGAGCAGATGGACGTGTACGGATATGGAGACAACCACATTGAATCCATGGACCCTGCATGTCAGCAAGGGACGGTTCAAGCTGATGGAACCCCTGTAATAGTGTGGGGCGTGTGCAGTTGGAGTGATATGGGACCCCTGATACGTTTGGATACGACTCTGACAAGTAACACGTAAGTAAACATCCCGTCTGATCACGTGCATCCATTCATGTCCATTGTGCATTCCGACGCACTTGAGAATTCCAGAAGGACAATGCGACACCGCACACGTCCAGAATTGCTACAGAGTGGCTCCATGAACACTCTTCTGAGTTTAAACACTTCCTCTGGCCACCAAATTCCACAGACATGAACATTATTGAGCATGTCTGGGATGCCTTGTAACGTGCTCTTCAGAAGAGATCTCCACCCCCTCGTACTCTTACGGATTTTTGGACAGCCCTGCAATATTCATGGTGTCAGTTCCCTCCAGCACTACTTCAGACATTAGTCGAGTCCATGCCACGTCGTGTTGCGGCACATCTGCGTACTCGCAGGGGCCCTACACGATATTATGCAGTTGTACCAGTTTCTTTGGCTCTTCATTGTATCTATATTCATGTAGAAGATACGGTGTTGTGAAATTAAGTGAATCTTTTTAAAACAAAAACAGACAAAAACCGTTCTAACAGGCCCTGAAGGCCCAACGGTACCGACCTCAGACTCAGGCATTACTGGATGCGGATATGGGCGGGCATGTGGTCAGCACACAGCTCTCCCAGGCGTTGTCAGTTTTCGTGACCGATGCCGCCATTTCTCAATCAAGTAACTCCTCAATTTTCCTCACAACGGCTGAGTGCACTCCGCTTGGCATCGGTAACGGCGCTATTTATTCTTATTCAGCAGCAATCCCGAAAGGAACAGAGTCTCTTGAAATGTGGCGTCATAGAAAAATATTGAAGATCATATGGGTAGATCGGATACCCAATAAACAGTTAGTGAATGGAATTGAAAAGGGAGGGCTTTATAGTACGACGTGTGTGGGGGGAAGGGAAGGGAGAAATCCTAGAGTCAGACCAAGGCTTGATTATCGTAAACACGTTCATGTGGATTTAGGTGGCAGTAGTTACGCGGAGATGAAGAGGCTTAAACAGTACAGACTAGCGGGGAGAGCTGCATCAAACCAGTCCTCGGGCTGAAAACCACAACTCAGCAGTGTCCTGCATTTTGGTGTGGAGAGTGTTGAACACAGGCAGGAGTTACCGAGTAGCATGGAGCAGCCGATTTTATGGTATGTGTGTGCACGACACACCAGCGAGGAACTACTCGTAAAGCCGGCCGGCGTGGCCGTGCGGATCTAGGCGCTTCAGTCTGGAACCGTGGGACCGCTACGGTCGCAGGTTCGAATCCTGCCTCGGGCATGGATGTGTGTGATGTCCTTAGGTTAGTTAGGTTTAAGTAGTTCTAAGTTCTAGGGGGCTGATGACCGCAGATGTTAAGTCCCATAGTGCCCGGAGCCATTTGAACCATTTGAACTACTCGTAAATATCAATCAATACATTTTACAGAGTTCTCGGGAACGATACCGATATAGATTGAAGATTCTAAATAGATTGCAGGAACAGGATGTGCATACTTGTATCCTACTATGGGAACGGGGGCTATTTACAAGCTTTCTGCTGAAACGACCAGCTTTTTCGCCGAGGTTCTAGCAATAAGAGTAGATACGCATTGCTTAATATCAATGATATTCTGGCAGTAAAGATTCGCGTTGGGCCCTCGAAAAGTTAGAACAACAGGCCTGAAACTTGAAAACTGACTACCGTCTCTTCGAAGTACAGGATCTTATCTATCAGTGTATCGAGCAAGAGAAAAAGTGCAACTTCTCTGGGTGGAGGGGGAATCCGAAACCATGGACAACAAAATAGTTGATCAATCAGCAAATAGTAATATACGAAATTGTTTTTCAGAGACCACTACCAGCTACAAAAAATTGTTGATTTACTACATTATTTAATGAAGTAACGTGTTTCGAGGTATAAATCTCATCTTCTGGCTGCAATAGCAATACAAAAACGTTTAACAAAAAATGGCTCTGAGCATTATGGGATTTAACATCTATGGTTAGCAGTCCCCTAGAACTTAGAACTACTTAAACCTAACTGAGCTAAGGACAGCACACAACACCCAGTCATCACGAGGCAGAGAAAATCCCTAACCCCGCCGGGAAACGTTTAACAAAATGGTTCAAATGGCTGTGAGCAGTATGGGACTTAAATTCTGAGGTCATCAGTCCGCTAGAACTTAGAACTATTTAAACCTAACTAACCTAAGGGCATCACACACATCCATGCCAGAGGCAGGATTCGAACCTGCGACCGTAGCTGTCGTGCGGCTCCAGATTGTAGCGCCTAGAACCGCTCGGCCACCTCGGCCGGCAACGTTTAACAAAAGTGTACGTAAGTACTGAAGTTTTCGTTACAGTTTTGACATTTGTTATGGTCATTCTGCGGAGATAGAAAAGGAAAACCTAAAGTGTGAATATCCACTTCTTTTTTGGTCTACCATTCACATAAAGGATTTTAAATAATCGCTCACATTGCTCATGTCAAATGGCTACCTTCTTCTTCATTGTTATAGAGACATCTGAACACACCACAAGAAGATAGCCATTTCATATGAACGATGCGATTGATCATGTAAATTTCGTTATGTGAACAGCAGACCAAACAACGAACTGAATATTGCCTCATATTAGATTCCCTTTCTTTCTCAGCAGGACTAACATAGCACGTGCCAAAACTGCACAAAAAATCTTTAATATCTATGTGTACTTTCGTTAAAAGTTTTTTACTGCAATTCTATCCTGAAGATGTGGTTTATAGCCTACCTCGAAGTATGACGCTTTATTAAATAATTTAGTAACTCAAAAAGTTTTGTGACTCGTAGCGATCTCTGAAAATCCCTTTCATATTTTTGAAACAGTTACGGTCGATTAACAGTCAATATGGCTTCAAGGATTAATATTACGGAAGGAATAGCTTAATGTGTACGTCTGGTTTATGCGGACTTTGCAGCCATTGTACGAAAGGGGCATTTGATGAATGGTACCGATTCTGGGAAACCGCTCAGATGACGAGGGGACAGCACTTCACAAGGAATCAACCATTCATTCCTAAAGAAAGATGATATTCAACGTTAAGACACACACGACGACATGCGACATCACAAACAGGAACGCGAATGCAAAGTTTTAACCTCCTCGTGTAACGAATATGAATCCTCATAACTGGCAGACCTAAATCACTCAGCTGTTTCTGCCACGCCACTCAGTCGGCAAAACTCTAGAAGGCAGTCGTCGGACAGGGAATTTCCCTACCCACAAGTGTCACGATCCTTGCACGACAACCAAAAACATATGTCCACGTTGCAAATACTATCAAGAGGACATTTCCCTGTAAATTCCAAGACAGCAACTGGTACGAAGAGAGAAAACTGTGTACATTCATTTTTATAATTGGTTGTTTGTGTACAGTGGTCAACTCTAGCTCTTCGCACTGAAGACCACAACAACATGCAGAGGATGTAAATAACTGCCTGACTGATTTACAGTCTGGACCGGAAGCCTTGCCTTACAGCAATGGCAAGACCTTTCGGGAAAACTACCTGTGTCGGTCGCATGGTCGGCCCCCAAGCGAGCGCCGCCCGGCTTGTAAGAGAGCCTGGGTTTCCCACCCCACGGGAGGGAGGCAAAGATTTTCTGTACGGATTTTCCCCAAGTTGGGCTGCCCAGACTTACGGCGCCAGGGCGTCGCTTTTGTTACACCCCAAGTGGGGCGCTTTGTCCACTGTGGGCTTTGAGTAGAATACGTTTCCGGGCACTAAGGCCTTTGGCACCATTCGCAAACGATTCATCGTACTGACAAACACACAGACTTGATATTTCAGCGTGCAGTGATATACGGCGTGTACCAGAACGCCACCGGCAAACTTTCAGATGTGGTATTATGAAGCAAAACAGGAAAAAGTATCTAGCACACATGGGCTCTAAAATGTATATCTTAAGAACTACGAGCACTTGTTTATCTTAGCTACTGAGACATACGCTCCATTAATGAAAGCTCTCTGCTTTCCATATTTTGAGAAGTGATAGCATGAGAAAAATGTGCAGTAAAAAGTGCATACATTGAGAGCTATGGGCACTACTTCGTTTTCACTACTGTGAAACACATCTCCTCTACTGAACTAGTGCTCATACTACTGAAGATGCACATTTTAGAGCCCATGTTTACTGGACACTGTTTTCTTGTTTGGTCCATACTATTTCCTACTAAAATATGGAAAGCAAACAGATTACAGAGGAAGAGATGTGTTTAACAGTATCAAAGACGAACAAATGATCTTATCTCTTAAGGTATGTATTTTAGACCTCATGTTTACTAGACTTTTTTCTTCTTTTCTTCGAAAATTTGTCGATGGAGTCCTGGTTCATCCTGCATATTTTTAATAGTGAGTAGGAACACAAAAAAATGCGACCTTTCACTTATTTCCGTTAACTAGCTTTCAGGTGTCTTCAGCCTGCAGTTAAGGCATTCACAAGTTACATATTCGTGTTTGTAGAGTGAAGCTGAGTACTGCAGGTTGATTCTCTTTGACAATAAAATAGGTAACAGTATAGTGTGTCGTCTTATGTGTCATTTATATGGCAAGTTGTGTAGTGAAACGAATTTCTTTACTTACTGCGGCGATTTGGCCGGTTTTGGTGTCCAGTAGCTAACCGACAGCTTGCATTGTCAAAGCCTGTCAGCTGAAGCGTTAAATACTACTTGCATGTAATACCAAAAGCTTAACACATACTGTCTTTCACACCCTGCCTATCATACGCTAACTCACCCCCCCCCCCCTCTCTCTCTCTCTCTCTCTCTCTCACACACACACACACACACACACACACACACAGACTGCCTCCAACCACGCTAAATCATAACATCTCCTCACGTTTTCTTGTGAAAAACCCTTTCGGACAACTGTCAGTTAGTTACATGTTCGTGTATGACTGACATGGTTTCTATTCAGATGTAGAACGAGTCACCACAAAACAGAACAGTGACTTAAAGTAATAATTCGGATTTATTATTCTTTCACATTTCACGCGTCACGAGGGTAACATACTCAAATTTATCGTTGCCTTCGGTACTACAAATGGAACTAGTTTTTTTCAGTAAATTTGTCTATACCAGAGAATTATAAGAAAAGAAGATATCAGTCTAGATTCAAAATTAGCGTTTTTACTTGTCAGATATTTTACACTACTGGCCATTAAAATTGCTAAACCAAGACGAAATACAGATGATAAACGGGTATTCATTGGACAAATATATTATACTAGAACTGACATGTGATTACATTTTCACGCAATTTCGGTGCATAGATCCTGAGAAATCAGTACCCAGAACATCCACCTCTGGCCGTAATAACGGCCTTCATACGCCTGGCGTACTGTGACGAGCCAGTTGCTCGGCCACCATTGACCAGACGTTTTCAATTGGTGAGAGATCTGGAGAATGTGCTGGCCAGGGCAGCAGTCGAACAATTTATGAACCCAGAAAGGCTCGTACAGGACCTGCAACATGCGGCCGTGCTTTATCCTGCTGAAATGTAGGGTTTCGCAAGGATCGAATGAAGGGTAGAGCCACGGGTCGTAAAACATATGACATGGAACGTCCACTGTTCAAAGTGTCGTCAATGCGAACAAGAGGTAACCGAGACGTGTAACCAATGGCACCCCATACCATCACGCCGGGTGATACGCCAGTATCGCGATGACGAATACACGTTTCCAATGTGTGTTCACCGCGATGTCGCCAAACACGGATGCGACCATCATGATGCTGTAAACAGAACCTGTATTCATCCGAAAAAATGACGTTTTGCAATTCGTGCACCCAGGTTCGTCGTTCAGTACACCATCGCAGGCGCTCCTGTCTGTGATGCAGCGTCAAGGGTAACCGCAGCCATGGTGTCCGAGCTGATAGTCCATGCTGCTGCAAAAGTCGTCGAACTGTTCGTGCAGATGGCTGTTGTCTTGCAAACGTCCCCATCTGTTGACTCAGGGATCGAGACATGGCTGCACGACCCGTTACAGCCATGTGGATAAGATGCCTGTCATCTCGGTTGCTAGTGATACGAGGCCGTTGGGATTTAGCACGGCGTTCCGTATTACCCTCCTGAACCCACCGATTCCATATTCTGCTAACAGTCATTGGATCTCGACCAACGTGAGCAGTAATGTCGCGATACGATAAACCGCAATCGCGATAGGCTACAAACCGACCTTTATCAAAGTCGGAAACGTGATGGTACGCATTTCTCCTCCTTACACGAGGCATCACAACAACGTTTCACCAGGCAATTCCGGTCAACTGCTGTTTGTGTATGAGGAATCGGTTGGAAACTTTCCTCATGTCAGCACGTTGTAGGTGTCGCCACCGGCGCCAACCTTGCGTGAATGCTCTGAAAAGCTAAGTCATTTGCATATCACAGCATCTTCATCCTGTCGGTTAAATTTCGCGTCTGTAGCACGTCATCTTCGTGGTGTAGCAATTTTAATGGCCAGTAGTGTATATATATTACTGGGCAGGTGAGCAACGATTTTTGTGGCTGCATATTGGAATTTAAGAAGATGGGCCCTTGATAAACTGAAAAAACCAGGGGTTGTAGAAAGTTTCAGAGAGAGGGAACGACTGACAATAACTGGAGAAAGAAATACAGTAGAAGAAGACTTGGTAGCTTTGAGAGATGAAATAATGAAGGCAGCAGAGGATCAAGTAGGTAAAGAGACGAGGGCTAGTAGAAATCCTTGGGTAACATAAAAGATATTTAATTTAGCTGATGAAACGACAAAATATAAAAATGCAGTAAATGAAGCAGGCAAAAAGGAATACAAATGTCTCAGAAATAAGATCGAGAGGAAGTGCAAAATGGATAAGCAGGGATGGCTAGAGGACAAATGTAACGGTGTAGAGGCGCATATCACTAGGGGTAAGATAGATACTGTTTACAGGAAAATTAAAGAGACCTTTGGAGAAAAGGAAATCACTTGTATGAATATTAAGAGCTCAGATGGAAAACAAGTTCAAAGCAAAGAAGGGAAAGCGGAAAGGTGGAAAAAGTATTAGAGGGCCTATACAAGGGCTTGAGGGCAATGTTATGGAAAAGGAATAGGATGCAGATGAAAATGAAATGTGGGATACGATACTGTGTGAAGAATTTGACAGAGCACTGAAAGACTTAGGGCGAAACAAGGCAACATTCCATTAGAACTAATGATAGCCTTGTTAGAGCCAGCCCTGACAAAACTCTACCATCTGGTGAGTAAGATGTATGAGACAGGCGAAATACCCTCAGACTTCAAGAAGAATATAATAATTCCAATCCCAGGGAGAGCAGTTGTTGAAATCTGTGAAAATTACCGAACTATCAGTTTAATACGTCACTGCTGCAAGGTCAGTTTAGATTTCGTAGAAATGTTGGAAGACGCGAGTCAATACTGACCCTAGGACTCATCTTAGAATTTAGATTAAGGAAATGCAAACCTACGTTTCTAGCATTTGTAGACTTAGAGTAAGGTTTTGACAATGTTGTTCGGAATACTCACTTTCAAAGTGTGAAGGTAGTAGGCGTCAAATGTTGTTGCTGTTGTGGTCTTGAGTCCTGAGACTGGTTTGATGCAGCTCTCCATGGTACTCTATCCTGTGCAAGCTGCTTCATCTCCCAGTACGTACTGCAGCCTACATCCTTTTGTATCTCCTTAGTATTCATCTCTTGGTCTCCCTCTACGATTTTTAACCTCCACGCTGCCCTCCAATACTAAATTGGTGATCCCTTGATGACTCAGATTATGTCCTACCAACCGATCCCTTCTTCTAGTCAAGTTGTGCCACAAACTCTTCTTCTCCCCAACTCTATTCAATACCTCCTCATTAGTTATGTGATCTACCCATCTAATCTTCAGCATTCTTCTGTAGCACCACATTTCGAAAGCTTCTATTTTTCTTCTTGTCCAAACTACTTATCGTCCATGTTTCACTTCCATACATGGCTATACTCCATATAAATACTTTGAGAAACGACTTCCTGACACTTAAATCTATACTCGATGTTAACAAATTTCTCTTCTTCAGAAACGCTTTCCTTGCCATTGCCAGTCTACATTTTATATCCTCTCTACTTCCACCATCATCAGTTATTTTGCTTCCCAAATAGCAAAACTCCTTTACTACTTCAAGTGTCTCATTTCCTAATCTAATTCCCTGAGCATCACCCGACTTAATTCGACTACATTCCATTATCGTCATTTTGCTTTTGTTGATGTTCATCTTATATCCTCCTTTCAAGACACTGTCCATTCCGTTCAACTGCTCTTGCAAGTCCTTTGCTGTCTCTGACAGAATTACAATATCATCGGCGAACCTTAAAGTTTTTATTTCTTCTCCATGGATTTTAATACTTACTCCGAATTTTTCTTTTGTTTCCTTTATTGTTTGCTCAATATACCGATTGAATAACATCGGGGAGAGGCTACAACCGTGTCTCACTCCCTTCCCAACCACTGCTTCCCTTTCATGCCTCTCGACGCTTATAACTGCCATCTGGTTTCTGTACAAATTGTAAATAGCCTTTCGCTCCTTGTATTTTACCCTGCCACCTTCAGAATTTGAAAGAGGGTATTCCAGTTAACGTTGTCAAAAGCTTTCTCTAAGTCTACAAATGCTAGAAACGTAGGTTTGGCTTTTCTTAATCTCGCTTCTGAGATAAGTCGTATGGTCAGTACTGCCTCACGAGTACAATATTTCTACGGAATCCAAACTGATCTTCACCGAGGTCGGCTTCTACCAGTTTTTACATTCGCATGTAAGGAATTCGCGTTAGTATTTTGCAGCCGTGACTTATTAAACTGATAGTTCGGTAATTTTCACATCTGTCAACACCTGCTTTCTTTGGTATTGGAATTATTATGTTCTTCTTGAAGTCTGAGGGTATTTCGCCTGTCTCATACATCTTGCTCACAAGATGGTAGAGTTTTGTCAGGACTGGCTCTCCCAAGCCTGTCAGTAGTTCTAATGGAATGTTGTCTACTCCCGGGCCTTGTTTCGACTTAGGTCTTTCAGTGCTCTGTCAAATTATTCACGCAGTATCATATCTCCCATTTCATCTTCATCTACATCCTCTTCCATTTCCATAATATCGCCCTCAAGTACGTCGTCCTTGTATAGACCCTCTATATACTCCTTCCATCTTTCTGCTTTCCCTTCTTTCCTTAGAACTGGGTTTCCATCTGCGCTCTTGATATTCATACAGGTGGTTCTCTTTTCTCCAAAGGACTCCCTAGTGAGATAAGCTTCTACGTCCTTACATTTGTCCTCTAGCCATCCCTGCTTAGACATTTTACACTTCCTGTCGATCTCATTTTTGGGACGTATGTATTCCTTTTTGCCTGCTTCATCTACTGCATTTTTATATTTTCTCCTTTCATCAATTAAATTCAATATTTCTTCTGTCACCCAAGGATTTCTACTAGCCCTCGTCTTTTACCTACTTGATCCTCTGCTGCCTTGACTACTTCATCCCTCAAAGCTACCCATTCTTCTTCTACTGTATTTCTTTCCCCCATTCTTGTCAATTGTTCCCTTATGCTCTCCCTGAAACTCTGTACGATCACTGGTTTAGTCGTTTTATCCAGGTCCCATCTCCGTAAATTCCCACCTTTTTGCAGTTTCTTCAGTTTTAATCTACAGTTCATAACCAATAGATTGTGGTCAGAGTCCACATCTGCCCCTGCGAATGACTTATAATTTAAAACCTTATTCCTAAATATCTGTCTTACCATTATATAATCTATCTGAAACCCTCTAGTATCTCCAGGCTTGTCCGCAGCTCGTGGTCGTGCGGTAGCGTTCTCGCTTCCCGCGCCCGGGTTCCCGGGTTCGATTCCCGGCGGGGTCAGGGATTTTCTGTGCCTCGTGATGACTGGGTGTTGTGTGACGTCCTTAGGTTAGTTAGGTTTAAGTAGTTCTAAGTTCTAGGGGACTGATGACCATAGATGTTAAGTCCCATAGTGCTCAGAGCCATTTTCTCCAGGCTTCTTGGATGTATACAACCTTCTTTTATGATTCTTGAACCAATTGTTAACTATGACTAAGTTATGCTCTGTGCAAAATTCCACCAGGCAGCTTCCTCTTTCATTTCGTACACCCAATCCATATTCACCTACTACGTTTCCTTCTCTTCCTTTTCCTTCTACCGAATTCCAGTCACCCATGATTATTAAATTTTTGTCTCCCTTCACTATCTGAATAATTTCTTTTATCTCATCATACATTTATTCAATTTCTTCGTCATCTGCAGAGCTAGTTGGCATATAGACTTGTACTACTGTCGTAGGCGTGGGCTTCGTGTCTATCTTGGCCACAATAATGCGTTCACTATGCTGTTTGTAGTAGCTTACCCGCACTCCTATTTTTTATTCATTATTAAACCTACTCCTGCATTACCCCTATTTGATTTTGTATTTATAACCCTGTATTCACCTGACCAAACGTGTTGTTCCTCCTGCCACCGAACTTCACTAATTCCCACTATATCTAACTTTAACCTATCCATTGCCCTTTTTATATTTTCTAACCTACCTGCCCGATTAAGGGATCAGACATTCCACGCTCCGATCCGTAGAACGCCAGTTTTCTTTCGCCTGATAACGACGTCCTCCTGAATAGTCCCCGCGCGGAGATCCGAATGGGGGACTATTTTACCTCCGGAATATTTTATGGAAGTGGGCGCCATCATCATTTAACCATACAGTCAAATTTAGGGAGCGAAAAGCTATTTACAATTTGTACAGAAACAGTTTGTACAGTGGCATGAAAGGGAAGCAGTGTTTGGGAAGGGAGTGAGACAGGGTTGTAGCCTACCCCGATGCTATTCAATCTATATACTGAGCAAGCAGTGAAGGAAACAAAAGAAAAATTTGGAGTGGGAATTAAAATCCATGGAGAAGAAACAAAAACTTTGAAGTTTGCTGAAGACATTGTAATTCTATTAGAGACAGCAAAGGACCTGGAAGAGCAGTTGAACGGAATGGGCGGTATCTTAAAAGGAGGATATAAGATGAACATCAACAAAAGCAAAACGAGAATAATGGAATGTAGTCGAATTAAATCAGGTGTTGCTGCGGTAATTAGACTAGGAAATGAGACATTTAAAGTAGTAGACGAGTTTTGCAATTTGGGGAGCGAAATAGCTGATGATGGTCGAAGTAGAGAGGATATAAAATGTAGACTGGCAATGGCAAGAAAAGCGTTTCTGAAGACGAGAAATTTGATAACATCGAGTATAGATTTAAGTGTCAGGAAGTCGTTTCTGAAAGTATTTGTATGGAGTGTAGCCATGTATGGAAGTGAAACATGGACGATAAATAGGGTGGACAAGAGAAGCTTTCGAAATGTGGTACTACAGAAGAATGCTGAAGATTAGATGGGTAGATCACATAACTAATGAGGAGGTCTTGAATTGAATTGGGGATAAGAGGAATTTGTGGCACAACTTGTCTAGAAGAAGGGATCGGTTGGTGGGACATGTTCTTAGACATCAAGGGACCACCAATTTAGTATTGGGGGGGGGGGGGGGGGGCAGCGTGGAGGGTAAAAATCGTAGAGGAAGACCAAGAGACGAATACACTGAGCAGATTCAGAATGATGTAGGGTCCAGTAGTTAATTGGAGATGAAGTAGCTTATACAGGATAGAGTAGCATGGAGGGCTGCATCAACCCAGTCTCTGGACTGAAGACAACAGCAATAACATTGAGTACATTATCAGATACTGACAGTCTAAGTGATGAGCGATGAAGATAATTTTTTCTTCCAGTGTTGTAACTGTGGACATTACTACACTTCAAATTGTGATAAATTCCTTATTGAGAATTTCTTTAGCAAATATACATACTGAGAAGGCGCAATAAGAAGTCTCAATTCCTTGAAGAGGTGCCTCCAAATCAGCATAGGTGAGCAACATACGAGGGTCGGTCAAAAAGTAATGCCTCCCATTTTTTTTCTACTTAAAGAAATTAAGTTAAGTGAAAAATTTGAATTTGGCGCCATTCCTCAAACCTTCTTCTGCAATCCACTGCAGTAGTAACTTTCTGTGTCAACAGGTGGCAGCACAGCAGAAGTTTGTAAGATGGCCGACATCGATGTTCGTTTGAGACAGCGTTGTGTGATTGAATTCTTGAATGCAGAAGGTGAAACGCCCATACGCATTCATGAAAGACTGAAGAAGGTGTATGGTGTTGTGACAGTGGATGTCAGCACTGTTAGACGATGGGTTCGTCGTTGTAAGGAAGCTGAAGGGCAAACACCATTGACTGACGAAAAGCGGAGCGGCAGGCCGGTGAGTGCAGTGACTCCACACAACATTCAGCAAGTTGATGACATCATTCGTGGTGACCGTCGGGTGACTGCAGATGAAGTGTGTCGCATTATTTCTCTTAGTAAAGGCAGTGTGATCACGATTATTAAACAATTGGGGTACTCAAAAGTTTGTGCACGGTGGGTTCCAAGAATGTTAACCGATCAGAATAAAGAGGCAAGGAAAACAATAGCCTCCCAACACTTGCAGCGCTTCCGTTTGGAGGGAGATGAGTTTCTGAAAAAAATTGTGACCGGGGACGAAACATGGGTGCATTTTTTTGAACCCGAATCAAAGAGGCAGTCAATGGAGTGGCGTCACACAAGCTCGCCGAGGAAGAAAAAATTCAAAACTGTGCGATCGGCAGGGAAAGTTATGGCAACAGTTTTCTGGGATACAGAGGGTGTGATTCTGGTTGATTTTTTGGAGCAGGGATGCACAATAAATTCTGTTCAATACGTCACAACCCTCAAAAAACTTAAAGCACGTCTTCAGCGAGTTCGCCCAACAAAATCAATGGCAGATGTTCTTCTTTTGCATGACAATGCAAGACCACACACCAGTCGTCACACCTCTGACGAGATTGTCAAAATTGGATGGGAAGTTTTGCCTCATCCCCCATACAGCCCTGACCTGGCACCATCAGACTTCCATCTGTTCGGGCCACTAAAAGAAGCTCATCGTGGGATTCATTTTGAAGATGAGGAGGCCGTCAAAACATCCGTGCGTCAATGGCTTAGGAAGCAGAGCTGTGATTTTTACCGTGCTGGCATACATGCCTTTGTTCAAAGATGGACCAAAACTGTAGAGATGGGCGGAGATTACATTGAAAAATGACAAAATGATCCTCAATGTTGTGGTTTTCAACCTATGTAATTGCATTTAAATTTCCTGACAATTAAACGTAGAAAAAAAAATAGGAGGCATTACTTTTTGACTGACCCTCGTATTATTCACACTGTGCAAAAACTATTTCTTCTCTAAGAGATGGGTTACACCAGAAATTTATGTCGTAAAACATTAACGTTAGGAAATATGCAAAAATATTAAAAGCTTGATTTGTTTGTCATCAAAACCAACAATTATGTGTAAAGCAAAAGTTACTGAACTTAGCTATTTGTGTAGCTAAATAAAGTATTTCTTCCAGTTTCTCTTTTCATGAATACGTATACAAAATTGAAACATCGTGCCCTGTATATTCGATTTTTCCCAGTGGACCTTCAAAGCCAAAATCTTTTCGTAGTCATATATTCTTTGTAAGTGTGCGAATACAGTTTCCTCGGCGACCATTAAAGAGAAAAACTTCACCTGTTTGAATAGTGTTTGCTGCGAATAATTGCAGCACAAGAACAGGCCTCATACCGGAATGTACAGCCATCAGTTAGCTGCAGAAGAAAGAGACAGAGTTGGTGACGTCTAACTGAACACAGTACATCGCGTTTGTTTCTATGGAAACTGGGTTTTGTTGGTAAATAATTGAACCAACCACAAGTCCTCTAAAATGTTTTATTTCGATGCCATAACCGGTTTCCGGCTACCATGCTCATCTTCAGATCGCTAACATTTCCAGTCACATTGATGCTTTGATCAGCAGTATGTCGTCTGCTCCTGCCATATATTCAAGTGGATGGCGATTTGTTTTGTTGTGGGCCTTATGGTTATCCAGGGTGATGCATATGCTGTCGCACTGCTAACCACTGCGGCACACTTCGTAATATTCTTAACGTCAGTTTGAGCGTCACAAACATGCTATACACAACGAGTGTATATTTACAACATGTATATTTACAATATTTGTGCTATTCGTAGTGCAGCAGCGTATACATCGTCCTGGATAACCACAAGGACCACAACGAAACCAATCGCCATCCGCTTGAACATATTGCAGGAGTAGAGTACATGCTCGTAAGTAAAATATCTCTGTAGTTGGAAACGTTAGCCGTCTGAAGATGGGCATGGTATCCCGAAAGCTGTTATGGCATTGAAATAAAACATTTTAAAAGCGTTTGTGACTGGTTGCGTTATTCATCAACGATCATTTATGGCTCCGGAGTTCATAAGGTCCAACATGGATAAACTAACATTGGAAGTGTTTTGTTTCTAACGCGAGTGTTGACCGAGGTAGCTTTGAACTGCTTCCCTGCGTTTGACCGTTGTGCAGATTTCCACGGAAGTTGCAGTGAACCAGTTGGAGACGATGTATTACGGAGTATGTTTTGCAGTCCAACTGCCACCTCTCGTAATCTGAATGCAATTAGATTGACACAGCATGTATCACTGAGTTTAAAGTGGTGACAATTTTAATCGTGTCTGCCGGGACAAAGCGCGGTTGGCACACCGATTTAAAAGTGTAGCGGTACTCAGATTTGATCTAGATCCTCCAGTAAACATATACTCGGTAATCCGTGTTTGGAAGTGTGTGTCCTGTGGTTATACAGCTCAACATTGATCGCTCCTGTGTAGAACTTCGGTGACAGTCCACTTGGTTGTGGAAAAACTTTAAATTTGTTTGTAGTAATTATCTCTCACTAAGGGCCGAGCAGCAGAAAGAACTGAGAGTGACTTAACATCTTCGTGTCAGTACACGCTACAAAAGTAGTCTTAAAATTACAACTGCATTGGCTCACGTACCTTTCTTGTTTATTGGTTTGTTAGAGGGATCCATTCTGCCGGTATTGCATCTTCCACTCACTCAGGCGGAATAACGACTGTGGAAGGGAAGTTTCCTGGGAGAGGGAGAAACGTATTCACGTAAAGCTGCAATGGCAGCAACAATCAATACGAGGCATTGCGATCTGGTGCTAACGACGGTTTCCTAAGTATCTCAAACAATTCTATTCGATTTTAAATCGGGATTCTGATCAAGATGAATGAACAGTTTATGTCGGAGAATGATTACATCGCAGTCTCTCTCTGCTTTCCACTTTTGTTCCCATACTTTCGGGGCCAACATATGAGGGGCAGTAGTCATCGTGCTTTAAACTTAATTATTCCTATCCGGATGCCATCTCTGTCCCCACAAAAAAAAAAAAAAAAAAAAAAGGTTCAAACGGCTCTGAGCACTATGGGACTCAACTGCTGAGGTCATAAGTCCCCTAGAACTTAGAACTACTTAAACCTAACTAACCTAAGGACAACACACACATCCATGCCCGAGGCAGGATTCGAACCTGCGACCGTTGCGGTCGCGCGGTTCCAGACTGTAGCGCCAGAACCGCTCGGCCACCAGCGGCCGGCTCTGTCCCCACACTATCACTCTACCCAAACATGCGGTATCTGCCAGTAAATCGTTTGAACTTTATATCTTCTAGTTTGTCTTTTATTTATGGACAAAATACTTCGCACTGTTAGTGTAGCTATCAGGTTTTTTGTTCTAATGCATGTTGGGCCTATATGCATATTACCAACGTATGGACGCATTTGTAGCTCGCAATGTTCACTTGTTTCTTTTGTCTATGCTTGTAAATTTTCCATTTTGAAATTTAATGCATCTCATGTCAAAGCATTCCTTGTTTGTTTGTGTTTGCAATTTACTTTTTGTGACTCTTTCAATGTTTTAATCATGTAACAACCATTTCACCCTGTTTGTGTACTTGTAACTGTTTTGTCCTTAATAATTTATATTGCAATGTTTCCACAAACAAAAGCTCAATCTGTGTACACACCTACAGCTCTGCATGTTCATCTACGTCTATTACATGCGTCAGTAATTTATTCACTCTTACATTTACGTAATAAATATTTCACTCTATTTGTTTAGCTGTAACCATTTTTTGATCAACATTACGTGTACATTGTCAACGCGTAAACACAACTAAAACTTGCAATTTTCACTTCCGTTCGCTATCTATGTTCGTAAATATTCGTTAATGGCACAATAAATCGTCTTAACTTAAAAAAGCGACTAATTGCCTATTGAGCCCGCATAAACTGCCAATTCTACTGTGGCTGTTTGTGCGTTGCGTTTTTAATTGTGAAAAAATGATTGCACTCGGCTTCGATTGGAAAAAATATAAACGTGGCGTTATGAATGGTGGCTCTCTTTGAGTGTGGATGAATGTACAATAATGTCCATGACAAAGAGAAAGAACTTAACAGTATTCGATTACAAGGTTAGTGGTGAACATCTGGAGTGCATCGTATTGTGTAAGTATTTAGGATTTATTATAATGAGATCTCCGGGAGGGGAACACATTGAGAGGAAACATATGTGAAAGGAAGAAGGAGAGAATGAAGAAAGGAAAGATAAGGATTGGAACATGGAATGTTCGCACACTGCTGCAACCAGGTGGTGGTGGTGGTTAGTGTTTAACGTCCCGTCGACAACGAGGTCATTAGAGACGGAGCGCAAGCTCGGGTTAGGGAAGGATTGGGAAGGAAATCGGCCGTGCCCTTTCAAAGGAACCATCCCGGCATTTGCCTGAAACGATTTAGGGAAATCACGGAAAACCTAAATCAGGATGGCCGGAGACGGGATTGAACCGTCGTCCTCCCGAATGCGAGTCCAGTGTGCTAACCACTGCACCACCTCGCTCGGTCTGCAACCAGGAAAACTAGAGAATGCAAAGCACGATATGAAAAGGAACATGTTAGATACGCCTGGCATGTGTGAAGAAACATAGGGAGAGAACGAAGAGGTAGAAAGTGGAGATTATAAGCTTTTCTACTGAGGTGAAATCAAGAATGGTGAAAGCGGAGTAGGAATACTGTTAGGACAGAAACTGGAATATAACCGTGCAGTATATTGATGGAAGATTAATGATGATACGACTGCAGGTAGTTGGAAAGATGTGGTATTAATACAGGTATACATGCCGACCAGACAGCATAACGATGAGAAAGTGGAAGAACATAATAAGGAGATTCAAGCACTTACCGAGAAAGATTTAGAAATGCCTGCATTACCATTATAGAATACTGGAATGCAGTGGTGCACGAAGGAAGAGACGAAGATATAGCGGGAAAAATTTGGGCTAGGGATAGGGGAAGGTCTAACTAGCCTCTGCAGACAAAACTCACAAAAGGAGACGTTATACATGAATCTCAAATTTGAATAGAGAAAGGTATCAGTTGGAATATATAATGGTACGAAAATATTTAGGAACTGTTTGAAAAATGCCAGAGCTTACCCAGGAGCAGACATAAACTCAGACCACAACCACATAGTAGAAGAAACACAAGTAAGTTGAAGGAAGTGCAGAAAGGTAAAGCAAAAGAAAGATTTTGAAGCTATTTTGACTATTTTTCGACCGTGACTGTCTCAAGAAATATGCAGAGGTTTTTTTAAAAAAATTACCGATACCAGTCACAAACTTTGTCAACTATTGTGTTACTTATTTGTTTAGCGACATGTTTCGAGGGTCATATCTCATCTTCAGGCTAAAAGGCATTACAAAAACAACTTTACAATAAGGTAATACTGACGTTATATAGTCTTTTCGTAAATGCTATGGTCATCCTGTGGAAGAAGAGCAAACTTAGTAAGAGGCGATGTCACTTTGGAAGCTGGACTGATGTTTGCACGAAAATGTTTTGTAATGGTCACTCACTTTGTTCTTCTGGCGTGGCAGTCTCGTTGTGATGCATTGCAGTGTTTCTGTTTCCGTGTCTCTCTTGGTCACTGTTCACAAGTTGTCACTAACATAGCAGTAACTTGGGAACACGATCACAAAGCGAGAAACCGTAGCAGCCCCTGACGACGATGGCGACGATCGAAAGCTCGAGGATTTTATTCGAACTGACGCGGCTTGAAAACCGAGGACGTTTTATTCACGATCACAAACAGTTCTGCAGTGCAGTGGACAAGATGACGTCGAAATACAACTGGTTTCGATTTGACTATCGATTTGTCGATCTATGTGGTGTCAGATGTTTACATGTCTTCTGCACGTCTTGTTATCGTATTACAGATGTAGGCTGGCGGAATACATTACGCACCTGTTACAAAATTATTGAACACATCATGATATAAACTATTTATTTTACATAGAGATATGTAAAATAAATAGTTGCTCAATCATTGAAGCGGCTGCAGCAGAGACATTTCAGCAATTCTGGAATTAACAAATTACCAGCCGTCATTTCTCTACAGTCTGGCCATCGAGATAACCTGATCTTAATCCTTGTGACTTCTGGTCGAGCGGTTATCTGAAATACGTTGTGTTCATTGCTTCAATTACGAACGTAGCTCAATTGAAGACACGCACTGCGTGACGCATTCTGAGCTTGACCTCCAAGACGCTCCGATCTGTTATGGAACATGCTGTTTCCCGATATCAGCTTGTGGCGGAAAACGGTGGACGGCATATTGAACTTGTGTCGTGCCAGTCTCACAACAAACAGAAAACTATGTCATTTTGCATTTTATTCTGTCTTGGGTCCCAGTACAATGAAAAACCGATGTCGTTTTGCTTTTTGTGTGGTTTTTTGCCTCAGGACAGTTAAAAACCGATTTTTCACATCCGATGTAGTACGACCTGGCCGTGATAGTTAACTTTACCTTCCAGAGCCACAACTGTTAACTGCCAACTAGTGCAGTAATGCACTTTGAGCAGTGCGGTTGGTTGATGTACAACTCAAAATCTTACGTTTCATCTGTCCTTTGGAGCCGATCCCATTTAAGTTAAGACGCTTACAGCGCCATCTGTTCGCACAATCTTCGTTAATTTTTTTCCCATGACGTTTCACCCTGCGTCGATAACGTGTTGTTCAAATTTAACGTCATTCGGGGTAGTGGTTCTCTTTCTACAGGACTCTAAAACTGCAACTTCAATTGTGGACATCCTGTATCTTGTGAAGGTACCACGAGAATAACATTATGCAGAACCGGATTGTACAGATACATATACACCTGTACTGGGCTGACTCTGAGCACTATGGGACTTCTAAGGTCATCAGTCCCCTAGAACTTAGAACTACTTAAACCTAACTAACCTAAGGACATCACACACATCCATGCCCGAGGCAGGATTCGAACCTGCGACCGTAGCGGTCGCGCGGTTCCAGACTACACCTGTACTCTGCAAACAACTGTGAACTGCACGGTAGAGTATACTTCCTCCTGCACCACTTATTAGGACTTCTTCCTGTACCAACTGCGTATGGCGCACGGGAAGAACGACTGCTTAAGTGCCTTGTGCATGGTGTAATTACCATATTCTAATGTTGTCTTCGCGTTTCCTACGGGAACGATAAGTAAGGGGCTGTAACATAAACCTATATTCCTGTTATTATTCCCTCGCTCAGTAAGCGAACATAGTACGAAAGACATTAGACACTATTAGTACGAAGTAGTCTCCGCCAATGTATATGTAGGCGTATATGGTCATAATACTCAAGAAGGCCGATATTACAAGCTAATGTTTGCTTAGCTGGAGAGTGGAATCAGCCGAAGTCTGACTTCTACATGCATCATTACTTGGCATTTCACACTTATATATTTGACCGAGGGCTCATACAACCACTTCCACATTATTTCTCTACCACTTCTCTCCTGAACAGTACGTGCATAAAATAAACATCTAAATCTTTCAGTTCGATTTTTGATTTTTCTTATTTTATTACGACGGTCGTTTCACCCTGTGCTGATTGAAATTTCATGAAAAGATATCGTCACAACGAAATACACCTCCGTTTGAATAATTGCCGCTCCAATTCGCCTATCATATCCGCGACGCTCTCTCCCCTATTTTGCGATAATACAAAACGAGCTGCCCTTTTTTGAACATTTTTGAGGTTTCCGTCGTAATGTCTGACGCGGATCTCATAACGCCTTGCAGTCCTTCAGAAGAGGATGGTCAAGAGTAGTGTAGGCAGCCTCTGTAGCAGATTTGTTGCATCTTCTACCTGTTCTGTCAATAAAACACGCCCTTGGATTCGCCACCCCAGAACATTTTCCATGTGATGGTTCCAAATGAATTTGTTCGTAACTGTAATCTTTTTAGATATTTAGTTGTATCGACAACATTTAAATTTGTGTGATTTATGGTGTAACGGAAATTTGATGGACTGTCTTTAGGACCCATGATGAGCTCCTCACACTCTGTTTGTTCGTAGTGAATTGCCTCTTTACTCCATACATATGAGGACGAGCTGAAAAGTAATGCCTGTGGAAGTTTGTATATGACTACCCTTAAAACCTTTTTACTTAAACAAACTATTTCATTTCTACATATTTTATTTCTCAACAAATCCTGGCGATGAACGCATTTCTGCCAACGAGAGACCAGTTTGTTGATACCGTCACTACAGAATGTTTCATTTTGTTGACGGAGACACAACCTCACTTCTGCTTGCACCGTTTCATCACAATCAAAGTGAAATTTTCGAAGGTGTGCTTTAAGTTTTGGAAACAGATGAAAATGTCGCAGCGCTCGTGTGTGATCGCATTTTGGTGCTGAAGGAGAGGGTGCTCCATGTGTGGTCGAACTCTTCGAATTCGTGCTTTCAGTTTTCTGAGAGTCTCGCAGAAGCTTCCAGAATGTATGGTGGTGCCTTCAGGCGTGAATTCCAAATGCACGACATCGTGAACATCACAGAACACTGTGAACATGACTTTGCCTGCTGACGGCACGGTCCCGAACTTTTTTGACGTCGGTGATCCTTTGTGGCGGAAGTCCATTGATGCTCTCTTGTTCTCGGTGAAGCTAGCTTTCATCGCCTGTCACGGCGTTGTTCGGGAAGTCATCACCATCAAGCTCAAAACCTCGAAAGAAATTGTTGACAGAAGTTCAATCTCCTCTGTGTGAGTTGGAGGCACGTTTTCTGCGGTTAGGCCTCGATTACAGCAAACTGTTTTTCACGCATCGACATATTTGAGTTAGAAACCACCATGTTACACACTACAATGTGAAGCCTTCGAAGTTTGCACCTAGCACCAGCCAAGCGGGAAAGTCAACCGAGAAATGTGCATGATATGTAATACCCCAACCGATATTGAGAAGAGAACAAAAAATTCAGAGGAATTACTCTCGTATATGTTGTCAAAATCAATTTATAATTCTTTTTAAGCTTCCGATGACTTTGCTATACGGGAAACGGCAGTATCATCTGCAGACGAAGGCTGCTCTGATTATCTCCTACATCGTTGTGTAGATTAAGAACAGCAGAGGGCCTATTACGCTTCCTTGGGGAACCTCGGACATCACTTCTGTTTTACTAGACGACTTCTCGTCAGTTACTGTAAGCTGTGGCCTTTCTGACAGGGAATCATGAATCCAATCGTGTAGTTGAGGCAGCAGCCCATAGCCCCCGCCACCTCCCCCCCACCCTTCAATTGTATCAGAAGCCGCTTGTGAACAACGGTGTTAGAAGCCTTCCGGAAAAACTGAAATATGGAATCAACTTCAGATCTTCGTCCGCAAGCCCTCATTACTACGTTCGAATAAGTAGCCAGTTGCCTCTCAAGAACGGTATTTTTTGAATAAGTGCTATTTATGTACCAATAGATGGTTTTCTTTAAGATATTTCATAACGTCGGAACACAATACATGTTGCAACGCCCTACTACAAATCTTTGTCAATGATATGACTCTATAATAAAGCAGATTACTTGTATGTCTTTTTTTGTGAGTTGGACTGACGTATCTAACCTTCCAGTCTCTAGGTATGGTTCTACCGACGAGCGAGCGATTGTAAGTGTTTGCTAAAAGTGGAGTTGTTTAGTCACCAAACTCTAAATGAATGTAATACAGTATGGACCAAAAGACTTTCCATTATTAAGTGACTTAAGTTGCTTCGCCACACCGAGAGTACCTACTCAAAAATTACTTATGTTAGCACCTGTTCTAGATTCGAATTTTGGTATACGATGGCTACTCAGAAATAGAAATCAGACTGAAAGTTGAAAATGTTTTATTTGCAACAGTTAGCTACACCTTCCAGCTACTTCTCTACATAGGCGAAGTTCTGGCTGAGACGTTTGTCGTAGCATTGTACCAACTTGCTGATACCCTCATCATACAAGGCAGCCGTCTGTGATTTCTGCCTATTCTCCATAGTGATCTGCAGCTTGCTGTCTGTGCCAAAATATTGTCTTCATACCCAGCGGTTCATGTGAGTAGAGATGAAAATCAGGGGGAGCCCAGTCCGGGCTGTATGGTAGGTGATCAAACACTTCCCATCGACAAGACTGCAGGAGCGTGCTCATTGCTCCCCCTAGTATGCAGCCGACAATTGTCATGAAGAAGGAAATGCATGACTGTTAGGTTGTGTGGTCTGCATGAAATCAGGCGAAATCTCTCACAGGCACGCATACTCGCCGGGAGGCACTACTTTCTAGGCATCTTCACCTATTCAATGTGCGCTCAAAACTCAAAACAGCGACGTGACGGGATCGACGGACAGTCTAGAGATCCCGTCCAACACATCTGTTCAGAGCTTCATCGGATTTTTACTGTTGTTTTCGTGATCGATCGGACTTTACTTTCTGAACAGCCGTAGTATCTACTTCGCTTACGTTCCAGTTTCGCAAACTAGCGTACTGCCGTGGCTTACGTGAAAGACTGCAGCTCTGCTTGTAACGCTACGCACTCGTGAGTAGTTGAGGTGGAGACATCTACCGAGTATCGTGTAAACCACTTTTCCACCCATATCCGCGGCGATGAGTCATGGCTTGGACTCCGAGGAGCAGTGCACACAGATACGGTGTGGCACGGACGTCTGGCTGCGACGGGGCGCGGGCAGCGCAATTCAGACACATCGTCTCCATTCGAGCAAGAGAATGTCGCACTGTATCTTCTTCAACTCATAAATGTTCAGCAGTGAAGAAGATATTGCTTACGTATATTAGGTTTGAGAAAGCAGAAGATATGTGACATTTTTCGATTTGGTGAAAGAACTGAACACGTATTCCGAACGTTTCCAGAATACTGCAAAAATGTTGATTTATTTATTTATTTATTTATTTATTTATTTATTGTTCCGTGGGACCACATTTAGGAGAAGTCTCCATGGTCATGGAACGAGTCAATACATGAAATTATAACACGATTGTAGAAACAGAATGAAATGAAATATAAGAAACATATTCAGGCGACAAGTCGTTAGTTTAAATAAAGAAAATCAAGAATGTAACACTGGAATTTGCTTAATTTTTTAGCTCTTCCAGGAGCTCCTCGACAGAATAGAAGGAGTGAGCCATGAGGAAACTCTTCAGTTTAGACTTAAAAGTGTTTGGGCTACTGCTAAGGTTTTTGAGTTCTTGTGGTAGCTTATTGAAAATAGATGCAGCAGAATACTGCACTCCTTTCTGCACAAGAGTCAAGGAAGTGCATTCCACATGCAGATTTGATTTCTGCCTAGTATTAACTGAGTGAAAGCTGCTAACTCTTGGGAATAAGCTAATATTGCTAACAACAAACGACATTAAAGAAAATACATACTGTGAGGGCAATGTCAAAATTCCCACACTATTGAATAGGGGTCGACAAGAGGTTTTCGAACTTACACCATACATAGCTCGAACAGCCCGTTTTTGAGCCAAAAATACCCTTTTTGAATCAGAAGAATTACCCCAAAAATAATACCATATGACATAAGCGTATGAAAATACGCGAAGTATACTACTTTTCGTGTTGAAATGTCACTTATTTCAGATACTGTTCTAATGGTAAATAATAATAATATAATGTGTTAAGCCAGCTGAAGTACAGCATTCAGAATATTTTTAAAGATCTGATGCTGCTATTATCTGACAGTCAGTATCGGTTGCAAAATAAAACTGAGTGTACATTGTGGCTATTTTTTTGTATTGCAAAAGAAAATGCCAGGTGAATGAAAATAACTAACCTATTCCATGCACTGTGGAACCTGCCCAACTGTGTCGGTATTTCGGACGTTACGCACATAACAATAACGGCACCACCCAATTATATATCTGCCCTACATGTACATGATTAATTTGCAATTAAGTGCTTGGCAGAGGGTTCATCGAACTGGCTTCAAGCTATTTCTCTACCGTTCCATTCTCGAACAGCGCGCGGGGAAAACGGACACATAAACCTTTCCGCACGAGCTCTGATTTGTCTCAATTTATTATGATGATCATTCCTCCTTATGTAGGTGGGCGCCGACAAAATATTTTCTCACTTTGAGGACGAAGTTGGTGATTGAAATTTCATGAGAAGATCTTTCCGCAACGAAAATCGCCTTTGGTTTAATGATTACCATCCGAATTCGCTTATTATGTCCTTGGCGCTCTCTCTCCTATTTGGCAATAATACAAAACGAGCTGCCCTTCTTTGAACTTTTTCAATATCATCATTAATCCTATCTGACGGGAATCTCACAACGCGCAGCAATACTCGAGAAGTGTTCTGCCAATAAGTAGTCTTTGGTTAGCTTTCGCCACAACATTATGTATGTGGTCGTTCCAACTGATGTTATTCGTAAGCGTAATGCCTAAGCATTTAGTTGAATTTACAGTCTTTAGATTTGTGTGTTTTAGCCGGTAACCGAAATTTAGCGGATTTCTTTAGTACTCATGTGGATTTAGAGTCAACTGCCACTTTTTACATCATACAGATATCTTGTTTAAATCGTTCTGCAATTTGTTTTGATAATCTAATGACTTCACAAGGCAGTAAATTGCAGTATCATCTGAAAACAATCTAAGAGGGCGGCTCAGATTGTCTCCCAAATCGTTATGTAGATCAGGAACAGCAGAGGGCCTATAACACTTCCTTGGGGACGCCGAATATCACTTAGGTTTTATTCAATGATTTCCCATCGGTTACTACGTACTGTGAACTTTCTGTCAGGAAATCGCGCATCCAGTCACACAACTGAGACGATACTCGATAGGCATGCAATTTGATTAGAAGTCGCTTGTAAGAAACCTTGTCAAAAGCTTTCTGGAAATCGAAAAATATGGAATCACTTTTCCATCCTCTGTCGATAGCACTCATTACTTCTTGAGAACCAGAGTTACTTGAGTTTCAAGTACCGAACCCCCAAAGGAATTTTTGAGATGCGTGGCTGTGACTTGTAGTCGCTGATGTTTTATTTGTAATAGTGGACATAGGCGATTATCGTCGCATTATCGGTAGAATGGCATTTGAGGACCGTAATTTTGGACATGCTCTGTAACTATAACACTTTAATTTACTGCCGGCCGGAGTGGCCGTGCGGTTCTAGGCGCTACAGTCTGGAGCCGAGCGACCGCTACGGTCGCACGTTCGAATCCTGCCTTGGGCATGGATGTGTGTGATGTCCTTAGGTTAGTTAGGTTTAATTAGTTCTAAGTTCTAGGCGACTGATGAGCTCAGAAGTTAAGTCGCATAGTGCTCAGAGCCATTTGAACCATTTTAATTTACTAGAATCCAGTCTACTATCTGGTGAAAGGTATAAGTTCCTTTCTATCTCGCGTTAGATAAGAGGTTCCACCTTTTCATAAATGTAATGAAACCATTCTCAGGAGTCAGTTGAAAAACTAGCAAAGAATATTTAACAGCATATTCTCAAGGAGAAGAAAGTCAGCAGAATGAGCATTTTGGTATGTTAACATCTAAAGTCAGAACTACAAATATTCTATTGTGTTGCGACCCTTCCGAAGTTGATGTTCTATGTGAAAAACGTAACTGGTATCGAATGTTAGGTGTGTTGTAACGACTGACTATTAATACCATGCATGCAACTCTTAAACCAAAAGGAATACATAACCCTTTCTACAGAAGAAATAATTCAACATCAAACCTTATTTAATTTGTTTTTCAAATAATCTTTTTGCAGAGTACGAAAAATCAGCTTTGGGTTTCCTTCTTTGCGTTTAATTTTTGTTTGTTGCCAGACTTCCTTCGCGAGTGTCCTTCGTTTTTTTCGTGGGTCCATCTCGTTCCACATGCAGACCTTTTTCTCTACTGAATCACTGCCTTTCATGTTGCTTCTCTAATAAGGACATGTCTAATATTTCCATTTTAATTTCAGTGCTTTTGTTATCTTCGTCAATTTCAGTGAACCATATCGTATTTGTGGCTGTTTAGTAAGTTGAGTAGCTGCTTGGTTAGTCTGTAATTACCCATTCTGTGTAGGTGTCCATAAAACTGTAATCTTCTTTTCCTTATAACGTCACTTAGCTCAAATGGCTCTGAGCACTATGGGACTTAACATCTATGGTCAACAGTCCCCTAGAACTTAGAACTACTTAAACCTAACTAACCAAAGGACATCACACAACACCCAGCCATCACGAGGCATAGAAAATCCCTGACCCCGCCGGGAATCGAACCCGGGAACCCGGGAACCCGGGCGCGGGAAGCGAGAACGCTACCGCACGACCACGAGCTGCGGGCCGTCACTTAGCTTTTCCATTTTCAGATAGAGCTATCTGTCTGATGTTATTTGTATTCAGCATTACTATTACTTTTAGGTCACAGTATTTTCCTTACAATTCTTCTTTCGATTTTTTCCAGTTTTTCAAGATCGCCAAATTTTGTTAGTTTAAGTGTTTCTGCTGCATACGCTGTTTGATGCCTCACCACTGACAGTGTATTAGTTTTGCGTTCGAGGACAAAGACTTTTTGTTATACATATGTATATATCATTTTCATATCGAATGCTGCTTCCATTTTACGTACTCTGTTTTCTACTGCTATCTTTCCTTTTGGAATGCTCGCGCTCGTTATCCATTCTTCTAGTCGTCGGCCCCCTTACCTGGGGCAGTCTGCCTTCGGCAGTGGTGAGGCGGGCACATCTTGTTTGCCTCTCGCTTGTGCTGCTTGCGAGAGTGCGCGCGTTCATTTACTTCCGCGTAGCGGCTTGTCTTCGTGTCCGGATTGGTCGATCAAAAAATTGGTTCAAATGGCTCTGAGGACTATGGGACTTAACTTCTGAGGTCATCAGTCCCCTAGAACTTAGAACTACTTAAACCAAACTAACCTAAGGACATCACACACATCCATGCCCGAGGCAGGATTCGAACCTGCGACCGCAGCGGTCATGCGGTTCCAGACTGTAGCGCCTAGAACCGCTCAGCCACTCCGGTCGGCTTTGTCGATCACCTTCGCGCTTTCATATCGAAAAGCCACAATTAAATTAACCATTCATTTTGATCATGAACAACAAAAACTGTATGAAGTAGCACGATTTATAGGAGACGATATGCGTCTCCCGCCACATAACGTTCTCGGAATTCATTTTTCGATCCGTGGTACCAATGTGTACATAAAGCTGGCAAATGAAGATCTGTGCGCCGACGTTGTGCGGCGCCATGACATCGATTTCAAGTTCCGATACTGTGACAGTTGTCAAGGGCTGCCGTGGTTGAAAACGCCGGTTTTGGCTTCCGAACGGTGAGGGTTTTCCAAGTCCCTTTTGAGGTGCCATCGGACGTTCTTGTAGCCGCCTTTAAATCATACAGCAAAGTCGCCAGTCACGTTGGTGAAACATGTAAGACGTTCGAAACCTTCCGTGCCCTCAGTGGTGTGTGTCAGATAAAAATTGAACTGCGGAAACAGGTGCTTCTCACTTGGTTATTGCCGGCAGCAGGGCTGTCGTCATGTACGATGGTGAGCTGCGTACTTGTTCACGTTGTGGCCAGGAACGCCATGTCCGTTCTGAATGTCTTCGTCGTACTCTGGTTCAGACGCAAACCGGAGCCGTCGCTCTCCCTGCGGCGCCCACTGTGTTACATGTATCTCACGTGTCCGCGGCGGGGCTGCCTGCTGCTTCCACTCCGAATCAGTGGCACCTGCGTCGACTCCTCTCGATGACGCGATGGACGTTTGCCTCTCTCTCCTACACTGTCCCGGGAGGCAGTACCAACGGATGATGGCCGTCAGCTGACGCAAGCGGTCTGTCCCGACCCCACGGTTGTTGATCATCGAGCTGTACCGACCTCCGCTTTTCTACGGTCTGGCAGCATGCCGGAGGGCAGCCGTCCGCCATCCGACACCTAACTAGACATTAGGAAGTAGCGGTCGTCCAGGAAACTGAAGAGACAGCGCCATACCCTTTCTGATGGTTGCCTCCGTCGGATGTGTGCACAGTGTGGCGAGTCTCTTACTGATCATGCGCTGTCGTCCGACACCCTGCCACCGGACGACACGTCTCTCCCTGCTACTGTTCAAATGGCTCTGACCACTATGGGACTTAACATCTGAGGTCATCAGTCCCCTAGAACTTAGAACTAGTAAACCTAACTAACCTAAGGACATCACACACATCCATGCCCGAGGCAGGATTCGAACCTGCGACCGTAGTTGTCGCGCGGTTCCAGACTGAAGCCCCTAGAACCGCTCGGCCACATCGGCCGGCCCGCTACTGTCTCCAGTCAACATCCATCTATGGACACCGACTTTCCCCCGCCTGCTTCTGATACGGTTGCCCCCATTTCTCTATCCGTTGCTACCTGTGGGCACACCTCTGATGGTATTCCACTGAATTGGCCCGATGAGACGTCTGTCTCCTGGGCGGAAGACGTCGATACTGAGGATGGGTATTCTGGAGGTGTGCAGAGCCATGAAATTCGCTTGGTAGGGTCGGCTCCCTCCCCGTGACAATGATGTGACCTTCCACGGAGTTTAAACGGGGAGCTCTCTGTGCTTCCTCTGTATTCGCATCACCCGCCATCCTGGCGATAGCAGCTTTTCAAGGTTATCGCATAGTCAGGATCAACGTCAATACCATTGATGTGCGCCGTAGACTGGCATTACTCCATGAAACACTGTATGCGCGGACGTTGATGTTGCCCTCCTCCAGAATGTACGCGTTGCAACCTTTTGTGCTCCCCATGGCTATACGGCACATGTCTCCCATGCTTTCCCTACTGGTAGTGCAGTGGCGATCCACTTATATGACGATATCCTCGCTGATACAGTTGCCTGTCTCTCTGATACTAGAGGTATGGCTCTCACGTTTAGAGGCGTCAGGATCATCAACTTCTACGCACCACCTGCTTCGGGTCGCCGCCGCGATCGCTCTAGTTTCTTCTCCGAGGCGGTCACACGTCTGCTGCTGGGCCGGTTGTTGTTGATGTGGTCTTCAGTCCTGAGACTGGTTTGCTGCAGCTCTCCATGCTACTCTATCCTGTGCAAGCTTCTTCATCTCCCAGTACTTACTGCAACCTACATCCTTCTGAATCTGCTTAGTGTATTCACCTCTTGGTCTCCCTCTACGATTTTTACCCTCCACGTTGCCCTCCAAAGCTAAATTTGTGATCCCTTGATGCCTCAGAACATGTCCTACCAACCGGTCCCTTCTTCTAGTCAAGTTGTGCCACAAACTCCTCTTCTCCTCAATTCTATTCAATACCTCGGGCCGGTAGAATGCCTTAATCACAGGAGACGACGTCTACTCCGCTCAGGCGCCCGAAGACCAACTGCCGCGGTACTCTCCGTGCGTGGCGCTAGCGGCAAATGTCTACTACCACAGCCGTGTGGACTCTTGGGAGCATGTTCATGGTGATCGTCGGGTTTCATGCATTTCACTAACCATCCTTCCAGTCACCTCGATCGTGTTTATATCTTCCGCAGTATTGTTTGTGGGGTGCAGGCTGCTGAAGTCTGGTCCCTTGCGTTCTCTGATCGTGATGCATAGATCTGTGTCGTCAATCTCCTTGGTCAAAATGTGTGACGCGGCTAGGGACCATGGAAACTGAACACGATCTTACTTCACCCGAATGCCAGCAGCTCATCGAGACCACGTGGCTAGCTTGACGCTGACGCTGTGATGCATATCAGTCTGCCTTGTCGTGACAGGTCCTCTCCCAAAGCCTGCCCTCTGCAAGGCCTTTACTGGTTACAGAAGGGAGGTCGCAACGTGGCAGCGATGAACTGAGAACTTCTACTTCACCATTCCACAGGAATGTACTATGATGCCTTATTCGTCAAGGCGTCAGGCGTTGGCGAGTCGTGCCAAGGCACAGCCCACTGCCCTCTCTCGCCGTCACCTTGTAGGCGCTATGATCAGGGCGTGCGCACACGACGGGTGAGTGCAGGCGCGTCCGTCTGAGTACCTTGTCATAGCAGAACTGCGCGACCGTTGGAGGAATTTGATAATGTTCTTACGATTGATGATGGGTGTGCTTAGATACCCAACGTGATACAGGGTCTACCCTCCATGCACATTATGTTAAGCTGTGCTCTGAACAAGGTCACCACCCTGCTAGCATCGCGGCGGTCTCCCGACTCTCCTATGGCGAGATTCCTTGGGATGCAACGCTGAATTTGCTGCCAGCGTCACTGAGAACTAAGTCCATGGTGCTATCCAGTCGGGTTATACGGAAAACTCACCTGGGTCTAACGGCCTCCCATCAGAGTTATATTGGACAATTCGTCCCCTGCTGGCGCCGGTGTGGACGGAAATTTGTCGGGACCTTATGTTGCCTATCGTGGAGATCCCAGACGGATTCCTCGATGGCCTACTCATTCCCATCCACAAGCCTCGCTGTATATGCCGGATATGTGATTACTGTCTCTTGACGTTGCTGGCTGTTGGCTGCACGGCTTAAACGGACAGCTCAGTACGTAGCTTCACCTGACCAGACCGCTTTGGGAGATGCCAGTAACATCCATACTGCCCTCTGTCGCTATCGATACATAATCGGTCTTGCTCACGCTCGTCATGTGCCTGGACTTTTGGTCGCACTTGACATCAGCCAGGCTTTCGATCAGGTCCATCACAACTACCTGGAAGGGGTGCTCTGCAATATGGGCTACCCTGATACTCCCGTCGAAGTCGTAATGCGTCTCCTTCGAGGAACGACATCCCGTTTATCTACAATAGCAGTTTCACTCCTTCCATCTTGTTCAGTTATTTGGTGTGTCAAGGCTGCCTACACACTGCACTGTTGTCTGCTTTTGCCATGGGCCCATTGCTCTGTGCCCCCCGTCAACACCTGTCTGTGATGTCTATTGTTGGCAGTGTATTCAGCTGCACTGCTTATGAGAACGATCTCGTCCTCGTCCTTTGTAGTGGTGCACAGCTATCGTAACGTCAGCAAATCGAGCGATATAGCTATAGGTTCGGGGCTTCCTGTGGACTGTGCTGCTCCAGTGCGTATAGCTGCTGCTATCTGATGCTTAGTACTCGATTTCGCAAGTGATCTGCGGTGCAAGATTGCCCTCATCTGCTGGCGTCTACTGTCCCAACTACGCACTGAGTTCCTGGATAATCGTTTACGAGCCCTCAATCTTCTGCAACTGACACAATCTGTAAATGTGTATTTGGCGTCACGTATCCCCACATGGCACAGACACGACCCATTCTGCTGTCCGTGGCCCACCGCATATTAGCGGCATTGGGTTCATACGTTTGTCACATCTTGCTGTTCAAGATACGGTACGAGACCTTCTCCCTCCTGCGGTGCATGAGCAGTTTAGGCCAGTATCCTGCTCCTGACAGAGTTATACCACTTTTGTCAGCGCTCAAATGGTGCTTTACCAACCTGTTGCTGGAGGCCCTTGCGCCACGCTCTCTCTCAGCCCCTACCTAGCTTTCGGAAGTCCTGCCGCCCTTCTTTTATTTTCACCATTTTTTCCTCGAACTTAGCTATGTCCGTACTGCGATATTACCAACGCACTTGATGCTCACAAAGGCAACATACGGCTTTCTGGTCACCGAGTGTGGTTGAGGGGAAGCATCCCCAGGTGGACTGGTGTGCCGTCTGGTGATCGGTGCACGCTCCTTTTCTTGCCACTGATGTCGAGTCTGTAGGGTACCTTATGGTCAATTGGAGAAAGTGTGCCAGTCACGCCTTCATGGGATTCGGCTTCCAGACACTGCATTTTGTGTCGCCTGAGATGTTCTGGACATGGACGCGCTTCTCCAGGTGTATGGATTAGCTTTAGGTGTTCGGTTGCTGGTGCGACAAATTCTGGCCTTAATACCTGTACGTCTCCTCATGAAATACCTCCTCACCTGCTCCTCTTTCTGGACTCTGGATACCTCCCACAAACGAGGACGAACTCTGTGAAGTGGATTTGTGGACACACAGGTCATTACTTGTTTTGTTGACTACTAGAAAAATGTCCTCTATTTTTGGCATGTGCGTAATGAACGACATTGTGCAGTTGTAAGGCATCCGGATTTTACGGACCTTATGTGAGCTTGATCCATAACAACAGTATGATACGGTATGTGATCCTCAGAAAATAATAACTATATTATATCAGCAAAAGGCAATTGCAGTTAATCTCATGTACCAAAAACTAACGAAACAGTATCTACCAATACATGGACAGGGGAGTGAATAAACAAGTTAAAGAAAACACATTTTGGAGACGATCCGAGCAGGTGGTTAATGGCATCGGAAAACCCCATTTAACAAGAGATCGGTGAGCTTCAGCAAAGAAAAGGATACGGCCAGAACAATACATTATTCCCTTTACGTAAATACGGCCAGGACAGAGGGCAAGTGGCTACAAGGCATTAACAGGGCTAGGCTGCGACCCAGCAAGAAAAATAAAATTCACCATTAGCGAGATGGTGATTCATTAAAGCCACACTGGGCAACACAGATGCGACATGGTGAGGAGATCCCCATTATACAAAACCATTTTGAGACCTAAAATGGAGATCTCTCTCTCGTCTCACGGCAGACTGCACAAGTGTGTGGAAATAAGCCAGGGTATTAAGAGATTTCCTTTCTGTGAGGTGAGAACGATACGCTTCACGTATCGTGGCGACAGATAGCAAAGTGTAAGTTAAAAATTCCTGAGGGAATTTTTGCAGGCAAATGAATTGTGCACGTCGCTCCAACCTTTAGCGAGTGTGCAATAGCCATTATTTCGACTAGGGAAAAATGAACATTCTACGGAATGCAGGAAAGTTGAGACTGAGTGAATTCAGTCAAGGACAGAGTAGGGAATTACCGTTTCAGATCCAGCATGGAGACAAGCAGGTGCTGCTTGGTAAAGTACCATCGTGCATTAGGCCTCATTAAATGTTGAGTCTAGATTTTGCCACTCCAACTTGTGTACGCTTTGACCATTGAATATTAAAAGCTAGGATACTAACCCACCCTCACATTGAGTGCATGTGTGTTTTTATTGATACAAAAAGTAAATTTATTCTCCACCAATTCAGCACACTGACCAGCCATGACAATGTAGATGTAAATGAGTTGATGAAGATTTTTAATCATTCTTCCTTGTGATAAAAATTTTTATGTGTAGAGATAACGATTTTAATAATCGTCAATTCAATATGTCCAAGGGTTAAATATGTTGTTACTGAGTGTCAAAAGTAATTTAACATGATTGTTGTGTATCACTTGACCCCTGAAAGCACAGTTGATAAATTATATGTAGAATAAAAAAGGAATAGCTGTTTTGTCTTTCTAGAATAGATCCCAAACTTTCACTTTTATGAATTCATGCATTCTAGTTATGTGATAGCAGCATTTCTAATGATTTTTGTTGCGATCCACACCTAATATTAGCTGCCTTACAGGGCCAGGTTCATATTTATTTAGAATGTCTGTTTGACACACTGGGTTTGAGAAGACAGTTCAGATGTTTTGTCCATTTGCGCGCTAAGTGATAAGCTAAGTTTGAGCACATTAGTACACTCACTGTGCGGATACAAAGTTCAGACGATGACACATTTGTCTGCAGTGATAAATACAGACAATTTTTCTTCAATTTTCATTGTAGTGGGCCGGCCGGTGTGGGCGAGCGATTCCAGGCGCTTCAGTCTCGAACCGCACGACCGTTTCGGTCTCCGGTTCGAATCCTGCCTCGGGCATGGATCTGTGTGATGTCCTTAGGTTAGTTAGGTTTAAGTAGTTCTAAGTTATAGGGGACTGATGATCTCAGATGTTAAGTCCCATAGTGCTCAGAGCCATTTGAACCATTCTTTGTAGTGTCTTTCTTAACCCACCTTGGAGTTGTGGTGTTATTGCAATGAGTAGTTAATCCACGCCATTTCCCCTCTTACTACCGGTTATTCTCTGGTCATTTGAATGTTCTTCTCTGAAAGACTATACATCGATAGTCCCACCAAGTATGGCGACGTGCCGCTCCCTTCTTGGTGTGATGTTGGTTTCCTACGCTCGGTGGTATATAAATAAAGTACTATTTGTACCTCTGCTCTACGGTCCCTGCACTTTCTTTGGTTCCTGGAAGAGGGCACGGGACATGGTAACCAGACCACAGGTTGCAGCCCCTGCCCACTTTGCGTCCGCCCCTTCTTTTGGGCGTTGGGAAGGTTCCTTTGGAAAAAAAAGTGGTCAGCGCCTCTGACTATCATGCAGCGGGCCCTTCTCGATTCCTGGTCGCTCGGGGATTTTCTCCACTCGAGGACTGGCTGGTGTGTTGTTTTCATCATCATTTCATCGTTATCGACACGCAAGATGCCAAATGTGGTGTCAACCGAAAAGACTGGCTGAACTTCCCCAGGTGGGAACTCCTGGCCATCAATACCCTACGATCACCTCCTTTTTTAAGATTTTGGAGGGCATCACTGATATTTACCATGACCTGCGATTTTTAAAACTATACTTTTAGGCTTATTTTGTCTGGTTCTTTCTGCAGTTTTGTAATTTGTTCTTTGGGACTATCCACTGAGTCGTGTGCAAAATCTAGACAATATACGGTGATTTTACTTGGGGTTCTTCCTTAGTATTGTGGATATCTCCATTCTTTCACCACCTTCTCTAATGCGCTGTTGAAAAGTAGAGGTGACAAACCATCTCCTTGTCATACTCCTGACTGTATTTCAAAAGGCTTTGACAGCTCCCACATAAATTCTACTCTGGACGTTATGTTTACGTTATGTTTGTTAAAATTCCTTTCATTATTTATGTTGTTTTATTATCGAGTCCAAATTCCTTCAATATGTTGATTAGTACATTCCTACCAGTTGCATCACAGATCTTTTTAAAAATCTACAAAATTTATCACATATTTCAAGTTTATGATTTTCCTCATTTCTCTTATGTTCTTAAGGTTCAGTATTTGCTCTGCACAAGACATTTCCTTCCTAAATCCTGCTTATCCTCTGCTAATTGTGGATGGAGTACTCCTTCAGCTCTCTTCAAAAGTGGTGTGGGCAGTGGCAAGAGGGAGCTTTTTTTTATAATTGTTATGATATGTTTTATTTCCTGTTTTATGTCGTGGCTCTATTAATGTCGATGTCCATTATGACTGTAAGCTGTTTCTTGTCCAAATTCTAGTAATGGTTGGACATGGAATAATGTTGTCACTAGAGTGTTTTCATAATCTGACAATGTATTGTCTTCTTCTCGTGCTTTGTTAGTTTTAAGTTGTCTTATGATCTCTCTGATTTCCTCTGCTGGTGGTGATTTGGAGTCTGGCTGCATATCGATTATGTTATCAAAATTAAATTCTTCTTTGCATGGATCGAAGTTGTGTAGTTCCTTGAAGTAGTCTCTAAGTATTTTACAGTTCTCAGTGTTGTTGTACGTCATCTTACGTGTTTTGTGATCTTTAAACTGAAAACTTAGTAGTGTGTACTTCTTTAAATTATTTTTGAAGGTTTTATGAAATTCCTTATTGTTGGTCTGCTTAAAATATGACTCATTTAACGTTAGTTGATCTTTTACATGTTACATTCTGGCCTTTTGAGACTTTTTGGTACAAGTTTACTGGCTCCCATAAAATTTTCCCTGTTCTTATAGATTTTATTTGCGTTCCAGATATTCCGAGCTCGTTGTCTCTTTATATTAATTTATCACAATCGTCATTCAGATAAGCATGCTTTCATTTATTTTCAAGGGTAGTAGTTACTTTCTGCAGTCTGAAAAAGTCGTTTTGGTTCAAATGGCTCTGAGCACTATGGGACTCAACTTCTGAGGTCATTAGTCCCCTAGAACTTAGAACTAGTAAACCTAACTAACCTAAGAACATCACACACATCCATGCCCGAGGCAGGATTCGAATCTGCGACCGTAGCGGTCTCGCGGTTCCAGACTGCAGCACCTAGAACCGCACGGCCACTTCGGCCGGCTAAAAGTCGTTTTGAATTTGTTCCCAACATTTAGGTATCTTTTTACTAAAGCATTTAGAAATCATTTTCTGTAGATTACTTATGCATGTCAAACTTTGTGGGTTGGTATAGGTCCTTTGTTCGAAATATTGGTCTAAAATGAATTTAAAGATAGGTAGGTGGTCTGAATCTAAAGCGGCACTCTTGGCAACTTTTACATTGAGTAACTCTACTGCAGAGTGTCTATTTATAACAACGCGATCGAGTTGTCTTTTACCACAAATCAGATTTGGCGATAACCACGCAGTTTGTTTTCGATGAAGTTTTTTTAAGAATGTAGATTTTTGTTACAACGTTATACTGTCTGCACAGACTTAAGAGTGTTTGTTTGTTTGCATTAGTTTTTTTACGTGCAGGGAATTTTCCTACAATGGATCTCTGATGACGTTGTATGCGAATTTGTGCTCTACAATCTCCAAGTAGTATTACTGTATTTTTCGATGGAATATGATCTAGGGTGTCTGACACATTCTCCGAAACATGTTGTGTTTGCTCTTTTTTGTTCTGTTCTCATTTGTTGGTGCATGCGTATTTAAAACAGTGTAAAGTTTGTTTGATGATTTAAATGTTAGCGTGGAAAGTCTTATTAGTTGGTTGACATGCTGTTATTGAGTTTAATATGTTTTTGTTATCAATGAAACCAGTTCCAAACTGAGTACATATTTCGTAACTCTTTTTCCTGGATTTCCCTTAAATATGCTGAATCATTCTCAATCGAAATGATGTTCATCAGTAAATCTTGTTTCTTGCAGGGCTGTTATCGTTATATATTTTCTCCCTTAGAAAGTTAATTGAAGTATTAAGCTTTCTTGTTTTTAAGGCTCATGGTATTATACATTACACAACTGGACGCAACGGAATACATTGTCTTAACTACTAAAGAGGTAGTTAATCATCAAGTCTGATCAGAAACAGCTAAGAATAACACCATGAATTACAAATTAATTACCTCGCCGTTATTTAGCAAAAAACGAATACTGGTTAACATTTCTACTCTAGTTTTTCCGTACCTGACGGCATGTGAAATGTTATAACACCCTTGTGGAACAAGAAGACAACTTTCCACTAAACTTGTAATCTAGTCAGTTGAGCGTCCTTCTGTGGAACGATAAGCTGAAAGAAAAGAAGCAGTGTGCTGCACTTTCTAGGTGTTCGTAGGGCTAGCTCCATCCGGACCACATGTGCAACACGCCGAAACAAGGACGTACAGATTTAAGGTGGATTCTGGGGGATAGAAAGATACGACTGAGCTGATCGCTTTTGAGCTTTGGGCAGTCGGCCACGTTTGCGCTTCGCCACTAAACTAGAACAGATTCAATTTGACGCAATGTCCACTGCTCGAAGGAATTAGGGGTACACGTGTATCAACGTTACGTACGTTAAATCTGTTCTCATACAGTCGGTACCTGCGGTCTTATTGCATGGCTTGAGATTTTCTCTTTCAATGTTGGCAACAATATAAATCATTCGTCATCTGATGACTGTGTTATGTATTACAGTGTCAGGTGAATGCATTACAGTGTCAGGTGACCCCTCAGAAGGAAATGAGTCCCGGTGCGCCAATGCTTTCTGTTGAGTTACACAGATGGCTGTTGTTATTTGTGGACGTTGTATTCAACCAAGCATCTGCGAGCGACATCTGTTTGATCAAAAAAGGATGGACTTTCGATCGTGCTGCTACAGATGCCAATGTCTCTCCTTGTGTTATCCATAGGTTGTGGACACGCTACACGTTGTGTCCGATCAGACTGTAAAGATCATGTTACGAGAAAGGACCTTACGACGCAGACGTCCTGTTCGAGTACCCCGCTTGACACGACATATGGCAGCTCGCCTTCGGTTCTGCCGTTCCCATATCAAATGGCAACTTCGTCACTGGCGGAACGTGTTATTCCCAGATGAATACAGACATCCGCTGATACAAAGAGATTGCCGTGTTCGTGTGCGGAGACACGTGGTGAGTGATACCTGCCAAATGTTTTCCCGGAAATCGACAGACTTCCGAGGTTCTGTGATGCTGTGACAGCCACATGGATCTTATCGTTGTCCGTGGTCGCCTTAGCGCCAGTTATTACATCGAACAGATACTGATGGACCATGTGGTGGGTGCTTCTACCAGGTTATCCATTCTTCTGTAAAGGATTCGTGTTAGTATTCTGCAGCCGTGACTTATTAAACTGATAGTTCGATAATTTTCTCACCTGTCGACACCTGCTTTCTTTGGGGTTGGAATTATTGTACTCGTCTTGAATTCTGAGGGTATTTCGCCTGTCTCATACATCTTGCTCACCAAATAGTAGAGTTTTGTCATAGCTGGCTCTCCCAAGGCTATCAGAAGTTCTCTTGGAATGTTTTCTGCTCCTGGGGCCTTGTTTCGACTTAAGTCATTCAGTACTTTGTCAAATTCTTCTCGCAGTATCATATTTCCCTTCTCACCTTCCTCTGCGTCCTCTTCCATTTCCGTAATATTGCTCTCAAATACATCTTCCTTGCACAGGCCCTGTGTATACTCTTTCCATCTTTCTATTTTCTCTTCTTTGCTTAGGACTGGTTTTGAATCTGAGCTCTTGATATTCATAGAGGCGGTTCTCTTTTCTCCAAAGGTCTCTTTAATTTTCCTGTAGGGAATACCTATCTTACCCCCAGTGACATATGCTTCTACATCCTTTCATTTATCCTCTAGCCATTCGTGCTTAGCCATTTTGCAATTCCTGCCGATCTCATTTTTTTGACGTTTGTATTCCCTTTCGCCTGCTTCATTTATTGCATTTCCATATTTGCACCTTTCATCGATTAAAATACGTATTTCTTTTGTCACCCAAGGATTTCTACTAGCCCTCGTGTTTTTACCTACTTCATCCTCTGCATCCTTCACTATTTCATCTCTCAAAGCTACCCATTCTTCTTCTACTGTACTCCTTTCCCTTGCTGTTGTCAGTCGTTCCCTAATACTCCCTCTGAAATCCTGTGCAACCTCTGGCCCTTTCAGTTTATCCAGGTCCCAACTCTTTAAATTCCTGCCTTTTTGCAGTTCATTAAGTTTTAATCTGAAGTTCATAACTAATAAATTGTGGTCAGAGTCCACGCGTGCCCCTGGAAATGTCTTACAATTTAAAATCTGGTTCCTAAATCTCTGTCTTGCCATTGTATAATCAATCTGAAACCTTCCGGTGCCTCCAGGGCTCTTCCATGTATACAATCTTCTCTCATGATTCTTAAGCCAAGTGTTAGCTTTCATTAAATTACGCTCTGTACAAATTTCTACCAGATGGCTTCCTCTTTCATTCCTTTCCCCCAGTTCATATTCACCTACTACCTTTCCTTCTCTTCCTTTTCCTACAGTCGAATCCCATTATCCCATGACTAATAAATCTTCGGCTACCTTAACTATATGAATAATTTGTTTTATCTCATCACGCATTTCTTCAGTCTCCTCCTCATATGCGGAGCTACTTGGCACATAAACTTGTACTACTGTGGTGGGTGTGGGCTTTGTGTCTATCTTGGCTACATTGATGCATTCACAATGCTGTTCGTAGTAGCTTATCCACATTCCTATTTTGTTTAATCATTATTAAACCTACTTCTGCATTACCCTTATTCGATTTTGTATTTATGTGATCAGAAGTCGTGTTCCTCCTGCCACCGAACTTCACTAATTCGCGCTATATCTATCTTTATCCCATCCATTTTCCTTTTTAAATTTTTTAACCTACCTGCCCGATTGATTAGAAGTCACTTGTGAAGAACGGCATGAAAAGCCTCCTGGGAACCGAAATATATGGAATAAATTTCACGCCCCTTGTCGATAATACTCATTACTTCGTGTGAATTAAGTGCGAGCTGTGTTTCAAAAAACGATATTTCTTGCATACGTGTTGTCTATGTGTCAATAGATCGTTTTCTTCGAGGTAAATCATAATGTTCGAACACGATCAACTTAAACGCACTAATTCATTTCTTAGCATTCCACCGCCCGTAGTGCATTCACCGGAAATTTCATTAATCTGCCCAAGAATTTATTCCGCTTTCATGTCGTTTGCTCAAAGAGAATAAATTACTGCAAGTATTTACATGCGGAGAGATTTTCTGTCAACATTGGCATTTTCAGTAAACACATATAAACGTAAAAAGAAACTTATATTCTCCATACGGATTTCGGTTGGTCGTGGTTGGCCCGTCGGGAGACCAGAATGTTCTCAGTAGGCCAGTGCTATTTCCACTTTCTTTTCGACAGTGAACATTGTTCTCACATAAACCTTCAACTGCAGACGGTTGGTTGAATGACCATTGTATCTTTTCGACGTGTTTCTAATTGTCTGCTGTCAACTTCAGCAAGTCGTTGAGTTACACTACCTCGGGCTGCGTCACTGTGTTCACAGTAGAGTCAAAATCAGTTTTATGTTGCGTTTTCAATAACGTCATGTTTACGTGAATGGTAAAATGTGATACGTTTCTGAACCGATCTTGAAGAGAGGAAGTGGATTACCGAATAAAAAAAAAATACAAGGTTCAGTTCAAAACAGACATCCTGCTATTCTTATGTTCGTAATGAACAAAGTTAAAAGAAAGACAGTTATCCTGGTAAATATATCTCTGGTAGTTAAAGAACATTTGCTTGATTCGTATTTTATTTTGCTTCTAGACAAAATGTTATCTGTAGTCATGCAGATAAATGAGGCACCCTGTGTGATGAAGATTTTAACTACGTTAGTAATAAATGTCATTACAAGGTGCACCTAAATTCTTTCCTTTTCTACTTCAGAAAATAGTTTGGTCACAATAAATTCTTTTTTAGATTTTTTGGAAATTATTTAGATTAAGTAATCGCACGAAGGGACAGAGACAGCACTTTTTTCACGATCTTTATCTGAGCAATTGGACAGGGAAAACAGTCCGCCACGCACCGCACAGTGGCTTCCGCAGTATATATGGAGAAACATATGGGTGATAAAAATGAATCATTCAAATCAGAAGTGATAAATGATATTTTCAAAAGTCAGTGAAATTACTAATAACATAAAATAAAAACCGTTGCAGTACAAATGACGAAGACACATTTTAGAATTACGCTCTCACGAGCGAGAATACAGAAACGAATAATTAATTTGATGAAAAGCTGCCTCGCCTAATAACGCCTAAGAGCGAAGCCGATGTGAGGACGGCTTTTATAGGCACGTAAAGACGAATATTCATCCACTTTGATGTGCTACCAAAGACCGACACAGTGCGAGAAACGGCAGAGCCCAACATCGGCACTCTATCAATTCAGATGACACATGTCTGGCACCGCCTTTATCTGAACACTAATTAGCAACTGTTATGGAGAAGAAGCATAGACTATATGGTTTTACTCGCATCAAAAGTTTTTCGCGTAACCCAGATTATTCACTCTTCTGAACAGAGCCTTTATAATCTTGTAATTATATTATGGCTCTCAGAAGCTTTTTTCCAACAACAGCGACACGGATTATTTATTAAGTCTACGTATCATCCTACTAAGTAGAAGTAACTAGTTTATCTCCCTATCCACTACAGTAGTAATGAGACTCAAAAAGAGGCTATTTTCAGGGCTCAAAATCTCTTCAGTTACCTCGTCAAAGAAGTACTAGGTCGCTTTCTTGTATAATGGGGGAGCGGGTCATGAGTGGCCACCTCTTATTAAGAGGAAGGAATTAAGAGCTCGCCGACCTGAAGACCACTATAGAAATTGCACTGTTTATTTAATTTGCCATTTGGCTCTGTGTGCAGCATTTTTGCACTCAATATATGATTCGAAGATGGTAAAATCCAAAAAAGGTCGTCTCCTTATTCCCAAAACATCCTAATTGTAGGAAAACCAAGAAATGTCGCAAGTATTAAATTAGACACATTGATGCTGAGAACTACAGAATTTTGTTGAAACTACGAATAAACGAGTACAATGGAAACAACTGTCAGTTGCCCATATATAAAATGTTGTCTCAGAGTCTCAACATATCAGATTTGAACAGCTTAGGAAACACTATTTTCAGAAAGTGACATAACGATTTCTTCATTTTCTTCAGTGTAATTGGAGTCAGTGAACCGTTAACAGCTCTTTAGGACTGATTCCAAAGAGAATAAAGCTAAATCAATAATATTAACCTTTCCTTGTGTAGTCATGCTCAACAGTTTAGAAATCACTGCTTAGTGGCTGTTCCTGAGACATAACGGATACTCCGACAGCGACAAGTGAATGGCATGATTTATTTATTTATTTCTCCGACAGAGTGCATGAAATGAGACAGAGTCGACGGTCATACGAAATACAGCGCTCTTTACGCATCAATAATATAACATGTGCTGTAAAGGTGTTGTTAGAGGTAAATAGTGCGATACTCTGCCGTGTAAAATTGTTTATTAATTCTGGATTACTGAGTATTATAAAATAGTCACTCCATCGGTTTCAGCACAATATTAGCATTGACAGATTCATAAAAATATCACGTCAAGAGTTACACTTGGTTACACAATCTTTAAACTGAAAGTGAAGTTTGTTTGCGTGGCCTTAAAATATGGTATCGGAAGCGTAGTGCTTGGAGGGAAAACAAAGGGATGGGGAGAAAACAGCGCATTCCACGCAGTTAAACTCTTCTGTTGTGATCCTATTAGAAAAACTGAAACAAAGAGTCAAAATTTAAAAAATGGAGTATCGACGCCTTAACAAGGACAGCATTGTGGTAATAGGGACCTGTAGTACCCGGTGGCTCGTTGCAGAGTATCTGTATTGCAGTGAAACACCTGCACAACAGCACAAATCTCGACTGTATGCTCTGCGTGTCTTGTTCGGAAACAAAGTTGTTCCATGCGATTGCAGTCTTTCTCGGCGTATTCCACTGATGAATTCTTCTCGGGTTATCAGCCGAGTGGTGGCGTCGTCTTGTCGCAACGTTTCAATGAGTTTCGTACCCATCATATAATTGACACAACAGACAACATTTATATTACTACCAAGAATTTCGTAGGCGCCCAGGTCATTATGCATGGTCCATCGGTGTTTTGCGGTGGAGTTTTGAACTTCACTCTCGCTAACAAGGATACGAATTTACACGGTAACGGCTGGGTCGCCGTTATTCAAGTGTTCTTGCTTTTTTATGGTAACAGAATATCTACATCTGCTGGAGAACTTGTTTTGGAACTTTTGTGGACATTCGAACCTAACAGACAGCTGTTAATAGACTTGTATTGGGAATTTACTAATTATTTAGATCATTTGCAAAATCACGAGAGGTGTCATTTTAGATATTACCATTTGAGAGAGAGGAAGTATTTGCCTCTGTGATATAAGTACAAATTAATAAGTTGATGCAAGGTGAAATAGACTTGAAGCAGTTTCGTAAAGGTGCTGTTTGGTCAGACAGGAAAGGTAATTTTGCTTTGGAGTTTCGTTGTAAGAATAATTACTCAATCATTCTTTGAGGAAGGACTTATCAAAAAGAATAAAAATAATTGTTAAAGTTTACTATTATAATGGAGAAGCTTAGTGATTTAATTGATCGTGCAGAAGTTCGCAATATAGTATCTGCAAATTTGCCACAAGATGGCTTTCCATTGGCTTATACGTCTGACATCTTGTATTGTGTACATGGTAATCCTCATGCAAATGGTTGTTGTGGTAAGAGAGGTTGTGTATTTGGAAGTGAGAGTGATTCAGATATACCGAGCAGTCAGAAGTATTCTAGGGTACGAAACTCATTGAAACGTTGCGACATGACGACGCCACCACTCGGCTGATAACCCGAGAAGAATTCATCAAAGTTGTTCCATTCACTGACAGTATCTGCTGCTGACAGTTGCAATGCCCACTTTACTCTTCGCCCTCAAGCTGACAAACAAATGCTGAACGAAGCGAAAATAAGCGTAAAGAGAGCATTGAAAGAAACGTTCAATGACTTTGATACTAAAACTTCGTCAACCGATCTGAGTAAAACTCCAAGAGGTTTTGGTAGTATGTGAAATCGGTAAGTGGGTCAAAATCGTCTGCTCATTCGCTCAGTGCCCATACTGGCACCAAAACGGAAGATAACAGAGAGAAGGCCGAAATACTGAATCCGGTCTTCCGAAATTGTTCACCGCGGAAGATCATAACACGGCCAATCGCCGGCCGTGCTGGCCGAGCGGTTCTAGGCGCTACAGTCTGGAAACGCGCGACCACTACGGTCGCAGGTCCGAATCCTGCCTCGGGCATGGATGTGTGTGATGTCCTTAGGTTAGTTAGGTTTAAGTAGTTCTAAGTTCTAGGGGACTGATGACCTCAGAAGTTAAGTCCCATAGTGCTCAGAGCCATTTGCACCATTTGAACCAAAGAATTTGCTCCCCTTCTAGCAGTAATTTATCGTAGACTGCTTGAGCAACGAAAGGTACCTAGCGACTGGAAGAAAGCGCAGCTCATTCCCGTTTCTAAGAAGGGCCGTTGGACAGGTGCATTCAATTATAGACCTATGTCGTTGACGTAAATGTCCTGTTGAATTGTGCAACACGTTTTATGCTCAATATTTATGAGATTCTTGGACAATGAAAATCTCCTCTATAAAAATCAACATGGATTCCGCAAACAGGGACCCTGCGAAACTCAGCTCGCTCTGTTTCTCCATGAGATCCAGAGCGCCGTAGACAACGGCGCTCAGATTGATGCCGTGTTCCTTGACTTCAGGCACGTCCCGCACTGCAATTTGGTGGCAAAAATACAAGCTTATCGAGTATCGGAGCAGATCTGCGGCTGGATTCAAGACTTCCTTGCAGACAGAATTCAACACTTCGCCCTTAACGGTACAAAATCGACAGATGTATAGGTAATATCCGGAGTACCCCAGGGAAGTATGATAGGACAGTTACTGTTTACAGTATATATAAATGATCTAGCAGAAAGCGTCGGATGCTGGTTAAGGCTGTTCGCAGATGATGCGGTTGTCTATAACAAAGTAGCAACGCCAAATGACCTCCAGAGAATTGGTGATGGTGCAGGATCTGGCAGTTGACCTTGAATGTAAATAAATGCAACATATTGCGCTTACATAAGAAAAGAAATCCGCTACTGTGCATCTACACTGTTGATGGCAATCCTCTGGAAATAGTTTCTACTGCAAAATATCTAGGAGTAACTTTCCAGAGCGATCTTAAGTGGAATGACAACATTAAACAAATAGTGGCAAAAACAGATGCCATACTCAGATTCACAGGAAGAGTCTTAAGGAAATGTAACTCATCCACGAAGAAAGTGGCTTATAAGGCGCTTATTCGACCGATTCTTCAGTATTGTTCATCTGTCTGGGATCGCCACCAGGTAGGACTGGTAGAAGTGGTAGAGAGGATCCAAGGAAGAGCGGTGCATTTCGTCACGGGATCCTTTAGCCGGCGCGAGAGCGTTACGTGCTCAACAAACTCCACTGGCAGACCTTACAAGAGAGGCGTTGTGCATCATGGAGATATTTACTACTGAAATTTCGAGAGATCACTTTTCAGGAGGAGTCGGGCAACACATCACTTCACCACACATACGTCTCGCGTAATGACCACGAGGAGAAAATTCCAGAAATTAGAGCCAATACAGAGGCTTACCGACAAACATTCTTCCCACGCGCTGTTAGCAAGTGTGACAGAGTTGGAGAGCTCAGTTAGTGGTACAAAATGTACCCTCCGCCACACACCATTAGGTGGCTTGCGGAGTATGATGTAGATGCATACAGTACTGGGCTGTTGTGTGTCGAGTTTATTTTTGCGCAGTTTTAGTTGCACGCTAACCGTGACACACAGCAGTATGGACAGGTTTACTTAAGATCGGTAGGCCGATATGCACGTTGTGTATGGGTTCACTGAATGCAGTGAAAGACAGGCACAACGCCACTATGCTGACCTGTTCCCACAGCGTCGGCTGCCACATCACAGTACTTTTGCATTGTACGAAAATTTTACCCTGCGTTCTGACTTGTACGTTTTGGTGATTGCATCTCTCACAATATTTTACTGTTGTGAAGCTATTTACGTAGAAACAAAGGTAATTCGGGTATCAAACTGAATAACTCATAATTAAATTTTTATTCTGTAAAGGGCCACCGTAGTTCAGGGGCACCTTATACTAAAATACTCAGAACATATTTTAAACTCCTAAATTTTGTAGATGGAGTTCGGATTCACCTGGATAGTCAAACGTAATTTTGAAAATAAAAGAAATAGTAATTCTGAACCATTTAAATTCTGCGAAATTATTAAAAGGCATATTAAAATTCGTTGGAGCGGATTGCTACCCTGTGGCAAATGATGTCAGTGATTCATCACTGTGACTGCTTTGTAATAGTTAGCAATCGAGACTTGACTTTTTTTCCTTTCTTTTTTTTACTGAAGATGAAAGAGGGTCCCACGGTTTCCTAATAACATGAATCCAGTCCTTCGACCTAATCGTCCGTCGATTAAGTTGCTACATCACAGTGGCACCTGATCCCAAAGTAGCATTTTCGAATCCAGGCGATAGTTGTGGCGAATTTCTGTAAGGAAAAATTTGAAGAAACACGGCTTGAACTACCGAGAAGAAAGCCACTTGTTGGTTTTGGTATATTGATGGTTATCGGAATTTCTGAACTTTCTAAATGATGTTAAATTAATTCTCATATGAAATTCGGAGTGGAAAAAGAGAGAAACAATGTCAGATTTAGTTTTCGGATGTGCAGATACATAGAAATACTGACGGAACTTTAGCTCACAAAATTTACTGAAAACCCACTTACACGGACAGATTATCATATTCTTTGATGCTGCCGAAGTAGCGTATTCTTGATCTTACAAGGGGTCTTCTTCCTTTATTACGTTCTTGACATACTTGATAGATTTACCTTCCTCTGGAGTTTGAAATGCATGTCCAATCCAGCGAAGTCTCCTAGCTTTAATTTCGTGTACAATATCTGGTTCTGGTCAGATCATAATATTCTTTGACTGTTAACAGTAGAACACTGAAGATGGTAAATCATCCATTGTTACTAAACCATCGTAAACATGACTACTCTATATATTTTTTAAAGTAGTCACAATTTACGATTTATGCAATAGTTAATTATAATTATAAGGTCTCCAGTGGTATGTCACATAGAAAATGAGTATAAAATGGTTCAAATGGCTCTGAGCACTATGCGACTTAACTTCTGAGGTCATCAGTCGCCTAGAACTTAGAACTAATTAAACCTAACTAACCTAAGGACATCACACACATCCATGCCCGAGGCAGGATTCGAACCTGCGACCGTAGCGAAATGAGCATAAAACGTACTGGTTTACATCCTGTGCTGACAATACCAGATTGGCAGGAACCTCTAATTGATATCAAATGCAATCCTAATTTTGGGAGGGTTTAGTAATCTAGGGTTAATATTGTCTACTCCACTGTGTTATTCTCTTCGTTCTCTCGGTCCCCACATGTGGACCTTCGTGCACTATTTTTTTCTCCGCAAATAGGCTCATTTTTCCGCATATAGACCAATGGTCTGCGAATGTGGATAGTCTAGTTCTTAGTTTTAAAACCATGGCGCAGCACCTTATAAGGAACGATTATGTTAGTTTACTGCTGGTCATACGCAGAAAATTGTTACTTCAACAAACCCGAAAGGTATGTAAATAATTATTATGCCTAAATATTGTACTAAGAGTCTATGTTTTTTACCTAACGTTCGGTAATTATTCTAGATGTTGGGAATTAGTTCAGGTCGCTCGGGGTAGCCTTGCGGTCTAGGGCGCCTTGCCACGGTTCGCGCGGCTTCCCCCGTCGGATGTTCGAGTCCTCTCTCGGGCATTGGTGTCCGTGTTGTCCTTAGCGTAAGTTAGTTGAAGTTAGATTAAGTAATGTGTAAGTCTAGGGACGGATGACCTCAGCAGTTTGGTCCCATAGGATCTTCCCACAAATTTACAAATTAGTTAAGTTTTGCATAATTTTTCTTCGTTACTATGGAATAACACATTTTATGAAAGCCCTCGTACGTGGACCTCTGGTCATAATGCATATATGATAATTTAAATTTAGTCTTTGATAATGGAATACTGACAGCTGTTTCTACAAAACTATAGCAATGCATGAAATATTCACTAACAAGCAATTAGAAGCTCTTCTTAACACCGACAATGCGGAATTATTTGACTGGAAAGACGACGAATTTTCGTTTTAGACTGAAGACTGTCTCGCTGAGCTTGATGAAACTAACTGGAGAACAATGAGAAGGTTAAGGTGTCGTGCCACTTGCTGGGAGAAGAGGCTGTAGTTCCACAGTGAATAACGCTGACAGCTGTGGTGTAGATGGCGTGGAAAATGTGATCTGTGTTTAAGCAGTTTCAAAAGTTAGATTGTACAGTGTTGGGCAACTATCAAAATGTGTTGAGGCAAGGAATACCTCAAAGTGCAGGAAACATGGTTGCAGTTCGATGACAAGAGACGTGCATCAAATGTGGAATGTGTTTATGTGCTGTGAAAAATAATTATTTTGAAGCTTATCATATTTACTGGCAGAAGCACATTATTACTTGCAGAAATTGTTATATGATTATTAGTTTCTTGCATTTATGAGGTTGTCTTAGAACATCAACAAAAGTCTGTATTGGAACTCATGTATTTAAAAAATATTTACGTTGAGAATCATATATGTAGGATGAGTCACTAATTGTTGCCACCAAGAATAACTCCGAAAGTGTGATAGTAGCTAAAACGTTTGTGGGACAAAAGTTGCATGGGAAAACGGGGGCCATAATATAACGTTGGTTTTTTGTTGCAAGGTGGGATCGCGCCAGAGATATGAAGGTCAACTTTGTCTTTTTAAATGGCATGCTATAGTTGCGTACTTATTTTCTGATAGCGGCTATCGAGACGGGTCCAATGATGTGTAACAGTAAGGTCTTTGAAGGTCAACGAAGGTCAAAAAGTTGGTATGAACTTACATTTACAGATGGTGTTCGAAGTGATGACCAATGTTATCAATGCAGTGCTACAATCTTCTTATCATGTGTTGAGTGGTATTCCTTATCACTTCGGCACTTATCAAAACACATGCTCTGACAATTCTCTCTCGTATATCGTGCAAATAGTAAATATTCGCCGAATACGGCGTATCCATTTAAGGTGCCATTGACACGTAAACGCCATTCGACGGTTTCGCAATACATCACTAATAGGAACGGTAAGACTAGTATCGTCGAATCAAGCGAAAGTGAATGATGTATTCCTTCGAAGAAAACGTCGATATGCTTCTCATTTACAGAGAATACCAACGAAATTCAGTGAGAGCTAGAGACTTATGCGCTGAAAGATATCCTCAACGTACTCACCCTACACGTCGTTCATTTTAATGTGTGTATGATAAATTGAGAACAACTGGATATTTAACGCCTTGGAAACATATCTGGCAAAGGAAAGTTACTAACGAGGAAACGGAAATTGGTACTCCTGCCACTGTGGTTCGAGATCCTTGTGTTAGTTCGCGTCAAATCGCAAGGGAATCTGGTATGAGCCAGAGTAGTGTTGTTCGTGTTCTGCATAGCCATAAATATCATCCTTACCATATCAGTCTCCGCCAAGAATTGATTGGTACGGATTGTAAGCGTCGCACTGAATTCTGCCGATGAGATCAACTTTAGATTCAGACGGATGACACATTTATTAATTGATTTTATTTACTGACGAGGTTACATTCACGAGCCATGGAAATGTTAATTTGCATAACATGCATTATTGGGCAACTGAAAATCCATGTTGGCTGCCGTAAGTCGCACACCAAAAACCGAGGTCGGTGAATGTATGGTGTGGGATTCTGGAGGACAGAATTATAGGCCCGTATTTCATCGGAGGAAATCGTTATGGTAGGAAGTACACCACATTTCTGCAAGAAACATTAGGTTTATTATTGGAAGAAATACCTTTAGGAACAAGGAACAGAATGTTGTATCAACACGATGGGTGTCCGGCACATTTTTCACTAATGGCTAGAGATGAGGTGCAGAGACAACTCCCAAATCGTTGGATTGGACGCGGAGGAGATGTGTCGTGGCCGGCTCGTTCGCAAGACTTAACGCCTCTGGATCGTTTGTTGTGGGGATTCGTAAAAGACATTGTGTATAAAGACGTTCGAACTACACCTGACGATATGCGAGAGAGAATTGTCAGAGCATGTGCTTCTGTAAGTGCCGATGTGATAAGGAATACCACCAATCCATGATAAGAAGATTGCAGCACTGCATTGATACCAATGGTCATCACTTCGAACACCTTCTGTAAATGGACGTTCATGCCACCTTTGTGACCTTCGTTCACCTTCAAAGACCTTACTGTTACACGTCATTGGATTCGTCTCGATAGCCGCTATCAAAAAATAAGTACCCAACTATAGCATCCCATTTAAAAATCAATGTTGACCTTCATATCTCTGACGCGACTCCACCTAGCAACAAAAAACCAACGACGTATTATGGCCCCCGTTGTCCCATGCAACTTTTGTCCCACAAACGTTTCAGCTCCTACCATCAAAACATATATCATTTGCATTTGTATCATATCTTTTAATTAGTTTGCTGGAAAATATGAACAGAAAAATTTCTTGCGATTTTTTTTCATTTTTTGTCTGAGGAGTGAAGAGGTTATCTTGGACCCCACCAAATATCTTTTTCATAATGTTCCTTTCAAATGTTTTTGATTTTACTTGTTCTGATTCTGTTAACGTCAATGTCTCACAAGCGTATGTCAGAACATATATGATTAGATGTTTGTGTACACGAATCTTTGAATTTCTTGAAATAAGTTTGGTTTTTATGCATCCAGTAATGCGAAAAAACAGCTATTAACTTTTTGAATTCTACTATTTGTTTCTTCTGTAGTTAACAAAGTTCCAAGGCAAGCGAACTGGGTTACTGTTTCGATTTTCTTTGCACCAATTTTAAAAGTATGGTCTGCCTTAGTTTGCCGTGATAGAATGGAGTTTTTAGTTCAAATGGTTCAAATCGCTCTGAGCACTATGGGACTTAACATCTGTGGTCATCAGTCCCCTAGAACTTAGAACTACTTAAACCTAATTAACCTAAGGACATCACACACACCCATGTCCGAGGCAGGATTCGAACCTGCGACCGTAGCGGTCGTGCGATTCCAGACTATAGCGCCTAGAACTGCTCGGCCACTCTGGCCGGCGAGTTTTTAGTTTTTCTTTTGTTAATTTCTATTCTTGTTACACGTAAGCTGTCATAGAACATTGTCGTAAGTGAATTAACTTTTCGTTCATTCTATCCCAAGATTGCGATGTTATGTGCATATGCCAGTATGTAATAACACGGACAGATACATTGACAAAATTCAGTCCCCATCCCAAGAAGTTAAGATGAATAACTGAGGTAATTATTGAGGGGGCCAAATTAACATACAAGCCAGACAGAGGCTTAGAGGATGAGCTATGTCATTTATGTTTTACTTCAAGAAAAAATAGCTACTTTGACAAAGAGAGAAATAGGGCACTGTATCCTAAAATATTTGAAGTTTCCGGAGAGTAAGAACCAGCTAAAGGGAATGATTTCCTTTCATTCGTAAAAACAATCACAGCTTATATCAGCAGAGTGCTAAGAAGAAACAGTACTGAAAAAGTGTTGAAACCCACAAGAAATTGTGCGTGAATACTTGGATACTATGAAGGACCCATGCGTACCGCTTGTCAGGGCAGTAGTATATAAAATCCGTTGTACATGAGGTCAAGTGTACACAGAAACTACTATAACAAGCATCAGCCCAAGGCTTAAAGAACAGAAAACAAATCGTCAACTCGGAAACGGTGGATAAATCGGTAGCAGCAGATTAAACGCTGGCACCAGGAACTCGACAGATTTGATTCCCATTTCTTTAGTCCTGCCATGGTGCAATTGTTACTAGGCTAGGATTTACAGAGAATCCATAGAAATTCAAAAACATAAAAAGAACTTCAGCAGAATAGAAATAGAATACAAAGAAGACTAGTTCTGAGCTATAGTGTTGAAGAAAGGAAACGACACCAACTCTTCTGCAGTACAAGATCCATATGTGCAATCTGTTCGGCTCTCTGAGCTTGTTTGTCTTTGAATAGCTTCCGTTTTTCGTTTATTGTTATTCCATTCCTTCGTCCCAGAGACGCTGTTAGTAGGTCAGCTGTGGAACAATGCTCCACTCTTCAGCCAAAGGAGTTTAAAATATACAAAGATTGAAATAAAAATTTTAAAAGGTTGATCTACGTTCATATATTTTTGAAATATACGAAACTAGCGAACCGCCCCGGGTTCGCACGGATAGCGTTAAAAATCTACGGCCGAACGACTGTTATGATAAACCTGCCTCATGAATCATTCTACCTATCAGCGAAAACCGTACCAAAACCCATATTGTAGTTCCTAAGATTAGCCTTCACATACAGACACAAAAAAAACGTGGAGAAGAACTTTGATTTATATTGTGAATAGATATGTGGTGAAGAATTATTCATTTACGATGTTTGAAATGCATACGAAAATAATATCTGTCCTGTAAAACAGTGATCATGAGTTAAACATTACTCTGCATTATACTTCACTTCACTACCGCTTGATGGGAGGTAGCTACATTTAGTAGCAGTTATGAAAAGAGGGAAGGTGGAATGTTCTTAAGCTGCAGTTAAAGTTTTATGGAGATAAGTAGTTCAAGCGAGTTGGGTTGTGACGATAGTTAAAATATGGGAGTAACAAAAGCACATATAGTATTAATGTTGTTCTTTACAGTCTTGCCATGTGATATGGTCGTCGTTGTTCATATGAAATCTACATCTATATCTACGTCTACATGGATACTCTGCAAATCACATTTAAGTGCCTGGCAGAGGGTTCATCGAACCACCTTCACAACTCTCCATTATTACAATCTCGTATAGCACGCGGAAAGAACGAACACCTATATTTTTCCGTGCGAGGTCTGAAAAAATGGTTCAAATGGCTCTGAGCACTATGGGACTTAACTTCTGAGGTCATCAGTCCCCTAGAATTTAGAACTACTTAAACCTAACTGACCTAAGGACATCACACACATCCATGCCCGAGGCAGGATTCGAACCTGCGACCGCAGCGGTCGTGCGGTTCCAGACTGTAGCGTCTAGAACCGCTCGGCCACTCCAGCCGGCTGCGAGCTCTGATTTCCCTTATTTTATCATGGTGATCGTTTCTCCGTATGTAGGTCGGCATCAACAAAATATTTTCGCATTCGGAGGAGAAAGTTGGTGATTTGAATTTCGTGAGAAGATTCCTACGCGACGAAAGACGCCTTTGTTTTAATGATGTCCATCCCAAATCCTGTATCATACAGTGACTCTCTCTCCTCTATTTTGCTCTTCTTTGAACATTTCGATGTACTCCGTCAATCCTATCTGATAAGGATCCCAAACTGGGCAGCAGTATTCTAAAAGAGGACGGGCAAGCGGAGTGTAGGCAGTCTCTTTAGTAGATCTGTTACGTTTTCTAAGTGTCCTACTAATAAAACGCAGTCTTTGGTTAGCCTTCCACACAACATTTTCTTTACGTTCCTTCCAATGGATGATTTCGTGTGTTGTGTTCATTACATTCATTGCTACGGCTCCTTGGTGTTCACAAACTTGCAATTGGCACTTAGGGTACAACATCATGATCAACTCTACAGCAGAACAAAGAGCAACAAAGCACATGTCAGAACGGTGAAGAGCAACTTTAATGTCGATGTGTACTATCGTTAAATGTCTTTATATTCCCATTGAAGCCCGAAGGTGACGTTTATACCTCGAAACATGTTGCTTCATTAAATAATTTAAGTAAGTCAACAAATGTTGTGACTGGCAGGGTACAACATCATGATCAAGTCTACAGCAGAACAAAGATCACCACAGCACATGTCAGAACGGTGAAGAGCAACTTTAATGTCGATGTGTACTATCGTTAAATGTCTTTATATTCCCATTGAAGCCCGAAGGTGACGTTTATACCTCGAAACATGTTGCTTCATTAAATAATTTAAGTAAGTCAACAAATGTTGTGACTGGCAGGGTACAACATCATGATCAGCTCTACAGCAGAACAAAGATCACCACAGCACATGTCAGAACGGTGAAGAGCAACTTTAATGTCGATGTGTACTATCGTTAAATGTCTTTATATTCCCATTGAAGCCCGAAGGTGACGTTTATACCTCGAAACATGTTGCTTCATTAAATAATTTAAGTAAGTCAACAAATGTTGTGACTGGCAGCGGTTTCTGAAAAACCTTTTCATACGGATAGCTAGGATGCGGGCCGAGCGTAGGAAGGAAGGGAGGTAACCTGATACGGGGGTTGGATGTGAGGGCCAGTTTCTTTGTGAAGGTGTAACCGCGGTACCGCTACGGTCGCAGGTTCGAATCCTGCCTCGGGCATGAATGTGTGTGCTGTACTTAGGTTAGTTAGGTTTAAGTAGTTCTACGTTCTAGGGGACTGATGATCTCAGAAGTCGGACTGCAAGGGGAAGTGGAGTTCAAGGATTTGGAGGGATTGACAAAATGTTGGAGGAGCAGATATTCGAATAGCAACTGACGAAGGCTTTATAGCGTCTGACGATGTCTCCAGCATTAGAAGAGGAGGCGTCAGGCGGTGACACATGGCTTAGATCACGGCCGACACAGGGCTAACAGAAGTCATGAGATACCTTCTAATATCGCGTCGGACCTCCTTTTGCCCGGCGTAATGCAGCAGTTCGATGTGGCATGGACTCAACAACGCTTTTGGAAGGCCCTGCAGAAATAATAAGCATTAGTCTCTATAGCTATCTATAGTTGCGACAGTGTTACCGGTGCAGGATTTTGTGCACGAACTTTCCTCTCCCATATATGTTCGATTGGTGGCCAAATCATTTGCTCGAATTTTCCAGAATGTTCTTGAAACAACTCGCGAACAACTGTTGTCAGCCATAAAAATTCTATAGTTATTTCGCAATATGAAGCCCATGAATGGCTGCCAATGGTCTTCAGGTAGTCCAACAAAATCACTTCCAGACAGTGGTCGGTTCTGTAGGACCAGAGGACCTAGTCCATTCCATGCAAACACAGCCCACCCCGTTATGGAGCCTCTCCCAGCTTGCACAATGCCTTGTTGACGGCCGGCCGATGTGGCCGTGCGGTTCTAGGCGCTTCAATCTGGATCCGCAGGTTCGAATCCTGCCTCGGGCATGGATGTGTGTGATGTCCTTAGGTTAGTTAGGTTTAAGTAGTTCTAAGTTTTAGAGGACTGATGACCACAGATGTTAAGTCCCATAGTGCTCAGAGCCATTTTTTGAACCTTGTTGACAACCTGGGTCCATGGATTCGTGGGGTCTGCACCACACTTGAACATTACCATCAGCTGTTACCAACTGAAGTCGAGACTCATCTCAACAGACCACGGTTTTCCAACCGTTCAGGATGCAACCGATATGGTAGTGAGTTCACGACAGGCTCTACAGGCGATGTGCACGTCATTAGCCGAGCGGTCTAAGGCGCTGCAGTCATGGACTGTGCGGCTGGTCCCGGCGGAGGCTCGAGTCCTCCCTGGGGCATGGGTGTGTGTGTTTGTCCTTAGGATAATTTAGGTTAAGTAGTGTGTAAGCTTAGGGACTGATGACCTTAGCAGTTGAGTCCCATAAGATTTCACACACATTTGAACATTTTTTTTTGTGAAGGCGATGTCGTGTTGTTAGCAAAGGCACTCATGTCGGTCTATTATTGCCATAGCCCATTAACGCCAAATTTCGCAGCACTGTCCAACGGATACGTTCGACGTACGTCTCACAATGGTTTCTGCCGTTATTTCACGCACTGACAACTATAGGCAAACACCGACGCTCTCGGTCGTTAAGTGAAGGTTCAAATGGCTCTGAGCACTATGGGACTTAACATCTGAGGTCATCAGTCCCCTAGCACTTAGGATTACTTAAACCTAACTAACCTAAGGACATCACACTCATCGATGCCCGAGGTAGAATTCGAACCTGCGACCGTAGCGGTCGCGCGGTGCCAGACTGACGCCCCTAAGACCGCTCGGCCACTCTGGCCGGCTCGTTAACTGAAGGCCGTCGGCCACTGCATTGTCCGTGGTGAGGGGCAATGCCTGAAATTTGATATTCTCGGCACACTCTTGACACTATGGATCTCATAATACTAACTCCCTAAGGTATCCGAAATGTAATGTCCCATGCGTCTAGCTCCACCTACCTTTCAGTGTTCAAAATCTATTAATTCCCGTCGTGCGGCTACAATCACGTCGGAAACCTTTTCACACGAGTACAAACGACAGCTCTGGCAATGCACTGCACTTTTATACACTACTGGCCATTGAAATTGCTACACCTCGAAGATGACGTGCTACAGACGCGAAATTTAACCGACGGGAAGAAGATGCTGAGATACGCAAATGATTAGATTTTCAGAGCATTCACACAAGTTTGGCGCCGGTGGCAACACCTACAACGTGCTGACATGAGGAAAGTTTCCAACCGATTTCTCATATACAAACAGCAGGTGACCGGCGTTGCCTGGTGAAACATTGTTGTGATGCCTCGTGTAAGGAGGAGAAATGCGTACCACCACGTTTCCGACTTTGATAAAGGTCGGATTGTAGCCTATCGCGATTGCGGTTTATCGTATCGCGACACAGCTGCTCGCGTTCGTCGAGATCCAATGACTGTTAGCAGAATATGAAGTCGGTGGTTCAGGAGGGTAATACCGAACGCCGTGCTGGATCCCAACGGCCTCGTATCACTAGCAGTCGAGATGACAGGCATTTTATCCGCATGGCTATAACGGATCGTGCAGCCACGTCTCGATACCTGAGTCAACAGATGGGGACGTTTGCAAGACAACAACCATCTGCACGAACAGTTCGACGACGTTTGCAGCAGCATGGACTATCAGCTCGGAGACCATGGCTGCGGTTACCCTTGACGCTGCATCACAGACAGGAGCGCCTGCGATGGCGTACTCGACGACGAACCTGGATGCACGAATGGCAAAACGTAATTTTTTCGGATGAATCCAGGTTATGTTTACAGCGTCATGATGGTCGCATCCGTGTTTGGCGACATTGCGGTGAACGCACATTGGAAGCGTGTATTCGTCATCGCCATACTGGCGTATCACCCGGCGTGATGGTACGTGGTGCCATTGGTAACACGTCTCGGTCACCTCTTGTTCGCACTGATGGCACTTTGAACAATGGACGTTACATTTAAGATGTGTTACGCCCCGTGGCTCTACCCTTCATTCGATCCCTGCGAAACCCTACATTACAGCAGGATAATGCACGACTGCATGTTGCAGGGCCGGTACGGGCCTTTCTGGACACAGAAAATGTTTGACTGCTGCCCTGGCCAGCACATTCTGCAGATCTCTCACCAATTGAAAACGTCTGGTCAATGGTGGCCGAGCAACTGGCTCGTCACAATACGCCAGTCACTACTCTTGATGAACTGTGGTATCGTGTTGAAGCTGTATAGGCAGCTGTACCTGTACACGCCATCCAAGCTCTGTTTGACTCAATGCCCAGGCGTATCAATGTCGTTATTACGGCCAGATGTGGTTGTTCTGGGTACTGATTTCTCACGATCTATGCACCCAAATTGGGTGAAAATGTAATCACATGTCAGTTCTAGTATAATATATTTGTCCAATGAATACCCTTTTATCATCTGCATTTCTTCTTGGTGTAGCAATTTTAATGGCCAGTAGTGTACCTTGTGTACGGGACACCAGCGCCATCCGTATAGGCGCTTATCGCTATGCCATGTGTTCGGTCACCGCTGTGTAATGCGCGTACAAGTAAAATCAGCAAGGAAATGCGATCGTCGGTGTTGGGTGTGAGCTTCCGTGTGTCGCCCTGCGGGCCAGCGTGGGCGCTGTTAGCTGTGTGTCGGCACGCGCCGCTGCTTGTCTTTGTGGGATGTAGGTGGCTGGCGGGCGCGCCTCAGCCCGGAGGTGTATTTCTGGACGCCGCGGCGCGCCGCCCATCACTCGCGCCACGGGGCGGACGCAGCTCATCTGCACCTACACATACCATCTCACGGTCTGTGGTGGAGGGTACTTATAACCTCCCCACAGATGTTAGCGTTTTCGTTATTTAAAAACACCAATGACAAGTGAATAAGGAGGATCTGTTCTCTTAAATCAAAAGAACGTGAATATTCTTTTAGTGACAATAGCAGCAAACCCGACGAACATACTGATTTTCACTGTTCAAAACAGCTGCGATCTTCAGAGACGAATTCCAGTGGGACGTCGACACATCTTTTGAAGACACGAGGTAAGCAAACCTTTCGTCCAGCAATCAGTTAACCACCTAGTACACACTGTTACGATTTACTCTCGCAGTTTATCCGACATGTTCCACGGTGTGCAACTTACTGTCGAGAGCAGCTTGCTGAGTTAGTATGTACAGTGTGTAAAAAAGCTACGTGTACAAGCCTTTAAAATGTTTTGAGCAGATGGAGAGAAACACTTGTTATGTTGCACAGGTACACCGTTTCACCGCTAGAGCTACCTGAAGGTTTCGACGCTAAAGACGTTCAGAGACGCCCGCACCGTAGGCGAGTGGTCAGCGCGTCTGAATCTCATGCGGGCTGTAGCTGCGGTACCGCCAGGGATTCATCGTGGCGGGAGTACTGGAACGGAATGTACTCAGCCTCGTAATGTCAGCTGAGAATCTCTGTCAAATGAAAATGATACAATGGAAAACAGTAAGTAGACTGTTTATTATTTCAAAACTAATCTCCATAACTGTTAAACCATTTATCCCACTGTGAGATTAGACGGTCAGTGCCTTCATGGAAAAACGTTTACAGTTGCCTGCAGACCGTGATTGTACCCAGACCTGCACCTCTTCGTAAACCGACGGCCACGAATGTCTTTCTTCAGGGCTCCAAAAATATGGAAACAACATGGTGACTGTATATGGGATGTCTAAGGGCTTCAAGTAAAACTTCTGCAGTGTAACTCCAACCACTCAGAAATGTTGACTGACGGATAATACCCGCCCACAAGTTGCCGAGACCGTTTCCAGTACACTTCAGAAGTTTCGCTGGGAAGCCCTTATACATCTTTCACATAATCCCCGTCTCTCCCCATGCGATTTACATATTTTTGCAGCCCTGTAGAAAGACATTCGTAGCCCTCGATTCGCTTCGGACGAAGAGGAACACGCCTGGGTACAGTCGTGCTTCCCTAGTGTAATGGTTCTTTATTTACGTGACCATTCAGCACCCCCTATAGAGGAAAGCCTGCGCGCCCGCTCAGTGACGTCACGCACGTAGTCTGGTGCCGGTGCTCGCAGTCCGTTTGGCCACAGCAATAAGACTGTTACGGAAACCGCACGAGGAAAATTCGTAAAGAAATCTGACATACCTCTCTCATGAATTACAAGATTTCCTTTCTCAAATGACCCAGTTCTTTTGTCTGTAACTTATTTCTGCATACCATTTAGCCCCGACGTAAAAAGTGGCTGTAATAACTTTCATTATCTGAGGCATCAAAACTCCCAAATGAATGGACCCATTTCATTGTAGTTTATTTTAAAGTTGCTTTAATGGGGATTGTCACGACTTGTTTGATGGCAGTTTGGTTAGCCGTTCAAAGATCGTCAGCTACACAAAGTGCAAGTGTTTGCCACCAGTGTGCTCTTTTCCAATACCATTCCTAAACTGTAAGTGCTGTAGTATAAATTGTAAATCTCGAAAAGGCCAATATAAACGTCTGCAACGGTATACATTTATCTTTTATGGCTGGCCACCATTCACCATTCTTCCGTTTTGCAGCTCCTGTGTAAGACGATTTTTAATGACAAAAATTTTGATTGAAAGCCACCCGCGAAAGATTCTCGTATGCTCTCGCGGACTTTCTATTAGGGTTTTTGTTATGTTTTTTAAGTTAAATATTGCATCACTTTGACGCAGGTCTAATAGTGTGGACAGCAATTTGCAAAGTAGCACACTGGCAGCTAACATTTTAAGGACACTGTTATTGCCGCTGCTTATTCCTTATGTAGCAAAATCTATTTTAAAACCTGGTTGGATGATATACGTGTGAATTAAAAAAGGAAACACGAAAATTGGGCAAATAGTGTTCGAATTATAACACCCCCTAGAGAGAGGCACTGGTAATAAGCAATAGTATGAGTCGTTTCAAAAACTAACACTGCCCTGAAAGACATGTTCTACATATGTTTTAGTCCACCATTTCAGCAACCTCGTATTCATGCTTTTTTTTAAATTTAAAGAAATTTCTCCTGTTAATATTTTTTAAGTAAAATGCAGTTCTAATGAATGATATGATATCTCTTCTCAGTTTGTGCACCTTTCCCTAAGAAACTTTCTTTCCATTAAGAAAATCTCACTGACCTGAGATGAGTATGTAATGGTATTGCCATAAAGTTTTGGTATGCCAATACAAATTTCAATGAATTCTCTTTTCTCAGTAAGTTAACTAAATTTCCATTATGTATTGAAATTACATGAGGTCTCAAAATACAGATTACCAGGTTAGAATTTCGCTGCTCTAAACTGAATACCTTTGAAGAAAGAATGTTTCTGTACTAAGAAGTATATACTTTGAAACAAACTGTTTGCATGAATTGCACATAAATAAATTTCAACTACGAAGTAAACTTTCATTTCATCTGTTGAGAAGTTTTATGACGTGATGTGACCTGTGATGAAATAATTGTGAAAAATGAACACTTACCTTCATTTGGCATCACATTTGGGCTGCACTCACCAGTGGCTTAGATACTTCATCCTTCCGTAAGTTTGGGGGAAGGGGTGGGGGTGGTGGTTCAGCTCTATTTAGTTGCAATACTTTAACAGATCATCATTCCAAAATATATATACTGGTAATTGTTTAGAAGTGGAAAAAAAGTTTCATCTACTGACCATGCTGATATGAATGAATGCAAATTAAGTAAAAAAATTCTGTGTATGAATGAATTTATTTATTTCTTTTGTTCATCTTCCATACACTCTTGTCAATCACTAACACATGGAATGAGAAAAATTTTAGATTATAGTGGTTCACAATAGAAAATTATAGATGTACAGCATGAATACTATGTAGGGACAAAATAATTAAGACTTATGGACACCAAGGCCAAACATTAACAATAACCACATTCTTGAGACTTAAGTTTCATAATTTTAGGAATAATAATGATAAATTTTGAACAACATTAATTATTAAATTGCTATTTTATAATCTCCAGGGTAGTAATGGAAGGTCTTTAAGTGGGACACTAAAAGAATGCAAATAAAACACTGCACCATAAAGTTTTGTGTAGGAAGAATGCATATGAAAGCACTGTAGTAGAAAAATGGCAATGCATATAGACATTATATTAGGTCACCCTGTAAATTGCAAGTAATTACCAACTGTAAGTGTATGTTATGTGGCAAAAATGTGTCAAGTGGTGTTGGAATATGATCTGCTAACATTAATTAGATTAGGTGAGTGAAAAGCAATTGTGACAGGCTTAAGCTTTTTTAATATTCTTTTATAAACAAATATATTCAAAAAGCCAACAGAAGGGCATACCTGAGAGTCCACCTCAGATTTTTTCTCCTCAGCAAAGATGAGCTAACAAGAAGGCACTTTATGGCACAGAGCAAGCATCTATTTAAAGAGCTCAGTAATTAGTCAACCTGAGGATTAGTGGCACTCAATAGTGCTTGTAACAGAAGTGAGAGCTGTTCCAGAATTACATTACTATTAGATGAGGAGACCTGCCAATCATTATACACAAAGGCCATGAAAGTACTGCAAAGCCCTCCCCCACCAGCTTCTCCATTTGTATTGGTAGTAAAATATATGCAAACATGATCTACATAAGAAAATGTTGAGAGAACAACAGTTATAACAGCTGCAGAGAAAGTAGTAAACTCAGAAAAAGAGGGGCAATTGTCACAGCATGCACATCTGCACTCATAACAGTGACAGTAGTAGAAGACAGAGGAACACCACGAACACTACGTGAAATCGAAGTTTGTCTACCTAAAGAATGCATAAATACTATAGTAGCTTTTTCAACAGTAACAATTAATGAATCATTACAAATTGGCAGATTTCTCACATGTATCACAAGCTAAAGTAATAACTTCAGTATACAAAGAAAAGTATTGCAGAGAATGTAGAGAACTATAGAGCAATTTTGCTCTTGTCTTCCATTTATCACCAAAACAAACTAACCTTGTTTGCAAAAAAAGTGGAGTCTGCTATAGCACAGTTTGTGTAAGTTTTTCTCAAAATAATAAAGGAAGGTGATCAAAATGGCATTGTCTTGTCTTTGTCAAAGGCATGTGCCATGTTTGCAGCACATTCCGAGTTATATGACATGCCCAAAACACTACCTCCTTTATATTCCAAATAAGAATTTAGATGAATTTCATCTACACTCAAAACAACATTGACATCATTGCTGTTCAAGTATTGAAATTTCTGTCTTGCATAGGACAGGAAATTACTTCCCCCAAGCCTTTCGTGAGATGGATTCACATTAAATTTGCTGCAGACCCTACGCAGAGTGCTTGGATGTGGCATTTTCATTAATGAGCTGCTACGTAAAAAATTGTAAGCATGAGATGAAATGGAAAATAGCAAACAACACAGTATCATAAATGTAGAACTAAACCTATGATTAAATTTCTTTACATTTATGAGACTAACTTGTTCATATATAAAGTCTACCATCTCCTTTTCACTCTCCTGTAAACTGTCTTTCAGCACTCCTAGACTGTCTTTCACTATCTCTACAATACTATCTATAGAAGTTTCTGAGTGCCCACAATCTGTGTCTGAAAACTCCTGCAGTACACTGACAATTTCATGGATATTGGTTACAATTACAGGAAAAGATCTTTTTCCTAATGTCTTAATTTGTACATCTTTCTTAAACAATGAAACATTTAAATTACTATCTATAACGACAGAATGTGTGATTAATGGTGCTGGATTTCTTATTATCTTTAAAAAACAAACAAAATCACTGTGTTTTTCGATCACACTCCACTCGTTGGGCAAATCCACTTCCTTCGTACGCAACATCAACTCTTCTAAAGAACTGAAGCTGAAAGTGTTTTCATAGTCCTTCTGTGATGCTAAACTATATTGTAACGCTGCAGCTAACTGCTCATTTTCAAGCCTTTGCTTTTTCTCCTCTGGCCCTTCACGTCTACTTTCTTCCTTTGAAAGGTAGGAAGGACAGTTTGGGAGTAGTGATGGAACTGCATGTGGTCTCAAACGTGGTTTGAGAAGGGGGGCTCTTAATAACTGACCAGTCCTTTCATCCACAATTTGTGTTTCCCAAATAACATCATCCTTGTGGAAGTGAACATGACATACCTGTAATTAAAAATGAATAAAAAATGAAAACTGTGCTTACAACTGAATGTGATGACAATATTAATAGTGTGAAAACAATTTATGAATATAAAGTTAGTTTCTAGTTCTAAAATACAAATAGACTCCCAACTAAAATGCAGAATACTCAAGTGATAAATGTGGCCATGGCATAGTAACTCTATAAAACAATAACACTTCAATATCAAAACACATGCAGTTACATGTCATGGCAACAAGCTCTTAAAGAGATGGTGAAATGAAGAAAGTACTTTCCCCATCAAAAATTACAAACATTGACTAATGTTTGTAGCATGATTCAATAACAGTGACAATTTTTTTTATAATTTAGCCTTGAAGCTCATATATTCACAAGAGGGGTGGGACTTTTGCTTAATGTCTTGCTCTATTCCCCCCCACCCCCCACCCCACACACACACCTCGGACACAAGAAAGCATGATGACACCAAACTCACACAGGTGTAATCCATAGAAGCAACTGTGACACAGTAACAGAATAATACAAAGTAATTGTCACACTGTGTAACCTTTAGAACTATGAAATACTTAAAGGTAGTGCTTTTTATCAGATAGACACTGTTTTGCTTTTGATATCAGTTCATAACTTACATAAAAACTGACAGTATGATGAACTAATACATTGCCACTTATGTGCTACCTATTAGGCTAAACATGAGCACACAATTGCTTTCAAGTACTGAAGCTGTGTATCTATAAGACAGCTGTGTAGGTCACTGGCATGTATCTGAAATTCCAGACCCAGAAAGTAAGAATTTGTAAAATCCACAAGTATTTTTTATGTTTTCACAGTTTCTCCCTTTGCATTTTGTGATGGCCTGTTAATCCATTCATGTACCCATTCATTTTTCCTGTCTATGGTTCACTGTTAAGTCTAAAGCCTACTATATTCCCTAATAGTAACATTCCTTGCAATGACTTCAAATTCCCACCAATAATTTATTAAAAACAAGCGACTGAGACACTGTTTTTACTTCATTTTCAATTTCTGGGTAAACCACATTACTTGTTTTTGAACAGGCAACTTCCTAAAGACTTTTACAGCAAAAAGAAACACTAAATACAGAAGCAGAATACATCGAAAGTCGTCTGTATCTTAAGTGCACGTACTTAATTATAAACCGACTTTTATTCCTAACAACAGGCAGCATAAACAGTAAGTATAAAGATATACTGAGATATTTAACTACGTAAGTATGACTGTGCTTAGGCTATGCTGGTTGAACTTACAGAATTCATATAACCTATACCAGCTAAACTGTAGAATTGCCAGGGCAAGAAAACGAAACGCTATTTAGTTCGGCACTTATTCAGTTAAGATCTATTAGTCAAAATGTCGCTGACCTTCCTTACTGCATAAGTGCCTATTCTGTGTTAGCACACTTAACCTCTTTTAAGAAATAAACAAAACAATACTTACTCTTGAACTTGAAGAAGGAGTGAAGTTATGTCTGCGAATACGTGACAACCATTTCTTCCTCGTTGCTTCATCCTCCGGAAATTTAAACACGGTTACTTTTGGTCCACCGTCGTAATTTCCTCTACAATTCGGCACACAACAACGATACGGCATTTTGCAGGCAACGAAATTTTCACAGCAAAGAAAAACAGATCACCAGTTTAGTGCACAGAAACTAAACAACCAAATCACGTACACTAACGCAGGAACACCATTCACTATAATACTAAACTGACGCGTAACTCGCCGAACGACTATTCACAAGCACTGTTCCGTGAAACTGTTGAAGAAGGGACTATGTGTGTAGCCATCTTGTGACGTCACGCACTACGTAGACAGGCTTTCTTTTACAGGGGGTGCTGGACCATTACGGCACTCCAACCCCAGTTCTCGATACCAGTAATATCGTACTACTTTTCAGCGAAGTAACAGACATATTTTTGTGACAATATTCACATTTGGTTTCGTTAATGTATAGGTACTCCGATGTATCGATATATTACAGTGATATGGTTCTTGTGTGTATTCATTTCTGTGAAACTGTCATAATCTTTGACTTACTTGTAACCGTTGTTTCACTTTGCAGAAGTTAAGTTGTTATTTCACTTTGTAAAAGAACAGTCAAGTCTTGTGTTTGGTTAAAGTGGAAATTAAATATATGAAGATTGATACAAAACTGTTTTCTTAATGATGTGACAATTAAGAAGTAGTATATGTGAATTTACAAGAAGTTTAATAAAAATGTGGATCGTGAACTACAAGTCAAAAATTATTTCTACCATACAATTGTTCTGATCTGGGATTGTTTGATCATTAAGAATTTCCTGAAAAACCCATTTGTTAGGTCTTCAAATATTGCTAAAATACAGATCTGGACCTTCTAGCAGTCAAAGTGGAATCACCCTAGAATTAACAAGATGAGCCATAACAAGTTCGACGATATCTACGTGGGAATTCATTCAAGACAAGTGCCAAAATTAATGAGTTTTTTACAGTGACTTCATTATTTCCATTCTGACGATACCATCCACAGTCAATAACTTTCTTGTTGCCCGATACAGCGAACATAAGCTGCGTGAGTAACATTATTAATCTGATTTCTAACCTACTTTGCAAGTGGTGGCGTTGATAGACTAGGCAACCACAAACATTTTTACGTGAAGGCACTGGCCGTCTTGTCTCACAGTGGGATAAACGTACACTCCTGGAAATTGAAATAAGAACACCGTGAGTTCATTGTCCCAGGAAGGGGAAACTTTATTGACACATTCCTGGGGTCAGATACATCACATGATCACACTGACAGAACCACAGGCACATAGACACAGGCAACAGAGCATGCACAATGTCGGCACTAGTACAGTGTATATCCACCTTTCGCAGCAATGCAGGCTGCTATTCTCCCATGGAGACGATCGTAGAGATGCTGGATGTAGTCCTGTGGAACGGCTTGCCATGCCATTTCCACCTGGCGCCTCAGTTGGACCAGCGTTCGTGCTGGACGTGCAGACCGCGTGAGACGACGCTTCATCCAGTCCCAAACGTGCTCAATGGGGGACAGATCCGGAGATCTTGCTGGCCAGGGTAGTTGACTTACACCTTCTAGAGCACGTTGGGTGGCACGGGATACATGCGGACGTGCATTGTCCTGTCGGAACAGCAAGTTCCCTTGCCGGTCTAGGAATGGTAGAACGATGGGTTCGATGACGGTTTGGATGTACCGTGCACTATTCAGTGTCCCCTCGACGATCACCAGTGGTGTACGGCCAGTGTAGGAGATCGCTCCCCACACCATGATGCCGGGTGTTGGCCCTGTGTGCCTCGGTCGTATGCAGTCCTGATTGTGGCGCTCACCTGCACGGCGCCAAACACGCATACGACCATCATTGGCACCAAGGCAGAAGCGACTCTCATCGCTGAAGACGACACGTCTCCATTCGTCCCTCCATTCACGCCTGTCGCGACACCACTGGAGGCGGGCTGCACGATGTTGGGGCGTGAGCGGAAGACGGCCTAACGGTGTGCGGGACCGTAGCCCAGCTTCATGGAGACGGTTGCGAATGGTCCTCGCCGATACCCCAGGAGCAACAGTGTCCCTAATTTGCTGGGAAGTGGCGGTGCGGTCCCCTACGGCACTGCGTAGGATCCTACGGTCTTGGCGTGCATCCGTGCGTCGCTGCGGTCCGGTCCCAGGTCGACGGGCACGTGCACCTTCCGCCGACCACTGGCGACAACATCGATGTACTGTGGAGACCTCACGCCCCACGTGTTGAGCAATTCGGCGGTACGTCCACCCGGCCTCCCGCATGCGCACTATACGCCCTCGCTCAAAGTCCGTCAACTGCACATACGGTTCACGTCCACGCTGTCGCGGCATGCTACCAGTGTTAAAGACTGCGATGGAGCTCCGTATGCCACGGCAAACTGGCTGACACTGACGGCGGCGGTGCACAAATGCTGCGCAGCTAGCGCCATTCGACGGCCAACACCGCGGTTCCTGGTGTGTCCGCTGTGCCGTGCGTGTGATCATTGCTTGTACAGCCCTCTCGCAGTGTCCGGAGCAAGTATGGTGGGTCTGACACACCGGTGTCAATGTGTTCTTTTTTCCATTTCCAGGAGTGTATTAACACTTATGGCGATTACTTTTGAAGTAATAAGCAGCTGACTTACTTCTCTTCCATTTGTCTCTTTTGACTGCCCCTTATACGCGAAAGAGACTTGGTGGCTGCATGGCCTGGAAGTTGACAACGGCACGCAGAGCGGTGTGCTGGCTGGCCCCTGGCCACTCCATATCACGTCCGTATAGCACACACAGCGCAGATGAACCTCAACTCACAACTAGAGCGAGAAAATATGGCTACAAAGTTGTAGGAAATCTTCCATCTGACGTTTACGGATCTATGTTATATGTACGGAATGACATCCAAAACTACAAAGTGGTCGAATGCGCGGTGCGGGAAGGTGTGGAATCCATGGTAATCGAAGTCTCTGGAATAAAACCACAGTCTACAAACCTCATAATGTTACATGGTCCAACCCTCCCCTACCAACTATTGGGCATCCTGGAATCTATGTCGGCGATTTTAATTCCCACCATACGAACTGGGATCACTCAACAAACAACGAAAATGGAGAGATCCTATCCGAGTGGATTGAATACCTACGGCTCCACCTTGCCTATGATGCTAAAGACCTGAAAACATTCCGATCTACCCGTCCGCAAAGTGAAACTAACCCAGATCTATGCCTCATAACAATTGATCAAAGCCGGCCGGTGTGGCCGAGCGGTTCTAGGCGCTACAGTCTGGAACCGCGCGACCGCTACGGTCGCAGGTTCGAATCCTGCTTCGGACATGGATGTGTGTGAAGTCCTTAGGTTAGTTAAGTTTAAGTAGTTCTAAGTTCTAGGGGACTGATGACCTTAGAAGTTAAGTCCCATAGTGCTCAGAGCCATTTAAACCATTAGCCAACTGATCAAATGATGAATCCTCTACTACATACTAAAAGGGTATTACCTGGTTTCTCCCGCACACAACACCGCCCAGTATTACTGAGCCTTGGAGTGCAACTCCCCCTAATTAGATCCACACAGAAACCAAGATGGAATTTCAGAAAAGCAGACTGAACAACTTATGCCAAGGAAGTGGATTCACACCTGCGGTGGGTCTCACCCTCTGCAGAGAACTATACACGGTTTGTGAGTGTCCTTACTGCAGTAGCAAAACGTAACATCCCTCGTGGCTATAGGAAAGAATACATCCCTTGTTAGAATTGTGAAGCTGAAATGCTTTATAACGAGTTCCAAAGAAGATACTGACATAGAAAAGCAAATACTAAACGCCATAAATGAAGGCAAAAGGGAAAGATGGGAACATACAACAAAAAACCTGGACTTCATCCGATCTAGCAGGATGGCATGGTCTCTCTTACGCCAGTTGGGAACACCAACACCCCTAATTAATAACAACCCTAAAATATCTCCTTCACAAGTAGCACTACAGATAAAACGATAGTAGATGATATCTTCGAGAAAGAGATTAAAGCAGAGATTAAAACTATCGACAGCCAACTCCTAGAATATTCGGTTTTCTCTATTCCGTTCACAGATCTGGAAATGAATAACGTGATAAAATCTCCTAAACTGAGGAAAGCCGCCGGTCTAGAGGGAATATTCCCTGAATTCATCAGACACCTGATCCCCTCCGCCCGTGCATGACTTAGACAATTCTACTGTGACAACATGGACACCAGCCGGGTCCCCTATCAGTTCAAGATAGCCAAAATCCTCGCAATCTTAAAACCAGGAAAGCCACAGGATGACCCAGCTAGCTATTGGCTAATAGCCCTATTGAGCATTTGCTACAAGCTATTAGAAAGACTGTTGTACAACAGAATATATGACTCCATAGATAGACTAATTCCCGCAGACCAGGCAGAATTTAGGAACAAACGGAGCTGCTGTGAACAAGTCGTTGCCTTAATCTCATACACTGAGTCAGGCTTTCAAGGGGCCCAAAAAACCTGCGTGGCTTTTGTGGACCTCTCGGCCGCCTATGATACCATCTGGCTCGACGGACTCATACTGAAGCTGAAAAAAGCGATCCCTTGCCGCAAGACAACTAAGCTTCTGGAAAACACGTTGAAAAATCGCTACTTCAGAGTGAACGTAGGTCAATCTACGAGTAAATCCTACTCAATAAACAATGGACTCCCACAGGGATCAGTGTTGGTTCCCCTTCTCTTCAACCTATACATGGGTGACATGCCAGCAACTAAATCGCAAAAATTCTGCTATGCAGATGACATTGCAATATCCATTCACAGCAAGACATTCGAAGAGGGGGAAGCTACTCTGTCAACGGACCTTCAGCTTCTTAACCAGTATTATACGAAATGGAGGCTCTGCTCAAATCCAGATAAAACTGAGGTAAGCGTATTCCACCTGAACAATGATGAGGCAAGACGAGAGTTACAAGTAACATTCTGCAATGAGCGATTGATGCACAACAGCCATCCACAATATCTAGGAATCACTCTTGACCGGTCACTAACCTATAAAAAACACCTAGAAATAACCAGTCAAAAGATAAAAAATCGAAATAACATATTAAGAAAGCTGACTGGAACCTTCTGGGGAGCTCAAGCTAACACCCTACGCACCGCAGCACAATCTCTTGTTTACTCGGTGGCAGAATACTGCGCCCCAGTCTGATACAAGAGCACACACACGAAGAAAATAGATGTCAAGCTTAATACCACCATGAGGATTGTCTCAGGAGCTCTGCAATCAACTCCACTTCCCTGGCTTCATGCCCTTTGCAATATAGCTCTCCCCTCCCTCAGAAGGCAACAAGCAGCTATTCGAGAATGGAAGAAAATTAATGACCCCTCTGTCTCTGAAGATATACCTATGCGAAAAATATTGGACCATCTACCAACTACCCGCTTAAAATCCAGGAAAACTATATGGGGAGACGAAGTCCTCAAATTCCCAGAAAGGTAAGACATAGCAAGGGATTGGAGGCAGTACTGGTCGCTGAATCATCACCATCCTCTCATCGCTGATTTTGATCCTTCGATACCGGTGGAAAATGGCTCTGAGCACTATGGGACTTAACATCTGTGGTCATCAGTCCCCTAAAACTTAGAACTACTTAAACCTAACTAACCTAAGAACAGCACACACATCCAAGCCCGAGGCAGGATTCGAACCTGGCACCGTAGCGGTCACGCGGTTCCAGACTGAAGCGCCTAGAACCGCACGGCCACACCGGCCGGCCGGTGGAAGGTATGCAAATGCCCAGAAGAACTTGGTGCAGACTTAATCGTGTGAGGACTAACCACGGCAGGTGTAAGGCCATTCTCGACAAATGGATACTCACTGATGACCCACGATGCGACTGTGGTGCAGAAGAACAAACAATCCCTCACCTGATCTTCGAATGTCCTGCGAGGAGGTTAGAAGGCAAATGGAGCGATATCATGAATGCTACTCCACGTGCTGTTCAGTGAGTGACCTGCTTAGATGTGGACTTGTAATAGTTGCAGTGGCTGTCTCCCTAATCTTTCGCATATTGTTGTTTGCAATCAATCATTTAATAATATATTTGTAATTCTTTTATTACATTAATTAATAGTATGTGTGCAATTTTACTCTGTAGATGGCATACGCTAAATAAATAAATAAAATCACGTCCGTATGAGGCCACATGGCGAAGACTGACACGGTGGCTGGTCGACATCTCACGGGCTTCAGGGCCTGAACATGGAGTTTAGTTTACATGTTCAGAGACAGTGTTCAAACTGCCGTATGACGAAATTTGCTTTGCATATGATTTTATTTTTATTTATTTATTTGTTTTTTTATTTTTTGTGGGGCGCTCAATTGCGCACATACAAAGTCCCAATCTTTACACATTCCAGTCTAACCATTTTAACGAATGATAATGAAATGATGGGGAAACACAAACATCCAGTCCCCGGGCAGAGAAAATCTCCAACCCGGCCGGGAATCGAACCCGGGACCGCAGATTTTGCTGAAAATGTCGTCTGCTTACATTGAAGCATAGCTGACATCTGCGTCTAACACGCTCAAACACCCAGGTGTTTCACAAATAACGGCTGCAGCTTCAGGCAAACGGCAACCGTACATAAAACGCTTCAACTTCCCTCTCAAAAAGAAGTCCGTAAGTTTGAGATCGGGAGAACTTGGTGGCCAAGGTAACGGTCCATCTCTCCCAACCCAACAATCGGGAAAACATTGTCTACATGATTTCTTACGTCAACGAAGAAGTGTGTTAGGGCCCCGTCATGCTGGCATCAAATCGTATAGTCGCCATCAAGAACCTGTAAGCGTCAGTACTAACAATAATAATGTAACTGTTCATCCAGGGACGTGGACGCTGATGTCAGTAAGGAAAACTTACCCTTCTTAGCAGTAAGACGTAATGGTATTGCATATCAGATTCCAGTGTCTACGTGTTGGAAACGAAGCAGTCAAAACCAGTGTCAGCGTTGGCCTAAGGGTGTTCCAACGTCAAACTCTTCAATGGCCCCTAGCGGCGAAACAGTGTACCTGTGAATTTTGGTCTCCCCTAAACGCTCTAAAGATTTGTATACCTGTATAGGTGCAGTAATGTGTCGCGACAAGGAAGGTTCCTTTGTTAAATAACAGAAACTGCTACAACTGCTACGCCTTAGAACCTGGTGTTGTGTCATAAATGAAGGCGTATTTTGCTGTGTTCTCTACTTTATGATACCGCCCTGTGAATGTTACTACCTCAAGCAGCAGTTTCAGACTTTCTCCACTCACAAGACAGACGCCTAGTCAAGTCTCTCCCCGAATGAGCCACTCAGGATTACAACGTTCGTGATGTACTCTCGCGAGCTTGTTGCCGAGAATGGCCTCCCTGGGTGACTCATTCGGATTTATCTAACCGCATCCGCATTTACAGTCACAAACCACGGAGTTTTTATTTCCCCCTGAGCAGCCGTGCAGTTCTTCAGACACGTATAGTCAGTCCTCCTGCGTGTTTGCTTTACGGAAGCCACTGCTTGCAGTTTTTGTGCCCACTGGAACCCATTCACATCTACCTTCACCTTCACTTCGGCCAGCAAGTTCTTCCATTGTGCTCTTTCCGTTTCATGCTGTGCCGTAGGTTTGGATAATATTGATTCTAATATGTATATCAGTGAGAGCAGAGAGGGGGAGGACAGGCTACACACAATTCAGCAATCTAGTTAAATGAGTGCTCGCTGCTCTCCTACTCTGCTTTATGATGTCCACATCAGCGATACTCCACGATATAGTGACACGCTATTAAGCCCGTCGCTCACGTAATACATCCATCAGTTGCGACCAATCGATCTATTCCAAATCGATTTCTTCAAATGAAACCTGTTTCGTTCATCATACCTTAAATTCTACGTAATAAAAGCGGGTTACGATGTAACGAAACAGATACTTTCGGCCACTACATAAAACTGCTCGGAATTATCTGCCCCTTTCAAATCGATCTTTTACACAGAGATGCAGAAGTTGAGGGATAGCGATATGCACGTATACAAATGGCTGTAGTATCGCTTGCACAAGGTGTAAAAGTGCGGTGCATTGGCGAAGCCGTCATTTGTACTCAGGTGATTCATGCGAAAAGGTTTCTGATGTCATTATAGCCACACGACGGGTATTAATAGAGTTTGAATGTGGAATGGTAGTTGGAGCTAGACGCATGGGACATTCCATTTCGGAAATCGTTACAGAGTTCAATATTCAGAGAACCACAGTGTCAAGAGTGTGGCGAGAACACCAAATTTCAGGCATTACCTCTCACCACAGACAACACAGTGGCCGACGACCTTCGCTTGAGGACCGAGAGCAGTGGCATTTGAGTAGAGTTGTCAGCGGTAACAGACAACCAACACTATGTAAAATAACCGGAGAAATAAATGTGGTACGTACGACGAACATATCCGTTAGGACAGTGCGGCGGAATTTGGCGTTAAGAGGAGGTTTACTATCTTTGGCCCGAAAAAAGCATGTTCTTTGACAATTTTTTTCTCACGATGTGTTATAGGTATCAATGTCAAATTTGGTCAAAATGTTTATTCATATTTTCTCTACAAACTGGAATTTTTTCGACCGGAAATTTCGAAGAGCAAAGGCGGGAGTGCTATCGGAACGAAACAAAATTTCGATGTAGACCTCCACGCGCATAGGAAACAAAATGGTGGCCATTTGAAACAGCTGTTCAGATGTGTGTGAAATCTTATGTGACTTAACTGCTAAGGTCATCAGTCCCTAAGCTTACACACTACTTAACCTAAATTATCCTAAGGACAAACACACACACCCATGCCCGAGGGAGGACTCGAACCTCCGCCGGGACCAGCCGCACCGTCCTTGACTGCAGCGCCTAGACAGCCCATTTGAAACAAAATAGGTTTTTTTTTCATCGATGTTTCGAACTCGTCGGCCAAGTAAAACTATTTATAGTTGATGGATCGGAATAAAAGTGGTACAACTCCTAGACAATTTAGTTAGCTTCGTCTGAAACAAAGAATCAGTAGATTTGAAGTTACCACACCGCGCGATTAAAAAAAAAAAATCATTTCGAGAAAACGCGTTTGAAGTTTTGACTACATATAAATGCAATATTATGCAACTTACGTTCAATCTGCTATTCCGGGTCCATAAACTTGTCCTTTCTCTTCGTCATAGAGGGCGTTCTGATCGATCTGGGCCATCCTGCGCTGCTCCAGAGCCGCTCGTACGGGCGGTGACAAGCTGTTTTCGGCCGCTTGAATCCGGTGGTCGTCCGAATGCTTGGCGAACTGCGTCGAATAGAGTCCCACGGTGACGTCCATCGTTGTCATGGTCTTCAGAATTGCTGAATAGCCTTTGTTGAAGCTGCTCACTGCCAGGAAAGTCGCAATCTCCACAGAATTCGCGCCAGAATGCAAATGCTTGGGGGCTAACTTCCAAACACATGCTTTCAAACTTTCATTTTAATTTTGTGTGTTTCCTCCCAAGCACTGGTACAATAACTCGTCCTTCGATAGGGCCTCGTAGATCGAATGAATCACTTTTTGAACTTCTTTGGAGAGCGGCTGGTCGTGTTGATATTCGTCCAGCTGTCCGATAGCCTCTGCAATGCGCCACTCGCACCAACTAGTTTCCCCAGCCAGACAATTTTGGTGTTGTGGGTGGTCATCCGTCGAACACTTGTGGAAATACGTTTCCCAAATTGCCTTCTTCATCTGTTTCCCCAATTGGAATGCCGTCGGATTGCCAAGCCGTAGTACGTCGTAAGTTCCTTGATCGCTTTATAAGTTGTACTCATGGGCAAGAACATAGAATAATTTTTCATTGTATACTTACTTTTCCTGTCGTCCAAGTTATCGTATACTGTGTGTCTTTTAGAAATTAATCGCAGCTTTACTGTTGTAGTAGAAATTACAACATCTTCTACTTCGCACTGACGTAATAGGTATTATGGTGAGGGAAGGGGGGAGGGAGGGGCCTGGGGGGAAGGGTGGCGGTTGGATGTAGCGTTCCATAACACTAATTCTGCAAAGTGTGGATGAAGACACCGGTCATCTTAATGTTGACAGTTTTTTAGAAAAGTCTTTTGTAGCAGTTTACTTATTTTAATCGAAGCACGAGTCGGGCGTGGTGGTCTAGTCGGGGAGTGCGTGCCAGGAAACCGAGACGCCGCTGGATCGAATTCTATTGGAATTTTCAGCCGGTCTTCCACCTACCCTTCACTTCTAAACGATGTCAGGAGGCACCAGGAGCGACACGTAGTTCGGATTCCACGTTCTGCTGTAGGTCCCCTTTCTGCGTGTGGATAATTGGGTTAGATTAGGGACACGCAAGTCGCTGAAGTGGTGTCCGATTGAAGGACTTGCACCCAACCAGTGAGCCACACGAAATCATTATTATCATCGAAGCAGGAGGACAAAATACCTGAATTCCGATTGCTGGTTTCTCTTAATAAACGATGTTTAGCTACTGTGAATTAAGTAAAACATTGGTAAAGATACATCTATATGTTTTATAACAGTTTGCCTAGACAAAATCAAATTCTCTGGCCGAACGGAGTCGTTTGATGTGTGGCACGATAGCATTCTGTTCGGTTTTTATTTTGGCATCTTTCTGTTTTTGTATGGTTTTAGCCTTTTCACCCTCGTTTCAACCTGGTTCAATCAATGTTTCATAAACAAGATTTACGCGCGATAAGAACCGACAATTTGTACAGGACTTCCAGTGTCAGTGGGATGCACTCGCTCATCTGTCTAATGAGCTATCAAAGTAACTTAAATTTACATGAAACCAAATTTGACTCATAACTCACGTTGTAGTTCTAACGTGGGGCTTATTTGACGTCATGAGAATGACGTCACTTGGCACTAGAATTAAAGCAGCAACATTAGTTGACGTTGCGCACTTGGGCAGTTGTGGTGACAGTTTTCGCACGGTATGGACAAGTGCAGCTAGTAGACGCTTCCACAACTACGGATGTGACGGTTTTTAAAACGGCGCTGTATTATTTTTGGTAATAAACAGATCAGCCTAATAACGTACTTTGCATATTTCCACTCAATAATGTCTTATGGAATAGTTTTCTAGGGTAACTCACCACTTAGACATAAGGTATTGATTGCACAGAAAAGAGCAGTGAGAATAATTAGAGGTGTTCACCCGAGGACGTCATGTAGGCACCTTTTCAAAGAGTTAGGTATTTTAACTGCACCATCAAAGTACATATATTCGCTAATGAAACTCGTTACAAATAATCCATCTCAATTCCCGAAGAACAGTGATGTTCATACGTACAACACTAGAGGGAAAAATGACTTTCCCTATTCGTTATTGAAGCTGTCAGTTGCTCAAAAAGGAGTACATTATTCAGCAACAAATATCTTGGATCATTTGCCCAACAACGTAAAAGTGTCTGGCACGTAGCAGATCAAGTTTTGAATCTAGCTTAAAATTATTTCTTTTGGAGAACTCCTTGTACTCCATGGACGAGTTTCTGTTTTAGAAATGGTAAAAAAAAAATTGTACCTCTAAATGTAGTTACATGTGTAGAACTAAAAATTTCAGTAATATTAATCTTAGCACTATTCATGAGTGTATGTATATCTTGTAATCTGACTTGTTCCAGATCATATCGATAAAATAATCGGGAAAATGATCTACAGAACATGACTTAACTAAAACTAAATTAAACTGAAACTAGGTTGAAGATGGCGACATTGAGGCAGCGAGACAGTTAGTGCATCATTCTTGTGCTATTGCTTTTGTACTGAACAGTAATAAATCCTAATCGAACTTTTTTCGTTATTTATGAAGTTTTAAATCTAGCTTAAAATTATTTCTTTTGGAGAACTCCTTGTACTCCATGGACGAGTTTCTGTTTTAGAAATGGTAAAAAAAAATTGTACCTCTAAATGTAGTTACATGAGTAGAACTAAAAATTTCAGTAATATTAATATTAGCACTATTCATGAGTGTATGTATATCTTGTAATCTGACTTGTTCCAGATCATATCGATAAAATAATCGGGAAAATGATCTACAGAACATGACTTAACTAAAACTAAATTAAACTGAAACTAGGTTGAAGATGGCGACATTGAGGCAGCGAGACAGTTAGTGCATCATTCTTGTGCTATTGCTTTTGTACTGCACAGTAATAAATCCTAATCGAACTTTTTTCGTTATTTATGAAGTTAGGATTACATCAAATATACACTGCCTGACAAAGAAAGGATTACATCAAATATACATTGCCTGACAAAAAAAAAAAAAAAAATGCAGCATGTAGAAGACATGGTCGAATCCCAGTTTAACTTCCTACATGTACGCACTCTTGGTGGGTATGTAACTGATTAGGATGTCAAATTGAACATCTTTCAGCCGTCTAGTTTGCAACCTTATTTTATTTGGTAACCAGTTTCAGCGCTTTACTACGCTATCTTCAGTCCCCCGACCGACGTGTAGGAAGATTCTACCTCGGTTGTGATCAAAGCAGGTGCCAGCAATGCTGGTATTAGTAGATTTTTGCTATAGCGATCACTTCAACCACGACATATGATGGTTGAAGTTATCGCCGCTATAGCAAAAATCTACTAATACCGGTACTGCTGGTCCCTGTTTTGATCACAACTGAGGTAGAATCTTCCTACACGTCGGTCGGGGGACTGAAGATGGCGTAGTAAAGCGCTGAAACTGGTTACCAAATAAAATAAGGTTGCAAACTAGACGGCTGAAAGGTGTTCAACTTGACATCCTGTATCGAGCAGCCAAGTCCCGCAACCATTTCTAAAAAGAAGGACATACAGTTAGTGATTAGGGTTCGAACAGTCTGTATCAGGTAGAACGGTCACCACAGTGCATTAGTGTCATGTATGTTTAGCGTTGTTACAAGGTCTGGTAGGGCGTGATCAATGTCAGATGTTGTGCGAACACTGTGAAGGAAACGAAAATGCGTCCGCAGCTCGTGGTCGTACGGTAGCGTTCTCGCTTCCCGCGCCCGGGTTCCCGGGTTCGATTCCCGGCGGGGTCAGGGATTTTCTCTGCCTCGTGATGACTGGGTGTTGTGTGATGTTCTTAGGTTAGTTAAGTTTAAGTAGTTCTACGTTCTAGGGGACTGATGACCATAGATGTTAAATCCCATAGTGCTCAGAGCCATTTGAAACGAAAATGCCGGGTATTCGTCTGTGTGTGAATTTCTAAACTCTAAAGGACCAAACTGCTGAGGTCCCTAGACTTACACACTACTTACACTAACTTAAACTAACTTATGCTAAGAACAACACACACACCCATGCCCGAGGGAGGACTCGAACCTCCGACGCGAGCGGCCGCGTAGTCAGTGACATGGCGCCTGTAACCGCGCTGCCACTCCGCGCGGCTCGTATTCGTCTGAGGCACCTTAGGCCTGTTTCAACTGGGAAACTGGTGACGGTCACCGGTAATTGTTTCAACTGGGACACTGGTGACTCGAGCGAGGAGGAACTTTTGTTAGTACTTCTAAGAAAGAGGAGGAGGAGAATGAAGAGAAAACGTTCATTACACTTACATCCACTGCTACGAGGTCGGCTGGAGAAAATATTGTTTTATACTCTTTATGTCGATCTGAGACAAGATGAGAAGAAGTTTTTTCAGTATTTTCAAATGTCGAAAACTTCATTTGATGAACTGCTAGGAGAAGTGAAAGAAGAAATCACAGGAAGGACAATAATATTTTAACTGTATTTTTCGGACCACAAGGCGGAGCCGCTTTAAGACGACGATAAGACGCACACTTAATTTTGTTATGAAAATTTTGAAATATAAGTAGTTTTTTAGATTTTTCTTCATTCGCCCTGTAGGGGTGAGTTCATGATTTCCATGCTAGCCCATTTTGTTCCTTCTTATCGCATTAAGACTGCGTAAAGATAGACTTAATAAATGCAAAAGAAAAGGGGTGAGGGATGCAAATGTGCTTGAAGGTTACTATCCCCTAGCCTTTACAGGCGTAGCATCTAAATTTCGCTACTCTTTTATGTTCGAAAAATAAGGTATTAAATTTGAAAAACAACGTACAACTTGCCAATTTTGTTTTATTCATCCATGCTCTTCTCATTGAAATCAGGCACAAACTTCGTTATAATTTCTTGCCAAGCATTCGTTTTCACCACTTTGTTGCTATAGTCATCGCTTTTGACATTCCAAATAGCAAGACGACTTTCTACTTCACTTATAAAGCCTTCCGTGTTAATCAAATCTAAACTCGTGGCTAGAATGTTTACAGTATAATGTACAACGAATGTTTCGCGTCACTGTCTCAAAAATGACTGCCGTCTGTTGGCAAATCTGCAGCGCTGTGTCTGTGATCTGTGCCCAGTGCGAACACTCCAATTCAAACTAATGCGTGTCCGGCGGTCACTGCTGTGAACACAGTGATGTTGTCCGTCGCATGTGGCGAGGGTGAGTAACTGCTGGGTCACAGTAGTTCGGTGAGGCGGTGTAGTGTCCCGGTGTGAATGATTCAGATCAAACGAATGTATCTCTGTCGGCGATCGTCGCTGGTGACCCTCACCAGTGTCCCAGTGTGAAACGAGCCTTACCAGAACCTGTTAGGTTCTGAAAGTAGCCTCATTGTGTGTCTCCATTTGGCCGGCTGGTCGAATTATGCAGTATCCAGGTATGTGGGGCACTCGTATGTGACAGTGGCCCTATGTTCGGCAGCATGGAAAGCAGAGGGCAGGCATACTCGTCGTCGAGGTTCCGGTCCACCACGTTGACCTCCAAAGGGAGGATCGCCGTATCGTGTGCGAAGCACATCGTATGCTCTTCACGACCGCGCCTGCGTTCCGAGAACGAGTAGTGGATTCCTGCGACATTCTGTGTCATTCCGAATCATTGTTCGGAGGCTAGTAGCCGCCGGACTGGGGGATTACTGTCCCATGCGTAAGTTGGCGTTAACACCACAATAAAACTGCTTCATTTGGAGTGGTGTCGTTACCGGGAAGCATGGACTCTTGATGTCACTGCCCCGGATGACCATCGTCGGCGATTATGGGAAGAGGTTCCACTCTTCCGACGTTGTGGAGAGGCAGAGCGGTGCTACCAATGGTGTGAGGAGCCACTGGGTATGACTGCAGGCCAACGCCTGCTATTGATTGAGGTGGCCACGCAGCAGTATGTCGCGGACACCCTGCATTCTCATGTATTACCTCTCGTGCGACAGTATCGTGGTGCCATTGTTCAACAAGACAATGGTCGCTCGCACATTGCATGCGACTCTCTAAACTGTGTTCGTGTTGTTGGGGTATATCCGTGGCCAGCAAAATCCCCAGATTTGTCCCCTATAGGATATGTGTGCGACCAACTCGGACGTTGGTTCTGTCCCAGTGACAGTATCCAGGATATCAAGGACCACTTAAACAGTTGCGAGCCATCTAGCTCAAGAGAGGATACAACCACTTTTGACACCATTTGACCAACAGTGCATTCATCCAGGCCAGAGACGATGTAACGTTGTCCTGATGAGCGGGCTCATACCGTCCGGGTCTTTGTGAATTTATCTCTGTTTTGTGATCAGTGAAATAACATTGGCTACCCTCTCAACACGTGAAGTTTCATTTCATTCCCTCCACTCCTTTTAATGTTTATCTTTTTTTGTTAGGCGATGTATAATTCAGCTGTGTACCTGTAACCATGGACAACCAACTACCACATGATAAGTATATCCACAGGAGCTGTGGATCTGGTAGTATAGTTTATTGGTGGGGGATCGTAATAATGCCATATCAAACGTACTACACTCATGCTCATAAATTAAGGATAATGCTGATACATGGTGAAACAACGCTCTGGGTGGGAAGTTTGCGGGTTTAAATCACCTCGGGGTATGACCATGCGGTGCATTTGACCTGCGGTCGTCGCACGGTGACGCTGGCAGCAGTCCACATACGCAGAGGTGTGTTGGTGCATGTCAGAGTACGGTGCAGCGAGTAAGTGTGCAGACGTTTTCAGACGTGCTTATGGTGACTGTATATTGAAAGTGGATCAAAGAACACATATTGATGACGTTATGAGGGGTAGAATACTAGGGCGACTGGAGGCTGGTCAAACACAGCAGGTTGTAGCACGGGACCTCCGTGTGCCACAAAGTGTGATCTCAAGATTATGGCAACGATTCCAGCAGACAGGAAGCGTGTCCAGGCGGGACGTCCACAGTGTACAACACCACAAGAAGACCGAGATCTCACCATCAGTGCCCACAGACGGCCACGGAGTACTGCAGGTAGCCTCGCTCGGGACCTTACTGCAGCCACTGGAACAGTTGTCTCCAGACACACAGTCTACAGACGACTGAACAGACATGGTTTATTCGCCCGGAGCCTAGCAAGGTGCATTCCACTGACCCTTGGTCACAAGAGAGCCCATAAAGCCTGGTGTCAAGAACACAGTACATGGTCATTAGAACAGTGGTCCCAGGTTATGTTCTCAGACGAGTCCAATTATAGTCTGAACAGTGATGCTCGCAGGATTTTCATCTGGCGTGAACCAGGAACCAGATACCAACCCCCTAATGTCCTTGAAAGGGACCTGTATGGAGGTCGTGTTTTGATGGTGTGGGGTGGGATTATGATTGGTGCACATACGCCGCTGCATGTCTTTGACAGAGGAACTGTAACAAGTCAGGTGTATCGGGAAGTCATTTTACACCAGTCTGTCCGCCTTTTCTGTGGTGCCCTTCCTCCTGATTAATGATAACGCACGGCCCTACCGAGCTGCCATCGTGGAGGAGTACCTTGAAACAGAAGATATCAGGTGAATGGAGTGGCCTGCCTGTTCTCCAGACCTAAACCCCATCGAGCACCTCTGGGATGCTCTCGGTCGACGTATCGCTGCACGTCTTCAAACCCCTAGGACACTTCAGGAGCTCCGACAGGCGCTGGTGTAGGAATGGGAGTCTATACCCTAGCAGCTGCTCGACCACCTGATCCAGAGTATGCCAACCCATTGTGCGGCCTGTGTACGTGTGCATGGTGATCATATCCCATATTTATGTCGTGGTAAATGTGCAGGAAACAGTGGCATTTTGTAGCACATGTTTTTCTGGTCGGTTTTCTCAACTTATCACCAATACCGTGGACTTACAGATCTGTGTCGTGTGTGTTCCCTATGTGCCTATGCTATTACCGCCAGTTTTGTGTAGTGCCACGTTGTATGGCACCACATTCTGCAATTACCCTTAATTTATGAGCATGAGTGTATAAGCAGATCTCAATATGTATGCTGGAATGCACAAATTCGCGGTATTTTTCGTAATAATGGGAAAGCGGGTAAATAGTTTGTAGATATTAAACTACGGCAGAGTTACCAGGAAGATGCTCGTATAAAATATGAGAGGCACACAATATACCCTCCTACCTGTAGAAGACATCCCTAGCACTCGACTCAAAATTTGTTGTGGTTAACAAATTTTTGTCATAGACTGGGACTCGAATCCACATTTACTATTTTCAGCACCTTAACCATGAGGCAATCTGAGCACACCTCCAAGACTGACTCAGAATTGCATTCTCTGTGATGTTTACAGTTATTATCCCCGAACGCGACCACCAGAGGTTCTCTGCGCGGGGTATGTACGAATAGCACCACAGGGGAACGTGTTTGTAGAGAGACTGTGGCTTACCCTACAATAATACATGAATTAAATTCAGTGAGATGATGTAAATGGAATCAATCGAATTGAAATTAATAAAACGCAGTGGAATTGGTTCAGGAGACTGACAGCTACAGCCAGAATTCCAACTAAACGATCCCGTGATGAAACGCCCCACGCTTCATTAGATCTTCTCTATCTCTCGTAATGATACTACTGGGTAATAGTACCGATCTACATATATACTGTGCAAGTCACATTACTGTGTGTGGAAGAGAATACTTCTGGTACCAATAACTTTTCGCCGCTTCCCTGTCCCGTTCAGTAATGGCACGTGGACAGAATGATTGTCACTATAACTCTGTACGAGCTCTAACTTATCTGATTTTCTCGTTGTGGTCATTTTGTAACATGTATGTTGGAGGAAATATTATATTGCCTTACTCTTCCGGGAACGTATCCTCTCGGAATTTCGACAGTAAATATCTCTGTGATGCGCAGAGCCACCCTTGTAGCGTCTGTCCCTGGAGCTTATGGAGCATCTCCGACTGAACAATACCGTGACGAAACACGCACTCTTCGTTTGACCTTATCTAACTTTTTTTATTAATTCTACTTAGTAGAAGTCCCAGATTGATGAACGATAAACAGGAATCGGTGGAACAAGTGTTTTACACCTCACTTCTTTTGTGGCTGAGTTAAATTTCCTTTAGATTCACCCAGTTAAACTCAGCCTGGAATCTGCTTTTCCTGCAATTACTGGACGTTCACTGTTAGGCATTATACGGTTGTTACTGTTTCCAGTAATGTTCCACCAACAGTGTAATCATTCGTTAATGCAGATCTTCGTTTATTTATGCACAATATGGTACATTTATTTATGTGCCAGTACCTGCATAGGCCGTCCTGCATTGCGTTCCATTATTTTGGTGTTTAAGTTCCCCTAGAGACAGCAGAATCGTCTGCATGATGCTGTAGTTTTTCACCGCATCTCAGTGTTTATAACGTCATATCTCCTGAACTGTGTGTCCTACAATGGTGTAATTTTGCTAGTACATTCAGCTACGATCTATTCTCTTCGGGCCGGCCGAAGTGGCCGTGCGGTTAAAGGCGCTGCAGTCTGGAACCGCAAGACCGCTACGGTCGCAGGTTCGAATCCTGCCTCGGGCATGGATGTTTGTGATGTCCTTAGGTTAGTTAGGTTTAACTAGTTCTAAGTTCTAGGGGACTAATGACCTCAGCAGTTGAGTCCCATAGTGCTCAGAGCCATTTGAACCATTTTTATTCTCTTCGCCAAGAAGGAAGTCAGTACCAAGACTAAGTTATCTGTGCACCGTTCAATCTTTCGACCAACTTTGTTGTATGGGAGCGAAAGCTGGATGGATACAGGTTACCTTATCAATAAGATTGAGGTTAAGGATATGAAAGTAGGTAGGATGATTGCAGGTACTAGTAGATGGGAACAATGGCAGGAGGGTGTCCACAATGAGGAAATCAAAGAAAATCTGGGAATGAACTCTACAGATGTAGTAGTCAGGGCGAACAGGCTTAGATGGTGGGGTCGTGTTACACGCATGGGAGAAGCAAGGTTACCCAAGAGACCCATGGGTTCAGCAGTAGAGGGTAGGAGGAGTCGGGGTAGACCAAGGAGAAGGTACCTGGATTCGGTTAAGAATGATTCTGAAGTAACAGGCTTAACATCAGAAAAGGCATCAATCTTAGCACTGAATAGGGGATCATGGAGGAATTTTATAAGGGGGACTATGCTCCAGACTGAACGCTGAAAAGCATAATCAGTCTTAAATGATGATGATGATGATTCAGCGGTGTATGTGCATACTGTCTCAAAAATGTGTCGTGAAAACAATTAATAGCAAAGAAGTAACACATTAAAACGGTCTGGCTAAGGCGGCAGTTTTACTGCATGAACAGCGAAAATGTAGCAAGCGAAAATATTTTTCCTTTCATCATTGTGCAGGGGTTGCCAGCGATAAAAAGTTTCGTTATTGTTTGAAATTATGTGTAAAGTTTGTTGCAAGTCACTCTGTGGTGTCATTCTCAAATAATTGCCAGGATTAGTTTACGTGTCAAACCTAGGACCTAACTAACGCAGGGGCAATGGAATTCCTGCCTTTCTATCATGGTGGGTAATTGCGTAGTGTATACAGATGAATCCAAGTCTAGAGGAACGCTGGTAGTGCTTATCGGGTACCCCGAAGTAAACAACAAGCCCTATACAAGCTGGATCCACATTCCATTATTATGACAGCCGAGTTGATTGCCATTTTGGGAACGATACTATTCGCACAGACGACCAGGGAAGACACAATAGTCATCATCTCAGGTATTGCCGAAAACCATAATAACGGTTTCACCAACCTAATAGTTGCATCAACTTTCGACGTTTTGTTCAGTATGCAGAGGAACTGTTGCAACGCCGTGATGGTATGGATGAAATGCCACTTCGAAACACCTGGAAATGAACAGATACCCTCCTGGAAATGGAAAAAAGAACACATTGACACCGGTGTGTCAGACCCACCATACTTGCTCCGGACACTGCGAGAGGGCTGTACAAGCAATGATCACACGCACGGCACAGCGGACACACCAGGAACCGCGGTGTTGGCCGTCGAATGGCGCTAGCTGCGCAGCATTTGTGCACCGCCGTCGTCACTGTCCGCCAGTTTGCCGTGGCATACGGAGCTCCATCGCAGTCTTTAACACTGGTAGCATGCCGCGTCAGCGTGGACGTGAACCGTATGTGCAGTTGACGGACTTTGAGCGAGGGCGTATAGTGGGCATGCGGGAGGCCGGGTGGACGTACCGCCGAATTGCTCAACACGTGGGGCGTGAGGTCTCCACAGTACATCGATGTTGTCGCCAGTGGTCGGCGGAAGGTGCACGTGCCCGTCGACCTGGGACCGGACCGCAGCGACGCACGGATGCACGCCAAGACCGTAGGATCCTACGCAGTGCCGTAGGGGACCGCACCGCCACTTCCCAGCAAATTAGGGACACTGTTGCTCCTGGGGTATCGGCGAGGACCATTCGCAACCGTCTCCATGAAGCTGGGCTACGGTCCCGCACACCGTTAGGCCGTCTTCCGCTCACGCCCCAACATCGTGCAGCCCGCCTCCAGTGGTGTCGCGACAGGCGTGAATGGAGGGACGAATGGAGACGTGTCGTCTTCAGCGATGAGAGTCGCTTCTGCCTTGGTGCCAATGATGGTCGTATGCGTGTTTGGCGCCGTGCAGGTGAGCGCCACAATCAGGACTGCATACGACCGAGGCACACAGGGCCAACACCCGGCATCATGGTGTGGGGAGCGATCTCCTACACTGGCCGTACACCACTGGTGATCGTCGAGGGGACACTGAATAGTGCACGGTACATCCAAACCGTCATCGAACCCATCGTTCTACCATTCCTAGACCGGCAAGGGAACTTGCTGTTCCAACAGGACAATGCACGTCCGCATGTATCCCGTGCCACCCAACGTGCTCTAGAAGGTGTAAGTCAACTACCCTGGCCAGCAAGATCTCCGGATCTGTCCCCCATTGAGCATGTTTGGGACTGGATGAAGCGTCGTCTCACGCGGTCTGCACGTCCAGCACGAACGCTGGTCCAACTGAGGCGCCAGGTGGAGATGGCATGGCAAGCCGTTCCACAGGACTACATCCAGCATCTCTACGATCGTCTCCATGGGAGAATAGCAGCCTGCATTGCTGCGAAAGGTGGATATACACTGTACTAGTGCCGACATTGTGCATGCTCTGTTGCCTGTGTCTATGTGCCTGTGGTTCTGTCAGTGTGATCATGTGATGTATCTGACCCCAGGAATGTGTCAATAAAGTTTCCCCTTCCTGGGACAATGAATTCACGGTGTTCTTATTTCAATTTCCAGGAGTGTAGATGCCCTACAAATCAGGCATCTCTGTGTGGAGCTATTAGTTATGATAAACTCCTTCTCACAGATACGATACCTACGCTCACAAAGCTGTCGTCCTCGGACTGGCAAGAGGAATGGTTGAGGACATCCAAAATCAAAGATAGTGAATACGCACTAGTTCATCCCACGATTCCAAGAGACAGTTATAGAAGGGCTGAAATTTAATAGGCAGAATTGCAACAAACATCTTCATGGGCTCAACATAAAGACCATCACTCGATGTATTTGTGTAGAGGAAGATGATCCAAACCACGTATTTCTCTGATTTCCTCGGAACACGTATCACATGAACGTCCTTTCAAGTAATCTTCGGACTCTTGGTCATCAGTTTCCAAGCAGCCACCAAACGTTGCTAGCATCCAGCGATATAGCAACGTGTAAGCTACTGTACGAGTTGCCAACATCGAGATAATCTACTGCTCTTGGTACTTAGAATACAGAGGAAGAAAAAAAAATGGTTCAAATGGCTCTAAGTACTATGGGACTAAACATCTGAGGTCATCAGTCCTCTAGACTTAGAACTACTTAAACCTAACTAACCTAAGGACATCACACACATCCATGCCCGAGGCAGGATTCGAACCTGCGACCGTAGCAGCAGCGCGGTTGCGGACTGAGGCGCCTAGGACCGCTCGGTCACAGCGGCCGGCTCCAAAAGCTCAATTAACTCACTGTATCACCACGTCCTACACTGCAGAACATGGAATGCTCAGTCTCCAAATGTATGTCACTACGTACCTCCTATATGTATATGTTTGAATACTGATGTAACTATACAAGTTGCTGTAATACACGACTCTGATTCTTGTAAACTGTTTACCTGTTCTGTCTAGAATCTAGATGGTCTTACAGACCTGCAAAAATATTAAATTATCGATCCGCAGCTTTTGAAACAGTTCGTACAGGCCATACAAAGAACATTTTGTTGTTAATTTAGATATATATAGTCATTAATAGGGGCTGAGCTGGAAATATCGCGAATGTGTAGAAACGGCTATTTACCATTTCTCATTGTGTTAGCAGTAGAATTTTTATAGTATACTACCACTGTGTATTCTGTGTTCAATTTTTGTGTTGTTTACTCGTGATAGTCAACTTTGATTGTAACATTTCCTGTGTTCAGATGGCTGTATGGGCATGTTCCGAACGCCAATAAATCAAAAAGAATTCTCAAATAACTGATGAATAAAATCTGGGCATTCGCGAGTCATGGGATACACTCTTTTTCCCTTTCATTTGTAGGCGGTTCTTACCCACACAGAGGTTCTTTCCAGACAGTAAGTGATATGTGTACGAAGTTTGGTTGAAATCGGTGTAGTGGCGTAACAAGCTAGCTACGCCACACTGAAGTAGCCGAAAGGGCACGCGTCAACTCACGCCGTCTTGCGTTAAGTCTGAAACAGGATACGTGATGAAAGCTATAAAGAAAAGAACGGAGCTTCTCGTATACTTAACTTTAATTCTTTGTGGTACATTTCTCTTGATAATACAAGCGAGACTCTCTCCAGATATGGTTAATGGCGCCTTGCTAGGTCGTAGCCATGGACTTAGCTGAAGGCTATTCTAACTGTCTCTCGGCAAATGAGATAAAGGCTTCGTACGTGTAGTCGCTAGCAATGTCGTCCGTACAACTGGGCGAGTGCTAGTCAGTCTCTCGAGTCCTGCCGTGTGGTGGCGCTCGATCTGCGATCCTGACAGTGGCGACACGCGGGTCCGACATGTACTAATGGACGGCGGCCGATTTAAGCTACCACCTAGCAAGTGTGGTGTCTGGCGGTGACACCACAATCGGTCCTGCGGTTTTGGGGAAAACGTGGAACATACATACATACACTCTAAGACAAAATAAAGACGCACCACACAGGAGTTATACAAATTGGGCGCGAACTGAAATTCATACAGGTATGGATGAAAACTGCAGAACTGTAAACTTTGGCGGCCGATTGATCAGAGTGCGACGCTGTAGTGCAATTTCACCGCACAGCTGGCAAGGATAGCAAACAGGGGAAATGTCGACACAAGGGCGTAAAGTTCTCATTTCGTGTACCTAGTTGGACAGTAACTACGACTCGCAGACAGGCGCGTGAAGAATAGTCGCAGATGTCAGCATTTGAGAGAGGACGTGTAGTTGGACTCAAAGAAGCCGTTTGGAGCGATCGGTGAATCGCTCGATATTTGAATAGGAGCGATGCCACTATTCGACGATGTTGGCAGGCAGGAATGAGTGAACGTGGTCGAACAAAGGGTCAAGAAGAAAGCGGTCGACCTAGAGAGACGGCAGAACGTGAGACCGAGTAATCGTCAAGAGGCACTCAGAGCACCTGATTCATCGTTATCGTTGATCCTATGTCCAACTGGTCAACGGGTGCTTCAATGAGCACAAGAGCCATTAATGGGCGGCTCACAGAAAGGATGCAGAGCTCACGGCGGCCCTTGTGCCGACTACAATTGACCTCCGTACACCAACAAACCTGTTTGCAGCAGTGTCGGGCACATTCGGTCTGGAATCTCATTGACTGAAGTAGAATTGCCTTAAGCGATGAGTCCCGCTTCGAACTGAGCCCTGATGACCAGTGAAGACATATTTGGAGCCGCCCAGGACAGCCTTACGGCCCGACAACCAGCAGTGTGGTCTGGTCTGCCAACTCATTTCATAGCAGGAGCCCTTTGGTTGTAATCCGCGGCACCCTTACAGCACAGCGGTACGTTGAGGATATTCTACGGCCTGTTTTGTGGCCCTTAATGGCAAGCCACCTTGGGCTTACAGTTCAACAAGATAATGCCTGCCCGCATGCGGCGATAGTTTCTGCTGCTTGTATTCGTGCATGCCAAACCCTACCTAGGCCAGCAAGGTCGTCGGATCTCTTCCCATTTGAGAACTTTTGCAGCATTATAGCCAAGACCCTCCAACCGGCTCTGGATTTGAAGATCTAACACACCAGTTGGACAAACTTTGATGCAATATCCCTCAGGACATCCAGCAACTCTGTCAATTAGTGCCAAGCCGAATAACTGCTTGCATCAGGGCCAGAGGTGGACAGTGCGTTATTGTCTTGCTCAATCTGAGAAGCTCTTTCTCTTGAATAAATGATCCATTTTTTCTAAAGTTGTAATATTTTGTTTGTCCTTGCACGTACATCAAATCTATCGATTTCCGTCCCATTCGGACGTACAACGTTTTTGAGATTCCCGATTCTCGCGCAATTTGTCTGCTACGTATGTGCGAATTAGCCGCGACAGCAGCTAAAACACCTACTTGGACATCGTCATTTGTTGCAGGTCGTGGTTGACGTTTCACACGTGGGTGAACACTTCCTGTTTCCTTAAATAACGTAACTATCCGGCGAACGGTCCGGACACTTGGATGATGTCGTCCAGAATACCAAGCAGCATACATAGCACACGGCCGTTGGGCATTTTGCTCACAATAGCCATACATCAACACGATATAGACCTTTCCTGCAGTTGGTAAACGGTCTATTTTAACATGGGTAATGTATTACGAAGTAAATACCGTCCGCACTGGCGGAATTTTACCTGATACCACGTACTTATACGTTTGCAACTATTACAGCGCCATCTATCACGAAGCGAAAAAACTGATCCAACTAAAACATTCATATTTCTTTACGTACTACACGAATATGTAATTAAAAATGGGGGTTCCAATTTTTTAAAAAAACGCAGTTGATATCCGTTTGACCTATGGCAGCGCCATCTAGCGGGCCAACCATAACGCCATCTGGTTTCCCCGTTCAAGCTAGACTAGTTTCGTTCTTTGTAGTTTTTTCGTTTGACGCTTTTTCCGTGAGATATTTGGCCCGATCACGATCAATGGACCACCCTGTATACGAGATCTGTTCAAAAAATTCTGGAACATTCGTAATTTCTCGCCTATGGTGTGTTCGAGCGAAATGCAGTTGCCATCCCTACACACGTCTGTGTTTAATGTGTTACTACCGGAAGTTTCGTTATTGTATATCTCTTAGTTAGTAGTCACTGCTGCATTCAGTGGAGAGTTGTGGCGCACAGTTTGCGAATTTCGGCATGGCAGAGTTACAGGATCAACGCGTCTGCATTAAATTTTGCGTGAAAGTCAAGGAAACCTTTACCAAAACACACCATATGATGCAGGAACCTTACGGCGATGAGTGCTTAAGCCGTACTGAGTGTTACGAATGGTTCTCACGGTTTAAAAATGGCCAGATGGAAGTTAAAGATGACCCTCGTTCATGACGCCCTGCGACTTCTACCGACGACGCTCGTGTCAGGAACGTCAAAGAAACTGTGCGTGCCAATCCAAGACTGACTTACCGAGAGATTGCAGAAGTATCAGTTGGATCATGTCACGACATCCTGACACAGCATCTTGGAATGCATCGTGTTGCCGCCAAGTTCGCCTCATGGCTTATGAGACCAGAAAGACTGAGAACGAGAGGTTCCTTAAGAGAATCGTAAATGGTTATGAGACGTGGGTCTACGCTTATGATGTTCAGACCAAGATTCAGTATTCACAATGGGCCAGGAAAGGTTCTCCAAGACCAAAAAAAAAGCTCATCAGGTCAGGTCAAATGTCAAAGCCATGCTGATTGTTCATCATGAATTCCTCCCACAGGGACAAACATTAATCGATCGCAGTATCGGGACGTGTTACGACGCCTGTGAGAATATGTGGGAAGGAAACGGCGTGAAATGTGGCGTGACAACTCGTGGCTCCTGCATCACGATAACGCACCCGCACCTTCGTCCTTGTTGGTGTGTGATTACTGCACAAGAAACGAAACCACTGTGCTGCCCCATCCTCCGTACTATCGAGACCTGGCCCCTGCGTACGTTTTTTTTATTTTCAAAGTTGAAAACCTCATTGAAAGGACGAAGATTTGCAACGACAGACGAGGTAAAAGAAAATTTGCAGATGGCGCCTCTCGCGATCCAGCAAAAGGCTTACCAAGACTTCTTCCGGAAGTGGAAACGGCGTTGGGACCGGTGTATCGATTGTGGAGGAGTGTATTTCCAAGGAGACCATGCAAAATAGTACAAGGTAAGCGCAAAAAAATTCTGAGGACAAAGTTCCGGAATTTTTCGAACATACCTCGTATATCCATTTGTATATGTAATATGTATGGAGATGAAACCTTCCGATGTCTCCAGGTATCTTCCACGCATAAAGTCTTTTTTTACTATTCTTAAACTAAACCAATGATTAAATTATCTTCATTCTTTTTCCCCAGGCCATATCCTCCTACTATTTTTTCCTTCCTTCTCCTGTTACTACTATCAAATTCCAGTCTCCCACCACAATTAAATTTTCCTCTTCCTTAACTATATGAATAATCTATTTCATCTGATAATACATTCTTTCACTCTCTTCGTTATCTGCGGATCTAGTTCACATGTAAACTTGTACTACCGCGCTGGGTGTTTACTTCTTGGCTCTCTTGGCTACGATAATGCGTTCATAGTAGCTAACCCGCATTCCTATTTTCTTATTCATTGTAAGACACACTCCTGCATTACTACTAATAGATTTTGTATTTATAGCCCTGTCCTCAGACCAAAATCCTCTTCCTCCTGCCACTGAACTTCACTAATTCCCAGCACATAACTTCAACCTGTCCATTTGCCTTTTTAAACTTTTTGACCTGTCTGCCCGGTTAAGGGATCTAACAGTCTACGATCCGACCTATAGAATGTCAGTTTTGTTTTTCCTGAGGGCGTCGTCCTCCTGAGTGCTCCCCGTCTGGAGATCCGAATGGGGGCCTGTTTTACCACCGTAATACACCATTTATATAGATTGTAAACACTGTCTTGTACTTTTGGTGCTCTGCAGCTCACAGACATTGTAAGTGTGTCATATTGATAATGGATTGTTTGACGTAAGCTGCTTGTTGGTATTATTCTGGTAAAATAAACTAATACCAACAAGTAGCTTGCTTCGAACAATTAATTGTTGAGATGACATATATACTGCAAACAGTAACGGCCCTATTGCACTTCTTTGAAGTAATCCTGAAATTACCTTTACATCTGTTAATTTCATCCCGTTAAGGACAACATATTGAGCTTTTTCTGTTAGAAAGACCTGAATCCATTCACAAATCTGATCCGATACTCGGTATGCCTGTGTTTGGTTCACTTAACAGCAGTGCGAAGCAGTGTCGAATTCCTTCCACACGTCAAGGAATATGGTAGCCTTTGTCTACGGCGCTGTCGATTTCGTGGACGAAACAAAGCGAGTAGAGTTTCGTACGATTGTTTTACGGAATCAATTTTGATTTTTATAGAGGAGATTTTCGTTCTCCAAAAACATTACGATACGTGAGCAGAGAAAATGTTCCATGATTTCACTACAAATTAACTTCAGCAATACTGGCTATAATTACGTGCTTCTGTCGGACGACCCTTCCTTAAAACGAAAATGATCTTCGCTTTTTCGCTCTTTTACCCAATCGCTTTGTGTCCTTGCTTACTCCATCGTTTACGATAAACTGCTGCTAGAGATGAAGCAAGTTTTTTCATATAATTTCTGTAGAATCTCACAGGTGTCTCATCCGATCCAGATGCCTTCCGCTATTGACCTATTTTAGTTGATTTTTCTATTCCGTGATCGCTTATTTCGAAATAAGCCATTTCGTCATTCATGCGATGATCCAAACGAGGAACCGTTTTATAAGCAGTGAAACACTTTTGAAATACTGAAGTCAGTTTTTCGGCCTTCTTCTTTCATCTTCCGTTTCGGTGCCCATATTGTCAGAGGGACTGAATAGACAATTTCGATCCGCTTCCTGGCTTTACGTAAGAACGAAAGTACTTAGGAATATTAGTTAGATCACTTGGCCAAATTTTACTTTCGAATTCATTGAACACTTCTCGCATTGCTCACCTTAGTAAAATGGCTTAGCTTTCTCCAAGTATATGAGGAAGATCTCTTTTCTTTCTTAGAAACTCTGTAATACGCCTATGAACCGGTGTGAGTCTTTCCAATCTCTCTAAACTCCGCTCAGCGCATACTGGCTAATACTAATTGTAGAATGCCTGTGAGTTTTATACATTTTTTCCCAACGTCTTCGTCTTCAGAGTTGGATATCTGATGTTGTATACTCGGATAGTCTACATTTTGTTTCCTACCACTCTAGCCAAGCAAAAATATTTTTCCACCTTTCTTAAAATTCTTTCTAACACCTGCAACCGCCGATGTTTATAAAAATTTTGTCGCAGAATTCTCTCATTCTATACTTGAAAAACTGAAGTCTCCCCTATTACAGCAGTATTATCAGGGAACTTACTTACAATATTCTGTAAGGTTTTTTTCTGTAGCGCTCTGTCACATAGTCTCCTGAGTCAGGAAGTCTATAAAAGCATCCAGTTAATATGTTTGACCCACCTTTGATGTTTACCTTCACCCAGATTATTTTAGTTCGGATTTGGGAGAAATAAATCAAAGGAAACACAATTCCTCTGTAACGGCCCACCGGAGATCACGGTTCCCTTGTACCAAAAAACTCGTAAAATATCTCTGAACAGCCTTCGAAATTTTCGTGGCGTGTATTCATATGACAAGCAAACGTTTTCTTTCGTGGCAGTAAAATCATAAAACTGCCATAAAAATTGGCTTGGTTAAATACGTTGTTTACGAATGGCTAGATGGTTCAAATGGCTCTGAGCACTATGGGAGCATCAGCGTGCGATTTCTTCTTGTGGAGTCATTTTAAAAGCCTGGTGCATCGTAGTGACCTGCCACAACAACAGAAGAATTGAAAAGTAAGCTCCGAGAAGCAGTTGTCGAGATACTTCGAACCGTGCACAGATTATCCAAGAAACTGCAGGAATGTATGTGCAAAACCAGAGCTCACCTGCAAGATGTCACCTTCAAGAAATAAATTTACTTTACATATTCTGATAATGCATGTTTATTACTACTAAACGGCATAAATAAACGTATTTAAAACGTCTTTTCACAGCAATTTTTTATTTTTTCAATTTCACATTTCTCTTAATCACTTACTGTATAATGATTCAAATGTGTCTCCTTGGCTCATCAAATAGTCACTTAAACATGTTCCAGAACAATCAATTTGTCGCGTGAACTAGTTTTTCGCATCCCATTTACAAATTTAATACTACATCTGTTCATTAATCTTGCATTCTGAACGTTAGGGCACAATTATCTAATTAAATATTTCATACCTGAGCACCACGTCCCTGTACCAGTTCAAAAGAAGTGATAAACTTTCAGCAACACTACAAGGCCACTCCCTTCTCCACATCACCCATCCGTTGCATCCTTGACGTACCTGCCTAAAATTATCTTTCCAGTCCATTTAAACAATTTACTGCTTGTAACGACGAAGAAATCAGTTATCTTCTTCAGTAAGGCAAGGAAAGAAAGACCTCGAAGTATTCCCTGTTATAAGGTGATTTCTAACAAACAAAATGAATTTCTGCTACTAGTCGGTTTATGAATGTTGTTTTATTTTGATAAACATGGAGCATTTAGAGAATTTATTTCATTTATAGGAGCTTGTTCTTACATGTTTTATATACACTGATGAGCCAAAACAATATGACCACTGCCCGCCCCGCAATTAAATGCCAATTGGTAGCGTTGCGAGTACGTGATGCGGTAAAGAAACTATTAGATCTACAACTTTGCTTCCGCCGTTTTGCGATAGACAGCAGTAGCGACAAGTGGGGTTCAAGTGGTTGGTCAAAGGTGTAATACAATATGCTTAGGCATCTGTTAACATAATGCCATAAAAATATTAGTCGATTTGTGATCGAATCTTGAGGTTATTCTCGATTAAGTACGTCAACTTAGGTACCCATTTTTCGCCATTTGCGGGAAGTTTTAGTTTTCTACGTCAACATGAAGAAATATGTGGCTGTGGCTCTTTAAATGCTGGGTAATACCAATGGTGAGGGAACTATTAGTGGAAGAATGTACAAAGAATGTTTTCAACGCCTTAAGAACCGTAATTTTGATGCCGAAGACCGGCATGGCGTGGGAAGACAGAACGTTTTCGTAGCTACTGAAACAGATGAAGACAGTCAAAGGACATCATTATCGAAAGCAATTGATGCGTTAGAGCCCAACACTGAAACACAAACGACCACAATACAGCGATAGACACGTAAAGGTAATTTTGTAGCAGGTCAGTGCTCGACCCCATGTCGCAAAACCCGTAAATATATACATGGAAACGTATTCTCCATACGTTGCTCTCTCTGATTACCACCTTTTTCGATTAGTGGCATACAGTCTGGCTGACCAGTACTTCTGATTATATGAACAAGTGCAAAATTCAATCGATTGATCGATCCCCACAAAAGACGCCCAGTTCTTCCGCCACTGGATTCGTATGCTATCCGACAGATGGGAGAATGCGATGGGCAATACTATGAATCATAATTTTTTTGTAAGTTTTTCACAATAAAACCCCGAACTTCGAGAAAAAACGGCGGAAGCAAAGCTGTAGACCTAGTATATTAGCAGACCACAACAAAATGGTTCAAATCGCTCTGAGCACTATGGGACTTAACATCTGAGGTCATCAGTCCCCTAGACTTAGAACTACTTAAACCTACCTAACCTAGGGACAGAACACACATCCATGCCCGAGGCAGGATTCGAACCTGCGACCGTAGCAGCAGCGCGGTTCCGGACTGAAGTGCCTAGAACCGCTCGGCCACAACGGCCGACAGAGGACCACAGACGAGTGGGGAATTATTCTAGCGACGACAGAGGCTGCAAATGGAGAAATCCACTGACATATGCGACTTCGAAGAGGGGAAGATAGCTATGGCCAAATGCCTGCGCGCAAGCATCTTTGAAACGGCAAACCAGTCCAGTGGTTCACGTGTTGCTGTCGTGAGCATCTACGGAAAGTGGTGAAGGACGGTGAAACCACGAATAGACGACAGTGTTTCAGGTCTACGCGTGATCGCAGAACGTGTAGTCTGAGATTTACCCACTGTGTAAGGCCGGATGGGTGGCGATCTGTGGCAGAGTTGACGAGAAAGTGCAATGCTGGTTCAGACACAAGCGACTCGGGGTACGACGCTCAGCGAACATTTTTGAATACAGGCTCCGCATTGGACGACCCCTACCGGTTTCTATGTTGACCCAACCACGAAGTCAGATGCGATGCCGAAATACTAAATGTCTTTTTCCAAAGCTGCTTCACAGAGGAAGACTGCACTGTAGTTCCTTCTCTAGATTGTCGCACAGATGATAAAATGGTAGATATCGAAATAGATGACAGAGGGATAGAAAAACAATCGCTCAAAAGAGGAAAGGCCGCTGGACCTGATGGGATGCCAGTTCGATTTTACACAGAATACGCGAAGGAACTTGCCCCCCTTCTTGCAGCAGTGTACCGTAGGTCTCTAGAAGAGCGTAGCGTTCCAAAAGATTGGAAAAGGGCACAGGTCATCCCCGTTTTCAAGAAGGGACGTCGAACAGATGTACAGAACTATAGACCTATATCATTAACGTCGATCAGTTGTAGAATTTTGGAACATGTAATATGTTCGAGTATAATGACTTTTCTGGAGACTAGAAATCTACTCTGTAGGAATCAGCATCGGTTTCGAAAAAGACGATCGTGTGAAACCCAGCTCGCGCTATTCGTCCACGAGACTCAGAGGGCCATAGACACGGGTTCCCAGGTAGATGCCGTGTTTCTTAACTTCCGCAAAGCGTTCGATACAGTTCCCCACAGTCGTTTAATGAGCAAAGTAAGAGCATATGGACTATCAGACCAATTGTGCGATTGGATTTAAGAGTTCCTAGATAACAGAACGCAGCACGTCACTCTCAATGTAGAGAAGTCTTCCGAAGTAAGAGTGATTTCAGGTGTGCCGCAGGGGAGTGTCGTAGGACTGTTGCTATTCACAAATATATAAATGACCTTGTGGATAACATCGGCTGTTCACTGAGACTTTTTGCGGATGATGCTGTAGTATATCGAGAGGATGTAACAATGGAAAATTGTACTGAAATGCCGGAGGATTGACGAATTGACGCATGGTGCAGTGAATGGAAATTGAATCTCAATATAGACAAGTGTAATGTGCTGCGAATACATAGAAAGAAAGGTCATTTATGATTTAGCTACAATATAGGTCAGCAACTGGAAGTTGTTAACTCCATAAATTATCTGGGAGTAGGCATTAGGAGTGATTTAAAATGGAATGACCATATAAAACTAGTCGTCGGTAAAGCAGATGCCAGACTGAGATTCATTGGAAGAATCCCAAGGGAATGCAGTCCGAAAACAAAGGAAGTAGGTTACAGTACACTTGTTCGCTCACTGCCTCAATACTGCTCACCGGTGTGGGATCCGTAACAGATAGGGTTGATAGAAGAGATAGAGAAGATCCAAAGGAGAGCAGTGCGCTTCTTTACAGGACCATTTAGTAATCGCGAAAGCGTTACGGAGATGATAGATAAACTCCAGTGGAAAACTCTGCAAGAGAGACGCTCACTAGCTCGGCACGGGCTTTTGTTGAAGTTTCGACAACATACCTTAAACCGAGGAGTCAAGCAGTTATATTGCTCCCTCCTACGTATAAGTCGCGAAGAGACCATGAGGATAAAATCAGAGAGATTAGAGCCCACACAGAGGCGTACCGGCAATCTTTCTTTCCACGAACAATACGAGACTGGAATAGAAGGGAGAACCGATAGAGGTACTCAAGGTACCCTCCGCCGCACACCGTCAGGTGGCTTGCGGAGTATGGATGTAGATGTAGCTGCAGATGCAGTGGCCACGGCGTCATCGACACTGCGCCATGGATCAATGGAAACGTGTTGCCCGGTCGGATGCATCATGTGTCCGGACACGCTCTCATCGACCACTCATGTCGTGGGGACAGTATTCTATGGGGGACATTCACTTGAGCTTCCATGAAACCTGTGGCAGTAACAAAAGGCACTGCGACAGCTGCACACTATACTGAGGTGACAGAAGTCTTGGGATAGCGATATTCACGTATACAGAGGGCGTCAGTGTCATGTACACAAGATACAAAAGGGCAGTACATTGGGGGAGCTGTAATTTGTGAATCGTTTGAAAAGGTTTCCGACGTTTTATGGCCGCACAATGGGAATTAACACACTATGAACGCGGAATGGTAGTTGCAGCCAGACGCATGGGATATTCCATTTCGGAAATCGTTAGGGAAATGAACAGTCCGAGATCCACAGTGTCAGGAGTGTGCTGAGAGTAGCAAATTTCAGGCATTACGTCTCGTCACGGGCAACGCAGTGGCCGACGGCCTTCACTTAACGGCCAAGAGCGGCGGTGTTTGCGTAGAGACGAGCAACACTGCGTGAAATAACCGCAGAAATCAATGTGGGACGTACGATGACCGCATCCGTTAGGACAGTACGGCCAAATCTGGCGTCAATGGGCTATGGCAACAGACGACCGACTAGAGTGACTTTGCTAACAGCACGACATCGCCTGCAGCGCCAATGCTGGGCTCGATCTGTATCGGTTGCAACCTAGACCACTGGAAAACCGTGGCCTGGTCAGGTGAGTCCCGAGTTTGGTTGGTAAGAGCTGCTTGCTGGGCTCGCAAGGTCAGTATGACACTTAAAAGCGTGATGAGCGGAGTATCAGTGCAGCAACTAAGCGGAGAGCAGGCCTTTCGTCGCCTCCCGTCTGTCTCTGGGAGAGATAAGCAGGGGGCATGTTGGCATGTGCTTGGCTTGGAGTGCCGAGGAACCTCAGGAGTGGATTGCTAAAAACCCGCCGAGTTGCCAGAGGCATGTTTATCGAAATTTCTGGGTGCTCCGGTTCTGTTTATCGATACTGAAGTTCGCGCCGTGGAATTTCCAGACTGGATTGTATGAGCAAGAATTTGTATGTTAAAAAGGTCTGTTAAATATTTTAATTAAATCTTTGTACACTGAAGAGCCAAAGAAACGTACACCCACCTAATATCGTGTAGGGTCCCCACGAGCACGCAGAAGTGCCGGAACACGATGTGGCTAGGACTTGACTAATGCCTCAAGTAGTGCTGGAGGGAACTGATTCCATGAATCCTTTAGGGCTGATCATATATTCGTAAGAGTACGAGGGGGTGGAGAGATCTTCTGAACAGCACGTTGCAACACATCACAGATATACTCAATAATGTTCATGTCTGGGGAGTCTGGTAGCCAGCGGAAGTGTTTTAACACAGAAGAGTGTTCCAGGAGCTACTCTGTAGCAATTCTGGACGTGTGGGGTGTAGCATTATCCTTCTGGAATCGTCCAAGTCTGTCGGAATGAACAATGTTTTTGAGAAAATCGACACAAATTAGGAGAGGAAATGAGAAACGTTCCAGGTGCCAAAACTGTTATTTGTCAGGAGAATCAAAAAACGTTGTATACCTTTCTGTATATAACATATTTGTATCCAAAAGCTGAGAAAATGTTCTAATATTACAGAATTATGCCGCCCATCTCATTACTGCAAAAGATAGAGACAAAATGGTTCAAATGGCTCTGAGCACTATGGGACTCAACTGCTGTGGTTATCAGTCCCCTAGAACTTAGAACTACTTAAACCTAACTAACCTAAGGACATCACACACATCCATGCCCGAGGCAGGATTCGAACCTGCGACCGTAGCAGTCCCACGGTTCCGGACTGCGCGCCTAGAACCGCGAGACCACCGCGGCCGGCAGATAGAGACAAATTAGAAAATAAATAATTTATTAAGAACTTTCGAAGTGCCATGTCAGGTATCTGACTGGTTCTAAGTGCCAATAAGAAAGTTTTCGTTTCAAGACCATTAATACGAAGGCACGACGTTTTATTTGTGTTGAGTCTTATACCGTGGGAAGCAAGGGAGGGGATGTTGTTTGATGGCTGGTATCCTCTTTCTACAACACAACTACACACATGAATTATTTACATAAACAGGAAGCCACTTATCTTCAAGAGAGACCATGTGCTGTGGTACAAGCTCTTCTGTTATAGTCCTCGTTAGCCTCACTGCTGGTGAAGTACTAGTTCCGCTATAAGCACTACTCCGGTCGCTATACACTCCCGCAGCCGGTGATGTGAACTGACAGACGACAACTAGGATAGTGACTGAACTAGCGGCTGAGCCAGTGACTGAGACTGAGTGACTGAGCTACTGCGCTAGTAACTGAGACTGAGACCGTCCGATCAGCGGCGGCGATCTAAATACACTCATGCTCATAAATTAAGGTTAATGCTGATACATGGTGAAACAACGCTCTGGGTGGGAAGTTTGCGGGTTTAAATCACCTCGGGGTATGACCATGCGGTGCATTTGACCTGCGGTCGTCGCACGGTGGCACTGGCAGCAGTCCACATACGCAGAGGTGTGTTGGTGCATGTCAGAGTACGGTGCAGCGAGTAAGTGTGCAGACGTTTTCAGATGTGCTAATGGTGACTGTGTGTTGAAAATGGCTCAAAGAACACATATTGATGACGTTATGAGGGGTAGAAAGTGTGATCTCAAGATTAAGACTACGATTCCAGCAGAAAGGAAACGGGTCCAGGCGCTAAAGTACGAGACGTCCACAGTGTACAACACCACAAGAAGACAGATATCTCACCATCTGTGCCCGAAGACGGGCCACGGAGTACTGCAGATAGCCTCGCTCGGGACCTTACCGTTCTCTGCCTCGTGATGACTGGGTGCTGTGTGACGTCCTTAGGTTAGTTACGTTTAAGTAGTTCTACGTTCTAGGGGACTGATGACCATAACTGTTAAGTCCCATAGTGCTCAGAGCCATTTGAACCATTTGGACCTTACCGCAGCCACTGGAACAGTTGTCTCCAGACACAGTCTACAGACGACTGAACAGACATGGTTTATTCGCCCGGAGACCTGCAAGGTGCATTCCACTGACCTCTGGTCACAGGAGACCCCTTAAAGCCTGGTGTCAAGAGCCCAGTACATGGTTATTGGACCAGTGGTCCAGGGTTATGTTCACGGACGAGTCCAGGTATAGTCTGAACAGTGATTCTCTCCGGGTTTTCATCTGGCGTGAACCAGGAACCGGATACCAACCCCTTAATGTGCTTGAAAGGGACCTGAATGGGGGTCGCGGTTTGATGGTGTGGGGTCGGATTATCATTGGTGCATGTACACTCCTGCATGTCTCTGACAGGGGAACTGTAACAGGTCAGGTGTATCGGGACATCATTTTGCACCATTATGTCCGCATTTTCAGGGGTGCAATGGGTCCCACCTTCGTACTGATGGATGATAACGCACGGGCCCACCGAGCTGCCATCGTGGAAGAGTACCTAGGAACAGAAGGTATCAGGCGAATGGAGTGGCGTGCCTGTTCTCCAGACCTAAACCCCATCGAGCACGTCTGTGATGCTCTCGGTCGACGTATCGCTGCACGTCTTCAAATCTATACGACACTTCAGGAGCTCCGACAGACACTGGTGCAAGAATGGGAGGTTATACCCCAGCAGCTGCTCGATCACCTGATCCAGAGTATGCCATCCCGTTGTGCGGCCTGTGTATATGTGCATGGTGATCATATCCCATATTGATGTCAGGGTACCTGCGCTGGAAACAGTGGCGTTTTGTAGAACATGTGTTTCGGGACGGTTTTTCGCAACTTATCACCAATACTGTGGATTTACAGATCTGTGACGCGTGTGATCCCTAAGTGCCTATGCTATTAGCGCCTGTTTTGTAAAGTGCTACGTTGTGTGGCACCACATTCTGCAATTATCCTTTATTTATGGGCATGAGTGTACTTGTGGTCGAGAAGGCGCTGGCGGTGTGTTGCTTGCGAGTCTGTCTTTGGCCGCCTCCTGATAGGCGCGCCTGATCCAGCGCCTACTGTCGATCTCCTTGCTACATCTTTGCCGACCGATGTGCTGACAACAGATTACGGCAGCACAATTTGTAATAATACAAGTTCACAAAAACAGTAGTAATGTTTTAAACAGTAAAACTATCGTCAACACAACACATTTTCTCATACTTGCTAAATTTTTTACAAGAGCATAACAAAACTAAACAGAAGAAAAATCTCTCAGTTTTGACACCCATTTCTCACACAGTTCCATTCATTGAGTCTGTCGCCGGCAGTTGTGGCCGAGCAGTTCTAGGCGCTTCAGTCTGGAACCGCGCGCCCGTTACGGTCGCAGGTTCGAACCCTGCCTCAGGCATGGATCTGTGTGATGTCCTTACGTTAGTTAGGTTTAAGTAGTTCTAAGTTCTAGGGGACTGATGACCTCAGATGCAAAGTCCCATAGTGCTCAGAGCCATTTGAACCATTGAGTCAGTCATTGCAACGTTTTCTGTAGAGCACTCAGTGATGTTGAGAGATAAATGGCTACATTGTCAACAGTTTTTTCTGTTTTATAACTTGTAAACATGTCTGATCTTTCAGATTAATTACGACATGATATAGATCTGCCACGAAAATTCCTGTTTTGACTACAATGACATTTTTCAGAGTAAGAATTTTTATTACCCAATTGAGATGGACGAGTATGAGACACTTTGATCACACAATATTTCTGGATTTCTTACATGCCTTCATTGTCAAAAATGATTCAGCAGCATCTTTAAAATCAAAGAAGCTAGTTTTATGCATTGGAGTTGTATGGAATGGATTCGTAGCTTTAGCTGACTCAACAGTCTTGCGTAAGTCTTCCGGAACAAAGGTCTGGCTTACCTTTCTTCGTTCCTCTGCAGTTGTCAAATCCCCGTCGCAGCTCAAAAAGCTGCACCTACTCACCAAAAATTTGTATGATATCTCTTTAAACCACCCCACCCTTAGGGAAAACATCATTAAAAACTACATGGAGGAGACCTTGCTTCATGGAACTCAAGAGGGCAACACTGCCTGGCACAAAGGCCAAGCGCCGTCTATCAATGAAGTCAAGCACATTTTCTCCCTGATTTGGCACACAGATCATATACAGGATACCGAGAACAGCAACAGAGTACCGAGAACACAAGAGCAATGGAAACGCGTTTTGTAAAAAATTGACAATTGAAATCGTTGACATTTCCACTCTTCAAATGTTTTCCGTATTTCTGATGACGTTAATGAATATAACACGTTGGCGTTTATTCCTCTGGGTGAGTAGCGAAAGTGTCCTTTTCCCTTTGCAACGTTCAGTACAATGGCCTTGGAATATCCAAACATTATATTCTTCAGCTGTGGCGATAAGCATCTGATACAACTTAAAATGACGACGCAGGACAGATTGTTGCTTGGATAGACTGGCCGTCGATGACGACGTAGATATGGTTTCTCGTCAACTTGACAGCTATTGTGCGTGGAGGATTTTCGTGGATGGTCGTCCGTTTAGTTTACCTAATTTCCGGCACCATTGTTCGGTGACAGGGTACCAAAGTGGCATGTTGTAGATCATCCTCGACCAGGGTACTGCGATGGGCTTCGTCCCGCAGGTCGGCTGTAGTCACCTGCAGTTGCCAACCGTGCATGGAAAGGCCCTGTCGTTCGACAACTTACCGTTTAAAAATCGTCGAACACTCATCTTTCTTCAGAGTAGAGTACAACGTGCTCAAGTGGTATAAAATGAGAACATGCCCGCGTGTTGTCCTCAGTTTTTCAAATGTCCGTTCTTCTGCGCGGCGTTCGAAGCTGATGAACCAATACAAGTTAATAGCGTGTTTGGCCATCTTTGGAACACAATATAGCAGCGATTCTGCGTGGCAAGGATTCGACAAAACATTAGTAGGTTTCTGTAGGTATGTGGCACCAAATATCTGCGCAATTCCCGTAAATTCCAGGCTGCTGGTTCGTGGGTGTTAAGCTGGCGCGCGATAGCATTTCAGATGTGTTCCATCGGGTTCAGATCATGTGAATGTGATGGCCTAAACGTCAATGTAAGTTCAGTATCACGCTCCTGAGACCACTGTAGCACGTTTGTGGCCTTGTTACACGAACAGTTATAGTGCTGGAAAATGCCATCGCTGTCGGGGAACACATCAGGCATGGCTGGGTGCAGATGGTCCGCAATAATGTTCATATTCACTGAGGTACAGAAGTCATGGAATACCTCCTTGTATCGTATCGGACCTCCTTTGGCCCGGTGCACTGCAGCAACTCGACGCGGCATGGGCTCCACGATTTGTAAAAACTCCCCTGGAAAAATACTGGGCCATGTTGCCTCTATAGCCGTCCATTATTGCCGAAGTGTTGCCAGTGCAGGATTTTGTGCACGAACTGAACTCTAGATTATGTCCCATAAACGCTCGAATGGTGGTCAAATCATTTGCTCGAATTGTCCAGAATGTTGCTGAAACCAATCGCGAAAAACTGTGGCCCAGTAACATGGCACATTGTCATCCATAAAAATTCCATAGTTGTTTGGCAACATGTCGTCCATGAGTGGCTGCAAATGGTCCAAAAGAAGCCGGACATCCAGAAGACCCAATCCATTCCATGTAAACATAACCCACACCATTATGAAATCACCACCAGCTTGCGCAGTGCCTTGACAAGTTGAGTCCATGGTTTGGTTTGGTCTGCGCCAAACTCGAATACTGCCATCAGCTCCGTCCCTCCGGCCACGCCAGAGGGAGCTACACTCGCTGGGAAACATCCTATCGCATATCGATACAGTACTACAAACTTTCGCGGATCATTATCTTATGCGCCCACACACTTACACCTCAAACTAGTGTGGAAGCAAGTACAACTTCCTAATACATTATGATGATTTCTAGAGGTACATGAAAATAATTTTGGTGAATCGCTGCAGTTTTGTTCATCAGACTTAAAGCTCTTTAACAGAGAGTTTTAATGTTTTTATAAAAATTTAGTTTCTCGTCAACATGCAATCCCAAGTCCTTTGCTACCGCATATCAATTTAAGTTAAATGGGGTGGTCAGAAACCGTCTGAAAAGCTTGTAAGGGTGTTGCTGGGTAGGCTGTGCTGAGAAATAATTGTTAATAAAAAATTCGATACGTCGCGTCGTTTCCTAATCAATCAGCATTGAAGTTAGCCAATCAGGCCGTTGCACGCACAAACTCAAAAGGCCCGCCAGATACAATCAGTGTCAACTGTTCTCATAGGGTAGATAACAGCACACGAGACCGCTCAGCCTTTGGCTCGGATTCGATCCTCGATACTCTCCTATGTCCAGTTTTTGTATCGCTCAGTTGTTCGGTTTTTGGATCATGATGTTTGGTGTGTGGGGCGCTCAAGTGCGCGGTCATCAGCGTCCGTACAAGGTCCCAACCTTTACACAGTCCAATCTAGCCACTTTCACGAATGATGGTGAGGGAATGATGAGGACAACACAAACAGCCAGTCCCCGTGCAGAGAAAATCCCCAACGCGGCCGGGAATCGAACACGGGATCCAGAGGCAGCAACGCTAGCCACTAGGCCACGAACTGCGGACTCGGGTTTAGGAAACCAAACGGACACGTTTGGCGACACCGTCTCTGGTGGGCCGCTTCAATTTGCGGGCCCATCGGCTCCATTGGCTGACTTTAATATTAATTAACTTGCAAACGACGCAACATATCGAAATTTTTTTCTCAACAATTATTTCTTAGCACAGCCTAACCTGCAACACCCTTACAATCTTGTCAGACAGTTTCTGACCACCCTGTGTATAATTAATAAACCCTAGCATCATTCACGTCTGAATTACAAGATTTCCCGTTACTATTATGTCTTGCATCATTTGTTCCTTCCACGCTGATTGCTGAAACATGTTGTACGTTCCCTGGTGCTATTAAGTACACCAGGTATCATATTCAAGCCGTCTGTCTATTTGTGCTCACTATCGAGCTAATCTTGTGCTGCAACATCAAAGGAGAGGCGAAAAGTCTCGAAAAGGGATGTTCCATTTGAAGATGTGCCATGTATAATGGCCGAACGTTGCGGCTACATGCGTCGAATGGGACGGGTGTAGACATGATATCTGAGCAGTCTGTTACAGACAGGTGTGCACTGAAAACGGCAGCCCGTCACGACGTAAACGATCTGGAACGTGGGATGATGACCAGGGCAAGAGTCATGGATCATAGCGTATTGGAGATTACACAGGAATTCGGAGTTATGAGGCAAACAGTGTCTAGGGTGGTCTTCAATCATTACAAAAGTAAAATAAGATAGTGCAGTGTCGAATTCAATCGAGCGATGCTGAGGGAATTAGATTAGGAATTGAGGCACTAAAAGTAATAGACGAGTTTTGCTACTTGGGCAGCAAAATAACTGCTGATGGCCGAAATAAAGAGCATAAAAATACATACGAGCGATAGGAAATAAAACGCATTTTTGAAAAAGAGTTATTAGTTAATATCGAATATAAATTTAAGTGTTAAGAATTTTCTGAAGGTATTTGTTTGGAGTGCAGCCTTGTATGGAAGTGAAACTAGGGCGGTAGTCCTTTCAGACAAGAAGAGAACAGCTTTTGAACCGTGAATATGGATATTATCACTTTGCCGTCCGCACGTCTCGTACAAATTTATTCGCTTGGCGCCGGCCGCTAGTCACCTTTCCGTTGACAACAAGCTTCAAACACATTGACTTTTGTGCGCTTTAATTTTTCCGGAAATCCTCTATTTTGCCGTATCGTTCTACAAACTCAAATTTTCTTTTCAAGTAACTTCTCTGCACGTTATACACTGTTATAATTATCCATGTATAGGTGAGTCCACTTTCCATAAGAATGTGTCAATAGTTCCATCACTGTTTTTGCTAAAGGTTGTCCAGAGCCGGAATATATCTTGAATGAGGAAATGTATCCCGTACTCGAATCACACAGCATCTGAATGAATTAACTGTCCACGCCACGGCACCATTCCTTCATCAACTGAGATGTTTTGACTTAGATTAAACGTTTCTTTAAACTGGAGGAGGAGGACATTAGTGTTTAACGTCCCGTCGACAACGAGGTCATTAGAGACGGAGCACAAGCTCAGATTAGGGAAGGATGGGGAAGGAAGTCGGCCGTGCCCTTTCAAAGGAACCATCCCGGCATTTGCCTGGAGTGATCTAGGGAAATCACGGAAAACCTAAATCGGGATGGCCGGACGCGTTTCTTTAAACTTTTTGGAAAAATAATCAATTACGAATTGCACTTTGAAACGCCAGTCGGCATTATCCGGTTTATTGCTGTTGTCGGAAAAATGTAAAAATGATAATATTTGTCTGAATCGGTTGCGGGACATCGTTTTGCGAAATACCGGTGTGTCTATCAACGGATTCGTTGACCAGTAATCATCGATCCTTGCTTTTTTTAGAATTCCCATAAGAATAGCAAGCCCAAACCACTTTCTAAGTTCGGATCCCGTATCGTCGACAAATTTGGCATTTTTTTCATCCAGTTTCCTTCTATTGTATTTTTGACTGTAATACTTGTTGGTTTCGTTGCTAATATATTCAAATAGATCGATCCATATATACAATTCTACGATATCCACGACGCTCTGTGTATCTTTGGGAAATATGTGTGGACCTGGAGATCCTTCAAATTTATTATTGGTCCTCAGTAAATCATAGTCTGTCTTCTTCGTCTGATTCGTCCGAATCAGTTAGCAACCGTAGCGTTCGCCGAATTCTTCTTGGACGTATTTCACTACCTTCCGACGATTCTGCTTCACTTTCTTTCCTATATATATATATATATATATATATATATATATATATATATATATATATATATATATATATATATCCAATGTCTTCTTCCCAATCGGCCAAGTCGACCGGAACGTCAGACAAGACGTCCGCGCATTCATCGTATACAGGGTGTTACAAAAAGGTACGGCCAAACTTTCAGGAAACATTCCTCACAAACAGATCAAGAAAAGATGTTATGTGGACATGTGTCCGGAAACGCTTAATTTCCATGTTAGAGCTCATTTTAGTTTCGTCAGTATGTTGTATCACGTTGGAATGAAGCCTCATCAAATGCGGAGTTGGCAGATGCCCATTTGATGTATGGATTAGCACGGGGCAATAGCCGTGGCGCGGTACGTTTGTACCGAGACAGATTTCCAGAACGAAGGTGTCCCGACAGGAAGACGTTCGAAACAATTGATCGGCGTCTTAGGGAGCACGCAACATTCCAGCCTGTGACTCGCGACTGGGGAAGACCTAGAACGACGAGGACACCTGCAATGGACGAGGCAATTCTTCGCGCAGCTGACGATAACCCTAATGTCAGCGTCAGAGAAGTTGCTGCTGTACAAGGTAACGTTGACCACGTCACTGTATGGAGAGTGCTACGGGAGAACCAGTTGTTTCCGTACCATGTACAGCGTGTGCAGGCACTATCAGCAGCTGATTGACCTCCACGGGTACACTTCTGCGAATGGTTCATCCAACAATGTGTCAATCCTCATTTCAGTGCAAATGTTCTCTTTACGGATGAGGCTTCATTCCAACGTGATACAACATACTGACGAAACTAAAATGAGCTCTAACATGGAAATTAAGCGTTTCCGGACACATGTCCACATAACATCTTTTCTTTATTTGTGTGTGAGGAATGTTTCCTGAAAGTTTGGCCGTACGTTTTTGTAACACCCTGTATACTCGTATCGTCTCATCCGTTTGCCATTATGGAAGTGCACAAGTACTTACAAAAACAAAAACCTTGTTGACGTGTGTAGCTTATTGTGTACCTAAACAAAACACCAACAGAATGAAAAAAATACTAAAGTGCTGTCACCGGCCACTGCGCGATACTATGCACACGACACCACTGTGGAGTCGCCGGCCCGTTGACCGCTACTTCGCACACGACACCAGTGTGGTGTCGCCGGACGGCAAAGTGTTAAAAACAGATTTCTGGCTGGACTGTATGAAGATAAATGCACCGCATAGCCTACAGTAACTGGCATTCGATATCACATGCTGTGCCTTCCCAAGACTGCCTACCACTCAGTGGAATTTGGAAGACTGATAACGGCATCTAATAAAAGACACGCTTTGACGAGAATATATTAGACTGGGATTCATATCGCTAACCGACCTTTTAGGTATTGATTTTCGGTAGTTTCCGTAAATCGCGTAAGGCAGTTCTTAGGATGAGCTCGTTTGATAAGTACACGTCCAGTTCCCTTTCTCATCCTTTTCTTGTGCTCAGGCTGCTGCACCTCGTCGTCAACGTGAAGTTTAACGGTTAATTTTTTTTATCACAAATTCACAAATACCACTTTATCAAGTAACAATGTGAGCTTCAGATTGTCCGCTCAGGCGACACGGGTTCCCATGGAGTGAACGAGTACTCCTCAGTCAATGTGACTGTGAGTCAGTGACCTACACACAGCGATCGTCGTGTGCACAGCACGCTTCGTCATAGCCTCAATGCGTGCGGCCGTTCTCGCGCCTGCCTCAGCGCCCACTTCCGCGAACTGCTTGCATATTTACAAAGTTCCCGGAATCCCTGTACGTTGCAGTGGAGAGCTGACTGCGTTACACTTGGCATTTACCATTTGGTGGGATATCGCGCTACCCCGACCTCGAATGAACGACTTAGCTAATTTTTCGCGGAGAACATCTCAGGCGAAATAAACGAAGTAAATAATTATTTATGGTTACCTTCATTTAGCCATGAAATGTTCTTCTTCTGCATTGGTGAATGTTTCAAAGAGCATAACATATTTGCGGCTGTACTACATTATTCAAGCGACACGCTAACACGCTAATTAAAGCGTATCGTTTGAATAATGCAGTGCATTAATAAACAGATTCTAGGATTTATTGAAGAAACAAAAGATTATATTACTGTCTTTTACATGAACAGACGAAAGAAAATAAAATGAAATAATTCAATGCAGTATTAGGAAATGTAATTCCCCCGTGGGTTCCAGAGATCAACCGTCGTGTCCTGCTCCACTATAAGGCGTCATTTGAATGCAGTATAAAGGGTCATCGGGTCACCACACCGTTCTCCAGACCAAGGAGCCGCTTTTTCTCATTGAAATAGCTCCTCAACAGCCCTCGCGAAGCTGAGGGCACCCCGTTTCAGTCCTTCCTCTAACGAAAAATCCCGAGAATTGAACTCTGATCCTCTGCATGGCAGTCAGACACGCTCACCGTCCAGCTATGGAGGAGGACACTCAAACCTATAGCGGGAGTTAAAAACTGGTATTTTATTCTTGCATGTTCCGCACATGATGTGTTGTGTTATGGTAACCGGGAACCTAGAAACGACGGAGAGGCTCCGTCCCCGCCGCAGCCGCAGTGTTCCGCAACCCCACGACGACTACCGCAGGCCACTTCACCCCTCCGCCGCCCCACACCGAACCCAGGATAATTGTGCGGTTCGGCCCCCGGTGGACCCCCCAGGGAACGTCTCACACCAGACGAGTGTAACCCCTATGCTTGCGTGGTAGAGTAATGGTGGTGTACGCGTACGCGGAGAACTTGTTTGCGCAGCAATCGCCGACATAGTGTAACTGAGGCGGAATAAGAGGAACCAGCCCCCATTCGCCGAGGCAGATGGAAAACCGCCTAAAACCATCCACAGACTGGCCGGCTCACCGGACCTCGACACAAATCCGCCGGGCGGATTCGTGCAGCGGACCAGGCGCTCCTTCCCGCACGGAAATCCGTGCGTTAGACTGCACGGCCAACCGGGAGGGCTGCACATGATATGATATGCTTATTAGCATACTGTATGTCTCAAATTATTCGTAACAATTTCCTGCTCTATTCAAAAAAATATAATTTAGACACTTGATTGCTTTATAAAGAAACATTATCGTATAATACAGCGTGTATCAAAAAGGATCATCCAATGTTAAAAAATCATAACTATTATGTTGTTTGAGGTATGTGCGTGAACGACGCACTGTTGGAATGAGCAAACTCTGCAGTGAAACTTCCTGGCAGATTAAAACTGTGTGCCGGACCGAGACTCAAACTCGGGACCTTTGCCTTTCGCGGGCAAGTGCTCTACCAACGGAGCTACCCAAGCACGACTCACGCCCCGTCCTCACAACTTCACTTCTGCCAATATCTCGTCTCCTACCTTCCAAACTTTACAGAAGCTCTCCTGCGAACCCTGCAGAACTAGCACTTCTGAAAGAAAGGATATTGCGGAGACATGGCTTAGCCACAGCCTGGGGGATGTTTCCAGAAAGAGATTTTCACTCTGCAGCGGAGTGTGCGCTGATATGAAACTTCCTGGCAGATTAAAACTGTGTGCCCGACCGAGACTCGAACTCAGTTTTAATCTGCGAGGAAGTTTCATATCAGCGCACACTCCGCTGCAGAGTGAAAATCTCATTCTGGAAACATCCCCCAGGCTGTGGCTAAGCCATGTCTCCGCAATATCCTTTCTTTCAAGAGTGCTAGTTCTGCAGGGTTCGCAGGAGAGCTTCTGTAAAGTTTGGAAGGTCGGAGACGAGATATTGGCAGAAGTGAAGCTTTGAGGTCGGGGCGCGAGTCGTGCTTGGGTAGCTCAGTTGGTAGAGCACTTGCCCGCGAAAGGCAAAGGTCCCGAGTTCGAGTCTCGGTCCGGCACACAGTTTTAATCTGCCAGGAAGTTTCATATCAGCGCACACTCCGCTGCAGAGTGGAAATCTCATTCTGCAAACTCTGGAGTTTTACATGGTTCCCGCTAGATAGCAGCAGTCTGTGCCCACTTCATTTCTAGTAAAAACGGTGTCGGGACAAAAGAAAGCGTTTTGTGGTCTACGTTTTGGGCGGCGCGGGTCAGTAATAACTGTTCAGTGTGACTTTCGTACTAGGTATGGTTTGGATCCTCCTACACCACAGAGCATTAGACAATAGCATGAACAATTCCGAGAAACAGGTTGTTTGTGGAAAGGCAAATCGCCGGGCCGTCCCCGAGTGTCTGACACAGAAGTCGAACGCATCCGCCATAGTTTCTTTCACAAGAAGTCCTCAGAAATCCGTTCGCCGTGCAGCTCGACAGCTCAACATGGCCCCGATGTCCGTCTGGCGTGTATTGCGTCGACGTTTACACATGAAACCATACAAAATTCAGCCACTGCAAGATCTTCGTGAACGTGACAAACAACAACGCATCGAATTCTGTAATTTCGTTCTTGGCAAGATGGAGGATGACAGTTTTCTTCCACGCTTAGTGTTTAGTGATGAGGCAACATTCCATTTAAATGGAAAGGTGAACCGTGTGGGTACGGAATAGCCACATGAAGTTGTACAACATGAGAGGGGTTCTCCAAAATTTTGTGTGGTTTGTTCAGTTTCACGGGAAAAGATGTATGGGCCATTTTTCTTTGCCGAGAACACTGTTACAGGAAGCATATATCTCGATATGCTTAAGAACTTCCTTTTCGCCGGCCGAAGTGGCCGTGCGGTTAAAGGCGCTGCAGTCTGGAACCGCAAGGCCGCTACGGTCGCAGGTTCGAATCCTGCCTCGGGCATGGATGTTTGTGATGTCCTTAGGTTAGTTAGGTTTAACTAGTTCTAAGTTCTAGGGGACTAATGACCTCAGCAGTTGAGTCCCATAGTGCTCAGAGCCATTTTGAACTTCCTTTTCCCACAGTTAGAGACTAATTCGAACGACATCATTTACCAAAAGGATGGGGCACCGCGACACCTGGCATCTGAAAGTGCGGGAATTTTTAAATCAAAGGATTACTGAACGATGGGTCGGTCGCACTGGACCAAATGATTGAGCCTTACATTATTGGCCTCCACGGTCACCGAATCTAACTGTATGTGATTATTTCTTGTGGGGGTTTATAAAGCCATCAAGGGCACACGAGTGGGCGTTCGGCTCCGAAACCTCTATCGATGGTGTTTCGTTGAATGGTTCGCACGTTGACACTTGTTGATGGCCAGCATTGAGATCTGTAGCAATTTGCGGAAGGGTTGCCCTTCCGTCACGTTGAACGATTGTCTTTAGTCGTCGTTGTTCCTAGTCTTGCTGGATCTTTTTCCGGCCGCAGCGATGTCAGAGATCTGATATTTTACCGGGTTCCTGATATTCACGGTATACTCGTGAAATGGTCGTACGAGAAAATCCACACTTCATCGCTTCCTCGGAGATGCTGTGTCCCATCGGTCGTGCGCCGTGTATAACACCACGTTCAAACTCACTTAAATCTTGATAACCTGCCATTGTAGCAGCAGTAACCGATCTAACAACTGCACCAGACACTTGTCTTATATTAGGCGTTGCTGACCGCAGCGCCGTATTCTGCCAGTTTACATATCTCTGAATTTGAATACGTGTACCTATACCAGTTTCTTTGGCGCTTTACTGTAGGTCGACGTGGAGACGCGACAGAAAGGTAGAGAGGAGCTATAGTGTTTGGACGTCCATATGATAACGCCGAAGATGACCGTTTCGTTGGTGTATCAATGCATAGCCTCCAGCGTGTTAACAGGGTCTGGTGTGCCACTCACAGGCACGTAACATGATGTAAGAACAGTGGTCGTGAAACCAACAAGGACTGGAGCCAAGCGTCATCGCAACCATTTTCCGAGCGATTATTGCGAGGGGAAATGTGTGCAATGGAAATGTGGAGTGAGGTCCATCGCAAGAGGCCATTGCTCACTTGGCAAGTTGAAGTGCACATAATAACTGGGCCGAACACCACAGAAAATGGACAGTAACTGATTGGAGGCGTTTGTGGTCCGATGAATCGCGATTTTACGTCTTTTCATACGATGCAAAGCATCGAGTGCACTGGTTGCTCAATGAGCCGTTTTAGCTGCAATGTGTGAAGAGTTATGTTTTGTGGGTGTTTTTGGTACCACTCACTCAGGTCACCTTGAACACCAACCAGGAAGTTAATTTTTTACATTTTCGGTGAGAAGTGTACGTCTTCACGATAAGTATTCTGATGAGTCTTCGAACATAGCAATAGCCGTATTTACAGGGATTCACACATACCCCTCGTGGTTCGAAGAACACCGTGTCGCACGTCGATTGACCCTATCAATCACCCGATCTCGGTCGAACAAAAAATCTCTGGAACTGTTTGAAACAGCGAGTGAAACAGATCAACCATCATATCACAATATGATAGCTTAATGTTATCTTCAGGTGGGTATGCATACCTGAAGAAACTTGTCGACTCCCTTTCCCGCCGACTTAAAGCCATTACCAAGGCAAGAAACTATGTTGTACGGTATTAGGGAAGTGTCTGTCGGTAGTGTCTAATTTTTTGTCCCCTGTGCATATATCTTCTCGTTTAGCAAGGCGAAGGAAGAGGTGGACAGTTGGAAAGGAACAGGCCCGCAAGCTTAATCAGTGATTCAGAGTGATGACGACGATAATGATGAAAATGTTTATTACGTGCTTCTAAACAAAGCCATGGCCGTAATCCAATATAGGAGGGCGTGCTGAAAAGTAATGCCTCCAAATTACTTACGGGAAAACCTATAAACCTTTCTTAAAAAAAAACTTAAAATTCTACATCTTTAACCTTCGTACCCACATAACCTCCATTATATCGTGTAGGGCCCCCGCGAGCACGCAGAAGTGCTGCAACACGACGTGGCATGGACTCGACTAAAGTCTGAAGTAGTGCTGGAGGCAAATCCTGCAGGGCTGTCCAAAACTCTGTAAGAGTACGAGGGGTGGAGACCTCTACCGAACAGCACGTTGCAAGGCATCCCAGATACACTATGTGCACTCCAACTGCAGTTTATTCGTTATGAACTGCAGATTAAAACTGTAGAAATTACAGAAATGTAGGAAGTTAAGGAGATGCAACCTGAATAAATTGAACGAAGCAAAGGTTGTTGACAGTTTCATAAGGAGCATTAGGCTATGATTGACTAAAACGGGGGTAAGGAGCACAACAGAAGAAGAATGGGTAGTTTTGGGAGATGAAATAGTGAAGGCAGCAGAGGAGCAAATAATCAAAAAGACAAGAATCAGTAGAAACCCTTGTATAAGGCACGAGATACTGAGTATAACTGACGAAACGCACCAAATGAAGCAGGCTAAAGAAAATAAAGACGGTTAAGAACGTAACTGGCGGGAAGTGCAAACTGGCATAGCATGAATGGCTAGACGCGAAATGCAAGACTGTAGAAGCAAGTATGACTGTGGGGAAGATAGATGCGGCTAGGAAAGTTGAAGAGATATTTGAGCAAACATCTGTACAAATATTTAGAGCTCAGACGACAAGCCTAGACTAAGCAATCACGGAAAGGCTGAAATTTGGAAGGAATAAGTGGAGTGTATATACAACAGAAAGAAACTTGAAGACAATGTTATAGAAAAAGAAGACGAAGTAAATGAAGATGAGACGGGAGACATGATTCTAAGGGAAGAATTTGACTGAGTTCTGCAAGAACAAAGTCAAAACAAGCCTCCTGGAGAAATCGACATTCCCTCACAATTACTGAGTTCATTGGGAGAGCCAGCCATGACGGAGCTATTTCACCTTGTATGCAAGATATACACTGATCAGCCAGACATTATGACCACCGACCTGCTATCGATATAAACCCGTCCAGGCGATAGCAGCGTCACCTGGCGAGGAATGACTACTGGTCAGACACACGCATGGTGCGTGTAGTATCAGTGCGCTCGGGGAATGCGCACGATCTGTCTGAGTTTGACCGGGAGCAGATTGTGATTGCGCGGAGACGCGGCACGAGCATTTCGGAAACTGTAAGACCTGTCGGGTGTTCGAGGAGTGCTGTGGTGAGTGTCTTCAACAGGTGGTGAAACCAAGATGAAACCACGTCCAGACGTAGCAGGGTTGGGAGGACACTCCTCGTTACAGATGCCAGACGTCGCAGGCTGGGCAGACTGGTGAACAGGACAGGCGGTGAACTATGGCGGAACTAACATCACACTTTAAGGCTGGGCAGAGTAAAAGTGTGTCTGAACGCACAGTGCACCAAACACTCCTAACGATTGGCCTCCGCAGCCGACGACCCATACATGTGTAAATGTTAACAGCACGACATCGGGAACTACGACTGAAACAGTCACGTGAACATCGGCAGTGGACGTTGGCGCAGCGGTAGAGCGTTGCATGATCTTATGAATCCCGATACTTTCTTCATCGTGCCGATGGGAGGGCGCGGATCCTACGTCTTCCAGGGGAACAGCTCTTGACATCTGTACTGCGGGACGGAGACAAGCTGGCGGCGGCTACATCGTGCTCTGGGGTACATCCACGTGGGCATCTATGGGTCCAGTGGAGCTCGTGTAAGGCACCATGACGACCAACATCGGTTGCAGACCACATGCACCGCTTCATGACGATCATATTTCCCGACGGCAGTGGCATTTTTCAGCAAGATAATGCGCTTTGTCACAAGGCCAGGAGTGTGATGGAGTGGTTCGAGGAACATAGTGGCGAGTTACAATTGGTGTGATGGTCCTCCAGCTCGCCAGATTTGAACCCGATCGAACACATTTTTGATGTGTTTGAACGTCGCGTCGGAGGTCATCACACCCCTCCCCGGAATTTACGGGAATTAGTTGACTTGCGTGCACAGATGTGGTGCCATCTTCCTCCAGCGACCTACCAACGCCTCATTGCTTCCATGACACGACGCATCGCCGGTGTTATGCGGGACGAAGATGGCCATACCGGCTATTAGGTAGGTGAATGTAACTCCGTCCTCTGTAGTGTGGGTCTACGGCTGGTCAATTTCCAATAATACAATACCAATCGCCGTTATTTAAGTTTTATTTTTAGGCTACCAGTTTCGACAATACATTATGTCATCCTCAGGTCTGATTAAATCGAGTAACCTCCGTGTTACAAAATATAGCAGCACTTTCAACTGATCTCGTGAAGATTATTCTGCGTAAAACGAGTAACCTTAGTGTTACAAAATATAGCAGCAATTTTAACTAGTCTCGTGAAGATTATTACGGGCATACGTGCTCCTTGGACAGCTGACAGTGCTGCTATATTTTGTAACATGAAGGTTACTCGTTTTAAGCAAAATAATCTCTACAAGACCAGTTAAACGTGCTGCTGTATTTTGTAACATCAAGGTTACTCGATTTAAGCAGGCCTGAGGATGAAGTAATGTATTGTCGAAACTGGTAGCCTAAAAATAAAACCTAAATAACGGCGATTGGTATCGTATTATTGGTAATACGTAGGGGGTCATAATGTTCTGGCTGAACATTGTATGAGACAGGTGATATACCCTTAATATCCCATAGAAGGCAGGTGCTGATAAGTATAAATATTACCGCACCAACAGTACAATAAGCCATGGTTGACAGTGAAACGACTTATTTACAAAAGAATGGAAAAAAAACCAGATAGAAGGCGACATCGGGAAAGATCAGTTGGCGGTCCGGGGAAATGTTGAAACACGCGAGACAAAAATGACACTACGACTTATCTTAGAGATGATTGAAAATAGCTCAAATGCGTTTATATCATTTGTAGATTTATTGGAAGTTACTGACAGGGTTACTGGTATACTCTCTTTTCAAATGTTCAAATGTGTGTGAATTCCTAAGGGACCAAACTGCTGAGGTCATCGGTCCCTAGACTTACACACTACTTAAACTAACTCATGCTAAGAACAAACTCACACTCATGCCCGAGGGTTCGCAATCCGTGACTTGGCGCCTCTAACCGCGCGGCCACTCCGCGCGGTTCTCTTTTGAATTCTGAAACTAGCAGGGGTATAATACAGAGAGGGAAAAGTCATCTATAGCTTTTACAGAAACGAGACTGCAATTATAAGAGTCGAAGATCATGAAAGGGAAGCAGTGGTTGAGAAGGGAGAGGGTTCCAGTATCTCCTCGAGGCTATTAAATCCATACCGTGAGCAAGCAATAAAGGAAAGAAAGAAGAAATCTGGAAAGGGAATTCATGTTCAGAGGAAGAAATGAAAACCATGCGGTTTGTCTATGAGTTTGAAACTCTGTCAGTAACGACAACGAAATTGGAAGAGCAGCTGAACGGAATGGATAGTTTGTTGTTGTTGTGGTATTCAGTCCAGAGACTGGTTTGATGCAGCTCTCCATGCTGCTCTATCCTGTGTAAGATTCTTCATCTCCGAGTATCTACTGCATCCTACATCCTTCTGAGTCTGCTTAGTATATTCATCTCTTTACCCTCCACGCTTGCCTCCAGTACTAAATTGGTGATCCCTTGATGCCTCAGAACGTGTCCTATCAGCCGATCCCTTCTTCTAGTCTAGTTGTGCCACAAATTCCTTGTCTCCCCAATTCTACTCTCTACCCCCTCTTTAGTTACATGATCTACCCATCGAATCTTCAGCATTCTTCTGTAGCACCACATTTCGAAAGCTTCTATTTTCTTCTTGTCTAAACTATTTATCGTCCATGTTTCACTTCCATTCATGTCTACACTCCATACAAATACTTTCACAAACAACTTCCTGTCACTTAAATCTATACTCCATGTGAAGAAATTTCTCTTCTCCAAAAACGCTTTTCTTGCCATTGCGTCTACATTCTGTATCTTCCCTACTGAGATTATCATCATTTATTTTTCTTCCCAAATAGCAAAACTCACCTACTAATTTAACTGTCTCAATTCCTAATCTAATTCCCTCAGCATAAATTGATTTAATTCGACTACATTCTATGGTTCTCGTTTTGCTTTTGTTGATGTTCATTTTACATCCTCTTTCCAAGACGCTGTCCATTCCGTTCAACTGCTCTATCAAGACCTTTGCTGTCTCTGACAGAATTGCAATGCCGTCGGCGAACCTCAAAGTTTTTATTTCTTCTCCCTAGATTTTGATTCCTACTCCAAACTTTTCTTTAGTTTCCTTTACTGCTTGCTCAATATACAGATTGAATAGCATCGGGGAGAGGCTACAACCCTGTCTCACTCCCTTCCCAACCACTGCTTCCCTTTCATGCCCCTCGACTCTTATAACTACCATCTGCTTTCTGTACAAATTGTAAATAGCCTTTCGCTCCCTGTATTTGACCCCTGCCACCTTCTGAATTTGAAAGAGAGTATTCCAGTCAATATTGTCAAAAGCTTTCTCTAAGTCTACAAATGCTAGAAACGTAGGTTTACCTTTCCTTAATCTATTTTACAAGTTAAGCCGTAGGGTCAGTATTTCCTCCCATGTTCCAACATTTCTACGGAATCCAAACTGATCTTCCTCGAGGTCGGCTTCTATCAGTTTTTTTTCCTTTTGTCTGTAAAGAATTTGTGTTAGTATTTTGCAGCCGTGACGTATTAAACTGATAGTTCGGTAACTTTCACTCCTGTCAGCACCTGGCTGCTTTGGGATTGGAATTATTATATTCTTCTTGAAGTAGGGTATTTCGCCTATCTCATACATATTGCTCACTAGATGGTAGAGTTTCGTTATGAGTGGCTCTCCCGAGGCTACCAGTATTTCTAATGGAATGTTGTCTACTCCCGAGGCCTTGTTTCGACTTAGGTCTTTCAGTGCTCTGTCAAATTCTTCACGCAGTATCATATCTCCCATTTCATCTTCATCTACGACCTCTTCAATTTCCATAATGTTTCCCTCACGTACATCGCCATTGTATGGACCTGCTATATACTCCCTCCACCTTTCTACTTTCCCCTCTTTGCTTAGGACTGGTTTTGAATCAGAGCTCTTGATATTCATACAGGTGGTTCTCTTTTCTCCAAAAGTCTCTTTAATTTTCCTGTAGGCAGTATCTGTCTTACTCCTAGTGATATATGCCACAACATCCTTGCATTTGTCCTCTAGCCATCCCTGCTTAGCCATCTTGCACCTCCTGTCGATCTCATTTTTGAGACGTTTGCATTCCTTTTCGCCTGCTTCATTTACTGCATTTTTATATTTTCTTCTTTCATCAGTTAAAGTCAATATCTCTTCTGTTACCCAAGTCAATCGTTCCCTAACGCTCTCTCTGAAACTCTCTACAACCTCTGGTTCTTTCAGTTTATCCAGGTCCCATCTCCTAAAATTACTACCTTTTAGCAGTTTCTTCAGTTTTAATCAGCAGTTCATAATCAATGAATTGTGATCAGAATGCACATCTGCCCCTGGAAATGTCTTACAATTTAATACTTGTTTCCGAAATCTCTGCCTTTGCATTATATAATCAGTCTGAAGTCTAGCGATGTCTCCAGGTCTCTTCCACGTATACAACCTTCTTTCATGGTTTTTAAAGCACGTGGTTGCTATGGCTAAATTATACTCTGTGCAAAATTCTACCAGGCGGTTTCCTCTTTCATTTCTTTCCTCCAGTTCATATTTACCTACTACTTTTCCTTCTCTTCCTTTTCCTACTTACAAATTCCAGTCCGCTGTGATATTAAATTTTCGTCTCCCTTAACTAACTGAATAATTTCTTTTATCTCATGATACATTTTCTGAATCTCCTTCTCATCTGCGGAGCTAGTTGGCATGTAAACTTGTACTATTGTGGTGGGTGTGGGCTTCGTGTCTATCTTGGGTACAATAATTCGTTCACTATCCTGTTAATAGTAGTTTATCCGCATTCCTGTTTTTTATTCATTATTAACCCTACTCCTGCATTACCCCTATTCGATTCTGTATTTATAACCCTATATTTACCTGATCAGAAGTCTTGTTCTTCCTGCCAGCGAACTTCACTACCTGGCCGATTAAGGGATTTGACATTCCACGCGCCGATTCGTAGAACGCCAGTTTTCTTTCTCCTGTTAAAGACACCCTCCTGAGTAGTCCCCGCCCGGAGATCCGTAGGGGGGACTATTTTACCTCCGGAATATTTTACCCAAGAGGACGCTATCATCATTGAAACATGCAGTAAAGCTGCATGCCCTCGGGAAAACTTACGGCTGTAGTTTCCCCTTAGTTTCAGCCGTTCGCAGTACTAGCGCAGCAAGGCCGTTTTGGTTGATGTTACAAGGCCAGATCAGTCAGTCATCCAGACTGTTGCCCCTGCAACTACTGAAAAGGCTGCTGCCCCTCTTCAGGAACCACATGTTTGTCTAGCCTCTCAACAGATACCCCTCCGTTGTGGTTGCGCCTTACGGTACGACTACCTGTATCGCTGAGGCACGCAAGCTTCCCCACCAGCGGCAAGGTACATGGTTCATGGAGGGTTATAAGAGGTTGTAAGATGATTATCAACGAAAGTAAAACGATGGAAATGGAATGTAGTCGAATTAAATCGGGTGAAAGTAATAGAATTAGATTGGAAAATAAGACACTGAAAGTAGTTGGTGAGTGCCACATATTGGTCGAAGTGAAGAGGATACAAATTATTTACTGCCAATATCAACAAAAACATTTCTGAAGAGAGAAATTTATAGACATCGAATATAAATTTAAGTGTTAGAAATTCTTTTCTGGAGGTAATTATCTCGAGTGTAGCTTTTTACGGAAGTGACATGTGGACGCTAAACAGCCCAGATAAAATGGGAATAGGTGGTTTTGAAACGTGGTGCTGAAGGACAACGCTGAATGTCAGATGGATGGATCGAATAACTAATTAGGAGGCTTTGAATCGAGCTGGGTAAATAAGAAATTTGTGGCACAATTTGACTAAATGAAGGGACCCGTTGATATGACACATTGTGAGGCGTCAAGGAATCGTCAGTTTGGTAGTGGAAGGAAGTGGGAGGGGTATAAACTGTAGAGGGAAACCAAGACTTGAATACAGAAAGTACTTTCAAATGGATGTAGGTTTCAATAGTTACGCAGAGAAGAAAAGGCTTGCACAGAATAGGCTAGCTTGGAAAGCTGCTTCAAATCAGTCTTCGGACTGAAGAGCACAGCCTTTTTTTGTTTATTTTTGGCTTTATGCAACAAAGGCCGTACAGCCAACAGTAGTTACAAAAGCGGTATGTTAACACAAAAAAAAAAAAATGGCTCTGAGCACTATGGGACTGAACGTCTGAGGTCATCAGTCCACTAGAACTTAGAACTACTTAAACCTAACTAACCTAAGGACATCACACACATCCATGCCCGAGGCAGGATTCGAACCTGTGACCGTAGCGGTTGCGCGGTTCCAGACTGCAGTGCCTAGAACCGCTCGGCCACCCCGGCCGGCTGCTATGTTAACACAAGTGAAATTTCCACAGTAGAAGATTAAAAAGAATTCGATTTACGGACACAAATTCTTAATGTAGAGTCTGACTGCTAAAAGACGAACACCATACAGCCGCCGGCCGGGGTGGTTGAGCGGTTCTAGGCGTTACAGTCTGGAACCTTGCGACCGCTACGGTCGCAGGTTCGAATCCTGGATGTGTGTGATGTCGTTAGGTTAGTTAGGTTTAAGTAGTTCTAAGTTCTAGGGGACTGATGACCTCAGAAGTTAAGTCCCATAGTGCTCAGAGCCATTTGAACCGTTTGAACCATACAGCCAGCAGTAGTTCTAACAGTGCTAAGATAATATTAGTGCAATTTTCACAACAGAACATTACCACCCAGGTTTCGAATCGGTTCGATGGGAGTCTGACATTCACAGCAACTTGTAATTGGAAGCTGGTAAACGGCGCGTCGTTTACAAGGATAATTTCTTAATACAAAGTAAAAACATAAACAGACGTCCCAGTTTTCGAAACGAGCTTGTTTCACGGGAGGAAAACATGCACACAACATATATAGATCAAAGCTGGATACCGGCGTCTTTTAAATAGTTCGCAAGCAAACAATACCCATACATATCGAACCGGTGAAGTAAAACAGTTACAATTACAGGGAGGAGGTAGCCGCTCTCAACCAGTTTTTTGGCATACAAAACCGCCTGTGCGGCCGAGTTCTTGGTATACGCCAAAATGACGAGGTAAAGGTTCGCCGCCGCCGTTGTGTCCAGATCGCAGTGTCAAGAAGCGTTGATTTTCAACCGGTATAGGTGGGCAGGTGAAAACCTATGTCCCCGGCTCATGCGGATGGGAGACATAATATGTCGTCTACTAAGGTTTATCGAGGTGAACCATGGCCGAGAAGAGACGTTCGGTTGTATGTCCGCCAAGTGGCCGCCCTTGACACTGCTGGGATATGTGCCATTCACAATTCCAGTCGTGATAAGCAGTTTTCTTGACCTTGGAGTTAAAGTTCGTATAAGTGACTGATGATGGGCGGAGCTGTCCTTCTGCAATGCTGTTTTTAACGCAGCGGTCAGCAGATTCTTCATGGAGAATGCCATGATGCCCTTTTATCCAAGCGACCTCAGTGCCCAGTGTACGTGGGTCTGCAGTGGCCTCCAAGACATCCAAGAAGACCACAATATCTTGCACTGTATCTGTGTGCCACGTGAAACCAGTAAGAAATCGTAAAAAATATAACAAATGATAGAAAAAGTTTCACTTTTTCAATGTATCTGTGAATCTTGAGATTATAATACACAACTCTGCAGTAACACATAGGATCGCGTGATTTTTTTCTTACGAGTTCTCGATGGTGAGCGTCCAAGATCATTAGGGCACAACTGTCTGGGCGGTAATTCCGAAACTGAGTATTTTGTAATAAAGCAGCAATTATCGGAATCAAAACTTCAGACAGTACGCTGTTTTGAGTGAACAATCGACTGCCTGCCGTCCGACGTTAGTTAGTGGCACTACACTGAAAAACAAGTTTCTAAAAAAAAAAAAAGTACTTTACGCATGCTGTTGCAATCGCGCAGAAAACCCAAAGCGGCCCACTTTGTCGCCAGAGATTGTATTACTGCTGGCGCTAAGGTTTCTTATTACTTCTGTAAGATCTAACTAGCCGTCGGTTGTGGAATGTTGAGGTCTCGGCTTGCTCTGTTACAGTCGATTCTCATTGGACCGAAGGGAACGTCGAAACATTCCACATCGTATTTTGAGCGCCAGCGCTGAGACAAGCTGTCAACGGAACGCGACGACACGGAATGGAACGGGGTCGAACGTCACCGTCATAGATTCTCTCGAAGACTGTTACGATGTTGACGCTGTCTGCTAGCGGCGGAAGTCCATCTATTCTTGTCGGGCTGCTCGGGTTGTGGTAGCCGACTCGGTGCTTATGTCTCTTCTTAATTATTTTTTATTGCTTGCTTACTTTTAGTGACGTGTTGAGGAGCCTGAATGATAGCTTGATGTTTTTCCTCCTTGCGTTATTTCACAGGAGACCCACTACCTGACAGCAAATAATTATTTAGATTTTACAACTCAGCATACACTGTGTGAAAATAACATCATAAATAGACAGAAAGTTTTTTCATAAACGAAACGTCCTTCTGCAGTGTAACCGTATCTTCCACTGAAGGAGAGAAATACATTTTTTGTTATTATTTGACAACAAGAAAAATAAAAAGATCATACGACACGAGACATTTAAAGCCGTTTTTGTCCATATCTGTAACACAAAAACCGAATTTAAAAAAAGTTGTTATAAAAGTTATTCGTCTCGATGTCGATGTCTCTGCTCCATACCGAACAGGCAGAAGTGGAGTCATCTGTGAAATCTTAAATCGGCACCTCCAATTTTTATTTCGGATTCGGATTCTCCGGAAAAAATACACAACTTCTGTATTTAACATGTTTTTCGTTGCGTAGTAGATGGCACTGTAATCGACAAAAATCGAAATAGGTTAATAACAGTTGAAAACTGATAATATCTCAAGAAATTCGCATGAGATTAGGATTTCAGGAGGTTAGAAAGGCAGTTACTGAAAATCTGTAATGAGAAACTGGTTTTCATAGCAAACAAGAACATAACACATTACTTCGTCCACATTATTGGTGGAGTTTCCTTCACAGTTCCTAGGTAACGCTAAAAGTAGTTTTTAATTCATTGATAAACAAACCAACAAATTGTTCCAAGTGCTTTTCATCTCTGCGATATCTGTGAAAGATATTACATCAATAATGTGGACAAAGAGATTTGTTATGTTCTCTAGAATAAATTTTTTGTGCTACAAAAATCGGTTTCTCATTAAATATTTTAGACTATCTGCTTTTCTGTCCTCCTGCGATCCTTGTCTGACGTGTATTTCTCGAGGAACTATTATTTTTTAACGATTTTAAACCCTTTTTGATTTTTGCCGATTACAGCGCCATCTAATTTTATCATGCAACGAAAAACTGTTAAATAGAAAAGTTATGCATTTTTTCTCGGAGAATTCGAATCCACAATAAAAAGTAGGGGTTCCTATTTAAGATTTCAGAGTTGACTCACCTCCTGCTCCCGACCTTCAGATGTCCCCCTTCGAGACGAAGATTTCAATTACAGCCTTTTTTTTAACGATTTGTAGTTTTCCATATATTTCCAAAAACTATTTTAAATGCCTCGCTCTTTATCCACTGCTTTGAAAATCTTCTTTTATTACGTTTGTAAGTAAAGAGTTTTTCGAGTAAGTAGATGTTAAAGTTTAAAATATTTGTTGGATACTTCCTCCATTCTTTTCGTTTCTCAGCAAAGCGTAGAATTTACCATACTACCTTTGTTAGGACATTGATTATGATTTAGGCTTTCATTGTTACTACGTTCGTCTACATAAATACTCCTCAACACATTCAAGATATGTCAATGTAAATAATTGACTACAAATTTGTCAGTACCAAGAATATCGATACAAAACCTCGATAATCGATACAGACTCAAATGCTACAGTCCGCCATCTTGTGTTGTGTGTATAACATCGAAGCAGTTTGTGCAGTGAATTACGTTGGCAATCAGTGACTAAATACAATGTGCGATAGTGTAATGTCAATCAACAGATCCGCCATTACACCAGTGATGCAAGTGAGCAGCAAGATGATGAAATTGTAAGTGATCAACTGTCATATAAAAGCTTTTCACACTATTTTCGTAACACATAACTGATGCAAACGTATCTGCATCCTATACAGGCATAGTCACCCACAAGGAAGAAAACCAGCAGGAGACATCACTGATTTCGATTTCTAGCCACACCCTGCCCCCCCCCCCTCCTTCTCCCCAAATGCCACACCAGCAGCTAGAGTAAAAAACAATGTACTAATAGTTCTAGATTAATCTAGTTTAAGACTTTATTTTTAAGTAACATTTCTCTATATGTATGTATAAACACCTGAAGATGAACAGAACATGTTCTAAACGCGTTGCATTATGTTAAATTAAGCATAAAATAAAAAGTGACTGGTAGCAGAATCTTGAAATAAATAACTTCTCAAGCCACTGTACAGTGCATGGTGGAAGGTACATCGTACTAGCACTATCAGTTTTATTGTTAGTATTAGCAGCCATTTTCCCTCTGTTGATGCTGCAATTATCCTTCATCATATAGATAAGACAAAATTCCGTCTTTTGCAACTGAATCTTTTATTTGTGTCTACTAAACATGTTTCGCCTATTCATCCTACACCTCGTCAGTAGTATTCATTGTTATGTCCTTTTCATGTATCCACGTGCTTCTGTATGTGCTAGATGCACGTAGTACAAGTTTCCAGTTGGTAAGTCACATTTAAACATTTCACTGCGCATAACACTCTGCACGTGGTCTTGATCACATACTGCAGGGCTGACTCATCATGTGAGCAAGAGCCTGTGCAGTATGCGACAGACTCGGTTAAGTCCAGCGAAATTTTTAAATGCGACCTACCAATTGCAAACCTGTACTACGTGCATCTTGTACACACAGAAGGACGTTGATGTACGTAACGGACATAAACGTGAATACCACAGATGATGCCTAGCTTGAATAGGCGAAACATGTTTGGCAGACACAAATAAAATACTCGTTGCATGAGACGGAATTTTACTTATCAATACGGTGAAGCATAACTACCAATTTTTTTTCTTATTCCATTCGCTTAACGAGAGAGAGAAACATACTTGTCTAAACAAGGCGTATCACCCGGCGTCATGGTATGGGGTGCCATTGGTTACACGTCTCGGTCACCTCTTGTTCGCATTGACGGGACTTTGAACAGTGGACGTTACATTTCAGATGTGTTATAACCCGTGGCTCTACCCTCCATTCGATCCCTGCGAAACCCTACATTTCAGCAGGATACTGCACGACCGCATGTTGCAGGTCCTGTAACGGACTTTCTGGACACAGAAAATGTTCGACTGCTGCCCTGGGCAGCACGTTCTCCAGATCTCTCATCAATTGAAAACGTCTGGTCAATGGTGGCCGAGCAACTGGCTCGTCACAATACGCCTGTCACTACTCTAGATGAACTGTGGTATCGTTTTGAAGCTGCATCGGCAGCTGTACCCGTACACGCCATCGAAGCTCTGTGTGACTCAATGCCCAGGCGTATAAAGGCCGTTATTACGGCCAGAGGTGGTTGTTCTGGGTACTGATTGCGTGAAAGAGTAATTACATGTCAGTTCTAGTATAATACATTTGTCCAATTATTACCCGTTTATCATCCTCATTTCTTCTTGGTGTAGCAATTTTAATGGCCAGTAGTGTATATATTATGCTCTCCTTTCCTAATGCTGAGTTTACGTGATGGTTCCATTTCATACCTCTTCCTAGTTCTGCGTTCTCCAGCCCTCGACAGGACGATCGGACCACCGTATCATCATCCTCTGATAGAGGCATCATCTGCTGAGGTATAGAGGACCATGTGATTGGCACACCGCTCAACCGTTCGTTGTTGGGTTTCTTGACCTTGGAACTCCCATTAAGTGGTCGAGTGCCTCCTTAGTTGGTCCCACGAGGCTGAGTACACCACGGACCAGTCCTCTCACCAAGGGAAAATTCCTGGCAGTACCGGGAATCGAACCAGGGTCCCGACCACTTGGCAATCAGTAGCGCTCTATTCAGCTACGGAGGTGGAAGATACTGCTTCTTACAAGGAAAACTCCCCATAGCATCCCATTCAGGTTTAGTAGTAAGATGGCTCAGTGGATAGCCAGTCAAAAACTGAACACAGATCAAGCATGATAATAGCAATAAGGTGTACTGAACCGTGAAGAGAGAAAAAAAAAGCAAAATAGAAACAGTGAACGGTTGAAGGACAAGAAGTGCAAGAACCTCTCGTAGCAAGGGCGTGACAAGTAAATAGTCACTGTGCTGGACTGCCCTGCGGGCGAGCCGTGTTCAATTCAAACCTACTTCCTGCTACCTTCTTCTTCTTACTCTCTCTCTCTCTCTCTCTCTCTCTCTTTTTTTGCTGTATTCAGATTTATGTCTCTGTCCTGGTGTAACGTCCGCTTGTGGCCGTGCGGTTCTAGGCGCTGCAGTCTGGAACCGAGCGACCGCTACGGTCGCAGGTTCGAATCCTGCCTCGGGCATGGATGTGTGTGATGTCCTTAGGTTAGTTAGGTTTAATTAGTTCTAAGTTCTAGGCGACTGATGACCTGAGAAGTTAAGTCGCATAGTGCTCAGAGCCAACGTCCGTTTGCAACAGCAAGGCGTAAGAAAGGGACCTGTAATGACAGTTGATTCTGCACAACTGCTCTATCAGCAGCCGAAAGGAACTCGCTTTCGAATGGTAACCACAAACGTTTGATAAGAAGACGACAAGTCAACCGAATCCTCCACCTGAAAACACGTCTAATACATTGATACACGGCATTAGTGACAGTACGTGTGTCATATGATAGGAATCTTTTGCCGACGCACCAAATTTGCACGCCTGGTAAGTGAGTGGGATATGCGTCCTATCCTATGTAGGTGTTCGTATGAATGTGTACGTGATCACTCTCAGGGAAATGACGAAAACATAATAGTTTGTCACATAAGCTGCAACAAATGAACGTAAAAATTTCGCAACCAAACAGTTTCTCTGTGCTCTATAAAAACATATGTTTTTAACGTTTTTGAAGTTGCGTTCCGTTTTGTAAGTTTTGACTCTTGAATCACTTTTTTGTAACATAGTTCACACCCGTATATTTGTTGTTTTCATTCCTGTGAGACGTCTGTGTGTTATCTCGCCTGCTGTCACTATTCATCGCGTTTACTTGCGGCGGTAACATTCTTACCACATGACTTGTATTCTGTAGCCAGTGTATAGTATGACAACTGCGGAGACTACAGTAAGAGAACAAACACTTCAGTGACCGGACGGATAGTTCATAATATTGTGACAAAAAGGGCACAAAAAAGAGTTAAACACTGCTCGCCCGCATAGCAATCCAACACCGTGACCACTTAACCACCACGCCATTGCTGCTGTAGGTTGCTCTATATTGCACTTCTAGTCCTTCGACCATTCACTCTTTTTATTTTGCTTCTTTTTCACAGTTCAATACACCTTCTTCCTGTTTTCATGCTTGATCTGTGTTCAGTTTTTGACGGGCTGTCCACTGAGCCAAAAATGGTTCAAATGGCTCTGAGCACTATGGGACTCAACTGCTGTGGTCATTAGTCCCCTAGAACTTAGAACTACTTAAACCTAACTAACCTAAGGACATCACACACATCCATGCCCGAGGCAGGATTCGAACCTGCGACCGTAGCAGTCGCACGGTTCCGGACTGCGCGCCTAGAACCGCGAGACCACCGCGGCCGGCTCCACTGAGCCATCTTACCACTAAATCTGAGGGGGTTGCTATTAGGTGTTTTCCGTGTTAGTATTAAAAATGTTCAAATGTGTGTGAATTCTTATGGGTTCAAATGGTTCAAATGGCTCTGAGCACTATGGGACTCAACTGCTGAGGTCATTAGTCCCCTAGAACTTAGAACTAGTTAAACCTAACTAACCTAAGGACATCACAAACATCCATGCCCGAGGCAGGATTCGAACCTGCGACCGTAGCGGTCTTGCGGTTCCAGACTGCAGCGCCTTTAACCGCACGGCCACTTCGGCCGGCAATTCTTATGGGACTTAACTGCTAAGGTCATCAGTCCCTAAGCTTACACACTACTTAACCTAAATTATACTAAGGACAAACACACACACCCATGCCCGAGGGAGGACTCGAACCTCCGCCGGGACCAGCCGCACTGTTAGTATTAAACCTAAATACTTACACTATGTGACATGCTCACGATGTTCACTATTGATCTTGTAATCAGATATCATCGGGTTCCTTCTCTTTGCTGTATTCGATATCTTACTCTTATCCACATTGAAACAGAGCCGCCATTCATTACATCAAGTAGAAATTTTGTCCAAGTCTTTCCGCAATTCCTTGAGATCGTCCATCGAACGTTACTGTCATGTTCACAACTGCAGATTCGACGAACAGTCTTATAGTTCGCAAAGTACGACACAATTTATCTATATCGTCTGAAGGCGACCACGATTACTAAAACAGTGAATTTGTTTTTTTTATTTTCCACCACAGCCACAATTATCTTTACTGATTACCCGTTCCGACCGTCTCCAACGGCCATCTTCAGATCTGAAAATAAATATTGAAGCCTCCAATCTGAAAATATGATTGCGATTTGTCGCAAAACGAAAAAAAAAATTATTCTCGCAGTGCTGCTGATTGTATCTGACAATTAGTTTACAGATTCTGAAGACATTGGAGGTTCTGTTACGCTGCCTTGGGCACAAGCGATGTTACTTCCATCCCTGTGGAACATTCGGCGTCCAGCCTAACTTACCGGATTTTATTAGCCAAATGATTCTCAAACCAGTCCACACTTGCGAAGATATTGTGATCGTGTCTTGATTAGTACTCGACCAACCAATGTGAAGACACTACTCGCAGGAGTCACTGTATACACGTATACAAGGTGTTCCTCCTAGGAGTCGCCAGACGCATTGTCTCTGATGTGTGGGAATTGTTTTAAATTTCGTTTTTGCTGCGTGTAGTTAGAGTCAACCAAAATAAATGCTGCTCATCTCATCTTTCAAACGAAGCCCAATGTCGACGGAAAGCGTCGGTTTTTTTCCCCGTTGCTTTTTAAAGCGGAATTTTACATTCTCATTCGACAGAGCGATCCAAAATTAGTCTAGTGCGATATTCGTTTTATCAGTATGTATTAACACGTACAGTAAAACACGAAGAATAAACAGTACTTCAGCAACAACTGAGCAACACTGCAGCATCAGGCAGTGCAGGCCAGGGCTGTGCTGTCACTGCAGGCTTATTGGTCATTCTTCGTTTTTTACTGTCCCTGTTAATAACTACTGACGTCCACCCCCGGTAGCTGAATGGTCAGCGTGACGGATTGTCAATCCTCTGAGCCCGGTTTCGATTCCTGGCTGGGTCGGAGAATTTTCTCCGCCCAGGGACTAGGTGTTGTGCTGTCATCATCATCATCATCATCATCAACATCATCTTGTCATCCTCATCGACTTCAGGTCGCCGAAGTGGCGTCAAATTGAAAGACCGGCACCCGGCGAACGGTCTGCCCGGCGGGGGGCCGTATCCATACGATTAAATAAATAAATACTACTGATAAAACAAATATCGCACTAGGGTAGTTTGGGGCCGCTCTATCGAATGGACTCGTGAAGTTTCACTTAAGCAAATAATATTGTTAGTAACGGGAAACAAACCATCGCTTTCATAGACGCGGGGTATCGCATAAGAGACGTGAGTAGCAGAATTTTTTTGGGCTCACTCTACTACACATTGCAAAAACTAAATTGCAAGTATCTCCAGAAGCACCAGAGAAAATGGGCCTCATGACTCTTACGAGTGATACCATGTATATATCAATTTTTGGGGGTTAATTTAACTGTTATGCATAAACTAATGTAAATACTCTATGCGCGTTCGTGTGTGTGTGTGTGTGTGTGTGTGTGTGTGTGTGTGTGTGTCATTGGATATGCCTTCTAATTTGTACACATCATGGACTGGAGTCTGACTGGGTGGATAATACCCGACGATCTCAGATATATAAAGAGTGGAAAGTTCAAATGTTCCAAGTGCCAAATCTCACATTTGTCAAGAGAGTAAAAAACCTATGTATCTCCTTTTGCACATGACTTATTTGTATCCAACAAATTGAGAAGGTATTTTGATACAACAGAATTATGCTTCTCACCCCATCACTGCAAAAATTAATCAGGCAAATCAGAAAATAAATGTTTTATTAAGAATTTTCTTGGTGTCATACTAGGGAGACTGTCGCTAAGTGTTAAAAAGAAATTTTTTTTCCTAATGCCATTAATACTGGCACACTATAATTACAGAAATACAGCGATAATGCTTTAACCGGCACAACTGGAATCAATGAAAATGGTTTCTAATATCTTTTAAATTTTTAGAAGAAAAGAGCAAAATTACACTCAAGGAAAAAAATCTCTCTGTATTGACTTCAGTTTCTCACACAACTTCGTTCTTGGTTTCAGACGTTGCCATGTTTACTCTAGAACTCATTGTGCTGTTGAGGAAAATGGCTCTGAGCACTATGGGACAACTTCTGAGGTCATCACTCCCCTAGAACTTAGAACTACTTAAACCTGACTAACCTGAGGACATCACACACATCCGTGCCCGAGGCAGGATTCGAACCTGCGACCGTAGCGGTCGCGCGGTTCCAGACTGTAGCGCCTAGAACCGATCGGCCACCTTGGCCGGCGCTGTTGAGGAAGCAATGGCATCTTCATCAACAGGTCTTTTTGTTTTGCAAATGATGATCATGGCTAGTCTTTCAGATGAAGTATGGCATGGCGTGCAGCAGCCATAATCTCTCCTATTTTGAATAAACTGACATTTTATTCCATTCTTCTGTTGCAGAGCAAAAACTTTTAATAGCTATTTGAAATGAGTAAGTATGAAACACTTTCACCATATTGCATTTGGAGGTGCTTCACAACTCCATTAACAACGATGTTTCAGCAGCGTCTTTAAAATCAGTTGAATTACATGGAATGGGTTCATAGCTTTAGCTGACTCTACAATCTTGTCTCAATCTTGCGGAATAGAAATTTCGAAGCACGCCAGTTTGAATTCCAGAGGGAAGCACTACTTGACGCAATGTAGCCATGAATGCTTGAAACATTTTTCTCGGCGATTTGGCATTTGGAACAACTCTATGGACATGCAACATAGTAGCGAGAACACACCACTGAAAAGGCGTTTTGTGAAAAAATAGCACATAGAACGCTTGATATATATGCATATGGTACAGTGCTGAAAGACTTACAGAAATTTAGGATGAGTAGGTCTAGCCGTTTACCTGCATCTATTGCTTGCTACCATTGCTACTCCTTAAAGATTATACTATGTTCCGGCTTTTTGTAAGAGAGTGGTCCCTCATAATGGTTCTTTCTCATTTCAGTAGTGGGCTGAGCGACGCGCACTGTATTGTGAATATACTGTTGTTCGACAGTGCTGCTCCGTTTCGTTGACGTCCCGCGTGAATCGACCTTCAGTCCATTTCTACGCGCTACGTAGCAAAGTCGTTCACAACCCCTTGACGTTATCTTGGCACAAAGGCATCTTTCTGGCAGTTATCTGCGTATACCATAGCCGAACAGATTTGTTGCTTGTTAAATCTTTGTGTAATGACGTTCCGAAATGCCACTGAACTGCTGTAACAGACTGTTGCGGATGAAATTCGAGAACAATATACGAGCGTTATTCGGAAAGTACGGTCCGATAGATCGCGAAATGGAAACCACAGTGAAAATACGATGAAGCTTTGCATAGATGTTGGACAGTGTCTGTAGCATGTCCGTCGATCGCGTCACGTGGCTCTTTTGAGTTCTGAGCGCACAGTGAGCACGTAAACATGCCTGGCAAATAATGTATACCGCCAAGCACGAGCGCCCGAGAGAGATTTCACCTGATTTCACGCAGACCACACAAAGTCACCGCCATGCATTTCCTTCTTCGTGACAATTCTCGGCCACGCACCGCACGGGCAGCGTTTTAAATGGGTAGTGTTTGACCACCCACTACACAGCAGCAACTTAGCTCCCTCTGATTTTCATCTCTGCTCACATGAACAGCTGGCTGTGAACACAGTATTCTGGCACAGCCAACAAGTTGCAGATCAGCGTAGAGAATTGGCAGAAAGCACAGGCGGCTGCCTTCTATGATAAGCATATTGAAAAGTTGGTAAAATGCTACGACAAATGTCTCAGTCGGAGCAGCGACTCCGTAGAGAAGTAGCTGGAAGGTGTAGCTAATTGTTGCAAATAAAACATTTTCGATTTTCACTGTGGTTTCCATTTCACCAGCGATCGAACTTTACTTTCTGAATAACCCTCGTGGGGTACGGTATCTCAGCGCCTATGGCCAACTTTACTAACTGCATAGCTCTGGTGGAGAATTGAAAATTACAGCTCTAAAACAACACTCTGGTGTTTCTAGGTGTGACTCCATAGTACCGAAATATTATTTTAATAAATACAGGATTTTTAAAGGATTGTGTACCATGTTTTCTTCGGTCCGAAGACTGGTTTGGTTCAGCCCTCCACGCTGATCTTCATGTGTGCATGACTACGGCAACCTATAGCTATGTAAACCTGCTTACTATACTCTGACCCTGGTCTGACTCTACAATTTTTACCCTTTCCACTAGTCTCCATTACCAAAATGACCATTCCTTGATCCTTGCGGATGTTCCCTATCAACCGATCCCTTCGTTTATAGTGACATACATTTTTCTCCAATTCTATCCAGTATTTCTTCACTAGTTATTCGAAAACCCATCTAACCTTCAGCATTCTGCTGTGGCGCCACATTCCTGAAGCTGCTACCCTTTATTCTTATATGTCCTGCTTATCGTCCACATTTCACTTTCGTTTAGAACTATACTCCACACAAATACTTCCATAAAAGACTGCCTAACACTTCATTTATTAAGAAATTTGTCTTTTTCAGAAACGCTTCTTTGCTATTGCTATTGCCATTGTATTAATCCTAACTAGAAAAAAATTATATATGTCCACAAACAATACTTGTTTAGATATGGGACATTCTGTCCTATGATACCTACCTACCTGTTGACCTTACAGGAGGAGCCGGCCGCGGTGGTCTAGCGGTTCTAGGCGCTCAGTCCGGAACCGCGGGACTGCTACGGTCGCAGGTTCGAATCCTGCCTCGGGCATGGATGTGTGTGATGTCCTTAGGTTAGTTAGCTTTAAGTAGTTCTAAGTTCTAGGGGACTGATGACCATAGATGTTAAGTCCCATAGTGCTCAGAGCCACCTTACAGGAGGTGTTTATTTTGTTACCACTCGTCCTTCAGCCCTGCTTCTCAGACTATCAAGAACTCTTGCTAACACACCTGGCTGGACTCGGATTTGTTCATATGCATGAGACATCCGTCCCTGTAACGTGTGCCCCCTTATAAATGGCTGTGGAGTGCAATAATATCTTTAAATATCACGATTACGTTCAGGTGTACGGGGACGCCATGCTACTGGACCTCCTCGACCAATTCATCGCTCATTTGTCGTTTTTGTTAAATACTGCCTACACGAGGTAGTGGGATGGTGTCTCGTCGTACATAGAACACATCTACTGATTTTCTGCAAGGATAACTTTATGCAACAGTGAGGCTAATTTCTCCCTCAGAAACTCGTGATAAACAGCACCTGTTAATTTGTATGTCAAACTTCATGAGTCTGTCATCCACAGATCCTAACTCCACTTCGATATTAAAGACTTTCTTCTGATTCAATCGAAAATTTGCATCTGCTCGTTACTGTGGTAATTTATTATTCCTCTCTGTGAGAATCCCGTCTCATCCGTAAATAAAATACAAGCTCTTAGATGCGGTTCTTCAGCGCTCCCTCTTAGAACCTGTTGCCAGAAGTGTAACCTGGCATCGTAGTCTCTCGGGCTGAGCCGGCCGGGGTGGCCGAGCGGTTCTAGGCGCTACAGTCTGGAACCGCGCGACCGCTACGGTCGCAGGTTCGAATCCTGCGTCGGGCATGGATATATGTGATGTCCTTAGGTTAGTTAGGTTTAAGTAGTTCTAAGTTCTAGGGGACTGATGACCTCAGATGGTAAGTCCCATAGTGCTCAGAGCCATTTTTTTCTCTCGGTCTGAGAGCCTGAACACGCCGCTCGTGTAGAACTGACCACTCCACGGTGTGGTCTATACCTTCAGCAACCGCATTTATTCGCACACTTCTTTCGGCATCATCTTCTACTCGTTGCAACAGTCGTTTTGCTATATCCGGCGTGAGTAGTATGCAAGATTTATCTGCATCTCTTGTCGTCGTTGCGAGTCATCCAGTGTCACAAAGTCACTGGAACAACCAGCTTTGAAAAAATGTGTGTGAAATCTTATGGGACTTAATAACTAAGGTCATCAGTCCCTAAGCTTACACACTACTTAACCTAAATTATCCTAAGGACAAACACACACACACACACACCCATTCCAGAGAGAGGACTCGAACTCCGCCGGGACCAGCCGCACAGTCCGTGACTGCAGCGCCACAGACCGATCGGCTAATTCCGCGCGGCCTTTCCACTTTTTCGCATAGAATGCGGCGCAGAAGATGTCGTCCGGCGTACATGACTACGGTTAAGTACGGAAAAGATGATTTAAGTGACAGCTGTAAATGTTTTATCTCACAGCACCGTCGCAGTCGGAGACTTAACAACAAATCGAAACACAACCAATAAGAATTGAGCAATAAACGTCAACAGGAAGACATTGTATATCACTGAGTACTGACCGCTCTCCACACAAATAAAATGGCCCAGGTGTCAAAAAGTATCTGCACCACTGATTTCCTGGTTTTGTCCGGCACTAGCCCCTGTAAGTCTTCGGTGTGCTTTTAGTTAAACACTCAGATAATTATGACACAGTGATGACCTTTTGTGCTGAAACAGCAGCCAAGATTAATACTCTCTACGCTCATACATTTGTGGGTAGGTCTTCTGGACTTTCATGGGGCTGATGATGTCAATGACATTCGACTGTGTGCAAATTGGAACATGTTCATGACTTTCTCAATATTGGAAAATAAATTGTACCTTGTTCATTAAATACTGAAATACTATTTAATCTTGTCCCTTCTCATTAACTTTCAGTAATATCGAGATGTTCCTTCAGTAATCCCTACACTCAGTGCTTACGAATTAAGGATTTTTCGTTATTGACTGAACGTTCAACTTTATTCTGTTGTGCACGTATGAAAGCTAAGCGTATCGGTTGTTTTGGAGTTCAGCCATATATATGATTAATGGTGTCATGACATAGCCTTTTAATTCAGCTTCTGCTAGTGCTGGGCATGTTGGTTTCTTGACAAGACGAGAAGTGGCTATATCACGATTTTGCAAAGGCTTTCTCCGCAAGATACAGTCACTTACACATTGATAAGCGAAAACATTTTGACCACTGCCCATCACGACGTTGGATGCCGCCTGGTGGCGTTGCGGGCACCTGACGCGGTAACGAAAGTATGCATGCGGACCAGACACGCACAGGTTCAGCGAACATATGGACCGCAGATGCAGAAACCCATTGAGATAAGAGACTTTGACAAAGGACAGACTATTATTACGCAGAGCCTGTGAGCGAGTATCTCGAAAACAGCGAATCTTGTCGAATGTCCACGTGCTACTGTCGTGAACATCCACGGAAAGATGTAGAAGGACAGTGGAACTACCACAAAGCGCTAAATGGTTGGATGTCCACGACTCTTCACAGAACGTGGGATTCGGAGGCTTGTCTGCTCTGTTAAGTACACTACCGGAACATTAAAATTGCTACACCAAGAAGAAATGCGGATGATAAACGGGTATTCAGTGGACAAATATATTATACTAGAACTGACATGTGATTACATTTTCACGCAATTTGGATGCATAGATCCTGAGAAATCAGTACTCAGAACAACCACCTCTGACCATAATAACGGCCTTGATACGCCAGGGGATTGAGTCAAACGGAGCTTGGATGGCGTGTACATGTACAGTTGTCCATGCAGCTTCAACACGATACCACAGTTCATCAAGAGTAGTGACTGGCGTATTGTGACGAGCCAGTTGCTCGGCCACCATTGACCAGATGTTTTCAGTTGGTGAGTGATCTGGAGAATGTGCTGGCCAGGGCAGCAGTCGAACATTTTCATGTATCCAGAAAGGCCCGTACAGGACCTGCAACATGCGGTTGTGCATTGTCCTGCTGAAATGTAGGGTTTCGCAGGGATCGAATGGAGGGTAGAGCCACGGGTCGTAACACATCTGAAATGTAACGTCCACTGTTCAAAGTGCCGTCAATGCGAACAAGACGTGACCGAGACGTGTAACCAATGGCACCCCATACCATCACGCCGGGTGATACGCCAGTATGACGATGACGAATACACGCTTCCAACGTGCGTTCACCGCGATGTCACCAAACACGGACGCGACCATCATAGTGTTGTAAACATAACCTGGATTCATCCGAAAAAATGACGTTTTGCCATTCGTGCACCCAGGTTCGTCGTTGAGTACACCATCGCAGGGCTCCTGTCTGTGATGCAGCGTCAAAGGTAACCGCAGCCATGGTCTCCGAGTTGATAGTCCCTGCTGCTGCAAACGTCGTCGAACTCTACGTGCAGGTGGTTATCATCTTGCAAACGTCCCCATCTGTTGACTCAGGGATCGAGACGTGGCTGCACGATCCGTAGCAGCCACGCGGATAAAATGCCTGTCATCTCAACTGCTAGTGACACGAGGCCATTGGGATCCAGCACGGTGTTCCGTATTACCCTCCTGAACTCACCGATTCCATATTCTGCTAACAGTCATTGGATCTCGACCAACGCGTGCAACAATGTCGCGATGCGATAAACCGCAATCGCGATAGGCTACAATCCGACCTTTATCAAAGTCGCAAAGGTGATGGTACGCATTTCTCCTCCTTACACGTAGCATCACAACAACGTTTCAGCAGGCAACGCCGGTCAACTGCTGTTTGTATATGAGAAATCGGTTGGAAACTTTCCTCATGGCAGCACGTTGTACGTGTTGCCACCGGCGCCAACCTTGTGTGAATGCTCTGAAAAGCTAATCATTTGAATATCACAGCATCTTCTTCCGGTCGGTTAAATTTCGCGTCTGTAGCACGTCATATTCGTGGTGTAGCAATTTTAATGGCCAGCAGTGTAGTATAGACGGTGATCTGTGGCATCTTCTGCCGAAAGAGCTCAGTGCTGGTACACGCACAAGTGTTTCAGGGTACCACGTTCATCTTACATGTTGAACATGGAGCTCTGCGGCAGACCGCCACTACGTATTCAAATGTTGACTCAACGACATCGTCAGTTGCTATTGCAGTGGGCACGAGACCATCGGGATTCGACCATCGATCAATGTAAACGTGTCTGCTGTTCGGTGAATCATATTCTGATAGTGTACTCGTCTCCACAAACGCTGTAATCGAGGTGAATGGCGGCTCGAGACCTGCAGCGCGCCACGGACGAAGGCTGGTAGGACCGGTATTATGCCACGGGAGACATTTTCCTACAGTTGTATGAGACCTGTGGTAGTAATCGAAAACACGCTGCCAGTTGCGAACCACGTGCATCCCTTCATGCTTGAATCCTTCCCCGACGGCGATGTCATCTTTCAGCATATAGCTGTCTGTGTCTCGGAGCCAGAACCGTGCTACAGTGGTTTGAGAAGCTTTATGGTGAACTACGTTGACGTCTCGCCGCCCAAATTCGCCTGCTGTAAGTCCTATGAAACCCATCTGGGTGTCATCATCGCATACTCAAATCAGCAGCTCGTTATTTACGCGAATTACTTAAGCGCGAGGGGAAAAAAGTAAGGAAAGATAAGAGGATATACCATAAAGATACATAGATCACTAATTCAGGAGACTGAGAACGTAATTGCTATTATAACTGCCAAATTATAAGGCTGCTTACTGACATGACCCATGCGTAGACATCTAATGCTACATACCTCCAAAAATCTACCAACAACCTGCGCGTCCCTGACACGCAGAATCGGTGATGTATTTCGTTCTAAAGACGAACAACAAGCTATTAAGCAGGTGGTCATAATATTTTGGCTCATCTGTGTATTAAAAGCACTTCACAAATTCTTTGACTTTATCAAATCTGATACCAGCCAATACATCCTTTAAATTATCCTAGGAATACGAAATATTTTAGTTTTTCTTTGCATACTTTCTTAGCGTTGGAGAACGGAAATGAATGTTATGGATGAGGCTTGTGTTTGCCTTTAATACTACTTCTACTAGGATTGCCACGTTCGAAAATAGAAAAGCCAGACTCGGCTCGGCACTGTATCTAGAGTCCGAGATTTTTGTGAGATCAGATTTAAAAGTACTTAAACTAAATAAGTAATCAGTAAACAGCCTTACAATTTGGCAGTTCTGATAGCAATTACGTTCTCCGTCTCCTAAATTAGTGTATCTATGTATCTTTATGGTATATCTTCTTATCTTTCCTTACTTTTTTCCCTCGTGCTTACGTCATTAGCTTACAAAGAGTCTTAGTTGCGCTTGCTCTACTAGATCGCTAAATGCCTAGCAAAAGCTGGACAGGCTGGGCTTATATACAGGGTGAGTCACCTAACATTACCGCTGCATATATTTCGTAAACCGCATCAAATACTGACGAATCGATTCCACAGACCGAACGTGAGGAGTGGGGCTAGTGTAATTGGTTAATACAAACCATAAAAAAATGCACGGAAGTATGTTTTTTAACACAAACCTACGTTTTTTTAAATGGAACCCCGTTATTTTTGTTGGCATATCTGAACATATAAACAAATATGTAATCAGTGCCGTTTGTTGCATTGTAAAATGTTAATTACATCCGGAGATATTGTAACCTTAAGTTGATGCTTGAGTACCACTCCTCCGCTGTTCGATCGTGTGTATCGGAGAGCACCGAATTACGTAGGTATCCAAAGGGAACGGTGATGGACCTTAGGTACAGAACAGACTGGAACAGCACATTACGTCCACACGCTAACACCTTTTTATTGGTCTTTTTCACTGACGCACATGTACATTACCATGAGGGGTGAGGTACACGTACACACGTGGTTTCCGTTTTCAATTACGGAGTGGAATAGAGTGTGTCCAGACATGTCAGGCCAATAGATGGTCAATGTGGTGGCCATCATTTGCTGCACACAATTGCAATCTCTGGCGTTATCAATGTCGTACATGCCGCAGTACATCTGGTGTAATGTCGCCGCAGGCTGCCACAATACGTTGTTTCATATCCTCTGGGGTTGTAAGCACATCACGGTACACATTCTCCTTTAACGTACCCCACAGAAAGAAGTCCAGAGGTGTAAGATCAGGAGAACGGGCTGGCCAATTTATGCGTCCTCCACGTCCTATGAAACGCCCGTCGAACATCCTGTCAAGGGTCAGCCTAGTGTTAATTGCGGAATGTGCAGGTGCACCATCATCCTGATACCACATATGTCGACCCGTTTCCAGTGGGACATTTTCGAGCAACGTTGGCAGATCATTCTGTAGAAACGCGATGTATGTTGCAGCTGTTTGGGCACCTGCAATGAAGTGAGGACCAATGCGGTGGTCGCCAATGATTCCACACCATACATTTACAGTCCACGGTCGCTGTCGCTCTACCTGTCTGAGCCAGCGAGGATTGTCCACGGACCAGTAATGCATGTTCCGTAGATTCACTGCCCCGTGGTTTGTGAAACCCGCTTCATCGGTAAACAGGTAGAACTGCAACGCATTCTCTGTTAATGCCCATTGACAGAATTGCACTCGATGATTAAAGTCATCACCATGTAATTGCTGATGTAGCGACACATGAAACGGGTGAAAGCGGTGACGATGCAGTATACGCATGAAACTAATTTGACTCAGTCCAACGGCTCTCGCAATGTCCCGTGTACTCACGTGTGGGTTCATGGCAACAGCAGCTAACACACCAACTGCACCCACTTCTCCTGTGACGGGCCTGTTACGGACCCGTTTGCGTGCTACGACCATACCTGTTGCATACAGTTGGCGGTAGATGTTTTACAATGTGCGGCACGTTGGATGCTCTCTGTCCGGGTACCGTTCTGCATACACCCTGCAGGCTTCAGCTGCATTTCGTCGACACTCGCCATAGATGAGTATCATCTCCGCCTTTTCAGAGTTCGAATACACCATGGTCACAGTTCCTACAACACTACACTATCACAGACGTGTGGTAACACGGTGTATTACAGTTGGTCTGTCCGCATCTCGTGGTCGTGCGGTAGCGTTCTCGCTTCCCACGCCCGGGTTCCCGGGTTCGATTCCCGGCGGGGTCAGGGATTTTCTCTGCCTCGTGATGACTAGGTGTTGTGTGATGTCCTTAGGTTAGTTAGGTTTAAGTAGTTCTAAGTTCTAGGGGACTGATGACCATAGATGTTAAGTCCCATAGTGCTCAGAGCCATTTGAACCATTTTGAACAGTTGGGCTGCGTGCGGAGACGAATGCAGAATAACAATAGCAGCAAGCGCTACATGCGGACACTGCGACAGCTAGACCAAACCACAACAGTGCACTACAGCCACACTCGTAAACACGGTCGTCATCGTAAACATGTCCCTGCAGATGCTGCTCGCCGACCGTGGCCCGTGTTTGTTACAACACGCAACAGAACGTCGGAGGTTTCAAGCGTCAGCTTTAGGTTACAATATCTCCGGATGTAATTAACATTTTACAATGCAACAAACGGCACTGATTACGTATTTGTTTATATGTTCAGATGTGCTAACAAAACTAACGTGGTTCCATTAAAAAAAAGTATGTTTGTGTTAAAAAACATATTTCCGTGCATTTTTGTATGGTTTGTATTATACAATTACACTAGCCCCTCTCCTCACGTTCAGTCTGTGGAATCGGTTCGTCAGTATTTGATGTGGTTTACGAAATATATCCAGCGGTAACGTTAGGTGACTCACCCTGTATATTTGGCCGGATAAAACTGTCAAAAGCCGGACATGTCCGGCTAAAGCTGGACACCTGGCAACCCTATGTGTGTCCATTATATTACTGCGCACAGTTACCTGACATTTGCTTCAATTTTACCCTTACATTTTTACATAGGTACTGAGGTACACTGAATAGGCTAATACAATAAAGACAACAGTATGGAGTTCGTTAAAAAAGCAATATTTGCATTCGTAGACGCAGTATTTTCAGCTTATCTTCTTATTTTCTATGTGCACGAAATTACAATAAGAAACTGAGAAAGAGAACTGTTGGGCCCCTTCGAAATGGGAAATAGCTATCTGGATGCACTGAACCGTTTCCTGCATCCGGTCTTTCTGCCCACGTGCTGCCTCAGTTTCTGCTGTGGTATCAAAACCCCTGGTATATGTTATACGTATTTTATTCTAAGCCTCGTCCTTTTTCTTAATTTGTTCGGATTATCAGATATTGAAAAAGAAGACCTTTATTATAATGCATCGTAATGATGCACAGTGGGTTGAGGGTAGAAGCAATAGAGAGCTTCCTACTTGACAATGTGTACCGAAACTGCATGCGAAGTGCGATTATCGATGACTCTTTCTGTCCGCCCAATGAACGTCAGTCTACAATTCTCTGGTCTAAAATCATGGTTACGAAAACTGTCTGAGAAAGAATGGCCAGAGGATTGGCGCATTTTATTAGAAGGTTCCCATGATTTCGGCGGGAGCAGGAAACTGATAACTACCTTGATATGAATGCGTAACAACTATGGTTCAACACCTTCCCACTTTCATCGGATAGGTATGTGCGGCTATCGGTAAAAAGATACTTGCCGTTCTCCTGCAGTTTCTTCGAAGCACAGCAAATCAGCTTGCTACAAAGCCTTGTAAAACTGAAGTTACCCCTTTTAACAAGCCTCCTGAAGATACTCAAACATACAAAGCAGTTGTTGATTTTATAAAATATGTTACGTATATATGTGAAATTTGGTTTACTATCTGTGGATGCAAAAACACTCAAATCTCCAGATGTATGCTCCTCAGTAATTCTAACTACTTACAATGAGATTTTTCTATATGCATGATTTTATAATTGTACCGAGCTGCTGGCAGTATGTTTCGAAGTACCCAAACCAAATAAAAAAATGTGATTCACTTGACAAGCCACACGACAGCGGTAGAACTGGCGTGAAAATCAGAATGTGCTAGTTGTTCTTGACGTGAACGCTAGGTGTCAGCACCAGCTGGAGTCTGTGAAGTCATCCGGTGTGAAGGGAAACCTGTTGCGCATGACTGCCTACTGCGCACAATACCCACACTCGTGGGCGTAACCTGCGAGAAGAGGGGAGGGCAGCTGTCTCCTTCCGCCGCCCCTCCCCCACACCCTTGTACAAAGAAATTACACTCTCGGCAAGCAGAACTCACTTCCTGCCCCGCCACACACATACAGACGAACAGTTCAAAGAAAGCCAGAAAATGTAAAGGATATAGACAAGTGGTAACTGTTCGTAAACAAGTCATTTGTCACTAAATATCAAAACTGAACCAGTTAGCCGTCTTCCCCCCTCCCCCCCCCCCTTCCGCTTCAGGGGAAACAAAAGAAGTGAAACACACGTCGGCGTGAAACTACGTACCCTTAACGCAGCTGATCGATAGGCCTCAACTACACCTTTATCTATAATCTACAACTCATCTTATAGAGTGTGACGGAAGACACTTTTTTTTTTTTTTTTTTTTTTTAATTGTGGCCTTCGGATATTATCCACTCTGCTAACCTCCAATACATTATATGTTAAAGTTTAAACATGTTACAATTTAAAAGGTACATCCAGTCGTATCCATCCCACATACACACACATACAGTCAAGAATCACATAGAATGTTTACATTGTCTTACACAGAATAGTTAAATCATGATGCATTCAGCTGCCAAAAAGTGATGGATATATCTACACAATGAAAAATCATGCACAGTGAGTAATGACTTCACACTGGTAGGAAGCTGTTGTCCACTAAGGACTAAGCACTGCAGCAATTCGACTGTCGCATAGTATCGCATTGAGCAGCCGAAAATAATGTGAACTACGTCCTCTCCCGCGCCGCAATCACACAGGAACGAATCAGTTCGCATTCGAAGCTCTCCATGGTTAAAGCAGAGGCGGAGCATGGTAACCACTAACTTCTTGTGGTGCATACCAAAAAAATGGTTCATATGGCTCTGAGCACTGTGGGACTTAACATCAGTCCCCTAGAACTTAGAACTACTTAAACCTAACTAACCTAAGGATATCACACACATCCATGCCCGAGGCAGGATTCGAACCTGCGACCGTAGCGGTCACGCGGTTCCAGACTGAAGCGCCTAGAACGGCACGGCCACACCGGCCGGCGGTGCATACCAAGCTCGTGCAGGGATATGTGGTTGTATAGCTGCATAATGCCTTCACTTTGTTGGTTCCATAGGCGTCACTTATCCACGAGGTTCTTACGTGCTGCCGCACGTCTCCCAATAGGCTTGTGTAAGGAATATGTGCGTACACAATTGTGGACGGCACTTACAGCGAGACCCTCGACAATTTCGTTGCCCTGACCACATGGTGCCCGTTTACCCACAGCATGGTGATTCTCTTGTTACGACCGTGAAGTGCTGTAATTCAGTCTACGACCTAGTACACCAAGTAATTGTCTGTATTACTGACGACATGATTCCGTAAGAGCCGGCCGAAGTGGCCGTGCGGTTAAAGGCGCTGCAGTCTGGAACCGCAAGACCGCTACGGTCGCAGGTTCGAATCCTGCCTCGGGCATGGATGTTTGTGATGTCCTTAGGTTAGCTAGGTTTAACTAGTTCTAAGTTCTAGGGGACTAATGACCTCAGCAGTTGAGTCCCATAGTGCTCAGAGCCATTTGAACCGTTTGATTCCGTAAGAGCGTCAACGCTGATCGCGAGTCTTGTCAGATGTAAAAGGCAATGTCCCGACTGACTCATCATCGTCCAGTCCCCACCTCTAAGAACAGAAACTGAAATCTGGGTAGGATGTTGATCTTATACCATAAGCGTCGTCTGAGAAGAGATTTTTCGAAATTCTACCCCAAGTGGGTGAAATAGGGGATGAAATGTTTTTTTGAAAAACGTCACTATTAAGGCAGTTTTGAAGTCAGACCTACGAAAATTGGTGTTTATTTCTCGGTCAGAAATAAAGAAATACTGGTTCAGCATTTTTGGAAATTTAACCCCTATGGACCAAAGCTCTTTTGAAAATAAATCATTATTAAAGAACTATTAAAGTATTTTTAAAGCTACGTCTATGAAAACTGGTGTTTGACTTACCCGTTACAAGTAAAAAAATACGGGTTACAGTACTTTTGGAAATTTGACTCCGAAGTATTTAATTATGAACGCATTTTGCAAGATAAATCTTTGAAAATTTGCATTTGGCTTTTCGATTAGAAATAAAAAATACATGTGTCATTGTTTTTGGACATTCAAACCCTATGAGGCTGATATAGGGGATGAAATTATTTGTGGAAATATTTCATTGTGCAAGCATTTTTGAAGTCACATATATGAAAAATTGTACTTGACTTCTTCATTAGAAATTTTAAAAAGTATGCATGTCACTATTTTTGGAAATTCAGCCCCTAATGAAATGAAGTACGGGGTGAAATGTTTTATGAAAATGTTTCATTGTGAATGCATTTTTAAAGTTAAACCTATGAAAATCGGTATTTGGCTACTCGGTTAGAAATGAAAGAAACACGTATTTCACTGTTTGTGGAAACTCAACCACTAACAGAGTGAAACAGGGCCACACTGATTTACTGACTCAACCAGCCGAAACCACTAAGGATGAAAATTTGAAATTTGGAAAGGGTGTGGATCTTATACTGTAGGTATCGTTTAAGAAGGGATTGTTCGAAATTGTACTCCTAAAGGGTATGAAATAGGGAATGAAAGGCTTTTTGAAAATATGTCTCTGTTAAGATAGTTTTGAAGATAGAACAACGGAAATTGGTACTCGGTTTCTCAGTCACAAATAAAAAAAAAAATGCGTTTTTCAGCATTTCTGGAAATTCAACCATTCAGGGGTAAAATAGTGGGTGAAAGTTATTTGGAAATAATTCACTGTTAAAGAAATACTAAAGCATTTTTAAACCTACATCTATGAAAACTGAAACGTGACTTCTCGGTTAGAAATAAAAAAAAATACATGTTTGAATCTACAGGGTGTTTCAAAAATGACCGGTATATTTGAAACGGCAATAAAAACTAAACGAGCAGCGATAGAAATACACCGTTTGTTGCAATATGCTTGGGACAACAGTACATTTTCAGGCGGACAAACTTTCGAAATTACAGTAGTTACAATTTTCAACAACAGATGGCGCTGCAAGTGATGTGAAAGATATAGAAGACAACGCAGTCTGTGGGTGCGCCTCTATCCATACAAAATTCAAACGCGGCAACCCCTCAGCGCCGCTACCATTGCTGCACGAGAGACATTCGCTAACGATATAGTGCACAGGATTGATGACGGCGATATGCATGTGGGCAGCATTTGGTTTACTGACGAAGCTTATTTTTACCTGGACGGCTTCGTCAATAAACAGAACTGGCGCATATGGGGAACCGAAAAGCCCCATGTTGCAGTCCCATCGTCCCTGCATCCTCAAAAAGTACTGGTCTGGGCCGCCATTTCTTCCAAAGGAATCATTGGTCCATTTTTCAGATCCGAAACGATTACTGCATCACGCTATCTGGACATTCTTCGTGAATTTGTGGCGGTACAAACTGCCTTAGACGACACTGCGAACACCTAATGGTTTATGCAAGATGGTGCCCGGCCACATCGCACGGCCGACGTCTTTCATTTCCTGAATGAATATTTCGATGATCGTGTGATTGCTTTGGGCTATCCGAAACATACAGGAGGCGGCGTGGATTGGCCTCCCTATTCGCCAGACATGAACCCCTGTGACTTCTTTCTGTGGGGACACTTGAAAGACCAGGTGTACCGCCAGAATCCAGAAACAATTGAACAGCTGAAGCAGTACATCTCATCTGCATGTGAAGCCATTCCGCCAGACACGTTGTCAAAGGTTTCGGGTAATTTCATTCAGAGACTACGCCATATTATTGCTACGCATGGTGGATATGTGGAAAATATCGTACTATAGAGTTTCCCAGACCGCAGCGCCATCTGTTGTTGAAAATTGTAACTACTGTAATTTCGAAAGTTTGTCTGCCTGAAAATGTACTGTTGTCCCAAGCATATTCCAACAAACGGTGTATTTCTATCGCTGCTCGTTTAGTTTTTATTGCCGATTCAAATATACCGGTCATTTTTGAAACACCCTGTATTTGGAAATTCTGCCCTCTAAGGGAGTGTTGTACTGGATGAAAAGTTGTATGAAATTATTTCATTATGAAAACATTTTCAAAGCTAAATTTATACAAATTTGTATTTGGCTCCTCTGTTAGGAATTAAAAAATACCTATTTTTGGACAGTCAGTCCCTTAGGGGGTGAAATAGGGGATGAAAATTTTCAAGACAATATCTAGTTACATTAAAAAAAACTTAAAGCCAAATCTATGAAAGTCTGTATTTCATTTCTCTGTTCGACATAAAGAAATTTGTGTTAGGGAATAAAAGTTCCTACGGAAATATCACCACAAGAACAAAAAGGCAGGATTAAGAATAACTTTGGACTCCAGCTACCAGAATCGCTTTTTCGTCAGTACATTCGAAAAGACTATGCTACTATCGCTTTAATTGGCGTGAAAAGTTTAGAAGGTGTTGCAGTTTGTGAAAAACATAAAAATTTGATTAAAGAAAAAAAAAAATTGACCAGAACATAAAGACTACGCGAGCGACGCAGCGGGTGCTAAGTTGCTGATTGTATTTTATCTAAGCCGTCAGCATATTTAAGGCCCTATAGTATTGTGGTGAGCTCCCGTGTGAATGAAGATGTTTTCGGAGGGAGCTGGAATTGGGCACTGTGATATGTCTGTTTGTCGTAATATGCGCTTTCAACGCTATCTGCAGTACGGAATCTCTCTGTGCAGAGACGGTGCGCACGTTTCCAACCATTTAAAAAGTGCTTTAATCTTTGCAGGACCCATAATACTGTAGGTTCCATGTGTGGTGTATCCGTTCGAATGTCTAAATCTGCTACCGTATTCATGTAATCTGTCATGAAATATGAATGGTGCGAGACAGTTGTGATTCGGTGACACAGTGGCGAAATATCATAAACGATATATGCTAGTGGCGCAAGTTTCTTCAGAAACGAGCAACTGCTAGTAAAGCATTACTCTGCCAACATTAGAATCCTCGAAAACAGAGGATCTTGCCCAAACTGTGCGCTTTTGAGTGCATACTTCGTGTATCATTATTGCTCCCTCTTCCCAGCTTCGATCGCGAATGATGCCTGGAAAATGGTTCTTGATAAACTTCCGTATGAATTTGGATTTCTCTAATTTTACCTTCATACATCCGTAGGAGGTGACTCTTCTAGGACCGCACGCTCTCTGGCATTTAACAGGAAACCAATTCATGCACAGCTCCTCGCTTGTGGTGTCTGTCACTAGAGTTAAATAAGGTTTTGCAACACGCTTTCGCACCAGCAAATGTGCGTGGGGCGAAACGTACTGCTCCTCTTCGGATCTCTATCTCTTGTGTGAGTCCCGACTAGTAACAAATGTAGACTGGAGAGGGAGGGGGGGGGGGGCAATGGTCAAGTACCGGTCGAACGAGGATTTTGTAAACTACTTCCTGCGTGGGTGGAGTACGCATCGAGTCAGCCTCACTCAGTTCGATATTGCCTTTCTTGTAAGATGTGATCAAAACGTTTTCATCCGAAGCCTATTCTAATCCCTCGCCCACATCTTATTGCTTATATACCTGCATCGTAGTCGCTCTGGGTTGCGTATACGTTGCAGTAACGCCCTCAAACGGAAACTTTTGATCGCTCCTTATACAATGGCGAAAAAATACACTACTGGCCATTAAAATTGCTGCACCAAGAAGAAATGCAGATGATAAACGGGTATTCATTGGGCCAATATATTATACTATAACTGACATCTGATGACATTTTCATGCAATTTGGGTGCATAGATCCTGAATAATCAGTACCCAGAACAACCACCTCTGGCCGTAATAACGGCCTTGATACGTCTGGGCATTGAGTCAAACAAAGCTTGGCTGGCGTGTACAGGTACAGCTGCCCATGCAGCTTCAACACGATACCACAGTTCATCCAGAGTAGTGACTGGCGTATTGTGACGTTTTCAATTGGTGAGAGATCTGGAGAATGTGCTGGCCAGGGCAGCAGTCGAACATTTTTTGTATCCAGAAAGGCCTGTACAGGACCTGCAACATGCGGTCCTGCATTATCCTGCTGAAATGTAGGGCTTCGCAGGGATCGAATGAAGGGTAGAGCCACGGGTCGTAACACATATGAAATATAACGTCCACTGTTCAAAGTGCCGTCAATGCGAATAAGAGATGACCGAAACGTGCAACCAATGGCACCCCATACCATGACGCCGGGTGATACGCCAGTATGGCGATGACGAATACACGCTTCCAATGTGCGTTCACCGCGATGTCGCCAAACACCGGTGCGACCATCACGATGCTACAAACAGAACCTGGATTCATCCGAAAAAATGACGTTTTGCCATTCGTGCACCCAGGTTCGTCGTTGAGTACACCATCGCAGGGCTCCTGTCTGTGATGCAGCGTCAGGGTTAACCGCAGCCATGGTCTCCGAGTTGATAGTCCCTGCTGCTGCAAACATCGTCGAACTGTTCGTGCAGATGGTTGCCTTGCAAACGTCCCCATCTGTTGACTCAGGGATCGAGACGTGGCTGCACGATCCGTTACAGCCATGCGGATAAGATGCCTGTCATCTCGACTGCTATTGATACGAGGCCGTTGGGATCCAGCACGGTGTTCCGTATTACCCTGCTGAACCCGCTGATTCCATATTCTGCTAACAGTCATTGGATCTCGACCAACGCGAGCAACAACGTCGCGATACGATACACCGCAATTGCGGTAGGCTACAATCCGACCTTTATCAAAGTCGGAAACGTGATGGTACGCATTTCTCCTCCTTACACGAGGCATCACAACGACGTTTCACCAGGCAGCATGTTGTAGGTGTCGCCACCGGCGCCAACCTTGTGTGAACGCTCTGAAAAGCTAATCATTTGCATATCACAGCATCTTCTTCCTTCCTGTCGTTTAAATTTCGCGTCTGTAGAACGTCATCTTCGTGGTGTAGCAATTTTAATGACCAGTAGTGTAAAATCGCAATACCAAGAAAAATTAATGTAGAGTAATGAAATTTCGCCAATATATTTGTCTATGGTACATATTTAAGTGATTAACATCGCAAGATTACAGGTTAATGTAAGCGCGAGGTGAGCCGTTCCAAGTGTGAATTGTTGGTACATAATAACTGGTGTAACCAATAGAATGTTGAATGCTAGAATGCAGACGTGCATGCATTGTGTTGTAAAGGTGCCAGATGACAGTTTGTCAGATAGAGTCCCATGCCTGTTGCATTTGGTCGATCAGTACAGGGCCAGATAATGCTGTTTGCGGGTGATGTTGGAGTTGTCGTCCGATGACGTACCATACGTGCTCGATTGAAGATAAAACTGGTGATCGAGCAGGCCAAGACAAAATGACGACGTTCTGTAGAGCATGTTTTGTTACAACAGCGCCATGTGGGCAAGCCTTATCCTCTTGAAAAACACCCCCTGAAATGCTGTTCATGAATGGCAGCGCATAGGTAAAATCATCAGATTGACTCACAGATTTGCAGTCAGGGTCCGTGGGAATCGCACACCACAGCGTAAGCCCAGGTGAATTTCCAGTGTGCTAGGACGCAGATGGGTTGGTTGTATACCCTCAACTGGCCTCATCCTAATCAACACACAGCCGACACTGGCACTGAGACAGAACTAGCTTTCATCATAAAACAGAACAGACCTCCACCCTGCTCCCCAATGAGCTCTCGTTTGACACCAATAAAGTCACAATGGCGGTGGTGTGGGGTCTATACAACCACATATCCCTGCACGACCTTGGTATGCACCGCCGGCCGCGGTGGCCGAGCGGTTCTAGGCGTTTCAGCCCGGAACCGCGCAACTGCTACAGTCGCAGGTTGGAATCCTACCTCGAGCATGGATGTGTGTGATGTCCTTAGGTTAGTTAGGTTTAAGTAGTTCTAAGTTCTAGGGGACTGATGACCTCAAATGTTAAGTCCCATAGTGCTCAAAGCCATTTGAACCATTTTTTGGGGTCAGAGGAATGCATGCCATGGGGTCTCTGGCTCTGAGCTGTCTTTGAAGTAACCAATTCGTAACAGTTCGTTGTCTCACTATGGTGCCAACTGCTGCTGCAAATGTAGTATGATGCGCCAGAGCCATACGCTGACCACGATGATGTTCCGCTCGCGGTAGTGCCGTGTAGCAGTCTGGAGTCCGGTCTTCTTGAAACCGTACATACTGTGATCGCCGCTGCCAGCCATAATGTACAGCGGCTACATTCCTGACATGTCTTTCTGCAATATCCCAGAAACCCTATTACACGACCTGGTTCAAACTCTGATGTGTCGGTAGCATCACAACTCACCACATCCAATCTCAAAGGTAACTATCCCTCATGACCGTTATAGTGTGTATTTAAAGCAACCCTGATTTGCATCCTCACAGAGGCGCTGCTAGCGGATCTCTTAGGCTTTCTTTCTTTCAGTTTCGCCATAGTCCCGCAGCGATCGCACGGTCGGCGTGGTTACTACGGATTTGGCAATGTTAGTGTTAGGGGTGGCCGGATGCCCTTCCTGCCACCACCCCATACCTCCCAGGATGGAATCAGTGCACCCCAACTGTCTGCGTCTAGTGTAAATCGTGAAATAGTGCGGACGTGTTTCAAGTGTCTGCGACGCGTGTAACTGAGGTGGAACGTGGGGACCAGCCTGGTATTCACCTAGTGGGATGTGGAAAACCGCCCTCGTCGTTAATCCGCCGGGCGGATTCGATCCGGGGCCGGCGCGCTTACCCGAGTCCAGGAAGTAGCGCGTTAGCGCGCTCGGCTACACTGGCGGGTGCGACGGATCTCTTATGCGAAATTTGCATAGACATCGTTTTTCAGATGTAGAAACACGCCTACCAACTTTCGATAGTTTCTTCATGCTGTTGCGATTTTTTTCCGGCGGTGTACAATTAGTTTCCTGTGGTAGTTCCATTTTAAATTGCTCCATACACCATACTCCTACCTATTTAATAAATCAGGCTGCTTGTAATGACAAGTCTTTCCTCTCGTTTATGCGCAATACGTTACATTTGTTTGTGTCGAGGATGAAGAGCCAATCTCTTGCAACAAGCATCGATCCTCTGGAGATCGTCTTGCATTTTCCTAAAATTTTCTATCTTTGTGGCATCATCCGTGAACAGCTCATGGAGCTACCGACATTACCTACCAGGTATTTTATACAGGGCGTTCAAAAATGTGTCGAATACTTTGAGAGGTGGTAGTACTCATCGAAAATAGAAAAATGAGTCCAACAAACATGGGTCCGGAAATGCATACTTTCCGAGATAAGCGCATGTTTATAGGGAGGGCTGCGCGAGGCTTGGTTGTGGATATTAGCACAGTCGTTACATTGGCGCTCCGTCGAATGAGTCGCCAGGGTACTATGTCGTCTTACTCCAAGAACTCTACCTATCATTAGGTGGTCTTCAGTCAGTTGTGTTGTTCGAGTCGTGTTGAAGGCTATGTTAGTTTTCGTCGTTTCTGTGTCCCTTATTGTATAGTACTGTCAACCCTGGGTAAATGTCATGGTGTTTTACCTTCTTTCAAACACGGGTATACGTAAGTGTTTACTGTTATTGCTCTGTCTGTATGTACAAATGGTGTAGTAAATTTACATGTTCTCTCTTCCACCACCTGTTAGCAACGGAAGCCTAATACTCGACAAGTGAATTGGCGGATATGATATTTTGCTATGGTGTAGCAAATGGAGATTGCTGTGTGATATGCGGTCCTTGCCAGACAACATTGACGGAGGACATCGAAAACGTTCAGAGAAGGGTAGCCTGTTATATACTGTCGCGAAATAGGGGAGATAATGTCACGGATATGATACGCGAACTGGGGTGGCAATCATTAAAACAAAGATGTTTTTCGATGTGGCGTGATCTTTTCAAGAATTTTCAATCTCCAACTTCCCTCCGATGGCGAAAGTATTTTTTAAAATGCCCACCCACACAGGGACAATGATCATCGTAATAAAATACGAGAAATCAGAACTCGCACGAACGTATGTAAGTGTTCGTTTTTTCCAAGCGTTGTTCGAGACTGAATCGGCACACAAATTGTGTGAAAGTGCTTCTATGAACCGTCTACCAGGAACTTTTTTTATATATAAACGCCTTTTGAGGAAAATGAGCACGTCAAAACAAGTCGATTCTAATAAATACGAGTTTTACTTAACAGACGATGTTTTAATAATTATTAAAACATCATAAAGATGAAGTGGTAACTTTCGTAACTCTTCGCATAGATAAAGCTCAATTTCAGTTTTACAATCCTCTGATGACAAGGAATCAGTTGATATACATTTCAATTATATTCTACACTGAAGCGCCAAAGAAACTGGTATAGGTATGGATATTCAAATACAGAGAGATGCAAACAGACAGAATACGGCGCTGCGGTCGGCAACGCCTATATAAGACAACAAGTAACTGGCGCAGTTGTTAGATAGGTTACTGCTGCTACAATGGCAGGTTATCAAGATTGAAGTGAGTGGAAAGTGGTGTTATAGTCGGCGCACGAGCGATAGGACACAGCATCTCCGAGGTAGCGATGAAGAGGGGATTTTCCCGTATGACCATTTACGAGTGTACCGTGACTATCAGGAATCCGGTAAAACATCAAATCTCCGATATCACTGCGGCCATAAAAAGATCCTACAAGAACGGGACCAACGACGACTGAAGAGAATCGTTCAACGTGACAGACGTGGAACCCTTCCGGAAATTGCGGCAGACTTCAATGCTGGTCCATCGACAAGTGTCAGCGTGCGAACCATTCAACGAAACATCATCCACATCGGCTTTCGTAACCGAAGGCCCACTCGTGTACCCTTGATGACTGCACGACACGATGATTTACGCCTTGCTTAGGCCCGTCAACACTGACATCGTACTGTTAATGATTGGAAACATGTTGCCTGGTCTGACGAGTCTTGTTTCAAACTGTAGCGAGCGGATGGACGTTTACGGACATGGAGACAACCCAATGATTCCAGGGACCTTGTATGTTATCAGGGGACTGTTCAGGCTGGTGGAGGCTCTGTAATGGTATAGGGTATGTGCAGTTGGAGTGATATGGGACCCCTGATACGTCTCGATACGACTCTGACGGGTGACACGTACGTAAGCATCCTGTCTGATCACCTACATCCATTCATGGCCATTGTGCATTCCGACGGACTTGGGCAATTCAGGGAGGACAATACGACACCCCACACGTGCAGAATTGCTACAGAGTGGCTCCAGGAACACTCGTCCGAGTTTAATCACTTCCGCTGGCTACCAAACTCCCTAGACATGAACATTATTGAGCATACCTGGGATGCCTTGCAACGTACTGTTCAGAAGAGATCTCCACCCCCTCGTACTCTACGGATTTATGGGCAGTCCTGCAGGGTTCATGGTGTCAGTTCCCTCCAGAACTACTACAGACATTAGTCGAGTCCATGCCACGTCGTGTTGCGGCACTTCTGCGTGCTCGCGTGGGCCCTACTCGATATTAGGCAGGGATACCAGTTTCTTTGGCTCTACAGCGTATTTGATTTTTATTTTGGCTATCGACTTTTGTTTTTGTATATTTTAGCCTTTTCATACTCCTTTCAGTCTGGTTTAGTCAACATTCTATAAATACGATTTTCATGGGAATTGAATCGTCAGTTTGTGAGGGACTGCGAATATCATTCGGCTGCACTGATTTGTACAACTAGTTGACCATGAGCATAACTTAAAATTACATGAAACTAAATTTGACTCAGAAGCCACACTACAATATAAATCAATCGACGCCATAACAACAACTTCACAAACCACCACGTTAAGAGCAGATCACTCATCTGTGGATGTCAGTCTTGTCACAATATCGGGTCTGTTGCAATCAAGCGACTAAGAAAGCAATGCGTTGGTGCCTAAATTTGTAGCGTTTTTCGACAAGTTTAATAAACGCAAGAAATACGCGTAACAGAGACTTTAGTCATTAGTGATATATTGTCCTTCACTATTTGCAACCGTCTGGTAACGCTGAGGTAACTTTTCGATTCCGTGACTGTAGAAGTCACGTGGTTTTGAGGCGAACAACTCTTCGAGCCATGTTCGGAGCGTATTTTCGTCCGGAAAGGAAGTTCCTTGAAGGTTGTTCGATGGAGAGCGGAAAAGGTGAAAATCTGAGGGCGCAAGATCAGGTGAATAAGGTGGGTGCGGAATGGCTTCCCAACCCAGTTCCTCTGCAGTGCTTTTTGTCAGTGTAGTAAAATGGGGGTGGGCGTTATCGTGGATAGCATCACTTCACGCAATCTTCCTTGTCGTTGTTCTTGGAATGAGTGACTTCTTGACAATAAATGTTAGCAGTGATGGTTACATCTCGGGGAAGCAATTCGTAGTACACTAAACTGTCGCTTTTCCAACAGATGCATAACATTATGTTTCGTGGATCAGCGCAGGTCTTTTCGCTAGGAGTTGCTGCTTTGTTTGGGCTCAACCAGTGCTTTCTTCTTCTAGTGTTAGCATAAAGACACCATTTCTCGTCACCAATAACGATACAGGATGGGAGTGGTCGGTGTTTTTAAGGAGCCAAGCAGAGATGCACATCTGACCGCCCGCTGATTTTCGAGATTTTGGCTTAGAGCATGCGAGACCCATACACATGATTGTTGAACCTTCCCCATTGCATGCAAATGTCGCACTGTGGTAGAATGATCACAGCTCAACACATTTGCCAGTTCTAGAGTACAATTACTTGGATCATGGTGGATAATGACTTTTAACTATCTACGTCACACCCCCAAGGTTTTCCTAAACGTGGGGAGTCACTAATGTCAAAACGAACCATTATCTTTCCCTGCTCTGTACAATGGCATTATCCCCATGCACGGCTCAAATGTTTCTGGCTACTTTCGCAACAGAAGAATATGTCATAAATGTTCCGATTTCTCAACTTGACACTCCATTTACTGGCGCCCACAGCTCCACTCACTATCTCCAAACAAAATGTTCATATGGCTCTGAGCACTATGGGACTTAACATCTTAGGTTATCAGTCCCCTGGACTTAGAACTACTTAAACCTAACTAACCTAAGGACATCACACACATCCATGCCCGAGGCAGGATTCGAACCTGCGACCGTAGCAGCAGCGCGGTTCCGGACTGATGTGCCTAGAACCGCTCGGCCTCAGCGCCCGGCATCACACCACAAACGGCTGAGTTTGGAATGGTGCCATGAACAGGAAGCATGGACTGCTGATGAATAACGTCATGTTGTGTTCAGCGATGAATTGCGGTTCGGCACTATCACGGATGATCATCGTCGAGGGGTTTAGTGGCTGGGAAGAGGTCTCGTTCTTGCAATGTTATGGTGAAACACAGCGGTGTTAAGTGCACTCCAGGTGCCATGGTGTGGGGAACCGTCGGGTATCAATTCAGGTCAAGGCTGGTAGTGACTGAGGGACTTCGGACAGCAGAGCAGCATATCACGGACATCCTGTGTCCTCATGTGCAATCTCTCAGAAAATGGTAATGTTCGTCCACACGTGGAACATGTCTCTGTGAACTGTCTATGTGACGTTGAGAAGGTCTCTTGACCAGCAAGATCCCCCAGATATGTCCCCAATAGAAGATGTGTGGGATCGGATCAGACGTCCATGCTGCCGCAGTGCCCGTACCCGGGATATGGAGGACCAGGACCAGCAGATGAAGGCCAGCTGGTGGTGACCTACGGTAAGAAAACGGTGTTAGAAAGGACCTATTTAAACGTAATTATCCTTCATAACGGTGTAACTCAGTGTAAAGAAATATTTAAGACCGGATACTTCTACTTATGTTTTACTTACGTGAGTATTTTGTACATTGTGTTCGATCGTTACGAAGGAAAGTTACGTTTAAATAGGTCCTTTCTAACACCGTTTTTTAACGTAGAGCACCACCACCCTAAGGACCTCTTACCATAAGGTAGAATAAGGAGCCAAAAACTTATGTAAACTTTAACAAATACGTATTTTGAATTGAATAGCCGTCTGAAGATGACTGTCGGTTCGTAACCAGTTACGATGCTATTTATGAAAATAAATAGCGTTATCAGTGGTGGCTAGTTACTCTCTTCTTCTTCTTCTTCTTCTTTGAAAGAATCAGCCTATATTTTATACACAGCCACGGCCTCAGAATGTCAGTTTTCGGCAAAACAGAATCTAAGAGGGCTGCGTAGATTGCCTCACAAACCATTTATGTAGATTAGGAAGAGCAGAGGGCCTGCGAACTACGTTGGTGAAAGCCAGATATCACTTCTGTTTTACTCAATGACTTTGCGTCGATTACTACGAACTGTGACCTCTCTCACAGGGCAATAGGGTATTTGACTGAATTTTCTGGAAATTGTGTTAAATGATTAATTATGTCATTTTATGTTCCTAACATGCATTTTTTTCCTCTTGAGTTTCAGTATTCTTCTATAAAAACGGAAATGAAATTCAAATAATTTGAAAGCCCGCTAAAACGCTCCAGTCGAGTCATGTGATGCTGTGATGTCACTGGCTACTTGGCTGCTGCTGCCGGGCACGGTGGTCTCGCGGTTCTAGGCGCTCAGTCCGGAACCGCGCGACTGCTGCGGTCGCAGGTTCGAATCCTGCCTCGGGCATGGATGTGTGTGATGTCCTTAGGTTAGTTAGGTTTAATTAGTTCTAAGTTCTAGGGGACTGATGACCTAAGATGTTAAGTCCCATAGTGCTCAGAGCGATTTGAACCATTTTTTTGGCTGCTGCTGCTGCTGCTGTCATAATGCTAATTCACAGTGCTGTCTCGTTTTGGAATTTACGGTTGGGTAAATGGGTTACAAATGGTGTATAGTACCATACTGTACAAACACATCTATAAAAACTCCTGAATAGTTGTTCTTCAATCTTGCAGAGAATGAGAAGATGCATAAAATGTGGTTTCATTGTACACGCTTTATCTCTCTCCATATAACCTCATCGTATCGCACGCAATTGTTCTGGGGGCGTATGGTGATTTCTTCACTACCAGCAATGCTTTCCAAAAAAGTGAGTTGTTTGTTCGCAAAGTACATGCACATATCCACCATTGTCCATTTCTCAGTCTAAGACTAATGTGAAGCTCTATGTATAACACATCCCACAATCGAAACAACTGCTACAATCAATTCTTGCTAAGGTTATTTTCGTATTTAGTCTAAAACCTTAAAAATATATGAGGGTTCCACGAGGCGAACGTGCAACCTCTTGATTTGCAGACAGATGGATTACCCTTTACGCCAAGCACCGAAAATCGCCATAGACGTAAATGATTCGTGTTGTATTTCTCTGTAACGGGTAGAACGCCCACCAGAGTGCGTTACTGATCGTGTTTGGCTTTCCTACCATTCCTGGTAGGGTTTGCAATGATGAGCCAAAACATTATTACCACCTGCTTAATAGCTTGTTTGCCTGTCTCTGGAACGAAAAGCATCACTGATTCTGCGTATCAAGGATCCTACAGTTTGTTGTTGGGTTTGTGGAGGTATGTGGCATTAGATGTCTGCGCACAGGTCATGTAATTCGCGTAAATAGCAGACCGCTGATTTGTGTACGCGGTGATGGCGCCCGATAGCGACTCGGATTGAGTCCAGAGGATATACGTCAGGCGAATTTGAGACATCAACGTGAGTTCAGTATAATGTTCCTCAAACCACTGCAGCACGGCTCTGGCTCCGAGGCACGGACAGTTATATTGTTGATAGATGACATCGCCGTCGGGGAAGACATCAAGCATGAAGGGATGCAGGTGGTTCGCAGCTGTCAACAAGTGCAGGAAAATGCCTGCCATAGCATAATACTGCTGCCACCAGCCTTCGTCCTTGGCCCACTGCACGTTTCGAGCCGCCGTTCATCTCGATGATGGCATTTGTGTAGACGACCATCAACCTAGTGTAGCATAAATGTATTCCACCCAAACAGCTGACATGTTTCCATTGATCGATGGTCGAATCCCTATGGTCCCATGCCCACTGCAGTCGTAATTGTTGATGTCGTTGGTCAATATGTGAACATGTCTCGAATGAAAAACAGCCCACAGTTGCACTAAATTATGTTTATATTAAACATTGACCATGGTTTCTGCTGTAATAATAATATAGCCTTCTTCAGAAGTCCTAAAAATGGTCAAAATAACATCTAGACCAGTGATACAATCTACACATAAACTTCAAAAATTTTAGGACTTATAAAGAAGGCTATATTATTATAGCAGAAATCATGGTCAACGTTTAAAATGAACATAATTTAGTGCAACTGTGGGCTGTTTTTCATTCGAGACAATTTCGTAACGGTTGCTGTTGTCGCTGCCATGATGAAAATAATGAAAGCCGGCCGGGGTGGCCAAGCGGTTAAAGGCGCTACAGTCTGGAACCGCGCGACCGCTACGGTCGCAGGTTCGAATCCTGCCTCGGGCATGGATGTGTGTGATGTCCTTAGGTTAGTTAGGTTTAAGTAGTTCTAAGTTCTAGGGGACTGATGACATTAGAAGTTAAGTCCCATAGTGCTCAGAGCCATTTGAACCATTTTTGAAAATAATGAAATATGTGAAAACTCAGGGATGGTCTGCTTGTGGAGCTCCATGTTCCATAATGTACGGTAAATGGTGTGCTCTAGAACACTTGTACGTGCACCATCATTGTGCTCTTTCGGCAGAGATGCCACAAATCGCCATCTCTCCTACTTTACAGAGCAGACAAGCCCCCGAACATCACGCTCTGTGAAAAGTCGTGGACGTCCAACCTTTTAGCGCCTAGTGGTAGTTTCACTGTCCCTCTACCTCTGTTCGTAGATGCTCACGACGGTAGTACGTGAACAATCGACCAGCTTCGCCGTTTACGAGATACTTATTCACAGGCTCTGCCTAATAACTTTGTCAATGTCCCTTATCTCAATGGATTTTTCCCATTTTCAGCCCATATTTTCTCTACGATACACCCCGTCCGTGTCTGCTCTGAGCACTATGGGACTTAACATCTGAGGTCATCAGTCCCCTAGAACTTAGAACTACTTAAACCTAACTAACCTAAGGACATCACATACATCCATGCTCGAGGTAAGATTCGAACCTGCGACCGTAGCGGTCACGCGGTTCCAGACTGAAGCGCCTAGAGCCGCTCGGCCACCACAGCCGACCCATACTTTAGTTACCGCGTCCCGTGCCCACAACGCACGCAACGTTGCGATGGCAGTAGTCATAATGTTCTGGCTTATCAGCGTATAAGGGGCGTGAACAACGTCAGATGTTGAGTGATCACTTTGAAGGACACAGAGATGCCACCTACTCGTGTGAGACAGCGTTATCAGTATGTGACAGAGTTTGAGAGGGAGCTCGTTGTGGGCCTGGATTTGGCCGGTTGGTCGATCGTACAGTATCAAGATTTTTGAGGCATTCGTATGTGAATGTCTCGATTTTAGACGACACGGGAACGTTAGGGAAGAGATTGGCTCAAATGGTTCAAATGGCTCTGAGCACTATGGGACTCTACTGCTGAGGTCATTAGTCCCCTAGAACTTAGAACTAGTTAAACCTAACTAACCTAAGGACATCACAAACATCCATGCCCGAGGCAGGATTCGAACCTGCGAGCGTAGCGGTCTTGCGGTTCCGGACTGCAGCGTCTTTAACCGCACGGCCACTTCGGCCGGCTAGGGAAGAGATTCTGTGATAACCTGTTCACATCTGTGCTTCACACCTGAGAACAAGTAATGGAGTCCTTGCAACATTCTGTGGCATGCCGCACCACTGGTAGAATAGTAGTAGCAACCGGTCGGCTAGGGAAGAGATTCTGTGATAACCTGTTCACATCTGTGCTTCACACCTGAGAACAAGTAATGGAGTCCTTGCAACATTCTGTGGCATGCCGCACCACTGGTAGAATAGTAGTAGCAACCGGACCAAGGAATTACCGTCTCAGGCGTAGACTCTCGTTAACATCACAACACAAACGGAGAATGGTACCACGACCAGGAATCATGGATTGCTGATGAATGGCGTCGCACTGTGTTCAGCGAGACTCGCGCTTTTGCGCTATCCCGGATGACCATCGTTGACGAGTAGGGCGGCGACGTGGGAAGAGCTCCCATTCTGTCACTGTTCTCATGGCGCTACGATGTGAGAAGCCGTCGGGTCTGACTTCTGGTCACAGGTGACTGAGGGAACTCTGATGGTACAACAGTATGTCACGCACGTCCTCGTGTGTCCTTATGCGACAATACTGGATGCCATTTTTCAGCAGGACAATGCTCGTCCCTACATGGCACGTGTCTCTAGTAATTGCCTGCGTGATGATGAGGTACTACCAGGGCCAGTAAGAACGCCAGATCTGTTCCCGATACAGGCCTAGCATATACAGGGTGTTACAAAAAGGTACGGCCAGACTTTCAGGAAACATTCCTCACACACAGATCAAGAAAAGATGTTATGTGGACACGCTTAATTTCCATGTTAGAGCTCATTTTAGTTTCGTCAGTATGTTGTATCACGTTGGAATGAAGCCTCATCAAATGCGGAGTTGGCAGATGCCCATTTGATGTATGGATTAGCACGGGGCAATAGCCGTGGCGCGGTACGTTTGTATCGAGACAGATTTCCAGAACGAAGGTTTCCCGACTATAAGACGTTCGAAGCAATTGATCGGCGTCTTAGGGAGCACGGAACATTCCAGCCTATGACTCGAGACTGGGGAAGACCTAGAACGACGAGGACATCTGCAATGGACGAGGCAATTCTTCGTGCAGCTGACGATAACCCTAATGTCAGCGTCAGAGAAGTTGCTGCTGTACAAGGTAACGTTGACCACGTCACTGTATGGAGAGTGCTACGGGAGAACCAGTTGTTTCGTACCATGTACAGCATGTGCAGGCACTATCAGCAGCTGATTGACCTCCACGGGTACACTTCTGCGAATGGTTCATCCAACAATGTGTCAATCCTCATTTCAGTGCAAATGTTCTCTTTACGGATGAGGCTTCATTCCAACGTGGTACAACATACTGACGAAACTAAAATGAGCTCTAACATGGAAAGTAAGCGTTTCCGGACACATGTCCATATAACATCTTTTCTTTATTTGTGTGTGAGGAATGTTTCCTGAAAGTTTGGCCGTACGTTTTTGTAACACCCTGTATGGGACCTGCTCGGACGTCAACTAAGTGCCAGTGCCAGTATGCTGGATATCGAGGACCAGTGACAACAGTCGCGGACCAGCTTGCGTCAGGAGAGGATACAACGGCTTTGACACCCTTCCCAACCACATCCAGGCCAGAGGTGGTGCAAAGCCATGCTGATAAGTGGGCTCATACTGCCAAGTTCTTTGTAAATTTGACCTGGTTTTGTAATCACTGAAATAACGTCACATACGCTCTCGTAAACTGACGTACGGCCGGAGGAGCGGTGTGCTGACGACATACCCCCTCCATATCTGCATCCAGTAACTCCTGTGGGTTGAGGACGACTGGAGGTCGGTCGGTTCTGTTGGGACTTCATGGTCTGTTGGGGTGGAGTTGTTTTTTTACAATCTCAACCCGTGAAGTTTCATTTCGTTTCCTCCTGCCATTTTGGGTGCTTCAATATATTTGTCAGGTAGTGTATTACGTATAATAATAATAACTCTCATAATAGAAGTGACAAGATGACTTCAAACAAGATTTGTACGTACATATGGAATAACAGTACTAACAACTAGTAGCAACTAGATCAACAATAATAGCAATATTACTACAAGTATTATTATTATTATTATTATTTCTTTCTTTTCTCAGACGTTATGTGTGGTCAAAAATGGAAAGTGACGCGGACCTTGATCAAGCGTGACTTCCTTTTAACTGTACGGTATATGTTATATTGCATTTAGGAACTTTCGGGTAATTGAACATGTATCAATAATTACGGATTTCTGTAGTTGTATATGTAAGTTTGGATGTAGCTGTATTGTGTTGATGTACTGGTGGATATTGTGTGGTATGACTCCTGTAGTTGATAGTATAATTGGTATAATCTCAACTTTATCCTGATACCACATGTCCTTGACTTCCTCAGCCAGTTGGATATATTTTTCAATTTTTTCTCCTGTTTTCCTTTGTATATTTGTTGTATTGGGTATGGATATTTCGATTAGTTGTGTTAATTTCTTTTTTTATTGGTGAGTATGATGTCAGGTTTGTTATGTGGCGTTGTTTTATCTGTTATAATGGTTCTGTTCCAGTATAATTTGTATTCATCATTCTCCAGTACATTTTGTGGTGCATACTTGTATGTGGGAACGTGTTGTTTTATAAGTTCATGTTGTAAGGCAAGCTGTTGATGTATTATTTTTGGTACATTGTCATGTCTTCTGGGGTATTCTGTATTTGCTAGTATTGTACATCCGCTTGTGATGTGATCTACTGTTTCTATTTGTTGTTTGCAAAGTCTGCATTTATCTGTTGTGGTATTGGGATCTTTAATAATATGCTTGCTGTAATATCTGGTGTTTATTGTTTGATCCCGTATTGTAATCATGAATCCTTCCGTCTCACTGTATATGTTGTCTTTTCTTAGCCATGTGTTGGATGCGTCTTGATCGATGTGTGGCTGTGTTAGATGATACGGGTGCTTGCCATGTAGTGTTTTCTTTTTCCAATTTACTTTCTTCGTATCTGTTGATGTTATGTGATCTAAAGGGTTGTAGAAGTGGTTATGAAATAACAGTGGTGTAGTCGATGTATTTATATGAGTGATTGCTTTGTGTATTTTGCTAGTTTCTGCTCGTTCTAGAAAGAATTTTCTTAAATTGTCTACCTGTCCATAATGTAGGTTTTTTATGTCGATAAATCCCCTTCCTCCTTCCTTTCTGCTTAATGTGAATCTTTCTGTTGCTGAATGTATGTGTTGTATTCTATATTTGTGGCATTGTGATCGTGTAAGTGTATTGAGTGCTTCTAGGTCTGTGTTACTCCATTTCACTACTCCAAATGAGTAGGTCAATATTGGTATAGCATAGGTATTTATAGCTTTTGTCTTGTTTCTTGCTGTCAATTCTGTTTCCAGTATTTTTGTTAGTCTTTGTCTATATTTTTCTTTTAGTTCTTCTTTAATATTTGTATTATCTATTCCTATTTTTTGTCTGTATCCTAGATATTTATAGGCATCTGTTTTTTCCATCACTTCTATGCAGTCGCTGTGGTTATCCAATATGTAATCTTCTTGTTTAGTGTGTTTTCCCTTGACTATGCTATTTTTCTTACATTTGTCTGTTCCAAAAGCCATGTTTATATCATTGCTGAATACTTCTGTTATCTTTAGTAATTGGTTGAGTTGTTGATTTGTTGCTGCCAGTAGTTTTAGATCATCCATGTATAGCAAATGTGTGATTTTGTGTGGGTATGTTCTAGTAATATTGTATCCATAATTTGTATTATTTGGCATGCTGGATGGTGGGTTCAGAGCAAGGCAGAACCAGAAAGGACTTAATGAGTCTCCTTGGTATATTCCACACTTAATCTGTATTGGCTGTGATGTGATATTATTTGAATTTGTTTGGATATTAAGTGTGGTTTTCCAATTTTTCATTTCTATGTTTAGGAACTGTATCAATTTAGGATCTACTTTGTATATTTCCAATATTTGTAGTAGCCATGAGTGGGGTACACTATCAAAAGCTTTTTGGTAATCAATGTATGCGTAGTGTAGCGACCTTTGTTTAGTTTTAGCTTGATATGTCACCTCTGCATCTATTATCAGTTGCTCTTTACATCCTCGTGCTCCTTTGCAACAGCCTTTTTGTTCTTCATTTATAATTTTGTTCTGTGTTGTATGTGTCATTAATTTCTGTGTAATGACTGAAGTTAATATTTTGTATATTGTTGGTAGGCATGTTATGGGGCGATATTTAGCTGGGTTTGCTGTGTCTGCTTGATCTTTAGGTTTCAGAGAAGTTATTCCATGCGTAAGTGTATCAGGGAATGTGTTTGGGTCTGCAATGTAACTGTTAAATAATTTAGTTAGATGTGAATGTGTTGAGGTGAACTTCTTTAGCCAGAAATTTGCTATTTTATCTTTTCCAGGGGCTTTCCAATTGTGAGTAGAATTAATAGCTTGGGTGACTTCATGTTGCAAAATTATCACTTCAGGCATTTGTGGTATCATCTTGTATGTGTCTGTTTCTGCTTGTATCCACCGTGCATGCCTGTTATGTTGTACCGGGTTTGACCATATGTTGCTCCAGAAGTGTTCCATGTCTGTTATGTTTGGTGGATTGTCTATTTTAATGTGTGTGTTATCTATTGTCTGGTAAAATTTCTTTTTGTTTGCCTTGAATGTTTGGTTTTGTTTCCTTCTATTTTCACTTTTTTTGTATCTCCTAAGTCGTTTGGCCAATGCTTGTAATTTCTGCTTCTTCTCATCTGATTGCTCTATCGCTTCTTGTTGTGAGATTTTACCTAACCTTTTTCGTTTTTTTTCTGACATTTCATTTCTTATAAATTGTGTTAGCTGTCCGATGTCCTTTCTCAGTTTTTCTATTCTGATCTGTAGCCTGTGTTGCCATGCTGGTTTTGTGGGTTTCTTCTGTGTGTTGGTTGGTTCTGATCTCTGCCTAGTGTGTATATTTAGTGTAGTGAGTGTTCCTATATAAACCAGTAGTTGTAACTCTTCCATAGTTGTATATTCATTTATTTTGTTGTGTATGATTGTGTTGATAGTTTTTATTGTTGTTTCGACTTGTGGGTTACTTGGCAGTCTATGCAAGAATGGTCTAATGTCTGTATTTGTGTCTTTGTATTCTATATATGTCAGCTGAAATTTTTCTTCTATATCTAACATGTGTGTCACTTCGTGTTCTATTTGTGCTTGTTCTGGTGGCTGTCGCAAGATTTCGTTTTCCTCTGATTGTTTAATTGATGCGTGTTGTTCTTTGTTTGTTTGCTCTGGGATGTTTGAGTCCATTACTCTATTTTCTTCTTGTTCTGTTTGCACATTATTTTGTTCCAGTATTTGTTGTACTTGTTGTTTGATGTTTTCTAATTCTGACTGGGGTATCCTGTTATTTTTGATTATTACACGGATCTGATCAGCTAGTCGTTGTTCTGTTAAAAATTTTAATTCTGGGTATCTGGTAATAAATGTTGTGTATACTTGTGATCTGTATCCAGTTGTGTTGGTTCCTAGGTTTGTTGCTTGGTAATAACAGAACATGAGGTGTCGATTAACTTCATCTGACCATCTCTGCCTTTGTTTTCCTTCTAGGGTGGTTGTAGGAAGCATATCCTGCAAAACACCTCTATTTGGATTTAAATCATTTTCCAGTTGGCTAGCAGTGTCGTTACCATTGTGGGCGGGCATAGGGTTCAAGCGTCGTCCCCGACCATGACGGCGCTTGTCCGAGGCTTCTTTAGTTCTGTCCTGAACCAACTCATCACACTAAAAGGGGGGTTAGCCCTATTAGTGGTTTGTTCTTTTCGTCGCCTTTTACGACTGGCAGAACATACCGGAGGCCTATTCTTTTCCCGGGCCACCACGGGGATTATTATTATTATTATTATTATTATTATTATTATTATTTCTTTACTTTCTCAGACGTTAAGTCTGGTTAAGAATGGAAAGTGACGCGGACCTTGATCAAGCGTCACTTCCTATTAACTGTACGGTATGTGTTATATTGCATTTAGGAACTTTCGGGTAATTGAACATGTATCAATAATTACGGATTTCTGTAGTTGTATATATATGTTTGGATGTAGCTGTATTGCATTGATGTACTGGTGGATATTGTGTGGTATTACTCCTGTAGTTGATAGTATAATTGGTATGATCTCAACTTTATCCTGATGCCACATGTCTTTGACTTCCTCAGCCAGTTGGATGTATTTTTCAATTTTTTCTCCTGTTTTCTTTTGTATATTTGTTGTATTGGGTATGGATATTTCGATTAGTTGTGTTAATTTCTTTTTTTATTGGTGAGTATGATGTCAGGTTTGTTATGTGGCGTTGTTTTATCTGTTATAATGGTTCTGTTCCAGTATAATTTGTATTCATCATTCTTCAGTACATTTTGTGGTGCATACTTGTATGTAGGAACTTGTTGTTTTAAAAGTTTATGTTGTAAGGCAAGCTGTTGATGTATTATTTTTGCGACATTGTCATGTCTTCTGGGGTATTCTGTATTTGCTAGTATTGTACATACGCTTGTGATGTGATCTACTGTTTCTATTTGTTGTTTACAAAGTCTGCATTTATCTGTTGTGGTATTAGGATCTTTAATAATATGCTTGCTGTAATACCTGGTGTTTATTGTTTGATCCTGTATTGCAATCATGAATCCTTCTGTCTCACTGTATATATTGCCTTTTCTTAGCCATGTGTTGGATGCGTCTTGATCGATGTGTGGCTGTGTTAGATGATACGGGTGCTTGCCATGAAGTGTTTTCTTTTTCCAATTTACTTTCTTCGTATCTGTTGATGTTATGTGATCTAAAGGGTTGTAGAAGTGGTTATGAAATTGCAGTGGTGTAGCCGATGTATTTATATGAGTGATTGCCTTGTGTATTTTGCTAGTTTCTGCTCGTTCTAGAAAGAATTTTCTTAAATTGTCTACCTGTCCATAATGTAGGTTTTTTATGTCGATAAATCCCCTTCCTCCTTCCTTTCTGCTTAATGTGAATCTTTCTGTTGCTGAATGTATGTGATGTATTCTACATTTGTGGCATTGTGATCGTGTAAGTGTATTGAGTGCTTCTAGGTCTGTGTTACTCCATTTCACTACTCCAAATGAGTAGGTCAATATTGGTATGGCATAAGTATTTATAGCTTTTGTCTTGTTTCTTGCTGTCAATTCTGTTTTCAGTATTATTATTATTATTATTATTATTATTATTATTATTATTATTATTACACTCCTGGAAATGGAAAAAAGAACACATTGACACCGGTGTGTCGGACCCACCATACTTGCTCCGGACACTGCGAGAGGGCTGTACAAGCAATGATCACACGCACGGCACAGCGGACACACCAGGAACCGCGGTGTTGGCCGTCGAATGGCGCTAGCTGCGCAGCATTTGTGCACCGCCGCCGTCAGTGTCAGCCAGTTTGCCGTGGCATACGGAGCTCCATCGCAGTCTTTAACACTGGTAGCATGCCGCGACAGCGTGGACGTGAACCGTATGTGCAGTTGACAGACTTTGAGCGAGGGCGTATAGTGGGCATGCGGGAGGCCGGGTGGACGTACCGCCGAATTGCTCAACACGTGGGGCGTGAGGTCTCCACAGTACATCGATGTTGTCGCCAGTGGTCGGCGGAAGGTGCACGTGCCCGTCGACCTGGGACCGGACCGCAGCGACGCACGGATGCACGCCAAGACCGTAGGATCCTACGGAGTGCCGTAGGGGACCGCACCGCCACTTCCCAGCAAATTAGGGACACTGTTGCTCCTGGGGTATCGGCGAGGACCATTCGCAACCGTCTCCATGAAGCTGGGCTACGGTCCCGCACACCGTTAGGCCGTCTCCCGCTCACGCCCCAACATCGTGCAGCCCGCCTTCAGTGGTGTCGCGACAGGCGTGAATGGAGGGACGAATGGAGACGTGTCGTCGTCAGCGATGAGAGTCGCTTCTGCCTTGGTGCCAATGATGGTCGTATGCGTGTTTGGCGCCGTGCAGGTGAGCGCCACAATAAGGACTGCATACGACCGAGGCACACAGGGCCAACACCCGGCATCATGGTGTGGTTCAAATGGTTCTGAGCACTATGGGACTCAACTGCTGAGGTCATAAGTCCCCTAGAACTTAGAACTACTTACACCTAACTAACCTAAGGACAACACAAACATCCATGCCCGAGGCAGGATTAGAACCTGCGACCGTAGCGGTCGCGCGGTTCCAGACTGTGGCGCCAGAACCGCTCGGCCACCAGCGGCCGGCCATGGTGTGGGGAGCGATCTCCTACACTGGCCGTACACCACTGGTGATCGTCGAGGGGACACTGAATAGTGCACGGTACATCCAAACCGTCATCGAACCCATCGTTCTACCATTCCTAGACCGGCAAGGGAACGTGCTGTTCCAACAGGACAATGCACGTCCGCATGTATCCCGTGCCACCCAACGTGCTCTAGAAGGTGTAAGTCAACTACCCTGGCCAGCAAGATCTCCGGATCTGTCCCCCATTGAGCATGTTTGGGACTGGATGAAGCGTCGTCTCACGCGGTCTGCACGTCCAGCACCAACGCTGGTCCAACTGAGGCGCCAGGTGGAAATGGCATGGCAAGCCGTTTCACAGGACTACATCCAGCATCTCTACGATCGTCTCCATGGGAGAATAGCAGCCTGCATTGCTGCGAAACGTGGATATACACTGTACTAGTGCCGACATTGTGCATGCTCTGTTGCCTGTGTCTATGTGCCTGTGGTTCTGTCAGTGTGATCATGTGATGTATCTGACCCCAGGAATGTGTCAATAAAGTTTCCCCTTCCTGGAATGAATTCACGGTGTTCTTATTTCAATTTCCAGGAGTGTATTATTGGTAATGGGAAAGATAGATGCTGGGTACAGGTTCAAATGGTTCTAATGGCTCTAAGCACTATGGGACATTTGAGGTCATCAGTCCCCTAGACTTAGAACTACTTAAACCTAACTAACCTAAGGACATCACACACATCCGAGGCAGGATTCGAACCTGCGACCGTAGCAGCAGCGCGGCTCCGGACTGAAGCGCCTAGAACCGCTCGGCCACAGCGGCCGACCTGGCTACAGGAAAATCAAAGAAACGTTTGGAGTAAAGAGAAGCGACTTGATGAATATCTAGAGCTCAGATGGGGAGCCAGTGTTAAGCATTATTATGGAAATCGAAGTGGAAGTGGATGAAGAGGACGTGGTACATATAGCACTGCGAGAAGAATGTGACAGAGCACTGAATGACCTTCGTCGAAACTAGACCCCTGCCATAGACGACATCCGTCAGAATTTCACTGGGACAGCATACCACGACAAAACTATTCTACCTGGTATCCGAGATACACGAGACAGGCAAGATACCTGCAGTCCACCAGAAGGATGTAATTATTTTAATTCCAAAAAAGGTAGGTGCTGATGATTTCGAATATTACCGAAAAATCATTCTAATAAGTCATGGTTCACCGATGGTCCAATGAGGCGTGTACCTGCAGTATTTGAAGCTTGTAGTTCAGTCCTGAAGTGGTTCAGTGATGTTTGGCGGTGTTTCTCGTATCATGATTTGTGCCCACTAACAAGTTTGAATTCCATAGAGTGACTATACGCCGTCAATTTGAAGAAAATTTCTCCTGTATTCGAGGCCGTAGTCTGTTTTGTCACAAGCCCTTGAAATTACCTTTAACCTACTTAAAATAGCTCAGGCTGAGTTTATTTTATCTCAGAAAACGCAGAGAAGTGTTGTTGAGTGAGATAATTCACAAATTTTCGTAAGTGGCTGTACGCTATGCCATAGCAGAACAAAAATGTAGTTAGAGCCTGTTTCCTTATTTGCTGAGAATATTACGATACTTTACCACTTGCTTGAAGTTCCAACAGCCCCTTCAACAAAACAGCTACGTTTTCAGTATTTAACATACCAGAAACTGTATTACATATCTTTTTTTCCAAACCATCAACTGAAGTTTCTAACTGCACAACTGTTATTTTGTATTGCACATTAAATTGATTTATACGCTTCTTCAGTAGAACATTCATTGCTTGAACTCTGTCGCATTGTGCCTTCAGTTGTTTAGAACATGCAAAACAGTAACTTTGACATCTTAAACAGTTGTACTAGGCACCAAGAGAATGAAATTCCACCATAAGATTATAATAATAGTTTTACTGCATAAAAAAATAGAAATTATCAGTATCCATCACTGTCGACATACTTAATCATAACCGAGTATTGACGAGCCCGATTTTAAATCGTTGGGCTTTTCTTAATGTTCCAATCATAGTGGAGATGTCAGCTGGGCTTACGTCGGTTGCCACAATGAGCGCTGTAAATCGTGTGTTAGTCACGGTGTGAAATTTTAACTCGTCGATGCCCGCTCATTCAGATTACCGTGAACGTGAAATAAGATATTGCATTTCGTTCTACACAATCATGATGAGTAAGATGTGGAAACTACCGTCTTCCAAGATGAGAAACATGCTCACCACAGAGCTGTACGCGTACGTCCCTGGTCTGGCAATCACTCAGTCATCCTGTCACAACGTGCGCCTCGATCACCCAATTTTAATCCCACGGAAAACATATGCGACTATATGGAGCAGCAGGTGGTGGAACTAAACAATCGGCATACTCGCAGGTTGCTTACTGTGCGGGATGTAAGCGTCAATCAGTAGCTTCAGCTGGATGTGGCGCATTCCTCGACCAGAGACGGTGTTATACGATATTACAGTCTGGCCTCCGAGGGTGACTAATTTTTTATCCGGTGTGCTAGTGTCACAGAAGGAACTTAACAAAAAAATATTTTTTTATTCTAGTAGAATTTTTAACTCTTACTCAATTTAACCATATTCGCCTCGTCAGATTTCTGGATGGGCGCTAAAGACCTAGATGTCGTGTCCCAAACAATTATATCATCCATATGTGGTTGATGTTCTTTCAGATATGTCCTAAAGAACAGACACCATTTCGATTATGCAGCCACTATGAATCAAGACACAAAGGAATTGAAAATATTAGCTGCCGGTGGACATTGATTTATATTAGTGAGGAAAGTTGAAAATCTGTTCACAAAATGGCTCTAAGGAGTATGGGACTTAACATCTGAGGTCATCAGTCCCCTAGACTTAGAACTACTTACACCCAACTAACCTAAGGACAGCACGCACATCCATGCCCGAGGCAGGATTCGAACCTGCGACCGTAGTAGCAGCGCGGTTCCGGACTGAAGCGCCTAGAACCGCTCGGCTACAGCGGTCGGCTTGAAAATCTGTGCCGGACCGGGATTCTGAACCGGAGTCCCCTACTTACAAGGCAGATGCACTGACCACTACGCCATCCGGACACAATTGTCACCACAACCGCGAGCTCGAATTCTTAGGGGAATCGGCGAAATGCCACGAGTAATGAGGCTAATGAGCGGGGGCACTGTATCAGCAGTGTGTGGTATAGGTTGAGCATTTGGGTCCGACGGGAGACGTTCTATGGTAGTCCCTGCATTTGCGGTGACCACTGTGTCCAGATGGCGTATTAGTCAGAGTGTCTGCCTTGTAAACAGGAGACGCAGGTCCGGCACAAATTTACAACTTGCCCCATTGATATAAATCAATGCCCACAAGCAGCTAATGCCTTGAATTCCTTTGTGTCTTCATTCTACCATCATAATCATCACCACATCACACCAAAACATATACAGCATAACGTAAGACATGAAATTCGTGGAGGATAATTCGATTTTCAGTGTTTTCTGCACGAATGTTCTACAAACGTCTCGCAAGTGTAAATAAGTAACGGCATCCTACTCCCTACTGCGTCCATGGGCTCTGTGAGGCGCAGTATTTATGCCGATGTTGACGGACGAGCTAAGTTCAGAATGAGAGCACACTTACTCCAAATGGGGAATTTCCGAGTAAATAAATCCCTTCAAAGGAAGTGCATAGGCACGCCGCTTGTGTTGCTGACAGCAGAGGGAGTGGCGAGAAGACGCCTGCGAGGCAGCGAAGTCTTGTGATGGAGGCGGCGGCGAGATACCACCTGCAGCCGCGTCACAAACGTGTTGCCCTTAGCGAGTAGAGACACTCTTCCAACCTGTATCAGGCTATTATGCCTGAACGAGAGCAGATATCGGCGAATAGCCCAAAAAATTAGAACCTAGCTCAATTTAAGATTTTAAAAAAAATCGTGAATGAAGAATAATACTTAGTTAATGTCAGTCAAACAAATCTCACGCGGGCTCGTAGATTTTTCATGCCGTGTTCCTTGACTTCCAGAAAGCGTTCGATACTGTTACGCATTGTCACCTAATGAATAACGTATGGAATATCAGACCAGCTGTGTGGTTGTTTTGAAGACGTCGTGGAGAACGGAATACAGCATGTTATTCTCAGCAGAAAGAAATCGTCAGACGCAAATGTAATTTCGGGAGTACACGAATGGAGTGTTATAGGACGAATAATTTTCACAATATACGAGGACGTACTGAAAAACAATGCCTCCGAATTTTTTATGTGAAAACTCTTTAAGCTTTTTAAAAGGAACGAAAGTTATTAACATTGTACATATTTATTCTTCATGTCCACATTCTGCAGCGCTCTGTCGCTCAAGGGCACCGATAGAAGCATGTAACATGGCGGTGTGTAACGTAACTATGTCGGTGCGTGAGAAACAGCGTGCCGTAATCGAGATTCGGATTCGATGAGTTCGTCCACACGTGGAGCACCCTCTCCATCAGCATGACAATGCCAGATGACACACGAGCGTTACGACATCTGCAACAAGACGCCTAGCGTCCACTGTCATTCACCATCCTCCATACAGTCCCGTCTTGGCTTCATCCGGTTTTCATCTGTTCCCAAAACTTAAAAAGAACACCTTCGAGGACTTCACTTTGATGATGATGATGATGATGATGATGATGATGATGTGATGCAAGGAGAGGCGAGGTTGTGGCAGCGTTAGGAAAGCCAATCATTCTACAGTGAAAATATCAACAAACAGGTATTTCGGTAGGAGATATGTGTTCGTCACCGGGGTGACTATGTTGAGTAATACACTGAAGCGCTAAAGAAACTGGTATGGGCATGCGCATTCAAATACTGAGATACACAAACAGGCAGAATACGGCGCTGTGGTCGCCAACGCCTATATAAGACAGCAAGTGTCTGGCGCAGTTGTTAGATCGGTTACTGCTGCTACAATGGCAGATTATTAAGATTTAAGTGAGTTTGAAAGAGGTGTTATAGTCGGCGCACGAGCGATAGGCTAGGCGCAAATTGAGACGCGTATAGTACGTGTGACGTGACATGAGACTACAGCGCGACACGCACGTGGCGAATGAGTCGCGCGGGTGCAGCGCATATTGCGACGCGTACACCATACTTCGCACACGCCGACTGGCGACGCTCTGCGCTGACAGAACCGAAGTGTGCGCAACCTGTTACCTTTCTCAAACGAATTTACAGAAACTATTCACTGAAAATATATGATTTTTGCCTTACTTGTAGTGTTTATACGTCAGCTTCGTGACGAAGTGCCCGTCACCTCGCTAATTACCATTCTTATTGTGCTGTGCACATTTTAGTAAGACACTATGCAAAACTCAAAAAGTTTGCAACGAAAATTAGGGGGCGCTCTGATTTTGCGTTTTGTGCGTATTACAGCATATGTTGCAGCGTATGAAATTTAGCTAACATGCTGAATTTTTGTTTAGACTTGGGAGGAGGTCTCTATCTGCCTCCGATCTCGAGAAAATGGATCCCATGTAGCGCGCTCACTTCCGATCTCACGCTGGCGAGAATGAAATACTCGCAACATCTCTCATATCTCCTAAACCGCTCGAGACATCGAAACGAAAGTTTGGCGAATGATAGCACACAAGGAGGAGTTTTTTTTGCCAATTCTTAAACACACGGAACTTTCTTATCTATGGCGATATATCAATACCTATACTTCCCTTTTTATTTATTTCACTCCAGTGACTAAGTTTTTAAGAGTTATCGACAGCTAGCTAAACAAGAGCTTCTTAGTATGAAAATAAACATAAAATTTCTTCTCTTATGTTACTGCAAGCCGACACTATCAGGTTTTTCGTAAACTATTGAGCTCTGTGATTGCCAATTACTTGTTTAATGAGGCACTCTGTTTCGGAATTCTGTCTCAATAGCTGCTGTGAGATGAGTTTAGCAAATTACACTGTGACAAAGGAAGTACAATTAAACCAGTCACCAAGAGAAATGTGGCCGTTTCTCACAAACAGTGATGCTTCTTCGAATGAGAAATGGTTAACAACTGACACAAAAGTAGATTGGCAATTCCATTGGGATTTTGGAGGAATCCCCGTAACCCATCGTATTTTTAACACTGAGCGACTGGAATGGAAACTTACAAAAGGATTTTATTCCTTCTCTTGATCTGAGCAGTATTAAATAATGACGAGCGTTCCTTCAGGCGGAATGATAGGCTCATGCCAGATACTTGTTACTCACCTACGGCTTGCCAAACTGACAATGCGTGATCGCGAATAAAATAGTTGTTATTGAGAGAAATAAACAATTGATCTGTCGCACAACACAATGGTCAGTGTGCTGTCAGCAACGGGGGATAATGCGCGCGACAGGAATGCACAAGCTAGCCATGTGTGCCTTGTGAGTTGGAGTTCGAAAAACATTGTCATGAAAGTAGATCTGCCTTTGTCAGCAGTACATTTCAACAAATTAAATATATCTAATCGTAACACTCTTTTAGGATATTCCTAATTTCGTAATAATACCGACCATTTTCTTCATTTGTGTAGCCTGTTGTATAATTAATTTATTAATGCTGATAATGTGCATGCAACAATTGAAATGCTTTTTCTCATCACGGCGAACCAATTAAAACATTGTTATTTGTGACTGCTTTTCGACTGTTTCTAGCTTGCGGTGGAAATGTGATTTTCACATGCATGTAGTACAGTGTGTTGTATTACATTATTACATCCATATCAGAGTAATCACAGTGAAACTTCTATACTTCAGATCTTGGACGCTTTTTACCACAAGCACAAAGGGATCACACCTGTAGAGATTATCCCTTTGTAAATTTTTGTAACAGATCGTACAGATACGCTAGCGTACTAGGCAGCGAGAATATAACCTTGTTTTATTTTCCTGCCTTGATTCTTCATCACATGATTTTATAATATTCCTTGCTTGCTTATTCACTACCCTCTGTCCCTTCTTGCGATCTGAAAACATCGCGGAGGCATATCATACAATTCCAAGGGCCAATGGCTCATCAGTTACTGTAGTATGTATTTTTCTTGACAGAAGAAAAACAAACCGAAACTATACAGATATAAATAACAGAAAAGTATAATGTATTAACGAAGAAAGCTGGAGCGTTTAAATGACGAAAAACGAAACACTACCCAAAGGCAATGAAATTTAGTACACAGTAAGGCAAAATTTATCGTATTGGCAATACTACCACTGCTGATATGCGCCGTTCCGATGTGAGCATATGGCCGGGCTACTTTTCCGCTCCCCTCCTCAAATTTCCCACGGTGCTAGCGGGGCACGCGCGACGCGCGGCGCGAGAAACTGTGCCTCAATCACAACGCCGCGCGAGAAACTGTGCCTCAACCACAACGCCGCGCGACCTGGTGCAGGCGCGTGTCGCGTCCCCGTCAAGTCGCGTCGCAATTTGCGCGGTCCCATTTGAACCTGTGATGTTACAAAAACGCGCGCTGCGCTGCGTCGCGCCACACGCGCTATACGCGTCTCAATTTGCGCCTAGCCAATTAGGACACAGCATTTCCGAGGTAGCGATGAAGCGGGGATTTTCCCGTAAGACCATTTCACGAGTGTACCGTGAATATCAGGAATCCGGTAAAACATCAGATCTCCGACATCGCTCCGGCTGGAATAAGATCCTTCAAGAACGGGACCTACGACGACTGAAGAGAATCGTTCAACGTGACAGAAGTGGAACCATTCCGCAAATTGCTGCAGATTTCAATGCTGGTACATCGACAAGTGTCAGCGTGCGAACCATTCAATGAAACACCACCCATATCGGCTTTCGTAACCGAAGGCCCTCCCGTGTACCCTTGATGACTCCACTCCTCGCCTGGGCCCGTCAACGCCGACATTGGACGGTTAATGACTGGAAACATGTTGCCTGGTCAGACGAGTCTCGTCTCCAATTATATCGAGCGGATGGACGTGTGCGAGTGTAGAGACAACCTCATGAATCCATGGACTCTGCATGTCAGCTGCTCTAAGCTCTGTAACGGTGTTGGGCGTGCGGTTGGAGTGATATGGGAACCCTGATACGTCTAGATACGACTCTGACGGGCGACACGTACATACGCATGCTGTCTGATCACCTGAACCCATTCATGTCCATTGTGCATTCCGACGGACTTGGGCGATTCCAGCAGGACAATGTGACACCCCACACGTCCAAAATTGCTACAGTGTGGCTCCAGGAACACTCATCTGAGTGTAAACACTTCCGCTAGCCACCAAACTCCCCAGATATGAACGTTATTGAGCATATCTGAAACGCCTTGCAACGTGCTGTTCAGAAGAGATCTCCAGCCGCTCGTACTCTTACAGATTTATGGACAGCTCTGCAGGTTTCATGGTATCAGTTCCATCCAGCACTACTTCAGAGATCAGTCGAGTCAATGCCACGTCGTGTTGCGGCACTTCTGCGTGCTCGCGGGGCCCGTACACGATATTAGGCGGGTGTGTCAGTTTCTTTGGCTCTTTAGTATAAACACGTAGATGTGAGGAATAAAGATTTAGAACGTTAATAACGTTTGTTTCAGCTAAAAAGCTTTAAGAGTTTACATATAAAAATTATGAGGCATTATTTTCCAGCACGCACTCGTATATAAACAGCGTAGTGCATAACGTCGGAAATTCCATGAGACTCTTCGCGAATGATGATGTAAACAGAGATGTTGCAACGCTAGAAAATAGTGGCGAAATGCAGGAATACCTCGACAGGATCAACATTTGGTGAGGAATGCAGCGTAAAAATGCCATGTATTACCTATGAATAAACAGAAAGACCCATTACTGTACGATCACGCGATTTATAAAACATCACTGGAAGTAGTCACATCCATTAAACATCTGGGAGTAGGGATACTCAAACTATTTAAAGTGGAATGACAACATAAATCTAATCGCAGGTAACTCAAAAGCCAGACTGAGATTCGTTGGAAGAATTCTGAAGAAACGTAGCCTATCCACGAAGAACATTCGAATATTCGGATCTGCGTCCAATAGGATTAACCAGAGGAAATAGAGAAGATTCAACGAAGAACAGTGCATTTTGCCTTAGGTCCATTTAGTAAGCACCAAAGCGTCGCAGAGATGCACATCCATCTCCAAGGGCAGATGTTGCGGGAGAGCGTTCTGCATTATGGTGTGATTTGCTGTTAACATTCTCATACACACCAAGAGATGGCTTACGGAGTATAGATGTAGGCGTCTTTTTTAATGTAGGACGAGGAACTCGGGTGTCAGTGAGGGTTCTGCTTAATTTTAACTATCATTTTTTATACACTGCCTGAAACAAGTGACACATACAGAAGACATGGTCGGCTGTCAAAATAACTTCGCACACGCAGGCACCATCGGAGGATATGAAATAATTTGAGATGCAATTATCTGGGGCAGATAGGAAGGGCACCACAGTGCGTTAGCGTTGTTCGTGTCTAGTGCTGCTATCAGGGCTGGCAAGGTATATAAGCAACAGGAACAGCGTCAGATGCTGAGTGGTCACTGTGAAAGACACTTAGACAGTGCGTGCTCGTGTGAGACAGCATCATCAGCACGTGACAGAGTTGGAAAGGAGACTCGTTGTGGGTCTCGTTTGGCCGGCTGGTCAACTTGTGCAATATACATATTCGTGGGGCATTCGAATGTGAAAGCTGTCCGATGTTAGACAGCATAGGAACGTGTGGGCAGGTATACTAGACGTCAAGGTTCCAGTCGATCAAGTCTGATCACCGCAAGGGACGATCGTCGTATTGTGCCCCAGGCTCGTCGTAACCACTTCACATATGCTCTTGGCATCAGAGAACAATTAATGGACTCCCTCCAACAATCATGCCTCCCACACCATTGGTAACTGACTAGCAACGTCTGGACTAGGGAATTACCGTCCATTCGTAGACTGGCGTTGGCTTTACAACACAGCGGCTGAGTTTGGAGTGGTGTCGTTACCGGAAAGCATGAACAGCTCACGAATGTGGTCGCATTGTTTTTAGCGACGAATCGCACTTCTGCACTACCCTGGATGGTCACTGTCGGTGATTACGGCCAACCTGGGGAGATGTCCCATTGTTTCAATGTTTTTGAGAGGCACAGAAGTGTTATTGTACTCCTAGCGTCTGGCAGAAAACCCAAGGAGATTCTGGTCATACATAAAGCACACCAGTGGCAAGACGCAATCAATACCTTCACTGCGCGATAACAACGGTGAAGTCACTGATGACAGTGCCACTAAAGGAGAGTTATTAAACACGGTTTTCCGAAACTCTTTCACCGAATTCCAATCAAGAACAACTGCCAAGATGAGAAACATAGAAGTACATATCCTCGGTGTAACAAAGCAGCTTAAATCACTTAATAAAGGCAGGGCCTCCGGTCCAGATTGTATACCAGTCAGGTTCCTCTCAGAGTGTGCTGATAAAATATCTCCATATTTAGCAATTATATACAACCACTCACTCACAGAAAGATCCGTACCTAAAGACTGGAAAATTGCTCAAGTCACACCAATACCCAAAAAGGGAAGTAGGAGTAATTCGCCGAATTACAGGCCTATGTCACTAACGTCGATTTGCAGTAGGATTTTGGAACATATACTGTATTCGGACATTATGAAGTACCTCGAAGAAAACGTTTTTTTGACACATAGTTAGCACGGATTCAGAAAATATCGTTCTTGTAAAACACAACTAGCTCTTTATACTCGTGAGATAATAAGTACTATCGACAGAGGATGTCAAATTGAGTCCATATTTTTAAATTTCCAGAACGCTTTCGACACCGTTCCTCACATGCGTGTTCTAACCAAACAGCGTGCCTACAGAGTATCGCCTCAGTTGTGCTACTGGATTCGTGATTTCCTGTCAGAAAGGTCACAGTTCGTAGTAATAGGCGGAAGGTCATCGAGTAAAACAGAAGTAATATCCGGCGTTTCCCAAGGAAGTGTTATAGGACCTCTATTGTTCTTGATCTATATTAACGATATAGGAGACAATCAGAGTAGCCGTCTTAGATTGTTTGCAGATGATGCTGTCATTTACCGTCTTTTAAAGTCATCAGATGATCAAAACGACTTGCAAAATGATTTAGATATCTGTATGGTGCGAAAAGTGGCAATTGGCCCTGAATAAAGAAAAGTGTGAACTTATTCATATGAGTACTGAAAGAAATCAGCTAAATTTCGATTACGCGACAAGTCACACGAATCTGAAGGCTGTAAATTCAGCTAAATACTTAAGAATTACAATTACAAATAACCTCAATTGGAACGATCACATATTTAATATTGTGGGTAGAGTAAACCAAAGACTGCGATTCATTGGCAGAACACTTAGAAGGTCCAACAGGTCTACTGAAGAGACTGTTTACACCACGCTTGTCCGCCCTATTCTGGAGTATTGGTGTGCGGTTTGGGATCCGCATCAGGTGGGACTGACGGATGACATCAAAGAAGTACAAAGAAGGGCAGCTCGTTTTGTACTATCGCGAAATAGGGGAGATAGTGTCACAGACATTGGAGTGGGAATCATTAAAACATAGGCGTTTTTCGGTGCGACGGGATCTTCTCATGAAATTTCAATCACCAGTTTTCTCCTCCGATTGCGAAAACATTCTGTTGCCACCCACCTACATAGGGAGAAATGATCATCATGATAAAATAAGAGAAATCAGGCCTCGCACAGAAAAACTGAAGTGCTCGTTTTTCCCGCGCGCCGTTCGAGAGTGGAACGGTAGAGAGACAGCTTGAAGGTGCTTCATTGAACCCTCTGTCAGGTACTTTATTGTGAATAGCAGAGTAATCACGTAGATGTAGATGGTGTGGGGAGCCGTCGGATACTACTATAGGTCATGGCTAGTGGTGACGGTGCGTCACGGACATACTGCGTCCTCGTTGTTACCTCTCATGCGACAGCATCGCAGTGCCATTTTTCAATGCTGTTCCACCTGTGGCGCCTGTCTCTGTGAACTGCCTGAGTGATGTTAAGGTACTTTTATTGTCAGTAAGCTCCCCAAATCTGTCTCCGATAGAACATGTATTAGACAAGCGCGGTCATCAACTGTGTCCCAGTGGTAGTATCCATACCAAGGACCAGTTACAACAGTTGTCGGCCAGCTTGCCTCAGGAGAGTCTACAAAGGTTTTACAACGCCCTTCCCAAGCAAATCAGTTCATGCATCCAGGCCAGACGGGGTGCAACGCCGTACTGATAAGTCGACTCATACTGCCAAGTAATCTGTAAATTCGGCTCGAGTTTGTAATCACCGAAATAACATTGTATATCATCTCAACCCGCGAAGTTTTAATTCGTTTCCTCTTCCTCTTCTGGGTTTTTCAATTTTTGCATTATATTTGATTCCGTGGCGGCCAGTGCACATCGTAAGTCATACTCAATGTTCATTCAGTACTTGGTTTCGTTTTCATTTGTTTTTTGTAAATCATTCTTCAAACTGTTATGACGCAGCCCGCCACGACTTCCTCTGCTGTGCCAGCCTCTTCAGCTGTAGTTAGACCTAATGTCCTCGATTATTTGCTTGACACATGGGCGACCGCAGAGATCTATCCAAGGAGAGGCAATATTTTAAAACTGCCATTTTTATATAAATCATTCGGTGAGTTTGAAAATGTAATTTGAGAGGATATAAATCTGTTTTATGCTTTCTCAAAAGGATTGACAGTGAATCATTCTACTCGTATATATGTTCTGAAAGACAGAGTATTTTATACCTAAAAGGCCAGTACTCACATTAGAATATGCAACGTAGATCGTTTTATACTATCAGTATGAATAGGGATGCTATTCCTTTTTAGTTTAACATTCTGAAATGACTTCACGTGACCAAATCGAGCGTATCCGACGTGTTGCGAAATTAGGCTAAAAGATTTCCTAATATATTTTTATTCATTTAGAGTTGGGAAATGAGGCAAAAAGAGTTTACTGAATATATTTCTATTCATATATCATTAATGTTAACATTAAAAATCTGATGCAGAGAAAAACGAGGCTGACTGAGAAAACCCCCTTCGTTGAAACTGCCTGGCAGATTAAAGCTGTGTGCCGGACAGAGACTCGAACTCGGGATCTTTGCCTTTCCCGGGCAAGTGCTCTACCATCCGAGCGACCCAAGCACGACTCACGACCCGCGAGTTCGAGTCTCGGTCCGGCACACAGTTTTAATCTGCCACGACGTTTCATATCATCGCATACTCCGCTGCAGAGTGAAAATCTCATTCTGGACCCTCTTGGTTATCTACAAAACTAACGATCAAATTGCTATTTAAATTCGAGAAACAGAAAATAAATTTTATTTAACTTTGGTGCAATATATAACACTGCTTGCTTATAAACCTGCACGTATGAGCATGTTATTGGATTTATTACATTATTTACATGCAATCTATTTTCAAAGTTGAACGAAATTTATTTTAGAAGCTACTTTTCTGGGTTTTTTGGGTTACTGTAACCCGCCGCCGGCATCCGAACCCCGCAAACCAAGCTTCAAATTAACCAGTGAATCGACTCTTAACAGCCTACGAAAAAACCAACATGGACATCTTTTCATCAGTTCTACATGATATTGTATAGCCATGCCACCTGGACTGAAGAATTCCTAACTTATAGATTCTAATAATAATACCGATAAAGTATATAAAATATTGTAACATAATAGTAGTCATTTAATTACGCCAATGTTTAGAACTTAGCTTCAGCATTATGTCCAGGACGTTGCAGTTCAGAAAAATACAGCAATTGAAAGCATTCGTTCGAAAATTTGAGAAGTATATGTATCATGCAGTTAATTTAACGACCACAACGGCGACAACATCTAACAATTTAATAACTTCTTCTATAATAGGCCCGCAGCGTACGTAAGGTCAACACGATGTGAAATTTTCTTTCAACAAGTACAGTGTTACCTACAGATTGTTTTATATGACTCATGTTGATTACATTGGTTCACAATAGGCTCGTATCGGCGAGACTGCCATTTTCAAGTGTTTCTATTAAGATGTAATAATTGTTGTAATATACTTACGGCTACGTACTTTCTATTTAATATCAAATTATATTGTACTTACGTCTAGGTGGAATGATGTACATGGAATGAGCTTTCTGTCTAGTAAAATGTCATTATTATGAGTCACGTAGTTTCTTACGTTTTAGACTCTTGGCGATTTCATATCTTACTTCTTGACAGTTATTTGACGGTTTTCGCTGAATCGAGGCTTTACGTTTACAGAGGAAATTGTATTGCGGAAGTTCAGGGATGTTGTCCGAGTTTCAGAGAGTGTAAATTTGTAGATATGCGAATCTTAAGGTTATCTATTGTTTTTTATGCGTCGTGTCATTTTTATCCTTTTTCTGTTTTTTCAATAAAATTTTCTAAGCAATTTTTATGTTTCACATATGTCTGTTCATTATGGAAGTTGTTCGGACATTTTTCTTATGTGTGTAAATTTCCTTTTCTTCTAAGGCGTTCATGGCATGACCTTTACGTATTTCATGTAGAATCTGCAAAGCATTTTTGATTTGTTCTGCCTTCTGATTTTGGCTTTTCAGATGTAATTTTGTAAAAATTTCTTGCGGCAACTGCGCTGAATTATATATCAGACAACCAAGAAGAAACTTTGGAATCAGATTTAAAGAAAATACAAGGCACTGTGAAAGTAACCAATCAAGTTTTTTACTTACACTTGAGAAGCCAAAACACAAGGTAGAACAAATCGAAAATGCTTTGCAAATTCTACCAAAATAAGTAACTTAGAAGTAGATATCCTCGGAGTAGTGAAAAAACTTAAAACACTTAATAAAAGCAAGTCTTCTGGTCCAGACTGTACACCAATTAGGTTCCTTTTAGAGTATGCTGACGCAATAGCTCCATACTCAACAATCATATACAATCACTCGCTCGACGAAAGATGCATACTCAAAGACTGGGGAAGTTGCACAGGTCACACCAATATTCAAGAAAGGCAATAGGAGTAATCCACTAAATTACAGGCCCGCATCATCAACGTCAATGTGCAGCAGGATTTTGGAACATATATTATGTTCGAACATTATGAAATACCTCGAAGGGAACGACCTATTGGCACATAGTCAATACGGATTTAGAAAACATCGTTCTTGTGAAACGCATCTACGTCTTTACTCACACGAAGTGTTGAATGCTATCGACAAGGGATTTCAAATCTATTCCGTATTTATAGGTTCCCAGAAGAGTTTTAACACCGTATCTCACAAGCCGCTTGTAATCACATTGCGTGCTTATGAAACATCGTCTCAGTTATTCGACTGGAATCGTTATTTCCTGTCAGAGAGGTCTTCTTCGTAACTGACGGAAAGTCATCGAATAAAACAGAAGTTACTTATGGTGCTCCCCATGTTAGTGTTATAGGCCCTCTGCTGTTACTTATCTATATAAACGATTTAGGAGACAATTTGAGCAGCCGTCTTATGTTGTTTCCAGATGACGCTGTCGTTTATCGTCAAGTAAAGTCTTCAGAAGATCAAAAAAATTGCTAAACGAATTATAAAAGATATCTGTACGGTGCGAATATTAGCAATTGACCGTAAATAATAATAAAGTGTGAGGTCATACACATCAGTCTTAAAAGGAATCCGTTAAACTTCGATTACACGATGAATCAGTCAAATCTAAAGGCCGTAAATACAACTAAATACCTAGGAATTACAATTACGAACAACTTAAATTGGAAGGAACGCATAGAAAACGTTGTGGGGAACGCTAACCAAAGACTGCGTTTTATTGGCAGAACACTGCCTACACTACGCTTGTCCGTCCCCTTTCGGAGTACTGCTGCGCAGTGTGGTATCCTTACCAGAAAGGATTAACGGAGTACATCGAGAAAGTTCAAAGAAGTACAGCATGTATTGTATTATCGAGAAATAGGGGAGAGGGTGTCATGGATATGATACAGGATTTGGGGTGGACATCATTAAAACAAAGGCGTTGCTCGTTGTGGCGGGATCTTCTCACGAAATTTCAATCACCATCATTCTCCTCCGAATGCGAAAATATTTTGTTGACTCCGACCTACACAGGGAGAAATGATCATCATAATAAGATAAGGGAAATCAGAGCACGTACGGAACGATATAGGTGTTCATTTTTTTCTGCGCGCTGTTCGGGAGTGGAATTACAGAGAACTGTTGTGAAGGGGTTTGCTGAACCGTCTGCCAGGCGGAGTAGCTATATAGATGGTCATAAAATACCTTAAGGTTATCCTATGAACATCTTATAAGAAATCGAAATTTACATAAAATAAAGTAATAGATAACGTTAAGATTCGCATATCTAGAAATTTTCAATTTCTGAAACTCAAAACAATATCTCTGAACTTCCGCAAGATAATTTCCTCTGTGAAGTTAAAGCATCGCTGGAGCGAAAACTGACAACTGTCAAGAATGGCAAATGGCTCTGAGCACTCTGGGACTTAACATCTGTGGTCATCAGTCCCCTAGAACTTAGAACTACTTAAACCTAACTAACCTAAGGACATCACACACATCCATGCCCGAGGCAGGATTCGAACCTGCGACCGTAGCGGTCACGCGGTTCCAGACTGAAGCGCCTAGAACCGCACGGCCACACCGGCCGGCTACTGTCAATAAAAACGATATATATCGTCACCTATGTCTTTGCATTCAGTTTTTGCCCTCAACTACATCCTTTAGTACCATGGAAGCTATTCCCTGATGTCTTAACACGTATCCTGTCATCGGCTGCTACCGGAGTCGACAGTCTGCAGGTGATCCACAGACGTGGAGCCACCCTTCTAGAACAAAAACAGGCAAATAAACAGAAACAGAAATCAAGAGGTAGTGTCAGATGGAGAGGCAGAAAACATTCAGGCCATTCTGGCAGCCACCATCTTGCACGCTACTTGTAATTTTTAAATGGAAATAGGGTGCCGTGACTTATCAAACAGATAGAGAATTACACGAGAAAAGCAAAGACGTCTTTCATTTGAGGATAGCTTTCTTCATTTTCAAGTTACGTTGCATTTTGTATAGAAGAAGTCAACGTCTGGTGATAACACATTAAGGCTACAGAAAGTGCTGCCTCGTGATGGGTGGGTGTTGTGTGATGTCCTTATTAAGTAATTCTAAGTTCTAGGGGACTGATAACCATAGATGTTGAGTCCCATAGTGCTCAGAGCCATATGAACCATATGCTACAGAAAGTGCCCAACGTACTGCCCAGAAAGTTGTAAGATTTCCGTATCTGCCTCACGTATTCCTCACTGACGTTAACCTGCACATACGCTGTCTCTCTCTAGAGGAGATTATGCAGTCACAGTCATATGCGAATGGGACGAGTAGAAACTCTGTAGTACATTGTACAATGGGATGTACCACCTGCCATACACTTCACAGTGGTTTTCAAAGTATGGATGTTAGATACAGATATTTATAGGAGAGCACTGTTAGCCTCGTGCCGTTTCGTTCAGAGAAACAAGCTGCGTTGCACGAAATTCAGGTGCAGAAATTTTCAAAATGTCCAATAACTTAGGGGTAAATATAATAAACGCGGGAAAGGATCGTAGCGAAATTTTCCGACATCAGGAACTAATCTTTGGTAATGACTATTTCAGGCGGAACAGGTCTAGCGTGAGCAATGCGTGTAAAACACGCGAAATGTTGGTATCAGACATCTGCACGTCGCGTCGGTGTTGGCGGTGCCACACTGATAAACAATGTTTAGTCGTCTGTGATACGTCCAAGATGGAATCTGCTCTTTCTTACTGTTTATAACAAGTTATCAAAGGTGGAGCATGAATAGTACAGGAATATATGTAACATACCGTTAGCCATTAAAATTTCAGCGTTATGAAGGCGGCATGCATCTGAGAAAAGACTTGCCAAATGTTACGTCTGGAGCGTTGCACTATATGGTGTTGAGACCCGGACATTGAGGAAGGAAGATGAAATAAGATTGGAGGCACTAGAGATGTGGATATGGAGAAGGATGGAAAAAGTGAAATGGGAAGGCCGAGTAGGGAATGAAGAAGTATTAAGAAGAGTTGGAGAAGAAAGAAACATGCTGAAACTCATCAGAAAGAGAAAACGGAACTGGATTGGACATTGTTTGAGGAGGGACTGTTTATTGAAGGAAGGAATAGAAGGAATGGTGGAGGGAAAGAGGAAAAAGAAGGTATCAAATGCTGGACAATATCAAACGAGGCAAATATTCAGAAATGAAAACACTGGCCATTGACAGACAAAAGTGGAAGAGGCTTAACGCATGACAAGTCCTGCCGTAAGTCAGAATATCATACATACATACGTGCAACAAACGTCAAACTAACATTAATTATACTAATGTTCAAACACGCAAATAATTTATCATTTCAGTGTACCCACATAAACTGCCGGCCGGAGTGGCCGAGCGGTTCTAGGCGCTTCAGTCTGGAACCGCGCGACCGCTACGGTCGCAGGTTCGAATCCTGCCTTGGGCATGGATGTGTGTGATGTCCTTAGGTTAGTTAGGTTTAAGTAGTTCTAAGTTCTAGGGGACTGATGACCTTAGCAGTTAAGTCCCATAGTGCTCAGGGCCATTTGAACCATTTTGAACCCACATAAACTGAGTTGGCAAAATTCATAGTATAGCTCATAATATCGTGTCGGACCTCCTTTTGTCCGGTGTAGCGCAGCAGCTCGACAACGCGTGGACTCAACAAGTCGTCGGAAGTCCCCTACAGAAATACTGAGCCATGCTGCCACTATAGCCGTCCAAATTGTGGAACTGTTGCCGATGCAGGATTTTGTGCACAAACTGACCTCCCAATTATGTGTCAAGAATGTTTGATGGGATTCATATCGGGCGATCTGGCTGGCCAAATCATTTGCTCGAATTGTCCAGAATGGTCTACAAACCTACCGCGAACAATTGTGGCCTGGTGTTATGGCGCATTGTCATCCGTAAAAATGCCATCTTTGTTTTGGAAGATGAAGTGCATGAATGGCTGTAAATGGTCTCCAACGAGCCGAACATAACCATTTCCAGTCAATAAGCCACTCAGTTGGACCAGACGATGCAGTCCATTGCATGGGAACGCACCCCAAACTGTTATGGAAACACAATCAGCTTGCACAGTGCCTTGTTGAGAACTTGGGTCTGTGGCTTCGTGGGGTCTGCGCCACATTCAAAACCTAACATCAGTTCTTACCAACTGAGATCGGAACTCATCTGACTAGGCCACTGTTTTACAGTACTCTAGGGTCCAACCGATATGATTAGGAGCCCGACAGAAGCGCTGCAGGCGGTGTCGTGCTGTTAGCAAAGGCACTTGCGTCGGTCGTCAATTGTCATAGTCCATTAATGCCAAATTTCGCAGCACTGTCTTAACAGATACGTTCGTCGTACGTCCCACATTGATGTCTGCGATGTGTTGCTTGTCTGCTAGCACTGACGACTCCACGCAAAAGCCGCTGCTCTCGGTCGTTAAGTGAAGACCGTCGGCCATTGCGTTATCTGTGGTGAGAGACAATGCCTGAAATTTGGTATTCTCAGCACAGTCTTGATTCTGTGGATCTCAGAATATTGAATTGCCTAACGATTTCCGAAATGGAATGTCCCATGTGTCTAGCTCCAACTACCATTCCACGTTAAAAGTTCGCAAATTCCCGTCGTGCTGTGATAATTTGTTGTAAATCTTTTCGCATGAATCACATGAGCGCATATGACAGGTCCGCCAATGCACTGTCCTTTCATACTTTGTTTAAGCGATACTACCGCCATCTGTTTATGTGCATATCGCAATCCTATGAGTTTTGTCACCTCAGTGTATGGCTGTAACAGTTTGTGGGGATGTGAAATGGAATTATCGCATGAGGTCAGTTGTGGGTAAAGCAGTTCATTGATAGGATACTGATAAAATTTATGCAGTCTACAAACGAAAGTGCTATAAATCCATTTGTGCGACCCATCGCTGAATATTTCTCCAGCGTAATCAACTCATACCATGTAAGACTAACAGAGATATTTAACGAGTACAAAGAAAGACAACATCACTGGCCACAATTTTGTTTGAGCCGAGGTAGAGTGTGACGAAAATGCTGAATAACCTTCTCGTATAGATGATTGAAGATAGACGCCAACCATCTCCAGAAATGCCCTACGTATCACTGCAGAGGCAACGAAGCAATCACTTTTTCCGCGCATCATGTTCGAATGGAACGGATAGAAACCCCAATACATTGTGCAATGGAATGTACAATCCGCTATGCACTTCATAGTGGTTTTCAGAATACGGATGTCAGATGTAGATATTGATGCTAGGGCGCTATTAGCCTCGAGACGCATCGTTCAGAGAAACATGCTGCTTTGCACGGACTATCCGGGTCCAGAAAGTTACAAAGTGTCCTAAAGCTTGCTTTACTTACTTCACGTGTTCAGGATCAGAAAATCGCACATAGCTACAAGGCTCCTCTTACACTGGATTCTGTTTCGTGCCTTCTGTTGATAATCACCTTCTATGCCGATCTGCAGCAAGTCCTCGTGGATTCAGTCTCTCCACCTTTTCTTTGGTCTTCCTAGTGGTCTTCTTGCACAGACAGTAAAATCCACAGATTTCAGAGGCCATCGTTGTTTATTCATTCGAGAGATATTTCCTGTCCTTACTAGCTGCTTGCTTCCTGTCGAGCCTACCATGTTTGGTCTATTGTAGATTTCATTCAATCAGGTGACCACTGTCTTCAATCCATCTGATATATCCTCCAAAATCGGGATACGCTTAATTAATTGGTGAATTTCTTTGTGGAGTCTCTCTCCTCTAGCTTGAATGACTTCTGCCTGGATTCCATCTTCTCCTGGACGTTTGATGTTCTTCAGCTTCATTATCTGAATCTTTATTTCCTCCATTGTAAGTGATCGATAATATAGATCTACAATGTCATGATATATATTTTAAAGCATAAGATCAGGCGATACCAGCATAGCTCTGCCGAATCATGTCATAAGTAAAATGCTTTTTTAGTGATATTAGCGTAAAAAGTTTTCTTTCTGTTATTACGATGTCATGAGATTGTAATTCAAACAGATCTTTAGGTTCATCACAGTTGAGGAGCTCTCTAAAGTAATGTTTCCATCTCTCAGCAATGTTAGCCTCACTGGTGAGTATGGTCCCATAATTGTCCTTGCCGCAGTTTTGGCTAGTCTGGTATCCCTTCTTAGAGAAGTTAAATTTACGGTACATATTTTGCCTCCCTTTCCCCAAATAATTTTGTTGAGCCTCCTGTATCGTTTATTTGATGTACATTCTCTTTGCTCTCCTCAAGGTTCCTTGGGTACTTCTCCGTATTTCTTCGTCGTGTACTTTGCCTTGAGCGAAATCTGCTCCCCGTGGCCAGCTCTCGTTGGCTTCTATTCCCTTGGCTTATGCTTTAATGCATTCGTCCCAAAGCTTAGGTATCAATATAATACAGGCGGTAGAGCATCGTAACGACGTGTTCCGGTATCTGGAATGAATCGTTGGAAACGATGATTTCGACTGGTTCAAGGCCTAGAGTGTAAAACATGCGAATTTTTTATATGAGACAATTTCACGCCGCGTCGATGATGATGGTGCCACAACGATAAATAAAACTTGATGATGATTATTTAACGAAGATGGAGCACGAATCGCGCAGGAACTGCAAACATGCACGTAACATACCGCTGGCTATTAAAATGGCAACATTATGAAGGCGGCATGCAACAACGCCAAACTGGTATGAATTGCAGTAGTTGCTTGAACATGCAAATGGTTTGTAATTTCAGGCCGAGCGGTTCTAGGCGCTACAGTCTGGAACCACGCGACCGCAACGGTCGCAGGTTCGAATCCTGCCTCGGGCATGGATGTGTGTGATGTCCTTAGGTTAGTTAGGTTTAAGTAGTTCTAAGTTCTAGGAGACTGATGACCTCAGAAGTTAAGTCTCATAGTGCTCAGAGCCATTTGAACCATTTGTAATTTCAGTGCAAACACATAAAGGACGCAGGAGTACAATCGTCTACATTCCGTAGTTTCAGAGCGAGCATGCAGCGGGTTTCTCATTCAGAAATCGCATTTGAATATTGTCTGTTTGTGTTATGCCTCATGTAAGATTGAGGAATGTCTACCAGCACGTGTTGGAACTGGAGAGAGGCAGGATCGTGGCCTATCGAGAATATGGTTTATCGTTCCGTGTTATTCCTCCTTGCGTCGATCGGGATCCCATGACAGACAAATATCGATCGGTTCAGGCAGTCCGTAATGAGCGTCAAGAAGGATTTCAATGATTCCACGCGACTAACGAAAGAGATAACAGGCATATTATTCGTTCGACATGCAGGACGCGCGGAGTGGCCGCGCAGTTTGAGGCGTCATGTCACGCACTGCGCGGCCCCTCCCGCCGGAGGTTCGAGTCCTCCCTTGGGAATGGGTGTGTAAGTTGTTCTTAGTGTAAGTTAGTGTAAGTAGTGTGTAAGTGTAGGAACTGATGACCTAAGCAGTTTGGTCCCTTAGGAATTCACACACATTTTAACATTTTGACATTCAGGATCATACAGCCACATTTGGAACTTTCAGTCAGGAAATGGATATGTTTGCTGCAAGGTAGATACCCACACGGACAGTGCGATGGCGTCTGAAGCACAACGTATTGTCGGCATAACGACCGTTTTTGTGGGTTATGTTTATGCGGCAGTGGGGAGAGGCTCGCCAACGTGGCCATGTACGACCGCGCTGGACACAGTAGCGCCACTTCGTCCTTTCAGACGAGTCCGTTCTGCGTACAGCATCACAATCGACGTGTCCGTCTGTGGAGGCTCCAAGAAGTCCGAACGTTGTCAGAATGCATCTGCAGTTGTCTTATTGGCACATAATTACGTCTGGTATGCGTGGGTGGTAAACTGGACAGCAACCGTTGCAGTCTTGGCATGCTCCAATTCTTTGCTGTGTCCACGGCATGTTATCTTCCAGCAAGATACTGCAAGGTTGTATGTTGCTCGTGTTGTCCAGCCCTGGCCAGAAATTTCTACATTGCGGGGAACTAGCGCGCCACCACTTGTCAGCCATTCCAGATTATGAATTACAACATGGTACTGAAACAGTATGGAATTACGTAGTCATTCAAGCTCAGTTCGACTCTATGCACAGTCGGGTTATGGTTCAAATGTCTCTGAGCACTATGGGACTTGACTTCTGAGGTCATCAGTCCCCTAGAACTCATAACTACTTAAACCTAACTAACCTAAGGACATCACACACACCCATGCCCGAGGCAGGATTCGAACCTGCGACCGTAGCGATCGCGCGGCTCCAGACTGTAGCGCCTAGAACCGCTCGGCCACCCCGGCCGGCTCAGTCGGGATAGATCCATTGTTTATACCAGAGGTGCTAGCACTGAATACTAAATTTCGCACCCCTTGTACGCTCTTATCACTGTTGCGCCACAGCTCCCTTTTGCTTGATGTGGCTGAGGTAACAGGAGATGTAATAATGACTTGCCGCAAGAAGCGTCAGGGAAGCAGGGCAGACGGATGCCATCGAGGCATTCTTTGAGAAGAATGAGCAAAGTTGACACAGCAAGAGTCGCCGTCCAGGCCATGTGCACACAAAGCCACCACACTTCTAGGTCTAACCGCCACTGGCAGGGACGACCACCGCTGACACAGCAGAAGTACAAAGATATGCTGGAGTAACCCCGACCGGGATAACCACACAGCCTAGCCCGACATCAGGCTCCTAGATGTCCTACGCGGCAAGGGGTGCGAGTCTGTCAAAATGATGATGCGTCAAACTGCCATAAATACTGTCCATTTTAACCTGCACCCAGCTACGAGAGGAAGTCACCGTCCTGAAGTGGGTTATCTAGCTGCCTCAAATAGATACTGACTTCACTCAGCTGTGTGTGCTCGTGGTCGGATGCCGCTGGGAGTTGAACTGGTGCTCTGTAGACAGACGGCCACCTGCTGGCTGATTTCCATCAACTGCAGGTCTCTTACATGTGGGACCGTTGTTCACACCTGAGTCTGCCTAGCTGCCTTGTGCAGGCATACTCTACTGGACCCACCAGGGCCAATGTTGACCGTGACCACAGTTTGCTACAACACATCGCTGTAAACCTCTGAATATATAATATTGTCATCCTCTTGAATTATCAGAAGACAACCACCCAATTCCTATCCACAGACCTGCAACCACGCCCAGGGCGAAGAGTCTAACGCATCGTGATCTTCAGAACAACGAGTCTTCCGCACACTGTAGAGGTTAAGTCACCCCAGACATGATATTTCCTGGCAGGCTAAAACTGTGTGCCAGACTGAGACTCGAACTTGCGATCTTAGCCTTTAGTGGGCAAGTGCTCTACCGACTGAGCTATCCATACGTAAATCCCGACCCGCCTTAACAGCTTAACTTCCGTCAATGCCTCATCTCCTACCTTCCAACCTTCATAGACGTTGCACTGTATACCTTGCTGGACTAACACTCCTGAAAGAAAGGATGTTGTGTAGACATCGCTTAGCCACAGCCTTGGGGACTTTTTCTCGAACGTATTTTCTTTCTGCAGTGGAGTGAGCGTTGATATGGAACTTTCTGGCTGATGAAAACTGTGTAGCGGATCGGGACTCTACCTTACACTAAACATTCAACAAGCGGAACTGGTACTTTCTGCAGACAATACTTGCGTTATAATAAACCTCAATAGAGAGAAACCAACAGAAAAGATGGTAAATGATATTTTCCAAAAAAAAAGAAATCCACAATATATTCATTTCTGTGCGACATACGGTGTCTTACCAACAAATTATATAGCACTTGAAGAGCAGTCAGTAAATAGGATAGACTGCTCCAAATTTTTGGGAGTACATGTATGTATGTATGTATGTTAACCGGGGACCTAGAAACGACGGAGAGGCTCCATCCCTGCCGCAGCCGCAATGGTCCGCAACTCCACGACGACTACCGCAATCCACTTCACCCCTCCGCCGCCCCACACCGAACCCAGGGTTATTGTCCGGTTCGGCCCCCGGTGGACCCCCCCAGGGAACGTCTCACACCAGACGAATGTAATCCCCATGTTTGCGTGGTAGAGTAATGGTGGTGTACGCGTACACTGGAGAGCTTGCTAGCGCAGCAATCGCCGACATAGTGTAACTGAGGCGCAATAAGGGGAACCAGCCCGCATTCGCCGAGGCAGATGGAAAACCGCCTAAAAACCATCCACAGACTGGCCGGTTCACCGGACCTCGACACAAATCAAATGGTTCAAATGGCTCTGAGCACTATGGGACTCAACTGCTGTGGTCATCAGTCCCCTAGAACTTAGAACTACTTAAACCTAACTAACCTAAGGACATCACACACATCCATGCCCGAGGCAGGATTCGAACCTGCGACCGTAGCAGTCGCACGGTTCCGGACTGCGCGCCTAGAACCGCGAGACCACCGCGGCCGGCTCGACACAAATCCGCCGGGCGGATTCGTGCCGGGGACCAGGCGCTCCTAACCGCCCGGAAAGCCGTGCGTTAGACCGCGGGAGTACATAATCGATGAAAACTTGAACTGGAAGAAGCATATTACAGAGCTTCTCAAACAGTTAAATTCAGCTACTTTTATTCTTCGCATAACTGCTAATCTTGGAAACACTCGAATCAAACTACTGACATATTTTGCATATTTCCACTCAATAAAATCTTACGGATTAATTTTCTGGGTAACTCATCACTTACAAACAAAGAATTGATTGCACAAGAGCGAGCAGTAATACTAATACCTAGTGTTCACCCACGGACGTCATGTACGTACCTCTCCAAGGAGCAAAGCATCTTAACTGCGCTGTCGCAGTACATGCATTCACTAATGAAATTCGTCGTAAATAATCCATAACAATCTGAGAAGAATAGTGATGTCCACACGTACAACACTAGAGGGAAAATTGGCCTTTATTATTCATTATTAAAGCAGCCAGTGGCTGAGTGAGGAGGTCAGTATGTAGCAGCAAAGATTTTTATTATTTGCCAAGTAACATAATGTGTCTGACAGGTAACAAAGCGAGTTTTAAATCTAACTTAAATAATCATTTCTAGTGGGTAACTTCTCACTTAACCATTGGTAACCGGGAAAAAAGAGAGAAAATAATTTGTTTTTAAGAGTAGATGCATGAGTAGGACTAAAAGATAATGTGTTCATTAATGCTAACACTAATTATGAATACATACCCCATGAACTGACTAGTTCTATGTCATGTAACTAACTAACAAACTGGGAAAGTATGGGATAAGGCACTGGCGGAAGTGAAAGTTCGAGGAGGGGTCCCGACTCATGTTCGGATAGCTAAGCTGGTGGTTCAAATTCAAATGGCTCTAAGCACTAAGTGACTTAACATCTGAGGTTATCAGTCCCCTAGACTTAGAACTACTTTAACCTAACTAACCTAAGGACATCACACACATCAATGCCCGAGGCAGGATTCGAACCTGCGACCGCAGCAGCAGCGCGGTTCCGGACTGAAGCGCCTAGAACCGCTCGGCCACAGCGGCCGGCTAAGTCGGTGGAGCAGTTTCTCGCGAAAGGTAAAGATCCCAAGTTCGGGTCCCGGTCCGCCACACAGTTTTACTATCTCAGGAAGTTCTATAGCAGCGCACACTTACTGCAGAGTGTAAATTCATTCTGGGCATCCCAGATCACTACATCACCTACAAATTTGATATTCTGTTTTCCCTGGGTGTACTGGACGCGCACAGTAACTAAAATTTCTCATTTGTTATCGTTCCTGGAGTTACAGTTTTAATGGCCAAGAGCGTAAATGATAGTGCAAGATGTAAGGGCAAAAGCCGAAGCACCTAGAGAAAAAACTTTCTCTGCGGGCGACATCCTTACTGGAAGAAATTTATCGCCGTGTAGAGAAACTTATGGAGTAGCTAATCGTTCATGTCACAGTCAGCTGGTCACGGTTCATGACAAAAAAATATTGTCCACTCAGTATAATTACAGGAGATGGTGGTGAATCGTTTGTGATAATATTCATAGATAATCACTAGTCAACTTGTCGGTAATCACTTTAAACATTTGCTACTAACTGTAGTTGTTGCTGTAAGTTGTTAACATAAATAAAAAACCCGAATGGGCATTATGAACCATTGGTTTCTTGTCTCCGTTTATAATGGATGGTGAAAACTGTACTCTTACTGAGACCTGAACATGGAACCTTGCGTTTTGGTTACAAGGCTCTAATAAATAAATTTTAAAATAAAACTGACAATGTTATAACGAATCTTTTGTGTTCAGTGTTGTCAGTGAATCATTGCCTCCGTCTGCCATCTTTCGTACTTCAACCTCCAGTGTCTCTTCGCCCACGAAAATATTTTTGTTCCCCTGTGGCGAATTCATTAACGCGCTAAATACATATTGATCAGATGATGTGTTCCCCTCTGCATTCGGGAACTGCTTCTGGATTTTCAGAGTTCCGGGTGTAAATATTTAGTAGCCTGTGACTGACAACTTCCGTTTGTGATGATCAGATAACAGGGTGCAAATCGAGTTCTGAATGAGATTCCAGAAAAGCTCTCATATCGCATTCCCTGTTATGGCGTGCTTTTGTCGCTCTCCCGCTACTTAATATGTCGCTGCCAGCTAAAGGGGAACATACGCGCTAAACTACTCACGTATGTTTTGTGCCGTACGACGGTACTCAGTACAAATACAGACGGAGAAAGTACATATTCCACCTATGGAAACGGTAATCCTGTATGTATGATTTACAGATAGTTACATTAAGAAGTGTGTAAGCTTAGCAGTTAAGTCTCATAAGATTTCACACGCACATTGGTATAAATCCCCGGTCACACAAGTCGAGTCCTCCCTCTGGCATGGGTGTGTGTGTGTTGTCCATAGCGTAAGTTAGTTTAAGTTAGAGTAAGTAGTGTGTAAGCTTAGGGAACAATGACGTAAGCAGTTTGGTCCCATACGATCTTACCACAAATTTATAATTTTTTTTACACAAGTCGACTCTAACGTGCAGCTGGTCCCGACGGAGGTTCGAGTCCTCCCACGGGCATGAGTGTGCTTGTCCTTAGGATAATTTAGGTTAAGCAGTGTGTAAGCTTAGGGACTGATGACCTTAGCAGTTAAGTCTCATAAGATTTCACACGCATTTTTTTCGACTAACGAGCGACATACCAGTCGCGAAATTCACGCAGTTACACATCTTTGAAAATAGTCCTTTTCAGATTTTTATGCAGTTTAACGATTTGTCAGTAGTCAAGTCATCAAAGTGGGAGAAGCTGGCTGTATTTAGTAATATCTGGTGGCGAATCGTCAGTGCTAGCAATACATATGTACATACACCCTCTGTCGAACAAGTTCCGAGACTTTTTCTTCCTGGCGTATAAATTACGTCAGCGCAGAAACTACGCTGGCAGCTGGAACTAACATGTAAACAACAGATATGCATTCGACCAGTTCGTTGTCAGTAGCCAGTGTTACGCAGTGGACGCGCGGCCGTAGTGTTCAAATGGTTCAAATGGCTCTGAGCACTATGGGACTCAACTGCTGAGGTCATTAGTCCCCTAGAACTAAGAACTAGTTAAACCTAACTAACCTAAGGACATCACACACATCCATGCCCGAGGCAGGATTCGAACCTGCGACCGTAGCGGTCTCGCGGTTCCAGACTGCAGCGCCAGAACCGCGCGGCCACTTCGGCCGGCGGCCGTAGTGTCTCAACGTTGTTGTGCCACAAATCGCTATGGAGCGACATCTCTATAGCACTATAGCAAAAAGACATTCTCCAGAATATTTACAAGAATAGAGAAGTGTGTGCAAAGTTGGTACGGCGCACTTTGACTCCCGAACACAAATGTGTACTCGTGGACGCCTGCAGCGACTTAATTGAAACGAAAAACGAGGGCAGTTCTTTCTCGAAAAAAATAATCGCGGTGACAAGTCTTGGCGCTATCAATACGAATCTACCAAAAAACGATAAAGTGCAGAAATTCACATGAAACGCTAACACTTCAAACCAATGTTACGCGCGAGTTAAGCAATATCCAAAAGAAGGACTCTTCTGACCGTTTCGCATGGTTGCATGAGCGTTTTGTGTATTGAATTCAAGTGGGGGATATACTGTGTAGAACACATGAAGCCTTAATACCACCCTCTTAACTTTTCTGTTTTTTATTATTCCAGTCCCGAAGCGTTTTGGACAAAATGGCTCTGAGCACTATGGGACTTAACATCTGAGGTCAGTCCCCTAGAACTTAGAACTACTTAAACCTAACTAACCTAAGAACATCACACACATCCATGCCCGAGGCAGGATTCGAACCTGCGACCGTAGCAGTCGAGCGGTTCCGGACTGAAGCGCCTAGAACCGCTCGGCCACCGCGACCGGCTTTTTGGACAGAACGAGATACATCCTCTGTGGCAGAGGATACTTCTGCTATCTCCGTCATCCCTCCCTTTCTTTTCTGCTCTGTGCGGTAAGAAAGGCTGTCGGCAATCCTCTGTACAATCTACTATGTCTATGATTTTGTCGTCATACTCGTTTCGCAAGGTGTTTGTGGGGAGGAAGTAATATGTTGCCTGACTCCTCTTGCAATGTACGTTCTCGGAATTTTAACAGAAACAACGCATCTCTTGTAGCGTCTGCCACTGGAAGCATTCTCGTGACGCACTTGCGCTTAATAAATGAAGCCTTAACAACATACAACTCTCTATTTAGGATCTTTCATATCCCTTCTTCTCTCAGTCGCATGTGGAAAGTGTTCCAAGACTCACAAGATATACGAGGCGTGGTTTTTAAGTAAGTGCCGTTTTGAAATTTAAAAAAAGACGTGCTAAGATATCTCAATAACTTTATTTTTACATGAAAGCCTGTACCTTAATCTACTTTTCTACATAATTTCCGTCAATATTGAGGCACTTGGCATAACGTTGTACCAGTTTTTGAATACCCTCCTCATAGAAGTCGGCCGCCTGACTTGTTAACCACTGCATCACCACTGTTTTGACTTCGTCATCGTCTTGAAGACGCCGACCGCCCAGGTGTTTCTTCAAGTGCAGGAACAGATGGTAGTCACTGGGCGCAAGATCGTGGCTGTACGGAGGATGATCTACAGTTTCCCATCGAAAAGATGAGATGAGATTTTTGGTCTGATTCGCCACATGCGGACGGGCATTGTCTTGCAGCAAAACGATGCCCTTGCTCAACTTCTCACGTCTTTTGTTCTGCATTGAACGGTGCAGATTGTGCAATGTCTTACAGTAAGCCGCTGCATTGATTGTCTTATTACGAGGCAGAAATTCCACAAGCAATACTCCTTTTCTGTCCCAAAAAACTGTGCACATGATTTTCCGGGCAGAAATTGTTTGCTTAAACTTCACTTTTCTGGGTCAATCTGAATGCCGCCATTCCATGGACTGTTGCTCTGATTCTGCTGTGACGTAGGCCACCCACGCTTCATCGTCCATAACAATTTGGCTTAAGAAATCATCACCGTCGTTGTGGTACCGTTCAGGGAAAGTCAATGCACTATCTAAACGTTTGGTTTTGTGCACATCCGTCAACATTTTCGGTACCCAACGTGCGCACAATTTTCGGTAATTCAAGTGCTCGGTCACAATGCCATACAAAACACTACGAGAAACATTAGGAAAGTCATCCTGCAAGGAGGAAATCGTAAAGCGCCTGTTTTCTCTCACCTTATTGTCCACTTCCTGGACCAAACTTTCATTAACGACCGAAGGACGCCCACTCCGTTATTATTCATGCACATTTGTGCGGCCATCTTTAAATGCTCTCATCCACTTTCTTACCATTCCGTCATTCATAATGTTTTCTCAGTAAACTGCACAGATCTCACGATTAATATCGACCGCTTTTAGGCCTTTAGCACTAAGATATCTTATAACAGCTCGTACTTCACAGTCGGCGGGACTCACTATTATCGGAGGCATCTTAAACACTCAGTACACAACGTAAACAGGAAATAATCAGACTGTAATGGCGTCAGTGCGTAGATTAAGGTACAGGCTTTCATGTAAAAATAAAATTATTGAGATATCTTAGCACGTCTTTTTTTAATTTCAAAATGGTACTTAAGAATCGGCCGAACGATGGTTTTGTAAGCTGCTTTTTCTCTCAGAATTCTTCCTATGAATCTGAGCCTATCATCTCTTTTTCCAACATCTAGTTTTATGCGGATCCTCTACTTTCGGCCGCTCCAGACGCATACTCGTAGATGCTTTACTGTTAGTGGTTCCGATGACTGATAGCCTATGTTGAAGGTAGCGTCCTGATATTAGCAAGAACTATGTTTGTGAGAACCAAAGAAGACCTAAATCAGGTTCGGTTCCACTAACTGTAGATTATCAGATACATCGGTTGAGAGGCACCCACATACCTTGCTCATACTGTGGCATCAAGCAGTCAGGCCTGCAAGATGAGTGGTCTGCCAAGCGAGTGGATTCATTCTTATTTGTCGAATAACATGAACTCTAGTACTCACAATTAAGTTACAAATTATTCTCCTGTATGAATATTACGCAACGGAAACGCACATCTGACTATTAGTAATTTACACCACTCTGACTGTTAACTACGCACTGGCAATACCACATTTTCTTTTTTTATTTAACGGCTTTTATCAACACGTGGCCATCGCACTGAATATGAATAGCGCACACATTATAAATTCTGGATATCATGACAACATACAATTCGAAGGAAAAGGCCACCAATCTTTTTCTTCTCTCTATCTTATTTATTCCGATAAATTCTATAACCTAAACACACAAATTCTATAACCTACAACAATAACACATGAGAAATTCCGCCCAGTGGGCATGGCTTTACATTGGTGATTCTCTATCTTATGGTCTCGTAATTATTTAATGCTACAGTGCACTTTCTGGATAGGATGGTGGATCTTTTGCTATATCTCACACTTCAACTCTCACAACCATCATCACGAAACTTTCCTCCAGACCGAGCGGTACAAAAGGAACATGCATAACCCACTACCTCTGAAACTACCTTGCTACTCTCCCATGCAAACCACACATACTTAAATTACATGACATACACCACACTGCAACATGGAATACAACATAGGAATAGTCTCAACATTATAATCCCATCACTTTCAGCTTTCCCACTTCAATTAGTATCCATCCCAGTTCCACACGACACTGCCCCACTTCGTAACTTTTCTTTCCTACTACGAACTCTGGACGATATATGCACGTCTTCCTGTGCAATGCAAGCCAAGTGGCGTTGTTGGATAGACGGCTGACTCACCTTGCTTCTCTCTCAGAGTATTATAGTTTGAATCAAGCGCACACGGAAACATAACACGCAAAGTAATATTAAGAACATATTCATCACACACGCGAGTCCTCAACTGATACCATGGACGAGTACTTCTCTTTATCCTTTGTCTCATACACAGATTGAGACTCACACAGTACTCACCACGTGGAAGTACTCGTCTCTAATTTCAAGTCCTGCACACGCCATTTCTTAAATATTTCCAACTTATAGTACACACGCTAGTCATTCAGCTTAACTTAAGCACTCGGAAGTATTTCAACTTATTGCTACACGTGGTTTCATTGTGACCGTTGGTCACTTCCGAAGATTACTACGATCCCATTAATATTACCTGCCTGACATTTAATTCTCCCCACAAAAGTACCTGAAATAGAGAAATTATTATTCTAAACTACTCTTAAGTATTTCACATGCATACCATGTGTCCACTCTTTTGTCCTTACGGAGCACGCCTAAGACAGGTCTTACCAACACTAGATCCAGCGGCAGAGTGCCGAAACATGGCCGTTCTTCAGGTCCTCTCTCACCTCTACCGAAGTGGGGGAGCACCTTGCTACTGTATTGGTCAGCCACATTTCAGGTGCGCAAAGCTCAGGTAAATTTCATATCTTTGGTCCCACCAAAGGTGACCCAAGTACCGTCTCAAAGATGGTCATATATTCAAATTCACTATCTGCGGTTAGCAGACGACCATACATTCATTCATTTCACAGATCTCACCAAACTGGATGTAGGGATTTATTTTGTGGGAGTGCACATGTGATCAATTAAATAAATAAATTGTCATTCTTTCCCACACTGGTATCCGGCTTCGCTGTATTAATTGAAATTGAGTTATTTTTACAAAAAATGTGTTGTTCTGACAAGAATAATGAAGTATGTTGTACCTATTTTCAATGTCGGGCGGTACTGTACCCTTCTAAAAATGGAAAGATAAAGAGGGTACGAAAGCGAAAATTTAGTCCTAAAGAGACATAAAAATGCATAGAATGGCTATGAAAAATAAAAATAAGATGGAGTAAATCGTACCGAATTACCATGAAGTGCACGTCGTTAGTGGTCAAAAATTCAGGCAAAACCACTTAAGTTAAGTCACATGGCTGACAACACACTTCAGTGACCTCACATAATAAAAGCCATCTTTATAAAGAGACATTTTGGAAAGGAACGAAACAAGCATGCAACAGTTATTGAAGTGATGTACTGTTCCACGCATTCGCGATTCATTTCCATCACCTGTAGGGAAATTTCAGGATATGGTTTAAACACGGCCATCACATATGTCACGTTTCAAATTTCCTGAAACCAGTCCTCCATGATGAGACTGTTTCAGGCAGCAGATGAGGAAGATACTGTACTGCAGTGTTGTTACTAATACAAACTGTGCTGTCACTGGGCAGTGTTGAGCTAACCAGTACCCAGAGGACCCTTCTTTTAACTCTTCTTCAAAAACTGTCAGTAGACTTCTTGAGGAGTAGCGAACCAAGCTGCATAGAATGGTGCCTATAATATCGAATTCATGTGAGTGAAAGAGTTACATGTTCTGTAGATCATTCGGACAATTATTATAGAAATAATGTGTAACAAGTCAGTTTTTCGAGACCCGTGTACATGATTTGTTTGTGAGTATGGTTAGATGCCCGCCCGGTTGGCCGTGCGGTCTATGCTTTCCGGGCGGGAAGGAGCGCCCGGTCCCCGGCACGAATCCGCCCGGCGGACTTGTGTCGAGGTCCGGTGAAAATGGCTCTGAGCACTATGGGACTCAACTGCTGAGGTCATAAGTCCCCTAGAACTTAGAACTACTTAAACCTAACTAACCTAAGGACAACACACACATCCATGCCCGAGGCAGGATTCGAACCTGCGACCGTAGCGGTCGCGCGGTTCCAGACTGTAGCGCCAGAACCGCTCGGCCACCAGCGGCCGGCGAGGTCCGGTGAATCTGCCAGTCTGTGGATGGCTTTTATGTGGTTTTCCATCTGCCTCGGCGAATGTGGGCTGGTTCCCCTTATTCTGCCTCAGTTACTCTATGTCGGCGATTGCTGCGCAAACAAGTTCTCCGTGTACGCGTACACCACCATTACTCTACCACGCAAACATAGGGGTTACACTCGTCTGGTGTGAGACGTTCCCTGGGAGGGGGGGGGGGGGGGGTCCACCGGGGGGCCAAACCACACAATAACCCTGGGTTCGGTGTGGGGCGGCGAAGGGGTGAAGTGGACTGCGGTAGTCGTCGTGGGGTTGTGGACCACTGCGGCTGCGGCGGGGACGGAGCCTCTCCGTCGTTTCTAGGTCCCCGGTTAACATACAATACAATGGTTAGATGCTGGCCATCTGCAGGTTACAAAGTAATACGCTGTATAACGTGGCATTTCGTTATAAACTGCTTATGCTGTTTATGTCTGTTAAAATCCTGACATGGGAAGTCAAGAATAACGTACCTGATACTGGAATTCCAGCTAATGAGAGAATCTGCAGATCACAAATTTCACTTTTAATTACCGAAATTCTCGAGTCTTTATCTTGTAACAGTGTTCTGCTGCACATGCATATATGAGTAATTTGCTCTCTATTACCTTAAAGATTATGGTTAGCTCAAATTGAGGGCGTCGATCTTTTTTTGGCACTGGTTAATATGTACGTGATTAAAGTAAATAACACACATACAGTTATTTCTTTTGAGTTATCACTAATTATTTTCAATATTGTTTTGGCACCGACTGTTATCAAATGTTCAAATGTGTGTGAATTCCTAAGGGACCAAACTGCTAATGTAGTCGGTCCCTAGACTTACAGACTACTTAAATTACCTTATGCTACGAACAACACACACACCCATGCCCGACGGAGAACTCGAACCTACGGCGGGAGAGGCCGGACTGTTATCACAGAACCATACTATTGATTGTACAACATTATTTCAGTGTATACGATATTGCAGTGGCTGTGTTATTCTGAATTGCGATGCAAAGTTCGTTCGGACATGCGAACATTGCATCGTATTGTGAAATAACACAGGCATTGCAATACTGTATTTATCCGCCGACACCGGACCAGTGACTATCAAGTAAAATATCTCGCCTGTACAGGAATATACATAATGGATGTACGACAACAGGCTATACACGCATGTTTGACGACATATGGAAGTTTGTGTCTGGTCATGAGTCGTGCATGGCTAGCCAAATGATAAGGCGACCGCTCGTGATAAGCGGGAAATCCGAGTTTGAGTCCCGGTCCTGCGCAAGTTTTCATTGTCGTCATTCCATTCTACAGCTGATGGTTGTCCATATTCGTAAATGCGAATTCATTTAATGTAGTTCGTAACGGCTGTAGTCGCCACAGTGCCTGTTCCTCTGAGGAACTTTGCACCGTAATTCAGAATAACAGGCACTACAATGTCGCGTTTATCCGCCGACACCGGGCTACCGACTTTTACTAAATGACTCACCTGTACGGGAATATACAGGGTCGTCCATTGACCGTGACCGGGCCAAATATCTCACGAAATAAGCGTCAGACGGAAAAACTACATAGAACGAAACTTGTCTAGCTTGAAACATATGGTTCACAATTTTAGACGAACAGTTGGTAACAGATACGTTTTTTAAATTAAAATACAGAACGTAGGTACGTTTGAACATTTTATTTCGGTTGTTCAAATGTGATACATGTACCTTTTGTGAACTTATCATTTCTGAGAACGTATGCTATTACAGCGTGATTACCTGTAAATACCACATTAATGCAATAAATGCTGAAAATGATTTCCGTCAACCTCAATGCATTTGGCAAAACGTGTAACGACATTCCTTTCAACAGTGAGTTCAAATGGTTCAAATGGCTCTGAGCACTATGGGACTCAACATCTGAGGTCATCAGTCCCCTAGAACTTAGAACTACATAAACCTGACTAACCTAAGGACATCACACACAAACACGCCTGAGGCAGGATTCAAACCTGCGACCGTAGCGGTCGCGCGGTTCCAGACTGTAGCGCCTAGAACCGCTCGGTCACCGCGGCCGGTTCAACAGTGAGTAATTCGGCTTCCGTAATGTTCGCACATGCATTGACAATGAGCTGACGCATGTTGTCAGACGTTGTCGGTGGATCACGATAGCAAATATCCTTCAACATTCCCCACAGAAAGAAATCCGGGGACGTCAGATCCGGTGAACGTGCGGGCCATGGTGTGGTGCTTCGACGACCAATCCACCTGTCATGAAATATGCTATTCAGTACCGCTTCAACCGCACGCGAGTTATGTGCGGACATCCATCATGTTGGAAGTACATCGCCATTCTGTCATGCAGTGAAACATCTTGTAGTAACAACGGTAGAACATTACGTAGGAAATCAGCATACTTTGCACCATTTAGATTGTCATCGATAAAATGGGGGCCAATTCTCCTTCCTCCCGTAATGCCGCACCATACATTAACCCGCCATGGTCGCTGATGTTCCACTTGTCGCAACCATCGTGGATTTTCCGTTGCCCAATAGTGCATAGTATGCCAGTTTACGTTACCGCAGTTGGTGAATGACGCTTTGTCGCTAAATGGAACGCGTGCAAAAAATCTGTCATCGTCCCGTAAATTCTCTTGTGCACAGTGACAGAACTGTACACGACGTTCAAAGTCGTCGCCATGCAATTCCTGGTGCATAGAAATACGGTACGGGTGCAATCGATGGTGATTTAGCATTCTCAGCACCGACGTTTTTGAGATTCCCGACTCTCGCGCAATTTGTCTGCTACTGATGTGCGGATTAGCCGCGACAGCAGCTAAAACACCTACTTGGGCAACATCGTTTGTTGCAAGTCGTGGTTGACGTTTCACATATGGTTGAACAACTGTTTCCTTAAATAACGTAACTATCCGGCGAACGGTCCGGACACTTGGATGATGTCGTCCAGGATACCGAGCAGCATACATAGCACACGCCCGTTGGGCATTTTGATGACAATAGCCATACATCAAAACGATATCGACCTTTTCCGCAATTGGTAAACGGTCTATTTTAACACGGGTAATGTATCACGAAGCAAATACCGTCCGCACTGGCGGAATGTTACGTGATACCACGTACTTATACGTTTGTGACTATTACAGCGCCATCTATCACAAAGAGAAAAAACTGGCCCAACTAAAACATTCATATTTCTTTAATTACTACACGAATATGTAATAAACAATGGGTATTTCTATTTAAAAAAACGCAGTTGATATCAGTTTGACCTATGGCAGCGCCATGGTTATTGTCCATATTCGCAACTGCGGATGCACTTAATTTATTTTAGTATGTCTACCGCTTTGTTAAAATAAAACTTATTCAATAACTTTCTTATACAATAGTCACACCTATCTGCTACCCTCAGTATTCTGTCTACACTTGTTAATAATCTCAATATATGTACAGTACTCCCATATCTTCCGCCGGCATCACTCGTATATCCAACACCCCGACGTCCTAAGTCTCTCTATTCTGTGCGGGCGCTACTGACGCTGGTTTAGCGTCCTCTCTTCGGCGATTTTGCATCCTGGCGTCACATGCGAATCTTTTCACAGATCGGCACCACATGGCTTCATACGACCTACCGATGTGTACAACATTGTTCCACACGATTTCCTTTTCTTATTGGCGCTTTTTCTTATGAAGCTACTACATAGAACTCAAACTGAGTCCAGTTTGGACATATGAATTCATTTACCTGTCAATAAATTTAGTTCTTTGTCCGTTAGTAAAATGTGAGGTGATATCGAAGGTTTCCGAAGATTTGGTTACCTTACGACTGGCTCAAATTTAAAATGAACGGAAGTTCACTAGACAATATGTTAGTCACCCCCTTAAAAGATCAGACAGGTCTCTCTGGAGCGCTGCAGCTCTCACAATACCGTCAGTGAATTCGCCTGCACTGTTGGGGTATCGACGTGGAGTGTCCTACGTGTCTACAAGAAATGGTGTACCACGCGCAACCATATAACAGAATGTAAGAACAGTGATCGCAAGAATGTCCTTACCGACAGGAGCTGGAGATAAGTGTCACATCTTGTCAGTGCCATTAAGTTTCTAGCCTAATAGGAATTACTATTGTCGGTGAACGCAGGCCCCTCTCAACCAGTTTTCAAGCGAACATTGCGAAGGGATATGCATACAGACTTCAAGAAGAATATAATAATTCCAATCCCAAAGAAAGCAGGTGTTGACAGATGTGAAAATTACCGAACTATCAGTTTAATAAGCCACGGCTGCAAAATACTAACGCGAGTTCTTTACAGACGAATGGAAAAACTGGTAGAAGCCGACCTCGGGGAGGATCAGTATGTATTCCGTAGAAATATTGGAACACGTGAGGCAATACTCACCCTACGACTTATCTTAGAAGAAAGATTAAGGAAAGGCAAACCTTCGTTTCTAGCATTTGTAGACTTAGAGAAAGCTTTTGACAATGTTGACTGGAATACTCTCTTTCAAATTCTAAAGGTGGCAGGGGTAAAATGCAGGGAGCGAAAGGCTATTTACAATTTGTACAGAAAGCAAATGGCAGTTATAAGAGTCGAGGGACATGAAAGGGAAGCAGTGGTTGGGAAGGGAGTAAGACAGGGTTGTAGCCTCTCCCCGATGTTATTCAATCTGTATATTGAGGAAGCAGTAAAGTAAACAAAAGAAAAATTCGGAGAATGTATTAAAATCCATGGAGAAGAAACAAAAACTTTGAGGCTCGCCGATGACATTGTAATTCTGTCAGAGACAGCAAAGCACTTAAAAGAGCAGTTAAACGGAATGGACAGTGTCTTGAAAGGAGGATACAAGATGAACATCAACAAAAGCAATACGAGGATAGTGGAAGGCAGTCGAATTATGTCGGGTGATGCTGAGGGAATTAGATTAGGAAATGAGACATTTAAAGTAGTAAAGGAGTTTTGATAGTTGGGGTGCAAAATAACTGATGATGGTCGAAGCAGAGAGGATATAAAATGTAGACTGGCAATGGCAAGGAAAGCGTTTCTGAAGAAGAGAAATTTGTTAACATCGAGTATAGGTTTAAGTGTCAGGAAGTCGTTTCTGGAAGTATTTGTATGGAGTGTAGCCATATATGGAAGTGAAACAAGGACGATAAATAGTTTGGACATGAAGAGAATAGAAGCTTTCGAAATATGTTTCTACAGAAGAATGCTGAAGATTAGATGGGTAGATCACATAACTAATGAGGAGGTATTGAATAGAATTGGGGAGGAGTTTGTGCACAACTTGACTAGAAGAAGGGATGGGTTGGTAGGACATGTTCTGAGGCATCAAGGGATCACCAATTTAGTATTGGAGGACAGCGTGGAGGGAAAAAATCGTAGAGGGAGACCAAGAGATGAATACACTAAACAGATTCAGAAGGATATAGCTTGCAGTAGGTACTGGGAGATGAAGAAGCTTGCACAGGATAGAGTAGCATGGAGAGCTGCATCAAACCAGTCTCAGGACTGAAGACCACAACCACAACAACAACAACATGCATACAATGGACATTGACTTCAACATCCGAGGCCATCAGTCCCCTAGAACATCACACACATCCATGCCCGAGGCAGGATTCGAACCTGCGACCGTAGCGGTCGCACGGTTCCGGACTGAAGCGCCTAGAACTGCTCAATGCGGGGTGTAGTTCGGGTCAGAGGATATTCTGTGATGTTTGGTGGTATTTTTTGTACCATGGCTTCAGCTCATTCGTTCAAGTTACCGTGAGCAAGAAGCGCGGTTTTTATTTAAGCACTCTCGAAGGCCAAGTGTTGCGCGTTCTTCTCTATGTCGTTAATGAGTATGCTGTGGACACTTCATTCGTCCAAGATGGGAATAGCTGTGTTCATACGGCTGCACCCATACATTCCTCGTTTGACGAACACTCAGGCTACCAATTGCATCTCGACTGTGTCGCCAGATCAATCTGTCTTAACCCCACAGAAAATGGAACAGTCGGTGCAATTTAGAAGTGAACACTGCTGCAGTTGGGAAGCCTTAATTTAGCAGGATATGAAATAACTGAAGCAACTCGTGAACTCTGTTATTTGTTTAAATGAGGCCCTTGTCGGGGCTAGACGTGACGGTATACGGTGTTAGTATGTGCCTTCTGAGAGTGACTCATTTTTTGTTCCGCCTGCCTATTAGTCTTTAATACTATAAGGGGCAATCAAAAAGTTTTCGTTAGAAGATTATACAGTCTAGAATCGATATGCCAATCAGGCAAGATCGCGGTGAGCATTGAGGGAACAATCCCATCGACGAACCAGGTTCACCATTCGCGTTTGATAAAACACCGTGTCCTGCTGCTTGAAGAATTTAGTGCCTGCTGTACATTTTCGTCCGACAGGAATCGTCTATCATTCAGGGCATTTGTTAAGGGAATGAAGGCGTGATTAGCACTTGGCGGAAGATCAGGACTATAGGGTGGAAGCACGAGTGTCTCCCACTTGGATGAGGCTGGCCTCCAGATCGACCGGCGTCTTGGGTCAGGTCATGTCCAGCGTGGAACTTGGCGCACCATTTCACAGTTGTGGTTTTCAGCAGACATTCTGCCCCATACGCATTCTCCATTGTCCGGCGGAGTCAACTGGCGTTTGTCCTTCGGTAGCCAAGAAAAAAGTAACAGAACTTCGGTCCTGTCAGGATGCATTTAGTAATAACGTCGCCATTGTTCTCGTTTCCGCTATTACCCCACGCACGTCGGAAAGAAACGAATGCCACATGAACCCCTTGCCAGTTGCCAGTGCTTATATACCCGCATCGAAGTCGCGCTACATTGCATATACGCTGCAGCAACGCTTTCAAACGGAAACTTTTTGATGGCTCCTTATATTCATGTAGCTTGTAACACATGTATCTTTCTTTTTGTTTTAGCTACACATACTACTAGTTTCAATTCAAAATTCGTGTATGGAATAAAGTAAGCTGTGTAGAAGAAACAATTGTAGGCTAGATATAAAATTTTCTCTGCTACTTGACAGGAATTTTATGTTACTGGTGCATGTTGAACTCCTATCTGATCCATTGACAGCTTCTAGTGTTGTAATTGGGGACTAGTTGGAGCTACTCTCCTCAACTTGTGGTATATTGTTTATGAAGAATTTCGTCGACAAGTGTATATATTTGGAAGGAGCGGTTAAAATGTCTCACTCCTTGAAGACGAGTCTGCAAGACTACAGTAGATGGACGCCAAAGAGTATTCTCTCTTCTCGCTTTTATGCACTTAACACTTCCCTTCTGCGTGGTGTTTACCCCGGAAATTATACCGTAATACATTAGTTAGTGGAAATAGGCAATATATGTGAAGATATGATTTGTTTGTTTCCAACACAAGCAGTTATGCGAAGAGCAAACGTTGATGAAATTAGATGAATGAGGAGCTGAGTAATAGTGCGTCATAGTATACAAACTGACGTAACTGTAAATGCCGTGTGACTAGGGCCTCCCGTCGGGTAGACCGTTCGCCGGGTGCAAGTCTTTCGATTTGACGCCACTTCGGCGACTTGCGCGTCGATGGGGTTGAAATGATGATGATTAGGACAACACAACACCCAATCCCTGAGCGGAGAAAATCTCCGACCCAGCCGGGAATCGAACCCGAGCCCTTAGGATTGACATTCTGTCGCGCTGACCACTTTTTTTTAATCTCATTTTTGTTCTATATTGTTCGTTGAAACTGTTCGTGGCGGACGTCCGATGTCACTCGTTCAGGTTGTACGTTGATCCGTTTGCTCAGTTTTTTTTATTACAGAGGGTAACTAAACCCTCTGACCGAACACGCTGAGCTACCGTGCCGGCATTTTTTGTCCTTTTTTTCATACCTGGATGAGACCACTCAGCTGCCGGGGGCGGACACATATTGATGTAAATAGCGTGTTGCAGCCGGGGCGCCTAAAACAGACGCCGTTTCTGTGGAGCGCGATTTTGCGACGGACAAAAAGAAGACGAGCAAAAGGAAAGGGGGAGTGTGATAGCGGAGTAGAGGGGAGAAGGACAAGAAGAAGTTGTGGTGGTGGTGGTGGTGGTGGTGGTGGTAGTAGTAGTATTAGTAGTAGTAGTAGTAGAAGAAGAAGAAGAAGAAGCAGGAGAATTGATGTAATTGGAAGGCACTAAAATCGGAAGTGGGCTGTAACGTATAAAAGAAATCGTGACAAGGTTCTTACTGTACTGTTCCCTATGACCTACCTCTCCCTGCTTGTGTCTTATTTTCTACTACTAGTTGGAGCTACTCTCGTTATGACAGGTGAGCCAACGCAACGAGAGTTTAAAGAATATATTTTGCGTCCTTTTTTACCGCTTTGCACGATCAGCATTGAAACAATGAAAAGAAATCGCGTTACTGTTGCAAGAATATCAGTTGAACTGTATATTTTCCACGCTCTGAATTTTATAGTACAGAAAATAAATATTCAGATAATAGCATATTTCCTGTCCGCACCATTGGCTAGTTCTGGTTCCTATTGTGATCGCCGTAACCGGTTTTCCAGTTTTTGAGGGACGAGGACTATTCTGCAGACTGGAGGTAATGGGCCAGTCTGTGTGAGGAGGGGTTCGACTTGCACTTAACACTCGCTAAGTGGACAGAGGTCTCCTCTTATAACTTGGAGACATCAGTTAGCTGGCGGTAGCGTTTCATAACAACAATACGAACTTGAGGAGATCTTATAGAAAACAGTAAATTCCATTTGGTCCGATGGAAACTTGTGGTGTTTTTACGTGTGTCCGTTTTTAACTTTAAGATGTTATCCTGTTTTGTTTATGGAGGAGATGCTAAACAGCGGTTCGAAACCGCGTAGTTACTATTTGCGGTGCTCATTTTCCTATCCAGTGGTCAGATCTTTGAGTCTTCTGAAAGCAGCTGGATTGCTACAGGGCGTTGTGGTGTCGGAGTAGTGAAAATTTTAACCCTGTTTTGCGTGTCAAAGCATAGCTGGCGACCCTTATTGAAACGAATAGTACGTGTGTGGCAGTTCAGGGAAGTAGTCCGGGTCCGCCAATAAACGGTTCCGAGAAAGTCTGCACAGCAGTACGCCACGTCATTTGTCTCGTGATCCGTGAATAGACACGACTGTGTCGATACTGGCTGCGGCAGCGACCTCGAGTGTGTCTTCGACGGACGCTACAGTTCTCAGAGGCAAGGACCAGACGGAACGTTTTAAAATGTCTACCTTCAACTTTATTGTAAAGTTAGACTGATATCGATGAAAGAAGAAACGGGCTAAGCAGCGATAGGGGCTAAATAAAAATGGTGAAATATCAGCAGTGGAGGGAGAGAGGGGTTCGCGAATTCGATTTTTACCCCGGTTGGCAGTTAGCTAGGTTACTCCACTGAGTATACTATCATACGCAGTTAGATTTGAGACAGCTAGTTAGTAGCGTGTAGCACTCTCTCTCACGAGACAGTCAGAGTTTTGGTGATCCATCCTGCTCCATGACCGTTCAGCTGCGACCTGTAACTTATACAGATTTATAGGGTTGCGTTCAAGGCGAACACATTTACCTTGATAGTGTCCCAGACTTGCTCACTAGGTGCGCCGGAGGTAGGAGGGACGGTTACAAAACACCTTCATGACCGACCAGTGTTCCGCATACCAATTTGAGATTCTGGGCAGTGAGTTCTCTTTTGTAAACAAACTGGCCACCTGAGTACTATGGGAGAAAAACTGTAGGGAGGTCGTTAGGGTTGGATATACACTTAAAAAAAAACAGGTAAAGTAGTTTAGTATGAGATAACAAAGGCGTAAAACCTATGTGGTTTGTCACCAACATGGTGGCCATTTTAAATGTATGCAAGTAATTTATAATCGTTTGGTATGAGATAGTAAAGGGGTAAAACGTATGTGATTATGTTACCAACATGGTGGCCATTTTGAATACAACCTCGTAATTTTCAAATAAAAAGTGGGTCATGTGATATAAAGGGTGTTCGAAAGTCTTTATATCACAGGTCTAGGTGTGACAGAACACGTCATGCGGAACAACTTCTGTTGCTGACCAGGTGTGCTGCATACTGCCTACCCCAGTAAAATGACAGAATAATTTTCAACAAAAAAACCTTAACAATGAGTGCCACTAAGCGTAGAAAGATATTTAGAAGCGAATCTGTACTACAGTTTTACTGGGCCTACCACCATTAATATGGAGCAAAAAAATGGCTCTGAGCGCTATGGGACCTAACATCCATGGTCATCAGTCCCCTAGAACTTAGAACTACTTAAACCTAACTAACCAAAGGACAGCACACAACACCCAGCCATTACGAGGCAGAGAAAATCCCTGACCCCGCCGGGAATCGAACCCGGGAACCCGGGCGTGGGAAGCGAGAACGCTACCGCACGACCACGAGATGCGGGCAATATGAAGCAGATAACTGTATTATAGGCAACACAAAACTCATACTTACACAGCAGAGTGCCTATGCCCTACTGCCTCTCAGAGGCATGACCAACACAAAAGGATGCCTCGTGTCATCGGGAAGCGTCAGTAAGCATTTTGTGTCTAACAAATGTTGTTCCCCATGACACGATCTAGCACCCCTAGACTTCTGATGCAAAGACTCTGAAACACCTTCTATATATAAAACATAATGAACGACGCGAGAAAGACAATGGTGTTTATACCACACGACTCCCTTCGCAGCTGTCAGTTCTGAAGTAATATTGAACACGGTATAGTCGGTAACTCGAACTTGGTCTCAAGTTAACAGAATCCGCTGACCAGCTCTACTGTTGACAAATGCGATGCGTCACTTCATGTGGTTTTTGATTTTTATTCGGCAAAACGAGCAGTGGACCCAGCAAAGAAATGACTCCTGCAGCAGCGACGCCTTGCTTTTAAAGTCATTAAATTTGTTAATTATGAGAAGGAAAAAGTAGATTGGAAGCGGGATTCATCATTGAAACAATTATACTCCAGCTAACGAGGTTCCAGGACGAAGACGTGTCTGGAAACGCCCCGGACAGCGGTGGGATGCCAACCTAAATATCTTCCGCCATACCGCCCGACAACCAGGACTGATGGTGCCATTATTTAATTATGAACTTTTGTAAAAGTGGAGATACTTTTTTCAGTACCAATTCTCCGCAAAAGCCTATTTACAAGATATTCACAAAAATTCAGCAGACTAATACCTTCCAATTAACTTCAACGACTTCACCCAAGTTTTCATTTCCGCACAATACGTACGGAGTCGTGTAACACAATAACAAGTCCACAACACAAGTCTTGGTTCAAATGGCTCTGAGCACTATGCGACTTCACTTCTGAGGTCATCAGTCGCCTAGAACTTAGAACTAATTAAACCTAACTGACCTAAGGACATCACACACATCCATGCCCGAGGCAGGATTCGAACCTGCGACCGTAGCAGTCACGCGGTTCCGGACTGAGCGCCTAGAACCGCTAGACCACCGCGGCCGGCTCGGCAACACAAGTCTTGATCTTTCTCGATTACAAGATCAGCTGAAAACTTTTCAATACAAATTATGTCTTTCATTCTTTTACATTGTTACAACAAATACGCCGGCCGCGGTGGTCTAGCGGTTCTAGGCGCTCAGTCCGGAGCCGCGCGGCCGCTACGGTCGCAGGTTCGAATCCTGCCTCGGGCATGCATGTGTGTGATGTCCTTAGGTTAGTTAGGTTTAAGCAGTTCTAAGTTCTAGGGGACTGATGACCACAGATGTTAAGTCCCATAGTGCTCAGAGCCATTTGAACCATTTTGAACAACAAATACGCGTAGACAGAACTTCCCACTTTCAGCATATTTAGCATCCATATTGCTGCTGACTTGATGGGGAAAAATATCCGGTGGCGTTAACGCATTATCGAATTGCCAGGTATAGATTGGGAGTGTTATGCCATCAAAACTGGTGCCATGGAGAATGATTCGTCTGGCATTGTACTGGATGTCTTGTCCGAAAATTACCTTGAGCGGATAGTTAGAAAACCAACTAGTGAGGGTAACGTCTTAGACCTCCTGGGAACAAACAGGTCTGAACTTATCGAATCAGTTAACGTAGAGGAAGGTATCAGTGATCATAAGGCTATGACAGCATCTATGACAACGGGTCCTACAAGGAATGTTAAGAAATGTATGAAGATACACACACATCAAAAAAAGTTTTGCATCACCCCGGTTCCCAGAACTTCTGAAGATGGACGCTGAATGTGGATGCTGCATCATAGACACTGGCCCTTTGACTGTTCAGAGATGTCACTAAACCCTCCCAAAGATGTAAACAAACAAGCATGAGCAGCGCCTATTAGACGGACGGGATCCGCAGCCCATCAGTTCCTGTCACTCCACCAGGAATGAGGTACACGGCTCGCGTTGTCTGTAGTTCACCCATACCTAGACGGTCAATACCGCGGTTCGATCGCGTCCACATTATTACTTTGTACCAGGAAGGGCTCTCAACAAGGGAAGTGTCCAGGCGGCTCGGAGTGAACCAAAGTGTTGTTCGGACATGGAGGAGATACAGAGAGACAAGAACTGTCGATGACATGCCTCGCTCAGGCCGCTCTGGATTGACATCAGGTTCTCTTCGTCGATGAGTGTCGCATATACCTTTAACCAGACAATCGACGAAGACGTGTTTGAAGGCGACCCGGTCAGGCTGAAGGCCTTAGACACTCTGTCCAACGAGTGCAGCAAGATGGAGTTTTCCTCTGCTGCTTTAGGGTGGCATTATATGGGACCGACGTACGCCGCTGGTTGTCATGGAAGGCGCCGTAACAGCTGTACGATGCGTGAATGCCATCCTCCAACTGATAGTGCAACCATATCGGCAGCATATTGGCGAGGCATTCGTCTTCATGGACGACAATTCGCGCCCCCATCGTGCACATCCTGTGCAAGGCTTCCTTCAGAATAGTGACATCGCTCGACTGGAGCGGTCAGCATGTTCTCCAGACATGAACCCTATCGAACATGCCTGGGATAGATTGAAAAGGGTTGTTTATGGACGACGTGACCGACCAACCACTCTGAGGGATCTACGCCGAATCGCCATTGAGGAGTGGGACAACCTGGCCCAACAGTGCCTTGATGAACTTGTGGATAGTATGCCACGACGAATACAGGCATGCATCAATGTAATAGGACGTGCTACTGGGTATTAGAGGTACCGGTGTGTACAACAATCTGGACCATCACCTCTGAAGGTCTCGCTGTATGGTGGTGCAATGTGTGGTTTTCATAACAATAAAAATGGCGAAAATGACGTTTATGTTGATCTCTATTTCAGTTTTCTGTGCAAGTTCCGGAACTCTCTGAACCGAGGTGATGCAAAACATTTTTTGATGCGTGCATTTGCTCAGCAAGGGTGACAGGATACAAATTTCAGAATATCTCAGCAGTCAGCATCAAATATTTGGCAAAATGTTAACGTCGTGTGACTAGTGCCTCCCGTCAGGTAGACCGTTCGCGGGGTGCAAGTCTTTCGATTTGACGCCACTTCGGCGACTTGCGCGTCGATGGGGATGAAATGATGATGGTTAGGGCAACACAACACCCAGTCCCTGAACGGAGAAAATCTCCGACCCAGCCGGGAATCGAACCCGCGCCCTTAAGATTGACATTCTGTCGCGCTGACCACTCAGCTACCGGGGGCGGACAAATATTTGGTGATGAGGATGAAGATGTGGAGAACAAATAGAAAAGGCATCGTTCAATATGTCGTAGACAAGTAGGTTCCGAGTAAGGTTTTAAGGCATGGAAAAGATCCACCACGGTTTAATAGCCGTGTTTGAAAAGCGCTACGTAAACAGAGAGCACCATATCTCAGATTCAAGAGAAGTAAAAACCTAGCTGACAAACAAAAGCTGAACGAAGCGAAAATGAGCGTAACGAGAGCAAGACAGAAGTGTTTAGTGATTCTGAAAGTAAGACGTTGTCAGCCGATCAACCGACCTGAGTAAAATGCCCCAAGAGATTTTGATCGTATGTAAAAATCAGTAAGTGAGTCAAATTCATCTATCCATTCTCTCAGAAACCACACTGGCACCGAAGCGGAAGATAACAGAGAGAAGGCCGAAATACTGAATTCGGTCTTCTGAAGTTATTTCACCGCGGAAGATCGTAACATTATCTCTCCTTTCAATCGTCGTACGAACGTCGGAGTGGTAGATATTGAGATAACCGATCGCGGAATTGAAAAGCAGCTACAATCGCTTAGTAGTGAAAAGGCGTAAGGACCAGACTAGATACCTATAAGATTCTATAAAGCTTGTGCGAAAGAAGTGCTCCCCTTCTATTAGTAATTTATCGTAGATCGTTTGAGCGATGAAAGGCACCTAACGACTGGAAAACAGCGCAGGTCATTCCCGTGTTTAACAAAGGCCGCAAGACAGATCCACGCTAATATATACCTACATAGTTGACGTAAATCTGTTGTTAAATTATGGAACATGTTTTATGCTCAAGAATTATGACGTTTTTGGAAAATGAATATCTCCTCTATAAAAATCAACATGGATTCCGCAAATAGAGACCCTGCGAAGCTCAGCTCGCTGTGTTCCTCCGTGAGATCGACACAGCAGTGGACAACGGCGCTCAGGTTGATGCCGTGTCTCTTGACTTCAGCAAGGCATTTGACACCCCACCGAATTGCCTTTTAATGAAAAAAATACGAGCTTACGGAGTATAGGAGCAGACCTGCGATTGGATTCAAGACTTTCTTGCAGATAGAACTCAACACGTCGCTCTTAACGGAACTAAATCGACAGAGGTAAAGGTAATATCCGAAGTACCACAGGGGAGTGTGGCAGGCCCTTTGCTGTTTACAATATATATAAATGATCTAGTAGAAAGCATCGGATGCTCTTTAAGGCTATTCGCAGATGATGCAGTTGTCTATACCAAAGTAGCAACGCCTGGAGATTTACAGAACGACCTGCAGAGAATTGATGAATGGTGCAGGCTCTGGCAGTTGATCCTGACGTAAATAAATGTAACATATTGCGCTTACATAGGAAAAGATATCCACTACAGTACAGCTACACTGTTAATGACAAACCGCTGGAAACATTATCTACCGCAAAGTATCTAGGAGTAATTATCCAAAGCGACCTTAAGTGGAATGACCACATAGCACAGATAGTGGGAAAAGCAGACACCAGACTCAGATTCATCAGAAGAATTTTAAGGAAATGTAACTCATCCACGAAAGAAGTGGCTTATAAGTCGCTTGTTCGCCCGATTCTTGAGTATTGTTCGTCTATCTGGGACCCCTATCAGGTAGGACAGAGAGGAGATCCAACGAAGAGCGGTGCGTTTCGTCACGGGATCGTTTAGCTGGCGAGAGAGCGTTACAGAGATTCTAAACAAACTCCACTGGCAGACGTTACAAGAGAGGAGTTGTTGTGCATCAGGGAGAGACTTACTATTGAAATTTCGGGACAGCACTTTTCAGGAGGAGTAGGACAACATATTACTTCGCCCCACATACATCTCGCGTGTTGACCACGAGGAGAAAATTCGAGAAATTAGAGCCAATACAGAGGCTTACCGTCAATCATTCTTCCCACGCACTATTCACGAGTGGAACAGGGTTGAAGGGATCAGATAGTGGTACCGAAAGTACCCTTCGCCACACACCATCAGGTGGCTTGCGGAGTATGATGTAGATGTGGATGTAGACATAGATGTAGAACTGCAGCCGCTGGCAACTTCTTGCTCCACCGCCTGCGAAACAAAATAAAATAATCCAAAATACACATTGTGATCAAAAGTATCCAGACACCCCCAAAAACATACGTTTTCATATTAGGTGCATTGTGCCAACAGCTACTGCCAGGTACTCCATATCAGCGACCTCAGTAGTCATTAGACATCGTGAGAGTGCAGAATGGGGCGCTCCGCGCAACTCACGGACTTCGAACGTGGTCAGGTGATTGGGTGTCACTTGTGTCATACGTCTGTACGCGACATTTCCACTCTCCTAAACGTCCCTAGGTCCACTGTTTCCGATGTGATAGTGAAGTGGAAACGTGAAGGGACACGTACAGCACAAAAGCGTACAGGCCGACCTCCTCTATTGACTGACAGACCGCCGACAGTTGAAGAGGGTCGTAATGTGTAATAGGCAGACATCTATCCAGACCATCACACACGAATTCCAAATTCCATCAGGATTCACTGCAAGTACTATGGCAGTTAGGCGGGAGGTGAGAAAACTTGGCCGGCCTGAGTGGCCGAGCGTTTCTAGGCGCTTCAGCCTGGAACCGCGCGACCGCTAAGGTAGCAGGTTCGTATCCTGCCTCTGGCATGGATGTGTGTGATGTCCTTAGGTTAGTTAGGTTTAAGTAGTTCTAAGTTCTAGGGGACTGATGACCTCAGAAGTTAAGTCCTATAGTGCTCCGAGCCATTTGAACTATTTTTGAGAAAACTTCGATTTCATGGTCGAGCGGCTGTTCATAAGCCACACATCACGACGCCTCGCTTGGTGTAAGGAGCGTAAACATTGGACGATTGAACAGTGGAAAACGTTGTGTGGAGTGACAAATCACTGTACACAATGTGGCGATCCGATGGCAGGGTGTGGGTATGGCAAATGCCCGGTGAACGTCGTCTGCCAGTGTGTGTAGTGCCAACAGTAAAATTCGGAGGCTGTGGTGTTATGGTTTGGTCGTGTTTTTCATGGAGGGGGCCTACACCCCTTGTTGTTTTGCGTGGCACTACCACAGCACAGGCCTACATTGATGTTTTAAGCACCTTATTGCTTCCCACTGTTGAAGTGCAATTCCGGAATGGCGATTGCATCTTTCAACACGATCGAGCACCTGTTCATAATGCACGGCCTGTGGCGGAGTGGTTACACGACAATAACATCCCTGTAATGGACTGGTCTGCACAGAGTCCTGACCGGAATCCTAGAGAACACCTTTGGGATGTTTTGGAACGCCGACTTCGTGCCAGACCTCACCGATCGACATCGATACCTCTCCTCAGTGCAGCACTCCGTGAGGAATGGGCTGCCATTCCTCATGAAACCTTGCAGCACCTGATTGAACGTGTGCCTGCGAGAGTGGAAGCTGTCATCAAGGCTAAGGGTGGGCCAACACCATACTGAATTCCAGCATTACCGATGGAGGACGCCACAAACTTGTAAGTAATTTTCAGCCATGTGTCCGGATACTCTTGATCACATGGGTTATAATCATAGCAGTTATTTATTACAGTGACAGAAGAATTAGTAATGGTAGCTGTACCAGTCTGAACGTGTGCCAAAAATCTCTTGAAAGCAGCTGCAGGCCGCTGTATTGCTATACAGGTCCTCCATGACTTCTTACGACACAGAAAAAAATTTCCAGCTGGTGTCGACCGTGTTTATATGTCAGTACGAAAATCAGTCGTCGTAGAAATCTGCTTCTGACAGCGTTATATACAACTAAAGATGAATATGGACTGTTAATTACACCTGTAAAACCAGTTCTCTTTGAGGAAACCAGTGAAGTTTCGTCAGGGGATTCTTTTAATGTAAACTCGCAATATTTTACTTGCTTTACAAATCGAATTTACTTTATGTGGCAAAAGTCATAAAATATAAACGCTTATTTTGCGTAAAAAGTGGACATTAGAGGTAAAAACGGATTTCATTTCTTATTTCACGCGTCTTACGAGGAACCGTAAGAAAACTAATGCTGCCTGCAATAATGATTTTTGTCTTTTACTCCTGTGGAAGCGTCGAACAAAAGAGTCGCACTGAACAAAAACAGGTATTCACTGAAGAACTGTAATTTTATTGCTTGTAAACAGAACAGACAGTATGTTTCACCTGAAGCCATGTAATAACGTTAACCATCCCATTAATATTAAAAGTTTCGAAGAAATTAGGTCAACTGTACTACTACACGTGTAATAGCAATGAGTCAAGGTGTTTTATTGTTAAAATCAATTCTTGATTTCAGCTATAAATGAGCAAAGTTGCCAATGTCAACTCCAGTCCATACAGCGCGTAACACCAGTAACCCAGTTTCCTGCCCCGAACCACGTGACTTAGATTTTGGTTCAAGTGTAATGACGTCATACGCAGTCTATATTATCTATGGTCTATGCTGCCAACCGATGGGCATCACGTGTGTGGATAGCGATCAGTCGATGCCTCGTTAAATACCGGAGCTACGGCGGACAGTTCTCTTCAGTGCGCGGAGACGTGTAGAGCCTCCAGTTAGCGCCAAGTCTACAAGCTGCAGTGTTCTTCCGTCGTCTCAGAGGCTTAGGCTCCGAAGGCATCGTAGGCCAGCTGTGGACTTTGCGTAGGCATCACTCAGAGACACAGTGAGGAGAATTTCATGTTTTAGAGGACTTGTAATAATTTCAACATCTAATTGTGCTGGAAATTTTACAAGAAGAAGCATGATTTAAACTGAGTATTTCTTCATATTTAATAAATATCATTTTATTACTAGTTGTTGGGATTCTCCTGCATTCCCAACAAATTCAAGACTACTCCCCGTGTTGTTTTACCCTAGATGTCCAGAACAGTGTTTCAAGTTTCGTTCTACCATAACATAGTTTTGCAGTTACTTTAGAATCTTGCCAATTTGTTCAGTTCAATTTAGAACTGCAGTAAAGTGAGCTATAAAAGTGACTGTGTTTAATTACGTAGTACATTTGAGTTATTTCGGAAGTAACAATTATATCTTCTTCTTTAGAGTCAGCTTTCACCAATATTAGCAAACTTGGTGATAATGCACCGCATTTATTTTTAATGAATGTGTTTTGTGCCATCTCATTAATAGCACGTAATAAAATGGAATGCAGTAAACACAAAAAGTATATGTATAATGTTTAACAAAAAAGTACCAAGCTGAAACAGTAAAAACTGTAGTCAGGTCCATCAAATACTTTAGAACGAACAAAATAAATAAAAATGCAGCGCAGTCTGCGTGGAGGCAGAGCAGGAAAGTGAAATGGATGTGAAGTAGTGCTACCGACTGTTCAGATTACAATGCCAAATGTTATAAAATAGATGCATATTTTTGTTTTGCTAAGTGACGATCAAGAATCAGGAGCATTATTTGAATTCCTTGTCTCCGTTATTTTTCTGTCAATACATAACCTCCTTGCCATACCATTCTGTCGCACACACAAGCAACTGACAGCGAAAAGCGACTGCTCGCTCCCACCCACTCTGAGACGAATGCGGAAGCGGAGAGCGTGCAAAACCCTGACAATCGGTGGAACATGATCGAACGCGAACCGAAGTGTTTGTCAACAGGCTACGCGGAGAGATTTCTCACACCACTTATTCTCGTATGCTGGTGTTTGCTCCAGTGTAAACCAGTTAAAGAGACGTTCTCATCCAGGGTTACAGGACACCAGATAAATATGTAAAAGACAACTGGCATTTCAGGGAAGGACAAAAATAGGACGGTTGGCAATACCAGCACTAGCCACCTAGTATTATACAAGGCGCTGTTGCAAAGCTCACCCTTAGCTCAGGAAGTCTTCCACATATTGAATAGCGATTATTTTGTATGACTACGACGGACAATGTTTCTTATGTTTCAGGTGGCTGGCCCGACTCAGTTAATTACGGTGAATGTATCAAAAGACGACTCACCCCGTTGATGTGTCGGCAGGGCGGCAGTGAAGTTTTCCCAGGTACTGTTCACATTAGTTCTGCTTGCATCCGCTATTGGTTTCAGAGCTATGCCACAGTCGCTAGTTTTCTATACACCATACTCCACTGTTTTTAAGCCACACCATGAAATATTCCTTCGTCCGCAAAGATGCCGTGGCGTCACGTGAAATTTCACGGGCGACCGCGGCCAGAAGCCTCTACAGTCTAAATTAAATTAGTTGTTTATTTCTGGAGCGATCTGTCAAGCATCGATGGATGACTCACTTACCAAGGGAATCTTTGGGAGAAAATGGTTCAAATGGCTCTGAGCACTATGCGACTTAACTTCTGAGGTCATCAGTCCCCTAGAACTTAGAACTAATTAAACCTAACTAACCTAAGGACATCACACACATCCGTGCCCGAGGCAGGATTCGAACCTGCGACCGTAACGGTCGCTCGGTTCCAGTCTGTAGCGCCTAGAACCGCACGGCCACTCCAGATGGCTTTGGGAGAAAGGCGACGTTGTTCTCGCGAAACAGTATTGCGAAAATTTAACGAACTGTTATTCCAAAAAACCTGTGCAACATTTCTGCTACCACCATCCTATATCTCGACAGGGGATCGTGAGAAGAAGAGAGCAGAGATTAGAGTTCATGCATAGGCATACAGACAGTCATTTTTCATTCGCACAATACGTGAGTGAAATAGGTCAGCACATCAGTAATATTGGTATGAAGTACCCTCTGGCATGCTCTGAACACTGACTTCCAGTGTGTACAGGGTGTTTCAGGAGTACCTGCCAATATTTTAGGAGTTGGTAGTATTCACTAATTCGAATAAAACATTGCATGTAATGTGTCTCCTATTTTTACCGATTACAGAGATACACATTCGTCATTGTGCAATGACAATTCTCGATTTAAAGGGGCATTTAACTCAAGATACCGGGTTTTAAAGGGATGGATAACACGGTTTAAAGGAACACTTCTGGTAATAGGATAGTAGTCATACAGTACAGATAACGATCTTATCTCAAGGTCACTGATAAGATAAGAATTTCCAGTGTCAGGTTACATTTGACCTTAGGCATACTAGATAAAAATGACCTTGACAGATAAGATAAAGATTTCTCGCATCAAGTTACACTTGTCTTTGAGAGGGGGTATTATGTTACAGCCCCATTCCCCTCCATCACCTGACAAGGCCGAGTGCCAGGTTACACTTGACCTTGAGAAGGGATATCATCTATCAGCTGAGGCAGTTGAGCAAGGTATATTCAAGGTCATCCCCCATCCTCTCCCCCTCCATGCCTACCCACACTCTGGGGGTACAGCCAGCTCAAGCCAAGATTGGTTATTACTAATTAAAATACTACATTTCGTATTTAATCTTTGCTTCATTGTTTTTTCATTCTATATACAGTATTTTATATTTTTAATCATTTTTATATATACAATATATGAGAAACGGAGACTAGCAACAGCAGGTGAAGAAAAATCACTCATATACACTTGTTAAAAAAACACACAGACACACACACACACACACACACATATATATATATATATATATATATATATCGCAATTTTAATAACCAGTAGTGTAGTCTTTCCAGTGCAAGGCCTTAAGGGCACGTACAGTGCTGATGCTGAAAGTCAGGCTGCCATGTCATGACAACGAATGGTTCATCTGCGAAGACGTGATCAGGACTCTCCCGTACTCACACTATACAGTTGAGAGTGATTGAGTGTGTGGTTGAGTATTTATTTGTAAATGGTGGATGTGTGTATGAGCATGCATGAATGACTGCTCACTAAATGTGTGTGCAAATTATGTTATATATATTACACACGGGTGTGCACATAATTTGCACACACATTTAGTGAGCAGTCATTCATGCATGCTCATACACACATCCACTATTTACAAATAAATACTCAACCACACACTCAATCACTCTCAACTGTATAGTGTGAGTACGGGAGAGTCCTGATCACGTCTTCGCAGATGAACCATTCGTTGTCATGACATGGCAGCCTGACTTTCAGCATCAGCACTGTACGTGCCCTTAAGGCCTTGCGCTGGAAAGACTACACTACTGGTTATTAAAATTGCTACACCAAGAAGAAATGCAGATCATAAACGGGTATTCATTGGACAAATATATTGTCCTATAACTGACATGTGATTACATTATCAGGCAATTTGGGGGTATAGATCCTGAGAAATCAGTACCCAGAACAACCACCTCTGGCCGTAATAACGGCCTTCATACGCCTGGGCATTCAGTCAAACAGAGCTAGGATGGCCTGTACAGGTACAGCTGCACATGCAGCTTCAACACGATACCACTGTTCATCAAGAGTAGTGACTGGCGTATTGTGACGAGCCAGTTGCTCGGCCACCATTGACCAGACGTTTTCAATGGGTGAGAGGTCTGGAGAATGTGCTGGCCATGGCAAAAGTCGAACATTTTCTGTATCCAGAAAGGCCCGTACACGACCTGCAACATGCGGTCGTTCATTATCCTGCTGAAATGTAGGTTTTCGCAGGGATCGAATGAAGGGTAGAGCCACGGGTCGTAACACATCTGAAATGTAACGTCCACTGTTCAAAGTGCCGTCAGTGCGAACAAGAGGTGACCGACACGTGTAACCAATAGCACCCCCTACCATCACGCCGGGTGATACGCCAGTATGGCCATGACGAATACACGATTCCAATGTCCGTTCACCGCGATGTCGCCAAACACGGATGTGACCATCATGATGCTGTAAACAGAACCTGGATTCATCCGAAAAACTGACGTTTTGCCATTCGTGCACCCAGCTTCGTCGTTGAGTACACCATCTCAGGCGCTCCTGTCTGTGATGCAGCGTCAAGGGTAACCGCAGCCATGCTCTCCGAGCTGATAGTCCATGCTGCTGCAAACGTCGTCAAACTGTTCGTGCAGATGGTTGTTGTCTTGAAAACGTCCCCATCTGTTGACTCAGGGATCGAGACGTGGCTGCACGATCCGTTACAGCCATGCGGATAAGATGCCTGTCATCTCGACTGCTAGTGATACGAGGTCGTTGGGATCCAGCACGGCGTTCCGTATTACCCTCCTGAACCCACCCGTTCCATATTCTGCTAACAGTCATTGGATCTCGACCAACGCGAGCAACAGTGTCGCGATACGATAAACCGCAATCGCGATAGGCTACAATCCGACCTTTATCAAAGTCGGAAACTTGACGGTACGCATTTCTCCTCCTTACATGAGGCATCACAACAACGTTTCACCAGGCAACGGCGGTCAACTGCTGTTTGTGTATGAGAAATCGGTTGGAAACTTTCCTCATGTCAGCACGTTGTAGGTGTCGCCACCGGCGTCAACCTTGTGTGAATGCTTGTATATCACAGCATCTTCTTCCTGTCTGTTAAATTTCGCGTCTGTAGCACGTCATCTTCGTGGTGTAGCAATTTTAATGGCCAGCAGTGTACTTGGTGCACCATATGCAGAGCAGCACCAACGCTCTCTAACAATCACATCTTGTAATCCTCTACCGTGAGAGTCTTTCAGACCGCATGATGTACTCTGTTAGCCTGTCTTTGAGTGGCACCTGCATTTTTGTGGTAAGTGCACATTTTTGACGTGAGCCCCACAACCTCCACAGTCTGTGACGTATTCGTCTCGTCTTTCATCAGGCCAACAGCCATCTTGTTTTTAGGTATTATTCCATAAGGATTTTCGACGACATATCCAGTAGATGAAACTCTATGTATCCATATAAAGTAATTTGGGAACAGCGAAGTTTGACTTCACAAACTGATAGTGGTAGCAGTACATGAGCAGTTTGGAGAGGTCCAGAAGACACATACCGATATACGAGGTGTCCATAATTAAAGTTAGAGTTTCAAACCGCTGTAGAAAGAGAACCACTCCTCAAAATGACGTCAAATTTGAACAGCGTATGATTGACGCAGGTGGAAACGTCATGGAACATGCAAAACGTGAACGAAAATTTGATCAATAGATGGCACTGTAAGCATCAGAATGTGCACATCAACAGATGCGCAGTACTTGACTGTTGCTCAGCCTGCTCCCGAGACGCCCGACGTGACTGTCTCCATTAAGGACCGCACACTGCAGGAAAAGCTCTTTTATAAGAAAGGTTGTTGTGTGCCAGTAGGTCTGCAGAAGTTTCGGACATTCAACGGTATGGAAAAAGACATTGGTCCAATATCTGCTAATCGTCCGGAGAAAATGATTACAAATTTCGAAAAGGCAGGTTCTTTTGAGGTGCACTGTGGTAGAGGGAGGAACGGAGTTGATTCGACGCCTGTCGAAGATGTGACCACAGCATTGGAGGTGGGGTGTGCAAACATGCAGAGCATGAGGAATTGCCTGAACGTGGACATCTCTGCGAGCACGGTGCATAAAATCCTTCGAAAATTGTGCATTGCTATCCATACAAAATCAGCCATGTTGAGGAGTTGCTTCCTGCACTCCTGCGGCAAGACAAACGCTCGCTCTCGAATGTCTTGCTCGCACGGAAGTCGACAGTTGACGACCATAGAACATTCTGTTGACAGACGAAGCCCATTTCCATCTCCAAGTACATGTCAGTACGCAGAATTTCAGAATATGGGCAACGGAAAATCCGCACGTTCATCAACGGGTGCCACTTCACTCTGCAAAAGTCCGCAGCTCGTGGTCTAGAGGCTAGCGTTGCTGCCACTGGATCGTGGGGTCCCGGGTTCGATTCCGGGCCGGGGATTTTCTCTTCCCGGGGACTGGGTGTTTGTGTTGTCCTCACCATTTCATCATCATTCGTGACAGTGGCTAGATTTGATTGTGTAACAAAATTGGACTGTGTAAAACTTAGGACTGTGTACAGGCGCTGATCACCGCAGAGCTGAGCGCCCCACAAACCAATCATCATCATCATCATCATCATCATCATCATCACCACCACCACTCTGCAAAGATGTGGTATGGTTTGATGGCATTGTTATTGTAGGGCCATATTTTCTCAAGCAGATGAGTCCTGTGGGTCATTGTTTGGCTGGTTGGCTGATTTCGGGGAAGGGACCGAACAGCGAGGTCGTCGGTCCCATGGGATTAGGGAAGGATGGGGAAGGAAGTCGGCTGCGCCCTTTCAAAGGATCCATCCCGACATTTGCCTGAAGCGATGTAGGGAAATTACTGAAAACCTAACTGAGGATGGCCGGACGCGAGTTTGAACCGTCGTCTTCCCGAATGCGAATCCAGTGTGCTAACCACTGCGCCACCTCGCTCGGTCATGCAGGTCATGTTACCTGTACCGTCAATGGTAAATGCTATGGGTCTTTTGCCCACCAACGTCATTCCAACCAGTGGATGTGTGGGTAGGATCGTTTTTATGCAAGATGAAGCTCCTCCGGACATTGCACAGCCAGTGAAGCGGCTGATGCAGAGACATTTCGGAAATGCTTGAATTATCAGCTGTCATTTCCGTGCATTCTGGCCGTCCAGATTACCTGATCTTAATGCGTGTGACTTCTGCTGTTGGGTTATCTGAAAGATGTTGTGTTTAGTGCTCCAATTATGAAAGTAGCTGAATCGAAGGTATGCATTGCGCAAAACATTCTGAAAGTGGCCCCCGAGACAATCTGTTGTGGAACATGCTTTTTCTCGATTTCAACTTGCAGCAGAAAACGGTGGACAGCATACTGAATATACCTTGCGCCATTTTCACGGCAATTAGAAACCGGTGTCATTTTGCCTTTTATGCGGTTTTTGGTCCCAGAACAATAAAAACCAATATCATTTTGCTTTTCATGCAGTTATTGACCCCAGAACAATTAAAAGCTGAGGTCATTCTGCTTTCTAAGCGGTTTTTGGCCTCTGGTCACTGATTTTTTCCATCCGATGTGGTACGACCTTGCCGTGCTGAGTGGGCTTATCAAACCAACAGGGCCACAATTGTTGATTGCTGAACTTGTGCAGTCACGCACATTGAACAGTACGGACGGTGTAATGTGCAACTCAAACGACAGCCATCGTATTCTGAGTCATCTGTCATTTGTAGCGGACACCATTTAAAGACGCTTATAGCGTCCTCTTTTAGTAAAATTTTCGTTAATTTTTTTGTTCCGTGACGGTTCTCCCTGTGTCAATAATAAGCTATTCCAATTTGACGTCATTCTGAGCATTGGTTCTCTTTCTACTGCGTTTTGAAACTGGAACTTTAATTATGGATACCCTGTAGATAAGTTTCATGAACTGCGCTGCATCTTAGCCATCTCCGCAGCGACTAGTCCCCGACTGAAGATGATGACCCACTTGAAATTTGGCCGGGTGATGAAATCTCTTGCACCATAACGTCAATCCCAACAGTAAACTACATGTATTTTATGGTATTCCTTAATATTTTCAATTGTTTTCCCGTGAATTTTTCATTAATTTATAAAAATATTTTTCGAAAACATACGTCATGGATGCAATCATTTCGGTGTTTAAATCAATGTACGCCTTCAACTAGCATGACTGGTTGAAGGAGATTCCGCGGGTGATTCTAGAAAGTTTCGTCACCCACCCGAGACAGTGCTTGAGGTTTCTGTAGTGTAGAATATCTCTCTCCATGTTTCCCACCTTTGTCATCAGTTTGGTACGTAACCTTTGCACGGGAGTAGGCGCTCCGGACACAGCGGCAAGTCACTGAGTGCATCATGCAAATTGATGGGATATTCTACGTCGGCCTCAAGGACATGTCCGTCACCACAATCCTCAGCATCCATTTCCCATCTGGTTATCCATTGAAACTCTCCAATTGGGAGAGATTGCTGCATGGCTTGCCTGTAGAGGTTCTTTGCATCCAAGTAAAGGATGTTAACTGAAGCTGTGAGATGCTCTGCGGTCCTTGTACCTCATTCATAGGTCATTTGCCTTGGCATATCTGTGTACACACTAGCAAAGTCCCATGCGAATTCTGCGTTCGAAGAAGAGCAATATATCGACATCAGGGAGTAGTTCGATGTCGACTTGCGTCTTCCTTGACATCGTGTCCCATGAAGGCCCTGGAGCAGTGTGATAGAAAGCAGGATTCAGAAAGTACGTGTCCACGCATTCGGTACAGAACTCCTCAAAGACATCTACGAATAGGCGTACGTTAATGTTCATGTACAATTTTGCATTTTTCCCTAAATCATGGATATCGAACTCTGCCAAATAATCACCGTGTACTCATACTCTGCGTCAGTTATGGCAGTGCCCGTCACTTTGCTAGAGAATGCAATTATGTTGGGCAATGTACACTCCTGAAAATTGAAATAAGAACACCGTACGTTCATTGTCCCAGGAAGGGGAAACTTTATTGACACATTCCTGGGGTCAGATACATCACATGATCACACTGACAGAACCACAGGCACATAGACACAGGCAACAGAGCATGCACAATGTCTGCACCAGTACAGTGTATATCCACCTTTCGCAGCAATGCAGGCTGCTATTCTCCCATGGAGACGATCGTAGAGATGCTGGATGTAGTCCTGTGGAACGGCTTGCCATGCCATTTCCACCTGGCGCCTCAGCTGGACCAGCGTTCGTGCTGGACGTGCAGACCGCGTGAGACGACGCTTCATCCAGTCCCAAACATGCTCAATGGGGGACAGATCCGGAGATCTTGCTGGCCAGGGTAGTTGACTTACACCTTCTAGAGCACGTTGGGTGGCACGGGATACATGCGGACGTGCATTGTCCTGTTGGAACAGCAAGTTCCCTTGCCGGTCTAGGAATGGTAGAACGATGGGTTCGATGACGGTTTGGATGTACCGTGCACTATTCAGTGTCCCCTCGACGATCACCAGCGGTGTACGGCCAGTGTAGGAGATCGCTCCCCACACCATGATGCCGGGTGTTGGCCCTGTGTGCCTCGGTCGTATGCAGTCCTGATTGTGGCGCTCACCTGCACGGCGCCAAACACGCATACGACCATCATTGGCACCAAGGCAGAAGCGACTCTCATCGCTGAAGACGACACGTCTCCATTCGTCCCTCCATTCACGCCTGTCGCGACACCACTGGAGGCGGGCTGCACGATGTTGGGGCGTGAGCGGAAGACGGCCTAACGGTGTGCGGAACCGTAGCCCAGCTTCATGGAGACGGTTGCGAATGGTCCTCGCCGATACCCCAGGAGCAACAGTGTCCCTAATTTGCTGGGAAGTGGCGGTGCGGTCCCCTACGGCACTGCGTAGGTTCCTACGGTCTTGGCGTGCATCCGTGCGTCGCTGCGGTCCGGTCCCAGGTCGACGGGCACGTGCACCTTCCGCCGACCACTGGCGACAACATCGATGTACTGTGGAGACCTCACGCCCCACGTGTTGAGCAATTCGGCGGTACGTCCACCCGGCCTCCCGCATGCCCACTATACGCCCTCGCTCAAAGTCCGTCAACTGCACATACGGTTCACGTCCACGCTGTCGCGGCATGCTACCAGTGTTAAAGACTGCGATGGAGCTCCGTATGCCACGGCAAACTGGCTGACACTGACGGCGGCGGTGCACAAATGCTGCGCAGCTAGCGCCATTCGACGGCCAACACCGCGGTTCCTGGTGTGTCCGCTGTGCCGTGCGTGTGATCATTGCTTGTACAGCCCTCTCGCAGTGTCCGGAGCAAGTATGGTGGGTCTGATACACCGGTGTCAATGTGTTCTTTTTTCCATTTCCAGGAGTGTAGTTTTGTGGAGTATCCTCCGAATCCCGGTATTTGTAAGGAAAGACCCCATTCTTCATCACAAGCTGAAACTTTGCATCATCGGGACATGCAGTGCAGGTGATATGCATATAATCCTGATATATCATCTCAGCAAGTTTCTGAAGGGGCACATGCATGAAACATAGCAAAGACAGGAAGGAGAGCATTAGTATTGGCGTGATCCTCTTAGAAAATACAGTATACTTATCATCAGTGTCAGGAATCACTCTGACCTTGTCAAAAAAAAAAAAAAAGTTCAAATGGCTCTGAGCACTATGGGACTTCTGAGGTCATCAGTCCCCTAGAACTTAGAACTAGTTAAACCTAACTAACCTAAGGACAACACACACATCCATGCCCGAGGCAGGATTCGAACATGCGACCGTAGCGGTCACGCGGTTCCAGACTGTAGCGTCTAGAGCCGCACGGCCACTCTGGCCGGCTCCTTATTGTCCTTCAAACTGAAATCACTCAAGTGCCTAAAAAGAAAGTGAGCATCGAATTCTGTCAAATTGTGGAAGAAGATGGGTACGTATCGTGGCAGTTGGAATTTCAAGTTGCAGGCATTGTGGGCTCCACCGCAGAACTTTCCTGTTAGATGACAGTAGTCTATAGGTGGAGTTTCTGCTTTTCTGTCCAGTGGCAGTCCACAAATATGACATGCTGCATGCTCATACAAGGCATCATTCTCCTGTGAGTTGGTCACAAACTCAGTCCTATATTATGAAGGGACAGCACTCCTGTTGATGGGCATTCTTAGCTCTAAAATTTTTTTATCCTCGGTAGACATTTGCGCAGGCATTGGTTTATGGCTAGAGCAATCAATCAGATGCCCTTCTAGACACTTGCTCTTGGTTAAAGAGTTGAGGCATCTGCAGCAAAAATACTTTGCAATGTCATGTTTCGACAGTTGGGCGGAAAGTAGGTGGGATTTTTTTCTGAGCCTGATGTAGGTTTTGCTTCCCACTCTTGGAGAAAAGTGACAAATCTACGTGTTTGGGGCATTAACCGACAAATGTAGAAAAGTAGAGGGTTCCAACTGCTTTACGCTTGACTTCTTCCTGCACAGTGTGCTTATGGTCACCACCATCTAGCTTGCTATCATCATCTATTTCTAGGAATAATTTGGGTTCTTCCGCATGAATTTTGATAGGGCCTGGGGCTTTAGGAGGCATGAGGTGCCTTTGAATTTATAATGCCACAGATATTAGATGTTTCGTAAGTATTGGCGCTGGAGAGCGTTGAAGCCTGAGAACGAACGGTTGTGACTGTTTGGTGTCTGAATACGGAAGATACGCAATCCTTTAGCTATGTGTGTACTGCAGATTGACGACCTGAGCCTAATGAGATTCCTGCGCATGCGCCACATTTCTCCACACGGCCCTCGTGCGCATCCTACTGTGGACCTTGAGTGGTCTGTCAGTGTAGTGACGTTGCTGACAGCAATGCGACGTGTACCAGTACACGGCTGCAGAAATGACTGACTTTGTGCTTACATACGGCGCAACAGATTACAGTGGGAGAGCTGCTGCAAGCTTTTATGCCGAACGTTTCCCAAACAGACGTAACACTCATCGAGAGATGCCTCAGAGAAGCCGGAAAGTTGCACGTAGGTATTTTATGCCTGAGGTGTGTACATTGTACAATAAAGTAAGAGCACTTGGTGCTTGGTACCTGCGAATACTATTCCCGTCTACTGTTTCTCCTCTGGTAGGTGGCGAAACGTAACGGGGTTGGCGTGTTGCCCATGAACACCCGCTCCAACCATATCATCAGCAGAAAGTGCAGGCGTTATGGGAGCAGGGCTTTCCACGTCGGGTACAGTTTGTGCATTGGTGTCCGCCTCCGTAGCGTAGCGGTAGCGTTACCTCCTACTACGCACGGGGCCCGGGTTCGATTCCCAGCAGGGGACTGGATGTTGTGTGTCAATCATCATTTTCATCATCACTGACTCGCAAGTCGCCGAAGTGGCGTCAACTAAAAATGACTTGCAATACGGCGGCCGAACTCCCCCCGACAGGGGCCTCCTGGCCAACAATGCCATCCGATCATCATGTGCAGTGGTATTTACAGTAATGCATACTCCAGCCACTATTCCCGACCTTGGTGCTATTCGCGGACGAATGGACGTTTACTAGAGACGTCATATTAAACTTCCACAACATGCATGTTTGGACTACGAAAATCGGAATGCGTCGATGATTCAAAATCATCAACGTAGGCTCGGTAGTAACATCTGGGCCTGGATAATTGGTGACCGTATCATTGATCCATAGCTACTACCAAATATACCAACAGGGAAGATCTACCTCTCATTTATTAGAGATGTTTTGTCTACCCTATTGGATGTAATGCCACTAAATGTTTGGATGGACATATGGCTGCAACACGACAGAGCTCCAGCACACTTTGATGTCGATGTTTGGAATCATCTCAGCGTGGCATATCCCAATCGATGCATTGATAGGATAGGACCAGTTCCACGGCCACGGTATATGGCACACCTGTAATGTCAGTGGATCGCCTTATTGCTCGAGTCCACGGAGCGAATGAAATACTTCAAAGACAACCACACGTAATGATTACTAACCGTCCGGCTTTTTTCCGAACGCGTCTGGCTTTTCGATGATTTTTCATAATGCCCGTCCGGAACATTTGTTTTTTAGAGAACTTCCAGCTTTTTGGTTATAAAGTTGCAGTTTATGATGTGACGAATTTCAGTGTAGTGTAATTGGACTGCCGGGCGGTGTGTCCGAGCGTTTCTAGGCGCTACAGTCTGGAACCGTGCGACCGCTACGGTCGCAGATTCGAATCCTGCCTCGGGCATGGATGTGTGTGATGTCCTTAGGTTAGTTATGTTTAAGTAGTTCTAAGTTCTAAGGGACTGATGACCTCAGAAGTTAAGTCCCATAATGCTCAGAGCCTTTTGAACCATTTGTAACTGGACTGAATTATAAGCTGCACTCACTTGGCTATATATTCTTTCACGAGGGTCGCTACCAATGGTGTAATTGTCGGAGAAACGTTGCATTCATAGGCGACATAAATTGTCTCGATTCGAGATATTTTAGTTCGTCTAGCACTGACTAGTTATTTTCACAGTCGACGTATACGATATCTCGATTAAGTAAAATACCAATGTTTTGTATTTGGACTAAATGAAAGTGAAGCTAAATGTGCAGTGTGTGATAGTTAAGTTAATATTTGATGTAAGGGTGCTATGGACTTGCAAAGGCGTCTTAGCACAGATAAACATAAAAGGAAGGTACGGACCAGCTCCACATCTGTCTAAGTGCTCCATTTTGTGAGTAAAAAGCATACGCCTGTAGTTACAAACACTTAAGTCACAGAAGCCCACTGCTTGAATACTGCTCAGCAGTGTGGGATCCGTACCAGATAGGGTTGATAGACGAGATAGAGAAGATCCAACGGAGAGCAGCGCGCTTCGTTACAGGATCATTTAGCAATCGCGAAAGCGTTACGGAGATGATAGATAAACTCCAGTGGAAGACTGCAGGAGAGACGCTCAGTAGCTCGGTACGGGCTTTTGTTGAAGTTTCGAGAACATATCTTCACCGAGGAGTCAAGCAGTATATTGCTCCCTCCTACGTATATCTCGCGAAGAGACCATGAGGATAAAATCAGAGAGATTAGAGCCCACACAGAGGCATACCGATGATCCTTCTTTCCACGAAGAATACGAGACTGGAATAGAAGGGAGAACTGATAGAGGTAGTGAAGGCCACACACCGTCAGGTGGCTTGCAGATTATGCATGTAGATGTAGAAGCCACACTGGCATATCACACGGTTTTCCACCGTCAGTCGTACAAATCGGTGGATTGTACAAGCAAATTAAATAAAAAACTGTTTTCAAAACCTGAAGTTGACCAAAATTTACCTTGTGGTAGAACGAAAACAGAAGCTGTTATAAATAATGTCATTTCACCTCACACTGTAGATCTTTTTATCAAAACTTTGAATGACAAAGTTCCATATTTTGGCCTGGGGACAAATGCAAGTAATCATGGGGCATTGAGAACGTTCCCAATTGTGATTCAGTATTTTGATTACGAAAACAGTGCTATTCAAACAAAGGTTTTTCCCTTGCAAAGTTGTCCAAACGAAGCTTCAGAAAGTATTGTCAACTATATTATAGATACTATGAGAAAGAATAACTACACAAATTCTCAATGTACTGCTTTTGTTGGTGATAACGCAAATATTACCTTGGTGCTCTTGCACGCGCAGGAGAAAAAAAAGTGTGTATTGTGGTCTCAAATGACAGTTAAACGAAAGAATCATTTTTGGAATACAACCTACGACCAGCTTAGAGACAGAAGTGATGACACTTTCTGTAGGACCTGACCATCATTTTGCAGGACAATGCTCAAGCACGTACATTTACTGATTTGTTTGACTGATGGGGCTGCTAAGTGCTATACTACCTACTGCACTCCCCTGACTGAAGCCTTCGTGAGTTATTTATTTATTTAACCTGATCAGAACAGGGCCATCAGGCTCTCTATTACATCGGACCAGTGTTCCACACATGCAGCATTTTGCACATCATAGTTACATCGTGACAGTAGTTTGAAATAAGAAAAATAGATTAATCTAGTGACAATATGAATAAAGAGTAATGACTAAGACCTAATAAAGTAAATACTGGCAGTATTTTTACAACAGCTGCTATACATGAAAATAATAATAATAATAATTACAGTAAAAGTAAAGAAAAATGAAATAGTAATGGTAAACATGAGAAAAATTGGCGATAGTAATGAAGATTTGTGCAGATGTACATTAATATGTTGGTGTATAAAGTACATGTTTACTGGTATAGCGAGTTTTGGGGAAGGGAGATATAAGGAGGCCACATCAGTTAAGAAAACACGAAACTGAGGAAGATCAAGTGGGAAAGAAGGAAGTAATGGGGTGAAGTGCATTCATGTACAAAGGAAGGCATTGCTGTTGCTTAAGAAGATACGTCATTAACTGTTTTTTGAAGCCAGACATGTTTTTAAGTTCTCTAATATAATGGGGGAGGTTATTCCAGAGGCGGGTTCCTGCTACTGTAAAGGATTTCGAGAAGGTGACAGATGTAGTGGAACAGAGAGGATTTTATTATGATGGCAACGTGTGTTTCTGTCATGTTCAGACATGAGCGTTTAGGACGAGGAGCGAATGAGGGACAGTGTACATTTATAAGACAGTAGAGAAGACAGAGTGTATGGAAATCTCTGCGTTTGTCTGCACGCAGCCAGGACAATTGTGCATAAGCTGGTGAAATGTGATCAAAAAGTCGAACGTCACAGAGATACTGGACGCAGGCATTCATGAACAGTTCCAGACTTCGCGAATTTTCCTGAGAGAGACCTTGTAGGATAATATCGCTGTCGTCAATGATGGGAGTACAAGCGTTTGTACTAATTTCTTTTTCAGATCGAAAGGGAAGAGTTTTTTATATTTTTGTAGGGCATGAAGGGCTGCTGATGCTTTTTTGCACACTGCAATTACGTGCTCTGTCCAATTTAGATTTTCATCTATTATTACTCCCAAACTCTTTGCTGAGGGAGAGAAGTTGATATTTGTTCCATTTAGGATTAGAGATGGTACGGATTCCTTACGTTTTGGGCTAATGAGCTTAGAGTGACCAACAGGTACCACTTGGGTTTTAGATGGGTTGAGTTTTAGTCCTATGTTCTGTGCCCATTTTGATAGTGATTCGAGGTCAGCATTGAAATTTTCAGTAGCTTTCTTAAGATTGGTTGGTTTTGCACTTAGATACAACTGAAGGTCATCAGTATACATGTGATATTTGCAGTAGGTCAGCACCGATGACATCATTGACATACAGAGAGAAGAGTATAGGACCTAATACTGAGCCTTGGAGAACGCCTGCCACTACCTGCCGCCATTGTGATTTTATATTCCAGGACAGGACGCGTTGCTGACGAGACGTCAGACCAAACACTGCGTTTTATTGGCAGGACACTTAGAAAATGTAACAGACCTACTATGGGGACTGCCTACACTACGCTTGTCCGTCTTTTAGAATACTGCTGCGCGGTGTGGGATCCTTACCAGATAGGACTGACGGAGTACATCGAAAAAGTTCAAAGAAAGGCATTCATTTAACTTACAGCAAGGCAAAAGGAGTTGCGAGGCAGCTGTACGAGTTTATCAAGAGCACTTCCCACAACGAAGACTTCCCGAACGATCGACATCTGTTGGTGTTCACCAATGGTTTGTTTCATCATAATTCTCTACTTTTGCTCGATTATTTTGCGACTCATTTGTAACAAAATACACAGTAGTTATCTTTAATTCTGTATGCGAAACTTATGTCTGTTATGATGTGGTTTCGTTTTATTATTAAGTAAATCATGACAGACTACATCTTACGAGTACGTATTTAATTTGTATAGATTGAAATATACTGGCTCTTTACTACCCCGCTCGGAAGGCAGAGGCTCACAACGCGAAGAACGTACTTTGGAGGCTGAGGATGGACCGCATCCACGAAGATCGTGCTTATAGTACTAGAAGCATCGCCCGCCAAGTGGGTAAATCGCATACTGTCTTTCATCGCACCTTGAAAGAGGAGTGTCTGCAGCCTTCCCACGTTCAACGTGTACAAGCATTGGAAGAGCATATTTTTCTCCGCGACGAGAACTCTCGAAGTGGTTTTTGTTACAAAGTGCGCAGCATGATTTTGTAAACAAAACACTCGTCACAGATGAAGCGTGTTTCACTCGCGACGGTATAACCAATTTGCATAAGATGCACACGTGGAGTGTCCAGAATCCGCAACACGTAGTAGCAACACATTTTCAGCGCCGTTTTTCCGTAAATGTATGGGCGGGTATAATCGATGATTACAGTATTAGTCCTTACGTTTTACCTGCACGATTGACTGCTAACAATTACCGAACATTTCTAGGGGAAATATTGCTACCAACTTGTACAAAATATTCTGTTAGCCGTACGTCATAACATGTGGTTCCTTCACAGTGGTGCTGCACCCCACATTGGTCACAGAGCACGAAGATGTTTGAATAGACGATTTCCAGGACGATGGATAACACGTGGTCCACGTAGATGGCCAGCACTCAGCCCTCATTTAAATCCACTGGATTTTTCCTTTTAGGGCAATATGAAGGAACGTATTTATGATCGGCAAGTAAATAACGTGGAGGAACTTAAGCAGAGGATGGAGGATGTTTGATGTTGTCAAGGCCATGAATGCAAATGTGCGTGCGTGTGAACAAGTGCGAAGAAACTGGGTTCGCGGTAATGAATCATGTGTCGAATAGAATGGTGGGCATTTTGAACACTTATTGCAGTATTGGCGTAACACGAAACAAAGTAATGTGGCTTTCATTTTCGTTACGGTAAATAATTTGAATTTAATTCTCGTTAGGTATTGTATAAAGCGGAAAATGTTGATCGTAATTAACGCACAACAAATTACGTGTTATTTGGTTGAGTTTGTACTAACGGAAACACATTGTATTTTATGTTAACTTTTCTTTTCTATCACGACCTTCGTTCTGGTAATGTTGTAAAAGAGAAAACGTCTGGTTGTACTTAATTCATTGTTTCCGTAAAACGAATTACATGTTCTTGAAAACCCAGTAACTGTTTACATTGCTTCTTTCGGTAGTAGCTAGCCGGCGCGCCGTGTCGTTGTACACGTCCGATGTTTACATGACTCCGGTTCGTCCGTTCCCTTCTCTGACCGCAACGTCGATGTCGGTAATACACAGCAAGGTCGTGTACTATGTATATATAGGGTGTAAACGGTATACGCTGCCAAAATTATACAGACGATACGACTGTGTGCTTTAGAAAAAGTCTAATGAAACGTGACGGAGAAATAATCGCAACTCCAAGAAAAGTTGGTAGGCATGTTTTTATATCCGAAAGATGATGTCTATTCAGATTTCGTGCCAGTCGCATAAGAGGCGCTAGTAGCGCCACTATGAAGACGCAAATCGAGTTTGCTTTAAATACACACCGTAACGATAGTGAGCTTTAGTTGCCTTTCAGATTGGACGTGTTGAGCTGATGTTAGTTTAAGGCGACAAAGACGCCGTTATCAACACCTCACTGATTTTGAACGAGGTCGTGCAATAGGGCTACGAGGAGCCGGGCGTTTTTCTGCGATATCTCAGAAAGACTTGGTAGTCACTGTACGTGCCTGCCGGCAGCGGTGATCACCAGAATGTACGGTTGCAAGAAGACCGGTCTCCAGATGGTCACTTGGCACTACCAAGATGGAGGCCATCGTGTTCGGCTTACGTCTCCGGTGCATCGCAAGCACCTGCAGCAGCAGCATGAGCAACAGTTCGCACCGCAGCGACACAACGGACTGTTACAAATCGATTACTTCAAGGACAGCTGCGAGCAGACGATCCGTAACGTGCATTCCACGGACCCCAAACCACCTCCATTTCCGTCTTCAGTGGTGTCAAGAGAGGGATCATTGGAGGCCAGGATGGAGGTATGTTGTGTTTCCTGATGAAAGCTGTTCTGCCTCAGCGCCGGTGATGGCCGTGCGTTGGTTAGGAGGAGGCCAGTTGAGGGCCTGCAACCAGCCTGTCTCCGTGACAGACACACTGGACCTATACCTGAAGTTATGGTCTGGGGTGCGTACGTCAATCTGGTGATTCGACTTGTTGTACTGCCATTCGTGAACAGCATTCCAACAGCATCCAACAGGAAAACGCTCTCCCACGTACGTCTGTTGTAACCCAACATCCTCTACAGAGTGTCGTGCCTTGGCCTCCACGATCACCAGATCTGTTTCCAATCGAGGGCGTATGGGACATCATCGGACAACTCCAGTGTCATCCACAACCAGTATTAACTGTCCCGGTATAGATCGACCAAGTGCAACAGGCATGGAACTCCACCCCACAAATCGGAATCCGGCACCTTTACAAAACAATGCATGCACGTTTGCATGCTTGCATTCAACATTATGGCGGCTACATCGCTTATTTATTTACCAACATTTCGCATTTGTAATGGCTGATCCCTCGCTTACATTAACCTGTGATATTGCAATGTCAATGATTTAAATGTGTTACCTAGGTAAATGTATCCCCAAAATGTCATTACTCTAAATTATTATTTGGTGTTGCGACTTTTTCTGAAAGTATATATGTATATATAAGATGTAAATTTTAAGTTGACAAATCAGAATAACTCGAAAAATAAGCATCCTACGAAAAAATGTGTAGAATCCAAAGTTGATTATTTTCGAGGGGGACATCTGCTGGTGCTAAAATTAGCCCGCCACCCCAGCCCCCTCGGGGTAGGGCGGGAGGCAACTTTAAAATTTCAAATGAGAATCCCCAATTTTTATTGCAGAATCAGACTCTACATAAAAAAGCTACATATATTTTGTCTTGAACATTTCTTCTGATTATTGGTAGTTGGCGATGTAATTCAAGAAAATCCATGTTATAATTTTTCCGTGGAAAATGCTTACGGATAAATAAAAAATACTTATTTACTCTCGGTCTCTCCCCATAGGGTGGGGTTTGAGAGAGAGGAATTGGTTTTACAAATGTTGACCCAAATATTAATTTTTTCCGCATATTCGGATAAGTTTTGTTTGTTTCGTGGTCATCAGACCACACATCTTTTAATTATCAAACACATCATCTGACTTGATAACTAACTAACCAAACATCCTACTTACTAACGAGTGAACTCATTTACGTAGTAAATAAGTATTTCTTATTTATCCGTAACCATTTTCCACGCAAAAATGAGAACGTGGGTTTTCTTGACTTACAGCGCCAACTATCAAGAATCAAAACAAATTTTCAAGACAAGACATACGTAGTTTTTTTATGTAGAATCTGATTCTGCAATAAAAAATGGGGGTTCCAATTTGAAATTTTAAAGTTGCCTCCCGCCCCACCCCTAAGTGGCGAGCTAATTTTAGCACCAGGAGATGTCCCCTTCGAAAATAATCAACTTTCAATTTTTTCGTGTGCAGCTTATTTTTCGAGTTATTCTGGTTTGTCAACTTAAAATTTATACCGTGTGTGATATACTTGGAGTACGCGGCTGAGTGACTTGCCCGATCCTCTTTCCTGCATTTCGGAAGAAAAATAGCTGAGTATGACACTCTTGGCAAACGTTCCACGGCACTCTTCAATTAAATCGCCCTGCGATATCACACCTATTCTCCCCCAAATTTGGACGATGCGCTTCTCACCATCACTGCACTCTTTCAAACTGGGCTGCTGGTGGCACTTTCGAACTCACTAATCATTCCTCCCACTTACTTTATGTCCTATTTATTTTTACAACCACCTTCCGCAATGCCCGACGGTGCTGCTCCTCAATACACGAGGTCTTCCAGGTGGTGGTTTAGGTCTGGTTGTTTCTTCTCGTTTACACTTCACAATCACGCCACCAACATTCGACATGGGCAACTTGAGAACTTTTGAAATATGTCCTTGATGGATTTGTTATTCAGGCGACGTATAATGGCTAGTGCACGTTCGAAGTCACTAAACTCTCCTTCTGTTTCTGCTTCTCTGCTGACAACCCAATACTCCCCGCCTCCTTTTATACTGGTCGGCCCACCTTTCGTGACATACAGTGGTCAATTATGCAGGGGTGTTATATACACTGCTGGCCACCGCAAATGCAACACCCTGAAGGAAGCATCCGAATCAAGTGAAATTTACACCATGGGTTTGCAGCGATGAGATATGCAACTGATTAGAATTTCAGCGCAGACGCACATCACGCGCGCCTGTGGCGCCACCTCATAGCGCCATTTAAGGCTTGGCGATTTCGACGAGTGTACGCTCGGCACGTGTGTTTACCTTGTGGTTGTTTCACAAGACGATCAGTTATGCCTCGTAGACAACAGCGAACATCTTTTGATCAAGTATCCGAGTTCGAAAGAGGAAGGATAGTGGCTTACCGAGATTGTGGATTATCATACAGAGAAATCGCTAGTCGTGTTGGACGAAACCAAACAACTGTAATGCGGATATGTGACCGTTGGATGCAGGAGGATACGACGGACCGACGTGGTCGATCGCATTCACCTCGGTGCACCACTGCACGTGCTGATAGGCAAATTGTGCGCATGGCAGTGACGGATCGCTCAGTGACATCCCGAACCATAGCACAGCACATTGCGCCTGTAACGCATCATCCAGTGTCTGCGCGTACCATTCGACGCCGTTTACAGCAGAGTGGTCTGTCCGCAAGACGTCCATTGCTTCGTCTACCAATGACGCAGAACCACAGACGTCTCCGTCGCCAATGGTGTGATGACAGACGGATGTGGACGGCAGAATGGAATGACGTTGTCTTTACTGACGAGGCACGCTTCTGTCTGCAGCACCACGATGGTCGGATTCGAGTGTGGAGACACCGTGGAGAGAGGATGCTGGACAGCTGCATTATGCACCGCCACACTGGTCTTGCACCGGGTATTATGGTATGGGGCGTCATTGGATATTACTCTCGCACGCCTCTAGTACGCATTGCCGGTACTTTAAATAGCCGGCGCTACATATCCGAGGTGCTGGAGCCAGTTGTCCTTTCTTACCTTCAGGGCTCGGCCACAGCCATATTTCAACAGGATAATGCGCGACCACACGTGGCACGCATTGTCCAAAGGTTCTTCGTCAATAACCAGATTGAATTGCTTCCCTGGCCGGCTCGCACTCCGGATCTTTCGCCGATAGAAAACATGTGGTCCATGGTTGCTCAACGAGTGACCCAGATTACATCCCCAGCTGCCACACCAGATGATCTTTGGCAACGTGTGGAAGCTGCTTGGGCTGCTGTACCCCAGGAACACATCCAACGTCTCTTTCACTCAATGCCGAGACGTGTGGCAGCGGTGATCTCCAACAATGGCGGCTACTCTGGCTACTGATTCTGGCAGGAACCACATGTCACAGACGTCTGTAAACGTAATCGTTTGATACTTGGTCAACATGTTATCTACAAAATAAATCTTGTTGTGCTACCTCTTGTCTTTCTTGGTGTTGCATTTTCGGTGGCCAGCAGTGTAGTTTTGATAGGATAGTGTACGTGTTATACTGTAACCCAAAGAAATACTCACAAAAGATGCTAATCAAAGGCAAATGATTAAGTTCAAAGTTGATTTTCATAAAGTCCACCTCCGACTTCAACACACTTTCGAATTCTCTTTACAGCGTCACGTGTAGCTCTTCTGAGGTTATTTTGACGTTTTTTAACGCATGTGTAATGTCCGCTATATTTTTGTGTCGAACACCGGCACATGCAGAAATTCTACGTGCGCCTCTTACAGAACTATGTCTTATCAAAGGAATAATGTCTCCTACTTCATCCACAGTCTATTCATTTGCACGGTCAGATGAAATTTGACAGGTGGGCACTGCACTAGTTTCACTCAGTTTAGTGAAAATAAGCTTGACTGTTACTTTGAGGTTAAGAAATCGTCTGCCATATTCTGTACAAGGAGCAGCAGCTTTTCCAATAAAGAATCCGTGTACAAGAACCATATCGGCATACTCAGGACTTGGCGCTACAGTCTGGAACCGCGCGACCGCTACGGTCGCAGGTTCGAATCCTGCCTCGGGCATGGATGTGTGTGTTGTCCTTAGGTTAGTTAGGTTTAAGTAGTTCTAAGTTGTAGGGGACTTATGACCACAGCAGTTGAGTCCCATAGTGCTCAGAGCCATTTGAACCATTTTTTCTACACTAACATGTGTAGAAATATTTGGTATTCCTTCTCAAGCATGCTGTATATGTGGATGTAATGCATGAAAATATGAACAGGAGGTCCTTATGTAGCAGTAGTCAAATGGCTGCTCCTGCTGATGATAATGGTGATACTGAAAAGCACGCTAAGATTGTACTGTGTTTGTCTCGGAACCGACTGAGTGGTGCTGTGGATATTGAGAAGAATGCGGGTGACGAAATTTTGAGAGAGGCTGGATGGCCAGGAGCCAACGTGCGTCATGAGGTGAGAAAGACGGCCAGTGCCCTAGCTGACTGGCCGTAGCGCCAGAAACGCAAATAAAATTCACTCCTCAGGCATCTGCTAGGGTTGTCCGTGAGCTCAAAAAGAGACGAGTTGTCACTGGTGAGAATATTAAAAGTTGTGCTAGCCACGTAAAGATGAGTCACGCTTTGGAGCCGTCGTGGAAACACTTTGGGAACTGCTGACGTGGTCTTTCCGTGGGCAGAGTTCTCGCTTCGTTCCTAATGAGAAAATCGCTGCAGCACAGTGCGGTTATGAAACGTGTCGAGAAGTATGCAGAGAGGGCGGCTCCGCCCCTTCCGTGTGGAGGTGGGGACTCCCAGCTGCCAATGCGCTGCTGGCCAGTGGCTCGCAAGCCGGCAGCGGTACGCACGTGGGATGCTGGCTGCTCCTGCTTCACCAGGGTGAGCACCACAGCTACCAACGGCTCGCGTTGTTTATGTTACAGCTCGTCAAATCTCAGGCTAGCGGCGTCCGTAGTTACTAACACCACGACGGATCTTCCCCCTGTAGTTTTTTCCGATGATCTCAATGGACAAACCAGTCTAGTTCTCTATGGTTTATTTCGTTCATTACGCATTTAATTCTAATAAGTTTTCTTGTTACATCCGCCGGATCGCATCTTGTTTTCATACCTGGCAACTTTTCTTACTCCGTCTGAACAGGGATCGAAAAGTTCATTTGCAATTCACTTTGTAGGTCATTGTAGTCCTTAAAAACGAAATGAAATAAATTTTCTTCTTCTAAACTATCTTGTCTGCTAACAGGAGCATTTTATCTTTTAAAAAATAATAATAATAATACGTTTTCCAGTATGCTCTGCTCGGTGTCAAACTTTTTTTATTACATGCATTTGAAAACATAAGTTAACGATATAATATAAAATTAATGATTCAGTAAATTGAAAACTATGGATACATAATCTTGTCTAGGCGCTACAGTCTGGAACCGCGTGACTGCTACGGTCCCAGGTTCGAATCCTGCCTCGGGCATCGATGTGTGTGATGTCCTTAGGTTAGTGAGGTTTAAGTAGTTCTAAGTTCTAGGGGACTGATGACCTTAGAAATTAAGTCGCATAGTGCACAGAGCCATTTTGAGCCATAATCTTGTCTCACTTGCTTCTTCTGAGAAAGCAAAGTGTATGTATTTTAAGCACAAGGTTTTTTACTGCACTATTTATTTATTTACTCGTGGTTATACCTGTTACACCATCTTCACAGGTACACTTGATAACGGCAAAACGCCGTAACGATCTCGTTATGTAACTTGTATCACTACGAGTAAATAAATAAATAGTGCAGCAAAAAACTTGTATCTGAAATACAATATGTCGTTCTTCGACCTCATGCAAGCTGCGGTCGCACTGGAAAGGAAAAGGTGTGAGGAACTGCGGCGGAATGGACTGTTTTGTTATATTATTATGTTGCACTAATTGTTTCACATTCTCTCAGCATTGCCCGCATCTCGTGGTCGTGCGGTAGCGTTCTCGCTTCCCACGCCCGGGTTCCCGGGTACTATTCCCGGCGGGGTCAGGGGTTTTCTCTGCCTCGTGATGGCTGGGTGTTGTGTGATGTCCTTAGGTTAGTTAGGTTTAAGTAGTTCTAAGTTCTAGGGGACTGATGACCACAGATGTTAAGTCCCATAGTGCTCAGAGCCATTTGAACCATCTCTCAGCATTCCAGAGGTTTTACCAACGATTTATTGATTGGGAGCTTCATTTCCACATATTGACAGGTAGAAGCATTACGTTATATTGCAGAATTGCACCACTACATCACAAGCACTGAGAACTAAACAGGTTCCTGGAGCAATTTCTCAAATTCATTGCAGAATTCGGTTTGCAACTGCACATAAACATTCACAGTATTACTCCAATATGCAGACATATAGCTGGCTTCAGGATATCGATTATCGATTCTGTCAGTGGCAGTAATAGCTACCTGGCTTTTGACCGCCATGTCGTGGAATGTAGTCGAATTATATAAGGTGATGCTGGGGGACTTAGGAAATGAGACACTAGAAGTAATAGATGAGTTTTGCTACTTGAGCGCAAAATAACAGATAGCCGAAGTACAGAGGATAGAAAATTCAAACAGGCAATCACAAGAAAACAATTTCTGAAAAAAAAAGAAATGTGTCATTATCGAATATAAACTTAAGTGTTAGGAATTATTTTTTGAAGGGATTTTTCTGGAATGTAGCCTTGTACGGAGATGAATGTTGGACTGTAAACAGTTCAGACAAAAATAGAATAGAAGCTTTTGAGATGTACTGCTACAGGAGAATGCTGAAGATTAGATGGGTAGATCAAATAATGAATAAGGGAAGTACCGAGCCGGATTAGGGAGAACAGAAATTTATAGTACAAGTTGACTAAAACGAAGGGTCTGTTGGCAGGACACGTCCTGCGGCACGAAGGACTCGTCAGTTTGGTAATGGAGTGAAGTGCCAGTGGTGAAAACTGTAGACGGAGGTCAGTGTTCGGATAAGTAAGAGGGTTCAAATGAATGTAGGTTGCAGTAGACATGCAGAGATGAAGAGGCTTGCACATGATAGACTAGCGTGAAGAGCTGCACCACAGCAGTATTCGGACTGAAGACTACAACAACAACACGACATTAGTTACCACGTTATGTACACGAAAATAACGCCTTAGAGCTTTAAATGTTTTTTTTTACGGAATTCACTATTACGAATTTGGATATTATGTTGAAAAATAGCAATAGATTTGAGTCTCTCTTCTCGTTCTTTGTATTTCTAACCCCACTGAATCACTCACAAACACGAAAATTTCTGATGTTGTTTATGTGCAAATATATCAATAACTTACGACAGAAACGGAAGGCAGGCAGCTCCATCCATGCTTCACGGTCAGCCGCAGGAAGTCAGTCATTCACTGAAGCGGCACGAAATTCCCGACTATAGAAAATCTGCTCCCTGTCCAGTAGCAGGCTACGCTTTCCGGTGCAATTTCTGGAGGGACGGGTAGCCGAACTCTGTCTGCACTTATGGAACTACGAGGTGCGTTCAATGAGTAATGCAACACAATTTTTTTCTCGGCCCATTTCGGTTGAAAAATGCAGAGTCTGTTGTGGGACATCGTAGAATATTCCTGCATCAGTACCTATAGTTTCATCAAGTTCCGATAGGTGGCGGCGCTATACGTAACCTTCAAAATGGCGTCTGTAACGGAGATGCGTTGCAAGCAGTTTCTTTTGGCGGTAAACCAGAGCATCGCAGATATTTATAGGCGCTTGCAGAATGTCTACGGAAACCTGACAGTGAACAAAAGTACGGTGAGTCGTTGGCGAGGCGTCTGTCATCATAGCAACAAGGTCGCGCAGACCTGTCCGATCTCCCGCGTGTCGGCCGGCCGCACACAACTGTGACTCTTGCAGTGTTGGAACGTGCAGACACTCTCATTCGAGGTGATCGACGCATCACAATCAAATACCCACTGCAAAACCGGACGTCTCTGTTGGTATTGGTCACACTCGTCCAGCAATTGGGGTACTCAAAGGTATGAGTCCGCTGGGTTTCTCGGCGCGTAACGTAAGACTATAAAGAGCAGCGAAGGACCATCTACGCGGAACTGCTTGCGTGTTCCGGGGCTGATCGTTAACATTTTCTGTCGAACATTGTCACAAGCGATAATACATGGATTCATCACTTCGAACCGGATAAACACGGCAATCCCTAGAGTTGCGCCACACCGTCTCTTTTCTAAAGAAAAAGTTCAAAGCCACACCTTCAGCGGGTGAAGTCATAGCGATAGTCATCTGTTAGGGTTATTCTGTTTGATGCCCTCCCCCAAGGTGCCACAGTCAACTCTGAAGTGTTTTGTGCTACCCTTAGAAAATTGAAGAAACGACTTCAGCCTGTTCGTCGCCACAAAAATGCAAACAGACTTCTCGTCCTCCACAACAATACATGACCCCACCCAAGTCTGCGCACGTGAGAGGAACTCAAAAAACTTCATTGGACTGTTGCTCCTCATCCACCCTACAGCCCGAACCTTCCAACTTCCATCTGTTTGGTCCAATGAAGGATGCACCCCCTGGAAGCGGTACGTGGATGATGGGGAGGTTTTAGAAGTTTGTATAAAAGAACATATTTTATTTGAGCCTCATAAATTATTAATAGTGCATACATTATTATTTAGAAATAAAAGCAGAAGGACTATAATTAAGAAATGAGAAAATATCCTTTTCCAGGAATAGTTTTTTTCTTATAATTGTACTTTTCATTTCCTTACGTTGCACGAGACAAAGACATTGATTCTATTTTTGGAATCAGGTTTACCAGCTGTGTTGAAGTCTAAAGACAAGACGGTAAAAAATCATTCGCGCTGGAATAACAACAAAATACTGAGGCATAAATAAGAGCTGCTTTCAGTGGTCTTACAACGCCAGATGCTTGAGCATTGTAGCCAATGAACAATGACGCAGCATACGTTTGTTTACAGGACGGTTCAACATGGATTAACTGATTTTTCAATTGTACATAAATAGCATCTGACTGCAGAAATGGTTTTTATTTTCTTCAGTGCACGGTCCAGGTACTGCCAGTCCAGTAAGCATTTCCAAAAAATAGAAGCTGTGATAGCTTGTCATTTCCCATTTGAATGGAGACCGGCTGTGAAAGGATTTGCCGTCAGCACGCTTCTTCTGACGTTGCCCAGGGTACACACGATTGCTACTCATTTCTTGGTCTTTTCTTATTGCAATCTTCGTGGAGGTTCCTTTCATGTACCCCGAACGTTGGCCCGTAATCATGTCGGTTGGACGCTAGATGACTGGAAAACCGTGCCCTGGTCATATAGGTCCCGATTTCAGGCCGGCCGTAGTGGCCGAGCGGTTCTAGGCCCTTCAGTCTGGAACCGCGCGACCGCTACGGTCGCAGGTTCGAATCCTGCCTCGGGCATGGATGTGTGTGATGTCCTTAGGTTAGTTAGGTTTAAGTAGTTCTAAGTTCTAGGGGACTGATGACCTCAGATGTTAAGTACCATAGTGATCAGAGCCATTTGAACCCGATTTCAGTTGGTAAGAACTGATGGTAGGGTTCGAGTGTGGTGCAGCCCCCACGCACCATGGACCCAAGTTGTCAACAAGGCACTGTGTAAGCTGGTGGTGCCTCCATAATGGTGTGGGCTGTGTTTACATGGAATGGACTGAGCCCTCTAGTCCAAGTGAACCGATCATTGACTGGAAGTCGTTCTGTTGGGCTACTTGGCCACCATTTGCAGCCATTCATGGACTTCATGTTTCGAAATAACGATGGAATTTTTATGGGTGACATGTCACCAGGCCACAATTGTTCGCGATTGGTTAGGAGAACATTCTGGACAATTTGAACGAATGATTTGGCCACCCATCGAATATTTATGGGGCAAAATCGAGAGTTCAGTTCGTGCTCAAAATCCTGCACTGGCAACATTTTTGCAATTATGGGTGGCCGTAGAGGCAGCAAGGCTCAGTATTTTTGCATGGGACTTTCATCGACTCGCTGAGTCCATGTTACGTCGAGTTGCTGCACTCGCCGGGTCGGGCCTTGTGCCTTAACTACTTGAGTAACTTGTTTTGTCTCATCAAACATTGACTGAGTCTCTTCATCATCTGCGGTGCTGGTTAGCATATAGACTTGTACTACTGCGGTGGGTGTTGGGTTCATATCTCTCTCGGTTGTTCATAGTAACTTATCGCATTCCTATTTTCTTATTCATTATTATACCTACATCTGTATTATCCCTACTTGATTTTGTATTTATAACCCTGTACACACCTGACCAGAGGTCCTGTTCCTCCTGCCAGCGAGCTTCGCTAATTCTCACATATCTAACTTCAAACTATTCATTTCCCTTTTTAAATTTCCTAACCTTTCTGCCCGATTAAGGAGTCTAACATTCGACGCTCCGACTCGTGGAAAGCCAGTTTTGTGTCTTCTAATGACGTCATCCCCTGAGTAGTCCCCGTCCGATGATCCGAACAGGGGACTACTTTCCCCTCCAGAATATTTTACCTAAGAGGATACCATTATCATTTAACCAAACAGTAGATCTGCATGCCCCCGGGAAAAATGGCGGCTGTAGTTTCACCTTACTTTCAGCAGTTTGCAGTACCAGCAAAGCAAAACCATGTTGACGTTTGCTGATGTTACAAGGCCAGATCAGTCAACCATCCAGACTTACGTCAGCAACTACTGAAAAGGCTGCTGACCCTCTTCAAGAACTACCCGTTTGTGTGGTCTCTCAACAGATACCCCTCTGTTGTGGTTGCACCTACGACGCGGCTATCTGTATCAGATGAAGCCTGCAAAACACCCCAGCATAAGGGACACGGTTCCCTGGAGAGGGTGGGGGCGGGCAATGGGACATCTACCGGTTCTAAAATCAGGATTAGAGTTCTTGTGAGTAAATGTGATTATGCGTGAATTTTCAATGATTCTCAGTCTTAATCCCAGTATTTAGCGATGGTAGTTTTTATTTTACATGGGTTAGTGTTATTATATATTGTTTATTTAAATCTAAATTTAAACCGTTTGAGTGGAAGTATATACAGGGTGATTTTTTGCACCCTGTACCAACTCTAGGGATTGATCGATTAGAGGATACTGAACAGAAAAGATCTAATGAACTTATGTCCGGAAATGCATGGTTTCCATGCTAGAGACCATTTATTCAGTATACATTGTTACAGAGACTGCGGTCTTATACACGCTGTACCATGCAGCCACGGTTACAGTGTGTGGTGAAAATGGTTTCCATGTGCCTCAACGCATGCATGTACGCACCGTAGCATTTCCTGTCTCACACGTTCACATCGGCCACGCTGCATCCGAACAGTATCCAAGGCAGAATGAATACTCTGCTCCAGTGTCTCCACATCTGGAATGGGCGCTGCATACACGATACTTTTGAGATGGCTCCATAACCAGAAATCGCACGGGTTGAGATCTGGTGAACGAGCAAGGCATCCAATAGGACCACCTCGTCCGATCCATCGACCAGGGAAGACACGATTGAGAGGCGTCCGGACTTTAATGGCGAAGTGGGCTGGAGCACCATTATGTAGGAGCCACATAGCCCTTCGAATCATCAGTGGTACTTCTCCAGCAGGGCACGCAAAGGCGCCAGCAAAGAACGCCGATGGATCCGGCCTGTTAGGCGACGTGGAAGGAAGACTGGCCCCAAAATACGATCGCCAGTTATCTCGGTCCACACACTCCGGCTGTACCAATGCTGATGATTCGCTGTCACCACACTATGTGGGTTCTGCATACTATCCCACAGATGACTGCTACGAAAGTTGAAGATACCACTCCGCGTAAAGGTGGCCTCATCTGTGAATGGGATGGATGACACAGATCCCTGAATCGTGGTTGCCAGGTGAAGAAAACAGTGACAAAACTGCTACCCATGTGGAAAGTCTGTCGCTAGTAAGCCCTGCACAGCTGTAAGTAATAAGGGTAGTAACAATTGTCATGGAGAATGTTCCATATCGTCGTCTGGCTTACCCTGTACTGGCGGGCCAACTGCCAAGTACTGACACGGCGGTCGCCTTCTACAGTGTTAATCACATTTTACTGGAAGTCTGGTCTCCGAACATTTCTGGTAGGTCCTTCGTGATATCCTGCTTCCTGTCTCAGACAAACGGCGAAACCCAGCTGCAAACACTGAATACTGTGGTTGTTGTTGGCGGGGTAGGTCTCCTGATACAGCCTTGCTGCCCGCCGCCCGTCACCATTTGCCTTTCCGTAAATAAACACCATATCGGCAAGCTCTCGACTGGAATGCGGAACCACTGTGTACAACGCTGTATCACACCCACTACAAGGCGAGTCAGCAAGAGAAGTGAATCGGACACGACATTGTCAATTACTATGGCAGGAGAGAGCGCTAGGGCATGACGTATGAGGAACAGTACCACCTTCTAGGAGGAAACCATGCATACTGCAACTGTGGCTGCATGGTACAGCGCTTATTACACCGCAGACTCTGTAGCAAAGTATGACTGAATAAATGGTCTCTAACATGGAAACCATGTATTTCCAGACATAAGTTCATTAGACCTTTTTTGTTCCGTATCCTCCCATCGATCAATCCCTAGAGTTGGTACACGGTATAAAAGATCGGCCTGTTCATCACTTTCTGCGAGCATCAGCCATTTAAAAGAACGACTGAATATTGTTTTGAAAGGCCATGAGGCATAATGAAATACTATCTCTACGACCCATAGGCTCCATAGCCACAGGTGAAAATTAGGTAAATGTAGACCTGTGAGACCATCACACGGTAAAATAACTGTTTACAAAACCTAAACAGCAAAGTACATCTGATGTAACAAATTATTACCAATCAGGACAGGGGACTCATCCACTTGGCTATTGTAGACACCAGAGTCGAGAACTGAAAATACACAAACGATTGAAGGCGTAAGAAGTGGCCATTACGCCACATGTTAATGTCTCTGTACAAGTTACCATAATTGTATCTGTGATAAATTTCACAAAATTTTTGTATGGATCGAAGAAGGAAGCGTCAGCAGATTACACATCTCTGTTGGCTGTCTACGAGTCCACAAAAAGAAGAGCTTTAGTTTTTTCTTATGTAACTGGCCATATTACTTGTTTTGGGAAGATTTTTAAATCCCTCTTCGTTATATCAGTAAATTTGTTAGCAAACGCCTTGATGTTCGGTAAATTTATATTCATATTTGCAGGAAAATGCCCGGTGGGCTCCGATACAAGGACCTACAAATGGGACAGCAGGGTATCATCCATCAAGATCCCAGGCATTATCATACAAGAGCGTGTGTTTGCCGATAAGGATCCAACCGCACCAAAGACATGATTGCTTCCCTTTACTGCGAGACTTGTATTGATCGTAACTCTTCATCAAATCTTGTTCTGATGACGATTTTATGACCTTTCTGTTGAATATCAGCAGTCCCTTCAAGCAACCACTTGCTAATATTTGGGTTATTTTCCGACAGACAATCTTATTCTTACTTTTAAATTTCTTTACCCACGAGCTTGAAGCTCCGAAGTGCAGTGAATTGTGAGGGTAAATTCTCCTCTTTGTTTTCAGTGCCCAAAGTCTCTATGTGTGGTCACGTATTATTGCGTTTTCCTGTCTCTTTCCAGTAAAATTATCATGTAATTCACGATTTATCATATCCTGCAGAATTTTTGGGTTCGACGAATGGCGTTGTTTTAGCCTGTTTTCAAAATTTTGCAACACATTCTTGATATTTATTTTCCTTTTCTGTACCAACACTGTTGTAATTTTCAGGCGCGGTGTCATATCAAATGATAATCGAGGACGACGCAGACAGGGAGGATCAACATTTCCATCTTTTTCCCATGGTTGTTTTGTCCTTGTCTTGTACACATCAGCCAGATATCCTTCTGGAAACTTCATTTGTTTTCTTGGAGGTGATGGCTGATTAGATGAACCGCTGCTTCCCTGGAAATCCGCCGCTGATGACATTGTTTCATTGCTCACTGTCATGGCACTGTCATTTTCTTCATCTGATGCCTCTTCATATGATGACTCTTGACTTGATGCCTCTTCATCTATTAAAAGTGTAGAAACCTCTGCTATTACGGCATCCTCTTCTGTCAACTTTTACTTTTTGTGACATAAACAACACGTTTCTCTCCTATACGTACATATTCTGCAATACCAAAGTACTCTACTAACAGTTTCACAATTACTGCCTGCTACGGTCGCAGATTCGAATCCTGCCTCGGGCATGGATGTGTGTGATGTCCTTAGGTTAGTTAGGTTTAAGTAGTTCTAAGTTCCAGGAGACTGATTACCTCAGATGTTAAGTCCCATATTGCTCAGAGCCATTTGAACCATTTTTGAATTACTGCCTGCCTCATCGTCCAGGGTGAAATCAACACACTTCCTCATCACAAAGATAATCTGATTACTCTAACAGCAAACAAAGACCCATCTAAAGTACTGTGACCACTGCGCTGTTTTCAGAGGACGATAGTAGAGAGGGGAAAACTATCACCGCCCCTACTATTTCACCCTCTCCTCTCGATACCGTTGCAGTATAGCAGCTAAAACTTAAAAAGAATTGTTCTTTCTAGTCAGTAACAAATCAAAAGCACTTTTGTTCTATTGCCCGCAACAACTACCATGATCTTTTCTTCTCAGATCCTCCGCATGGCAGTCTGCGTACTGACTGCTCACTGTGCAGATTTCTCAGCCATTGTTATTATGGCGATAACGTATGGCTGAGGGAGAGCCTATTTAGATGTTAAGGGGACTTGTTCATTTCAGAATAGGTGATAGAACTGATCTGGTTTTTGAGCTTGTTTATCGATCTGTTGCTCTACCCTGTTATAGCTTGAAACGGTGCATCCAAGATATTTTTACTGGTCTGCTGTTTCCAGCTGTGTATCTTCAAGCGTGATCTTTCTTTTTTCTTCTGGCTGCTAATTGTCATGGCAACCACTTTTGATTTATTTATGGTTAAACTATGTGCTTTTAGGTGGTCACTTCAGGTGACCAGCCTCTCCTGGTGTTCTATCTGTGTGATAACGCAAATCGAACTACTTTTATACCCTTATCGTTGTTCTGTTTCATTCCTTTCAAGTGAGAATATTGTCAAAGAATAAATGCAGTAGTACAGTCACTCTGGTGTAGTGGTTATGATAGTAGACTATTGCATGGAGGGGTGTGAGTTCAATACTCACCTGAGATGTGAAATTTTAATTTTTATATTCGGTTTGAGTACATTCTAGAAGTATCCACAAATGTCAAGAATCATTGTACTGGAATGTTCTGTAGCTGCATATATACCGTATGTGTTCTGGCCGGGGGCAGTTTGCTCCGCGCTCTCGTATGTGCAAGTGCTGAATAAACCTTTGTTAAATGAAGTTAGTGTTCGTCATTCATCTAATTACACCTTCTTCTACGTGACAGTATTCTGGTGGAGGCACTGGGTATTTGAACTTGTGATAGCGCACATTATCGACAAGACAGTGACTCCCATCAGGTCACGACGGAGCCGCCGTTTACGTGGCGAGAAACCCGAGTTCGAACCATATTCAACAGATCGCAATCTATCGGAGACAGAAGAAGAAGAGGACGTTACGATGACAGCAACTGTGTGCCACCACATGAGACATCCTTCCGGGGTCCCTGGTGACGATGGCCAAGATCCAAACAAGTATATGGTATATGAGCGAATAGCCAAATTTAACAAACGGGATGACACTGTGTGTTTGACTAACGTATTTTTCTGCGTGGAGGGCACTACCAAGCATTGGTATGAGAACAACGAGCAGAAGTTCACAAGTTGGGAAGTATTCCAGGCGGAACTGCGCAAGTATTTCGGCGACACACAACGACAGAAGTACAAGGCTGAAGATAAATTAAAGTGCAGGGCACAGCATCCAGGAGAAACTATAGCATCCTACATTCAAGACGTCTTGGAGCTGTGGAAAATAGTGGATCCTAGAATGAAGGAGGAAGATAAGGTTGCACATCTCGTGAAGGGTGTTGCTAAGGACATGTATCAAGCCCTACTCCTGAAGGAGGTTTCGACAGCAGACGACTTCATAAAATGGTGACAGTATATCGAGACAATGCATCAAAAAAGAATTACACGCAAAAAGTTTGAATGGCTTCCAAACGTCGTATCGATGTCTGTGATGGAGGAAGGAACTGATTTCACAAGTGTTCTTCGTCAGATAGTGAGAGAGGAAGTTCAGAAGGCACTTGGATTGCACGGCGAGCAAAAAACCGAAACGCTTCAAGAGCTCATAAGGGAGGAAGTAGAACAGACATTGAACCCAATCTCTCGTCCTTCATTTTCCTTTCAAACGGTGAAAAAGTCGAGACCCAGGCAAAGTTACGTCCCTACAATGCCGCATGAGGAACCTATTTGGGCATCAAGGAAGACTGACGTCTAGATGACCCAGGATAATCAACCAGTATGTTTCCACTGCGGATGACCGGGACATGTGGTGCGCTATTGTCCAGAAAGGCGGCGGAAATTTGATGACGCCCGCGCCAGAAGACAGCAGACCGATCTTAGCCGACGCCAATTCCTGAACGACGAAGATGAACAAGAAGATGTGGGTGCAGGACGACGTAGGTCACCATTGCCGCAAGCTAGCCGCTGGAGAGGGCTCTCCCCAACACGCCGATCAAGGTCTCCATCGCCGTTTAGAAGCTCCAGCCGATCACCTAGCCGCCGCAACCTGGAAAACTAAAGGGTGCGACCTTCATTGGAGGTGAGGCCGCCGAAGAGAAAAATTCTCCGCTGTCGATCACTACAAAAATGATAGGATACTACTTCGATATCCTCGTGGATGGTCGACCAGCCCAAGCTCTTGTGGATTCTGGAGCATCATATTCAGTCATTTCGGAGAAGTACCGTCGCGAGTTGCAGAAAACCGTATTCGTCGACAACAAAACATCTCTGCTGAAGGTGGCCAATGGGAAATATGTAAAACCTACAGGAAGATATGTCATTCGTGTGGGTGTAAGTGGCCATACACAACCCTTAGAATTCATAGTCTTACAAGAGTGTAGTCATGACGTCATACTCGGATGGGACTTTTTGAAAGCTTCTCAGGCAATTATAGATTGTGGTCGCTCGAAGATTATGTTAGACGAGATGAGATACTGTGGAGAGGACGATGCGCATCCGAGTGTGTGGAGACTATGTGTGCTGGATGAAGTGATCATTCCTGCAGTCAGCGCTAGGAAAGTAACTGTCATGTGCCATGCCATGAATCAACCCATGGATCTTATCGTGGAATGTAAAAGAAGCATACCACTGAAGAATAATTTGGTCATCCCAGCCTCTGTCGTCTCTAAGGACGGATTGTGGATAGTTAACTGTCGCCGAGAACCGCAGATTCTTCCAAGACGCATGTGCGTAGCAAAAGCTGAGCCGTTAAATGCCAAACAGCTGAGCGTCATAGAAACCTCTCATGCCGAGTCTGTGAGCGAAATTGGCGCTACCACTACAAGACCTTATAGCTCGACTATCACCAGATCTAACTAAGGAACAACAGAAGAAGCTACTTGCCATTCTTCCAGAGTTCTCTGAATGCTTCAATCCACAGGTGAAGAGTAAATTACACATTTATTTTATTATTTAGCGTATGGCTAATACCGACATATCATGAAATTACATATACATATGTACATATTGACACACAAGAAACTTAAGTTTGTCTTTACAACTGAATATCCAGTCCTTCAATCCAGCGCACTGCATCTGGAGTTGCTAGCAGGAAGTCCTCTTTGGCGCCGTGATAGGCTCGAATCCTGCATTCACTGACAATGTGGTGAACAGTTTGATATGGAGCCCCGCAGTCACAAGCTGGATCAGGCAGCTTCTTCCACTTAAAGAGAGCATCCCTGCATCGCCCATGGCTGGTACGGATTCTGTTGAGAGTAGACCACGTCTTGCGTGGTAAGTCGAATCCACTTGGAAGTTTAGCACCTGAGAAGATGTTATGCAGGTGCACATCTGTCACTGCTTCCCACCGACCTTTCCATTCTTCAAGAGGTTTGAAATTTTTAGCAACCATGTCAGCAGCATCGCACAGAGTTGGATGACGTGATTTCAGTCTTGCGATTTAAAAGTGGCAGGTCGCTATGCACGGGTAGGTTAGAATTCCTGGAGATCTTGTGGAATTCTTTCATAAGGGCAGTACATCTGCGTAGATCAGGCGGCATTATACCGGTTAACAGTGGAAGCCAATAAACTGGAGTAGATCTGATTGTGTTAGATATTATGCGCATTGTCGTATTCAGCTGGGTATCAACAAGCCTTGTATGATGACTATTCATCCAAACAGGTGCACAATACTCAGCACTTGAGTATACCAAGCCCAGAGCTGAAGTTCGCAGGGTGGTTGCTGAAGATCCCCAGGTAGTTCCGCATAGCTTATGGAGGATGTTGTTTCGAGTCCTCAGCTTTTGAGCTAAGTTAAGAAGGTGTTGTTTGAAGCATAGTGTACGATCCAGGATGACACCAAGATATTTTGGGTTCCAGTTGTGACGAAGAATTCTGCCTCTGAAACTTACCTCCAGTTTTACGTTCGCCAACTGGTTATTTAGATGGAGGCAACACACTTCTGTTTTACTCACACTGGGTTGGAGTCTCCAAATTTTGAAGTAATTGTCTAATGCAGATAGGTCATTGGCTAAAATCTCTTCTGTTGTCTTCATTTCCTGGTGTTTGACGGCTAGAGCCAGGTCATCGGCATAGCAGTATTTTCTGGACGAAGTGTCAGGTAGATCAGATAGATATAGGTTGAACAGTAAGGATGAGAGAACTGATCCTTGAGGCAATCCGTTGTTCAGCTTCCTCTCCTTACTTATGTTGCTTCCAGTGATTACCTAATCGACGGCGAAGCACCGGATTAGCACTGGAGACCATCAACCAATAAGCCAGAGAGCATACCGTGTGTCAGCAGCGGAACGTCGAATAATTCGCGACGAGGTAGAGAAAATGATGAAGAATGACATCATTCAGCCTTCGCAGAGCCCATGGTCATCACCAGTGGTTCTCGTCGGGAAGAAGGATGGCAGTTGGCGTTTTTGTGTTGATTACAGGAACCTTCTGTTCGGAAGGTTGGTCTCTCTGAGAAGTTCCTCAGGCGCAAGACGACGAAAGATCAGAGATACGGTCCACGTCCTTCGAATGAAGCCCTACAAGGATCCTGCCAGCTAAGGTAAATTCGAAGCTCCAGCGACAGGCAACAAGTTGAAAGGTGACGAAGAGCGTAGCGGCAAAAGAAGTTCTAAGAAGATCACCGCCAGGGCGAGCATCAGTCATCGGGAGTCGGAGTATGCAGGACCGATGACTCGTTCCCGGACTGGGACGATGTAACACCGAGAAGCTGTGGCGGAAGAAGGTGTGTCGTACCGTGGTGAAGTAATTATGATACTGAAGTGTTGCATGGAGGGTCGCGAGTTCAACACTCACCTAGACTGAACAATTTTAATTTCTATATTCTGTTCGAGTACATTCTAGAAGTATCCACAAATGTCAAGAATCATGTTCTGTAGCTGTATATGTACTGCATATGTCCTGGCCGGAGGCAGTTCGCTCCGCGCTCTTGTATGTGCAAGTGCTGAATAAACCTTCGTTAAGTGAAGTTAGTGTTCGTCATTCATCTAATTACACCTTCTTCTTGTTTAAAAAGTTACTGTTCCCATGGCTGAGAATGCTTCCATGGTCCAATGTGCGAAAATTGTTGTGAACAATTGTGAAATGGTATCTGTAGTTCGGTTCCAGGGTGTCCTGGATACAGATGGTCGTCACACTGAGGATTTGCAACCTGAAACGTAAACACGGTACGCAATTAACAAAGGTTACCCTCTCATATAGAAATTAAAATGTGTTTCTTTCATTGGTTTATTCGTTATTTCTCTGTCTCGTGCCCTTACAAACGCTTCCAAAGAGTTTCATTGTCCTACCATCACTCGTTTTTCATAGCCCGTGCATTGCTGTTGTAGCGCTAAACAAACTTGCTCGTCAAGATATTCAGACTGCCATAATGTATACGACAGTCGAATAAGTGATTATGGGTTTCGTTTACGGCAATTTTTGCAGACATTGACTGAATGCTGAAATGTAAGAGTTTCCTGATTGTGCAAAGCCTTTACAATCTGTCTTTGCAAATGTTACACAAAAATTTAAAGTAACTGGAAGTGTGAGGAACGAAACACGCTAACGAAAAAGCATAGAAACGGATGAGAGAAATGCAATTAACATTTCAAAAGTGGTCAGCCCCCGGTAGCTGAGTGGTCAGCGCGACGGACTGTCAATCCTAAGGGCCCGGGTTCGATTCCCGGCTGGGTCGGAGATTTTCTCCGCTCAGGGACTGGGTGTTGTGTTATCCTAATCATCATCTCATCCCCATCGACGCGCAAGTCGCCGAAGTGGCGTCAAATCGCAAGACTTGCACCAGGCGAGCGGTCTACCCGACGGGAGGCCCTCGTCACACGTTAAGAAGAAGTGGTAACACAGGCTTCAATGCCACTACAAGGCAGCTTGAGTGTCCACGTGGGAAAGACACATCGTACGAAAACAAATGTTCTAGGTGAGAAGTTGATATTAGAAAAGGAGACATCTTTCTGTGCTGCGACTGGCCATCTCCTAACCACCCCTCCTGCGTGGGCGGAGTCAACTTTGCATATTAAAGTGGAAACTCCCCTTTTTTTATTGTATATTTGGATTCTTCGCCAAAAACTACGTGCGGTTTAATCAAACCGTTGTTTCCACTTCGCGGTAGACGGCGCTGTAATAGACAAGTAACAAATGTGGCTGTCTTTATAATTAAGAACCGGCATATTTGATTCTACATTTCATTTACGATGTAAATGTAAACTTTTGTGTTCTAACGGTTGATGTTTATGCTCAAAATTTACTTTACTCTTGCAAATTTGATTGTGCAATACGATGTGGTTAGCTGTTTCAATGTCTGATTAGAAACTACGTTTAGCGTGATCCAGGAACAGCGAGATGTATGTAATAGTTTTCGGTTCCCATCGGGATACTTGATATCGCTGAATGCCGTCCTCTCTCACCATTATTGTAATTCACAATGAATACTGAATGTGACGACCTTCCATTTCGATACATTCATTAATTCGTGCGTGAAATCCATGTACACAACTTAAAAGCATTGTGAATTACAATTATGATGAGAGGCATTGGAATGAGGCACCCCTATGGTGAGAGGGAAGGGGACTCATCAATATGAAGCATCCCGCTGGGAACAGAAAATTATTAATCCACGTCGCTGTTCCCGGATCCCGCTAAATGTAGTTTCTAACTAGATATTAAAACAGCCAACCATGTCGCACTGTACAATCAAATTTGCAAATCTAAATTTCGAACGTAAATATCAACCGTTAGAACACAAAAGTTTACATTTATATCGTAAATGAAATGTAGAATCAGATGCGTCGGATTTTAATTGCAAAGACAAGCACACTTGTTTGTCGATTACAGCGACATCTACACGAAAGGAAAATAATGGTTTGAGTAAACTGTACGTACTTTTTTGCCGTAGAATCCGAATATGCGAGGGATGGGCAGTTGTTTTTAAAATGATTGTAGTCATTCGTTAACTTTGCATTTCAGAAGAGTTATAAATTGTACCATAAAAATCAATCAGTATAAATAAAATAGTCATAGTTTTAGTCGATCTACTTATTTTGCTGATTTCATATCATCGACATCTGCAATCACATTTAATATTAGAACCAGTTTAATCAGGCAAATGGATCCTGTCACACTTTGGTAGTTTTATTTATTTTAAATCTGGAGTGAGATTGCTTGTTTGTATAGACCTACTTCTGCCTTGAATGATTTTACATGTATCTTCATTTCATGTACAAATAACCCCTTTCCCTGCAATGTCACATTCAGTTAATTTTATTTCTCAGATACATCAGCTGCAATCATCATCTCATATCTCCACTCCTCAATCCTATTTTTGTAACAAAATCATGAAATATTTCCTTTGTGTCCAGGAGTAAGAGACTTTTATTCTGCAATGCCCAGACTCTTTTTCAACACTTCGCTCAGGCTCAATCACCTTAAACTGTTGTGGTTAATTACGTTTTCATACTCTGGCCCCACATATTCAAGAACTGATTTGAACTGTCGATGGTAGAGTGCCCATGCTGTCTGTGTTCACAACATCAACAGTAGGATCTATCACATACTTTAAATCCAGTACAGCTTTACGAAGGCTCTCCTGATGCAAAATGCAATGAAAGGACAAGATATCATGTCTGTGTCTTGTGCTCGTAACTTGTTTTTTAAAAGCTTCACCATACTTGCATTTTTCCCAAAGAAAGCTCTGCCCCCACTACTGTAACGCTTAAAATTTTTTTCAGGGTAACCTACTTTTCTCCACACAATTCACAGCACACTTAAGAAAGTCCTGACCAGTGATTATCTTTAGTTGTGTGACGACGAAATTTTCATTAATTCTCAGTAATTTTGCAGCGTCTTCGTTATGTGTGGTCTCGTCCATTGCCAAGAAAACCCAAACAAAATCTTTTCTCGTAGTCTTCAGCTGTTCTGTGAGTTCCCCACTAATTAAATGAATGCGCTACATTATGGTCCTTCTTTTGACAATGAAATGCTTTCAGATTTGCTTCCAACATCAGGACACAAAATACTTGCACTCTGTACCGTACTCTGCTTAATAAACTCGCCATCAGATAATGAACTGTTGCGTTCAGCAGCGTTATAAGCTATCCTGAAACTTGCTTCTGTAGTGCTATTCTGAAGTGTTGATTGCTTTGTAAATAAATTTTGTTGCTTCTTCAGCCCTTTCACACCCTCTGCACCTTTTATTTTGCGTTCTTCCGTGGAAAGTTTGAGGCCAAATTCTCTGTTTTGTTTCGTAACGTTTCAGATTGTACTCCTTAAACATGACTATCATTTCATGACACAATAAACATACTGCTTTACTCCCAGTTTCAAAAAAGAAATATGTTTTTGTCCATTCTTCATCAAACACGACATGCATCAGTGATTTTGCGTTTTTTCGGAGTGTTCATGGTTCCACTAAAGCTGGTTATTTATGTGTTTACTGTTGCACAGTCAAAAGGGAAATAAACCAGATCAATCGGAACAGCGCTACGTGTCATACTATACGCAAAAATCAAGTTGACGCTCAGGGCTCCCATAAGTCACCGCGCCGTTTGTCAACTTAGTTTACGTGAATACTATCTACACTGCGCATGCGTGTAGACGTGGCCGTCCTCGTGGAAATCGCTCGCGTAAGGGAAGGAAATCTCGGTACAATGCGGATTTTTCTGACCGGCTTGGTGTGCCGCACAAAAACCATTAGCGGGCTGCATGTGTCCCGCTGGCCCCTATTTGCCCATACACCGAATATGCAATAAAATTTGGAGGGGGGAGGAGGGGCGGTTCCCACTTGAAAATACAATGTTGATCCGCCCACGCAGGAGGAGTGCTTCGGAGGTGGTCGGTTGTAGCACAGACATTTCTCCCCATTACTAATTTTAGCTCTTCTCCTAAAACATTTTTTTGTTTTTGTACGATGCGTCGTTTTCGAGATTTTTAGTTGTCCCAGGTTAAAACAAATACCCCGTGCACAGTTTCTAACAGTTATTGAAAGACATCCCACAGGACATAAAGCAATCCATTTAGTAGCAACATCACGGATATCCCATCCATTCTGTATAAACAGGTCCATATCTTCTTAACAGAACGTCTGTAGATCATTGGATCGGTTGTTCGGGAATCCTAAAATGTCCCGCACGCTCACCAGACTTAACACATTCGGATTTTTTTATCCATGGGGAAAATTAAAACAAGAAGTCTACAAAGAAACACCGACGACCTCCGAAGACATGGAATGCCGTATAACGTGGCACAATAAACATACGACCGTACATGAGTTCTGTGCCTGTTCACATTTGGTACACAAGAGCAGAGGTTTGTCGGACCTCTTCTCCTGTTATCTTGTTACTATTTGATCGAGTTTCGCATACGTTATGTCGCTGAAGTCCTCTTCGAAGGCTCTTTCCAGTGCAATAGAAAAAAGTATTTACTTCGATAAAAAAAAACGATGTCGGTGTAGTAATCGGCAGCTCTAAACGCTAAAAATTAATTGCGTACGTTTACTCGTGAATACATTTTTGTTGGCCTCTCCTAGCTTCCTCACGATGTATACGGCAACCTGGCAAAAATCTCCACAAACGCTGCAGTGATCGTATGAATGCAAATCACACAAACAGTTGCAATACCCAGTGCCGTCAGTAACGCTGGGAAACCTCTCCAAGATAGTATGATCTACATATACTTTAACAAACGGACAAGAGATTACAAACAGATTTGTATGAAGCGCTTGAAAGCTTCATAAATGGTAAAAAATAGCGAAACAAGTTAATACATGACAATTTAGAAAGCAATAATACGATTTTTTCAAAAAAGTTCTTCCCAATAGATTGCCTGTTTCATTAACATAAACATTTTGTAATTCCCTTAGCTTTATTGAAAAAACATTTATCTGTATATGCATGTGGACAAAGGTTATAGAATGCGAAGATGGCACACCTCTAACCAATACAGAACTAGATGATGATAAGCGGAGAATATGTTGCAACAAGATGTAAATGGATAACGATGGAAAACTGGATCGTGCTAACATTCCACTTGGAAAGGAACCAAACATCTTAAAAGTAGTAGTCCGCCAACCTACAGCTAAACTGAAAAATAACAAAGCAGTTGAACCTGACGTTATTACTGCCGAAGTGATCAAAGCATCTCGAGAGCTTGGTTTGGAAATCAGCCATAAAATTTGTAACAGCATATGGAATAACGAAACATGGATAGAAAACTGGATTATGTTGGTAATGATTCCTTTTCATGAGAAAGGAAACGCACAGCATTGTGATAGTTACAGAACTAATTGATTGATTTCATATACCAACAAGATTTTTCTAAATGTAATCCATGAACGACTGAGAACCCACTTATACAAAGAAATACCATCAGAGCAACCTGGGTTTGTGCATAATAAAGACGAGAACACATTCTCAATGTCAGACAGCTAATTAAAAGTGTAGAGAATTCAATCCCCCTTCAGATCGTTGATTCTGGAACTATAGCAAAGCTTTCGACTACATTCAGTGGAAAGAAATGTGGAGCGTGCTAGCGGAAATGAGAGTTTCTGGTCACCTTATTGCCCTTATCAGAAAACTCTACTGTAGAGAACTTTTAACATTGCAGCGCGTCAGCAATCTTGAATAATTTAATGATTATAAAGAATCCGCCTCGATTGAAAATAGAAACCGGATGTTGGCCTAGGTTTCGGCGCGGATAGCCACGCCTTCTTCGAACACACTAAAACTACCAGCTGCCTAAAGAACGCCCAAAAGGGCAAAAGACTCACATAAAATGTAAAATAAAGGGGACGTGTGTACCATGTCAATAGCTGTACTTAGCTCAAACGTCAGAAGCGTGCTTCCTCACCCCAGCCAAGGTTCGGTGAGCCACGGGCTCTCAAGTACACTGAGGTGGCGCCGGCAGCTAGGCAGTGAGAATGTCAGAAAGGAACGCGCATGCGCAAATTGAGAAATCGTCTTCTTCCATGTGATTGGCATAAAGTGTGTTACGAAAGTGATCCTATGGCCGGGTCAAAGGCGCAGGAAGTTAATGCGTGTGTATGTATAATGTCCTAGCTCGAGGATAATTTTATAGAACTATAGAAACTATATAAGTGGGATAGCAAATTCCACGGATGGTCAAAACGAATGCACGCAGGACAGACAAAATACCATCCGCTAGAAGCAGGATAAAAATATGGGGGAAGAATAACCCATTTTTCAATTACTTGGGGTCGGTGATAGTATTTGATGAATACGCTTAGATAAGCGTGTAAAGTTACTATATTAAATTCTAAGCGCTATTGACCAGAAAAGGGACAAATTAGTATGACAGGCTTAATGGAATTGCGTGAAAGGGCGTGCAACATCGCCTTCATCGCCCTTAATATCTAATCACCGACAGAGGTCATTTTGAATATTGCTATCGGTTATGTACGACGTTTGAGCTAAGTACAGCTATTGACATGGTGCACACGTACCGCTTATTTTGCATTTTATGCGAGTCTTTTGCCCGTTAGGGCGTTCTGTATTAATGTTAGACCATGCCTCTTTAGGCAGTTTGTAGTTTTAGAGTGTTCCGAAGAAGGCGTGTTTATCCGCGCCGAAACCTAGGTAAACACCCGGTTTGCAATCGAGGCGCATTTTTTATAATCATTAAACTCTACTCTGTTAGTAAAGCAGTTATCAGACTGGAGAAAGCTATTTCAAGTCCTTTTAAACCACGTCTACATTCAGACTACATTCCAGTTTTCCTTTATGGGACTGGAATTTGGACGATAACTGAAGGAGACTCCAAAAGAACTGATACTTCTGAGATGTGGACATTCAGGAGGTTACTGAGAATATCATGGATGAACAAACAAACTAACAACTCAGTCCTTCAAGAACTCAGGATAGAGATTAGGTAGGCCAGTATTTGTATCCAGCGAATCGTTTAGTTCTTTGGTCACATAGTTCAACGACAGGAAGATAACTCGGAAAAGATGATCATCCAGCCAAAGTCGAAGAGAAAACATTGCAGGGAAAACTAGTGCAAAGGCCGGCAAAATTCAAAACATACTGTTAGGAGGATCGTGTGATGAGCCACCAACTTACAACTATGAAACAGGGGGTATTGATGTTGAAAAGAGTGTGGTATGTGGTAGTTATTTCCTCTATTAACATGTCTCATAATGTCACTCAAGTATAGTAATAGACGAGTTCAAGTGCAGTATCTTAACAGTGTGATCATGTTTGAAAGTTCCAACCACTGCAGTTTAAAGGAGGTTCTGTGTGAGTCCAAGCGATATTTTTATTTTCTTTAGTGCATCATGTGCCACAGTTTGGAATATATATTTCTCCCAGACGTAATTTAAGGTTTATTTTACTTAAATTAAGACATATAAAGGCACAAAATATTCTCTTCTAACTTGGTACATTCTGGGCAAATCTAACAGACCTTGGCTACCTAACCTCACTGGCACACCCATCAGCTATGGTCGCAGGTTCGAGTCCTGCCTCGGGCATGGATGTGTGTGATGTCCTTAGGTTAGTTAGGTTTAAGTAGTTCTAAGTTCTAGGGAACTGATGACCTCAGAAGTTAAGTCCCATAGTGCTCAGAGCCAGTTGAACCATTTGAACCACACCCATCAGCAACAAAAACATCACACTTATGGCAACTGTAATGGGACAAAATATTGTTCACGTTCTAGATTGCCGTCAGAGAATGGCGCAGTACTGCCGAAACGAGTAGCGGCAAACTAAATATCGATATTAAAACGTGAGTGAAGCAAAAAAGTGTGTTTATATAATTCGTACGACAGTATCTGATATCATCCGCTTCCCTATCACATGGATAAATTTAAGTAAATTCCATACGGTTTTTACCATTTTCTCTGTTGAAACATTCGAAGAGTCCGGAGAGAAACACAGCCGATGTTAAAAATAAAAGAAACAGTTTCGGTCGCGTTTTCAGATTTTTTATTTGTTAGCAGCCGGTCTCGGCCCTTTCCTCATACCAGCTTCAGGCTTAACACCGCCATTATGGTTGCTGGCGGCGGCAGACGGAGTGAGGTTCAAATGGCTCTGAGCACTATGGGACTCAACTGCTGAGGTAATTAGTCCCCTAGAACTTATAACTAGTTAAACCTAACTAACCTAAGGACATCACAAACATCCGTGCCCGAGGCAGGATTCGAACCTGCGACCGTAGCGGTCTTGCGGTTCCAGACTGCAGCGCCTTTAACCGCACGGCCACTTCGGCCGGCAGACGGAGTGAGGTCCGTAGAAGTACGGTTGAGCAGTGATAGCTGTACTTCTACGAATCTCGTTCCGTCTGCCGCCACCAGCAGCCATAATGGTGGTGATCTGAGGAAAGGGCCGAAACCGGATGCTAACAAACAAAAAAATCTGAAAACGCGATCGAGACTGTTGTTATTGACTTTTAGCATTTTATACCGATCGCTATGCACCAGTCAAGAATGCTTTCAAAAATTTTTAAAAGTAGTTGTTGTTGTTATGGTCTTCAGTCCAAAGACTGATCTGATGCAAGCTTCTGTATCTCAAACTACATCGATCTGACGTTGCTTACTGTATTCAAGCCTTGTCTCCCTCTACAATTTTTACCCCAAACACTTCCCTCCATTACCAAATTGACAGTTCCTAAATGCCTCAGGTTGCGTCCTATCAACCGATCTCTTCTTTCAGTTAAGTTGTGCCATAGATTTTTGCCTTATTCGATTCGGTACCTCCCCTTAGTTATTCGATCTACCTATTTAATCTTCAAGGTTTCGCTGTACCACCACTTCTTGTCTGAACTGTTTATCTTCCACGTATTACTTGTGCACAAGGCTGCACTCCAGGAAAATGTCTTCAGAAAATAGTAGCCAACACTTAAATTTATATTTGATATTAACAAATTTCTCATTTTCAGAAATGTTTTTACTTGATATTGCCAGTCTGCACTTTAATCGCTCATTCCCTTATCTGATTCTCTGAGCATCGCCTGATTTAATTCGACTTTATTCCAATGCTCTTGTTTTACGTTTGTTGAAGTTCATTTTATAATTTCCTGTCAAGATAGTATCCAGTCAGCTCAACTGCTGTTCCAAGTTCTTTGCCATCTCTGACAGAATTACGATGTCATTGGCAAACCTTAGAGCTTTTGTTTATCCTTTCCGAAGTTTGGCTCTGAGCACTATGGGACTCAACTTCTGAGGTCATCAGTCCCCGAGTACTTACAAGGGAACCTCCCCATCGCACCCCCCTCAGATTTAGTTATAAGTTGGCATAGTGGATAGGCCTTGAAAAACAGAACACAGATCAATCGAGAAAACTGGAAGAAGTTGTGTGGAACTATGAAAAAAAAATAAGCAAAATATACAAACTAAGTAGCCCATGCGCAAGATAGGCAACATTAAGGATAGTCAGAGCCCAGGAACGCGATGGTCCCGTGGTTAGCGTGAGCAGCTGCGGAACAAGAGGTTCTTGGTTCAAGTCTTTCCTCAAGCGATAACTTTACTTTATTTATTTTCGCAAAGTTATGATCTGTCCGTTCGTTCATTGACGTCTCTGTTCACTGTAATAAGTTTAGTGACTGTTTTGCGACCGCACCGCAAAACCGATTCCTCCACAGGAAAACACGTCTGATATATTCTATACGACACTGGTGACGGCATGTGCGTCACATGACAGGAATATGTTGTCGAATGGGTAAAAAGATTCTTCTACCTTCTCCGATTTAGGATTTCTTGTGGATGTGATAATCACTCCCAAAAAAGTGATGAAAACATACCGGACAGACAGATAATAATTGTCTGAAAATAAAAAATTAAAATTTTTCACTAGAGGGCAGGCTTGAACCATGGACCTTTGGTTTCACAGCTGCTCACGCTAACCACGCAGCAACGGGTCTCCTGCGCTTACGTACTCCTTAATGTTGTATATCTTGTGCATGGACTAATCCGTTTGTATATTTTGTTACTTTTCGTAGTTCCACACAACTTCTTCCTGTTTTCTTGATTGGTCTGTGTTCAGTTTTTCAAGGCCTATCCACTGTGCAACTTATAGCTAAATCTGAGGGGGCTGCGATGGGGAGGTTCCCTTGTTAGAACTACTTAAACCTAACGAACCTAAGGACATCAGACACATCCATGCCCGAGGCAGGATTCGAACCTGCGAGCGTAGCTGCCTCGTAGTTCCAGACTGTAGCGCCTAGAACCGCACGGCCACTCCGGCCGGCTTTCCGAAGTTTAATTCCTTTTCCAAACTTCTCTTTGGTTTCCTTCACAGCTGGGTCTATGTACGGATTGAAAAACGTCGGGGATGGGCTACAACGCTATTTAGTTCCCTTGTCAACTACTGCGTCTCTTTCATGTCAGTCGACTCTTGTTAACTACATTCCTGTCTCTGTACGAGTTGTAGATAACCTTTCACCGCCTGCATTTCTCCCTTCTACTTTCAGAATGTAATTCTCGAGTTAGCAGTCATAAATTCTACGCTCGACAGCGATATCTGTCTTTAACGCCTCTCCGACTGCCCGGCGTGGAAAAGTCGCTGACATGGGCTGAGTTCGTTGGTTGGTTGGTTTTGGGGAAGGAGACCAGACAGCGAGGTCATCGGTCTCATCGGAGTAGGGGAGGATGGGGAAGGAAGTCGGCCGTGCCCTTTCAAAGGAACCATCCCGGCATTTGCCTGGAGCGATTTAGGGAAATCACGGAAAACCTAAATCAGGATGGCCGGACGCGGGATTGAACCGTCGTCCTCCCGAATGCGAGTCCAGTGTCTAACCACTGCGCCACCTCGCTCGGTTTGGGCTGAGTTCCTTTGTACAACTGCTTTTCTCGAGGGCAACAACGACAACTCGCGGCGCTACGTGTCACCGAGTCGCCTGGCAAACATTTAAATTCCAGCCCACTGTTGCCTTCTCAAAGAATTTACCATCACTCAAATGGTTCGGGGCTTGGAGGGCATTACGATGCGATTCTAATGCGGCGGCTGTGGCGACGCAGTTTCCAGTGTGCTGCAATATTAAAAAAATAAACAGAAAACAATTTCACAAAAAAATATATTAAAATAAAAAGTAGTACCACAGAGTGAGGACCACATGTCGCTGTTTTCTGCTGTAGAATTTAGCTATGACTTTGGAGCTGAAACCTCAATGTTGGTTACCATGCTCTTCTCAGTTCTTCTGCCTAACCACACCCAAGTAATTCACAGCATACTGGGATAAATTGGCCAAATATTTGTGACAAAGGAGAATACAAATGTCATTGCTGATTCCAGAATCTGTTGTTAACGCGAAGAAGGAATAAAAAGGATAGAAACTTACTTCCTTCAGTTCTGTAACTAAACGTCATACCGCCACGCTGAAAACATGCAACATTTAACAATATTATTATTTATGTTAGGATCTCCTGAAGTTTTGACCGCTGACACGTCGTTAATCGACATTTGACGATAGAGAGTTGTAGAGATTTTATTGTTCCCTGGAATTTTCTCAAAATACGTCTTTTTGTCAGTTGTAACTCATTCGTTGTGAGAACAGTCAAAACGCACCTCAAGAAACAAAAAGAAACTTGATAATAACGCACTTCATCAAGCAAACGCTGTTATCAATCAAGGAATTTCTTAGCAATTGAAAGTAACGACACATGTTTTGCCGGCCGGAGTGTCCGAGCGGTTCTAGGCGCTTCAGTCTGGAAACGCGCGACCGCTACGGTCGCAGGTTCGAATCCTGCCTCGGGCATGGATGTGTGTGATGTCCTTCGGTTAGTTAGGTTTAAGTAGTTCTAAGTTTTAGGGGACTGATGACCTCAGATGTTAAGTCCCATAGTGCTCAGAGCCATTCGAACCATTTTTGACACATGTTTTCCTCTCTTATTTCATTTATTCGTTCGTGGAACTCTCGCTGGGTGATGAGTACAGAACTGTCAATGTTAGAAACAAACGAGTATCTTTAAAACTGCCAAAACATTAATATTAAATATCAATTAATGACGCATTGAAGCATAACAGAGAGATAAAGTGAAAAGGATTTGAGAGTGAAGGTTCAACCACTCTAAGGATTTCCCTTCATTCTAAGCAATGGAACATGAAAATCGAATCGAGGTTGGTACGAATCCCTTAGACTGAATTTGCTAAGCCTTCTAGAAACCCATAAGAGCAGTTCTCCGTGAAAGCTACTTCTCCCCCTTCGCCTCGCAAAAAAATCTGCTACATGGACCTAACCCGCATTTCAGGCTAGAGCCAGGCTAGATACTACCTGTTTCAAAAACATCACTCGGTATCAACAGTTATAAATACAGTGACTCCTATTATTTAAATCCCGTGTAGAAAATAATCTAAATGAGTCCTGATAATTTAAATTCTGTAATACACCACTCAAAAATATTTTTTTTTTTCGGGCAGCTTTGCCTCAGACCTTTGAACTACAAGCTGCGCCTGATATGCCCGCAGTGTAACACGATGTTTCAGTACTCTTACATTTGGTTGTAGTTTTAGCTCAATTATGCCGGCCGAAGTGGCCGTGCGGTTAAAGGCGCTGCAGTCTGGAACCGCAAGACCGCTACGGTCGCAGGTTCGAATCCTGCCTCGGGCATGGATGTTTGTGATGTCCTTAGGTTAGTTAGGTTTAACTAGTTCTAAGTTCTAGGGGACTAATGACCTCAGCAGTTGAGTCCCATAGTGCTCAGAGCCATTTTAGCTCAATTATGAAAATTACGTAAGTCAAAACAAGGCCCCGGGAGTAGACAACATTCCATTAGAACTACAGACAGCCTTGGGAGAGCCAGGCCTAACAAAACTCTACCATGTGGTGAGCAAGATGTATGAGACAGGCGAAATACCCTCCGACTTCAAGAAGAATATAATAATTCCAATCCCAAAGAAAGCAGGTGCTAACAGATGTGAAAATTACCGAAATATCAGTTTAATAAGTCACGGATGCAAAATACTAACGCGAATTCTTTCCAGACGAATGGAAAAACTGGTAGAAGCCGACCGCGGGGAAAATCAGTTTGGATTCCGTAGAAATACTGGAACACGTGAGGCAATACTGACCCTACGACTTATCTTAGAAACTAGATTAAGGAAAGGCAAACCTACGTTTCTAGCATTTTTAGACTTAGAGAAAGCCTTTGACAATGTTGACTGGAATAATCTCTTTCAAATTCTGAAGGTGGCAGGGGTAAAATGCAGGGAGCGAAAGGCTATTTACAATTTGTACAGAAACCAGATGGCAGTTATAAGAGTCGAGGGACATGAAAGGGAAGCAGTGGTTAGGAAGGGAGTGAGACAGGGCTGTAGCCTCTCCCCGATGTTATTCAATCTGTATATTGAGCAAGCAGTGAAGGAAACAAAAGAAAAATTCGGAGTAGGTATTAAAATCCATGGAGAAGAAATAAAAACTTTGAGGTTCGCCGATGACATTGTAATTCTGTCAGAGACAGCAAAGCATTTAAAAGAGCAGTTGAACGGAACGGATAGTGTCTTGAAAGGAGGATATAAGACGAACATCAACAAAAGCAAAACGAGGATAATGGAATGTAGTTGAATTAAGTCGGGTGATGCTGAGGGTATTAGAATAGGAAAAAATGGCTCTGAGCACTACGGGACTTAACATCTATGGTCATCAGTCCCCTAGAACTTAGAACTACTTAAACCTAACTAACCTAAGGACATCACACAACACCCAGCCATCACGAGGCAGAGAAAATCCCTGACCCCGCCGGGAATCGAACCCGGGAACCCGGGCGTGGGAAGCTAGAACGCTACCGCACGACCACGAGATGCGGGCAGAATAGGAAATGAGACACTTAAAGTAGTAAAGGAGTTTTGCTGTTTGGGGAGCAAAATAACTGATGATGGTCGAAGTAGAGAGGATATAAAATGTAGACTGGCAATGGAAAGGAAAGCGTTTCTGAAGAAGAGAAATTTGTTAACATCGAGTATAGATTTAAGTGTCAGGAAGTCGTTTCTGAAAGTATTTGTATGGAGTGTATCCATGTATGGAAGTGAAACATGGACGATAACTAATTTGGACAAGAAGAGAATAGAAGCTTTCGAAATGTGGTGCTACAGAAGAATGCTGAAGATTAGATGGGTAGATCATATAACTAATCAGGAGGTATTGAATAGCACTGGGGAGAAGAGAAGTTTGTGGTACAACTTGTCTAGAAGAAGGGATCGGTTGGTAGGACATGTTCTGAGGCATCAAGGGATCACTGATTTAGTATTGGAGGGCAGCGTGGAGGGTAAAAATCGTAGAGGGAGACCAAGAGATGAATACACTAAGCAGATTCAGAAGGATGTAGGTTGCAGTAGGTACTGGGAGATGAAGAAGCTTGCACAGGATAGAGTAGCATGGAAAGCTGCATCAAACCAGTCTCAGGACTGTAGACCACAACAACAACAACAACAGTGTATTTAGTGAGAATGGTCTCAGTGTGTACAATGTGAAAGGTAGCCTATGGCCTCATTCACTCTCCCATTTGTCAAAAACTGCGAGTGTGTCCTTGCGTGCTACAGTATATTAAGTCACCTACGTGCTGTGTGGACGACCATCCTGACACGACTGGAGTTTGATTTGCCACGTCCTCCTGCGAGCCTTCTAACCTAAACAGTCTACAGCAACAGTTTAAGGCAACAAATAGCGACAGACAAAAGTTGTTAGAGGTTCGTGTATCTATGAAAAGATCTATGCGCGAAGCATACAACTACTACCACCGTCATATCTTAGCAAAAGATCTGGCCCAGAACCCGAGAAAATTCTGGTTCTAAGTAAAATCGCTAAGCGGGCCTAAGGCTTCCATCCAGTCACTCGTTGAGCACTCTGGCGTGGCAGTTGAAGATAGAAAAATGATCGCCGAAGTTTTAAATTTCGCGTTTAAGAAATCGTTCAACAAGGAGATTCGTACAACGTGCCTTCATTTGACCATCGAACAGACTCCCGTGCGGACGGCATAGTAATAAGCATCCCTGGTGTAGAGAAACAACTGAAAGTGTTGAAAACGAATAAGTCGCCAGGTCCGGATGGACTCCCAGTTCGATTTAACAAGGATACTATACGGTATTGGCGCCTTACTTGCTTGTATTCGTCGCGAATCTCTCGCCTAGTGCAAAGCCGCAAGCGACTGGAAAAAGGCGTAGTGACTCCTGCATATAAGAAGGATAAGAAAACTGAGTTGCACATTTACAGACCAGTATCCCTAATACTAGTTTGCTGCAGAATTCTTAAACATATTCTCAGCTCAAATATAATAAATTTTCTTGAGAACGAGAAGCTTATGTCCACGAATCAGCACGGGTTTAGGAAGCATCGCTCGTGTGAAACTCAGCTTTCCATTTCCTCACATGATATCCTGCGAAATATGGATGAAGGAGAGCAGGCAGACTCGATATTCCTAGGTATCCTACCGAGCGAGGTGGCGCAGTGGTTAGCACACTGGACTTGCATTCGGGAGAACGACGGTTCAATCCCGCGCCCGGCCGTCCTGATTTAGGTTTTCCGTGATTTCCCTAAATCGCTCCAGGCAAATGCCGGGATGGTCCCTTTGAAAGGGCCGGGATGGTTCCTTTGAAAGGGCACGGCCGACTTCCTTCACCGTCCTTCCCTAATCCGATGTGACCGATGACCTCGCAGTTTGGTCTCTTCCCCCAAACAACCCAACCAACCCCTGGATATCCGAAAAGCATTTGACATGTGCCCCACTACAGTCTGTTAGCAAAGGTACGAGCATATGGAATAGGTGTCCAGATATGTGAGTGGCTAGAAAACTGCTTGCCGGAGTGGCAGAGCGGTTCTAGGCGCTACAGTCTGGAACCGCGCGACCGCTACGGTCGCAGGTTCGTTCCTGCCTCGGGCATGGATGTGTGTGATGTCCTTAGGTTAGTTAGGTTTAACTAGTTCTAAGTTCTAGGGGACTGATGACCTCAGAAGTTAAGTCCTATAGTGCTCAGAGCCATTTGAACCATTTGAGCTAGAAGACCTTTTAAGTAGTGGAACTCAGTATGTAGCCCTCGACGACAAGTGTTCAAGAGACAAGGGTACCGCCAGGAGTGCCCCACGGAAATGTGGTAGAACAGCTATTATTTTCTGTATACATAAATGATCTGGCGGACAGGGTGGTCAGCGATCTCGAGATGTCGAAGTTAAGTGACTGTAGCAGAACACAAGATGACTTAGACAAAATTTTTAGTTGGTTTTATAAATGAAATTTATTTCCAGCGTTAGCAGTGTCCTGCTTGACCCAGACGCATCGGTTAAATATCTCGTCGTAACTTTACAAAGCGATATGAAATGGAACGAGCATGTGAGGATTGTGGTAGGGAAGGCGAATGGTCGACTCCGGTTTATTGGGAGGATTTTGGAAAAGAGTGGTTCATCTGTAAAGGAGACGACGTATAGGACACTATTGCGACCTATTCTTGAGTACTGCTCGAGTGTCTGGGATCCGTACCAGGCCGGACTATTGGAAGATATCGAAGAAAATCAAGGGCGGGTTGCTCGAACAACACACAAGTATTACTTTAGAATACCAGCGTTTGGAGCTGACTGCAGAACGATTCTGGTGCCGCCAACATACATTTCGCGCAAGGACCACGAAGATACGTGATATTAGGGATCATACGGAGACACAGAGACAGTCGATTTTCTCTCACTCTTTTTGCAGGTGGAACGGGACAGGAAGTGACTAGTAATGGTATAGGGTACCCTCCACCACTCACCGTAGGTGGCTCGCGGAATACGTATGTAGGTGCAGATGTAGACACCTCCTACCAATTTTCTCCGTCGTCGCTCAATTTATTGTAGATGCAAAATTTATCTTGCGCAAGTGAGGACACATGCTGGCGACAGTAATGAGTTGCGACAGCCTAAATGGAGAGAGTGTTGCCGTGTGCTCGCTGGGGTATTTTGTGTTGTTGGCGGCCGTCCAGCGGCGACTTGGCAGCGTCCGCGTGGCGCCACTGCCGGCGCCGAATAACCAAGGATCACCGCCACTCACAAGACAGCTGGCCCACGGAAAGCCGACCACACTGTCACCTCCAGTTCCCCTGTTCAGTCTACTTCTGCGGAACCCACACACAAGCACCCCGCACGCACACACTCGCCAAGGCGCACCTGGGACGTGTGACCACAGTTTCGACCGAAGGAACACATTGGCCTCTTCATCTACTAGGGGGCTACCTTTCAAGCCATGAATTTAAGGATTCTTATATCTAGCTTGCCTGTTGAAGAACTAGAGAAGAATGACAGTTCTTGTACAGGCGTTTTCAGTGTTTCGATCAACACTTAAGTGAGAATTGCAGGGCAGTCATGTGGATGTATATATAGAACTTCAAGAAAATGCTTAAATCTCAGTACGATAAGAAATTGTTTGGTTTTCGAGTTAATGAATATCTAAGATAAATAGACAATGCAGAAGCTCTTTTCTTATTGGTGACTTCAAATTATACCTTATTTCAACTAAAGACCGTTTATAACAACAGTTTGACTTCTGTTAAAATTCTGTACTAGACATAATACCAATTTTACATCTACATTCTACAACTGTCCCTATGCATCCTATCTGGTCATCACTCTCGACAGAATATTAACATATAAAAATCATATCGAGAAACCAAAAGCTAAAATACAAACACGTAATGGCATACTGAACGAACTGACATCTGCAAAACGGGGACTCCGTTCCACAGCACTCACTACATGCTTTTAAGTTGCTAAGTATGGATGTCCAGTTTGGGAAAGATTTCATTACGCTGGAAAAATATACGCGATCGTTAACGATTCCCGCAGGAAGATAAATGGCTGCCTCAGATTTACCAGAGAGTACCATTTATATTTATTATCCGATATTGCTCCAGCAGATGTCAGAAGATCATTCCTGATCTTGAAGGTAAGGCACAAACAGATAAATGACTAGTGCCAACAGCTACACAACCATTAGCCCATGCTAAAAGGCTTAAATATACTCGTAGACGAAGTTACGTATATTTAGTACAATCAACTGAAACTTCCATAATATCACTATGGGAGGAGACTATCTAGAAGCCCTTATCACAAAGCAAGCTCTACCCAAGGTTCCTACCTAGACTGGCGAGACCGGAAAACGTGATGGAACTGACTTCGTACTGGTACAGGGCGATGAAAACAACTTATGAAAAGTTGGGGCTACACAGACACTGAAAAGTGTGAGTGTCGTGAAATACAAACAATGGCACACCTTCCAAAATGACCGTTAGTAGATACACCGAGAGAGTGTACTCAAGAGGACCTCCTGAATTGTACCGAGACAGCTGCAGCTTACACCGAATTCTGGATGAGCGAAATATGATACAGCTTATATTTATGATTGTGTATTTCTGTGTTTCACTAGTATGGTTCTACACACTGAGATGACAAGTCATGGGAAAGCGATATGCACATTTCGAGATGTTAGTAGTATCGCGTACACAAGCTATAAATGGGCAGTGTATTGCCGGTGCTGTGATTTGTACTCTGGTGATTCATGTGAAGAGGATTCCAATGTGTTTATGGCCGCATAAAGCGAACTAACAGAGTTTGAATGGGGAATGGCAGTTGTAGCTAGACTCATGTGGCTAGCAGCAATCGTTATGCAATCCAATATTCCAGATCCACAGTGTCAATAATGTACCGAGAACACCACATTTCGAGCATTATCTCCCACTACAGACAATGCAGTGGCCGACGACTTTCACTTAACGACCGAGAGCAGCGGCGTTTGCGTAGAGTTATCAGTGCTAACAGACAAGCAACACTGCGTGAAATAACCGCAGAAATCAATGTGGGACATACGACGAACGTATCCATTAGGACAGTGCGGTGAAATTTTGCTTTAATCGATTATGGCAGCAGACGACCGACGCGAGTGCCTTTGCTAATAATACGACATCGCCTGCAGCGCGTCTCCTTGGCTCATGACCATATCGGTTGGACTGAAGACGACAGGAAAACCGTGGCCAGGTCAAATGAGTCCCACCTTCGGTTGGTAAGAGTAGATGGTAGAGCTCAAGTTTGGCGCAGACCCCACGAAGGCATGGACCCAAGTTGTCAACAGGACACTGTGCGAGCTGGTGGAGACCACATAACGGTGTGGGCTGCGTGGAATGGGCTGGGTCCTCTGGTTCTGCTGAACCGATCATTGACTCAAAATGGTAATGTTCGCCTACTTCGAGCTCTTTTGCAGCCATTCACGTACTTCATGCTCCTCAACAACGACGTCGTGTCTCTGGGACACATTTGTTCGCGATTGGTTTGAAGAACATTCTGGAAAATTATAGGGAATGATTTGGCCACCCAGACATGAATCCGATCGCATATTTATGGGGCATAATCAAGAGAACAATTCGTGCACAAAGCCCTGCACCGGCAATACTTTCGCAATTATGGATCGCTACAGAGGTAGCACGGCTCAATATTTCTCCAGGGGGCTTCCAACGCCTTTTTAGTCCATGCCACGTCGAATTGCTACACTACGCCAGGTAAAAGGAAGTCCGACACGATATTAGTAGGTATTCCATAACTTTGATCACCTCAGCGTATAAACTATGTACTTGTATTATTTTCAGTTGTTCAGTTTTTTGTGTAGCTGTTGGCGCTAGTCATTTATCTGTTTGTTCCTTTCCTTCAAGCTCAGGAATGATCTTCTGACATCTGCTGGAGCAATATCCGATAATGAATATAAATGGTACTCTCTGGTAAGTCTGAGGCAGCCAGTTATCTTCCTGCAGGTATCGTTTAGGGTCGCGTATATTTTTCCAGCTTAACGAGATCTTTCCCAAACCGTACATCCATACTTAGCAACTGAAAAGCAGGTGGTGAGTGCCGTGGAACAGAGTACGTTCTTGTTGACGCACCGTTTTGCAGTTGTCAATTCGTTCAGTATGCCATTACGTGATTGTATGTTAGCTTTTGGCTTCTCGATATGATTTTTATATGTTAAGATGGTACTTATTAATACAAAATTGTTAAGGCTTTCGTGGCCACTTGTTGACAAACTGCCTATTGGCTTCTGTCTCGGGTTCTTCGGCCGACGTTCATCTAATGATTTTTCTGACGTTTCGCCAGCACGAGTGGCTGGCATTGTCAAAGCTTCACCCTCCGCTACTCTCGGTCGTTAAGTGAAAGTCGTCGGCCACTGCATTGTCTGTAGTGGGAGATAATGTTCGAAATGTGGTGTTCTCGGTACATTCTTGACACTGTGGATCTGGAATATTGGATTGCATAACGATTGCTGGTATGAAGTCTAGCCACATGAGTCTAGCTACAACTGCCATTCCCCATTCTAACTCTGTTAGTTCGCTTTATGCGGCCATAAACACATTGGAATCCTCTTCACATGAATCACCTCCATTGGAGGGTGAAGCTTTGACAATGCCAGCCACTCGTGCTGGCGAAACGTCAGAAAAATCATTAGATGAACGTTGGACGAAGAACCCGAGACAGAAGCCAATAGGCAGTTTGTCATACTTATTAATGTTTAAAAATCCCCGAAGCGGCGTGGATGTCGCTGAGATAAGTAATTTCATATAAGACACATGGGGCTGCAAACGTCGGGAAATACCCCAGAAGTGGCTGACAACTGTTAAACGTGTGACGTCACCAAATGACGTACCTTGTCGCACATGCAGCGGTGGAGGCTACCGTCCTGTCCCACCTAATCATCAAACCCAAGTCATAAGTGTTCACGTCGGTGTGGCTCCAGGCCTACGTGCGGGACTGTAGCGAGTGGGGTTCAGGATTCGAGTCTTGCGTCTCTTTTTGCTCTGCGTTAGACAGTTATGTGTTTACATTGAAGTAAAATGTATTATTGTATTTACCGGTCTCGCGGTTTCCGCTGGTTAACTGCAAAGTACTGTACATCGAAAACCTGAGTCACAAGTAAACAAGTATAAACTTCCGAATTGCATCGCTTACAGTGAATGACTTACGTGTTCTTTACTGATAAAGTCTGTAAACAAAACAGAAACGACAAAAGGAAAGAAACACAAAATTAGATCAGCTTTCGCTTGGTTTCAGCTAGGGCAGTAATTTTGTAACTTCTACGTTTACAACAAACAGATCAGATTTACAAAAGGTGTTCGAAAAGAGAGTAGCCTAGCAGAGAAATGCGTAGCACTGTTCCTTACGGACAAGCCCAATCGCCGCACGTGTGGCGAGGTACGTCAGCTGGTGACGTCACATGTTCAACATTTGACATCCACTTTTGGAATATAGTGTCAGCGTCATCTACGCCACTTCCGGGTTTTTAAAACGTTAATAAGAATCATCCTGTATATTTTATGATGTAGTTCGAACACGAATAAATAAATCTGTTAAACAACTCCTTTCCAAACACATAAGAAATTTGTTGAATTTCTTGAAAATTCAAAGCGAAATAAAAAGCTAGATGTGACTATGGATGACATTTTATTTATTAAGTAACAAGTTGTTGTGGTAGCCGTCAGTCCAAAGATTACTTTGATGCATCTCTGTATGCTAGTGTTTCCTGTGGAATCGCCTCAATGTCTGCATAATTACTGCAGACTACATTCATTTCGACCTAGTTACTGTAGTCAAATCCGATATGCCACCCACTCCACTCCATTACCAAAGTGATGATTCCTTGATGCCTCAGGATTTGTCCTATCGACCGACCCCTTAACTTTTCTACCCAATTCGATTCATTACCTCTTGATTATTTTCGCAGTCTATCCATCAAATTTTCAAAATTCTTCTGTAGACCCATATTTCAAACGCTTTTGTTTTTTTCTTGTGTGAACTGCTTAAAGTCCACGTTTCATTTCTCCATAAGACTACAACCTCAGACAAATAATTTCAGAAAAGGCTTCCCAACACTTAACTTATATTCGAAGTTAATGTTTCTTTAAAATAGATTTTTTTCTATTAGCACCCTGAAAATAATAATTCATTTTTAATTTCTCACTTTCTGATATAATACATGAAGACACTGGGTGAACTGAAAGCTCTGCGGGATGGTCCAGCCTTGTAAAAGGAAATTGGTGATGAATAGAAATTTAAAGTCAAGTATAGGGGGCAGTCAAATGAAAACGAGACAGATTATTTCAAAAGTAATTTCCATAATTCTTAATAGATTTATGCCACTGTCAGACAACATGTTCAATGCCTTCATGAAAAAATGTTTGTGGTTGCCCACATAACCACGATTGTACTCAGGCGTGCACCTCTTCGTTCAAAGCAGATCGACGGCCGCGAATGACTTTCTTCGGGGCTTAAAAATATGGAATCGAATGGGGCGATATGGGGACTGTATGAAGGATGTGTAAGGGTTTCCCAGAGAAACTTCTGCAGACTAGTCGAAACAATCTGTCCACATTCAATATCCACATTTTTAGAGCCCTGAAGAAAGACATTCGTGGCCGTCGATTTGCTTCGAACTAATAGGTGCACACATAGTTACAACTGTGTTTCCGTAAGCAACTGCAAACATTATTCCGTGAAGAAATTGACCTTCTAGTCCAGAAGTTCCCAAACTCTTCCTCTGACGGAGCTCTCTGAGAATCCTACTGATTTGGCGGAACACTTCGTTTATTTTGAAGGACAGTAAATTTTTTAAAAAATTAGAAAACTTCTTTTATTCAGTGATTAATTTTAAATCATGAATAATAATTCAGAAATCATAACAAAATTAAAAACATAGCTAGTTCCGTCAAAATGTCGAAAAATAAAACCACCATATTAGTAATAGTTTTTCGCGGAGCACTTATTGACTTCCCACGATGCACCAGTGTTCCGCGGGACACAGTTTGGGAAACCCTGGTGTAGTAAAACTGGAAATGCCGTGTGGCTAGGGCCTCCCGTCGGGTAGACCGTTCGCCTGGTGCAAGTCTTTCGAGTTGACGCCACTTCGGCGACTTGCGTGTCGATGGGGATGAAACGATGATGATAAGGACAACACAACACCCAGTCCCCGAGTGGAGAAAAGCTCACACCCAGCCGGTAATCGAACCCGGGCCGTTAGGTATGACATTCCGTCGCGCTGACCACTCACCTACCAGGGGCGGACCTTGGTCTAGTGTTATAGTGGGATAAATGTATTAACAGTTATAGCGATTACCTTTGAAATAATGAATAGTTTATTTACATTTTTCCATCTGTCTCGTTTCTATTTTACTGACCCTTGTACACTGGAGGAAAAAAAAAACAAGTATACCTGTAAAGACAACGTCGATTTTGATTCGATGACGGCATATGCCAGCAGGGGGATAGTTGATGTACTGATAATGCCGGCCGCTGTGAGCGAGCGGTTCTAGGCGCCTCTGTCCGGAACCGCGCTGCTGCTACGGTCGCTGGTTCGAATCCTGCCTCGGGCAGGGATGCGTGTGTTGTTTAGATTAGTTAGGTTTAAGTAGTTCTACGTTCTAGGGGACTGATGACCTCAGATGTTAAGTCCCACAGTGCTTAGAGCCACTTGAACTGATAATGGTTTCAGCGTCGTCCGCCACCATATAGCGTAGTGGCATAGCGACCAGAGCGCCATTTGTGTTTACCCTTATAAAGGGAATGCTGACAGCCAGAAGGCTAGTGTGGTGCAAGCAGGCAACCATGCCACAGAGACGCATTCGTGCTTCCTACAGCCAGATGAGCGAGTTTCACAGGGATCAGATTACGGTCTTCCGAGCGGCAGGTTGGTCCTTTCGGAGAATTGCCACACAAGTTGGACGTGCTGCGTCAGTTGGGCAATGATGCTGGTATCAGTGATCACGTGAACATTCTCAGACACGTAGACGAGGTTCCGGACGTCCACGCACCACAGTGGTCCGCCAGGATCGTCGTATTGTAAGGGCAGCAGTGGCAGATCGTACAGCTATCACAGTACAGATAAGAGGGCTTGTGAGACCAGATGTGTCGACACGAACTGTTGCGAACTGGTTATTAGGAGTGAGACTACGAGCACGCACACCTGTAGCCCACCTTCCAGTCAAGACATAGCATCGAAACGCACGTCTCGAGTGGTGCCGTCAGACGATCATTTGGAAGATGGTATGGCGCGCCACGGTCTTCAGCGATGAAGGCAGATTCTGCCTGCACGCAAGTGATGGTCGTTTGCACGTTCGACATAGACCTGGTGAGCGCTGTCTCGTAGAGCCCATTCGTCCAGAACACACTGGCCCCATACCTTTGGTGTTTCTGGAGGGAAGAATGTTGTTAGACCCATTCTCTTTTGCCATTCTTGAGACAGGAAGATCCTGTTGGTCCAACTAGATGATGCTCGCCCTCACACTGCCCATGAAACTCAACGTGCTCTACAAGACGTGCAGCAACTTACCTGGACAGCAGAATCTCTGGACTTGTCTCCAAGCGAGCACGTGTGGGATGTGATGGGACGAGAAGTGACTCCTGTGACTCGTCAACCAACAACTCTTACAGAACTACATGAACGTGTCGAGCAGGGCGGCATAACTTATCCGAGGACAGTATTCGCCATCTGAATGACAGTCAGCGCCTACATTGCCGCCTGTGGAGGCTATACCGCCTTCTAATATGAGTGTTTCAGCATGGGTCGATATCTAGAATCTCAGAATGGCTTGTGTTTTTGATTTGTGAATGTAATCATTTCATGTACTCCATATCCACTACTGCAACAACAAATCTTGAGTGAACTGCAAACCTTTAAAATCGTGTACTAATTTTTTTCCGGCAGTGTAGTATGAGATGGGAGAGGGGGGAAAGCCTGTGATGCTCTGTTACAAACATGGCGGTCATTTTCGAGCCAACCGTCTTGGGTGCAACTCATAATTTTCATATGATAAGTGGCTCATGTGAAGTATCAAACAGATAGAGAATTATACTAGAAAAACGATTGTTCTTCCATGTGAGCATTTTATAAACCAGGCGTGCCTTTTTCCAAGGTGAACACATACATCGTTCCTCGGCGTCCCAGATGACCTCAAAATGATTGGGGTCTGGTAACATGACAGGTCACACACGGACTCTCATGTCGTAGAGTGATACATCGTTCTGACGTGACTTGTTTCTTAAACTGTATTGTACCCTAGGGATAAACCGAATGAGGCAGCACTGTTTTAAACAAAGCGTCCTTGTACATGGGAGGGTGCAAGATCCAATCTTCATCCAGTCACACATATTTAAGTTTTGCATGGTTTCCCTAAATTACTAGAGGTAAATGCCGTGATAGTTTCTATTGTAAGACTCCAGCCGACTATCTGCCCCATCCTTGTCGTACTAGACCTGTAAGTATGTAAATGTCTATGTATGTGAATTACTTTATTTTTGTTGTTCTTAAATTGTAATACTGAGACATCTCGAATGTCCGTGAAGCGGACGTATACGGATGAATAAAACTACTACTACATTACTGGCCATTAAAATTGCTACACCACGAAGATGACGTGCTACAGACGCGAAATTTAACCGACAGGCACAAGATGCTGTGATACGTAAATGATTAGCTTTTCAGAGTGCTCACACAAGGTTGGCGCAGGCGGCGACACCTGCAACGTGCTGACACGAGGAAAGTTTCCAACCGATTTCTCATACACAAACAGCAGTTGACCGGCGTTGCCTGGTGAAACGTTGTTGTGATGCCTCGTGGTAAGGAGGAGAAATGCGTACCATCACATTTCCGACTTTGATAAAGTTCGGATTGTAGCCTATCGCGATTGCGATTTATCGTATCGCGACATTGCTGCTAGCGTTGGTCGAGATCCAATGACTATTAGCAGAATATGGAATCGGTGTGTTCAGGAGGGTAATACGGAACGCCGTGCTGTATCCCAACGGCCTTGTATCACTAGCAGCCGAGATGACAGGCATCTTATCCCCATGGCTGTAACAGATCGTGCAGCCACGTCTCGATCCCTGACTCAACAGATGGGGACGTTTGCAAGACAACAACCATCTGCACGAACAGTTCGACGACGTTTGCAGCAGCATGGACTATCAGCTCGGAGACCATGGCTGTGGTTACCCTTGACGCTGCATCACAGACAGGAGCGCCTGCGATGGTGTACTCAACGTAGAACCTGGGTGCACGAATGGCAAAACGTCATTTTTTCTGATGAATCCAGTTTCTCTTTACAGCATCATGATGGTTGCATCCGTGTTTGGCGACATCTTGGTGAACGCACATTGGAAGCGTGTATTCTTCATCGCCATACTGGCGAATCACCCGGCGTGATGGTATGGGGTGCCATTGGTTACACGTCTCGGTCTCCTCTTGTTCGTATTGACGGCACTTTGAACAGTGGACTTTACATTTTAGATGTGTTACGACTCGTGGCTCTACCATTCATTCGATCCCTGCGAAACCCTACATTTCAGAAGGATAATGCACGACCGCATGTTGCAGGTCCTGTACGGGACTTTCTGGATACAGATAGTGTTCGACTGCTGCCCTGGATAGCACATTCTCCAGATCTCTCACCAATTGAAATCGTCTGGTCAATGGTGGCCGAGCAGCTGGCTCGTCTCAATACGCCAGTCACTACTCTTGATGAACTGTGGTATCGTGTTGAAACTGCATGGGCAGCTGTACCTGTACCCGCCATCCAAGCTCTGTTTGACTGAATCCCCATGCGTATGAAGGCCGTTATTACGGCCCGAGGTGGTTGTTCTGGGTACTGATTTCTCAGGATCTATACAACCAAACTGCGTGAAAATATAATCACATGTCAGTTCTAGTATAATATATTTGTCCAATGAATACCCGTTTATCATCTGCATTTCCTCTTGGTGTAGCAATTTTAATGGCCAGTAGTGTACTACTACTAACTGGGAGCGATGGGGTGGTGCAGTGTCTTGCTGAAGGTATTCCTGGGGGATGTTTTAACTCACATTTATCGAGACCGACTTGCCCAATGAATAGTTCCATATCACTGGAGAAGAGCACGGTCCACTCCTGTTTACAAGAAGGGTAACAGATAGGAAGAACAGAATAGTAGACTGACATCGTTGACATCGGCCTGTTGCAGGCGTCACTGATACACTCATTTCTCTCCAGCGACAGATGCTACGGGAGAGACATTGTGCATCATGGAGTGATTAACTATTAAAATTCAGAGGGCATTCATTTCTAAAGCAGTTAACCATCATATTGTTTCCTCCTACATATATTTCGCGAAAAGAGCAGAAACGTAAAATCAGAAAGATTTTAGATCAATTGAGGGCTTCCAGCAGTTGTTATTCTCGTGTACCATTTGCGGGTGAGATAGAAATAGTCCAGTAACGAAGGATATTAGGGGAAAAAGTTCCTGTGGTCGTAAATTGTTGTGCAGTAGGAGGAGGGAGTGGCCAACAGCCTTGCCACAGGAGTAACACCTGTTCCCGTTAGATCACCAAATAAGCGCTGTCGGGCTTTGCTAGCACCTAGATGAGTCACAATCCGGGTCTGCCGAGTGCTGGTAGCAAGCTAGGTGCTCTCAGCCCCTGCGAAACCAATTGAGGAGTTACTTGAAGCGAAAAAGTCAGATCGACAGATACCCTATTCTGAGTGGTTTTGCGACATAGAACGCATTGAAAGTACATTTGTTTTTGAGACAGTGATGCATACATACATGTCTTACCCATCGAGCCTGTTTGATGATTCTAGCCACACCTACCCCATTCCTTTCAGCCTCTTTGGTCTGGATGTCTTTCCGCCATTCAATTGGCCCACTGAACAAGCAGCTGTCCATGGTATGTTGCGAATGATTTAGTGCGAGGGCTTCAGAGTTATTAGAGAGAAGCATCAGTTAACTGTGTTTGGCTGGGTGGGTAAGACATATATATGCACCATTAGGCCAAAAACAATTGGTAGCTTGGAAACCACTCGGAATAGGGAATATGCCCATCTGAGGCTTTTTGCTTCAAATGAACGTTCCTGTCATATTCGTGAATATTTACCCTTCCCGCTGGGACAACCTGAATAAACCTGAGCTCAGTGAAGGTTCCGTATAGAATAACTAATAATAAATTTACCCTCGCACAGTAGAACGTTGTGCACAGGTTTACGTAGAGTCTGGCCACATGTGTTTATTGCCTTAGTATTATTTGTTACACGTACCTGTATCCCGTGTAGTGTTGACACACCCTGTGGAAAACTCCCATCTGCACACGGCTTTGCAAGTGATTTGTAAGGTGCACTATGGAAGGGTTGGTGCAGCTTTGTGGAAGACCCTGTAGATGCGTTTTGTGACGTAGTGAGGTAGAAATAGTAGGGATTCGTCCTCTCGCTCTTTGGTTTGCAGAGCCACAAGGGAAGGAAGTGCAGGACCCAAATCCAACGACCTGCCTCCCCCCTGCAATAACCCTTCACCACCACCTCTCCCCCTGTCGTGCCCCCCCCCCCCCCCCTCAGCCTGTTGCACATCAGAACACAATTTGTCCCTCGTATATTTCTACTGCACTTGGCTGTGGTACACCCATTGAATATTTGTTCCTAACCCACTTCATGTAACAATATACATTAATTTTATATCGTTGAAACACTATTTTTAATACACTACTGGCCATTAAAATTGCTACACCAACAAGAAATGCAGATGATAAACAGGTATTCATTGGACAAATATATTATACTAGAATTGACATGTGATTACATTTTCACGCAATTTGGGTGCATAGATCCTGAGAAATCAGTACCCAGAACAACCACCTCTGGCCGTAATAACGGCCTTCATACGCCTGGGTATTCAGTCAAACAGAGCTTGGATGGCGTGTACAGGTACAGCTGCCCATGCACCTTCAACACGATACCACAGTTCATCAAGAGTAGTGACTGGCGTATTGTGACGAGCCAGTTGCTCGGCCACCATTGACCAGACGATTTCAATTGGTGAGAGATCTGGAGAATGTGCTGGCCAGGGCAGCAGTCGATTTTCTGTATCCAGAAAGGCCCATACAGGACCTGCAACATGCGGTCGTGCATTATCCTTCTGAAATGTAGGGTTCCGCAGGGATCGAATGAAGGGTAGAGCCACGGGTCGTAACACATCTGAAATGTAACGTCCACTGTTCAAAGTCCCGTCAATGCGAACAAGACGTGACCGAGACGTGTAACCAATGGCACCCCATACCATCACGCCGGGTGATACGCCACTATGGCGATGACGAATACACGCTTCCAATGTGCGTTCACCGCGATGTCGTCAAACACGGATGCGACTATCATGATGCTGTAAACAGAACATGGATTCATCCGAAAAAATGACGTTTTGCCATTCTTGCACCCAGGTTCGTCGTTGAGTACACCATCGCAGGCGCTCCTGTCTGTGATGCAGCGTCAAGGGTAACCGCAGCCATGGCCACCGAGCTGATAGTCCATGCTGCTGCAAACGTCGTCGAACTGATCGCGCAGATGGTTATTGTCTTGCAAACGTCCCCATCTGTTGACTCAGGGATCGAGACGTGGCTGCACGATCCGTTACAGCCATGCGGATAAGATGCCTGTCATCTCGACTGCTAGTGATACGAGGCCGTTGGGATCCAGCACGGCGTTCCGTATTACCCTCCTGAACCCACCGATTCCATATTCTGCTAACAGTCATTGAATCTCGACCAACGCGAGCAGCATTGTCGCGATACGATAAACCACAATCGCGATAGGCTAAAATCCGACCTTTATCAAAGTCGGGAACGTGATGGTATGCATTTCTCCTCCTTACACGAGGCATCACAACGTTTCACCAGGCAACGGCGGTCAACTGCTGTTTGTGTATGAGAAATCGGTTGGAAACTTTCCTCGTGTCAGCACGTTGTAGGTGTCGTCACCGGCGCCAACCTTGTGTGAACACTCTGAAAAGCTAATCATTTACATTTCACAGCATCTTCTTCCTATCGGTTAAATTTCGCGTCTGTAGCACGTCATCTTCGTGGTGTAGCAATTTTAATGGCCAGTAGTGTAATTTGCTATTTTTCCATCTCGAGCAACACAATAACTGTAAGTCCTAGAGCAAAAATTAACGGTACCTGTCTTGCAGGAAATTTAATGTAGTTTAATTCTCTACTGGGAAACATTTTTCCCTAGAAGCCTTGGATTACGAATTATTCAATAAAAACATAAAAAAGTTATCTTTGAACGTGTCCCCACCACCAGTCTCACATCCTACCTGTATGTTGTTCATGGCACTCCCTCCTAGTAGTGTAAAATTTACGACTGCAATATTTTTTCCCTTATTCAACTTGTTTTCATCTTCGTTGAATGGATTAGAAAGGAGGTAGTGACAGTTGTAACCAATGTATCCGCCCCACACGCTAAAAGTTCGCTAGTGGAGCATACAGGGTGATTCTTACTAACGTTTAACAACCTCGGAAGCGACTTAGATGACGCTGAGACAAGTAATTTAATATAAGACACATGGGGTCGCAAGTGTCGGGAAATGACCCAAAAGTGGCTGACAGATGTGGAGCATGCGACGTTACCAGATGACGTACATCGCCGCACATACGGCAGTTGAGCCTTTCGGTCTGTCGCACCTGCTCATCCCAGCCCAATTCAAGTACACATCTCAGTGTGGCTCCGAGCCTACGCGCGTGGAGCTGAGGATTCGAGTCTTACTTCTGGCAGGCAGTATTTTTTTCATTCCTTTAGACAGTTATATGCATACATGAAGGTAAGATTCATTATTTTGTTGGTATCGTGAAATCCGCTGGCTTATTGTAAAGCACAGTAAAGCAAAAACTTACTGTATTGCGTCACATGTAAATAATTAGTATAAGTAAGCTTCCGAATTGCGTCGTTGACAGCAAATGACCTACGTTTTCTTTATAATGTCTGTAAACGAAAAAAGAAGGGGCAAAAGGAAAGAAACTCAAAATCTAGAACAGCTTTTACCTGGTTATAGCCAACAGTCTTACCGCAGTGGTAACATCGGTTCCCGTCATAACACCGAAGTTAAGCGCTGTCGGGCTGGTCTAGCACTTGGATGGGTGGCCATCCGGTCTGCCGAGTGCTGTTGGCAAGCGGGATGCACTCAGCCCTTGTGAAGCAAACCGAGGAGCTACTTGATTGAGAAGTAGCGGCTCCGGTCTCGGAAACTGACATACGACCGGGAGAGTGGTGTGCTGACCACATGCCCCTCCATATCTGCACCCAGTGACGCCTGTGGGCTGAGGATGACACGGCGGCCGCACGGTACCGTTGGGCCATCGTGGCCTGTTCGGGCGGAGTTAAGTTTAGTTTTACTTGGTTATAGCGAAGAAAATACTTTCGTAACTTATACGTTTACAACGGACCACTTTTACAAAAGGTTTTCGAGATATGCACCATCTGACCGAATGCAAGTATTGCATCACTAAATCACCCTTTCACGCCCAAGCCCAACCGCTGCACGTACGGAGATGTACGTCATCTGGTGGCGTCACATGTTCAATATTTCTCATCCATTTTTGGGGGGACCAGCCGATGTGGCCGAGCGGTTCTAGGCTCTTCAGTCTGGAACCGCGCGACCGCTACGGTGGCAGGTTCGAATCCTGCCTCGGGCATGGATGTGTGATGTCCTTAGGTTAGTTCGGCTTAAGTCGTTCTAAGTTCTAGGGGACTGATGACCTCAGATGTTAAGTCCCATAGTGCTCAGAGCCATTTGTTCAAATTTCCCGATATTTGCGACCCCATGTGTCTTATATTATTTTACTTGTCTCAGCGTCACCTACGTCTTTTCGGTAGTTTTTAAACGGTAACAAGTATCATCCGGTAGATATAAATGCATATGTTGTCGATTATTTTACTCCCATTTCTCACTCTTACGTTTCAGCAGGACGTGCCAGCAGCATTTTATGACCCAGAAAAAAGTGTACCGTTTTCTAGCGTAATGAAGATCAGGAGCAAGGGTGGCTACAAAAAAGACCTAAAATCCTTCAAGAATGCGAAGGAATGTTTCTAAAAGGTACAGGTAAACTTGTTTAACTACTGTTTTTACTTTTAGTAACAGTCTCATTTCTTCCACGTCTGCATCTATAAAATTATATACTACGCAAACCACTGTACAGTACGTGGCGCAGGGTATATCTTATCAATATTATTTACGTTATTTCCTATTGCATTCGCATATTCAGCGAGGGAGAAATTACTATCTATATGGCTCTGTATGCGCCCAACTCTCTCACATTTGATTCACGTTACGCTACATTATATAGTCCTATATTTGTGGCAACATAACAGCCACACAGTCTTCTTCCAGTACGGATTCTCTATTGTATAATAGTCTGGGGAAATACTGCAGAAATTGAAAACGTTTTCAAAGTTAAAAAATGAGCAGTGAGAGTAATATCTGGAGTTACTAACAGAACATCTGGCACGAATCTTTTCAAGTCTCCCAGCAGGGTGCCCATAAACCCCTATCATTTCAAAAAAATCATGGCTCGGAATTTTTTTATTTTACACGTCTAGTTCCGTAGACCAAATTGAGGAACAAATCTCTATGGTCATAGAAGGAGTCAGTACACCAAATTAGAACAGAAAAGTAATAACAAATAAAATAAAATGTTTATGAAACCTAAAAAGACGACAAGCTATAAGTTTATATAAACGCAGTCAGTAATATAACATGGCAATCAGCTGAATGTTTCAGTGGACTCCTCAACAGAATAGGAGTGATTCATGAGGAGACTCTTCAGTTGTGATTTGAAAGCGCGTCGATTACTGCTAATATTTTTGTATTCTTGTGGTAGCTTAATGAAAATGGATGCAGCAGAATACTGCACGCCTTTCCGTACAAGAGTCAAGGAGGTGCTATCCAAATGCAGATTGGATCTCTACCTAGTATTAACTGAATGAAAGCTGCTAATTCTTGAGAATAAGCTGATATCGTTAACAGTAAACGACACTAAATAAAAAGAAACGTATAACGACATTAAATAATATATATAAAGAAGAGAGACCAGTGTCAGAATATCCGTACTAATGAACAAGGATCGACAAGAGGTTCGCGAACTTACACCACTTATTGCCCGAACCGACCGTTTTTGAGCCAAAAATACCCTTTGAGAATGGAAAGAGTTACCTCAAAATACAACACCATACGTCCTAAGCGAATGAAAATAAGCAAAATAAACTACTTTTCATGTCGAACTGTCATTTACTTCGGATATTGTTCTTATAGTACAAATGGCAGCAATAAGTCTTTGAACAAGATCCTGAACATGGGCTTTCCACGACAGTTTGGTATCTATCTGATCACCATAATTTGAACTGTTCAGTCTCACTAATCATATGCTCATTTTGTGTAACTAAAACGTCAGGGTTTGTTTAATTGTGTGTTAGAAAATGTAGCCGGCCGCGGTGGTCTAGCGGTTCTGGCGCTGCAGTCCGGAACCGCGGGACTGCTACGGTCGCAGGTTCGAATCCTGCCTCGGGCATGGGTGTGTGTGATGTCCTTAGGTTAGTTAGGTTTAAGTAGTTCTAAGTTCTAGGGGACTTATGACCTAAGATGTTGAGTCCCATAGTGCTCAGAGCCATTTGAACCATTTTTAGAAAATGTAAAACCTGAGTCTTACTATGATTTAGCGTTAATTTATTTTCTATAAGCCACGAACTTATGTCTTGGACCGCACTATTTGAAACAGTGACAACGTTGCACACAACATCCTTTAGTACCAAGTTAGTGTCATCAGCAAACAGAAATATTTTAGAATCATCTATAATACTAGAAGGCATACCATTTACAGAAATAAGGAACAGGAATGGCCCCAGAACTGATCCCAGGGGCACTCCCCATTTAACCATACCCCACTCCTACCCCACATCATAGCCATTCTCAGCACTGTGGGGAATGACTTCTTGCTGTCTGTTCTAGTTGGAAACTATTTGAGATAGAGAATCGCGGTTTGTAGTAAACCGTTTAGCAACTGCCAAAGTATTTTTTCTTTGTCCTGTTTTGCAGATTAGACTTAGAGTGCATCAACATGGCGACAGTTCTGAAGAAGGCGAAACGTGTCATCTGGTATGCAGGATACAAATCTGTGACAATGGGACTGTGGATTTATTGACGCCAGTATGGGAGAGCATCACTGGAAGAAAGCAAGCACCATGTGGTGGTTCAAAAACTTTACAGATACGGCAATGCCAGACACCTTCCTCGAAGTAAACGTCACTCTATGTTTCCAGTACCTACTGGCAGAATGCAAGCTGCATTTCAGCGCAGCCCCTAGAAGACAATTCGTCCTGCATATCGTGAATTTCAGGAAGCGAGATAAACTGTCCATAAAGCGGGCGTGTCGTGACGGTCGCATCCCATAGCACCCGCGTTCTCCCGATGTCACGCCGTTAGATTTCGTTTTGCGAGTTTACGTCGAGGATCGCGTGAGCACACCAGCAGTGACGTTGCTGCCCTTCGTGCGCGAATCAATGGGGCAATCAGAACTGCTACTGCTGCAATATTGACCCGTGAATGGACAGAACTCGGTGTCCTACGAGCAACGGGTGGGGCACGCTCTGAAACTCTGGCATAACAGAAAAAATCTTTTAGAGGCGCTAAAAGTTGCAACGAAAAAAATGGTTCAAATGGCTCTAAGCACTATGGGACTTGACATCTGAGGTCATCAGTCTCCTACACTTAGAACTACTTAAACCTAACTAACCTAAGGACATCATACACATCCATGCCCGAGGCGTTTGAACATGCTGTTTACATACTGACTGGATGTTTTATTTTGCCATTATTTTAATTGTCTTATCCTGAATTACATAATTTCATTTATGTTTTTGCTATTTTCTCTGAGTATTAATCCGTATTTTAAAGTGATTAAAAAAGGCAAAATACGCTATCCTTACATAGTCAAAGGTGACACACGCCATCTGTCTCTTCAGCAAGTATATTACTCTCGATAACCTAACTTTTACATGTTCAATGTTAGTTTGTTGACAAATGTTATGCCTAAAATTGTTGCATTTTTCTATTTTTGCACTCTTTGATAGACTGAATATCATATTCTGTAACTTATTTACGTTTAATAGTTAACCATGGGCATTAAACCAGGAAGCTGCACTTTCTCCCACAAAACTCGTTCTTTTGAAAACGACTTCAAATACATAGATAAATAGTATCATCTGCGTAGATATATGTATTGGTTCAAATGGTTCAAATGGCTCTGAGCACTATGGGACTTAACTTCTGAGGTCATCAGTCCCCTAGAACTTAGAACTACTTAAACCTAACTAACCTAAGGACATCACACACATCCATGCCCGAGGCAGGATTCGAACCTGCGACCGTAGTGGTCACGCGGTTCCAAATTGAAGCGCTTAGAACCGCACGACCACACCGGCCGGCTACATATATGTATTTACATCTATATTGGCTCTGAGTACTATGGGACTCAACTGCTGTGGTCATCAGTCCCCTAGAACTTAGAACTACTTAAACCTAACTAACCTAAGGACATCACACACATCCATGCCCGAGGCAGGATTCGAACCTGCGACCGTAGCAGTCGCACGGCTCCGGACTGCGCGCCTAGAACCGCGAGACCACCGCGGCCGGCTTACATCTATATTATCCCGTAAGTTATTTATTTGTATCAGGTATGGAAGAGGTCCTAACTTTGATGCTTGTGGCACCCCATGTTGAACATCGAGTGTGTTTGATAAGTGACCTCCTGAACTCACCACCTGCTTTCTGTCATCGAGGTATGATTTCATTAGTCTTAGACTTTTGCCACAAACTCCATAGTATTCTAGTTTGGAGAGCAAAACATGGTGGTGAACACAGTCGAAGGCGTTACATAGGTCACAGAAGGTTACCTGTGTGTGAGTTCACTACAATGCTCCTCAGATCACAGCGGCATGATTCTGGCCTTGTGACAGGGTCAGTTAGCCTGCTGGTAGATGCTATCACCGCTGGGGAAGAGAGAAAGCACGAAGGGATGCAGATGGTCCGCAGTAATGTTCACCGATTACTGCCACAGGTCATATGGAAGTCCAGGTGTATGTCTTCCTCAGCTTAATATTGCCCCCACTGGCCTGAATTCGTGGCGCGATGCAAGTTTCCAGCAGGCGTTCGCCTGGGTGTTGGTGTATCAGGGCACGACTATCTACACGATGTAACAAGAAACTTGATTCATCCAACCAGATGACACGCTTCCATTGATTCACAGTCCTTTCCCGATCGTCCCGTGCCCTCTTGTGTCACTGAGTCAACGTAGAGACACAATGGGGACATCTACAACGGAATTTGATGTTTAAAAATATGTGTGGAACTTCGTGCTCCAAAACGTTTTTGCATTCAGTAGCATTGTTCTCTGTCGTTATATCTGCCACGGATCACTACCTAACCTGGTTAGGAAGGAGGTAAGTCTCCGACCTCCACGATCTGTGATGAGGCCTGGACGTCCAACACCCTATCGCACCAACTCGTGGTTTTACATCAGTCTCTAATGACCCCGATGTCGACGGGATGTTAAATCCTAATCTTCCTTGTTCTGCGATTTCACCGTCCTCAGACAGCCGACCAGCCTCCCCGTTTCCGAGATGCTCGTTCCCAGACGCCAGGCCATAGACACCTGTCCTTAATCAAAGTCGCTTGTGTCACCGGATTTCCCTACTTGCGGTCCATTCGTCTCTGCTCTGCTTAGACTCAGCTGACAAAAGCTTGGATAGCGATATGCACATATACAGATGGCGATAGTATCGCGTACACAAGGTATAAAAGTGCAGTGCAATGGCAGAACTGTCATTTGTAACCAGGTGATTCGTGTGAAAATGTTTCCGCCGTGATTATGGCCGCACGACGGGAATTAACATGAGGAATAGTAGCTGGAGCTAGACGCATGGGACATTCCATTTCGGAAATCATTAGGGAATTCAATATTCCGAGATCCACAGTGTCAAGGATGTGCCGAGAATGCCAAATTTCAGGTATTACCTCTCATCATCAGAACTGGAGCCAGGGACAGAGACTCTTGTGACATTATCCTGACTGCCTTGTCCGAGAATTACTTCGAGCAGATAGAGAACCAACTCGTGAAGCTAACGTTTTAGACCTCATAGCAACAAATAGACCGGAACTTTTCGACTCCGTGAATGTAGAAGAGGGTATCAGTGATCATAAGTCAGTGGTTGCATCAATGACTACAAGTGTAATAAGAAATGCCAAGAAAGGAAGGAAAATATATTTGCTTAACAAGAGTGATAGGGCACAAATCGCAGAATATCTGAGTGACCACCATCAAACGTTCATTTCTGAGGAAGAGGATGTGGAACAAAAATGGAAAAAATTCAGAAACATCGTCCAGTACGCCGTAGATAAGTTCGTACCGACTAAGGTCCAAAGCGAGGGGAAAGATTCACCGTGGTATAACAATCATGTACGAAAGGTACTACGGAAACAAAGAAAGCTTCATCATAGGTTTAAGAGTGGTCGAATCATAGCTGATAAGGAAAAGCTGAACGAAGCGAAAAAGAGCGTAAAGAGAGCAATGAGAGAAGCATTCAACGAATTCGAACATAAAACATTGGCAAACAATCTAAACAAGAACCCTAAAAAGTTTTGGTCATATGTAAAATCGGTAAGCGGATCTAAATCCCCTATTCAGTCACTCGTTGACCACGATGGCACCGAAACAGAGGACGACCGAAGAAAGGCAGAAATACTGAATTCAGTGTTCCGAAACTGTTTCACTGCGGAAAATCGTAACACGGTCCCTGACTTCAGCCGTCGCACGGACGCCAAAATGGAAAATATTGAAATAAACGATATCGGAATTGAAAAACAACTGCTATCACTTAGTAGCGGAAAAGCATCCGGACCAGACGAGATACCCGTAAGATTCTACAGTGATTATGCTAAAGAACTTGCCCCCTTTCTATCAGCAATTTATCGTAGATCTCTGGAAGAACGTAAAGTACCTAGCGACTGGAAGAAAGCGCAGGTCGTTCCCATTTTCAAGAAGGGTCATAAATCAGATGCGAATAATTATAGGCCTATTTCGCTTACGTCAATCTGTTGTAGAATAATGGAACATGTTTTATGTTCTCGTATTATGACGTTCTTAGATAATACAAATCTCCTTCATCATAACCAACATGGATTCCGCAAACAGAGATCATGTGAAACTCAGCTCGCCCTATTTGTCCAAGAAATTCACAGTGCCGTAGACACTGGCGAGCAGATTGATGCCGTATTCCTGGACTTCAGGAAGGCATTTGATACGGTTCCGCACTTACGTTTAGTGAAAAAAATACGAGCTTACGGAATATCGGACCAGGTTTGTGATTGGATTCAGGATTTCCTAGAAGAAAGAACACAACATGTCATTCTTAACGGTTCAAAATCTGCAGATGTAGAGGTAATTTCGGGAGTACCGCAAGGAAGCGTGATAGGACCTTTATTGTTTACAATATACATAAATGACTTAGTTGACAACATCGGTAGCTCCGTGAGGCTATTTGCAGATGACACGGTTGTCTACAAGAAAGTAGCAACATCAGAAGACTCGTACGTACTCCAGGAAGACCTGCAGAGGATTAATGAATGGTGCGACAGCTGGCAGCTTTCCCTAAACGTAGATAAATGTAATATAATGCGCATACATAGGGGCAGAAATCCATTCCAGTACGATTATGCCATAGGTGGTAAATCATTGGAAGCGGTAACGACCGTAAAATACTTAGGAGTTACTATCCGGAGCGATCTGAAGTGGAATGATCACATAAAACAAATAGTGGGAAAAGCAGGCGCCAGGTTGAGATTCATAGGAAGAATTCTAAGAAAATGTGACTCATCGACGAAAGAAGTAGCTTACAAAACGCTTGTTCGTCCGATTCTTGAGTATTGCTCATCAGTATGGGACCCTTACCAGGTTGGATTAATAGAAGAGATAGACATGATCCAGCGAAAAGCAGCGCGATTCGTCATGGGGACATTTAGTCAGCGCGAGAGCGTTACGGAGATGCTGAACAAGCTCCAGTGGCGGACACTTCAAGAAAGGCGTTACGCAATACGGAGAGGTTTATTATCGAAATTACGAGAGAGCACATTCCGGGAAGAGATGGGCAACATATTACTACCGCCCACATATATCTCGCGTAATGATCACAACGAAAAGATCCGAGAAATTAGAGCAAATACGGAGACTTACAAGCAGTCGTTCTTCCCACGCACAATTCGTGAATGGAACAGGGAAGGGGGGATCAGATAGTGGTACAATAAGTACCCTCCGCCACACACCGTAAGGTGGCTCGCGGAGTATAGATGTAGATGTAGATGTAGATCACAGACAACGCAGTGGCCGACGGCCTTCACTTAACGACCGAGAGCAGCAGCATCTGGGTAGAGTTATCAGTGCGTGAAATAACCGGAGAAGTCAATGTGGGACGTAGGATGAACGCATCCGTTAGGACAGAGAGCCGAAATTTGGCGTTAATGGAATGCGGCAGCAAACACGCGATGCGAGTGCCTTTGCTAACAGCACGACATCACCTACAGCGCCTCTCCTGAGCTCGTGACCATATCGGTTGGATCCTAGACGACTAGAAAATGGTGGCCTGGTCAGATGAGTCCAGATTTCAGTTGGTAAGACGCTAATAGCAGGGTTTGAGTGTGGTGCAGACCCCACAAACCACGAATTCAAGTTGTCAACGAGGCTGGCTCCTTAATGGTGTGGACTACATGTACGTGGAATGGACTGCGCTTTCTGGTCCAACTGAACCGTTCATTGACTGGAACTGGTTATGTTCGGTTACTTGGAGACATTGGCAGCCATTCATGGACTTCATGTTCTCAGACAACGATGGAATTTTTACGAGTGCCGATGTGCCGAGTCACCTGGCTTCAATTTTATGCTACTGGTTTGAAGAACATTCGGGGACAATTCGAGAGAATGATTTGGCCGCCCAGACATGAATCCCATCAAACACTTACGGGACATAATCAAGAAGTCAGTTCGTGCACAAAATCCTGCACTGGCAACGTTTTTGCGATTATGGATGGCTATAGAGGCAGCAGGTGTGAAGGAGTTACAGTGTGCTTGGATCACAATATGGTGATCCTCCTGTGGCAGCCAGATAAGTATGCCTGCACTCACGTTCCCATGCATTTCAACACTGCACAGCTATCACATCTGAATGTCCCACGAATCTGGGTATTTCATGATTCGATCAGCTGGCCAAATGGATTCCCATAGTGAGGCCTCTGTCAAAACTTTGTCAGATGTTAGTAACACTGTCACACACGGATATACAACATCTCCATGTCATTCATAGAGATTACTCAACATCTGTTACTGTTAAAACCCGTCATATACACTCTGGCAACATCAATAAATATGAACACCACTAATGCACTCTGGTGGCTGTTCTACCTGTCACAGAGAATTGCAATTTTAATCATTTACATACTCATCAATGGTGTGTCCATGTCTGAAAAGTTAGCTTTCCACAGTCTACCTAAAGCTCTTAAGACAAATAACAGGAAATTTTCTTTGAAAACAAAATCTGTGATTTCCTTTTCCAATCCAAGCTGGTGCTTTGCCCCCAGTGACCTCATCATCAAGATATTAACCCCCATCCTTCTTCGTTTCTTTCAGTTTAAGTGTTCTACGAAGCACCCTCATGTCTGTGATGGTACTGCAGAACAAGATACACCTCCATACCTGAAATGGTATAACTGTAATGCATTTCATACAAAACGTTTTTAACTCCATTTTCTCCCTTCATTAGCTTTCCTCATGTTTACATTAAAATTATACACAATCACTATTATTATTATTAATATTGTTATTATTTTAGTATTATTTTTACATTTTAGCTGCTATTGTTATTCCCAGTAGCATAACTTATTATTTTGCCAGTGGAATTGTTGTAATTGTTTCTGCTTCAGGAATACCCCAGTCTGAAGTAAATAATATTATTCTTATTATTATTTATGATTGTTAATTAAGCTAGTAACAGAGGTAAAGTAAAGATTTTTGTATGTATACAACCTTGGTTTCCTGTAGAAGAAAATCACTGGGTATGCCTTTTCAGCTAAACGTCTGAAATTCGATGCAGCGCCAGAATGGTCCTTGCAGACAAGAAGATGCAGCAGATGAAATAAGGAAGCGATACAAAGATACATCTCTTGTTATTTTCATGGTAAGCATTCCTGAATCAGCAAACTTGTCCCACATATCTTTATACAAAGCAGGTAAACAGTTTAGCATAAACACTTCATTTGTGAATTTTGTTTTTACTAGTCATTAATGCACCAACTTTGTCCTCTATTTTTCCGATTATACTGCAGCATCTAGCATCTGTAGAACTGTCTTGAGTTACCAGTTCCTGTGTGATAGTAGCAGCATTTTTTGTAAACATCTTGCCTTGCTACCAACAAGGTAAATTGTCAGCCCCCATTACATTGTGTTGATGTAATGACAGCCACAGATCTGCTCTCAGTATCAGTATGTTGTTTCATGAGAGTGTATCAAGTTTTCATTGAAAACTTTGAGAGATACAAAAAAATAATTAAAAAAATTCTAACAGACATTGCATAATCATGTGATAAACAGCATTTTGCAGCTCATTTCCTATTTGAAACTAAGAGCTTGGAAGGAAATAAGGGAAAACCAAGAATCCATGTTTTGGCAGTATAAATAGCCATCTTCATTTGTTCCCCAATGCACAGCCAAGCATATCCAGATGCAAAGACAAACAAATTCAATGAAGTATCAGGGAATGCATCAAAGTCAGCAGATCAGACAGGTATTGAACATGATTTTAAGGAAGTACCTCTCATTATCAAATCATGGTACACTGGTATTAATTTTTGTAGGACACACTTAGATTACTTGCTGTGACATCTTATTTTTGTAGTCCCCCATTTAGATCTCAAAAGTCATTTATTAACACTTGTTTATTACACTCAAACAAAAATATGATGTATCATTCATAAGTGTTACTAATGCTGTGAATTTTCGAGACTACAAATAAAAACAATCAACAATAACACACTTGAATTTTGGCGGTGGAAACCACTCACAGGCGACGTGAAAATTAATCACTTAGCCAAATGGTATCACAGTCCATCAAAGAAGAATGTAACAGCAGTAGTCTGATGTCTGTGTACTCAGATCTCAAGCCGGTCCAGATGTAACATGCACAACCCAAAGAATAATCAGTGAAATGCAGAGGCATTGTCAGTACTTTAGCTGGTGGTGGAGATGAACACATTCATTTGCAGACAGAAGTGAGACTAGACCAGTGGCCACTTGGCCCTAAATTGGCTGGCTTATGGGCTCATATGACCTGCCAAATGGAGAAGCTGTGTTGTTTCCCTCTAACAACAGGCTCACCAGATGTAGGATGGCATATCGATAGTATTGCATAATCTATCAGTACGTTAATCATGTTTGTTGAGTAATAATCAGATACTTTAATGTAGCTCTTTTCTGATTGTTGAAACTTGGCTGACTTTGGGTTACTATGGAATATTTACTCTTGTTGCCAATGTTCGCAACATAACAATTTTGTGTGTCATAGCAATACAAATTCATTTATTTCAGAAGCTATAAGTTAGCTGCCCTGAGAGAAGGAGGCAGGGCTTGTCATTGCAACCAATGTGCCATAATCCAATTGCAAGCATCTGCAGCTTAGCATCTGCCACAGAAAGGCTAACTTAATATGCATGATTAGTAGATAAACTGAGGAACATATTGGCTTAACAGGTAACAAACAGACACAGTAGATACATTGACCGCCCAGTGTGCTCGAAGATGCTGTGAAGGGCGACTGTAAATATTGATGGAGTCCCATTTCAAACTACATCAACATTACCCATTTAATTATAAACGTACTTTGATGAACATGGGATCCATCTCTTTCTGTTCTTTCCAACACAATCACACCACACCATCAGCCTCTACCAACTTGTAAAGCAACTCACTACTCCAGGAAGTGTCTCTTCTAGCCTTTAAACTCCAGAGGTGACGGTCATGTGTCCCAGCTCATCTGTGTGTAATATGACACATGGTTAATGGTAATACTTATGTCAGATGAAATGAGAAGATGCGATGTACTGATAGCAGCACAGAGCATGTGATAAAGTCTGCAAAACAGCACCATGTGGATTGAAGAATACCACAATGAACACCAAAGAAATAGTGGACAGATATAATTAATGAAGATATATGTATTGAAGACCTACGTCTAGAAAATGCATTGGACTGAACCAAATGGTGAATACTAATTCACAAAACAAAACCATTGACCATATGACAATGATGGGAAGAGTAATAAGAAGGGGTGGTGTAGCATATGTGGTGGTTATTGTAATGTAGCACTGAAATTGAAAGTTATCTGTGATAAACGTATCTACTGTTACAATCCAAGTTAACTTATTTTTTGTCTCTTCAACAAATGCACTATCATAAGGAAACACGTACTTACAAAAACTGTTCAAAAAGAAGTTGAACAAAAACTGCATATCTGCAAATATCTGTGAGCTACATTCAAGGGGTACAGAGAATGATATGTTTGAAGTGTCATAAAAAAAAAAATTATCATGAAGTAAAAATGAATGCAATAACCAAAATAAAGGGAGTCTGTTAAAAAATGCAAATATTTGCACTTCTGCAGAATCAAAATCAGCTGCTGGGTAACATTCAATATTGTCAATGCAGTAGTCTTCTTATGGGAACACTTTATTAGGCAAGATGGCAAATATTGGTACAATGATAACTAGTTTCAACAATTGCCATCTTCAGATCACGTAGTACAAAGTACTTGTACCTACATCAGTCTCTGAAGTTAGACGCTTTGGCATAACCATGTTTTACAGGTTTACTCTCAGTTAAGGCATTATTATGTTTCACCAATGTCTTATGCATAAGCTGCTATGTAGACAACAGGACCAATAAAATACAATCTACAATCAATCTACCCAATAGCACTTCGTAACACAATAGGTACATCAAAATGGTATAATAAGCAGTAGCAAAATACATTCAAAGTGTCAAGAAAAATAGTGTACATTAAAACCAACTAAAATCAGATATGTATCTTCAGTGTACGTCTGAAGAGAAACTAATAATTCTTAAAAAAGACAGGACATGGCAGCAATGATATTACGTGTAAGAGCACCTGATAATGGCAACACGCTGAAATGGCCTCATTGTGAGTAATTTATAAAATAAAATTTAAAGAGCAGTGTAGCTGGCTGATATTCATAATAATCATGTCATTAAAAGACATAGTTCGCAATGCATGCCCCAAAGAACAAAAGTTATTAAATATTGTGTTGCACCACATCATGCATTGTAACATTCTTGGATCGTCTTTTACTAGTCAGTGGAGAGAGCCTAACTGAAGAGTATACAAAAGCCCTGGTGTCTTGTTTACTGAACTGCTCTCAGAATGCAGGTTTACAGGTTTCCTTTTACTTTCAGTATACAGCATAACTTCCTGTGAGAAGTTTATTTATCAATATATTTAAAATTTCCTCACAACACAAATGAACATAAGATGGATGCCTCCTCTATAGGCTAGAAGGAGAACTTTGTTAATACCATTTAGAAATAACCAGTTTACAACTGCTCGTGTTTTACAGATCAGAAAATTGTTCACAACAGCACAAATGTGCACAACCTCACATTTACCCACATTGTACCCTGAGATTCTCACTTTTTAAGGCATGCCATTTTATTTTGCTGTTTGCCTATTTTACAAGGCAAAATCAATTGAATTATTCAGCATTTCCCAATACTTTTACACATAGTAAATGTAAAAAAGAGGAAAACAATGTTCCCAGGCACCCTGATACATCGTGTTAACTTTTGGAGTAACTAATGGTGTAAATAAGAACTCTTAATTAATTCTCTGAAACTTTGAATGCCAGAAATTTGTGGATTTTACATTTATCAACTGTATACTTGTTGGTAAAACACACTTTCAGTGTTTCTCCTTATTTTGCCATCTGTCTTTGTTTACTTGTTTCGTCTTTCATTGCTGCCCGTTTTCTCTTTTTCTGTAACTCACACAAAGAATAACTACTGTATTAGTTTATGACTAAGTTCTTTGTCTACTGAATAATAGAAACAAATGTACTACAATTAAATTAATAAAGGAAGTTTAATTTTCTTAGGAACAGCAGAAACTTTCCCAGCAGGAGAACAACTTTTTGTCTTTTGGTACAAGCCGACGGACAGCTGAACACAGTAATTATGGAAACCATGCTGTTATTGTCAAACAGCCTTTCAGTGCTGATCATAAAACACAGATGTGTGCACTTCTATGAAATAAAAATAGTAAGTCATTACTCATTTCAGATTATATGATATTATTGGATTTTTAAAAACTGTGGTCTCTGTTCTGTAAGTTTGCAGTTTTTTTTTTGTTTTTTTTTGAAAAGTTTGTAGAAGCTAAATGAACAGTGTATAATTATGTTTATCTCATTACATTAAATGAACAATGCATGACTATTTTATATGTTATTAAGTTAACTTGTTCCAAGTACATACAAACCTGAGACAACTATGTGTTAGGTATAAGCAAATGATGTAGTGCATTTGCTAAGACACAGGTCTCGGATTCATGAGGATGGAGATTCACACTGTGTCTGGGCATTTACATTTATATTTTCCAAGGTTTCCTGGAATCATTTCAGGGTAAAGCCAGAATGGTTTCCTCAACAAGGCAACGGCCAACCACCTCTGCTGTCTTCTCCACCTTAAACACGCGTTTATTCTTATGTTTGTATATATAACTTATGTTTTTCTTGTATTAAGCTGGTGGATCCTATATCACTGTAAAATGATCCCCAGACAAATAAATTATTGATTACTGATTGAAAACAGAGAATACACTGATGAAAAGCACTGCAGCTAAAATTATGAGTGATAGAGAGCATGAACATTCCTAGACAGCATGCCAAACAAGAACTAACAGAGCATGAAAATTTGGTAACTGTTTTCTTCATTCTATTATTACCTTTTCATCACCCATAGCTCCATCTTCTAGTTGACACTCAAAAGCAAATTAAGATTGTTTTATTATTGAATTTTATGGTATCTAAGAGTAAGCATTGATGATGTAATGTATATAATAAGGAGGTACTAAATATATTAGCATAGTAAAACTGTAGAATTGTATGTTTCAGGTACCAAAAAAAACCATCAGTGAAGAGAGAAAGTCTACAATAAACACCTTACAATAACAAAACATGGAGTATAACATGAAAATAAAGCTACAGTATTGCAAAATGGACTTACATTTCAACAAACAAACAAACAAACATTTTTGTGAACACATGGTCATTATTTGGTACAGAATTAACCAAATAAGGTGGTGCCATCACAAAGTAGGAGTGCAATTACAAATCTCCATGTAGCCCTCTGGATCTAGTATTTCTGTGGTTTCTGTATTGCGATCCAAGCAAATTTCAGTAAGATTCCCTCTGCAAGACCATTACCTACTCGTTTCCTCCTGCATCCTTGTCCTTAATTTCAGTGGGGCACTGAACTGTAACTTTTTGTTGCATGTAAAGTTATACATCACATTAAAGAAAAGTGCTGCAAGATGCATCTCTTTTATTGATATGTCATGACTATTTCAAATTTGTGCCAGTAAGGATAGCATTAATTTCACTGCAGTGAGTTTACTTCTATTTCTTCACCTGTTTTACTTCAATCAGCAATCCAGTTTATGTGTCTGATGTAATTTATTTGTAATTATAGGTTTTCTTTGTAAGTGTAAGTGACAGCAGTAATTATTATACATACCTAATAAAGGCTTGTAAACAGAGATTAATCTTCAGTTGTGTCTTGTGTCTGAATTTCTGCTAATTTATAACTAAATCACAACCGTTGTTAAACTTTCACTTCCTTTATAATCTTATTAGCATGTTTAGTCTGTCATGTTAACATTGTTATCTCATTTTTAATTACATTTTTATTTTTTTCTTAAGGGCTTCGTTCGTACTTTACTTTTGATTTTAGGCTGAGGTTATCACTCATTAGCATACCAGATATGTTCCATCGGGTTTGGATCAGGTGAGTCCAGTGGCCACTCATTTCCTCCTTTATTTTTTTCTTAAGGGCTTCGTTCGTACTTTTGATTTTAGGCTGAGGTTATCACTCATTAGCATACCAGATATGTTCCATCGGGTTTGGATGAGGTGAGTCCAGTGGCCAAGACATCAATGTGAGTTCACTAGCATGCACCTCAAACCACTGTAGCATGATTCTGGCCTTGTATCACAGACAGTTATCCTGCTGGAAGATGCTATCTACATCGCGGAAGACATAAAGCATGAAGGGGTGCAGGTGGTCGACAGTAATTTTCACCTAATCCACACCTGTCTCAGTGCCTTTGATTACTAACACAGGACCTATGGAAGCTCCAGAGAATGTCTCCCATAGCATAATACTGTTCTCACTGGCCTATGTCTGTGGCATGGTGAACGTTTTGACTAGATATTTGCCTGTATTATGGCCTATCTGGACACAACCATTGACCTGTTCTAACAAGAAATACGAGTTATTTCCTGTTGGGCATGTGGAGCACCTTGATGCAGGTTCTGCAGCTGTATTATTGGTTTTGAATAAAATTCCAGTATCAGTCACACTTTTCTCTTTATTTTAAAAACCACGACCAGTTTTGCCCCCTGAGGTTGTTATCCAATAGCATATGTCACGTGCCCTGAGATACTGCCATTTGACCTGTGTTCTCTCAGGATGCCTCACATATACCACTGGATAATGGCCTTGGAGCTGAAACTGGTCGTAGTTTTTAAAATGAAAATATAACATGACTTATCTGACCAGGTGACACATTTCCACTGACCCACAGTCCAATTTCTATGATCCTGTTCCCACTATAGTCACAATTGACAATCTTATTTGGTCAATGTGGTAACACATAGGGGTGTTCTGCTGTGGAGTCCCATGGTCAACAATGTGCTCTGAAACGCTTGAGCCTGGACCAGTGTTATATTCTGACTTCATATCTGTCACAGAGTGCTGCCTATCCTACTTTACAGACATGATAAGCCTCTGATGACCATATTAATTGATGAGGTGTGGACATCTAACATCTTGTTATTTACTCATGGTGGTTTTACCACCCTTTGTCCACTTTCCATAGATACTCACAAGAGTAGCATGTGAACAGCAGACCAGCTTCACTGTTTCCCCAGATTCTCATTCCCAGACACCGTTCTCTAGCAACCTGCCCCTTGTCAAAGTCACTTATGTCAATGGATTGCCCCCTTTTCAGCCCATGTCATTGCTAGAATGATTCCCCATTCATATCTGCTTCACTTATACACTTTCCTAATCACTTGACATGCCCCCAACACCACTAAGTGGCATTCTCATTGTGGTAATGTTTTGGCACTACAGTGTATTTCTTGTAAGCTTGTAGGTGGGACATTTCTGAAGTTTGCCTGTCTCGAGGTGTATGGCTTGTGGGTTTTTGGTTGGCATCAGAGGGTGGGCACAGTGGGATTTTTCTACCTCAGTTTCATTTTTCCTGCATCAACCAATGTGTTTTCTGAAATGAATCTTTCTCTCTGCAGTAGGAAGTGCACTGTTACGAAAGTCTCTGACACATTAAAACTATGTGCTAGCCCAAGATACAAACTGAGAACCTTGCTCTTTGGGGACAGTAGTCTTTCCAACGGAGCTATCCAGACCTTCTCTACTTTTGAAATAATAACATTCTCATCCTGAAGTTTTTCCATAGATTGCATTGTATTGTAGCAACAAACTCATTAACACATGATGTTCAAAATTTTGCTTCACTATGAGGAGCAATTCTTTCAGAGGAACTCATGTGAACAGTGAAGCATTAAAACTCACAAATATATTACCTGAATCCAATTTTAGTGTCCTTAGGATGGCCACAAACTGTGCTGAATTTTTAATGTGGTAATTGCAGTCACTCATGTCTACCTTTGGTAGACACTGCAGATGAGGTGGCATTGGTTCCTATCATTGCAAATGCTTCATGATCTTTTAAGGTAACACAGAAATGTCCAGCAATATAGTTGTCTTCTATGTGATGCCAAATGTTGGCTCCTTGTCAATTTTCTTGTAAGTTGGATCATTTAGGTCTGCTGCCAACATACATTTCAAGTAAGGACTGTGAATATGAGATAAGAGAAGTTAGGGCTCATAAATATAAAAAAAACTTGCATACTTTGCTTACTTTTGCAAAAGTGTGTAATAAGACTCATTTGTGGTGCAAATTCAAGAACACCATGTAGAACCTGTTCAGGGAACTGGACATTCTAACTGCTACTTCTCACTGTAATTATTCCTTAATGAAATTTGTTGCAAATTATGTCTCTGTATCCAGCCAACAGCTAAATACATGCTATCAACACTAGGAATAAGAACAATTTACCTTGGTCCAAAAAGGAGTCCAATATTCAAGAACATTTTCAATATGTCGCCAGAAACTGCTAAAAACTTGGTTTCAGATGGGGCACAGTTTAAACACAATTTGAAAGACTTTTTGGTAGGCAATTCCTCAAATCTATATATGAATATCTTAACATGGACTGTTAGATCAGGTTAGGTAAATATATCTATTAGATTTCAGTTTTGACAGCATTGGTCACAACAATCAAGATCAGTTATTTTTTGTACAGTACATTTATTACAAGTGCATAACTATGTTTCAATATGACAGTTTGTTAATTCTGTAAACAATATCAGTTCAAACTTACTGTAATGTATTCACATATCTTGTGAATCTTCTGAGAAATGATCAGGGAAGTGAGTATTATATTCAAATCTTTTATATTTTTTATGTTACACTTTCTGACATTTCCACACTGCAAGAAGCATCTAATTTTTGAGTCTATGGAAAAAAACTGAATCTAATCCCTAATCTAATCTTATGTAATATGGAGGCATATAGACAGACGTTGCTCCCTTGCTCTATTTGTGAGTGAAACAGGAAAGGAAATTACTAGCAGTAGTACAAGGTATCCTCTGCCATGCACCGTATGGCAGCTCGCAAAGTATGTATGAAGACAAAGTCAGTTATTTGGCGCACAGTGGCATTCTCTTTGTGAGCAGTAAGACTGACTATGTCACCATGATGTAATTTCTTGGGGACTTTCTTCTCAGATGCTGAGATGTTAGACATGAAAGCTCAAATGGTTGTAAGAATGTGGCACACAGTTTGACAGATTTCTTCAGCTGTTTCAGATAGAAGTCACCTTATGCCTTGTTTCACTCTACTGGTGATATCACATTTTGGCAGTATTCTGGTTGATACAGCAAAGACCATAACTTTGGTGAGAACTGAAGAAATGCTGTGTCTAATTCTATCTCAGTCAGATTCACAGCCCTACCTGGAAGTGGCTCCAAACAAGAATGGAATCAAGCCCAGCTTCCAACCACCTGCAAAAATAAGAATTTGTCTTGTATAGTGTGAAAGACATTCTTGAGATATAGTGATCTAGGTCAAAACAAAGAGCATCAGAGCATAGCACAAAAGACACACTAAAAATAAACAAACAAATTGGGCTCAATATAATCACTGTACCTCCCTGTGACAAAAATGAGTAGATTTTGTTACACATAAATGTAAGTAAAGTTACTGAACTCCATTACTGACTAGATCAAATTAATTGCAGCATTCTCTGTGTGAATGAACACTGGATTAAAACTACATAAATAAACCTATTTGTGATATTTGGTTACTTTCTGGCAACCAGTTACTGTAGACCAAATATTGCCAATCTATATCAATAAGAATATGAATTTGGAATATGCAACTATCAATCTCACCAAACTCTCTGTAGAAGGTGTTTTTGAAGCATATGCTGTGGCAGTACACACTCAAAAACTTATTATTGAATCTGTTTACTGAATGCCGGCTTCTGATGAAAGAACATTCACAGAAAACCTCTCTGCTTTAATTTTAAAGACTGCTAAATATCAGCATTAAAATATTTTAATCACAGGAGATGTTAACCTAGATACAAGGGTAAAGAGAAAAAAAAATTGATTTGTTTACTATATATGTTATGATCAATGAATTTGGAAACAAGGCTTGACAATTTAATTAGCAATGCATGCAGAAATCAAGTGGAATGTGACTCCAAATTAGGAATATCTGACCATGACAGCATATGGCTAAACACTGGAAAATGGCCTATTGATACTTCCAAGATGTTAACTACATACAGAGTCCTCAATGAAAAGAATACTGAAATAATGAGAAAAGAATTGAGACCAATAGAGTGGTCCAGTTCATTAACAGTGACAAAGATATTAATGAATGATTCTTCCCATTCACTTCTATCATAAAAATGCACTAGGCAGTAACTTCCTCCTTGTTACTGAAAGATGCAACATTACCAACAGACACAAACCACTTGATGACTACGTTTTTTTTTACCTATCGAGTTACTTGTAAAACCCACATTGTGTACATGATCAGTGGTGGATGAATGAATAGCTCAGTGACTGAAATGTGAAAGAAACCCAAGTGACAAGCACCTTGATTGAAATGGGTACTGGGATGCATATTGTATAGAGAAACAGTACAGTTTGATGTCACTATTGTTCAAAAACAATGAATTTACAAATAAATAACAATAGACTGTGTTAGTGTAAGTGACCAATGTTGCCTCAACTGTATCAAAAGCAGCATTTGTTGTATGAACTGGCTCAAGGGTCTAATTCGGAGTACATACACTATGTGATCAAAAGAATTGGACACCTGGCTGAAAATGTCTTACAAGTTCATGGCAGGTATCGATGATCGTCGAAAGGCCTGGCACGAAGTCGGCATTCCAAAACTTCCCAAAGGTGTTCTATAGGATTTAGGTCAGGACTCTGAGCAGGCCAGTCCATTACAGGGATGTTATTGTCATGACTGTCATGTAACCACTCTGCCACAGGCTGTGCATTATGAACAGGTGCTTGACCATGTTGAAAGATGCAATCACCATCCCCGAATTGCTCTTCAACAGTGGGAAGCAAGAAGATACATAAAACCTCAATTTATGCTTGTGCTGTGATAATGCCACGCAAAACAACAAGGGGTGCAAGCTCCCTCCATGAATAACACGACCACGCCATAACATCACCGCCTCAGAGTTTTACTGTTGACACTACACACGCTGGCAGGTGATGTTCACCGAACATTTGCCGTACCCACACGCTGCCATCGGATTGCCACATTGTGTACCGTGATTCGTCACTCCACACAAAGTTTTTCCACTGTTCAATTGTCCAATGTTTACGCTCCTTACACCAAGTGAGGCATCGTTTGTCATTTACCAGCATGATGCGTGGCTTGTGAGCAGCAGCTCGACCATAAAATCCAAGTTTTCTCACCTCCCACCTAACTGTCATAGTACTTGCAGTGGGTCCCGATACACTTTGGAATTCCTGTGTGATGGTCTGGATAGGTGTCTGCCTATTACACATTATGACCCTCTTCAACTGTCAGCGGTCTCTATCAGTCAACAGATGAGGTCGGCCTGTATGCTTTTGTGCTGTAAGTGTCCCCTCATGTTTCCACTTCACTATCACATCAGAAACAATAGACCTAGGGATGTTTAGGAGTGTGGAAATCTCGCGTAAAGACATATGACACAAGTGATACCCAATCATCTGACCACGTTCGAAGTCCGCGAGTTACGCAGAGCGCCCCATTCTGCTCTCTCACGATGTCATGACTACTGAGGTCACTGATATGAAGTACCTGGCGGTAGGTGACAGCACAATGCACATAATACGAAAAACATATGTTTTTGGTGGTTTCCAGATACTTTTGATCACATAGTGTAGTTATAGATTACATGGAGTGGATAAAAATGATGTAGATTCATTGGGGACAACAAGGCTCATATTTAGTGTTGAGGCTAAGACCTGTTCTGAGCATGTGGAGGTGCTGCGACAAATGAGGCAATTTTGGTATGGACAATGTGAGTCTACCATAGGGCTCAGTAATCACCACATTGGATATTTTGGAGGAAGCAGGTACAGCTGGGTCATATACTGACAAAAACCATAAGCATATCATCAGTGATTCTGCATTACAAAGTAAAGTGAGCCGTCTGCAAGGCAGTGACTGGCAAGTTGTGGAAACACTACTGTTACAGTTTAAGGATTTATTTAATGCACAAGGTTCATTATCCATGACTCATATTACCCATTGCATAGTGACAGGGAGTAATGCTCCAGTTTATAAGAGGCCATATCATATACTGAAGTGTTTACAACCGCTCGTGGAAGAATTTATTGACCAACAGCTGGCAGGAGATGATATAGAAACCAGTGATGGTCCATAGCCCCAAAGAAACTGGTGGATGGCACCAAGAAATATCGCTTTTATTCTGGCTATAGGTATTTTAACACATGAACTTCCGCTACCTCCTATCCAATACTGAATTTTACAGACACACTTGACAATTTAGGCAAGTACTTCTCTACAATAGATTTGTGTAGTGGGTACCACCAGATGAAAGTAGCACTGGTAGATAGACCTACAACAGCGTGTCTTCAGTTCAGAAGGAGCATTTTCAATTTCACCGGATAACATTCAGGCTTAAAATGTGCCAGCTACATTTCAAAGAGTACTAGATGGAGTTTTGAAATGATTGAAACCTAGGTAGTGCATGGTGTATCTCGATGATATTACAGTTTGTTTGGAAGATATAGGTGAACATGTGAAATGATAAAAGGAAGTATTTGATTGACTAAGACCAATGCATCTTACACTAATTATTGACAAATATAACCTTGCCAGACACAATCAAAGTTAGTGAGGAGAGTGTATAAACTGATTCCAATTTAGTATAAACAGTTTCTGAATTTGCAACTCCATAAACAACCAAACAGTTACAATCTTTTCTGGGGCTTTGAAATGAAAGTATTACTGAAAATTTATTAAAGACTTTACACCCACTACTGGTGTTTCCCAATTTTGATAAGGAATTTATCCTTTCCTATGGTGCAGGCAATACAGCTATCAGTTATGTTCTGAGTCAGGATATTGATGGAATACAGTATCCTGTGGCATACGCTTCTCGGCAGTTGGACAGACTGGAACACAATTACTCTGCTACATAGAAGGAAATGTTAGTGGTGATTAGAGGATAATGTACTTTAGATGTTACCTATACAGGCAGAAATTTAGGGTAATAACTGATCATGCTTCGTTTAAATGGCTATTAGGCTCAAAGGATCCCTCCAGCAAATTAATCTAGTGGGCCCTAAAGTTGAGTGAGTTTGACTATATAGTTGTTCACAAATCTTGTAGAAGAGGAACAAATGCAGAAACTGCAAGGTAGCAATATTGCAAATACTTGGGAAAAGTGTGACCAGCAGAGAGAACAGGCAGCTGACATGAACTGTCAGGAATTTAGGTCGCAGGCACAGTTCACAACACATGTAGCCTTACTTTGCAGATCTAGAAAATGTGGACTGTTCATAGTTGTTCCTTTGTCACTAAGGAATGAAGTGTTACAACAGGCACATGACAGCATTTTGTCAGCTCAGGGTGCTGAAAAGTGACTGATAGAACAGTAGACAAAAAGTTTTGGTGTGTACAATGAAACATGATGTGCACCAATATGTGAGGAACTGCATACCATGTGCACAGCGGGAAGATCTCAGCCATAAAAAGATTCCTCTTCAAATGTGATCAGAGATGTCCAAACCTTTTCAAATAATAGGTTTTGATAATTTAGGTCTGTTGAACAGGACTCCAGCTGGTAATAAATACATATTAACAATCACTGAGTTGCCATGGAATTGGTGAATAATTGTATTCTTGAATTTGGTGTGCTGGGAACCTTAATAACTGATTAATAACCGCTTATCTGATTTGGTGAAAAACCTTTGTCATGTACTTTGTGTTCACAAGTTACGGACAAGCCCATTCAGTTTGCAAGCAGATGGATCTATGGAATGAATTCACTGGACAATATTGAAGATGGTGAGTTACTGTGCCAACAGCCAACACCACTGGAACACATACCTTAGTTATGCCATCAGTGCATACAATTCTATACTAGTAATGCTCTCTTGTTCTACAAGGTGGTCTATGGATGAAAAATGCCTTTGCATTTAATGTACTGAAACCAAAGTTAAGATCTGATGTTGGGTCAGAGAAGAAATATGCAGAAAGAATACACAAGGTATAGAAAACAGTTTGATGAATCAATACAAAAGTACTGGTAAGGCAAGAATGTGTGGGACAGTGAGCGAGTCAGTTTCCATATTGGTTACCAACCCATATATGTCAAAAGGGCAAACCACGAAATTTTTAACGAAATATAAAGGCTATAAAGATGACCTCCCCAGTCAGTGCAAAGATCCAATTACCTACCAAAACTTCTATTGTACATATTAGCAGAGTAAAGCGATTTGATGGTGTGATATATGCCTTACCACAAATTCTGGAAACAGTACCACAACAAAGCAACAAACCAAGGAATGTTATAGGGACTGGTCTGTGAATACCAGGGGAGACCTTGAAAAAATTGTCAGTTTTCTAAACAGTGTAACTCAAAGTATAAGATTTGTAAGCCCATATAATGCTTACCAACTTTTAAGACATCTTTTGGGAACATTTTTGTGTATGAACAACAGCTTTAGCTCTCACACTTATTTTTAATTGTATTTTTTTGTTGCAAGTGAAATAAATCATGCTAATTATTTATGTACATCATAGTTATTCAAAATACAAACAAAGTGGAAGGTCTATTTTTTTTCCTGTAAGTTATTTAAAGCAGACTCTTGAAAAGATGCTGCTGTCATAAACTGTGCTGGCCGCAGTGGCCGAGTGATTCTAGGCGCTTCAGTCTGGAACCGCGCGACCGCTACGGTCACAGGTTCGAATCCTGCCTCGGGTATGGATGTGTGTGATGTCCTTAGGTTAGTTAGGTTTAAGTAATTCTACGTTCTAGGGGACTGATGATCTCAGATGTTAAGTCCCATAGTGCTCAGGACCATTTGAACCATTCATAAATTGTGGTACAAAAAATTTTAAGTAAGATTATCAAAAATTATAGAAATGAATTCAGGGTTTTTCTTCAAAGAAGCATTTTATTTTCAAAGTTAAGTCACAAGACTAGTATACTTTTTAGTTAAGAATGTTTTAAGACAGTATACAAAATTTCAGCTCTCTATCTTCAATAGTTTTTACCCAAAATGTACCAGAACATGAAATAATTTAACTTTCGGGAAATTCGAGTTAAAAATTCCCCCAATCCATCTGTGGCATGAATCAGCTAACAATTGTTTATTAGTATTAGTTGAAAACAATCTTGGTTGCAGTTTTAGTTTATTTATTTATCAATTGTGCGTTGCACCTTATTTCGGCATCTTCAGGCTGATCTGCATACAAAAAAGAGAACAAATACATCTATTTAAGGATCGCGATCACGTTGCGCATTCTTGGATAACCTAAAAGCATGTATAAACAGATGAAATACCAAAAGAGCAAATACCTTAATTTGGTATTTCTTAGGACGATCCTTTAGACAGTGTTGCTAAAGGGCATCGTCGAGTACATCAGGCCAACATCGCCTTTGTTAACCTCAGTAAATACTAGAAATATAAAATAATAAAAATGGATAAGAGAATTGACCAATGATCGAACATTCAGAATGCAATCATATTGCCGAAGCCTTATGATATGATGGACGTGAGTGACTCCAAGACCTACATAATGCGTACATGTTCACAGGAGCAAATAATAGAATAAGATGGGGCTTAAGTAGTTAGCATAACGCACCACAGCATCGTATGCTAGTACTGATGCCTAATATAGAATCACCTCATTAGATGGCACTGTCACGCAGCTGCCGGTAAGAATGAGAGATTGTAAACTAGATATACGTTGCCACTAAAAACGCGATCATGATTGCGATCCTTAAATAGATGTATTTGTTCTCTGTCTTCTATGTAGATCAGGCTGAAAATGCCTAAATAAGGTGAAACATGTAGTTGATAAATAAGAAAACTAAAACTGCAACCACGACTGTTTTCAACTAATACTAAAATTTAAGTTAAAGTTAAAACTTGCTTCTTCTATTAAACTTGCATGGCACTAATACATCTCAGGTGCACGTTCATCTTGTTTCCTGTGTTGCTCTTCCTCCCTTCTCTTTCTCACTCTTCTTCTTATTTTTGCTTCTTTTGTGGCTTCCAACACTGATTTTTCTGAAACTTCCCGGCAGATTAAAACTGTGTGCCGGGCCGAGACTCGAACTCGGGACCTTTGCCTTTCACGGGCAAGTGCTCTACCAACTGAGCTACCCAAGCACGACTCATGCCCCGTCCTCACAGCTTTACTTCTGCCAGTACCTCGTCTCCTACCTTCCAAACTTTACAGAGGCTCTCCTGTGTACCTTGCAGAACTAGCACTCCTGAAAGAAAGAATATTGCGGAGACATGGCTTAGCCTTAGCCTGAGGGATGTTTCCAGAATGAGATTTTCACTCTGCAGCGGAGTGTGCGCTGATATGAAACTTCCTGGCAGATTAAAACTGTGTGCCGGACCGAGACTCGAACTCGGGACCTTTGCCTTTCGCGGGCAATTGCTCTACCAACTGAGCTACCCACGCACGACTCACGCCCCGTCCTCACAGCTTTACTTGGGTAGCTCAGTTGGTAGAGCACTTGCCCGTGAAAGGCAAAGGCTCCGAGTTTGAGTCACGGCCCGGCACACAGTTTTAATCTGCCAGGAAGTTTCATATCAGCGCACACTCCGTTGCAGAGTGAAAATCTCATTTTGGACTGATTTTTCTGCTTCAAAGAGTGTCAATGGCCATTAGAGCTCTATACATATTTAGTCCACTAGGCACTCCCATCAGTTCCATAACATTAAGCCTTGACACTGCACCATAATTGAAACATAAAAGAGCATCAAGCACACCTATTTTCAAAGCATTTAGTCGTACTATAACAGTTTATGGTACTGTTCCCATATACAATTGTTGAAACTTTCATTTGGATTTTGAGTCCTACCATGTAAACATTTCTCTAATAATCTTGTGTCACTAAGATCCTTATGTATAGGTTTTATAACTTCCATTGTAGCAAATAGCAAAGAGTGTTTATGGTTGTTGGTCTCAGCTTGAGTAACAGCCCTCTGGTAGCCACACCATGAATCACTGCCAGGTGGGCAGAGTACATCAAATGGGTTGTCCAAACTGCATTTTTCATTCCCTCAAGGTCATTTTTATTTTGTCTTATCGCTTGTCCATAATAATAGTGCAACCTGCCTATTTCTTCGTCTGTAAGCCGACCATGTCCACTAATGCACTTACCATCAGCTAATTTCTTTCCCTTCAAGTTCCTCTTCATGTTCTTCAATCTTGTACCTAACCTTTTCTGAACATGTTCAGCAAATTCCATTTTTTCAATTTTTGTGTCCGCATAAGTTTTGTATTCACATGCTTTTTGGTACCCTTCTGAGTCTACATCTCCTAGGTATGATGTATACATCACATCATATTTCCCCACTGACCTGTGAAATATCTTCACAACATGTTCTGATTCCATCCCTCTACTATAACCTCTAAAATTAATCAAAAATTCATGATTTTCAGTTCCACTAGTACAGCCATGACAGTACTTTGTAATACATTCCACATCAATGACTTTACCATTGTCTGAGGAGGTAGCTGTCACTACACCATTTAGGGAACTATAGCCTCTTCGTTGCAAGGATGCATCTACGACTGCAGACATACATTTATTGCTGTCATTCCTGTCTAAACTTCCCTGAATAGCGTTTTTCATACTATCATTTGCTACTTCTTCTAAAGTCTGTAGAATAATTTCATTGTACCTGTCAAACCTTGTAGGGGGAGGTAAACCTTGTAGGGGGAGGTAAGTCCATAAGTGCACAGAAAATTTGTGCACTTCGGTACCCTTTGCCTATACACCTCACAGCATAAGCACGTTTAATATTTGTGTTATGCACTCTCTGTTTAGTTATGCCACAAATACAACCACATTCACTTAAATCACAAAAATTACAAACAATTCTTAATTTTGTTGCACAACCTCTTCTAGCATGTGTCTCCTCAACTACCTTCACACCACTGTTGCCACATTCCTTACACTACAAAGCTTTATTTATTGGTTCAGCTAAAGCATAGAGTTCAACAATAACACAACCTGAATCAATAGTTAGTGTCTATATTATTAGCAGTAATACTGTCAAGCCCATTGTCCAAATATTTCAGTTTTAGCTTCGAAGCACTTGCAGTAATTGAAGCTGATTCAAGCTTTGCATCACATTGTATTTCAGTATTATCAGAGTTAATCCATTTGGTGAACCGATTTCCATAAAATTTGCATTGTTTAAACTGATCTTCTTAATTCTTTCCATTGCTTTCACGTGAAATAAGAAACTCGCACACACAATTACTTCACTACAAACAAAATATTCACACCAAAACAACACTAAACAATGACTAAACTATCTGTATAAACAAAAGCTAAGCAACTGTAAAGCTTTTGCAGTTTAACCAACTTAAGGGACTAAAAAGTCATAAAAATGAAATAAATGTGAGCAAAACTTTATTTTTAACAGGGCTGACTGTGTGCCATAGAGACGTCGTGGTGCGTGCAGCCACTTTCGAATTCCTCTAGTTTTGGTACTTTCTGTAGTCCATTTTCCTGAGGTAAACTTTTCCTCAGTCAGTAAATTACAAAGAATTTTTTAAGAGAAAAATGAAAAAAATTGATGTTTTGACAGTTATTCATGTGCAAGTCTCCTTAAGAAGAATGTGCTACCAAATATTCTTGCCATGCACAGGGAACTGCAAAAAAATTAGATCGAGGTACTAGTTTACAATGTACTTTTCCACTTTTTTTTAGATATTATATTGGTAGAGTATGTTAGAGTTTAATCAGATATTAACATAAGTCATTCATAATAATAATAATAATAATTATTATTATTATTATTATTATTATTATTATTATTATTATTATTATTATTATTATCAGGTGGGCATACTTTTGAAGAAGGTAGGGGAATTGACATGCATTCCTTTCCCCTACGTGGCATAACAGTAAGGACACACCAAAGAATAACTATATTTATGGTGAAGTGGGAAGCAGGAAGTGCAATCCTGAACCAACCACTGAACTCTGGAGTGTTGTTTTCTGAACACAGCCAGATGTATTACTGACTAGTCATCACTGAGGCTACATTTTGAAGTATGGAAAGTTAGAAGTGAGATTTGCAGGCTACAAGAGATATTCATGGAATTACACGAGGGGGCACAGAAAGAAGCCATTGTATCGGCGATTAAAGACTAATACCAGGAGCTGCAACCTTCATATGACATGTTAAGGGAAGATAATGTAAGTGTTGGATGTAGTGCCGCAAGCAGCTATAAGTAGAAAGAGGGGATGGATCAACACAGGTGAGACATTATTTGGGACAGCAAATGAAGTAGATGTGCAAGAATTTAATACAGCGATAAGCAGGTGCAAGGTACCATAGAATGTGCACAAACCACAGTAGAGTGGTAATTCATTCAACTAATGAACCTGGAACATAATTTACTGAGCAGTATTAGAGTGATACAGGAGGTAGCTAAAGAACTCAGGGAATGTGTGCGCAATCCAAGGCAATGAATGAGTACCTTAGGTGAGAAGACGACCATTGCTATAATGTTAGGGGTGCTGGCCAACAGTGTTACTGATGCAAGACTTCAAGTTACACAAGTGCAAGAAGCCATACATCATGCAGCATGTGAGCAATTAATTTTGGCATTGATGCCGCCGCAAAAAATTTTGGAAGGGTTATATAAACCACGGAGAGATTTTCTGCCAGATCTTCAGAATGTAATCAAGGTGACACAAAGGAATTTAGCACTATTTTATAAATAAAGGATCTGCAGGAATGTACAACAGGGTGTAGTACTATTTGTACAAATGGATACACATTCTGTGAGGTACAACTGTTCAGTGGCGAACATGATACCATGCAGTGTCACAGAGAAGTGTTGAAACCTGAATCACATTTTCAGAAAAATCCACATGATTTACTCAGTCTGTTCACCAGAAACTATAATAATCAACTGTTTTGAGGATGGAAAACCTAGTGGCAGGGAAAGAATGAAACTATGGAACAGTGGCATCTTGATCAATGGCACGATTTGTGATATAGCAAGTGAAACTATCATTTGCCTGCAGCCATTACTGGTATGATCATGATTAAGTTGTTAACACTAGTGCTGAAAAAGGACAATTTATTATGGAACAAATGTTCAGGCATATTCAAAATTTTTGAGAACAGTATCACAGAAATGTCATTACTGTAAGTGTTTGAACTACTAGCATAACCACATTTCTCATAGCAACTTGTAAGCTCTACCTATGCTCAAGGTGTAAAGCTGTCAGTACGTCAGACCTACCATTGCATCAGATACCTGTGGAATGGCTCGACACCATATGTAAACAATAAAAACTAGATTTACTTGCTGTAATACTTATCATCATATTTTAATAATTTGAGATCAGAACTACACTCATGCTCATAAATTAAGGATAATTGCAGAATGTGGTGCCACACAACGTGGCACTACACAAAACTGGCGACAATAGCATAGGCACATAGGGAACACACATGACACAGGTCTGTAAGTCCACGGTATTGGTGATAAGATCACCATGCACACATACACAGGACGCACAATCGGTTGGCATACTCTGGATCAGGTGGTTGAGCAGCTGCTGGGGTATAGCCTCACAGTCTTGCACCAGTGCCTGTCGAAGCTCCTGAAGTGTCCTAGGGGTTTAAAGACGCGCAGCGATTCGTCGACCGAGAGCATCCCAGATGTGCTCAGCGTTGTTTCACCATGTATCAACATTATCCTTAATTAATGAGCATGAGTGTAGATTTTAAGGAACAAAGTGGTAATGAGCAGTAAAACCCACTCTTGTGAATTGTTAAACAATAATTGCTAAATATAATACTTTGTAAATATAACCTACGTATACGGAGTTGTTCTAGTGTGACACTAACTCAAAATTTAGGGAGAATTTCTTGAAGAAAGGAGGACTGTTGCCCGGCAACCCTGTCCTGGTGCACCGATAAATTGTTGAAACTATTGCTCAACACAGACAGTAAGAGACCCAAGTCCGACTCGGACAGTGTGCCACAATCAAAATCAAAAGCATGCAAAGAGTATCAGTACTGCAAAAGTTAGGTAACACTCATAACTCAGTGAGCAGAGCTACAGTAAGGAGAGCAAATGGTGCAGTATGACAGACCCACAACATTGTTCTGCAAACTCTACAACATGGAATAACAACAGGCAACATCCGAGCTCTGCTCCAAGTGTTCTAGTGGATGAGACACCATGGTGTCGACAGGACCACTGACACCTCTGGTTAAGTGAGGGCTATTGGCCACCTAACCTGCTATAATGACATGATGTCTGGCTTTAAATACCCCTGTTTTGGACATCTTGTCCTCAACGTCTGATCATTCCATCTGCTTCACTGATCCCGACGGAATAACCGTCTTACTTGTTACAGGTTAATTCTGCAGGCAAACTGTGATGTGCTGCTTGCCGTCTGTTTGAAGACTTCAACTATGAGACTGCAGTCTATTGGCTGTGGGTGAACTTAATCATTCCATGCCATCACTTCTGATGTGTCGCAACCGTGACTGATAGAAGATACAAACCAACTGGGCCTTCCCCTGGTAAAGGGCCAAACTGATTTACTGCAAGCCGCCATCATCTACTAGCTGGATGGGTGCCCGACTGCTGCCTCCCAGGCTGTAGACGTATCGCCTTCTTGGCTGTAGCCTGTATGTGCTGGGGGAGACCTGGATGCTGGAAGACACTGAGGATGCAGATTCAAGCATATGTCCCTCTTTGAGAGTGCTGAAGCCATCATGTCCACAGAGTTGCGTCCGCACGCCACCTCGCGTGGCATCACTACCACAACCCACACCCACGCAGTGTGTCAGACCCGCCGCAAAATTACATTGAGCCCTCAGGGTGCTGCATCTAGCATTCCTCGCCGACACTTGAGCAAGCAGCTTGGCCCATTTGCCGAGTGCCGGGGAAGACAATATTCATTGCAACAATCACGGTAACAAAATGTTATTACAGATACTGCCGTTTCACTGACAACTTCTGGCATAAAACTGTAACACTCACCGGCCCTTGGAGCTCCGTCTCCAACACTTGTAACATCACTGCCTCAGCTGTCCATCTTTGATGCCCACTGACCGCCTGACCTGAGAGGTTGACCTTTACAACTGGCATCAGAAGTGACTGACCGTGTTATGCTGGTGGTCGGAAGTGGACCTCACGATAATGTGGTACGCCAGTATGACTGGTGTGTGGAAGTGAACACTGTTTGTTGATAGTGCACTACATAACACAGTTTATTTATTGGTGATGTAATTTGCATTATGATGTGACAATGGTTGACTAATTCATGGTTTATTGTCTGACTTCAATGATTTTATGTTTGCTAATATGATACTGTAAATGCTTTTAAAGACCTGATGGTTAGTTGACCGAAACTGGTTGTGTAAATAAAGATTTTATCAGCAACTCTGTGGTAATCATGACACTTTTCAAAGTGGGAAAAGCCATAACCGATGTCGTATGAGCAAGCTAGGTGGTCAGCAGTGAACTATCCTAGGGAGCAGGTCTGCGAGAAGACAGATTCAGAGAGTAAAAAGGAAGAATTACTACTATAGTTTGAACCCCATCTTGCCTAACAAAGTGAGTTGTGATCCCCCTGGGTGCACTAAAAGTAGTATACAATTTTTGCTTTTTGGGCAGCAAAGTAGCTGATGTAGGTCAAAGTAGAGGAGGTCTAAACTGTAGACTGGTAATATGAAGAAAAGCATTTCTGACAGAGAGGAATTTGTTAACATTAAATATGACTTTAAATGTTAGGATCTGTTTTCTGAAGACATTTGTCTAGAATTTAGCCTTGTGCAGAAATGAACTGTAGAAGATAAACAGTTCAAACAAGAATAGAATGTGAGCTTTTGAAATATAGCGCTACAGGAGAATGTTGAATATTAGATGGGTAGATCAAATATTAATGACGTACTGAACTGAAATGGGGAAAAAAAGTGGAAGGCCATGGCTCGGATGTGGTAAGCAGGTTCAATTGGATATAGGTTACAGTAGTTACGCAGAGGCGGAGCGACACACTAAGACAGGCTAACATCCGAGACTTGCACTAGACCAGTCTTTGGACTGAAGATCACAACAATGGGATCTAATCATCAATGAGTGGCTTCATCTGGATAGATATGGCAGAAGATAGTTTTGGGCTCACTTCCTCGCCATTATTGAGGCTAGACACAGTGTCATACAGCATTAGTGTGATGCTTCTTGAGGGTGCCTAATTTTTTGTCTGGTGCACTGATAGCACGACACACAGTGTCAACATCAGTGTGCTGACTTTTGTCAAAAGACCAACTCACCCAGATTCTCATAATTTCCTGTGATAGCACAGTAGAAAGCTGAGGTAGTGAACTTGTCAGAAGCTCTGATTAACCAGATCCACTAACTAGCTATACTCCACTCAAATGACTGCCCCTTCTGTTTGCTCCAGCTGGACTGATTGTCAGACAGTGACAACTACAGTGAGTGAACAACAATTTGGAACTCTTACTTCCAAGTTACCCAAAACTGCTGACTAGCCCTATTGCTAGGGCGAAAGGAAGGGAAGGGATGATTAGGAATTTATATTGTGGATGAAAAGCTTCATAGAGATAGAGCATAAGCTGTTGTTGGGGAAGGAAACTGAGTGTGTCCTTTTCAGAAGAACGATCCCAGCATTTTCTTCAAGCAATTTAAGGGAATCACAGAAAAATGGCCAAATTTTAATTCTGGCACTCCCAAATAAGGATTCAGCATCTAATCACTGTGCTGTGTGTGTGGTTTGAATGGAAGAGAAAAGTTAATAACAGGTTAAAGCTGTGGGATGCCAATGACCTTGCAGCAGTGGTAACATTGGTTTCGATCAGTTCACTGAAATTAAGCACTGTCGGGCTTGGCTAGCACTTGGATAGGTGACCACCGGGTCTGCCGAGCATTGTTTATTGTTGGCAAGTGGGATGCACTCGGCCCTTGTGAGGCAAATTGAGGAACCGTTTGATCAATTAAGAAACAGCAACTCTGGTCACAAAAACTGATGACAGCCAGGGAAGCTGTGTGCTGACCATACGCCCCCTTCCATATCCGCATCCAGTGATGCCTACCAGCTCAGGATGACATGGCAGTCAGTCGGAGCTCTTGGATCTTCTGATACCTGTTTGCAGAGAGAGAGAGAGAGAGAGAGAGAGAGAGAGAGAGAGAGAGAGAGAGAGAAAATGGTTCAAATGGCTCTGAGCACTATGGGACTTAACTGCTTAGGTCATCAGTCCCCTAGAACTTGGAACTACTTAAACCTAACTAACCTAAGGACGTCACACACACCCATGCCCGAGGCAGGATTCATACCTGCGACCATAGCGGTCGCGCGGTTCCAGACTGCAGCGCCTAGAGCCGCTCGGCCACCCCGGCCGGGGGAGAGAGAGAGAGAGAGAGAGAGAGAGAGAGAGAGAGAGAGTTGGATTGCCTGTATGTCTCCAGGTTAGTCAACTGGAAAAGCACTGCTTGCAAAAGTGACTTCTGGGCTGGAATTTTGGCCAGTTTTAATTTTTATGTACATTTAACACAGTGGATATTTCATCAATTTCACCAAAAGTAAAAAGATTTCACACCATATTACATGCTTCTTATCCAAAAATTACTCCGTAAGTTCCTTTGTGTTGTTTTAAAATTTGGTTGGACAATGACTTTTTTCTGAAGCTGTATTGCACAAAAGAGAACTCATGCTCTTGGTATTCATCCCAAAATACTGTACCTGTTGTTTACCTAAAAACTGTCTTGTGAAGGATTTTATTGTTGTTGCTTTATAAATGAAGTATCAAATGTCAGTTAAAAATTGATTCCAGGTGTTTCCTTTACAATCTTGTGTCATTATATAAGTACATAGTGAGAACATTTAAAAACATTGTGTGCAATTTTCCTGCTTATGTGATAGTTAACAGGAGTAGTTTAATTTGTCTGCAATTGACTAAGAAAGTTATGAATTCACTATGAAGCAATAGGGTCAATAAGAATCATTCAAAACTTTTCTACACGTATTACTGATGCTGTGTGGTCGAATATCGAGAGCAGCGCAAGAAGTAATGACCACCACAGAGATACTGTACAGTAAACTGGTATCATGAGATGCCAATGAGAGGCTAGGAAGAAGCCGGGTCTACCGTAGTTCCGAGGCACCTCCGCCCTGGAATAGCATTGCCAGAGGCCAGGAGGGCAGTTCTGTTTGAGGTCAGATCCTGCCCACTTCCATGAAGTTCCTATTGGAGTAATGTCGTCACGCTGCCTTCTCGCCATGACATAGCCCGTGTCAGCCATCAGGGAGTGAAGAGACTTACGTCTCCCGTAAACTGTGCCTAAATGCCAACACTATCAGAAGTGTCAACAAGTGTCTACGAACTTGTGTTTTCTAGTGACTGTAGTGAAGCTGCAGTACGGCCCTTCTGAAATTGTATCAGTTTGCCACAAAGTAATCATGGCTCATTTAGTGTGTTCTGAACTGAGTTGTCAAAGTTCCAGAAATGCATTCCATTCTGAGTAATCCAGTGTTTCTTGGGATCCCCACACACTTTTGATAAATCAAAGCTAATTCTTTATTTTTGATCTGATAACATCAATATTTTGTACAAGGAGACATAACTACCAACATCTGCTGGAAAGAAAGGAATATGAAACCTTCACAACACCAGTGTGTAATGCCCTTAAATTTAACTACTGTTCCATGTAGCAATGTAACAGTAGATACAAAAACCTCTAATCATAGACTTACTATTGCAAAATTACAGACACAAAAATTTATTTTGAAACACATTTATTTGTCACACTGAAAATACAACAAAACATACAACAGAAGCCCAAATGTAGCCCACAACTTCAGATACCATTGAAAACAAATATTCACAGTTGGTAGTGTTGACACAATGTATAATAAGTACTTACTAAAATGTGAAATACATTTTCCATCACTGTGACTAATGAAGCACATGAATACTACGTACAACATTAAGTACCTCATGGAATCAGATTCACAGTACAGAATGAAATACTTAAGACTTTTTAAAATAAATTACTACAGATATTAACACAAAGTTCCTTGAAAATACAGCTACACTGGACATCTTTAGACGGTTTCTCTTTTTCAAATATGAGATCACATAAATCACAACAGTGAAATTGAACTTCAGCTTAGGAATGATATTTTGCTTAATAACTGTGGAATCATTTAGGATACCAAGTTAAATGTAAAATACGAATAGGCCCAAATACTCTACACTAAAATGAAACAAATTTACTTTATTGGCACACAGTATTTACATCTGTACTTGAATGTATTCCTTTCATTCTGTGCAATAAACATAGTTAAAAGAAGCAATAATATGACTTCTGCTGCTTTACAGAATTTTTATAACAACATATGAAAGCATAAATAATAATCCATACATGGGAGACATCTATTGATTATCCTGAGGCCAAAACTGTTGTATTTTTAATCTAATATAAATGACATGCATAATTAAACTATTTGACATTTCTGCACTGAGAAACAATTACTAATTTAAAGACATTTCCTTATATTTCTTCCTCTATCTACATCCTAGCACAGAAGGGAAGAAATGACACAGCAGACTACGGAGTTTTAAGGCACATTCTTCATTTAACAATGCACGAGACACTTAGCCTATTTTGTCATGTAGTTATTTCAGTGGCAGTTAGTCTACTTCAAAATAAAACATCTTTACGGGGCTGCAAACTCCATGTTATCTGGCACAGGACATAAAGGTAAAGTCATGTAACTAAGTATGCAGACCAATGTACAAAACTAATTATTTCATAACATACATGTGTAGTTTTAAAACGGCTCGACTGCTGAAATTACTGGCAACAAATACTCAGAGATGAAACTGCAATCAACCAGCATTCTCATGAAATATATTACAAAACCTAGAGTTACTCATGCAATTTAACTAAAGGCATTTTCAGGAAGACATCTTAGCCCTTCAGGCAGTTAATACAAGAAAATGTATGTACCACATGACTAATGTACAATGATGCACTAAATGTAAGGGTGCCAGAAGAGGTCACTCTGACCACCTTGTTTTCTTGTCAGCTCATTTCAGTTAATTATGTTTCCACATTGCACTGGAAACTTAAAACACTTACTACCAAATCTATCAAGATGTTAGATACTCCAGACTGTTTGGCTCATTCAGTACACACGGTAACAACACTGATTCGAGAACAATATGTAAAATCTAAATCTCTTCTTACAGTCACAGAAATGAGAGCCTGCTTCCTAAGCCTTAGAGCTTTACCATTCACTTAAGTACAGAACTGGAAGAAAATTGTACTCTACTTTGTCAGACAAAGCAAAAAATCCTAACAAATCAATGGTGACCATGTATAATAAAGCTGTGATGTATAATGGCTACACTAATATAGTGTGGCAACATTACATTCCTGAACATTTAAGTGCCTTTATAAATGACATAGGACAGAGGCAAGTTATCATATTTTTAAATTTTTTTACAGCCCCTGTAAGATACTCTCCAACATCTCAAAATTATTGGCCACATATGAACATTTATTCAACAGTCAACTGAGAGCATTTAATAATTCCAATCAAAATTACAGAATGTTCAAATTATTATACAAGCTTTCTGGAGAGACTCACAATGGGGACTATAATGTCAGTTGCTCCTACTTTTTAATTTCCAATATATCAACAACACAAAGAAATACTGATATTTATACTATTAAAAATATAAGCCATAATTTAAACTTTTTATACTTTTATCAATTAAAAAAATTCTAGCTTGAACATCAATGTATTCAAACGAAAGTAATTTTAAAAAAAACTGATATATGTAACAAATGAGTTTTCTACTTTTACTGCAGCATTATCAGCACATTTTATTTTAATGTTGGACCATATTTAAGAAAAACCTGACATGTGATACCCATTGAAACCAGTGTGTTTTCGTAAAAATAACATTGTGGTATATCATCATAGAGTAATTTGCTTTATGATTGTCACCAAATAATAACAACATATTTGAGTATGCTCATTGCTATAGAAACAAATAGTAAATGTACTGAAGCTTTGCAAGAAGAGTTGTAAAACAAGTTTGTCTCTTAGAAACCCAACAATGGTAACATCATCATATGATCTATAAAACATGACTACACAGACACATACCCAGGAAAGTGTCATTGAAGATGACAATACACCAGTAAAGTTCACAGTTCTCTCTCTCTCCCTCCCCCCCCTTCCATGTGTGCAATATCAGCAGAATTGCCATGTCCTAAGCACTACTGTAATTACAGCACAATATGTTATAAGGCTTCCACCGAATGCAATAAGCACAATGAAGAGTTAAAAGTACTCAAACAATCTGACACAAAAGAAATCTAAGTAGGAAAATGCTGAGCACAATTTTTGCAGTGTAGAGTTTGATTACTGGAGAAATTCATCAGCAAGTTCTTGTCTGGAAGAATACAGTTAACTATCCTCTGAAGCATATAAAAAAGATAACTTACTCGCAGTATTTCTTGCAAACAATGTTCAGTAAAACAGTTTGGGGTATGATTATCATCATACTCAAATTTCAGATTGTTAAACACAGATGAAATATGAATCACAATGCTGTTAAAAATAAGGTCTAAAGCAGTTTGGTATGTAGAGTGACACAAAGGCTGTCTTCAGAGATGTCTTTCTTTTTCGGCATAACTGGTGTCAAGACTCACTGTGCCAGGCTATTGTTTCATTATTCTTTGTAATTTGGTGAACTACATCAATTGTACATGAGTTTGCAAAGATTACAACACATTATTGCTGGCGCACACACACACACACACACACACACACACACACACACACACACACACACACTCTCTCTCTGCACGGTAAAAAATTCATTCAAGAAACACCAACCCTGACAAAAACGTACAGCTTTTTCCTTATAAATTCCACCTCAAATAATGAATAAGTGATGGCCAAATGACAATGTGCATTTCTAATACCAAATGATATTGCTGATCAACATTTAATTGTGGCTTCTTATGTTTTAGCATACACAGCCTTTTGCATGATAAATGTTTTAAGCATCTCTGACAGCAGTCTAGACTAAAATCCTAAGCAAATAACTCTGAAACTTGGAAATAATGCGAGGTTCACCTTCAGGCCTTACAAAACAGTATTTTATGCATCTTCTGCTGAAATATCTTTCAATGACAGTGGCAAATTGTTCCTTTTTCTTGAAGCAACTTGGGACTCAATTGAGAGATTATTTATCCACACTGTGTGTCACAGCACTCCATTTGTAACAATACTGAGGAGTGCATTAAGTTCAAATTTCTGCAACTTTTTACAAGCACGCACACGCGTGCGCGTGCGCGCACACGCACGCACGCACGCACGCACACACACTCACGCACACACACACACACACACACAAATTATAAACTGCTGTGTCACTCTGTTTACTGTTTGCAATAATGCTAACTTTAAAATGTACTTATCACAGAAATAAACTCGTATACATAAAACACGGTACGTAAGAGCATAGTACAACTGGGATATAAAAAATGCATGAATTACTGGGTGGATATTGATGTTAAGAAAACCAATAGCAACTTGGTATTCCTGATTTGGAGCAGGTGTCTTCATAAACTTCTACAGAGAATATCAGACAAGTTTTTTTCTTTGTTTTGAGTAGAAAAGCAGCAATGTGAAGAGAAGCACATTACGACTGCAAACTATATCTCAAATAACTCACTTTATAGAATGTAACTGTTAATCAAATTCTGGATGAATTACAAATTTCCACAGTCTATCATTACTGAAAATACTGCTATGCACAAGCAACCATATATATTCTAGTTTTCTAAAATAAGAAATTCTAAACAGGTATTTTGATCCACTGTATAAGGTTATCTGTTAAGACTAAGTGACAATATACAAATGTGCACAAAAATGTACACAAGTTTACTCAACAATCCAGAATATGTGCCTCACTTATATCATGGACAATAAAAATGAAGAATTTTAAATGAGATTCATAACACAATTTTACACACCCAGTTACAAAGCAATATAATCTAGTAAAGCATTTCAAAGAGCATACTTTCATTCCAATACATTTAATACAATTACACTCAAAATGTACATGTTAAGAATTCCCACCTGTGTACTCTATAATTATAACCAAACCTAAGACATTATGAGCTAATACAATTTTGCACAACATGGACAAGAGAACAGAAAACTGCTCCATTGCACCACAAAATGTATACATGATAGTGGACTAGGCAGGTATCTTAAATATAAAAATATAAAATAATACATAAAATAAACAGCAAAACAAAAACAACTAGTCTCACAGAGAAAATAACATGAAATTTATAAAGTCCATAAATTAATAAGAAAATAAAGCTATATGCTTAAATGTTATGTGTGAACACACAAATGCAGGAAGTTGTCTGGGTAACTGAGATGTTCACTCATCCACTGCAGAGGAGTGTCTAGTGGAGGTTCAATTCCGTGGGTTACCACTCGTACTGGAAAATAAAGACAAGCTTTTTTATGCCAATGACTTAATCTAAAACCATACACCTGCTTTAAAAAAAAAAATTACTAATCTTATCATAAACATTAAATACTGTCACTATTATCATATGTCCTCATTTTTCAATACATTTAAATATTATTAAAATTTGTTTAGAACAATTGTGCAAAGTAAACAGAATTAAAATATCTAAGCTGATCACAATTATACACTTAGAAAGCCATTTCCTAGGTTTTCAATGTTGAGCATTAACTGATTTCCTCCATAAGCTAACGAAGTTTTCATCCATTCTCTTTCTTTGTGTGCCTGTCGATGACACCATTTCTGCTATTCGGTGATTTACCTCTCTTATTTCATTCTCGTGGTCCCTACTCGAGATTTTCACAAATTTAGCAAAATGGTAGTGCAATCAACCTCTAACATCACTCCTCTAAATTTTCCCGACAAACTTCTTTCAGAAAACATTTCTTTCAGGGATTCCTCTTTATGTTCACTGAGAATCGTTTACACTTCTGTATTATCTATTCTGATCTGTAACAATTCTCACAATTCTTTAAATGCCTTCCTTCACTTCAACGTAATATGGACGCTAAAAGCTTGAGAAATACTTTACAAATGCTTACATTAGAGTCTTATGCATCATTCCTATAAAAACGTATAGTGCACCTAAGCAAATGTCTTCCATTTGCCTTCCCCACTATGGTGTTATAGTTTCATTACACATTCCTTTAACCTTTGGCAGTTTAGAAGTTTACAACTAATCCAGTAATATGATACAGTTTTGTTTTGTTTTAGGGTGCAACAACAACTAGGGTCATAAATGCCCATGTCAGAGACGTAGGACACAAAGAGAAAAAAGGTGTTAAAAGGATTACACGTTAAGCCCAACTGACAGAAGGAAAGACAACTAAAACCAGGGACTTGGAGAAAGGTCCATAAAATACACCATGAGAAATAGAGGTCCTGAACTTAAGATTAAGTGTCCTTTGCCATATTGCTACGACCGACAAAACGTGAAACGTGGTCAACAGTCTGCATGTTGTTCACTAAAACAGCCAATAAATCAAAAGGCAAACATAAATGAGAGAGTTGTTGTTGCTGCTGTTGTTGTTGTCTTCAGTCCAGAGACTGGTTTGATGCAGCTCTCCATGCTACTCTTATCTTGTGCAAGCTTCTTCATCTCTGAGTACATCTACATACATACTCCGCAATTCACCATACGGTGTGTGGCAGAGGGTACCTCATACCAAAACTAGCTAGCATCTTCTCTCCCTGTTCCACTCCCAAACAGAACGAGGGAAAAATTACTGCCTATATGCCTCTGTATGAGCCCTAATCTCTCTTATCTTTGTGGTCTTTATGCGAAATGTAAGTTTGCGGTAGTAAATTGTACTGCAGTCGGCCTCAAATGCTGGTTCTCTAAATTTCCTGAGTAGCGATTCACGAAAAGAACGCCTCCTTTCCTCTAGAGACTCTCACCCGAGTTCCTGGAGCATTTCCGTAACACTCGCATGATGATCAAACCTACCAGTAACAAATCTAGCAGCCCGCCTCTGAATTGCTTCTATGTCCTCCCTCAATCCGACCTGATAGGGACCCCAAACGCTCAAGCAGTACTCAAGAATAGGTCGTATTAATGTTTTATAAGCGATCTCCTTTACAGATGAACCACATCTTCCCAAAATTCTACCAATGAACCGAAGACGACTATCCACATGCTTGTCCCACTTCATTTCGCTCTGCACTGTTACACCCAAATATTTAATCGACGTGACTGTGTCAAGTGCTACACTACTAATGGAGTATTCAAACATTACAGGATTCTTTTTCCTATTCATCTGCATTAATTTACATTTATCTATATTTGGAGTTAACTGCCATTCTTTACACCAATCACAAATCCTGTCCAAGTCATCTTGTATCAGCAAACAGCCGCACATTGCTATCCACCCTATCCCAAAGCCGCACATTGCTATCCACCCTACCCCAAAGATCATTTATGTAGATAGAAAACAACAGCGGACCTACCACACTTCCCTGGGGCACTCCAGATGATACCCTCACCTCCGATTAACACCACCATTGAGGACAACGTACTGGGTTCTATTACTTAAGAAGTCTTCGAGCCACTCACATACTTGGGAACCAATCCCATATACTTGTACCTTAGTTAGGAAACTGCAGTGGGGCACCGAGTCAAACGCTTTCCGGAAGTCAAGGAATATGGCATCTGTCTGATACCCTTCATCCGTGGTTCACAAGATATCATGAGAAAAAAGGAGCGAGTTGTGTTTCCCAGGAGCGATGGTTACTAAAGCCATGCTGATGCATGGACAGCAACTTCTCTGTCTCACGGAAATTCATTAGATTCAAACTGAGAATATATTCGAGAATATGCCTCAGAACATGTCCTACCAACCGATCACTTCTTCTAGTCAATTTGTGCCACAAATTTCTCTTCTCCCTAATTCTATTCAGTACCTCCTCATTAGTTATATGATCTACCCGCTGAATCTTCAGCATTCTTCTGTAGCACCACATTTCGAAAGCTTCTATTCTCTTCTTGTCTGAACTACTTATCATACATGTTTCACTTCCATGCATGGCTACACTCCATACAAATACTTTCAGGAAAGACTTCTTGACACTTAAATCTATACTCGATGTTAACAAATATCTCTTCTTCAGAAATGCTCTCCTTGCAATTGCCAGTCTATATTTCATATCCTCTCTACTTCGACCATCATCAGTTATTTTGCTCCCCAAAGAGCAAAACTCATCTACTACTTTGTGTGTCTCATTTCGTAACCATCAAAGATTGAGGGCACTGAGCAAAAAGTGGTGGGGGAGCACCACTCAACAAATGGTGATTGCTAAGAAGACAGTGTCCAATACGCAACCTTGCTAAAATGATCTCACTGCAGTGAGAGGGCCAGGAGGAGGTTGTCCAAGCCACTGGGAGAGGTTTAATTCGCTAGAGCTTGTTCCCATGAAGGGAGAACCAGTGGTGATGCCAAAGTGACACCACCTGTGGACAGATGGGAACACAGAGATAATCAAAGGGAATGGAATGGAAGAACTAATGGGCCGAGGCACGAGGACTGCAGCCTCGGCAACAGCATCAGCGGCCTTGTTTCCCGTAAGACTGATGTGACCAGGGACCCAGATAAACATCACATTGACTCCATCAAGAGTGAGTAAGTGACAGCTGTCCTGGACCTGTTGCACCGAAGGATAGATGGTTTACAGCACACAGGTGACCTGAAGGGCACTGATAAAGAGTCGGAGCAGATGACACAATTGAAAAGCCTGTGTCGCCGGATGTACTGCCTGGCCTAATACAGGGTGAAAAGCTCTGCTTAATACTGAGCAGTGTTCCAGAAGCCGACACCAAAAAACGTCTGTGCTAACAACGAAGGCACACCCAACACCACAATCAGTCAGAGAGCCATCAGTGTACACAAAGGTACCATCGCGAAGTTCCATGTGAACATCGTGAAACTTAAGACGATAGAGCGAGACTGGAGTAGTGTCCTTAGGAACGGAATGAAAGCCAAGATGAACACGGGCCGCCGCACGAAGCCAAGGTGGTGAAGGGTACACACCCATTGGGAAAGTGGCAGGTGGTGTGAAGTTGAGCCGCTGGAGCAACAGCCAAAAGTAAACTCCACAAGGCAACAGAGAAGAGGGACACGCCCCTTACTGCTGATCAAAGGAGTCATCAAAGAAGGAGGCACAGGATGGGTGGCCAGGCAGACAAATAGCATGTGTATCTGCCGAGGAGAAAATCACGACAGTATGACAGTGGTAGTTCGGTACCTTCTGCATACAGACTCTAAACCGGGCTAGTGTAAAAGGTGCCAGTGGCCAAACACATACCACGATGGTGGATAGTATTGAGATGCCATAAGAGGGACGGACGTGCATGTGCATAAACTAAATACCCGTAGTCTAGTTTTGAACAGACAAGGGACCAGTACAAATGGCGGGGGGTGGTCCAATCTGTGCCCCAGAAAGTACCACTGAGGACACACAGGGCATTGAGGGACTGCATACAGCAGCTGGCCATGTGGGGGGACCAAGAAAGTTTCCTGTTGAGCATGAGCCCCAGGAATTTTGTAGTTTCAATGAACAGAAGACAACTGTCCAAGATGTAAAGACAGTGGAAGAAACCAATTGTGCCGTCAGACACTCATACAAACGGTTTTGTCAGTGGAAAAGAGAAAGCCATTGTCAATGCCCCATGAGTAAAGATGATCGAGACAATACTGAAGACAACACTTAAGGAGACAAGTCGGTGGAAAACTGCAATAGATAGCAAAATCATATCACTGAAAAGGGAGTAGGAGATGCATGGCGGGAGACAGGCCATTATTGGTTGGTTGGTTGGTTTGTGGGATTGAAGGGACCAGATTACTAGGGCCATTGGATCCTTTTTCCATGAACTTGAAACACCCACAAGGAATAAAAACAAACAATGGAGATGACAAGAGACGACACAGAGCAAGAAAGACACAGACGGAGACCAGACAAAAGGAATTAAAATCACAACAAGTGTGACAGTGGTTGGCCGACCATAGAAACAAAACAAAGGAAAAGAATACCACCAACAAACGCACTGAAAACTCCAGTCTAAAATCGTAGGCCAAAGGCCAGACTCAACACAAAAAAAGGACAAACACTCAGATCAAGTGATAAAAACCCCCTGCATGAATAAAACTCAAAACTACATCTGCCAATGCAGTGTCATCTGATAAAAGTGCAGGAAGCGTATCAGGCAGCTCAAACGTCTGCCTGAGTGGAGTTAAAAGTGGGCAGTCCATCAAGATGCGGACCACAGTCAAAGCTGACCCGCAGCGACATAAAGGTGGGTCCTCGTGGTGCAATAAATAGCTGTGCGTCAGGTGTGGGCAGGCCATTATTGGGTTAGCTGCGATAGCAAAGAGGACAACGCTCAGGCACACCATTTTCCTGGGTAAAGATGTCCAACAAGGCAGAACCCACACGTACATTGAAAACTTGGTGTTTTAAAAATTCCTGAAGGTAACGGGGCATGCAGCCATGGAAGCCCTGGTGTATTGAGAATGGAGGATACCAGTCCCCCAACAGGTATCATAGGCTTTCTCCAAATCGAAAAACATGGCCACAGTCTGGTACTTCCACAGAAAACCATTCATAAAGTGGGTGGACAAAGTGACGAGATGGTCAACTGCAGAACGGTGCTGTGTGTTCGAAATCCACATTGTGCAGTGGTTAGTAAATTGCGAGACTCGAACCACTATACCAGCCGGGCATGAACCATACATTCCATCACCTTGCAATAGTAGCTGGTGAGAGAAATGGGGCAATAACTAGAAGGAAGGTGTTTATCCTTAACAGATTTAGGTATGTGTATTACACTGGTTTCATGCCAGCATCTGGGAAATGTGCCATCTGCCCAGATGCAATTGTACATATGAAGGAGAAAGTGCTTGCCCGCAAGAGAAATGTTCTGCAACATCTGAATGTGAACATCGTCTGGACCTGTGGCAGAGGATCAGGATTCTGAGAAGCGAAGGATATTGTCAAGACTCCTCCACTCGTTTCAGATGGAGGAAGGCAGGGTGATAGTGGGTGGAGCTTGAAATCTCTGTGAAACAGTGGCGTGCACAGTGTCGTCACATTCTTGCAGATAGTGTTGGAGATAGCAATAGGGTCCACGATATCATCTGCTATGGTCAGGCTGGAAAGTGGGGGATGGACCTCGGTCCCAGAGTGTCATCGGAGGTTGGTCCACACGATGGAAGAGGGACTGGAATTGATAGAAGACCTAGTAAATGAAATCCAGCTAGCTTTTCTGCTATCTGCAAGAACGCGACGACACTGTGCACGCAACTGTTTTTAACAAATGCAGCTTGCCATCGTAGGACGATGGTTTAAAATGCGGACAGCACGTCTCCACGCACAAATTGCGTTGTGGCAAGCCTCAGTCTACCGAGGGACTGGGACACGGAGCAGTAAAGAGAAAGTCTGAGGAATGAAACGTTCTGCGGCAGTAAGGATAACATTTGTCTCTACCTGGTCATCACAACTGGGGAAATAATGTTCATCAAAGGTCGCCAGGGAGGGTAAAGCCTCCAGTCAGCCTTGGAAAGCTGCCATTTGGGAGTGCATGTACGTGGGGCAGGACTCAGCAAACGGATAGCACATGGGAAATAGTCGCTCGAGTACATGTCAGAGGGAATGGACCACTAGAGACAATGGGAAATCTGGGCAGTGCAGAAGGAGAGGTCCAAATGGGAATAGGTGTGCACGGAGTCTAAAAGGAACGTCGCTGCTCCTGTGTTAACGCAGATGTGGTTAAGTTGATTGAAAAGGTCAGCCATGAGGGCACTCCTCCGAAAGGTCCTGGGAGAGCACCAAATGGGATAGTGCGCATTAAAATCACCATACAGCACAAAAGGGTGAGGGAGTTGCCCAATAAGCTGGAGGAAATCTGCCCTGGTGAAATCGAATGACGGGGGGATGTAAACAGTACAAAGGAAGTGAGGAAGGAAAATGCAGACTGCAACATCTTGAAGGCAGGTAGTCAGGGAGACGGTTTGACTATGAACGTCATCCCGGATGAGCAGCACGACTCCCCTATGAGATGGAATGCCATCCTTGGTGGAAAGGTCAAAGTGGATCACAAAGAAATGCGAGAGCTCAAAGTGGTCACGAGGACACAATTTTGTTTCCTGGAGGCAGAGAACAAGTGGACATTGTGATTCCAAGAGCAGCCTAAGTTCTCTTGTTGGCTCTAAGGCTGCAATTGGAGGAGAGTCATGAGGAGGAAAGGGGAGTAAGGTACAAATGAAGGGCTGCCATCTCAGCAGCTGCCAAGTGCCAGCCTTCAAAGACTCACAGGTACAGGGCACAGAGGCTGGAGGATCCTGCTCTACAAGGTCTACAGAGGCATCAGCATTCTCCCTTTGTCAGTGTGTGGAGTATAGGGCAGAAAAACTCGTGGCAGTGCACAATAGCAGCAATGAGGTCATCTGGGTGAGGATATTACGTGGCGACACCGTCAAAGAGGATCTCCAAGCCAGCGAAGGAGAAGACTGTTTGCCTTTGTTTGATTTCTTGAAGCCTTTCTGGTTGGCAGAGGAAGACTCAGATATTTGTTGGCTGGAGGGACATAAAAAGTCTTCACGGGAGCATTTCTTCTGCCGTTTCCCGCCTGCCAGTCCTGTAGCAGGTGACTTTGCTCCATGGGGCAGAAGTTTGGTGGCTTGTTGGACAGCTGGAGGAGGAGACGGGGATGCTACTGTGACAATGGGCGATGTTACAACTGCACTGCTACATTTGAGGTCGCACGACTGTGTGATCGTGTCCTTCACGGAGCAAGTTGTAGCAAGAACAGTACTGTAAGTTCTGGATGGTAGAACGCACGGTTTCCGACTAGCCAACAACGTGCGAGCAACCGGCTAAGGCACAGTTTCCTTCACCCGTATCTCCTGGACAGCACGCTCATTGAGATACACGGGACAATCTCGGGAGGGGGTTGCACGGTCACCATCGCTACTGATACAGCGGGGAGAAGAAGGCAGACAATCACACTCGTGAGCATCCCTACAACAGGTTACACACTTGGCCGGGTGTTGACAGAACATTCAAGTGTGGTGGTAACGATGACACTGGTAGCAGCACAATGGGTTTGGAATGTACTGTCGGACTGTGATAATTTCATAGACTGCTTTATCAAAAGTGAGAAAAAGAGTGCGCGTGGGTACTACTAAGGATGCATCTTCATTTTTCATTACCCAATGGACTGCAATGACACCCTGATCAGAGAGGTACATTTCGATTTAGGCCTTGGTCAGACCATCGAGCAGCCTAGTGTAAATAATACAATGGGAAGAATTCGGCATTTGGTGGGCCTCAACATGAACAGAATAGCTGTGGATGAGTGAAGCTGCAAGTAGTAATACGATACTACAGAGCTATTTCATGTTTCGGGTGTTTATCTTGTTTTTATGTGCATTTAAGCATAACATCACAGACAAATACTGTTCAAGTCTTTCTGCATTTCCTTACATCATCCAGCAACGTTACTACCCTACAGACATGATCAGAGAAAACCAGCACTGCTGACTACTCTATGTACACAGAGAACATTTGTGCTCCCATTACAGGTCCTAGAAGTATACCTGATGTTACTCTTGTTTGAACTAAAGATTGGGCTTCCATATCAGTACCATCAGACAATTTTTTGAGTCAATCAGATAATTGGGAAAATGTTTGTATTATCCTGTTCTTGTTGCCAAATGGCAATGTGATAAATACCTAATGCCTTTAAGAAATCTAGGTACGTAGAGTCTATGAACATGCCTGTAGTTGGCTCAAATGGCTCTGAGCACTACGGGATTTAACCTGCTGTGGTCATCAGTCCCCTCCTGCAGTTATTTACAAGGACATGCAATAGAGTCCCTATTAATTTTAGTATACATAAACAATTTACCACGTAGATTCAGACACGCTACAAGATCATACATTAACAATACTGCTGTGTACAAGAAAGTATCATTTTTGGACGATCGTAAGGAATTCTATAAAGACTTGGACAAAATTTCCACTCAGTGTAATGAAAGGCAGCTCTCTTTAAATGTGGAAAAAACGCAAAATAATGCCTCTAACAAAGAGGAAGAGTAATATAGTATCCAATTACAACATTAGTGGTGAACATCAAGAGATACAGTTATGCCATTCCATGCTGCTTCAACTCTATCCAGAGTTCACCAATGATTGGTATGTGTCAGTGTGTGTGTGTGTGTGTGTGTGTGTGTGTGTGTGTGTGTGTGTGTGTCTGCAGTCCGTGACCAGATATTTTCTGTGGGTGACATGTATGGATAACATGCTGACTAGGGAACACTCCTGACAACCTCTGTACATTAAGTAGGGCGAGAGAGAATAGGCAACATTTGGTCTCGCACTATCTTGTAGAAAGATAACATCACAGAGACCTTGAAGAGACATTACAGCCACAGGCCTAGATACATTCAAAATGTAATGGCTGCTGTGAAAATTACCATCTATACAAACCATGGGAAACCATATTATGTACCCAATGGCACCCACTATCATTACACCAAATGCTGGATCCATATGACAATGGTGAATGCATACGATATTGCAGTGCCTGTGCTGTGCTATTCACATCTGTATAATGGAATGATGCCGATGAAAATTTGTGGCAGATCTAGACTCAAACCAGGATTTCTCGTTTATTGGAAGTAGTCACCTTACCTGAAGGCTATCCAATCGTGGCTCACAGCCAGACCCAAACTTCCACATTTCATTAACCATTTGTCTACAGCCTGCACGTGTACGTTCTTATGTCTACACCTGCACAATGGAGACATTTTAACTGAAAGTCGCTTGCCGGGTGTCGGTGAATAAATACGATATTGCAGTGCCTGTGTTATTCAGAAATACCACACAATGTTCCTTCAGACATGCAGGCAAGCAACTTTCAATAAAAATGTTTATCCTGTGTGGGAATACACATTTGACTGTATGAGTGCAGGTTGTAGACACATGGCTGACAAATTGAAGTCTGGGTCTGGCTGTGAATCATGCTCAGATAGCCTGATGGTGAGGTGAACGCTGGCAAAAAATGGGAAATCCTGGTTCAAGTCCAGTTCCAGCACACATGTTCATTCTTGTCATTTCATTATATAGCTGATGGAAGTCCACATTCACAAATGTGATTACATTTAATGTATGATGTATGCAATCTGGCCACATTCATTCTCTTCCAAGCTTTCCCACACATGTACATCCATAGTGGCACTTAACGCACTGCATATGTTTATAGCAAGTGGAGTTGGATTGCCTATATTATAAAAATTTAACAAGGTCAGTCAGTCTACATGGTACAGACTACAGTTTTTTTTTTAACCATGACCACCTACTTTGAAAAAGATGGCAATGCTCAATTCGCAATGCCGGTTTTGTTTTGAGACTTGCTTGAAAACTGTGTTGGTGATAACACGTTGTTGTTGTTGTTGTTGTGGTCTTCAGTCCTGAGACTGGTTTGATGCAGCTCTCCATGCTGCTCTATCCTGTGCAAGCTTCTTCACCTCCCAGTACCTACTGCAACCTACATCCTTCTGAATCTGCTTAGTGTGTTCATCTCTTGGTCTCCCTCTACGATTTTTATCCTCCACGCTGCCCTCCAATGCTAAATTTGTGATCCCTTGATGCCTCAAAACATGTCCTACCAACTGATCCCTTCTTCTAGTCAAGTTGTGCTACAAACTTCTCTTCTCCCCAATCCTATTCAATACCTCCTCATTAGTTACGTGATCTACCCACCTTATCTTCAGCATTCTTCTGTAGCACCACATTTCGAAAGCTTCTATTCTCTTCTTGTCCAAACTAGTTATCGTCCAGTTTCACTTCCATACATGGCTACACTCCATACAAATACTTTCAGAAACGACTTCCTGACACTTAAATCTATACTCGACGTTAACAAATTTCTCTTCTTCAGAAACGATTTCCTTGCCATTGCCAGTCTACATTTTATATCCTCTCTACTTCGACCATCATCAGTTATTTTACTCCCTAAATAGCAAAACTCCTTTACTACTTTAAGTGTCTCATTTCCTAATCTAATTCCCTCAGCATCACCTGACTTAATACCATTATCCTCGTTTTGCTTTTGTTGATGTTCATCTTATATCCTCCTTTCAAGACACTGTCCTTTCCGTTCAACTGCTCTTCCAAGTCCTTTGCTGTCTCTGACAGAATTGCAATGCCGTCGGCGAACCTCAAAGTTTTTATTTCTTCTCCCTAGATTTTGATTCCTACTCTAAATTTTTCTTTAGTTTCCTTTACTGCTTGCTCAATATACAGATTGAATAGCATCGGGGAGAGGCTACAACCCTGTCTCACTCCTTTCCCAACCACTGCTTCCCTTTCATGCCCCTCGACTCTTATAACTGCCATCTGGTTTCTGTACAAATTGTAAATAGCCTTTCGCTCCCTGTATTTTACCCCTGCCACCTTCAGAATTTGAAAGAGAGTATTCCAGTTAACATTGTCAAAAGCTTTCTCTAAGTCTACAAATGCTAGAAATGTAGGTTTGCCTTTTCTTAATCTTTCTTCTAAGATAAGTCGTAAGGTTAGTATTGCCTCACGTGTTCCAACATTTCTACGGAATCCAAACTGATCTTCCCCGAGGTCCGCTTTTACCAGTTTTTCCATTCGTCTGTAAAGAATTCATGTTAGTATTTTGCAGCTGTGACTTATTAAACGGATAGTTCGGTAATTTTCACGTCTGTCAATACCTGCTTTCTTTGGGATTGGAATTATTATATTCTTCTTGAAGTCTGAGGGTATTTCGCCTGTCTCATACATCTTGCTCACCAGATGGTAGAGTTTTGTCAGGACTGGCTCTCCCAAGGCCGTCAGTAGTTCTAATGGAATGTTGTCTACTCCCGGGGCCTTGTTTCGACTCAGGTCTTTCAGTGCTCTGTCAAACTCTTCAAACAGTATGATATCTCCCATTTCGTCTTCATCTACATCCTCTTCCATTTCCATAATATTGTCCTCAAGCACATCGCCCTTGTATAAACCCTCTATATACTCCTTCCACCTTTCTGCCTTCCCTTCTTTGCTTAGAACTGGGTTGCCATCTGAGTTCTTGATATTCATACAAGTGGTTCTCTTCTCTCCAAAGGTCTCTTTAATTTTCCTGTAGACAGTATCTATCTTACCCATAGTGAGACAACCCTCTACATCCTTACATTTGTCCTCTAGCCATCCCTGCTTAGCCATTTTGCACTTCCTGTCGATCTCATTTTTGAGACGTTTGTATTCCTTTTTGCCTGCTTCATTTACTGCATTTTTATATTTCTCCTTTCATCAATTAAATTCAACATTTCTTCTGTTACCCAAGGATTTATACTAGCCCTAGTCTTTTTACCTACTTGATCGTCTGCTGCCTTCACTACTTCATCTCTCAGAGCTACCCATTCTTCTTCTACTGTATTTCTTTCCCCCATTCCTGTCAATTGTTCCCTTATGCTCTCCCTGAAACTCTCTACAACCTCTGGTTCTTTCAGTTTATCCAGGTCCCATCTCCTTAAATTCCCACCTTTTTGCAGTTTCTTCAGTTTCAATCTGCAGTTCATAACCAATAGATTGTCGTCAGAATCCACATCTGCCCCTGGAAATGTCTTACAATTTAAAACCTGGTTCCTAAATCTCTGTCTTACCATTATATGATCTATCTGATACCTTTTAGTATCTGCAAGATTCTTCCAGGTATACAACCTTCTTTTATGATTCTTGAACCAAGTGTTAGCTATGATTAAGTCATGCTCTGTGCAAAATTCTACCAGGCGGCTTCCTCTTTCATTTCTTCCCCCCAATCCATATTCACCTACTATGTTTCCTTCTCTCCCTTTTTCTACTGACGAATTCCAGTCACCCATGACTATTAAATTTTCGTCTCCCTTCACTACCTGAATAATTTCTTTTATCTCGTCATACATTTCATCTATTTCTTCATCATCTGCAGAGCTAGTTGGCATATAAACTTGGACTACTGTAGTAGGCATGGGCTTTGTGTCTATCTTGGCCACAATAATGCGTTCACTATGCTGTTTGTAGTAGCTAACCCGCACTCCTATTTTTTTATTCATTATTAAACCTACTCCTGCATTACCCCTATTTGATTTTGTATTTATGATCCTGTATTCGCCTGACCAAAAGTCTTGCTCCTCCTGCCACCGAACTTCACTAATTCCCACCTATCCTTGCCAATACAATCATTCTACAAGTTACAATTTTGACCAGATTTTGTCCCCGATCACCACTGATGATAAATGTTACAAAACTACACTGAAATGACTCAATTCTGACATCAGTCTTGACCAAAGCACAGTTCCATGATCAGAAAGCATTACAAATGGTGTCCCATGTTTCAAAATTCTCTCTCCCACAAGAAACCTGGTGGTTTCTGGAGCTTCAGCAGTCAATACAGGCCGTGTAACCATTTGACAGTAAGTGTATGAGGCAGTCAACATGGAAAAACTCACCAACAGGTTAATTCCAATCCAGTGAAAGGGCACAACTGCAGGAGGCGGGAACTGAACCTGTGTCTAGTACTTTGCCAGTCAATACTTACGATTCCTATACCGCTGCATACAATGCACAGATATTTCTGCAGAATTTTGTTTCTCAGATAACTTTTGTGACAAACAAAAGCACAGCTCACTGAACCCAAGTTTAATCTTCTTCCACATATAAGCAAACAACAGTTGATGATACACACAAACACAGAAACAATTCAGGCACTGATACAAGCAGTTGCTGACAACAAGTGTATCACAATTGGTAGATAGCATGGCAGAAGCCATACCGTGTGCGCAAGTCATGAGGCCATTGTCAGAATATTTGAAACGTAGCATGCCAGTGGTCTTGCACCACAGTGTGTAGCCAAGTACAGGGTTATAGTGTGCCCCCCCCCCCCTTCCCTTGCAGAATGAGAGCTCTGCCAATGCTGGAGTCAGGGCAACTGTTTAAACGAGCACATTTTCTGTAGCAGGAGGAAGGAGATACGAGGCCAGAACCGGTGAGTATGGGCGGAAGTGGTGTGGCCGTGGACACGCTCAGCAGTCACTCCCCCATGAAGAACCGTAAGAGAAGCCCGGTGGCAAGGGCAATGTTGGCATGTTGACATCCAGTTCCCTGTTCCTCAGCATAGAGGAACTGCGCCCTGTTCCTCAGCATAGTGGAACTGCGCCAGCAGTGAACGTGTCACCCGCTCAAATGGAGGTTTTGTTTTGTTTTAGGGTGCCCATGTCATAATCTTATAACACTAATAAGGAAAAGAAGTTCAAATTGCCTACACGTTAAGCCCAATTGATGGAAGGAAAGAGAACTAAAGACAAGGTCTTCCTTTTGGAGAAAGGTCCACAAAATATGGTGTAGAGAGAGCGGATGTCCTGAGCCAAAGATAAGATTAAATTAAATGTTCTCTGCCATATTGTTATGAGAGATAAAACGTAAAACATGGTTGACAGCCCGCATGTCATTCATTAAAATGGTTGATTACTCAGGTGGCAAACATACAATAGAACATAAGCAATTTAAAAAAAGGGCATTCAGTAAGGAAATGTTGAACCATCAAGGGTTGACAACAATGAGCACAAAGTAGCTTGGGACCACCACTTAACAAATGGCAATGGCTAAAAAGACGGTGCCCAATACACAATTTAGGTAAAATGATCTCTTTGTGATGAGAGGGCTGAGAGGAGGTTGGCCAAGCTGTTGGGAGAGTTTTAATTCCCCAGAGTTTGTTCCCATGAAGGGAGGACCAGTGGTGATGCCAAAGTGACACCACCTGCTGACAGATGGCAACAAAGATCATCAGAGGGAATGGAAGAACAAACGGACCGAGTCACGAGAATTGCAGCCTTGGCAGTAGCATCAACAGCCTCATTTCCCATCAAACTGACGTGACCAGGTATCTACATGAACATCACAGTGACTCCCTCAACTGCGAGCAAGTGGAAGCTTTCTTGAACTTGTTTCACAAAGGGATGAACTTTGTACAGCACACAAAGGCTCCAAAGGGCACTGAGAGAACCAGAGCAAATAACAATTAAAAAGCCTGTGTCGCCGGGTGTACTGGGTGGCCTGATACAGGATGAAGAGTTCTGCAGTAAATATTTAGCAGTGTTCTGGAAGTCGATACCAGAAATGCTCGGTGCAAGTGACGATGGCACACCCAATACCACGGTCAGTCTTGGAACCACCAGTGTACATGAAGGTGCTATTGCTAAGTTGTATGGGAAGGTCGAGAAACTAACAGCGATAGATCAAATCTGGAATAGTTTCCTTGGGAAACGAATTAAGTTCAAGATGAACACAGGCCGCCACATGAAGACAAGGTGATGAAGGATTAACATTCATTGATAACATGTTAGGTAACATGAAGACAAGTACCGGAGCAGTAGCAGAAAGTGAACTCCAGGAGGTAAGAGAGAAGAAGGGCAAGTCCCATACTGGTGGTCAAGGGAATCATCAAAAAAGAGGGCATTGGCACCATTGGAGGTGGGTGGTCTGATCCGCTCCCTAGGAAGTACTGCTTGAGAGACGCAAGACACTGAAGGACCACATACAGCGGGCGGCCACATGAGACACGCATTACAAGCAACAAAGTTTCCTATCAAGCATGAGTCCCAGGAACTTTGTGGTTTCAGTAAATGCGTGAGCAATGGGCCCAAGAAGTAAGGACGGTGAAAGAAACCCATTGCACTGCTAGAAATTCATACGAACAGTATTGTCAGAGGAGAAGTGGAAGCCACAGTCAATGTTCCACGATTTCTGAAGACACCGTTCAAGGAGAGAAATCTGTGGAAAACTGTGATACACCACAAATTCCTCAACAAAAAGGGAGCCAGATATACCTGGCAGGAGACAGGCCATAGCAGGGTTAATGGCTATGGTTAAATGTTGATAAAGTCTGAACCCACATGTTCCTTGAAAACTTTTGTCTTTTAAAAACTCCTGAAGGGACTGGGACGGGTGGCCTCGGAAGTCCCATGTGTGTAGAGTACGGAGGGTATCAATCCTCAAGCAGGTGTCGTACGCTTTTTCCAAATTAAAAAACAGAGCTGCAGTCTGGTGTTTTTGCAGAAAATCATTCACGGTCAACTACACAATGGCACGTTCAAAATCTACATTGTGCCGTGGTTAGTAGATTGCAGTATTTCAGCAAACCCAGCCAGTGAGAGAAATGGGACAGTACCTAGAAGGAAGGCATTTGTCCTTACCAGCCTTAGGTATGGGTGTGACGGTGGCTTCACACCAGCAACTGGGAAATGTGCTACCTGTCCAAGTGCAATTATATGTATCAAGGAGAAAATGCTTGCCCACAAGAGAGATGCGCTGCAACATCTGAATGTGAGCATCGTCCAGCCCTGAGGCGAAATATTGTGATTAAGTGAGAGCATTGTCTAGCTCCTTCACAGTAAAAGCAGCTGTAGCATTCATGGTTCTGAGAGGACAAGTTTAGCACATGAGCTTCCTCAACTTGGTTCTGATGGAGGAAGGAGGGGTGACAGTGGGTGGATCTCAACATCCCCACAAAATAGTGGCCTAAGGTTTGGAAATAGCAATAGGGTCCACATCTGCTATGGTCAGGCCAGAAATCGGGAAATGGACCTTGGTCCCAGAGAGCTGACGTTAATTGCCCCACACGACGGAAGAGGGAATGAAACTGTCAAAAGAACTAGTAAATGAAATCCAGTTGGCTTTTTTGCTATCCCAAAGAATGCAACGACACTGTACATGCAACTGTTTATAACAAACGCAGTTCGCCATCGTAGGATGATGGTTAAAAACGGGGAGAGCATGCCTATGCAAGCGAAACACATCACAGCATTCCTCAGTCAACCAGGGGACTGTGACATGGCACAGTAATGATAAAGTGCAAGGTATGCAATGTTCTGGATCAGCAAGGATAACATTTGTCACATTCTCTACCTGGTCATCACAACTGGGGAAATGTTGTTCATCAAATATTGCCAGGGAGGCGTCAAGCCTCCAGTCGACCTTGTAAGTGCCTGAGTGAATGGGCCATTCAAGATGACAGGCAAGTTGGGCAGTGCAGAACAAGAGCTCCTAACAGGAATAGGTGTGCATGGAGTCTGAAAGAAAATTGGGCATTCCAGTATTAAGGCAGATGAGGTTGAGTTGACTGAGGTCAGTTAAGAGGGCACCTCTCTGACAAATTCTTGAAGAGCCTCAAATAAATTGTGCACGTTAAAGTCACCAAGCAGCAAAAAGGGGTGAGGGAGTTGACCAATAAGCTGGAGGAAGTCTGCCCTGGTGACAGCAAATGACGGAGGGATACAGACATTACAAACAAAAAAGGTGGACATGGACATGTTTGTATGGGTGCACAACAGCAAGGTCTTCAGCACCCACACAACGACAGTTTGAGATGAGTGTCAGTAAAATACACTAAACAGGAAGACAACACAGCATGTAAAACACGGGTAACAAAAGCTGGAAAACTATGTGCATACCCACACAGAACCACAGAACGAAGTACTGCGATAGTAGAAAAACATTAATGACACAGGAAGAAAGTGGTAAAAGGAGCTAAAACAATATAGCAGATGGACATGGCTGGCTAACCACAAGAATAAAAAAAAAAAAAGGAGAAGCCAGCCACTCCACAACTCACTAAAACCTCCAGCCTAAAAGTTTAGACCAGAGTCCAGACACACCACAAAACTTTAAAACCTTAGTCACACTAGTCTCATCATCAGCTAAAACAGAGGGCAGAACAAAAATGTTCAAATGTGTGTGAATTCCTAAGGAACCAAACTGCTAAAGTTATCGGTCCCTAGACTTACACACAATGAAACTGACCAAAAATGTCATGTTTCAATTTATTTTTTATTTGTTAGTACAACTCATGGATAATAAGTTCCCAAAGTTTCAATGTTGAAATCGCATCCGAAGTGCCTGAAAATTAACTGAAAGTGTGATGCGACCTCCCTGCCACGCCCACGTTTTGAAGCAGCACTTTAATTGCTTTCAATAACAACCCCTACATTCACAAGAAGAGGCTTCCAAATTGTATCCTGGATCTTGTTAAGCCCACTTACAGGTTTCTGGCTGATCCTGCACTTCTCAAAAAGTGTGTTCATGGCAAAACCAAAAATCCAATTGAGTCTCTAAATTCACTCATATGGAAACGATGCCCTAAAAACACATTTGCATCTGCTACAGTTGTCAGAATTGCAACTTATGATGCAGTTATTGTATTTAATGATGGGAAAGTTGGGAGGATGAAGGTATTAGAAAGAATGAGCTTCAAGATAGGAAATTTTACTCAAAACATCCGAAGAAAAATAGATTTACAGTGCGTCTCTGCAGCTGAAAAGTAAGTTGAAGACCTGGTAAAGGAAAGAAGACAGACAACAAGAAACCAGAAGAGAAGCCTTGAAGGGAAAGACGACCCAGAGTACAAATGTGGTGCCTTCTAGAGAAGTGACACAAGGAAAACAGTAAGGTTAAACTTTAAATTGGTTTCCTGAAAAGTTTGTTTTTTAAAGTTTATGTACCTTTTCCTCAGATTCTATGAAGTCTAGAATTTTCTAGAATTATGAAATTTTGTACACATATTTAAGTAAACCTAATAAATTTGTCTCAAGAGCAAATTTTGAAATTCTAATTGCAAACTGAGATATGGGGCGAAATGCTTGGAATTTTGCATGAATTTAAAATTGTACTTGTGGAATTATAATTAAAAAATTATGAAAATTCTCCTATTTGACCTATTCCAAAAACCTCATGAGAGAAGCTTACAACATATAAACAGATAAAACAGAAATTTTTGTAGAAATCTCTTTAATACTTTCTGAGAAACTTCAAGTTTCATTAAAAAAAAGTTGAATATATATAATCAAAGGATTTTATATGTAAATGTGTTACTTTCGTGTAAAGCGCAGTACAAAATTTCATTGCCATATCTTCGAAACTGTGGATTTGGTGCATTTTTGAAATAGTGTGTGTTTTTCATCAACGTCCCCCCTTAAACTAACTTATACCAAGAAAAACACATACACCCATGCCCGAGGGAGGGCTCGAACTTCCAGCGGGAGGGTCCACGCAATCCGTGGCCTGGTGCCTCAGACCGCATGGCCACTCTGCACGGCTAGAGGGCAGATCCCCACCAATATTTGCTTCTGCCCTTACATCACAATATAAAATGCTCTCTGTTATAATATGGCGGATAGAGATGTACACGCCACAAGCATCACAAAACGGGGGATCCTCTCGCTGTAGTAAAAAGCCGTGTGTGAGAGGGCAGTGCCCAATTGTAAGACGCGTGAGGATCACTTCATCCTGCCTGAGCAACTGGCACAAGCAACACCATGGCTGGGTTGTTGACTTCACCAAGTGCAGCTTATTGGCCATCACTGCCAGCCATTCCTCATCCCACAACTGCATGCACTCCCTGCGTAGTTCAGAAATGACAGCCTGCAAGGGAATAGGACACTGTGCCACATCCTGTCCTCTGCAGGCCTCCTTGGCAGCCCGATTGGCCTGTTCATTTCCCAATGACCCTGCATGACCTGGCCCCCAGCAGAATAAAACCTGCTTACCCTGTCGTTGGAGCAAGTACAGTTGGTCACACATCAGTTGGACCAACTCCTCAGCTGGGTAAACGTATCAGCAGTACCCTACAAATTAAAATACCTCAGAGAATACTCCATCCAAAAAGGTTATGTACTAGACACAAGAACAAGGACGACCAAAAAGCTCTACGTGTAACAGAGAGAAGAAGCGAAACAGAACAAGATTTAATCAAAGAAACTCGCGCACAATTGGAGACAAGTGTGGCTCAACCTGCACAAAAGCACACTCAATACAAACGTCAAAGCGACGTGGTACAAAGCAATAAACAACACTGTACCCACAAATGAAAGGTTACCAGCAATTCACCTCAGACCATCAGGAAAATGTCAGACCTGTCATGAAAATGATACCTTGCAACATCGTTTCTAATGCGGAGAAATGAAATAAATATGGGAGATATGCAAAACTACGCTGGCACTGATAAACAGAAGTACACCTGAAAGGATAAACCATCCCGGACATAAAACCATTCCCCAGACCAAAGAAACAAACCATCACTTGGATTTTAGGTCAAACAGTGTATGCAGTAATAGAACAAAACCAAGAAGATATCATGGAATACCTCTCGTACTTATGGGAGGGAAACAATAAAGCCAGGAGATCCAAAGGATACAAAACAGAATTCTCGAACTTCCTCAGAATTGCCAAAGAAGCAGCCTTCAAGAGAGCCGTGCCAGCCCGCTTGCCGTCACCGCCAGGCTGACCGCCACGGACGGAGCCCAGCTGAGGGAGGGCAGCGGCCCACGGCAACACCCACCGCCGGTCCAGCCCACCACTGCAGCGCGCGCCACACTTACCAGCCATCCCAGAAAAACTGTTGAAGTGCTTCTGTGAAGTTCTCTTTCAGTGTCGAGTGCAGTGTTTGTGTTTAGTGATACACCAATGCCCTCGCTGGGAATAGTTAAAGTGAAAGCAAAAGCAAGATCACCCTTCTTACACCAAATCAATAATAAGCAAATAATCAATTGCCAATTCTCTGTCTTTGTGTTTTCTAATACATTAGAAAAATATTGTCCACATTAATCGCTACCAAAAACTTATAATTAAAAATGGTCAAGTCCATTATCATGACACAGAAAGACTCAAATTTGAAAAAAAAAATTAAATACAAACGGAAAAGGTTTTAGAAATGAAATAAACGAACTCAACACAGTGATGCAATAAAAACAATAACTATGAAAATGGAAAACTGTAAACAAAATGTAATGAATTTTAAAACTTAACTTGTATCTACTATATACCTTTGAATTGAATGAAGTTTTACGTGTTTTTTTTTTTAAAAAAAAAAAAAAAAACAAAACAAGTGCAAGTTCTGTAATGATTGTAAGGTGCTAAGGCCAACCATTTGCTCTGAATATGATGCATCTGCTGTAGTGCTTTCAGGATTGCGTGGAGCTCTGCTGAGAAAATGGTATTCTTGTCATGAATGCAAATACTGGTGAAATGGTCGGAGAACACGACAGAGCAGCCAAGGGAATTCTCTTGTTTGGAGCCATCTGTATACACTACCATGAAATTGTGATGCATATCTAAAATGTTAAAAAACAGTGATTGAAATGTAAAACCTGACGTATGATCTTTCTTAAAATTCGTCAAGTCTAATGGCCACTCCCATCTCTAGATGGCAATCTTGCACAAATCCTGTAGGGTCTAGTTGCCTGGTGCCGGTTATGAAAAAGCCTTTCCAGTGGAGGCTGAGCAAAGGTATGGTAGGTGGGTTGTATGGTGTGGACAGTGTTCTATAAGCCTGGCACACCGTAAGTAGCCGTTGCCCGACTTGAAATGGCATTTCACCAGCTTCTGCACAGAGGCTTGGTATGGGACTTGTTCTGAATGCTCCAGTGGCAAACCGAATTCCTTCATGGTGCACCATGTCCAACATCTTTAAATAAAATTGTCTCTCAGACCCATACACCATGCACCCATAATCGAACCGAGATCACACAAATGCCCTGTAAAATCGCAGCAGCCAAATCCTATCTGCTCCCCATGTACTGTGACTAAGAAATTTTAAAATACTCAAATCCTTAAGAGACCATTTTTCTCAGGTCCTTAAGATGTGGTAACCATGTAAGCTTAGAGTCAAATATGATGCCCAGAAACCTCACTGTGTCTTTAAAAGTAACTCCAGAAAGTTTAAAATGGAAAGAGAACGGTTAAAAACAATACACACAGACTTCTTGGTGGAAAATTTTAAAACCACTCTTCTGCACCCACTCATCCAAATGTTGAAGAGTTAATTCCAACTGACGTGTTGTTGTTGCGAAGCTTTAAGAAGAGCAAAACACAGAGAAGTCATCCAAAAACAAAGAACACTGGACAGGACTTTTCACTATGGACGTAACGCTATTAACAGCTAGGGCAAAGACAGTCAGACTTAAAATGCTACCTTGAAGGACACCGTTCTCCTGCTCAAAGCAATCAGACAGGACGTCACAGACATGGTACCTAAAATATCATGGCGAGAGGAAGGACTGAATAAAAATGGGATGACTACCACGAAAACCCCATTCATGAAGCTGCTCCAGGATAAGAGACTCCAAGTAGTATTGTACGCCTTCTCGATGTCAAAAAATGTACCTAGAAGGTGACGCTGGTGTAGCAAAGCCTGTTGTATAGCTGCCTCCAGGAGGCAAGGTTATCAAAGATGGAACTATACCTCCTGAACCCACACTGAACGTGTCTAAAGAGTTGCCTGGATTCTAAAAGCCAGACAGGACAGCAGTTGACTATCCTCTCCAAGGTCTTCCTCATGCAGCCAGTGAGGGCAGCACTATGGTAATTACTTGGGCATGTATGGTCTTTCCCATGTTTTAAAAGAGGAATTAAAATAGTCTCATGCCACGAGCCAGGAAAGTGACCTGACACCCAAATGGCATTAAGGGGCTCCGGAACGCCCTATACTTGCAATGTTAAAATAACACTTATAAATTACATCTTTCCTCACAAAGTATTTGAGGTAGGAAGTTGAACTTTTTACAGATTATTTATTGGAATATGGGCTACAACTTAACACAGGGATTTTACAAAATTTTAGTTCAGTTATTAAAGATTATTTTTTTTCAATTGTAATGAAAATTCACAACATTTTCTTGCAATTTTTTATTTATATATTGAAAAATATACAGTTTTTTGGAAAAAGGCTGTGTTAAATTATGCAGAAGGTACTGTGTAACATTTACTGAAAGTTTGAAACAAATATGTTTGGAAGATCCTTAGAAAACATGTAATTAGTATGAGAAAATAAAAGTTTTGGGAATCGAGCGACAAAGATTGGATTAACTTTTTAGTGCATTCCAGGTCCATAGGATGGATTATCTTCATCCTCTGCAAACTCCTCCTCCAGCTTCCTTTTGTTCCTCCTCCTGTTTACTCTTGCTTGTATTTCTAGACTCTTTACAGCCCTGTCTGCAGCCCGAAGGCGTTCCTTGTCTAAAGCAAGCATCGCTCGTTGTTGTGTTCGTAGATTTTGCTACCATTTTCTTCAGTTGCAGTTACTGCAACACTGTTCCAAAAGGTGGTCATGTATGAACACTTATCACATTTCAGATGTATTTCACTAGCAAGTCCTACGTGCTTTATTATGGAGAGTTCCAGACCAACTTCACTACAATGAATACATCTTACACAGTTTGAAAAAATTCCTTTGAGAACCGACATATCAAATATTTCATTCACATCCGATTCGCCCATAAAACATTCATAGTTTTCACTCATTGAACCAAGCTTCTTCTGTGAAGTATTTTCTTTCCCACTTTGACTGCTATGGGCAGGTGTACTTGAGAGGTTAGGTTCACTCACTTGGTTATCGTCTTTATTGTTTACAGTAATAACACATACCTTTGGCTTTCCAATATTTCTCCTTTTCTTAAAAGCCTTCAGAGGATTTCTAATAACTTTACTTTTACTCATTATTATACTTCAACAAAACAGAGACTCAAGAAACAGAATTAATTACGAATATTTTCGAGATAACGACAGAGTAAATAAACATGAAACAATCGACAATCACACCAGCGATATATATTGAACCATCACAGGTTAGCCACAACACATACTTTCTCACATCACTAAAATGTACCTGATGAACAAGGACGTTAATAATAACACCATTTGACAGCAGTTTAACAGCGCCACAGTGGGTCACGCCCATGTAGAACACATTTCAAAAAAAATTTAAAAATAGTTGTAGTCTTCGGAATTGAATAAATTATATATCTATTAAAAGGTAATAGTCTGCAGATTCAGAAAACGCAAAAAAGTAAAAATTGAACTTTTCATGATTTTGAGCCTTTCCGGAGCCCCTTAAGAAGTGCGAGGAGGATATCTTTGCTTCGCCTTGTGAGGTGCCACAGCATACTGTAATGGATCCTGTCATGACCAGGGGATGTGTCACGAGCAACAGACAATGCAGAATCCAGTTCCCACATGGAAAAAATGGGCAGTTGTTTCTTCATCAGAGGTGGACCTGAAGCCCAAAATACACCTCTCAGCAACCACTCTACGGCGCTGGAAATGTGGTTCCTGACTAGCTGTTGCAGTAACGGTGGAAAAATATATTGCCATAGTCTGGGCAATGTCTCACAGATTGGTTTGGAGAGTGCCGTTCCCGGCACAATGTTCGAACTGAGCCAACTGGCTATGAAGTGTCCAGTCGGCTCTACTGAGCACCCGTTGTGGTGGTTTCCTTTTGGGTTCCACCCCATCTGGCAGGTGAATCCGGATTGGGAAGACATCACTTCTGTGCAAGTCATCGACCACTTCCCATTGAGCAGTGTGAGCAAGAGCTGGAGAGCAAAGTGAGAGATCAATGGCAGAGAACAATCCAGTTGCTGTGCAGAAGTGAGTGCTCTGTCCCGCATTTAGCAAGTATGTGCATGACACAAGAAGTGCCTCAATTCCTCTACACCCAGGGCAGGTAGTTGCAGAGCCCCAAAGTACATTGTGTGCATTAAAATCACTATAGAGGATGAAGGGGTAAGGGAGCTGTGTAATCAGGTCGTTACGGCCTCTTTATCAAGTGCATCATGTGGGGGAAGGAAAGGGAACATATTGTCAACGGATGATGCATCTGCATTGATATAGCAATTGCTTGTAAAGACGTCATAAGAGAGAGACAGGCGAGGAGTGGTTGTTGGTAATGATGAAAATACCTACGCCTCCTCTAGCTCTCTCTCCACTCAGGTCATCCTTTTTGTGAATTACATAGCCTCGTAGCTCAGGGATGTACGACTGATGGAAATGAGTCTCCTGGAGAGACAGACACTGTGGTCTAACCTGAGATAAGAGACAGAGTTCCTCCATATGCGTCCTGAACCCCTTCAAGTTCCACTGTAGGATGGGAGCCACTTCGTCGTCGCAGTTTTAATTTAACCCTATCTTTGGGCCGTGGAGGTGAAGCACTTGTAGAACGAGGGAGAGTGGAGGAGTCACCTGGATCCAAGGCATCTAACTCCATGATGTCCTCCTCATCAGTCAGACCTGAAAGAATGACGTCTGACGGCGCTCGAGACAGCTTTTGCCGTGCATCTTTTCCTGCACCCTGTCCCTTCGACATGAGGGAGAAAGAGGGCATTTAGAGGCACTCTGCTTGTTATGTGCCTTCTTGACTCTCACTACAGAACTGTTGCTGGTCTTTTCTGTGGTGGCTGCTTGTATTGCTTTATCCTTACTTGTGTTGCCTTGGCATGTACACATGCAAGTACAGGTGCTGATGATGGATAGTTGTAACCGGATGACATCTGCATCAAGGCGTTGCCTTAGGAAAAGGTTTCTGCGACATGGAAGCATAAGAAGTGGTGAAGACAGAAGGGTTCGTCGCCTTACATTCCTTTTTGGTTTCAGCATAGGGGATCTGCTTGGTGGTTTTTACACTGTGTGATCAAAAGTATCTGTACACTTGGCTGAAAATGGCTTTCAAGTTTGTGGTGCCCTCTATTGGTAATGCTGGAATTCAATATGGTGTTGGCCCACCCTTAGCCTACTCAAGCAGGCATCAGGTGCTGGAAGGTTTGTTGGGGAATGGCAGCCCATTCTTCACGGAGTGCTGCATTGAGGAGAGGTATTGATGTCGGTCGGTGAGGCCTGGCACAAAGTCGACGTTCCAAAACATCCCAAAGGTGTTCTGTAGGATTCTGGTCAGGACTCCATGCAGGCCAGTCCATTACAGGGATGTTATTGTCATGTAACCACTCCACCACAGGCAGTGCGTTACGAAAAGAGACTTGATCGTGTTGAAAGATGCAATCGCCATCCCTGAATTGCTCTTCAACAGTGGGGAGCAAGAAGGTGCTTAAAACATCAATGTATGCCTGTGCTGTAATTGCACTACAGCAAACAGCGAGGGGTGCAAGTCCCCTCCATGAAAAACATAAACAAACCATAACACCACTGCCTCCGAATTTTTTACTGTTGGCACTACACACACTAGCAGATGACGTTCAACGGGCATTCGCCATACCCACACCCTGCCACATTGTATTCTGTGATGTGTCATTTCACACAATGCTTTTCCACTGTTCGATCTTCCAATGTTTACGCTCCTTACACCAAGCAAGACGTCATTTGGCATTTACCTGCGTGATGTGTGGCTTGTGAGCAGCCACTCGACCATGAAATCCAAGTTTTCTCACCTCCTACCTAACTGTCATAGTACTTGCAGTGTATCCTTATGCAGTTTGGAATTCCTGTGTGATGGTCTGGATAGATATCTGCCTATTACACAGTACGACACTCTTCAACTGTCGGCGGTCTCTGTCAATCAACAAATGAGGTTGGCCTGTACACTTTTGTGCTGTACGTGTTCCTCACGTTTCCACTTCACTATCACATTAGAAACAGTAGATCTAGGGATGTTTAGGAGTGTGAAAATCTCGCGTACAAATGTATGGCACAAGTGACACCCAATCACCTACAGTCCGTAAGTTCTGCGGAGCACCCCATTCTGCTCTCTAATGATGTCCAATGACTACTGAGGTCACTGATTTGGAGTGCTTGGCAGTAGGCGGCACCACAATGCACCTAATACGAAAAATGTATGTTTTTGGGGAGTCCTGAATTTTTCTCTCGTCTGCAAAAACAGGGCAGTCGCAGCTCCAGACTGGGGGCTCCCAGATCAGTTAACGCAGACTGCTGAAGATGGACAGTCTATCCCAGCTTCGTGGGCTGCCTTTCCCCATTTCCCGTAGGTCGCTTCACCCCCGCAACTCAGCATTGTGTGACCAAAACAATGGCATTTGTAGCACTGCTTAGAGTTAGGTACATAAGGCCTAACCCCAAGTCAGAGAAACCTACCATGATGTGATCAGGCAACGCTGGAGAACTAAAGGTCACTATGAAAGTGCCGGTCTTCTCAATTTCTCCATCATTTCTACGCATCCTTTGCTCTATGTCCACTATCCCCTGTAATTCCCATTCCTGTGGATTCAGGAGTTTCTTATAGAGGTGTTTACCATCCTCGCAATCTGGGCAGTCAAGACAAGATCCCCATTCACTGCGACACACAATGCTCCACTCCGCACCACACAGTGGTCATTGAAGCATGCCTAGAGCTTATGGTAACAGGAAATTGGCAGCGTTTACCATTCCCCAGTTCAGGAACCCCGGGATCACCAAGCCCGTATTCAGCAAAAAAATGCTGAGCCCCTGAGGGCAGGAAAGGTGGAGAGAGGAAGGAAAATGCGGACTGCAATAGCTTACGGCCAGGTGTTCAGTGAGATCGTTCGGCTATAGATATCATCCCAAATGAGCAGCAAAACTCCCCAACACGATGGAATGCCATCTTCAGAGGGAAAGTCTAGGCAGTCTGGAAGGATACGTGGGAGGTCAAAGCAGTCATGAGCACGCAATTTTGTTTCCTGGAAGCAGATAACAACCTCACATGGTGCTTCCAAAAGCAGTCTCAATTCTTCCTTGTTGGATCTAATGCCATGAATATTCCAGCAGAGAAGAGTCATAATAGGGAATGAGGAGGAGGGGGGGGGGGGAACAAATGTATGGTAGTCACATCAGCAGCTGTCTAGTACCAGCCTCCAAAAACTCACTGCTGCATGGCACAGAGGCTGGAGGATCCTGTTCCTCGAGATCTACAGTGGCACTGGCCCTGGATTGACCTGTGGATTCCAGGGCAGAAAAACAGTAGGTGATATGCACTGGAAAAATGGAGGTCAGCCAGGTGAGGGTATCACGCGGCGAAACAGTTGAAGAGGATCTCCACGTCAGGGAAAGAGAAGACACTTTGCCTTTATTCGATTTCTTAGGGCCTCTATAGTTGGCAGATGAAGATTCACACTATTGTTGGTTGGAGGGACATAAAAAGTCTTCACGGAAGTATTCTTTTTATCCTTTCTGTCCTGCTGGTTGTGTAGCAGATGATTTCGCTGCCTGGGGCAAAGATTTGGTGGCTTCTTGGGCAGTGTAGGAGAAGGAGATGGGGTGCTACCATGATACTGAGCAATTTTACAACAGCAGTGCTGAAATAGAGGTCACAAGTCTACGTGGCCATACCCTTCGTGGAGGAAGGCATAGCAAGAACAGTACTGTAGGTGCCAGATAGTAAAATGCAGGGCTTTCAACTAGCCAACAACTTGCGAGTGACAGGGTAAGGTGATTTTTCCATCACCTGGATCTCCTGGATGGCCCCCTCAATGAGACACACGGAATATACAGGGGATGAGGTGGCTCTGTCGCCATTACAACTGAAATAGCGCGGAAAAGAAAGCGAGCAATCGCCCTCATGAGCATCCCTTCCACAAGTAACATATTTGGCCGTGTTTTGACAGGACATGCGAGTGTGGTTGTAACATAGACACTGGTAGCAACACATTTAGTTTGGAATGTATGGTCAGACCATGATGACTTCACTACCTGCTCTGATTTTCGATGGAAGCACTATTCCATCAAACATGGGAAAAAGAGTGTGTAGCACTTAGGTTCCATCAACCTTTTTCATTACCCAAAGGACCACAGTGGTGCTCTGATCAGAGAGGTAAATTTGGATTTCTCCCTCAGTGAGACCATCAAGCACCCAAGTGTAAATAACACCACATGAAGAATTCAGTGTTTGATGGGTCCCAACACGAACAGGATAGCTGTCAAGGAGTGAAGCTGCAAGCAGTTGCTGAGCTTAAGAATCACAATTGGTATCCAAAAGCTATATGTCATTACACAAATGAGAGCAGGATTTCACAAGGCCAGCAACTGCAATAACACCTTTCTAAATTATAAACTCATTAACTGTAGCAAATGACTGACCTCCTTCAGAAAATGACACCATGAGGAACCAAGGTGCAGATGGGGGAGTCATGAAATCTTTAGCCCCATTCCTCTTACATTTAGTGGATATAGTCCGAGATGGTGATTGGCTCACTGTGGGGGAAAAAAAAAAAAAAAAAAAAAAAAAAAAAAAAAAAAAAATATGATTTCCAAGGTCTCCAATGGTGTGCTCCTTCCAACTGGGGGCTCCCATTAGAGGGGGCCTCACCCACCTTAGGTTACTGTTCACACCTCAGGCAGATCCCACGAACTCTTAACAGAGGGACCAACTGGCAAGTGGGAAGGTAACAGGTAAGGCAATCATGCCTCCCTTGGCCTGGCCTGTACCAGGGGGTACATGTGAACTACACCTGTTGACCCGGGGCTGGGAATTATGCATTACGTAGTCACTGGTTAGGCATCAAACACATGGGCCAGCCTTCACGAGCACAAAGGGAGGAAGAAGGAACAAAGAGAAACCTCAAACATTGAATCAGAGGAAGGAGAGGAGATGGAGAACAAAGATAGAAAGAAAAACAGATGAGGGACGACTGTTCTGATGCTGGGCTATCAAAACTGCAATGCACATTTCCGAAACTATCCAAGACATGTTCCCCCAAGGGATAGGGGGAAAAGAATAGGAGGAGGAGAGGCATGCAGCATGGAAAGGAAAAAGGTGTTGCGAAGGCTGGGGCCAAGCATGAACTCACCGAAGAGTGGTGAGCGTCCTGGGAGGCTCAAACGGGGGCACCGGTGCTGAAGAGCCTGAAGGCGCCATTACAGCCAGCGAAGGAATCGTAGGTGACAAAGCACCATGGGAGGGCCCAGCAGCAGGTGCCAGACAACTGGACCCGGATGAAAAGCAGGAGGTGGCAACACCCACAAGGAGGGCAGGTCTGCCCCTGCAGCAACGATGCCCCGCAAAGATGGGACAGGTGCTGAGGGATGAGGTGGTAGTGGCAGTGAGGACACAGCTGGTCATGGTGTGTACCATACAGAGGTGGCAGCCTCGGCAGCTGTGGATTGTGGCTGGACTCCACTTCAGTCAGCAACCAAACCTCTGAGATCTTATCGCAGAGTCAGTAGTGAACAGCGACGATGGTCACGCTGATAGATGTTGGTGGGGCGGCATGAGCAGATACAGGAAGGGTGCTTGGCTGGCTACCATGGAGCATCTTTGTTAGCTTCCGATCCTTCCACACCAGCGTAAACCTGAATGAATTCAGGTGTCATCTATGGAGTGGTTTGTGATATACTATTTCATCTGAAACTTCAACATACGAACAAGATTTTCTGCCTTGCCATTAGATTCAAGATGAAAAGGACAAGCAGTCACGTGGCAAATGCTTTAATGAGTGCGAAAATAGTATTAGACCTGGGACACAAACTGTGGATTGTTCTCCGTCACATGCTTATAACGCAATCCTTCAATAGAAAAAAATGTTGGAGAGCGCCTGAATCATAGCCATGGCCGATGTCGAAGGACAGCGGATAACATATGGAAATTTGGAGAAAGCATTGACTATCAGGAACCTGGAAGAATAATTTAGGATGGATCCAACGAAATCAACACGGATGCATTCCCGTTGACACTGTGGTGTTGTCCACGGAGAGAGCACCGCTTGTTGGGTAGCACACTGAGAGCAGGCCGTGAGGAGATGTACATTGTCACCGTTGATACTGGGCCAAAACATGTCCTGACAGGCCAATAACTTGGTACGTAAAATACTACCCCCCCCTTCCCCCCAAAGTCCCTGTTGTAGGAGCTGAAGTCGTTCCACTGTGGGTGGCCAGGATCACATACCTACGTGACAGCTCGTCCGTAACTAAGACACCACCTAATACCAGAAGCTGGAGATGATGGGAAAAACAGTTGTACAGACGATCAAAAGCATGTAAAACTGGACTGGCAGTGATGGGAAGAAGCTGGGACAGCACATTGATGTTGGTATGTTGCGATGTAGGCTTAAAATGTATTTCACAGTTGTAGCATGACAGAAACGATGCCCAACACTTGAGGCAATGCTATTTTTGTTGAGCAATGAAGCAGAAGTATTAAACAATGAAACCAAGGGCTTGTGGTCAGCGGCGGTGGAACTCAGACTCATACAAGAACATATGAAACTTCCTTTTCAACTTGCAACTCGAGCTGCTGCGCTGAGTTGAGCACTTTTGGTGCATAAGCTATGGGCTTTCAGAACCATCCTCATATCGATGTGCATGAATTTCCCCAAGTCCATACTGAGAGCTGTCCATAGACAGAACAAGGTGGTGGCCAACGTGGAAAGTAGCCTAACACGAAGCAGAATGTAATTTAGATTTAAAAAATGTGAACGTGGGCTTGCAGGCTGGAGTCCATTGAAAAGGAATGTTCTTGTGGAATAACTCGTGGAGGGGATGAGCGAACGTGGCCGTACCTGAAATAAATTTGTGACAGTTAAGCAATGTTACCTAAAAACACTGAGTTCTTTGACACATGTAGGGCGAGGTGGAACTGTGAAAATGGCGGTCTCCCTCTGAAATTAGGAAAATAATAAACTTGCTTAAAAGCAAAAACTCACATGGAATTGATGGCATTTCCAGCAAAATACTAAAAGCTTGTTCTCAACAGATAAGTAAGATTCTCAGCCACCTGTGTAATAGCTCTCTGGAACAGGGCATTTTCCCTGATAGACTGAAATATGCTATTGTTATACCTTTGCATAAAAAGGGGGAGAGATCTGATGTCAACAATTACTGTCCAAACTCCCTTCTAACAGCTTTATCCAAAATTATTCAGAAAGCAATGTATTCAAGAGTAGCTTCACATATCTGTAAAAATGAAGTACTAACAAAATGTCAGTTTGGTTTCCAGAAAGGTTTTTCAACAGAAAATGCCATATATGCTTTCACCAATCAAATTTTGAATGATCTGAATAACCGAACACCACCCATTGGGATTTTTTGTGATCTCTCAAAGGCTTTTGATTGTGTAAATCATGAAATTCTGCTAGACAAGCTCAAATATTGTGGCATGAGTGGGATAGTGCACAAATGGTTTAATTCGTACCTAACTGGAAGAGTGCAGAAAGTTGAAATATGTAGTTCTCACAACATGCAAAGATCAGCACATTCCTCAAACTGGGGAACTATCAAGAATGGGGTTCCACAAGGGTCAGTCTTGGGTCCTTTGTTGTTCTTAATATATATTAATGACTTGCCATTCTATATTCATGAAGAGGCAAAGTTAGTTCTCTTTGCTGATGATACAAGTATAGTAATCACACCTGACAAACAAGAATTAACTGATGAAATTGTCAATACTGTCTTTCAGAAAATTACTAAGTGGTTCCTTGTAAATGGACTCTCACTGAATTTTCATAAGACACAGTACATACAGTTCCGTACAGTGAATGGTATGACGCCATTAATAAATATAGACCTTAATCAGAAGCATATAGCTAAGGTAGAATATTCCAAATTTTTAGGTGTGTCCATTGATGAGAGATTAAATTGGAAGAAACACACTGACGATCTGCTGAAACGTTTGAGTTCAGCTACTTATGCAATAAGGGTCATTGCAAATTTTGGTGATAAACATCTTAGTAAATTACCTTACTACGCCTATTTTCACTCATTGCTTTCATATGGCATCATATTTTGGGGTAATTCATCACTGAGGAATAAAGTATTTATGGCACAAAAGCGTGTAATCAGAATAATAGCTGGAGTCCACCCAAGATCATCCTGCAGACATTTATTTAAGGATCTAGGGATATTCACAGTAGCTTCTCAGTATATATACTCTCTTATGAAATTTGTTATTAACAACCAAACACAATTCAAAAGTAATAGCAGTGTGCATAACTACAATATTAGGAGAAAGGATAATCTTCACTATTCAAGATTAAATCTAACTTTGGCACAAAAAGGGGTGAATTATACTGGCACTAAAGTCTTTGGTCACTTACCAAATAGTAACAAAAGTCTGACAGATAACCAACAAGTATTTAAGAAGAAATTAAAAGAATTTCTGAATGACAACTCCTTCTCCTCCATAGAGGAATTTTTAGATATAAATTAAGAATATATATATATATATATATATATATATATATATATATATATATATATATATATATATATATTTTAAAAAAATAAAAATAAATAAATAAATAAATAAAAACACACAAAAAAATAAAAAAGTTGTTACATTAACTTAAGTATGTTGTTAAATTATGAGTGCAAGCATCTGCAGCACTGCACTTATGAAGAGTGGGGCTCTGGCAGCGAGCACAGTGGATGCCGTGTCGTGTGCACAAGTCATTTCGCCCACCCCGTGTGGCCTGTGGTGGCCGACCTCTGCAGAAGCCAGTGGCAGAATATTCAAAATGTAGCATGCCAGTGGCCTGTTGCCATGGCAGGTATCTAAGTATTGAGTACAGAGTTATAGCAATTTTCAAGAATCTTCTAATTCACGATGTCTGTCCATATACCAGCAGATCGAATTTTACCCTATTTTCCATGTTTTTGCACGTTCCCATAAAATTTTCTTCTACAATATTTCACTTTCTTCTTCAGAAACAGTTAATTTAGTTACAAACAGTCCCCACAAAGTTTACCAGATAGAGGATGATCTAGTCAAAGAGCCACAGGTATGCTTAAGTTATGAGTCAATCAACTGCAAAAAATGTACTAAGCAACTTTTATACCAAACTGATTTTAAACACTATAATGAAATAAGATCATGGGGACTGTTAAGGTACCCTCAGAATTATTGCAGTCTAAGTTGAGAGGTGGTGGTTTAGGAAACGCACATCACTGGTGTCACAATTAATTTCAAAAACTTTTTTTTTTCTATTGTACAAATTCAGAAACAACAACAACACTCAACACTGATTACTGTATGTACATTTAACAAGTCACACTTTAATAACACATTATAAGAGACCCAAAACTGCATGCTACATTTAAATATAAAGACATCACCAAGCACTTAACTATAAAAAATCCAAGAAAACAGAACACGCCAATATTAAAGTTCTACTATTTCATAGGGTCGTACAGACACAGTATTTTAGCAATTTGACATGCCGCAAATGTCAGGTGCTCTTATGAGCTGAGCTCCTAGGCATGCCCACCCAACTTTCATCCAACCTGTGGAGAAGCCATGGAGGAAGAGGTAGCCACTGTCTATTATATCACATACTGGCACATTATCAAGACAAATTGCACACATACTGAGAAAACACTGAGTAAAAACATTCTTTTGCATGCCCAATAAAACATGGGCATTATTGGCAAGTATCGAAGATGACCTAGGTTGCAGGAGGCTGCTCTATATCAGACTGCGTGCCAATGTGGCAAGACGTATATAGGAAAACAGGCCCACAATTGAAGATCAATGCTGAGAACACCAGCAGCACACTTGACTAATGTATCATAAGTCGGTGGTCACAGAGCACAATATATCTGAGAGTCATGTGATAGAATACAAATATACCAGGACTTTAGCATCGACTTTGAAATACTGGGACAGCATCGTTGGAGAGGCCATTGAAATTCGCACCAGGGACCATCTTATCAATCGAAACTATGGCTACAATCTCAGTATGGCTTGGGAATAAGCACTATGAAGTATTGCCCTCGTTTCACACTATGAACTGGTGGTATACCCGTGGACTGTTTGATCACAAATACGCCAGGAGAAACTGAATAATCACATTAAAATTCTAGTTTACATAGAGTGAATGCCCATACCATTGGGTAAATTTGGGTAGACTTCTTGTAGCAAATGCTGAAGGGTTTTGCGCTGCCCCTCTTCTGTCACAGGTTTCACCAGTTTCTGAAGGAATGGCTCCTCACTATTATAACAGCGGAATGGTATATACTTAAATGTCTCATCACCAGTAACTTCCATGAGTTTTCTATTGGTTGCCCAAAATGGATCAAACTTATCTGAAAATAACAAAAATACATACATAGATACTCATTTCAAAGATAATTCTGACATTACAAGAGGAACTAATAAAGGGAAGTAAAGTATTAATTCCTTTAACAACCAAAAAACCTACACTTACTATTAGCCACTACTAAACTATGATTGATCTTCAACATCTGTTAATAATATGCTTCACAGAAATTCATCTATGACATGCTTTTATGTCCCAAATTTCCACATCAATTATATATTCAATATTTTAAGCTTAGCTCTCACTTGTGATTTTAGGAATTTCAGCCATCATTAAAAATAACTAAGTGCATTCTGGAGTTAAAAAACCCAGGGTAGCCTTAAAAGCCTCCACAGTACAGTGTAAGTTGAGAAATTTATAAGCAACAATGTTACAGAACCAACGAAGCTGTTGGTTTAGGCTCTTCACTCAGCTCCAGACCAGATATCCCCAGGACACACCAGAAATGATACTACAGATAGAAAGCTGTTCCCATATCCCTCGAGTACAGCTAGTTGTTGTGACCACATATGCCGAAGAATGGTCCTTGATTTCAAGGAACAAATAAAATTAGTATGACCACAGATAAACACTGTCCTGCAGTTCACAACTCAATGCCACTTTGCTCCCAGCCACCTCGTGCTTACCCATCCCAATATTCATGGAAGTTGTCAATTCTCATGCTAAAAGAGAATATTCATACCTTTCTCTTGTTCAACAGCCACAACGAAATCTAGGGACTCCCAGAACTAGTAAATATCTACTTCTCCTAAAACAGTGATAGCAAATAGGCAGATGATGGCTGAAGGTCTAACATAAACCCCGAGATCATGGGGTAAGTCTTTCCAAGCATGAACACTGTTTCTGTTTTATTACCCTTTTGTTCTAGGAGAGCATGACCAAAAAGTGTTTCAATGATGCACTTCAACAAAAATAAATGAAGGCTGATACAAAAGTGAAATATGATGAAGAATGTTGGAGAAGACATTTGTAGTAAAGCACACTTAGCACCTCTAAAATTAAATAAATAAATAAATAAATAAATAAGTACTTCACTAACGAAACAGGAGATTATACTCCACATAAAACAGCATGAGAACAGCTCTATTTTAAATTACTTATCTTGAAGTACTTCATCTGTAGATTGATGTCAACGTTACATACACAACAAAGCAAATAAACGTCATTATTTCAATTTCTCGAGAGAAATTTCATTATTGTAATGAGATATATGTATCACTCACCATTCTGCAGTCCAAGCCACAACTGCATATGGTCCTTCTTTTGCATGTTTGATACAACTTGACTTCTGTGTTTTAGAACATCCGCCTCTTTCACACAGGCCATGAAGTGTGATTCCACAGCTTCTCTAAAAGACAACATATTGTTCATAGTTTGACTAGTTTAATGTTAAATATGACACTAATTATTTATGTAACTAAACAATAACATGGACTTACCTACCAGGGCAGTGAAGTAATTCTGTTTCAGGAAATTTTTCAAAATGTACAGTTATATTCCAAGGCAAGTTACTTTCAGATGCGTACAAGTCATAAAGGACACCAATTGGATAATGCCTGGAAAGAAAAAAATTATCAGCAGGGGGAAATGGCAGAAAAGCATGCTGCTTTGCAATAAGCTGCTATTAAAATCCTTTTTGACTTGCAAGTGATATTACAGAAAATAGAAACAAATGTAATCAATATTCAACTTACAATGGCAAACTCGTATTTAGAAACTGTAGAAGAGAAAACTAGCAAATCATCATTCATAAGTTTTAAAACTCCAAACCAACATAAATTTTACGTCTTAGGCTGTACAGTCTGAGATACAAAGCTCCTCAACTTGTCGTTGCCATTGTGTATCTGTCTGGCCTAAAAATACTGACATGGATTTTTGTGATTCAATCTAGTTTACACTTCATATTTATTTTTACAGTAGAACTGCACAGATTGCTAGATTCTTATTTCTAACACTCCTGTCACTGCTCTAAATCACATTATTTGCTTTTGGAGAATGAAGGGGCACATTGTTATTTGATGTAATATCCTTTGCCTTATCTGCCTACTGGGAAATAACTGAACTACTCATTATTCTTGACATACCTTCATGTTTATTTGGGATGAAAACCTACAGCTGCATGTACAAGAGTAGGTGTTTAGCTTTCAGAACTTAATGTCTGAGTGATAACGTTTATCTTCAGAATAAGTTGTTTTAATGTTGACGTAAGTGATGAACCGTGGACCATGGACCTTGCCGTTGGTGGGGAGGCTTGTATGCCTCAGCGATACAGAGCCATACCGTAGGTGCAACCACAATGGAGGGCTGTCTGTTGAGAGGCCAGACTAACGTGTGGGGCCTTGCTGTGCTGGTACGGCAAATGGCTGAAAGCAAGGGGAAACTACAGCCATAATTTTTCCTGAGGGCATGCAGCTTTACTGTATGGTTAAATGATGATGGCGTCCTCTTGGGTAAAATATTCCGGAGGTAAAATTGTCCCCCATTCGGATTTCCGGGCGGAGACTACTCAGGAGGACGTTGCTATCAGGAGAAAGAAAACTGGTGTTCTACGTATCGGAGCGTGGAATGTCAGATCGCTTAATCGGGCAGGCAGGTTAGAAAATTTAAAAAGGGAAATGGATAGGTTAAAGTTAGATATAGTGGGAATAAGTGAAGTTCGGTGGCAGGAGGAACACAACTTCTGGTCAGTTGAATAAAGGATTATAAATACAAAATCAAATAGTGGCACTGCAGGAGTAGGTTTAGTAATGAATAAAAAAAGGAGCGCAGGTACGCTACTACAAACAGCATAGTGAACGCATTATTGCAGCAAAGATAGACACGAAGCCCACGCCTACCACAGTAGTACAAGTTTATATGCCAACTAGCTACGCAGATGACGAAGAGATTGATGAATGTGTGATGATATAAAAGAAATTACTCAGATAGTGAAGGGAGATGAAAATTTAATAGTCATGGGTGACTGGAATTCAACAGTAGGAAAAGGAAGAGAAGGAAAAGTAGTAGGTAAATATGGAGCATAACTTAATCATAGCTAACACTTGGTTCAAGAATCATGAAAGAAGGTTGTATACATGGAAGAGACCTGGAGACACTGGATGGTTACAGATAGATTATATAATGGTAAGACAGAGATTTAGGAACCAGATTTTAAATTTTAAGACATTTCCAGTGGGAGATGTGGGCTCTGACCACAGTCTATTGGTTATGAACTGTAGATTAAAACCGAAGAAATTGCAAAAAGGTGGGAATTTAAGGAGATGGGACCTGGATAAACTGAAAGAACCAGAGGTTGTAGACAATTTCAGATAGAGCATTAGGGAACAATTGACAAGAACAGGGGAAAGAAATAAAATAGAAGAAGACTGGGTAGCTTTGAGAGATGAAATAGTGAAGGCAGCAGAGGATCAAATAGGTAAAAATACAATGGCCTGTAGAAATTCTTGGATAACAGAAGAGATATTGAATTTAATTGATGAAAGGAGACAATATAAAAATGCAGTAAATGAAACAGGCAAAAAGGAATACAAACGTCTCAAAAATGAGATCGACAGAAAGTGCAAAATGGCTAAGCAGGAGTGGGTAGAGGACAAATGTAAGGATGTAGAGGCATATATCACTAGGGGTAAGATAGATACTGCCTACAGGAAAATTAAAGAGACCTTTGGAGAAAAGAGAACCATTTGCGTGAATATCAAGAGCTCAGATGGAAAACCAGTTCTAAGCAAAGGTGGGAAAGCAGAAAGGCGGAAGGAGTATACAGAGGGTCTATACAATGGTGATGTACTGGGGGACAATATTACTGAAATGGAAGAGGTCGTAGATGAAGATGAAATGGGAGATATGATACTGTGTGAAGACTTTGACAGAGCACTGACAGACCTGAGTCAAAACAAGGCCCTGGGAGTTGACAACATTCCATTACCACTAGTGACAGCCTTGGGAGAGCCAGCCCTGACAAAACTCTACCATCTGGTGAGCAAGATGTACAAGACAGGCAAAGTGCCCTACTTCAAGAAGAATATAATAATTCCAATCCCAAATAAAGCAGGTGTTGACACGTGTGAAAATTACCGAACTATCAGCTTAATAAGTCACAGATGCAAAATACTAACAAAAATTCTTTACAGACGAGTGGAAAAACTGGTAGACGCTGACCTCGGGGAAGATTAGTTTGCATTCTGTAGAAATTTTGGAACATGTGAGGCAATACTGACCCTACAACTTATCTTAGAAGATAGATTAAGGAAAGGCAAACTTAAACTTACTTTTCTATCATTTGTAGCCATTGAGAATGTTGACTGGAACTGTCTCTTTCAAATTCTGAAGGTGGAAGGGGCCAAACACAGGGAGTGAAAGGCTGTTTACAATTTGTACAGAAACCAGATGGCAGTTATAAGAGTCGAGGGACATGAAAGGGAAGCAGTGGTTGGGAAGGGAGTGAGACAGGGTTGTAGCCTATTCCCGATGTTATCAAATCTATATATTGAGTGAGCAGTAAAGGAAACAAAAGAAAAATTTGGAGTAGGAATTAATATCCATGGAGAAGAAATAAGAACTTTGAGGTTTACCGATAACATTGTAATTCTGTTAGGGACAGCAAAGGACCTGGAAGAGCAGTTGAACGGAATGGACAGTGTCTTGAAAGGAGGATATATGATGAACATCAACGAAAGCAATACAAGGATAATGAAATGTAGTCGAATTAAATCGGGCGATGCTGAGAGAATTACATTAGGAAATGAGATGCTCACAATATTAGATGAGTTTTGCTATTTGGGGAGCAAAATTACTGATGATGTTTGAAGTAGGGAGGATATAAAATATAGACTAGCAATCGTAAGGGAAGTGTTTCTGAAGAAGAGAAATTTGTTAACATCAAGTATACATTTAAGTGTCAGGAAGCCTTTCCTGAAAGTATTTGTATGGAGTGTAGCCAAGTATGAAAGTGAAACATGGATGCTAAATAGTTTAGAAAAGAAGAGAATAGACACTTTCAAAATGTGGTGCTACAGAAGAATGCTGAAGATTAGATGGGTAGATCACATAACTAATGAGGAGGTAGTGAATAGAATTGGGGAGAAGAGAAATTTGTTGCACAACTTTACTGGTTGGTAGGACATGTTCTGAGGCATCAAGGGATCACCAATTTAGTATTGGAGGGCAGCATGGAGGGTAAATATAATAGAGGGAGACCAAGAGATGAATACACTAAGCAGATTCAGAAGAATGTAGGTTGCAGTAGGTACTTGGGAGATGAAGAAGCTTGCACAGGATAGAGTAGCTTGGAGAGCTGCATCAAACCAGTCTCTGGACTGAAGACCATACCACCACCACCACCACCACCACCACCACCACCACCACCACCACCACCACCTGCTGAACGCATGCCACCATATTCGACAGCTAGGAAAATGTTTTGGAGAAAATATTGTGACAATATAAAAATGCAAATGTCTTCTTCGCAGAATTTTGGTCACTCTATCCACCTGTTTTCTAATATGCTCTATTACCTGGCAGGCAGATGTATTCTTTGGAGGAACTTAAAACAGTTAGTCCCAAGTTCTATGCTATGACTATTGTGCAATATAGTCCAGTCAACAAATGAAAATTAGCAAATAATCATGTGATCACAAATGTTTGTACAGTGGTATGAGTTGTTAGAGCACATAGAATCTAATAAAACTCAAAGGGTGGGTGGGGGGGGGGGGGGAGGACACCAGAAAGTCCTTACAAAGATGCAGATAAAATAAGTAAAAGAGTTAGATGTCTTTGGACAAGCCAGTAAAAGTTATAAAACGAAGAACACGAGCAGCTGCTCGAGCGTCATCAGCTAAAATATCCGGTAAAGTAGATGGCAGGGACAGGACAACACTAAATTGACTAAAGCGGGGACACGACAATAAAACATGGCGCACTGTTAATGCCTGACCACAAGGGCACTGCGGGGCTGGGTCACCGGAGAGCAGGTAGCGGTGGCTAAACCGGCAATGCCCAATCCGCAACCTGGTCAGAAGGACCTCCTCTCGCCGAGATGGTCGGGAGGAGGTTGTCCAAGCAGTTGGGAGCGGTTTTACTGCCCGGAGCTTGTTTCCTTGGAGGGATGACCAAGTATCCCACCACGACGACACAAGCCTCTTACAAACAACCCCACTAACGTCAGATTACGGGACACAATGGGAGGCTGGCCGAGGCAGGAGGACTGCAGCCTTGGCTGCAGCATCAGCAGCCTCATTCCCAGGCACTCCTACATGTCCGGGAACCCACAGAAAGCTGACAGGAGAGCCATCATCAGCGAAAGAATGGAGGGACTGCTGGATCCGTTGCACCAAGGGATGGACCGGATAGGGAGCTCCAAGGCTCTGAAGAGCACTGAGTGAATCAGAGCAGAGTACATACGATGAATGGCGGTGGCGGCGGGCATACTGAACGGCCTGATGGAGAGCAAAAAGCTCGGCCGTAAAGCTGGAACATTGGTCGAGGAGCCGGTATTTAAAGGTGACGAACCCGATGACAAAGGCACAGCCAACACCATCGTCAGTTTTGGAGCCATCGGTGTAAATAAAGGTGTGACTGGCAAGTCGCGCACGAAGTTCGACAAACCGTGAGCTACACTGCAGCCGGAGTACCCTCCTTCGGGAGCGAGCTGAGGTTGAGATAAATATGAACCGGAGCCTGGAGCCAAGGTGGTGTCGGGCTCTCACCCTCTCTGAAGGTGGTAGGGAGGGCAAAATCCAATTGTCGAAGCAGGCGACGGAAGCGGACTCCAGGGTGCAGCAGGGCAGACACATACAACCCGTACTGACGGTCGAGAGAATCGGCGAAGAAGGACTGATAAGAGGGGTGGTCGGGCATTGACAACAGCCGGCAGGCATACCGACACAGCAGTACGTCGTGCCGGTAGGTCAATTGTAATTCGGCAGCTTCAGCATAAAGACTCTCGACGGGACTAGTGTAGAAGGCTCCGGTCGCAAGACGTAACCCCCGATGGTGGATGGAGTTGAGACGGTGTAAGAGTGATGGCCGAGCAGAGGAGTACACGAAGCTCCCATAATCCAGCTTCGATCGGACTATGGACCGATACAAGCGAAACAGGACAGTGCGATCCGCTCCCCAAGATGAACCACTAAGAACTCTGAGGACATTAAGGGAACGTGTACAACGGGCCGCCAAATAAGAGACGTGCGGAGACCAACAAAGTTTCCTGTCCAATGTGAGCCCTAGAAACTTAGTTGTTTCCACGAATGGGAGAACAACGGTACCGAGATGTAAGGATGGCGGAAGGAACGCTTTATATCGCCAAAAGTTGATACAAACCGTCTTCTCTTCAGAGAACAGGAAGCCATTTGCCACGCTCCATGAGTAGAGGCTGTCTAGACAACGCTGAAGGCAGCGCTCCAGGAGGCATGTTCTCTGGGCACTGCAGTAGATCGCGAAGTCATCGACAAAGAGAGAGCCTGAGACATTAGGTGGAATGCAATCCATAATTGGATTGATCGCGATGGCAAAAAGGGCTACGCTCAAGACGGAGCCCTGAGGCACTCCGTTCTCCTGGAGGAAGACATCGGACAATATGGAACCCACACGTACCCTAAACTTTCGATCCGTTAAAAAGGAATCAATAAAAAGGGGCAGGCGACCGCGTTGACCCCACCTGTGCATAGTGCAGAGGATACCTCCTCTCCAACAGGTATCATAAGCCTTCTCCAAATCGAAGAACACGGCTACCGTTTGGCGCTTTCGCAAAAAGTTGTTCATGATGAATGTCGACAAGGTCACAAGGTGGTCAACAGCGGAGCGGCGGCGACGAAAGCCGCATTGAACATTGGGAAGTAGCCGTCGACATTCAAGAATCCAGACTAACTGAGCGTTAACCATGCGCTCCATCACCTTACAGACACAGCTTGTAAGAGAAATGGGGCGGTAACTAGAAGGAAAGTGTCTATCCTTCCCAGGTTTGGGTATAGGAACAACGACGGCATCACGCCAACGCATGGGGACCTGACCTTCGGTCCAGACGCGACTGTAGGTACGAAGAAGGAAGCTTTTGCCCGCCGGAGAAAGGTGTGCCAGCATCTGAACGTGAATGGCATCTGGCCCCGGAGCAGAGGACCGGGACAGTGCAAGCGCACGTTCGAGTTCCCGCATAGTAAAGGGGGCATTATAAGTTTCCAGATTCAGCGAGTGGAAGGAAGGTCGCCGAGCCTCTTCTGCCTCTTTCCTGGGAAGGAAGGCAGGGTGGTAATGGGCGGAGCTTGAAACCTCCGCGAAAAAGCGGCCGAAGGCGTTGGAGACAGCCACAGGATCAACGGGGACCTCATTACCTGAGGTCAGGCCAGGTACCGACGAGTGGGCCTTAATGCCTGACAGCCGGTGCAGGCCACCCCAAACGACAGAAGAGCGAGTAAAACTGTTAAAGGAGCTGGTGAAAGAGGCCCAACAAGCTTTTCGCTGTCTTTGATGACTCTACGGCATTACGCTCGGAGTCGTTTGTATCCAATACAATTTGCCAACGTAGGAGGGCGGCGAAAGGTGCGTAAAGCACGTCGTCGAGCACAGATAACGTCTCTACAAGCCTCATTCCACCAGGTGACGGAAACGTGACGTGAAGAAGAGAGAGTACAAGGAATGCAACGTTCGGCAGCATTGATGATAACAGCCGTGAGGTATTCGACCTGACTGTCACAACTGTGAAAATCGTGGTCCGGAAAGGTCGCCAGGGAGGAGTAAAGTCCCCAGTCAGCTTTCGGTATGTTCCAGCTCGAAGGACGTGGGGATGGGGTGTGGTGCAGGAGACGAACGACACAGGGGAAGTGGTCGCTCGAATAGGTGTCAGAAAGGACATACCACTCGAACCGACGGGCAAGAGTGGTAGAACAGATCGAAAGTCCAAGTGGGAGTAGGTATGAGTAGAATCCGAAAGGAAAGTCGGGGCACCAGTATTGGGGCAGACAAGATTGAGATGGTTGAAGACATCCACCAAGAGGGAGCCTCTTTGACAGGATGCAGGAGAGCCCCAAAGGGGATGATGGGCATTGAAGTCGCCAAACAATAAAAACGGCAGAGGAAGCTGAACAATCAGGTGCATCATGTCAGCCCGACTAACTGCGGATGACGATGGAGTGTAGACGGTACAAACTGAAAAAGTAAAGGCAGAAAGAGTAATACGGACAGCTATTGCTTGGAGTGGGTCCGTTTTGGAACGCCGGACCTCGGAAACCGGGGTCCGGAATGCTTCCCCGATGGACGCCTGAGAATAGGATCGCTTCTCAGGCGGCGGGGGGGGTGGGGGGGGGAAGGGGGGGGAGGAGGAAGGGTGGCCCCTGGGGCAGAGGGGGCGGGGGCTGCGGGGGAGGAGGATTTGGAAGGGAGGGATTTGGGAGGCGGAGGCATAGACCCTGGATGGGGGGAGGAGGTGGAGGGGGACAGGATAGGGGTGAGGATACTGTGGAAGGAGTGGACACGACTGAGGCAAACGAAGTTGTCAACGTCATGGGATGGAGGCGGTCATACTTCTTCCTGGCTTCAGAATAAGAGAGACGATCCAAAGTTTTGAGTTCTCGAATCTTCTTCTCCTTCTGATACGCGGGGCAGTCTAAAGATCTAGGCGAGTGGCTGCCAGGACAATTAACGCACTGAGGTGGTGGGGTGCATGTATGTTCCTCACGAAGAGGACGTTCACAATCGCCACAAAGGGGCTCAACCTCACACCGTGACGACATGTGCCCAAAGCGTAAACACCAAAAGCAGCGCATAGGAGGCGGGACGTAAGGTCGCACGCCACACCGGTAGCACATCACCTTTACCTTCTCCAGGAGAACGTCCCACTCGAAGGCGAGGATAAAGGCCCCGGTGTCGATGCGACGGTCTTTGGGGCCGCGCTGGACTCGCCGGACGAAATGCACGCCTCGGCGCTCCAGGTTGGCCCTGAGCTCCTCATCAGATTGCAGCAGGAGGTCACGATGAAAAATAACCCCCTGCGTCCTATTCAGTGCCAGATGCGGGACAATGGACATTGGGATGTCCCCTAGTCGGTCGCACGCCTGGAGCGCCGCCGACTGTGTGGCGGAGGTGGTCTTTATAAGAACGGACCCCGAACGCATCTTGCTGAGAGCCTCGATTTCCCCGAAGATGTCCTCGATGTGCTGAACAAAGAACATGGGCTTGGAGGTGGCGAACGTCCCCCCATCGGTCCGAGAACAGACCAAATAGCGGGGGAAGTACTTCGCCCCAAGCCGGCGGGCCTGTCCTTCCTCCCAGGGAGTGGCCAAGGAGGAAAGGGCAGGAGAACCAGAACCAGAGACAGTACCTTTCTTTTTAAAAGACTCGGCCGCAGAGCGACCTGATACATGTTGACGTTTGATCTGCGAAACGTCCGCCCCGATACCACCCACTCCGACCAGGGGCTCTCCCCACGGGCGCCACCCAGCCTCAGCAAGGGCCACCTGGCAGGATGACCGTTGCCGGGAGTCCTGATGCCCCAAGGAGACGGGCATCTACTCCTTGGCCGACGTGGGGAGGGTGCAGCTCAGGTATTGGCAGTACAATCCCCGAGTTGTCAGGGGGCTACAACCTAGAGGGTACATGACGACCCCACCACAACGGGCTGGCTACCGTGCTGGATTTCGGGTGCCACGGAAAGTCCATCATGATCGTAGGTGCAGATGGGGACGCACTATGGGCGTAACTTGTACAACCCATCAGGCGTTTAGGCCCAATTTGAGGAATAGTGGGTATGGTTACAACGCCGTTACAATGCTGAGTGCCAAGGACTTAGTGCACGGAGGACCAGTGATACACCACGTAAGGCATCCTTCCCCAAAAGGCTCGTACTTCTGTAGAATTTTGAAAAATGGAGGTCAAACCCCAAGGGGGACCATCACATGGAAGGCCGAAATGGTTGAAACTCCTTTTAGTCGCCTCTTACGATAGGAAGGAATACCTCGGGCCTATTCTTACCCTGGACCCGCAGGGGGCGGGATGAGGTGTTGGGTGGTCATGTGAGGGAAGGCAGGTCATGATATAGTGGTCATGCATTTCCCTCCTTCATAAGTCTGCAAACTGAAGAGGGAGCAGGTTATTCCCCATTCTCTCTATGCTCCTACATCACAAGAAGCAGCTACGCGGTATTTCACGAAGTTATACTGACCCTTTGGCATCTTATCTTACAAATCACTGGCGATACAATTTACAGACGCGACCAGGGGTGTTTATTTTCCACAATGTGTGCTAACATTATGTGGAATGCAGATGTGAGTAACTAATAATACTAATGCAAGAAATGTATATCGACAGAATCTACATAAATCTCAGCACACTAGTCTACACATAGTTATTTGAAGTTGTTAAGTGAGCTATTATATAATAAGGCTCATCAGCTGTAGCTGTCAACTCTATGTTGAAGAGCCTGTCAATATGTTTTGGACAAAGTCAGTTTCACTGTGCCACTATTACTGGCTGCAATACTTTTCTCAGCATGAGGTGTACCAAATGCATCACCCTAGCCTCAGCTCTCACAACATATGAAGAGGCCAACAGGCTTGAATTGGCTCCCTCTGCAACACAAGTAGGGCACTTATGTGTTACAGAACTTCAGATATTTCAACATAGGTCAGTAATGCATTACACCAGATTAGTATTCTAGACTGAACATGATCAGTCCCATTCCATTAGTCATATTCACATTCACCTTACTAGATGTGGTGGGGATGTGTGGTAACTGGCTCCACTCAATGCAGCCCGCTCTCCAAGTGCCAGCAATCCCTGAATGGAAGAGATTTATGCAATCTCCCAGTAACAGTTACTGGTGAGAGAAGTGAAGAAACTTTCTTATCATTCATTAATCCACTATTAACTGACTACAACACCACACTTACCAATCCAATCCCCTCCCCACCAGCACTACATAGGTTACTCACATCAATACACTTACTAAATAATTACTTCTCAGCCACTGTTTATAGAAACTTATTTTACACAAAAACTCACTTAACCGCAGAAATTAAGTATTCAGTTAATGAACTCAAAATGACTAGTATATAATCACCAGCTCAGTGAAGTTTCTTATACCTACATATGAGAACTGGACAGGAAATGCTGGGAAGGTTCTGTCTCTCTGTAAACTGAAATGCAAGCTGTCATTGTGGTGGGGGAAGTCACCTTTCCCAGAAGAAGACCACACCCACTCTACAGGATGGCTAAGAATCAATTTCCCTCTAGCAGTGTAGAACAGTGTGCAGAGATTTCCATAGAATCTGTCCATATGCATTAGTATTATCAGTAACTCATACCTCTATTCCAGTTAATGCACTTTGTGGAAAATAAAAAATCCCAGATATTTCTGTGCATTGGGTCACCAGTTATTTATAAGGCAAGAAACAGAAGAGCTTGTATCCGTTTATAAAACATGCTGTAGTTGCTTCTTTTGATGTGGTGGGGTGGACTGGGGACTCGCCTGCTCACTCTTCAACTTGCAAACCTTGATCACAGCCTGGTCACCTGCCTTCCCTCATGCACCTCCCTCCACCGACATAACACAATTTATACCTTACTGCATTTAGATGTGGTACACACATTTAATATTTACAATTGACCATAAATTTTATACCAGTAAAACACTAATCATGTTATTTTTCAATCTCCTGCAAAGCAGAAACTATCCATCCCACAGAAAAACGAATAGTACCTTTTTTGTAAGAAATGTAATGGAGTTTAATTCTGTATCAGGAAACATTTTTCCTTGAAGCTGCAGTTTTTGAATTATTCAAGAAAAACACAGAAGGTAACCTTTATACACCTCCTGTCAGAAGAGAGTTTGGGTTGACTACAGAGAGAGTTCTGTTGCATTAAAGTGAACAGTTACATCACAGAGTGGGAGCAAAATGGCGCGGCAACTGGAAATTTACTCCAAAGTTGAAGTATGGAGAACAGTATGATTTTTGTGGGTAACTGCACACAGATTCATCATGAAATTCAAGCAGTATAAGGGACAAATGCAATGTTGCATCCAGCTGAAGTGAAATGATACCAACAATTTGACCAAGGCCACACAGCCAAGAGTTGCTGACCAGGAAGGAAGGCAATCTACATCGACCACAGACTTTTCAATAATGAGGATGTTCACACAGTGGTTCTAAAATGGCTCTGTGACCAAGGAGCAGGTTTCTGTTGTCGTCGAACAGAATGATTGGTAGAATATTCCGACGACTGTTTACAGTGACTTCGTGACAATGTTGATAGTTTTGGTGTCACTTTGAAGTGTAATGTAGCATTCGATAAAAGTTACTTGGCCTGCCACAACAATGTGCACTTCCTTTTGAACGTCCCATCATATTTACAGATTGGAGGAAAGATTTCTGATTTACTAGCTTTTTCTGACTTTGTGTACATGTTTTGACAGCCTGTGTAGCAAAAACACACTGTGAATGGGTGAGAAATTTGAAGCGGTAGTACACATGAAGCAGTAGTACACATCATCACCTCCAGTGTCTTTCAGCATCATGTTGAACTCTCCATCAACTATTGTGAATCAATTTGGTAAATGAAAATTGGCAACAAAATCTGCATAAATTATTAAGCCACTAATTTAACACCCATCCCAGAATGGTCATCAAAGTACAACACTAAAATGTTGATATTCATTCAAGATAAAGTGAGCCTAATATTACAATATGAAATGTAAATAATTTAGGAGTACGGTAGACTACTGAATGAACAGCAGAAGCATTGAGTTGTCGAAAGGCACACACAACTGAGAAAAAAAATTTAACCGAAAATGCAAATTTTGCATGTACTTGGGAAGAGTGAAAAGTTGCTACAACTTCGTGTCAACACTCTCACACCACTTTGCCTCCACAGCAGAGGGGTCGGCATGTCTCACTGCCACACAGACAACCCAGGTTTTATTTACATTATTGCCAGAGACTTTTCCTTGGTGGTTGGACTTAAAAGGGGTGCACTCAGCCTTATGTGCACTCAGCCTTATGTGAGGAGTTAACTGAGTGAGACATAGCAGTTCCAAGGTCAGGGACACTGACTATGGCTGCCAAATGTGGTGCTGATCTCATACCCACTATACACTGAGGTGATAAAATTCATGAGATACCTCCTAATATTGTGTTGAACCTCCTTAGCCCAATGCAATGCAGCAACTCGACAAGGCACGAACTCAGTAAGTTGTTCGAAGTCCCCCACAGAAATATTGAGCCATGTTGTGTCTATAGCTGTCCATGCCGGTGCAGGATTTTGTGCACAAACTGACCTCCTGATTATGTTCCATAAATGTTTGATGGATAGCCAAATCATTCACTCGAATTGTCTATAATGTTGTTCAAACCAATTGCGTACAATTTTAGCCTGATGACATGGCACACTGTTATCCATACAAATTACACTGTTGTCTGGGAACAGTAAGTCCATGAATGGCAAATGATGTCCAAGTACCGAAAGTTACCATTTCCAGTCACTGATCAGTTCAGCTGGTCAAGAGGACCCAGTCCATTCCATGTAACCACAGCCACAGCATTATCGAGCCACCACCAGCTTGCACAGTGCCTTGCTGACAAGTTAGGTTTATGGCTTTGTAGGGTCTGCACCACACTAACCCTACCATCAGCTCTTACCAATCGAAATTGTGACTCATCTGACTAGGCCACAGATTTATTGGGACTCATGTGACTAGGCCACAGATTTCCAGTCACCTCAGGTCTAACTGACATAGTCACGTGCCCAGGAGAGGTGCAACGGATGAGATCGTGCTGTTAGCAAAGGCACTTGTGATGGTCTTCTGCTGCCATAGCTGATTAACAACACATTTCACCGCACTGTCCTAACAGATACGTTTGTTAGGTGTCCCACATTGATTTCTGCAGTTATTTCACACTCTGCCGCTTGTCTGTTACCACTGAAAACTCTATGCAAACACCGCCACTCTTGATCATTAATTGAAGGTCGTCAACCACAGTGTTGTCTGTGGTGAGAGGTAATGCCTGAAACACGGTATTCCTGGTACATTCTTGACACTGTAGATCTCGGAATATTGAACTGCCTATCAATTTCCAAAACGGCATGTCCCATGCATCTAGCTACAACTACCAATCTGCATTCAAAGTCTGTTAATTCCTGTCATGTGGCCATAAACATGTTGGAGACATTTTCACATGAATCACTTGAGCACAAATGACAGCGCTACCAATGTACTGCGCCTTTATACCTTGGGAATGTAATACTAGTACCATTTGTATGTATGCATATTGCTATCCCATGACTTTTGTCACTTCAGTGTATTGTATCCAAATGAAACCATTGGCAGAGGATGACATGGTTGCTGGTAGGTAGGGCCAAATGTGGAACTGGTACGTGTTTCTGTCTGATACACAATACAATGCACCACTTCTATCCCAAATGAGATTGCTTGCTGGGATATGTAGAACAACAGATCCAAGACTGCAGAATACACAGGCAGAAACTCCAGATACCCAAATGATGTGTTTAATGACTGAACCATTTAGAGTATCACAGTGCGAGCAATTCCCACTGACTGGGCAAGTTACGAGGGCTATCCACAAAGTACATTACGTTTTCGTTTGTGTCCGTTAGGGGCGGGGCTAGTGCGGCCAACTTGGTGTCATGGCATTCCACTGCTCAGTCGGCATCCTGCCGTGCTAGTGAGAGGTTCGTGCTGTACTCCGTTGAGTTACTGTGACAGTTTTAAATGTCAGCGTTAACTGAAAATGCCGCGAAGTGTGAAGTGCGTGCTGTAATAAGGTTTCTGACTGCAAAAAAATGTACACCGATAGAAATCTATCGGCAGCTTTGTGAAGTGTATGGGGACAACAATCACTGAAGGTGGAGTGCGTCAATGGGTCATAAAATTTAAAAATGGCCGAACTAACGTTCATGACGAAGAGCGAAGTGGAAGACCCAGCATAGTGACTGGCGAACTTGTCGAAAAAGTCGATGCCGCGGTCCGTGAAAACCATAATTTCACAATAATGGAACTCTCTATGAGTTTTCCACAAATTTCACGAAGTTTGTTGCACAAAATCATTACCGAAAAGCTTGGTTACCACAAGTTTTGTGCAAGATGGATACCAAAAATCTTGACAGAGATTCACAAAAATCAGCAAATGGCTGCAGCATTAACGTTTTTGGACGCTTATGAGAAAGATGGCGACTCATTACTCGATTGCATCGTTACTGGTGACGAAACATGGGTTAAGCATGTGAACTGCGAGACAAAATTGCAGTCAATGCAGTGGGGGCACACAAATTCCCCCAAAAAACCCAAGAAATGCATGCAGACAATGTCGGCAAGGAAGGTGATGGCGACTGTCTTTTGGGACAGAAAAGGTGTGATTTTTGTGGATTTCCTGGAAAGAGGCACTACAATATACTCTCAAAGGTATTGCCAAACTCTGCATAACCTCAAAAGAGCAATACAAAACAAGCGCAGGGGAAAGTTGGGCTCAAAGATCTTGCTGATTCACGACAACTCCCGCGCCCACACGGCAAATGCCACTCGTGAAGTTCTCGAATCTTTTAAGTGGGAGTTGTTTCCTCATCTGCCGTACAGTCCCGACTTGGCACCGAACGACTTCCATTTACTCCCAGCAATGAAGAAGCGGTTGGCTATGCAGCGTTTTGATGACACAGCTTCAAGAAGAGGTAACCACGTGGTTGAAGGTGCAGGCGGCCGAATTTTACGATGAAGGAATTTCCAAGCTCGTCCATCGCTATGATAAGTGCCTTAATTTAAATGGCAACTATGTAGAAAAGTAGTATTTAAGTGTGGCTTTCATCTGTACATAATAAAAAAAATTTTCAATACTTTATTTATTTTTAATTCCAAAACGTAATGTACTTTGTGGATAGCCCTCGTATATCCATTAACTGCATGAATTATGCTTGATGCTCTACTTTTGGATACACAGCTGAGCTGTTGTTCCCATTTTATGTACAATATTTTCAACAACTGACCCAGTTGTCTTATTCAGGTATTGCGAATTGTGCTGTTATATGTACTTGCTGCCTGAACTCCAATCATTCTGGTATCTATGGCAGTGTTGTCAATACCAACACTTATGATTTGAAGAAAAATTTTAATAGTGTCAGTTGTTTGACAACTCTAGTAATGTTTTTGATATTTATCTTTGGTCACATTTACAAGATGGTTCACAAATTAGGACCATTTGTATGACACAGAAGTTTGTTGTTCAAGGTCTTGTCTGCAATTTTGTGACTTAAAACAAGTACTGGCTGCTCAACTAAGTTTCAGCCAGTGTCAGAAGAAAGTAAACCAGTTACAATGTGTTATCCTCAGCTAAGGAGACTACATGCTAGTTATTAGACAGAGATATGCACTGGAACTGTAAGGAGCAGATAAGTGAACATCAAGCAAGTTATTTCCACATACACATTACATTAACATGCAAACTATGCCAACAGACCATCACTGAGTCTGGTGCTCTGGCCCACACAATTACGGACTATCGAAACTCACCAGTCTGAGCTGAGAAAGACTGACGCCTTCTCTGATACTCAGCTCGTTAAACAGCTTTTCCACTCTCGCTTTACCATGTGTAGTTGGTCAGCAGCCCAGCTGTCAATGCATTTTGCAATGGGTATTCATGTTTACCAATGTGAGCAGTTTGTCAGCATTTATGAGATGGTGACAGTTACGAGCATCCTCAAGAACTGTGTGGTGTGTGTGCCTTTAGCCCTCAAACAGTCACATAAAAACCTTGCAATTTTTAGTGCTCATAGAGTAACACATATTTTGCCACAACTTAAATTCAAGAAGTGGTTGTGCATACAGCAACTGACCAGGAAGTTAGAGCTAGCACTCTTACAAAGTCTGATCTTATTTCATGTGAGATTTTTCACATAGCTCAGTCATCTGAACATGCAACACTGCACTCTACGTTGACTTAGGTGTGAAAAAAGCCCATCCTAGATAACACAGTTCCCAAAAATCAAATTATGGTAAAACAATGACATCATCTGCAAATTCTGAACAAACGTGCAAGTAAGTTGATTAGGTATGAAGTTGAACATGCCCCCTCAATGTTGGCTCAAGCCAAGAGGCAACATTTCTAGATAGAAATTCTGGTTGTGGTTGTGGTCGTGGTCATTGTGGTGGTGGTGGTGGTGGTGGTGGTGGTTGTAGCAGACACAAATAAATCCTTTACTTAGTGTTTCTGTGTTCACAGCAGGGACAATTTTTCACTGTGCAACATTCCATATTTTGAGTGCCTCAAGTGTGAACACATGGCCCCCGTCTGTTGGAGTTACCCATGGCCTCTCCCATAGTACGATACTACAATGAACAGCTTCAGGCTGGTACCATTACTTGACACCAGAAGTCCACCCCACTAGTCAAAGACTGTGGAAGCATATTTTCAAGTGGATATGGAAGCTAATTAACACTGACGCATATAGGCAAATCAGCTCTTCATCTTTGAAGGCAACAAATTTTGTGTGGTAACCCACAGTAATCAGCCTATCGCTTTAAAAGACCTAGTAGCTATCAATTTTAGCTACCAACGAGTATGTACGTTCATGACCCTTTTTTTTTTTTTTTTTTTTTTTTGCTGTGCTTTCACCAGCAGCAACCTACATTTTCTGTCTGGACGTCTTTACTGATTGTGGCTTTCTAATACAAGATTCAGTTAGCGTTATCTCTAATAGTATCCTGTTTAACAATTCTGAGGAGCTTATGGGCCCTCAACAGCAGGGTTATCAATGAACAATTTGGCTACGATACAGGGTCTACTCACATTCTGAAGGACAGATCATTAAAACCTAATGTTACTATTCACTTTTTTCTGGCCTACGTCTATGCCTTTTCCTATGAAGCAAGTAGTTAAGGTGGAATGCAATCTTTTACAAGCATCAGATTTTTAACACCAATAGCATCTAGTCACTGGGAGACACCCATGGTTATAACTGCAAAGATTAAGGCACTATTTGGATTTGTGGCAATTTATATCATTCACCTATTCTCACATTCATCTGATTACACAAAAATGGCTTTGAGCACCATGGGACTTAACATCTGAGGTCATCAGTCCCCTAGAACTTAGAACTACTTAAACCTAACTAACCTAAGGACATCACACACATCCATGCCCGAGGCAGGATTCGAACCTGCGACCGTAGCAGTCGCGCGGTTCCAGACTGAAGCGCCTAGAACCGCTCGGCCACACCGGCCGGCCATCTGATTACACACCCAGAGGAGTTAGTGGCCAGGTTAATAAGGCAATTTATCTGCTAAGACAGATTTAGCTGATGCCTACACGTTAACTACTTAAATCATCTCCTTGTGATGAGATGGATGAGAGGAAGTCACCCAAGTCAAACAGAGGGCTTTAACATCACTGTGCTTGTTCCCACAGAGATACAATCAGTATTTGTACCACAGTGATAGAGCATTCCTACATATATCAATGATGAGATTGTCCAGGGGCCAGAACCTCTTTAAGGTCTGGATAACAGAGTTGCAGTCCTGGCAGTAGCCTCATTCCCCAACATACTCCGATGTCCAAGGACCCACACAAATCACACTCTGATGTCAGCATCAATGAAACAGTAAAGACATTCTTGGATGCATTTTAACAAGGCGTAGTAAGTGTACGTCACACACAAGATCAAGAGACTTCTCCGAGAATCAGAGCATACGACAGATTTCATTGAATTTAGAATGTGGCCTGATAAAGGTCAAACAGCTCAAAAAATGGTTCAAATGGCTCTGAGCACTATGGGACTCAACTGCTGTGGTCATAAGTCCCCTAGAACTTAGAACTACTTAAACCTAACTAACCTAAGGACAGCACACAACACCCAGCCATCACGAGGCAGAGAAAATCCCTGACCCCGCCGGGAATCGAACCCGGGAACCCGGGCGTGGGAAGCGAGAACGCTACCACACGACCACGAGATGCGGGTGTCAAACAGCTCTGCAGTAAAAATTGGGCTCTCGTCTAAATGGTGATACCTAAAAACCTCTTTGTTGACAACAATGTGATCCTTGGAACCATTGGTACAAGCATATGTGCTCTCCCTAAACTGCATACAAAGCTCCAGAAATTTTGAGCAAATGACCGAAGCTACAGTAGTGTTCTTTGGAAGCAAAGTAAGTTGAAGATGTGCACAGAGCTCTGCATGGAGCGAAGAGGGGTGGGGGGGGGGGTGGTGGTAAACCGTTACTCCTTGGGAACATAGCAGGTCACATGAGATGAAGTTTTCATAATAGCATTTGAAAGCAAACTCTGGGAGGCAACAAAAGGCAGAGCTTGTCTCACAATCAACAAGCATATTTGCAGAGGACATCACACCAGAATGACAGGATAATTCAGCAGTTTCTGCATAGAGGCTCATAAATGGACTGATGGAGAACACAGCAGTAGCCAAACGGATTCTGCAGTATTGAATCATGTTAAGGTGATGAAAATGGACAATTGAGCAAATGAGTATACACTGCATCTGCAGTCCAATTTCGATTGGACTAAGGATTGATACAAATGAAGGACTGTCCAGTCTGAGGTGCTACTTAGAACACAGGACATACAAAGAATGGACACAATTAGTTTACCAAGAAGATACATGGGAGGACGAACATACTTTTCTATTGAGTGTTAACCCCAAGAATTTCATGGTTATGACAAACAAAAGAGCAGTGTGACTGAAAAGTAAGGGCAGTGGGAGAATTCCTTGTGCTATAAGATCAGTTGGTTGGTTGATTAAAGGGACCAATCTACTAGACAGGTCTACATGACTGCAGATCAGAGAGAGTCTACTGCGCAAGACCTGTGGCAAGAGAAACCCAAGGCGTACGGAAGGTCAGTGAAAGGGAGGTAAAACATAAAAAGAAGAAAGGGAGACACAGCAAGAAAGGCATGCAAGGTGTCCCTCCTAGGGAGCATCTGGAAGCTCTTGAAAGCAGAGGTACTTCACTCAAATTGATTTAGTCTATCAACATGGACAGGGCAAGGGGAGCACAGGGAGACAAAAGATAAGCAAGTCTAACAGACCTTGCAAGAGGGAAGAGGAAAATAGCTGGTAGGGTGAGGACTGGGTTGAACCACCAAGTCTGGTCTGTGCAGAGGTGGCAACAGTGCGTTCTGCCAACCCCTCCGAAGAGTGGTGGATCCTCCGGCCAGAGGAGGAAGCCACGTGTTAAAGGATTACGTCCTATGCGCAGTTTGGTGAGCAAAACATCCTTCCAGTGGTGAGGCTGACATTAAATCTTCCATACCTGTGTGGTCAATTTGAGTGACCATAGTTTGTTTTCTGTCACCTGCAACCATTCAGTCTCCCACTGACACATGATGCATCTGTCAGAAAATGAGATGATGGCGTGCAACAGGATGGGACATTGATGGACAGCACCATCTCAACATGCTTCCGGCGGCTTTGTCGGCCATGTTGTTTCCCTGTATCCCAATGTGCGCCCAGGTACCCAGCAAAAGATCACCACCTTGCCACAGTGTTGGAGCCACTGTAAGGCATCATTGATGAGCTTAATCAGGATAACTTTGGTGAAGTGCATGCAGTGCACTAAGTGAGTCGGAACAGACAAGAAACCTTGTATGGTGACATCTGTGAATCATCTCCAGTGCCATCAGAATGCCAAATAATTCCACATCATAATTCGTAAATTGCTCCGAAAGATGCACTTTAAAAACCCTATTAGGGAAAACAGCAGAACAACTGAGGATATTCACTTGCTGGGATCCATCTGTATAAACAATGATAAAACTGTGGTACCTACTTAATATGGATGAAAACAAAGTTGTAAAAACATAATCTCGAGAAAAAGTTTTCTTGGATTGTGTCAAGCTTAAAAATCACTTTGGGCCTCTGAAGATGCCAAGGCAGCAATGTGTTTCATCCCTCGCTGTGTATTTTAATGTCTGATAGATCCAGATCCTTGAGACAGTCTGTAGCATGTGTCCCAAATGGCTTGGTCGCATGGGGCTGAGCCCTGAACAGCCATTCAAAGGAGGGTTGGACCACTGCACTGAATGCTAATGACTGAAGTGACACAGAGATTTTCAGTGCTTGTTGAGCCAAAAGGATACATCACCGAATCCAGAGTGGTGGTTCACCAGCCTCTGCACACACACTCACAACTGAGCTAGTCCGAAAGGCTCGAGTCAATATCCGAATGTCCTCATGATAGACAGCATCTAACATCTTGAGGTAGGAAATATGGGCTGATCTGTAGACAATGCTGCTATAATCTGAACATGATTGAACGAGTGCCCTACAAAACTGCAGGAGGCAGGACCTGTCAGCTCCCCATGTTTTTCCGCTAAGGCATTTCAAAATATTCAATGACTGGAAGTCGTTTGTTTGTAGGTCTTTCAGGTGTAAGAGCCAAGTTAAATTCAAATCAAATCAAATATTAAACCCAAAAAGCGCAGTTTCTTGAAAACGTAAAATATTGTCCCCCATTGTGAGCACTGCCAATGGCCTCGCCGCAGTGGTAACACCTGTTCCTGTCAGATCACTGAAGTTAAGCGCTGTCGGGCTGGGCTAGCACTTTGATAGGTGACCATCCGGTGTGCTGAGTGCTGCTGGCAAGTGGGCTGCACTCAGCCCTTGTGAGGCAAACTGAGGAGCCACTTGACTGAGAAGCAGTGGCTCTGGTCTCAAACTGACATACGGCTAGGAGAGCGGTGTGCTGACTGCATGCCCCTCCATTTCCACATCCAGTGACACCTGTGCGCTAAGGATGACATGGCAGCCAGTTGATACCACTGGGCCTTCCAAGGCCTGTTCGGACAGAGTTTATTGTGAGCACTGGTTGCTTATAACTTCAATGAGCACAGTTAAAACTGCACATGTAGGTTTCTCTGGTGAGAACTGAAAACCAGTTGTCCTGGCCCATGTTTCCAGCCTTCTAATGGTCAGCTGTAGCTGCCTCGTTGTCGTCGTCGTAAGATCAGAGGAACAGCAGAAGACTGCAAAGTCATCCTCAAATAAAGAGCATTTGACAGGGCTCCTGAGTGCGGAGGATATGTCATTTATAACAATGGCAAACAATGTGACACTGAGGACACTGCCTTGGTGGACCCAATTTTCTTGAACACAGCAGTCAGACAAGGCATCTCCAACGTGATGTCGAAAATGCCAGTCCTTGAGAAAGGATTGGATAAGAAGTGGGAGGTGTCCACGTAATCCCCAGTCATGAAGTTGGCGAAGATTGTTGTACCTCCAAGTAGTGTCACATGCTTTCTTGAGGTCAGAAAACACACAAATGAAACTGTTTTGGTAGAAGAAGGACTCCTGTACCGCCGTCTCCAGTAGAATAATGTTGTCAAGGGTGGAACAGTAGCGCCTGAAACTGCACTGGAAGCGTCTCAGGTGACCTCGGGATTTGAGCAGCCAGACGAGGCGGAGGTTGACCATACATTCAAGAGTCTAACTCATACAACTGGTAAGAGCTACACTCAGGTAACTGTTAGGGGCGCTATGGTCCTTGCCTTGTTTCCAGAATGGAATTAATATTTCCTATTTCCAAGTCGTGGAGTACTGTCTATCAAACCAGATCTGATTGATACAAGAGAGGAGCTGTCCTTTCACTTCAGGGCACAGATGACAAAGAATGGCATAATGGACATCATCAGGTCCTGGAGCAATGTCTGGCTGCAGACAAAACTGATTCCAGTTCCCACATGGAGAATGGAATGTTGTGGACTTCCTCATTATGTGAGAAGAAATTGAGCTTCCTCATCTCCGCAGTCCTACAGAACACCTTAAAAGCAGGAGCTTGTCTGGATGAGGTTGTGACAGTAAAGAAGTGTTCAGCTAAAACCTGAGCCATGTCTTCTGGCATGTCCACCAAGACCACATTACTTGACAAGGCCACAATGGGATGTGTACTGCCCTTGCCGCAAATCTGTCATATTGAGTCCCAAACTTGCACAGTAGAAATGGACCAATTAATGGAAGTTGTGAATTCCTTCCAGGAAGCCCTCTTCCAATCTTTTATCACTTACCTAGCATGTGCTCTCCCAGATCTGAAGGCATGAAGGTTTTCTATAGTTGGACAGTGTTTGAAGTTCCACAGAGCTGTTCATCTGGCCCCAATTGCCAATCAACAGTCATCATTCCAGCAAGCAACCTGTTTGATCTCACAAGTGATCTGGGCCACCATCTCCTGTGCACAATCCTTTTGTTCAAAAACAGCATGTCAACTGTACTGCAACCAATTTGCCCTTCGCATCATCCATCTGCGTGGTCTCCTGTCAGCCACCGTCCCAGTCGGGAGGTGGTCACTAGAATGTAAATCTGTAGCCACTTCCCACTGAAATGAGTCTGCAACAGCTGGGGAACAAAAACAATGGTCAATGACTGATAAAACCCCTGTAGCTATGCAAATCATCTGACCTCTGGAGCAAGTGGTAGCCGAGTCCCCACAGCACATTGTGCGCATTGAAGTCGGTCACAAGGAGGAATGGGCATGGGAATGCCAGGAAGAGTTCTGCCAGTGCATCTGCATCCAAAGCATCGTTTGGTGGAAGGTAAAAAGAACACACGGTGATATTAAAAGGTACTATAACTTTCATGGGAATTGCTTGCATGGTCGTGGTAAGAGGAACAGGAGAGGAGTGGCATCTGTCACCAACAAAAACAGCCACTCCAAATTTAGCCCTGTCTCCAGCAGTATCGTCCTTCCTGTATGGGTGGTAACTCCATATTGCAGGTGTGTCGGTGACTTTAAGATGGGTTTCTTGTAACCACATGCAGAACGGTTTCTCCTAAACCAGGAGCTGTAATTCTTCCAAATGTGAGTGATATCCATTTATATTCCACTGCAATACCGAAGTCCCAGTGGAAGCCATTGTTTGGAGAAGGTTATTCTTGTCTTTCTCCCCCTCAAAGGTGGAGATTTACCAGGGAAGTCGGGGGGAACATTAGCCAGTTCCCAGCTCTCCAGTTCCTCCGACTGGAAATCCATATCCTCAAGAGCAGAGTACCCATCAGAGAGTGAGAGAGCTCGCCAATCTGAAGGTTTAACTTTTCTTTACTTTTGGGAGGAGGTGGTTACTTGGGTTGTGGAGATGGCTTAGCTGGCTTCTGATAGTGGGTAGTGGTATGTGGCTTAGGTAGTAAGCCCATTGCTGACGGCTTCCAAATGACTGCTGTTTCAAGTGGAGCGTTTCCCTCACAGGTACACCACCAAGTGCACGAGCTCGTACTTGAATCTGTGGTCCAAGTTTGTGCGGAGGCTTTGCACTTAGTGATTGGCATCTTAAGGGCTGATGCAAAAGAAGTAGCAAGAACCAGAAGTTCCATAGCTGTGCAATATTTTTTAGCTTAAACCATAGGGTATGTGTCTCTTGACATTCAACTCCTGAAGTTTCCTTTCATTGTTGTAAACCTGACACTTTTTTGCTCCACATTGGGTGATCCCAGGAGCAGTTTACACATTTCAGAGGAAGTGTACAAGGATTGCCCGATTCGTGAGCTGAGTCTCCAAAATTGCCACACGTAGCCCTCCCATTACATCCCATAGTGATATGGCCCAATATTTGACATTTTTAGCATCACATTGGGTTAGGAACAAATGGGCGAACCTTAAAACAGATATAGCTCACAAGGAAATGTTCAGGTAATTCTGGAGTACAAATAAATGTTGCAGATTTTTCCAATTTGCCATTGACTCTCCTCATATAGTTCTGCACTTCCATGACACCCATATTTTTCCATTCTTCATGTAACTCCGCACTGTCCACCTCCATTATATCGGAGCAGTTAACCACACCCTTACTAAAGTTAAGGGTGTTATGCAACTCAGCCTCAACTGGGTAGTCATCTAAGGTCTTACATCCCAGAAGCTTAGATATTTGGTTTGAATTAGCAGTTTCAACTACAGCTGTTTCATTACTAAGTCGTTTGACACTTTTTAGAGACCTAGCAATACCTTCCAATGCCTTGGGAATATAGAAAGGGGAGACCTTCTCAAAGGTTCTCCCTGTTCACTTGATTACAATGAAAGTGTTGTGGCACACTAATGCCCTGTTACTATGATTCTGAGACTTCTTTTCAGGAGGGCTAACCAACCGAGCTCTTTGATGAGTAGGTGTAGGTACTAACTGATGGTAAATCCATCCCATCAAGAGTAGTAGTTTGATGAGGCCATTCCATAGGGATCCACAAGACACTAGGAAAACAATTGTTAACTCAGGCAAAGCCCTGCATGCCTGAGCAAGCCTTATACAACTGGGTGAGGGGCCTGCTAGAGACTGTTTTACCTCAACAGCCATTCACCTCATCAGCATGTAGCATACCTTGAGGTTAAGGGATTTTTTTTTAAAGAGGTGTGTACCTTCCTCATGGTCCAGGTGGTGAAGCCAAGACCCCATTCTCAAAAACACACAACATTCCACCACTGCGCTACATGGTGGTCACTGAAGCAGCATGCCCAGAGCTTACAGTGACAGAGGGTTGGCAGCGCTTACCAGTACTCAACTCAGGAACCCCAGGGCCATCAAGCCCGTACTCAGCAAATGAATGCTGAGCCCCTGAGGGGGGAAGCAGCAAGAGCAGAGCCCCCAACCATCAGGGTGGGGGGGGGGGGGGGGCATGGCCGAGTGGCCCTGAGGGCCCACTGTAGGAGATGTAATGGGTGGGAATACTGTTACCAATGTGGGTGGCATCATAGTAGATGTATCATATGACAGTTTTACGTGCTGGATGCAACTGCTTATACTACTTCTTGGCCTCTTGGTAAGCTAGTTTGTCCAGAATCTTATATTCTTGTATTTCCATCTATCTCTGGAAAATAGTGCAATCTGGCGCGCAGGGAGAATGGCACTTTCCACAATTGACACAGATGGGTGGAGGTGCACAAGGAGCATTCACATGCAGTGCTCATCCACAATGTCTACAGGTTGCGCTAACATTGCAATGCTAAGACATATGTCAAAATTTCAAACACTTTAAGCATTGCACAAGAGAGGGGGAGGGGGGGGGGGACATACAGTTTCACATCACCATCCCCTTGACCTTTTCAGGCAATGAATCATCCTCAAAAGCCAAGATAAAGGCACTGTTAGCGCGCTGTTGTCATTTGGCACCTACATGCACTTTGTCCATCGTGTATAGCCCATTGCTCGACGTTGGCGCATAGCTCATCATCGGATTGCAAGAGCAGGTCTCGGTGGAAAATGATGCCCTGAACCATATTTAGACAATCATTGGTAGTGACAGTCACCAGTACGACACCCAGCTTGTTACAAGCTTCCCCCTACTTATACCTCCCGAGAAGATCACGAATGTAAAATTACAGAGATTCGAGCGCGCATGGAGGCTTTCCGGCAGTCGTTCTTCCCGCGAACCATACGCGACTGGAACAGGAAAGGGAGGTAATGACAGTGGCACGTAAAGTGCCCTACGCCACACACCGTTGGGTGGCTTGCAGAGTATAAATGTAGATGCAGATGTTTACAGGGTACTCTGCCTAGTCATCATTGCTGCCGAATTTTGTTTGTCAAGGTTTGGCACACCTAAGGCGTAAAGCTTGCACTATGCTTTAGAAAGCTGTCAAGTTGTCTTATTCCTGGACTGTTAGCAGTTCAGCAAGGGAATTACACACGGTAAATGGTTGCTCGAGTGTGCCCGAGAAGATGGACTACTCTAGACAGTGAGTAAGCTGAGTGCTACAAAATGAGAGATCCAGGTGTGATGATAAATGTGTTGAATCTGTAAGAAATATAGGTTCACCTGCATTGATAGCAACAATATTCAGCTGGTGCATAATATCTGCTTGGAGTGCATCCCTTGCACTGACTCTGGGAGAGTCCTCAAATGGAATGGTGAGCACTGCAGTCACCACGCAGCAAGACAGGTGTTGGGAGCTGGGTGATAAACTGTAGTATGTCTGCCCTGGCAAGAACAAGTGACATGGATATGTAAATGTTGCAAACAGAAAATGTAATTTCACAAAGGGAAATACAAACAGCAACAGCTTGCAACAGGGTGTTTAGTGGAATGATACACTGTTTCAGGTGAGCGTCATAACACCCCTCAGCTCGAGCTACAGCCTCAGGAGGAAGGTCGTTATGTACTGGGGTGAAGAGTGAAATATCAAAATTGTCTTGAGGCTGTATTTTCATTTCTTGCTGGTATGTAACTGCTGGGGATAGTGAACACAGTAGCAGCTGCAGTTCTGCCCTATTCCATCTAATGTTGCGCCTATTCCATTGAAGGATAGCTACAACTAAGGATTAGAGATGGCAGTTGTGTTAGTAGCCATCACCCTGGCAGCTTTGGAGTGCCTGGTTTTGTATGCACTGGACTACAATGTTCAGAAGCAGGAAGATCCTGCTCCATTATTTCTTCAGCAGTACGGGTTTCCTCCCTGTGTCGATAAGTTATCTCAAAAGTAGACGGTCGACTGATGATTCATGCTGGTGAAGTGCAGGTTGGCCAAGTAATGTTTTTTCACAGTTTTGCCTTCAAGGAGGATCTCCGAGCTGGGGAAGGGGAAGAATGTTTATCTTTGTCTTCTTAGTTCTTTTGTATTTGTCAGACAAGGATCTGAATTTTCACTGACTAGAGGTAAGCAGGAAATTTTCTTGGAGTATTCCCTCTTAAATTTCCCACCTTTTGTGGAGTCACAAGACACTTCTTTTGAGGGTTAATGTTTGATAATATGTTGTGCAGGAAAAGTAGTGGTCGATGAGGATACTACTTCTGTGCTTGGGGATTTCACAATTGTGGAGCTGAGCCGAAATGTAAGTCATAGGTTTGCATGGCCGTATCCAGTTTTGGTCATGGTGTAGCCACGATAGTGCTCTAGCTGCCAGATGGTGTTATAAAAGGCTTTCAGGTAGCAAATTTTTTCTGAGCAACCGTAAGTGAAACATTTTCCCTCACCTCAATCTCCTGTACAGCCTACTCAGTGAGGTATAGAGAGCATTCACAGGATGAAGCAACGTAGTCTCCCCTGCAGTTTATGCAATGGGGAGAAAGGGTGTGTGCAATCTCTCTCATGTACATCTCTGCTACAATCTGCACATTTTGCTAAATTTTTACAAGACATAGAATATGACTGAAATGTTGACACTGGTAGCAACATATTGTGTTTGATATACAGGATTTACATTGATTGCCTTGTAGTCTGTCTCGATCTTCAATTAAATATAAGGAATACGTACAGGCAGACACTAATTCAATGTCTATCTTCTTTGTAACTTGGTAACCTTGTATTTGTCCCTCACCCATACCATCAAGCAGCCAGGTTGTAACAACTCCCCATGAGCAATTTGGAGTTCAATGGGCCTCTACACGAAAGATGGTTGGTTGGCTGGTTGGTTTAAACGAGGGGGGGGGGGGGGGGGGGACCAAACTGCAAGGTCATTGGTCCCTTGTTCCCAGTGAAATAATTACACAAGGGAAAGAAGAAAAGAAAGGAGACGAACAGCACAATAACTTTTTTTTTTTTTTTTTTGGTGGGGTTTAAGGGTGCTCAACTACTGAGGTCATTAGTGCCCAGTCACTGTTGTTAGAGCACATGGAATCTAGTAAAACTCAAGGGGAGGGGGGGACACCAGAAAGACCTGACAAAGATGCAGATAAAATAAGTAAAAAGGTTAGATGTCTTTGGACAAGCCAGTCAAAGTTATAAAACGCAGAACACGAGCAGCTGCTCGAGCGTCATCAGCTAAAATATCCGGTAAAGTAGATGGCAGGGACAGGACAACACGAAATTGACTAAAACGGGGACACGACAATAAAACATGGCGCACTGTTAATGCCTGACCACAAGGGCACTGCGGGGCTGGGTCACCGGAGAGCAGGTAGCGGTGGCTAAACCGGCAATGCCCAATCCGCAACCTGGTCAGAAGGACCTCCTCTCGCCGAGATGGTCGGGAGGAGGTTGTCCAAGCAGTTGGGAGCGGTTTTACTGCCCGGAGCTTGTTTCCTTGGAGGGATGACCAAGCATCCCACCACAACGACACAAGCCTCTTACATACATCCCCACGAACGTCAGATGACGGGACACAATGGGAGGCTGGCCGAGGCAGGAGGACTGCAGCCTTGGCTGCAGCATCCGCAGCCTCATTCCCAGGCACTCCTACATGTCCGGGAACCCACAGAAAGCTGACAGGAGAACCATTATCAGCGAAAGAATGGAGGGACTGCTGTATCCGGTGAATCAAGGGATGGACTGGATAGGGAGCTCCAAGGCTCTGAAGAGCACTGAGTGAGTCAGAGCAGAGTACATACGATGAATGGCGGTGGCGGCGGGCATACTGAACGGCCTGATGGAGAGCAAAAAGCTCGGCCGTAAAGCTCGAACATTGGTCGAGGAGCCGGTATTTAAAGGTGGCGGCCCCGACGACAAAGGCACAGCCGACACCATCGTCAGTTTTGGAGCCATCGGTGTAAATAAAGGTGTGACCGGCAAGTCTAGCACGAAGGTCGACAAACTGTGAGCAATACACTGCAGCCGGAGTACCCTCCTTCGGGAGTGAGCTGAGGTCGAGATAAATATGAACCGGAGCCTGGAGCCAAGGTGGTGTCGGGCTCTCACCCTCTCTGAAGGTGGTAGGGAGGGTAAAATCCAATTGTCGAAGCAGGCGACAGAAGTGGACTCCGGGGGGCAGCAGGGCAGACACATACAGCCCGTACTGACGGTCGAGAGAATCGGCGAAGAAGGACTGGTAAGAGGGGTGGCCGGGCATAGACAACAGCCGGCAGGCATACCGACACAGCAGTACGTCGCACTGGTAGGTCAATGGTAATTCGGCAACTGCAGCATAAAGACTCTAGACAGGACTAGTGTAGAAGGCTCCGGTCGCAAGACGTATCCCCCGATGGTGGATGGAGTTGAGCCGGCGTAACAGGGATGGCCGAGCGGAGGAGTACACGAAGCTCCCATAATCCAGCTTCGATCGGACAATGGACCGATACAAGCGAAGCAGGACAGTGCGATCCGCTCCCCAAGATGAACCGCTAAGAACTCTGAGGACATTAAGGGAACGTGTACAACGGGCCGCCAAATAAGAGACGTGTGGAGACCAACACAGTTTCCTGTCCAACGTGAGCCCTAGAAACTTAGTTGTTTCCACGAATGGGAGAACAACGGTACCGAGATGTAAGGATGGCGGAAGGAACGCTTTATATCGCCAAAAGTTGATACAAACCGTCTTCTCTTCAGAGAATCGGAAGCCATTTGCCACGCTCCATGAGTAGAGGCTGTCTAGACAACGCTGAAGGCAGCGCTCCAGGAGGCATGTTCTCTGGGCACTGCAGTAGATCGCGAAGTCATCGACAAAGAGAGAGCCTGAGACATTAGGTGGAATACAATCCATAATTGGATTGATCGCGATGGCAAAAAGGGCTACGCTCAAGACGGAGCCCTGAGGCACTCCGTTCTCCTGGAGGAAGACGTCAGACAATACGGAACCCACACGTACCCTAAACTTTCGATCCGTTAAAAAGGAATCAATAAAAAGGGGCAGGCGACCGCGTAGGCCCCACCTGTGCATAGTGCGGAGGATACCTCCTCTCCAACAGGTATCATAAGCCTTCTCCAAGTCGAAGAACACTGCTACCGTTTGGCGCCTTCGCAAAAAGTTGTTCATGATGAATGTCGACAACGTCACAAGGTGGTCAACAGCGGAGCGGCGGCAACGAAAGCCGCATTGGACATTAGTAAGTAGCCGTCGAGATTCAAGAATCCAGACTAACCGAGCATTAACCATGCGCTCCATCACCTTACAGACACAGCTTGTAAGAGAAATGGGGCGGTAACTAGAAGGAAGGTGTCTATCCTTCCCGGGTTTGGGTATAGGAACAACGACGGCGTCACGCCAACGCATGGGGACCTGACCTTCGGTCCAGACACGATTGTAGGTACGAAGAAGGAAGCTTTTGCCCGCCGGAGAAAGGTGTGCCAGCATCTGAACGTGAATGGCATCTGGTCCCGGAGCAGAGGACCGGGACAGTGCAAGCGCACGTTCGAGTTCCCGCATAGTAAAGGGGGCATTATAAGTTTCCAGATTCAGCGAGCGGAAGGAAGGTCGCCGAGCCTCTTCTGCCTCTTTCCTGGGAAGGAAGGCAGGGTGGTAATGGGCGGAGCTTGAAACCTCCGCGAAAAAGCGGCCAAAGGCGTTGGAGACAGCCACAGTATCAACAAGGACCTCATGACCTGAGGTCAGGCCAGGTACCGAGGATTGGGCCTTAATGCCCGACAGCCGGCGCAGGCCACTCCAAACGACGGAAGAGGGAGTAAAACTGTTAAAGGAGCTGGTGAAAAAGGCCCAACAAGCTTTTTTGCTGTCTTTGATGACTCTACGGCATTGCGCTCGGAGTCGTTTGTATTCAATACAATTCGCCAACGTAGGATGGCGGCGAAAGTTGCGTAAAGCACGTCGTTGAGCACGGATAGCGTCCCTACAAGCCTCGTTCCACCAGGGGACGGAAATGCGACGTGAAGAAGAGGTAGTACAAGGAATGGAACGTTCGGCAGCATTGATGATAACAGCCATGAGGTATTCGACCTGACTGTCACAACTGAGAAAATCGTGGTCCGGAAAGGTCGCCAGGGAGGAGTAAAGTCCCCAGTCAGCTTTCGGTATGTTCCAGCGCGAAGGACGTGGGGATGGGGAGTGGTGCAGGAGACGAACGACACAGGGGAAGTGGTCGCTCGAATAGGTGTCAGAAAGGACATACCACTCGAACCGACGGGCAAGAGTGGTAGAACAGATCGAGAGGTCCAAGTGCGAGTAGGTATGAGTAGAGTCCGAGTGGAAAGTCGGGGCGCCGGTATTGAGGCAGACAAGATTGAGATGGTTGAAGACATCCGCCAAGAGTGAGCCTCTTTGACAGGATGCAGGAGAGCCCCAAAGGGGATGATGGGCATTGAAGTCGCCAAACAATAAAAACGGCGGGGGAAGCAGAACGATCAGGTGCATCATGTCAGCCCGACTAACAGCAGATGACGATGGAGTGTAGATGGTACAAACTGAAAAAGTAAAAGCAGAAAGAGTAATACGGACAGCTATTGCTTGGAGTGGGGTGGTCAATGGTATGGGATGGTAATAGACATCGTCCCGAACGAGCAACATGACCCCACCATGAGCTGGGATACCGTCCACAGGGGTGAGGTCATATCGCTCCGAGGTATAGTCGGTAAAGGCAATACGGTCAGTCGGGCGCAACGTGGTTTCCTGGAGACCAAGGACGAGCGGACAGTGCAGGCGGAGGAGCAGTTGTAATTCCTCCCGATTAGATCGAATACCTCTTATGTTCCAATGTAACAAGGCCATCGCTAGTCAAAAAGTTGGGGGAACGAGACGGGGGAAGAGCTGGTCACCTCGACGGCCCCGGAGGGCCAGGTTGCGAGGGGACAACGCTACAACCGGCGGGAGGCGGATCCGGTTCCATCGAGTTGTCGCCAACTGCGGCCGCTGTCCCTGGTTGTGTAGGAGGGGCAGCATCATTTGCCGACGAGAGGCCAGCTGAGCGCCTGGCAGCAGAGCGTCCCGGCAAAACTGAGGACGGCCGGGAGCAGCAACTCACGGATGGAGCGTCAGACGAAATGCACCGGGGCGGAGAGGGGGATAGAGAGCTCTTCTTGGAGGCCTTTTTGGAAGGCCGAGGAGGCACAGGGATGGTGGGCTGGACCCGAAGAAGGTCCTCACGCGCGGGGTCCGTTTTGGAACGCCGGACCTCGGAAGCTGGGGTCCGGAACATTTCCCCGATGGATGCCTGAGAAGAGGATCGCTTCTCAGGTGGCGGGGGGAGAGGAGGAGGAGGAAGGGTGGCCCCTGGGCAGAGGGGGCGGGGGCCACGGGGGAGGAGGATTTGGAAGGGAGGGATTTGGGAGGCGGAGGCAGAGCCCCCTGATGGGCGGAGGAGGCGGAGGGGGGACAGGATAGGGGTGAGGATACCGCGGAAGGAGTGGACACAACTGAGGCAAACGAAGTGGTCAACGGCACGGGATGGCGGCGGTCATACTTCTTCCTGGCCTCAGAATAAGAGAGCCGATCCAAAGTTTTGAGTTCTTGTATCTTCTTCTCCTTCTGATATGCGGGGCAGTCTGAGGATCTAGGCGAGTGGATGCCAGGACAATTAATGCACCGAGGTGGTGGGGTGCATGTATGTTCCTCACGAAGAGGACGTCCACAATCGCCACAAAGGGGCTCAGCCTCACACCGTGACGACATGTGCCCAAAGCGCAAACACCGAAAACAGCGCATAGGAGGCGGGACGTAGGGTCGCACGTCGCACCGGTAGCACATCACCTTTACCTTCTCCGGGAGAACGTCCCCCTCGAAGGCGAGGATAAAGGCTCCGGTGTCGATGTGACGGTCTTTGGGGCCGCGCTGGACTCGCCGGACGAAATGCACGCCTCGGCGCTCCAGGTTGGCCCTGAGCTCCTCATCAGATTGTAGCAGGAGGTCACGATGAAAAATAACCCCCTGCGTCCTATTTAGTGCCAGATGCGGGACAATGGACACTGGGATGTCCCCTAGGCGGTCGCACGCCTGGAGCGCCGCCGACTGTGTGGCGGAGGTGGTCTTGATAAGAACGGACCCTGAACGCATCTTGCTGAGAGCCTCGATTTCCCCGAAGATGTCCTCAATGTGCTGAACAAAGAACATGGGCTTGGAGGTGGCGAACGTCCCCCCATCGGTTCGAGAACAGACCAAATAGCGGGGGAAGTACTTCGCCCCAAGCCGGCGGGCCTGTCCCTCCTCCCAGGGAGTGGCCAAGGGGGAAAGGGCAGGGGAACCAGAACTAGAAACGGTACCTTTTCTTTTGAAGGACTCGGCCGCAGAGCAACCTGATACGTGTTGACGTTTCATCTGCGAAACGTCCGCCCCGATACCACCCACTCCGACCAGGGGCTCTCCCCACGGGCGCCACCCAGCTTCAGCAAGGGCCACCTGGCAGGATGACTGTTGCCGGGAGTCCTGATGCCCCAAGGAGACGGGCATCTACTCCTTGGCCGACGTGGGGAGGGTGCAGCTCAGGTATCGGCAGTACGATCCCTGTGTTGTCAGGGGGCTACAACCTAGAGGGTACATGACGACCCCACCACAACGGGCTGGCTACCGTGCTGGATTTCTGGTGCCATGGAAAGTCCATCATGATCGTAGGTGCAGATGGGGATGCACTATGGGCGTAACTTGTACAACCCATCAGGCGTTTAGGCCCAATTTGAGGAATAATGGGTATGGTTTCAACGCCGGTACAATGCTGAGTGCCAAGGTCTTAGTGCACTTAGGACCAGTGGTACACCACGTAAGGTGTCCTTCCCCAAAAGGCTCATACTTCTGTAGAATTTTGAAAAATGGAGGTCAAACCCCAAGGGGGGCCATCACATGGAAGGCCGAAACGGTTGAAACTCCTTTTAGTCGCCTCTTACGACAGGCAGGAATACCTCGGGCCTATTCTTACCCCGGACCCGCAGGGGGGCACAATAACAGGTGAATGGAAGAACGACAGAAGGACAACCAACACTATTATGTACAAAACAGGAAAAGAAAACCACACAGAGAGGCAAGAAAATAGTAGAATGGATAAAAACAAGAGAGCAGATGACCGTGGCTGGCTGACCATGAGAATAAAAAGGAAAAGCCAGCCACTCTGCGACACATTAAAACATCCAGCCTAAAAGCGCTAGACTGGAGAACACAAAGGGACAAAGGACATGCGGGAAGACATATATAGAATGATAAAACCCACCATCACATATAAAACGTAAAACTAAATTAGCTTACAAGGTGCTATCAGCTAAAATTAATGGCAACGAGTCCGGTAACTGAAGAGTCCGTCACAGGGCAGCCAAAGGAGGACAGCTCATCAAGATATGGGCCACTGTCAGCCGGGTGCCACACTGATACTGAGATGGGTCATCACGACGCACCAGGTAGCCGTGTGCCACCCAAGCGTGGCCAAAGCGGAGCCGACAGAGAACCACAGAGTCCCTGCGAGAGGCCCACATGGAGGTCTTCCACACATTCGTAGTTTCCTTAATGGCACACAGTTGGTTGTGCATACTGAGGTTATGCCATTGTGTCTCCCAAAGCCGCAAAACCTTGCGGCGTACTACTGAACGCAGGTCAGTTGCACAGAAGCTGATCTCCACAAGTGGTTTCTGCGTAGCGTGTCTGGCCAGCCTGTCGGCAAGTTCGCTGCCTGGGATTCCGAAGTGACCTGGGGTCCAGACAAACACCACTGAACAACCGGACCGTTCCAGGGTGTAGATGGACTCCTGGATGGTTGCCACCAAAGGATGATGAGGGCAGCACTGGTCAATAGCTTGTAGGCTGCTCAAGCAGTCAGCACACAGAAGAAACAACTCCCCAAGGCACGAATAGATGTGCTCAAGAGCACAAGATATAGCCAACAGCTCGGCAGTGAAACCACTGCAGCCATCAGGCAAGGAATGCTGTTCAATATGTCCTCCATGGACATATGCAAAGCCGATGTGATTATCAACCATCGAACCGTCAGTGTAAACTACTTCATCGCCTTGGTACATATCAAGAATTGAGAGGAAGTGGCAGCGGAGAGCCGCGGGGTTAAGTGAGTCCTTAGAGCCATGTGAAAGGTCCAGGTGAAGCTGCGGCCTAGATGTACATCTTGGAGGCATATGTGAATGGATCTCAAGTATAGGTGGTAAAGGCAAGGACTCCAGTTCGGAAAGAATGAATCTGACACAAACTGCAGTTGGAAGCCCTGACCTGGGCTGCCGATGTGAGAGATGAACCGCCGTAGGTGGGAAAAGGAGACGGTAATTCGGATGCACCGGAGAACTATGAACGCATGCAATGTAACTGGCCAGCAGTTGTGCACGCCTAACCTGTGATTGAGGGACTCCGGCCTCCACCAAGACACTGGCCACCGGACTCGTCCTAAAAGCTCCTGTCGCTAGGCGACGCCACAGTGGTGCACTGGGTCGAGTAAACACAACACTGAGGGTGCCTTCGAACCATAAACCAGACTTCCATAGTCAAGGCGGGATTGAACATGGGCTCTGTAAATCTGCAGCAGCAAAGAGCCATCTGCACCCCAGTTGGTGTTGCTCAGGTAGTGGAGGGTGTTGAGGTGCTGCCAGCACTTCCGCTTAAGCTGACGAAGGTGAGGAAGCCAAGTCAATTGGGTGTCGAAAGCCAGTCCTAAGAATTGATATGTCTCCACTATAGTGAGTGGATCGTCATTAAGGTAAAGTTCTGGTTCTGGATGAATGGTATGACGCCAGAAGAAGCGCATAACACATGACTTTGCAGCCAAAAACTGGAAACCATGGGCTACAACCCATGATGTGCCTTGTGGATGACTCCCTGTGGGTGTCGCTCAGGAACACCAGTACTGGTGGAGCAGTACGAAATGCAGACGTCGTCTGCATACAGATAAATTGAGACAGACTGCCCTACAGCAGCTGCTAGACCATTAATGGCCACTAAAAATAGAGATACACTCAATACAGAGCCCTGCAGGACCCCATTCTCCTGGATTTGGGGGGGGGGGGAACTATGGAAGGCAGCAATTTGGACACGGAAAGTACGAAGCAACAGGGAATTTTTGGTAAAAATCGGGAGCGGGCCTCGAAGATCCCTCTCGTATAATGTGTCAAGGATATGATGTCACCAGGTTGTGTCATACGCTTTTTGTGTATCAAAAAAGATGGCAACCAGGTGTTGGCATCTGGAAAAGGCTGATCGGATGGCAGACTCGAGGGACAAAAGATTATCAGTGGTAGAGCGACCCTGGTGGAATCTACCCTGACATGCAGCCAGTAGGCCACGTGACTCCAGGACCCAACCTAACCGCCAACACACCAAACGTTCCAGCAGCTTACAGAGAACATTGGTGAGGCTGGTGGGCCAATAGCTATCCACGTCAAGTGGATTTTTACTGGGTTTTAACACTGGAATGATGGTGCTCTACTGCCATTGCGATGGAAAGACGCCATCACACCAGATCTGGTTGAAAATGACGAGGTGACGTCACTTGTAGTCAGATGAGAGATGTTTAATCATCTGACTGTGGATGCGATCTGGCCCAGGAGCAGTGTCGGAGCATTATGCAATGGCACTGAGGAGCTCTCACTCTGTAAATGGGGTGTTATAGGATTCACTGTGGCGTGTAGTGAACCAGAGGACTTTCCATTCCAGCTGCCGTTTGAGAGTGCGAAAGGCTGGGAGGTAGTTCTCAGACACAGAGACTCAGCAAAGTGCCTGGCAATCGCTACTGTGTCAGTCAATGGATAACATGCCATTTATGTCAACACTGGGAACACGTGTTGGGGTCTGGTACCCAAAAACTCATTCAATCTCCGCACAGACTAGGGAAGGTGACTTATGGCACCCAATGGTCAACATGTATCTCTCCCAACGCTCCTGCTTCCATCCTCTGATAAGTTGGCGAATGCGAGCACGGAGCCATTTAAAGGCTATGAGGTGCTCCATGGAAGTGTGCCGCTTACGCCACTGTAGAGCTCGCTGACGCTCCTTAATTGCTTCAGCGACTTCCGGCGACCACCAAGGGACTGCCATTTGCCAGGGCACCCGAAAGAGCGAGGTATCATGTTTTCTGCTGCAGAAAGGAGTGCTGTAGTCACCTGCTCAACCATCACATCGATGTTCCCATCCCTGATGTGATCGTGAGACAGGGATGACATGGAACATTCAATGAAGCAGTTTATGGCTCAGCGTCATCTGCTGCCACTGACTTATTACCTGAGCAGTCTATATCCATTGCGCCTGAGGGTCCGGTGAGATCTAGGTCCTCAGCGGACGCCAGGATCTCCACCTCATCTGCAGACACAGAGCCCGTAGGTAGTGGTGGTGGTGTGGGAGCCATCGCAATTCCCTTGGTCTTGGGGATCTTCTTTTTGGATTTCTCTCGCTGCTCGTTGGGTTTTCCTGGCTCGAAGGACTTCACTGATTCAGTCTCCGGGGCTGAGGATGAGCGTGAAGCCCTACGACCAGCTGCTTTTGGGCTCTTCAGCCAGTGGCGGGTGTAATCTTTCCTACTAGCAGAAACCTGGGAAGGTAGTGACCCAAAGGACCCCTTCCAAGTGAGAGGAGCTGAAGAAGATTATGCTTCTCCAGCACAGAAGCGGGGACTGATATCCCCGATGGTTGGGGGGGGGGGAGGAGGGGGAGGTGTTCCTGCCGAAGTAGGTGGTGCAGGAGCAACAGGGAGGGAAGTGACCCCTCACCATCAAGGGGCAGGTGTAGTCTTCTGGCTCTGAGAGGTGACTGGGGTTGGCAGAGCTGATGGGGCTAGAACTGTTGTACCACTGGTGTAAGACGATGTCATACGTACAGGATGTAGGCGTTCGAATTTCCTCTTAGCCTCAGTGTAGGTCAGTCGGTCCAGGGTATTGTACTCCATGATTTTCCTTTCTTTCTGGAGAACCCTGCAGTCAGGTGAACAAGGCAAATGGTGCTCTCTGCAGTTGACACAGATGGGAGGCGGGGCACATCGAGTATGCGATGGGCGTCTGCTATCTCGACATGTGATGCTGGAAGTACAGAGGGAAGACATATGGTAGAACTTCCAGCATTTTTGGGGGAGGGATATAGGGCCTTACATCGCAGTGGTAGACCATCACCTTGGCCTTCTGGGGTAATGTATCACCCTCGAAGGCCAATATGAAGGCACTGGTGGCAACCTGATTATCCCTCGGACCCCGGTGGACACGCCAAACAAAATTTACACCTCGCCGTTCTAACTTGGCACAAAGCTCACAGACAGACTTCAAAAGAAGGTCCCTGTGAAATATGATACTGAGGACCATATTTAAGCTCTTATGGGGCGTGATGGTTACAGGAACATCCCCCAGGTTGTCAAATGCGAGTAACGCCCGTGACTGGGCGAGGATGTTGTTTTGATCAAGACTGATCCAGATCTCATTTTGGAGAAGCCCTCCACCTCTGCAAACTTTTCCTCTAAATGCTCAACAAAAAACAGAGGCTCCATCGTCGTGACTGATTCCCCATCAGCCCTCGAACATACAAGGTAACGGGTCGAATAAGAGCCACTGCCATCCTTAGCCTGATTTTCCTCCCATGGTGTGGACAGGGAGGGAACGACTTGGGGTCATACTTCTGTGCGTTGAATTGAGCCTATGAACAATTACACGCTGCTGGTGTTTGACCACCAGCAAGAGATGATGTACTACACTTCATCACGTCATCTGCCCTGATGCCACCCACTCTGACCAGGGGCCTCGCACGGGCCACCTGGCAGGATGGCCACTGCTGGGAGTCCCGATGCCCCAGGGTGACGGAAATCTACTCCTTGGCATATGTGGGGAGTTAACAGCACAGGCATCACCAGAGCGATCCCTGTGTTGTCAGGGGGCTACAACCAACAGGGTACATGGCGGTCACACTACAATGGACTGGCTACCGTACTGGATATCAGGTGGAACCAAGCAAAAAAGTCAGCGTAGAAAATGATACTGCACAGCTGATGGAAAAATATGCAACAAGGAGAGTGACCTCACCCAACAGTTGGAGAATGAACAAAAGTGCAGATCCACATCAATGAAGGATGCGATAGGTCTCAGCGCATGACGGACACAATGCACCATGTAAGGCGCTCTTCCCCAACTGGCTCGCTCTTCAGGAAAATTTTGAAAAATGGAGGTCAAACCTTACAGAGGACCCTCACATAAAGGCTGAAATGTGGGAGACTCCTTTTAGTTGCCTCTTACGACAGGCAGGAATACCTCGGGCCTATTTTAACCCTCAGACCCGCAGGGGGCCTACACGAAAGACGTATCCATGGAGGTGTGTAGCTTTCAACACTTTTTGTGTCTGGTATGCCCTATCTGTTGTGGTCAGCAGGCTGGTTGGCCAATTGACTGATTTCGGAGAAGGGGACCAAACAGTGAGGTCATCAGTCCCATCACATCGGGGAAGTAAGTCTGCCATACCCTTTCAAAGGAACCATCCCAGCATCTGCCTGAAACGATTTAAAGAAATCATAAAAAAAAACCTAACTCAGGATGGCCAGACTTGGGTTTGAACAGTTGTCCTCCCAAATGTAAGTCCAGTGTGCTAACCACTGTGCCACCTCACTTGGTCTTGATAGAAGGTTTCCGTCATATAAGTTAGAGCATGGGTTTGCAATTGTGTCTACTTCTTGGTGAGTGATGAATGGGTTTACATTAACAAAACTCTAATCCTCTTCTGTGTGTCACAACTACCAAGTAGTGACGTGCAGCTGGAAAGTTCATTAGTCCTTTGGTTTCTTCCCAGTTCTCTTTGTGAGATGGAGGTTGAAAGGATTGGTTTGGTGTGCACATTGTGATTTGACTGTCATGTCTCCAATGGCATAATCATTCCTGCTCAGGCTTCCCCATGAAAGGGTACTAACCTGTCTTGGGTTATCATTCACACATTTCAAACTCCACACACAGGGACCAACTGACCACTGAGAAGACACCAGCACAGTCACCCCTACCTGGGACTGGCCTTTATCAGCAGGTACATGCGAGCCCTACCTGTTGACCCATGTTCTGGGAATTAGCATTACCGAGTCACACTTTAGATGTCAAATATGCCAGCCAGCCTTCGGGAACACACAGGAAGAAAAAGAGGAGCTGAAAGGAAGACTTCAAATGCAGCACTGGATAAAGAATGCAAGAAGTCAGTGGACAAGAAAAGAAAGAAAGAATTATTCTAGGAAGAATAGAAAGAGAAAAGCCTGCGACACAGGAAATGAAGTAAAACTGCAAGGGCTTGAGCCCCATGCTCACCAAACACTCATTCATATCACCACCAGACACTCAGCGATGTAGCACATTATGCACATCTCAGTTGGTTCGAGTACCTGCCAAAAGCTACAGAACTGGAACTATAGGACTATTTCTCTACGTATCACAGATTCAAAGATCATCAGGTGTCCTCCAGATGAACACATGAGTGTCCATGTGCCACGTGGTGATGGCGACTACACTCAGGCCTCATCCTCAAACTACTACACGAGGCACACTGCACAATGTTGAGGTTTTGGTTGATTTGGGAGAAGGAACCAAACAGAGAGATCATCGGTCACATCAGATTACGGAACGATGCGGAAGGAAGTCAGCCGTGCCCTTACATAGGAACCATCCCGGCATTTGCTTGAAGGGATTTAGAGAAATCATGAAAAACCTAAATCAGGATGGTCAGATGTGGCTTTGAACCACTGTTCTCCTGAATGTGAGTTCAATGCGCTAACCACTGTGCCACCAGACTTGGTACAATGTTGAAGACGAGGGTGTTGCCAAGGAGTTGTGTGCTGACAGTTCCAGCTTTCATTCACCAGTACTAATTTGGGCTCATGTTACTTGTTGTTGTAACATTCACTTTCTACTGCTTTTTCTGCTATCGGCATTGTGCTTGGTTTCCACTTTCTACATAGTTTCGTGGCAGTGACCTGCCTAGTTTAGAGCCAGGGTATGACAAATGTGTGTACCCAGAAGGGTTAGCAAGTAAATGTATTAGAAAACTGCTACAAAAGAAAAGAGTGCTTCATAAAAGATTTTAATGAGTTCAAAATTGTGTTTATAAATATATGCTGAAAGAGGCAAAACCAAACACAGGAGAGCAATATCAGTGCATTTGATGAACTATAAAGCAAAATCTTGGCTATCAACCTGCTAAAATATCTCTACAAGCTTTAGCCTTGCATAAAGTCAGTAAACAGATCAGTCATCTGTACAGTCATTGAGAGTTCATACTGGCACCAAAACAGAACAGTACATGAATAAGGCTGAAATGCTGAATTTTATATTCTGAAATTCAGTCCCTCCTTTCAATCATCCAGCAAAAGCTGGAACGACAGTAACTGATATATGGAACAGAAAATCAACTACAATACCTGAAGAGAGGAAATGTTACAGGACCAGAAGGGGTACAAGTATGATTGAATAACTGACTAAATTAACTATAGATTATAGGAAAGAATTTTCTTCCCTTGTAGGAGCAGTTTATCATGTGTTGCTGGAGGACCAAAGTATAGAGTGTATAAAAAAATCATCCAATTTTTAAAAAACTTGTAACTATTATGTTATTTGAGATATGTGCATAACAACATACTGTTGGAAAGAGCAAACTCTCAAGCTTTATATGGTTCCCGCTGGGTAGCAGTAGTGGCGCCCACTTCAGTTCTAGTAAGAATGAGGTCAGGACAACAGAAAGTGTTTTGTGTTCTACATTTTGCACGATGTGTGTCATTAATAACTGTTCAGTGTGACTTTCGTACTAGGTATGGTGTGGATCCTCCTACAGCACAGGGCATTAGATGATAGCCTGAGAGGGACTCTCCAAAAATTTAATGTATTTTATGCAGTTTCACAGGAAATGGTGGATGGTCCATTTTTCTTTGCCGAGAATGCTATTAGAGGAAACACAATCTCGACATGTTTGAGAACTCTCTTTTCAGACAGTTGCAGAGTGATTAATTTACCAACAGTATGGGGCACCGTCACCCAGGCATCTGGAACTCCAGGAATTTGTAAATCAAAGGATTACTGAACAATGGATCGGTTGCAATGGTCCAAATGATTCAGCCTTACATTACTGGTCTCCAAGGTCACTGGACCTGACTGTATGTGATTATTTCTTGTGGAGATTTATGAAAGACTGTTTATGTGCCTCTGTTACCAACAACAATGAATGAACTATGACTTTGCTGTGGAAGCTGTAACTCAAGACATGATCACTGCAGTGTGGGAAAAATCTGAATACCACATTGATATATGCTATGCATCTAAAGGGAGGCATATTGAAAACCTATGAAAAAGCATGGAAAAAGAACTTTTTGAGTTTCCTGTTCATCAAAAAACAAAATTCATTATGTATGTTTATTAGTTTCAGATATATAGATGTGCCAAATCAGATGATTCTTTTTGATACACTCGGTACTTCAAGCAATAGGAAAAATAAATAGGTTATTCACAATTGCAAACACATGGTTGTCAGATAGATACATATAATTATAGGCCTATATTGTTGCTACAGAATTATGGAATGCATTTTATGCTCATGATCATGAACTTCTATGGTGAATGACAATCTCCTCTACAGATATAAACACAGAATCCACTAACATTAATCTTATGGAACAAAGTGCTCCCTGTTCTTTCTCAAGTTGCAGAAAACAACAGAGGATGGTGACCAGTGTGAGGTCATATTCCTCACCTTCTGGGATGTGTTTGACATAGTTCTGCTTAGTCACTATGAGCCTACAGAATGTCAGACAGGTATTGTGATTGGCTTTAGGACATTCTAATGGACAAAAATCTACACATTATTCTTGCTGGGATGAAAGCTTCAAAATAATGGTAATTTTGGTGATATCTGAATGCGTATTGTAGGGCCGTTACCGAGTAACTGTCTGGAGTGACGCAAAATGAAATGATTACATAGTTAGTTGTGTGAAAAGCAGATTCTGGACTATTATTCACTGGATGAATGATAAGGAAATATAATTCATCCTCAATGAAACCAACTAGAATCTTCATTTGAGCAATTTACGAGTATTGTTCATCAGCCTGGGATCAATACTGAGTAGTATTAATACAGGTTATAAAAAAGATACAAAGACACATTTTTAGTCATGACTATTTTGTAAACGTGACAGAATGCCACAGAGGCCGAGCAAACTACAGCTGTGGGTGGTACAGGAGAGGTGGTGAGCATTATAATGGAGAGACATCCTGTTAAAATTCCTAGAGTGTATGTTATAAGAAGTCAGGAAATATATCACTTCCTCCTTACAAAATGATCATGATGGAAAAAATCAACCAATTTCAAGCTTATGTAGAGGCCTACTTGTAGTCTTCTTCTTGCACACCATTTTCAAATGGAACAGAAATGGGGAAATGCTGAGAAAAGCCCCACCCTGCATCCGACCCCCACCAACCCGATGAAGGGTGAAGATAGTTACACAGCAAACAATGTCCAAGATGGCAGATTGAGAACAGTAGAAGTGAGAAGGCAAACACGTAATGGACATCAGTTGGAGTGTCAATAATAAAAAGTAGATGAGAGAAATAGGTAAAGCAGCAGGTGGGTGTCCCCGGGACCCTGGATGCAATGGGAGTTGCCCCACCACAGCCTTCTCATCCCTGCTCCGGTGTAGTCAAGGTATTAAAGAGCAACCATTATTCAACATAGTGATACCTATAAAATAGAAAATGTGGTCTCACAGAACAGGAGACTAATGGTATCTGAGAACCAGTTCAACTGTCTGGGCACAAGTCCATCTCGGGTGGCAGTGTCTATACTGTGTTTGGCCCTACCTTTCCTTTAAAACAGCTTCCACTCCTGACGTCATTAATTTAATAAGGTGATGGAACATTTCCTGGGGAATGGCAGACAATTCTTCTTGGAGAGCTGCAACAAGGGAAAGTATCAACGTGTGGTGGGTGGCTCTGAAATGGTGTGAAGCCTGCATTGAAAAATATCCCACTAGTGTACCCCTCACCTCCCATCTACCCAATTTGTATGGGTGCCCTGCCATATTGCTCCAACTTTTTCACCGGCAAAGAGCAATTAAGTACAAAAAATGTTCAAGTAAATCTCTTCACTGATACTCAATGTAGGACAACAAAATTCCTAAGCCCTTCAGATAAGAAACAAGACCACACTGTAATTACTCCACTTCCAAATTCCTCCATAGAGGCAATCAATGTCAGTCACTATAACAGCCACAAATTTACATCTCCATTCTTCATTCTACATCTACAACTATATCCATACTTCGCAAAGCACATGGCACAGGGTATGTCCCGTTGTACCAGTTATTAGGGTTTCTTCCCATTCTATTTACGTACAGAGTGCAGGAAGAATGAATGACTGAATGCCTCTGTGCATGCTGTAATTATTCATATCTTGTCCTCACCATCCCTCTGTAAGGGATACGGAGGGCGTCATAGTATGTTCCTGGAGTCAACATTTAAAGCCAGTTCTTGAAATTTTGTTAGTAGATTTTCTTGGAAGATAGTTTATGTCTATCTTCAAGAGCCTGCCAGTTCAGTTTCTTCAGCATATCTGTAACACTCTCCCATGGGTCAAACAAACCCGTAATTCATGCTGCCCTTCCCTGTATACATTCAATATCCCTCTTAGTCCTATTTGGTACGGTTCCCACACACTTTAGCAATATCCTAGAATGGGTCACTCAAGTGATTTGTAAGCAATCTCCTTTGTAGATTGATTGCATTTCCTCAGTATTCTACCAACTAACTGAAGTCCACCACCTGCTTTACCCACAACCGAGTCTATCTGATCATTCCATTTCATATGCCTACTAAGTGTTACGCCCAGGTATTTCTTGGCTGATTCCAACTGTGACTCAGTGATATTATAGTCATAGGCTACTACATTTTTTTCATTTTGTGAAGTGCACAATTTTACATTTCTGAACATTTAAAGCAAGTTGCAATCTTTGTACCACTTTGAAACCTTATCGCTGGCCGGTTATGGCCGAGCGTTTCTAGGCGCTTCAGTCTGGAACAGCGCAGGTTCGAATCTTGCCTCGGGCATGGATGTGTGTGATGTCCTTAGGTTAGTTAGGTTTAAGTAGTTCTAAGTTCTAGGGTACTGATGACCTCAGATGTTAAGTCCCATAGTGCTCAGAGCCATTTGAAACCTTATCAAGATCTAATTGAATATTTATGAAGCTTCTTTCAGACAATACTTCATTACAGATAACTGCATTGCCTGGAAAAACCCTGAGGTTACTATTGTCTGCAAAGTCATTAATATACAACATGAACAGCAATGGTCCCAATACACTTCCCTGAAGCACACCCAAAGATACTTCTGCACCTGCCGATGACTCTCCTTCCCAGATAACATGCTGTGTGCTCCCTACCAAGTAATTCTCAGTCCAGTCACAAATTTCACTTGACACACCATACGAGCATACTTTTGACAATAATTGTAGGTGTAGTACCAAGTCAAATGCTTTTTGGACATCAAGAAATACTGCATCTACTGACTGCCTTGATCCGAAGTTTTCAGTATTTCCTGTGAGAAAAGTGCGAGTTGGGTTTCACATGATCAATGTTTTTGGAATCTGTGCTGGATGGCATGGAGGAGGTCATTCTTTTCAAGATTCCTTATTATGTTTGAAATCAGAATATGTTGTAAGATTCTACAACAAATCAATGCCAAGGATATTGGATGACAGTTTTGTGGATCATTTCTACTAATCTTCTTGTAGACGGATTTTACCTGTGCTTCCTACCAACTACTGGGCACAGTGTTTTGTTCACAGGATCTATGATAGATTATATTTAGAAGACGGGCTAACTCAGCTGCAAGTTCAGGATGGAATCTGATAGGGATTCCATCAGGTCATGGAGCTTTGTTTAGTTTTAACAATTTGAGCTGTTTCTCAACACCTCTCAACCTCACTCATCTTTTCAGTGGTTTATGGGTTAAATTGGGGCAATACTCCTGGATTTTCCTTCGTAAACAAACATTTCAAAACAGAGCTAAGCATTCCAGCTTTTGCTTCCCTACCCTCAATTTCTGTTCCTGTCTCTTTTGCTGGGGACTGGACACTAACGTTGGTGCCACTAACAGCTTTTATATATAATGAAAATTTCTTTGGGATTTACGAAAGATCATTGGCAATATTCAGGTATGGTAGACACTGAAGACTTCACGCAGTGCCATCTTGACCGCCAAATGCGTTTCATTCAGCATCTCTATTATAGTCCTATGCTTTGCTAAACACCTATTATGCAGCAGCCTCTGTTCCTTTAGAAGTTCAGATCATGTCACCGAGATATCAACAACACACTAGTGCCCAAAAGTTAAGCATAAATGGTGGGTAGAGGACAGGGGGGAGAGGTAGGAGGGGGAGGGGGGGGGGTAGGGCAATTAAATGAAGAAAGGAAGGTGTGCAGTTACTGTAAATGACGTAAAATCAATCCACAAACCAGAATTTCTTTGTCTCTAGAGGAAAGTAGCACATCTTTTCCGAACAGGTTTACAATTCAAGAACAACAAAAAGCACTGCATCTGAGCCATAATGTCCCAGTTGTGTCTGCTGGCAAATGCTCCCACAGCTTCAAGCAGATCACACACAAACCACAACAGTCTTATCAACACTGAATGTGATGTGTCACTAAGTGTCATCTTGAGGCTTTGGTGCCAATATTGAAAAACAAAAAAAAAAAAAAAAATCTTCATCACATACCAGTACAACAGACAAACAAGAGTAATCACTCCACAAGAGGACTTATATCTGACCTAAAGCTGTCATGACATGGGACGTATTGCAAAGTATGCCAGGTGAGGTGTCCATCATGGTTGCCGGATGCTCTGAAATTACTTGCTACATCCCACAGAATGTGCTCCTCATGGTGATATGCAATAACAGTGCTCTCAGCAGCACTTCTAGTCTGCAACTGTCCACATAAATGAACAAACTTTCTTTGCAAGAATGGATGTGAGTAAAATGTCTGTGTTAATTCTGTTAATGATTGTTGAAGAAGAGCGGAGAAAATTGCCAAGAAGATTCTTGGCTCACCAATGTCTTGAACAGCAAATTGCTGGTTGAGGAATACTAAACAATACTGTACAAAGATCTGAGACATGTACTAGTAGAAGTTATTCATCAACTCAATTAAATCTCTATCAGTTTTAAATTGAATACACTGGCTAACAATGAAAATGTTTTAGGCTCAAAAATAGTTAATTCTCATGTATTTCCATCTGCTGAATTAAAAAATCACCATAAAAATGACAAGTTAGCTCTTGCTTTGGAGACAGTGACATTTCATTTTTATAGTCAACATTTTAAATTTGGGGGAAATTTTGTTTTCGGAGTTGGCACAACTGTCCAATAAAAAAAAAATACAAATGCTCTTAAGCTGTTTGTAAGTCATAAAAATAAATATTGTTGCTGTGACTGAGTTTCATATAGTTTCTGCAGTAATTAAAGAAGAATTTCTGGTTTGAGAGTGCTTTTGTAGCGCAAAATTTGTAAAAATGCCACAAAAATGTGTAAACAAGGTGAATAATTTTTATTATATTTGTGGTGAATTAACTTTTTCCTCGCAGAAATGCAAACTGATGCCTCTTGTAAAGGCTGCCTATCAGTATTATTTTGATATGAAAGTAGGGCACCAGGATATGTCTTGGGCTCCACATATATGCTGCAACACTTGTTCAGTTACACTGCGAGAATGGCTGAAAAATAAGAAATGGTCTACGACTTTTGCTGTGCCTATGGCTTGCAGGAGCCTACAAATCATACAGATGACTGCTATTTCTGCTCGACTCCATACATATAGGCAGGATTGTCTATGAAGAAAAGAAGAACAGTGTAGTACCCTAATCTTCGATTTGCTAATCGACCCATTCTGCATTCAGATAGTTTATCAGTTCCTACTCCACCTGAAAATTGTGTGTTTTAAGTAGAAAATGAAGACAAAGTGGAATAATAATAATAATAATAATAATAATAATAATAACCAAACAAGCTTTCCACATCCCGTGACCCTGATTTTGAGGGAAAAGATGATAAACCGCACAGACTGAGTCAAGTGCAATTGAGTGATCTCATTAGAGATCTTGACCTGTCAAAGGAGAAGGCAGAAATTCTTGGGTCTCACCTACAGCAATGGAATCTTCTCTAAAGTGATGTGACTGTCTCAGAGTACAGAAAACATCACATGGAACTGCTTTCCTTTTTGGAGAAGAAAAACAATCTTGTTGTTTGTTGTGATATTAATAGCTTAATGAAATCTTTGAATTTGAACCATGATCTAACTGAATGGAGGCTATTCATACACTCTTACAAGCTTAATTTGAAAGCTGTATTACTTCACAACAGCAACTATCTTCCTTTCATTCCTGTTGGTCATGCAGTTCACATAAAGGTGACATACACAAATGACAGCCCTCTTGGACTCAGTCACATATCACGAACACAAATGGGCAATCTAGGGTATTCTAAAAGTCATTGTCACACTCTTACGACTGAAACTGCGGTAGACAAAACATTGCTGCTTCTTATGTATGTGGGACAGCACGGATAGGAAACCCCATTATATTAAAACAGACTGGCCTGAAAGAAATTTTAACCCAGTGAGAAAAACGTTGTTGTCGAGCATCTCGTGGACCCAAAACACCTTGTTCTTCCACCCCTGCATATCAAGCTGGGTTTCATGCAAAATTCTGTCTAAGGTATGAACCAAGAAGGATGGGCCTTCAAGTACGTAAGAGAGAAATTTCCAAAATTGAATGATGCAGAAGTTAAGGAAGGTTTCTTATCGGATCACAAATTCCAGAACTTGTAAAGTATCCAGCATTTGACGAAGTTTTGGAGGGGGGGAAAAAGAAGGACGCTTGGAAAGCTTTCAACGGAGCTGTTCATGGATTTTTAGGCAACAAAAGAGATGATAACTACACTCAGTTGTTGACAGTGATGAGCATGGAGAAAGATTCCATCAGGACATTTCTGTTATGGAACAAAGATATCAGGGCCCTTGGAATGAAGAAATGTTTGCGGATTACTGTTGGTCTTTGTGTAGGGATGCCCCTGAACTCCATTACAAGAGGAAAGCTAAAAGCCAATGATCTCATGCAGCCACCACGATTCTCTTCAGACCCAACCATCTACAAGGATTTCTTCCAGCAATTTAGAACTTTTAAAATGTAGCTACCATTTAAAAAATTCAAATAAACTTTCAATGTTGTTAGCATATGTAATTAAAATGTGTCTCTTTCTCTTAATCAATTAATACAAAATACTTCCATCTAATGTGTATCACAGAAATTGCTAAGAATTGACTCTTGTTGTTGTTGTTGTTGTTGTTGTTGTTGTTGTGGTCTTCAGTCCTGAGACTGGTTTGATGCAGCTCTCCATGCTACTCTGTCCTGTGCAAGCTTCTTCATCTCCCAGTACCTACTGCAACCTACATCCTTCTGAATCTGCTTAGTGTATTCATCTCTTGGTCTCCCTCTACGATTTTTACCCTCCACGCTGCCCTCCAATGCTAAATTTGTGATCCCTTCATGCCTCAAAACATGTCCTACCAACCGATCCCTTCTTCTAGTCAAGTTGTGCCACAAACTTCTCTTCTCCCCAATCCTATTCAATACCTCCACATTAGTTACGTGATCTACCCACCTTATCTTCAGCATTCTTCTGTAGCACCACATTTCGAAAGCTTCTATTCTCTTCTTGTCCATACTAGTTATCGTCCATGTTTCACTTCCATACATGGCTACACTCCATACAAATACTTTCAGAAACGACTTCCTGACACTTAAATCTACACTCGATGTTAACAAATTTCTCTCCTTCAGAAACTATTTCCTTGCCATTGCCAGTCTACATTTTACATCCTTTCTACTTCGACCATCATCAGTTATTTTACTCCCTAAATAGCAAAACTCCTTTACTACTTTAAGTGTCTCATTTCCTAATCTAATTCCCTCAGCATCACCCGATTTAATTTGACTACATTCCATTATCCTCGTTTTGCTTTTGTTGACTCATGAAGTGTGGGAAACATTCAAAAATTGTTTTTTGTTGGCCAGTGATATATCTAAAGTGTCTAATGTCAGTTACCGCATGTATAATATCAATATTCTCAATGTTGTACTGACTATCATCACTCTGAAATAATGTACTTCACATATGTTTCAAGACTGGTATTAATTTTGTAGTTTCATTCCAATGAAAGAGGAGATTTTCCAAAGCTGCTCACCATCACTGAAAAAGGTTTTTAATTACAAGCATGAGGTTGTATATAAAACCAAGAGATAGGTATAGATACTTCACACAAACTTGCAGATTATCAAAAACTTCCTGTGTATAATTTGTGTTTACTTTCTGACACAAGCTGGCAGTCACGTTTAGATTTCTGGCCACTGAGAAAACATTCCAGTCACTGGGCTATGCAACTATAATTGCAACAAATGCATTATTTATAATAAAGAACATTGACTACTACAGATAATATGTCTACTAAATTAGTAACAAAGGCCTAGCTAGAATCTTTTAGAAAGTAAAAGGTGACAAAAACGTTTGAAGCAGCTAGACGCGAACCTCTTGAAGATCACGATGCTAAAAACTACACTACAGTTTTGGCATGGCTGCATTGCCTCAGTCATATGGCGTACACAGTGTAATGGCTGCATCTACAGATATAATTTCATATTAAACAATGACAAATCATATCCAAAATTATATGCTTTTGATATATCATCATTGTGTCATAGGACTGAATTGGCACACTTTGACAGCACACAAGTTACAACACTAAAAACAGCAAATATGGAAAGCCTGAACTACTGACATGTAGTCTACCATCATTTTATTTTAACACATCTTACCTAAAACAACGCATTTTCAGGTGATCCTCAATGTGCTGATGCTTTGAAACAGATTACACGCATACTACCTACTACTCTATAACACCCAATACGGAGCTTAACTCCATATAATATGGCAGCTCATATGTTCTGCTTGTGACGTAAAACCGATGCTGCATTTCATTGGCCATGTTCCTCTCCACAAGGCAAAAATCTGACAAAACAGACACACTATTTCACACTTCATTATGTAGTGGAATGTAGAATTTTAAGCTGCAACATCACCAGATCCTTGTCCATGTATATTTTTCATATCGTGTAAGAAGACATCTTAACTTCATGAAGAAACCCAGTGATTATTAGAGAGATGCACCAGAATAACTGTTTATGAAAATTCATCTTTTATTAAAAGCAGACTGTTTCGGCATTTATTGCCATTGTCAAGAACCTGTGAATACAGTTTTGGTGAGAATGTGTATAAATGTGAATATCACTTATATTATAGCAACTATACTGTATTCATCATACCCCCATGAACCATGGACCTTGCCGTTGGTGGGGAGGCTTGAGTGCCTCGGCGATACAGATGGCCGTACCGAAGGTGCAACCACAACGGAGGGATATCTGTTGAGAGGCCAGACAAATGTGTGGTTCCTGAAGAGGGGCAGCAGCCTTTTCAGTAGTTGCAGGGGCAACAGTCTGGATGATTGACTGATCTGGCCTTGCAACACTAACCAAAACGGCCTTGCTGTGCTGATACCGCGAACGGCTAAAAGCAAGGGGAAACTACTGCCGTAATTTTTCCCGAGGGCATGCAGCTCTACTGTATGGTTAAATGATGATGGCGTCCTCTTGGGTAAAATATTCCGGAGGTAAAATAGTCCCCCATTCGGATCTCTGGGCGGGGACTACTCAAGAGCACGTCGTTATCAGGAGAAAGAAAACTGGCGTTCTACGGATCGGAGCGTGGAATGTCAGATCCCTTAATCGGGCAGGTAGGTTAGAAAATTTAAAAAGGGAAAAGGATAGGCTGAAGTTAGATATAGTGGGAATTGGTGAAATTCTGTGGCAGGAGGAACAAGACATTTGGTCAGGTGAATACAGGATTATAAATACAAAATCAAATAGGGGTAATGCAGGAGTAGGTTTAATAATGAATAAAAAAATAGGAGAGAGGGTAAGCTACTACCAACAGCATAGTGAACGCATTATTGTGGCCAAGATAGACACGAAGCCCACGCCTACTACAGTAGTACAAGTTTATATGCCAACTAGCTCTGCAGATGATGAAGAAATTGATGAAACATATGATGAGATAAAAGAAATTATTCAGGTAGTGAAGGGAGACGAAAATTTAATAGTCATGGGTGACTGGAATTCGTCAGTAGGAAAGGGAGAGAAGGAAACGTAGTTGGTGAATATGGATTGGTGGAGAGAAATGAAAGAGGAAGCCGTCTCATAGAATTTTGCACAGAGCATAACTTAATCATAGCTAACACTTGGTTCAAGAATCATAAAAGAAGGTTGTATACATGGAAGAACCCTGGAGATACTAGAAGGTATCAGATAGATTATATAATGGTAAGACAGAGATTTAGGAACCAGGTTTTAAGTTGTAGGACATTCCCAGGGGCAGATGTGGACTCTGACCACAATCTATTGGTTATGAACTGTAGATTAAAACTGAAGAAATTGCAAAAAGGTGGGAATTTAAGGAGATGGGACCTGGATAAACTGAAAGAACCAGAGGTTGTAGAGAGTTTCAGGGAGAGCATAAGGGAACAATTGACAGGAATGGGGGAAAGAAATACAGTAGAAGAAGAATGGGTAGCTCTGAGGGATGAAGTAGTGAAGGCAGCAGAGGATCAAGTAGGTAAAAAGACTAGGGCTAGTAGAAATCCTTGGGTAACAGAAGAAATATTGAATTTAATTGATGAAAGGAGAAATATAAAAATGCAGTAAATGAAGCAGGCAAAAAGGAATACAAACGTCTCAAAAATGAGATCGACAGAAAGTGCAAAATGGCTAAGCAGGGTTGGCTAGAGGACAAATGTAAGGATGTAGAGGCTTATCTCACTAGGGGTAAGATAGATACTGCCTACAGGAAAATTAAAGAGACCTTTGGAGAAAAGAGAACCACTTGCGTATGAATATCAAGAGCGCAGATGGAAACCCAGTTCTAAGCAAAGAAGGGAAAGCAGAAAGGTGGAAGGAGTATATAGAGGGTCTATACAAAGGCGATGTACTTGAGGACAATATTATGGAAATGGAAGAGGATGTAGATGAAAATGAAATGGGAGATACGATACTGCGTGAAGAGTTTGACAGAGCACTGAAAGACCTGAGTCGAAACAAGGCCCCGGGAGTAGACAACATTCCATTAGAACTACTGACGGCCTTGGGAGAGCCAGTCCTGACAAAACTCTACCATCTGGTGAGCAAGATGTATGAGATAGGCGAAATACCCTCAGACTTCAAGAAGAATATAATAATTCCAATCCCAAAGAAAGCAGGTGTTGACAAATGTGAAAATTACCTAACTATCAGTTTAATAAGCCACAGCTGCAAAATACTAACGCGAATTCTTTACAGACAAATGGAAAAACTGGTAGAAGCCGACCTCGGCGAAGATCAGTTTGGCCTCCACAGAAATGTTGGAACAGGTGAGGCAATACTGACCCTACGACTTATCTTAGAAGCTACATTAAGGAAAGGCAAACCTACATTTCTGGCATTTGTAGACTTAGAGAAAGCATTTGACAATGTTGACTGGAATAATCTCTTTCAAATTCTGAAGGTGGCAGGGGTAAAATACAGGGAGCGAAAAGCTATTTACAATTTGTACAGAAACCAGATGGCAGCTATAAGAGTCGAGGGGCATGAAAGGGAAGCAGCGGTTGGGAAGGGAGTGAGACAGGGTTGTAGCCTCTCCCCGATGTTATTCTCTCTGTATATTGAGCAAGCAGTAAAGGAAACAAAAGAAAAATTTGGTGTAGGTATTAAAGTCCATGGAGAAGAAATAAAAACGTTGAGGTTCGCCGATGACATTGTAATTCTGTCAGAGACAGCAAAGGACTTGGAAGATCTGTTGAACGGAATGGTCAGTGTCTTGAAAGGAGGATATAAGATGAACATCAACAAAAGCAAAACGAGGATAATGGAATGTAGTCGAATTAAGTCTGGTGACGCTGAGGGAATTAGATTAGGAAATGAGACACTTAAAGTAGTAAAGGAGTTTTGCTATTTGGGGAGCAAAATAACTGATGATGGTTGAAGTAGAGAAGATATAAAATGTAGACTGGCAATGGCAAGGAAAGCGTTTCTGAAGAAGAGAAATTTGTTAACGTCGAGTATAGATTTAAGTGTCAGGAAGTCGTTTCTGAAAGTATTTGTATGGAGTGTAGCCATGTATGGAAGTGAAACATGGTCGATAAATAGTTTGGACAAGAAGAGAATAGAAGCTTTCGAAATGTGGTGCTACAGAAGAATGCTGAAAATTAGATGGGTAGATCACGTAACTAATGAGGAGGTATTGAATAGAATTGGGGAGAAGAGGAGTTTGTGGCACAACTTGACAAGAAGAAGGGATCAGTTGGTAGGACATCTTCTGAGGCATCAAAGGATCACCAATTTAGTATTGGAGGGCAGCGTGGAGGGTAAAAATCGTAGAGGGAGACCAAGAGATGAATACACTAAGCAGATTCAGAAGGATGTAGGCTGCAGTAGGTACTGGGAGATGATGAAGCTTGCACAGGATAGAGTAGCATGGAGAGCTGCATCAAACCAGTCTCAGGACTGAAGACAACATCATGATCAACTGTATTCATGACTAGATTGATGTGACTTCCATATTACGTCATTAGGGAACTGTCTTACAACTGTCAGTGTTTTGCTTAGATGGTAACTGATGTAAATATATCGAAAATAATATGTTAATTATGGTTTGGCAGTTCTACTCTTATGCCATTATATGTTTACAGAGATTACATAGACGAACAATGATATCACTGTATTAACTAAATTTTGTCACCATTATCTTTTGTCATTGCATCTCCTTTAGCCATTTTCGTGTTATGAAAGTTCAATAAAGTATTTGAGGTAGTATTTATGTCGAAATTGATAAATTGGAAATAACAAATGCAACAACCAAAGATAAAAATATAATGTCATAACAGTAGACATGTCACACTACTGTCAAACCATAATCAATATATTTTTTTCGATATATTTATGTCAGCTGCCATATAATTAAAACACAGAAGTTATAAGACAGTTCACTAATGACATAATATGGAAGTCACATCATTCTAGATGTGAATACAATACAGTCACTTTAATGTGAATGACGTTCACATTTATACACATTCTCACCAAAACTGTATTCACAGGTAACTGACAATGGTGATAAATGCCAAAATAGTCTCCCATTAACAAATATTCACTATTGTGAGCAGCTTCGCTGGTGCATCTTTCTAATAATCATGTCATTATCTAACATATATTGTGCTGCTTGCCCTAAAGAAGAAAACTTGTTGACAAAACCTACTGATGTTTGCTGAAAACTGTTGGTGTAACACACAGCTGGCTCAAGTCACAGAACACAGAGCAGTTAGTATGTATACGAGATGTCCAACAGTGTGTCTTCTGAAACTTCCTGGCAGATTAAAACTGTGAGCCGGACCGAGACTCGAACTCGGGACCTTTGCCTTTCACGGGCAAGTGCTCTACCAGCTGAGCTACCCAAGCACGACTCACACCCCATCCTCACAGCTTTAATTCTGCCAGTAAAGCACTTGCCCGCAAAAGGCAAAGGTCCCGAGTTCAAGTCTCGGTCCGGCACACAGTTTTAATCTGCCAGGAAGTTTCATATCGGCGCACACTCTGCTGTAGAGTGAAAATTTCATTCTAGTGTGTCTTCTGCTTATGGCAGTGCACAGATGCATTAACTTACTACAAACTTGTCAAAATTGAGACTGGACCATGAATCAATGTGCTCTCACAAATGAATTCCATTCCACTTTGCAAAATGATACTCACTTCAAGAGGAAGTGACAACTGGTAAAACCATTGGACCACTGTGCAGAGAGGCCAGTCGGGTGGTGTTGGTGTCATCGGCATTAGTGTGGGAAGACACCATGTTGCATGAGAGTACAAAGACAAGGGGATGCAACAACACGTGTTTTTTCAGATGTACAGTTTCTCCATGAATGATAATATCAATCGCCAGCGAGCTTATCTAAGGGACATACTTCCAACAGATGAATATATGAAAAGGAGGACTATTGAGATGTGTCCCTGTTTGAATCAGATAGAAAGAGGAATACACAACTGTGAATAATTGTAGCCATAATTACTTTGCATGTAGAACATGCAGTAATGTGAGTATCTGTGTCTGCATCTGCAGATATCTGCTACAATAATTACAATGTGATTAAAATATTATGAAACACTTATTCGCTTACAGTCCACAAAATTTTATGAAGCAGCACCACATGTTGGCAGACTATGTTATGTTAAAATTTGGCCATGATCACCTTCTAAGCTCCTATTTTACAGCATGTGAATAACAAGGTCTATCTACAGAATATGCAAAAAAACTGGATAAGGATTCTTCCTGCTCTCTTTCCCAGGACAGGCAATAACTATCAATCGAGCACTTTAATCACCCCATAGGGAATGTCTGATCACGCTTCATCTGGTTCCTTACATTGTTCAATATCCAGATTAGGAAATAGGATATTCTTCTTTGGCTATGCACAGTTTTTAAGGTATCAGCATAATTGACATGGTTGTATTCTGCGAGATTTCAGCTCTCTTTATTTGTTACCCCCTCATGCGAGCACTCTAATGTTCCATGAGGTGCACAGAATTTTCATTTACTGTTTTGTTCCTTATTTGGATGCTGTCCATACATTCCACATGAAAAGTGATGCATCGCATCTATGCCACACTGCTTGGGTGATGTCTGGATACTTTTGATCACATAGCATAGTTAACAGACGCACAGTATTTCTAACACAAAGTGTTTCTATTCAATGTATAAATTTTAAAAACAAATTCTAACTTGAATGAAATTTACACTCTGCAGCATAGTGTGGGCTGATATGAAACTTCCTTCAGATTAAAACTGTGTGCTGGATGGAGACTAACTGATGACCAATGCCTTTCATGGGCAAGTCCACTACCATTTGAGCTACTCAAGATTGGGTAGTTCAGCTGGCAGAGAACTTGCCTGTGAAAGGCAAACGTCCCAAGTTAGAGTCTCAATCCAGCACACGGTTTTCATCTGCCAGGAAGTTTCAAATTCTAAGTTACAACACAATACAAATTACAGGCAGTTAGAAAATTATAAATAATATAAGAAAAACAATCACATGAATGTATGACACAATCATAAAGTTAAGAGATGCTTCTGTAGAGAAGAAATCAGTTCAATTTATCAGAGACAACATATCATGCAAACACATTGAAATCTGTACAGTAGCATGCCAAAATTAGTTTAACAGTGCTTAAAAATGTTAGTTTACAGAAACAATGAGGATGCAGTTATTTCTATTTCTGATCTACCAATGTCTACATATAGAAGAGTATGTTTTCTAGTACACACAACTGCCAGCCTGATGAATAAGGCACATCAACAACACATGCTTACAAAGAAGCAAAAGGCAAACAATGCCTCATAGGACATTAGAAAAGTTGTTTTGGAGGCATCTTTGATACTATCAAAAATTAAGCATGCCAAAATTTGAATGGGAAAAAGAAGGAGTATAAAAAGTAAATAATTGTGAACACTCAGGCATAGTTGTCAATAAAGGAAAAAATATCCTGGTATGAGTCTGAGATCATTATGAACTATATTAATAAAAGAGACTATAAAGACAATATTGTTCAGGCTCTTCAAGCCATGGGTACAGATGTGTGGACTTCAAGTCTTCACTTTGCAAAATTAATGAACTGTTTTTACCAATATGGGACCTATATTACACATTTGTGTAGGTTGCATAGTCTTACTTTTTGCCACTAGACCTCACCACCCTCCAATCTTAGTGCCACTTATGTTATTTTGAAAATATTGCTCAGCAGAGTGGCTGCCCACAGTGCATGCTATGAAGGTAGTTTGAAATAATACATTTTTGTACACCTTAGATTTGCTTTATCTGTTGCTTTTAACACATGAAAAAGTCATATTTGATTGATATATGTTTTTACAATTATTTCTTATTTTGAGCACAGCAGATGATGAAATTCTAAGTAAATATACAAGTACTTCAGGTCACAACCTGTATTTCATAGTCAGTGCAAATAGTTTTTCATTTCAAGTTTTAGTTGTTATGGCATTGCATGAGGAAAATTCTCCCCATTATCTAATGTTTAGCCATATTTAACTTAATTGTTAGGAAACAGATTATTATAAAATCGAGAATTAATTTATGTTGTTATTTTCAGTTATCGGAGATGAAGAAATACTTCACACACTGGAGGAGAGCAATTTCAGTTTAGCCTCAGACAACGAGTTTTGAAAAAACTCAAATGAGGAGACATTGTCAAATCTGCAGTGGCTATTGAAGCCTACAGAAATCAAAGTTGAAGACACAAAATCTAACACATTGAAGAACAAAGTACATGGCTATAAGTTAAAGTGGACTCAATCAAAAATGGCAAACCAGCAACCAGGAAAAGACAGTTATGAAGAACTGACCCACAGTGTATTCATGGTATTCTTTGAATATTATAAGGATCTACATCTACATCCATTCTCTGCAAGCCACCTGACGGTGTGTGGCGGAGGGTACCCTCAGTACCTCTATCGGTATGCCTCTGTGTGGGCTCTAATCTCTCTGATTTTATCCTCATGGTCTGTTCACAAGATATATGTAGGAGGAAGCAATATACTGCTTGACTCCTCGGTGAAGGTATGTTCTCGAAACTTCAACAAAAGCCCATACCAAGCTACTGAGCATCTCTCTTGCAGAGTCTTCCATTGGCGTTTATCTATCATTTCCGTAACCCTTTCGCAATTACTAAATGACCCTGTAATGAAGCATGCTGCTCTCTGTTGGATCTTCTCTCTCTCTTCTATCAACCCTATCTGGTACGGATCCCACACTGGCGAGCAGCATTCAAGCAATGGGTGAACAAGTGAACTGTAACCTACTTCCTTTGTTTTCGGACTGCATTTCCTTAGGATGCTTCCAATGCATCTCAGTCTGGCATCTGCTTTACCGATGATTAATTTCATATGGTCATTCCATTTTAAATCACTCCTAATGTGTACTCCCAGATAATTTATGGAATTAACTGCTTCCAGTTGCTGACCTGCTATATTGTAGCTAAATGATAAAGGATCTTTCTTTCTATGTAGTCACAGCACATTACACTTGTCTACATTGAGTTTCAATTGCCATTCCCTGCACCATGTGTCAATTCATTGCAGATCCTCCTGCATTTGATTACAATTTTCCATTGTTACAACCTCTCGATATACTACAGCATCATCCGCAAAAAGCCTCAGTGAACTTCCGATGTTATCCACAAGGCCATTTATATACATATTGTGAATAGCAACAGTCCTACGACACTCCCCTGCGGCACACCTGGAATCACTCTTACTTCGGAAGACTTCTCTCCATTGAGAATGAGATGCTGCGTTCTATTATCTAGGAACTCTTCAATCCAATCACACAATTCGTCTGATAGTCCATATGCTCTTACTTTGTTCATTAAGTGACTGTGGGGAACTGCATCAAACACCTTGCGGAAGTCAAGAAACATGGCATCTACCTGGGAAACCGTGTCTATGGCCCTCTGAGTCTCGTGGACGAATAACGCGAGCTGGGTTTCACAAAATCTTCTTTTTCAAAACCCATACTGATTCCAACACAGTAGATTTCTAGTCTCCAGAAAAGTCATTATACTCTAACATAATACATGTTCCAAAATTCTACAACTGATCGACATTAGAGATATAGATCTATAGTTCTGCACATCTGTTCGGCATCCCTTCTTGAAAACGGGAATGCCTCTGCCCTTTTCCAATCTTTTGGAACACTATGCTCTTCTAGAGACCTACGGTACACCGCTGCAAGAAGGAGGCAAATTCTTTCGCATACTCTGTGTAAAATCTAACTGGTATCCCATCAGGTCCAGCGGCCTTTCCTCTTTTCAGTGATTTTAATTGTTTTTCTATCCCTTTGTAATCTATTTCGATATCTACCATTTTGTCATCTGTGCGACAATCTAGAGAAGGAACTACAGTGCAGTCTTCGTCTGTGAAACAGCTTTGAAAAAAGACATTTAGTATTTCGGCCTTTAGTCTTTCATCCTCTGTTTCAGTACCATTTTGGTCACAGAGTGTCTGGACATTTTGTTTTGATCCACCTACCGCTTTGACATAAGACCAAAATTTCTTAGGAATTTCTGCCAAGTCAGTACATAGAACTTTGCTTTCGAATTCGTTGAATGCCTCTCGCATAGCCCTCCTCACACATTTCACTTCGTGTAATTTTTTTGTCTGCAAGGCTTTGGCTATGTTTATGTTTGCTGTGAAGTTCCCTTTGCTTCCGTAGCAGTTTTGTAACTCAGTTGTTGTACTACAGTGGCTCTTTTCCATCTGTTATGATCTTCCTTGGCACATACTCATCTAACGCATATTGTACGATGGTTTTGAACTTTGTCCACTGATCCTCATCACTATCTGCACTTGAGATAAAACTTTTGTGTTGAGCTGTCAAGTTCTCTGAAATCTGCTTTTTGTCACTTTTGCTAAACAGAAAAATCTTCCTACCTTTTTTAATATTTCTATTTACGGATGAAATCACCGATGCTGTAACCGCTTTATGAGTGCTGATTACCTGTTCTGCATTAACTGTTTCAAATAGTTCGGGTCTGTCACCAGAAGGTCTAATATGTTATCTCCACGAGCCAGTTCTCTGTTTAACTGCTCAAGATAGTTTTCAGATAATGTACTTAAAAAAATTTCACTGGATTCTTTGTCCCTGCCATCCATTATGAACATTTGAGTCTCCCAGTCTATACCTGGTAAATTAAGATCTCCATCCAAAACTATAACATGGTCCGGAAATCTACTAGAAATATTTTCCAAATTTTACTTCAGATGTTCTGCCACAACAGCTGCTGAGGCAGGGGGCCTATAGACACATCCAATTACCATGTTTGAGCCTGCTTTAACCGTTACCTTCACCCAAATTATTTCACATTTCAGATCTCCGTCAATTTCCTTCGATTTTTGGAACATTGCTGCAGAACAAACAAATATCTATCATGTGCAAAAGAATTCTGCAAATCTGAACACAAACATTAATGGAACTCTTTCCTTTATTGGCCTTGGGATCCTTATGGGCACACTCATGTTATCACGAGCCAGAATGTACAGGAGTACGTCACCTGATATGCCTCTTATCACTAATATTATGACACAGGATAGGTATATGAAAGAATTTAAATTTTGTAAATAATGTAGATGACCACAACAGGACTAATAAACTCTGGGTAGTAAGGCCTATAATTAATTCTTTGAAGAAAAAGTGAATCACGTAGCCACAATCTAAAACATTTCTTAATTTATGATGCTCAGGTGGTCCCTTTCTCTGGAACATGTGGCATGAGAACACATGTTCCACATAAGCCTAATCCACTTGGGTTAAAGAACTTTATTTCAGGTTCCACATGTGGTCTAGTTCTTGACTTCACTATTTATATTCAGAAAGGAACATTGCCTGAATCTAATTAAAAGAAATAGATTTATGAGCAGGTTTAATTACACTTTCGACTGTGACAGTTCCCAAAAAATGGACAGCGTGTAATACACAGTGACAGATTTTTTACAGGCATTAAGTCAACTGAGCTGTTAGATAACAATATGTCTCCAACAGAAACTGTCATGAAAAACAGAATTTCTGAGGTGGTTTCAGAATTGAAAGAGTTGATGGTGATTTGAATAGAGGGGATTAGGACAAATACGTAAGGCAAGACAAAAAGGTGTGTGCCCTTAAATGAAAAGATATGTCTTATTCCTCCTGTGTTGTAAGTGTAAACACCAGGACAAAAATGTGACCAGTTATACTGTTTATTCATTTTCCTGATTTCACTATTGTTAATCATTTGATTGTGTACAAAAAGTCTTGTGCAAAAGAAGGAGTACCAAAATTTAACTATGTGTCTGTATTAAATTTCAGATTGAATTTGGGCAATGAGCTAATAAAAGTTCTCTCATGTGAAAAATTTCTCTCAGTTCTCCAGAGAAATATGAGAACGAGTGGGAGAGCACTGACAGTTATGAAGCTGATCAATACACCCAAGAGAAGAATCATTGTCCCCCAGCCAAGACACCTTTGTCGATATGACCAGGTTGCAAATCTTCCCTAATATGTAGAGCCACAGAATGCATCTAAATGTCACTATGAACAAGACGATTTGCAAGAAGTGTAATTTATATTTATGTGTACTTAAAAATAACTGCTTTTTAAAATTAAATGAACCAAAATCTTAAAATGTGTTACAAAATTTTTTTCTTCTGCTGATTGAGACCTGAAGTACACATGTGTACCTTAAATATTTTAGAAAATACAAAAAATGAAAATTTAAAAAATGTATCTCTGTGTAACAACAATAAAACAAATGATGAAAACATTTTTCTTTATTTATTTTATCACTGGGACTGAAGAGGTTAATGATGTTCGATAAAAGTGCACTTTGCATGATGAACGATAGGAACTGAACAGGAAGAATTGAGAGTCTAAAGTGGACAGCCAATCACACTGCCTGTTCGTAATTTCCTAGGATTCATAAATGAAGTTAGCTAGTATTTTGTTTCATTTGTAGTCATTTAAGCTTTGCTATTAGGTACCAACCTAACCAAAACCTAAGAAATAGTGACGTATTCAGAAAAAAAAGAAAAAGAAAAACAGGACAACCAAGATTACAAGACTGTGTGGTTCTCAATGGCTACCATATACTACCATCCGATTGACTATGGCCAATGATGATGAACCGCTAACAGCAGAATGCAACAGAAGAACTGCACTTGAACCAAGTTTTTATTATTTATTATATTTCAAGGAAACTGTATAATAAAAAGAACATCAAGTGATCTAGATGGCATTAATTGTTATGCATGGTTGTTTGGTGCAATTAGGCAACATTATCACAAAGTTGAATAGGAAGCTGAAGTACGTCCAAATTGAAACATGAGATAAACATGAAAAGGATTCCATTTACTGATTGGCTTTCACATTAAAGAAAACTGTAAAGCTATGAGTGAAGTCCTATAAGCACATTATAATATATCCCCGAATTTTATTTAGAGCAGGGAAAATGTTTCCACAAATTCTTAATGTTTTATGCTTAACATAGGGCATTAGCAGCTGCAGAAAATTAGAAAGATAAAGGCAATGAAATCAAAGCAGTGCAATATTGGTGCCCACAAATAAAACCAAATTTATTATTGTAAACTATTTGCCTCTGATGGCCTCATTGTGATGAGATGTTAAACCTAAATGTTCCAGTGCTGTTACACAATCACCAGTGAGTTTCTCTTCATTTAATAGTAAAACATAACTCACATTGTATCTAAATGTAAGGTTGAGATAACAGTCAACAGCTTTATAAAATTAGTTCAACAAAAGCCTTAACAGTATTTTTGTTGTTAGTGTTACTGTCTGTCTTGAGCAGTCAAATAATGAGTGTAAACAGTTATTTTATCTGCAACTAGAGGAACTTCTTTTTTGCTTTGCTATACTTACTATGAGATGAAAACATATGTCTAAACCTGTCACAAAAATCACTAAAAAATTAGTAGATCCATTTTTGACATGTTTTTGTTCCATAGAAAGTACAGCAAAGTAAAAAAAAAAATTATTCTAATTATTTGCAGCTGATAAACACAGATGCTCATATAATTAAACATGAAGCATACTGGTTTGCACAAAAAAAAGGTCAACCAAATTCAGAACCAATCCACATAGTCGTCTAATGACCACTGATTTAAAATACTGGCTACTCTAAACGTACAGAAAAAAAGTTCACACTATTCAGAGACGGACAGCCCACACAGCTTCCAACACTTAAATTAACCAATAACCGTGGCAACATGAAGGGCATCCAGCCACAACATTAAAATAAAATTACCAAATCCAGAAAAACACCAGATACTGTGTGATAGAACAAACCTTGGGAAAGAGTGTGTTGCAGCTGATGAACTGTATAAAAATTCTGTATGTACTGAACAATACAATACAAAATGAATCATGAAATGTGATGTTAAGCAGTATGGTTGGTTGGTTGGTTAAAGGGTTATGGGACTAAACAGTCCCTTCATTCATTGGACAGTCCATTCGGAGTTAGCTCCATCAGCCAGAAATCTGACTGAATTATGATAGTAAGTAAGAGTAGTAAAATCAAGGCATTAAAAGGAATATATAGGCCAGAGATGGGAAATAATTGCTTCTGAGATAAAATAATATAGCTCAGGTCGGCTTGCAAGGCATAAAACAGACCAGGTACCCCCACAGCTCATCTGAGGCAAGAGACACCTTCCCCACTAGTCTGGCAGGTGTGTGCTGTCCAATGTTCCTCACAACTCAGGACGTGACGGGCAGTGCGCCTCCCACAACCATCCCACCCCATCTGATACAAAGTGTAAAAAGATGGGAATAAAACTCTCTCCAGAGCAAGCATAAAATCTGTTCAACTGTCCTGTCATGATTGACCAGTATCAAAGATAAGGAATGCTTAATGTCTTGCTATCATCTGAGTGCTGTATGAAGGGGCCCCTCTTACAAATACATAAAATATGGTGCAACAGAGAAAAGGGCTAACCACATCTAAAAGAACTAAAAACAGAGTAAAAAAAGGGATGGACATGGTGGCTGATGGAGGAGATATAGATGATAGGTCCTCGGACCTACTATGCAACAGGAGACACCCCTAACCTAACCATCCCAAATGCAGTTTAAAACATTAGGTCTGAGAAAGATCACCGACTCTGAGGAAACAAAAGACAAATTCAACTGTCCATACACCATCTGCCAACAGCAGATGCAGGATGTGTCAACCACAACGTACAGTGGCTGCTTATATAAAATAAAACTATGGGTTAATATGGAATGGCTGATGCAGAGACAATTCAGGGCAGTGGATTCCTTCTGGGAAGAATGGAAGAAGGAATGCCATAATGCTGTGGTTTCCTTGATAGTGCAGAGTTTACTAGAAGGAACAGAAGCCCATCATGTTCCATCTCAGAGTGCGTCAAGGTCTTACCAGCACCTGCAAATCTATGCACAGGATCGTCGAAGTTAATTTTAGGCTAGTAACTGCTTCACTAGACAGTCAGCCCGTTTGTTCCCACAGGTACTTATGACTTAGGACCCAGAGAAAGACAAACGAGCAGGGAGTATGACTAAGGTCAGAGAAAAGGTTATAAATAGCAGCCATCACAGGGTGACAAGAAAAACATCGATGAATAGCCTAGAGACTGCTCACTGTGTCACTACACATTACAACATGGTCACGGGAGGTCTGGTCAATAATGTGTAGGGCTCTGTTACTGGCTATTAGCTCAAAAAAAAAAAAAGTGTTCCTTGCAATGAATGTTGATCCTAACTAGCAGAAAACATAAAAGCAAACTCATGCTATCTATGGTTTTATAGGTGTCTGTGTACATGACGGTAGCACTCTCATACTCATGAAGAACGAACAGGAAAAGATGCCGAAACATCACGGGTTGACAAACTTTAGGTTCTTGAAATAACAGATAACTCCTAATCTGTGGTCTGGGTACTAACTAAGAAAAGGTGCACAATAATACATGGGGAGCACACTAAGGGTAGTACCAGACATTACGGCAGAGGGTCTCAAGGTGTATTCCAACTCAGAAACCCATCACAAATTTGATAAGTTGCACAATTATGAAATTGTTGTATGATGATTGCCTAAGTTAGAAAGAGTTGGTACTGTTGAAACTGAAGAGGGGCGATACAACGATGCTGCTGATCCATAAATCTGGCAACTATAGTTCAGCTGAGACAAGATCATAGTGTAGTAAATATGAAGTGAAGTAATGTGTTCCACACCCCAACCTGTGTGGGAGAGGAAGAACATGAGATTAAGTTCTCCCATGTATCTAGTCCTAAAAATTGGGACTGCATTGCATTGTCCTATTGCTGAGTACCCAGAGTTCTGAACTATTGTATGACAGCAGAAATGCATGGCCTCCATTTTCATGGGAGAAAATTGGAAGTCATGGTAGTATGTCCAAGTAGAAGTGCTTGAGAGGCCTCCCTGGAGCTGGGGTTGAGCTGAGGCTACAAATTAGGAGCTATACCAAATGTAAAAGTTGTCAACATACAGCACAGGAGTAACCACTAGTTTGACAGAGTTAATTAGCCCATTGATGGTGATATGGAAGAGTGCAACACTCAGCACAGAGCCTCGAGGGATGCGACACTCTTGGACCTGTGGGTAGCTGAGCAAAATATCAACTCTAACCTGAAATTATCAGAGGAATAAAAACTGACCAATAAAAATCAGTGGAGTGCATCTAAAACCCCACTCAGGGAGGGTAACTGTGTTGCAGCAGTCAGTGTTGTATGTCTTAAATACACAAAAAAGTACTACAATGACACTGTCAGAGTAAACATATGGTTGGTTGTGGATTGTCCCTTCCAGAAAGAATCCTAGTAGGGTGACGAAAGACTCCAGTATAATTTTTGGCTACCATCCTTTCAAGAGGTTTGTAGAGCATGTTGGTGAGACTAATCAGTCAGCAGTTGTTGACAGACGCTGATTTAATGGTCGAAATGATGAAACTACATCTCCATTGTGAAATAATGTTGAACATCCTCCTGAGTAGATTGATTCTGTGAGTTGCATTCAGATGATGGATCATCAGATCATGAATCAATCAGGGCCTGGTGCCATATTGGGTGATGAGTCAAGAGGCTGAAGCAAACCCTACTCAATGAAAAGTTCATTACACAAATTCAGGGTTACTGGGAGAGGGGGCAGGGGTAGTAAAGAATAGAAGAATGTCTTCGACTTGTCTTTTATACTTTTATGCGTTTTTAAGATAGATGGGTAAAAAGACGATGCTGAGGAAGTGCTCAGTACGAACCAATACATCAGTAGAAATATTACTAACGAAACAGTTGTTAATCTTTGGCAGCCAAGCAGAGTAAGGAGATTGGCACACACTTGGGATACACAGGCAAACATTTCCCAGAAGGAGACTTAAGTACCTCTTGCATTCCTTCTTACTGTGTTTAGTCAGATAGGGAGTCACTTAAAAGAAATGAGAGCAGTATGCAAAGGACGTTGACTTGAGACAGTCATGAATAGCTGTTGCAAGGTCTTTGGTCCACCAGAGTGCCTGTGGAGAGTGGAGGGAGCCCATAGAAAAGATGACAGCAGTTCCAGTGGCACCAATTATTGCAAATACATCTCTGACATTCTTCACACACCGACAATACGACTTCACATACAATGGTAGACCACATGATTCTGCCTTTTTCAGGAAGCGAATACCCTTCAAAAGTGATGATTAATGCTTTGGTATCAGCCTTGTTGTTTGGCGAGCCTCAGTGTATGAAGTGCGCCCCTCGCTTCTCCAAGTTTCCGCGGAATTCCTTGTCCATCTGTAGCATTGAGTCTTAGTGAAAAATGAAACACTGTGTAATGTCTATGTTTGTATGGGATTTACAGTAACAAGTAGATTTTTTTTTTAAGAGAGGAACGCTCAGGACTGAACAGGATTTGATGTTTTAATTAAGACAGTGCCTATTCATAATTGACTGAGAAAATAGAGTTCTCCAAATACATTTTCAATATTCTCATCAAAGAACATTGTCGTAGTAGACAGAAAAGGCTCTCCATCAGTCTGAGCACAAATCAGGAACTGACAGGAGTAAGTACTGCAGTTTCCTCGGTTTTTCTTTCCCCTCATGGCATGGCCAAAGAGTGAAAGTTCTTAGGATTGTAATGATCTGCACTAAAGAACTCAGGTCTATCTGAAGAGGCTGCTCGAGCCTCACAGTCAACAGCTGATAACTTTGTTCTTTTCACTCTGTGTGATATCTGCGATGCTGCCTATTTCAGTTGAAGGCTCTCCCCATGGACATTACCGAGCCGGAGCAATGACCACCTGGCCTGAAAGCTACTGGCAACAGTCCTTGAGCACCCCAGATGGACAGGTACCTGCTCCTTGGGACATGCAGAGAGGTAACTGATCAGGCATCAATAGTGCATTCTCAGCATAGTTGGGAGTCTACTACCACACAGGTACCTGGAAAACCCTCCCATTGGGCTGGCTATAAAGTTGTGTATCAGATGACCTTCCTCCCACTGCTGTTGACAAAAATTTTGAGAAACTGGAGGTAAAATCCAGATGTAGCCAACTAAGAGAAGAGTTGTAAAATAAATAAAGTAAGAAAACCATTTTCTACATCCTACAAACAAGTCAGATTGTCAACAGGGAATCTGTTCTACAGACCACGCCTGAGAAAATATACAATCAGGAGTAAGACTGCAACACAGGAAAGGAAAAAGTATTACAATGGCTGGAGCCCTATGCTTCCCATGCATGTACTCACAGAAGATTTGAGTAATCTCTGAGGGGTTCAGCTATATGTTCTTAGAGAAAAAGTTTGGCTAACCTACTGACTATACTCAGTTATGTTTTACAGCAAAATAAAGAGAAAGTCAATGAACTGATCACTAAAAACAAATGGGAAATAGATAACAAGAAATTTTGTCTTTCTTGAGGTAAAATCTTCAAAATATATTTATTTTTCAAGTAAATGAGGACATAAATATTCAGCTTTGCATAGAAATCCACCCCACGGTACCCAAGAGATCATGCATGCACTTTCATTAAATGGCATTGCATAGCAGTGGTACCATTACTCAATAATGTCTCAAGTATATGAGTAATAGACCCACATTGAAATTTGATTGATTTACAATGTTTTACTTACATGAAAGAAATAATTACATACCAAATCTTAAAAACTAATCACAGCTACATGCAGAAAACAACCAGATAATAGCAAATAGTTCATACCATTTCAGAGCTTGACCATTGTAGTCCAGCCACATTTCTGCATTCTGTTTATCTGGATGTATATGACGAATGAAATGTTTACGTATCTGTAACAGTTAATGCAAACAAGATGTAATGTCAATTTCAATACACCGAGGTCAAAAATGAAGGCATAAGAGAGATCAACTTATTGAGGCCCACCACCCTCTTTCTACAGCATATATATCATTATGGCAGTTTAGAAAACAACAGGGCATCATGTATTCTTTTGATTTTTGAGATCCCTGCTTTAGTTACATCAGCTGTTATGAATTGGTAAGTATGCACTTTTTTATTTATAAATTGGGAAATCAGAAGTAATGACCTTTAACTGATAGAAAATGTAGATTGACGTAATGTAAATTATTTTGAAATTCTTCATACGGCATGTGGGTACAATAATGCACAACAAAATTTCACTTCCCACTTCCTTTCCACACAATTATTTAATTAAAATTATGGACTTTTTTACTCACTTCCCATGAGACCACGTGAGCCAAAGCTACTTAGTCACAGACAAATCAATAATTCACAGAACACCAATAAAACAGGTAAATTTTTTAAAAAATCACTGATAGTGCTTATCCTGGTTTATTTTAAGGCAAGTCCCTCATTTCCATTCCCAGTAACAGAATTGTGGACCACTTACAGAGAATTCAATGCCCAGTATCCAGATTTTTAATTTATCTTTAGGTGGATACAGTCTACGATGATTTTATCACATTGTATATCTGATTCAATGACACAGAAACTAGGATGTGTTTGGTATACCACACAAAGTAGCCCAATATTTCAAAATCATTTACCAAAACCAGAACAGCATTAGTGAAAACTTGGTAACAGAAACAAGATGGTATTTTCTACTCTTCACTTTTAGATACTGTTGATCAGTGTACCACAAATTTTGGTCTTAATGTTGTTAATTTATGCTTTACTTATGTGAATGTCGCACCATAGGCTACTCTATCTCTAATAGTGAGTAGTGAATCAAGCCAACAACCTTGCCACAGTGGTAACATTGGTTGCAGTCAGATCACCAAAGGTGAGCACTCTTGGGCTTGGCTAGCACTTCAATGGGTGACCTCCCAGATCTGTCGAGCGCTGTTGTCAAGCAGGATGGACTCAGCTCTTGTGAGGCCAATTGAGGAGCTAGAGCTATTTGACTGTAAAATAGCAGCTCTGGTCACAAAAACTGACAGCAGCCAGGAGAGCAGTGTGCTGACCACATGCCCCTCCATATCTGAATCCAATGACACCTACTGGCTGAGGATGACACAGTGATCAGTCGGTACTGTTGGACCTTCCGAGTCCTGTTCAGGTGAAGAAGAGTAGCGAACCAGCACTAAACATAACAACAGATGACTTATTCAAGTATCAAAGGACACTAAAAGCAATGCCTTGTTGATACAGTCGTCCTCCTTCACCTCTCACTATTCAGTTGCAGTTACTGCAGTCCATTCAGGTGATACCTCTTTATAATACAGATGTTTATCACCAGGATTTCTCTTTCTAATGTTTTTTATGAAACTTATGTCAAATCAAATGCCTGATTTAGTTTTTCTTCTCTATATAATGTTAATGATTCTCATTTTCCCTTTAATTTCTTTTAATATTTGTTCATTGGATTTTCTTTCAGTAAAGGATGTTTTTTTGGCTCTTCTCCACGTCCACATTCTATCACTTTTAATCCACTGTACTACTATTGTCATCTGTTACTGTACTTCTGAAATAGCAAAATTCATTTACTTGCATTAGTGGTGTATTTCCTTCCCTGTTTGGTTTATATATCATCATTTTAGAAGTTTTGTATTTATTTTCAATTTGTGGGTGTTTAAGGTACCAGAAGAATATTTAACATACAGCTCATGATTTTCAGGATCCCACTGTTACTACTAGGTACATCAGCAGCAAATCAAATGCATTGTTATGTGCTTAAATCTCATTTTTATCCCTTTGATGCCCCTTTTCATTTTATGTATTTCACTTTCTATAAATAAATTAAATTAATAAAGATGGAGACGAAGGATAGCCTTGCCTCACAGATCATCTTATTGACGACACTTTCTTAAAGCAACTGATACCTATTTCTCTAGTCCAATTTTTGTATATATTGAATGAATCTTTCATCTCTTTGGTCTATTCCAGTTTTATTCAGTTTTCTGTCCATCCTATCAAAAAGCTTATCTAGCTCAACAAACATAGCACACATTTTCCTTTTCATCTCAACTATTGTTTTTAAAATCATCTGTAGTACCACTAGAGCTTCCACAGCTCTTCTCTTAAATTAAAATTGGTCTTCTCTTGAATGTTGGTTACTATTAGCTTTTAAGCTCTCTTTAACAATACTTAGTAGAATTCTTTAGTATGGCTTACATATGCCATGGTCCTGTAACTTGAACAGTCACTGGCATTTCCTTTCTGAAGTATAATAGTTGTTTCACTTATTAATTGCATTAATTGCACTGGCAGTGTTCCAGCCTCACGAAAAATGCGCAAGTGCGCCCCCCCCCCCCACACACACACACAATTTGAACAACTGTTCTTTTACCTATCTCCAGCATTCTTTAACAACCCAGCAAGGATATTACCTGTTGCAGGCACTTTGACGTTTTTCAAGTTGTTTAAAACATTGTTATGATCCAGTAACTGGTGAGCCTGTGACTTCATTTCCACTTCATCCATTGTGATTATTTAATCTCTGACACATAGTTCTCTGATGCACTCTTTCCACCTATCTGTTATTTCAAATAGCATGCAACCTTTATCCACTATTTTGCTACAGCTTTCATTAGGTCTTGTATCTTCTTAGTTATTTGTCTCACCCATTTATCTTTTTGTATGATGAATAGAGTTATTTAGTTTTTGATTTTTCTGTTTCATTAATTTTTTAAGCTTTTTCATTCTTTTCTGTAATTCAGTATTTCTTGTATCACCCACGGTTTCCTTGTCTTCTGTTTTTCATTACTTAGTATATCCTGCACTCTTGTGATGCTCTTTCCTTATTTCCTCACAGCTTAGAATTTCCTAATTTATCTAGTCTGTCTCCACTTGAAATTTCTCAGTGGTGTCTTAATACTTCGCAATTATATATTTGACTTAATCTAATTTGTACTTTGATGGTTTTTTAAACATAATACTGCACTTTACTGTAACTATTATGTGATCACTATCTAAGTCAAAAGCATGGTGACAATGATTGGATTTTATTTGGTTTCTTATCTTTGTTCGACTAGAATAGAGTCTATTTTGTATCTAGCATTATCTCCTAGCGCTTTCTAGGTGCTTTTTCTGTTTCAAATTCTGAACCATGTGTTTGTTTGGGCCATTTCATAGTATTAACAGAATTCTAATAGTCTTTCACCTCTGCTATTCACTTTTTCCAAAACATATTTGCCAACCCTTTTTGAATTGTTGTGGCTGCCCACAAAGGAATTAAAGTCTCCCATTATTATAACATCATTTTTCTTTGTTACTCGTAGAAATTGTTCTGCCATTGGGAAGTAAACTTGTTATCCATGGAAGAAGCCTTTGGCTTTACCATCAGTAGTCAATCATTAATATGGTAGATATTAATCACATTTGTTCTTCCATTTTTACCCCTGAGAACATTTGCTCCACCACTAGAGACCACACATTACCACCCAGTTTCCAATACACCTAAGCACATCTAGTTCAGTATGTTTCATGATTTCTTCTAATTATTCACTTTTACAACTTCTGAACAGAGTTTCACACTGAATGCCGCGATTTTCAATTTTTTTATTACATTTAGTATTGTGAAGATTTTACTGACTGATGACTTGTGTGGCCTTGCAGTAGTGTCTTCCCCTGCTGAGTCATGGGCTCCGATTCCAATTATCAGTGGTGTGATTTATTCCCTTCTCCTTTTCCATTCTGGTCACAGAGTTTGAGATATCCTTAAGGACCTTTAATGTGGCAGTTTGTATTTGCCTTCAGCATTCTCCTGCCATTGATCGTCAGTGAGATTCACCCAACTTTCAGTTTCTCAACAACAGAACAAGATATTGCCATAACTTCCTCACAGTGTCATGAAGGAGGAGATGGCTTACACTGGCCTTTTTTCAGTCCATGCTTATACTGGTCACCTTTGGGGATTCATACCCCTAGCCATGATGAGGAGTGTCATGTCATATCACTTCACCGGAAATAGGACCTAATGGCATTTACTTCCATCTTACCAGTCAACAAAAAAGACAATCTTGCTGTAACAAAGGGTAATTTTTTTTTTAAAAGTACTCAGTTACTATATGGAAAGTGAAAACCACTAGATCCTGATGCCTCTTAAAAATAAATGCAGAAGGTCACTGGTAACTGCCTGTCACAAACTGACAGCAGATCAGCAAGACATAAAAGGAGATATTTTAAGGAAAGAACTCATTGCAGATGTTCATTTCAAGAGAAAATTTCAACTCCATCAAGCCTATAATGTCAATTATCGGACATTTCACATCAAAGGGACCAATATTAAAAAGTGTCCCCACTTGACCCTCTCCAAAGCTAATAAAATTTTATATGAAGGCTCCATATTGTCTTTGATGGTTATATATCAAATTCCAGTTCAGTATCTTCAGTGTGTGAATTTTTAGGGGCTTTTAAAAAGAGGCTATTCACCTTCACATCATGTACAAAGTGTAAATGTGTCAAGTCTGCTAGGCTTTTTTAAAAATTCTAGCAAATATTTGGTAATTTGCTTTAATATACGTAGACAACTTTTTATGCTGAAACACACCATGGATAAAATTAGGGATTTAGCCACACCTAAATATAGATACAGCTCTCTAAAGTGGCTAAACAATTCATCACGCTATTCTGAGAGCCAAGGTTTGACCAACCAGTACTATTTTTCATATGATTCAATCACACCAAAACACTTTGGAGGGGGGGGGGGGGCATTCCTACCTATGATGCCTATAAATGGATCAAATTTAATTAACATTGGATGCCTAGATGAAAAGATATGCATCTGCGCGGTGGGCCAACATTTTCTATGAACAAATTTTAGGGTATTTTTGGGGGGGACAATATCTCAACTGTGTCATGTTCAATCCTCTTTTTCTAGCCACAGCTGGAAAGAGCACGCTTTAAGCTTTCAGAGGTATATTGTTTAATTTCTGGATCTTGCATTTTGATGAATAAAAATGCCTATCAAAAGTAAAGAATATGGATTATCAATGGATACAAAAGTTAATACAATTTGAACTTGTAAATCAAAATACGCATGATTGTAGTGTCCTTTAATAGGATAAGATTTGCCTATGGTTTAGGGAATGTAACTGTGCTAATAAGAAGTGTTTATATTACTTATTGTATAGAATACAAATATAATAAAACCTCAGAAAATGCTCTTAAGACTATAAAATCTAGAAGATGGTAATGGAGCACTATGTTACGTCAGAACGTTTTAACTCTACAATGCATGGTGGCGCATATCTGCATTGTGACTCAGTTTCCACAGGCATTATAAAGCAGCAATAGTTTTTTAAGGTTCTATCATCACAGCAGTGATACAGTGCCGAATCACCTGTTGCTTTCATTATTGGCAGTTTTCCCAGTGGCAGTCTTCTGTGCAGTGTTATCTTTGGTGTTGACATTGTACAATCTTAGTGTCGAGTTCTGAGTGTTTGAATAATCAGTAATCATTGTTGTAGCTGAAGGTAAACACTAAAACAATATGTTTTGATAGCCTAATTTGTATATTCTATACACAAACAAGACTGAATCAGTCACAAGTAATTTACAAAAACTGTGAGATTTTACCGTGTGTACAGCATCCTACATTGTGCTTCAAACCAGAATAATCATGAGCTTTCAAAATTGCTTGTTATAGGTTAATAAACTATTGTCTAAAATGAACCAAGAGACCCTTACACCCTGCTACTTTAGTGGATCAGATGGAGCTGACTGTCATAAGCAATCACCATTCTATTATGTTAAAAAGTAAACTACAACCAGTCAATGAAATGTCACCAATGGACAAGGAGCATCTACAATGTAGGTCTGAGTTGATTTTATTGAAGATGCTCAAATTTGTTCATACCATAATGCCTTTTTGCTGACAAAATTTCAATTACTGCAGAGGACTAGCTGCAACTCATTTGGTACGGGAAAACACATAACCAAGAAGGCTTTAATACCTGTACCCATTGCAATGTCTGATAGGTAGAAGTTACTCACTAATGAAGTTTTTAAACCTGGTCAGAAAATTTGTACCAAATGTAGATACGAAGTGGCCCAAAAGGAATCACCCGACCAGGATAAATAAGAATCACCATCCACTGAAGACAGATGTTGTTGATGCTATTAGATACGAAGTGGCCCAAAAGGAATCACCCGACCAGGATAAATAAGAATCACCATCCACTGAAGACAGATGTTGTTGATGCTAGCTTTACTGCTAATACTTCATTATCATAACTTGAAGAGTCACCATTGAAGTGTCAATTGATCAGCAAAAGTGATTCAATGGGATACAAAAGCACAAAGTTCTGAAAGCCCAAGACAGCATTACTAAGGTAATTGCCATGGCAGCTGGTGTGAGCCAAGTAGATATTGCTCAAATACAAATGGAAGAGTGCCAAAAATGTAAAGATATGGACCTCTTAATTGAAGAACTTAATATTAAGTTTCAAATTTCAAGCAACTGCAGTAAAGTTCAAATTTTGGCCCTGGCCCTAAATAGCTAGACTATTGAAAATATGGCTAAAGAATTTGCTGTTTAAACTAAATTGGTGAAGAAGACTATGACACTAAAGATGGAAGATGGGATTTTGGCAAAATCTTGAAAACTGAAAAGAGAAAAAGCTCAATGATGAAGTAAAACAAAATGTCCTCCCTTTTTTTGAAGATTTTTCTCATTTATGCCCGGGCAAAAAGGATTGTGTTGCAGTAAGAATAAATAGGGAAAGATTCACAAGCAGAAATGTCTGCTTCTCTTTAATCTGAAAGAAATGTTCATTGCTTATTGCAAGTAATATGGAAATCAACTGAGCTTCTCAAAGTTGTTTGAGCTTAGGCCAAAATGGTGTACTACAGTTGGTACTTGTGGATCACATTCAGTATACATGTGTGCAACTCATCAAAATGTCAAATTAATGTTGGCTTCAGCAATATCAATCCAAGATGATTACAAGGATTTGATGAAAAACCTGTATACGGTTTGGAATCAAAAGACTGTATGCTGAAACGTTGTGAGGAATGCCCACGAAAAATGCAACTAGAGGCTTCTCTTGACTATGACCCTGAAGAAACAATGAAATAAAAGCAGTTGATCCATACTGATAGCCACAAATTGGAGACATGTCAGAACTACTGAAGATGTCATGGAGGCACTGATTCTGAAAATTACCATTGTAAGAAGCCATCACATTGTGTCACAACACTTAAGTTCATACCTTAAACAGCTCAAAGGAAATCTTGCAGAAAATGAATTAGTTATACTGAAGGATTCTGCTGAGAATTATAGAATTATTCCTTTGTTGTTCAAGGTGCTGTGCAAGAATTTCATTGGGTGAATTATCATGCCACATTACATCTATTTGTTGTCTATTTTAGTGGCAAAGAATGTCAGTGTTAGCATTTGTATTATCAACAACTATCTCCATCATGATACCATTGCTATCAATGCCTTTCAAACAAAGTTAATAGCATATTTAAAGACAAAGACTGAAAACATTATGAGCATTTATTGCTTTAGTGATAGTTCAGCTGCTCAATTTAAGAATCTCAAAAATTTCATCAATTTATGTCTGCACAAAAAGGATTTTGGCATCACTTGGCAAATGGAATTTTTTTGGAAAAAGCCACAATAAATTGCTCTGTGATGGTTTTGGGGGAACAGCAAGAACACTAACTGCCCACGTTAGTCTGCATAGACCCTTAGATAACCAACTATTGACCCCATATGATTTGTTCAAATTCTGTGATTCTAGCATTCCAGGCATAAAGTTTTTTATGTACCAAAAGAAGAAACGGAAAAAATTCAACCTGATCAAGAAACAAGGTTTGCCAGGGGACACAATTTCTAGATGAAGAGAAAATCATCAGTTTAAGCCAATTAGTTGTAATCAGCTCACAGTAAATGAGAGTTTCCAATGATGTTACAGCATTCCCAGTTAATGCCTTCAACACAGATAAAGAAATTCCAACAATCTCAATTGCATGTTTACAATCAGGACAGTATATTGCATGTGTGTATGACAATTTTTGGTGGGTTGGAAATGTGTGTGAAGTTACACATGAACAACGAAATGTCCTCAGCAGTTTTATGCACTCACATGGTTCTGCTCATTCCTTCCATTGGCCACCTGCTAAATTCCTGAGCAACATATTTTCATGACTTCAGAAGCACCATCAACGTAATAATCAGGAAGACAATAGTTATCCACAATATGTCCTTTAGAACTGTTAACCAAAAATGAAACTGACTTTCTGGCATTTTTGTTTTGGAAATTTGCTGTGTTGTGTATTACAGTTGTGTTTATGGCATGTGTTAAATTAAGGTTTGAAACTGATCATACAATTTAATTATGGAACTTAATGTGGAGCATATTTCATTTTTCAATCTTCTCTAAGTGCTAAAGTAATAACTTTTGAAACATATTCTTGCACATCAAAATGCAAGATTCAGAAATTAAACAACACAACTTTGAAAGCTTTAAGTGTGCTCTTTCCAGCTATGGCTACAAAAACAGGATTGAACATGACACAGTTGAGATATTACTCCCCAAAAATACCCTAAAATTTGTTCATAGAAAATTTTGGTCAACTGTGCAGATGCATATCTTTTCATCTAGGTGTGCAGATGCATATCTTTTCATCTAGGCATCTAATGTTAATTAAATTTGATCCATATAAAGACATCATAGGTAGGAATAACCCCCTGAAGTTTTGGTGTGATGGTTTCATATGAAAAGTAGTATTGGTTGGTCAAACTTTGGTTCTCAGAACAGCGCGATGAATTTTTTAGCCACTTTAGAGAGCTGTATCTATATTTAGGTGTGGCTAAATTCCTAATTTTTGCCACGGTGTAATTCAGCATAAAAAGTTGTCTATGTATATTAAAGCAAATGACCAATGTTTGCTAGAACTTTTAAAAAAACCTAACAGACTTGGCACATTTGCACTTTGTACATGATGCAAAGGTGAGTAGCCTCTCTTCAAAAGCCCCTAAAAATTCAACTACTGAAGATACTGAACTGAAATTTGGTATATAACCATCGAAGGCAATACAGAACCTTCAAACAAAATTTCATTAGATTTGGAGATGGTCGAATGGGGGACCCCTGGCCCCCTTGACATGGAATGACCCTTATGTATTTTGATTAACATTGTAAGTGTGGTTGTGACAGTATGTAAAACTTTACAAGGGGGGGTTGTCCATGTTCCAACTTCCAAGTGTATCTTGGTATTGCCTTTCACATGTTGTCATGGGAAGCTAAGATAGCAGAACAGCTGATTCACTTAGATAATGAAGTAATGAGGTTTTTGTTCCAATTGTGAGAGAAATACTAAGTACTTATTGTACCACGAACCTTAAAACACAGGGTGCTACAGGGTAAGTAACATTATTTTCAGAGAAACCCTTCATTTGCAAGAGAAAATACAGACAAACGCAATAAATAATTTAACACAGTTCTCATTATGCTTTTGCGGCATCTTAGAATTTCTGCAGCAAAAGCATAATGAAAACTGTCACCACAGCACAGATTCCACCTTTAAGATAAAATCATTAAAGATATTACAACACTAATAGTGCAAAAGGTGTGTGTGTGTGTGTGTGTGTGTGTGTGTGTGTGATTAGACATTGCCCAGGAAATTTTCTCTGGCGTTTCTGATGGGAAGATTCTGTACAAAATTTCTATTCTGGACACTACAGTGAAAAAGTCTGGTGTGGACAGGTCCTTTGTAGCTGCCACAATATGAGTTCCTGCCACCTTGTCCTCACCACCTCAAGACCCATTATTGACCAGTGGTAAATAGTGCTAGCAGATGGAAGTAAGTTAACCTGCTGAGTTTCAAAAGCTGGAGAAAAATCATGTATGTAGGCAAAGCAAACCAGATATTTTTTTATTAATATGGGCAAATTCATTAATTCAATAAAAATTGCAAATTCTTTTTTCTTATAATGTCCTTCAATCTTGTGTGCCTGCACCAAATACTGTGCTCCCATTGAAAATGCTGGTACTCACAGTAAATCATCTTGTGACAGATATGGCAACTATAACAGCAACTAAAACGGAATAATCAATGTTTTTTTGTGATACATGTGGATTCCCATTCCCCTCACACAGTTCATGTACCTTTTCAAATTTTGGAATTTAACTGCTATCACATTCAAGAGGGAAGTAATGAAACATACAATACAGTGTCAGTTTTGACTAACAATGCTATCAATAAGTATGGTGCCTGATCTCATGCAATCACACATATTTTAATTATGAAAGTTCAGGAATCCTGCAAAATTATGAGTTTTTATGGCAGGAATGTTTATGTTTTTAATTCCTGTAATCATATAAAAAATTGTAAATACTGGTCCATACTGAGAAAGTAGTGATTTTGAGGAGTAACACAAACACCATCACACAATGCACAAAGTGTTAAAAAACTGACCGTTATTGTTGGCTTCAACAACTCACAATCAAACTGCAATCTTCAGTCTTTCCTGAACAGGTTAGCGCATTTAATTATTTGGGATTTTTGATAACCCACGATCAATATGAAGAAATGAGAAATTACTTAAATTCTGACTTGTGCATTGCCCATAAACACAACGCTTAATGTCCTATTCTATTGTATGGTTGTAAGAATTGGCCTCTAAACAGGGAGAACAGAAGAGCTATCAGAAGAGTTGTAATGAAATTCTTGATCAGAATGGCTGCAAAATATCAGACAGGAATGAAAGAAACTCAATATAAATAAAGACAGCAGGAAGATAGTAAGTCTGTGAAAAAGGCTTCATTCTACAAACCCACTTGTTCGTGATATGTTGGGGTCAATGGAAACGTCTGATCCGACCCGTGATGTAAGGGTGTGTGATGTCATTATGGCAAGGAGTTTAGTTTATGAGTTGGTTGTGTTTGTATATGTCATCTTGTTGTGTTTGATGGTGCCCTCTGGTTTTTTTATTTTTTATTTTTTTTTGTTATGGTTTTAGGGCGCAAAACTGATACGGTCATTAGCGCCCGGTCTGTGCCTTAGGAAAAGGTAAAGAAAACCAAAACTGGAAACCAGCAGCAATGGAAGCGAAACTCAGAAAAGTGGGGAAACTAAAAACAGAAGAAAAGCTTAAAAAACCACTACAGAAGTGGGGTTGTTTGTCCCCCAAAAAGAGCTTCAAATGACTGACGTCATCTCACAGGCACTAATTAATTCAAGAACGCGATTGGCTGAGCGTGTGTCATCTGCTAAAATGGAAGTTATATCAGGCGACAGCTGTAGACGGGCGGGTAATGGAGTAAAATAGGGGCACTCAAGTAAAAGGTGTCTCACCGTCCACAGTTGAGAGCAGTGGGGACAGAGTGGGGGAGGATCGTCACTTAAAAGATGTCGATGGCTAAAAAGACAGTGCCCTATCCGGAGTCTAGTTAATATTACCTCCTCCCGACGACGAGTTCGGGAGGAAGAGGTCCAAGCACAGCGAAGAGCTTTCACGTCCTGCAATTTATTGTTGGGAAGCGACGACCAACATGCGTGCCGTAAAAGAGCAACACGACAACATAAAACACTCCGTAGATCGGCGAAAGGAATCATGCGAATAGCAGGCTGAAGAAGAGAGACTGCAGCCTTGGCCACTATATCGGCCGCCTCATTTACACAGATACCAACATGTCCTGGGATCCAGAGGAACATCACAGAGACACCCCCCAAGTGAAGCAAGTGGAGGCAGTCCTGAATCCGGTGGACCAAAGGGTGGACAGGGTAGAGAGCTTGGAGACAGGAGAGAGCTGAGCGAATCTGTGCAGATAACATACTGTACCCGCTGATGGCGGTGGATGTATTCGACAGCCTGGAGAACAGTGTAAAGTTCCGCAGTAAAAACCAAACACTGGCCGGGAAGCTGAAATCGATTTGGGGTGTCGCCAACAATATAGGCACTCCCAACACCAAACTATGTTTTTCAGCCATCAGTGTAAATAAATGTGGCATCCTTCATTTGTGCGCATATACCAGCAAATGCCCGACAATAAACAAGATAAGGGGTACCATCCTTGGGAAACTGACAAAGGTCACGAAGCAGGCAGGTCCCGGGCCGGAGCCAAGACGGTGCTGTACCCCAAGTTGTCAAGAAAGTCTTACGAAAGTGGAAGGAAAGAGAACGTAGCAGTTGACGGAAGCGGACTCCCGGTGGTAGTAGGGAGGAAGGGCGGCCTGCATACCCTAAATCCAAGGAGCCGTCGAAAAAAATGTCATGGGCCCGATTAGTAGGTATGGAAGACAGATGGCTAGCATAACGACTCAGAAGGACTGCTCGCTGATTGGACAGCAGAGGTTCAGCAGTCTCAGCATAAAGGCTTTCCACAGGGCTGGCGTAAAAAGCTCCAGACACTAAACGTAATCCACGGTGGTGGACAGAGTCGAGACGCTGAAGAATAGACGGCCGAGCAGAGGAGTAAACTATGCTTCAATAGTCCAATTTCGAGCGCACTAAGGCCTGATAGAGGCGGAGAAGGACCACTCGGTCCACTCCCCAGGAGGTACCATTCAGGACATGGAGGGTGTTGAGGGATCGCAGACAGCGAGCCGAAAGATAGGAAACGTGGGAGGGCCAGCACAGTTTTCTATCAAACATAAGACCCAAGAATTTACCGACGTCTGTGAACAGAAGGTTTACAGGGCCTAGATGTAAGGAAGGCAGAAGAAACTCCGTACGAGGCCAAAAATTATCACAAACAGTCTTACTGGGAGAAAAGTGGATGCCGGTTTCAATGCTCCAAGAGTGGAGGTGATCGAGACCTCCTTGAAGACGTCGTTCAAGAAGGCTGGTCCGTTGAGAGCTGTAGTAGATCGCAAAATCGCCCACAAAGAGGGAGCCCGAGACATCAGGAAGGAGACAATCCAAAATTGGATTTATGGCAATGGCAAACAGTACAACACGGAGCACGGAGCCCTGGGGTACCCCGTTTTCTTTGGAGAAAGTACGGGAGAAAGTAGTGTTCACCCGCACTTTAAATGTGCGCTCTGCCATAAGTTCACGAAGAAAAAGGGGCAGCCGACCTCGAAAGCCCCAAGAAAACAGTGTGCGGAGGATGCCTGTCCTCCAACAGGTATCGTATGCTCTTGCCAGATCAAAAAATATTGCTACTGTTTGGCGTTTCCTGAGAAAATGGTTCATGATATAAGTGGAGAGAGCAACAAGATGGTCAACTGTAGAATGATGCTATCGGAAACCGCATTGGGCAGGTGTTAAAAGACTGCGGGATTCCAGCCACCAAGCTAAACGGTAATTCACCATACGCTCCAAAACCTTACAGACACTACTTGTGAGAGAAATGGGGTGATAGCTAGAGGGGAGATGTTTATCCTTTCCAGGTTTCAGAACAGGAATGATAATAGCTTCCCGCCATCTTCTGGGAAAAGTACTGTCGGTCCAAATTCGATTATAAAGGCGAAGGAGGTAACTCAGACTATGGTATGATAAATACAGCAACATTTGGATGTGGATACCATCCGGTCCTGGGGCGGAAGAGCGAGAAGAAGAGAGTGCATGTTGGAGTTCCCGCATGGAGAAAACAGTAATATAGCTTTTGCGATTTTGAGAGGAGAAAGCAAGAGGTTGCACTTCCGCTGCACGTTTCTTCAGGAGAAAAGCTGTCGGGTAATTTGAAGAGCTCGAAATCCCAGCAAAGTGTTGACCCAATGAGTTAGAAATTGCAACGGGGTCCACTAATTTATCATACGCGACAGTGAGCCCAGAGACCGGGGAGAAACTAGGTGCGCCAGATAACCATCGAATCTGACTCCAAATTTCAGAGGAGGGAGTGCAGGTGTTAAATGAGCTAGTAAAGAAGTCCTAGCTTGCCGTCTTGCTATCACAGATGACACAACGGCATCGCACACTGAACTGCTTAAATTGGATACAGTTGGCCAAAGTAGGATGGTGCCAGAAAACGCGAAGAGCATGCCGCCGCTCACGTATTGCGTCACGGCATGCCTCGTTCCACCAAGGAACTGGGGGGCGCCAGGGCAAATCGGAGGTGTGAGGTATTGAATGTTCCGCAGCTGTAAGAATAACTTCTGTAATATGAGTGACCTCATCGTTGACGCTAGGAAAGTGACTGTCATCGAATGTCGCTAGAGACGAAAAGAGTGTCCAATCGGCTTGGGCAAACTTCCAGCGTCTCGGGCGCATATATGGCAGTTGTGGCTGCAATCTAAGGACACATGGAAAGTGGTCACTCGAGTGTGTATCAGTAAGAGCGAACCATTCGAAGCGCCAAGCTAGCGGAACAGTACCAACCGAAAGGTCCAAATGAGAGAAATTCGTCGTGGAGGCAGACAAAAATGTAGGGTCCCCAGTGTTGAGGCAAACAAGATCCACTTGGTGGAAGACGTCTATCAATAGTGAACCGCGCTGACAAGGACGCGGAGATCCCCAAAGCGGGTGGTGGGCATTGAAGTCCCCAACGAGCAAATAGGGGGCCGGAAGCTGACCAAGAAGATGAAGGAGATCAGCTCTTGCCAGTGATGTGGACAATGGAATGTATACAGTACAAACAGATAAGGTGTATCCAGAAAGGGAAAGACAGACAGCGACAGCTTGGAAGGACTGTTTAAGGGGATTGGATGATAATGGAGAGTATCATGGAGAAGAATCATGAGTCCTTCATGTGCTGGAATGCCTTCAACAGAGGGGAGATCAAATCGGACTAACTGAAAATGGGGGAAAACGAAGCCGTCGTGGGAACGCAGCTTTGTTTCCTGAAGACAGAAGATGACCGGCGAGTAGGATCATAAGAGGATTGACAATTCACCCCGATTGGCTCAAATTCCGTGGATATTCCAATGGATAATGGACATAGGGTGGATAGAAGAGGGAAGAATGCGTCCAAGGTTGCCCTCAACGACTGCTCAGAGCCAGCGACAAACAGCGTGGAACGGCATTCAGCCGAAGGCAGAAGATCCTGATCCATAGGTTGTTCGGAAGCAGCTCCTGCCACCGGCGATCAGCTGGTTTATCGGCCACCAGCAGTGCACCTCGGCGACACAGAAGACGGCTGAGGGTGGTTACCTCCAGGTGGCGCTGTAGATGAGACACGCCGTGGCGGAGAAGGAGAGGAACTGGGTTTCTTATTAGCCTTCTTGGAAACATGACATTGAGATGAAGGAGGAATCGATGGTTGTGAAGTCGGGGTACATAAAAAATCTTCACGAGTAGGCTCTTTTACGGAAGTCTGGGTGTCTGATTTTGGGGCTCGGGATTTAGCAGAACCCGATGAAGGGTGAGCCATAGAGTGAGCAGGTGAGAGTGGGGAGGTTGAACAGGCGATCTTTGCGCTGGCCGATCTGACAATTGTGGCACTAAAGGTGAGATCACAAGTATGCGTGGCTGCCTCTTTTGTTGGCCGAGGAGAGGCAAGGACAGTGCCGTATTTACCTGCTTGAGGCACAGTGGGCTTTTGACTGGCGAATAAATTTCGAGCAGCTAAGGTCGACACCTTTTCCTTCACTCTGATTTCCTGAATGAGCCATTCGTCTTTAAAAATGGGGCAATCTCTAGAGGAAGCAGCGTGGTCACCCATACAGTTGATGCAATGAGGGGATGGAGGTGGACAAGCACCCTCATGGGCATGCTTGCCACACGTAACGCATTTGGCTGGATTGGAACATGACTGGCTGGTATGATTCAACTGCTGACACCGATAGCAACGCATAGGGTTTGGGATGTAAGGGCGAACGGAAATTATCTCATAGCCCGCTTTTATGTTCGATGGAAGTTGAACTCTGTCAAATGTCAAGAAGACAACACGGGTTGGAATGATGGTCTTGTCAACCCTTTTCATGACTCGATGAACAGCCGTTACGCCCTGGTCAGACAGGTAGGTTTGAATTTCCTCGTCGGACAATCCGTCGAGGGAGCATGTATAAACGACCCCACATGATGAATTTAAAGTGCAGTGCGCTTCCACCCGGACAGGGAAAGTGTGTAGCAGTGCAGTATGCAGCAATTTTTGTGCCTGGAGGGCACTGACTGTTTCTAACAACAAGGTGCCATTTCGTAATCGGGAACAAGACTTTACAGGACCTGCAATGGTGTCGACACCTTTCTGAATAATGAAAGGGTTGACTGTGGAGAAGTCTTGACCTTCGTCCAACCGAGAAACAACAAGGAACTGTGTCAACGATGGAAGAACTGTTCGTGGCTGAGACTCATTTAACTTTCGCTTGTGAGCAGACATAGTAGACGATGAGGAAACCATTGCGGAAGTATTCCCCATGATTACCGGCATCTCTGATGGCGCACTCCTTCCTTGCTGGGGCCCTCTCTGAGGGCACTCACGCCTTAGGTGATTGTTCACACGTCACGTCACACCTCCCGAGAAATGGACGGAAGGACCAATCGGCGCTTTCGGAAGGTATCAGCTCGGGTTATCACCCCTCCCTGGGCCTGGCCGTTACCAGGGGGTACGTACGTGTCCTACCTGTATACCCGGGGTGGGGAATTACGCGTTACCCTATCAACGGCTACACGTGGGAATGCCTTCAGACACACACAGGGAGGAAAAAAAGAGAAAGGGAGGAACAAAGAAAAGGAAAGGAAAGAAGAGAGGTCTCAAACGCCGCAGCGGAGAAAATGGTAAAGAGAAGAGGTAAGGAAAAGAGTTGCTACGCACGTATCCACAAAAGAGTTGTGGACCTCCTGGGGGGCGGGAGGGGGGGGGGGGCTGTTGTGGTGGTGGTGTTGTTGTTGTAGGTGTGTGTGTGTGTGTGTGTGTGTGTGTGTGTGTGTGTGTGTGTGGTTTTTTTTTTTTTTTTTTTTTTTTTTTTCCCCGAGTGTTATGTGGTGTATTGGGTTCATTTGAGCTTTGGTGTTGGTAGAGCGGAGTTGTTGGCAGTGTCCACAGCTTAAGGATTGAAATTGTTTTCAGTGATATCAATTAATTTTTTTTGTTTATGTGCTTGTGTTTTCGATAGGTGTTATTGGTTTGCTGTTTGTGGTGTGGTAAGACATTCAATTTACTGTGTCGCTTTTCTTGTTAGGTATAGATATGACAATCAAGTTCAATAGTGCGATGTTGCGGGCAGAGATGGGGGAGAACATGATGTCCATGATTTAGTTCCTGCAGATGTTTGGTTTAATAGCAGAAGTTGTGAGGTATAGGGTCTGCCAAGAGAATATGAGGTTGGCAAGAGTTCCGACATCTCAGAGCAGGGACGGATACATGTGGCGGTGACTGAAGGACTACCTTTGGTGTTCCATTAGACACAGTTCCTGGTTCGAGAAATCTAGGTTCACCACGACAGAGAGTGTTCTGATTACTTACTATTTTTGTGATAGATCCTCTATTAGTTTTTGTGCACATACGGCTGGAGTGAGTGAGAGGACGGCGTTAGATTGGTTTTCGTTTTGTAAGGAGGTGTGTTCTGAGTATGTGAAGTACAGCGGTAAGTTGGGTGGGTTGGGGGTGGTGGTTGAGATAGACCAGTCACAGTTTTGGAAGAGGAAGTATGGGAGCACTAAGTCTTCGGTTGGTTTATGGGTGTGGTGGGCCTGATACTTTGGGAGGTGGGTATGCTGATTGTGTTTTCAGTGTTTTGGAGGGGTATACTACGAGGGAATTGGTGGGGTTGATTGAAGAGTATATTGAGGAAGGGACTACTGTAGTTGCAGATTCTTTTTCGTCATACAAGGGTTTGGGGAAGATGGGTTACGTTGTTGTAAGCCGTACTTTAGAGTTTAAAAATTATGAAACTGGGGCATGTACTAAGACAATACAGGGGTTTGGGGGGGGGGGGGAGAGTTAAATCATTCATAGAGAGGGGGAAGAGGCGCTCTTCTAACCTGCAATCTCACTTACATGAGCATTGTTGGCGGAAGAGCGTCCCTGGGAATTATTGCATTTTTCGTGTTTTTCTGAGGGCAGCGAGTAAGATGTACAGGCCGAGGGTGGTTTGTTGAGTGGGTTTGCTACGTGGGGGGAGGGCGGAGCGGGGAAGGAGGGGCGTTGTGGGTTTAGGTGGGTGGGTTGGGGGGGGGGTTGTTTTATGATTATGTTGGAGAGGGCCTTTTCTGTTGCAGCTGTTTTTGAGTTGTAATGGGTGACTGCCTTTCATTTGTTTTGTGTTTTTTATTTGTTGGCGGTGTTTTGATTTTTTGGGGTGGGGGTGAAGTGGAGAGGGGGTTGGTGTTGGTAGGTTGTGAGTGGTTTGGGAGTTTTTTCTTGTGTGTGTGTGTGTGTGTGTGTGTGTGTGTGTGTGAGAGAGAGAGAGAGAGAGAGAGAGAGAGAGAGAGAGAGAGAGAGAGAGAGAGATTGGGCTGGCCAACGTAGTGTGTAGCACTGTAATTTATTGCTAGTACCTAGTAACTTTTTTGGGTCTATTGTTCACAAGTTGTGATGTTTTGTGTGTTTTTGAAGTGTTGTGGGTTTGGTTTTATTTATCGCAGTTTGGTATCATCAACTGTGGTTGACCTATATAGGTCAAGGCAAATGTTCAATTCAAATTTGTGTCGTTGTAGGTGCGTGTGTTTTGGTATCGTCAGCTGTGGTTGACCTATATAAGTCAAAAGAAATGTTCAATTCCAGTTTTTGTCATTGTAGCTATGTGTGTGTATTCTGGTATCTTCAGCTGCGGTTGACCTATATAGATCAAAGGAAATGTTCAATTCCAATTTTTGTTGTAGCTGTGTTCTGGTATCGTCAGCTGTGGTTGACCTATATAGGTTAAGGCAAGTGCCCGATTCCAGTTTTTATTGCTTTATGTGTTGGTTCTGCAGTATCAATAGTTTCGGTTGAGCTATATAGGTCAAGGGAAGTATCAGATTCCTGTGGATTTTTTGTAGGTGCAGCAGAATGTGGTAATTTTGTGTTTTTTTCGTTTTTTTGACATTGTTTGAGATCCTGATATGAATTTTTTATGTTAATATTTAGCTTGACCCCACCCTAAAACTCCAATTTCCATCAGTTGTCCCGTTACTTTGATTATATTTTTGGAGGTAGATGTTACTGTCGTATTTATATTTATTTTCGTGTTTGCCGTCGTGTTTATCTAGTGCGTCATAGGAGTCATATTGGAGAATGGTCATAAATGCCACATTGATGACGTCATGGGTCAAAGCAGATGGGTGGAATCGAATGCTTCTGTAATCCCTGAGGAGATGATGTTTGAACTCACATTTGAATGGAATGCACCAAATGGATAGCCGTGATGATCATCACCAACTATAAATGCACTGAACTTCTGCCAATGTAGCCATAGTGAGTTGTTATACATTAGAACATCGACATACATTTCTTTGGGAACTGTTTGTAATATTAACTCCCATAGAAAAGTGTCGAAAACACACTGACAATAAAAACAATACAGCAAAAGAAAAACATAAAGCTGCAAAACATAACAATCTGATGGGGAATACTGAGCTATAGTGCCATTAAACTGCACTCACCCATCATCATTTTTTAAATCCAAACTAAGTGTGCTGTCTATAACTATGTCAACAACTGCAAAGTTGTTATTGCCATCTGGAAACATACAAAATAAGTTTCCAGAATAAGAACTATTTTGCAGTAGTGCTGCAAATTTAACAATGTAAATGCAGTTCAGTGACAGCAATAAGGGTTCGACACAGCCCCACATATGTTCAAGTAAATTAATTAATTAATTAAAATCTGAAACACATGTCACCATTTGGGGCAGGCAATGGAAAAACTATGATGGTGGTCACACAATGATGTGCAGTGCTCTGCTGAGAGATCAAACACACCCAAAAATACATAATAAATAATGGGCCAATTCCATGCATGACACACTAGATGTAAAAAATGTTTCACAAACAGAACAGACATGGTAAAAGAGTTGATATAGTTTCAGACCATCATCATCTGGCCTATGTAGACATTTTGCCCCTCTCTGAAGCATGGTAACAACAGACAAGTCCTAAAAGCTCTTGAAGACCAAGACATTCCTCTTCACCTCAAACAAGATCAATATGAGAAAAGAGATTTTTTTCCCCCTTTTACAAATGTTAAACATGGACGTCTGAAGCTAGGAGGGGGGGGGGGGGGAGACAGACAAAAGGGAATGACACTTTTTACAATGCACCATCATTAAATGTTTAAAGATACTGTGGATAGGCAAAGAGACAAAACATACACAGGTCCTCCAGAAAATGGAGCACTTGCCATTAACACACTGTACAACTGATGTGTAGGCTGTACACTTTGAGATGGTGGTCTATTACAGACAGTAGCCACAAATCACAATGAAGATCTAGAACAAAGTACAATGAATTAAAAGGAATAAGGCAAGAAACTAGAGAACAAAAAATAAATATTACTTAAAACTAATATTCAGAATGAAGACTAAAGAACAACATGAGCACAACCACTGTTGCAGTAACCTTAATTTTATTAGGGATCTGTGACATTCATCCAGAAGACAAAATTTGTCTCCATCAATACAGCCATACTATCATTGAAACACGAGAGCTTTTGTTAATAACATTCTCCGAGGAGATGAGGAGGCTAGATGGATTTTTCCAATTCCCCACATCTGCACTACAAAGAAATAACACATTGTGATTCATCTGCAACAAAACCATTCTGGGGAAAAATAAATGTGAATCCATACATATTATAAAAGCGGATGTATTTATTAATGTGTGTTCCACATCTCCTCCTAAAATACTGGATCAGTTCCACCCACACTTGGTACAAATATGACTTACTGTCTGGAATGAATTACTGTGGGGGTAAGAACCATCTACTTCTCAAAGTAGTAGGGATGAAAAAGGAGTGTAGCTCACAAAGCACAAACAGCCAGACTACATTCATCCTATACTCGATCACGTCCCCAGTAATTTGATGAAGGGGGAAAAAGTTTGTCATTTACAACATTTCCATTGTTCATGTGGTAAAACTGCTACATTACTCACGACTTTTTAATTTATTACTTCTTCAGCAATAACTCAATTCGCAACCCATTTCAAGGCAGTCCCCACATATACCACTGGATGTATATGTAAAATTATATATCATTGTAAGACACACAGTTCAGGAGATGTGTTGTCTTAAATATTGAACTGCAGGAAAATGAAACCGCAAGCCAAAATTCACCAGATACAAATGTGTGTGACATGTGCATGTGCAGGCAAATCCAGGGGTAAAAAGCACCTTCTAAAGCACTACACTGATTTCAACCGAACTTGATACAAATATTACTTACTGTACGAAAAGAAATACTGTGGGGGCAAGTACCAGGACTCTCATATTGGGCCTTTCCCTGAGTGGTCTCCTTTACTCCAAAAGTATTTACATTCCCTGAGTGGTCTCCTTTACTCCAAAAGTATTTACATTCTATCACAACTTCCCTACTACAGTAATAAAAATGAAGTATCTGAAAAACAGTAACACCTTTATTCAAAGATATCTGCATGAATTTTCAAATATGTCTAAAGTTCCTTACTTGAAACTGTTGGATTCTCAATAAGAGTATGAAAAAGGTATATTATAGCTTTGGTAAAGAGTTACTAGAAGACTTTCACAGAAACAGCAATTACGTTCTGCAAACAGAAACTGGATTGTTTGAAGACAGACCAAGTAAAATCAATTTCTGCTATACACAAATAGAACAATGCTGACTAGCAAATCAGAGATAGCAATAAGATGGTCCAAATATAATGAAAAACCTTACAATCTTTCATGAGCTCACAAGTGTTGATCCTGATTGTCCCATTTTCAGTCTTATCTAAATGAGAAAAGCAATAACACTGTTAAGGAAAAATAAGTGATGAGGAAGAAGGAATATTAGCCAATCTGCTTAAGATTGAGGGAAAATACCTGTCTCAAAGACCCACAGACTTTTAGACCAGATGTCGAAAGAGCAGACACTGTCAGAAGAATGGAAAGTCACTTTTGCCATTGCTTTACCTACAAAGAAGGACAAGATGGTAGTGAATAACTGTGGAGGTTTAACACTATTAAACAAAAGCTATAGACAAAGTATTTTGTGTATACCTATCAGCTTGTATAAAACCTTCTGCAACAGACATTAGGTGAATAGCAAGGGGGATTCCAGTAATCTAAGTTCACAACAGACATCACCTTTGTCCTGAAAAAGCACTGGGGAAATAATACACTAAAACAACTGACAAACAATATAGTTTTGTGGACTTCAAGAAGATTTATTATACTTTAGTACCCACAGGACAACATTAATCATTCCTGTTAAACTCAAGCACTTTTTTTATTAGAATGGGGGAGGTGATCAAATACTAAGGAGGAAACAAACATTTATAAAGTTACCACTAACTTTAAAGTTGTAAAAAGCTTGAGACAGGACACAGGGCTAGCAGCAGTCTGTTTTCATCTAGCACTTGAGAAAAATCACATGAGAAATTACAAGCAAAACTATATTGGCGTCAATTTGAAGGAAAAACCCTCCACATAAATTTTTTGCAGACAATATTATGTTTGTATCACACACACAAAAGTACTGGAAAATATTATGGAAACTGTACAAACAGCAGCAATGAAATCTGGGCTGAAAATAAATGCCTTCCACATTGCGACAGAAAGCCAAAAGTAGAGAACACAAGGTTACAAGTGGATGTTAACAAATATATGTGGGTCAAGGAATTCAAATATTACAGAACCACATAAAGTAAACCATGTGAAAGATATAAAAGTCATACTACAGTTGGGTAATAGACACTTCTATACTCTCAAAACACCACTGAAAACACTGACTGCATCAAAGGAGCTCACAAGGTATTAACATTCTTTGTTTTTCTTTACAAATTTCAGACTGAGCATAACAGTGCAAAAACTGAAGCACCTTCTCTTTTTTGTGAGGAAGGTTCTTAGAAAAATCCATGGACTATGAAAGCTAATTTCAAGGATTGGAGAATTCTTCACAATTCAGAGCTAGAGGGCCTGTAAAAGCAGTCCAAGAGTGTAGGGTTGGCCATAAAAATAATCCAAGGAAAGCTTGGAATGAAAAATGACAGCCAAAGATTACTACGGACACACAAAACTGTGAAAGAATCATGAGGAGACAAAGGATGAGATGTATACACAGAGCAAAATAAAAAATACAAATGCTTGGGGCCAGGCACAAAATAAGTGTTGCCAAAATCATTACATTACTCATAAAGCTGGCAGTCAGTATTAACTCGTCTATCCTTCACAACTAGTCTAGAGTCATTGCACATAAAGTATTTACATAGCGCACACAAGCAACATTGCTCCATCCAACATCTACTGTGCACATTATAACTTTAGCTTCACAGGACCATTAACTAAGGAAACCTATGAGATCATCAGAGCAAATGATGAACAGGAAGTGTTACAGGACTACTGGTTTGACTAACATCTTGGTCTTTAGCCCATGAACATCTGCTTCACTCCCTCCAATTCATGTCATCTATTACGGCAAACTGAGCAGATTAGCCGAAGTGTTCAATACCACTTCAGCACCTCACAACCAAATTGCCACCTTCCACTAACTTAGTCCTCAGGCATACTACAGATCAGTATGTAACCACATCTAAGATGTCATATTCACATTCATTGGCTTCACCAACTGATGTCCCAACTGTTAGCTTTCAACTTAAATGAGACCTCTGAGACTATGGGACAGATCGGTCTTAGACAGCACCAACTACACCCAAAAAACCAATACAGATGCAAGGGAAGTATTTTCAGTGTTTTGTCCTTTCTGGACATGTGTGATGTTACACACTAATCATTACATTACAGGATGAAATCAACTGCTCAAAAATTGTTTTGCACAACCTCCACATCTACAAACATGCAAATTTAGACACATTTGGAGTAAGGGATGAAATAATAAATCTTGAGAAATTAAAAGGAACTTTACTGTTAAATAAAGCAAACAATAACCACACTAAAAGCAGCCTATTTGAAAGTTGTCTGTTTTGCATACCTGTGAACTCATTATATGCTGGTGAGTAATAATATTGTGTTCCTCTCCTTCCCACCACCCCATCCCCCATGCATTTTAAAACATTTGGGTCTTCCTTGGTATGTCGGCCATCCTGAGATCATCCAGTGTGTGAGGAGGGTTTACTAAACTAAACACAGCAAGCTTAATTGTCCCTGCATGTACACATCACGACAGCATATACCTTAGGTCATTCCATTTTGTTGATTATGCTTGTACATCATCATATTGCAACACAAACCTATGAACAACATTTATCTTGATATCAATAAGAGGTATTGGACAGCTGCACAAATTACATTCTTCTCAAGTTAGCTTCATATAATATTTTGTAAGCAGCAAGCAACAGGTGACAGGATTAAGTGTTAATAACCACAGAAAGGGCACATTTTCAATGTTTTGTACCTTGTTTTATTAGCTGAAAGTTCGAATGTTATCGCTGTGTTATATGCCCATTCCACAGGCACTTTCCCTAGCTGACAATCCTTTTTGCCGCAATAGTGGCAATATGCAAACAATTTAAGCTTGAAATAAACGTTTGAGACGTATACTCACGCCACGTTCATGACTATAGAGACAAGGCGCTCTACTGAACTGCCCTGAAAACTAAATTTTATTTTTATCTCCATAACACAGGTGGATGGTAACTATTTCCTGTGGCCAGAGAACGATATATCAGTCAGTCCTCTCTCTCTCCCTCTAGCTCTATCGTACTATATGAGATGTACTGACAGTGCTACATTGCAAATCATTTTGTCTTCTGGTACGATCCAGATAATGTTAAAAATATTCACACAAAAGTTTGGGCAGAAAACCATCTCCTGACACTATAGTGTGAAAATGAATGCTACATAGTATGAATATAAAACTTCCAACAAAATTGAACTGTACATGATCAGTACTTTAAATAAAATCTTACATAAGAAAACGAGAATCAAATCAGTTTCAGGAGTTTTTATGTTTTTTCAGAATGTATGTCGAAACTCACCTTGTCTGTCACTAATGGGAAATAGCTTAACCTGGGTATCATCAGGTACACTGGATCAGGAACCTGAACGTCATGCACTTCTTCTGAATTTAAATGAAAACACGTCGGTATCCGCCCATTCCAAATCTCTCTCAGTATTTCTCTATCATTCGCCATTTGCAACAGTAATGTTACACACAACTAACTAATCTACAACTAAACATAACCGTAACGCACAACAGACTAGCTGTAACATAAACATAGAGATGCAATATCGCAGCCGTCAGCTTCCGAAATGAAGATCTTTGAACGACTGTTTATACGAGCTCATGGAATCAAACCACACAATGTTTTCAGTGGCTTAGGCCGGTATTACACTATCAAATTTCTTTGTCCAATATCTTTGTCCAATATCTTTGTCAAAGATATTTGATGGTGTAATAGGGATCTTTGACAAATGTCGTCCAATATTTGATCAAATCTAGGCCGAGGCCGTATATTTGATCAAAGAAATCGCTTGTCTTCTGTTCACTGCAATGCGATATGTTACCACGCGGAGCGCTAGCATCGCTGCAGCGTTCTGTCGTCTGTAGTGTTTTTATAGCCATTGCCGGTAAATACAATTGGTGTGTGCCGACAACTACAGAATTAATAGAGATGTCTGAAGCTTACGAGGCGCTTTACAACATGAGGCACCCTGAATACAAAAATAGATTAAGAAGATTGGAGACCTAACCTAACCTAACCTAACCTAACATAACCCTCTCCTTTAGCAAGGAATCGGAGTGTTATAGTGAGCCTGTCTTCTGAAGATGTAGCAGTTCTTAAGTGAAAATTGTGCTTTGTGATATGAGGATACACTTCATTGAGCACATACAGAAATGTATGCTCATCCATTCTTAAGTAATTGATGTACGACTTGACGTCTTCCACTGTAAGCTCACGTAACAAGTTTTGTTGAATGCTTTTATAGTGTCGTCGTAAAACCCACGGCTTCACCCAGATTAGATTAGTTTTTCGTTCCATAGATCCGTGCTGAGGAGATCCTCGTGAATGTGGAACATGTCGATTTTTTTTAAGCTGAAATAAAAATACTAATAGTATGAATAAATACATCATTTGTTTCTATTAAAAATTTCGCCAATGGAGTAGAAGGAGTTGGCCAGTAGTAAGTCTTTCAGGCTCCTTTTAAACTGATAAACTGATCTTTATTTCTAACTAAATTTTTTTATGTTTCCTGGCAAATTATTGAAGATGAGTGTTCCTGAGTAGTGGACCCCTTTTTGAACTAAAGTAAGTGCTTTTAAGTCCTTGTGCAGATCATTTTTGTTCCTGGTATTGTATGTATGAACTGAGTTGTTTGTTGGAAAAAGAGATATATTATTTACGACAAATTTTATTAAGAAGTAAATATACTGAGAGGCAGTAGTTAGTATACCCAGTTCTTTGAAGAGGTTTCTGCAGGAGGTCCGTGAATTTACTCCACAAATAATACGTATTACACGCTTTTGGACCTTGAAAACTTTTGTTTGACTTCAAGATTTACCCCAAAATATTATCCCATGTGACATTATGGAATGAAAGTATGCAAGCTTTTTCATTTTTATGTTGCCTATGTCTGCTAACACTCGAATTGCAAATACAGATTTGTTAAGGCCTTTCTGCAGTTCTGTGGTGTGCTCCTCCCAACTGAATTTATTATCAAGTTGTAATCCCAGGACTTTTAAGACTGTCAACTTCGTATGTATGGTTCCATTTTTTCCCCCACTTCTTTTCCGCATGTGCACACAATGCAATTGGAGTACGTAGAACTGCTGCGGTTAATAACAAGTTGTTGTCAGCCATCTTGAACTTTGACGAAAAATTTGATGACAGTGTAATACCCCTTGTAGCGCTACGTCAAAGATCTTTGTCAAATATATTGGACGGAATATTGGATCACATCTTTGATCAAATCTTTGACAAAGAAATTTGATAGTGTAATACCGGCCTTAGAGAAGAAGAGAAATATTAGAGACTTAAGTTGCATTAAAAATTAAAACTCCTGTCCATTCTTTAATGCTCTACATATAATCGTAATTTATTTCATGTAGCACCGACTAAACATGCAAAACTCGATTAACACTGAACGTCACGGAATGGAACGAAACGCGAAAACATTTCGACCGATTGGCGGCATTCACACAAACCGTCAAAGAAACTGTATGGAAAGAATCATTTATGGGAAACATATTGATTTGCTTTGTGCTACTGGGCGGAGCAGTAGGCGGAGGGGGGACATCTGTTAACATCAGCAGTCAACATACCGTAGAGGCACGATGCGCCATGCATGTTCTTCTACAATTTTGTTTTAACAGCAAAAAGTCACCTCTATTGATTGAGACAAAAACAGTTGTTTTTCACGTTATTTCATCTACATACATATTCCGCAAGCCCCTGTATGATGCAGGGCGGAGGGAATCTTGCAGCACTATTAGTCAATTCCTTTCCTGGTACGCCGCAAATAATGGAGGAAAATATAACTATCTAAATGCCTCCGTACGTGCCCTAATTTCTCTTATCTTAGTAGTCCCTACTCAGGCCTACGTTGACGGTAGCAGAATCTTTCTGCAGTCAGCTTCAGATGCCGGTTCTGTAAATTTTCTCAACAGTGTATCGCGAAAAGAACATCATCTTCCCTCCAGATATTCCCATTTGAGTTCACGAAGTATCTCCGTAATACTCGAGTACTGATCGAACATATCGGTAACACACATAGCGACTCGCATCTGAATTGTTTCGATGTCTTTCCTTATTCTGATTTTGTGGGGATCCCAAAGAGCAGTAGTCAAGAATGGGTTGCGCTTGTGTTCTATAAGCAGTCTCCTTCATAGATGAGCCACACTTTCCTAAAATTCTCCCAATAAATCGAAGTCAAACATTCTTCTTCCCTTCTAACACTCTTACGTGCTCGTTTCATTTCAAATCGCTGTGCAACGTTACGCCTAGATGTTTAATCGAAGTGACTATATCAAGCAGCACATTACCAATGCTGAATTCGAACAATACAGGGCTGTATTCAACAGGAGACGAATACGTTCATGCTCTGAAAAAAATCATTAAAAGAAACTGAAGAAAGAGCGCAATTACTCGGACAGAAACCGGTCGAGAAGTATGACGAGCTTGATCAGTATCAGAGACGCAATTATCGCAGGCTGTTAGGTATTCCAGGGAACCGTAGATGAGAACACAGACGAATTAAGTATGGATCTCGCCCACGAGAAGCTAGGCCTGCAGGTGATACTGAATCACGGTGACAGAACTCACAGAGCGGGACGTAGGACTTCAGGATATACGAAACCTAGACCGATAATAATGAAGTTAGTGTCGTACAGGAAAAGTCTGAAATCTTCAGAGCTAGGAAGAAACGCTGACAATACGAGAGGATCTCACCTCTGAAAGATTTAACATTTGGAATAACGCGCTTTCGAGATTTGGGCTCCAAAAGGAATGGGCAAATGATGGCAGCATAATTGTGAAGACCGAAAATGGAAAAAGATCAGTTTGCAATGCAAATGAATTGGGAAGCCTGTGGTTTAGGAGTTAAGAACATATTAAGGCTTGCCACTTCCATTTTGTGTGTTTATATTTTTATTGTAGACTATAGTTAGCCATAAGTTAACTAAAGTATTAATTGTTGTGTTTCGATTCATCATTAAATCTTGCTTTTCCATTGTTTCTAATTTACTTTGTCAGTTACTTTACTAGCTTAATATTACTTCCATTTTTACTTAACAATTTATTATCACATTATTGTTATAACAGTACTCATCATTAGTGCCATTAATTGTGCACACTGTTTTTATTTCACATATCTTGTTTTCAATACTGTTGTGCACAGATTATTCTAGCTCCGCTTAGCGAGATTCTTTCCCTGTCACCACTCAGCTATTCGATGGCTGTTGCAGATCCTACTGGACTTGGCCACAAAACCACCCTACTTCCTGAAGCTACCAGTGCTTTCACTTCCTGGAACTTGCGCTGCTCCACCCTTGTGTATTTCTTACCTTTCGTCCACACGTTGGTTCCAATGTTGGCGCTAACGCAGGCCAATATTTATGCGACAGTGATCACACCTTGGAGCCAACATTCAGTTGAATTTGTTTAGAGCCACCTTAAACATGGCTAACACACAGACTGTTGAAGGTGCATTTGCGGTTTTGGGGGTGAATAATTATATTTTGTCATTGCAAAACAAAGAAAGGAAAACACGTAAAAGAAGATGGTGGGCTAAATCACTTCATACATTTCGAAATCAGTAAGTTTTAAAAATGCTATAAATTATCAGTTACCGTATTAAAATTTCTCCAACCTGATTTTATTTATACTTATTCTTGCAGGTATGACAGACGCCAATTATTATTAGACCAGTTCATGTATGAACCCTCAGAACGATTTGATAACTTTTCTCATATGTCAACAACTGATTTTGAGCTGCTCCTTCAAATGAGTGAACTCCAGGAAAAGAAAGATAAGTTTTGGAGGGAAGCTATACCTGCCTTAAGTTCACTCGGCAGTGACGCTTCCATTTCGTGCTAAGGGAGACAGTTCAAAAGCCTACATCTCTTTTGTCAAAGATCCACTCAAGTGATAACAGTGATAGCGTCTGAAGTTTGCAAAGTAGTTAAGTGCGGCCTTGAACGATTATTTTGAGGTAATGTCCACTTTTAAAACTACATTTAATAACCGAAAACGCCACTAAGTTTGAGAAGTCTGCCTTTCCTTTGATGTCACTAATAGTGCACGAAGTTTACAGAACAGTACATGAGGCGTTGAATGACTATGCTACGGCGGTGTCCACTATTAAAACAACGTTCAGGAACCAAAAATACGATTCGGTTTGAAAAGCCTAAGAAGAAGGATAAATAACTCCGTGTCTTACAGTATGGATACTACTCAGTGGAAATCAGTTAGAATAATTAATGACTCCACTACAGATGTTTTTAAGAACAGTTTACAGTAGGTGACCCAGAATGAAATTTATGATGAAACATATGCTAACAGGAAAAAGAGCTTCCACATAAGCTTATCAGAACAGACACTAAACAGCTATGAAGCAAACCATGTATCACTAGAGGGATTACAGTATACTGTGAAAGGAAAAGGGAAATGTATTTTTTGGCAAGAACGAGTAGGGAGGGATCCTGCAACAGTTGCACAGCACAAAAGCCACTCAAGATTACCAGGAAAGTTATTAAAACATCAGGCAACAAGCATGTCAGAAATCAGTAATTCCAGCAACAGACTTAAGGCTATATGGTATCTAGTGAAACGAGAAACAGGACAACCAACAACAGAACAGGGTAGTATCACTACTGAACTAAATGGGAGGGCTGTAAATGATGAGTCATAGGTATAAATATATTTAATAGTCATTTCTTAAATATAGTAGGAAGCTTAGGGACAAGCAGTTCAAGAGAAAAATCACAGTAGTATTTTGCAAAAGTTACTCTCATAAAATTTAATTATATAAACGTATCAACAACTTCTCCTTCTTAAATTAAGAAAATCATACATTCTCTCAAAAATAAGAGCTCATTTGGTTCTGATGGTGTGGCGTCGATTGGTCACATCGACCACGTAAAGCATGATCTTTTAACTCTAACTGCTCTGACTAGCCGCCATGTTAATGTTCCAGTCAGCCTTTATACCTTGTACAGTGTACACGTCTATCTTTCTTTGTGCTGAAATATATGTATCTATAGACATTTATGTGAACAGTTTGTTGCATAATAGCTGTGTGGAATTAACAGGTTTTACGTTCGACGCCATGGCTGCCTCACCCAACGTTTTATACGAGGATTTGGAGGATCAGGTACTACTACCAGGCCACTCCAATCCCCTGCCAACAGTTGTTTCGCCGCTAACGGACAGTGATTCGCGATCTCCAACGAAGTTAAAGTCAAACATTGCAGCTCTACAACGGCCGAGTGTTAAGGCGTTACCTCAAACAATGGACTCAGGTTTCATGTCGCCGGACTGTGCTCACCACCATGTGAAAGGTGAAGTGTACGCTTTCTAGAATCGTGTAACGATCGATCACTCGTGTAATGTTCAAAGGGACCCAATTCGCAAATGTGCTTTGATCCTCTATGAGCCGCAACATCGGTTACAGTAGTGCCATGTACAACGCCGCCATTCGTACAAAACGCACGCGCGGTCAGCTGCTATCAAGCGCCAGCCGGAGTAGCCGTGCGGTTCTAGGCGCTACAGTCTGGAACCGAGCGACCGCTACGGTCGCAGGTTCGAATCCTGCCTCGGGCATAGATGAGTGTGATGTCCTTAGGTTAGTTAGGTTTAATTAGTTCTAAGTTATAGGCGACTGATGACCTCAGACATTAAGCCGCATAGTGCTCAGAGGCATTTGAACCATTTGCTATCAAGCTACGCCAGTTTTGCCTTCCTCACAACTTAATAATGGACATTTTTATATATCAGATTCGCCAGGCTCAACCACCAGATCTGTCGCCCAGTTTCTCGGCAACGTTGGTTCGAGAACACATGACGGTGTTTCACCATCCAGGAACATTGTACCATGACAATGACAGGTTTCACCAGTGATTTATGGTCCTACCACATGGGGTGCGTTTCCGATGTGCACAGAAAACTCTCGCTGTTGCCACACTAAGTACCAAAACCGCCCCCCCTTCCCCTCCTCACTCACGGGGGGCCTCGATTCCGACCATACAGCGCTCCCTCCTTCCGCAGTACCATCTGCACCTGCCGCGCCAGCGTTCCCTGTCATTTCCAAGGTGGACAATTTAAGTACTGTGCCTTTAACCTCCGGTCCAGCTTACAGGCTTATCTCACGCGCCGCTCATCCAATCGTTCCCACGATATCGACCATGCCTGCCATGTCGTGCTACCGTGACTCTTCAGGGACATTGCAACCGGCCATTGTTTCAGGATGTGTTTGCTAGTAACACACCCACGACAGTAGTGGCGGGTTACAGGGCAGCCTATCCTACCACGTGACAGCAGACCTTCCAAGATACGCCGAAGCCACCCTCACCCTCACCCCCCTCCGCCAGCCGTGAAGCCACCTCCTTTATAAGAGGACAACCCCGTTTCATGGTTCGCACTTGTGGAGCACCTTTTTGAGTTACATGAGGTGACCAATGACAACTCCAAATTTCTATGTCTCATCACGCACCTCTGTGACCACTCAGATTTAATTTGTGACCTCCTCCGTTCGCCATTGCCGCCACCAAAATACTAGTTCGCCAAGAAGACAATATTGGACCGACTCGCCTACTCGCCACAGGAATTAATAATCAAGATCCTGTACGAGGAACACCTGGAGGACCGCACTCCGTCACAACTCTGGTGCTGCCATCAACTACTTGTGAGTGAACACACAATGCCAGACGTTACCCTGTCAGCAGTATGGTCTGCCAAGTTACCTACCAACCTGCAGATACACCTGCTTCCGCACTCCTTCGAGTCTATCGGCTCTCGCCTACGCATTGCAGATCAGCTGTATGCACTACTGCAACAATAACAACCAGCTGGTTGACACTACGCCGCCTGTTTACCGGCCGTCTGCGGGCAGAGGCAGGGCTAGTTCCGCCTCCATGCCACCTACACCACCGGGCAGTACTCGTTCGCTCTCTCCTCTTTCCGAGTACTCAAGATTCGTATACACACCTTACGTCCCGGTTTACATTCCGGAACAGATCAGCGGGGACAAACCTCCTCCACTGTCACAATCACTGCCACCGCCACATCCGGCTCATCCATACTGTTGGTACCACAAGATTTTCAGGTATGAGGCCAAGAAGTGCAGATTACCTTCCCAGAACCCAAACGCCAAACGCAGGATCTAAAAGACGCCGAGTACTGTGGGGAACTTCATAGGCATCCTCAAACATTGGCCTCCGTCCACTCGTCCTCTTGGGCGATTAGTCGATTATACGTGACCGACATTTCGTTGGGGCTTGTATTCTTAGTCGACACAGGCGCTGACGTGTGCATCATATCTACATCGTTGGCTCCTCCCGTTTTTTCACCGACGAAGTCGCTTCTACGCGCTGTCAACGAATCAACATTACAAACTATCGGCTCTGTTAGTGTTATGGTGCATCTTTCTCCTTCTCTACGTTTCCTATGGACTTTTTACATCGCCGACGTTGACGAACCATTTCTCGGTATGGATTTATTGTCCCATTACAAACTCTCCCTGAATATAGTCCAATGTTCAGTGCTACACCACCCTTCTGACACTCAGATACCGTGTGCAGGCACTTATGCTCGTCATTCTGTTTCCGTCGCGACATGTGATTTGGTTCGCGAGTGCTCCACCCTCACGGGCAAAATTGTTACCTGCATCACTAATCTACTGTCAGAGTATGATGCAGCAGCGCAACTACATCGGCAAAACGACGAGTTGAAACAAAGCATCGCACACACTTTCGACGAGCTCACCGCGGCTCGTACCTCACTGTCTGTGGGGCTGGTCCTGGCGGAGGTTCGAGTCCTCCCTCGGGCATGAGTGTGTGTGTTTGTCCTTAGGATAATTTAGACTAAATAGTGTGTAAGCTTAGGGACTGATGACCTTAACAGTTAAGTCTCATAAGATTTCACACACATTTGAACATTTTTTTGAACCTCGCTGTTGCAACTGTGATCCACAGTTCCTTCACCTGATCGACCTTCATCAGCAGACACTAGCACGAACACTCATCAGGTTAGTTCAAAAACATTCATTGCATGTGACAATTCACGTTCAGTGATCTCTGAATCCGCCATGTGTTCAGACAGTGCTTCTAATGACAGTCGTGTGCACAATGCGAACACACCCACTGCGCAGGCAGCCGCCCCACATGTTGGTAAACATTCCCCTCTCTTGCGCGCCAACCACGTGATTCAGCGGCCATCGCCGTTCCCCATGCGACGCCAGCGCCTCTCTCGCCCACACCGGTTACTCAAGGCAAAGCTAACAACAGACAGTCGCTGCACGCCCCGATTTGCTCCATGCCGCGTGCGCAGCCAACATCTCCAAACAAGCGCACGCCGCACTCACGTAATAGGCATGTGACTTTCGTGTTGCCATTTCCGACTCGCACTAACGGCTATGCGTCATCGCGGCCCTCTCGTCCCAAAACTTCACGTCAGGATATTACTGAGCCTCGTGTGCAGTTCTCAGTCTCTTCCATCACTGACGAAATGACACACAAGATAAGTACCACTCCTGGCCCTCCTATTAGGCACAAGGTTAGACGCCTCAACCCCATTAAATTGCGAGGCCCGGCAGCAAATTAACGAACTTCTGGAGGCAGGCATTCTACAGCCATCGGACAGCAATTGGTCTTCACCGATTCACCTCATCACCAAACATGACGGTTCTTTTCGAATGTGTGGTGATTACAGACGCTTAAACGCTCGTACCGTCACAGACAATTACCCAGTGCTGAACATCAACGATTTCACCCATATGTTATCGGGTGCCACAATCTTCAGTGTGATTGACTGTAAATGTGCCTATCACCAGATTCCTGTAGCGCCGGAAGACATTCCAAAGATTGCTATCATCACGCTGCTCGGTTTGTTCCAATACAGTTTTATGCCATTCGGTTTAAACTCTTATGACAGTTCGAGTTCTGCTTTGCGTACCTGGATGACATACTCATTTTCAGCAAGTCGACCGAGTACCACAAAGATCACTTATCCCAGGTCCTCCAGACCTTGAACTCCAATGGTGTTGAGGTCAACAAAGATAAATTCCAATTGTGCCAGACTTCTGTGACATTTTTGGGTTACACCGTCTCCGCAGACGGAATACAGCCTCCCAAATCCTGCATGCAGGCTATCATGACATCACCACCCCCAGCTACGTGAAGTCCGACGTTTCATCTACATCTACATGACTACTCTGCAATTCACATTTAAGTGCTTGGCAGAGGGTTCGTCGAACCACAATCATACTATCTCTCTACCATTCCACTCCCGAACAGCGCGCGGGATAAACGAACGCCTAAACCTTTCTGTTCGAGCTGTGATTTCTCTTATTTTATTTTGATGATCATTCCTACCTATGTAGGTTGGGCTCAACAAAATATTTTCGCATTCGGAAGAGAAAATTGGTGACTGAAATTTCGTAAATACTGTAGATCTCGCCGCGGCGAAAAACGTCTTTGCTGTAATGACTTCCATCCCAATTCGCGTATCATATCTGCCACACTCTCTCCCCTACTACGTGATAATACAAAACGAGCTGCCCTTTTTTGCAACCTTTCGATGTCCTCCGTCAGTCCCACCTGGTAAGGATCCCACACCGCGCAGCAGAGGACCAACGAGTGTAGTGTAAGCTGTCTCTTTAGTGGACTTGTTGCATCTTCTAAGTGTCCTGCCAATGAAACGCAACCTTTGGCTCGCCTTCCCCACAATATTATCTATGTGGTCTTTCCAACTGTTCGCAATTTTAACACCCAGGTACTTAGTTGAATTGACAGCCTTGAGAATTGTACTATTTATCGAGTAATCGAATTCCAACGGATTTCTTTTGGAACTCATGTGGATCACCTCACACTTTTCGTTATTTAGCATCAACTGCCACCTGCCACACCAAACAGCAATCTTTTCTAAATCGCTTTGCAACTGATACTGGTCTTCGGATGACCTTACTAGACGGTAAATTACAGCATCATCAGCGAACAACCTAAGAGAACTGCTCAGATTGTCACCCAGGTCATTTATATAGATCAGGAACAGCAGAGGTCTCAGGACGCTTCCCTGGGGAACACCTGATATCACTTCAGTTTTTCTCGATGATTTGCCGTCTATTACTACGAACTGCGACCTTCCAGACAGGAAATCACGAATCCCGTCGCACAACTGAGACGATACCCCATAGGCCCGCAGCTTGATTAGAAGTCGCTTGTGAGGAACGGTGTCAAAAGCTTTCCGGAAATCTAGAAATACGGAATCAACTTGAGATCCCCTGTCGATAGCGGCCATTACTTCGTGCGAGTAAAGAACTAGCTGCGTTGCACAAGAATGATGTTTTCTGAAACCATGCTGATTACGTATCAATAGATCGTTCCCTTCGAGGTGATTCATAATGTTTGAATACAGTATATGCTCCAAAACCCTACTGCAAACCGACGTCAATGATATAGGACTGTAGTTAGATGGATTACTCCTACTACTCTTCTTAAACACTGGTGCGACCTGCGCAATTTTCCAATCTGTAGGTACAGATCTATCAGTGAGCTAGTGGTTGTATATGAGTGCTAAGTAGGGAGCTATTGTATCAGCGTAATCTGAAAGGAACCTAATCGGTATACAATCTGGACCTGAAGACTTGCCCGTATCAAGCGATTTGAGTTGCTTCGCAACCCCAAAGGTATCTACTTCTAAGAAACTCATGCTAGCAGCTGTTCGTGTTTCAGATTCTGGAATATTCCATTCATCTTCCCTGGTGAAGGAATTTCGGAAAACTGCGTTCAATAAACTCCGCTTTAGCGGCACAGTTGTCGGTAACCGTACCATCGGCACTGCGCAGCGAAGGTATTGACTGCGTCTTGCCGCTTGTGTACTTTACATACCACCAGAATTTCTTCGGATTTTCTACCAAATTTCGAGACAATGTTTCGTTGTGGAACCTATTAAAGGCATCTCGCATTGAAGTCCGTGCCAAATTTCGCGCGTCTGTAAATTTTAGCCAATCTTCGGGATTTCGCGTTCTTCTGAACTTCGCATGCTTTTTCCGTTGCCTCTGCAACAGAGTTCGGACCTGTTTTGTGTACCACGGGGGATCAATTCCATCTCTTACCAATTTATGAGGTATGAATCTCTCAACTGCTGTTGCTACTATATCTTTGAATTTGAGCCACATCTCGTCTACATTTACATAGTCAGTTCGGAAGGAATGGAGATTGTCTCTTAGGAAGGCTTCTAGTGACACTTTATCCGCTTTTTTAAATAAAATTATTTTGCGTTTGTTTCTGGTGGATTTGGAAGAAACGGTATTGAGCCTAGCTACAACGACCTTGTGATCACTAATCCCTGTATCAGTCATGATGCTCTCTATCAGCTCTGGATTGTTTGTGGCTAAGAGGTCAAGTGTGTTTTCTCAACCATTTACAATTCGCGTGGGTTCGTGGACTAACTGCTCGAAATAATTTCCGGAGAAAGCATTTAGGATAATCTCGGAAGATGTTTTCTGCCTACCACCGGTTTTGAACAAGTATTTTTGCCAACATATCGAGGGAAGGTTGAAGTCCCCACTAACTATAACCGTATGAGTGGGGTATTTATTTGTTACGAGACTCAAATTTTCTCTGAACTGTTCAGCAACTATATCATCGGAGTCTGGGGGTCGGTAGAAGGAGCCAATTATTAACTTAGTTCGGCTGTTAAGTATAACCTCCACCCATACCAATTCGCACGGAGTATCTACTTCAACTTCACTACAAGATAAACCACTACTGACAGACACAAACGCTCCACCACCAATTCTGCCTAATCTATCTTTCCTGAACGCCGTCTGAGACTACGTAAAAATTTCTGCAGAACTTATTTCAGGCTTTAGCCAGCTTTCTGTACCTATAACGATTTCAGCTTCTGTGCTTTCTATTAGCGCTTGAAGCTCAGGGACTTTCCCAGCACAACTACAACAATTTACAACTACAATTCCGACTGTTCCTTGATCCAAGCACGTCCTGTATTTGCCATGCACTCTTTGAGATTGCAGCCCACCCCGTACTCTCCCGAGGACTTCTAATCTAAAAAACCGCCCAGTCCACGCCACACAGCCTCCGCTACCCGTGTAGCCGCTAGCTGAGTGTAGTGAACTCCTGACGTATTCAGCGGAACCCGAAACCCCACCACCCTATGGCACAAGTCAAGGAATCTGCAGCCAACACGGTCGCAAAACCGTCTGAGCCTCTGATTCAGACCCTCCACCCGGCTCTGCACCAAAGGTTCGCAGTCGGTTCTATCAACGATGCTGCAGATGGTGAGCTCTGCCTTCATCTCGTAAGCAAGACCGGCAGCCTTCACCAAATCAGATAGCCGCTGGAATCCAGAGAGAATTTCCTCAGATCCAAAGCGACACACGCCATTAGTGCCGACATGTGCCACCACCTGCAGCTGGCTGCACCCTGTGCTCTTCATGGCATCCGGAAGGACCCTTTCCACATCAGGAATGACTCCACCCGGAATGCACACGGAGTGTACACTGGATTTCTTCCCCTCCTTAGCCGCCATATCCCTAAGGGGCCCCATTACGCGCCTAACATTGGAGCTCCCAACTACCAATAAGCCCACCCTCTGTGATTCCCCGGACCTTGAAGACTGAGAATCATCCTCTGAAACAGGGCAGGCAGCTGCATCTGGCTCAGCCAGAGACAGTGCCTGAAACCTGTTTGTCAGACGCACTGGGGAGGCTTTCTGATCAGCCTCCGGGGACGTCTTTCGCTGCCTGCCACGCCTTGGAACGACCTCCAAATCAACCACAGGCGAGGGCTCAGCCCCACTGCGGACAGCAACCGGGGCAACCACAGCGGTAGACCGATCTGGGGACAGACGGGACGAGGTTGATATCCCCGTGATACCCAAGTCCGGCTCCCCACAGTGGTGCCCATTGGCAACAGCCTCAAGCTGCGCGACCGAAGTCAGCGCCGCTTGCAGCTGTGAGCGAAGGGATGCCAACTCAGCCCTCATCCGAACACGTTTCCTGGGCACTATAAATTACTACCGCCGACATCTACCATCTGCCACCGCCGTGCAGGCTCCTCTGACGGACTTGCTGTCCGGCAAACAGATTTCGGGACTTAAGCCAGTCCGTTGGACTGAACCTATGCTAGAGGCCTTCAGGGCTCTAAAGACACCGTTAGCTCACGCCATCGTACTCGCCCACCCCGCTCCGTCTGCCGAGTTGTTCGTCAATACAAACGCCAGCGACATCGCGGTCAGGGCAGTATTACAGCAACGCAAAGGCGACACGGTTTCACCCTTTCATTTCTTCTCTAAAAAACTGTCTACAGCACAGAAGAAATATTCCACTTTTGATAGAGAACTTCTGGGGGTCTTTGAAGCCTTGAAACACCCTGACATCGAGAGCCGTTCTTTCTTCATCTTTACCGACCACAAACCACTGGCGGACGCCTTTTGCAACCCTCCCAAGGACCCACCCCCTCGGCGTTTCTGCACTTCGACCTGGTTTCTCAATTTACTACGGACGTACGCTACATGAAAGGCACAGAAAACATTCCCGCAGATTTCTTTTCGCAGATCAATACTGTCTCACGTATCACACCTCGTCCGAAACGCCGGGGAACTTGGCTTAGGTAAACACAAGCGATGTCTGACGATCCGTGAGGAGAGCTTGAGATTCCTCGTCAGAGGCGTGGAGACCTCGCCGCTCTCCAGGCCTCTGACGAGGAACCTCAAGCTCTTCTCACGGATCGTCAGACATCGCTTGTGTTTACCAAAGCCAAGTTCCCCGGCGTTTCGGACGAGGTGTGATGCGTCTCTTCTACCGGCACTCTGCGGTCGTTACTCCCTCCCACGTTGCGCCGACAAGCCTTCGACGTCTTGCATAACCTTGCCCACCCTGGCGTCCACACCACCACATGCCTCATCACTGAGCGTTTTGTTTGGAAAAATGTTAAGCAGGACTGTGAAACCTGGGCACGCAGCTGCATTTCCTGCCAACGCAACAAAATCGGATGCCACACCTCTCCCACCTTGGCAAGTTTGACATTCCACAATGACGTTTTCTTCATGTACATATCGACCTTATCGGCCCTCTGCCATCATCACAGGGCCACAGATATATCCTGTCCACAATCGACCGCATGTGTCGTTGGGTGGAAGCTGTTCCTTTACCCAACATCACAGCAGAAACCGTGGCCAAAGGATTCATCTCAGCCAGGTGGGGTGGCCGAGCGGTTCTAGGCGCTTCAGTCCGGAACCGAGCGACCGCTACGGTCGCAGGTTCGAATCCTGCCTCGGGCATGGATGTGTGTGATGTCCTTAGGTTAGTTAGGTTTAAGTAGTTCTAAGTTCTAGGGGACTGATGACCTCAGAACTTAAGTTCCATAGTGCTCAGAGCCATTTGAACCATTTTGATTCATCTCATCATGAATTGCTAGGTTCATTTGCCCGTCCACCATCACCACCGACCAGGGTCGACAGTTCGAGTCTGCACTTTTCACGATTCTATGTAACCTTTGCAGTATAAAAAAGATTCATACAACAGTCTACCACCCACAAAGCAACGGTTTAGTCGAATGATGGCACCGCACCCTTAAACAGCACTCAGGTGCCATGACTGCCTCTGGTCTGAGGCACTTTCTTATGTGTTACTCGGTCTCCGTTTGACCCTTAAACCCGACTTGCAGGGAACCATCTCCGAATTCGTTTTCGGCGACAAGCCGGTTCTACCTGGGGAACTTATCCTGCCTCAAGCACACAAGGATTAACCCCCCAGACTTTATTATTAGAATGCGCACCCACTTTAGAAATGCACGGCTACACCCGTCTGTCAGTCATTCCCCACCGGATACTTATGTGTCAACCACACTCAACACACGCTCTCACGTTATGCTCAGGGACGATTCCGTTAGACTACCCCTGCAATCCCCATACCTCGGCCCCTTTGAAGTACTCCGAAGGGGCGAGACGACGTTTGACATTTTGGTTAAAGATCGCCCGCAGACTATTTCGCTACACAGGCTCAAGCCTACTTTTGTGGACTCCGACGCCCCTCTGCCATCCCAGTCGGACCACCCGGACAATTTCCTATTGCTGAGCCCGATGATGAATTAGCTGATCCCATGGTAGGATCTTCTCCTTCTGATGATTTGTCACCACAGTTCGCGGGTTTCTCAAGCATGTCGTCATCAACCCCATGTGCAGGTTTTGATGACGTTTCATCTACTGGAGAGACTTGCTCCCCAACTTTCAACCTGCGCTGCAATGTACCAACTAACTGCGTCGACGATGTGTCGATTGTCGCTTTCGATGACTGTGTGCTCGTGCACCTTACAGACACTGCAGACTCGACATTCAACGAGGAACTAGATATCAAGATAGTGCATAGTCTGTCCCCTCCCCGAGAGTGCGATCCATCAAGAGTCAGTGCATTCATCTCCTTGGACAGCTCGATCTTCATTAGGGGCAGGCACACTCCCATGCCGCACCCCTCCCCACAGCTGTACTCCCGGGTCTGCCGACGCATCGTTCGCCCCTGCTGGCTGTCTGATTACCATGTGGACCTGCAGTCCGTCATTGTGCCTTCGCACACCGCCCTGACTGAGATGGAGGTTCCAGTCATGCGCCTGCCACCTCTCACTACTCACTCCGACGCCGACGCCCACACGACCTCCCCTCAGGCCTCACAGGCCGTACTCCGTACTGCGGGGGGGGGGGGGGGGGGGGGGCAGAGCTGTGTGGCGTCGATAGGTCACATCATCGACCGCGTAAAGCATGATCTTTGAACTGTAACTGCTCTGACAAGCCACCATGTTAATGTTCCAGTCAGCCTTTGTACCTTGTACAGTGTACGCATGTATATTTCTTTGTGCTGAAATAGATGTATGTATAGACATTTATGGGAACAGTTTGTTGCGTATACAGTTATTCGTATTCCCGTTTCCCATAATGGTGTTTCCAATAGAGCACTAAAGATTTTTCCCATGTAATAAGCCCTGTCTTATCTGAAATATGTAATGCATCACTAACTCAATCCATTTTTCCAAAGAGACTGAAATATGCCATTGTTAAACCACTCTAAGAAAGGTGGTAAGTGAGATGTCAATAACTACCGACCCGTTTCATTGCTGGCATCATTTTCCAAAATTTTTGAGAAGGTGATTTATCTCACTTTAGCAACAATAATATCCTCAAAAAATCACAGGTCGGGTTTCAGAAGGGTTGCTCTACTGAGAAAGCCATTTACATGTTCACTCCCCAGATTTTACTATCATTAAATAATAAAACAGCGCCAGCTGGTGTTTTCTGCAACCTATCTGTGTGAATCATACTATTCTCCTAATTACTTGAAGTTTTATGGGACTTATGGCATAGCAGACCAATGGATAATGTCATATCCAATCAAAAGAATGTTGAAAGTTCCTCGCCTTTTGTTTCAGTTGCCTGAAAATAGTGAAGAATGGCTTCTTGTAGCACAAAGATTTGAAAATGCTTGTCGATTCCCACATTGTTTAGGGGCTTTAGATGGCAAACATGTTAAAATAGAGGCTCCTATCAATAGTGGAGCAGAGTATTTTAATTATAAAAGTTGTTTCAGTATAATACTACTAGGTATAGCTGTTGTAGATATTGGTACCTATCGCCAGATGAGTGATGGAGGAGTTTTCTGTGACAGCTTGAGTTACTGCAAACTTCAGGACACTCGTATCTGCCAGTTCTTTATGTTTTCTTGCAGAGGCTGCCTTTGCATTATCAGAAGAATTATGAAGCCCATCCAGGAATACTATCCACCGATAGTGAACAAGGAATATTCAGTCAAATGGTTCAAATGGCTCTGAGCACTATGGAACTTAACTTCTGAGGTCATCAGTCCCCTATAACTTAGAACTACTTAAACCTAACTAACCTAGGGGCATCACACACATCCACTCCCGAGGCAGGATTCGAACCTGCGACGGTAGCGATCGCGCGGTTCCAGACTGTAGCGCCTAGAACCGCTCGGCCACTCCGGCCGGCTGAATATTCAGTCAGCTAGAGTTGTAATTGAATGTACATTTAATATAAGGATTCCTGTTTTTAGAGTGTTTCAAAAACCATTGTTGTTTGTACCACAAAAAGCAACACTTGCAACATTCACTGATGCAATATTGCACAACTTTTTAAAGAAAAGCAGAATTTCACAAACTTTATACATGCCTTAAAGTGGAATACAACATATCCTATAGGAAAATCAAACTTCAATACTACCACTAATACACCTAGGTGGCCAACACAAAATCCTGATGTTAAATATGGCAACATATACAAGAACTTACATGATAATAAAAAAGAATATAAAACAGCTTTGTTTCAATTCACCTATCTCTTTATTTATTGTGTATCATCCTTGCTTTAAACTTGCCCAAGAAAACCGTCCATGTACTTTTGTACACTTCATCAGGGGCCCCAGAACACTCCACACCCCACACCATTACAGAGCCTCCATCAACTTGAAGAGTCCTCTGCTGATATGCAGGGTCCATGGATTCATGAGGTTGTCTTCGTACTCGTACACGTCCATTCACTCAATACAATTTGAAACGAGACTCGTCCGACCAGGCAACATGTTTCCACTCATCAACAATCCAATATCAGTGTTGACGGGCCCAGGCGAGGCATAAAGCTTTGTGCCATGCAGTCATCAAGGGTACACGAGTGGGTCTTCGGCTCCGAAAGTCCATATGGATGATGTTTCGTTCAATGGTTCGCACAAGACACTTGTTGATGGACCAGCATTGAAATCTGCGGTAATTTGCGGAAGGGTTGCACTTCTGTCATGTTGAACGATTCTTTTCAGTCGTCGTCGGTCCCATTCTTGCAGGATCTTTTTCCGGCCGCACCGATGTCGGAGACTTGATGTTTTACCGGATTCCTGATATTCGCGGTACACTCGTGAAACGGTCGCACGGAAAAATCCCCACTTCATCGCTACCTCGGCGATGCTTGTCCCATTGCTCGCGGGCAGACTATAGCGCCACGTCCAAACTCGCTTACATCTTGATAAGAAGTCAATGTAGCAGCAGTAACCGATCTGACAAGTGCTGCAGACACTTGTCTTATATAGGTGTTTCCTACCGCAGCGCCGTATTCTGCCTGTTTGCATATCTCTGTATTTGAATACGCTTGCCTACATCTGTTTCTTTGGCCCTTCAGTGTATGTTGTTGCGTATGAAATTTAGGTAACATACTGAATTTTTCGTGGCACTTGGGTAGAGGTACCTATCTGTCACCAGTCTAGAGAAAATTGATCTGACATAGCACACTCATTCCCGATAGCACCACACTAGCGATAAAGCCAACGTGAAAGATCCATAACATTCTTCATATTTCATAAACGGTTTTGGATATCGAAATTAGATTTTTGTAAATGATAGCACAGAAAGAGAAGAGTATATTGCTATACAGTTGTTATGTAAAACTTCGTTATCTATCATGTCATTCCACGAAAAACAGACCTTTTCGATGAAAGAATGTAATTTATAAGGGCGATAGATAGCTGGTGAAATGCTATGGGTTTTGAAACAACATAAGTGAATATATTACTCTTTTTTTTTTTTGTACCAAGGATTTTCTTTTTCGTAACCTGCTGACCTTACTTTTCCTCAGCGCCTTACTTAACAAACTTAATAAACCATTGTTTCAGAATTCTCTCGCAATTGTGTCTGCACAAAATGTTAATGAGGCGAACTGTCTAAACTCTGCTGTGTTTTGGCTAAAGAAGCAAATTTTAACATGAAAGCTAGAGAAATATGTAAGTTTTACTCAAAATTCACCACTCATGACGCTTCTCTGAAAGATATAAATGGTTAACAAGCCAGGCGAAAATAAATCGCTGTATTTTTGGCTGAATTCTTTTTAGATACTAACCAAAGCAGATGTGACAGTAGATCTTTTTGAATGGTCACCGTGCAAGTGTGCGCATGAAGGGGCTCCACTTAATATTTACAATGTGAGTGTAGCCTTCAGTTTAGAATAGCACTTCCCCTCCAGCGCTCGACATTTCCCCTACAATGCCTGCCCATAACCCCTGCCACTATCACTCTACCCACACATGTCCTGCCATCTACGCATCTACTACCCACAGCATTCTGTGTGGATTATAACAGACAGGGGACTGGAATGAGGGGGTACATATGCTCTGATTTATCACCTACTGTGCAACACACATCCAACAATGAACAAGTAGAATATATGTTAACAGAGTTCAAATCCTTTAACAGAAAGTGACTAATATGTGTCCTCTGCAAACCATCTAAAGCAGGTGGGCTTGCCTGCTTTGGAGCTGGTCTCTCAAGTCTTGAATCAATATACACTCCTGGAAATTGAAATAAGAACACCGTGAATTCATTGTCCCAGGAAGGGGAAACTTTATTGACACATTCCTGGGGTCAGATACATCACATGATCACACTGACAGAACCACAGGCACATAGACACAGGCAACAGAGCATACACAATGTCGGCACTAGTACAGTGTATATCCACCTTTCGCAGCAATGCAGGCTGCTATTCTCCCATGGAGACGATCGTAGAGATGCTGGATGTAGTCCTGTGGAACGGCTTGCCATGCCATTTCCACCTGGCGCCTCAGTTGGACCAGCGTTCGTGCTGGACGTGCAGACCGCGTGAGACGACGCTTCATCCAGTCCCAAACATGCTCAATGGGGGACAGATCTGGAGATCTTGCTGGCCAGGGTAGTTGACTTACACCTTCTAGAGCACGTTGGGTGGCACGGGATACATGCGGACGTGCATTGTCCTGTTGGAACAGCAAGTTCCCTTGCCGGTCTAGGAATGGTAGAACGATGGGTTCGATGACGGTTTGGATGTACCGTGCACTATTCAGTGTCCCCTCGACGATCACCAGTGGTGTACGGCCAGTGTAGGAGATCGCTCCCCACACCATGATGCCGGGTGTTGGCCCTGTGTGCCTCGGTCGTATGCAGTCCTGATTGTGGCGCTCACCTGCACGGCGCCAAACACGCATACGACCATCATTGGCACCAAGGCAGAAGCGACTCTCATCGCTGAAGACGACACGTCTCCATTCGTCCCTCCATTCACGCCTGTCGCGACACCACTGGAGGCGGGCTGCACGATGTTGGGGCGTGAGCGGAAGACGGCCTAACGGTGTGCGGGACCGTAGCCCAGCTTCATGGAGACGGTTGCGAATGGTCCTCGCCGATACCCCAGGAGCAACAGTGTCCCTAATTTGCTGGGAAGTGGCGGTGCGGTCCCCTACGGCACTGCGTAGGATCCTACGGTCTTGGCGTGCATCCGTGCGTCGCTGCGGTCCGGTCCCAGGTCGACGGGCACGTGCACCTTCCGCCGACCACTGGCGACAACATCGATGTACTGTGGAGACCTCACGCCCCACGTGTTGAGCAATTCGGCGGTACGTCCACCCGGCCTCCCGCATGCCCACTATACGCCCTCGCTCAAAGTCCGTCAACTGCACATACGGTTCACGTCCACGCTGTCGCGGCATGCTACCAGTGTTAAAGACTGCGATGGAGCTCCGTATGCCACGGCAAACTGGCTGACACTGACGGCGGCGGTGCACAAATGCTGCGCAGCTAGCGCCATTCGACGGCCAACACCGCGGTTCCTGGTGTGTCCGCTGTGCCGTGCGTGTGATCATTTCTTGTACAGCCCTCTCGCAGTGTCCGGAGCAAGTATGGTGGGTCTGACACACCGGTGTCAATGTGTTCTTTTTTCCATTTCCAGGAGTGTATGAGCATGTAATTATAGCTGGAGAAACTAAAATAATTTTTTTATACAGTAGTCCTACTAATATGAAATTTAAGTGGATGCTTTGTTCTTCAGATGTGATGCTACTTCAACTCGTCCCCACCTATCACATGACCAATAGTCCCACTCTCATACATATATTCGGAACGAAATCCCCAAGCAGAGTTATTCGTACCTCTCAAATATATGCACCTGGAATGCCAGCACATGACATGATTTTCATAATGTACTCATTGCAATCTCCCAGAAAGAAACCACAACTGACAACACACCAAGACTTGAAATGCATTAATTTATCTGACCTTACAACTAAGGCACAAGAAATAGCTGGGGGGACGGCTCCTGTTCTCTTCTCGGACATAAAAAAAATCTTGAAGGATTCACTAACAAATTTACTCAACCTTATGACAAATATGCTCCTCTAAAGACCGCAAAACTGAGGAGGAAAACTGTACCTAGGTTAACTGAAGAACTGAAACAGCTCATGAAACTCAGATACAGTGCACATCAGGCGTATGGAGTTGTCAGCTTGCTGAACTCGCAGTCGGGAGGACGACTGTTCAAACACATGTCCAGCCCTCCTGATTTAGGTTTTCCATGATTTCTGTAAATCGCTTCAGGCAAATGCTGGGATACTTTCTTTGAAGGCTCACGGCCGACTTCCTTCTCCATCCTTCCCTAATCCAATGGGACTGATGGGCTCACTGTTTGGTCCCCTCCGCCCAAATCAACAACCAACCTACATCGAGCATACAAACTATGACCTAACCTGAAAATCGTATTACTTGCAAACAGAAGCGGAACAGTCAGTGAAGCCATGAGAAATGCTAAACTCAGACATGCTAGTATATTAAATGACAACAAACATAGACGAGATGTCCTATGGAAAAACCTATGTGATCTTCAGACAGGTAAAGTAAAAGTTGCAGCTGATCACGTGTCTCAGCCGAATAACTGATCAGATACTTTACATTACTTACAACCACAACCAAACCGAAAACGAAAGAGAGATTTATTGATTACCTTATGGGGATAGTTGACTGCAGCCACATAAAATTCTAATTACAGCATATTACTTGCATTACTGTCAAATAAGCCATAATGGGTATTAGATCAGCAACTACTGGAAATGATGGCATCACAGCCCAAATGACATGAAGTTTATTACTGATTCACTATAACAGATATCTTCAAACAATCCTTAAATGACGTCGAGACACTATCTCCAAAAGCAATCCATGTACATGTGTGTGTTTTAGCGTTGGATTTGGAACTTAGTATTGTCATTTGGAGGAACAAATATATACCCTGGCTGGGTTGGGACTTCGTATCAATGTATGACGGCACAAAAAAAAAAAAAAAAAAATAAGCAAGCCCCGTCTGGTCGTTTAGGCGATAAGAGCGTATTTATACTTATATGCTTACATATGGAAAAAATCGATAAATATCGAAAATGTTGGAAATGTCAAAAAATTCGATAACAATTACGATATAGTCACACAGGATATCTTCATTTATACTTAGAATGTAATTGGAACGTGACATAAACTCCAGGTCAAATCGTCTGGGGGAGAGCTCTTGGATGCTTTCGTAGTAAGCTATGAGGATGAGTGATCTGTTAGTATCACTGAGCAATATGCCACCTAATTGACTGACATCTGTGCTAAAGGTTGACACCGCAAGCTCGTCGTAGATGTCATGCAGTATGGATTTTGAGTACTTAGAAAAAAATCCGATTTTTCGTACATATAACATGTTTCGAACTATTCTCTCCGGTGATATCATTTGTGCGGCGTTACTGCTTTCGACGCATATACAATATAGTGTTTTGGAGAAGAAGCGACGATCGCTGGAGAGTTAAGAGGGCCCTGAGATGTTGTCAGTCGCGATTGGACGCCTACCCGCGACTACGACCTGTGGAGTAGGTCATGTCAATCACACATCTGAATTAACACTGTCGACAAGACAGTGCTTGCCTGCCTGAAGTCTTCTGTAGCAATTTGCTGTTATGTGTTTTACCGTCATATGGTATTATAATTTAAATAAACAACTACTCTCTTGCTATAAGGTGCCTGGGTGTCTTCAAAGTGAATTTCATCCAATAATATGCCGTTTTGCATATAAAAAATAAAATCGCATCCATCATTCCCGATGGCCCTGTAGTATGCGTATAAAAGAGTAATTACAACTGCATTTAGAAGGTATGACTGAAAGGATTTTATGCCTTTACCCAGATGTTTTATACAATTTATCTACTAACTGTGTTTGTCTATCTCTCTATAATTTTTAATTATTTAAAGTGGATATCGATTACTCAGTATCGTGCTGCTGATGTGTGCTCTTACAAAATAAAGCGTATTCTGAGCTGTTTACTAATACTAAGCTGGCGCATAGGATTATGCGTATGATTTTATCAAAACACAAGTCTTAGTTCTACTTAAAATGATATCAAAGCCATCCATATTTTATAACGATAGGTGGGTAGCATTATCATGTTCTTACATATTGTTGTCGGTCTTGGGAACTGTATCCCTCATTTTTATAGACATCTGGGCTGATACTTTAATTAAAATACCCCACCAAATATGCGTTTTCGGTGCGCTGAGTAGCAATGTTCATGTAGATCGTAGTTGCTGGCCCCCACCTCATGACTCTGGAGTATCCAAGTCATGGCGCACAAGATATAGTGTTAGTTCTATCACAGTTAGAAGATCATGTGAATGGAAGTGTCGTCGATAACGATAGCTACTCAGTAGTTTTTTACTACTACAGAGAATAAACAGCGTTAGTAAAAAGCATTTCCTGTTGGTGGTTATGTTGCCATGCTATGATGCAATCCAGTGTCTGCCCTACATTTTTATGGACACTTTTGCAGACCGACAGGGCGATACATGCTCTGCAATGTGCTGGCCACAAGTTTGGCAAGAAATTATTGTGGTAAAGCGGAGGAGGAGGAGGGAGATTAGTGTTTAACGCTCTGACGACAATGAGGTCACTAGAGATGGAGCACAAGCTCGGATAATGGAAGGATGGAGAAGGAAAACGGCTGTGCCATTTGCGTAAGTGATTTAGGAAAATCACGGAAACCCTAAATCAGGATGACCAGACATGGGTTTGAACTGTTGTCCTCCCGAATGCGAGTCTATTATACTAACCATTGCGCTATCCCACTCGGTTTGTGGTAAGGCATTCCATTCCTCTAACGGCACAGTTGACAACTCATGGATGGTTGCTGGTGCACGTGGAAGTGCTGCTGTGTGTCATCCCAACACATAATATACATGCTCGATGGGATTTAAGTTGGGCAAGTGGGCAGTCCAGTCATTTCCCCAAATATCTCGTTCCAAGAGCTCCTCCACCTCTGCTGTTCGGCGCAGTTGCGCATTGTAATCCATAAAACTTAAGTCGGGCCTGAAAGCACCTCTGAAAAAGACATGCATTTCAAAGGGGTACTATGTCATAACAATGTTCAGCCGCGCGGGGTAGCCACACGGTCAGGGGCGCCTTGTCATGGTCCGTGCGGCTCACTCCGTCGGAGGTTCGAGCCCTCCCTTGGGCATGGGTGTGTGAGTTGTCCTCAGCGTAAGTTAGTTTAAGTTAGATTAAGTAGTGTGTAAGCTTAGGGACCGATGACCTCAGCAGTTGGGTCCCATAAGACCTTACCACAAATTTCAATTTTTTTTTTCATTGTTAATTGGTGAATGTACCGTGCTCAAAGATTTGGCTGTCAGGACAACTATGCAATGTTAAGGATCACCACAGCGTAACACATGGACCACCAAAATGATCAACGATCATGTTCGATAATATTGCTGGGTGCATTAAGTGTTCCAACATCTCGCTGTATGATAATACATCCAGAATCACTAATCATGCTGGATCCACTCTCATTTGAGAAGAGCATGCAGCAACCACTCTCCCCACTGGTGCTGTCCCTATACTCTCGACACCATTTCAAACAATGCCTGAGACCAACCCCACTACATAGTCGCCCTACGACTGTGGAACGTAAGACTGGAGCCCTTGGAGGCCAGCCAGTTGTATCCTCTGTTTTACTAAAACTAAACTAAACTCTGCCTGAACAGGCCATGAAGGCCCAACGATACCAACAAGCCACCATGTCACCCTCAGCTCACAGGCGTATGTCAGTTTATGAGACCGGAGCTGCTACTTCTCAATCAAGTAGCTCCTCAGCTTGACCCACAAGGGCTGAGTACACCCCGCTTGCCAACAGAGCTCGGCAGACTGGCCGGTCACCCAACCTAGTGCTAACCAAGCCCGATAGTGCTTAATTTCTGTGATCTGACAGGGACCGGCGTTACCTCTGTGACAAGACTGTTGGCCCACTGTTCGACACACACTGTCTTTTCCCATTCCTTCAACTGCCTCGCGTTGTGGAGCCAGCTCCGTTTGGTGCTATAGGCACGCTGACCCACATATGATGTGCCGCTTTCTTTGCACGGTTGTAAGACCTCAGGCAACATGCCTCCGCACTTCCATTCATTTCCAAAGAGTGGTTAACACGTGATCCAGTCACAATAATGTGATACCCCCTATGTTCGATGTCAGTGTGCAGTAACTACTTGCAGACAGCGTCTTTAGCTGGATGTGTACATGTTGTGGAAGACTGTATTTTTAATGGCTTATTCCATAGTGATAGGATGCAACACCTTGATACTCTACTTAAAACATGACAATCAGGACCTATAATGGTTTATAAAAAAATGCTGTATGCCTATAGTTTTAATGTGGAAATCAGTCACACAAAACGGCTATATTGGCACCTGAACTAACAGCGGAATTCGGAGCTACTCTGCCGGATGACTGGAAGTAATTTAGTCTGGCACATTACATCCTACAGAATCAAGATTGTGAAACGAGCTCTCTTATGCTCTTGCAGCTGTGGCTGATAGAAGCGCCGTCTTTCCACACGTCACGGTTTCACTACACAGTGACAATGTCAGTATGGTGGTAGCTACGACTGGTCTCTGAATCAATAATTTATCACTTAGATAACATATTTAGGATTATCGTGGTGTGTTACAACAAAATACGAAATTTCATCAATAGTCTGAGACTCTTACCAGGTTCGACTAATGGCTACAGGCTACAATTATCGCGAGAGCTACTTCCATAGAAGTCTATTTTTTACTGACAATCCAGTGCTTACATACGTATAATTATGAAGAAATATTAGAAATAGGAGAAGTCATCCGCTTAGTAAGGAGTGCGTTACAGCTACAAGAGTTACTGCTATAACGCTGGTCAGCAGCAACCTTATAAAACACATTCGCTCATCAGAACCCTTTTCTTCTTCTTTGTAGGAAACAGTGTGTGAGACTGGCTTGTGATACATCGATCGTAATTTAATACTACATACGTTGTCAGAACGCATTGTCACAGTTACCCATCATGGCATATTTGTCTCAGAAGGTTTTTTCCTAGCTCATTCGATTTAGTAAAATATCACTGTGCAGGTAGACTCTGCTACCACTCCTCTCAGAAGTATTAGGCTCTGAAATTACCCAATTTATGCGTCATCATGGACAACATTGTCTTTTCGGAGCTCTAATGATATGTGAGAGACGTATTCGTGGTAGAATATTAACGTCCAACATCTGCTGATATTATTGTAACCAGTACAAGTACGGGTTGTTTTTGCTATTAAACGATGCTTTTTTGTTAATAAGATTATATACAGCAGCGCACAGACGTGTAATATTAATTTAATTTTACAACATTATTATTCTGACAGTCTCTGCTGTCTACTTCGCGTTCGACAAGCGATACGCTGGTAGCTTTACCAAGCAGGTCTCTGGAGATTAGCGACAGCGCGTGGGTGATCCTCGGCTCAACTGCTGCATTGTGACCAAGGTGGCGCTAGTTAACAGACAGAAGCTGTTGGAAAATAATTCTGGTCCATTACTCCTAGTCGGGCACAGGTTGGTGATTCCCCTCCATTTATCAGCTTTGTGCGGACTGCTTCCACGCTTTCCATCAACCAGTATCTGAATTCGGGAGGAGCGAGAGAGGTGTTGAATGCCGCCGTATTCCCAGGGCTGCCTGCAGGTTCGCACTGGCGATGATGGTGCTCACAATTCCTTGGTGTGATTGCACTCTTATCAGGTATCTACATCTACATTTATACTCCGCAAGCCACCCAACGGTGTGTGGCGGAGGGCACTTTACGTGCCACTGTCATTACCTCCCTTTCCTGTTCCAGTCGCCTATTGTTCGCGGGAAGAACGACTGCCGGAAAGCCTCCGTGCGCGCTCGAATCTCTGTAATTTTACATTCGTGATCTCCTCGAGAGGTATAAGTAGGGAGAAGCAATTTATTACACACCTCATCCAGAAACGCACCCTCTCGAAACCTGGCGAGCAAGCTACACCGCGATGCAGAGCGCCTCTCTTGCAGAGTCTACAACTTGAGTTTGCTAAACATCTCCGTAACGCTATCACGGTTACCAAATAACCCTGTGACGAAACGCGCCGATCTTCTTTGGATCTTCACTATCTCCTCTGTCAACCCAACCTGGTACGGATCCCACACTGATGAGCAGTACTCAAGTATAGGTCGAACGAGTGTTTTGTAAGCCACCTCCTTTGTTGATGGACTACATTTTCTAAGGACTCTCCCGATGAATCTCAAACTGGCACCCGCCTTACCAACAATTAATTTTATGTGATCATTCCACTTCAAATCGTTCCGTATGCATACTCCCAGATATTTTACAGAAGTAACTGCTACCAGTGTTTGTTCCGCTATCATATAATTATACAATAAAGGATCCTTCTTCCTATGTATTCGCAATACATTACATTTGTCTATGTTGAGGGTCAGTTGCCACTCCCTGCACCAAGTGCCTATCCGCTGCAGATCTTCCTGCATTTCGCTGCAATTTTCTACTGATGCAACTTCTCTGTATACTACAGCATCATCCGCAAAAAGCCGCATCGAACTTCCGACGTGTAACTCTCTTTTCCAGCAATCATTGTGCTTGTGTTGTTCACGTTTTTTAATCGTCTTGGTAACTGGTCTTTGGAGGATACGCTTATCGGTATATGGTGCCCGATCCCTAAGGCCGCCTTTTATAGTATCGTGACCTGTGTGAGTCTATGACTTCGAATGTTGGAAGAGTTCATTTTTTCTGCTGCACTCTGACCATATCTGTGTCTCTTTTACATGTGGCAGTGTCGTATATGATTATTTCGGCATCTATTTGTGAATCCTCTAGTGATGCCACGCTGTACTACTACGATAGTTACATGTCTGGCAGATGTAGTCAATCATCGACGTGGTCCTAATCTAAATTACATACCATATTCGGATATTCCCGTGGTTAGTAATGTCGCACATACGTGCAGGGTTTATTTTGTTACGAGTCTTCATTCCACCTGGGAGACCACCTAGCTGAAAATGGAGTCACTCACGTCAGTTTGCCGCGCGGGTTAGCCGTGCGGTCTTAGGCGCCTTGACGGTTCGCGCGGCTCTCCCCCCTCCCCCCCCCTCCTCCCCCGTCGGAGGTTCGAGTCCTCCCTCGGGTATGGGTGTGTGCGCGTTGTCCTTAGCGTAAGTTAAAGTTAGATTAAGTAGTGTGTAAGCCTAGGACTGATGACCTCAGCAGTTTGGTCCCATAGTCCTTCCCACAAATTTCCAGTTTTCCACGTCAGTTTCAAAAGCAACATTGTCAAATATGAAGACTATGTTTGGCTTTTCTTTTTCTGGTGGAAGAATTTGACTGCTTTGACTGAAAGTCATGTATGGTACATCATCAGCACCTTGCAGTATCTTTTGCAGTAGCTGGTATTTGGGCTGAAACAGCGTTTTTGAAAATGCACAAACATACTCTAAACGGAGATCCACCCGAGTGCGTTTGTAATGAAATGAGGGCATATGTCTTGGCACAGTTGAATGGACCTACAGTTATCACTTTTATGTTATCGGGTAGGAGTACCCCATTCCTTTGCCTCTTCTTGTTCCGGTCTCCTTCTGCACCATCACAGGGCCAGCCACTTACAACAAAGTCCTGACACTTCACCCACTTGCCCATGATACTGATTACATCAGGTTTTGGTGTGCAATGGGCTTTTATAGAAAAATAAATGTTTGTAATAATAATAATATATGGAGCCACTATAGCGCAATCATCTTACCGACTGAACTAAAATGGCTACACCTTAAATTATGTTATGACAGGGTGGTTAAATAATAAAAACAACACAGATTTGCTATTTTATATATATAATCAACATGCCAGCAATGATATATAGGCTGCAATACGTCAACAATTGAACTGATTCATTTTTTACAGTATTTCCTGAATAACTGTGGCAACGGCCTTGCCACAGTGGATACACCGGTTCCCGTGAGATCACCGAAGTTAAGCGCTGTCGGGCGTGGCCGGCGCTTGGATGGGTCACCATCCCGCCGCCACGTGCTGTTGCCATTTTTCGGGGTGCACTCAGCCTCGTGATGCCAATTGAGGAGCTACTCGACCGAATAGTAGCGGCTCCGGTCAAAGAAAACCGTCATAACGACCGGGAGAGCGGTGTGCTGACCCCATGCCCCTCCTATCCGCATCCTCACCTGAGGATGATACGGCGGTCGGATGGTCCCGATGGGTCGCTTGCGGCCTGTAGACGGAGTTAGTTTAGTTTTAGTTATTTCCTGAATAACTGTTTCTTGTATGCACTAAATTCCATATGCGTTTCTCTCAAACTCATTGGTGTACCTTTGGCTCACAAGGTGGCTTGTGCGGAGGCGTGCAGTGGCCTGGCTGGTGCAGCTCCTGGAAGATTTGTCTTGCAGTCAGTGCAAAGACACGATTGGAAGATTACGTTCAGTGAGTTATGTTGGCATTGATTTCGTGATGGTATTCCTCTCACGATCGGAAAAAAAGGGATCTATTTCATTACTTTATCTCTGTATATGGGGGTTGGAACTTTAATAGTGACAACTATTTATTTAGAGCTCGTACAAAATACACTCCTGGAAATTGAAATAAGAACACCGTGAATTCATTGTCCCAGGAAGGGGAAACTTTATTGACACATTCCTGGGGTCAGATACATCACATGATCACACTGACAGAACCACAGGCACATAGACACAGGCAACAGAGCATGCACAATGTCGGCACTAGTACAGTGTATATCCACCTTTCGCAGCAATGCAGGCTGCTATTCTCCCATGGAGACGATCGTAGAGATGCTGGATGTAGTCCTGTGGAACGGCTTGCCATGCCATTTCCACCTGGCGCCTCAGTTGGACCAGCGTTCGTGCTGGACGTGCAGACCGCGTGAGACGACGCTTCATCCAGTCCCAAACATGCTCAATGGGGGACAGATCCGGAGATCTTGCTGGCCAGGGTAGTTGACTTACACCTTCTAGAGCACGTTGGGTGGCACGGGATACATGCGGACGTGCATTGTCCTGTTGGAACAGCAAGTTCCCTTGCCGGTCTAGGAATGGTAGAACGATGGGTTCGATGACGGTTTGGATGTACCGTGCACTATTCAGTGTCCCCTCGACGATCACCAGTGGTGTACGGCCAGTGTAGGAGATCGCTCCCCACACCATGATGCCGGGTGTTGGCCCTGTGTGCCTCGGTCGTATGCAGTCCTGATTGTGGCGCTCACCTGCACGGCGCCAAACACGCATACGACCATCATTGGCACCAAGGCAGAAGCGACTCTCATCGCTGAAGACGACACGTCTCCATTCGTCCCTCCATTCACGCCTGTCGCGACACCACTGGAGGCGGGCTGCACGATGTTGGGGCGTGAGCGGAAGACGGCCTAACGGTGTGCGGGACCGTAGCCCAGCTTCATGGAGACGGTTGCGAATGGTCCTCGCCGATACCCCAGGAGCAACAGTGTCCCTAATTTGCTGGGAAGTGGCGGTGCGTTCCCCTACGGCACTGCGTAGGATCCTACGGTCTTGGCGTGCATCCGTGCGTCGCTGCGGTCCGGTCCCAGGTCGACGGGCACGTGCACCTTCCGCCGACCACTGGCGACAACATCGATGTACTGTGGAGACCTCACGCCCCAAGTGTTGAGCAATTCGGCGGTACGTCCACCCGGCCTCCCGCATGCCCACTATACGCCCTCGCTCAAAGTCCGTCAACTGCACATACGGTTCACGTCCACGCTGTCGCGGCATGCTACCAGTGTTAAAGACTGCGATGGAGCTCCGTATGCCACGGCAAACTGGCTGACACTGACGGCGGCGGTGCACAAATGCTGCGCAGCTAGCGCCATTCGACGGCCAACACCGCGGTTCCTGGTGTGTCCGCTGTGCCGTGCGTGTGATCATTGCTTGTACAGCCCTCTCGCAGTGTCCGGAGCAAGTATGGTGGGTCTGACACACCGGTGTCAATGTGTTCTTTTTTCCATTTCCAGGAGTGTAGATACGTGTTTCAAAGTTTTACTGACCTTCAAAGTAGTCACCAGCATTGTATATAACACGTTGCCAGCCATGTGGAGGTCGGAGGGTACTCTTAGCAGTGCCAGTTGTTTTGACAGTTCGAGCGGCGCGGTCTATTGCCCGACGAATTTGTAGCAGTTCTGAAGTGAATACCGTGAAGTGTTTCCTTCAGTTTAGAAGTCGAGTTGAATTTACGAGGGCTTAAGTCAGGGGAGTGCAGTAGGTGGTATAGCACTTAGTAGCCCCAACAGTCAAACAAATCAGTAACAGCTTGCACTGTATGTGCTTGAGCATTGTCCTGCAAAATGATGGTCAGGTGTTGCTGAAAGTGTCATCACTCCTGCCTTCAGGCTGGTTGTAGGTTATGTTCCAAAAATGAACAGCACGTGATCTTGGTGAAATGTAAGCCCAGGATGGCTTGCCATGAAGGACAACAAAAGGGGGAATAGAATATTGCCAATGTAAGGCTGTGCTGTAAGAGTGCTGCTGATGACAACCACAGGGATCCAATTATGAAAAGAAATGGTACCCCACACCATCACTCCTGGTTGTTGGGCCTTATGGCGAGTGACAATGAGGTTGGTATGCCACCGCTGTCTGGGATGTCTTGAGACACGTTATCACCATTCACTGGGGACCTGAAATCTCATTGCCTGGAGTAGAATTCCCTTCAGTGATGAGTCTCACTTTTAACTGAGAACGTTTGGAGCATTATGGACTTGGCCCTCCATCCAGCTCGGGATTTAGACACTCTAAAGCATCAGTTGGACAGAATTTGGTACAACATCCCTCACTAGGACAGCCAACAGCAGTATCAATCAGTGCCAACCTGAATAACTGCTAACATAAGAACCAAAGATGGATCATCGTGTTATTGGCTTGTTTAATTTGTGAAACTCTTTCTCTTGAACATATCATCCAATTTTTCTGAAATTGCAATCGTTTGTTTGTCTGTATGTTCAGATCACATCTACCGATTCCCTTCCCAAATCCAATTACCCAGCAGGCAGCACCGGCCAGCAGCAGCAGTTTTGTGTTTGTACACAGCATTTCGTTCAGTGATTTTCTCACAGTCGATCATCTGTCATGAAAGGGAATATTATGTGTGTGCTTATCTGGACTGATTAGTGCTTATTTACGTTATCTGAGAATCTGGTATTTCTTTCGTGCATTAACTTTTGTGTGAGCTGATTTTTCACTGAAAAGTAACTGTTCATATATCTGCTTTAAGTATTGTTAACTTACTTTTGTTGTAAGTGCTTCTAGATATTGCTACCTTAGTGTGTAGTAAAAACTTTGCAGAGCAGATTTTAGTGCTTATTTATTCTTCTTGTTTATGGTTCAAATGGCTCTGAGCACTATGGGACTCAACTGCTGAGGTCATAAGTCCCCTAGAACTTAGAACTACTTAAACCTAACTAACCTAAGGACAACACACACATCCATGCCCGAGGCAGGATTCGAACCTGTGACCGTAGCGGTCGCGCGGTTCCAGACTGTAGCGCCAGAACCGCTCGGCCACCAGCGGCCGGCTCTTCTTGTTTATATTCTGTGTGCAATCCAACTTTAGTAGCGCCACAGTTGGGAAATTTTAGGTTTTTCTGAGGTCTCTTTGTTCTTTCTCAATTAGTCCTGATTGCTTCGTTTGTATTTTTTTTAGATTTTATACTGTTTTTTACATATTACGTTATGGTTAGAACTATGCTTGTTGTGTGCAGACAGAAAGAGAATTGGCCGCAATCCGGAAATAATAGGATGCTCTGTTGGCTATTGCTCAAAGCTGCATCAAGAGCCAAGCACCAGTGACAAAGCCCGCAATTCCTTTGGTGCTTCTGGAAAGCCCTGGTAACCTTGATGCCACTGCATCTTCCAGAACACATCATATGACCAATCTGTCTTCACTTAAGGGAGAGTGGAGAAGATTGGTGGGTTTGCATATTTCTGGGTGGAGGGCAAGATTGGAAACTGGGCACATAGCTCGCTCTTCACATCTTAGCAGCAGGGCCGGCCGCGGTGGTCTCGCGGTTCTAGGCGCGCAGTCCGGAACCGTGCGACTGCTACGGTCGCAGGTTCGAATCCTGCCTCGGGCATGGATGTGTGTGATGTCCTTAGGTTAGTTAGGTTTAAGTAGTTCTAAGTTCTAGGGGACTGATGACCACAGCAGTTGAGTCCCATAGTGCTCAGAGCCATTTGAACCATTTTTTTCTTAGCAGCAGGTACGAGGTGCTTCCCAGAAATGCTAAAACATCTAAGCCAGCATGGGATGCCTCTCTTGTTGGGCTAGTGGCTGATTTTCTGCCCAGTCTGAACACGTGTAGAGTCATTGAGAGCTCCGACATTAGAAGGGTAGTGGAGCCCCTCAGGTGAATAGCAAACAAATCAGGAAAGAATGCTGGTGTGCACTCAGTATGCCTCCTCGGAGGGCTCATCCAAGACATAAAGGAGGCTCAGTCAGTGGCCATCAAAAGCACTGGGTGCAGTCAGCTGCAAACTGTGGCTCACGTCAGTACGAATGACAACTGCCACATGGATTATGAGGCCATTCTTTGTTCCTTGCAGCGGTTGGGTAATCTAACAGCAGCTAGCATTGCATGGAGGCAGCAGGTTAAGCTGACAACATATAGATAGTTCCCAGAGCTGATTCCAGTCCTCTCATTTGAAGCAGAGTGGAAGGTTTGACTCAATGCACTGAAAATTCCGCAATGATACTGGATGCTCATTTCTCGACCCCCACTACTGTGTGGATAATTATTGGGCTCCCCTCAGTAGGTCAGGTGTGCACTACACAAGGAAGCGGCTACTGTGGCGGTAGAGAACATGTGGCATGCACTCCTCTCCCCTCCCCTCCCCTCCCCTCTCCGCCCACTTCCTCGGGCTGCACTTGGGATAAGTGATGAATTGCCTGCCAAAATCAATAAAATTCATTCATATGAATGCATCACCAACTTCTTCCTCTGAAATTAAGAAAATTATGCATTCTCTAAAAAAATAAAAGCTCATGCGGTTGGGATGGTATTTCCATTAGACTACCGAAGATTTTTTCCAATATAATAAGCCCAGTCTTATGTCAAGTATGTAATGCATCACTGACATTAGGCATTTTTTCAGACAGACTAAAATATGCTAGTTTCAAACTCCTCTTTCGGAAAGTTGATATGGGAGATGTTAATAACTACCAAAATGTTTCACTGCTGACATTTTCGAAACTTTTTGTGGATTTGGTGCATTCCAGAATAGCATCTCACCTTAGCAACAATAATAAGCTCAGCAAATCACAGAAGGGTTGCTCTATTTAGAATGCCATTTACATTCACCAGATTTTACAATCTTTAAATAACAAAATTGCACCAGTCGGTATTTCCTGTAAGATATGATAAAGTATTTGTCTGTGTGAATCACACACAGTATTCTCCAAGATAAATTAAACTTTTATAGGATTTAGCCAAACAATGGCTAATGTCATCTTTAACTTAAAGAATGCAGAAAGTTGTGCCTAGCAGTTCAACCAAAATAGTCTAGAGGTGTAATAGTGACAGGGAAGCAGTCACATATATGTGGTTCCCCAAGGCTCATTCTTAATTCCAATACTGCTCCTCATATTTATGTAAACGATCTTCTGTTTAATATACAACAAACAGAATAGTTAGTTTGTAGATGATGGAAGTATTATAATCAATCCAAGAATACATACAGAAACAGAAGAAATGGTAAACAAAATTCTTAAAAGTATCATTGAGTGTTTTTTTTTCAAATGACCTCAGTTTTAAAAAAAACTACATATTCAATTCTGCATATCTAGAGGTACTACACCAATAATAAGTGTAATACTTGGCAAGGAAATAATAAATAGGGTGGAAACTTCAAAATTCTTAGGTGTCCGTCCATATTGATGAAATTTTAAACTGGAAAAAGCACATTTTGGAACTCCTAAAACAACTTACTCAGCTACATTTCCACTTCAAATCATTACAAATGTTGGAGAGAGACAAATCAGTAAGTATATGTAAACGTAGGCTGTTGTCACAGTCAATAAAATTCTTCTGGTTTGAGGCCGCACTGTCAACTATAAAATTCCGACGTTTCGGTGACTGTTGCAAGTTTCCTTCCTCAGGGTGTATTGCTGACCCTGAGGAAGGCCCCTTGCAACAGTCGCCGAAAGGTCGGAATTTTATGGTTGACAATGCGGCCTCAAACCCAGAAGAATTTTATTAAATCAGAAAGTATTTTCATTTAACAATGTCATACAGTATAATGTTCTAGGGTAACTCATCTTTAAGAAAGAAAGTCTTTATGCTGCAAAAATGTGCTGTAAGAATAATATGTGGTGTTCACTCATAATCATTCAGTAGAAATGTATTTAAGGAGCTGGGCATTCTGATTACTACTTCACAGTGTATTTATTCCCTCATGAAGTTTGTTGTAAATAATTCACTGAAGTTAAAAAGGAACAATGATGTACATAATTACAATACCAGAAGGAAAAATGACGTTCACTGCTCCATATTAAGGTTGTCTTTAGCACAAAAAGGGGTCCACAATTCTGCACAGAAATTTTTGATTACTTACCAAGTGATATAAAATGTCTGACACACAGCAAAGTAAAATTTGGAAAAAAGTGAAAAAGTTTCTCATTGATTGTTCCTTCTGTTCCATAGAAGAATTTCTGTATGATGAGTAAAAGTGGTGGGTAGGAGCTACTAACTCACATCCGTATATTTAAAAAACTTTTAAATGTTCCGCATGTAGCCATGTTTGCAGATTAATTTGTGATGTGAATGTAATATGACTCATTCCACATCATTAGGATTCATCATACAAACGAACTTCCTTTTTAAATGTCCTCTCAAGGGATGTCACTGACAGTCCCTGAAGTCTGCAAAGCAATATGTGAGACTTTGAATGACTTTGTTAAGGTAATGTCTCCTTTCAAAATTACATTCAGTAGTAAAAAGCACCATTAAATTTGAAAAGCCTACGTTTCTTGTTTAGATATCAACTCAGGTGATGTCATTGATAGTGTATGAAGTTTACAAATCCAATATTTCTAATACCATAAAATTCCATCACAGAGTTTAAGGACATTTATTACAAAATAAAATTTAAGAATACAAAATAAGACTTAGCCACTATCTTCAGACATTAAAAACGCCCTTTATATTAAGACTGTCAGCACAGGCATAACCTGTTTCTTGTTGTGTCATTTGCTTTGTGGCTGTTGCATGTATTGTAAATACTGGTTGACAGCTGAACTTGGATGGAGTGTTACATATTGTTTTTTCGCCGTTTTTCGTACAAAAAACTGTCTACAGTGTGCATTATTTGCTCTCTATTTTCCTTCATCAACTTTTAGTTTTATTTATTTTTTTGCCAACAGTTGGCAATACAATTCTACAGAATCGGGCTCTACTTCCTCCATTTCCGATAATGTTTTTAAAATAGATATTGCCTGATCCATTTGTCTCTTTCTGTTTTCTGGTTCTGGCAGTCTGCAAGTTTGTATGTGATAGGCATGTCTGTAAACTCATGTCCCACAGATTTAGCATCTACGTTTTCACTCTCATTTTTATTGAAAAAGTCTGAAAGAAACATGCGATGTCAGTTAATGGAAACTGTACCATATAATTAATGCGTACCACAGTCATTTTATACTGTTTTAATGAAAGTAACAACTTGTTTCTGTTTTTTTCTGTTTCAGTTACCTGCAGGTAGTGTAGAATGGCTTCTTGTAGCACAAAGGTTTGAAAACACTTGGCAATTCCAACATTGTCTGGAGGCTTTGGATGGAAAACGTGTCAAAATACAGGCTCCTATCGATAATGGATCACAGTTTTTTAATTATAAAAGTAGGTTCAGCATAATGCTACAAGCTCTAGCTCTCGTTGACTAAAACTTTCTATTTGCGGATATTGGTACCCATGGCTGGATGAGTGATGGAGTTATCCGTGAAAGCCTGATCCACTGCAAACTTCTGGACAGTGGTATCTGCCAGTTCTTTATGTTTTTCTGGCAGGTGCTGGCTTTGCATTATCGGACAGAATTATGAAGCCCTATCCATAAGTACCATCCACTGATAATCAACAGAGAATATTCAGTTTGCAGTTATCACTTGCCATCATTGTACTTGAATGTACATTTAGTGCAATGACTACTGTCTCTAGAATGTTCCAAACACCATTATTGTTGGCACCACTTGTAACACTCACATGTGAAGTATTGCACAACTTTTCTAAAAGGGAGCAGAACTTCACATAGTATGTACATGCCTGGAAAGTACAATACAAAGTATCTTACAGGAAAATCGAACTTCGCTACTCTTACTAATACACCAAGGTCGCAACACAAAATGCGAGAGAAATACTTGAAGAATTGTAGGTAACTTTTATTCAGTCCAATCTTAAATATGAAAGTATGTATAAGAGCTTACATGATAATAAAGAAGAATATAAAGTAGCTTCGATTCAATTCACTTACCTCTGTATTTATTGTGTTAGTTCCATTCTTGCTACAAACGTGTCCAAGGAAACTGTTCATTAATTCGTAAGTAAACAATGTGCTTTTATACACTTCATCTGCCACTGTCACTGAACTGTCAGAATGTTTTGTGGCGGGAGGGGGGAGGGAGATTATAGTTTACCGTCCCGTCCATAGTGAGGTCATTAGAGATGGAGCAGAAGCTCAGATTACGGAAGAATTGGGAAGGAAATCAACCATGCCCTTTTCAAAGGAACTGTCCTGGCATTTACTTGAAGCAATTTAGGGAAGTCATCGAATACCTAATCCTGGATGGCTGGATGTGGAATCGAACCGTCGTCCTCACGAATGTGAGTCCAGTGTGTTAACCACTGTGCTATGTCACTCTGTGATTGTTTCGTCTCGTTTTGGTAGCGACGATAAACCAAACATTAAGCATTCTTTTTCCTTTCCAAGTCGTAATGGAGCAATTCATGTCGATTTTTTTAAAATGTGTTGCCATGCATCAGCATTGGTATTTCGATTTGAATGGTTTCTTGAAGCTGCATTCCACAAATGCATCTGTTGATTCAGTTTCAGAAACTCAAGTACCTGAGAACTGCTCCTCTGTTGAATTTGAGCCATTTCGAAAAAAAAAAATGAAAGAAATATGACAAAGAACAAGCGAGCAAATAAACTCAGTTACCAACGAAGAACGAGCGAACACCCAAACTCAGACGACAAAGACAGAAAACAAACAACGCTGGTGCCACTGTGTGGTCAGCGTATCGATACTGGCCCAATGTCCTTTGATGTTTGGTTGAAATACCGACAAGCAACTGAGTCGAATCAACATCGGCACCACTGCTGGTTCCAATGCTATTTCATCGATCCACACGTTTGACGAACATTATTGGCACACACGTTGGCCCCAATGTGTGGAACTGGCCTTTATGTATTGTTCCCTCACCAGCACTGGCCCACAATCGGAAGTATCCTTGAACATCCTACACCCGAACACACCACGCTCCACACTGCACATGCAAATGTCCAATCTCTGTCTGCTCATCTAGACAAGTTCTGTAATATACAGGGTGTTACAAAAAGGTACGGCCAAACTTTCAGGAAACATTCCTCACACACAAAGAAAGAAAATATGTTATGTGGACATGTGTCTGGAAACAATTTCCATGTTAGAGCTCATTTTATTACTTCTCTTCAAATCACATTAATCATGGAATGGAAACATACAGCAACAGAACGTAGCAGCGTGACTTCAAACACTTTGTTACAGGAAATGTTCAAAACGTCCTCCGTTAGCGAGGATACATGCATCCACCCTCCGTCGCATGGAATCCCTGATGCGCTGATGCAGCCCTCGAGAATGGCGTATTGTATCACAGCCGTCCACAATACGAGCACGAAGAGTCTCTACATTTGGTACCGGGGTTGCGTAGACAAGAGCTTTCAAATGCCCCCATAAATGAAAGTCAAGAGGGTTGAGGTCAGGAGAGCGTGGAGGCCATGGAATTGGTCCGCCTCTACCAATCCATCGGTCACCGAATCTGTTGTTGAGAAGCGTACGAACACTTCGACTGATATGTGCAGGACCTTCATCATGCATGAACCACATGTTGTGTCGTACTTGTAAAGGCACATGTTCTAGCAGCACAGGTACAGTATCCCGTATGAAATCATTATAACGTCCTCCATTGAGCGTAGGTGGAAGAACATGGGGCCCAATCAAGACATCACCAACAATGCCTGCCCAAACGTTCACAGAAAATCTGTGTTGATGACGTGATTGCACAATTGCGTACGGATGCTCGTCAGCCCACACATGTTGATTGTGATAATTTACAATTTGATCACGTTGAATGAAGCCTTATCCGTAAAGAGGAGATTTGCACTGAAATGAGGATCGACACATTGTTGGATGAACCATTCGCAGAAGTGTACCCGTGGAGGCCAATCAGCTGCTGATAGTGCCTGCACACGCTGTACATGGTACGGAAACAACTGGTTCTCCCGTAGCACTCTCCATACAGTGACGTGGTCGACGTTACCTTGTACAGCAGCAACTTCTCTGACGCTGACATTAGGGTTATCGTCAACTGCACGAAGAATTGCCTCGTCCATTGCAGGTGTCCTCGTCGTTCTAGGTCTTCCCCAGTCGCAAGTCATAGGCTGGAATGTTCCGTGCTCCCTAAGACGCCGATCAATTGCTTCGAACGTCTTCCTGTCGGGAAACCTTTGTTCTGGAAATCTGTCTCGATACAAACGTACCGCGCCACGGCTATTGCCCCGTGCTAATCCATACATCAAATGGGCATCTGCAAACTCCGCATTTGTAAACATTGCACTGACTGCAAAACCACGTTCGTGATGAACACTAATCTGTTGATGCTACGTACTGATGTGCTTGATGCTAGTACTGTAGAGCAATGAGTCGCATGTCAACACAAGCACCGAAGTCATCATTACCTTCCTTCACTTGGGCCAACTGGCGGTGAATCGAGGAAGTACAGTACATACTGACGAAACTAAAATGCGCTCTAACATGGAAATTAAGCGTTTCCGGACACATGTCCACATAACATCTTTCCTTTATTTGTGTGTGAGGAATGTTTCCTGAAAGTTTGGCCGTACCTTTTTGTAACACCCTGTATTTCAGGACATGTACGTCCACGTAATAGGCCTACTTCAGTTGGAGACCTGGCTCAAACCAAGTATTTCCACAAGTTCGGTAAATCTAGATGCTACGTATTTCTAAGACAAGACGGGTGTAACAGACGAGGGGATGGAGGAGGGGCACATATATGCGCTGATTTATCACCCACTGTGCTACACACATCCAACAATAATGAAGATAAACAAGTGGAATATATGTTCACAGAGTTCAAATCCCTTAACAGAAAGCGACTAATTTGCATCCTCTACAATCCTCCTGAAGTGGGCGGTTTTGTCTGCTTTAAAACTGCTCTCTCAAGTCTTGAATCAACATAGAAGCATGTACTTATAGCTGGAGATCCTAACATAAATTTTCTACCCAGTAGTCCCTATAGTGTGAAATTTAATTGCGTGCTTTCTTCTTCAAATGGTACTCTACTTCAACTCGTGCCTACCCATCACATGACCAGTTGTCACAGTCTCATAGATATATTCAGAGCGAAACTCCCTTACATTGTAATTCGTGCCTGTAAAATATCTACGCCTGGCTTGTCGGACATGACATAATTTTCATGATGTATTCACTAGAATGTCCCAGAAAAGAAACCACAACTGACAACATACTGGGACCTCAAATGCATTAATTTATCTTATCTTGCAACTGAGGTGCGGACACTGGGCATGCAAACTACAACCTAAACCTGAAAATCGTATCGCATACAAGCACACACAGAACAGAATTAGTGAAGTCATGAGAAATGCTAAACTCACGCATGACGATACATTAACTGACAACAGACATAGACCAAATGTCCTGTGCATAAACCAGTATCAGTAAAGTATAAACTGGTATAGGTAAAGTATAAACTGCAGCAGATACCAATATCCCAATCAAAGAACCAAAGTGGTAGTTTGCATTACGGGCACAACCACAATTGAACTGCAAATGAAACAGAGACTCATTGAATACTTCATGGAGATAGATGACTGTAGCAACGAAAAAATCTGTCTTAAGCATATTACTTGCAATAATTTAAAAAAAAAGAGTCGTTTGCACAATCCAGGGATAAATCCAGAGATAGCTACCTGCGGAATAGACTAACTTAGATTGCAGATTAAGATGAAATGCGCGTTGTACGACGCCCTTGTATTCTGTGGTTAGTTATTCCTGGAATAGCATTCATGTCCAGTTTTGTAGGAAATGACTGAAAATAAAATCACTTTGGGTATTTGCTCGTACGTCATTTCGTACTTACGTAGTAGTTGTCTGCAGAAATAGCATGTGAAAAATGAGTGATAAGCATTCCATGCCGCAAAACTGTTTGCTTGAGGATACTTCGAGGCTACTGGATATTGCAAATGAGTTCAAGAGTGTTAATATTGATTATCCAGCTTGAGCTGACTGTAAATAATTACGCCATACGTATTTCGCTTTTATTTATAAAACATCTTCCGTGGTTTTAGTGTTTCTGTTGCTGTGCGGAATGCGAAACAGTTTATAAAACTGAACTGTAAATAATGCAGCGCGAGCAATACTGCAGAATGGCAAAAACTGCCAAGTGCAAATGTGAATCGAAGTCTTTCAACGTCAACTGCTACTAGCAAGGAGGTGTGGAGCAGAATATGCAAAGAAACACCAACAGCATGGAAGAGGCTTTATAACTAAAAGCGAAACGCGACTGGTGTAATTCTTTTTAATTAAACTGTAGTCAGCTCAAGTCGGATAACCAATGTTAACATATTTTAACAGTTGCTGAGGAAGACGTCCACGCAAACAAACGTATTACGCGTTCAAGAGCCTTGGATCTAGCCCACTCGTCGCTTATAGGGTGCCTAAAGGATGCTGTGTTCTCCGGAATGCTATACAACAATTCAGACAAATAACATTAGTAGTTTTATTTCTATAAATCAGTTGACAACACTTAACTTCGGAGTTACATCTTTGTTGCAAGTAACATGCAAACAGTAATAGTCTTCGCAATATACAAAGTCCAGACTAGTAACTGATACGGATCACAACTAGTTGTTCTTGTAAAATACATTCCTCTACTGTCAGTACACTGAGCCGGTCTGAGCGCCGAGGCTGGCAGGAGCGGCGCTTATATTCACTTCTTGCAGGGGGCGCTCCTGGCACGGTTCGGTCAAATTCCGTGCACCATTGGTCGACGTTTCCTCACCGCCTTCTCTGGTCAGGCATTCCGCATCTTCGTTCCAGTGCTTGTGGTTACGCCACAACAAAGAGTGTAGCAGAAAACACGAAAACTGCTGCAGTCTCATTCAAAGAAAATATTAGTGCAAAACATCTAACTAAATTGGTAGGATATTTATATGTATAACAATATAATGATAAGTCATGAAATTAGTTAAAGGATCAGGTATTTGTTATTTGACCAGTAAGAGGCTTTTCTAGACTTCCGAGTAAGAATGAAAAAAAAAAAAAGTGTCAGTTTCCACTCACAAACGACATCACGTGGAGCAACAGAGCAGCCTACAACACACGTACGATCTTTTTTAAGAAGCAAACACGTAAATATTATGCCCAGGAAAGTAAGCAGAGGCTACATATTGGTGGCGCCTCATACATGGAATGTAAGTTGGAAATTGTATACAATGAAATACACGGGTTGATGAAGTTGTCAGCGGAAGGACGCCACAGTCAGTTCGATTCAGATGCAACATTACTACCCACGATAGTATTCCATAAAATGTAGCTACATGGTAAATGGCGAATTGTAAGTAGGAGCATAATATAGAAGAAGCGCTGATAACCACACAGTTGAGCGCCCCACAAACCAAACAAATATAATATAGAAGGAACTGTGAAATCCGGTCTGGTTTGTGAAATACTGTTACAACACAGACAACATGATGGAAATTAATTTGAATGAAAAATCTGATAGATGTACTGACTAGTTTGTAGTGTATTTGTGTCTTATAATGAATAATTCATTACAGCAGCGATGGGTGTTCTACAGAAAATATCCTTGCTGAATTATTGAACACTATTTGTTCATCCCCCCCCCCCCCCCCCATGAACCATGGACCTTGCCGTTGGTGGGGAGGCTTGCGTGCCTCAGCGACACAGGTGGCCGTACCGTAGGTGCAACCACAACGGAGGGGTATCTGTTAAGAGGCCAGACAAACGTGTGGTTCCTGAAGAGGGGCAGCAGCCTTTTCAGTAGTTGCAGGGGCAACAGTCTGGATGATTGACTGATCTGGCTTGTAACATGAACCAAAACGGCCTTGAAGTGCTGGTACTGCGAACGGCTGAAAGCAAGGGGAAACTACAGCCTTAATTTTTCCCGAGGGCATGCAGCTTTACTGTATGGTTAAATGATGATGGCGTCCTCTTGGGTAAAATATTCCGGAGGTAAAATAGTCCCCCATTTGAATCTCCGGGCGGGGACTACTCAAGAGGACGTCATTATCAGGAGAAAGAAAACTGGCGTTCTGCGGATCGGAGCGTGGAACGTCAGATCCCTTAATCAGGCAGGTAGGTTAGAAAACTTAAAAAGGGAAATGGATAGGTTAAAGTTAGATATAGTGGGAATTAGTGAAGTTCGGTGGCAGGAGGACCAAGACTTTTGGTCCGGTGAATACAGGGTTATAAATACAAAATCAAATAGGGGTAATGCAGGAGTAGGTTTAATAATGAATAAAAAAATAGGAGTGCGGGTAAGCTACTACCAACAGCGTAGTGAACGCATTATTGTGGCCAAGATAGTCACGAAGCCCACACCTACTACAATAGTACAAGTTTATATGCCAACTAGCTCTGCAGATGATGAAGAAATTGATGAAACATATGATGAGATAAAAGAAATTATTCAGGTAGTGAAGGGAGACGAAAATTTAATAGTCATGGGTGACTGGAATTCGAGAGTAGGAAAAGGGAGAGAAGGAAACGTAGTTGGTGAATATGGATTGGTGGAGAGAAATGAAAGAGGAAGCCATCTGGTAGAATTTTGCACAGAGCACATAGCTAACACTTGGTTCAAGAATCATAAAAGAAGGTTGTATACATGGAAGAACCCTGGAGATACTAAAAGGTATCAGATAGATTATATAACGGTAAGACAGATTTAGGAACCAGGTTTTAAATTGTAAGACATTTCCAGGGGCAGATGTGGACTCTGACCACAATCTATTGGTTATGAGCTGTAGATTAAAACTAAAGAAACTGCAAAAAGGTGAGAGTTTAAGGAAATGGGACCCTGATAAATTGAAAGAACCAGAGGTTGTACAGAGTTTCAGGGAGAGCATAAGGGAACAATTGTCACAAATGGGGGAAAGAAATACAGTAGAAGAAGAATGGGTAGCTCTGAGGGATGAAGTAGTGAAGGCAGCAGAGGATCAAGTAGATAAAAAGACGAGGGCTAGTAGAAATCCTTGGGTAACAGAAGAAATATTGAATTTAATTGATGAAAGGAGAAAATATAGAAATGCAGTAAATGAAGCATGCAAAAAGGAATACAAACGTCTCAAAAATGAGATCGACAGGAAGTGCAAAATGGCTAAGCAGGGATGGCTAGAGGACAAATGTAAGGATGTAGAGGCTTATCTCACTAGGGGTAAGATAGATACTGCCTACAGGAAAATTAAAGAGACCTTTGGAGAAAAGAGAACCACTTGTATGAATATCAAGAGCGCAGATGGAAACCCAGTTCTAAGCAAAGAAGGGAAAGCAGAAAGGTGGAAGGAGTATATAGAGGGTCTATACAAAGGCGATGTACTTGAGGACAATATTATGGAAATGGAAGAGGATGTAGATGAAGATGAAATGGGAGATACGATACTGCGTGAAGAGTTTGACAGAGCTGAGTCGAAACAAGGCCCCGGGAGTAGACAACATTCCATTAGAACTACTGACGGCCTTGGGAGAGCCAGTCATGACAAAACTCTACCATCTGGTGAGCACGATGTATGAGACAGGCGAAATACCCTCAGACTTCAAGAAGAATATAATAATTCCAATCCGAAAGAAAGCAGGTGTTGACAGATGTGAAAATTACCGAACTATCAGTTTAATAAGCCACAGCTGCAAAATACTAACGCGAATTCTTTACACACGAATGGAAAAACTAGTAGAAGCCAACCTTGGGGAAGATCAGTTTGGATTCCGTAGAAATATTGGAACACGTGAGGCAATACTGACCTTATGACTTATCTTAGAAGAAAGAACAAGGAAAGGCAAACCTTCGTTTCTAGCATTTGTAGACTTAGAGAAAGCTTTTGACAATGTTGACTGGAATAATCTCTTTCAAATTCTAAAGGTGGCAGGGGTAAAATGCAGGGAGCGAAAGGCTATTTACAATTTGTACAGAAAGCCTCTCCCTGATGTTATTCAATGTGTATATTGAGCAAGCAGTGAAGGAAACAAAAGAAAAATTTGGTGTAGGTATTAAAGTCCATGGAGAAGAAATAAAAACATTGAGGTTCGCCGATGACATTGTAATTCTGTCAGAGACAGCAAAGGATTTGGAAGAGCAGTTGAACGGAATGGACAGTGTCTTGAAAGGAGGATATAAGATGAACATCAACAAAAGCAAAACGAGGATAATGGAATTAAGTCAGGTGATGCTGAGGGAATTAGATTAGGAAATGAGACACTTAAAGTAGTAGAGGAGTTTTGCTATTTGGGGAGCAAAATAACTGATGATGGTCGAAGTAGAGAGGATATAAAAGGTAGACTGGCAATGGCAAGAAAAGCGTTTCTGAAGAAGAGAAATTTGTTAACATCGAGTATAGATTTAAGTGTCATGAAGTCGGTTCTGAAAGTATTTGTATGGAGTGTAGCCACGTATGGAAGTGAAACATGGACGATAAATAGTTTAGACAAGAAGAGAATAGAAGCTTTCGAAATGTGGTGCTACAGAAGAATGCTGAAGATTAGATGGGTAGATCACATAACTAATGAGGAGGTATTGAATAGAATTGGGGAGGAGTTTGTGGCACAACTTGACAAGAAGAAGGGACCGGTTGATAGGACATGTTCTGAGGCATCAAGGGATCACAAATTTAGCATTGGAGAGCAGTGTGGAGGGTAAAAATCGTAGAGGGAGACCAAGAGATGAATACACTTAGCAAATTCAGAAGGACGTAGGTTGCAGCAAGTACTGGGAGATGAAGAAGGTTGCACAGGATAGAGTAGCATGGAGAGCTGCATCAAACCAGTCACAGGACTGAAGACCACAACAACAACAACAACAACATTTGTTCATCCACTTTTTTATTCTTGGACATACATTAATCCTGTTTCTATGATGTAATTATTAATTATATTGAGGTATGGATGAAGAATAAAATGCCAACATTAACAATAAGTGAGCACATATTAAACTGGAGGCTGTTGTTATCGTATCTTACCCTAAATTTTTGGGGAACTGCCACTACATTCCTGGAAATGAAAAAAAGAACACATTGACACCGGTGTGTCAGACCCACCATACTTGCTCCGGACACTGCGAGAGGGCTGTACAAGCAATGATCACACGCACGGCACAGCGGACACACCAGGAACCGCGGTGTTGGCCGTCGAATGGCGCTAGCTGCGCAGCATTTGTGCACCGCCGCCGTCAGTGTCAGCCAGTTTGCCGTGGCATACGGAGCTCCATCGCAGTATTTAACACTGGTAGCATGCCGCGACAGCGTGGACGTGAACCGTATGTGCAGTTGACGGACTTTGAGCGAGGGCGTATAGTGGGCATGCGGGAGGCCGGGTGGACGTACCGCCGAATTGCTCAACACTTGGGGCGTGAGGTCTCCACAGTACATCGATGTTGTCGCCAGTGGTCGGCGGAAGGTGCACGTGCCCGTCGACCTGGGACCGGACCGCAGCGACGCACGGATGCACGCCAAGACCGTAGGATCCTACGCAGTGCCGTAGGGGAACGCACCGCCACTTCCCAGCAAATTAGGGACACTGTTGCTCCTGGGGTATCGGCGAGGACCATTCGCAACCGTCTCCATGAAGCTGGGCTACGGTCCCGCACACCGTTAGGCCGTCTTCCGCTCACGCCCCAACATCGTGCAGCCCGCCTCCAGTGGTGTCGCGACAGGCGTGAATGGAGGGACGAATGGAGACGTGTCGTCTTCAGCGATGAGAGTCGCTTCTGCCTTGGTGCCAATGATGGTCGTATGCGTGTTTGGCGCCGTGCAGGTGAGCGCCACAATCAGGACTGCATACGACCGAGGCACACAGGGCCAACACCCGGCATCATGGTGTGGGGAGCGATCTCCTACACTGGCCGTACACCACTGGTGATCGTCGAGGGGACACTGAATAGTGCACGGTACATCCAAACCGTCATCGAACCCATTGTTCTACCATTCCTAGACTGGCAAGGGAACTTGCTGTTCCAACAGGACAATGCACGTCCGCATGTATCCCGTGCCACCCAACGTGCTCTAGAAGGTGTAAGTCAACTACCCTGGCCAGCAAGATCTCCGGATCTGTCCCCCATTGAGCATGTTTGGGACTGGATGAAGCGTCGTCTCACGCGGTCTGCACGTCCAGCACGAACGCTGGTCCAACTGAGGCGCCAGGTGGAAATGGCATGGCAAGCCGTTCCACAGGACTACATCCAGCATCTCTACGATCGTCTCCATGGGAGAATAGCAGCCTGCATTGCTGCGAAAGGTGGATATACACTGTACTAGTGCCGACATTGTGCATGCTCTGTTGCCTGTGTCTATGTGCCTGTGGTTCTGTCAGTGTGATCATGTGATGTATCTGACCCCAGGAATGTGTCAATAAAGTTTCCCCTTCCTGGGACAATGAATTCACGGTGTTCTTATTTCAATTTCCAGGAGTGTACATGGATGCTGGAGCCCACATTTGTATGAAAATGAAATTTACTGGACTCAAATGGTTTGCAGCTTGCAGGAATAGCTTGTGTATTAGAGAAGGGAGGCAGGAGTGCAAAACAACACAAAGAAAGTTCGTGGGTTCGAAAAAATGTCATTACGTGGTACCGAAGTGGAATTTCACACACTACACAGAGATCGTGAGAAAGTGCAATCTGCATTTTATATTTCGGAGAGTCGAAGTATAAGTTTTTTTTCATTTGTTACATGAAACTGCACACAGAATTACTAAAAGGAACGCAGTATGACGAGCTGCCATCACATCCCGTGAAAATGTGCTTTGTTTTGAAGCTAACTTTAGTTGCTAGTCCAGCCCAAATTTTTGTGCAACAGTCATGTCTGCCTCAATACCCCTCCCTTCAAGATATATACGTTTTCTTTACATGGTGTATTTGGCTTTCAATAGTTAAAGTGCCTCATTTGTACTGGGGTTAGCCAGTGAAACCCCATAGATATGACCATTGATGCTTACAAAACTGTTTCACAAACAAGTCAGAGAGCCACTTAACAATAAATAGGCTTGACACAAACAACTTGCATTTTCTAAAGGTTTCTTTGTGTAGCATACAAATGCCTGACAACATGCAAATAAATTCACCAATGAATCAATCTGACTACCCACAGTACTTTATTTCATTTCAGATTGCAGCCATATTGCTATCTGTTTCATTGTAAAATATTAAATGCGGTACCAGTATCTATAAAAATCCACTTTATAAATGTTGTAGATGACAAGTAATTTAGTATGCTTATGTCGTACAGTTCAGATTGCTGTCTCATTGCTTCAATTAATCTGTCATCATTTATTACAAATTTTAACAAAAGAAATAACGAAATGAAACGACTTATAGGAAACAACTGATATCACCCACGAAAACCACGATGAAATAAAATATAAACATCAGCGCATGGCCATCTATCTGGAGGACATGAGCTTGTAGGTCGCGTGAGCAGCAACGAACGGATGACGTCAGATGCCAGAACTTTATTCCAGAGAAACCTCGACGATGCCATGATGGAACAGCCAGTCTGGATGTCGCCATTTGAAATACATTTCAGAATGCTTCGACGGACGAGACGTGAGGTGATATGACGGCCAGTGTCAATTCGCCTTAAGTGGGGCTATGATCCTCATATTTTCACCAATGGAATGACATTTTCTGCTATTGATGTTAAGTGGCTGAGCGAAATTGGGAACTACTGTTTTACCAAAACGTTTTGCAACACGAAAAATCGATGTTTCGTCTAACAGTACACGTAACTGGTGTAGTTTTTCGATCTGGTTAAGTCTATTATGGCACTGCCTGCTAAATAAAACGAAACAGCCATTTCCACTACTGCAGCAATTGTAACACACGCCAGAGAAACGAGACTCTTTTTGCAAGAATCATCATTTTGATGTGCCTGATTTACATAAATAACACGACGGAATTCACGAAGTACTGAAATGAAATGTATATTACTGCAAACAAACAGTATTATTTAAGAAAACAGAAAAATAGTCTCACCTGTCCGTCTCATGCTCCACTTTCTCATGTACAAAATCGAAAAGAAAGTACAACTTCCTTTGATAAGTGAAATCTGGATATAAATTCGGAATCAGCGTCATTTCACTTTCTTCTCTTCCCTCATTGTCATGAACAAGTCAGCTAAAATCTCATCATCGCTGTCAGCATCTGCCACTGTTCCTGCCATTTTGAAAACTTATTCCCCAGTTAAGCATGCTAACCAGCTAGAAATCGCCGGTTAAGTTAACCCGATTTTATTCTCCAGTTAGGCGGTATTATGGGTTCGCACAACATGTTTCTCGAGCTATTCTGAGAATAGAGCTTAATCGGCTACTAACCAGAGATTGCACAACTGGCCCGATGCATATTAGATCGGGGTCTACTGGACATGACTACCTCACAACCCAAACGATGCAGTTTATTACAATTTCGTTAAGTTCCTGATCATTCTACTGTAACAGGGGGAAACTGCAATTTGTCAGCTATAGAATGAAAGGGTCATGTGGTCAAACCTGGTGCCAGAAAGAGAATTTGTATAACGTTACTCTGAATGTCTTGTCCGAAAACTACTTTGAGTAGATAGAGAACCAACTCGTGACGGTAACATCGTAGACCTCCTAGCAACAAACAGATGTCATTTATTTGAATCAGTTACCATGACTACAGGTATTGCAAGGGCTGTTAAGAAAGGAAGGAAAATATTTTTGCTTAGCTAGAGTGGCAGGAATCCGATTGCAGAGTATATGAGTTTTTTTTTTTTTTTGTCATCTATCTTCTGACTGGTTTGATGCAGCCCACCACGAAAGCCTCTCCTGTGGCAGCCCCTTCGTATATGACTATTGAACAGCAAATATGCAGTGCTGTGGACGAAAAATGGAACATAAATGGGTAAAATTCAAACGCATCATTCGGTACACCTTAGACAAATATGTTTTAAGCAAAGTTTTAAGGGATGGAAAAGACACAGTGTTGTTTAATAGCTGTGTTCACAGTCTAACATAACAGTCGCGACACTCACTGCTGTAAATGTTGTTCCCGCTTGATAATTGGCTCCAAGTGGCGAGAAAGGGGAACGTCAAATGCGTCTTCAACATAATGTTTGTTTCACATCCCTTTCCTACGTAATTTACGAAATATTTTAATTACTGTTTTGCCTCCAAGCTTTGTGTAATATCAGAAGACATAGATGTTCCTAAAAATGATTCTAAAATAAGCACAAGTAGGGATAAAAATCATGAATCCAATGGCAAGCTACAACACATTCGTGAACAAACACTTGTAACGTTGGATACAACTGCAGCTTACCACGTTGATATCATGGGAGAAATATGCTGTGCATCTCCTCAAAGCCAATAACGTCAGAAGTGCTGTCGTATGTTAAATGTGCCATTAGTGGTTGTTTTTTATCCAATGACATATTCTTTAGGTTATCAGTATCGGAGAAGTGCTGTACCTTGTGCTTTAAAAGGTGAAATATGTTGTCACTTACCACACATATTATTTGTATGCCTACCACATGCTTCTGTAATGTACGCAATGACAGAAACATAAAACATTTTGACAAAACCTGTATGTCTGAGTGCTGTAATATAATAAATTAGGAGCGAACAGCTTATTTTCGTCTTTCCATCTTGCAGGACGTTTCTCCTTCAGTGGCATGCTAATCTGGTTTAACAAGTCAAGAGCATTAAAAAAATCGGCCTATAGTCTTCAAAATTTGTTTGTTCTCCTTCACTTGATCCTTCTGATACAGTTTCTGTTGTCGGTACTTAAAATAATAGGCAGTTTCCTTGTCCCGTAATAGTTTTGCACGAAGTCTAGCAATCTGCACATTCTGACATACACTTTTGCAAGACACGAATAACTGCACTCAGTCTCACCCCTTCATCGTCAAAGCAGGTCTCTGTTGATTCAGATAAAACTGCAACTGATATATGGAGAATTGAACCGGCTGCTTCTGCGCCACAGAAGTGTTTTAGCTTTAGATGGGTTGCCGAACCTTTGTGGTAGTTTCCTCTTCATCGTCAGTTGAGGTAGCTTATTAAAGATGTCAAACTGAGTACTACATTCCACACGAGTTTATTACTGTCTGCATTAGTGAACTGGTTTTGTTCGAAGTGTAGCGAACATAACATTATAATAAAGGTAAACAGGATCCTTTTTCATAAGACCTTCTTGTCTGCTATTCACTAGTCATTTTCTGCTCCTAAAAGGAAACATTAATCATTAATACACACGTAATTTGCAAGCGAATCCTGACGATACACTTTAGTAACATGACGGTGTATACCTCTCATGGTCCTTGTAACGTAAAGCCAGATGTGGTATCTTATTGTTGTTGTTGTTTGCGTTTCAGATGGTACTATTTGTCGAAAACCTTTGTACAAACCAAAATAAATAACTACTATTCACTTTCTCTTTCACGATCGCACCGAACCCAACAGATTACTTACTGACCACAACAGATTCGAGGCGAACTGTCGCGACTGTTGTTGAACTGTGGCTGTGTTAGTAACGTGCTACACAAGCAAAGATATTTAAGAGATGTTACAACATAGATGACATTCAAATGCTGAACGACGTGAAAATGAACGTACGGAGAGCAATGAAAGAATCTTGAACTTGGAAAGTAAAATTCAAAGGGTAACTAGGGTCTGAAAAAAATGCAGGTCATTCCCGTTTTCAAGATGGTTAGTAGGAAATATGCATATTAAATATAGGCCTCCTTTGTAAATCATCTATTCAATCACTCAGTTACACTGGCATTGAAACGGAAGACGACAGATAAGGGCGAAGTACTAAATGTGGTCTTCTGAAACTGTTTCACCGAAGATCATATATGGTCCCTCCTCTCAATCATTGCACGAATGCTGAAACTGCAGATATCGAGACACGTGACTGTGGAATAGAAAAGCAATTATAATCGCCTAGTAGTGGAAAGTCATCTGGATCAGATACTATATCTGTAAGATTGTACAGAGATTACAGAAAAAGACTTGTTGCCCTTCGAACAGCAGTTCATTGTAGGTCGCTGGAGCAAGGAAGGGTAACTATAGGATGGAAAAAAAAATGCAGGTCATTCCCGTTTTCAAGATGGGTTGTAGGAAATATGCATATAAATATAAACCTCTTTGTATAAATCAAGATGGGTTCCAGAAAGAGAGATCCTGTGACACTCAGTCCACTCTATTTGTCCACGATATCCAGAGTGCTGTAGAAATTGGCTCTTATGTTGACGACATGTTCCCTGTCTTCAGGGTGCCATCTGATGTGATTGCGCACAGTTATTTTGTGGAAGAAGTACGAACTTACCGAGTATGGGGCCAGATTTGTAACTGGATTCAAAACGTCACTCTCAACATAAGAAAATCGAGAGATGTAAAGGTAATTTCGGGGGTACCCCAAGTGTGACAGCACTGTTACTGTTTGCATCATACAGGGAAGCAGATGCCAGACTAAGATCCATAGGAAGAATCTTAAGGAAATGTAATTCATCCACGAAAGAAATGGTTTTTGGAACTCTTATTCAACCAATGCTTGAGTATTGCTCATCAACTTGGGACCCTTGCAAGGCTGAAATGGTAGAAGATGTAAACAATATTCAACAAAGAGTGGTGAGTTCGTCACAGGATTGTTTAGACAGCACGAGTGTGTAAGGATAAATTTCGTCATGGTATAGTTTAGTTGGCACGACAGAATTACGGATATGCTCAACTAACTCTAGTGACAGACGCTACAAGAGAGTCGTCGTACACCATCGAGAGGGGTACGTTTCACGAAGAGCCTGACAACATATTACTTCCCCCTACATACATCTCGAAAAATGATCACTATGAGCAAATCGAGAAATTAGAGCTAATACAGAGATGTACTGACAATACTTCTTCCCTAACATCATCCAAGAATGAAACAAGGAAAGGGGGGATCACATAGTGGTACCAGACTGGCACATACCATTAGGTAGGTTGAGAAGAATAGATGTAGATGTGGTTCCACAGCATTATTTTGGACTCTTGAGGATAAACAAAGTGACCCGAAGAATAGTTTTTTCTGACGAACCAAAGAATGAAGCAGTGAATCACAGATGAAAGTAGGCTGCTTTCAAAATTGTGAAGGACCATTGCACCAACAAATAATCTAACAATGAGCAAATGTTGGTAAATGGACAATGGTAGTCATGAAGAAGTGACACAGGTTTGTGTACATTGCCTTTAGTTCATCAAATTGTATCCCTTGTCAGATAGTGCAATCTAAAGCACACAAACAAATGAGCTACCAGGAAAATGCAAAAATCGTAGCAAGTGATTCACATAATGGAAACATTTTGAGATAACTCTCATTGAGAATAAAGGGCTGATTGACGTATAATTTCACAAAGAGATCGAGGACACAAGGGACAATTGGCACTACACCTTAAAAACTGTCATTTGCTGCATAAAATGCCTGTCATGAAAAGTCTGGCTTTGTGCAGACACAGAGACCAGCTCCAGGAAGACAATATTACCTCCAATACAGGTGTGATTTAGACTTTGTCACGAAAGACAAATCTCATCCACATGGAAAATCAACCAGTATAACATCTCAATTGTTCTCAGATGTTAAAATTGAGCTTATTCACCTGATGGCATTCACCATTCACCATTGTCTACTCAGCAGCATATATCAACCAAATATTATAGGCTTTTTTCCTACTTGACGTTTATACAGAATCTGTTGGAGTATAATTTTCTTTAAACTACACAATTTTGTCTTTTCTTTTGGTTAACATAAATACATCTTTAATGTATTAATATTAATTTATTATTATAAATTTTATTTAGTTAATATTAGTGGATTATTTTAATCCATACATTTATCAAATGAATTACAGGGTTCTATCATTGATAGAGAATAATACTGTCACATAATTATTTAAAAAATAATCAACTAGATTAATTATGACAATGTAATTATGTATTAATTTATTAACTTAATTAAACTTATTGTAGAATATAAATATTTACTTGTAAATTATTATGTATTACATCAATTGTTTTAACTTAACCCTTTGACTACCATTGGGACGTGTATGTCACACAGTATGTTATCGTAGAACTGCTGCATCTTTTAGCTGTGTATCAATGTCCCACAGGTAAATGGAGGCCTACTAATGATTAGCAGAATCCTTATCATTACAGATTACATCTGTAGGTTGTGCTGTTGTCAAATTTCATTGTCAACCCTCATATCTGTATAGTCACATCAAATAAGTTTGCACCTGCAGATAAGTAACTCAATTACCATATTTGCTAAGTGGGCTGCCTACATGCTTATCCTCCAACCCCGTTTGAAAACAAAATGGTGGAAAACATTCTTTTAATATTGAAACTTCTGACTAAAATAGTAATTAAACAAACCATACATAAATGTTTTTGATAGGTAGTCAAAGGTTTAAGTACCTTATGCATTACATAATATCATCAGTTTTCTCATTGGTTTACTGCAGCCCATCATGAATTCCTCTCCAATGCCAACCATGTCATCTCCGAGTAGCACTTGCAACCTATGTCCTCAATTATTTGCTGGATGTATTCCAATTTCTATCTTCCTCTACAGTTTCTACCTTCCACAGTTCCCTCTGGTACCACGGAAGATATTCCCTGATGTCTTACCAGATGTCCTAACACCCTATCCCTTCTTCTTGTCAGTGTTTCTCATACATTCCTTTCCTCACCGATTCTGCAGAGAATGTCCTCATTCTTTACCATACCAGTTCCCTTAATTTTCAATAGTCTCTTTAACTATCTTCTCTGTTGATAGTGAGCGAACTGAATTCACAATTTTTGTGACAGTACTCCTAATATGTGCTATTTTCAAAATATGTCCACAAAGTGCTTCCTGATGCACGATACAATTGATCATAAACAAAGGCGCAGAAGGGTCATCATTTGACACAAGGCAACAAATTGTTTGTGTTTGCCTAGCATGCAAGGTGCACCATCTGTGGAAATGGATGCAAGTTTCTGAAATGGCAGATCATATTCATGTAGTGTCTTTCAATGTCAAAATTGTAAGCAAGTCATCTTTTACACTGAAATCCAAAAATATCAATCTTGCAAAAATCATAAATGAATGTGAATTAATTTAATCTACCGATTCATCTAACACCAAAGAGAAACACAAGCAGGATTGAAAAACTGTTGACTTTTTGTATTTGCCACCATTAATTCCACATTTCTGTTTTCAGTCAGTCTTCACAGAGTCATGTCTCTGATGGCTGATATTATCTCTGACATGTTTTTAAATGTGGAAAATAAAGACTCTTTAGGTGCCGGAAAGCACTAGTTAGCACAATACACTTTCCAAAATGCAGAGCAAGTTATGGAATAAATTAACAGGGATTTGGTGATACAGTGACCAGCCTAAACTTCCACTACAACTATCAGCTAGCATTCCATTTGTGGTGAATATTTCAAAAACACAATGAAACTTTGGCCACCCAGAAATAAATACAATGATCTAAAGTTTTCTTAAGTGCTTTATTAAAACCCATAAACAAAAAAAATTTAGTATGGTACATAAATTAAACAGTATGACCCAATATCAAAATTATGAAAATAATGAAAGGTATTGGGATGAAATAAAACACATACAGCTCCTAATTTAGCTGAGGATAATACCTCCAATTTCGTCCATCTCAGACCCAAATCGGTGGTCTGTTTTGAGAGAATCACGTAACAAACACGATATAGATGAAAATACAGATCAATTTGCAGTAAAATGACATTGATGGATTTTGTGCAACCAGATTCTAACACACTTTTTTGTATACAATTATAAGTCACAACAGGTTGACCAACTGTTGCACAAGAAAACTTGACACTACATGGTGCCATTTAGCACATATAGACGGAACTTTACTACCAAGCAGTATATACTAAACCCCCACCTGAGAGCCGGCAGTGAGCTGTAAAACTTTTGGAACATGATAGGCCAAAGTAACCACAGCAGTCAAAGTATACATGGTTCACAGTATGGCTAAAGTAGCATTACATATTGAACACCTTTATGCACTGTAATAACAAACTGTTCTTTCCACTCACCATGGAAATGGTATGTTTTGCTGTGTCTAGCTGCACTCATTTTTTACAAACACGTAACTAATTGATAACTATAACATGGTGCGTGTACTCCAGTACTCAGTAGCAGTCAGGAGGCTTCACACCGCAGTGGTTTGGAGATGTTCGTTGCCACTTGTACAGCATACTATTCACTGGTATTGACTGCATTGTTGCTGAGCTGTGCTGTCACTGTTGTGAATACTGTTGTGCTATTTTAACTGAGACTGTTTTGAAAATGAGTGGTGAGACAGTTATTTGACATGTCAATCAATACAAACAGCAATCTCAGTTTCAATAATACAAAGTATTTAACTGATGAATACTTCTGTTGTGCACATAGTTGTTTCCTGGAAGCTTGAAAACAGATATTTGTGACAAATTCGCCACATTTGCTTTTAAAAGACTGTTTCTTGTATTAATCTCAATGCTGACATATGTTTATTGAAAATGTTGTTCCATGAAAGGGAGGACACCAGTGTGTTATGCAAAATGTACTGTACATTTATCACACCATAACAAGTTGGCACTTGGTAAGTGGAAGCTTAACAGTGTAAAGACAGAGACTGGGGAGTCCTAAACACTCGCATCACTAGAATAATTTCCTCTTGAGGGACTGCATTTAATATTTCATGTATGATGGGCAGGGAATTTCTAAACCACACATCAACAACAAAGGTGCAAAAAACAAGGTCTGTAAAAATGGCCTAAACTGAATTGCCCAGTTCCTTATGACCAGTTGGTAAAAATTTAATTTTTTTTTCCTGCCTGTTAGAAAGAACAGACACTGTTGACAATCCACAGCTGTACACAATACTTCAAAATTAATTCACTGACTGTGAATTTGTTGACCTCAGCTGTATTAGGTATACAGGGTTTGTATAAAATGTATCCAGAAAACTTTTGGGTGGTCGATCTGTATCAAATACAACTGACATCAAAATTCTTTCAAGTGCAGCCCTTGAGTGTCAATACACTTTTGCCAGCAGCTTTTCCACTACTCAAAGCCTGGCTGGCATGTGGAGTCCGGAATGACCTTAAGTGTAGATGTGCAAGCTTCTTTCACAGCACTTAGGGTTCCATGATGGTGTCCTTTGTGGAAGGAATTCACTTTTGGGAATAGGAAAAAGTCTGCTGGTACCCTGCGGGTACAGTAAGGGGGTTGGGGAATTGTCGCAATGCCATTTGTCATCAGGTAGTCAGTGACCTTAAGCAGGTATGGCTGGGTCATTGTTGTGGAGCTATTTCCAATTTCCAGTGATGGCTGGTCTCACCCGGTTGACCCTTCTCTTCAGTCTTTTTAGCACTTCTACGTGAAAAGCACCATTCACTGTCAGCACAAATTTGTGGTGGACCGTCCCCTTGGTGCCAAAGAAAACAATTAGCATGGCTTTTACTCTGTATTTGCTCATTCAAGCCTTTTCCAAATGAGGTTATGCTGCAGTGTGCCACTCGGAACTTTGGTGCTTTGTTTCTGGGTCATATTTGAATATCCAAGCTTTGTCTTATGTGTTTACATTGTCCAAAAAGTTTGTGTCTTCTTCAATGTGTTCCAGAAGATCTTTGCAAGCAGACACTCACCTCTGCTTTTGCTAATCCATCAAGACCGTCGATATGAGTTTAGTGCAGATCTTCCACATCACCAAATCTTCAGTGACAATGGTGTGCACTGTCACCTTAGTATTAATGCCAATTGCATCTGTGACCACACATACACGTAGCTGTTGGTCTGAATTTGGCACTTTACGCACATGTTGCACATTGTACTCGGGGATTGATGTCAACAGCCATCCAGCATGGAGTTCAACCTGCTTTCCTCCTCGAACACTTGGAAAATCATGGCCAATGACTCTGTACTCGATTTGATGGTGTACCATTCTTCAGTTGTTCACTGCATTTCATGCTTGCAGTGAGTCACTTGACAGGGTTCCACTAAAAACACGACCTCACCTGAACAAATGCTCAATGGCAACTGGCAGTTTATTTCTGTTAAGGTCACATCCCCTATCATCGGGGGGGGGGGGGGGGGAAGTTTCCGGCACTTCACACGGACTCTGTACATTTACGACCCAATAGCGACATATGAAAATCTGTGCCAGACTGGGACTCGAACCTGGGTTTCTCACTTATCCTGAATGGTCACTTCAACCACTTCAGCTAGCCATGCATGCTCTCCACACCGACTCAAACTTCCACATGTCACACTGTCTGCATCCTTGTATCATAGTCCACTAAATCCATCACGTAATGCTCACAATATTGCACGATAAGCAGGACACCCGAGTTGGAGTTCTGGTCTGGCATAAATTTTCACGTCACTTTTGGGTGGTCGATCTGTATCAAATACAACTGACATCAAAAAATTCAAAGTCAGCTAATTAAGTTTGAAACATTTAAAAATGTTGAGAGAATTGCTGTCAACTGCCACCAGAGTTGGTAGCAGAACTCTGCTGGAAAATGAGGACCAGAAATTTCACCATTCTGCTCCTTGAAAAATTAACAATTAGAAAAAAAATGGTTAAAAATTACGAACAAATATATTAGCTGAGAGCTTAAAACTTGGGGAAACTGAATTTTGTGCTCCTCTTCAACTCTGTAGGTTTGGAACCTGGTTGGTAGTGAAGGTATACCCTGATAATGACATTATGGCTGATGTTTCAATGAGTATATAGAGGGCCAGCACACAGCCAGCTGTAGTTCTTTCTCAGTTGCCATATACTCACTGTGTTGCCTGGTTTGTAGATACATGCAGAATCTTACACATGTGACTGGCTGCATGGGACAGATAGGGGTGAGCCACATACCGAGGCCTTTGTGTATACTGCATCTATCTAAAAGAAATATTCAAAGAAAGGCTGGTAATATACATTACTGACTAATTACTTTGTGGAAATTTCCTTTCTGCATCTGAAAAAAATCAGAAACCACTGTTAATTTGGAGAGTTTGCAGGAAGAAAGGAAAAGATTGCGGGGAACTCTGGCGAGCTTTATGTTGCATGTTGCTTACATATCAAAATTGTTTTTAGAGCGGAAATAAGAGACATACCACACTCTAATGTGGAGTAAAAATATTGTATATAATGGCAGAAATGCAGCACTGAAACTGACCATTCTGTGCCATACAAAATTCATGTATGTGTTTTGTGTTGTGTGACTTGATAAACTGTTTACAATGATGAAAGTCATAATACATGTTTACAATGAATTAACAATTGCTTTTTCAGTTTCTTTTGGAGTCAATCAGAGACACATTATTACAGATCCAGTGGTCTATTTATGTAAAGCACAAGTCACTTAATTTATAATACCCATAATATTTTGTAACTTGTTGGAGATACCAAAACAAGATTGTTGGAAAACAATAGTATGCCATAGGTTAATACGTACAAATTTTAACTAACTATGACTTAGATACAGAAACACCTACACTACTTTCTTTTCTATAGAACAATACTCATGTAAAGAAACCAATATATAAAATAAAACTTCATACGGACTGGACAGAAGGATGAGGGAGATGGAGAAGAGTGTGGTTTGGAGACAGGCTCGTAGCTGACATCATCTCACTGCCTACTGGATTGACTGGTCATTGGTCGGTCGGTTTGAGTTAAGGAACTAAACAGCGAGATCAACAGTCCTTTGCCCACGAGATAGATCATCTGGAGTTAATGACGTCTGCCAGAAATTTGACCAAATTGTTAAAGTATGTAAGTGTGGTAAAATTGAGGCACTGAAAGTGATATTGATGCCAGAGCTGAGAATTAATTCAAGGAGAAGTAAAAAATATATGGGTTCAGCTGGCACATAGATCAGAGCAGATGAAGGGTTGCCAGGGCTCATCTGTGGTGGGATAAGACCCATCTGCATCTGACGTCCCACTACCCTAATTAATTATGAAGACAGTTAAGAAGTAAAGAATGCCTTTTAACTGGGAGATTCATAATGATAAAAGTGATCAGGCTAAAAACAACAGACACCAGTTGGACCAATAATAATTAATTATCATGTCAGTATGTGAATGGGACCAGGTGAGTGTTCCCCAGGGCCCTGCATGTGAACGGTGCCCTCCAACAGTCTACCCATCCACAATCCGTTATAGTCAAGAGCTTTAAAGATGCGAACACCACACACTATCTCAGGGGAAGCACAAAAACCTGTTCAACTGTTCATACGACATCAGCTAGCATCGAGGGTACGGTATCCTTAAGGTCTTACCTTCAAGTGCTACCCTTAAAAAAAAAAAAAAAAAAGAAGAAGAAGAAGGTGTGACAGAAAAAAGGACTAATGACATTTAAAAGCATTTAGAACAGAGAACATGAGAAGTGACTGAGGCAGGTGACATAGGACAGGACGCAGACAGACTCCTTGTCGAAGTGGGATCTTCCCTCTTCAATTCTGATGGCACAAACTTGTGCTCACTTATGCAGTCACCATCTGACAATTTCCTAATCATGCAACTTACTGAATTCTTTTTCCATACGAGGGTATTGATCCTCTGACACCTACCCTTGGGTGGGCTTAACAGTTGGAATGCACCTTGAGGCTCTCTGCCATGATATCCTTGCCTAGGCTCCTTAGAATGTGCTCCATGTGTTTTCCCTCACAATCCTCATTGGTTATAGCTCTGACCACAAAATAGGACCAATCTGATTCACAGATCTACAGTTTGTCACTGCCATGAGCTTTCAGCATAATTTCCTCTTAGTTGTTCTGTAGTATCAGGGTACTATTGTCATCTGCACTGATGACTCTATGACCATGGATAGGTTGGGATTTGCTGTTACATCTCCAACCTTACACATATGAAAAGAAACAAATGTGGATAAAATAGCTAAAAAGGTTATAACATTGTGAGGAGTAAACCTACGAAATGACACTCACTCACTTCCACCTCATTCGTGTTAACCCATACAATCACTATGTCATGTACTGCAAAAGATCTAGAGAGAGAAATGTGACTAGCAGACCACTTACAAAAAAAATTGGTAAACCAGTCACCATATTAACACATTAAGAACATCCCCCTAAAATTTTAGCAAACAAATTGGATGTATCACAAAACCTTAAAACTTTCACCACATTTATTTGACCATCACTTAAAATAGATGGCAGATCTGTCAGCAAATCTGCCACTGCCCTCTGGTCTCCCTTGATTGAGTTTTAATTTGTAGTGACTTGATAAGCAGTCTCCGGGCTACTGACAGACATTACTGTTGTCACTCTGTGGTTCCTGCTATCCATGACTTTCCCTTTGATCTTAGTCGTACTGCCCATTCAACTGTTGGTCCCAAGTCATGTCAGTAACCAAAAGAATGAAATGGGCATCTGTTGGGCTAGAGAAACTATCACTCACTTAACATTGCTTTGATGGTCCCAGGTGTTGATTTGTGGTGCATATAAGACCTCTGGTCACTCAGAAATGAAACATTTGGTGGGCTACTGTCCCTCTAATAAACTCCACGCCATCAAGGGGACTACCGTGCAGGCTACTACATCCATTCAGCATTGAAGATACTCCCACATGGTGGTTTTGGAGCTTCACAGACTGTAGCTCGCATCCTCATGGAATGCCCCCCCCCCCCCCTCCTAGCTCCACATACTAAGCACTGTCTTCCAGATTCTATGCCTCTAATATTGGTGGAAGACTCAATGGAAGTTGAACTAGTTATCTGCTTTCTCCATGAAAGTGGTTTTCATTCTCAAATATAACATTTAAAACTACTTTCGGTGTGGGCATGGGGTGATTGGCGTTGGGGCAGTTGGGGTTGGAGCATCCCCCACTGCTTACAACATTTCACATTCAAGAGATCATTCATTCAGGAGAATCGTACAAATACTGTCATCTGACCATGAGACAGACTTCTGTATGGAAGACATGGTAATACGCATCTCTGGTGTAGAGAAACAACTGAAAGATTTGAAAGCAAATTAGTCACCATGTCCGGAAGGAGTCCCAACGGTTTTACAAAGAGTACTCTATGGCATTGGCCCCTTATTTAGCTTGCATTTATCATGAATCTTTTGCCTAATGCAAAGTCCAAGTGACTTAAAAAAAAAGTGCAAGAGGCCCCTCTATATAACCAGGATAAAAGAACAGACTCGCAAAATTGCAGACCAACATCCTTAACATTGCTTTGCTGACAAATTCTTGAAGATATTCTAAAATGGAATACAATAAACTTCCTTGGGACAAAGAAGCTTAAGTCCATGAATCAAAACGGTTTTAGAAAGCATCAATTGTGTGAAACTCAGCTTTCCCTTTTCTCGCACGATATATTGCGAACTATGAATCAATGACAACAGGCACATTCCATATTTCTAGATTTCCGGAAAGCATTTGACATGGTGACCCACTGCAGGCTGTCCGAAGGTATGAGCATATGGAATAAGTTCACAAATATATGAGTGGCTCAAGGACTTCTTAAGCAATAGAATGCAGAATGTTGTCCTTGATGGCGAGCGTTCATCAGAGACAAGGGTATCGTCAGGAGTGCCCCAGAAGTGTGATGGGACTGCTGTTGTTCTCTATTTACATAAATGATTTTGTGCACAGGGTGTGCAGCAATCTGTGGTTGTTTTCTAATGATGCTGTGGTGTATGATAAGGTGTCGAGGTTGAGTGACTGTAGGAAGATACAAGATGACTTTGAAAAAACTTCTAGTTGGTGTGATGAAGGGTAGCTAGCTCTAAATGTGGGAAAAATTAAGTTAATGCGGATGAATAGGAAAAACAAACCTGTAATGTTCAGATACAGCATTAGTAATGTACTGTTTGACACAGTCATTTCATTTAAATATCTGGATGTAACATTGCAAAGCAATAGGACATGGAATGAGCATGTGAGGTCTGCGATAGGAAGGTGAATGGTTGACTTCAGTTTATTGGGAGAATTTTGGGAAAATGTGGTTCATCTGTATAGGAGGTTGCATATGACACTGCTGTGACCTAGTCCTAAATACTGCTTGAGTTTTGGGGTCCATATCAGGTCAGATTGAAGGAGGATATTGAAGCAATTCAAACGCGTGCTGCTAGGTTTGTTACCAGTAGGTTCGAACAACATGTACATGTTACTGAGATTCTTTGATAACTCAACTGGGAATCCGTGGAAGGAGGGCAACATTTTTCGAAGAATAGTATTGAGAAAGTTTAGAGAACTGGCATTTGAAGCTGAGTGCCGAATGATTCTACTGCCATCAACATACATTGCGTGTAAGGACCACAAAGATAGGATATAGACACTTGTTTTTTCCTCGGTCTGTTTGTGAGTGGAACAGGAAAGAAAATGACTAGTAGTGGCGTAGCATACCCTCCATCACGCACTGTATGGTACCTTGCAGAGTATCTATGTAGATGTAGATGTAGGTGGAACTGACTTCAGAACAGGGCAGACTTAAAGCACTCCGAGTTAACGCCATCTAATTTCAATGCCTAAGCCTCGTTACAAAACCAAACAGGCTCAGTGACCCAGAGTCATTACTGAAATTACCACAGCAATGCAAGGACTGCTGATAGATCCGATAAACGGGGACAAACGCGCTCCTACAACCAGAGCCACTATGTTATAAGATGCAGGCTCGACCCATTAAATACACAGACTTTTTGAACCTGAAAACACATTCTGTTGAGCTACCATTCTGTACGTGCCACTAAAACCACAGAGTATGACGGTTTATTGAGTTTCAGCGAAACCACAAAACACTGATCGATGATGGTCAGCCTGCTACTTGCTTGCTGACTTCAACACTGAGAGGCAGCCTTCCTGATGCATACCACAGCCATGGTCTGCCACTGCTGCCTACTGAGTCAGCACATATGAGGAGACTGGTGAGCAGCCAGCCCTCCTCAACTACTTGGTCATTGCAGATGTTGTGCGAGGTGCCATCTTTGAGCTAACCAGGCGAGGACATCCACACTGTCCCCTGGCCGACTCACGAGCATCTGCTGCAGTCTTGAGTGATCCCTGGTGGGTGACTGGGCTCTATCTAGTCTTCACGACAACTGGCATCCTGGACCACAGTCAGCAGTCTCCACCTGAGCATATGATGGGGTGTCTTTGAGCTTGCCCTGCTACCATTACCAGCACAGCACTGATCTCTGAAGACAGTTATACCCTTGTAAACTCTGTTCAACCAGTAAATGTTTCTACAGGTAATGCTATATCACTGACTGGTAACACATGATTTTGACCTTTTCTGGAAGTGAATCTTCCTTTAAAATGAGGGTGAATGTGTCAGCATCTACCTTGTTGTCAGGCAGACCTCGACATACACAACGAAAATGCACATTAGGGATCAGTGAAAAATTAATCCCTGTACTATGTTGAGGTTTGTACAGGGTGTGATGGTGACAGGTAAATCATGAAGTTGTTCACAAGAAAGTAATGTCTGGGACTGTGTGCAATTTTCCTTCTTAGTTACAATAGAACCAATCTGTAATTTGCTGAGACAAGAGGGTTCACCAAATACATTTTCACTCTTTTCCTCAAAAAAAAAAAAAAAAAAAAAAAGAAGAAGAAGAAGAAGAAGAAGAAGAAGAAGAAAGAAACACATTGCCTACTGGAATAGGTTGTTCTTTATGCAGGTATGTTAGTGACACTGATAGGTAAGTTGATGAGCTGATGCATTATGGCCTCCAGCTTACTAGCATGTTAGTCTAATTTTGGAATGCAGTACATCAGTGACTCTGGGAGGCATGGGGTACCAGATGTCTATGCACAAGTCGCACAATTCCTGGAAATTATGGGCTATTTGTTTTGTGCGCGAAGCTGGCACACAAACCACAGGTGAATTTGGTGTCCAGCACATCAACATCAGTTCACTACCCTACTCCTCACACCACTGTAGCAAAATTATGGCCTCACGACATCGACATTTATCCAGCTAGAAGACTCCATCATCATCGTTGTTGGGGAAGACATCGAGAATGAAGGGATGCGAGTGATATGCAAAATGTTTACATATTTCACAGCTATCATGGTGCCTTCGATTACAACCACAAGTACCTTGGAAGTCCTGGTAAATTTCCTTCACAGCATAATAATGACCGCCCCCCCCCCCCCCCCCCATCCTGTATCTGTAGCACAGTGCGTGTTTCTTGCACTTGTTTGGATGTATGATGACTTATCTGGACACAACAGTTGGCCTGGTGCAACAAGTAATGTGATTCATCTGACCAGGTAACATGTTTCTACTTATCCATAGTTCAATCTGAATGATACCACACTCACACTGCAATTGTAGCTAATTATGTTGCTGAGTCAATATAGAACCATTAGGGGTCATCTGTTACAGAGCCTTATGTTCAACAATGTGAGCTGAATGCTTTTCTCTCAAACACATGTCTGCAGCTAGTATCGTACCCTGTCATCAAATCTACCACTGGCTGCGCGTGTCCTGCTGTAACTGGACAAGTCTCGAATGTTCATGTTCTGTGACAAGGCATCAATGTTCAGTGCCTTACTACCTACTAGTGGTTTTGCTATCCTTCAATCACTTTCCACAGATATGACAGTAGAATGCAAACAACTGACCAGCTTCACCATTTCCGAGATGCTCGTTCCCAGGTACTGGGTCATTTACAATCTGCCCCTCTTCAAACTTGTGAATTTCCCCATTTGAGGCATGTATTGTCACTAGAATGATTCACCATTTATCTCTGCTCTGCTTATACCTCTTCCTTAGCCTGTCATGTGCCCATAACGCCACCTTGATGGCATTCAGTCTCATATTGGGCAATGGCAATAGTGTTTTAGATTATAGTCTAATTGTGTGAATACATCAGATAATATGACTTTGTGATTGACTTTTCAGCAAGTCAACTGGAAGGAGCCAGCCAATCATTGTTCTCTCTCAACTGACACATTGCACATTGTTGCCCATTTGGTGAGTAAACGCAGTTCTTATCAAGTGTTGCTGGCTGCCAACAGGCAACACTTCCTCTGCCACTGCTATCTGTCAGCCACGAAGTTATTTTATTTTAGTTATAGTTCATATGAAGGAAACCACCAACTACCAAGACGAAGTGAATAGAAACATAAGTGGGGGTCTGAAGACAAGCAGTTGAAAACTTAAACTAACCAACCTTTCATAACTGTAAAGGACAATGATCTCATATGATTCAATAATTGTTGATGAATTATATAGAATTACCTCCAAAATAGACTTCATTATTGATCAGTTGAAATGAAAAACATTCCTCTACAAGTGAACTGCGTAAACAGCAAATTACTGGATTTTGTGGCATGGACTAAACCACACAGAATATTTATGTTGTAGATCAGGCATGGGAAACCTTTGGGGACCAGTGGGCCTGATTCACATACTTCTTTAAGCTCATGGGCTGGCTTTATCACATGACACAACAGCAGTGCTCCTAGTGCACAAATTCAGAACCATAGTGCCTATGATGTTAATGTTTATGGGGTAATGCACTGATATGAATGGCACCCCTTTTCTGATATACCACACCAGCCCGTGGGCCACCGGTTGTCCCCCTTTGTTGTAGATCAACAGGTTAAAAGAAACATAAGAATAGTGGTTTGAGAGTGACACTTCATCATTGTCATTATAATTGAATAAAGCTTATACGAGCTCAAAGCTGTGCAGCAAAGAGTAAAAATAAATTAAAAAAAAATGTTTCTAGAAGAAGTAGAACAGTTGGAAAGAGACTTATTAAACCAAGCTTCTTTTCCAAGGCAGGTACAATGTTGTGAACACAAAAACAAAGTAGTAATGGAAATGTGGAAACATAAACAAGTAGCACAAAGAGCACTGAGTGACATATTATGTTGTTAAATTCTGACAGCAGCTCTACTGAACAGGAAAACAACAATGAAGGGTGATTCACAACACAACTAGCATGCATTTGTTAGGGGTTATAGCCTGTTGTGCTAAAAATTCTGTTGTCTTCACACTGAACAAAAAATATATAAGGGGATTTGTTGCTTTGTAACATTTGCTGTGAGAGACAGCAACTCTTCTTATAACAGTTATTTGCTATTAAATGCGTAATTACAATACTTATGTCTGCATTGCTGCTGTTTTGACTGCAACCCCTACTGCCACCTCCACTACTAGCCTCTTCACTACCAACTACCAAGGGGGAGGGGAGAGGACGAAGGCACAAGAAACAGTTTTATTTAATTTTTAATCCATATGCACCTGTCTGTCACATTAGCTTGTGGCGTACTTCACAGAACTGGCAACACAGCCCCCAATCATTGTCGTCTGTTAAGCACAAAGTTATTTCATTCAAATTTTAATTCTATCAAAATGCTTCAGCATGACTCCTGGGACAGTTTGCATATAACTACTGCACATTACTGCACCTTTCATCCCCCCTTATATCATTCTCATTATCTCCCATACAACTCAAGAAATGGTGAAACTGTTTATGGCGCTCAATATCAATGGCTACTATCTCATCAACTGTCATTCTCTTGAGTAATTCACAAACTTCACTACCTAATGACTGAGAGTCTTACCTCAGTTATGCCTTCTGGTATTGCATGCCACTTCCTGATCACAGACCACCCCTCTTTGTTCCGAAGTTTTTTTTTTTTAATATTTATCTTAAAAGACTGTGAGGGGTGCACCAGTGGCATGGTACATCCTGTTCAAGATACAATACTACAATTTATCAACAGCTGTATCATTGTGACTTCACATGCAAACATCAAATTCTGCTGCTTAGATTATGAAGCTAGTGCAAAATAACATTTTCTCTACTTACACAGAGTGGAGGAATCATAATCATTCAAGAGATAATATATTTATCATATTATAGGTATTCACACATATCAGAATACTAATAATATTGTGAAGTTATTACTTTATACAATCGAGAATACATGACAAATTTAGAAAGGGGTAATACTGATGTTTTGTCACCTTTTTGCTTACTATGTTATATTCACTTGTATAAACAATTTCAGTTTTTCATTACAAATAATAAAGGTTTTGCAAAAGTAAAAGAAGCAGCTCCACTCCCATTCTTTTCACTCTTCCAGTACATGAAGTGGTATATTAAATTGACATTAGAGCTGTGATCTACAGGGTAGTCAGAAAGAGTCTGAAAAACTTTTAAGGGCATTGCAGGAGAGATTTTGCTGACAAAGAATTGTTAAGAGAAAAATTTGATACATTGTGCCATTTCTCAATTCTTTAGCAATAAAGTTAGCCAATCAGGTTTTTGTGCAAGCAAGTCCGAGCACTTGCTTGTGCTATGATGTAGTAGTGTACAGAGATGTGTGGGTCTCCATTACAAGCTTTTCAGACTTTTTCTCACCACTCTGTATCAGTAAATGAAAGCACAACATTTGCTATACTAAGTTCTAACAGCAAAACACACATGAACATACTTTTAAATTACTCTCTCTCTCTCTCTCTCTCTCTCTCTCAAGGACTATGTTCAAGAGCTGAGATACTTTTTGCAGTTGTCCCTTCTACGTGGCTATCTGGCACTTAACACTTCCTTTTTTGATTACTGATCCATCCCTATACTTAAGTGACATTATAATTATGTGCAATTTGTTTTGCTGAGATGTGTGAATGTTCACCTCCTGATATTGTTTTCCTTTAATGATGTTGAGTTTCAAACACATCTAGCAGCTACCTGCAAATATACTGAGTACAAGGCAGCCCTAAAATGTTAACATTAGAACAAAATATTAGTTTTGCGGAAATTTATTAAATTTTTTGATAGACAAAGTCGACAACAGAGAAAAATGCTACACTAAATTGCAATCCTTACACAATACGCTTCTGTGTGGAGCAATTCTGACTATTTATAGTTTGAAATAGAGGTATCAAATTAATAAAAAACCAAGAATCAGTTTCAAAAATTACTAAACTGCTTTTCTGTATAATTTACAATTATTATACACAATATACACAAACCAGCACAGTTTAAATTAGGGAATGCTGGCACACACAAACACTGAGCAGTGCCATTTGCACACAGATTTTCATATTCATTTTCTCTCTTTCTCCTCATACACAATGTAAAAATGTCTGTTACATTAGTAAAAATAAATTATTTCAAAATCTTAGTATCATTTTGTTGCTCAAGAAAGAAATTTCAGAAAAGGTAAGTTACTGTCAAAATAGGGGAGGGGTGGAAGAAACAGAAACAGGATTGGCAGTTTTGATCACAGTTTCATTTCAGCAAATGTTCATTGCTGAGCACCCACTGTTCATTTACAAAAACAAAAATGTACAATTATCACATTTTTAAATATTCATCGCTCCAAAAAAAAATATAAAACGAATTCTTGCACTGCAGCATTAGCTTTATATTTTATTGCGCTAAGATCAACCACTGAATAGATAGGTCTTTCACTTTATTACTACTACTCCATTCATTTCAG